>NC_081364.1:34996644-40136948 GCF_030684315.1 Stegostoma tigrinum | reverse complement strand
GGAGGGGAGGGGATGGGATGGAGGGAGGGGAGGGGATGGGATGGGATGGGATGGAGGGAGGGGAGGGGATGGGATGGGAGGAGGGGATGGGAGGGGATGGGATGGAGGAGGGAGGGGATGGGATGAGGGAGGGAGGGGAGGGGATGGGATGGAGGGAGGGGATGGGATGGGATGGAGGAGGGGAGGGGATGGGATGGGATGGGATGGAGGGAGGGGAGGGGATGGGATGGAGGGAGGGGAGGGGAGGGGATGGGATGGAGGGGAGGGGAGGGGATGGGATGGAGGGAGGGGAGGGGAGGGGATGGGATGGAGGGAGGGGATGGGATGGGATGGAGGAGAGGGGGATGGGATGGGATGGAGGGAGGGGAGGGGATGGAGGGAGGGGAGGGGATGGAGGGAGGGGATGGGATGGAGGGAGGGGAGGGGATGGAGATGGAGGGAGGGGATGGGATGGAGGGAGGGGGAGGATGGGATGGAGGGAGGGGAGGGGAGGGGATGGATGGAGGGAGGGGATGGGGATGGAGGGAGGGGATGGGATGGAGGGAGGGGAGATGATGGATGGAGGGAGGGGAGGGGATGGGATGGGATGGGATTGGAGGGAGGGGGAGGGGGAGGGGATGGGATGGAGGGAGGGAGGGGAGGGGATGGGATTGGGGGAGGGGATGGGATTTGGAGGGAGGGATGGATTGGAGGGAGGGGAGGGGATGGGATGGAGGGAGGGGAGGGGAGGGATGGGATGGAGGGAGGGGAGGGAGGGGGATGGGATGGAGGGAGGGGAGGGGATGGGATGGAGGGAGGGGAGGGGATGGAGGGAGGGAGGGGAGGGGATGGGATGGAGAGAGGGATGGGATGGAGGGAGGGGATGGGATGGAGGGAGGGGAGGGGAGGGGATGGGATGGAGAGAGGGGATGGGAGGGGATGGGATGGAGGGAGGGGAGGGGAGGGGATGGGATGGAGGGAGGGGAGGGGGAGGGGATGGATGGAGAGAGGGGATGGGATGGAGGGAGGGATGGGAGGGGATGGGATGGAGGGAGGGGAGGGGATGGGATAATGGGAGGGGATGGATGGAGGGAGGGGAGGGGATGGATGATGGGAGGGGATGGGATGGAGGGAGGGGATGGAGGGAGGGGAGGGGATGGAGGGAGGGGAGGGATGGTATGGAGGGAGGGGATGGGATGGAGGGAGGGGATGGGATGGTATGGAGGGAGGGAGGGGATGGTATGGAGGGAGGGGATGGTATGGAGGGAGGGAGGGGAGGGTATGGAGGGAGGGGAGGGGAGGGGATGGAGGGAGGGGAGGGGAGGGGATGGAGGGAGGGGAGGGGATGGTATGGAGGGAGGGGATGGTATGGAGGGAGGGGAGGGGATGGAGGGAGGGGATGGTATGAGGGGAGGGATGGGATGGTATGAGGGGATGGGATGGGATGGTATGGAGGGAGGGGAGGGGATGGAGGGAGGGGAGGGATGGAGGGAGGGGAGGGAGGGAGGGGATGGAGGGAGGGGAGGGGATGGAGGGGAGGGGATGGAGGGAGGGGAGGGGATGGGAGGGAGGGGAGGGGAGGGGATGGTATGGAGGGAGGGGAGGGGATGGAGGGAGGGGAGGGGATGGTATGAGGGGAGGGGATGGGATGGTATGGAGGGAGGGGATGGGATGGTATGGAGGGAGGGGATGGTATGGAGGGAGGGGATGGTATGGAGGGAGGGAGGGGAGGGGATGGTATGGAGGGAGGGAGGGGATGGTATGGAGGGAGGGGATGGTATGGAGGGAGGGGAGGGGATGGAGGGAGGGGAGGAGGGGATGGTATGAGGGGGAGGGGATGGATGGTATGAGGGGATGGGATGGTATGGAGGGAGGGGAGGGGATGGAGGGAGGGGAGGGGATGGAGGAGGGGAGGGGATGGTATGGAGGGAGGGGAGGGGATGGTATGGAGGGAGGGAGGGGAGGGGATGGTATGGAGGGATGGGAGGGGAGGGGAGGGGAGTGAGGGGAGGGATGGAGGGAGGGGATGGGATGGAGGGGAGGGGAGGGAGGGGATGGGATGGATGGGAGGGGAGGGAGGGGATGGGATGGAGGGGATGGAGGGGAGGGAGGGAGGGGAGGGAGGGAATGGAGGGATGGGATGGAGGGAGGGGAGGGGAGGGATGGGATGGAGGGGAGGGAGGGATGGAGGGAGGGAATGGGATGGAGGGAGGGGAGGGGATGGAGGGAGGGGAGGGGAGGGGATGGAGGGAGGGGAGGGGGAGGGAGGGGATGGGAGGGAGGGGAGGGGATGTGAGGAAGGGTGGGGAGGGGAGGGGATAGGATGGAGGGAGGGGATGGGATGGTGGGAGGGGAGGGATAGGATGGGATGGAGGGAGGGGATGGGATGAGGGGAGGGATGGGATGAAGGGGAGGGATGGGATGAAGGGGAGGGAGGGGATGGGATGGAGGGGAGGGAGGGGATGGGATGGAGGGGAGGGAGGGGATGGGATGGAGGGAGGGGAGGGGATGGGATGGAGGGAGGGGAGGGGATGTGATGGATGAGGGGAGGGGATGTGATGGATGAGGGGAGGGGATGGGATGGAGGGAGGAGAGGGGATGGAGGGAGGGGAGGGGATGGGATGGGATGGAGGGAGGGGATGGGATGGAGGGGAGGGAGGGGGTGAGGGGTTGGGATGGAGGGAGGGGGGATCGGATGGAGGGGAGGGAGGGGATGGGATGGAGGGAGGGGGGGGATGGGATGGAGGGGAGGGGAGGGAAGGGACGGGAGTGGATGGGATGGAGGAAGGGGAGGGGGGATGGAGGGGAGGGGAGGGAGGGGATGGAGTGGAGGGAAGGGAGGGGATGGGATGGGATGGAGGAAGGGGAGGGAGGGAATGGGATGGAGGAGATGGGATGGGATGGAGGGAGGGAAGGGGAAGGGGGGAAGGAGGAGGGGGGAGGAGGGGAGGAAGGAGGGGGAGGACGGGAGGGAGGGAGGAGGGGAGAGATGGGATGGAGGGGAGGGAAGGGATGGGATGGAGGGGAGGGAAGGGATGGGATGGAGGGAGGGGAGGGGAGGGGATGGAGGGAGGGAAGGGGAGGGAGGGGAGGGGAGGGAAGGGGATGGAGGGGGGGGGAGGGGAGGGAAGGGGATGGAGCGGATGGGAGGGGAGGGGTGGGGAGGGGAGAGAAGGTGATGGAGGGGAGGGGATGGGTGAGAGGGATGGGATGGGAGGGAAGGGAGGGGAATGGGAGGGGATGGGATGGGTGGCAGGGGAGGGGATGGGATGGAGGGAGGGGATGGGAGGGAGGGGAGGGGATGGGATGGGAGGCAGGGGAGGGGATGGGATGGAGGGAGGGCATCGGATGGAGGGAGGGGATGGGATGGGAGGGAGGGGAGGGGATGGGATGGGAGGCAGGGGAGGGGATGGGATGGAGGGAGGGCATCGGATGGAGGGAGGGGAGGGGATGGGATGGAGGGGAGGGAGGGGATGGGATGGAGGGGAGGGAGGGGATGGGATGGAGGGGATGGAGGGAGGGGAGGGGATGGAGGGAGGGGATGGGATGGGATGGAGGGGAGGGATGGGATGGAGGGAGTGGATGGACGGGAGGGGATGGGAGGGAGGGGATGGGAGGGGGAGGGGATGGAGGAGGGAGGATATGGAGGGGGGAGGGGATGGAGGTGCGGGGGGAGGGGGAGGGGATGGAGGAGAGAAGGGAGGGGATGGAGGAGGGATGGAGGGGAGGGGGGAGTGGGAGTTGGGTGAGGGAGGAGGGGGGCAGTGGGGGGATGGAGGAGGGAGGGGATGGAGGTGGGAGGGGAGGGGATGGAGGGTGGAGGGGAGGGAGGGGATGGGATGGAGGGAGGGCGGGTATGGAGGGAGGTGATGGAGGAGGGAGGGGAGGGGGTTGGAGGAGGGGAGGGTAGGGGGGATGGAGGAGGGAGGGGGGAACAAGGGAGGTAAGGAGGGAGGGGCGAGCGCCGGGGGGAAGGAGGGAGGGGAGAGGTGGGAGCGAGGGGGGAAGGAGTGAGGGGGGAGCGAGGGGGGGAGGGGGAGCGAGGGGGGAAGGAGGGAGGGGGGAGCGAGGGGGGAAGGAGGGAAGGGGGGAGGGAGGGGGGAGCGAGGGGGGAAGGAGGGAGGGGGGAGCGAGGGGGGAAGGAGGGAGGGAGGGGGGAGCGAGGGGGGAAGGAGGGAGGGGAGAGGGGGGAGCGAGGGGGGGAAGGAGGGAGGGGAGAGGGGGGAGCGAGGGGGGGTAGGAGGGAGGGGAGAGGGGGGAGCGAGGGGGGAAGGAGGGAGGGGAGCGAGGGGGGTAGGAGGGAGGGGAGAGGGGGGAAGGAGGGAGGGGAGAGGGGGGAGCGAGGGGGGAAGGAGGGAGGGGAGCGAGGAGGGGAAGGAGGGAGGGGAAAGGGGGAAGGAGGGAGGGGAGAGGGGGGTAGCGAGGGGGGAAGGGGAGAGGGGGGAGCGAGGTGGGAAGGAGGGAGGGGAGCATGGGGGGAAGGAGGGAGGGGAGCAAGGGGGGAAGGAGGGAGGGGAGAGAGGGGGAAGGAGGGAGGGGAGAGTGGGGGAGGAGGGAGGGGGGAGCGAGGGGGGAAGGAGGGAGGGGGGAGCGAGGGGGGAAGGAGGGAGGGGGGAAGGGGGGAGGGGGAAGGAGGGAGGGGGGAAGGAGGGAAGGGGGGAGGGGGAAGGAGGGAGGGGGGAAGCAGGGAGGGGGGAGCAAGGGGGGAGGGGGAAGGAGGGAGGGGGAAGCGAGGGGGGAAGCAGGGAGGGGAGGGGGAAGGAGGGGGGGAAGGAGGGAGGGGGGGAGTAAGGTGGGAAGGAGGGAGGGGAGCGAGGGGGGAAGGAGGGAGGGGGGGAAGGAGGGAGGGGGGAGCGAGGGGGGAAGGAGGGAGGGGACAGGGGGGAGCGAGGGGGGGAAGGAGGGAGGGTACAGGGGGGAGCGAGGGGGGGAAGGAGGGAGGGGAGAGGGGGGAGCGAGGGGGGAAGGAGGGAGGGGAGGGGGGAGCGAGGGGGGGAAGGAGGGAGGGGAGGGGGGAGCGAGGGGGGAAGGAGGGAGGGGAGAGGGGGGAGCGAGGGGGGAAGGAGGGAGGGGGGAGCGTGGGGGGAAGGAGGGGGGAGCGAGGGGGGAAGGAGGGAGGGGGGAGCGAGGGGGGAGGGGGGAGCGAGGGGGGGAGGGGGGAGCGAAGGGTGGAGGGGGAGCGAAGGAGGGAGGGGGAGCGAAGGGGGGAGGGGGGAGCGAGGAGGGAGGGGGGAAGGAGGGAGGGGGGAAGGAGGGAGCGAGGGGGGAAGGATGGAGGGGGGAGCGGGGGGGAAGGAGGGAGGGGGGAGCAAGGGGGGAGGGGGAGCAAGGGGGGAAGGAGAGGGGGGAGCGAGGATGGAAGGAGGGAGAACGGGGGAAGGAGGGAGGGGAGAGGGGGGAGCGAGGGGGGAAGGAGGGAGGGGAGAGGGGGAGCGAGGGGGGGAAGGAGGGAGGGGAGGGGGTAGCGAGGGGGGAAGGGGAGAGCGGGGAGCGAGGGGGGAAGGAGGGAGGGGAGGGGGGAGCGAGGTGGGAAGGAGGGAGGGGAGCGAGGGGGGAAGGAGGGAGGGGGGGGAAGGGGAGAGGAGGGAGGGGAGAGGGGGGAAGGAGCGAGGGGGGGAGGAGCGAGGGGGGGAGGGGGGAGCGAGGGGGGAAGGAGGTAGGGGAGAGGGGGGAGTGAGGGGGGAAGCAGGGAGGGGAGAGGGGGTAGCGAGGGGGGAAGGAGGGATTGGAGAGGGGGGAAGGAGGGAGGGGAGAGGGGGGAAGGAGGGAGGGGAGGGGGGGAGCGAGGTGGGAAGGCGGGGGGGAGCGGTGGGGGAAGGAGGGAGGGGAGAGGGGGGAGCGAGGGGGGGAAGGAGGGAGGGGAGAGGGGGGAGCGAGGGGGGGAAGGAGGGAGGGGAGGGGGGAGCGAGGGTGGGAAGGAGGAAGGGGGGAGCGAGGGGGGGAAGGAGGGAGGGGGGAGCGAGGGGGGGAAGGAGGGAGGGGGGAGCGAGGGGGGGAAGGAGGGGGGGAAGGAGGGAGGGGGGAGCGAGGGGGGGAAGGAGGGAGGGGGGAGCGAGGGGGGAAGGAGGGAGGGGAGAGGGGGGAGCGACGGGGGGGAAGGAGGGAGGGGGGAGCGAGGGGGGGAAGGAGGGGGGAGCGACGGGGGGAAGGAGGGAGGGGAGAGGGGGGAGCGAGGGGGGGAAGGAGGGAGGGGAGTTGGGGAAGGAGGGAGTGGAGGGGGGAAGGAGGGAGGGGAGGGGGGGAGTGAGGTGGGAAGGAGTGAGGGGGGAAGGAGGGAGGGGAGAGGGGGGGAAGGAGGGAGGGGAGAGGGTGGAGCGACGGGGGAAGGAGGGAGGGGAGCGAGGGGGGGAAGGAGGGAGGGGGGAGCGAGGGGGGAGCGAGGGGGGAAGGGGAGCGAGGGGGGAAGGAGGGAGGGGAGGGGGGGAGCGAGGGGGGGAAGGAGAGGGGGGATTGAGGGGGGAAGGAGGGAGGGGGGAGGGGGAAGGAGGGTGGGGGGAGGGGGGAGCGAGGGGGGGAAGGAGGGAGTAGAGAGGTGGGAGTGGGGAAGGAGGGAGGGGGAAGCGAGGGGGGAAGGGGGAGCGAGGCGGGAGGGGGGAGCGAGAGGGGAAGGGGGGAGGGGGAGGGAGGGGGGAGCGAGGGGGGAGGGGGGAGCGAGGGGGGAAGGAGGGGGGAGCGGGGGGGAAGGAGGGAGGGGGGAGCGAGGGGGTGGGGGGAAGGAGAGGGGGGAGCGAGGGGGGAAGGAGGGAGGGGAGGGGGGGAAGGAGGGAGGGGAGAGGGGGGAGCGAGGGGGGGAAGGAGGGAGGGGAGAGGGGGGAAGGAGGGAGGGGAGGGGGGAGCGAGGTGGGAAGGAGGGAGGGGAGCGAGGGGGGAAGGAGGGAGGGGAGAGGGGGGGAAGGAGGGAGGAGCGAGGGGGGAAGGAGGGAGGGGAGCGAGGGGGGGAAGGAGGGAGGGGAGTGGGGGGAGCGAGGGGGGGAAGGAGGGAGGGGAGAGGGGGTAGCGAGGGGGGAAGGAGGGAGGGGAGGGGGGGAGCGAGGTGGGAAGGAGGGAGGGGAGCGAGGGGGGAAGGAGAGAGGGGGGAGTGAGGGGGGAAGGAGGGAGGGGGGAGCGAGGGGGGAAGGAGGGAGGGGGGAGCGAGGGGGGAAGGAGGTAGGCGGGAGCGAGGGGGGAAGGAGGTAGGGGTGAGGGGGGAAGCAGGGAGGGGAGAGGGGGTAGCGAGGGGGGAAGGAGGGAGAGGAGAGGGGGGTAGGAGGGAGGGGTGAGGGGGGAGCGAGGGGGGAAGGAGAGAGGGGGGAGCGAGGTGGGAAGGAGGGAGGGGAGCGAGGGGGGGAAGGAGGGAGGGGAGTGGGGGGAGCGAGGGGGGGAAGGAGGGAGGGGAGAGGGGGGTAGCGAGGGGGGAGGGAGGGGGGGAGCGAGGTGGGAAGGAGGGAGGGGAGCGAGGGGGGAAGGAGGGAGGGGGGAAGGGGGGAGGGGAGAGGGGGGAGCGAGGGGGGAAGGAGGGAGGGGGGAGCGAGGGGGGAAGGAGGGAGGGGGGAGCGAGGGGGGGGAAGGAGGGGGGAGCGAGGGGGGGTAAGGAGGGAGGGGAGAGGGGGGAGCGAGGGGGGGAAGGAGGGGGGAGCGAGGGGGGGTAAGGAGGGGGGAGTGAGGGGGGAAGCAGGGAGGGGAGAGGGGGGTAGCGAGGGGGGAAGGAGGGAGAGGAGGGGGGGAGCGAGGTGGGAAGGAGGGAGGGGAGCGAGGGGGGAAGGAGGGAGGGGGGAAGGGGAGAGGGGGGAGTGAGGGGGGAAGGAGGGAGGGGGGAGCGAGGGGGGAAGGAGGGAGGGGGGAGCGAGGGGGGGGAAGGAGGGGGGAGCGAGGGGGGGTAAGGAGGGAGGGGAGAGGGGGGAGCGAGGGGGGAAGGAGGTAGGGGGGAGCGAGGGGGGAAGGAGGTAGGGGAGAGGGGGGAGTGAGGGGGGAAGCAGGGAGGGGAGAGGGGGTAGCGAGGGGGGAAGGAGGGAGAGGAGAGGGGGGAAGGAGGGAGGGGTGAGGGGGGAGCGAGGGGGGAAGGAGAGAGGGGGGAGCGAGGTGGGAAGGAGGGAGGGGAGAGGGGGGAGCGAGGGGGGGGAAGGAGGGAGGGGGGAGGGAGGGAGGGAAGGAGGGGGGAGCGAGGGGGGGTAAGGAGGGAGGGGAGAGGGGGGAGCGAGGGGGGGAAGGAGGGGGGAGCGAGGGGGGGTAAGGAGGGAGGGGAGAGGGGGGAGCGAGGGGGGGAAGGAGGGAGGGGGGAGCGAGGGGGGGAAGGAGGGAGGGGGGAGCGAGGGGGGGAAGGAGGGAGGGGGGAGCGAGGGGCGGAAGGAGGGAGGGGGGAGCGAGGGGGGGAAGGAGGGAGGGGAGAGGGGGGAGCGAGGGGGGGAAGGAGGGAGGGGGGAGCGAGGGGGGGAAGGAGGGAGGGGGGAGCGAGGGGGGGAAGGAGGGAGGGGGGAGCGAGGGGGGGAAGGAGGGAGGGGAGAGGGGGGAGCGACGGGGGGGAAGGAGGGAGGGGGGAGCGAGGGGGGGAAGGAGGGAGGGGGGAGCGAGGGGGGGAAGGAGGGAGGGGGGAGCGAGGGGGGGAAGGAGGGAGGGGAGAGGGGGGAGCGACGGGGGGGAAGGAGGGAGGGGGGAGCGAGGGGGGGAAGGAGGGAGGGGAGAGGGGGGAGCGACGGGGGGAAGGAGGGAGGGGGGAGCTGGGGGGGAAGGAGGGAGGGGAGCGAGGGGGGTAGGAGGGAGGGGAGAGGGGGGAGCGAGGGGGGAGGGGGGAGCAAGGGGGGAGGGGGAGAGGGGGGAGCGAGGGGTGAAGGAGGGAGGGGGAAGGAGGGAGGGGAGAGTGGGGAGGGGGTAAGGATGGGGGGGAGCGAGGGGGCGAAGGAGGAGGGCGGGGGGAAGGAGGAGGGAGGGAGGCAGAGTTGGGAGGGAGAGTAGGTCGGGAGGTCGAGAGGGCGAAATAGACTGTAAGTAGGGATGGAAGGAGACCGGGAGTGAGAGAAACAGAGTGGGAATGAGGGAGGGAGTGTAGGTTGGTAGGGAGGAAGTGCAGGGGAGAAAGTCGGGAGTGAAGCAGACTAGAGAGAGAGAGAAGAGTAAGTCGGAAGCACCGGAGGGAAGGAGAGTAAATGAGTTGGGATGGAGAGTGGTGTGGGAGGAGAGTAAGGATTGTGGGAGGGAAGGAGATTAGGGCAGGAAAGTAGTTTCAGGGGGACTTGTGAGACGGAGGGAAGAAAGGAAGAGAGCCTGGTAGGGGAGGGTGAAAAGGAAAAGGCTCCAGAGTGGCAGGGTAGGAGAAAAGACTTCAGGAGGCACGGGGGAAAATGAACAGTGAGTGGGGACTGGGGTAAATGAAAAGCAACTGGGAGGGAAGGGGAAGGGAAGTTGGCGGAGGCAGAAGAAAGAGCATATGGTAGAGGAGAGAGGATGGAAAGCCAAGATGGGGGAGAGGAGAAGAGGAGGGAAAAGGAAAGAAAAGGGGAGAAGGGAATGAGCAAGCTGGTGGAGAGGGCACGTAGGGGAAGAAGCGGGGACAAAGAGGGGAAGGAGAAGAGTATATTAAGTAGGGAGAGGTGAAGCAGGAGTGCCAAGAGAAAGATGGAGGGAAAGGGGGCAAAGGAGGAGGAGCTAGCAGCGACAATGAAAAAGGAAATGATGAAGTCGGTGGTAGGAGTGGGGATGAAGGAGGCGATGTCAGGGAATAAAGGTGTGGAACAAAGGAGAAGAAGTGGGAAGGTTGTGAAAAGGAGGGTGGAGGTAAATGGAAGGGGAAGAACGGAAGGGAGAAGAAAGGATAGAGGAAGGAGGAGGGCGGGGAGAAGGAAGGAGTGGGTAGGGTTGAATGAGTAGAGGAGAGGTGAAGGAGTGGGTACACGCTAAAAGAGAGGAAGGAGTAATGGGATACAGGAGAGGAGGGGTGAAGAGATGGGGAGGTGAGCAAGAGCAGGTTGGGGAAGGTCAGTGGTGTGGAAGGAGAAAGAGGAGTAGAGAAAGGAAGCTGGGGAGGGTAAGGGCTAGGGTTATGGCAGGAAGGGGATGAGGGAAAAAGAAACATAACGGAAAGAAGCTGGGAATAGTGGAAAGGAGGCTGGGGTTAAAAAGAGGGGGATGGAGATCTGGGATTGAGAGAAGGGGTTGGGGTATGGGAAGGAAAGGTAATGGAGGGAGGGGAATGAAATTGAAGTAGGGTTGAAGCGGGGTGGAGAATAAGTGGGGCAAAAAAGGGAGGGAATCATGGGTGATTTGGGGAGAGGGAGGGGAGGACATGCAAGTGGAAGAAGAAGATGAGGGGGAATAGAGAAGCAATGGGTGGGAGCTGAGAAAAGTGGGAGGAAGATGGAGTGGCAGTCGATTGGAAGGTGAGAGGAGGTATGGGAAGAAGATGAAAGACAAGCGAGGAAAGAGGAGAAGAAGCAGAGGGCAAGGAGTGGGTAACGAGAGGTGGGAGGAAAGGGAGGGAAAGGAGTGAAGAGGAGGGGAACGTAGGAAGGAGAGGGGAAGGAATGAGGCAGGGAGGAGTGTTGGGTAAGATAGTTGGAAAGGATGGAGGGGTTAAGAGAAAAAGAGGGGAATGGTTGGTGGTGTAAAGGATAGGAGGAAGGGTGAATATGGGGAGAAGGAACAATGGAGTGTGGGATGGAGGGAGGGATGTGGTGAAGAACTGGGATAGGAATATATGAGAGGAGAATAGCGAAAGAGTTGAGTGTAGAGGGGGAGTGGGGAGAGAAGTGCGAAAGGGGTCTGAGAGGGATAGAAAGTAGGAGGAGGAGGGGGTTGGAGTGAAGGAAGGAGGGAGGTACACAAAATTTGTAGTGGGTGTTGGGAAGAGAGAGAGATTTTGGGGCAAGGAGAAAGAGTGTGTGTTTTGTATGGAAAGACAGTGGCTTGGTTGCCCAGTGCTTAGTAACGCTGCCTCACAGGGCCGGGGCCTGAGTTAGATCCCACCCTTGGACTCGGGCAACTGTCCATGTGGAGTTTACACATTCTCCCCTTGTCGATGTGAGTTTACGCTGGGTGTTCTCGTTTCCTCCCACAATCCAAAGATGTGTAAATTAGATGGATTGGCTCTGCTAAATTGCCCATAGTGTTCTAGATGTGTTAGCCATGGGAAATGCAGGGATAGAGTGGGGGAATGGGTCTGGGTGAGTTGCTCCCTGGTAGTGTGGACTCTTTGGGCTGAATGACCTGTTTCCACACTGTAGGGATTCTATGATGATGATTTACGAGATTACATGTGTCAGGAGACTGTACTCAGGGAGGGAGGGTGAGTGAGTGAGTGTGTGTAGGGGGTGAGAGTGAGATGCAATGTGCATGGTGGCAATGGCGTGCAAGAAAATGTATGTAAGGAGAGAAAAAGGGGTGTGTCTGTGAGGGAGGAGGAGAGAGAGAAGGCACCAGGAGGGGAAGCAATACAGAATTTACCAGGAACAGGCGAAATAGAATGTCGAGGGTGGAACGAAGTTGAGGGAGTCTGAAGGAAGCAAGACTGTACAGGGAGTGACAGAGTTTGCCTGCACAAAGAAGAGAAATAGAGTTTGCCAGAAGAGGGAGATATAGAGAGTGAATATGGGGCTGGGGGAGAGAAAGAGAATGTACAAGGAAGGGCAGAGAATAGAAATAATGGGACATGCAGATGCTGGAGTTTGTCAGGTGGATTACAGAAAGAGAGTGTGCAGTGCAGGGGCACAGAAAGACTGTGTGCTGTGAGAGAGTGAGAGTATGTAAGGAGAACAGAAGGAAGACATAGTGTACAAAGAAGAGGAGAGAGAGAGAGTGTGCACAAAGATGGAGTCAGACTTGTCAGGGGAGGGGGTGAGAGTTTTTGTTTTTTGAATATCCATAAATCTACAGGATTTAGCTTATTTGAATTGTTTTATGGTCATGAGATTAGAGATCCATTGAAAATGATGAGAGAGAAGTGCTTGAATGATAAAGACATCCTTGATACTGGATGTCCATTTTTCTCGAAAGACTCACAGGAACATGAAAGGCAGTATAAGAGCATTTGAAAGTTTCACAGGCAAAAACGAAAGATTGGGCCGTTAAATTTTCAGTAACTAGAGAGTTTCAAGTGGGAGATGAAGTATTGAGAAGGTGAATCTCTGAAAGTGAAATTCAATGGTCCATATAAATTCATTAGGAGGGTTAATAAATGACTAATCCAAATCTAAAACATTCACTCTGCTTTTTTATCCACAGGTGCTGACAGGGTTACTGAGTTTAATTCATACAATATAAATTCATTAGGAGGGTTAGTAAATGACTAATCCGGATCTAAAACGTTCACTCTGCTTTGTATCTAAAGGTGCTGACAGAGTTACTGAGTTTCTTCAGCAATTTCTGTTTTTGTTTCAGTTTCCAGCATTCTCCGTTAACTAATTATGTTTTGTTCTTTGTTTTCTTTATCAAAGTAAACCTTGTACAATTTGACGAGCTAACCCAGAAACATTGCGATACTGTTCTCCTATTTAGAGAAAATGGGAAGATTTTGTAAGATTACTGAGTGAATGAGGCATTGGTAGAAGTACACCTGGATGAACTACATTAGCTAGACATGATGTGGACGTAAGCAGAGCCAGGAGTGATAAAACAACATCCATGTCAGTTGAGTCCAGAAAAACAAACTCAGATGAATATAGAAATTCAGTATATGCTAAAGAATCACTTGACTGAACTTAGTCAAGGCAGCAGATGGTCACTAGTAGTGTTAATTCCTAAACTAGAAGGATCAACTATCCTATGCAGAAAGCTGAATGCAGTCACAAATGCAGAATCGTACCCAATTTCATGGTTGGAAGGCTGCACCAGTAGAGTTGGCGATGCCTTTCTGAGGTTGATCCATTGAAGGGGCACTAGCAAATGCATCTAACTTCAATAGATAATGTCAAATTATCCTATACAAAGAACACACCAGCAAAATTCTAAAACTTATAAATCAAGCCATAGTGGAGGTTCATAAATGTAGTATATTTGGACTACATTTAGGTATATTGTAGCACTTAGGAACAGCATGTGTGACATGTTTAAGTGGTTGCAGTTGGTTGGCTTGGGAATAAATTCAGCAAAACAATAAATTTGGAAAAGTAAGAGTAATTTACAGAGTACATACCTTGGCCAATACAGATATTACCAAAGACAGCAAACGTAAATGTAACAGAATTTCCTGTTACTAAAACTAAACTAAGTAATGAGGCTATTAGCAATATGAATTTTACTGGAAATCTGTGTGTAACTTCAGTATGATAGTATAATTTTAACAAATTTGTTAAAGAAATGACCAAAAGTGGCATGGTCAGCAGAATGCTAAGCGCCTTTCAGAAGCTGAAGATTTTTTTTAAACTTTATTCATTCACGGGATGAAGATATCACTGCCTAGGCAGCATTTAGTGCCCATCCCTAATTGCCCAGAGGACAGTTAAGAGTCAACCACATTGTGTGAGTCTGGAGTCACATGTAGGCCAGACCAGGTAAGGATGGCAGTTTCCTTCCCAAAAGGGCATTAGTGAACCAGATGGGGTTTTTCCAAACATCAACAACGGGTTCATAGTCGCCGTTAGGTTCTTAATCCCAGATATTTCATTGAGTTCAAATTCCACCATCTGCCATGGTGGGATTCAAAGCCAGGTCCCCAGAACATTATCTGAGTCTCTGGATTAACAGTTCAGCGACAATACCAGTAAGTAATCACCTCCCCATGCTTAATGAGTGAACCAGTGTTGGCCACCCATGACTTTTCCAGACTGTTCAAAATAGCTGTTGATGCAAGTGACTTGAGGATTGATGTTTTGATACAGGATGATGCAAAATTAGTGGGGCACTTCTCTAAGAAACTAAACCACTATCAGTACAGGTACGCACCCGTGGGGAAAAAAGGCTTTGGGATTGTTTCAGTTTATTTTAGTTTTGAGATTATTGTTGGTTCATTAGCACCTTGTAGTATCAGGAAACTCTGATTTACACTGATCATAATCTACTGCCCTTCATGAAAAATTTAAAACTTGGAATGTGCGCTTATTTGTAAGAAGTTTTTTGTTGCAGGCATATCATGTAAAGATTATTCATGTTGCTGGAAAAGATAATGTAATTACTGATTCATTGTCCCAAGTGTAAAATTTTAGAACAGATTAAAGAGTTTAGAAGTGCTAAGATTATGCAAGATTGTATAAGGGGGTTGGATGAACAAATGGATTTAAGTCTTGTGTATCACATATTTTGTAATGAAAAGCACTTCCGAAATAGTGTTTCATTTTCCTGAAAGGAAATATTCTGTATTCTATGAGGTCTGACTGACTTTGTTCTAATCAATACATGCCTATTCCTCAAAATCCAAGGACATAGGCATTTTTTTGTAGCTCCTCCTGGGACATTTTATCACGAGGTCAGGTTCCTCCAACTCTGCCTCTGAGTGGCATGTAATGTAACACACAGTAGCTCATCTCTTGCACGTAGACAGTCTTGGAAGAAATTCATTTCTTCAGGTGGCAAAGGCATTGAGGCGGTAACGTAGAATCATAGAATCCCTACAGTGTGGAAGCAGGCCAGCATCAACATCCATTAGATCTGATTGACCATTTAAGCAGACATTTATTTTAATTGGTTCTGATTTTGATGTTGCTAAGAAACCAAACCAACACAAATGAAGGTGAACTTTCCAGGGTGTGCACTCTCCTGGATACCGGTCTACCAGTTCTCTTACTCAGTTTAGGTCTAATACCATTTCTTTGCTATCTCAAGTCCACATACTGGTAGCAACTACAATGGTTTGCTGGCCCAGATCTTGAAAATTTTAACAAGGGTTGAGTCTAAGGAGTGGCTTTGTTTTGGAGTTTTGCTGTAGGCTGACCTAGTGTCCTTCGGTCTGGGATATGTCCTGAGTGTGGCTACGCAATTGCCTTCATGCAAGTGATGTTCTCCAAGCTCAGTCGGACTGGCAAGGATGTCTGTTTCCATCAGAATACCCTGTAACATGTATGTCCCACTTGCTGCATCTTCTAGTGGTAAAGCAATCGTAGTGTCTATTTTGAAGTCCAGTTGGGCCTCAGCCAGTAAGAGCTTTTGCATGGTTGTATCATTAATCCCACATACCTTACAATCTCTGCATCTCATTAAGGGTTAAACCAAAGTCACAGGTTTCTGCCAGTTGTCATAACCTAGTCAAAAATCCTGATATAGATTCCGTTGGTTCTCCAATTGCTGACCAGACTAACAGCTCCAATCAGGGAACTCATACTGTATGAGGTCCACCTGGCTGACCTCATTACAATCACTACAGCATGTAAATGCTGTGTCTTTATTTTCTTCTTAATTAAGGACAGTATTGAAAACGGGTGCTTTTTTAAAAAAAAGATTGTGCATATTTGGAAGGAAGTCATTTGATATTCGTTGTGAATACTTCGTACAACTGTGGATTGCAGCATTGTTTGCAGATGAACTGGAGCTGAGGGGTTATGATGGAGCTTTGGTTGGAACATGAATCTGATCAGTTTGTGAACCGTGACCAGTTGTTGATGACAAAGGACTTCTGACTCCCGACAATTACGTGATCGAGTCTCAGGTACTTGAACAGCTTGGGGCTGATGACAAGGTACAGAGAAGCCATCAGGCCTTCACCAATCAGAAGGTCTCACTCCATTCTGTTCAGCGAGGCACTTTAAACATGTTGAAACTCTGTTTCTCTCCCTTCAGCAGTTGCTTTTAGCAATGAGTTTTAATTGATAAGTCAGAGACCTTTTTATAGGTGAAGCAGTCACCTTGCCTCTTGCAAACCAATGGAAAAATCAAATGAAAGTCCATTGAAAAGAAGTGTTCTGACAAGAACAGAGTGAGTGTGTGTGCAAGAATGAAGTGAGAGTGGGTATGGAAAGAGAGATAAGGGAGAGTGCGGGTGTAATGAGGAGGAAGAGAGCATGAGTGTGAGAAACAGCAAGAGTGAAAGCAAGGACAAAGAGGTGTGTGTGAAAGAATGAAGAGAGGCTTTGCAAGGAAGCAAAGAGAGTGTGCATGTCTGCAGAAAGGGGGAAGAAAAACGTAGTGTGAGGGACAGAGACAGAATAAGTGAGTGCAAGGATGAAGAGAGAGAACATACAGGGACAATGTGTGTGCAAGGATAGAGAGAGCAAGTGTACAGGAAGAAGGAAGACAGTGCATGTGTAGACAGGGGAAAGAGAATGTTCAAAGAGGAGAGCATCAAGAGAAGGATGTACACAAATGACAATAGAGAAAGATTGGAAAGACAGCAAAAGTTTGCAGGGTTGGTGAGATAGAGTGTGCAGAGGGAGACACAGAAAGAATGTGCAGGTACAAGGGGGATAGGACAAGAGGTACCGTGGGAAGAAGAGAACAAGCAAGCGAATGTGCAGGGACAGGTACAGAGAGAGTGATGGAGGTTGCAGGGAGGATACAGAGACACCGTGCAAAGAGGGACAGTGTGCAGAGAGCGGAGAACACAGGGACGGAGTGGGAGAGAGTGTGCACTGAAGAAAGAGAGAAACTTACCATCTAGAGACTTAGAAAAGGACACCCTATCTTTACAGAGGATGGGGAGAGAGCAGATGCAGAGCTTGTGCAAGGGCAGAATGAGAGAGTGAGAGGTTAGAGTGCACAGGCATGGGGAGTGACAGAAAATCTGTAAGCATGTCGGGTAAGATAGGGACAATGTGTGGGGAGGCAGCGTGTGGGGGGATGAAGAGAAAGTGGGAAAAGAGAGTGTGTGTGAAGAGAGACTGGATAAGTGGTGCTAGATATAGTACTGATAGGAGAGGGAGGGAGAGATAGAGAGGGAGATCCTTAGTGTGGTGAAAGCCAAGAAGAGAGGCAGAAGAAGAGTAGCACTTTGAAGCAATCAGCAGAGAGGCTAAGGTGACAATGAGGGAAGAACAAGAGAGGATGTGACAGAAGGGGAATCTTAGATTGGCAGGAAGAGAGATTAGGAGAGGTGGAATCTGAGGAGAGAAAGATGCAGAGAGAGAAATAAACAGTGGGATTGAGACAGAGTTAGGAAGAAAGATCAACAGAAAACAGGTGCAAACAGGAGAGTGGGATTAAGTCAGAAATGGAGAGAAACCAAGATAGGCTGAGAGACAGAATGTTTCTGAGGGAAAGGAGAGAGTCGGGGAGATTCGCATATTACAAACAGCCAGGCTTAAAGAAGAAACAGTGAGACAAAGCTAAGGAATGACAGGAAAGGTCAGATGAACAGAGGAGACTAGATTAAAAGGCAAGATAATCAGAGTGAAAGCTGAGAAAGAGGGAGAGAGAAAGAAATAGAGTTAGAGACATTCAAGGGGAGAAAAAAGACAAAAGCCAAATACGTAGTTAGTTGGACAGGCTGAGAAACGATTCAAAGTAAAAGAGGTACAGTAAGATAGACAAATTTGGATTACAGAGGTAAGCAAGAAAATGGAAAGTGGCTGAGTGATATAAACAACAAGGGAGAGGATCAATCTCCTGTTTTGTCAGAGGGAGACAAGTTGTGTCAGAGAGAGAGAGAGACATGATGAAGGGGAAACAAAAGAGAAACCAAGCACAGATGCTTAGAAATGAGAGGGCAAAAAAAAGAGAAATGGGAGATTAACAAACTGAGATTGACAGCTGAATCTTACTTTTTTTTGGCTGTGTCAGTTTTGTGTGGGGTTTCTCTCTTTGAAGCTCAGCGTGTTTCCTCAAAGTATTTGGAATCATAGAATCGAATTTTACAGGACAGGAGGAGGCCATTCAACTCATCATGTCTCTACCAGCTATTGAAAGAGCTAGTCTTAATCTCCAGCCCTATCTCCACAGCCCGTCCTAATCTCCAGCCCTATCTCCACAGCCGGTCCTAATCTCCAGCCCTATCTCCACAGCCCATCCTAATCTCCAGCCCTATCTCCACAGCCCGTCCTAATCTCCAGCCCTATCTCCACAGCCCGTCCTAATCTCCAGCCCTATCTCCACAGCCCTCTAAATTCATCACTTTCAAACATATATTCAACTCTCTTTTGAAACCTCCTAGGGAATCTACCTCCAACATTCTTCCAAGCAGCACATTCCAACAACTCTGATTGAAGAAGTTTCTCCTCACCTCACTACTAGCTGTGTTGCTCACAATCTTGAAATTATGACCCCTAGTTACTGACATACCAGCAAGTGGAAACAGCATATCTTCCTTTACTCTCTCAAAGTTGTTCATAATTTGAACACATCAATGAGGACACCTCTTAAACTTCTCTGCTCCAAGGAGAATAGCCCAATTTGTCTAGTCTTTCCTTGTATCTAAAATCCCTCATTCTTAATGTCGTCAAGTTAATCTACATTGCATTCTCTCCAGGACTTTGATATCCTTCCTTAAATATGGCGCCCAGAACTGAACACAATACTCCAAATCAGCTTCCTGCAAGAATGCCACCCCCTATTCCCAATACCTTCGCCTCTGCCGCATCTGCTCCCGAGATGAGGCATTCAACTCCCGGACATCACAGATGTCCACATTTTTCAAGGACCACAATTTCCCCTCCACAGTGATCGGAAACGCCCTGAACTGCAACTCTCGCGTTTCCCGTAACTCATCCCTCACACCCCCTTTCTGCAATAACAACACAGACAGAATCCCCCTCGTCCTCACATACTACCCCACCCACCTGTCGGCACGGTGGCTCAGTGGTTAGCACTGCAGCCTTACAGGGCTGGAATCGAACCCAGGCCCCTGGCCTCAGGCGACTGTCTGTGTTGAGTTTGCACGTTCTCCCAGTGTCTGCGTGAGTTTCCTCCGGGTGCTCCGGTTTCCTCCCACAGTCCAAAGATGTGCAGGCTAGGTGGATTAGCTATGCTAAATTGCCCGTAGTGTTCAGGGGTGTGTGGGTGATAGGGGAATGAATCTGGGTGGGATGCTTCAAGGGGCAGTGTGGACTTGTTGGGCCGAAGGCCTGTTTCCACACTGTAGAAGAAAAAACCTCCTGATTCAACGCATCATCCTCTGTCACTTCTGCCACCCACAATCTGACCCCACTACCAAGGACATTTTCCCTCTCTGCCCTTCTGGAGGGATCGCGCTCTCTGTGATTGTCTCATCCGCTCCACACGCCCCACTAGCCCCACCACCCCTGGCACTTTTCACTGCAACCGCAGGAAGTGCGACACCTGCCCCTATACCTCACCCCCATCCCAGGCCCTAAGAAAACCTTCCACATTAAACAGATGTTCACCTGCACATCTGCTAACGTGGTATACTGTATACGCTGTTCCCGATGTGGCCTCCTCTACATTGGGGAAACTAAGGAGAGGCTTGGAGACCGCTTTGTGGAATACCTATGCTCTGTTTGTGACAAGCAACTGCACCTCCCAATCGCGAACCACTTCAACTCCCCCTCCCACTCCTTGGATGACATGTCCACCCTGGGCCTCCTCCAGTGCCACAACGATGCCACCTGAAGGCTGCAGGAACAGCATCTCATATTTCACTTGGGAACCCTGCAGCCCAATGGTCTCAATATGGACTTCACAAGCTTCAAAATCTCCCCACCCCCGACATCATCCCAAGACCAGTGCAGCTCATCCCCACCTCCTTGACCTGTCCGTCTTTCCTCCAACCAATCTGCTCCTCCCACCTCACTGACCAACCCCCAACCCCACTTCCTACCTACTAGCCTCATTCCATCCTCCTTGATCTGTCTGTCTTCCCTCCCACCCACCTGCCCCTCCCTCCCAACTGACCAACCCCTATCCCAGATCCCTACCTACACTCACCTTTACTAGCTCCATACCCGTCTCCTTGACCTGTCTGTCCTCTCTCCACCTATCTGCTCCTCTACCCACTTTCCATCATCACCTACCCCTCTCCCTATTTATTTCAATCCCCTTACCCTCCCCCATTTCTGAAGAAGGGTTCAGACCCGAAACGTCAGCTTTCCTGTTCCTCTGATGCTGCCTGGCCTGCTGTGTTCATCCAGCTCCAAACCTTGTTATCACAGTACTCCAAATGTTGCCTAACCAATGATTTGTAGATGTGTAGCATCACTTCCTTGCCATTGTACTCTATGCCTCTATTTATAAATAGGGAAAGAAAGGTAGACAAGAAAAATCTTAGAAACAGAGATGACATAATCCCAGGGAGACCAATTTAGGGCAGGAGGAGGGGTATCTAAGCAGAGATAGGGTACATATCGATAAAGAAGGAGACAGTGAAAAAGAAACTCAGAAAGAAGGATAAGTAGAAAATGTGGTTTTTTTTCAAATAATAAGCATGCAGAGTGATTGAGAAAGAAACAACCAGAGGAAACATGCTGAAAAAGGCAGAGCGAGGGAGAGAAGCAGCGAGGGGAAAACAGATGGACATAGCCAGAGGGTTGGACTCACAAGCAGACACAGGTTTAGCAGGACAGCAGACTTGCTCAGTGACAGAAAAGTTGAGACAAACTCTGAGATAGGCAGACACAGTTGGAGCAAAAATCGAAGTTGCTGGAAAAGCTCAGTGGGTCTGGCAGCATCTGTGAAGAGAAAATCAGAGTTAAAGTTTCAGATCTGGTGACCCAGCTCTAGTTGGAGTAAGACAAGCTTATAAAGAAAATCATAGAAAGCGGGAGCAGGAGTAGACCCTGCTAGCCTGATTCCCCCATTCAGTAGTTGATAATCCAATTGAGTACCCGTTCCCACATTCTCCTTATACTGTTTGGTCCCTTTAACGCAAACAACGATATCTAACTCATTCTTGAAAACATACAATGCTATGATCTCAACTTTTTTTCTGTGGCAAAGAATTCTACAGACTCACTATTCTCTGCGTGAAGTTATTTTTCTTTGTTTCAGTCCTAAAAGGTCTACCCTGTATCCTTAAACTGTGATCTCTGGTTCTGGATTGAAGAGACTGTTGGAACCAGGGAAGTTCAAAATAGAGAGACTGTCAAAAGCGAAACAAGTTTAGTGATAACGTTGGAGAAAAGAAGTCAAGGATAAGATCTGAGAGAGAATAAAGGGAGATAAGCTTATTGAAAGCATGAAAGAGAATGATCAATGCAATTTTAGAGAGTAAATAACAGGAGACAGATTGAAAGAGAAAAAGAAATGTGTACAAGGAAAAAGAGAGAAAGTATGAGAGTAAGGTATGCTTAATAAGAAACAGATGGAGACATAAAAGTAGAGGGCCAAGCTGAGAAAGACAGAGAGGAAGGAGTACAAGCTTAAAATAGTTCAAAACATTACTCACCTCCAACTTCTCATGAGAAATGAATGATTAATGCCAGCAACACCCAAATGCCATGAGCGAATAAAGGAAAGCAATAGCAAGCATATCTTTGAATGAGGCACCAACGCAGTTAAAGACTCAGGTTTCTTGCATGTGAGCAGCAGATGAGAAACACAGCCAAACACTCCAACAGAAAAGCAGAGCAGAGAAAAGCTTTTCAGTCCTATTGAATTTAATTAAGAATGGTTATGGATAATTAACTGAAGAATGTATAAAGTTCTGGCATTGGAGGGAGTCCAGAGGAGGTTACAAGAATCATCTTGGATGAAGAACTTGTCATATGAGGAGGATCTGAGGACTCTGGGTTTGCACTCAGTGGAGTTTAGAAGGATGATGGAGGGATCTGGTTGACACTTACACACTATTGAAAAATCTGGACGCAGTGGTCATGGAGATGTTTCCACAAGTAGAAGAGACTGCGACCTGCGAGCGCAAGCTTAAAGTGAAGGGACTGCCATTTAGAACTGAGATGAGGAGGAATTTCTTCAACTGGAGGGTGGTTAATCTGAGGCTAATCAGAAGCTATGGAGCCGAGTCGTTAAGTGTATTTGAGAGAGGTAGGTTCTGATTAGTAAGGGGATCAACAGGTACAGGGAGAAGGCATGAGAATGAGGTTGCGAAATATATTAGTTGTGATCGAATGGCAGAACAGACTTGATGGACAAGTAGCCTAAGTCTGCTCCTTTGTCTCAGGGTCATGTGGTCAAATTTGAATTCAATGAAAATCTGAAATTGAAAAAATAGCCAAGTCGCATTAAATGACATTTAATCACTGTTGATTATCATTAAAAATATATCTATCCGGTTCACTAATGCTCTTTGAGGAAGTAAATTTGCCATTCTTAACTGGTCTGGCCTATCTGTGATCCAGAGCAACAGTAATGTGGTTGACTCTGAACAGCCATCTGGGCAGTTACGCGTGGGTAATAAATTCTTGCTCAGCCAGAGATGCTAACATCCTATGAATGAATGTTTCAAAAATGCTGGTCCCTCAACTAAACACAGTGCCAGACAATCACTGAAACACTGCAGTCTACAACTGGTCCATCAAAAGGCTAGAAGCATGGTGGCTCAGTGGTTAGCACTGCTGCCTCACAGCACCAGGGGTTTCAATGATTCCAGCCTTGGGCGATTGTCTATGTGGAGTTTCCACATTCTCCCCATGTCTGTGTGGGTTTCCTCCAAGTGGTCTGGATTCCTTCCCCAATCTAGAGATGTGCAGGTTGGGTGGATTAGCCATGGTAATTGCAGAGTTATGGAGATAGGGTGGTGTAGTGAATCTCGGTAGGATGTTGTTCAGAGGATCGGTGTGAACCCGATGGGCCAAATGGCCTGCTTCCACACTGTAAGGATTCTATGACTCTATTACTTAAGGTGAGCCGGCATGGTCCCCTCGCATAACCTCAGTGAATAATTAACTAGCTTCCAAACCCAGATTGCAACTATGAAGTGAATGTCTTATGCATATCCAATCTGGCAAAAAAAATAGGAATTTGATCAAGCATGACTTTCAGTTTTCTATTTGATTATTCATATTTGTACTTCTTCTTTGATTTGATGCACACTAGTGAAGTAATAATAATATTCTTGCTAATAAGGAATTCATCTGGAGGGTGTGCTGACTAAGCCTAGCGATAGAATCGATTCTTGGTGCAATGGACATAGATTATTTCACCACAACTTTCCTTGATGATTTGCTCTTAAAGGCTCAGGCATCTGGCAATGTTGGTAACTCTTGTTCTTGAGTGGTAGTCTTAGTTTTTTGCAGTTTACTCTTCGTCTCACCTAATCTTCTGCAATTCTATGATCTCAGCTGATGTTAGTACTGGACCAGGCAGATCGCAGAGTGAAAGCTGACTTGATATATCACATGGTTAACTTTTGCGGTTGGTTACCATATGGTCACTAAATCACACTCACCGTCACATTCATATAAGGCTGCAAATGCTATTTAATAAAAGAACATAAGTTTATTACACAAAGTGATTTAAAAGAGCTATATATATGATTAGTAAGATTTTAAGATAAATGGTAAAGCAAAGTTTCAAACTATTTCCCAGCAGTCATCTTTATAGATAATCCCAGAAAAAATGCCACTCAGAATCACAGAGGTTTTATGGAGCTGAAGGAAGTCATTTAGTTGATCATATCCACACCTAGCTCCTTCAATGAGCATCTTTACCTACTAACAATCTCCTATTTTCTCTCCTTACTCTTGCACATTATTTTTATCCAAATAATCATCCGATGCTCTCTAGAATGCTTCAGTTGATCCTGTCTCCAACACAATTCCAGGGACTGCATTCTGTACCCCAGCTATTTGCTGAGTGAAAACATTTTTAATCATGTCACGCTTGACTTGTTTGCACATCACTTTAAACCCAAGCCCTCTCGTTTTTGTTCCTTTTATTAATGGAAATAGTTTCCCCCATCCACTCTATCCAACCTACTCATGATCTTGAAAATCTGTATCAGATCTCCTCCGAGCCTTTTCTCTTTGAGCAGAACAACCTTCTAACCTCAGATTGTAGCTATAATGTGGAATCTTATATGCAAATCTAACCTGGCAAAAAAAAACAGGTTGGAACTTAATTGTCCTTATAACTGAAGTTCCTCATCCCTGGCACCATTCTTGTAAACCTGCACTCTCTTCACTGTGTTCAACTCCTCCCCTTCATGTGGTGTCCAAAACTGCACACAATACTGCAGGGTACATCCAACAACTGTCTTGTACAATTTCAAAATATCTCCTTGCTCCTGTATTCTATGCCCCTATTAATAAAGCTGAAGACATTTATGCTTTACTTACTGCTGTCTCTATCTGTTCTGCCACTTTCAATGATCTGTGTGTATATACACCCAGATTCCTTTGCTGATGCACGCTTCTTAGAATTGAATCCCACTATTTTGTACTTTCAACGTTCTTCCTACCATAAAGCAACACCCCATGTTTAATTGCATTGAAAACCATCTGGCACCATCCATCCATTCCATCAAGTTGCCTGTGTCCTTCTAGAGTTCTACACTCTCCTCACAGTTTATAATTCCATCCTCTTTACTCCTATACTTTTCATTTTTTACTCCATTAACCCTTCCCAGTTCTCTTCCTCAGACTGCCCCAATTGTTTTGCCCCTTCTTTCCAAGCATGTTGGCATGAAGAATTTTTATTTCAATGAGCCAAACAAACCCCTTTTCAGTTCTAACAACTTAAAATGTTTCTTTACACATTCTCAAAGTTTGGAAACTTCATAGTTTTGAAAACTAAAACTGTTGCTGCTAGGATGACTGGTTCCCTCCTCCTGTCAGACAGAAGCAGTTCTCGCTTCTGAACTGAATCCTAATTCTTCTAAATTGAAATCAAAGTTAAACCAATAGCCTCTGATTTGTTTTTCTCTCGGTTGCCAACGCAGCAGAGCAAACCACTCTATCCAATAACACGACAGTGCCTTGCTCGGCAGTTGACTGAATCACCTGCTTTCCTGGAAATTATGTAATTAGTTCACTGTTCCAAATAAGTTTCTGATTGAAAAATAAATCAAGGAATAACAAAAGTCTAACTGCCTCGATTTTAAAAATTCAAGTTCCAGAAATGATAATAACATATTATACATGTTCATAACAACAGGACAATATTATGGCGCATGCAGGAAATGACAGAAGCTCAGAAGATTGTTTCAGGAGGAGACTATACTGAAGGTTTTGCACTTAATTCCTGATCAGGTGCTGAATTGACTTTCAATGAAGTCAGAATTGGACAGTCTCACTACCCATTTCTTTCAGAACATCAGGCATAAGGTCAAATCCATTATCAAAGGTCGAGTTGTTAATTGCCTGATAGAATGCACATAATTACACATAATCACTAATTTGCTAAATTAATAGTGGTGGTAAATTAATCTTTAAAAAAAAGCTGCAAATGCACATTAGCCATTAGGTAGGAATTGCAGATAAATGCTCCAGCTTTAGTCTCCTTAATTGCTGTTGCCTTAAGTATGAATATACTGATCGACCCCAATATCCCAGCAGCTATACCAGAATCATGCTCAATGTTCCCCTCCAACTGTGACCTGACTGAAGTTTGTACAGTCAGTCATAAAGCACCACATTAACAGGGGTCAGGGGTATCTCTGGCATCGATTATCAACGATTGCTTAATGCTCCAGCGTTTTAATGTAGACAGGGTAGATCTCTAGGCTTCACCTTGTAATCTTGATGTATTCACAATATCCGGACCAACTGTGTTCGTTTGGAATAATAATTTAGATTTAAAGTTTTCTTAGCCAAGCCTACATGCCAATCCTGAACCTTGCAGCAGTATCATTGCTGAGTGGTTAGCACTGCTAACTCACAGCACCAGGGAGACAGGTTCAATTCCACCCTCAGGGTGATTGATTGTGTGGAGTTTGCACATTCCCCACATGTCTACATGGGTTTCCTCTGAGCGCTCCAGTTTCCTCCCCCAGTCTAAAGATTTGCAGATTAAGTGGATTGGCCATGCTAAATTGCCCACAGTATGTGAGGATGTGCAGGCTAGGTGGCTTAGCCATGGGAAATGCAGAGTTACAGGGATGCAGAGGGTCTGGATGAGATGCTCTTTGGGATTCTATGATTCTAAGGTGATGATGAGGAACTTACAAAAGACATTAGTTAGACGTCACCTTGAACACTACCTACAGTTCTGAGCACCACGCTATGGGAAAGATAAGGGGGCCTTGTAGAGAGAGCAGAACAAGAATGGTCAAAAAGCTTCAGTTATGAAGATAAATTAGAGAAGTTGGGACTGTTTTCTTTGAAGAGAAGCAGTGTTGTTTTTAAAATCATTACCGTTTGTACTGAGTATATAGGGAGAAACTTTTTCCATTCATAAAAAGGATCATGACAAAACAGTACGGATTTAAAATAGTCTGCAAAAATCATAAATGTGATTAAAGGAAAAAGCAGCAGGCTAGGTGGATTAACCATGGCAAATGTTGTAAACTAAGTCAAGTCAGGGCTACAGGGATAGAGTGGGATGCTTTTCGGAGGGCCAGTATGGACTTGATGGGCTGAATGGCATTCTTTCACGCAGTAGGGATAGAATGATTCCATGTAATCATCACCACAGATTATAACCCTGAACCACCCACAGACAAAGCCAATTTTTAATAACAATATGTGTTCTTTTTTTTAAAAAATGACAAATAGCCAAAAACAAAATCTGCCTCCAGCACCCATCACCATCTCAGAAATTTATGCCTAGACAATATATTTTCAATATTAGCATCGAGAGCATTTTCTGTCACAAACAAAACTGCCACTAACATTTCTGTAGCTAGCTAAGGGTAAAATAGCCCAGCTACTGGCCCTTAGAACAATGACAGAGAACAGGCACCTGCCCAGCCCCAGACAGGAGAGGACCCTGTAGTGTTGGCAATATGGGACTTTGTCAATATGCATGACCAAACACAGGAGCAGCAGGCATGTTAGTCAGGGGGCACTGGGCAACCTGACACAATAACTACAGCAAGGTGATTGGGACCTATGGTTGGCAGCCACCCTGGGAGTGAGGACTAGCACTTTCAGAATTCCCTGGGTATGTGCATAAACCTGCACTCCATTGGTCTGTGACAAGACAACAGGAAGCGTTGAGGGATCCTGAGCTTACTCCAGGAGCCCCATGTTCCCAAGGAGTCTGGGCAGTGCAGTAGGCACCCAGCCAGAGGAGGAACCATATACAGTACTCCCTCTCCCCAAAGGCTCTTTTCATGACTCTCCAGAAGTGACAGGCCCTTTAACCTCTACCCTGCCTGAGATCCAACCCCAACCCTGTCAAAATCCTATCTAAGGAGAGAACACTTGCCTCTGGGCAGGACACACCCTACACATCCAGACCCTCTAGATAAATGCAGCCTGGTACTGTCCAACCAAACCTCCAAGGCCAATGGTTTCCACTGTGGAGCAGGCTCTCTCTACTTCTCTTTCTACATCATCTGTGCATTCAAGTCTCTGTCCAGCTGTAACTGCAGCTTGCTGAACCCTTAAATAAAGATATACCCTTTCTGGTCACCATTCTATCAACACCATCAGTCTTGCAGTTCCTCAAGCCAGCACATAACCCACCTATTTGAGTCTCTGCCTGTCATCTCTATCCCAACACTCCCAGGTATATCATGTAAACATGTCATGTCTGGTAGAGAACTGTCTGTCAATGGTTGTTACTTACCATCGACAACAACTCCCAACCCCTTATATATTGAGTTGCTCCCCTTCATTACGATTATCCTTCCAGCATTCCAGAATTCTGACTCCAATTACTACAATAGAAACATAGAAACATAGAAGATAGGAGCAGAATGAGGCCATTCAGCCCTTCAAGTCTGCTCCACTATGCTTCACGATCATGGCTGATCATTCAATTCAATAGCCTAATCCTGCTTTCTCTCCATAACCTTTGATCCAATTCACCCCGAGTGCTATATCTAGTTGTGTCTTGAATACATTCAATGTATTGGCAATTAGGTTCCTTATCCTCTGTCCCATAGCAGTGGCCTCCTAACAGTCAACACTGTTGACTTTTAATGGAGCAATTTAAGCAATCTGTCCTGAACAAAGAGTTACCAGACCCCTACCTAAGATCTGTACAACTCTCCCAACTCCCTCCTGCAGCTCACTGTTCTGCTTGCACTGGATGCACAAGGCTTACTGTGGCCCACTGCCCGGATATTAAATGTACAACTTCCTAAATGTGATCGCCCTAACCAAACAACTGGCCATGTTCAACAGCCTTAACTGATATTGGAAGCCAATGGTGTTGAAGAATCGACTGGCTCCTGGGTGTTATTGAATGAGGGGAATGAATCCAGGACCCCGGGGAGGGTTTTCCATCAGGCTTGAGGACTCAGCGACGCACCAGACAATGGGGGTCATACACTGCCAGCAGAACAGATCGTTCAGAAATTTGTTCGGTCACAGTGACAGCATCAGTGGCAGCAAGTGAGCCCAGTGCGAACTCAAGTGGGTCCAGCATGGGCTTGTGTTGGTAGTGTCAGAGGAAAGTTTAGGTTCTGCATCAAGAAGGTGATCCTGCTACCATGGCTGCTGTGGCAGAGGTGAGTCTGGGTTCCCGGCAGCATCTGTGTCCAGCGTAGATTAACGAAGGTGATGGCGGAGTTGAATTTGGGCTCAGTACAAAACCCAGCAGCATTGACAGCGGCTGCATCAGCGAAGTGGCCCAAAGCAGACTCATGCTGGCAGTACAGTCGAGTTTGTGCCAGAGTGGTACCCAGCAGCATTGGTGGAATCTGCATTGGTGGGGTCCAGCAATGACTCATAGTGGTAAGGGCGTCGGTGAAGGCAAGGTGACACTGAAGAGTGGCAATTTTCTTTTGGGTGGCATGATAGAGCACTTAACAAGAAGGACTGAAACACTGAAAACTTTTTCTTTATTTCTGTATTTTTGTGCCTTTTTAGGATGGCGCTGGAGAGTAGAGACACCATACAACACTTTTCACAGTATTTTGTAACAAAATGCACATGGCAATAAATAAATCAATTGATATCAAATCCTTGTCTTATTACCTGGGAACCCTGAGTAAAGCTGTCTCGCTTGAGTTGACTGAGGACTACTTCTCTTACACTTTAACACATGGCCGTGTGCTTGCAGCGCAGGCAAGATGTTTGCCCTGTACGCCTGTGCCATATAGAAACATGTCCACCTCCTTGCCTGATGACTGCTGACTGCTGACGAACATAACAAGTGCTTGGGAGGCTTTGTTTCTGGCGAAATGACAAGGCAAGATAGAAGTTCTGAAGAAGGATCACTGGACCCAAAACATTGACCTGCGATACACTGAGATGTTGGTGACGTGGAGGTCTGGAAGATCCACTGGAAACTGGAGCCACTCTTGCTTTCAGGTCCAGAATTTCTGGCATCTAGTTCCTATCTGGCTGGTAATTGAATAGGAAGACGCATATCGATGAAGCAAGACTAAGTACTGATGTGTGGTAATGAGCGACATTATCACCATTCTGACCAACCTCTGACCACTCACTAGCGAGAATTTTGTCTCAACCTCTGGAAATTTCATTCTGCACAAATATTTAATAAGTTTTTGCTTCACGGACCCCAGTAAGAGGAAATATCATGAATTGTTCCTGATTATATATTGTTTTAAAATCAAATTGTTCTGTGTTGCTATCATACACTGCAGGAGCAGGTAAGAGTCGAACTCAGGCCTCCTGATCCAGGGATAGGGACACTACCACTACATGAGCAGCAAATTTCATTGAACTTCAGGAATTCAATGGATGTCATCTTGCCATTGTAGTATGTGAATTTGTTGAAAATGTCAGTTAAACTATCTTAAAAGCTCATTGGCTCAGTCTAATGGATCTCATTAAAATGCAAGTGCATGAAAACCTCATCCACATAAAGATAAAAGATTTTCTGTTGGATATTGAGTAACATTTTATCTTTTTTTCCCATAATGCACAAAATACTCTTCGGCTGCAGTTTTAGAATTCCAAATTCAAAACCTTGCCTCCTCACAAGAAGCTTGTGATCTTTTTTCTGTTCATTGAAAGCAGCTACCTCCTGCCCCAGAGTTATTATTAGCAGCCTTTGGCAGAAGATTGTGACTCCACACTGTTGTACAAACTGTCAAGATACACAGGGAAACCCTAAGCATCAATAAAAGAACCAAATAACTTAACAGGGAGTCTCCTTGATTTCCATGACATAATAGTTGACTGAAACATGGCTTTTAATATTACTTTCATAATGGCCTTTCCATAACTGCTGAATAGTCACTTGATTGTATCCTACAGCCCCCCTTTAAGGTGATTTGAGTTTGTTCTGAAACAACAAAGACTGATATGTTTATCATATGCAACTGATTTCATCAGGGAAGTGAGTTAAAGGTCAGTTCAGATCTCACGATTTTATTGAGGTGTTTTATTGAGTTGAAACAGGCACAATGTGTGTACATGTTCATTCTGTCTCCAAAGAACAGGGCCCTGTGCATTGATTTTTGTAAGCTTTCAGTAAACAGAGGCACACGACACTCAGAGCCTGACTGACAGGTCTAAATCTCAATAAAATAGTTGATAACCATTCACTGGTCCATATCTCAGAGCAACGTACTGTCAATCAGAATCAATTCACCTGGTTTAAACTTTAAACAAAGCACGGATGTTAATTGTCAATTATCATTCAATGTCAATTGGTACATTCTCCATGGCGATGCCTCAACCAATCAGAGTCCGCTTGCTAACTCAGTATTGTCCTCTTATACAGGATCAATTTTAGTATTTTCCCTGGAATTTATATTCTTGTGAATCATCCTGAAGAGTTCAATATAAAAAGTTTTGATAAAGCATGTCTTCCTTCAGCAGTACCAAAGGCACAATTGCTAAACTCAGAAAGAAAAGCACGGTTTCAAAACAATGGTAGCACCTTCTCAATCATATTAATTAAGGGATACCATAACATATCCGGTTCTAAACCAATTATGAATTTACACTGGGATGATCATCATCTGAAAAGACTGAAGTGATCAACTTGCATTCTGCTCATCACAGGGCACCAGAGACAGGGCTATATTAGAGCTCGACACCAGCGGTCTAGAGACCCTTGCTGTATTTGGGTCAGGGACAATGCAGAGGTTCAAAGCAGGGACCCCACCAAGACCTGCAATTTCTGTCGTAGACCCTGATGCTCATTACTCAATTACATTGGTGTAAGTAGGATTACTGTGAACTGGTAGCAAAGGAAACCTTCCATTTGAAAATTGCATTGCCCTTTTCATGACGATATGTTCTGGGTGATCAAATCTCTTATACATGTGCATCAATGTATGTTGTTTTGTCGTACTATATCGTTATTTGAGACAAGGAATGACAATTTCAAAGTCCTGAACTCTGCCATTATTTTTATTTGACAGAATTCCTTTGTCACGATAAGGTTAACTTTTCCTTCCATTGTTCCTGCTAATATTCAGTCTCCGATGCAAAGCAAAGGGGAAAGGGCTGGAATTCTGTGAGACTTGCTTTCTATTCTTTTCGCATTGCTTTAAGATTTCCGAAAGTGTCTCTGGAGCCAGGGAGGTGGAGTGCAAGGAAATGCCAATAAACATTCAAAATCCAATCAAATAAGGCAGATTTGACATAACTACCCCTCCCACCCGAATGTTCACACAAAAAATGCTAGCCAAATAGACTACCTTAACCTTCGTATCCCTTGTCAGATTGAAAGAACTCAGAAGGAAAGCTAAGTTGTGCAATGCTTGTGGACATTCCTGAGAAAGCCTTTAAGCAGTACCGATTACCCTGCTGTGGTAAAGTCTAGCAGATGGGACATATAAATGAGGAAGTCCATTAAAACACTTTCACATGTTCCAGCTTACAAAGTGTTCACCAACTTATATTTTCTCCAGGCAACTTATTTGCTTCTTCATCCAATGACAATAATTTGTCAATGCTTGTTATAGTAAGTTCCCAACAGAACCCCAAATTCACCAAGGCTCTTTCGACAATATCTTCAAACCCACAACCACCAGCACCTAGAAGGGCAAGGGCAGCAAACATATGGGAACACCACCAACTTCAATTATCACCCCCAATTCACTCACCATTCTGACTTGGAAATGTGTCGTTGTTCCTTCACTGTCGCTGGGGATTGCCCCCCTAACAACGTTGTGGGTCTGCCTACAGCACACAGGCTACAATATTTCAAAAAGGCAGCTGACCACCACCTTCTCAAGGACATCTAGGGTTAGGCAATAATTGCTGGCTCACCCACCAACACCAGAACCCTACAAATGAATTCTAAAAGAAAAATCTGATGTTACCTCTTGTAAGAGGTCAGAAGCCTACCGCCAACATATACTTGAGCCTAATATCTGAATATTGGCCATCTTCAGTATGTAACTGTGCATTGGGTGGGACTGCTGTCCTGCTAAAGGCACTTCCACAAAACTCATCCAATAAGAGTGTCTAGGCCCTTTGGCTTTAGCCAGGACCTCATCTCTCTATTCAGGTGAATTCAATGGGGGTTTTTTTTGAAGGAGAAGGACGGGAAGTTCCACAGATGCACTGACCACCATTCAGTTTCTATCCAAGAGACTTAATGTCATTCATCTCATTCCTTTCTGCTGTGGGGCCCTGCTGAATACATGTTGGCTGTTATGTTCAGTGATCGTATTTCAATTGTTAGTAATGTGAGATATCCAAAGAACTTAAAAGGCACCATCTAAACACAATGTAGATTTATGATTTATAGGTCATATTATATCAAAAATTCTGTTTAACATGCATGTGGGTGTTCCATTTAACGTTTTTGTAACAGCAGTTAGATATTCAAGGTACATAAAAAATTACTAAAAATTGTAGTGACATTACTGCTGATTTAATGAAATATAATCTGTATCTGATTTCAAGGAAATGATACATCCTTCACACAGGAAGAACTAAAAAAAAAGCATTAAAGTAACTTCCCAGCTTGCAACTAACATTGGTCTGCTTATCTGCTTCCCTGCAATCCCAATGTTCAATCATGTTTTTATTCAGTTTGCTCCTGTTCAATAAAAATCAATTGATTTAAGTTATCCAATGAGACACATTGAATAGAAATTCCCTTTCTGATTTACATGCCCACTTTGTTGTTTCTTTTATTTAAAACTATTCCATATTTTCTCTGTAACAATGAGACAGTGTTATGGAGGTGAGTTGAGGTGTGGAGTTGCTTTAAAAATGAATTGTTATTCATCAGAAAATGTCTACCAACTTTTCAGTTAGGAGCAGTACCTTCTCAAGTGTCCATTATTCAACTTCACGTTTACCAGCAACTTATTTGGAAAGCAAAGCAGTGGAGCTTGATCTGTCCTTAAATTCACACTTTACAACTGACAACATTAAACACTGATTAAAACTGGGAATAGTGGACATGGCCAATTTCATCATTAATTCACCAATAAGTAGCTAGGATCAGGCAATATGGCATAACCAACAGACTCCAGTGTATCCTTGTTGATTTGTATCAATCAGCAGTAAACTGTGCACTGCATTTTCAACTACTTCAGCCAGAAACATTTTCTCTCAAAAGTTTATTTGGCACTTAACTGGATTATTTGATCAAACCTCAATGTTATTCATTGCTTCTGGGCACATAGGTTACGTGAGTTTGTTTCTTTTACAAGCGTCTGTGAAAAAGAAAAGAAAGATTTGCATTCATGTGATGCCTTTCATGGCCATTTGCCTGCCTAAAGTTCTTCAAAAGTAGTTTTTTTTTAATTCACTTATGGAACATGAGCATCAGTGGCTCATTTACTGCCCATCCCTAGTTGCCATTGAGAAGGTGGTGGTGTGCCGCCTCTTGCTTCAATAGTTATGATGTGGAGGTGTCGGTGTTGGGCTGGGGTGGACAAAGTCAGAAATCAAATGACGCCAGGTTATAATCTATCAGGTTTATTTGAAATCACAAGCTTTCATAATGCTGCTCCTTCATCAGGTGAGCAAACATTGTTCACCTGTGGTCTGGGGATCCTAGTCCTCTGGTGGGTGCAGTGCCACAGGTTACAATTGCTCCTATTGGTAGTACCTATAATGCACAGCTCCTGTCTCTGATTGGCTGGCAGCTCTTGGGAGGTAGGACCTCCACTCCAAGGATCCCTGATCTTGGGGAAGGTCTGCCACAGGTAGCTTAACTTCCTGATGGACTCTTAACCTGGTGGGGGCCTTCCTCGGAGAAGGCAGCATAGGGGTCTCCAAGATAACAAAGTGCAGAGCTGGATGAACACAGCAGGCCAAGCAGCATCTCAGGAGCACAAAAGCTGACGTTTCAGGCCTAGACCCTTCATCAGAGAGGGGGATGGGGAGAGGATTCTGAAATAAATAGGGAGAGAGGGGGAGAGGGACTGAAGATGGATAGAGGAGAAGATATCTCCCTCTCTCCCTATTTATTTCAGAATCCTCTCCCCATCCCCCTTTTCTGATGAAAGGTCTAGGCCCGAAACGTCAACTTTGGTGCTCCTAGGATGCTGCTTGGCCTGCCGTGTTCATCCAGCTCCACACTTTGTTATCTCGGATACTCCAGCATCTGCTGTTCCCATTATCTCTGAGCATAGGGGTTCGTTGGTTTTCAATTTATAATCAAAACTCCTATTGGCCATATTAAATACTGCCCCCTGTCTTTATGATTTCTTTATGTGTCAAATGTGGCTCAGGAAAGAATTCCATCCAGTTTATCTAACATCACCTTTATTTGTTGTTCAAGGGAAAGATTATAACGCAGCCTGAGGGTGTCAGGAGGCAAATTCATTCCTGGCTCACAATGGGGCATTGGGTAATTAGCTGAAAAGGAAAAATAAATTTTGAGTTATAGCAGAAGGATTTGCATAAAATTTCATAAAAGGGTTTCCAACGGGAATAAGACAAGCAAATATTGTAAGATACATTGAGATTGAAGAGATGTATAACAGAGATCAGACAGACATGGGAAAGAGCAGGGACTGAACATCAGACAGAATCCTGTTTTGCTAGTCTAATATTGAGGTTGTCTGAATTGACGCAAATTTGAACTCCATTATTGGGTCTTGCTGTGGCCTGTGTAAGGAAAATAAGCGCAAGAATTGGCATATTCCAGGAGGATAGTTGTGTCAGAGCATCAGGTTGGCCCTTAAAGGGGTCAGTATATTTTATTCACAATCCTCAGTTAGTTGCTTGAGAACAGTCAGGTCATGTATCAAAATAATCTGAAACAAGGACTTAGAATAGGAAGGGTTGAGCAGATGGGACAGAGTCATGCGAGTTGTCTGCCATCTGTGAGCAGACAGAATTTGAAGCTGTGCAGATTAAGCCAAACCACTCATTAGCGAAATGTTGCTAAGTGTAAAGTGTTGCTTAAAAGTGTTGCTGTTAGCCTAGCAAATGAGAAGTGGAACGATCCCATGACAGTCCAGGTTTAGCAAAGTGTGGAGCTGGATGAACACAGCAGGCCAAACAGCATCTCAGGAGCACAAAAGCTGATGTTTCGGGCCTAGACCCTTCATCCTCTGATGCAGGGTCTAGGCCCAAAACGTCAGCTTTTGTGCTCCTGAGATGCTGCTTGGCCTGCTGTGTTCATCCAGCTACACACTTTATTATCTTGAATTCTCCAGCATCTGCAGTTCCCATTATCACAGTCCAGGTTTAATTGGTTTTGAATTTGAGAAGCAGCCGTCTTTGATTGAAGTCAATAGTAATGAGATATTCTAAAACGCAACTGATAAATAGTTTAATGGAAAAGATAAGATCATCGGTAGTGGGGGCTGTAACTGGAAATTTAAAAAGTTTGTGAGGGTAACTACATGTATGCCCTTGATAGGCTTTTGAAAGGAATAATGAAGAGAACAATTGAGTGAGAAAGAGTCTGGAATAAGTTAGCTTAAAGTGCCCGTTTCCATGATTTACAGCTGAATAAGGAAATTAGGAGTTGCAGGAATTGGTAGAAGAGGCGCAGGGTAAAACAGTTTGCCAATAAGAAAGCAGTATCTCACACAATAAAAGAAAGGGCTGTGGTTAGATCCAAAGACCTGACTGGATGACATGGACATTGATTTTGATACGGATTATGAAATAGACTTCTCACCTGATTTCACTTAAAATCAAAACATTTCAAGCAGAAATCTTTGAGCTGACAGAAGCTGGGACTACTGTATCACAAGACAAGGCAGGTAATCTTGTGACTGTAGTTGAGAGTGCTTCCCCCACTTACCCATCTCCATGTAACAAGACAAAGGCAGTGCTGAATGTCATCCAGAAGGCAGAGAGGTGGCTGAAGGGCTTTTGTGCAGAGTTAAGTAAGTGTCCAAGACCCTTTCCATGTCCCTTTCCCCCAGTGAAATTAAAGATGGATTTCTTTCACAGGGAATACAAATGCTAGCCTTCAATGGGCAGGGCATAGCATGCAAAAATCAGCAAGACGTGTTGCAGCTTTGCAGTTTAGCAAGGTCACTTTTTTGGAAAATTGCATGCACTTCTGGGTGTCTTCCCACCGCTCCCCCCCCCCCACCCCCGAGCCCCCGCCACTCCAAGATGGATGTGGAGGCTTTGGAAAGGATACTGAACTGGTTTTCCAGGATGTAGCCTGGTTTGGAGGCTATTAGCTATAAGGAGACATGAGACAAATTTGGTTTGTTCTCACTTGAACATCAAAGGATGAGGGTGACATCATAGATGTACAAATTATGAGAGGCATGGATTGCCAGACCCTTTTTTTCCCAGGGTAGAAATGTCAATTACTAGGGAACTTAGAATCACTACAGTGTGGAAGCAGGCCATTTGACCCATCATGTTCATGCTGACCCTCTGAAGTTCCTCCCACCAGACCCACCACCCCACACTATCCCTGTAACCGCACATTTCCCATGGCTAATCCACCTAGCCTGCACTTCCGTGCACACTATGGGCAATTTAGCATGGCCATCCCACCTAACCTGTCCATCTTTGGACTGTGGGAGGAAACTGGAGCACCCAGACATGGGGAGAATGAGCAAACTCTACACAGACAGTCATCCAGCAGTGGAATTGAACCCTGATTCCTGGCACTGTGAGCCATCCAACTGTTTAAAATAAAGGGAGTAAGTTTAAAGGAGATGTGAGAAGTGAGTTTTTTATACAATGGGTGGTAAGTGGAATACGTTGCGAGAGGAGGTAGTAAAAGCAGATACAATAGCAACATTTAAGAGGCATCCAACACACTTTATTAGAAGAACTTTATATATTGCACTCTCTTCTACACTCTTCATTGGGAATAGATAAAGTCAGTTTACTAATGACTGCACATGAGCATATGTTTGTGTCAGTCAGCGCAATGTGCAACAGTCATTGTGAGTGATGGAAATCAAAGAAGTCCCAAGTTGAATTTTTGATCTGTGCTAAAGCAGTTGGAACTGCACAAGAATGTGATACTGAAGGATTAGGCATGGCTATTCTAGCTCATACAATCAAATAGACAGAAAAAATTCAGTGGCTATCATAACAATAATACCCACTCTAGCAAAATATTGAAGAAGTAAGCTGTCACCTGTGCAGCTGAATTCCAAGACAATTGACTCTTTTCAGGAGCAAAGCAGAACGTTGTGAAGGTATAAAACAACTTGAATGAAATGGATCGAGAATATGTGTCAGGCAGCATTTCACCACTGTACAAAACGTTGGTGATTGTTTCACATTCAAAATGGGCAGAAGCCGAAAGCAATGCAGTTTACTAATTGTGGATAGAGGCTTTTCGATTCAGTAATTCCATGGTCGAATTAAATGCCTTTTGACCATGAAGAGTCAGTTGAAAATACTTATCCCAAAAGTAAAATATATTCTTCTCAAATCCAAAAAATAAAAGTTTCTATTCTTATCAGCTAGTGTTATTAACAAAAGGATGTTCAAAACGAGGCCGGAACATTTTACTTGCCAAATAATCCAGGACAAATGAGTTTTTAGTTGGGGCGCTCAGGAAAGCAATACATTGAAATGATTCACCCAACCAGCATGCATAGTAATCCATTTTTCCTTTCACTGCAATTTCAATCTTCACCATTTAGAGTTTTGCAATTTAGAAATAGCTTTATTGTCACATGTACCCACATGAGTGTGGTGAAAAGTTTACAAGTCGCCACTTACGGCACCATTTTAGGAGCCATAGTTCCAAGGTACACATTCTTGAGTACAAATTCTTAGGGAGAAAGGATAGAAATCCTATCTGGCTGGCTCTAACTTCTGTGGCCTGCTCAAATGCTACCAGCTGAAAGCACTCAACAAACATTTTATGAAGAGTAAATACTATTACCGGGAAGGCTTGCATATAGGTCTGACTAACAATTTGTATCCTCACAACTATGTATTTAAAGAGTACAGCTTTTAGAGAATAACGTTTGATACCCAGGTTTCAACTTGCAATTTCATGCTTGGGTTGGCAGGTTGGTATAAAAGCAGGGATCAAAATTCCATATTACATTGTTTGGAGAGATCTGAGTGCACAACAGCATCCAAACCATAACCATAAAGTCTACTGATAGTTACTGTCATTCAAACAGGACGCTCATCCAAACCAGAAAATGAAAGCAAACAACCAACACCTGTGCCTTCTTTTTGTCATGTGACAGGTCCTTCCTTGTCCATAAGTTTTGTGAGACTTTTCTATAAAATGTAAACATTTCCACTGGGAGGTAATTATACCTGCATTGCTGTAAGTAATGGATTGCTATAAGTAATGGATTGCAGACCCAAAAAAACTTTCTTTGAAAAATGCTACTTTTTAAGCATGTGAAGACTGATTTGAAACTGCAGCTCACTGGAATAGAGAAACTTGTGACGTTAGACAATTGACCAGAGTATGTCTCTCTCTCTCTATTACATTGAATGTTGAGATCAGACCTCTACAATAGCAAAGTCAAAGATCATCACTCAACAGGGAAACTAAAACAGGAGGCTAAAAGTTCTTTCTGACAGGTCTTGACCACAAGCTGTTTTTACATTTACTGTTGTGATGTTAAGGAAAAAAACAAAACGACAATCATCCATGGTTTAGTGCTGGTCGCTTCATAAACAGGACACGTAAAAAGGTATGCAAGAAGCCAGCTCTTCCAGGTCTCATCAATGACCTCATCAAGGAAATAGTCAAATATAGACGTGGCTAAGACTCCTTCCTACAGGGATATGTCCATTATTCATTTTCCTAATAGAACATAGAACATTACAGCACAGTACAGGCCCTTCGGCCCACAATGTTGTGCCGACCTGTCATACCGATCTCAAGCCCATCTAACCTACACTATTCCATGAACGTCCATATGCTTATCCAATGACGACTTAAATGTACCTAAAGTTGGCGAATCTACTACCGTTGCAGGTAAAGCGTTCAATACCCTTACTACTCTCTGAGTAAAGAAACTACCTCTGACATCTGTCCTATATCTTTCACCCCTCAATTTAAAGCTATGTCCCCTCGTGCTCGCCATCACCATCCTAGGAAAAAGGCTCTCCCTATCCACCCTATCTAACCCTCTGATTATCTTATATGTCTCAATTAAATCACCTCTCAACCTTCTTCTCTCTAACGAAAACAGCCTCATGTCCCTCAGCCTTTCCTCGTAAGACCTTCCCTCCATACCAGGCAACATCCTAGTAAATCTTCTCTGCACCCTTTCCAAAGCTTCCACATCCTTCTTATAATGCGGTCACCAGAACTGTACGCAATACTCCAAGTGCGGCCGCACCAGAGTTTTGTGCAGCTTCACCATAACCTCTTGGTTCCGGAACGCGATCCCTCTATTAATAAAAGCTAAAACAGTGTATGCCTTCTTAACAGCCCTGTCAACTGGGTGGCAACTTTCAAGGATCTGTGTACATGGACACCGAGATCTCTCTAGTCATCTACACTACCAAGAATCTCACCATTAGCCCAGTACTTTGCATTCCGGTTACTCCTACCAAAGTGCATCACCTCACACTTGTCTGCATTAAACTCCATTTGCTACCTCTCAGCCCAGCTCTGCAGCTTATCTATGTCTTTCTGTAACCTACAACATCCTTCGTCATTATCCACTACTCCACCGACCTTAGTGTCGTCTGTAAATTTACTAACCCATCCTTCTACGCCCTCATCCAGGTTATTTATAAAAATGACAAACAGCAGTAGACCCAACACCGACCCTTGCAGTACACCACTAGTAACTGGTCTCCAGGATGAACATTTCTCATCAACCACCACCCTCTGTCTTCTTTCAGCAAGCCAATTTCTGATCCAAACTGCTATATCTCCCACAATCCCATTCCTCCGCATTTTGTACAATAGCCTACTGTGGGGAACCTTATCGAAAGTCTTGCTGAAATCCATATACACCACATCAACCGGTTTACTCTCATCTACCTGTTTGGTCACCTTCTCAAAGAAATCAATAAGGTTTGTGAGGCACGACCTACCCTTCACAAAACCGTGCTGACTATCCCTAATCAAATTATTCTTTTCTAGATGATTATAAATCCTATCCCTTATAACCTTTTCCAACACTTTACCAACAACTGGAGTAAGACTCACTGGTCTCTAATTACCAGGGTTGTCTCTACTCCCCTTCTTGAACAGGGGAACAACATTTGCTATCCTCCAGTCGTCTGGCACTATTCCTGTAGACAATGACGAGTTAAAGATCAATGTCAAAGGCTCGGCAATCTCTTCCCTGGCTTCCCAGAGGATCCTAGGATTAATCCCATCCGGCCAAGGGGACGTATCTATTTTCACACTCTGTAGGATTTCTAATTCCTCCTCCTTGTGAAGCTCAATCCCACCTAGTCCAGTAGCCTGTATCTCAGTACTCTCCTTGACAACATTGTCATTTTCTCGAATGAATACTGTCGAAAAATATTCATTTTGTGTTTCCCCTATCTCCTCTGACTCCACACACAACTTCCCACTACTATTCTTGCTTGGCCCTAATCTTACTCTCATCATTCTTTTATTCCTTATATACCTGTAGAAAGCCTCAGGGTTTACCCTGATCCTATCCGCCAACAACTTCTCATGTCTCCTCCTGACTCTACTGAGTTCTCTCTCTAGGTCTTTCCTGGCTACCTTGTAGCCCTCAGGCACCCTAACAGAGCCTTCACATCTCATCCTAACATAAGCCTTCTTCCTCCTCTTGACCAGAGATTCCACTTCCTTTGTAAACCACGGCTCCCGCGCTCTACAGCTTCCTCCCTGCCTGACAGATACATACTTATCTAGGACACACAGGAGTTTTTCCTTGAATAAGCTCCACATTTCTAACGTGCCCATCCCCTGCAGTTTCCTTCCCCATCCTATGCTCCCTAAATCTTGCCTAATCTCATCGTAATTGCCTTTCCCCCAGCTATAACTCTTGCTCAGAGGTATACACCTATCCCTTTCCATCAGCAAAGTAAACATAACAGAATTATGATAACAAAGTGGGAAGCTGGATGAACACAGCAGGCCAAGCAGCATCTCAGGAGCACAAAAGCTGACGTTTCGGGCCTAGACCATTTATCCTGAATGTTCTGGATATAGAGGTGGTCACGGTTGGGGCAAAATTGGGAAGGCTTGAATGTAGACTGTAGTCCATTGGGGATGATCCATCGGCAGGTGCTGAGGAAGGTGATGTGACTGTGGTACCTGGTTTGCTTCAGGACATGGGCAAGCAGTTTCAAGGCTGAAGAGATTACAAGAGAGTTGCAGTGGGAGAGAGATTCCCTGAGGCTGGTCTGAAGGGAGGAGGGTAACTTCTTCAGGTTGGGCATCCCTGGAAGAGGCTTCACAGTGAGGTTAAAATTGTATCAGTGATAATAAGAACTGCAGATGCTGGATAATCCAAGACAACAAAGTGTGGAGCTGGACGAACACAGCAGGCCAAGCAGCATCTCAGGAGCACAAGAGCTGACGTTTCAGGCCTAGACGAAGGGTCTAGGCCTGAAATGTCAACTTTTGTGCTCCTGAGATGCTGCTTGGCCTGCTGTGTTCATCCAGCTTCGCACTTTGTTATAACAGAATTGTGATCGCTACCACCAAAGTACTCACCTACTTCCAAATCTAACACCTGGCCGGGCTCATTACCCAGTACCAAATCTAATGTGGCTTCGCCCCTTGTTGGCCTGTTTACATGCTGTGTCAGGAAGCCCTCCTGCACACACTGGACAAAATCTGACCCATCTATAGTACTCGAACTATCGTGTTTCCAGTCAATATTTGGAAAGTTGAAGTCCCCCATGACAACTACCCGGTCTCTCTCACTCCTATCGAGAATCATCTTTGTTATCCTTTCCTCTACATATCTGGAACTATTTGGAGGCCTATAGAAAACTCCCAACAGGGTGACCTCTCCCTTCCTGTTTCTAACCTTAGCCCATACTACCTCAGTTGACGAGTCCCCAAACATCCTTTCTGCAACTGTAATACTGCCCTTGACCAACAATGCCACACCTCCCCCTCTTTTACCGTCTTCTCTGTTCTTACTGAAACATCTAAATCCCAGAACCTGCAACAACCATTCCTGTCCCTGCTCTATCCATGTCTCCGAAATGGCCACAACATCGAAGTCCCAGGTACCAACCCATGTTGCTAGTTCACCCACCTTATTTCGGATGCTCCTGGCGTTGAAGTAGACACACTTCAAACCAACTTCTTGCTTGCCAGTGCCATCTTGCGTCCCTGAAACTTTATTTCGGACCTCCCTACTCTCAACCTTTTCTATACTCGAACTACAATTTTGGTTCCCATTCCCCTGCTGAATTAGTTTAAACCCACCCAAACAGCCTTAGTGAACTTCCCCCCCAGGATATTGGTACCACTCTGGTTCAGGTGAAGACCATCTTGCTTGTAGAGGTCCCACCTACCCCAGAAAGAGCCCCAATTATTCAAGAATCCAAAACCCTCCCTCCTGCACCATCCCTGTAGCCACGTGTTCAACTCCTCTCTCTCCCTATTCCTCGCCTCACTAGCACGTGGCACGGGCAACAAACCAGAGACAACAACTCTGTTCGTCCTAGCTCTCAGCTTCCATCCTAGCTCCCCGAATTTCTGCCTTAAATCCCCACCTCTCTTCCTACCTATGTCATTGGTGCCAATGTGGACCACAACTTGGGGCAGCTCCCCCTCTGTCTTAAGGATCCCAAAAACACGATCAGAGACATCACGAACCCTGGCACCTGGGAGGCAACACACCAACCGTGAGTCTCTCTCGTCCCCACAGAACTTCCTATCTGTCCCCCTAACTATGGAGTCCCCAATGACTACTGCTCTGCTCCTCTTCCCCCTTCCCTTCTGAGCAGCAGGGACAGACTCTGTGCCAGAGACCTGTGCCCCACTGCTTTCCCCTGGTAAGTCGTCCCCCCCAACAGTATCCAAAACGGTGTACTTATTGTTGAGGAGAACGGCCACAGGGGATCCCTGCACTGCCTGCTGGTTCCCTTTCCTGTCCCTGACCGTAACCCATCTGCCTTTTTCTTGTACCTGAGGAGTGATTACCTCACTGTAACTCCTCTCAATAACCCCCTCTGCCTCCTGAATGATCTGAAGTTCATCCAGCTCCAGCTCCAGTTCCCTAAAGTGGTTTTCGAGGAGCTGGAGTTGGGTGCACTTCCCGCAGATCTGCCACATTCTGCAGGAGGAACATTCAACTACCCTGACCTCCGTTCCCATTATCCTAAATTCCCAAAGAGACTGCTGAAAAATAAAGAATAAAAAATAAACTAGTTACCTTACCAATCTGGCGCACAGAACCTTTTTTTTGGTTGGAGGAAGAGGATGGGTGGGAGACACTACTCGGGTACTGTTTCGGGTAACGCGACCACACAAATATATTACCTAATGATACGGATGAAATTGAGGACTTGTATAGGGAATCACAGGCAGGTAAATGTTAAGATCATATCTTTTCATTTTCTGAACTTTTGATTGTTAATCAGAATGGGAGAATGACTGTTTTAAAAAGCAAGAGTTGTGGAAGCAATTGCTGCACTCTTTAAAGACAAGCTGTCGGCTTTTTTTTTGTGTGTGTGCTTTTCGTATTGCTGCTTGTTCAATGAGTGGGAAAAGGTTGGTTGCAAAAGAACTGGAACGAGGGCATGTGAATGAAGGGAAACCCAGGTTGTAACAAGTAGCTGACTGCTTTGTGGAATGGTGGCTAGTTATTGATGTCAAAGGCATTCTTCCTGCCAACAACGATGTGATTGGCTGCCAGGAAGCTGAACTGCTTGTTGGCATGAATGTTAGGTCTGAAAGCATTGGATTTTCATAATGTAGTCCTTTTCTCTATTGACAAGCAAAAGCAACCTTAGTGAACCTTGTGGACTGGAAACATTGACTTCCTTTTCCAGTCTTCCCTTCTACCTATTAACCAATCCAAGTCTATCTTTATGCGTATGTAGTGGAGGTCTTAAAAGAGGATTCGTGTTTTAACAATAAAGATTATACATCAATGCTTCAGTATTGTATACCATTATCTAAAATGTATTTATTTGCAATAAATAGTAATTCTTGTTAAGTACAGAAACATGGCCCGTGCATTCTATCAACTATCTAAGCTCTATAAAACTGGCCAACAGGGGAATTTTGAATATTGTACATGTAAAAAATCTTTACGTTAGATGACAATTCTGGGAACAGCTTGGTTTTGAGTGTAGTTTAACGCTACACATTAGAATACACATAACACCACTGGTGTGGATCTGAATTCTATCACTTTACGATGCACAGTCTAAATCTGGATCAGAAATATTTTCCAAGGTATCTGAGATTTTCTAACCTTATTTTACAGCTAACAATCTCTGTCAATGGTTGTTCTGACAATCTGAGAAAGCTCCACACCTTGTCCAATAGACCACTCAATTCCCAGACCTATTTTTTCAAGCAAACTGTAGAAAATAGAACAAAAATTGCTTTTCATTCAATAAGCTGATTACAGAAAATAATATTTTCTAAAGAAACGCCTTCTTTCATCATATGATATGAGCTCAAGGCACTCCGAAAGCAGCAATTTAAAAAACCACAAACCATTATTTTAAATCAGAAAGTAAACCAGACTGATGGTAACATGTAAACAAGGAAGAAAGTACAATATTCTGTACCAGTAACTATTGTAATATGGTTAAAAAAGATCATGATTTTGATAACAGTAGAAATTGCCTTCAAATGTAATAATGTTTGGTCATATAAGTGAGATAATTAATTAAAAAACAAGACTGGCATTCTTGAGCTGAATTTCTAGTCCATGCTGCATTGGACAGTGCCTTAAAATTGATGTCCATGCGGCAGCAGCTTGTTTAACTTTACAATTCTTGTTTCTGATGAAAAAGAGGTGGAGCTTCAACAATTTTCCTGTTCCAACCATTGATCGAGCTGGTTCCAACACTTTGGTGCCTATCTAGCACATGAAGAACAGCCACTTGCCTGAAGTGGCAAGCTCTACCCAGCAAGGATCCAAACCCTAAGTAGGAGATAAAACAAGAAAATATTGGGAAACTTCACATGCCTGGCAATGTCTGTGGAAACAGAAACACAAGTAACACTTCAAGCCCAATGTAACTCATCTTTAGAACTGAAAGGAACTGGAAAATGCTTCTTTTGTTGTGCTGTTGACAGGGAAGGACCCGTTAGTGGAACAGGTAGCGAGGATGGTCAAAGTAAAAGATGAAGGGAGTGCCCATGGTGGTAAAGGGGAGATAATGGTGTAAAATTGATGTGACTGTTAGATAAGAGAAGGAAAAAATGGGTACATTCGCAAGTCAAAAAAAATGGCTGAGGGGAGGCATGGAGGACAGAAGTTATGCTTTTTGTTGTTAAATTTCATGTTGAGTCCGAGCAGCTGTAAGGTGACTAAGTGGGAAATGAGGTAACTGCAATTTACAGAGTCCATTATTGTTCAGCATGAAAGTCTAGAAGTTGCTGTCAGTTATTCTATGCTTCTCCACAGGTCACACTGTTCAGCTTGTCAGCTTGCATTGAGCTTTGTTGGAACACTGCAGCAGGCCCAAGCCAGAAAGTTATTGTGGGAACAAGATGGTTTATCGAAATGGCAGGAAAGATCATGCTTACAGACAGATTTGAGGTGACTTTAACTGCATTTAGTCTCACCAATTGCTAAGGTTGTGAGGAAGTTGGTAATGGGGCAGATATAATCATTGATTGAAGGTACTTCAGCAATGATGTCATTTAACTGTATATTAATTTAAAAAACTATCCCAATCTCATTTACATGGCCAAGTGTTATTACCCATTGAATTCAGTTCCTACCGTTATTATGATCAAGATTTTTTTGCCTATATTACAGTAGCTGTAGGAACGGAACACAGCAAAATTATTCACAGTCATATGACCATCATTTTAAATGGTGTGCCAATGGCAAGATTCTAAAACATGAATCCAGGTATAATATTCAAAGAAATTTAGAACAGGACACTTGCTACAATCCTGATTTTAATGCTTATAATGGTATGAAGAATATTACTGCACATTTTGCTGCAGTAAATGTAAGGAAAACTGTCAGCATTTGTTGCCATTACCGCTTTAAAAGTAACAGCAATGCCCAGAGTCCATATAGGTGTCATTAAGCGTGGAAGTTGAAAAGTTGCATCAATTATTCTATGCTTTTCCATGGGTCCCACTGTTCAGGCACCTGGAAACTGAAAGTCAATTAGAAAGTATTCATCTGTTGAGAACTTCCACTTTTATGTTCTTAATCTCACTCTAAAATGCCTTGAAAAAGTTACACCTCATTGAACGCAGTAAAACCTTTTTTAAACAATGTACTAAGTTAATCAGTCTTGATGGATCTGAAAAGCTATTTATTTGTTGAATGTGAAATGACTCCATTACGATAAGAAATTCTACTTATCTTTAAAATAACAGTATTTTAAAAATGGCTTCAGTAATTTGGATTCTGCTTTAACCCTGTGTGTAAAACCCAATAGTTTTATTTTGATTTGAAAAAGTTAAAAATTAACTTAATTTTGTTTAAAAGTTCTTGTTTAATGTTTGCATTTGACTGCTCATCCTGCTTTGATGACATCATTGTTGCAGGATTCCTGGAGATCCTGGTGAATTGGCATCAGATTCAAACTGACTTTGGGTAAAGATACGTCCATGCCACACAAAATTGTCATGTCTTTGTGGACAGGTTAGCAGTGAACATCATTCTTTCAATGTTGACCGTAAAATTGAGCCCAGCAGGTATTGTACCCTGTCAAAAGGACTACAGACAAGCTCAATATTACCAAACAGTTCCACTGGAGAATCCATCAATAGACCCTTTTGTAATAGTCAGATCCACTTTTGCATAGATCTACATTCTGCTGTGAGCATGGAAACCAAATTTAACAGCAAACGCCGCAAGTCATTCATGAACAACAGGCTCCTCGAATCAGTTAAAAGGCTAAACAGCGGCTTCTAATATGTAAGGCAGTTAGTCTGAGTAACTATACCAAAGACATAAAACTCCTTTGCAAGGTAGCAGCTCACAATTTTGCCCTCTAGCCAATCGTCTGAAAGAATAAAAGCATGCTTCCTGCCTGGAATATAAATAAGCATTTGCTAGATCTTTTAATAACATTAAATGATAGATACAATAGTGCATCAGGCTGAATTTATATATCTTCCATTAAATTTTATATAGCACAATTTTTAAAAATACACTAAATTCATTGCAAACAATTGAACAAAAATTTCAGAGATGCGGTGGGGAAAACGTAAAGTTCATTCGCCTCAGGCTGCATTGTGTATTTTACATTTGCATTTCTTTTATAAATATTTTGTATTTACAATTAAGGACATGTCTTTTCTATTCGTTTAAACTCTCCACAACTGAACAGCTAAACTGCTCTCCGACAATGGAGAAAGTAACAACAAATTACACTTATGTGGTACGTATAATGTCCCAAGAGATTTCATATGATGTTACACCAGTTCAAACAATCAACCACTGAACCATGACCTTCCTTTATAACCACTCGAGAAACTTGCAGTCAGTGTGTCTCAGCATGAGAATTAGTAACGGAGAACTCAAACAAGGATCCATCCCCAATCCGTGGATTTAATTAATGTTAATCAGCGTTTCATTTATTTCATTACTGTCGGTAAGACCTTGGGGTCATAGAGTCATTGAGTCATACAGCAGGGAAATAGACCCTATGGTTCAACCAGTCCATGCTGAATGTAATCCCAAAATAAACTAGTCCCATCTGTCTGCTCCTGGCCCATATCCCTCCAAACCTCTCCTATTCATGTACTTATTTAAATGACTTTTAAACATTGTAATTGCACCCACATTCACCACTTCCTCAGGAAGATTATTCCACATGTGAACCACCATCTGTGTAAGAGAAAATGCCTGTGTCTTTTTTAAAATTTCTGTCCTCTCACCTTAAAAATATGCCCCTAGCCTTGAAATCCCCCATCCTAGGGAAAAGACAACTACCACTGACTCTACCTATGCCTCACATTATTTTATAAACTATCAGGTCACCTCTCAATCTCCTACTCTCTATTGAAAAAAGTCCTAGCCTATCCAGCCTTGCTTCATAACTTAAACTTTCTACACCCAGCAACATTCTAGTAAATCTCTTCTGAACCCTCTTCAGTTTGATAATATCCTTCCTATAACTGAACAACCAGAATTGAACACAATATTCCACAAGAGGCCTCACCAGTGGCCTGTACAATCTCAACATGACCAACTCCTGTACTCAAAGAACTGAGCAATGAAGGCAAGTGTGCCAAATGCCTTTTGACCATCCTGTGTGTATGTGGCGCTTGACATGAGCTGTTTGGCTGCTGAATTTCCACAATACGGCAATGACTACACTTCAAAAGTACAAACAGAACGTGCTGGAGAAACTCAACAGGTTTGGCAGCATATGTTGGGAGAGAAACTGAGTTAATGTTTCAAGCCTGTTATGATTCTTCTTCAGAACAAATTCCCTCTTTGTGGTATACCACATCTGCTGTTCCTGTTGTGGCCTCCTCTATATCAGGGAAACCAAGCAGAGGCTTGAGGGACCACTTTGCAGAACTACCTATGCTCAGTTCGCACTACACAACTGCACCTCCCAGTCGCAAACCATTTCAACTGCCCCTCCCATTCCTCAGACGACATGTCCATCCTGGGCCTCCTGCAGTGCCGCAATGATGCCACCCAAAGGTTGCAGGAACAGCAATTCATATTCCGCTTGAAAACCCTGCAGCCTAATGGTATCAATGTGGACTTCACAAGCTTCAAAACCTCCCCTCCCTCCACTGCATCCCAAAACCAGCCAGCTTATCCCCACCTCCCTAACCTGTCCTTCCAGCTATCCCCTCCTCCCACCTCAAGCCGGACCCCCATTTCCTATCCACTAACCTCATCCCGCCCCCTTGACCTGTCAGTTCTTCCTGGACTGATCTATCTCCTCCCTACCTCCACACCTACACTCACGTTTACTGGTTCCATCCCCGCCCCTTTGACTGGTCAGTCTCTTCTTCATCTATCTTCTCCTCTATCCATCTTCTATTTGCCTCCCCCTCTATCCCTGTTAATTTCAGAACCTCTTCCCCCATTTCTGATGAAGGGTCTAGGCGCAGAACGTCCAGTGGATCCCTCTTTCTACACATGCTGCTGGATCTGCAGAGCTTCTCCAATGCTTTCTGTTATTTCCAAATTTTGCATTACTTTACTTTCATTTCACTTCAGAAGTACTTAATTAGCTGTAAAATACAGAATGTTCTGAGGTTATGAAGCATTTTCTAAAAAGCCAAATCTTTTCTTTTGTTTTACTCCAGCATGTCAGTATTTTATTTATCCAAAAAATGAATCTGTAATTCTTAGTACAATATGCCTGAGGGAATCAAACTTTAAAATTCAAACCAGGATCTTGCAACTTGTGGCAAAGCCTCAATTTGCAAAATAATGATGTTTGTACAATATCAGATAGTCATTGCCCTGTGCACAGGAAAGCAGCTGAATTTGGACAAATTTAACACACACAACTGTAAAACGAAGAGAAAATCTCAGCCACTACTGGTATGACTATCTGTTGCATTCCTGAAACAAAATTAAGTAGACGACATGCCCCTCAACATCTGATAAGAGGTGAGTCAGCCTTTCAAGTCTAGATCCCTTAGCAGAACCATAAGATAAGAATGTCCCTGAATAGAATCAACAGAATTGATATAAAGATTTTGGCATAAATCTCTCCAACTGGTAGAAACTAGACCATAGGTAGGAAAGCATGCGGGAGAGCAGAGCAGAGGTATAGCAGCTAAAATGGAACAAATGTTTTACCTAGTTTGTTCCAAATCCCACCAGCTGACGGCAATTCTAAATTATGAGCTGCAAAGGCACCTATCTCAAGTTGGACAGTTGGTTGTGAAATATGCAAATTGGATTCCAGTGATGTGTTGGGGTTTCTAATCTGAAGCCTGAGTTGGAGGGGTGGGAAGAGAAAAGGTGGTTTCCCCACCAGGTCAAACATGCTGAAAATAACAACCAGTGCCCAACGTTCTATTAGAAAAGAGGTCTGGTCCAGAAGGTAGCAGCTCTCAACATAAGGGTCCAAACCATCTGAAGTGCAGATGATGCTCAGACCTGTCAGGAGAGTTGATCCTCTCTCTATAGAAACTACATGGGAGTATGACTATGATAGAATACCATCTCCCACAGGCCCTGCCGACTTATTTTCAATTCTAGAAGATCATCTTGCACTAAATTGATATGATCCTGTGGAGAAGACATCTCTTGGAGAGAACAGTTCCCCATCATATGCTATTCTTTGTCTTCTGAAGATAAAGACATTCTGGATTCATTGTAATAATCATAGCATCCCTAAGTGTGGAAACAGACCATTCAACTCAACAAGTCCACAACAACTCTCTGAGGAGTATCCAATCCAATCCCTATAACCCTGCAACTTCCATAGCTAATCCACCTAGTTTATGCATCCCTGGACACTATGGATAATTTAGTACGGCCAATCCACTGAACCTGCACGTCTTTGGACTGTGGAAGGAAATCCATGCAGACACGGCGAGAATGTGAAAACTCCACACAGACAGTCAACCATGTGTGGAATTAAACCCAGGTCTCTGGTGCTGGGAGGCAGTAGTGACAACCACTAATCTACTACTGTGCCTGATTCCATTGTCGTGACATTTCAACAAGAACTTTTCATGAACAACTCTGTCAAACAATTTTGAGAAATCTTGCATTTTGTGTGATTTTCTTTTGAAACTTGAAACTATATTATTGACAGTCTGTAAAGTTAGGTTTTGGTAGATTATTTTGTCCAAGACTCATTCTTCCTCAGGACTAGGATATTTTGAGTTTCATGGTGTTTACTAATGTGATCATGAGCAAAATGCTCAAGCAATTTGTAAATGATACTAACCTGTAGATTTCATGCAGACTTTTAAATAGTTTCCTAATCAACATGTGCAGAGATGTTATTACAATGTGCTCGATCAGGTGGGATTTGAACCTGGGCCTTCAGGTTCAGAGGTAAAGGCACACCACGGTGCCACAGGAGCCCACTACCTGACTACTTTCCAATTTTAAAAATATGTCCCTGATATTAGCTTGCTCCACAGTGGTCAATAGCAGGTGTTGAATGACTCTTAAAAGAGATTGATCAATATTAGAGCATTCCAATATTCATCAACTGCTAACTTTAAAATCCTTACGTTCTACTAACCTCTCACTCAACCTATTTTGTCATGTTCAATGATTTATGCCCTTTGAAACCCAAATCGGTTTGGAACTGTAGCTTTTATTTTATATTACACTGTCTGCATTGAATGTCATTTGCCACTTGTCTGTCCATTCTACCAAACTGACTATGTCTTTTTCTATACTATCCTACGAATGGTTCACAGTACTTCTAAGTTTTGCACTATCTGCAAATTTTGAAATTGTGCTCTGTACACCAAAACCTAAGTCACTAATATACATCACAGTATGGATATTAAATGTGATCCCTGAGGAATTGTACCATAAATCTTCCTCTACTCCAAAAAGCAACATTGTTTCCTGTCCCTCAGCCAATTTTGTATTCATGTTGCTATCTCTTTTATTCCATGAGCTCCAAATTTGCTGACAAGTCTGTCTGTTTGTGTGGCACTTTATCTGATGTCTTTTGGAAGTCAATTTACAACATGTTAACAGCATTACACCTCTCAACCCTCGCCTCTTTCAAAAACTCAAACAAGTTAGTTAAACATGATTTTCCCTTATCAAGTACACTGTGCCTTTTCTTAATTAACCTGTTTTGCCCAACTGATGAATAATTTTGTTCTGAATTATAATTTCTAAGGGATAAGTTTTACATCACCGAGATTAAATTTTCTGGTTTTATCTTTACAAACTTTTTTAAACAAGCATGTAACATTTGCAATTTTCTCGTCCCCTGTCGCTACGAGTAAGTATAAGGAAGATTGAAAAATAATGGCCACTGCCTCTGCAATTTTCAGTTTCACTTCCTTAGTACTCTTTGATGCATATTATCAAGAATCCAAATTAGTTATTCTTTCTCTAGATTGCTCTTTGTTCTTTTTTGCAGCAAACCCAAACCTTTTGATATAATGACCACTCTCCCTTGAATGATTCCCCCACTAACACTTCATCCACTTGGTCCTCCTCCTTTCCAAAAGCCAGTCTCCTTTCTCATTGAAATGGGAACATGCCACTCTAGATATTTTTCCACAACACAGTCTAGGAACTCTTGTGTCTCTCTGGCCTTTCACATACTACTCTGTTTAAATTCAGTTACTTAAAATCCCCTGTATAATTCTGTATGAGTTTTCACTTCACCATAATTAGTTCTTCAGTTGCTTCTCTGTAAATTCCTTACACACCTATTTCTCTTCATTGTTCTCACTAGTTTGTGGGTGATAGGTTATACCAAACATTGTAATGACATGTTTTTTGTTCCATAACTCAAGCCAAATAGATTCTGTTCTTGATTTATCTGGGATATCCAGTCGTTTCAGCACTGTAATATCTTCCTTAATCAATATGACATCACTCCTGCTTTCCTATCTTTCCTGAACATCATCCACCCAAGATATTTCACACCCAGTCCTGCGTTCTTTAGGCCAGTGATCTAACAATGCCTCAACACCATATTTCCTTGTGGCTGTATCTGCCATTCACCAATGTAATTTACCAGAATCTATGCATTCACACACATCATTTAGACTCTATTATTTTTGCTCTTATGCCAAACTCACCTAATAGTTTACTATTTCCTACTCTAGTATTATCTGGTCTTCCAATATTCTTTGAACTTTTATATTCCTCTGTAATGTAATATCCTGGATCCCACATCCCTGCCAAGTTAGATTAATCCATCCCCAATAGCTCTGGCATTTTGCATTTACTTTTCTGTTTCATCATATTCCATTCTACTGTTCTAATTGTGTCTCTTTTTTTTCCATCACTTTAAGTATTTTGTTAGTCTGCCACTGTCACAATGCTTCCTCTTTCTCGGACTTGCTCAGTTACTGCCTGTTGCAAGCTTTCCCACTGACTTCCTGTCATTTTCTCCTCAGTAAGACTGTGATCTGTCACTTCCTGGAATAAAGCTTCTTTTTGTTAGTTATGTCAGAGTATACTCCTTCACATCTCTCTGTCTCTCACTTTCTCAAGCTATCTGGTTGGTTTGCAAAATGCATCCAGGATGAATGTTAATTGTTTGAAATTTCTGAAATCATTTGATATGGTGTCACACGTTGGTAAGTAAATTAGAAATGATTGATAGTGATAATGGGAACTGCAGATGCTGGAGAATCCAAGATAATAAAGTGTGTAGCTGGATGAACACAGCAGGCCAAGCAGCATCTCAGGAGCACAAAAACTGACGTTTCGGGCCTAGACTCTTCATCAGAGAGGGGGATGGGGTGAGGGTTCTGGAATAAATAGGGAGAGAGGGGGAGGCGGACCAAAGATGGAGAGAAAAGAAGATAGGTAGAGAGGAGAGTATAGGTGAGGAGGTAGGGAGGGGATAGGTCAGTCCAGGGAAGATGGACAAGTTAAGGAGGTGAGATGAGGGCGGTAGGTAGGAAATGGAGGTGTGGTTTGGAGTGGGAGGAAGGGATGGGTGAGAGGAAGAACAGGTTAGGGAGGCAGAGACAGGCTGGGCTGGTTTTGGGATGCAGTGGGGGAAGGGGATGAACTGGGCTGGTTTTGGGATGTGGTGGGGGAAGGGGAGATTTTGAAGCTGGTGAAGTCCACATTGATACCATTGGGCTGCAGGGTTCCCAAGCGGAATATGAGTTGCTGTTCCTGCAGCTTCAAAATCTCCCCTTCCCCCACCGCATCCCAAAACCAGCCCAGTTCATCCCTTCCCCCCACTGCACCACACAACCAGCCCAGCTCTTTCCCTACCCCCACTGCATCCCAAACCCAGCCCAGCCTGTCTCTGCCTCCCTAACCTGTTCTTCCTCTCACCTATCCCTTCCTCCCACCTCAAGCCGCACCTCCATTTCCTACCTACTAACCTCATCCCACCTCCTTGACCTGTCTGTCTTCCCTGGACTGACCTATCCCCTCCCTACCTCCCCACCTATACTCTCCTCTCCACCTATCTTCTTTTCTCTCCATCTTCGGTCCGCCTCCCCCTCTCTCCCTATTTATTCCAGTTCCCTCTCCCCATCCCCCTCTCTGATGAAGGGTCTAGGCCCGAAACGTCAGCTTTTGTGCTCCTGAGATGCTGCTTGGCCTGCTGTGTTCATCCAGCTCCACACTTTGCTATCTTAGAGATGATTGAGCTGGATGGATCCTTGGTAGTTAGGATTAGAAGTTGACTAAAAGATAGGAAACAGAGGGCATTTTTCAAATTAGAGAAGCGTTGAAAGTGGCAATCCCCAGGGACTGGTAGCAGGATATCTGCTTTGTAAGTTCTCATCCCCAACCTGTTTGAGCTCCAAAATCCAAGGCTCGAGCTGCAGGAACTGACAGTGGTATTATCCCTACCTTTGACCCAGAGCACAGGCTCGAGTTCCACCTGCTCCAGAGGAGTATAACAACATGTATAAACAGGTTGATAAGAAAATATCTCACCTGGACAGGACCCAGAAGAAGTAATCTGAGATAATGCTGCATTGCTTCATCAATGTGTGAAAAATAAATCAGCAGAAGACAGAGATTGCAATCGTGGCATCATCAAATTGAAAGCACACATCGAGTCATGTAGATATTAAAATATGTTAGGAATTCTTCTTTATTGTGGCCATTGTCTAGATGTAAAGCAAAGACAAATAAGACCAAGTTCGAGGTACAACATCCTGCCTATGACAAACACAAGTTGCAAGTAGACAGCATGGTGATTTAGGCAGTTTTGTAAAGGACTTGCCCAGACACCTAAAACAGGCAATAGGTCCCTCATGTGTTAATGAGGAACAGCAATGCTTGTCAACAAACATCTGTTTTGGATGAACACAACAGATGTTGATTTGGTTAGAAATTCTTCAGCATTCCCTGCAGCTGTTGATGAAAGATAATTAAATTTTACTTTTAACATGAAACTAACCAATCCGATGAAGGCATGACAAGCACTCACAACCGTCAGCATCAACAAGCCATGATCTACCTGCTCCATAATACCAATGCCCAATTCAACACCCTGCTCATAGCTTTAGGATGTTGTTGACCAAATGTCATGTATTAGTATCTGCAATTCACAAGATCAAATAGAAGTATAACAGGTGCCAAAGCTCCAACTTTGGGCCTCCCAGTTAAAGCATCTAAGTTTAAAAATATCCTCAGACCAATTTCGTTCTCATTTCTCACCCATTGACATCTTGACTTGAATAGTGAGCAAATACCTTATCCGATCCACATAGTCTTACCAAATTCTCAATCAAAACTTTCCGTGCGGCAATAAAATTGCTCCATTCCTTACGTGGAGGTAAAATAGTTCATTGTAATGAAGCATTTCTGTTCCACTGCTAAATAGAGAAGAATGAAGGTTATTGACAATTTTTAAAAGTGAGAGAGGGCTGCACAGAATGCCCAGAAGACTGATTATTGGTGTCCAAGAATTGAGTTATGAGAATATTGGAGGAACTTGATATTTTTAGCCTTGCAAGAAGGCACGAGAAATTAGACCACAGAGATCTTCAAGACAGCAAAATCTAGATAACAGGGCACTTCAGATTACAGTGCTAATGAAAGCAATGTTAATAATTATATTGCGCCTTTCATGCATTCAGGATATCCCAGAGCACTTCACAGTCATCAAATTACTTTTGCAGCGAAGTCATTCTTGTGTTGTCAACTAACTTTGAAACAGCTTTCCCACAAATAACAATGAGATAGACTACACAGTTAATTTATTTTGGTGTTCTTGCTTCAGGAGTATATGTTGACTAGGAGTATCATTTTCATAACAACACACGAAATAGGAGGAGATTATTTGATTCTTTCATCCTGTTCCACTCTTCAGCAGGATCATGGGTGACATTTTACCTCATCAACACTTTCCTGTGCTATCTTTCTTGTTAATTATACATAAATTGTGTGTTTAATTGAATTCACAGGAGAACAGGGCAGAACTGGGAATTCACCTGTATATGCATGACATATGCTTATGCATATACAATCAGAGGTCTTGCAGTGCAGTGGTAATGAACATACTCCTCGGCCAGAAGCTCTGGTTTTAAGTCGGATGTCAGGACGTGATGGGCAAGGAAATTGCATTTGTAACATTAACAGAAAGATTGATTGTCAGCCTGTAAATCCTTCCAATATGCTTGCTGGTGAAATGACCTGGCAGATCTCCCTGGGTGGTGAGGAGGCCACAATCAGATTAGTCACGATCTTGATAGTTCTGGATGTGAGTTTTCTCGCTGAGCTGGAAGGTTGGTTTTCAGACGTTTCGTCACCATTCTAGGTAACATCATCAGTGAGCCTCCGACAAAGTGCTGGTGTTATGTCCCGCTTTCTATTTATCTGGTTAGGTTTCCTTGGGTTGTTGATGTCATTTCCTGCATTGGTGATGTCATTTCCTGTTCTTTTTCTCAGGGGATGGTAGATTGATTTGGAGCCAATGCGTTTGTTGATGGCGTTCCGGTTGGAATGCCATGCTTCTAGGAATTCTCGTGCATGTCTCTGTTTGGCTTGTCTTAGGATGGATGTGTTGTCCCAATCAAAGTGGTGTCCTTCCTCATCTGTATGTAAGGATACTAGTGATAGTGGGTCATGTCGTTTTGTGGCTAGTTGATGTTCATGTATCCTGGTGGCTAGCTTTCTGCCTGTTTGTCCAATGTAGTGTTTGTCACAGTTCTTGCAAGGTATTTTGTAGATGCCGTTCGTTTTGTTTGTTGTCTGTATAGGGTCTTTTAAGTTCATTAGCTGCTGTCTAGGCGTGTTGTTGGGTTTGTGGGCTACCCTGATGCCAAGAGGTCCGAGTAGTCTGGCAGTCATTTCGGAAATGTCTTTGATGTAGGGGAGAGTGGTTATGGTTTCTGGGCCCGTTTTGTCTGTTTGTTTGGGTTTGTTGCTGAGGAATCGGCGGACTGTGTTCATTGGGTACCCATTCTTTTTGAATACGCTGTATAGGTGTATTTTCCTGTGCTCTGCGTAGTTCCTCTGTGTTGCAGTGTGTGGTGGCTCGTTGGAATAATGTTCTAATGCAGCTTCGTTTGTGGGTGTTGGGATGGTTGCTCCTGTAGTTCAGTATTTGGTCCGTATGTGTTGTTTTCCTGTAGACGCTGGTTTGAAGTTCCCCATTGACTGTTCGCTCTACTGTGACATCTAGGAATGGCAGTTTGTTGTTGTTTTCCTCCTCTTTTGTAAATGTTATGCCAGTAAAGGGTATTACTGATGGTCTTGAAGGTTTCCTCTAATTTGTTTTGTTTAGTGATGACAAAGGTGTCATGCACGTAGCGGACCCAAAGTTTGGGTTGGATGATTGACAGAGCTGTTTGTTCGAGTCTCTGCATTACTGCCTCTGCTAAGAACCCTGATATCGGAGATCCCATGGGTGTACCGTTGGTTTGTCTGTAGGTTTTGTTATTGAAAATGAAGTGGGTGGTGAGGCATAGGTCCACTGGCTTGATGATGTTGTCCTTGCTGATGAGGTTGGTGGTGTCTGGTGTATGTGTCTTCAGTTCTTCTAATAGTGTAGTCAGTGTTTCTTTGGCCAGGTTGATGTTGATGGATGTGAACAGGGCTGTTACGTCAAAGGAGACCATTATTTCATCTTCTTCTATCTTGGTGTCTTTGGTGTTCAGGAATTCTTGGGTGGAGCGAATGGAGTGGCGGGAGTCTTCTACTAGGTGTTTTAGTCTTTGGTGTAGTTCCTTGGCTAATCTGTAGGTTGGTGCTCCAGGTAGCGACACTATGGGTCTGAGGGGAGCTCCTGGTTTGTAAATTTTTGGTAGTCCGTAGAAGCGTGGTGTGTTGGATATAATAATACCCTTACTGGCATAACATTCACAAAAGAGGAGGAAAACAACAACAAACTGCCATTCCTACATGTCACAGCAGAGCGAACAGTCAATGGGGAACTTCAAACCAGCGTCTACAGGAAAACAACACATACGGACCAAATACTGAACTACAGGAGCAACCATCCCAACACCCACAAACAAAGCTGCATTAGAACATTATTCCAACGAGCCACCACACACTGCAGCACAGAGGAACTACACAGAGCAGAAGAAAATCACCTATACAGCGTATTCAAAAAGAACGGGTACCCTATGAACACAGTCCGCCGATTCCTCAGCAATAAACCCAAACAAACAGATAAAACGGGCCCAGAAACCATAACCACACTCCCCTACATCAAAGACATTTCCGAAATGACTGCCAGACTACTCAGACCTCTTGGCATCAGGGTAGCCCACAAACCCAACAACACGCCTAGACAGCAGCTAATGAACTTAAAAGACCCTATACAGACAACAAACAAAACGAACGGCATCTACAAAATACCTTGCAAGAACTGTGACAAACACTACATTGGACAAACTGGCAGAAAGCTAGCCACCAGGATACATGAACATCAACTAGCCACAAAACGACAAGACCCACTATCACTCGTATCCTTACGTACAGATAAGGAAGGACACCACTTTGATTGGGACAACACATCCATCCTAGGACAAGCCAAACAGAGACACACACGAGAATTCCTAGAAGCCTGGCATTCCAACCGGAACTCCATCAACAAACACATTGATTTGGAGCCAATCTACCATCCCCTGAGAAAAAGAACAGGAAATGACATCACCAATGCAGGAAATGAAATCACCAACCCAAGGAAACCTAAACAGATAAATAGAAAGTGGGACATAACACCAGCGCTTCGTCGGAGGCTCACTGATGATGTTACCTAGAATGGTGACTGACTATCTGGGAACAAACCTTCCAGCTCAGTGAACCAGCTTACATCTGGAACTAAATAAAGACCCATTCTCTTGTGGACCGAGAGGAGGAGGTGTTGGAGGTGGAAGGAAGATGTCGGGTTGGCTGTGCACCCTTGCAACCAGTGGATCTTAATGCTGGCTTCGGCCTAATGCTGGTTCAGGGGAGCAGCCAACCTGCAACGATGGCTGCGGCGAGTGCTCGTGCTCGTGCTCGTCAGGGGGTCCGGAACACCATCCATGTTTCCGTGAAGGTGGATGGAGGTGCACCTGTGGACCGCACCTTCTTCATGAAGAGGGTCCTGTTGGACTGTTGTGGGTTCACTGCTGCGGGCATTTACTGCCTGCAGGATTTCCCCGGAGGAGGTTTTTACGATGTGACCTTCAGGAGTTCCAAGCTTTGCGAGCGCTTCCTGGAGGTTTTCAAGGAGAAAGGAGGTGAGGGCCCCCTCTCTGTATTGACCGCTGTCCCGCTGTTTGTGATGCTGGCGCAGAGGAGCCGTATGGTGACTGTACACATGTACAACCCGCATGTGCCAGCAGTTGATGTCCTGACCTTCCTTGGAAGGTACATGACGGTGGAAGGGGACCTAACTGACATCATTGACCACTTTGGCATCTGGACCAGTAAGAGGCAGGTCAAGGTGACGCTGAGGATGGGCGCGGACGGGAACATCGTACACACACCATCCAGCTTCGCGATCGGCGGGAGCAAGGGCTACCTGACCTACGCAGGGCAACCTAAAGTCTGCCATGCCTGTGGTAGGTCAGGTCATGTGGCGGCCGACTGCAAAGCCACCATGTGCAGGAACTGCAGGGAGGAGGGACGCCTTGCAAAGGATTGCCCACACGAAAAAAGCTGCAACCTTTGTGGGGAAGCGGGCCACCTCTATAGGGCATGCCCGCGGTGGGGGACCACCTACGCCCAGGTCGCCGGCAGGGGCAATGCGGGGCCAGCCCATCGGGAGGAGAGGAAGGCACCAGGGCCCTGCAAGGACCCCACTAATGTGCAGGAGGGCCAGGTCGTGCAGGAGGGCCCAGCCCCGCAGGATGGGCCCGAGGCCAGCAAAGCGCCCCTGCAGGCTCCGCTCCCCCCCCGACAACCCAGAGTTGATGGAGGCGGCGACAGGCGACCCAGGGGAGTGGACGACGGTCCAGAAAGCGAGGAGGAAGGTGCGTCAGCGGGCCCAGGAACCGCAACTATCAGGCAGGAAGGGGCAGCTACAGCGGGGCTATAAGAGCTCCTCTGACGAGGTGGATTCGGAGACGGCCTGCCCGAAGCAGAAGTTAAAGATCTCCAGGGAGAAGGAAAGCAGCACCACGCTTCCAGGTGACGAGAGGTGTCCTGAGGCTCCCTCCGACACCCAGTCACGTGCCGCTGGGGCACTGGAGGGCCCCCCGGAACTTCCAGGCGGGAAGGAGGAAACAGCGCGTCCCCAGCCTGACCCAGAGCCGGACTTTCCTGCCTCCGTACCCCCGACGGGGGGATGCCACCCAGAAGGCAGCACGGACGGTTTCCTGAGCCCGGAGAGCGTCCAGCAGTTAGTCTGGGCAATGGGCATGAAGGGACAGATGGAGGGGCTGGACCTTGGACTTGGGGAGGGTACTGCGGTCACTGCCCACAATGGGGATACGAGTTGCGAGCAATAATGTGCGCAGCGTCAAGTCCACCGCAAGATGTGTGTCCACGTTGGTCTACCTGACCACCGTTAAGGCGGACGTCCTGTTTCTGCAGGAGTGCAGGATACCGCACCACAGCAGGTACGGGAAATGGTCCGGCGCCTGGACTTGTGGGCCTTCGATCTGGTCGGTGGGTAACAACTGTCGCTCCTCGGGCCTGGCTATTCTGCTGCAGGGGCGCATCACCATCTCTCAAGTTCAGGAGGTGGTGGGGGATGCCTCCTAGTGGCTGACATCACCTACAGGAATGCTCCCCTGAGGCTGATTAACGTGTACGCCCCAGCGGTACGGAGTGAGCGGTTGGCCGTCCTGCAGCGGCTTCCACCCCTGCTGGCTACGTCCAGGCCGGTCATCCTAGGCGGAGACTTCAACTGCATCATCGATGCAGATGGAAGATCCGGCGTGGGGACAGCAGGTGGGGGGAGTCAACTGGACATCAAGTCCAGATTCCTGATGGGCACGGTGAAGGACGCCAAGCTGCTCGACGTCTTCAGCGCCCCTGCAGACGGAGTGCAGCGGAGATACACCTGCTCGCAGCCAGACGGGTCTATTCGCTCAAGGATAGACTTCCTGTTTGTGTCACGGGCGTTCTTGGTCAGGTCCACCGGTGTCGAGCCGGTGTTCTTCTCTGGCCACTGCCTCCTGCTGGCCGACTGTCACTTACAGGACGACCAGCAGGCCAGCAAGGGGACGTGAAAGCTCAACACGACTCTGTTGACCCCAGAGAACATTGAGGAGCTTAAGAGGGAGTGCGCCGGTTGGAGAACCATGAAAACCCTCTTTGAGTCTCCGGGCGACTGGTAGGAGACGGTGAAGGAGAACATCAAGAGGTTCTTTGTCCTCAAGGGCGTTCGGAAGGCGAGAGAGAGGCGGGGAAAGCTGTCACGACTCCAGAAAAGGGTGCAGAACCTGCTCCTTCTGCAGTTGATGGGGGTCGATGTCACGGAGGACCTCCGCGAGGTGAGGGGCCAGCAAGCCTCGCTCTTCGCCGCGGAGGCCTCCAGGATAATCTTCCGGTCCAGGGTCTGCTCCGTGGAGCAGGACGAGACATGCTCGCGTTTCTTCTTTCAGAAGGTGCACAAAGAGAGCTCTGTGCTCAGCCGGCTGAAGGAGGACGACGGCTCGGTGACGTCGTCTCGGCCCGACATTTTGAGGATCAGCAGATGCTTCTATGCCGGACTGTACGGCACGAAGCCCACGGACAGCACAACCTCCGAGTCGTTCCTGTCGTCTATCACGGAGGTCTTAAACGACGGCACGAGGGAGTGGCTGGACTGGCCGATATCCCTGGACGAGCTGACCAGAGCCCTCAAGTCCTTGGTGAGGAATAAGACTCCCGGGAGCGACGGCTTACCAGTCGAGCTATATTCTGGTCTGTGGGACCTTGTCGGCCAGGACCTGCTGGAAGTGTACAATAATGCGCTTCGGGCAGGGGAAATGTGCAAGTCCATGAGGAAGGGCATCATCACATTTACAAGAGGAAGGTGGAGAGGGAAGAAATTAAGAATTGGTGTCCCATTTCACTATTGAACGTGGACTACAAAATCCTGGCCAAGGTCATAGCCAACCGGGCCAGGTCTGTCCTGGAGTCGGTGATTCACCCTGACCAAACCTGTGCTGTGCCGGGCAGGAAGATCGCTGAGAGCCTCGCGCTCATCAGGGATACGATCGCCTACATGCAGGACAGACGGGTGGACACCTGCCTCGTCAGCCTGGACCAGGAGAAGGCCTTCGACAGGGTCTCTCATGCTTACATGAGAGACGTCCTCTCCAAATTGGGGTTCGGGGAGGGCATCCGCAATTGGATCCGGCTGCTCTACAACAACATCGTTCGCGCAATCTCGGGTGGGAATCAGACAGTTTTCCTGTCAGATCTGGAGTCAGGCAGGGCTGCCCGCTCTCTCCTGCCTTGATCGTGTGCTGTGTGGTGCCCTTTGCCGCCTCCATCAGGAAGGATGCTACTGCGGTCACCTGGGCCATCTTCCACTTCATTTGGGGGTCGAGGATGGATCGGGTCCACAGGGACACCATGTACAAAGACCTGGAAAATGGGGGAAAGGGCGTACCGAACGCCACCCTCGCCCTTTCAGCTACCTTTGTGTGCGGCTGCATCAAGCTGTGCGTAGATCCTCAGTACGCAAACACCAAGTGTCACTGCTTACTGAGGTTCTACCTGTCCCCGGTGTTGCGAAGGATGGGCCTGGCCTCGTTGCCGCGGAACGCTCTGAGTAGTTGGACCGTCCCGTACCACCTGTCCTTGTGGAGAAATTTTTGAAAGGAAACACCTTTGACCACAAGGCCGTCAGGCAGTGGTCAGCACGTAGTATCCTCGAGACCCTTCAGGAAAAGGAGAGTGTGGATCCCGTCGTGTGGTTCCCCATGCAGACTGCCAAAGTCATTTGGCAGAATGCCTCATCGCCAGAAGTTTCAAACAAGCACAAGGACATTGCTTGGCTGGCGGTGAGAGGGGCTCTGCCAGTGAGATCTTTTATGCATGCCCGGAATCTCTGCGCCACTGCACGCTGCCCTCGAGGCGGCTGCTGGCGGGGACGAGACTGTCTATCACCTCCTTCTGGAGTGTGCCTATGTGCAGGAGGTCTGGAGGGGGATGCAGTGGTATTTGTCGAGGTTCGTCCCGAGCAGCTCCATAATGCGGGACTCCGTGCTCTACGGGCTGTTTCCCGGGACACACACCGAGACCAACATCAACTGCGCCTGGAGGACCATCAATGCGGTGAAAGACGCTCTTTGGTCTGCCCGCAACTTGCTGGTCTGCCAGCTGAAAGAACTGACCCCAACCGAGTGTTGCAGACTGGCGCACTCCAAGGTCCAGGGCTACGTGCTTCAAGCAAACCCTCATCCTTTTCCATTTTAACTATGTCTTATTAAGATCAAGTCACAGAATATTTAATTTTCAATTTTGAGCATTTTGGAATCACATCTGCGTAATAGTTATTAGATCAAAACAATTCATTTCTAAATGCTATTAATTCTAAGACTGTATTGTGAATATTTTGTGCTGCATTCCATTAAAGTGACATTAACCTAATTTTTTCCTCTATTTTCCAATTTTGACATTCTCAGTCTCAGCTGCAGAGAACCACACATATCTCTCCTCACTACACTCTCCCCCACTATCCAATCCTCTCCATTTGTCTTTCCCCTCTCCTACTTGGCCTCTAGTATGATGGTACCATAGTCAATTTGTTCATGTAACCTGCACACTTTACCTTGTGATATTGGGACTAAGAACTTTGTAACAAAACCAGAAATTTCTGGACAACTCAGCAGGTCTGGTTGCACCTATAGAGAGAGAGCAGAGTTAATGTTTTGAGTCCAGTGACCCTTTTTCAGAGCTAAGTATTTTCTGTGTGAGAAGACCAGAGTCAACCCAATTGCTATGCTCCTCTGTTTCAATCTTGCCTCTTACCCATAACTGTGAATATACTAGAAATGGAGCAGAAGATTTATTTAAATTATACAGTTATAAAATTTACAGGGTGTTTTAGTTTCATAAGAAGGTACAACAATGGAAACTCTCAACTACAATCCCTCCAGCTTTTGCTTTGTCAGGGGAATGGGGTGGCGTGTGATGTCAAAGTGAAGCAGAACCAAGAGTCTGGTTTCAATCTGTAGCTGGAGAATCGACAGTTAATGAAAAGCCAGAGTGAATCAAAACCTTAATGCCCATGGTAATAGTGTAACTCTTTCACACTGCACCAACTATAATGTGTTGTCTGTATGTGTCCCTGTAGTTTTTTAACGTGCCCGAGAATCAGTCTGATGCACACTGGGTGTCTGTACAACTTGTTTTCTTCACCAACTTGTTCATTATCTGATCCAAAGGCATTAAAGTATTCATCCAGGTGTATCATTAGAGACATATGTGTAGTACTGCACTTAAATGTCACCCCAATTACACCTTTTAATGATCACTCACCTAGGAATTAATGATACAGAAAACTTTTAATTATATAATAACCAAACCTGGCCTTACATCAAGGAGCTGTAAAATGAATTCAAAACATTTCTATGTGATAGTACTGTCTTCTTTTCTTTTGAAGTAAGCTTGCAATAGGAATGCATTAAAACTAGTACACTACAGAATTCCTAAGTGATCATTACTCAAATGGAGTTCCAGAATCTCTATGTACCATATTTCCATGTTTAATTGCTACCTGCTCAATTCTGATACAGGGTAATGCAGATCACCAATTTCAGTTGCCAAACAAGAAACAACCAGGTCCCACACTGTTGTTTTGAGTAAAGACACAACAATACTCAGTAAGGATTATGATACTTTTAGGCTCTCTATATGAAAATGCAGTTGTACTGTTTCTGTCGCAATGGTGTAGAAGCTGCTTAGTGATGTGGCTGACTTGGTTTTGAATATGCCTGAGCTCTTCTACAGTGAGGAGTGGGAGACCAGAAATGTACACACACAAGTCACAGAAGCAGCATTTCTCAAATGTGGTTTTCAATTGATCACCCAATGGGAATGGCAATGGCTCCATATAGCACAGACATTTTGTCCTGTTAGCGTGACATTGTGGTATACTCACTGTACCATTGTGTCACCTCAATTGATTCATCTCTCAGCAGGCAGCATGGACTGCTGCTATCCCTGTTGAGACAGTTCAGTCTGAAGCTGAGCCCTCATGTCCCAGAACAGTTGAAAGGTGCCTGGGAAGGCCATTTACCATCTCGCTAGTGAAAGATAGCAAGCTTCCAGCAATCATGTCAATGGGCAACACTGAATTGGAGAGCTAGGCCAAATAACAAACACCTGTGAGACAGGCAAACATGGGGATGAACAAGGATGAAGAGTTTATTTTTTATGCCATTGGTGTGTTGTTGAGGCTTCTGTAGTCAGCCTTTATTGAATGATGTTGGCTAATGGGACTTTCTAACATAGATGTACCTGTTGTTGAATGCTACATCCATGATAGGGTGGGAAGGTTCACATGACAACCTCTCTCACTCCACCCAGCTGCACGAGGTGGGCGTGATCTCCTCCCAGCATCTTCCTCTTACTCTGCTTCCTCCTGAGGTAGTCCCTCTATCCCAGCAGGGAGAGATAGGGCCCTCACAGAACATCACAATAAAAGTGGAGATTCTTAGAGATATGCAATCAGTAAAACCCCAAAGCAGGATCTTTGTTTCAGGACACAAACAGTTCCGTAGTGTTGCAGGCAGGCCCAAAGCTTTCAAGTACAGTCCTCAAGTACAGTTCTAAGTCGGAGTGGTAGTCCCGGAAGGCTCCCTGGCTGGATAGTTGAGAATCAGCCAGGATCTTATTAAGTATCTTGTTCCTGCTCCTCTTTTGCATATTCTTACAGACCCAATTTAACAAGTTATGTGGCCAGAGCAGCATGAGATTTAAATCCAAGGCAATATCCCACTTGAAACCACTGACATGCAGTAGCTAGTTAACGGATAGAACTATGATATCAGATGACAGGAGGTCATCACCAGGGATGGAACGGACTATGTCTGGCACATAGATAAGTAGCAGGAAGGAGGTGTATAATCAGAGAGCTCAGATACCAAGTTAAACAATGCTGTGAAAAACATTTGTGAGCTTGCTCCTTTTCCCATTAAGCTGACGTAGAGGGGAAACAACAGCAGTTTCCCCACGTCTGCCTCTGACTGAATAATGATGACATCCTAGGTTTCAAGCCGTCTAGTTTGGGAATTTTTCCAAGCTGCTCAGATCAGCAGGTTCAAATCAGATCGAGCAAAGACTTGGGCCACAATGAGTAAGCTGCATGGACATGTTTCACTGCGCAGGAACTGAGTGCGGGGATTTAACATTGTCACTTAGCACAACAGACTGGCAGTGAAAAAAAAATCACCTCTTTCAGCTTGTTTGTCTGACACACATAGACCAATAGTGCTTAACAAGGAGTCTACAAGCATTTTTCAAGAAGTAGCCTAAAATAACATGCAGGATCAGAAAAATATGAAAATACACCATTGTGTTCAGTAGGATTGAGCTGAACAAAATTGGCAGCTTCAGACCAAAAATGTACCCAAGTCTCTGAGTAATGATGGCAGGTATTGCTGCTATGGTTGGTACAACACTTCCTGGAAAATGAGAGAGGTGCTGGGTGCTGGTTATTGAACAATCTTCCTCAAGCCCCCTGTCCTCCACTCTCCTCTCACCATCTTCTGCTGGATTTTTGTTCTATTCATTCATGGGATATGGGCATCGCCGGCTGGATATAATTTATTGTCCGTCCCTAGTTGCTCTTGAAAAGGTGGTGGTGAGCTGCCTTCATGTACTGCTGTAGAACATGGGTAGTGGGAGGGAATTTCAGGATTTTGACTCAATGACAGTCAAAGAGCGACGATATATTTCCAAATCAGGGTAGTGAACGGCTTGGAGGGGAATTTGCATGTGGTGGTATTCTTATGTATCTGCTGCCTTTATACTTCTAGATGTAGGTCTTCATGGGTTTGAAGTGTGCTTTCTGAGGATCTTTGGAGAATTTTTACAGTGCATCTTCTGGATAGTACACACTATTCCTGCTGAGCGTCAGCGGTGGAAGGAGTGGATGTGGTACTAATCAAAGTAAGCTACTTTGTCCTGGGTGGTGTCAATCTTCTTGAGTATAGCTGGAGCTACAACACCCTCAACAGGTCTGTTTCTGCTGAAATCTATTCCACTGCCTAGTTCAATGCCAGGTGGTCTGACTGGTTTCATTTCTTTGTCGAGACTTCATAGCAATTGGTACAACAGAGTGGCTTGCTGGACCATTTCTAAGGACAAAGAGAATCAGTTACATCGTTGTTGGTCTGGAGTTGCAAGTAGGTAGTGCAGGTAAAGAAGGCAAATTTACATCCCTGATGGACAAATAGGTTTTCTGACAATCGACAATGGTTTCATGGTCATCAGTAGATTCTTAATTCCAGATATTTTTTACTAAATTTGAATTCTACCATCTGCCCTGGTGGGATTCCAACCTGGGCGCCCAGGACATCAGCTGAGTTTCTGGATTAATAGTCCACTAGACCCTCAACCTCTCCACTTTTGTCCTGATCCCACACTTTGAAGGTTGTTGTTTCCTCCTTTCCTGGGCTAATTGAGGACTTGTTCTTCTACTTTCACTTCTCACTCTGCATCCACTGAGAGTCTGCAAGCATCTATAACCCATTCACTTTGAGTATCCAATGGTTCCCAATCAACCAATAGCAACTCAGGGCACTTAATCAGTTCCAGTTCAGATTTGATCTATTTGACCTATTTTTGTTATTCTCAGAAAGGATAAGGAAATATATGGTGCTGCAAGGAGAGAAGAAGCTGCTGGAGTCTAACAGTGAGTTGCAAATGTGATGGAAGATTCAAAATGGAATTTGTCAATGTTTGGAAACTATTAGGATTGATATTTACTGCTAGCAAAACTACAACATACTGCAAACACATCTAAATACTCTGCTTTGTATTGTTTTTACAACCACCTGCCTCCCCCGCAACAAACAACACCCATTTTCTCCTTTACTGTATTCACACCAAAAACTAATTCGAAGGCAGTGTCGATGAGTGTTAGTATTTCACTCTGTCAAGGAAGCATAGCAGGCAGACTTGATTGTTCACACCATTCAGTTGGGATTCCAACCATCCAGGAATATCCTGGAATTGCCAGGAATACACCACACAAAAAAAAGTGACAATAAATGACCGTTATTGTTATTGTACATTAGGAATTAAACATCTGTCTGCACCCTACCGTGAGCAAGTTCACAAAAAAAAATCATATTTGTGTACTCATCCAGTTGCCTTTTAAATGTGGTGGAGGCTATAAAATTACAAAATCTAAAAGGTATCTGGGTGGGTACATGAATAGGAAGAGTTTAGAGGGATGTGGGCCAAATGCTGGCAAATGGAACTAGATTAATTTAGGATCTCTGGTGGGTGTAGTCGAATGGATCGAAGGGTCTGTTTCCATGCTGTATATCTCTATGACTCTATAATGGGCCATAAAAGACAGTGCTTATTTTTAATTTTTATTTTATGCATTTGTAAATTACAGAAATATTGCAGACAAGGAAATAAGCTTTCTGGTTGGTGGTCAAGCAGAGGACTGGGGCTGTCTGTCATATTGGGACCAAGTGGAAATGTGATCAGGAGGTGGGGGGAGAAGGGGGGCAATGTACATCAAAAGATTGGGTCTCATGTTGGGGGGGGGTGGGGAGAGAGTGCAACATGGCCTGTCTTTTCTGCAGAACTGAGACAGCAGCAGCATCATGGTGAATGGGACCTATGGTGATAGAATTTCTACACAGGAAAAATGTTGTGTGGTAGCGCAGGAGGTTTTTGGAATATTTTTAACATGAAAGGAGATGCCTCAGAACCTAAAGTGTGAAAAAATAAAACCCTGATAAAAACCTTACCAATAATGCCGAAGCTCTACTGTAAGCGTTTGTGAGATGGACACAATTCCCTTCTCTCGCCTTCAGCCACGGCTCATGTGACTGTCAAAAACTTGTCTCATTGCACATCACTGCAAGTACAGTGAGAGCTAAATAACATAACAAGCAAATCTGTCAACTTTTGGCAATACCTGTAAAACACTGATTTGTTCAAAAATTCAGTCAATGGGCTAAGTAAGAGTAATGCCTTTCCTAAGAATGTTAATTTCATCATGTACTCTGAGGGCCTTAATTTCACCTAACGAATGATTTCATTGATAATGGGAACTGCAGATGCTGGAGAATCCAAGATAACAAAGTGTGGAGCTGGATGAACACAGGAGGCCAAGCAGCATCTCAGGAGCACAAAAGCAGATGTTTCGGGCCTAGACCCTTCATCAGAGAAGGGATGGAGAGAGGGAACTGGAATAAATAGGGACAGAGGGGGAGGCGGACCGAAGATGGAGAGAAAAGAAGATAGGTGGAGAGGAGAGTATAGGTGAGGAGGTAGGGAGGGGATAGGTCAGTCCAGGGAAGATGGGCAGGCCAAGGAGGTGGGATGAGGTTAGTAGGTAGGAAATGGAGGTGCAGCTTGAGGTGGGAGGAAGGGATGGGTGAGAGGAAGAACAGGTTAGGGAAGCGGAGACAGGCTGGGCTGGTTTTGGATGCAGTGGGGGGAGGGGAAGAACTGGGCTGGTTTTGGGTTGCAGTGCGGGAAGGGGAGATTTTGAAGCTGGTGAAGTCCACATTGATACCATTGGGCTGCAGGGTTCCCAAGCGGAATATGAGTTGCTGTTGTTGTAACCTTCGGGTGGCATCATTGTGGCACTGCAGGAGGCCCATGATGGACATGTCATCTGAGGAATGGGAGGGGGAGTTGAAATGGTTCACGACTGGGAGGTGCAGTTGTTTGTTGCAAACCGAGCGGAGGTGTTCTGCAAAGCGGTCCCCAAGCCTCCGCTTTCTGTAAAGCAGTCCCCAAGCCACTCAACCACTTCTCTTTCGATTCCTCCCACTTCCTACAGACAAAGGGGATGGCCATGGGCACCCGCATGGGCCCAAGCTATGCCTGCCTCTTTGTGGGGTACGTGGAACAGTCCCTCTTCTGCACCTACACAGGCCCCAAACCCCACCTCTTCCTCCCTTACATTGATGACTGTTTCGGCGCCGCCTCTTGCTCCCTAGAGGAGCTCGAACAGTTCATCCACTTCACCAACACCTTCCACCCCAACCTCAAGTTCACCTGGGCCATCTCCAACACATCCCTCACCTTCCTGGACTTCTCAGTCTCCATTTCAGGTAACCAGCTAGAAAATGATGTCCATTTCAAGCCCACTGACTTCCACAGCTACCTAGAATATACCTCCTCCCACCCACCCTCCTGCAAAAATTCCATCCCCTATTCCCAATTCCTCCGCCTCCGCCGCATCTGCTCCCACGATGAGGCATTCCCACACATCCCAGATGTCCACGTTCTTCAAGGACCGTAACTTTCCCCCCGCAGTGGACAAGAACACCCTTGACAGCGTCTCCCGCATTTCCCGCAACACATCCCTCAAACCCCGCCCCTGCCACAACCACCCCCAGAAAATCCCCCTCGTTCTCACATACCACCCCACCAACCTCCAGATACAACGTATCATCCTCCGACACTTCCGCCATCTACAATCCGACCCCACCACCCATGCTATTTTTCCATCCCCACCCTTGTCTGCCTTCCGGAGAGACCACTCTCTCCATGACTCCCTTGTCCGCTCCACACTTCCCTCCAACCCCACCACACCCGGTACCTTCCACTGCAACTGCAGGAAGTGCTACACTTGCCTCCACACCTTCTCACTCACCCCTATCCCAGGCCCCAAGATGACCTTCCATATCAAGCAGATGTTCACCTGCACATCTGCCAATGTGGTATATTGTAGCCATTGTACTGGTGTGGCTTCCTCTACATTGGGGAAACCAAGCGGAGACTTGGGGACTGCTTTGCAGAACATCGCCGCTCGGTTTGCAACAAACAACTGCACCTCCCAGTCGTGAACCATTTCAACTCCCCCTCCCATTCCTCAGACGACATGTCCATCATGGGCCTCCTGCAGTGCCACAATGATGCCACCCGAAGGTTACAACAACAAGGCAACTCATATTCCGCTTGGGAACCCTGCAGCCCAATGGTATCAATGTGGACTTCACAAGCTTCAAAATCTCCCCTTCCCCCACTGCATCACAAAACCAGCCCAGCTCGTCCCCTCCCCCCACTGCATCCCAAAACCAGCCCAGCCTGTCTCTAGTTCCCTAGCCCGTTCTTCCTCCCACCCATCCCTTCCTCCCACCTCAAGCCGCACCTCCATTTCCTACCTACTAACCTCATCCCGCCTCCTTAACTTGTCCATCTTCCCTGGACTGACCTATCCCCTCCCTACCTCCTCACCTATACTCTCCTCTCTACCTATCTTCTTTTCTCTCCATCTTCGGTCCGCCTCCCCCTCTGTCCCTATTTATTCCAGTTCCCTCTCCCCATCCCCCTCTCTGATGAAGGGTCTAGGCCCGAAACATCAGCTTTTGTGCTCCTGAGATGCTGCTTGGCCTGCTGTGTTCATCCAGCTCCACACTTTGTTACCTCGAATGATTTCATTGAACAGTTTTAGCATCCAAGGTTCAATGCCGAAGCTTCTTTATTCAAATTACATTCTTTTACTGCAGTAAAACAGTCCTAATGGTTCTGTAAAGTGTCCATACCTGGCGTATGAGTACAAACCTCGAATGATTTCATTGAACAGTTTTAGCATCCAAGGTTCAATGCCGAAGCTTCTTTATTCAAATTACATTCTTTTACTGCAGTAAAACAGTCCTAATGGTTCTGTAAAGTGTCCATACCTGGCGTACGAGCTCTGAGTGATCGTACTTAAGAACAACATTCACTTGGTTGAAAATCAAAAAAGCACTTCATTCCGCAACACTGACAGCGTTCCTCACCTTGAGGGAGAAGCAAAATATCGTGACAATTAAAAGTGATCGTTTCCAGAGTGGAATGAGTATTCAATGAATACCCCCAACAATGTTACACAAGGATTAAGATTCACCAGTGATTCAATCCAAGTGAGGTGGCGGAGGGAAAAGACCAAGAGATGGAAACAGAAAATGCTGGAAATACTCAGCAAGTCTGACAGCATCTGTGGAGAGAAACACAGTTCACATTACGAATCAATGACCCTTAGTCAGAATCGGAAGTCAACTGACAAAGGAGCTACGCTCCAAAAGCCTGTGTTTTCAAATAAATCTGTTGGGCTATAACCTTGTGCCATGTGACTTCTGACTTTGTCCATCCCAGTCCAACGTTGGCACTTCCACATCATGGCTACCTTTGTCAGAACTAAGGACATTGATCTAAAGTATTAACTCTTCCTTTTCCCTCTTGCCACATGCTGCCAGATTGGCTGAGCATTTCCAACATTTTGTACTTTTATTTCAGAAAGGAGAGGGGAATATATGAAATAAGAGGAGAAAATGTTCGAAGTACTCGGTAAATCTGGCAGCACCCATGATGTTTCATTTGCTTGAACAAGCAAAACTTTGATAAACATTTCATTTTTATAACAAGAAATCAGTTTCCTACTTATTTAGACTTGGGTGAATCTCTCCAAGTCTGTTGCATTAATACTCCGTGATATTAATAATGTGGAATAGTCTATAGGTTAGTCAGAAAGATGGACCATTATTAACTACACAGTTTTACCCATACTCCATGTTAAAAAAAAATGGCTGTTATTGATCTTAAAGCATGACGTTTGTATAATGTGCAACATAAAACCAATGCAATTTCATGGGAGATTGTTTGAAATTGCCCAGTTAAAACCAAGGGGCACGTATTGGCCATTTTACCAAGTTAGTGAGAATTTTATATAACACTATGGCTTATAATTAGAAAAATTGAGGTCTAAAAACACTCATACAACTCTTACAGATCATCATTATGATGCCGTCAGTAGATTGCTCGCAAGTATATTAAATACCTCAAATAACCTATAAATTACTGATATAAAATTATCCCAGCAGCAGGGAGAAAGAAAAATGGAGTGGAATCAATTGAAATTCCAAATGAAGGATATGATGCATTTCATAACACTGTGCTTGTCAGCATCAACACTATTTGAACAGTAAGATAAAAGCAATACTCTGAATGAGCAATCTGAGATCTGAAACATATTAGCAGGAAGGTGTCTCATGATACACGCATGTGACAAGCCGTAATGGGCCTTAAAATGTCTTTCAGCTTTCATACATTCTTCTAAATGCCTATTAATCTGATCAAAGACCATGCCTGGTGTAAGAACAAATAGATCACAGTTGTCCTTTCTTGCACAATATCTATCAAAGGTTACTTTGGCAACAGTGCCCGAGGCATAGTTTATTTAGCTTTTAAATCTGCAAAATGAAACAACAGAAGCAGGCCTGTTCTTCATTCCACCCAATGCTGTAGCAAAATGCTCCTAGCATTGGCCACCAATGTCCTTCCCTTGGTAGCATGAGTTATTTAATTTAGTTACACACCAGTGTCATTTTAAAAGCCCTCTTTAAGTGAATATTATGTAAATAAAAAATAAGGGGGAATAAAAGTGGGAGCAAGCTCTGATTTGTAGCAACCACTTCTGCTTTGCAGGTTTTCTTAATTTCCTACTGAGTTGCGGATAAGATACAAGGTTCTGCAGTTTATCTCCTCACTCTGTCCAGTAACGTTTGTGAAAAGTGCACATATGTGGTCATTGGGTCAGAAAGAATTTTCTGCCATCATTTGTTCTACAAGCCACTGGGGAGATATCAGAGAGCTTATCCTAACATCCTAACAGAAGGGGAGAAAGATCACACAGTTGATTAATGTTGCCGGTTTTACTATCAAAGTGATGAACGCTCCAAATTCAAACCAGAAGAAAATGCATTTCTGTGCATAAGGTATATCTGAACAAACTATGATTTGATTATAACTGGTTGCATTTATGCATAATTAGATGTTGAGACTTTCTCTTCTCCCTCTGTAAATAGCTTAATCTTTGAAACAAAACTGTGCATGTTATAATGACATTCATCTTTAACAGGGTATTTCTTAAACCACTGTCAATTGCACCTCAACAGAATATGATGTACTAATCCCACAACATGTTGGACAGGCTGACACAGAATTGATTCAGTCAATCTCTGTACAGTTTTATCTTTGAATAAAGTATCTATTTTATTGCTTCAACAATCCTTCTTTGTGATTGGTACATTTAAAGAGAAGACTAAACCAGTGATGAAGGGTCACGGCCCGAAATGTCAGCTTTTGTGCTCCTGAGATGCTGCTTGGCCTGCTGTGTTCATCCAGCTTCACACTTTATTATCTTAAGGTCAAGTAACTTGGATTTTCAGCAAGTACTATCTTACCAAGTCCCTAGAAACCTCATATTTCAGTTCTCAACAGTAGTGATTCATGCTGGGTGTCACCAGTCTTCAGCACCTCGCCCAGGCAGACGTTCTTCCCACACAAGTCTGAATGTCTGAATGTCTGAAAACTGTTCAACAGCCCATGATATTAGATTTTAGATTAGATTAGATTCCCTGTGTGGAAGCAGGCCCTTTGGCCCAACAAGTCCACACAGCACCTTGAAGCATCCCACCCAGACCCATCCCCCTAAACCCACACACCCCTGAACACTACAGGCAATTTAGCATGGCCAATCCACCTAGTCCGCACATCTTTAGACTGTGGGGGGAAACCGGAGCACCTGGAGGAGACCCACACAGTCACGGGGAGAATGTGCAAACTCCGCACAGACAGTTGCCAAGGCTGGAATTGAACCCGGGTCCCTGGTGCTGTGAAGCCGCAGTGCTAACCACTGAGCCACCGTGCCACCTACTGATATGAAGAGACCAGTCCCATTAAGCATCACAGCAAGGTGAAAACCCTGACTTCAGTGCGCTGTGCATAGACTGATGAATATACATACCTGAGTTCAGAAGGAGGAGTCAGAGGCTAACAGGTATTTCTGACTTCAGCTCAAAGGGCACCAATGCCATTTGTAAGTATAGGAGTTAACCCTATACAGATCTTTCTGAGCTGTACGGCTAAGTAATATAGTGGGCTGTGCTTTTCATCACAAATTCATGAGCCAAGACTTTCAGGATTTTTTTTTCAGTTTATTTTTGGAACAAGATTACAACCTTTTGGCACATTTTGTCACGCAAGGCAGAATGCTGCGCTCGCCATTAATAGTAGTTTGCACACTGATTTATAGTTTGTTGTGTGTGCGTTACACTCTTTGCTGGATTGATTTCCAGTTACAATTGATTTCTGCAGAGGTCCCCACAACAACCAAAAGCAAACCTAATCAATGGCTTCAGCATTCCAGTTAATTTATGATCTTTCAAAATCAAATGGAAACCATGTTCACGGAATCCAATGAGCTACTTTCACCTTTTTGTGTTACTTTCAAGTATCTTTCTATCTCACTTCAAGATATCTCAAGGTACCACAGGGAGCCCCATTGTCAAGAAGCTTCTTTGCCTATAGAAGTCTAAACATCAAATGCTAAAAAGCTGTTGAGCAAAGAGGACGGGGAGACACCAGAATCACTGATCCTGGTCTTGCACAATATTCACACGTTTCAGCACAGACTACTGTTTAGTGTAAGGATCCAAAGGGTGTTTTCTTTATCTTATTTAAATGCCAAATGCTACTCCAGCTACAGTGAAACTGGTGGACAAGCAATTCAACCCTATGGTCCAATATTTTTCAGCATAGACTTTATTAGCCAACTGGCCTCCTTTTGTGCTTAATGACTCCATTCTAATAATGATACTGTGGTATTTTTACACATGACCACTCTTGGTACCTTGTGAAATTCGCCAGTTGTACATGTCGTGTTGAATAAGGACTGTTTGAGGTTGTTCATTGAACAATCCTCCTTTATCTTGGGATTCTCTAGTGATCAGTGGGAGCGGGTACAACACCACAGATATCTCCAGAAGAGGCTTTGATTTTAGATAACAAGAAATTTTATTACATGATAGCAATAAGTACAACTTCCTTTAGTCAGGCATAATAAGTAGGACTTTAGGGAGCTGGTACAGGTACATCTATTCTCTGCGAAAGCTGAAGTAGAACTCTGTTTCTGGACACAGACTGTGGGAGTAGAATGGTTGGGACCAATGTAACATCAACATTAACCCTTTCAGAATTATATATTTTGAATAAGGAACATTTATCTACAAAAAGATCGGTAGGAATTGTAAAGCTTGACATTGAGTGAACATTACTCAATGTCCTACTTCTGACAATGTTACTATATTAAAAGTTGCAACTGCAATTGCTTAAGCTTGATCCAGTGTTTTACATTCTGCAACCATATAACTAACACATTCAGTTCTGAGGAAGGGTCACCAGACCCGAAACAGATGCTGCCAGACCCGCTGAGCTTTTCCAGCAATTTCTGTTTTTGCAACTAACACACCCAAGTACCTTCTCTTTCTCAGTTCTGTCAGCATCTAAATTAATTTGTGTGGAGAAGTAAAACAACCAGAATCATCTCTGAAGTTCAGTAAATTAGATAAATCTATTTCAAAATATAATTGGCACATTTCACATTTATCAGCTAAATTTGCACCTTTTTCTGTAAAACGAAATGGCTTAAAGTAATGTTAATTACTGTCAACAAATGCTGTCTATGCTGTTTAGAGTGATTTATGTGTAAATGCAGAGAAAAGCAAAGAGCACCAAAAGACAATAAGATAGCCTTGTGTCACTTACTAAAGCTGGTCCCTGAGTGTATAAACTAACTTCGATACAATTTTAATCTTCAGACCTAAGTAAACATTTTTCAGTTCTCTTGCAGAAGACAAAAATTACATTGAAGGAATGTAATGTTGGAGTTGTACAGAGCCACAGGCCACAGCTGGAATATGGAGTGCAGTTCTGGTCACCTCACTACAGAAATGATGTGATAGCACGAGCAGGGACACAAAAGAGATTCATCAGGATGTAGCTTGGGATAGAAAAATTGAGCTATGAGGATAGACTAGATAGGCTTGGCTTGTTTTTTTTAGGGCAGAGAAGATTGATGGCAGACATGATTGAGATGTATAAGATCATGAGGCGTACTGACAGCGTGAATAGAAAGCAGCTGTTCCCCTTGGTTGAGTGGTCAGGTGAGGATGTAGTTTTAGGGTAAGGGGTAAGAGGTCAGAGGGGATTTGGAAAAACTTTTTCACTCAGCAGTTGGTGGGAATCCTGAATGCTATGCCTGGGAAGATAGTGGAAGTCAGAAACCTTACAACTTTACAACTGTTAAAAAATATTTGGATGAGCACTTCAAATATCATAATATTCAAGGCTATAGGACAAGTGCAGGAAATTGGATTTAGTGTACCTTTGCTGGTAGTTATTGTCAATGGGCCGAAGGTTCTTTCCGGCACTGCATGAACTTGTGAATCAATGAAATATTCCTGTGTCTCAGAATTCAGCCTGTTTTAAATTGTTAATGAGCAATCAAGACAATTGTTTTTACATTACAATAGCGACTATATTTCTTTGGTCTAATGCACTTTTGGATATCATGAAAGGCACTATAAAAATGCAAGCTCATTCCTTCTTTAACAATTTTTACCAAATCACAAACTTCAATGTTTGCCAATAAGATTAAATATCAATTTAGCCCTTGTTAAACCATATTAAAATAAAACTTCTTAGCTTATACTTTTATTCACGTTATAATTTCTAAGAATGGTTTGCAGAGTGAGATTTCAAAGAGGTATTTCTGCCTTTATTGTTATGTAACAACAATGAGTCATTGCATTCAGAGACCAATGGATGGAAGAGAAATTTTCAGTGCTCAATTACAGAAAGTAGTTCTTCTGCATTAATGTACAAATTAATCAAGATAAAATACAAACCACATTTTCTTTCTTTGTAATGTTTGAAATCCATTTTTCCCCAAAGCTATGCATTGATGTCAATGCCTGATCAGCTTTCTAGTTTTCTTTCTCTATTCTATATTATAGTCATATGTGGAGTATGATTTCCCACTTTAAGCTCAATAAGACAGCAAGTAGACATCTGGTTCATGTATTCCACAGGAGAGTATTTGGACTCAAAACTTTAACCTCTGTTTCTCTTCCCACAGATACTGCCAGACCTTCTGGATCTATGTAGCATTTTCTATCCTTATTTCAGATTTCCGACATCTGCAATATTTTGCTTTTATTAAGTGGACACATTGATTTTCCAGCTGCGCCAATTTGTTGCAGTTGTATGCTGCACTTTTAAATCTGAATCAGCAAATTAAGTGGAGGTAATGTACATCCATTTATGCAGGTACGTGTATTGTAGTTCTGAAAGACTTAAAAGTTGAAACTCCATCAAGCTCCACCTAACTGAATGATGTCTGCAGATTCTTGGGTGGGGAAGAGGTAGTCTACCGTAAGGATGGAGGCAAAGATGTCAACTCTGGCTCCTGATAGTCTTTGTAATTATGTTGACCCAGTAAATGCAAATTGTACATAATGCTGTCATGCAATAAACCTCATCTTGTTGTTAAGACAAATGCTTCATTATGTCAAGATTCATTAGTGGTTTATCCTCCACTGCTGCTAATCAGATAGACTGTTAGACTCAGTATAGAACGGAAGTTTCCCAAAATTATAATTTAGTTTAAAACTTGGGCAGTTCCCTTAGTAATTCTGATTTTTGTTACATTGCTTCTTCAGGCTGTTTGTATTAATCTTGTTTGATTTTATTTTAAAATAATAAAAAGAAGAATGAAGTCACCATTTGTTGGGACTGCAACATACTGCAGTGAATACTGGGATGCTGGACAACATATAAATTAATTTGTCAAAAGTGCAGCGATATTTATGGATAACAGATCAATGGGAAAAGTTTGATTTCACAGAATGATGGAATGGCTACAGCAAAGAAAATGACTATTCAACCCATCCAACCTATGCTCTCTGGAAAGAACAAATTAGCTAGTGCCAGTCCCCTGCCCTTTCCTGTGGATCTAGGATTTTGCAACAATCTTCAGATGCTTATCCAATTCTGTTTTTAAAGCCACAATTGAATCTTCCTCTACCACCTTCTCACATAGTGCATTCCAGATCCTAGTTAGTTCTGCTTAAAAATGTTTCTCTTTGTGTCACCTTTTGTTTTTTCACCAAACATCTTAAATATCGACCCTTCTGTCAATAGGAACAATTTATCTATATGTAATTCCAAATATCTCTTCCAAATCTCCTCTTAAACTCCCCTTTTCTAAAGAGAACAACTCTAGCTTCTCTGACACATTCATATAAATTAAGCCCCTCATCTCTGGGATTATTCTCATAAATCTTTTCTGCAGCTTCTGTGAAGTTTTCAAATTATTCCTATACTGTGGTGCCAAGAATTAGATTTAATATTCCTGTGAAGCAGAACAATATTTTATAAAAGATCATCATGACTTCCTTGATAATGGGAACTGCAAATGCTGTAGCATCCAAGATAACAAAGTGTGGAGCTGGATGAACACAGCAGGCCAAGCAGCATCTCAGGAGCACAAAAGCTGATGTTTCGGGCCTAGACCCTTCATCAAAGGGTCTTCCTTGCTTTTGTATTCTATATCTCTGTTTCTAAAGTTCTGGACCCTGTTCAACTTTTTAACCACTTTCTCAATTTGCCCTGCCTACTTCAAAGACTATGCATGGGTATTCCCAGGTCTCTTTGCTCCTATGTATTTTAGTCTATACATTGCCTATCCTCACGCTTCCGACCAAAATGTATCATTTCTTACTTCTCTGCGTTAAATTGTACTTGCTTTGAGTCTACCCATTTCACCAACCTGTCCACATCTATTTGAAATCCATTCTCTTCACAGTTCACAATACTTCCAAAGATTTTGTCAGCTGTAAATATGGAAACTGTGACCTCGACACCCAAATCTAAGTCATTGATTGGTATTATTAGATGAGAAAAGGAATGGCCATAGTACTGGCCCCTGAGGAACTCCACATCATGATGCTTTTCCTGTTTGCTGAGCTGGGATTCATACCAGTGGCTCAATGTGTTTCCAATCCAACACAGTTAAATGGAAAGCAATCCAGATTAATGACAAAAATTAATGCCAGAAGAGGATGAGGCGATACTTGGGTTAATTGTGATACCCTCCCTGTTCGACAGCTGAGATTTAGTGCAAACAACAAATTAAACCTGGATCTGTATGGTCTGTAAATCATAATATCATCCAGGGAGGTTCTGTGGGAGCTGACAAGTTCATGTTCACTTGGATTTTCTAAGGTAGAAATGCAAAACAAAAGCACTCAAAGTAAAAATATGAAAAAAAATGGAAATTAAATAAGGAATAAGTAACCTTGTGTGCATCTGGCTGAATGAATCCTATTGCTATGTAAATGACATTCATGCTCTGTCATAACTTTTCACTGCTGAGCTGAAATCCACAAACAAGGTGGACTGCAAAGTACTACCCACATAGATAGCTACAAAATAAGAGCTTTTACTGTATGAATATTTACTGACCAATAGTATTAAAATGTAATTAAAGCCTATGGAGTACATGACTGATTTGAAAAAGGCATTTCACCAGCTATCACAGAGTTGCTGTTTCTCTTTTTAACATTAAAATGGAAAGCAGATACTTGCTGATTAAGAATCTGTGCGAGATGGTAAAATGCCAAGGAGCATGTCACAAATTATAAGCAGCTGCTTATAATAGTTCAGACTATGGACAGAAGTTGCACTTAAATATTGCTATTTCTTGCAGGGAAGGCAATATAAGTTGCAGATCACATCAAATAAGACATTATGCTGCGCTATATCTGGAATGTTCAAGAGAACACAGGGAAGCAGAATAACTTGAAAATATTACATTTTGGATGACTGTGATCATCATATAGAGGAAAAATTGAGACATTTTAGGAAGGATTTTTCTCTGGGGAAAGGCAAAAACGTGGATGAATTTTACACATGCAAATCAGAGGAACAGTAGATGGTTTTACACTGAATCTTTGCCCCAATTGTGCCACAGCTCTGAAGTAACATACCAACCCGAAGGTGCAATTTGTTTTGCCTAAAACAGATTCTCCTGTTTCAATGATATGAAAGTAGGAGTCAAATTGTATCGTCAGCTACTCATTTTTTGTTTCACAGCTCAGAGGTTGGTCACACCTGCATGAAGCTCACTTTGGAGGCGACCTTTATTCAGGGATCCACTTGAAGAGAAGGGCTGCAACTTGAAAAATACCTCACAAGATAGTTTTTGTGCATCAGTACATATCGTCTTCATCTGATTTCAGCAGCATGTGTCTTTTGGCAATGCGAACTCTGCCTCTACATTTGGTCATTGAGGAAGCAAGGCGGATAATTCAGGATGCCAGCAATGTCAGACATCAGCACAACAGGAGGGTATTGACTTGCTCTTCCTCTGTTGGAAATAGCCTTGAATCACCACAGACCTCCTCAAATCTGACTGAGCAGCAATACCTCAGCTGCTTATGGCTCATGACTGAGATGGCACAAGAATGATGCAAACATTTGGCAGGAAACTGTCACGCAAACTTCCCAGAGCAAGTTGTCAAAGTTGTCACTGCAGTCAACTACTTTTCCTCTGGGATCTTCCAGCAACACTGGAGATGTTCAAATATTGTCGGCTCCCATGAGCATAGGCATACAGAGCAAGCCATTGATACCTTGAAAACAGCAGCTCAGGAATATCAAGCTCCCCTGAGAGTCTACAACATTACAAGCTAATTTTTTTTAGTTGGCTAAGCTGAAGTAGTCAGGATGATTGAAACCATATGACTTTACCTTCTCTAATAATAGTGTTGTCCTGGAGGAATTTAAGAAGTGTTTCTTCAATCATCGGGCAGCTGGTCTATAATCATTTTTACATCCTGCAAGTGAATGGCAAATATCCAGGTTCTCAGCATGCCTACATTCAATGCCAATTCTTCATTTTAGCTGTTTGAAGACTGCCAGCACCTAAAGGACTGACTCCTTGGGGAAGGAGTTGCCTACTGCTGCTCTGGCTCATGACACACATGTAACATTCGACTGCTTTGACTGAGAAGAGATTTGACAACTATCATATTGCCATCAGGTTCATTATTAAAAACAGCACTCACTTTCTCATGTGGTATTCTTAGTGCGTCTAGGCAGATCAGAGGATGTCCTATAGTATAAGCTGCCAAGTTTCCCGGACTGTAAAAGTTTACTACAGGCTGCACACCATAGCTTTAGAAAGATGAGTCTGTCTGGAGGAATTAACACTTGATGGAATGCTGTGCTCACCTAATTTATGAAAGCCGTGTTGCAGGAGTTACAGAGATAACACAGTGTGAGGCTGAATGAACACAGCAGGCCAAGCAGCTTCTGAGGAGCAGGAAAGCTTGACATTTTGGGTCGGGACCATTCTCCAGCAACAGCAGTTCCTACTATCTTTGCAGGAGTTACAGTTTCGCTGCCACCTGAAATAAAGAAGCCTCTTGATCTTGGTCATGGTTTACCCCTGAAAGATCTGCTTCAGGTGGCTGCACTTCTGCAGAGCAGCTGATCCTTTGAAGGAGCTGATTATGCAGTGATAATGACAATGCTAATGTCTAGCTAATTGGTTAACCTTTCCAAGGACATCACGGCACGAGCCTCTACCACAGCAAGATGAGGCAAAGCTGAGTGCATCCACAGCACTTTCCTTTTATGTCTTTGCCTCACTACTTGTCCAGGTATGCATGCCTTGAGGTTCTGCATTTTTCTCTCCCATAGCATTTCTGTTGATCCTTTATACCAGACCTACTGAAAGCCTTTAGCACATTTTGTTCTTATTTGTGAGATTTTGTTCATTTGTATCTTTCACGCATTGAAGTCATGGAAGCTTTGTACTATCTGCTGGGCAAGAAGTTGCTAGATATTTGGTTTAATGGTTCAAACATGCCAACAAGCTTAGAAAACATCCTCATTTTAAATGCAGGCCTGGAAAGATCTTTACAAGTGCAGATGATTGCAACCTCGCCATTAATTCGAGGGCTTCCTTTCCTACACTATGTCCAAATAGCTGTGAATCATTTGTTGTGTTGCACTCAGAATCACAATGTCAATCCTCTGGCATGGTTGACTATCATTGTGCTTCTGCATTATGATAAACTGTTAAAAAAGCTGCTTGTTGGCTTACAATCAGAGTATCCCACTACTGCCTTCTCAGCCACAAGATAAAAAGAGGAAACTGCCAGCACCAGGAGTGGTTAGCAATTGTAAGCAGTGGCATGGGTCTATTACTCTGTGTCAGCTTGATCAATGATCTTCGGTGGATTGTGAAAGATGAACGATAGCGAACAAGTTTTGTTCTGGAATGTGGATTCCTCTTTCTACCTCCAACCTCTTCAAGCAATTCTCAGACTTTGATTTTCAGTTCTCCTTCCTGTTAAACAAAGGAACATACTTAACACCACCTCGCCTTTCTATCCCTTTTTTCCATTTGCAAAGCATTATTCTCTTGCCAGAAAGATGGACAGGTGACTTGTTCCCTGTCTCCCTGCTCAATTAACAAACTGTCATCTGGGATATCCAATCATTAGAGATAATGGGAACTGTAGATGCTGGAGAATCCAAGATGATAAAGTCTGAAGCTGGATGAACACAGCAGGCCAAGCAGCATCTCAGGAGTGCTTGGCCTGCTGTGTTCATCCAGCTTCACACTTTATTATCCAATCGTTAGCGAGGACACTGGCTTTCCAGAATCCAAAAGAAGTATTCAGACAAGAGCTCTGGGATTGTGAAATTAAGACACTTGATGGATACAGTGAAGATTTTTATTTCAATTAAAGATATTGAGGTACTTATGAGTCACAAATCACTTAACATTGCACACAACAAAAACAATTAAGACTTCTTTGGACAGGGCTTCCTAAAAACTCTGTTCCCTGGTACAAAAGGCATCTCTTGGAGCTCCTCAGAGATGGACCTCATCACCAAGACTCTTTCCTGTTTCATCAATTTCAAATACTTCATATATATCTGTCAATGCAGCCTTTGGTTCTCAGTCCTTCCATACAAGTTAATGGTTCTGTTGCAAGTCTTCCTCAATTTAAAAACTATTCAGTTGATATAATTTCACCAAAATTAATGGAAATTCTCTGCATCCATATTGCCTCAAATTCAAAAACATCTTACTTCCCATCATTCCAACATATTGCATTGCTGCCTTTACTCAAAAACTACACATGAACAAGTTCTATTCCCAGGCCTCCATACTCTGTCATATGTTGCTGAAACCTACTGACGGTTAGCTGGAGAAAAACCATCAGCTTCTTTTTCTAGAGGAGATAGTAAGAACTGCCAATGCTGGAGTCAGAGATAACGAAGTGTGGAGCTGGAGGAACACAGCAGGCCAGGCAGCATCAGAGGAGCAGGAAAGCTGTCATTTTGGGTTGGAAGAAGGGCCCCAACCCGAAATGTCAGCTTTCCTGTTCCTCTGATGCTGTCTGGCCTGCTGTGTTCATCCAGCTCCACACCGTGTTATCTCAGCTTCTTTTTCTAACTACTTTGAGGAAATTTGAAAAGTTTTTTGGTTCTACATGTTGTTCTAGACAATTTAAACAAAGTTGAGAATTCATTCTCCATAAGGATTAACAATTACTAACCTTCCCAAAATCGATTATAAGAAGTTGGTTGACACAGAGGGGTTGAATTGAGGGGCCTACTTCCATGCTGTACGGCTCTATGACTGCGAGTATCTGCTAGTACAGTGACATTAGCTCATACTTATTACATATTGCTTCCAAAATATCTTAATGTTGTAAATTTCGGTCATTGGAATCAGTACCAAATGACTGAAAGGAAGAACAGCAGGCAAGTCTTTATTTTAGGCACTGTGTTCATTAAATTCAAACACAGCTTGGACAGAAATAGTGTGGGATAGTGGATTTAGCATGCTTGTCACCCTTGGAACGTTTCAAATCGATAGTCATGAGATGAAAGTTTTCTCCCGCTATAAAATACAGGGATGCTCTTGTGATAAATTTGAAGGAATGCAGATACGTGAAGCATCTGACCTTTGCACCCCCCTGGTTGCTGACCCCCGAGAGAAAATCTCAAAATGCAATTTTGGCCTATTGCAAAAGATCAGATCAGGAACAGCACCTGTTTAACATGTTTAAAGAAGCAATTTGACATTAGCTCCATTAATCAGCCCCAGCTGGCAGAGCAAGCTGCTTGCAAGCCAAATCAAATTGTTTAAGTCACATGTAACTATTCTGCATCTCGTTCTTCTTTGAAGCTTATCTTAATTATTGAAGTACGTTAAAATCAGCTCTCTCATTGTGCCCAGATGGTGGCCAGCAAGAGATTTTGTAGCTGCTCTTGAATTCAATGGGGAAAAGCAATCTGCTTGCTGATTAATCCTACTGCTAGACGAAGTTTCCTGTAGAAATGTCCTCATTGGGCAACTTCAATCAAAATCCTGTCAGTCTCTGTGGGATTATGTATCCTCTGAAGAGCTAGATGTAACTAAAATCTATTTTAAAATAGACAAATAATAATAATGTTGTTAAGAAGCTTTATATCAAAAAATGTAAAACAAAATAACAATCAAGGGCCATTTGAATCTCTCAACTATTTGGCATTTGGAAATTTTGGGTTTATGTCAGCCGAAAAATATTTGAAGTTAACCATAAATATACAGGCACAAGTTCACGTCCAGTTGCGCTTTAGATAGGAAGTTAAGACTGAATAGCAACTAAAGGCATAGCTCCCAATGGTGGCGTGATTCAAATTAGGAATGCTCAAGAGGTTAGGTGTAGAAGAGCACAGAGATTATAGAGTTGTAGGGCTAGAGGAGATCGCAGAGACTGGCGAGAGCAACTTTGGAGACATTTGAAAATAAGATAAGAGCTTTAAAACCAACACACTGCTCAAGTGGGAGCTAATAACTAGCTCAGAAGAAGGGTCCTGGCCCGAACTTGCCTGCTCCTCTTATGCTGCCTGGCCCGCGGTGCTCGTCTAGTTCCACACTGTGTTATCACTGACTCCAGCATCAGCAGTTCTTACTGCCTCACAGAGTTGTTAGGGGTGAGGATAAGAGATAAATGCAAGTGGAAAAGGCAGTCATCATAAAGGCGGAAGCCGATGTTCAGGATGAGGAGGGTAAGAAAAAAAAATGGAAAAGAATAAGGGAAAGGAGCAAGTATAAGACAAAAATATACCCAAATAACTTTTAGCAAGTCTCAAACATCTTTCCTCATGCTCTCTGGAGTAGTTGGGCTCATTCTGTTTAAATAGAACATTGAGGTGTGATTTATAACAGGTATTACTGTAACAAAGCGAGGTCGACACCCCTTTGATAACTAAAACTGAAAACCTGGAGAAGCTCACCTCACCTCATAATCTGTTAAACCAGGTGTGAAAAATAATATAAACCTACCTTTCACCCACCCCGCAATTTGTTATAAAGGGGAAGTTAAATGAAATGAATTCCTGAGAGTCACTCTGTAACTAACAAATAAGAACTTATTTATCTAACTCTAGCAGTGAACACATTAACAGAACAAACAAGTTGTCCTTAACTACCAACTTTTCCCGAATAAGACAAAACTCTAATGGTATACTGTTCCAAGAGATGCAAGTACGACATAAATAATCCCACTTAATTAAAAAAACTTAAAACTTCATCTCCTGAAATTACCACCAGGATACATCTTCCAGAATGTTCTCTGTCTTCTTCATTGCTCTTCAGTCAGGAGCACCTTTCTCCATCAAATTCTTGTGTTAGGAATATTAGCTAAGACTGACGCGGTACCTTTTATCGGATGATGGTATTTTGAGAGCTTAGAGAATTCTGTGAGAGCCAGTGATTTTCTTTTCAGACTATTGGTTGTTAACTCTAACAGATGGCAGTTGCTCTCACACTGATTTTCAAACACCCTGTTCTTTTATGCCCTTGATGTCCTATCAATTTCTTACAATAGGATTGGTCTTAGGTTGTCAAAATCATCAGATTTTTTAAAATTTAGTTTGTTTTTAGTCTCCAAATGGCTGGTTTAAATTAATTGGGTGATATTCAAACTGGTTGCTTTAATAATAAAACTAGGCTACTGCTTAGGTTGCTAACAATACAGTCTTTTGACACAAATGTATCAATTCCAGGAACTCTCTGTATCTGCTGCCGCTCGCAGACAGTTGTTTTAAAATCTCCAAGACTAGAAAAAGCACATCATCTTTTAAAGACACCATGCACTCTTTTCCCTTACTTTTTTATGAACAAATTCTAACATTCTGCCTTCCAATCCAGAACGTCTCTACTCAACTTCACAACATTACAAATCATGACAGATCTGAACAGAGGAGAAAAGGAGAAATTGAGAACAACAGATTTGAAGTACTTTGTAAAAGGAGCAAAAGCAACGTGAGGAAAATTTATTTCATGTAACAAATGGTTAAGATTTGGAATACTCTGAGAGTATAATGGAGACTGGTTCAGTCGAAACATTCAGAAAAGAATTGGCTTTTTATCTGAATAGGAAGAACATGTTGGTCACAGGCAGATGGTGAGGTGTAGCACTGGGTATATTGTTCCTTCAGCCGGCCGGCACAGAGAGACTGAATAAATAAAGAAACAATTCTATGATTCTAAAAGTATAATTAAAATTGTTTAATACTATATTCTTTATATCTAGATCTTTTCTAGCTTGTTTAATGAAGTACATCAGTGCTTAAATACTTTAGGAATTAAGCACGAAATACATATATGCCGTTAAATAGGATACTTTTACATCATAACTCCTTTTAAAATTTAAAGGAGCTGTTAAATGCTTCACATGCAACTCAACATTTTGAAGTCCAGTCAATCGTAGGTAGGCAACATTGCAAGAAGTGAGACAAATATTAGCGCAGATTTTTAAAAAACTAATGTTTCAAAATTTGATCACACGAGCCTGCATACGTTCAGCACAATATTTACTGTTCCAGGTACAAAATAACATTTGTGGTGCCTCAAACTCTTGTGTTGCTGGCTGTGCTAAACATCATTTTGGGAAGGGTATTAAGATGATTCTATGCTTTAGGTATGCAAAGCAGAAAGCAGCAACACCCTTTCTGAACCTCACACAGCTGAATATACCTAGAGTAGCAAGAAGAAGCTTAAATAAAGTTATCAGCTACTTTATGATTTATTGCTGATTGGTTTCTATTGAATGCTGTCAAATTTGCAGAAGTATTGGTAGTTTGAACAGCTTTTTGAAGTTTCTAAGTCTACAGGGAATGGTGTGGCACATGTTGGAGGACTTGGCTCTGACTTCAAGAGTTCTGCCCAGACAGGTTGCTGCTAAACATGATGCAATAGTTTGGATCCTCCTTCATCTTAAACAATGATATGTCGGATAAGGAAAGGATAAGAGGGAGAAGGGCTCTTAGAGCAGCCTATTTACACTCGAAGTGCAGAATTCTATTGTTGGCAGAGTGGGGACTGTAGGTTTTCCAACACCCTCCAGCTGTATAACCTGTATACAGTTTTCTATGTGCTTTGATGCGTATGTGTGCGCATGCATGTGTGTGCATGTCCGAGAGACAGTGGGGTGTTGGGCAAAATTTATGGCAGCCTGATTATTAGCCATTTACTGCCCACTTCACAACCAGCTTCCACTTTAGGACTTCCTTCTATTCTTTTATTTTAGGACTGATAGGTGGGGTTTAGGGGCAGAGAAGAAATTCAGCAAGCCAACCCACTCAGGCATCAATCCAGAATGGAGAAGGAGCCTCTCTCAAGGTTTCCCTTTCCACAGCAAATGCTCCCCCTAAAAATACAGTTCTTTCCCCGATGGATGCTCTCACTGCCCCAGGCTTCTCAATTAATTCTCCCAGCACCTCAGTGCTTACAATTCCTCCTGGCCAATCAACCTGGGAACTGTTTGTCATTCCAGTCCTGAACAACGCAGCGAGTGGTGTTGCTGGGAATGTGGAAGTGCTGGCCGTAGCTTCCCGAGGCAGGACTTCTAGCTGACTGAGAGCTGGAAGTTCTAACTGAGCCACCAAACAAGCCTCAGGCTGTGTGCTGCAACAATTGGCAGGAAGTTATTTCCTCCCAACTCTATGGCAGGTGGGGGCAGGAAAACTCTTCATCCAAGGTCATCTTGTAGCAGGAACAGAACTTTAGATAACTCAGTGTCACAAAGGAGATAACAGAAGTTGGCCGAGTATTGCAAACCATTACACAGTCTCAGAGCTGATAGTCAGTGACCTTGAAGGTAACTACGTCCATGTATCTGGCTCCTTTCAGACTGGAGTAGGTGATATTTCCTAGTTTGTACACATGACGGTGTGAGGCAGGTCACTGTTGGCTTTGTATGCAAAGGCAGCTTAGCACATTTCATGAACACAGCAGGCCAAGCAGCATCTCAGGAGCACAAAAGCTGACGTTTCAGGCCCAGACCCTTCATCAGAGAGGGGGGTGGGAGAGGGTACTGAAATAAATAGGGAGAGAGGGAGAGGTGGACCGAAGATGGATAGAGGAGAAGATAGGTGGAGAGGAGAGTATAGGTTGGGAGGTGGGGAGGGGATAGGTCAGTCTGGGGAGGACGGACAGGTCAAGGAGGCGGGATGAGGTTGGTAGGTGGGAAATGGAGGTGCAGCTTGAGGTGGGAGGAGGGTATATGTGAGAGGAAGAACAGGTTGGGAGGCGGGGATGAGCTGGGCTGGTTTTGGGATGCAGTGGGGGAGGGGTAGATTTTGAAACTTGTGAAATCCACATTGATACCATTGGGCTGCAGGGTTCCCAGGTTCCCTTGCTGTTCCTGCAATCTGCAGGTGGCATCATTGCGGCACTGCAGGAGGCCCATGATGGGCATGTCATCTAAGGAATGGGAGGGAGATTTAAAATGGTTCACGACTGGGAGGTGCAGTTGTTTATTGTGAACCCAGTGGAGGCATTCTGCAAAGCAGTCATATTGACTTTCCATATTAAGCAGATTCATCTGCACATCTGCCAATGTAATATACTGTATCCACTGTACCCAGTGTGGCTTCCTCTACATTGGGGAAACCAAGCGGAGGCTTGGGGACCACTTTGTAGAACACCTCCACTCGGTTCGCAATAAACAACTGCACCTCCCAGTCATGAATCATTTTAACTCCCTCTCCCATTCCTTAGATGACATGTCCATCATGGGCCTCCCGTAGTGCCACAATATGCCACCCGAAGGTTTCAGGAACAGCAACTCTCATATTCCGCTTGGAAACCTTGCAGCCCAATGGTATCAATGTGGACTTCACAAGCTTCAAAATCTCCCCCTCCACCACTGCATCACAAAACCAGCCCAGCTCGTCCCTGCCTCCCAACCTGTTCTTCCTCTCATCTATCCCCTCCTCCCTCCTCAAGCCGCACATCCATTTCCCAGCTACCAACCTCATCCCGCCTCCTTGACCTGTCCATCCTCTCCGGACTGACCTATCCCCTCTCCACCCCTCCACCTACACTCTCCTCTCCACCTATCTTCTCCTCTATCCATCTTCGGTCCGCCTCCCCCTCTCTCCCTATTTATTTCAGAACCGTCTCTGATGAAGGGTCTAGGCCCGAAACGTCAGCTTTTGTGCTCCTGAGATGCTGCTTGGCCTGCTGTGTTCATCCAGCTTCACACTTTGTTATCTTGGATTCTCCAGCATCTGCAGTTCCCATTATCTCTTAGTACATTTCATGCTCCCCTACCACTAAAAACCGATGGAACAGGTACACAGTTTCTCCATGATTGTGGGCTGTTTCTGACCAGTGTTATCTCATTGATGCAGCATGGCTACTGGCTCTCAATGGGTGCTTCTGCTGATGGCCTTGCAGAATGATCTTGACCAGCTCAGGAATCTGCACTATCTTGGCATGGAGATAGTAAGAACTGCTGATGCTGGGGGAGAATCTGAGATAACACAGTGTGAAGCTGGATGAACACAGCAGGCCAAGCAGCATCAGAGGAGCAGGAAAGCTTGACATTTTGGGTCGGGACCTTTCTTCTGAAGCAGGGTCCCGACCCGAAACATCAAACTTTCCTGCTTTTCTGATGCTGCTTGGCCTCCTGTGTTCATCCAGCTTCATACCGTGTTATCTCTCTCTTGGCATGGGACTGATGAGTCTAGGCTGCCTGGCTGACAGACAACAGCAAGGGCACTGGCAGAATGGCAGTGACCCATGAATAAATGTTGTCACCTCTAAAAGGAAAAGCAGGTTCTAGCACAACACAGCTGGGGCAACTCCCTCGGGGTGTACCTGAGTAATGCAGGTATTGCGGGACAGATTATCATCTCTTGTTGCAGCCTGCAATCCCTTTTCAAACACTACCACTCACAGCAATGAGGGCGGCAACACCCAGGCATTGAGTTACTACTCTTTGTGCTACAACGGGAGCTAAGACTTTGGCTGGTTTCTCTCATGAAACAGACGGGAGAACTTAACTGGAGAAGCTGTTGCCACTACCTATAAAGGCTGAAACCAATCTCATCAACACAGGCAGAAAGGGAACTCATATGACTGGAGATGGCCAAGCTAGATGCCACACATAGCAGGATATTTGAGTATCTTCGCTTCCATTTATTTCAACCCCACTCTCTTTTATGCACTCAGCATTACAACTTAGTGATCCCTTGCACCACCAATCACAGAACTGGTGACCGAGGGATCTTCTCAACCTTATTGTACTTAAGGTACTAATGAGACTTCATCCCAACCCGATCTTATCCTCTATCCTCACTCCTTTGCAGACTAGGGCTCTGTCACTTAAATTAAAGCCCACTTGAAAAATCACAACAGGCAGTCAAACTGCAATAAACTGACAACGCTATTTATTTCCCATGATGTCATATTGTCAGACACCACCATTGCCAACATGTGAGATTGTCCTTTGGGTCACTCACTACCACAAAACCACTTTTGCTTCTACTGAGTCTGTGTCAGTGTCATAATGATTGGTAGAGGATGGACCACTGTTGAAGCTAAACAGAAGAGGCACATGTTCTACAAAACAAGTATTAAAGCAATAAGCATTTACCTAATCAAAATGTAGTTAACTCAAACCCTGTCTGCTATGGTGACAACGTTCAGCCAATTCCTGAAATTAATCAAGCCGTCTGTGCACCCAGATAAAGAAATTTCCCCCGAAGAATATTTTCCCTAGCCATCATGAAGGCATTGACCTCAGCTGGGTCACATCAGGAAAGTGCAGTATGAGCAACCTCCCTGAATCAAGGGTCCAGGTTCAAGTCCCGCCAGCTCCAGAAGTGTGTTATAACATGTTTGAACAGTTTGATTAAAAATATTTACATTTCTAGTTGTATGTAATTTCTAAGGACACTCAGGAGCTGTACAGAATACATTGACTCTCTTTGGATACTCAAACAGAACTCAATTGCCTTCTCTCAAAGATTGTGCAGGATCATTAGACTGGATAGAGCTGAATGTCACACAAAAATTAATGCCTTCAGAACCATTAAGTTTCTCAACACTCAAGATTTTAGTCTCACCATTACCCTGCTGTTAAGGAACATGAAAATCAATCTTAAGCTTTTCTAAGTTGGATTTGTTACAAATTTTGGTAAGTCAAAAATCTACAATCATGATCTAAACACCTCACCCACACAACTAGCCTAAAGCAATACAGTACTGTTAATAAATTCTATCACTGGAATGCAAGACATTGATGACAAACAGAAAATAATAGGGCAAGACAAGTATGGAGGAAGGATTAAGAGAAGGAAACAGCACCACAGTAAAATTCCATATCATATAATATTCATACAACTTCATAGACAGAATTGCTAAATATGGAAAATATACCCTTTCTAGATTCAGTTCTTTCCTGTTTCTATTTAAACCGTATATCAATGAAGCCACAACTTTAATCATTATATTAAGTTCCAAGGTATCTGAGTTATGATGGCTAAAATTAACCATGATTTCTGTTCCCAATTGTTACTTACTGATCCTGGCTGTGAAGTTTACACATTTGGATATTAGGTAGGTACCTGTGTTAGGGGGCTATTGACTTCCGTCTTTTGGTTTTATTACTTCGAGTCTAGGCATAGACATGAAAAATGCTAACTTGATTAACACACAGGCAAATTGAGGCAGGTACTGGAAAGCACAAGCAATGTGAAATTCTACCCAGCTGAGGTCAATGCCTTCATGATGGCTAGGGAAAATTTCTTTATCTGGGTGCACAGACGGCTTGATTAATTTCAGGAATTGGCTGAACATTGTCACTATAGCAGCCAGGGTTTGAGTTAACTACATTTTGATTAGGTAAATAATGACAAGCTTAAGAGGCAAGTGCGTAGGGATACTCAATTAATCCTATGATTTACTATGGAATAGACAGATGAATAATTGATTTTTTACCAGAAAATAAACCACTGCAAAATATAAATCTCATCCATAATACAACCCTACATGAATAGTGAATAAATTCACATAACATCCAAAGTAGAAAATAAAGGTTATATAAATAAGATCATCTCATTGTGTTCGGGAGCAAAAGCCCTCAATTATGATTAATAATTGTTGGGATAGATCCTCTGTTGCTCTAACCCAAAAACCTTTTCTGTGGAAGCATCCTAAAGAGCAGACATTTTGAGTTATGCTTCACCTTACTCCTTTTGTATACTATTTGGTATCCCGGCCTTTCTCCTTACTACATTAAGATCACTTTTCACCTTCCCTGCCTGCTCAGTATTCTGACAGCTACCAATATCGACCCGACCACAGTGCTTCTCAAAGGTTAGTGGGCAGAGGTGGGAGAGACAAATCCTCAAGTGAGTGCAAGCCAAAATTCCAAATAGATGCATAGATCTCTCCTCTCATGGCACACGAAGAGGAATGCATCAGCTCCACTTTCTTCACACAGCCAAAAATCAGGTTCTTTTTAGTGTGAGGCCGTACCCCTCTCCCATAAAATGTAATTAACTAATCTCTACTGAGTTTGTAAAGAGCCAATCCCCAAGGTTTTCTTAAGTGAAAGAGAGAGCACTTTTATCATCTACTAATCCTGAGAAAAATGAAAAGTTTGTGGCATCAAATTTCACATACATAAACAAAGTTAAGATGGGTTAGCGTACAGTAGAAAAGGAAGGTGGAAGTATCAGACAGTTTAAAGGCTTTGGAAGAAATATTCCCTTTCCTGGTGCAGTGTGGGCAATGCAGAGATTTAAAGAAATATGGTGAGAATGGAAATGTCAGAACCCCAACGTTGGGAAATATTTTTTTAATCAGCCCCTTAAGCTTTAGATGGTAATTTCAGACTCCCAGTTTTGATCAGTAACTGCCTTATTTCCATGCATTTGAATGTTGTTAATAATTGAAGTCATCTTATTTCTATGCGACATCTAAACTTCCTCTCTTCACCAAAATTAGATGGTGCAAATTCCTGACATGTAAATCAAAGCAAATAGCTGGTAGCTGCAGCTCACCACTTGCTTATGCTGGCCATCATTCAACTGTGTCCTCAATACAATGTCCCTCCATGCTCCCTAGACACCATACTCCATGTCCCTTCATCCACGCAAGTCTACACAGAAACTCATCAACATGAACACATCATCATGTCTGATCTTGTGCCAAATTTCACATCATTTCTCTTCCTGAAGCTCAGCATATCTATGTCCTTCGTGCTTCTGTTTGATCAGTTTTCACGCAAGGACAGACTCATAACTCATGCATCTCATAGGATGCTTCTTATGGCATTTAACTTCATTTCTTAGCATTCAATCACTTTGCTCTTTTTTGGAGGCGACCAGTCTCTGAATGTTTCACATTGCTTTCTTAGTGTTGAGAGACAGACAGCTTGTCACTATGGGGAGTGTCAAACAGTCAAGGGCCTGGAGATATTGCTGTACAAAGTTGTGGTATGTAAACAACAGACATGTAATGTGTGCCAGTGGCTTATGCAGAAACACACTGCATATGCTTCAAGTAAATGACCATTTCTGTAAGTCTAAGAGGAGAAGTCTTTTGTGGGTCCAAGGGAGCCTACAGTCAGTCACTGAGCAACACCACATTTTGTCAAGAGTCTCTTCTGATTGCAGTCCAGGGATTCAACATAGTCAGTCAGGCACTTGGTGTTACTAGAGTTCAGGCTTCTGTGCTCTTGCAGTCCAGAAATTAAGTTATGGTCTATAAGGAAGTTGAAGTGCAAGTATCCTGAAGTTACAGGCAAGTCAGTCATGTGTTGTGGACAAATGGAAAATAGACCAGTTTTCTTGCAATGAGACAAAGGGAGGGATCCAGAGTAATGAAAATGAATGGAAAACAGTTCATGGATATGTAGAAGCTGGAGAGGTCATACATTCTACAGTGGATGAGTAGATAGTAGGCAGGTTCTGTAGTTTGGAGGATGAGGTGGGTAAGAGCCATTGAATGGATATGATGCATGCAAAACTGAGAGCTGTGCCCCATAAGACTTGGTGAGATGTGTGTGCAATAACGCAGTCACGCTGAGTGGTATTCTGCAAGTGTGAGATAACAGAGAGATGACAGTGGCACGTGGAGCACAGAAGATCTATTTCCTGCATTGCTTGATGCTCCTTTGAACCTCTTACACAGAACTAACCTCGGCCTGTATCTGAGTTCTAGCTGGCATACTCTTCCACAGCAGGATAACGGATAGCCTGCTCTCCACCACTCCATTCATCAGCATCACTGGGTCCCTGCCCACAAAGTGGGACACCAGTATTCCTTCCTAACCTCAGAGGTAATAAGTGGGCACCATGTAGTGAGGGGCAGTTTCTGGTGTGTAGCTGGGCTCACTTCAAATACTGCATAAGTGGTGTAGATGCCATAAAGTCCCAGCAGTGGTGAGTATTTCACATCTGTGGCTGGGTAATTTGACAAGAAGGGCACTGAAGAGTTGTATAATTAATGAGGAAGAGAAAAGTCACTCCAAGCCATGGTGAACCGGGCATTGTGAATCCCACTTGATAGAGCATTAACTGAGAACAGGAAACTTGTATCCCTTGGTATGTGATCGCATTTGTTTTATCAGTGTCTTGGGTCACCAACAGCAGCAGTCAACCTTGAGTTTGCAGTTTACTCAGGTTTCTTTTTAAACCACGTTGTCACTGAGTACTTTCTCTTCTTGAGAAATAGAGCTTTTTCAACTGGTTTCAGTTCTGCAATCAAAAATCCAACTTCTTTCTTTTGTCAAAAGCAGCTACAGCACCTCATATTGTGCTTGGGAACCCTGCAGCCCAATGGTCTCAATGTGGACTTCACAAGCTTCAAACTCTCCCCACCCCTGACCTCATCCCAAGACCAGCCCAGCTCATCCCTGTCTCCTTAACCTGTTCATTTTTTCTCTCATCTGTCCGCTCCTCCCCCAACTAACCAACACCCACCCCCGCTCCACTTCTGACTTACTAACCTCATCTCCGCCTCCTTGACTTGTCTGTCCTCCCTCAAAGCTACTCAATCCTCCCTCCTGACTGACCAGCCCCCATTCCAACTCCCTACCTACACTCACCTTTACTGGATTCATGCCCACCTCCTTGACCTGTCCATCTTCTCTCCACCTATCTGCTTCTCTATCTACCTTCTTTCATCTCCTCCCTCTCTCTATTTATTTGAGTGCCCCCTTCCCCTCCCCCATTTCTGAAGAAGGGTCCAGACCCGAAACCTCAGCTTTCCTGCTCATCTGATGCTGCCTGGCCTGCTGTGTTCATCCAGCTCTACACCTTGTTATCTCAGACTCCAGCATTGGCAGTTCTTGCTATCTCTAATTGAAATACTAGCTTGTTTGCCTATTTCTGTGTCTGAGTTCATTGTCTTCAAGCCTGGTAATTGCTGGTATGGATTCTGAAGGAGGGACACAAAATGTGAACTCTGCTTTCTCTCCACAGACAGTGCCAAGCCTGCTGAGCTTCTCCAGCAATTCCAACTTTTGTTTCAAATCTCCAGCATCTGCAGTTCTTTGTTTTATAATTGTAGGTGAGATTCTCCTTTCCAATATATGAACATACTCATACAAAAATAGAAGATGAGGGCCTTTTCATACATGAATAAATATTTACTGGCTGCTTTCAAAGTCTTTGGATAAAATGCTATCCACTAATGCTATCTACATTGAAACTTGTCCCCTTTTGGTCAGATGATACACATGGCCATTTATCGTCAGTGTTTTTAATTCTTTTTGAAACCATTTCATACCATGAATTAACCAAGTATTAAATTGGATGACAGAATTCAAAACTCAATTGTCCAAGTTTTGCAACAACCTGAGATGATCAAACCGGTAGTGGGAGGGGAGGGGCGCCACTGACATCGCAATGAGCTTTATCATCAATTAAACATTTACTGAATGATCCATCGGAGCGGGATTATTCTGAATGCTGTAAAAAAAGATCCAAAGTAGGACTGGCACAAATTTTTCAATGTTTCACAAGATAAGCATTGGAAGAGGAGGGATTGCACTTCTGGTTCTCAACTTCTTGAGGAACTTTTCACTCGTTTAAGCTGAGCTTACTTCCTGAACTGAACTGGGATGACTGATGTATGTCTCCTGCCATATTACTTTCCTGGGTTCCTTCTTTGACTTCTTGTGCATTTCATCACGGAGCCTGTTCATAAAATTGGCTACTGCCTTCTACATGTCATCTAATAGCTGCCTTGTAAGCGTTGGTGTCATTCTTTTTTTGTTTAGTAATTTTCCGATGGCCTGCATCGGGATATTTTATTACATTAAGGCACTACATAATTTTGAATTGTAGTTGTTAACATTGGCATGCTGCCAATAACGATTTCAGCTTCTCGAAAGTCCCATCGAATTGAAGTTTGATTTCTCACCTAAATAAATATGAATAATCGGAAATGTGACAATGGAACATCATCAAGTTGACAGTTTGATCACGGAAGAGATAATGGGAACTGCAGATTCTGGAGAATCTGAGATAACAAGGTGTCGAGCTGGATGAACACAGCAGGCCAAGCAGCATCAGAAGACCAGGAAGGCTGACATTTCAGGCCTAGACCCTTCATCAGAAATCCACAAAGCCAGGCAGCTTTTCATGTTTGCCAGCATTGATCATTCTGCAGGGCACATGTTGCTGTACGGCACTGTGCTATGTCAATGTCAAACCTACAGCACGTGCCAACAGCAAGCATGACAAAAACAATGCATCTGCTTCAACCAAATGGCCATGTGTCAAAATCTAAGAGGAGTAGTCTCAATCTTGTGTCAAGGGGGGCTGTCGCCAGTGAGGGTGAACAGGTTAGTAAAGCAAGGTCATCGTCCAGTATCAGTTCAGGGGATATGGCACAGGCAGTCAGGCACTTGGGGCAGTCAGTGATTCTGTGTCTGTACAGACCAATGTGCGGATCAGGTTCAGTCTGCTAGCTCCAGTGCAACCAGGCAGGATTAGTGGTATATCAGTCTGAAGCTGCGTTGATATCAGTCAGAGGTCTGGTCACACATCAGTCAGGGTTGCCTCTGCAAGTTAGCTATTCCTGATCAATGAGCAGATGTTATGTACACTGGGCATTAGGGAAACAGTAACATTCTTTAGACAGGGTAAGGTGCTAAGGACAGGTAACCTGCATATTTTGACTCTTTTACAATCAATCAGACAGGTGATGATGCAAAGTGCCAACACATTTACAACTATGTGCTTCTATTTCCAAACAAGTGTCACTCAGAAGTTTTTCTTTTTTAATTCCGTCTCACTGCACGTAGAGGTGAAGGGATATTCATGACTGATAGCATTTAACCCAGCCAGCAACAGGAAACCTGGAAGATCCTGGCCATGGTGAGCAATTCTGCTGGTGAACACCTGATAACACAAGACCTAATCCATAGAGGCATTTTGCAAACAAAAATAGGCAAATAGGGGAATTGACAGACCATAATCCTTAATGAAACTTTCCTGAATTAATACTTAGTCAATTTTTGGTAAAATCCAGTAAAATATTTTGTTGCATTTACCTTATTTATGAACAGCTTGATTTTAATCATGTGAATTCCACAGACATTACATACACATAATGGTTCGGTCCAGTAAATTTAATCAAATATCATAACTAGAAGCATTCCCCAATTAATAAGAGGACACATGGGAATATAAAAATGACTTGTCAACAACTTGCTATGAGGAAATTTGAAATGCTTTAAGGGTTGATTATTTTCTGCAAGCTTCTTTTTTGCATCTAATATTTAACTTAACTTTAACCCTAACTTGTAGTTTTGTTTCATGTGTTACTGGTAACAAGTTACCCACTAATGGCTGATGACAGTGAATTTGGTGACTAATTGGAACCATTTACTTGGTTGACAGGGTATGACTCAGTCTTTGGAATTGCTGTTTGTATAAATATAAAATATTTTCTTTCTAAAACACAAAGTTCATGGAGTTTACTATGACAGAGTGTTGTTTCTATTGAGTACATCATTCAGGAATTTGGTGAGTCAGGGAATTTGCTGCAAAGTGGAGAGATCTGCTCCTCTGGTTTTACAAAAGATTGTAGTTCCAGGGATGAAGCAAGAGATGGCGAGAGGCATTAATTTGGTGGGTGGGTAACTGACTGGTTGATGAGTTTGCTTATTTTTCCCTCTAAATAGCACAGCGATTCAAATTCAGTCTGGGGAAATACAGGTACTGTGGTATGTCATGACACATTGGGGTAGTGCACTGAAAATAAAAGCCATGCAATTTCCAGAGTCATGACAAATGTGACAATTCAACAAAACTATTCCAGTATACTTCTTCCTTACTTCCGGGGTAAATTCAAACAACACATTATTTCTTTATTAACAATAAAACAAACTGTCTGTTATAATAAAAACCGAAAGAACTGCGGATACTGCAAATCCGGAAAAAAAACAGAAGTTGCTGGAAAAGCTCAGCAAGTCTGGCAGTATCTGTGAAGGAAAAAACAGAGTTGACATTTCGGGTCCAGTGGCCCTTCCTCAGAGGAAGTCTTGCTGTCTCTGTAGAAAAGAGCAGGGACTGCAGGGTGTATGAGCACAGCACTGTGCCAAATGGGACCATTCAAGTTGGGGAGTAACAAGAAACAGGCGACACTTAGTTGTACTATCAGATACTGCTCACTGCAGCTGAGAGATTGAGTGACGAGACTGTGTTGCCTGCCCAATGTCAGGGTTAAAGACATCTTCTGCTGGGGATGGAGACGAACTTGGAGTTTGAGCCGAAAGCCCCAGCTGTATCGGCTCATGTTGGCACCATCAACACTGGGAGAAATAAGAAAGACACGTCGCTGAGGCAGTTTGTGCAGTTACTGACTAAACTATAAAGCAAAACCACTAAAGTTAATCATCTCCAGTGGTGGAGTTGGAAAGAAAAGGCCAGGGATAAGTTATAAAAATTCTAAAAGCTCTTGAGAGAAAGGGCTGTTACATTTAACATGTTTTGTGGTTTATCTGACACATACTTCACATTTCACATTAATCGGGATTCTAATGAATTTATTATAAACTCTTTAATTCCTTGAGTTATTAACTCTTGCTGTCGTGAGACATCTGATTTTTGTCTGGCTGAAAGATAACATAGTAAAAATGGACCAATAATGAAAAAGGTCTGCCTTTCTATACAAAACCAAAAATAAGCCAGGTTACTTAAAGTTGAGCGTAAGCAAAGTGGAAAGAACAGGGAATGTAGTAAAGGGTTTGCTACTCGTCGCAGCAAGAGAAGGTTGAGAAAGAGCCAAGAGGGGGGAGAAGTGCAAGACCTGAGAAATAAGGAATTTGAGACTGCCTAACTTGAGCAAGGAGTAGCAGCAACAAGGCAAGGAATAAAGAGGAGATGGTGATAAAAGATGGAAAGAACAGAGGACAGGTTTGACAAAAATAACATCAGAAGTAAGTCAGTGGAAGTGTGAAAGTATCAGTATGAAGTTCTCAGTTTCTGTAAGTGCTGGCCTGATGCGTACGTCAGTTCTCAAACCTCTTTAGAATTTACTCGTCAATGTTTAATTCAGGATTAAGGTGAAGTAACTTGGAAGAAGCTGCGATACTGCTTAAAATGAAAACGACATGTGCAAGATGGAAGTATCCGTGCTCATCATGGCTTAATAATAGGGGTACATATACTTCATAACTAACCACAGAATCTGAAGGTCAATGATGATAAAACAAAATACAGATGCTATGCAAAAGTTCAGACAACGTTGACAGAGGGAGGAAATTAATAAAGTTTCAGGTTGATAACCTTTTTGTCAGATTCTGATACTAACTTCAAGATGCATTTGGAAGAAGTATGTGGTGGCAGATGGGGAACCCAGAAGCCAGCCTGTGGTATTTTGATGGAACCATCTCAACACAGTGCAGACTCTGGGTTTGATACTGAAGGTGTGGCAGAGGGCATGATGAGCAAACACAGGATGTGATCGCAAGTGGAATATTTAATGAACTCATTCCAAAATGGAACTTCAAGCTAATAGGTTTCACAGAGAGGAAGTCATTCCGTAAGAGATTCAGGACAGTCTAAAGCAACACCTCTGTGCAGTGTTGGGTGCAGTCAGCCCTGGGTGAGAGATAAGGAAGATATGTACTGTTGCAGCAAAGGAGGTGTGGCAGATTAAGTGGGTAGCAGGAGCATTGTGGCACATGCATGAATTTGAGCTCAAAGTAGGAACCATAAGGTCAGGAAAGGTGAGTACAGTTGCATGTTCCCCTATATCCTGTTGTGCACATCACCATGCCCTGATTTCTGCAATCTACATTGCCAAAACTATTCCATCACCTCATTCCTCACATCTACTGATCTTGCAAGTGCTTCCATCCGTCTCCTTCAATGTACTTTCTTACACCATCCTTTATGCATATCTACAACCACTGCATCTTCATCTTTCTACCAACTGACACCCTCTCTGATCATCACAGGTATTGGGTGAATACGTCGTACAACAACTGAGTAAATGTGTAAGAAAGATGCTGTGAGAATTGATGATTTATTGCTCCAATTTGCCTAACTTTCAGTGAACCCCATAGTTACTATTCAATTTTCTCCCCCTGGTTTCTGTGGAAGGAAGGTTGGTTTGGATGTTGTTAAATTTAAAAGCCAGCTAAAACATTAGTGAAATCCTTTTGCTGTTATTGTAATTGATAACATATTGTTATTTTTATGAGAGCGTTACACACTCAGCTAAACCTATATGTATTAAATCCCAACTTACAATCAAGCTGCTATTTTCATCAAAATAACCAAAATCTGAACACAAATCCACATACCCTTCAATTTTAAAATCTCTTCTATTAACTTTGTTCCTCTCACCATAGATACTCCCTGACTTGTTGAGAGTTTTGTTAATTCCTTGCTTTAAATTCCGATTTTTAATATGTGCAGCATTTTGATTTTGCTGAAAAATTATGAGTTGCTAATATACCTTCTTTGACTGCAATACATACAGTAAGCTGACAGTCTACGGAAGGGGCTGTGTCTGTCTGCGTACAGGAGACATCCCTGGAGAATACACGTGAGAAATTGTCGAACGTTAGATTTAAAATCTTTTCCAAATAATGAAACATTTTTTATTTGAATAAAAATAATTATTTTTTATTGATCATATGCAAACAGCTTAAACATTTGGGGGGGCTCCCTGGTGGACATTTGCTCTGCCTGCGTATTTTTCTTGAAAGTATGGGAATATAACGTGGTTCAGTGTGGGGCTGGTTTCCATGTCATTGGTCATCTGTGACAGCTCAGTATATTTTTTAAGCTTTCTTTCTTGGGTCAGAAGTCTCAATGGAGGTCTTGTTTTTTTCTACCTGGAGCAATGCACCATTCAGGAGAAAGACTTCCTCACCTGCACTTCACTGGCAACTTGCTCAGAGAAGGGAAACAAGTCACTGCTGGCTTAATGAAAATAGCGAATCCAGTTGGAGATGGGTTTACAAAGCATGGAGAAGCAGGTCCCAACCATTCCTGATTGTTCATCTCAAATGCTGACTGGGATTTCTTGGAGACCCCTTAATCCCTCAGGCTGTATCCTCCTGGGAAAGGGGAGCCTGTCATCCATCTCTAAAGGGATTCCTAACCATTCTGAGAGGAGGCTGGGTTTTTTTGGTACACCGTGGGCTGATCAGTGCCAAGCAACTAGCTACCCTGGATTGTACCCTGTACCAGATGATGCAGGTTGGGAGACTCTGTGGAAACCGTAACCATTTAACTGAGGAAGTATAAATTTTCATATTTTTTTTTTGAAAATCCACTCGATGCCACAGAGTCATCTGACATTCCATTAACAAAATATTTAATGCACCATTTATATAAATGTGTGGAATGACAGTACTAATAGTTCAAAGAGCATTGTTTTGGCAAAAGGATTTTAAGTGATTTGTCTGCAGATATAATTCAATAATATGAATTCCAAATCCAAACAAAAGCTCGCTTCCATATAGTACCTATCACATAACGAAATGGTCCAATCAGAAAGTGAATGTGAACCATGGAGGGTAGATTAATAAGTGTTTCCAAACCCGTACCAAAACAATGGTTTCTGAGAACACTCTTAAGTAATCGGTCACTGGTGGACATGGTAAGGAGTTTGGAGGAGAGTGGAGTGGAAAAGTTTAAGAAACAGCCTTAAGATTCAAAATATTACTCCTTCAACAGCATGCTCCAAACCAGCAAAGTGTACCACAAGATGGACAAGGGCAGCAGAGTCACAGGAACACCACCACTCTCCTGACCTGGAAGTATAACTGCCATTCATTCATTGTTGCTGGGTCAAAATCACAGAAGTCCCTTCCTAACAACATTGAGGGTGTGCCTACACCACAGGGATTGCAGCGCATCAAGAAGCCGCTCACTACAAACTTCTCAAGGGCAGTTAGGAAGGGTCAATAAGTGGTGGCCCAGCCAAGGGATATAAAATACTGCAATTATCACCCCAAACATTATGTGCCTATGTTTGTACAAACAGCCTCTGTGACCAGCTTCTGCTGCAAAGACACCATTGAAACTGCATGTGTATTAAAATGAATTGATTTTACAACGCCTGGGCATTAAAGGGGTTAAAATAGTAAACTGGTGTGCTGTTAGTTGTGTGCAGGCAGCTCACAGCTCTGCAAAGCTCCACAAAGGGGCTTACAATGAGTGAAATTTGGAAACCTCTCATCTGGAGAAGAAAGGAAATTGTGAAATTGACCAGAAATTGATCAAACAGCAATGAATTGACTGCAAGTGGGTGTAATTGGAAGATATACTTGCACTGGGTTCACAAGGAGTGATACATGACGTGCATGATTAAAATTCACTTTGAGTTAGAGAGCTTTATAACCATGAAAAAATGAGGGCATTTTCAGTTTATTCAAAATCTACTAAAGACACTCTCTGCAGCAGGAGTATTAGCTCCCTTACGAATGTATGGCCAGTTGTGGTGAGAAACATCACATCACAGGAATTATATCATAAGCAGCTGGAAAATACCAAAGTTGTACTGAAAACACTTGCCATAATTCTGGTTTATAAGTAATTGATTGACTACATCTGCATCAATTATACTGTGTCTTCTCAACAGGATAAAGACATGGCAATAATCTGCAGCTTTTGGGTGGACACACTGTGCATCAGTTGGAACAGAAATGAAATGAGTAGTGGAGATTATTAACATGCAATTGAGGGATCGTAGGCGAAAGACAAAATACAATAATCAAAATCAGGGAAGAACTAACATTAGCAAAAGAAACCAAATGCTGTGTGAGGTGGGGAGGTAAGGAAAGTAGTGGATCTGGTTTACACTCACATCAATAAGAATGCAGAAAGGCGTCTAAATATAGTCTGATAATAAAACAATGAAATAAGGATGCTGAAAGTCTGAAACAAAAACAGAAATTTTTGGAGCAACTCAGCAGGTCCATGGACAGAAAGCAGAGTTATTGTTTAGGAACTGATGGTAGCTACACAAAGGTGGTACCTACATTAAAAATTGGGAATGGGGTAAAGGACTAAGCAAAAGGTGGCGGCGGGGCCCAGAGAGAGAGAAAGACAGTTAAGCCGACAAAGGGATGGATAATGGTATGCCAGGGAGAAGGAAGAGCTGATAATGGGGAGCAAATGTGGGTAAAATGGGTTGGCCCAAACATATCAGAGATAATGGGAACTGCAGATGCTGGAGATTCCAAGATAATAAAATGTGAGGCTGGATGAACACAGCAGGCCAAGCAGCATCTCAGGAGCACCTGAGATGCTGCTTGGCCTGCTGTGTTCATCCAGCCTCACATTTTATTATCTTGGCCCAAACATATGCTGCCTCTTCACATAGGAAATGCTGGTGAAACTTAGCAGATCTGGCGGCATCTTCAGAACAGTTCTAAAGAAGAATTATGTCAGGCTCAAAATGTTAACTGTTTCTATCTCTGCAGATGATGCAAGACTGCTGAGTTTCTTAATATTTTCTCTTTTTGTTTCAGACTATCCCCAACATCTGCAGCATCTTGCTTTTATTTCACTGCTTCTTCATTATTTTGGTCTAAGCCAACCAATGAAGCACACAATCACCTGGGATTTATATACCTGGTTTAATGGGTTTGTTTGCGCTTCTAAAGATTAATTAGTTTTATCTGATTTGTGAATAATTTACTAGTGCTGTAATAAAGCTGGGGACCTTTTTTGCGTGATAGCTTTCTGGTTTTTCTAACCATTTGTGGAGGAGAAACCACTGTTTGATCTCAGGAATCAGATATCATTCAGTAAAAACTAAAATAAACTGTTAATCAAAGCTATTCAGTTGTCAGTAAAGAAGAAAACAAACCCAGCCTGAAAAGTGAAAACTAGGTGCTTGGTGGGTGAAATTCAGTTATTGAGTTCTAAAATGAGAATCAAGTTTCAAGCAAAACTAATCATAAATTTTCCATGGAAATGTTATTTTCCACATTTTAATTGTGGTATTGTTTCAAATAATGCTGGAAAAAGTGTTAGATTATATCAGAACCAGCGTACACAGTGAAGGTTGGATAACTAAACAGTCTGATTTACCATTTCAGTGATCACATGGAAGCAGATGATGGAAGTTAAAAGTATGGGAAGCTTCAGTGGACAGTTTAATATTAAGGAATTGTCACTCTGTATAGCTGATCCACTGAAAACATTGCTGAGTCTGCAGATGCAAGCTTAGAAAGTATTTTTGTCTGGTTGATGTACCCAGTGAACATATCTTGCTCAAAGCACCTACCATAAATGCACAGGACAGAGGAACCCAGCATTACTATCCAAAGGTCTGTCTACCTCCTTCTCCTTACGCAGCATCCTGGCCATTCTCTGAGGTAATGAATTCCACAGAATCACAACATTTTGAGAGCAGTAATTCCAACTCATCTCTGTTTTAAATCTGCAACACTCATCCAAAAACTATGATCCTTTGCTCTAGATAGCCCCATGAGGAAACGTGTCTACTTTACTAATTCCTTTAGCTTCTTACATACCTTAATTATATCTCCTCTCATTCTTCTGAACTCTGAGTAGAGGCTTAAACTGCTTAATAGAACATAGAACATTACAGCACAGTACAGGCCCTTCGGCCATCGATGTTGTGCCGACCTGTCATACTGATCTCAAGCCCATCTAACCTACACTATTCCATGTACGTCCATATGCTTGTCCAATGACGACTTAAATGTACCTAAAGTTGGCGAATCTACTACCGTTGCAGGCAAAGCGTTCCATTCCCTTACTACTCTCTGAGTAAAGAAACTACCTCTGACATCTGTCCTATATCTTTCACCCCTCAATTTAAAGCTGTGCCCCCTCGTGCTCGCCGTCACCATCCTAGGAAAAAGGCTTTCCCTATCCACCCGATCTAACCCTCTGATTATTTTATATGTTTCAATCTATCCTAAAAAGACAAATCTGTTATTTCTGGAATCAATCTAGTAAACCTTCTTTGAAGTATTGCCATGCAGCTATACCTCTCCTCAAGTAAGGTGATCAGAACTGTATGCAATACTCCAGATGCAGGCTTACTAATGCCTTGTACAGTTGCAGAATCACTTTCCTATTTTTGTACTCTGTTGTTTTAGTGATAATGCTATAATTCTATTTGTTTTCCTTATTATGTACCATATCTGCTAGCTTTCTACAATTCATTCATGAGGACAGCCAGATCCCTCTGCGCTGAGACTGTAGTGATTATAAGCACATTGACCTTGTTGACTATGAGGTCATTTTTGGAGTTATTAACCTGGGCCAATCAGGAAAGCCCTGGCTGACCAAAAAAAAATCAGGAGATATGGCCTCATTCTGCTCTGTAAATGTCTATGAGTCTATGAATCTGAGCTAAAAAGATATTGACATTGATTTCAAAATCAAGTGACTTGGTGAGTCAACCAGAATTGAAATTCAATAACCAAAGTTGTCGAAAAAGAAAACAAAATATAACCCCAGGAGATGAGAATCACCCTTAGTGCAGTGAACAATGTAGAACTCGCTGGCCAAAGCCAGTGTACTTGCACTGGCAAATAAAGGGTGACCAAGCGTTGGGACCCAGCCTCTGTGTGCAGTCAATTCAGTGGGGACGGGAGAAAACAAGACATGCCTGAAGTATATTCACTTGCTTCAGTCGTCTTCAAGTTGGGGTAAGCATTTCTGACATCATGTCTTTATTTGGGAAGCTTGACTCATTCGATCCTGCTGTCTAAGGCTGGGCCCTGTACATGGAAAAGGTGCGATACTTTTTCCATGCAAATGACATGAGGGCAGATGAAAAGCAACAAGTAATCCTTCTGACTGCTTGCAGGCCTGCAGCATTCTCAGTTATAAAAGGTTTAAACTTTCCCAGAGGCACCTTCCAAGAGTTAATGAAGTTGGATCGATCGAGTCAGCCTGGATTGAAGTAAGGAATATTACGACCCCAAAACTCCTCGAATTCTGGAATATTATCAGTTTTATTCTCCAGTTAGAGAACTGGAGGAGTCCGTATCAGGATTTTTGACAAGGTTGAGATGCTTGGCAGAGGTATGTGATTTTTGGTTAACATTAAACGAGATGCTGAGAGACCATATGGGATTAATGATGTATCCATGCAGAAGCACCTACCAGCTGATATCGAACTGGACTTCAAACAAGCACTACACCTGGCCTTGTCTTTGGAAAATGCAGCACGTGGAGCATAGGAGCTACACGATATCCCAATGGAAGTGGACTCCCTCACCTGCCTGACTGAGCTTGGGGAACACCACTTGAGTGTAGGCAGTGACAGAGCCTCATGCCTGGGCATATCCTGAGCAGAGGGAGCCTAGGCCAGCCCATAGCGGAGCCCCATAACAAAGCTGAGCCTTGACCAAGTGGGTCAAAAGTTTCTCAGGATCTGGGCTGCAAGCCATTGTAGTAGCTGCCGGTATGCGGACTCAAGGCAGCAACGGAGTCCCACAAAACCTGACTTGGATAAGACAACCCGTAGACTGTTACCACAAAGAGTGCACATCCCGTAAAGTCCCCCTACATGTGGGTTGGAACAATTAAACTGCTTAGTGGCATCCAAATCGGAACTGAGTAAAGTTAATGTTTGGCTAAATGGTCACCCAGTTCCTTTGGAGGTCAATACCGATGCAGCTGTATCTGTGGCTGTAGAATCTGTTTTTAACAAGATTCACTCGTATCTCCAACCCTTAAGTTTGCACAAGACCTCAGCCGGGCTGAGGGCACACACTGGGGAACTGTTACAAATTAAGGGTACAACTTTGATTCCGGTCTTCTATGAGAAGCAGTTGGTGCAGTTACTACCGCTGGGGAGTAAGAGGCTTGAATCTAAGCCTGTTGGGATGGAATTGGTTGAGAAAGATTTACCCAGACTGGCTCAACATTTTTCAATTAGAAAATGGCTGTCTCAGTGCAGTCCAAGTGAAATACCCTAGGAATATTTCAGGAAGGGCTTGGAACTATCACAGGGGCCAAAGCCACTTTACATGTTGACCAGGAAGAAAATGTGAGTTTTTGCAAGGGCCACCTGGTTCCATTTACCTAATAGGAAAAGGTATAGGCAGAAATCAGGAGGCTGGCGAGTGAAAAAATCATCAAAACAGTGCAGTTTTCAGAATGGGCAGCACTGGTCGTACCAATTATGAAGCCTGATGGCTCAGTTTGCTTTTGTGAGGATTTTGATCAAACGGTAAACCGCCTCTGGATAAAGCTGGATAAATACCCAATCCCTCGCAAAGTTGGTGGATGGGTTGGGCGGGGGGGAACATGTGTGCTGTCCTTTACAGAGCTGGACATGAGCCATGCCTACCTGTGATTATGACTGGATGAGGAACCCCAGAAATACACTACAATAAATACCAAAATGGGTTTATATCAATGTACAAGACTGCCATTTGGGGTATTGTTGGCCTGTAGCCTTTTCCAGTGGACCATGGAGAACATTTCACAAGGGCTACCCCAGGTTGCCATTTATCTGAATGACTTACTAATAACAGGGAAGACCAATGATAGCACTTGGAGTGCGTGAACATTTCTCCCAGGGGGGTGTACACCTTCGAAGAGAAAAATGTGTGTTCCAAGCACCCCAAATGACCTACTTGGGTTACTGAATCAATAAAACTAGGTTACACCCATTGGAAGATAAAGTGAGGGCAATCAAAGGAGCCCTGGCTCCCACATCTGATGAGAGCTTACGTCTTTCCTTGGGTTAGTAAATTATTACAGAGAGCTCATACATAATCTGGCCTCCATCCTGGCACCCTTAACTTGCTATTGAAAAGGAGCAGGCTTGGAAATGGTCACGTAGCCAAAATGTAGCCTTTAGGGCAGTGAAAAAACAGTGCCTCAATTTATGTGGGAATAGGCGAGTCAACCCTGGACTTGGTTGCATTCAACTAAGCCAGTCCTTTCGTGGGCTTGGTGCTCCTGTTCATTACGAACACCCCTTCAAAGTGGTTGGTTGTGCTCAAAGCTTGTGCAGCAAACTCAGGGGTGACAGTTGAGAAGCTGTGAGTATCGTTTGTGATACATGGATACCCAGAAGTATTGGTCACAGACAATGAGATATCATTTACCAGCAGGAAATTTGAATATTTCCTAAAGTCAAATGGCATTTGGCACCTAATGACAGCTCCATACAATCCATCTCCAATAGCCTAGCAGAAAGACTGGTCCAAACATTGTAGCAGCTTAAAGAAGCAGCCTACAGCATCACTTAATACCAAACTGTCCCGGTTCTCAGTAGACTACAGGTTCACCCCACATGCAACAACAGGGATAGCTCCAGCAGAGTTGCTGATGGGGAGAAGACTCTGCACCAAGTTAAATCTGATATTTTCAGACCTGAGGGGGGAGAGTGAAATGGCAGCAGTAATGTCAATGACAGCCACAAGCCACTCTAAGTGAGACAGACAATTTAATTCAGTTTGGTACCTGAACTGTGGAAATGGCCCTGTGTGTGTACGAGGCCAGATCGATGTGAGGTCAGGCCCTGTCACTTAAAAAGTTCGGGGAGGTGAGGTGGTCCTGAACAAACACATGGATCACCTGAAAGCTGTTAACGTGCAAACCGGGCAAGAGAAAAACATATCTGGCTCCTCAGAACAGCCAGAAAGGCTCTCAGAAACTGTAGTTTCTCCCCTTCTGTCTACTGTCGAGGAAACCTCAGAGCCCGAGATAGATGCAGCCTTGGTACCTCTACCACCAGAAGAGGAAGAAACTCTCTTGCGACGCTCTAGACACAACAGGTAGGCTACTGTCTGTTATATACTGCCTGTGTCAGGGTCTGAATCAGATGAACCAGACTTGAGGCGAAAATGTCAGAAAATGCTACAAGCCAAAGAGCAGGCAGACGGACCTGGGGATTGGTGGCGGGGGGAGGGTGGGCGGTGGTGTGGTGGCGGGGAGTGAGAGATGTAGTGATTAGAACCAGGTTGACCTCATTGAGCGCAAGGTCGCTGGGGTTGTTAGCCTGGGCTAATCAATCAGGAAGCCCTGGATGACCAATATAACCAAGAGATTAGAATCTCATCAGTTCAGGGCAACTGACTCCGTGCTGTCTGGTTACAGTCAGTGTACTATGCACAAGTAAATAAAGGGTGACTTGGTGATAGGATACCGGCCCCTGTGCAGTTATTTCAGAAACACGTCTGTCCACTTAGGGAATAAGTTGCCTTTCTATTCCTCCCACCAAAATGGATAACCTCACACCTAACCATGTTAAATTCCATCTGCCAAATATTGACCCATTCACCTAACATGCACTCCATTTGTGAATTTCTTATTTCTATATTGCAGCTTAGTTGCCACTTTTTATGGTGATTTGAAAATCTGGCTATAGCACCTTCTATCCCTGCATCCAAGCCATTAATACAGTTTGTAAATAGTTGAGGCCCGAGGACCAAATCCTATGACACCCCACTAGTTACATCTTGCCAACCAGAAAAGGGCTAATCTATCACAAATCTTTGCTTTCCTCTATCCAAGTAATAAATTACCCCTAAGCCCACACAATCTTATCCTGTGTATTAGCCTTTAGTGTGGCACTTTATCAAATGCCTTCTGGAAGTTCAGATATGCTACATCTACAAGACCCACATAATCCACTTTGCTGGTTACATATTCAAACAACTCTAGCAAATTAGTCAAACTGATTGACTCTTCATGAAACCATACTAACTCTGATAGATTTTGTTTTTACTTTGTAGATATCCTGTTGTAACTTCTCTTAATAATGGATTCTAACAAGTTCCCAACAATCACACACTTGTCTTCATTGCTCAGACCATTGAGTATTGGAGTTGGGACATTATGTTGAGGCCTCTTGTGGAGCATTGTATCCAATTCTGGTCTCCTGTTTTAGGAAAGATAGTGTTAAGATGGAGAGGGTTCAGAAGATGTCACTGGCAATGGAGAGTTTGAGTTGTAAAGAGAGGTTGGATGGCCTGAGACTATTTTTCACTGGAGTGCAGGAGCTTGAGATATGGACTTATAAAGGTTTATAAAATCACAAGAAGCATAGATAAGATGAATAGCAAGTGCCTTTTCATATTTTTAAGGTGAGAGGAGGAAAATTTCAAAAAGACATGAGGGGCAATTTTTTACACAGAGCATGGTTTGTGTGTCGAATGAACTTCCTGAGGAAGTGATGGATGTGGGTACAGTTACAACATTCAGTAGATATTTGGATAAGTACATGAATAAAAAATGTTTGGATGGACAAGGATCAAGTGCAGGCAGGTGGGATTAGTTTAGTTTGTGAATATGGTCAGCAATGGATTCATTGGACAGAACAGTCTGTTCCCGCGCTGTATGACTCTATGACACTTCGACAAATATAAAACTAATTGGTCTATCATTTCCTACTTTCCACTTTCCTTTTTGAATAAGGGCACTATATTAGCAATGTTTCCAATCTACTGAAACCTTTCTCACATTCACGGAATTTTGGAACATCACAAGCAAATGGATCCACTATCTCTGCTGCCACTGCCTTTAAGGTCCTAGGATGGAGGCCATCACCCCGTGTGAACTTGTCTGCCTTCATTCCAAAACTTTGATCAGCATATTTTCTCTGGTGATGATGATTATTCTCAGTTGCTCCCTTTCTATAACCCCTGCATTGACTCCTAGTATTGGGATGTTACTAGTGTCTTCCACTATGAAAACTGAAGCAAAATATTGATTTTGTGTCTCTGTCATTTCTGTGTCTTGCCCACTATTAAGTCACCAGGCCAACATTCATTTTAGCTACCGTCTTCCCTTTTATGTACTTACGGAAGCTTTTGCTATCTTTTTATATCTTGTGCTAGTTTTCTTTCATAATTTACCTTTTTTTTGTTATATTTTAGTGACACTTTGTTTAAAACTTATCTATTCTTCCAGCCTGCCACTTGCCTTTGCAAAATGGCAAGTTTCAGTTTTTGATTTGTTATCTTTAATTCCCTGCTTAGCCATGGATGCTTTTCTTCACCTCTTACAACCTTCTTCCTTTCTGGAATATATTTTTGATGGAGTTTGGTTGGTTCGGTTGTCTGGATGACTGGTTTGCAGTGCAAACTGATAACAACGGCAAACTGATAACAACAGCATGGCTTCAGTTCCTGCACCAACTGAGGTTACCAGAAAGGCCTCTCCTTCTCAACCTCTGCCTTCGCTGAGTTATAGTGACTCTTAGGTTAAAACGCCACCAGCCATCTCTAATGAGAGAACAGCCCTGTGATCCTCTGGGACAATGATGACTTTACCATGATATTTTAGTTGGGAAGAATTGAATATCTCCTTAAACATCTGCCACTGCTCATCAACTGTCCTACTTTGCAGTCTTCCTGCCCAGTCCACCATGGCCAAATCTTTGTGTTCATGGCTGCGTAATTACCTTTGTTTAACTCCAGAACTGTATTGTGGTATTCCCATTTCTCACTCTTCAACTGAATTTGAAATTCTAGCATGCTATGATCATTCTTCCTGAGAGGATCCTTTACTATGAGATCATGATGTAATCTCATCTCATTTGTCAACACTAAATCCAGAATAGCTCGCTCCTGGTTAGTCTCAAGCATATTGTTCCAAGCAATAATCATTAATACATTCAATGAACTCTTGTTGACACTACCCTTAATAATTTCATGAATCCAGTCCGTCTGCACATGAAAGTTGAAGCATCCCAAAATGCACACGATGCCACACCTTTGTACAAGCCCCTAGCATTTCTTGGTTTATCCTGTGCCCCACTGTGGAACTATTGTGTGGGGACCTACAGATTACTCCCATTTGGGACTCCCTCTGCCTTGCTATTTCTTGTTTCTACCCAGGCTGATGCTACAGCAGCACTGATAGCTCCCTATATTAACAGACATATACCATCACCGATATCATTTCTCATGCAGCACTGATAGCTCCCTTTATTAACAGATGTATACCATCACCTTTTTTATTCCTGTTATCCTTTTGTAATAGAGTACCCTTCAATATTCAGTACCAAGAAATGAACACCCTGCAACCATGTCTCAGTAATTGATCTCCGATTAAAGTTCAATAAGAGAAATACAGGGGACAGATACACCCTTTAGACTAAATACCTTGCATGTGGTCAGGGACAGGATATGATATAAGTGAGGCTGGTAGAGAGATCCAACAAGTTGTACTGCAGGAGGCTCAGCCTATCCAAATTATACCCAATCATCTCTGTTTGCACTGCAGGCTCATTAATTTTATTTTGAATGCTTCATAAGTTCAGAGACAAAGCATTTAAGTTTATTCTAATAGGAGATTTCCCCAGTCTTGTATGATTCCTTGGTGCAAGGAATGTGTGAGATTCACACATTCTGTCCTTCCCTTTAATTTTCTGCTATCATTGAGCCCCATCATTAGTCTGCATTCCTTTTCTTTTAACTTCGATTTTCTAACTTTCTATGCAACAGAACGCTTCCCCACACTTTAGTTCAAAGCCCTATCCACAGCTGTAGTTATGCGATTCACCAGGACCCTGGTCGCAGCATGACTCAAGTGAGAATCTGTCCCATTGGAACAGCTCCGTCCTTCCCCAGAGCTGGTGCCATGAATTTGAACCTACTTCTTCCACATCAATCTTTGAGCCACGCAGTTATCTCCTTAGTCCAAATAAAAACCGAAAGAACTGCAGTCGCTCTAAATCAGGACCAAAAACAGAGGTTGCTGGAAAAGCTCAGCAGGTCTGGCAGCATCTATGAAGAAAAATTCAGAGTTAACATCTTGGGTCCGGTGACCCTTCCTCTGATTTTTACTTCACAGATGCTGCCAGGCCTGCTGAGCTTTTCCAGCAACTTATGTTTTTGTTCCTCTTTAACCTATTGACCCTCTGCCAATTAGCTTGTTACACGGATAGTAATCTGAAGATTATGACCATTTTGGTTCTGCTTTCTAATTTAGCTCCTAGCTGCTCATATTCCCTCAGCAGAACGTCTTTCCTCTTTCCACCTGTATCATTGGTACCTATGTGGATGACGATAACTATTATTTTTCCCCTCCCACTCCAAGTTCCTCTGCAGCCCAGGTGAGATATCCTGAACCTGGTGTGCGGGACTTTCAATGCTGGTCAAAGAGAACAGTGTCTACTACCCTGACAACACTTTATCCAATTACAACTACATCTCTCTTTTCTCACTCCAGCTGAATGGCTCCCTGTACCACAGTCCTACCGTGAGCTCGCTCATTCTTCCTGCAGCCCTTGCTCTCATTCACCACCTCCAGTGAAGCCTCAAATCCTCAGTCACAACCTGAGGTGAAAACCTGCTCGCAAGACCCATCAAACAACAATTGTGAACCTGTTAGACATGCTCGAGAGCTGACGCTCCTTCAGCATTACATACTAGATCTCTCTATTGCCTCACCCTTGTAGTCACCTCCTCCTGTCCCTGACCACTGACCAAATTTGAGTTAGTCAATCGAACGGATGTTACTGTCTCTTAAAACACAGCGTCCAGATAACTTTTCTCCTCCATGATGTTTTGCAGTGCTCAAATCTCGGACTCCAGCTCATCAACTCTGATTTTCTTCACTTTTGATGGGTCTTGTGAGCAGGTTTTCACCTCAAGTTGTGACTGAGATCTTGAGGCTTCAGTGGAGTTGGTGACTGAGCAGGTTTGTCGGTGTCTGGTCGAGGTGGTTGGCGTCGGTCGTTGAGGTTGTTGCTGTTAGTTTCTCAGTTCAGAAAGGTTTGTGTTCATATATAGGCCTCAAGCAGCCAACAATTGCCGCAGAACCACATGGGGTCCACAGCTCCCACATCATGTAAGTATAATACATTGCAGGCCCTGCATTCCTTCATCATTTAATTAGATTTTAATATTTTTTAAAACTTCCTCTTGCTCTTAAAATTTTCAATCTGTAAGATATTTCTCCTAAATAACACTAATCTGAAATCAATTTAGAATAGATTTTCAAATTGGCAGTTACTTACCAAACAATGAACAGACATGGAAAAGTGGCCACTATCCACAAAGGCAAAATATGCTTTGGATTTTCAAGCAATGACCAACGACATTAAATTGTTTCTTGATTTAACAGAGCTTGTATCAGAGTAGCATGAGGGATAAGAAATGTAAATACAGACCAACTTTCCAATATCTTCCTTGTAAGCATGCTCAGTGAGCACGGTGACATGAATGATGGTCCTGTTGCATGCCAAATAACTGCAAAAATGAAGCTAAATGCAGAAAGCTGCAAACCAACTATGTTCCAGATTGCACCGAATTGAGATGATGGAGGTTCAACTGTATGCCATTTAAATCTCATAAGTGTTAGAAAGTATTCCAACCAAAAGTACAGGAAGTGCCTGACTTAAAGTAAAGTAGTTAAGGATGTTAGTTTAATAATACCAAAGTCTCAAAGCCGATTTGAGAATGTTGAGAGATAAATTGAAGGTTCAACAATGCAGTGCATGCAGCATTTGAATTCTGAATGGATGCTGTAGGGTTATGGTTTGCAATCAGCTATTTTTCCTGATCTTTCAGCTGATCAAATTGCTCCCAGACCCCTGGTTCTAGACAATGGACTTATTTATGGGGATCTGAATGAAGAGACATTGAACAGGTTTTTAAGGGCAAAAGAATCTCTCATTTATTTAGTTACAAAAGGTTCATTATAATTCAAGAACTGGGTAAATTCTAAGAAATTAACACAATGAATATCCAGAAACACACTAGTAATTAAAACTTGCACTATGGAAAGAGATTTCCACTATCAGACACGAGTTAATTGACACACAGAAACCAAGCAATGTTTAAATTTACACTGTTATTCAGAATTCCGAGCAATATGGGTATCAAAGCACTGTCACCACCCACATTCCCTCCTTGCAAGCAAGGTTGGAACTTTGCGGTAACAGGAGTTTATGCTCACCCCACAGAACACGGTTTTGAAGTGTGCCTGGCTGTCCTGGCTTGTCATACCTGGATAATAAAGTGTGAAGCTGGATAAACACAGCAGGCCAAGCAGCATCTCAGGAGCACAAAAGCTGTCGTTTCGGAACTAGACCCTCTCTGATGAAGGGTCTAGGCCCAACACGTCAGCTTTTGAGCTCCTGAGATGCTGCTTGGCCTGCTGTGTTCATCCAGCTTCACACTTTATTATCTTGGATTCTCCAGCATCTGCAGTTCCCATTATCTCTTGTCATACCTGGAGCCTGGATGAAAAGTTCAGACTGCATACGTTTGTCATTCCCCGCTTTGCATTGGGTCTGATGTTGCAGTAAAGGCGGGTAAAAGGACTGATGCAGTAAAGGCGGGTTTTGGACTATGCAGTGAAGGTGGGTATTGGACTGATGTAGTAAAGGCTGGTTTTGGACTGACGCAGTAAACGTGGGTTTTGGACTGATGTAGTAAAGGCGGGTTTTGGACTGATGTAGTAAAGGTGGGTTTTGGACTGATGCAGTAAATGTGGGTTTTGGACTGATGCAGTAAAGGCGGGTTTTGGACTGATGTAGTAAAGGCGGGTTCTTGACTGATGCAGGAAAGGTGGGTTTTGGTCTGATGCAGTAAAGGTGGGTTTTGGAGTGATGCAGTAAAGGCTGGTTTTGGACTGATATAGTAAAGGTGGATTTTGGACTGATGCAGTAAAGGCGGGTTTTGGACTGATATAGTAAAGGTGGGTTTTGGACTGATGTAGAAAAGGCAGGTTTTGGACAGATGCAGTAAAGGCGGTTTTTGGACTGATATAGTAAAGGTGGGTTTTAGACTGATGTAGTAAAGGCGGGTTCTTGACTGATGCAGGAAAGGCGGGTTTTGGTCTGATATAGTAAAGGTGGGTTTTGGACTGATGTAGTAAAGGTGGGTTTTGGACTGATGCAGTAAAGGCGGTTTTTGGACTGATGCAGTAAATGTGGGTTTTGGACTGATGCAGTAAAGGTGGGTTTTGGACTGATGCAGTAATGGCCGGTTTTGGACTGATGCAGTAATGGCCGGTTTTGGACTGATGCAGTAAAGGTGGGTTTTGGACTGATGCAGTAAATGCGGGTTTTAGACTTAGATAGTAAATGCGATTTTTGGACTGATGCAGTAAAGGCGGGTTTTGGTCGGATGTAGTAAAGGTGGGTTTTGGACTGATGCAGTAAAGGTGGGTTTTGGACTGATGAAGTAAAGGTGGGTTTTGGACTGATGCAGTAAATGTGGGTTTTGGACTGATGTAGTAAAGGCGGGTTTTGGACTGATGTAGTAAAGGTGGGTTTTGGACTGACGCAGTGAAGTCGGGTTTTTGGACTGATGCAGTAAAGGTGGGTTTTGGACTGATGAAGTAAAGGTGGGTTTTGGACTGACGCAGTGAAGTCGGGTTTTTGGACTGATGCAGTAAAGGTGGGTTATGGACTGATGCAGTAAATGTGGGTTTTGGACTGATGCAGTAAAGGTGGATTTTGGACTGATGTAGTAAAGGCGGGTTTTGGACTGAAGTAGTAAAGGTGGATTTTGGACTGATGTAGTAAAGGCGGGTTTTGGACTGATGTAGTAAAGGAGAGTTTTGGACTGATGTAGTAAAGGTGGGTTTTGGACCGATGCAGTAAGGCTGGGTTATGGACTGATTTAGTAAAGGCGGGTTTTGGACTGATGTAGTAAAGGTGAGTTTTGGACTGATGTAGTAAATGCGGGTTTTGGACTGATGTCATAAATGTCGGTTTTGGACTCGTAGTAAAGGCGGGTTTTGGACTGACGCAGTGAAGTCGGGTTTTGGACTGATGCAGTAAAGGCGGTTTTTGGGCTGATGCGGTAAAGGTGGGTTTTGGACTGATATAGTAAAGGTGGCTTTTGGACTGATGTAGTAAAGGCGGGTTTTGGACAGATGTAGTAAAGGCGGTTTTTGGGCTGATGCAGTAAAGGCGGGTTTTGGACTGATATAGTAAAGGTGGGTTTTGGACTGATGTAGTAAAGGTGGGTTTTGGACTGATGCAGTAAAGGCGGTTTTTGGACTGATGCAGTAAACGTGGGTTTTGGAGTGATACAGTAAATGTGGGTTTTGGACTGATGCAGTAAAGGTGGGTTTTGGACTGATGCAGTAAACGTGGGTTTTGGACTGATGCAGTAATGGCCGGTTTTGGACTGATGCAGTAATGGCCGGTTTTCGACTGATGCAGTAAAGGTGGGTTTTGGACTGATGCAGTAAATGCGGGTTTTAGACTTAGATAGTAAATACGATTTTTGGACTGATGCAGTAAAGGCGGGTTTTGGTCGGATGTAGTAAAGGTGGGTTTTGGACTGATGCAATAAAGGTGGGTTTTGGACTGATGCAGTAAGGCTGGGTTATGGACTGTTTTAGTAAAGGCGGGTTTTGGACTGATGCAGTGAAGGTGGGTTTTGGACTGATGCAGTAAGGCTGGGCTTTGGACTGATGTAGTAAAGGCGGATATTGGTCTGATGCAGTAAAGACGGGTTTTGGACTGATGCAGTAAAGGTGGGTTTTGGACCGATGCAGTAAGGCTGGGTTATGGACTGATTTAGTAAAGGCGGGTTTTGGACTGATGCAGTGAAGGTGGGTTTTGGACTGATGTAGTAAAGGTGGGTCTTGGACTGATGTAGTGAATGCGGGTTTTGGACTGATGTCGTAAATGTCGGTTTTGGACTCGTAGTAAAGGCGGGTTTTGGACTGACGCAGTGAAGTCGGGTTTTGGACTGATGCAGTAAAGGCGGTTTTTGGGCTGATGCAGTAAAGGTGGGTTTTGGACTGATGCAGTAAATGTGGGTTTTGGACTGATGTAGTAAAGGCGGGTTTTGGACTGATGTAGTAAAGGTGGGTCTTGGACTGATGTAGTGAATGCGGGTTTTGGACTGATGTCGTAAATGTCGGTTTTGGACTCGTAGTAAAGGCGGGTTTTGGACTGACGCAGTGAAGTCGGGTTTTGGACTGATGCAGTAAAGGCGGTTTTTGGGCTGATGCAGTAAATGTGGGTTTTGGACTGATGTAGTAAAGGCGGGTTTTGGACTGATGTAGTAAAGGTGGGTTTTGGACTGACGCAGTGAAGTCGGGTTTTTGGACTGATGCAGTAAAGGTGGGTTTTGGACTGATGTAGTAAAGATGGGTTTTGGACTGATGAAGTAAAGGTGGGTTTTGGACTGACGCAGTGAAGTCGGGTTTTTGGACTGATGCAGTAAAGGTGGGTTTTGGACTGATGCAGTAAATGTGGGTTTTGGACTGATGCAGTAAAGGTGGATTTTGGACTGATGTAGTAAAGGTGGATTTTGGACTGATGTAGTAAAGGCGGGTTTTGGACTGATGTAGTAAAGGAGGGTTTTGGACTGATGTAGTAAAGGCGGGTTTTGGACTGATGTAGTAAATGCGGGTTTTGGACTGATGTAGTAAATGTCGGTTTTGGACTCGTAGTAAAGGCGGGATTTGGACTGACGCAGTGAAGTCGGGTTTTGGACTGATGCAGTAAAGGCGGTTTTTGGGCTGATGCGGTAAAGGTGGGTTTTGGACTGATGCAGTAAATGTGGATTTTGGACTGATGCAGTAAATGTGGGTTTTGGACTGATGTAGTAAAGGCGGGTTTTGGACCGATGTAGTAAAGGTGGGTTTTGGACTGATGAAGTAAAGGTGGGTTTTGGACTGATGCAGTGAAGTCGGGTTTTTGGACTGATGCAGTAAAGGTGGGTTTTGGACTGATGTAGTAAAGATGGGTTTTGGACTGATGAAGTAAAGGTGGGTTTTGGACTGACGCAGTGAAGTCGGGTTTTTGGACTGATGCAGTAAAGGTGGGTTTTGGACTGATGCAGTAAATGTGGGTTTTGGACTGATGCAGTAAAGGTGGATTTTGGACTGATGTAGTAAAGGTGGATTTTGGACTGATGTAGTAAAGGCGGGTTTTGGACTGATGTAGTAAAGGAGGGTTTTGGACTGATGTAGTAAAGGCGGGTTTTGGACTGATGTAGTAAATGCGGGTTTTGGACTGATGTAGTAAATGTCGGTTTTGGACTCGTAGTAAAGGCGGGATTTGGACTGACGCAGTGAAGTCGGGTTTTGGACTGATGCAGTAAAGGCGGTTTTTGGGCTGATGCGGTAAAGGTGGGTTTTGGACTGATGCAGTAAATGTGGATTTTGGACTGATGCAGTAAATGTGGGTTTTGGACTGATGTAGTAAAGGCGGGTTTTGGACCGATGTAGTAAAGGTGGGTTTTGGACTGATGAAGTAAAGGTGGGTTTTGGACTGATGCAGTGAAGTCGGGTTTTTGGACTGATGCAGTAAAGGTGGGTTTTGGACTGATGCAGTAAAGGCGGGTTTTGGACTGATGCAGTAAATGCGGGTTTTGGACTGATGTCGTAAATGTCGGTTATGGACTCGTAGTATAGGCGGGTTTTGGACTGACGCAGTAAATGTGGGTTTTGGACTGATGCAGTAAATGTGGGTTTTGGGCTGATGAAGTAAAGGCGGGTTTTGGGCTGCTGTTGTAAAGGTGGGTTTTGGACTGATGAAGTAAAGGCGGGTTTTGGACTGATGCAGTAAATGCGGGTTTTGGACTGATGCAGTAAATGTGGGTTTTGGACTGATGCAGTAAAGGTGGATTTTGGACTGATGTAGTAAAGGCGGGTTATGGACTGATGTAGTAAAGGTGGATTTTGGACTGATGCAGTAAATGTGGGTTTTGGACTGATGTAGTAAAGGTCGGTTTTGGACTGATGCAGTAAAGGTGGATTTTGGACTGATGTAGTAAATGTCAGTTTTGGACTGATGCAGTAAAGGTCGGTTTTGGACTGATGCAGTAAAGGTCGGTTTTGGACTGATGTAGTAAAGGTCGGTTTTGGACTGATGCAGTAAAGGTGGATTTTGGACTGATGTAGCAAAGGTGGATTTTGGACTGATGCAGTAAATGTGGGTTTTGGACTGATGTAGTAAAGGCGGGTTTTGGACTGATGTAGTAAAGGAGGGTTTTGGACTGATGTAGTAAAGGTGGGTTTTGACTGATGTAGTAAATGTCAGTTTTGGACTGATGCAGTAAAGGTCGGTTTTGGACTGATGTAGTAAAGGTCGGTTTTGGGCTGATGTAGTAAAGGTCGGTTTTGGACTGATGTAGTAAAGGAGGGTTTTGGACTGATGCAGTCAAGGAGGGTTTTGGACTGATGTAGTAAAGGTGGGCTTTGACTGATGTAGTAAATGTCAGTTTTGGACTGATGCAGTAAATGTGGGTTTTGACTGATGGAGTAAATGTCAGTTTTGGACTGATGCAGTAAAGATCGGTTTTGGACTGCTGTAGTAAAGGTCGGTTTTGGACTGATGTAGTAAAGGCGAGTTTTGGACTGATGCAGTAAAGGTGGGTTTTGGACTGTTATAGTAAAGGCGGGTTTTGGACTGATGCAGTAAATGTGGGTTTTGACTGATGTAGTAAATGTCAGTTTTGGACTGATGTAGTAAATGTCAGTTTTGGACTGATGCAGTAAAGGTGGGTTTTGGACTGATGCAGTAAAGGTGGGTTTTGGACTGATGCAGTAAAGGTGGGTTTTGGACTTTTCTGGTAAGTACCTCAGTTTCTTCACATTTGATGGGTTTTGTAGGGTGTTTTTCACCTCAGCTTGTGCCTGAGGACTTGCGGCTTCTGTGGAGTTGGTGATTGATCAGGCATGGTGGCGTCTGGTCTGGACAGTCAGCGTCTCTCATTGAATTTCTTGGTCTCAGTGTTCCTGGTTCAGAAAGGCCCAAGCTAAAAACATCTTGTTCAGTTTTCACCGGGTTGTCATTCGCCGTCTTGGATATTTTTTGTTGCGACGAGACCCTTGCTTCAGCTTCCCTGTGCTCAGTTCTCCGTTCGGCCTCTGGTTCTTGGTTCTAGTTTCCGGACCTGCTTGTGGCATTTGGGGGTGGTATGCCTGTTTGAAAGCTCTTCATCCAGAAGCTTGTTGTTGAAAAAGCCACTCTCAGGTCAGATCAGGGCTGGTAATTCTTGGTCCCATTATCTCCATGCCAAATTGGTAGTTTTCATTGTGTTCTTGATGTTCTCTTCTGAGGTTAATTATCTTTCCGATAGTTAGAGCAGGTGTGAATGGGTTTTGACTCGGGTTGAAAGTCACGCATCTCTTAGACCCCAATCTGCACAGCTGGAAGTGTAAATGTTGTCTTCAGTCTAGGGCCTGTTGATTTTGGTCAATTGTTTTTTTTTCGAAAGCAAGTGCAAATTAGGATTCCAGGCTGAACAATAGCCGCAGAAAGCAATGTGTGTTCCCAGGCCTCTGATTGTGCTGTGTATTTGCTGCAGCCTCAGTCCAGCTGTCCTTTTAGCTTTAAAAGTTTTGCAAGTCCAAAGGTCTGCCCAAAATCCAGGGTTTTGTACATTTGTTTTGACACTGGGGACTTTTGCTCTATCTTACAGCACAGATTACTCATGATCATGAACCATTTTCAAAAAGGCTGACAGACAGGAGGCTGGAAGAACACAGCAAGCCAGGCACCATCTGGAGGAAAGGAGCAGTCAATGTTTTAGGAATTATCCATCTTGAAAGGAGCAGTCAATGTTTTAGGAATTATCCATCTTCAGGACTGGATGTCGGGGGAGGGGGAAGCTGCAGATAAAGAGCACAGAGAAGCGGGGAGCAGAATAGTGGTGATAGGTAGACACTGGTAATAGGTACGACCTGGTTGGTCGATGGGAGGGATGAATCTGGTCGGTAATTCGAAAGGAGGATTTAGAAGGTGGAATGGAAGGGGACGAGGTGGGCTGGAAAGGGAGCGAGGGGATGGGTGAATTTTCTGAAGAAGAGTCCAGGCCTGAAACATCAGCTTTCCTGCTCCTCTGATGCTACTTGGCCTGCTGTGTTCATCTAGCTCTACACCCTGTTCTATCAGTGGATGGGTGGGAAGGTTATTTGAAATTAGAGAACTCAAAGTTGAGTCCTCCAGGCTGTACTATGCCCAAGTGGAAGCTAAGGTGTAGTTATTCAAATTTGTGTTCTGAGTCACAGTGACACTGGAGGAGGTCAAGGACAGACATTTCGGAGAGGAAGTGGGACGGGGAGTTCAAACGGGCGGTAACCTGAAATTGGCGGTGACCGGGAGCTTAGGTTGGCCATTAAGGGCCATACAGAGATATTCGGCAAAACAGTCACCTAGTCTACATTTGTTCTCACCGATGTAGAGAAGACCACATCAAGAGTAGCAGATGCTATAGACTAGGTTGCATGGGGATGCAGCTGAAGCTCTGTGTCACTTGGAAGGACTGTTCAGGGCCCTGGGCAGTGTTGAGGGAGGTAGTGTGTGGGAAGGTGTTGTATCTTTTACAGTTACAGGGGAAGGTATCGGAAGCTTGGAGTGGTTGGTGGGGAGTGTGGCATGGACTAAGGAGTGGCGATGGGAATGGTCCTTACAGAAGGCAGAGAAGGTTGGGAGTGGAAGATGTTCTGGGTGGTGGCGTCCACTTAGAGTTGCTGGAAGCGTTTGAGGATGATACTTTGGACGCAAAGGCTGGTGGAGTGGAAAGTGAAGACAAGGGGTACCCTATCTTTATTATGTTTGGAGGGGCTTTGTGGTTAAGAGCTGTGGAATGGGGAATGGAGGAGGCATGGTGGAGGGCTGTCTGGGTGACAGAGGGGTGGAAAGAAAGTTACTTGAAAAAGACAGACATCCGGGATGCTTGGGAGTGGAACCTCTCATCAGAGCAGATACAACAGAAATAAAGGAATTGGGAAAACAGGATGAAATTTTTGCAGGATAATAAAATGTGAGGCTGGATGAACACAGCAGGCCCAGCAGCATCTCAGGAGCACAAAAGCTGACGTTTCGGGCCTAGACCCTTCATCAGAGAGGGAGGAGGTGTAGTCTAGGTAGGTACGGGAATCTGTGGGTTTGCAGTAAATGCCAGTTCATAAACTGTCACCAGAAATGGAAACGGAGAGATCAAGAAAAGGGAGGGAGATGTCTGAAATGGACCAAGTGAATTTGAGGGCAGGGTGGAAGTTGTTAGCGAAGTCGATGAACTGCTCCAGTTCAGCCTGGGTACAGGATGCAGCACCAATGCAGTCATCAAAATAACAGCGGAAGAGTTGGGGAACAGTAGCAGTGTACGAATTGAAGAGGGGCTGTTTGACTTAACCGACAAACAGGCATGCGTAGCTGGGACCCATACCAGTGTCTATAGCAAGCCCCTGGATTTGGAGACAGTGGGAAGAATTGAAGGAAATGTTAGTGAGGGTGAGGACTTGTTTGGGGAGGCGGAGGAGGGTATTGGTGGAGGCAGGACTGGATGGGTCTGTCGGGGTGGAAAAACTGAGGACCTATAGTTGTTATCAGCATGAAGCAACCAAAAATGGTTTGCAATGATCAAAAACATATTAGACTTGCTCATGACTCTTCCTTCAGAGTCAAATCTGGAGAATGGAACTTTGAAGTACTCAACTGGACTCAATTTCTAATGGGATACCAGGTGTGGAAAAGTAACTATTTACCAAATTCCCAGGACTATTTTAGAAGGGGGAGGACTTGAATGCTCCATCCAGAGATGGGGTGGTTGTCAGTGTCGTATACTTGAGGTCTGTATATTTCATCCAGGAACTCCAGTGACAATCTTCCGCCTCAGGCTTACAGGAGTCACCATTCCTGCTGCTATTGGAGAGCTGCTGGCTTCTGTATTGGCCAGTCACTCTCAGAGATGGGACACTATACTTCAGAAGAAAGCTCAGTGGGAACCTACCCATTGGAACTGCAAACCCTGGCTGCAGATTGCAGGCTGATGACTTGGGATGTAGTTCCTACAGGGCTCTCGGAAATGGCCACTTGAAGTTGCAACTGGTCGTCTAGCTGGTGAATGAACACCATTACACACATTAAATTCCACCCAGCATTTTAGCTCCAAAATAAGCTCACACTGTAAATTACACAGAACTGAATAGAAATTACAATGCAGGAACAGTTCATTTCATTCACCAGCCCTTCTCCTGTTCAAATCAACAAAAGTGGTTCTGTCCTGTACGTATATTCACATTCTGCATCATGTTATTTACCTTTCCTTCAACTATGTGCAAAATATAAAGCTTAAAGCTGACATAATCTCTGATTCCATCAGGGACTCAGAAAGTATATTCCATATTCTTACAGACTTTTAGTTAAATCCATTTCTCCTGTTTTCTCTGTCCTTACTCTCATATTTAATCTTACATAAATGCTGATACATCAATGTCTGGTTTATGTTCTGTAATCCTTCAAGACAGCCAACATGTGGCTTATAAGCAAACAAGCAAATAAGAATTACATGCACACAGTGGTAATTTTTGTCTTTAATTCACTTGTGGGATGTGGGCATCACTGACTGGGACATCATTCATTGCCCATCCCTAGTTGCTCTTGAGAAGGTGATGATGAGCGGCCCTCATGAATTGTTGCAGTCCATGTGCTGTGGGTAGATCCAAAAAGCCATTAGGGAGGGAATTCTAGGATTGTCACCCAACAACATTAAAGGAATGGCAATAAATTTCCAAGTCAGGATGATGAGTGACTTGGAGAGAAAATTGCTAGTGATGGTGTTCCCATATATCTACTGCTCATGTCCTAATGGATGGAAGTGGCTGTGGGTTTGGACAGTGTTGGCTGAGGATCTTCCACAATCTACTGATTTTCTGCACTGCATCTTGCAGACAGTACACATTGCTGCAACTGAGTGTCTTGGAGATAGTAAGGACCACAGATGCTAAAAGCTAGAGTGAATAAATGTGGAGCTGGAAAAGCGCAGCAGGTCAGACAGCATCCGAGGAGCAGGGAAGGCAATGTTATGGGCCAAAAACCTTCACCAGGACTGGGAAGGGGGAGGGTATCCCATAAATAAATAGAGGGAGGGGCTGGGGCTAGTGGGAGGGTAGGTGGGATAGAGATAGGTGGAGGCAGGTAGGGCATTATTGTGGTTGGTCAGTGGGAAAGGTGGAGTGCATACTTGAGTCAGAGGATGGGCAGATGGTGTGGGGAGAGATTTTAAAGCTGGTGAAGTCAATATTCAAGCTATGGTGCTCTAAGCTCCCAAGGTGAAATATCAGGTATTGTTCCTCCAGTTTACATTTGGCCTCACTCTGACAGTGAAGGAGGTCAAGCATGTCAGCAGGGAAGCAGGAGGGGGAGTTAAAGTGGATGGCAACCAGAAGATTGGGTTGGTTGGTGTGTGCAGAGCACAGGTGCTCTGTGAACTTTTGAGTCTGCATTTGGTCTCCCTGATAGAGGGGAGACTATGTTGGGAGCAACAGATCAGGTTCAATGAAGTGCAGGTGAATCTCTGCTGGATCTGGAAGAATTGTTTGGGGCCTTGGATGGGAGTGAGAGGGAGGTAAAGGGGTAGGTGTAGCACCTCTTGTGGTTGCAGGGAAAGGTACTGGGTGTGGTGGAGGGGCTGGTGGGGTTTGTGGAGCTGATGAGGGAGTTGAGTGGTCCCTGTGGAAAGTGGACAGAGGTGGGGAGAGAAATATCTTTTGGGTGGTGGAGTCTGATTGTAGGTGGTGGAAATGTCAGAGGATGATGTACTGAATTCAGAGGTTGGTGGGGTGGTACTGGAGGACTAACGGGACTCTATCCTCATTGTTGTTGGTAGAGAGGGTTTGAGGGTACAAGCACAGGAAATGGGGGAGATGCAGTTGACGGCATCCTTAATTACAGAGGAGGGGAAACTATGGTCCAGAAAATAGAAGGATATTTGGAAAGACCTTGAGTAGAATACTTCATCCTGGGAGCAGATGCAGCAAAAGCAGAGGAATTGTGAGTATAGGATAGCATTTTTACAGGAGGATGGGTGAGAGGAGGTGTAGTTGAGGTAATTGTGGAAGTGAATGGGTTTGAAATGGATGTAAGTGGTGAGTCACTTAGTGAAGTTGGAGACAGAGACATCGAGGAAGGGGAGGGAGGTGTCAGAAATGATCCAGGTGATTTTGAGGGTGCGGTGCCAGAGGATAATGATGGAGAAGAAGAAAAGAACCTAATGACCCCATTCATACTGTGGTTACTTCAATACCAGACCCTCCAACAAACCCTGCTGATCTAATAAAAGCCAGCAAAGCCTTGTCAAAGCCCTTTCCTGACATGTCTCATCAACACGGATAATGAGAGACAAAAACTTAGGGAAGGGGTGGAAGATAAAAGAAAATAAATAAATTAAATGCAAAAATGTAGGACTGTAAATAACTATTCAGAGGATGTATAAACACTGCAATCAATGCCAATGATGGGAGAATTAAAGCTCAGGAAGCAGAGTTGTGTAAAGGGTTTTAGGACCCCGAAGAAACCTTTTGATGATGTCATAGAGCTGATCTTCACTACACATAAGTAGCACATTGTAGATGGAGTTAAGAAAGTGAGAGAAACTTGTGGAGAGAATAGCGTTTCTAAAATGCAACAGCAAAATTAATACCTTCTATATTTTCAGAATACCTTGTATTCTTGAATTTAATTTGGATATATAATAGACAGTACTATAAAGAAGTCTTAACCTGAACTCACTTCTTGATCATGCCTTCTCCTCATTCAGTCTTTCTTCAACCCAAACTCTGTGGTGTAGGCATAAAGCTACACAACCAACTCCAATAAAACAGCTCTCTAATGTTTTTGCGCAGCCGGACTCTCAAATGTTCTCAGGTCCTCCTTTATTTAGTTATCAGCTGCTGCAGCACATAGTGAGCCCCCAAAACTCTGCAAAAATGCTTAGCCCAATGACATGAGTAATTGTTGGAGTTTAACAGAAAGTATTTTGCAGCAGATAGTTTTATTTACTTTGATATTGAGGGTAGAATGGATCCTTTGAGCAACTCGAGCCATTTTTTTGGCTATCATATTTGAATTCAAAACGCCTGAACAATTAAATATAAAATACATCTGAGTTCAATTCACAAAACTCTGTTAGATTTGAATTTATGAAATGCTGAATTTGTTGAAACCATGACTAAAACAGCAACCAAATCCTTAACTAAGCCTAATGGCGTTCCTTTAAATTAACATTGTAAACCATAGTGATTACTTATAATTCTGTATCCACAGACACAGCCTTACACTGACTAAAAGGATCGTAAGCACAAATGCAATGAATACAACAGAAATATTTGAATGGCTTGAGAGTATCCTCTGAAGAATTAATGTGTGTTTCAGTGTAATTGCTGGAATTCCATCACAAAATTTCCAGAATACGTATTGTTATTTTAGCTAACTGTGCAAACACATAGCTGATACAAAATTGCAATTTATGTACTTGACACTGTACTGTGGTACTCCAGCCACTCAGCGTGAGATTGTGCGCTGAATCTTATCATTCTCGTGATCAAGGTCAAGCTGATCTTTGATGGTAATTGGCAGCAGTAAGTGTTCCTGCAGGGTTTGATATAAAATATGGAAACAAAAAGCCACCTGCAGCAGTTGTAATTTTGAAAGTCAATGCAGTCAAATTTAAGCAATAAACATCTTTGGAAATCATGAATTACATTTTGGGAGTGTTTTATTTCTAATATCTTGGCTAATTTAAAATCTGTACTCAAGTGAATGAGTTCCAAACTGCACCAGAACTTTCAGACACCCTACGGTTGGAATGGGTTGAAATAATGTTTTGGTGACATAACATAACCACTGTTGTAGGAGCAGGTCAGAATGTCAAAATAGTATTTAAGGATTGCTTGGAACACTACGTACTTTGGTCCAGCTTTGGGAGAACATTACATGAATAACAGGGATTGGAGAATGTTTGTTTAACTCAAGACTTGTTTAAATCATCTAGAGAATGGAACACTGAGACCAAAAATTCATGTAATTACATTCATTTAATTACGGAAACATTCTCTGTATTAGATTATACCTGCCACTTGCCAGCTAAGTTATCAGTATAGTGGCGAGGCTGGATATATTCATTGTGCCTTGGTTTTGTGTCACTGATCATGTTTTAGTGACTCCTTCTCATCAGTTTGAGTCAAATGAAGTGCCAGCATTTTATGAGTGAGACAATAAAAAGTGGACAATTATTGCCATAAACCTCAGTGGTACAGTTTTTAAAACCAGCACAGTTCAACATTGTGTTTCAGTAGTGACAGAAAAGAACTTGAAATATTCAAACAGACCTCAAACTCTAGCGATACATTTTTTTCTTGCTTTGTATGTCCATAGACACTGACAAGCGTTCCCTGAGGTTCTTGGGCAAAAGTTGCCAGAAAATTGCAAAAAAACCTTTGTTTGGCTTTTCAGTTCAAATCAAATCTTCATGTGTATTTTTAATTTTTAAAAAAATTCTCAGGTGCCACACAACTAATGTCGCTGATATGTTGCATTAAACAGCCCATGAAAGGACATTATTGCAGACAATATGTGTAGATTTTAAGACTCGTTACAGTGAATGGTAACTCTGTTTATCCAACAGTATTTATGGGGAGAAAGCCTTGCCTCACTGTCTACCTGGCCAGTACCACTTTGCTTCTATTGACGTAAATCACAGCTGAAGAATAATTAAAACCAGTTTAGTTTATTTATACTGCATTTTTATCTTCATGCCCACCCAGCTACATCAATATTTTAGGAGATATCAACAATGTGAGAGTCTTATTTACTCACGAATTTGCATCATCTACCCAGGAATACAGTGGATATTGGATTCCCACTGTATGAACATTGTGAGGTATAGCAATGTTAGTTTAATACTTTCATACTCACCAGTGAACATAGCATGTATTCAATCCACTGATTCAAAGGCCTTCTTATATGTATAATGTTAACAGTACACTGGTAGTCATGGTCATATTGTTTCTTTCTAATGTGTAGCCTTGCTATTATTCCACTCTATAACACACAGGGCAATCAAATAAGGCAGGCAAATGAAATTCATTGGCATTACAACTTTTGAAATGTTCAGAATAATTTCTTTCAGTATCTTACTAAATCATAGAATGATAGTTGATAGGAATATGTAATATGGTCAATCCTATCTGTTGTAGCCTTTTCTGAATGGTTCAATGTAGATTGGCCTCCTTTCAATTACCATGAATTTTATGGAAATTTCATAAGACATTGTAATTTGTATTTTTTCCTGCGGCGTTTTATGCTGCTTTGTTTCTGTGTAATCATTGCAACCGGAAATTCAGAACAAAGTCTTTTGGCCCACTGTATCTGTGCTTTCTCTTTTGTTGGCTGCACTTTTCCCATCCTTGAATGCCTGCTAACTACCTCTTAATAGTTATAGAATCAACTTCCATCTTCTGTTCAAGAAACAAAACTTCTCATCTGCTACTCTTAGTTATTACCAATGACTTTGAATTGATGGTCTCTAGTTATTGACCTACCCTACAGACCAGAGGGAATTATTTTCCTTTCTCAATTCTAACAAAGTCTCTCAATGCCTTGAATTACCCTCTGAAGTCACCTCTCGATCTTCTCTGTGATAAGCAGAACAGTGCTCTGAGGATAGTCAGTGAGAAGATAGTATAGCGATAATGTTGCTGGACTATTATTTCAGACACCTAGGCTAATGTCCTGAGAACCTAGGCTGTGATCCAATGGTCAGATTTAAATTTGAAAAAATATTCTAGAGAGAGAGGAGGATGGCCAGAGACAGAGGAGAGTGGGTGAGCAGGAGAGAGGGGAAGAGGGTGTGAGAGAAGTGGGGAAAGAGTGAAGAGGTGACAGAGAAAAGAGGGGGGAAGAGAGGGGGAACTCCCAGTTCTCATGCTGTCACTGCCCCCCTGTAACCTCATTCCACCCCCCTCCTGCATCCTCACTCACTCTCCTCCCAAACTGCAACTGAAGTCAGTTTCATAATTGCGCCTTTTCTCAGAAAATGTGCAATGCAGCCTTTGAAACCTCTTGTTTCAAGAATGGTTAGAATGTGGAACTTGTTACAACAGGAAATAATTCAAGTGTATATGAAGTGTGTTAATGGGACAGTTAAATAAACACACGAGGGAGGGAAAAAACAAAAAAGCCATTTTGACAGGCTGTTGGGTTTGGAGTTGTGCATATGCACGGTTACCTGTAGTCACACATGTCAGCAAATACTGCCCTTTAAAACAGTCCTTTTCCTATTTCAATCCACAATCAATGACACAGAAGCAAAGGATTTGGTCCTTGCAGATGTAGCAACCGTTCCCTTCTTGGAATTTGTTCACTGACCACTCACAGAAAGAGAAATTTGAAATGTGTCCCCCACCACCACCCCAACGAATGTGATCACAATGGAAAAGTCCTGCTTAGACTGACTTTACCTGTAAATGGTAGTAATTGCAATAATCTCACTGTTTAATAATGAAGAGTAGAGTAGAAAACATTTCAGAGTGAAATTTTACAAGAAACTGAATAAAAAAAAATACAATTAAAAGTGCGCAACAGTATGGGGTTATGATCCAAACCCTCATTACATCATTAGGTGGAAAAATAGTGAAATAATTGAAGAAAGTCGTATAGTCAGAAAACACTGCTGTGTCCCAGGTGTACAGAATCACATTTTATTCACAAAGTATTTACATCACAAAACAGGCCATTAGGCCCAATCAGTCAATGCTATTGCTTTCATACCACTGAAAGTGCCTCCAACAATTCTTGCACTCTATCAAAATACCTTTCTCCCTCATGTATTTGTTTATTTTCCACTTAAATACATCCATAATATTCACTTCAATTATTTCCTGTGGTCACAAGTTCCACCCTCTAACCATTCTCAAGATAAGAAGGTTTCTTACAAATTCTCCTTTGGATTTATAAGTGTCTGTCTTTTATCTATATTCTCTACTTCTGGTTCCAAAAGTATAAACATTTTTGTGGGTCTTGTGTCTCATCCACTTCTTAACTCCCAACACCAGCTTGACAGTTCGTTCTGCATTCCCTCTCATTATTCTTGTTTTGGTCTTCTATTCATTTGGGTGAAAGCCCACGCTATATTCCCACACCATCATTGTGTTCTGCCTTCCTGCTTCTTGTGTTACCAACTATTGCCTGCAGTGTGCAAATCATGTTAATACCAATTGTTTTAATCGGCAGAGTGTGAATGCAGTTTTGTATGCAGGCACATATTATGGGCAAATCCCTATAAAGAACAAGGCTCTGGACTGGAGGGTGTCAACTATTTGCAAATATCCCTTCCTTCTATAGATACACTGCACTGGAATTTAAACCTGTTTCTTTGTTTAAGTTTACAGGAACACATAAGAAATCATTGTCGTGTTCTTATTTTCGAACAGATAATAAGACACATATATTTGCAAAGGAAAAATTTATTCATCTTTTGGTATATTTCTGCCTGGATTTTCTTTTCAAACATAAAGATCAACCTGTACAGCTCTCACACTAATTACATTAGAACACATTACATTGAGGCCAATTTACATTAAACGATTTTGCATTTTGTGAACACACGCTAAAGCATCTAAAAAAACGCATTGAGTTGCAGTGAACTGTGACAGCAACACTTTGAAATTCAGTTGTACATCACATTTGAAAAAAGCCTCCTCAAGTCATCTCACAGATCGGACCTTAAATAATGTCATATACTGGGAGAAGGAGAAAACAGACCAAGTCCAGAGGAAGTTAAAAATCTTAATCTCAAAAAGCTGTGTCTTAAAAAACAGAAAGGCAGTGGTAGAGTGAAAGGTGTTACACAGTGTCCAACAGGGTCAGCCGACAACAATGGAATGATGCACAAAGGAGATGTTGATCCTTGTAGACTGGAAGGTGTTGAACTATTGCACTGCGGTAAGCAGCATGAAAAATAGGAGGGGCTAATGATAGTTTGTTGGTAAGTACAGATGAGGAAATTATGCAAGAGCAGGAAGACAAACCATTGCAGGAACTATTCTGGTCACAACTGAACAAGAAAGAATACAACTAGACAAGGCCCAGGAGCAAGAAAACAGTTGTTGTTGTAAATATATGGTCGTTGATTGATGTGGAAATTTAGATGAGCATCATCAAATTAATTTACCTGGGCATTCATGAAGATAGAGATGAGCAAGAATTATGTCTCGTGGGACTTTAAACTGGTGACGAAACTAGCCAAGGTATTGAGTCAGCTTCTACCCTGCACAAAAGTGTCAGAGAAATGGAGCTTTTCACTCATAAAAACATGGATTAGCATTTTAACACCAGGGAAAGACAAAGGCAGTGCCAAGTAGTCTTAGTAAAGTAACAAGTATGCGAGAGAAAGAGTCATTGGTGAGCAGTAATCCAGTGGTCCAAATCTTCTGAGCCAGCCTGAACGAGGAATCAACCGGGTTGGTAGAATCCCAGGAAAAAAGTAGAAAGTTATTGATAAGTGTTCAAACAGGATTGTTGCAACTTTGTCAATGTTAAACTAATGGACATTTGGTTCAGCTGGCCTGTTAAAAGAGGCAGAATGTCTGGCATAAACACATTGATATACATATTCTGAGAAGAGCTACAACAGAATATGCAACGTTTTAAATTTATGCCTCTAGACTTGTGTACAGATGGTTGTACGGTTTGGAATGAAGGATACCTAACCTTAGAATCTGGCTAATGGAGCTTACAAAGTCTTCTGCATGTTAACAGAAATTAGTCTATTACCCACTTGTTAGCTATTTACGCATTATACAATATACCTATCTTGCTTCAAGTCAGTGCAAGATCTCCTTTCCATATATGGCTGTTATCATCACAATGGGTGACTTTATTTACATAATGCCATACATTAATCCTTTCAATGGCCATTTCAGACCTGTTTACCACATCTCCCCACTATGCGCTTACCCTTATAAATATAAGAACAAACGTGTGTACAATTGAATATTTGATGCACTGAAATAAGATTTCCTCTTTGTATTATCTAGCACTTCTGTATGGAACATCAAACTGGATAACTAGAATTTCAACATACACCAATGCAATGTCCATGATGGTGAAGTGCTTTCTGTTTTGGTGGTACGTTTTCATGTCAATAACACTCGAACATTTTTCTGGCAAACCTTGTGAGTTGTTTGACAAATTTGGCTGGATTTCTCATCCTATATCTGTGAATGCTGCATTTATTTGAGCTTATTTGTCAATAATTTTGCTGTCGTTTATTTGAGGGTATGACTCAATCTCTTCAAGGAAATTAACACAGTTGCTCTCAAAAGTTTATCTGCTGTAGTGAGCGATTTACCTTGTACATATCCCACCTCCTAAATGTATCTCTGTATTATTGTGAGTTCCTTCTCATTGAATAAAGAAATTAAGGGGTTTTGTTCTATCTCTGTAACCACTTTCAAATCACATATAGTCTGAAAACTTTTTGCAAGCCCATGTGATTGAGGGACCCTCTGTGACTGTGTACCTTGTCTCATCTCTCAAGCTCCTTCAGGTACTATGATATATTCCTCATCAATATCCATCCACTTATTCTTGAAAAACAGCCTGCAGTTGAGGCGTCTGCTGCAATGATGGTCAGTAATGAATTAATCTTTGCTTGTCCCACCACTGAATGTCTTTCTCTAGGGTGAAGTCTTCTTTAAACTACAATAAATCTGATGAGGATTCATCAATAATATCTATCGCAATATGTTCAAATCTCCATATTCACATCCCTCAACTAACCTACAGAGCTCATGTGTAAAATAATCTATTGTTCGCCCAATTTCTGGACTTATCTATTAATTCTGGCTCATTCCAAAATCTTGGGTCTAAGGTTGAAATAAATATCAGAAGTTTATAAAACTTAATCTTATTTGTCTGATGTTTTGTTGATTTCTTGTCTGGCAATTAAATTGTCTGTTGTGCTCTGATAGAAGAAAGAAGTGCCTCATACTTCCTGGTTATAAGGGCATTGTTCCAAATCAGAGCTGCAGAGTTTTTTATGTTAAAGTTGCACATTTGGTACAGTTATTTTGTACTGTTTCCAATGATTTTGTTGTATTATCTGGTACATATAGCACAGAAACAGGCATTCTGTCCAATCTGTCCATGTTAGCATCTCTGCTCCACTCTAGCCTCCTCTGAAATTTTCTCATCTAAAATCCAACATTGTAATCTTCTATTCCCCTTTCCCTTAAAGGCTTGCTTAGCTTCCACTTAAAAGCATCAATATTCTTCACTCCAACTGTTCATTGATATGTGTATTCCATATTCCACATTCTCACTATTCTTTGGGTAAAGAAATTTCTTCTGAATTCCTAATTAGATTTCTTTGCATGTGATCTTTAATCTTGATGTCGTCAATTATTACCTTCCATTCAAGCTGCACTTAGCAAAGTGCCACTAACAAGCCAGCTAAAGTTTTACTCAGCGAATGATCAAATACAGTTTTGGGCTAGAATCTGGATTTTGGGCAGTTCACACCAGTCCCTGTCTCTTGAGGTGCAGCCTGTGCATCTCTATAAGTGAATCCTCTGGTGTCTGTGACTCCACTTCTGTTATGTATTTGCTCTGGAGTTCATCAGTTTTCTCTCGTCAGGCCTAAGCGCAAGTTGATTTTTGTTTTTTTTTCTGCTTGGTCCTTCACTGTTGTGCCCTGTTTCCAATAACTAGTACCATCTTACGTGTGTCGGGATGGACGCCACCCACTATCAGGGTATAACGATTATAGAGTCTGCTATATGTTGACAAACTAGCTTAATGTAGACAAGTAAAGTATAAAGGCATCACAATAACATCTGTCCTATAACGTCCATGCAAGATCTCTTTTCCCAGTGATCTCTAACATTATCTCAATGGGTGACATTACTTGTAATCTTTGAGATATTAACTCTTTCAGAATCTTTTCAGACCTTTACACTGCACAAAATAAGTCATTGTTGAATTTTGGAGGAACACATATTTAGTGCAACATTTCCTATGATTTTGTTATACTATGTGGTCCATATAGCACGGAAACAGGCCATTCTGCCCAATCAGTCCATGTTAGCATTTATGCTATCATGTTACTTTGGGAGCTGTGAGTGATGCTGTTGAAATATTAGGAGGCAGGAAGAGAGGTTCATAAGAGAGATGAAAATCAAGCTGGTTCAACGTTGAGCAGGAAATATAATTGGTCAAGTTATTGATCCAATGGTCAAGAGGAAAAAGACTGAATGCTCAAATTTCTTCTATCTCATCCCCTGAAGGTATCATTTCACTGGGGAACACATTTCCTGGTTTGGAGTCATCCATCTTTTCTCAATCATATTCATTTTCAGCTGACTCAGGAGTCACAAGTGACGATGGAAAAATAGACGAGAGTAAACTCTCTGATCATCTACAAGGAAGTTCTGCTTACTCTTCTATGGGAACAATGTTAAACTTGAGAGAGTGCAGAAAAGATTTATTAAGATATTGCCACGATTGGGCGGTTTGATCTGAATAGGCTGAGGCTTTTTACCCCTGGAGCGGATACTGAGGGGTGACCTTATAGAGGTTTATAAAATCGTGAGGGACATGGATAGACTGAGTAGCTAAGGTCTTTTTCCCAGGGAAGGGAATCCGAAATGAGAGGACGTAAGGTTAAGGTGAGAGGGAAAAGATTTTAAAGGGACCTCAGGGGTAACTTTTTCACACAGAGGGCAGTGCATGCATGGAATGAGCTGCCTGGGGAAGTGTGGAGGTGGGTACAATTACAACATTTAAAAGGCATCTGGGTGGGTATATGAATAGGAAGGGGTTGCAGGGATATGGGCCAAATGCTGCCAAGTAGAACTAGGTCAGATTGGAATGTCTGGTCGGCATGGATGAATTGAACTGAAGGATCAGTTTCCATGCTGTATGACTCTACAACTGCCTCTGTCATTGTTATATATAGCTCTATGTAAAAGTGCATGTTGCCACAGTAACTTGGATTTCTTTGGCATGGTGGTGCAGTTGGCTTGATGTCTGGATTGGATAGGTGCCAGCAGCACAAGGATACAAGCTTGTTCTGATTGGGATCTGTCTCCAACTCCTACCCACAGTTGAGATTGTGGTGCTATGGTTCATACCTGCCTATGGGCAAGAGGAAGATTGATTGAGCAAGATCAATGCCTGGTTCTCTTTCTCCAGGGTGCTGAGATTAATTATAGTGCCTGGGATCCTGTCCTGGCTAATGGCAGCTTCCTGATCACATTCTGGAGATGAAATCTGAAACTTGTTGATTTGTCTACCTCAGTAATTCACTTAGTGCCAACCAGTAGCAATGTTTGCGCTAGTCTTGAATGTAGAGTAACATTGTTAGTTAGTACGATGATTTTTCTGACATTATGATAGACTGTGTCTCAATCACCAATATGTTCCTACTCCCAGACTTGAGCCCAATACAGACGAATGGGCATGCTGTGTAAAAACAGGGCTAAGTAAGGACAGGATCAAATACATCATGATTGGCCTACTCATACTCACTGAAACATAAGCGTTTAGGCAAGGAACAAAAGCACCTATAGAATCTGTGGGAAATTTGAAAGATGAGGGAGAAGGTCAGAGAATTGCAGCTTATAAAAATGGCTTACGACTTCATTAATGCATATTCTTTGTTTTTGTCTTGTATAGTATTAGACTGAAAACACACATTGTTGTTATAGTTATAAAGTTTAAAAAAATGAACCAAAAACAGATTTGAATCCTGCAACATGTCAAAGAAATTAACGAGCCCACAGGATTATTGCTTTACATTACCCTGTCTTTGTAAGCAAAGTTAATAACATAGCTCCAAAAGAATTCATACGTATGTACACAATACACAAACCACATAAAATATAACGAAGAGATGAAAAAGAACCCAGCAAAGCGTATAATCAGCAGTCGCATTTCACAGAATCATGTAGTTTCCTTCTCACCATTTTTATGGCTGACAGTCTCCAAGTAAAATTCAACTTCAAAGCCAGAGCTCAACTAATACCCAGACACTGTGGACAGGGTACTAATAAGCTGTCTCGAAGGACATTATCACAGCAGAAAATAATGCAAGCTCCTACTGCGCAAACAGGAAGTGTGAGTGAAGCAATGATAGCACAAGCTGAGAGAATTGAAACAGTGTAGCCTTTAAACAAAACATTGCAGAGAAACCAGAGGCTTCAACACTAGTACTTAATCATGCAGCTAATTTTTACTTGAATGCCAGATAAAGTTCTATAGCAAAATTTTTATAAATTGAAAGCTTACTCCTCAAAATATATCCGGTGGAATAATTCACTTAGTGAGAATGTTCCACCTACAGCTGTCTACTAAAATATCGAGAATTTGGAAGTTATTTATAAAGTTATGGCAATTTTGAAAAAGTATATTCCCTTAAGAACAGATGCTGTAACATGTAAAGTATTGTGCAACCTGGCTCAAATAACATTGTTCTATGAATGGCATAACTACAATTACATTTACCTAGCTATTTGAATAAATTCAACTCTAGGCAGTTCACTTTGCTGGCAGCACCATCTCATGTCAATTAGAAATGAAAAGTGTCAGTCAGTATTCCTTTATTACTGAAGCCAGTTCACACATCATCCCAAATTCCTGTCAATTCCATCCTTGATACTCAACCACCTCAGTCCTATTTGCTGTCATTTGCTGTTTGAATTTGGTAGGCCTGGAGGTTTGCGAATATCTGTTTTTGACAGTGTTGCCTCATTAGTGGGTATATTCTAATCAGAATGCCAAGCCCCCTTAGAATTAACATCTTGAGCTCAATGTAAATTAATGGAACATAGTCTCTTAAAAGCCAATGCCTCATGGATCAGCAGCCAGTTATTTGACCAAGCAAACTCAAGACCTTGAATATGTGGTTATGTTTTACCCCTACAATTTTCTCCCAACCAAATTCAGTTATTCTCTTCTTTAAGCACACTTTTCCATACTACGGGCATCCTCTGGTATTTCAATGTAGTGGTCTTTGTTCATATTACTGTTGCAGGGCCATTCAATAATTGTGAGGATTAAGGAGGTTGGGTAATACCGCCTAGTTTCACTCTGTATGCACATTTCAAATAGGATCACTGCATTCCATTCAGAAATAACAAAAAAGGATAGGTTTCCTTTCCCTTAATGAGAGATGTTGGACTAAATGTAGCACCCTGGAGCAGTTAACAGCATAGGCATCAGTTACGACTGAGACTGTAAGAATGCATGGTTGCCCCAGTTCCACTACTCCATAAATCGTAAGACTTTACCAATTTAGCCAAGTGAAACCTTATCAATCTCAGGTTTTCAATAAAAAGATCCATAAACCAAGTTTCTTTCGCAAATTTGATTATTAATTTATTATCAAAACAAAACAGATTCTACAAAGAGGCAATAACTGGTTAGCATACACAGACAGTAATATAGAAGAATATATGTCTAACTCTCTGACAAACACACACACTTCGGGAAGAAGAGGAAATGGCCACAACTGTCAGAATGCTATTGATGGAGAGGCTCAACAAGGCGGGCCACAGTCACAGCTGTGGCCCTCCGGCTGGGGTTGGGGTGCAGGGGACACGGAGATGAGCGGGCGGTAGATTCGATTCAGCGCACTTTGGCACACCAGCCCGACACCACCCAGTCTATTGCTGGGAGTTTGGGCCTGTGATGACCCATAGCCACCTGTAAAATTCCAGACAGCTTCTGATAAGCATCATCAATACCATTTTAATTGGCCTTGTGACAACTGATATTGGCAGGCAGGGAGCTACAAACACCTTCTCTAAAAATCACATCATTGAAATGTCCTGGAGGCCAGACCACAGCTGCAGGTTGGTTTTCCAGCCAGTAACAAGAAAATTCCCAACTGGCCTGCCTCTGATCCTATCCTTGCAGCCAAATGAACACGATATCAGCAACTACACTTCATCAAAAAATTTTGTGTGTGGGATTCTGCATAAAAACCTGATGCCAACAAGTGATTTTTATTGTTTTCTGTACAGTTGCAGACCTGTTAATTAGAAGAATGCCATAAAATAAAGTCTCTCAAAATTTCTGCAAATATACTCCGGCACCACTGTTGGTTTGTACAATCACTATCTCTCCATTGCCAGCTCACTTGATGGATCTGAAATGTTCCAGATTCAATCTAATCTGTTCAAGATTTCTGTCTTAAGGCAGGACAGTTGTAGGAAAGAGGCAGTTTCTCTTAGCATCCCTAGTCAGGTGAGGTGAAGTGACAACTAATTTGACCAGGGCTCCTGGTCGCATTCAAGAGACTGCTACACATGCATGAGGAATGAAAAATACTAGGCTAGGTATGACCACAGGATTCCCACCAACTTACTGCCTATCACCAGCGCCAACTATTATCACACACAATGGGGAGGCAATAGTGTAATGATAATGTCAAATTGACAAGTAACCAAAATCCAAGGTCAATATTCTGGGGACATGGGTTTGAATCCCACCATAACAAGTAGTAAAATGCAAATTCAATAAAAATGCTCAAAAAAATGGTGACCATCTAACTACCATAGATTGTTTAAAAAAAGATCTTGTTCATTGATAACCTTCAGGGAAGGAAATCTGCCATCTGTACATGCTCAGACCATCATGTGACTCCAGACTGACAGCAATATGGTCATGTACTCTTAAGTAGGAGTAAGCCACAGTTCACAGATCAAAGGCTAGGAATACTATGATGAGTAAAGGATCTCCTGATCCATGATGCCTGAACCCATCCACAAGGCACAAATCAGGAGTTTGATGGAATATTCTCCACTCAACTGGATGAGTGAAGCTCCAACACTCAAGAAGCTTGACACAATCCAGGACAAAGCAGCCTGCTCAATTGTCACCACATCCCCAAGAATCCACTACTGATTCTCAATAGCAGCAACAGGTCTTACATACAAAATGTACAGCAGAAATTCGCTGTACAACAACAGACAGCACTGTCAAAACCCATGACCACTTCTATCCAGAAGGACAGGGGCAGCAGATACATCGGAAAACCATTCCCCTACAAGAACACCTGCAAGCCACTCACAATCCTGACTTGGAAATATATTGGTGTTCCTTCAATGCTGTTGGCTCAAAATCCTGGAATTCCCTACAGGGCATTGTGAGTCAACTCACAGGATATGGGCTGCAGTGGTTAAAGAGGGAAGCTCATCTAGACATGGGCATTAAAAGCTGGCCAATCTGAGATGCCCACGTACAAGAAGTGGAAAATTAAGAATGGGCAATTAATACTGACTGAGCCAAGGATACCCATATTCCATGTACATAGAAATAAAAAAAAACTGACTGTAGGAAATAGCATTTGTAGACAGTGGGTTAGGCAAAGGAATGCAGAACAAACAGTAGGAGACTGACAATTTAGGAGGAACAGAAGATACCAAAAGATCCCTGAAAGTTGCAGAACAGGTCAATGGCTGATAAGGAATACTAACTATCAAGGCTTGGACAGAGAGATTTAGAATGATCTAAAACACTGTTTAGACAGCAGTCAAAACTGTGACCTCACAGGAAGGATGTGATCATGTTAGAGGGTACAGTCCAAATGAATGATGGTGTTGCCAGGAAAGACTTTGGTAATGAAGAATATTTGTTTAGGCTAGACTTTGTTTAAGTTCGTGTTAAATTTATGAGGGGCACAGGTTGAATGGATAGGAAGGACCTAGTTCCATTAGCAGATACATTAGTATCTAGAGGAAAAAGATTGAATTGTAAACTGAAAGGAGGATTGGATGGGCTTTAAGGAGAAAGAGCGGGGCCCACTTGTGATCAAACTGGCAACATCTGCATGGAGCCAGTGGACATGGGTGAGGCCATAAATGAATATTTCTGATCTGTATTCACAGAGGAGAAAGACATTGTAGCCAGCTATGTCACTTGGTATGGTGAGGCTTTAGAACATGTTAAGAATAATGAGGAGGAGGCATTAGATGTTTCAGCGAGCAATGACGTGCATAAATCTGCAGGGTCTGATAAGATGCTTTGTGAGGCAAGATTGGAGATTACTGGGGCCCTGGTACATATATTTCATACTTTGTTGGCCGTGGTGAAATGCCAGAGGACTGGAAGATAGCTAATGTGGTCTCTTTGTTCAAGCAGGTAGGAAGGACAGGCCAGGTAATTACAGTCCTGGTAACCTGACATCAACGACATTGAAATTTTTGAAAGAAATTCTGAAAAACAAGGTTAATCAATACTTGAAAAGACAGAGATTGATTAGGGAGAGTTTGCATGAATTTGTTAGAGGAAGTCCTGTTGGAGTAATTTTATTGAGTTTTTTTGAATATATGACTAATTGTATTGATGAGGGTAATGCAATTGATGTGATTTGCATGGCTTTTGACATGGAAGATTGGCCCAAAACGTAAGAGCCCATGGGATCCAAGGCAAGTTGGCAAAGTGGATCCAAAACTAGCTTACACATTGGAGGCAAAGGGTTGAATGTTGTGTTTGTAATTGGAAGCCTGTGACCAGCAGTATATTATAGGGTTAGGTGCTGTGTCCTTTGTCGTTTGCTATATACATTAATGACTTGGATGTAAATGCAGAAGGTATAATTACTAAGTTTGCAGGAAGATTGGGAGTGTTGTTGACATTGAGCAGAACAGTCTCAGATGACAGTCTGATAGTGATCAGCCGGTAAAATGAGCAGAGCAATGACAGATGAAATTTAATCAGGATAGTACAAGGTAATACATTTTGAGATGTCTAATAAGGGAAGGATATACACAATATAGTCCATAGATCCCTGATCGTGTTAGCACAGGTAGACAGGCTTGTAAAGAAGGCATATGGGATGCTTGCTTTCATTCGCTAAGGCATAGAATGTAGGATCAAGGATATTTTGTAACATTGCTTACGCCACAGATGGAATACTGAGTGCAGTTCTGGTTGCCACATTATCAGAAGGACATGACTGCAGTGGAGAGGGTGCAAAGGAGATTCATCAGGATGTTGCCTAGGATGAAAAATCACACAGTCATGGGAAGAGACTTGATAGGCTGGGTTTGTTTTGTTGGAGCAGGAGGCAACTGAGGGGAGATTCAATAGAAGTTTACAGAAATGAGAGGCATACAGTAGAGCATAAACATTTCTTCTCAATGGCAGATGCATCAAAAATCAAGTGCACAAGTTTAAAGTTGAACAAGTTGTTTAGAGGAAACATCTGAGGAAAAATCTTTACATCCAAAGAGTGGTAGAAATATGGAATTTGCTGACTGAGAAGGTGGTGGAAGCAAGTGCTCTTGCAACATCCAACAAGCACCTGGATGAGAACCAAAAATGCCAGAGTATAGTAGGTGATGAACAAAGTGCAGGTAAATGGGATCAGTGTAGTTTGGTGTTTATTGGTCAGCATAGACATGGCGGGCAGAAGGGCCTGATTTCCTGCTGTATGACTAGATGATTACGGCTCTATGAGAATATTTGTCACTGAGAAAGTGGTGGATCTGCAACCTACTACTTGAAAAATCATGGAGCCAGAAACTCTCATCACATTTAAAATGTCAGCTGGATAACCATTTGAAAAATCAACGAGCCACAGGGCTATAGGCAAAGATCAAAAATGTGCTAAGGATGAATATCTCTTTGTCAGCCGAGTTAAGTTTTTTTTAAAACTTATTCTTTCATTGGAGGGTGGCAGTGACGGCTAGGTCAGCATCTGTTGCCTAACCCTAACTGCCCAGAGGGCATTTAAAATTCAACCACATTACTTTGGGTCTGGGATCACGCGCAGACCAGATCAACTGAGGATGGCAGTCTTCTTCCCTAAAGGACATTAGTGAGCCAGATGGGTTCTTCTGACAATCAGACAATGGTCATCATTAGACTCGTAATTCAAAAATTTTTGTTAAATTTTACCATCTGCCGTGGCGGGATTCGAATCCAGTTCCAAGGACATTACCTGGGTTTCTAGATTAACAGTCATGTGGCACTACTAGGCCATCACATTCCCAAAATGATGGGTCAAATGGCCTCTTTCTGTTTTATTTGTTTTGCATGATTCTATTTCTATAACACTTTTATTTTGCTATTCATTTCACTAAGTACATCCATAATCTCTTAGGAAGGGCAATACAGGATTTTGACCCCACCGAAAATAATTCAAATGAGGATGGTGTGTGGTGTCATGACATTGGATCATAGCTCTGGAACATACATAAATTTAATAGACTTTTAAAACAAAAACAGTACAGGAGGAACAGGCCCTTCGACTCACTGGCTGTGTCATTCTAAACTAATCACATTCCAACTAAGCCCTGCATATGGTCTTTGTCCCTTCATCCCCTGCCTATTCATAGATCTAAATGCCTCTTAAAAGTTGCTGTTGTATCTGCTTCCATCACTTCCCTTGGCAGCACGTTCCAGCACTGATCATGCTCTGTGTGAAAAAAAATTGTCTCGCGCGGTTCTTTTAAACGTTTCCCCCTCTCATCTTAAATACATACAAAATACTAGGGGACATTGAGTCAGAGATTTATATAGCACTGAAACTAATCGTTTCATCCAACTCGTCCATGCTGACCAGATATCTCAAATTAAGCCCTCTTTGCTAGCATTTAGCCCATTCCCCTTGAAAGCTTTCCTATTCATGTACCAATCCAGATCCCTTTTAAATGTTGTAAATGTACCAGCCTCCATCACTCCTTCTGGCAACTCACTCCATACATGCACCATCCTGAACGTGGGGATAAAAGTTCTTTTTAAAATCAGTCCCTTCTCATCTTAAACCAATGCCCTCTAGTTTTAGACTGCCCAATCCTAGAAAAACTACTTTAGCTACTCACTCTATCCATGCCCTTCATGATTTTATAAACCTCTATAAAAGGTTACACCACAGTCTTTGAGGCTCCAGGGGAAATAGCCCCAACCTGATATTTCCACGCTGGGAAACAAACTGACTATCCAACCTATCCATTCCCCTTATAATTTTATATGCAGGTCACCCCTCTGTCTCGGATTGTCTACTGAAAACAATCTAAATTTGTCCAGTTTTCTTCTTTTAGCCAATAATTCCAATCCTGACAACTTCCTGGGAAAACACTTTGCATTCTAAATGATTCTTTTTAAAAGAGAAAAAACGCTACAGGCAAAATAGCCAGGAGTATAAATTCCGAGCAATGTAATTAAGTGATTATCTGAAAGGCAAGCGTGGATTACCCTACCCTTAAGCAAGACCCTGGAATGTCACACCTCATAAATGATAAGGGAGCTTTAAAATGAAGGATTTCATAAGGAGAAACACACTACAAATGAACTGTTATCTTCGGACTTATCTCAGACTGAGAACATGATAGGCAAAAAGAAAACAATCTGAGTAACAATATGTTTGTCTCTTCCCCTATCCAGAACGCATGAAAAGTGGTTAAAAATGAGCTGCACTTGCTTACTCTTTGCAAGACTAGAGACCGATCAGTATCAGTGATAATGGGAACTGCAGATGCTGGAGAATCCAAGATAATAAAGTGTGAAGCTGGATGAACACAGCAGGCCAAGCAGCATCTCAGGAGCACAAAAGCTGAAGTTTCGGGCCTAGGCCCTTCATCTGATGAAGGGTCTAGGCCCGAAACATCAGCTTTTGTGCTCCTGAGATGCTGCTTGGCCTGCTGTGTTCATCCAGCTTCACACTTTATTATCTTAGACCGATCAGTATACCTTTTTAAGCTTTTATTTATTTAGACTCCGCTCTCATTTCGAATACGCATATGTAGGTTGCACTATTATTTCTCTCGGTTTAGTAACTGATGAGAACACATACTTTCCTTAACTCAATGCAGCCTTGTTGAATTGGCTTCTTTTAAAAGAAATTCAGTTGGATCTGGAAGAAAGGCACCTGCAAGAAAAGGCATTCTTTTAAAATTAACTTTACTGTCACTAACCAAGGTATAGGTAACTAAATAAAGAGAGCCAGTTCATCCCTCGATATCTGGGAGTTTGATAATTTGGGTAACCTATCTAGAACTGTAACAAAATGGGTAACCTCACCCAGGGTCGAACAACAATGGCTTGGTGGGAATTTACAGGTGGTGGCGCTCCCCATCATTTATGGCCTCGATAGGGTTAATACCAAATGAGTACTCCAAGCACCACTACTATGATGTCATATGCTTTTTGACTTTGTCTCTGAATGCTTGAGCTCTAACACACACGCACGCGCGCACACACACACACAGGAAATGGTTTCTATCTACCCTATAAAATCTATGAATCATTTCAACTCCATTTGATCACCTATTGATCTTCCAAATTTGACTGGCTGAACCCAACCTTCTTCAGGCTGTTCTCATTCTGCTGAAATCTGTTTTGCACCCCGTCCAAGATCACTACATCCTCCTTGAGGTACAGTGTCCAGAACTGAAAACCAAGTCTGCAGCATCATGCTCTCTTTTTATGGAAATGCCATTTTCAGAATGGCAGTTTCAACTATCATTTTGTTTTGCATCTGCTAGCTTTCTTGTTAAACTAATATTTTTCACTAATTTTAACTAAATCACATTGCTCCATCACAGCTCCTAGTTTCTCTGCCTTTAAAAAACAGAGCTAACAGAAACATATGGCTTCAAACTTCCTCATTTTGAACTCCATTTGCCGTTTTAGCCTGCTCACTTCACCTATCAATGTACAGCTGAAACACTCTGCTCCAAGTGACACTGCCTACAGCACAGCCTAACTTATGGTTATGAGCATACCTAGAGACACAGGTCTCCATTTCTTCAGAGGGCATTTACAGATATGATGAAAAGCTGGGATCTGCACCAGATCCAACACAGGCATCACCTGTCGTATCCTGAATATTGGAGTATGTAGCCATTATCCCTCACCTTGGCCTCATTCTTCCAAACTAACTTCATGTTTGTATAGAAGGTTGCTTCCAAAAGTAATATCAGACGGTATATCTCTGGTTAGAACGATAAAAGCACACCCTATACCTCATCAATTTAGAAATTGTGGAGAACAATCCTGGCAGAAGTCAGCTGTCTCTTGCTGGAACTGCTTGAATGAAAAGCCAAACAAAAAAAAAGGTACGTTCGGTGAAGATTTCGAACTGCTAAGAGATGCTGTTCAATAGCAGGGCATAGGAAACTGCTCAATTTGGCATTCCTGCTGAAGGGTTTCTGCTGTTTATGCATAATTAGGATTGGAGCTACCAAAGGAACAATTTTCCATTTTGCCTCAAGTCATTATCAATCATTCCTGCTTTATGGGATGCGCACTGAATACAAATAAGGCACCACAGCATTCTGCACAAATTTCACTAACTCTCCCACCAGAACATTGAAATTTTTTTTTCTTCCCACTCCAGCCACCATGTTCCAAAATCAACTCACAGCTCATGTTGAGTGACTCCACAACATAAACATCAATCTATATCAAGACTAGTTTGGAGATTGTCTACATTCAATTCACCAAAGCTGCATAATCAAAGGAGACTCTGATCTGCGTGCTCATTTTTTAAAAAAAAGCACACCTCAGAGTAGCGCGTAGTGATGTTGGTTAGGTCAGAATACTCCATGGGAATGTTCTACAGAAGCAAAATAAAGCAAAGAAGAAAAGTGCAGTGTACGTTCAGCAGCATAATGATGGGGCTACTACATCTGAGATGGATTTGAGATTTAAGGTATTGAAACTTACTGAACGTTAATAGAGATTTTTAAGACTATGAAGATAAAGCTAATATTTTTCATTAATGACCTATTATCAGTATTTCTGACAAGTGGGTGTCAATCTGAATTGTTAACCCTTCTCTTTGATATCTGATCCCTTGAATACTTCCAACATTTCGTGCCCTAGTTTGATATTTTAAATTGCAGTGTTCCCATCACCATCTAATTTTCAGAATTATGTCTGAATTCTACCTCGTATGCAGATCCATTCCCAATTAATAGGTTTGCACATCAACACGAGCAGTCCCATTGAGAAATTTCCAGAGTCAATTGCATGCTTAATTCCAGCTTTAATTAAGCACCTCCAAACATGTCTTTACATTGTGATGACACTGCACCAATCATTTTAGGACATATAATTTGGGAATTGAATTGGCTGAACTCTGCTGTTTTCACTTCTTCTGGTCTAGGCCAGTATAAAAATAAACTGTCATGTCACATATCTTGCAGCAAGTTTCAACTGATTCTGAAGTGTCTTAGTTCCTGAAGCACAATAGTGCTGTATATCAAGGTATTATGCCACTTTGATGCACTCTGTTCAAGAAAGTCTGTTGGATTAACTCATGCTGCCTCATTGTAGAGTCTATTTGCACAAGAGAAGCTCCAGTTAACTCTAGAACTAGTGATAATGGGAACTGCAGACGCTGGAGAATCCAAGATAACAAAGTGTGGAGCTGGATGAACACAGCAGGCCAAGCAGCATCTCAGGAGCACAAAAGCTGACGTTTCGGGCCTAGACCCTTCATCAGAGAGGGGGATGGGGGGAGGGAACTGGAAATAAATAGGGAGAGAGGGGGAGGCGGACTGAAAATGGAGAGAAAACAAGATAGGTAGAGAGGAGAGTCCAAGATAATAAAATGTGAGGCTGGATGAACACAGCAGGCCAAGCAGCATTGTGCTCCTGAGATGCTGCTTGGCCTGCTGTGTTCATCCAGCCTCACATTTTATTATCTTGGATTCTCCAGCATCTGCAGTTCCCATTATCTCAGGTAGAGAGGAGAGTATAGGCGGGGAGGTAGGGAGGGGACAGGCCAGTCCAGGGAAGATGGACAGGTCAAGGAGGCGGGATGAGGTGGTAGGTAGGAAATGGAGGTGGTAGGTAGGAAATGGAGGTGCGGCTTGAGGTGGGAGGAAGGGATGGGTGAGAGGAAGAACGGGTTAGGGAGGCAGAGACAGGCTGGGCTGGTTCTACTCTAGAACTATGCCTGATATACAGTCTGTAGATATCAAAGACCAAGATTCACATTAATGGCTAAAAATAAGTTGATATCAGTAGATAGATCATCAAGCGCTGAATCCAGCAAAGTTTGTTCTGTTGTCAAGTGAGCCTCTAACTAGATCTTAGGGGAGGAGTGTAGTCAGTTCCCAACACAATTGACACTATTCAGATTTGGGTTGTAGACAAGGGTAAAGGAGTATATTTAAAGGAATTACTGCCATGATGAATGCAATCTTCAGTATATGTGAAAGCTGATTTGTTATTAATATTAATTTGGCAGATTTCTATAAGCTTACTTACTGATTCACCAGCAAATACAGGCTTCCCAAATCACAGAATAAATAGGGTTGGGGGATTGAGGACTGGATACTAACTCAAGAATATTATTTCCTTTGTTGTGCAGCAGCATTCATTCATTGAGCAACGGGCTGCTTTAATACTTAACTATAATGTTGCCAATTATGAGTGTGTTTTGGCCATGTCTCTGTTTTTGAACCAGAAACTCTGGGTTCAAATCTTATTTACTGGTCAATAATGTGGTGTAAACACGGTAAGCATCAACTTGCAAATTTTTCTAACACCTGCCTGACAGGTGGGAGGCAGACACGGGAAATATTCCTGGTCAGCCACATGACAGAAAGAAACTGGAGTATCTACCATCACCACTCCACCGCTCGAGGCCACATTGTGCAAGTAAAAGGGTATGTGGCTCAGTTGGGATCGGTTGGCCCAGTGGTTGCAGGGTTGGTGTGAATCAGATTCATGCCAACACCATGGTGTTTGAGCCCTGTGCCAGGTGGGGTGAATTCAGGAGCTCCCTCCTGGACAGTAACATGACATATTCAAGCCAATGGTTGGGTATGCTGTAACTGTTGCACAATAACTTTGCAATGAAAAACCAACCGATTCAGTGGCACCACAGCAATGAGGGTCTTTTTAAAATTACAATTGTAACAGCTTCTAGTGTGGAGATCACAGCTCTATGGGTCGGATTTGCTTTCAGGCAGAAAACGCAAGCAAGCACGAAGATTACCAATGACATGCAGGTAAATGGTAGATATTAAGAGTGGCGTGGTGGGCAGCACTACTGCCTCACAGCACCAGGGACCTGGGTTTGATTCCACCCTCAGGCAACTGTTCAAACACAAACAAACATTCTCCACATGTCTACATGGGTTTCCTCCCACAGTCAAAAGATGTGTGGGTGAAGGAGATGAGCCATGCTAAATTACCGATAATGTCCACAGATGTGCACATTAGGTGGATTAGCCATGAGAAATGCAGGGTTACAGGGATGGGATAGGGTTGTGGGTGGGATGCACTTCAGAAGGTCAGTGTGCACTCGATGGGTTGAATGGCCTGTTTCCACACTGCAGGGATTCTATGATCATGAAACAAACTGACACTCATTTTAATTAGCAGAGACAGCTTATTCTGATTTCAAAAGTAATACAAATTTCATGAATATGAAACATAGCAGATCTACCAGATATGAAAAGAAGGGTCACACATCTAACTACACTAATATGGGAGATATGCATATTCAAATAATTACTCCACAAAATCTCTCTCAAAATTTCCCCAACCTATCTGGATATAGCTTGAAGGCGGCCCGAAACGTCTGCTTTTGTGCTCCTGAGGTGCTGCTTGGCCTGCTGTGTTCATCCAACTCCACACTTTGTTATCTTGGATATAGCTTGGACTGAGTACTCCTTCTGTTTATCACTTGAAAAAATGGATTGTGCAGAATAACTCTCTCAATTGAGATTATCCATCTATTGATGTGCATTCTTCTGTTTGTTTATTTGTTACAGCCTTGGGTCAGCCACAACCTTCAGTCACATTAACAGGGCTCATGTCCGGTTACTTGTAGTCATAAAGGCAGAAATACTTAAGTGTGTAGCCCCTTTTCACGAACACTAAATATGCCAAAGCTTTTTACAATCAATGTATTATTTCTTGACATGCAATTACTACCGAGAAGTGGGAATTTATACCACAGGCAGTTTATACAAAGCAAGGTCAATGTGATAATCACCAGGTAGACTATTTTTGTGATTTGACTGGAGGATAAAATAAGATCAAATATTACCCTTCTTCTCTTGTACAAAATGGTGCCATGAGATGTTTTACATCCATCTGAGGGGGTAAATGGGGCAGTGACTTAACATCTCATTTAAGGGACTGTTCCTCTCAGTCATCTCAAATCAACCTGGATGCTGTGCACAAAATCTCTGTTTAAGTCCATTCTAGTTCAGAGACAAAAATGCCAACCAAGTGAGTCAGTGTTAACCTGTGTTAAAATGACCATGCAGTAAAAGCACGCGAGATATGAAAGGCTTTGTTGTATGTTTACCAATGTTTGCTGTGTAAATACAGGAAAATTTCACTTGCTGTCAAAGATTTCATGCCACGATGCAGAGCAGGGAGATATTAGAAACAGCAGCAATAATTTCCAACAGCATTCATTTCTATACTTGTACTCGAAAATGGTTTCTCCATGTGAAAGCAGTGGAGCTGGATCTTTAACTTTATTCAAAGCTGAGTTAGATAGGTTTTTAACAAATAAGATAATCAAGGGGTCCAGATAAGAAAGTGGAGCTGAGATCAGCCAAATCAGCCATGATCCTATTAAGTGATGGAACAGGTTCAGAGGGCCAAAGGTCCCACTACTCTTGCTCATAAATTCTACGTTCTTACAGCTATTGGGCATGGATTTACAAACCGAATGCCATGAAGACTGAATCAGCCACTAAATGGAGAGTAAAATGGTGTATTCAAAGCAATAGTTGGGCATTTATGAGCAGTTAGGAAGCTGCTCCATCAACTCAATAACAAGCCACACTGAAAAATAAGTTGCTTCCATGTCACTGGCCCTCCAACGAGCTTTGTAAAACTACAGCTGTGACATCCAGTGGCAGGATGCCAAAATTGCACACATTCCTATTTTAAAATGCAACATTGTCAGAACCCCAAGCCAATCTTTCTGGAGCGTGAGAAACAAATTCTTGCATTTTCATGTGTGAACACTGACTCTCCTATCACATTACTTCAAGGCAACATTAGGGTGCACTAAGGCTCTGGCAGCAACCATTCAGGTTTCAATTTTTTTTGCATATCATGTAATAGTCTCTATTTCACAAAGGAACATACACATCAGTTGCTCCTGATACACATTTTTCTTGTCTCTAAGCAAACTCAGCAATTATGAAGAGGCACAAGGGCAAGAAGCATATTTTCCTGGATTCCAATATTTCAAACTTTGCAGCTGTTTTCATTCAAGGGAGTGTGCAAACGTTGTCAAAATATCTCAACAAATGCCAGAAGTGGAGACAGATTTCACACAATTTTTAAATAGGAAGATTTTCTTAGTGAGATAGTAGGAACTGCCGATGCTGGACAATCTGAGAAAACACAGTGTGAAGCTGCATGAACTCAGCAGGCCAAGCAGCAGAGGAGCAGGAAAGTTTGACGTTTTGGGTTGAGAGCCTTCTTCAGAAATGGGGGAGAGGAAGGGGATTCTGAAATAAATAGGGAGACAGGAGGAGGCAGATAGAAGATCGGTAAAGGAGAAGATAGGGTGAGAGGAGACAGACAGGTCAAAGAGGCGGGGTTGGAGCCAGTGAAGGTGAATGTAGGTGGGGAGTTAGGGAGGGGATTGGTCGGCCCAGGGAGGACGGACAGGTCAAGGAGGCGGGATGAGGTTAGTGGGTAGGAGATGGGGGTGGGACTTAAGTTGGGAGGAAAGGTTAGGCAGGTGGGGACTAGCTGGGCTGGTTTTGGGGTGTGGTCAGGGGAGGGGAGATTTTGAAGCTTGTGAAGTCCACATTGATACCCTTGGGCTGCAGGGTTCCCAAGCACAATACGAGATGCTGTTCCTGCATCTTTCAGGTGGCATCATTGTGGCAATGCAGGAGGCCCAGGATGGACGTGTCATCCAAGAAGTGGGGAGGTTGAAATGGTTCACAACTGGGAGGTGTAGTTGTTTGTTGCTCCCTAACTCCCCAGCTACATTCACCTTCACTGGCTCTCACACCGCCTCTTTAACCTGTCTGTCTCCTCTCACCCCATCTTCTCCTTTATCCATCTTCTACCCACCTCCCCCTGTCTCCCTATTTATTTCAGAATCCCCTTCCCCTCTCCCATTTCTGAAGAAGGGTCTCGACCCAAAACGTCAAACTTTCCTGTTCTTCTGATGCTGCTTGGCCTGCTGTGTTCATCCAGCTTGACACCGTGTTATCTCAGGTTTTCTTAGTGCTAGTTTAAATCATTAAAAGGCAGTTAGGATATTCGTTAGGTGGTTGATAAATGCTACATCTTTCCAACAGTGTGTAAATGAGATTATTTTACTGTAATCACCAACCCAAGGAAACCTAAACAGATAAATAGAAAGCGGGGCATAACACCAGCGCTTCATCGGAGGCTCACTGATGATGTTACCTAGAATGGTGACGAACCGTCTGAAAACTAACCTTCCAGCTCAGTGAGCAAACTCACATCCAGAACCTCAACCTGAGCTACAAATCTTCTCAAAACTCGCTACTTTACTGTCAATTTGAAGCATGAATTTCCATTCTATAACATGGTCTCAATGATAAAATCTGCCTCCTCTCCCTCTCTTTCACAACTTCCGCAATAATGAGTGCTTTTCAGGATCCAGTCAGCTCTGACATTCACTTTAATGAGCATCGCACGTTTCTCAACATTCGAATTTGAGTGACACGATTAATACAAATGGATTGACTGTTCAGCTCCAGCCCAGCAGTTCCACATTAATTGTAAACTGTATGTCATTTTACTTGTGCTTTGCTTTTTGTTTTTAAAATTAAATCTTGCCTAATGTAAGCCTCCCTTCTCTCACACCATGTACAATTCCTTGGCTAATGAGGCAGCAATCAGGACTCACAGGCAATATCCTACGTGGGATGTGTTTCTTAGCAAACAGCGAATCTGTTGATTCAAACCCAAATTCTATCAGCCCACAGCGCCATTCTTGAATATGAAGGACATGTTGCCTACAGGTCTTCCATGTGCATATTAAGTGATACTGCTGTTATGATGAAAGCTTGTTAGATTAAAAAAAACTATAAAAGAAACACAGGCTAGATAATAAGGACTGACATGATCGAAACCAATTCTCAACTGTGTTATAGATCGACTAACACTGGTTAAACTTATAGTGCGATGGTTTAACATCAAGACATAATGCAGAATGAAGGCAATAATGATATCTATTATTTTGAAGACATAAGTAATATAGTTATGTACAGTTATACTGGATATTGTGCAAAAAAATCCAAAGAATTCAAGAGCAAATTTTCACTTCTGAAGTGATTCAGTAAGTCAACCAGCGTCAACCACTTGCTCATAAATCAGCTTGTTCTTTTCTCGCATGCAAGCTGGACTCATGCCAGGTTTATAAAATCCTCCGTGTTATCAGGATCTGCAACAAGCAGCAGGCAATTCCTCTTAGGAGACACCTCTAAGAAAGTCTGCTGTGAGGTCGTCTGTGAATGCTGATACTGTGCCAAACTCTGAAGAGGCAGGCTTGTTGGTGTGTGCTCTGAATTCTCAGCAGCAGATTTTTCACAGCAGTCCGAAAACCCCATTGACTGTAACTGATCTGCAACCTCCTCTATCAATCTTCTTGGAGGTGCTTTACCAGTGGAAGTCTCTCCCAATGGGCAGTTAACTGGATATCCTATGGCATCCATATGCACAGTTTTATCACCACAGTTCAATTTGATCATATCCTCTTCAGCTTGGAACTCAGCAACACAGTCAGCCTCTGCTGCATGGCACAATCCTTTTCTATCCATTTCCTCAGAAATGCTACAGTTAGACAAATCGCCTTCACATGAATCAGACTCTCTAGTATCACTGGATGAGCTACTGGATTCCTCAGAGTCACTATCTTCCTCAGTCTCGCTTTCTGAGGGGAGCGACTGGAGTCCACTCTGCCCTGATCGTATTTCATTTTCTTCCTCTTGAACTAATAGCGCTGCTTTCTCCAATTCTTCAAGTTCAAAGCCTAAATTATCCTTTGTGACTTTTATATTCTGCAGTGACTCAGCCAAGGATGTAAGCTTCTTTGACCTACAGGAGAAAATGACAACTTTTAAAACTTGCTAATTTATGAGCAATTGTGCCACATTTTTCAACGTGTCATGTTCTGAACTGCACCATTATCCTTTAGTATTGTCAGTTTTTAATTATGAAATGATCATTCCAGATGAATACAACATTACTTTTGCCAATAACTTGAATTGCAGAGCATTTCCTAGTTACATTTAAATAATTTACGGTAGTTCAAACTCCGATCACATGGGCAATATTACATCGGTGGCAAACAAGAATCTATTATGAAGCCAATAGTGCTTCAACAATTCTAATATGCCAATTCAACATTATGTCTAACCTTTAAACCCATGGATTTCATATGGTTACTTACCAGGTTTAATTACTCAGCCCGTTTGAAAAAATATTGCATTCATTTTATAATACCCACTAATTTTCAGATTTAACAGTCCAGAAACTCATATTTATGCAAAACATGGCAGAGAATTATGGTCAAGCAAAGCCTGTGATAGCAATACCAGGAGCAGTGTCCAGAATGAAAATTTGCAGATTAATAAAGGGACTGCATTAGCTCATTTCATCCACTCCCTGAAAGTATGCAATAAAAACTGAAAATGTCAGAGAAATTCAGCAGGCCTAGCGGCATGTGCGGGGAGAAACAGTTAAGTCTCAAATCCAACATGACTCTCCTTCAATTCTGAAGAGGAGTCATTCCAGACTCAAAACATTAACAGTTTCTTTTGTCACAGATGGCTGTCAGACCTCCTGAGTCTCTCCAGAAAATGATGTTTTTACTTCCGATTTTAGCATCTGTAGTATATTGTTCTTATTCTGTAAAATTATGAGTTGCTCCTCCATTAGTAACATATCACACAATGCACTATTGATACAAGCAAACAGAGCACGAAGCTCTCAATTTCAATCAAAATTTATTCAATTACTAAAAAAAAGACATAGAACTATGGATACTGGAAATCTGAAACAAAAACAAAAATTACTGGAGCAAGTCAGCAGGTCTGGCAGCATTTGTGGACAAAAAGCAGAGTTAACATTTCATGTTCAGTGGCTAGACCTTCACTGGGCCTGAAGCATCAACTCTCCACAGATGCTGCCAGACCTACTGCTTCTCTACTAACTTCTATTTCAGCTTGCTCATGGTCAGGTCCCATGAAACACACTCCTTTGGGAAAGGAAGAATTTTGGGGTAAATCAGGAGGGTTTAAATGAAAATTTAATATGCATCATTAGGAAAACTCTCAGAGGAACAGCACAAAGCATAATAATTGGAGAATTGCTTGATCATAGCAGGATGCTATGAGGGTTTGTTATCTAAAATATTAATTTATAACAACATCAGGTGGATACAGACAAACACCTTGAACTTTACAAAAAGAATGTTTTTCAAAGAACACTGGCCAATAAGCAGCTCAAATGCTGCATTTGTTAAAAACAAACTTCTTTCAAGGCACAAAATTTGTGGTCTCAGAGAAGTCACGTTGCTCTTGGGTGTAAAAACAAACACTGATTTTAGAACCTACCGCAAGAGAAACTGTGCAAGCAGAAGCAGCAACACCTGTCTCTCTTTCATGGAAATCTCACTCATCAAAGCTGCTTGAGAGATGAAGGCTCACCAGAAGTCTTCACTGCTAGAAGCTGAAAGCTCTTAAGGGAGAGTTCCAAATCAACACCACCATCGAGTTTTGAGAAGATTTGTAGCTCAGGTTGAGGTTCTGGATGAGAGTTTGTTCACTGAGCTGGAAGGTTAGTTTTCAGACGTTTCGTCACCATTCTAGGTAACATCATCAGTGAGCCTCCGACGAAGTGCTGGTGTTATGTCCCACTTTCTATTTATCTGTTTAGGTTTCCTTGGGTTGGTGATGTCATTTCCTGCATTGGTGATGTCATTTCCTGTTCTTTTTCTCAGGGGATGGTAGATTGGCTCCAAATCAATGTGTTTGTGGATGGAGTTCCGGTTGGAATGCCGTGCTTCCAGGAATTCTCGTGCGTGTCTCTGTTTGGCTTGTCCTAGGATGGATGTGTTGTCCCAATCAAAGTGGTGTCCTTCCTCATCTGTATGTAAGGATACTAGTGATAGTGGGTCTTGTCGTTTTGTGGCTAGTTGATGTTCATGTATCCTGGTGGCTAGCTTTCTGCCACCTAGTAGAAGACTCACGCCTCTCCAATCGCTCCACGCAAGAATTCCTGAACACTAAAGACACCAAGATGGAAGAGGATGAAATAATGGTCTCCTTTGATGTAACAGCCCTGTTCACATCCATCAACATCAACCTGGCCAAAGAAACACTGACTACACTATTAGAAGAACAGAAGACACATACACCAGACACCACCAACCTCATCAGCAAGGACAACATCATCAAGCCAGTGGACCTATGCCTCACCACCCACTTCATTTTCAATAGCAAAACCTACAGACAAACCAACGGTACACCCATGGGATCTCCGATATCAGGGTTCTTAGCAGAGGCAGTAATGCAGAGACTCGAACAAACAGCTCTGCCAATCATCCAACCCAAACTTTGGGTTCGCTACGTGCATGACACCTTTGTCATCACTAAACAAAACAAATTAGAGGAAACCTTCAAGACCATCAATAATACCCTTTACTGGCATAACATTCACAAAAGAGGAGGAAAACAACAACAAACTGCCATTCCTAGATGTCACAGTGGAGCGAACAGCCAATGGGGAACTTCAAACCAGCGTCGACAGGAAAACAACACATACGGACCAAATACTGAACTACAGGAGCAACCATCCCAACACCCACAAACGAAGCTGCATTAGAACATTATTCCGAGCCACTACACATTGCAGCACAGAGGAACTACAAACAGCAGAAGAAAATCACCTATACAGCATATTCAAAAAGAACGGGTACCCAATGAACACAGTCCGCCAATTTCTCAGCAACAAACCCAAACAAACAGACAAAACGGGCCCAGAAACCATAATCACTCTCCCCTACATCAAAGACATTTCCGAAATGACTGCCAGACTACTCGGACCTCTTGGCATCAGGGTAGCCCACAAACCCACCAACATACTAATAGCAGCTAATGAACTTAAAAGACCCTATACAGACAAAAAGCAAAACGAACGTCATCTACAAAATGCCTTGCAAGAACTGTGACAAACACTACATTGGGCAAACAGGCAGAAAGCTAGCCAACAGGATACATGAACGTCAACTAGCCACAAAACGAAATGACCCACTATCACTAGTATCCTTACATACAGATGAGGAAGGACACCACTTTGATCGGGACAATACATCCATCCTAGGACAAGCCAAACAGAAACACGCACGAGAATTCCTAGAAGTATGGCATTCCAACTGGAACTCCATCAACAAACACATTGATTTGGAGCCAATCTACCATCCTCTGAGAAAACGAACAGGAAATGACATCACCAACCCAAGGAAACCTAAACAGATAAATAGAAAGCGGGGCATAACACCAGCACTTCATCAGAGGCTCACTGATGACGTTACCTAGAACGGTGATGAAACGTCTGAAAACTAACCTTCCAGCTCAGCGAGCAAACTCACATCCACAGCACCACCATCTTCTAGAAAACAAGCGAGTCATCCTAGGCGTCAACTACAAAATGTATCTCCTGGTAAGCGGCTCCCGTACCAGCAATGACATAAGAAAGTTGCCCTTCTGAAAACCATAAACAAACCTCTGGACAACATGCATTTTGCCAAATTTTAATGTCTAAAACTCTGAAGAGTTTCAGTGTACTTTGTTTTTGCATGTATTGGGAGGCATGAAGGTTGTTCTTCGTTAAAAACAGTTGGAAATTTGGATATATTTTTATATTTTAAACCGTCTGTTAGTAATCTCTGCAAGTTTGTTCAACTGAGTTTTCGATATCAGACTTTTCACCTATAAACTTAAACAAGAAACCTGGCTGGCTTGCTTCTTACACCAAGCGCAATGAAGTACATACAGTATCTTTTCTACTGAAATATCACAAGTTCCCTTTTAAATTTAAACTCTGCTGTAACCATCTCTGGAGTGGGACAAAGTCAGAAGTCAGCACAACCCCATTAAGTTGGTCAGAACGTGATGCACGGAACAATAATATTCCAGATGTAAACATTTGATTTGTTCACTTTCTGCATTCATTCAGTCAGTTAGCAAAAAATTAATTTTGGTAATCACAGGCTGGAAAAGGAAGAGAATGATACATGCTAACCAGGTTCTTGGCACTGAGCATGATTCAATTATCCCTGCTAGAAACAAAACACGTTGGTAAATGGCAGAATATTCAAGAATTTTGAAGAGGAATGATTGATCAAAGAAGCTGCAAGGGAAGAATAATCAGCTGGAATGCATTTGTTACCCATTATTCAGTCTTGCCAAACGTCCTTCCTATTCTGCCAATCTCTAGCACTGCTAAAATTGAAATTCACTAGGTGAAAATGCAGAAGCCTTGTAAAAATCACATACATTACACATTTAAACAAAAGGTCAGAGTGAAATACGAGTTTGCTGCTGAAAACAATTGCAAAGTTAGCGTTTGTTTTATTGTAAGATTCTTTATGAAAGTAGTTACATTTACATCAAACGTAAAGCAGATATATCAAGCTTCAATATTAATTTAATTGGGTGGAAACTGCACTTCAGTTGATCATTCTGTCCTTGCAGCCTCTTCAATCTCCTTTTTACTCTTCAAAGCTCTTGAATATGTTGTCACTTCACACGTTTGTGGCCCTCTCTTCCTGCGAAAGCAGCTAAATATTTGGGCAGTGTGTTTATCAGGAGGCAGTTTATCAGATTAATCTTGAAGGCACATCTCACAGCTTGGAGCATAGATTGTGTGATGGCTGTGGTCATTTAGCAAATGAGATGACTTGCTATGAGTCTGACAGATGATGATACAAATCCCATAGCAGTCATTTGAAAGCAATATAAATGAATTGCGAGGAAGCGAGAATGTTTAAGATAACAGCAATGACAAATAGCTATACTTGTATCATATGAGAGCGGTTTATGCCTCTTAATTCTTGGTCACTATTTTTAGAATAATTTCATTTCCAGACAGAACCTTTCAATATTAAAAATTCATTAAAAAGCCCAAGATGGATCAACATTTCTTGTCTTCTTTAATTTGAATATTTACAATAATAATGGCACGCTTGTCTTATTTAAATACATAAAAGGAAACTTAGCCGTCAAGTAGATGCCTCCAAGAATAATAAAATATGCACTATGAAATATTCTGCTTTACAATGCTTTTCATGGATGGCTCTTCAGTTCAGTGTGAATTTTTACACTTTTCTACAATATTACTGTAAAATTACAAACCCACTGAGTTTTAAAATTTATGATGTGCTTCTGAGTAGAGGAAAAGGCTCCGATATAAATAACAATACAAAACAAACCTAAATTAGAAAACCTGTCTATCAAACCATTTGGCACATCATCACAAGAAACAGGCCCTCTGATTCTCCACTGCCATTCTATATGATCATGGCTGATCCCAGTCTGGCCCTAAATCCACTTTTCCCCCTACCCCTACGCTTCAGAAGCAACCCTTAATTTCTTGTAGAACAAAAATAGCCCAAAACGGTCTCCTTCCGCACCATAACTATTCCACAACTCTGTGACAAATCCACCTAACTCAGTCTTGAAAAATCCAAAGACCCCCCCCTACACCTCCCCCAACTCTCTAGGGAAGGGAATTTCAAACACTAATGAATATCATTGGAGAAATTCCTCCATTACCATTTAAAAAGATGATTCCTTAGCGGTAGGGTTAACATGAGACCAACCCGGAGAGTAGACTTCCCTTTATTCATTCTGTTTCACATGAATACATTTGCAAATCCTTTTCTATAATATTTTCTCTCATCTTATACTTTCATCAAAAGTAATATTCAGGCTTCATGTCTGATCCACATTTGCTAAACCCTGACAGTGCCACGCTGTTGTGAAGCACATCAGGGTCGAAGGACTGATTTTCCCCAGCTCCCTGCAAGATAGAAGACAGCTTCCGGAGAGTTGTCAGACTCATCAATTTAATACCTATATCCAAAAAAAAAGGAACCCAAAGGAAAGCTTGAGAGCCACCCAGGTGAATACGAGAACAATCTTGCAAATAGTAGCTAAAGCATTTCTGAAGTGCAGTGCTTTCGCTGATTGTATTTTGAGAGTGTAATGTTCAAAGTGGGCAGTGAAAAACGTGACTGGGCACTTCGATTTTGCAAAAGATGTAAATACAGTATCTGATGAAAGGGTGTCACCAAAAACTGAAAAAGGTGGGAATGAAAGGTCACAGAAATTTGAGTTCGGAAATAATGCAGTAAAATAGTGCTTGCAGTGATACCACATCACAGAACAACCACTAAGTAAACAGAGTGACTACAATATACAGAGAAAATAATTAATGGCTTAGGAGAAAGTATAAGACTTTATTTTAGTCATTAACAGGACATGGCAAGACAAAGGAAACAGAAGGTCCATCAAGACTGCTGCTAGTTTACATGATCATGACTGATCTTCTATTTCAACATTTAGCTGCATCCTAAATTACTTCTGAGATGGTGTTGACGAGTAGCCATTTTGAACCGCTGCAACAGATAAAGTGTAATTATGACTGCAGTGCTCTAGGGGAGGCAGTTCAAGAATTTTAATTTGGACACATACATATTTCCAGTTCAGAATGGCAAAACAAAAATTGCCAGTGGCAGTGATCCCTGCTGCCTTTGAGGAAATAAAGATCGTTTAGGTGGTTTGGTTCTAGATGTCTAGTGAATTAATCCAGTACATTTTGCAGTCTCATACTGTTCTCACAATGTACCAGCCTGGAGGGAACAAATGTTTAATGAGGTAGATGGGATGCTGACTATTATGTTCTATCTTGGAGTCAATGGAACGCTTTAGAACTTTGAGTCATTCACCGCAGAACAGCCTGCTCAAATTTGCCTGATAACTTCCAAGGCCACCACCTCTGATGGATTTGGTCTGGGATTGCAACAAGGAATATGCAAACGGTGAAACAGAAGGTAGGATTGGTGGCTGAAAGGCATAGTTCTGTGATTTTGACAATCAGCTTGTGGCTGGTCCATTACGTGGGACAGCTCTCCCAGATCTGGGACAACTTCCTAGATGCTGCAAACAACTGAACCATTGTGGCTTTTGATGTTTGGTACTAGATTGGAGCTGGGTTGTGTCTCTAGTTTTGAGTTTATTAGAATCTTTTGTCAATGTTTGATGCAATGGAGTTGCTTGCAATACCATTTCAAGACCAGTTAAGAGTCACGGGTGTGGGTCTGGAGTCGCTCATTTGTCAGACTAGTTGGGCATGGTAGATGGTGGACATCCTTACTGTGAGCTTTAGGTTAGAATGCTGCCTGCCATCTGAACCAAACAAGTTCTAGCCTGGGATTAGCAATGGTGAAATGCCAAAGAAATGAATCATAGTCACAGATCCCACGTGTGATTGAGATATCCAATAATGGTCCCATCTTTTCTCTCATGTGGACGGAAAGGATCGCACATCATGATTTCGAGTGAGACCAGAAGAACAATCCCTGGCTTATGGACAGCATTTTTTCCTCAGTCAACCCCATAAAATCAGATTGTCTTATGAACACACTGGTACTCGTCAAGTCTGCTGTGGGCAAACTGTCTGCCTTAAGCCCAACATTCCAACACTGACGGTACTTCAACAAGTACTTCATTCATCATAAAGTGCTTTTGCTAATAGTTGGCTGCGAAAGACACTAAAGAAAATAACTAACTTTCTTTTCTATATTGTCATTGGACACAAAGCAGCGAAGGTTGAACTTGCGTGATCCTGGCTACAGAGAGTCTGTTTTACAAGGAGATAATGAGCTTGCACTCACTTGAGGTGAGAAGCATGACAGACAACTTTATGGAAACATTTAAAGATTTTTAGGGATCTGGACAAGCTAGATGTTGAGAGGCTGTTTCCTTTGTGAGACATGGCATAATCTGAGTGTGAGCAGTCATCCACTAAAGGTGAGAGAAATTTGCATGGAATTCCTTCCCACAGAAGGCCGGCATGGCTGGGTCATTAAACTACTTAAGGTTGAGACAGCTAGATTTTTAATCCATAAAAGTATTCTGAGGAAAAGACAGGAACACGAAACTGAGGATCATCAGATCAGTCATGATCTCATTGAATGGTGAAGACGACTCGATGGGCTGAATGGTCTACATCTGCTCTTAATGTTTTATGGTCTTTTGATCCCCGAAAAGGATCCGAGTGAACCAAATGAATTTCTATAACAATCCTATAGCCTGGTGGTCACCATTAGAGACACCATTTTTCATCAATTCCAGATTTCTTTAATTAACTAAGTATTTATTCCCTGTTGTTGTAGTGGGCATCTCTGGATTATTTTTCCAGTATTACAATCACCATCGTACTGTTTTTCCATAGTGTTATGAAAATGAAAATTATTCATTAATCTCAACCAGTCTTTCGCGCTAATACATTTGTACCCTGGTGACGAACTGACAACTGCCTATTCAGAGTGTCACATTATTACATCATTTATTACATTTTAAAATTGGAACCCATTAAAAAACAAAGTACTGCTAACCTGAAAGTAATGAGTCTTAACCTTGAAAATGCAGGGAATTTTTAAACCAAATTGGTTACTGTATAATTGGGAATGCAATGTGCGTGCACCATGGCAACCATGCATATTTATTAAGTAGCACAGTTCAAACCTGATAAATACCTTAACTAGTTGACTCAGAAAGGTTATACATGGGCCAGGACTTTCAAAACCATAGCTAAAAATAATTCATTTGCAAATCTTTGAAGGATGATGCATTTAAGATGAATTGAATTAAATGGGTATTTAAATTCAAATATTTTACATAAAGGTTCTTAGAATACTAAACTGGACGAGAGAATTTTGATTAAATTGTACTTCCCAAGAGCTTTCATCCTACAATGCCAAAGCAATGGTTCACATTTCAGGAAAGGAATAACAGCCAGACTATTAGCACTCATCTCATTACAGACAACAGCTTCTGGTGACAGCACATGGGTAGTTGAATTAAATCAGGAAGGTGTAGTCTGAATTGCCTCCACATGCTTCACTCTAGCAACAACTCAGTGACATTTCTACAGTGGTGTGAAGGTGCACACACTGAGGAAGTTAGTTAGGCTTTGCTCTCTTCAGTGTAAGTAGACCATTCAATGGTGTAGTAAACCTCAAATACTCGCAAGCCATCTCCCAGACACTGAAAACCTTAGTTCTACAAATGTGAAGGCCTTTTCCTTCAGATCTTAGCTGGAGAGATTAGAAAAGTAATATGTATCATTTTCAGATGCTCTCATTGCTTACTTTATTCCTCCCCTCTTAATCCCAGCTTTCTTCTTGCTTTATTTTGCTCACTGAACATGATTTAATGCAATAAATTAACTTAAGGAGATGAAACTAATGAAAATTGGAAGAAATAATAGTGGGAATGTAGAGCCCAAGATAAATAGTTAACAGATGGAACATGAATGTCAATTTAAGTAAAATACACAATGTGATCGCAAAATAAAGAATGCAGGGGCTCTTGTGGTGAAGTGGTAGATTCCCTACCTTGAAGCCTAGAGTCCCAAACTCAAGTCCCACCTGGTCTGGAGGCATGTTATAACATATCTGAACACATTGATCAAACATAAAACCTAAATGCTGTATATGTGCAGCATCTATGGAGACAGAAGCAGAGTTTACATTTCAGGTCAATGACCCCTCTCAGAACTAGGTGCCAGACCAGTTCAGTATTTCCAGCATTGTCTGTTTTTCCTTCAGATTTCCAGAAAGTTCGGCGTTTTACTGTTATATCGCAAAGCATTGGAATATATTTTGTATATGGCTGGTATGGTGAAATAGCGAATCACACATCGTTGTCCTGTCAGCACAGCTTCTCAACAAATACAATTGTTGAGTGTTTTTTCCAACTGCTACTTCAAAAGGACAAAGATTTCATCCGGAACTCAACACAAGTGGTTTCTTTTCAGGAATAAGAGCAGGTGGATGGCTTGCTCTCAACAAGCTTTCCTCGAACCAAATGAGATAAAACAACCTTCAAGCCAGTGTCTGTTCAAAACAGCCTCAGCAGGGTGTCCAGTGAAACAAGCAGCTATCACCAGTCATGTGGTTTATGGGAAAGCGTGTTAAAAATAATCTTCAATGTCCAGAGAACTCAGGCACCTTTTATAAAAGGGACCACAAAAATTTATTTCCACTAAACGTGAAAGGACTCAATTTTCTACAATTCTTCAAGGTTAAGTCCTTCAAGCAATATTCAGTGTAAAGTGGCTTCATAACAATGATCAAACCTATGATGTGGTGTGTCGTGTATGGTACACCTTGAGAAAGGTGGACACTGAAAGGTTAGAATGCTGGAGACTAAAGCATATTGTAGCAATTTCATGAAGGAGGTGCTTGAAAATGAGTTAGGAAGTTGTGAGCCAAGATTTTTTAAAAAATGATGCTAGACACTAAGTTGAAATCGAGAAAATGAAAGTATAAGACTGTGGAGAAATGAGCAGAAATCCAGCAACACACATGATTTGATATTTAATTAATTATTCTAACTGACAGAATGATTCTAGTCCTAGGCACTTCAATAAGGATTCTTGAACTTGATCAGTTGAAATCACTTGCTCTTCCTGCCATATTGCCTGCACAGGGCACCAAATTCAAATGCATTTCTAATCATCTTCAGTGGACTCACACAAAAGCCTACTGAAGTCTCTGTGCAGCTGTGAGCATAGAGAGCAACTGGTACAATTAGCTTACCGCGAACCACAAAATGCAGTTCACTTACTAAAACAAATCTTCAATCTGAAACTTGAAGGATCACAAGTTATGTGATAATCATATCAGAAGTTCACTGCTCTAACTGAATGATGATCCATTCTATCACCTAATTTATTTTGTAACCTGACTAAAAACAGAGAACAGGCAACTGATCTGTGGGTGGAGAAGAGCAAATAGCATGGTGGCTCAGTAGTTAGCAATGTTGCCTCACAGTGTCAGGAATCTGGGTTCAATTCCAGTCTCAGTTTGCACATTCTCTCCGTGTATGTATGCATTTCCTTCCACCGTCTAAAGATGTGCAGATTACATGGATTGGCCATGCTATATTGGACATAGTGTCCAGGGATGTGCTGACTACGTGGATTAGCAACGGTAAATGTGGGGTTACTGGGATAAAATGGGATTCTCCGAGGGCGGTGCACAGTCAATGGGCTGAATGACTCTTTGCACACTGTAGGGATTCTGTGATCTACACCTTCTGATATCTCCATTTTCCATTGTACAATCAGCTACTGACAAGTTTGAAATTGGCTCGAATTATTATCCCTTCAATGTTTCCTCAACTTCCTTTCGACAAGCAAGAATCTTGGGTCAATTTAGCAGTTTAATAATCTGTAACGAGCTGTTTCAAACTATGCTTCACCATTTAATCTTATTTGTTGATATCATTTTGATGGATCTAAAATAATAAGTCTGGCATATAAAATGTAAACTGCTTCTGGTAACTTAAGAAGAGCATTAGAAATCCAAACAAAAACACAAAAAACTTAAAATTGCTTTGGAAACAATCTCGACTTTTCTCTACCAAATCGAGGAATTCGGAGGTACATTCACTCCTTGTCGCACATGTTTTTACTACCCACTATTCAGTGCCAGGGAGGTCTGCCTACACACTATTTTTAAACCCAGTTGAAAGGTCACAATGAATCATGTAGTCTTTTGAAGTAGATGGTGCTACAATAGAATTTCCCTATTTGCATTATACATGGGAAGTCCATGCCCGTTCCTACCCCCCACGAATAACAAAGGCTTGGCTAGAGGTTCCCATTATCTGGGCTTATCTGTGACTAATCCTCACTAAAATGCCCCATTTACTGCTACTTCATTTTAACACCGCGCAATTACGGAGGCCTGTAATCTTGTTGAGCATTTTCCAACTCATTTTAACGCTGCATCTCATGTGATGTTCTGCCTCACCCCTTCCCTAACCCTATGACTCTCAGTCTTCTTTTGTGCCTCGTCAAGATGCAGAAGCAGCTTCAGCAGGTAGTCATTTTAAAACATACAGAAACCAATTCAAGCAATCGCAGGACTTTTGCAGAAACCCTGGAGCTTTTTGAAGAGATGGGGTTGGGGGTGGAGTGCAGTGGGGTGGGGTTGCTGAGGGAAAGAGTTCCAACAAGTGGCAGCAAGCTGGTTGAAGAAACAACTGTTACTTTCTAATTTCCTGTTCCAGAATGTAGGATGAGATTGGAGAAGCAAGGGCCTAGGGCATTTGACAAATTCTATGGAAGTTTTTTTTATAATGTAATTTTTTAAATATCAAAACTCCATCATTATAGCAACGTATGTAAAATATGTAAAACCTTAACAGGGTATAAATACTTTGAGATCTTTTTAAAAAAAAAGAAAATCCTACAGAACTCAACTCCAGCTTTAACACTAATTCCTTTGGGAAATCGATGTTTCACTTAAAGTTGATTGCACTCCTGAAAATTGCAACTTTAAGTGAGGGCTTACTGTAGTCGGTATTGAAGGCAACTGCCAAATAGTACACTTTGATCTTTGTCTGCTATTTTGAAATGTGCACAAAACTACTGAACATTTTATCTAAACCTGATAGTGAGCAGAAACAGGGCATCCTTCAGAGTAAAATCATGACAGTACCATTTTCATAGTCAAAATAGTGGTTGGGATAATTGCAAGAGCACTGAAAGCCCTTTGAGAAAGGGTCATACTTGGTCTTGAAAGTAAAGGTAAAAATTTATTTTTTGGGCTAACTCCAGTGGTATTATAGGTTGTGCTTGATTGCAACAGGCTCTTGCCAAGTTTCCCCAAAGGCTCTTACCTTGGCACAGAAATATTTATACACCAACAAATTGGCTGAGTTCACTTGAAGCCAAGAGTTGGGGCTGAGTTAATTCAGACCCTTCGGGAGGAAAGGCAAGCTGTAACCCTTCTTGGAGATCTGTATGAAGGATCTGGTGTCCACAGAGACAAAATGGGTTTCCAACTTTGGAGGTACAAGGCAACAATGCCGTAATCAGAAAAAAAACAAACATACTGCATAACAAGACAATAGGCTTTTTAATAAATGCAGCAAACCAAGGATGGTGTCAATCTTGAAACGTTTCAGTTAATGTAGGCCAACATCTTAGTGAAGCATACCCAAATGTAAAGTAGGGCAGACCTTCAGCAGTATATAGCTGGACATTACAGAAAATGCAAGTTTTCTGAATGTAGTACCTTGCAGCAAGGATCGTGCCATGTCACAGTTAAATTGATATTAATAGTTACTACATCTGGTTTCTTGCAGCTTTGCTCAACTCACACCAATCAATCAACTTTTCACCACTTCCTGAAAGCAGCCACCAAGACTATAAAACACACATCAACTGTTTCATTTCCTCTGTTTAAGTCTGGTAACCTGCAAGACACAACACATCCATACAGCACAGCCATATGAGTGCAGCAAACTGAAAATAATTCACCATCGTGGAAAATGAGCAAATAGAAATAACAAAGAAACTTGATTTATACCAGAACATGAGCCTGTAAAATTTAACCTCTCACCTGAGAAACTTCTCTCCTGCATTTTATTTCCTTCTTTTCCTGAAAGTAGTGACCAACACTGAGGCACAGATTCATGAACAAGGCACTGCAAGGATCCAAGCACTTGAAAGCCATTATTAACCAAGGGAGTCAATGGTGGAACGCTGGCAGTCTACTTGACCGTTGTTGCTGCAGCAACATGTCTGCTCCTGTCATCAACTAATCTTCACAAAAACAACGGTCATCGTATATCAAACACAGCACAGCATTTTCATTCCATACATTAGTGTATATACACTGAGGTGAACTGCCTGCTAGCCAAGATTGGTCACAGCATTGACCAGGATTTGAATGTTGGATCCAAGTGAATTGAATTGACTCAGTATTATACCACACTCGCTGTCAAACTGTCCCCAACCCTGCTCCACCCTCACCATGACATGTGAGGACATTTAATGCAAACACAAAAATGAAAGCATCAAGTGTGTGGAAGACTTGCTGCACTACAATCGAAACAGCGGAAATTAAAATCATGTTCATTTCAGACTAGTTGTTGTCAGCCCTAGAAGATCAGGGAATGCTAAGCATTTCACCACAGATAATACCATTACATTCTAAAACTTCTGATAAAAGCCTGAATGCCTAACATATCCTCCATTCCAATTCCAAATAGAATCTTTGCATTGCCTAATAATCAAGAAAGCTGTCATCACTGGCTCATAACAGCCCAATATTTTAAAATTTCCACCAAGGCCGCCTATATGGCACTGCATCGTTCCACTCAAAACACAGAAAATGCTTTAACAGCTGAAATATAGATTTCCATTCATCTGACAAAGTAATGGCAAGATGTAAATATGAAAAAAGTCACACACAAGCAGTTAAGATCCCATTCATTCACTGGATGTGGGAATCACTGGCCAGGTCACACTTGTTGCCCATCTCAAATCGCCCTGAGGGTGGTGGTGTTGGCCAGCTGCTGCAGTCAAATAATAAAATGTGAGGCTGGATGAACACAGCAGGCCAAGCAGCATCTCAGGAGCACAAAAGCTGACGTTTCGGGACTAGACCCTTCTGTCTGGTTAGCATGCACGTAGGCCTGAGATTTTAGCTATACCAAGTGTTTCTCCCGCACTCTTTGAGCTAGGGTTAACCTCCCGGCTTAATGGTAATGGTAGGGTAGGGGTTATGCCAGGCTACATGGTTACCGTATGCAGTTGAAAACAAATCTGTAAATGGCCCACAGCACTTCATAGATCCTCATTCAAGAGTTACTAGATCTGTTCCAAGTCTACTCCATTTAGTGTCTCTCGGTGTGAGGCTTCCAGAACCTGCAATCCTTATTTGTCTCTGTTCCATCTAGTACAGCGATGGTATCAAACATGATACAGAATATCCTTGGTGTGAAGGTGGGTCTTCAACTCCACAAAGAATGTGTGCTGGTCACTCTTACCAATATTATCATGGACATACACACCTTCCATAGGTAGGCTGGAAAAGGTTAAGAAAGACATTCTTCTTAATGGTTCCCTCAGAATCTGCCCCGACCCAATCTAGCAGTTATGTCCTTAACGGCACAGTCAGCTTCGCAAATAGCAGTCCTACCAAGCTATTATTGGTGATGGACATTGAAGATGCCACTCACAAAAGTACATTGTGTGCACTTCCCACCCGCAGTGCTTCTTCCAACTAGCATTCGATATAGAAGTGTACTGAAGATGAAGAAAGCAGTAACTTTGCAGGTGGCTTCTTTGCTGAAGAGACCTCATTGGTCTGCGGAACCAGGCCCAGCCGACCTTTAGAGCAATTCCTTCTCAAATGCATAGCATTCTGCCACCACCTCTGGTGGAAGTGCCCCAGTTGGAGAAGACATACCCAGGAATAGTGGTAGTGCCTATGACATAGTCATAGTAGCCGAATTGTGCGACACAAGAATTCAAGCACAGCCTGACATTGTTTTCCGGTGCTAATCAACCTACTGTGCATAAATTTCCCATTTATATCTGCTCTCTGCAATTTGCATTTTTGGGTATCCCTTGACACTGTCTATCTTCAGGCTCCACTATTGGTTTACCATTGCTTCACAGAGGTGATCACCTGCTTGCTGATCAGTTCTCTGGAATAGGAGTGAATATCCTTGATGTTTGATTTTAACTAGTTCCATTCCACCCAGGTTCCTTCAGATTAAATAATTAAAAGGTTCACTTATCTCCTAAATTCCAATTTTAATGGGAAACCTACACCTGCAATGATAAATGATTTTTCTTTGCAAATGCTGATGGACTTTGACATATCCACCTGCTTCTTTGCTGAATTCAATTTCAGGCATTTGTCACTTTACTTCATTCATATAGTCCATGTATTCCCACTTTCCATCATTAGACTGAAAGGGCCAATTATGGATTGCCACTAAAAAACATCATTCTAATGCATTTTGAGATGAAATAATTAGCACTGTTGAATTTTAGTTCATGCAAGACACAGATATGGCCTTTTAAAATGCAAATATGTCCCACAGCATTGACCTGTTAAATCACCAAAATAACAGTTTGAATTAATTTGACTTTAACTGACATAATCAATATAACACAAGTACCTAATCCTTGAGTAGCGTGGAGCATTACCTCTTCTATTATCTTGAAGATTGGTGGAATTTCAACAATACTTAATGGGATTAAGTACAATGTGTTCACAACAATTGCTCTAACACTGCAGCAATTGCACTTGATTATAGTACATCTTGACATGTTCAAACATACCATCTTTCTGAAATGGCTTACATGCCAAGCCCTGGCAACTTGGTTTAAAGCAGTCCTGAAGGGCTAGTTAATGGAACTGAAACAGTGAATTGCTGCACTCTGTTCAATGGAGAAACTGCGCCATTTTAACATGACGATACTTATAAAAGAGGGAAGAGATGCCCACACCAGCCACATTTTCCACCTCACTGTTGAGCAGCAGGCCTCAAGTTGACTTGGCCAGTGGGCAGTGCCGTAGCTCAGTAGTTCGCACTGCTACCTCACAGTGCCAGGGATCAGGGTTCAATTCCGTCCTCAGACAACTGTCTGAGTGGAATTTGGACATTCTCCCTGTGCCTATGTGGGTTTCCTCCCACAGTCCAAATGTGTGGAGGTTAGGTGGATTGACTACAGGGAATGTAGGACTACAGGGAATGGAGGGTTGGTGGGGATCTGGATGGGTTGGTCTTTGAAGGAGTGGAATGGCTTGCTTCCACATTGTAGGAATTCTATGATTCTGAGTGATTTAGGCAGGAAATTCCACAGCACACAAAATTTCAGAAGGTGAACATACAACCTTCATTAGTGGGCAATGGGAGAACAGGAATTAAAAAGTAGCTGCATTCAGGGGTGACCCAAAGCTTTGACTGTTCTTGAGCTGATGGAGCAGGCTGAGATTGGAGCAAGGCATTTAAAGTCTAGTATTAGATCTTTTAATCTGAGATACCAGGGTGGTGGAGGAAGAATCAGATGATGCTACAAAGTTGCAAATAGGCATGGGAGGGGTTCTGGCTTCAAAACTCAGCTTGGGGGAGAATAAAAAAAACGATCACAAAAACAGAGACCCATGTGTTTGACCCAGCTGTACCCATTTAATTTGGGCACCAAGTCCAAGCATCATTACAAACACTGTTCACTGTTCACTCCTACACTTTATGATTTAGTATTACTCAAGAGGCAACTATATAATTGGAAGAAAACAAGCCGACAAAAACTTTAGACTTGCAGTATCCTCAAAAGCAATTAAACAAAACAATTATATTTCAAAAGTTAAACAAAGTAATGGTATGAAAAGATTCACACACTTGACTCCATGATGCGGAGACACCAGTACTGGACTGGGGTGAACAAAGTCAGAAGTCACACGACAACAGGTCATAGTCCAACAAGTTTATTTAGAATCTCTCAAACTTTCAGAGCACACCCTTTCATCAGGTGGAGTAAGACAGCAGGGCACACAGGCCCAGAGTTTATAGGCTGACAGATCATGGGTAGACAAATGAAAAGATCCCACACTACTGCAAGAGGAGTGTTAGATAATAAGTCTCTGCAGGTGACCAGGAGTGTTAGATGGTGAGTGAAGTATCAACAGTTGAACATCCAATGAAGCGATGACCTATAATCTGATTAAGTGAGGCAGAGACATAATTACAAAATATTAAAAATAAGGTGGTGCTAGAGTCAATCCAAATGATTGGAACTGCACGCTGAATCCACCCTAAAGCTATCTCCTGTGTACAGGCCTGTGCAAACACAGGATCTGCTCAGATGAGGAGGAATGTGACGGGGTGGGGGGGATACCTGAAGGTTTTACAGAATGCCTTCACAAGAACGGGATACAATGCTCAACTCACTGATCACCAGTTCTGACAGGCCACAGAAAAAAACTGCAACAACCTCCTTAGAAGACAGACACAGGATATGGCTTATAGAGTACCTTTCATCGCCCAGTCCTTCCCCACAGCAGAGAAACTATGTGATGTTCTTCACAGCCTTCAACGTGCTATCGATGACGATGAGCATCTCGCCAAGATCTTCCCTAGGCCTCCACTTCTTGCATTCAAACAACTTACAAGCCCTAATTGGACCATTGTCCTGAAAGCTAGGTAATTTGCTGCAAACATCGACCACAACACCACACAACCCTACTACAGCAACCTCTGCAAGACATGTCAGATCATTGACATGGACACTACCACCACACGTGAACACCGCCCCCAACGTACACGGTAAGTATTTGTGTGACTCGACCAACATTGCCTGCAGCATATGAGAGAGACGAGGATGCCCCAAGGCATGGTATTTTGGCAAAGCCATGCAGATGCTACAACAACAGATGAATGCGCACAACGCAACAATCGGCAGACAGGAATGTTCCCTCTCAGTTGGGGAGCACTTCAGCAGTCAAGGACATTCAGCCTTGGATCTTTTGGTAACCATCTTCTAAGGTAGACTTAGATACACAACATAGAAGCGCCGAGCTGAGGCTGAAAGCCAAGGTCCATGCCCATGAAGATGGCCTCAACCATAATCTTGGGTTCATGCCCTGCTACAGGTAAACCCACCTCACTGTTCTGTATCTGTAACATCCTTCTTACTGTCTTACTTTGTCATAATCACCTTGGTAAATTGTTATAATCTACCTTAATTAGTTTGTGCAGTTTTGAATTCAGCACGCGATTCCAGTCATTTAGTCTGATCCGAGCACAACCTTATTTTCTGTAATTTTCCCTTTGCCCCACCTAATCCGGTTATAGGTCATTGCTTCACTCGATATGCAGCTGTTGACACTTTACGCATCATCTAACACTTCTGGTCACCTGCAGAAATTTATCATCTGACACTTCACTCACACTAATTGTATGACCTTTTGATCTCTCTGCCTATAAACTTTGGGTCTGTGTGCACCTGACAAAGGGGCAGCGCTGAGAAAGCTGGTGTGATTTCAAGTAAACCTGTTGGACTGTAATTTAGTGTCGTGTGACTTCTGACACTGCCCTCCAGCATTTGTTTACTCGTGCTGCTGTAATCCAACTAGCTTGAGGGCAAACACAAGTGTTGAATGATTACAACCTCTCCTGTCACATGAATGACATGCCACAAATACAATTAATCCTCTGTTTATTTAAGGAGCTTCACAATCTACAGGTAATTCGCTACTGGCTACACTCCAGCAACTTAGGTCTCAGTGGTTAAATTACAAGATGAAAAAGGCAGTCATGACAATAGTACAACCAAGACTGCTGAAGCAACTCATTGATAAATGATAAATGTTCCAAAAATGAACAAATATTGGAAACCAACTTTTAAAATGAACTGTTACTGACATGTTCACTCTTCTCATCTGGCTGCTCCAAGCTGTTAGGATCCGTTTACTGATTAAATCACACTGTATCACTTCATCAGCATCATGATCAATTTGGGTTAGATTCGAATGAATTCCAGATCAATGCCTAGACTCTGCTCCCACGACTTCCAGTGGCAAAGTATTCCATGCGCTCACAACTCTCTGGGTGAAGAACCTCCCTCTGATGTCTCCTCTATACCTTCCTCCTAACACATTAAAACTATGACCCCGTGTGGCAGTCAATCCTGCCCTGGGGAAAAGACTCTGGCTATCGACTATCCATGCCTCTCATTACTTTGTACACCTCGATCAGGTCACCTCTCTTCCTCCTTCTCTCCCGAGAGAAAAGTCCAAGCTCAGTCAACCTCTCCTCGTAAGACAAGCCCTCCAGTCCAGGCAGCATCCTGGCAAACCTCCTTTGCACCCTCTCCAAAGCCTCCACATCTTTCCTATAATAGGGTGACCAGAACTGGACACAATATTCCAAGTGTGGTCTCACCAGGGTTTTGTAGAGCTGCAGCATAACCTCACGGTTCTTAAACTCGATCTCCCTGTTAATGAAAGCCAAAACACCATATGCTTTCTTAACAACCTTATCCACTTGGGTGGCAGCTTTGAGGGAGCTATGCACTTGAACATCAAGATCCCGCTGTTCCTCCACACTGCCGAGAATCCTGCCTTTAATCCTCTATTCAGCATTTAAGTTCGACCTTCCAAAATGCATCACTTGGCATTTCTCCTTAAGCGAGTGCTGGACATGCACGTGGACAGCAGTGAATTGAGGGGAATGCAGGTTAGATTATTTTATTTTTGGATTAAGATTATTCCATGGCACAACATCGTGGGCCGAAGGGCCTGTACTGTGCTGTACTTTTCTATGTTCTATACATACATCTGCATACCACGGTTCAATGTTTTCAACGGATTTTAAATGATGAGAATTGGGCGCTTAGCTACTCCAGGAGTGAAAGACTCCGTCGTTGCAGCAGGGCAGGCAGGTACTTCAAATGCAGACGTCCAATACATCTGCAGCTGAGTGAATTGCTTTTGGGGGGGGGGGGGGGGGAAACAATCACGCAGCATTTGTAAAAATCCCCATTACAAGGTCAAGATGGAAACGGCACAGGAATGTAGCAAACTTGTGAGTAACTACTAGCCCAAACCCTCAACTCACCCCTGTGAAAAGGAGGTGGTGTCAGCAGGACTGGCCACACTTCACCTACACCAGGTGAACAGTAACCGACGTTATTAAGGAAAGGTGGGGACCCACATGACAGACGGAGCGCGAGCGTGCCCGCGAGAGGCAGACAGAGCGCACACGCGAGACAACCACAAACTGAGCGCGTGGGCAAGAGAGAGACAGAGCATAAGAATCAATCCAAGGATATGTGCCATAGCGAAAGAGCTTCCCTCAACGTGGAGGAACTTTCAGTGGAGCAAGTGCAATATCTTTACTTAAGAGGAGGTTCAAGGGCAGCCCAAACAACTAGAGGCGCGTCTAACATTGGAAGGTTTTAAGAATTCTCCTTCAGAGAACAACAAAGAGGGACAGGGAAGATGTTTGAGTTAACGATGAAAAGCCAGCAGTGATCTGGACAAGGTGCATTGTGCTCGACTAATTGAATTTGCCGATGAAGTAACTGTTAAGATTGATGAAATGAATGCTACAGGCTACCACAAAAAAAACTGGTTAAGTTTTAAATTAGTACTGCTGTAAATCAGCCCCACGTCAAATGGAGAACGCCTGAGGAATGACGGTGGTGCTCAGACTTCACATGCGGTCTGTACGATTCGGAGCCGATTCTGCCAGATCAGCATTCTGCCGCTTGCTCATCTGAACTTGCACTGCCCCCCACCCCGCACCGCTTCTTTCTAAACAATTTTCTTCTAATGCAGTATAACCTAGTCCTAGCAGACGACATTTAAAAACAGGGCAGTACCTACCTGCCCACCTCTCTCCATTACTGACAATAGTCCTGATCACATGTTGTTAAACAATATTGAAAGAGTTAAGGAAACCGTTAACTTTATTCAAGGAAGACATGGGCTGTCACCTTGCCACACAGCACGAGAAGAGATCTAGATTGTGTGATATACTGCATCACTGTCTGTGATAATGTAAGCTCTCTTTAGCGTTGAATAAATCGGACTCTAACCTCTTTATAACACACAAGACACCCACGTGGATTTGATGCCAGGCTTCAGAGTAATCTAGGTTTAAAACAAGTTACCCACTTCTAAAGCTCTAGTTGCTTTTTCATTGCTTCGAGATGCAGATGGGAGGACGGGGGGCAAAGGTGGTGAGGAGATGTAGAAGAAAGGAGAGGAAATGGAAATAAAACTTTACAATGAGGAAGCAGAACTTAAAAGGAAACTCCATGATTAAGACATTAGATTTAGAACTATAAACTATTCTTCCAAGTACTATTTTAATGTGCTCCAATATTACAAGCAGTGTTTTCTTCAACAAACTTCCTTTAAGAACTTCAGTTGCTACATTTAAAGAATGTGGCCCCTAAATGTAGTATGTCTACCTTCCCATTCCACTATCATTTTTCTTTGCCCCATTAGATTGGATTCCCTACAGTGTGGAAACAGGCCCTTTGGAGCATCCCAGCCAAACCCAACATTCTTCAGCTTTGTACATCAAACTGAAGTTTCCTTCATGCTTCACCCATATTACCATTAAACATCAGATGCCGTTTTGTGGATGCCGCTGGTTGTGAGCTCACTGAGCCGATTGTCCTGCAATGTGCAAACGTTTCATTGCGCTTCTAGGCAACATCATCAGTTCGATCTCTAAGCAGACATGCAAGGGAATTCCTGGAAGCATGGTTCCCAACAAGGGGCTCCATTAAACAAACAGTCACCATAGTAAACCAGTTTCGTAGAAGTAGTTCAATGCTACCTCTATTGAACAACCAAATAGTTCACAAACTCCGACAACTCTGAAGTGTGAACAGTTTTGATACAATTCCTTGGTAATTCCAGTTGGAATTTAGGTTGAATTTTCTGAGGTTTAATGATCAGCAAATTATTGGGTAAACCATAGTCTCAGAAAGAGAGGCAAAACAAAATATGTTGGCACAATAACGTTTAGGCACCTGTTTATAAACAACACAAGCAGCGGAGTATTGCTCCATAATACGGATGGAGTCCAATTGTTGCTTTATTCAAATAGTAAACTCATCCTATTTATGGCATCATTTGATAAATGAAACAACAAGGTATTTTATTACAAAGTCTGCTCGCTAGCCTTTCAAACCATGACAAATCTTTCTCCTTGCACAACAAAGACTTTATTAAATTCTTATCACAATTATCTTTCTCTATTACATGGTATCATTACAAAACACGACACAAAGCAGTCGATAGGCCCGAAATATCAACTTTTGTGCTCCTGAGATGCTGCTTGGCCTGCTGTGTCCATCCAATTTCACACTTTGTTATCTTACAAAGCAGTTGTTCGCTCGCTTGTCAAGTTGGTTGTTCTGTGGTACGGAGACGTTTCGTTAATCCTTCTAGGTAACATCATCAATACGACCTCTAATCAAGCGTTGGTGTTCTGCTTCCATCTGGATTTAGACCATTCCCTGGTGTGACAGTCTTGTCGCTTCCAGTTCTGTGGTTTTACCGGTGGTCTATTTCTATGTGTTTATTAACAGAGTCCCTTGTTGGGAACCATGCTTCCAGGAATTCCCTTGCATATCTGGTTAGAGATCGAACTGATGATGTTGCCTAGAAGGGTAATGAAACGTTTGCACATTGCAGGACAACCAACTCAGAGCTCACAAACAACGGCATCCACAGCCTGACCTACAGGTTTTCGCTAAAGACCTTAAAAACACTACATAAAGGCCTGACAAACTCAACAAGTTTTATCAAACAGTTCTTTGGTCCAGTAACCTGCAGTCCTAATCCAAAATGCAAACTTGTGCTTGAAGCAGATGTATTTGAAACTTTTAAGTACTTAATGTTTACTCGTACATTATATTCTACTGCTTGCTGGCTCCAAAAAAAATACTTGTAGGATACTCTATGTTATCCTAATCTATTGGCACCCATTCCATGTCGGCTCCCTATAGGATGTGGGATATTCACAGATTTAATCAGTTATCCTCTGGAAAGATGAAAAGCAATATTAGTTGCAATATTACTTCTGTTGCTAAACTTTGTCAGGTTGTCTGTCTCCTACTCAATTGCCTGTCAAGACATGGGTATAGGCTTACAAAATATCTACAGTGTGGAAGCAGGCCATTTGTCCCATGGAGTCCATACCCAGCCTCTAAAGAGCATCTCAACCAGACTCAAACCATATCTTATCCTTGCAACTCATCATTTCCCATGGTTAGCCCATCTAGCCCGCACATCCCTGGACACCTCATAAGACAATATATTTGGAGTTAAATTTAGCATGAAAATTCAGCCATCAATCTATTTGACCATCCAACACCAATTTGGTATTTAAATCTCGAGAGCGCCACTACCTAATGCCTTGTCAGAAGTCTTGTGTAAAAGGAGTAGCCATGTCCCATCAAGCAACTGTCCAATCTTCAACTGCCTTCTCTTTCGCTGAACTCTACAAACATGTTGTCACCTTAGACAGTAACAGCCATTTCAGCTGAAATCCCTTTTTGAATTTCTTCTATCCACTCTTTCTGTAGCCCTACCATAAGTTAGGGAAGATTTTATCTGTATGTATTTCCCATTTTCAGTGGTTTTGCAGCCTTCAACACAGTCAATTATCAATGCCTGCCTTCCATTCCCCAACACAGACTGTTCTTATTGGTTTCCACACTTCGTGATCTGACCGTAGACAGGAGATCCCTTTCCACCTAGGAGAGTCAGCTCCAAGTCTCCTATCAGGGACACCAGATTGTACCTCATGATCCAGTACCACCTTCAGATATGAGGCCAGCTCCCAACAATCCATCAGTAACACACGACTCTATCTGCCCCATTCCTAGCTTTCACAGTCAGGCATGAGTTGTACCTATTTAGGTGGAAGAGATTATAAGACTGAAATCATGAGTTCTTTCCTTCAACCCAGTCTGTACCTTCTCCAGCACTCTCAATTTGTTTAATTATGACTTCAAATTTGAAACAAATTGTTCATTTTCTTATTATTCTATTTGAATGGAAACTCTCAGTCTCCCTATTTATAATAAAGACCTTGATTTACAAAACAAACATTGATCACCTCAACCTTGCTTCAAACCATCTGATGCAGAAATCATCATTCACAGGACAAAGAGCACTGCTGGCTAGGCAGCATTTACTGCCCAACCCTAACTGCCCAGAAGGCAATTCAGCGTCAACCACATTGCTATGGGCCTGCAGTCACATGTAGGCCAGATCAGGTAAGGATGGCAGTTTCCTCCTCTAGAACACAATGTAAACATCATATGTCTGTCACTTCCAGGCTTGTTCTTCTGGCTCAATATTGCTCTCCATGAGCATTTTTCATTTCTATGCTACCTACAACAGTGTTCTGCAAAAAGGGTCCTACTCATCAAGAGGTATACCAATGAAAAATTTAATATCCTCACTTTGTTCCTCAGGCCTTCACCATAGGGTTATTCCTACAATCTATTCCTCCTCATGCCGTACAATCCTGACCAGCCTCTACACAGCTCTCTCCTTTTACCCCAATGTTGAGGGCTGTGCTATCAGCCACCATAACTGCAGAATCTGGAATTCCTTCCTGCCATCTGTCTTTCCACCTCCCGCTTCTTAAAAAACATCCGAAACATCATATCTCAGTCACTCCTAATAGCTACTGGGCTGTGGCTCGGCATCCATTATGACCCTTAAGATTTCACAAAGAACCTGGGAGCAATTTCTACAGAAAATGAGCTGTGTAGTTGTCAACTGTTATTGTTGGCCCACTTAAAAATTAAGCCGACTTAAAAAGGGCGAGATACCTCTAAGAGATGTTCAGCTTTAAGCCAGAGACCACGTTCTTGTTGCAAACACAAAAGCAGATATAGTAAAGAGCATTCTTCAATGATCCATAAGATCAACAAAGAATACCAACAGTAAATCTCGTCATTCTCAACTTAGTTGTGGATATTGCATTAGCTGGTCCTCAGACTAATGCACTGTTGAACTTGAAACTTTGCTCCTGATACTTGGAAATCAAAAGGCAGAATTAACAATTTGATCGATGGACCATGTTGTCATGTTGAGGACTATAATTACGAATTGTTAGCCTAGTACAATATCTGAATCTTTAAGCTCTCAACCACTTGGGCCTTTTTGGTACATCATCCCTCTGGTTGCAGAAATCTCTGGTTGCACTCTGCTGAGCAATTCAGAATCAATTGCTATGAGACAGCAGGAATTAAAGTGATGCACCTTCCAATTGCATATATAGATTTCTGCTGTGTAGCTGTACGCTAGCTTTATTCCAAATCCAGAACTGGGCAAGGAGCTGTATAAAATACATGGTTAAAATTTATGGTGCTAAATGTCTATTCGCACGTGGCAGTGCAAACGTAAGCGCAAGATTAATTGCCTTTATAGCGATAAAAGATCAGACATTTGAGGACAAAGTGCAGATGCAAATCAACAACAGGCCCATTGGAAGGTCTTTGTTCCAACTGTAGTTAGAACAGAACCCTCTGGTTTCCTCTGGTGTGTGAAAATTGGTGTGGGGGTGGCAGACAGAAAACAAAAATAATAAATGCAGGAAAGCATGTACACATCATGTCTGATGTTGAGCAAATGAGGGAACAGCAATTCACCGAGGGCCCCTACTGTCAGAAGATGGGAACTGTAACACTTCACTTGCTGTTTGTGCAGAGAAAACTTTGCAAAATATTTCATGTCTTAAGAAATCTCTGAATAGGATGAGGCAGCTGTCAAATTTATTTCTTGACAATAAAAACACCTATACTGAAATTTTCTGCAGCTTCAAAAAAATGTTGGTTAACATTATATTACTTATTATCATCTTGTCGAAAATCAACAAAATCTGCTCACGATACCAAGAGAAATCATTAGGTCTTGAATCCAAAGAAAACAGATGGCCTCTTCACAACCACCCATACTTAATTCTAGTATGATTTATTTAACAACAAAGTGAAATAAGCTTTATCAAAATGATCTCCTTCAGTATAACCTTTCACTCTACAAGAATAAAACTGCCAAAAACAAAAGACCTATGAAAGCAAAAAGAGGCAAACACACCCCAACAGATTTAGTATTGTGATCTTTCTCTACAGCAAGTTAACATAATTCAACACGATGGTGCACCTTATATTTTTAGAACTGATTTACTGTAGCTTTTAAATCCATTTTGAAATAAAGACAAAATATTTTCCTTTTAAATGAATGATAACATCAAACTGAACTGAAAAAAGATTCTAGAGAACAGATATTGGCAACCCACTGCCTTATTAGTAAGGACAAGATTAACAGCTTCCCTCAGTAACCTGGAAGCTCGTTGATTTATATGCAATGTACTCAGTGGGTACTTCCATCAATCAATAGAGACTTATTGCACCAGATATGCTTTCAGTGAACTGATGTGTACAATGGAATGAAGATCCTTTCCCATATGCATTGTGATCCTTAACTCAGTCAACATTACACAAGCATCTGTGTTATCAAAATACAACTGAAAATGGTTAGTTTAAGGATCTATGCAAGATTCAGAGGCTCCACAAGTTTTTAAAATCTGTTATCATTAACACAACAGAAATACATTCAAGAAATACAAAAGTTTTCCATACTAAAAAGGGAAATATTCCTGAGTAAGAGAATTCAACTACTTGGCTTGGAAATACTTCTCTGAAATGACCTTCCGTTTTTCACCCCTCCTCCACTGAAGGAATGATTGATCATCAGCATAACTACTGCAGTCATCCAGTACTTCTGTCAAATGGTTACCCTTAATATATTGTGTGAACTCAAGCAGGGAGCTTCAGTACATTGGCTTATTGCAACTGAGCCGAAACCCATCTATTACCAAAACGTCTGTAGGTAAGAATTTTCCAGCAGGTATTTCATGTTTAAAGAAGGTAGAAAGAAAAGGTGAGTTTAACTGAAAGTGAAACTCATTCAATAGGTGCATCTTTTTATTTGACAGCATGGATTCAAATGATGTCATAGACTGCCCTCATTCTGTTCAAGTCACATTCTCAAATTGAGAACAAGACTCTGGGCATGCATGGAATCTCCTACTCCCATAAGAGGATTTGATTTCCAATATCTAAGAGAACATTCACTGTTAAGAGATAGTAAAAACTGCCGATGCTGGAGTCAGAGATAACACAGTGTAGAGCTGGAGGAACACAGTAAGCCAGGCAACAGAGGAGCAGGCAAGTTAAGGTTTCGGGTCGGGACCCTTCCGAAGAATAATGTTGGCTACCTTTCTCTATTGTACCACTGAGTAATGAATTTATTTTGCTATTGTTATCTTACCTTCACTTCCTACCTCCACAAGGAGTTCTAATTATTTCAGAGCTCCCTTCCCCTCTCCCATTTCTGATGAAGGATTCTAACCTGAACCGTCAGCTTTCCTGCTCCTCTGATGCTGCCTGGCCTGCTATGTTCCTCCAGCTTCACACTGTCATTTCAATGCTAATAATCTATTGTGAGGGCCTAAGGGTAAATCAATGACATGCCGCTGTTATCTGAATTGGTATATATTTTGATCTTCTTAGGACCTCATCAATGTTGTCAAAAGGTCAGGCCAGAAACAAATGATCTGGATTGGATACAGTTAATTCAATTTACTGTTACTTTTATATTTTTGCATGATTAACAATGCCATTCTCAGCCACTTCAGTCATCATTTTGGTCATCAATTAGCACACACTTAACCACTCTTTTGCATTCTTTTCTATCTCACCTTACTTGCAACAAGCATTTATCAAGCACTGAGATAACATGGTGTAGTGCTGGATGAACATAGCAGGCCAAGCAGCATCAGAGGAGCAGGAAATCCGACGTTTCAGGTCTGGACCCTTCTTCAGAAATGGGGGAGGGGAAGGAGATTCTGAAATAAATAGGGAGAGAGGGGGTGGTGGATCGAAGATGGATAAAAGGAGAAGATAGGGTGAGAGGAGATAAACAGGTCAAAGAGGCGGGGATGGAGCCAGTAAAGGTGAGTGTAGGTGGGGAGTTAGGGTGCGGATTAGTCAATTGAGGGAGAACGGACAGGTCAAGGAGGTGGAATGAGGCTCGGAGGTAGGAGGTGGGGTGGGAGTGGGAGGAGTGAATCAGTCTGAGGAAGGACGTACAGGTTAGGGAGGCGGGGATGAGCTGGGCTAGTTTTGGGATGCGGTTGAGGAAGGGGAGATTTTGAAGCTTGTGAAGTGCACATTGATACCATTGGGCTGCAGGGTTCCCAAGTGAAATATATGAGGTCCTGAGATAACAAGTTGTTGAGCTGGATGGACACAGCAGGCCAAGCAGCATCAAAGGAGCAGGAAGGCTGACGTTTCGGCCTCGACCCTTCTTCAGAAATGAGGCTCTGTTCCTGCAACATTCGGGTAGCATTGGTGAGACACTGGAGGAGGCCCAGGATGGACATGTCGTCCAGGGAGTGGGAGGGGGAGTTGAAATGGTTCGCGGGCAGGAGGTGCAGTCATGTCACGAACCGAGCGTAGGTGTTCCACAAAGCAGTCTCCAAGCATTTTATCAAGCACTTATGGTCAGGGACCATTCCAACACAATGGATTGGAGGTGCTTATTGCTGCTGATTTGGGGTAACAACAGTTCACCATTTACAATTTTTAGTGTAAATTGTGAATGTACTTTGCTGGAAAAAAAGCCCTCCAATATAAACTCCCCATCTTAAAAAACAAAACTTGTCGAAAATGCCTTGAAAAAATGGCAACCCGTTTAAGAAAATGTGTTCTGCATTCTTATATTCAGTCAAGTTGCAAAACGTGGATAGTCGGGAATGCTTCACTGAAAGGTAACAAAGAAATATTCAAATTACAGTCTAAATGACTGAAAATTTCCTTTCAGGATGATTATTCCTAATATACATTGCTTGTAAGTACTTCCCTTTTGCAGATATAAATGTACTTAGAACAGTCAAGCACAATTTGAAATCCATCTTCATTTTCATTCGACAGTTCTAACTGGAACTATGATCAATCAAACACAAGACTAACATCTCCCAAGTTCAGATTCAGAAGTACAAGATCAACCAGGAGATGAAATACTGAATTCCTACCAAATCTAACATGTTGTACTGTATGATAGCACAGACCCTCCTCAATACTGTGAAATACTTAGATCTAGAGATTGACAGATGCAAACACATCCTGGCAAGTCCTATTACAGTCTTAGCAAAAAGCAATGTTAGTAACTTTGCTATGGAAAAAGTACAATTTAAATATGGATTAAGGTTGCACTAGCATGTAATAAAGTCAAGTAATGCAATTTCCTATAGAACAGAACATTCCAACTTGGATTCCAATTTGTGTTGCATTACTTGGTCACCATCAGAACGGCATTGAGGGCACTACATTGGCAGCATACCAAAAGTAGGAGAGACAGCAAAAGGGAGAGATTAGATTAGATTAGATACCCTACAGTGTGGAAACAGGTCCTTTGGCCCAACAAGTCCACAGTGCCCCTTGGAGCATCCCACCCAGACCCATGCCCCTATAACCCACATACCTCTGAACACTACGGGCAATTTAGCATGGCCAATCCACCTAGCCTGCACCTCTTTGGACTGTGGGAGGAAACCGGAGCAAACCCACGCAGACACAGGGAGAACGTGCAAACTCTGCACAGACAGTTACTCGAGGCTGGAATCGAACCCGGGTCCCTGGCGCTGTGAGGCTGCAGTGCTAACCACTGAGCCACCGTGCCGCCCTTTTACAGAGAGAAATAGAAAATTCTCAGAGCTCCTCCCAGCTCTCTCATGGATGGTGTTATCAAGAATAAAAAGCTTATCAGCTCATAACATACATAAAACATTAGTCACTTGGGCGGTGCCTGAAGAGAAACATGGAAAATTAACTGGCACCAGCCAACTTTGCAGTCAACAGCCATTGATTGGTAAGAGCATACTGACCAGGGGAGGGTTCTTTTGAACAATCGTAGCTATTTCTTTGAAACAAACTGTGCACATTGATTTTAAAGTTTTCAACTTTGAAATCTTTGGATAAACGGAGGGATTCAAACTCGTAAGCTGTTCTTTATGACACAAGATGGGCTAATCAGAGGATCTGATCTCATCCTTCCAAAATATTAACTTTATGCTCTTCCTTTCTAGTTATTATTGATACCATGTCCGGGCCTCAAGCATCTCCCATCTTTCTGGATGTTGTGTACCTTCTGCGTTAACAAATAGTTCCTGACATCTATCCTATGATTGCCCCTGATAGATCAGAACCTGTGGTTAGTGACCTGCCATACACAGGCCTGCATTTCAGAATCTCTTCCCAAGTCCCTCATTTTCTTGTCTGAGGACCCTGTTAAAATTCAGGCTTCTTCCCAATGTTTGTCAACAAATCCAGAAAGAAAAAGCTAGCTTTCAGACCAAAACCTATGAATCGAAATTTGACTTTACAGAAGATTTGTGAGCAGCAAACAGGCCGAAGTGCCACTTGGAAACAGTGAATGCTTTCAGCGCTGAAGCGCGGCTTAGAAATGCCAAAAACTGTAAATGACATTCTCTCTCCTCTTTGGAGCTGGTACAGAATATCATGCTGGCAGACAATACATAACAGTCTGAAAATGATTAGTCAGATTTTTTAGATAAATAAGGTCAGGCAGATCCAAGGGGAAACTAGATGGGATGATGGCACATCTTAATTTTACATAATCCATTATAAAGCAATAACTATGAATCATTAATCCTCTAACATCTTTCAATCATGATCTGAAGAAAATCCTAGTGAGAAATCAAAACCTTAGTGAGAGGCCTTCACTAGGCCCAAAGTCATACAAAGTAGCAAAGTAGACTGCCAAAGAACATACAATTTAGATTTTGAAGATGAACTTGGTACAGTGGAAGATTTCCTTCATATATGACCATAGAACGTAGGACAATACAGCGCAGAACAGGCCCTTCGGCCCTCAATGTTGTGCCGACCTGTGAACTAATCTAAGCCCCTCCCCCTGCACTATCCCATCATCCAAACGCTTATCCAAGGACTGTTTAAATGTCCCTAATGTGGTTGAGTTCACTACATTGGCAGGCAGGGCGTTCCACACTATTGGTCAAACCAATTTCGACAATGCTAAGGTGCCCTTTCAGATATGAGGTGAAACAAAACTAGTAAAAAAGGTACCAATGTCATTAAACTGGTTGAATAAAATAATATTTGAAAAGATATTGAATAGTATTTGGACAACAGATTAGCTGAAGAAACAATTAACTGGGGAGTGATCTCTCTCTAAAGCCTGGATAAACCACCAAACCACTTTGTTCTAGCACAGAACAAGCAAATGGGTTCATATTTCTCGTATATCGCTTCACTGCTCACTTTGAATTCAGGGACATTTGTGAAAAGCCTACTGCCACATTCATTTCACCATCCCCTTCTCATTATCATGCGAGGAGCAGAATGTTTTCCCCATATAGGGCACCTGCTATAAACATCCAGCTCTCGTGTCACATACAGCCCAGACCAAACCCAAAATAAATTTCTCTGTTCTTCTCTAACGTTGAGTTAATGCCAACTTTCATTTAGTACAATGTAATGCTCGATGTTCCAATCTCTAAGAGTCAGACCTTCTGAATGACAGTTTCTATTCCAGTAACGCTGAAGGGCAGGCAGTTTTGTATCGAGAATGTCATTAAGATGTGGACATTTGGACTGCCTATTTTCATATGGTCCTTGGAGGATGGAGATGTACACAGCTGTCATCCGAGAAACCTAAAAGCTGAACAGCTTCTAAAATGTTAGCACAAAATCCAAAAAGGAATGGCAAAGGGACAATGTGAAAGATGCATTTCCATGGTCTTTAAGTAGGTGTTTCATTTTACCAGGGGAGAAAAGCACACAAAAGCTTAAAACAATTCCAAACGTCAAAAAGGTTTTCTACTTTAAGAAGTTCATTTTAAGTACTCTGAAAAAGGACAACTGTCCAAAGAAAATGGCATATTTGGAATGGCAACAGTATTATGATTGCTAGATGTAAGATGCTTATGTTTTGAATGCTTTTTTTAAAATTGATGGTAAAGTGGAGTATTTGATAGATGCATGTGACCTCCCATTTGTTTTATGTGATTGGTTGCCATAGGATCGGGGTTGGGATTGCAAACGATAGACGGTCAAATAGTCGGCAATTACCCAACTTGCCCCTGATCAGACCTAGTCCCATTTACCAACATTTGGTCCATATCCTTCTGAACGTTTCTTATTTGTTGAGTGGAATGTGTGTTTTCAAATGGGATTAGTTGAAGCAGATTCAAAGTACTGACTTTGTTTGATAACAAACAGTGTTTTTTACTCAACTGTTACATGAATAAACTCTGTGGCATAGCTCCATAGGTCTGCACATGGCAGACACCAGCTGAATTGGAATAGAGGGGGATCGGCAAAGGATTAAGGGTAGGGATTTCTTCAATCTCTGCTCACTTGACCTGGAAACAAAAATCAGGACTGTGAAGAATGAAAAGTCACCAGAGTGTGCCTTGCTGGTGTATATCAATTTGATTGTACCTGGGGTTCTGAGTGAATGGATCTTTTTTTAATAAAGAAAATAACTCACGGTGGCAGGGAAGGGAGAGACTGATTAATAGCTGGGAGGAACTGAAAACATTACAAACATTAAAGAATGACAGCAGTGCAAAGTATAAATGTAGGTGTGGTTCACTTTGTTAAGTAGATCAGAGACAAACTCAACAGTTTGTAGGTTATGAACTGCCTGCTATATAATGCGTTGTCAATGTTGATAAGTTACAGTAAAACCTAATCAGTAACACCTGAAATGTCAAAACTTGCCATGTGATTGTTTGCACAGTTCACTGTTAAGGCAACTCGCCAATACTGTCACAAGAGTTATTCGGGTCAGTAATATATGCTGGCTCAGCCAATATAGCTCTCATCCCACAATGAAGAATAGAAAAAAAATCCATCCAAAAAACCTCAGTCTCAGAGGCAACACTATTAAGAACATCGCTGACCCGAACATTACCAATCAATTCCGAGCACCACCACTGCTCCTCGCAGACCATCATAATTTACAGGCACTATGCCTCTCTATACTGTTGAAGGACCCATCTGAGCAGTCAGAGTCATATAAAACACAGAAACATACTCTTCAGCCCAACTCATCCATGACAACTAGGTTTCCTAAATTGACCTAGTCCCACTTGCCTATATCCATCTAAAGCTTTCCTCAGTGGTCTACTGAACGGTAATGCTTTAGTTTTGGGAAATCCAAGGGTTAATACTGATAATTTGGGAAATATTCCAGGAGTTTCAGAAGGATGAAACAAACAAAAGGACTCCTATAACTGGGTTGGTGTTCCCAAATTAGTGGCAGAATGAAATCAGACTTGTCAAGGTTCCAAAAACATATTCAAACTGAACAAGTTGGTGTGTCTGGACAGTTAAGAGAAATTACCCCACATTCTACCCGTGTTATAATTGTTCAGCTGCCAACAAAGAAGTGAGCCATTAAAATAACATTGGCCATCAAGAAACTAATTACAGCATAACTATTCCCTTCCATCATATACATCTGTCAAAATCAGACACAAATTAATTCTAAGGTGACATGACAAAATAAGTCCAATTGGTTGATGGAAATAAACATTAAGTGAAAAAAACATTAAGTGAAAAAAACATTAAGTGAAAAAAACATTAAGTGAAAAAAACATTAAGTGAAAAATGAACCACTGTGAAATTAAGGCTGCTATGATGTTTGTCTGACGACAAAACCACAAATTTCAGACAAAGCTATAACAACTTAAGAGACTGGTGCCCTTAGCTGATCAATGTCTAAACATGGAGATTGGAAACTTAGAAACAAAAACAAAATTAAGTACAAACACAACTATGTTCCTGAAAACAGACAAATATGGAGATAGACATATCTCAGATGAAAAAATGTCTTTGTACTTAGTGCCTTTCATAACCACAGGACATGACCCTGGTCCTAAAGTGCTTTACAGTCAAATCAAGTACAGGCTGGGTATCCTTCATTCACATGTTCATAAACCAAAGAGACATGAAAACTGAAGGGTTTTTTGAAAGCAACACACTGTTGTTGGGATTTTTGGGAATTCCCTCTTCGGTCTGTTAAGACCAGGTAAAGTTTTCTTCCCCCAGAGGACCCATCCAAAAAAAAAACAAAAAAAGGTGATCCTGAGGTTTTCGGGAAAAAAAGATTCCCAACCTGTCAGGTCATACAGCACAGAAGAACCTTTGGTCCAACTTGCCCATGGTGACCAGATCTCCCAAACTAAACCAGCCCCTCTTGCCTACCTTTGGCCCATATCTTCTAAACCTTTTCTGTTCTCGTACCTGTCCAAATGTCTTTTAATGTTATAACTGTACCTGCAATTACCATTTCCTCTGGTTGTTCATTCCAGACACGCAACACCCTCTGAAAAACTTGTCCCTCAGGACTGTTTTAAATCCTTCCCCTCTCACCTTAAACCTATGCCATCTGGTTTTCAAGTCTGCTACCTTAGAGAAAAGACTTTGGCTATTCAAATCTAATCTATAGCCCCTTATGATTTTATAAACCTCTAACGTCATCCATCAGCCTCTGACACTCCAGTGAAAACAGCCCCAGCCTATCCAGTGCAAAAATTAAGTTGCTGGAAATGCTCAGCAGTCTGGCAGCATCTGTGAAGGAGAAAACAGAGTGAACGTTTCGGGTCCGGTGGCCCTTCCTCAGAAGTGGCCTATCCAGTGTCTCTTTATAACTCAAACCCTCTGTTCCCAGATACATGCTTGTAAATCTTTTCTGAAACCTCTCCAATTCAATAATATCCTTCCTTTGGCAGGGAGACCAGAACTGCACAGTACTTCAAAGGTGGCCTCATCGATGTCCTGTGCAACCTCAACATGATGCCCCAACTCCTACAGTCAACTGAATTATAGTCAGTCACTCTTGTAATGCAGAAATGCAGCAGCCCACTCGTACAAAGCCAATCCACACAGACAACCGAACTAAATGTAAACTGTGAACAAAGTTATGGTAACCTCAATAATATCTTATGGACAAAGCTCTCAGAAAACTCAGTACAAAACCGACAAATCGATGTACAGCGATAAAGTCTATTATGTTACTCAACTCAGAACAGATTTGCACTCTCACACAAAATTGATAACAGTTTCAAATGAAAACTGCAATTTCTTAGTCATAGAATCCCTACTGTCTGGAAACAGGCCATTCAGCCCATCGAGTCCACACCAATCCTCCGAACAGTATCCCACCCAGACTCACCCTCCTGCCCTATCACTGGAACCCTGCATTTCTCATGGCTAATCAACCTAGTCTATGCATCCCTGGATTTTATGGTCAATTTAACACAGCCAGTCCACCTAACCTGCACATCTTTGGACCACAGGAGGAAATCGGAGCACCCAGAGAACATGCAAACTCCACAGTCACCCAAACGTGGAGTCAAACCTGGGTCCCTGGCACTGACAGGCAGCAATGCTAACCTCTAAGCTACCAGGCTGCCCAAGTGTTACTGTAATTCATGACTGCCAAAACCAGTATTATTTATTGATATGGGTAGATTGTCTGTTAATAATCCAGAGTCATTTTTCAGTTAAATTGCTTCCTCAACACCTCTATGGCCAATTTTCAATCCAAACCAAGTTTCAGTTCTGAGTTAAAAGGCAAAAAGTGCCATGATCAAAGTTAGAAAGCTATTGTGTGGTTATTTCATTCCTAACTGATCAATTCACAGCAAAAAAATCTCTATAACCTGATATTAAATTTATCAACCAGAGAATGAAGTGTATGAATACAGAGCCACTCATGTGGATAATGGAAATAACACAGTTGAGGAGCAAGGGGGTTCTGCTAACATTTGTATTCAAGTATCGCATTCACTAAGAAAATAGCTGGGTTTTTACTGCAAGTAACAGAGCTGACACTGGAGAAAAGTTCTAAAATGGGAGTTGGCCACCTCACTGATAGAGCCTAAATCAGGAGCTTTAAGTACTGATTTATGGATTTTGTGTGCAGTTCCCAAGCAGATTACTGGTGCTCTGGCAGCACATTCAAAAACACTTCTCAGTCACTAAGCAAATTTACTTCACACTTTATTCTAAATGCCATTCTGGGTCTTCCCACCAGCAACACTCCCCCGATGGCTTATTTAAATTGGCAGACTGTGGATCTCCCGATGCAGGCACTATCCAAATTTCATTCAACTCCACATTTACTCTTCAGCGGTTTCATCACATGCCAAAACCGTTGATATTGCAACTCCAGCCCAGCACACCAGCCATTCTGATTATAACAAGTAATTAGCTGCCTGACTGCCTTCAACCTACCTTCACCATTTAACTGTGTTCTGTGCAAGACCCTGATACAATATTTGGTAATTAAAGAACACTGTTCTTGGACCATTATTGAACTGGTCACCACCCACTTGGATTCAACTAGCCCAAAGCAGATCTTCTGAAGAGCACAATGAAAAGAGCACATTCTGTTAGTTGTAAGGAGTCACAAACGTACTAAGAAACTGCCTAAGAGCAGATAAAGCCTAAGTTACTGCTCTAAATCCTACTGCCCAAAATAAAAGACTGAAATAGGACAGTCTGAATCTTGCTTTAAGTGTGATATCAGGCCTCCGCCCATGTCAACCCAGCCAATTACCATCCCCTCTCACCGCTCTCCTGGAGAGACGGGGGACGGGGGACGGGGGAGAGAGCGGGGAGGAGAGGGGAGAGGGACTACTCCATGTCGTTTCCCCTCCTTCCCCCTCCCCGACAACCCACACTCGAAAGCAATGAAATTCCATTGAGTGACTACTGATCCATCAGCCCTGATGGCCCGACCAGCTTCATAAAACAGGCCATCAATACCACCCAAGATTTGCTAGTATTAACTTAAACTGGCATACTAATTATGAGGACAACACTATACAAACGGCAGAATTTAGTATACCATCTCAGAATACTGGTGATTTTATTGTGGACTCCACGTACCAACCATCCAATTAGCACCTTGTTCTCATGCAGTATAAATTGCTGTTTCCTTAAGAATTAGGTATTCTTGCAATTCCGTCCTGATTAGGCCAAGATATAAAGCTCCACAGCATGTCTCTTCAAATGTAGGGAAGCTCTGTACTGCCAAGCAACCATTTAGATGCTTATCTACAGAAAATACAATGTAGGATCGCAAGAAGTTCCAGCTTACGTGAAGCTACACTTTATCAAATGACAAACACACTTTTCAGGGATATTCAAAACTAAGCACAGGCGCACCAACACCCTTTGCCCTGGATTCTGTGTAGATCGAATTTCAAGTCAACATCAGTCCAGACAAAATTTGGACGAAGGCAAAAAACTGAAGCCCTAATAAAGTGCTGGCATGCACCTGAATGTTAAATGGCTCATAATTCCCCACCACAATATAAGTTAAGTTCTGCTGTGAAAAGCATGTCATTCCCCCCCCACAGTGATCGAGAACGCCCTTGACCGCATCTCCCGTATTTCCCGCAACACATCCCTCACACCCCGCCCCCGCCACAACCGCCCCAAGAGGATCCCCCTCGTTCTCACACACCACCCTACCAACCTCCGGATACAACGCATCATCCTCCGACACTTCCGCCATCTACAATCTGACCTCACCACCCAAGACATTTTTCCATCCCCACCCCTGTCTGCTTTCCGGAGAGACCACTCTCTCCGTGACTCCCTTGTTCGCTCCACACTGCCCTCCAACCCCACCACACCCGGCACCTTCCCCTGCAACCGCAGGAAATGCTACACTTGCCCCCACACCTCCTCCCTCACCCCTATCCCAGGCCCCAAGATGACATTCCACATTAAGCAGAGGTTCACCTGCACATCTGCCAATGTGGTATACTGCATCCACTGTGCCCGGCGCGGCTTCCTCTACATTGGGGAAACCAAGCGGAGGCTTGGAGACCGCTTTGCAGAACACCTCCGCTCAGTTCGCAACAAACAACTGCACCTCCCAGTCGCAAACCATTTCCACTCCCCCTCCCATTCTCTAGATGACATGTCCATCATGGGCCTCCTGCACTGCCACAATGATACCACCCGAAGGTTGCAGGAACAGCAACTCATATTCCGCCTGGGAACCTTGCAGCCTAATGGTATCAATGTGGACTTCACCAGTTTCAAAATCTCCCCTTCCCCTACTGCATCCCTAAACCAGCCCAGTGGTCCCCTCCACCCACTGCACCACAGAACCAGCCCAGCTCTTCCCCCCCACCCACTGCATCCCAAAACCAGTCCAACCTGTCTCTGCCTCCCTAACCGGTTCTTCCTCTCACCCATCCCTTCCTCCCACACCAAGCCGCACCCCCATCTACCTACTAACCTCATCCCACCTCCTTGACCTGTCAGTCTTCCCTGGACTGAACTATCCCCTCCCTACCTCCCCACCTATACTCTCTCCACCTATCTTCTTTACTCTCCATCTTCGGTCCGCCTCCCCCTCTCTCCCTATTTATTCCAGTTCCCTCTCCCCATCCCCCTCTCTGATGAAGGGTCTAGGCCCGAAACGTCAGCTTTTGGGCTCCTGAGATGCTGCTTGGCCTGCTGTGTTCATCCAGCCTCACATTTTATTATCATTAATACTATCACATCGTCTGAGATTCTACTCATCATCATGATCGAAGGAGATTTACCAAGCTTGTTTCTTTCCCCGCAAACAGTCATGCATATTTCAACACACGCTCAGTGACTTAAAACAGAAGTCTGCTTGCAATGATTTTGTGAGCAGCCTTCCAAAGCTGTCACTTTATGCATACTTCTATTCTCTAATAACCTGACACCGAACTTGAAACCTTTGACTTCAGACTTGGTTACCTGCCACATTTTTCAACTTTATAAAGATCGTTCATATTGTCAAATGGTGGACAGCTATTTGAAGCACAAAGTGACATTTTATAATGAATATTTTGTCTGAAAATATCATGTCGCAAAAGGAATCACATCAAAATCTTTGAAGAGATTCCAAGACTTCAGAATTGCCAGGGAAAAATTGACAACCTGAAATATGATCCAAAATACACCACCTGAAAAAAGAGTAGCAGCTTGAAGAAAGAATGATCTGTGGAAGAGTACAAGAATAAGTTTCAAATGGCACGTTTTGGCAACCACATAACTTTTCCTTATACATATTCAATCAGGTACAGTGTCACCTAGCAACCCTATTCAGCTATGCAAATAGCTGAAAGAATTTACACACGGTGGGCCACAAATGTTCTGCCAGTTTGCAGGCTGCAAAACTGTCCTTGGAGTTTGCTGAGATTACACAATCACTAAGACTTACTTCACTTTCTGGATCCAAATGCAATAGTCTGTGATATAGAGGTCATTCAAGAGGTATGCAGGGTCACTGTCTCTGAAGATCTTATGGATGTCCAGAAGGGACTTCAGAACAGCAGACTTACCTAGATTAAAAAGAAGATAAATATTTAAGTAAACCTTAAATAAACACAGCTATTTTCACCAAGATATTAAAATAGTTCAAGATGCTAGCTATACAGAATGAATCACATGCAGCATCAAAAGGTATCAAAGCAAAAAAGACATTTTTCATAATCAAATCCTACAATCTGAAAAGAAAAAACAGCCTCAAATGCTATAATAGGGATTTTTGCACTTAAAAGACAACCATAAATAAACTAATTAAAAACTGCAATGTAATGATTTGCGTAATGACAGAACCAGCTTTCTGCAGCCCCTGTTTCTTGCTTTGTTGACAACTCCAGTTATTTAATCATGCACTTCTAAAATACTGTAGAATAATTCAGAAGCTATCAGGCACTTGCCCCTTGCTAATTTCTAAATGGCTCCAGTTGCTATAATGTGTATAATCACAAGCAGATTAGCATCTCATGGTAGTAACTATTAATTAATTATATTTTTAAGCATGTCCAAAGGAAATATTTTTGATAATTTAAGATGTATTTCATGGCGTTCCTTACTTCCAAATTTTACTTGGATTAGATCAACTAGAGAACTGCTGTCAGAAATAATGGGAACTGCAGATGCTGGAGAATCCAAGATAACAAAGTGTGGAGCTGGATGAACACAGCAGGCCAAACAGGAGCACAAAAGCTGACATTTCAGGCCTAGACCCTTCATCAGAAAAGGGGGATGGGGAGAGGATTCTGAAATAAATAGGGAGAGAGGGGGAGGCGGATTGAAGATGAATAGAGGAGAAGATAGGCGGACAGGAGAGTACGAGTGGGGAGGTAGGGAGGGGATAGATCAGTCCAGGGAGGGCAGACAAGGTCAAGGAGGTGGGGTGAGGTTCGTAGGTGGTAAATGGAGGTGCGGCTTGAGGTGGGAGGAGGGGATAACTGAGAGGAAAAACAGGTTAGGGAGGTGGGGACGAGCTGGGCTGGTTTTGGGATGCAGTGGGGGGAGGAGAGATTTTGAAGCTGACGAAATCCACATTGATAACATTGGGCTGCAGGGTTCCCAAGCGGAATATGAGTTGCTGTTCCTGCAATCTTCTGGTGGCATCTTTGTAGCACTGCAGGAGGCCCTGGGTGGACATGTCGTCGAAGGAACAGGAGGGGGAGTTAAAATGGTTCGCGACTGGGAGGTGCAGTTGTTTATTGTGAAGCGAGCGTATGTGTTCTGCAAAGCGGTCCCCAAGGGTCCGCTTGGTTTCCCCAATGTAGAGGTAGCCACATCAGGTACAGCGGATGCAGTATACCACATTGGCAGATGTGCAGGTGAACATCTGCTTGATAATGGAAAGTCATCTTGGGGCCTGGGATGGGGATGAAGGAAGTGGTGTGGGGGCACTGTAGCACTTCCTGCGGTTGCAGGAGAAAGTGCCGGGTGTGGTGGGGTTGGAGGGGAGTGTGGAGCGGACAAGGGAGTCCCAGAGAGAGAGTGGTTTCTCCGGAAGGCAGATAAGGGTGGGGATGGAAAAATGTCTTTGGTGGAGGAGTCGGATTGTAGATGGCGGCAGTGTCAGAGGATGATGCGTTGTATCCGGAGGTTGGTGGGGTTGTATGTAAGGACTAGGGGGGATTCTCTTCTGGCAGTTATTGTGGGGGCAGGGTGAGAGGGATGAGTTGCGGGAAATGCGGGAGACACGGTTGAGAGCATTCTCGAACATTGCCAGGGAGGGGGGCATCGAGAAGAAGGGTCTCGACCCGAAATGTCAACTTTCCTGCTCCTCTGGTGCTATTTGGCCTGTTGTTTCAACCAGCTTCACACCGTGTTATCTCATCATTTGTTTTGATTGGTTCTGATTTGGAGATTGCTGAGCAATGAAGAACGAGGACATCTGGGATGTACAGGAGTGGAATGCCTCATCCTGGGCGCAGACGCAGCGGGGGCGAAGAAGTTGGGAATAGGGAACGGAATTTTTGCAGGAAGGTGGGTGGGAGGAGGTGTATTCTAGATAGCTGTGGGAGTCGATGGGCTTGAAATGGACAGTTTCTAGCTGGTTGCCTGAGATGGAGACTGAGAGGTCCAGGAAGGTGAGGGATGTGTTGGAGATCGTCCAGGTGAGCTTGAGGTTGGGGTGGAAGGTGTTGGTGAAGTGGATGAACTGTTCGAGCTCCTCTTGCGAGCACGAGGCAGCGCCAATACAGTCATCAATGTACCGGAGGAAGAGGTGGGGTTTGGGGCCAGTGTAGGTGCGGAAGAGGGACTGTTCCACTTAACCTACATAGAGGCAGGCATAGCTTGGGCCCATGCGGTTCCCATGGCCACCCCCTTTGTCTGTAGGAAGTGGGAGGAATCAAAAAAGAAGTTGTTGAGGTTGAGGACGAGTTCCGCTAGGCAGATGAGGTGTCAGTGGAGAGAGACTGGTCGGGTCTGCGGGATAGGAAGAAGAGGAGGCCCTTTAGGCCATCTGCATGGGGAATGCAGTTGTATAGGGACTGGCTGTCCATGGTGAAAATGAGGTGTTGGGGGCCGGGGAATTGGAACTTCTGGAGGAGGTGGAGGGTGTGTGTGGTGTCATGGAGGTAGGTGGGGAGTTTCTGGACCAAGGGGGAGAAAATGGAGTCCAGATAGGTGGAGATGAGTTCGGTAGGGCAGGAGCAGATGGAGACAATGGGTCGACCTGGGCAGGCGGGTTTGTGAATTTTGGGAAGGAGACAAAAGCGGGCGGTGTGGGGTTGGGGAACAATGCTGTGGTACTTTTTCCAAGTTAAAACATTCTGCAGGTCCAGACATGCCATCTCCGACTGCTACAACATGCATTTTCTGGAAACTGCTGTTGTGTATAACTGATGTGCGATAAGCACTGAAACTCCAGCTTCCCACAAATGCACTTATGCCCTCATTTAATTATCTAGAAATATTTAATACTTGCTTTTACCAGTGATTCAGCGCAGAAGTTTTGTACTATGGCCAATCTGTACTCAACCAGATAGTTCAAGTTATTCAGACAGTCTGAAAGGGCCCTTTTATTGCAGCGGTGGCATCTTGACCTTTGAGCCAAAACGCCCAGGTTCAAGTCCCACCTATTCCTGAGGTGTGCAATATCTTGGTTGATTAGAAAATAGTTAGAAGGGCACAAGACTGTGAACATTAAGCTGAAATGGAAGGCCAATCTCACTGCAGTTCCGACATGTTGCTTAGGAATCTACTGCAACTACGAAGCACAGCTCAAACTTTGCATTTCTCAACAAGTGTTGTGGCCAAGTGAGGAGCAGTGAACTTCCCTGTGACTCCCTGGTCAGTCACAACAAACATTTTTGGAATGTTTTAAATCATGCAGCTATATCATGCTTCAATTAAAATATAGTACTAGTCAAAATTACAAAGTCAATTACAAGGTTTTCTGGAGCAAGAGGAGGAAGAAGTTTATTTAACTCATTAATCCAGGGAAGTACTTAACAAAAAACACAAACAAAACTAAAGTTTTAACAGGGTAGAATGTCCAGTACAACAAGATGAACAATATACGTTTTGCAAAGTTATTAGAGCTGCTACCGTTGGAATTGAGACAATCGACTTGATAGCCAAGTCCTCAGCAATAGAGGAGTTTGTATAATGTTCAAGTCCTCCTCAGCGAATCATTGTTTCTTTAACTTGAGGTGAAAGTGGGGACAGAAACAAGCTTCTAGATTCTGCTGTTATGAATCCCTTTCCTTTCTCTGCTCTGCCCAATAGTTATTTGCTTGAAATACAATTCACTCACTTATTTCCAAGTATTAGGAAACCAAGACAGACTGCTGAACCAAATCAGCCTTTCTACCTTTGCATTCACAACAAACCCTTGAAGACTCCCAATAGTTACTCCAACAGGTCCCAGCCAGACTTTTGAAGAACCCATCCCAGACTTTGTGAATAATTAATTCCAGGCAAGTTTTGTTTCTTTAAAAAAAAAACTGAATGATTTATTAAATACACAATAACCTTGGCACAGAGAAAACAAAAGTTAGCTGATTGATGCCAATGCATTAAACCCAAGAGGTTTGTTTTCAGCTGCCATTCACTCAAAAAGACAGGCAGGCAAATAAACACAGTTAAGGGATTAATAAAAATAACAAAACTGGCCAGAATACTGCAATGGTTTCAATTCACATTGTTTCCCAGGCATAGATGGAGAATCCTTGGTTGCTTTTCTGAAACCAAATCAGGGCCACCTTCTGATTCCACTCAGGTAAAGTAATACGTCTGACTCTGCTTTCAATTTTCTTGAGTTGGAGCAGCTGGTGAGGGAGATATGGCAGGGAGTTTATTTTTATTCATTCACAGAATGAGGGCGTCACTGGCTAGGCAGCATTTAATGCCCATCCCTTAATTGCTCAGAGGGCAGTTACGAGCCAACCACATTGCTGTGGGTCTGGCGTCACAAGTAGGATGGCAGCTTCCTTCCCTAAAGAGCATCAGTGAGCCAGATGGGCTTCCCTCCACTGACAATCAGGGATAGATTCATGGCCGTCATTAAACTTTTGATTCCAGATTTCAAGTCTTCATGCTGTGTCATCAGCTGTCCAAAAAAACCCAGCTTAAAAGAAAACAACTTCAATTCTGGTCTTGCCCCGAATGACTGGCCATTACTTCTCCCAATGCCTCAGTTACTATTTAACATTTGTCATGTGCTTGACTACATCGTCTCTTCCAGACTTTACAGAACCAACTCCCAGGTACTGACCTCATGAATAGCCAACTTTTGCTACCTGTTTAAACACAATGCACTTCCCAGGATCACGGTGTCTGTAGGAACCCTTTTAAAATCAAACCAAGTCCGCAATTAACCTCCAAGTCCGGTCTCACAAAAATACAAAAGCTTGCTTGGTCTATTCTTTTCCTTTTACTACAAACTTTTTCAAAGTCCACAAATCATCCACAGTTCCAACTTAAAATTTATTAAAGAAGAACAAGAAATGAAAATAACGAACAACCAGCATGGGTTCAAACACAAAGTCAGGCATCATCATATTTTGAGAGCTCGATAATCTGCAGGCATCTTTCATCCAAATGGGAGAAACTTCCAGACAAGGTGAAAAGAAGAAAAAGAAAGAGACTATTTTTCACATAAGAGTTTCAATACCTTCTGAAGCAACGTTAACTTCAGCTTAGTCTGTCTTTGACTATCTCATACTGGTTTCATGACACTGACTCAAGCTGCTCAGGTGACCATTCATGCCACGATAAGTCAGGGAGTTTCCTCCTTTTCATGAAACCATTTTAGTCCATGAAAGATCTCATGCAATGAAGTCAGATGACACAAGTTGGATAGCAATATGTTACCATTATCGTGACAAGATTGAAGTTAACACATTACATCAACAAACTTCAAATAAATGTGAACTACAAACAACTTTCTCTTAATTTGTTTCCTGCTGTATAGACTTCCAGTTCACAGCAGCAATGTCCATAACTCAAAGTTAATGCTGCACAGCTCAGAGGGAACACTGACTACAAGTTGTTTCAGCACGAAACTACATTAAGCCCCAAGGTTGGTTGGCTTGCCGAGCTGGTTTGTTGTTTTGCAGACGTTTCATTACCATGCTTGGTAACATCCTCAGTGCAGCCGCCGATGAAGCGTCGGTGTGTTTCCACGCCTGGTTTTTAAACTCGGGGGTCCGTTGAGATAGATTGCCTCACTTCCGGTTTTCCTGCGTAGTGGAATGTATATGTGGTTGGTTTCAATGTGTTTATGAATAGCATGCTTCGTGGGTTGCCGTGCTTTCAGGAATTTTCGTGTTTGTCTCGGCCTAGCCTGTCCCAGGATCTTGGTGTCGTCCCAGTTGAAGTCGTGGTTCTCTGTGTCCATGTGGATGGAGATGTGTGAGTATTGGATGCAACAAGCTTCATTGGAGGCTGCACTGAGGATGTTACCAAGCTTGGTAACAAAACATCTGCAAAACGTCAAACCAGCTCAACGATCCAACCAACCTCAACACCCACAACCCAAGCTACAGATATAGTCCAAAGCCTTATAAACATTAAGTCCACTAAGAAAATACAAGTGAAATGTGCAAGTTCAAACTGAAACTGGGCTAATTATCTATTGCATAACCAAAATGTCATGGAGATTATTTAGCAAAGCACCCCAAATACTATGCATGTTTCAGAGACAGAGGCAATTCTAAAATACACACATCACAAAGCGTGCTTTTATTGTTACTTGCCTACTGTGAACTGGAACTGAACAGGGAATACTTGCTGGTCAAACCTCAAAAGGTGAGTCTTTAAATCTTTCAAACTTCAGAGCTCAGTGTCTGAAACATTGAATTCTAAAACAGTCAATCAGAACTAATTAAATGCTTCTTTCTGCAAAGACCCACCTTTTTTTAGGCTATTATCAACGTAAAGCAATCTTATCTTCATCCAAAAACCCACGCATGTAATTTCAGGAAAAGGATACAGTACAAGTTGCAACAAAGTGCTGACCCTTATTTGTTTACCATTCTGTTAGGGAAACTTCCCCATCATTGTCGCCAGAATTGAACAGAGAGAACATGGACTTGGAAAAATTGTTCAAGGATTTAAAAAGCGCCTCCTACCCAAGAAAGACACTCTCAACTACCCCAGTCTAAAAGTACATGTATGGATTGTGTCAGGGAGCCTAATCAATTTTAATTTAAAAAAAAAAATCGCTTAGATAATGTATTTAAGAGTCTCCAGTGGACCGTCACGTCTGCAAAAGGTCACTTCTCGCACTTTGACTTCATAATACCACCAGCAAAATGGTTCCACATCATTCTGTATGAGTTAGCTTCAGGTGGGTGTTTTTGTTTCTGTTAAGGATATTTTCCCCTCAAGTATGTTGCATTTCATCATCCTAGGTGCAGAATAAGGGCAAAAAAAAACAGTTTCTAAACATTGAAATTCATTCTGGTCATTTTTCAGCTCTGGCCTTTTGCTGAATCTCTTCATTAGTACTGTTTAACCTCATCGGAAAGCAGTGTCCATTTAGTGTCATTAGGCTACTGTTTCAAGTTCCATTCCGACCTGATCACCTAACATAGTTTGATTCATTAGTGCAGGACCGATGGAGTGTCACTGGTGGATGAAACATGAAAACAGAGAATCCATCCAGTTAGTAGTTCACAAGGAAATAAAAGACTATAAAAGGCACTTAATCCTTCAGTGCTGGCCACATTTCACCTTTCAACCTTTAAAGTCATTTATCTGGTCCATCTGCTATTTGTAGGATCATGCATTAAAAAAAACACAGACAAGTGATCTCACTTTAAACAAGTCAATCACGAACATGTACATCTTGGAAAACTGATCAGGCACAAAACTGATTTAAGCTCTTTCTTTCTCTCAGGTTTTATATACATCGACCGGTACATGAAAACAAGTGCATTCTAAATCAATCGCAATTTCAGTTAGTTTCAGTTTAGATATTTATAAATCAACCTGTTCAGATGTTTTGACACAGCTTTCAAACGGTTAGGACTTGAACCAGGGTCTATGTGGCTCAGTAGTAGGGATTCTACCACAGAGTCACAAGAACCCTCGCTTCTGGTTAATGGGGTTTAAATGAATCTCCATCATCTCAATGCAATTATGCACACAACCAACATAGCAGAAGTTCGAGGCATGAAGAGATACATCACAAGCTGCAAAAATGCAGGTTTATTTCAACCACTACTCTAACAGTTGTCTCTCAAGCAGCTTCTTGTCCTTAAATGCCTTGTTATTTTTAAAACTCAGCTGAAGTTTTACATGAATTGCCTATTAAGTCTACCACAGAACGTTGCAGCTTTGAATTATTAATACCGAAAGTACCCTTTTACCAATCTGATAATTGTTACTGAAATGTCAATTCATCCTGTTTGCCATGCAAGGAAACAACCTGAACTGCTGGGTACCCTTGTTGTGACTAGGGTTTGATTTTTAAATTTTCTTTTGATATTCCCTTTTCTCCCTCAAAGAATGTTTTCTTCACTGCTCTACTGCTCTTCCTCTGCCTATTTTGAATGAAGTTCACTCTACTTCTTGGTCATTCTTCTTTTACAATCCTTAAATCTCTCTGCTTTAAGTAGGCACACTGTTGATGTGATTGCTCACTAAGGTCCCAGACACCTGCTTTCCCTCATTGTCATTAACTTGCTCTTTCAGCAAACTGCAACATAGATTTTATTCAAATCAAAAAGGGCAGAGGAAATTTTTACCAGAACGTCAAGTGAAAAGCCATGCATCAGCAGGTTTCAGTCTTTTTGTCTAAAATCACAGGAGATTAAAACATTCATCTTGACAAGAGCAGCAAAACTATTTCACCGCAAATTTTCATGATATCTGTGATCAGGAATAAAATCTTCTAATTTGTTTGCCAATTCCTAGTCTATCATTTTAGGAACAAAACACACATCTAATACAAAAAGTAGTTGATTATGTCAACACTCCATCCTGAAATTTCATTTAAAAGCCTTGTGCCAACCTCAAAATGACAGACTAAGAGCAAAATACTGCTAATGCAGTAAACCTCAAACAGAAAAAGCTGGAGATACTCAGCTGGTCTGGCTGCATCTGTGATAAAAAGAGTTAACTTTGAGTCTGCTTTAGGAAATGCTCAAATTGGTGTGAAGGCAACATATTTACAGTAAATGACAGAAAATCTATGTACAGTGTACATACTTGAGTTTCCTCCAGATGTCAAGTCTCCATTTTGGCATGATTGAGAGAATCTCTCTCTCGAAGAACCCAGTTTGTGCCACTCAAATTCAAATGTCTAGCAGATCATGACATTGTCATACAATCATCCTAAAGAAAGCACGAACAGAAGTTGCTGGAAACGCTCAGCAGGACTGGCTGCACCGAAGAAGTATATAAAAATCAGAGTTAACGGACCCAAAACGTTAACAAATGATTTTTTTTTCTTCAGATGCTGCCAGACCTGCTGAGCTTTTCCAGCAACTTCTGTTTTTGTTCCTGATTTACAGCATCCGCAGTTCTTTAAAAAGCTCTTCTTTTGGTAAAGAGAGCAGATTGAGAAAAGGCAAAACAATTAAAATGATTATTGAGACCTTAAGATTAATTTATTACTTCAACCCCCAGGTAGTTTGATGATAAATGCAACAGTGGCACACAGTTAACTGCAAAGATAAACTAGAATATTCTGATGATCTAGCAGATTTCAATTGCAGCAATAACAAATCCCCCCTCAATTATTTTTTAAATTTATTTGAGAGAGCAGGTAAGTTCTAAGCCAGGCTTCCAAATTCAGTATGATCTTGTTAACTGAAGCTGAAAATAAGATGAGCTCTCAAACGTACAAACATCAGTGAGCAGAGCCAACTTGTTCAATATTCTGTCATAGGACAACTTTTTCAGACTTGGAATTGGTCTTGTTAACCTTGGAATTGCTACTAAAGCAAAAGGTATTTTCTTTAATTAAGGAGACAAAACTTGTCTACGCCAGATGTAGTCTCATCAATGTCCAATGCAGCTGCAGCAAGACCTCCGTAACTTCCATATTCCAACTCCATGCAATAAAGATCAACATTCTATATGCCTTCTAATTACTTGCTGTACTTGTCTGCCTTTTTTTGTATAATTGAAGAGGGAGAATATATATTGTTAAATCTGTACAGTCCAAACAACTGTTTTTCCAGTTAAAAGAATTAACAAAAGTAGCTAAATAGATCAACATCTATAATTCTGGCATCATTAAGTGGGCAGTATTTTAACATCATTGCACAGGATTCTGATAAAGAGAAAGTTGCCAGAATTTAGACTGCACCATCACAGGTAGCAATTTAAGGCCAGAACTGATTCAAAAAGATGGCCGAGTGGCATTATCGGTGGACTGTTAGCCCAGAGACCTGGATGTGTTCTGGGCATGTGGGTTCGAACCCTATCATAGCAAATGGTGAAATTTGAATTCAATAAAGTACCTGGCATTAAGAATCTAATGATGACCGGGAATCCATCGTCAATTGGTGGAAAAACCCATCTGGCTCACTAATGTCCTTTAGGGAAGGAATTTGCCAACCTTACCAGATCTGGCTTATGTGATTCCAAACCCACAGCAATGTGATTGACTCTGAACTGCCCACTGAGCAACGAGGGATTGGCAATAAATGCTGGCCTAGCCAGCGACACTCTCATCTTGTTAAAGAATAAACAAGATCTCACAAATGAAATGTGAACCGATAAAATGCTCACATCAAACCAACAGCTACAAAGTATTCAATTAATTGCCTTAGAGAAACAGCCACAAATTTTGACTTTTACAACTTTGAGAGCAGCAGAGCCACTGGGCAAAATTTATCTAGAAAGCCATAAAATATAAAACGTAAGACAAACAGAAGTCAAAACTGTAACCTAAGAGGCTATCTCTTCACTATCACGCCCCCAAATTCCCTTCCAGGATGATTCAACTTGGCACAGCATGTTCTTCCTTCTAAATGCAGTGCACATGCACCACAACAGGTACTAACATTGTGCAGTCTGCAGACTGCACAGTTTTAGTAGTCTCAGAAATAAAAACACTTCAGGAGAGTCCAGTTTGTTACCTTGTTTTTGGAAGGAGACAGGCAGAAAAGAGGGGAGAAAGGGGCAACAATGGTACAAAATATTAGCTCTCTTTAACTTTCAGGATAATATTCAGCTGTTAAATGGATATAGCGCTCCAAATCTAGTTATCCACAATGCTTAGGGCATGATGCATCTGGTTAAAAAGGTCAGCACTGACCTTTGCTTGTTCTTTATAAACTGGTCAGGCTCCTTTCAAACAGTGAGAAGGGATCACTGAAAGATGAGCCAGACAGCCGTATGAATGCTTAAAGCCAGCAATATAGGAGAGCATCACGTTACGGCAGGGAGAAATTTCCTGCAGGTACAGCTGCTTAAATCTGTCAAGCACAGGGCTTACACCCATCAATTAGCCATGTAAGATTGTATTTGTCCCTTTGGTTTGAAATGATTCGAACAAATAACAAAGATTTTTATTTAAAATCTTAAAACTGATGTGCTGACACTTCCAACAGATTACTTTGTTTAACAGCAACCATCTTCCTTTCCATCACTGGCTGTCACTCGGCTTCCTGGTTTAAGTAAACGTGGACAGGAGATCCAGCAGGAAGCTTTTGTCACCGAAACTGTAATATCCTAAGCAGAGCTGAATTTTTAAAAGGTAGGAGGGACTGAGTCATTGGAGACTCATGTCAGTTGGCATGAAGTTTAAAAAGAAAAAGCTCTTGTTGCTAATAATTCTGCAACTTGGAGTCATCAATTGATGAAATGCGAATAAATGCTCATGTGGGAAATTAGCTCGTACAAATTTGATAATGCATTCTTTCAGCATGTAAATACAATCAAATCGAGGAAGTACAATGAAAGTGGTTCCCTCTCCACTGATGATGGCAGCAGGACAACTATAGCAACAATGGCTCCCGCCAGCAAGCTTCATCCTACACTGTGTTGGTGGACTCATTACTCATCCAATCCATTTCAGTGTCACTGGGATCAAAGTCACATTTCTGTTAGCTACAGACAGCTGCAGATGTCCATGCATTGACACAATGCTGCTGGAGCTGTGCAGAGTGAAGATGACAAATGGCACACTATCACGTTTGGAGACTCTCATAATTCATTTTGATTGTTATTACCATAATCACTTTTAAATGCCACTTACTTTTGGCTCCAGTTTTACAAGCTAGAATATGCTGAAAATTAGTCAGCTAACTCCCTTAAAGTCATTCTCATCCATCAGTGATGAGCTTCTACAAAGTACTTCAATTTATTATTATTAATAAACAACAACAACAACTATATTGGCTCCAATTGATTCAGAAAAGCATCAAGACACAAAGCTTTGCTGGAACTCTGGATTACAAACTTGTTCACAATGGAAATGCAGAAACTGTTCCAATAACCCCATAAAAATACTATCTCTGGGCACTCTAAATACCAACACACATGCGAACAACCTCCATAAGATAGTTATTTCAAAGGAACACAGTCTTTTATTGATTGCAGAAGTTGAGACAGTAAAGATAGGAAAGTTGTTTTATTGTTTAAAAAAAAAGACTTCTTGTGAGTCTGGTTCACAAAGTGATATCTAATGATCTCAGGGCTTATTCAAAATCACCTTGGTGAATAATGTTTAAAGATCGATCTATCTATAGACTATGTGGGTGGGGAGGGGGGGGGGGGAGCGCCTTGGCAATTTGAGCAGAAAACGAACGTAGGCTGGGGTATCTTTTCACCTGGAGCGTCAGAGGCGGCAGGGTGACCTTTTGGAGGTTTATAAGATCATGGGGAGCATGGATAGTGTGAATAGCCAAGGTCTTTTCCACAGAGTGAGAGATAGAGTCCAAAAATAAAAGGATATAGGTTGAAGGTCAGAGAGGAAAGTCTTAAAAATAGACTTTTTCCACACAGAGGGTGATGTTGGTGGGTACAATTACAACATTTGAAAGGCATCTGGATGGGTATATGAATAGGAAGGGAAGGGTTTAAGAGGGATATCGGCCAAAATGCCAGCAAAAGGGGCCACATTAATTGAGGATATCTCGTCGGCATGGACAAGTTGGACCAACAGTGTTTCCATACTGTATAACTCTAGGACTATATTTAGTTGTAAAACTGAAAAACGCCCCATGGACATGAAACTGGGGTTGCTGACCGCAGGAACAAGGCCAAACAATAGGACACATTTTGGTATGCGGTGAGCAGAACTGACCAATCTGAAATGCAAACATTTTTGCTACTTGGCTGTCAGTGTAAAGGTTACATTGACTCAAAAGGCACAGCAAGAGGAAGATACTATCCATTCAATAAAAGTCTACTGCTTATTTATATGTGCAGCAGCTTACTCTTCTCTCCATTTAACTTCTGTTTGCCCTCTGCTGAAAAAGTGTGATTAACTGCATCTTGAGTCCTGGTTTCAATCACAAAACTTGTGAACCAAATATAATTGCAAGTATTAAATGTGCTCAATCTTAAGTGAAGAGGCCAAAACTTCCAGCTTGTCATTTAATCTAAATGTTTCCTTACCTATGATGCATGCATAATCAGAACAAACACAGCATTGATCATTTTGCCTGTTATTCACACTCTCTCATCTCCTCTGGGGAACAGTGTGAATCAAAAAAACAAAATTGCTCCAAGCAGCAATTTGAGTCGTGCTAGTTTCTTGCTGACAAACAGGTTGGAAGCAGCCACCTTACTTCTGGCTGTACAATCACATTAGCACGTACGCATGAAAGATAACCCCTTTAAATTTTGACTATACTAGATTTGTGTTCAAGTGCTCCAGGGAAATAAAAATGGACTTGTGTCTAGATTGCAAAACCAGCTATACCTTAAGAGTGAGTATCGTACAATGGACTATGGTCCACCACTTACAGTCAAAGTCACTTCAAATGAATTCCCACTTGGCACTAAAATACTGTCTACATTGGATTAATTACATGCAGTTTGTTTTTGAATGCCTTCATGGGATGTGGCCATGACTGGCTCAGCAAATATTTATTGCCCAGAGGGTAGTTAAGAGTCAACCATATTGCCAAACATCTGGAGTGGCATGTATGCCAGACTGGGTTGAAGACAGCGCGTTTGATTCCCTAAAAGGATACTAGTGAACCAAGATAACAAAGTGTGGAGCTGGATAAACACAGCAGGCCAAGCAGCATCTCAGGAGCACAAAAGCTGACGTCTCCAACATCTGCAGTTCCCATTATCTCTGATACTAGTGAGCCAGCTGGGTTTTTATGTCAACTGACGTGGCTGCCATTAGAACAGCTCTTAAATTTTTAACGAATCCAAATTTCAATCCAGAACATCGACTGAGGTTCTGGATTGATTGTTATTGCTATTTCACCATTGTCTCGATTGAAGTGATCACTTGGGGAGAACCAAGACATGTGGAGAGGTGATTAAATCAAGGCACTGTATTCAATCATGGGACTGGCTCCACAGCCTGAGTGGTCTACACCTATTTCTACTATTTATGTTCTTTCGAAACACCGTGGGATAGCTCAAGGACTTAAGAGCTATGTATCATAGAAAATATATTTAAGAAGTAATACTTTCTAAGTTCTTTCTTTCGCAGCTTATGACTACGAAGAGGCAGGTTTCATCCTCCATATCATGTAGTGACCAGACTTGATCATCAGAACCATTTTGCTGTGGGGGTGGAGAACTCAGACCTCTAATTTTCAAGCTCAAGTGCACGTTTTAGTCATGGTTATTGCCAGAGGTGAAGAAGCAGACTTATTTACCTTTTCACCAGGTTTGGAGCAAAATCAACAAATCAATTAACCTCACACAAAACCTTTAAAATTACTGAGAGTGTAGGCCATAACTTCTTTGTGCAGACATAAAGAAATACTGCATTAGTCTTAGTTCATCTAGTGTTTAGACAAATGGTTAAAATAAAGCAGGGGTGGGGGCGGTCGGGGAAGAGGTGGGAAGACGAAACAGCATGGAGAAGGGGGAGAAAAAAAAGAATATGAGTGGACTGAAACTTGGACAGTAGACTCTTTCCTCAAAACTGCCTCCTTCAGCAACGACCCCATTAAAACAACTCTGCATATTACTTCCACGCCAAGCATTGTGCATGAGTAAGGTGTTGGTACAACTTTTAACATGACATCCAGAAAGCACAACTCCGATATAATTCAATGTTTTTGGCACCAAGTCAGAGAAGCTACAAAGATAACCAATGTGGGAAGTGAAACTGCTGCAGTAGAGGTTGCTCTTCTGTCAGCAGATTCAAGTTTTGTTCACTTTAACGATAATGCACACAACCTCTATTCTCCTCTACCAACGCTAGTGAGGCAACGCATAGCTTTGCAAACTCAGGTATGAGAGTCCCGAACAAGCTAGACGCTTGTTTGGATCTAAACTGACAGTTAGAATAATTTAAAGAATTTAGTGCCTGAAGCAACGGAGGTTAAGAGAATAAGCAGGACTCCAGGATTCAAACTGAAACATGAAAAAAACCTTGACCATACAAAACTTCAGTAAAACAAATAAGTAAAAATAACTAAATAAGTGGACTGAACAAGAAAGATAATGATTCTAAAACAAAGCAAAATGCTAGTTTCAACCAATTCAACAGTCATAATCCATCTTAATCTTTACAGTGTCTTTCGTACCAATTGGCTTTTAAAATGTATTCATCCTCTAAAAGCCAGTACCTCGTACTTAGTAAAAGGTTTTTCTGACCATTATACGCCATAGCCCATAGACATACATAGATGTGACATTATTTCAAGGCCAGACTTTTCCCCACTCTACAGAAGTGTCCAATGCTTAAAAACTTGCTTTTCCATTCTCAATGCACACAGAACTGAGTTCTTTGTTTAAGCACAATAGACTACATTTCTCGCAGCAGTTCAGAGAATAGTTCCATACTCAAGCAGTTACCAGCATGTAATCTCCCACCTCCACAGAAACCTTCCAGTTAATTTAGTTCTAGGAATGTCTCAACAGTGTTACAGGACCCAAAAACTTTAACTCGGACTTCTTTCCACAGATACTGCCAGACCAACCGGGATTTTCCAGCAATTTCTTTTTATTACAAATTCAAGTGTTGTTTGCAAGCACACAAAGGCATAATGCGCAAAAAGAAAGTAAATAACCTCCAACTCAGTTAAAAGGGAACCAAAATACTATGTTTTTAATCTTCAATATAATCCATAAGCTATAAACATAAATTCCAGAATGAAGACTAATATTTTCAATAACATATCTTACTTTTAACCCAAGAGCTTGAAAACACAGACATTGCAACAATTTACTAAATACCAAATGTAATTTATGCAAAATCAACATGCTACTTGCTCAAGTTACAATAATTACCCCACAGTTTAAATACACAGTTTAGCAGTCTATTTCTTCAGGGGATTTGGATAATCTATTCAGTTAAGCAACGAATTAAGCTGGAATACCATTAACATCTTGGAGGAACACCAATGATTTATGCCCACACACAGTCTGCACATCTGAGAGTTTAATCACAAGGTTAAATACATTCACAAAGTATTCTCTTAATTGATTACAGTTCTATCTTTCAAATGCAGCCGAAATAATGTGGCCAAAAATCTTTGAAATAAATGGTTTCTACATTGACAACACCAAGAAGAATCATTAAGCATATAAACGTGATTTCCACCAGCCCACAGCCAGAACATTTGACAATAATCATGTACACAAAATAAAAAAAGAATATTTTCTTTCTTAAAATTTAATTTTGAGGCTCTTCTTGTATTATGCAGAGTCTACGGTAACTTTTTAATGTTTAAATATGATACTTTGGCAATGGTTTTGTCAAATTTGCATCAGCATTCAGCAATTTACTGACCTTGCACTCTCACGTACTACTTCACCATTTTAAAAGTCATACAAAAAATTGAGTTGGTTAATTTAACTCAAATTTATTAATTCCAAAAAAAATTACCAGCACTCAATTCTCAGTACGAAGTACCATTCTCTACGAAAAATTAATTCAGATTTGTCCAACTGTTTCGAACATCCATTTGCCAACGGGTTTATGGAGTTGCCCCACTGATCATAAATGTGGGTTCGACAAACCAGTTTAGCCACAAACAAATCCCATGAACTTTGCAGAGCATAATCAGAAATGAGGACTGTAGCCAAACAAAATATATGCGTGTGCTGGTGGGAGGTGGGTGGAAAGAGAGGAGGAGTTTAAAATCAGAATAGGGCAAAGGGAACATGTAGGAATATCTCAGTGTAGTGCTGATGCAGGAGAAGATAGTACTGTCAGTAATGGGATAAAAGGATGGGTTGGGGATATGCACAATAAAGTAGGAGGAACAGTTGCAGGAATGAAGACATTAACAGAGAAAAGAAAGACTGAAGCCATGAGGCACCGAAACATGAGCACGCTATTTTTAAGTGTGAAGCTTTGTGGAGCCGCTGTGGTAGTAGATGAGCAGACACTACTGCATGTATCTAGTTCTTCAAAGAATTGGATAACTTTAGTTTAAAGTGGAGGATGGTGGTTAACAAGCACTGAAATAGTGGAAAATGGAAACAGAAAATCACGACAGAAACTAACTAGGTCTGGCAGCATCTAAGAGGAGAAAACATGAGTCAACATTCCAAGTCTAGTGACATTTCAGCTCAAGGGTCAAAGGACAATTCTCCACAGATATTGCTAAACCTGTTGAATTTCATTACCATTTTGTTTTTGTTTCCATTTCCAGCATGTACATTTCTTGCTTTTATTATACTGGAATAATTGTGTGTGGAGATGACAATGGCACGAACAACACATTAGGCAGCCCAAGGATAGAAATAGCAATGCATTTGGAAGTATAGCCAAGGATTCAGAAGCTCAATCCGGGCTCAGATAGGATGTCAAAGTTGCAAGAAGTCTGGTACTCTGCAGCCAAGGAGGCAGTTCGTGGCTATGCCCAACAAATGATGGTTTCTGTCTTTACAATGCTTAACTGGAATATATTATGCCTTAGTCAACTCATGAGTGACTGACTGACCCTTGACTGTATTTCCAAGGTATATCATCACTACACAGTCTAATTTGTTGCACTACAGGATTAATAACAACTGATCCACTGAGCATCATCTTTGGTTACTAACTTGTAAAAGGAGGTTCTTAACAACTTTATTTCAGGTTTACAAATGGTTCTTACCCAGCTGAAGTATTAAGACTCCATCCTCAATGACTTTCAGAGCTAAATGGAAATGTCTATAAAAGGGATAACACAACACTCTTCTGCAGAAAGACACAAGAACTTCTTGAAGAGAATGGTAAGTCTGTTCAACAAGAAACAAAAAAATCACAGCTGTATCACAATGTCATTCATTTCAGAAGGCAACATCTTATTTTCACTCTAAAATTTGGCAACAAATTTACTGCAGCCAAGGTAAATATAAATGAAGACTCTTCTCACAACAGCAGTTCATATCCAAGAATCATGAACCTACATGACTCTAAGGATGGCACGGTGGCTCAGTGGTCAGCATTGTTGCCTCACAGCTCCAGGGGTCAAGGTTCGATTCTACCCTTGGGCACTTGGCTGTGTAGAGTTTGCACATTCCCCCTAGGTTTCTTCCAAAGATGTGCAGTTTTGGTTGATTAGCCACAGAAATGCTGAATTACAGGGATACAACAGGGATGCTCATCAGAAGGTTGGTGTGGACTTGATGGGCCACATGGCTTCCTTCCACAATGTAGAATAGATTCATATAGAATCCCTTTGAACCTAGATGTGTCAAAACACCAAACCTCAATTCATCAAAAGCTCGAACATGCACATCAAGTAGTAACACCCCTGGCTTACAGTGCAGGAAATGCTACTTGTTCCCTCTTCAAGAATAATTCAGCTTCAGTGTTATACATCTTAAAACAGGTTTCAACTTAGAACATAATCTTGGATTTGTATGGAATTTTTGAACTCTGTCACTTTACACTAGGGAGATAATTATCACAGACTATGCACCTTCTCCACCAAAAACAAAAACAAATATTGCCTTTTATTCAGAGACATATTCTGCATTTTCAAGCAGCTACTTGTATTGTCAAGCCAAACCAGACAAAAGAAGTGGGACTACAGGGTGGATTGGTATACTTTTGTTGTATCAACTGCTTCCAACATTCATTCAAATGAAGTTGCAAAGCACAAATCATACTCCCACAAAGAAAGGACTCAAATCAACATCAGTCCATTCTCCACAACCTTTCGGATTTAACAAATTCAGGCAACCACCTGCACATCACTGAACTTTCTAACAGAGTCAGTCATACAGCATGGAAACAGACTCTTTGGCCTAACCAGTCAATGCCAAATATAAAGCCAAACTAAACTAGTCCCATCTGCCTGCTCCTGGCCCATTTCCCTCCAAAACCTTGCCATTCACGTACTTATCCAAATGTCTTTAAACGTCATCACTTTCTCAGCAAGTTCATTCCTGAGAACACAAACCACCCTCTAGAAAATTTGCCCCTTGTCTTTTTTCAAATCTCGCTCGTCTCACCTTAAAAATGTGTCCCCTTGTCTTGAAATCCCCTATTCTAGGCAAAAGACAGCTACCATTCGCCCTATGTATACGCCTCATGATTTTATAAGCCTCTATAGATACAAAACATCTCATTTGAACATTGTTATCTATCTAGACTTCCAAAAGACCTTTGATACGGTGCCTCACGCGAGGCTGCTGAGCAAGGTGAGGGCCCATGGTGTTTGAGGTGAGCTACTGGCTTGGATTGAGGATTGGCTGTCTGACAGAAGGCAGGGAGTTGGGATAAAAGGCTCTTTTTCCAGAATGGCAACCGGTGACGAGCGGTGTCCCGCAGGGTTCAGTGTTGGGGCCACAGCTGTTCACCTTATATATTAATGATCTGGATAAAGGGGCTGGGGACATTCTGGCGAAGTTTGCCGATGATACAAAGATGAGTGGACAGGCAGGTAGTACTGAGGAGGTGGGGAAGCTGCAGAAAGATTTAGACAGTTTAGGAGAGTGGTCCAGGAAATGGCTGATGAAATTCAATGTGAGTAAATGTGAGGTTTTGCACTTTGGGAAAAAGAATACAGGCATGGACTATTTTACGAATTTTCTCACTGTTTAGAAATCAGAAGTGCAAAGGGATCTGGGAGTGTTGGTTCAGGGTTCTCTAGAGGTTAACCTGCAGGTAGGGTCCGTAATTAAGAAAGCGAATGTAATGTTGTCGTTTATCTCAAGAGGGTTGGAATATAAAAGCAGCCATATGCTTCTGAGGCTTCATAAAGCTCTAGTTAGGCCCCATTTAGAATACTGTGTCCAATTTTGGGCCCCACACCTCAGGAAAGACATACTAGCCCTGAAGCGTGTCCAGCGGAGATTCACACGGATGATCCCTGGAATGGTAGGTTTAGCGTATGATGAACGGCTAAGGATCCTGGGATTGTACGCATTAGAGTTTAGAAGGTTGAGGGGAGTTCTAATAGAAACTTACAAGATAATGTATGGTTTAGAAGGGGTGGACGCTAGGAAGTTGTTTCCGTTAGGTGGGGAGACTAGGACCCGTGGACACAGCCTTAAAATTAGAGGGGGTAAATTTAAAATTGAAATGAGACGACATTTCTTCAGCCAGAGAGTGGTGGGCTTGCGAAATTCATTGCCGCGGAGTGCAGTGGAGGCCGGGACGTTGGATGCCTTCAAGGCAGAGATCAACAAATTCTTGATCTCAGAAGGAATCAAGGGCTACGGGGAGAGTGCAGGGAAGTGGTGTTGAAATGCCCCTCAGGCATGATTTAAATGGCGGAGTGGGCTTGATGGGCCGAATGGCCTTACTTCCACTCCTATGTCTTATGATCTTATGGACTGGTGACCCCTTTGATGGTACGTACACAATTTGTTATTTAGCCTAGGCCCGGTCTGATAGTCACTGCTGTTAAAAGTAAAATCACCAATGTGGGCATGACAATGAGCAGGAGTTCAATGCGAACAAATAAAAAGGCGAAAAATGCGAAAGCTTATTGTTTATTGTCTGCCTGCCATTTTCTGAAATTGCAAAAGTATGAACCATAATAGTTGGGGAGACACATTACTCATCAATTATAAGTTCTTTACCATGTGTATACCTGTTTGCTCGCCCAGCAAGATTTCCACATTCATAATATTGCCAAAGTTGACCCAGCTCAGTTCATTTGCTGCTAAAGTCCTATTTTATGCCTGGTTTTATTGTTTGCTGATGACACATGGGTGTGGTTGGCTAAGCTGGTGCCTATAAACCAGCTACAGGCCTTGCGGTGTAAGGACACCCACTGTGCTATTAGGATGGGTGACCAGCTGACAAGAAAGGAACCGTGGTAGGCTTCCAAGTCAGGATGGTGGGGGGCTCAGAGGGGAACATGCTGGTGGTGGTTTCCCCAAATATCTGATCTCATATTTCTAAGGTGGTCATGCTTGTGAATTTCAAAGTGATGTCTAAGGAGGCTCAGTGAATTGCTGCAACGCATCTTGTGGATACGTACTGCTCACTGTTTGGTCGTGGTGAAGCTTGTGATTTGAGTGAGTGTTGATGGAGCGCCACTCAATCAGACAAGTGCAGGTTATTCCATCTCAGTTGGCATGGGACTTGATGGTGGACGTGTACTGTAGACAGAAAGCAAACTGGCTGTTGCAGAATTCTTTGCCACTGACCTGCTCTGCCTACAGTATTTAAAAGGCTGTTTCAGTTCAGCTTTTACAACTCAGAACATAGGGCATGTACTGTGCTGTATTGTTCTTTGGGCAATGATGTTGCGTCTCTAAAGTATCTGACTCCACTACCAGTGCCGGCAGTGCATTCCACATGCCCACCATTCTCTGTGTAAAGAACCTACCTCTGACATTTTGATCAATGGTATCCCACAGGATACTGACACTAGGGGATTTATTGCTCTAGATCTGACCACTCTGATGCATACTGGGACGCCTTACCTTCTGCATACTCAGTAAACTTAAGCTCATTTGTGGATAGCAGGAAATAAGTGAAGTTAGCTGTCACAGTCAAGAGAATCTGGTAACAATCAGTAATGTAAAAGGAAGAATTAGGAGCCTTGGACACGCACCCCTGGAATATCATTTCCTTGAGACAAAGGGAGAATGCACAGCACACCTAATTCAAAAGGTTGAGCAAACAGGCAACTGAATGGGGTCTATCACTCACCTCATGGGTTTTAAGTTCTCCCATATCAACATTGCAGACTAGATAACTGAAGCATTATCAATCTTCAGTGACTCTCTAATGGCTTTTATCCAACAGCTAAAGAGGCATTTGCCATCTGTCACTCCAGTCAATCAATGACTCATAGCAACTTTATTTAGGATCTTATATCCACAACTGCGGAGTTAATGTTCTGGAGAGATAAGCTTTAATGACTGAACATCCATTTTGTTGCTAGAAACAGCCGAGAGCTCTTAAATTGACTGATTTACCCAAGACTATATAGGAGGCAACAGAAATGGCATAAAAAGGCATTTCCCTTACTTCAAACCAACATAAAGTCCCGCTCAGTTTCCGGATGTTCCACGAGGATTCAGTCTGGGGAAAAAAAAACAAACAATTACACAAAAGTAAGCTCACTTTAAATACATTAACAAAGTTATTACTGACTGTACTGTTAATGTACCAGTTGTTTACTTTTATACCAGTCATCAGATTGAGGGGGTGGCTGCAAGCTGTAGATGGACAGGCAGCACAGAAAGAACAAATACATCACTCTTCCCATTCTGGGAGAGGAATCAATCCAGCTCAGAAAGAGAGACGTTCTCTCTCGCCCTGAGATATTGCTCGGTCTACTGAGCTCAAACACATTCCTTCCTTTTAAAAAGTCAACTGCATGAATTTACAGGTTAACTTACATTAGCTTCTCCTTCAGTGATGCGGACTTCATAGGCATATGCAAGGATAATGTCAAGCAGGCCAAAGTAAACATTCTGGCATGACCTTTTATCCAGCAGGTAATTCTTGTTGGTGAAGTTTCGTAACTGTTCCTTTTCATCTTCAGAAAATTCAACTGAGGATGAGAGAGGTTTTGTTTATTGTAACGCTACTCAATCAGCTTTTGAAGCATAAGTTTAAGAAGGTACTTGTTTCAAATACATTTTAAAATAAAACTTGTTCAATGAGGTTTCATTAATTGAACTACAGTGCCACATCCTTATACAGCACATAGAGGGTAATAAAATGTTCCAAGGCGTTTCAGAGGCAGAGGCATTCTGAATCAAAATGTGGTACAGAGACATTTAAGGAGACATTAGCAGATGCCTTATTGAGGAGAATATTGATTTGGAGAGGGGTTTACAAGAAACTGTAGAATTTAGGGAATAAGCAGCTGAGACACAGCCAACAATGGTGGAATAATTAGAATCCGGGATTTTAGAATCAGGGATGCCCCAGAGATTGGAATTAGATGAATGCAATTATCTCAGAAGGCTGTTTGGCTGACAGAAATTACAGTTAGGTCGGGGCCTGATTATGGAAGGAGCTGAAAGCAAGGATGAAAGCTTGGAAAAGAAGACTTCTTTAACTAGGAGCCAAAGTAGCTCAGTCAGCGCAAGCAGGATGGGCGAACATCATTTTAGAGAAGAGAGTATCGTATGAACAGGATCTCTGGGCAGTGCATAGAACCAAAAGAAAACTGATGCTTAAAGGTGGCACTGCAGGATGCAGCAGCTTACCCCACGTCACTTGGTGACCTTAGTCTGCATGCTCTCAACCCTCCCAAACCTGGCCTCAGTCCCCCTCTGTGTGGGGGCACAGCCTCTACATTAGGCCCCACATGTCAAAAGGCAACTGAATGCACATTTAAAGAAAATGGATATGCAAGGTTATGGGGAAAACAACTGGCATGTGGGAATAAATTCAACAGCTCTTGCAAGCAGCTGACACAGGTGTGATAAGTTGAATGGCCTCCTTCTGAGCTGTAGGATTCCATGTCACTTCTGAAAGGCTAAATGAATCTTAGCTCACTTAACAGTAAATTCCAAAGATAATGTTCGGTGCCATATTTCAGATATAAAAATCATATCTGGAAAATGTAAATGCAAAAAGATCACAAGTGGCTCACAGCCATCCATCCACATGCGTTTGAATTAAAACACTGAAATTGTGTTTCAAAATTTTACAGGTGTCTGAAATGGTTTCTTCAGACTGGATGGCAGCAAATGTGGCCTTACCACTAAGAACAGTGGGAAAGATCTGTTAGCCTAATATCAATTATAGGCAACATGATAATCTATAAAAGAGGAGATATCAGAAGATAGAGAAAATAATGGCAGGATTGGGCAGAGTCAACATGGATTTATAAAAAGGAAATCATGTTTAACAAACCTGCCAGAGTTTTTGTTTGAGTGTTAACTAAAAAAAAAGGCAGATGCAGTGTATTGAGGATTTACATTCACATGAAGTTTTTTGATAAGGTACCACCTATAACGTTGATAAACAAACAAAGCACATGGGACTGGAGAAATATACTTGCATGGATTCACAACTGGTTAACAAATAGAAAAAAGGGAAGAATAAATGGGTCATCTTCAGGTTGGCAAACAGACTAATGGGCTATCACAAGGATCAGTGCTCAAGCCCAGCTACAGACAAACTATACAATGCTTTGAAATTGGAAATATTACACTTGATCCCCAAATTTGCAGATAATATGAATCTTGGGGCAGGGGGGCGTTGCGAGGACAATACAAATGTGATTGAAGGAGATTTACAGGGTACAAGTGAATGGGTAGAAGTTTGGGAGACAGAATACAATGTGGAGAAGTGAGGTTATCCACATCATTAGGAAAAGTGATGAGAGGTTGTCAGAGTTCATGAGTGGTGGCTCAGTCACAGAGTACGTTCAAGACTGAGATCAATAGATTTCTACATATCAAATATTAAAAAACATGCAAGCAAAATGCACAAAAATCAAGTTGAAATTGAAGATACCCACAATTTAACTGAATGGGCTGAATTAATGACTCATTTCTTATAAAGCCAAAAATACAAGTTGAACTGACTAAAAGCCATGCTACTCAAAGTCAAAGAAAAGATTGATAACCAACAAGATAACAGATAAAAATATCAGCAGAACTGTTGCAGTGTGCATAACTGCAAGCAAGAACAGCAAACGTAGTTGTCAGAAACTAAAAAGAAGAAACTCCTCAGAAACCAGAGAAACCACACCCATTAATAGTACAAAGTCACCACATTAAACATTGCTGAAACTGTCACAGGACTGAATCATGTTTTACTATGAATGACTACTGCACCCTGCTGCAAAGTGCAGATTTCCAGGTGGAGACTTTGTATCATCAGCATCTTTTTGCACAGCCTTAACGTTTAAGGACAAATCCAAACACCCAATAATTGAACAGAACACCATAATAAAATTTTACATTTTTATACAAACACAAACTTTGTTGCATCTACGAATAAAATTTTAAAAAGCAAACCATATTAAATCTTTATAAACTACAATGTTACATTATGGTAAAAACACGCAGCCCCACTTTTTATTCTTCCTGTCCCTCAGCCTCCAGATTAGTGCTCCATTAAACACTGCAAGAACCTTGAAGGTTTATTCACTTCTTCTGCGACCAACCCAAAGCTGTGTGACAGCCCTCTGGGATTAACTTGAATTCTCCTTGGTACCTCAGCTTTCTCCAAATGTTACAATTTTCAGGGAAACCTTAAGTGACCCACAATGTTTCTGTCATGACTGTAAACTGTTCAATTGTGGATTTAACTGTTTTCTTGCTTAGGGATTTTAAGATCAGGCACACCCTTGTTCCCAATAGTCCTCAACGCTCCTACAATTTCTATATAGATGCTGGTCCACGGCAGATTTCAAGTTCCTGTCAGATGATGTCTTTTCTTGTGCCTGCGACAAGCTAGCTGACTGACTGCATGCTTCGCCCTCCACCCCACCCCCCTACACACACACAAAAAGGAAAATCCAAACTTCTAGTGTACATCTCTAACTGCACAGCACGTTCGCACAAACGAAAATGGAAACCAATTATTTTACCTTTAAACACAACTTTAATTCTGCAACCCACAAGAATAATTTATATTGTTTATGGAATTTACAGCTGAATTTCTGCTCTTAACAAGCAGCCCAAAGGACGTATTGGGCCTTGGACAGTGTACAACTTATGTTTACAAGAATGATACCAGGACTTCAGGGGCTATGTTAGGAGGAAAAATTATACAATTTAGACATGTTTTCTCTAGAATTTAGAAGGGTAAGGTGTGATTTGACCAAAGCCTTCAAGATATTAACAGGAAACTACAAGGTAAATTAAGATAAACTATTTCCATTGGTTTGGGATTCCAGAACTCAGGGATACAGTCTGAGGATTAGGGTCAGACTATCCAGGATAGATGTTAGAAAGCGCTTCTATGCACAAAGGGTGGTACACGTCAGGAACCCCTTTCTCCCAAAGGCACTAGGTGCAAGATTAGTTGCAGAGTCTAAATCGGAGCCAGACACATTTTTGTTAGGCAAATGTATTAAGGGAGTCGGGCTAAAGACAGGTGCATGGAGTTAGGCCACAGATCAGCCATGATCTCACTGAATGATGGAATAGACTCGAGCAACTGAATGGACTATTCCCTGTCCTGTGTTCTTAATTCCCTTGTAGGCCCACTGTGCCCAGATCCTGTGTTTTGGAACTACATGCGTAAATTTCCATCTTCTCCTTTACTTGTCCATGGATTGCAGGTATCGCTGGCCAGGCCAACATTTACTGCCTCAGACAGGATGCCAATGAAGTGTTTGCCTGAACTGCTGTGGTGCTTAGGATGAAACTCCAAACACTACTTTTAGAGAGGGAGTTCCATTTTTTGACTCAGCGACATTGAAACAATGCTAATATAGTTCATTTAGGATCAGGAGGGATATAGAGGACAATTTGACCCGAGTGGTACTCTCATTCATCCACTGTCGTCGCCCTTCTCGTTGGTAATAGATTGCAGATTTGTAAAGGCCTTTTTAAAAAAAGTCTTTGTGAGGTACCTTGTTTCCGGTCATCCCTCCACTTGTTCACATCCACAAGTTACTCACTGAGGAATTCCTAGTTGCTGATCTGCTCTTAGAACTAGTTCAGTTTCTGGTAAAATGGTAACCTCCAGGATGTTGAAAATAGGGTATCCAAACGATAATAATGCCATTGAATGACAAAGGAAGATTGTGAGGAGGAGAGTGAGGCAATTACTTGACAGAACAACTGTTGTCCGAATCCAGTCCCACTCCTAAAATGTTCAGGCCTTGGTGATAAGCATCATTCCCCACCCATCCACCCTAATCTTGGCTGCTTTCATTCTATAATGATTGCTGCTAATATCAAGATAAAAGAGGAGAATCAGGCCCAAAAACAGAATTGTTGAAAAGTGCTTCAAACTCAGTGAAGTTCACTTCATATATAGCCAAACTGGAGATGTGCCAATGCAACAGGAGTAATGAAATAACTGCAGCCCGAGAATTCCAACTCCATAACACAGACAATTATCATCAAGTCTGCACTGGGGTCTTTCTCCATATGAAGCAGTGAGTCTAAGCCCAGACTGTTGCTGAATTCCAATGCTTCCTATCACATCCTCCCCCGCCAAATAATTTGTTTCGCAAAAGGACAAAGGTAATGACTGACAAGGAGATTGTCCTCTCCAAATCAATAAATCCACAAGCCAAACTAAAAAACAAAACACTGGACACGGTACTGAGTTCTTCCAGCAGCTGATTCTTATTTCAGAATGTTTAAGTCAATTGATTCTTAAGCACAGGCAGCATTCATCTTCCCTAATTGTATTTGGAAGTCAATTCTGTGTATTGATTACTCTGTAAAGAAGTTCCTGATTTAATTCTCAAATTTGCAAAATAGCATCAAGCAGCAAAACTGAATTCAATGGAAAGACGACAGGGAAATTTCTACTGGAATCCTACCCAGTAGAAATGGAGGAGGATTATGATCGTAGGACAAAACTGCATGGTTTCCTCAGGCGAGTGTCTCAAACAGAAGGACAATCAATACAACCAAAAAAAAGTGGTAACTGAGACTGCAGTGATTCATCTTGAAATACCCCAAAATGGAGGACCGAGATCACAGCATATTCACTTTTAAGTGTTATCATAGTTTCTGGATAGATGAGCCATCTTCAGCTCCTTCAGTGATCTATCCCCTGTCACAGTAGGGATAGTCAATGATGGTTTCACAATGTTCTGTTCCATTTGCAATGCTAAAGCAGTCTGTGTCCACACATAACACGACCTGGAGAACTTTCAGCCTTGGGTTCAACAGTGGCATGCAACATTCAGGTCACACAAGTTCTGTGCAATGGCCAACAAAGGAATCTAGCTATCACCTTTAGAAGTTCAATGGCTTTATCGTTGATTTCTGCCATTGTCAACATCCTGTGGGTTACAACTGATCAGATACTGAACTGGACCAGCCAGGCACATATGATGGTTACAACGGCAGGTTAGGGGCTGGCAATTCTGCCACAAGAAGCTCACCTCCCAACTTCCCAATGTCCCTCCACCATCTACAAAGCAGGAAATCAAAAGGAAAGATAGGATACTCCCCCTTTGCCTGAATGATGCAGCTCCAGAACGTACAGGCTCAGTGGGCCAAAGGGCCCATTTCTGTGCTGGATTGTTCTTCAACAACACTTAAACTCAGCACTCACCCGAGACAAAACAAAACAGCCTACATCTTCAGCATTCCATGCCACTAACTTAAAATTCACATTCTCCACCGCTGGTACATGGTGGCAGCAATGGAAGATGCATTGCAAGCAAGTCCAGCAAACCTCCTTTGCAAGCGTTTTCCAAATCTGCAACCTCTACCACCTCAAAGGATGAGTCACAGATGGATGGGAACAGCACCTCCTCCTGAACACACTAGCAGCACACTATCTTGACTTAGAACCATCTTACTGTGCCTTTGGTGTTGCCATTTCAGCAATTTCTGCTTCTGTTGTAAGTATGTATGTCAGTCTACTCGGAACCATGATTGTTAACCATTATGAATCAGAGAACAAATAACTGGAGGGTCCCTGCAGGATTAACTGAAGTTCATTTATATTGTGAAGTTTTATACCGATAGAGAGAAAACAATGAAATACATTCACTTGTTTTACTCTTTAATAATAATCAAAGATCAATATTAGCTTAGAAAACTTCAGTGACAGGAAAGCTTTTTGGTTCAGTCATGTCTCCTCTGAATTGAAGTCAGATGTAAGGAAAGCTTCTCAAAAGAAAGAGAAATTTGTGGAGAAAAGTTGAGAATAAAAGTTACCTCAGAATAAGGATTGTAGTTTATGAAAACATGCAGACCTGGAGTCTGAGATAACAAGGTGTGGAGCTGGAGGAACACAGCAGGCCAGGAAGCACCAGAGGAGCAGGAAAGCTGACGTTTTGGGTCTAGGCCCAAAACGTCAGCTTTCCTGTTCCTCTGATGCTGCCCGGCCTGCTGTGTTCCTCCAGCTCCACACCTTGCTGTCTCAGACTCCAGCATCAGCAGTTCACACTATCTCAGACCAGGAGTCTTCCATTACAACTCTGCAGACTATCAAAGAACTGAAAAGCCAGAGCTCTCAGCTGAGAGTGAGGCCAAGAGAAAAGGTTCACAGCTCACAGGACTGGAACTGTGAAGAGGTCAACCTACAAATTTAAAAAGGGAAGGAAAAGGTCTTTGGATTTTGATCAATAGTAAAGTGAAGTGACAGTATTGGGAGTATGAGAGTTTGTTCAGCAGAGTTTTTGAAATCTCTAAATATTAATACATTTAGAAAGCTTGATTTGTTTTATCTTATTATAAAGTATTTCTCGTCTAAGAGACTGTTTTATTATTGAAACCAAATCTGCAGCCTCATTCATTCATGTTTCAGTGAAAAAATTTCATGTTTTAAAAAAAAAGATCTAATGCAACAGATTTCATTCTCGGATCAGGTTTATCCAAAAGTAACATACAACTTGGAACAATACAGCGCAGAACAGGGTCTTCAGTCCTCGATGTTGCATCGACCTGTGAACTAATCTAAGCCCACCCCCCTACAATATCCCATCATCATCCATATGCTTATCCAAGGACTGTTTAAATGCCCCCAATGTGGCTGAGTTCACTACATTGGCAGGCAGGGCATTCCATACCCTTACCACTCTCTGAGTAAAGAACCTGCCTCTGACATCTGTCTTAAACCTATCACCCCTCAATTTGTAGCTATGCCCCCTCATCCTCGGACAAAGACTCTCACTGTCCACCCTATCTAATCATCTTCTATGTCTCTATTAAATTCTCTCCTAACCTTCTTCTCTCCAATGAGAACAGACCCAAGTCCCTCAGCCTTTCCTCATAAGACCTTCTCTCCAGACCAGACAACATCCTGGTAAATCTCCTCTGCACCTTTTCCAATGCTTCCACATCCTTCCTGTAATGGGCCAACCAGAACTGCAAGCAGTATTCTAAGTGAGGCCGCACTAGTGTTTTGTACAGCTGCAGCATGACATCACGGATCCGGAACTCAATCCCTCTAACATCAAAACCTAACACACCGTAAGCCTTCTTGACAGCACTATCAACCTGGGTGGCAACGTTCAGGGATCTATGTACATGGACACCAAGATCCCTCTGCACATCCACACTACCAAGAATCTTTCCATTGACCCAGTATTCTGCCTTCCTATTATTCTTCCCAACGTGAATCACCTCACATTTATCTACATTGAACTCCACTCGCCATCTCTCAGCACAATTCTGCAGTTTATCCAAGTCTGCCTGCAACCTGCAACATTCCTCCACACTATCCACCACTCCACTGACTTTAGTGTCATCTGCAAACTTACTAACCCATCCACCTATACCTGCGTCTAAGTCATTTATAAATATGACAAGCAGCAGTGGTCCCAAAACAGATCCTTGAGGCATACAACTAGTAACCGGAATCCAGGCTGAATATTTTCCATCAACCAACACTCGTTGCCTTCTTACAGAAAGCCAGTTTCTAATCCAAACTGCTAAATCTCCCTCAATCCCGTGCCTCTATTTTCTCCAATAGCCTACCATGTGGAACCTTATCAAAGGCTTTACTGAAGTCCATGTACACCACGTCGACTGCCCTACCCTCATCCACATGCTTGGTTATCTTCTCAAAAAACTCAATGAGGTTTGTGAGACACGACCTGCCCTTGACAAATCCATGCTATCTCCAATCAAATTGTTGCTTGCTAGATGATTATAAATCCTCTCTTATAATCCTTTCCAAAACTTTTCCGACAACAGACTTAAGGCTCACAGGTCTATAATTACCTAGGTCATCCCTACTGCCCTTCTTGAACAAGGGCACAACATTTGCAATCCTGCAGTCCTCGGGTACTAAGCCAGTAGACAATGAGGACTCAAAGATCAAGGCCAAAGGCTCCGCCACCATCCCCCTAGCTTCCCAGAGAATCCTCGGAAAAATCCCATTCGGCCCGGGGAATTTATCTATACCTTCACACCCTTTTAGAATTGATAACACCTCCTCCTTACTAACCTCAATCCTTTCAATTCTAGAAGCCCGTAACTCAGTCTTCTCCTCTACAATATGCTCCTTATCCTGAGTGAAAACAGATGAGAAATATTCATTTAGGACCTCTCCGATCTCCACAGGGTCCACACACAACTTCCCACTTCTGTCTCTGACTGGCCCTATTCCTACCCTCGTCATCCTCTTAATCCTCACATACCTATAGAAAGCTTTAGGGTTCTCCTTTATTCTACCTGCTAATGTGTGCTCAGGTCCCGTCCTTGCTCTTCTTAACTCACTCTTTGAATCCTTCCTAGCTAATCTGTAACTCTCCATCACCTCATCTGAACCATCTCATCTCATCATCAGAAGCCTCCCTCTTCCGCTTAACAGGAGATACAATTTCTTTAGTAAACCATGGTTCCCCTACCTTATCACTTCCTCCCTGCCTGACAGGGACATACCTATCAAGGACATGCAATATCTATTCCTTAACCCAGCTCCACATTTTGATTGTCCCCATCCCCTGCATTTTGCTACCCCATTCTATGCCTCGTCTTGTCTAATCGCATTATAATTGCCCCTCCCCCATCTGTTACTCTTGCCTTGTGGCATGTTCCTACCCCTTTCCATCGCTAAACTTAACGTAACCAAATTATGGTCACTCTCTCCAAAGTGCTCACCTACCACTAAATCAAACACCTGGCCTGGTTCATCACCAAGTACTAGATCCAGTGTGGCCTCCCCTCTCGTCAGCCCTTCGAAATACTGTGTCAGGTAGCCGTCCTGCACACATTGGACAAAAACCGATCCATCCGATGTACTAGAGTTATAGCATTTCCAGTCAATGTTAGGGAAGTTAAAGTCTCCCATAATGACCACCCTGTTCCTTTCACTCCTGCCCAGAATCGTTTTGCCAATCCGCTCCTCCACATCCCTGGAGCTTCGCGGACGTCTATAAAAAACTCCCAGTGTTACCTCCTCTCCTGTTTCTGATCTCAGCCCATACGACCTCAGTAGACGAGTCCTCATCAAAAGTTCTTTCAGCCACCATTATACTGTCCTTGACTAACAAAGGCACACCTCCCCTTCTTTTACCACCTTCCCTCATCTTAATGAAAGATCTAAACCCTAGAACCTGCAACATCCATTCCTGACCCTGCTCTAACCATGTCTCCGAAATCGCCACGACATCGAAGTCCCAGTACTATCCATGCTGCAAGCTCACCTACCTTATTCCGGATACTCCTGGCAGTGAAGTAGACACACTTCAAACCGGGCTTACTATCTGCCAGCACATTCCTGTGACAGTGAGATCCTGTCCATTCCTCCCTACTCTCTTCCTCCTGTGGACTGGAACTACACCTCAGTTTCCCATCCCCCTGCTGAGCTAGTTTAAATCCACCCGAACAGCACTAGCAAATTTCCCACCCAGGATATCAGTACCCCTCTGGTTCAAGTGGAGGCCATCCTGTTTGTAGAGGTCCCACGTTCCCCGGAATGAGCCTCAATTGTCCATGTACCTGAAGTCCTCCCTCCTGCACCATCCCTGCAGCCACGTATTCAGCCGAAATCTTGTGGCACGGGTAACAAACCAGAGATAACCACTCAGTTTGATCTAGCTCTCAGCTTCCACCCTAGCTCCCTGAAATCCTGGCAGCTGGGATCAGGAATGCACATCTTGCAGGCCTACATACCTCTCTGACAATTGTTTTCTCTTTCATCTTGTTCCACTTGCTTCTTTAACTACAGTATAAAACTCACCTACTCCAAGTTCCCCTCCAAGCCACCCACATTCCCAACTTGGAAATAGATCAGCGCTCATTCACCATCACCAGGGCAAAATCTTTCAATTCCTTTCCTGTCTCCAGCAGGTGGACCGCAATGTTCCAAGAAAGCAGCTCATCACTACCTTCTTAAAGACAATTAGGGACAGGCAATAAATGCTCGTCAACCAGAAATGCCCACATCACCCAAGTGAATAAAAACAACTCTTCTGCCTCTTCAGTTCCAAAACATTAACTCTTTCTCCATCCAGATTCTGCTAGATGAGCTGAACTTCTCCAGCGCTGATTTTAATTCTGATTGGCTTTGACGTTTTTTTCTGGCTTTCATCACATCTTTGAATAGCTTTTATAATCTTTTACTTTTTGCCTTCTTCATTTAGTCCAGGTTTAATTATCAATGTTGCAAACAATAAAGACATAGTCATGATTTTAAAATTTCAAATTTAGTCATTAATACAACCCTTCCTTTTCTCCATGTAAAGACCTACCATCTGATGGTTAAGCATTCCTGATTTAATAATCAACATGGCAACATTTCCCTTCCAACTGCACCAAGGTTCTCTTTTATGTCACTCTATTCATTTATACAGTTAAGTGGTTTTGCCCTGCATGTATCCCTCTAGTTACTCTATTGAGATAACAATGGCCCAATACAAGTACTATTTTAAAAGAAAAGTACTTAACTCACTTTGTTACTCAGAGACAAGTCAGAAAGAACTACTTCACTTTTTGCAATAACCAATCGTAAACTGAGAACACAATACAGATTGTTCAGTCACATCAAAATCACTTCTAAAAACCCCTACCATTTCACATCATTAATGCAAACTATTGTAAGGGAATTAAGGGAAGAAAAGTCAGTCAATTTTATTACATCCCGTCAAAAGTATTATGTAATTTCCATCATGAAAATATCAGATCATGAATTAATTATTCCATCTCACTATTATTTTTGGGAGCCAATTCAAGATGTTAATCTCTCAATGTGATGAGCAATCTCCTGACACCTCATCTGAATTTTCCTTTTAACTAGTTCCCAACAACCTCCTCCCGTAATTGAATGAGAAAGGAGTGTGGGTCACCTTTTTACTGCAATAAAAGATGTGTTTTTTTCCAAGCAGCAAACGTACTAATCAGGTGTTCATGGCCACACCCATTCTTAGGATGACGTTCTGCCCAAATTCACGGCTATGTTGTCACTTTGATGATTAGATTATAATCGAAACTGTTCCACAAGGTCAGGATTTCTGCTGTTCCACTCTTGCTTGCTTGTAAGGAGTTAACAAGGCAAATTTTCATAAAATCTTGCAATTTCAAATTAGACAAAAATAAAGTGAGAGATTTATATTTCAAGCTAAATTTTGCCAACTTGAATTCTCCTGCAAAGCATAAGATCATGCATCAACTGATGTTGAGCTCAGCTGTTTTAGATCATAAGCAATTTTTCATCAATTTGATTCCTTTTGACTAGTCTGGTAATTACAGGCACCATAAGTCTCTCAGTGAGTAAAGTGACCCAGGTACAAGGATCTCCAGTTGAAAATCATTTCTACAGATCTCAGGCACTCACTCAGTCACACTATAGCTCTTGAAGAAGTTAAGCTTACATAAATTTTCTTCTGTAGAACAGAGGAATGTAAAATAAGATAGGTTTCTATTAAAATCAAGACCCAAATCTTTCAAGAAGAATTACTTAATAGGAGAATGTTAGTTACCCACAGTTCTAATGCAGTTACCATTCCATCATGTACCATATAGGGGCAGCACGGTGGCTGAGTGGTTAGCACTGCAGCCTCACAGCGCCTGGGGACCCGGGTTCAATTCCAGCCTCGGGTGACTGTCTGTGTTGAGTTTGCACATTCTCCCTGTGTCTGTGTCGGTTTCCTCCAGGTGCTCCTGTTTCCTCCCACAGTCCAAAGATGTGCAGGCTAGGTGAGTCAGCCATGCTAAATTGCCCATAGTGTTCAGGCATGTGGGTTATAGGGGGATGAGTCTGGATGGGATGCTTCAAGGGGCGGTGTGGACTTGTTGGGCCAAAGGGCCTGTTTCCACACTGTAGGGAATCTAATCTAATCTAACTGCTGTGGACTGGCTGAAGAATGTAAGCTGATTTGGCTTTGTCAGAGGATGGCCGTAATTACCTCTCATGTCTACTATTCCAACAGTCTCTTGGTCAACCTCTGATGTCTTCAAATCACTGAAAACCACGGCATCTAGATCAGAGTCAGAAAATCCCCTCCCTCCACCATTCACCTCTGTTTACTGCTTGAAGATGCCCCTTAAAATCTACATTTTGTGACAAGCTTTTGGTCACCTGTCCTGGCATTATCAAGTTAACAAAGTGTGTAGCTGGATGAACACAGCAGGCCAAGCAGCATCTCAGGAACACAAAAGCTGACGTTTCGGGCCTGGACCCTTCATCAGAGAGGGGGATGGGGAGAGGGTTCTGGAATAAATAGGGAGAGAGGGGGAGGCAGACCGAAGATGGATAGAGGAGAAGACAGGTGGAGAGTATAGGTGGGGAGGGGATAGGTCAGTCCGGGGAGGACGGACAGGTCAAGGAGGCAGGATGAGGTTAGTAGGTGGGAAATGGAGGTGCGGCTGGAGGTGGGAGGAGGGGATGGGTGAGAGGAAGAACAGGTTGGGAGGCAGGGACTAGCTGGGCTGGTTTTGGGATGCAGTGGAGGTGGGAGAGAGTTTGAAGCTTGTGAAGTCCACATTGATACCACTGGGCTGCAGGGTTCCCAAGCAGAATATGAGTTGCTGCCCCCGCAATAACCGCCCTAAGAGAATCCCCCTCGTCCTCACATACCACCCCACCAACCTCCGGATACAACACATCATCCTCCGACACTTCTGCCAACTACAATCCGACCCCAGCACTAAAGAGATTTTTCCATCCCCATCCTTGTCTGCCTTCCGGAAAGACCACTCTCTCCATGACTCCCTTGTCCGCTCCACACTCCCCTCAACCCCACCAAACCCGGCACCTTCCCCTGCAACCGCAGGAAATGCTACACTTGCCCCCACACCTCCTCCCTCACCCCCATCCCAGGCCCCAAGATGACTTTCCATATTAAGCAGATGTTCACCTGCACATCTGCCAATGTAGTATACTGTATCCACTGTACCCAGTGTGGCTTCCTCTACGTTGGGGAAACCAAGCGGAGGCTTGGGCACCGCTTTGCAGATCACCTCCGCTCGGTTCGCAACAAACAACTGCACCTCCCAGTCGCAAACCATTTCAACTCCCCCTCCCATTCTTTAGATGACATGTCCATCAGGGGCCTCCTGCAGCGTCACATTGATGCCACCCCAAGGTTGAAGGAACAGCAACTCATATTCTGCTTGGGAATCCTGCGGCCCAATGGTATCAATGTGGACTTCACCAGCTTCAAAATCTCCCCCTACTGCATCCCAAAACCAGCCCAGCTCGTCCCCGCCTCCCTAACCTGTTCTTCCTCTCACCTATCCCCTCCTCCCACCTCCAGCCGCAACTCCATTTCCCACCTACTAACCTCATCCCACCTCCTCGACCTGTCAGTCCTCCCCGGACTGACCTATCCCCTCCCCACCTATATTCTCCTCTATTCATCTTTGGTCCGCCTCCCCCAGTCTCCCTATTTATTTCAGAACCCTCGCCCCAACCCCCTCTCTGAAGAAGGGTCTAGGCCCGAAACATCAGCTTTTGTGATCCTGAGATGCTGCTTGGCCTGCTGTGTTCATCCAGTTTCACACTTTATTATCTTGGATTCTCCAGCATTGCAGTTCCCATTGTCTCTGACATTATCAAGTCATGTTATTGGATAGGAGCATGAGGAAATATATTAATTTAAAACAAGTAGTTTGGTAAAGTTTGCAAGAAAGTATTACTAGAATACCAACCACACCAGCAATCTGAGATATATAAATAACAAGCGGGACAGAACACCAATGCTTCAGCGGAGGTTCACTTACAATGTTACTCAGTAGGGTGACAAAACCTACAGCGAGCAAACCCACCAGCTTGGCGAGCATGTCTACAACCTCATGTTTGGTAAATTAGGGAGTCAATGTTTTGGAGAGAGAAAGGCAATTAGCAACAAAACAACCAGAATCACAAGTTTCACTTCTTTCCCACATCAAACTTCAGTTGGAAGCTCCTCCCCTCAAGGAAATGACATCCCAATCAGCTGTAAATTCATTTTCTCTGAGCCCTGAAAAACAGATCAGACGTCACAAGTAATTCAGCTGCTTCCTGATGTCTTTCTTATGGCTGCAGTTTCCACAGCGAACCTCCAATTCCCAAGAAAGCTTTCAAACAGCCAATATAAATGGATTGTTGTATTTGGAAATAAACAGAACCACCCTTTGCATCTCACAATCCATCATGTTATGTGGCAGTATCAATGTGCTAAATGGGGCTGACTTCGAACAAGTCTTACAATTCGAGACTGGGCATTCACGAGCTGCTGCAGGTTATCAGCAGAAGAATCATGATCTGCAACCTAATAAACCAGCACATCCCCCACTCAACTGTTATCTTCAAGCCAGAGAATCAAGCCTGGTTTAAATGGAAAATGTGCCAGACATACCTAAAAATGATGTGTCAACCTGGCTAAGTACCAAACAGGACTGTGAGATAAAAAGCATAAGCAACAAGTGATAGAGCTACATAATTGCACAACCAATGGATCACAACTAAGCTCTGTAGGCCTGTCACATCCAGTCGTGATTGGTGGAGGACAATGAAACAAAATCACTGTATAGCGCAGCTCCACAAAATACCCCCACCTTCAAATGATGGGAGAGCCCACCATAACAGTGCAAAAGCCAAGGGTGAAGCATTGCAGCAATCTTCGGTCACGGCACGGTGGCTTAGTGGTTAGCACTGCTGCCTCACAGTGCCAGGGTCCCGGGTTCGATTCCACCCTCGGATGACTGTCTGTGTGGAGTTTGCACATTCTCCCAGTGTCTGAGCGTTTCCTTCGGGTGCTCAGATTTCCTCCCACAGTCCAGAGAGGTGGGGGCTAGGTGGATTGGTCATGATAAATTGCCTGTCATTTTCAGGGGTATGTAGATTAGGTGGGTTATAGGAGGATGCATCTGGGGTGAGATGTTCTGAGGGTCGCTGCGGACTTGTCAGTCCAAGGGGCCTGTTTCCACACTGTAGGGATTCTGAGATACACAGGTGCCGAGTGGATGATCCATCTCAGCCTCTTCCAGTGGTCCCCAGCATCACAGGTAACAGTCTCCAGCCAATTTTTGATTATCACATGGAGTGAATTGAAGCTGTTGAAAGTACTGGATACTATAAAGGCTAAGAACCCTGACAACGTTCTGGCAATAGTGTTGAAGCTTTGTGCTCCAGAGCTCGCTACTCACCTAGCCAAGGCCTTCCAGCACAGATACAACACTAACATCCACCTGATAATATGGTAATTGCTCAGTTATGTCCTGTACAAATCACAGGACATATCTAACCCGGTCAATTAGCAACCCAGTCAACTATCAATCAGTAAAGTGACAGAAGGTGTCAAGCAGGACCTGTTCAGCAATAACCAGCTCAGTGACACCCAGCTAGCCTTGCTTCAAACATGGAAAATGACCTAAAGTCCAGAGATGAGGTGGAAGTGACAGCCCTTGACATCAAGGCTGCATTTCACTGAGTGTGGAATCAAGGAGTCCTATCAAAACTGGAATCAATGGGCAAACTCTCCTGCTAGCCAGCACACTGGAAGATGGTTGCAGTTGTTGGCGATCAATCAGGTCCAAGCCATCTCTGCTAGAGGCTCTCAGGGTAGCATCCTAGGCCCAACCATCTTCAGTTGCTTCATCAATAACCTTTCTTCTATTGCAAGGTCAGAGGTGGGTATCTGCACCAAGGACTGCACAATGCTCAGCATCATTTGCAACTTCTCAGGTAACAAAGTAGCCCATGTTTAAACGTAACAAGATCTGGACAACATCCAGGTTTGGGCTGACCAGTGCGAAGTAACATTAAGGGCACATAAATGCCAGGGAATCACCATCTGCAAGAAGAGATAATCTAACCACTGTCCTTGACATTCAATGTTATTACCATCACTGAATCACCCACTATTAATTCTTGGGGGTTACCAGTGACCAGACACTCATCAGGACTAGTCATCCAAACAGAGTGGCTACAGCAGCAGGTAAGAGGTTAGGAATACTGCAGTGAGTAACATCTCCTGACTTCTCACAGCCTGTCCACCATCTGATCAGGTACGTGATTGAATACTCCCCACTTGCCTGGATTGGTGCAGCTCCAGCGGCATTCAAGAAGCTGGACACCATTCAAGACAAAGCAGCCCACCCACAAAATGTTCAGTCTCTCCATCAGCAACGTTCAGTAGCAGCAATGTGTACCATCTATGAGATGCCCTGTAGATATTCACCAAAACCCCTTCCAAACCCATGTTCACCACCATCTGCAAGAACAAGGGTAAGAGACACAAGGGAACACTACCATTTGCAAGTTCTCCTCCAAGCCAATCACCATCCTGACTTGGAATTACATTGCTGTTCCTTCAATGTTGTTGGGTTTAACTCTTAGAATTCCCTCTCTTATGGCATTGAGAGTCCACCGAGGTATATATACACATGCAACAGTTCAAGTAGGCAGCTTACCACCACCTTTCCAACAGCAACTAGGGAAAGGTAATAAATATTGGCCCAGCCAGTGACACACTCGTCCCACAAATGAAGCCAAAGAAAAGCATTAAAAATGTACTGCTGGGGAGAAACCCAAAGCCACTTAAAGCATGGAGCTGCTGAATGTGCAGATGTTACATCAGTTGGAGAGCATTGGGAAGAACGAAAAAGTCCTGTCGGCAAAAAAAAATGAATAATCAGCAAAATTATCCACGCAGTATTTTTCTCCCAGTTGGGTCTTGGATGGATTCATTCTTACTACATTTAAGTTGCGCATTCCTAATTATCCGGGAGCAGTTGGTGGTAGGGACACTCTGGGTCAATTCAGAGGGCAGTAAAGATCAAGCGTGTCAGTGAAGGAAGCTGAATCAAATGTGAGACTTATTACTTAAAAGATACAGGTTAGTGAACAAGAGAATTTAATCGGTTAGCTGCTGTTTTCATGATAATTAAACTTAAATTCCAAATGTATTAACTCATTGACTTGAAATTCTCCAGCTGCCACGCAGATCTCTGACCTCCTGTCTCTGAGCAGGAGTCCAGGCCTCTGCACTACTCGCACAGCAACAAGCACGGTTGTCTGACAGTGTCAGGGACCCAAGTTTGATTCCGTCCTCCGGCATCTGTGTGGATTTGCACATTCTCCCGTGTCTGCGGGGGTTTCTGACAGATGCTCTGGATTTCCAAACCTGTGCTCCCCCCCAACCCCCCACAGTCCGAAATCGTGCAGGCTAGGTGGATTAGCTACGGGAAATGCAGGGTTACAGGGATAAGGTAGTGGGGTGGGAGGCTCCTCAGAGGGTCAGTGTGGACTCGATGGGCCAAATGGCCTGCTTCCACATTGTAGGGATTCTACGACTACCCAATGAGCTATTAACTCTGGCCTGCTCCACCTAATAGTTTTCCATGTTATTGCTGGATTTCAATTGAGTTTAAACACAGCAAGGTCAAATGATGTTGTGGGACTTCAGCACTGAATCCTGTTCAGACTAGGTACTGGGATACAGGCTATTTGACCAGATGGAATTGAGGATCACAAGGAGGTGGTGTTAGCAATTCTGGAAGGTGTGAAAATAGATTAGACCCCTGGGCCGGATAGGATGTATCCTCGGATTTTCTGGTAAGCGAGGGAGGAGACTGCAGAGCCTTTGGCTTTGATCTTTATGTCGTCATTATGTTCAGGAATAGCGCCAGAAGATTAGAGGATAGCAAATGTTGTCCCTTTGTTCAAGAAAAGGGAGGGGGGACAATCCTGGTAATTACAGACCAGTGAGCCTTACTTCAGCTGTGGGTAAAGTGTTGGAAATGATTATGAGAGATAGGATTTATAATCATCTAGAAAGGAATAATTTGATTAGGGATAGTCAACACGGTTTTGTGAAGGGTAGGTCGTGCCTCACAAACCTTACTGAGTTCTTTGAGAAGGTGACTAAACAGGTAGCTGAGGGTAAAGCGGTTGATGTGGTGTATATGGGTTTTAGTAAAGCGCTTGCAAGGATCCCCACGGTGGGCTATTGCATAAAGTACGAAGTCATAGGATTGAGGGTGATATAGCCATTTGGATAAAAAAAATTGGCTAGTTGGAAGACAACAAAGGGTGGTGATTGATAGGAAATGTTCATTCTGGAATTCAGTTACTAGTGGTGTGCCACAAGGATCTGTTTCAGGGGCACTGCTGTTTGTCATTTTTATCAATGATCTGGATGAGGGCATAGAAGGATGTGTTAGTAAATTTGCAGATGACACTAAAGTCAGTGGAGTTGTGGTTAGTGCGGAAGGATGTTGCAGGTTACAGAGGGACATTGATAAGCTGCAGAGCTGGGCTGAGAGGTGGCAAATGGAGTTTAATACAGAAAAGTGTGAGGTGACTCACGTTGGAAGGAGCAACAGGAATACAGAGTACTGGGCTAATGGTAAGATTCTTGGTAGTGTGGATGAGCAGAGAGATCTCGGTGTCCATGTACATAGATCCCTGAAAGTTGCCACCCAGGTTGATAGGGTTGTTAAGAAGGCGTACGTTGTGTTAGGTTTTATTGGTAGAGAGATTGCGTTTCAGAGCCATGAGGTCACGTTGCAGCTGTACAAAATTCCAGTGAGGCCACACTTGAAGTGCTGCGTACAGTTCTGGTCGCCGCATTACATGAAGGATGTGGAAGCATTGGAAAGGGTACAGAGGAGTTTTACCAGGCTGTTCTATGGTATGGAGGGAAGGTCTCATGTGGAAACGTTGAGGGACTGAGTCTGTTTTCATGAGAGAGAAGAAGGTTAAGAGGTGACCTAATAGAGACATGCAAGATGATCAGAGGATTAGATAGGGTGGACAGTGAGAGCCTTTTTCCTCAGATGGAGATGGCTACCATGAGGAGACATAGCTTTAAAATTGAGGGGTGATAGATATAGGACAGATGTCAGAGATAGGTTCCTTACTTAGAGAGTAGTAAGGGCGTGGAATGCCCTGACTGCAACAGTAGTAGACTCGCCAAGTTTAAGGGCATTTAAATGATCATTGGATAAACTTATGGATAATAATGGAATAATGTAGGTTTAGATGGGCTTCAGTTTAGTTTCACAGGTTGGCACAACATCAAGGGCCTGTACTGCGCTGTAATGTTCTACGTTCTATGCTTTTGGTAACCTGGTTAACGTGCAGTTTTTCACACCATCCAATTTTATCACATTGATATTTGCTGATTTACACATTGTCATTTTTTTATCAATACTATAGTCACTACACAAAATAAACCACATTCCGAAACGAGCTCCAGGGTCTTCCAAAGAAGAAAAATATGACATATCTTCAAAATCACTCAACCAAGTCCTTCTAGTAGAACCACTAATGGAATTGAACTGTAAAAACAAGTCACTCATAATTCCATACTTGAAACCTTAGGATGTTGTCAAAAACATACCTCTTCATTTCTTGATATTTCAGATTGCAGACTGAACTGGAACAGTTTTAAAACTAAGGACTGTGTAAACAATTGCTGTACTTTTTCCAAAGCAAGTTACTAAAACTCATTGTACATTGTGTTTAGCTTGCTGCTTTGTTCAAGCAATGGGGGAGGCAGGTTGCCGTTGAGGGGATAGACAGAGTGAGATTCAGCTAGCAACAAGTAATTGATTGGCTGGTAGAGATATAAGCAGCTATGGCCATCTGCTGGAACAAACGCGGTTGGCTTCTGGGTAGCTGAACACCTTGTGGGTGCAAACAATATTGTCGGAACCCTCTGGACCTCAGGAAGGGGAGGTGGTGTGTTTTGGGTACTTACTACTGCAGTGAAACAAGCCAGTTATCTTCTCCCACAGGGTGCTATAACCAAGAAGTCAGAGACTATGATCTGTAACTCCGTTTGAGTGTGTCTCCTACAAGCAAGTTTGATTTAAAAAACAAACCTGGAAGAGAAAGGCTGAAGATCAGCAAGACCTGGCCAACAAAAAAAAAAGGACCATCTGAGTGAACCCAGTGGACAGGGGAAATCAAACTGTCTTGCTAGTTTTTCTTTTACCTTCAGACCTAACACCAACATTTATTCAAGTTTGTATACATACTTTTAGGGGACGTTTTCTAAAGGGGCTGAGTTTTTAAACTAGTTGAGCCACATGGCAACAGTCTATAATTCTTAAACTTGTAGGTAGAAAATATTTAATTCTAAGATTATAGCAATTCTTGTCAAATAAAAGAAACTGATCCAGACTTTCTGCTCACCTGGGTCCGTCTAGGCCCGAAACATCAGCCTTCCTGCTCTTATGATGCTGCTTGGCCTGCTGTGTTCATCCAGCTTTCCACCTTGTTATCTCTGGTAAATTGTGAACTTGGCCATACTTTTACATAACCTTTCATTTTTAGACAATTTATTGTTACATATATTTATCAAAATACAGTAAAATGTATTTAAGTTGGCATAAGCTGGTGCCTTTTTATGATGGCTCCCGGAAGGAAAAAATAGGGCTCACTTTCCAGCACTCTGCCCCAGTGATGTGTGACAATATCACTATCATAGGAATCCACTCTCAGAATCTATAACTGAGAAAGTATCAAGTCCTTGTACTGAATCTACAGGCAGATCTCCTCAGTCAAAGGATGCACATCAAGCTCAGGCCTGTCAAATGTTATACTTTTCCCCAGATGTCTAGCAGAATCAGTCCTTAGAAACAACTTAGACAACATTTGTCTTCAGTAGGCAGCAACTGTGCTCTGAAAGGGCTATACTTCATACAGACCTTAAACAATTTAGTCAGAGTAATGCACGTTAGCTCAAGCACTTCAAATCTTCACCAGCTGCTATATGTCTGTCAAATAATCACGATACTGTAGCTCAGAACATTAACAAAAGAAATATGGGATTCTTCTCTGGCTCACCAAGAATGAAACGTAGGCAGACATCCTTAAGGTTCTGCTCCAGTGGAATATCAGCAGCACTGAATTCAAAAATTGGGAAACCCAGCCATGATTACGCCCCTTGCACGCATAACCCAAAATATCCTCAACTTTAAAAAATATAAGACCCACACTGAACACTGATCAATTAGTCCAGCAGTAACAGAGTCAGTTGAAATGCTTGTGCTTTATAAATGCCTCTGCATGGAATCTCAACTTCAATAATGTTGAGCTTAACATCAGGACCAATTCTTGGAAATCCACGACAGCTTTTCCTTAAGCTACCACCACTCATTTCACTGAAATGCCTGCGTAACAGTAAGCACAGCCTTCAAGATTTTGTTACACGAGCACTTAGTTCTTTTCTTCCCCAAAAAAATCTCTTACATAGTCCTGTTCATCCATCGCTCCCGGACAACAATGTTTCCAGTTTTAAAATCACCACTCTTCATTTCAAATGTTTCCACACTGAACCCCTCTCAGAACTAGAAACTTTTGAGATGTCTGCACATCTTCGAATCTGCTCTTTTGCACATCCATAAGGTTTATGAGGCAGCCACAAGCACTTATACTGGGTCCTTAAGGGGTGGATGCTAGGAAGTTGCTTCTGTTAGGCGGGGAGACTAGGACCCGTGGGCACAGCCTTAAAATTAGAGGGGGTAAATTTAAAACTGAAATGAGACAACATTTCTTCAGCCAGAGAGTGGTGGGCTTGTGGAATTCATTGCCGTAGAGTGCAGCGGAGGCCGGGACGTTGGGTGCCTTCAAGGCAGAGATCGACGGTTCCTTTTGAGATCAAGAATTTAAGGGCTACGGGGAGAGCGCAGGGAAGTGGTATTGAAATGCCCAGCAGGCATGATTTAAATGGTGGAGTGGACGTGATGGGCCGAATGGCCTTACTTCCACTCCTATGTCTTATGATCTATGGTCTTATGGTCTTAAGCTCTGCAATTTCCTTGTTAAACCTCTCTGCCTTTATCAGTCAGAGAGTCATTCTTCAAGGCACTTGTTAAAACCCACCACTCTGAACTAACTTTCAGGCATCAATCTTAATACCTTCTGGGATTTGCAACAAAATTTGAAGCGTCTTGGGACTATTTGTTATTATTTAATTGTTGTTGATCTGTTGTTGTGTGGACCTCTCAACAAAGCAAAGTGAACGCTTCAGTCCAATTCACAAATTTTGGTTTCAAAAAAGCTCAAATCATATCTTGGAGTAACCTACTTTTAAGGAGGGCACTTATATTTTAAATTATATGTTTGCTGAAAGAAACCTTAACACATTACTAACCACTGTCATCAAATAACTATCCAACGTAAAGCCACAATGCTGGTACTTTTCAACAATGTGGACAAACATGTCTTTGATAAACTGCTCTGACCCCCACTGATATTATCAAACAAATCTGATCCCGGAATCAAATCTGACTTGATAAATTATATTTCGTTCCTTGAATTTTTTTTACTCTAAGTTAGCAGACAAGTCTGCAAATTTGGTTTTAACAAGAAGACAGAAGTCTATTACACAACATAAATAAAATTAATAAATATATCTAAAGAGCTTGAAAGATTAAAAAAAGCACTTGGCTGAACAAAATCCCATTAACTCCTCATATCTAACATCATATTTGTGTTACTCAAAAATCCAGAGAAATTCCTTCCCTATTAAATCAGTAGGTATGGTTTAACAGCTTCTTTTAATTCTGGTCCTTTGAGCTGTGAGGCCTTCTCCATAATCAAAATTGAGAGCTCAGACTTTGAAGATTATTAAAAGAATCAGAGTTGTAACCAAATACACTCCGTTTAGAAGTTTCCCAAACTACACTGACACTGAGGAACTTATTTCCTTAATGGCATTGAAAAGGCTCCAATTTCTAAGAGAGACTACACTTGCTTCTGGCTTGATAGTTCAAATTTTGTTTGTTCTTAACATCAGTCTTTAATAAAACAGACTCGCAAGGCTTTAAATTTGGTTTTAAAAATGAGTAGCTTTTAAAAACAACAACCAAAACAAATTATCCCAGTTGGGTTTCCTTTAAAAACTTTCCCAAAGCTTTTGAAATAAGTTTTAAAAAGATCCTGAAGCTGAAGCTAAAACAAACTCCCATTAACACTCCAGGAGGCATGTAGTTGCTGGTAATTAATTATTCTGGGGGGAAAAAAAAATCAACTGAATTAATTTTAAAATCAGTTTACAAAAATAGACCAACATCCATATGCCACACGTCTCAAATCAAAATTCCTGAAGTTTTTTTAAATCTTTCATTACAAAACATCTAACATACTTGATCATTTGTATCTATTTCAGCTGCTAATTTCTACAATCTGTTAATAAGGATTTTGTAATGAATGCTTTAAAATACAAAACAGACTGGTTTGTGACCTGTGTTAATCCCAGTTGATGTTTCATTCTCCAACTATTAAGAATTTTTTTTTCAGAGAAAGAACAGTGGATGTTAGTACAATAATGCAACATTTTTTCCCCTGCAATCATCACAGTCTATCTGAGTGACTCTTGGAAAGAAGGATTCAATAATTAGAGAAATAGATCAGCAGTACATGTGTAACAGATTGCTTACTTCAAAACCATCTGTTGTGCGATGTTGTAAGCCATTTCACAAGGAAGGTTACAGCCTAGGGCTTGAAATGATCACTTATGCTCAGTAGCATTTCTATTAAGAGTAATTAATTACAATTAGACGTGCCAAGATTTCAAAACTAATGATGCAATTTTGAAGGGTAATATTTTGGGATTGATCAATGTGCCTAACTGGGTACTGCAACAAATTGTTTTGAGTGACATTTCTAACAGAATATTTTGATGTTGGTTTACACACATTTAGTGTGAGTTTACTCCATAGTTTCTGATCTATTGTTCGGATGCTGATCAGGTTGAAGCTCTACCAGACCAAATGTGGTTTTATACACAGGGACTAAATGCAGAGTGATCAGTTTGTTAGCTAGTTGACAGTCACCATCATCCACTCACTCACCAAATCGACTTCCTGGCTCCATCAAATATTGTTCACTCTGGCCTTTTTTTGCTTCTTTTCTGTTCTGCACACTTGCCCACCAAGGTTTATACTTCAGCAAGTCCTGAATGGCATCATCCTCGAACAAGTCAGCACTGAAGGTCAAACACAGTATATTTCTTTACCAGCAAACCTAACCTGACTGAAGATTTAAAATGTTCGGTGCACTCTTCTCCCCACCCCCGACTCCAGCACAAGATTCTGTTATTTATTTGTCACAAGATCATTTTGGTACACTTCCTAAATCAATTAGGAAAATATATGTTACTTTTTTAAAAATGCCCACATTCTTCACTCCCTCAGGGTAGCATGGTGGCTCAGTGCCAGGGACCCAGGTTCAATTCCACCCTCAGGTGACTGAGTGTGTGGAGTTTGTACATTTTCTTCCTGCATCTGTGCAGGTTTCCTCTGGGTGCTCTGGTTTCCTCCGACAGTCCAATGATGTGCAAGTTAGATGGATTAGATAGGGTGGACAGTGAGAGTCTTTTTCCGAGCATGATGACTTCAGCTTGTACAAGGGGGCATAGCTACAAATTGAGGAGTGAAAGATTTAAGACAGATGTCAGAGGCAGGTTCTTTACTCAGAGAGTAGTAAGGGTGTGGAACGCCCTGCCTGCGAATGTAGTGAACTCAGCCACATTAGGGGCATTTAAACAGAGCTTGGATAAGCATATGGATGATGATGGGATAGTGTAGGTGGATGGGCTGAGATTAGTTCACAGGTTGGCACAACATCGAGGGCCAAAGGACCTGTTCTGCGCTGTATTGTTCTATGTTCTGTGATTGGCCGTGCCAAAGTAGTCCATAGTGGCCAGGGATAAGGCAGCTAATTGGATTAGCCATGGGAAACATAGGGTTATGAAGATAGAGTGGGATGCTCTTCAGAGGGTCAATGTGGACTAGATGGGCCAAAATGGCCTGCTTCCACACTGTGTGGAAGCATTCTAGGGTATGATAATTTAATGAACAAAGCACAGATATATACTTAGGTTAGAGTCAAAACTTTTTTTGCAAATGGGTTTCAAATTACACAATCTCAATTAAGAAACATTGATAATTAAGACAGAAATTACGAATAACAGTACATAGAAACAGGGTAATTTTCAGAGCATAGTTTAACAGTTCTTTAACAGGGGTCAATAAGCAAAAATAGTTCTTCAAATCACAGGAGAAACATGGAAATTACACAAACTATGGGCAAATTCCAGCCTTGGAGCTGCGCTGCTTTATTAATATTTAGCAGATGAAAAAAAAGAGTCATGCGACCAGGACATTAAAATAGGGACTGACAAAATCCAAAAATCCAGTCACTCCATCTCGACATATCATTGGAGGCGGCTGGTACGCTTACCACATTTGAACAGCATCCGGATGAGTATATGAATAGCAAGGGTTGAAAGAAATATGGGCCAAATAAGGCTAGATTAAACTTAGGCTATCTGACCAGCATGAATAAGTTGGATCAAAGTATCATTTCCATACCGTACATCTCTATGAAACTATGACACTGCCACAGTGAACTAACATGATTTCAACTAGCCTTAGGCAGAAGAATCAATGAGCTAATGAACATTACACCTTTAAAAATCAGTTTTGTGGAACTTCAATACTCTGTCAATACGTGACGGAGTTTGCCAGACTTGAGAACAAGACAATCTGCGCTGCTTTCTCTACACTCAGGTTTTGTGATTTAAACAGTGTTGGATTGCTGCATATTCCACTACCTGAGTGACGACTAATGCAAACTCTTTAGAATTTCTTAATCAAAGACTTTATACAGCCATTTTCAATAAGCTAGCATGAGTGGTTAAAACCTAACCCTCAACAACTCCGCGTTATTCATTTCTATAGGAGAAGCTTAAAGTGCAGAATTGTGCCATAATTAGTTTTACATTTTTTTTAAACAAACCAATTATAGCTCACTTATGCAGGGTAGATCCATGCTAATGCTCTTGGGTAGCCAGAAGTCCTGCAGGCGCAAGGAAAAAGTGGGATTTGTTCGTATCAGCTGACTTGGATCAGTATTCACGATTTCTCACGGTCGTAGGATTTGTTGCATAATTACGGTATTTTATCCTGTCTTTAAACTCTGATTGAACCCAACATATTCACCATAATGTTTGCAGTGGATCCTGATTGAAAAAAGGCGAAAATCACAACACGTCTCGAGAGAGAGAGAGAGAGAACACAAAATCTTTGGGTTTGTTTTAAAAGGCAATTTTGGATGACAAAACTGCTGTAGTTATATCCAAGTATTTTAGTGCTGCTTGGCACGTTAAAGAGAGTCCAGAGATCAGTGGAAGAACTACTATAAAGGAATATTTACTGTCGAGATTGTAAATTCTGATAACCCTCAGGAGCTGCCTGAATGCAGGCATAGTTTTCACACAAATTTACAAAAGGGCTGTAAGATTAAATTAAGGATAAAATAATGATGGGGGAGAAAACGGTGGGTGGGGGGGGGGGGGGGAAGAAAGGTATTCGAGAAACTGAGTAAGATATGAAGTACAGGAGGGCAGAGACAACATATAAAAAGCACAATTTTAAAATTGTAGAAAAAAGTAAATAAAAAAGGAAACAGAAAGCATGCAAAAAGAAAAAGAGAGAGTGCATGCAAAAAGAGACACAGAGCAGAAAAATGATGTTGATTCTATTTGACAACATTTGTATCATGGCTGATTTAATGCCCTAATAATGAAACAGCAGTTCTCTGTTTATTAAGTTCACAATTTTCACTTACAGATAATGGTCAGAATCAAACTTGGCATCTTCAGCAGCTAAGCGCTTCTGCCGACGTTCAACTAATGTGGCACTGTCTGGTTCCTTCAGGTCAATCACGTCACTGAGTTCATGCTGGTGAAGAAGATGAACACAAATTAAGCTGGACAATAAAGGCAATCAAACAACTTGTTGCCCATTTGTTTATCATTCTACAATGGAGTGCCACTAAAGTAAACCTTTACATTATCAAGGGCTCCATACATATTGGGAACATTACTAGCACCACATGAAGCCTGGCTCATACAGCAAAACACTGGAGGTAAGAGCAAACTTAGCAGATTAATTGCACTACACTGCAGCTTTCTGTATCAAGTTGACTAATTATAAACGAGCATCTCTTCAAAAGCAAAAGGAGATCATTTCTAAGCAACACATTGCAAGCATTAGCTGAACTGACTGCACTTGAACACTACTGAAAGCAGATGACCTCCAGAAGATCTCTCAGTTCTATGACAAGAACATTATTTCTCCCTGGTAGATTCCAGTCAACTATGAAGTAACCAGGGCAATACCAAGAGAATGCACAAGAATGCTGCAGCAGAATTTATTTTATTATAGTAGCTAACAGTACAAGGAAACTGTTTCTATGTCAATTATGGCAGCATGCAGTCCGTATCAGTTTTTTTCTGATGTCAGCCAGCATTCTACTGTAGTAACACTACTTTTGTAATTTGGGTGGATACTGTATTTTTGCACAATATGACGTACACAACAAAATGAATAAGCATTTGTATTAGTTCAGTATGATTGACTACAGGAGGTCAGTGTTTCCAGTGCTAGACTTCAGCAGCAAATTATTTTAATTCTAAGAGAGCTTGAAACCATTGTACAGTCACATGAAGCAGTACCCACGGCAGGTTTAAGGCAGACCTGGGCAAACATTGTCATGCTAAAATAGGCAGTAACAAGTAGGCACAGGGAATCGACACTTCCTAATTCTTCCTCTTATTAGAACATTGAACAGCGCAGCCCACTTCAGGCCCTTCGGCCCACAATGTTGTGCTGACCTATTATCCTACCAAGATCAATGTTTGGCTGTAACAGGTTACTATTGTTTGACAAGGTTATAAATACTTAATTGTTTATGCATTGTGATTGTTATACCTGTTTGGAAACAAAGAACCAAAGTGTAGAGCTGGATGAACACAGCAGGCCAAGCAGCATCACAGGAGCAGGAAAGCTGAGGCCCGAAACATCAGCTTTCCTGCTCCTTTGCTGCTTGGCCTGCTGTGTTCATCCAGCTCTATACCTTGTAATCTCAGATTCTCCAGCATCGGTAGTTTCTACTATCTCTCACCAAACATGTATTCTTCCTTTCCAAGCGAGCGACTAGTCATGTTTAGACTTAAACCGTTTCAGGCAATAGAGTACACTCCAACTTCTGCAATACACACAAACACAGGTTACAAAGGGGAGAATGAAACAAAATTGGCGTCCCTAGAACAGAAACAAAGTCACAGTTCATAAGTTGGAGCCTGCATCAGCTGCAGGCAGAAGCCATCAGCCTTGTTTTCGGTTCCAAGGTGCTCTGTCACCGGAGTGTGTGTGTGTGTGTGTGTGTGTGCGCGCGCGCGCGTGCGTGTGTTTCCATTGACTGCAGAAATGGAGGCAAAATGAACAGACAGGATCCAAGCTTGCTCATAACAGCATAGAGTGAGACAGACAGTAGGAACAAGAACTTCTCAGAAGCGCATGTGCTCAAATCACAGAGATTTGAACTTGTTATGTGATCTCTACCCATCAACTAGTAATTAAACACCATTTATATCTCAATTAGTTTGTTTGGAGCAGTAGCTTTAAAAAAATCAAGGCCTTCTTGCTCACTCAATTAACCTTTGGATGGTTCGTCTTCAGCTGCTGAGCACTGCAGGCAAGTTCCTATCTTGCTTATAGGACACAGGAAGGAAGATTGCTCACAATCCCCTGGGGCATGCCATTGCCTGCAACAAATTGTGCAGACATGCTGTTTGCTCTCGACAGGGCTGGAATAAGCTGTTTAGGAGGAAAATAAACTGATTTATTTTGACCATCTTGATGTAATTGAAATCATTTTAGCCTCTTTCAAAAATTGTGCCAGTTTCAAAAAGGTCCAATTCCTGCTGTCAGCAATTAATCTAAAATTAATTTTCGACATACTGGTAAGCATACCTTCGTGACATGACCAGCAACAAACAGGTGAATGTTGCACTGCATTAAAGTCTGGAATGATAAATTTTGTTGATGCATTTGCAAGTCAGTAACTTCAGTCACACTGTACCGTGTGCAAAAGTACTAAATATTCAGATACATCAACAGTCAGCTTCAATGCATTTTGCAGTCACCCAAGGTTTTAAAAGGCACTTTAGAAACGTAGGCTTTTCTTTTCACTTTTTAATAGCTATGTTGTCCTGCAAAGATAACTGGGCCTGGAATAAAACATGTCATTCAAAGATTTACAGTTCTGAAACAGGCACCGACAATATTTCACACAAATGTCTTCCATTTGCTCTTCAATTAATCCCCCGACATTATTCACTTTAATCTACAGCCCAAAGCAATTAATTAACTGGAACTTTAATATATATTAAAAAAAAAGTACATTTAGCTTAAGGCTATAAATAATTAAAGCAGGCCTTCCTGAAACAAATCACCAATTAGTAGACACCCTGTATTAGCATTTTCATCCACATAATACTTTGTATTGCTGAAGTGAAAATGAAGATCTGAAGGCTAAAACCTAATCTTAAATAATGTTCTATAAAGAAAATCACAAACTTCACAAATGAAATGATGTATTTCACATCAATTCGTTAAATTTCAGCTCAGCCCTGCCTTTATTCAAAATGTTCAGCACTGCTTCCCCATCTTCTTGCCTCAAATGTGACAGGAAACGCACCAGTGTGCACATACTCTAGACCACATGAACCAAACTGCAAACTCCGAGCGACTGGCTCATGGATATCTCAGGAGAATGACAACTAAGGGAGTAAACCCTGTCTTATTTGTGCAGAGGAGGCCAAACTGGTTTGAGGTGACGGTGTGGAACAATCCCTGTTATGGTAAAAGGAGAAAAATCATCTGCACAAGTGGGTTTTGGATTGGGGGGGTGGGGGTAAAAGGGCTGCTGTGGGGAGATAGATTTTATTAAAAGATACAATTACACGTGGTCCAGGGTAATGCGGCAAGTTGGATCCAAAATTTGCTTTGTGTGGGAGACAGAGAGGGGTGGTAGAAGGCTGTTTGAGTCAGTGCAGCCAGACGTGCAGTGGCATACGCAAGGAGCAGTTTTGTTTATACGTATATATCATGAACAACGTCGATCAGAATTGGGGGGCTGATAGGGAGGTTGGGTGTATGACACAAAGACTGGCCGGGTGGTTGACGGTGAAGGTGGTCTTAGGTTACAGGAGGATATAAATGGATTGGTCAGATGGGCAGAACAATGGCAGCTGGATTTTAACTCTGATAAATGTAAGAAGATGCACTCTGAACAAAGAAACAAGACACAGGGGTACTCAATGAATGGCAGGACACTTGGAAGCTGAGAGAAACAGGGATCTTGGGGTGTTTGTCCATAAATCCCTCAAAGTGGCACAGGAGGTTAATAGAGTAGTTAGCAAAGCACATGGATCAAAGGCCTTCATTAGTTGAGGTGCACATTCTAAGAGCAAGGAGGTCATGTTGGAGCTGCACAGGATTTTTGTTAGGGAACAGCTGGAGTGCTGTGTGCAGTTCTGCTTACCACATTTTCAGAAGGATGTGTTAATGCTTAAGGGATTCAAAGGAGATTGACTTGGATGTTGCCTAGAATGGAGCACTTTAGCAATGGAGACAAGCTGGATATGCTCAGACTGGTTTCTTTCGAGCGGACAAGGTTGAAGGGGGAACCTCACAGGGGTGTAAAAAAGATTACGAGGGGCATGGGCAGAATGGATAGAAAGTAACAGTGCCTCTTAGTGAGAGATTCAAACAAGGGGGCATAATTTTAAAAAGGCGAGACTAGAACTTTGAGGAAAGAATTTTCAGCCAGACACTGGTGGGGTCTCGGGACATGGGTCAGAAATGCACTGCTTGGAGAGTAGTTGAGGCAGATAACATCAACCCTGATAAAGTACTTGAAATTTCATAACATTGAAGGCCATGGAAGGTGAGAGTACTGTAGATTTAGTGTAGCTTTGGCAGTACAGACTTGATGGGCTGAAGGGCCACCTCTGTGCAGTACAATTCTAATTCTACTGGCCACTTCTGTGGATTCCGAACACTCCTTCCAGATAAATCTCTGGTTTATCTGCACTTTCAATTTAGTCAACTGTATTCCTTGTTTATGATGCAGTAAGCTGTACACTGGAGAGATCAAACAAGTTGAATGACTGCTCTGCGGAACAAAGCTTGAATCTAAGCTTCTGGCTGCCTGTCACTTTAATTCTTCGATAATAAAATGTGAGGCTGGATGAACACAGCAGGCCAAGCAGCATCTCAGGAGCACAAAAGCTGACGTTTCGGGCCTAGACCCTTCATCACCCATTCCCACTCTGACCTTTGCCCCCTTCACAATTTCAACAGAGCTCAAGATCTGTTCAAAGAACAGCATCTTCCTGACTCAGATTAATCATTTTCCTGTTGAATAGGCCCAACACAGAGTTCAACAAATTCAGATCATAACCTCAGCTTCCTTTTCTGCATGCAGCAGCTACTGTTGGTCCCAGTTAACTCTCCAATGAGCCCATTCAGTTTCTTTTGTTATCCACTTTAACATCTCCTTTTATCTTCCAATATCACTTTCTCTCTTCTGCCACAGATCTGCAGTTCATAGATCCTTGCACCATGTCCCCTCCTCACCTACAATCCTCGACAACCCCTCTCTCCTGTGCACTTCCCCCACCCAGTTACTTCCAGTGATACCCCAGAACAGAGATTACTGACCTGCAACCACAGCCATCTTCTTTTGTTTCAGGAATGCCTCCAACTGGCGGAGAGAGTTTCCCCACCTCCTCAACTGATTCTGACTGATTTGCTAGAGCTCCTTGGTGCCACACTTTGGCACCTGACCCTGACCTCACTTCCAGTTTTTCTGTCCTTATTTGGAATAGAATGAGGTCAGCACCCAAGTCGTACTACTGGGACACCATCTCACAAAATCTCTCTTTTACACTGATGAGCTGGGCACCTTATCAGTCGACGAACAGGATACTTTTGGAGTCTCCTCCTCCTCCATTGAGTTGTTTCACTGCCCACTACTCTCATCCAGTTGTTATTTGCAGGTCTGCAGAGCTTAGATCTGATCCGTTGGTTGTGGAATACTTTTGTTTTTTCCAGTGCTTGCCGCTTCTGCTGTTTGGCAGCCTCACTAAGGTGACATCGCACATTTAGGTATGCCTGGTGCTGCTCCTGGCATGCCTTCCTATACACTTCACTGAACCAAGGTTGATCCCCGGCTCGATGGTAATGGTAATGGTAGAGCAAGGGATATGCCAGGTCATAAGATTGCAAACCGTATTGAAGTACAATTGTGCTGCTGATAACCCTGTGTCTCAGAGATGCCCAGTCTTCAGATGCATGATCAGTTCAAGGTCTGTTGCCATTAAGCATGGTCATACAGCCACATGGAATGGGAAGACAGGACTAGCAACATCTATTCAGTGGTCACTCTTACCTGATAGTAATGATCAGATTCCCAAACTCTGCTGAAGATGCATGGGGTGAGTTATGTTTTTCTTGAGGCTGATTCGCTCATCACCTGGTGCAGTCCCAGGATAGCTGCTACATCCTTTAGGGCTCAACCACTTGTCAGTATTGTTGCTGCTGAGCCACTCTTGATGGTGGTCATTGAAATTCCACACCTGGAGTTCATTGAGCCCTTGTCATCATCAGGGTTTCCTCCAAGGGTTGTTCACCATGGAGGAGTACAGATTCATCAACTCAGCATGGAAACCAGCAGGTTAGCCTGCCCATGTCTGACCTGATGCAATGAGATTTTATGGAATCCAGAAGAAATGTTCAGGACTCCTAGAGCAACTCCCTCCCAACTGTGTACGTCTATGCTGGTGGGACAGAACATACGCAGCGAGGGCACTGCATGCAAGACATGATTCAGTAAACATGGCTGTAACAGGCTACCGACTAGTCTGTAAGGCAACTCTCAGATTTTGGCACTCGTCCCCACATAATGGGAAGGAGTATTTCGCAGGATTGACAGCTGAGTTTGCTGTCACTGCCAAGTTGCCAGTTTCATTTGTTCTTTGAGAATGGCTTGCTTGGCTATGCTATGTCACCATGCTCACGTCTTTGCAGCTCCTCTGGTCTCCAGCACCACAGTTAAACAGCTGAGAACCAGTATGTGTTGATTGGTTCTCATTAATAACTCAATTTACCTCCATCTGGAACTCTTTCCTGAGAAGCAGATTCAGACTAAATTCAAAGCCACATACTTCCAAGCATCTTTCTTGGCCCTGAGCTAGGTTTGCAATCCCAGTCCCTCTCCAGGATTAAACGTTAGTCCTCTCAAATGACCTCTAATCCTCATCTATTTCCTGCACACCATCACGCACAAACAGACTTCTCCACAGCTCTGTTACTAGCCTCCCATTCCAAACAAAATCCATCCTCAGCCAAAATACCTATCAATTATCTCCACCAATTCCTCATTCCTCAGTAAACACTCAATTTCTCTGTCCTGCGTTTAAAAAAAAACTCCTACCATGGTCTGGCTCCACCCCAATTGTACAATCACTTCTCAATCCTATGTCTCAGTCTGGGTGGCTCTGGACCCAGTAACTGTGGATCAATGGCACAACCATAGTTGCGCACTCTGCAATGGTCGTGTCAGATTAATTGTTGACATTTTACTCTGACTTTCAAAAACGTCCTCAAAACCCAAGTCCCATGTGTCTCTCCTGGGGCCACACCCTCCAACTTGACCCCTAATTGGAGGCCAGTATCCGACAGCTCCTGGCCCCACTACTTACGCTTAGGGCTGTCCAATTGAAATAAACCATCATCTGTTCACGTAAAACTGTGCATGCTGCCTCCCCCACATGGTGGATGTTGGCAATACAAAGTCTATCACATACATCAATACGATTCAGTGTGTCTCTCACTCACAAATACATAAACATCTCAAACACATACCATTTTTGGGATTTGTGAGCATTTTTATTAAATCTGTGAGTGCAAATGAAAGGTGGGGGTTGCATACAAGACAGAGGACAGAAAAAAAATGGCTTTTAAAAGAACACAAGTTGCTATAACACATCTAAATTGAGAAATATCACCAACTATTTTGTCTATCCCAAGGTTTGATTTTCTTTTGAAACAAAAATATGCAAATCCCAGAATGGAACATCTGCATTCTGACCATTTCAAACACACCCAACCAACTAATTAGTAGTCAAAAGAGGTTAAAGATGTCTGGGAATATTCCCACCAGCTGGCCTGTACAGGATCAGAGTGCATGGCGTGGGACTCCAACCTATCCAGATACAACTAATCATCTCAAGACCCCAAGAAACAACAGAGACTCGTGAACACAAGCCAGTCCCTAATACAATCCGGCTGCTGACTCCATCTATATTTCCCACTACCTTGAGAAAGCAGCCAACATGATCAAAGACCCCTCCCACCCAGGTATACTCTCTTCTACCGTCTTCTACTGGGCAGAAGATATAAAAGTCTGAAAACAGTACGAAAAAGATCAAAGCAAGGAGAAGGAAGGTTATCAGACTTTTGGACAGACTTCTCAACATGTTAATTCTGATCCCTCTCTCTACACCTTCTTTGGTTGTAACACTGTATTCTGCACTTTATATGGTACAACCTGCCTGTATAGCACGCAAAAACACTTTTCACTATGTCAGCACGTGATAACAATAAAGTCAACGTGGTATTGTTATTAGTTAAGCCAGCCAGAGATAACATAACTTGCTTACTTTTCCCAAAGTTAAAAACAATTTCATTCCATCTTTAAATGGCTGATTCTTGACCATTATCTCTTCCTCCTGCATCTCATTCCCTCTGGGCTTCTTTCTCCGTTCACTACACACTGCTCCGCACTTATTCTGCTTCACAGGTACAAGTTATTTGCATCAACAATTAACCGTCAATGAGAGCAGATGGAAGGTTGGCTTCAAGCGCAAGTATTTCACTGAAAAGTATCATTACCATTGACAAAAAAAATCCTCCCACAGCCTGATGCTCAATGACTGCCAGCTGAGTAACTTTCTTTTAACATTTCATTCACGACCAAAGTTTCAAGAATGCAATTGCCACACTTCCATTTCTCACACACACTGAGGTCATCACAGCCACCTCAAATACTCAAAATTAATATGATTCCAAAACTTATCAAATCATTAAAATTGAACAAAAGAAGCCTTGTGCAGCACACAAGTCAATATTTTGAGTGACCGATGGTCCACCTTAAGACTGCGTCATCCAAGTTCTGCAGATTTTTTAAATACATTGTACTCAAAATCAAATTCGATAATTATGAATATTAATGTCTGAAATCGACTAGCTTGTGTGCCAATGCATATAATCAAAGCATCACAGACATCATAACTCACTTGTCTTATAAAAACTGCTCATAATAATTGTCTGGATGCTGAGGGGTTGTACCGATCAATTGGACCTGATCCATTAAAAGATCTACTTCATACATTTGACACAATTTTCCCTGAATGTCAGTCTTCTCAGACTAAAGCTCTCGCTTGTAACAGCAGCAGCACACAAACTGGTGCCAATGAACACATCCAGTTAGATTGGTAAGAGCGTTACATGCTTATCAAGACAAAAAACTTGCCTGCAGTCTCCTGAAGACTCCAGTTCTCAGGTTTCCAAAGCCATAGAAATAGCTCGGGTTTACAATATTTCCTTCCCATTCCTCATAGGGAGTTTGTTCAATTTCCCAGTCAAAATCTTGCAGATCTTCCTCCTCTTCAGGGTCAACAGAGTGTCCTGCAACAAAATTGCAACGGTATTTCATCAACTCTTGTTCTAAAGTGTTTTCTAATTCTATAGAACTTTTCTTCGGAGCTCAGCTCAGCAATTTTCAAGGAGAGATTATATGACAACTTGCCCAATGGGTTAGCAAGTGGTCTGGCATCAAATATATTGTCCATTTACAATCTTAATGAGACTAAGTAACTTATAAATTCAAACATTCACTCCAGATCCATTTTGATAATTATCACATCTTGAGCATCAAACCTCAGACAAGGTAAACGGATCTTGGAGTGGGTTGAGCACAGATTGGCCAGATACCTGGATTTAAAGTGGCACTTAGGGAGAGAAGGGTGTATAACGTTGGCTCGGATTACCTTGGGTTTAAGAGGGCCACAGGGTGATTGAATCGAAGCAGTTAAAATGCAGCAGGCATTTTAGAAGAATACAAAACAACCATTTTCTCTGTTGGTGAATGCAGAACAAGAACAGGGGCCAAGGTTTTGTGATCAGAACTGGAGGCCCGATTTCACAAACGAATTTTTAAAAAAAAACTTACCTTTGGGGTAATAAATTCTACTTTCAAGTTTCTCAGATGGCAGCATCATGTTATGAAGCAGTGGAGACCTGTCCAGGACTGGTCACCAACAGCAGGGAACCATGTTCCCTTTTGTTTTGGAAATAAGGGAAACGTTACCTTTTCCTTACTACGAATGCTTGGCAGCCCCTTTGACAGCTACTGACAAAAGCTAAGCATTTCAGTCAAGTGTGGAGGGAGGGTGAGATCCACCTACGTGAATGGATGCTTACAGGAGGGCAAACAGTTGGGTCACCGAGTTGGGGGTCCTGTCTAAATTTTACCAATGAGTTAAGAGTTGGCCTCTAATATTTCTGAACGAATTATTTCAGCTCAAGTGAGTCTGGACCTTCCGAAATCTCTGATTCGGGCTTAGATTTCAGGCCTTTTCCTAAAGGCTCCAGATGGTGGGTAATTACTCTAAGGAAAACTTCAAATTCCCAAAACGCCTTAGCGCACGGGACTTCCACGCGGTCCTGATGTACACTCCAATCCAGGCTGCAGAAACTCACTGGTCATCAGCATTTCTGGGCCATAATCCACAAATGGAACAAGGTCATATGAGAATTATATCAGGAAGTGTTTTTTTAAAATGAAAGTCTGTTGCCCCAGTCCCCACAGTCTTCTGTTATTTAAAGAAAAAAAAAGGTGCTCCCTGATTTAATTTCTGATCTCAGTCACCAATTTTAGATTTAAATCAACTCAAATCCAAATTATTGTCATTAGCTCCTTAAAGGAAAAACAAACACACAAATCATCATCTAGGGCTCTGCTTAGATGCATCACCCCAGTGGATTCCAAAGGAGAAAGGCCCAATTAACTTACAGTTGTCACATAATGACTAACATACATATCAAGAGAATCAATTAATGTTTTGACCTATTGCCAATCTCCCAATCACATCCCTTAGCAAAAAACCTTCTGAGGCTGGTGAAAGGATATTTTTATAATTACCCAGCACCTTCAAACAATATTGGTGCATGTGGTCACTAAGCTAATCAAATAGCTTTTAGAATACTATATTTGAAGAAGCAAATGGGGAGGGTGACAGAGAAGTGGAGGTTCATGTTGGACAGCAAAAACATACCTATCTCTTCCAGTAGTGGCTTTGCAGATTTTGAACCTTTTGGTGCCAGAAGCGTAGTCAGCATATCCAACCCCTCAAAGTATTCTTCAGAGGTCTCTTTCGGAACCTTTATTGTAAAAATTCCTATTAAAAGAAACACACAGAACATAGCTTAAGGAGCACGAGTTTTTTTGACATCACGCAACACAAAGTTTCTCTCTCATTTCGGTAGAGAAAGCTTTCAGTTTCCCATCATTGCCTCTGTATTTCACATTCAGTCATTTCTTCTTTCGATCAGGATTTCAGGTATCCAGTACTAAAAAACATACTGCAAGGCATCTGCCAGTTGGATAACAGAAGCAGGAAAAATATTGTGCATGTCTAAATCAAAAATGATTGTTTCAATATTAATTGAGAAACGCAAGCAGAGAGGACGAAAAGACAATTTGTTCAAGAAATGGGCGCATCTGGTAAAAAGATGCAGTATGGTTTTGACCCTCAAAAAAAATAATTTGCAAGAAACACTAACAATCTCACAGTTCAAGTCATCTTAAATTCCAAGAACCATGTTCGAGTATGTCTGCGGTGTCATTCCACGACTATCTCGTAAAGCATTAAACATGTGAAATGCAAGGAATGTGAACTTGCTTCACCAATTCTATGGTGCTTCTAAATCAAAATCAATACTTGGACTATTTTCTCACCTTGGTGAATTTATAATTAGATTTGATCTTTGCTTCTAAGACCAAAATTAAAAACTAAACACAATCATGTCGTGGTCATTACTAAAAGAGCAACTCTATTTAAACTATAGCAAAGTTGTTAACTCCTTAAATACTACTAAATAGTGGTATACCATAATGTTTTCTTCAAGTCTAGATAATTATTAAATTATTCACTGGATGTAAGATGTAACTGATATCTTCACCGGTATTTTGATCTCATACAGCCTTTAACATGATGGTCACACAAGAATGCAACTTCTGTTATAAAAGAATTGCATTATAGGGAAATTGATGCAGAAAAAAAGTGGCCATAATGTACAGTAGAACGTTCACGCTATCCAAACATCTACTATTCATCAATCGCATCACAGCTAATCTGCGTGAATGAAACACAATTTATGGCAGAAATACCAGTGCATGTTAATACTGCTGATATTGAGCTCAACCTTGCTCTGAAGGAGTTAAATGGATTGATAGCAAGATTGAGTAAGATCCAGACAATTCAGACAGGACAACAAGGTCAGTAAGGATACAGAAAATAGAACACCATTTAACATACCAAACAGCAACAAAACCTTTCGTTTGTCTTAATAGCAAAGTGTCCTAAGCCTTAAACAGGAGTATTATCAGTATACTTGACACCACGCCATTGCTAAAATGATCACAATCTTGATTAAAGAGGTAGGCTTAAAAGAAGCCAGGGATGTAGAGGGAAGCACAGGGATTTAAAGGAAAGAATTTCAAACCTGACAGTCAAAGTAGCTGAACACGTCAAATCACCATGATTAAAAAGTGGGGATGCACAAGGTGACAGAATTGGAGATACATGGAGATCAAAAATTTCAATAGCGAGAAGAAGTTACAGACAGCATAAGAGGAAAGGGTACGAACATTTTTGATACTCATAACAGCAACTTTAAAATGGAAATGTTGCCCGTTCAGTAGATAGTGTACACCAGAAGTACCGGGGTGACAGGCTGCGCACAGTCTTGCAAGAGCACAAGGTTATGAAAAGCGGGGAACAATTAAGGAATGCATTGCAATAGTCAAGTCTGAAAGTAATAAAAGACGTGAATGAGGACCTCAACTCCAATGAACTGAGGCAGGGTCAGAATCACACAATGTTACAGAGAAGGAGGTAGGCTACTTTGGTGATGGAGTGGATGTGTGAGAAGAAGCTCAACTACAATACCAAGTTTGCAACTAGCGCGATTCAATTCCAGGTATTTGGCAGAATCATTTCAACGTGCTGCCACTACAGCAACTTGACGGACCATCATGCCAAATACAGCTGGTGAATGCACACACCAGTTGGCAGGTAATATTTATGGAAATAGGATGCGTGCAGGTTTAAAGAAAAGACATATTCCACATTGAACAACAAAATATATGAACTCTCATGCATTAGCTTCTGTTAGGATGGAAAGACACTGCGTAAATAAAAAGATGCTGAGAAAGAACAGGATGTAAAGAATGTACCACGCAAGGTGGCTAAAATCTAGTTGGATAGGTGGACAGAGATCCATTTCTGGGACTTCCATGAGGTCACTGAGTCAGTGGTAATTAGTGCCAAATTAGTTGGTGCTGTGAATTAGCAACAGCAGAGGTCAGAGTACACTTCATAGAACAAGGGACAGGCACAGGGAGGAAAGACAGGCAGAGCCAGAGAGAACAATCGTGCTTATGGGGAAGAAGAGAAAGCTCGAAAAAGACAGCCCAAGTCAAATTCACTGTGGAGCAAAGAAAAAGATTTGTAAATCTCACTCAAGATGTCCAAAGACCACAGTTCAGAAGAGTAGACAAAATTGCAGAGCTCAGCACTCAAGGCTAATGGTTAGGTACAGCACTTCAGCCGTTCACATCATCTTTATCGAAGTCATTATCAATGGACAAAAAACAAAAGTTTCTGGAAAAACTCAGCAGGTCGGGCAGCATCTGTGAAGAAAAAACAAATCATAGTTAAAGTTTCAGGTCCAATGACCCTTCCTCAGAAAAAAAAGCAGCAGTTCTCAGAACCAGCTCCTGTTTTTGCTCCTGATTTCCAGCATCTGCAGTTCTTTTGGTTTTCATTATGAATGAATTGAGCACTCCTAACATTAACCAGCAGCATGTCACAGATGCTCCTGCACTTTGACACCAGCTGCAGGAAATTAAAATCAGGACTCAGGGGACAGCCTGTGCCAGGAAAACTGGCCAACTAACTGCATGCAGGACGGAGTCATTTCTGTCTGATCTGTTGAAGACAGAATGTGAACAAAGCACTTAATATCTACCGATAACATCAAAGTTTTCTCATTATTGTGTTGGCATCCACAGTGGGATCAGCAGCCAAGACTTTGGGGGTTGAGTTCCAACACAGAAATAGCTGCTGTATACCTCAAACCCAATACTAACAGCAACATAGCCCCTTTAAACTACAGAGATTGCTTCTTTTAAAAACTTAAAACATGGTACTACTGGCTCATTCTGAATGAAATCCTTCCCAAAAAAACCTAACAAGGAGCTTTGAAACTTTGTATGATATGTCAGAAAGGGATAGTGAAAGGAGAAAAACCAAATCTTTGCCAAAAAAACCCCACTTAATCCCAGATGGGGGGAGAAATAGTGCATACGAGTAATATGCATAATGATTCTGAAAAACTCCAGTTTAAGTACAGTAAGTATGTACAAATGTCACTGTTAACACGCCCTCTGTCTGTTAAGTCACAGACACATTCAGCGAGAAAGATAATGCTATGGCACAAAAACATGTGCTCGGCTGATTATTACTATTACTTTAAACAGCGTTAGTGTAACCGTTCAACATTCTATAGTCACATTTTGCAGCTTTACAGCCAGAAACATTTTACCAAAAGGATTAAAGCTAACACAAGTGATAAATTTAACGCCTTACCTGCATCAGCATTGTATGAAGCTGTCTCTCTACCATCCTCCACTATCTTTCCCGGAAGAGTCAATCTGTTTTCACAAAGGAAGAACAGTTGCTCAAAGTTATAAAGGCCACACCATTGTGTAAAACTCATACAAATGCTTTAAACTGTATTTTATAAAAACACATTATCAGAGTGATAAATAAGTTTGCAAATTGAAATTTAGCACGACAATCATGGCTCAAAACTATGCATTCCAAATCCATTTGCTGTCATACTTGCCTTAAGAAATATGGTTTGGCATAAAATTTGAAGTCCACTCCATCGATATACAGGTCAACTTCATTAACCTTTGCATACGGGACATGAATTGTGATAGTGAGGAAATTCGGATCTTGGCTTAATTCAAAGGCAGGAGTGATCATAATTAATCCAGATATATGAGGAAACTGCACAAATCCTGCAAGAAAACACATTAGAAATTAAAGAAAAGTGAAGTACTACAGATCTGAAACAACTATCAAAGTGCAGAAACTCAGCAGGGTCCAAAGGAAACTCAATTGTAAAGAATACAGACTGGACTCAAAACATTAACTGTTCCTCTCTTCAAAGATACTGCAAGACCTGCTCAGTTGGCTCAGCACCCTGTTTTAATTTAGTTGAGAGGAGTTTTCACTCATGTTTTTGACTGGAATATCACTAAATCTTGCAGTAAATAAAGACAGGATTCACAACAGTAACTCACTATAAAGGTGAAGATGTTAAATAAAAACATGAAATTTCCAAAGCAGAACATCGATCCAAGCTGAAAAGCCAGAGGAAATAGAGGTTTCTAATTCCAGCATCCACAACTCTTTCAGAAACAGAGGCTTTTTCACTTCAAACAAAACATATGCGTTGCCTTAAAGGGATTTCACCTTTATTCCATCCAAAGTTCGAAAGGTTGAGCAAACAGCTCTGGGCGTGCAACCAGCCAGAATAATCACATTTGCCGGTACAATTGTGCAACATGCCTAATCAGAGGACGTCAACTAACTAATAGTGTCAAGTTAGAGCAGTGTTACTCTTTGATTCTCTGTTGTCAGCACACTGCCCACTGTGTCGTGCTGTGATCAACAGTCTGTGCAAAGTGAACTTACCTCATTCAGGGCAACATTGAAGGTGACACAGTCTGATGGTTCGAGGAGCTGGGACAGAGGGAGCATTTAACAGGGTTTCACATATGTAGATACAAGAAGACTAGAATCAGATACGGCTGTGATACATCCTCCTCCCCAACACTTACCGTCCAGGGTTTCACACAGGAACCATATGGTTCCTTCCAGAGGAATTGCACAGCAACATTATCATTCCAATATGTTCCTTTGCTGGCTGAATAAATACAGCTAATTTGCTACTTTGAGGTTATCTGACAAAATGAATGCAAACTGTATGGAATCAAACTGCTACAAGTACAATTTGTAATAATTGGAGAAATAAACAAAAGGTATCAGTTTTCCATTATTCACAGCAAAATCAAAGCAGATACTAGTAGTGGGTCTCTGCAATTAAGCTCAACTCCAGACAGTGAAGTGGGCAATGTTAGCTGACCTCTCACTGCTGTATTGATGGACGGTTGCACCAGCGCAGGTGCAGTTACTAATTTTTAATGTTAAGTCATGATCCTGTCAGCGGTCAGGAGGCAGACATCGAAAATCCCATGACATTGTATGAACAACAACAACGGATTAACTGTTGGTATCAGGGGGAATACTTATCCCTCAATAGGTCACTAAGACAGATTATGTGGTCAATTAACCTCTCTGGTGATTGTCGGTCAATGGTACCTGCAAATGGTTACCATGTTTCTCTATAATATGACAATGGCTTTATTCAAGGTTCTTAACTGGCTGAGTGGAGCTTTTTGGGTGTTCAAGTCTTGGAAGGTTCTTTATAAATTCAGGTTCCGTTGTTGATTATAGGTCAATTAAACCAAAGGCCTTGGAAATTAATAATCAAATGAGGCACAGAGCAATCTAAGAGTAAACAGCAGACTGACAATGTTATATATAAATGCTAGAAGGGTGAATTCCTAAGCCAAGAAACAGTTGAGCTTGTGAACATCACTGGTCTGATAATGAATGTCAAACATGACGGCTCTGATTTTCTTCATGTTAGTAATACAGGAAGGGTCAGACATGCGCAAAATAGATTTAGTTGATGACCAGAACGGATCAAGAAAAGACTTTTAAAAAAAAATGCCTTAAAAGAGGAGGAATAACAGGGATACAAAGGAAAGATGGCAAAGTGGTTCTGCATATGTTTGCGCAAGAAAATGCACCCACATCAATGGGACAAATGGCATCCCCTCTGCACTATAGCAATTCAGTGATTCTATACAATACAAAAGGCATAAACTCCAAATGCTACAGCAGGAGAGGTAATAGAGATATATTAGAAAAACAAGAAATTTCCAGAATGACAAACGATGTCCAAACTGGAAAAGCCTGAGGGAATGAAGAATTTTCACTTAAACCTCCACAATCCGTCGTCAAAGGGAGGGAGTCACTCATCTGTTGAAAAGATGAAGACTAATTGCATGCTTAACTTACTGAAAAAGGGGCCGAGGGGTAGACACAGTGCAACTGTTTTCATTTGCAGGAAAGATCACAATATGTGCCGTAAGTATCAAACAAACAGTCACAAATTATTTCAGTAGAGAATTCTTTACCAATAAGACTACCAAGAATGCATACCCCACAACTTAAAGTGTTAATTAAGGTGACTATCACAGATTCATTTAAAGAGCAGAGACAGAAAGCAATGAGGATACACTGGTAGAGTTTAATGAAGCAGGGTAGAAGATGACTTGTAGAGTCTGAGTTATACAGCACAGAGACAGACCCTTGACTCCAACTCATCCATGCCAACCAGGTATCCGAAACTGACCTAGCCCCATTTGCCAGCATTTGGCCCAAATGGAGGCATTACACAGAATCACTGATCCAGTAGGCTGAATTGCTTCTTCTGTACAACCCGTAACCATTGGGCAACAAAAACAAAGTTGCTGGAAAAGCTCAGCAGGTCTGGCACCATCTGTGGAGGAGAAAACAGAGTTAACGTTTTGGGTCCGGTGACCCTTCCTCAGCACTGATGGCAGCTGGGAAAACGTCAGTTTATTTGCAGAAAATAGGGAGGTGGGTGGGGTAGAGAGTAAACGATAGGATAGAGCCCAAAGGGAGAGAAAGACAGTTGGACAGACAGAGGAGTTGCTAACAATCAGGCTGGGAGGGTGAATAGTTGTTAACGGGGACTGTTAGTGACTAACAACGGGGGGTGTGTAGTGGCAGCCTATGTGGCAACAAGGCCTGGTGTGTGGTGTGGGGGGCTGGGACACGGGAGGGTTTAGGCCCTAAAATTATTGAACGCAACATTTTGAGTCTGGACAGTTGCCAGATCCCTAAGTGGAAAATAATCATTGAGGTTGATTACAATTTCAATTCTATTCACTTAGAAATGAAATGTACTCAGGTGAACACCAGGGAATTGTTCAAACTATTTGAGAGCTTATTACTGTGTACAATAATTGAAGACTGCAAACTTGGCTTCTCTCTGCTTCAGAACAAAAATCACATTCACAACAACGTTTGGAAATAGCAGAGACCCTCACCCACCTTGGGTCAGGTTGCTGCAGGCAGTCACCTTAACAAATTTGTTGACTGAATGATCCCCAAGCCTACAAGTGAATGTGCAAAAAGGCCAAATGCTACACGTGTACTGTCATTCCCAAAGACAAAGCTGTCAATCAAATCTGCTCAGCTAGAGATCTGCCAAGTGTCATTAAGACCTTTTGAATGGCGAGAAAATTGCATCAACCTGTCACATTTCATCTCAAGTTCACATGGCAGGTCACATGCTAAAAAGATACCTCTGGGGGCAAGTGTTTGACTGACAGCTCCCTCCTCAAAAGGGATAGTGACATGCTCAACAGCAGCTAGTGGATGTTTGACCAGTCCAGAACGTAGCAGGTAAATATCCATGGGGCAGAATCCAGCTACAGTTTTGTAGCAGATGCTGGTCTAGCTTCAGTATTATTGGAAGGCTTTAAAATAAAATGACATCCAATCATTGTGAAGCAAGATAGGCTGCAACACAAGACTGGTGGAAGATTAACCCAGCAGACAAAGATATACAGATCAGACCTTAAACCTCGTCTCTGTCAACTAATTCTTCTTTTGCTATCTTGAAAAAAAAGCACAAAAATACCTCAGTGGTCCTGGTCAACAAACGGCAGCAAACTGGTTTGCCTGTCACTGCACACGCATGCTGGGCTTACAGCATGTGCTCCAATTACATAAATAAGAACCAAAGGAACTGCGGATGCTGTAAATCAGGAACAAAAAACAAAGTTGCTAGAAAAGCTCAGCAGGTCTGGCAGCATCTGTGGAGGAGAAAACAGTTAATGTTTCAGGTCCAATGACCGTTCCTCTGAACACCCGAGGGTAGCTGGGATGTGGGTCGGTCAGTGAGGTGGGAGGAGCAGATAGGTGGGAGAAAAGACGGAAAAGTCACGGAGGCAGGGACGAGATGGGCTGGTCTTGGGATGAGGTCAAGGCTGTGGAGATTTTGAAGCTTGTGAAGTCCACATTGATACCATTGGGCTGCAGGGTTCCCAAGCAGAATGAAATACTGTTCCCTCAGCCTTCAGGTGGCATCATTGTGGCACTGAAATACTGTTCCCTCAGCCTTCGGGTGGCATCATTGTGGCACTGGAGGAAGCCCAGAATGGACAAGATGTCCAAGGAATGGGAGGGGGAGCTGAATTAGTTTGCGAATGGGAGGTGTAGTCGTTTGTCTTAAACCGAGCCTAGGTGTTCCACAAAGCGGTCTCCAAGCCTCCGCTTGGTCTCCCCGATATACAGGGGGCCACATCGGAAAACAGCGGATACAATATACCACATTAAAACAGATGTTCATCTGCACACCTGCTCATGTGGAAGGTTTTCTTGGGGCTTGGGATAGAGATGAGGGTGGAGGTGTAGGGACAGGTGTAGCACTTCCTGCGATTGCAGGGAAAGGTGCCGGGCGTGGTGGGGCTTGTGGGGAGCGTGAGTGGAGTCATGGAGAGAGCCTCCGCCCTCCCTATTTATTTCAGAACCCCCTTCACCTCCCCCATTTCTGGAGACGGGTCCAGGCTCAAAACATCAGCTTTCCTGCCCCTCTGATGCTGCTTGGCCTGCTGTGTTCATCCAGCTCTACACCTTGTTATCTTTCTCACATGGAGGGTGTGTTTTGCATGTGGAACGAACTACCAGAGAAAATGGTAGATGCAGGTTCAGCTACAACACTTAAAAGACAAGTTCCTGAATAGGGGGGAAAAGGTTGAAAGGGGTATGGGCCAAACACAGGCGAGTGGGACTTGTCCTGAAGCCAAAACAAAAACACAACGTCTGGTGTTGCTTTGTACATTTTTGCTAGTTTTTCCTCATAATTTCTGTGCTAAGTACTGATGGTTTGCCAGGATGGAAAGCATCCACAACCATTTTCTTGCATTGAATGACTTATCATGAAATCTCTGGCTCTGATGACCATAGTGTCATAGATGAGTTGGGCCAAAGAATCTGTTTCCATACACTACGGCTATGACTAGGGCTCTTTAATCAATTGTGTCAAAAGAAGTCAAATCTCTGTCATATTCTTAGGGCTCAGAATGTCTACAGCAATAACACAGGCAAATTCATTCTGAGAAAGGTCAGACAAATATTGATGAGAATATCTCAAAACAAGGGTCCTCAGTAGAATGAACAGGGAATCCTTAGAAAGTAACAAGGCAAACCCCTTGACACACAGGCTGAACTCAACACAACTGTTCATGTCAAGTCACATTTCTGTTATTTAGCCGTGATGTTTCATCTGGGCAAGAACTAGGTTCAGTACAATGTGAAGAACAGGAGGTTCTTGTAACATTCTGAAGAATGTTTTGTCAGAAATGAATAATCAGACAGAATCTCTACTGCATTGATTGTCTATCAGGTGAGAGGCTGATTTGCTGCAGTGATTAGTTCATGTCCTAATTCCAGAATCTCTCTGCAAGACACAAGCCCATGTGTGTAACAGAACATGGTCCACTCGCATAGGTAGGGCCATGACCACAAAACACAAAGAAATCAAGATGACGATCAAGAGGTATTAATCACTGGATGAATAGTCCCGAGACCCAGGAAACATTCCGAGGACTGGGGTTCAAACCCCAATACAGCAGATGGTGGAATCTGAATTCAATTTTTTAAAAATCTGAAATTAGGTTTCTAATGTTGACTACAAATCCAATCTGGTTCACTAGTGTCCTTCAGGGAAGCAACCGGCCTTCTTTACCTGGTCTGGCTTAAAAACGACTCCAGGCCCGCAGCAACGCAGTCGACTCTTATCTGGTCCATGGGCAATGAGGGATGGGCAATAATGCTTAGTTAGTGATGCCCTCATCCCGTAAAATTAATAAATTAAAGTCTGCCTGACTTGTACCTCCATCTCCAGCTAAATAGCATCTTAGAAGCAGCAGGGGCTGAGGGAAGCAATTCCAAATGGTTGAAGTAAAAGGTGGGGTGTCGGGGGGGCGGAAGAGTGTGTTGAGGGGAGCAAGGCACTGCCGTGTGTGGAGGAACCTGGTCTGTGACACAACTCTGAATGAATGAAGACAGACTGCCAAGGGCAGTCCAGAGCAAGGCATTTAGATTTTAGCAGTGCCCTGAAAACAACTGCTTTTGTCTTCCTGATGTTTAACCACATGCGGGCAAATTGGCAGAATGACAGTAAAGAGAGAAAGTGAGGGGCTCAAGGTGGTGAGGTGGTCAAGTGTGCGGGGTGGATGTCAACACCCATGTAGTATCTGGGATTGTTAAGAAAATTTATGCACTCCATATTATGAAGTCAAGTTTCCAAAAAGGCCAAGTACTTTTGTTTAAAGTTTGCCCTGATGGACAGTGAACAAAAATTCTGCAGTAAAAAAAATCATAGGTTAATTGTCTGGCCTCACCACACGATAGCTCTGTCTGAAGATAATGACTTATTTAGTTGATGAAGTTGGGACAAAAATCACTTAAGTCAGCAGTATGTCCAAGAGCAATACCTTTTTCTTCAAACTCAGCAGCAACATCTCTTTGCTTTGATTACGAAAGCCACAGCATAATTTAAACCCATTAGTGGTCAATCCTTTGCAACACTTCAACAGTCAATAACAGGACTCTCTGCTTTCCACTGACAGGTTCATCACACAGACGTCACGTGCAATTTATCTCAAGCAGAGCAGCTCATCTCTGTGGCTGCTCTCAAAGCATCTCATCCAAAATGACAGCAATCAGATACCACTGCACTTCCCCCGAGAATCCACATTTCCATCTGAAGTGCAGGGACAAAAAACCTGCTGAAGGGCAGCAATTAAACAGTATGGCAGAGGAGTGACTGGACACAAAATTAGTTACACTTGCTGTTATTTATTGCTGGCCACAAATGCCTAATGATTCTAACTGCCTTAGCCAGGCTGCAGTGCCACACTGAGCTAGTTAAAGGCTTGAAGGTTTCAGCTTTATTGGATGGTTGCCAATAAAGCCTCATTTTAGCAAGGGAAATAGTGAAGGTACCAGTCAGCTCGGAAAGTGCAGTGATTGATCACGAGAATAAATCCCAGTGACATCCAATTTTTCTTGGCTGCATTCAAAAACCAAGTTTCATGATGACTCCACCCAAAAAATGTTCTTTTTTCACAAAAAGTAATCTTTCCAAGTGAACCCAATACGAAAGATGGGCAAGAAATAACTAGCTGACCCAGTGCAATACAGTCACGATTATCCCTCACACACAGACAACTGGCCCTGACGTTGCACTGTTGACACGTTGAAAAAAGTCTAATGCCGACATCCTAACTGAGCAAGGGCGAAAAAGAAATTTAGCAGTACATAACCTTTCTCAGTCAATCTACAATGTGGTGGGGTAATGAAAGGAATCCCCTCCTGTTTCAGGGGGAAAGTCCAAGCAATTCCCCTCCACCTTGCAAGTGCAACAAGATCCAGGAATTCAATGACCATGGAAGTACATCAACCAACATCAAGGACAGTCAGGAACTCAGCATCTCTCTCAACAGATACTGCAAACCCACTCAACTCAGTACCTACCTATGACTTGCTCCAAAAGGTCAAGTCGAAAAGTAACCTCTGTCCTAATTCAGCATTTCATATGCTTACTCTCATGTTTCCTTAAGCTTTCAAACTTTACAGTCCATCCAATGGATACTATTTAATCCCATCTGCTACATCTAAAATTTTTCTAAAGTCACGATATCAGTTAGTTAATCACATTAACTAAAAGATGTTTACATGACACTACAGGACAGTTTAACACTCAAAAACTGCTATATAAATTCTGCTTTACATGTTGCCCATTGTTTTAAAAGCAGGCATTGATCCAACAGCTAGTGTTGGAACCTTCACCAGGGCTCATGCATTGACTGTGTATGTGGAACTGGACTCCCATTTATCCTCGCTGAGGTTAGTAGTTTATTGTTTTACATTGGATTACCAAACTCAAAGGCATCCTCACTTAGAAACCTGAAACATAACATTGCATATAATGTGAGAATTACCATGCTCTAGGTGATGTATTAATCTGTTTGCAATCCCTAGTTTGCGTACCCAATCCAAGGAGCCATTTCTACAAACAAGGCATCCTCACTTAGAAACCTGAAACATCACATGAGAATTACCATGCTCTACGTGAAGTATTAATCTGTTTGCAAGGAATACATGTGAAGGAAATGTTGACTACGTACCTCGATAGCTGGCTACCTCTAGGCTACAGCTACAAATCATATTTATTCGGAGCACAGATTAGCAGAAGCAACTTACACCAGGCAGATAAATCAGACTCATTCCCTCAGCTTACATGACTTTTGCTACTTAGGTACTATCTAGTGTTTTGAAGCGTGCATAAAATGACAGCTGAACCCAAGAAACCACTGAAACTCCACTTAAAACCGGACAAATCTGTTGGTTACAGGAATGTACTGTCTGTGGGCTCAATCACAATGGTCAGTTACCAGAGCAAGATACGAGTACAAACAAACATTCATAACAATGAATAACAAGCTCCAACAAAATAAATCATAAATCTTACAGAAGCAAAAGAGCACCATTTGGAAATTATCACAGCTTCAATGGAGGAGTCAATGGCTGATGTAATAGACACCGGATGATTAACTACTCGATTGCCAAAAGGCCCAAGAAAACTTAATCATACAGTGCAACAGGTCATTCAACCTCTCTTAGCTCTGAGGAGTTGGCACAGACATGTAATGCATCCGAATTCCCTCCAGTTTCTCTATATTCCATCTATTCATTCCCCTTCAAAGTATTTATCTAAATCCTATTTGACGGTCCTTATTTAACTGTTTATACCAACCTTTCAGGCAGTGCATTCTGGATCAGAATAATAACCAAGGAAAATAAACTTTCAACTACCTTTTAATTCTTTTTCAAATTCTTAAATCTGTACCTTCTGGTTACCAACTGTTAATCCTTTTAGCTTCAGGGAGTACAATTTTAACCTCTCCAATATCTCAAGAGCTAGAGTCCCCAATCCCTGCTATCAATTTACTAAGTCCAAACTGCTTATGAACCCATCTCTTCCTTCTGTTTACACTAGGGTCATGGAGTTACAAACTGGTCCAGGTTCTGCACAACACCAGGTTCCCAACGCTCCTCAAATGACTAGTCTCTCGAGTTTTCAAAAACCTGCTGTGATTGATAGTCCTCTCAATTTTCTTCTGTTCTTTCTTTGGCTCAGACAAATAAACTTCCTAAATAACAATTCATGATACAGTTCTATTACAGGCCTCCCAACAGCCGGCAGAGTACATAGGAAGAGACAATCGAAAAATGTGGAACTAACACAGGGTTGTTATAGTGGGTGATTTTAACTTTCCTTATACTGATTGGGACTTCGTCAGAGCCAGGGACACCTCTTTTTTCGGGGGTGGGGGTAGTTGGAATTTGTTACGTGCTTTCAGTATGGGGACATTTCGCGAATAGTGACCATAACTCAGCATTTCTTCAGGTACTTACAGATAAGATCAGTCTTTGGGTGAAAGCATGAAACTGGGATAAGATTAACAATGACAGTACGAGGCAGAAACTGGGGATTGGTGATTTAGAGTGGATGTTTGAAGGCTCATCCACATCATGCACGTGGGAATCTTTTCAAAGCCAGTTGATTGAAGTTCAGGACCGGCACGTTCCTGTGAAAATGAAGGATAAGGCTAGCAAGATTTGGGAACCTTGGATGACAAGAGAAATTGAACAACTCAAACAAAGAGTTAGGAGCGCTAAAGGGGCCATGGTACATCCTTGGCAAAAAGGATTAAGGAAAATCCCAAGACACTTCATACATATGAGGAGTGAGAGGGTAGTTAGGGAAAGGGTAGATATACTCAAGGACAAAAGAGGGAATATATGTGTGGTGCCAGAGGAAGCAGGTGAAAACCTTAACGAATACTTCGCATTGGTACTCACAAAGGAGGACATGGTGGATGGAAAGAGGGGTATGTTGATATCCTGGAGCATGTTGCTATGAAAAAAGTGGACATCTGAAAAGCATTAAGGTTATCAAATCGCCAACCTGACTGACTTTTTTGAGGAAGTAAAGAGGATAACTGAAGGCAGCAGGGCAGTGGATGTTGACTACATGGACTTTAGCAAAACCTTGAATAAGGTCCTTCATTGTAGGCTAATTAAGAAGGTGAAGTCACATGGAAACAGTGACGGATGGATACAGAATTGGCTTGGTCATAGAAAACAGTAGTGGTGGAATGATGTTTTTCCAACTGGAGATGTGAGACCAGTGGTGCTCTGCACAGATTAATGCTGGGGCCTCTGCTTGTACTACATATAAGATTATGTGGGGGGAGAACAAGTGTGATCTGATTAGTAAGCCTGCAGATGACACAAAGAATGCAGGAGCTGCTGATGTTGAGGAACATTGCCAGATGGAATTTAATTTGGAACATGCTGGGTGATGCAAATTGGAAGGTCGAATGCAAGGTTTGGGATTGTGGGGCGGAGGGGTAAACGCCAGAACACTTACAATCATGAACAAACAGGGATCTGTGTGTACAGGTACACAGTTCCCAGAAAGTGACAACACAAGTCGATAAGGTGGTCAAGAAGGGATCAGGCATGCTTGCCTTCAACTAGTTGAGGCAAAGTGCATAAAAATTAGCATGTCATGTTGCAGCTGCTTAGAACTTCAGTTAGGTCACATTTGGAATACTGCACACAACTCTGGACGCCAGACTACAAGGAAGATGTGGAGGCCTTGGACAGGGTACAGCCACAGTTTACAAGGATGTTGCCTGGTTTGGCGGGTATTAGCTATGAGGAGAGTTTGGGCAAACTGGTTTGTTTTCACTTGAACATCAAGAGGCTAAGGGAAGACCTGAAAGAAATTAACAAAATTTTGAGGGGGATGGATAGCCAGAATCTTTTTCTCCCCAGGGAAGAAGTGCCATGACTAGGGAACAAAGATTTAAGGCGAAAAGGATAAAGTTAAAGGAGATGCAAGAAGCAAGGGTCAAAATCCTAGAATTCCTTCCCTAATGGTATTGTCAGTTAATCTACAGCACTTGGATGCAGTGATTTGAGAAGGCCACTCATCACCATAGTCTCAAGGGCAGAGAGATGGACAAAAATGCTGGCCAGACAGTGACCCCCACATCTAGTGAATAAGGTTTCTTTTTAAAAAATACAGAGGGTGATAAATGCCTGGAATGCACTGCCAGCGGTAGTAGGAGCAGATGTAACGGTAACATTTAAGAGGCATCTTCATTGATACAGGAATAGGCAGACGAGAGAAATGCGGACCAAGTCAAGGCAAAAGGTTTTTAGTTTAGAAATGCCTTTCAGCGGTCAGGGTGTTGAGTATAAAAGTTGGTAAATCATGTTGCAGCTGTATCAGGCCATTTGGAGTACCGGTCTGGTCACCATATTATAGGATGTGGAAGGTACAAGGGAGTTTACCAGGATGCTGTTTGTATTGGAGTTTATTAGCTGTGAAGAGAGGTCAGACAGATTTGGGATGTTTTTGTTAAGGGGGGGGTGGAAGTGTTGAATATTGGGGCCAGTAGGTTTAAGGTGAGAGGGGAAACTTCTGAAGATGTGCAAGGCAAGTTTTTGTTTTAAAAGAAAGTGTGGTGGGTGCCTCGAGGTGGGGGGAGGTGGCACAGGCAGAGTTGATAGCAATGACTCAGATGCATTCTGACATCAAGCAGGGAATAGAAGGATATGGATCATGAGCAGGCAGACTAAATTAATTTAGAACAGCATCATGGTCATTATATACGGTGGGGTCCAGGGAGTGTTCCTGCAGAAACAGATCTTTGTTCTAGCAGCTCCAACTGCAACAACTCACATTCTCCATCGGGCCTCCTAGGACTCGGATCTTTTTGAAATTGAAGCTGACACTCAACATCCTAAATCAATCTGCCTTCTTTTTAACCTGGGTGATCTCCTACTTAATATTGCTCTTAATTTCACCTACTCTTAAAATTACAAAATTACAGCTCAAGAGAACAAAAGGGCAGGACAGAACTCATCAACTGACGTCTTTCATTCATTCCATCTTGGCCAAGTTATTAAGCTGATAATTCTGTACCAGCTGGGAAACAGGTTCTCTTCCTCAGCCTGTTTCCGGTTCTCCTAAGGCAATGAAGAACTATCATTGGGTCAAATGCAAGGGCAGTCGGGTGCACTTGAAATACGAGTTAGGTCAGCATTAGTGCTTATTCTACAGTTAAGTGTGACATTTTAGTCACTCAACACCGTTCACATGGAAAACTCTAAAACACAGGAACAGACCGCACTTGAAATCTTAAGCAATGAAGACCAGACTGTTAAATTATGAGTTAGGTAGGCTGGAGGGAACAAGGGGACATTAGCTCAGATTGCAAATTTATGAAACTCATGTAGCTGTCATGAGAAGTCTCTTTCCACCTGACTGCTCACCCACATTCACAGAAATATTTCTCTGTATATCTTGAGAAAAACTTGAACTGTGAAATTTGACTGGTACTCTGCAGTAACAGCCTCTTCAAACCTTCTCTCAGAAAAAAACTACAAAGGCCATTACTTAGTTGAAGGGGCATGCTTCTATCTAGGGTCATCTGCATTCACTCCCCGTACCTTCAAGAAGAACTCCAGCAGTCAAACTATCACAAGGTGTGTGATCCAAAGTAGAAGTGAACCAAAGTAGGTGAAAGTTTGATTTCCGAACCAAACACTCAAAATGCTTCCAAAAGCAACTGTAACAGAAAATCTGGAGACCTAATGCAGTGGATTCAAGGAAAATATTGTCACATTTCTAAAGCAAGGCATCATAATGCATCTTGTCAAATCTGGGTCCTGAGCAGATCAAAGACTGAACATATTAAAACAATTCACTCTTTTTTTAATTTTGTACCTATACAACAGCAAACTGTTACTTGGGAAATAACAATCTTTGAAGATTTCTCAATCATTACCTCCCCAATATAAAGGATCTTTTTTATGCCACATCCGAATAGGTGCCGCCATCTGAAAAACCAGAATACTCACAATGCAATTGTGGATGCTCAGTCTTCGCGTATGTTAAAGACAGAGATCAATTGATTTCTTTAGTTTACAAAAATCTAAGAGTACAAGGTTAAACAAGAAAATGACAAAACATAAACCAGGACCTAATCAAATGGCACAGAGAGATTGAGGATTATTTGATCCACTCCCATTCGTGTTCTTCAAAATAAAGTGTTGGATCCAAATACTAACGTTGTGTCTTAAAAATGAAGGGACAACCAGTGTTTGTACCAAAGATAGTAGAAACTGCAGGTGCTGGAGCATCTGAGATAACAAGGTGTAAAGCTGGATAAACACAGCAGGCCAAGCAGCATCAGAGGAGCAAGAAGGTTGACGTTTCGGGCCTTGACCCTGCTTCAGAAATGATTTCTGAAGAAGAGTCCAGGCCCGAAACGTCAGCCTTCCTGCTCTTCTGATGCTGCTGGGCCTGCTGTGTTCATTCAGCTCCACACCTTGTTACCTTAGTATTTGTACAGGCATATTATGCTGATATTCTCCAATGCTGCACTATGCTTGAAGTAAGGAAGGATACTCTTTTACGGGTTGTTGATCAATATCGTCCCAAGGTCCAGGCAAACCGCGAGATCAGGTGAATATAGCTATAATGAAAGAATCGCAGCCCTACTCATACTTCATACCAACATGAAGCCTCATAGAATTCTTGACAATTTTGCACTCCAAGCACAAATACTAATAGTCAATTTGACATCATACATGTCAAAACGTCATGAGTTAATTTCAAAACACTCTGGATTGCATCAACGTAGCAGCTAGATCGGATCGTGCCAAATTTACCGACATAGCTGCATAACTACTATTTCGGCCGCGCATAGAAGACATATAAACACCGAGACACCGCACGTGACTGTTGCACTCAATACTTTGGCGTGATTAAAATCACAACTCTGCCCCAAGTTTACTCTTCTGCACCAGTGAAGTCAGTGTGGTGCTGATATCTTTAGAATGCATTACCTTCTATTAATGATAACCGACTGCACTACTGCAGCACACTTAATAAGAATGAGGATTGCTCAGCCCGTGCTCCGGGGAGGCCGCTTCAACCTCAACAGAAAGCCCACGAGCAGCTCACGGTGCTCCCGCCGTGAAGTTCTTAGAATGTCTGTCTATCTGTCTGTCCGTCCGAACGTTCCGTCTTAAAATTCCACAATCCTTTATCCTTCCCCCTCGAATGTTGCAGACCTCAGCGTTCCACAGTCCTTTATTCCCCAGAATGTTGCAGACCTCAGCGTTCCACAGCCCTTTATTCCCCAGAATGTTGCAGTCCTCAGACTTCCGCTAGCCTTTTGTTCCACTGTCGGCGATTCTATCACCCTGATTACAACGTGCTCACCCAAATGACTCAGACCATCTAACCCGGAAAAAGAAAAAACCTCTCGCTAAGTGGGCAACCGCGCCATCCAGAGGCAAGGAGTCTCTTCTGCCTGGCCGATTTAAAGTCACAGGGAACTGTTTGATATCGTGGTATCTTACCAAAATTGTCGAGAAGATCCATATGGTAGTGTGTGTGAAGTGTACGTACACGGAAGTTCTTGGCTTTTCGGTCTTCCTATGTGTCAATAATGACTACAATTCAAATCAGTTCATTAGTTAGAAAGTTTAATGAAGTTTAATCTCAACAAAATATTCGCCTTCTCTCGTCTGGCATTCTGGAATCTTCCTCGCTCACGTATGCAGAGAGCAATAGATAAGACCATAAGACATAGGAGCGGAAGTAAGGCCATTCGGCCCATCAAGTCCACTCCACCATTTAAATCATGCCTGATGGGCATTTCAATACCACTTCCCTGCACTGTCCCCGTAGCCCTTGATTCCTTTTGAGATCAAGAATTTGTCGATCTCTGCCTTGAAGGCATCCAACGTCCCGGCCTCCACTGCACTCGGCGGCAATGAATTCCACAAGCCCACCACTCTCTGGCTGAAGAAGTGTTGTCTCATTTTAGTTTTAAATTTACCCCCTCTAATTTTAAGGCTGTGCCCACAGGTCCTGGTCTCCCCGCCTGACAGAAACAATTTCCTAGCGTCCACCCCTTCTAAACCATACATTATCTTGTAAGTTTCTATTAGATCTCCCCTCAACCTTCTAAACTCTAATGAGTACAATCCCAGGATCCTTAGCCATTCATCATATGTTAAACCTACCATTCCAGGGATCATCCATGATGAAGAACTAAGTATAAATAATTTTTTGTCAACAATATCAGTGCTGTAAATTTAGGTTTCACAGAGTGTTACACTTAAACTGGAATCAATAAACTACCTAAGATTTCAAATAGGATTGTACGTAAGATGTAATCTAATTCTGCTTCAATTTTGTTTTGAATCAGTTCTCACTTGAGAACTCACATGAATCTCATGATCAACATTGTATTATCCCACACCTTCATTGCCCATCTCCTCACCGAGTTAAATTGGTTCCTGATGTCCCAACATCACAAATTTCAAATTATTATACTGCAATTTAAATTGCTCCTTAATTTTGTTTTAGCAAATAGTAATAAGATTTTTAGCTTGCCAAGGTTAAACCACATAAAGTTGAAATTGTAGTTTATATGATCATAAGACATAGGAGTGGCAGTAGGCCATTCAGATCATTGGAGTCTACTCTGCCATTTGTCAAGATCATAGCTGACCTGATAATCCTCAATTCCCTTTCCTGTCGTTCTCCCCCTCACCTTAGATTCCCTAACTGATTAAAAATCAGACAATCTCAGTCTTGAATATATTCAATGACACAGCTTACAGCCTTCTGTGGTAAAGAATTCCACAGATTCATGACCCTTTGAGACAACAAATTCCTGCTCTGTCTTAATTGGGTGACCCCTTCCTCTGAGAGTTCGCTTTCTAATACTAAACTCTCTCAAAGGGGAAAACAGCCTCTCCACATCCACTCAGCCAAATTTCCTGAAAATCTTCCAAGTTGCACTAAGATCACCTTTCATTTTTCTAAACCTCACTGAGTACAGGCCCAAACCATTCAAGCTCCCTTCAACAGGCAATCCCTTCATATGTCGAAGCAACTTTGCAAACTTTCTCTGGACTGTCTACAATAGCAATATACCTTTTCTTGGATAAAGGCCTTAAACTATTCTAGGTATTCCAGATGTAATCTAATTAGTGTCTGGTATAGCTTAAAGAAGACTTCCTTTTTTTTTACTCCATTCCTTTTGAAATAAAGGTCACCATTCCATTTGTTTTGGCGATTAACTGCTGAACATGTACAGTAGCTCTTTATGATTTATACACAAGGACCCCAAATCCCTCCGATCTGAAGCTTTCTGAAGTCTTTCTCCATTTAAATAATATTCAGCTGATTTCTGAAATCAGGCGGGGACTAGCTGGGCTGGTTTTGGCATGTGGTCAGGGGAGGGGAGATTTTGAAACTTGTGAAGTCCACATTGATACCTGATGCTGTTCCTGCATCTTTCAGGTGGCGTCATTGTAACGATGCAGGAGGCCCAGGCTGGACATGTCGTCCAAGAAGGGGAGTGGGGGGGAGTTGAAATGGTTCGCGACTGGGAGGTGTAGTTGTTTGTTGCGAACTGAGTGTAGGTGTTCTGCAAAGCCTCCTTCTTTTGAAAAAAGATAGATTTACAATGATAATGGAAACTGCAGATGCTGGAGAAGCCGAGATAACGAAGTGTGGAGCTAGATGGACACAGCAGGCCAAGCAGCATCTCAGGAGTACAAAAGCTGACATTTCGGGTCTAGACCCTTCATCAGAGAGGGGGATGGGGAAAGGGAACTGGAATAAATAGGGAGAGGGGGGAGGCGGACTGAAGATGAAGAGAAAAGAAGATAGGTAGAGAGGAGAGTATAGGTGAGGAGGTAGGGAGGGGATAGGCCAGTCCAGGGAGGACAGACAGGTCAAGGGGGCGGGATGAGGTGGTAGGTAGGAAATGGAGGTGCGGCTGGTGGTGGGAGGAAGGAATGGGTGAGAGGAAGAACAGGTTAGGGAAGCGGAGACAGGCTGGGCTGGTTTTGGGATGCAGTGGGGGAGGGGTCGAGCTGGGCGGGTTTTGGGATGCAGTTGGGGGAGGGGAAGAAATGGGCTGGTTTTGGGATGCAGTGGGGAAGGGGAGATTTTGAAGCTGGTGAAGTTCACATTGATACCATTGGGCTGCAGGGTTCCCAAGCGGAATATGAGTTGCTGTTCCTGCAACCTTTGGGTGGCATCATTGTGGCACTGCAGGAGGCCCATGATGGACATGTCATCTGAGGAATGGGAGGGGGAGTTAAAATGGTTCGTGACTGGGAAGTGCAGATTTACAATGTAGTGTATTAAATTGACAAGTAAGGAGATATAGACAACTTGAATTAATATTGAAGCTTTAAGCTACAATAAGTGACTTCAGAAGATTGAACTTTAACTGTTGATCCATTACATTCAGGGAGAAGAACTTTGCAAATTGTTTATTCTACCAACTTCACAGTACGTACTTGTTTCTTTCTGCATGATGTAATCTCACATAAAACAGAAATTTTGTGCCGCACCAATGATCGGCCAACATTGCTTCTTTCATTTTTCACCCTAATTTTCCCTTCTGCCTTTTCGGTCCTCATGAAGCTTGTCAACAGTCAGAAATATAGGCATTTCAAAGTATATAATCATGTTGCCCATAATCTGCCACTTGTCCCTTAGTGTTTGCAAGTTACAAGTTTTAGTTCCCACTAATAGGTAACCCCACCACACATGTCTATCTCAGGCAGTACTTGGCAGTTTGAAAAATTACATACATTGACCACACAAAAAGGTAGCAGTGCACTTTTGGCAATCTCTGCATTGGTTTCTCTTTATTTGTAAAGAAACTTACACCTCAGCAATAAAGGAGGACATAAGGATTTGGATGATTCATGGAGACCAAATTCAGCAAATGAAATGGAAGAAAGTATCAGGAAAGACAGTAAATCGATTGCTTCCCTTGATGTTATGCTTTTTGAATCAAGCATTCATATTTAATTATCTATTTATTCACCTTATTTGTTGATAATTCTACTTAGTCACTTAAATTTTGTGACATGAAATTGGATTGAGTTAAATCAGGTTGAGTTCATTGGGCTGGTGATAGTGGGAACTGTAGATGCTGGAGAATCCAAGATAACAAAGTGTGAAGCCGGATGAACACAGCAGGCCAAGCAGCATCTCAGGAGCACAAAAGCTGACATTTCAGGCCTAGACCCTTCAGACCCTCTCTGATGAAGGGTCTGGGCCCGAAACGTCAGCTTTTGTGCTCCTGAGATGCTGCTTGGCCTGCTGTGTTCATCCAGCTTCACACGTTGTTATCTTGAGTTCATTGGGCTATTGCTTGCAGCCATATCCGTTAATGCTTAATTATTAAATTGTTGGTCAGCTATGGTATTATTCATTTATTGTATTTGTGCTTTGCAGCCAGAGTTCCATATAATTGATTTATGTTATTGTTTTGAGACAGAGAGTGTCAAGATTTAATAATAGAAGCACTGGTTTTTGGTAGATTAAAGTGCATTTTGTACTTTCATTCTATTTCCTGACTACATATTGGGAAACAGTAATTATGAAGTGTAGGGGTGAGGGAAATGGGTGACTTAATGAAAGTTCCAGTCTGCAGACTTCCAAGGTGCAACAGATTTCTGAACCAGTAGCCTCTCAGGCCAGAGCAAGGAACAGAAATAATAAACATCACAAAAAAAACAATGTTACAAGAGGTAAATTTTACACTTGCAAAGATTAGGTGCTTTAAGCAAGACCTTTAGTATAGTGGTGGCGTATTTTTGTGGTGTCACTCTGGTGTGTTTGAGGATACAATATTTTAACTATTACCATCTATAGCATATTATCACAACTACTGATAAGCTGCTTTGCATTTTAGTTATACAATATTTGTCAGCTATACTTTGATTTTAGAACAATTTTGACTCAGGGTCACAAATTCCTGCAATTTTGTAAAGGGAACAGGTCAATTCTTGCCGCATTGGTCTTTGGCAAATGCAACAGGGTATCTCATTACGTACTGGGATTTAGAATGCAGGAATTGCTTCCTTTTCTTTCCAGCTCTGCCATCACTTTGCCACATGAATAAGATGGTTGAATAAAAAGTATGAAGTTACTTGATGAAAAAGTTGGCACCATTTTAAACTATTGAAAGGAAACTTCTCTCAGTCATTAATGTCAAAGCTGCCACATTTCCAGAAGAAATTACAAGTCCGTCTGTAGCATTTTGTTTGCCCTCCCTTGAAACGCTGGCTATTTGATAATTGAGAAAGCATGATCTGACAGAGGAGATGCTTTTCACACATCCAGCCACTGTATCTAATCTATCACAGTTGGCTTTGAAAGAGATTTGCCAGAATTGCTAGTAAAGCTGATCTGAAGAAGGACAGTAGTCTTTGTTTGACTGTCTGCCCACTGAATCCAGACAGTGTGGCGGAGGCATTGCTAATTGAGATTCTCAACTCCTACATATTGCTAACACACAGTCCAGGTATCACAAGACTTCTGTAGACTGGTGATATTGCTCTGTACACTAGCACTTTTGTTGACTTGTGCAGGCCTTTGAAGTCAAGTCTTCAGTGCCATTTTCGTGGAAGGCTGAGTGGTGCAGCTGATCTTGTCAATTACGGCCATTTCGGTAGTGGTTGTTACCAAGGTGTAGCTCAAGATATTACAGAGTCTCTTCTTCAATACATGTGGGAGGTGAAATATTTGACAGGCCAGGTCTGGGTTAATATGAGTTTTCTTTCTCATTACATTCAAGGACAGACCATGTCTCTTGTTTTCAGATTTGAAAAGATTAAGAATGTCTTGCAAATCTAGGATAAAGTGAGCAATAACGTGATGTTAATCTTCATATTGTAAGTTGTATGTGGCTGTGGTGGTCAGTTTGGTTTTGGCATGGAGGTGACTGAGGTTAAAAAAGATTTGAACTAAGTTGTATTTAATGCCCACAGCAGAGGGCAGCAGATCTTTGATGAGTTGAGTAATCTCTTTCAGGGAGATTGTAGATTGTATGGGGCTAAAGCAAAGCCTTGCCTGACCCAGCACAGATTTTCAACATGTCTGCTTCAGATCTCTTCCCAAAGATGGTTGCAGTTGTATTTGAAGCAGTTGCAAGATTGTAATGAAGTTTTATTGGACAACAAAATCCCTGGAGAACAATCCACAGAACCTTACAATTGAATGAATAAAATCCTTTGTTCAGGTCAATGACTGCAATGAAGTTCCTGATTTTGATCTTAACATTTTTCTTGTATATCCTAGGCAACAATGACCATCTCAGTGGTTTGTCTGGAACACACTGGGCTACAGTTTACCATATATCAGTCAAGCATAAATTCTGGGGAATTTCTTTCAGGGCTTTATGCCATGAGCTCAAGTGAGATTTTTCGTGCAACTGTCTTCTGCTCATCTCATTAGATATGGCTCAATATCACATCATGGCCTCGCTGACACCATTCTCGTGCTGTGTTACATCGCCAACAGCAGAAGTACTTACCACTGTCAGGAACTTCCAAGATTTCTGCCACCTGCACCATGTTTAAAGCCTACTCAGCATCAAGTCAATTACCTCCAGCCACAAATAGCCCTTTACAGTAAACATAGCAGGCACATAGGTGGCACAGGTGACACTCCTAGTAAATAGAAGCTCACATTCATATACATGTTCGATTCCAGCCTTGGGCGACTGATTGTGTGGAGTTTGCACATTCTCTGCATGTCTGTGTGAGTTTCCATTGCGTGCTTTGGTTTCCTCCTACAGTCCAAAGATGGGGAGGTTGGGTGGATCGGCCACGCTAAATTGTCCATAGTATTCAGGGATGTGTAGGTTAGGTGTGTTAGGTATGAGATACGGTTAGGGGATGTGTTGAGGTGGAATTGTCTGTGTGGACTTGTTGCGCTGAATGGCCTGTTTCCACACTGTGGGATTCTATGATGATTCTATGTTTTGATTTTACATCATCACTTACCTGATTGGCTGTCACTGTATGTGCAGCCAAAAGAGCTAAGCTACACAGACTTGCCAACCTTAGCACAATGCCAGACCCCTGGCTAATGAGTGACTGGACTTCAATTGATATCTATGGTGCACTATGCTAGCATAGAACTAATCCCTTGTCTGGTCACACTGACCATAACCCAAAGCCCAGATTATAATGACATGGAACTTCTGACTTCCCTAAGCACCTGACTGACTGTGTCAAATGATGATATTGGACAAAGCTCTGACTATGCTGGTTCCCCTGAGCGACGCCAATCCCCCTTGACCTGATTGATGACCAGTAGAATTTGAGAATGGCCATTTGGTATTGTGTCGGCTACTGGCATGTGCTGTAAGTGTAATATTGATGTAATATGTACCATAAAGCAACATGCTCACCCCCTTAACTGATCGCTGCTGACAACTATGACAGACTGCCTGGCTTTATGTCTGCACTAAACATCAAGATAAGTCAGAAGTACTGTGAGTCTGTGACTTTTGAATGATGTGGCAATGCGCAAAAAGGCAATGCAGGGATACTGTGAGAATCCAAGTAGGTGCAGAGTGGGTGAGCACTAAGAGAACAAATGAAGAGCCCAAAGTTGCATCCTGCTCCAATTCATGAGATGAGTACCTGCCACTGCATGCGAGGTACTGCACTGCACTGCAGCCAAGCAGCAACATTAAATGCACAGAGCTGATGCACTCTGAATTGCAGCACTGCACTTCAGAGTGTAGGAGATATGCCATGATGATATTGTAAGGCTCATCCATGTCTGATGCCAAATCCCGTGGAGGGGGACTGCAGGCAATCACTATATGTGGAGGTTTTGGGGATGCTGGTTGAGGACATGAAGGAGCAAGCAGGATTATGAGTTGTGAGAGAAATGTAAAAAGGCTTCAAAATGATCTAGACAAGTTGAGTGCGTGGACAAGCAATATGGGTAAGTGTGAAGTTATGCATTTTGGTGTGAAATACAGAAAGGAACAGTCTTATTTAATTTATGATACTTTGGGAAATGTGGATGGAAAAAGAGATCCGGATGTCTTTGTAAACCAGTCAATGAAAGTAGTCAGGGAAAACAGCAAGCAATTAGGAAGGCAAATGGCATATTGGCCTTGATTACAAGAGCATTTGAGTTCAGAATTGGGGGTGTCTTAATGCAGCTGCAAAGGATCTTGGTGAGATCATCCTGGACCTGAGGGGTGACTTTAAAAATGTTTATAAAATCATGAGGAGTGCGCTAAGGGTGAACGGTGAAGATCATTTCCCCACGGTAGGGGAAGCCAAAACTAGAAGGCATGCGTTTAAGGTGAAAGGGGAAAGATTTAAAAGGGGCCTGAAGGTCAACTTATTCATGCAGAGGGTGCTGCACGTAAGAAATGAGCTGGCAGAGGAAGTGGTGGAAGCTGGTACAATTACAACATTTAAACAACATCTGGATGGGTATATGAATAGGAAGGCTTTAGAGGGAATGGGGTGAAATGCTGACAAAGACACCAGATTCATTTAGAATATCTGATTGGCATGGATGAGTTAGACCAAAGGGTCTGCTTCTATTGCTGTTCAACTCTATGACTCTATTGCACTTAGTTTTGCTCTCCCTTCCTAACAGAGGATATACTAAGAGTGAGTGCAGCAAAGAGTCACTAGACTAATACTGGGGATGGCAGGCCTGTTTTATGAGGAGAAACTGGTTCAATTGGGTCTGAACTCACGGGAGTTTCAGAAGATAAGAGGGAATTTGATTGAAATGTACAAAATTCTACCGGGGTTTGATAGACTAGATATGAGAGAATTTTTTTTCTGGTTTGGGAGTCTAGAATCAGTGACACAGTCTCAGGATATGGGGTAGCCCTTTAGGACTGAGATAAGAAAAGGTTTTCTCACTTAAAGAATGATGAACCTGTGGAATTCTCTACCACAGAAGGCTGTGGAGGCCAAGTCACTGAATATATACCAGAAAGAGACTGATACATAATGGGGATCATATGATCATAACTTATTTGACAATGAAAAAGAAAATCAGGTACACTAGTGCATTCATATACATCCGTTGAGGTTGGTGTAATATCTGCTAAGAACTTACACAAATGCCCGTGTTACATTTGATTTTCAAGAGATAGTTGATAGCTCAATCAAGATGGAACATAACACAGTTCTGAGTACCAGTCCAGAATGGCTGGCATAACTGGCAGGTACAAACAGCTCCTTATCCTTGTTCCAACCCCTATCGGTTCTCAGTGCCCCAAGTTTACATAATTTCTCAAACTACTCAGGAATGTTGGCCTGGTGTGTTCTTTGAGAGTTCTTCACCACCTACTGCACTGAGGCCTACCAAAGTGTATTCCTTCATACTCTTTTCAGAGATGGACCTGGATGGATTATTGACAACATTTTTTTTCACACTGGAATGATATACTTTATTTTGATGGCTGTGATAAAATGTTTAGCACCATGTTTAAAATTTGGCTTAAAAACTTTAATGCTGTTAACTCATTCACACATAATTTCTGGCCCTGGGCCATCAGTCTTTTCTTATTCTGTTGACATCTCAGGGTGTTATCCCTGACATGTTTTACTCTCAGTTAAATTCTGTCTTAAGCATCAACTAATTTGCAGAAGTTTCATGATTTGCAAGAACAGGAAAAGGCAGAGAATCTTACAATGATACGATTAAGGAAAGATAAGATCAGGAGGACCAGGCAGAAGTTTTTTTAAAAATTTGTTCAGAGATGAGATGTCAAACAGCAGACTTGAATTCTGCGTTCAGAAGTATAATCAATTTTTATTCAAGCTCTTTATCGCATGTGTGGGAGAAGCCAGAGATCACTCTGAATCTGGCTTATAAGTGGGAACCAGTTGCCGTCTTAATATTCAGTTCAGATTTAAGACAGATCAATGACACTAATTTCACCAGTGGGATACAGCATTTTTACACGTTTTGCATTGCAATAATTACATGCAACATTGTTATTGTTCCTTTCCCCTTAATCTATGCATCCAATCCTGTGAAACATCTTATCAATGATGGACATCTCTGTGGAAGCCCCAGCTTCCCCATGACCTCATGATATTTACCAGACACTGTAATCATCAGGCCGTGGGATCTAACAATTTCATGAATTCACATTCCAAAGTTAATGATTATACTCTATCTCAGACATTTGCCAGATATGCCTATCTGTAAGGGCTCCTTGAATTCTGTTATTCATTGTATTCATTGTTATCCCCATCAAATTCTATTACGCATCTTACATTTCCCATTGTCCTAATCACAGGAGATACAAAAGGAAGTTAGTTCTTATGTATTGCTTATAAAGTTCCTCATATTAGTTCTAATAGAAAGTTAGTTATATGTGAAGTTTTATGTTTACACCTATGGTTAGCATTCTTTAGCTAATTAGTTGTGAGCAGTTTCAGTCCCATTTGACCTTGGAGGCTCGGTTAAACACTATCCTCTATCTTGCAGCTGCACTATAACTCATTCTAATCACATAGTGTCTTGGGATAAAATTTACTGGCCCTACTCTGACTGACATTTTTCACATAATAAGACAAAATCTTTTCATTGATAAAACTAAAATTCCATCACTTTCACAGCTCGTTGAACTTACCTGATCTCCTAGACTTTTATGAGCCTTAATCTTGCCCTGATCATTTGTCTCTGTTATTGTGGGATCCAACTTGTCTTTTTAATGCTTGCTACAGACTTCAGGCTGTCTGCTGTCACACATCTCTTATTGAACTTCCTCCGATACACATCTGCAGCTGTTGTTTTTATAGAATTCCCTGTATATTAGTTTGTAATATTCTTCGTTCAAAGTAGAGCCTGTCACCTTGGGATAAACCATTCTCAAAGCTCCCATTGTGTCAATTTATGGCCTAACTTTAATGCTGGACCAGGCATGCTAATTCTGTTACAACAGCATATTTATGCTGATGGGCAATTAAATTCTGCCACCTCTGATCAGGCGTTGCTCCAACAATAGATAGGACTTAAACTTGAGACTCTTAGCTCAGAGATATGGACATTACTACTGTGCCACAAACACCATGGGAATGAGGTGGAAAAAGCAGCAGATCTAGTGACATTTTCTTTGCAATTATATAAATGGGCTACTTAAACAGTGATAGAGCACTTCCAATCATTCATGAGATTAGGACCTTTTCTGGCATGCTCATATCTGAAGTCCAAAGATGTGCATTTTAGGTGGATTGGCCATGCTAAATTGCCCTGAAGTGTCCAGGGATGTGCAGCTTAGGTAGACAGACCATGCTAAATGCAGTGTTACAGGAATATGGTGAGGGATTGGGTCTGGGTGGGATATTCTTTGAAGGGTTGGTGGAGACTCAATGGACTGAGTGGCCTCTTTCTGCTCTATAGGGATTCTGTGACCTCATAAGATCGCTCATTTTGAACAGCATGCCTGACTTGTGAATTTTGGGGCCTTCACTTAGTCAAGTAGTTCCTCAAATCTTAGATCTGCATCTCAAGCGGGTGAACAGGTTGTTTGTAATTGCTATTTGTTTCAGTTGTTCTTGCTTCCTGTCAAATTATTGAACTATAGTACTGTTTACTAACTTAAATCCATTTCTACTTCCGTGCACTCACAAACTTACATTTCAACAGCAAGACTGAATGAAAAACTTAACACACTTTTGTACTACATTTTAAAGAACAGAACGCGACAGACTGAAATAAACAGAGAAACATTAAATATTTTCTTTGTATTAAGCACCAGTCTAGACTCCCTTCTACTGGCATCAAATTTCTCAAAACTGTAAAAAAAAGATTTCTAAAATAATAAAAAGTAATAAAACACTTATGATAATAAACTTTTATCTCAATTCCATGCATGTAGTCTGACCTTTATTTCACTTTTTATAAAATCATAAAAAGCAAAGTATAGCACCTACTTGCTAATTTACTGTCTGTGAGAATTTTTCAGTGCTATGTATATGCAGAAGTTCCTGTCAGTTTCAAAGAGTAATGAGGGGAAAACCTGTTAGTTATGCCTCAACTACAACTGCCAAATCTGGCCCAATATCGCTCAAGCTTACTACTTCTTTCAGTTTAATTTTCCTAGTCTTTTTGTCTTTGTGGGTAACCTTCCGTAGTTATAGAGTTTTATGTTTTCCACATTAAACAAAATTTGCAGTCTGTCTTTATTATACAATCAACCATATACTTTTCTGATGGAATTGGCTTTAATTATAAGGTGTGAACGCTACCACCGTCTCTGGTCTTTCATTATCCAAGCATTAGCAGCCAATGTGCCATCTTTTGAAGTTTTGTTGACTTTTATAATGGTTGGTTATACTGTCCTACTCCTGAATATGACAAAGGAAAACAAATATTTCTTAATGTGGGAGAGCAAGGAACTTCCAACAGCTGGAAATCTGACATAAATCCATAAAAATAATTAGAATTATGTTTATTGTCACGTGTACTCAAGTATTGAAAGCATTTGTAACTCTCAATTTGCAGTATTCTTCAAGCAATGTGTAACATCACCGCCCCTTGCAATGCTGCCAGCAGGCTAAAATGACACAACCTTTTTGTTAATGATGGGGTGCAGCAGCGTTGCAGGATGCTGAGGAAAGGATTTGTCTCGTTGAATGGGGCACTGTGTACACGCTGCACCAATAAAACAGAACCAGGTGGCCAAGAAATAAAGTCAAATCTGGAATTGATTTCCGACGAAGTATGAAGAACTTTACGGCAACAATGTGCACAGCAAATGACGTGGATTGAGGCGAGCGGATCTTGGGAGTAGACACAATGAAACTTCACTATAAATTGGCTGTAATCGCTGCTTCTCTGGCTGCTGGCCGCCTGCTATTCTTTCTGCTGCTGGGCAACTCGGCGACTGAACCACCGCCTCGGAGAGAACACGGGCCAGCGTTGAAGGTCTTCCAGCACGTTCGGGGTCGCCTGGTGATTAGTCAGCCGACCGCTTTTCGCTTGTTGCATCGGCCCGTTTTAAACCAGCAGCCTCGCCCCTCAACCAAAAGGCGGAAAAAGCCAGCCAGCAACAGGTAAGACGATGGGAAGAAAGGGGTAAAAAAAACACTCTAGGTCGCTGCTTGCATTGCCAGAAGTTGCCTGTTCCCGTTCTGCGGGTTGTCAGGGAGTTCCCATTGTGCCACGCATTGGCGCTTCAGAGGATCATCTGAGTTTAAAACAAAGGTGGTCTGCTCCTGCAAATGGTTTAGCGTTGTCGGTGAGTAGTTCACAATCTCAAATTTGTGTGCGTGTGTGTGTGTCTTAGAGGGAAGTATTTGGAGAATGGCAGCAATGTTCCGGTGCATTCTCCATGATCTTGCATTCTGACAGATAAATCAGTGCGAAAGTTTAAAAGTTCAGTGTGAATGTTCACATTCAGGATTTGATGGATTAGTGACAAGAATGTCTGTCTGCTTTTCCGATTGATTTGAGCTAAAATAATAGTTCCTTGTGGCTGTGGATTGTTAGTGATCTGTAAAGGCTTTGGGGAAGGGGGATAGACAGTCTAAAATAGAGCAATGCTTTACCGCAGGAAGTTTAAACTGAGACAGTTATCTGGTGTCTATTTGTGAATGTTTGTATTTTGAGCTGCTTTTCCGGTTGCAAGAAGTGTTTTCCTTCAGCTATATCTCCTCCAATGAAACATCAGCCCGCTCTGATTTGGTACATTTTACAGAGTAAATTGTCCCGTTACTTTAGGTGTAAATACATTTAAATGAAGCTTATATCTGCGTGTTCTTATCTTCAATCCTTATCTTATCAACTGCCGTCTTGTACGACAGTCTCGACATCTGGAATGAGAGTTGCTGATGTAAACATTGTCCCATTGTAATTACGACCTCTGGTCACTAGTGGTGCTGCACCACTTCACTTTCACATTTTTCAACTTCTGCTGGGAATTTGTAGCCAGCCTGTTCAGGGATGTCATTACAGACCTCTGGTGCAGGTCGGGCTTGAACCCAGCCTCCTGACTTGATTTCTCCCTTCAAAATGTCTGTAAGATTTGGTATCTAGTTTACTGTAACATAAAATCCAAATGCATGGTGACTCAGTTAGCACTACTGCCTCACAGCACCAGGGGCCTCGGTTTGATTTCACCCTTCGGTTACAGTTTGTGTGGAGTTTGCACGTTCTCCCCATGTCTGCATGGGACTCCTCTGGGTACTCCGGTTTCCTCCCACAGTCTAAAGATGTGCAGGCTAGATAGATTGGCCATGCTAAATCGCCTGTAATGTTCAGGGATGGTTCTGGGTGGGATGCTCTGCGGGTCACTGTGGACTTGTTGGGCTGAAGGGCCTGTTTCCACACTGTAGGGATTCTATGAAACTGACTCATGACCTTTCACGTACAACATGACAAGCTGGCATCAAAGTCTCCATGAAGTGTCAAAAAGGTTTTCATTTGGAGGGAAGAATCTCCATTATTTGTTCTCAGCATAATATGGATAATACTTCTCAATATGCAAACAACAAAATCTCATTTCAAGATAATGTATTAAAAATATTTGGGAAATGTAGAACTATTTCTTCTGTCACTGTAGCAAACAGTCAGGCAAAGAAACGGCATTCATCAGTATTTTTGCTGTTTCTAAAATATTAATCTATATCTGTGGTATTCTGTTTATCAAGGCTTATTGCAGATTATGACTCATTGGACTAACAAATAGTATTGTGAACCAAAGCACAGACTGGCTTTGAAATTGCAGTCTGGTGGAATGCGCATTGCATTCAGTTACTGTCTCAATGGCAGCCTTTGCAGGATGATGGTATCTTGCTGTGTTTCAAATATTCATTTCTAATTTACATGTTATATCTAACACGCTTACATTTTTTAATCTGTTCCAGTGCAGGCTAGTGAGTGGCCTTAACAACAGCAATCATAAGGGATAAAAAGCCTATGATATGAGGACCAGTTAGGAAAGTAAATCCAGTGAGGGAGTTTGTGGGAAAGCTGGAGCTGCCTTTGGCTGATGATTTCAGGGCTAATAGCCAAGCTGGGGTTTTAACTGGGAGATATGCCCTTTGTGGTTTTTGTCACAGCACATGCCTAATTCTGGGCTGGGGGCACTGTCTGCCAGGGGTACAAAGCTGTGAGAGGTTATGGGAAGGGAGGAAGAGCATGCCAGGAGGGTTCTTGGGGAAGGGGTTGAGGAAGGGGCAGGGGCTAAGAGGCTCCCAGTGGAAAAGTTGAGATGGACACATTAACAAGGTTGTGTAGGTCTGGAAGTCACTGCAAGAGGGATGTGGGGAGGAGGAACATAGAACATAGAACATTACAGCACAGTACAGGCCTTTCGGCCCCCGATGTTGTGCCGACCTGTCGTACCGATCTCAAGCCCATCTAACCTACACTATTCCATGTACGTCCATATGCTTAGCCAATGACGCCTTAAATGTACCCAAAGTTGGCGAATCTACTACCGTTGCAAGCAAAGCGTTCCATTCCCTTACTACTCTCTGAGTAAAGAAACTACCTCTGACATCTGTCCTATAATCTTTCACCCCTCAATTTAAAGCCATGCCCCCTCGTGCTCGCCGTCACCATCCTAGGCAAAAGGCTCTCCCTATCCACCCTATCTAACCCTCTGATTATCTTATATGTTTCAATTAAGTCACCTCTCAACCTTCTTCTCTCTAATGAAAACAGCCTCAAGCCCCTCAACCTTTCCACATAAGACCTTCCCTCCATACCAGGCAACATCCTAGTAAATCTCCTCTGCACCCTTTCCAAAGCTTCCACATCCTTCTTATAATGCGGTCACCAGAACTGTACACAATACTCCAAGTGCGGCCGCACCAGAGTTTTGTACAGCTTCACCATAACCTCTTGGTTCCGGAACTCGATCCCTCTATTAATAAAAGCTAAAACACTGTGTGCCTTCTTAACAGCCCTGTCAACCTGGGTGGCAACTTTCAAGGATCTGTGTACATTGACACCGAGATCTCTCTGCTCATCTACACTGCTAAGAATCTTACCATTAGCCCTGTACTTTGCCTTCTGGTTACTCCTACCAAAGTGCAAAGAGGAGTTTGGTCAAAAGGATAGGTAGTAGAGGAGGTTGCAAGTTGGGTGGAGGGTTGCGAAAGGTTATTAGGCTTCGTAATTGCTAAATTTTGACATTTAAAAAATTGTTCATAATTCTGTGTATTATTGACTAGGCCAGCATTTATTGCCCATTCCTAAATGCCCAGTGGGCAGTTAAGAATCTTTCACATTGATGTGGATCTGGAGTTACACGTAAGCTAGATCAGGCTGGATAACAGATTTCCTTCCCTAAAGGACATCAAAGAACTATATGGGTAAACATGGCAACTGTTAGTGGTAATGCTGTGTTCATCCAGCCTCACATTTTATTATCTTGGAATCTCCAGCATCTGCAGTTCCCATTATCTCTGAAACTGTTAGTGGTAATATGTTTGGTACCAGACCAGATGTTTGTCAAATTCTGGCGTGGTGGTTTTGAACCCATATTCCAGAATATTAGCCTGAGGTTCTCGATTACTAATTTAGTGATATTACCACTACACCACTCCATGCATGAATGCATTTATTATAATTTTGTGTTCACTTCTAACTCGAATTATTGGAGTAAAACATCTTTCTATTTTGACATGAAGTGAGGAGGACTCATAATTACACAAAGCAATGCATCAGTATTACAGTGCTTGACTTAAAAAGAACTTTAAATGCTCTGAGTTTAAGTTTAAGTTTAAAATATCACTTCTTTTCAGAATGTTTTAACTGAATATTTTCCAAGCATTTCGTGAATGCTTCTCCTCAGCAGTGTGGAAGCTGACAGGCAGAGTACTAATGAATGTTTTCGGACTGCCGCCCAGTTACAACCCTGTTTCACTTTGAAATGGAAGCCAAATCCTCTGAAAAACAAAGATGATATTTCTCAGTAAGCAAGCAATTGTGCATATAATTACTTTTGGCACTGTGACAAAATGAAAGCAACAGACTTAAAACTTTTCTAACACTCTTATTTTCAACTGGGCTTGCATGGTGTCAGCTCCGAATCATGGGTTGCAATCTTACCTCTCTTGAGGTGATGTGTTCAAGGTCCCTCTCTGCACGGTACTTTCAGAAAGCATTGCTGCCAGCATGTAGTATTCTACAAAGCATAGACCAAAGGGGAGCCTAAACAGAAGGAGTATTTGTCTGACGTAACGACATTGCTTATTGCCTGGTAGCGATAGGTATATTTTACAATATTGATTAGGCATAATTATCAACTCTCTGAGACATTAAAAACTAAATGAACTTTCTTTGGATGTTCATGTGGATCTCCAGTACCTTTGCCCAAAAAATATAACTGCATCTGATTGGGTGAAGCTGAATTTAATATTAGCGTTAACACTTCCATAACTGTTTCTTTGGGGCAGCACAACAGCTCAGTGGTAGCACTACTGCCTCATAGCGCCAGGGACCTGGGTTGGATTCTACCCTCAGGTGGCTGTCGGTGCGGAGTTTACACATTTTCCCTGAGTCTGGGAGTGGGTTTCCTGCAGGTGCTCTGGTTTCCTGTCATATCCAAAGATGTGCAGATTAGGCAGATTGGCCATGGTGTACAGGGATACATAGGATAGGTAGGTTAACCAGGGGAAATGCAAGGTTACAGCGATAGGGTGAGTCTGGGTGGGGTGCCCTTCATGGGGTTGATGTGGACTTCCTGGGCTGAATGGCCTATTTCCACACCGCAGGGGTTCCATGAACCATGATCTGAGACAACATTGTGCAGACTTCGACCTGAAATCTAAGTGAACACTTCAGTGCAGTATTGAACAACTGTTGCAATGTTCGAGATAATCTCTTGGATGCTGTGCTACAACAAGACCTTCAGTAATTAAAAATACTCCCTTGACGCTTCTTAAAGAGGAACAGTGAAATAATTCTGCTTATGATGGAAGATCACTGGATTTGAAACATTAACTGTTTTCTCTCACAGATATTGCTAGACCTGCTGAGTTTCTGAAGAATTTTCTGTTTTTGTTTCAGATATTCAGCATCTCGACTTTGATATTTTACTGAAATAATTCTGATTCCTCATTTATAACTCAACAACACCCAAACTCAAATGATCTGGTCATTTTGCCTAATTCCAGTTTTGAGTTTTTCAGACATTGGCTACTATACTTCTTACGTCATGACATTGGTTGAACTTTGAAGGTAGTTCATTGACTAGAAAGCTCTTCGGGATTGTCTGGGATTGTGAATGGAGACAGCTTGTCTTCGTGTACAACAGTTGGTTTGTAAGATTTACATGCATTGAAGACATTTAAGTTTTTGGAATGATCCACAATTTGCATACCCAAGCTAGTTGACTGTGAATAGCTGAAACTTTTCAATGAAATCAACAACTTATTTGGGTGGCACACACAGGCTGGGGGAAGAATTTCCTCAGTGATTTTACAAGAGTCAGATAATACTGTTTAGGGAAGCCAGCCAACTAAGGGTGGCAGAAATGTTATTTAATTTTACGGCACCAGTTTTAAAGGTGCATTTGCAGCATTCAGGGAGGCTGCAGACACAGACTGGAGATGTCTACAGCAATGGAGACAACTGAAAATGCGTTCAGCATGACGAAGAGTAGCTCCATGATGCAGCCCCACTTGTATCTCTAAGCTTTTTCAGACAGTAAGACAAAGCAGAGGCAGTTTGTTTCTAGGAGTTGGGAGAAGAAGGGGGAGGCCATCAAGCTTAATAAAGAAGGCATGGTTGGAGGTGTGGAACTTAGAAACTACTTCTTCTTGAGTAGTTCCTTGAGAATGACGGTTACTTACTTCCAGTCTTGGGTCAATGGGTTTCTGAGCCAATGCATTATCTGTCTGTAGACTGTGACACATACAAGGCTCTGATGCTTGATCAGTTAGGGAGGAGAGCTGTTGGAAGATTTGTGTGCTCTCTCCAATGCCTCTGCATTGCTGCCAGTGAAGTCTCCCGATACGCTGTTTCCTGCCCAAGTCGACCATCTCCATTTTGGTCGATCAGAGCCAGGAGGGACTCCCAAGTGTCGAGGGGGATGTTTGACCTCTTCAGGAATACTTTGAACACATCCCTAAGGTATTTTCATCTTCCTATTGGGAATCCACTGAGCCGAATTAACTGCGATGAGCATCTCAAAAGCTTTGACCTGACTTTACCGACCTCGAGATGGATTTGGACCTGGGAGACCCCCTGCTGTTAGCAACACTTCACTCAGGATATATCTTTGCGATGCCTTCAACGTTGATAGTTGATAGTTTGCATCTTCAAAAACCCATAGACTTGTTTCACAGTTTGACTGTCAGCTTCCTCGACAAGTCAGCTACTGCTCAGATTTCTGCTCTGTTAGATGAGCAGGATCTGAACACACCATAACCCATGGGTAGGACCATGAGACATAGGAGTTTTCAGCCCATTGGCTCTGCTGCAGCAGCCATGCTTCAATAATCACAGAAACACAAAACCGACAAAGAGGACCAGGAGTAGCCCTTTGGCTCCTTGTTCCGCTTTGGCATTCGATATGGCCAGGACTGATCCTCTATCTCAATGCTATAGCCTTGATTTCTCCCCAGATCTCCTGATGCCTTTAAAGTCCAAATAATGATTGATCACTTTCTTGAATATTTTTGGTGACTTGAATCTCCACAGCTTCCTGTGGTAGACGATTCCCCAGGTTCATTATCCCTCAAGTGAAAAAATGTTTCCTCATATCATCCCTAAGTAGTCTGCCCATATACTGAGACTATAATCCCCTGATTTGAGATTCATCAACCAGGGAAAATATCCTCTTTGCTTCTAGGTCTGTCTAGCCTGTTTGACTTTTACATGTTTCAGTCAGATCCCCTTTCAACCTTCTAACCTCGAGTGTATACAAGTGTAGAGATAGTAGGAACTGCAGAGGCTGGAGAAACTGAGATAACAAGGTATAGAGCTGGATGAACACAGCAGGCCAAGCAGCATCAGAGGAGCAGGAAGGCTCTCAGAAATCACTTCTGCTATGTTCGTCCAGCTCTACACCTTGTTATCTCTTGTATACAAGTCTAGTCAAATTAAGGGTAATTGGACCCACAACATTAACTTTTTTTTTCCTCCCAGATGCTGCCAGACGTGCCGAGCTTTTCCAGCAACTTTGTTTTTTTTTCCCGATTTAAAGCAACTGCAGTTCTTCAGGTTTCTATCAAGTCAAATTAATCTCTCATCAGAGGACAGTCCTGTTATGCCCTGTGTTGGCCTAGCAAACCTCTGCTAAACTCCCTCCAAAGCGTGTACATCCTTTCTTTGGTAGGAAAACCAAAACTGTGTGTAATACTTCAGATGTGATTTCACCAATGTCCTGTATAACTGCAGTAAGATATTCCTACTTTTGAACTCAATTTCTTGCAATGAAGGCCAGCGTACCATTTGCCTTTGTAGTTGCTTGCTGCACTTGTCTATCTACTTTGGGTGATTGTCTCATTGACTGATATACAAAGGACATCCAGATCCTTTTGATCATCCACGTTTCAAAACGAAAATTACGATTTGAATAATACTCTTCCTTTCTGATTTTTGCGTAAATGTATGTAACTTAACGTTTAGCCGTGTTAGATTTCATCTGACATTGGTTTGCCCACTCATTCAACTTGTCTAAACCACTTTGACGCCTCCTCGCATCCTCTTCATGATTCAAAATCCCACCCAGTTTTGTCATCCGCAAACTTAGAAATGTTATATTTGGCTCCCTGATCCAGAGCCTTTTATATATATTGTGAATAACTGGGACTTCGGGTGCCACTTGGAAAAAGACCTATTTATTTATCCTGTCTGTCAACTAATTCTCAGTTCATACCAATATATTATCTCCTACCCAATGTACTTTAACTTTACATGCTAACCTCTTATGAGGAAGCTTATCAAAAGACTTCTGAAACTCTAAAAACATCATATCCACTGCTTCTCCATCGTGTATTCTATTTAAACCAACATCCAAAAAAACTCCAGTAGATTTGTTAACTATGATTTTTCTTTCTTGCTGGCTTTGTCCAACCAGTTAATAGATATTCTAAATAAAATCAAGTAAAATCAGAAATATGGTAAGAAAATTCCAAATAATAATAAGCTATTTAGTGAACTTATTATCTCTTCTCCACCAATATGTCTTTCACAGATCTATCCCACCATCTGTATATTGTAAAATGTGCAGGCAGGAACATTATGTTGAGGACCAAGCCCAGCCTAGGCCTGTGTGAGTGTAAATAATTTTCTCAACCGTGCTGTCTTTTCCTGTAGCTGTGAGGCTGGTGAAAACCTGGTCAATACCAGTTTCCCAAGGATGCCTGTCATGCTATCCTCTTTCTCTATTGTAACAACTTCAATCTGAATAAAATGAGAATATGAATTCCTAAAATTGTATCTAATAATTGAATTTTGTTTGAACCAATTCATTCCCATCAGGACTGCATAATGAAAAGAATGAGAAAAGGTCAGTTAGCTGATCAAGTCTATTATGGTCACATTGTATCGGTGAAATCTTGTGTATTTTATTCCCTGACCAGGACATTTCTTCAGAGCATCAGAAAAGAACCCGTGACCAGTTTTGTAAAGTGTTTTTTTTTTAAATTTCTTTCTGATTTCTTGAGGAATCTTGGTTGCTCTTTATTCCTCATAGTCATAGCAAGCTGGAAATGTATCTCTCAGAAACGTACGAGTTACTCTTTATAGGATTGTCATTGATATTCTTTACCATCCATTTGCACCAGAAAGTGATGATCTACAATGAATTAACACTTGCTGACACTCGAGTCCTCTTTTCAGGCTTTTTCCTATTCCACTAACCAGCAAGTATTTGGGTATTTGACATGAGTCACTAATTATTCCAACATCTTTCTCCATAATTTCACTCTGAATTTGTTGCTTTTAAAAGGTGTCCTTGCATATCCGAAACATCCCGGAATGTTTTTAATCTTGCAATTATTGTTGACAAGTGCGAGCTACTTGGGTTTGATTTTAATTTTGTATTAGGTTTCAAATTCAGTGACGAAGACAATGACTGGCACCATTTGTTTCACAGGAAAATGCTGCATTATGTGATAGGTTGTCATGGTGAATTTTAGGTTTGTTGGACGTGTTTGATATTAACAGAAATGATTGAACTATTCTATTTATATATTTACACTCAAAATGCATATCCAATTCACTTTTCAAGCAGCTCATCTCTTGCCTCCTTGCCCTGACAGTCACTTCATGATATTTGTGGCATATTGAGATTCATGTAAATCATGATGATCTAAAAGGTCACATGACACTGCCATCAGGAGGATGGTATACACCAGTCTAGAATGTGCTTGTGAGGAGGAAGCCTTCGATGTTGTACTGGAGAGTTGGACTTGATAACCCACTATGTAGTTAAAGGAGTGTGGCAGTAAATTATAAACTCTATTGGCTTATAGTACAAGACAAACATTTTGGCAGCTAGTGAAAAAGAACTTCATAGTTCGGATCTGAAGTTAAAATAGAGTCCAAGGTACAACGCTGAAAATAGAAGATTCTCTCGATTAGTACAAGACCTTAGAAGACATTGTAAGAGCAGCTGAGTGAAAATCAGGAAGACTGTGCATGCAGGCCAAGAAAATAACCTTGGGGGGAAAAAGCTGGAGAAAGAAGATTCCTTACGCAAGGAAAAGACTTTAGAAGCCTTCAGCTATAGGGCACCTGAGCAAGAAGATTCCGAAGGGTGCCAAAAGAAACCCTAATTGACAATAATCTGGAAGGTAAAGATGTGGAATTCAAGCACTTTGACAGCAACAAGAAAAAGCCCAACCGCTCACCCTGGTCAGTCAGGCACCATAATCCATAGTGACTGCATCTCCAGCAGAATTGGCTGATCTCAATAGCCTGATCTCACAGAAGGCCCACAGCAAGGTCACAACTGGCAGCTTTGGAAGTGGCATTTTCACGTGAATGAATTAAGATTTACCCCCAAATAGGATCAACAAATGAGCACTTTTTTATGATGTTGTTCCAATAGCTGATGTTCTGGTAAGACAAAGTGTGGAAGCAAGTACTCTGTAATATGGTGCTTACTTTGATCCCAAAAGTGATTTATTGACAGAACGGACAAGATTAAATCAGCAATGTCAGAATCTGGGAGAATCAATACAAGCCTTTTTAATGGATTTTCTTCCCTATCAGGATATGCTGGTGTGGAGCTTTGAAGGATGAAGTAATTAGAGATTGTATTGTAATCCTTGTAAGGGATGAGAATTTATCAGACTCTCTTCAACTTTCTTCAGTCTAAGAAAGATTTAACATTGGAACAGGCAATCCAATTCATTTTGCACTCAGACATCAGGGCCCAAAATCAGTCATTAGTTACTGTAAGGAAACATCAGGGATTCATATGAATTGTTTGGATACATAGCGGAATTGTCACCATCCTGAAAACCAGCATAAATGGCAAAAGAGCAGGGATTAAACGTAATTAACCATGTTAGGTTGTGCCAGGTGTGGCCCCAAAGAAAATTATGAACACAACAAATGTCCAGAAGGGGAGGCTAAGTGCTATAAATGTGGCCAGCTGGGAAACTTTAGAGAATTTTGTAAATTTAAGGTCACCCTCATCACCTGCAAAAAAGATCATTTCCACAGAAAAGGAAATGGAAGAAGTTCAAGCATTTTAAGGCACAAAACAAGAGTTGGGGGCATCATTTTCTAGGGAGATCAAATAGAGTGCAGATGAATTTTGGAACAGCAGTGTGAAGGTATAATCCTTTGAAATAAAATATGGACCTAACACAGAAGCTGTTTCAGTGTTAGCAGACAACCTGTCATGGTTGAACTCTGAAAATAGACCACCACAAGCATAAAATGCCAAAGTGCAGGAGGCAATGATTTTCCAATGCTTGAGAAATTTGCCATGAAATGTAGTAATAGAGGACTAAATGTCAACAAAACATTCTACCTCCTGAAGAATCAGAATAGCTGTGTTACGCAGAAATTCACTTGAGGTCTGTTACAGAGAATGGATACAATTCTTTACAACGAAGGTGGGAGAGCGTTTCAACAGATTTTCCCATAGGTATTAAAAGATTCATGCCATCATACGCAGTAGTATCACAACTCTGCAATAAGATGCTCAGCCCATTTGCTTGTACATTTCCCCCTAAAATTCCTAATTCTTTGTTGAGGAAAAGTAAAATCTCAGTTCAACATAATTGAAAAATAGGTCATATCTCCAGTGATAGAACCAACACAATAGTGCTCAGGACTATAATTATTCCCAAGATCCTGGAGAACAAAGAGCATGTGTGGATCTCACTGTTCAATAAAGGAGTAAGGAGGGAAATTCATCCTAATTCATTCATCAATGATAGTTTGTTAGAATTGCCAGCACACAAGTTTTGCACAAAACTGGATGCCATTAGACCAATTGTCCACATTGCTGATGACATTTATTATACCATTTGGGCAGTGTTGCTTCAGCTACCATTAGGGATGTGCTGTGCACCAGACGTTATCCAAAAGGCAATGTCTGGTATCTGGGAAAAGAAAGTAACTACCACTTGCCTGATGGATGATATCCTAGTGCAGGATAAAATGCAGAGGAAATATAGCCTCAGATAATGGGAACTGCAGATGCTGGAGATTCCAAGATAATAAAATGTGAGGCTGGATGAACACAGCAGGCCAAGCAGCATCTCAGGAGCACAAAAGCTGACGTTTCAGGCCTAGACCCTTCATCAGAGAGGGGGATGGGGGGAGGGAACTGGAATAAATAGGGAGAGAGGGGGAGGTGGACCGAAGATGGAGAGTTAAGAAGATAGGTGGAGAGAGTGTAGGTGGGGAGGTAGGGAGGGGATAGGTCAGTCCAGGGAAGACGGACAGTTCAAGGAGGTGGGATGAGGTTAGTAGGTAGCTGGGGGTGCGGCTTGGGGTGGGAGGAAGGGATGGGTGAGAGGAAGAACCGGTTAGGGAAGCAGAGACAGGTTGGACTGGTTTTGGGATGCAGTGGGTGGGGGGGAAGAGCTGGGCTGGTTGTGTGGTGCAGTGGGGGGAGGGGATGAACTGGGCTGGTTTAGGGATGCAGTAGGGGAAGGGGAGATTTTGAAACTGGTGAAGTCCACATTGATACCATATGGCTGCAGGGTTCCCAGGCGGAATATGAGTTGCTGTTCCTGCAACCTTCGGGTGGCATCATTGTGGCAGTGCAGGAGGCCCATGATGGACATGTCATCAAGAGAATGGGAGGGGGAGTGGAAATGGTTTGCGACTGGGAGGTGCAGTTGTTTGTTGCGAACTGAGCGGAGGTGTTCTGCAAAGCGGTCCCCAAGCCTCCGCTTGGTTTCCCCAATGTAGAGGATGCCGCACCGGGTACAGTGGATGCAGTATACCACATTGGCAGATGTGCAGGTGAACCTCTGCTTAATGTGGAATGTCATCTTGGGGCCTGGGATGGGGGTGAGGGAGGAGGTGTGGGGACAAGTGTAGCATTTCCTGCGGTGGCAGGGGAAGGTGCCGGGTGTGGTGGGGTTGGAGGGCAGTGTGGAGCGAACAAGGGAGTCACGGAGAGAGTGGTCTCTCCGGAAAGCAGACAGGGGAGGGGATGGAAAAATGTCTTGGGTGGTGGGGTCGGATTGTAAATGGCGGAAGTGTCGGAGGATAATGCGTTGTATCCGGAGGTTGGTAGGGTGGTGTGTGAGAACGAGGGGGATCCTCTTGGGGCGGTTGTGGCGGGGGCGGGGTGTGAGGGATGTGTCGCGGGAAATGCGGGAGACGTGGTCAAGGGCGTTCTCGATCACCGTGGGGGGAAAGTTGCGGTCCTTGAAGAACTTAGACATCTGGGATGTGCGGGAGTGGAATGTCTTATCGTGGGAGCAGATGCGGCGGAGGCGGAGGAATTGGGAATAGGGTTTGCAGAACACCTCCGCTCAGTTCGCAACAAACAACTGCACCTCCCAGTCGCAAACCATTTCCACTCCCACTCCCATTCTCTTGATGACATGTCCATCATGGGCCTCCTGCACTGCCACAATGATGCCACCCGAAGGTTGCAGGAACAGCAACTCATATTCCGCCTGGGAACCCTGCAGCCATATGGTATCAATGTGGACTTCACCAGTTTCAAAATCTCCCCTTCCCCTACTGCATCCCTAAACCAGCCCAGTTCATCCCCTCCCCCCACTGCACCACACAACCAGCCCACTCTTCCCCCCCCACCCACTGCATCCCAAAACCAGTCCAACCTGTCTCTGCTTCCCTAACCGGTTCTTCCTCTCACCCATCCCTTCCTCCCACCCCAAGCCGCACCCCCAGCTACCTACTAACCTCATCCCACCTCCTTGACCTGTCTGTCTTCCCTGGACTGACCTATCCCCTCCCTACCTCCCCACCTACACTCTCTCCACCTATCTTCTTAACTCTCCATCTTCGGTCCGCCTCCCCCTCTCTCCCTATTTATTCCAGTTCCCTCCCCCCATCCCCCTCTCTGATGAAGGGTCTTGGCCCGAAACGTCAGCTTTTGTGCTCCTGAGATGCTGCTTGGCCTGCTGTGTTCATCCAGCCTCACATTTTATTATCGAGGAAATATAGCCATTGGATTAGGCATGTGTTTAAGTCGTGACTTCACACTAAACAAAGAATGCCAATTCTCTTAAATGTCTGACTGTTATAGATCTAGGACAGATTATCCAAGGGCAAAACATCACGGTTGTTCCAAGGAAGATAAGAGCCATCAGTGTTTTTCTGGTACTGCAGTACGTAAATTAAATGTGGCACTTCTAAAGCGTGATAAATCAAGTAGGAATGTTTATCTGTAACTTAGCCAGTCTTACATAACCCGTAAAGAGTCAGGAACAGACTGCAGTTTCTGAAAGGATTAAGGAAAAATTGCTTTCTCTTAATGATTTTGCACAGCACAATTTAGGCTTATTCGCCACAGTAGATGCAAATGCATCATCAACGTAGTACTAGGGGCAGTCCATGTTCAGGCACAAATAGACAAAACATTGAAAAACTTTTTAAAATCAGGTATTTTGACATAAACTAAGTGGATGTTGACAACCATAGAGAAGGGAGTTTTAGCAGTTAAAGGACATATAAAAGGTTCACAGACTAGCTTATGGAACTAAAATTTCAGATTGAGTTGGATCACAAGCCTTCAGTAAAACTATTGGTATGAATAGAAATTTCAAACGTGCATCTAAGCAAATAAAAGTGCAGACTTTTTAGCCATTAAAACCCTGTCTCAACCCCAAAATAAGAGCATGTAGGAAACAAGTCCACTATTCCACAAATTTGAAATAAGATCAATTTAATCACAAGGATGGTTAATTTGCCTCACTGTGATCACTATCCAAGATAAAAAATGTTCATGAGATAGTAGGAACTGCTGATGCTGGAGAATCTGAGATAACACTGTGTGAAACTGGCTGAACACAGCAGGCCAAGCAACATCAGGGGAGCAGGAAAGTTGACATTTCAGGTCGAGATCCTTCTTCAGAAATGGGGGACGAGAAGGCGATTCTGAAATAAATAGGGAGAGGGCGGAGGTGGATAGAAGGTGGATAAAGGAGAAGATAGGGTAAGAGGAGACAGACAGGTCAAAGAGGTGGGGATTGAGCCAGTAAAGGTGAGTCTAGGTGGGGAGTTAGGGAGAGGATAGATCAGTCCAGGCAGGATGGACAGTTCAAGGAGGGGGGCTGAGGTTAGTGGATAGGAGATGGGGGGTGGGGCTTGAGATGGGAGGAATGGTTAGGGAGGCGAGGACTAGCTGGGCTGGTTTTGGGATGTGGTTGGGGGAGGGGAGATTTTGAAGCTTGTGAAGTCCACATTGATACCCTTGGGCTGCAGGGTTCCCAAGCGGAACGTGAGATGTTGTTCCTGCATCTTTTAGGTGGCGTCATTGTGGCAATGCAGGAGGCCCAGGACGGACATGTCATCCGAGGGGTTGGGGGGGTGGGAGACTGAGTTTAAATGGTTCATGACTGGGGGGTGTAGTTGTTTGTTGCGAGCCGCAAAGCAGTCCCCAAACCTCCGCTTGGTTTCCCCGATGTAGAGGAGGCCACAATGGGAACAGCAGATACAGTATACCACAATGGCAGATGTGCAGGTGAACATCTGTTTGATGTGGAAGGTCTTCTTAGGGCCTGGGATGGGGTTAAGAGGGGAGGTGTTGGGGCAGGTGTAGCATTTGCTTCGGTTGTAGGGAAAAGTGCCGGGTGTGGTGGGGCTGGAGGGTATGTGGAGCGGACAAAGGAATCACTGAGAGAGTGGTCCCTCCGGAAAGCAGTTAAGGGTGGGGTGGGGAGGGTGTGGACAAATGTCTTTGGTAGTGGGGTCATATTGCAGATGGCAGACATGTTGGAGGATGATGCGTTGGATTTGGAGGCTGGTAGGGTGGTACGTGAACACGAGGGGGATTCTGTTTTGGTTATTATTGTGGATAGGGGGTGTGAGGGATAAGTTGTGGGAGACACTGTCAAGGGAATTTTCGATCACTGTGGAGGGGAAGTTGCGGTCTTTGAAAAAGGAAGACATCTGGGGTGTTTGGGAGTGGAATGCCTCATCTCGGGAGCAGCTGCAGTGGAGGTGAAGGAATTGGGAATAGGGGAAGGCATTTTTACAGGAAGGTGGGTGGGAGGAGGAGTATTCTAGGTAGTTGTGGGAGTCCGTAGGCTTAAAATGGAAATTGGTTTCCAGGTGGATGCCAGAGATGGAGACAGACTGAGAGAGAGGTATCAGAGGTGGTCCAGGTAAACTTGAGATCGGGATGGAAGGCATTAGTGAAGCGGATGAACTGTTCGAGCTCCTCTTGAGAACACGAGGTGGTGCCGAAATAGAAATCAATGTAACAGAGGAAGAGATAGGGGATAGGGCCAGTGTAACTTTGGAAGAGGATTGTTCCATGTAACCTACAAAGAGGCAGGTATATCTTGGGCCCATGCGGGTACCCATGGCCACCCCTTTGTCTGTGGGAAGTGGGAGGAATTAAAAGAGAAGTTGTTGAGGGTGAGGACGAGTTCGGATAAGCGGATGAGGGTGTCAGTGGAGGGGACAATTAGAGATGAAGAGGTCGAGGGAGGGTAGGAGGCCTCGGGGTGGTGTCCAGGAGGAGGGGGTTTGTTGGAGGCGGGAGAAGGGGTCAGTAGAGGGAGGGTTAGGCGCACGGTTAAAGAAATAAGCGCGGAGGCGGCAGAAAAACTGTTCAATGTGTGGGTGGAGATGGAGAAAGGTGAGTCCTTTATTGAGAGCTGACCATTCGTCCTCGGTAAGGGGGAGGTCTGTGGGGATGGTGAAGACCTGGCAGGGCTGGGCGTTACTGTCTTGTCTAGTGATGCCGGCTGTGAAGGCGGTGGGTGGAGCGACGTCGGCCAGTAAATTGGGGATGTTGGTGGCGATGGTGTCCTCTATGTCTGTCTGTGTTGGCCTCAGAAATGGAGGCGGTGGCTTCAGCAGCGGTGTTGATAGCGTCGGTTGTATCAGAAGTGGCGTACCTGCTGACAGCGGATGTGATGTCATCTGTGGAAACCTTTGGTGCTCTGAAGGTGGCCACATGGCTAATGGCGGCGGGCACATGGTGGGGAAGGTTCTGGGTATGGTGGCAAGCACCAGTGAGTTTAAAGTATTTTCGGTTTTGATAGTGTCTCATAAAACCGAGTAAAATTGAGAGTTCAGATTGTTGGCCTTACAAAGGATTAAAAACAGAAGAGGTCCTTTGCAGAGATAATGGGAACTGCAGATGCTGGAGAATCCAAGATAAAGTGTGAAGCTGGATGAACACAGCAGGCCCAGCAGCATCTCAGGAGCACAAAAGCTGACGTTTTGCACCTAGACCCTTCCCGAAACGTCAGCTTTTCTGCTCCTGAGATGCTGCTTGGCCTGCTGTGTTCATCCAGCTTCACGCTTTGTTATCGAGGTCCTTTGCAGGTCTGGGAGAGGGAGGCGGTGAGTTGGGGTAGGCTTGATTATAGTATTTGGAGATGCCGGCACATTGCAGCGAGTGTGTATTTCAGAAGTCACAGTGAGAAACACTTCTGTAGGAGATCAACGTTCTGATTGTAGCAGTCGTCACGGTTGGGGCCAAATTTTTGGCAGGTTTAAATGTAGCCTTTATCCCGTTGGGGATGACCCCGTTCCGTAGGCAGGTATTCAGAAAGGAAATGGGGCTGTAGTACCTGGTTTGCTTTAGGACATGGTTGAGCAGCTGCGGGGCCAAAGAAAGTACGAGAGGGTTGCAGTGGGACAGCGATGAACTGAGGTTTTTCCAGAGGGAGGAGAGTAACTTCTTTAAGGTGGGCATCCTGAGAAGAGGTTCTGCAGTGGGGTTAAAATTATTTCAGAGATAGTAGGAACTGGAGAATCTGAGATAACAGTGTGAAGCTTCCCAAAACCCACAAACATGACTGCCCCACCGAACACCTCTCCACCTATCTGGACTTCATTTTCTCCCCCTTGGTCCAGGAACCCCCTATCCACGTTCGTAAAACCACCCACACTCTCCACCTCCTCCAAAAGTTCCAAATCCCTGGTCCCCAACACCTCATTTTTACTATGGATTTCCAGTTCCTATACACCTGCATTCCCCATGCAGATGGCCTAAAGGCACTCCACTTCCTCCTGTCCTGCAGGCCCAACCAGACCCCTCCACTGACACTCTCATCCGCTTATCTGAACTCGTCCTTACCCTCAACAACTTCTCCTTTAATTCCTCCTACTTCCTACAGACAAAGGGGGTGGCCATGGGCACCCGCATCGGCCAAAGCTATGCCTGCCTCTTTGTGGGGTACATGGAACAATCCGTCTTCCAAAGGCACACTGGCCCTATCCCCCATTTCTTCCTCCGTTACAATGACTGTTTCGGCGTCGCCTCGTGTTCCCAAGAGGAGCTCAAAGTTCATCCACTTCACTAACACCTTCCACCCCAACCTCCAATGTTACCTGGATTGTCTCTGACACCTCTCTCTCCTTCCTGTACCTCACTGTCTCCATCTCAGGCATCCACCTGGAAACCAATATCCAATTTAAGCTTAGCAACTCCCACAGCCACCTAGAATACACCTCCTTCCACCCACCTCCCTGTAAAAAGGCCATCCCCAATTCCCAATTCCTTCACCTCCGCCGCATCTGCTCCCGAGATGAGGCTTTCCACTCCTGAACATTCCAGAAGTCCTCTTTTATGTTGAAGGACCACAACTTCCCCTCCACAGTGATCGAAAATGCCCTCGACCGTGTTTCCCGCAACTCTTCCCCCTCACACCCTATCCGCAATAATAACCAAAACAGAATCCCCACTGTCCTCACGTACCACGCCACCAACTTCCAGATCCAACGCATCATCCTTGACATTTCCGCCATCTGCAATCTGACTCCACTACCAGAGACATTTTTCCCTCCCCACCCTTATGTGCTTTCCGGAGGGACCACTCTCTCCGTGATTCCCTTGTCTGCCCCACCACCCCCGGCACTTTTCCCTGCAACTGAAGCAAATGCTACACCTGCCCTCCTCACCCCATCCAGGCCCTTAGAAGACCATCCACATCAAACAGATGTTCACCTGCACATCTGTTAAAGTGATCTACTGTATCCATTGTTCCCATTGTGGCCTCCTCTACATGGGGGAAACCAAGTGGAGGCTTGGGGACTGCTTTGCAGAACACCTCCACTCAGTTCGCAACAAGCAACTACACTCCCAGTCGCGAGCCATTTAAACTCCCTCCCCACCCCTAACCACTCCTCGGACGACATGTCCATCCTGGGCCTCCTACATTGCCACGATTACGCCCCCGAATGATGCAGGAACAGCAACTCATATTTCGCTTGCAAACTCTGCAGCCCAACGGCATCGATGTGGACTTCACATGCTTCAAAATCTCCCCTCCCACAACCACATCCAAAACCAGCCCAGCTAGTCCCTGCCTCCCAACCATTCCTTCCATCTCAAGCCCCAACCCCACCTCCGACCCACGAACCTCATCCCGCCTCCTTGACCTGTCCATCTTCCCTGGACCGACCTATCCCCTCCCTAACTCCACACCGATATTCACCATCACTGGCTCTAGCCCCGCCTCTTTGACTTGTCTGTCTCCTCTCACCCTATCTTCTCCTTTATCCATGTTCTATCTGCCTCCCCCTCTCTCCCTATTTATTTCAGAATCCCCTTCTCGTCCCCCATTTCTGAAGAAGGGTCGCGACCCAAAACAGCAACTTTCCTGCTCCTCTGATGCTGCTTGGCCTGCTGAGTTCCTCCAGCTTCACAGTGTTATCTCTATAAAAGATGTTCATACCAGGTTTCATCGATGATCAAAAAAAAGTTATTTATTGTAACGAGCTTTTCTTTTAACAAATGGCAAAATGGATTATTAATAACTAATATGAAAATATAAATTATACCTTTTTAAAATCCAGTCATCACATTTGTTGACAAATGGGACAGATAAGACAGGCAGACAAACAATTTAGCAGGAATATTGTGGGTGGAAGATATGGGGAAAAAGGAACCAAATCTTGAGATCAAAAGTCCAAAATAAAAGGTGAGTGAATGTCATGACTTTTGAACAATCCTGTATTGGGTTTTTGTAATTATATTGTGTTGTTGTCAGTTGAGGTGATCCTCAATTTGATACCTGTTCAGTTGGATGCAGACCTTTTGCTTGATTTTGAACTTCTTTTCAGCATCACTTAATGTCGATTTTCTTCTATTCGTAGAGGGGAAGAGACAGAGCTCAGTCCTGGCTGTACACTTTCACAACGGAGTTTTGCTACTCCTTTTTTATTGGTTCCGTCATAAGCCAGAACTTAAAGCCAATCCAAAAGGTTTTGCTGGGCATTTTTTATTCAACCAAAAGTACCAAGTGCAACTTCTCTAAAAGCTACATTGTCTTATGTAACTAATGAATGAACACCCCATGTGGTTCCACTTATCCTTCAAGTTATATAAAAAAACTTGTTCATTCTCTGCAACACAGCAATCCAGACTTTTATTTGAAGTACAAACTGAAAATAGAATATATTTCGTCCTTACGATAGGAATATGGCATACTGTGTTTTGTGTAAGGTGCAAGTAATAGCAAATACACTGATAGGATCAACAGTGGATTGGGGAGGTAAAGGAGATCATATTCTGGAGAAGACATGGAATCTTGTTCTTCAGCAATACCAATATCTGGCTAACAACTGAGGGAAATTTCTGATCAATTTTTGCATCTCATAAAATCTGACAGAGTGCACAAAGGTCAGAACATTTATTATGAGAATCATCAAGAATAGTCCAGCAGATCAGTTGCTGAAAAGGTATCATGAGCAGGAGCAATACTTGTCATTAGGCAATGATTATTGGTGTATGACAGTAGAATGATTATATCAAAGTAAATGTAAAGCTAAGTCCTGCAGAAACTCCAGGGGATACCCAGGAATCCTGAAGGGCAGAGAAAAACTGCAAAATAGGAAAATGTAGAATAAACAGTCTATTTTAATTTGTGCTATATAAATTTAGTCTCCCTGATATTTTATTTAATTGGTCCACTACTCCATATGTCTCAGTGAGACACCTGTGACTGTATGTTATCTGTCAGTGCCTTGAAGTTTGGGTTGTCCTGCATGTTGAGATGCTTGTCATGTACAATCCATCAAATGGGTACTTGTGAGGCGGGTTTGAAACTTGGGCTTGATTTTTCTTCATTTGGAAGAAGATTGCTTTACAGCAGTATGTGCAGTCAAAGTGAACGTTCACTTTTTAAAACACACTAGATGCTAAAAGTCATGGTTTACACTGAGTCTCTAAAAATCACTGTTCCTTGATCTGACTTTCATTCCACACTGTAATTATCTCCATACCAACTCCGCTGTTTTGTAATCAAATGCCTGATGGAATTTGGTAGCCAACCCGCTCACGTGAACTTTAAGAAATGGATTTGAAACAAACGCATCAATGTGTTCTATCACTTTGAATTCCTGAGATCACCAGTTGAATTCCTCTGCTAACTTCCTCAGGTGTGCACAGAGGTTTTCTGTGTAAAAGCACTTCTCTTTTGGCTTTGATTTGTTTTCTAATATTCTCTCCAGACTTGGAAAGTGTTTCAATGTTTAGTCTTTAATTGGAAAGATTACAGATTCAGCTTCAATTTGAAAGCATTCTTGGCTCTGATCAGTGTACTGAGGTTCGGTTCTTTGCCTGCAGTTCACAGTTCACCTTGCTCAGTTTTGATGTCATGAAGCCTCCTGTTTCCCAATTACTGCTTCCTGAATGACTGACTGACTGTAGAGGGTTTTTTTTTGGCCTCCGTTACAATGCTTGAAAGACTTTCTTCTCCATTGGCATTTTTAATTTTTCAATTTTTTGTAAGGTCTGTTTCTGAGTGAGTCTTGAATTGGTCATATGTGAGAGTGAATATGAACAGGGTTGGCTAATTAGCCACTCCATTCTGTACCATCATGACTAATTTCTGACCTAACTCCACATTACTTCATTTTTGTCCTTATTCCTTAAGACTTTGACAGAAACTCGTATCTCTGACTCAGCCACTTTCGTCTCTTCCAAAAAAGAACTGTATAGTAACAGGGGGGGAAGAATGCATGAATCTGGGTGGAGGCTAGGGCAATGTGACAAACTAAAGAGCTTTATCAAAGCTGCATGCAGGGCAAATGGATTTGTCCTCTGCTGTAAATTCTCAGATTCTTTGAATGATGTAGCAGGCAATTTATTTGGATAAAACTGTAACAGTAGTTTTTTAGAATAAAAACGATCCTTCATCTTTCAATAAAGCGAAGGAGAGATAATGTAGAAAAATATCTGAACATTTCTGGTATTGACTGATGCATAAAATCTGTTGCCTGGGATTTGTGTCCATCCTACAACCCGCTGAGGTGTGCAAGAGTTAATGAGCATGTTTATAACCGTATGCCATTTGTGACAGTGAGAGAACTCCAATGAGAAAGAAGAAGCCTGAACTGGCAGTGTACATTTTTAAAGCTGAAATGCTAGATTTTTGACTGATCAATATTCCCCAATATTTTGTTTCCCTTCAGAAGTCCTAATGAACCAGTGTTTCGCCAACATACATGGCGCAGAGAAGAATGGATGCATTTAGCGGTGGTAGCTTGTGGGGACCGGCTTGAAGAAACAATGACCATGTTAAAATCAGTTCTTCTCTTTAGCTTAAATAAGATAAAATTCCATATTTTTGCTGAAGATACTCTGCAACCACAATTTGAAACTAGTGTAAGTACTCCAAATGAAAACAAGTTTAAGGTGTTAAAAACATGCTCTGTTTATATACACAATGTCTGTTAAATAGTGCAACCGTTAATCTTGGATGGAAGATTATGCCAATGGTTGTTTTTGCAATTTACTTTAATTAGATTGCTTTCTATTTTCTCATGTACTGACTTTGTATTTTCTGACTCTACATTTATGTTTTTCTCTGAATTTTGTTTGAATTCATTTAATAGTTTAATGACTAATGTATTGATGCATCCCACATAAATGGCCTCTTGCAGCTCAAATGGTTCATTTTCCCAAAAGTACAATTCAATGCTTTGGCTGGTTTATTGCTTTTGTTATCGTTAATTATGCAGCAGAATATATTTCTGAATCAAAATCCACTGTTCTTGGTACTTGCAAAAGCAGTGGATCAGTCACCTTGGTGACGAATTGATTTTTGTACAGCGTCAGAATGTTCAACAGGTAGAAGTTGACCAGTATGAATAAATAGACATTCACCTCAATTATTAATTTGCAAGTAACTGCCAGTTCTTCTACTGAGCTCATGTAACATTCACAACAGGAAAGTCCCCATTTAAAAACAAATTGCTGGACAAACTCAGCAGGTCTGGCAGCATCTGTGGAGACAAAGCAGAGGTAACATTTGAAGTCCGTTCTTCAGAACATTCTCTAGCAGGTCCTGTTTTCGTTTTGAATTTCCAGCATCTGTGCTTATTTTTTCTATGCTCCCTGGTCTGTACTGGAATAACTGATCTCAGCCAGAGATAGAAAGACTTGCAATTTGGTTTCGCAGAACACCGAAAAGAATTTTACTATAATTGACTTGGTTCTGAACTGCAGCCACTGTTGTAATGTGCAACGGTTGCAATTTACGCAGAGCAAGCTCCTATAACAGCAAAGTGATAATGCACAGATAATCTACTCATTAATGCTGGTTGAGGAAATATTGCCTAGGATATGGGGGTAGAAACATTCCTGCGTTTCTTTCAGAAGCTGTTATGGAAATATAAAAGGGCAAATGGAGTCTTGGTTTAGCATATTATCAAACAATAGAACCCGTGACAGTGCAAAGCTCCCTCCAAAAATGTGCAGGCTAGGTGGATTGGCTATGTTAAATTGCCCATACTGTCCAGATATGTAGAAGGTGATAGCTGGATTGGCCATGGGAAATGCAGGATTACAGGGACAGGGTAGGGGGGTGGCTCTGATTGGAATGCTCTTCGGAGGGTCGGTGTGGACTCGTTGGGCTGAACAGCTGGTTTCCACACTGTAGGGATTCAATGATTCTGTTTCGAAGTATCAGTCGAGAATTTGTAATCTGGTTTCTGGATTGGGAATAGAAACCTCAACCTTCTGTGAATCGAATCGACTCCATATTTTTGCTTGTAACTACATATCTCTGCTTGTCCGATGTTGCTGCCTGATTTGTGCATAAACAATAATGACCACCATTGGCCTTATTATTTTTGAATTAAGGTATAGCACTTCCTGTGGTTGCACGGAAAAGTGCCGGGTATGGTGGGGCTGGAGGGGAGTGTGGAGCAGACAAGGCAGTCACTGAGAGTGGTCCCTCTGGAAAGCAGTTAAGGGTGGGGAGGGAAAACTGTCTTTGGTGGTGGGGTCGGATTTCAGACGGCAGAAGTGTCGGAGGATGATACATTGCATCCGGAGGTTGGTGGGGTGGTACGTGAGGACAAGGGGGATTCTGTTTTGGTTTTTATTGCGGGGAGGGGGTGTAAGGGAGGAGTTGCGGGAGACACGGTCAAGGGCGTTCTCGATGGCTGACCGGGAGAAGTTGTGATCCTTGAAAAACGAAGACATCCGAGATGGACGGGAGTGGAATGCCTCATCCTGGGAGCAGATGCGGCAGAGGCAAAGGAATTGGGAATAGGGGATGGCATTTGTGCAGGAAGGTGGGTGGGAGGAGGTATATTCTGGGTAGCTGTGGGAGTCGGTGGGCTAGAAATGGATATCGATTTCTCGGTGGTTGCTGGAGATGGAGACAGAGGTCCAGGAAGGAGAGAGAGGTATTAGAAATGGTCCAGGTGAACTTAAGCTTGGGGTGAAAGGTGTTAGTGAATTTGATGAACTGTTCGAGCTAGAGTTTTGAATGACATCAATTTAATGATGGGCAAAATTTGGAAGACCTGTGAGGTATTAAAATAAAATTAGAATCATCAATCTCGAGGTAACAAAGGCTTGGATAAGGTTATCAAGCAAATTTTGCTGCAGTTTGTTCATCATTTGATATGCTAAACAATTAAATTCCACTATTAAATGAATGAGCTTACATCCACTTCCTGGACTAATGTTGCCCAGTGTTAGGAATATTTAGCCAATATATAAATGTTACGCTATATGTTTAAATGTTGTTTGCAATTTCTGAAATAGTTCCTAATTTTTGAAAAATCCAAATATTTATTATTGATGTGCCTGCAGGGTTGAGGATCCGAATGATTAAATCAGGATTGATCCAAATGAAACCTGCTGTGAATTGTTTTCTAATTCAGAATTATAGAGAAATAAAATGACATGATCAGAATGTTGAACACTTTTAGAAAACATTGAATGCTGAAAGAGGATGAGAACTGGAGCATGGATCTATCTGTCTTGCAGCTGAACAGGCTCATGGCCATCTCTCTCTGTTTTCCTCTAAAGGACTGAATTGAAATGAGTTTGCAAGGGTCTTAATTCTGAGTGGGGCTGACCTTCGGTCCTGCAGGTTTCCCTTCAGTTATTGATGTAATTCAGAGGTCCTCAGAAGGTAATTGATATAAGGAAATGATGTATGTCACAGTAGTTTAATGTTTGACATTTTATGTTTAAGTCACAGCTGATGCCTCTATTCAGATCACTGAACGCATCAATTGCACATGCCCTGTAGAGACGAGGTGCTTATGAGATTGGAGAAGGTGCTATTTTAAGTAAATGAAAACCGTTAGCTGTTACTTGGTGATTGCATGAGGTAAAATAGATAACTGAACACTACAAAGAGATTCTTCTAATACTTGGGGAAAGATTATGCTAGAGACCTTCAATATGAAAGAGTCAGCAAGAAATCTAGTAAGGACTTCAGACTGCACTGAGACACGTTAAGACTGGGAAACGTGCGATCACAAGGAGTGATTGAAGCAAATAGTGACAATATTCAAATCGTAATGTAAGGTTTTTGATAGGTTACTCACAACAGTGAGGTTCGCTGAAAAGGAGTTCAAAGTTAACAGCAGTGAGTCAGGGTGTGAGAAATAGAACAGACCCCATGTTAAGAGTGATGTAGTTAACTGTACAACTGGGAAGATGACAAAACTCCACAAATTCTGTGTTGGGACTTAGTGAGGAATAAAGAGCAGCTGGAAGGCTCTGTGCGGTTATAATTCCGGGAGTTCTTGGAAGTATTAGGCAGGTAAGAGTTAGAGTCAGGGCTCAGTAGAAACCCTGGGGAAATCAAGAAAGTGGGAAGGTTTGCTGAATTTGTACTGAGGAAGCCATAAGGGGCTCAAAAAGCTTGTGAGCATTAATATTTGTGTACTGATGAGAGAGTGGGTGTTGAAAAGCTTGCAGACAGTTTTTGTTTAATGCAATTGAGCAAGAAGAGAGCTAGGGAGAAAATTCCCAGGAACATGACTCGCTCAGTGAGGGTAGCTGTCAGGAAGGAGCTGTTACTGTCCCAGAAGGAAAAGCCAGTAAAACTTAAGTGACATCTATTGATCTGATTTGTCTCCTATATTTCAAATGGATCTCCAGTACGAGTATAAGATAATAAAATGTGAGGCTGGATGAACACAGCCGGCCCAGCAGCATCTCAGGAGCACAAAAGCTGACGTTTCGGGCCTAGACCCTTCATCAGAGAGGGGGATGGGGTGAGGGTTCTGGAATAAATAGGGAGGGAGGGGGAGGCGGACCGAAGATGGAGAGAAAAGAAGATAGGTGGGGAGGTAGGGAGGGGATAGGTCAGTCCAGGGAAGACGGACAGGTCAAGGAGGTGGGATGAGGTTAGTAGGTAGGAAATGGAGGTGCGGCTTGGGGTGGGAGGAAGGGATGGGTGAGAGGAAGAACAGGTTAGGGAAGCAGAGACAGGTTGGACTGGTTTTGGGATGCAGTGGGTGGAGGGGAAGAGCTGGACTGGTTGTGGGATACGGTGGGGGGAGGGGACAAACTGGGCTGGTTTAGGGATGCGGTGGGGGAAGGGGAGATTTTGAAGCTGGTGAAGTCCACATTGATACCATTGGGCTGCAGCATTCCCAAGCGGAATATGAGTGGAAATGATTTGCGACTGGGAGGTGCAGTTGTTTATTGCGAACGGAGCGGAGGTGTTCTGCAAAGCGGTCCCCAAGCCTCCGCTTGGTTTCCCCAATGTAGAGGAAGCCACACCGGGTACAATGGATGCAGTATACCACATTGGCAGATGTGCAGGTGACCCTCTGCTTAATATGGAAAGTCATCTTGGGGCCTGGGATAGGGGTGAGGGAGGAGGTGTGGGGGCAAGTGTAGCATTTCCTGCGGTTGCAGGGGAAGGTGCCGGGTGTGGTGGGGTTGGAGGGGAGTGTGGAGCGAACAAGGGAGTCACGGACAGAGTGGTCTCTCTGGAAAGCAGACAAGGGTGGGGATGGAAAAATATCTTGGGTGGTGGGGTCGGATTGTAGATGGCGGAAGTGTCGGAGGATGATGCATTGTATCCGGAGTATGTTTGTTTATTTCCAAGTACTACTTGTGTTTTTAATAGTTTTCCCTTTTGAGGTGTTCCTGAGTGAGTGCCAAGGGTAGTTTCAGAGTCAGATGAATGAAAACCCAAGAAAGGAGGGTGACCAACTAGAATAAGAGCAGTCATTGAGACAAACCTTGATATAATGGTTCATGAGAGGGAGTTTCAAGGCTAGATAAGCAAAAGTTAAGAATTGTAATCCATTGTGAAGTTTAATGAAATGTAATAACCTGCTGTGTCATCAACATTGGAGTGGGGTGCGGGGAAGAGGAGGAATGGAGGAGTTGTGAATTGCCAAGAAATTCATGTGATCTGTCTTGATATTTAGTAAATTTGAACACAGCATGGGGGGAGAAAAGCAAAATTGAACATTTTGGCAGAAAGAATATTATCTAAAAAACATATAATGTAAATGGTGAGACATTGCAGGACTGTGAGATGCAAAATGTTCTGGGTGTCCTCATGTGTGAATTGTAGCAGGTACGACAAGTAATCAGGACATTTTTATTGTGAGGGGGGAATGTTTTGTTTTATTGTGAGGAGACTTGAATGAACGAGTGGGGAGGTTATGCTTCAGTTGTACAGTATATTGGAGAGACCACATCTGGGATACTGTGTACAGTACTTGTCATCATACTTACAGAAGGACTACGCTAATCCCATTTTCCAGCTCTTGGCCCAAAGCCCTGGAGGCTATGGCAACACAAGTGAATACAGAAAACTTTTTATTAACCGGTACCTATGGGACCATGGGTGTGCTGGTTGATCTAATATTCTGGATAATCAAGAAGTAGGCCTAACCATAGTAAACCCTAACTAAACCGAGCTTTGAGACATCAACATCCCTCAAAACAACTATATAAGAACCTCAACATACCTCCTAAAATCAATCTAAAACCGTGTTTTTTATATTTATGTAAACATAGACAATGCAGGAGGACTGGGACTCCTTGGAACTTGTGCACACAGCTGGACAAATCTCAAGCTGGTCAGCAATGAAACCAGTCAGTTTGGCCAATGCACCCTCCCAGCCCATCCCACAGATTCTCTCAAACTGATGTAGCATCAAAGTGATCTTGTATGACATACATGGTTACTTCCCAAGTTCCCTTCTTTACTAAACCCATGCCCACTATTCCAATTAACCCCGTCTCACCAAGTGCTTCTTTATTCTGTGCCTTAATTCTTTCTAATAACTTGCCCCAACACCAAGATTAAACTGTCTAGTCTGTAATTTCCTGATCTAACCCTTCCACTCTTTTTGTTTAAAATAATAGGACAGTGTCAGCATTTCTCCAGTTCTCTGGCACCTCACCTGTGGCTACAGAGGTGTAAAAGTAACTGATAGAATCCCTGATATCTCCTTCCTTGCCTCGCTGTACAGTCAGGAGTACTCCTTGTATGAGTCGGAGAGTCTGACCATTTTTAAGGCTACTAAAACTGCTAATACCCCCCTCCCTCCATGTGAAATCTTGTTTACAATTTCAGTTTGCCATTCTGATCTTTAAAGCTGTGTTATCCTTTTTCATTGTGAACACTGATGCAAGTATTCATTAAGGACTGTGTACATCTTTGTCGTTCACAAGCATCTCTATGGTCCTCTGTGGGTCATACTCTTTAACTGGCTATTCTCTTGCTGTCTGTATAGACCTTTATTTTGCTCACCAATGCTTTTGCTGATCCTGATTTATGAGTCAGTAAATTGACAGTGGCAAAAATTGACAAACTGCTCTAAAGAGTTAGCACAGGCAATCGATAGTTGAAAACTCCAGAACGGTCTTATTTGTAAGTGTGGATATGTGAATTGAACAGTTTCATGCATCGTGATTGACTACAATGATATTGTAAATGTTTATTGGTGAGCAAAAACTGTACATACAAACTACCCTTGGTACTCACTCATGAGCATCTCAAAAGGGGAAACTAGTAAAACACAACTGGTACTTGGAAAAAAACAAAGATACTTGCTGTACTGGAGATCCATTTGAAATACAGAAGACAAATCATGTAGAAGGAAATCAAAGTATTTAAGGCATGATATTAGTGTTGTTTCTGAGCTTGCAAGAGTGGTGCGTATGGTTGGTTGCAGCATTCCCACTTAATTCTTCTCTGTACGGAACCCCAAGATCTGTGTGCAGTGAAGTCAATGCTGCAAGCAGAGACGGCTCATCACTCACCCTCCTAAGACCCTTAGCGCCTGTGCAGCTTACTGGAAATGTTGATCAGTTGTTGTAAATTAGAAGTTAAATTTAGAATCCAAATTTCAGGGATTGAAGTGATGCAGTGGGAGTATCACTGAGTCAGTGGTCCCCTGGCTCCAGTCCCATCTGCTCCAGAGGCGTGTAACAATGTCTCTGAACAGGTTGATTAGAAAATGATTAAAATCCAAATTTGACAGAAATTACTGAGGCAGTAAGGAAGGACAGTATCCTGATCTGCTCATAAGAACAGGTGCAGAACATTTGGACTGAATCGTTAAACTGAAGAGAAGGGTTCCTGAGAATCAAAAAGTAGCCTTTGACAAAATTAGGCCAGCAGTTTATTTTTCTCAAGATAAACATTATTTTGACCCTTGCAAATCTAGCAATTAAGTAGAAACCGAAAAACGGATGATCATAAAAATAGGAAGAAATCTCAGCAAGTGAATGTATTTTTTGTACAAGAAATGGAAAGTGTATAATCATTGTTCCTGTGGAGCCAGCTGTTTATTTTCTTTAGTTACTGCAGAGTATCCGAAATCCATGTTCATTCTCTTATACAAGCTTCACAGTTGAAATTCAGCAACTAGAGTCAACAGCAACAACAAAGTAAATTTATAGGTAGCATGTAACATTGATTTAGTCTAGAACATTATCAGAAACTTCAGTCACTTTTTTCATTTCAGAAAATAATTGGGGGTGTGCCATAAATGACATGAACAGCATTTTAGGTAATCCTTGTTTTAATCCAGATCCCATGAGCCACCTATCTATAGTGTTAAGTTCATTTTATTCAGCCAACATAAAATGCTGGATCTACTGTCATGAATTACAGTTCCTTTGAAGAAAGCTGCCAGTGAGTCTTGGGACTATGACTCTGACCATCTCAGCAAAAGTCTTTGAAACCAATTTACAAAGAATTTTGTAGTTGATGAAACATTGCATGTTTTGCAGCTGACCAGGAAACCAGAAATGAAAACAATTTGAACATCTGGTTTCCAATGCAAATGAGATGAACAATTGTTGAATGTGTAGCACATAAACAGTACTGTTTAGCGAGTCGTAAAATACACCTCTTCAGTTAACCTTCAGGGAAAAGATAAAGGAAATTCCACACTTCATTTTTGACCTTTTAATTGAAGATTAATTTATGTTAGTAATTGGCTGCAGTAATTTTTTCAAAAAACACTAACATTAAAATTAAAGTGTGGGTTGCTACAATGAATGTGTGCAGGAAATTGCAGAATTCACCACTGTCTATTTGTTGATTACTAAAATGCTGTGGATACACCATAGTTCAGATATCTGCTAGTTTTCACACAATTTCAGAATATACCAACATTTATTTCATTCTGTTTAAATGACTTTAAAAGAAAATGAGAAACTGCAAATTGTATTATAATCCCTTGTTTTTCATTTGGACAGATTAAAGCATGGCCGTTTTCCTTCAGATCGCAAGTTGACTATAACATCTACCCAATCACCTTCTTAGCAGGAAAACCCCAGGAATGGAAAAATCTATTTAAACCATGTGCTGCTCAACGCCTCTTTCTTCCAGTAGGTTGCCTTTTTTTTGCCCTTCAGTTGTATAACTGAAATTCTGATGAACAAATTAATTGAATAGGTTTGATTATAATGTTGGGTGAGGAGGGATCACAAACCTCAGAACAACATTTCAATTCTTTGTCATTCAAGGAAGAGTGATCAGGACCAGTGACAGAAATAATGTTAAGCAAGCGACAATCCTGTCGTAACATGACTGAGGATTTGAAAATGTTTAATTCACCAGGAAGACTTCCATGCAAGGCAAATACAGATATTCATCTTCTAAACAAGTTACAATAAAGAACATGCATGTTTCAAAACAGATCTGTCAGAAGATTAACAGTAAAGATTTGCTTTAACAAAGTGGACATGAACTGCATATGACTGTAAGAAACCCCAACATCATCCACAGATTCAGGGCATGATATAAAACAACTTGGCTGGTCTAAACATCCACACAAGAAAGAAAGTACTTGTATTAACAGAGCAGCTGTCTTCCATGATGGATATACATGAAATGAAAGGTACCCTTGTGCTGTAATGGGTCACCTACTGGAATTATCGGGGCGAGTTCCTTTTTATTTGAAGAAAATTCAGAAACGCGAGGATTCTTCAGATAAGGACGTGGAGCAACTATTTAGTTCAACAGAAAAGGCATCCTCCATGAAGGAAATCCACCAGCAGAGAAATAGTTTACAGACCAACACAGATCATGATCATACGCTACGTCAAGCACTACCAAACATCCAAGTCCAAAGTGATCACATTGTGGAGAAATTGTGAAACCTTCCGACTTCCTGAATTTGTGAAGTTGGAGCGACAATAGACTGCTCTATTCCTTTCTTCACAAACCCATCTGTCCCTTCTAATTATTGCCTGATCTACAAATCCTTTTTCACTTTACAATCCTTAAGAATTTAGTAAACTCTCAGTCCAGCTCTGCTGAAGCCCTCTGTTAAAACCTTGTAGTTTGCTTGCACTCCTTGCTGAGCAAACAGGCACTTGGATTCACGGTCCATTCTAGAGACTTGAAGATATTTTCGTTTAAGATAGTACTTTGTCAAGTCTGACCAATGCTGTAGAACTAATATTCAGAATAATTACTATTCAGATCAGGCCCCATCTGTCTTTTCAGGGGGTTTAAAAAATCCCATATCAGCATTTAAAGAAGAACAGGATATTCTACTTGTGTCCGAGCCCACCTTTACCCATCGATCAACACTATTAAAAAGAGTACGTTTTCACTTAGTGTGGTTTGTACAGCCAGGTGTCATATTTTCCATGCTGTAACAGTGACCTGTTTGACTGGTTTTGAAGAGCTTTGGCTTTTTTGGTGTCATGCTACATATATGCAAGATTTTACTTTCCTTAGGATTCACATGCTTATAAGTAGAAACAGCCAAAACTCAACATTGAGAAATTGAGATTACTAAGAGGGTTCCATTGCTGAAAAAAATATTTAGGGCATCAGTAAAGTATCTTTAATGCGATATAAAGTGCAGTAAAGCTTGAAGTCTACTTTTGGGAAGCTCTAACCAGTTTAATTTTATCCACAATATATGGACTTGCTAACTGCAGTGATCACCCTTTATAATGGAGTAGGAACAATGAGCTTGGATTATTAAAACAGATGCCTAATGTATTGATATAAGTGAAATTGCAAACATGTTTCAGAAATATTAAGGGGATGGATGTAATCCCTACAAACATTCCTTATCAAGGGAGCTTAGAATTTTAAGCACCTTGCAAGGTTTATTCATTGGGGAATACAGCTCTGCTCAGATGAGAAATCTCATCTTGTGAACCCAGTTTGAATTGTAGCCACTTAGAGTGGGAAAACCTGATCTTCAATTACATCAGTTTTAGTTAGCTCAGTAATCAGATCCCAATTTTGAACAACCATTGCACTTAATTTATTTTATTTGCAGTTTACTTCATACATATATGGTACGTATTTTTCTTGTAAAAATTTCTGCATTTTTGCTTCCGAATCAGATGATTCTCAGAGATGTCGATTCGCTGCTGTACGTTGATACTGATGTTCTTTTCCTGAGACCAATCGATGATGCCTGGCATTTCCTGAATTTGTTCAACTCCACACAACTTGCAGCTATGGCCCCAGAACATGAAATACCAAGAATTGGATGGTACAGTCGGTTTGCACGACATCCTTATTATGGAGCAGCTGGAGTCAATTCAGGAGTGATGCTCATGAATCTGACTCGAATAAGAAATCAACTATTCAAGGTAAAAAAAAGCAATAATCCACAATAAATCTTGCAAGAGTTGGGGTTTCTGCAATTGCATCCTGAATCTGTTCTGGTTCTTCCCAGGCTGGCTCTTTTAATGAAGTGTAAAAGCAGGTGCCAAGACTTGCATTAATCTTTGATCCATATCACATGAGATGAAACTTTGTGTTCTGATTCCAAGCAGGATGAGAAAAATAGCTGGCTTTAACTGTTGCGTTTGTGCGTCCGATGGATTTGTGCAAGCCATCTGAAATGGTGGAGGGCTCAGATGTTCTTGAATGAGCTTTGACATTGTTTGTTAGCTCCCAAAAATCTAGGAATGTATGACAGATTTTGAGTGAGTTTTTTTTAAACAACTTCTCCTGGCTGTGAAAAATGCAACATAACAGGGGCAGAGGCAATGGCAAGCAAATTTCTGAGACCGAATCCTGCATGAGCAGTCAAATATTAATCGCAGAAAACAGCAACAAAGTGAGGCCTCAAAACAAAATTTGACATGTTATGCAGTAGAAGTGTAAAGTTAGTTTGTTTTCATTAAATAAATCTGAAAGATATGCAGCAACAAGGCATGTTCATGGGCTTTGAATTATTACCTCTGGCTTCCCATGCCCTGACCCTGCCCCTGTGCACTTGTGGCTTGTGAATCCCTCCTCTGAAGTACATATATGTAGAGCAGAATTTTAACACCACTGAACAACATGGTGAGGCAGTTTGGAAACAACATGTCAATGGTGAGAAGGTTTGGAAAATGTGGCGATATCAGAAAAATCAGTTTCTAGGTATTAAGAAAAAATGTCCAACTTTGCATCCAATGTTTGAATGGTGAGGTGAAACACTCCCTTGTGAGTGGCAAGAAGTCCATTTGCATGCATTATTGCCTATTCTCACCTCATTTTATATGCTGTTTGATATCCTTCCATGCTGCACAAGGAAACTAGCTGTGAAAATTTCCAACATGATAGGTGCCTGATGACTCCAGCTTGCTGCTTGCTCCTCTGCGTTTTCATCTTGGCTAACATTCACCAACGTCGTGGGGCTCTCTCCAGGAATAATGAGTACCTGAATTTCTCATCCACACACCAGCCTCCATATCATCAAAGCACTTCATAATTACATTTTGGACAAAATTGATATGTTGAATTTTAAGGCCATTTGCACACAGGGCAGGTACCCATCTTGTTGATTAGAACAGAATGCATCTCAGGGCTCTTAGTTGCTCTCTGAGCACTCAGTCACTGTGCATTTGTTTGGATGCACATACACAAGGTCATGATTCTTGCCAGAGAGTTGTAGGGTCAGAGACCTTGTGCATATTTAAGGCTGAGATAGATTCTTGATCAATAGGGGAATCAAGAGTTATGGGGAAAGGCAGAAACATGAATATGAAGAAAATTGGATCAACCATGTTCCTACTGATTGGTAGAGCAGGCTCGAGGGGCCGAATGGCTTTCTCCTGTTCACCAGTTTCTACACAACCATTGCCACCTTCTGGGACATCTGATTGAAAATGTTTTTAAGGCAGATCTAGCAAATTGAATGATGGTTAAAATTGTTGGAAGCCAGCCGCCTCAGCTCCAGGAGCCTTCTGCACGTGTTTATCAGTACAGAGTCCTAGACCCAGCAACCTTCAGTTGTTTCACCAATGAGCTTCCCTCCATCAAGTCAGAGGCTTGGAATGCTGCAGCATATAACCCTCCTCCTGACTCCCTAAAGCCTGCCCACCATCTGTAAGGCACAAGCCAGCACTTTGATGGAATACTCTCTATTTGTCTGAATGAGTACAAGTCCAACAACATGCAAGAAGCTTTCCACCAACCAGGACAAATTAGCCCAACAAAAACAAACATCCACTCCCTTCCCCACCAATGTACTTTAGCAGCAGTGTGTACCATCTACAAGATACAATGTGGAAAGTCATTGCTCCTTAGACAACACCTTCCAAACTCTCAACCACTTCCATCTAGAAGGGCTAAGGCAGCAAATTCCACCATCTACAAATTCTCCTCCAAGCCTCTCACCACTTTGTTCCTTTGCTGTCACTGGGTACTATTCCTGCAACTCTTTCCTTAATGGCTTTAGGCTGTACTGACACTAAATAGACAGCAGTGTTTCCAGAGACTGCTCAAAACAGCCCTCAAGGTTAACAGGAATGGGCAATAAATGATGCTTATCCCGTGTAGCCCACTCCCCTTGAATGAATAAAACTGAAAAATCAAGACAGTATAAGTCAAATATTATTCTGGGGGCTTGCGCACAGTTACTTGGCCGTTGGGGTGTTGAAGGGCTCATATCAGTACTGTGGAGTTGGCCATAGTGACACTGCAAGTCCAGTTTACCCAGTCAGGGGACTGGTGGTAAGTTAGTCGGGGAGATTCACAGGTATCAGTCAAGGACCTGGTCACCCATCAGTGAACATAGAACATAGAACAGTACAGCACAGAACAGGCCCTTCAGCCCACTATGTTGTGCCGACCATTGATCCTCATGTATGCACCCTCAAATTTCTGTGACCATATGCATGTCCAGCAGTCTCTTAAATGACCCCAATGACCTTGCTTCCACAACTGCTGCTGGCAACGCATTCCATGCTCTCGCAACTCTCTGTGTAAAGAACCCGCCTCTGACATCCCCTCTATACTTTCCTCCAACCAGCTTAAAACTATGACCCCTCGTGTTAGCCTTTTCTGCCCTGGGAAATAGTCTCTGGCTATCAACTCTATCTATGCCCCTCATTATCTTGTATACCTCAATTAGGTCCCCTCTCCTCCTCTTTTTCTCCACTGAAAAGAGTCCAAGCTCAGTCAACCTCTCTTCATAAGATAAGCCCTCCAGTCCAGGCAGCATCCTGGTAAACCTCCTCTGAACCCTCTCCAAAGCATCCACATCTTTCCTATAATACGGCAACCAGAACTGGACACAGTATTCCAAGTGCGGTCTGACCAAAGTTTGATAGAGCTGCAACAAGATCTCACGACTCTTAAACTCAATCCCCCTGTTAATGAAGGCCAAAACACCATATGCTTTCTTAACAACCCTGTCCACTTGGGTGGCCATTTTAAGGGATCTATGTATCTGCACACCAAGATCCCTCTGTTCCTCCACACTGCCAAGAATCCTATCCTTAATCCTGTACTCAGCTTTCAAATTCGACCTTCCAAAATGCATCACCTCGCATTTATCCAGGTTGAACTCCATCTGCCACCTCTCAGCCCATCTCTGCATCCTGTCAATGTCCCGCTGCAGCCTACAACAGCCCTCTATACTGTCAACGACACCTTCAACCTTTGTGTCGTCTGCAAACTTGCCGACACATCCTTCTATCCCCTCAATCAAGTCATTAATAAAAATTACAAACAGTAGAGGCCCAAGGACAGAGCCCTGTGGAACACCACTCACCACTGACTTCCAGGCAGAATATTTTCCTTCTACTACCACTCGCTGTATTCTGTTGGCCAGCCAATTCTGTATATAGACAGCTAAGTTTCCCTGTATCCCATTCCTCCTGACCTTCTGAATGAGCCTACCATGGAGAACCTTATCAAATGCCTTGCTGAAGTCCATATACACCACATCCACAGCTCGACCCTCATCAACTTTTCTTAAAGGTTGTGTTTGAGTGGATTGAAGAATGTGGGGCATGCTCACTCCTGAACAATTAGAAAATGTTATGCTGCACTTGTTATTCAGCAAGCACCCCAGGTGCTTTATGAGGTTTGAGGTGGTATGGTGCTAAGGATGGATAGCTATGTCGCTTGATTCCTGTAACTGTAGTTGTAATAGCAGTAGCTCAGTCGAGTGATGATGTAAAACAGCATTCAGTAGCTGAATGTATATTTCTATTTGCAACAAAGTGTCACCTGGGTATCCTCAGTAGCTTTTTTTTTGTTGTTTCCTTCCCACTATGTTTACTGTGAAGGTTTTCATGGTTGGCACTGCTGACCTGGTACTCAACAATATGGCCAGTGGCAGGAATCCTAGCAGGCCCATCAGTAGTTCTGCTGTATCTACTCCTGTTTGCTTGAAATCTCTGGAGCAGGCCTCCAGGGCTGCAACAAAGAACCTTAATTCCTTCCTTTTATACCTTTTACAGTCATTGTAGGCCTTTCAACAGTGTGTTCCTCATTTCTGTAGTGTGTACACCCGTTTATCACCCTACAGTTTTTAAACAGGAAACCAGTGGTAATTTCCTGAAGTTTCTTCAAGTGCTCTTTCTCAGTTGGCTGACAGCAGGCATGTAAGCAAAGTAATTCAGCAGAGTTCTAAGTAAAATGTTACTTTATCTGTAAAATAGTTCATGCTTTTTGCTCTTTTTGATCCTATAGAACAGTGTGATTCCAACTGGACTAAGATGGGAAGAACTGCTGTATCCTTTATATAATAAATACAAAAATGATATCACATGGGGAGACCAGGATTTATTAAATATAATCTTTCACTACAATCCAGGTATGTATCGTTAAGCCAGCTGAGATAATTTATTTCCCAATGTTTTTTCAAAAATGGCAGAAAGAAACTTAGCTTTCATTTTAATTATGACATTCGAAGATAATTAGAAATTTGCAGTGACTTGGGTCTGTTCTCTATCGTGAGGTCTTGTGTATTGTCTGCAAATTGTTGGGTAACTTCATTATTTTGCTGCTGAAGAACACAAATAGTTTTCCACCAGTGTTTGTTTGCATTGCATTGGAATGCAGCATAACCGAGGCCAGGAATTGCAGAACATTTTTCCATTTGGAAAACCCGACCTGGGTTAAGGTTGACCAGATGGGGATAATTGTTCTGGAGCGATGGAGCTCCCGAGGAGTCTGGCTGGTCAATTCCAGAATGAGAGATGATGATGAAACTGTGCAGAAGGCCTGCCTGATTGCGCTGACACTATGTTGAACTGCTGAAAAGAAAAGAAGTCTCCACCCCTCACACCCCATCATACCTCATACCCTCAATAATGCCTCATTTGTGCTATCCCATGCCACATCATGCCTTGCCGTTGCACTTACCCTTCATTGTTTAAAGTACTCTTTATGCCAACCTACCTCCTTGTAACCACCACCTTTGCCCTCCGTTGTCTTTTTGCCAATTGAGTGCCAATTGATGCACCTCACACACCACCCTTTGCCTTTATATTTATCATGCAAGCTCAACTAGTATCCACAATTGGTAGAACTCAGGACCTGTACGAAGATAAAATAAAGTATCAGTTTCAGATTTCACTGTGTTCAGAAACACATTTATGTCCCTTCACATAGAGCATGGAACAGTACAGCACAAGAATACTCCCTTTGCCCCACAATGGCTGTGCCATCCATGATACCATTCATAATTAATCCCATTTGCCTGCACATGGTCAATATCCCTCCATTCCCTGCCTGTTCATTGTCTGTCTAAATGTCTGTTCTTATATCTGCTTCCACCATCTCCCCTAGCAGTGTGTTCCAGGCATCAACCACCCTCTATGTAAAAAAAAAAATGGCCTTGCACATGTCTTTTTAACTTCCCCTCTCACTTCAAACCTATGCCCCCTCTAATATTGGATATTTCCACCCTGGGAAAAAGACTCCAATTTTTTACTTTATCCCTGCTTCTTGTAATTTTATATACTTCCATCTTAGAGCTATTACATTCCAATTCAGGCAACATCCTGGTAAACTGCTTTTGCACCATCTCCAAAGCCTCCACACCCTCCTTTTATTGTGTGGGTGCCAGAACTGCGCACAATACTCCAAATATGGCCTAATTCATGTTTTATACAGTTGGCTTGCCAACTTTTATACTCGATGTGCTGAACAATGAAGGCAAGTGTGCCATATGCCTTGTTTACCTTCTAAGGCACATGTGTTGTCACTTTCAGGGAACTATGGACTTGCACCCCAAGATCTATTTGTCCATCAATGTTCCTATGGGTCCTGATGTTTACTTTATACTTTGCTCTTGCATTTGACCTCCCAAAATGTATCACATCACACTTGCCTGGATTAAACATCATCTGCCATTTATCTGCTAAACTTTCCAACTGGTCTATATCCTGCTATATCCTTTGATAACCTCCCTCACTATCCAACTCCACCAATCTTCGTGTTGTCTGCAAACTTACTAATCAGACCACCTATATTTGCGTATAAACCATTTATATAAATTCCAAAAAATAAGGTCCCAGCTGTGATCCTTGCAGAACACTAGTCATAAATCTCCAGTCAGAAAAACAGCCCTCCACAACTACCTTCTGTCTTCTAAGAGCAAGCCAATTTTGCAAGCAACTTGCCAACTCACTGTGGATCTCATGTGACTTAATCTTCTGGACCAGTTTACCATGAAGAACCTTGTCAAATGCTGTAGTAAATTCTAAGTAGACAACGTCCACTACCCTACCCTCATTTGTGAGTCAAGATCTCCCCAACACAAATTCATGCTAACTAACCCGAATAAGTGCATTTTTTTCCAAATGCAAATAAATCCTGCCCCTAAGAATCTAATCCAATAATTTTTCTACCACTAATTTAAGAGTCACTGGCCTATAATTTCATGGGTTATCCTTGTTTTCCTCCTTAAACAAAGGAACAACTTTGGTTATTCCCCAATCTTCTGGGATTACACCTGTGACTAAAGAGGATACGAAAATCTCTATCAAGGCCCCAAAAATTTCCTCCCTTGCCTCCTTCAGTATCCTGGGATAGATCCCATCAGGCCCTGGGGATCTAACTACCTCCATGTTTTCAAGACATTCATCAGCTCCTCCTCCTTAGTGTTAATACGCTTCAGAATATCAGCATACTTCTCCCAAATCTTAGAGCTATCCCTGTACTTCTCCTTAGTGAATACCAATTCACAGTACTCATTAAGGACTTCATTCACTTGCTCTGGCTGCACACATAAATTCATAAGTTTGCTGCTTTGTCCTTGAGTGGCCCTACCATTTCCTTAGCTACCCTCTTGCTCTTAATATAAACAAAAAAAAACTTGGAAATCTCTTTAAATTGATTTTCCAAGAACATTTCATACCCCTCTTAATTCTTTGAGTTTATTCCTGGCTTCCTTTTAAATTCTTCAGGGGCTTTGTCTGATTTCAGTTTCCTAAACCTTACATATGCTTCCTTTTTGACTGAACTTCCATATCTCTCACTACCCAGGGTTCCGGAATCTTATCATCCATTTCTTTCATTGTCACAGGAACATGCTGGTCCAGAATTCCGATCAACTAACACTTAGACTCCCACATATCAGATGTGATTTTTTACTTTCAAACAGCTACCCCAGTCTAATTTCTTCACGTGGCTCAGGGAGTAATCCTTGCATCACCTGTCTGCACTCTCCCTCTTGCCCCACCCCAGTGATCACCCATCTATCTGACTGAACCTTTGATGTGACCATATCCCTGAAACTGCAGTGTATGAACCTTTCTGTGACCTGTGTGCTCTTCCAGTGAGTCCAACTGCTGCTCCGTCTTATCCATGTGGTCTGAGAGGAGCCATAGGTAGACAGTTTTTTGCTTTTGAGCATATTTGACTTCTTATCAATCTCTCATATCTCTGAGAAGGAACATACCACTCCACTGACTGCCATTACTACCACGCTCGGAACTAATGGATTAACAGAAAAGGAAAGACCTTACCTTAATGCTGCGCATCCTCTTCTTTGAATTCAGATGCTCACCAAAGGCTGCATGTTGACTTCATCAGCAATGCTTTGAACTTATAACCCCTTTCCAAAATGCACACCGACCGCCCCCGCCAGCAAAATGATCCTTACACATTATCTTATTAAATAAAGCGTTTTGTATAAGTACGTATTCCTTTATAACAATCCCTAATCATTATAGTCCACTTCAAAAAGTCCATGAGCACTTGAACATCTCAAACTGTGAAATGATAAGCACTTGACTATGATAATGGATGGTAGTGAAATCAGTTGTTTAGTACTAATCTAGAGTAAAAATCCTCAGGCTTATGTCAACAGAGTCAAATAGCAAGCAATGAATTTTTTTAACACTGTAGATGACTTTTCCAAAGATGTAAAAGACAAGATATTTAAATGCCTTATAAAAACTGAAAAAAAAAAACTGGATGCAGTAAATCGGAGACAAAAATAGAAATTACTGGAAAAGCTCAGCAGGTCTGACAGCATCTGTTGAGAGAAATCAGAGTTAATGTTTTGGGTCAAATGACACTGCCCCAGACCTGCTGAGCTTTTCCAGCAACTTCTACTTAAATGCCTTGATTGTTTGACAGCTCAGTTTGAGTTGTTTTTGACAGTTCCTCTTAATAATTCATCTTGACACTTCTGACAGTTTTCACAGTTAAGTTTGACTAGTCTGATGACAGTTACAGTGAACTTGACAATTGGGAAGTTTATGCCCATTCAGACTGACTTTTTAACAATTCCAAAGGGCGTCATACCACTTACAAAAGACACATTACCATGCCCAAAGGTACACTGGAACCATATCGTAAGGGTGCTTTACAATACCTTTGCTGTCCAAAGGACTTCACAGAGTACATACCAACTGCTACTGAGCCGAACTACACATATTGTGTTTCAGAGACATGTTGTGGTGAAAGTCCAAGCCATAGCCTCATTGATCTTCATTTAGCCCAGCTGTGAGATGCTCCTGAAAACTGCTGAGTACAATGATCAGGGATTCAGTAACAAAAATCATAGATTTACTTGCTTTTGTTCAACCCATAAGATAAGCTAATAGTTAGGGAATACATGACCAGCCTCTCTTCAAGAGGCATTGATATTGTTGCACAAAAAAAAATTGATAGAACCTTATTGTATTCAAATCATATTTCTAGGGGTGACAATGCACAACCTCCTGGACCCACCAGTCATGGAAAAACATAGCTTTAAACATTTGCAAAGTAAAAAAGAGGAATTAGGGCAAGTGATAAATTTAGGGTTGTTGCAATTTGAGTACAGGTTTATTGCTGATACAAAATACTATTATCCTCAAATATTAACTGCGTCAGATACCAAAGATTGACGTGTAGGTAGTGAAATTGAATTTCTAGTTAAAACATAATTGGAGCATGGAAACAAAGCATGAATAATACCTGACAGGTAATCAGTGATAATCTTGATACTGCCTTGAGTAATTATGAAGCAAAAAATAACAGTAGTCTTTTTATACACAAATTCTACAGTTGAGCAAAGATAATGCAAATATGCATGAGACCTGATAACAAATCAAGCTAAGTTATTTGACAGAGGACATTCTCAAGATTTTTTTGGTGAGATCTTTCATTCTAAATGTATTATAAACATTAGCCATTTCACAAGTGCTGAGATAAACAAAGAAAGTTTGACATGCTATCCTGAATATTATAACAAATATAAGGCATTAATTCACAAACTATTTGAAATTTGAGTCTGGAGAGTTGATAAACAATTCCAGTGCAAAACATTTTCTTTCCTTCTAGCAAAAGCAGTGAGTCATGTCTGTTTTTGTGCTGACAGATTATTGGCACCAAATTCTCTGTGAGCAATTCAATTAGTGATGCAAAATAATGCCAGCAGCATGGGTTTTGTTTCCAAACTGACTGAGATTACTATGTAGATCCTGCCATCTCAATCTGGCCCCTTGTCTGAGCCTTGGTGACCCTCAGGTTAAACCATCACCAGACAGCTGTCTCTGATGAGAGAGAGCAGCACTCTAGTACTGAGGTGATTTTATACTCTGTGTAAAGTGAAGGACGGATTTTATGCAGCCCATCATGATGGAAGGCATGGTAGCTCAGTCCAGTTAATCATGGGGAGGCCCTGCATCACTGTGCAGTATCAGGAGAACGTCCCTTATTCAAGTCAGAGTGATTCCTAGTCAGTGCTGTTGGGATGCCCACTAAGCTTGTTAATGAACAAATGCACATCCATTCTCCCTGAGCCCCCTGCACTTTTATTGATGGCTCAGGGATCAGTTAGAGGGTGCATGGGGTTTCTGCACACTCGGAAGGTCATCCAGCAAAACCAGTTGGCTTTGCCAGTGGTCTCTCAGGCCAGGGATCCTTTGTGGGAGATAGCCACTGAAAGTCAGCCCCGGCCTTGCTTTTGATCCCCTTTCAGTTCTCTCCCACATTTCTATCCCACCTTCATTCAGCCCTGATGATCCTCGGCCTCAGTGAAGGCTTTGCACCAGCTGTCACTGCAGCTATTGGTACTGGCAGGAAAGATGAACTGCCAGCCTTGGATTGGTAGCTCACTCTTGGCAAGCAGGACTTGTTCTGCCAGGGATGTCAGTCACATGGATGGCCTGACAGTGGCTAGTTACGTATCTAAAGGCACTTGGTTTCATCAGGCAAACCGAGGGTAATGACAGGGGTATCCTGCCAACTCTCCAACTGGTGGGGCGGCCTCCATTGATTTGACAAAGTCCTGGCCCCAGATGCTGAATGTTAGCAGATGCTGCAACTATCAGGGACATTACTATCATTCTTTGTCACTGTACAGCAACAGCACCAGGGACCAAGGTCAATCCTTTTTATAATTCTCCCAAACCAAGAGCATTTAGATTAATTCTAGTTTCCCTATATAAACATGGTCTGGATCACTCTGCTTAATATAAGTTTTAAACTGAACCTGCATACTTCCTGGTTTGCGTAGGTTTGTACTTTGCATACTAGATTTGCACACTGTATCATTGGAGAAACCTACAAAAGCAAATATTAAACTTTTGTCTTTAAGGGATGTGGAATGTCAAAGGCCTTTTTTTTAGATAAATCCCAAATATTTTCAGAAATTAAATTTCACAGAATTAAGCAATTTAATAAGACGTTTAACAAGGATAAATAGTGGAGATGATGACATAGAAGTCAATCTTTGAATACAGGAGCGCATTTATACTGTGGGTGTAACAGTGGGGTGAGGGGTTGCCAAGTTTGTTGATTTTACATGGGTTCTACTGTGTGTGAGCATATTCTGAACTCCCTCACAACTTCACATCGCAGTCTATATTGCCTGCTTGACCCCTCAACTCCAATTATCAGGTACTAGTAAGTAAACTGCCTCTTAATGGAGGTTAGGGGGAAAGAATTGAGACTAACTGGTGATCTGAGTGTAATGTGTTGTGGTTGGAGGGGTGGGAGGTCAACATAAACTCCTGAGTAAATGCAAAACTGATTTTTTTTTTTGGGGGGCGCGGGGTGACCGAATATATACAACTGTATTGTACACTGGCTCAACGTAAACACTGCAGTCTATGGTATTTTAGTTGTGTAAGATATTAAAACAATGTTTCTTTTGATTCTGTAGAATATCTGTATGTGTTCCCTTGTCAGTGGAATTATAGACCAGATCATTGTATGTATGGCAGCAACTGTCGGGGAGCAGAGGACCAGGGAGTTTCCATTCTCCATGGGAACCGTGGAGTTTACCACGATGATAAACAGCCTGCCTTCAAAGTAATGTATGAGGCTATACGTGATGTAAGTATCTCAAACACAAAATTCATGTGTCTGCTTTCTGAAGAGCTGCACTTTTAATCAGGAGTACTATGGATAGAATTTTCACATTCTCAGACTGTGATGAAATGCTCCTTTCTGATTTTAAAAACAGAAAATGCTGCTTGCATTCCACTGGTCTGGTTGTTTCTGTGAAAGAGGTATAATAGCCAGGTATTCCATTGGTCAGCGAGCCACTGGAGCAGTAATGACTGGAATTGTGTGTGAGGACCTTGCAGGATCCGAGACATAGCTTGTTTAGAGGGAATTCACTGCATCTGGAACTCACTGAAGAAGCCCCTTCATATCAATGTAATAGTTGGCCAGGAAATGTTAAAGGCTTAAAAACCTACTCCGGCTCTTGAGTAACTGTGTTAAACTAAACTGCCTGTACTCTGACACACAATCCCGCCCTGCCCCAAATAATGCCCAGATATTTCCAAACCCAACACGCTCGCACCCCCACACCAGACCTCTCCCCTAGCCCAACTCCCTCCAACTCTGACAGCTACTGCATCACTGCCAAGCCAGCCCAACTTAATCTGGCTGGACCCAAAACTCCACCTTACAACCTTTCGCAACTGCGACCTAACAATGTTGGAACTGACACCACCGAACCTGTGCACCACAGCATCTCCCGCCCAGCCTGATTCTCCAAACTACCTTGAACATCCATCCACTTACCTAGCACCCTGACCCCCTCAACCACCTGACGCCCTGCCAGCTTACCAATCCACTTGTCACCCTAACTCCTGACTTATGCACTTACCTTTTTCCGGCCACTTTTAAAGTTTGTTTAGGCCTTTAACTCCTGAAGTACAGCAGCAAATGTTGTTGATAAAGGGTGTGTCATGACTTGCAAACACTGCTTCTGCCCTTGTATGTGCCCAGTGCCCTCTGATGGATGCATTCGGGACAGTCAGTCTCAGGATAGTGGCCAAAATTTGGCAAAACATAAGTTGTTAATTTCAAAGAGTTAATGTTGTTTGAACCTGTTCTGATGACCATAGGAGAATCTGGGCCAAAGTTTTGGGTTGATGACCTTTCATCTGAACTGGAAACAGTTAGCAACTCATTAGCCATTGAAGCAAGACAACAAAGTGTGGAGCCTGATGAACACAGCAGGCCAAGCAACACCCCAGGAGCACAAAAGCTGACGCTTCGGGCCTCGACCTCTCTGATGAAGGGTCTAGGCCCGAAGCGTCAGCTTTTGTGCTCCTGGAGTGCTGCTGGGCCTGCTGTGTTCATCCAGCTCCACACTTTGTTGTCTTGGATTCTCCAGCATCTGCAGTTTCCATTATCACAGCCATTGAAGCAAGTTAGGTGGGGTGGATGTGGCTGGTGGGAGCAGGTACAATAAAGAACAAATGAAAGATCTGCTATTGCTTGAAACTGATTAAATGACAAAAGTGTTCATAGTGCAAGGTAAAATAGTAATGGGACAATTCAAGAAACCGAATTGTTGACGGGAGATGTGGATCAAAGAAACATGAAAGCTAGCTGTCCAAATGCAAAAGAAATGAAAATAAAAGTAGAGAGAGAACTCAGTCAGCAGAAGAAAGGAAACAAATCACTGAGTTTTCAAGGCTGCGAAGCACTCAGATTAAAGTTGAGACCCCCTTAAATTCTTCAGAACATTGAAGGAGGCTCAGAGCAGAAGCTGGAGGCTAGGTCGCAGGGCAGAAAATTAAAATGAAGATTAATGGTAAGTAGAAGCTCCAATTCACGTTTGTGGACTGAATGGAGGTGTTCCTCAAAGTCTTCACCCAGTCACTCCCCGATGTAGAGGAAATCACATAATGAGCGGTGAATCCATTCTGTAAGCTTGCTGGAAGGGCAACTAAGTAACTGACATATCTGAGGGAGTGTTTAGGATGCATGGAAAGGTGTTGCGGAAAGGGAACAAGATTTTCAGTAACTGAAGTGCGGAACAGGGTGTTGAGAAGTGAATGATCTCTGTGAAATTCCTAAAAGAGAGTGGAGAAGGAGATAGGAATTTTGGAAAGGCGGTAGTTGGATTGCTGAATATTTCCTGTTTTTATTAGCAATTATCGGAATCCAAAATATGTTGCATTTACGTTATTGATTTACTGTCACTCAACATCTGATTTCCTCTTGACTTTATACATTGAAAATTGGTAAGAGCACATTATTAACGTTAGGATTTTTTTCCCCATTAGATCCTTCTATTATGTTTAATGTACAAACAGATGTCGCATCACCCTAGGTTTCTTGGAGTTTGCAGTTTACTATTTTGCTTGGACAATCATTTGACTTCTGTTCATTGTATTGGTTATGTGATAGTAATACCAACAAATTTTGCTGACAATTAATTATTTAGAGCACTTGATAGTCGAGCCGTCGCTTCTGCTACACACTGCATGAGGACAGTCAAAAGTGGATTATTAATGTGTGACATTTGTGAGCAAACAGTGATGGCCAATTTTTTGCTTGTCTTTTCACAAGAATGAGCATATTGTTATTGTGCTAGATTCATGCCAAAAATTCAATTTCTGTTTCTGAAAACCAACTGGAACAATTAATTAAGTTTGCAGAAACTGCAAGATCGAAATAATGAGGACAATGCATTAAAGGAAATTGTCATTTTGATCATTGGAGAGAATTGTTTGGTCACAGCCTGTAATCTGATGGGTGAACTGACCTAATGTATGACTTAGTATGATGCGGCTACGACCAAGTGAGGAGAGGTGAATTGACTCCACTCTTCTTAAATCTCTCCCAGTTGGCTGCAACAAAGCTTTTGTTAATTCTTAGCATGCAGCAATATCACATGTAAATAAAAATGCCGTGTATTGGTTGACAAGAACCAAATGGAAAGCCAGTTACAAGGGATATCTTGAGTGAAAGATAAATGAATGATATTACTCATAATCCCAAGAAAAACAATAAAACATAAAATCAAGCATACTCAAAAACAAAGTGTATTTTTAAAGTTTAATAAATGTGTCTTGTACATAAAGGAAGATCAAGATTATACAAAGTGAATTGCTCAAGAGATGGAGTCATTGCTCAAGGAATGGAGTTTAAAAACAGGGAGGCTATGCTGCAGCTATGTAGGGTTCTGGTGATGCCACACCTGGAGTACTGTGTGCAGTTTTGGTCTCCTTACTTGAGAAGGGATATACGAGCACTGGAGGGAGTGCAGAGGAGATTCACTTGGTTGATTCCAGAGTTGAGAGGGTTGGGTTATGAGGAAAGACTGAGCAGGCTGGGATTATACTTATTGGAATTCGGAAGAATGAAGGGAGACCTTAGAAATATATAAGATTATGAAGGGAATAGATAATGTGGAGGCAGGGAGGTTGTTTCTGCTAGCAGGTGAAACTAGGACTTGGGGGCATTGCCTCAAAATAAAGGGAAGCAGATGTAGGACTGAGGTCAGGAGGAACTTCTTCACCCAAAGGGTTGTGAATCTGTGGAATTGACTGCCCAGTGAAGCGGTTGAAGCTACCTCACTGAATGTTTTTGAGGCAAGGCTAGATAAATTTTTGAACAGTAAAGGAATTAAGGATTATGGTGAGCGGGTGGGTAAGTGGAGCTGAGTTTCTCAAAAAGATCAGCCATGATCTTATTAAATGGTGGGGCAGGCTCGAGGGGCCAGATGGCCTACTCCTGCTCCGAGTTCTTATGCTCTTACCTTGCAAAATCTCTGTGCACAAGGTTTAACCTGAGACCGTGGTTATTTAATTGATGAATGGATGTTTCTCTGATATGCCTTTCACCAGGGGTTTTCTTTTGAGACATTGAGAAAAACCGAGAGATGTGCTGTGCCCAAAACCTGAATTTGAAATACATTCCTTGTGTATGCCTGTATTTGAATTCATTGTTTTTGTTCTAAGCTGGATAATCCGCTGGCAAATTTTAGACCATAAATCGTAGAAACAGAGTTAGGCCATTCAGTCCATCAGGCTTGCTCCATTATTCAATCATGGTTGATGTGTTTCTCAAACAAATTCTTCTGCCTTTGCCCCATAATTCTTGGTCCCGTTACTATCAAGAACCTATCTATGTCTATCCTAAAAATAGTGGGATGACTTGGCCCCTTCAACCTTCTGCAGCAATGAGATCCAAAGATTAACCATCCTCTGTTTGAAGAAATTTTCCCTGTCTGTTCTGAAGGCTTGTCCTTTCACTCTGAGGCTGTGCCCTTGGGTCCTAGTCTCTCCTACTAGTGGAACATCTTCACGTGTCATTCTCCCCCTCCCTCACTGCCATCCTTCTAAACTCTATCAAATATAGATGCAGCTATGGAGTCTTTAAATTGAACATTATTTTTGAAAAAAATGTCATGGTCGACCTTCATTGAGGCTTTCCCTTTTCTTTGTCTCTCTCTGTCTCTCACACACACACACACACACACACACACACACACACACACACACACACACACACACACACACACACACACACACCCTCGCCATTAGACATTAATTATGTCAACTGCTCCTCTTACGGCAAGCCCTTCATTCCTAGGACCATTCTTGTAAATCTTCTGTGGAATCCCTCCAATGCCAGAACAGCCTTCTACAGATATTCCAAATGTAGCCTGACTGGAGCCTTATACAACCTCAGCAATACATCCCTGCTATTATATTCCAGCCCTGTTGAAATTTAATGCTAGCCTTGCAATTGTTTTGCTAACTGCCAACTGAACCTGCTTGTTAATCTTAAGAAAATCCTGAACAAGGGCTCCCAAGTCCCTTTGTGCCTCAGATTTCTGAAGCATTACCTCATTTAGAAAATAGTCAATGCTTCTATTCTTCCCACCAAAGTGCACAACATAACACTTTCCCACATTGTATTTCATCTGCCAATTGCATGTCCGTTCTCCTAGCCTGTCCAGACTCTCCTTTTTTTGTTTGTGAGCGATTTTTTTTTTTTTTTTTTTTTCTTTTCTTGCCAAGTCATTCCCCAACAAAATATCTGTCTCTGGCTTTGGCAAAATTCAAACTGCCACACTGTTATCAGGCCCATACCAAGTTCACATTTCAATTAAATGTTAACTAATGGCACCTCTGTGCTCTTGGCCTTGAACCCTTGTATCAGCTTACTTGGAGTTTTAACTTCCCCAACCAGCAAGGACTATGTCTTGGAGAATGTAGATATCTCTCCCCAGCAGTGGTTAGCATTCCTTTGACCACAAACTTCTGTTAAATATTCGGGTCATTCGTCATGCCTGAGCAGACACTGATGCTGCAGATACTGGTCTTGCATCTTGAGACTCTGTGGGATGCTGAATTTTCTTCTTCCCATGTCTCCCTGTGAGATCCCATATTTTAACAATTGGAGACTGTTCTTCTTTCTCTGCCTTCCTTTCCTTTCTCACCAGCTTGTCTCTGAGTCATTTAATTCTCGTTGTTATGTCCTCTGAAAGTTTCTAAACCCCAGCCTCCCCTGAGTGTGAGTCTGAGTCTCATACTCATAGTCTTCTCATAAGTGAACGAGTAAACTTTGTGAGCTTGCCTTGTTTACTGACAACTTTAACTGCTGTGCTAAATCCTTGAGCCGGTTTTATTGTATTATTAAACTTGATAATTTGTAGATTTTCATTTTTGAGAAAGATGTAAAAATGTCATAAACAGGAGGTATGAATCTGTGTGATTGTTAATCTTTCCAATGACGTTAAGTACAGTTCAGGGTAAATCTCATTTATTGATGATTTTGCAAACTAGTTCAACCTGCTGCCAGGTTGTCATTGGCTATCCTAGGTCAGTGTCTTCTTCCCTTCTTCTAATGTAATCTTACTTCATTAAAGGTATCGGGTCTTAAAATTCAGATGATGGAAGTCAATTGTTGATAATTTATTTTTACCACTAACATAAGTGTCCAAATCCATTTGTAAATGTGCAGTGGTGTTCTGGAGCAATTGAAATTTATATGAAAGCAGCGGTGTTGATCATGACTTGTTTGTGTTCTTTCAGTTTCCCTTTGAAGATAATTTGTTTCAGTCATTGTATTTCCCACTCCAAAACAACTTCTTGAAAACTGTACACACTTTATGTGGGAGGCTTCCACAAGTGTTTCTGAAGCAGATAGAACAAGCCATGAGGAAAGTGTATGAGCTGCGTGTCATCCATGTCGGATAACAACAGAAAGTGGAAGATTTTTTTTTGTGTGCTGCACTGTAATTCAAAGAGAACACTCAGATTTAATTTTTCCAGTTTTATTTTGCATACATTTTTGTTTCTGTTCTGTTATTGTGCAAGTTTTATACTGCAAAAGCCTCATAGTAGTAATTTTTTGAATTTTGATGCACCTCTTCATCTTGCAGAAGAGCTTTCCTCTTATTAGTCTTAAGACGTCATTTGACTCGTCTTAGACCCTTGAATGAACCATACAGTTGGCTAATTGTGAAGTCAGGCAGATTATAATGAATCTAGCCAAGTGCATTGTTAAGAGCAGGCTGCCACTTGCAGTCATGATCTGAACTGGTGAACCTCTCTGTTGATAGTATCAACATGATATTAAGCCACTCTTGCAAATTGTCTTTACCCTCAGGAGGATCCTGAGGTTAAAAAAGTAAAGTGAGTGGTGCAAACTGTGTGGGGAAAGTAATTGGTTTGTGGTATTTTTCTCCTTTTCATATGAATCAACAATGAATATACAAAATCTGTTCTTACTCAGTGTGCTGAAATTTAATTTTCTTTTCAGTAACACCAGTGCAATTGGCATTGCAAAAACATTTCTTGAGTCAGACGCTGTGAAGTACTTAACTGCACGACCGAATATTCTTTAACCTGTCCTTGACCATAATATGGGTAAAGGTGCAACCTGAAATAAAACTAAGTGACTACAGACCAGAAGTTGCGGGTTCAATTCCTGGTCTGTGCTGATTTAATTGATGTCAGCTGAAGCACCATTTTGGGGCTCAGTACCCTTGTACCGTTTTTGAGAAGGAAGCAGACAGGGGTCTCATAAGTCAGACTGGAAATCGATGGTCGGAGTATAGGTTTGGAGCTGGACTGACGATAGCCTTGAGGTGGGAACAGCCTACTGTCAATTACGGTGAGAAATGGTCACATCGGAGAGATACGATGAATCATACTTCAGCACTTTGAAAAGAGGTTGAAAATTGCAAAGGCTGGGAAAGAGGAGGATTTTGTAGAACAGAAATATCGAGATGAAACTGAAAATTTACAGAAATAGATTTTCTTCTGTACTCCAGAACTGCCAAGTGTCTATAATCTGATGTGGAGTAATAATTTGACAGTGATTTTGCTGTTGTGCTACTACATTTGATCGTCCATCAGCAGTTTGTTCTCTGAGCGTACTAAATGGGGACAGCAGGATCATTTGTATCCTAAACTTAATTCTCACAGAAATAGTTTAAAAAAACGAATCCTCCAGCCATCAGCTAAAGATTTGCATTTGAAGTCCGAGTTTTCTTTTGTAATGTGACATATAATCTCTAATATTTGTACATGTCTGTTTTTAATATAAAGTGACATTTCAGTAATAAAATATTACGGTAACCTACTGTAGTCATTTGCATTATTTTTGTGTAATAAGCTTTTGTGTTTTTTTTAGTCTAAACAACAATTCAGTTGTGTTCATGTTGTAGTTTTTTTTCTTTTGTCTTGCTTTTCTGGTCAAGCTTGTTTGCATATCACCAAAACAAATCTGCCTTGAAACAGCAATCAACTTACTAAAAATGCAATTTTCCAAAAAAAACTTATTTTAAAACCTCTTTGATGTACTTGAGTGTGCTACCATGATAAAATTCCATTCACACAGCTAAAAGTGGATCTATCACAAACTCACTTAAATCGGTATCAGTCATTACCTGTGAATTAAAATAAGGACAGAAATAACAGGAGTAAAACGTAAGACCAGTCGAGCTTGCTCCACCACTTTGATATGATCATTGCAACTCTTGGGCTACTGCTCCGCATAACTATTGATTTTTAAATGGCTGAAAATTACATTTGAAGATGCAAACCTCTTTCCTGGTTTAATTGGGATATTTAAATCTGCACAGTCTTGGGTTTTCATTTTTCTTATTATTTAAGAAATTATACCTATTACTGGCTTTGCACCCTAAGTTACAAGTTGGACCTGAATCAACTAGAACTTGGAGTTGTTTGGGCTGAACTTACCAAAACATTTAAGATCTTGAGAGGATTCAGTAGGGTGGATACTGAGATGATATTTTCTCTTATACGAGAATCTCGACGCGGGTGCACAATTTGAGAATTGGAGACCTCAAAGGATCAGTTGTGTATGGAATTCTTTCCCAGAAAACAATGGAGACGGCTTCATTCAACAGATTTTTGATAGACAAGGGAGTTGAGGACTATGAACAGAGGACAGGAAAGTAGAGTTGGAGGTCCAAATGGCCTACTTTTGCTCTTTAGGTCTAAGTACTTGTGTAAATTATTCAGAACCTACAAATGGAATCTATGCACTTGATAGAAGGTAATACATTGACTGGAATCTGCCAAAAGTGCTTAGCCGATCGGGGGTATTGTCAATCTTATGCAAGGAGTCTGTTTGTCACAGGACATTTTTAAAGCTAATGCAAAGTTTGCAGAAAGGAGTTCTAAGAATTGTTGATCTTAAAGCAATTTTAGATTATTGGATCTTGGACATGGGACCACAGGCTGAAGGCAAGAAAGTTGGCTCTGGTAAGTGGCAGGCCATGTTCCCTGCACTGGGCCACTTTTCACCTGGGAGGAGCTAGGTGGGAGTCAGGATGATGCCTGCTAGACTGCAAACAACAACAGTGAATAAGGTTAATTTATTGGCTTGTTAAATTTAGTCAGTCGAAGTCAACCTGAAGTTTCCTTTTGGCCTACAGCCCTCTCCATTCTACTGAGATGAAAACACTACCAGGTGGTCTTTTGGCAGAAGATCAGAGTTGGACCTGAAACACAATACCACACTAGGGTCCACGTCCCACCCCCACCAAGTCTTTCGGGCAACAACTGCAGTTGCTGACTGTCCAGTTGAGAGATTTTCTCTCCATGGTGACAGCCCAGCAGCTATGGAGTCTTTAAATTGAACATTATCTTTGGAAAAAAAAATTCATGATATACCTTCATTGAAGCTTCCACTTCTCTTTCTCACACGTACACTCGCAACTGTTGCATTAGCTAATAGCCTTGCCAGTCCCTTCTTATTAGACATTAATTATCAATACAAAATTCTCATTGAGATCCTGACACCAATGCCTTGAGGAGTTAGAACCTGGGAAATCATCCAACATTAGAATCACAATCCATATATTAAAATTTGAACCCATTTAATCTGTTTCTCTTTCCACTGATTCAGCCAGATTTTATTTTTGTTTTATCGCACAGTCAATGTCTACTGAATTAAGGAACACTTAAAATTCTGTAATCTTCAGTTCATTACTTTTATATTGTGTGAATTGCGCTGAAAAAGGGATGCAATCGAGCAGAAGCTCCAGGTCAACTACTTGCAAGCTCAAGTGCCATTTTACAAGAATGGAATATTTTGTACCAGACTTAAAACCCTGGTCAAAATCAATCAATGTCTCTTGAAGTATTTAAGATGTGGGAAATGCAATCTTTAGGAATCTTCCAAAGGAAGGAACGAAAGGCAGAGTGGTTCATTGAAATGGCTAAATTTTTGTAATCTATGAAAGCATTGATTTTTATCAAGTAACAATTTATCTACTTAGCTTCACTTGTACTGCGACCACGTTCTGAGACACAAATTCAGAATAAGTTTCAGAATCAACACCAACACCAAATTTAGACTGAAACCTAAAGAGTGTATTCGTCTCATACCAGGCAGCTCTGCTGAAATTGCAAATTTTGTGTGGACTACACTTTATGTTCAGTAAGCTCAGTGCACCATTTGAGCAATGTATGCTGCTCACAACCTCTGTTGGAGTAAAAACATGGTAAGGTATCTCCCTTAAAAGAAGTTAATCATGACATTGCTGTAAACTCATGGCATCATGTTATTGTGAAACAGAAAAAGAGACGATAACTCTAATTTTCATTTGCCAAATTTAAATCACCACGAAGAAAATATTTTTAAAAACATACACAGTGCTCCACCAGCTCTTGATTTAAAATGTGGTTGGACTCAACAGGCAACTATCTTGTGAGTACCTTGAAGGATAGTTATTATGGAAATTATTTTCCAGCTAACTCATGAAATTGTGACCTCAGATAGATAGGTTGGCTGGGGACTTGAGGAGGTGGGACACTGTTGGGGTTGACAGAAAGGACTACCCATGTGGCATAGCATATCCTGCCAACGTTGGTGTGATCCACAGTGTCCTTGGGCCGGGTGAAACTCACTCACATCCCCGGGGCAGATCATGACGAGTCAATCTCTGCTGACTAGGATTATGTATTTGTGAGCCGTCTTTCATGACACACATTGTCATGCGTTTGTTTTAAGTAAACTGTTTTGCTGAAATTATTAGTTTGTCCTAGCAATGATGTCTTCACTGGAGATCTTCTTCTTTTGTGCAGCTCCATCTTTGTACCGTCAAGTCACAATCTTTGAACACGGGTGGTGTTTTGGAGGAGGGGGAGATGGTCACCTCCACTTGGAAGTGGAACCTGGAACTCATGTTCAGAGGATTAGCAGCTGTTGTCCTCCATCATCATGTAAAGCACGAAGTGTGTCATGGAAATGAAAATGGCTGGGTCCCCTCCCAGAGTGAGTGGAATGTGTGCTGCCGTATGTGAAGGAGATGCCTGTGGGTTACAGCTACATTGGGCTGTTCAAAGGGCAACCCTGGTGGACACATCAACCACAGTGAGGGCGAAACACACTTAGGACCTCAGAGTTCCTTGTGACCCCTAGGCATCAGCCCATCAAATACAGTCCAACTCCCTGACCCAGTCTGTCCTGACCATTTCATACAGGTTAGTGACTTAGATTCACTGATGCCTGTGGTGCATTTACAATACCTATCCACTCAGAGAGATCGTGCCTGGTTACTGAGAATTGGGATTTGTGAAGTTGGTGATTAGTTGTAATGATATGACATTTGAAGATACTTAATCACCTTGACCATTCATGAGATATCTTGTGGAATCGCATTCTTGGGACAACAATGCAGGCATTGACCTTGATGACTATCTGCACCACTTCTTTTGTATTGTTCAGCACCGTCTGGATGCCATGTGCATAAATAAACTATTTGTGGCATAGTTCTTCAAATTCTGCAATGTCTAATAATCTGAACATTGTGCATTAATCTTTTATTTGTTCCATGAAATTTCCTTTTAGTAACTGGTTACATGGAGTATTTTAGCTTCCTCTTCCTTAATATAAATGTCCAAAGTTGACAGGAAGGAAAATAACAGCTATTCCATAAAGTCCACACTGTCACCATGATGTCTGGACCTTGGGTGCAACAGTTCAGCAGAAAAACTGCTGCTACTCACAGATACTGGTAAAAAAAAATTCAAAAAGATTGTAAAGAAAGACATAGCATCTTGCACAAGCTCAGGACATGTCAAACTCAATTAACTACTTTTAAATTAATAATAAAAATCTACTCTGCAAATCAAAGGGCTGGGTTTCTCTATATTCTAATGTCCTTTATCCCATACTATGGTGTCATTGACACAAAGCATAACAATGATTGCAAATCCACTTAGTGTGGTTCCTTTTTACTAACTCACCAAACAGAAACACTAACAACTCCAATTGCTCAATTAGTTCTCATATAGAGCTCATTACCAGGTTGTCACTCTACCAATGAATCCTCCTGTATATCTTTCTGTTTCACCAGATCACATCTCTGGCTGCAACATCGATATTTGTGAGTGGTTCATCTTTGCACATTTCCTGGCCCAGAGCACGGCACAAGCAATATTTCAAATCAGGTCAACTGATTGGGATATTACCCTGGTGATGTTGGGACCAACCCCATGCAGTCATACCACACATATCCTCTGCAGGGACTGCCAAAATTGGTGTTGTCCACTGTGGTCTTGGGCATAGTGAACATCTTTCACACTCCTGGAGTGGCCATTGTCCAGTTAATCTCTCTCGACTAGAACTCTGTATTTGTGAACTTCTCTTTCTTGACACAACTTAACATGTTGGCATATGTTTGTTTTAGGTGAAGTGTTTTTGTGGAAACAATCTTAGTCTGTCCCAGCAATTATGTCTTCAGTTGAGACCTTCTTCTTTTTGGCAGCTGCATCTTTCTACCATCCAGTTACAAGCTCTGGACACTGGCTCATTCACCTACGACTGGTTATATTTTAAGTCCCAGTACAAGACAAATTAAAGTAATGAAAAGCTTCGCATCATGACAGACAGAAACGTGCAGAGTACAAAATACCTTACAGCATCCAATTCCTCAGAAATAACATCAAATAGCAAATTGCCTTACAGCTTGCCATCACTTTGCAGGACACACAACTGCCAAATTATGCACAGCAAGACCCCTTAATGGAATAACATTTCAGTAATGTTGGTTGAGGGAAAAACAAGTATTCGTCAGATCAATGAACCATTCTTTTCTCATCTTTGAAATGAAGTGTAATGGGATATTCTACATTTACTTGAGATCGCTGAGGGAATGAAACAAAAATCTCATGCAAATCCAACACATTGAACAGTGCATCACTACTTCAGAAGTGCACTGATGTTCCAGTTCAGATCTGTTCTCCAAAATGGGACTTCACACCAGTCCATCTGACTAAGAGGTGTGATTCTAGCAACTTCAGTTGTGGTTAACTCTTGCCAATACCCAACAGTACTTCTGGTGGTGAATAAATGTCCGTCGAGACTGATAAACATATCTAAATAAAGGAAACAGATATTGAGCAAAGGAAGGAGAAAATGTGAAAAACACAACTTGAACCAAGTTTGCAAGCCAATTGCTCATACACCCAACCATATTTAGGCTCAGGTTTTAAAGCTGATCAATGAGACAAGCAGCCTACCAGTTGGTAACATTGTCATAGAATCCCTGCAGTCCACACAGCCCCTTGGAGCATCCAACTCAGATGCATCCCCCCCCAAACCACCTAAGCTATATATCCCTGAACACTACAGGCAATTTAGCATGGCCAATCCACCTAACCCAAACATCTTTGGGCTGTGGGAGGAAACCCACACAGACACAGGAGAATGTGCAAACTCCATGCAGATAGTAAATTGCTGGAAATACTCAGTACGTCTGGCAGCATCTGAGAAAAGAAAGCAAGAGTTAACGTTTCGGATCTGGTGACCTTTTCTCAGAATATGCAATTTTCTTTTGTTTGTTTAGCGTAAGACTTCCTGGAGTTCTATACTCCTCCTCTCAGTTTACAATTCCTTAGAGTTCTGTGTCATCTGTAAACGTTGAAATTGCCCTCAACACCAAGATCTAGATAATTGATATGTCAGAGGAAAAGCAAGGGCACCAATACTGATCCTTGGTGAACTCCACAACAAACCTTCATCCAGCCTGAAAAATAACTAAGTCCAAAGGGTGTAAATTATCTAGTCTGAAGACAAAATGTTGTTCTGTGCTGTTATTCACTGGAGCATTACAGTATGCCAAGGACAGACATGTGGGCATGTGAGCAAGACACTATGTTAAAATAACCAGCTGTGGGAAGGTTGCGCTCATGCTTGCACATGGATCGGAGGTGTTCTGCAAAACATTTGCATAGCCTGTGTTTGGTTTCTCCAATGTAGAGTCAGCCACATTGAGTGCAGCGAATATAATACTCAAGGTTGAAGGTGATACAGGTGAAATGCTGTTTCACCTGGAAAGACTGTTTAGGCCCTTGGATGCTGAGGCAGGGAGGGGGTGAAGGGGCAGGAGATGCATCCTCTGTGGTTACATGGGAAAGTGCCATGGAGAAGGGGGTTATGTTGACGGTCAAGGAATGGACTAGGGTGTCTGGGAGGGAATGATCCTGTGAAATACAGACAGGAGCGAGGAGAAAATGTGTTTGGTGTTGGCTTCCTGTTGAAGTTGTCTGAAATGGCAGCGAACGATCCTTTGCCGAGGCTGGAGAGGTAAAAAGTGAGAACAAGTGGGATCTGATCACACTGTCATGCGAAATGGGAAGGGGAAGGGTGGAAGCTTGGGTGATAGGTTGGATGCAGTTCAAGGACCTGTCAACCAGGGTGGGCAGGAAACTATGGTCATGGAATAAGGAAGCCGTGTCAGTAGCACTGTTTTAGAAGGTGGAAACATCCAAACAGTTATGACGTAGGCAAAGGAACTGGGAGAATGAGATTGAGTCTTTGCAGAACGTCGGGTGTGATGTACTGTAGTGTAGGTAGCCATGGGAGTCATTGGCTTTGTAGTGGATGTCAGTGGACAGTTCATTCTATGAAATGGAGACAGGTCAAGGAAAGGAAAGGAGGTGTCTGAAATGGATGATGTGAAAGTTTCAGAAGGATGGAAGTTGGAGGCAAAATGAACAAATTTTTCAAGGTCTAGGCAAGACCATGAACTGGCACCAAAGCAGTCAATGATGTACTGAAGAAATAATTGTGGGAGGGGACCAGTATAGGACAGGGACAAGGATTGTTCCACATACCCCATAAAGAAGCAGGTGTAACTGGGACCCATGCGGCTGCCCATGGCCACTCCTTTGACTTGGCAGCAGTGAGATGAATTAAAGGAGAAATTGTTTAGTGAGAGAACACGTTCAGCCGGGGGAGGAGAGTGCTGATGGATGGGGATAATTCAGGCCACTGGTCAAGGAAGAAGCCGAGACACTCAGACCATCCTGGTGAGGAATGGAGGTAGAGAGGGGTTGGGCATCCCATGGTGAACAAGAAACAGTTAGGGCCAGGGAACTGGAAATTGTCAAATATGGCAGTGGACATCAGAGGAATCGTCGGTGTAGGTGGGCAGTGTCTGAACAAGTGGTGAGAGAATGGAGATTTTGAAGCTGGTGAAATCCGTATTGATACCATTGGGCTTCAAAGCCTCCCTTCCGCCTACTGCATCTCAAAACCAGCCCAGCTCGTCCCCGCCTCCTTAACCTGTTCTTCCTCTCACCTATCCCCTCCTCCCACCTCAAGCCACACCCCCATTTCCAACCCACTAACCTCATCCTGCCCCCTTGACCTGTCTGTCCTCCCCTGACTGACTTATCCCTCCCTACCTCCACTCACCTCCGTCTGGCTCCATCCCCGCCACTTTAACTTGTCTGTCTCCTCTCCACCTATCATCTCCTCCTATCCATCTTCGATCAGCCTCCCCCGTCTCCCTATTTATTTCAGAACCCTCTCCCTCTCCCCCATTTCTGATGAAAGGTCTAGGCCTGAAACGTCAGCTTTTGTGCTCCTAAGATGCTGCTTGGCCTGCTGTGTTCATCCAGCTCCACACTTTGCTATCTCGCATTAACCATTACTGTCTGTTTCCTATCACTCAGCCGATATTGTATCCATGTTGCTTTTGTCATTTTATACCATGAACTTTAACTTTCCTCACATGCCTATTTTGTGGCACTATGTCAAATGTCTTCTGAAAGTCCATTTTCACCATGTCAACAGTATTCCCTTCATCAAATCTTTCTATTAGGCAATACTAATCTCATTACCTAAGAGACATGGAAGATGATCAGAGGATTAGATAGGGTGGACAGTGAGAGTCTTTTTCCGAGGATGATGACTTCAGCTTGTACAAGGGGACATTGCTGCAAATTGAGGGGTGTTAGATTTAAGACAGATGTCAGAGGCAGGTTCTTTACTCAGAGAGTCATAGCACATTACAGCACAGTACAGGCCCTTCGGCCCTCGATGTTGTGCCGACCTGTCATACCGATCTCAAGCCCATCTAACCTGCACTATTCCACGTACGTCCATATGCTTGTCCAATGACGACTTAAATGTACCTAAAGCTGGCGAATCTACTACCGTTGCAGGCAAAGCGTTCCATTCCCTTACTACTCTCTGAGTAAAGAAACAACCTCTGACATCTGTCCTATATCTTTCACCCCTCAATTTAAAGCTATGTCCCCTCATGCTTGCCGTCACCATCCTAGGAAAAAGGCTCTCCCTATCCACCCTGTCTAACCCTCTGATTATTTTATATGTTTCAATTAAGTCACCTCTCAACCTTCTTCTCTCTAATGAAAAACAGCCTCAAGTCCCTCAGCCTTTCCTCGTAAGACCTTCCCTCCATACCAGGCAACATCCTAGTAAATCTCCTCTGCACCCTTTCCAAAGCTTCCACATCCTTCTTATAATGCGGTCACCAGAACTGTACACAATACTCCAAGTGCGGCCGCACCAGAGTTTTGTACAGCTTCACCATAACCTCTTGGTTCCGGAACTCGATCCCTCTATTAATAAAAGCTAAAACACTGTATGCCTTCTTAACAGCCCTGTCAACCTGGGTGGCAACTTTCAAGGATCTGTGTACATGGACACCGAGATCTCTCTGCTCATCTACACTGCTAAGAATCTTGCCATTAGCCCTGTACTTTGCCTTCTGGGTTGTAGTCAAGCCACACCTGCTCCAGAGATGTGTAATAACTTCTCTGAAAAGGTTGATTAGAAAGTGACTCCACAGTCCTCTATAGTAGAGAAACCCAAACAGTCACAATCCTCTGAGTAAAAAAATAAATTCTCATGTCAGCCCTAAATGACATCCCTTTACCCTTGGGTTGTACTCCTTGGTTCCAGACTCCTTAACCAGAAGAAACATCCCAGCAGCATCTGCCCGGTCTATTGTTTTATGTATTCTATTGGTTTCAATGAATTCACCTCTCAATCTTTGAAACTCTGTAGAAGATGGGTTCAGTTTGACAATCACTCCTCAGAGGGCAATCCCACCCTCCTAAGAACAGGTCTAGTGAACATTTGTAGCACTCCGTCTAAGGTAGTAATATCTTTCCTATGATAAGGAGACCAAAACTGCAAATAATACTCTAGGTTCAGTCTAATTAAGCTTCTACACTGGTGAAGCAAGAAGTAACTACACCTGTGCTCATATCTTCTTGCAATGAAGAATAAACTTTCCATTAACGTTCCTAATAGCTTGGTGAGTCTGCATGTCAGTGACTTATTGACAAGGACACCCAAGTCCCTTTGTACATTCACACTTTCCAACCTCTTACCATTTGAGGATATCTGCACATCCGCTCTTCCTACTAAAGTGGATAACTTTACATTTTGTACATTATGTTCCATCTGCCCAGTTCTTGCCCAATTGCAATGCCTGACCTGATCTTCCTGAAAATGTTTTAAATCTTCCTCACAACATGGATTTCTGCTTGGATCTTTATCATTTGCAAATGTTACATTTATTCTCCACAGCCAAATTGTTGATGTATATTGTGCAAAGTTGAAAAGTACTGATTCTTGCAATACCCCACTAATCACAGCCTGCTAACACGAGGATGACCATTTCATTCCTACTCAGTTCTCTGTTAGCCAACTCTTAATCCATGTCAGACTGTGGCTTTCTAACCTATGTGCTTTAATTTTGCCAATTATCCTTCTATGGGGTACCTTCCCAAAAGCCCTCTGAAAATTCAAATGCACACACCCATCATCTGCCCTTTATCCATTTTGTTCCAAACATCCTCAAAAAAACTCAACATGTTCATCAAATACGATTTTTCTTTTGTAAACCCTTGCTGACTATGCCCAAACAGATAATTTTAATTCAAGTGTCTACTTGTTATGTCCATTATTATAGATTTTAGCATTTTCTCTACCACTGATGTAAGATTCATGGATCTCTTGTCCTCTTTTTTTTCGCCCGGCTCCATTCTTAAATAGTGGGTGAGACTTGTTAGCTTCCAATCTGCAAAATCATTCTAGAATCTGTGGAACTTTGTAAAATGTTTATCACTGCATCAATTATCTCTGTTGCAATCTCTTTCAACATGTTGGCCATCAAGTCCTAGGGATTTATTAACTTTCAGCCCCAGTAATTTCTCTCATTCTTCCTTCTTGTTAACACTAATTTCCTTTAACTCCTCATTTCCCGTAATCACTTGAATGTCAAATTCTGAGAGATTTTGTGTATCTCAATCAGTGAAAACAGATGTAAAGTAATGATTTAACTTTTCTGCCATTTCTCTTTTCCCTATTATAAGTTCTCCTGACTCAGTTCCAGTCCTGGTCATAATGCAACCATGCTTCTGTAATGACAGTTCTATCGTAATCATCTATTTCAATTGGTTCATCTATTTTGTTGGAAACGTTGCATGTATTTAGGTAAAGTATCCTTAGCTTTGTCTTTTCAATATCATTCCACACTGAAATGACACTTCTCCTGTCTTCCAGTATCCTTCGACAATTTTCCACTCTCAAATACCAGCTTAACTCCCTTCCAATTTGGGTTGGCCCTCAGGTTCCCAAACTCATGATAAGCTGGCTTAAAGGTACTCCAACAGCACATGATGTCAGGATATTAGTCTTAGTACTGTTAAGTTGTAACCTGTCCAACTTTTAAAGATGCTACTTGTCCTAAAAATGGTTCCAATGCCTCAGAGATCTGATGCCTTCCCTCCTATACCATTCATCCAGCCATTAAGGCAATTGATGCTTTTGTTCTTGTGCTCACTAGCATGTGGCACTGGGAATAAACCTGAGCTTTTTAATTTCCTTCCTAACTGCTTGAAATCTACCTTTAGGACCTCATCACTCTTCCTGTTTGTGTTGTTGGTGCCAATGTTGACCACAACTTCTGGCTGAACCCTCTGCCTTCGGAGGATATCCTACAGCCTTGACCCTCTTACCAGGGAGGCCACACAACATCCTGGAGTCATCTTTCATGTCACAGAAATGCCTGTCTGATCTCCTGACTTTGGAATTCCCCGACCACTATTGCCTTTCTGTGATTCTTTCCTTTTCTTGCCACCATTCAGTTGAGAAACTCTGAGTGCCACAGATTTGTATCTGGCTGCACTCCCCAGACAAACCATCACTTCCATTAGTTTCCAGAATGGAATACTGATTGGCAAGCACAAGCGACTCAGTGGACTCCTGCAGCACCTGCCTAGGTTTACTTTAGACTGCCTAGTATTCAACCATTACCTCTCTGCCTGTACACCTTTAATCTGTGGTGTGACTACCTCCCCATGGTGTTTTCCACGTAGCCCTTCAATTTTTGTTTGTGTTCCTGACTGAAATCCAACCACCTGGATTTTTTTTCTTTTAAAATTATACTTTCTTTTAGTTTTAAATCATTTAGATTCACTCCATAACAGCAACTGCTCACCAACTGTAATGTCACCCTTTGATTCCCTTTCAGATTTCAGCTTTCTCAAAACTCTGATGCAAATGAAGTCATTGCCCACACTAAATGCTCTTTATAACCATGCTGCCATTTTCTCTCAGCAGTGTAGTGCTATTGCCCTCCATGTGCACATTTTTAAGACTTCACTTGGCCCTGCGTTGAGAATGAAACCTCTACCCATTCTTCACACTCTTTTTGAGCTTGCTGCCTCCTCTCTCAACACTGTGTTCACAAACTAGTCACTGCCCATTCTGCATGATCTTAATGAACTTGCTGCTTCCCCTCTTGGCTCTGTGTTCAGCATGAAACCACTCCCCTCATTCTGCGTTCTTTCTGAATTTGTTGCTTCTCCTTTGATGCTATACTCAGAGTGAAGCCAATCACCTATCTCAGCACTTATTTCAAACTTGTTACCTCCTCTGTCTCAGTGCCGTGTTCAGAATTCCTTGTTTTTGGACCTCACTGTTATATGACTTTGTGGAAATTCCATTGGAGTGTTTTCATATGTCCTTGAATAGATGAGAATCGAAGTTAAGTTTGTTTAAGTATCCTTGTTAGGATTTTTGTCTGCATAATACATTTATCTGTAAATTGATATGTCCCCATATTCACCCACTGTGTGATATCTCATATAATTTTTATAGTTTATTGAGTTATTCATTGTGAATGGGCTCCAGCCATAACCATTTATTAGCTATTAGAGCAGAGGAAACATGATGAGGTAAACATAGTGTACAGAAATATTTATATCACTTCACAAGCATACCCAAAAGGTTTTTAATCTGGTTTTATTTTCTACTAATATTTGTTATGATTCATCAGCACATCAAGTTGTTTCAAACTCTATGTATTTTACAGACTGATTATTTCAGTTCTGTTGGCGGTATCTATTTTTACCATTGTCTAGATGTATGAAAGCCAGTCGTAGCTTTCCAAGCCAACCACCACCATCTGCATTGGGATCAGCTAAATGAATGTAGCTCTAAAATCAAAGGTAGTGCTTTCCTTATTTAAATAGTTTAATTACAGTGTAATAAACCATGAGAGTAAAACGCTCGATATGTGTAATTTGAGAAAAATTTGTATTTATAGAGTGACTTTAAGAGATTCAAATGGAAATCATGGAGTTCAATGCATATAAATGTCATGCAAAATATGAAGTAGTCTGCTTTGTTTTAGTGTTTTCACTCGTTTTACAATCTACACTAATCTATTTGATTGGAAGAATACGGATTTCATGGCATTAAGAAAGGACATATTTATGTCAACTGGCATTAAAGATTCCAATTGTCATGCATCCCTTTAAAGAGGAGATGGTCTGGGTGGAGTTCAAATATGTTTCTATGATGAAAGAATGCAGGATAAAACAAAACTGTACATTCGTGGACGAGGAACAAGATACAACGGAAAATGCAGCAGAAGTAGAAAGGATGTGTGTGACAGATGTCAGGTTGATAATACAAGTGAGAATTTGACCAAAAATAGAAAGTTCAAAAGGGAAATGACAAAGGAAAGTAAAGAGGCAAAGGGAAAGTATGATAAAACAAAACAGATGGGCAGCGAATAAATAAATGTTAAGCCAAAAGTCTTTTACAGGCATGTTAATAGTAAAACACAGTAAGTAAAAGGCTGAGTGATAATGGGAACTGCAGATGCTGGAGAATCCAAGATAATGAAATGTGAGGCTGGATGAACACAGCAGGCCCAGCAGCATCTCAGGAGCACAAAGAAAAAGGCCGGTTTGATTCTGAACCAAAAACATACAAAATCTTTGTGTTGAAGCTGGGGTATGGTCAACTTTCTACTTTGCATCTGTTTTAATGAAGAAAGAAAATGTGGCCAGAGTCAGAGTGAATGAGATAATTGGGCAATGGATGTGCTAATATTTGATGAAGAAGATAGTCGGAAGGCTGATCCTACTTAACGTTGATTAGGCATAAGGATTTGGTGGGAAGCAACAGAGAATGCTGAGGGCAATAAAGGATAAATAGAACAGATAATGTCTATAATCTTCTTAGGCTCCTTGGAAATTGAGGCATGGAGGAGGAGTTGGCGTGTGGGTTGATGCCAGCAGATTGAAGAACTGCAAACATTTTACTTTTGTTCAAAAACAAATGAGGATATGTTTTGCATTTAAAAGTCAGTCAGTTTAACTTCACTTTGGGAATAGATTTTTAGAAACAATAATTGATCAAAATTAATGGGTACTATGATAAATATCAATTCATTAATGAAAGGCAATATAAATTCATCAATGGCAGCCGGATTGAGATTTCCAATGAGGTAACAGACTGAGTTGATGAAGGTCACTTGGTTGATGAGGTACACAAATTTTTAAAAGCTGTTTCGCAAGTCGCCACAGCAGAAGCTTACCAGAAAAGCTGAAGCCCTTGGAACATGAAGGACAGTTGACTATGAATATGAAATTGGCTGATACTTTGTTCTGTTATATGATCTAACTCTGCTTAGTCTCCCGAGAGTACTACCGCTGGAGTTGACAGAACGTTCTGCAAGATCTCTTTATTGATAGCTTGATCGCAACATATCCTGGTACCTTCTCATTCTCTCCACTTAACCATGTGACACTGATATGATGATTACATCATCATTATACACACTGCTGAAGTTAGCTGCATTTCTCTATACCAACCCCACGTTCTTATCCCCCTTAAAAAGCATCATGGTGAACATCTGCCTTACAGTCTCAGACTTCACCGGGTTAGTTTCTGTGGTGTTTTAACTAATCTGTCTCATCTGATCCTAGTCTCATTCTGACGGCTTGGATGCTCTGCACTTTGCCTTTTATCAGGCTGATTGTTCCTCTCCTTAGCGATTGTAGAGCATTCCTATTTCCATTCTTCTGAAAAATAGTTCCACATTTCCATTGCTTTCTTTTGGTTAGCAATGGATATTTAAAACCCTATGTTTTCAACCCTATGCAATCTGAGTCATGGTACATTTTTTTAATGATCATTCCTGCTTCCTGTTGATTGCTTATGCATACCCTCTCCCTGGGTTGTAGCTCTGCTGTATCTTCTGTTCCGAACCTTTTTTTTTGTCTGGTTGTCTCTTTCCTCTTCTTTGTGCCATTTAATTCCATTATGATCATTCTCTATGCTGTTGCTTTTGAGACATATGTGGACGTTGTGTTGTCAATCTTTCACCAACTAATGACTCTGATGGTAACATTGCGTTATAAAGGAATTTGTCGCTGATGTGGTGATTCTGATGGGAGGAGCACACAAATCAAATCCAACTCCTGCGCTAGCCATGCCAAAATGTATAAATATCTTCACTAATCATCAAGATGGCCAATTTCTTCTCTTTCTTACTTTTTTTTAATACATTCATGGGATTTGGGCACTGCTGGTCAGTTGAAAAGGTGGTCATAAGCTGCATTTTTGACCTGCTACAGACTACATACTGTGGGTTGACCCAAGTTTCCATTAAGGAGAAAAGGCCAGGATATTGACCCAGCAACAGTATAGGAAAGGCGATATATTTCCAAGTCAGGATGGTGAGTGGCTTGGAGGGGAATTGGCATGTGGTGGTGTTCCCATGTTTCTGCTGCGCTTGTCTTTCAAGATAGAAGTGGTTATGGGTTTTGAAGGTGCTGTCTGAGGATTTTTGTGAATTTTCACAGTGCATCTTATCGATAGAACACTGCTGTTACTGAAAGTTGGTGGTGGAGGGAATGAATGGTGTCAATAAATTGGGTTACCTAGTCCTTGATGGGATGGAGCTTCTTGTTTGTTGTTGGAGCTGCACCCATCAAGGTAAGTGGAGAGCATTCCATCACATTCCTGATTTGTGCCTTGTATATGGTGGACAGGCCGGGCCATGAGATTACAGATTGTGCTGGAGTACAGCTCTACTACTGTTGATAGCCCAAATGCCTCGTGGATGCCTAGTCTTTAGTTTCTAGATCTGTTTGAAGTCTGTCCCATTTAGCACAGTGACAGTGCCACACAGCGTGATGAAGGTTATTCTCAATGTGAAGGTGAGATGTTATGACCGGAAAGACTGTACAGTTGTTGCTTTTATTGATACTGTCATTGACAGATGCAACTGTAGCTGGCAGATTGGTGAGGATATGATCAAGTATCTTTTTTCCTCTTGTTGCTTCCCTTACCACCTGTCGCAGACCCAGCCTAGCAGTTATGTCCTTTAGGACCCAACCAGCTCAATCAGTGGTACTGCTGCTGAGCCACTCTTGGTGGTGGACATAGAAAGATCCCACCCAGAGTACATTTTTCCCCCCTTACCACCCTCCAAGTGTTGTTCAACAAGGAGGAGTACAAATTTATCAGCTGAGGGATAATGAGGCATGGTAATCAGCGGGAGATTTCCTTGTCCATGTTTAACCTGAAGCCATGAGATTTTAGGCAGTCTGGAGAAAATTTTGAAGTCCCCTAGACCAACTCCCTCCTGACTGTATCCTACTGTGTCACGACCTCTGCTGGGTCTGTCCTGCCAGTGAGGACAAGATATATGCAGGGATGGTGATGGGGGAATCTGGAATATTGTCTGTCATGTGTAATCCCATGAATATAACTATGTCAGGCTATTGCAAGAGTACTCTGTGAGATAGTTCTACCAATTTTGATACTATCCCCCAGATGTTAGTAAGGAGAACTTACAAGGATGACAGAGCTGTTGCTGCCATTGTCATTTCCAGTGCCTAGGCCAAGGCCGGGTGGTCTGTCCACTTTCGTTTCTTTATTGAGATGTCATAGAACTGAGTGGCTACTTGCTAGATCATTTCAGAGGGCAGTTGACAGTCAACCATATTGGTGTGGGTCAGGAGTCACATGCAGGCCTGACCAGGCATAGATGACAGACTTCCTTTTTTGAAGGATGTAAGTGAGTCAGATGAGTTTTTTCTGATAATCTACAGTGGTTCTTAAATCCAGATATTTTGCTATTGAATTCAAGTTCCACCATCTGCTGTGATTGAATTCAAACCCAGCTCCCCAAAATACTATTTGAGTATCCAGATCTACAGTCTACTGGTAATACCATTAGGCTACTGACTCCATTCTTGTTACCGAGAACAAAACAAACTTTTACCAGGTTTCTTCAATGAACTCAAAAATAACTTGTTTATTAAGGACAAGCTTTTCCATTAACCAAGTAGCAAAATGAGTTATTAACTGAGATACTAAGCAGATTTAAACTGTATCCTTTTAATCCCACATACACATTCATACACAGGCAGGTCAAAACATAGCTCGACTGTGGAATTATGATTGGGGTAAATTAAGGAAATACACTCCATTGTGCATCTAAAGCCCAAAGTAAAACTAAAAGTGTAGAATCAGTTGATCTTTCATAGTTCCTCTAGTTTCCTGTCAACAACAACAAATTGCATTCAGCCACAGAGTATTAGAAACCCTCAGTGCGACTGGAAGTTCAGTTAGACCCAGATCTTTGCATGAACTTAAGTGATCAATTTTGGAACTTATGAGTAGATCAAAGATACTGATTTCTGGAAGTTTCTTTGAATCCCACAAAATATTTCATCGAAATCTCTTTTCAATGGGATTTCTTCTCAGGTTATCTTTTATTCACTGAAAGAAAAAGGGTGGAAGATGTTTTCCCTTCTACCTCCTTTTTTCAACCAGCTGATAGCTCCCAGATCAGTGGTAAAACAGAAGCCAAAAGCCCAAAGGTTGTTGTTTGGCAATAGGAGCAAAGATCCTCCAACTTCTCTTCAGGTTTATTTGTCAAGACATTAAGGTCATAAAAGCAATGTGCTGTCTTTTTTTAAAAAAAACTTTAGGTTGTATCATTGACCAAAGTGATGTGCTTTTCCAATGAACAAATATCCAAAGTTTCCCTTGGCTTTTTGCAAGAAATCATATGATAAAATCTCTTCATCCCATGTTCTCGTTTCCCTTAATTCAGCAATATATGTGTGTTTCTAACATTTAATAGAGTGAGATTTAAATCTTCATTCTTTTTCAAGAATACCTTGCTTGTGCAAACTTGTCTTAGCTTGAGGGTAATGTGCTGAAGCCAGAAGATAGTTTGGTTACTAAAACTATATTCGCATGTAAAACTCATGAACTGTTCATTTGCAAACTGCAGACCACTGTCCGAGACCACAAAGTCTGGGATATATTACTGAATAGATTTCCTTGAGCGACTCAGTCATTGCCTCTTTTGTGATTTTTGAGAACAATATATCTCAATTCATCTTAGGTAGTCATCTAAGACATGAATGCATCACACGAACATACAACTTTTAATCTTTTGTTGAATAGAATGTGTAATTCCGGGCCACCATATTGACTGTTGCACTCTCAGACAACAGTTTATAATGCCCACATTTTTTAAACTGCATTAACTTCAATCTGAACTGTTGATTTCTTGGTGGCATCTTCCAAATTTTCTGCAGGACTCATAGTTGGTTTTTAACTTAAATGGTAAATCCAAAATATAATGTGAGATGTTCTTATGTGCCCAAGTTGCTGTTAAAGCTTCTTTTTCAACTATGGGTTTAATGTTGTTTTATTTTAGCAAATGATTTAGAGGAAGAGCAGATTAGTTAATGCTTTCCATTTTTCTATAGCTGAAAGAGTACTGCCTCTAATCCTGTCGAGGATTCATCATTACACATGATTATTATGAGCACTTCTGATGTTAATGCCATTACAATTGCTCAAGAGTGGTGGTGAATAGTTATTTTCCAGACTGGATTAAGGCTGGTGAGGGGGAGAAGTGTTCACCAGGGGTCAGTACTGGGGTTACTGCTCTCCTTGATATATGTTACAATGCTTGACCTGGGTGTAAAGAACACAAATTCAAAATTGGCACGGTGGCTCAGTGATTAGCACTACTATGTCACAGCGCCAGGGACCCAGGCTCGTTTCCTGTCTCAGGTGACTGTCTGTGTGGAGTTTGCACATTCTCTTGTGTCTGTATGGGTTTCCCCCAGGTGTTCCAGTTTCCACCCACAGTCCAAGGATGCACAGGTTAGATGGGTTGGCTATGCTAAATTGCCCATTGTGTCCAGGGATGTGCATATTAGGTGGATTAGCTGTGGGAAATGCAGGGTTACAGAGATATAGTAGGGGGTGCATCTGAGTGGGATGCTGTTTGGAGGGTCAGTGTGGGCTTGATGGGCCAATGGCCTGCTTTCACACTGTAGGGATTCCGTGAATCTGCAAAGAGGGTAGTTATAAGCTGATGGAATGAGAAGGCACATAAAAAATGACATTTGATGCAGAGAAGCATGGTTCATTGCATTTTGGTAGGAAGAATAAGAGAAGTGTTGTAAACTAAAGGGTACAATAGTAAAGTGTTTGTAAGAGCAAAGTTGAGGCTTTATGTCTACACAAAACATTAGAAGTCGTAGGGCAGGTTCAGTTACAGGCATTTTCGAGACCGGGCTTTAAAAATAGATACCCAGGGTAAAGAATGCTAATTCATTCTGAAACCAGTTGGTGAAAAAGGAAATGAAATGTCAATATTTTACATGATACTACATTATTTACAGTTCACAACATTACAAATGTCTGCCCTCTTTCTAACCATCAATGTGTCCCAAAGGTCTTAATTATGACTAAGACAGAGGATGAAATTAATAAATTAATTACAACTAAAGGTATCAAAAACAAAAACTTTAGTGGATGCTTAGTAAGTTAAATTACCATCACTGGGTCTACTGATACTTTCCAGCATCTGAAACACTTCTAGTTTTCTCTTTACCTGTACTTAAGCTTCTTCATCGTTATGTATCCTCAACCTTAATATAATCAGCAGACAATAGCGACACCCTTCTTTTCTTCAGTTATGATACACAATAAATATTTTCATATTCTGTACACCACGTCACAATATTAATCATCCAGGAATTCCTTTGTACAAGAATGTTTCTTCCTTAAACAAATTGAGAATTGATGATTTGCATCAACCCATTTTGTCTTGGACATTTCTTTGTTTTCAAACATCTCTTATGCATGAACAAGGTGTGCTCCTGAGATGCTGCTTGGCCTGCTGTGTTCATCCAGCTTCACACTTTATTAGCTTCATAGTTACACTTTTTTTTGAATACACATTACCGTCCATGGAAATGCTAGCAATATAACGTTCAATGGGAAAACTATTATCAAAATGACCTTTACATAAAGTTTCAAAGAATTATAGAATTCCAACAGTGTGGAAACAGGCCACTTGGTCCATCGAGTCCATACCAACCCTCTGAACAACATCCTACCCAGACCCACTTGCCTTATCCTATCTCTGTAACCCTGCATTTCCTATGGCTAATCCACCTAGCTTGTATATCCCTGGACATTATGGGCAATTTAGCATGGTCAATCCACTAACCTGCATGTCTTTAGACCATGGGAGGAAACTAGAGTACCCAGAGGACACAGGGAGAATCTTCAAACTCCACCCAAACAGGTTGGAAGAGAGCATTGCCAAGTTGGGAGGGATCTTTGATGATGTTGGCAGTCTTTCCGCGGCAATGAGAAGTATAAATTGAGACCATGGATGGGATGTTGGCTTCCATGATGGTCTGCACTGTGCACAACTTTCTGTAGTTTCTTACTGCCCTGGGCAGAACAATTGCGATACCAGGCTGTATGCACCTGGATAGAACACATTCTATGGTCTACCTGTAAAAGTTGGAGATGGTCCTTTTGGACACTCTGAATTTCCTAAGAATATGATAAACTTAGCTGTATCAAATACCCATCCAGATGTTTTGAACGTGGAACATCAGTAGAAATGACTGATTTCATGTACTTTGGGTGCCCAAAGGCTTGAAGCTTGAGTAAGTATTATTTGCTCTTAAAATATTCCCATTTAAGTGTGCCTTGTCAAGCGGTGTGAACAGCTGGTCTTGTCTGAGAGTATAGCTAATTCCATTGTTCAAATAAGATTATTAACTGTTCTGTATCATTTTTAGGTGCAACGTTAATTTTCTGTGATGATCTGGTATGATTTATTGGGTTACGTGTAACTGCAGATAAAATTGTTGATTTGAAGTTACCAGTAACGTATTCTGCTTAATATCTTAGCCTATATGCTTAAAGGTCCCTGCAGCCTGACTTCAGTCTTAAATCCCACTTTAATCTTATCTGTAAGAAATTCTTCAAATTCCACAGAACTGCCGCTTAGAAAGTTATCCAGAAAGAAAACTGAGAGTTTCCCAGTGGTACCAGTAGAACATTGCTTGATCTGTTTTCAGTTGCACACAGTCTACTTTCAGTGAGCAGACATAGTCCTGATAAGGTGAAGTATTGCAACAGCGCTAGAAGCCTCTGGAGCCAACCTTGCACTGGCAACATCAATCATGACAGAGAAGAAGGCCAGAGAGGAGATGAAAAATGGAGAATGTAGAAATTGGATTCATGATAATATGTAAGTCTTTGTCTTTAACAGCTTTTGTGTACATTTTTATGAATCTATAGCTGTTGCTAGTCTTGTGCATTAAATGTAATGTATCATGATTGGTTCAGTAAAGTAATAATACAATGTTACATTTTGATTTAAGAATAAAATGCTTCAATTTTATACAAATGATTGTATAAGCAGAACATGGAGGCTTAACAGTTGTATCAGGTCCACTTTGGAGTGTAATCTGGATGCAGCATATGAGTGTTTTATGATACGTGCAGAATCATGACAAGTTGATCATTGTGCCTCATTTGTTCCTATGACTTCAGCATGTTTATGGAGGAAGGAATCAGAAAGGGAAAGAATGGTCGCCGAAAGACATTTTCTCTATATTTGTATAAGTTGCTTTATACATTTATTTTTTGTTAGTTTCCAGCAATTTTTTTAAAGAAACACTAGTTGATTACAGGTAGATCTGCTAATCCTGAAGGAAGCAAATCTGAACGAAATTTTGATTTGTGTCTCAAGTAGCAAATGGTTTTCATGCACTCTATCCAGGTATTGCGGTTTGTCGCACTATATTGGACTTCTTTGGACCTATTTACTGCCAGTAAACACACATACTGGAGTTAATTGTCTCACTGAGCTGGTTTGTTGTTCTGCAAACGTTTCATTCCCCTCCTGGGTAACATCATCAGTGCAGCCACTGATGAAGCATCGGTGTGTTTTCCCATCTTGTTACTTAAACTCTGGTGTCTGTTGAGCTGGATTACCTCATTTCTCATTTTCCTTCACAATGAAGTGTATATGGGGTTGAGCTCCATGTGTTTATTGACGGATTTCTTAGTGGAGTACCAGGCTTCTAGGAATTCCCGTGCTTGTCTCTGCTTTGCTTGTCCCAGGATATTTCTGTTGTCCCACTCGAATTGGTGGTTCTTCTTATCCATGTGGATAGAGATGAGTGAGTATTGGTCATGTCTTTTTGTAGCCAATTGATGCCCGTGTACCCTTGTTGTTAATTTCCTTCCTGTTTGTCTGATGTAGTGTTTGCCACAGACTCTGCAGGGAATCTTTTACATGACATTGGTCCTGTCCATAGTGGTTTCTGGGTCTTTGGTTTGGGTGAGCAGTTGTCGCAGGGTTGATGTGGGTTTGTGTGCTACTCTTGATGCGCAGTGCTCACAGAAGTCTTGTGATCAGGTAAGAAGTGTTCCTGATGTAAGGTAGTGTGATGAGTGTGTCAGGGTGTGCAGTATCTTCCTGATGTTGTTTGTGTAACAGGCATCTTCTGACCCAGTTTTTTGGGTATCCATTGTCTCCGAACACCTTCTTCTTGGCGTAGCTCCGTGCCACCGCGGTGTGTTGTTCCTCTTTTAAATAATGTTCTCACGTAACTTCGTGTGTGTGTGTTAGGGTGGTCACTGCCGAAATTCAGTACTTGGTCAGTGTGCGTGGCTTGGTTTCATGGTATCGTTTGACATTACTGCCCTACTCACATCGACAGATGTACCACTAGCTGGAGAAACATTGACAATACTACTAAAACAAGAACAAGGCCCCAGTGAGACCATCACCACAGACAACATGCTGAAGCTACTGGACCTGTGCCTCACCAATCACTTCACCTTTAATGGCCAAATATATGAACAGATTGACGGGACACCCATGAGATCACCTATCTCTGGACTCATCACCAAAGCGGTGATGCAGAGGCTTGAGAGTATGGCCATTCCGCTAATCCAACCAAAAGTATGGATACGTTCATTACATGGACAACACTTTTGTCATTATAAAATGGACCAAACTGGAGGAGACACGCAAACTGATTAACAACACCCTCACTGGAGATAACAGGAACTACAGATACTGGAGAATCCAAGATAACAAAGTGTGAGGCTGGATGAACACAGCAGGCCAAGCAGCATCTCAGGAGCGTAAAAGCTGATGTTTCAGGCCTAGACCCTTCATCAGAAAAGGGGGATGGGGAGAGGATTCTGAAATAAATAGGGAGAGAGGGGGAGGCAGACTGAAGATAGATAGCAGAGAAGATAGGTGCAGAGGAGAGTATGGGTGGGGAGGTAGGGAGGGGATAGGTCAGTCTGGGGAGGACGGACAGGTCAAGGAGGTGGGATGAGGTTAGTAGGTAGGAAATGGAGGTGCGCTTGAGGTGGGAAGACGGGATAGGTGAGAGGAAGAACATGTTAGACAGGTAGGGATGAACTGGGCTGGTTTTGCAATGCATAGGGAGGGAGTGGAGATTTTGAAGCTCGTGAAATCTATATTGATACCATTGGGCTGCAGGGTTCCCAAGCGGAATAGGAGTTGCTGTTCCTGCAATCTACGGGTGGCATCATTATGGCACTGCAGGAGGCCCAGAATGGACATGTTGTCGAAGGAATGGGAGGGAGTTGAAATGGTTCGTGACTGAGAGGTGCAGTTGTTTACTGCGAACTGAGCATAGGTGTTCTGCAAAGTGGTCCCCAAGCCTCCCTTGGTTTCTCCAATGTAGAGAAAGCCACACCGTGTACAGCGGATGCAGTATACCACATTGGCGGGTGTGCAGGTGAACATCTGCTTGATGTGGAAAGTCATCTTGGGGCCTGGGATGGGGGTGAGGGAGGAGGTGTGGGGGCAGGTGTAATACTTCTTGCGGTTGCAGGGGAAAGTGCCGGGTGTGGTGGGGTTGGAGGGGAGTGGAGCGGACAAGGGAGTCGCGGAGAGAGTAGTCTCTCCGGAACGCAGACAAGGGAGGGGTGGGAAAAGTGTCTTTGGTGGTGGGGCCGGATTGTAAATGGCAGAAGTGTCAGAGAATGATGCATTGTATCCGGAGGTTGGTGGGGTGGTATGTGAGGACAAGGGCGATTCTCTTTTGGCAGTTATTGCGAGGGCAGGGTGTGAGGGATGAGGTGCGGGAAATGCGGGAGACACAGTCAAGAGCATTCTCGACCCACTGCGAGGGAGAAGTTGCGGCCCTTGAAGAATGAGGACATCTGCGATGTGCGGGAGTGAAATGCCTCATCCTGGGAGCAGATGCAGTGGAGGCGAAGGAATTGGGAATAGGGGATGGAATTTTTGCAGTAAGGTGGGTGGGTGGAGGTGTATTCCAGGAGGCTGTGAGATTCGGTAGGCTTGAAATGGAAATCGGTTTGTAGGTGGTTGCCTGAGATGGAGACAGAAAGGTCCAGGAAGGTAAGGGATGTGTTTGAGATGATCCAGGTGAACTTGAGTTTGAGGTGGAAGGTGTAAGTGAAATGGATGAACTGTTCGAGCTCCTCTTGGGAGCAAGGGGCGGCGCCGATACAGTCATCAATGTAAGGGAGGAAGAGGTGGGGTTTTGGGCCACAAAAAATGGACTGTTCCACGTAACCTACAAAGAGGCAGGCATAGCTTGGGCCCATGCGGGTGCCCATGGCCACCCCCTTTGACTGTAGGATGTGGGAGGAATCGAAAGAGAAGTTGTTGAGGGTGAGGACGGGTTCGGCTAGACGGATGAGTGTGTCGGTGGAGGGGGACTTGTCAGGTCTGCGGGACAGGAAGAAGCGGAGGGCCTTACGGCCATCTGCTTGAGGAATACAGGTGTATAGGGACTGGACATCCATGGTGAAAATGAGGTGTTGGGGACCGGGGAACTGGAAGTTCTGGAGGAGGTGGAGGGTGTGGATGTTGTCATGGACGTAGGTAGGCAGTTCCTGGACCAAGGCGGAAAAAATGGAGTCCAGATAGGTGGAGATGAGTTCGGTGGGGCAGGAACAGGCGGAGACAATGGGTCGACCAGGGTAGGCGGGTTTGCGGATTTTGGGAAGGAGTTAGAAGCGGGCCGTGTGGGGTTGGGGAACAATAAGGTTGGAGGCACACACATTGACCAAGTACTGAATTTCAACAGCAACCATCCTAACACACACGAGTGAAATTGTGTGAGAACACTATTTAAAAGGGCAACAACACACTGCAGCAGCACAGAGCTATGCCAAGAGGAAAGGAGTACCTCTTCCAGATTTTCAAGGATAATGGATATCCAAAATTTTGGGTCAGAAGATGCCTATTACACAAACGACACCAGGAAGGTACAACATGCCTTGATACGCTCATCACGCTACCTTACATCAGGAACCTATCTGAACTGATCACAAGACTCCTATGACCAGGGCGCATCAGAGTAGCACACAAACCCACATTAACCCTATGACAACTGCTCACCCAAACCAAAGACCCACTATCCACTATGAACAGGACCAATGTCATGTACAAGATTCCCTGTAGAGACTGTGACAAACACTACATCAGACAAACCGGAAGGAAATTAACAACAAGCGTACACAAATATCAATTGGCTACAAAAAGACATGACCAATACTCACTCATCTCTATCCACATGGATAAGGAGAACCACCAGTTCGAGTGGGACAACAGCAAGATCCTGGTACAAGCAAAGCAGAGACAAGTACGGGAATTCCTAGAAGCCTGGTACTCCATGAAGAAAGCCATCAACAAACACATGGAGCTCAACATCATATTCACTCCACGGCGAAGGAAAACGAGAAGTGAGGTAATCCAGCTCAACGGACACCAGATTTTAAATAACAGACGGGAAAACACAACAGCGCTTCATTGGACGCTGCACTGATGATGTTACCCAGCAGGGGAATGAAACGTCAGCAGAACAACAAACCAGCTCAGTGAGCCAACTGACCACAGTATCTACAACTTGAGTTACAAATTTACTCTCAAACCTTAGATACTGGAATTAACTTTTAAGGTTATAATATGGTTACTATGAAATGAAGCGCGCACAGTCCCATTAATGTCAACAGAACAGAAATATGACTCAACTTTAGAACCCCAAAACGGACCATGCTTTCCAAACTAAGTACATTTAATTATGAGCAAAGACAGAAATTGATGGAAACGCTCAACAGGTCCAGTAGCATCTGTGCAGAGAAATCACAGTTAACATTTTGGGTCCAGTTACCCTTCCTCAGAACTGATGGTAGTTAGGAAAAAGTTGTTTTTATGCAGAAGATAAGGTTTGGGGAGGGCGTAAGGAGTAAACGATTGGTGGGGATAGAGCCCAAGGAGAGAGACGAACAGTCTTACGGACAAAGGAGTGGATACTGATTAGCCCAGGAGAATGAATAACTACTAATGGGGACTATTAGTGGATCACAATGGGTTGTGTATAATAGCATTTAATTATGAGTTCAATGTCTTCCATTTACAACCTTTATCCAGAAAACCACTTATATTGGGCATGAACAAATCCATTGCAAAAGGTGAGGCTGTGTCAATTTACTTGTTGGTATGTGTAAATAATGAAAACTTGATTTGAAACATGTTCTTCACTATATATCGTATGTATTGTAAATCTTCCAAATAATGTGAGGGAAGCATCCTTTTCCTTTATAGACTTATTGTGGTGTATATCAATTAGCATTGGGCTGAGTATGGTCCACTGTCTGCTAATTTCAGTCAGCACTTTGAGGGGTGCATTAAAGAATTGATTTCTGCAATAGTCTGGACAGTCCAATCTTCATGAATTTAAAATTAAGATTAATAATAGTTTACATTCTTTGAATATGAAACCTGTCAGATTTATACATTTGTCTAAACATCTTCTGAAGAAGGGTCCAGACCCAAAACATCAGCTTTCCTGCTCCTCTAATGCTGCCTGGCCTGCTGTATTCATCCAGTTCTACACTTTGTTATCTCAGACTCCAGCATCGGCAGCTCCTGCTATCTCTCGACATTTGTCTAAATGCTTTATTGTCGCAGATTGAATGTGAATACACGAGGTCTGGTAGTAAGTTTGCAGATGTTGCCAAATTTGTGCTGTAGTAGACAGTGAAGAAGATTATCTCAGAGTATAATGGGGCTTTGATCAGAGACCAAGAGGTTCAGGTGCATAGTTCCTTGAAAGTGATGTTGGAGGTGAACAAGGTGGTGGCTGTTTGGCATGTTTGCCTTTGTTGGTCAGAACATTGAGTGCAGAAATTGGGATGTCATGTTGTGACTGACATTGGTGAGGCCGCATTTAAAATACTGTGTTCAGTTTGAGTCACCCTTCTATAGGAAGGATGTTGTTAAGCTTGAAAGGGTTTTATTTATTTATTTACAAGGATGTTGCCGGGATTGGAAGGTTTGAGTTATAGGGAGAGGCTGAATAAGCTCAGGTTGTTTTTTTGCTGGACCATCGCAGGCTGAGGGGATGGCCTTATAGAAGTATACAAAATCATGAGGGCCATGGAGGATGAATAACTAAGTTCATTTTCCTTGGATGGGGGAGTCCAAAACTAGATGACACAGGTTTAAGACAAGAGGGGAAAGATCTAAAAAGGACCTGAGGAGTGACTTTTTTCATGCAGAGGATGGTTAAGGCTGATACAATTATAACATTTAAAAGGCATCTGGATGGGTATATGAATAGGTAGGGTTTAGAAAAATATGGGCCAAATGCTGGCAAATGGGACTATGTCCAATTTTCAGTTACAAGCGGTGTACCACAAGGATCTGTTCTGGGTCCTCTTCTATTTGTGATTTTTGTAAATGATTTGGATGTAGGAGTGGAAGGGTGGATTAGTAAGTTTGCAGATGATACAAAGGTGGGTCGAGTTGTGGATAATATGGAGGGCACCTTTAGATTACAAAGGGATATTGATAGGATGCAAAGCTGGGCTGAGAAGTGACAGATGGAGTTTAACCCTGAAAAGTGTGAGGTGATTCATTTTGGAAGAACAAATTTGAAAGCACAATACAGGGTTAACAGAAAGATTCTTGGCAGTGTGGAAGAGCAGAGAGATCTTGGGGTTATTGTCCATAGTTCTCTGAAAGCTGCCACGCAAGTGGATAGAGTTGTTAAGAAGGCGTACGGTGCATTCGCTTTCATTAATAGAGGGATTGAGTTCAAGAGCCGTGAGGTTATGCTCCAGCTGTACAAAAGCCTGGTTCGGCCATATCTGGAGTATTGTGTCCCGTTCTGGTCTCCTCATTACAGGAAAGATGTGGAAGCGTTGGGAAAAGTGCAGAGGAGATTTACCAGGATGTTGCCTGGAATGGAGGGAAGTCTTATGTGGAAAGGTTGAGAGACCTAGGGATTTTCTCTAAGGACAAAGGATGAGGGGTGACTTGATAGAGGTGAACACAATGATCAGAGGTATAGATAGAGTGGACAGCCAGAGACTTTTTCCTACAGTGAAGGTAACTATCACGAGGGGGCATAGTTTTAAACTGAGTGGAGGTGGATAAAGGGGAGACATCAGAGGTAGGTTCTTTACTCAGAGAGTGGTAAGGCATGAAAGGCATTGCCAGAGAGGGTAGTGGATTTGGCTCATTATGGGCATTTAAGTGGCTATTGATGATAGTATAAGGAACTTTTCATCCATGGTTCTATTGATGTGATATTGTTGGCTATTGTCCTGACCATGGGTCATGTGTCAGAATCATAAAGAAGGAGGGCATTCCAAAAATGTGTAAAAACTAAGCATCAATAAATTAAAGAAGAAGGCTGATATATTTTTTAAAAGGTGTAAAGTAATTGAATGTTTGGAGAGAGACAGAGAGACAAAGAGAGAGAGACCCATGAATGTCACTCCTATGGATACAAAGGTAACTTCAATCAAAAGCCCTTCAATGGATGCATGCCAAATCAGACTGTCATATGATCTTTTGTGACAATGAATCCCTGCACAACAGCAAGCCACACCTTGTAAATTATGTCACAAATTACAGATGCATTTTGTGTTTTACCCTTCACCAAAGACAGCGGATAAAAAGTTAGTTTCAACTCTACTGGAGTCTGTTTATGGGACTAAGCACTTTCATGTGTACAGTGTTGGTTCTAGCATTAGCATACAGTGAAGGTCACAGTGAAAGGGCTATCTCCTAGTTACCCCTTTACAGAGGTATAGACTCTCAGTCAGTCTGTTTGCTGGAAGTCAGTAAGCATGCAGCCAGACAAAAGGGAAACAGAACAACAAAATGACTCTCGCTGTGACCCTGAATGCTGGAATGCAATTACAGTTGATATGATTCAGAAGTTCAATTAATCTGCCAAGCTATGTATTGTGTGTGAGACTTTTCAGTTCTCAATATCAATAATAACCTCCACTGCACTGGCTGCAATGTCCAACTATCTGCTTTTCATGAACAATTGAGTGATCGATTAATACACCTGTGTCTTTTTTACTTTTATGTTTGAGGACACATCTCTTATTTCTAAACTTGTGTGTATGTGTGTTACATTAATAATTCTTCTCACATTTAGTAACCAATAAACTCATTCTTTGTTAACTCAAAAAAGCCTAGTTAAATTGGCTTCTTTTAAAACATCTAAGTTGATTTGGGTTTGGGAGAAAGGTATCCCACAAGAGAAATCTGCTATGAAATTAACCTTTATATGGCAAACCAAGAGAGTGGGTGAATGAATAAGGGAGCGAGTTCATCCCTCCTCACTCTGGAGCATAACAGTTTGGGGTTTCTCCTCTGGAATGTTATTGGTGAACTGTATCTGGCATCTGGACATGGCACAATCTCCTTTCTGGCATTTCAGAGCAGATGCTAAATACCATCTAACAATCCAAGTTTTTCTCTTGCCTCTTATAATTTTATGTGTCAGGCATCAAATGCATTCTGTTCATAAGGACTTTGACTTCAACTAGTATTCCTAGATTATTCTGTATTCTTTGTTTGATTGCATAATCTAGTCTAATTACAGCTTCTACTTGAACTTTGATAGCTTTCTGGACTCCTTCTACAGGATCACTTTCTCCCAAGATCAAAGGTTCTATCACCAATTTATTGTTGTTTTCACATGAGATGCTCTAAGATCTGCTCTGAAAACTCACACTGAGGAATCAGAAGAAATAAAATTGTGCATTAAGGCACCAAGAGTGGTTATAGAATGCAGCATGGTATTTGCTGGAAACTATAATGTAGTTTGTATGAAAAATTTTCATTCTTTTTAATTGACATAAAGCTGAGCTTAGTATAGTTGCCTAGCCTCATTTAATGTTCTACTGGACTAAAGTTAGTTGAATAAATTAAAGTAAAAACTCTATATTGTTAAGCTCCACTTGTTTAATGTACGAATGGAAGATGAATGCTTATCTGATGAGCGCTTGATACTGTTTCCTTCTGCAAGTGTTTGATCTTGACATCACAATCTGTTTGCAAGGATGTGATTGATTCCTAATTTCCCTCTGAAATAGCCTATCGAATCACTCAGTCACCTGAGGGCAATTAGGGATGGACAACTAATACAGAGCTTTTGGCAATGTCCACATCTTCCAAAAGAAATAAAGATTTTATAACTGACAGTGGTCATTGCAGATTCACTTAAAGTGTTATGTGCAAGTATTTATATGTGTCTCATCAGCATCAAATGAGTGTTTATTATAAAGTGTCAACTGTTCTTTCAATGCGTAAACAGTTATCTGAAGAACTAAAGAAAAGAGTAAAATGTAATTGATAGATCCTGAGTTGAATCTCTGTTGATCCTAAAACCTCTCCACTATCAAGATGGTTATAGTGCCATAGAATCATAGGGTCGTACAGTACAGAAACAGATCCTTCAGTCCAACCAGGCCATGCCAACCACATTCCCAAACTAAACTAGTCCCATCTGCCTGCATTTGGCTCCCATCCCTCAAAACATTTCTTATTTGTGTATTTATCTAAATGTTGTAATTGTATGTGCATCCACTACTTTCTCTGGCATTTCATTCCACACACGAACTAGTCTCTGTGTCTTTTTAAAGTATTTTCTCACCCACCTTAAAAATATGGCCCCTAATTTTGAAATCCCCCAGCCTAGAGAAAAGAAACCTGACATCTACTCTGTATATGTCCCTCATGATTTTATAAACCTCTGTAAGGTCAGCCGTAAGCCTCCAATGCGCCAATGAAAAAAGTCACAGCCTATCCACCCTCTCCATATAACTTAAATCCTTAATTCCCAGCAACATCTTGGTAAATTTCTTCTGAACCCTCTCTAGCTTGTTGTATGCAAAGATCTTAAAGAGCCAATACTGAGAAATGCAAAAAGCATCACTTAATATCATAACTTCACATTGACTTAGGAAGAGGGCCTGCTTTGGATCTCAAAGTGGGGTTATCTAACATCAAGATTACCCTGAAAGTCTCTGTAACATTGTCTATCAAAGCAGTTACATGTCATGCAACTTGCACATAGCAACTGTCATGCAATAAACTACAGTGATAATGGGAACTGCAGATGCTGGAGAATCCAAGATAATAAAATGTGAGGCTGGATGAACACAGCAGGCCCAGCAGCATCTCAGGAGCACAAAAGCTGACGTTTCGGGCCTAGACCCTTCATCAGAGAGGGGGATGGGGGTGAGGGTTCTGGAATAAACAGGGAGAGAGGGGGAGGCAGACCGAAGATGGAGAGAAAAGGAGATAGGTGGAGAGGAGAGGATAGGTGGGAGGTAGGGAGGGGATAGGTCAGTCCAGGGAAGACGGACAGGTCAAGGTGGTGGGATAAGGTTAGTAGGTAGGAAATGGAGGTGCGGCTTGGTGTGGGAGGAAGGGATGGGTGAGAGGAAGAACAGGTTAGGGAGGCAGAGACAGGCTGGACTGGTTTTGGGATGCAGTGGGGGGAGGGGAAGAGCAATAAACTACATCTTAGTTACAATAAGGGCCTCTTTTGCTTAGACTAGCAGGTGGTTATCCTTTCCCACATTAGACCAAGCAGGTCCTGTAGATCTCTATCAGGATGTGGATAATGACAACCAATTTATCAGGTGGATCTGAAACCATGATGAGCAAGGTTGCGGAATCATTCTATGCATGGTGGCAAGTAGCGTAGACTTCAATTAGCTGCAGCATACAAAATAGTAGTAGCTATGGAACTCTCATGATTCTTCAAACCCAGCAACAAGAAGGCTTCTCTGGTGGTCAGCCAGCAGCAGGAAGCGTTGAACATTCAAGAGTTCTGCAGAAGAGAACTACGTTGCACGATTCTATAAAAGGAGAAATTTACAGTCCATTGTAAACTACATTTCAGACCTGCTGAGAGACACACAGCAATGAGTGTAGCTAGGAACTCCTTGCAGTTGGAACACTAGTCACACCAAGGCAGTTATAGATTGCATCAGGTGCCAATATTTTACTGGAGCAGTCCAAAGTTGAGTTTCAGTCAGGAAGGAAACAAATATTAAAGGCTCCATAATTAAAGGTAGGGCAAGTGAAAGTTATAAAATGTTGCATTTTGTTGGCTGGGAAGGTTAGGAGTAAGCAAAGTACTCACAGGTTTAATTGAGCAACAGGGCTCAAATTAAAAAGAATTATTTTCAGGTGATCTTCTTGAGATTTCTCAAGGGCTACTTCTTTGGTTTATAGGTGCTCCTTTTTCAGCCTCACTAACTCCTTCATTATGTGATGCAATAACTTAGTAACAATATCCTCTGTATGTGTGATGACATGCAGGGGATTTGGATTCACACAGAAACAGAATTAGAAGAATTCATTAATATCTCCAGTCATCACTCTTCTCAACACAAAAAGTCACAAGGAAAGCATTAATTTTCAGGACAATACATTATTTAAATTGACACAAGGCAACAGGCATAAATCAGCGACACTAACAATAAAAGTAACTGACATACTTCAACGTAAATCTATCACCATAAACAACTGACCTTATAATGAAAAAGAAAACAAAAGAACTGCAGATGCTGTAAATCAGGAAACAAAACAGAAATTGCTGGAAATGCTCGGCAGGCCTGGCAGCACCTCTGAAGGTAAAAACAGAGTTAATGATTCGGGTCCAGTGACCCTTTCTTAGAACTGAGGAACTGAGGACCCTTCTGAGGAAGTGTCATCGGACCTGAAATTTTAACTCTGTTTTCTCCTTCACAGATGCTGCCAGGCCTGCTGAGCTTTTCCTGCAATTTCTGTTTTGTGTTCTGATCTTATAGTTACATCCATAGGACTATGAAGATATACACATAAGAATAACTATTTCAACCTTTTGTCTCCATTTTTTTCAATTTGCAACCTAAATAAACATTTGCACATTCATGAATGGGGCAGTACAGACTTGATCGGCTGAAGGGACTCTTCTGGAATGTACGAATGAACTTAAAAGACCCTATACAGACAACAAGCAAAACAAACGTCATCTACAAAATACCTTGCAAGAACTGTGTCAAACACTACATTGGACAAACAGGCAGAAAGCTAGCCACCAGGACACATGAACATCAACTAGCCACAAAATGACATGACCCGCTATCACTAGTATCCTTACATACAGATGAGGAAGGACACCACTTTGATTGGGACAACACATCGATCCTAGGACAAGCCAAACAGAGACACGCACGAGAATTCCTAGTAGCATGGCATTCCAACCGGACCTCCATCAACAAACACATTGATTTGGAGCCAATCTACCATCCTCTGAGAAAAAGAACAGGAAATGACATCACCAACTCAAGGAAACCTAAACAGATAAAGAGAAAGTGGGACAGAACGCCAGCGCTTCATCGGAAGCTCACTGATGATGTTACCCAGAATGGTGACGGATTGTCTGGGAACGAACCTGCCAACTCAGTGAACTAGCTTACATCTGGAACAAAATAAAGGCCCACTCTTTGTGGGCCGAGAAGAGGAGAGCGTAACTGTGTTGGAGGTGGAAGGAAGACGTGGGGTTGGCTGTGCACCCTTGTAACCAGTGGATCTTAATGCTGTCTTCGGCCTAACGCTGGTTCAGGGGAGCAGCCAACCTGCAATGATGGCTGCGGCGAGTGCTCGTGCCCCGGGTCAGGGGGTCCGGAACACCATCCGTGTTTCCGTGAAGAAGGTGGATGAAGGTGCACCTGTGGACCGCACCTTCTTCGTGAAGAGGGTCCTGTTGGACTGTTCACTGCTGCGGACATTACTGCCTGCAGGATTTCCCTGGAGGAGGTTTCTATGATGTAACCTTCAGGAGTGCTAAGCTTTGCGAGCGCTTCCTGGAGGTTTTCAAGGAGAAAGTAGGTGAGGGCCCCCCTCTCTGTATTGACTGCTGTCCCGCTGTTTGTGATGCCAGTGCAGAGGAGCCGTATGGTGACTGTACAGATGTACAACCCACATGTGCCAGCAGCTGATGTCCTGACCTTCCTTGGAAGGTACGTGAAGGTGGAAGGAGACCTAACTGACATCATGGGCCCCTTCGGGATCTGGACCAGTAAGAGGCAGGTCAAGGTGACGCTGAAGACGGGCTCGGACAGGAACATCGTACACCCACTGTCCAGCTTCGCGATCGGCGGGAACAGGGGCTACTTAACCTACGCAGGGCAACCTAAAGTCTGCCATGCCTGTGGTAGGTCAGGTCACGTGGCAACCGACTGCAAAGCCACCATGTGCAGGAACTGCAGGGAGGAGGGACACCTTGCAAAGGATTGCCCACAAGAAAAAAGCTGCAACCTTTGCGGGGAAGCGGGCCACCTCTATAGGGCATGCCTGCAGCGGGGGACCACCTACGCCCAGGTCACGGGCAGGGGCAATGCGGGGAAAGCCCCCCTGGAGGAGAGGAAGGCACCAGGGCCCTGCAAGGACCCCACTAATGTGCAGGAGGGCCAGGTCGTGCAGGAGGACCCAGCCCCGCAGGATGGACTCGAGGTCAGCAAAGCGCCCCTGCAGGCTCCGCTCCCCCCCGTCAACCCAGAGTCGATGGAGGAGGCGACCAGTGACCCGGGGGAGTGGACTACGGTCCGGAAAGTGAGGAGGAAGGCACGCCGGTGGGCCCAGGCACCGCAACCATCAGGCAGGAAGAGGCAGCTACAGGGGGGCTATAAGAGCTCCACTGACGAGGGGGATTCGGAGAGGGCCCGCCCAAAGCAGAAGCTAAAGATCTCAAGGGAGAAGGAAAGCAGCACCCCGCTTCCAGGTGACAGGAGGCGTCCTGATGCTCCCTCCGACACCCAGCCACGTGCCGCTGGGGCTCTGGAGGGCCCCCTGGAACCTTCAGGCGGGAAGGAGGAAACAGCGTGTCCCCAGCCTGACCCAGAGCCGGAGTCTCCTGCCTCTGTACCCCTGACGGGGGGGGGATGCCACCCGGAAGGCAGCACGGATGGTTTCCTGAGCCCGGAGAGCGTCCAGCAGTTAGTCTGGGCAATGGGCATGAAGGGACAGATGGAGGGGCTGGACCTTGGACTTGGGGAGGGTACTGCGGTCACTGCCCACAATGGGGGTACGAGTTGTGAGCATTAATGTGCACAGCGTCAAGTCCACCGCAAGATGTGTGTCCACGTTGGCCTACCTGACCACCGTCAAGGCAGACCTCCTGTTTCTGCAGGAGTGCGGGATACCGCACCTCAGCAGGTACGGGAAATGGTCCGGCGCCTGGACGTGTGGGCCTTCGATCTGGTCAGGGGGTAACGACTGTTGCTCCTCGGGCCTGGCTATTCTGCTGCAGGGGCGCAACTTCACCATCTCTCAAGTTCAGGAGGTAGTGGGGGGTGCTCCTCCTTGTGGCTGATGTCACCTACAGGAAAGCTCCCCTGAGGCTGATCAACGTGTACGCCCCAGCGGTACGGAGTGAGCGGTTGGCCGTCCTGCAGCGGCTTCCACCCCTGCTGGCTACGTCCAGGCCGGTCATCCTAGGCGGAGACTTCAACTGCATCATCGATGCAGATGGAAGATCTGGCGTGGGGATAGCGGGTGGGGAGAGTCAACTGGACGTCAGGTCCAGATTCCTGATGGGCACGGTGAAGGATGCCAAGCTGCTCGAAGTCTTCAGCACCCCTGCAGATGGAGCGCATTGGAGATACACCTGGTCGCGGCCAGACGGATCTATCCGCTCAAGGATAGACTTCCTGTTTGTGTCATGGGCGTTCTCGGTCAGGTCCACCGGCATCTAGCCGGTGTTCTTCTCTGACCACTGCTTCCTGCTGGCCGACTGTCACTTACAGGACGACCAGCAGGCTGGCAAGGGGACGTGGAAGCTCAACACGACTCTGTTGACCCCAGAGAACGTCGAGGAGCTTAAGAGGGAGTACGCTGGTTGCAGAACCGTGAAACCCCTCTTTGAGTCTCCGGGCGACTGGTAGGAGACGGTGAAGGTGAACATCAAGAGGATCTTTGTCCTGAAGCGTGTTCGGAAGGCGAGAGAGAGGCGGGGAAAGCTGTCGCAACTCCAGAAAAGGGTGCAGAACCTGCTCCTTCTGCAGTTGATGGGGGTCGATGTCACGGAGGACCTCCGCAAGGTGAGGGGCCAGCAAGCCTTGCTCTTCGCCGCGGAGGCCTCCAGGATAATCTTCCGGTCCAGGGTCCGCTCCGTGGAGCAGGATGAGACATGCTCGCATTTCTTCTTTCAGAAGGTGCACAAAGAGAGCTCTGTGCTTAGCTGACTGAAGGAGGATTATGGCTCGGTGACGTCGTCTCGGCCCGACTTTTTGAGGATCAGCAGATCCTTCTATGCTGGACTGTACGATGCGAAGTCCACGGACAGCACGGCTTCCGAGTCATTCCTGTCATCTATCATGGAGGTCTTAGACGACGGCACAAGGGAGTGGCTGGACCGGCTGATTATCCCTGGACGAGCTGACCAGAGCCCTCAAGTCCTTGGAGGGGAATAGGACTCCCGGGAGCGACGGCTTACCGGTCAAGCTGTATTCCGCTCTGTGGGACCTGGTCGGCCAGGACCTGCTGGAGGTGTACAATAGTGTGCTTCGGGCAGGAGAAATTTGCAAGTCCACGAGGAAGGACATCATCACCCTCATTTACAACAGGAAGGGGGAAAGGGAAGAAATTAAGAATTGGCGTCCCATTTCACTATTGAACGTGGACTACAAAATCCTGGCCAAGGTCATAGCCAACCGGGTCAGGTCTGTCCTGGAGTCGGTGATTCACCCTGACCAAACCTGTGCTGTGCCGGGCAGGAAGATCGCTGAGAGCCTCGCGCTCATCAGGGATACGATCGCCTACGTGCAGGACAGGCAGGTGGATACCTGCCTCGTCAGCCTGGACCAGGAGAAGGCCTTTGACAGGGTCTCTCATGCTTACATGAGGGACGTCCTCTCCAAATTGGGGTTTGGGGAGAGCATCCGCAATTGGATCCGGCTGCTCTACACAAACATCGTTAGCGCAGTCTCGATCAACGGGTGGGAATCGGACAGTTTTCCTGTTAGATCTGGAGTCAGGCAGGGCTGCCCGCGCTCTCCTGTCTTGTTCGTGTGCTGTGTGGAGCCCTTCACCGCATCCTGAAGGGCGTGACTATCCCAGGCAGCGGAGGCCTTCAGGTCAAGACCTCCCTGTACATGGACGATGTCGCTGTCTTCTGCACCGATCATCGGTCGGTGAGTAGGCTGTTAGACATCTGCGGCCAGTTTGAACTGGCCTCGGGTGCCAAAGTTAATAGGGGTAAGAGCGAGGCCATATTCTTCGGGAACTGGGACGACCGCTCCTTCATCCCCTTCACCGTCAGGACAGACTACCTGAAGGTGCTGGGTGTTTGGTTCGGTGGAGCTGGGGCGTGCACTAAGACTTGGGAGGAGCGTATTGCTAAACTGAAGCAGAAGCTGGGCAGGTGGACGCTCTGGTCCCTCTCCATCACAGGTATGAACTTGGTTGTCAGGTGCGAGGGGCTTTCGGTACTGTTGTATGTCGCGCAGGCCGGCCTATTCCCTGGACCTGTGCCGCTGCGGTCACCCATGCAATCTTCCACTTCATTTGGAGGTCGAGGATGGACCAGGTCCGCAGGGACACCATGTACAAAGACCTGGAAATTGGGGGAAAGGACGTACTGAACATCACCCTCGCCCTGATGGCTATCTTTGTGTGCGGCTGCATCAAGCTGTGCGTAGATCCTCAGTACGCAAACACCAAGTGTCACTACTTACTGAGGTTCTACCTGTCCCCGGTGTTACGAAGGATGGGCCTGGCCTCGTTGCCGTGGAATGCTCCGAGTATTTGGACCGTTCCGTACCACCTGTCCTTCGTGGAGAAATTTTTGAAAGGAAACACCTTTGACCACAAGGCCGTCAGGCAGTGGGTAGCACGTAGTATCCTCGCGGCCCTTCTGAGAAAGGAGAGGGTGGATCCCATCGTGTGGTTCCCCACGCAGACTGCCAAAGTCATTTGGCAGAATGCCTCATTGCCAGAACTTTCAAACAAGCACAAGGACATTGCTTGGCTGGCGGTGAGAGGGGTTCTGCCAGTGAGATCCTTTATACATGCTCGGAATCTCTGCACTACTGCACGCTGCCCTCGAGGTGGCTGAGGGGGGGGAACGAGACTGTCGATCACCTCCTTCTGGAGTGTGCCTATGCGCAGGAGGTCTGGAGGGGGATGCAGTGGTATTTGTCGAGGCTTGTCCCGAGCAGCTCCGTGACGCGGGACTCCGTGCTCTATGGGCTGTTTCCTGGGATGCACACCGAGACCAACATAAACTGCGCCTGGAGGACCATCAATGCGGTGAAAGACGCTCTTTGGTCTGCCCGCAACTTGCTGGTCTGCCAGCTGAAAGAACTGACCCCGACCGACTGTTGCAGACTGGCGCACTCCAAGGTCCAGGGCTATGTGCTGAGGGACGCGCTAAAGCTTGGGGCAGCCGCCGCCAAGGTGCGTTGGGGAAAGACCACGGTATGAAACCCCTCGTCCTGAATAGAAAAAAGGGCCCTATCTGGTAACTGGGCCCAGCTGGCGCCTTCCCCAACTGGTCAGGGGGCCAACGGAGACTGTGTGGGCAGTGGACTGCTGGGGTATTTTCTTTGCTTTGTTTTATTTTTCTTCTTTGTTTTGTTTTTTTCCTTGAGTTGGTGTACGTACCCCCGGGTAACCCAGAGCGGCTTGCATGACTGGGTAGGTGTATAAATGTTTTATTTTTTTGTACATCTTATGAATAAAGTATATTTTTTCAAATAAAAAAACGGTGACGAAACGTCTGAAAACTAACCTTCCAGCTCAGCGAGCAAACTCACATCCAGAACCTCAACCTGAGATACAAATCTTCTCAAAACTCACTGTACGATTCTATGAATCTGCTGCCATAATCTAAACATGCATCAGCTCTGGTTCATCCACCGCCTCTGTCAGTGAACTCCTAATTTAGTGACTTTTCAATTTTAAAATTCTCACTGGAGTGCTTTGCTATAACCATCTCCTGCACTACGACTCTCCAAAGAAATCTATGCTTTTCCAATTCTGGTCTCCTTCACATGTTTGATCTTAATTGTTTCACTTTGGTTGGACTGTGTGTTCCGCTGCTTACCACTAAACTCTAAAATTCCCCAGCTAATTCTCTTTTTCTATCTCTTTTTCCAACTTTAAGACACTCCTTAAAAGTTCCTTCCATGTTCAAGCCTCAGGTCACTGTCCCTAATATCTCCTTAATTGGTCCAGATACAATTTTAATTATAGATAACAAAGTGTGAAGCTGGATGAACACAGCAGGCCAAGCAGCATCTCAGGAGCACAAAAGCTGACTTTTCGGGCCTAGACCCTTCATCGGAGAGGGGGATGGGGAGAGGGTTCTGAAATAAATATGTAGAGAGGGGGAGGTGGACCGAAGATGGAGAGAAAAGAAGATAGGTGGAGAGGAGAGTATAGGTGGGGAGGTAAGGAGGGGATAGGTCAGTCCAGGAATTACAAGAGAGTTGCAGTGGGAGAGAGATTCCCTCCTCCCTCCGGATCAACCTCAGGGAATCTCACAATGACCCCACAATGTCACCTGCAGAGTACCCCGACATTTACTATTATTCCCCTTGTCTTCTCGTCTATCTCCATTTTGCCTGTTAATGATATTGACCTCAGACTGAAGGTCAGTTACTCTATTTTGTTGACACTTAATTCGCCTATCTCAGACTACCTGCTGCTAAAATGCACATTCTTGCCTTTCTTAGCTGCAGACATGATTGTTCTATTTTGCTCCTTGCCAACCTCCCAATAAATACTCTGTCAACCTGAGGTCATCCAAAACTCTGCTTCAAGTGTCCAAAAGTACTCCCAATCCTATTCCTCTGTCATCTTTTTGCCTGCTGGTCATCACTTGGTTTCAGTTGAACTATACTTCACGTTCAAAATTCTCATCCTGGTATTCAAATCCCTCCAGGATCTCATCTGTTCTGATCTCTGTAATCTAATTTAGAGTTAAATCCTCAGATTTCTGCACTCATCACACTCTGATCCCTTGGTTTTTATTGCCTCACCAATGGTGGCCATGGTTTCAGCTGGCTCAGCTCCGGAAAACTCTTGAATTTCCTTTCTAAGCCTCTCTGCCTTTCAAAATTTCTTATTTTAAAATATCCTCTAAACGATCACTTTCACAATGATTTTTGGAAACCTGCTTCTTTTTTTAATGCAATATTTTATTTCACAATGTTCCTGTGACGTGTGCTGGGAATTTTTATTTATTATATTACAGGGTCTATACAAATAACTGTTGAAACTGCGCAAATATACATGTTGATTTTTGTAAGGATAATTACAAACATAATTATGTGTATGTATGAGTTTGAAGTGTGCTAAAGCATCAGTATAGTATCCATATTGGTAAAAATTAACATGGCTTTGATGTAAAATTTGATGGAAGAAATGTATATTTGATAGTTTTGCATAAGCCTATTTTTTTCTGGGGTATCATAAACTTAGTACATTCCAAAGTTGCAGTCCAGAGTCATCCCCATATCTGTTCTACATTGGAGAAGTGTAACTGCAAAATCATGGCTGCAGCAGAACCACAAGTATTACGAACACAGATATTGGGGTCTGAGGCAGCTTTTAAAAAGTTTATTCACAGGACATGGACATCATCACTAGCAAGGCCAATATTTATTGCCCATTCTAATTGCCCAGACGGCAGATGAGAGTCAACTACATTCTTGTGGATCTGGCATCACATGTAGGCCAGATTGGATAAGGATGGCAAAATTTCTTCTCTGGAAGACTTTAGTGATTAGATGGATTTTTCCTGACAATCAGCAATAGTTTCACTGTCATCATTAGAATCTTAATCCCAGATTTTTATTGAATTCAAATCCCATCATCTGTCCCCAGAACATAACCTAGATGTCTGGATTAATGTCTCGTGATAATACCATTATGCCACTGCCTTCCCAATTGATCAAGAATTACTTTAAAAATCAAATATTAATAAGAATAGCAACTGCAGAGTTTCAGTCATTGAGTTGGATGTGTGCAACTCTTTCATGTCAAAACCTTGACTGGATCAACCTGTTCTATCCATGAATGAAAGTGTTGGCAAAAGGTTTCGAGAACATACGTACCGCTGTGCCAAAAATTGTGGCTTGGTACAAGCAGCTTCCCAAAGTATTTCAGCCCAGGTTGAAGTATGAAAATATTCCAAAAACATAAAATTGATCCGCATTATCTGCACTGATGCATCTCTGAACAGGTGCATCTGCATAATTCCGACAAAAAAAAACAAAGAACTGCGAATTCGGGAAATCTGAAACAAAAACATACATTGTTGGAGAAACCAAGATAATAAAATGTGAGGCTGGATGAACACAGCAGGCCCAGCAGCATCTCAGGAGCTCAAAAGCTGACATTTCGGGCCTAGACCCTTCATCAGAGAGGGGGATGGGGTGAGGGTTCTGGAGTAAATAGGGCGAGAGGGGCAGGGACCGAAGATGGAGAGAAAAGAAGATAGGTGGAGAGGAGAGTATAGGTGGGGAGGTAGGGAGGGGATAGGTCAGTCCAGGGAAGACGGACAGGTCAAGGAGGTGGGATGAGGTTAGTAGGTAGGAGATGGAGGTGCGGCTTGGGGTGGGAGGAAGGGATGGGTGAGAGGAAGAACAGGTTAGGGAGGCAGAGACAGGTTGGACTGGTTTTGGGATGCAGTGGGTGGAGGGGAAGAGCTGGGCTGGTTGTGTGGTGCAGTGGGGGGAGGGTCGAACTGGGCTGGTTTTGGGATGCGGTGGGCGAAGGGGAGATTTTGAAGCTGGTGAAGTCCACATTGATACCATTGGGCTGCGGGGTTCCCAAACGGAATATGAGTTGCTGTTCCTGCAACCTTGGGGTGGCATCATTGTGGCACTGCAGAAGGCCCATGATGGACGTGTCATCTGAAGAATGGGAGGGGGAGTGGAAATGGTTTGCGACTGGGAGGTGCAGTTGTTTATTGCGAACCGAGTGGAGGTGTTCTGCAAAGCGGTCCCCAAGCCTCCGCTTGGTTTCCCCAATGTAGAGGAAGCCGCACCGGGTACAGTGGATGCAGTATACCACATTGGCAGATGTGCAGGTGAACCTCTGCTTAATATGGAAAGTCATCTTGGGGCCTGGGATAGGGATGAGGGAGGAGGTGTGGGGGCAAGTGTAGCATTTCCTGCTGTTGCAGGGGAAGGTGCCAGGTGTGGTGGGGTTGGAGAGCAATGTGGAGCGAACAAGGGAGTCACGGAGAGAGTGGTCTCTCCGGAAAGCAGACAAGGGTGGGGATGGAAAAATGTCTTGGGTGGTGGGGTCGGATTGTAGATGGCGGAAGTGTCGGAGGATGATGCGTTGTATCCGGAGGTTGGTGGGGTGGTGTGTGAGAACGAGGGGGATCCTCTTTGGGCGGTTGTGGCGGGGTCGGGGTGTGAGGGATGTGTTGTGGGAAATGCGGGAGACGCGGTCAAGGGCATTCTCGACCACTGTGGGGGGAAAGTTGCGGTCTTTGAAGAACTTGGACATCTGGGATGTGCGGAAGTGGAATGCCTCATCGTGGGAGCAGATGCAGCGGAGGCGGAGGAATTGGGAATAGGGGATGGAATTTTTGCAGGAGTATTCTTGGTAGCTGTGGGAGTTGGTGGACTTGAAATGGACATCAGTTACAAGCTGGTTGTCTGAGATGGAGACTGAGGGGTCCAGGAAGGTGAGGGATGTGCTGGAGATGGCCCAGGTGAACTGAAGGTTGGGGTGGAAGGTGTTGGTGAAGTGGATGAACTGTTTGAGCTCCTCTGGGGAGAAAGAGGCGGCGCCGATACAGTCATCAATGTAACGAAGAGGTGAGGTTTGGGGCCTGTGTAGGTGCGGAAAGGGTTCCACGTAACCTGCAAAGAGGCAGGCATAGCTGGGGCCCATGCGGGTGTCCATGGCCAACCCCTTTGTCTGTAGGAAGTGGGAGGAATCGAAAGAGAAGTTGTTGAGGGTGAGGTCGAGTTCGGCTAGATGGATATGGTGTCGGTAGAGGGGGACTGGTCGGGCCTGTGGGACAGGAAGAAGCGGAGGGCCTTGAGGCCATCTGCATGCGGAATACAGGTGTATAGGGACTGGACGTCCATGGTGAAAATGAGGTGTTGGGGGCCAGGGAATTGGAAGTCCTGGAGGAGGTGGAGGGCGTGTGTGGTGTCACTGCCGCAGGTAGGGAGTTCCTGGACCAAAGGGGAGAAAATGGAGTCCAGACAGGTGGAGATGAGTTTGGTGGGGCAGGAACAGGCTGAGACGATGGGTCGACCAGGGCAGGCAGGTTTGTGGATTTTGGGAAGGAGATAGAAACGGGCCGTGCGGGGTTGGGGAACAATGAGGTTGGAGGCTGTGGGTGGGAGGTCCCCTGAGGTGTTGAGGTCATGAATGGTGTTGGAGATGATGGTTTGGTGCTCGGGTGTGGGGTCATGATCGAGGGGGCGGTAGGAGGTGGTGTCGGAGAGTTGACGTCTGGCCTCGGCGATGTAGAGGTCAGTGCGCCATACTACCACTGCGCCACCCTTGTCTGCGGGTTTGATGGTGAGGTTGGGGTTGGAGTGGAGGGCTGCCCGTTCTGCGGGGGAGGTTTCTCCAGATAGGGGAAAGTTTGTTCCTTCAGGTGCCGCCAGACCTAGAGAAACACAGCAGGTTTGCCACAATCTAGAAGACAGAGTTTTAGAAGACAGAGTTTCTCCAACACACTTGTTACACGCAATTTCTACGTCATGTGCAGGAATAAACGCGTAGGAATTTAATGTTCCTCGGACAGCTCCTCCCTCGGCGCACTTTCGTCATAAAAAGGAGCTTAAAGACTGGGGAAGCAATTGAATATCCAGGACGCACAGTGATGATACTCAACGTAGGGGGTGGGGCGAAAGGGACGCACACGTGACAGTCAACCTCGCCTTCGGAGGCCCGCTCATGCGCGCCTGCGCCAGCTGCGATGGCGTCATCACGTCGAGGCGCGTGGATGACGCCACCGCGCCGTGCGATGGGAGTGACGTCTGCGGGCGGCGCCATGTTGTGTGTTTCACCCAGTGCCGGGCCCGCTGTCTACTGAAAGAGGGAACGGGGGGAAACTTTATTCGGTGGTACTCTGGGTCCCGGTTTCTGGCGCGGGGGTGGGGGGGGAAAGGGGGAATCGGTTTTAGTTGCACCTCCAAGATGGAGACGGAGAGCCTCCTGGAAGCTCTGTCAGGTCAGTGGTGGCAGACGAACGAACATTAGTTGGTGGTTTGTGTCTCACCGCGGGACTGGGAATCCCGATCCCCACGGCTTTGAATAACCTGTGCTCTCTGTGTGTGTCTTTCCCACCGGCAGATTTCGAGAAGAAATCCAAGAAGGAAGTGTCGTCGCTGTTGGACCAGTTCCTTTGTCATGTCGCGAAGACGGGAGAAACCCTGTGAGTGAAACCGTGAGAGAGAGAGAGAGAGAGAGAGGGCCCTGAGGCCCGGGAGGGAGCAGGGAACTCAACTCAGTTCTCAGCCGGGGAGAGTTGTGGGTGGTCGGAGGGTTCACAGTGAGGAAGGCTAAACAACCCACCCCCCCCATACACCACCCCCATTCTCCGTTCTCACCACCCCCCCCACACACCACCCCCCCCACACACCACCCCCATTCTCCGTTCTCACCCCCCACACACACCACCCCCATTCTCCGTTCTCACCCCCCACACACACCACCCCCATTCTCCGTTCTCACCCCCCACACACACCACCCCCATTCTCCGTTCTCACCCCCCCACACACCACCCCCATTCTCCGTTCTCACCCCCCCACACACCACCCCCATTCTCCGTTCTCACCCCCCCACACACCACCCCCATTCTCCGTTCTCACCGCCCCACACGCCACCCCCCAGCTCCTTTCTCCCTCGCCCCCCCCACACCACCCCCAGCTCCTTTCTCCCTCGCGCCCCCCGCCACACCACCCCCAGCTCCTTTCTCCCTCGCCCCCCCCCCGACACCACCCCCAGCTCCTTTCTCCCTCGCCCCCCCCCGACACCACCCCCAGCTCCTTTCTCCCTCGCCACCCCCAGCTCCTTTCTCCCTCGCCACCCCCAGCTCCTTTCTCCCTCGCCACCCCCAGCTCCTTTCTCCCTCGCCACCCCCAGCTCCTTTCTCCCTCGCCACCCCCAGCTCCTTTCTCCCTCGCCACCCCCAGCTCCTTTCTCCCTCGCCACCCCCAGCTCCTTTCTCCCTCGCCACCCCCAGCTCCTTTCTCCCTCGCCACCCCCAGCTCCTTTCTCCCTCGCCACCCCCAGCTCCTTTCTCCCTCGCCACCCCCAGCTCCTTTCTCCCTCGCCACCCCCAGCTCCTTTCTCCCTCGCCACCCCCAGCTCCTTTCTCCCTCGCCACCCCCAGCTCCTTTCTCCCTCGCCACCCCCAGCTCCTTTCTCCCTCGCCACCCCCAGCTCCTTTCTCCCTCGCCACCCCCAGCTCCTTTCTCCCTCGCCACCCCCAGCTCCTTTCTCCCTCGCCACCCCCAGCTCCTTTCTCCCTCGCCACCCCCAGCTCCTTTCTCCCTCGCCACCCCCAGCTCCTTTCTCCCTCGCCACCCCCAGCTCCTTTCTCCCTCGCCACCCCCAGCTCCTTTCTCCCTCGCCACCCCCAGCTCCTTTCTCCCTCGCCACCCCCAGCTCCTTTCTCCCTCGCCACCCCCAGCTCCTTTCTCCCTCGCCACCCCCAGCTCCTTTCTCCCTCGCCACCCCCAGCTCCTTTCTCCCTCGCCACCCCCAGCTCCTTTCTCCCTCGCCACCCCCAGCTCCTTTCTCCCTCGCCACCCCCAGCTCCTTTCTCCCTCGCCACCCCCAGCTCCTTTCTCCCTCGCCACCCCCAGCTCCTTTCTCCCTCGCCACCCCCAGCTCCTTTCTCCCTCGCCACCCCCAGCTCCTTTCTCCCTCGCCACCCCCAGCTCCTTTCTCCCTCGCCACCCCCAGCTCCTTTCTCCCTCGCCACCCCCAGCTCCTTTCTCCCTCGCCACCCCCAGCTCCTTTCTCCCTCGCCACCCCCAGCTCCTTTCTCCCTCGCCACCCCCAGCTCCTTTCTCCCTCGCCACCCCCAGCTCCTTTCTCCCTCGCCACCCCCAGCTCCTTTCTCCCTCGCCACCCCCAGCTCCTTTCTCCCTCGCCACCCCCAGCTCCTTTCTCCCTCGCCACCCCCAGCTCCTTTCTCCCTCGCCACCCCCAGCTCCTTTCTCCCTCGCCACCCCCAGCTCCTTTCTCCCTCGCCACCCCCAGCTCCTTTCTCCCTCGCCACCCCCAGCTCCTTTCTCCCTCGCCACCCCCAGCTCCTTTCTCCCTCGCCACCCCCAGCTCCTTTCTCCCTCGCCACCCCCAGCTCCTTTCTCCCTCGCCACCCCCAGCTCCTTTCTCCCTCGCCACCCCCAGCTCCTTTCTCCCTCGCCACCCCCAGCTCCTTTCTCCCTCGCCACCCCCAGCTCCTTTCTCCCTCGCCACCCCCAGCTCCTTTCTCCCTCGCCACCCCCAGCTCCTTTCTCCCTCGCCACCCCCAGCTCCTTTCTCCCTCGCCACCCCCAGCTCCTTTCTCCCTCGCCACCCCCAGCTCCTTTCTCCCTCGCCACCCCCAGCTCCTTTCTCCCTCGCCACCCCCAGCTCCTTTCTCCCTCGCCACCCCCAGCTCCTTTCTCCCTCGCCACCCCCAGCTCCTTTCTCCCTCGCCACCCCCAGCTCCTTTCTCCCTCGCCACCCCCAGCTCCTTTCTCCCTCGCCACCCCCAGCTCCTTTCTCCCTCGCCACCCCCAGCTCCTTTCTCCCTCGCCACCCCCAGCTCCTTTCTCCCTCGCCACCCCCAGCTCCTTTCTCCCTCGCCACCCCCAGCTCCTTTCTCCCTCGCCACCCCCAGCTCCTTTCTCCCTCGCCACCCCCAGCTCCTTTCTCCCTCGCCACCCCCAGCTCCTTTCTCCCTCGCCACCCCCAGCTCCTTTCTCCCTCGCCACCCCCAGCTCCTTTCTCCCTCGCCACCCCCAGCTCCTTTCTCCCTCGCCACCCCCAGCTCCTTTCTCCCTCGCCACCCCCAGCTCCTTTCTCCCTCGCCACCCCCAGCTCCTTTCTCCCTCGCCACCCCCAGCTCCTTTCTCCCTCGCCACCCCCAGCTCCTTTCTCCCTCGCCACCCCCAGCTCCTTTCTCCCTCGCCACCCCCAGCTCCTTTCTCCCTCGCCACCCCCAGCTCCTTTCTCCCTCGCCACCCCCAGCTCCTTTCTCCCTCGCCACCCCCAGCTCCTTTCTCCCTCGCCACCCCCAGCTCCTTTCTCCCTCGCCACCCCCAGCTCCTTTCTCCCTCGCCACCCCCAGCTCCTTTCTCCCTCGCCACCCCCAGCTCCTTTCTCCCTCGCCACCCCCAGCTCCTTTCTCCCTCGCCACCCCCAGCTCCTTTCTCCCTCGCCACCCCCAGCTCCTTTCTCCCTCGCCACCCCCAGCTCCTTTCTCCCTCGCCACCCCCAGCTCCTTTCTCCCTCGCCACCCCCAGCTCCTTTCTCCCTCGCCACCCCCAGCTCCTTTCTCCCTCGCCACCCCCAGCTCCTTTCTCCCTCGCCACCCCCAGCTCCTTTCTCCCTCGCCACCCCCAGCTCCTTTCTCCCTCGCCACCCCCAGCTCCTTTCTCCCTCGCCACCCCCAGCTCCTTTCTCCCTCGCCACCCCCAGCTCCTTTCTCCCTCGCCACCCCCAGCTCCTTTCTCCCTCGCCACCCCCAGCTCCTTTCTCCCTCGCCACCCCCAGCTCCTTTCTCCCTCGCCACCCCCAGCTCCTTTCTCCCTCGCCACCCCCAGCTCCTTTCTCCCTCGCCACCCCCAGCTCCTTTCTCCCTCGCCACCCCCAGCTCCTTTCTCCCTCGCCACCCCCAGCTCCTTTCTCCCTCGCCACCCCCAGCTCCTTTCTCCCTCGCCACCCCCAGCTCCTTTCTCCCTCGCCACCCCCAGCTCCTTTCTCCCTCGCCACCCCCAGCTCCTTTCTCCCTCGCCACCCCCAGCTCCTTTCTCCCTCGCCACCCCCAGCTCCTTTCTCCCTCGCCACCCCCAGCTCCTTTCTCCCTCGCCACCCCCAGCTCCTTTCTCCCTCGCCACCCCCAGCTCCTTTCTCCCTCGCCACCCCCAGCTCCTTTCTCCCTCGCCACCCCCAGCTCCTTTCTCCCTCGCCACCCCCAGCTCCTTTCTCCCTCGCCACCCCCAGCTCCTTTCTCCCTCGCCACCCCCAGCTCCTTTCTCCCTCGCCACCCCCAGCTCCTTTCTCCCTCGCCACCCCCAGCTCCTTTCTCCCTCGCCACCCCCAGCTCCTTTCTCCCTCGCCACCCCCAGCTCCTTTCTCCCTCGCCACCCCCAGCTCCTTTCTCCCTCGCCACCCCCAGCTCCTTTCTCCCTCGCCACCCCCAGCTCCTTTCTCCCTCGCCACCCCCAGCTCCTTTCTCCCTCGCCACCCCCAGCTCCTTTCTCCCTCGCCACCCCCAGCTCCTTTCTCCCTCGCCACCCCCAGCTCCTTTCTCCCTCGCCACCCCCAGCTCCTTTCTCCCTCGCCACCCCCAGCTCCTTTCTCCCTCGCCACCCCCAGCTCCTTTCTCCCTCGCCACCCCCAGCTCCTTTCTCCCTCGCCACCCCCAGCTCCTTTCTCCCTCGCCACCCCCAGCTCCTTTCTCCCTCGCCACCCCCAGCTCCTTTCTCCCTCGCCACCCCCAGCTCCTTTCTCCCTCGCCACCCCCAGCTCCTTTCTCCCTCGCCACCCCCAGCTCCTTTCTCCCTCGCCACCCCCAGCTCCTTTCTCCCTCGCCACCCCCAGCTCCTTTCTCCCTCGCCACCCCCAGCTCCTTTCTCCCTCGCCACCCCCAGCTCCTTTCTCCCTCGCCACCCCCAGCTCCTTTCTCCCTCGCCACCCCCAGCTCCTTTCTCCCTCGCCACCCCCAGCTCCTTTCTCCCTCGCCACCCCCAGCTCCTTTCTCCCTCGCCACCCCCAGCTCCTTTCTCCCTCGCCACCCCCAGCTCCTTTCTCCCTCGCCACCCCCAGCTCCTTTCTCCCTCGCCACCCCCAGCTCCTTTCTCCCTCGCCACCCCCAGCTCCTTTCTCCCTCGCCACCCCCAGCTCCTTTCTCCCTCGCCACCCCCAGCTCCTTTCTCCCTCGCCACCCCCAGCTCCTTTCTCCCTCGCCACCCCCAGCTCCTTTCTCCCTCGCCACCCCCAGCTCCTTTCTCCCTCGCCACCCCCAGCTCCTTTCTCCCTCGCCACCCCCAGCTCCTTTCTCCCTCGCCACCCCCAGCTCCTTTCTCCCTCGCCACCCCCAGCTCCTTTCTCCCTCGCCACCCCCAGCTCCTTTCTCCCTCGCCACCCCCAGCTCCTTTCTCCCTCGCCACCCCCAGCTCCTTTCTCCCTCGCCACCCCCAGCTCCTTTCTCCCTCGCCACCCCCAGCTCCTTTCTCCCTCGCCACCCCCAGCTCCTTTCTCCCTCGCCACCCCCAGCTCCTTTCTCCCTCGCCACCCCCAGCTCCTTTCTCCCTCGCCACCCCCAGCTCCTTTCTCCCTCGCCACCCCCAGCTCCTTTCTCCCTCGCCACCCCCAGCTCCTTTCTCCCTCGCCACCCCCAGCTCCTTTCTCCCTCGCCACCCCCAGCTCCTTTCTCCCTCGCCACCCCCAGCTCCTTTCTCCCTCGCCACCCCCAGCTCCTTTCTCCCTCGCCACCCCCAGCTCCTTTCTCCCTCGCCACCCCCAGCTCCTTTCTCCCTCGCCACCCCCAGCTCCTTTCTCCCTCGCCACCCCCAGCTCCTTTCTCCCTCGCCACCCCCAGCTCCTTTCTCCCTCGCCACCCCCAGCTCCTTTCTCCCTCGCCACCCCCAGCTCCTTTCTCCCTCGCCACCCCCAGCTCCTTTCTCCCTCGCCACCCCCAGCTCCTTTCTCCCTCGCCACCCCCAGCTCCTTTCTCCCTCGCCACCCCCAGCTCCTTTCTCCCTCGCCACCCCCAGCTCCTTTCTCCCTCGCCACCCCCAGCTCCTTTCTCCCTCGCCACCCCCAGCTCCTTTCTCCCTCGCCACCCCCAGCTCCTTTCTCCCTCGCCACCCCCAGCTCCTTTCTCCCTCGCCACCCCCAGCTCCTTTCTCCCTCGCCACCCCCAGCTCCTTTCTCCCTCGCCACCCCCAGCTCCTTTCTCCCTCGCCACCCCCAGCTCCTTTCTCCCTCGCCACCCCCAGCTCCTTTCTCCCTCGCCACCCCCAGCTCCTTTCTCCCTCGCCACCCCCAGCTCCTTTCTCCCTCGCCACCCCCAGCTCCTTTCTCCCTCGCCACCCCCAGCTCCTTTCTCCCTCGCCACCCCCAGCTCCTTTCTCCCTCGCCACCCCCAGCTCCTTTCTCCCTCGCCACCCCCAGCTCCTTTCTCCCTCGCCACCCCCAGCTCCTTTCTCCCTCGCCACCCCCAGCTCCTTTCTCCCTCGCCACCCCCAGCTCCTTTCTCCCTCGCCACCCCCAGCTCCTTTCTCCCTCGCCACCCCCAGCTCCTTTCTCCCTCGCCACCCCCAGCTCCTTTCTCCCTCGCCACCCCCAGCTCCTTTCTCCCTCGCCACCCCCAGCTCCTTTCTCCCTCGCCACCCCCAGCTCCTTTCTCCCTCGCCACCCCCAGCTCCTTTCTCCCTCGCCACCCCCAGCTCCTTTCTCCCTCGCCACCCCCAGCTCCTTTCTCCCTCGCCACCCCCAGCTCCTTTCTCCCTCGCCACCCCCAGCTCCTTTCTCCCTCGCCACCCCCAGCTCCTTTCTCCCTCGCCACCCCCAGCTCCTTTCTCCCTCGCCACCCCCAGCTCCTTTCTCCCTCGCCACCCCCAGCTCCTTTCTCCCTCGCCACCCCCAGCTCCTTTCTCCCTCGCCACCCCCAGCTCCTTTCTCCCTCGCCACCCCCAGCTCCTTTCTCCCTCGCCACCCCCAGCTCCTTTCTCCCTCGCCACCCCCAGCTCCTTTCTCCCTCGCCACCCCCAGCTCCTTTCTCCCTCGCCACCCCCAGCTCCTTTCTCCCTCGCCACCCCCAGCTCCTTTCTCCCTCGCCACCCCCAGCTCCTTTCTCCCTCGCCACCCCCAGCTCCTTTCTCCCTCGCCACCCCCAGCTCCTTTCTCCCTCGCCACCCCCAGCTCCTTTCTCCCTCGCCACCCCCAGCTCCTTTCTCCCTCGCCACCCCCCAGCTCCTTTCTCCCTCGCCACCCCCAGCTCCTTTCTCCCTCGCCACCCCCAGCTCCTTTCTCCCTCGCCACCCCCAGCTCCTTTCTCCCTCGCCACCCCCCAGCTCCTTTCTCCCTCGCCACCCCCAGCTCCTTTCTCCCTCGCCACCCCCAGCTCCTTTCTCCCTCGCCACCCCCAGCTCCTTTCTCCCTCGCCACCCCCAGCTCCTTTCTCCCTCGCCACCCCCCAGCTCCTTTCTCCCTCGCCACCCCCAGCTCCTTTCTCCCTCGCCACCCCCAGCTCCTTTCTCCCTCGCCACCCCCAGCTCCTTTCTCCCTCGCCACCCCCAGCTCCTTTCTCCCTCGCCACCCCCAGCTCCTTTCTCCCTCGCCACCCCCAGCTCCTTTCTCCCTCGCCACCCCCAGCTCCTTTCTCCCTCGCCACCCCCAGCTCCTTTCTCCCTCGCCACCCCCAGCTCCTTTCTCCCTCGCCACCCCCAGCTCCTTTCTCCCTCGCCACCCCCAGCTCCTTTCTCCCTCGCCACCCCCAGCTCCTTTCTCCCTCGCCACCCCCAGCTCCTTTCTCCCTCGCCACCCCCAGCTCCTTTCTCCCTCGCCACCCCCAGCTCCTTTCTCCCTCGCCACCCCCAGCTCCTTTCTCCCTCGCCACCCCCAGCTCCTTTCTCCCTCGCCACCCCCAGCTCCTTTCTCCCTCGCCACCCCCAGCTCCTTTCTCCCTCGCCACCCCCAGCTCCTTTCTCCCTCGCCACCCCCAGCTCCTTTCTCCCTCGCCACCCCCAGCTCCTTTCTCCCTCGCCACCCCCAGCTCCTTTCTCCCTCGCCACCCCCAGCTCCTTTCTCCCTCGCCACCCCCAGCTCCTTTCTCCCTCGCCACCCCCAGCTCCCTTCTCCCTCGCCACCCCCAGCTCCCTTCTGCCTCGCCACCCCCCCGCTCCCTTCTGCCTCGCCACCCCCCCGCTCCCTTCTGCCTCGCCACCCCCCCGCTCCCTTCTGCCTCGCCACCCCCCCGCTCCCTCCTGCCTCGCCACCCCCCCGCTCCCTCCTGCCTCGCCACCCCCCCGCTCCCTCCTCCCTCGCCACCCCCCCGCTCCCTCCTCCCTCGCCACCCCCCCGCTCCCTCCTCCCTCGCCACCCCCCCGCTCGCCACCCCCCCGCTCGCCACCCCCCCGCTCGCCACCCCCCCCGCTCGCCACCCCCCCCGCTCGCCACCCCCCCCGCTCGCCACCCCCCCCGCTCGCCACCCCCCCCGCTCGCCACCCCCCCCGCTCGCCACCCCCCCGCTCGCCACCCCCCCGCTCGCCACCAAATGTCCCACAGACACGCACCAACATCGGGGCCTGGCGGGTTGGTGGTGGTGAGGTGACGTGAAGAACGTGTTGAAGAGTGGTCGTTGTGATAGTTCAGTGTCAGAGGCCTCCGCACCGGGAGCGGTGTGACTCGCATCAGTTGAGAGACCTGGCTCTCTCTTGAGTGTTTTGCTCTCCAGCCTATCGAGACTTTTGGGCCGTGGGAGTGATAGTTATGCTCCAGTGTGAACTGCGGGCCATGTGTGTTTGAGAGGAGCAGTGTTGGGATCAGACCCCTTCTCTGCTCAGTCTTCGTACAATTAGCCCTGGTGTGTGACAGAATGCTTTGAAATATTTTCATTGTACACAGGAGAGAACCGAGAGTTGTTTCTGTTGACTGAAGAAAGATGCATCATTGTTTTAGGAATAGCAAGAGTTTCTGTTGTTAGTCTTTTAGTAGGACAAAGTTAATTTCCTGCAGACATATCTCAGATCAGGCTGGAGTTTTAGTTTTGGATGGGATCCCCTTGTTCTGTGATTTTAACGAACTGACATTGTGTGTCTTCAGTTAGTCATGAATCCCACTGCAAACGAAGGTCAATGGGAAGCCCTTGAACTTTGTTTCTTTTTCTCACTCCCTGCTCCCAAATTGATCAGTTTGAGGGGAAGCAGCAAAACAAACCTGCTCGATGATTTTATTATTGAAATTGTATCCCCCAACCCCTCCCCCGGAGCTGCTGCTGTTTTCAGTAAACCAGCACCCGCTCTGTGTGAGGAGGCCTCCAGCTCGGCCTTGACTTTAACTTTTTTTGCTGGATTCTCGGGCCTCGTACCTGAGAGCGACGAAAGGAGAACGAGCCGGCCCCGGACATGTTCCGCCGTGCCGCCTCAGCCTATCGGGCCTAAAGAGGGCAGGCCTCAATCCAGCACCTCTACTAGAAAATGCGGCCGACGCTGTGGCCCCCTGCACCCGTGTGAAGCACAGGCCGGGCTCCCGGGGCCGAAGTTCGGCGCAGCGGGGAAACTTTCGGGGCCCGTTGGCTGGAGCATCCTCCTCCACAGGGCCGGCCGAGACCCAGGGACTCGAAGCCGCACTGCGGAAACGCTCCGATCCTCAACCCGCCAAAAAAACCCCGGCTCTGTTATTCAGCTGCATGTGGCATCACAGTTCACACCTTCCTAAGTCGGCGCTTCCTTCATTAATACCAACTCAAACACACTCCGAATCGATGAGGTCAAAACTTCACTTTAGTTTGAATTCTGTACTTTATAGATTGGCAACAAATCGGGAGTCTTTTTCCCCGACTCCACTAGAAACGGTTAGGTGTTGCTACCCTCATACGTGCACGGAGTCCAAACTTCTTCAGTTTGTACTGTAGTTTAAGGATTTGGCGAGCATTAGGTTTCTACAGGAGATCTAGAATGTATGAGGCAAAAGGCATTGCACAGAAGGCTGCTTCATTTCAGAGCCCATGGTGTTGGAGGTGATAGATTGGCATAGGTAGACGACTGACTAATAAAAGGCAAAGAAGGGATAAGGTGGGCATTTTCAGAATGGCAACTTAGAATGAGTGGAGTGCTGCAAGGATCTGTATTGGGGCCACAATTACTTACAATATACATGAATGTCTGGGATGAGGGAAGTCCATGCAAACCTGGAAGATATTACAGGTGACACTGTCAACAGAAGGATGAGGATAAGTAGTGCTGATGGTCAAATCGGCCGCGGTTTCTTTGAATGGTGGAGTAGACTTAATGCTCTTTTGGCCAATAATTTTAAAAATTTAAGTTCACTTCAGTTTGAACATGAGTCTCATATAAGCACCATCAAACTTATTGTGGCAAAGCATGGCAATCAGTTAATGCAGGTCTTGTTTAATCAGATCAATCTTTCTACTTGTCCTCTGCTCTTGCTCTGGTTGCAGTGGCGTAATGGTGAGCATGCGGGTTTTTGACCACTGCGATCCAAGTTCAAGTCTGGAGGCAGCCTATTACCTGGTCAGTTTAGTGTTCAGCCTCGGGAAGTCACGTCGGGGCGGCACCGTGACTCAGTGGTTAGCACTGCAGCCTCACAGCGCCAGGGACCCGGGTTCAATTCCCACCTCAGGCAACTGTCTGTGTGGAGTTTGCACATTCTCCCTGTGTCTGCGTGGGTTTCCTCCGGGTGCTCTGGTTTCCCCTCTCAGCCCAAAGATGTGCAGGTTATGTGGATTGGCCATGCCAAATTGCCCATAGTGTTCATGGGTGTGTGGGTTATAGGGGGATTGGTCTGGGTGGGATGCTTCAAGGGGTGGTGTGGACTTGTTGGACCGAAGGGCCTGTTTCCACACTGTAGGGAATCTAATCTAATCTAATACTTGTACCGTATGACTGAAGTGTCAATGTAGGAGTCGGGAACAGGGGAAAGCGTCTCTGCTCCTCAAGCCTGCTCTGCTGTTCAACCCAATAATTTGGCTGATCTTAGTGCAATTTCAGATCTGCATATGTGCATTCCCTAACCCCACCCCCTCCAAAACTGTCAGCCCTTTCCTGAAAAAGAATTTGTTTACCTCTTTCCAAAATGTGGAAGGATTCTAATTCCACTGCGATTCCAGAAAGATGGTTCCAAAGACTGTGAATACTTGCAGGGGAAAAAAAATTCACTTCATCTTATTTTACATGAGTGACCCTGATTTTTAAAGTGAAGCTGAGTTCGAGATCCTTCCATGAGCAATCAGGTAAGGCAATGGGTCAAAGTGGTGCCATCAGCTGCAGTAGAGAAAATGGTCAGCCTGGGACCTTGCTCAGTTATTATTGAGTAAGCCATCAGAAATTGGATAAAGAAAAGGTCTGTGTTACTGATGACAGTGAACTTCTGCAAGAGAGAAAGTTGGTAACTACGTAGATCCCTGAAAGTTGCCACCCAGGTTGATAGGGCTGTTTAAAAAGGCATACGGTGTGTTAGGTTTTATTGGTAGGGGGATTGAGTTTCAGAGCCATGAGGTCATGTTGCAGCTGTACAAAACTCTAGTGTGGCCATACTTGAAGTATTGCGTACAGTTCTGGACGCCGTATTGTAGAAATGGTGCAGAGGAGTTTTACCAGGATGTTGCCTGGTGTGGAGGGAAGGTCTTATGAGGAAAGGCTGAGGGACTTGATGCTATTTTCGTTCAAGAGAAGAAGGTTAAGAGGTGACCTGATAGAGACATGCAAGATGATTAGAGGATTAGATAGGGTGGACAGTGAGAGCCTTTTTCCTCGGATGGCGATGGCTACCACGAGGGGACGTAGCTTTAACTTGAGGAGTGATAGATATAGGACAGATGTCAGAGGTAGATTCTTACTCAGAGTAGTAAGGGTGTGGAATGCCCTGCCCGCAACAGTAGTAGATTCGCCAAGTTTAAGGGCATTTAAATGGTCATTGGATAAACATATGGGTAACAACGAAATAGTGTAGGTTAGATGGGCTTCAGTTTGGTTTCACAGGTTGACCAACATCGAGGGCTGAAGGACCTGTAATGTTCTATGTTCTATGTATGTTGATTAATGTAAAGAAATATTTGAGACTTTGTGTATGGCAGCTAAAGACATTCGTTTGAAAGTAATAAGCACCAGTGTTCAGGTGTTCCCGGCAGATCTCGAGCCTCATGAGAGTTTCAGCTTTGCACCTGAGTAGCTATTTCTTTAATAATATGGTGCCGTTCCCTCGAACCATAGAATAATAGTCAGAGGAGACCAATGGTTTATCTTCCCTTTGTCAACTGTTTCACCGTTATCCATGTAATCTAATTCCTGCAATCTTTCAAAATAGTCGTTTTAAATTGTAAACTCCTACAGTGCGGAAGCAGGCCGTTCGCTCTACACCCTTCTCTGAGGTGCATCCCACTCAAACCCAACCCTCTACCTTATCCATGTAATCCTGCCTAATTTAGCTTTTGACATTTCCCAAGATGAATCCTCTGAGCCTGCATATCCCTGGACCCTGGGCAATTTAGTACGGGTAATCCATAACCTGCACATCAATGACTGTGGGAGGAAACCAGTGCAAACACGACAATGTGCAAACTCCACGCAGACGGTTGCTCAAGGGTAGAATTGAACCTGGGTCCCTGGCACTGACATAGCAGTACTAACCATTGAGTCGCCATGCCATTCTGTGTCACTGGGTGAGTAATGCAGAACTCTGGACTGTCTATACTCGGAAACATTTCTTTTTCTATACTTTTTATCAAAAACCGTTTAATGTTTTGAACCCTTTACTCAATCTGTCCTTAACTTTGCCTGTTCCATGAAGAACAAGTTGTGTTTGTATCATCTCTCCACTAAGTCAAGGCCTTGATCTGATAATGTTCAAGTAAAAACTCTTTGAAACCATCTCTAAAGCCTTGATATCCTTCTTGAAGCGTGATGCCCAGAGCTGAACAAACTTGGCCAGTGGGGTTGGAGCTAGCCTTTTATGAAGGTTTACCATAATCATCTTGCTTCTGTACATGTGTTGTCCATTTGAGATTTTTATAGGCTTTTTATTTATCTGTCCACCTTGAAAGATTCATCTGCATGCATCCTTGGCGTCACAGTTCCTGAATGCCTTTTAAACATTATACCATTTAGGTCATATTTCCGAATCTCCCTCTTCCTATCAACATAGAATAACTCTCAGATCTTGAAACTCCTTGCTATCCTCCTCATCGTTTTATAGGTTTCCAAGTTTGAAATTTTTGTACCCATATTTGGATCCCAAATCCAATTTGTTAAATACAAAGAGAAATTGACTTAGTAATGACCACATTGATTATTTTCCTCCATTCCAAAAAAAAATTCGCCCTTAATGACTCGTCATTTTGTCCTTTAGCCAATTACATATCCAGGCTGCCACTGATCTAATTATCTTATGGGCTTTAAATCTGTTCCGAAGTCAAACTCCTTTTGAAATGCCAAGCACACTACCTTAGCATTTCTTTCCAATGCCACTGTAAGTTCATCTGATAGGATCTGCATTCAACACAACTGTGTTGACATTTATTTAATAGTTGATATAGTACTTTTCCAAGTGCCTGTTCATTTTGTCCTTTATTGCATCTAAATGTTTCTCTTCTACCGTTGATAAGATGAGTCTATCCTTTTTATCTTCCATATTTAACAATAGCACAATATTTACGATCTTTAACCGAGTGTCCTCTATCTGAGAATAAATCCACTTCAGACCAGGGTGACTTCAATTTGAGGACTAACAACTTTTGAATTTCATACATTTAATTTTTACCTTTGACAACATTGCAAGTGCAAGTTAGTTCTTGACTAATAATGTTGACCTTGCTCACATAATATATCAGCGAAGAAATGACAATATTTGTAAGGAACCAATGCAATGATACGCTGGCAAAATCATCTGATGAGTTAGTATGGCATCTGCGTTGGGCAGTATTCTTGTATTTAGTCAGAAAAGTAGCTTTGAATAGCATTAAAGTTTTAGTTACTTAATTGGACAATATCACTTATGATTAGAGATAACGAAGTGTGGAGCTGGATGAACACAGCAGGCCAAGCAGCATCTCAGGAGCACAAAAGCTGATGTTTCGGGCCTAGACCCTTCATCAGAGGGGGATGGGAAGAGGGTTCTGGAATAAATAGGGAGAGCGGGGGAGGCGGACCAAAGATGGAGAGAAAAGAAGATAGGTGGAGAGGACAGTATAGGTAGGGAGGGGATAGGTCAGTCCAGGGAAGACGGACAGGTCAAGGAGGTGGGATGAGGTTGGTAGGTCGGAAGTGGAGGTGTGGCTTGAGATGGGAGGAGGGGATGGGTGAGAGGAAGAACAGGTTAGGGAGGCAGAGACAGGCTGGTCTGGTTTTGGGATGCAGTGGGGGAAGGGGATGAGCTGGGCTGGTTGTGGGATGCGGTGCGGGAAGGGGAGATTTTGAAGCTGGTGAAGTCCACATTGACACCATTAGGCGGCAGAGTTCCCAAGCGGAATATGAGTTGCTGTTCCTGCAACCTTCGGGTGGCATCATTGTGGCACTGCAGGAGGCCCAAGATGGACGTGTCATCTGAAGAATGGGAGGGGGAGTTAAAATGGTTCGCGACTGGGAGGTGCAGTTGTTTATTGTGAACCGAGTGGAGGTGTTCTGCAAAGCGGTCCCCAAGCCTCCGCTTGGTTTCCCCAATGTAGAGGATACAGTATACCACATTGGCGGATGTCCAGGTGTACCTCTGCTTAATATGGAAAGTCATCTTGGGGCCTGGGTTGGGGGTGAGGGAGGAGGTGTGGGGGCAAGTGTAGCACTTGCTGCGGTTGCAGGGGAAGGTGCTGGGTGTGGTGGGGTTGGAGGGCAGTCTGGAGCGAATAAGGGAGTCACGGAGAGAGTGGTCTCTCTGGAAGGCAGACAAGGGTGGGGATGGAAAAATGTCTTGGGCGGTGGGGTCGGATTGTAGATGGTGCAAGTCGGAGGATGATGCATTGTATCCGGAGGTTTGTGGGGTGGTGTGAGAGAACGAGGGGGATCCTCTTTGGGCGGTTGTGGCGGGGGCGGGATGTGTTGTGGGAGATGCCGTCAAGCGTGTTCTCGACCACTGCGGGGGAAAAGTTGCGGTCCTTGAAGAACTTGGACATCTGGGATGTGCGGGAGTGGAATGCCTCATCGTGGGAGCAGATGCGGTGGAGGCGGAAGAATTGGGAATAGGGTGGGAGGAAGTGTATTGTAGGTAGCTGTGGGAGTCGGTGGGCTTGAAATGGACATCAGTAACTAGCTGATTGCCTGAGATGGAGACTGAGGGGTCCAGGAAGGTGAGGAATGTGTTGGAGATGGCCCAGGTGAACTTCAGGTTGGGGTGGAAGGTGTTGGTGAAGTGGATGAACTGTTTGCCGCCTCTTGCTCCCCAGAGGAGCTCACTGATACAGTCATCAATGTAACGGAGGAAGAGGTGGGGTTTGGGACCTGTGTAGGTGTGGAAGAGGGACTGTTCCACGTAACCTACAAAGAGGCAGGCATAGCTGGGGCCCATGCGGGTGCCCATGGCCACCCCCTTTGTCTGTAGGAAGTGGGAGGAATCGAAAGAGAAGTTGTTGAGGGTGAGGATGAGTTTGGCGAGGTGGACTGGTCGGTCCTGTGGGACGGGAAGAAGCGGAGGGCCTTGAGGCCATCTGCATGTGGAATACAGGTGTATAGGGACTGGACGTCCATGGTGAAAGTGAGGTGTTGGGGGCCAGGGAACTGGAAGTTGTGGAGGGCGTGGGTGGTGTCACGGACGTAGGTAGGGAGTTCCTGGACCAAAGGGGAGAAAATGGAGTCGAGGTAGGTGATGAGTTCGGTGGGGCAGGAACAGGCTGAGACAATGGATCGACCAGGACAGGCAGGTTTGTGGATTTTGGGAAGGAGATAGAAACGGGCCGTGCGGGGTTGGGGAATAATCAGGTTGGAGGCTGTGGGTGATGAGGTCCCCTGAGGTGATGAGGTCATGAATGGTGTTGGAGATGATGGTTTGGTGCTCGGGGATGAGGTCATGATCAAGGGGGCGGTAGGAGGTGGTGTCGGAGTGTTGGCGTTTGGCCTTGGCGATGAAGAGGTCAGTGCGCCATATTACCACTGCGCCACCCTTGTCTGCAGGTTTGATGGTGAGGTTGGGGTTGGAGTGGAGGGCTGCCCGTTCTGTGGGGGAGAGGTTGGAGTGGGTGAGAGGGGTAGAGAGGTTGAGGCGGTCTCCCCTCCCCCCACTGCATCCCAAAACCAGCCCAGCCTGTCTCTGCCTCCCTAATCTGTTCTTCCTCTCACCCATCCCTTCCTCCCATCTCAAGCCGCACCTCCATTTCCTATCTACTAACCTCATCCCACCTCCTTGACCTGCCCGTCTTCTCTGGACTGACCTATCCCCTCCCTACCTATACTGTCCTCTCCACCTATCTTCTTTTCTCTCCATCTTCGGTCCGCCTCCCCCTCTCTCCCTATTTATTCCAGAACCCTCTTCCCATCCCCCTCTCTGATGAAGGGTCTAGGCCCGAAACATCAGCTTTTGTGCTCCTGATATGCTGCTTGGCCTGCTGTGTTTATCCAGCTCCACACTTTGTTATCTTGGATTCTCCAGCATCTGCAGTTCCCATTATCTCTCATCACTTATGATTACACTGTCCTGTAAGCTATCATCACTTCAGCCTGCCTTTTGTTTGAGGTTGGGACATTGACTATTCTGTTTTTACTTTACCTTAGCATACAAGGGCTTCAGAAGCTGAGTTTTGTATTTGTGTTGTTTATTTTGTTGCAGGTAAACATGATTGTTTTTGCTTCTTTTCGACAACATTTAACACCAGTGACAAGCCCCTTGTTCTTTGACTATGTCCAACCTGCAATGACTTGTGCTATCTGTGCCATCTTTAGACTAGCACCAAAATTAATCATGTGGCTGCATTATCAGTGTAACCCCTGTGTGTAATGAGAATTCACTTTATCAGCAGCAGGATGGAAAGTGGATCATTCCAATAAGATATTTACTTTGTTTGAAAAGCATATTGTCAGTAGGTCTGTTTCATAAATTAGTTTGAAAGTCTCAGTGACTTTTTTTACATGTGCAGTTTGACGTTTGAAGGAGTAATTAGACAACTGCAGTATCCCAGATTGGTCAGTACATTAAAATACATGATAGCTTTGAGCAGAAGTTTGTGTTTGACGACATGTTTCAAACTATTTATTTACTGAGAGAAACTTTGCTAGTGTTGGAAGAAATGGCTTAGTGGCCTTTTTTAGTCGGGTATAGCTTTTACGAGCAGTTTGCTGAAATGACAGGAAAATGGAAGAGTTCATGTCTGAACTTAATTTTGTTCTCTCACTCCTCCAGAGTGCAAAATGGAATATGACTTTTCAGCAATTCTACTGGAAAATGCCTCCATAATTTTCCTCTATTTGATTAAGTATGTGATGTCTGATAAGCCCTCATCGGTAAATAAATGTGTTTTCTTGAGGTGATAGGGTGAAAATTAACCCTGTTGAGTAGTTTGAATGTGATAGGTTAACTGCCAATTCCCTGATCTATTAATTGGTGTCTATAAGTGGTAAAGTTCTCAGTGTAACCTTAGCTGTCCACTATAGTTCATCCTCATTCCATCTAAAGGTGTTGTGTTCTCTGTGTAGCTAATTCTGGCCATTGCCACCAATTTTCCTGGACGCCCAACACCACCTTGAAAGTGCTTCCTCTTCCACAAATCCTCCTGAAGATTCTTCCACCCCACCACCCCCTGGACCCACAGTGGTCGTTGTTTCCCTCTCCTTGACATTCTTGATGTCAGCTACACAAATGTTAGCTGATAAATGACACATAGCCTTCCCACCACATCTATTCTTGACATTGCATGGCACTGCTACCAAGACACTGGATATTACCATTGTTGTGACAAAAATACCACTTTCAAATGAGCAAAAATTTTGGTTGAGTATATACAAAACAGCAGGGTTCAGCTACCCAAGCATCTCGTTCAACTGCACAAAGATGGTAAGTGCATATTCATAATGCTCAACTTCTTGTTCCCCCAAAACAGTTTCACAAGATCTTCTCATTAGCAATTTGGCATCATGTGATTACTGTTTAATGTTTTTGGGTATTGCTTTTCACATCACAAACATGTAACTACATAATATCATGTTTAACTGAATATTATTGTTGCATATTTTACCACTACAGTCTCTTGTTTTAAACCCCTGATAGGGCCAACCAAGGGCCTCACGTGCAACATGGCAGCCTCCTGTGATAAAGGTGATTTGTAATCAGATGATGTGGTTGTTGCCACATTCCAGTCTTCCATCCTATCCATCACAACATCACTGGGTACTGCAAATTTAATTGCCTTGATGGCATTTCTGAGAGGGCTAACATGGCATTATAGCTGAATTCTTTCTGATGCATTTCAAGGTATTGCAGGAGCAGCTGGTGTTGTAATTTTGTGCATCTGTAGAGAGAAAGCAGAGTTAAGATTTTGAGTCCACTAACCATGTTTGGAAGAAGGGTTACTGGATATGAAAAATTAACTCTGCTTTCTCCCCATTGATGCTGCCAGACCTGATGAGTTTCAGCAGTTTTTTTTCTTACAAATACCTTCTCTTGGTTTGGGACTTAGTGGTTTTAATATAATAATAGGTTTAATCCTTCCCTTATTACTTAAGGCTGTAAATGCATGTTTCTTTTTCCTTGGGCTGTGAGTTGGTGTGTGGGACACTGAGAAGTTTAATACTACGAGAATGACTGTCACTGTGTTGCTAAGTTAGTCAGTCAGGCAGTTGTCCAATTTTGGCACAAGCACCAGTGTTAGTTAAGAGAACTTTGTAGCTCATGAGTGCTTTGGTCCCTAAAGGTCTGCCCATTGACTCCCTTGCTGAATGGGCTGATCTATCTTAAGTGGGCCTTAATATTTGATTTGTCATCTTGTCTGGGAGGTTGATACCTCCACTAGTGATTGAACTAGCTCATGTTTGACTTCTCCTAATATTAAGTTTTCCAGCCTAACCCATGCTGCCGTATAGTTCTGTGCGATTCCCAAGGCTTATCAACTGTATGTTTATGTATTTAATGTGTTACTGTCAGATCACTTGAATGCTTTGGTGAGTGCCATCAATTTTGCTGCCGGACAGAGTTTGCTTTGTCTAGTGCTCCTTATTGTACTGTTGCTTTTAATTTTACATTGGCTCAGTCCTGGGTGTCCAGTCCATCATCTTTGAGAGCCATCCACAAAAGCTTTTTCCGTTCTCCTTACAAAGGGATGTCCCTGATTTTGCAGTTTTTTTTTGTTTTCAATCAGTGTTTTAGTATGGACTTTTTTTTGTGCTCCTGAGATGCTGCTTGGCCTGCTGTGTTCATCCAGCTTCGCACTTTTGTTATTTTAGTATGGACTTCCCTCTTTTGACAAGTTCCTTCATCTAAGTCGCCCCCCCACATTCTCATTGTCTACACAGACCTGCCTTTGAGAATCAAGGCAATGTCTGATGCAGCTCTATGGCTATGTGATACAGATTTTAATTTGCCTATATTTAGCAGTCCTGCCAGATTGTGTCAGATATGTAAGTGAATGTAAAGTGAACAGCAGATGTTCTATTTTCCCGCTAGGGTAGGGGATTTGAAGACTAGGGGGCATATTTTTAAGGTGAGAGGAGAGAGATTTAAGAAAAGACATGAGGGGCAATTTTTTTCTCACTTGTTCAAGTGTGGGTCGAACTTAGAGGAAGTGCTGCATAGGATATGGTTATAATGTTAAAAAGACAGTTGGATAAGTGCATGATTAAGTAATATTTGGAGGGATATGGGCTGTGCGCAGGAAGGTGAGACTAGTTTAGGTTGGGATTTTGGTGACATGGATTAGTTGGACAGAAGGGTCTGTTTCCAGGGTCTGGATGACTGACTTCCTTGTCCTTCTCCACTGGTTCACTAACCCACTCTGGATTACGCTTCCTAGGTAGTACTGTGCGGTTATGGACCTGTGGTAATCCTACATCTGTTGGGAGAGTGTAGGTTGTCATGCGTCTCCATGCTGCTGCATAGGGCCTGCATTACAATAACTTACATTGTCACTACACAAATGGATCAATATGTCCATGTCAGCAATCTGCAGCTACTGTGTTGACCAGTGCCTGATTCATGTGTATGGTTTTTCCTGGTCCTTCACCACTGTTTAGTTCTAAGGAGTTGAGCCCTTCCTTCACTAGACTCTGGATTTTTCCAATAATGTCAAATTTGAGTTAATGTTCCAGCCATTAACGATGAGTCCTAAAACTTTCTTGACTCTACATTCATGGTTTGGGACACAGGCAATTGCAGCACTATGTAACCCTTGGAAGAACGTTTGTCCCAATTACTGAACCACAAATTGTCAAATCTGTCCTCCTTCATAATTGATTTTGAATATGGCTCTTTGTAGGGCATCCAAGACATAGATGTGAATTCACTGATATCTGCTCTCAATCTTAGCTACAATGAAGTGACTGTCTGCATATTGCAAAACATTATTACCATAGAAGCGCAGATCCGCTGTTGTCTTGACTGAATTCATTACTTAGTTGAACATACATTGGCTGTTGTGGGATCCTTGTGAAAATCGTTGTGCAATATTGGTCTGTGTATTGTGCAGAAATAAAAAAATAGGAGCTGAGGCAGGCCATTCAGTCTAGTGAGTGTGCTCTGCCATTCGGTGAGATTATGCCTGATCGGATAATCCTCATCTCTATTTTGCTGTGTATTCCTATCACCCTTGGTATCCTTACTGAGTAAAAAGCTGTCCATCTCAGCTTTGAATGTATCCAACATGCGTGCCTTCCGTTGTGAAGGCTGATGTAATCTATTTATTCAACTCCTCTTCAATTTTCTAGTTTCCTCTTGTTTTCTCAGCCTCATTCTCCAAGGGGCCAATGTTCACTTTGGCTTTGTTCTTATAATTTTTTTAACTCATTGGAATGTATATTTGCTGTGAACCTTGGGCTATTTTCTTTACCATTTTCCGCGATTACTTTTGCTGAACTTTCCCCTATTTACTCCAGCCTCCTCCACACTCATTCCTTTGTAACTACTTCTATTGAAACTTAGCATAACTGTTTTCTGACTTGTCAAACTTCCCTCCTTTTCAGACTCAATGCTAAATTCTACCATGTCCTGGAACTGTTTCTTCTGGGATCTTTTTCTCTGACATCAACCTGCCTCATTGCGCATCACCAGATCCATAGTAGCCTGATTGCTGGCTGAATCGTTAACACGCTTTTCTAGGAGCAGAAAAAGGAAAATGGTGGAAAAGCTCAGCAGGTCTGGCAGCATCAGTAGAGAGAAAGCAAATGTAACATTTTGTGTCCATGACCTTCTTTCAGAAGAGCTCTGAAGAGTCACTGGACGCGAAATGTTAATTCTGCTTTCTTTCCACTGCTGCCAGATTTGTGCTTTTCCAGCAATTTGATTTTTCTGTTTTCCAGCATCCATAGTTCTTTGGTATTTTGTATACTCTTCTAGGAAATTGACCTGAATACATTGAATTCTTCCTCATGGCTATCTCTGCTAAATCTGACTATCCAAATTTACATCGAGGAAAGCCACCCATGATTAATGTGCAGCCTTTGTCACACACCTTCATTATCTCCTAACATTGCTAGGACTGGCTGGCTTGAGTTGTAAGGATAGGCTGGGACTTTTCCTCTTGGAATGTAGGATGTTGACGAGTGACCTTGGAGGCTTATGAAACCATGACGGGCATAGATAAGGTGAATAGCAAAGATTTTTTCCCTAGAACGGGGGAGTTCAAAACAAGGGTGCATAATTTTTATGTGAGAGGAGAAAGATTTTAGATGGGACTTGAGGGGCAGCTTTTTCATGCATAAGTAGTTTGTATGTGGAATGAACTGTCAGAGGAAGTGGTACGTGCAAGTTAGAACCACTTAAGTCATATGGGCTAGTACATGAATATGAAAGGTTTAGAGGGATATTGGCCAAATGCAGGCAAGTGTGAATAGTTTAGTTTGGGAAACCTGCTTGGCATGGATGAGTTGGACGAAAGGTCTTTTTCCGTTGGATGGCAATATCACTTTACGACTCTGTTCTACTGTATAGCTAAAGTTAGGGTGGACCCATGAATTACAGCACCATCATTTTCACTTTATTTCTTATTCCACTTTGTTGTACTGTTCAGAAGCTCATTTTTTGCTAGCATGCTTATCCCATCCCATGCCAACAATGCTGCCCCATCAACCTTTCCTTCCCTGTCTTTTCAAAACATCGCTAATGACCCGAATAAAATTTTCAGCTTTGAACTCCTTTTAACCATATCACATTAACGGTTGTAAGATCATATGTGCTGTTAACTCATTTATTTTGTTCTGAACAACTGTACATGTTCAAAATTGGTCATTAATTTTGCATTTTTAATCATTTTTCCCTTTTTGACCCAGTTTACTGCTGTTTTAGTATTCGTACGTTCTGCTGTTTTCATTTCACTTTATTATCTAAATAATTGACTTAAAAGCTGCCATACCCTCTTGCTTTGTAAGCCCACTCATTGCCCCTCTCCAAAAGCATATTAATTTAAAACCTACTCTGCAGCTCTACTTATTTGATAAGCAATTAAAATGGTCCTTACATGGTTCAATTGAAGCCTATCCCACTGGAGCAGCTCCCTTTTAATGTAGTACTGGTGCCACACTCCATGAACTGAAACCCATTTTACCCACATCAATCTTTGAGCCACTCATTAAATTCCTTGACTTTATTTACCTTATGCCAGTTTGCCCAATGCTCAGATAGTAATCCAGAGATTATCACCTTGAAGGGTCTGCTTTTTAATTTAGCTCTGGAATGTTCAAAAACTTGCAGTAAAATTGCCTTCCTAATCAATGGCACCAATGTGAATAACAATTACTAGTGCTGTCCCCGAGTTCTTTTCCAGTCCTGAGAAGATGTCTGTAACCCTGACACCAGGTAGGTGACACAGCCTTTTGGACTGTCAGCTGCAGGAGGGCATTTCATCCCCATGAGTATCTGACCCCTAAAGCAACTGATTCCTATTTCCTCTCATTTGAATGGCTGCCTGTGCCAAGATGCTGTGATCACTCATCTGCTCTAGAGTCTGCACTGCCATTCTTTCAGATTGTAAGGACCTTGTAACTGTTTCAGCAATTGCTGGGGCATTTGCTCTTGGCCTTCCTCCTATTTCAGTCCCGACTCCTTTCCATCCTCTTACTTTTAAAATCTTTTCATTGCCAGCGCTGGCAAATTCCACTGCTCCTCTTGTTTCCATTCTTAAGTTGCACAGTAGTATTATGCTCCACCTCGTGGCTGAAGTTGGTTGTGTTGTAGTTCTTGAATTCAGCAGCTACCTGTATTGATCTACCCCTGCCGCTAGATGGTGCTTTGGACAATTAACATTTTATCAAGTGCCTAATTTTAACATTTATTTACAATATTTGCATTTGTTTTTCTAACTTTTAAACCTTTTAAAAGGTTATTTAGTTTATGATGAAGTTTGGTACCGAGAGGTCCTAAAGTACCAGACTGTTTCTTTTTATATTTAGGTTATTTTAGTTTGCATGGTCGTACATAAAACTGCATAGGTACCTGAGGTACGTTGAGGTCCAACTTGCACATTGTATATTTTTCCTGGACAAGAAATATCCATGAAAAATCCCAGTTTTAATGTTGATGTGTCTGGGAATCTATGATCGTCATGATTTTCAGGAACATAAATACAACTTTAAATAAAGTTTTACTGTATCATTTCTGTCTTTTTGATCTGTATACTACACCCGTAATCTATCTTTTAGATTTTACTTGCTATATTGTATTTCTGATCTGTAAGTGGTGCCATATTGTCCACTTATTGAAAACTTATGCTCTTCCTTTCAATTTCTGTCCCATGGAAATATGCTTGTCTTGCATAATTTTGACATCAGTGCTTTAGCCTTGTTGTTCTTTGTTTTTTGCACTTTACTTGATATACATTAGGCTAGAGGATGGCCCAACAGATGCTAGTTTCTAACAACAAGTTGGAAAGCTCAGCTTTCCAGTTTTAATTATGCACACAATTAGTGAAAAGTCATTTGGCCATCCAAAGCTATTCTGCCATTCGGGAAGATAGTGGTTGGTCTGTTTTGAATTCCACTTTCTTATCTATCTTCGTTAACCTTTGCCTAATGAGAATCTATTTACCTGTGCCTTTAAAAATCTTCTGACCCCAACCCATTGCCTTCTGAGGTAGAGCTAAAAGTTGCACAATGCTCAGAAAAAGAATTCTGATCTCCCAAAAGGGTGACCCACCATGTCTCCTAATTCTGGATTCATCTGCATGAATAAATGTTCTTTCCATGTCTGTCTCATCAAGACCTTTGAAGAAAATCACTCCTGGCTCCTCTTAAATTCTAGTGAAAAGTCCACAACCTGTCATAATTTTTTTGTCAAGATACTGTTTTCTCCAGTATTAATCTAGTAAACCTCTGAGTCACCTCCAGTGCATTTACAGCCTTCCTTAAATAAGCAGACTGATACTGCAACTGGTGAGATAACACATCGAACGTGCTTCATTCATACATGTCTTGTATGAATGAAGCACAACGTCCTTTAATGTTTGATTTATAGAACATAGAACATAGAACAGTACAGCACAGAACAGGCCCTTCAGCCCACAATGTTGTGCCGACCATTGATCCTCATGTATGCACCCTCAAATTTCTGTGACCATATACATGTCCAGCAGGCTCTTAAATGACCCCAATGACCTTGCTTCCACAACTGCTGCTGGCAACGCATTCCATGCTCTCACAACTCTCTGCGTAAAGAACCTGCCTCTGACATCCCCTCTATACTTTCCACCAACCAGCTTAAAACTATGACCCCTCGTGCTAGCCATTTCTGCCCTGGGAAATAGTCTCTGGCTATCAACTCTATCTATGCCTCTCATTATCTTGTATACCTCAATTAGGTCCCCTCTCCTCCTCCTTTTCTCCAATGAAAAGAGACCGAGCTCAGTCAACCTCTCTTCATAAGTTAAGCCCTCCAGTCCAGGCAGCATCCTGGTAAACCTCCTCTGAACCCTCTCCAAAGCATCCACATCTTTCCTATAATAGGGCGCCCAGAACTGGACGCAGTATTCCAAGTGCGGTCTAACCAAAGTTTTATAGAGCTGCAACAAGATCTCACGACTCTTAAACTCAATCCCCCTGTTATCTTAGTAAAACATTGCATCCCTTCAGCTGCCTTCATTACTTGCTGTACTTGCATGTTTTTTATGAATCAAGCACTAAAATACCCACATCACACAACACCTCTGAATTCTGCAGTCATTCACTGTTTGTATTACTGTTTTCTCATTTTCCTGCCAAAGTGAACAGTTTCACATTTTCCAATGATACTCTATTTACCCACTTACCTAACCTAACTGTATCAGGCTGCATCTTGTTGGTTTTCACAGCATGCTTTCCCACCTATCTTATGTCATTTGCAATTTTAACTATCTTTCTGATTAATGCTCCAGTTGCTTTTGAGTTACCAGGTGATTGAAATGGATAGAGTTTTTCTGATGATTGTAGTGGTAGGGGTTAATTGTAGTTGTGTTGAAGGCTAAGTTGACTTTGGGGCAATGGTGAGCAATAATCATGTTAGATTTTAAGCATTTATTTAGGGTTCAGAATTACTTTTGAAGGCAAAACTTGGTCTTGGGGTGGTGTGGTGGCTCAGCGATTTATGTCTGCTCCCTCAATGCCAGGGACCTGGGTTTGACCCCAGACCTGAGGCTGGAATTTGCGCATTCTCCCTGCCTTTGCATGGATTTCCTCTGGGTGCTTTGGTTTCCTCCCACGGTCCGAAGATGTGCAGGTTAGGTGGATGAGCTATAGGAAATGCAGAGTTACAGGGATGGGATAGCAGGGTGGGTCTGGGTCTCTGCTCTTCAGAGGAGTGGCGTGACTTGAAGGGGCGAATGGTCTGCTTCCACACTATGGATTCTGTTGCACAGAATTTTCAAGGTGGAAATCCTATTAGTGAGTGCCAATGATAATCACCATTAGAGGACTAATATTCTCTACCTACTTGTTCCTGTATATTGCGTGTCTAGGTAGCTCTTTTCATGCTCTAATTTACTGTTCTGATCAACCTCACCAGTTATCTAGCCTGTAACTCAGCTTTGTGCAACTATATGCTTTTCTTTAAGTTTGAAGCTACTCTTCAGATGGTTGGTGCTCCCCTTAGAATTTTTATTTATGCTATGAGTATACTTAATCTGAGTACATTGAAAAACCTCCTTTAATGCCTGTCACTGCTTCTCTATTAGCCTGATATCCCAGTTCACTTCACATAGCTCGGTGGCCATGTAGACACTCGGTTAAGATTAAAATATTGCCTTAGACCAGTCTCATCCCTTTCAAACAATGTAAAATTCAATCATATTGTGATCACTGCTACCTGTAAGATGTCTTTACTGTGGTCTTGAAAATATCCTGTCATATTACATTTTAACCTAGTCTTGTATATTATGATCCTGGCTAGTGTTATTACTGGTGGACGAGTCAGATTCCAGACTGAAACACAGCTAGTTAGATTGTGGTTTGGTTTCAACAAAATGGTACCTCGCTGAAGCACAAACATTCAATGCTGGAGATTTTTCTTTAAATAATATAACCTCTTTATGAACAAAAGAAAGAAAGCAATAATAGAATAAACTAAGGTAGCTACTTATAGTGCACATTGAAAAAAAATTTAAACACACATCAGTACAAGTCTGTAGCACTTCTATGCATTACAAAAGAAAGCCACTTTTAAAGTGCCTCAAAACACACCTCTGGTCAAGTGTTCACACCAGAGACCTTATCTGTTAACACCTTGGTAGATTTAAGTCAGTTATGACTTCATTTTACGAGATTGCACCTGCAGCTAGCCTATTCCTGGAGCTGTTATATATCTGAGCTTAAAAGTACTCAGTTTTCAGTAGGATTTGGGTTTTACCTCAACACTTATGGCCATTAACTCTTGACTGTAAGGTGATCGAGGTGCAGTATATTCTTCCCTTTTCAGCAGCACTACTGTCGACCCTGCCTTCATGCAAGGACTTTGCAGGGCTGTTTAAAACTCCAAGTAAAACCAAAAATGCATGCACTCTTAGCTATAGGTGTTTCCCTTGAACTTAATGAACACAAAGCCACACTAATTCGAAAGGTAGTCCACAAAGTCGGTTTTAGAATAAATCACCCTGGTTACAGAAATACTGACAAGTTGTTAATTAACTTCTGAAACAGGAAAATCCACGTCTGTCTCTAACCAGAATCCAAGAACCCAGACTTGCAGTAAGTTTGAAAATGTACATAGAAATTACATCATCTCTGATCTGGTCGTTTCTGAACCATGCTGCTGTAAAAACATTCGATGATAATATTAGCTTCAATGTGGCATTCAATCTGATTTCTTTTCAATGTGTACCGAAGTTTAAATTACCCATAATTTTTTGCTGTCCCTTAATCATAGGCTTCCAGCAATTGTTTTGTGCTTCCTTTGCCACGTTTGCTATTTGGGGGCATGTAGTTTACCCGGCAAATTACTACTTTGCTGTGCTGCTCCTTACCTCCGCCAAAACTGATTCTCCATTCTGATCTCCTGAAACAAGATCATTTCGAACAATTGTCAAAACCATCTTCACTTAGGAGTATTATACCTCTGTGACTTGGCTTCCTTTTATTTATAAAGTCTCGTGCCCCTCAATATTCAAACCTAATCCTCCACTTTCTGCAACTTGTAATGGCTGTCGTCATTTTATTTGCTTCAATGTGTACTATCCTAAGCCTAAAGAAGATTGAAACATCATGACTGGTGCCTCTGCAGTTTTCCCTCTTTCCCTCACTACCCTTGAATGCTTCTTATGGTTGTGATGTCTTATAAACTAAGTCCATCAGTTTATCCATTCCCTGACCAATTTCAAATTCAAGTATCTGAGTTAGTTCTTTCAGGATCTGAGAAGCAATAACCAACTTGGCAAAGACAGCAAAGTAAGATGTGCGAATAATCTTTTTGGACTCTAATTGATCACCCTCTTCCCTTTGTCAATCTTTTACTGTTTATTGGTCCATAGAAGAATTGGGATTTCCTTTTCCATTAGTTGTCAACTTCTTTTAATATTTATTATTTGTTTCTCTTACTTGCATTTCCACACCGTGTTTTGAACCTCTGTATTCAATCTTGTGTTTTTGTTATAGTAGCAATCTGATGTTTGTCCTAAACCTGATTTTTCTTCTTTAGTTTCGCCTGTTTCTCTCTTGTCATCCGAGGAGCTCTTTCTGGATGTATTTGTCCTTACCTTTCACCTTCATGGGAATGTACTCCTGCATCTGAACCTTTTGCGCTAAGAGCAGTCTTAACAACTATTGATGTCAATTTACAGGTCCAGATTTACTCCTGGCCTACAAGCGACTAGAAATGTGGAAACCCAGTCGTCTTGGAGAGTTGTAGCAGCACTGGTGAAAAGACTGAGTGCAAAATGAATATAAAAAATATAGGTCAAAATTCTAAAAGCTAACAATTCTGAAGTATATTCAGTGATAAAAGGGAGTGTTGCACATGTCAACAAGACGACAAGGTATTAAGGAAATGTCTGAATAGTTAGTAATTATTACCTTTTAGCATAGATTGCAGATCAGGCGTAGATTGTGTCTCTGGGAAAGTTATTTAGATTACCCGTTTCAGCTTGTTGGGGGTTGAAGTGTATCTGGATACATGTCTCCACAGGCTGCTCTTGCAAGCTTTTCCAGATAATGACCTAATCCTCTGATTTGATTGCTTCTATGCCCCTTCCTCTCTCTGGGTGTGACTACCCAAAACAACATGTACTGATAAGCTTCTGAGTGTGCATGAACAAAAGTAGAGAGGCATCTTGTCAGCAGGGTATTTGGTTTTCGGAGCACTATATGCAACTGTCGTTATGGAATTGCAGGTGTTGATTTGCTTTTACTGGTGTCCTCCGTATGGTGACACAATCTTTAACAAGCTTTTTACTTAAAATATGAATTTGACATTTAATACTGCCTTTCATTTGAACAAGTTTGTTTGAGCTGGACGATCAGATTGAGTTCACTCCTTAACCGGTTTTTACTTCTCCCAGTGAGGGTAATTGAATATTTAAAATCTGAAATGAATGCAATTGAGGAATCATCAATCTGTTAACTGCTGAATTTTATATATACAACATGCTAAGATTTTGCAATTTTCTTAGATGTTCTAAATGTAGCTTTGTAAAATAATGAAGAACAGAAAATGCTGTAAACATCTGCAAGAATTGATAGAATTGGCATTTAGGCTTGTAACCGTCATAAAAACAATTTTTTAAAAAGTCTGTGACTTGAGAATCTTCTTCAGGGAAGTTTAAAAAGTAGGTATGAGAGTTTGGTACACTAATTGTTTCATCACAGTTATTGGCTCAAAGCAGAATGATGAGTGAGGTCTGTCTTCCAAATATTTATTGCTTCTCCACAAGAAGAGAGGAGATGTTGTCTATTCGGATTGTGGAGGCTTTCTGCTGCTGTGTTGTTGACAAGTAGACAGTCCGCTTGTCCAGGAGCTAATCTGAGAGTTGTTATAATGAGCAGTACTGTCTCGTGAGTGGAACTGATTTGAAAAAAAAATTGACAAATATGAACTCCGATCATTGTCAGCTGTGAGCAGAGCCATTTCAGAGGAGGCAGAGTCAACCACATTATTATGAATCTTGAGTTGCATATAGGTAAGACTAGTGCAGATGACAGATTTTCTTTCTTCAAGAACATCAGAGAACCAAATAAGTTTTCATGACAATTGAGACTGGTGCCATGGTCATCATTAAACGAGCATTTAAAGAAATTTAATAATTGAAATCAGTTTACACCATTTATGAGATTCAAACCCCCGTCTAGGGTCAGTTGTCTGGCACTAATACCCCCCATACCAAAAATAAGCTGTGCTTGTATTCTTCCTGGAATTGTGCAGCACAACGAACAATGGAATTTGAGGTGTAATTGTTGGAGGCTTACTGGCATGGAAACTATTACTCTTGCCTTTTTATCCTGTAAACAACTGGGCAGTTAGTTAAAACTGAAACTTCCAGGAACCGGATCGCATTTGTGAGCATGTTATCTTTGTGGGAAATCACCTGTAATGAGTGTGTTTAAACACAATCTGATACTTGCTCAGGTCTCCTAATTATCAGCAGAAAGCTTTTAGTTATGGCTTGCCTGTTTCTTGCTCAAACAGTCCAGTTGAGATATGAAATAGGTTACTTTTTTCTGTTCATTAACTGTGTTGTGGGATGGGGAAACCCAAATATAAGTAAGCACACAAATGCAATTCAAGTAGTCAGACTTTATATTTTTTTGCGATTAAAGTGTTAGCATTGAAACTTAAACTAATCACATGTAAGGATTTATTAGGCAGGATCCCATGAACGTTTGCTCAGTGAAGTGACTCTTCATCCTCATGGAAATCCTATGATGCGGTTTGTCTTCTAATGTGCAGAATTATAGAGTTTAGATACGGCAGTGTCATTGGGCAGGTAATTCTGTCTCCATTTTAAAATGACCAGCCTCGTGGGTCCGATATTTGGATTTGGTGGTACTTGGAGTGAAAGAGCTATAGAGTCTCACAGCACAAAAACACACTTTGGCCCAACTAGTCCATGCCAACCATAATTCCAAACTGAACTAGTCATACCTGCTTGCTCCTGGCCCATATCCCTCTAAATCTTTCCTATTCATGTGTTTATTCAAAGTTGTAATTGTACCCACATCCTCTACTTCCTTAGGAAGTTCATTCCACACCTAAACCACCCTCTTTTTTTTTTTAGAAAAGGCCCTTCTTTAAATATCTTTCTCCTCTCACCTTAAAAATGTGCCCCCTAGCCATGAAGTCCCACATTCTAGAGAAAAGACAGCTACCATTAACTCTATCTGTAACTCTCATTATTTTATAAATTTTCTGTCAGGTCACCTCTGAACCTCTTTCATACCAGTGGAAAAAGTCACAATCTATCCAGACTTTCTTTATAACTCAAACCTCCCATACCTGGCAACATCCTCTTCTGAACTTTCTCCAGCTTGACAATATCCATCCTGTGACTGGGCGACCAGATTTGGATGCAGTATTCCAGAAGAGGCCTTAACAATGTCCTGTATAACCTCAATGATTTCTCAACTCCTATACTCAAAGGACTGAACAATGAAGGCATATGTGCCAAATGCCATTTTAATCATCATTTCTATATGTGATGCAAACTTTTAAAGAATTGTATATCTGCACCACTAGGTCCCTCTGTTCTACAATACTTCCCGTGGCCCTACCATTAATTGTATAAGCCTCTGCCTTGTTTGTTGTACCAAACTGTTTATCCAGAATTAACTCCATCTGCTATTTTTCAGCCCACTGACCCATTTCATCAAGATCTCTCCACAATCTTTCAAAACCTTCTATGCTATCGATTATGTCTGCAAATTTACTAACCATGCCTTCTATATTCTCATCCAAATCATTTATATAAATGACAAGCAAATAAGAATGCAGAACCGATCCCTGTGGAACACTGCTGGTCACGGGCCTCCAGTCTGAAAAGGAGCCCTCCACCATTACTGTCTCCTGCTGCTAAACCAATCATGTATCCAAAGCTCACCCTGAATCCCATGTCACCTAACTTTACTAATTAGTCTTTCATGTAGAACTGTTATTTGTGTTGAATATGACTACAGCCTGTGGAGACTTTGCCCAATTCCCTTTGGCAGTTGTATAAATCCTCCTTGATGCTGCACTTGATCTAAAAATTGCTTTGTAAATTGTGATGGAAAATAGTTTCACTTCTGTTCATCTGACATGGCAGTAGTTCCATGCAGCATGATAGACTGTGTCCTCCTTGTGGAGATGGAAGTGTTATTTCTGCAAGGACAGTGTACTGCTGATGATGTTATAGCTGTTGTGGATGACTACTTGTGCTAATCTTATACCTTTGCTACTTTGCGTTTCTCAAGTAGTGTTTAATACTGAGTCGTTCCTACTAATCAGGAAGTTTTCTTATGGCATGAGGCTTGACGTGGTCCAAGTTAATGTTGAAATCTAAGATTTGCAAACTGGGAATTTGGCCAACAGGCCATGCCTTGACTCTGAAAATATCAGGCAAGTTTTAGCACAAGACCCCACATGTTGATAAATTTGTAATGTTTGTCTTGGTCAGATGAGTCTGGTGTATCTGAATGCCAGATGTTTCTTTGAATTTGAATACGCAGTTAACGGTCAGTCAGTTGACCTGAAGTCACATCTAACTAGACTGGGTAAGATTGGCAGATTTCTTTACTGTAAATGACATGAGTATAGCATATGGGACTTGGTCGCTCTTCTGGTTTCATGGTCGCTGATGGTTTATCATTCCAGATTTATTTACTTGACTGAATTTTAAATTTCCCCAGCCGCTGTTGTGGGACTTGAACTCATGTCTCCGGATCATTAGTCCAGGCCTCTGGATAGCTAATCCAGTAACAGACCACTGTGCAACTGCACCCTTTGAGTGTATTCCGGAAGGTATTCTGTTGCCTAGTCTGATTAAAGATAAATTTATTCTTGACCTATCCTGTATTTGATGTACAGTAATTTATCCCTGCTTGTAATTTCAGGATTCCTTGGTCACAATTTAAAAGCTACTTTGTATTCAAATTGGAAAAAGTAATGGATGATTTCAGAGCCTCAGCCCCTGAACCCAGAGCTCCGCCCAATCCCAATGTGGAATATGTTCCTTATGAAGAAATGAAGAGCCGAATTCTTAAAATCGTTAATGGGTTTACGGGGTAAGTTGATCACTTGGCTTTTTCTTAAAAAAAACCTACTTAATTCATGTTGCATTCAAAATGTAGGAATTGTTGTACATATATTTTCTTGTTGCCTGTTCTACCAATTTAGCTAATTCATAAAATTTTTACACCCCTGCTTTCAAGGATTTTTTCAGTTTGTTTTGACAAAACTCGGTGCTATACTGAATTGTATACTTTATTTTTATTTTATTTGCACCTGAATAGATCACAGTGCTGAAGGTAAATTGCTGGTTAAGTTTCAACGAACAGTTTATTGCCCTTGAATAAGATGTGACTAATGGTCCATTTAGTGGATAACTGCTTCCGAGTGGCTCAATTTCACATGATGAACTTTGATTGCAGATAATTCCATTGCTTTGTGTATTCATTGTAGGTTATCTGTTATTGGGACTGGGTCTTCTTTAAAAAAAATTCTAACTTTTCTTTAGAGTTTTAGATATGGAAGCTTTGATCTTGTACTACTCATAGTCTGTCATACAGTTTAGCAGCATTATTTTAACCCCACATCTTTCCACCTGTCAAACTGTTCAAGGGAAACGTTGTACAAAGAATATTGTAATTATTATGTGAATTGAGTGTTCAAGACTTGATCTGATCCATATCTGTTCTCTGGTTATGAATTGGCCAATAAATTTGGCTATCACATTGAAGGGGAGGGCCTCTCAGGAGGTCGCAAGGGGCCTGGCTGAAACTAGAGGATCTTCCTTTGATTTCAAAGATGATGCTAAAATTGTGTTCGAGTGTTATGATGAATGCTGGTTACCATATCATAAAAATGAAGTGGAAGCATTGGTATATGGTATTCAACAAAATGAAAATGTTACCACACTTGAGAGCCTGTTTTCATTAGGAAGAGATGAAGACTAGGTCTCAAGGAAAATAACCAGGTAGTATCTTCAAATGTATGAAACACTTTTTAGTAGAGGAGATTACACCAATAAATCAAATCTCAAATTCTGAAGAAACCCCTTTTGCTAAGACTATGGATAAAATAGATGTCACTAGTATAGAATATTTGCGTAATCCTATTGAGATGTTCAAAAAGAATCTAGTTACGTAAATGGGAGTGTTCTGCTCAGTTTGTTGAGGAAGCTTGAATGGAACATTGATACCAATATTGCTTGCCCAGTTCTGTGCTCTATTTTATGCAATTCTGTGAATTCTTCATTAGTCAAACAGAAATCCATGGTGCGACATATTTTTCCTCTTGCTGCTTGTGCTTCACCGTTGCTGCCCTGTGACAGATACCATATGAATTTATGCACGAAACAATATGATATGGAAGCAAAATTAGGCTCTTTGATCCATTTGAGTCTTTGCTCAATCTTTCGTTCGTGGCTATTACGTTTCTCAATCCCATTCTTGTGCCTTTTCCCCACAACTTTTGATCCCCTTGCTAATCATCTAGTATGTCTTAAATGCACTCGATGACTTGGCTTCCACTGCCTTGTTGACAATGAGTTCCACAATTGCGCCATCCTCTGGATGAGGAAATTCCTCAATCTCAGTTCAAGAGTTCGCTGCGGCTATGCCCTCTGGTCCTAGTCTGTTCTACTAGTGGAAACGTCATCTTCTCGTCCACTCTATCCATGCTCCTCAATATTCTGTAACTTTGAGATTCCCCCCTCATTCTTCTGAACTCCACTGAGTAGAGAACCAGAATTCACAACTGCTCCTCATGTGACAAGCCTTCATCCCTGGAATCATTCTTATAAACCACCTGTGGACCTCCTCTGAGGTCAGTACATTCTTCCTTAGATACAAGGCCCAAATCTGCTCTATTCCAAATGTAGTCTGACCAGAACCTAATATGGCCTCAGCAGTACATGTCTGTTCTAGTCCTCTTCAAATAAATACTAACATTGCTTTTGCCATCAGTTGTTGGAACTACCGCCTTCAATTTAGTATTGTGACTGGATGCTGCCAGTCCATTCTGTGTGGTTTCCATATGTCTTCCAACCCCTCCCCACAGCTATAACAATCTGGCATCTATCCAACAATGTGGAAAATTGCTCAGGTATATCCTGTACATAAGCAGAACAAATGCCGGCCATCACATGCCAAGTTTGATTTTGTTAAGGGCCCCAAAGCTCCTAACTGAATTATAGAATCATAGTTCAAAAATGGAAATGAACTGAATTCCAGAGGTGAGGCAAGAGTGAATACCCTTGATACCGATTGTACTTTGTGTAGCATCTAGGAGTCCTGGAAAAATTGAATCAGGTGGGCATCTTGTGAGGAGTACCCCTTTTTGGTTGGGGTCATACCTGGCAAAAGATAAGATGATCATAATTGTCCTAAAGTTCTTCAGCTTCACAGGGAAGTATCTTTGATCTAACCAACTTCAGCTGCTCCATCAATGACCTTCCTTCCATCTGAAGGTCAGAATGGGAATGTTCAGCAGCACTCACCACTCCTCATAATACAACCAGGTGCCTCTTTGAGTACATCTCCAGTAACATTCAATGCTCAACACCATCTCGGACAAATCAGCCCAATTGATGGGCACAGCACACACAAGTATCTATTCCCTCCCACCACCAGTGTGTACCAACTACGACATGCATGGCAGCATAGTGGCTCAAAGGTTAGCACTGCTGTCTCACAGCACCAGGGACCCGGGTTCGATTCCACCCTTGGGTGACTTTGTGTGGAGCTTGCATATTCTCCCCGTGTCTGTGTGGGTTTCCTCCCACAGCTCAAAGATATGCAAGTTAGGTTGATTGGCTGTGCTAAATTGCCTGTAGTATTCAGCAATGTGTAAGTTAGGGGGATTGTTCTGGGTGGGATGCTCTGAGGATCGGAGTGGACTTGTTGGGCCAAAGGGTCTGTTTACACATTGTAGTGATTCTGTGAAATTGAACGCTTCTTTGGCGACACCTTACAAACTCGTCCATGTAGGAAGACTAGGGCAACAGAATGCCACCACCTCAGTTCTCCTTTGAGCCGCTCACCATCTTGGAAATATATTGTCGTTCCTTCAGTGTCCTTGGGTCAAAATCTTTGAATTCCCTCTGTTTAGGGCATTGTGGATCTATCTACCACCCATGAATTGTACTGGAGCAGGAGGCAGTTCACTGCTACCTCAAGGGCATCTAAGCATGGGCATTAAATGCTGCCTCAGTCACAATGCCCCCATCTCATGTATGAATTTTAAAAAAACCAAGACGTCACCTTGGCTGCTGCATTTGTGAAGGAACAAGTTGAACGCCTTCTGATAACTGGACTTCCTGTACTGCAATTGAAATGAATAAATGGAGATCTAGATCTGTCACTGCTACTTAAGTGAAATATTCTAGCTGAAGTTCAATCATTGACGTCTTTACAGATTTTATTTTAGCTTGTTTTTCACTGCCTTATTTCCCCCTGCAGCTGTTAATCATTCTGCCAGTCATGGCTTCTAAACATGCATCTTTTGTTTCTTGTCCCATTAATGTGCTATGCTAGATCTTTGTTCCTCTTTTCCCCCATTGAATCGCTCCTGTCTTACCACCCTAAAATGGACCTTTTTTCTACCTTTAATTGCTAAAAATCTGTTACTTTGCTAACTTCGTCAGTTTTGATGTAAGATCATTGACCTGAAACCTTATCACTGCAAATAGATGCTGCCCTGAAAGGGGTATTGCTACCTGTTTCTTTTTATTGGTGATTTTGATGTTGCTGGGCAAACCAGAATTTATTACCCTGGTGAGGATCGTGGTTACATGCTGCATTACTTAAGCACAGGATCACCCACAGTTCTGTTAGGAAAAGGGGTTCTGTGTTTTTGATCCAGCAACACTGAAGCACTGGTGATATGTTTAAAATTAGGATGGTTTGGAGCTTGGAGTGAATCTTTCACGTGTTTGTTTCGATGCATTTGTTGTCCCGATCCTACCACGTGCTAGTGGCCTAGATTGAAAGGTGTTGTCAAAAGTATGTCTAACTGAAAGACTTAGCTTGAAGTAGAAGCTGCTATGGCTGCTTTTAGCTCATTGACATGAGATTGGATGAAGATAGAGCCCATGTGTCTGACCATTCAATCAGCGTTTTAGGTCGCAATCTTATCTTCTCCAAGTTTGTTCGATTTGTAAAAGGTAAATAGAGTTAATCTCTCAGCCTTTCTGTCTGCCCTTAGCATATGTGGTCTAATTATTTGCAGACCTGCTTGGCTAACCTTTCCTGGAGTTGCTTTATACGGGCTGAGCGACTAACTCACCAAGTAGTTCATTTATGGAATGGTGTGATACAAATGTTCTCTCACCCTGTATCTGTTTCCCAGCATCTATCTTTATCTTTATAAGATCATAAGTTGACAGATGTGTTCACTAGGTTGCTGCACAACCAAGTATAAAATTTACTGCAATTATTTCCAAAATCCTGTGCCTTTAAAAAGGTGACAAATTCCTTTTGGAATCTGTTGTAACTTGGCTTCTTGAAGTGCAGTATAGTGGGGAATAAAAGTGATAATGCTAGTTTAGGATAAATTAGAAGCTTTTGATCAAATATTTTATGTTGATTGAAATATTAATGACATTTATAGTCCTGCTGTCTCTGAGCTTAATATGTGCGGAACCATGATTGAATCTGAAAATGCTCTGGTCTGTGTTACCTGATTAGTATTCTTACTATGCTGAATTACTGCAGGGGCCAACAACTGAATTCTTTACTTAAATTTCAATTTAACTATGGTCAGAATGCTTGCTTACTTTATTAAATGGAAAGTTTCCATCACTGCTAGCAACACTCTTGTGGTAGTGTCGAAATCTGTTACTGTGACTCTTCCAAGATTGCTTTGATTTCACTGCTCCCTCCTCTGTTTCTGACTGAAGGTGCAGCTACATTTAAATCGTTTGCAATCTTCGTTGAGCTCTTTATCAAACATTTCTTAGAATCAGATATATCGGTTTTGGGTCACCTTAGGTCAAGAATGGACAAAATAAAGTACTGGTGATTGGACTTAAAATATGACTGAAAATGCACATTTATGGTTATAGACTGTTGCACTCGGTTTTTGGCTCCTGTGTTCAAATGGCTCACTCTTGTTCACTATCCAAGAATGTCTTGGAAGAATAATTATTTTGACAAGGTAAGAAGAAGCTGTTAGTGCATATAATCTGCTATCATGTATTTCATTTATAGCAGAGGAGAAAATCCATAAGACCTTTTGATTTGTAGTTTGGTCAGGTATGACACGTCTTGGTATTTGTGTATCAGACCTGATGCTACCTTTTTATAAACGTAGTAAGCTGATAATAACTACAGGGAGACTTTATTTTCTAATCTACATTTGTGGTAAAAGGAAGGTGATTGATCAGAGGGACAATATAAGCAAAATAGTTTGGCTGGACTCCAGGTAAACTTCAAATTTGTTTTCTGCTCCAATCGTTTTCTTTCTGCCCTTTCTGTATATGGCTTCATACTGTAAATGTTAAAAAAGCTTTTTAATCTGAGAATGGTCACAGTAAACAACACTTGCTGTTCATTACACTCTGAATGCCCCACACTTTTTTAATATCCTTGGCATTGTAATTTGCAGTGTTTAAAAAGAGCTGAAAGAGTGCAGCACCTTCTACTGCTATTTGCAAACATTTAGCTTGAAGATATCCTGCTGCAAATTGGATTCGAAGCCAGCAGTGTAGGTTTGAGTATGAAGTGAGTGGAGAGGCAAAGTAAGTTGGCATTTAAAAAGAGGTAGAGACGAAGAAGAAAAGTTGAATGCATTCACCATATAATCTTGACAATTCCCAAAATAAAACATCCATGTGACTGCAACTTGATGTACATATAAAATTCCACTTAGACTAGCAAAGTCTTCAATGCTTTATAGTGTCCATTGAACAACCAGTGGCTAAGTGTCACAAATGTGGATGCCAAGCTTCTGAGGTGACAGTTTATAAAGTCTGTGGAAGAACACAATAACTTCAACTTAGGTTTTTCTTTTTGCCTATGCATGTCAGAATGTTGCTGTCTGAGTTGCCTTGCCTCCTTACAAACTTGGTTACGCCAGTGTCTTGCTACCAGATTTCCTGTTGATAATGAATGCTGATTCCATCACAGTTACTGCCAATTCTGAGCCAATGTTCTCTAAATTATCCCCTTTCCTTTTTTTTAAGATCTGGTAATTCCCCATCACCTGGTTTGGAAGTCAGGTACATGTTTACCATGAGTAAAGCTGACTTATCTAACCCAAAATCTCATTTTGATGCTTCAAATGAGATGATCTTCATGCATCATAACAGTAAGAAGGTTGTTCAAGTATTCTCCAATTTCTGGAGCTCTCCACAGTAGCCACACAAGTAATGTTATATAAAAGGCCTGCTTCGGATTTCATTTGTAGATTCATCTGTTTCATTTCTGATGTGGATGGACTTTGTAGCCATTTTATTCACAAGTTTGTGATTTATTGTATGATTGTTATTTTAGTTTAAGCCAGAAAGTTATCTTTGTTTATTCCCCTGGAAAATTCTGTCCAGAGGACAAAAGTTGACCCATGTGTGAATCGGAAAGTCCCAAGAATTGCTTTTCTTGGAGATTACTGCCTCAATTACTTCAAATAGCATGAAGTGTGAATATTACAAACACTTGATGGTTTATCAGCATTTCAAAATTAATAAACAGAACACACACTACTAGAACAGTTCAACTAATCTGATGTTTGTACTAAACTTAGTCTGCTCCCATCCCTGCCTCATGTGGGTCTCTGATCTTCTTTTTCTACTCCCTTTTTCCTCATGTGTTAATAAAGTCGTCTTTTCAGAGCATCCAGCCTATTTATCCCAGCTACTTCCTCTGGTTGTGCAAGGAGCCATATCTTTTCTTTTTGGACTATATACTAGAATGGAAGTTGGACACTGCTTTAACAATTTTGCAATTTGAAAAACAGGTGGTGCAAATTATAGCTTTTAGCAGTGACATTATTATTTGATTAATTCAGAGTGGTACCACAAGTTTTGGAGTTGAGGAAAAATTACCTGATGACAGCTGTTAAATTTGGAATACAGTCAGAGCCATTCAGAGCAGGCAGACAGTAGGCATCCTCCTTCCCCTCTTTGTGAAGTAAAAGGTGGACTTGGGTCCACCCGATAAAGCATCACATTGAAGAAAACCTCTGCTTTATAGACAGTAGCGAGTTGTTGCTAAAATCAAACTGATTGAGGCAACGTAATCCACACTTGTGATGTAGAATTTTGATCTTCAGAATTTTGTTTAACCTGTATATGTTTTTCCACCCATAATATGTTTGTCAAACCATCTATCTTGTTTTGCATTTAAAAGGAGGTTATTTAATGTTGTAATAGTAGATTAGTAAAGCTTTGTTTTCTCTGCCACATTTTTAAAAAAAATCTGTGTGGCTTTGCCTGAATGCGTAGAGTGGATTAATGAATCACGCAAATAGATACTAATAGGTGTGATGTAGTTGGAATTCTGAAGCATAGTTCCAGGGTGAGGAGGGATGGGAACCAAGCATTGAGGTTTTTAGTATTTACAAAAGACAAACCAAAAGGAAAAGATAGTGGAGCTTTATTACTGGTTAAAGAGAATCAAAACAATCTTGAACAAAGATATTGGCTTAGTCATTGTAGAATCTGTATGAGTAGAATTGAGAAATACCAAGGGGTTTAAAAAAAATGTTAGTGGGGCTGGTATGTAAACCACCAAACTTTAGTGGTGGTGTTGGGAATGGCACGAAACCAAAAAAATCAGAGGTGCATGTGGTCAAGTAGCATCTGTAATTATGGGTGACTTTAATCTGCTTATTGGTTGGATAAATCAAATTATTCAGAATACCTGTGATCAAAATTGTTCAGAGATGCGATTGTCAAATTATAGAATACCTACAGTGTGTAAGCAGGCCACTTGGCCGACTGAGTGCACTTTGACCCACAGAACAGCATCCCACGCAGACCCAGCCCCTTGCCCTGTCCCTGTAACCCGATGATTCCCGTGGCTAATCCACCTAACCCACACATGTTTAGACTGGCAGGAAATAAGCGCACCTACAGGCAACCCCCACAAGCATGGGGAGAATGTGCAAACCTTAGCAGACAGTCACCGGAGCGTGGAATCAAACTTGGGTCCATGGTACTGATAGGCAGCAGTGTTAACCACTGACCCGTTGTGCTGCCTGGCACATCTCTGCAGTAGAATTAACTTCGTCTAGACTTAGAGACGTTATCGCTGCATCACCAGTGTCCCTGCTTAGTGGTTTAAAGGGTATTTTCAGATCAACCTGTTCAGAGATGTCATTATATTCATCTGACACAGATGAGACTTCACTCCACACCACTTCGTCCAGAGGTAGGGGCACTACCACTGCGCCACCAGAGCCCTTTCTTGGTGTTTTTAATTTTTTTAAAAAAACTTATTTTCCTCATCAACATGTACAGAGATGTTCCTACACCCCTCTGATCCAGGTAGGTTTGAACCCGGGTGCCTCGGTCCAGGGATAGCAACACTACCACTGCATCACAGGAGACTTCTTCACTTGGTTGTTAAATTTTTATTTAACCTATTTTTCAAGCCAACCTGCTCGGACATGTTACTATACCCCTCTGGAACTTTGTATGATGTGAACCAGAACTCCTAGTCTAGGGGTAGGTACTGCCCCCTTCATGCCACAAGAGGCCCCTTTGGTGTCTTAAAAATTGCTGAATTATTTTTAAAAAAGGGACCTGAGGGGCAACCTTTTCACACCAAGGGTGGTGCATCTATGGAATGAGCTGCCAGAGGAAGTGGTAGAGTAGGTACAATTGCAACATTGAAAGGGTACCAAGGTGGGTACATGAATAGCAAAGGTTTAGACAGATATGCGTCAATTGCAGGCAACTAGGACCAGTTCAGTTTTAGATTAGATACATGGTCAGCATGGATGAGATGCACCAAAAGTTCTGTTTCCGTGCTCCACGACTGACTCTCACTATTGGTGAGTAGGTGCCTCTTAATGGCACTATTGATGCCTTCAAAAACTTTGCGGATTAGAAATATGTTGATAAGGGTTAGTTGGCCTAACTAGATTTATTCTTCTGTTTTGGTTTTGTATGTATAGGCCATGCTGGGCAGCCTTTTTCTATTAATTATCAAATAGATGTCACTATCATAACTGAATGAGAACAGTTTTATTAAGGAAGCAGAGAACTGTGCTTCTGCTTAGTTAAAAAATTAAATAAATTTTGCTAGATTATAAATACCTCCTTTTTCATTGCTGGTATTTTAAAGATTAACCATGTCAGAAATGAGGCAATAAATTAATCAAAGGTAACTCCCAATAAAGCAAGTTATCCAACTGCTGATTGCAGAACATTGCAAAAGCGTTTAAATGTCTTCCAAAAAAGTCTTCTAAAAATCCATTTAAGAAAGAACAATGTTTCTTTTATCTCAAGAAATTCATTGAAGTGATCAAATGAGGTTTACTGTTAATGCTGACTGTTCTTTTCAAATGACGACAACTTATTCTATCCCTGACTGTTCTCGGACTTAAGTTGCGCACACATTTTCTGAATAGTGAAATAACGTTAACAAACCCACCAATCTATCGCCATTGCTCCTACGTCCAATGAGAATTGAGAGGTTACAATCAGTCATTCTATTCTTTCAACCTTTACTCTTGAGCAACCTATTGTGCATTTCATTTGTACCAGATGCTTTTCAGTGTTTGTACTTTTTAAATTGTTTACTGCCGAATCATAGAATCTACTTCTAAACTATTTTCAAACATGACTCCATTTCAACAATTGAACATTAACATGATGCCAGCCAAAACAAGAAGGCAATAAGGCAGCATACCATTGTTAGGTATTTAATTAAGGATTGCATATGATAGATTAACATATACACATCTTAAACAATTTCTACAATTGCTTGACAGCACCCCTTCCCAAATCCCCGGTCCCCTCTTTGGTACTTGCTTTCTCTTCCCTGCCACCTTTTCCTCCTCCATCCCAGCCCCCAAATATACTTACAAACCTTCCCAACCCACATCACCCTCACTCACAGTTTGTTACCGATTGTAGGCATCCAAATTAATTGGTACTCCTAAAGATCTGTTTGTTACATTGAAGCCTTTCCAGTAGTGGCCTTGCAAGTGGAGACTGTTACACGTGTTCTACGTGCAAACATTCTGTGCAGTATGTAATTAGAAATAAAACTGTCTACTTAGTTGGGATGGATGGTGGCTCATTGGTTAGCACTGCTGCCTCACAGCAACAGAAACCTGTGTTCAAATCCAGTCTTGGGTGACTGGAGTTTGCACATTCTCGCCATGTCTATGTGGGTTTCCTCCCACAGTCTGAAGTTGTGCAGGTTAGATAGATTTGATGTGCTAAATTGCCCGGTAGTGTCCCGGGATATGCAGGTTACAGGGTTTTGGAGGGTAGGCTGAATAACCACTTCCCACGATGTAGGGATTTGATGATTCTATTATTTCACCTAATCAATTGCTTTGGCCAGAGTCACTAAATTAAAATAATCATTTGATGTTTGATTTTTGAGATTTAGGTCTTAAATTTTTAGGTTTCCGTTTCATTGCATGAATTTTAAATGGTTAGCTGTTAGAATACTTTGTATTCTTTGTAATGAGTATCTGTTTCGAGCTCTGTTTATAATTTATTTTTACATCACAGGTTATACCTTCATAATCGAGCAGTCTCAGGACTAGATCTTAGCCAGACCACAAATGTCAGCTGACAGTGTCAGCACAGGAATTTTTGTTATGTAGCATAAAACGAAATGAAAATTTTAGGGAATACTAATGATCTCTTAACCTGTCAACACTATTCCAGAAAACCAAAAGCACTCGGTGTTCTTTTGGCAGCCAAAAGTGCTGCACAGTTTGCACCAGTAGAACATGCAGGACCACAGAAGTTGCTAGACCAGAGGGTGTCAGAATAGGGATGTGTACTAACTGTAGTTGAAAAGCTTTTGGATATTGGGGATTCATTTCAAGGTAGTGAGAGTGGATTTTGCTTTTTTCATTATTTAGATGTTGCGTTGAGCCACTAATGGGTTATTGCTGTGCATGTGTGTATTCTGCCCCTTGGCCCTGAAACAAAATGTTATGTTTCTTGTTTTGCATATATAAAAGATTATTTAAATAATCAATGAATGATTGCTTGTCCCAGCAGAGCGAACAGTGCAGATATTTACAGGGCAAATTTCAATGGTTTGTTTTCAGAAGTTTTCATGTTTATCCTTAACTGTCTTGCCTGATGCTATGGGCAAGTCAGTGTTGTATTGATACATTCACCTCTCAATTGTAAACATTCAGTCAGTGGCATTCTGTTGCATGATATTTTCAATTTTAAGCACTTAAAACTTAATAACATGACTGAATATTTTCATTCAGCCTGCGCAGGAAATTTATGTATACCAGCTTGCTGGTGCCTTTGCTTTGAGGGTTGCCATTTGCCATTACTGAAACTGACATACTTAACAGTCGATTGTTCTTGAGCATCTGTTCAGATAAAGATCAAGAGCATTCAGAATGCTGTTGGTGGACATAAATGGTGCACAATTTTATTGCTGTTGTCCATTGGCTGTAATAATGTTGCTCTTGTAGTCTGATGTAAAGCTGATATTTAACCAGATATTCACCAACCAGCAGGATTACTGACTTGTTACGCAAAGTCACAATCGAATGTTGAACTTCTGATAACACTATACCCGTTCATCTAGGTTGCCTCAAACTTGTCATCAGGTACCTTTTTGTATTGTACTTTGTATTGTTTTGGCCTATTTGTGCTAACTGACACCACGTAACTATTCGATCTGAGTTCAGGTGCAAGCTATTTTACCCTCGTTCTTAGCTATCTCAATATGATGACTTCTAAATACTTCCTTTATGTGCAAATGTGGCAGCTATTTGTTTTCTGTTCCTGGATGCAACATTTACTTTGCAAGTCTGAGATCTGAACAAACTTTGTTGATGAAGCTTGCAGCTTTTTCCAGTTATGAGCAACCTTGTTGTTTTATCCAAATTGGCTGAGCATGATCTCCTATTTACTGTATTGATAATCCTATGAAAGAATTTGAGCAGCCAGTGAAGATGGTGGAAGTTGAGACCTGCTACAAGTTCACCCCCTCAGTTCAACCATTTTTAAAAGTATAATTCATCGGTATAATTGTTCATTGTTTGGCCTTTATTATAAATATAATATTTTTATATCTCTGGATTAGCAAAATGGTTCCAGGACATGGGAGGGAAAATCTAATTGTTGGTGTTTAATTATTATAAATAGTTTTTATACATGATCCTACAGTTCAAAATTGCAGAATGGTCAAGTCTTCATCTTTGCATCTGCTTTTTTTTGTCATCCAGTGTTGGTCACTTTCAGGTTTGATGGTGTGCATTAGATTAAATTATATTCAATATTTGAATAATCATGATGAATTGCTTAACCAATGTTAAATCTGTGTATTTAAAATTTATAGTTTGTGAAGTTGAAGTTGTTCATTAACTGAAGCCTGACCAAAAATTCAGATGGCTTCAGTAAATTGAGAGTTCTATATACTGCTTGGGCACTACGCCATAAGAAGGCTGTAAATGCACTTGAGAAATTGCAGAAGAGGTTTACAAGAATGGTTCCAGGAATGAAAAGCTTCAGGAGCATGGATAAATTGAAGGGGTTGGGACTGTTCGCCTGGGAAGGAAGACCAAGAGGAGATCTGATAAAACATTGTCAAAATCCTGAGGGGGGTGATGGTGCTGGACTGACTTGGGAAAAACTGATTGTAGAGCGGTCGAGAACAAGAAGGCGCCGTTTTAGTGATTTGCAAAGGAAGCAAACATGAAGTGAGAAAAACGTTTCTCTGTAGTCTAGATCTGGAATGTGATGGCTTGAGGTATGATGGAGCCAGCCAAGGGTGTCAGTCAAGTGTGAGGGTTAAGACATTCACGTTTGAGAATGCATTAGTTGATAATTTAAGCAGAAACAATGCAAGGCTATGGGGAAAAGGCAGAGGAATGGCATTAAGTCGCGATTGCTTGTACAGCTGGTGCAGACACGTTGGGCTGAATGGCATCCTCATTTACCTGTGATTATTTTCAGTTAAAAGAAGTATAAAATTTTTCAATAAACAGCTTATCTACAGAGGTGGAAAGGAAAGATAGATTTATATACTTCCTTTTGGCTGGTAACAGACATAAGCAAGTTTTTGGTTCATCTGTTAACTCAGCGTGAGCAAACATAAGTCTTTATGGAAAACCTGAAGAAATGGGCACAAATGGCAGTTTTAACCTTCTGAATATGAAACCCCCCCCCCCCCCCCCCCCCCCCCACCAGCCCCCAACTGTGCTAGGTAACAGAATTTACTTGATTGTAAAATCTAAATTGTGAGGATGTTAGGGCGAAATATTGCTTCTGCCTTGTGACCAGCTTACTATAGCATGCTTTTTGCTTTACCTGTCTGCTGTTAATGTGTTTCTCTACAAAGACATCCTGCTGAAATGTAGTGTTGACTGATCTTGATGATGGTATTTTTAAGTCTTGCTGTACAGAATTGCTGTGTATAAGGGAATTGAATCTTGTTTCTGTCCTAAATTATCCTTTTTTACTTTCGATCAAATTTCAGCAAAATAACCTTGATACCATGCTGTAATATGGAATTTCTTTTGCATGCGTAGATCTTGAGATCTGTGTGCCAAATGACTTGATCTTTACAGTTGGGATTAAAAGAATGAGACTGTCATTTATGTAGCGTTCTTCATGACTGCAATGTTTGAAGTACTTTTACAGCCAGTTAAGTACTGATTTTAAAGCGATGTGTAATGTCGGAAACCCAGAAGTCATTTAGTGCTCAGCGATCTATGTCCTAGAGGAAAAGGTATGATAAAAGTTGTATGGTGTGTAATATTTTGGATTTTTTCTTTCAAAATAGACGCAGATATTTGTTGGTCAGTTCTGTAAAGATCCATTTTTAATAAGTCAGAATTAATTTGGGATAATGATCAAGTGGTTCAATTTCAAAGGAGCGAGCGACTGTGTGCAGTTAAATACCAGGTAACAGCACCTGCTGTATGAACGGATAAAATGTTTCTGCTGTTCTGTTTATGACAGAAAACGCATCAAGGCCACCAATTTAGTTTTGAGTTCATAAGTTTCAAGGGTCATAATTCAGAAGAATCATAAACTGAGTTCAGAAGCAAGATTTAGTTTTCTGTGGTGATTTTTTTTATTCTTGTTCTGTTTAGCAAATGTGGAATTTGAGTTAATGTATTTTAATAGGACGTTGAAATTAAACCAAGTTCTAAGGCTAAAATTTGTGTATTTTTCTGGGGAATGGAGCAAATTTTATGATTTAGAGTCAGACTTTGAAGTTATGTTTAGGGATGGTGTTAACTTAATCTTCAACTTCAAGCTGCAGAATAAAATATTGAACAAAACTTGCTTTTAACTTGTCTTTCATGTTGTTATGTTTGCAGATCTTTGCAGTCAGTGACCTGCTTTTAATATATTATCAGTGATGTAATGCAAGTGGAGGCGAGAGTTTTGCAATAAAAATAGCAATAAAATATGACAAGTTAGTTTCGTCTTTTAAATTGCTTGTTGAGAGAAAAATATTGGTTTGGAGACTGGGAAAGCTTTATATTAAAAAAATGCTACCTGAGTAGCTTTGTTTGAATTGTCACCATTCAAATCTGAGAGCAGGGCTGTAGAGTACTGAAGTGAAGTGACAGTATGCCTCATACACTGAGATTCTGCATTTGTGACCATCTAACTTGTGCTATTGACATTGATGGTTAATGTGTGATGGATCCATTGAAGCCATCAAGAGATAGCTTCAGCAAAACTTCCTTTTACTCACTTTCCTATAAACATGTATTGGCTTTTCTGTTCTCTTTAGTCTTCTGGATTTTGGCTTACATGGCAACTACAGCAAAAGCAGACAATGTCTTTAAGAGAAGATAGATTTATGAATGAGGAGGCAAATTAGGAATGGGCATCTGAACTTGAGTTTCTAGTTCTACTAAGAAACTCCAATGCTAATTTTTTTTGCCTGTTTTAAAAAAAAAGTTCTAACAAGTTTCAATATGAACTTATGCTCCGTTTTGAAAATGCCTGCCATGCCTCCCAAACATTTTCTTGTTCACCTACCCCAACTCTTGAATGTTCTTGTTGATGCATAATATTTGTTTGTATCTCCAGTATTCCCTTCACTATCCAGCGTTTGTGCGAGCTGCTTACGGATCCTAAGAAGAATTACACTGGGACAGACAAATTTCTCAGGGGAGTTGAAAAGGTAACCAAGAATCTAGAAACTAGTCTTCATCTTATTACTACTAATGACCTAATTTGTGCTATGCCCTTTTTAAACCTGGTTTTTACCTGTGTTTCATGGGTTTTGGAGTTTGTTTTTCTTTTAATTTGGCCTTTCTTGCTCTTGAGCAAATTAGCTTCACACTCAGATTGGCTTTTAATTATTTTAATCAACCTGTTTGGATGTGCGATGACACAGTTGTCGATTTAGTGACTCAAGACTGCTCTGCCTTTAATATCACCCTTTAAAAGGGGGGGGGGAAATCTATCTGGCTTAAAAATTTCAGTTTACCCAATATCCGAAGTCTCTTGGGGCAATAAGTTCCAGACTTTCAGTATCCTTTAGCCGGAACAATTGTTTACTGATCTTGAATGATCTAGTTCTGATTTTAAGGTTATGTCCCTTTTTTGTTTTGTGCTCTTACATCAAAGAAAATTATTTCTCTATATAAAGCTTTAGAAATTTCTTAATCATTTTAAACACCTTGATTAGGTGTCCCCAAAGTCAAGAATGCCAGCCAAATGTATACAACTCGTTCGAATTTAACCCTTAAACCCTGGTATTCTTGTTTTGTGACACAACCAGTCCTAGGTTAACACATTTCCACAGAAATAATGTCTGCAGTTTTTCTCATGCTGTTTTGTTCTTGCTCGTTTTCTCTAGTCATGAACAGTATCGACAAATAGCAAACAAAGCATGGTTTGATCTGTTTTCTTCCATCTGGGGAGAAATTTTTCATGTGCTGTTGATCTCAACTAGAATATCTGGGGAAGTTGGGCATTCTCTACTAATAAGACTTTGCAGATGAAATGTTTTGTAATTGATGAATTATGTGGAGTCAGATTTTAGGTGTAGAAAGTTCTTGCCTTTAGTCTCATGCACTTTTTTGTACATTTACAGAATGTTATGGTTGTTAGCTGTGTGTATCCATCTACAGAGTAAGTAAACTTAAATATTTAATGGTTCATGCTTTTTACTCAATTTGTTTAATACTTCAAAGGTTTTAAATTTGTCATAATTTCTTCAGGAAATGCAACTTCGGCTCAAATAGTTTGAATCGAGTGAATGGTATCATGCTGTCTGGAAGCCATACTGGGTATACAGACAGGTGAGCCACAGTGCAAGTTTTCTTTGTGATGCTGTTGAGTGTTTCCAAAGGAGTGGTGAAACAGTGCTGATCCTGAAAGGGAGAAAGCAGCTAGGTGCCATGATAACTTTGCTTTAAAAGCATGCCTACAGAGCTGCCCAGATGTGAAATACCAACTTTCTGTCAAATGTAGCAGATAGTATTGATGAGAAGAGCCCATTCTTTCACCTTGAAGTTTTTATCTACCACCCAACTAATTAACCTTACACATAAGTTACTTCAAGACAACAAAATGTGAGGCTAGATGAACACAGGTTACTTCTATGACTTGACTATTCTCACTGTGACTCTTTTGGAAATAGCTGGAACATTTTACATTTGGCTGTACATTAACCATTCAATTTTAGCTTTTACTCTGTTTTAACATTTTTGAGGGGTTTGGTGAAAATTGCCACCTTGGTTCTGCAGTTACAATTACATTTCTGAGGGCACTAGATACTAAGTCATTATTGAACAGTGAATTATAGCAGACTTGAATTCGTGTTTGTGGGCATTTCTGTATTGCCCTTTGAACCCCTCAGCAACAACAAAGTAGAAATTGAAAGAAGGGAGGAAGGGAAACCTGAACATCGTAAGCAGCAATGAGTGAGAAACATCATGCAAAATTCATTAACTAGTGAAATGCAAGTGCAAAACAAAGAGGAGTGTAATGAAAATAGTGGTTTTAGCGGTGAAATACCATCATTTGTATCTGAAAAATATGACGATTGTCTGGTGCCACAGCTTTCAACTTTGTGCTGAGTATTATGTCATGCCGTACGTTGGGTCTTGAAGTTGTTCCTTTGGTTCAGCTTGGATGTAAGTTGGCATTTCTTTAAACCTAAAACGGCTTTAATTTTCTTTGAGCTCCTAGATTTATTTTCATTCACAAAATGAGTTATTTAATATGTTGATGCTGCTTGAAGTTCTGGGGCAAAGTAATCAAAATATAGGGTCCTTTAGTGGTAACATTGTTTGTTGATCTGAATTCACTTCATACCTCAACCTGTTTGAATTGAGCATGAATTTTAACTGAAATTTTAAAAAATACACCTTTATTTAGCTTGATATTGAATTTGGGAGATCATTTACTTTTGTAAGCAAATACATTTGATGAAATGCTTTTGAACATTCAGTATTTGCAGTAAAATATCAATAACTAATTTCTGGTTGCAGTGTCTAATTGGACCACAAATCACTTGCATACATATCTGATGTAGTTCAGAATCTTAAGTTTGGAGTGCTTGGTTTGCTTTCAGATCTAATATCAATGGTCCTGGTACTCCAAGGCCCCTCAGTCGATCAAAAGTTTCGTTATCAAGCCCTTTAACGACAAACGGTTTGCCAGACAGCTCTGAGAGAGAAACTAATGCACAGCAACCAGAAGACAAATCGCACAGGTATTTTTTCCATATCTTTGAACAAAGTTGTTAACCTTCACATAAATATTGGAATGTTAAAACATATTCTGTGTTGAACTGTTTGGAAATAGCATGCTGTTGAAGTTTTTTATGGTATTGAACAAAGTAAATTATTCTGCTGCAAACAATGCTTTAAATTTTCTAGTGAATCAAAAATGCAATTTGTCATGAAGACAGAATACGAGAGTAGAACCAGTTAATTCCAGCCTGTATTCAGTATAATACTTTTTTGTTTTTGCTAGAGTCTGGATCAAATCTCTCATTCTCAAAAATGTCATCAATTTAACATGCACTTTTCTTCTAATAGTGTTCATTCTATAAAACCTTGATAGAGTATTTGAACCAATCCAATTGTACTTCAGAATTATGTGCTTTATTTTAAAATAGCTCACTTTTTAACCTTCAAGCTTTGTACTTGATAATTTACCATTTTGGTTGAAAGTTGATGTTGCGTTCTTCATTATACTGGAACAGGCCTCTACATTACATTTAATGCAATAATAGCTAGTCACAGAAAGCAAGTTTGTGTCAACTTGAATTTTTTTATCCGTTACAAGAAGCAATTTATGTCCCATCTCTCTCTTTTTTGACATCTCTGAGCTATAGTAAAGATAATATTCCTGAACCTGCTGAATACATGGATTCTGTTTGAAGCACGCAATGTAATACACTTAAAGGTGTTACTTTCAACTTTATGCGGGGTGCTATTTGACGTAAAGTATATCACTATTTCAAAAGTAAATGTGAAAGCCCATTTTTTTTTGAGTTGTGGTATTTATGGGTCTGCACAAAATATGTATGTGTATGCTCTTTACAGCTTATTTATGTTACACTTATGGATTATGGTATATCTTTAAGAAGCAAAGGCATTAATTTACATAGTGCCTTCATTTCTAAAGCATATTTTAGAAGTCTGTTCACTTACCATGCAGAAAATGTACAGCCAGTTTTCACACAACAAGCTCCCCCCCCAACAGCAACAAAAAAATGATTTGATAATCAACTTTTCATGATTGAGGGATAGTTACTGGCCAGGCCACCGAGAGTACTCTTCACAATGTAGCCTGTTTTTCCCCCGGCTGATTGACAAGGCAGTCGGAGCCTCGATTTAAGACATCATACTGACCATTAAGACCTCCCATAATATTGCACGGAAGTGTCTCCTTTGATTTTTGTGCTGAACTCTTCCATGTGTCCTTTGGACTCAGATGAATGTGCTCCCGATTGATCCACAGTTGATCCTGAAATAGCATCTAAATTAACATAACTAACACAGTGTGGAGCTGGAGGAGCACAGCAGGCCAGGCAGCATCAGAGGAGCAGGGAAGTTTGATGTTTTGGTCTAAATTAACAACCTGCCAACAAGTAGTCATTTCTTAGCTTCTTTTGAGATGGAGCCAGGAATTTAGACCAATAACTGCCTGAGCAGGAAGAAACAACCTAGTATACATCAAGAAATTACCTCAGTTTTACTAAATGTTTTAGCTGGAGAATAGTACATCGTATGTTACATTGTCTGTTCTGTAAAACAGCCTTCTGCCTTACAACCTTACAAAAAGGTTTGCCACAGTGGAGGAACAATGCATCTTATGTGTGTTTTATAGGCCCAAAGATGATGACAAATATGTTATGAAGATAATGGTCAATATGATTAAAGTTGGTTGTTTGCCTAAACCTCTTGACATCTTCAAGTAGTCTTTGAGTCTTGTCAAAGTTTTTACAATGGCTGCACATTTTGTTTTTAAACAGTGATTCACCAACTTCCCATGGAGACAACGTGCAAAGTAACTGTTCAAAAAATAAACATTTAGAGAACACGATGGAAGCTGAGGCACCAGAGGTAAAACGGCTCAAATTTGATGCAGAAAACGAGGAAGAGGAGCCTGTACATTCTGAAAGCTCTTCAGAAATGCCTGAGGAACCTGAGAACACAGCAAAGCAGGAAGAAACCAAAGATGATAGTGAATGGATTGATCCAGTCAATGCAGATAAACAAGGTACTGTGTACCTTCCTGAATATAGAGTAGTACTATAACCAGCTAGAATCATTTTCTAATTTCTTGTATCATTTGACTGATGGGAAGGTGATAGTGAAGGTTAGTAGGTAGATTAATAATTCCACTAATGTACAACAAAATCAGGTGAGAAGTGAAAACTGGAAATACAACCTGGAAGTAAAAATAATAAATAATATTAAAAATAATTTTGTATCAAAGGGCTTTACAGTAAGTTGAAATTGTATTGACTTTCATAAGTGGCCAATAAAACGTGTTGCATTGTATTTAAGAATCTTTTATGTCAGACCTCTGTGTTCTTCCATTTTTGTCTCCCATGAAGACGTTACAGGTTCACAAACCTCTGTATATTTGCTTGCAAACAGTATGAACGTAGAGACAAATAAAAAGCTGATCATTTAGCCTGTCCAACACAATGGCTGAACAATTCTTCCCACCCTGTAAATTAGATAATTTCCTGGGAGAAGTGAAAAGATTTAAGTAATTTCTTTTTAATATGGGCATCAATCACAAATAGCCATGCTTCGGTCTTAGACCAGTGCTTGTAGTATAATTGTCTTAAACATAAATTTAGCATATGTATTCTTCTGAATACTTGGGAATCCAAGCAGCTGGATTAAATCTATATCATTGCTTTACATTCTTGCAAGTGAGTGCACAGTGTGCACCTTTACTACAATTGACTTTATGCCTACATTTTAGTTTGCTGTTGGAGATCATGAATGTTCTTGTGAAATAAATCTTATTCAAATGTTTAAGCAATGTTATCTGCTTTTGATTTGGTGCATAAATCAAGTTTCAAAACCTTATTTAATTTAGTCTTATTTAACACTGAAGGTTTCCATTGTGATTTAAGTACCCAGTCAAGTTTGCTCCTTGTGACGTATGCAGTAAATGACAGAGCTTAATTGAATTTCAAGTTCTGTAAAGACAGAAAGAAGCTACTTGGCCCAATATGTCTCCGTTAACCAACAACCCTGCTTTTACCCTAATGTCGTGCTTTATTCAAGTGTGCACCCAATTTCCTTGAAAAAGTTGCATTTCAGTTGGTATCTTCTCCACCTTTCCAAGCATTATTTTCTTTTTCTTACTGCATATTAAGATTTGAGGTAATTTCTGTAATGCTCGGATTTGCTAACCAGAAGATGTACTAAATTCAATTAATATATTACTGAAAACATTTGAGCAACTTTTAATATATAATTCATTGAGATGCAAAAAAGCGATTAGATTCCAGGTTGTCAGTGTAAACTCTAATCTCATAGTGCAGTGATGAAACAAATAGTGAAGTTCTTGCATTAGTATGTTGGCTGTAGCATAAATCTTAAATTTTTTTTCATATTCCTCCTCCCCATAAACACAAGTTTCAAACATCACAAGTAAAAATGGTAATCTGTTGGAAATAAATTTATTTTTAACAATAATACATGAAGTTGCTTCCGATCAATTTGTTTCAGTTCCCCTATTTATAATGGATTCAGTTTATTTATCTCTGAAAGTTGGCAGCTGTGCAGTACTGGAAACACAAAAGTGAGATCTGATGGCTTTTTGTGTATTTATAGAGCCCTCAAGCAAACAAGTAAAAGCCATGTTTGAATCTGAGCAAGAGAAAGTTGAAGTTTCATCTGGAAATGTCAAAGCCTCAGATGAAAATCAAATGGACCAAACTGAGCCAACCAAGACATTAACTTCAAAGGCAAGCGAAATCAGTGAAAGCACTGACGATGTTAGTAACAGTGTGGACTGCAGTGATACAGAAAAACCAGCCACACCTCCTGAAACTCCAGACATGCCTTCTGAGAGCCCAATGGAGAATAGTGCAGATGCTACAGAAGAACCAATGGAACAAGACTAAATATTGAGATACTCTGCAGCATTTTCCATGAGGTGTTGATTTTACACTGTATAAAGTTTTATGTAATAAAGTGGACCTTTGTTTCCAGGAGAAGGAGAGGCTAACCTTCTCCAAGAAAAACCTGGACGAGCTGTACAAGATGAGAACTGTGAAACCAGCTCCTTCAGGTCTCATCTACTGCTCCCGCTTTTTTGTTTGGTCAAATCAGTGGTTTTGTGTATAGATTTTTAAAATTAGTTTTTAAACTGGAAGGTAAAACTATAATTGTCAAGTTGTTTTCCAATTCATTGAACTAGGCCGTTTACCACAGCATTTTTGTCTCATTTTTAAACCTCTTTGGAAAAATTACATTTCCTACATGGTCACTGTTTCAACATTTGATACATCAAACAACAGGTTGAAGACACATTCCAGGAAAAAAAAACCCCAGAACAATGCATCACATTCATTTACTTCTGATCCAGTATTGATGGGATTCATTAATCTAAAGGGAGTGTGGGGTTCACGTTAACGTGAAACAGCAAAAGGTTAGGACTTGTTTCAAGTTCAGTTTGTTTTGGTTGCAGAATAAATGCTTTTTTTTTTGATTCATTGTTCAAGCAGAGAAAGGTGTGGGGGAAGTAAATCACTCAATTTAAGCTCAGTGGTTAGAATATGTAAATTTGAATAAATTCCTTTCAGTTACATTTTTTTGTAACATGCAGACAGCACTGTTACACACACCACTGACTACATGGAAGATCTACTGCAATTACCTTGTTAATTTAGTCTTGTGCCAGACCTTATGTACTGGTCATGCAATTTTAGGGGGTGCATTGAACCACCATGATTTGTACAAAATTTTGAAGTGAATGAAATATTTTTGAACATGCTACTACATTTTGACAGCCAGTGGTTGTACATTTTTGGAGATAACTCAGCACAAATCTTCATCTGTACTTCTGATGTTTTCTGATATTCATCTTGTAAATTCAAAATTCTTTAATCATTTGATCACAATTATTGGCTGTCAAAATTTGTTTGTACTTGTTTCTGACAACTGTACTTTTTGATATTTAGAATTTTTAAATTTCTGTAAGTAGATTTTGTAGATTAATTGTAGATGTAATTGTTCACTGCCTTTGTGAAACGTTATATAATTGTATAATTTGTGTGTAAACTGAATGCTTTCGGCTTTCAATACAGTATTCATATAAAGCAATAAATGTTATATCTGGACACAGTCTGGAGACACACTCCAGTTCCCGTTGATAAAATTTGCACAGGGTTGCCAGAGGCCATGATGACTGCACGTAACTGACAATCTACAAGATTGACAGTTTTGTCTTTCCTGTGAATGTAGTATTTTGCACTTGTTAAAGTGAATATTCTGGAGATATAATTTTGTGGGATCTTAAATTCACTGAGAGAATTAAGAGTCTTCATCCTAACCAGTATGTAAAGTTTTTTTTTGCAGGATGCCTAAGCTCTGTAACATTGTTTCTCTTCAGCCCTGTGGTTGGGAAGAGCATCTTACGTTGCTTATTAAACAATAATTTTTCACAAGTTTTTAAACCAATCTGATCAGCAAAAATGCTTTTGAATTTTCATCTTGTTGTCAATGCCACTGGCAGAATTTTTAACAGTACTGTACAGGGGATTTGAATTTTTTCCCTTTTCTAAAGAATCCTTGAATTCTGCTTGTAAAAGTTGAAGTTCTTTGCACTGCTGTGTGAGTGTGTGGGAAAGAAAAGCAAACTTTTTATTTAAATCTTTATACCATAAACATGATTTCCAATGCAGCTTTCTTCTGTGTAACATGGCGAATTCCTTATGCTGCAGGATTATTTTTAGTAATGTGTTCGCTTGTGAACCAGTTGAGTTGAAAATCTGATTTGAGGAATTGTGTTCTGAGATTCTTAATGTGACAAAACAAAACACTGTGGAAGATGGTTGAAGAGAGGTGGTTCATGGATGAAATGAGCTTTCCCCTTTCTCCTCTCTACCTGAAAGTTTACCCGTTTAATGAGGGGGAGAAAAGCTAAACTTCCAGGAAGCGTAATGTCTGACTTTACTTGGAAGGATTCTAAATGAGAACTTTCTTTTCATCCTTTAGAAAAGCTTTAAATAGTGATAAATTAATCACTTGGGAAGGGCAATAAAAAGCTGGCCGGCCGGCCAGCCAGCCAGCCAGTGACAGAATCCTCTGAGTGAATGAAAAAATTGTATGGTACTAATCTAAATCTTACACTTATTCAACCGTGTTAGCTCCGTTTTATAATCAGTGCTGACACTCCTCTGTCTATTTAGTTACAATTTTCTATGTCTTTCCAGTCTACTTGTACAGCTTCCCTTCCCAAAATTTCACTATATTATGTTCAAGTTTTTTGCTTCCACTAGTGTTTCTATACTGGCTTAATGAACTTCTGTTGTCTTTGTGTTACTGCTAGTTCATTCGGAACCTTAATCTTACCCTCTACTATTGTTGGACTGGCTGGTTTGTCATTTCACTACATTTTTCTTTTGTAAGAATAAATTTCCATAATTAGTCCACAGTCAAGTTTGTTAATTTAAGTTTTTTGTTTGTTTGTGTTTTTTTCAGTTTTTGGTTATGCAGGTAAATGTTGGGAAAGTTTTTTTTTCAGAGTTTCACAGGCTGATTACCAAATTAGGCTCATTGTATGATCTTATCAGGTGAAATTTATTTTGTTTTCAATATGCTATATTAAGTGTTAGTGAATGTGAAAATCTGGTGTTTTAGGCTGTGTTACTTCACTATTCTTGTGTTTATTGACATTAGGTTTGCATCATGACAACAGTGGCGGGTAATGAGTAATCAACAGCATATGCCTCTCGGTGGTTTAACCTATTTAGGTTAGGAGGGAACTGTATTTTTTTCAGCATTGGGTGGGGTAGTTGAAACTTCTCACTGGTTAGCAGCAAATTCAGTCTTTGCTTGTTCAGGTTAAAAAAGAAAATACTGTAGATGCTGTAATCTGAAATACAGCAGTGCTTTGGAAAAACTGTAAGATGGAAGAGCAGCCCATTGAGTCTGCTCTGCCCTTCAACGGGACCATAGCTCTTCTGGTCATCCGCAAACCTCTTGCCTGCCTTGTCCCTGTAATCCTTGATTCTCTAACTGGTGTACTTGATAAACCAGCTCTATCACCCTCTGATAAAGAATTCCACAAGGTCACTACATTTTGAGAGGCAATTCCTCCTCAGTTGTCATCTTCTGAAATTATGCCCTTTGGTCCTAAACTTCCTTGCAAGGGGAAATGACCTTTCTGCATTTAACCTGTCAAGTCCCCTGAGAATCTTGATTATTTTAGTAAGGTCTCTAGTAAGTTTTCTAAACTCCAAGTACAGGCCTAATCTGCACAACATAGACTCGTGAGACTGTGTTTCTCCATACCAGGGATCAGTCTTGTGAACCTTCTCTGGACTGCTTTCAATGCTGATATTTCTTTCCTGGGCCAGGAGACCAAAACTGTTCATAGCATCTCAACTGTGGTCTGATAAGTGTCTTGTATAGCTTAACAAGACACAACTATTTTATTCTTCATTCCCTTTGGAAATAGGTCAAAATTCTACTTGACTTTACTTTTACCTGCTGAACTTGTGGAAGTTTTTCAAAATCATGCATGAGGATGTCCAAACTCCTGTATGCTGTAACTTGCTGCAGTCTTTTTCCATTTAGTTAATATTCAGCTCCTCTGTTCTTCCCCCTAAAGTTCACATTTTCCCATATTCTATTCTATCTTGTCCACTTGCTGAACTTGTTTGTAACCCTTTACAGATTCTCTGTCATCCTCAGCACTTGTCTTCCTCCTATTTTGTCGTCTGCAGACTTGGGAGTTACTATATTTGCTTCTCTTATTCAAGTCATGAATATATATTGTAAATAATTGTAGCCCTAGCACTGATTCCTTTTGTGACAATCCACTAGTTGCATGTTGTCATCCTGAAAGTTTGCTACTTTACCTACTTCATCTCCTATTAGTTAGGTAGTTCTTTCTCTGCTAATATGCTACTTCTAACACCTTGGGCTCGCATTAAGTAGACTAATCATGTACTTTCTAAAATGCAAGTATGTTTCCTTCACTGCTTCCCATTTATCATGCTTACTTCCTCTGAATTCTAATTAATTTGTTAGGCATGATTTCCCCCTTTGAAGCTATGTTGACTCTGCGTGATCATATCATGTATTTCTAAATGCTCTGTCAATACATCCTTTATGATATATCTCCAAGTCAGGATGGTGATATATCACTGTTCCTTTGCTGTCACTAATTTTAAAAAAAATTTGAGTTCCTTTCATAACGTTTGTGGGTCTACTTAGAGCAAATGGACTGTCGCAGTTCAAGAAGGCAAATCACTACCACTTTCTCAAGGACAGCCAGTAATGTCCACATCCCACGAGAAAATATAAAATGCAACACATTTTTCCAATAACAGCCATTATGCTAACTGGCTGCTAGTTAGCTTTAGTTTTGTCTCCTTCCTTTCTCAAATAAAGGTAAAATGAGGAAATAAGACTCAGACCTGGCAGCACCTATGGAAAGAGAAGCAGAGTTAATGTTTCAAATCCAGTACCGGCTCTTTTAACATTTTCTGTTTCTCTTGGACAGCATGATGGCTCAGTGATTGATTAGTACTGCTCCAGATACCTGGGTTCGATTTCACACTCAAGTGACTCTGTGGAGTTTGCACGTTCTCTGTGTCTGGGTTTCTGTCAGGTGCTCCAGTTTTTTCCTACAGTCCCAAGATGTGCAAGTAAGGTGGGGCCATTCTAACTTGTCCATGGTGTCCAGGGAATGTGTAGGTTATGTGTGGAAGCTATGGGTAACGAAGGGATAGGGTAGGTGGGTGAGTCTGGGTCTGGGTGGGATTCTCTTCAGAGAGTCGGTGTGCACTTGTTGAGCTGAATGGCCTGTCCTCCCACTCTAGAGATTCAATGAATTTGCTGTCATGGCTGAGCTCAGCAAACAAGAAAATATGAGGGCGCCGTTAAAGCAGATCATTGAACAGCAGTTGAGAGCGGTCAGCAATGTTTCAGTCATGCCTGGAGTGTGATCTTCCAAATTGTGTTTACCAGGATGTTTCCCATAACAAAGGGTGTTTCATACACAATTCAGTTAGCTTTAAGCTTCCACAAGAATCCTATTTAGATGGAGATTTCCAGTTTGAGTTCCTTCTGTGTTCAGTGTTCCTTCTGTAGCTTCACTTTTTTTCAAATGGTATTGGAATCATTTCAAGATTCCTCCTCTAACTTCACTATGCAGTTGTGTAGAATGCTTTCCTCTCAAGTTGCCTAATATTCCCTCCATCTGTAGGGGTTTTCTGTTGATTGAGAACTTGTGGGAAGTTGAATTGGGTGCTGATGTACCATGGTACAATTGACTGTTAACTAAGATTATTTGTTCTCCCAAGAGATTTTTTTTATAATTTCTCACCTTTATTAAACAAAGGCAAAAATACTTTTCATCTTATATTTTTGGCGTTGAGGTTATCCCTAGATTGTATTTTCTGTTGGTCTCAGCTCAAATACATGTTCTTCAATTGTTGCTTCATACTTTTATTTTCATTAGAGAACTGTTTTAATTTTTCAGCAGCTTAACAACTACATTGAATATATTTAACTAACTCTGGGATAACAATTAGATGATCAGATGCTTGTTATAGCACTGATCCTGTAAGCTGTATTCGCTTTTGTTTTGCTGGATTTTTGTGTTTTTAAATGTATTTGTATCTTGAATTCAGCTGAACACTTCACAAAGTGCAGTTTACCTCAGGCTAGGGTAACAAAAAAGTGAAAAAAGGACAGACTGTTTCCTAACATCGTTGTCATTATTAAACAATTGGTAACTAGATAGGCTACTGCAGAATCTTAACTTTAGAGACACTGGGAAATAGCATTGTTTTTCAGCAGTGGAAGTAGAGAAAATGGTGTCAGTGTTTACCACCACCTAAGCAGAGCTGTAATTCAAGACACACTTGAAGTTTTGAATAATTTTTCTCCGCAGGGGCTGCCTGACTTGAATGTTATACCATTCTCTAATTTTTCATTTGATCTCCAGTACCGTAGTATTTTGCATGTTCATCAATCAATTCATGGGGTGGTGTGTGTGATGGAAGTGGGTGTGATAGGGGCTGGGTTTTAGTGCCAATGAGCTAATACTGGGATGGCAGACAAGCCAAATTCACCTAGATTTCTAATGTAATGTAGAGCATACGTGGGAGTTATGTTCTTGTGATATCTTCAACTGTCTCGTGGAAACACATCAAATTTAACTTACTGCAATTATGCTCTTTTAACCATTAAATCATTGTTTTTTATTCAATGTGTTTGGTATGAGGGGCTTTTTGAGTTGCTGATGGGCACCAACTGTTCGTGCTTGGGCTAGTGAGTAATTATTGATTTCTTTTTAATGTGTAGTTCTAAACTTGCAACTTGAGTGAGGTTTTTCCTTGCCACAGCAAATAACCATCTGTTTACGTGCTGGTTGCAGCTGACTTTAACAATGTGCTAATGTTTCTGGAAAATACTACACTGGCTTAAGCAATGACCACAACCCTGTCTTTGGAAGTAAAGAAGATTAATTTTCTTTCCATTTATTGGTTTTCAGAAGTGAGTTTTATGTCTGGAATTAGGGGAAATGAACAATTTTCACCAGAACTATGAGAGTTATACTCGCTGCAAAAGTCTTGAGGTATCAATGTTTTTGGCACAGATGATGTTTTGGAAGATTTTCAGTGTTAAAAATTTAAAGATGTTGAAAAAAATCAGGTGGTTGCTAATGTCTGGGACATACACAATTTTGTTATGTTTTCAGTATTTGGGTCTAATTATCTGCCGTTACAAGTACAAACGGAATGTTTGAAAGATTTTTCTACTTGTGTTTTGCCGAGGAAAAAAGATGCTGTGAAGCTTTTAATTTTTAAATTACTTTAACAGGATCTTGATTGTTGCCTATGAAAAATTGGCAATTTATACTGCATGAGAAAAAGCTGCTGATTTATTGGTGCATAATCTCTGGTCAAGGCAGTGGAATAGGATATGTCCCAGGGAATTGCCTCCCACACTTGATTTCAAAATAGGGGCAGTGCCTAGTTATGTTCCTGTTTTCTGGCAGAGAACAGATACCTGCACACATGTAGCTTCTGGTATGTGAAAAGTGAGCCACGTTTTAAGCCCGAGTGCTACTTTTATTATAAGTTTTAGCACATTTAAATTTGTTCAAGTGCTGCCCAAATATGAAATCATATCTCATCATCTCTATTGTTACTCCTTTTGATCTGAATTTTGCAAGCATGTGATGGTTGAGTACACTCAACTTTGCCTGTTGCAAAACGTTGAAGTTTATGCCGTTTGATATTTGTCAGTTGTTAGGTCTGCAATCTGCCACCGAAATCATTTTTTCAGGTTGGTGGCAGCATGCTTTTAGTGGAAAATATCACAGTTGTTACTGTGTAGCAGTATACAATGGTTAGCTTCATCTGTTGTCAATTTGTTTTTTGATGTCTTAGACTTCTAGGATAATTGGAGCTAGACTGGGTTCTTCCAGACCTTAGACCCATTCATGAGTGTGCGTGATACCCAGCAGTAATCTGATCAATGTAGACATTATCCTGCGAGATAACGTGTTTTGTTTTATTTTGGTGTCAAGCTTACAATCTTAGCAAATGTCATGGACCCTATTTGTGAGCTTATTAATAAGTCTGTCAATAATCTGCTAGTGTTTAGAGCCCAAGGAAACCTACAATATATTAGCCAGTAAAAGATTGGTTTGTAATAGACAGTAACGGAGAACCCATCAGCTGATTTCTTAATTAGTACATTGAGGAAAGGCTCTGTTTTAAAGATTAGCATGAGCACTCTTAAGGTATGTAAGAACATTCTTCCGTGCAATCGAGGGTGAAAATATAGTAAACTTATCACTTAAATGATAAGAAATTAGGGGTCATTAGATTGAGAACATGACTCGAGGGAAATGCCCAACATATTAGCAAAAGCTAGGCCCTAAGGGAATCCCATGATAGCGTTTATTCTGGTTATCCATGATGTCAATAAAGCTGAACTGCATGAGTTACTGAGTTCCATGAATATTCTTAATCTCTAGATTTCCATGATCGTGTAATACTATGCAAATGCATATGACTTCATTGAGCAACACATTGGTTAGTAGGGTTGCAATGTTGAATAAACACATGAATCTTGGTGGAAGTGTCATATCAGGGACATAGGCCACAGATAAAATGAAAAGTGGCCTGTACTGAACAGCAGATCCTCTTAGCTGTTCGCAGGATTGACAGTACTCGTTCAGCTCATGTTTGTAAATCTCAGTCTCCTGCTAATGTCTACTGCTAGATGTGATTCTGTGATTGGACAGAACTTGTTGAATAAAGGTTTTTAAAAATGTCTAATAATGAACGTAGGATCACAAGTTGGACTCTGTGTCCGGCTTGCCTGAAGTGGTAAATATTCACACAAAGGGACCTGCCCTGTGCCTAAAGGTGGGGATGGGGTGGTGAGAAAAGAAGTGGGTCCAGGCATGCACCTCTTTGCAATGGGCAAATACTTAAGTATCAGCTATTTCTTGGTGATTTCTTTTTGAATACCTCACTATTAGTCTGCTTGTCAGTCGATCTGCACCCTTTCCAAAGGGAACAATTTATACTATGAGAATTTTCACATTCTTTTGTCATGATGAGTGCAATATGAAAAGCTTTAACAACACTTTTTTTCAGTAATACTCTTCTTTCTACCAAGTGACTTTATATATTTGCAGTTACAAGTGGCTACTAGAACTCTGAAGCCTGAATGTATGAGGAGTACTTGGTTTAAATGTTTTGAAAGAAATGGTATAAAGGGATCAGTGGAGTGTATGAGGTTACAGAATTGCACTAGATAGTTCTTTTCAAGAGCCAGTGCTGGCACAGCTGAGATGGACTGTCTGGCTGCCTCCATCAATACTGACGTTTCTGTGATCTATGATCATGCTTTGTGAAGTTGTAGCGTAAGTATTCTAATATTTATATTTATAAAGGCTATATTCCACGCTAGTCAATTCTGCAGTATATTGCTTTGGTGAATGTTAACTAGCAAAACATCACAAGGTAATTACTGTTGAGCAGTTTTTTCGCCCTATTTAATATTCCCCCAAATGATGCATATAGTTGATTCTTGTATATTCCAGTGACTTTGTTTTGACACTTTGGGAGTCCATTCCCAGTGTCAGTCGCCCTTGCAGGAGCTCCTTCACATCAATCCTAAACTTACCTTTCAACAGTTTAAATTGTGATGTCTTGCCCTACTTGCAATTCAAAGTAACGTCTAGATTTATCCTCTCCGTAATGTTAAAAATCTTGACTTTGTCTTGTTCACATATTTGTTCCCAAGTTCAAAGACCCCAGGCTTTTCCATCGCTTCCTTCAAGTGGCATCCGGCCGCATTTTATGGCTCCTTGCATCACCTCCCTGATTTGAATGCCTTCCAGCATCATGATCACCAAATAATTGTCAATGTGTAATTTGATCTCACTTCTGGTTTAATCATGTTTTACTGCTTTGGTTGTTTATATTCACTTAGCTGCCCTGTGGTTGAGCGTTTTGTTAGAAACTTGTCTTTTTCAACACCAGTTGTATTTCTCAGGGTCACGGTTGTTGGTCTTAGCCTTTCCCCTGAAGTCTGTATAAAGATCGAAATGTCTTGCCGAAGTACCTTGTTTGTCTAGCGCAAGTTTATAATTTTTGATCGGTCTCCGTTGATTCCATTGCTTCTCCTTATCCTGGTTTCGTCTACAAATTTGACTGAATTGATGAATAGATATGTCAACGAACCTGCGAGAATCCCACTCCTTTACCTGTCATATTCCTTTTCCCTCTCCTCGAAAACCTCTCTATGGTTTTCTGCTGTTCAGTGGCTTTCTACAACTCTTACCTCCTGTCAACAGCGTATCATTGTTTTTCAGTATGAGACATTGACCAACGGCCTAATAGTAAATGTAAGAAAGCACTCCAAGTCCTAGAACATACATGAACCGTACCATGGGAGAAGTCCGGATATTATAATAGATACAATATCGTATCTAATTTTATCTGGAAGAGTACACTTGGTTAAATTTCACCGAGAATATGAATGTTTCTCAGCTTGCCATCCTCAAAAGTGAAGTTCTCAATGACAGTTTTCAGTTCTGTATTTAGTAACATATCGTGAATATTTCAGTTATATCAGCAAGATGCCCAAAATGATTGGGGAGTTTTCAAATAAGACCGAGTGGTAGAGAGATATTGGGAAGTGATAAGACACCTGAATCGGATGAACTGAAATATGAATCGTAAGGCTAGGGTGGGGTTGAGAACTTGGAAAGGTGTAAAAATGAGGCTGAGAATTTTACGTTCGTGTCAGCTGAAAGCCAAAGTAGGATAGTGGGGCTGGGGTGAAGAATGTGAGATTGACACTTGGGTCAAGTTCAGAAATGCGCAGCAGGGTTTGGAAGAGAACTTAGGTTTTTGGGAATTGCCAATGTTTTTTGCTTGAGTTCTGCACTGCTTCGTGTGATTATAATTCTGGTGTTTGGGTGTTTTGAATTTCTTGGGTACAAACGACGTACTGTTTTTAAAATAGTGCACTGGCCTATAAATTCCTTTTGTGCAGATATGCATATCCTAACAACTTTTTCATACCAACAATATCAGCCATTTGGCGGTTTTATCACATTCAGGATGGATGTTTTGTTAATCATTAATTAGACTGAGGTTTTGTTTGGACAAGTTTCATTTAGAAAAGCGAAATGCTGCTGATGCTGCAGATCTGAAAAACAAACTAAGTCTGGTGAAGAAAGAGACAGTTAAGGCTTTTGACTTTGCGAATTCACTTCCGAAGAGTTCCATTGGACTCTCTAAATATTGCTGAGTTTCTCCAGCACGTTTAAAAAAAAAATTCATTCGTGCTTTAAAATATTCTTACCATTTAGGTGTAATTTGCTTTTTCTAAATAAAAACTAAAGGCATATATATTTATTAATGTAACCTATAAAATGTGTTTGTAATCGTCACTATATACAACTTAGCACTTCAAATTTCTTACAACTAAGACATATTAAAATAATTAAATGACGCACATTGCCGTTCTGAGATTTTGCAGCGTCATACCTGTTTAAAACAACTGAAAATCTCCTTTTACTCTTAAAGCATCTTTTCTATCACCGTTCCAGTTGTCTCGGGTCGGGAATATGATGATGTGGTCACATGCAATCGAGGAATAAACTAACGAACTTAGCACGTCGAAGTGTGTCAGGAATCTTTTGTATCATGGGCAGACGGAACCAAAAGCAGGTTCTCTTAAAAATACAGTATTCTCATAACTCTTCTAAATATAAACTTGTCATTCAAAATATGTACAGCCACGGATAGATAAAAGAACTGATTCGTATTTCCAGCCGTAGACCTGTTTATAAATGTATCATTGAGAACAGGAGTATGCTTTGCCCTCCTTATCTGTGAAGAGCTATTTCACATATCGAATTTAAATCAGGAATTAATTACGACAAGGGTTTCAGGAAGAAGTTTGGATTTTTAGGTGTAATCACAATTTGCAATGCAAAAATAAAACAAGGTATTCAAAGCAAAAGCATCGTGTCAGTAGGCGGGCTAGCTGGAAATGTGCGCAGATTACATACCCCTACTGGGGTGGTGAAAAATCCTGTATTGAAGCTTACACAAGTTAAATGTATCTGATTAATATTTGACGGAGCCTTGCATTGTGCTGAATACTCATCAAAAATTGTAAACACATTGGAATGCAAAATAATTTTTTTTTCCAATGTGAAGTAACTTGATATCCATTTCTAGTCTTTAGGGAAAGCTACAATAAAGGAGGAAAAAGAGGCTGAGTAAACCCAGGAGCTTGGAGGATGTGGAGTGTAGGGATGAAGGCATACATATCGATGACCTGGGCGGATGTAGAAAATGTTAGTAGGAAATGCAGTTTGCACAAATACATCTCTGGAGGCCATTTGTTTCCATGGCTTCAGCTGGGCCGTTTCTTAAATTCTGTGGTCAAATGTTAACCATCATGAGGGGTACCTGAGTTCTTACAAACAACGGAGTGCACCCTGTAATCAAGCAGGGGCGTATTCCCCTAACTTCTAAATGTTCCCAGAATAACTTGACAGACAAGGACAGTCAGTCCGTCCGTCAAGTCTGGCCAATGCTGTTATGGATGTCCAATTCATCTGTCCACAGCCAGCCAAACAATTAGGTGAACAAAAAATCTAAATTAGAGAGGGGAGGGAGGTGGTATTGGGTTTTGGGAAAAGGGGAAATACAAACTCAGAGCAAAAGGACGTAGCAACATTGCAGGGTAGCTATTTGGATAACTGTACCCAGAGTGGGCCAAGAAAGGACAGTGTTTACAAACATTGAAATACAGCAGTAGTTGGGTCTCGACCCGAAATGTCACTTTCTTGCTCCTCTGATGCTGCCTGGCCTGCTGTGTCCCTCCACTGTTACCTCTGACTCCAGCATCTGCAACTCTTGCAGTCTCTGAACAATTGGGTTGGGCTAGGGGGGAAGAGGAGGGAGTAAAAATGGCAAAAATATTAGATTTTTACTTGAACGCATAGTATTTGAAGGAAAGTAGATGAATTAATCCCCATTCATGTACAGATGGTGTGATCATATAGTGTAAAGAGATATGGTTGCAAGGAGATCAAAGTTAAATATTCAGGGGTATGTGACTTGGAGTAGCATTGTTAGTATGGGATGGAATTAGTAGGATGGTAAGAAGTGAACTTGATTTGGAAGATGTAGTATCCATGTAGGTTGCAGGAAGAAATCAAAAGGGAAAGACACTGGTGGTAGTAGTCTATAGGCACCCTAATAACAGTTACATTTTGGGACAATTGACAAAGGTGATATCATTGGTGACTTTAATCCTCATAAAGGTTAAAATAATCAGATTGGAGGAGGACTAGTATATTCAGCGCAGTTTCCTAGAACAGTTATTTTGTGGATCCAGCCAGAGACCAGGCTATTTTCAATCTGGTGATGTGTACTGAGACATGTTAAATATGTTTTTAGCAATCTGTAACTGGTGAAGTGCTGCACTGGAACCATAGTTATTTGCAATATATGGTAATCGTGTGGAAGAGGAGAATGCATGTATTACAGCCAAGTTTATAGATGTCACAAAAACAGGTGGGAAGGTCAGTGATGAGAATGACCAAATGAGTCTTAATGAGTGGACCAATCTCGACAAATGGAATGTAATGTGATGAAGTGTGGGATTATGCACTTAGGCAGGAAGACTAGAGGAGTTGAATAATATTTAAATTGGGAAAGACTGCAGACATCTATGCAACAGAGGGACCTGGTACTTCTCATTCATGAATTGCAAAGATAACAAGTAGAGTTAGGTAAATGGGAAGGCAAATTGAATAGTAGCCTTTATTTCAAAGGGAATGGACAATAAAAGTAGGGAGCTTTCACAAAAACTATGCAGGGCACTTTCAGGCCACACTGGCATACTGCAAACCATTTTGGGCCGTTTGTCTAAGGAAAGAGATGCTGGCATTACAGGCACCTAGAGAACGCTTATTAGGCTGATACTAGGTGCGGAGTGACCCTCTGAAAAGGCGAGGTTGGGTAGATTGGGTCTGTACCCACAGGAATTTCAAAGGATAAAAGGTGACTTTATTGAAACATGCAAGATTCTTCGGGAATTTGTCAGGGTAGACATGGGAAGTTGCTTTCCATTTTGGGTGAGTTGAGGACCAGAGGGCCTCAGAATAAGGGTGGCACACCTAAAAACAGAGGTAATAACTTCTTCTGAGGAGACTGAAGCTGTGGAATTCTTTACCATAGAAATCTTTACTGTTGAGGCTGGTTTGTTGAGAATATTCAAGGCTGAGGTAGACCAGTTTTTCATCAGGAAGCGAAGTAAGGATTTTTGGTGGTGGGTTGGGGGAGGGGGTTGTCGGAAAGACAGGAAAGTAGAGGTAACAATTATCCGATCAGTCATGATCTCATTGAGTGGTAGTGCAGATTCAGTTGGTTGTATGGTCTACTTCTGTTCCAATGTCTTATGGGCTTAAACAAAAAATACTCCTGACCAATTCACAGGAGGCAGAATTGAAGTTTGTCACTGACTATAGCAAGTATCGTACCAGGTAACCACAGTGCCATACACCACCACAATCTCAGGTACTTGCTGTGTATGGTCAACAACTGATGACAACGTTTGCACTTAATCACTGCATGCACTGACGAAGGTCCATGACTGGAAAATGATACCAATCTGATTCTAACCTTGCTCTGTTTCCACAACTTACCTTTTTCATGTTGATTCACTGGATGTGGTTTTTGCTTGTTAGGCCAATATTAATTGTCTATCCCTCATTGGCCAGTGTTGACATTTGTGCCTTCAATAACATCATTACTGAAATAAAATGTTTACGTGAACTAAATAATCATTTCATTATTTGCCAAAAAATTGTAATCAAATCTATCTTCTGTTTTCTGGCATCAGATAGACATGTTCAACCACAAGTTGCAATTATGAGTCTTGAAACTAGGCATCAATCTAGAACTCTTAAACTTCCTGCAGTGTCAATATCCCCATTATATCATAACTTAAACACAATTCCAAATCAGACTCAAGCAAGATCTTGTATGAACACAATAGTTCTTATCAGAAGTGAAACAACGAACTGCAGATCTGAAACAAACGAAAAAGCAATTGCGAGAGAAACTCAACTGATCTGGCAGCATTTGTGAAAAGATAACCAGGCTAGTGACCTCTTTTTCAGAACTATCTGGACTCTACATTAAATTTATTTCCTCTCCATGGAAGCTGCCAGACATACTGAGTTTCTCCTGCTATTTCTGCTTTTGTTAGCTTTTATTAGATTGTTTTGGTGGTATATCCAAGCAATGAAATACAATCTGTTTGCTTTTTCAGTAGCCTAATGGATTGATCTTAAACTTCCAAGTGTAGTTCTTGGTGGAGTTTCATTGTTTGACAAGTTAGATAGACCAAGAAAAACTGAGAATTGCAATATTTGTCTAGAATAATGAATTTTCATATTTACAAACATAGTGGAAGTTCAGAGTGTACCTTTCAACATCACATGCTTCCAAGTGGTTTGCAGCACAGTACTGCCATAATTCAGAAAATTTAGCTGCTTGTTTCTGCTCAGCAAGATCCCATAAACAGCAATGAAATGATGACCTGATGATCATCTGTGTTAAAAACAGTAAGTGCTGGAGATCACAGCAGGTCAGGCAGAATCCACAGACAGAAAGCCAACTACGTTTTGAATCTAGATGACTCTTCATCAGATGGAGTGTTTAAGACTCAAAACATTAGCTTGTTTTCTCTCTGTGCTTGCTGTTGGACCTGCTGTGACTTTTTGTTTTCAGTTCAGATTTCAGCTGTAGTAATTTACTCCTAATATGATTTATTGTTGATTGGGGCATAAACATTGAGAATGTTATGTATGACCCTGTAGTTTCATTTTTAACAAATACCGTGAAGTGCTACACCTCCACCTGAGGGGGCAGCCACTGCTTCATTTAATGTCTTAGTGGGGAAAGAAAGGTATTTTGAAATAATGTCTTTGGGATCTTGACCATTTTCAGTGTGTATCATTAAAAATAAACAGGAACCCACTCCAACGTATGCTTTAATGTTTTGTTTTATTGTTTTAATCTACAGATAGTGTAGTTTCTATGAGTTGCTGAGCTTACATGTTTTATTATTAAATCTCTCACGGGAATCTTGTAAATAATTAAGGGTCTAAGTATTATACCATTGGAGCATTATTGATGCAGTAATAGTGAGAACTGATGTTTGGTTTTAGTCTTACCGCATTGTACATACAATCAGACAGATTAGCATTATTTCTTTAATTTATATTGGAATTTGCTTTCAGTCTCTGAGGAAATAAATCAAAGTTACAGGTATTATCTATAAAGCGGTATGCCATTGCTAGCCATTTAACTACAGACTTTGAACATCATTAGTCTCTAAGGAAATAAAGTGCTGCCACTAGTGATCATCTGCTATGTGTTCTATGGTAACTAGTAATTTAATATGTATAAATAAATGTCCGAAGTTATTAAAGGTTTGCACTTCTCATACCAATGAGATTCAAATATAGCTCACAAGATGAAAATGAAAACCAAGGATGGAGCTTCTCGGACCTGTATTTTTTTTAATTGCAGTCTGATGTGGAATAAATCTGAACATAAACTTTGATTTAAGAAGATTTGTTTTCAGTTTGGATTAGTACATCATGATAAGCATATTTTGCAAATAAAAAGCCATTTCTCTTTTCAACAATATTATTACTTATTGGTAATCATTCTTCAAATACATTTCTGTACTCTTTTTTTTTTATAGAATGCTTATACTTGCACTTTGTGTCACAAAATGCTGTTGATTTTTTTAAAAAACTCAGCCAGTTAAGCTTTTGCTTAGTTGTACTAAGAATGTTCAGGTTGACACTTGAGCGTTCCCTCAAGATCTGTAGCAAAGCTACACACGTGCCCTGATTCCTGTTCATACCCAGGTCTGATTCATAAGGATGTCGAATCTCCCAGGACTTCGCCTGGTTCATGCACCATTCATGGAACAGACAGTTGACAACTGGAATGTTACAGGAATCAAGGTGGTTATAATCTTAATCTTGTGGTGGTATAAAGGGTAATCATTTTGGAACTACAGGACTACAATTCTGAGTGAATGAATAAATAGCCCAATCTCACAGAAGTGCCGGTCCCCAACTTCTCCTTGATTCAGCGCAGTTTGCAAACAAGTGGGAAGTTTACACATATCCCCTCATCCCTAACTTTTATCTTAACAATTCAAGGAATATCTTTGCAATATATTTTAGAATCTTTTTAAAATTAAATATTCATTAAAACAGGCTTACATGGTCAAGATTGATACACCTAGATTACACTTTTAATAATTGTTAACAATCTCCCTTTTTATATCAGTTTTGCTGATTTCCAGAACACACATTTCACTTGTGTCATCATGTCTTTGGGAACTTAGTTATACACAACAATAACATTCTTAGTCTGGCTAAACTGTTAACTGAGTTGAGGGCATCTCACTTAAGACTTCGTACCTAAATTTTGTTAAATATCAGAATATATCATTACCAATTTTGTTTACAAGCATGCAACCACTTTATTGATAAATGTGAGAAGAAGGAAGTTACAAGGTCTGACGATCATCAGAGTATATTTATCATGATTAAATAGTGCCTTTGCTTGACAATGTTTGGAAATGAAAGTAAAAGTTTTGTATTTGGAGATGATGATGACCAGGATGAACAAAAGAGTAAACAATTTTGGAGCAGGCCATTCAGTAAAATCATGGTTGATCTGATTATAACCCCAAATCTGCATTCCTGCCTATCCCCAATAACTTTTCACCCTCTAATATCTGCATCTGCCTTGAAAATATACAAGGACTTCGCTTTACCAACTTTTCAAGAGAATTTCAAATTCTCTCAGCCCTCTGAGAGGGGGGAAAAGATTCTCTTCAGCTACATTTAAATTGGCAATCCCTGATTTTAAACAGTGACCCTTAGATCTGGACTCTCACAAGAGGAAAGATCCTTTCCTCAGGATGTTTTAATAAGCTAGAATAACCAGGTATTCAAGAACTTGTGAGCAGCTAATAATACACGGAAGAACAGTTAGTGTTATAGTATAGCTCACAGCCTGACTGATACAAACAGTGCAAAAGTTTTTAAACCTAAGGTTTCAGTTATCATGTTCACCTCTTCAAACTTGCAACATGAAGTTTTGTCTCATATAATAGCATTTCCTAAAAAAAAGTTGTCAAATTATGCTGTGGGCGTTGCTGGCCTGCACTTGTTGCCCTTCCCTAATTGCCATGGTGAGCTGCCTTCTAATATTGCTGCAACCTGTTGGTTATAATGACACCTGCACTACCGTTAGGGAGGAAATCCTAGGATTTGGATCCGGTGACAATGAAAGAATGGTGTTGTTTCAGGTTAGGATGGTGAGTGGCTTTGACAGGAATTTTCAAGTGGCACACTTCCCATGTATCTGCTACCCTTTTCCATCCAGGTGGTAGCGATTATAGGTTGTAAAGGTACTGTTGCATGGTCCTTGGTGAATTTCTGCAGTGCAGTTTACTGATCCTATGTACTCTTGCTACTGTCAGTGGTAAAGAGAGTGAATGTTGGTGTAGTTGATATGGTACCAGTCAAGCAATCTGCCTTGATCTCGCTGCTGGAGTGTTTTATGGGCTGCACCCATCCAGGCAAGCAGGGAATGTTCCATCACAGACAGATTTTGGGGAGTAATAAGGTTAGTTACTTTACTGCAAGATTCCTAGCCTTTGTGGCTACAGTATATGACTAGCTCAGTTGAGATGTTGATAGTAGGGGATTCAGTGATAGTAATGCAATTGAATTTCAAAGGGCGACAGTTAGATTCTCTCTTGTCGGAGATGGCCATTGCCTGCCACATAGTTAATTGTCACATTTCAGCTCAAACGTAGATGTTGCCCAGATCTTGTGCTATAAGAGTACAAATTATTTCAACAACTGAGGATTTAGGAATGGTATTGTACATTGTACAATTATCAACGAACATCTCCACTTCTTCTGATCTGAGACAATAGGAACTGCAGATGCTGGAGAATCTGAGATAACAGTGTGGAGCTGGATGAACACAGCAGGCCAAGCAGCATCTTAGGAGCACAAAAGCTGACGTTTCGGGCCTCGACCCTTCATCAAAAATGGGGGATGGGGAGAAGATTCTGAAATAAATAGGGAGAGAGGGGGAGGCGGACTGAAGATGGATAGAGGAGAAGGTAGGTGGTGAGGAGAGTATAGGTAGGGAGGGGACAGGTCAGTCCAGGGAGGATGGACAGGTCAAGGGGGCGGGATGTGGTTAGTAGGTAGGAAATGGAGGTGAGGCTTGAGGTGAGAGGAGGGGATAGGTGAGAGGAAGAACAGGTTAGGGAGGCGGGGATGAGCTGAGCTGGTTTTGGAATGCAGCGGGGGGAGGGGAGATTTTGAAGCTTGTGAAATCCGCATTGATACCATTGGGCTGCAGGGTTCCCAAACAACTGCACCTCCCAGTCGTGAACCATTTTAACTCCCCCTCCCATTCCTTAGATGACATGTCTATCCTGGGACTCCTGCAGTGCCATAATGATGCCACCCGAAGGTTGCAGGAACAGCAACTCATATTCCGCTTGGGAATCGTGCAGCCCGTTGGTATCTATGTGGATTTCACAAGCTTCAAAATCTCTCCTCCCTCCACTGCATCCCAAAACCAGCCCAGCACATCCCCTCCTCCCTAACCTGTTCTTCTTCTCACTACCCCCTCCTCCCACCTCAAGCTGCACCTCCATTTCCTACGTACTAACCTCATCCCACCTCCTTGACTGTCCGTCCTCCCCCGACTGACCTATTCTCTCCTCTATCCACCTTTGTTCCACCTCCCCCTCTCTCCCTATTTATTTAAGAATCTTCTCCCCATCTCCCTTTTCTGATGAAGGGGCTAGGCCCGAAACGTCAGCTTTTGTGCTCCTGAGATGCTGCTTGGCCTGCTGTGTTCATCCAGCTCCACACTTTTATCCACTTCTGATCTTATGTTGGAGGGAAGTTCATTGATGAAGTAGCTGAAGATGGTTGTGCCTAAGTTACTACCCACAGGAACTCCTGCAAAGATGGCTTGGAGTTGAGATCATTGACCTCACACAACCTCAACCATCTTCCTTTGTGCCTGGTATGTCACCAACCAGATGTGTTTTCCCATTGATTCCTATTGACTAGGGCTCATTGATGCCATTCATGATCAAATCATGTTTTGCTCTCAAGATCAGCCATTCTCTCCTTACCTCTGGAGTTAATTTCATTTTTCCTCATTTGGATCAAGATTTTACTGAGATCAGGAGTCAGGTAACCCTGCTGGAATTCAAACCGAGCAGTAAGTGAACAAGTTATTCTTTTGTCCGTTCTTGATAGCACTGTCCTCAACAGTGGATTTTCCACATTGTTGGGGAGACGCCAATATTGTATCTGCAATGGAACAGCCTGGCTAAGGGCATGACAAGTTTTGGAGACAAATCTTATAGTACTATTAAATTATTGGCCTTGAAATATTTACAAGCTAACTGCTTGAATTGCTTTGACTAATGTAGTTTCGCTTCATAGTATAACTTGACTTCTACAGCATAAAAACTTTGAAATAAAGATCTGTTGTTTGTGTCCAATCATTTGTTTTTTTTATCAATTAAGTGGGTGGCATGGTGGCTCAGTGGTTAGCACTGCAGCCTCACAGTGCCAGGGACCCGGGTTTGCTTCCAGCCTTGGGTAACTGTCCATACAGAGTTTGCACATTCTCCCCATGTCTGTGTGGGTTTCCTCCAGGTGCTCCAGTTTCCTCCCACAGTCCAAAGATGTGCAGGCTGGGTGGATCAGTCATGCTAAATTGCCTGTAGTGTTCAGGGGTGTGTCGGTTACAGGGGGATGGGTCTGGGTGGGATGCTCCAAGCGGCGGTGTGGATTTGTCGGGCCAAAGGGCCTGTTTCCACACTGTAGGGAATCTAATCTTAACTTCTCCAGTAGGGTATATTTCAAGTGCTGTCCTATTGCTGCTCTTTAAGATTGTTTTGTAACTTGAAAAGACTTGATTAGCCTGCAAAAACATTAAGGTCAGTCTGCAACCAAAGATGAGACAAACATATCAATGTTTGACGGATGGGATATAGATTTTGTCCAGTGAGGTTGCCCATGGTGGCTGTGCAGCTGAGATCTGACTTAAATTTATTACGTTTAATGTATCTGACTTTGTATGTTGTCTGCCTCTGGGACTTGAGCATAAGGTCTCAGGTGCTATAGTGAAAACCTGCTCTGCTAGTCATTACATTGCAAAAGGTTTGGAATGTAAAATGATCTAATTTTTCAAAAGCATTTTAGGACTGCTTGGTTCACCTGCAAAATCTTTTTATTTTAATCTGTTTTTGCGCACAAGATACAGTTCTGAATATTTTGTGGAAAACGTTGCTCACATCATGTGGGTTCCATGAAAGCTGCTCTCTTTTTCCGTACATGAATTAAAATCAATATAGTACTCTCTTGAAAATTTAAATTTGGTTCTCTCCTTTGTTTGTAACATATCTGATTTATGAATCTGAGCATGATTTCATGTACATGCTGGATTGTGGTTATGATCATGTAATTTAGTTTCTAAATATTAAATATTTGGGGTGTCTGATATTTTAACAATGCTGCCTCATTTCAAAATTATAGCACAAAAGAGGATGGTCTCAATGGAACATAAATATTTCAACCATCTGAACTGTATCACATTTTACATCTTTTTTTTTGTCAAAATACAAAGTTTGCCAACCTCTGGCTAATCCAGGAAATGATTAAAAACCATTTGATCAATGGGAGGGGAAAAAAGCTTAACTTACCTTGGCATCCTTCACATCTCATCACAAGGAATCACTTTTTTGAAGTACAGTCATCTGTTATAACATTGGATATGTGGCAGTCAATTTGTACATCATAACCAGGTTGTTTTTAGTGATGATTTGAAAATATGTAGAATTGTATTATGACCTGTGACTAAAACCATTGTTATATTGTCTAATAGTTAAATAGCATGGGAGCAACAGGAATTCCAGTTCATGCTAACTGGGACACCTGGTTTAAAAGCAAAGGGTGGAATCTTCCATTTTAGACAAGTTTGGCACTACATGTGTTCAAGATCTTTGAGTCTCATGTGAGCAGGAACTTGTTAGCTCATTCTGTATCTATGAGAGTTATTGCATGAGTTCAACACAGGGCACAGAGGCTGTCCCGACATTTTTAATATATTGCCCTTCAACCTCAGACATTGCATAGGCTTTGCCATTCACCTCATGCACCATATAGAGCAGAGATAAGGTGGAATATCTTCTCTTCGAGGATAATTAACCTTTAGAATTTTTTTTACCTGAGAGTGTTGTTGAGGCTGGGTAATTAAGAATATTAAAGGTAATAAAGACTGCCTTTTTGATTCAAAACCTATCAAGGGTTAGGTGATAGAGGTAGAAAGTGGACTCAAGGATTCTCAATTGGCCACGATCCCATTGGATAGTAGAGCAGACGCAATAGTTGAATGATCTACTTCTGCTCCTATGCATTATTGTTTTATAATCTTATCATACCAAATGAAACGATTGTCAATGAATGATCTATGTCCTAAAGAGCGCACAAAATTTCCCAGTTAGCTGGTTTCCAAAAAACGTCACAATAAAGCAAATATGAATATGCAGCTAAATTTCCCTGGAATTGGTTTCCACTAAGGTTCTTCAAGGCCTTTCCATCTCAATGGACTATTTTCCTGGTTCATCCTATCTTCAGGACACAACCCACACCTCCCATCTTTTACAAAACTTTCAATTCCCTGGCCCCTAAAACCTTATCCTCACCATGGACGTACAGCCATTTTACACTTGTTTCCCCCATATGGGGGCCTAAAAGTCCACTGTTTCTTCCTCTCTTGTCGACCCAACCAGTCCCCTTCTGCTAACACTCTCATTCACTTGGCAGAATTGGGCCTCACCCTAAACAATTTTTCCTTTGGTTCCTCCCACTTCTGACAGGCCAAAGGGGTAGCCATGGGGTACCTGCAAGTGCCTGAGCTATGCCTGCCTCTTTGTAGGATTTGTGGAACAGCCCCCTCTTCTGCAACTACACTGGCACCGTCCTTCACCACTTTCTCTGCTATATTGATGACTGCATCGGTGCTACCTTGTGGTCCTGCGAGGAGCTTGAGCAGTTCATCAACTTTGCCGATACCTTCCAACCGGCTCCCAAATTCACCTGGACCATTTCTGACATCTGCCTTCCCTTCCTGGATGTCTCCGTCTTCATCTGACACACCACTGACATCCATTTCTAACCCACGGACTCCCACAACTACCTTGGCTACACCTCCTCTCACCCACCCTCCTGTACAAACTGCTATCCCATACTCTCAATTCCTCCACCTCCACCGCATCTGCTCTCAGAATGAGGCATTTTACTGCCACACATCCTAGATAGCCTCGTACTTTAGAGACTGGAATTCCCCTCCTCTAATTAAAGATCCCCTCAACCACATCTCCACTTCCCAAACTTCTACCTTCAAACTCTTTCCCCCCAGCAAAAAAGATGAGTCCGTTTAGTCCTCAAATACCACCCCACCAACCTTTGGATACAATGCATCATCCTCCAACATTTCTGCTACCGATAATCAGACCTCATCACCTAAAAAAAATTCCTCCCCCCACCCCAACCCAGCCCTGTCCACTTCGAAAAGGGACTGTTTGCTCACTCACGCCACACTCCCCACCAACCCCTACACACCCAGTACCTTTCCTTGAGACGACAAAAGTTGCAATATCTGGTTCGACACCTCTCCTCTCATACCTGTCGAAGGCCCCAAATGATCCTCCTAGATCTGGCAGAGATTCACCTGATCTATTGTATCCATTGGTCCCAACGTGGTCTCTATATCAGGGAGACCAAATGCGGATTTGGGGACCAGTTTGTGGAGCATCTGTGCTCTGCACAAAATCTACCAACCTGACCTAGTTGTCATCCATTTTAATTTCCCCTTCCACTCTCCTGATGACATGTCTAGCCGTGGCCTTCTCCACTATCAGAGTGAGGCCAAACGTAAATTGGAAGAACAATACCTTATATTTTGCCTTGGGAGCTTACAGCCCAATGACCTGAATATTGATTCACCAGCTTCAAAATCCCTCCACCCCCCCAGCCTTACCCCATGTCGAGCCTTCCCTTTCCTCTTCACCTCCCTGGCCTGACCGAACCTGTCCATCTTTGTACTCCCCTATCTGCTCCACCCCTCCCAAGGACCAATTACAGTAACCCCTTGCCTGCATCCACCTATCACCATCCAACCTACCTCACCCCCTACCCAGTCCTGACAAAGGGTTTTGGACTGAAATATTGACTTTCCTGCTCCGCAGATGCCAACTGATTTGCTGTGGTCTTCTAGCTTCACATCTTTTGACTCTAGCTTCCAGCATTTGCAGCCCTTTTGTCTCCAGGTCCTTAAATTTCGCCTTCTTTATTGGAGGAAATCTTTCGTTACAGATCTTTTCTTCCAAAACATTTCCACTTTGAGGGGTGAGGTAACGGAGAGTGCAGCACAGTGTGATATTGCACAAGACTGTTTCTCTGGTGTACGTTTACAGTATGTGACTGAGTGGTCTAGGATTGGCAACTCAGTTTAAGCAATCCCACGACCTACTCAATGCAGGCCCCGTGGAGGCATGTACAAATGTACATCTCCTCAGTGTCAGTGTGAGGGTTACTGCCTGAGGCCATCAGCCTGGTGGTCAGAGGGTAGTCCCAGTCTCCCAGCAGTCAGCCCTGTATCCAACAAGGCACAGTAAAAACTTTACACTCTAGAAAGTGGGAGTCATGACATTTCCCAGGATATCTTGTAGAAACAAGCAGCACTTTAAATTTAGATTTAAATTTTATTGTCACATGTACACAAGTACAGGATACAGCGAAAAGTGTATAATGCTGCCATGCACGGCATCATCTTAGGTGCAAAAGACTTAGGTAAAACGTAGTAAAAGAAACAAAGCTTTTAAAAAAGTTAAGCATTTTACCTTCATAGAATAAGTAGAAAAATAAAGAAATAAGGTAGCAGTTAACATTGAAGCCGTACTTAATATAAAGTAGAAAAGGAAAGGAATAAAGATAAAAGTTCAAGTCTTTGATGAATCCTCTGTTTAGCTCGCACTCCTGGGGGGGCAGGGAGGGGGGGGGTGCAGTGAGATCATCGTCACATTAAGGAATTGAAACCCATTTCTCTTGCCGTGTACAACCAGCTGTTCCCTGGGCATTCTGGAGGTAAAAATGGACACAATCAATAGCAGTTTGTACCTGTAAGAAACCTGCTATTGCAGCATCCTAGTAGCAGCCAATGATAAGCTTACAAATTGTTGAGTGAAAAGAGTTTCAATCAGCTTCCGGATACATTAATGAATGGCTTACTGTGAAATTCTGCAGAGCTCCCCAAAATAGTCAACTGGCATACAAGGTGAGGGTTTCTGTTACCTTCAAAGTAACTGGGATGGGATTGCCTTCTAGTCTTTGTGTTGGCAGGCACGCATCCAGCAACTGGCAGATGAACCAGATAATATCTTGGGTAAGGGAAAATGCCTCACCATCCCCATTATCCTGAACCCCCACCGCCCACGTTCCCACTGATCCTATCCATGTGTTTTATACACTTCTCCATTTTGCTCCCTAACCCATAACCATTGAGGTCCCAATGCCCCGCCAGACTATTTACCCTCCCACCCTTAAATCACCTGCACAATTACATCCCATCATTCATCCCACCCCAGGAGGCTGTACGTTGCCCGACTCTGACCTACCAACTCCAACGCTACCAGATCCCTACAACAGTGAGCATAACCTCCTCAACCCAATACTGTCAGATACATCCCAGACATGAATAAGGTCCACATTCTGAACAGCCATTTCCCTGCAACTGTCCGAAATGCTCAGGATGGGACTGGACCGGCTGTGATATTTACCATCAAATTCTTGGCCAAAAATTACTCTACTTTTGCCTCCTTCCTCCCTTTTGCTGTCTGTGCCCCTCAGTCACAATTAACCTCCCTCCCTTTGCTATTTGCACTTTTACATGACCCATGGGGACTCTGCCATCTCCCCTTTGATGCTTTGACAATACTTGGAGATCTTACATGAAACTCAGTACAAACATCATTGAAAGCTGTCTTGCTGTAAGAACAGAGCAGTAAGCCCTTACCCTCAAGTGAAAATGGCCAGATCCATGCCTGTTACAAACAGTCAGGTATCTAAAGGGATGTATTTTTTTATTTGGCTAGAAGAGAATTGGGAAGGGCCATGTCACGTTAGCAAGTTAAACATTAAATGAGATGCCGCTGAATGCAGATATACTTCCCAGAACCTACATTTCAGATAGTCAACCCACCTTTGGGTCAGAGAGCTTAATTGCAAAATTTTATCCTGCCATTGAGAATCTGTTTGCTGCCCAATTAAATTAACCAGACTGCCATTCTAACTTTTTCATTTTGGAAGATTCCACCCAAAATTTGGCACAAAATGGCTTAGAAACATCATTCATTCAAAAATTTCATAAAACGTTGCAAAGTTAAAATGTATTAATATTGCAACCCTTTTCTGATCATACTTACTTCCATGATATCCTGATTCCCTCTGGAAAAGGAGCACTGCACAAAGGTATTTAAGATGAATAATTTTAGACTATACACTTTGATTGTCTCTAGACTTGACCATTCCAATGCAGTCCTGGCTTTTCTCCTACATTGCAACCTCCACAAAATTGAAGTAATTCTATAACCTGCTTCCTGTATCCTAATTTGGAACAGGTATGGGTCATCTAACATGCTTATTCTCGATAATCTACATTGGCTCACAATCAAGCAACATCTTGATTTTGGAATTTGCAATCGTGTTTTCAAATCCCTCTGTTGCCTCACACCTGTGTATCTCTGTAATGTGCTTCAAAGTAGCAACCTTTCAAGATATCTGTGTTAATCCACTTCTGTCCTCTTAACCTTCTCCAGCTTAAACTGGGTCTCTATTTTTAGGAGAACATTTTACGTACCTGAGCGTTAAGCTGTGAAATTACATTCCAATATCACTTCACTTCTCTCCCATGCTTTTTTCCTTTAAGACACGTAAAATCTGGCTCTTTGGTCACCCATCTGGGACTCTGACCTTTATAATTGCTCCAGACCTCACTGTCATATTTTATTCAATAATGCTCCTCTGGCGTGTCTTGAAAAATTTCCGTTCATTAAATACTCCATATAAATGTAAGTTGTTGTAGCTCAGTTTTTAAATTTAACTTTTGTTTAAATGATATCTACAGCTTTATTAAAAGAAGTATATAAATTCCGCAACTTTGCTAGCAAACTTGAGGTATGGATTTGTTTCTCTGAAGTAAGTAAGCCTGTTCTTGGATAATATATAGTATTTCATTAGCCTCTCAGGAAATGTTCCAACAGTCAGTTCTGTGAGGTGGACAGAGGATGTATTTAAATGGTAATGATGTGTTGTAAATCAGTAGGTCTCTCATCCAGTTGGGAATAATTGCAGGCAGCAGAAATATCATTATAAAGCCTTGAGAGTTCCTACTGTTAAAACTACCAGATGCCATCTGTGTTATTAACATTTATGAACAACCAGTGGACTGGCAGACGAAGGGTTGAATTGAGCATATTCATAACTGTGTGATATTAATGACGTATTTATCAATAAGTTTTTACCTTAAATAGGTAGTCTGTTTCTGACTGTGAATAGATTTATGGGAATGGGCTGAGCACTGAGGATAAGTGAATTTAATGGTTTGTCTTGATAATTGTGGGCAATGGTGGAAATGTCCTTCCAAGTGATCTTGACTGTAAGACTGGAGAATCCGAGATAAAAAAGTGTGGAGCTGGATGAACAGAGCAGGCCAAGCAATATCTTAGGAGCACAAAAGCTGATGTTTCGGGCCTAGACCCTTCTTCAAAGAGGGGGATGGGAAGAGAGTTGTGAAATAAATAGGGAGAGAGGGGGAGGCGGACCAAAGATGGAGAGAAAAGATAGGTGGAGAGGAGAGTATAGGTGGGGAGGTAGGGAGGGGATAGGTCAGTCCGGGGAGGACGGACAGGTCAAGGGGGCGGGATGAGGTTGGCAGGTAGGAAATGGAGGTGCGGCTTGATGTGGGAGGAGGGTATAGATGCGAGGAAGAACAGGTTAGGGAGGCGGGGATGAGCTGAGCTGGTTTTGGGATGCAGTGGGGGGAGGGGATGAGCTTGGCTGGCTTTGGGATGCAGTGGGGGAAGGGGAGATTTTGAAGTTTGTGAAGTCCACTTAATACCATTGGGCTGCAGGGTTCCCGAGCGGAATATGAGTTGCTGTTCCTGCAACCTTCGGGTGGCTTCATTATGGCACTGCAGGAGGCCCAGGATGGACATGTCATCTAAGGAATGGGTGGGGGAGTTAAAATGGTTCACGACTGGGAGGTGCAGTTGTTTATTGCGAACGGAGCGGAGGTGTTCTGCAAAGCGGGCCCCAAGCCTCCGCTTGGTTTGCCCAATGTGGAGGAAGTCGCAACAGGAACAGCGGATGCAGTATACCACATTGGCAGATGTGCAGGTGAACATCTGTTTAATATGGAAAGTCATCTTGGGGCCTGGGATGGGGGTGAGGGAGGAGGTGTGGGGGCAAGTGTAGCATTTCCTGCGGTTGCAGGAAAACGTGCTGGGTGTGGTGGGGTTGGAGGGGAGTGTGGAGCAAACAACGGAGTCCCGGAGAGAGTGGTGTCTCCAGAAGGCAGGCAAGGATGGGGATGGAAAAAAGTCTTGGGTGGAGGGGTCGAATTGTAGATGGCGGAAGTGTCGGAGGATGATGCGTTGTATCCGGAGGTTGGTGGAGTGGTATGTGAGAACGAGGGGGATTCTCTTAGGGCGGTTATTGTGGAGGTGGGGTGTGAGGGTTGTCTTGCAGGAAATGAGGGAGACATGGTCGAGGGCGTTCTCGACCACTGCGGGGGGGATGTTGCAGTCCTTGAGTGCGGACATCTGGGATGTGCAGGAGTGGAATGCCTCATCGTGGGAGCAGATGCGGCAGAGGCAAAGGAATTGGGAATAGGGGATGGAATTTTTGCAGGAAGGTAGGTGGCAAGAGGTGTATCCTAGGTAGCTGTGGGAATGGGTGGGATGAAATGGACATCGGTTTCTAGCTGGTTGCCTGAGACGGAAACAGAGGGGTCCAGGAAGGTGAGCGATGTGTTGGAGATGGCCCAGGTGAGCTTGAGGTTGGGGTGGAAGGTGTTGGTGAAGTGGATGAACTGTTCGAGCTCCTCCGGGGAGCAAGAGGCTGCGCCGAAACAGTCATCAATGCCACCCAAGACATTTTTCCATGCCCACCCTTGTCTGCCTTCTGGAGAGACCCCTCTCTCCAGGACCCCCTTGTCTACTCCACTCCCCTCCAACCCCACCATACCCGGCACCTTCCCCTGCAACAGCAGGAAGTGCTACACTTGCCCCCACACGTCCTCCCTCACCCCCATCCCAGGCCCAAGATGACTTTCCATAACAAGCAGATGTTCACCTGCACATCTACCAATGTGGTATACTGCATCCACTGTACCCGGTGTGGCTTCCTCTACATCGGGGAAACCAAGCGGAGGCTTGGGGACCGCTTTGCAGAACACCTCCGCTTGGTTCTCAATAAACAACTGCGCCTCCCAGTCGTGAACCATTTTAACACCCCTCCCATTCCTTAGATGACATGTCCATCATGGGCGTCCTGCAGTGCCATAATGAAGCCACCCGAAGGTTGCAGGAATAGCAACTCATATTCCACTTGGGAACCCTGTAGTGGAGGGAGGGGAGAATTTGAAGCTTGTGAAATCCACATAGATACAATTGGGCTGCAGCGTTCCCAAGCGGAATATGAGTTTCTGTTCCTGCAACCTTTGGGTGGCATCATTATGTCACTGCAGGAGGCCCAGGATGGACATCCCATCTGAGGAATGGGAGGGGGAGCTAAAATGGTTTGCGACTGGGAGGTGCAGTTGTTTATTGCACGCGACTGGGAGGTGCAGTTGTTTGGGAACCCTGCAGCCCAATGGTATCAACGTGGATTTCACAAGCTTCAAAATCTCCCCTCTCACCACTGTATCCCAAAATCAGCCCAGCTCGTCCCTGCCTCCCTAACCTGTTCTTCCTCTCACCTATCCCCTCTTCCCACCTCAAGTCGCACCTCCATTTCCCACGTATCAACCTCATCCCGTCCCCTTGACCTGTCCGTCCTCCCCGGACTGACCTATCCCTCCCTACCTCCCCACCTGTAGTCTCCTCTCCACCTGTCTTCTCTATTCATCTTCAGTCTACCTCCCCCTCTCTCCCTATTTATTCCAGTTCCCTCTCCCCATCCCCCTCTCTGATGAAGGGTCAAGGCCCGAAACGTCAGCTTTTGTGCTCCTGAGATGCTGCTTGGCCTGCTGTGTTCATCCAGCCCCACGCTTTGTTATCTCGGATTCTCCAGCATCTGCAGTTCCCATTATCCCTGTAAGACTGGAGAATTTGGGTCTTATTGTTGCTAGGGGGACAATGATTCATACTGTGTCAATTTTGAATGTTGCTTCTCCGTTACGTAAAGTTTCACCTAACTTTCACATTGGTATCAAAGCAATTAGGGTTCATAATCAAAACATTGCCAATACAAAATATCTAGCAGACTGATGACTTCTCCATTTATTTAATCTTTAATCTATGTTGAATGATATTAAATGAATCAATTTCTCTATGACAAGATCTGTTGTTACATCTGACTTGATTTGCAATCTATTTAGAAATACAGATGGAATCCATTATTTATTTGTTGTAGAAATTCAAATGATGCACCATAAAATCTGATAAATATGTTCAGCTTCATGCACAGGATATATAGTAATACTATCCTAAAATGATGTAGTATTTGGAAGTCACTCTAACAAACACAGAAGATAAGTGAGCCATTTGGTCCTTTGAGCCTGCACTGCCATTTATTACAATCAGGGCTGCTCATCTGTCTCATTATCTTGTTCCAGCTTTCTCCCCGTACCCTTTAGACTAAGATCTGTATCCTATTCCACCTTGAAAATATTCAATGCTATGGTCTCACCTGCTTTCTGTGGCAGATAATTCCCACAGGCTCACTATTCTCTGGATTAAGAAATTTCTCCTCATCTCAGTTTGAAATGGCCTACCCCATTATCCTCAGATTGTGACTGTTCCGTACTCACTTGTCATTGGAACAGTCTGCCTGTATTTATCCTGCCTAGTCTTTTAGGACTTCTTCTCTTTTTATGAGAATCCTCCCTCAATCTTCTAAACTCCAATGAATAGAGTCCTTACTGATTCAAATTTCTTCATAGGTCGGTGTTGCTATCGCAGAATCAACCTGACAAACTTTTGTTGCACTTCCTCCATTGCCACAACATTCTTCTTCAGATAAATAGACCTAAATGCACAAAATACTCCAGGTGCGGTCTCAACAAGGGTCTACACAATTGCAATAAGACATTCCTGCTCCTGTGCTTAAATCTTGTCACTATGACGGCTAATATGCCATTTGCCTTCTTTACTACCTGCTGCACCAGAATGTTTACATTCAACAACTGGTCTACAAGGACATTGAGGTCGCATTGCACCCCATCCCTTTCCCAATCCATTGTTATTCAGATAATAATCAGATTTCCTGTTTTTGCATCCAAACTGGATAACTTCACATTTATCCACATCCTACTTCAGCCGTAATGCGTTTGCATACACTCAACTTGTCAAAATCACACTGAAGCATCTCCTCTTCACAGCTCAACCCCCGCTCGACTTTGTGTCACCATGCAAACACTTAATTCCTTCATCTAGTTCATTAATATGTATTGTGAACAGTTGAGTTCCAAGCACTGATCACTGACTAGTACCTGACTAGTTATTGCCTGCCACATGGAAAATTTATTCCCACTTTTTGTTTCCGTTCTGCCAACCGGCTCCCTAGCCATGTCAGCATAGCACCGCCAATCTCATATGCTTCAACTTTACACAATGATCTGTTGTCTGAGATCTTATCAAAAGCCTCCTGAAAGTCCAAGTAAACAACATTCCTTAGGTCTCCCTTATCAAATCTATCAGTTACCTCGTCAAAATTCTTCTGTAGATTTGTCAAGCATGATGGTCCTTTTGTAAATCCTGTCACTGTTTTTCAAGTGGTCCAATACTAAATCTTTTAATATCCTTTATAATGGACTCTAGCATTTTCCCCACTACTGATGTCAGGCTATAATTCCCTATTTTCTCCCTACCTCATTCTTTAAATATTGGGATCACATTGCCTACCCTCCACTCTGCAGGAGCTGTTCCAGACTGTGAAGAATTTTAGATTCACTATTCCTCCGGCTACTTCCTTAAATATTTGGATGTAGATTATCAGGCCCTGGGGTTTTATGGACCTAAGCCCATCAATTTTCCCAACACCATTTCCATACGAATACTGATTTCCTTCGGTTCCTCTCTCTCACCAAACCTTCTGTGTCCCCCAACATTTTTGGGACGTTATTTAAGTCTTGAAGCTAGAACTGAAGTATGTACCTGATTGGTCTATCATTTCTTCATTTCCCATGAGAATTCATCCAGTTTCTATGTTTTTCTTCACTAATCTTTTATTCTTTGCATTCCTACTGAAATTTTTAGTTATTTCTTCTGTCCCCTGCAATCTTACTCTCATACTTTATTTCTATCCTCTTAATCAACCCTTTTGTCCTTTTTGCTGAAACCTAAACTGCTCCCAACGCTGTTGTTTATCTTGATCAATTTGCATGTCCTTTCTTTGGATGTAATACTATCCTTAATTTCCCTTTTTGGATATGGTTGGGCCAGTTTTCCTTCATATTTTTATGCCAGACTGGAATGAACAATTGTTGCAGTTACTCCATGCGTTGTTCAAAATAATACGGAAAAGGTTGCAGGAACAGCAACTCATATTCCGCTTGGGAGTCCTGCAGCCCAATGGTATCGATGTGGACGCCACAAGCTTCAAATTCTCCCCTCCTCCTACTGCATCCCAAAACCAGCCCAGCTCATTCCCACCTCCCTAACCTGCCCTTCCTCCCCTATCCACTCCTCCCACCTCAAGTCCCACGCCCATCTCCTACCTACTAACCTCATCCAGTCCCCTTGACCTGTCTGTCCTCCCTGGGCTGACCTATCTCCTCCCTACCTCCCCACCTACACTCTCACCTTTACTGGCTCCATTCCTGCCTCTTTGACAGGGTCTATCTCCTCTCTACCTATCTTCTCCTCTATCCATCTTCTATCCACCTCCCCCTCTCTCGCTATTTATTTCAGAACCCCCTTCCCCTCCCCCATTTCTGAAGAAGGGTCTTGACCCAAAACGTCAGCCTTCCTGCTCCTCTGATGCTGCTTGGCCTGCTGTGTTCATCCAGCTCTACACCTTGTTAATTTTTGGAAACATTATCAGGCAGTTTCTAAAGGAACTGTTGTTTTACAATATCTTTAATGTTTACTAATGAAAAGATGGAAATGAATTGCCAACAGAATAACTTGAATATATGAGAATGAACACTGTGAAACAATTCAGTGAAGAAAGTAAATATTTGTAATGGATAATGGTGATTGGAACTGAGTGGCCAGAGTGTAGCCAGACCTAAACTCATTCTGAAATAAAAGAAAAAGTGCTAGAAATATCCAACAGGCCTTGCAGTGTCTGTAGTGAAGGGAAAAACGATTTAGTTCTCCAGGTTGATGGCATTTTGTCAGAAGTGGTACAATTAGAGATGTAACAAACTTTAAGCAAGCTGCAGGGAATGAAGAGAAGGGGAAGTGGGAAGACCTAACGTGAAGGCCGGAGCCCTGGAGAAGTTAAATAACAAAGGGATGATGATGTAAAATGGTCATGGGAAAAGAGCCACAGAACAAGAGACCAAATTGTGAGCAGCGAATACTGCATACTCGCAGGAATAAATTACGATAGAATAACTTTTAACTGAAAGGAGTGTTTGGAGTATCAGACAGTGAGGATGGAGAAGGTAAAAGGACCGGAATTGTATCTCTTGTATTTGCATGAGAAGCTATTGTAATGGGAATGGGTGTCACATGTGATTGAGATTTGAATTATTGAGTTGCTGACAGATTGGTTCTTTTGGAATGCTGAAAATGGAGGAGAGGGAAAGATATGTTTGGTGGTGGCTTCACATTGGATGTGGTAGATGATCTGTCGAGTATGGGGGCTGGTGTGATCTGAAATATGTGGACTGAGTAGAAGCAGAATCAATTACGGTCCACTATACTTCTCTATCATTTGCCAAAACCTGTTCTCACATTTAATAACTACTCCTTCTACTCCACTCATTTCCTCCAATAACGTGATGCTTTGGGAATCCATATTAGTTCTCACTTTTTGTCTGCCTTTTCATGAGATTGTATAGAACATTCTTTGTTCTAGTCCTGCTCAGGTTCTCTCCCTCATTTTACTTTGCGGCAAAATTATGACCATCAGTGTTATTTCCTGTTATCATCCCAAAACTGTAAAGTTTAATCAACTTTGTTTTCAATTTCCACCCTTCCAGCACATTCACATGGTCAGATTCTGATTTTTTTCCATTCCTTTTCTCAACCTTGCTATCACCATTTCTTCTTGTAAGCTCTTGATCAAAGTCCACTATTAACCCATTCATTTCTACAGCTACATCGATTACACATCTTAACACTCTGCCTTCTGCAACAACTCCATTCTCCTTGTTTCTGTCTTATCTGTTTTGAGAATATCACTTCCCATTCCAATATTTCCAACATGTCTTCTGTTTTCCAGAATTGAGAATTCTCCAACTGTGGTTGGCAAGACCCTCATTCATTTCATGTCTCTTAACTGAGCTAATCAATGGATTATATTCAATGATTTCTGCCACCTCCAGTATAATATCACCATGAACACATGTTGCTGTCATTTCTTTCTGTGGAATTCTTTCAATTCCATAGGATTATTTCCTCCTTTACCCCCAGTCCACTCCATATCACCAAGAGCCCTGTCCGCTTCCCAGCACATTTTCCATAAGAGCTATAACAGTTTATCCTTTACTGCCTTCTTTCACATGGCCACAAACGTTCCTTCTGGGTGAAACAGTTTTCTATTTTCACTTCTTTCAAATGAATATATGATAGTTGCTTCTCACAATGTTCTGTTGTCCCTGCTGGGGAAATCAAATGCCGATTTGATGACTGTTTAGTAGAAAGGCTTCTGTTCAATTCCAAAACTTGCAGTTACCCATAATTTTGTTCTCTGGTCTATTTCCATTCTGCCCTCTGTATCCTCAATTTCCTATGCTTTTCTAATTAAGTTTAACTCAAATTTGAGGATCAGCGCTTCATCTTTCAAATAGACACTTTAGATCTTTTGGGATTCAAAATTGACTTCACCAATTTCAAATTATAACATCAGATTGAATTTTTGTGCTTTTTTTCCCCATGGAGGATGTTGGCTGTAATTCTGTTGTTCCAATTTACACATCATTATTTATTCAATTAACATATTCTCTTGCCTTTGCACTATCATACTTTGTGTAATTTAATCTCTCCTGCCTTCCACCATGTCACAGACCATGTCTCTGCCTTTCTTCCACTACTGCCATTTTTGATTTTTGTTCTCACTGAAAGTATCTGACATTGCAAATTTCTAGTTGTGGCAAAAGGTCATTAGCCTGAAGAATGAACTATTTTACTCTTTGCACACTGGCTACTTGACTTGCTCGTCATTTCTATGATTATCTGTTTTTATTTTAGATTTGCATTTGAAATAGGTTTGCTTTTCTAATTCTAACTGCATTGTTTTATGTCCAGCCTTAAAAAGATATAATGTATATGCCTCTTAATTTGTGCCCATCTTTGGGAATTTGTGTCATTTTCTTCTCCAGAATTTAGCTTTCAAAGCAGCTAAATGGGAAAACAGGTGTAATGTGCCCTGTTTAACCAAGGCAGTTGTATTACGAGAGCATCTTTGTTGAAGCTGGGTTTCAAACGAACCTAATGAACATTGCATGCCCTATATTGCATTACTGGCTTTATTGTTTGTTTGTTTTTGATCAGATATAAAACATAGAATGATGCTTTTTCCAGTAATTCAATGGATGAAAGTAGGTGCAAGAGTAGGCCATTCAGCCCATCGTTCTCTCCCACCATTCAGTGAGAGCACAGCTGACCTGTGTCCCAAACCCTTTATGTTCCTTTGTTCTGCATCCCTTGATACCCTTTACTCAACCAATGCCTATACATCAACACTGATATGTTTTAAGGTTGATAGTATAGAACTCTGCTGATAATTTTTTTTGTGGAATTCTTTTTTGTCACTAAGTCATAAATATTCTCTGTTAATGGCAAGCAATTGACAACTTCATTCATTCTTTCTTTGACCTAGTAAAAACCAGCAAAAGCTATATCTTAATTCTATGGGGATAGTTAGGTCATGCCTTATGCAAGAAAGTCTGGATTTTATGATTGCTTAGGTTGATTTATATAGATTATGGCTGTCCAGTGCAATTCCAGCGTGTATGAGATATGCCTTTTCCTTTCTCTCCATAAATAGCTTAAAGGGAAATTTATGGCTTTGGTTATAATGACCATGTAGTATTTAAAAGGATTTTGAGAATTGTGTTTCTCTACATATATCTCTTTACCGACGTAAGAATGTAACCTACTCTCGGGATTTATAAATTTCAATTTAATTTACTCACATTTCTAATTAATTTTAAGAGTAGAAATGTAGCATTGTGGTTTATTAATTTGCTAATAAAAGCAAATAAATTTATACTCTTAAAAATTAATTTGAGATTTCACCCCACCCTATCCACAAATATTGGCGTTGAAAACATTCCAGCCTCACTGCATCATCATGGCATATCTCCAGTATACTTTCATATTTCAATGCACTTCAGTGCTGCACTGTGGAACACCCGAGGATCTCTCATCATAATGCTGCTGCCAGGACACTTTATGTGCAGGGACAGGAACCTACCTTATGGATTTGACCAGGGAACATTGAAGGACTCCTTGCTTGTGCTCTGAGCATTCATTCACTTTGCACCTGTTTTGATGCTCACAGCGTCTCTGTCTTGTCTTACTTTGCCTCCTGACACTTACCCCACTGAGTCACATCTTAAAAGCTCATAGCACTTCGGTCTTGCCTTGTTGTTTAGTGCAGACACAAAGCCAGGCAGCTTGTCATGGTTGTCAGGTCATCAGTCAAAAGCATTAAATACATTGCTGTATAGCACCATGCCATGTAAATCTCACTTTATCTCCAACAGCCAGAAGCTTATGTAGCAGACACATTACAAATAGCCATGTCTTAAAGTCTAAGGGAAGTAATTATCAGAGAAGGCAAGGGAGCCAACCTTCAGTTGGGGATGGGGTGGGGGAGGGTGTGTTGGGGGAGGGGTGGCCCTGTCACAGAACATCAAGGGCAGCATCTAGTGTCAGCGCAGGGGTTTTGGTATGGTGAGTCTGGCAGTTGGGGTGGCTAGGATCAGGGATTTGTACATCTACAATCCTAGGGAGTAAGCTGGTGTCAGCCCTATGGGTCATGTGCCACCAGTCTCAGGAATTGCAGAAGATGATTGGGGAGCTGCACAGAGATCAGTCAAGGGTCTGGTCACTCATCAGGTGGGACCTCCCTTCCAGTGATTTAAGGAGGTAGGCCGTGGTCATTCTGGGGCTGAGTCCACTAAAAATTAAAGAGGGTTACAAAGGCAGCTGCTGCAGGAGATAGTCTGAAGTCCTTAATCGTGGGGTTTGAAGGCTGCACACTGTGATGCAGTATTAACTTGAAATCATTTATAAAAAAAAAATTTCCTCAGTCAGTTAAATTCTTAATTTAACGAAGAGATACTTGGAATGAAACACAATTCTCGTAATTCCTTTGATTGTGAAGACAGGGAGAGAGGGTCCAACTCCATATATTAAGGGGTGAGATGATAGAACGTACGATGGAGAGGAGCCAGGTTGAAAGGGTAATTGACAGTTAGCACCACGCTGATGTCGAAAGGCAGATGATACAGCACCGACAATGCTAGGCATGATGGAATCCAACAGAGAAAGTGGAGAAATAATTGGTTAAATAGTCCGGTTGAGTGGGAATGTGGGCAAGGTCAAAGCCAATGGAATGGATGATGGGAGCAACCTAGAAGGAAATATATGTAGACTTGGAGATTAAAAGGCTGACCATGGGACTCTCAGCATGAAACATGATCACTATTTTCTCCCATTTGGATGCAAACTGCAAGTGTGCATTTAGGATGACAATAGCTGCCACCATGTACAGATCGGGCAAGGTAAGTGTTTCATACTTGAGGGAGGAGGTTCCACCTTCATGTAAAGCCTTTAAGAGGGCAATAGCATTAAACTGATGTCTCTACAGTCCAGGTGAATGACCCCTGTGAACACTCACAGTTGTGTGTGGATCTTAGACGTTGACCTACTCTGTGGAATCCAAATCCTGGCTGCAAGCATACTTAATCAGTTCAAGCAATATCAATATCAATCCCATCAATGGCTGTACATAGTGCAGGAGCTGTTCGTTTCACACCCTGGACCATCAAACACTGTGCAGTGCCAAGGATGGCCAGTCTCTGGCCCTTCAATCTTCCAGTTACAGCTAAAATGGCATTCACTGGTACAGCTGATAATGAACAGTGGACATATATTTCCAAACATGTGAAGGTATTTACGATGCTTCTTCAGTGCCCTCGGAAGGTTGTCTTCTTCCTTTCCCTCCCAGGCTGGCTGGTTGCAGTCCCAGGCTTTGCACCACATTGAAATCCCCATCTACCACTACGTGATATTTCTTGGACAATTCACACAGACTGTGCAGTGCAGCTCCGAGCAGCCAGCAGCCAGCAGCTGTCTTGGTGCAGAACTGCTCTTTAAGTATAGTGCTAATGCCAGGAATCTCAGCAGCAGTGAGCACTTCTGACTGTGGTGAAACAGAGGCTAAAGTGAGTGGGGCGCTACGGTAGTGTGTTATGTGGGTATTGTAGTGAGTTTGGGAAGATAATATGAGAAATTTCTCCAGGCACCTCAGAGAGAAACCTTCCATGAAACTCGACAAGTAAAATACAGCCTTGCCTGTCTGATTCTCAAAGCAGCTCCCAGGCTCTGATGCTTATGTGAGAAGTTGCTCCATGAAATAAAAGAAACTAAAGACAACGTTCCTTTGTGTACCCTATCACCACACCTATATGGCATACCCAGGATGTCTAGATAGAGATTCAAGCTCATTACCTACAGTTGCCAAAGCTTCCAATCCTTTTGGCCATCATTTGACTAATTCAAACCTTTTATTAAGATAATGATTGACAATTTTTTACCCACCAAGGTTCAGAAAAGGACCACCCGTTGTTTAAAGTTTTCCCACATCCACTCTGTTCTTATGAGATAAACGCAGACCACCCATTCTTTAAATGGCAATTACTTAAGGTCTGTTTACCAGTTCTCACCTGGGGATTTTCATTCATCTTATATTTAACAATTCAGTCACCAAACTAAATGCTGATGAATAATGAAATTAAACATTTTCACAGTATTCTGTTTTCATGAGAAATTAATTTTTGCCAGTCAACTTTCCAAATCTGACAATGTACTCTACTCACAGGTTGAAAAGTGTCTAACAAAGTTGCACATAAAAAGCATTCAATGCCTTTGAACTAATGAGTGTCTCCCATGCTCAGAAGGAAACCACAAGCTGCCTGCACAGTTTTGTCTGTCATGCACTGTGCATGTTGAAAACAAATCTTGCAAAGACATCAGCAAAATATAAATTAAAACACTATTTTGTAGCCCCTGTGTTGCTGACTGGTCATGAGAGCTCCTCCGTGTACCAGCAGACAACACATGCTCCCCCTCTGGGGCCACCTGAGTGCAGACACAATTACAAAAGAAAGGAGGTAGTCAGGTCTTTTGACCTCCTCCCTGGGCCACTGCCTGGCACTGTTAATGGCCTCCTTGTCCAAGCCGAGGAGCAGGGCCACAGTAGTACTTTGACTTTCCCTACCCCTCCATACCAGGTAGCTAAAGATCAGGAGCCAGGAGCTAAAGTGCAACTAAATGCTTGGACTTAGCCTCTTCAAATAACAGTCTTTACATTTGCTTGTTAACTATACATTCCATAGAGTCAAAGAGCCATAGAGTTGTACAGCACGGAAACAGATCCTTTGGTCTAACTCAGCCATGCTGACCAGATATTCTAAATTAATCCAGTCCCATTTACCAGCATTTGGCCCATATCTCTTTAAATCCTTTCTATTCATATACCCATCAAGTCTACCCATACGCACTGAGCTTCAATTGATAAGATTAACATCTTGAAGTTAGGAGCTTCCAAATTAACAAAAAGAGGTGTTGATGAAAGATGAGTCTAAAGAAAAGTTGTTAGCCTCTACATAAGAGCAGAAGAGAATTTGTCATCAAAATTGGAGCACGGTCTTTTACAGCCCCTGTTCTAAGATGCACTGGCTTTAATACTGTCTCAGTCAAGACGGCATCTATTAAGTGGCAGTGGTGATGTTATTCTGCAGGCCCTCTTGTTAGGATGGGCACATTTTGCACGCTTTTTCAACTTGGATTGAAGTTGGGGCACAATCCAAATTGGGCTTGAAGCTGGCTGATCTTCTCACCTCTCTCAAGAAGTCTGCTGAGTTTGCAGATAAGGATCAATTGGAGCTTCATTTTTAGCTCAAAGAAAGCCAACTTCAATTCTAAATATTTATGGGAGCCACATCCGGTCATTGAGTATTTTTTTTTCTTTTTAACCACCTTTCTTTGAAAAAAAAATCCTATTCACAGGATGCCTTTGTGCAGTATCTGTGGCAGGTGAATGTGGGTCAATGAGAACATTGGAAACATATCTGATTTGAAATGTGGGGTCCGTCTGTTTCATGCTCAGAAGTTATTTTTAACTTCATTCCTCTCAGCAAGTTCTAAATGCAATTATGACATTTTTAAAGTATTAGAAATATTACGTGGAATAATTTAAAAAGTGATTGGTATACATATTTATTGTGGAAAATATTACGATCCCTACTATCATTCATTTACGCCATATTATTTGTGTAACTGAATAGATTAATAATGATAAATATTCAATCTGGCAAAATTGAAATGCACAGCTTGAATCTTTTATTTCTCATACAAGAAGTAATGGCTGCATGTTGCAGATCAATTGAAAATATTTCTTCCAAATTTTTCTTAACATGGCAATTGTTTAAATCACTTAGTTTGAAAACTTTTTTTCCCACAGGAGTCAGACTTCAAATCAAATTATGTCTAATAAAGCACGGAATCCTTACACTGCAGAAAGAGACTGTTCAGCCCATCATGTCTGCACTAACCCCCTAAAGAGCATCCCACCTGATCACTGTAAATCCACATTTACCATGGCTGATCAACATAGTCTGCACAATTCTGGACGCGAAAAAAAATTTAAGCAGAGCCAATTCACTCTAAGCTGCACATCTTTGGGCTGTGAGAGGAAACCAGAGCCTTGATCAGAAACCCATACAGACACAGGGAGTACATGCAAACTACACACAGACAGTTGCTCAAGGCTGGGGTCAAACTCAAGTACTTCGCACTGGGAGGCAGCAGCACTAGCCACTGGACCCACCGTACTTCCCATAAATATACAGTTAATTGGCTGATCAGATTCACCAGTTGACCACGTTGAGCACTCTGAAGCTTTTGTAATGTAGTTGTAAACAGATATAATATCTGGTTAGTTTCAGGACTGTACTTTGTGTGTATTTACTGTTTAGAAGACAACTGTTGAGCATTAATGCTAAGCCTGTCAGTCAATTGTAATGTTCTGCCATCAACCACTCAGGTCATAAAGATTTCAATTAAAAGATTTAAGCAATGTTCCTGTCAAATTTGTGGCAATTATTTAGAAAGATATTGTTCTGGTAGGCAGTATACACAGTACTTTAAAGAGTTTGAAGAAAATAAGTATTACTGAAGCATTAGGTCACACTATGGATGAAATTATTTGCTTTTAATAGGAAATATTATAAATAATCATAAGAAAAATACGCTATATGGTTCTCGTTTCATTAGATTCTTCCAGGGTTCATGACCAGAATGAAATAGCAAGTCTTTATATCATCAAACTTGTATTTATGAATATCTTTCACGTAGTGAAACAGAAGCTGTATGAAATAAAGTGACAGTGAGCCACATCAAAAAAATAAAACTACAAAAACTACAACAAAATTGCAGAAACATTACAAGAATTTCTCCCTAGATGAGAAATAAGATCATTATGAAGGACACCTCTACATTAATTTTCAACTTGTTCTTTGCTAAGACCATAAGACATAGAAAGAGAAGCAGGCCATTCAGCCCATTAATTTCACTCAATGAGATCATGACTGATATGATCTTCCTCAATTTCCCTTTCCTGCTTCTTTCCCGTCAACCTTGATCTCCTTGCTAATTAAACATCTATCTCAGCCTTGTATGTGCCTACTGAGCCAGTCTCAACAGCCTTCTGTGGTAAAGAATTCCACAGATTCACAACCCTCACAACAGAGAAGAAACTACTCCTCACCTCTGTTTTAAAAGGGCGACCCCTTATTCTAGACTCACATGAGGGAAAACAACCTTTCTGCACTACCCTGTCAAGCCCCCTAAAGAACCCTGCCTTTTTCAATAAGATTTCCTTCCAGTCTTTTAAATATCAACAAGAGCAGGCTCACCCAAAGCAACATCTCCTCATAAGAGCATCCCTCCACAACTGGAATCAGCCGAGTGAACCTTCTCTGGACTGTCTCCAACACTAGTGTATCTTGCCTTAGAGAAGCAGCCCAAAACTATACGCAGTAGTCCAGTATAATAAAATGTGAGGCTGGATGAACACAGCAGGCCCAGCAGCATCTCAGGAGCACAAAAGCTGATGTTTCGGGCCTAGACCCTTCATCAGAGAGGGGAATGGGGTGAGGGTTCTGGAATAAATAGGGAGAGAGGGGAAGGCGGACCGAAGATGGAGAGAAAAGAAGATAGGTGGATTACAAGAGAGTTGCAATGGGAGAGAGATTCCCTGAGGTTGGTCCGGAGGGAGGAGGGTAACTTCTTCAGGTTTGGCATCCCTGGAAGAGGCTTCAGTAGTCCAGTTGTGGCTTTACAAGTGCCTTGTATAGTTTTAACAAGACCTCCCTATTTTTGTTCTCCATTTCCTTTGAAATAAAAGCCACCATTCCACTTGCCTTCCCTATTACCTGCTGGATTTATATGATAGCCTTTTGTGATTTATGTTCCCAATAAAATATTTATATGAAATCCTCTGAAATGCATTTGCTCTTTCTCATTGATGACTGTATGTGATCAAACTAGGTTTTTAAAAGAAGTAATTTTGTTGAATGTCATGTGCATTTTGCTCACTGCCAACATTTCAAGTGATGAAAGTAGTTAATGCTTATCATCAAAAGTCACATTTAATTTCTAGTTCAGCAACAAAAATGTCAGACATTAAAATGGGAATATATTATATATATATATCTGTCACTGATGCCTTTCAAAGGATTTTAAAGAAGAAAAATATTAGGAATACAGAATGCATTATAAAATAATTAAGAGAGCATGTTTGAGTATACTATAAATAGAAAATCATTTTCTAGATAAACTTAGTTTAGTGATGAGACATGTTGTCAACTTCCCCTATTCTCTGTAGGTGATAACTTTTTTTATTAACAGTATAATCTAAGATTATTGAATGTCCTGAATTGAGAGTTGCATTATTATCTACTTAGTGTTTTAAAATGTACCTTCATATAAATTCTTTTAATATATTCCTGCCCTGTGGCTGTAGTTCTGATAGGAGCTGCTATTGTCCAAGTGAGTCTCGCTTCTGCGATGTAACGTTTTGGTCCCTAGCAGAATGCTCCCTGCTTTCTGCTGCTTGACCTGCTGCATGTGATCTTGGCAATGTGTTTCACCTGAAAGATCAGCTTCCATTCAACATCAATTATTGTGCTCTCTTATAATTTCTTCCCACAAGCCTTTGAGAATAAATTGTGCAGAAATATCGTAGAAATTATAAATATTCCAGAATATCTTTGATCTCAATTGGTAATTTTCAAACTTTCTAAAAGGAAGCTTTGTTTACTTTTGAGCTGTTGTTGAAGACAACGGTGTTCTGGAGTGATGCAATGATAGTGTTTCTAGCTCTGGGCCAGCAGTTTTGTGTTGGAGTGTCCCATAATATGGCCAAATCAGTTATTTGCAATCTGAAAAGCTCCCTGATTAGATGGTAAAATTGTAAGAATCTCCTGCTCAGACATTTGCCAGCTGAAGACAATAAAACAGGAAATGATAGAAAACTGTATCAGGTCTATTGGCATCTAAATTTGAGTAGAGGTTCTTAATTGGAAATAGCTTACTGTTTTACTCAAGATTCAAATATTCATTTTATTCTTCAAATGATATTTCACTCTCCATGGATTTACAGCATTCCTTACATATAGTTCAGATTTTCACATTTGTATTTCTTTTCTCCTTTTTATCTCACTTTGTTTACATAATTTTGAAATTTGACAAAAGTAATGAAATGCCTTAAACTGATAAAAGGGAACACTCAAGGGAGAGATTTACTTTGAGCACTGTTTTCTCCGTCATCACTCCAAGAAACCTTCACTGGCATATTTCTGTCAAAAACATTTCCTAAAGTCAACACTGGACTGCAAATATCACTCATAATTCCACGACTGTACTTGGCTGATGCTTTTGTCCAATGTACTCTTAAGTTTATGTATCTGTGAGTGTATTGACTTTTACTATCTCGTATTCTAATATTGAACTCCCAACTATTTGGGTACTTACTGGGACCATGTACTTTTTCCGCATGAAATTGTCTCCCAAATTAACCTAATCATGTACAGGATACCTCTGCATTTCATGCTATACTGTAGGTTGCACTGATACTCTCATTGTAATGTTGCAACAGGGACACTGTTCTCAGGAACACAAACCCAACTCATGGACTGGATCAAGCAGCATCTCTGGGCTGCTTGCTTGCTGTTGTAGCACTCCCACACCCTGAACCTACCTGGATGCTCACAGCAGTCCTGCCTGGCCACTGACTTGCCTGGCCACTGACTTGCCATTTAGGGCAGACAGAAAGAAACGTAATCTGTCAGGCTGTCAGCTGGCCTCAGTAAAGTCAAGAAAGACAGCCTTCAGTCAGGTGGCATAGTAAAGTGAGGGCCACTAGTGCTAATCCAGGGGCTTGGACACAATTAGTCAGGCACTGGGATGGTCACAGTCAGGATGCTGACTCTACATAGGGGTGAGGGGCTGAATGTTGAGAAGACCACCATCTGTACTGACTCATTCTGCCTTATGGTGAATCGCTTTCCTCCCGGAATGAGAAAAAGGCAGGTATTTAGGATGACGGATTTGCTTAACACAGCAGTTACTTTGGGTGCAGGTGGGAGGGGTCTGAAATGAATGAGAGAATAGCTAACAGTGAGGGCAACTGGAGTTAGTGGTGTCAAGGCTTGGGGCCAGTGACAGCCAGTGAGAGAAGATGTTGCAGGCGATAGTGAGAGTGGGCGAGCGTGAGCTTTGGCAGGAGATAAGTACAGAAACAGAGAGAGTGAGTGTAAGCTACCAAAAAGGAGATGGTGACACCTACGATGGTAGAGTAGAGAGGGTTATTGACCTTCTACCTGCAGAGCCCAAAATTCCTTTGGATGGTTGCAACTGGTACTGATTGGAAGCTTAGACTAAGCTGGCATAGTCTGGTGCTGTGGCCTGTATTCCTGGTCCTGGGTGGAGAAAGTCCTATCTGGGCAATACCTATTTAGGCATACTCCCAATGGGGAGGCAATGGACTAGTGATAATTTTTTAAAATCATTTTTTAAAATCCAGAGACCTAGGTAATGTTCTGGGACCTGGGTTCAAATCCTGCCACGGAAGATTGTGGAATTTGAATGCAATGAATATTTGGAATTTAATAGTCTAATTATGACCAAGCATCAATTGCTGATTGTTGGAAAAACTCATCTGAATCCCTTTAGGGAAAGAAACTGTCATCCTTATTGCTCTAACATATATGCGACTATGCATCCACTCCAATATGTTTGACTCTTAACTGAGCTCTGGGCATTTAGGGATGCACAACAAATGCTGGCCTGGCCAGAGATACCCTTATCCTGTGAATAAATTTAAAATAAAGCTTCTTGCGGCTATGCTGAGCTGCCGATTTCCTTCGTCTGCCCTATCCAGGGAGAATTTAGATCTGTGCAGGCAGCTCCAGTGTAATCGTGCTATCCCAGGTGCACAATGGACTATTAAAAGTAGAAGGAGTGCGAGGGATGTTGGTGAATTCCAGGATACCCATGGAGTGGTGAGTTGTTCTGGGATTGGCAAGAGGTCAGATGAGGCCAGCGTTGATGAGAGAAACACTATAGGAGCATGGTAGGTAATTCATAAGGTAGGTTTGGTAAAACATAGGGACAGAACTTGCTCAGCATTCAGTGAAAACCTTCCAAATAACTTGTTACAACTCGGACTGAGCCAAAAAAAACTCATAGGACTCAGACTGCAATGGGTAACAATCCTTGTTTTAACATGAAACCAAAATAGTACAAAATTAAAATACTGTAGATCCTGCAATTTGAAAATAAAAATAAGTCAGATAATTCTGGAAGCACTCAGCAAATCTGGCAGCAATGTGAAAAAAAAATTAAAAAGGAGGGCTGAGTTTTACTTGGCTATCTAAAGTGCCTGTGCTAGGGGTGAAACAGAGATATAAGCCCATTCAGGTCTGTGCTGATATCCAGAGATTCCTCCTGGCAGTGGTTGCTGATGCTGCCATCCCTCCAAAGGAAATCGATTGTAGGCCAGATCAGTGGTTTCAGCAATGTTGCTGCGAATATTGGTGCTGCTGAAGCAGCTTTCAGTTGCTCGGCAAGAGAAAGAAATTCAACGAGTTACTCAGTGGAGTGCTGGGGAGATTTCTGGGGCCTCGGGAGCTGTTTTCCTTGATATCAACCCCTCCTGTCTTCAGCAAAACCTTACCCCCTAGGCTGCCAGCACATACTTCATTTAGTTGGCAGTCTCCTGACAGGCTGGGAAAGCAGGAAGGAGCTGACAGTCATGTACATTGGCCCCAAATTGACATTTGGTTATGAAAATCGGCTGACGGCCTTTCAGGGTGGTTTCTAATCTTATCCATCATCTAATGCCTGAACAGTAGGATCTCACTGGAGCGTTGATCCAACAAGATTTGCTTTGTTTTTACTGACACCCTGGTTCTCTGGAGGTCAACAACATTTAGTTCAGGATTAATGTTCAATAACCTTTCATCAGAACTGCTGACTTTAATTCTGATAACAGAGTGGTATTAAGCCTTTCCTCTTAATTACGTACTGGCTAATGGTTTAGGGCGACATCATGGTTGGTCTTATCCATTTTAAAAAAATAGTTACTACTTAGCACCATTTCCTATTTCATCTTCTTAAAATCTACTTCCCAATAACTCATCCTTTCCCTGTTGTCTGTCTGAAGCATTGGAATTGTGTGGTCTCTGGAGTTTTTTTGACTTCAGTATTGACTGTAATTGAAGCGAAATGCATTCTGCAAGCTGCAATTGCATTTCACTTAAATTCATTACTTGGCTGATGGATGAATTGACAAGGAGCATGCTCTCAAAGTCAAGCAATCCCAGTGCACCAAGGTTTCAGATTCCAAAACACCAATCAGTTAATTGGGAAAGAAATTACTTCTCAGCAGATTGAGTGTTGTATTTAACATAAGGAATCAAAATATAAATATTGTAAACTTTCCCTGCAGTTTTCCTCAAATTAAGTTATTTTGTGAAGGTCTCGATACAAACTGGATTGCACTGATCCTATCAAAAACTGGATGTCAACTAGATATCACCGATCTGATTGCAAACTGGATATCATCTATCCTTTCATAAACTGGATTTCTGCCCAACAATTTAGGTTATGATGTTATATCATAAGGAGGCTGTAATATTTCATGTTCTTCATTTTTTCAAAGTTAGGACATCTGAGATCAATTCTTTAGATTGGAAATTCTTGCACCGCAAGGAAAGCAAAATGAAAGTCTTGATCAACATTAAGTTTAAAATAAAAGAAAATGTGTTGGAGAAACTCAATTGACTTTGCAGCATCTATGGAGAGAGAAGTAGATTTAATGTTTAAAATCCAATATGACTTTAGAGGAGCTGCGATTCTTCAGCACTTCTCTATTTTTGTTTCAGATCTCCAGCATTTGCAGTATCTTATTTATATTTGAGTATTTAATTATGTCTATCCTTCTAATAACACTGTGCAAAGTATAACAGTACAAATATTCATGTATTATTAATCATTCTTTCCAATATGGTGCCACAATAGAGAATGTATGTCAAAGTGTGTATTCCACACCTGAAGTTCCAAAGTTTTCTCCACTGAGAATTCTATTCAATTCTGATAGAATGTTTGGCAATATCCACCCCATTTCCTGTATTTTTGCTTTCACTCTTTCTCCTCTACCCAGAATTAGAAGGTTCACTTTACCCTCACCTTCCAACACACTCATCTCAATTTTTGATTGATTATTGTCTGCTACTCCATTATCCCACTATCAAACATATAATCCACTCCTCATCTAACTTTCCAAAGAGACCATTCTAACTATGACACCCTGATCTACTCTCACATCACTTCTAATGCCTGAACATTTCTCTCTCTCTAGATCGTTCTCAGCCTTTGAAAACACAGGAAACAGAAGACCTGCCTTTTCCCCTCCTCACATCACACTATCTAGAAAAGAGCGACTTATTTATACACTTTTCAATTATTGTTCTTGCTCTTGGTGTACTCTCTTCAACAATGGGAGACCAAACCCAGCTTGGGTAATCTCTTTGCTGAACCCACCCTGTTCCATCTGCTACAATAAAGCTCAGCTTCTGTTTGGTTCCCATTTTAATTTTGTGTCACACATCCTCTTCAATTTCTTCATTCTTGGCCTCCTGAGCTGTACCAGTGAACCTTAATGTAGTTTGTGGAACAGCATCTAATCTCCCTACTATGCAATTTACAGCCCTCACACCTCAATATGAACAGCTTCAGACTTAACCACAGATTGCATTTCATTCTCATTCTGGATGCTTATAATAGCAGATACCCTTCTGGAAACTGGGGAGATTATGTACTGGAGTTTGAAGTGGTTGGCACTGGTTGATCTGCTCCTCTGTTGGCAGACTTTGTAATACTAAATATTTGGAACACTAGTTCATTGTCCATTTTGGCAGATTTTCCTAGCTTTGCTCCTCTTATACTATTTTTCTTTAAATATTTGCACATCCTATGGGTCCAGGATACATCAATGGAATCTCTGATTTATATCATTAATGCCTCTTTTTGCCTTATTATGCCTTCTCTCACTAAATTCTCTTGAATCAGCTGTCTAATGTCTAACTGCTCTCTCAACTTCTCTTTCCCCAGCTCAGTTTCCTCTCTTATAAATGGTTGCACAGGTTGCTTCTTCTGGATATCATGCCAGAAGAAATTCCCTTCACATTCCAGAAAAATTTCTGAGTTTTTCTGCTTGGCATTCTCTCACACAGTGGTCTCTCTCTTTCCTTACTATATCTCCATTAATAATCTCTTGTTTTAAGCCGTCCTGCAAACATGAGCAAAGTGCAGTGACCACATGTTGCTTCATTTCTTTCAAATCGCTTTTCTCAATCAGTCTTTTCGCCCAACTGTTCCAGTTCCTTTGTTTTGTCGGTTTGCTTGCAGCTAGCCCTGAGTGTCACTCGGAGTTTAGCTATCTTACCTCTGTGACCAAATACAGGAGCTGACCATGCACTGGTAGATGCAGGAAGGCATTTTGCCAATGTAGGGAGTCACTGCTGACACTGCGTCCCAGAGCTGCCAGCCCAGTTGGAGGTAAAGCTACTTGGCAGTACCACCATTCCTGTGGCCCATGCTGAGGCTGAAGGACAGGTGGAGAGGGTATCTTCATGTTGAAGCATCTTGCAAGGAACTTGGCAATCAGTCGTTGGTTATAGCCTAGATGCACATTGTAACCAAGGAGGTGACCATTGCTGCTGGGAAATCCTCCATGAACCAGGGAGCATCCATTCAGAGGAGTTCTTGTCCCCACCCCCAGGAATCTGCTGGGAGACTGCTAGGATCCTGTGGCAGCAGATTCTCATGACTGTAAGTAAGATGCTAGCAGAGGTGAGAATTGATTTGGCCATTATTATTAACATTATTTATTCACACAACCAGGAACTGCACTGCTAAGTTTCTGATCACGGCTAAAATACCATGGTAGAGGGAATACAGCAAACTGCTTTTCCACCTTTCCCCATCACAATGCCAGCTCTACTCTATTCCAGTCCATCACCAGATGCTGAGTAAAATTCAACTCCAGAAAAGACTTGGGAGATGATCTTAATCTGCTCATTACAAAGCAAGCAGCTGGTTAAAATGGAGGCCTGGGCACCATATCCTTGCATGTTTCTGACATGTTTAAACTCATTGTCATTCTAGTTGATGAGCTCTTGACAGAGTCTGATGATCTATTTAAGTCTTGGCGTAGCCACGAAAGTTGTGTGTAATTCTAGAGCTGCTGATGAAACAAGTAAAACCAGGGCTACAACAGATCCAGGTAGATTTCTTTGAGACCAAATGGCAGGACTCCACTGGGATCCAAAAACTCTCTCTTAAGATGGATTTACCTCCTCTACATCTATCCTTGTTCATCTTTGCCTCCTGCCAGCACTTTTCCCATCATGTCCCACTTTACTACATAATCCTGGGGACTATTCCCTTAGATCAATGGTGGCAGCAAAATCTCACTCCTACTTGGTGACCATCTGGAAGTTCTCCCTACATTCAGAAGGGACTCCATTGTGCAACTTGTTAGTGAGACCTGGCATTAAAAGTCTTATGCTGGCATTGGTATGGATATGGACAACAATCAGAGTTTCCTACAGACTGCATTGACGCCTGATGTTAAAATCAGAGCAGAGCTCATCTGCAATGTGCAGATACTGAACAAACTTTTGATTCCAGTGGTCTCTTACGTGTTAGAATATTTGAATTTTATACGATTCTGAAGTCATTTACTTCATTGCAATTACAAAAGAGCTCATTTACCCTTTCATGACTAAATCCACATTGTAAGCAATGCTACAGAAAATCATTACAACATTGCACTGTATCAATCTAAATTAAAACCTACTTTGTTTAAAATAACTTTGATTAAACTTGTTCTTGGAACCATGGTTTCAGTACCAAAGCACCCTTCTCACATATTGAAAGCAGATAACTCCTGACACTTTCTCTAAATAATTAACTTAAATTACAATGAGGTATATGTCATGTACCAGGTTTATTAAATGTTGAACTTAAAAATAAAATTAGCCTTAAAAATACTGGCACTCTTAATTCATCTTCATGTATTAAACATGGCTTAACAAATTTGTGTTAAAATATGGAACATTCATTTTAAAAGCCATTCTGCTGGACCTAAAACAAAAACAAAGTTGCTGGAAAAGCTCGGCAGGTCTGGCAGCATCTGTGGAGGAGAAAACAAAGTTAACATTTCGGGTCCAGTGACCCTTCCTCAGAACTGTTCTGGGGAAGGGTCACTGGACCTGAAACATTAACTCTGTTTTCTCCTTCACAGATGCTGCCAGACCAGCCGAGCTTTTCCAGCAACTTTGTTTTTGTTCCTGATTTATACCATCCGCAGTTCTTTTGGCTTTTATTCTGCTGGACATGACTGTTTTGTTGGTTTTTTTTCCCAATTTGAAATGAAATGGTTGAAAGGGTTCTTTGGGGATCATTAGATTTTTATGTGATTTAACCTATTTAATACAAATAATTTTGTAAATAAATTTATGAGAGACTAGTCATCAATTTGCATTTTTTCATAATTTCCACATTAGCTAAGTATTCCATCCGAAGAATGATGCTAAGACTATCTGTATGGAATAAATCTCTGGGGAAGCATAACTGTTGTTGGTGCAGATAACATCTTGTTTAATCTGCTAAGTATTAAATTGCTTTTGAGGCTTGCAGTGCAATATGTTTTCTTCCACATTACTTCAGAAATGGTAGTTTGTAATTGAGCATTGCTCCTGGCATGTTTCAATATGAAAAGAGGTAAAATAATGGAATAATTAGAACATCAAATTACTTTATTTTCTTGCATTTACTTGTCATTATCTGCTCTGAACAAGGATAACAATTCTAGAATGGAATGAATAAAATGTCTTCTTTTAAGAAATATTTGTCGTGTGGATTTGTTTAACTTTAAAACGTGTGGTAATTTAACTTTGACTGGAAATTAATTTACTAATTGTTGGGATCTAGAAATTCCATTTTGTTTTATGCTGAAACCATTCCAAGCTGGTTAGTGATTGCTCTATAGAGTTACAAAGCAGATTTCACTGCCCTGAAAAAAATCACTTATGCTGAAATGGATGTGAATGTGGTTCTAGTGTATATATAAATGAATTATTCCTTTTGAAACACGAAGCTTAGGTATCTTGACTATAGATTCTGGGAGTGCATATGAGAGGGGTCCTAGAAAGATATTGATCCTTTTTTTCTTCCTTAAAATTAGCTTTGAAGCTGCTTTTGAAATTATTTTGATTCAATGCAAAATTCAGAAGGTTTGTTTTGTTGTGAATTTTTTGGTTTCTACCTCACACTTAGTTTGAAAGGTCTTAATTTTCTATTTGCAGCTAAATGGCATTACAATACACTCCATGGTCCTGCCTTTGTTTTATCTGTCAATACGTCATATTCTTAATTTTTTTTCCCATATTTCCCTTTACTATTATCACTCTATTTTTCCAGCGCAGGACAAAATTAATTGTCCAAACAGGAATACAAAAACAGACATGCTGATGTTTGAATTTGTTGATACTGCAATAATATGACATTACAGTTTTGAGTTAATGGAAATAATATGTAGGTTGGATCCTCTGTAAATCCATGTGCCCATTTGCTTTCTGTCAGGTGTTGAGAGGGGGGAGGCTGTATGATTTAATAAAGTGCTTAAAATGTCAAACATTAAATGTGATAAGACCTTTGTAGATATGAGTCCATGGGCATGCTTTTGGTTAAAGAAACTTTGCACAGTATCTTCTTTACATCGTTGGATGGTGGTGGCTGAAAGTAATTGAAATATATTGAAACAAAATTGACATGAAAATATGCTCAGTTACTTCAATTGCAATTTAGTTGATCTTTTCATGAGTGATCATTTCAAAAGTTTCTAAACATGATTAGGTTGGGCATTTTATTTTCCACTGGCCCAATCTGGCAGTGTCATCACTAGACTTCTTAATTCTAGATTTTTATTGAATTCAAATTTCACCACCTGCCATAATGGGATTCAAAACTGCACCCTCAGAGCAGTACCTGAACTAGTCCAGCAACAACACCACTAAGCTATCAGCTGTCCTAAATTGTTCTGATTTTTCAGCCTGAGCTTGACGGTAAGCACTGACCAAGTTTCTGTACTTAACAAGAGTTACTGCTTTTTATATAAATCAGTTCTAAGTACAGGTAAACAGTGATGAACTGTTGTCATATAACTCTGCCGTTAACTCCGTTAAACACACACACACACACCAGCTCAATGGTTCCTGTTGCACAGGAATTGTTGAGATGGTTCTTAGTTGAACAGAGAGACCTCCTGATCTGGTGCAGATCCGCATTTCTTAAGATCTTGTTGATAACCCAGGTTGTTCAGCTACCAGGGAACCAATAACATAGCATTGGCAGGCAGGGGCCCTTTGTCACTGACAACTGGTCTCTAGTCCACAGACCTATCAGTTAGAATTGTACACAGCCATGGCTCCAACTCCTGTGTAGCTTCTCCAGCTACCGCTTACACCGAAATCTGTTTAAACAGTGCTTACAATAAGTATCAGGTTGCTTACTTCCAAAAATATGTAATGATCCTTCAGCAAGTCTTGATTTAAAAAAAGTCATTTCTCATTTCAGTCCACAAGTAAAAGTACAGAGAAAGAAGACACCATCTTCAGACTATGTGCACATTAAAGGCCAGCTCCTAGTTTGCAGTGTTTGACCTGGTGCATGGCTTGTCTGTAAAGTTGGTGCTGGCACCAGGAGTCCTAGGAGATCTTGATGGTGGCAAGTGATTCTGTTTCTGCAGCTTGCAAAAATAAGATGGGGGGGGGCGGTGGGGCAGTGTTAAGGGGTGTGAGGGGTGAGGTTGGGGGTGGAGGCAGGCACCATGGGGATGTGGTACATAGGTTTTGGGGAGTGTGTTTTGGGGAATACCATAAGCAATCTTGCTCGGGCTGACACACAAGAAAACTTCATGAAATTCCCCAAAATTAACAGCCAGTTTCTGGTAAAATTCAGCCCACTGTGTGGTGCGCCTACAATGCATGAAATAAAGAGGTTCAAGAGGGCAGCTCACCACCACCTTCTTGAGGGCAGTTAAGAGTGGGTAATAAATACTGGCCTCACTAGTCATATTCTCATCCCAAAAATGAACAGAAGTCAATAGAATCGCCCTGTCTTGACCACAACAAGTTTAACTGATGGATCTGGCAAAAAAATACATGTAACTTTTAAAAAATGATATACGTGAATTAACTGCTGAAATCAGATTATTTTTGACTTCCTGCAATGGTTCTTAGCCTATAATTGAGAATGAACTGATCTTATAGTTGTAATCCTAGACATTGCAGGAAATTTTAGGAAGCTTTTACAATAATTGTTTTTTGAATTATATGTCATACATCAATAAAGTAGCTCACATGTAGTTACTTCTAATTTGTTGAAAAAATAATTTTGTCAATATTTTAATCTTATGTTAGATACACTTCACTATTAATTTGCACATTACCTCACTATGATATCTATTCATTTTCAAATGAGTTTCCACGTCCTGAGGTGGGAGGAAGGGCAAATAATTGAGCCAGACAACCCTGGAGGGATACTCTCCTCCTGCCACCTGATCAATTAGGTTCTGGGTGAAAAGACTTCTGGGCGATCAACGCCAATTAATATCCTGGAAGATAAATTGATGGTTACCTAAGGGCTTCAACTTGCCATTGGCCCAAATACCTGCCTTAATGATGGGTGAGAAAAGTGACTGCTTAATTACTGACAGGATATTGGGCACAGGGAGATGGTCCCCTTTGAAGTTACCAGTCCCAACACTTAGTTCACAGAGTTTTAAATACCAGTCATAATTCCATTCGAAAATCTTTTATGATCATGGATCTTTGAAAAGTTATGTACAATTCAAATTAGCAAATACTGCTTACTTATAAAATTTTCTTTCTGATTTTTGCTGGTGCATTTGTTTCCGTCATCCTTTCAGACAATGCATTCCACATCATATCAACTCACTTTAGCCTGAAACATTAAAGGCATTTGGACAAACACATGGATAGGAAAGATTTAGTAGGATATGAGCCAAGCGCAGGGAAATAGGCTTAGCATGGATGGACATTTTGGTCAGCATGGACCAGGTTGGTTCAAAGAGACTGTCAGACTCTATGACTCTAACGGCCCTATGATTTTACTAAATTAAAAGTGACTTAATTGCAAATTGAATTTGAATATAAAAGTTCTCACAGGTATTTCCGTCAGTTATCTTGAATCTGTGCCCGTGGTTACTCACTCCCCTATCACTGGAAACAGCTTCACCAAATCAACTTCTCCATCACCCCCACCAAGCGAGTTTTGAATATCAATATTAAATCTCCCCTTCACCTTCCTGTTCTGAGGGCAGCCATTGTACCATTTTTTAACTCTCTCAACACAACTGAATTTCTTACCCTTGCTATTATTCTGGTAAATCTGTTCCCTTTCTGAGGGGCTGGATAACCTTCCTAAAATGTGATGTTGGAATTGGGCACAATGTTCTAGTTGAGGTTTAATAATTGAGTGTTGAAGTTTCATTGCAAATCCCTACATTTGTTCTCGTACTCTGGTGAATAAAACTAATGCCATGATTTTCCACTGCCTGAAGGAGGGGAGAAGGGAAAATATCAGGGCAGGTTGGCCCTGGGAGAAGCTCAATCCCTTCTCACCATTTCTCCTATTAAGTTTGGGGAAGAAGATTCCTGAGTTTTTTTAAACTCACCAACAATTAATGGCCATTTATAGACCTCAACTCATCACCTCCCTAACGACCTGTCTCCCTGATCAGTGAAAAAGTTGGCAACTTTTCTGATGAGTGGAAACCATGGTGATCTGCCTGCTGGGTTTGTGGGGGTTTGCAATAGAAAGTGTTGATGGAGGACAAAAAGGTAGTTGTCAAAAACCACGTCCTGCCATAACCTCCAATTCCCATGCCCCTTGACCACTACCACATAAAATGCAGTTAAAAATGACTTATCCTTTTGCCACTGGATGCCCTGAGGAGTAGGCTTTGACCCGGGCAACCCAGAGGTTGCCATTTTCTGCTTGGATGGTAGCTTCTGGTGACACAGGTTACCAATGTTGATGCCTGTGAAGGGCGATGTACTGTTAGGGTTAGGATTAGGCTCTCTTGTCAGTTCTTGATGGATTGATTGGTAGACATTCAGATGAATTACCGCAATGGAGCAAATGGATTGTCAGTCACCTGTGCTCCCACACATTCAAACAAAATGGGAAAATTCCACCCTAATGAATCCATAGGTGTTTTAGAAACTTTATTAACTTGTCCTGCTGACTTCAAAGATTTATTGGTTTGAATTCACCTGCGGCTGTCCAGAAATGTTGCTTTGCATGATTGCAGCAGCCCTGCAGCCATGCAGTGCTCCAAGGAGTATTGATAGGCTGGAGGCATGATTTTTACCCCTCATTTAGAAGTAAGACCCACATCCGAGAGCCACAACCAATCTGTAGCTCTTCAGACTCAGCAGCACCACCACCAGATAAGTGCCCCTGCTGGCACGACTTACCCTGCACCAACTGTAAATGATGGGAGCTTCAGGACCAGGTGCATCTGAGGGTCCTGTGGAGCTGATTGGTGGAGAGGTCCCATCGGTGGAAAGGCTAAGGGTAGAGACGAGTGTAGGGAGCACCCAGGAGGATGGGGTGTAGACCATAAAATAGGTCTCTTTCCCATTCCTTCCCATGTCCCAAGCAGGATAATTTGCCAGATCCTTCTCTCATCCCATCCTCACCTCCTCCAAAAAGCTCACCATGTAACCAGACAGCAAGAAGCTATTAAATGGGTATTAACTGCCTCCTAATAACCCCATGTTGGGTGAAGTAGGCAGGCTGCTATAGACTTGTATGCCCCTCAAAAATTGCAGCTAAGTTGGAAATGGGTGAGTAGTTGGTGGGAAGGCCACTCTGGGAATGAGTGTACCCTTCCTACAATGAATAGAAATCCACAATATTCTGCCTCAGATTCTTCTCTCCCTGCACCACTGCCATGTAATTTACACAAGGCCACTACCATGTTTCCTTTTTGAATGCAATATTCATTCTTTTCTGCATCAAAGTTATTCTGCCACAAATCATAAGCTTGAAGTACTTACCAATACAGAAAACATTTTATTTACTGGCACCTGCACATCCAGGGGAGTGCTAGTTGATCAAGTATTCAAGGTAATCAAGAGATCCACATAATCAATGTGGAAACACGTCCTAAATAATAGAAACATAAAGCAGGGACTGTACACATTACAGTTATACTTTATTTATATCATAACTTACTTCAATAATAATGAAACTTTGCCTTAAATAAAACTTACCAGCAGAAAGCCTTTTCACTTGCATCCTTAACTGACTGCTCGGACATCATGGTAGATCATGGTACTTGAGGAGAAATTGACTCAAAATTGAATCAACTATTGACTTTTTGTGTGGCTATTCGATTGAACAAGTATATATACATTGAAGTAAATACATTAAAAGGCTATAACAATTGGACAGAATAAAACAGTAAACTTTGCAGTATGTGAAATACACAATTTTTTGCCAGTTTATCAAATATGCGGATTCATTAGGTGCCAGTTAAAACAAAGTTTGATGTATATTAAGCTTTTAATTATACCTGTTATCTTTTAAAAGAAAGCTGTACAAGTAAAATGATGTAAATTCAGTGATTGTTTAAAATTCCTGTGTGGATTAAACTAAATTTAAAGAGGTGTCATAAAATGTCACACCTAAAGAGTGGCAAGGTATCTTCAGACAGCAACATTTCAAAGAGAGAGATCCCATTCAAATTACTGAACTTTGTTCACCTTTGCATTGTATCTCAGGCAATAAACATGATGAAAAGGAAGAAAGGCAGTTCTGGACAAAAGACCCTTGTCTTTTACCTTTTTGGGAGTATACCGGAAAGGGGACTAAAATCTAACTGCAGACTCTGGTCTCCATATGCTAGAGAGCTACTCTGCTGGTGTGCTTGCATTTAGTTCAAATTCCACCAGGCTAACGTTTCTGGCAAAGGGGCACTAGACACCCCTGCAAGTAGAACATTAAAATTTCTGATTATAGCAAAGCCACTGTTGAAAGAAAGTAGTGAAACTCCTTTTAGATATCTACAGAACAAAGAAGCTTAAACAGCTGTTCAATTACCAAAATCAGTGTGTCAAGAATCATCTACCAAGACAGCCACAATGTTTCACAATCCATTCATCATTAATGAGCCAAGGGCTCATTCATATATTCTAGTTTTACTGTTACTTTATTGGCTCACCCCATATTTCTAATCTCTTGGTTTATTACTATATATAACATTTTAATTGCCATTAAACTCTTTCCTTACCTCAAGAAAACCACTTAAATTTTGTTCTTTTAAAACATAAATATATTTGTGCTGCGAAGAAGTAAGATAACTGTTTTTTAAATTGATGCTTTCTTGCAACCACTAGACGAAGAAGTTGAGTAAAGAGGAGTCGGATTATTGCTCCTCATCTGGGAACATGACAATTTGGGGTTATCCCAACCAGAATTGTACCAAATTGGAGGACCTTCACCCAGGTTTTTAAGACTAACCCATTCACAAGTTGATGTCCATATCCTCATGAAGATAGCCAATGTTCCTCTCATTGTTTACTACATTACCCATTGAGTTTGTAAATTTGCAATTCTACCCTTCATATCCACTTCATGTCTGCATGTATCAGAAGGAATAGTGGTCCCTACTGAACCCTTGAGATCACCACTGTATATGTTTCCCAATCTGATGAACAACTGTGCACCACTATTCTCAGTTCTCTGCCTTTCGTCAATTTTCATATTCACACCGCCATTGTCCCTTTAATCCTAAGAGCTTAAATTTAGCTAACAAGTGCTATGATGCTATGATCTCAGCAGGATCTGTAACCTTTTAAAAAATCTGAAAATCAAGTCATTTACTCAAAGAATTATGCAATTGAATAGCTTTTTACACTTCTTTGTTCTGTAGTTATCTAAAAGAATTATCCACTCATTAACACAGAAGAAATTTTGCTACAGAGGTGTCTAACAAAGCAAATATTAAATGTTATCTTAAATAACTACTACATGCTAACACCTGGAACCAACATATGATAAAGTTGAATTAAAGGGCAACTTATGGTAAATAATAAATTATTAATCATAAATTAAATTTCAGATGATCCAACGAAGACTAACTCTGCAAATTGATTTGGCAATCCACACATTATTTAGTCATCATAATTAGTAACAAAGTAAACCCTGTCTTTCTTACAAAGAATTTCAATGTCTTTCTTTCTAGGACCTGTCAGTGCAAAATTAACTAAGTATTACGGGTACAATCTTCACCATAAATTTCACAGATTACAGAACCTCTTGAATTTAGTATAGGAGACATGCATGTTTTCCTAATCAACTGTTTAGAAATTTTATGACACACTTTGGAGCAGCTAAGAATGAATCCAGGCCTACTAGATCAGCGGTAGGGGCACTACCACTGCACCACAGTAACCCTCATTGATGTTTCAAGATATTTTCTAACCAACCAGCTCAGACATGGAGCAGCTAGGACTTGAACTGGGCCTACTAACCCAGAGGTAGAGGCACTACCACTGTGCTACAAGAGCCATCATAGACTTATCAATGTTATCCGCAATGTAAAAGCAAGGAGGTGATGCTACACCTTACAAATCATTGGCTAGATTATATTTGGAGAATTATGTTCAGTTCTGGATGCCTTAATTAAGGAAAGAAGTTAAGGCAATGGAAAGTGTTCAAAGGAGATTCACCACATGAGGTAACGAGGGGTTTTAGGTACACAGAAAGATTAGAGAAATAAGACTCATCCTCCCTGGAGCAGAGAAGATGAAGAGGTGATCTCACTAAGATGCTCAGGTAATGAACAATTTTGATAGGGTTAAGTAGGATATTCTGTTTCCATTTGTTGTGTCAGCTACTAGGGGTGACAATTTCAAGATTGTAAGCCAGCGAGTTGGGAGGGAAATGAGGAGAAACCTCTTTAGTCAGAGAGTTGTTATGATTTGGGAAACACTGCCTGTGACAGTGGTGGAGGTTGATTCCTTAGGAGGTTTCCAAAGCGAGCTGGATATATATATATAAAATTATATATATATTTGAAAGCTATGAATTTAGCGGGCTACAGTGATAAGACTGGAGACTAGGACTTGCTGGGTAGATCATTTGGGAGTTGGGATAGACAATTCTTCATAAGGTTAAGGTCAATTCTTCAATACTGCAAAAATTCCGTGATTCTATGAATTAACAGAAACAATTGCACTAACTTGTTTTCAACTTGTGGATTTGAACTGTGCCCACTCAACCTGCTTGTACGACAAAACCAGACCCAGCAACTGCTACTGTTCGGGTTGGACTGATCTATTTCCTTCTTTATCTTTCAACTGTTTTGAACATCCCCAGAAGTTTTGATTTCTGACTCACAGCTTCAGTTTTTGTTTCCTTAGAAACCAGGAAGATTGTTTTCCTTCTTCAGTTTTCAGATTCCGTTTTCTGTTAGAGTCTGCCTAAATAAAATGCTGAAAGCACAAATTCCATCACAGGATTCTATCATGTTTAACATTTACCAGCTACAATTTGAAAACCAATACATGCAAATCAATTTCATTTCTTTCATCAATTCCCTCTGCTTTTGGAACAAAAGGACATGATTACACCATTCAACATCCTTAAGCCTGTTCTGCCATTCAATGAGGCCTAACTCCATATATGTCCCTTTCGTCCATAACTCTTAATATCTTTGCTTAACAAAACTTTATCTATCTTCCACTTAAAATTAACAGCTGTTCCAGCATTGACCCCCATTTGTGGAAGAGAATTCCAGACATCTGCCAAGTTTTATATTTTGAAGTGCTTCCTAACATCTCTGCTGAATGGTCTGGCCCTAATTCTCAGACAAGGATCCCTAATTCTAGAATCCCAGTCATTGTTTATCTTTATCTACCCTGTTTTTTCCCATTAACATCTTGAAGACCTTGATTTGAACACTCCTTAACCTTTTAAATTCTCGAGAAAACAGGCCTAATTTGTATAACCTCTTGTAGTACTCCAAATGAGGTCTAACTGGGGTTTTGTATAACAGCAGTGTAACATCTGCATTGTTGTACACCAGTCCTCTAGATGTAAAGGACAGCATTTCATTAGTTTTCTTGATTATTTTCTGTACCTGTTCATGTCATTTTAAAGATCTAGACACCTGAACTCCTCCAGTATCTTTGGACATTCACTTTTTGTAACTTAATACCATCTGGAAAATAACCTGATCTATCCTTTTTCAGACCAAAGTGGATAACCTTACACTTACTTACATTGATCTTCATCCGTTACAGTTTGGCCCATTCACTTAGTCTGTCAATATCCCTTTGTAACTTGGTGCTTTCATCTACACCGTCTTCTTAGTTGCCTAATATTTTGTTATCAGCAAATTTGTATATATGACTTTCTATGGCATTATTCTAGTCATCAGGAAATAATGTAAATATTTGGGGCCCTGGTATCGATCTTTGTGGGAAACCATCCTGCCAATTTGATTACCTACCCATTTTCCCTATTTTCTGTTGTCTGCTACTCAAACATTTTCCCAGCTATGTTGATAATTTGCCCTCAATTCCATCGGCTTCCAACATTGTTGTTAATGTCTTATACAGGACTTTATCGAATGCCTTTTGGAAGCCCATATAATCAAAATCCATAGACATTCCCATGCCCACTACCTCAATCACCTCTTCAAAAGAATTCAATGAGGTTTGTCGGGCATGACTTACACGTCATGAATCTGTGCTAATTCTCCTTGATTAACTGAAAATCTTTGAGGTGCTCAATTGTCCCATTCTTGACTATAGATTCAAACAATTTCCCCACCAAAGATTTCAGGCTACAATTTATTTGAATGTCTCACTCAAGTTGGTCAGACATATTTTGTCTTTAATCTGTGCTGGCTGTCATTAATTAATCTATGTTCTTCCAAATAACAATTCATTCTGTCTGGATTAATGTTTTCAGAAGTTTCCACAAAACTAGTTAAGATTAGATTTAGATTTATTGGCACATGTATGCAAAAACACAGTGAAAATGTTTTTTGTTTGCATGTTGTACATAACGTGTTACCATGCTCTGATACCACCTTGAAACACTAAATATAGCACAAGATTTTAGTGCTGTGGAGTTCATCTTTCTCTCTTCCTCTTATTCCTTCTCTTCAGCTCCTCCAGCCACTGCTTGACATCTGTCGGGGTCTCTGAAATGGGTTCCTGGATCTCTGTATTGGAATGGTCAGTAGTGGTTAATTTCCCATTTTGCCTTTGAACATGAGTGTATCATTGCCTCCTTCTGATCATTTGGCACCTTATCTAAGGAAATTTTTTTCAAAAAGTAGAACCTCAATATTTTCACACTTATTTTCTTTGGCAATCTATTCCATTCTGATTGATATTTTGTTTTGTACAATTTCTCTATTCCCCACTCTCCCATTAAAAGCTTCCTATTCCTTGGTACAGACAAATACAAAGTACTGATAGTACCTCAGGCATGGTCTCTCCCCTCACACAAAGAATCAGTTTTGGCTTTTATCTGGCCCAGCTTTCCTTTGATTAATGTGTCTGAAACTTCCTACAAAAGCTTCTGCACTCCAGAAGGACTTAATTGGCTGCAAAGAAATTTGGGATGTCCTGAGAATGTGAAAGGTGCAAGTAAAACTCCTTTTCTTCCATATGTCATTGCAGGAGAGAAATTCATTATTAGCTTGTCAGGAATGGCACGGTGGCTCAGTGGTTACAACTGTTGCCTCGCATTGTCAGGGATTTAGGTTTGATTCCAGCCTTAGGTTATGTACATTGTGGAGATTTCACATTCTGGGTGGGTTTCTTTTGGGTATTTTGGTTTCCTGCAACAGTCCAAAAATGTGTACGTCAGGTGGATTGGTCATGCTGAACTGCCCCGTAATGTCCAGAGATGTGCATGTTAGGAGGGTTAGCCATGGTAAAATGCATGGGTAAGGGATGGGTCAAGGTGGGATGGTCTTTGTTCCATTAGTGCAATCTAGATGGGCTGAATGGCATCTTTCCAAACTGTAAGCATTCTATTCTATATTTCTTTTCAGAGTTACTTTGGCTATGCACAAGTGATGTACAAAAGCTGTAAATATTTCATTTTGTCTTGATGCAGCAAAGGTTTTCTGTAACTGAAGACAAGTGAATTCTTAATTTGAGTGAGTTTATTGAAATTTTCATATGGGATTTGCTGATAGATTCAAGAAGAGCTGAATATAGACGTAGGCTGTGATGGACAGCAAACGTGGTGGATGGAATATAATGTCATCCCCTGAGGCCATTTTGGAGATAGGGGTGTGTTTTATTGTGTAGAGGAATGGTGGCTAGGAACCCCACCAACTTCCGTGCTTGCCCATTTACATTTGAGTTGGAAAAGCATCTGGATGGCATTCCCACCTTGCCATAAATTTTTAGCTCTTATGTGGATCACATGAACCACCATCACAGGGACAGATGGGACGGTGTTTGTGTAGACATGGTTGGGCGGTGATGGGTTGGCGTTTTGATAACATTCAATGCCTGATCACCAGCATTGGATAGAGAAATTTTGCTCAGAACATAATCTGTCCTCAATGCAAATGGCCTACCCCCACTGTGCACACTATCCTCCCTTCCTCACATGTGGCCTATGTTTGTCAATCTGGTTACCAGTAACTGCCACGTCTTCGCTGAGTGACACTGCCTAACATGGACAGCTGAGTGGCTAGAATCTGACAGGGAGAAGGTCTTGTGCCTCAGATCTCCTTGATCCTTAGGAAGAGAGGTGTCGAATTTGGTAGGACTTTTCCAGAGCAGGTAACATGGGGTTTTCGCCAGTTTTCCAGCTGGGGAGCAAGGTTCCAATTGCTAATATTAAATACTACCCTATGTTTCAGTGCAATGATTCCATTGTTTATCTCAGTTGTGCAGTTTAAACTAACCTACTTTGTGCATTAAGCTTACCAAGTTGATTTAGCAAAAATAAATTGAATGGTTGATTAATTATGTCCAGAAAATGGGAAAGGAGTTGTTGACATGTTTTTAGAATTCTCACTATACTAAGACTAAATAAATTTACAGTGTGAAATTTCAAGCTATTTACAACTGTGGCAACATCTGGTAGCACTCCACAAAACATCGAATTATTGTACCCACGAAACTCACAAAACAAACGCTCATTAGTATAAAATAAAACAGATGCATAGTAGGTTGCTAGGAATGCAAAGACTTATGTTATCTTGTCCCTGTTGAAAATGTTCAGGAGCAGTTTGGCTGGAATTAAATAGTGCCCAGAACAAAATGCAATGTGTCTTTGTATGCCAACATTTAAATGTTATAAGGATAGCCAAAGCAATGATTGCAACATAACATTGTATTCTAAATGCCAGTTATATTTACCTACAAATTAAGATAGTTTCAGAGGTTAAGACTAAAAATTATTTTCTGGTTTATCCATTTCACTCGGGTTGGAGATTAGTGGTTGCTGTTGAGTTGAATGATGATATTAAACTTTGAAATGTTTCAGTGTGTAAAGGTACGGGTCAAATGGACTTTAATGATTCATTCATAATATTGAAAGACTACAGCTTTATTTGCTGGTAGCAATACATTTATAAATAGTTTCAAGCTAGCATTGATAGGAAATAGGTTTTGAGAGAGGCAAGTGTCCACAGTTTCTTCCTGATATCAGTCCAGATGCATACATATTCTGAGTGCAAATATATAAAGATCTTAAAACATTGTGGGAATTCAGCTATAAGTAAATAATTTTGGGAGGAATCTTAGATAAATCTTGTTATTTTTTCAGACTAAATGCTGAGGTAGGCTTAAAAGCAGTAGGTTGAAATTTTTCTGATGAAGGGTCCTGGTCCGAAACGTCAGCTTTTGTGCTCCTGAGATGCTGCTTGGCCTGCTGTGTTCATCCAGCTCTACACTTTGTTATCTTAAAAGCAGTAGGTCCTTGGTTTTGTTTTCCTGCAGGATTACAAAATTCTTCTCAACACATTGCGATAAACATATATGGCATTACATTTCAGGATTTTGATTTAAAAAGTGGAGGGCAGGTGGATATGGGACTGTTCTGTGAGGGTTTGTTCTTTGAACAGGTCAGCAGGTAATTTGGAACAATGATGTATGTTCATCAATTTAAGAAAACGTGACTACAATGCCTACAAAATCCTTTTAGTGTTAATGATATAACATTTATACTCTTGAATATATGGCAGTCACACTAAACAGAATGGAAAACCATTAAGTTAAGTTTCAAATTCAGAACAAATTATCCAAGGTCTTAGTTCAGAAGCACCTAGAGTTCAGCTCAGCAGGAGAGTCAACTTTTTTTAGTTCAGCTCAGAGGAACCTCTGGAGAAATGGTTTCTAATCTGTAGAACTTTTGAGCTGGGAAAGTTTATAATCTTTAAGTTGCTGGAACTGAGGAAGTTTTGGGCAATCACAATAGTGAAAGATTCATACTATTCAATAATGAATAGGCAAAAAAAAAACTTTCAGCAGTTTAAGGAAAGGAAACTGGGAAGATTCAGTTAAGTAGAGATTTAAAAATCTGAGATCGATGTGATATTTCCCTGAAATTTAGTATCTAGAAAAGATGTGTTGGGAAACAGGTGGAAACTTGTTTTGTTACTCGTGTTCAGCTCTTTCTTCCGAACTATGTCAGAAATGACAATACCTTCTGGTTGTTGACTATTTTAACTCCCCCTCCCACTCCCTGGGTGATATGTCCATCCTGGGCCTCCTCCAGTGCCACAATGACATCACATGCAAACTGGAGGAGCAACACCTCATATTCCGCCTCAGGCGCCTACAGCCTGATGGCTTTAACATAGAATTCACCAATTTTAAAATCTCCCCACCCCCAGTCTCATCTCATGACCACCCCTCCCTCTCATCCCTGACTCCTTGACCTGACACACCCTGCCCATCTTCTTCCCTATCCACCCTACATTTCTAGCCAACCAATCTCCATTTCTCTCTACCTGCTTCCAACCTATCACCATCCCACCTACCCTCCCCCAGCTCCAGTATCCTCCCTCTCACCTCCTTGACCCGACACAACCCATCCAGCTCCTCTCCCACTTATCCGCTCTACCCATTCCACTGACCAATTCCCACCGTTCCCTACCTGCATTCACTTAGCACCATCCCACCTACCTTCCCCAGCCCCATCCCTCCTCTCTCTATTTATTTCCCAGCTCCCTTCTCCCTTCCCATTTCTGAAGAAGGTTTCCAACCTGAAACATCAACTTTCTTGCTCCTCTGATGCTGCCTGGCCTGCTGTGTTCCTCCAGCTCCACACTGTGTTGTCTCATTCCCTCTGCATATTGACAGGGTACACTCATTTGCTAAAAACATTTTTGGGGGCGCATTTTGTTCAGGATCACCAAACATACTGAACATTGTGGTCAGTTTGTCAATATTTGTAGTGCTAGTAATATCTTTGATTAGTCATAAAGAGGAATTGGGTGAAGCAGTTAGCCACCAGAACATGCTTATATTGTTGGACATGAAAAATGTCAGTTGCAATCCTGCAGCATGGCTTGGAAAGGGGAGGTTCTTTTGAATGTTGAAGTTGATGGAATTGACGTATTTTGTACAATTTAATGAGTTAGCCAATGTCCTAATTAAAACTGGCGCCTTAGATAGATATAGAGTCCAATTTTTAAAAATTTTTCTGCATTTAGGATTGGGGTTATTTTGACATAGATCTAGCAAAACCATAATTGGTTTGCCCATTGTGGAGCATTCTCGTACCTGAGAGAATATATCATCTTGAAGATCTATTGGTTGTGGTCAGGCTGCAGTTGATGATGATTGTTTGAGCTATTGTGGTTGGCCTTTATCCAATCAAACCTCCTGGATCTGTACTGTTTGCTGACCGAAAAATGAGATTGATGATCAGACTACCTTCCAGTTAAGATTCAGCAATATTCACTGGTGGGTCTCCAAAATTATCTTCAGTCTTAGTCGTGTTTGGAAGTCGGCTAAAACCATCATGATCTGGTTTATGTTGTACATCTAAATTTCACCTCAGAGCATCACTAATTGATATTGTTTTCATGGGGGTGAACTTCCGAGAGGTTTTTTAACAGATCATTTCGAGTGGTTTGTGACAGGTATTAGAAATGAAATCCTTCCCAGAAAGGCACATATTCAGAAAACCAGTGCACAAGTTTCTCTTTCAGTGTTGGAGATGGTAGCTTGCACTGTGTAAAGACAATTTCTTTAAAGAAAAATAGTTTGTTTAGTCTTAGTTGTGGACTGAATTTTTTTAAAAAGTGAATTGTTGGAGGATTTCGTGTTTTGCAAACAAATAACCCATTGGCCAAGGTATGTTTTTATAAGAACAATTTACTCAACCTGTTCAGAGATGTTATTACACGGACCTCTGGAGCAGGTGGGACTCAAACCGACAGACATGCCTTAAATTTTACATAACATACTTAAGACATAACCAGCTACTTCCCCAGTCACAGTTGACTTTTAAATGCTTAATTGTCTTACTCATCAAACGGGAAATCAAACCAGTCTACTCAAAACATAGTTACAGTGAAATCCACAAATACTAGTTCAAGCCAATGTAGAATCCAATGAAATAAGCATTGTTATCAAAATTCTACACAGTAAACCATCTGAAGTCTCCATATAGATTATACGTGTAAGATATTGAATTGAAGCATCTGACACACAGACAAGTGTGTTAGTGCTAACACTAAGCCATGGGTTAATGTTTCTCGGCGCACAGATATATTTGTTTGAAAAAGAAACAGAATTGCCAAGATATACTGAACTCCAAAACTTTAGTCTAGAAATATTTCTACAATATTGAAAACAGAGTAATGTACTACAATGAGTTATAAGGAGTCCCTTCAAAAGGTGATTAAATGATAAAGCATGTGAACAGAATTTTGATCCTGACAAGCAATAGATTTAAACAGATTGTAACAACATTTTATTGTCAGTGTTGAAACCAATAATGGTAACTTTATCCCTGTCACCTTCTGCTCCAGAATGTACATCATTCTCTTCAGTTAGTCAATCATTCAACCCCATGGGGTAACCACTTCCAGGCTACGGTGAAGCAAACATGACAGGGAAACTGAGAAGTGTGAATGCTAGAAAATGTACCGATTTGTCCTTGTCAGCAACTTCAGGGATGAACAAAACTCATCTTTCTCCCTCTGTTAGAATTATGCAGTCAAGCGCCAGCTTAACTTAGCTGGTTGCCCTCTTATCCCTATGATCAGACTTAGCAAAATGCTGAGGGAATACTGTATTATTTTTCAGATGTAGAGATTGCTGGGAAATCTCAGCATGTGTGGGCAGAAAGCGGAGTTAAAGTTTTGGGTTTTGTGACCCTTCTGCAGAAGCAACTGACTGCCCCGAATTGGCTGACTGAACATGCCCAAGCTCCTGATTTGATTGCAATTCACTTACTGAGCTACGGCTCCTGCTTGAAGAGCGTGTTGATTGAGAATCATTCACAGGAACCTTTGAGCCATGGCCATTTGTTGGAGGTACTAGCAGTGCCTGGTGTCTTATGCAGCTGACACATGGTGCAGGTATAACAGTGTAACATGTAGTATGGTACCATATTGCACTGTGATAATGTGCTTCACTGGTGACTGCTAACCATAATGACAGTATCGAGTTCTGAGAAGATTTGTAGCTCAGGTTGAGGTTCTGGATGTGAGTTTGCTCGCTGAGCTGGAAGGTTAGTTTTCAGACGTTTTGTCACCATTCTAGGTAACATCATCAGTGAGCCTCCGATGAAGCGCTGGTGTTATGTCCCGCTTTCTATTTATCTGGTTAGGTTTCCTTGGGTTGGTGATGAACATCACCAACGCAGGAAATGACATCACCAACCCAAGGAAACCTAGCCAGGTAAATAGAAAGCGGGACATAACACCAGCGCTTCGTCAGAGGCTCACTGATGATGTTACCTAGAATGGTGACGAAACGTCTGAAAACTAACCTTCCAACTCAGCGAGCAAACTCACATCCTTAATGACAGTATGCCTGGCTTTGTATTTGGTCTAAAAATGCAAGTTAAGACAGACGGCTGTGAGCCTTTAATGTGTGGCTGAGGTGGTAAACTGCAAAAATCTCATTCAAGACAAGGCAGGGATGCACAATGCAGGCATAACGTGAGTGAGTGGGTGCTAAGACCATGAGCAAACAGCCCTAAGACACAGCCTGGTCCAATTCATAACCTGGAGTTCCGAGTCACCAGATCCAAAACATGAACTCCTGTTTTCTCTTCACAGATGCTGCAGGACCTGCTGACCTTTTCCAGCAATATCTGTTTTTTGTTTCTGATTTACAGCATCCCACAGTCCTTTCAGTTTTTACTGGTTACCCACTCTGGATATTCTTGGCATCTAGATCCTAAGTGAAGGTTGGTAGAATGGGAGCCTGCATATTAGTGAGGGAAACTTGTGCAGTAAAGCAGAGATAATTGCTACTAGGCTTCCTGTCACTCAATAGCGAGATTCTCATCTCAATGTCCAATGTTTGGTTGGAAAATAGGACGTTTTGTTCTAGACATGGATAAAGGCCTGGCTGGATATCTTATGTGAATATCGGCAAATTCTTACCATAACCCATGTTATTCAGGAGCTGTGAAGATTCATCATAGTCTTTGAATTAGGCATGATTCATTAATACCTTGATCAATTGATTGTGCAAGGACACCTTTACTTCATTAAAGTATCATATTACGTATTTAATCTAAATGAATAATTTTGTTTTTGTGAATCATTGCAGTTAGTTCAAACTAGGGAATGCTGCACTGTTTGTACAGCTCCACTCTATAATTAAGGATATATGGTTTACTTAATGAAATGAGTTAATGAGGGCAATGTGAGTCAATCTACATCATGACAAGTGTATCAGATCGAGCAGGCAGCTCACCACCACCTTCTCAAGGGAAACTAGTGATGGGCAATAAAATGCTGGCTGTGTCCCACAAGTGAATTTTAAAAAAATGAAATAATGGAAATGAAGCTGGTTTTCTGAGATGAATTGGTGACACACAACATGATCAGTATATCCTGAGTACTGGTTGGCAATGATTTCAATCACAAAACCTGCATGGAGTCCTGCATGTAGTGCCAGACTTGTTCCAGGGACACAATACTGCAAGCTCATTGCTTGTTTTCGACCTCAGGCTCTACCTGCACCACTCAACTCTTGACCTCATTAAAGCTTTGGTCCAGACATGTACTAAACAGCTGAACTCTAAAAGTGAAATGGAAATGACTGCCCTTGACATCATGGCACCTTTGGCTGCATGGGATCATAGCCCTGACAAAACTTAAGTTGTTGAAAAGCAGAAAACTCTGCAGATTGGAATCACCTATAGCACAAAGGAAGATGGCTGCGGCTGGTGGACGTCAATCATTTCAGCTCTAGGACATCTCTGCAGAAGTTCCTCAGGATTGTGTCCCAAGTACAATCATCTTCACCTGCTTCATCAATGACTTCATATGGTCAGCAGTGAGGATGATCACTGACTATTGCTCAAAGTTCAGCACAGTTCGACACTCCTCAGATAATGAAGTCGCTTGTCCCACCATATAGTGATATTTAGACAATATTCAGGCTTGGCCTGAAATGTGACAAGCAATATTTATGTTACACAGATGCAAGGCAATGACCATCTACAACTTGAAAGAATCCAACCAATGCCCCATGAAATGCAATGATATTACCATTGCTGATCTACATGAAAATGTTGACCCTCCAGTCCCTTTTAAATCTTCTCCTCTCACCTTAAAAATCTGTTCTCTAGTTTTGAATTCCCCTACGTAAGGGAAAAGACCTTTGCTATTCACCTTATCAATGCCCCTCATGAATTTATAAACCTCTATGAGGCCACCCCTCAACTTCCTATGCTCCAGTGAAAATAAATCATAGCCTAACCAGCCTCTCTTTATACCTCAATCCCTCCATTCTTGGTAACATCTTTGTAAATCTTTTCTGCACCTCTTTCAATTTAATATTATTTTTAATACAGGGCAACCAGAATTGGCCTCTCCAATGTCCTGTATAACCCCAACATGACATCTCAACTCCCACACTCAATGGGCTGAGCATTCAAGCCAAGCATGCCAAATGCCATCATTACCACCCAGTCTACCTGTGATGCAACTTTCAAGGAACTATGCACTTCAATCCCTAGGTCTCTCTGTTCAACAACTCTCCCCAGGGCCCTACCATCAACTGTATAAGTCCTGCCTTGTTTGTCTTACCAAAATAGAACACTCATATGTATTCAAATTAAACTCCATATACAACTGCTCAGCCCATTGGCCCAACTGATCAAGATCTCTTTGTAATTTTAAGTAACCTTCTTCACTATCCACAATACCATCAATTTTTGTATTATCTGCAAACTTACTAACTATGCTTCCTAAATTCTCATCCAAATCATTTATACAAATGACAAACAACTGTGAACCCAATACATATCTCTGCCTCCAGTCTGAAAAACAACTGTCCACTATTATCCTCTGTCTTCTAGTTCAACAATGGCAGCAGCCTATATGTGATTCATGGAGAACCTAACTCTCCCAAATTCCCAGAAAGATATTGAAAACATTGCACTGTAAACAATCTTGCCGTAAACTTTCCATTTACTTCTAAGTTGTAGACTGCTGAAATCAAGAATAGCTAACTATGTGCATGGCCCCCTTCATGTTCAAATCATTGAATGATTATACGGCAGAAGGAGGTGAATTTCAGCCATCATGTCTGCACCAGCCCTCTGAATAAGCAATTCATTTAGTGACATCTTTCTGCCTTCTTCTGATAACCTTGCACATTGCTTCTTCTCAGGTTATAGACTAACCTAAGGGAGAATGTTTCTATGCAGCGGGTGGTGCGTGAATGGAATGAACTGTCAGAAGAAGTGGTGAGGCTGGTACAGTACAACATTTAGAAGGCACCTGGATGACTACATGAATAGGAAGGATTTAGACGGTTATGGGTCAAATGCTGGCAAATGGGACAAGATTAATTTAGGGTATTTTGTTGGCATGGATGAGTTGGAACTGAGGGACTGTTTCCGTGCTGAATACTCTATGACTCTACTTCTATGTTGAATGGTTCCATCGTTTAGACAGTGCATTCCAAAGCTTAACCACTTGCTGCTTGAAAAAAACTTTATTTTTGCTTCTTTTCTCAATAATTTTAAAACTGTCATTTTTTTTCCTCAATCTCATCATAATCGGGAGGAACAGCTCTACTCCTTCTCTGCCAACACCACTCATAATTTCAGATACCTCTATTAAATCGCATCTCAGCCACCTTTTCTCCAAGAAAAACAGCCCTAACTTCTCCAATAAACCTTACCATGTGGATGAATGTGGAGGAAGCCATTGTTGGGATTATGTTACAAATCAATACATTTCACAGACAGATGCTGCTGTGGTCAGCAAAGTCAAGAGGCTGTTTGGATTTTGCAAAGACACAGCTACATGCAGGAGGAAGACAAACGCTAGCAACAGAGATGCATCTCAGAGCTCTGTAAAATTCCTGGAAGATTCATTTTGGCATGGCCGGGGTCGGGGAAGAAGAGTAATCAGAACAGGCTTTGCTACTGATTGAAGATTATGGAATCTCTCTGAATACTAAAGGAGGCATCTGAATGGCGTCATTCAGAATTCCTGTTGAACATAAGCCTATTGAAAATTGGGAACAACCGTGAACTGTTTATTATGAGAACTGTAATTCTGCAAAAGGTGTGATGTGTCCGTAAGTATAAAAGGGAAATATTACCATCACAGGTTTAAAGCCATAAGTTGCCTACAAATGTAAAGTAGGCTTTAGACAATAGAGATTTTTTCAGTCATTTGGTTCTGTAGAACTTTTAAATTGTGATATCTTATATCAACTTTTCAGCCTCTAACTAGACATTTGTATATCTTTTTAGAAGCAATCAGTCAGTTTAAGGATCATACCACAGCTAGTTATTGTTTCTATATGAGCCAGTACAATGAATGTTGGCAGGCTGTGTGGGAGTAGGACTCTGGGTAGATATAATGCGGCCAACCTGGCCACGCCCTCACCTGGGGAAGGCGCAGCAGATTGCAGGTTGGACACTGATCAGAAGCAGATTCCTGGCTGTCCACTTTTGTCTGCTTAGGCTGGGGATGTTCGAACTAATTAGCAAATTCTTACTGTTTCCCTGGCTGATATCAGGTAACATGACCCAGGCTAAGAATCAAGCAGAGAACTTTCTGACTGTTTTAATACTTATAATCATGGTTTTCGATGCAGGGCATAGAGATAAAAGAATAGAGTCTTTCATGTGAATTCTAAATAAACCCATTATGGTATCAATCATTACTGAAGTATCATTTGATAAAAAATCAGTATTCTGTTTGTATTGGGCACATGAAAATATTTGGAACTGTTATGAATTGTAGTAATATTTAAAGCTATCACTAGATGGAGCTGCTGGTTTTGTAAAAGTTTACAAGTTAAATTGTATGCCATAAACTTCAGCCATAACAAATGGAAAATTATTAAGATATGGTTCAGATGCATTTTGATCCTGTTTGTTGTATGATAATCACATTGACACATCTAAAAATTGGATCTTGTTATGAATTTGGTACAGCACTAAACTCCAAAGGATAAATTTGAACTTGCCCACTTTCTCTTCCATTTAACTTGGCAAAAACTGAATGGTTCAGGAATTAAAATAAGCTGTTAGTTTGCTGCCCAATTTTGCCAGAACCGATTTCCACAAAGTGTCCTTTCTGAGCACAGAAACAAATGCTTAATATTTTCAATAAAAGGCTTTTCATCAATATAATGGGAGGTCAAACAAATGACTAAATCAGGATAATCTGCTCTTCGTTAGAGGACAGGGTTAGGTTTGTTAGATAATAGATATCTAAGACTGCAAGAGCATCTCTTACTGGTTGTAACAAAAACAGAAGTTGCTGGAACATCTCAGCAGGTCTGGCAGCATCTGTGAAGAAAAGTCAGAATTAATGTTGTTTTCTGAGGAAGGGTCACTGGACCGAAATGTTAACTCTGATTTTTCTTCAAAGATACTGCCAGATCTGCTGAGCTTTTCCAGCAACCTCTGTTTTTGCTGTTGATTTACGGCATCCGCAGTTCTTTCAGTTTTTATTCAAGGCTGGTCGTATCCCTTTAGTGAGCGTGTGGCTTATGTTCCTTTTCATTGATCACTGCATGTGTATAAGAATTTATCTTTCTTTGTATTTAGGGATTTGACATTGTTGGTCACCTGATTGCAAATCATCTCACAATTGTATAAGCATAGTTTGGATATATTTGTTTTGTTTCATTGCAAATGCATGAGTATTCCTGGATGACAATAGCTCTTGCACCATATTTTTGGAAGTGATTATTTCAATGTAAGCTATAAGACTAACTAAGCATTTTTCTTTGCCATTTCTGAGATCAGGGCAATGAAAGACAATAATCTTATGCTCACCTCATGATTTGCATTAGAGTAGAAGAGAACTAAAAAGTAGACAACTGACCAAGACTGCGTATCAAGCTATCTTATAGCTTGCTTAAATTAACAGCGAACTCACTTAGAAATTGGTTTACATATGGGAGAATTTGTTTCCTACATATTCCAGGGAGGAACAATGGAGTGGCTTGTTGGGGGCAAGGGTAATGCATGGTCTTTGTAGGGGCATTAATTGGATAATATCAGGTTGATTGCCTGTTTGTTTCTTCTTATTCAGTGGGAAATAAATCAGTTGGGTGTATAGTGGGTAGCTGACCTGATATAAAAACAAAGTTGCTGGAAAAGCTCAGCAGGCCTGGCAGCATCTGTGGAGGAGAAAACAGAGTTAACGTTTGGGGTCTGGTGACCTTTCCTCAGAACAGTTCTTTTGGTTTTTAGCTGATCTGATATAGTCATTTTTACCTTCCTGCCAACTCTGGAGGTTAACCGCCAATGTATTTTACTCCAGAAAGCCAGGCAGTGAGAAATAGAACTGGACTGTAATAATCGTACTCTTCATAAAGTTTTAGTCACGATGATACACATTACAAACATACATCTCCAAAAGCAACATCCAGAGTTTCAGTCTGCTCCTGTGTATAGAAGTACCAGTGAATTCCAGTTAATGCCGACCACTGGAATGTGATTAAACACTCAATATATCTACAATTAATACATTAAAGTGATTTATCATGTAGTATTCAATTGACATTTTAACACAGATGGAAGAGACAAATTGTAAAGCTGAATATTTTCTAGAAAAGTTTTCAGAAATATGCACGTTGTAAACACAGTACCATCCAGAGATGAAGTGTGAACACATGAAAGGAGGTGACTGAGAGGTAATCTTAAAGATGCACCAAGACAGAACTGAATCTAGAAAATTGCTTTAAAATTCATGCAAGCAAACACAACAAGAGGTGATCTTACAAAGTTCCATTGCATGCAAGGAATTATTAACATTTAAATTTTTGAAGAGTGAAAGGGAGAATTAAAAAAAACCTGTCAGTTTTTGAACAACAGCTGGTCACAGCATTTAGCAAACTGTAGTCTGTCTTAGTGTGTGTTTGACTTGTGATTCATATTTATTAACTGTTCTATCAGGTCACCAGTGAGATTGATCAGAAATGGTGGAATATTATACTTGTGTGCATATAGAAACAAGAAGTTACTTTATGTACATATGGATACATACCTTGAATAGATGAATGTTTGGAGTAGGTTGCAATGCTTAACAGAATTTCTGATTTGTATGCGTAACATGAGAATTCAATGTACAGGACATTTATGCGTTGAATGGAATTCCAAGGCTTTACTTTGTAGATAACTGACTTAAATTATTTCAAAATTAATACCAGATACATGGTCTTATGTGTATCTGCTGGTAATATTTGAATTTTTTTAACCTGTATAGATTACAATTAGATGAATTATTTCATTACAAATAGATTACTGGGATGTAGTAGCTATTACAGAAACGTGGCTCAGGGAAGGACAGGACTGGAAGCTCAATGTTCTGGCTTTTAGATTCTGTAGGAAGAATAGAGAGGCAAGGGAGGACGGGGAGTAGCATTTTTGATTAAGGAAAACAATATACTGTAATTATAGAAGATATTCCTGAGGGATCATACAGTGAAAATATATGGGTTTAATTTAGAAATAAGGAAGGGATGATCACCTTAATGGGATTGTACTGTAGGCCCTTATTGTCGGAGGAAAATTGAGAAGCAAATATACAGAGAGAGATCTCAAACATATGTAAGAATAATAATGTTGTAATAGTAGGGAATTTTAATGTTCTAAACATTGACTGGGACTTCCATGCATTCAAGGTTTGGATGGTAAAGTATTTGTGAAGTGTTGGTCGGGGAACATTTTGGGGTGAATGATCAAAATTAGTTTTAAAACAGCTATGGAAAAGGATAAATCCTTTATTAAGGTAAAAGTTCTTAATTGAAGTTAGGCAAATTTTAAGGTTATGAAATAAGAACTTTCAAAAGTTGATTGGTGTACACTGTTATGAGATAAAGAGATGACTGACAAGTGGGAGCTCTTCAAAAATATGGTAACAAGAATTCGGAAGCATTATGTTCCTGTTAGAGAAAAAGACAAGGCTGGTAATATTAGGGAACAGTGGATGAATAAAAATTTTGAGGTACTAGTCAAGAATATCGAGGAATTACAGTGAAGACAACTGGGAACAATTGAATCTCTTGAAGAATACAAAGAATGTAAGGGAGTTATTAAGAAGGAAATCAGGAAGGCAAAGAGGTATATGAGATAGCCTTCAGAGATAATGGGAACTGCAGATGCTGGAGAATCTGAGATAACAAAGTGTGGAGCTGGATGAACACAGGAGGCCAAGCAGCATCTTAAGATCACAAAAGCTGACGTTTCGGGCCTAGACCCTTCATCAGAGAGGGGGATGGGGAGAGGATTCTGAAATAAATAGGGAGAGAAGGGGAGGTGGACCGAAGATGGATAGAGGAGAAGATAGGTGGAGAGGAGAGTATAGGTGGGGAGGTGGGGAGGGGATAGGTCAGTCCAGGGAGGACGGACAGGTGAAGGGAGTGGGATGAGGTTAGTAGGTAGGAAATGGAGGTGTGGTTCGAGGTGGGAGGAGGGAATAGGTGAGAGGAAGAATAGGTTAGGGAGGTGGGGACCAGCTGGGCTGGTTTTGGGATGCAGTGGGGCGAGGGGGGATTTTGAAGCTGGTGAAATCCACATTGATGCCATTGGGCTGCAGGGTTCCCAAGCGGAATATGAGTTGCTGCTCCTGCAACCTATGGATGGTATCATTATGGCACTGCAGGAGGCCCAGGATGGACATGTCATCTAAGGAATGGGAGGGAGAGTTAAAATGGATCCCGACTGGGAGGTGCAGTTGTTTATTGCGAACCCAGCGGAGGTGTTCTGCAAAGCGGTCCCCAAGCCTCCGCTTGGTTTTCCCTATGTAGAGGAAGCTACAACGGGTACAGCGGATGCAGTATACCATGTTACAGATGTGCAGGTGAAGTCATTTTGGGGCCTGGGATGGGGGTGAGGGAGGAGGTGTGGGGGCAAGTGTAGCACTTCCTGCGGTTGCAGGGGAAAGTGCCAGGTGTGGTGGGGTTGGAGGGGAGTGTGGAGCAGACTAGGGAGTCCCGGAGAGAGTGATCTCTCCGGAAGGCAGACAAAGGTGGGGATGGAAAAATGTCTTTGGTGGTGGTGTCGGATTGTAGATGTGGGAAGTGTCGGAGGAGTTTGCATTGCACCAACTTCTGCAAGTGTCCCTTCTGAGTTCACCTGTGAAAAGTGCACCCAATTCCAGCTCCTCACAGAACGTGTTAGGAAACTGGAGATGGAACTGATGAACTCCAGATCATCCAGGAGGCTGAGGGGGTGATAGAGAGTAGTTATATGGAGGTGGTCACATTCAAGTTACAGGACAAAGGTAGCTGGGTGACTGTCAGGAGAGAGGGAAAGGGACTAGGTAGACAGCGCAGGGGTCCCCTGTGGCCATTCCCCTCAATAATAAGTATACCGCTTTGGATATTGTTGGGGGGAGGGGAACGACTTAGCGGGGGAAAGCCGTAATGGTCAGGTCTCTGACACTGAGCCTGGCTCCGTGACTAAGAAGGGAAGCGGGGAGAATAGGGGAATGATAGTGATAGGAGACTCAGTGGTTAGGGGAATTGACAGGAGATTGTGTGGTACCAAGCAAGACTCCTGGTGGTATGCTGCCTCCTGGGTGCCAGGGTCAGGGATGTCTCTGATCGAGTCTACAGGATTCTTAAGGGGGAGGGAGAGCAGCTCGAAGCCGTGGTACACATTGGTACCAATGACACAGCTAGGAAACAGGGTGTGGACCTGAAAAGTGAATATAGCCAGTTGGGATGGAAGCTAAAAGACAGGATGAGCTGAGTAGTATTCTCAGGATTACTACTGGTGCCACAGGCTAGTGAGGCCAGGAATAGAGAGTGAGCGCAGCTGAACACGTTGCTACAGAGCTGGTGTAGAAGGGAGGTCTTCAGATATGTGGATCATTGGGATACCTTCTGGGGAAGGTGGGACCTTTTGATGTTTCAAAAGAAATAAGGAGAAGGGTAAAAGAGGTAGGGGAGTGGCATTGCTAATCAGGGATGGTATCACAGCTGCAGAAAGGGAGGTTGTTGAGGAGGGTTTGTCTGCTGAGTCAGTATCGGTGGAAGTCAGAAACAGGAAAGGAGCAGTCACTATACTGGGAGTTTTGTGTAGACCACCCCAATAGCAACAGAGACACTGAGGAACAGAAAGGGAGGCAGATTGTGGAAAGGGATAGAAGTAATAGGGCTGATGTCATGGGCGACTTCAACTTTCCTAATATAGACTGGAAACTCCTGAGTGCAAATAGTTTGGATGGAGTAGATTTTGTCACGTGTGTCCAAGAAGGATTTCTGAATCAATATGTAGATAGGCCAACCAGAGGGTAGGCCATATTGAATTTGGCTCTTGGCAACGAACCAGGCTAGGCATCAGATCTCTCAGTGGGAGAGCATTTCAATGATAATGATCACAACTCTCTAACCTTTACTATAGTCATGGAGAGGGATAGGAGCAGACAGTATGGGAAAGTATTTAATTGGGGAAAGGGGGAATTACAATGCTCTCAGGCAAGAACTGCGGAGCATAAATTGGGAACAGATGTTCTCCTGAAAATGCACAACAGAAATGTGGAGGTTGTTTAGGGAGTACTTGCTACAAGTCCCACTGAGGCAAGGAAAGGATAGTAAGGCAAATGAATCTCAGATGATAAGACGTGTGGAACATCTAGTCAAAAGGAAGAAGGAAGCTTATAGAAGGTTAAGGAAGGAAGGAATCAGACAGGCTCTAGAGGTCTACAAGGTAACCTGGAAGGAAGTGAAGAATGGACTTAGGAGAGCTAGAAGCGGGTATGAACAAACCTTGGTAGGTCAGATCAAGGAAACCCCCTGCAAGTATTCAGTGCAAGTTTGGCTTTTTGATAAGAGACAGAGGGTAATGGTAGAACATTTTTTGATCTGGTGGTCTGTAGCCAGCGGTGTTCCAAAGGGACCAGAACTGGGTCCACTTTTGTTTGTCATTTATATAAATGATTTGGCTGAGAATATTGGAGGCATAGTTAGCACAATTGCAGATGACACCAAAATTGGTGGCATGGTGGAGAGTGAAGAAAGGTTATCTAAGATTACAAAGATCTTGAGCAATTGGGTCAATGGGCTGAGGAGTGGCAGATGGAGTTCAGTTTGGATAAATGTAAGGTGTTGCAATTTGGTAATGCAAACAAAGGTAGGACTTAAACAATGAATGATAGGGTCTGGGTAGTGTTGTAGAACTGAGAGACCTACGAGTTCAGGTACGCAATTCTTTGATATCAAAGTGAGGCAGAATGGTTAAGAAGGTGTTTAGCACGCTTGCCTTCATTGCTCAGACCTTTGAGTTATATGAGTTGGAATGTCATGTTGAGATTGTGCAGGATGTTGGTGAGGCCTTTTCAGGAGTACTGCACCCAGGTTCTGATCGCCTATTTCTGGGAGTATGTGATGAAGTTAATGAATATGTGGAAGGATGTTATTAAACCGGAAAGGGTTCAGAAAAGATTTACCAGGGTGTTGTTGGGAACGGAGGGTTTGGAATATAAAAATGGACAGGCAAGGCTGGGTCATCTTTCACTGGAGCGTAGGAAGATGAGGGATGCCCTTACTGAGGTTTATAAAATCATGTGGGGCATAGATAAGGTGTAAGGAAGGGTCTTTTCCCTCGGGTGGGGAAGTTCAAAACCATGGAGCATACTTTTTAAGTGAGAGGAGAAAGATTTAAAAGGACTTAAGGGCAACTTTTTACACAGAGTGGATCTTATGTGGAAAGAACTTCCAGAGAAAGTGATGGATGAGGGTGCAGTTACAATGTTTAAAAGACACTTGGCTTAGTACGTGAATGGGAACGGTTTGGAGTGATACGGGCCAAAGCAAGCAGGTGAGACTAGTTTAGTTTAGGAACATGGCCAGAATGTTTGTTTGGGCCAAAGGGTCGGTCTCTAGGCTATATTACTCTATGGCTCTGAAGGCTACGAAGCCTCCTATTTCTGGGAGCATGTGATAAAGCAAATGAGTACATGGAATTCTTGCTGCTTTTCCTGAGGTCAACAGTAATTCTAATGAAATCTAAATTGTTTCTCTGGCACCTTTAATGTAAGAAAAATATTCTGAGATTCTTCAAAATGGCATAACAAAAATTGAAACCTAAGCAAAAGAAGGAAAATATAAGAGGAGTATTTGGTGTTAGAGTCATATTTTGGGGTTTTATGGAGTGGAGAGTGGGGAGTGTTCCACTCGAAATTTTTGAAATTGGGAGCCGGTTGGTTGAAATGTGTCACTTGATAGTGGGTAAAGGAAGAAAAGAGGCAGAAAAGATCTAGAGATGATTTTAGCAACAAGATTCAATTCACAACTGATCATTTTAACTTTAAGCTGCCGAAATGTTTACCTTTGAGTGATTCTTCATTATCAACCTGATGTGCCAAAGCAGAGCATGGCATTTTTCAAATGTGTTGACAATAAAGCACAATGTATCTTCAAAAATTATATTTTTAATGTCCCATTAATAAGCCTGTTTTATAAAACATAACTTGAGTTTTTGTTTTAGAAAAAGAAAATAATGCAAAGCATGTTCTTAGCATCACTAAAGATATGGCACTTATGTCAGATGGTTGTGACTAGGTTATGTGCATTCTGTTTAATGATAAATAATCAGATAAAAACACGGCAATTTGAATCCTTGAAAGCCATGAAACTGTAAAGACGAGAAATTGGAACGAATACTTAGACAATAAAGTCGCACTGCTGCCTTTCCTATTTTATGGGTCTTCTTATAATTAGTTGCGAAGAGAGTGAACGGTTTCCCATTTTTTAATCCTTTCTTTTGATTAGATTCCCTACAGTGTGGAAACAGGCCTTTCGGCCCAACACGTCCACACTGCCCCTTGGAGCATCCCACCCAGACCTAACCCCCTATAACCCACACACTCCTGAACATTACGGGCAATTTATCATGGCCGATCCACCTAGCCTGCACATCTTTGGACTGTGGGAGGAAACTGGAACACCTGGAGGAAACCCACGCAGACTGGGGGAGAATGTGAAAACTCCACACAGACAGTCTCCTGAGGCTGGAATTGAACCTGGGTCCCTGGTGCTGTGAGGCTGCAGTGCTAATCACTGAGCCACTGTGCTGCGGTGGTTAGATCATTTTGTTCAGTGTACAGCTATCACAGTTCAGTTAAAACATAAATAATTAGATAAAAATGTAGGAACCAAATTATAAGATTTTCTTGAATGAAAGGATGATGAATTTTAATACCCACTTCCTGAAGAAAATAATAAAAATATAACTTCAAATGCACACACGGACAGATAATAAACTTAAAAAGAAGGGAGATATTTAATGTCCTGTATAGATAGGAAGATAAAACCAATTATTGTTTCAAATTCTTAGATTCCTTGAGTGGAGAAATTGACCTGAAGCCTGGCCTTTTAGCTATTGTTTCATTTCTGTAGCAATGACAAAGTTTGCAAATATTCTGAAGTTCTCAGGGAATTGTTGTTTTATCCAGTTAATTTTTCACCGGATACTGACTTTGAAGTTTTGTGTGTGTGTCTGTGTGTTTGTATGTGAGAGAGAGATAGATAGAGAGGGAATGTTTTCCAGTTCTTACTTATAAATCTGTTTTCTTCCTTATCTGTGTTTTGTTACTCAGAAACAACTCTTGAAATATAATTCAGTCTATATTCCAAAGTCTAGTTCCATTGTTATTTTTTCAAATTGGGATATTTGCAGGTGACTTTCAACCCAATGTATAACTTCCATAAAGGTGCAAATGGACGTACATGGAATAGTGTAGGTTAGATGGGCTTCAGATCGGTATGACAGGTCGGCACAACATCGAGGGCCGAAGGGCCTATACTGTGCTGTAATGTTCTATGTTCTATATAAACTGAGAGATACAGATTTGAGTTTCAGTGTCTTTTACAATGATGTTAATTAAATCTCACACTGATTCTCATTTATTGATGATTTCACGAGTTTTGCTCAGCATGATCTGTTGATAAAACATCCTATTTACATGAGTATTTGTCATAAAATTATTTTTACTTCATGAAAAATCTCAGAAATGACATTCAAATGGAAATTACATGTGTGATAATCTATTTTTATTATGATTGTAACACACTATAATATTACCATGATATTTGTGCCACTTACCTCTCATACCCCAAACATTTTGTGCCTCTCCTGCATAAAACATGGAAAATCCTGGGAATATTCCAAAATATGTGAGGACCTGGAAGTGGAAGAGGAAACATTTTTTTGTAGCTCCGAAAAGTCAAATTTTTTGATAATGCTATGTTTATGTTGCACACCAAACACAATATTTTCCTCTAATTATGCTACAAAATCTTGTGTATTTTTGCAGAATGTATCATTCAACAACAGCAAATATGGCTTTAAATGTTTGTGTTATTTAGCTATTTCAACTTAATTGTGGCGTTAAAGCTGTGCCTGTTGGTGGATGAAATCAGTTCTGACAGAAAATAACTTAAAAATTTGGTGAAAACCATTTCAGTATATTTTCTACTTGACTATAGCAGCAGGGACCCAGAGGTTAGGAAATATGCTAGTAATGATGTTTTCATATGTTCTCCATCTTTGTATAGCTGTAGTCTGAAGGCTATTTACAAACAAATGAAGACTCATGCCTTGCTACAATCTGTGTTTACTGTGTACTGTTACGGAGATAACGTATTAAATTATGCAGTCACAGAATAGCCACATTTCATTGCCTCTGACGAGGTGTATGGGAGTCTGTTGAGTGAATATAATCAATTAGAATTTATAGAAAATGAGGTTTGAAACTGTCTCATTCACTGTCAGAAGTATGAAAGAAGATGCAATTTTAATTTGGACCTGCTATAATAACAAGTCCTGCTTGTCTATCTAAAAGAAAATTGTCTTTCATACAGGTACAATTTGTTCTTTGCATGAGGAAAAGAAAGATATCATCTCTTCACTGTAATTATTTGAATTATATTTGCAAATCATGCATTAGCCTAAAATATGTTCAGTCTGGGTGTCTTTATTAGCTGCAATGGTGAAGGTTTTTCTTCGTGGATAAGAGCTGGAAAAAAAACATTGAGTATTTCTCAGCAACAGAATGCCATGGACAGCCTTTTTTCACATTTGTAGTGAATTTATTAATCCTTTTGAAAGGTTTGGTTTATTACTGCATTGAGGATTTTTTAAAAAACCTTTTGTGGAGAAAATGGCTCTTTGCATCCTGCAGTAAATCCTGAAAAGGGCACAAATAAAAATGCAATTTGCAAGGTTTCATTTTGACCAGGGGAAGTGAATATTGCACCATAGGTAATATTTATAAGTACTACATGGATTGCAGAGTTGCATGCATCGCAGCACTTTGGAACGATATGAGTGTGCCACTGTCTGTTATGAAAGGCCATTCTGTAGTTGAGAATACTGTCATTAGGTTCACAGTTTCTATCAGTGCCAGTGATAGAGATTGTTAACAGCAGTAAGGTATAACCTTCTCTGGCTGTGTTCCTTGGTAAATTATTGTCTTAACTGCACTGAAAGGATATTGAAAAATACTTAATTTTTCTGACAATGCTGATAAGAGGTATGGACTAAATAGCCATGGTCAGCTGCAAAAATATCCCCTCTTCCAGGAATCAAGAAGTAATAACTATTTTTTGGTTTCAATATTATATGAAATACAAATTGCGTTCACCAACAATGTAGTTTATGCTAATTATACCTGATTTAGTTAAACGTAGAATCAACTCCCTTGCCAACTTGCTGCCATACTTTTCACACAGCCAGCAACCACCCTACCCTCTCACACACGTCATACTACATTTTTCCCATCCACCTACCAACCCATTTCCTCATCCACCTGCCGTCTTTTCCCCTCACCCTTCTGCCATCTTACCCACTTACCCCCAACTTGCCACCCTACCTTGTCACCCACCTACCTCCCTACTGTCTCACTCTCTTACCTTCACTTTGTAAGTTATCAATGTGACTTTGTGATCTTTTAACTTGATTTTCTTACCAGAATATGGCAGCTGATGCCATAAAAAGGAAACATGTGTCTTCTATGATAATCTAATGCTGGTGCCTGCAAGGATTGCATCCATTATGAAGGTTTTTTTTACCATAAGAAATGGCTGAAAAGTCACAGGAAAGCAAAGATCTAGCTTTTTGTCGGATTTGGCAAAGAACCAGGGTTTTCAGCCCAGATTGGAAGATTTGGGTCATTATTTCATGAATGAGAGTGGTTGAAATGTGTTCATTCATTTGATTATATGTTTGAGTTCTAAACACATTTGTATCACAACCAAGGTTAAGACTATTCAAATAAATATGTTATTTTTATTACCTTTATTATTTTTCCAATATAATTCAATCTCACTTATCTCAATTTTCACAATGCTCTTTGTTTTCTTCCTTCTCTTCATCTTTGTGCTTATCTGCAAACTCCTTCTCAGACTTCATGTTAATGTGCAGGACGACGGTGAGTAAAGTTCAGTCTGTGAAGATTGAACAACATTTTCCCATCTATCTTGTATATGTGCGTGCAAATATTGGAGAAACTTGGCTATATCAGAATAGCTATTGTTCTGATACAATTTTTATTGAGTACAATTTTAGTACAATAACTATATTCTGCTGTCAATTCTGTATTTTCCACCTATGGCACTGAATGTAAGGTGTCCTGGTTTCCAAGTTAATATGTAGAGAAGGCTGAACTCCTCATGCTGAACATTCAAGCAGTGAGCACTGTTTACTAATGATAATGATATCTTTAAAAGTAATATAAAGATAGCTGCTGTAGTATAACTACAAATAGAAAAAATATCTATGAAAATGTTAGGAGATTAAACTTGAATCTGAGTGTCATAATGGAATACACCTTCAAATGAGGTGATTCAATTCGGTAGTGAGAATAGAAAAACAGAATATTGTTTAAAAGTCTTGAAATTTGTAAATATTGATTTTCATGGAGATTTGGGTATACTTATACAAGGAGCATAGAAAGGTAACACAGCAATTAGGAAAGCAAATTACATTTTCTTTGCTGCAACAGGATTGGAGTAGAAAAATAAAGACTTTCTACAATTGTGCCAGACTTTGGGCTAGAGAACAGTGGGTGGTTTTACTAACTATAGTTAAGACAGGATATTGTTGCATTGAAGGTGGCACAGTCAAAGAGAGAGGAAACCCACACACTGACAACTGCAGCTATGATGACACGTTTGGGTTTACAGGCTCCGGAGTTTTAAAGAGATGGAGGTGATCTCATTGAAACATAAAATATTCCGAATGCATTGACAGGGTAGACCCTGAAAAGTTGTTTCCCTTGCTTGGGAAGTCCAGAGCATGAGGCATAATCTCAGGGAAAAGAATGGGTCAGCTGGGACTGAGGTGAGGCGATATTTCTTTACCACAACGTTTTGAATGTTTGGAAATCTCTTCCCGAGAGGGTTGTGGATAATTCACCGTATTTGAGGCTGACATACACAAACTTTTGGCTTATAGTATCAGATGAAATAGGGATTGGGCAGGAAATTGCTATCGAAACCACAGATCAGCCACAATCATATTGAATCATGGGGAGACCTGATAGCCCACTTAATCATTTCTTACAATGCAATAAATACCAACATCATTTCATGCCTCCACAGTCTTCACAGATCTCAGCATAAATGGAATTATCTCCAAATACCTCTGGCAAAACAACTTGATAACTTACAGCTTATTCATGAAGTTGACTATGTATTTCACTCTCACTAGATTCAACACCTAGTATGTTCTGGAAGACTGTTTATTTAGTCTTGTCAGACATTGAGGACATTCTCAACCTACACAGTGACATCATTGTCCATGGAAGGGACACATCAAAACATGAAGGAGAGTCCTGGCCCAAAAAGTCAATTTTCCTACTCCTCTGATGCTGCCCGACCTGTTGTGTTCCTCCAGCTCCACACTGTTGACCACAATCAATGGTCCTCAGTGATGCTCACTGACTAGCAAAGTAAAAGTTGATGCTGAACAAGGATGAAATTTGCAGTACCTGAGGTTGACTTTCTAGTTTGTAGAGTGACACCAACCAGAGTAAAGCCTGTGAAAGAGTGTGAGAGGCTTATTCCTTGGTACTACCAACCTTTATTACATTTATACCTAAGAATGCAGAGATTGTGGAGTCTCTGTCAAAGCTACTGTTCAAAGATCAACAATGAGAATTGCCAATCACAGAGCAAATACTGTAGAACATGTAATGTAGAATCTATGTTGATTATCACACATTTCAACTCACATTCAGAATGCATGCCATAACAAATGCATGAGGAAATTGCAAATGGAACAGTGATTTCACAGTACATTGGGGCGTCGGTAAGATGATCACAACTTAATTCTTGTGAAGACAATATATTGCCTTCACAGCGAAAATGCCCTGTTTCATGTTGAACTTGAACGTATTCCCAAAAATGCAGTGAGATGCACTGTATCTTAACCTAAAAGAACATCTGGGTGGTGTTTCAGTGAAACAGCTATGAAACCGGTGACTGAAAATAGACCACTTTACAGAAGAGTTTATTAGAAGTTGCATACCTTGTCCAGTCAGTAAGAAGTCAGCTAAACTGTGTCCTACATCTTTACAGCTGATCCCATGGCTGGCAAAACCATGGAAGCAACTCCACATTGGTAATTTTGGAGAAGTACAAACAGCCCCTAGCAATCAATTTTATTTTTTACACTTAGTCATGATTTATGTAGCAATTGGGTAGAAATTGCTACAAGTTCCATGAACAACCACTTTGATCATTGTCATTTTAGACATGTTGATTACAAATTGGAGTCTATCACTTAATGGCAATGAATTGCAGCTTGTTTCGAGTCGGTACGCAGCGTTCCCAGCAAGATGTGAAATTCAACATCCCATTACTTTGTGGCACAGTCTACCTTTGAGTGCTGTTGTCAAGCAATTCAACAGAACAATGATGGACAATCTGAGAACTAGTTTGTCAGAGAGGAAAACATTCTAAATGTCCATTCAAATCCTACCTGACACATATTAATGCCCCTTTTACTCTGGATGGAATAACATTGGTCAAATTTATGAAAGGTTGTAACTTGTGCACACTATTTACTATTCTTCAGCCTTCAATGGCATTCAACATGATTTCCTGAAGGAAGGTTGAATAAATCACAAAGTAGCAAGGCAAAACTAAAATTTATTTTAAAAATTCAGCAAGTGCAAGGAAGCTACAATTGAAGTAGGAGAATGAATTTGCATTAAGTACCCAAATTGCAACCACAAACTTGTATCAGGTTTATCCGGATCTAAGTCAATCAGGCAGTTATTTGGTACCAATACTGACCAATTGGATGACAACACGAGGGACAACATAATATCTTTCATCGTGAGCGGACTAGGATATTTTGAGAATTTTTGAGGATAGTGATTGAAGATACATCTCCTTTTCTGATGAGTGACTGAGACGTTAATCATCTGTTTCATCAAAGTTGATCACAAAGAATCACATTCTTAAACTGGTGGTGAAAGCAGACACAATAGCTGCTTTCAAGAAGCACCTGGAAAATACATGAATTGGATGAAAATAGAGGGATATGGAGGCTGTAAGTTCCACCGTAAAAATGTGCAGACTAGTTTTGAATTCCCCCACCTTTGGGAAAAAGACCCTTTTCATTCACATTTTCTATAAGCCTCATGATTTTATAAACATCAATAAGATCACCCCTCAACCTTCTCTGCTCTAGTGGAAAGGTGCCAGACTTTCTGGTCTATTTTTATATCTCAAACCACCCCCCCACTCCTGGTAACATCCTGATAAATCTTTTTCTGAACCCTCTTAAGTCTAATCATATCCTTCCTATAATAGGGCAGCCAGATCTGTATGCAACACTCCAGAAGAGATCTCACTAACGTTCTGTACAATCTCAACATAACGTCAAAACTTGTATATTTAAAGGTCTGAGCAATGAAGGCAAGCATGCTGAGCACCGTTTAAACCAGCCTGTATACAGGCAATTCCTCTTCTCTCCAGGACCCTCTGAAATGGTCCCTGACTCTGATAGAATCGGTGTCTTCTGACAGATTCAATCTATTCAGCTTGATAGTTAGCCAGGAAATGTGAGACAGATTAAAACTATGCCTATGACAAACACCTGACTCCAACCCATCACCCTCCTGTGACTACCCAGACTTGACCTAACTGTACCCTGCCACCTGACCCATAGTTCTGACCCTCTGACTTCCTTCAAACCTGTGATTCCATCCTCTGACATGACCTAATTAGACCACCAATTGTCCCCTGTCAATCTGACTACACACAGCTCTGCTGCACCATGCCGATCTGACCTGATTAGATCCCACCACCTGATGCCCTTATGACTCCTCGCTGACCCAAACTGACTAGTCTCCAGTCTGACAGCCCATCCCAACCTGACCCAACTATGCCTTAACCAGCTGCTGCTTCAGTAACATGTGAATCTATCCACATACCGCCCTAATCAGCTGTGCCTCTTGTGTTTCTCCCATCTTCTCCACGCTGGCACCCCACTCACTTGCCACCCGATGCAGTTGCCAACTTATCTACTTATCACCTTGCCTTCCGAACACTTATTTTGCCAACATCCATTCACCACAGCCTGAAAAACTCTTTTAAATCTCCCGAAGTTTTTCCATGTGTTTGGGACTGTACCACAGCTCAGGCTGAGGATTTGTAAACTGTATTCTGCAGATGATTAGGTGCTAGAGGAAGGATTCCGATTTAAACTACGGTCTGCATTGCTGACAGGATGACTTCAGAAGTCCTGGTTAGAAATGCAGCACTCGTCCATTGTGTAAAAAATTGGGAGAGAACAAAATTGGTGGAATAGTGGACAGTGAAGAAAATTATCTAAGAGTACAACTGGACCTTGATCAGATAGGCCAATGGGCCGAAGAGTGGCAGATGGAGTTTATTTTAGATAAATGTGAGATGCTGCATTTTGGTAAGACAAATCAGAGCAAGACTAAAACAGTTAATAGTAGGGCTCTGGAGAGAGTTGTCAAACAAATCAATCTAGGGGTGCAGGTGCATAATTCCTTCAAATTGGTATCATAGGCAGGTTTGTGATGAAGGCACTTGGCATACTTGCCTTCATTGGTCAGAGCACTGAGTATAGGACGTGGAACGTCATGTTGCGACAATAATAAAGTTACCGTGTGATGCAAAATTTTGAGAATAGCTACCTTCTGATCAATTAGTGAGGTCACTTGTGGAGTACTGTGTGCAATTCTGATTGCACTGCTATCGGAGGGTGTTATTAAACTGGAAAGGGTGCGGAAAATATTTACAAGAACGTTACAAGGAGGGATTGAGTTATAAGGAGAGGCTAGATAGGCTGGAGCTTCTTTCTGTGGAGCATTGGAGGCTGAAGGGTGGTTTATAAAATCATGAGGGGTATAGGTAAGGTGAATAGCCAAGGCCATTTCCCCACGGGAGAGGAGTTCAAAACTAGATGCCAAAGGTTTAAGTGAAAGGGGAAAAATTTTAAAGCAATCTGGGAGTTGACTTTTTCATGGAGGTGGCGCGTATATGGAATGAACTGCCAGAGAAAGGGGTAGTGCCAATACAACTACAACACTTAAAAGACATTTGGACAGATGCATGGAAAATAAATGTTTCGAGGGATTTGGGCCGAACGCAGGCGAATTGGACTGGCTTAGTTTGCGAAAACTGGTCAGCATAGACAAGTTGGACTGAAAGGTCTGTTTCTATGCTGTATGACTATATGACCATGAAGATTCAGGCTTTAGTTTCCAAAGTTTCATGCATTGTAGTGCACACAGTCACATTAGCGACTGAGCCATCAAATGATTAATGCAAAGAATGCTAGAGAAACTCAGCATCACCAAATGAATAGTTCTTTTTAAACTTTGATATGCTTTCATTGCCTGTAGTATAATTACACATGGACAGGTGCTCTAAAGCTATCCTCACTGGTCAGGCAAGTTTTCTTTACAATACTTTATAAGTTTCTGGTATAATATGAGAGGTTTGCTGCATCGTAAAATATGTCCCAGCTGCAATCATGCATTTTATATTTACAACAATGTTGCAGTTAACCTTTGACATTGTGGTAGGCAATTTTAATGTTACCAAGAACACAGATCCATCAAGCTCTCCTGGAATTGAATAAACAATGTTGTTTTGATCTTTAGCACAAATGTGTGCTCACCAAATTCTGTCAGGAAGCTGAAACATAAAATGTTTGCCTTTAAGTTAATGACAATTAAAACAATAAAATGGAATTGGTTGTGCCTATTAAAACTTGCTGAGCTCAGCAGTTGATCATGGTAGCTTTAAATGTGAAAATTAAAACCATTGATTTTATTCTCTTTATACATGTGATATTAAGGGTCTCGATCTATCATTGCTCTTGCTGGACATTAAGCCCCTGAGGTAAGTAAGGAAGGCTTATCAGATAGGCTGTGACTGCAGAATCCAATGAAAAATATTTTGAAGGTCACAGATGTCAATTGATCAGAAAATAGTTATTTTTCAACATTGTGCATCACATGGCAACTTTATTAATGTTATGTTATGTGACACAATAAAACAAAAAAAGAGGGTGAATAAACCTGTCATTACTGACAGCTAGATAATAATTTGTATGCATAATATTGAGGCTGAAGTTGGTAAATGTAAAATCAATGTGATAAATGCAGCATACTTTTAAACTGTCATGATGACATTATTTGTTTAGCTCACAATATTGTGGGCAACAGAAAATTTACTTAATTTTTGCTTTTGAAATACTTCTAGTCTCTGACTAATTCTTTGTCCTTTGTTGATATTTTCAGAGTATTCAACAATGTTTATAATGGATAAATGATGATTTAACACCACTGCCGTTCTGACTTTGAAATGACTAGGGCAAGGTTAAAAGAATTTTATTTGAATTTCAAAAATCTTGATATGATAATTGACAAGTTAAGCAGCCCCTGTTCAGATGAATTGGAACAAAGGGAATAGCTGCTAAGTTATAACCAAGTCCTCCAAAATCCATACAACTTACAAAGCTGATGCCTTAGATTTTCATTAGGATTCAGCACCATGCTTATTCTTAACTGTAGTGAGAATTACACCCAATTATAATGTCTTGTGTGTTGAGCAGAAGTTTTTGACTGTGTATAAACTATTATCCTGTTATGCTTGCTGCTATACCTGCTTCCTCTTTCAGGTTTTTTTTGGAGGGCTCGCATTGGAGATAGTCAGCCTACCCTAAGGTCTTTGTGTTGTGTATACTGCTATTCCTACCTTAGAAGTGTGTGGGCTTTTTAGGACCTTACATGGACTTTTGTGTATGAGCGTAGCTACCTTTTGTCTAATGAGGACAATCTCGTTAATCTTATAACTTATTGACCCCTGGAAGTCAAGCCACGTTATTCCCATAGTTGCCTCAAATGTGAAAATACAAACCCCTGAAATGCCCAATTTTGGTTAACTGCCTAAGTCAGGTTAAAAAGCTGTGCATCGAGATTTCCATGAACAAGAAAATAACTATATGATGTTGTTAAACTGTGTTTTCATTAAATGAACAGAAAGAAAGAAACATGAATTGCTCACTTGTATCTCTATAACAAACTCTCCCACTTTTTAGGTAATTCCCATACTTATATGAAGAGACACACAAAGAGATAAGACAAAGATATTAAGGGTGAAGTTGAGACTGAAGAAGCAGTTCAATAGCACCAGGCTCAACCTCAGGAGCTGACGCTTTGATTACTTCCACTCCTGTTATTTCATTTGTGTTTTTTTGCTGATGGGTCGAGGCTGTTTGCACACTCATGCTGTCTGTCTCATTCACTGGTTGTGAATTTGCCCCTTTCAGTCTCTGAAGATTCTTTTTGCACATTATTTGTTATAACAGGCAATCTGTAGAGAGGGCAGTTTACAGGGAGACTTTTGTTATTTCTCCACAAAGGAGAGGGAAAGAGAGAGAGATTGAAGTGCTTTCTCTTTGCACACTGTTTCTGTCTTATACAGGACTGCAACCACATGTCCAGTAACCAATAGTATTTACGACCATGCCGAGGCCTTCTGAGCCCACAACAACTGGTCAGTTGAAAACCAATCAAAGGATTTTCTTTGACTTAAACTTTCCTGAAAACTTAAATGCTGAGTTGATGCATCTAACATTTCCCCTGCACTGTTTGAATAGGTAAGGTAAAGTTGCCTTCATCCTAGAAGACCATAGGACGCTCTCTCATTAAAGACAGTTGACTGACGGTGAGTTTAACCTGAACCCTTTGGCAAGGGGTGAGTTTGGGAAGATGGGTAACCTCTGCTGGTGTGGGAATTAAACCCATGCTGGTGATGGAACTCTGCATCACGAACCGGTAACTAACTCATTTTTAAGAAGAAACTTCAGCATCTCTTTTCATAATTTCCTTGGTTCAAAGCACTACCTTTTCCCATCTTTTGGCCCACAATACAAAATGGATGTCTTAACGTAGCATAAACAAGATGTAGTTTATTGCTTCTCCACAACTGTTTACAGCTGATAAGAATAGATCTATAATATATATAATGCAATACGCTAAAACGAAGACCTAGATTTCACTCTCTCTACCGTGATATCCTACTTGACTCTCCCAACAATTCTCATGACATCTTTATAGGGAATGTTGCTGATTGCACTCAATCATGTATTAACTTTTTCAGATCCTTTCAGACATAGTATAATCAAGTCTCAGGAATTGTGGAAAGCACAGGTTAAAGGATATCTATATTTGCAAACAAACTTGGAACAAGAGATAGGTAGGCCAGCAATGCCTCACCATTGGCTGGCATGCTGGTTTGCCAATGTATTGCTGACTCCGAACTGTTTCGAAATAGGCTGGATTAACGAGGTGAGGAAAGATGACTACTCCATGTTGGAAAGTGATGGCAAGACAACTGAGCCATCTAAAGGGCCTCTTGAGATCAATCTACCAATACTACCTGGAATCTTCAAGTCAGTATGTGGGCACCTTACTGAGGCTGAGACACATCAATGGATGAAGGCGGTCTCCTGGTAACTAGTCCAGGAATCCGTGCACTATCTTCCACACACAATTCCAACCCCATCACTTCAAATTTCAAAGGACATTGCTGTGTTTTCACTAATGGGCAGTTGAATATGTAATGTGCAGATACTTGAAAGTGGGTAATGATATCAATTATAGAATTTGATAGATCATCAGACATTTATCTGGCAAACAATGAGGTCAGGAAATGCAAGACTAATAAAGTTCACATGTTCTATGACCAAAACAGGGGCTGCTGGCTAGATTAGCAACAAAATGGTAAATAACTAAACAAAGCAAAAAGCCAGCTCAGTTGTCCTGGAAGTGGATTTCAATTAGCCTGTCTCTGGGTTTTTGTGTTCTGCCATGTTTTCTTGGTAGAATTTCCACATCATTGTCCTGGTCCCCATCCTCAGTAGATTACTTTTCGTCTTCCATTTAGTGTGCATTTAGGAAAGCCCTATTTGTTGGCTCTGGTTGTGAAGGACAAGAATGCCACAATGATGTAGAGCAACCTTTCTAGGCTATACCACAAGTCACTGCCAGAGCAGTCCAGGCATCAAAATCTCGTCTTAAGGAGTTTGATAGTCTGTTCGCTATGGGTCCAATGGAAACGTGAGCAGTGTGGTACCTATATTGTGCATCCAGCTGAAGGCTTTGTGAAAGCATCATGAGCCATGTTTGCATGGGTAGCCCGTGCTTCTCTGTAAACATCCCTGAATGGCTCAAGGTCCTTGGTAGGAGGCTTAGTGAGGTGGCTCTGTTGGCTGGATGGCTGAGTTTCAATGCAAAGTAATACCACCAATATGGGTTCAATTCCTACACGCACTGAGGTTGCCATGAAAGGCTCTCTTTCTCAATGTCTACCCCCAATGAAGTTACTATCAGTCATCTTCCTCTCTCTAACGAGAGAATAGTCCACTTTATCTTTACCTTACATGAGTGTCATGGCATCTCCTATGTTATCAAGATTTGGTCAAAACTAATTTGAATATTGATGAAATAGAAGCCATTTCTCTTCAGGTTAGTGAAAGAGCACACTCAAAGTAATGTGGGTACAGTCAATAGTGGCCCATACTTTAGGTGAAGCCAGCAACATTGGAGAATCCCACTGCCTGAACTGTTTGACTATGCTTGGAATGGGAGAGGGTATGAACAGCTATGATTTGGAGAAAATGACAGTGACATTCCAGATGTATTGACGGGTAAAGGATTGGGAAATGCCACACTGTTTCCCAGTTACTGCTTGAATCAAGCTGCTGTCATTAAAACTCAAGGCAGCTAAGAGTGTGACAGCCACAAGAATGGGATTACAATGCAATCTTTCTGAGCCCAAGGCCTGCTGCAGTGATTAAGTTGAGTGATGATGACCCTGGACATCCTTATTCAGCAGCTGTACTGTACTTTCAGAGAGTTGAAGAGAATGATGTAGCAGTCAGTGATCTGTGGTCTCATCATTTTCTTCTGCCTCTGTCCTACTGCCTCCTTGGTGGATCTTCATCTGCTGCTTCTCTCTCTGGAGACTGTGGAACAGCTGCTAGGCGTTACTGTTCTTGCAGAGAATAGTGTAATTGATGTCTCCTTCTACTCCATCTTCAGGGTTGAAGCCAGTTCGTGAAGATGTATGCTCCGTGATTTCCATGTTGTCACATTATCTTTGGGAGTTGTCTGAAGGATAACACAATTTTTATTTTAGGAACTCCTGAGCCCTCACATCCATCATAATGAAGCTTCAGATCATAGAATTCTTGCAATGTGAAAGTAAGCCATTCAGCCCATCATGCCCATACCAACCCTCTGAAGGGCATTCCACTCTATCCCTGTAACACAGCATTTCCCATGGCTAATCCACCTAACCTGCACATTTTTCGACTGTGGGAGGAAATGCATGCAGACATGGGGAGAATGTGTAGAGTTTGCACAGGCAATCACATGAGGATGAAATCAAACCCAAGTCCCAGGTGCAGTGAGGTAGTAGCGCAAACCACTGAGCCACCATGCCATCTGAGATTATGCTCTAATACATGGATGTTTCTCTGAAGAGTAAAGTAGTAACTTACTTGGTCTATTTTCAATGTGGTGTCATTGTGAGTTTGATTTTTTTTAATCTGACATGACAAGGCTACAACTTCATGATCTACTGAGTTGCAGGGTCTGCAGGGACGCAAGATGACATCCCCTCCCCCAATGCACATCATTCATATTCCCTTTTGATTTGGTATTACTGTGGTCCCTATGACCTTTCAGCCTACCTCCATTTCTTTTGACCCCCTTATATACATCTGCTAATAACCCCAGAGTCTTTGCAAATTCCCAAAGCCTTCTCAAATTCTCACCACTCACCTCAGCTCTCTCACTGACCAATCTGCAATCCCCAGAATAGCTGCACGTTACCGACATGACTGACCATGCACTAAACTCCAGACTGCAAGGACACAGAAGCCCAGACTCTGACAGGGGTAGGTACATGACTGACAGTGGCCAAACCCCTGGGCTGGAATTGGATGAACCCCTTGTCTAACTTGTGGCCCTTGTACCTGACCTTAACCCCCCATGACCCCACTCAGGACTGCTCCACATTGACTTTCAGCGATGGCCATTTGCTTAAGTACATGTAGTGGTGTTTTCTGTAAAAGTTACCTGCATGTGGTGAGGTGTGATATTAACATGGCATGACTGTGCAATGGTCCCCACCATCACTGCTTCTCCCTCTGCACTGAAAGGTAATTTGGCATACAGGCCAGTAACCTGTACCTGAGCAATAAAGATGGTCTGCACTAAAAAGGACAAAGAGCCATATAAAGCTTAAGGGGAATATCAAGATTCAATAGTTTCTTGAAAAGATTGACCACAACACACGAGGAATGGAAAATTCTAGATTTAGATTTTATTGTCACGTGTACTCAAGTACAGGAGTATAATGAAACATGTCCAATATCCCCAATCACAGTGCCATATTAGGTATAGATAATAAGTTTTCCCACTGAGTGTACAACTTTTGTCTCGCACGTGTTTATGGTCGAATGATCTTTGTTTGAATGTTAATCCAGACATATTGCTCCATTTATTTATTTCATCTAGACATCACAGCTAAACTGTTCTCTTAACAATCCAAACCCCTTGGCCAAAATTCAAGAGGTGAAAAGGTTATTGGGACATTTACATTCATAGGTATGATGCTGGTCACTGGCTCTGTTAGAAAATGACACATCTTGTGTATTTATGGAAATTTAAAGAATGGTTAAAAAAACTGCTGACATAACTTGAACATGAAATGTGACCATCTAGATTATGTGTTGTCATGGTCGAAAAGTAATATGCATCTAAATATTTATCTTCCTAGAGAAGATGCCATGCTGCCTTTACGCTTGACTTGGTTTTTGTTTTAAATTCTAGGTGTTACAAAATTGAATCATGTAACTTTGCACAATCGTATGTGTCCTTTGCCCTTTTGGGATTTAAATCTGTGCTTTTAATTTGTACAGCAGATGTTCTCGGTCTGTTTATTGGAGGCAGTTTTCTGTGTGCTAGTATCGTTTTCTCTTGAAAGGACTCAGTCTAAATGTGTTTTATGTTAACATTATCACAGGAGGAAGCAAATCCCTTTGGAGAAAGAAACACGAATTTCAGATATTTGCGCAGTACTTATGTTTTCTTACGTGTCACGACTACCACTTTCAGCAATTTTAATTCCACTGGGGACTGTAGAATGCCACCATTATTTTAAATAATTTGAGCAATTATACTGCAGTTTACTGTTGCTGACAGTTTCATGCTGTGCACTTTAATCACACCAGGTGTGCTTTTTATTGTTTTATTGTGAAGAGCGGCTTTCAGTCACTTTTACAATGTCTTCTCCACAATAGTAATTTTGTGCTTAGCTGATCACTCGCGTATGTAATACACAATGTAAGTAAAGACTTTTTTTGTCTAACTATATTTAGGTGGTGATTGCAATATTGTAAATTAGTTCTACTGTATCAACAAAGAAAGGATGAAAACATCCCATAGTATTGTAAGTAAGAAACTCAGGTTATTGTAGATCGTGGTGAAATGTAAGTGTTGTGCAAACCTTTGAACCAAACCAATCAATAATTTTCTTTTCAGATCTTAACAGAGCAGCTGCGTATAACTTTGCTTTCATTTTTATCTTAGATTCCCAGTGTTGAAACTTATTTTCATTCTTTTTAATTCTATCAGTTTTCATCTGACTGCACATATAAAACGTAGACCTCATGTGCAAAGTGAACTAATAGGAAGCTTGCATAATTTCTGAAATTTTACCACAATGTTGAGACTGTGCTACAGTGCATAATTCACTCACTCCATTCAACTGTTCTACAAAGTAGGTGTGTATGTTAAAATCCATTGAGGAGTTTAAACAACCTTATCAGAGACAATAGTAAAAGGTATGTGGTTTATAAACGTAATGTGAACTTTGTGATCAGGGTATTGCCTTTAACTCAATCTACATTTTCTGGCTGAAATTATATATACCTGTATATGAGACTATTTCCAAAAGAAGTATCTTGCTTTTCTACCACTTGTTCTTTTAAAGTGAATAACATTGGAAGACTGCCTTTATTTCCCATCTTCACTTGCCCTTGGTTGGTGGCTGTGGACCTTATCCCTGCACTGCTGCAATGCTTGCCGTTGATCCTGCTGATGTTAGGTTAGGAATTTCAGGATAATATTCCAGCAATGATGAAAGAATGGGCAGTCTGTGTCCATCTCAGGATGCTATGTGACTCAGGACGGGAATTAAAAGGTAATTTTTTCCATGATATTGTCAGTTTAATTCCAATTGGTTTATGAGTTTGAAGGCAAAGACTAATAGATAGAACATTAAAACAAAAGCTCAGCAGTTCAGGAGAGAATTTAGTGTAGACTTCCTTTTGTAAACAATGGTATAAATGTGGAACTCTCTCCACAAGCAATAATAGGTGGGGCATAAACAGCCCATTAAATCTGAGATGGATTGATGGATGCTTGCCAGCCAAAAGTATTAAGGAACGTAAAATTGGCTGGAGTCAGAACACAGGTCATTTCTGATCTCACTGAGTGGTAAAATAGGGTTAGGTGGCTGCTTGACTGTTTCCTGTGGTATCTTCTAGGCCAACAATCTGGTTATCATTAGATACTTTTCAAAATAATGAAGTCATTATTATAACTTGGTACTTATTTATTTTGATTCTAACAGTGCTGTGATGTCAATGGTTTTCACACTTTTGAATGATTATTTGCTGAAGCTAGTGGATGCTTCATTGTGGAAGATGATAAGGAGGTATATTAAGTTTCAGGACCAGTTCCTAATGTATCTTATCAAATGTTCTAGTTATTCTGCTACAGTGATTCTGAAAAATTAAATGCCGTGTGAAATGGTCAGACAATTTTGAAGGAGTGGTGCACCTTTCTCAGTTGAATTATTTTGCTCTTTTTGGTTTAGTGCATCATTAATTATTTACTGGAAGATCAGATCCCCTTTTTTATACTGCAAAGTGAAAATACTCAAACCTACTAACACAGCACTTACTTTTATCCATAGGTATTCCGCATTTTTCAATCCCAAATCATTTCTTGCTATTGTACTTACATATGTATTCTGTTTCACATGAACAGTTATCCCACCACCTTTTCCTTCAAGCCTGTCCTTTTGAAAAGTTAAATATCCCTGAATATTTAGTTTGCAGCTTTGATCTCAGTTGTAAGCATGTCTCTGTAATGGCTGAAAGACTATGTATATGCTATTAATTCATTTATTCTGTTCTGACTACTAATGCATTTAGGTAAACAGCCATTAATTTTGCCTTTGTACAATTTATTCCTTTTTGGCCCTATTTTCTTTTTTTAAATACTTGTGCAATCTTGCCTTCCTTTCTACTCTCGGTATCATTACCTCATGCCCTGTAATGTGACTATATCTGCTTACTTTGTAAGCCTATGTATTTCTTCTCCAAATCCATCCACTGCACTACTTTAGGTTAAAGCTCTTTCTAAAACCTAAGTCATTCCATTCATCAGAATACTGGCCCCAGCACAATTAGTGTAAAACTCTTCCAATGGAACAGCTCCCTTCTACCCCAATTCTGGTATCAGTGTTCTACAAACGGAAACTCATTCCACCCTCACCAATGTTTCAGCCATGCATTTAACTCCTTAGCTTTCTTGACCCAATGCTAGTTTTCTTGTGGCTTAGGTATTAATTCCAAGATTATTCCGTTGAAAGTTCAGCTTCATAATTTAACTCCTAACCAGTGTTCCCTCTAATTTTTACTTTGCCTGCATAATCCCGTAAAATCTGTTCTTTGCAGCAATATCGGGAACCGGGATTCAATGCCAAGTACCTTAGAATGGTTGCGTATGCATGCTGTTCAGAGGGAACACTGCTCCTAACTGTTCAAATACTTTCAGTAGAATCACCTTTCTCATTCTAGTAATATCATTGTGACCTAAGTGGGTGATGTCAACAACTCTATCCCTTCCCTCTGTCTCTAAATTCCTCATCAGCTTTAAGTAGATGTCATTGGCCCTGATACCAGGCAGGCAACACAGCCTTTGGGATTCACATTCATGGCTGAATAGAACCTCTAATTATCCTGCCCTCCACCACGACTATGTTTCAATTTCTACCCCGTGCTGGAATGGCTTTTTGCACTATGGTATTGTGTACAGTTCACTCATCCTCGCTGCAGCCACTGCTCTCATCCAAACAGCTTATAAGAACCTTGTAGCTTTTGGGCATTTACAGGGGCAGAGTTTCCTAAAATATTGGCTCTTGGGTCCCTGTGCCAGCCTCACCTAGACTCATACCTTCCTGTCCCTGATCACAGGCCAAGTTTGAGTTTCTTAATCTTAAGGATTGGAGCAAAGTGTCCAGTTAACATTTCCCTTTCCTGATGTGGTGCAAATGTCTGCAGCTTGGACTCCCACTCTTCTTTTCAGATCCAATGTTTCTTGAGCGAAAAACATTTATCAAGGCTGTGTTTACTCTGGGTTATCTTGGTGTCCAGGAGCTCCCACGTGCTACTGAAGCAAACTTTACCCAACCTACTATCCTTATATGTATTTATGTATCTATTTATTTAATGACTTTAACATTCTGACTATTTACACTTTATTGTATTTTATTTACACCAGCATCATTCTTATGCTTACAAATCTATTTTAGGAAAAACAGGGGAAAAAAGAGTAGACATTTGTCTTTGAGACTCAAAATGCGTAGTAGTCCTATTTACCAATCAACTGCTTTCCCTGCACTCATATTATATTGTGGTTTGTGATTTCACTCTGCTGCTGGTCTCACTGCAGATAGGCTTTCAATCTGCTGATATTATCTATCCTGCTCACCTCTCACTCAAAATATTCTATTTTGTGTCTTAGGAATAGAATAAACATTAATCATTTACAGATACTCACCAATCAGCCCAATTCTTTTCATGTAGCAGAATAAGAATGAATTCCTAAATGCTGACAAAGGTTAGACAAAAGCAACAGAATATCTTTTTCCCTTTCTTCTGCTTTACTCCCTAAATCATTAAAATCTGGCCCTTAATTATAAGTTATATTAAAGTGCTAAATTACACAGAGTTGGCTAGTTTTATACACTCTTGACACAAACGGCCTATTTGATTCACTCACTAAGGATCCAATTTCAGCTGGTTCTTAATTAAAAGTTGTAGGGGAGGAAACTACATCCTTGCCTGGTCTGGTCTACGTGTGACTCTAGACAACAGCAGTTCATTTTTTACTGCCCTCTGGACAATTGGGATTGGGCAATAAATGGAGGCCAGAGGCATGGCTGAGGGGATGTTAAATATATAAACAAACATGGAGAATGTGTGAAAAACTCAGCAGGTTTATAAGCATCTATCAAGAGAGAAACAGAGTTAACATTTTGAGTCTGGTGTGACTTCTTCAGAACTCGATATGTTAAATGAATACTTTGAACTTGTCTTTACTAAGGAAGGAGATACTGACTGTGCCATGGTGACAGAGGAGGAAACTCAGTAATTAGAAAGGTTTAAAATTGTTAAGAAAGAGGTATTTGATATCCTATCCATACTTAAATTTGGTATTATACCAGGACCAGGTGAGATGCACTCAAACAAATTATAGGGAGAGTGGAAATTACAGAGGCACTAGCAATAACCTTTCAACTTCCTGCAAACTTACAGGGTGTCAGAGGACTGGGGAATTCCAAATATAACAACCTGGTTTTAAAATATTTGTAAAGTTAAGTCCAGCAATTACACAGATATCAATTTAATTTCAGAATTAGAAAAAAGTGCAAGAACTATTAGTTGGGATAGAATTAATAGTCACAAGAAAAATGTGGATTTTACCCTGTAAATCTGACTATCCTTTCAAGAAGTGATCTTCCACTCACCCATGCATTGACATTTAGAAATACCTTGAGGTTTGTTCTTTGACCCTTTCCTTTTGACGTGTTAGCCTTGGCAAAATGATTGTTCACCTGCCTCTGACTTCAAAGTTTACAAATTCAAGACCCAGATCGGAGGCTCGAGAACACAATCTGGGAAATTGGTTTAGTGGAGGATTGTGGCATTGTAACCCAGCTGGAACTGGCATTTTGTTTTGGAGGAGATGTCCTGTCCAAAATCTCCTGCAATTTGTCTCAAGGCTGTCGGTGATTTCTTCAGTCATGCAGCTCCTTTAAATGTATTTGCTTAGCCGTACAAATGCAACATGCAAAGTGGCTTTCAGGTTGTGGTGTGGCTACACATCTAAAAGGGAACTTTGGTTGAGTTTGCATCCTAAAGATGTAAAAAATCTCATGGCAGTATTCGGCTGATGTGCTGGACAACATTTATACTTCTAACATTATCACTGAATTGATTATGCCACAATAGATATTGGGAACTGCAGATGTTGGAGAATCCAAGATAAGAAAAAGTGTGGAGGTGGATGAACACAGCAGGCCAACCAGCATCTTAGGAGCACAAAAGCTGACATTTCGGGCCTAGACCCTTCATCAGAAAAGTCACCATGCTTTTCTTTGGTATTTCGGAGACTTTGTTATGCATAAATTGGCTGCCTGCTTTTCCTTCATTACAATGTCTGTGGTCTATATTGTATGCTGAGTGCAAACTCCTGTGCCCATCATTAATGTTAAAAAAAAAGTCAATCTCTGTTTGGCCAGCTCACCTCCTTAATTTTTCAGACAATGGGTCATTAATTCATGTGAGGTAGCACATGCACTCTATGAGACAGGACTTCCTGCTAGGAAAGAGTAGCTGGTCAGTCTGAGACACGGAGGCAAAACTATTGATGAGGAGAGACCCGATTTGCACTGTGGATCTGGAAATAACAGCAGCCTGCAGTAACTCAGCTGCTGGACTGTCCTCAGGGCACAGGCATCTCCCGCTACCTGTTTATTATAAACAGTGATGCAATAAGGCCCTGAATCTATTGCCCTTGGAGGGCCTGAATTGGGCAGCCAACCTGATGCCTCCCCTGCCACTGGTACAGTTGTAGAAGAGGAAGGAATATGCAAGCTGACAAGTCCGACGACTGCCCTAATGTACAGCTCTAACTGACCACCCCTTGTCCATGGCATGGATAAAACCCAGCCCTATATGTCTGGAGTTTTCATTGACTGTGAATTGCGTGCACTGTGAGATTCTGTGCGCTGCTATTGAATACAATTTTCTTTTCTATACATGTAGACATGGGCCAGTTTATCTATTCTCTGCCACTCATCCTCATATTGAGCATTACTGTTTTATTAGGCTATATCTGACATCAAGTACTCTACTGAATATGGGGAGAAATAAGTTGCTGTGCAATTGTTCCATTCCTTTAACCTTTACTTCCTAAGCTTCCTTTGTGGTTGCTTCTCGTTTTCCTCTATCTTCTTACGCTGTGCTAAATAAGTTAAGAACAAAAAGATTTCCAGTTATATTACCAATTTAAATAAATTTACTTTGACTTCCCTTATTTAATTGAGAGTAAACTTGGCATATTTTCATAGTGCAAAGGTCAACAGAAATTGCCACAAATGTAATCTATTCTCTTCCTTGGTACAAATGTGGTTTATAAAGAATAGTACAAATCTAGCAGAACCTCAAATGACTCAGTCATGATAACTGAATCAACATCTTAAAATGGTGTTAACATTTTCAAACCGTAGTGTATTACTAAGCTGGTTTGGATCCCTGGGCATTAATGGCATCCCAACCATTTTCTTTTTTTTTGTAAATCTCTTACCTTCCCTTCATTTGATACGGTAGTCATAAATTGGTTGGGTGATTTAGTTATAGTAAAACCTAGGGATTTGCATCTATTCCCCTATTCCAAGGGGGGAAAAAGTAGTTCTTCTTTAGAGATACTAATGACACAATTAAAATTACAGTTGAGTAGTTCATAAATTCATTAGCATCTGACTAAATTAACCAGTTTTATGTGGCAAATCATTTAATCATGGGGAGTAACTAATGAGGTGCAACTAAGAAGCAATTAAGACTTCAATCAGTAAAGCACAGATAAAGGGATTTTGCATTTTTTAAAGTATAGCATCAGCCTAGCAGGACACTTAATATCCATATTATGCAGGGACTAAATTTGAGACCAATGGATAAACATTGAATCTTCAAAGCTTTGGTTCAGATGTCAGATCTGGAACTAAAACTACATAATCTGTTGTTACTGTATAATAAGAGCTAGAACCTGCAATAACACAAGAAATGTCCATTGATGTGATCAACAATTAATCCACTGTTATTAATTCAAGATAAAATGAATGTTCATATATGAGATATGCTTTCCTTTGCTTGAATTGATGCCTAGCCATAAAACCATATAAAACAGAGAAGAAAGTTATTTGGCTCATGCTATATGTATCAACACACTTCCTGATAGCTGGGCAGGGAATTATTTTTCATGCTCCTGTCCAATTCCTGTTTGAAAGTTCTTATCAAATCTGCTTACACCATCCATTCAGGCAGTGGATTCAAGCTCGTTACAACTCTGCAAGGCTTGGCCTCTGGTGGTCCTCCAAGAGTCAGCAGACTGGGGTATTTCTTCCTTGGTCATGTGTGGATCTGTTACATCGAGGTGCTCAGCAACTCCGAAATGTTCCAACTGATGGTGCCACTGGCATGTCTGAGCCAATGGGGTTGCAGAAGGTATCCTTGCTTAGGCTTTCTTAGAGCCCTCAGTGCTCTTGCCCTCAGAGGCCTAGACAGTGCCTTCTGGCAAAACAGTGTTTCTCAACTGGGCTCATGGCCATACCACTGGTACCTGCAAGACTGAAGGGAGAGAGGGCAACGTGCCTATTTGTTAGAAATGGTGCATAATAAATGACACTGACAGCAAGGTTAATGGGAGAGTTGCATTGGAATGAAAAATGGTACTTACTTGTTAAAACTCCACAGGAGCAGTCCTAGTTGTCTTCTTTGATGGACAGGATTCTTTCCTCATAGTGGGTGAGGAGTCATTCAAGTCATATGGGCTCTCTCTGCCCTGTTATACGCTGTTTCCTCCTCTAATGGGAGAGTGAGAGAGATTGAATAGGATGAACGTCAGTGGCACAGCTGTTAGTGCCAATGCTGTCGGTGGTGAAACGTATCGAGCAGTAGAGTAGGCAGTGCCGAGATCATGCAGTGCTAATACTGTGGTGGATTGATGGGGAGTGAAACTGATTGAGGGAACACGTTAAATGCATTAGTGGAGCTTGAGCTTCAGTGGGAATAGGGTACAGTGGCAGAGGTACAGTAAGTATGAGATAGCAGACAGAAGAATGTGACATTTAATCTTGTGAAGTGGAGTACATCATTGACCTTTCTGTGACATTGCCAGCAGTTACTCTGGAACATTGAGATGTTATTAACTTGGTGGCAATTTTTAACTAGGCTGCCAAAATGTGATGGCATGGCCTCTACCAGTTCTCCAGGAAGAAGAAGCCTCTCTTAGAGACCACCCTGTCCATCATGACCTCCAGGTACCTGTCAGAGAAGAACAGTGCCAATTTCTCCTTCTGCAGCATCTTTTGGAATTACTGTCCTATAATGTGCAGTTTCTGAATGTCAGTGCTCATCCAAATGCACATCACCCTTTTAGAATGGCATGGGGACAAGCGATTCTGGTCTTTTGGCAGGCACCTAGTGAATGGCAACTCTTCCAGGAATTGTTACAGTTAGGATGGAGTGAGAATTGGGAAAAAGGAGCATCAGAGGAGCAGGGCATGTAGTTAAAGAAGCGGACCTGGCTAATGATCTCAGTATGCCCCATGGAGAGAAATCCTCCAGGACACTTACTATTTTTGGCTAAGTGTCATTTTTATTAAAATGCAGCCTTATATTTGAATTTATTCTTTCATTTGAACTTTTCCATTAGCTCAACCTCCCTTTCTGTTATTTGTTACTTGATGTGATCAACTAGATGGACTGAATGACCTCCTTTTACACTATACTATTCTGTATTTCCCTGTCTCACTGACTACTACAGTGCATGAACAAAAAGATAATCTTATTTGTTTTTGAAGATGGATTTTCTCAGGCTGAAGATCTGCAGTTAATTCTTTTTGCCGAGTTTAGATACATTTTTGCTGCTCCTTCTGACTCCACAAGAATCACAATTGATTAGTTTCAATCCATGATAGATCTGATTCAATCATTCAATGTCAGGAGAAACATACTGAACATGTATAAACAGTGTTTTATCATTTGTAGCTCACAATGTCAGTTCTGGTCCTAAGCAGTTAATAGGATTTCCATATTATTTGTGGTTGTTCACTTGATACAGATAAGCATCCATCTAAAGACCCTGCATCAAATGTTCCTGCTTCATTTACAGCAGGTGGTTTTAGTTAACATTGGTCCTGGCCTTTATCTTCCCTTTAATTTAAGTTTAATTTTAAAGTCTTCTGGGGTAAACATAGTGTAGTTAATAGCACCTATGCTTTCTTAAGGAAACATACTTTTCAATTCGTCATGACCCTGAGAAAGAGAAAGGAAGACAGCAACAAACAGATATACACCACATAGCATTGAAATTGATGTCTGTAGACATTTCTTAGCAACTTTTAACCAGTTTCACCAGCTGTTAAAAGCATTATATAAAATTGAACATTTTTGTTGCAGTTACACACCACTTGTCTGAGCTCTCTCACCATATTATTGATAACAAATTTACAAGGAATCAGATTTGATATGGATACAACCACTAGCATTCACTAATCATAGTTAGGAACTTCAAGTCTTGGTTGTTCAGCACTTGTTTGTAGCACAATGGTTCTATTTCAATATTTGGGTTTGTCAATTGGGTCCACTGAAATGTTCATGTCTATATTCTGTCACTATTCCGAAGAATGATTGAAGATAATGCTGTCCTTGTCCTCATGAAGTTAATGTTAAAAAAGGGAAATAACAATCTTGTGTGTCTGGAAATGGTTTTTCTTCGCTGTGGACTGAATCATAGAAAATCAGACCTGCGTGGCATTATCCTGATGGAGGTTGTTTTCATCAAGACTGTCAGACTCTTCAGCTGAATGTTACAGCTGACTGGTTGCCCCGGTACATCTAGTGAAAATACATCTCCTTTGATTTAGAAAGCTTGCTGAACACAAACAGAAGTACATGAAAGGAGCTATGAACTTGTCTATAATAGCACTAATGGGAATAATGGTATATCGCTTTCATTTAAGTTTTGTTCTGTACTTTATGCTAATGTTCCTGGCTTTCAGTCTCAGACTCCTTGTGATCAAAAAAAAATACTTTCATCTCTCACATCTCTCTCCAGTCTTCACTGCAGGTCTGCAAAGAGTGATGACTCGGATTGAAGATGAGCTTTGGTGTTGCATTATTCACCATAGATCCTTGCAGTTACGCAGCACCTTTCATGTCATCAGGATGTTCCAAAGCACTTTATAATCAGTAAGTACTTTTGAAAGCTACTCATTGTTGTACTGTGGTAATTCTCAAACAGCAAGGTCACATGTATGTAACAGAAATGCAAAAATGATCAGATAAACTGTTTTAGTGATGTTACTTGAGGGATAAATAATGTCCAGAAAAAACGTTCCTGCTTTTCTGAGAAGTAGTATTGTAGGATCTATTATGTCTATTGAAGAGACTATTGTCTCATCTGAAGAACAGGATCTTGAGCAGTGATAATTTTCTTCAATAGCAAATCTTAGCTTCAGTCTTACATTCAACTGTCTGGAGAACCTACAGCACGTAGTGTTAATTAAGCTACTCTTTAGATCGTAGCAAGATTCTTCCTTCATAATTTTGCTTGCTTTCTTTATTGGAAGATTATTGGGCTGGGTGTGAGGAATCAAGAAAAAAAAAAGAGTGCAGTTACAAAACACTCCAACAAGTGCTGTGTAAAATCAACAAGGTAAAACTTTGGACAGATTGGCTGTCATATCTTGCTTACCCCATCTTTTTCAGTTATCTTATGTATGGGCCAAGCCTCAGTGGTGGCACAGTACACTCTGACTCAAAACTTTTGGGATTATCAGGTCATTGTCACGTTGCTGTTTGCTGGAAGTAAAATGCTACAATCTATCCATGACCACTCTTAGTGTATTTCATTGACTATAAAGTGCATTGGGTTGCACCTAATGATGTGAAAAGTACTATATAAATGTAAGGTTTTTTTTAAAGTATTGATACAACAGTAGTACTTAGCCTCACTCCAAACAAGTATGATTTACAGAACTGCCATGAAGATTAGGGAGAGCTGTAGGAGATGAAACTCATTTCATTCTTTTTATCAAAAAGTGGTCTGAAACTGAGTGAGGAACATTAACATGAACTGTAGAACAAAGTCATGTGAAAGTGATATACTATTATTCCCAATAGTGCTATAATAGCCAAGTTCTCAACCAGTGCTGCTTTCATGTACTTCTTTTTGTACTCAGCAAGCCTTATACATCAAAGGGGTTGGAGAACTGCAGTGTTCATTGAGAACTACCTTGTTCTATATCTCTAGTGACTTTAATGCTTTAGAAAATGCTGTTGCTTCATAATCTGCTGTACCTTGATAGCAAATCTATGTTTGATGCAATTACAAAATACCAAATTTTCTGAACTAATATTTATATAATTTTTACCTTTAATAATTTTAGGTTTATAATTCATTTGAAGACAGTTTTATATCTACAGATAATCTAAAACATTGGGAGAAATCTCCCCAGGATCTGAATGGTGTGGGCTGTGGTGAGAAATTTGGGAGAACCACATGAGAAGTCAAAAGGGTGCTTTCTTGACATCTGAAGCAAAATCTTGCATTTTCTATTAATTTTTGGATGTTGAGATGAGAATCTCAAAAGTAAGCCTTGAGAAGTTCTTATTTTAATGGGGAATAACAGTCATTATTACCCTCATTACTACTGAATCTCATCTCATTAATATACAGGGTCACATTCTGCCAAGTACAAGGTAGCCACATAATGCAGAGAATTTGAGGCAAGAGAGTCAGAGTGGATATGTGGGGACTCCAATTTGCTGCTTGCTTCTCCAAACCTCCAGGACTTGCTCCATGGGCAGGGGCCACAAACAAACATCCACTGATGTGGTGATAATGGGAACTACAGATGCTGGAGAATCCAAGATAATAAAGTGTGAAGCTGGATGAACACAGCAGGCCCAGCAGCATCTCAGGAGCACAAAAGTTGACGTTTCGGGCCTAGACCCTTCAGAGATGCTCTGAAGAAGTGTCTAGGCTTGAAACGTCAGCTTTTGAGCTCCTGAGATGCTGCTTGGCCTGCTGTGTTCATCCAGCTTCACACTTTATTAACTACTGATGTGGTGTCTGGTTGCTCTGCATTATCATTCCACTTCTCTGATCAATGTACAGTATGCTTTTCTATTGCCGTGCTGTATTTTGGAATGCACTGGCACCTTTTATTGAAACGCAGCTACAAGGACATTCTACACTCAGGAGCATTCACCCAAGGTGCAGGTTGGATGAGGCTTCATCTTAGATGTCCTCATTTGCTCTCAGTGCTCACTCAGTTAGCTCCTACCTAGAAAATCATATCACATGTGCCTTGCCTTTCCTTTCCTCTATATGCTTTCTCCTTTAGCTAGTGCTCACAGGCCTGCTGTATTGCTTTGCAGTTCAGTGCAGCAAAATAGCTAGGCAGCTTCTGATGCTTATCAGCTGTCGTGAGGATGCACATCGTGCTATTTAGAGCATTGCTGTATCAATCTCACAGCTGCATCATGCACCAACAGCTTAGTTTGTAATTGCGCTAGATGTGCTCAAAGTAAACAACTAGGCTTCAAAGTCTAAGGAGACTAGTCATCAGCCAAGTAAGGGAAGGCACTCTTCAGTCAGCTAGTACCACAGTAAGTCAAGGGAAACCTGCGATATCAATTTGGAGAATTGGTCAGGGTCAGAGGGTCTGTACGTTTACATTTCAGAGAGTGGGTTACTGTCAACCTTGTGGGTCTAGTGCGACTAGTCCAGAGAGTCACGGCAATGCAGTCTGGGAACTGTAGGTTTTCAGACAGAAGCCTGTTCATTCATTGTTTGGGCTGTCTGGTTACGTCACTGGAGGAGGTGGGTCACAGTCAGTCCCACCAATGCATCCTTTGAATATTATGTAGCATTAAGGTTAGATGGCTTCTGTATCTTTGATGTTGTGGATGAGGCTAAACCAAGATTCAGGTGCGCTTTGTTGGTGGAAAGAGAATATGTATTTACAAGCGTGAATATGTATTCACAGTGACATTTTAACAATGCCTCCCATGTGGCCTCAGAGATCTTCTTTTCATCCCTCCCATTATGACTAGGTTTAGTGTGCAGTGCATCTCCTGCTGGGACTCTGCCCTCGGTGGTGCCCATTGGCCTTGGTGGAAATTTGTGTCTGGAGGGTTGAGACGTGTTGAGTATATCTTGCCAGAGGGACGTGCACCCTCTTCAGCTGGAGCTCCCACAGGGCTAAGGGTAGCAGGCAGTTTGGAGGTGGAAGGCCTGGCCACTTTTGGATTTTCCTGACAGATGACTTTTGGAGGTTTCTGCAAATAGTTCCATCTCTAGTCCGGTGCTTACAATCTTCCAAAGAAGAGGCGGCACATAGAGTGAGCTCAAGGTCCCTTGTCGCCTTGTTTGTCCTTGCTGTTGGTGCTGAGCACCAGTGACTAGAGCAATGGGATGAAGATTTGTGGCATATAGCAACAGGATGTGAGATTGCTAGACCTAACACCCCATCACAACTGCCAATCTGTCCTTAGAGGCAGTCAAACACTCATATGTCTGAGGCCTCAGGGTGCCAACAGCATTGTTGTCATCCATCGTTGGCAATCCTTATATCAGATTGGCCAGAATTTCAAAAAAAAAAGGCCTATTTTTCCTGTGTCTTCTTGTATATTTGTGTGGAGTCAGTAATGACCACCATCAAGTGGGGATCTCCTGCCTGGGGCTGACCAGACCTCCAAATACCAGAGTCCTGGGCTACTTCTCCCTTGGCCAGTTACACAAACATGGCATGGAGGTGTTCAAAAGCAGCTGCTCCCAATCTAAATCAAGATAAAATACTCACTGAGGCACCAGTATTTGAGATAGCAAAGGGTGTAGGCAGCAGTATCTGAGCTAGTGGAGAGAGCAGAAGGCACCCTTATCAGTGCCATTGGGAAAGCAATGGTGTCTTGAGTGAGGCAGTGGGAAATTGAGAGAGCATGCAGAGTTACTTGCCAGGGGAGTTAGGGGAGGGGAAGAGCAAGCAAGCAATAATAAGAGTGATGGAGCATGAGCCTTGACAGAAGGTGGATGCAATTATAGAAAACAAAGAGTGAAGTAGCAGAGAGAAGACACAGTGTCCTTTAAGTTGGCAGCGTTATGCATTTTAATGGGCTGTGGAGACTGCACAGATCTAAGTGTCGACCGCATGCCAGTCTGGTGTAGAAGGCTCCTTTGGCTGTCTTCTGGAAAGGGGACAGCAGTCCTCTGCACCACCTGCACCTCCAAGACCCTGTCAACCAAACAGGCACCAGCTTACCCACATCTAATACATCCAGGCAGAATTTGTAGAACCTTGCAGGGTAGCTCCAGATTGCCAGTGTTTAACTAGGTGCACAACAGCCTTGTAAATATAGCACTGATAGCAGGAATGGGAGGAATAAATGCTGAGATATCCTGATTGTGGGGAGTACTTCTGGCTATGGTGATAGGGTAAATTGTGCTAGTATTAGATGGGAATGGCATCACAGGTACGTGGTATGTCGTTAATAAGGTGAGTTTGTGATAATAATATAAGACATCTTGATAAAGCCGCACAGAGAGAAACTCTTTACAAAACTCAACGAAAATAATGCTTTGCCAAAGTATCATCAGATTCACCCTATCTTGTTTATTTCAGCATAATCAACTTTGTATTCATATTTACAATGATTAAATAAGTGGATATTGTATTCCATTTCTCTCCAGACTAACATTTTTGCATCCTTCAAAATGTTAGCAGTCTGCAGAACATAATTTTGCACAGAACATAGAACAAAGAACAAACAGTACAGCACAGTACAGTACAGGCCCTTCGGCCCACTATGTTGTGCCGAACTTTTACCCTAAACCTAGGATCTATCTAACCACCACCCCTATCTTATACTATCGTCCATATGACTATCTAATTGCCACTTAAATGTTCCTAATGAGGCCGACTCCGCTACCCTCTCTGGCAATACATTCCACGCCCCGACCACTCTGAGTAAAGAGCCTACCTCTGACGTGTCCCCTATAATCTACTTCCACTCACTTCAGAACTATGCCTCCTCATAATAGCTACCTCCACCCTAGGAAAAAGTCTCTGGCTGTCCACTCTATCTATACCTCTGATCATCTTGTACTCCTCCAGCAAGTCACCTCTCATCCTTTGTCATTCTAAAGAGAAAAGACCTAGCTCTCTCAACCTTTCCTCGTAAGACCTTTCTTGTATCCCAGGCAACATCCTGATAAATCTCCTCTGCACCTTTTCGAATGCTTCCACATCTTTCTTGTAATGCGGCGACTAGAACTCAACACAATACTCCAGATGTGGCCACTCCAGAGTTTTGTATAGCTGGAGCATAACTTCACAGCTCTTGAACTCAATCCCTCTGTTAATAAAAGCTAACACAAATGATGAAGAGGAGTTTATTTTACATTGAAGGAGTGTGTAGTAAAATAATTATTCATAACATATACACGAATGGTCCAGGGGAAATGGGCTCATGGTGATGTTTTCAACATCTCAAATTCTATTACCCGATTGGAGGAATGAAACGTGTGTGTGCGCGCACGCGTGTGTATGAATGTGTTTTTGGTGTGTGTGCACGCATACGTGTGCGTGCGTGTGTTTGTGTGTACAAAACAAATGGACCTAACAATTATTATCTAGGTAATGTATGGGCAATTTAGATTTGCAACGCATCTATTATTTGTGTAATGTGGTTAAAATATATTGTACAAAATATATCACCATGAAAGCAAAATGGCATTGCTTTTATTTCATGAAACTGACAGGAAATAGTGCTCTTTACTCCTGAGATTAATGGAATCACGTTTACAAAGAGCAGAAAGCAGCCAAGAACATAACTATCAAGAATTGGAAATAGAGCTCAGAGCACCTATTATCTTCCTATGAAAACTAGTGCATTCATGCTGTGATTTCCCTTTCCCTGTCTAGCCTCATGTGCTTATTGAGCTAGCCACAGAAAGTTTAGCTTAACGTTACTTATCAATCTTAAACCCATTGCTCATGGGTTATATATAATAAGTAAGCAAGCAGTAGAACAAATCTCAAAAATCATATAATAAAATAATGCTTTTTCGGCACAGTCCACTCTTCTGATGTCATTTGGCAATATATTTACATGTCCATTGTAATTTTCTTTGTGGTTAAAACTTCCAGTAATTCAACTAAGTAAGGTTTTGTTCTGTTTTAATAGTTGTGATAAATATTTCCTGACAGAAAATCAACTGTAATTTAACTTATTCTTGACTGTATTTAGGAAATTATTGTTTACACTACAGTTGCATATCCATTTTCATTGCATTCATTGATGAAAATTCAGAGTGCAACAAACAAGCACACCTGCTATAATAAACATTGGAAGTCTGCAATCTTTTCTAACCTGTTCAAATTTCATTCTTAATCTTGTAAAAGAAAGTAATGTTTGATTCTTTTAAATCCAAGCTGCTTGCTTACAATAAATGCATGCACTTGATTGCAAACACCTGGTTCAAAACACACATATCAAATAATCACAACAAAATGATTAATGGATTAGATTTGAATGGATTATTCCATTCAATGGTATGTGATGTGCATTGCCACCCTGAGAAGTTTCAAATCCCTATAATTTTAAATGTATGCCATGCGCTTAATCTCTCTTTAATAGTGAGATGCTGGTTGAACTAAGGAGAAATTTAGCAATGAACAATCCTAGTTATGTATCAGGCATTTGACATTTTAGGTTGTATCATAAGTAATACATAGCATTTATATTGATGAACAAACCTGTTCTTGAAATGCATTGATTTCTTTGGGTAAAATCTAAAATTAAATTGCATCAACAGTCATACTGTTACATGTGACACTTACTTTAGCTATGAATAAACAACATGCTTGCTCTCTGTGAAAAATCACATCAATGAGCAACAAGCCACTTGAGGTGTAATTTGCAAACTGCTTGTTTCAGACCTTTCTTTTGGATAAAGTAGGAATGGCTTCAATAGTCAGTTGCATTACTGAACATAAGTGCTATGTTCTCATTACTGAAGTTCATTGTTGCTTGATTTGAAGACCTAAAACTAATTATCATTTAATTTGACCTATTTTTATGCATATTGTCAGTTTGATCACGTGAATTTTTAATAGTTTAGTCAACTTGGAAAATATTTTCCTTTCTAAACCATTGACCAGGAAGGAGCTGGTTTGGGCATTTGTAGTACATATGGAAAGCCTAGGATAACCTATGATTCATGAATATCTGGTTTGAACAATGCTGATTTTTTTACGCATTTAATTATTGTGACATGATACAAGATGGATGGAAAGAGGTGGGGTAAAGAAAATTCAACAATGCCTAAATTTAGGAAATTGACTGTGTAGAATAAGGTACCGTCACTGCCCTTGTAACATCATTAAATTTTTTACAGCGTCAAATCCGGGTTTGTCAAATGGTTAAATTGATTGAACAAAAAAAACTGAGAGGAGGAAATAAAAGATTTAAAGTCTGCAGCAATTCAAAGTCAAAACTTTTCTTTTGTGAGCAAAGTTTAACTCTGAGGATGAAATTTAATTAGGCCTATGAGAGGAAGTTGAGAGTTGGGAGGCGTGTATAGAATCAGGAGAGCAGGTAGGGTCTGCCTGTTGCCTGACAGACATTGCACTATTATCTCAAAGATCTGGATGATTTAGGACATTCTTCCTGCCAAGAGATCCATGAAGGGACATTGATGGGCCTGTTTCTACCAGCGTTGGTGCAGTGGAACAATTTTCTCTTTGGGAAACCACACAGTAAAAAAAAAAAAGATTTGCTGAAGAAGGGCTGAGCCCCGAAACGTCAGCTTTCCTGCTCCGCTGATGCTGCCTGGCCTGCTGTGTTCATCCAACTGTACACCTTGTTATCTCAGACTCCAGCATTGGCAATCCTACTATCACTGATTTCCTAGTCTGTTTTTGAGGCTGGCTTTCCTGGTTGGTCACAATGTGGTGGAGAGCGAGCTCCACCCATGACAAGGCCCACCACTGGAAACGCACCTGTTCCTTCACTAACAACAACCACTACCATCCTGTCAAGGCTTACCATATTGGCTGACCTAGATCCTGATTACCTACTCTCCAGTGTCCACACTACTGCTTCAGCCCAGACACTGTGCCAGCAGTGGATAATGCTGCCAGTGTCTGTTTCAGCCTTCAACATATTTAATAATATATTTAGTGACCCAGCCTCTAGCTCTCTCTGCTTTAAAGAGTTCCATGGATTCGCTACCCTCTTCAACCTGGTCTCAAATGGCTGACCCCTTACTCTGGAACAATGTCCGCTGGACCTAGATTCTCCTACACGGAGAAGCAACTTTTCCATATTGACCTGACAAACCCAGCCAGAATCTTAAATAATTCAATGAGAGCTCTGCTCATTCTTCTAAACTCCAATGAGTGCAGGTCTAATCTAAACTTTGAGATGGCATATTTTCCCCAAAGATAGATGATGGCCCTAACATCAGACTATTTAATTGCCTGAGGGCCGCAAAAAAGCTTCAGGGCTCCTAGAAATGGTGACGGCTATGTTACTCCTGATTTTTCAGCCTGCTGTCAGGGTTCTTTCCTGCTTACATTAAGTATAGCCCTGAGATTTTCCCCATCTCCTGTTTCATTTAATGTAGCTCTTTAAATTTAGAGGCAATAGTTGCGCTAGAAGAGAAGGCCTGCCTTTGGGATGGAAGGAAACTAAATCTATAGATCAACATGGCAAAAGATGAAAACAAATGTGATTACATACTCTACTATTCAGAAAAACCAGATTTAATGCCACAAAATATTTAAGAAACTGACAAGGCCAGCCATGTTAGCTTGACTCAATACGATGTCAACTTCTAATGTACATGTGGAAGTAGAATTTTCTCATTTCATAACACCTCCACCCGTCCCTTATGTCTGTACTTATCCTGTTTCACAGCATTTGAATGCTCAGCACAAATATTCTCATAAAAATGAAAGAATTTATTTCAGTCATTTTTCTTTTAAATCTGTTAAAAATGAATAATTAAATATGGCTACAAAAGTCCATCCTAATTGAATGTGTTATTTCCATAAGCTTCGTGTTACTTTTTCAGGTTTTTTTTCCCCTCTAGAATAATCATTGTTATGAAATGATAGCCCAAAAAGGGGGCATTGTTAGAAAAATGTATAATTGCATAAACATAGTCATTTCAATTTAACTTTGTTAATTACAATGTTTATTGTAGTATGAAGTACTTGAATACAGAAACAATTATTATGTTCCTCTCCACAGTTGCTGACTGACTCGTTGAATATATTCAACACATTTTGTTTTTATTTTAGATTTCCAGCATCTTCAGTATTTTGTTTTTGTATTAGTGCTGTTTGGATGTATCTTTCAGTGTAATTTTGGGAGCGATGGTGAATATTTGAAACCTAGGAAGTCCCTTTCACACTTTCAGGGAGAACAAGTACTGATTCTGACTGAATAGGAGGAGCCATTTTCTCAGAAAAAGATTATGTGAAGGCAGTGATAAGTCAAATTGAACTTTTAAGGAACTGCTCAACTTAGCATTCCCTTCTAAAGTGGTGAGATGATCAAGGAAAATTAACGCTAACATTAACTGTGACTATATAAAAGTTTGTTATAACCAGGCGACAAGGGATGAATTGATTTCTGTCTTGTCAAAATCTTTGGTTAGCAACAGCAAATATTTTATGTTCTTTGGCTCTCCACTTCCCTCCCACTGTTTGAAGCACCTTAAAAAAAAGTCATGAATCCTGCTCCTCTCAAATCAGCATTGATCCTATAATAAAATTGTTTAGGCTTATATCTCTTGTGAATTTACAAAAACATCTTTCCCCTAACTACAGACTGTTCTTTGTTTCAAGATTTACAGAGCAGAACTTGACAATTCAACACATCTTGGTCACTTTTGTTAATAATTTATGTGGCCTCAATAATCTCAAAAAAAAAGAGTACTATCACCTCTGTCAAAGGGGTAACTGGGCCTTTCCAAATGTCAACACTTATAAATGCTCCTTTCGGAACATTCATTCAAAACATTTTTCCCTGAAATGTAATGACTTAGTCCATGGTAACATAAGCATTACTGTAAGTCTTCCTGATAATTCAGTTTTGTTACTTTTTATAGAAGATTACAAATTAGAGAGAAAACAGCAAGCAAATTCCTCCTCTTCAGTTGACAACCAGGGTTTTAAAAAAATGTAGTTGCAGAGATAGTGGATGCATTGGTATTGATTTGCGAGGATTCCTTAGATCCAAGAACTGTTCCTGAGGATTAATAGATAACAAACATAGCTGTTCTATTGGAAAAGGGAGGAAGAAAGAAAACAGAAAATAAAAGACTTTTGGCCTATCAATAGGAGGCACAATGCCAGAATCTATTATTTGAGGCAGGGTAACAGGGTACTGAGAAAATCTTAAGCAGAGTCAATAAGCATTTATGATATAATTTTTTTTGAAAAATGTTTGTTTTATTTTAGGTAGTAACTAATAAGATGGATGTTGATGAACCATTGGATACAGTACATTCGATTTTTCAGAAAGCAATTGTAAAAGGTGCCACATGGGATGCTATTAGACTAAATTAAGTTATGTGGTTGGTGTTAATGTATTATCAGGGATTGAAAATTACTTAATTGACAAGAAACAACAGCAGGAATAAATGGGACATTTTTGGTCAGGCAGTCTATAACAACCAGTGTACAGCAAGGACTGGTTATTGGCATTTCCTTGAGAGGACTGCATACACAATGTATCTACGTTTTTTGTTGATACAAAGTTAGATTGGAAAATAAATAGCCAGGTGGATGTAAAGGGGCTTTGGGGATGTTGAACAGGTTGAGTGGAACCTTGTCCTACTCCTAGGAATGGGAGGAGAGGCAGGCAAGTGAACTTAACTCAATGGGAGAGCAAAGATCAGAATCCTATCTTAGAATCCCTACAAATATGGAAACAGGCCATTTGGCCCGACAATTCCACACTGATCTTCTGAAGAGCATCCCACCCAGACCCATTCCCCTATTTCTTTCCCTGTAACTCTGCATTTCCCATGGCTAACACACCTCACCTACATGTCCCTGAACACTGTGGGCAACTTAGCGTGGCCAATCCACCTAGACTGCACATCTTTGGGCTGTGGATGGAAACCGGAACACCCAGCAGAAACCCCTGCAGAAACATGGAGAATGTGCAAACTCCACACAGACAGTGGCCAAAGGGTGGAATTGAACCAAGGTCGCTGGCACTGAGATGGCAGTGCTAACCACCGATTTTGCAATTTTGCAATTAAGTTCTCGGAGCTTTAAAAATGTGTTCAGTTTCCTGATGCCTTGAGGAAGCCTCATACATGTATTTGCATGTCGTGAATGCTCATAAAAAAGGTCAACTCATCAGAATTAAGTTGCCTAAGAGTGAGCTATATATACACACACACACACATTCTAATTCCAGACTGCATTTAAGAGGTGTGTAGCAGTTTGAGGTACTGTGCTTCCTGGACTGTTGGGTGAGTTCACGTGATTTGGCGTACTATGATTGAGACCAATTAACAGTCGTTTACATTGTGCAACCATTGGAGGATGACGGGAGAGTATTGGAGATTACAAAGGTGTAGACCTGGATGAAGGCAGCAGGCCAAGCAGCACCAGAGGAGCAGGGAAGCTGGCGTTTTGGGTCTAGGCCCGAAATGTCAGCTTTCCCGCTCCTCTGATGCTGCTTGGCCTGCTGTGTTCGTCCAGCTCTACACCTTGTTATCTCAGATTCTCCAGCAACTACAGTTCCTACTATCTCTGGGAGAGTACGGGATTCAGGTTAGGACACTGGCCAAGGGTGGATAACTGTCTCTCCAAGGAGACAAGGTGACAAAGGGAGTGTAGAATAGCCAGAATGTTTAATTGCAGATGTCTTTTCCAAGACCAGAATGAAGTTCCTGGCTAGAAGGAAGTGAATAGCTTTGCAAGTACCCTTTAAATACAACATGGAAATCTTCAGCCCTAAAAGATAGAAACAGGTCAAGGAGTTCCATTGCACCATGTCACTAGTTTTACCAGCTACTTACACTTAAATCTATCATGAGCTAAAAATGGTATGATTGTCTGAGGGAAGCCAATGTGCCCAAGTGGAAGTGGCACTGACGTTCTTGTCCGCTACTGAACCTAGATTAAGAAATGGAAAATTCTACCCATTGGAGACTGGGAAGAAGATGAGATGCAATATAATGTGACTAAGTGTGAAGTTATCTACTCTGCAGGAAAACCAGTGAAACTGAATATGTTCTGAATTGCAAGAGATTGGGAAATGTTTGAATTCAGAAGGACCTTGGTATTCTTTGTAAATGAATCATAAGATGATAATATGTATACAACAAACAAGTAGGAAGGCAACTATTATGCCAGCTTCTTTTACAAAAACATTGAAATAAAAAGAGTAAAGAAGTCTTATCATAGTTATACAGGGAATTGGTGGGTCTACACATGGAGTACTGCTGTCTTATCTAAGCAGGGCGTACTTATCCTAGAGGGCATTGAACTAAGGTTCGGTCCTTTTCTTCAACATAAGTATATTTTCCCAGATGCCAGCAGTTCAAAGAGTCACTGGATTCAATATGTTAACTCTGTTTTTGGTCCACACATGCTTCCAGACCTGCTGAGTTTCTCTAGCAATTTCTTTTTTTTTTCCAAATTTTCAGTATCTGCAGGGTTTTTGTTTTATTTCATCAGACTGGAATCTGGAATGAGGAGATTGTCTGTCTGTTATACATATCAGCTGAATAAAGATATCTTTCCTGATGGAGTCTTGTACAACCATTGCTAAATATCCTTGAGACGGTTTTAGGTAACCACGATTAGTCTTGTTGACAGTATTTTCATGTTTACTGAAAATGTCTGATTAATATGTGCAATCCTCAATTACCACAATACTTACCATCCTTAAAGTCACTGCGTTAACCATGTTTTTCAAAAACACATGTTTCCATAGAAACCTAAGTAAATGTTCAGATTATGTCCTCGAATATCTAACAAGTACTGAATACAATCACAAAGTTAATTTGCAGCAACAAAATGGGCGGGCAAATATGGAGTACAAAATCTTTTCATATTTCTTGCCTCAAATACAAGATTGCTTATTTGGTGGTGGAAAGCTGCTGACAGTTTTGAAAGGCTTATCCACCTTTCATTGTGGCAGTCAATGAGCAAAATGAGCTGAACACCAGGAATTTACTGAGGAATGTGACATTTTAGTCCATATTTATTCCTCAACTGTACTAGGTGTCAGGTATAAACCATTATCCTGACAATCAGTCGCACATTTTTTGACTAATGGTCAATGTTGCCCTTAATATACGCAGTTGCACTAGCACTTCAACAGTCTACACATGGTCATCAGTGTGCAGATGCATTTGCAACATTTGATTTCTGATTCTAGATCACGCTATTGTGAGTCGTCCTTGGAGGCTTGTGTAGAAGAACAAGAATGACAGGAATGTTGGTCATTGTTGCAAAGTATTGTGGCAATGTGTTAGTCGAGGACTAACTACAGTCCATGATCAGACCCTTTATAGATCTTGGCAAATTTAAAATATCTCTATTTGCAATGTAGTCTCCAAAGGGAACTGACTCAAGATAAGTTTGATTTCATTCCTGGGTATCCAAAACATGAGCCAGTATGTCCCATTGTTATACTGAGTGTTGTTATTGGGTCATTTCATTGTGGGTCTTCCATTATGATTCACAGCAACTTTGTTCACACTATCCTCTACTAATCACCTCGTTATGTGTCTGGCATCCTTCTCGTAACCATGCAGCAGGAGATGGAAAATTCCTGATGCTGCTGGTATCTTCCAGCTGTTACCATCTTATTTAAATCCCAGGTGCTCATCACTTCAGATGCTGCAATCTAGTTTATGTGCTGTCCTCTTGGACAAACTGGAATATCCCAGAAAGGGAAGCTAATCCCTGGCTTTCCAGATAAAGTCCCTGTAGGTCCTGCTAGTGAGAGTGATAAAGAGGAGAGTCATCCCCTAACTGAAGGCCACCAGAGAAATTCAAGACACCAAACAGTTGACCTGGTCACAGAGGCCTGAGACTGTCCTGTTTTCAGGGTCAGACAGAATGTACAGCCGTACAGGAAAATAGTCAATGATGTTCTGCGCTACGCAAGGCTATCTGCCGCCTTCTCTTTGCTGCTACCTCACACTAACTCTAACTCTCACTACACACAAACCGCATCAATGCCCATTGTCTACAACCTCACTATTGTACACAACATCTCAGCTCGATGTGTCTTACTAGCTTCATCCTTCATATCTACGTACCCTTTGCCAAAAAACCTATGTAATCCACAGAAGTGGGTAGCCACTAAGTAAACGTGAAGTATGAGAGCGCCAAGAAATGAAGCTGAGAGCCATAGGATGCAACCTCTATCAATGCAAGAGATAGCTGGATATGTTTATGAGCACAGTGAACCTGCAGGAGCATACAGTCCAAAGGTATCATTCAGCTCCCAAGTGGAGCCCAGAAGGCTTAAAGTGGATATAGAATCAGTCTGAGATCAGCCATGATATTGTCATGAGGCTGATGGTTTGACTCTGCCAAATTCAGCGAACAAAACATGGTAGACCGGTGTAGCCACAGAGCATGTAATAAAATATTGGTTGAAATACGAGCCCTGGAGAAAGAAGCAATGAGCTGCATCTACTACGCAACTGCTCAGACTTTCAAATCAGGGATTGTCAATGTCCTCTCTCAGGAAAGAAAGGAAAAATTGCAAGCAGTACAGAAATGAGGCACTATTAGCTAAACGGAGATAGAAATGCAGGGAAATAAGGTAGTCACTGCTCAAAAGCAAGATTTAGAACCCACCATTGAAACTTAAGGGGAAAAAAAATCAGCAGTTCTCCTGTCAAAACGTGGTTTTTTTTGACCTCACCATATTTTCCCACATCAGCGAAGAGCTGGATAACTCTATCATTATTGATGGCCTTCCATCACATTTCCATCTGAGGAATAATTACTAATAAACTATTCGACAATAGGGTCTGTCACAGATTGGCTAAACACTGTGTTCGTATAGAGCCGAGATGTGTATGAGGAGTGTAGCAGTCGTGGTTATTTTCTTTGATATTTTTAAATCAAAGCATTTGAGCCCACTTGCAGTGTTCTTTGTGCTCCTTTGGTCAACATCAGTGCAGTTAGCTTTAGCTATAATGTGTACCTTGCTTTTGAGGTCTAAGCTGCTTGATATTTTCCTAAATCAACCTATTCTGAGATGTTATTAATTAGGACTGAAGCAGGTGTGACTTGAGCCTCGTCATCCTCTCTCAGAGTAGGGACATTACCACTTCACCACAAAAGCCCAAAGCTTGATACATTTATTCATTTAGGTTTGTGTGTTGAGTTGGGGGAGTTGGAGTGAGTATGGCAGCACTTTCCAAAAATGCTCATTTACTCGAAAGTATTTAAAGCTACTTAAAATAATTCATGATAAAAGTACTAATTACACATATAAAGGACTTATTTATTGGTGAATATGCATGATGTGGCTAACAGCAATGGTAGTATCTCATTGAAAGATTCACCATTGAAATTCATGGAGTTGTGTCGTTACTTTAATTAATAGACAAATATGTATTAAAACCTTCAAAAGAGATCAGGGTACCCATTACAGTGTAGGTAAACTTTCTAATGATTTGATCATTTTGTTCTGTGAAATAATGGCTCCACCTGCTTCAAGAAAACTGCCATAATCCCAGTACCTGAGAAAGCACATGCAGTATGCTTTAATGACCAGTGGTTCTGATCTCTATAATGAAGTGCCTTGAGAAGTAGGTCATGGCCCACATCAACTCCAGTCTCCCAGCCTGTCTCAAACCCCTGCGATTTGCCTACAGATGTAAGAGGTCCGCAGTGGACGCCATGTCTCTAGCCCTGTACTCACCCCGGAACATGTGGACAACAAGGAAACATATGTCAGACTCCTGCTCATCAACTACAATTCTGCCTTCAACACCACTATCAGCTCCAGATTGATTTCAAAATTCCAACACCTAGGTCTCGGCTCTGCCCTCAGCAGCTGGATCCTTAGCTTCCTGACCCATAGACGATAATCAGTGAAGATAGACAACTGCGCCTCCTCCATGATAACATTCAACACTTGGGAACACCATCGCCTACCCCCAAGAATGCATTTGTAGGCCCCTACTTACTCCCTGTACACCCACAACTGTGTTGCCAAATCCCAAACAAATGCGATCTACAAGTTTGCTGACGACACTGCCATGGTAGGATGGATATCAAATAACAATGAGGCAGAATACAGAATGGAGGTAGAGCGCTTGGTGATGTTGTGCAAGGATAACAATCTCCCTCTTTATGCTGGCAAAACTGAAGACCTGATCATTGATTTCAGAAAGAAAGGAGGAGAACATGCCCCCATCTACATCAATGGAGTGGAGGTTGAGAGGGATCGAGAGTATCACATTCCTCAGAGTGATGATAAATCGATAAACTGTCCTGGACTTCTCACGTGGATGCGACGGTCAAGGCAGCACAACAGTGTCTCTTCTTCCTCAGGAAATTTGGCATGCCATTAGGATCCTCACTAACTTTTAAAGATACACCATTGAAAGCATACTGCCTGGGTGCATAATGGCCTGGTATGTCAACTGCTCTTCCCAGGACCGTAACAAACTACAGATGATTGTGCACACAGCCCAGACCATCATGGAAGCCAACCTTCCATCCATGGGAACCATTTGTACTTCTCGTTGCTGCAGAAACGTCATTAAAACCCATCTAACCCTGGTAATGCTCTCCTACAACCTCTTCTGCCAGGCAGAAGATACAGAAGCTTGAACACATGAACCAGCAGTTTCAAGAAAAGCTTCTTCAAGTTATTAAACTGATGAATGGACTCTCCAATTTCAAATAATGCTACTCTTATTAATGTTGATTTTGCATGTCCTAGTGCACATTATGTGTGGTGTAACCTGTATGTCTCACTGTCCAAAGTGTGGGGCTGGATGAACACAGCAGGCCAAGCAGCATCTCAGGAGCACAAAAGCTGACGTTTCGGGCCTAGATTCTTCATCAGAGAGCTCTCTGAAGGAGGGTCTAGACCCGAAACGTCAGCTTTTGTGCTCCTGAGATGCTGCTTGGCCTGCTGTGTTCATCCAGCCCCACATTTTGTTATCTTGGATTCTACAGCATCTGCAGTTCCCATTATCACTGTCTCACTGTCCAAGTTTCTTTTTTCACCCTATGAGTTGTAGGTCCTGGCTTACTATGATCTGCCAGTACTGCAGGCAAACAAAGCTTTTCACTGTGCTTAGGTACACATGACAATAAATCAAATCCAATTAACGTCACTGATACTGAAAATTAACTTCAAGAAATATGGTGTCTCAGTCCAAAAACATTTAATGAGTGCGAGTGACATAGGTTTCTTTTTATTTACTTTTTCTTTGTCTCTTTTACCTCTCTCTTCATCACATTTTTCCATTTTTTAAAATTTTCTACACTCAACTTAGCATTGAATTAAATGTTTAAAGAAACACATCCTGGTTCACACTCCATGGTACCCATTAACGATGCTTCAATTTTATTATGCTCTATAAAATTGGCTGCACCTCTTGATATTTGGTTAACAGGAGCGCTCAGTGTAAAAGACCACAAGCGTTTAGCGCTATTTACTGCTCACTGAAATCCATGTCAGTAACTTGAAGTTATAGATTGAATGACTCCCCATCTATATTGTTTCCACATTAAGATTTTTATTAAAATCATAAAATGAAGTTGAAACTATACGTATTATTAAAATTCACTGAATCAGATGAACTATCAATGCCAGGACATTGCAGTACTTATGTTTTATTTCATAACCACCGAATGTAAATCTCCAGTTGTAGCAAGCTGCAATGCCCAAAACCTATTCAAATGTGAAACAGCAGAGTGCACAAGGCACTGCAAATTTTGCACAATACTGTGAGCAATTCATTCTCAAAAAACACTTCTCTAAATTTTGATTGGCATGTTGTTTCATGGGAACTTTGTGCTCTGACTAACTTAAAGATTGTGGGAGAATGAACAACATTGACTGATGGTTCTAAAAAGGAATAACTGGTTACTATAACATTATCTGTGAACTTAACAAGATTTTGCAAAGTTCAAAGGCCGTCTAAAGTAGTAACATTGATTTATATCCTCAACAGTCTGCATTGCCCTTTTAACATCTACGTGTGTTGTATTGGAAGCTGTGAACATTAACAATTGCTAAAATTAAAAAGATGACGAATTTATACTCTTGTTGCATTTTTTGTGCATACTGTTGTTTAGGTGATCAGTCGACAAACTCCACCCTTGTGGCTGAATGTAACAATTAAACAGACTGTTTATTTAAATAGAAGTGGTTATCTACAGAAGAAAGACAGTGCTTTTGGAAGGTAAGGTGATAAATTAATCTTCCCCTGAGCAGTTAAAGAACCCAAATAAGTCTACAGATTACTACATCTGTGCAGACTTCAAAATCAAAGCCTCGTGTTGCAACATATAGACAAGGAACACCAAATATCAGTGCAGAAAATATTAACCTCTAGAAAATCTAACATTAGGATTTCATCTTAGAAAGCCACATGACATCTATTTAAATGATAAATTGCTAAACATTTACCTGAGTACATTGCTGAATTGTTTGTAACTCAAAAATAGATGTCCCTAGAGGCTGGAGATAATCTGTAATGATTTTTATTCATTCTTCATTTGTATATTTATATCATCATTTATTACTTCAATTATAATATTCCCGTGCGACTATATTAAAGTTTTATAGATCTTGGTCATATGAATGTAATTAGCACACGATGTTCTTGCATGCAAAGATTACAGTCCATCTATTGAGCTGCTCTTACTCTAGGTTATTTCTGAAAATAAATTGCTCCTATGCTTTCTTAAAATATATGTTGATGTTGAAGATATGTTCATTTTTGATTGAGGATTGAGTGTACGCACAAAGAGAAAAAACAAGCTTCAGTTCTGGTAGGCCGAGAGATAAATATTTACAAATGTCAGCCACAATTCAATGGGTAGCACCCTTCCCTCTGACTCAGAGGTTTGAGTTCCATTCTAGGATTTGGGCACAAATTATCTTGGTTGACATCCAGTGAAATTCTGAGGAAATATTGTGCTGTTAGAGTAGCTGCTTTTTGGGTGAGATGTTCAACTACAAGTGTCTCAGATTGATGTAAAAGGTCCCATTACATTTAAAATAAAACAAACAGGTGACTTCTCCCAATTAACCTAATATTTGTCTCTCTACAACAATACAACAAAAACAGGGCCTAATCACATTGCCGTTTGCTGTGTGCTCATTGCTAGCCATGTGTATTACATGATAGTATTAAAGAAAATGTATTTTATTAGCTCGAAAGCACTTTGCAATGTCCTGGGACTCTGAAAGTTACTATATAGCTGCAACCTTTTACGTGTAATTCTGACTGTTCATGTAGGTATGGACCTAAAGAATAATTCCTACCCTTTTTGTAATCATTATACTGCCCTCCATTGAACAAAGAACAAAGAAAATTACAGCACAGGAACAGGCCCTTCGGCCCTCCAAGCCTGCGCCGATCAAGATCCTCTGTCTAACCTGTTATCTATTTTCTAACAGTCTGTGTCCGTTTGCTCCCTGCCCAAATATATCTTAAAAGACGCTAACGTGTCTGCGTCTACCAACTCCGCTGGGAACGCGTTCCAAGCACCCACCATCCTCTGTGTAAAGAACTTTCCACGCATATCTCCCTTCAACTTTCCTCCTCTCACTTTGAACTCATGACCCCTAGTAATTGAGTCCCCCATTCTGGGAAAAAGCTTTTTGCTATCCACCCTGTCTATACCCATCATGATTTTGTAGACCTCAATCAGGTCCCCCCTTAATCTCCGTCTTTCTAATGAAAATAATCCTAATCTACTCAACCTCTCTTCATAGCTAGCACCCTCCATACCAGGCAACATCCTGGTGAACCTCCTCTGCACCCTCTCCAAAGCATCCACATCCTTTTGGTAATGTGGCGACCAGAACTGTACACAGTACCCAAAATGTGGCCGAACCAAAGTCCTATACAACTGCAACATGACCTGCCAGCTCTTGTACTCAATACCCCGTTCAATGAAGGAAAGCATGCCATTATGCCTTCTTGACCACCCTATTGACCTGCGTTGTCACCTTCAGGGAACAATGGACCTGAATACCCAGATCTCTGCTCATGAGTTTTCCCTAGGACTTTTCCATTTACTGTATAGTTCGCCCTTGAATTTGATCTTCCAAAATGCATCATCTTGCATTTGCCCGGATTGAACTCCATCTGCCATTTATCTGCCCAATTCTCTAGTCTATATCCTGCTGTAATCTCTGACAGCCCCCTTCACTATCTGCTACTCCACCAATCTTAGTGTCATCTGCAAACTTGCTGTTCAGACCACCTACACCTTCCTTCAAATCATTTACGAATATCACAAACAACAGTGGTCCCAGCACAGAACCCTGTGGAACACCACTGGTCACAGGTCTCCAATTTGAGAAACTCCCTTCTACTACTACTACTGTCTCCTGTTGCCCAGCCAGTTTTTAATCTATCTAGCTAGCACACCCTGGACCCCATGCGACTGCACTTTCTCCATCAGCCTGCCATGGAGAAGCTTATCAAACACCTTACTGAAGTCCATTGCTGAAACAAGAAAGGCTTTCTCTTTACCCAATCTGCACCTATTTTGTGGTACTCCATGATGAAACCTCATTTGGACAGTTTGTTATAAGTTGATCTTCTCCTTATTTGATATCTCTACTAAAAAAGGTGCAGGCTAAATTATTTTTATTTTGATTATGGACAGGATGGACCGAAGGGTCTGTTTTTGTACAGTATAAATCTGTGTCTCTATGACTCTATTACAATTGGTGCGAAAGATGGACAGTACAAACAAAAGTTTAAAAATGCTACTTTTAGGGCCAAATGAATCACTTTGCTCAAAAGGGATGTTTGATATGAAGCTATTTGTTATTTAAATTGAATCATCTCAAATTAAAAATGCTGCATTAATTTGTGTCAGTGAGTTTTGCTCGTAAGGCTAAGTAACCGTACTATTTCCGGAAGAGTTAATTTTGTGCAGTAAATAATCAGGATATCAAAAGCCATTTACATTTGAATACAGTATTCAGATGTGACACTTTTGTTCACTGTGCTGCAGTAACTTTGAGCTGCAAAGTGGATTATGGGCACAGCAGTATACGTATGAAACTATCTCACTGATGAATTCAAGCTTATTGTAAGCGAAACTGTAAATGGCTCTGAAAGCTTCTTTCTACTCTTGCACAATTTGAGAAAAGTTGTCTTTTTTTGTCCTTTCAGATGCTGTATTCAATTGTAAATGGCTTTGCGTTCCTGATCTATTGCCTTGTAAAATCATTATCCTACTGCATAACCGAAGATGCTTTTATGCTAAACCTATGATTCGGAAGAGGAATGCCAGATGGATCTCTGCACCGCTCATTCACATTTTGTGGTTCCAAGATGCGTTGGAAGCCATTTTGTAGAATGCTACTTCTTGGCTTTAGAATTCAGCGTTTAAATAGAGAACAGAGACATGGACAATATAAAATGTACCACTTTATCTTTGAGAGTTTGAATTCATTAGATTTAAAATGTGGCAGATATAGGAATATACATTGAATTTAACAGTTGAGACACACAGATACTCCATGCTCCGAGCATTATGGCATTGACCTATTTCACTACATTTAAACAGCTGGAGAAATAGGTTTCAAGACAATATGAAACATGGGTCTCTTTTGTTGTCAGTTAGAAGGAGCTTGAGTAGTTTGAGGAGTGCATATTCCATAAGGCTGAGCTATGTGTGAGACAAAAGCACACTTTGGTTATGTTAACACAAAAATGGATGAAATTTAATTGTTAGAATTTGAGATTTTTATGTAGTAAGTATTAATTTAATATATTGCTCTCTGATGCTGATCTGTCAAATGCATTTACCCATTAAATTAGGAGCAAAGGGAAAAAAATAAAGTTCATCACTTCAAAATGATCACTATTATCATGGATGTTTTTTCTGATTTGCATTAATAGGTTATCATAAAATGTAAAACTAAGAACCTTTGATTCTGAATACTGGAAAACATAATACAGTTTCATTCAGAAAAGGCACTCTATATGATATGTTAGAAGTGTCGTATGATGTTTTATTAGCTCAATAGAACTTTACCTTGACATCTGATTTTTCTCATTGCACATATTTGAAAACACCACAAACACAATGGCAGACATTTATATGTTTTCAATGTTCATACCATGTTTTCTTCAGTAAGTATGGCCAGTATTTTCCATTGGGCTGGGATCTCCACAAACCACTAAACCCATCCTAGGTGTAAATGTCAAGGATTGAGCCTGCATTGCCCTGTCAGTTTGTCTTGCAGCCATTTGATGTGATATTCGTGAAAGAAATCCCATCTCCCAGAGCTTCTGGCCAACCATGAGTCTGGCATTGTGTTCCGTGCTTCAAGATGATATTCATTGGAATTGAGCATCCTGGTAACTGGAGAGGTGGTTGGGAGGGACAATAATGAGTTTATCTTTGGAGTCAGGGTGGCAGGCCCTGGGAAGTTGGATGGGTAGCCACAGTGACTGGTCAGGAGGGCAGAGGAATTGCTAGCTTGCATGGAGGGGGAATGGGGTGGGGGGAGGGGTGGTGGAGCAACAGAAGGTTTGGGGAGGTCCCATTAAGCTCAGGACACATGAGGGAGGGATTCACTCTGTTGCTGACCATCAGGCCATGCAGTCAAATTTGCCATCCTTCATGTTTGGCACTGGCCATTGATGCCTTGTAAAAATTATTGTGGGAGCAGGAATAAAGTTAAGTGAACAATAATTGTCATGGGATGGGGTGTGCAGCTGGCAAGGGCAATGCCATCCATAATATTGTGCTCAATTTTATGTTCCTTCCCTCCCAACAACTCACCTCTGGGAGACAGAGGGCTAAGTTTGGGGCTAAGATAAAATCCAGGCTCAAGTGTCAGTTCTGTTGTCAGATTTCTTTTGGCCATGAAACAAAGTCATTCCATTTCCAAACCAAATATACTGACCTAATTGCAGTGTTGGTGTTATTGTTGTAATGATTGTTGTCTTGATTTTTTTTTCCACAAAAGGATACTCAAAGCAAAAGCTTTGAAATCTCAAATCTCATATCATGCAGCAAGAACTGAACAAAATCTCAGCTACACCAGAGCAATCTTCAAAGCAATATAATATGCATTAGATCTCTTACACAGCTTATTATCACATTGAGTTTAACCATTCATTTCCCCAATCCATTTACATGGCAGATAAGGAAATCACGAAGAGCAATGAGATAATTATTTATATTCAATTTATTGCTGTTCTGCTACAGCATCAGCCGCCTTGAGGCAAATACATCGCATACCATGGGTTTTTATAATGTCTCCCTTGTGTCTCTTCCAAACTGATAAAACAGTCCCATTACACTATTTGTTGATGTACTGAAAGATTGTGCTAGTGTATCCATACACAACAGTTCTTTGTTGTACAGTAATTACATATTTTGCTTTTCGTAGTTTGTTGAAATAACACAGATGAACACAAATTCTAAAGCTGAGATTTTATTTTATATTTTGCTACTCTATTACTGGGCTTAGACTTACAATATTGTTTTTTAAAACAATTCCAGGCCCATTTGTAACTTAGGCGCATGAGCCATAGTTGAGGTAAATTTCATCAAGTAATGAATGCTCAGTTGTTAGCAGTTCAGGAGCTTGGACACAGTCTAGCAGCCCTTTGGCACAGTCAGTGTCAGGATGCTCTTTAACTAGCGAGTGAGGAGCTGAATTTTGGGAATTTCAGCACCCATCTAAAGTCTTGCTACCATACCAGGGCTGCTTTCCTACTGGAATGAGACAGAGACAAGTATTAAAGGAGTTGATCGTGAATGTTACAGCAATTACTGTTTGTGAAAATGCAGAGATTCCTTGTATGAATGACTAGGCAGTACAGAAGTCATACAGGGTTGGTGGTAGAGGTGGGTAACAGTGAGTGAGGAAAGATGTTGCAAGTATTGGAGAGACTGGTGGAGCTTGAGTCACATTGGAAGGTGGGAAGAGTATTAGAGGTTGAGTGAGAGTCTGAGGTATCGGGGAGACGATAGTGGCACTTAGTTGGCAGCGGGAGAAGGTCTCTTACCTTCTTCCTACACAGTGTTGGGTATAGCGCCAGATAGCGGAGACTAATTTAGTACCTTTAACACTTCAACACTATTCTGACACCTCCTCCTACCACCCCCTTGATCATGACCCCATCCACAACCAACAAATCATCACCACTTTAGGTGACCTCCCACCCACAGCCTCCAATGCCATCATTCCCAACACCGCACAGCCTGTTTCTATCTCCTTTCCAAAATCCACAAACCCGACTGCCCTGGTCGAACCATTGTCTCCACCTACTCCTGCCCCACTTATCTCGACTCAGTTTTCTCCCCTTTGGTCCAGCAACTCACCACCTACGTCCGTGACACCACCCACACCCACCACCTCTTCCAAAACTTCTGATTCCCTGGTCCCCAACACCTCATCTTTGCCATGGATGTCCAGTCCCTATACACCTGCATTCCCCATGCAGATGGCCTAAAGGGTTCCTGCTTCTTCCTGTCCCGCAGGCCTGACCAGTCTCCCTCCACTGACACCCTCATTTGTTCAGCTGAACTTGTCCTCACGCTTAACAACTTCTCTTTCAATTGCTCCCACTTCCTACAGACAAAGGGGTGGCCATGGGTATCTGCATGGGCCCAAGCTAAGCCTGTTTCTTTGTAGGTTATGTAGAACAATCCCTCTTCCGTAGCTACACTGGCCCTAAACCCCACCACTTCCTCCGTTACATCGATGACTGTATCAGCGCCGCCTTGTGCTCCCATGAGGAGCTCGAACAGTTCATCCACTTCACCAATATCTTCCACCTTAAGTTCACCTGGACCATCTCTGATTTCTCTCTCTCCTTCCTGGACCTCTCTGTCTCCATCTCTGGCAATGATCTGGAAACCGATATCCATTTCAAGCCTACTGACTCTCAGAGCTACCTAGAATACACCTCCTCCCACCCACCTTCCTGCAAAAATGCCATCCCCTATTCCCAATTCCTTCGCCGCATGTGCTCCCAGATTGAGGCATTCCACTCCCGGACATCTCAGGACATCCTCGTTTCTCAAGGACCGCAACTTCCCTCCCTCAGGGGTCAAGAACACCCTCCACCGTGTCTCCTGCATTTCCCGCAACTCATCCCACACACCCCGTCCCCGCAATAAGTCAAAACAGAATCCACCTTGTCCTCACATACCACCCCACCAACCTCCAGATCCAACGCATCATCCTCTGACACTTCTGCCATCTGCAATCTGACCCCACTACAAAAGACATTTTTCCTTCCCCACCCTTATCTGCTTTCCAGAGGGACCACTCTCTCCGGTGACTCCCTCGTCCACTCCACACTCCCCTCCAACCCCACCACACCTGGCACATTTCCCTGGAACTGCGGGAAGTGCTACACCTGCCCCTATCCCTCCCACCTCACCCCCATCCCAGGCCCCAAGAGGACCTTCCACATCAAGCAGATGTTCACCTACATGTCTACTAATGTGGTATACTGTATCCGCACTCAAGATGTCACCTCTACATTGGGGAAACCAAGTGGAGGCTTGGTGACCGCGTTGCAGAACACCTTTGCTCAGTTCGCAACAAAACTGCACCTCCCAGTCGCAAACCATTTCAACTCCCTCCCATTCCTCAGACGAAGTTTCCATCTTGGGCCTCCTGCAGTGCCACTATGATGCCACCCGAAGGTTGCAGGAACAGCAACTCATATTTCACTTGGGAACCCTGCAGCCCAATGGCATCAATGTGGACTTCACAAGCTTCAAAATCTCCCCTCCCCTGACCACATGCTAAAACCAGCCCAGCTAGTCCCTGCCTCCCTAACAATTCCTCCCACCTCAAGCCCCATCCCCTGCCTCCTTCCCACTAACCTCATCCCGCCCGCCCCCCCCTCCACCCCCGACCTGTCCGTCCTCCCTGAGCTGACCTATCCCCTCCATAACTCCTCACCTACATTCACCTTCACTGGCTCTAACCCCACCTCTTTGCTCTGTCTGTCTCCTGTCACCCTATCTTCTCCTTTATCCATCTTCTGTCTGCCTCCCCGGTCTCCCTATTTATTTCAGAATCCCCTTCCCCTCCCCCATTCCTGAAGAAGGTCCCGACCTGAAATGTCAAACTTTTCTGCTTTTCTGATGCTACTTGGCCTGCTGTGTCCATCCAGCTTCATACAGTATTAGCCCAGTTCCTCTTCTTTTTTGCAGGAAATGTCACACCCAAATGAACGCTCTCCAAGAAAAAGCCAGTGCTAGAGATCCTTGGTTCCAACTCCCCCTCAGGAGGGACACTGTTTGGTACGGATGGGGTGTTGTGGAGCAGTACCAGCCTCTTCCCTCAGGAAGAGACAAAAAGGACAAGGAAAGGCATTCAGGCAAAACAAGGCAGGAAAAGTCAGAGAGGCCAAGGGAGTCAATGTCCAGTTGAGGATCTTTCAACTGGCTCTGCACAGAAGTCCCTTTCACAGACACTCAGGTACTGTTGAATTTGTGAAGGAAGTGTCAAACTGTAAGCTGGGAATTAATTCACTGTGGGTGAAACACAGGGTTCTTTCCAGAAATCAGACTTTTGATACATTGAGCCAGAGGCAGGCATTTAGGTTGCCTAGAACTGACTCTGATATGTTCTTTACTGTTGTTACAAAAGAAGACTGATGTAAGAAGTAAAAAAAAAACCTGTAAGTCAAAAACTAAAATTATGGTTGACTTTCCACGAGAGTAAGATTGGTTAGAAGACAGTTGCAGTGTGAAAATGTACTGAATGTTTTCCTATTTTTCTTGTTGGGCTAGAATGGCTGCCTTTGGCTCATTAGGATAATTTATGCCTCCGAATCCAAACGCTCCTGTATGGCCCTGGAGTACACTTCATTCCAACCAGCATGACAATGGGCGACTAGCCCATTGTTGCTGGACATTCTACAGGCCAGAAACTTCTTACTGCTCAGAACGGGTGGGAAATGAACTCGCAATATTTTGAAACCCGACTGATAAAATCATCATGGCTTTCTGCTGTAGCTGGGCAGGTGGGAAACAAACTCCGTCTTTACTACTGGATGCTTGCTGGGGTGAAGTGACGATGGTTAAAAGGTTGTTCCCCTTCCCCAACACCACCCCTTCCCAACCCCCGTCCACCTCAACTCCAGCTTCCTCGAACAATTTTGAGACAGTTGTTCAGTATGAAGACAAGTAAACTTTTAAATAAAACATCTAGAAAAGGTTTTAAGTGTTCATTCTTTCCAATTGCAAGTTGAGAGAACATGATTTATCCTTTTTACTGATTTATTTTTGTTGTTTAAGAATGTGTTTATGATTTTGGTGTGTATAACAAACAATGAAATTCCTCTAAGTAGCTGTTGTGACATGTTGTCATACAAATATGATTATCCTCATTTACCATGCAAACTTTCTGGCTGCCAAATGGCTGTTGTATGCATGGTTTCCATTTTATCCTGTGTGTGTATATGTGTCTTGGAATAGTGGAGGAGAAATTCAGTAATGTATTGTTGTGGAATCAATTCAAATTATGTTTCTATGTCTTATATATTAATTTGATCTGTAAGCTCTCTTAAGTTTACATGGAATTATCTGTACATTTGTTTTCAAAATTCAAACACATGTTCACTTTAATTCTAATCTAGCGTATTAATTCATTATAGTGTCTCCCACAAACACTAACCATGCATGTGCTGTCTTGATTCTGTTGCTATCTGAATCAGAGAGTTCTGGAAAAGGCACTCTCAGAGGAAAAGAAAATGCAGTTTAGCTACAGGGTGCTACAGCAGGCACAGCATGGGGTGCGATTAAACTCCAAGTCCCCATTTCCACCATTGAACACTAATAACACAAACAGATACAAGAAACATCCATCAAACATAACAAAACTGACACCAATATTCTTAGATTGGCATCATATCTATTAAAATCCTGTGGTGTGATTGCTAATAGCTCTTGCAATGTCTGTGGGGCAATTATATATCTGGGACAATTATGACTGAATGAGTCAAAACAAATTCACAATGAAATAGTGAGTCAACAGAATGGGAAGGATAGTAGATTATGAGATTCACCATTTTATTTGTTGGCAGGTGATTCAAGCCCCACTTACTGTGATGGCATTACATTCTATTGAGTATAAAACATTTTAATTCCGTTTTCAGAAGTGCTCACTATTTGTGAGTGCAGACATATCATTCACAAGCCTTTTACATAACAGCATTTTGGAATTAAAAATGATGTTGTAATTCCTGTATAAAGAAATGCCAACTGTATTTTGATTCAAAAATGTTTGCTTGTGTCTATTGTTCATTGTTGCAAGTATTTTTGACTTGGTCTGTAGTTAATGATCTCAATATCTTGCCGTTTGCTTCACTTAATTAGGCTAAGTAAAATACTACATTTTAAAGCATGTAGAATAAGAGAACAAAACCATATTGCATTTATAGACTAGCTTGTTAAGGATGGTCGTAAGATAAATCAGCAAACGATATGGAGATATTGCAAGTTTTGAGCTGGCTACATATTAAAATACTGATCTGAAACCAATATAAAATGACATAAAATGCATTATTACAATGTAAGCAAAGTCTCTGTACGGTTGAATATCTATGTATCAACATTTTAGCAGTTTAGTCAAATTGATAAGGAGATCAATTAGATGAACTGGTACGTATCTTCTCTTCCCAATTCTTACGAATTATCTTATCTACATTAAATACATACAATGTTGAACATTTCTCCAGTAACTTGTATTGTTATGCTTTCAAATTACAATTCTTAGCCAAGAGTTTGCAGACAAACCAAAGTTATAGTGCTTCTGTGATACGATGAGTGTTATCAGGCACTGTAAAATTTCCTCCAATATTTATGTGGATCTTGTGTTGAATTCACAGGTCGTTTTTGATTTTAATTTTGCTTGTGGGTTAATTAACTTAGCATCATTGACACACCAAATCCATTCGTTTTTCCTAGATTGATGATCAAAAAGTAACAAGTTTGAACAAAAAAATCCATACCCTTTCTAGTCACTGTACTCTATTTGTACAAAAGTGATTTTTTTCCCATTATCTCACTCCTAACAGTTCCAGTATTTACTGAAGCACCGGAGAAAGTTAATTTTAACGTAACCTTAATTTCTAGAGCAGTATCTTCTATACTTATGGGTTCATGTGACTTAGGCAAACTGTTTTTTTTATAAATTTAAGACTTTGTTGAGTTGCTCAACTTAGCAATATATTACAGACAGAGCAGTGAGGTGTATTGTTTTTCACTGTCTCTCCTGTCTGTAAGCTGTCCACCCCCCTCTCCCCCCGAGCGCGCGAGAGAGAGAGAGCGCGAGAGAGAGAGAGAGCGCGAGAGAGAGAGAGAGAGCGAGAGCGAGAGCCTGAGTGAGTGAGTGTGAGTGAGTCATTTTATAAATTCCTACTTCAAAAATAAAATCAGTTTGATTCAAAACCAAAACAGATTCCAAACAAGGCCCCACATCTATCTTGCAATGCCTGACCTATTGTCACTTCTTTACACTGAAAACCCTTAGTTCTCTTAGGATGGCAACTTGAAAAGGAATTTGGGGATTTACATACACATATTAAATCAATTAAACCTTCTAACTGATTAAAGATTTAAACAGCATCTTCGGATTGTTTAAATACATTCTCATCAGTGGTGTGACCCTTTGATCTTTTCTGTGTCTGATAAATTCTGTGTCTGTTACTCCTTCTCTAACGTGTGAGGAAGTAGTGAGGCTCTGGAAGCTTATGCTTTCAAATAAACCTGTTGGACTACAACCTGGTGTAGTGATTTCTGATTTTGTCCGCCCCAGTCTGACACCAACACCAACACCTTTGCATCAAACTCTTTGTAGCGTGATTTGTTAATGTACTCAAACTGGGGAATGATTATTGCTAAACATACAAGCACACAAAGAACAGACATAAAAGAGAGAAAAAGGAAAGAAATTATAATTAAGAACAACACATAACAGAAATTGGATGTTAATTGTTGTGGTTTTTATCTGAGTCCAGCAGATGATTGGTCCAGTGAAGCTTCTTGCAGTGGATTGAACTTAAAGAACCCATTTTGTGTCATTGAGTGATTAGGAATATGCCATTTGCCCACTTTTCAGGTAATTCTGATTTTTGTTGTCTGGAAACCAGGCTTCACAGCGCTCAGGCTTCAGGCAGGCTTAGTTCAGCCTGGAGTCTGGCTGTGAATTGAGTAAACCTTGGATTCTAAGGAAATTGATGTTAACAGAAACTAGATTCTTATCAAACTGAAGTAATATTTCATAAAGTATATAATTACAATGATTTCCTTTCATTGGCCAGGAGCTGTGTCTTATGATGGGGCACCTGGCTTTCAACTTATTCAGGTAGTTTCCAATCTCCCTTGTCAGGAACATTTGTTTTATTTGTATTGGAACAATGGTGAACCATTAGTGCCATTCATAATGAGTTTCAATCTCTTCCCCCTTGTTCAGAATTGAGTAGGAGATACTATGTCTGTTGGCCTTTTTATGTTTGTGAATGGAAGGTCCAGAAAATGCAAAATGACATGCTAGTGACTGCCCTTGAAATCAGTGCTGCATCCGATTGAGTACAGCATGAAGGATCCATAGCAATCCTAGAATCCAGGAGAAAAATCTCTGCTGGTTGCTGTCAATTCTAGCACAACAAAAGGTGGTTATTTTTGTTGGAGATCAGTTCTTTCAGTTCCAGGGCATCTCCACAGGATACCCTTTGGGTAATATTCTAAGCCCAACCATCATGAGCCAATTCACTAGTTACCTTGCCTTCATCATGAGATCAGAAATGGGGCTATTCGCTGATGACAATGTTCAGCACCATTCATAATTTGTCAGATACTGAAGCAGCCTATTTCCAAATCCTAGTCAATATCCAGATATGGGCTGACAAGTGGCACTTAACATTTGCATTGCATGATGCCAGACAACAGCCATCTCTAAGAGGAGACAACCTAGCCTTTCCTCCTAGAAAATCTGTGTATTACCATCACTGAATTTCCTACTGTCAATATCTTGGACGTTACCATTGATCAGAAACTGAACTGGATTAGCTCCATAATTATTGTGCCTACAAGAGGGAGTCAAGCTCTAGGAATCCTGTAAAGATCCTATCCTGCTGACGTCCCAAAACCACAAGACAGAAGTGTGCTGAAACATTGTCTAATTACTCTGATGTGTGTAGCTCCAAGATCGCTCAAGAAACTCAATTTATTCATAACACAGCAGCACACTTTGTTGGCTTAACATCCACAAATTGTCACTCACTGCAATCATGCACAGTAGCAGGTGGTGTATACACCATCTCCTGTACAGAAGTTTCAGACAGTACCTCCCAAACCCATGGCCATTACCCTCTTGAAGGACCAGGGCAGCAGGTACAAGGTAACACCATCACCTGCAATCTGACTTAAAAATACATCGCTGTTCCATCAGTGTCACTGGGTCAAAATCCTGGGATTTTCTCTAATTGTATTGTGGGTCTACCTTCACTAAATTGACTATAATTACTTCAAGACGACAGTTTACAACCACCTTCAACGGCAACTAAGGATAGGCAAAAAATGCTGGCCAGCCAGTGATGCCCGCATCCCATGAATGAATAAAAGCAGGATTCCAGTGGGATAATGTCTTTGTTCTGTGCTGGTAATCATTGATTGGAATCCTTCTAGAAATCAGTACGTTGGTGGACAGGGAAAATTAGGTTGTCAGTGGATCTCAAGAAGAGGAATTTGTACTTTTATTTTTAAATATATGCATTCATGGGACCTGGGTGTTACTGTCAGGCCAATACTTATTACCCATCCCTAATTGCCTAGAGGCAGTTAGTTAGTTAGTGTGTCAACATATTTCTGTTGGTCTGGAGGTACATGTAGGGCAGACCAGGTAAGGACGACCGTTTCCTTTCCTAAAGGACATTAGTGAACGAGAAGGGTTTTTCTGACATTCAGCAATGGTTCCATGGTCATCATTAGACTCCTAAGAATGTCTACATGATGGTTTTTATGAAGCAGTTTGTGGCAGAGTCCACTAGGGAACAGGGAAGCCTAGATTTGGTGATGTGCAATGAATCATACTTGATTGGGAACTTAAGGTGGAATAACCCCTGGGGACAGTGACCATATGATACAATTCACCCTGCAGCATGAGGGAGAAAAGCTGGCTCAGGTCAGATCACACATGGGGAAGTAATGGCCCTGTTCATCCAGAGACCCAGATAATGTTCTGGGGACCCATGTTCAAATCCTGTCATGGCAGACAATTCAATAAATGCTTATAGTTAAGAGTCTAATGATCTCTGTGAATTCATTGTTGATTGTTAGGGGAAGAAGTCCTATTTGGTTCACTAATGTCCTTTAGGGAAGGAAATTGCCATCCTCACCCGGTCTGGTCTACATTTGACTCCAGACACACAGCAATGTGGTTGACTCATAAGTGACTTCTGGGAAATTAGGGATGGGCAATAAATGCTGATCTTGCCAGTGATGCCCTCATCCTGTTAATGAATAAAAATGTGACATTATTACAATTGAGTAGAAGGTAACTACAATGACGTGAGGGAGGAACTGACCAGAATTGATTGGAAAGGGTGAGAACAGGGAAGACAGTGGAGCACCAATGGCAGGAGTTTCTGGGGGTAATTCAGGAGGCACAGCAGAAATTCATCCCGAGGAAGAAGAAACATGTTCAGGGTGAAATGAAGCGATCATGGCTGACAAGAGACAGTGGAAAAGCAAAAGCAAAAACATTGGTTAACGGGAAGCCAGTGGATAGGGGAGCCTTGACAAATCAGCAGAGGATAACTAAGAAAACATTAAAAAGTGGGAGAAGATGAAATATGAAAGCAACATAGCTAGTAACTTTAAAAAGGTTTTTTTTAAAAGATATCAAAAAGCTAACACAGAGAGACAAGAGTGGACACTGACCATTGGAAACTGAGGATGGTGAACGAATAATACAGAAAGAAGAAATGGCGGAGAGGCTGAACAGCTACTTTGCATCAGTTTTCAGAGTGGAAGACATGAACAAAATACCAGAACTTCAAGAGAGTCAGAGTTAGAGGCATGTGTAGTGGATATTACCAAGGAGAAGCTGTTGGGGGAAGCTGAAAGTTCTAAAAGCACATAAATCACCTGGGCCAGGCAGACTACACCCCAGAGTTCCGAAAGAGATAGCTCAGGAAATTGTAGAGACATTGGTGGTGATCTTTCAGGAATCACAGCAGTCAGGGAGGATACCAGGCGACTGGAAAATGGCTAAAAAAGGTAACACTCTCATTTGAGAGGAGCAGGAGACAGAAGACAAGCTATAGGCTGGCTAGCCTGTCCTCAGTCATTGGCAAGATATTGGAGTCCGTTATTTTGGATGAGATTGCTGAGTACTTGAAAGAGAACTACAAATTAGGGCTGAGTCAGCACGGCTTTGCCAAGAGGACATCACGCGTGATAAATCTGTTAGAATTCTTTGAGGAGGTAACAAGATAGTTAGACAAAAGGAGAGCAAGTGGACATCGTCTATTTGGATTTTTAGAAGGCCACATAGGAAACTGCTAGGTAAGATGGGAACCCCTGGTATTAGGGGAAAGGTACTGATATGGATAGAGGATTGGCTCACTGGCAGAAGGTAGGAATTAGAGATAAACGTATCTTTCTCAGGATGTCAGTCACTGATTAGTTGCTTTTTGCCAGGGCCCTTGCTTGGGCCATACTATTCATGTGATGCATTACTGATCTGGACAAATGAACTGAGGGCATTGCCACTAAGTTTGCAAATGACACAAAGAACATGGAAGGATAGGTAGGAAGCGGGGAGGCTGCAGAAGGGCTTGGGCAAGTTAGGAGAGAGGGCCAAGAAGTGGCAGATGGAAAACAACGTGGGAAAAAAATGGGAGGTTATGCACTTTAGTAGGAAGAAAAAAAAAGAGGAAGGAAGAACATTTTCTAAATTGAGTAAAGCTTCTGGAATCCCTGAAACACAAAAGGGACTTGGGAGTTGGGGGTTCTGGTTCAGCATTCTCAAGGTTAACATAGAGTCACTTGATGGTTAGGAAGCCAAATGCAATGCTCACATTTATTTCAAGGGGGCTAGAATAAAAGGCAGCGATGTGCTGCTGAGGGCTGTATAAGGCTCTGGTCAGACTGCATTTGGAATATTGTGGAGCCCCATCTCTAAGTAAAAGATGTGTTGGCATTGGAAGGGGACCAGAGGATTTTAACAAAAATGATCCCGGTGACGAAGAGCTTGTCCTATGCGGAACAATTGAGGATTCTGGGTCTGTATTCAATGAAGTTTAGAAAAATGACAGAGGATCTCACTAAAACTTACAGAATGCTGAGGTGCCTGGATAAAGTGGATGTTGAGAAGATGCTTCCAAGAATAGGAGAGATTCAAGTCCGGAGGCACAGACTCACAGTTGAGGGACGACCCTTTGAAATTGAGATAGGGAGGAATTTCTTCAGCCAGTGGATGGTTAATCTGCAGACCCACTGCTGCAGAAAATTGTGGAGGCCAGGTCATTGAATGCATTTGAGGCAGAGATAGATAGATTCTTAATTGGTAAGGGGACCAAAAGGTTACAGGACAAGAGCTTTGAAAAACAAAGCTATTTTACAGTGCGCTTTCAAGTGCTCAGCAATTGACATCTTAAATAGTAGACTCCAAAATCTTACCAATGATTGAGACTAGGCTAACCAGCCTATAATTTCCTGACTTCGATCCCCCTCCCTTCTTAAATGAGGTGGTGTTGCATTCGCCATTTTCCAGTCCTCTGGGATCCTCCCTCACTCGTGATTCCTGAAAGATCACCAGTGTCTCTACAATTTCCTGGTAGAACAAATTTGATGAGTTGAATAGGCTAATTCTGCTCCTATATCTAGTGCTCTTTATTGCCTTGTTGTTATGGTCAATTTGTATCATGAGGAGATTAGTAACAGCAAAATTTTAAATCCAGTAAAAGGTAATTTCAAAATTTAAAAAGTGTACAAGTACCCAAGAGGCATCGATAGAATCAATACCCAAAGGCTTTTCTCCCCCAGGGTGGAAATGACTATTATGAGGGGGCATAAGTTTAAGGTGATTGGAGGAAGGCATAGGGGAGATGTCAGAGGTAGGTTCTTTACACAGATTGGTGGGTGTAAGGAACGTGCTGCTGGCAGTGGTGGTGGAGTCAGATACATTAACGACATTTAAGCGACTCTTGGATAGGCACATGGATGATAGTAAAATGTAAGGTCGGCATGGTAGTTTGATCTTAGAGTAGGATAATAGGTCAGCACACCATGGGCCGAAGGGCCTGTACTGTGCTGGACTGTTCTGTGTTCTGTGTTCTAAACACAAGAGTATACCTTTTGAAACAAAGTAAGAAAGAGAAGAGAAACTTTAAGTTAACAAGGATTATAAGAAAAGGAAATTGAGATAATCTACAGATACATAAATACCAGGATGACGATAGGGTCAGTAGGAGATGGATCAATAAGTACATAGAGAATATTGTTTTATTCTCTAAAATGTAAAAGTACAAATCACGAGATGTGGATTCCTTATTTTGAAGATAAGATTACTTAAACAGAATTCCTGAGAGTAGAATAAATCTGATCTCTATTATTGCTGCTTCAGGCTGACTTCAAGCCATGGGGCTAATAGATCACATCCTAAAATGTGATGTTATGATAGTCAGTAGCTTAAGGTAATCCCATTTAAAGATATATGCATATCATATCACAACAGGTCAAAAATGACAGAAGTATTAAATAATTCATTTGCCTCAGTATTTACCATGCAGGGAGACTAACAGGGTGAAAAATGACTTTACAAGAAGAGTTCAAAAAAGACAAAAATATTTAGGATAAGAAGGGCAAGATAAATTCTGAACTAATCAACTGAGAAGATAAAATCCTTGTTGCACCTATGTATACTAAAATAAGTCGGGGAAGACATACCAAAGGCACAATTATGCCTAGATGATTATTCATTATAAACAGGGAATATTACCATATCTTTGTAGACAGCTTCATTTTACATAAGAAATGAGTTAGAACAAGGACAGGGAAGCACAAAGCAATTTGATTATCACTGGTAGTCGGAGAGGTAGTGTAATCCTTAATCAAAGATGTAATTAGAGTATTCAGCAAGAATCCCAACAGGGAAGACGATGCTCAACAAACTTGAGTCAATTACTTGAAGGACTAACAGAAAGGATAATGCAATAGACATGATATACCTGGATTCCTGTAAAAAAACTTTGATGAGGTATCTCACAGTAAACTCATGTCTGGAAGGTCAGAACATGAGAGGTCAAGGGACAAATAGCTGTATGGTTCAGTAACTTGATACAAAACAGGAAACAGTAGGACTGAAAGCATGGCGAAAAATGGCAAATTGTGCTCCACAAGGGTCAATGCTGAGGCAGTTGATGTTCAATATTTATTTGAACAATCTGGACTTAGGAACTGAAAGTACAAACTCAACCATTTTATAACATCTTCTGGCTTTTGCTGTAAGTTTACTTATTTTGAAAATTGATTTTTTTTAAAAGTTGCAGTAATTAAGGCCATGATCTGGCAGATGTAAAATATATTTTTGTTTGGAAGTGTGTATAAGCCAATTACTTTCAAACATAGTTATGGCCTATTGGCCAGACTCTTATCTTGCATCCTCATGGTCATGCTTGAAGTTAAGTTACAAGAGGAGAGAAAGAAGCAGGGTAAAAGGTGAGGTTGGGGAAAGAGCTCTTGGCAGTAATGGCCAGCCCCGTGGGGTTTAAGAGATGCAGTCATGTCTCACCCTGATTGATTCCTGTTGCCTCCTGGTGAGTGCCACTTGCAGGAGGGGGGGGGAGGGAGAGAGAGCGCGAGAGAGAGAGAGAGAGAGAGCGCGCGCGAGAGAGAGCGAGAGCGCGCGCGAGAGAGCGAGAGCGCGCGCGAGGGAGAGCGAGAGCGCGCGCGCGAGAGAGAGAGCGCGCGCGAGAGAGAGCGAGAGCGCGCGCGAGAGAGAGCGAGAGAGCGCGCGAGAGAGAGCGAGAGAGCGCGCGAGAGAGAGCGAGAGAGCGCGCGAGAGAGAGCGAGAGAGCGCGCGAGAGAGAGCGAGAGAGAGAGCGAGAGAGAGCGAGAGAGCGCGCGAGAGAGAGCGAGAGAGCGCGCGAGAGAGAGAGAGAGCGCGCGAGAGAGAGCGAGAGAGCGCGCGAGAGAGAGCGAGAGAGCGCGCGAGAGAGAGCGCGAGAGAGAGAGCGAGAGAGAGAGCGAGAGAGCGCGCGAGAGAGCGCGAGAGAGCAGAAGATGTGGTTATCGTGGCTGGCAGGGTACCAGTCTGTGCAAGTTGGGGGATATGAATGCAAGACTTGCAGTGGTATTTTGCGTAATAAGAGGAGGTAAAGCACAGGAAAGTTACGTCAGAGTCACAACTGATTGGGATTGTTGCTAGGGGTGATGCTAGCATAGCTGAGCATTAAACAAAGCTAATGGTGCCAGTTTTGAATATAGCATTTCAAGATTTGAAGATCTTTAACATCCCCTGTGACTCCATCCGGATCTTTGGGGCTAAATTCCCAGCATTGAACACCCCTTCCGTCACTTTCTTCTGCCTCTTGAAGATATTTCTGGAGGGCTTCAGACTCCAGCCTATCACAGAATGGAGGTGACCGCTCCTTCTTTCCACCTGTCCCACCAAAGCTCACCATGCAGTGTCTGGAAACTTTAGTGCTTCTCTGATCAATCATTATTGAATGTTGCTCATGTCAATGTTCAGAACTATCTTAGTGCCATAAGCAAGCACACCATTCTTGCCATCTAAGAAGTGCAGCTTTAAGAAGCACAGAACAACTCTAGGCAGTGCTAAGCATGCATGATATTCATTGCTGATGCGTGGAGCCAAATCAACAGCATGGGAGTGGTTACTTCAAATAGCAATCATGAAAACGAGCAGATGGCATAAAGTTGATGTCCTGTTTGCAGTGCAATGAATTGATGAAGGTTAATCATGCATTGCAATCCTGGGCCTGTTCTCACTAGTTATCCAAATTATTCTGCTATACCCAAATCTGTCTTCAGGATAATTTGAACCACTTCACAGCCATCATATTCAATTTGATCACGACAGACATCAACAAGCAGAAATAGGATACTGAAGATGTTAACTCCCTGCAGGCAAATGGTTCATGATCATTAGTGTCTCCTCTCCCACAGTCATTCCTTATGAGAACAGAAAAAGCAGGCTTTAATATGTCATTTGACCAAATGAGATAAACTGTTGAGCCAAACATGAGCTGCATCACCGAAACCAAGAGTCATGGGATAGTGCTCAAGGAGTAGGAAAACCTATCCATTTGATACTGGTTAAACTCCCCTTTACTCAGGATTGTGAATTAGGGGGCTACTCTGGTTGAACTCTAAGCAGACTAATGACCAAATTTGGGACTTTAGATTTTATAGCTGCTCTATCTTAAAATATTTAAATCTTTGGAGCAAGCTCAAACAGTTGTAAAGATGGAGATGTTTGCTCAAATATTTTTCCCTGATCAGAAGGCTGTGTAACTTGGAAATAAGAAATAGGAATATTTAAATTTCCAAAAGTTAGTAATTCAAGAATTGCACTAATTATAGGATCCCAGTGAAATCCAGTTATATCGTTGCTTTGGGCCGAATCCTGAATTCTCTCTCTGGGCCCTGGCAAAAAAATGTTGGGAAACAGTGTAAGATTGACAGTGAAGACATTTTTACCATTGAGAACAAAATATCCACTGCTCCAACCAGGTGTTAGACATCAAGACAATCTTGTTGGTGAACAGCATGAGGCCTATTTGCATGTGTTAGCCAGTCATTCTTATCCAATCCAGACTCATTGATCTGCAGTTTCCTGTTATCCCATCTGCTGGTTTGAAACTAGATGGTGACACTTCCTGATATGAAGCCTCTACCGAGTGTCCCAAAGAGCAATAAGAACTCCATACTTGGCCCTTGTGATCAGGTGGCTGCATATTTTGTTGTATAGAGCAGTGTGTGCAGCCATCATCTTCGATGTATGCCAGCACCAAGCTAAGGACCCGTTTGTTCCTCATCTTCCCAATGTTGGTCCCTAACAGCAAAGGCAATGGCTGCAGCCACAGCTCACACTCACTGCCTTGTGAAGAAGAAGGTGGTGAAAACAGATGGAGGGTTAGTTGTGGCAGCAATCTCAGGAACAGCAACACCCACTATGGAAGCCAAAGAGTACACAGCTCATGCAAATGTTGGGGCTGCTGGGCCTGTCTGGGTGCATAGGGGCCTCGCTAGACTCAGTGTTTGGCACTCAAATCCACTTCCTCAGGGTGAGTGAGACAGAGTGTGGATGTCCCAGGACACTGGAACGTGTCAGCTCCTGAATTGGGATCTGAGATCTACAGGAGACAGTGCCTGTGAAGGTGACAGTTGCTTTGATCTTCCATGTGACTGGCCACTTCCAGGGAGCAATGGGTGACCCATGAGGGATCTCTCAGCTGTGCAACCACAACTACAACTACCTCAGGACAGTGACCAGTACCTCTGTGCTCATACTGGCTCATTTTGTTCCCCTGCAATGAGGTTAGTGCTGCAGCCTAGGGAATCGGAGTCAAGCACAAAGACTGCTTCTCCCCAGGGGCTGGGTTCGATTGATTGTACACATGTAACATTGAGAGGGTCATAACACCCTGCTGCAGAATTCATCAGCCTGAAGGAGTTTCATTTGATTAATGATCAAGTGATCTGTGAGTGGAGTGTGTGCCCACTTCCTACATCCTGGAGCACTCTACTGCATTGGTACAAGTTATAATCTTGCAAAGCTGGGAACTGCACTTATAGCTGATGACACCATGGTGCAACTCCCACTCCAACCCCTCCCCCTGACACCCCCGCCTTCCGGGTGATACAGAGTGCCCATGCTTTGACAAGGGGCCATGGCAGAGCAGATGGCAGGGCTGATGAAGGTGCTACAATCTGGATAGGGGGCAGGGAGGGAGGAGAGTGTCTCATTCAGTATGCTGTGGGGGGGGGGGGGGGGGGGGGGAGGGTGCCCCACCATCCTGGTGCTCTGTACTCTGCACAAATTGGAGCAGGCAACAAGGCAATGTGCTGAATGCTGATAAAGGATTCTGAGGAAGGGTCCCTGGACCAAAAGTTAACCCGGGTTGGGATAAGGATGTCATGGGACTCGATTAATTTAGGATATCTAGTCAGCATGGATGACTTGGACTGAGGGGTCTGTTTCCATTCTGTAAATCTCTATGACTCTGATGTGGGAGAGCTCACGCCCTAAAGTTTCCTAGCTATCATCAGCTCTGCGGTAGGGCCACTTGACCCAAAGCATTGTGTGGTGATGAGAATCACACCCAGTACTCCAGCTGTGGCCCAACTAACCTTGTATTCATTCTTTTTCCCCACCCTACTTTTTTTGCTGTAATGCTTCTTCCTAGCTTCTGAATGAACTATTGCTTTTGGACTCCTGAGCTTTTTATTCTGTTGCTTCCACAACTGCTGCTGTGTCTTTACATCAACTACAACTTTTCAGCTGCTGACTCTATATTCTTAACATGGCAACGTTCTTAAGGTGGCAAACTCCCTTGCTTGAATTTTGTTTTGGATTATGTCTGGATTTCTTCTCATGGTCGGAGTCACATCTGTATCACTGCAACCATGTGGTACTTTCCCAGATGACCAGATCTTATGATATTTGTCATCTGTACAAATATGCAGTACAGTGAAGGTTGTTTGGGGTTGACACAGATTGAAGAATTTAATATAGTCCAACAGTAATGCAAAATATCTAACACAGGGAATGTTGCACAAAATCTACCAAGCTGTACAAGACTTCAGTTTAGACAGCATTTGTGAATGCAAAAATACAAGGTGAAGAAATAACAGATTTCAAGCAACATGGCAGTGATACTGATTGAAAAATAGCTTTACAGTAAAAAGGATCAAACACATTCAGAAGAAATGGAAAGCAATGAAATATTTTCTTGTATGTCATAATAACTTCCTTGCTCTTTTATTTAATACTTTGTCTAATGAAGGCAAGTTTTCCATGTGCCTTCGTGAACATCTTATCTACCTGTTCTGCTGCTTCCAAGGATCTATGGATATGCTCACCAAGGGTTATCTAATCCTCTGTACTTTAAGATCCTACCTTCAACTTGTACTCTGTTGCCTTGTTGGTCTTCCCAAAATTTATCACCTCACTTTTCTGGATTACATTCCTTTCCTATAATCCTTGTGTATATACAACCAAGGTAGTGTATCTTCTAACATGGATAAAACCCATGACAAAAGATAAAAGGGATTGGTATCAGTGAACTACCACAAACAATCTTTACCACATACTCGTAGAAGTGACAAATCTCAAACATACTAGGGCTGAGCATCTAGGAAAATACTCCAAACAGATCTGACTCCAACCACAATAATAAAATGCGAGGCTGGATGAACACAGCAGGCCAAGCAGCATGTCAGGAGCACAAAAGCTGACGTTTCGGGCCTAGACCCTTCATCAGAGAGGGGGATGGGGAGAGGGAACTGGAATAAATAGGGAGAGAGGGGGAGGTGGGCCGAAGATGGAGAGTAAAGAAGATAGGTGGAGAGAATATAGGTGGGGAGGTAGGGAGGGGATAGGTCAGTCCAGGGAAGACAGACAGGTCAAGGAGGTGGGATGAGGTTAGTAGGTAGATGGGGGTGTGGCTTGGGGTGGGAGGAAGGGATGGGTGAGAGGAAGAACAGGTTAGGGAGGCAGAGACAGGTTGGACTGGTTTTGGGATGCAGTGGGTTTGGGGGGGGGGGGGGGGGGGGAGGGGACGAACTGGGCTGGTTTAGGGATGCAGTTGGGGAAGGGGAGATTTTGAAACTGGTGGTGAAGTCCACATTGATACCATTAGGCTGCAGGGTTCCCAGGCGGAATATGAGTTGCTGTTCCTGCAACCCTCGGGTGGCATCATCGTGGCATTGCAGGAGGCCCATGATGGACATGTCATCTAAAGAATGGGAGGGGGAGTGGAAATGGTTTGCAACTGGGAGGTGCAGTTGTTTGTGGCAAACTGAGCGGAAGTGTTCTGCAAAGCAGTCCCCAAGCCTCCGCTTGGTTTCCCCAATGTAGAGGAAGCCAGACCGGGTACAGTGGATGCAGTATACCACGTTAAGCAGAGGTTCACCTGCACATCTGCCAATGTGGAATGCCATCTTGGGGCCTGGGATAGGGGTGAGGGAGGTGTGGGGGCAAGTGTAGCATTTCCTGCTGTTGCAGGGGAAGGTGCCAGGTGTGGTGGGGTTGGAGGGCAGTGTGGAGTGAACAAGGGAGTCACGGAGAGAGTGGTCTCTCCGGAAAGCAGACAGGGGTGGGGATGGAAAAATGTCTTGGGGTGGTGGTGGTGGTGTCGGACCACCCAAGACATTTTTCCATCCCCACCCCGTCTGCTTTCCGGAGAGACCACTCTCTCCGTGACTCCCTTGTTCACTCCACACTGCCCTCCAACCCCACCACACCCGGCACCTTCCCCTGCAACCGCAGGAAATGCTACACTTGTCCCCACACCTCCTCCCTCACCCCTATCCCAGGCCCCAAGATGACATTCCACATTAAGCAGAGGTTCACCTGCACATCTGCCAATGTGGTATACTGCATCCACTGTGCCCGATGTGGCTTCCTCTACATTGGGGAAACCAAGCGGAGGCGGAGGCTTGGAGACCACTTTGCAGGACACCTCCGCTCAGTTCGCAATAAACAACTGCACCTCCCAGTTGCAAACCATTTCCACTCCCCCTCCCATTCTTTAGATGGGATGTCCATCATGGGCCTCCTGCAATGCCACGATGATGCCACCCAAAGGTTGCAGGAACAGCAACTCATTCCACCTGGGAACCCTGCAGCCTAATGGTATCAATGTGGACTTCACCAGTTTCAAAATCTCCCCTTCCCCAACTGCATCCCTAAACCAGCCCAGTTCATCCCCTCCCCCCACTGCACCACACAACCAGCCCAGCTCTTCCCCCCTCCACCCACTGCATCCCAAAACCAGTCCAACCTGTCTCTGCCTCCCTAACCTGTTCTTCCTCTCACCCATCCCTTCCTCCCACCCCAAGCCACACCCCCATCTACCTACTAACCTCATCCCACCTCCTTGACCTGTCAGTCTTCCCTGGACTGACCCATCCCCTCCCTACCTATACTCTCCACCTATCTTCTTTACTCTCCATCTTCGGTCCGCCTCCCCCCCTCTCCCTATTTATTCCAGTTCCCTCCCCCCATCCCCCTCTCTGATGAAGGGTCTAGGCCCGAAACGTCAGCTTTTGTGCTCCTGAGATGCTGCTTGGCCTGCTGTGTTCATCCAGCCTCATTTTATTATCTTGGAATTCTCCAGCATCTGCAGTTCCCATTATCTCTGACTCCAGAATATAATTCAAAACAAGAGCATTGACTACTTTAAGAATATTGCCACTTTAACAAGACCAAGTCAGCAGCTGAAAAGTTATGATTGATATAGAGAGACAGCAGCAGCTGTGGAAGGAATCTCAGGTGTCCAAAGGTAAATGTTGCATTCAGAAGCAGGGAAGATGCACTACAACAAGGTAGGCAAGGAGAAAAAACCCAGCCAAAATGTAAATGCCTGAAGCCTATGAAGGAAGTTCTGTCAGGAGCAGCTGAATGATCTAGGAGGTAAGGTTTGGAGAACATTTTAGGGAAAATTGGATAATGTCATGAAAGACTAGAAAGGGAGACAACAGCCCTTAAAAGAAAATCCTCACTTCTCATAACAAGCATCACTGCTAGCCACACTAGGCTGCATGACATAGCAATGAGGACCAAGGAAATGGCCCACAAAGAAATTTAAAATGTAGCTACAGAATTGCGAAGGGTTCTGATTTTGTTTGAGCTGCAAGTGAACAAGTTTAAATAAAATCAAATATAATTGTTATTAGAAGAAATGCCACAATAAGTCAGATGTAAAAAGGAGCAGAGTAAGATGTGCAATGGGTGCAGCCAAAGACCTTAGATGTATGAGGAGAAAGTTCTTGGCTAAGAAAGAGCAGCATGGTGGCTTCACAATGCCAGGTACCTGGGTTCGATTCCAGCCTCAGGTGACTGTGTAGATTTGCACAGCACATTCTCCCTGTGTCTGCGTGGATTTCCTCCCACAGTCTAAGAGGTGTGCAGGTGAGCTTGAATGGCCATGCAAAATTGCCCACAGTGTCCAGGGATGTGTAGGCTAGATTGATTAGCTATGGGACATGATGGATTACAGGAATAGGGTGGTGGGGGTGGTGTAGTAGCTTGGTCTGGGTGGGATGATGTTCAGAGGTTCAGTGTGGACTTGATAGGCCTGATGGCTAGCTTCCACACTGTAGGGATGTTGTTATTCTAAATGAAAAAAAGTTAGGAAAATATCCATTTAACCTGGAATTAGACAGGAAATCTCCACCTCTCTGTGAATGAATGTTAGCAATTCTAGTAAATGCTAAGTGTTTACATTCTTTCCCTATAAATAATGGAGTTGAGAGGTGACATGCTGAGGTAAGCAATTAATGTTTGCAGATTATAGAATCTTCAATCACCTTTTCATCAAAGTGCGCAAAAAAAGTAGCCCCTAGCTTCATTCACTGGACCAAAAGAAGTTACATGGAACTAACTTTCCCAATCATCTCTTCACTCTCCCTCACTCCAGTTCTTCCATCACTAACTAGCAACTGATGACAATGTGGAACATTATGCCATCTTAGTTCTGCTCTCCACAAGATAGAGAAATTTAATTGTGTCAGTTTGATTTTAACTTCACTAAATTATTTTAATGAAATTATCCTATTAACATGTGTAGGCAATGTCAAATTGTTCTGATAATTGTAATTAATGATACCATAAAAGGATCATTAACATATGAGATTTCACAAATAACCATGGGGCAATAACAGCTTTTGAAACAATGATAGCCCTCCATTTAAATACCTCTGGCGTTATTGACAGGGGAAAGTCTGCTCCACAAATAACAATTCTGTGAAAGGAAATCTGGCCTAATTGAGAATAAGAGAGGAGGAATCAAAAAAACTGCTGGGAAGAGTAGCAGCCCAGTCAAGTAAATTCCCCTCAAGAAATGGATGAAAAACCTTAAATCATCCCTTCAGGTCATTCCCACCAGACTATCTTGATGCTGAGAAACCACTGGTCAATATTTATCACTCAAGCAATCTTTTAAAAAATGTGAACAAGATCAGAAATTGCTGGAGAGAAACTGAAGGGAGCTAGGAAAGTGTTGGCTTATATGCAGGAGATAGGCTGGGAGGGAAGGATAAGGAGTAAACGATAAGGGGGAGCGCGAGAGTGAGCGCGAGAGCGCGAGAGCGAGCGCAGTTGGACAGGTAAAGGAGTGAATAACAATGTTGCAAGGAAGATGAATAGCTACTAATGCTGACTGTTAGAGCCTAACAATGTGTAATAACTATGTGATAGCAAGGTCTGGCTTGTGGGAGTTAGGGTAAGGACATGGGAGTATTCAATCCCTAAAGTTTTAGTGTTACCACAAGAAAGGCCAAACCCCTCTGATCATTAAACTAAAACACAAACCCAATCTGTTATGATGGGATCAGGGTTTCCCTCCACTAATTACCCCCAAAACACCCAGAGAAGCTCATCTTTCCCCTCAAATCTGGAAAAAAACAGTGATTAAAAGAAAGAAAATCCCTGCTCTCCATTTTACAAGTAACAGGAAACAATTTATTTAACCCATCAATTAACAAAATTACTAAACAACTAACAATTTGCCCTTAGGCTACTAATTACTTCCTAACTCGTCTAAATTCTACTGGGATGCTGTTTAAGTAAAGACAAGTCCCACTAATATAAACCCAATTAATAACAAACAAGTTTAACTTAATCTCTCCAAATTCACACAAACTGTTTTCTCGTATATTCTGTCATCTGTTCTCCACAGAATTCTGTCAGGGATTTTTTTTCCCCCCCCTATAATATCTTCAGTGAGGACTTTGGAGCAAAAATATCATGGTACCTTTAGTTAATTAGATGGGATTTCTTTGAGAGCTGAATAGTGCTAACTCTGGCAGTTGGGAAGTGACTCTCTTTTGGGTGGCAGTTGGCTCTCCCCAATTTTCCCAAATGTCCTCATCTTATATATCTGTAATGACATAATCAAATTTTTACAATAGGATTGGTTTCAGGCTGTAAACACCATCAAATTTAAATTAAATTGGCTTTTGGTGTCAAAGTGCTTGGTTTAAATTAATTTGCCGAATTCAAACTGGTTGTCACAACAACAAAACAAGACTGAGATCTGGTATCTCAGATTCTCCAGCATTGGCAGTTCCTACTATCTTATCAAAACAAGCCTACTGTTTTGCCTGCCATGTCAAAAGCATTTTTGACACATTTGTTTTACTTTGAGGCTTTGTGCTGGCAACTTCAGTTGCTGCTGGCAGACTTTTTAAAATTTTCAAAGCACAAATCTCTTAAAGGAACCACATTTTTAAGGCTCCTGCCTTCAATTCACAATTACTCTACCCAACTTCATAACACCTCCTCCCTTAAAGAAAAAAGAACCATGAAAAGATGGCTTATTTTGCTAAATCTAACAATTACAGCAAAATACCTAGTTGAGTACACTAAAGTTGTACCTTTAATACTATTTCTAAAATATATTAATATGGGACTGTACTGATTCTCTTATCTACACATTTTCTTTAAAGCTGCAATAACACATCTGCAACATTTTTTCATCAGAGTATATGTAAAATTTGTAAGTTAATAGCCTGTAACATAAGACTCCAACAAAATGCATCATAGTTTTGTCCTTAAATTTTTTCCAGTAAAGCCAGAGGGTTGTGGTTTTTTTAGACACGACCATTTCTGAAATATTGTTCATAATGTTAAAAAAAAAACTTAAAATGTTGTAAGGCCAGCACCAAATGAATAATTCTTTTTTCAACAGTGGAGTATTTTCCCTCATGAATATTGAGTTTCCTTGAAAAATACCCAACTGGCCTTTCAATTCCACCATCATCCTCCTGCATCAACACAGCTCCAACCCCTACACATAGGAATGGCACGGTGGCTCAGTGGTTGGCACTGCAGCCTCACAGCACCAGGGACCTGCCTCAGGCAGCTGTCTATGCAGAGTTTGCACATTCTTCGTGTCTGTGGGGGTTTCCTCTGGGTGCTCTGTTTCCCCCCCCCCCCCCCCCCCCCACCACCCCACAGCCCAAAGGTGTGCAGGCTAAGTGGATTGGCTGTGCTAAATTGCCCAAAGTGATCAGGGGTGTGTGGGTTAAATGGGGGATGGGTCTGGGAGGGATGCTTCAAGGGTCAGTATGGACTTGTTGGGCCAATGGGCCTGTTTCCACACTGTCGAGATTCAATGATTCTGTCATGGGCACCAATAGCTACTTTAAAGCTTTGAGAAATTTGGTGTGGCTGAAACTGGTGCAGTGGTTTATACAGCTTTAAATTCTCAAATGCCTCCTGGCAATGTTCTGTCCACCAAAATTTCATGTTCGTTTTTAGCAAATCTGTCAGCAATGCTTCCACCCTGCTAAAGGCAGGCACAAATTTCCAGGAGAACCCACTAAGCCCCAAAAATTGAAGCACCTCTTTCTTCCTTCGAGGATAGTGTTGGAAGTTTCCTGATGGCCTTTGTCTTTATGTTCCTCGGGGTCATCCTTCCATGAAGGATGTTACGTCCCAAGAATGTCACTTCTGCCTTTGCAAATTCAGTTTTTTCTAAATTTATAACCAGTTTTGCCTCCCGTAGTCTTTGAAAGAGTTCTGCCAAATGATCTTTCGATGGCTAAAGATCGTTAAGTTTTCTATATAGATGGCACAATTAGTCAATCTTGCCACAGCTCTGTTCATAAGTCTTGAAGTGTGGTTGGTGTGTTCTTCATTCCAAAGGGCATTACTTAAAATAGATACAGCCCTATGGAGTTACAAATGCAAAAGCTTCTTTCAGTCTCTCTGACAAAAGTACTTGCCAGTAAACATGGTGTAAGTCCAACATGGTAATATAAACCGCTTGTCCAACTTTTTCCACACAGTCCTCCAACTTTGGAATAAGGAATGAGACTGATTTTGTTACGGCTTGACCTTCTGAATGCATTCCGATTCTTTTTGAGTAATCTTCACAATGTAGATCTTTTATTGTCTCATCTTTTTGTGGTATCTCCATTGATCTTTCAGAACTAAACACCTCTGCCTGTTCAGGTTCTTCCTGGACCATTTTGTCAAATAGGGTGTCAGCTAACTGGACATCAACTCCTTAGTATTTCTTTGGTTTTTCCCCCCCTCTTACTTGAGCTTTTAACAGTGGGATCTTGTCACCACATTAGTCTGGAAAATTTCCGGACTATTTTTCTTAACTCTTCAGGTTTTCCTTTGGCTTCTCCACTACAAAGGGGTGTTATTCCCTCTTGTTCCTAAAATGTCGTTTAAGAACAAACTGTATTCCTGGAATTGACACTCTTTCAATCACTTCCCAGTCCTGATTGGGCTTTCCAAACTGATTTTACACAGGGGAATGCTAAATCTCTGTCAACCTATTCCACAGATTGCCACTCTCTCAGCTAATATTTCAGAAGGAGTGCAAATTCTTTCATTTCTTATTATTAGAGACTGACCATCTCCCATAACTCTCAATATTCTAACTTCTTTACCTTCTCTCCCTGTTCTTACTGGATAAAGATTATTCAGAGGGGATGTCTTTGTAGAGATCAGGCACTGTCTCATTATCCAACCAGTAACTAGGCTGTGCATGATCCTGCAGCTCCTTGACACCTTTTGGGATTTCCTTCACTACCTTAAATAATCTCACTTGTTTAGCCTCTTTTGCCACATCCTTTTTTCCAGTGCTTTTCTTCAACCAACCAGAACTGTGACTTTGTGTCTCACCTTAGGGCAGTGAAAACACCCTTTCCCAGTGTAAGATATAACAAAGTGTGAAGCTGGATGAACACAGCAGGCCAAGCAGCATCTCAGGAGCACAAAAGCTGACGTTTTGGACCTAGACCCTTCATCAGAAGAGGGGATGGGGAGAGGGTGCTGAAATAAATATGGAGAGGGGGAGGCAGATAGAAGATGGACAGAGGAGAAGATGGGTGGAGAGGAGATAGACAAGTTAAAGGGGTGGGGATGGAGCCAGTAGAGGTGAGTGTAGGTGGGGAGATAGGGAGGGGATAGGTCAGTCTGGGGAGGATGGACAGGCCAAGGGGGTGGCTTGAGGTTAGTAGGTATGAAATGGAGGTGCGGCTTGAGGTGGGTGGAGGGGATAGGTGGGAGGAAGGACAGGTTAGGGAGGCGGGAACGAGCTGGGCTGGTTTTGGGATGCAGTGGGGGAGGGGAGAGTGGGGGAGGGGAGGTTTTGAAGCTGGTGAAATCCACTGATACCATTGGACTGCAGGGTTCCAAAGTGGAATAGGAGTTCCTGTTCCTGCAACCTTCGGGTGGCATCATTGTGGCACTGCAGGGGGAGTTGAAATGGTTCGTGACTGGGGAGGTGCAGTTGAACCGAGCGTAGGTGTTCTGCAAAGCGGTTCCCAAGCCTCTACTTGGTTTCCCCGATGTAGAGGAAGCCACAATGGGTACAGCGGATGCAGTATACCACGTTGGCAGATGTGCAGGTGAACATCTTTTTGATCTGGAAAGTCTTCTTGGGGCCTGGGATGGGGGTGAGGGAGGTGGTGTCGGAGAGTTGGCGTCTGGCATCGGCGATGTAGAGGTCAGTGTGCCATACTACCACTGCGCCACCCTTGTCTGCAGGTTTGATGGTGAGGTTGGGATTGGAGCGGAGGGCTGCCCGTTCTGCAGGGGAGAGGTTGGAGTGGGTGAGAGGGGTGGAGAGGTTGAGGCGGTTAATGTCTCGACAGCAGTTGGAGATGAAGAGGTCGAGGGAAGGTAGGAGGCCTGGGGGTGGTATCCTGGAGGAGGACTTGTGTTGGAAGCGGGTGAAGGGGTCAGTGGCGGGAGGGTTAGGCTCCCGATTGAAGTAGGCGTGGAGGCGAAGGCAGGTGGCGCAGTGGTAGTATGGCGCACTGACCTCTACAAATCGCCGAGGCCAGATGCCAACTCTCCGACACCACCTCCTACCGCCCCCTCGATCATGACCCCACACCCGAGCACCAAACCATCATCTCCAACACCATTCATGACCTCAACACCTCAGGGGACCTCCCACCCACAGCCTCCAACCTCATTGTTCCCCAACCCTGCACGGCCCGTTTCTATCTCCTTCCCAAAATCCACAAACCTGCCTGCCCTGGTCGACCCATCGTCTCAGCCTGCTCCTGCCCCACCGAACTCATCTCCACCTATCTGGACTCCCCTTTTGCCCAGGAACTCCCTACCTACGTCCGTGACACCACCCACGCCCTCCACCTCCTCCAGGAATTCCAATTCCCTGGCCCCCAACACTTCATTTTCACCAGGGACGTCCAGTCCCTATACACCTGCATTCCGCATGCAGATGGCCTCAAGGCCCTCCGCTTCTTCCTGTCCCTCAGGCCCGACCAGTCCCCCTCCACTGACTCCCTCATCCGCCTAGCCAAACTCGTCCTCACCCTCAACAACTTCTCTTTCGACTCCTCCCACTTCCTACAGACTAAGGGGGTGGCCATGGGCCCCAGCTATGCCTGCCTCTTTGTAGGTTACGTGGAACAGTCCCTCTTCCGCACCTACACAGGCCCCAAACCCCACCTCTTCCTCCGTTACACTGATGATTGTATCGGCGCTGCCTCTTCCTCCCCAGAGGAGCTCGAACAGTTCATCCACTTCAACACCTTCCACCCCAACCTTCAGTTCACCTGGGCCTTCTCCAGCACATCCCTCACCTTCCTGGATCTCTCAGTCTCCATCTCAGGCAACCAGCTTGTAACTGATGTCCATTTCAAGCCCACCGACTCCCACAGCTACCTAGAATACACCTCCCACCCACCCTCCTGCAAAAATTTCATCCCCTATTCCCAATTCCTCCGCCTCTGCCCCCACGATGAGGCATTCCACTCCCGCACATCCCAGATGTCCAAGTTCTTCAAGGACCACAACTTTCCCTCCCCACAGTGATAGAGAACGCCCTTGACCACGTCTCCCGCAACACATCCCTCACCCCGCCCCCACCACCCAAAGAAGATCCCCCTCATTTTCTCACACACCACCCCACCAGATACAACGCATCATCCTCCGACACTTCCGTCATCTACAATCCGACACCACCAAAGACATTTTTCCATCCCCACCCCTGTCTGCTTTCCAGAGAGACCGCTCTGACTCCCTTGTTCGCTCCACACTGCCCTCCAACCCCACCACACCCAGCACCTTCCCCTGCAACCGTAGGAAGTGCTACACTTGCCCCCATACCTCCTCCCTCACCCCTATCCCAGGCTCCAAGATGACATTCCACATTAAGCAGAGGTTCACTTGCACATCTGCCAATGTGGTATACTGCATCCATTGTACCCGATGTGGCTTCCTCTACATTGGGGAAACCAAGCGGAGGCTTGGAGACCGCTTTGCAGAACACCTCCGCTCAGTTCGCAACAAACAACTGCACCTCCCAGTCGCAAACCATTTCCACGCCCCCTCCCATTCTTTAGATCACATGTCCATCATGGCCCTCCTGCAGTGCCACAATGATGCCACCCGAAGGTTGCAGGAACAGCAACTCATATTCCGCTTGGGAACCCTGCAGCCTAATGGTATCAGTGTGGACTTCACCAGCTTCAAAGTCTCCCCTTCCCCCGCATCCCTAAACCAGCCCAGTTTGTCCCCTCCCCCCACTGCACCACACAACCAGCCCAGCTCTTCCCCTCCACCCACTGCATCCCAAAACCAGTCTCTGCCCCCCTAACCTGTTTTCCTCTCACCCATCCCTTCCTCCCACCCCAAGCCGCACCTCCATCTCCTACCTACTAACCTCATCCCACCTCCTTGACCTGTCCGTCTTCCCTGGACTGACCTATCCCCTCCTATACTCTCTCCACCTATCTTCTTTTCTGTCTTCAGTCCACCTCCCCCTCTCCCTATTTATTCCAGAACCCTCACCCCATCCCCTTCTCCGATAACGGGTCTAGGCCCAAAACGTCAGCTTTGGTGCTCCTGAGATGCTGCTTGGCCTACTGTGTTCATCCAGCCTCACGTTTTATTATCTTGAAAAAGCCTTCACATCTTTTCAATTGAATTTTGGTCATGTTTTGACATATTTGCATGGATCCCTACTAGGTTAGTGCTACTGTGAGTTTGGTCATCCTAACTTCTATCTTGTACTTTTCTTTCTGCCATCTGAAGTTTTTGTGCTTCAAGTTCCAATTTCACTTTGTCCAATTTGAACATTCTTTCCCTTTCTTCTGTCTCTTTCTCTGCCCCTCTTTCCCCCTCTCCAGTCTGTCTTGGTCTCTCTCGGTCTTCTTTCTCTTTCCTCTGCCTGTAGCTGTAATTCAAACTCTTGCCTTCCTTTCATTCTCTAACTTCAATTGTCTCATTTGTGAACAATGTTTTTTTAACTCCACTGCACTTTTCTGTTTCTCTGGCACAGCTGAATTCTCAACCAACTCCTTTACAATTTTAGCTTTCCTTTCATCCACAGTTTAATCCAATTCTAACCCGTTTGTTAATTCTAACAGTATCTCCTTCCTTGATCTTTCTTGGCAAATTTGGGAAGTATCTTCCAGCCCTAGAACCTCCTTAGCAATGTTAAAAGCCATTTCCCTCACTTTTAATTTAACCAATGACAAGTAACCAAAATTAAATTTTTTTCTTCACCTAAGTTTTATGTAAGGATCTAGGACACTCATCCCAAAGTCTGTTCAAATCTGTTCAGATCTATGCAGGTTCCATACATAAACTTGCATCAGAGATAGTAGGAACTGCAGATGCTGGAGAATGAGATAACAAGGTTTAGAGCTGGATGAACACAGCAGGCCAAGCAGCATCATAGGAGCAGGAAGGCTGATATTTCAGGTCTAAACCCTTCATCATAAATGGGTCTAGGCCCAAAATGTCAGCTTTCCTGCTCAGCCTGCTGTGTTCATCCAGCTCTGCACCTGGTTATCTCCAAACATAACCTGTCCAGATCCCAGGCTCCCGATCCTGGATGAGACCCCAATTTTTTTTGTTATGATGGGGAAAGGCCGAACCCCTTTGAACATTAAACTAAAACACAAGTCCCAATCTGTTAGAGATAGTAGGGACTGCCGACGTTGGAGAATCTGAGGTAACAAGGTGTAGAGCTGGATGAACACAGGGGGCCAGGCAGAAATCAGAGGAGCAGGAAAACTGATGGTTCAGGTCTAGACTCATCCAGCTCTGCACCCTGTTATCCCATCATAACAGATTGGGATTAGGAGTTCCTTTCAACAATTACCTCTTAAAAACACACACAGAAGCTGGTCTTTTCCCTTTATATTCTAGTAAAAGAGTGGTTAAAAGAAAGAAAATCCTGATCTCCATTTTACAAGTAACAAGAAACAATTTGTTTACTTAACCCAACAATGAACACATTAACAAAATTACTAAACAACTAACAATTCTCCCCAAGACTACTAACTACTCCCGAACTGGTCTAAATTCTACTGGAATGCTGTTTAAGTAAAAGGTAAATCCCACTAATATAAACCCAATTAGTGACAAACAATAAATTATGACTTAATCTCTCCGAGTTTACACAAAACTGCCTTCTGGAATACTCTATCACCTCTGCTGTCTTCACAACCGTCATTCTTCCATTATTTCTGATGCCAGGGATGTTTTATTTCTATAATTTTTTTCAATAAGGACTTTGAACTAAAATTGTGGTGCCTTTGGTTAATTAGATGGGATTTCTTTGAGAGCTGAATGATGCTAACTCTGGCAGTTGGCAAGTGGCTCTCTTTTGGGTGACAGTTAGCGCTCTCCACTTTTCCAAATGCCCCCGTCTTTATATAACCTAATAACAATCAAATTCTTATAATGTATTTGTTTTCAGACTGTCAACACCATCAGATTTAAGTTAAATGATGCACCTAGATACAGAAAGCCAATTTAAGTTAATTAGTCGAATTCAAACTGGTTGTCACGACAACAAAACAAGATTGAGATCTGGTATCTCCGATCCTCCAGCATTGGCAGTTCCTACTATCCCATCAAAACAAGCCTGCTGTTTTGCCTGCCACTTGTAAGGCTTTTTTGATACTTTTGAGGCTCTGTGCTGGCAACTTCAGCTGCTGCTCACAGACAGCATTTTTTAAACTCTTAAGTACAGACAAAAGACAAATCTCTTAAAGGAAACAAGCATTTTAGCTTCCTGCCTTCCACTTTGCAATTACGCTACTCAACTTTGTTAAACCTAGCTACCAGAAGTTCTGAAGGAGGGTCACTTGACCCAAAACGTTAACTCTAATTTCTCTCCACAGACTTGCTGACCTTTTCCAGCAATTTCTGGATTTGTTTTTGATTTACAGCATCTGCAGTTCTTTCAGTTTTTTTAAGAAAGGCACCATCCAGTTGTTACCATATTGCTATTTGTGGATGCACTTGTTCATAAGTTGGTTTCTGTATCTTATACATTACAATAATGACTACATTTCAAGCTACTTGATTGTCTGAAAATTGTTTTAGACTGTCCCGAAGTAGTAAGAAGCATAAGAGAAAAGAAACACAAGTCTGTCTTTTTCCTGTATGTGCAACTATTTCAATAAGACTGACAAAAATTATTTGTTAAAAAAATGCAGAGTACCACACATGCTTTAAACCAGAAATAAGAAAGAAAATGCTTGAAAAGAACTCAGCAGTCTAGGGCCTGAGCAGTGTCTGAGTAGACAGAGAAACAGAGGTAATGTTTTCAGGTCTGTGACCTCTCACTGGAACAGATGGAATAGCATGGAATTGTTCCTAGAGGGCCAAAGGAATTGATGATGGGAGAAGAAACAAAGCATGTGCCTGGAGCATGTGTGCTGTTGACTGAAAAAGTAGGAAACCAAGGAGACAAAAGGAAACAAAACAGAGACTGAGACAGTTTATAGCCTGACCTTGAACTCATAGTCGAGTCCAGAAGGCTGTAAAGTGTCAAATCAAAAGATGACTTTTCAGGATGAAAGATCATCCTGAAGCTTACATTGAACCTCACTCAGGTTGAGGGCAAAAGTGACAGCATGAAAACAAGATGGAGATTAAAGGCTGCTGGAAATTTGGGATCATGCCTATGTACCATTGGAGCTGTTCCAGAAAGTGGTCACCTAGTGTGTGTTTGATTTTACAAATGTTGAGAAGTGAAAACAGTTGACAAAGTTGAAAGATGGTTTGCAAAAAAATCACTACTACACCTGAAAAGGGGCTTTGGACTGTGCCGTAGCTGGAAGTAAAAAGACAATTGTTTACATTGGCTTAGAAAGGCACGACAAGAGAGAAGTGTGGTGGTGTTGTGACCGAGGAGTGGACCAGGGTATCTCAGAGAATGGTCACTTTTAAATGCAGAAACGGGAAGATGTGCTCGATGGCAACATCATGCTGAAGGAATGGGACATGGCAGAAAACGATGTACCAAATATAAAAGCTGATGGGATAGAAATTGAGGACAAGGGGAACCCTATTATGTTTCTGGGGAGAGGGAAAGCATATGGGAAGAACTGTGACGGACATAATCAAAGGGTTCAACAACCATGCTGAGGTTAGTGTTGGAGGTGAATCCTCAGTTGAGCAGCAGAGCAGCTACTTGCAAATGAGAGTCCAAACACAGGCCTGTGTGAACTTCTCCATTCGGTCTGCAAGCATAATCCTGAGGCTCTGGTGGTCTGACATTTTAACTGTCCACCTTGTGTGGTCAATGCTGCATAGTCTACCACAACTGACTGGCAAAAATAATCATTCAAAAGACTGTAATTTAAACTTTTGGCGATAATGTGAAATCAGATTGGCTTCCTGTGACACTATTTCATGGCAGTAGTATACAACTGGCCAAGTCTACATTGCACTCATTACACTTTACTGAAAGATTTGATTTACCTCCTAAAATGTGTTGCGCACATGCATTAATGTTATGATAGCAAATTACAAGCATTGATGCATAGAGATTTCTTAATCCTATTGTCTATCAGAAGTATAGACAAGAATAGAATTGTGCTATTTGATGACACCACTCCAATCAAACCATAAGCCATAGGAGTGGAAGGCAGGCCATTCGGCCCATCAAGTCTACTCAGCCTTTAAATCATGGCCGATGGGCATTTCAACACCACTTCCCTGCACTCTCCCCGTAGCCCTTTATTCCTTTTGAGAATTTTTTAATAATCACTCATTAATCTTAGCTGTATGATTTCTGGCCAGTGGAATTCACTCATTCATTGTGAAAATTTGTTTGTCAAAATTCAGTTCGGTCTAGAGCAGTTGTACAGAATTTATATCTGGAAGTTGAAAAAATTCCTTCAGAGAAAGAAAAGAAAAATTTCCTTTAATTTAGATCCAAATATAATGGGATGGTCTGGAATCTGCAATTTTCCTTGGCTCTTTAAACAGCTGAGGGCCGACACTGTCTGGATGATATTTTTGTTTATGATTTTAAATGAACATGCTTTCAGGTAAAGCAATCTGTTCCATGGGAGAGCATTTTAGATGGTGTGGCAACATTGAGGAAAAGAACAGCTGTCTGAAACTCAGATGTTCTGCACAAACCATCACAAATTGCTCAGCTGGTACCTGCACACTTTGTGATCATTTGGTGAAAGTAATCATTTGGGGACCTGCTCAAATTGACTGTTTGAATTGAATTTCAATGTAATGAAATCACACGTGAGAATAATTGTATAGAACAACATTCTCCACAACAGATAACGGCTTGCATTAGTTAACTGCTTATTTAATGTTGACGGAGCCAATTCTATTACGTTCACTACTTTTTCTTCACACCTGACTAATTGCAGATAACAAGACTCAACTGTAGCTCCTTAATTAAAATAAAAGACTGAAATTTTCCAATTTGCAGTTGAAGTGTGATGGTGAGTGAGTTTCATTGTGTCCACTCTGCCATGGCCTGGGGCAAGTTTGACTCATGATCTCTCTTTCCACCCTATTAATTTTTCAACCAAGGTGTCAGTGCAATTCTTGGGGATTAATGTAGCAGGTGAGATGGGATTGCTTGCCACGTGTGCCCTGCTTGCTTACAGGCCTGTGGTACTATATTCAAACTGCATGCCAGATCAGGATCAATCCCTTATACTGTGATGCTTGGCATAGAAAATGTTGCCGAGGGAGGGAAAACTAGGTCCCTGCTTCCACACTGGGGTCTGGCATGTTTACTGGGTGATAGAGATGAAGGCTATCCTTGGTGGTGTGTAATGTCCCTGACAGAGGTAGGACTCCTTACTCAGTCGGAGTCCAAATATTGGGATTTGCCAAGAGAACAGCTGGATAGTTCAAGACTAGAGGACACCAGTGGTGACAAACCCTGTAAGCTTCATTGTGTTGTGCTGCTGTTGAATACTAATGCTTTCTTAACGTCAAGCTCTTATCCATTTTCCAAATTAACTCCCTTTCTCCCCTTATGCAGGTTTTTGTTCAGACAAATACACAGTGCTGGAAACTCTCAGATCAACATCCAACTCTAAGGAAGAAGCCTAGGAGCCCTCAGGAGGATGCATCAGCAAGGTATTCTCCTGCACCCTCCAACAGTTCAGAGACTTTCACCTCGCTATGTACTTTTCATAGGTTAGACTCCAGAGCACGATCTGGTGAGAACACAACCAGCATATCCCTGCAGCTGGTTAGGGAAGAAAATGTCCAGGTCGATAGCACTCGGGGAGCTGCCAGAGACCAGATACCCACCTAGGCCCAGGAAGAAGTCATGCCCCATTCGTGGTCATTCATGACTTGATCAAACTGCAGATACAGGCATTAGAACAGCAGGCATGCTTGTGTGAGGCAGTCAGTAACTTAGAACTAAGAATGGAGGAGCCCACTAATGTTCTCAGTACAGTGCTGGCTCCACATCTCTCCGCCTGGTTGATTTCATGGGATGGGTTGGACACTGCTGTGGGTGCCCTGGCAGAACGCTCAGTGGCTCAGATCTGTTGCAATGAATCTGCTACAATGCTCTGCCTTCACACAGAACTTCATGGGAGGCTTCCCAGTTATGTCATAGTCATGCCTTGAGACCACAGAGATACATGATTTTATCCAATTGTATTTTGCACAACCAAAGGTTTGATGGTACACTGAACACATTCCATGAGTAAGCTATAACATCAGAACCCACAACACCTACTCTCACCTTACAGATGATCAAAAATGGTTCAAAGGATTTCATTAGTTCTTATTTGTCATACAGAATACTTGTGTACTTGTAAGAGGAGATCTTTGCCCTGCAGAAACAGGGTCTACCTCTTGTTAGAAAGTCAGCAACCTGCCCTATAATGTCCAGTGGTGACTGGGAAAAGGAGAACTGTAATGTCCAGCCAAGTTTCACCTTATATAACTTGTAATTACAATTCCTGATGGTCTTTTATTAAATACTGTTGTAATAATTGTTTTTAGGAATAGAATCTAGTTCCTTCATTATATGATAAACTTTAATCAAAGACTACATGATTCTGAAGTATAGAGACTTATATTGAGCCAATCTGTGTAACTGGGGTTTTAATGAGAGAATTAAGCTTTTTTTTTTTTTTTTTTTTACAAAAAGGTACATCCAGGAATGTATTTATTGTCCCTTCCTCACTGAATGGCTATTCAGATGCAATGAGGCTGGGGTCCCCAATAAGCTACATGCTGTATAGATATCATTCTCTAAAGGCCATTAGCAACCAAATAGGTTTTTAATGACAATCCATTAATTAAATGATCACAGTCACCAATACTACATTTTTAAAATTAAAATATAGTCATTAGCTGAATTTAAGTTCCTCAGCTGCTATGTTAGGATTTGAATTTGTGCTACCAGATTATTAAGTTACCCATCTTGATTGCTAGTCTAGTCACAATTATTATACGGACACTTTCAAATGGAATTTTTAAAAATTGTTTTCAAAGCTTAGATATCACCAGTTGTTTGAAAAGATGAAAACTATATATTGTGGTTGGAAACATTTGAGTGTCAGGAACATGACATACTACTTGGTACACTTTGTCAAAACACTTTCCCAGAGCCGTGGCACATCCTGCTTCTGGATGCCCCAGCCACCTTGTTCATTCTGTCAAAGGACGAGTTTCTAATTAAAGAGACCAAGACATGGAGTTGTAAGAACGAACTAGTGCTTGGATTGTAACACTGCAGCAACCACAACAAATGGAAAGGCAACCTGCTAAGGATACCCCTTGCCGGAACCCAGAAGTCCTGCCAGCAAGATCGGAGGAGTTGAAGTGAGGTTAACCTTCCCAAGTGTGAAAGAGTTGAAACTCTTAACTGAACATGCACAAAATGGAATTTAAGGGGAAGTTGGCAGCAGAGGTTTGGTCCCTATAAACCTGCAGATTGTGCACCAAGAGGATCCACTCACTGAGGAACACGGGAAAAGGAGAGTGATATAGCACTTCCAGCTACCAATCTCCACACCCAGCCTTCTGCTGCCCTGGACAATACACCTTGCAGCTTCACTCTTTGTCTCTCTGCTGCATCTCACATCTGCATGTGAACTCAAAATCCCATTCAAAAATCATATTGTCAGTCTATTGCCCTCAGGGACTCATGCCTCAAAAGAACTTCCACAAATAGTGTCCTTTGCTCCAGTGCACAGATCTCATTATGTTGGAGCCACAATTTTCTCTGCCGTTTTCTCCCGACAGGAGAGGGAAGCACGCAGCTTGATGAGAGGCACAGACTTGGTGTAAGGAGTGGGAGTGTGAAGGCAGTATGAGGTTACTGGCAAGTCATATCCATCTGGAACACTGGAAGGAATCCTGTTGCTGGAAGCTGTAGATATCAGCAGCGACCTCCAAGATCATGAGGCTCCTGAGGCACAGAAGCTCAGGTACATCTGCTCTATGGGGATGATTCTATGCTGATTCTATGTCTGTAGGTCTTGTAGTGATCAAGCCCTGTTGAACATCAGTATTCAGCCCTTCTGCCATGTGGAGGGGCATGTGACTGAGAAGGTAGTTGCTGCTGCTCATGGGATTACTCCTGCTTGAGTTATTTGTGGTGGTGTGACTTATATTTGTCTGCCATCGGCAGGGGGTGAAAGGAAGGAACTGCATAACCTGCTTCTTTGCTGTATGAAAGCTTGTAGGAAAATGCTGCTGGATGGGAGTGAAGTGCCAAATGCTGTAGTGCCATACAAGATGTTGCCAGTCACCTGTGGAGTGGTAAGAACGCTCCATGACAGGAAGTGCTTTGAACAGCCCCTTCTCAAATGGTCAAGGCTGGAAGACCTCAGTTTCATTGTTTAAAAAAAAGTCAGTTTCACTGAAGAAGCATTTTCCAAGTTGTGAGCAACCCAGCGACTCTAACAAGCTGTTTGTAATTCAGGAAATGGGTGCCCTTGCTAGTAACGTTGAATTCAACGAGGTTATTAATTACTTTGCCAATTGCCTTAATTGGTTTTCCACGTTCTTGGAATTTCTCCACCCAGAATCGATATTAAGGATAGGATTCTGTGTATGCTTGCAAACCTAGTCTCCCCATAGCTGGGAAAATCCCCCACCCCTTGTGGGTTTTAATTGTAATACAAGTCAAGAACATGTATAAGGCCAAAATAGTTGAGGATACTCCTACAGTGCACCGAGACATTTTAAGTTCATTAAAGCTTTACATAAAAATGGAAATCATGTTTTGTCTCTGAGTCATCCTGTGACTGCACGCTTGTACTTCACTTGTTTTGACTGTAGTTTCACATGGTTGGCTGGCAAAACCTTTGCAGCATGAAAGGCAGACGCTTCTAGCCTCTTTCAATCCTCATGGCCCCTCGGCCCCAATAGGGTGTACTTGTGTTTATAATGTAGGAAACCACATCATAAAATTGTGGGCCACACCAGCCAACTAGCTTCCTGGGCCACCCCTACACAGAGATACAGGCAGCCGGTCTTCCGGGAACCATGAGGTTCTTATGTGGCCAATCAATGGCTGCGTGATGATCTTCTTTAGCTAGCACTGGGATCTTACATGTGGTCCCAGAGATAAGCCAAGTGCAAACTGACAGACTGGTATTTGGAGAAGGGGTGAGGGCTCCTCCTATTTGCCCCATGGAGATGCCACCCATGGTATTGTCTATGCTTCATGTTTTCCCTTACCCCAATCCCTGATAGCCAAATCCCCCAGCACCTTCACTGAGGGCTGTTGGCCTGCCCCTGGCAAGAACCTGGACACAGGTTTCATCCCAGCAATGCTGAATATCCTCCTCGGCAATCGTTGACATGCCAACCATGGCTATATATTGCTCCTGTTGGCACTTCTTGGACAATAAAGCTGCTGGCCATTTGACTGACAACACTCAAAAGGTTGTTGTTCTTCTCCAAAGGGGAGACCTAATTCAAGCCAAAACCAAACCAAGAGCTGGTAAGTGGCCCCAGGTGATTTTGTTTATTTATTGTCACGTGTATTATCTTACAAAAATTAATGAGGGCTCACCAATGATTTGTTGGAAGAGAAAGACCCAGTCGTCAGTGTAAACCTTAGCCCCTAGATCTGTAGTTAAGCATTTCCTATTGTCCGAATTCTATGTATAATTCATAAGCTTGTAGATCATACCCCCAATATCTACATCAAGATTATTATTTAAAGTAAGAAATGGCAAGAGTTCCAACACTATTCCCCATTGGTCACCAATAGTAATTGGTCTCCAAGCAGATCTAGATCCATTGATGACCAACTTCTTCCCCGATGCATCCAGGCAATTTTCAATCCACTGTAGAAGATTACTAATTCCACACTGTTTTCCAGAAAAGCCTCATATCTGAACAAAAGCTTTCTGAAACCCAAAATAGATCATGTCTACTGGGTTACTCTCATTGTAAATGCATTTATAATAAGATTTATGATTTTGCTGCATGTCATGTTCAAAGCGTCATTATAATAGAAGTCCAAGGGAAACAAAAAAGTGACCTTTAATTGAAAGCAAATTTGAATAGCATTGAAAACTTTCAAGACCCTTCAACGTCTAGGATATTGATAGTGGCATTAAAGCTTTCCATTTATTCGCCATTAGCTTCTGAGGAAAGCAGTCTTTTGAGCTGCTTATGCCAAGAATAAGCTTGACTTCACCTAGCACGTTTAAACTTTGTAAGGCAGCCAAAGGTGCTAGAGTCAAAAAAAATACGAACATCAGGAGAGCTACTAAAAGCTGATCAGAGTTAAGGAGGATTTTAAAAGGCCTGGGAAGAAAGAGGGAATTCCAGAGTTATGGGTCCAAGACAGAGATGATGTACAAGGTAGGAAAGTGCTCAAAAAGGTTCAGAATTCAGAGAGTTCAATGTATTTTAAAATTGCAATATACGTAAACTGGAAGGCAGTAGTTGGACTAAATAATAGAAATGTCAGAAATCACTACCAAATGAATTATTGCATTAAAGTTACAAAAACATGTAACAATAGAAATTGAAGAGCTGAAAATCAACATTATTTATGATGCAAAATATTAGTATGTGTTATACTGATTATATGATTCGTCACTAGTCGTATAAATACTCAAATCGTTCTTGTAACTATAATACAATTTCTAATTGGATGTTGGAAATATGCCAAGTGTGGCAAACCTGAATTAGAACAATATAATTCTGCAGTGAATCAGTCGTGTCCTGCTTCTCCAAAGCCTGTTCACCTTCACTTGTCTGCATGAATACATGCCTGACAAGACTCAAATTAAGAGCATGATGGTTAGGCACGATATCCATCCACAAAGTGGCAGCAAAATTAACCAAATGGAAAATACATTTCAGCAATCTGACAAGCTCCCTGCGACAGCAACTTCCAAATTCTTACCATCTATCTTCCAGAACGACAAGGGCAGCCAAGTTGAGAACAATACCTGGAATAACCCCCTTCAAGCCAGGCACCATCTTAATTTGAGTGATTTGACCGAATGTGGCATCAAGGGGCAAACTCTTTGCTGGTCAGAGTCATATCTGGCACATAGGAAGCTGGTCGTGGTTGTTGGAGGTCAGTCATCTCACCTCCAGGACATCTCTGCAGGAGTTCCTCAGAGTTGGCCCCTATATCCAATCATCTTCAGCTGCTTCATCAAATGACCTTTCCTCCATCATAAAGGTCAGAAGTGGGGATGTTTGTCAATGATTGCACAATGTTCAGCACCATTCGTGACTGCTCCGATACTGGAGCAGTCCATGTCCAAATGCAACAAGGCCTGGACAATATCCAGGCTTGGGTTGACAAGTGGCAACTAACATTTGTGCCACACAACTGCCAGGCTATGACCATTATCAATAAGAGACAATCTAACCACTGCCCCATGACATTCCATGGTGTTACCATCAACAAAGTCCTCATTAACATCCTGGGGGTTATCATTTACTGAAACTCAACTGAACTCATCACATACACAGTGGCTACAACAGCAGGTAAGAGGCTGGGAATATTGTGGCCTGCAACGTACCTCCTGACTCCCTACAGCCTGTCCACCATCTACAAAGCACAGGTCAGGAGTGTCATGGAATACTCCCTGCTCGTCAGGATCAGTGCAGCTCCAAAAACACTCCAGAAGATTGACCATCCAGGACAAAGCAACCTGAATGGCACTACATCTACAAGCATCCACTCCCTCCACCACCAGTAGCAGTGTGTACTATCCACAAGATAACTAGAAATTCACCTAAGATAGTACCTTCCAAACCCACAACCACTTCCATCTAGAAGGACAGAACAGCAGATGCATAGGAATACCATCGATTTCAGGTTCTCTTCCAAGCCAGTGACCATCCTGACTTGGAAGCATATCAGCATTCCTTCACTGTTGCTGGGTCAAAATCCGAGAATTCTCCTCCAACTCCTATGACATCGTGGGTCAATACAGAGGTTATAAAGGCAGCTCACGACCACCTTCTCAAGGGCAAACATGCATGGGCAATAATTGCCAGCAACACCCACAGATGAATAATTTAAAAAACTATATTAACGTTCTTAAGTGTTGTTGGGTCGAAATCCTGGAAATTTATTCCGAATGTCACCGAGTTCGAGAGGGCAGCCGACCACAACTTTCTCCAGGGCAGTTACAGAAAGTCAAGAAGTGCTGACCTTGTTAGTAATTCTTACATCTCATGAAATAATTTTTTAAAAATTGTACAAGGGTGACTTCTTTTGTGCATATATATTGCTAAACATTTGCTGTTTTAAATGCCTAGAGTATTTTTTGAATGACTAATCACATTTTAGGTTGTGCTGTATTCTTTTTAAGACGGTGATTGATATGCTTTTTTTTCTACAATTCAACCTGTTAAATATGACAGAGGTACTGGTTATTCATGGTAATGAACTAGCAGCACATGATCTCAGATGAGTCCTGCCTAACACATTTCTGAGTTGATCTTCCCTTTTCCAATGTTGCAGTTGTCAAAGCTGTAAATTTTATGTCACGTCCTCATGATTAAAACTCCCTTTCAATGATTTTGGTGCACTTGGACTAATTTCACAGGAAAATTATTATTTCAATTGCTTAGTCAAGTCACTTTTGTTTGTTGAATGGAAATAGATCGCTACTCAATATTGGACAATGCAATTTGAAAGCCGTGCTTCAAACCTTCCTTAAACTGTATTAATTTTTCCAGCTTTTGAATCTCCAGCTACTTACCATCACAATTAAAGGTAGTTTATTTAAGTATATTGGACTCCTGCCAGAACCAAATGCAGGGATGCACTTAGAGTAAGAGACTTGCCCACATAGATCTTTGAACACGGGATAGATTTGGCTATAATGGTGTAATTGGCTACCTTAACATGAAGCTTGAGAGGTCACTTCCCTGTCAGGAAAATCCTAGCTGGAGTGAACATATGGACCAGAAGTCCAGAGTCTATTGGTGTAAGGCTGGAAAAGCACAGCAGGTCAGACAGTATCAGAGGAGCAGGAAAGTCAACGTTTCGGTGAAGTCAGTGTTGAGGCTGTTAGGCTGTAATCTCCGAAGGTGAAATGTCAGGTATTGTTCCTCCAGTTTACGTTTGGCCTCACTGACTGTGGAGGAGGCCAAGGATGGACATGTCACCAGGGGAGAGAGAGGGGGAAATATAGTGGAAGGAAACTGGAAGGTTGTGTTTGTTGATGCGTGCAAGTTGCAGATGCTCTGCAAACCAGTCTCCAAGATGCGTTTGGTCTCCCCGATATAGAGGTGACTGCATCAAGATGGATGATGTGCAGGTGAATTTCTGCCAGACCTCAAACGATTGTTTGGGGCCTTGGTGGGGGAAGTTTAGGGCAGGTAAAGCACCTCTTGTGGTTGCAGGGAAAGGTACCGACTGTGTGGTGGAGAAATTGGTGGGGAGTGTAGAGCTGATGAGGGATTCGCAGAATGAATGGCCCCTGCGGAAATTGGACAGGACTGGGGAGGGAAATATCTTTTTGGTGGTAGGTCTGATTCTAGGTGGCAGGAATGTTGCCGGGTGATGCATTGGATTCGAAGATTGGTGAGATGGTATGTAAGGATTAAGGGGACTCTATTCTTGTTGGGGAGGGGAAAAGGGTATTTGAGGGCAGAAGTGCAGGAAATGGAGGTGATGTAATTGAGGGCATCTTTAATTACAAAGGATGGAAATTACAGCCCTTAAAATAGGAGAATATCTGGGATATCCTGGAGTAGAACACCTCATCCTGGGAGCAGATGCAGCAGAGGAGGAGGAGGAATTGAGTATAGGATAGCATTTTTGCCAGAGGCTGGGTGAGAGGAAGAGTAGTAGAGGTAGTTGTGGGAGTCGGTGGGTTTGAAATGGATGTCAGTGGTGAGTTGCTTATCGGAGATTGAGTCAGAGGTCCAGGAAGGGGAGGGAGGTGTCAGAAATAGTCCCGGTAATTTTGAGGGTGGCGTGGAAAATGTTCACAAAGTTGAAGAACTGCTGGAGCACCTCCCAGGAGCACGAAGCCGCACTGATGCGGTCATCAACATAGCGGAGAAAGGTGAAGGATAGGATCAGCGTAGTTGCAGAAGAGGGACTGTTTCACAAAATCCTACAAAAAAAGAGGCAGGCATAACTCATGCCCATGTTGGTTCAACATGTCCATCTTTGGCCTGCTCCACTGTCAGAGTGAAGCCAAATGTAAACTGAAGGAACAACACCTGATATTTTGCCTTGGGATTATATAGCCTAATGGCCTCAACATTGATTTCACCAACTTCAAAATCCCTCCAGCCCCAGCCTGATCCCATGTCCAGCCCTCTCCCTCCTTCTTACCTCCCTGACCAGACCTAATCTGTCCATCTTCCTACTGACCCATCCGTACTACCCTTCCCATGGACCAATCTCAATAACCCGCTACCTGCATCCACTTATTTCTCCTACCCTTCCCCTTGCCCACAAGCCTCTGTCTATTTGTGTATGGGCTCATCTCCCCTCCCTAAAGGTTCAGCCCGAAATGTTGATTTTCCTGCTCCTGCTGTGCTTTTCCAGCCTCGCACCTATAGACTATGGCTTCCAGCAACTGCAGTCCTTATTGTTGCCCAGGAGGAGTCCAGTTCCATTGATTTTTAACACTGTTTTATATGCCAAGAAAAACAGGAGTATTTCTGCAAGTATCACACAAGTTACTAGTTTCTCCATATTCCTGGATCCACTGCTCCTTTAACCTGTCTCCTCTCAGTCTTCAGCTGAGAGTGGAAAGTAACATTTGCTTCACACGAACTCCAAACCAATGGCTATCTCCAATCAAAAAGACAATTTAATTAGCGCTGCTTGGCATTCAAAGGTGTTACCATGACTGAATCTCCTATTATCAGCATTGAGGTTGGAAACCAAACTGGACTCACCATATAAATACAACAGCTACAATAGCAGGTCTGAAGGTAGGAGTACTGCAGTGAGAGTGAGCAACTCACTTGACACCCTAAAGCCTGTCCAACATCTACAAAGCGTGAGACAAGACTATGATGGAAAGTCCCCGCATGCCTGGATAGGTGCAGCTCCAATAGCATTCAAAAAGCTCGATGTGATCCAGGACCAAGCAGCCCACTTGATTGGCACCAAATCCACAAGCATATGTTCTCACCACCATAAATGCTCAGTAGCAGCAGTGTGGACCATCTACAAGGTGCACTGCAGAAGTTTACCAAAAGCCCTTGCACAATGTCTTCCAAACCAGTTGGAAAGAGGGGTCACCAGACTGGAAACATGAACTCTGATTTTTTTTCTTCACAGATGCTGTTAGACCTGTCGAGCTTTGTGCAACCTGTTCTTGCTCCTGATTTATACCACCCATAGTTCATTTGGCTTTTATCTTCCAAATCGTGACTATTCCTATCTACAAGGACAAGAGCAGCATATACATGGGAACATCACCATCTGCACGTTCCTCTGAGCCACTCACCATCCTGAGTTGGAAATATATCACTGTTCCTTCTCTGTTGCTGGGTCAAAAATCCTGGAATTCCCTCCCTAACAGCATGGTGGGTCAACCTACAGCATGTAGACTGCAGTAGTTCAAGAAAACAGCTCACCCCCACCTTCTCAAATGTCACTGGGAATGGATAATACATGCTGCCCCATCCTGTGAAGCACACCTCCCATGAGACAGTAATTAAAGTGTGCTGAATATGAGAACTTCATTGGGCCTCGTAAACACTGCAGTAATTTTGAAAGTTGATGAGGAAAACAAGTTTAAGCAGAGAAAACAAGGCATCTTATAAATTCACCAGTCTTGTTCTAGGAACCAGGAATTCAGACCTTGGCACGCAATTTGGGTGTCAAGGAAACTTGATTTTCATGTTGACATTTCTCAAGGGAAGATGTCATGGAGTGGCACAGTTTATTGAATGAAAGTAAGTATCTTGGTGACAAAATGAGAAGTACAAGTAACACTTGTTTTACAGTACTGACCACCAAGTTAAAGCCTAATTAGCTCACTTGACATTCAGTTGTATTAGCATTATACACTGCCAATGCCTCAGGAGTCAGCATTTACCAGAAACTTGCCTGAACAAGCTATGTAAATACCATTTATTCCAGAGTAGGTCAGAGGCTGAGTATTCTGAGGGGTGGCAAACCTTCAGGCTTCCCAAAATATCAAAACTACCTGAGTTCTGGAGAAGAATCATACCAGACTTGAAATGTTAGCTCTGTTTCTCTTTCCATCAATGCTGTCAGAGCTGGTTAGCTTCTCCAGCGATCTGTGTTTTGTTCCCAGAAATATCACCTATAAAGGCAGGCATCAGGATTTTGATGGAATACTTTCTATGTACCTGGTTGAGTGAGTCTGCAATAACACTCAAACTCAACACCTTTCCACACAAGGCAGTCCACTTCATCATCAGCTTTATCCACTCACATAAATAACCATCCTCTCCATCACCGGTGCACTGTAGCTGATGGTTTGTAAATCCACTTAATGTATTGCTGAGCCTTTCAGCACATCTTCGGCATTACCTTGCTAATCGGCCACCTCCACCACTTAAAAGGACACAGACAGCAGGTCAATGCGAACACTATCAACTCCTCGTTTCAGTCTGCTTTGATTTGGAAATTTATTGCTATTTATACATCACAGGTGGGTTAAAAGCCTAGAATTTTTTTATCTAGCAGCATTGTAGGAGCATCTACATCACATATAATTCAGATCAAAGCCTCTAAGAATAAGGAATAGACACAAATGTTATCTATAATGCTTGCATTCTGATAATTAATAAAATCAGCCCACAAACAGAACTCTATGATAATGATTTTGTTTACGATCTCTGCAAACGTTCACAAATATCTGCCACCTTCTGCCGATATTGCCATCCTCTTCAGGAAATCTCTCTTAATGTGGGAAATAAATTTTCAACTACACCAAGAAAAATGGTGCTAATAATACAGAATGTACTTGTATAGCCACAATCAATAAGCATAAATATGCTAATAATTCAACATTTCACGAGAAAAAGAGAAGGAAGGTAAAGGCATGGGGTTCCAGCTCTGTATATTTAAAACTATTTTTCTACTCAACCTGTTCAGAGATGTTATTACATACATGTGGAGCAGGTGGGACTTTAACCTGGATCTCTGGGCAGGAGTACTACTTCTGCATTACAAGAGTTACTTCCAGATCCATAGGATTTGGGTCCTTAGTTTTGAAAAGCTGTACTCAATTTTGCAGTTACTGAAAGACAAGTGAAATGCACAGCTGTGATGTTACACTGAAGTCAGGTTAATTATTCCATCTGTGCTGTCATAGATGTCATTTAAATGACCATATACAGTGACTTGTGCATAAAAAGATTCTCCCAATTTTCTATCCAAGATTTTTTTTTTCATTATAATCTGCACAATGAAAGAATCTGGTACGTTTACAAAGTAGGAGATTCAAATTACTTGCCCTCTGGGGAGCTAGCACGTCAGTTACCCAGCTCTGTTAACGTGAGACATTTGATTTGTTATGTTTTGAAAGGAGGAAAGCGAGGATTGTGGAAGCAGAATGAAAGAATAGCACGAAATGCAGACCAGCACTTACTTGACACAGAAAGTTTAGTTTCTTTTTTTGCTTGCATTAAAACAAACATTAACGTTAGATAAGAAAGAATCTACCTTTTTAATAATTCTTGTTAAATGTACTCAATGTATTTACAGCTTATATCTACTCACTTTGTCAGTGAGATCTACACTCAAGTTATGAGTTTCTGTGAGCAAATACAAGGCACAGCCACAGGAGCACAAAATGGAGCTCTGAACCTATATCCTCAGCAGAGGGCTGGAGCAGAATGCAAGTAAATCCAATACAACTCTAAAAAACCATTAACCTTCTTCGCTTCCCCCCCCCCCCACATTGTCTTTGGCTTGGAAGCATTTATACTCAAAAGGAGCACAGATTGGAGGAACACTTACTGTATAGCTACTCACTCAATTTCAATCTTTAAGTTTTACATTTGCACAGAAGATTACATCTTGCTGTCATTTCACCTGTCTGACAAACTCCCAAACAGTGGTACTGATTTTTATTTCGTCTTCCATATAGCTTTATTGGCTAAGTGTTTTCACTGGAGAGGTAAAACACTGTAGAAGTAATTCAGCACAACACCTTAAAACAAAGGGAGGCAGAGATGATTCCTGATAGCCAATTATATTAGAGTAAAATAATACTTATCTGATAGTTGCAGTGAGTTCCAGAGACAATGTAAAGTTGCTAACAAATACAAATTGCTAATCAACAAATCAACCAGATGTCCTGTAATGTTGTTGCTAACATTTCAACAGTCTACAAAATCTTTCCATGTTGTTGGCATGCAAGGCTCACAGGCTTACTCGTTAGATACTATCATCCCTGGAGATGTTTGAATAGATTTGTGGGATGCTTTGCAGCATCAAATTTTCTTTAAAATAAATGAAACAAACAAACAGAATTCTATTCAAGTCCATCTTTAATATTGTTCTCCTGGGGTTAAAATTTCACCAGCTGTAGTTTAACTTTAGTTTCTGAAGTTTCCACGACTGTGGAACAAATATCTAATTTCAAAGCTACATTAATTGTTACTCTTCTGCTTAGAGCTAGATTAAAAACTAGGTAAAATATCAAAGCTGGCCTTTTACTGGCATGTATATTGTAAAGCTTTTGCTTAGTCTGTTCCCTCTCCATCTAGTGTATGTGATCAAGACTAATCAACATGAAAAATGTTTCTCTTTAGCATTTTGTTAATGACATAGTACAGCATGAACAGGTTATTTCCTTTCTTTGCATGGAACAAGACAGGTTATGCAAACATGCTGACATGAGCCTGTGCTTAAATGTTTTGCCCTAATTTTATACTTGTGGAATGCTGATTTGCTGTTATTAAACTTCCATTTGGTACTGGCATATTCTACTGTACATTAGAACTACTTTGATATGCTAATAGCCATTTAATAAGAACAAAGATAAGATTAGACAAAGCCACTAAAACTCAGGCTTTGTGTGAAATAATGTATAATAAGATGATTGATGTGATATGTGCAGAGAACTGAGTTTACAAATATTTGCAAGTCATCTCAAACATCTACGTAAAAAGAGATTTTGAACTAATATACCTAACTGAAATACAGTGATATGACAGTCGTCATTATGTAATGTTTTAAAGAACTGAAATCGTATGAATGGAAAAAAATGGCAGCAATGTTCTTTTTCATGATCATGGAGATCAATGAACTGTTATAGCAGCACTTGAACTAATATATTCATTTGCTTTGCATAAGGTGCATTCTACAACTGCATCTCCACTTTTGTCAAGCTAGAATGGCAAGAATGCTTCATGTTTGTGGTACACTTATATAGCAAGCTCACAGCATCACTTGCAACCACAGGATAATCCTACAGTGGAAACTTAGCGTGTCCAAAAAGGAGCGCTGTAATGTGGCAAAACAGGCTGATCTAATTTCCCCACCACCACATACAGCATAAAACAATTAGAGGGTCTGCAGGAATAATGGGAACTGCAGATGCTGGAGAATCCAAGATAACAGTGTGAAGCTGGATGAACCCAGCAGGCCAAGCAGCAACTCCAATGCTGCTTGGCCTGCTGTGTTCATTCAGCTTCACACTTTGTTATCAGAGGGTCTGCAGGAATTTGCTTGCCCATTTTCTTAGTCAATAATTGGCTCCTTCTTTTTGTTGACCTTGAGAATTGTCACTCTGCAATTTTAAAGTGCTTATAGTTCCCAAGATAAAATGGGAAAGCTATGCTATATCGTATCATGCTAATGAGGAAAAGAAGAGGAAAGTATTAGAATAAAACAATAATACATTGCAGACAGGTAAGAGAGCGATTGTACTAGAATCATGTAGTACATGAGAAAGCTATTTGGCCCATCATGGCCACCATTCATAGAACAATTCAATTAATCCCACTTCTCTATTTTTATCCCCCAGAGTCCTTTAAATGTTTACCCTTAAAAGTAGTTATCCAATTATTTTCTGAGTGCCATTATTAGATTTGCTTCCACCAGCTGTCCTGGCAGTGCATTCCAGATCGCAACAACTGTTTAACAAAAAGGTCTCTTCATGCAGTTTCTGATTTGTTTAATTGCCTTAAATCTGTGTCCACTGGTATCTGAACATTTTCCTCCTTTTTTACTTCTTCAAAAGCATTGATGATTTTGACCACTTCTATCAAATTGTCTGTTAACCTTATGTTCATTTGCTTTATACTTAAGATTAATCAACACAACTTGCTGCTGTTTAGCATTTTGTTAATGACATAGTGCAGAATGAACAGGTTAGTTTCTGAAAATAAGAGTGACAATTTGTGGACAATTTTTTTGTAGAATGAACTAGGGAAAAGCCTGTCTTAGATCTAATATTGTGCAACTTGTCAGGGTTAATTGTTGATTTCTTAATAAAGTTTCATGGGGAACTTGTGATTATAAAATAAAATTAAATCCCATGTCTTTTAAAAGAAGAAATACCAAATCATGAACAAGAATCTCAAACTTACAACAAAACCAATTACATATACACACAAAGGAAATGGGGAGTGCATTTGGTAGATAAACAAAGTAGTGTTTTATAAACAATTCAAAACCTTCAACTAAAATACATTGCATTGAAACAGAAAGCCTTCGTGTTAAAGGAGCATCTGTGGCTTACCAAGGAGCATAAGATAGGGAAGTGATGGCCTAGTGGTGTTATCGCTGGACTGTCAATCCAGAGACCCAGATAATGTCTAGGGACCCAGGTTTGAATTCTGGCACGGCAGATGGCAGAATTTGAATTCAATAAGACATCTGAAATTAAGAATCTAAATATGACCATGAACCCTTTGCTGATTTGTTAGGAAAAAAGAAACATCTGGTACACTAATGTCCTTTAGGGAAAGAAACTGCCTGGATGTGAGTTTGCTTGCTGAGCTGGAAGGTTAGTTTTCAGACGTTTCGTCACCATTCTAGGTAACATCAACAGTGAGCCTCCGACGAAGCGCTGGTGTTAGGACCTGCTTTCTATTTATCTGGTTAGCTAACCAGATAACTAGAAAGTGGGACATAATACCAGCGCTTTGTCAGAGGCTCACTGAAGATGTTACCTAGAATGGTGACGAAACGTCTGAAAACTAACCTTCCAGCTCAGCAAGCAAACTCACATCCAGAAACTCAACCTAAGCTACAAATCTTCTCAAAACTCGCAAGGAAACTGCCATCTTTACTTGGTCTGGTCTGCATGTGACTTCGGACCCTGTACAATTAGGGATGGGCAATAAATGTTGCCTGGTCAGAAAACCCCTCATCCCCCGAATGAATTTTACAAATGAAATGAGTAGTTTTGGATTAAAAGATCAGGTTATAATGTTGCAAAAAAAAGTAATGCATCTGAGGTTAGAAGTTTTTTTAGAAACCTGAAGAGGACCATCAAAATTGCTAAAAAGCTGAAAAATACAATGAGTGTAATCTTAACAAGGTAGAAAGATAGATAAGAACTTTTGCAAGTACAAAACATTGCAACAATGCTACAATCATATCAATGATAATAGATGACAGGACCAAATGGACAGTTGCTAATTTTGCTAATGACAAAAGTCAAAATGACCTGGAAGTTATCCAACTCGAAAACAAAAAGTAGCCAGACATGGGAACGTTCAAATTAACTCAAGCAACGACTTTTTGGCAGACTAGAGGAAAGAATGACAGATATGTAACAGTAGAAACAGAAGAAGATGCTCTTCATATCCCTGACTGTTTCCCTTAGACTTTCAAAAACAAGCTCCGCATGAAAAAGTCAATCTAGATGTATTCACTAAAGGTGAGGGTAAAAGTCATCAATTAAATAATCATAACACAGTCCAACAACTCAGAGACCCAAAGAATTTATTAAATTACAAATTTGTGATCCTTTTTGTACTAGATAGCTCTGCTTCAAACTTCATACCTTGTGTTAGATGTCACATTTCATTGTTTTTCTAGGGGTCAGTAAGCATAAAGTTACTTTGTCTATCACACAAGAAAATCTTTCAATCATCTCAAGTTTTAACAAGAGAATATACATGCTTTGAATTATGATGCAGCTGTGTGGTAAAAAAAATTGAAAATATTTGATGCAGCCAAACATGAGGTTTAAAAAAGAGGGGCTCTGATTCATTACTCCTCATCTGAGCTATTCCTAAACTATTGAAAGCCTTAGGAGTAAAATGGACCTTAAGCACTTAGCAGGTATCCACTCACATTTTACAGTAACAACCGATTTTTACATAGTGAAAATGATAGAGCTAGGAAAGGAGAACCCTTGTTCCCTCCCTGCAAAGTATTAATATGCCTCTATTCATAATATTTATGGATTTTTTTGATCAACCTGCTCAGATATTCTATGACACATTTCTAGAATAGGTGGGACTTTAAAATACAATTTAGAGGTATGGGCACTACCACCATGTCACAATAGCCCTTTGCCTCCATTTATATGCTCTGAGTCAGCTTAGCCCTGGTTATAGGAAAAAACAATGTAAGCTGATTTACTTCATTAACTAACTTCAACTGCACTCAAGTTGAGAGCTTGTCAGTCACTTAAAACTGCTTTAAATCTAGAATTTAAACATTAAAATAGGGATAAGTATTAAATGTGAAATATGAGAGAAGTTAAATTTCAGAGGAAGATGAACATTTTCCTTACTCACATACCTCAGCTCAAAGTTGCACTCAGGAGGATTCCTGTTAGGACACCCACAATATTCTCAATGACCTTCTTTAAAGCTATGAGATTGAAACCAATTGGTGCTGGGGATTAGTCAATCATTAATGTCATTATTTACTTAATTGCTGTTAATTTAAATAGGTTAATTTTAGTGAGTTCCTGTCCCTGATTCTGCCAAAGATGCGTTCTTAATATTTTTAATTAACTACTTAATTGCTGTATTTAATATGTACTTTACCTTTTAAAATATATTTTCACTAATTGTAGTTACTTGGGATGTTGGTAAGCAGCCTTCTTCCTCCGCAGTAATATTATTAAGCTGCATGTCTGCCGGTTCTTTATTTTCAGTGAAAAAAATCACCGGTAATCAGTTGTCAAAGGACCCACATTGTTGCTGACTGCTCTGTTCCCATATTGTACAGAGTCATAGAGTTATAAGCACAGAAACAGACCTTAGGTCCAATTTGTCCATGCTAACTAGAAATCCTAAACTGATCTAGTCCCATATCTGGCCCATATCCCTCTAAACCCTACCTATTCTTGCACCCATCCAGATGCCTTTTAAATGTTGTAATTGCATCTGCCTCCACCACATCAACTGGCAGCTTCTTCCACACGTGTGACAACCTCTGCATAAAAAAGTTGTCCCTTAAGTCCGTTATAAGTCTTTCCTCTCTAACCTTAAACCTATGCCCTCTAGTTTTGAACTCCACTACCCTGGGGAAAAGACCTTCGCTATTCACCCTACCCATGTACCTCATGAATTTATAAACCTCTATAAGGGCATCCCTCAGCTTCTGACTATCCAGGGAAAATAGCCCCCGCCTATTCAGCCTCTCTCTATACCTGAAACCCACCACTCTTGGAAACATCCTCATAAATCTTTTCTGAACCCTTTCAAGTTTAACAAAATGAAAAGTTTAGACCAGAGCTGAAAGCAGTATTCTAAAAGTGGCCTAACCATTGTCCTGTACAGCCACAACATCACCTCCCAACTCCTATACTCAATGCACTAACCATTGTCCTGTACAGCCACAACATCACCTCCCAACTCCTATACTCAATGCACTGACCAATGAAGGCAAGCATGCCAAACACGTGGGGCGGCACGGTGGCTCAGTGGTTAGCACTGCAGCCTCACAGCGCCAGGGACCCGGGTTCAATTCCAGCCTTGGGCAACTGTCTGTGTGGAGTTTGCACATTCTCTCCGTGTCTGCGTGGGTTTCCTCTGGGTTCTCCGGTTTCCTCGCAGAGTCCGAAGATGTGCAGGCTAGGTGGATCGGCCAGGCTAAATTGCCCGTAGTGTTCAGGGGTGTGTGAGTTATATGGGGATGGGCCTGGTTGGGATGCATCAAGGGGCGGTGTGGACTTGTTGGGCCGAAGGGCCAGTTTCCACACTGTAGGGAATCTAATCTAATCAAACACCTCTTTCACTATCCTGTCTCCCTGTGACTCCACCTTCAAGGAACTATGAACCTGCACTCCAAGGTCTCTTTGTTCAGCAACACTCCCTACGATCTTACCATTCACTGTATAAGTTCTGCCCTGATTTGCCTTTCCAAAATGCAACACATTTATGTAAATTCAACTCCATCTGCTACTCTTCGGCCCATTGGTCCATCTGATCTGTTTTTTTACAAATTGCTATGATGTTTTTGAGATGCTTTGAGTAATTATTTCTAAGTTTAGACAATCATCAGTTTCCCCATCAGTCAGCAACAGTGCTATTCTTTTGCATTTCTGTGTATTTTTTTCTATTATTTTTACATCGTCTCTTCATTCTTTTAGCTGTCTTTTTAGCAAGTACTCATGCCCCATAAGAATATAAATTGAATAATTCCACTGATTTTCTGCCTGTTTATCCATCAAATAGTGTTCCTAATTTTTTGTGTACAATCCATGCCTCATCGGCTTGAAGCCAACCTTATTTAGCTATAGAATCTTAGTAAGCACTTTGTGAATCTCCTTTTCAAACGCTGTGTTGAATTTGATCAAATTATGATTGCTGCCAGATAAATATTCTTGTACCTTCAGCTGTTAACCAATTTTGGCCCATTACTTGTGACTAAATTTAAAATGGTATTGTATGGAAATGCTATCAGAGAAAACTAACTCAGGCAAGAACACAAAATTCACTACCTTAGTGATGTGCTATTCTGTTTATCCCAATCTCCGTTTCAGTTTGCTATTTTAGATTGTGGGATTGAAAATTATCCTGAATTCCATTTAAGAGAAAGTTGCTGAACTGAATTCGTACAGATCAAGGTGGACCTTGAAATGTGATTTATATGTTAGATGTCACTTTGTTTTAATGGCAAGAATGCAGTTCCCCAGTTCTAGCCAAGCCCACTGGGCTACTTATCAGAGGTGGGTTGGTGGAAGCAATTGCAAGGCTACCTACCGGTAAGTGACAGATAGCCAATTAAACTAATTATAGTCTCTTGGTGGAGGCCAGTTGAAATTTACAATTCAGAGGTGCCCAAAGGCTGTGAGGAATGGAGCAACTACCCAGAAGCAGTCTCTGAGATGTAGACTGGGGTAGAAGCACTCCAGATAGCTTTAAGCCTCTTCCCTACCTCCTTTGGTTCACCTGCAGCCTTTGCTTGCTGTCAAGGTACGTCCTATGAATCCTCAAACCCCAATTTGGTGGCATCTTCACACTCATTCTCTGCAATGGCATCCTGCTGTTGTTTCTAAAGTGGAGGGCTCCATATTACCTTTTCAACTTCAAGAGTCAGCCTTACATCCTTTAACTTAAGGGCATTCTTGCTCTTTGGCCACTAGAACAAAGAAGAAAGAACAACGAACAACCAACAATACAACACAGGAACAGGGCCTTTGGCCCTCCAAGCCTGCACCAACATATTTTGCCCTTCCGTACTAAAACTGTTTTCACTTACAGGATCTGTATCTCTCTATTCCCATCCTATTCATGTATTCATTCAGGTGCTTCTTGAATGCTGCTATTGAATCTGCTCCCACCACCCTCTCTGACAGTGCATTCCAGGCACTTACCAACCTTTGAATGAAAAACTTCCCTTAGACATCTCTTTTATACACCCCCCTGCAACTTGAACCTGTATTCCCTAATAATTGGCCCCTCCACCCTGGGAAAAAGCCTGATACTTTCCACTCTATCCATGTCATTTACAATCTTGTAAACTTCATATCAGGTCGCCCCTCAAACTCCTGCATTCCAGTGAAAACAAACCCAGTCTATCCAAACTTTCTTCATGGCTAATATCCCCCGTACCAATATCCTGGTAAATCTTTTCTGTTCCCTCTCCAAAACATCCTTCCGGTAGTGTGGTGATCAGAACCATGTGCAATATTCCTAACGTGGCCTAAAGTTCTATAAAGCTGCAGCATAACTTGCTTATCCTTATGCTCAATGCCCCTTCCAATGAAGGCAAGCATGCCATCGGCCATTTTTTCACCACCTTATCTACCTGCGCTGCCATCTTCAGTGATCTGTGGACTTGTTTACCCAGATCTTCCTGCATATCAATACTCCTAAGGGTTCTACAATTAACTGTATAATAACTGCCTGTACTTGACCTTCCAAAATGCATCAGCTCAAGTTTGTCTGGATTACACTATATCTGCCATTTTTCTGCCCATGCCTCCAAATGATCTATATCCTGCTGTATCCTCTGACAATCCTCCTCACTATCTGCAACTTCTCCAATCTTTGTATTGTTTGCACACTTACTAATTAGATCAGCCATGTTTTCCTCCAAATGAGTTATGTAGACCACAAACACAGAGTTTGCAACACTGATCCCTGTAGAACACCACTAATTACAACCCTACATTCCGAAAAGCATCCTTCCACCGCTACTCTCTGTCTCTTCTAACTAAGTCAGATCTGTATCCATCTTGCCAGCTCACCCTGATACCTTGAGACTTCATTTTTTGTACCAGACTATTATGAGGGACCTTGTTAAAGGCTTTATTAAAGCCCGTGTAGACAGCATCAACCCTCTCTTGACTCCCTCAATATTTTGGGATAGATCCCATCAGGACCCAAAAGACTCATCTACCTTAGTACTTTTGAAGACACACAAACATTGCATTTTTAAAAACAACTTGGCTTAGAAATTCGACACTCCCTTCGCAGAGATCATCCTCCACCAATTCTGTCTCTTTGGTGAATACTGAAACAAAGCATTCATTTAGGACCTCACCTACTTCTTCCGGATCCACACATAGATTCCCTCCTTTGTCCTTAAGTAGGTCAACTCTTTCTCTGGCTATCCTCTTGCTTTTTGTATACGTATAAAAAGCTTTGGGATTCTCCTTAATCCTGTTTGCTAATGACTTTCCATGGCCCCTTTTAGCTCTTCTAATTCCTTGCTAAGTTCCTTCCTACTTTCCGTTAAACTTCAGGAGCTTCATCATTTCCCATACTCCTAGGCCTTATATGTCCTTCCTTTATCTTTCTGACCAAGGTCGTCACATTCCTGGTTATCCAAGGTTCAGGTAATTTGCCATTCATCCTCGCAGGAATGTGCTGCTCCTGAACACTTATCAACTGCCGTTTGAAATACTCCCACATGTCCATTGTGGATTTATCCTTCAACAGCCACCTCCAATCAACATTCTCCAGTTCCTGCCTAATATTGTTGTAGTTCACCTTCCCCCAGTTTAACAACTTCTCACAAGGACTGCTGTTATCCCTACCCGTGGGTGTCTTAAAACTCACGGTATTATGGTCACCACTCTAGAAATGCTCCCCCATTAAAACTTCACCCACCTGGCCAGCTCTTTTCCCAAATCCAGATCCACTATAACTCTTGAGAGTTAGCAAGAACTGCAGGTGCTGGAGTCAGGGATAACAAAGTGTGGAGCTGGAGGAACACAGCAGGCCAGGCAGTATCAGAGGAGCGGGAAAGTTGATGTTTCGGGTTGGGACCCTTGTTCAAAAATCCTTCAGAAACCCCTTCCTTGGTTGGACTGTTTGCATACTGTGTCAAGAAACCCTCCTGAGTAGTTCTTACAAACTCTACTTCATCCAAGCCTCTAGCACAAATTGAGTCCCAGTCAATACAGTGGAATTAAAACCACCCACCACAACAATGCAGCTGTTGTTAGATCTTTCCATAATCTGTCTAAATACTCTCTCTTCTATCTCCCACTGGCTGTTGGGAAGCCAATAGAAGGCCCCTAGCATTGTGTTTTCGCCGTTCCTATTCCTGAGTTCTATCCATATTGCCTCGCTGCTCAAGTTCTCTGATGTATTCTCCCTCAGCACAGCTGTGAGATACTCCTTTACCAGTAATGCATCTCCCCCACCCCTTACAAATATCCCTCTACCAGACCTGAAACATCTAAATCCTGGGGCATTCAGCTGTCAGTCCTGTCCTTCTTTCAGCCAAGTATCCATAATCATAATAATGTCATAGTTCCAAGTATTAACCAACACTTTGAGTTCATCTACCTTGCCTATTATACATCTCACATTGAAACACGTGCATTTCAGACAATCACCCCTGCTCTTTTCAGCAGCATTTCTCTGCCTGTTCTTGTTCTTAGTGATGTTTGCCTTGGTTTTCTACCTCTCTCTCAAATTCTGCATCTACTGCCCGACTTCTCTGGTTTCCATCATGAAGTACGATGAAGTCTGAGGTATGGCAGGCCCTGCCCACCATTACAAGGATTTTTTGATTTTCCCTTTTCCATTAGGTGGAAAAGTTTACAGAGGTTTACTCTGTTCCCACATGAAGGTAGGAAAAAGCAATGAGTGATTGAGTGACCATATGGGCAATGCAGTACACTTAAAGCAAAAAACATGCCAGACCTCTTGGTTGGTAATGTGCTGTGTGGCGTGGAAGAGAACCTTATTGACAGGAACAGACTGCAAGCTAGAAAACATGGCCTTTTGTTTATTCAAGCCAGTTTCACTTGGATTTGATGAATTAGTTTGAAAAATCGCTTTTGCATCAAAGTCCTTGGTCATAACAAGCACAATAACAATTTAAATCTTTATCGACTATAACAAGCTCCCTAGTGAAATATTTAGCATTAATAATATAATATAATGGGACCAATGCTTTTGTTGTGACATCTGTCAACATTTTTTGTAACATTAGAAATTGAATTCTGGCAAATGTAGTAAATTTACACATTCTTTGTGAAGGTGGTCCAGCATAAGCTTTGGCAGCTTTTATTCTAGAAGGATTCATTCTAACAGGATTTATTTTGGTTAGATTAGTGTTGCGACAGCAAACCTTTGGCACAATGGTTTCTTTGTCACCAAAACAAGAACTAAAATCAGAGTAAATAAGCCTACCAATGTGCATGTTGTTTTAATGTTTGTGGCAGGTTAATAAGAGCAAGAAAATAAAATTCTCTTCTAGCAATTTAATCTGTTATTATCACCAGAGGCTGACTTCATGTTCCTTCATATTGAATTTTCATGAAGTAGGTTTTGAATTTATAATGCCGTTTGCAGTACTCAAACAAGGTAAAGCTCGTGAAAAATCTTTGAGTTGTATGAAATTATAATGTTAGAAAGGAGCTGATAGGGACATTATCCCTTTTCTAATATGAGGAATTTAAAGATAGATTAGGTATGTTATTCCCTTTTGCTCAATCTAGTCCTATGTCTAATTACTCCCTGAGTGGGTTGTGCTATTGGACGAGAAGACTGTTGTTTGCTATTACGGCCCTCAAGGATGTTTGTGCCCTTAACTGCCTTGGTGCAGAGTAATGAGAATAATGTGTTCGAGCCAGGTCTGACAACACAGTGGCTTCCAGCACACGCTGGCACTGTGGAGGAGCATATTGAAATTCTGAGAGAAGCAAAGCATCTCCACTTGCCCATTCAACCATTCTCCAAGGGCTGGATGCCAAATGGATAACTGCTGAGTTCTATGAGAGGAGATTTTAACTCATCTCTAAACCCTAGATGTCTCTGGATAATGCTCTAGCATATTCAATCTATTCTCGGACTCTTTTAGACCGGTCACCAATACTTCAGTTGCTGCACTGTTAAGAGAAACTAGGTCAGTGCTTGATCCCTCAGTGCCAGGAGGTCCATCAAACATGTTCATGAAGATGCCACATGCTTTGTATTTGAGTAATTCCTACAAGCAAAACTGTAGTAACCTCAAAGGTAATGCAGATTCTTTGCCAGTTGACTCTTCTGACTGTATCGATAGACTGCAGAGATATCATGATTCTCTTTGATTCCTTCCATCATCCCCTGCCTGAAATTAGGCCTAGAGGCTAGGGGACAAATCCTTTACTCATTTAGGCAGACAAATATTTTGAGTTGCTGGCTTGCCTAATAATGCTTCTTTCTCATCTGTCAGCTGTGCAGTGCTCACCTCTGTGTGATAAATCATTGGTACTCCTTCCTAAAACAGACTATAGAGATTACTCAGTCTGATAGCTCTTGTAGTCACTGGAATCAGTATGTATTAACTTTGCAAACAGTAGCCTTTGAGTTAGTGCAACAGAAGTTCACTAGGCTGATACGAGGATGGCAGGAATGTCTATTGGGAAAGATCAGTTTGATTGAGTCTGTATTCACTAGAGTTTAGAAGAATGAGAGAGAATCTGATTGAAATGTACAAAATTCCAATGGCGTTGGACAGACTAGATGGTTCCCCTTGCTGGGGAGTCTAGAATCAGAGGTCACAGTCTCAAGATATGGAGTAGAACATTTAGGATGGAGATAAGGGGCCATTTCTTCAATCAAAGGCTGGTGAACCTGTGGAATTTTCTACCACAGAAGGCCAAGGAGGCCAAGCCACTAAATATATTTAAGAAAGTGAAAAATTTTTTTTAGATAATAAAGGCATCAAGAGGTGTGAGGAGGAAGTGGCAATGTGGCATGGAGATAGAAGATCAGTCATGATGAAATGGAATGACAGAGCAGACTGTTCCTAGCATCTATGTTTCTTTGTTTATTTGGCAGACAACATGGTACATCTTTAGTATCCTCCCATAAAAATGGCTTTAATGTCTTGGGAAGTTACTTAATGAATAAAGCAAAGGAAGTAATGGCTACCACACAATCCATGATTCTGTGAGGACACAATCTGTATAATAAATTAAATTGCCTACTCATGAAATTCATACATTAAATAAAATATGTAGTGACAGATGCAGTGGCAAAGTTCAAAGTTGTCACAGTGGTTTTGGAAAGGAATGAATTACAGGTTGATGAGAAATGCAAGGCAATAATACTGCACCTGAATCTTAACAGCAAATTAGTTGTGACACGATAAGGAATACACCAATTGTAAAATGAAGAATACAGTCATTTGTGAAACGCACAGTCCTTCTGGTGAACCCTGTCTCAGTTGACGACCTTTAGAATTTATGTCACATTAAAGTTTGAATATTGTAAATAATTGTACTTAAAAAGACCCTCAGGAGGAATTGTTAAGCTAGATTATCAAAGCTAGGAATTATAATTAACTTGGATATTCCTCAATGGAAGGAAATAAATAAGGTGTTTTTTTCAATTGACTAGAAACTATGAGTCAAAGACTGATAAAATGTAGAAAATAGATCAATTTGTGTCATTGCTCTTACAATGCACAAGAGACACACATGAGCTACATAGGCACAAAGCTCTGTGTTAAAAATGTATCTGATAGATATTCTACTTTCATAATGCAGCAACTATCCATGGATTTTGTTGTATATTTATCTTGTGTTGTAGGTTTTCATGATTGCTTAAATATAAACCTTTGTAGTAACTCGAATGTTATTCATTTAACAACTGGTCAGTTTTCAGTAAGACTATAGGACAAAGATGAACAGTGGTAGGCCATTTGACACCTCTAGCCTGGAGAGTCATTGAACAGGATCATGGCTGATTCAACATCCCTCGCTTCCAATTTTCGGCCTTTTTCACGGAACCCTTAATGCCCCTACTGATTAAGAATCTATCTATCTCAGGTTTAAATATACACAAGATTTTGCCTCTATAGTTCTCTGTGGCAAACAGTTCCAAAGAGGCCCAAAATCTCTCAACCCTCTGGGCAAAGTTCTTCCCCTTCATCTCAGTCTTAACTTGACTCCCCTTTATCATTAGACTATGCACTCTGGTTCTAGTCTGTCTTATGAGGGGAAACATCTTCTCAGTATTTACCCTGCCAAGCCCCTTAAGAATCCTGTGCATTTCAATGAGATCACCTCTCATTCTTCTAAACTCCAGTGAGTAGAGTCCAAAGTGTTTAACCTTTGCTCAAAACACGATCCCTCCATATCAGGGATTATCCTAGAGAATATTCTCTCAACTGCTTCCAATGAAATGATGCATTTTCTTTAAATAAGGAGATCAAAACTACTCAGTATTCCAGATAAGGTCTCACCAGTACCTTATACAGTTGCAGTAAGAATTCCGTACTCTGATGCTCCAACCCCTTTAAAATAAGGGCCAACCTGCATTCACCTTCTTGATTACCTGATGTACCTGTGTTTTAGCTATTGGGTGTTTTTGTGCACAAATACCTTTGTGTCACAGCTTTCTGCAGTTTTTTTTCCCATTTAAATAATGTTTTGTTCTTTTATTCTTCCTTCGAGAATGAACAACATCGCATTAAATGTTTAAATACAGTATTTATTCATGTGACTGCGCACTCGACAATAAAAATTCCATCTGTAGAAAAAATATAAAGAATATACTCAAGCATATCATCTTGGGTGTGTTCAGCACATGACCAACATTAATAGTTTGAATGATAGAAATGTGTGGTAGAGAAGGAGGCCATTTGGCCCATTAAGCCACTGGCTGTTTGAAACAGCAGCCATGCTTAGTTCCACACTCCCTGTGAGTTATTAATTGTCAGGCTCCGGTCCAATTCTCTTTTTAAATTTTCTATAGAATTAGTATTCATCGACCTTTCAGGCAGAGTGCTCCAGATTTAAACAATTCTCAGCGAAAAGCAAAAACACGTTGTACTTTTGAATCTTTCTTTAATAATTAGTTATTGACCTACTCAGCAATTGACCTTCTCTATCAAATTTATCAGGGCCTCTCATCATCTTGAAAAATGCCCATTAAATTATCCCTTAATCACCTCTTATCCAAGGAGAACAGTCCTGACTTTCCCCATCCATTCTATTCACTGTGCTTTCTTATTCCTTGTAAGCCTCCTCTTTACTTTTTTTAACCTATAGCATATTTTCTGAAGTTAGGGCCCAGAATTACCTTTAATTTCTAATTGATGTCTAACCAGTGATTTATAGCGTTCCAGCATGAGCTTTTTGTTTTTTATATATTGTTCCTTAATTTGTAAACAGAAGTTTAAGGGGAGGTGATAGCCTGGTGGTAATATGGCTGGGCTATTAATGTAAACACCCAGGTAATGCTCTGGGGACCTGGGTTCGAGTCCTTACATGACAGTTGGTGGAATAAAATTCTGTAACTAAGAGACTAATGATGATCACTAATTGATTGTCAGTTGGCAGAAAACTTACCTGGTTCGTTAATGCCCTTTCAGGAAATAAGCTGCCATTGTCACCTGTTCTGGCCTACCTATGACACCAGACCCATGGCAATCTGGTTGACTGTTAACTTACCTCTGAGCAACTAGGGATGGACAAGAAATGCTGATCCAGACAGCAATGTCCCATGAATGAATAATACAAAATAAACTACATTTTCAAGTGTCCATGCTATCTTTAAGGACTTATGTTTGGAGACACCAAATCTCTCTGCTGTTTTGTGTGTATGACATTACCGTTTGTTCAACACAAGGTCTTCAGTGAAGTTAAATTAAAATTTCTAAGGTTGTATGCCTCACAGTGGAGGTCGCATGACTTCAGCAGGCTAGGAGACATTTGTAAATGATGCATTCCAATCTAAATATTCTCTTTCAATACAAGAAAAGGAAAAATAATGCATTATCACACACATTTTTAAGAACCCAGGTAACTAATCATATATACTACTGTTCTCATGCCTTGGTAATCAATTATTTCCATCAGTTTCTGAGTATGCTATGTGTACATTGCCCTGGAATAGTATTGGTTTCTTAGTGGCATACCTGTTTGTCTGGGTGGTGTTGTTTCGCCAGAGTCTTATTCCTACGACATTTATTGTTTGCTGTAGTAACTGTTGTTCCATTACTGTTGTTATGGACCTCTGGGTCTGCTGGTTAATGCCTGGAAATGTTACAAATCATGCACAACCATCTGTATCTCCTAAGGGGCATCCCGAATATAGTTAGAAGGCTATTGCTTTCACCTCACTCATTTATTACCTTTTGCATTTCGAGTGGTAGAGATTTTTTGCTTTTACCAGTGTTGGGAAAATTCTTTCAATGTTTGTCACTATTACTATGCTGTTAATCGATTCTGTCGGAGTTGTCACTTTCTTGATTACTTGTTTCTTTTCCAATTCAGCTACATTTGTCTTTTAGGCTGGTTTTGAGGGTGACTGGAACTTTCCTGAGCAGATGCAGAATTGGTCTTGCAATCTCATCTGCTTTGAGAGGATGTTCTCCTGGCAGACATCCTAACTTTATGAGCACATCATTATGCTCATCCAGAATGTGTTCCAGAATTTCTGCAGGGGCCTAAAGAGGTTGGATAAATCTCTTTAAATAGGGCTGGTGGTGAACTCATACTCAGCTCTTGCTTTTACGAGAGGGTGTTAACTAGAGTGGCAAGACCAAACTAGGGCAGGTTGTATATTTAATCAGCATCAGATACTGACTGACATCATTATCTTCTTACTTCACATACTTCTGCCCTATACATGTAATAATGCTCACCTTACTGAGATAATGATCAGTATAGGAATGGCTTATTCACCACTTCTCACCTAACATGACACTCTAGGCATAGAAGCTGCGTCAGCTTCAAATTTTGTAGCCTTTTTCTCCTTCTGCCTCTCTCCTCTTTATCCCCCTTGCTTCATAGTTGGTGCATGTGTGTTTGTGCATGTTTGCGTTTGTGTCTGTAATTTCTTTCCCCTAGTTTACTTTCACTCAGTGTCTGCATATCTCTCCATTTCTCTGTGTGATTCTGTAAGTCGCAATTTGGGAGAGGTATATTTTTGAGCAAGGAGGTAAAATGAAGATCAAATATATAATTTTTTTTACCTGAAATGAAACAAATGCTAGTTACATCTAGTCACTATGGAAATTTGCCTGATCCAGTAGTTTTCAGATTATTATTTTAACAATAAATGGCTAACTCACCTTTTCTTGATTACCAGGTTTCACGTTGTCATGTGTACGCAATGATTTGATGACCATACTTCTTGTTAATGAAGGGTCATGTGAAACATATTTTATTAATTTTGTTTTAGAAAGAGAGAGCAAAATGCAATCGCAACTTCAGTCTATTAATATGTAAAGTTATTCAGTGTATGATTATGCAGCAAATGCCACAACTGTTTATATGTTGAGCTAATTTGCTCACTATCTTACTGTTTGCTTAACTGAGATACAGTTGACCATATTTGAAAATGCACTAATCAGAAATAATTCACATGCAGATTGGCAGTGGGTAATCAATTAGTTACAATTGTCATGCGGGGAACAACTTTCTTGTCAACACAATTATACATTCTTCCACCCAATGAACTAAGAACCATTCATTATTTAAATTAGTCCTAATTGAAGCTGTTAACATTTGAAATGTAAAATTTTATCGCAGGCTTTGAAACTTTATCACGTGGAACTGGGACAAAATATTTGGCTTTTGCTTCTTTCGCTTTTCAGATCTATTTTGTGATGTTTTCTTGGATTATCTTTTTATGAGAGAGGATACCAAATGAAACAGGTTTACTGTTATTTAGTCATGCCATTAAAAGGGTTGTGCATATTTTCCAATTGCTGAAATGTTTATAAACTGTCATGCACATTTGACTTTCATAATTAGGTGATTTTTCACACATGCTGACTGAAGGAGCTTAAGTTGTAAGGAGTTTAGATCATTTTAGATTAGCTCAGTTCAGTTGAGTTTGGATAATTAAAAGTCTCAAACTAGCCTCTTTAAACTATGACATTCAAATATGTCAGATTCAACACCTCATTAGAGAAGAGATGGTGTAGTGATAATATCACTGGTTTAGGAATCCAGAATCCCTAATTCATTCTCCGGGGGGGTTGGGGGTGGGGGCAGGGGTGTGGTGATGGATATGGGTTCCAATTCCATCATAGTGGGTGGTGGAATTCAGAAAAGAGCTCTCGTGGTGTAGGGGTAATGTCGCCACCTCTGGATCAGGACTCTTAGGTTCAAATCCTGTCTGCTCTAGATGTGTGTCATAACATGTCTGAACAGGTTGATTTAAAAATCCTTCTTAAGAGAATGAACACGTGTCATAGTGTTTAAGTTGATCCCCGATATGATGAAATGTATTAAGCCCTGGAGGTGATGGCATAGTGGTGAAAATGTTAGGTTTACAATGCTGCAAGTTCGATTCTACAGGAGCTCATGTGGTGCAGTGGTGCTGTCCCTACGTAGCGCCTGCTGGACCAGGAGGCCCACCTGCCCAGAGAGATGTAATGGTATCTCTGAATATGTTAGAAAAACTAGTTGCAGCTTATAACTAATTTCTGATGTCGAGACAAGATTCTCACTAGTCTTTGGCCAGTTGTCCATAAAGGGCAATTATTGCTCGCTAATGATCTTATTAACTGCAAATCTTGCCTCATTGATACACAGTTTCCTATCCTGCCAGCCACCTTGAGCAGCTTAGACACTGAGATTTCTCGAAGTGAAAGTCAGAGCAGATTCCTGGTGATTTCAGCTCTCCGCTGTGTGTGAACAGCCATTATGTTACAAAGCGTGAAACAGCATTTCAGGGTACGATTCATGGACACCACCTTCACACACGCCTCATCCATTGGCATTTAATAACTGTAACCCCTCAGGATGCTAATGCCACCTCTCCAATCCAGGATGCTCAGGAAGAACCAACTTTCATTACAAGGCACTCTAGCATTGAAAAGATGCTGTAAGGACACTTTACACACAGGATTAGGCACACAGCTCATGGAATGGACACACCATCCGTACCTTGTCTTGTCTTATATTTTTCATGCTGTGCCATGTCTGTTAGTGCTTTGGCATATCAGCCAAAACCAAAAGGCTGCCATATTGACATGCTCTTTTGTGCACGCGCTCACACACACACACACACACACACACACAAACACACACACACACACACACACACACACACACACACAAACTCAGATAGGCTGCTTGTCATGCTAGTCAGTCGGGATCACTCCATGGCATTAGGACATGGAGGATATCTTAATTGATTCATACCATTGAGCTGGAAAGCATGGAAACAGACCCTTCGGACCAATTCATCCACGATGATTAGCTATCCTAAAGTGATCTAGTCCAATTTGCCAGCATTTGGCTCATATCCCTCTGTCCCTTCCTATTCATGTACCCATCCAGATGTCTTTCAGTGTAGTATTTGTACTAGCCTCCACCAGTTTCTCTGGCAGCTCGTTCTGTACATGTACTGCCCTCTATGTGAAAATGCTGTTCCTCAGATTCCTTTTAAATCTTTCCCTCCTCACCTTAAACTTATGCCCTCTAGTTTTGGACTCCCTTTCCTGGGAAAAAGACCTTGGCTATTCGTCCTACCATGCTCCTCATGGTATTATCAACCTCAATAAGGTCACCACTCACCCCTGATTCTCCAGGGAAAAAAGCTGAAAAAGCCTATTTAGCCTCTCCAATCCTTGGCAACATCCTTGTAAATCTTTTCTGAACCCTTTCAAGTTTAACAACATCTTACATATATCATGGAAACAAGGAATTGAAAGCAGTAATCCAAAAGTGGCCAAATCAATGTCCTGTATAACCACAGCATGACATCCCAACTACTTCCCTCAATGCATTGACCAAAGAAGGCAAGTGTGCCAAATGACTTCTTCACCACCCTGTCTGCCTGCAACTCTACTTTCAAGGAACTATGCACTTGCACCCCTAAGTCCCTTTGTTCAGCAACACTCCTCACAACCTTACCATTAAGTATATAAGTCCTGCCCTGATTTGCCTTTCTAAAATGCAGCACCTCACATTTATCTAAATTAAACTCCAGCTGCCATTCCTCAGCCGTCGGCCCATCTGATCAAGGTCCTGTTGTACTTTGAGATAACCTTCTTCACTGTCCATATGCCACCAATTTTTGTGTCATCTGCAAACTTACTAACTATACTTCCTATATTCAGCATAGCCAACAGTGATGATTGTGGCACACCACTGATCACAGACCTCTAGTCCAAAAACCAATCCTCCGCTGCCACCCTCAAACTCCTACTTTCAAGCCAATTTTTTATCCAGTTGGCTAACTCCCCATGGATTCAATGTGATGTAAGCTTGTTAAACAGTCTACCATGTGGAACCTTGTCAAACACCTTGCTCAAGTCCATACAGACAACATCCACCACTCTGCCTTGGTGTATCTTCTTTGTCACTTCTTCAAAAAACTCAATCAAGTTAGTGAGACACTATGCCATTTGCAAAGCTTTCTTGACTGTCTCTAATCAGTCCTTGCCTTTCCAAATGCACGTAAATCCTGTCCTTCAGAATCCCCTCCAACAACTTGCCCGACACGGATTGCAGGCTCACCAGTCTATAGTTTCCTGGCTTTTCCTTATCACCTTTCTTAAATGATGGTACCATGATAGCCAACCTCCAGTCTTCCAGCACCTTACCTGTGGCTATCAATGATGCAGACATTTCAGCATAGGGCCCAGTAATCACTTCCCTAGCTTTCCATAGTGCTGTAGGATAAAACTGACATATGCGTTATTCTTTTTCTTAACCCGAGCCTCAATTCTCTAGCTATCCAGCATTTTCTACATCTGCCTGCCTTGCTCTTCACACTAAGATACTGCTTCTGAGCTCTTGTTATCACATTTTTAAATGCTTCCCACTTTTCAACGTGACTTTTACCTGCAAACAGCCTCACCCAATCAACTTGTGAAAGGTCTTGCCTTATACTGTTAAAATCGGCTTTACTCCAATTTAGAACTTTAACTCTTGGATCAGGTCTATCCTTTTCCATAACTATTTTAAAACTAATAGATCTATGATCACTGGCCCTAAAGTGCTCCCTCACTGACATCTCTGAGACTTGCCCTGACATATTTTCCAAGAGAAGGCCAAGCTTTACTCCTCCCTTGTAGGTAGATTCACATATTGAATAAGAAAATTTTCTTGCACACACTTAACAAATTCTTCTCCGTAACACTAGGGCAACCCCAGTCTATGTTTGGAAAGTTAAAATCCTCCAGCATTATAACTGCCAGAGGAAGTAGTGGAGGCTGGCGTGATTACAACATTTAAAAAGCATTGAATGGGTATATGAATAACAAGTGTTTAGAGACATATGGGCCAAATGCTGACATATGGAACTAGATTTATGTAGGATAGCTGGTTGGCATGGATGATTTGGACTAAAGTGTTTGTTTTTATACTGTGTATCTCTATGATTCCAGGACTCTATTATTTCTACGTATATCAGAGATCTGCTTACATATTTGCTTATCAATTTTCCACTGACTACTGAGGGGCAAAACACAATTCCACGAAGGTGATCATCCCTTTCTACTTCACAGTTCACCTGGGAATATCCTCCCTAAGTAGAACCGTAATGTTATCCTGAACCAAAACACCACTCCCCCTCCTCTCTCGTGCCCCCTCCTTCTATCCTTCCTGTGGCACCAATGCCCTGGTATATTAAGGTGCTGATCCTGCTCCTCCCTGAGCCACATTTTCTTATAGTTCCGATATCCCAGTACCACGTTCCCAACTGTGCCCTGAGTTCATCTGTGTTACTCATCAGGACTCTTGTGTTGAAATAAATATAGTTCAATTTCAGCCCTACCTCGTTCTCTGCCTTGCTCCTGTTTGCCTTGACTATTTGACTTGCTCCTTTTCTCAATTGCAGCAGCCACTGACTGATCCCTTTTCTCATTCTCACTTTGGTTCCCACCTCCCCACCCTCCTTTCCCCCAACTAATTTAAATCCTCCCGGGTGGCTCTAGCAAAACTCCCACCAGTATATTAGTCCCCTTCCATTTCAGGTGCAAACCATCCTTCCTATACATGCCACTTCTACCCCCAGAAGACATTCCAATGATTCAAAAATGTGAATCCCTGCCCCCTGCACCAGCTCCTCAGCCACGCTTATCTGCCCTATCCTCTTATTTCTTCTCTCACTCGCACATGGCATGAGGAGTAATCTCTTTCCACGTCATTGGCACCAATGTGTGCAACTACCTCCTGCTGGTCCCTCTTGCCTTTGAGAACATTTCACACTCTCTCCAAGACATCCTTGATCCTGGCACCAGGGAGGCAACACACCACTCTGATCTCTCGCTGTCAGCCGCAGAAATGTCTATTTGTGCCTCTGATTAGAGAATCCCCTATCATAATTGAACGCTTGGGACTGGGCATGCCCTGTATTTACATTAGAGCCACTCTCAGTACCAGAAACCCGGCTGTCGGTGCTGCATTCCCCCAAGGAGCCATCATTCCCAACTTTATCCAAAACAGCATACTTGTTTGAGATGGGGATAGCCACAGGAGAATCTTGCACTACCTGGTTTCCTTTCCTACCTTTCTTGGAGTGAACCCATCGACCTGACTGTATCTGTGGTTTGTCTTCATTCTTGAAGCTGCCATCGATCACATCCCCTGGCTCCTGTAAATTCCCCATTGCCTCTAACTTCTGCTCCAACCAATCCATGCTATCCAAACACACTTCCTACAGACTCAATAATCAGGAACATTGAAATTCTCCCTAATTTCCCACATCTAATCTAACACCAAAAATATGTGCCAGGTGCCTGCGCAGCAAACATGCTACGGCTTGTACACTTGTCACTGTACTCCTGTACTCATATACTTGAGTACACATAGCAATAAAGTTTAATTCTAATTTGAATTGTAAAAATGCCTCACTGGGAAGTAGGTGGGGTTAGTTCTCAATCCAGACAGTGGGGCTGGCACTGTCAGTCAGAGGATGCTGGGATCGCTCATCACAGGTACAATCTGCACATAGTCCAGAGGCTTGGCCACTGTCAGTCACCCACACGGGCTGGTCATTGAAAGTGTGTTGTCTGGCTACAGTCCAGGGTGTGGGCAATGGCCTGTAGGGCATTCACAAGCAGTCAAAGAACTCTTGTGCTGTGTGTCAGGGAGCTGTATGTTGATCACCTTGTGGCTACCTTCTGAAGAAGGTGACCGCGAATGCAGGAGGACCAGGGCCAACGGCAAGCAGAGTAGCAACAGCTACAACAATGGAGACCAAGAAGCATCAAGTTCAGGTAGCAATTGCAGGCACAGGGCCCTTCAGGGTGAGCCAGGCTCACCGAAGAAGTTGAGACTAGGGGATGGGCAATGCGCAGTGTGGACACAGGCTCTGTACACAGTGATGAAACAGTGCTGGATGGTAGAGAGGGACTTGAGTGCTGCAGGAATGGGAGGCTGTACTCTCCCAGTGGCTGTGAAAATGGCAGGTGCCTTGAAGCTCCAAGTGTCTGATTCTTTCCAGGGAGTGGTGGGTGTCATGTATAGGATCTGTCAGTTGTGCACACACAAATGCATCAGGACAGTGGCCAATCAAATCTTTGCAAGGTCACACCGGTTCGTTTAGTTTCCCGATGATGAGGCCAGCGCTGCAGTAGGATTCATAAAATAGATTTTTTCCTCCATCTTTAGGGTACCATGGACTGCACACGCGCATCTCCGGGAGAGCATATCTTCAGAGTTCAGCAATAGAATAAGGCCTTGTTCCTTTAATTTGCAGATGATCAGTGATCTCCATGATCTCTTCCTGATAGTGTGTGCCTATTACCCTGGCTGTTGCCTGGACTCTCGTGTACCTGCTATATTTAAGGGTTCAGGTGCCTTTCAAGGCTGGGTAATGGGGGACTTGGGCTACTCACTGTGACCATGGCTACATTGCACTGATGATGAGTGCAGATCTCATGTAGTCCATGATTCGACCACGGCGATGCTGCCGATGCTATCTGGCTGTGTGGTTAGTGTGGGGCCAAGTGACACAGGTCTTTTGGCAGATATCTAGTGAGTTGCAAGTTGTTCCAAGGATTGATGCACAACAGAATGATTCTGGAATTGGGCAAGACAGGGTAGGTAGTTAATGAGGCATATTCGGTAAAACGTGGTGAGAAATCTGACCGGGCCTCAGGCAAGAAACCTTTAAAAAAATTCAACAAAACTGTCACTTGGACAAAAAAAAAGATTCATCCCATACCATCAGTAAGAAAAGGATACTGAGTTCCAGAATAACGTCAGATTTTGTAATGCATAATTAAGTAAGACACTTAACTAACAACTAAGAACTATTTAAGTAACAAACAAAAGAAACAAACATTGTATTTATCAGAAACATAAGATGGATTTCAAAATGAATTCAAAACCTATCTCTCGGACAAGACATTTTTTCCTTAAGATAAAACGCCTTACATTTTCATGCAATTAAAGCACCTTACTAACTGCCTCTTCAAACAGCTAAAAAAAAAGTAGGACTAATTGCCCCCACTTTTAGATCAATCTAAACCAACCCTGGGAAACAATTACACTTATTTGCCCTCAGGATACTTGGAGAACTCACAACATGATGCTTGTGTTAGGGTTAATTGAATTGGTCTTTCCCATCTGCATAAATTGTTCTAACAAAAGTATTTAGACTGTCTGTCCTTATCTCCTCTAATGACAAGCCTCTGCTCATTTGTCTAACTATGGCTTTAAGACACAAGGACAGTCTTAGCTGCTGAGAAGCCTGTTGTACCTTGCGTTCCAGATGTTGTTTCTCACAGCACTTTCAAAAATACAAGCAATAACTAAGACCGATTAGAAAGTTGATAAAAAATACAGCTTTTATAATCGTTAATTACTTACTCTTCAGTTCCAATATAATTGAGGTGGTTCTAATACTGTTGTTAGCTGCTATTCATAATTTAGCTTGTCAATCTTCCAGAATTGTTAGGTGTGATGGCACAAGAGCATTAGTTAAATTCTTTCTAAGGTAGTGTGTTAAAACAGAAATTATGGGCCTGCTGTTTGTCATTTTTATAAATGACCTGGATGAGGGCGAGGATGGGTTAATAAATTTGCAGATGACACCAAGGTGGGTGGAGTTGTGGAGAGTGACAAAGGATGCTGTAGGTTGCAGAGAGACATAGATAAGCTGCAGAGCTGGGCTGAGAGGTGGCAAATGGAGTTTAATGCAGACAAGTGTGAGGTGATGCACTTTGGTAGGAATAACCGGAATGCAAATTACTGGGCTAATGGTAAGATTTTTGGTAGTGTAGATGAGCAAAGAGATCTCAGTGTCCATGTACACAGATCCTTGAAAGTTGCCACCCAGGTTGACAGGGCTGTTAAGAAGGCATACAGTGTTTTAGCTTTTATTAATAGAGGGATCGAGTTCCAGAAACAAGAGGTTATACTGCAGCTGTACAAAACTCTGGTATGGCCGCACTTGGAGTATTGCGTACAGTTCTGGTCACCGCATTATAAGAAGGATGTGGAAGCTTTGGAAAGGGTGCAGAGGAGATTTACTAGGATGTTGCCTGGTATGGAGGGAAGGTCTTACGAGGAAGAGCTGAGGGACTTGAGGCTGTTTTCGTTAGAGAGAAGAAGGTTGAGAGGTGACTTAATAGAGACATATAAAATAATTAGGGGGTTAGATAGGGTGGATAGGGAAAGCCTTTTTCCTAGGATGGTGACGGCGAGCATGAGGGGGCATAGCTTTAAATTGAGGGGTGAAAGATATAGGACAGATGTCAGAGGTAGTTTCTTTACTCAGAGAGAAGTCAGGGAATGGAACGTTTGCCTGCAACGGTAGTAGATTCGCCAACTTTAAGTACATTTAAGTCGTCATTGGATAAGCATATGGACGTACATGGAATGGTGTAGGTTAGATGGGCTTGAGATCAGTATGACAGGTCGGCACAACATCGAGGGCCGAATGGCCTGTACTGTGCTGTAATGTTCTATGTTCTATGTTCTACGTTCTTTCCCTTCGCAGACTAGTGAGGTATGTGCTCGTAAAATGTCTCTAAAAAATGCCAGATTATCTTAATCTCATACTAAATCTAAAAGCCAGAATTACTTACACAGTCCAACTGGTTTCGTCTTCATCAATTTTTTTGTATCAGTTAAAGTGAAATAGATAACAGTAGACCTATCATTACTGCCATCATACCACATACTGTGTGAGGGACTTTGGATAGTTATGTCTTACAGATAACTTAAATTAGTTCAATGATGCGAAACAAAATTACTAATTTCTGTATTTGCTTAAATGGATAACGCAGTGTGTGTGACAGTTAGGAAGCGGCAGACAAATTCAAATTTGTTGTAGAAAGGAGAAATGTGAACTTGCAAATGATGTCAGTCGGAAGAGTTTACTTTATGAGTGAGATAAATAACTCTAGACTATTGCTCCCTACTGTGCATTTTATTTTCACAGCGTGTATCAGCATGAATTTGTTTAATATAAAATTATGCACTTTTGTTTTACAAAATGGAGGTTATTGTAGGAATAGTATGTATTATAATATTTATCCTAATTTTTGGTCTTCCAAAGGATCAACAGTCCAACATCCTGAAAAAAAATTCCTGGCCCCTGACTGAGTCATAAGTTGATTGAATGGTTTGAATTTAAGCTTTGCTTTTTTTAAATGGGGAAATTGACTACGTCTCCTTTAAAGTCCACACTCAGACTAAACATTGAATTATTCTGCCTAATTCAGAGAAATAGCTGCCCCATATTGGGCAGACCATTCTTGGTACTCAATTATAACAGATGCAGTTTCATTCTTTAAAAAAAATTACAATTCTAGTTGAAATGTTAGCACAACTAATGAGAAGTTTGGAATCAGGGTTCTTAATCATATTTATTAAGAAAATGAATTGAAGATGGCATATACTGCAACATCAAGGCACAGTAAGAGGGAGGCATGAAAATGCAGGCATTTTCACAGACACAAACAAGTTTCAATCTTACTTGCATATTGCTGCATTTGTACTTTAAGCTACTACTGCAATTAGATACTTTGCTTTAGTACTTATGGGCTTTTGGAGTCATCTCCTTCCCCCACCTTTTTACTCAAACTCCTCTGAAATCCTGTTCTACCTTGAGAGTCTCCTGGCTTTTCTCAGTTGCGCCTTTGAAGTTTTCCAAAGTTCAGTCTTCCTTCGGACCCTTCTCTTTTTAACTGTGTCCTCTTAATCTGCTGTAATTTCAGAACCTAGCTCTGGATTTATTTCGTCCCTAGCTGTCACCAAACTTAATATTGTGCTTTAAGCTAATACCGCATATTTAGATACTTCTTGATTTCTCTGAGCTGTGGCTGTTTATACGTATACTGTCCTTAAGGCAATTGCCTCCTCATCTTTAATTAATGCTCATCATCTTCTGATGTATTGTAACAATCTTTTATTTACAGCCATACATCGCAGGTAACTAAATACATCTCTCTAGTGTAGTGCCTGTGACTGCTCTGTCTCTCTCTACATACTTCCTCTCTCAAACTCTCTTACTGGTGTCAGAGATGCATCATTAATCACATTGTTAGTATTTTCATATATCATTATTCTCAAATTATTGGGAGAATGTTAACCTGTTTTGGCAAAAAATTGAAAGAAAATATATCAGAGATTTGTCTTTGCATTATTTTCACATTTTAAGTAACAGTAGTTCACAGTGATAGCATTTTCATCTTGTGATTTAATGCTCACTTCAATGAAGCTATGTTGAAGACACACTGGTTGAGTAGAAAGCACAGTCAGGAATTAATTTCAGGCTTAGACTGCTTTGAAACTTAGTTTAATGCACATTAAAACTAATTACTATTATTCATAGCAATCTAAGATATACCAGGCTCTAATTTTACTGTTACATTAGTGAAAGGCTATTCGCTGCACGTGCTTCTCTCAATCAATCCCACAAGCCTTTCTGAAACTAAGACTATGGTTTTAAGAGATGTATTTTGTCCTTTTTTTGTGAAGAGAGATTGAGACAGAGGTGTTGCGGTTTCTCTTCCAAACCAAATAAGTAAGCAGATTGAGGGCCTGGATTTTTTTAGGTTAGAACATTAAAAGCAGCATGAATAGGTGGAGTCAGGCTCACATAGAACCTATCCCACAGAATCAGTTTAGCTTTCAGTAGTTGTTGGGCTTTTGAAGTTTTCTGTGGAAGCTGCTACACATCTCTTGACCACAGCAACAAGCTTGAGTCCTCTCTCTCTGTCAGAATTTTCTCTTAGTGCCCCTTTCTCCTAGACTAGAGAAACATAATAACTGATGCCATCTACTTTACTGAATTTGCCTTTGTCAAGGGCGTGCTTATGAGATATTACTATATTGGAACAAGTGCTGATTAGTAGTATATAATCAATTATTCTGTTAAATTTTCCAGTCATGTTAAAGTTAACCAATTCTTTTTTCTTTTGCTTGTCTTTTAACTGGGTGTGAAAATAACACACGTTTTGTTTAAAGCCAAGTAGTGTGACCAATCAAATTACATCTGGAACACAGCCCCTTGCACTCGCCCTTGCACAAGACGAAAGGTAGGATCTAGGCAATCTCCCTTAAATATTTGAAGGGAGTTTGATCTGTTCCATAACCCCTCCCATTCGGCACTATTTAAGCTCAGTGGGGATCAGCTCCAAGACATCAGTGCAAGATTGCTCAGTGTCCAAAAATTCTTCCACTTGTGTTTATAAAAGTCTGAGGGCACCTAACTTCAGTCATGGTTAATAATTTGTTGAGGGACGAGGCAATCAGTTTGTACCTTCCAATTTATTTTCAGGAGAAATAATTGCCTTTTATTTACTGAGACACAAGGTGATACATTTAGTTTTTAAGAATGATTGAAATGACTTCTACCACCAGCAGAACAGTTAGTTATTTTTTATAGTACTATTTTCAAGTTCCTTAAAGCACTAGTTTTGATGAGCGTATTTACTGGTAAATCTATTTGCTGATATTATGCCTTAAGATAGTTGAGTGGAGATATGATGACCAATGCAGCATATAGCTTTGTTTAGGATCACATTTAGACATTGAGCAAGTTGAAGATGGCAGAGGCAGAGTAGCCAGTATCCGGGCTCCACAATCCTTGGTGCATCCGGAGTGAAGCAGGCAGAAGGCATGGAGTGGTGCAGGGTGGCTGAGAGCTTGAGTGGAGCAGGCTGGAGACATGGAGTGGAGATGGGATGGTTGTTGAATGGGGGACCAACATCAGCACTGAGCAGCTTACGAGGCTGGCCAGATCACAGGTAGAAGCCCCATGCACTGATCTATTGCAATGTAATGTTTATCTGACTTTAATATTTATTCTTTTAATGATATATCATATTTTCTAATTTATACTGTAAATCATTGTAAGGTAATATAAACATTTTTCTTCTTTATTTCTCTTTATGTATCTATGATTTGTACCTACCTACTTGGTACCAAAGAAGGCACCATGCGGGGCAACATTGTAAACTTTTCACTGTACTTCTGTACTTGAGTACACATGACAATAAAACCTAATTCCTAAATCATAAAGTGTTTTTTTGTCTTAGTTTCCCAAAAAGACTAACAGGCCTACAACAAAGATGAGGAGAAATAAGGGTTAGTGTCGTGAATCTGTGGAATTGACTATCTAGAGGGCAGTAGAGTAAATTTAAGGTGGAGATAAGCAGTTTTTTAATCAGTAGTGAGTTAAAGCGTTATAGAGAGCAGGCTGGAAAGTGGACATGAGGCCGAGATGAAATCAGCTACGATCGTATCAAAGGGAGAGCAGGCTCAAGGGGCTGAATTGCCTCCTCCTGCTCTTAGTTCTTATGTTCTTAATATCACCCTTCATTCTTCTAACCTCCAGTGAATACAGACCCAATCTGTTCAACATTTCCCCATAACATTCAGTTTGAAAATTGTTTGAACATAGCCAATGAACAACGAACAAAACTGTGATCAAATTCATATGAAACAGAAAAGGTTATTATTACAATAATCTTGAAATAGTACATTTCCTTCTATCGTAAGAAATTAAGTCTCCATTAGACAGGATTCTGATATTACATGGGACATTTATCATATTGCTTATGGCACATTGGATAAAGGCATCAAATCAAGGAGCACTTCTTGGAAAATTACAGGGTGCAGTCTATGATTTTCTGTCCATTAAAGTGCAGCGTTTCACAATCTCCACTATAAATCTTAACTCTGTGCACACTTAAATCATGGGTCTGCACATAAAAACCGTAGCTCCATACGCACATAAAATGGTATTCTATACGCATGCTAATTCTTATTCTCCATCACATTAATATTAGCCTTTTGACGACCTTAAAAACAAAATTCTGAACTCGTCCTGTTTCACATTAACATCTTAACTTTGTGTACTTAATCATAGTTCTATAGATACATTACTCATAACTATGTGCATGTGTAACCCTAGGCCTGTGGTCACCTTGTCACATCAGCATTTTCAGAGTTTTGTTTCTTCATTTTTGCTTCTTAAATAATAATGAAGCTTTTCAACCATGTACTACTACATATTTTGGAAGGACAATGTTTTATAAAAAAATTCTGTCGCAATAGAGTTTTTGAACAGAACAGCATACACTATTTTGATATCCTACTTTCAGGTTACAACAAGTGACACGTTTATAATACAAGTTGTGAAATTCAGCTCCTTCCACCCTTGTAATCAAGGTGGTAAAGGTACAGTCATAAATCTAAATGACAGAAAAACGCAGAGTGGACAGATTGCGACGCCAAACAGCCTCCACAACTAGTTTACTACTCATTTTGAGAGTTTGAGTCACACAGATTGATTTTATCATCACAATGCTTGGCTGTAGTCAGTTACAGGTTCAGTATTTAGTTGGCATGAGCTGTCTTAATAGACAGAATCCTGCAGTGTGGAAACAGGCCCTTCAGCCCATCAAGTCCAAACTGACTCTCTAGGCATCCCACCCAGGCCCGTCCCCACCTAATCCACACATCCCTGAGCTTAATTGGCAATTTAGCATGGCCAATCCACCTAGCCTGCACATCTTTGGATTGTAGGATGAAACCGGAGCACCCGGAGGAAACCCACGCAGACACGAGGAGAACATGCAAACTTCATGCAGACAGTCACAGACAGAGGGTGGAATCAAACCCAGGTCACTGGCGCTGTGAGGCAGCAGTGCTAACCACTGAGCCACCACATCCTTTTCAGAGTTGGTTCTTGTCAGGAATCCGACCACTTCTTTTAACTTATTTATATGATGTCAGCATCCCACAGTTGAATTAAAAAAGAAGTGATTAGGTTCCTGACGGGAGCTATGAACCAAATCTGAAGAGCATAGCCTTTGTTGACTAGATGCTGGTCTGTAACCTGACAACGTGGTTTGCAAAAAGGCATCACAGAGGACTGGCATAGGATGAATGAATCATCACTGCTGCAAGGAAACAAAACATAGACCTGAATGAATACCTATGGTCATATGTAACATGGACATTGAGGGAACGTGATCCTTTTTAGTCAACAAAGAGGGAGATGGAGAGCAATGGAGAGCGTGGCAATAGAACATAGCCAATGTTGGTGCAGTGCATGACATCTTGGATCCTAGCAAATCCAGTGCTCACTCATCCTGCTTTGCCCTGTTCAATGGAAACAGGGGAACAGAGGTAGTCCTCCTCAGGTATCCCTGATACACATTTCCCTTACGTAAAGATGGGCAACAGACTGGAAGATGGCACTTGCGGCAGCTACAATAATCTGGAAGAGTGTATTTCAAAATACGTTAAGGCCCATTGAGCCTTTGATAGTCATAGGTGGAACTGTGATGTCCTGTTTTAAGGCTTCAAATGTGACTGTACCCGGTGTCATAACTCCGTGAAAGCTTCCTTTATAAAACAAAATTGCCTGATACATTTTTCCTTAGAATAATTCTTTCAGGAGATGTGCCCTTTAAAGATTCCATATGTCTATGGACTAATATGCAGCATCCTCATTGCCAATATTCACTTGAGCACCTGTGCTTATTTCTTCTTTGCTTCTTCTACTAGTACTCTGTTCTCAATGTCACACCTGTTAATCCATCCAGGTTGCAGTGAAGTTGTTTTAAAACTGATCAAGAAAGTACAGAAGTAGTAAACGCTTCTTCTCAGATGCCAGAGAAGTCTTGGCTGTTAGAAAACGGGCTAAGTAAAGCCAGAAGTCAACCACCAACCTAACAGAAGAAACTAGTAAATAACCTTAATGCATTTGATGAACTATCTAAACGGCAACGCTGGCATTAAGTTATCATTGCCAAGCTAGCTGACCTCACCATCAGTCTATTCTTTCAATACACATGCTCTGTGATTGCCCTAACATCTTTTCCAAATCAAGTTCATGAAATATCAGAAATGTCAGCTTTCCTGCTCCTCTAATGCTGCTTGGTCTGCTGTGTTCATCCAGCTCTACACTTTGTTATCTCAGTATCTGCAGTAGTTGGCTTTTATTTCGCAAATTGGTGTCTGGTGTGGCTAACACCTAAAATGTGAACACTGCAAATATAATTTTGGATCCAAACTGCCACTTGCTGAAAATTAAATGCTTGACAAACAAATTTTACAGCCTTAAAATCTGGTTTGTTGGAAAGATTTACCAATTGTGATTACTTTAATTGTCAAAAATCTGTCTGTCTGAACTTCAGAGACATCCAATAATTGAGAAGTGCTTTTGGCATTGCAATCATTTTTAATGGATATTTATTGATAAAATGAAACATCAAGTGGAATGCTAGTCATGTTACTGATTGATTTTCCTCAGACAATACTGACCAGCATTTATTATAACTTGGCTTCCCACTGGATATTTAATAAAATTACCACAAGTGACCTGTGTCAGACCAGTAACAGCAGTACAGTGCATTCTTATCCATTGCTTTTTCAAATATTGTAATAAGTGATCAATTGGGAAAAATATTGACTAAACACACCAAGAAAGGGTGAAAAAGCTCTTCACTGAGTTTCATTTCCAATGTTCAACTATGCTGCTTTTATGCACTGCTTATTTGTATGGAGCCAACTTCTTAAATAAGCAGATTTTTGTTGAAAGGCAATCTGAGATATCTCCTTTTGCAACAAAAGGTGTATAAGTTGCACATATTGATATAAATTTTGGAGTTTGGATTTCAAAAGAGGCAGATGGGTTGATTATTTTTATGAAGCATTTCTTTTCAAAGAAAATAAGGCCAGCAAGTCCTATCACAGCAGTGGTTAAATCCAACAGTCATCAGAAGACAGGTGGCAGCTTGTTCTAGTGTATGAATCACAGAAGTTTGTTATGCAAGTGATCAGGAAAACTAATTGAATGTTATGTTTTATTGTAAGGGGAGTTGAGTAAGGTGAGACTAGGCCTGTATCCTCTGGAATTTGGAAAAATCAGAGATGACCTTTTTGAAACATATAAGATCCTGAGGGCACTAGACTGGGCGGATGTTGCCACCCGAAGGTTGCAGGAACAGAAACTCATATTCCGCTTGGGAACACTGCAGCCCAATGGTATCAATGTGGATTTCACAAGCTTCAAAATCTCCCCTCCACCCACCGCATCCCAAAACCAGCCCAGCTCGTCCCCACCTCCCTAACCTGTTCTTCCTCTCACCTAGCCCCTCCTCCCACCTCAAGCTGCACCTCCATTTCCTACCTACTAACCTCATTCCACCCCCTTGACCTGTCCGTCCTCCCTGGACTGACCTATCCCCTCCCTACCTCCCCACCTACACTCACCTTTACTGGTTCCATCCCCGCCTCTTTAACTTGTCTGTCTCCTCTCCACCTATCTTCTCCTCCATCTTCGATCCACCTCCTCCTCTCTCCCTATTTATTTCAGAACCCTCTTCCCGTCTCCGATTTCTGATGAAGGGTCTAGGCCCGAAACGTCAGCTTTTGTGCTCCTAAGATGCTGCTTGGCCTGCTGTGTTCATCCAGCTCCACACCTTGTTATCTTGGATTCTCCAGCATCTGCAGTTCCTATTATGGATGAGAGTTTGCTCGCTGAGTTGGAAAGTTAGTTTTCAGACGTTTCGTCACCATTCTAGGTAACATCATCAGTGAGCCTCCGACGAAGCGCTGGTGTTATGTCCCGCTTTCTATTTATCTGGTTAGGTTTCCTTGGGTTGGTGATGTCATTTCCTGTTCTTTTTCTCAGGGGATGGTAGATTGGCTCCAAATCAATGTGTTTGTTGATGGAGTTCCGGCTGGAATGCCACGCTTCTAGGAATTCTCGTGCATGTCTCTGTTTGGCTTGTCCTAGGATGGATGTGTTGTCCCAATCAAAGTGGTGTCCTTCCTTATCTGTATGTAAGGATACAAGTGATAGTGGGTTATGTCGTTTTGTGGCTAGTTGATGTTCATGTATCCTGGTGGCTAGCTTTCTGCCAGTTTGTCCAATGTAGTGTTTGTCATAGTTCTTGCAAGGTATTTTGTAGATGATGTTTGTTTTACTTGTTGTCTGTATAGGGTCTTTTAAGTTCATTAGCTGCTGTTTGGGTATGAATGGGTACCCTATGAACACAGTCCGCCGATTCCTCAGCAATAAACCCAAACAAACAGACAAAACGGGCTCAGAAACCATAACCACTCTCCCCTACATCAAAGACATTTCCGAAATGACTGCCAGACTACTCGGACCTCTTGGCATCAGGGTAGCCCACAAACCCACCAACACACTAAAACAGCAGCTAATGAGCTTAAAAGATCCTATACGGACAACAAATAAAACGAACGTCATCTACAAAATACCAGCCGGAACTCCATCAACAAACACATTGATTTGGAGCCAATCTACCATCCCCTGAGAAAAAGAACAGGAAATGACATCACCAATGTAGGAAATGACATCACCAACCCAAGGAAACCTAACCAGATAAATAGAAAGCGGGACATAACACCAGCGCTTCGTCGGAGGCTCACTGATGATGTTACCTAGAATGGTGACGAAACGTCTGAAACCTAACCTTCCAGCTCAGCGAGCAAACTCTCATCCAGAACCTCAACCTGAGCTACAAATCTTCTCAAAACTCGCTAGTTCCTATTATCTCGGATGTGAAAAGAATGTCTTTTGTGAGGCAATCTAGAATTTGATTTCATTGCTTAAATATAAGGGGACATTTCAGACTGAGATGAGGGTTTTGTTTTCTCTCAGAAGGTTGTGAATATTTGAAATTCCCTTTATCAAAAGGCCATGGATATAGATCCTCTAAGTATTTTCAACCACAATGTGAAGGTGCCGGTGTTGGACTGGGCTGGACAAAATCAGAAGTCACACTACACCAGGCCATAGTCAAACGGGTTTATTTGAAATACCAAACTTTTGGAGTGCTGCTCCTTTGTCGGTTCAAGTCTGACTTTTAAGGCAGGCATTGATATATTCTCCATTACCAAGGGATGAAAAATTATCAAGAGTATGACAAAGTAGAGTTGAAGTTAAAATCAGATCAACCATGATCTTATTGAATGATAGAGAAGGCTTGAAGGGGTCAGTACCCTATTCCTGTTCCTTGGGCATATCCCTTTAATAGAAAGATATCCATACTGTAGTGTTTATGACAGGCAGGGTAAATGTGTAAGACCATCTGCTTTGTTTCCCATTCAAAAGAATCTAAGAATAAGCATGTCTTATAATTCCATTCAAAAGATAGCAGGAATGAGTTCAGAAGCAATCTTAGCTTTTCTTTTTGACAGAGTTTAGAACAATACAGGGAATAAGTCACCTCAGCAGAAAGATCTAGGATGTAAAACTTCCAATCCAGCAGAGTTTGATAAGCAGTTTAGAGTGAGAATATTTATGATCTCAGACTTGTGAAAATTCTTGTCAGGAGACTTGGAAAGAATTCATTTACTTGTCTGCATAGCCCATGCCAAAGAAATTCTAAGGATACAGTAAAATAGAACAGTAACACGTTGAGATAAAGGTATGATCTCACTGGATTAGAGTCTCTGTAACGGATAATTTCTGGAAACAGGTTAAAATCTTGTTTTGTTATATGCTTTGAGACTGTCTTAACTATCTTCTATATTTAGGTAGCATAGTTTGTTTTCTTTTTATTTCATTTATTTAGTATCATCTGTTCTGTTGTTGAAGAAAATCTGCAGCTTTGTGTGAATATATCATGGTGACTAATGACCACATTAAAAAAAAACAAATTTGAAAAGAAAACATGATCTATGAGATAATAAAATGTGAGGCTGGATGAACACAGCAGGCCAAGCAGCATCTCAGGAGCACAAAAGCTGACGTTTCGGGCCTAGACCCTTCATCAGAGAGCCCTCTCTGATGAAGGGTCTAGGCCCGAAACGTCAGCTTTTGTGCTCCTGAGATGCTGCTTGGCCTGCTGTGTTCATCCAGCCTCACATTTTATTATCTTGGAATCTCCAGCATCTGCAGTTCCCATTATCTATGATCTATGAGACCTGGCTTTCATTCTGGGTCTTGACTTTTAGTAATAGCATCAGTTGGGATCATAACAATTTGTAATCATAAAATTATCCAGCTTCAGACTAAGACAATATAAAATGTAGAATGAATTCTATGAAATGTGATTATTATATAATTTGTTAAATATTTCCCACTGTGCAATACATCATTTAGATTTGATTCTCCCATGAAACAGAATGATCTCCAGCAATGCTATCAAATTCTATCAGTCTAAGGAAATATCAGAATACTCATGTTAAGATTTGTCAGTTTTCTAGTTGCTCAACATCAGATAATATTTATTATTTAAATAAATTCATCACTTATGAGTTGTATAATTTATTTAAATAAGTATCTACACTATTTATTTTGTGTGTTACTTATTAAGTGGTCTATTATTATTGAAGAATTTAAAGAATTACTTGAAAATTATACTAACAAGCATGTGTTTACATGATCCTTTAGTCTTGTTCAACATATTTGACTGGTAGGATTTTAGAATCAGGAAAGACATTGGTTTATGTTTAAAAACTTAAACACTGAAGGTTAAAAATTACTGTAACTGATATTGGCAAACAATTGCACTTGTTTGGCTGCTTTCTATTTGTTATTTTAGCAGAGGTATAAGCAATTTAAAATACTGCCATCAATAGTAGTTTCTGGCCTTAAGATATGAGAGCAGAGTGCATACATTTTTTCTGTTTTTGCTTTTTTTTGTGTCTGCTACTGATATCCATGTCAGTACTATCTGAAACTTAAAACAAAATGAATGCGCATTTTAAAAAAAATAGGCACAAGGTGTTTCAGGCCTTATCGTGGTGTACATGAAAGGTGCGACCAAGTTGAACATAATTTCTAGATTATCACTTAAACTGTGCTCGCACACAGAAATTATTTCTCCCAGAAGCCAGAAAATTCCCTTTTTTTTACTCAAAATGGAAAGCGAGAGAAGCTGGAATCTTGTCAGTTCTTTGGTTGCATTTTCATTTAGTTTATTTCTACCATCTTGTTGAATGATTGCAGGAAACGGAGACAAGAGATTTACTGTTGATTGTCCACGACCCTTTGGTAAACATACAATATAGTAAATTACCTACAATATTTCTTTTGGTCACATTCAATATGAGATTTCAATACTTAATGTACAACAAAAAATATACCTTGATGAATTATTTAAGCTAGTGATATGAAACCGACAATCATCAGAAGGTTATGTGCTCTCAAAGACTTTTGACCTTGTTATCTTCTTTGAATTCATATGCAGCCTGCTGTTGACTCACTGCCTATTTGTCGCTAGCGTGGTTTGAAAATGAACTAAAGTAAATTATGATTGTCAAGTAAATGACTAAGATCTGATTTATAAGTTTTTGGCACTTTTGACATTTATTGACATCTGACTTCTCATTTATTTTCCACTAAACAGAAAATGCATAGCTTTTATCATTTTGTTGCATACCATTATGCTATGGACAAATAGTACATGAAGGGTCATTAATCCTGAAAAATAGCAGGGGTTGCTGAAAATGGAGACCAAAAATACTAAATAACAAACACTTTTTACCAGAACTTGACCTAGTGCAGTCAAAATTGTCCTGAGGCAAAAGATATGATGAGAAATTGCAGATACAGCAAATGCAATTTCAGAGCTGAAGAGATCAGCTAGCAACAGCAGACGAGGAGATGTGACCTAAGATTGCAGTAATGAGAAGGTGCCCAGAATTTTTAAGATTACAGTTGTTGGGGAATGATTTCCTCCAATAAATTTTTCTCCAATAAAAACAAAAATGCATTTGATGAACATTCACTTCATAGTATCCCAACAGTGTGGAAGTAGACCCTTCAGCCCATCATGTCATCACTGCCTCCGTGAAGAGCATCCCACCCAGACATGCTCCATCCTTGTAACCCTACATTTCCCACGACTAACCCACCTAGCCTGCAAATCCCTACGGGGCAATATAGCTTGGCCAATCCATTTAACCTGCACATCTTTGGACTGTGGGAGGAAACGCACACAAGCACTGGGAGAATGTGCAAGCTCCAGACAGACAGTTGTCTGAGTCTGAATTAAGCAGGGGTTCCTGGTGCAATCAGGTAGCGGTGTTAAACACTGAACCACCATGCCATCCCGTATTACTCCTGATGTAATTTCCTCTGTTTGTTCATTGTTTGAAATTTTAAAAATATTCTTTCTTCAGCAATAGCAGTAGGATAACTTTGTACACGGTATTCATACTTCACAATACTTCACTAAAAATAACGTCTTCAGATACAGCAGCCAGAACTTTCTAGAGCAGAGCAGCTCACATGTGACACCTTCAGTTAAATTGTTTCCTGTACTATTCAGATCAAATATTTTATTTGCTGGAAGTACATATCAGTATTATTTCAGTGATAGGTAATTGGGACCTGAGTGAATGATGGGGCCATTGGGCTGAATTTTGCTGAAAGCCAGCCAAGTATCAATTTCAGGAGTTTTTTGGAGGGAGTTTCTTTCCTCCATGTGCCCAAAGAGGTTGTTACACAGTTTGAGAATAGTTACCTCTTTATGTATGCAACGTGTCTGTCTGGCACTACAGTCATGCCATCAGGCACTCACCAGCAGCAGAAGTACTTGGCACTGCCAGGAACACCTAGGATTTCCAGTATCATATTCAGAGTGCAACTGTACACCAGGTTAAATGCTCCCAACTGAGAAAATTCCTTCTACAGTGCATATGAGTGGGATGGAAATGAGAAAGAAGAAGCTTCTGAAGGTATATACAATGGCAGGCTGACCCTTCATTGGAACTAACAGTTCACTTTTTGAAGTGTATTGCTACGTTGCATCATTACTTGTCTGATCCATTGCCACTGTAACTGCAGATACAGGAACAAAGCCAACTATCTTGAGCACTGTGCTATGTTAGAATCCTGCTGAAGGAAGTGCTATTCTTTCCCTAATGCCAATTTAATATAGCATCTTGTCATTGTTAAAAACGGAAACATCACAAGCTGTAAATCTTTCAAACTGTTCAAGGGTGTTAACTTTTATTTAATAATGGAATTTGGTTCTGGGAACAAACAGGTGCCATTTGTCTTCAGAACAACAATAAGTTTGCCGTCAATGAATAATCATTATATGCATCTCCCATCTATTGGAGCCAAATGATAATTAAGTCCCATTGAGCTTGTTGAATCGAATGCTGTACCTCTCGATATTCCTGAACATAATGTTCTTCCTGTACAATGTCTTCAGCTCACCTTTTGTCGATGCCATTCCAATTATCTTCCTCTCTAAGAAACCTTTTATTTACAGAATTCACTTATTTTGTGCTTACGAGGAGATTGCCAGAGGGATAGGCAGGAAGCTCACCATAGTGGCAAGAACTGAACAGTGAAGGGGGTGGACATGTCTCTGTATACATCAAGCTATGTTAATATCACACCTGCAGCATGTGTCAGCAACTCATCCAACAGTCAATATTGCAAGAAGGAAATGGCCATGTCTGAAAGTCAAAGGGAAGCAGTCCTTGGTGGGGTCAAGGGGATATTCAGACAGTCCAACTCCAGACCGAAGGATTGGCTATGTTTTGTCTGGCTCTTGTTCTTTCCAGGATCTGGGAATCCATGTCCTTGCAGTTACGATATTGGGCCATTGTCAGTCCTGCAGTTCGAGTGTAACCAGCCCAAGGATTCCAAGCAAGCCAGTCTGAGTGCTGTGGAGAAATTGATCCATGGTCATTGAGGGCTGTCCTAACAAGTTACTCCAGGGGGTGGGCCATGGGGATTCAGGCAATAAGTCAGAGGGCTTGTTAGGGGCAGTCCATGGAGTTTTGGTAAAAACAGGCAATTCAAGTCTGGAGATGGGGTTCATTGGACTAAGTTGCTGAGAGGACAATTACAGTGGAATGGAGCATTAGAAGGGTGGGACCTCGTAGAGCATAGCAGAGATTAAGGTGGTCCAAAAGTGTGCTTCTCACAGATCACAAACTCATCGGCCTGTACTTGGGGGGAGGAGTGTAGATTAACATAGGCTTGGTAATTTGCAAAGCTGTGGGGTCTCGGCTAAACTGAGGCTAGAGTCATTGAATCATGTAAATAGACCCTTCAGTCCAACTAGTCATGCTGGCTATGATCCTAAACTGAACTAGTCCCATTTGACCACAACTATCCCTTATTCCTCTAAATCTTTCCAGTTCAGGTACTTATCAAATGCCTTTTACATACTGAAATTGCACCCACTACTTCCTCTGGCAGTTCATTCCACACACTAATCACTCTGTGGATAAAGGTTGCCCCCATGTCATTTTTAAGACTTTATCCTCTCACCTTAAAAATACTGTCATTACTTTTGAACTCCTCCACCCTGGGGAAAGGACCCTTTATTTACACCCCACATGATTTTATAAACCTCTATAAAGTTATCCCTCAACCTCCTACACTCCAGCTTTTCCATACTATTTTTATAACCCAAATCCTCCATTCCCAGCAACATCATGGGAAATGTTTTCTGAACTCTCTCCAAGCAGGGAGACCAGAACTGCACTCAGTACTCCAGAGGAGGGCTCACCGACATTCTGTACAACCACAACATGACACCCCAATCCCTACACTCAAAAGTCTAAGCAATGAAAACATGCTAAACACCTTCTTAACTATTCTGTCTACCCGTGACCACATCCTTCAACCCAGTTTTAACCATCTTGATCTGACAAGCCTGCCTGCACATCGCGATGAAGACAGGCCTGAGATTGTGGTGTCATCTCCTGCCTGGGACTCAGGGATTCCAGACAGTCTTCTGTCAGAAATGTGCTCATCATGCTGTGCTCCTGAGTCTTGTCTGGAATCCATTGAGCTGAAACTATCTGAGCTGGTGGAGGGTGCAGGTGAAGGTCTTGGTGCTTCCTCGGAGGATTCAATGGTTTCTACTACAGAAGTGGAGATGGACCTGAGGGTCTCTGGCTCTGGTTTCTTCCTGGCAGAATTTTGCCAGGCACCACTAATACCTGCATAAGAAAGAGAGTGAATTAGTTGTGTAAGGGGAATAAAAGTTTGCATAGATTAGGAATGAGTTAGTACTGGTATTAATGAGAGAACAATGCAGTACAGAACAATGAAACATAATGGGAAGGTTGGCTATTGACAGCCCCTGTCCTCACATGAGTGATCACCCTCTTCTCCATCTAAATGTTTTCTCCTCAAAAGGAGAGAGGAGCCTGATGTTCAATTTTTTGTCCTCGGTGCACTAAATTTTGGATCTTTTGTGCATCACTGTAAATTGCGCTAAAATATCGCTGGCCTTACTGCTGAGACCACATTAAACAAGTGACCTTGTGCTATGGTACAGCAAACAGTTCACATCATGCTCTGCAGAAATAAAAGAAAACTTTCAGGCAGCATGCTATGCCCTCATCCAATTACTGAAAACTGAAAATAATTGGCTCTGCCAATATTTTGAAAATAGTTGAAATTCAGTAACATTGTTTTCTCGATGGTTTAGTGTCTGCATAAAATGACCTATTGCATCTTTATCTTTGCTTTGCGGTGAAAAGAAAACACACTCAGTGAGCCATGTAGCATTCCATCTATACAGCATACAACTTAAAATAAGGGTTGGATGAAGGAAAATAAAATACAAATTTAGCACCTTGAAAACTTGATGAATGGATGGTGGCATCATACGCGGTGATTCACTGGCAGTTTGGGACACCGCAGAAGTGTTAGCCTATTATCATTGCTGAGGTGTTTTTAGAATCTTTTCATTTTTGTTACTGGGAATGGATTTTTAATTATTGAGTTGAATTTTCTTTTGCCCTTTAATTTTTTTGTTACCTGAAAATGGAATGGGTTAAATAATTGCAGCAGTTTGAAAACTCAGCCCTCAATTGTTAAAGCGAATCACAGTGGCATCTCACTGCTCTGTTTAAGATGGAATTATACGGTAAGAGGAACCTAATGCATGTTATTCAAATTTTTCATATAAATATATGCAATACATACAGCAACGTACCATTTAGAAAGCACCTTTCCAGTATTTAAACTACATTTGATATAATATTTCATGTCATTTTCAGATGGAAGAAGTGTTGTTTAAACATAAAAGATTAATGTAACTATAGGGTTCATATACTTACATAAGTGTACATAATTCCATGTTGACATTTGCACATCAATAAGAAGCTTCAATTCTTAGATAATCTCTCATCTGTGATGAATGCAGAGAAATTAAACATTTTAACATTTGTCAATTTTACACTTTTACCTACAATCTTATTATTAGAGCCTCTTTAATCAATATCTAATTGGAATTACTCAAATAGTTGATGCACTTTTTTGTCATAGTGTTATTACTTTTTTCTTCATTGTCAGCAGAGAACAAAGCTTTTCTCATATGGTATGTTTTTCAATCACTACGCATTTGAGTGTTTTGTCAGTCTTTAATTGTAGTAGTTGTCCACATTTCTAAATGTTCTCTGGCTTTGTGAGATTTGAGAATCACTTGGGATTTAAACCATTATATACTGAATAAATCTATTTCAGGAAAAATAGAAACACTAAGATGCTGCAACTTGTGTCCCTTGAGGAATTGCATTGGAAACTATGGTTAATCAAACCAACTCTCATTAACATGGGTTGGCACTTGAATCTCCTTGTGGTTGTCTTGTGGCACATTATGAACCAGATAGACTTCTTTTATCACAACGTCACTCCGCATATGTGCTATTGGCCTCTTGTGGTACAGTGGTAATGTCCTTATTTCTGAGACAAGAGGCTCAAGTTAAAGTCCCAACTGCTCCAGAGGCATCTAATAACCTAACTCAACAGACTAATTTGCATTTTTCTTTATTTCACATGTTCTAAACTGATCAGCTGTGCAAGCTGCTCAAACTGTTCATGTTCCAACAGAATTCTCAAGTTAGTTTTAGAATGTATCAACTAGGAAGTGCGTGTGTTGAAGGCTTTCCTTGCTTCACCTGGGAAAATGTTAGTCCTATGCATTATTTTTTTGTATAGAATATTAGCACTTAATGTTTTTCTATGACCTCTGTTTGCACCAAATAAACAATTTTTCCCCTTTCAAATATTCACGGTCTAATCACTTTTGTTTTATTAATATGCTTTTGAAAGACACACAATTCAGTCAAACCAGGAAACTTTCATCAACCGAAATATAAGCCCAGGTAAAATGTCTGTTGCATTATATAGAACCAATAAGTCCATCAATAATTTTATAATTTATTTCAAATCAGCTTTTTCAGCATTACCTTGATTTTTTTGTTCTTACATTTTATTTATATTGATTTAAAAAATGTACTAAGATTGAACATCACATCAGAAAGAAAATGGGAGAATGTCTTTGATCTGCCTTTCTCTGAGGATGGTAAGGATTTGTGTGTAATGTTGCCTTCAATTACCTGAGTCTTTGTTCTTTTTCTAAGTTGTCCACTGTGAAGAGCTCATGTGGCTGAAAAGCTTGCTGGTAGAATTATATATAATCAGACAGCTGTCTGTCCCATTAGAATTGTCAACCCATACTCATCTTTCTTTCACAGGAGACTCTCTTTGCAGCATGTGTCAAATCGAGATCTACACAGTGACTGTCACATCACGATACCCTGGTTACACAGTAGTAGAAGCTGTAATTAGATCTCCTGGAAGGTATTTTATGCAGTCACGCATTTAACAGCACTTTCTGGCAACACAGTGCAACCGTATTGGTTCACATGATGTATATATAGAATATTTTATCAGTTTCAGCCAGAATTCATTAACTTTGCTTGATGGCCTTTTTTATGTGCAATTAATATTGGCCATGAAAACAACAACAGTGCTTGGAGAGGCAAAGAATTATGTGAGAATTAAATACAAAGGCTTAGGATATGAGAATGGTGTCACCTTACTTGCAGGAGATGGATTAACATCAATTCAAAGGTTTGCAGTCAGGATCCTGTTCATCATATTTTTCTAAAAGCATTGGTTAAATGCACTGTTATCCATGGAAGATTAAAAAGCTAATAAAGAGAATAAATTGATTCAGGGGAGAGAGAAAGTAAATAATAGATTTAAACAGAAGTTATAATTCAGATCAGAAATTTATACAAGTAGAGTAGCATTGTGGTTAATTTCAAGTTCATTTGATAATTTGGCTGAAATATTTACAATTAAAGAACATATTAACTGTTCATATAAATTTTTTAAAAATGTGTAAAGATATAGATGACCTGTAAAGATTTGGAAAGAGAGAAGGTGAAATAATGCTTTGTGGAAGTGTATGTTATTTTCTGCAGAATGAACTGCACATCAGTAATACTATCAGGGCTTAGGGAAGTGTGCCCAAAACAGACAAGAAAGGAACAATACAGGCAGCACTTTAAGTACTGAAGTAATTTGCTGAAGAGTCACATCACAGAGACTTGGAATATTGCATCTGACTAATGGCCTGGTTACATAATTATGCACAATGTAACTGGGGAAGAAAATGAAGTAATACAATTAAACAGCAACATTTAAAATTTAATACATTTAATGCACATCAGACACAAGGTAAATAGAATTAATTCTAAAAATGTGTTAATTAATATTGCATTCAGTTTACTATTATTTCAGAAGAAACTTTCACTGAAATAATTTGGACGAATCTTCCACTGAGAGTCTAAGTTTGGTGGTGGCCATCAAAATGAGTGTCATTCCCACTTGGTGGGGGGGTGGGAGGAGAATGATTTGGCTTGTCTCACACAATCGCATGGTTCCCAATTTGTCATGCATGCATGAGGAGCATGACAAATCTTGTAGCAGGTAAGGAGGATGTACCCCTGCCCCTGCCATTATTTGCTTAAGGGGTTGAGATCATTGGCACCACATTTAAAGGGCATAAGGCATCTGCTCATTGCCTGCAACATAGTAGCATCAGAATGGGCTTTCAGAATGGATGCCTGCTAAATATCCTGGGCCTTCCACCTCTCCAGATATCACACCTCACTAGTCCAGACAGACCTTTAACCAACCTACTTGACCTGTTGCCATTACACTCTACCTTCCTTCCCACTATCATTTCTCCATGCACCAAGCAGCGTACATAACTGCCACTGAATCTCAATCATGACATGGCATTAAAGAATGCTCGACAAAGAGGACAAAGCAGCAGCTGCTCACTGTAAAGTTCAGCAAGTATTGCCTGAACATAGAACATAGAAAAGCACAGCACAGTACAGGCCCTTCAGCCCACGATGTTGTGCCGTGGAATAATCCTTACCCAAAAATAACCTAACCTACATTCCCCTCAATTCACTGCTGTCCATGTGCATGTCCAGCTGTCATTTAAATGTCACTAATGACTCCGCTTCCACGACTGCTTCCTGCTTCTTTATAAAGTCATGAATCAGAAGGTACATTGAACAGAGCTGGGACTGAATTCCTCATGGGGCATTTTGTTAGGGCATTTGAGAGGGTTTAAACTGGTATAGCAGGAGTGTGAGAACTGGAAAAGAATACTATAAACGTAATACTGGGATATACAAAATGTTAGGAGAGACAGATAGCATGAGATTCGTAATGATAGAGTCAGAGTAAGGAAGTCTAAATCAGGGATATTTTGCATATATGTATAAATGCACAGAATATAGCTAATAAAGTGGGAGTTAGAGGCGTAGAGTGTCACTTCGGATTATGATGTTGTAGAGATAATGGAGACCCGACTCAAAGAAGGAGAAAACTTCAGAAAAGTTATGGAAGGTGAAAAAAGAATGACAGGTGGCATTTATTGTTAAGAAGAGATTTGCAGTAATGAAGTCAGGACACTCAAGCACAGAGTTGGCTAGAGCCAAGGAATAAGAAGGCTGCAATTATATTGCTTGTTTAACGTACAGACCAATGGAGGAAGGATGTCGAGGAACAGTTCTTCAAGGAAATTACAGGCACATGAATGCATCATACAGTAATTATAACAGGGACTTTGATTATCATGTTACAAAGTAGGAATGTGGAAGAGTAAGTGGCAGTGAGGAACAAGAAATTCTAGATTGAGCATAATTAAGAGAGTATCCTACAGCAGTATATGTCCAGTTCAACAAGTAAGTATGTACTGCCGAACCTGCTGCTTGGGGATGAGGTGGCCAATTAGATCAAGTGACAGTGGGGTAACAATTAGGGAACAGTGATCTTTGTTTCATAATGTTTAGGATAATGATGGAAAAGTGACATTGGTAATCAAGATGTTTTTGCTTTCTTCTGGCCTCTATGCTTTCCTTGTTCTCCAGTCTCAAAGATAGACCTATCACATCATGAATGAGTTTCCGAAAAGCAGACACAAACAAGTCCAGCACCAGCCAAAAATGGTTCTTTGAAGCCAGTTGTGGAATTCAGAAACTAGTCAAGAAATTGCACAGAAACTAACTTGCAGTTTAAGAGGAAACAGGAGCTCAGAATCACAAAAGGAGGTTATTTGACCCATCATATCTATGCTGGCTGTCCAAATAAGCATCATAACTTAATGCCATCCTCCCCATACCCTTGAGCATTATTTCTATTTAAGAAATCACCTAATGCCCTCTTGAATGCCTCAATGAATCTGCCCCAACCACACTTGCAGGCAATATATTTCAGACTTGCCTATTCATTATTTGAAAAGACTTTTTCCTTTCACAACAGATTTGCTTCTTTTACAAATCACTTTCTATCTGTACTCTTTTGTTTTTGATTATTTTATGAAAAAGTACAGGTTCTCCCCATATATTCTGTCCACCCTCCTCACTGTTTGGAAACCTTCTAACATATTTTCTTTTAACCTACTTCTCCAACTCCTTCATCTTCCAACCTCTCCAATCTACTCTGAAAACTGAAGTTTCTCATTCCTGGAACCATTCTTATAATCTCTTCTGCAACCCCTCCAAAGCGTTCACATTCGTCATCGAGAACTGTACACAATACTCCAGCTAAAGTCTAACAAGTATCTAATTCAAGTTTCGCATAATTTCCTTACTCTTGTGCTCTGTGCCACTGTTGTTAAAACCAAAAATTTGGGCTGCCCTAGTTGCTCCTCCGTGCACCTGCCCTGTCATTCACAGTGATCAATGTACAAACGCAGCCAAACTGCACTGCCTTTAGAATTGAGTACATTATAATATCTTTTGCCTCCATGTTCTTCCAGCAAAAATGCGATCTCTGCATTGAATTCCATCTGGGATCCATCCGTCTACTGCACCAACTTGCCTATGTCCTTTTGAAGTTCTAAACTGTTCTCTTCATAGTTCCGCATCGTCTGTAAACTTTGAAATTGTGTCCTATATGCCAAAACCTAGCCTGTCCATATAAATCAGGAAAAGCAAAAATCTGATACCCACCCATGGGGAACTCCTTGTCAAACCTTCCTCCACCATAAAAAATCTCATTGAAAATTGCTCTGTTCCAATCATTCAGCCATTTCTATGCCCATGTAATCTTTTATAAAAATAGCATTTGGATCTCATCTCTTCATAATTTTTTGAGCAGATTTGTAGATGATAAAATGCTCAGATTAAAGCAGGTCCAAAGACTAGATAGCTGGACATATGGAAGTGACTTTGAAAGCAAATTGGAAAGATCTTGGTAGACAAAGAAAAAAGGGGATTGCGTGAAGAAAAGGGAATGAGAGAAGAGAGAAATATAAGGAATATGTTCAGATGTTGGAGGCAGTAGAAGGGCCGTGAAGCTGTCTGTGTGTCTGAACTCTGAGCAAAGAGTGTTTGTCAGCTTAGAAAGGAGATGTATGAGAGGTGATCAGAGGAGGAGTAAAGAATAGTTAAGGAAGCGGAAAGTAAATCCAGAAAATTACTTCTAATTGCATTACAAGCCTGACGGGTGCCTTGTTTGAGTTTTGAATCTTTATCTCTCACATAATCTCCTGATGATACAAATAATAATCTCCAAGGCACACTGTTTCAAACAAATAAAAAATATCATTTAAAATACATTTCAAACCCTCCCAAACTAAGATTTTAAACTGTGATGGTTAGTAGCTCTAGCAGATCTATGGTGGAGTGCTGTACTAGTCTCCTGGATTTTGAATAGTAACCTCTGTCATTAGAATTTAATTGCACATTGACCATTCGGAGAATTAACTGTGGAGAACAGAAGAACTCCATGCCCTATTTGTGGAGTAACATTGATGAAGCTCCCTTCGCCCCAGCTGAAGGCAGAAAACTTGGAGACTTGAAGATAGTGATAAAGTTTTAATGGCAATGGCTGTCTTTATGTAATTACATTTTCTTCTCTATTAAGATTGATGCTTTTGTATTCAGCAATTCAATTTTTTAAAAAAATGATTATTAACATTGGATTTTTTCATATTACTGCAGGAAAAAGCTCCCCATAATAATAAAAAAGGCACTAATTCAGGAATAATTTCTTTTTGAGAGAAGAGTTGAATATGATACCGTTAAACTATTTTAATTTTTTGCCACATTGATTGGCTGAAATCTAACCATTTTTTTGCCCAGACTGTACCAGGTTACACTGATTGTCCTGGAAACGATGACCTCAATTTTAAGTACCAGCTCACATGGAGTCAAAAATGAAAAGCAATGTGGTGACATCAATGCAGCATGCATTTCATGGCTAATTTACATTGTGGCATCCATGGTGATGCACGTCCTTTTTTTATTCATCTGTGGATGTTACTGGCTAGGACAACATTATTATTCAGAAGATAGTAGTAATCTTTCTTCTTGGAATGTTGCAGTCCATTGGTGAAGATGCATCCACAAGGCTGTTAGGAAAGGAGTTCCAAGATTTTGATCCTAAAGGAATGGCGAGTCAGGATGTTGAGGGGGCTTGAAGGGGAACTTGCAGGTAGTGCAGTTCATATGTAAATTTGCTGCCCCTTTTCTTCAGGATTATAAATAAAACAAAGTTGGATGTTGGAAATCTGAAGCAAAAGTGGAAATCACAGGAGAAACTCAGGAGGTCTGGCAGCATCTGTGGGTCATTTGAAGAGCTTAAGCAGCCAATTCATGGCTACTTTATGGACTCCTCTTGCTGGGTTTTCACCAAAAGCATGGGAAATCAACATCAAGTGTCGATCTAGGTGAACTTGCAGCTGAGCAAAATGGGGAGACCACATCATTTTTGAGCACCCCTTGCTAAATGGAGGCTGTTGCAAAGATACTCTTCAATGGGTTTCCTGTTTCTCGCCCTATCCTGTCCACCAAGTCTCATGCTCTTCACTGAGGCCTGCTAACCTGGCCCCAGTGAGACCCCTGACTTATCTTTGTCACAACTGCACCACTCCTCAGATCACTTGTGCACAGTTGTAGGGTTAGGGTTAGGGTTAGGGTTAGTCCCAGCAGTTCTTAGTTTAGTTCTTTGTGGTGCTGCTAAGGCCAGTACATTGCCAGCTATTTAATTGACAGACAGGTCCTGAAGGCAAGACTTATTGCTATTGTAGACCTAGAATCTCACCTCAAGACAATTAAGTGCCAGACCCCAAACTCCAATTTAAAATTTAACACAACATTTCTGTGTCTTGGGACTGGTAAAATCTTGCTTTTGGAAAATGGCTGACGAGTTAGCATTGGAGATGCTTATAGGAGAAATCTATGCTGTATTGTATGACAATGGACAACATAATTCAGATCTGTCGATGCTACTGGTGCAATATGTTTATTGGGAGATGGCAGTACTGTGCTCTGTAATATCACTCATGGAATATTAAAGTGAATATTTAATGTTGGACTTCCATCATCTATTAAGACAATCTCATTGTGTTATGCATGGGGACGAGTAACTCTAGCATGGTGCTACAGCTTTCAATTCAGTCTCCTTTGCTAATCTCATGTACATCAGATGTAAGCACAATATTAGGTGCACCTTGAGCCGAACTATTGAAAGGCATATGTCATTTTCTGCATCCAGATTGCACTGATCTTTGTGTGTTTACAAATGTCCAGGCATTTCTTGATCAAAATTCTCTGTTAAAAGCATTGCACTGACACACAAAAGCAGATCAATGTGTATATGATCAATGTTTACTGAAGTGTATATTGAACATTGCAGATGTGTCAGGCTTTTCCTCAGACATGTTCCCAATTCTTTTTGCTTAATTTTACCCCAAATTTTATTCATAATTGATAATATTGCCAGCAAAATTGATTCTTTTCAGGTAGAGTTTTTGTCAGCTGCTGGTCCAGCAGCAAGTCACGTTTGCTATTTGGCTGCGTTTTAATCCCCTAGGAACTTAAATACAATCAATTCTGTAACAAAAAGTACTGTGGTGAGCTGAAAACCACCCTCCAAGCATGACACAAAATATACAGGTCTTAAACCTCACACAGTAAATCACTGTTACAGCATAATCCACAAAGCGCAAGCAATCTCACAAATGAAATTAGCAATAATACTTGTGAAAAGGAAAAAAAAGCAATTTTCAGGATTGCCAACACTGTCCAAGAGGCATTTTACATATTGAAGGTGAATGACCTGATGCAATTTACTTGTGCACATTCCAAATATATCTTTTGTTGCAATTCATCAGCATGTACTTCAGTAACTTGCCCTTTGATCCATGTGATTTAAGGGCATTTTCCAGATTAAATGAGGTACGTTGAACTCTTGAGAGCAACTCATATTTACCAAGTAACCTTAAAGAAGTTAAACTATTGATGGATGAATAATTAGTTCTAGTAATGGATTAGAACAATTAAAGAAGAGGACTTAGCAGTGGAGGCCCCTAGCCTTCACCTTTGGGAGTTGGATTTAAATCCAGACCAACAACTATGTGTGCTGTTGTAATGTTCTAATTGAAATTAGCTCGGTCAGTCCCCTGACCCCTTTGTATTGTTGAGTTCTTTAAGTGAAACTGTTAATGCAATAACTTGGAACTCTTGCATGCCAGAAGTAGCTTATGTTGGATTTGCAATACAGACTAGTAACAATAGCAAACAAAGAAGACCATGTAAAATTAGCCATGAATAGTTAATTGCAAGTACGAATTTGTGATTTTTTTCACCAGAAATTATCTGAATACTGTGATAGAAAATGTTAGATTTATATTGTTGATATCGTTTCTTCTAAGTTGTGCTTAGTTACCAGTGAGCGTCCTGTTTCTCTGTAATAACATCAGCTGGAATCATAATAACACTCAGTCCTCTGTTGACAGAAAGTCTGGATGTGACACTTGCTATCAGGTGACAATTGCCTCCAAAAAATATTTAGAAAGCTATCAGAAATGCTGCGCAGCATCTTTTGGCAGAAGCAGCATTAAGTCTATGACTTCACAGTGCTGCTGTTGAAGAAAGTAATGGTAGGTCTTTTTAATAACTCAAGGTCTTGCATAATGACTCTAGCCTCAACAATGTTCATATTAGGTGAATAAGCTGGTAATCTCTGGGGAAGATCAGAACAATTAACACCAGTTTATTGAAGAGACACCCGAGCTTTCACATCTGCCACAATGAATCCTCACGTTTGTGACAATTGCTCATCCTTTTCAACATTTAGCATGTAATACCTATTGATATCATGGATAAGTTGCTGGTGACCCACTGACCAATGTATGGAAGGTTAAGTCACTTGCCAGTTTCACTGTCATGCCCACTGATGCTGGAGGCCAAAGAATGTCACCATAGACCTATTTTTACATCTAGTAGATCGCTTACGTCCCACTGTCAGTGATGCTCTTGTCATTATGATTCAAGAATTTTTTTTGCTGGGTATTATTTCTTCACTTCCTGTCAGAGTACACCATGTGACTGCAGAGACAAGCAGCAAACTACTGACCACTTTATGAATCAGTGCCCCTATCAACTTACTGGTGGCATCTCAGAATTATAATTCGCTGGTTCCCAAGTTACTCACTGACTTTGTACATTTAAGTATAGTCTTTCACTCTTTGGGGAACAAGAAGTTGGAGGTGCAAGACAGAGCATGCTAGACTGTGATAATCACAGCAAAATCATAACTGGCTAATCTTAACTTCCTGCCAGACAGTATCATGCTATCACTGACTGGAAAAAGCTTTATTCACAAATCTTATGGCTAGCATGACACATTATGTCACTGAGGGCTGAATGAGAAATAACATTGAGGGCTCTAATGGGAAATACTGGGAAACCTGTTTATTCTCTTCCAGAGGTCGAAGAAGACAGGAGCACTAGTTAAAAGTCTTGGTAATACTAACTAATTATTGTAGACAGATCTTTACCATTACCCTTAGTGAATCTCAAATTACTCATTAAAATCATGAATAGTTTGAGAATATGTTTTCTTCACTATTTTCCAATGGACGGACTTTGCATAAAATTGTTACTGAAAACTTTGTATTTCCAAAATGTTGCTGTGAAATACCCAATGAAGATAAAATTCCATTTTTCACTCTCATCAATATCAAATTGGAATGAGTTTAAACAGTGGAGTTGGTAATCTGCTAATAACATTCGTATCATTATTGTTCAGTCCTTTGTAGAAGTGGCGGCCATAACAATAAAGAAACTGGTAAGCCATTCTACAAAGGGACATTTTTATATTCCTTGAAATAAATATTTGAAGGGCTAATAGATTGATTGTTGTTTCACTCTATCAATTTGTACCAGTTTTACCAGGGGTTCAGTGTATTACCACTTGTTTAATTTAAAAATCGTGGTTTTATTGGATCACAAATTTGACAGATATTGATTAGTATTGTGCTGTACATTACATTGTATCAGGAAAAATAATGAGATTTGATGCCGGTACTCCTTGTAAATTGAAGGCTGGTGGCTCTTTAAAATAGTCTGCCTGTCAACCATTTCAACAATAATGACATTGAACAGCTATACAGCATCATGTTCCTTTTCACAGACAATGACTTCTGTTCTGTCTGGTGTTCAATGACAACCAAAGCTGACTTACTTAATAGAATAATACAAAGTAACAATACTTTCAACTGCAGTAAGACGCAATTTTAAGACAGGGTGATAGAAAATTTTAAGTAAACATTGTGCTCTGACCTATTTGATAACTTCAGCACTTTTTTCCCATAAAGCATGAGAATTAAATGATGAGTAAATTATAGCTGATATTGTAAATCTGTTAGCAATGTCAATAATCATTTTATTTAATCTTCCTGCAAAAAGTAAACTCACAATAAACACACTGGGTGGAAGTTTCCCTTTTGAATTGAAGAATTTGTGTAATAAAATTGGTGTCCAGTCCGTTCTGGCTCACAGTAACTTTCCTCGTACATTTTCCTGCTGATCATTGTATCAATCATACAACAAGGTTCTTCAATGCCCTTCTCATGGAATTGTGTGGCAGGAGAGTTGAAAGTGCTGGCTACTGCCCAGATCATCCAATGTTGACACTGTTGGCCCAGCTGCACACTATGTCAGACGCTGCAAGCCAGCAACTCTTCCTCACACTATGGTGTTCTATCATTCTCATTGAGGAATTGGCTCTAAAAGCAAGTTAGCCCCCTACTTTTCAGTCAGGGACCTGAAGATGCTGGTGGGATAGGATCATGGGGATGAGGGTAGTCCCTTTTCCTGCAGACTGCCAAAAGAGGCCATGCCATCAGACAGAGCCAGCTGGGACACAGACACATACCTGGTAGATGTTAAAAGGAATGTTCAACAGCGTAGGATGAAGATCAATGATCTTTTCTTACACTCAGAACACTGGCACTCACTCTAACACAGCCACTGCACACACATCTCGCTGAGTCTCAGTTTCACTATTGCATGGATCATGTTTGGTCAATGCCTTTCATTCAATTTACCTTCTCAAACTACAAATTCTTCTGTCCTTGGTACTTCGTCCTCATGAACTAACCTCTTGTGCTCATCCGTTGCCACTAACAGCTCTTCCAATTACTTCCATCACAATTAATCCCTCACTTTGTCTCATGCAAGGAAAAACTGGTCCAAAATCAGCATGGGGCTGGGGTTGGGGTGGCAGACGTAAAGCCCACTTCTTTAGAAAAGATGCTCAGTTTGGCTGGAGAACAGCATAATCATTTACGTGAAGGATAGGGAGATCACAATGGGTAACCAATGTAATAAAATTCATTGCTTTTCCATTAATGCAAGCTAACCATTTCGAATCTGCACAAAACTTTATCCCTCTTGCACAATTAATTTTCTCTCTTCCCCATCAAGCAGTAGTGACACCCAATGAACCTCTATCGGAAAGAGGCATCTGGATTAGAATCAGCATCACAATCTGGTGAGCACATCACTGACGCATCTCCAAAGCTAATTGAGGAAGAAACATTACACACCTAGGTCTCAGGAGGACTATCATAAACCATGGACCTGCTCCACAAGGCAGAAGATGACCTCATGGTTTGAGCCGTTTTCTCAGTGCCATGTGAAATGCACAAATAGGCACAGATACAGCAGGGAGATTTATCAGAAGCAGTCGGTTAACGGGATCGAAAGATGAAAGAGCCCAAAGTTATCCATTCAGTGCTGAATCTGGAATGTCTGAGAATGTCTGAGTCCATGGACATGCTAACGATAACCATTGAAACCAAGGTCAAGAATACTCAGTGACTGCTGGAAATGCACATGGTCCTGCACTCCACCGTTCTAGCCATAGGTATTCGGTATCTATGGGATACCCAATTTCCGTCGGTGTCCAAGGTGAGAGGAGGAGTCAGAAATTGATGTGACTCCAGGAGCCCCTTCTTCTTTCTTCTTTATGAGGCATTGTTAGTTTTGAAGACCTTTTTATAAAACACTAACATTCCTATGTATTGTGCTGTATATTTATTAATCATTTGAGGTGAGCTGGATGTGAAAGGTATGTTACAACAATGAACTATACTGTACCACAGGGCTGGATCTTAGAATTTTTTTGTGTTAACTTTGAGTCGCATCTGGACATTTTCGGAGGATTTTTCACATTAAGGCTTCGTGAGTTTTCTCACCATATCTTACCAAACTCACTGAATTAATTATCTACTGTATCTCAATGATATTTCACATCCAATTTCTGCCTCATCACACTGTTCCCAGAACAACTTCTCACTTAGTGGATATTTGTCAACAGCTGGCATTTGTGCCATCTTTAAAAGGCTGCGATGAACCTGGAGGAACTCTGGTATTCCAAAGCTGCCCTGCTCAGTTAAGGGCAGAGTTGGAACATGACAGTAGTCCAAAGGAGAGGTGGCCTCTTTCCAGAGGACCAAGAGAAGAAGTCATGCCACCAGACAATGCCAGCTTGATCCAAGGTCACCATCTGGGTCAGTGCTTTATCTTGTGTGTGTAGGAATGGCCACCAGTGTCTCGGATGGCCGATAACTCTCTTCTAAAGCGCTCACTCCTCACCAATGCCCATGTGCTGCCACTCTCATAATTGCATGCAACATCTTCTCTCACTCATTCTCAGCTTTCCAACCTCCCACCTCTGATCTTTCTGGCCCTCTGTGTTGCCTCTCAGGCCTTCTGAACACTTCACCAGCTTTCCCCTACATGCACCTGCACTAACAGTCAAGCCACCCACGGTATGTGACTCATTTTCCCCTTTTTGTTATTGCAGGAGAAGACAATAACAGGGCAGAATGTGCCTGTACAGATGGTGATTGAGAAGGGTGATATTGCTTGACATTCGGAATCTCTCCACTTTGACCAGAGAGTATTTGCCAATGCAGGAGAAGACTGGGGCCACTCCTGTGAGGTTGCAAAGACATCCGTGTCCCACCAAACAGGTGCCACTGCCACTCTTCCCATAACCATGTTGCCAGCTTCATGCATTGCCCATCCTCACCAGAGCAACATTTCTCTCTTGTGTCTTGTCATTACAAACAGCCCTTGGACTTTGGAAAGAAATGTCTATCTTCCCCAAACACATCCTCCTTGATCTTCAAAGATGAGGGTACAGAGGAGTCAAAGGAAGCTTTAGCACACTGCTCCTTCCCCCCAACACCCTCCGTCTCACACACCCCACCTTCTCCCCAACCAAACTCGAACCATGGAAAACCAGGTCCAGAACCCTATATATCAGTTTGAGAGTGCACAAACGTGCATTCTATTACTCCACCCATTGGTACTCAGCACCGAAGATGTGGTGACAGAGGGATGGGTCACCACGGTCACATCTCAGGGTCCCCTCAGCACAAGGTAATAGGGTGGTGCAAGAAGTACCCATCCAGAGGAGGAACCACACTGTAAACCTTCAGAAATATCCACTCAGGACACTGCAGAGGCCTCCAAACTGTCTGCCCCACTCCCATCCTTGGAACTTCAAACTAAAAAGAGGACAAATTGCTTCTGACAAGAATACCCTCAGTGTCCGTGGTGTGTCTAGCCACAAGTGCCCCTAGCCTACCCACCAGAACTCCAGAGCCAATGAGCTCCAGTGTCAAGCAAGTTCCCTCTACCTTAGCTGTGGAACAAGAGAGCACGTTCTTTGGATGTGGGCATTGCTGGCTAAGCCAGTATTTATAGCCCATTCTATCACACCACCAAAAAGAGCAGACTTTGTGTCTGGACTCATATATACACCAGACCAGATAAGGATGGTTTTCCCTTCCTGAAAGAAGACTGGTCACTTTTTGACTATTTATCTTATTACTGATTTTTATTGATTTCATGTTTCACCATTTGCCATTCAAACCCATGTTCCCAGCTTGGACATCCGAATTACTCATGCAGTGACATTATGTAAATGCAACCACCTCCTGAAATATCTCTCAATATTTAATGATGCTATACAAATGCAGATTTTGTTGCATGTATAATTCATGACACTATTTTCCCTTTACTGTCAATTTAGTTTGCTGGCAGACTTGAAACCCTAATTCAGATAAGTCGAGAACTATCATCGATGTCTTGGTGCATGATATGGTCAGCTTCTTAAGGCAGGAGCTGAAACAGCCGTACTTTGAAGTAGTTCCACTGGAAACAGCTGTCCAATAGGTTGGTTTAATATGTTTAATTGACATTATCACAGCACCAAGAGGAGCAGGAGTGGTTCTTGTCTGTCAATGAAAACTACTGCCTATTCATTATCAGTCACTGCTCACCCCATCCAATCACTTCCCCTGCCAATGACATGTCCTGACGCCAGTGGTCCACATCTGTTCTGGCTGATCTCGCTGTATCCTCTTCCTTCCCAACTGTGACTAGCAACCTGCCCATAGGGACATAACTGGTTCTCAGAGCAGGACAGTACTACACTAATGACACCTATGGTACAATTGTTGTGATCCAATCACTGTCTACTTTAGGTGTTACTTGTGTTACGCCGGAATCTTTAAGCCAGTATTTGCTGTGGTACAATTTCATCCAGTTTGGAAGATTCTTTTTTAACGTCTTCAAAATATTAAACCAGTGGTAAATTTAGAGGGAATAGGTGTTGACTGAACTGTAATTGTCTGGAGGAAAACTGCTGAAAAGGTCACAGCTTTTAGTCATCTCCATCTTTAATTGCCAACTCTTTCATTATTGCACCTGCTTCTGAATGAGCAGATTTTGGTTTTAATCATTTAAAATGAAACAAGTGCACTATACATCAGTCCCAGAGAAATGACCTTAATATGACATTTCTATTTCAGTGCCTTAATACTGACACTTCATTGTAATATTCCTAACGATAGGCCCATTAACCATAACCAGATAATTTCCTTACCACTAATAAATTTTCTTACACAATGCGAAGAAAGACTGTTTTTGAATTAGGTTTTTATTTTTGTTGGCTTACATTGTCTTTATTTGCTTATAAGCAATGTGGAGTCACTTAGATACTAGTTAAAATAGGCTGTGAAGGCTGAAATTTTTAAAATGAAAAAATATAACATTGTCAAAACTACTGAAGGAGCAATGTCCTTGCACAACATTGTAATAAAATGATTCATTCCTTTTAATTAGAAATATAGATTATGTCTCTAAATTTAAAAATCATGTGACAGCTGAAAGAACTATATTGCTCAAAAATAAATTATAATCCCTCATTGCAACAAAAATAAGATGCAACAAATCATGACTTACTCAATGGATGGTCACTTTCAATGAAACAGTTAATCCATTGAAATGTTATTTCTAACAAATTGCTTTAACTCTACTGGCACAGAGCACTTTCCTAACCCCATCTCAGAGTACTTCTAAAATAATGAAAGGTTGCTTAAAAGCTCAGCCATTGAACTACTTACAATGGTAGAACCCCCTCAAAATGGATAATCCAGTTGCAAAAGGTATTGAAGATTGCATTATTTAAAGCACTATTAGCTCTAATGACAGCCCAATATATGCTTCTAATGGAATCAGACATAAACTGAACTGAAGCAATATTTTGTGACAGAAATAATCCTTCCCTCTGAATCCTTTCCTGCATTTCTAACATTATTTAGAAGTGAGATTGAATCTTGATTTCTTCATTTAAAGTGTCCCCATGACGTATCAAAAATAAATCATTCTAATGAAAATTGTACAAAATATTAAAGATTATTTATGTACTTTTAAACTTATTTTGATTACTTCAAAGCAGAAATGTTAAAACATTGGTTTTCCATCTCCGATACCCTGTATCTCCAACAAACTGTTGTGCTTCATCACCAACTGAGCACCAAAATCTTTTAAAAAAATTTGCATAAATATTAATATTCGATGAGTTATTTTGATTGAGGATGAAATGACAGTGGTTAAGTAACCATTTTCAAATTATGAGTTGTAGTAACTGCATAGTTTAGCAATATTATCTTTAAAATATACAGTCAACCATTTTTCAGTCAGGGAAAAATGCTGCTGATGCTAGAAATCTGAAATAATAGCAGAGAATGCTGAAGAAGCTACTGTAAACAACAAATGCTGGAGATCACGGCTGGTCAGATAATATCCACGGAGCGAATGCAAGCTAACGTTTTGAGTCTAGATTACTCTTCATCAGAGCTGAATTGAAGTGTGGAGGGGGCAGGATTTATGCTACAGTTGGGGGTGGTACTTGAGTCAGCGGTGGGTATACAGTGCTGGTTCAGAAAAGATGTTGATAGTTCAGATTAAGTGGTTGGAATGTGAGAATGGCAGAACAATGGTGTTTCTTACTGCCAGGCTTGAAAGAGAGAACAGACCCATTGGAGTAGCAGGAGGGGTGAGAGGACCTAACAAGTAGAGCTAAAGGAAAGGGAAGAAATGGGAGAATGTAAAAAGTAAAGCTAAAAGAAATGGAAGAAACGGGAGTTGGTTCATAATTTGAAGGTGTTGAACTCGTTATTAAATCCAAAAGGCTGTGAAGTGCCCAGTATAAAGATGAGTTGTTTTTCCGAATTGCACTGTGATTCACTAGAACATTGCAGCATGGTAAGGACAGACATGTGGGCATGTGAGCAGGACACTGTGTTAAAGTGACCCATTACTGAAAGGTTGGGGTCATGCCAGGCACAGACCAGTGTTGTTCCACAAAATGGTCACCCTGTCTGCATTTAGTTTCTCCAACGTAGAGTAGGCCACATTCGTTGCAGCGTATACAATACACAATGTTGGAGGAGGTACAGGTGAAATGCTGCTTCACCTGAAAAGACTGTTTAGGCTCTTGGATGGTGAGCAGGGAGGAGGTGAAGGGGCAGGTGATGCACCCTCTGTGGTTACATGGGAAGGTTCCGGGTGGAAGGAACATGTGGTGTTGGTACTCACGGAATGTACTCAGGTGTCCCAGAGGAAACAATCCCTGCGAAATGCACACACGGAAGTGAGGGGAAGGTGTGTTTTGGTGGCGGTGGGTGGAGTTGTTTGAAATGGTGGTGGATGATCCTTCGAATGCAGAAGCTGGTGGGTTGAAAATTGAGGACAAGGGAGACCTAGTCACACTGTTGTGAGTGATGGGAAGGGGCAAGGGCGAAAGCACGGTTGTTAGGGTGGATGTGGTTGAGGACCCTGTCAGTTGTTGGGAAGCCAAGGTCATAGAAGAAACAAGCCATGTCCATCTGCCTCCCGCTCACTCTATTTCCCCTCACCCATTTCTGAAGAAGGGTCCAGGCCCAAAACGTCAACTTTCCTGCTCCTATTGTCTTGCTGTGTTCATCCAGCTCTACACCTCAGATTCTCCAGCATCAGTAGATCCTACTATCTCACGTCAGCAGTACTGTTTTGGATGGTGACATTATCTGAACAGATGTGACACTGGTGAAGGAACAGGGAGAATGGGATGGAGTCCTTGCAGGATGTAGACAGGCCTGGCAGCATCCATGAAGAGAGAAACAGAATTAACATTTTGAGTCCAGTCTGACTTGTTCAGAACTGAAGAAGAGTCATACTGGAATCAAAACATCAATTCTGCTTCTCTCTCCACAGATGCTGCCAGGTGTGGTGAGCACTTTCAGCATCCTCTGCATTTGTACCTTTTCAGTGGACCATTTCTCAAATCCATTTTGCTGCTTTTGACTATGTTTTAAAGTTTACTTTAAAAGTGGTTTACTCTGCAACTAACTCAGATTTCAGTTTTAAATTTAGAAATATATGAAAGAGAGCAGGGGTTATATCCTGGCATCATAATTCAGGCAGTCATTTAAGTAATGTTCAAAAAATCATTTGCAGAGCGAATAGTTCTCTATTATTTAAATCTCGAGTCAATCCTGTCAACCAAATTCAGCTAAATTGATATTTTTATGTCACTGTATTAATCAAATTTAAGCTAATTTTAAAATTAGCTCTCTTTGCAATTGCTGCAAATGTGTTTGAATGTTCTGTTTAGATATATTTTCAACTTGAATCATCTTTATTTTCTTGAGCATGCACAATTGTCAAACATGAAATGAAAAACTAACTAAATTGTCCTGAATGTAATCTGATCATGAATCTCGGATTTATCCCAGTGTTCGGGTTTATAAAATGTGTGACTCATCCTGTGCCAGTAATTTAAGTTTCTCACTATAATTGATATACAGTTTCCTAAGGCATTATGTATTGTCTCCATGTAAATTGCTGAACAAAGCGGACCAGGTTTAATTCAAACTAAGGATGAGTAACTTGAGGAAATAAAGGTCAAACAATCTGTTCTCTGTTTACATGCTATATAAATAACCAAATGCATTACATAAAATATATGGTAATAAATTTTAGACAAGGATTTGGCCAAATGATCAGAAGTTAAGTCAAAAGAACATTGGAAGCATTGTAGTTTTTCCATTGAACATATTTATACTTTTTCCCTTCATTTCTGTCTTATATTTCCCTTAGATGCCAACTCAATTTCAGTACTATAATCTTGATCCTTACCATCAGGATCATAAAGTTCTGCAGACTGTGGTTACATACATGAAGACTTGGAAAAGGAAGACCAAGCTGGAGATTTGATTTCAATTTATTTAGGTATCTTCCAGCAACTTGTCCCATAGGTTATCAGTCAAACTCTACCAGAACATCCACTGAGATCATTCGAATACCATCACCAAAGTAATGGAGTAGAATGGAGTAAATCAGTTCACAGTTCTTGGTCATTAAAAGGTCATGTGAAATTGATCACAGTTGCTTTTGCAGTCACCATTCTGAAATGCAAGATTTCAGCTTTGTTTTGCACCTCACTCATGGTCTATCTAATACCATCTTATTTCCATTAATAAACAAGCTAATTGGAACCTTCTTTCAAAAATTACATCATAAATGTCCCATTGCGAATGCTTATTTTTGAGATTAGATGCCCTACAGTGTGGAAACAGGCCCTTTGGCCCAACAAGTCCATGCTGCCCCTTGAAGCATCCCACCCAGACCTATCCCCCTATAACCCACACACCCCTGAACACTACGGGCAATTTAGCATGGCCAATCCACCTAGCCCACACATCTTTGGACTGCGGGAGGAAACCCACGGAGACGCGGGGAGAATGTGCAAACTCCGCATAGAGAGTTCCCCAAGGCTGGAATTGAACCTGGGTCCCTGGTGCTGTGAGGCTGCAGTACTAATCACTGAACCACTGTGCCATCCTTTAATTCTTGAAGTATTAACAAACATATTCTCTCACACATAAATAAAACATATCTCTCTCCTCAATGCTAAGCAGTCTGATTAGAAATCAGGCATAAGTTTGAAAAAAATTTTACAACATAGTACATTTTTTATTTCACATCATTGCACCTAAATAATTTGGATATTTGCCCCTAGTTTCTCTTCTGCATGCCAATAGTATAGACTAAATAGAAAGCCTGATTCATATGCTGCCATATTACATGTTGCTTTGAACATAGAACATAGGACATAGAATAATACAGCGCAGAACAGGACCTTCGGTCCTCGATGGTGCGCTGACCTGTGAACTAATCTAAGCCCATCCCCCTACACTATCCCATCATCATCCATATGCTTATCCAAGGACTGTTTAAATGCCCCTAATGTTGCTGTGCTAACTACATTGGCAGGCAGGGCATTCCATGCCCTTACCACTCTCTGAGTAAAGAACCTGCCTCTGACATCTGTCTTAAATCTATCACCCCTCAATTTGTAGCTATGCCCCTTCGTACAAGCTGACGTCATCATCCTCGGAAAAAGACTCTCACTGTCCGCCCTGTCTAATCCTCTGATCATCTTGTATGTCTCTATTAAATCCCCTCCTAGCCTTCTTCTCTACATTGAGAACAGACCCAAGTCCCTCAGCCTTTCTTCATAGGGCCTTTGCTCCAGACCAGGCAACATCCTGGTAAATCTCCTCTGTACCTTTTCCAATGCTTCCACATCGTTCCTGTAATGGGGTGACCAGAACTGCACACAATATTCCAAGTGAGGCCGTACTAGTGTTTTGTAAAGTTGCAGCATGGCATCACGGCTCCGGAACTCAATCCCTCTAACAATAAAACCTAACACACTATAAGCCTTCTTAACAGCATTATCAACCTGGGTGGCAACTTTCAGGGATCTATATACATGGACACCAAGATCCCTCTGCACATCCACACTACCAAGAATCTTTCCATTGAAAGATTCTGCCCTCCTATTATTCTTCCCAAAGTGAGTCACCTCACATTTACCTGCATTGAACTCCATTTGCCACCTTTCAGCCCAATTCTGCAGTTTTTCCAAGCCTCCTTGCAACTTGCAACATTCTTCCACACTTTCTACCACTCCACTGACTTTAGAGTCATCTGCAAACTTACTAACCCATCCACCTATGCCTGCGTCTAAGTCATCTATAAAAATGACAAGCAGCAGTGGTCCCATAACAGATCCTTGTGGCACACCACTAGTAACCGGACTCCAGGCTGAATATTTTCCATCAACTAACACTTGTTGCCTTCTTACAGAAAGCCAGTTTCTAATCCAAACTGCTAAACCTCCCTCAATCCCATGCCTCCATATTTTCTCCAATTGCCTACCATGTGGAACCTTATCAAAGGCTTCAATGAAGTCCATGTACACCATGTCAACTGCCCTACCCTCATCCACATGCTTGGTCACCTTCTTTAAAAACTCAGTGAGGTTTGTGAGACACAACCTGCCCTTGACAAATCCATGTTGACTATCTCCAATCGAATTGTTGCTTGCTAGATGATTATAAATCCTATCTCTTATTATCCTTTCCAAAACTTTTCCTACAACAGATGTAAGGCTCACTGGTCTATAATTACCTGGGTCATCTCTACTGCCCTTCTTGAACCAGGGCACAACATTTTCAATTCTCCAGTCCTCTGGTGCTAAACCTGTAGACAATGAGGACTCAAAGATCAAGACCAAAGGCTCTGCCACCTCCTCCCTAGCTTCCCAGAGAATTCTCAGAAAAATCCCATCTGGCCCAGGGGATTTATCTACTTTCACACCTTCTAGAATTGATAACACCTCCTCCTTACTAACCTCAATCCTTTCAATTCTAGTAGCCCATAACGCAGTCTTCTCCTTTACAATATTCTCCTTTTCCTTTGGAAATGAAGTATCTTCTATTGGATAGAACATGCAATTCATTCCTATTAAATATGAGTTACCCAGTGACATAATTGCAAAATTGAAACTTGCATATGCTTTTGAGTTGATAAACTATTTATGTTCAATAATAATAAAACAATATGTAACTTTAAGTAACAGCTTGATATATAATTTCAGTTATTTTAGAATAAATTAATCCTTTTTTAATGGCAAGCCTAGAATCACAATAATCAATGATGACACTCCACTGCAGGACTGATGGAGTGCTGCACTGTCAGAGTTGCCATCATTTATAATAATAGATTAAACTATGGTCCCATCTGGCTGCTCAGGTAGACATAAAAGATACAATGGTAGTATTTTGAAGAACATTGGAGTAATCCCTAGTGTTCAGATCAATATGATGCACCCCCACCGCCAATTGATGAAGTTGGCTCATGCAAATTATTTGCCATTTTACCTATGTTACAACAGTGATTGCAAGTCAAAAGCATCTCATTGTGTGTAATGTGCTTTCAATTGTTTAGAGATTATGACTAACAGAGTATAAATGCAACTCTTGCTTTCATTTGTTCTATCGTATGATTAGATTAGGTATAACAATAGCCTTAGCAGCTCAGTAATGTGAATAGCATAAAGGGGAGAACTTAGATTTTTCAGGACAGAATATAAATTAAGATATATGTTCCATATTTTGTAGATTATGATGCATGACATAAAATCTGTTGATTATAATGTTAAAAAGCTTGCAAATATTAATTGAAATAATTATTTTAATCCATTCTAACTTTACACATTCTAACCTGATCACTTGGAACTTATTTTTGTCTTTACTAAATGCCAAATATTTTTTAAGCTCTCTCTCATTCAATAGTAAAGACATGATGATTTAAAGAGAAAGTACTCCACATTCTTACAATTGAGGAATAGAAGTAATTTTTAAAATGTTGAAAATTGCCCAAGACTGAGCTGAGAGTTTTGCAGCAACACATCTCTAGCCCCCATACATGGGCTTGAAGGGAAGAAAAAACTAGCATCTGTTGAGTGATTAATTCCCAATTGTCTAATTTGTTGTCGTGTTTTGTATTCAGCTTGGCTACAAATTACAACTGAATTGATTGAATTGGGCAGATTCAGATGCATTTGGTTCTCTTGCCTGCTTTGATGCTTATCCTTATTTTGAACCATCTGCTTACCTCAGGTTGCTTCATTAAATTTTGGGTGTGGCATTAAACTAATTGAACCAAACAGTCCTAAAAGAAAACAAAAATGATGGTTAATATCAGTGAGGAAACTGTTGATATTATCATGGGAATGCAGAATTTTGAAATGTGCTTTTTTAGAAAGTGAAATCACTGTGAACCTACCAAAATATGCTTTTTTTAAAACCATTGTTCAAGTGGGTACTGGACCACTGAAATTTGAAAAAGTGTTCTGGACTTTTCAGTTCAGTTGCATAATGTCTAATTTGCAGTGAAAATTACTGTATGTTAACTGCAAAAAAAAAGTTTAAAAATGAAGAGCTACAAGTTCTGATCGTGATTGTGACAGGAAGGAGAGTTTAACAATATAGATAATCTTAAGGACTAGGGCACATTAGGGAAAACTACTAAAACATTAAAATTAAAGTTGCTACATATAAACAAATGAAGCATTACTTTAAAACTAAAGCTTGTGGAGGGACTGTATGTTTGAGACAGTTTTCTAGACAATATGTTATCGAATCAACTAGTGTATAGGCTATTTTGGAACAAATATTGTAAAATGAGACTGGCTGACTATCTTACAGTGTAATCCTGAGAAAAGGATTATAGTTACCAAAGGCAAGCAGTCATTAAAACAATCCATGGTATTGAGGTTTTGAAGAAGCTTCAGTGCTAGTTTTTGAACGTAGGGAATTGAAATCCCTTAACACGTAGACAACTCTTTAAAGGGATTTGGTTACATAGAGCCCCTGATTTTCAACAGGGCAGAGATCATGTTGGTCATGGTGCTAATGCCTGAATTTATGTGGATTCTCAAGTCGTACCCCTGTACCTGGAACCTTTCAGTTTTGCATTGAAAACATAGAAACACAGAAAATAAAAGTAGGCTTTTCAGCCCTTTAAGCCTGCTCTACTTTTCAATATGATCACGGCTGATCATTCAATCTGGTAGCCTGTTCCTGCTTTCTCTCCAGACCTTTGATGTCTTTCAGCCATAAGAACTGTGTCTAACTCCTTCTTGAAGGGGAAGGATGAGGGAAGACCATGATTCACACAAGATTAATTCCAGGACACAACTGAAAATTTAAAAGAATATGAAATAAGCTTTTCTCAATACCATGTTATCTGCAATATGACTTTTAAGAAATAGGTTCATAATTTTTTTCTTTTTCCCAATAAATCCTCCTATTTCTGTCTGTGAAAGTGTTACATTATAATTGTTAATCTTTTCTTGTTTGCACATTCTCTACAATTCTGTTTCATATTTCTTTGAAGTTTATTTTCCTATTTTACTACTCTATTATTTCCATTGACAAGCCCCTTAACCCACTTTCCCAGCTCACTTTAGCCAGCTTTAACTTCATACCTGATAATTGTCTTCATTTAAGTTTAAGAGATGAGTCCGACTTCCACTCTTCTCTCCCTCAATCTGAGTGAGAAAATCAACCATGTTGTGATCACTGTTACCTGGAATGTCCTTTACAGTGAAGTCATTAATAAATCAATGCAATGCAATTCTATCTAGAATAGCCTACTTCCTGGCTAGCGCTAGAAAATGCTGCTCCAAGTAAACAACACACATTACTGTTTTTCAAAATTGTCAGTGGGGGGGATCTTCAGGAGGGGCCTACCAATACATCAACTTTCAAACTGATGTGGGCGTTTGGGCAGAGACAGGCACAGTCTGTAGTGCCAAGGTTGGACATCTCCAATGCAATGCCTCATAGAATGCATGCAAGTGGCCATCAATGTTCCCACCAGTCAGCCAACAGCCTTCATATAACTGGAAGGGATTTAATTCCCCAAAACCCAATCCAACTGCAACAACTGCCAAAAGATCCTGTAAGTTTGTGCTCATGAATACTCATGAAAGAGTGAATGTTTGCTGACAACAAATGTGTGCTGAAGAAAAGCTTGTTGAGGCTAGTGAAGAAACCAAGGACTGAGGCAAAGGAACACATTATACCATGGCACTTTCAAGAAAGAGATAGATAGAGCTGTTAAAGATAGTGGAATCAAGGGTTATGGGGAAAAGGCAGGAACAAGATACTGATTGTGGATGATCAGCCATGATCATAATGAATGGTGGTGCTGGCTCGAAGGGCCGAATGGCCTACTCCAGCACCTATTGTCTATTGTGTATTCCCTAAAAGGGATTCAGGTATTTGGGCCTTTAAATGATGCTCTCCAAAATGCTGCATTGAGGGTCTCCCAGGTCGTAGTTGTCCACTGCATTTTACATAGCTCTGAGCTACAAAGGTAGAGGCTCTGGCTGCAGGAGACACATTGGAGTACATAGTATCCTTATACGTGATGATGAATGAGCTGCAGAGGAGGAATAACATCCTATCAGTCGTATGGGTGTCACATGGAGAGTGTCCAGATTTACCAGATGGGGAGTTTGGAAGACATTTGTAATCACATGTTTTAGGTGACAGTTACAACTGCATCCATCCAACGAAATGTAGATCAACACTCCAAATGCAGACAGCACAACTTACACCTTGTTCACTCAGCTGTTTCCTGACCGGAGAGGATTGCCTTATCAGAAAGGTTTTGGCAGGTTGGGCCTATATTCATTGTCTGCTAGGAAGTTTCCTCCTCTTGTTCCTGTCCAGTCAGGATAGCCTGGATGAGAACCTGCAGTGAGCCATTACTGAGATGTGTGGCCACTCAAGACCTTGCAGATTAAAAAAAAACCTATTTCCGCTTCAGCTTCCTTTCAAGGGTTATGACTGGTCACTGGATCCTGGATGACATGAGGTTTACAGCCTGTCACCTGTTGACAGGCGTCACTGATTGATATGGGGGTAGGTCATTCAGGACTAAGATGAAGGGAAATGTTTTCATTCACAGTGGTGTGCCAGTGGAATTCTCTGGCCCAAAGAGTGGTTGAAGCTAGAAAATTAAATGTTTTCAAGAATGAGTTAGATAGAGTTCTCATTGCTAAAGGGATCAAAGGGGTATGGGGAGAAAGCAGGAACAGAGTACTGAGTTGGATGATCTGACATGGTCATATCGAATAGCAGAGCTGTCTCAATGGCCAGATGGTCTATTTCTGCTCCTATTTTCCACATTTCTATGTCACAGGCACGTGCTGAGGGTTGGAGTGTGGGGATGTAGTTGCAGATTGCTGACTGTGGGATGTGCTGCATAATGCTTGAATCCTACAGATCTCCATTTATATCAGAGGTTGGTACCCTCCAAAAGTCCTCTGCAACTTCCCAACATACACAAACACAAAATGTTCGCAGCCTAGAGCTCTACCCCATTCAATAGCCAACAGCCTGCAATTTCTTGGACTTGGATATAAAGATCACAAATTTGAAATTCACAGCTGACATGGAACTGGGAAGTGCGGTGAACACTGCAGAAGACAGTAACAGATTTCAATACAGGCGACTGAATGGGTGGACACAAAGCAGATGGAATTCAACGCAGAAATAATGAAGTGATTTATTTTGGGAGGAAAAGTGAAAAGAGACAACACAAGATTAATGATACAATTTTAAATGGTAGATGTGCAAGAACAGAAAGTGACATCCACATTTGTGCAAAAATCTTAGAAGGTGGCAGGTCAGGTTAAAAAAAGAAGCATATGGGATCCTGGACTTCATAAAAGAGAAATAAGCTCAAAAGCCAGCAGGTTATGCTAAACCTGCAGGACAGATCATTTGGCTCCAGCTGGACTATGGTGTCCAATTTAGGACCCTGCATTTTAGGATAAATGTAAACACATTGAAGGAAGTGTGTATGAGATTTACAAGTACCATTCCCAGAGGAAAGTGGTTGCAGTTACATGGAGTGATTAGAGAAGCTGAAGTTTTCCCATAGAGCACAAAGTCCTAAGAGAAAACTTTGTAAAGGTTTTTGGCATCATGAAGGATTTAGATGGAGCAAAGGAAGAGGAACTGTTTTCAATTGCTGACAGTTTAATAACTGAAGTGCAGTTATTTATGATGATGGGCTAATGATACAGGGATGACATGAAGAGAAAGATTTTTGATATACTGTGGTTAGGAAATGGGATGCACTGCTTCATAAAATGGTGAACGCACATTCAATGTCATCCTTCAAAGAGGATCTGGATAATATTTACAGGAGAAATATTACAACAACACAGGGAAAGAACAAGAGAGGAAGAGTAATTAGGTTTTTTTTGAAAGAGCCAGCAGAGACTCCAATGGTCAAATAGCCCCATCTTGTTTTGTATTATTTTACAATCTGTAAAGTGTAACTGATCTATTGTCCATTCCCAAAGAGACATTACCTGGCTAACTAACTCAGAAATAAAAGCTTGATTAGTGCTCAGTGTCACTGGAGTGGCACTGAAGATCTGCAGGATAACCACAGCTGCTTCCTCTGCGGCTTTTTCAATTCCACAATTAAGTGTTTCCATAGATATTAAACTTCTGCCTTTGTTTGATGAAGCAGCTTGAGGCAATGAAATCAGCCTGCAGCTAAGATCATCAATCTCTTCCGAAATACATTTTACACAGATTTGATATAGAGCGACAAGAGAGATTCTCATCATACATATAAAGAAATGTAACTTTTGTTATAACAGATTTGGTGTTGTTACAAAGGTAACATTTGTTAATATTTGTGATGAGAATCTCTCTTGTTGCTCTACAGTATAACTTATACCAAGATGTAATAAACTAGGCAATGTATAAAAAACGTTTTGAAAATGTTGTCAGAAAAGGTTGGGTGGGTATCTTAGCTGAAATTCATACCCAAGCTTTCTCCAAATGGCAACTTGTGGAACTTGACTCAAGTGCAAATCCAACCAAAGATTTTTACCAATGGAAATGAGACAATTTGGTCCGGTTTCCATTTGATTAAACTTCAATGCTTTCAGTTGGCTCACCAAGGACATTGGCAGAAGCAGCAGAGTTTTCAAAGTTATTCAGCTGGAGTCAACAATGCTTAGCATATGAAAGAAAAATATTTCAAATCACTTTGTTTTCCAGAAACACAAATGGAATCTATTCACTTGTCCCTCCTAATGAAGTGCCAGCAGTTCAGACAATACAGCAATTTGAATTCACAACCATTTGGCTCCTCAGAAGTCAATTAAACTGACATAATCATTTTTGTCACAATAAAAGCAAAATACTGCAGATGTTGGAAATCTGAAATAAAACAGAATATGGTAGAGAAATTCAGCAGGTCCATCTGAAGCTGTGGAGAGAGAAACATCAATTTCCAACAGCAAGTAAAAATAAAAGCTAAAGATGGTTTTTAAAATGCTCAGTTTAAAATGTTCTCACTGAAGCAATCTGTTTGGATGTGTCACTACACACCTCCAGGATGGGTAGACAATTCTGACCTAGAGGCAGGGACACTACGACTTTGCCACACGTAACCTTGTTTACTGATATATGGCTGATCAATATTAGGAAAGATCATTAATTCAAGCTCTATCCACAAAATACCATGCAGCTTCTCTTTAATGAGCCGTAGCAGGCAATTGAATTGTCAATCAGCCCTTAACAATTCTCCTGATACAAACCAACTCCTTAATGATTTGGCACTAAATGCAGGCTAACCGGGTGTTCCAGGTAAAAGGCCCATTTTGATCTCATCAATGCCCCCCTCATACCTGAAGTTTCTGGAGAAAATGATCCCTGCAAAGTCTAAATGAGGAAGTAGAAAGCACATACTGTAATATAAATTAGATTTAAATCACATACAGCAAGCATAATAAAGATTCAGGAAGGTAAATTGGATTAAGAGGCAGGAGTAAAAGAAACAGACAGAAACAAAAATGAATATTTAGCTTCTTTAAGTATACAACTTGTTGCAGTTGTGTACCAGCTGTCAAAAAGTAACCACAGGGTAGAAGGGGAAGAAGTAATGGGAGCTTGTCAAAAGGGTACAAATATATCAATTTCAAAGGGAAAGTCAACTACATATGAATTGGAATACTCAGACAGGAAATAGTAGTCAAGATGAGAAATTTACTGAATGTTTTCAGACAATTTCTTAGGCCAGCATATTATAGCACCAATCAGAGAGTAGGCTGTGCTAGACCTGGTTTTGACCAATCAGATAAGATTGATTACCTACTGCATAGTGAAAGCTCCCCTATGTAGCAGTGACCACAAAGCCAGCATCCTCTCACCTCCATGGGCTTTTGGCCCCCTGACCATCCTAAAAGCTTGGTCTGGCAGACACCCTCACCTAGCACATCCCCAGTATTATGGCTACCAGCTGACTTGCCTTCCTATTTGGATAGACTGAGGGACATAAAGCAGTTCGCCACAGTCAGTCAAATGCAGCTTTGATGTTAAGGGCCGTCACTTTCACCTCACCTCTGGAATTCAGCTCCTTAGTCCATGTTTTAACTAAGTCTGAAATGAGATCAGGTGCTGAGTGACCCTGGCAGAACCCAAACTGAGCATCAGTGAGCATGTTATTGCTGAGCAAATGCCACTTGAAAGAAACACTGATGGTACCTTGCGCACATTACTGGTGGTCAAGAGTATACTGATGGGGCAGTAACAGGCTGGGGTGGATTAGTCCTTTTTATATGTATTGAGGTCATGCCTGTGCAATTTTCCACATTATCAGGTAGATGCCAGTGTTGTAACTGTACTAGAACAGTTTTGATCAAGGTGTAGCAAGTTCTGGAGCACAAGTCTTCAACAGCATTGACAGAATAATGTCAGAATCCATAACATTAGCAGTATCTAGTGCCTTCAACCATTTCTTGATAGTATGTGGAATGAAGTGAATTGTCTGAATACTAATGCTGAAGAGCTCTGAAGGAGGCTAAGATAAATCATCTACTCGGCACATCTGGCTGAAAATGCTTCAGCCTTATCTTGTGTAATGATGGTGCTGAACTCCCCCACTATTGAGGATGAGGATATCTGTGAAGCCTTTTCCTCCAGTGAGTTATTTAATTTCCATCCCCATTCTTGTCTGGATCTGGCATGACTGCAGAGTTTAAATCTGATTGTTGGATGTTTAATCACTCAGCTTTATCAATCACATGCAGCTTGGCGAGAAATTAGTCGGCTGTTGTAGCTTCACCAGGTTGACATCTCATGTTTAGATATGCCTGGCACTCTCCTAGCATGCACACCTCCACTCTTCATTGAACCAGAATTGACCACCTGGCTTGGCAGTGATAGTAGAGTAGAGGTTATGCTGGCCTGGGTAGCTGCAGATTATGTTGGGTGCAATCCATCAGCTGCTGATAGCTTTCGGTGCTTTATAAATGTCTGTGCTTGAGTTGCAAGGACTGTTCAAAATTTGTTCCATTTATCATGGGGATAGCGCTACATAGCATGGTGGAGATTATTCTCATTGTGTAAATGGGATTTCGCCTTCACAAAGATGTGAGGTGATCACTTCTTCCAGTCCTGTAGTGGATAGATGCATCCATGGCAAACAGACTGGTGAGGATGTGTTCAAGTATGTTCTTCCAGTTGTTGCCTCTCACTATCTGCTGAGACACAGTTTAATAGTTATGTCCTGTAGGACACAACCTGCCCGATCATTGGTGCTACAACATAGCCACTCTTGGTGATGGACATTGAAATCCCTGGCATATTCTAAGCTTTTACCATCCTCAGTGATTCCTAGCATGGAGGAGAACTGGCTTATTAGCAGAACAGGGTGAGATCTCATAGGAGGGTGGTGAGACATTGGGGACAACTACTTGCTAATCAACAGCAGGTTTCCTTGATAACAAAGTGTGGAGCTGGATGAACACAGCAGGCCAAGCAGCATCTCAGGAGCACAAAAGCTGACGTTTCGGACCTAGACCCTTCATCAGAGAGGGGGTTGGGGAGAGGGTTCTGGAATAAATAGGGAGAGGCGGACCGAAGATGGAGAGAAAAGAAGATAGGTGGAGAGGAGAATATAGGTGGGGAGGTAGGGAGGGGATAGGTCAGTCCAGGGAAGACGGACAGGTCAAGGAGGCGGGATGAGGTTAATAGGTAGGAAATGGAGGTGCGGCTTGAGGTGGGAGGAAGGGATAGGTGAGAGAAAGAACAGGTTAGGGAGATGGGGTCAAGCTGGGCTGGTTTTGGGATGCAGTGGGGGAAGGGGAGATTTTGAAGCTTGTGAAGTCCGCATTTATACCATTGGGCTGCAGGGTTCCCAAGCGGAATATGAGTTGCTGTTCCTGCAACCTTCAGGTGGCATCATTGTGGCACTGCAGGAGGCCCATGATGGACATGTCATCGAAGGAATGGGAGGGGGAGTTAAAATGGTTCACGACTGGGAGGTGCAGTAGTTTATTGCGAACCGAGCGGAGGTGTTCTGCAAAGCAGTCCCCAAGCCTCCACTTGGTTTCCCCAATGTAGAGGAAGCCAAACCGGGTCCAATGGATACAATATACCACATTGGCAGATGTGCAGGTGAACATCTGCTTAATATGGAAACTCATCTTGGGGTCTGGGATGGGGGGAGGGAGGAGATGTGGGGGCAAGTGTAGCACTTCCTGCAGTTGCAGGGGAAGGTGACGGGTGTGGAGTTGGAGGGGAGTGTGGAGCGAACAAGAGTGGAGATGGAAAAATGTCTTGGGTGGTGGGGTCGGATTGTAGATGGCGGAAGTGTTGGAGGATGATGTGTTGTATCCGGAGGTTGGTGGGGTGGTATGTGAGAACGAGGGGGATCCTCTTAGAGCGGTTGTAGCGGGGGCAGGGTATGAGGGGTGTGTTGCAGGAAATGCGGGAGACGCGGTCAAGGGCGTTGTCGACCATTGCGGGGGGAAAGTTGCGGTCCTTGAAGAACGTGGACATCTGGGATGTGCGGGAGTGGAATGCCTCAGCGTGGGAGCAGATGCGGCGGAGGCGGAGGAATTGGGAATAGGGGATGGAATTTTTGCAGGATGGTGGGTGGGAGGAGGTGTATTCTAGGTTGCTGTGGGAGTCGGTGGACTTGAAATGAACATCAGTTTCTAGCTGGTTACCTGTGATGGAGACTGAGAGGTCCAGGAAGCTGAGGGATGTGTTGAAGACGGCCCAGGTGAACTTGAAGTTGGGGTGGAAGGTGTTGGTGAAGTGGATGAACTGTTCAAGCTCCTCCGGGGAGCAAGAGGCGGCGCTAATACAGTCATCAATGTAATGGAAGAAGAGGTGGGATTTGGGGCCTGTGGAGGTGTGGAAGAGGGACTGTTCCACGTAACCTACAAAGAGGCAGACATAGCTTGGGCCCATGCGGGTACACATGGCCACCCCCTTTGTCTGTAGGAAGTGGGAGGAATCGAAAGAGAAGTTGTTGAGGGTGAGGACGAGTTCGGCTATGTGGATGAGAGTGTCGGTGGAGGGTGGCTGGTCGGGCCTGCGGGACAGGAAGAAGTGGAGGGCCTTGAGGCCATCAGCATGAGAAATACAGGTGTATAGGGACTGGAAGTCCATGGTGAAAATGAGGTGCTGGGGGCCAGGGAATTGGAAGTTCTGGAGGAGGTGGAGGGCGTGGGTGGTGTCACGGATGTAGGTGGGGAGTTCCTGGGCCAAAGGGGAGAAAATGGAATCCAGATAGGTGGAGATGAGTTCGGTGGGGCAGGAACAGGCTGAAACGATGGGTTGACCAGGGCCGGCGGGTTTATGGATTTTGGTAAGGAGATAGAAATGGTCCTTGTCCATGTTTGACCTGATGCCAAGTCCATGTTTGACCTGATGCCATGAGGCCTCTTAGGGGCGGGAGTCAGTGGCCCCCAAGGTAGCTCCTTTCTGACTGTATATCACTGTTCTGTCACCTCTGCTAGGAGGACAGGACATAGCTAGAGATGGTGAACATTGTGCCTGCAATGTTGTCAATCAGGTCTGATTTCATAAGTGTGAATACATCAGCCTATTGCTTGATTATTCTGTGAGACTAATTTTGTCCCAGATCATAGAATCCCAACAGTGTGGAAGCAGGCCATTTGGACCATAGAGTCCACACTGACCCTTCGGAGAGCATCCCACCCAGATCCACATCCTACTGTATCCCTGTAACTCAGGCTAACCCAGCTAGCCAGCACATCCCTAGTTACTATGGGCAGCTTAGCATGGCCAATCCACCAACCTGCGCATCTTTGGACTGAGGGAGGAATCTGGAGCACCCAGAGGAAACCCATGCAGACATGGGGAGAGTGTGCAAACGCCTCACAGGCGATCACCCAACGGTGGAATCAAACCTGGGTGCCTGGTGCTGTGAGGCAGCAGTGCAAACCACTGAGCCGCCCTGCCATGTTGGTAAGGCAGACGTTGCAAGGTCAAGAAGACGTTGTTGCAGTTGTTGTTCCTGTGCCTAGAACAATGCTGGGTGGTTGATATGGGGTTTTGTTTCTTTGTTTAGAATTTATTGCTGTTTGGTACAATGGATCCACTTGTTGGGCCTTTGTAGAGGGCAAAAAAGAATCAAACACAAAGGACAGTAGTAAACCAGATATTTTTTCATGACAATTGACAATAATTTCATGGCCATCATTAGACTCTCAATGCCAGATTTTTTTTAAAAAACAAGTTCCTCCATCTGCCGTGGAATCAAATTACTACCAGGGTTTCTGGATCCCCTGTCCAAGAGAAATGCCATTACAACATTGCCTCCCCGATTGCAATCTGTAAAACAATGACAGGGCAAAAAGCATCATTTTAAGGTGCAGCGGGTAAATTTTCTCAGCATTTAACTTGTGGAATCAATATACTGAGAGCTTTCCAAATATCCTGAAGTAGGAGTAACAGAATTATTGATTTGTTGCATTGTGGAAGGAAACACTGAGCTTGCAGGATCATTGGCATAATGACATATAAGCTCTGAGCCTGGATTGTGTCTCTTAGCAGAAACTTAAGAAAGGAACTGCATAGAATATCTGTAGTTCCAAAAGGCCTGTAGCTACTATCTAAAGGGAATGTATGTTTTTCAGCAAGATATGTGTCAGCAATCGTTACAAATACCTACATGTCAACAGAAAGAAAAAAAATTAATGATGAGCTGTCCTTTCTAATGTAGGCAAAAGGCACTTTCTCCTATTTGGAGCTGATGGGCGCCAATGGGGAGCTGTCCCTGAGCAGATATAATTGGATTTAACATAGTGTTCAAATGTACTATTGAACCAGAAGCAGATAGAGACAGAGAGTTAGAGAGTTATACAACAGGCACAGAGGAGGACATTTGACACGTCAAGCCCATATAGACAATATGTGGAGCAATCTAGTCAGTCCCGTATTCATGCCGTCTGTTAATTTTCCGCAAATCTTTATCCAAATTTCTATTGAAACTCCAATCATCTCTGCATTTCCGATTCTTACAGGCAACATGTTCCAGGTCATCAGATAACACGGTGTAGAGCTGGACAAACACAGCAGGCCAAGCAGCTTCAGAGGAACAGGATAGCTGATGTTTCGGGTCGAGACCCTTCAAAGAGTTAGCTTTCCTGCTCCTCCGATGCTGCTTGGTCTGCTGTGTTCATCCAGCTCTACACTGTGTTATCTCAGATTCTCCAGCATCGGCAGTTCCTACTATTGCTTGTCCCAGGTCATTACCACTTGCAATATAAAAAGGTTCTTCTTTACATTCTCCTTGTATCTCCTACCCAAAATCCATGTCCCCTAGTCTTTGTATGATGAGCTAATTACAGCAATTTTTTTTTGTCTGTCTTTTCTTTACTTGTCAGAATCTTGTACATTTGTATCAAATCTCACATTTTCCTTTGCTCTGAGAAGAACAACTTCAGTATCTCCAATCTGACCTCATAGATGTGGGTTCAAGAAACATGGTGGATCCAGAAGCAGATGGGGGAAGGTGCTTGAGTGCCTCAGAAAACCTGACATCATAATACTACACTGCAGTTTCCCATGTAAAGTAGATGGCAAAACATGAATGTGACAAAAACCTTTCTCTGATGTACTTATGTTCTCACTGAGGCTGTATACAAAGCTCTCAGAAAACCATTTTACATTGCAACTGACCCCCGCATAACTTATAGCAAGTAGTCAGCTCTTCACCCACCCCAATGATACAGTAAGTTTGAGGGCATCAAAGTTGATAGCCCACCCATCATTTGAAAGTTAGCTTAAGAAATCAATTTGCCGGAATATTATGTCGTGTTGGTGTGAGCAAACAGGTGAGAGCCAGAAGGCTCTTCTTTCAAATTTGTTGAAATGGTGGAGAGGACATTTGTTGAGGGTGGTGCACACATCATTCAGGGGTGTTCTGCATGTAATCAGGGGCACTGCCCCAAGAATATACCCCACACCTTTTGTTTCCCTGCCTCCAAGCCACTCACTTTTCCCTCCTCCAATGCTACCCCAATCCATTCCTGTTCAAAACCCCAAATTTAATTATGTCTGTCAGCCATGTCCTTTTCATTCTCTGGACTTTTTTCAGTGTCAGCAATGCTGGGGCTAGCAAAGCTGCCAAGCAATCAGGTTTAGTTACCCCTTTGGTGCAGGATTTCCACTCTCAATGTTCATTTTGAGCCTGCACCAAGTCAAGAGAACCTCCAGGTGTCCAGCAGCAGTGAAGTTGGCAAGCACAATAAACAGCCAACTAATTTTCACAGATATCAAACCTGAAAGTTAAAACATTGAATCTTTTTTCCTTTTCATGTCACATTTCAAATTGTGAAATAACAGACTGCAATTTAATTTAGACAGAAGCCAAAATAGAACTAAAAATATTTCAAAGTACAATCTAAAATTTTTGGATTTTTTAAAAATCATAATTTAAAAATACAATATGCAATGTTAGTTTTTCATAGCCAGTGAGGGTGTTTGGAGCAACTATGAAGTTATTGTGCCGTGAAAACTCTGCGATACCTCATTCATTTTGGCCTATGTTTCTCAGTTTCTGTTTTTTTCCATGAGACAAACAACATCAGAGAAGACATTTTCATCAGTTCAGAGATTTCCTAATGCTCACCCAGCCTGAGGGAATCTCAAAAGTGCTTCCACCAGCAGAGTATAGAATCGCTGACAGAAATTTCTGGATTTCCATATTATTCTGTGAAAGTCTGACCTCCAGAAAGTGCTGTCAGTTTCCATAGCGTAAAGATGACAAACACTGACAGTTTCATCATCATTCCCACCATAAAATCCAGACCAATATATGAGGCAGATCTTAAATTTGTCACAACTGTGCAGTCAATTGCAGCAAGTGGAAACTATGACAGGGGTGCATCGAAATGATTCTAACTCTTGTTTATTTCTTAAGATTGACAGCCACTTAAGACATTCGGTAATAGGCCCTTTATATCAGTGTAAATGTACTGGTAAAGCATGTCTATCCAGTGCACCACGGAAGCAATGCCCTCTCCCATTCCTCCGTGAGGAATTATGTGAGACAGCTTCACTAAGACCATCTACACTGGAATCTGTCACCTGGTGTAAGCACATCTGCAACCTCAGTTCAGGGTAAGGGCAGCACTAGCAATGGACACAAAGGCGATGATTGCAATGAACTTTTAAACATCTGTCTCCTTCCAAGCTGGTGATGGAGACATTTGCAACATTGTACCATCTGCTTTCTGCTGTTGCATGAAGAGGTTCCCCAAAGCACTTGTTTTAATGTGAGCTGGAAGCTATTCTATTCTCTATTGTTTGATACAGGCAGTATCACAAACTCATGGCTTTATTAGGACTTTAGTCTTCTCCACAGACATGCTGTAATCAACCTGTTGGTCAAAGTTACATATGAGAGTAGGTGGGACTTAAACTTGGGATTCCTGTCTCAGTTTTAAGTACATTACCATTGTACCACATGAGACCCAGATTCACTCTTCAGTGTACCGCCATGCTATCTCCATGCTATCCACTATCTGTGGTTGACTGCACACATTCTGGGGGCTGCTGTCAGGTCTGCCCTTGACTGGAAATTAACGGGATTTCCTCTAAATTGATGGCCAACTGATGCATGAACATAGGTAGTGAATCATGGCAGACAATGTTTGGTATCCTAGCAACAGTCATGATACCTTTATTCCTTGGCAGTCCACTTTGACATTTGAGCCACCATGACACACCAAAGGTTTGTTTCTTGATGATAGGAGCTTGTTATGAGGTGTGCCTTTAAGGAGAATTTGTTTTATTGTGTTTCTTTTGAAATGAAAGAAAAAACAAAGCTTGGAGCTGAGCTATCTATGCTGAGTCCAGCTAGCTTTGTTTTCTTTGAGTTGGAAAAATTGAAGCAGAATGAAGGAGTGGGGTCAAGCTCCACAGAACCATGATTTTAGTTTAGCTTTCAGGAGCTGTTGGAGTCTTGAAGCTGGAAGTGGAGGCTGTTATTCTCTCTCTGTTACAGCTAAAAGCTGGAGTTCTCTCTGCTGCAAGAATTGTATGTGAGACAATCTATTGTACTGAAATTGCCTGCGTCAGATGTATGTTATAGGATGTTAGTATCTTGGAACAGCTAAACAGCAATAGTTAACATATATATATATTGTCTTGTTAAGTATTTCAATGGAGTTCCAGTTAAGTTTTTTTTTCAGTTTCTTATTTGTCTGCATTGTAACTGTAGTATAAGAAAACTGTGTGTTTTACTTCAAACCCGGTATTTTGACAGATTGAATTGCGTTCGAAATAGCCTTGACTTTAAAAATAAGAAAAAGTTGGGGTCTAGATTATCTCCTTAATTTATTTTCAGGGGATTTTGTCTGGTCCATCGCAAGGCGTCTGCAGATAAAATATCCGATGACACTGATACACAACTCCAGTACATGTGTGTCGCTTGAATATAATGAAAGCCAAACTTCCATGTGGAAATGTGTAAAAGTAGATCATTGGTATCTAGAGGAGATGCTCCTGCTGCATGGGACAAGTCTAGAGAAATCCTGCGGGCACTCAACAAAGAGGAGGCAAAATTTGGGCCAACAGTTTTGCAGTGAAGTGAGTGCCTGAAGAGTAAGAGCGCAAGGCAGGATGGAGAAGCAGAAAGTAAGAGGAGGAAAAAAAGAAGGAAATCTTGACTACCATTTTCCGACTGAGTTGTCCGTACTTGCACCATTTTGTTCAGCGGTAGGAAATATTTCTCCTGCCAGACATTCAGTATCCCCAACCCCAAATGCCCAGTCCCACATATTACATTTCCCCTTTAACTGGGCCCCATATCTCAAGAAGGATGTACTGGCCCTGAAGCAGGTTCAGAGGACGATCATGTGAATGGTTCCAGGAATAGAAAGCTTAACATACGAGGAATGTTTGAGGACTCTGGGACTATTCTCATTGGAGTTTAGAAGGATGAGAAGGCTCTAATTGAAACTTACAGAATACTGAATGGCCTGGAAAAAATGGATGATGGGAAGATGCTTTCATTTGTGGGAGAGCCTAGGACCCAAGGGCACAGGCTTACAGTAAAGAGAAGACCTTTTAGAACGGAGGTAAGGAGAAACTTCTTCAGCTAGAGAGTGGTGAATCTATGGAATTCACTGCCACAGAAATCTGTGGAGGTCAAGTCATTGAGTATATTTAATAGTGAGATAGGTAGGTTCTTGATTAATAAGGGAATCAAGGGTTACGGGAAAATCTTTTTTTTCATTAAACCTTTGTTCTGGAAACTTTGATGTAATTGTCAAAATATAAAGTCATAATGCTTCTTTCTGCAAGGGTAAAAAAAATTGTCAACATGTTGAATGGGTCTTGTGGTTGCCCAAGATCTGTAAAATGTAAGTTTCCTCATCCAGCAATGTTTCACTGTCCCCTCAATAACATTAACATTAAACACTTTCAGTGGAGGTCCCAAAGGACAGATTCAGAAATAGAAGCTGCTGAGAGAGAGAGAGAGAGAGAGAGAGAGAGAGAGAGAGAGCGAGAGAGAGAGAGAGAGAGAGAGAGAAAGAGAGAGAGAGAGACAGTATGAGGTTATGTTGAACAGAGGCAAAGGGTTAATGCCACTCAGGAAATGGAGGTCAGAGTAAGAAGAGGGAGGCTCGAGGAGAGTCGGCGAATCAGATTTGGGGTCAGGAGCGGTGTTGGAGAGGTAATGGCATTTTGGTCCTCCAGGGATGGGAAAGGAGGAAGAGATGGGATATGTAAGATTAGAAAAGAGAGTGGTTATTTAAGAGAGAGAGACAATGTGTGTGTGAGAGAGAGACAGTGACTGGGATGTGAGTTTGGTGAAAGAAGGAAGGCATTCTTAAGAGGATTTGGAGTCCAGAACATAAGACCAAAGGTTGGATGATCAAAGAGGAGAACCTCCTTCTTTAGGTGTACTTCCTGAACCTGTTCTCCCTTGACTGAGTGAGTCCCCTTCCCAGTTCCTCCCATCAAAACCAAGCTCTCAAGCTGTCTGCCAGGTTGACCTGCTGAGTGTGCTGCATGAAGCATAGGCCCACTTAAAGATGGCTGAGTCTCGCCAATGGTGAGACGAAGCTCTTCAATAGTCCTTCATTAGTCATTGAAAGACCTCAATGGCAGGTGAAAAGGTCGAAACCCTTCATTCTTGTGGAGGGAGGAAAGTAATAGGGTTTTGGGGCACAGCCATCTCATGTAATTAATTATATTCCCTCACACTTGCAGAATCACAAGAAGCTGCCAACTGTTTTGCATTTTGATTTTACATTATGAAGAGTCTTGCTTGCCTAATTATATGGGAGCACAAACTTCAGGTTTCTGAGACCTGAAGGAAAACTGATTCACATCTACTTCCACCCCTGTGCACCAAGCCAGTTTGATCTGCTGTGGATTACAAGATCAAAGGAGATTGGAGTGAGTGAGAAGCTTTGTTTTGAAATCACAATGAATTACTTTCAACTCGACAGAGTGAATTTCAATTTACCAAGGTTGTAATTGAATGGCAGGTTAAAAGTGCTAAAATTACTGGCATATTAGGTATTCTCAAACACCACAACCTCCGTTTTGACAGCAGTTTAATCTGTATAGGGTGGAAAACATTGCTTGGGACAGGCAGCTTAAATATGTTAAGTGTTCCATATCTGAGTCCTTAACCCTGAATCCTGAATTTAATAGTTAGTGCATGGGTTTCCCAACCTTCCTGGAATTTGACAGGTAAATCAAGGTGAAACGATAGCACAATTTATGGACCCGGATGGATGACAGGCAACATCTGCTTTAAATACTCAAATCTCAGAGCTGTTCCTTTGTCTAGGTGAAATGATTGGATTTATTTTGGAAGTACTTGCCTCTTGTGGCACGGTGGTAGTGTCCCTACCTCTGAATAAAGAGGCCTAGGTTTAAATTCCACATGCACTTGATGTTTTTTAATATTAACATATGATTTTGGATCTAATTTACTAAATTGCTCTGGATTACAGGGGCTCTTATAGTGCATGCGAATATTCATTTACAGAAGCAATTGTATAAAATGTACACTTATGTTATGCAGGATACCTCAGATATATTTGTTTTTTTCTTTGCCTTCTGCTACAACATGATGCTGCTCCAAATCCTGAGCAGAAGTGGAGGCAGCCTCCTGACTGTCACACTCTGGTGATTGTGATGACTTTGGTAAACATACTCTGGAGGTTCAAGGTCTAAAGACCCCACTTGAGTTGAGGGTCACCTGCACAGATGTAGATGTATCCTTCTCCAGCTGCTCTATTGCAGGCAATGGTGCCATGGCAGAGGGCAAGGACAGAGCCACTCTGGTGGTGTGTTTTGAGGTGAAGCTGCCCAGATGCTTGAATGCATTCCTCCTCTCTGTTTGTGCCTATTGACACGTCCCTGTTTCATTGAGATGAACTGACGTTGAGGTACAAGGCACATGGGAAAGGAACCATGTCAGAGTGATGCCAGACCACATAGATTTGGAACAAAAACAAAGTTGCTGGAAAAGCTCAGTAGGTCTGGCAGCATCTGTGAAGGAAAGAAACAAAGTTAACATTTCAGGCCTGGTGACCCTTCCTCAGAACTGGGAAAGGGTCACCGGACCCGGAACATTAAATCTGTTTCTTCCATCACAGATGCTGCTAGACCTGCTGAGCTTTTCCAGCAACTTTGTTTCTGTTCCTGATTTACGGCATCCGTGACTCTTTCAGTTTTCACATAGATTTGGAACCTGGTTCTGTAGGGCTGCAAGTAAGATGTCCCTTCTTACTAGGCTCTAGAAACAGCTACATCCAATAAATCCTGTGGCTAGTCACTTATTGAGTGCAACTTTCATTTTAGTACAATCAGAACAGCCCAATGAAACTATCCTGGATTTTTTTGCCCCTGAGGAGTTAATTTGTGAATATAATTTTAATGTTGTTACTTCATCTTAAACTTCAAGGCTATTTGACTTTTGTCTTTAAACAAAATTTAGCCGGAGTTCTATTTTGCTGGAACATATAATAATTTCATGTGATTGCGTTAGGATTAGTAGCCACTGTTGTTTTGATTTTCACTGGTAATAAGTTACAAGTGTTATGTGGGTATAGCTAACTTGAGATGCTGCAATAGAAAACCTTGCTGCTGTAAAGACAATTAAATTCATGTTGCATTGTTGCTGGCACATTTTTCAGAAAAGTAAATAATTTTTATTCGATTTTTTTGAAAATTCACCAATCATAAAGAGATAATGATACAGTGGTTGACTCTGAATTAAGACATATCCTTGTGGGTCTGGATCAGGACCAAATGATTTCAATATTTAGCAGGAGACATATCTTGACATATCTCACAGCATAGAGATAACTCTAAATTTTATCACAGTATGACAAACTGGTGAGAGTGAATCCGCAAGTCTTTTACACCTCACTAATTTTCATTTCCATCGGTGAGTTGTCAAGTGGGTTACTCAATCTTTTACTGGGTGATAAAAGATAAAATTACCCCCAATGAATCTCACTGCTCCAGGAGGGAAGCTGTGCATCCATTAAGGCAGAATTTTCCAGGCTTTTAATTTTTGTGGCTGCATGGGCCATGTGGTGAGGAACATGGGTGTGTGAGGGGGTCATGGATAAAGAGTATGTACCCATGAATTCTCATATATCTTAAATTGATGATAATGATAAATCTTGCAGTTTTGTTTGAGGGTGTATCCACCAACAACACTAACAGTATTTCTTTCCAAACCTCCAGGCACATGAAATTCTAAGAACAAAATAAAATCAAGTTGCCTGAGATTCAGAGGTCAGATTGTCAGATCTCACAAGTCACAAATGGGCAATTTGCTTTCAATGACTCAACAGAATATAGACAGACATTGGCTAAATATGCGTAATAAGGAACAGGGCATTCTGTTTTCTGTTGAAAAATGCTAAACAGGATTTCTCAGTATTTCACATATAAATGCTATTCACTCACTTTCCAAATAATTGGACAATATAGTCCCTGAAATAACCCCATGAAAGCCGGTATCTCATCACCAAGTCGTCCTTTATTTACATGTTCATAGTACACGACACTGACTGAGCTAACACACAGGCAGCTCCTAGTGTGAGCAAAAGCCCTGACACTCTTGTTTACATCTGTCAGCCGGGACTCCCTGACTGGACCAGGGTAACAGCCCCAGTGAGGGAATTCATATTCTATGAGACCCACCTGGATGACATTATTCCAATCACTACAGCCTCTAGCTTGATGAACTGATTCAAGGTGTTCTGTGTTTAGAGGGTGGCATAGATTATTTTTTCTCCAGTCTTATGCTTCATACTCTCTGTTCTTCACCCCCATTCCTTAACCCCTTTTCAAACCAATTGTTTTATTACACACCTAAGTAATTGATGGAAAGCTCGTCTGTATGTAATCAATCAAAAACAAACTCCTCTAATTTATACATAGAACTTTAATAGCAGTTATTAAATCCTATTTGTTAGTTTGAGTTTTTTTTAATGTTGAATCAATGTAATTAACCTTTTTTCTATCAGAGTCAAAAGGTTTGCCTCTGATAACCCTGAAGGCACTATGATATTCCCTCTTGCCACAGTTGAGTGTTCTGTACTTCCAGCACATTCTGACACCTTCTGATACTGTCTCGCTGAAGTTATTCAATGATCCAATGAGGGCTGAACTAGCTGGCATGTCTTTAAGTTCAATAACATTTCCTCTTAATGCATTCTGTATGAATGTTAACCAAGCTCTTTAGGCAGCTGATTCCTATGCGCCACAACTTATCAAACATTAATGATAAATATGTTACATTTGTGAGGGTGTTTAAAATGCAAATACCCAAATCAATCAGTGAAATTCGGGAATCAGGCTTTATTCATTTTTAATGCAGTTTGACACATTACGGTTCGGGGTGATTAATTAAAAATGTTTTCATCTTTGCATTATTTTGTGATTTATCAAAAAAAAACAGTCACTGGTGTAGAAATGACCCATTTTGAGGTGCATAAATTATGATGAGCTTCCAAAGTAAAAAACGTTGGGCCTGAGACTTGCCACTAAATGGGCATCAAGCTTCATATTTTAGTAATGGTCAGAATGAACTGTAGGTGTCTTTGCTTTAGAGTTAGCTTTCCTGGTAGTGGCATTCATGTTCACGCACGAAGAGAGAGTGATACAAGGAACAATAAGCGCGTCATGCAGCAATCACAGAGTAGCGTAGGCTAGGCAGTTGCTGAGCTCTATATAGACAAATGTTACTGATAAGCCCCTGAGCAAGAATTATGGCCTCATTATCAAAGGATTAGCTGTGGAGAACATACCTGGGAAGATATATCAACAATGATGTACCTCATTCTTCTCTAGAATGTACATAGCTAGTCTGTGTGGCTTTGCTCCCATCCTCATTTCAGACCATGCACTTTCGTTAGATTGGTCCACACTTAATGGAAAAATTACTGCTGTGGTTTGCCATTGCCATCTGTAGAGTAGCTGACCAGGAAACACTCCCACTCTGACAGCCTGCCATCAGGCACATCGGAAAGATTTACAGACTAACAACCCATAAGACTATATAATGTAGGAGCAGAGTAGACCAGTAAACCCTTCGAGCCCTGCTTGCCCATTAAATGAAATAACGGCTGATTTAATAATCCTAAACATTTTGTAAAGGACAACATGAAAATAACTGAAATGCCATTTTGAAGTGATTTCTCAGGATGCCTGAAAATCATGTGAAGTCAAAATTTTCAACTTGGCATCAATGTATTTCAGCTGTTATTGGTATTGGGCAAAAGCCTCCAAGAATATTTTTGCTAATATTTATTACCCTGAGTATGGTCACAACAATTATCAATTTAAATCCCATTCTATTTAGAATTCTAAGATTACCTGACATAAAATAGTACTGATTTAAAATGAAATAAATTCCACACTAATTTTGAAAAGATAATCCATCACACCTGCTGTTTGGAAAACAGGCTGACTGGGTACATTTGAGTGTTCACTGAAGAATTAGCAATTAATAGAAAACAAATTCACAGCGTATGTCGTGAAAACATTTCCTCAGTGCATCATGTAAAATCATATTGCAGGTGTGTTTTTATATGTGATTTTGTAATTTGGGGCACAAAAAATACTTCTTTTAACTTCCAGAGGGAGAGTTCTGTTCCCAACTTTGAAGCACCATTTAAACTATACAAATGAACTGATTTATAAACTGTATGTCACACAAATCTGATTTCATTTTTCTAGGCTTTTTGTGGTAATTCGCACTGCACTGATTGGCTGTGGAACTTTGCCACTTATGTATTTTTCGACTGTGGGCTACTTAGTGTTGGTGATATTTTGTTAATAAACCATTATATATTTTGAAATTCACCCTTGTTGCACAAAGAGAGAAGTTATGCTGTGCTTGTCCTGTTGTGGTATATTGCTGCGGAATAGGTGAGAGATAACTCATGAAGGGAAAGATGAGTTGCCTTCCTTAGGAATGACAATTTGCATATAAAGGTGCCAGATGGCAGTGTGAGCAGGAGAGATATCAATGTTAGTGTCAAGAGAGACTAACAAAGAGTTTATTCTTTTTATGGTTGTTGTCAATATTTGGCAGAGCTAGGCAAGCACTTGTACAACTAAGTAATGGGGATTATATTTCCATCTGTTATAGGGAAGTGTATTTTCAGCTGATGCTGAATAGCTTTAAAAAAATGGGACTGAACATGTTTTAGCTGAGTTGACCTTACTGGATGTGAGTTTTAGAAATTTTATGTCATAGCTTTTTCAAAAAAAATGTAGTTGTCTGTCATGTGTTTTGCTTGACCACGAATCATCCTTTGAAATACATTTGTGGATACTGAAATTTGAATATGTTTGTAACATGGGCTATGCTCTATTTCAGGTTGCCTCAAACCTAAACGCCTAACAATTACTCATTTATTATGTTTTGAAAAAGAAAGGCCTGCTTCCTTGGACTGAATAACAGTGATGCATGCTATGTATACAATAAAGAAAATGAAAGCTATCGAAACTTTGGAACAGAAATTTAACTTCAGCACAGGTGGAAAACAGGTTGTATCAGATCTCCTACTGAATACATGTAGTGACTATTGATCAAATTCATTGTAGTCAATGGAATTCACTTTTAGTTGCTGGGTATGAAAAGCAGCTGATCCAACACTACCAGTTATGCTCCATTTCCTGAGGTTAATTTCTACTTCACAGCTTTTCTTTATTTTGCTGTCGAATTCTCATTTCCAGCAAAGCACATTGACATGTAGAATTATTGTTTAAATCACACTGTACATCTGGTTTATGTTTCCTTTGATTCTATAATATGCTGTACCTTTAAATCATGATTTATTTTCGTGTATTTCAAATTCTCAATGGATTAATATAACCATGGTTAGTACCAGCTCATGACTATAACACTACCATGTGAACTGATTTGATGTTGAATCTGTATATCTCTATTTATGACTCTATCATCATCAATAGAAGATGACGAACAGCTTTGCAGAATTGTTAGTGGTTTAATACTGTTGAGGCAATGAGAACAGCAATGCAGCCAGATGGTGACACACCTGTACAATATTTATTGCCTGAGGATGCTGCTCTCTTTCATGTTCATATTTCATTTACTGCCTTCATGAGCATAAGTCCCGCACTAAAATTTGTTTCTTCACATGCATAAAATAAGAACCAAATATTAATGCAAAGTAGATAAATGTATTTGCCAATAAACATTAATAAAACTTATAATTAGAGTAAAATAAAGTATTGTATTAACTTCAAACAGCCTCTCATGACAACTTATTCAATCTTGGACATTAGGAGTAATGTTCATGTTAGTTATCAGAGCATATATGTTTAGCAGACCAGAAAATAGGATATGGACCCATATATCAGAGTGCGGAATCCTCTCAGGCACTGAATGACACAAGACAGCTGGAAAAACCTTGTGAGTTGGAGAGTGAGGAGTTTCTCGATGTGAAGAGCAAAATATCCTGTTTTCCAACTAAATGTGGAGCTAATAGTGAGAGGTCTACCTGCGACCATGTGCATATATTAAAATTTCATTATTACTGAATCTCACCTCATTAATATGCAGTTTCCTATTCTCTCCCCTGCTGGATAGAAGCTAAATGGTGACAATTTCCAACGTGAAAGTTAGAGCAGTTACCTGATGGCATTACCTCTATGCATAGACCTCAGTGTAGTGATTGTAATGAGGTCAGCCAGGTGGATTTCATAGAATGAGTTCCCTGATTGGGGCTTTTAATCTGGTCCAATTAGGGACCCCTGGCTGACAGGTAAGAACACAAGTTGACACTCCTAGTTGGCTCTGAGGAAGCTGTACCAGTGTCAAGGACTTTCCACATGTAAATAAAGGGTGACTTGGTGAAGTGATACTGGTCCCTGTGGAGATATTTCACTCTGGCCGTCCATCTTGGACATCAGTGCTCACCATCTCAGGATCTGTCACATGGGCATGTAATATTCATCCATGAATCTTCATTTTGGCACAGTCCAGTCTCACCGTACACTCATTGCATATCATCAATCCACTTCCAATATGGTTCTGCACCTCAATGCTGCATTTTGGAATGCACGGCCCTTTCATTGCAATGATGTTGCTAAGACACTTCATGCACAGGGAAAACAACCCACCCAGGAATTGTATCAGGATGTATCTCAGGGCTCCTCACTTTCTTAGTTGACCCACATGTGGTAATCAGAGTGAATGGGTCTTACTTACTATGGTCTGAGGTGTGGCTCACGGTCCCTGACCACCACATGTAGGGAAGTGCGGCCAGAGGTTTTGTGGTAAGTTAGTCAGTGAGTTGTACACAGATCACAGGGGTCACTCACTCCTCAGCCAGAACTGACTGTGGAATTTGGTTAGAGGTGTGGGTGACTGTCATTTCTGGGCATCAGTTGAATGAAAATTCAAGGAGGCAATGAGGGGCCACTTCTATGGTAGGGAAGTGGGACAAATTGATCCTGGGATTGAACGTTGGTATGCTGGTATACAATGAGGACCATCACTATAAAAGGAGGAAAGTCAACGCATAAATGCAGGAGACAATGGTGCTTTGGAAGACATGGGATATTGCAGGATGGGCTTATTGATGGTTATCAATACATGGGGGAAGGGAGCACAGCACAATTGTGGGCATTGCCACACTGTAGGACTGGGGCTCAGTGGTAACATTGATAGCTGAAGACAAAGGTCCACATGTTGTGTGGGAGCCACTAGTGGTTCATCGCTGATGGCGGACAGAAAGGAACATAGAGGCCAGCGTGTGTGTTTGTGTGTATGTCCTTCATTATCAGGATCAGTCTGAGACTCACTGTGCTAAGTATGATCTGTGTTACCTTCAAAGTTCATGAACTCGTTAAATTCATGATAAAGTTTTATTTAACCATTTTTCTAGACAACCTGTTCAGACATGTTATTACACATCTCTGAAGTAGGTGAGAGTTGAACCCAGACCTCCCAGTCCTGGGGTAGGCAACATTGCCACTGTGCCACAAGAGGGACCCTTTTATACAGCTCATTTTATCTTTCAGATTAATGCACACACATTGAATTGCAGAAGAAGTATCTTCTAATCAACCTGTTCAGAGATGCTGTTACTCACCTCAGGAGCAGGTGGGACTTGAGTCCAGCCCTCTTTGACTCAGGTCGGAAGACTATCATTGCATCACAATAACCCTCAGAAAATGCATAAGGTGCATTGTAAATGGATTACATCTAGAGTGGATGGAGTCCATTCTTTTTCTCTGTGTGAGGATGAAACACCTACTTGGGAGAAACAAGAGGCTCTTTAAGGGGTACTTGTATTAATCAACACTTTCACAATTAGGGTTGAAGATCATATAATCATCACATCATGCATGTGAAATTTATACATGGTCTAACTGTGTACAGTGTAAGTGCTAGTCATGAGAAATCCTTACCATGATTATTAATCATTCCAGTTTGGAATCATCTCTGTGAAGCAATAGTAATCACAAGTGACCTTAAAACTGGCACTTGTGGGCCACAGTGTAAAGTTATCTGGAGAACTTATAGGCTGCACAGAGGAATAGAACTGATTCTATCTCACCTTGAACTGTAAGCATTCGCGCACATGTCCTTATATGTAAAGATGCCTCTTTGGGTGATACGGTGCTGGGAGCACAAAGTCCCTGCACTCATGCAACAATTACAGTGTAATACTGTCTCACTGTGATATGACTTGTGCTGCATTCATCAGTAAAAGTTCCAACGTGAGAGGTCCATGTAGGTATATTCCATGACCCTCCTTTGTCAGAGGCCTCCATGACCCTCTATATGGAAGACTATGTTAAGCTATGGATGATGCAAATAACAACTGCTCAAATTTCTAAAGGCCTGTACTGCTTCTTCTGTTCTAAACACAGACTCAGAAGTAACTAATGGATCCAGTTACAACAGTGGTTATCATCACTGTTCTGATGGTGCAATGAAGGTACAGAGAAATGGAAGACGAACAGAAGGGCCAGCAAACAAGGACCAGCAGTAACCTCCCGTTGATATCAAACAGCCTCCACCTGCAGAAGTTACACCTGAAGTTTTCCTCAGGATATGCTGGAGGTACAATAGGGCCAGAGCCTTTTGTCCTCGATGCTACTTCCTCCAGGTTAGTGAGGTGCAGCGTCATATAGACTGAGGAAGTCCTAGGACACTGCTACAGAACTGTGCCAATTGCTAGAGCAGGAGCTGCGACTGAATGGGGTGGGTTGTCACCCGATCCCAGTCGCTGTCAAGGTAACAGGTGCGCTAAATTTTTGTGACTGGCTACTTCCAAGAATCCACAGGGGGCTTTGAGTAGGATCTCTTAAACCTCAACCCACAAGGTGTTACCATTGTTTGAGGTACAAATTGTTTGAGCCAGGTCACACCATTTCATCTCATTTCCTCATGACAAAGTCAGTGTTGCAGACTGGGTGATAGGCTTTGCCAACATAGCTGGCTTTCCCCAGGAGCAGGACATAACAGACTTTAAGCACATTGTATTGAGAACACCATTTCATAATGCAGCTGAGATCATCAATAGAAAGTATTCAGCCCATGAATGTGCAAGCCATTTATGATCATCAGTAATGCATCTTCAAAGTCTGTACTAAGTGGTCGGAAATCTGCCTTGATGCTAATATCCTTGCTAACTCTCATGTTCCTGCTTCAAGAGCCAAATGCCTTACAAGAGTGATTTTGGGAGACAAGGACTATCCTCTGTGACCATGACTGATGACCCCTTTATGCCACTTCTTGACTGAGGCAGAGCTTATATACAACACAGGCTCTTCTTCCACAAAGGCCAAGGTACAGTAGGCAATTGGTTTCTTAAAGATGAGGTTTTGAGCTTGGATCAATTTGAGGAGATCTGGCAGTACACGCCATACAGTGTGCAATATCATCCTAACAAGCTACACTCTGCGTAACAGGAAGGGGCACGGAGGGGATGAATGGGCAGTGAAGAACTGGGAGAGTGGCAGCTCCCTTCTGAGGAGCGAGAGGAGGACATTGAGCAGAGGAAACATAGCCTTCAGCATGGTAATGCAGTGCAGTGTCAATTGTAACATATCAGTCAGGACTAAGCTGATTCCTAGTTCCAGTAGATTTGAGCTGGATGCAGTGATCATTCATTGACCAAAATAGTTGGTGTTCAAAGGCAGGTGATAAGTTTCTATTCCCAGAGACAAATTAAGATTCAGTTTGTTTCTTTATGCTCACTTCTGCTGCTGCTACTGAATAAAAGGGAATGTTTTAAAATGTCTGAAGGTTTCCAGAATGAGATGGTCCCAAATGAACAATGAATCAGAGTGTGCCAGCATTCATAGAATCCTTTGAGTGTGAAACAGTCCTTGGATAAGCATATGAATGATGATGGGATAGTGTAGGGGGATGGACTTAGATTAGTTCACAGGTCAGTGCAAGCGAGGGCCGAAGGACCTGTTCTACGCTGTATTGTTCTATGTTCTAAAGCAAGCCATGTCCTGCAAAGGACATCGACCCAGTCCCAGCCCTCCCCAACCCTATCCCTAGATTTCGCATGAATGACCCACTTAGCCTTTATATCCCTGGGCACTGTGAGCAATTTAGCATGGCCAGTCTACCCAACTTGAACATCTTTGGCCTATGGGGGAAAGTCAGAGCACCTGGAGGGAACCCACATAGACAAGGGGAGAACGTGAAAACTCCTCACAGACAGTCGTCTAAGGCTGAAATCGAACCCGGGTTCCTGTAAGGCAGCAGTGCTGACCACTGCATTGTGCTCCTAATAACTCTCCTGTGAATGTCAGTGGATAGACAGGCTTTGGTACTGCGCACAGAGGCTGGGGATAGTTGCAACAGCAGATTTGGTAACAGGTATAGGCCTAATTAACCATTATGCTGAAATAGAAATCTAAAATGTAGAAACTCAGCAGCTTTGGCACCATTTGTGATGTGTGAAACAAAGTTGAAGTTTTGAGTCTGATGATTTGTCTTCAGAACAGTCCCAAGCTGACTGAATTGGAGTTTAAATGTTAACTCTTCCTCTCTCCACAGCCACTGCCAGACCCGCTGAGTTTCTCCAGCACTTCCTTTTTCTTCTAAAGCAGATTTTCAGCATCCACATTATTTATTTTGTTTCTGTTTCACGATTATGTTCAATAGTTCTTCAGAAGCACTACAATAAATGTATGTCACTGTTGCTCAGTGAAAGGAGATGTTGCAGGGGAATAATTGAAAGGCAAGCTCGTATTGATTGCACCCATTGAGATACTGTCATGTCTGCACAGCAGTAACCAAAGGGAGCTTTTTTCAGAGATTTCAAGTCAGCAAACAGCCAGATTCAGATCGGTACCATTTGTTGTCACAAAACATTCTGCAAAAATGCGCATAGCCCTAGCACTAGCACAGACATTCTCAAGGTTGGTTCAATCTCCTTCTGAGAAGCTGCTGCTGATTTATATGAACGGTGCTATGTGAGTGACTTCCTCCCACAACTCCCAGATATCACAACTACTCAGCAGCTGTTAGACAAGCTGCTAGACTACTCTGTCATTGGTCTGAAGAGGGCTGGTTTTCTTTCATTTAGTCTTGCTTATTATTTCTTAGACCCCTTTCCCTTCAGCCTGAGGGGGGAAATGACTTTAAGTGTGCTCTTTGAACTTTTCCAAAATCCGACTCATGAAAATTTCGTGGCAATAGCATAATATTTTTTTGATAAGACTTACATCAGTTTCCACATATTTAGAACAGCTTTTTGCCAGCAAAATCACTTTTTAAAAAAATTTACTCGTGGGATACGACTGGCCAGCATTTATTGCCCATCCCTAATTGTTCTTGAGAAGGTGGGGGTGAGCTTCCTTCTTGAACCGTTGCAGCCCATCTGCCGTGGGTTGACCCATACTGCCGTTTGGGAGGGAATTACAGGATTTTGCCCCAGAAACAGTGAAGGAATTGAGATATATTTTCAAGTCAGGACAGTGAATGGCGTGGAAGAGAACTTGCAGGTGGTAGTGCTCCCATGCATCGGCAGCCCTTGTTCTTCAATAAGCTTCTTCTTAAGTGACAACATTTCAAAGTATCTTGCATTTCCTATTTTTAGCTAATTTCTAGAAATTTAGTAATTGAATTATTATAATTCACATTGAGACAATGGCTGCAAACCAAACAGAAATGGAGGCTCTGCCACACTATCGACAAAGTAACTAACTGACATGTAACCAAATCGGCTGTGAAGATTTTCCTGGCCGACGGTCACTTTTTATTTCTTCATCTCTTTTGGAAGTTGAAGGGATTTAAACGTGCACATACTTTCTTTTTCCTTTTTGGCAGCAAATCAGTCATAAGTTGTGGACAGTAAATTCAAACATAAATGTGTAAGTGTTATAATGATGGCATGTTGCTTCTGCAAGTTTATACTGTCTGCTTTAAAGTGCTATATGTAATTTCCCTGATGGTTAATTATTTTTCAGATCTGTGTACGTGCCAGACTGTTAGAATTTACTACTTTTGCAGCATTGCTCCAAGTCTTTTGATCTGGAAAATGCTAAATGATGAAATTCATGTGTTTAAGCTGATATTATTATATAACACACATGGGACTCATTTGTGTCTCCTACTGGAGAAATCTGTACAAAGTAAAATATAAGTGGCCCTATCCTGTGCTTACTTTGTATTGTGTTTCTGTGATTTAGCAGAATTATTTTTATCAGCATATCCATCTTTACCAGATGTAGATAAATGACTGAATAGATTAAAAGAGAGGAAAATCCTGTTGATTTAAACAAATGTTCCGTCTAAACCTCCAGCTGTATAAAACAAAATTCCTCATTACTTACGGTTACTTACAAAGAGTTTCAGATGGTAGGAATCTACAGGTGGTGTCAAAATGAAGCAGAGGTGAATCTATTTTGGTGGTGTGCTTCAAACCAAAAGTAAGAGCAATTATGTCCAATGAACAGATATGATATGGAAACAATTCTTAGAAAGGATTTCTTCTAGGGGTTCACAATGTAAGGATATGAGGTAAACCATTTAGGGCTGAGATGAGGATAGATTTCTTTACCAGAACGTGGTCAGCCTGTGGAAATCGTTACAGCAGAATGGCCAAAATATTGCATGATGTCAAGAAGGAGTTGGATATCGCGGTGGGGGCTAAAGAGATCAAAGATTACAGTGGAAAAGCAGGAATAGGATTTTGAGCTGGATGATCATCCATGATCATAATGAATGGTGGAGCAGGCTTAAGGAGCTGAATGTTTTATGCCTGTTCCTATCTTCTATGTTTCGCTGTAACTGTGTGACCAAATTACCAGTCATTTTAAAAACATCCAAATCAACAATGTATTGGGTCTAAAGTGCATCCGTCTTTTATTTTGTCTCACAAGTTTGTCCTTTCTTTCATTCCAATGGTCTTTCACTTTATCAACATCAAGAATTTGTCTTTGAATTGTGTTCATTTCTAAACATTCGATCATGTTTATCCATCATATTTTTTACTGCTATGTGTACTTTTGGTCGTTAATGTCTTATTTTGCAACTAGTAGATTTAATCACATCTCACATGAGTGAAAATTCAATCATGGAACTATGGGTAGAATTCTCATAGTCCCTGAGTGACGTGGGTAAGAGTGAGTCAGTTGGTGAAATGTGATGAGAGCTGAAAAATGAGATTCTTGATGTCCAGAAAAAAAGTCTGATTTCGCATGCCAAGTTTTGATGAGAGTCTCAGGGCAAGAGGCCTATTTGCCTGCCTAACATTCCATTACTCCCTATTCTCATCTCATTCATATTCTATCAAATGGCAGTGAGAAATTAGATGGTTAAATTCGTGAAACGAATATCAAAGCAGGTAACTGGTAACTCTGGGTTGCTGCTTGTTCCTCTATCTTGGACAGTAACCTGTAACATCTCCATTGATATTCATTGGTAATAACTGCCCTATCCATGGGGGCTGGCATTGCACATGCACCAGCCTCACCAAGTCATCATGGCACAAGTGATAATGGGAACTGCAGATGCTGGAGAATCCAAGATAACAAAGTGTGAAGCTGGATGAACACAGCAGGCCCAGCAGCATCTTAGGAGCACAAAAGCTGACATTTCGGGCCTAGACCCTTCATCAGAGCCCCTCGGTCTAGGCCCAAAATGTCAGCTTTTGTGCTCCTGAGATGCTGCTTGGCCTGCTGTGTTCATCCAGCTCCACACTTTGTCATCATGGCACAACTCCAACTCACTCCACTTCAGTGCTGCACCTTAGAGTTCCTAGACATCTTATATGTATGGTACTGCTGCCGCTTTGCATCCAGGGATAGGAACAAGTCTTGTACATTGGAGTACGGCGTCCCTTAAGGTCTCTAAACCTGTTCTCTTGAGTGCTCACTCTCTTCACGCCTACTTGGGTGCTCACAACACTTTTGCTTTGTCTTGCCTTTTTTGCACTTTATCACCTCATTCAGAGCTTACAGGCTCACAGTGCTTCTGAATTGTCTTGCCTTTTAGTGCAAACACAAAACAAGACAGCTTGTTATGGTTGTATCAGTGATACAGGGTCTAGGCCCGAAACGTCAGCTTTTGTGCTCCTGAGATGCTGCTTGGCCTGCTGTGTTCATCCAGCTCTACACTTTGTTAGCTTGTTTTGGTTGTCAGAAGTGATCACTTAAGGGAGTGGATATCTTGCTGTGTGGCACCATGTTCTGTCAATCTCTCCGACACACCATGTGGCAAACATACTACATGTGCTTGAACCAAATGGCCTTGCCTTCAAGCAAAGGGAGTAGTTTCATTTAAGTTAAAGGGCACTGTCATCATTCGGGGGGTCCCATGACAGACAGTCAGAAAGTCCCACCAAAGTCAGTCAACGGCAGTATCTTATCTCAGTCCAGAGGCTTGGCCCTGGTGAATCAGCTACATTGGCAGCCAGCATCAGACATTCAGTATCGCTGCAGTCTGCGTGTGCTGTAGTTGCTTTTTAACATTCATTCATTGTATGTGGGCATTGCAGGCTGAGCTAGCATTTATTTTGCTTTACTTCAGCCCTTTGGTGGTGACGGTGAGCTGCCTTTTTAAATGGCTACGGACCTTTCAATATAGCTAGATCCGCAATGCCATCTGGGATATTGTCCTCATGACACTAAAGGGATGACTTTGGAGCTGTCATCCTCATGCTATCCGGGATAGGATGAACACCGACTCCTTCAGCTTCTATGCCCTGGTGCAGCAGCTGACAGTTTTGTCACAGTGTGTTGGTACATCCTAAGTCTGTGATGACACTGCACCTCACTCATCCGGAGGACGATAGCCTGAGGGCTTCCAGCAGCCCGAGAACATCCTGAGGTGACCATCAGCTGCATTTCCGTTTTTTATTTTTGCGTGCTTATAATGTGCCTTGGCATAGCTGACAATGCAGGTTAGGCTTCACAGATTGAATAGAAGATTTAGCCAGTTAATCTTGGTGACTGAACCCTCCCTAATCTTTTATGCTCCTTTCTTTCTTCACTCTCTTTTGACCTAATGTGCTGCATACACAATGTGGTGAACAGTGGAGAATTGAATGAGAAAACTCACTAGAGCTCACGGAAAGATATTCTTCATGAAACTTCCCAAAATTGACACTGCTAATTTTTGGTAAAATTCAGCTTGGGAAAGGAAGCCACGGCTTGATTGGATTGAGTGGAGCCTGATTTTCAGAGACATTTTTATTAGAATACACCAGCTAGTGATGACTGACTGTTCATTGCCATGCTTTAATTAAATATTTGAAAATAGTTTCTGAAATCTTGCATTCTTTAAATTCATTCTTGTGATATGGGTAGCATTTATTTTTCAAATTCAGTAGCCTTCAAAAGACAGTGGTGGGTCTTTGTGTAATATGCATATAATACAGTGCAGAACTGGAGGAACACAGCAGGCCAGGCAACATCAGAGGAGCAGGAAAGCTGATCTTTTGGATCGGGACCCTTTTTCAGAATCATTTCCAACAAATGAGTAGCAACAATTACCACAGCGTCATCACTCCATGGAGGAACAACATTACCCAGAGAATCAGCATTATCCCAGGAATAAAAATGATGCCAAATAAATATCCAACAAAATCTCATGGTTTTTTCTGTGTTGACTCTGAGTCCAGCATCGGCATTTCTTACTATCTCTGGGTGGGTCTTTGTAGTAGTTTAATGTAAATGAGAGATCCATTATGCCACTTCAGGGTTGTTTCAAGTCAACTGTGTTGGTGTGAAGTTGGAGTCATTCATTGCCAACAGTAAGTGCAGCAAATAAAAAACTAGAGTTTTGAAAACCCTCAGGAGGTCTGACAGCACCTGCAGAGAGGGAAATGAAGCTAATGTTTCAAATCAAATATGACTGTTTCTATCTCTACTGACACTGACAGACCTGCTGAGTTTCTCAAGTATATTCTGCTTTATTTCAGACTTCAAGCATCTGCAGGCAATTGCTTTTAAGGACATCAAGTTCTATGCAGTGTGCAAAATTGTTACTGCTCTAAATTCATATTTATTTATCAATAGATATAATGGGAACTGCAGATGCTGGAGAATCCAAGACAACAAAGTGTGCAGCTGAATGAACATAGCAGGCCAATCAGCATCTCAGGAGCACAAAAGCTGACATTTCAGGCCTAGACCCTTCATCAGAGGGGGATGGGGAGAGGGAACTGGAATAAATAGGAAGAGAGGGGGAGGCGGACCGAAGATGGAGAGAAAACAAGATAGGTAGAGATAGGTTATCTCAGGTAACCCGCTAGAAACTGATGTCCATTTCAAGCCCACTGACTCCCACAGCTACCGAGAATACACCTCCTCCCACCCACCTTCCTGCAAAAATTCCATCCCCTATTCCCAATTCCTCCACCTCCGCCGCATCTGCTCCCAGGATGAGGCATTCCACTCCCGCACATCCCAGATGTCCACGTTCTTCAAGGACCGCAACTTTCCCTAGTAGTGGTCGAGAACGCCCTTGACCGCGTCTCCCGCATTTCCCGCAACACATCCCTCACACCCCGCCCCTGCCACAACTGCCCCCCGAGGATCCCCCTCATTCTCACATACCACCCCACCAACCTCCAGATACAACGTATCATCCTCCGACACTTACCATCTACAATCCGACCCCACCACCCAAGCTATTTTTCCATCCCCACACTTGCCTGCCTTCTGGAGAGACCACTCTCTCTTTGACTCCCTTGTCCGCTCCACACTGCCCTCCAACCCCACTACACCCGGCACCTTCCCCTGCAACCGCAGGAAATGCTATACATGCCCCCACACCTCCTCCCTCACCCCCATCCCAGGCCCCAAGATGACTTTCCACATCAAGCAGATGTTCACCTGCACATCTGCCAATGTGGTATATTGTATCCATTGCACCCGGTGTGGCTTCCTCTACAATGGGGAAACCAAGCGGAGGCTTGGGGACCGCTTTGCAGAACACCTCCGCTCGGTTCGCAACAAACAACTGCACCTCCCAGTCGCGAACCATTTCAACTCCCCCTCCCATTCCTCAGACGACTTGTCCATCATGGGCCCCTGCAGTGCCACAGTGATGCCACCCGAAGGTTGCAGGAACAGCAACTCATATTCCGCTTGGGAACCCTGCAGCCCAATGGCATCAATGTGGACTTCACAAGCTTCAAAATCTCCCCTTCCCCCGCTGCATCCCAAAACCAGTCCAGCCTGTCTCTGCTTCCCTAACCTGTTCTTCCTCTCACCCATCCCTTCCTCCCACCTCAAGCCGCACCTCCATTTCCGACCTACCACCTCATCCCGCCTCCTTGACCTGTCCATCTTCCCTGGGCTGACCTATCCCCTCCCTACCTCCTCACCTATACTGTCCTCTCTACCTATCTTGTTTTCTCTCCATCTTTGGTCCGCCTCCCCCTCTCTCCCTATTTATTCCAGTTCCCTCTCCCCATCCCCCTCTCTGATGAAGGGTCTGGGCCCGAAACATCAGCTTTTGTGCTCCTAAGATGCTGCTTGGCCTGCTGTGTTCATCCAGCTCCACACTTTGTTTATTTATCAATACTTCAGAGGTTTCAGGATAATAGCAGGCCACATTATACAAAGGTATTTATCCAAACATTTCCCCTTTCATATAAAAAGGTTTGCTTGTACTGTCATCCACAGCTATAGCTCGTAAGGAAAGTTATTGCACATGAACAATAAACTGCTTTTATCCAATTGAAATAACTCCACAGAGGCTAGCATCCCATTATCAAGTCATCCTTTCCTTACACATGGAGAATCCTCAGTACTGATCCACTTCCTCACAGCCAACTCTCAGAGTGAATAGAACCTCTGACTCTCCTATTTATCTCTGTCAGCCAGGGCTCACTGATTGGACCTGGTTAACAGCCCCATTCAGGGTACTCATATTCTATGAGGTCTACCTAGGCTGACTTCATTATAATCCCACTGCACTAACATGCTCCCTTTCTTTCAGCCCCTACACATGCTTTTCACCCACAATCTTTGAAGGTCTTTTCATGACATGTGTATGAGTTGTTGGATATTCATTTGGCATCCTTTTTGTTCCTGGGCTAACGCTGATTCTCTGGGGAATGCTGTTGCTCCATGGAGTGATGATGCTGTGGTAATCGTTGCTACTCATTTGTTGCATTTGTTGGAAATGGTTGGCCTCTGGGACTTATGACTGTTCATCTCTTTGCTCAGTCAGTGAAATCAAATCTGTCTTATTAAGTATCTGCTATGAAGGAACAGCTTGGTTTCACGTAAATGTCTGCTGTTGTAACGGTTAGCGAATTGTTCATTTCCACTGCGTATAATAATAACAACTTCTGTACAGAAGTCCCAAGTTGCCAAGTGGATCAAATTTAATTGAGAGATGTGAATATTTTCAGTGATCGTCATTGACCAGCTGGCCTAACGCCTAGCAGTCAACTGTAATGAGATAATCTGTTCCAAACATAGAACATCTCGAACATAGAACATGTGCAGAACAGGAACAGGTCCTTCAGCTGGCCATGATGCCATTCTAAATTAAACCCATCTGCCTATACATCATCCACCTCTCTCTATTTCCTGATTGTTCACCTACCTGTCTAAATGTTTAAACATTATGATTGTATCTGGTTCCACCATGACCTCTGCCAGTGTTTTCCAGCACCGGCAACCACCTGTGTAAAAACCTTTCCTCTCACATCTCCTTTAAACTTTTCCCTTCTCACCTTAAAACTATGACCCCAAGTATTTGATAATTACACAGCGGAAAAAAGGCCCTGACTATCCATCCATCCATACTTCTCATCAATTTATATAGTTCTATCAGGTCACCCCTCAGCCTGTAGCACATAAGCCGAAACAATCCATAAGGCCATAAGACCATCAGACAGAGAAGCAGTTGATCATGTCTCCTCTGCCATTTGATCAGAGCTAATATGTTTCTTAGCCCCATTCTCCTGCCTTCTCCTAGTAACCCTTGATCCCTATACCAATCAAGAACTCTATTATCGTTTTCTTAAATACACTCAATAACTCAATGACATAGCCTTCTGCAGCAATGAGTTCCATAGGTTAACTATTTGCTTGCAGAAGGAATTTCTCCAAATCTCAGTTCTAAAAGCCATCCCTTCACTCTGAGGATGTAGCCTCGGGTCCTAGTCTCTCCTACTAGTGGAAGCACTTTCTCCGCATCCATTCTATCCAGGCCTTGAATATTCCCCCTAATCCTTTCCAATCCATTGAGTACAGAACCAGAGTCCTCAACCACTCCTCATATGAAACGTCCTTTGTCCCCAGCATTATTCTTGTAAATCTCCTCTGAACCCCCCTCAACACTAGCACATCTTTCTTCAAGCCTGAGCCTTGTGCAGCCTCAACAGCATGCCTCTGTTCTTGTATTCTAGCCCTCTTGTGATGAATGCTAACATTACATTTGCTTTCAAAACTGCCACCTGAACATACAAGTTAACCTCAAGAGAATCCCAAACTAGTCCTTTTGTGCTTCAGGTTACCAAAGCCTTTCCCCATTTAAAAATATGCCTCCAATCTTCCTGCCAAAGTGCATAACTTCACACTTTCCCACATTGCATTCAATCTGGCCCTTCTTTGCCTACTCTGCTAGCCTCTCCAAGACCTTCTGCAAGCTCCCCAGCTTCTCAACACCATCTGTCCTTTCATTTATCTTTGTGTCACCTGTAAAAATAGCATTAATGCCCTTAGTTCCTTCATCCAGATCATTAATGTATAACATGATTAGTTGTTGTCCCAGCATGGACTCCTGCAGAACTCCACTAGTCACCAACTGGCATCCTGAAAAAGAACACTTTCTCCCTACTGTCTGCCTTCTGCTGGTCAGCTAAACCTCTATCCATGCCATACCTTGCCCATAACCTGCTCTTATCTTACTGAGCTGCCTCCTGTGCAGCACCTTGTCAAAAGCCTTCACAAAATCCATTGTTTCTCCCTTGTCTAACCTGTATGACCTCCCCTTTGCAAAACCCTATTTTACTGTGCAGATCCAAGTACTACATAATCTCATCCTTAAATTTGGACACTAAAATCTTACCAATGACTGGGGTCAGGCTAACCGTCTTATAGTTTCCTGTCTTCTCTCCCTTCTCAAACAGGATAGTACATTGGCCATTTTCCAGCCCACTGAGACTGTCCCTGAGTCCAGTGATTCCAGAAAGTTCTCCATTAATGCCTCTACAATCTCCACAGCTAACGCCTCAGACTCTGGGGTGTAGTCCATCTGGTTCAGATGATCTATCCACTTTTTAGGTTCCCCAATATCTTCTCCTTAGTGATGGCCACTGCACTCACCTCTGTGCCCAAGCTCTCTTGAAGTTCTAATATTTTGCCGGTGTCTTCCACAGTAAAAACTGAGGCAGTGCACCTCTTCAGTTCCTCCATCATTCCTTTGTTCCCCATTACTACTTCTCCAGCCTCATTATCCAACCATCCAACGCCCACTCTTGCCTCTCACTTCTTAGATATCTAAAAAAAATTACGATCTTCATTTATATTATGAGCTCATTTGCTCTCATATTTCATCTCCTCCCATCATATCACTTCTTTAGTTATTCTCCAATGGTTTTTAATAGCTTCCAATCCCCTGGCTTCCCACTAATATTCACCACATAGCATGATTTTTCTTCTGCTTTTGACTTCCCTAGTCAGTCATAGTTGCCTAGTTCTCCCATCAGTATGTTTTTTCTTCCTCGAGGTGAATTTCTGCTGTGCCTCCCAAATTATCCCCAAAAACTCCTGCTATGATTGCTCCACCATCTTCCCTGCCAGGCTCCTCTTCTCATCAACTCTGGCCAGCTCCACCCTCATATCTTTGTAGTTACCTTTACTCAATTGCCATACCGTTACAACTGATGCATCTCCTCCCTCTCAAACTGCAGAGTGAATTATATTATAGTATGGTCACTGTCCCCAGGGGTTCCTTCACCTTCAGCTCCCTAAACAAATCTACCTCATTACACATTTCCTAATCTAGAACTACATGTTTCCTAGTGGGTTCTACAATAAGCTGCTCCAAAGAAACCATCTTGTAGACAATCCACAAATTCCTTCCTTTAAGATCCACTACCAACATAATTTGATGATTGCAACTGTGTCCTTCTTACATGCCTTTTCTATCTCCTCATTTATTTTCTTCCCCAGATCCTGACTACTGCTAGGAGACCTGTATACAACTCCCATTAGGGATTTTTCTTTTTCCTTTGCAATTCCTCAATTCTACCAACACAGATTTTATATCTCTGACTCCACCCACCGCCATCCATTTGCCTATCTTTTCGATGGGACATGTATCCTTGGTTATTTAGTTCCCTCCCCGACTCCTTGCAGACACATCTCTGTGATACCCACAACGTCATAATGCCAATCAAAGTTTGTCCAATCTCTCCTAATAGCAAATACAATCCAATTCAGGCAACATCCTCATAAACCACCTTTTTATCCTCTCCAAAGCTTCCACACCCTTCCTATAGTATGGTGACCAGAATTGTACAATGCTCCAAATGTGGCATGACTAAAGTTTTATACTTCTGCAACATGACTTGTCAACTTTTATACTGACTGATAATGGCAAGCATGCCATATGACTTCTTTACCATTTTATACACCTGTGTTGTCACTTTCAGACGTGCATCCCAGGATCCCCCGATATATCAATGCTCTTAAGGGCCCCACCATTAACTGTAAACTTTCCTCTTACATTTGACCTCCCAAAATACATCACCACACAATTATCCAGATTAAACTTCATCTGTCATTTCTCTGTCCAACTTTCCAAATGCTCTGTATCCTACTGCGTCATTTGATAATCTCCTTGCAATCTATTAATTTTCATGGTGTCTGCAAACTTACTAATCAGACAACCTACATTTTAATCTAAATAATTTATATATATTTACAAACAACAGGGGTTCAAACTCTGGTCCTTGTAGATAACCAATGGCCACAGATCTCTAATCAGAAAAATAACCTGCCACAACAATTGTCTATATTCTAATTTTGTATTTAAGTTGCCAACTAATCCTGGACCCCATGTGACTGAATCTTCTGAAGCAGCTTACATGAGGGACTTAGTTAAATAATAAAGTCCATGTCGACAACATCCACTGTCCTATCCTCTATCATCTTTGACACTTGCTCAAAAATCTCAATCAAATTAGTGAGACAAGATCGGCCCTGAATTAAGGCATGCTGACTATCCTTAATAAGTCCATTCTTCTCCAAGTGTGAGCAAATTCTGTCTGCAAGAATCTTCTCCAATAAATTCCTTACCACTGATGTAAGGTTCACCATCCTATAGTGTCTTGGATTATCTCTGTTGCCTTTCTTAAACAAAGAGCAACACTGGCTATTCTCTGGACTTCTGTAACCTCGCTTGTGGCAAAAGGGGGTACAAAGCCCCCGCCTTACCTCCCTTAGTGTCCTGGGATAGATCTCAGAAGGGCCTGGAAACTTATCGACCTCAATGTTTTTCAAGACCCCCAACAAGGCCTCCTTCTTAATTTCAATGTCCCAGAGTGTTGATATTACCTTTCCTAATTTTAGCATCAGCCATGTCCCTCTTCTTGGTGAATACCAATGCAAAGTATTCACTAAAGGTCTCACCCACTTGTTCTGGTTCCATGCCTCCTTTTCCCTTGAATGGATCTACCCTTTCCCTAAATGCACTCTTGTTTTTCATATACATACAAAATGCCTTGAGATTTTCCTAATCCCATTTACCAAGAACATTTCATGGCCCCTTCTAACCCTCCTAATTTCTTGCTAAAGTTCTTTTCTGTTTTCTTTATTCTCCTCAAGGTCTTGTTTGAATTTAGTTTCCTGAATCTGAATTATGCTTTCCTTTTCTTTTTGACTAAATTTTGAATATCTCTTATCATTTAAGCTTCCCAAATCTTGTGATCCTTATCTTTCATCCTCATAGAAGCATACTAATCCTGATTCTGATCAGTTGCTCATTGAATTACTCCCACGTCAGATGTGGATATATCCTTAAACAGCTGCCCCCAATCTAATTTCTCCAGTTTCTGTCTAATACTGGTGCAATTCCCCAAATTTTGTAGTCTCAATTGAAGGCCAGTCTTATTCTTATCTATAACTACCTTAAAACTGAAACAATTTTGATCACTCTTCCCAAAATGCTCATCCACTGATTCTTCGAGCACTTGGCCAGGCTTGTTCGCCAAACCAAGGTCCAGTGAGAGGGTAGAGGCCAATGTCAAACTTCAAGCCACTTTTACAAGAGACACAAACAGAATTTCAGCCTCTGCAACCCAGGACTGTCATTCAACCGTGCTCATCGTCCGCCCCTCGATGCTCAAGACGTTAAAGACCAGATAAAAAGCAACACCACAGATGCCTCATTTGCAGTCAATAAAAATCACATCATTGCAACTACCAATGTAACACAACTGACACAATAGTGGTAAAACTTCTCACATTTCTGCTGGGGTTCAGACTTAAAGCAAAAATGGATCAACAACACGCAACAGCTCATGCATCATCAGATCACTGACCTTTCATCACAACCAGTGAACCCTCTGTTTGAGTACCATCGACTTCCTTCAAAACTTTTTACATTCTTAATAGTATGCCAGCAATGTACATGTACTTCCTTTGTTTATACTTCATTTCCAAATCATACCTCTGCAAATGAAGTTACATCCTTCACAGATGTTTTGAAACAGTTGGAAGCAGTTTACAAAAGATGTTTTGAAGTGACTTGTGGTCAGACTCTACCTCACTTTGTCCTTCAGAAATACTGGCTGAAATGTTCACAAACAAAGAAAATACGCAGCACCCTTTTTGTGCACTGTTCATATCATTGGTCAATTTAGATTAAAGCCTTGGATACAAGTGCAAGTGAATGTCCCTGTTGCATAAGGATTTCTTCATGTCTTTGATCACTGGCATTGTGCTGCAGTGACTGTCATTAACACCTTGGTACATCAACACCGGCCTTTTTAATTGCTATTTTTTGATGTGAATGCAAGATACTTTGTGCCCTATGTCCTTGACCACAACTTTACAGATTAATTCAATTTCCTTTCTGAAAAGGATTATAACCTAATTGGTTCCAAGTATTAACACATTTCAAAGACACTTGATGCAATGAAAATTGAACTCACTCTATCTAAATTCATCACAGGTCCATTCTCTCAGTAGAGGTGGTGGTTTAACATGAGGGTCATAACAGCTCAGGCCAGGGAAGAAGTTGAGAAGGAGGAACCTTCATGGCATTAAACCCATGCTGTCAGGGTCACTTTTCATCAGAGACTAGCCAACTGAGCTAACTAACCTCCTAATTGAGAAGCCTACTAGATTAAAAACCTATTTCCATAAACAACAGTACTGTTGTATTCTGCTCATGATCTGCCATCTTGTATGAGCAAGTTAGGATTTCTAAGTCTTGATTAATATGCCTGTCAACTGGAATTACTCAGTCGGTCCAGTATGTAATTCCCAGCATCATCATTATTCCAGTTCCCAATTAATGTTAAAGTTTGAAAGTACTATGTTGAGACAGTCACAGTTGAGTTGAGCTAGTTGTGTAGCCAAAATATCCAATATCTGCCCACCAAAATGAATCTTTTATAGGGAGCTTGTGTCTGAGGTGTTCTGCCGTGGCAGTCAAAGGTACTGCATGAATACTCTGAAGATGTGGAGGCGCTGAAACACAAATAGAAATTGCTGGAAAAGCTCAGCAGGTCTGGCAGCACCTGTGGAGAGAAAGCAGAGTTAACATTTTGGGTCAAGTCACCCTTCCTCGGGACTGATAGTAGCTAGGAAAATGTCTGTTATTATGAGGCAGATACAGTGGAGAAAGGAGGTAAGGAGTAATGAATAAATGGGGATAGGACCCTTCCCTTACCCTATCTTTGCATGTAAACAGACATTTTCCTCGTTACCATCAGTTCTGAGGAAGGGTCACTTGACTCAAAATGTTAAATCTGATTTCACTCCAGACCTGCTGAAATTTTCCTATAATTTTTGTTTCTGATTTACAGAATCCACAGTTCTTTCAGATTTGATTTAAAGTTCTGATGTTTCCTTTTATCAGATGGGAGATTCTGCTGTAGTGCTGCTCTTGGAGCAACCAAATAGAATAGAATGCAATCTCTTTTACAGGTGCACATCAAAGACAGAGAAAGCAGAGGAAATTCTGACCCTGCAACTTGACAAAACTCAGTTGCAATTGATATTGTATCCTGTTTTCACAGAACTTTCTGGTTGCTAGTTTGTTTTAAGAGTCACTTTTGTATCCATCAAAACACTTTCAAACACCCAAGATAAAGGACTTGATCAGCTTCATTTCAAAGTATGTACTCCTCAGATGGTGTGTTTATGTCATTACACACTTCGGTTTTTAATCCTAATATTTCTCAGACTATAAAACAAAGGCAACTTATGAAATAAACTGAAATTGCTGCAGTCACTAAGCAGACCGGGCAGTTTAAGTGTCAAGTTATACAGAGTTAATGTTTCAGATTGATGACCATTTGTCAGTTCTGATGAAAAGTTATCAATCTGAAATACTGACCAAATGTTGCTCAACAGCTGCTACCTGACCTGCATTATTACCAGAATTTTCTGTTTTTACTCTCAGAATATTCTTGTATTGATTTTCTTGGCTGGGAACCTTTCATTTTACTTTGAGCTAGCTCTGATCTGTTCCTGCTGGTTCACATCGTGCAAGGAATTTTGATATACTGCTGTTGAATAACCTTAGCTGTGCTGCTTTGCACCTGCCTTCCATTATTCTGGATGCCATTCCCCCTCACATAGGCAGACTGGGCCCACTGAATTGCACACCTAATCATTGAGACCACTATTCACCTTCCCTAGACCTCCCAGCTCAACCTACACTGGCTCATGATTATTTTTCCGTACCTCTGTGACTGGCCAAAGTCAGTGGGAAATCCTCTTAAGATGTCCTCATTCGCCCTGCCCTCATCCAATTTTGGAATAACACGTCCATCTGGACATTAGAAAGAGCTTAACATTTTCAACCTTAGTGTTGGGGTGTGGAAAGGCTGGATGTCATAATCATCAGGCAGTTTGAAACAATCTAGATTCAAAACAGAGACAATCCAAAAGATGCTCCAACCTCAGTTATTATTATTCAAACCTTGAGTAGCCTTTAGGCTCATAACCTCCTCACTTCCACTGCATTTTATGTTTCTTATTTTAACATATCACTAGTGTATTGTAAATTACACACAGGAGCTAATGTGGCCCTTAAGGAAAATTCAGTGGATAAATCACAGGAAGACTAGCTCGCATTCGGAAATTCTGATGTGATAGCCTTGTGTTTGAAGCACAGGCGGGTGGAGATGAGTGGCTACACACAATTTTCCAACTCTGCTGGTTAGTAAATTGAGGTAGCCTCATTATGGATTCCAGGTATATTGAAAATGGCATGATTTCTACTTTCCAAAGTATATAATTTTTGTTACAGTGCAAAAGTAGGCTATTTGGGTCCTTTGTGACTGCTCTGGCATTTTGAGCATTTTAACAGTGCCAATCTTCTTTTACCTGTAAGCCTGTACAGTGTTTCTATTCAGGTAACTATCCATTGCCTCAGTTGAACTTGCCTCCACAACGCTTTGAAATAGTGCTTTCCAGATTCTAACTACTCGCTTGGGATATAAAGATTTTTCTCATGTAGCATTTCTTGTTTGGTTAGGGGAAGGGGGATTGGTAAAGATTACGGGTTGAAGGCAGGAAAATGGGGTTGAGAAATATATTAGCCATGATCTTAATGTTATAGCAGACTTGATGGCCAAATGGCATACTTATGCTCCTGCATCTAATGTTCTCCTGGCTTTATGGTCATTTGGTCTTTCATAAAATACTTTAAAACTGTGTCCTCTGGTTCTTGATTAGTTTACAAGTGAGAACTTAGAGTCACACAGTCGTGGGGATGTACAGCATGAATCCGACCCTTTGGTTCTATTCATCCATGTCAACCACATATCCTGAATTAAGTTAGTCCCATTTGCCAGCATTTGGCCCATATCCCTCTAAAACCTTCCTATTCATATACCCATCCAGATGCATTTTAAATTTTGTAATTGTACCTGCCTCCACCATATCCTCTGGCAGCTTGTTTCATACCTGTACCATCCTCTGCGTGAAAAAGTTGTCCCTTAAATCCATTTTATATCTTTCCTATCTGACATTAAACCTATGTCCTCTAGTTTTGCACTCACCTACCCTGGGGAAAAGACCTTGGCTGTTCACCTTATCCATGCCCCTCATGATTTTATAAACTTTTATAAGGTCACTTCAGCCTCTGGCGTTCCAGGAAAATAGTACCAGCCTATTCAGTCTCTCCCTATAGCTCAAACTCTCCAAACCTGGCAACATCCTTGTAAATCTTTTCTGAGCCCTTTCAAGTTTCACGACATCTTTCCTATGGTTTGGATATCACAATTGAAAGCAGAATTCCAGAAGTGGCTTAACCAATATCCTGTACAGCCACAAGATGACATACTCAATGTACTTACCAATAAAGGTGAGCATTCCAAATGCCTTCTTCACTATTCTGTCTACCTGTGACTCAATTTTCAAGGAAATATGAACCTGCACCCCAAGATCTCTTTGTCCGCAATGCTCCCCAAGACCGTACCATTTAAGTGTATAAATCCTGCCTGATTTATCCTACCAAAATACTGCACCTCACGTATATCTAAATTAAACTCTATCTGCCACTGCTCAGCCCATCTCTGAGATAACCTTTTTGACTGTCCACTACAACACTGATTTCGGTGTCATGGGCAAATTTACTGACCATACCTCCTATATTTACATCCAAATCACATATAAACGATGAAAAGTGGTGGACATTCTTAGTCACAAGCCTCCACTCTGAAAAGCAACCTACCGCGACCACCCTCTGTCTCACAGCTTCGAGCCAGTTAAGTATCCAAATGCTTAGTTCTCTCTGTATTCCATTGATCTAACCTCGTTAACCAGTTTACCATGTGGAACTTGTTGAACGCTGGCTGAAGTCCATATGGACATCTCCTGCTCTGTTCTCAATCTTCTCTGTCATTTCTTCAAAAACCTCAATCAAGTTAGTGAGACACAATTTCCCATGTACTAAGCCATCTTGACTCTCCCTAATCAGTTCTTGCCTTTCCAAGTGCATGTAAATCCTGTCCTTCAGAATCCCCTTCAACAACTTGCCCACCACTGACGTCAGGCTTGCCGGTCTATAGTTTTTCCTTACCAGCTTTCTAAAGTAATGGCACCACGTTAGCCAACTTCCAATCTTCTGGCACCTTTCCTGTGGTTATCAATGATACAAACATGTCATTCATCAAGGGGCCCGGCAATCACTTTGCAAACATTTGGGGTGCATCTGATCAGGTCACAGGGATTTATCCACCTTTATGCATTTTACAACATCAAGCACATCCTCCTCTGTAAAATGGACACTTTTGAAGATACCACTATTTATGCCCACAAGTTCTCAAGCTTCCATATCCTCCTCCACACAAAACACTGATGCAAAATATTTACTAAGTATCTTACCTATTTCCTGCGGTTCTACACATGGGCAGCCTTACTGATCTTAAAGGGATCCTATACTCTCCGTAGTTACTCTTTTGTCCTTAATGGACTTGTAGAATCCCTTTAGGTTCTCCTTAGCCTATTTGTCAAAGCTGTCCTGTTTCCCCTTTTTGCTCTCCTCATTTCCATCTTGACCCTACTGCTTCTGCCCTTGTACCCTTGGAAGGATTTGCTCAATCCCTGCTGTCTATACCTGACAAATGTTTTCTTTTTTTTCTTGACCAGAACCTTATTTCTGTAGTCACCCAACATTCCCTACATCAACCAGCTTTTCCCTTCACCCGAACAGGAACATACTGCCTCTGGGCTCTTGTTATCAAATTTTTGAAGGCTTCTTATTTTCTAGCCATCCATTTACCTGCTAATAACTGCATCAAATCAACTTTTAAAAATTCTTGCCTAAAATTTCCTTCTTCCAATTTAGAATTTTAACTTTTACATCAGTTCTATCCTTTTCCATCACTATTTTAAAACTAATGGAATTATGATCATTGGCCCAAAGTACTCCCCCACTGACCCGTTCAGTCACTTGCCCTACCTTATTTCCCAACAGTTCCTATCTGCTTTATTCAGACTCCTTGTGATTTTGAACCTTCTATCCAGTCTTAGGACCAAAACAATGCAGGTCTGACACTAAATGAGAAATGCAAATTCTCTGGAATGATGATTACACACTAGGACTTCTGACACCAAGGAGCATAAATACCATACAGTGCATCTTAAGCATGATAAATCAAGAGGGATGGTTTATCCCCAACTTGCTGGTCTTGTACAAATCATAAAACAGCTTTTGAATAAAGGCAAAAAATTGAACTGGAGTAATGAGTATACTGTAGCATTTAAAATGATTGAAGGAAAGCTACTATCTACTAATGTTCTTGCACTTTTAGATTTATTACTATTCGTTTCCACAGGTGCCCAATCCACAGGATTGGGGGGTATCTTTATTCAAGTGCAAATTGACAGGATATGAAAACCAGACTATTTCACTTTGAGATGTTGATGTTGCATCAAACTGGTACATCTATTTTTAATCTCTTCTCCAGTAACAATTTCTTGATAAGTCCCCATTATTCAATGGTGCTCCTCTGTAGCTTAGTAGAGCTAGTTCACAGTCTGGATTATAATTTTTTTTATGTACCTGTTTTAGAATGCAATCTCAAGTCAAAAATAATCTCTCAAGTCCATGAGTAATTAAAACCTAAGAGAAAGGTCACAGCGGCAAAACAGCAGAGGTACAGTTCAAGACAAAGGAGAAAAACACTATCAAACTCAAAACTAGGGCAAAAATGTCTTATTAATGGAAAGGAAGTCAGAAACTACGATTAGCAAATGAATAGATTACCACGATCTTATAAAGTCATGACACCTGAAGGAATGTTAAAGGGTAACAGGAAAGCAAGATGCGAGATTGAGTATGATTACCATAGATATGGGATAGCCATATATGGCCACATAAATTATGTACTGAGTGGTACAACTATTCCAGTAAGTGCATAACACCATTGGTCATGTGTGGAACTCAAGCAAACTAGATTAGGATGACCAGTCAGAGCTCCAGATCATCCAAATCTGTGTAATTTAGCATAAGGGGACAGGGTAAATTGTGATAATTAAGCTAATACTCATGTAAATGATTTTAAAGACCATTTAAATTAGCAAAAGTAAACTATTGGAATAATGTAGACCAATACAATGGAGATATCTGTGCTATAATAAGATTCATGTAAATCATGATAATGCAACAGATCAAAAATGTTCCCTCTAAGGGCATAACAACTGGGTGGTTCCATGCGTGCCAATTGGTATCGAAGTCAATGCCGTGCTTGGATGTCAGATGTTTGGACAATGAGAAACAAAATTAGGGAAGCCAATGCTAATATCGTGATTCTGATGTCTATGGAAAAGACACCAGTCTTGAATGGACATGTAAGGCGAGAGGTCTTAAAGAATACTTCAGGTTTAAGGACTTGAAGAGCCGTACTCAGAGTTAAGGGGCAAGGAGCCTAAGGGAAAATGCTTGTACCGGCATCCACAGACCAAGATACTCCAGCCCGGTATCTCAATGTACTGACATAAAGCAAGATTGGCTGTCGCTTCTTTGAGCATAAACTGTTGTCCTTTCTCAAGATGACAGCATTCATTCTTCCTTTCTTCCAATAAACTTTTTGCTGCCTGTCATTCAGTCAACAGTTACAGTTACCCAATGCTGATGCAGTGCAGTTTAAAGGTGAGAATTGTAGGCCAAAGACCGTCAAGGTTATCTTGTAAGGTCAGCTGCAGATTCTCTGAATGGAAGTCAGCCCTTAAGGCATTCTGTCATGCCTAGAGAGAGTAGCAAGTTCATGCTCTGTTGCCACTACAATCTCCACCATGGGATGGTGCCTCAGCTCTCCTAGCAATGCATTGGAAATCTGTTTATTGAACTGCTGCAAGACATTGAAACTCCCTTTCACATGGCTAGTTGAGCCTCCAATGCAATACTCAGAAGTTGGCTGTGCTGCAGTGGGAAGCTATAACATCAGCTATTAGTTGCTGCATTGTAGTTGGGTCCAAAAATTGGCTGATGAGTTGGATGCCATTTCCACATAGGAAAGGCTGGACTCTAGCCCTGAGCAAAGCCTTGTACAAGGTCCTGCTGAACTCTTCTTTGCTTCTTGATTGTGGCATCATGCTTTCTAGCAGCCATGCCAATGTGCAAAATAGTCAGCTTTGGACTGGAGGAGTATTCCAATGAAGCTATCAACTGGACCAAGCTCATGTGAGATCACATCCTTCAATGACTTAGCAAGTGCATTAGACTTTTCTTTGTCCTGTCATTGAACATCTTGCAAAACTGCATCCTGACCCTCGGGTCTGCATGCTTGACGTTCACTGTAATGGTTACCTCCTCCCACTGCCTTCACATGTCAAACTCAAGGGGCTCCTGTATTTTTGTTGACAGAGGACATCTCTCCTTATCTACCTCAGTACGAAGACTTAGTGTGTCATTTGAAACGATTGGAGCGATTTCTCTGCCAAGTCACGTCATTCAGTATCTTTCACAGGTTAGAATGATTTCTAGCATTTGTTCCATCCAAAATGTTGGTTTTAAGTAGTTAGTTTTAACAGTAATGCTAGTTTGAACACTTGCTGGTGTCGCATGATTTTTCACCACTAGCTCAGGTGTAATGCTTAGCACTGGCTGCATGTTACCATCGTATAAGTGAGCACGAAATACAAAGCTTGAGGACTGAAAGGAATAGGCGTGCCTTTACTGCTCATTGTGATCCCTGTACCTATTTGAGGCAATTATCAAATTTCACAGCCAGTGACTCTGATGTATTTTCTAGCTATATATTGATAGCTTGAGTTATATACTAGAGGTTCAAAGGCCTATATCTTGTTTTTTGTCAACATACTAAATGCCAACCGTTACGTCTACTTTGTGGCAATTTATGCCTTTGTAAAATCTTAATGTTAGGATTATTGTTTTCTTTGTTGGTCATTTGTTGAGAATATTTGACTGAATCTTTCACATTTCATACCAAATTCTTATGAATTCTGATTTAAAATGGGGACTTTCTCCAAATGGAATTCTGTGTCATACTTGAAAAAGTCAGAGCAATGCATAATAATTTCAAAGCTGATAATAACTGTTCATAGAGTTATTTATTATGTTTGCTGTTAAAAAATTGTATATTTTTTAAAAAGTAACCAGAGAAGTCACAGAAGAAGGTAGCAGCATTTTCACAGCTTATTAATTGGTAAGGTATAATTGTTAGTTTACAAGTCTGAAGTCAGAATGTATCTCAGCAAAATATGCTAACTGGATGTTTGCATATCACTTTCACAGTATATGTAAATGCATTGAATTACTTCTCCCAGAATACGCCAATACATCTTTCTTCCCTAAAGGGACGTGTGTCATTGCTATAAGAAATTAGGATTTATTTTCAAGAGGGGAATAAGAGAGTGGTTTTGCTTGTTCCTGAGCTTGCCCTGAATAATTGTTAAAATTAATGACTAGCCAGCTGTGGCAAATGTGGTGAATTTGTTCGGATAATTCGGTATGGAATCTGAAATCAATACTGTGCTCACAACTGCAGGAGGGAGATTAATGATTATTTGATAAAGCTTCTTACATCTGGCTCAATTACTCTGTCAACATATGAAGAGATCAAGAATGACATTTTCTTCTGCGTTATTTGTATTAACATGTGTTAATCAATCTGGAAGCACAAGATATACAGCTTTCATCTTGCTCATCTAACCTAGAGGCAACGTTGTAGATTCCAGCTCTGAAATAAACTAATTTATAGCTCTGTATTATTAGGTGCATGGTAATTCCTATTTATTAGCTCAGTTTGAATCTTCAAGTGAAGACTTTAATCCTGTTCTTTTTGGAAATTTATTGGCTGGCAGAAATGTAATAATGTACAATAAACATAAAGACATTCATACAGTAAAAGCAAATGTAGTTTCAACAATGTAGAAATAGTACAATTTTTTTTATTGATGGCAGACGTTTTATATCTGCTTGACACATTTTTGCAAAAGATACAGCAGGTGTCCAGAAAACATTATCTAAAAATGTGTTTGATATTTTTTATCACTGTGTGTTTGATAATCTCTCAAATGCGATGGCTTCAATGGTGATTTGTTCAGTGAAAGCACCTGACTTTAAATCACTAGTGTTCTTGTCAACAGTACTTTTGCCGGTTTAACACATTTCATTAATATGGATATCATCCACAATTCACAATTGCCCACAAAGAACTCACATGTCTATACTGTATGCTGTACCGAAATGGTAATGGCAGTATTATTATAAAATAATAAAGAAGCATATTGGATTTCAAATAGCTGATGATTTGCAATAGTTATGCCTGTTTGTGAGTCAACATAAGGTATTTTTCACATATATACATAGAACATAGAACATAGAACATAGAACAGTACAGCACAGAACAGGCCCTTCAGCCCACAATGTTGTGCCGACCATTGATCCTCATGGATGCACCCTCAAATTTCTGTGACCATATGCATGTCCAGCAGTCTCTTAAATGACCCCAATGACCTTGCTTCCACAACTGCTGCTGGCAACGCATTCCATGCTCTCACAACTCTCTGCGTAAAGAACCTGCCTCTGACATCCCCTCTATACTTTCCACCAACCAGCTTAAAACTATGACCCCTCGTGCTAGCCATTTCTGCCCTGGGAAATAGTCTCTGGCTATCGACTCTATCTATGCCTCTCATTATCTTGTATACCTCAATTAGGTCCCCTCTCCTCCTCCTTTTCTCCAATGAAAAGAGACCGAGCTCAGTCAACCTCTCTTCATAAGATAAGCCCTCCAGTCCAGGCAGCATCCTGGTAAACCTCCTCTGAACCCTCTCCAAAGCATCCACATCTTTCCTATAATAGGGCGCCCAGAACTGGACGCAGTATTCCAAGTGCGGTCTAACCAAAGTTTTATAGAGCTGCAACAAGATCTCACGACTCTTAAACTCAATCCCCCTGTTAATGAAAGCCAAAACACCATATGCTTTCTTAACAACCCTGTCCACTTGGGTGGCCATTTTAAGGGATCTATGTATCTGCACACCAAGATCCCTCTGTTCCTCCACGCTGCCAAGAATCCTATCCTTAATCCTGTACTCAGCTTTCAAATTCGACCTTCCAAAATGCATCACCTCGCATTTATCCAGGTTGAACTCCATCTGCCACCTCTCAGCCCATCTCTGCATCCTGTCAATGTCCCGCTGCAGCCTACAACAGCCCTCTACACTGTCAACGACACCTCCGACCTTTGTGTCGTCTGCAAACTTGCTGACCCATCCTTCAATTCCCTCGTCCAAGTCATTAATAAAAATTACAAACAGTAGAGGCCCAAGGACAGAGCCCTGTGGAACCCCACTCACCACTGACTTCCAGGCAGAATATTTTCCTTCTACTACCACTCGCTGTCTTCTGTTGGCCAGCCAATTCTGTATCCAAGCAGCTAAGTTCCCCTGTATCCCATTCCTCCTGACCTTCTGAATGAGCCTTCCATGGGGAACCTTATCAAATGCCTTACTGAAGTCCATATACACCACATCCACAGCTTGACCCTCATCAACCTTACTAGTCACATCCTCAAAAAACTCGATAAGGTTCGTAAGGCATGACCTACCCCTCACAAAGCCGTGTTGACTGTATTTGATCAAGCCATGCTCTTCCAGATGGTCATAAATCTTATCCCTCAGAATCCTTTCTAACACCTTGCAGACGACAGACGTGAGACTTACCGGTCTATAATTGCCGGGGATTTCCCTATTTCCTTTCTTGAAGAGAGGAATTACATTTGCCTCTCTCCAGTCCTCAGGTACGACTCCAGTGGAGAGCGAGGATGCAAAGATCTTCGCAAGTGGCGAAGCAATTGCATTTCTCGCTTCCCAAAGCAGCCGAGGACAAATCTGATCCGGGACTGGCGACTTGTCAATCTTAATGTTTGACAAAATTTTCAGTACATCAGCTTCCTCTATCTCTATCCATTCCAGCATGCACACCTGCTCTTCAAAGGTTTCATTCACTACACAGGTCGTTTCTTTCGTAAAGACAGAAGCAAAAAACTCATTTAGGGCTTCCCCTACCTCCTCAGGCTCCACACACAAGTTCCCTATGCTATCCCTGATCGGCCCTACTCTTTCTTTGACCATTCTCTTATTCCTCACGTAAGTGTAAAATGCCTTTGTGTTTTCCCGGATTCCTTCTGCCAAGCCTTTCTCGTGCCCCCTCCTGGCTCTCCTCAGACCATTTTTGAGCTCCTTCCTTGCCTGCATGTAATCCTCTCTAGCTGAACTTGACCCTAGCTTCCTCCACCTTATGTAAGCTACCTTCTTCCTTTTCACTAGAAGCTCCACCGCTCTCGTCATCCAAGGTTCCTTTATCTTACCCCGTCTTGCCTGTCTCAGAGGGACATATTTACTCATCACTCCCAACAACTGTTCCTTAAACCATCTCCACATGTCTATAGTTCCCTTACCATGGAACAACTGCTCCCAGTCCATGCTTCCTAACTCGTGTCTAATCGCATCATAGTTTCCTCTTCCCCAATTAAATATCCTCCCATTCTGCCTAATCCTCTCCTTCTCCATAGCTATGTAGAATGAGAGAGTGTTATGGTCACTATCACCAAAATGCTCTCCCACCACAAGATCTGATACCTGCCCCGGCTCGTTTCCGAGCACCAAGTCTAGAATGGCCTCTCCCCTCGTCGGCCTGTCAACGTACTGCGTTAGGAAACCCTCCTGAACACACCTTACAAAAACAGCTCCATTCAAATCTTCTGCTCGGAGGAGGTTCCAATCAATATTAGGAAAGTTAAAGTCACCCATTACAACAACCCTACTGCGTCCACACTTTTCCAAAATCTGTCGACCTATGCTTTCTACAATCTCCCTGCTGCTATTGGGGGGCCTGTAGTAAACCCCTAACGAGGTGACTACTCCCTTGCTGTTCCTAATTTCCACCCATACTGACTCAGTAGGCAGATCTTCCTCGACAATGGAAGCTTCTGTAGCTGTGATACCCTCTCTGATTAGTAGTGCTACACCCCCTCCTCTTTTTCCCCCCTCCCTATTCTTTTTAAATGTTCTAAACCCTGGAATATCCAGCAACCATTCCAGCCCATGAGAAACCCATGTCTCTGTTATGGCCACAACATCATAGCACCAGGTACTGATCCATGCTCTAAGTTCATCACTTTTATTCCTGATACTCCTTGCATTAAAGCAAACACACTTTAACCGATCCCTTGGTTCCTTTTCAGGAAAATCCTTCCCACTAGCTGGTCTACCTCTTGCTACTGCCTCACCTGCATCAACGCTCACCTCTGGTATACAGCTCAGGTTCCCACCCCCCTGCCATACTAGTTTAAACCCTCTCGAACTACTCGAGCAAACCTTCCACCCAGGACATTGGTCCCCTTCCAGTTCAGATGCAACCCGTCCTTCTTGTACAGGTCCCACCTTCCCCAGAAGGCATCCCAATTATCAACATATCTGAAACCCTCCCTCCTACACCAGCTGCGTAGCCACGTGTTCAGCTGCGCCCGCTCCCTGTTCCTCACCTCGCTATCTCGTGGCACCGGTAGTAAACCAGAGAACACTACTCTGTTCGTCCTGCTCTGCAGCTTCCATCCTAACTCCCTGAAATCACTTTTTATATCCTCAAACCTATTTCTGGCTATATCATTTGTGCCAATATGTAACACGATTTCTGGCTGTTCACCCTCCCCTTTCAGAACTTTATACACCCGATCGGAGACGTCCCGGACCCTGGCACCAGGGAGGCAACATACCTTCTGGGAATCCCGATCTTGCCCACAAAATCTCCTGTCGATTCCCCTAACTATCGAGTCCCCTACCACGAGTACTTTTCTATTCTGCCCCCTTCCCTTCTTTGCCACAGTGTCAGGCTCAGTGCCAGAGAACTGACTACTATGGCTTTCCTCTGGTAGGTCAACCCCCCCAGCAGTATCCAAAACGGTATACTTATTGCTGAGGGGAATGCCCACAGGGGATCTCTGCACTGTCTGTCTGTCCCCTTTCCTCCCCCTAACTGTAACCCATCTATCCTCGTCCTGAGCCTTAGGAGTGACCAACTCCCGATAACTCCTCTCAATTACCCCCTCTGCCTCCCGAATGATCCGTAGTTCATCCAGCTCCAGCTCCATTTCCCTAACACGGTTTTCAAGGAGCTGTAGCTGGGTGCACTTCCCGCAGATGTAGCCAGCGGAGACGTGTGCCACATCTCCCAACTGCCACATTTTGCAGGAGGAGCAAGCAACTGCCCTAGCATCCATACCCCACTTATCTGAACACCCACTCAATACTAAAGCAGAAAGCTCACTTCAAGTGAGCAAATTAGTTTTGCCTTTCATCTAAGCTATACTAAAGACTTAAAAAAGTTAGATTTTCCAAATCTGCCAAAGCAAAGCAGAATGGTCACATCAACTTTACGTTTCTGAGGCCCCATATAGTTACAGAAAATGTTACAGCAATGCTAGGGATACCATCTTGTCAGAATACATGCTACCTTTCAGTTTCTTGTAGCAGCTATTTGTGCCAAACATGAAGGAAACTTTCAAGTACTCTCACTGTCCTTAATTATTTTTAAAATTCATAGGAGGTAGACTTTTTTTTGATGCTGTTGTGTTATGTCTCATGGACAGTATGTCACTATATCTTTAAAAGGCATGTTCACGATGTCATCATTGCCTTATAGCATGTTCCTTCAGGGTATAAAGATCTCATGCTTCATCTTACCCTGAGATCACTTAAAGTATGACATGCTGCTGTGTTGTACTCTCTCAAGTTAGATCAAATACTTATGTACATAGTAGTTGGCTGTAGTAAACATCTGTTGATTCTTCAATACCACATATCTACACCCAGTTTCTCATATTGCAGGAAATAACAGAGCATTGCTACATATTATCACAAAGTACCATGTTGGAGGCCCACACCAGACCACTAAGTGAAATTTGAAAGAGTGTTTCAGGGTGCAGAAAATGCACAGGCCAACAATTTAAGACATTGACGGTTACATTTTGAATATGGTTTTGGACTTCTCCATGTTCCTTACCATTATATGCAGTGTAATCCTAGCTGATGATACTATTGGACATGTCAGATCCATGTTGAAATCTGTTTTGATTGATAATAGTGTGCACATTCTTAATGTAATGTAGTGGTCTTTTGCTGAAACACAAACACACAAGGATTCAGATTTGGTTTTAAGAATAAAATTGAAGTCTTTTATACAAAATAAATAGATAAAAATGAAATAAAGCAAAGCAAGCTATTGAAACCATTTGAAAGATTTCCAAACACAACTAAATTCCATTTGTTCCCCAATACCGTTGCTTTACAGTTTCTCAAACACAAAATCAATTTTCCTTCTCATCTCAACCTATAGATTTCATTGAAATGTGTTTTTTTCTCACTTTCGCTCCTAAGCACTATGAAGTTTTATTGCCACATTCTCACATAACTGAGATCTTATCTCAGAAATCAGCTTTGAATAATCAGTGCAGGCTTCTAACCAAAGATTCCTTGCCACAGAACTTAACAAACTAAACTCTTTCCCAAAGGTAACCTATTCACTTAACTGCGTTGATTATTAGTTTTTTCTATGATAGAATACATTGGCATCTGACTTCATTCCATCCTTTTCTGAGAAAACGCGCATCTTTCCAAACTCTGGGTTTTTCTTAGCCAAAATCAATCCTTGAGTGCTGTGAACCCAAAAGATAACATCTTTCAATGTTTTCTTTCTCCTGTTGTAAAGCCTCACGGTAAAAACAAACTTTCATTAACACTACAAGAAGTCTCAGTTATCTGCTCTCTGACACATGGTTCTTGTAAGGCTGAACAAATTACTAAACCCTTCAACACAAGTAGACGAACACTCTATGACAGTAGTTTAAAATCTAAACTTCAAAACAACATATTAACATTTATTAATCACATACCTTTCATCACTGCAGACTTTGTCACCAGCATTCCAGTGAACGAAGCTTTTGCTTGTGAAAAGCATTATTTATCCTCCCTTCTTCACCACACAGATTACTAATCGCTGAGTTGCTGAAGATCTGTTCAATGTGCATCTTCATCTTCATTGTCTCCCTTTTCTGAATGAGACAGTTCTGGTCCTTGGGTATATGAAATGACAAAGAGTAAAGGGTTGGTTGTGGTGAAGGGAGAAAAGAAAACAAGAAAAGCCTTTAAAATTGGAAGTTATTCACATCTGCTCCCAGTCTTCCCTGCTTCCTTCTGTTATACCTGCTCCAAAAAGAAAGAATGAAATGTATCAATGAACGTCTTGCAATGTGTTTGCATGATATGGAAAACATGATATAACACCTATTAGACTGTGCAAACTGTGAGTTGTGGATGCAAGGTTTGCAAAATGCTAAGCATGTGAAACTAAGGTTGACTGTATGATTTTAACAACTGAGTGCTGCTTGCTATATTCCTGAAAGAAGGCTGCTGCCATATCCATACAAATCAGTCTGTGTTTGTTTGAAATCGCTTTGATTTTTGGAGATTTGGAGTCAGCTTGGTGAAACTTACAGCATTTGTGTTGAGTTAAACTTTTGAGCAAAATTCTGATTCACTTGTTTCTTTTTTAGCCTGGATACAATTAAGGGAAATTCTAAAATCTAAAGCAGGACAGGAGTACAGGAGTGCTTTTTTTTCATCATCGTAAAATCAGTCTTAGAACTACCTTTCAGAAATCGTTTTCCATTTTGGTGGTAGCAAATCAAAATGAAGCGCTTATTCTGCTAAAGGGAAGGTAGATTATTGCAAAATGAGTTTTGTTTAGTTGATTTAGGAGTGGCTTTGTTTAGATACTTCAGAACAGATGCTTTATGCATGCGCTTCTGTCACAGATTACTGCATGGCACTAGGAGAGCCTTCATAGAATTTGAGGCAGGCCAAATGTTTTTGAAAAACAGTTGCCTCCAATCTCCCATTCCTTTTAAGTCTGATGATTTAATATTATATATGCAAATAACAATTTTGCACAAGGGCAGAATTTCCTTCTTCCCCTTCCCTACTTGTGATATCATCAGAGGAACCTGTAGGGAGTCGGCAATAGTTTGTGGGAAATAGACGAGATAAAACAGAGAATATATAAATATTAAAATAATCCTCAGCGTTTCAGCTGCTTAAAATTCAGTACAAAAACAGAAGTCAGTAGTGCTCTTAAATTGTTCAATCCAATCTAAGGCCTGTCATTTTCCACATAAATTCTTTATTTACTGAGCAGTAAAGCTCCACTGTAAGGTTTTATCTTATCAGCAGTGACATTCCCTTATCAGCAGCAGCAATCAAAGTGCCGTGTTGAGTAGTCTTTCTTATTTCTTTGTACTTTAATTAGATCATTACAAGAGTTAACTCTTGAGAAAAATAAAGGCACTTTCCAGACTTTGAGGTTTTGTTTGATTACTACTGAAGCTGTAAAAGCTGTGAAAATAGCTAGACTTGGAAAGAGTATTGACACAGTAGACCAGATGGCCACTTCTTTTGCCGACATATTTGAAAAATCTTCTTAAAAACAATATGTACACCAAATAAAAGGGGCTATTTTCAAATATTTCATTGAGTGTTAATATGCTTTGATCCTGTGGTGTTATTTCAAGAAGATATTAGATTGTATTCTGCCTTAAATAACAATTGCAGGGATTTGCCATCCTATGTGCTTGCATGAATTGATTGCACCAGAAAATTCTGTCTCTAATGTCCAGATTTTCAGTTTAACATCACTTTCTGATAGACTCAGGCCTTCAGAAAGCATTAAGCTTTGCAAAGGGCGAAGAATGGATGAAACTATTTGTGGAGTCTTTGGTGCGTCAAGTCCAATATTGATGCCTTTTCAGTGTCCGATGCATAGTAACGTGAAAAGAGTCAGCACCATTTTCAGATAACTGTTGATGAGATCTCTACTTAAATGCATGGGGCTGAATTTTGCTATTTATTGTAAAAGTGTTGTCTTGACTGAGATTCTTGGTGCCCCTCCATCATGGACCATGGTGACTTTTCTCACACAATCTGCCAACCTTCATCTCATTATTTATGCAATCAGTTTCTTTGGCACCCATTACATGGAATCACATAGCAAGAGAGGCACAAGTGCTCACTACTGCTGGAACTATGCAAATGTCCATGTCACTGGTGCCTTTTGCACCACTTCAGATGTTGCAAGCCAGGAAGTGCCCCTGACACTCTCTGACTTCTGGATGGTGTTGATGAACTCGTCAGGTTGTTGATAGGTTGCTCTCAAAGTAATGAGATCTCAGTCTGCAGAATCCAGCCGCTTGGGAAAGCTAGTGATAGTGGAGAATCCCAGTGCATGGGCTGCTTGATGCTCCTCATCACAGGAGAAGGATATAAACAGATATACACTGGGGAAAATAGCATTAGTGATACCCCAGATGCATTTCAATGTCAAGGACTGGGATGTGGCATATAGTGCACAGTTGCTACTTGAAGAAATTTGGTGGGATAACTGTCAAGACAGCTTTAACAAAACTTAAAAATGGAATTATCACCCAATCCTTCTGAGTGCAGGTCCTGCCTTAGGATCTGGGATGATACAATTCAGGGCATAGCTAAGGGAATTCTCAGTCTGCACCTTCAGTAGGTTTCTAAGAGATAATGGCTATAAGGTCAGAATATGAAGGGTCGTATCATTCTCTTCAGCTTACTTGGGGAACCTTCCCCTGCTGCTTCTCTCTCTGGAGGTTGCACAGCAGTGCACGGAGGTTACTGTTCCGACTGGGCTTGATGTCAAACAATGTAATTTCACTCTCCTTTGCGTTGCCTTCACCTGTGAACGAAGGCCACAAGAACTGCCAACAACTGTGATGTTCAGTTAGATGCATGAGCAGATAATCTGCCGGGAATGTGAGAAATGGAACATAATTTCTGTAAAGGTACTTCTGAGACCTCGCATCAATCACAATGAAACCCTGACACAGAGTGGCATGCAGGCCAATGTTCACTGGGCATCGGTATCACTGGCTGGGTCAGAATATATTCCCGTTCTTGATTGCCTTTGAGAAGGTGGTGGTGAACTGTCTTCTTAAATGGCTGGGATCCACATTCTATAAATAGACCCACAATGCTATACGGGAGGGAATTCTAGGATTTTGACTCAGCGACAGTAGAGAAATTGTGATATATTTCCAGAACAGAATGGTGAATGACTTGCATGGAAAGTTACAGGTGGTGGTGTTCCCACGTATCTGCTGCCCTAGTCCTTCTGAATGGAAGTGGTCATAGGTTTGGAAAGTGCTATCTAAGGATTTTTTTGTAAATTTCTGCACAGCAACTTGTAGATAGTAAACACTGCTGCTACTGGGTGTTGATGGTGGAGGAATTGGATGCTTGCAGATGTGGTGCCAATCAAATGGGTTGCTTTGTTCAGGATGGTGCCAAACTTCTTCAGTAATATTGGAGCTGCACGCAGCCAGGGAAGTGGGGTGTATTCCATCACACTTCTGACGTGTACCTTGTAGATGAAGGACAGGCTTTGGGGAGTCAGGAGGTGAGTTACTCACTCCAGCTTCTGGCCTGCTATTGCAGCCAATGTGTTTATGTGGTGAGTCCAGTTGAGTTCTTGTCAATAATAACCAGCAGGATGTTAATAGTTTAGGATTCAGTGATGGTAACACAATTGAATGTCAAGGCATGGTGGTTAGATTATTGGTGATGGTCATAGCTTAGTATTTACGTGGCATGAATGTTATTTGCCTGTTGTCAGCCCAAGATCTTGTTGCGTTTGAACATTGACTGGTTTAGTATGGGAGGAGTTGCAAAGGGTGAACATTGTGCTATCATCGACGCTCATTCCCGTTTCGGACTTTATGATAGAGGGATGATCATTAATGAAACAGGTACACGTGGTTGGGCCGAGGACACTACCCTGAGGAATAGAGAACTGGAGCTGAGATCACTGGCATCCACCAACCACAACCATTTTCCTATGTACCAGATATGACAGCAACTAGCAGAGTGTTCGCCCCTTGATACCCACAAATTCCTTGTGATTCTCGGTGTCTCATTTGATCAAATGCAGTCGGAAAGTCAAGGGCTGTCACTCTCACCTCACCTCTAGAGTTCAGCTGTTTTGTCCCTGATACAGCCAAGGCCGTAATGAGGTTAGAAGCTGGAAGAAGCCAAACTGCACACCTCTGAGCAGCTTATTGCTGAGCAGGTGCTGCTCGACAGCACTGCCGACGACACTTGCACTCACTTTACTAATGATCAAGAGTAGATTAATTGGCTGGGTTGGATTTGTCCTGCTTTTTGAATACAGGACTTAAGTCATGCTATTGGGTGTGTATCAAAGAACAAATAACAAAGAAAATTACAGCGCGGGAACAGGCCCTTCAGCCCTCCAAGCATGTGCCGATCCAGATCCTCCATCTAAACCTGTCACCTATTTTCCAAAGTTCAATATCTACCTACTCTCTGCCCATTCATGTATCTGTCTAGATACACCTTAAATGACGTTATTGTGCCCACCGCTACCACCTCTACTAGCAACACAGTTCCAGGCACCCACCACCCTCTGTGTAAAGAACTTTCCACGCATATCTCCCTTGAACCTTTCCCCTCTCACCTTGAAATCATGACCCATGGTAATTGAGTTCCCCACGCTGGGAAAAAGCTTCTTGCTATCCACCTTGTCTATATCCCTCATGATTTTGTAAACCTCAATCAGGTTCCCCCCTCAATCTCCATCTTTCTAATGTAAATAATCCTAATCTACTCAACCTTTCTTCATAGCTGGCGCCCTTTACACCAGGCAATATCCTGGTGAACCTCCTCTGTACCCTCTCCAAAGCATCCACATCCTTTTGGTAATGTGGTGACCAGAACAGTATTCCAAATGTGGTCAAACCAAAATCCTCTACAACTGTAACATGACCTCCCAGTTCTTGTGCTCAATACTCTGTCCGATGAATAAAAACATGCCATATGCCTTCTTGACCACTCTATCAATCTGCGTTGCCACCTTCAGGGTACAATGGACCTGAATACCCAGATCTCTGTGTTATCAACAATAATACATCTGATTCTTGTTGCTTCCATGTGGCACTATAAGTAGACTGTGTAGAATATTTAAACTAGAGAAGACGTTATATAAAGGAAAATGATGGAGTGTGCCCAGGGTTTCTCAGCTGCTGTACTTGTGCATGCTGACAGGGAATATTGCTTATCAAGATGTATGTTGCAGGACCAAATTTTTCATACTACAATTGAGGAAGTGAAGTTCTGGATGTCATCCCTCCACTCCAAATTCAAAATATCTGACCATGAACTTCATAGGCTGTGTTCTTCCAGTTCAGTGTGCCAACATGGCAACTCAGATGCATTGCCTTCCAATGTCACATATGAAATATAATTCAGAAATGTCAAACCTGTAAGAGACTTAACGCATCTGCTTAAATTTCTTTAGCTGACATAACGAGAACACAATTAGTATGAATGTTGTGATGGTCATGCCTGCTTGCTTGAAACTGTAATTTGTAATATTCATTATTAGAAAGTGAATGCCCTACTGATGAAAGGTATGTTGGTCCCTGACAAGTAGAATAAGTGAATGGGTAAATGCAGAATTGCTGCTAGCAGAGCTTCACATTAAAAAAACTTTAGTCTGACCAAAGAGAGACGCAGCAATTTATTCTGCCCACTGTGTATGCAGTAGCATCCATTTTGCATTTTTTTAGTGCAGTTGACTTTAAATTGAAGACAGTAAGATTTCAACTTTGTGTCCTTGTGAATAAGTTGTAAGCTCTGCCTGTGTTGTAAGAATGCAAGAACACATTCTCATATTTCCTTTAGTGTTGCTATCTCTGTGCCCTGATGACCGTTCAGATTCTTCTTGCTTCTATTCAGCCCCTTTATATAACAGCTGAATCATTCATCTATGTCTTGCACGAGTGGTTTTCTAAATCATTATGCCTTTGTGGACCAAGCACTCTCCTCTTGTTGACGTCAGATTAATGGTGACTTCTGAACACAGCTCCTGCTTCAAGATCTCCCAGGCACCTCCGATGCTGTATCAGATTCCACTCTTCTATCTTGAACTGGCCGTTTTCATGGTAATCATTCCCTCAGTGAAACAATCCAATGCTACCCAGGCCCAAATTTGAGATTACCAGTTTCCCAGAACTTCATGAACCTGACAAGTCCACGCCCCACGCCCCCCGCAACTATTCATGTTCAAAGCCCAGGAGCGAACATTGCCCACTCCCTGGACTGACTTTGCAGACAGCTCTGTCTGATCACAGTGAAGCCTGTGGATTGACATCCCCACAACACCCTGATCAACGTACCTGCAATCCTGAAGCTTGGGTGCTCTTGGCCTGCTGGAATGGCCGTGACCCAGTCCACAGATTGGAAGATCCTTCATCCTCAGAGACTGGTGGGACCGAGTGCCTGGCTGACAGTGCCATATAGCAATGTGTCTACCTTCTTGACTATTCATTACCCAGAGCTGTGACAAGCTGCCTACCTCTCCTTCTACATTATCATTAGAAATCATAGAATCCCTACAGTGTGGAAACAAGTCATTCAGTCCATCAGGTCCATGCTGCCCGCCCAAAGGCAATCCAGCCCAGACTCATTCCCCTACCCCTGATTTCCCATGTGTAGCTCACCTAACCTAAACATCCCTGGGCACTATGGGCAATTTAGCATGGCCAATCCACCTACCCTGCTCACCTTGGGACTATGGGAGGAAACTGGAGAACTCAGAAGAAACGCACGGAGACATTGGGAGAATGTGCAAACTCCACACAAACAGTTGCCCGAGGCTGGAATCGAGCCCGGCTCCCTGGCGCTGTGAGGCAGTAGTGCTAACCACTAAGTCACCATGCCACAGCTGAATACACAAAGGCTGACAGCTTGTGAGGTCTGAAGGGCTAAAAAGCGAAGCAAGCTACGGGAACTGGCAGCCTCCAATTAAGTACAAAACGTCCTGACTGCTAAGAAACGAATCTAAAAGCCACGTACCCCGTTTAGATTCATGAATATGCACAAAATGACCTGGCAGTATTAGGCAAGTCAGAGGAGCCCTGAGTTCTAAACCTAAGCATTTAATGATTGAAGTGGTGCGTTATTTGGTCTGAAAGCAGTCATGATGATGCAGCAAGGCTAGAGGTTTCTGACTTCTCTGACTTGCCTAAACAATCAGTAGGGGAGAACAGTGTCCATGGAGCACACAGGATGTTGTGATTAAAACAGGGTTGGCTGAAGGCAAGGAAAAGCAAGAGGTAAAGTACTGTCCCCAGATGATCGTCTAGTTTTTCAGGGAAGGAGGAGAGAATTGAAAGTTGCACGGGAGTGAATCTATCTAATAATCAGCTGCAAATGAATTGGAAAATCAGAATTCATTTTCTCAATAAGGAAACTGATTTGTTTGTTTCATTTTCACAATGTTTTCCCAATTTTCTCACCAACGGCCATGCCAATGAAGGAATTGAAAATTCTATCCATGAATACCAAACTATTACAGTCATTTCTAGATATCTGCAAAGCGCAAACCAAATAACACCTCACTCCTGTTACCCTGAGCCTGTTTTGGAACATCTGACTGAAGCAACATTTCATAGTAGCAACTGGCTATTAGAAAGCTTTTGGAAAATAAAAGTAACCCCCGATTTCTTTTATCTACTGCCAATTTTTTCTCAAATCACTTCTGACTGTCAACAACTCCAGAAATGTGTACGAAAAATTAATGGACTTCCTTGTCACTATGATTCAGACAATCTATTGATCTTTGTAGCTGTCCACTTTCCCCAAACTGAACAGGTCATAAATTCCTCAACATACTGAACTGCTTTCGTGAGAATCTGTCAGTTTTTCTATTTCCTTTCCCATTTTCCTTTATGTCGTTGGCCTTGATTTGTTAACGAGACCTGTCTTTTGTTTCCTTTGCCCCATCCTACTAAAAACTGACTTATCAAGTTCTCTTTCCAGCCTCCTTGTAAATAGTACCATCTCTTCCGATATTGTTTCCACAGTAATTTCAAGCCACCATCATTGTTGCATCTTCAAAAAAACAATTGTCAATGTCTTTACCTTTCCAAGCCACTGCCCCACCTTCTATTTCCAAAGTGCTTGAATGTATAGTCACCTTCTAAATCGGTCCCTATCTTTCCTGCAATTCTCTGTCTGAATCTCTGAATCAGAATGTCGCTCCTGTCACAGCATTAACCGAAGTCTCGAATGGAATCCATTCTTGCTGTGACTGTGAAAAACTATCTGTCTTTCTTCTGCTCCTTCACCTCTGTGCATTCTCCTCCATTTCAGCCCCTCAGTGCCACTACACTTAATTTTGTTTTTATCTACCTACCTGTTTGTTTCTCTTCTTGGTCACCACTCTTCAGTTTAAAATGTTGCTAATTAGTATGCTTTCACTTATAAAAAAAGGATACTTGTATCTTATTGCACACTGCCAAATTAATCCTGGAAGAGGTCTGCAGGAAGTTTGATGACTAATCTTGATATGGCAAAGGGTAATGTAGTGACCCGAAGTAAGGTCAGGTTTCCATGTACCCAAGCTGGTCTAGTACAGTAGGCATTGACAGGAACACACGTGGCTAGATCACAGACATTACATCTGCTGCAATCAGGGAATAAGGCTGCCAAGTGGAGAAAATGGGGCTCACCTAGAGTTCTAGCCTCTCAGTTGTGGTGACCTGTAATGTAGAAGATTCAAAGTCGAAGTTACAATGAAGGCTGGTACATTTTTTTCATGTATAAGGGAATGACATGTCCCCAATTACTGACCCCTCCAGCCCTCAGCACAAATACAGCAATTTTCAGCTTCTTTAGTGGACACTTCCCCAACGGATGCAAATTGAGGAGCCTTGTCCTAAACTAACAACTTTTGATTCAGAGTCTGAAGAAGGGTCCAGACCCGAAACGTCAGTTTTCCTGTTCCTCTGATGCTGCATGGCCTGCTGTGTTCATCCAGCTCTACACTTTGTTCTAACAAATTTTGATGCTGTCAGAGTGGGAGGAGTTTCAATCCTAAAGTTTATTTTAATGTTTATGCACTAGATTCCCAAAATACATTAGCCGTATCAAAGGATGGTTGTGATTGTGACTCTCCAGATAACCAAGTATAAACCAAGCATCCTATAAAAAAGACTTGCATTTATGTTGCAATTTCATGAGCACAAAATATCCCACATGGCAAATAGCAGTTGAAATATTTCAAAATTATAGTCATTATTGTAATACAGGAAATGTAGCAGCTAATTTGTGCACTGAAAATGCTTACAAACAACAATGTGATAATTGTGCAATCATTTGTTTTTTATTTGATGGTTATTGAACATAAATCTTGGGAGGAGATAACGCAGCAACACACCTTCTGTAATACAATTCTTCAACAGTTGAGATGCTGTGTTAAATTCCTGGAGTGGGTTTTGAACCCCTATTCTTTTGAATTAGGGGGCAAGGGTTTGATAACAAAGCTAAATTAGCTATCAGTCTGTTACTTTCCTGCATGCTACCTCAAGTTCCCAAATCATTCCTACTGGTCCACTTAGCCTGCACACAATGGGCAATTTCTCATGGCCAATCTTTGTAACCTACACATCTTCAGGAAATCAGAAGAAACCCACACAGATGGTCACCCAAGGCTGAAATTGAACACAGGTCCCTTGGGCTGTGAGGCAGACATAGTAACCACTGAGCCAACCATGCCACCCTTTACTCTAGCTTCTAATTCCAACAAATCCTTTGCATATTGCCAAATAGCAGCATAAATAAATTCTACAATGCTTTATTGGTTCATTGAAAACTCAGTTTAATCACGCAACACAAGCAGGTTATGCAGCATTGAGCATTTCATTAAACAGTCCAGAAATTATGACTAGATTTCTAGCTCTTGTTTTTGTCAATATGCAGGCAGTAATAGTGTTTCATAATTGCTTAAATATTGTTGGCTTGTGGCTTGGTAATAGAGTTGTTAGAAACACTTAATAATTTATGAGTGCATTGGTGTCATGGCAAAAACAGTAAACCTATATGATTAAAAATAAATCTAATTTGAATATGTAACATTATTATTATTATCATTATCATTAGAATGCAGCATATCTTCCATGCTTCACCGAAATTGCAATTTGTAAATGTTCTGAACGTTTATAAGTTTAAGAACTGCAACACGGGTGCAGTAAATAAAATGATGCAAGAGAAAGGGAAACAAGACTATGGGAATATGGATTCTAAAATGGTGCTAATGGGGCTTAGTGTTATGAAGACATGTTTTTTTAAATGATCAGAATGTCATTTAGAATAGAGAGACTTTTAAAAACATTTTCTGACTTCAGTTAAATGACTCAATAGCTCCCTGGTGAGATAATTACTACTTACTGTTGACTTAAGTTTTGACAAATAACCCACCATAAAACAGACCACTAGGAGCCATGTGCAGGTTGACTATAGAAGATTTTATGAAAATAAGAGCAGTTTAAGTTTCAGATAAATAAAGGAAGTCTTAATAGCCTCAAATAGTCAAAGTCAGGGAAATGTCTGGCTAACATGTATGTGTGGTTCGGAGAGAGATGGAGAGAATCATATCCAATGAAAGTGAAAACTATCACCAGTAGAAAATGAATGTGTCAGCTGAGTAAGAAATTTTAAAGTGAAGACCGCAGTGATGCTTCATTGAGGTTAAATCTCTGTAAAGGATATTGCTGGAAGTAAAGGCTGAATCTTACCTTTGCTGTTTATGATAGGCCTTTCCAATTTTGCTTTATATATTTAGTTTATAGCAATTTTTCTTTGTCTAATAAACTCTTTTGTTAAAACCACATTGGCAATCTCATGTGAACATGTTCGGTGATTAACCACTGTAGAAATGAAACAGCTGAAGCTCATGGTATATCAGAGATAATGGGAACAGCAGATGCTGGAGAATCCGAGATAATAAAGTGTGGAGCTGGATGAACACAGCAGGCCAAGCAGCAAAACAAGTTTCACTCTGGAGTATGACTACTACCATCATCTGGGATTGTAAAACAGAGGATGACTTGTTGGATAATAAAGTGTGAAGCTGGATGAACATAGCAGGCCAAGCAGCATCTCAGGAGCACAAAAGCTGACGTTTCAGGTCTAGATCTCTCTGATGAAGGGTCTAGGCCCGAAACGTCAGCTTTTGTGCTCCTGAGATGCTGCTGAGCCTGCTGTGTTCATCCAGCTCCACACTTTATTATCTTGGATTCTCCAGCATCTGCAGTTCCCATTATCTCTGATGACTTGTTGGATATGTTATCATTTCTCCTCTGTTCATAACTGAGTAATCACAATTCTGTTCCACAGAAATGAAAATTACAAGTTGCCCTTGAAGGCAAATTAGTTATGTTGCGTGATTTGCAATGCCAATTCGTTGAAACCTTGCTCATTGATATATTGTTTTCAGAAAGCAACCATTAACAATATAGTTCTTGGCACATAATTCAAAATGCTATGAAAAGGCACTCTGAAATCTACAGTAAAAATTGAACAAATCATTTTGGGTGCAGTTATGATGTACTTTTAGAATTATTGTGAAGTATAGCATTGTGTAGTAATATTTGCCGTGCAATTTCGCTCTCCTTCTCCACTTTCAACAAAAGGAGGAAAAATATTCCAGTGCACTACTTAGATTGCATTGATTTCCTGGGCCAGACAGTATTTTGAATACCTGTGTTGAAAATCTGTGTGGCCTTCTTTAATGCTATTGCTATTTGCCCTTGTACTTAGCTCAGTCCTCCTAGAACTGACATTGTGCGAACAAATTTAAAATCACAAAGTGAAAGAAATTTTGGAGGACAGAAAGTGGACCTTCAGCCCACCATAACCACACTGGCTATCAAATATCCACCTAGTCTAGGAACAAAAACAAAGTTGCTGGTAAAGCTCAGCAGGTCTGGCAGCATCTGTGGAGGAGAAAATAGAGTTAACGTTCGGGTCCAGTGACCCTTCCTCAGAACTGACGGAGGCTGGGAAAATGTCAGTTTACATGCAGAAAATAAGGAGGTGGGTGGGCTAGGGAGTAAGAAGAAACATTTTCTTTTCCTTTCAGGCATCAAGGCCAACAAGATGCAACAACTCAAAAATACCCATGGCTCTCTGGAACCTACCTCTCCTCCCCTTCCCTCTGACTCTATCTCCTTCACCAAATACCCCACCTCCTGTCGGGTATTCACCATCCCTCCTAACCTTCCGCTCCCCGATGCTGAAAACTCTGTACTCAGCAAAGGCCTCAGCTTTATCCCTCTGCGTCCCCTTGTTACCACGCAGCCTGTTGTTAGTCACTAACAGTCCCCATTCACAACTACTCACCCTCCCAGGCTGATCGTTAGCAACTCCTTTGTCTGTCCAACTGTCTTTTCTCTCTTTGCGCTCTATCATTTTTACTCCCTACCCCACCCACCTCCCTACTTTCTGCATATAAACTGATGTTTTCCCAGCCACTATCAGTTCTGAGGAAGGGTCACCAGACCCGAAACGTTAACTCTATTTTCTCCTCCACAGATGCTGCCAGACCTGCTGAGCTTTCCCAGCAACTTTATTTTTGTTCCTGATTTACAGCAACTGCAGCTGTTTTGGTTTTTATCCACCTATTCTAATCACCTATTCATGGAAGTAATTCTTAAATATCTTGAGCGTTTCCATCTTTCCAACACTTTTAAGCAGATACCCATAACCGGAGGGGTGAAAAAATACCACCAAACTCCATGTAAGTCTCCTTCTTTAAAAACTGTGCCCCCTTGATTATTGATCCCTCTAATAAGTGGAAGCGATTCTTCCACTCTACCCTGTATACGTTCCTCAGCACACCTCAATCTGATAACCCCCTCTCAGCCTTCTCTATTCCAAGGTAAACAATCTTAGCCTATCTGGTGTCTCTCCACAGTTGAATTATTCTAGCCCATGCAGCATCCTCGTGAATTTATTCTGGGCTCTCTCTTGGGCAGTGTTCTTATGGTATGGCCACCAGAACTGCACACATTCGCCTAACTAAAGTCACGTACAGCTCTTGCTGAATTTCATACCTATTCATTCCTTTAAGCATGCATGTATTATTCAGTTGTCTCCTAACAGGGAGAATTGCTTTTTAAAGTTACATTTAAGGGTCATGTTTTAAAGCAAAGAATACTTATACAAAATTTTCCTTTAAAAGTGACGAATGATATTTCAAATGAGCCAGAGATTGATTTTGCTTCCCTGAAGATGCCAAACAATATGCAATTCTCTCCTCTGTGTTTTGGAAATGTTTTGTCCTGAGCACTCAGCAAAGTTGATCTGACAGGCATTTGGTTATTGCAGGGTGATAAAAGCAGTCACTGAAGTTGAAAGAAGTTGAAAAATAATACGTAGCTTAAATTTTCTCTCTAAGAATTTTACCATCTATCTTGCAAAAGATGGGAGAGGCAGTGGAATGTGAAGCACATGAGTAACATCATTGCATTCTTGGATTTTGTCAGGCAAAGAGATTTTTGACAGTGCAAGTTTACTCCCGGATATAGGAGTGGTTAATGCCACCGAACATAATTAAATAGCCATGAGAGGAGAATTTTTTCAATTCATGATCACTTCCTTGACTTTAGAGTTCAGACTAATAACAAAAGAAACTATGAAACGTTTAACACATTAGAGCAAGCAGAATCAAGGACAAAAACTGAAATCAAAATAAAATGAATTTGGGTTAGCAAACCTTGGCGCCAAAGTGGAAAAGATGGAGAGGCTGTCAACAAAAGAATGTGAGTTTCAGAGACAGCCTCAGCTGTATGGGCAAGGTGAAAAACAATACAAATGGAAAGAAAGGAAATCAATGCAATTTACATTTGGGGTATACCATTTTAAGAAGTCACAGCTTGTTTCAAATGGGTGGGGAGGGGCAGAGTTGCACTAATACAAATTGTTTTCTGCAGATATTTGAATTGTTAGCACATGAGACAAAGACGAATGAGTTAGCTGACATGGTGTTCAAAAGCAGCAAAATTCCATTCTACAGCTTCTCACATCGATCCTGCTGATACAAAGAACTGACATAGTGTATAGTTACTATAGTTCAGTAAGTATTGTATTGGCTAATATTACAGAGGTCAAAGTTGAAATCTCAGCATGGTAAATTGTAAAATGGAATTCTGAAATAAAATATGATCATAATGTGGGCATGTAGCAGAGTAAGCGTGAGCAAGTTGGACTGTCAGATACAATTAACTGGTTCACTAATCGCAGGGAGTCACTTGTCATAGCAACTCTATCTGGGTTTTATGTAACACCATTCACACATTCTTACTCACTCATGTTGCCCTTAGGGCAACAATAGACAAGCAGTAATGCAATAATGAACTACAATGGGCTTACTTAATGTCTGATTGGAAAAAGGCAAATGTTAAAGATTTAAGAAAGAGTCTAATTCAAGAAAGATGGTCCAGGAGCCGTCAACAGTAAATCTATAGACTTCTTCCACTTTTGATGCAGGTTCGCTGCAATTTTTTGAAAGGAAGGCTGGACTTCAACAGCTTGGATGTGTTTCGTTAGAGCATGTATCATTCAAATGCTAATGATAGAGACTTATACGTTCCATGAGATGAGCTAATATTTGTGATAACTGGAAAGCCTTCTGGGCCTATTTTTGCAGAATATAGTTTCTTTTCAAGGTCACTTTCTTGTGGCGTAGATTTATATTTGTTGTCATTCTGGGGTCGGATGTCATTCAGCAACAGCCCGTAAGGGATTTGCAATACTGACAAGACACAGCACCAGATTTGTCAAGGAAAGCATTGTATTTACTACACTAAAAGTAATCATAGTTATAAATATCATAGATACAAAGTAATTATGCAATTCATATGCAAGTTGTGCTGTAGTAGAGTCACCAATGTCTCATGTTTTAATTTGCTTCTTAAAGCTGTTACGCCATGAAATTACAGGGCAATATTTATTTAAGGCCGTTTGTCTCTGGATTGAAAGATCAAAAGTTTCAGGAACATAGAAGGCTGCATTATTCATAGATGATGTCTCATGCTGCCTCAGTTATCAAAGATATGAAGCTGGGGTCTATCACTACCTCTGCTGTAATACACAGGAAAAATTGACCGTTAACCTCTATTATGACTAATACCACTAATTGGGCATATGGGCTTAGACCAAATTGCTTTCACAAAGAGTCAGTGACATTGTAAAGTGTTTTGTCTTTCCTGATAAGTTTTTGGCTTTTGCTGAACATCTCTCTGGAGTATAGCCGACAATGCAAACGAGCAGATTGGGCAGCAAGCCAGTTTGTGTTGAACAGATGGCTGTTGAACTACGTTGCTTTACATACTCCTTTGCAGCATCTTAGTTATGCAGGTCCACATTTCCATTGCATGCTAGGTTAACGAGGCAATTGAAGCTTTCAATGATATTAGGCTGAGGTTGTGATTAATGGGATAAATTTACCAATAAATACTTTTAAGGTAGTTTCTTCATGTTCAATATTGTTTAACACTTTCAGAGAGCCTTATTTTTCATACAAAATTAGCTCCTGACTGTTACAGATGCACTTAATAATAATCTTGTCAGTTCTCTAAAATATTGAATTGAGAATAGTGGACAGATTGAGTGATTACAGTTTATGAAAGATGCATGAATAAAGACCACCAATATATTGGCACGTGAATCTAAACATAAGATTATTTTTATGGTCATTTTTCTACACCTTGTTTTTTTTTATTACTTATTGAGCCATGATATTTTGAACAATATGCAGTCTGTTTTGGCAAGTACTATAACCAAATTTACTCCCACAGTAATCAGATAATTTGCTGTCGGCTGTGGTAATTTAGTCACTGTGTCATTATAGAATTGTATTTGAAATGACTGGTTGGGAAATAACACTGACATTTGAGGATGTTATGTTATTCATACCATGGCCAAACTGATAATCTACGAATTGCTCAGCTGCAATTCAATTCAATCAGAGTGTGTTCTTATGTATCAAATTGAGATATTAATGTTCTCCATATTTCATTCTGGGAATCATTTGAAGAAATCATTCAGATGCTTTTTATTTAAAAAGTGAGGATGAAATTCTACTTTTACATTCAAGGTCCAGACAGAAGCAAATCACTCTGGCCTTCAACCAAATTCTGAAAATGTGAGTAGTTTGTATATTATACTTCAATTTAATTTAATTGCTCAACTGTTATGAGATTGCTTCATATTGCATCCAAACTGCATCATAAAATACTGCTGTGAAAATTAATCCAGTATTGTCTGAAGTGCTGCTTGAAATAAAGGTGTAACAATGTTTCTAGGTTATTATTTGTCCAGATCATCCAGCAAACAGTGAAGTTCACTTTTGCTGCTTATTTACATAGAACATAGAACATAGAACATTACAACACAGTACAGGCTCTTCGGCCCTCGATGTTGTGCCGACCAGTCATACCGATCTGAAACCCATCTAACCTACACTATTCCATGTACGTCCATATGCTTATCCAATGACGACTTAAATGTACCTAAAGTTGACGAATCTATGACCGTTGCAGGCAAAGCGTTCCATTCCCTTACTACTCTCTGAGTAAAGAAACTACCTCTGACATCTGTCCTATATCTTTCACCCCTCAATTTAAAGCTATGCCCCCTCGTGCTTGCCATCACCATCCTAGGAAAAAGGCTCTCCTTATCCACCCTATCTAACCCTCTGATTATTTTATAAGTTTCAATTAAGTCATCTCTCAACCTTCTTCTCTCTATCGAAAACAGCCTCAAGTCCCTCAGCCTTTCCTCGTAAGACCTTCCCTCCATACCAGGCAACATCCTAGTAAATCTCCTCTGCACCCTTTCCAAAGCTTCCACATCCTTCTTATAATGCAGTGACCAGAACTGTACGCAATACTCCAAGTGCGGCCGCATCAGAGTTTTGTACAGCTTCACCATAACCTCTTGGTTCCGGAACTCGATCTCTCTATTAATAAAAGCTAAAACACTGTATGCCTTCTTAACAGCCCTGTCAACCTGGGTGGCAACTTTCAAGGATCTGTGTACATGGACACCAAAATCTCTCTGCTCATCTACACTACCAAGAAGCTTACCATTAGCCCAGTACTTTGCCTTCTGGTTACTCCTACCAAAGTGCACCACCTCACACTTGTCTGCATTAAACTCCATTTGCCACCTCTTAGCCCAGCTCTGCAGCTTATCTATGTCTCTCTGCAACCTACAGCATCCTTCGTCACTATCCACAACTCCACCGACCTTCGTGTCGTCTGCAAATTTACTAACCCATCTTTCTCCGCCCTCATCCAGGCCATGTATAAAAATGACAAACAGCAGTGGACCCAACACCGACCCTTGCGGTACGCCACTAGTAACTGGTCTTCAGGACGAACATTTCCCATCAACTACCACCCTCTGTCTTCTTTCAGCAAGCCAATTTCCGATCTAAACAGCTATATCTCCCACAATTCAATTCCTCGGCATTTTGTACAATAGCCTATCATGGGGAACCTTATCGAACGCCTTGCTGAAATCTATATACACCACATCAACTGATTTACTCTCATCTACCTGTTTGATCACCTTCTCAAAGAACTCAATAAGGTTTGTGAGGCATGACCTACCCTTCACAAAACCGTGCTGACTATCCCTAATCAATTTATTCTTATCTAGATATTATAAATCCTATCCCTTATAACCTTTTCCAACACTTTACCAACAACTGAGGTAAGGCTCACTGGTCTATAATTACCAGGGTTGTCTCTACTCCCCTTCTTGAACAGGGGAACCACGTTTGCTATCCTCCAGTCGTCTGGCACTATTCCTGTAGACAATGACGAGTTAAAGATCAATGCCAAAGGCTCCGCAATCTCCTCCCTGGCTTCCCAGAGGATCCTAGGATAAATCCCATCCAGCCCAGGGAGCTTATCTATCTTCATCCTCTGTAGGATTTCTAATACCTCTTCCTTGTGAACCTCAATCCCACCTAGTCTAGTAGCCTGTATCTCAATATTCTCCTCGACAACATTGTCGTTTTCGAGAGTGAATACTGTCGAAAAATATTCATTTAGCGCTTTCCCTATCTCCTCTGACTCCACACACAACTTCCCACTACTATCCTTGATTGGCCCTAATCTTACTTTCATCATTCTTTTATTCCTTAAATACCTATAGAAAGCCTTAGGGTTTACCCTGATCCTATCCGCCAACGACTTCTCATGTCTCCTCCTGGCTCTTCTGAGCTCTCTCTTTAGGTTTTTCCTGGCTACCTCGTAGCCCTCAAGCGCCCTAACTGAGCCTTCACATCTCATCCTAACATAGGCCGCCTTCTTCCTCTTGACCAGAGATTCCACCTCTTTCGTAAACCACGGCTCCAGCGCTCTACAGCTTCCTCCCTGCCTGACAGGTACATACTTATCTAGGACACACAGGAGCTTTTCCTTGAATAAGCTCCACATTTCTAATGTGCCCATCCGCTGCAGTTTCCTTCCCCATCCTATGCTCCCTAAATCTTGCCTAATCTCATCGTAATTGCCTTTCCCCTAGCTATAACTCTTGCCCAGTGGTACACACCTATCCCTTTCCATCACTAAAGTAAACATAACAGAATTGTGATCGCTATCACCTAAGTGCTCACCTACTTCCAAATCTAACACCTGGCCGGGCTCATTACCCAGTACCAAATCTAAAGTGGCTTCGCCCCTTGTTGGCCTATATACTATGTCAGCAAGCCCTCCTGCACACACTGGACAAAAACTGACCCATCTATAGTACTCGAACTATAGTGTTCCCAGTCAATATTTGTAAAGTTGAAGTCCCCCATGACAACTACCCGGTCTCTCTCACTCCTATCGAGAATCATCTTTGCTATCCTTTCCTCTACATCTCTGGAACTATTCAGAGGCCTATAGAAAACTTCCAACAGGGTGACCTCTCCTTTCCTGTTTCTAACCTCAGCCTATATTACCTCAGTTGACGAGTCCCCAAACATCCTTTCTGCAACTGTAATACTGTCCTTGACCAACAATGTCACACCTCTGCCCCTTTTACCATCTTCTCTGTTCTTACTGAAACATCTAAATCCTGGAACCTGCAACAACCATTCCTGTCCTTGCTCTATCCCTGTCTCTGAAATGGCCACAACATCGAAGTCCCAGGTACCAACCCATGCTGCAAGTTCACCCACCTTATTCCGGACGCTCCTGGCAGTGAAGTAGACACACTTCAAACCAACTTCTTGCTTGCCGGTGCCATCTTGTGTCCCTGAAACTTTATTTCGGACCACCCTACTCTCAACCTTTCCTGTACTCAAACGACAATTTTGGTTCCCATCCCCCTGCTGAATTAGTTTAAACCCACCCGAATAGCCTTAGCAAATTTCCCCCCCAGGATATCGGTACCCCTCTGGTTCAGGTGAAGACCATCTTGCTTGTAGAGGTCCCACCTACCCCAGAAAGAGCCCCAATTATCCAAGAATCCAAAATCCTCCCTCCTGCACCATCCCTGTAGCCACGTGTTCAACTCCTCTCTCTCCCTATTCCTCGCCTCACTAGCACGTGGCACGGGCAACAAACCAGAGACAACAACTCTGTTCGTCCTAGCTCTCAGCTTCCATCCCAGCTCCCTGAATTTCTGCCTTAAATCCCCACCTCTCTTCCTACCTATGTCGTTGGTGCCAATGTGGACCATGACTTGGGGCTGCTCCCCCTCCCCCTTAAGGATCCCAAAAACACGATCAGAGACATCACGCACCCTGGCACCTGGGAGGCAACACACCAGCCGTGAGTCTCTCTCGTTCCCACAGAACCTCCAATCTGTCCCCCTAACGATGGAGTCCCCAATAACTACTGCTCTGTCCCTCATCCCCCTTCCCTTCTGAGCAGCAGGGACAGACTCTGTGCCAGAGACCTGTGCCCCACTGCTTTCCCCTGGTAAGTCGTCCGCCCCCAACAGTATCCAAAATAATATACTTATTGTTGAGGGGAATGGCCACAGGGGATCCCTGCACTGCCTGCTGGTTCCCTTCCCGGCCCCTGACTGTAACCCATCTGCCTTTTTCTTGTACCTGAGGAGTGACTACCTCCCTGTAATTCCTCTCAATAACCCCCTCTGCCTCCCGAATGATCCGAAGTTCATCCAGCTCCAGCTCCAGTTCCCCAACGCGGTTTTCGAGGAGCTGGAGTTGGGTGCACTTCCCGCAGATGTAGTCAGCAGGGACACTAGTGGTGACCCTTACCTCCCACATTCTGCAGGAGGAACATTCAACTGCCCTGACCTCCGTTCCCATTATTCTAAATTCCCAAGACTGTTACAAAATAAAGAATAAAAAATAAACTTGTTACCTTACCAATCAGGCACACAGAACCTTTTTTTTGGTTCGAGGAGGAGGATCGGTGGAAAATACTACCCGAGTACTGTTTCGGGTAATTAGACCGCAATAGCTGCATTTTTTAAATTAAATTACTAATTCTCTTATTATGTTGCATGACTCAATTTAATGAATATACTTTCCTTTAAGTTTGAAAGTTGTGAGTTGAAGCTACAATGCATAAATGGAGCACTTAAACTTGGCTATCACTCCACTGCAGTACAGAGCGTTGTGTCATCTCTTTCAAATAAGATAAAAATTGATGTCAGCTCTGCCCGTTCAATCAGATGTGTTATTTGGGAGGTGAGTTTATGAAAGACCATTAGACCATAAGATATAGGAGGAGGAATTAGGCTATTCAGCCCGTCAAACCTCTTCTGCCATTCAAACATGGCTGATAAGCCTCTCAACCCTATTCTCCTGCTTTCTCCCCACAACCCTTGATCCCCTTGACAATCAAGAACCTGTTTATCTCAGTCTTAAATATACTCAATGACCTGGCCTTCATTGCCTTCTGTGGCAGTGAATTCCATAGATTCACCACTCTCTAGTTGAAGAAGTTTCTCCTAATCTCCATTTTAAAAGGTCTTCTCTTTAAGGCTGTGCCCACGGTTCTTTCCTCCCAATGGAAGCATGTTCTCAACATCCACTCTGTCCAGGCCGTTCAGTATTCTGTAAGTTTCAATTAGATCCCCCCTCATGCTTCTCAATTCCATCAACTATAGACCCAGAGTCCTCAAATGTTCCTCATAGATTAAGCTTTTCATTCCTGGTGCACCATTCTTGTGAACATCCTCTGAACCTGCTCCAGGGCCAGTACATTTTTCCTGAGGTATGGAGTTCAAAACTGCACACAATGCTCCAACTGTGGCCTGACCAGAGCCTTATAGAGCCTCAGAAGTACATCCCTGCTTTTCTATTCAAGTCCTCTCAAAATAAATGCCAAAGTTGTATTTAACTTCCTAACTTCTGACTCAACCTGCAAGTTTACCTTGAAAGAATCCTGGAGTAGAACTCTCAAGTCTCTTTGCACTTCATTCACAAAGTAGTCCATGCTTCTATTCTTCTTACCAAAGCGCATGACCTCACACTTTCCCACATTGTACTCCATCTGCCACTTTTTTGCCGACTCTCTGAAACTGTCCAAATCCTTCTGCAGCCTCTCCACGCCCTCAGTACTACCTGTCCCTTGATCTATCTTTGCATTGTCTGAAGATTTTGCCAGAATGTCCTGAGCTGCTTCGTCTAGATCATTAATGTATTAAGTGAAAATTAGTGGCCCCAACAATGACCCTTGTGGGACACAACTTGTCACCAGCTGCTATTCTGCGAATGACCTTTTTTTACCCTCACTCTCTGCTTTCTGTCAGACAGCCAATCTTCTGCACATGCTAGTACCTTGCTTCTAACGCCACTGGCCATTATCTTACTCAGCAGCCTCCTGTGCGGCACCTTACCAAAAGCCTTCTTGAAGTCCAGGCAGATAACATCCATTGGCTCTCCTTGGTCTAACCTGCTCATTATTACCTCAAAGAATTCCAGTAGATTTGTCAGGGCTGACCACCCCTTAATGAAGCCATGCTGACATTGCCCTATTTTACCACGCACTTCCAAGTATTCTGAATTCTCATCCTTCATAATGGACTTTAAAATCTTACCCATCACCGAGGTTAGGCTAATCGGCCTGTAATTTTCAGTCGTCTGCTTTACTCTCTTTTTAAACAGGGGTGTTATGTTGACAATTTTCCAGTCCTCTGGGACCCTCCCTGACTCTAGCACTTTCTGAAAGATCACTACTAATGCCTCCACCATCTGTTCAGCTCCCTCCTTAAGAGCTCTGGGGTGCAATTCATTTGGTCTTGGTTATTTGTTCGCCATCAAGGCATTCAATTTTTCTAGCATCTTATCCTTGGTGATAGCCACCATACTCAGCTCTGCCCCCTGATTCTCTTGAATTTTTGGGAGGTTACTTGTGTCTTCAGTGTGATGACTGATGAAAAGTAATTATTCAGTTCTTCAGCCATTTCCTTGATCCCCACTACTATCTCCCCAGCATCATTTTCCAGTGGTCCAATGTCCACTTTTGCCTCTCTTTTGCCCTTTATATACCTAATGAAATTCTTACAATCCTCCTTTATATAACTGGCTAGTTTACCCTCATATTTAATCTTCTTCCTCCTTTTATTTGTTGCCCTCTGTTGGTCTTTGTAAGCCTCACAATCGTCTGGTTTTCCACTGTCCTTCACTACATTATATGCTTTCTCTTTTGCTTTTATGCTCTCCCTGACTTCCCTAGTCAACCATGGCTGCCTCATAGTCCCTGTACCATGCTTCTTTTTCCTGGAGATGAGTTTTGGCTGTGACTCCTGAATTGCCCCTACAAACTCCTGCCATTGTTCCACTGCCTTTACTGCTAAGCTTTTCTCCCAGTCAATACTGCTCAGCTCCTCCCTCATGCCTCATGTAAAGGTGTAAAGGTTTTTAAGATCTAATGTTAAGACTGCCTTCAACACCACCAATGTTCCTATTAAGATGTGCAGCCACTGGTAGATTCCACATTCACTCATTCCCATGCTGCTACATTGGTTTCTACTTCTTGATGCAGTTGTCTCAGAAGCCCATGCAGAGGAAAAGAATATCGAAGGGAACATTGAACACCAACTTCTATGATGGATAATGAAAAAGGGCCAACAGCTAAACTAAATGGAAATCTCAAAGTTGTCCTTAAGCACATGAGCAGTAACAGGGTGGTCAATGGAGGAGGCATTCAATAGGTTGTTGGTACTTAAAGTTGAAAATGCATCAAGATGAGATGAGGTGCATCCTAGGGTATTGAAGGAAGAGGGAATGGAAATTGTTGAGGCACTGGCAGTAATCTTTGAACCCTATCCGGTTCAGAAGTAGTACAAGAGAAGTGGACAATTGCAAATATATTTTTGTTCAATAAAAGGAGTATTCTGAGGAAAACCCAACAATTATCGTATAGTCAATTTAACTTAAATAGTGGGGAAACTTCTTGAAACAATTATTCAGGACAGATGACATGGTATGATAATTGTTGATGATCCTCAACTATCACAATTGGTATTTATGTTAGCTCCTGGAACATATAAATCCCCGTGTCTGCGTGGGTTTCCTCCGGGTGCTCTGGTTTCCTCCCACAGTCCGAAGATGTGTAGGCTAGGTGTATCGGCCATGCTAAATTGCCCGTAGTGTTCAGGAGTGTGTGGGTTATAGTGGGCTGGATCTGGGTGGGATGCTTCAAGGGGCGGTATGGACTTGTTGGGCTGAAGGGCCTGTTGCCACACTAGAGGGAATCTAATCTAATCTAATCTAAATGTGATGTGGGTCACGTGGTACTGAAGAATTCAATTAACTTTTATTACATCACTTGGTATCCACACGTACATTACATCCCGGCATGACTGTGTTCAAGCTAAGCAGTTGGGATGTACTATGGCATGCTTTCCTTTTGTGTCATGTTGCAAGAAACAGAACTCAGTAAGATGGAGACTGAGAGCTTTGTATCAACAAGTCATATGCAATGACATGGTGATGACATCATCCCTTAAAATTATTACAGAAATCCGCTTCAAGGAATAACACAAGTCCTCCTTCTCCCGAAGAAAATAAATCCAAACATTTATATCACTGTGCACAGGCATATGTTGTCTACTCAACAATTGTACAGGCAGGTTAAAAACAGTGTTAACAAAATTAATAATTCAAATTTCAATATTTTGAAAGTTTAACAATTCATCTTGATCTGTTGACCATACATCCATGGAGAGCTATGTTTCATTCTCAGTTGTTCTTGACTGATGTCTTGATTGTCTTGCTGCTGATTACTGTCACAACATCATTCCACAATCATTGGCATTGCAGTTTCCTTCCTTAGTCTCTGAGTGCATAATTAACATGCTGTATATTGAGGTGACATCTGTTTCTTTCCTCTTGTTATGACAGTTCTCTACTTGCTCTCTAGTCATGCATCTCTTCCATTCTCCTCTGCCATGAAGAAAAATATTCTTTGTCAGGGCATGGTTAGACAATTGGTTGCTCGACAAGATTGCTTGTACTTGCCTTATGAGCATTTTTTGTGTTGGGAATGTTAATACTTTCTCCATTGGTGTTGCACAAAAATGGAGCAGGGTAATGTGAAAATATTGAACTTTTGCTCAACATGTGGTAATCATCGATTTTTGCATCATACATCCTGCTACACCATCTGAGCGTGGATTGTAGGGTGACGATGTGCTATAGGTCACTTAGTACACACGAGTTGGAATGGTTTCCCAGCGAACTACATTCTACCCACTTTGGCATGTCAATGAAGTTGAAAATGGTGGTCATTTTTTCAGTGATGTCTAAATTGGTTGTTTTGCTAAGGTGTTGAACATTGGGAAATATAGAAAAGTTTTCCATCACAATTGTATAATATTCCTTCTGGGCATGAATAAATTAGTCGGTCTTTCTTCTCAAGTTGTGGAAGGCATATCAAGTAGTTATAAAGGCTGAGAGACACAGTAGGAACTGCGGATGCTGGAGAATCTGAGATAACAAAGGTGTACAGCTGGATGAACACAGCGGGCCAAGTAGCATCAGAGGACCAGGGAAGCTGATGTTTCAGGTCTGGACCCTTCTTCAGATAAAAAAATGTACAGATTCACTTACTAGTCTTCTAGAGCATTCAATACACATATGTCCTTGTTGTAACATGATCATGATATTTTGGTGAGGTGTATTTTATTTTTGGACTTGTTGATCTTTGAAATTGGCTGGCTGTGATATACTAAGTTCATTCCTGTAGAGCCAACATGACCAAATGTTCTCAGGATCGTCTTCAATAATGCCAGGCCATCTTTCTGAAAAGTCTTTTGCAATTCTTGTCATTGATCATAGTTGCTGATTGCAGCTGATCATATTGGATCTGGCCAAGGTATAACAAATGAACCTGGAGAATGTTTTCAATCTCATGGTCGACAACATCAGTGTGTACAGCAAGAGATATCTTGGTCTTTGGTTTGCAAACTGTACTCAATGTAATCATCTGATGGCCTGGACTGTATCTAACTTCAGTCATATCCTTGCGCCTTGCCAAGGGAAAGATGCAAAAGCAGTGGTGTAATTGTTAGTGCTATATCGTGGATCATTTCTAGTGGTGAATGGTCTATTTGAATGGTGATTCCTAGTGAAATAAGTAGGTGTGAAATTGCATGATACCAGCTAACAAAGATAATGTCTGATGCTTTCCACTAGAATAGTTGGCTTACACAGATGTTCAGGCTTCTGAACCAAAAGGAATAGTAGTTTTGTCTTGCAAAGACGGGATCATAGGTTTTTTGTGAAACAGCAATTTCCAGAATCATGGTCCTTCATGGGTACTTGTATTGTAGGTTTCTAGGATTGCAGTAGGCAAAAAGCTGTGTGAAAGAATCAAACACATATTTCTGATCATTTTGCGCATAGAGACATCCTTCTTGAGCAAATCTCTCAGTGGAGAAACCTTTTCCTTGAGGTTGGGATCGCTTGGTGAAATTACGTTGAAACTTCTCCTTATCTCTGGGTTCAGCATTTGTTTAACATCCTTGATCTTGCCTGGATTGGGATGGACCCTATAGGCAAAGTAAATGGATCCGAAAATGTTTACCTGGCTAATATTGACCTGACATTTTGTACTGTAAATGACAATTTATGTCATTGTACTGCTGCCATCAGCAGGTGAAGGTATGGTCATGGCTCAAAGGCTTGGCTTTTTTCCTATTCATCATCATATTATCAGCAGTTATGCAAATATAGCTCGGAATATTTTCAATAATCCTAGCCATGTGTTGTTAGAATCAATCTTGGCGTATTGGTAGTCAAAATGATAAGCATTGAAAACAATATAATCCAAACAGCATCTGAAATGTTGTGAGTGCTTGGGATTCTCCTATTCGATGGATGAGCCAGCAGTCATGCTTGGTATTTAATTAAGAAAGAACCTGGCACCAGAAATGGAGGATTTAATTCTACCAATGTTGGCATTTTATGTGGACTCCCTTTAAGTGAGAGGCTAGGATGTCTTGGATCTTTAATGCACGTGATGGCTCTCCAAATATCTGTGTGATATCGGTCTTCCAAACAATATCAGTTTGCCATAATTCAAACAGTTCCACTTTCAACTTCTCCTCAATTGTTGCATGACCCTTAAAATTGATGACTGTGTAAAAGCGGTCTGGGTACAGTCATTTGAGATCATTGACCCGATTGTCATGTTCGGTTGATTCTGCCACAATAGATGTGCCTTGAAATCTCGTGAATGGTTATGATGCTGAGATCTGTGTGTATTGGTAGTCCTGCCAATGTTGGACCATTAACATCTACCAGGTAGAAAGTTCTGGGGACCCAAGCCACACTTGCATATTGGCACTGCATTGTGATTGCATCACTGCACAGACTTAATATCCTTTATATGCTGGGAAATTGTCTTTCATAGATCATACTATGGAGCACCACTTGTTGGGGATATATGACTTGTAGGATGTATATGCCTACATCCTACATGTAGGCATTATTCCTTGTAACAATTTTGGCATTTAAATTGTATCAACCTACCTTCTGTGAATCATATGTCTGCTGCAAGACAAAATGTAACAGGAAAACATCTTGAAACTATTATTTAGGATGGATTAAGCCACAAAGAAAAGTATGGGTCAATTATGAAGATCCAGCATGGATTTCTTAAGGGAAAATTTGAACAATGTTCAAGAATATGGGGCTAAAGCAAGAAAATGGCATTCAGTCATGATGCCCATTCAGAGAGCTGATATAAACATGATGGGCAAACCAGCCTCCTTCTTCACTGTATCACTATCCTATGAAGGTGGAAGAGCAGATTACACCTCAAGGAAGTAGGACCTACCACGAGGTCCTCTCTGTAAGCTCTGTAACAATGTCTATCATATCAATACCTAGTTGCTGCCATGCAATAAACTACAGCTTGTTTAAGACAAGGGTCTCTCTTTGTTAGACTAGCAAGTGGCGTTCTTCTATCACACCAGACTAAGTGGCACTCTGAAGGCACCTACCCCAAAGGAAGGCATTGGCAGCATACTTACCCCATGGTGAGGAACTGTATAGATAGCCTCAGACAACAGTGAGAAATGGTGAGAATTGCTCACTAGAAAGGGATTTAATGGGGTGGCATGATGGGGAGGGATGTCGGGTGCGAGAAATCTTGGAACACTGGTTAACACTTATCCCTGAAACAACATCAAAACCAGACTAACAGAACTGGACCTTCTCAATGCTGTATGTGAGTTTTGATGTATATAAGTTATCTAACATATTTAAATACTTAAGAACTCATTAATAGTAAATGTTCTGAAATTTTTTTGCCCTTCCTGTTATTTTAATGTTATCTGATTTTTTTTATGTGATGAACTGGGCAATTGTCACTAACTCCTATTAGTTACACCTACTTGCATTTTTCATTGTAGCATCTGATAGGATCATAGAATCTCTACAGTGTGGATGTAGACCATTCAGCTCATCAAATTCACATGAAGAGCATTTTACCCACATCCACCAACTATCCTGCATACCCTATGACTAATCCGCCTAGTCTGCACATACCTAGACACTTTGGTACAATTTAGCATGGCTAATCCACCTAATATGCACATCTCTGGGCTGTGGGGAGAAACCAGAGCACCCAGATGAAACCCAAGCAGACACAGGGAGAATGTGCAAATGTCACACAGACAGTCACCCAAGGGAGGAATCAAACCCAGGTCCCTGGCCCTGTGAGGCAGCAGTACTAAGCACTTATGGTTAAACATTTGCCTGACAAACCTGATCTGTCATGTTAAGGAGGCAATAGCAAAAGGATCTTTAGAAGAACTATTGAAGTACATCAAGATGACGTTTAATTTAAATATTTAAACTTTATATTTGTACAATAAATTGATAAGTATCAAAACAGAATGGGGACAATTTTGAGACTCAGTAAATGCTAGTGGTGCCTGGGCTGCTGTTATCTTAGTAAAATCTTAGAATGGATTACACAAGAATAAATGGAAGATATGTATGTACCTCATTAGTCCAAATAAAAAAAATTAGCCCCCATAGCATCAGTGGGACGTTAAAAGCAATTTTCAGAGCTTACAATGGATAATGAAATATGCCAGATGTATTCCATGCATTTGCTTTAAGCAGCCGAGTAAACGTGCCTTAAAGTGACCTCTGCATCCCCCTCTTAAACAGATCTAAATGAATTTCCAAGAAAAAACTTTCAAAAAATTAATATACCTCTTCTTTTATTAACCAGCACTGCCTGAGTTCCTGGTCGGATGTGCAAACAGCATAGCAATTGTATGGAATGAAGCTTGACCATTAACGCTGGAATAGCATGAAAATTCCATTCCATTCAATGACATTATAAGGCACTATAAAATAATGAACAGTCTACATTTTAATGTAATAAAGCCAACAAAAACTTTTTTTGTGTGATCATTTATTATGATGATTGTTGCAAATTAAAACATTACTTCGCTATTAGTGCTGGAACAATAATCATATTCTCTACAATTTTTGAACAATAACATAATTTACTGATTTCAAATAGACGATAAAATTTATGTTCTTTATTGCCAATAAAGCTGTCAGTAATTCAAAATGCATAGATTATAGAGAATGCTTAACATTTTACAGTTGCTGTGTTCTATTAAAGTGTGGAGGCAAATAAATCAAGTCATGCAGATTTTCTTCAAGTAGCATAGGAGCATAATCACAATTAAATCTTAAGTATCTGCATGAGGTTGAATGTGTCATGTACATTGATGATATAAATAGAAATAATGAAAATCATGTATGTTTTGTATGACCAGGTGCCAAGTCAGATAAGAGTATTACACAATATGCAATGCTATATCCCTTTAAGCTGATGTAATCAAATATCTATCATTCCAACAAAGAGTGAAGTCATTCAGATTTGAATTACAAATTGAAGAACACATTTTTGTTCATTGGGTTCATCTGTTTGTTTTCTTAAAAAATAGTACTAGTCCTTATCTTAAAGGATAGTATTTAGAGTGAATAACAGCGTTTGAAGATGTAGAACATTTCATGACTGTCTTTCAAAGAAATATTGCATCTCATTGTATTTATGTCCACAACTGAAGTTGCACTGTTTCATCTCATTTCTTCAGACAGATCAAGCTGCATTTTCCCTGTTATTGGCAAATTGTTTTTCTGGGTGTGATTCAGAGTTCAGGCTGCAAGTCCATAAAGTAATAGGGGTCTGCAGCACAGAAAAAGAACCTTCAGCGTAACAAGTTTGTGTCAGTCAAAGATAAGCAACAACAAAATTTGTCAATGTGAGATTACAAGGTATAGAGCTAGACGAACACAGCAGGCCAAGCAGTATCAGTGGAGAAGGTAACTTTCCTGCTCCTCTGATGCTGCTTGGCCTGCTGTGTTCATCCAGCTCTACATCTTGTTATCTCAGATTGTCCAGCATCTGCAGTTCCTACTACCTCTGAAATAATTTGTCAATGTGACTTTTTTCACACAATCGTACATTCTTCAGCTCATCAGTTACGCAACAGACTGTCTCATGGTATCCATCTCATTTAATCATCAGTCAGAGAGGCAGAATTGCTGACCATTGCCAGGACTTTGTGACATTCATTGTGTCATCCTTAAGCCACAACTCCACAGCCCTTCAGATGCTGCAAGCTAAAAGCTGTCTTACAGTGTGCTGTTTGAATTTCATCACTGAGGACATGATGCTGAAAGGTAAGTTGACCTCTTACATTGCAGACAAGGACATGGAAGTGCTGGCACAGAGAGAGGTGGAAAGGAGGCACCACAGAATTGCTCTCATCCTACTGCCTGTCATGAAAGATTTTACTTGAATATCAGATGCTGACTGATACCTAAAACTAGTGCCATGCATGCTACTGCTCTGTCTCACTGACTGCTGCTTTTTTCCTCATGGTGAGTAGGACCTTCACTGTGCAGATACATAAAGGTGAAATCACTCAAAGACACCACACATTCATTCACATAAATAAGACAACATTTAATCCGGGCCAGAAAAGTCCAAGCAGTGCAGCATTAATTAGGTTCAAACATATCATGGACTGATAAACAGGGTGCTTGCCATTTCACCAACAGAAAGTTAAATAATGAATGGAAGTCCAAACCTAACTCGTTCCTCATGGAAATAGGTTGTAATTAGATTCTGGCTGGTCTTTCATGCTCAATGGTGCACAGCTGTATTGTAGTCTCTTGCACATCCCTCCCAATCAATGTCTTGATCATTTCCCTCAGAAGATTTGTCTTAATTTCCTTTGCGTCCAGGGAATTCCCTTTTGTCAGCTCCAATCGTGAAGGACACAGCATAGCACAATGATGAGGGACACCTTTTTTAGGCTAAACTGTAAGGCCCTGACTGAACAGCGATACTGTGAGGCCCTGTGGAAGCAGGAGCACAGTTTTCTCTTTTTTGTTGTCCATCTGAGGGACCTCTAAAAGTGTCCTTAGCCATGCGTAGAGGGGATAGCCTTTTCTCCCAGTAGCCATCATCACGTACCCTGAGGATATTGGAGGAGACTGATTTAAATGGCGGAGTGGACTCGATGGGCCGAACGGCCTTATTTCCACTCCTGTCTTATGGTCTTATGGAGACAGTAACATATGTGTTCTTCAGTATGTAAGCATCATGACTGCTCCCAGGATTTTTGGTGTACACCTCAAATTCTGGCAGTAATCTTACAGAGGCATAGGTAAATAGCATCAAAGCTTTTTCAGGCAACTACCTCTGCAGATTGGTGATAAGGCACTGTCAAAGTCACATGGTGCAGTCAAAAGGGGTTCCACAGGGCTCTGTCCTTGGGCCTCTACTGTTTGTAATTTTTATTAATGACTTGGATGAGGGGATTGAAGGATGGGTCAGCAAGTTTGCAGATGACACAAAGGTCGGAGGTGTTGTTGACAGTATAGAGGGCTGTTGTAGGCTGCAGCGGGACATTGACAGAATGCAGAGATGGGCTGAGAGGTGGCAGATGGAGTTCAACCTGGATAAATGCGAGGTGATGCATTTTGGAAGGTCGAATTTGAAAGCTGAGTACAGGATTAACGATAGGATTCTTGGCAGTGTGGAGGAACAGAGGGATCTTGGTGTCCAGATACATAGATCCCTTAAAATGGCCACCCAAGTGGACAGGGTGGTTAGGAAAGCATATGGTGTTTTGGCTTTCATTAACAGGGGGATTGAGTTTAAGAGTCATGAGATCTTGTTGCAGCTCTATAAAACTTTGGTTAGACCTCACTTGGAATACTGTGTCCAGTTCTGGTCGCCCTATTATAGGAAAGATGTGGATGCTTTGGAGAGGGTTCAGAGGAGGTTTACGAGGATGCTGCCTGGACTGGAGGGCTTATCTTATGAAGAGAGGTTGACTGAGCTCAGTCTCTTTTCATTGGAGAAAAGGAGGAGGAGAGGGGACCTAATTGAGGTATACAAGATAATGAGAGGCATAGATAGAGTTGATAGCCAGAGACTATTTCCCAGGGCAGAAATGGCTAGCACGAGGGGTCATAGTTTTAAGCTGGTTGGAGGAAAGTATAGAGGGGATGTCAGAGGCGGGTTCTTTACACAGAGAGTTGTGAGAGCATGGAATGCGTTGCCAGCAGCAGTTGTGGAAGCAAGGTCATTGGGGTCATTTAAAAGACTGCTGGACATGCATATGGTCACAGAAATTTGAGGGTGCATACATGAGGATCAATGGTCGGCACAACATTGTGGGCTGAAGGGCCTGTTCTGTGCTGTACTGTTCTATGTTCTAAAAGCATTCTAAACCTGGGAGATGCCAACAATGTTGGAGTTATGATCAAATTGAACAGTGAAACTGAAGCGATGGGTTGAATAGCCTATTCTGACATGGTAGGACAGCACTGACAAGGTGAAACTCACCCGGAGGGCAGGTTTCTCTCCAGGATCTCCAACTGATGTATCTGTAACCCGCAGACTGGTTGTACTTGATCTGCAGGGCTAGCCATGGCTCAAACCATTTTAGCATCTTTCACTGGTCCCCAGCATCTCAGAGAACAGTCTTCAGCCTATTCAATTTATTCCACGTGATGTCAGGAAATTGTTGTAGGGATTGAATACTGCAAAAACTCTGGTCCCTGACAACATTATGGAAATAGTACTGAAGATCTGTGTTCCATAACCTGCCACTTCCCTAGCCAAGATTGTCTAGTACTGAACCAACATTCACATCCATCTGACAATGTGTAATATTGGCCAGGGCATATCCTCTACCCAAAGAAAAAGGACAAATGCAACTCAGACAAGGACCGCCTCATCAGTCTATTCTTGATCATCAGTAAAGTAATAGAAAGTATCATCAGCAATGCTAACAAGCATCACCTCCTCGGCAATATCCTGCACAGTCACATCCAGTTTGAGTTCTGCAAGGGCCATTCAGCTTCAGACCTAATTACTGCCTTGGTTCAAATATGGACAAAAGAGCAGAATTCCAGGGTGAAGTGACAGCGACAGCCCGTGACATCAAGGCTGCTTTTGACCTAGGCTTCAGGGAGCCCTAGCAAAACTGGAATCAATAGCGATCGGTGGGCAAACTCTTCGCTGGTTGGAGTCATACCCGGCACATAGAAAGATGGTCATTGTTGTGGAGGTCAGTCATCTCAGCTCCAGCACACCTCTGCATGAGTTCCTTAGGTTAGTGTCTGGGGCCAACCATTTTCAGCTGCTTTGACAATGACCTTCCCTCCTTCAATAGGTCAGGAGTGAAGATTTTTGACAATGATTGCACAATGTTCAGCACCATTTGTGATTCCACAGATTCTGAAACAGTACATGTTCAAATGCAACAAGATTTGAACCATATCCAGGCTTGGGCTGACAAGTAACAAGTAACATTTGCACAACAGAAATGCCAGACAATAAGCACCTCCAATAAGAGAAAATCTGACTGCTATCTCTTAACATTCGATGGTTTTACCATTTCTGATTCTCCACTGTCAACATCCTAGGGGTTACCATTGATGACAAACTTAGTTGGAATCACCACATAAATACAGTGGGTACAAGAGCAGTTCAGAAGCCAGGAATACTATGGTCAGTAACTCACCTCTTGGCTCCCCGAAGTCTGCCGATTATCAACAAGGCACAAGTCAGGAGTGCAATGGAATACACCCCACTTGCCTGGATGGTTGCAGCTGAAACCACACTGAAGAAGCTCGACCCCATCCAGAAAAAAAATCCTGTTGATTCCAATCTACAATCATCCATTCCATCCACTATTGATGCTCAGTAGCAGCAGTTGTATTATCCAAAAGATGCACTACAGAAATTCACTAAAGATCCTCAAACAACATCTTCCAAACCATGGCAGTCTCTATCTAGAAATACTTGGGCAGCAGATATATGGGAACATGACCAAGTTCCCCTCCCAGGGTAGAGGGGGACAGCATCTATGGAGTGTGAGGAGAAATATTGATGACAGTGAGATTGTGTGAAGGCCTGAAACAGCAAGAATGCTGCCAACAGTTTACAGCTTTGACATTCCTGTTGGGAATGGGCCCCATTTAGATTCTCAGGGGAGAAGGGGAGAGTTGGAAGTTACATAGAAATTGGGTGAGATTAGAGAATAGTGGGATGCAAAGGCATGGAAATAAGGTCATCACCATATAGTTACATTCAGAACATGCATTTAAACCCAAAGGGGAAACACGGAAGTACTTTTATCGGTCAGGAATCAAGTTTTTCCTCATTATTTTCCCCAACTTTCTCACCATTGCCCGTGCTGCTCAAGGCATGGAAAAACTCCACCCTTTGATTCTTTGTACTTGTATCAGAGGTATGAATGAGACTTGAAGTCAGCATCTTAAAAAGCAAAGGGTTATGTGACAATGGTGGTTTATAAGTCAGTATTGAGCCTGTAGATTCTCCTGAAGTGTATGGTCTGAAGCAATGCATTCGTCATACTAGGTGAAGTGAGATTGACTACTCTTGCCATCAAGATTAAATTCAATGAATCCATTACTAGGAGTGATCAATGCAGATTCCTTGCGAGGTTTTGCAATTTGGCTGAATATGTATTTGAAAATGATAAATTTAGAGGGCTCCAGAGATAGGATTGGACAATGGGACTGGCTGGATAGTTTTTTTGTGAGCTGGTACAGAATAGTGGGCTGAATGGCCTTCTTCTGTACTGTAAATTCTACGATTCTGAGACTCAATTAACTGACTGTTAAATCAAGCATCCCTACAGGAGTTCCACACGGTAGTGTCTTAGTCCCAAACATTTTCGGCTGCTTCATCAACAGCCCACTTTTCATCATAAAATCAGTTCACTGGCAATTGCATAATGTGCAGTACCATGTATGACTCCTCAGATACTGAAACAGTCTGTGGCCACACACAGAAAAACATGGACAACATTCTGGTGTGGGCTGGTAACATTCACACCATGCAAATGTTGACAATGGTAAACTCAAACAAGTGAAAATCTACCCCTCTCCACTTGGCATTAATTGGTATGACTCCTGCTGAAATCCCACTATCAACATCTGGACTTTTGTAAGAAACTGAATTGGATGGAGCTGTACAAATAGAGTAGCTACAAGAACTAATTAGAGGGTGGAATTCCTGCAGAGGGTAACTCACCATCAGTGCCGCAGGAGCATGAACGGTTCATCCACTTCACCAACACCTTCCACCCCAACCTTAAGTTGACCTGAACCATCTCCAACACATCCCTCACCTTCCTGGACCTCTCTGTCTCCATCTAAGGCAACCACCGAGAAACCAATGTCCATTTCAAGCCTACTGACTCCCACAGCTACCTGGAAAACATCTCCACCCACCCACCTTCCAGCAAAAAATTCCATCCCCTACTCCCAATTCTTTCGCTTCTGCCGCATCAGCTCCCAGGATGAGGCATTCCACTCCTGTATATCCCAGATGTCCTCATTCTTCAAGGACTGCAACATCCCGCCCGGCAGTGGTCGAGAACGTCCTCGATCGTGTCTCCCGCATTTCCTGTAACTCATCCCTCACACCCCGTTCCCGCAATAACCACCAAAAGAGAATCCCCCAAGTCCTCACATACCACCCCACCAACTTCCAGGTCCAACACATCATCCTCCGACACTTCCGCCATCTACAATCTGACCCTACCACCCAAGACATTTTTTCATCCCCACCCTTGTCTGCCTTCTGGAGAGACCACTTTCTCCGCGACTCCCTTGTCCACTCCACATTCCCGTCCAGCACAACTACACCCGGCACTTTACCCTGCAACCGCAGGAAGTGCTACACTTGCCCCCACACCTCTTCCCTCACCCCCCGTCTCAGGCCCCAAGGTGACTTTCCACATTAAACAGATGTTCACTTGCACATCCGCCAATGTGGTATACTGCATCCGTTGTAACCGTTGCGTCTTCCTCTATATTGGCGAAACCAAGCAAAGGCTTGGGGACCGCTTTGCAGAACACCTACACTTGGTTCACAATAAACAACTGCACCTCCCAGTCGCGAACCATTTCAACTCCTCCTCTCATTCCTTAGACGACATGTCCATCATGGGCCTCCTGCAGTGCCATAATGATGCCACCCGTAGGTTGCAGGAACAGCAACTCATTTTCTGCTTGGGAACCCTGCAGCTCAATGGTATCAATGTGGATTTCACAAGCTTCAAAAATCTCCCCTCCCCCCACTGCATCCCAAAACCAGCCCAGATTGTCCCCGCCTCCCTAACCTGTTCTTCCTCTCACCCATCCCTTCCTCCCACCCCAAGCCGCTCCTCCATTTCCTACCTACTAACCTCATCCCACCTCCTTGACCTGTCCGTCTTCCCTGGACTGACCTATCCCCTCCCTACCTCCCCACCTATACTCTCCTCTCCACCTATCTTCTTTTCTCTCCATCTTTGGTCCGCCTCCCCCTCTCTCCCTATTTATCCCAGAACCCTCACCCCATCCCCCTCTCTGATGAAGGGTCTACGCCCGAAACGTCAGCTTTTGTGCTCCTGAGATGCTGCTTGGCCTGCTGTGTTCATCCAGCTTCACACTTTATTATCTTGGATTCTCCAGCATCTGCAGTTCCCATTATCTCTGGTACGACTATAAAATTAGGGAATGGGTCCAACAATGAGTTGGACACTTGGTTATTGGTTTAAGAGACAATTCAACATATCTATTTATTCCTTCTTTGCTGAATTGGAGTCCTGTTCAGTGGCATCATTCGGAACTCTCACTCTTCCACGATCACGGGCATTTTCCTGCTCCCCCACTTTTTCTGCATGAGGTCACTCCAAGGCTTCCTATCTTTGTAACACCAAGAATTTTGGAGCTTGTTGCCACGAAATTAGAGAGTTGTACTGACTGATGCTTCCAGATTGGATATTGCTTTAGGTGGACAGGTATTCAATCAGCGCTCAGTATGAAACATGGTTTACATTTAGTTCTCTTCTGTTCATGAAAAATGGGTCGGGGTGTACTGAAGGTAAGTAAAATAATTTCCACTTCTACTTCTTCCAGGGTGAAATCTCCACCCAAAGATTTAAATTGATGGAATGATTGATGACTTAGCATGTACAGACACATGACACTGAGACGCTAACTTTTCTAAATTGCCCGTATCTAAATAGATAGACTGATACTGGATAGACAAAATGCAAATGGAAGTGAGTGTGGGTGGAATTAAGGATTAACACAGGTACCATTATTCTAAAGACATAATCTGGACTCACCATTAATTGTATAGCAGTTCATTATTCAGGGAGCAGCAAGCTCAAGAAAAGTTTGAAATTTACAGACCATGTAAAACTAAAACACACAATGAAGGATGCCCTGCAACTTGGGATATTGGAGAGTCTGGTGCATCTCAGGGCTCTTTTCTTTTGATGGCCTGCCTCTTTGGGAAGGTGATCAATTGATCGATTTAGCAAAAGGGTGCATCTGTGACTTGGTGGCTACAGCAAGAGGTTAATAATTGTCCAAGGATGCTAGGTTGCAGCCTGGAAAGTTATGTCACGGACTTTGAGTGTACAACCACTTTTACAGACATAGGCAGTGGCAGTTGTGCCTGGGTGCTCAGCTTTGACAGGTGCTGCATTCGTGAAGTGGATCTGTCACGAGCTTCTTGATGAAATGGGGTCACTGAACATATAACATTGAACAGTGCAACACAGTACAGGCCCTTTGGCCGACAATGATTTTTACCTTAATCCTAAAATCTATCTAATCTCCACCCCCACCTTATACTATCACCCATACGCCTATCTCATTGCTGCTTAAATGCCCCTAATGAGGCTGATTCCTCTAGCCCCTTCGGCAATGCATTCCATGCCCGGACCACTCTCTGAGTAAAGAACCTACCTCTGATGTCTCCCCTATATCTACCTCCATTCAGTTTAAAACTTTGTTCCCTCTTTATAGCTACCTCCACTCGAGGAAAAAGTCTCTGGCTGTCTACTCTACCTTTGCCTCTGATCATTTTGTAAACCTCTATCAAGTCACCTCTCATCCTTCGTTGTTCGAAAGACAAAAGGCCGAGCTCTCTCAACCTTTCCTCATAAGACCTTCCCGCCATTCCAGGCAACATCCTGGTAAATCTCCTTTGCACCTTTTCCTACACTTCTACATCTTTCCTGTAGTGAGGCGACCAGAACTAGATACAACACTCCAGATGTGGTCGAACCAGGCTTTTGTACACTTAACATAGAACAAAGAACATAGAACATTACAGCACAGTACAGGCTCTTCGGCCCTCAATGTTGTGCCGACCTGCCATAACAATCTGAAGACCACCTAACCTATACTATTCCATGTACGTCCATATGCTTGTGCAATGACGACTTAAATGTACTTAAAGTCGGCGAATCTACTACCGTTGCAGGCAAAGCGTTCCATACCCTTACTACACTCTGAGTAAAGAAACTACCTCTGACATCTGACCTATATCTTTCATCCCTCAATTTAAAGCTATGCCCCCTCGTGCTCGCTGTCACCATCCTAGGAAAAAGGCTCTCCCTATCCACCCTATCTAATCCTCTGATTATCTTCCATGTCTCAATTAAGTCACCTCTCAACCTTCTTCTCTCTAATGAAAACAGCCTCAAGTCTCTCAGCCTTTTCTCGTAAGACCTTCTCTCCATACCAGGCAACATCCTGGTAAATCTCCTCTGCACCATTTCCAAAGCTTCCACATCCTTCTTATAATGTGGTGACCAGAACTGTACGTAATACTCCAAGTGCGGCCGCACCAGAGTTTTGTACAGCTACAGCGTAACCTCTTGGTTCCGGAACTCGATCCCTCTATTAATAAAAGCTGAAACACTGTATGCCTTCTTAACAGCCCTCTCAGTTGGAGCATAACTTCACGGCTCTTGAACTCAATCCATCTATTAATGAAAGCTAACACATCATACGCCTTCTTAACAACTCTATCCACCTGGTTGACAGCTTTCAGGGAACTGTGGACATGAACCCCAAGGTCCCTCTGCTCCGCAACACTGCCAAGAATCTTTCTGTTAACCCTGTATTCTGCTTTCAAGTTTTTCCTTCCAAAATGAATCACCTCACACTTTTCAGGGATAAACTCCATCTGCTACTTCTCAGCCCAGCTCTGCATCCTATCAATGTCCCTTTGTAACCTAGGACAATACTCTGTACTGTACACAATGCGACCCACCTTCATATCATCTGCGAACTTACTAATCCACCCTTCCATTCCCTCATCCAAATCATTTACGAAAATCACAAATAGAAGAGGGCCCAGATCAGATCCTTGTCGCAACTGAGCACCATATTGAATATTTTCCGTCCACTGCTACCCTTTGCAATGGCAAACCAGGTCACACACACTGGATTTCAGTAAATTGCTCGCAGAAGGAAATGTGGTGGCTAGGCTCACATAATCACAGGGGAAGCCAAATCTCAGTCTCCTGATACAAGGAAGCATCCCCATTTAAGTTGGATGGTGGTAGCCATCATCAGCTCATCTGGATTATCAATAAGGCTCACTAATGAGCTGACTGAAGCCCGATATTCAGGCTTATTTAGTAGTAATATAGAGATTAAATGGCAGTCATATATTGCTCATGTCCTTGGAGAGCTGCCCTCCAAAACCTGTAGGATTTGTCAGTGGATTTGTGGGGTGGGTGGGAGAAGACTCTTATGGTCAGGAACTCAGTGACCAATTAAAGGGTCAGGCATAGGTTTAGCCACCCTCCTGTCCTTGCCCCTGATATCTCACTTCTTGTGACCTTGATATCATCTCCACCCATCCCTAGCCTGCTGTCCTACAATGATCCTTTGATTCTGTTTGGATGCATTGCTGCCAGCAGCCACTCATCCCATTGGTGGCATAAGGTGCTGATCTTTTATTGGCTGGCAACTGTCAGTGGGCATGGCTTCTGCTGCCAGCGATCTCAATCACAGGGAATGCCTGAAGATACTTGATGGCTTCGTTCAAGAAAGAGATAGGTAGAGCTCTTAAAGATAGTGGAATCAAGGGTTATGGGGATAAGGCAGGAACAGGACACTGATTGTGGATGATCAGCCATGATCATAATGAATGGTGGTGCTGGCTCGAAGGGCTGAATAGCCTACTCCAGCACCTATTGTCTATTAATTTCTTAATAGTGCGATGCCCGCTACAGAAATGACAAAACTCCCAATGAGCTCTCAGACTTAACAGTGAGGCTACCATCAGCTGAACAGAAATGTGGCTGTAATTTCATTGTTATCAGGGCTGTTGAATAGAGCATGAGCTGGAGCTGGGATTGTATTCATTAGAGTTTCGAAGGTTGAGGGAGGATCTAATGGAAACATACAAGATAATGCATGGCTTAGAAAGGGTGGACGCTGGGAAGTTGTTTCCGTTAGGCAGGGAGACTAGGACCCATGGGCACAGCCTTAGAATTAGAGGGGGTAAATTTAGAATGGAAATAAGGAGACATTTCTTCGGCCAGAGAGTGGTGGGCCTGTGGACTTCATTGCCACAGAGCGCAGTGGATGCCCGGGACGTTAAATGTATTCAAGGCAGAGATTGATAATTTCTTGATCTCGCAAGGAACTAAGGGCTACGGGGAGAGTGCGGGTAAGTGGAGCTGAAATGCCCATCAGCCATGATTAAATGTTGGAGTGGACCAAAGGGCCGAATGGCCTTACTTCCACTCCTATGTCTTATGGTCCTATGGTCTCACAAAAAACTTCATATTTTGAACAGAAGCAAAACAAGGTCTAAAAAAAAATCACTTGCTGCTCAATCAGACCAACAGGACATATTTAGTTTGAAGTCAGCTGATATGTTGGAAGGTGATTTCATGCAGGTATAAAGATGTATTTCTCCAATTGTGAAGAACCTGATGAGACCAGACGTCAAGTATTGAGCAGAGTTTTGATTCCACCCCGTACCAAAGAAAGGTAACAGTTGCCCGAGGGAGAGGAGCAGAGGTTCACTGGACTTATTCTTGGGATGGCAGGGGACTGTACTGAGGAGGCTGGACCTGTGTTGACTAACGTTTAGAAAAATGAAAGCTGCTCTCATTAAAATTTTATACAATCACATACGGGCAAAAATAGGGTAGATGCAGAAAGGATGTGTCTCTGGGCAGTGGGTGTGGTCAAGAACAAGGCAACACAATCTCAGAAAAAGCTATTTAGGACTTCTACTTGGGAGGAATTTCTTGCGTTAGAGGGAAATCAATGTTTGGAATTGTCTTACCCAGAGAGTTGTTGAGGCTTAGTTTTTGAGTATGTTCAAGACGGAAATTGAAAGGTTTGCAGATCCAAATATTATCAAGTGGCATAGAGATAATGCAGGGAAATGGTCTGAAGATATATAATCAATCTTGAACTAGAATGGCAAAGTATGCTTAAGAGGCTGAATGGCCTGTTCATGAGAATTACCAAACAAATTTAGGAAACAGTCAATCTGGCATTCCTAAAAATCACTGAAAGGAAGGGGCCCATTAATAGATGAAGAGTTCTTATTTTAAGAAAGTTCCCATTCTCAGCCGGTTCCCTGGGACTAAATAGGTCCAAACCCAATGTGGTGGCACTATGCACTATGGAAGATTGGGCACATTTGTATCCGAGACAATTGCCAAAAAAACCCCTGAATTTCTTTCAATAACCGAGAGCCTATTGACCCAAAGTTTTCCGGAGGGACTGATGGTGAAATAGTCAGAATTCATTCAGGAACATTGCACCACTGAAACTAACAACTCTAGTAGTCTATGCATGCACAGAACAAGCAGAAGTCCAGAAATAATTCAGTGATTCCACATTTTACAGTGTGCTGTTGATAGGTTAGTTTAGAGATTGCAAACGATGAGAATAAATCTACACCATTCTTGGGCTGTGAACATTGTTGGCAAAGCCAGCATTTATTAGTTAGTCTGTATATGCCCTTTGTAAGTGCTGTGTCTCCCACAGTTAAGTGGGTGAAGCTACCATTGTTCCCTCTGCAACAGGTTGCATTGAAACCAGCCCCATTTACGGCACTTCTCCTCACACTGTCCTAGTGGAGGGATTTGAACTCACAGAGTGAATAAATGATTTCAGCCATGTATTACAGTGACAATGGAGTTTTGTGCTGGAACTTGCTTTTTACAGAACACTTAGACAAGAAGTCATATCTCCTCAACCACACAAACTTTTAGACTGAAGAGCTGCTATTGAATGATGATGTTTAACTAAGAAGTGCTGGCATATTTAATTCAATGTCAGGTCATATCGAGAAAGTGAAGTAAGTATGGGAAAAATTGGATCAAGAGAAACAATCAAAACAAATTAAAAAACTGAAACTGTCTTTGACTTTACGCTTGGAAATGAGAATTTTCCACTCGTGGTAGTGATTGGCAATAAAAACAGGTAAACACACAGTACCTTTTATTTTAAAACTTACTCACATATGTGGGTGTCGCTGGCTAGGCCAGCATCATTTATTGCCCATCTCTAATTGCCCAGAGGGCAGTTTGAGTCAATCACATTGCTGTGGGTCTGGAATCACATGTAGGTCAGATGAGATAAGAATGGCAGATTTCCTTCACTGAAAGACTTTAGTGAACCAAGATAATAAAATGTGAGTGATAATGGGAACTGCAGATGCTGGAGAATCCAAGATAATAAAATGTGAGGCTGGATGAACACAGCAGGCCAAGCAGCATCTCAGGAGCACAAAAGCTGACGTTTCGGGCCTAGACCCTTCATCAGAGAGGGGGATGGGGTGAGGGTTCTGGAATAAATAGGGAGAGAGGGGGAGGCGGACCGAAGATGGAGAGAAAAGAAGATAGGCGGAGAGAGTATAGGTGGGGAGGTAGGGAGGGGATAGATCAGTCCAGGGAAGATGGACAGGTCAAGGAGGTGGGATGAGGTTAGTAGGTAGATGGGGTGCGGCTTGGGGTGGGAGGAAGGAATGGGTGAGAGGAATAAAATGTGAGGCTGGATTCTCCAGCATGTGCAGTTCCCATTATCACTGACTTTAGTGAACCAAGTGGGTTTTCCCTGACAATTGACAATGGATTCATGGTCATCATTGAACACTTAATTCCAGATTTTTAATTGAATTCAAATTCTACTATCTGCTGTGGCAGGATTTGAACCCAAGTAACCAGAACATTAGCCAAGTTTCGACATTAATAGTCTGGCAATAATACTGCTAGGCTAGTGCCTCCATTTCTAACTTACATTGGAATGAACATCCCCAATTTTTTTTCTGGTGAGTTTGGGCGTGTTTAGAATGAGGAAAGTAACTTTATGTTGTCCCATGCATTTGAATGCCATGTCCCCTGGTCAGACACTAAGGTAGCACAAAGTTGGATTTTCTGAGAAGTGGCGATCTCTCACAGATTGCGACTCTGGCCATTGTTTTTTAAGCAAAAGAAGGGATGTGGTTGTCATGGACGAGTTGGACTGAAGCGTCTGTTTCTGTGTTGTACGACTCTATGACGACTCTAAATGTCGAACCGTACTTCCAGTGTGAATGCTTCTTTGTATCATAGGACTGTCACAGAAGGACAAACCATGCCCCGTTTTCCAAGTTGTCAGCTGCAGTCTTCTCAAACTTAAAAGGTCCTGACAGCCATTTTGACATCTTCTATCAAATGTTAAGTTTGACAAGTACTGAGAAGTGAGGGCATCCCATGCATGAGGGGGGTGGATGGTGATGGGTAGAATTCTGGATGAGTAGGGGGCAAATTGACAGATTAGTAGGGTGACAAGTGGGTTGGGTGCCAGCTGGAGAAGGGAGTAGAATGCAGGGATAGGACACCGGACGTGTAAGGCAGCAGATGTAGGAAGTCAGTCAGGTTGGCCTCAGTGAAGGTAGAATGGTGGGGGAGATCATTTTCTGGGGGTGCCAAGCTATCCCAAGCACAGAAGAAACTGCTGAAATATGCTCCAAGGATGGACCAGTAAATTGTAAATAATTGGTGACTGCAATTGTTGACTGTGCACTGTATTATGACAGCAGTTCACAGGAATTTAATATTTATTTACATTGAGGTAATTTTCCTAGAATGTAATATTGGACGGTTGCATGAAAATAATGGAATCAAGTGCTAGGAGCCTTAAAATAACTCATCCTTTGAGGGTGTCGTGTAGTTGATATAATAATTTTCACCGGTTACCAGCAAGAATGGCATTTAAACTCAAATTTGATTTGCTAGATTAGCCATTTGAGTGAGATTGGAAAAGGACAAATTCAGATGTACTAATTTCCTTGTCAAGCTACCCGAGACATGTGGGCTGTGAATGTAAGTATTGAATATTAATAGTGCAAATTTTCAGATCTAGCTGCTGCAAAATGCTAGTGTTGAAATTAAAGGTGCTGTCAAATTTATTTATTTGAAGCAGTACAACACGCAACTGAAGTTCATATACAAAACAATAATTTATATTCATCTTTTACAAGACATCAAAGGCGAGTAACTAACTAAATATTAATTAAACTGTATTAGGTCAATACATCAAGGCCTACAAAGTACACAGTTAACTACAAGGGGTTTCACAATTACACAATCTGTTTCATATAAACAAATTATATTTATGTACATGCAAAGAAAACAGCTCTAATTTACTGCAATAAAAACAGAAAATGCTGTAAGTACTCAGTCGGTCTGGGCACATCTGTGGAAGGAGAAACTGTTGATGTTTTAAATTGAATAAGAGTCATACAACATCATAAACACGAACTATTTCTCTCTCCATTGATGCTGCCAGGCTTGCTCAGTTTCTCCAGCACTTGGTTTTTAATTCAGATTTCCTGCATTTGCAGTATGTTGATTTTAACTTACTGCAGCTTGTTTTGCCAGCAGAAAGGCTTAAGTCTACACACATTCCGGGACTATTTTTTTTAGATTCTTCCAGCTGAAAACTGATTCAAATTTTAGCTAGTTACAAGTAGAACAGCAAGAAATTATCTTTTCAAGACAGATCTTTTTCTGTATAAAAAGATACATGACTGCAAATTGTTGCGTGAACAAGGTAAATAGCATTTCATACCTAAATACCTCTTAGAAGACTCCAACTTATATAAAATAATAACAATGACTAAAGTCTATTGGCATGTGAATTTCCAAAGGTTATAACTTGCAGGTAATAACTTCTAAGCAATGTGAAAACGAGATATCAGGTAGTTGCTTGAAGTACACTACAAAGGAATAATCAAATTAATTTCTGATACGTATATAGCACTTCCATTCACATATGGACTACTGGCTCATTTTATATATTTACAAAATATGCCACTTTTAACGAGGCAAGACCTTTTCTACCTCAAATGGTAGTATTAAATGTACAGCATGAAAAAGCTTACTTAAACAGTAGTTACAGATAACAGGGAATTATATATCCTTGTTCCATCAGGAGATTTAGTGCCATGCGTTAACAGTTCCTGTATTGTCATCCAGTTATCAAATATTTTTTTGCTTCTTTTCTTCATCATTTTTTTGTGACTCAGTTCAATTATGTTCACTTCTTTCTTCTCGTCTGTACTCTGCTGTTCTTTTAAACATTCCAATCTACTCTGCATCATGAATTCACGCCGTCTTCTCTGCTCTTTGGCACGCACCAAATGCTGCTTACGTTCTTCTTTGCTCCAATAACGGCCCATTTTCATCTCACTTATGGCATCATCATCAGTGGTCATGCCACAGCGCTCTTCTTTAATCTTCAGTGCGCGTTCTTTCAGGAGTCTATCTCTGACGGGTCGCTTGGTAATGTATCTGGTTCCATCGCTTCGGATTTTTACCTTCCATTCCATTTTCGGCTCCAACTGATTTGAGGATTCCTGAGAAGGTGGCTCTTTGCACATGCTTACAAGGCTCATCTGGCTCTGCGCATATTCTACGGCAGATTTTTGTTGTATCAAATGCATATAGCTTTGATAGTGTTGAGCATGTGCTGGGATATGCGCATGTCTATATGGGGAATGGTGGAATGTGGTTGGATAGGGGATGCTTCGCGAACCTGAGTTATAGGTGAAAGCATGGCCTTTGGTACCTTCGGTAAGACTTTTCTCCTCCTTTCCCTCAGACTGGTGGCCGTGGTCAGATTCCTTGGTAGCAGAGTTGGATTTTGAGGGATTATACTCTCGGCGTCTGGCAAGGGGCAATAGTGGCTTTTGAGCTGAGCTGTTGGAAGCGGGATTGTTGGCTGTTCCCTCGGTGTTTTCGCTGTTGATATTTTCAGGTGTTCCGTGCAACGAGTTGTCAGGCGACAATTCCAATGTCAGTGGTGTGCTTCGGCAACTCTCACCAGTGTTGTAGGCACTGGAGCTATCCTTATCGGATTTTTCGGGCAGTTCGGTGATGTCGGACAGCTCGTGTCGATGGCTATCAATGCTGGTGTTATAGTTGTGGAAACTGCTGTCGTGCAACATCCATGACTCTCTGTATTGATCTTTCAGCTGCTGCATCTTATGGGCTCGCACAATGTTCAGACACTCAAGCTCAATGTTGCGTAATTCTTCATTCAACATTTCAAGTTCTCGGTCAACAATTTCCTGGTCATTCTTACTCATATCCAAAGTGCTGCTGTGATAGTACAGGCTATATCGGTTGGCACTCTGCATCTGACATTTTAGCTCCAGCAGTTCGCGGAATCTCTCGCACTCATCAGCCGGAATACCAAGAAAATCTGCATCTGTATAGTCGCCCGACATGAGCGACTCATTACTGAAAGGCATGTCGCCACTACCAAGAGTGTCCTGGCTGTACATGAGTTTCACGTGGCGATTGAGGGTATTGGAAGTCGTTTGCTCATCTCCGAGGTTCTCCTGCTCTGAACTTTCATCATTTCGAGTGCTCTCATCAGTACGCCCAACACCACTATCTTTCTCGTGCTGGTTTGACAATATGGTGGCAGTATCTGTCGTGCCTTCTTCTTCTTCATGCTTTTTCTGAAACACAAAGGCATTGAAGAGAACATGCAAAAAAAAAGCCTAAGAACGTCCACGTCACCTGAAATGTTGTTGACTTGAAGTGTGCCGTATCAATAGGATGCAGTAAAGTGAAAAGGTTGGGAAGCTGTTGTGCAGGAAAACACTCTGCACCACGTTAGTATATCTTTTACAAAATATTACAAATGACAGAAATTGGAAAGGAAACAGAAGCAGCTCATTGTTTCAGAATCCAATCAATTTTCTGATGTTAACTCGTTAGACACTGAACACATTGCTGTATATTTTGAATGTTTTGTCCAAAGTACGTAGTCATTAACAGTGCTGGCCCTGATTTTAGAAGTGAGTGTGGGGGAGGTAGATGGAGTGAAGGAACAGGTTAGGCATGCAGCATGTGAAGTGGCAGTGAGAGTGAAATGGGGAAGGGCTTAAGGGTTTAGAGGCCTGGCCTATCTCCATGCTTTGATTCCCACCTAGACCAAAGCAGAGCCAGCCCCCTGCAACTAACAACTTGCAGAAGTTGTCCCTAGCTGTCAGGCAAGTAGTTGAGACTCCAGGTGGGATCAGGGTAAGGCCTTGGAGCCATAAATGAGTAATGCCCAGGGCTAAAGTGCGGGACACATGGTAGCCACAAGGATACCCAAACTAAAATGTTTAAACATTTGAACTCATGCCACTTCTGGCCCATGATCTAGCTTCTAGTATGTTTGACCCCACAGGGATGCCATCAATGTTGTAGGTCGAAGCCTTCAACTAAGATAGACAATCAGAGTAATTGGGGTCTGATGTAAATACTTAAACAAGATGCAATTAGCTTGGTCTTTTGTTCATAATGCATATTAACATAAGTATACATTGGGAAGGCCTATAGTGACAGGCTAAGTGATCTAATAATCCCTGGATACTGTAAGAATTAGGGATGATCTCACTCAGAGATAAAAAAATTCTGAATGGGCTTGATAGAGCAGATGTACAGAGACTGTTTCACCTGACTGCAGAGAACCTAGAATATGGAGCTATATTCTCAGGGTAAGGTATCATTTAGGATTGAGATGATGAGCAATTTTTCTAGTTTGTAGATTGTGAATCTTTGGAATTATTTTAATGATCCATTATTGAGTTTATATAAGACTGAGATGTATCAAAATTTCGTCTCTCAAGAATATGAAGAGGGAGGTGAGAAAGTGGAGCTGAGATAGAAGTTGATCATATTGAATGGTAGAGCAGGCCTGAGGTCTGTATGGTCTACTCCTGCTCATATTTCATATGTTTTTACATCCTCAGCCAGCAGGATCTGAGGGGATAAATTCTCTGCCTTCATTTGAACTTACGTACAGCTTGAATGTTAAAATCAGGGTCGGTTAATCTAAATCTGACTATTTATCATGCCAGAACAAAGGAACCTATCATTTAGGAAGCAAGAATGTAAACTATTCAAAAGAGCTCTGTCATTGTAATTGCTGTCATTCAGGATATATTTGTTATGATAGTGATAGACTAGTTTACAATTTCATTAGTTACTTTTCTTGTTCCATTTGCAGGACAAGCAAATTATTCTACTCCTGGAAGCTGTTGGTGAAGGATAAAACTGGAGCCAATCTTTGTACACTTTTATATTTTTAAAATTAATTACATGTTGCATGTATACACTTTCTAATTCAAGTTTTAATTTGTTTATATTAATAAGGGTTCAAGTGAAACCTGAATTAATGTTCATTACCTGCATGCAATTCAACACAATTAAAATATATGTAATGATTAATACACAATCATTTTGATTCCGAATTCTCTTGATCCCCTCATGGTCAGGCGCAGCTACTGGTTTGTCATTTTCAAAATTTCTGTTTGTGGCATCTGAGTGCTATTGCCCAGGCCTAATTGCAATTGTTTCCCCCGACTTCTGCTGTTTCAACTTGGCATTGTCCCCAGACAACCCAACACAGATCAGACATTCACAGCATGGGGAGTAACAGATGCTGCTATCTTATTGTGCAGAACAAACTTCAAGAGAAGGATGAATGAACAGAATGTAAAAAGCAGTAGTGGTGCTTACCAACTCCTGCCTTGTGATCAGGCTGCAATAGTTGTTTTTGTTTCAGAAACAAAATTTTAGTTCAGCTAGATTTTTCGCTACAGAATGGTACAAATTGAAATAAATATTTCCGTTAAGAGCAATGTACTCCTTTCAAAAATTACAAATTACCATTCTTTCATTCCCAGATGTACATTGCTGTTGATTCCAGTTGGTTTGATCAAAATATTAATATGGACCTCGAGGTGCATGGGTAGTGCCCATATCTTTGGGTCACAATGGCTGGGTTGAAAATTTCCCTGCCATGGAGCTGCATCACACGGGGTGGCTGAGAAAATGCTTCGATAATTTAAATTGGTGCAGAACAGCTATTTCTACATATGGGATGCTGGTGACATCTACTCTTGTATTGTTTAAAAGCTTCTGTTAAACAGGCAATGCACCCATGAAAATGAAATGCTCGCAGCATCTGGAACATGTACTTCACAAGTTATGTGTTAATTCTAACTGTATAAAGTGCAGTTGTTAAAATTTTCAGAGAAAGAAGTGGTAGTGAAAATAAATTAGTTTAGAGTCTAAACTAGTCTAAAAATTCTATTACATGCAAATTGATGACAGAATGGCTGGTACAGTAGATATAAGGATATTTCTGGCGGGTAACATCGTAGAACATTTACTGCAACAACGGACAAACAGGTTTAGCTGTTGTTACATCACAATTTGCAGTATTTTCTGGCTGGATTGCATTGGGTAGCACTTGCAGGAAATTGTTACATCAGTTACAGAACAGATGTGCTAACAGCCCAAACATTGCTGTGATTGTTAAATTTAATGTGGCATTTTTGGTAAGACCAAAAAAAAGAAACTCTCTCAGTGTCGGGTGATGATTCAGAAATTGACCACGACTTGGAGTAATTTTCTGTAATCACAACTCAGTAATTCATTGATTCACATCATATGGTTCATTTTAAGGGTCAACAGTCAAAAAGAACATGCATATTTATATGGGTAATTTGGTATTTTATGAGGCAGAAGCAGTTTGAGACATGAATAGGGTAAATATGTCGCTGGCTATTGTTGTAACTATGCCAATCTTGCCCCTTAGTCTAATTTCTGAGAAAAGGAGAGGCAATAAACAACAAAGTAAAATGAAATGAGGCAGAAAATCTGCAGAGTCTCAAGAGGAAATTAAGAAAATTCAAAATGGCGGGGAAAATGAGGTCAACTTTTGAAAGACAAAATTAGAGAGGCTGTTAGGTGAAACAGTAAAATAGCTAAGTGTTTCGGGAAAGTGAGATAAGCGGTATGATGATAAAAATGAGAGAAAGAAGTGCTAGCTGTGCGAGGTTTGAAAGCAGTTCTAAAGCATTGCCAATGACTTGTGTAGTGCAGCAACAGTGTACTGGTCGAACTTGTTGAATTTCCTACAAGTAATGCCAGGAGTTTACTTTTGGCAAATGTGTGAAGACACCATAAGGATGACAGGATGTTCCATTATTCATTCACAGGAATTCTAAATTAAAAAAAAGTAACATTTACCAAAGATAAATACTAACACAAGCCCAGAAACTACTGGTAATGAGAAACAATATATGCATAAAATACCTAAGAACTCAGAGCAGCAGCAGGTAATTTAGCCCCTTGGGTCTGTTTCACCATTTGATATGATTACAGCTGATCTCACCTCGGCCTCAACTCAAATTTCCTGTCCACTCTCCATAATGCTTCAACCCATTGTAAATTAAAGATCTGTCTCCTCTTCAAATTTTACTCAATGTTCCAGCATCTACTGTACTCTGAGGTTGTGAATTCCACAGACTCACGACCCTTTGAAAGAAACAATTTCTCCTCATCTGCATTTTAAATCTGACATCCTTTAATACCACAAGCACAACTCAAAAACAAAACTAAATATTTATTAAAAACTGGAGTGAACACAGTTTTCGTGCTGCAAATATGTTAAAGTATTTCTGAGATCTTTATCTGTAATCCTTTCTGTTGTAAATTTTCACAAGTGACATTTGTTCTTTGGCCAGATATATTGCAGATAATATTTGAGCCAAATATCTATGTGTGACATCCACTGTGAAAAACATCAGACTGAAATTTGTATCCATACTAATTTAACAGTGGAAGGCCATGCTCAATATGCATAGCTATTGATTCCATATCTAAAACATTTGGGTCAATTTGTTTCAGGCCCACAAATCTAGATTTCCCTGAATTAGAGGCTTAATGCTTGCTAAAGATTCCTTTAGTGATAGCAGCAAAGAATAGGTCAGTCTGCCTTAATGACCATTCTTCAGAAGCACAAGTTAAATATCAGAAAGCCTATCAATGTTGGTGGAAAGAGCAAGAATCCCAATCAGAATCAGTCATTTTGTTTCAAGATGGCACTGACACAGGATGACTCTCTGCAAGCTCTCTACAGCAGATTTTATTTTCACATTTCTTACACTCGGTCTGCATCTTTGTGTTTGTGTGCACGCAAATTAAAACATTTCACTGCAGCTAGGTACATAAGATAATAATAAATCAAATCAAATCAAATCAAGTCAAATAATGCTGCCCTGCCATCACAGGCATTAAGATCTCTCCACTAGGTCATTCCAACCAATTTTCCAGGACTACCCGAGAACTCCTGTTAGTGAAGCAGGCAGCCTAACTTTGAAGAATTTCCCTCTGCCAAGCTGCATTTGGATGAAGGCCAGTGTGGAATCGAATTTCTATGCCACAATGTTGTTTTAGATACAGTTACTCAAGTTATGTTCTCAGTGAGGTTCTAGACATGCTTGCTGAGCGTGCAACCAAACCCAGTGGCTCGACGAGCATGTCCACAACCTCATCCACAACCCGAGCTGCAAATCTTTTCAAAAACTTGTGTTCTCAGTACCTGTTGAAGCATGTTGGCTGTAAACTGCATAGCCTGGTGATGCTGTTCCTCAAGCATGTCCATATGCAAGTCATCCAGGAAATCGTTTCGGTCATCATCCATCCAGCCTTCATCCAACTGCATTTCATCATGAGAGGCAACAAAAATAGATTATAGTGTTTCCGCAATCCAGATCCTATTTATAGTCTAATGTTAAGCAATAAAAATTTGCATTTATGTAGTACCTTTCATAGACAGATTTTGCAATAGTCCTTCTCAGGTGAGTAATCAAATAAATGGATACTGAGCTACAGGAGGAATACTGGAACTGGAGCAGGCCATTCAACCCTTAAGTTAGTAGGAAGAATGACAAAAAACTGAGGTAAACTTTAAGAAGTGTCTTCAGCATGGATAGGAAATGGGGAAGCTGATGAAACAAAATTCCAGGCAGCTAAAGTCACAACCATGAATGGTGAAAACATGAGGGACGATAAGATGGACCCAAGAAATCAGTGAAAGGGTGATTTGGGAGATTAGCGAGGTTGAAGCATTTTCGAAAAAAAGCACATTGGGGAGATGGTGTCAAGAGCACACAGAGTTATTAATACAGCGATAAGTATTTTCAATCTGAGGCACTGCCAAGAATCAATGTAGAACAATGGGAGCTGGTCGGGCATCAGGATTGATATAGAGTAGGATATAGACATCACTACTTCGTCTAATCAGCAACAAACCAGAAGTTTCCACACACAAGGTTCCCTGTCAAGGGAAATGATCCTTCAAGATGGTGCATGTTCACAGCCATGAGAAAATGCAAACACACTAACAGGAATCAGATGGCACAACAGAGAAATTATTAAATGTGGTGAGCTTGATGAACAGCAGATTTTGGACATGCTGAAGATTAAAGCTGGTCGATGGTGATCTGGGGGAGTATGAGAATATCTGAATCCAGAAGCGATTTAAAGGTGCAGATGACAATTTCAGTAACAAGATAATAAAATGTGAGGTTGGATGAACACAGCAGGCCAAGCAGCATCTCAGGAGCACAAAAGCTGATGTTTCGGGCCTAGACCCTTCATCAGAGAGGGGGATGGGGGGAGAGAACTGGAATAAATAGGGAGAGAGGGGGAGGCGGACCGAAGATGGAGAGTAAAGGAGATAGGTGGAGAGAGTATAGGTGGGGAGGTAGGGAGGGGATAGGTCAGTCCAGGGAAGACGGACAGGTCAAGGAGGTGGGATGAGGTTAGTAGGTAGATGGGGGTGCGGCTTGGGGTGGGAGGAAGGCATGGGTGAGAGGAAGAACCGGTTAGGGAGGCAGAGACAGGTTGGACTGGTTTTGGGATGCAGTGGGTGGGGGGGAAGAGCTGGGCTGGTTGTGTGGTGCAGTGGGGGGAGGGGACGAACTGGGCTGGTTTAGGGATGCAGTAGGGGAAGGGGAGATTTTGAAACTGGTGAAGTCCACATTGATACCATATGGCTGCAGGGTTCCCAGGCGGAATATGAGTTGCTGATCCTGCAACCTTCAGGTGGCATCATTGTGGCAGTGCAGGAGGCAATTTCAGTAACAGTTGCTCAGGTGGAGCTGGAGGTGAACTGTGTTACGGAGATGGACATAGGCAATCCTTATGATGCGGAGGACAGCGTTCAAAATTCAGTGTGAGAGTAAACAGCATGCTGAGATTGCATTAAATGGGGTTTAACATGACAATATTTGAACGTGGAATGCAATAGATGACAAGGTTACTCAGTCTTCAAAAATCACCTTTTAACACTTTCAAATCCCACATCACTGATTCAGGCATTAAGACAGGGTCATCAACAAATGTTCTGTGGGAAGCAATGAGCGCCTTCTAAAAGCAGAGTATAATACAATTTTGCTACCACGTCAAAAATTTTGACATGGGAAATTTTAAATTAATAGATAAAGAATTACATCACTAAATCAGTTCTGAAAGTTAATATGAAATACATTAGCCAAATTTATGAAAATAGGATGAAATTTCACTGGAAGTTTGATACTTTTATGGATTTCTGCAAGATTTGTGTGGCTTTTGCCATTTTTCAACTAAAAATTTCTCCTCTTTTATTGCAGTCCTCACAGCAGTTAATGTGGCATAGAACGAAGTTATTTCGAAACAGCTTTGGTTGGTACTTTTTTCAAGCATAAGGATTAGAACTAATGATCTGCGTTGGCTCCAGTGGAGATAGATAGCTTTTGAATTTTCTCCGGCCTCCTGCTTATATGACAATGGTGCGCAGCTCAGCACAATCGAGACTTTTGGTTTGCTGTATGGATAAAAGGATGTCTAAGAAATGAGAGAGGCCAGGAGGCGTTCCAGAGAGCCGACAGCTCCTAAACAACACACTGTCGCCTTTAAAAGGACGCTGCGTTGAACAAATGAAGGCTATAAATAACTCAGACTGAAACATTAGTAGTGGAAAGGAACATGAGCCGTCAAGCTGGAGCATTCCAAGATGCCGTACGGCCCAAGACGTTCAGGTGGTTTATTGGAGACACTAGCATTGGAGGAAAAGCGAGGGGAGAGGCCATGTTTCCACAGCAGGGTAAAGTTTTGAATGGGTAAATTATCAAGCCATCATACTTCTCAATACGCCACACCCCCATCAGAACCTACAGTGCTCAAGTGTCCTTCAACGGGTTTGCTAAGGTTGCTGAGTCACTGCCCAGTGGGAGTGGAAGATGCTCTGTAGAGCACAAACCTGTGGTTGCCTCTCAAGGTAATCGCACCAATGCTTCTGGCACTACCACTCTGTCAGTGCCCCTGCTGTTGCTAGTTAGACAGCCACACTGCTGTTACTCATGTTAACGGTGTGCAGCCTGATGCTTTGATCTTAAGGCCTAGTGATGTTTAAGGGCATGCAGTAAGGTCACCTGAAGTTTACTCTGTTCAAGTAGTCACCCACTGCAGCCAGGTTGCAGCCACTGAGCTGACACCATGCAGGAGAACTAGGACTGGCAAAGACAATTGAAAGACAGGTACTAAGGCAAATGCTGAGAGTTATTTGGCAACTTCTGTTTGATTTGAATTGGACATGTTATCAAGATGCAATGGAAAAGTTATTGTGGGTGTGTTTTAATTTTTTTCGAGAGTCAGCGGGTGCTATGATGGAGTCTCTCAGATGGAGAGAGCACCTCTCATTTCAGTTTTAAATTTACCCCCTCTAATTTTAAGGCTGTGCCCACGGGTCCTGGTCTCCCCGCCTGACGCAAACAACTTCCTAGCGTCCACCCCTTCTAAACCATACATTATCTTGTAAGTTTCTATTAGATCTCCCCTCAACCTTCTAAACTCTAATGAGTACAATCCCAGGATCCTTAGCCGTTCATCATACGTTAAACCTACCATTCCAGGGATCATCTGTGTGAATCTCCGCTGGAAACGCTCCAGGGCTAGTATGTCCTTCCTGAGGTGTGGGGCCCAAAATTGGACACAGTATTCTAAATGGGGCTTAACTAGAGCTTTATAAAGCCTCAGAAGCACATTGCAAGAAGAACTGGCAAAATCCAGCATGTCCGGCAGCATTCAACAGCACTTTTTTTTTCTGATTTTTTTCCAGCATCCAGTGTATTTTGCCTTTAAGTAATTAAGATGTCCTACCATGCTTTACAACTGATTCAAACACTGTGCAAACAAGCAGCCCTAAAAGTGTTGATACATTCATGAGGTAACCTTGCAAATAACTATGTGGAATTACTGTGAGCCATCACTTTCCTTTAGCAACGTCATGCTTTGAGACATTAAAATGTTTGGATGATATGAAGCAGAAACTGGCGTATTTTGAATTATGTGGGATTAAAAAGCAAACTTTTAAATCCTGAAAACAGGAAAACAAAACTGTGTTGCAATGCTGTAAATTTAATGATTCACCAGTGACTCAATTCAAGTTAATTAATCCTGTTTCCACCACACTCCAAAAGAGGAGGACAGAAATTGAAACACACAAAGGAAACCTTTACTTTTAACATTATCAGTATCATAGACAAAAGTTGCAGCAAGTAAGTGGAGGCCTTAATATTTTGATTGTTTTCCCCATGTCTCGGCTGTGTCATTGTGTGGTGCAATAAAACAGTTGGTAGCAACTGTGACAGGTACAGTTAGTGTCATAACCTCTGAAAGTTGAAAAAAACTAATTTTTTCAGATGCCTCGAGTCACTGCCTTTTGACTTTTATAGCTTCTGCTATCTGTAACTGCAATTATTGAGTATCAATCTCTGCATTCTCCTTGAAAAGACATTAAACTAAACAAACTTACCATGTTATTTTGTAATGGCACTACCTTAATTAAAATTCACAGCTTTCACTTGAGGGAGTGTCACTGTTCTTCAAGTCTTGTTGATTGGACATTGGTCTTGTTGCTTTCTTACACATGGGATGTGGCTGTAAACTGAGGAGTTGGACCATTTCTTTTTATGAACGATGATATTGTAATCTTAAGGGATAAGGCACTGCTGTAGCTTGGCTGAGATGGGAAGGAGCTTCCTTTTTGAGTCACCTTTTCTCAACATTACACAAAAGTCTTCCTTCAACCTTAATTAGTCCTGAATATAACTGTTTATTGGGCTGCTGTCAAATGGGGCTCTCTCTTCCCTATGCTACATTTCACAGCAAGTACTTAACAATTCAGTGAGTATTTCACTGTTCACAAACTGTTACTGTAACAAACATAGCCAGAAGGTTTCCTTGAGATAACGTGATACAGATCTCATAAACTGATGGCTTGGGTGGTCCCAGGCTAGGTTTTAGTGAACTTCCAATTTTGGCATCAAGGTAGTTGAAAGACAATTATTTAGAGGCATATTTTAATTAATTTAAAGATTCTGAAAATGTATTATTTGCTCTTTTCGAGATAGCAACTGCTATGTTCAGTTATTTTTTTCCGGTCTGGGGCGTGTGAATAGTTAAAAACAGTATGTTTGGACTTGTGTGTGAACGAATGAGAGAGCAAGAGAGAGAGAGAGAATGCCCACACAGGGATCTTGCTTCATGTCTTCTATTGTCCTGTATCCTGGTCTGCAAAGAAAATCGGTACCCAACACACTAAGGGCTTGCTGGCTTAATTGTCACATGGCCTTTTCTACCTGCCAAATGATTGAAGTATGGTCACTGTAAGTGATTTTCAGTTTAACTGTGGATTTTAGCTTATACATGGACACATTCAAGAATTTACATCTTATGATTTTCCCCTATCCAACCGAGAATCCTAGTGATATTGAGGATGCTTTGCCACTGAGATAGGAGATGGCCATCCCATTCATACTCCTTCAAGGTAAATGCTCCTGGTAACACTCTGAGGGCATTTCAATGGCTTTGGAGAGCAAAAGGTTCAATGATGCAAATGGTCAGCAATCTTTGACTGTGTTGTCACCTCTGTGGAATGATGAGGTGACACTTTTACAGGCCTCACTGTAATTTTCTGCAGCTGTCTTGTGAGAAAAGTACAGGCACAGATGAATAATGTTCAGCCTCATCACCATTGACCTGTGTTGCCTGTAGGAGCAGAACCAGAGCTTGGATGTTTGAGGCTTATTTCCCATTTGGTGCGACTTAGCCAGGTTCAGCAGCAACAAAAGTAATACTGCAGACATTTAAAAAGAGAACTACATATATATGATCAAAAGATACAATTATGTGTCACCCTCTACTGTCTTTGGAAGTCACAAGCAAGGCATCAGTGATGCGGTTCATGAAGTTGACAGCTGCAGATTGTCACAGTCGACATATTCCAGCAGCTGAGTACTGGAAGGGCCAAAATGCAAAGTCATCGAGTACTGTGGTTACCTCGACAGCCATGGGTCACGACCACCTACACCTCTCTGACAAAGTCTATTCCAAAAGGATGGAAAGGTTTGTGATCTTGAGCAGAAAAACCTGAGCCTTCAGAAGCACGACTATCAGAAAGGGCTGGGAAGCCAACCATTAGTCTATTTACCCTTTGATGAGGGTATTACATCCTTTGAGATGCAGCCATCTGTAACCTGCAGATGCACAAAGCTGTGGAGAGGCAAGTGCTGGAGCTACTGTCCCAGTGCTGTGACTGCTGAGCTGATGCAAGTTACATACCTTTCTTGTGGTTTAACCAACTTCAGAATGAGTTCACTTCCTTGGCACAGGAAAATAAATGTAGGCAATACGGTAAGAAGGTCCTTAGAAATGTCAAAGACATTTGTAATATATTGCACAAAATTGCTGTCCCAAAAAAGTTCGTGAGTTTAGATGGAGGATGGTATTCCTGTCAGTGCTTGCTGTCCAGAGTTATTGGTTTCACCCTTCATATTCCTCATTTCATGTCAGTTTGGTATCCTTGAAAAGGCGATTAATTTCATTAAAGTGCCATGATTGCTTCATTCTAGTTCCATGGCAGTTCATCGCTAGTTGCAAGCTGCTCAGAAAGCTGCAAAAGGGCAGGATTACATCAAGATCCCAACCCATTATCCTTTCTGTAATGGCCCCCGTCTGACTAGTTCAGACTTTGCTTCCAATGAGCAGACACAGTTCTGCTAATCTTTGAAGACAGTTGAAATACTTCTCAAAATGTGATAAAATCCAATATGAATACAGAGGAGATGAAGGAAAAGCAATACCAACAATTGAAATGATGGTCTCTTCATATTGATGAAAGACATGCATGGATTTTACACCTACAGATAAAAGCACAAATTCAAAACTGTCACCAGGAATTTTCTCAGGGCTTCACTGGTGTGGCACTCCTGTACAACAGCAAAATTATGGTAATTGAATGGAAGAAGCTCTCTGGTAATTCCTAGTTTGTGCTCAGTACTGTTTCTTTATTCGATTGGACCAAAAGGGACCCTTTAAGAGCGACAATTTCCACAGTGTTCAACATTTTGGTTAACCCCAAGCTATACCAATAAAGAAGAAAGTTTATTTATTTGTGCTTCCTGAAAACAATTCAATGCAAACAATATTGTGTGTGTATTTTATTCCCTCCTTAATTCTGAAATTATCAAAAATTCATTCACAAATTGCTGAACACATTGTGATCATGACAGAGCTTTGCTAATGTAAGAGAGTAAATTCGTGCACGTTCAAGTGAGATAAGTGGAGTTCCCATTTTTCAATAGCGACCAATCCTTCTGGCAAAAAAATCACATTCCCTTACCTGCATCTCAGGCCGTGCCAAAAGCAGAGAAATGTTCTTGCTTTCATCACTGGTTAACAGGGCCACAGCCTCCTCTCTGTTTTGGATCTCATTGCCATTTATCTATAAAAAGCATAAAAACACAATTTAATTGACTTAAGTATCCTAAGTCTTGCTGTTGGAGAGGTGGGAAGTTGACCATGAAACTGCGTATTTTTTGATGAATAATATAATTAAATCTATTACAGTTGACGGAATTGCATGATGACTTGATTAAATAAAAAGGTACTCAAGCTCTTACCTTTTCAAGTCTAAAACAAATTTTGTTTGTTCACGTACTCCAGCAGTAAATTCTAAGTGGCATTTGATGAACATGTTTTCTTTTGTAAAATTACAGCATATAAAGTATGTTTGGTCTGATATGTGGTTCACCTCAGCACAACTTCTAACTCACGAGTAAAAACATAGGAATTAGCCCCTGGATATTTTCCCACACAGAAAGAGAAGAACAGGGGCCAGCAAATGGTGTTAATTTGCCAGGAACTAACATTTTTAAGTGTACTAATTATTTTAAAAAGCGCAAGACACCAAAATAGGGTTGTTATCATATTTGTGAAACTGCTTGACTCCTTTTTGACAACATTAATATTATGTAAAATATACCAGGTCCGTGGCAAAACGTTGAATACTCCTTGTGAAGTTCTTTCGAAATGCATCAGAATTGAACAACCCATGTTTCGGTGTGGAAAACGTAATACAAACACAAACAAAGTACATAAACACAAAATCATAATGACATGAGTGCAGGGAATATTTCTGTACCTGAATTATTCGGTCCCCTTCCCTTATGCGGCCATCTTTTGCTGCAATACTGTTGGGATCAATCTGTGAGTAAATAATAAATAATAAACTTCGGTTTTCCTTTTCAGATGTTACTTTGCACAGAATAGCATTCAAGGCCTGGAGAGTAGGTGTATTGTTCATAGTTCTTTGCCATGCTGTTCTGCAACTGACAATTTGTAGGTTTACATGTTATTATTCAGATTTTACCACTTTTCTGACAGAGAAAATATGACTGTTCTGCATCTCTCATTATTACGGTTGATAAATCAACATCGAGGTAATTCTACAGGCAAAATCACGTCTTACAACTTTCTGATACCCCTTTAAATTAAAGTTTTGTTTATTTTGTAAATCAGAAGTGAGATATAAAATGAGCAAGTTCATTTCCTGAACTTCATCAACAATTCTTTCGTGGGATATGGACGTCACAGGCTCAGCCAGCATTTATTGCCTGTCCCTTGTTGCCGTTAAGATTGTGGTGGTGGGCTGCCTTCTTGAACTACTGTGCTGTGTTCTTTTGTGATGGAATTCCAGGATTTATATCCAGTGACAGTGAAGGAATGGCAATATATTTCCAGATCAGGATGGTGAGTGATTTGGAGGGATATTAGCGAGTACCAGCCCTGCTCAGGCATTTTGACAAACAGAAAACTGTGGGCAATGTGCTTTTGTTAAAACAAAATAGCCAAAGCTACTCCTCCTTGCCGGTCTCACTCATTTCCAGCATGCTTGCTCGCATGGAACTCTGACATTGGATCTCATTGGGGAGCCACTTTTAGCCTGTTGCAGGTGTGTTAATATTATACACAGAGATGCACAGCCATGTAGTACTGGTGCAGGATTTACAGGATCCACTTGGTGCTCAGTAATGTTTAGTCACATGGTGATTGGTGTGGGGGGTGGTGGAATTATTGTGTTTAGTGCAAGGGATTGATTTTCTAGCAGGTGCAAAGAAACATCTTTGTGATTGATCTATGGAACTGCAGTCAGGCAGGAAATAATACTAAAACAAACCTCAGGATGTCAGCAAGATGTTAGACCAATTAGCTACAAAACGTAAGGGAACTAATATTAAATGAAGGAATGTTACGTGAGAACCGAATGCAAAGTAATATGCGCTTCTTACCTCACTTATGTATATTCCCAAGTCATCTTCATCATCTGTTCTGTAGCAAACTGTGAGACCAAGCTTGTCTTGACTGTGTAATCTGTACAAGTCTACTTCCTAATTCAAGACCAATTGAGACAGAATTCAGCGAGGTGTTTTGGAGTACATTGAGATTTATCACTCAAGTTCAAATTGGATATTCAGATCCGATGACAATGCTTCATATTTAATATTCCTTAGGTTAAGTTTCTCACAATATAGTATCATTGCAAGCACTCAGCAGGAACCCTATGCACCATGCAATGAAGGTCTTCAATCAGATCATTCTAGCATGTCAGATTCAAACAGAAACTGCATAATCTACGTGTCCAGATATTTTGTATGATGCTGAAAAATTGGCAAAAACTCTTGAAAGAAAAAATACATTTTTACCAATCCACATGGCTACTATTTCTCATGTAGAAAGTTTGTGCTGTTGCATCAAAATGCATTCATTCGTTTTCAATTGCTTTCCACTGTCTTTACGGGAATCTTTAAGGATAGGTCTGCAATAAACGTTGTTGCAACCTCTCATTTTTAAGTAGTGACCATAGTTGGAGTATGGAAAAAGTATTTTCGATATGGGCTAGAACTCATTTCCTGAACCAGCTCATCACAGAAAACACCTCAGGCTTCCAAGTACATTAACCCTAAAATGTAACATGAATTTCAACAATAGATTTGAATTTTACCTTTCTGCATATACACACATATATATCTATGCTTAATATAAAAAATGTGCTTGGTGTGATATTTGACTTCAGCAGGGCACAAAATGACAGTGTGTGCTACTGTTTTCATTTCTCCTATTGTGCACTGCTGTTGAAGATGAATTTTCTTCTCTAGGAGAATTTTAAAAAAATCAACATGCTATTTGTGCTTTGGACAACGTGTCATTATGGAAAGTGAACCTATGTAATTCTTTTACATCTAACAAGCCAAACATGCAAGAACCTAAGTTTAATGAGAAGCAAAAAATATTTTTCTGCATATTACTGATGATCACAATGAGGTTGCATTTTCATTATTAGTGTTCTGTATGTCAGTTCAATTCAGGGTCAGCCTTAAATATAAATTTCTAAGTCGATCTACATTGACAACCATTAATCACAAACTTTTTCCTATAATGTCTATTTTTCAGCAAAGAGGGGAGAAAACAATACTGCCTGTACAAACATTGTGGGGAATTTGGGATGTAGGGCTTTAAATGAAACCATAACTTGGGACTTTGAATACAATGTGTCATTGAAGCTGCGTTCCATCGCGACCATGCGATATCATTCGTGAATCGCATGTCAAGGGGTTGGAGTCAATGGGGATCAGCCATGAATGGTGGGAGCAGGCTTGAGGGCCCTCATTTCTTATGGTCCTACAGTCAGACAGAGCAAAATTATTTCCACAGTCTCTAGTACATAGCAAACAAAATTTGATGTAAATACATTGGAAGGTATGTGTATATCCCAACTGCTGAACAATCTCATTGCTCATGATTTAGAGACATGCACATAGTTAATTCTCAGACAGTCATTGAGAAACTGAAAAATACATTATGGCAGTTCTGCATGCCCACTGTCAGGCAGAGGTAGGCAAACAAGCTATCCTCATTCTGAATTTGCCAAATTTTGCAATTTGCTCATTAAGTTCTCCTTTCCTTGACACTTCTGCCATATTTTATGTAAGCTCAAATCAGTTTTGTCAGTGCTGAATTTTTTCAAAGCATAAATTAATTGAAAAATGGCAAAGGAATATTATGTCAGATTCAAAATCCAAATTATTGGTGACAGTATAGAAATGAATTACAGTTATTGGCCAATTAAATGGGAAAGAAGTTATTCCAGTTCTGGTAATGTGGTAACAATGAACCAATGGTTGGGGCTGTGAGTTGCAATTTAGTTGTTAATCAATATCAGATAGTCATATTGCTATCCAGCTTTCTTAACTGAACTGCAGACTATAGACGGCAACTCAAGTTTCTATTACTTCATACCAACTTCATACCCCTATATGCTGCATTTGTAGACCGTTCATTTAAAAAAATGTAAACATTTATAAAATGCTTAATAACAAAACACATTCTGGAACCCTGGCTTAGAATTTCATTGTGGCTGTCCTTTTTCAACCATGACTGCTATGTCTCAGGTAGCAGAAATTGTACTTTGAAACAACATTTCATTTTGCAGCATTTTCCAAGAAGTAAGCCTATCAGGTAGAATGAACCAGGTTTGGTGACAATATTTTCCAATTCAATTATTTATTGTCCTATGTATTCTAATTCTTGAATTTCATCTCTTAGAAGTTATAATTTAACTCCAAATGTTTTCTGACCTGTCAATTCTGCATACATTAATGCATAATTTATTTTCTTTTGTATTTGCACATGTTAAATAGATTAATTTTAGCATGTTAACATTTTCAAGCTTTTTAAAACATTTTGGGAACTGGTTACTCTAGGAACCAAAACTGCTTGAACTTCGCCTTTCATTTTTAAAAAGGCTTATGCCAGCATTTCTCGAGTAGACTTTGTTACTATTTTCCATGGTGTACATGAAGCAAATAATACAGAATTTAAAGTTATCCAACAATATTCACATTTTATGTTAATGCATATTAGCTCTTTAGAAATGACATTTTTAAAATAAAAAGTAATCGAAATGTTACAAATAAACAATTAATAATTGCAGATAAGTTATTTTGCTTATCCTGCTTGTTTCACTAAACTGTTGGTTTGATACAGACATTTTACCAGAAACAATAGCTGATCCTTACATGACTGACACAATTAAATTCCATGCACGTCTGTTGGAGAGAAACCCCATAAGGCTGACTTGATATTTTTCTTGCACATTTCGACATTTCCATTACAGTAAATGGAACAAGTGTCTCTGCGGTCTGTTCTAAAGCATTTATCAACGGACAACAAAAAGTAACTGAGAAAGGTACTGGAGCTCTGCTTTGTCAGTACTTTGACCTCTCCATTGATCTTCATCTTCAAGATTTGAACAAGCATCTTTAGTGGCTCAACACATACTATCAGGCCGTTAAAAGTTTCCCAATGCTCAGCCCTCTGTGTCATTGTGCTGCTTACCTTTTGCCACTGTGCAGTATATCAAAGTCACTATTATTAATGGTCTGGCTCACATCATCACAAAAGAATTAACAGCAAAAAGCTTCAGTACTTCAAGCTCAATATTTTTCTTTTTATGTCACATTAATTTTATAATTTAATTACTAACTGTTACAATTTCTGAGCTAATTTCAGCTCTTTGATGTGTTGATGATATATGATATCAAAATAGCAAGTTCAAAAATTAATGACCTGAACGTAGATTTATTCTAACTTATTATGCAGTTAATGATTTTTGAAAGCGTATCAATTTATTACAAAGTTTCAGTATCGTGAACGTTTCACAACGTAATATGAAACACAGAGTCAGAAGTTGAAGCTTCTGGAGAATTCATGATCAAAAGCTGCACAGAACAGGGTGGAAAATTATTCGAACTCATCAACAGCTCAAAGCATCCTGTTGGTGCCCTGAAGATGCAGTATACTTCAGCATCAAAATTACATCCAGCTACTCGCAATATATTCTCATTGATGACATATTGAAGATTCTATTGATTGAACATTAGAGACGAGAAAATAAAGATCTTTGTTCTGTTTTTCTTGAAGGCACGACATAGTAGACATACGTAGTTGAAATATTTCCATTTCACAACAAAGTTTGTACTTTGTGAAATAAATGACATACTTTGCTGCCAATTGTACCATCAACCATAATTGAAGATTTTCACTTAAGAATTACAGTTACATGTGAAAAAATGTCCTTAAACCACCATGTGCAGGAGGAAAAAGTGTGAATCGTTACTTATGCCGTATAAATGTTTTTCAATAAAGTGAAGAAAATTTTCTAAATTTAAACTATACCATACTTGATAGGTTTTCAATCTGACTGACCTCCACAAAGAACTCACCTCATATTCTAATTCTTCTCTGTCCATTTCAGTTTGCAATCCCAAATAGTCATTTGCATCGTAATAATCCTGTCCTGATGGATGTCTACCATGAAAACAAATGTGAATAAGGTGATTCATATTTCAAATTAAATATAATCAAATGTGTCAACAAAATAATTGAAAAAGATGGAAAAACAGTAATTTGGATTTCAACACATAAAAGTATCATAACCATATTTTGTTGCGATATCTTTTATCAACTAAGAAAAAGGGATTGAATTAGTCACAATTGCTGTCTGTCCAGGAGTTTCAGCAGTCAATCATAGTTTTGTTTTTGTGCAGTGATTGTTGAATTGCAGCTTATATAAAGCATATCCCATCTTCCCTAAAACAGACTGCTTGACACAGCATGCTTTTGCTAGCTTTTGATGAAGCAAAAAGCACAAGAACATCTTGCAAATCAATATTCATCATGAATCTCAATTCAAGCAAAAAGGATCTGCAGGAAACCTCACTGCTGGCATTGCCCAATAATTATGCCTCCCAAACAGAACACCATGAACTTTTCTTTTGCTGTGTGACAGCAATTCTCATCAATTCAGGCAAAGGGCAGTGAAGTTAAGGAATCCTTACAATCTCAGTGGAATGGCTCAATCCAAACTTTAGTGAAACTCTCGTTTCAGAATTGGTGATCATTTTATATGTTCTTGAGATGTCAGTAGTTTTGACAGGTTTTCATTATTGATGACCCTTAGTTGTGTTTAGAAGGTAGGAGATGGCCTTCTCATTGAACTTTGTCAGCTCATGCCATGTTGTTGCTGCCATTATGGTGTTAGGTCACTAATTTTCCTGTGATTCGGATTCAGCACTCTCATCACTGTCCCTGGGTTTAGGGCTTAGTTACAAAGTAAGGATTAACACTGTTTCTTCAAACACCACCTGCCTTGCCTGTGGCAGTGTATGCAGATCCAACATAACGTAAAATCAGCTCATAGCCAATAACCCCGCAGTGGAAGAAAGCCATCCTTGGCGTGGAGGGACTGCCAAAAAGAACAGGTTAGGGATTACAAGGTACTGGCCCAGCGTATTGACTCCTCTGAAGAATCATTTGATTCGTGATCAAAATCCTCTACTTTATGAGCCAAACCAACACATCCTGAAAATTCAATTTTCTGGGCATCATTCAAAATTTTAACTGCTCTGACTAATTTCCTCTCTGTCTTTGGCATTAAAATAAACATGCTAGCAGTTTTTCTAATTCAAATTATTTTCTCTAACACATTGGCTATAGAAAAGACCCAAGGTCTTTATTGTCTTTAAGTTGTATTTGCTGATTTGTTGGCATAGAATTCTTGTCCCACTACTCTGCTCTTTTTCGCCACATTTCAGTATCACTTCAACAGGTGACAGAGTGCCTCTGCTTGCTCTGAGCCAATATAGTTTCAATCAAATGTGAAGCCTAACTGTTACAGCTTTGTGGCTACAGTATTAGAGCTATTGAAACAGTTTCTTCACAGGTTTACCTTTTCTCCATAGTGTGTTACACTGAGCAACTTGGTATATCCTGCAGTGTTAATGCACTTTCAATGGTCAGGTTTTCTGTGCTTTGTAGGAAAAACTGGAACTCTTTCCCACATTTATAAAAACATGTTTTAGATTCAACGTTGTACAAACATTTCTACGGAAGAAAAACCAAAAGAACTGCAGATTCTGTAAATCAGGAACAAAAACACTGTTGCTGGAAAAGCTCACCAGATCTGGCAGCATCTGTGGAGGAGAAAACAGTTAACATTTTTGGTTCTGGTGACCCTTCCTCAGAACTCAGGTGCTGCCAGACCTGCTGAGCTTTTCCAGCAACTTTGGTTTTATTTCTATTGAAATACTGTGAATGCATTAAGAATAATAATAATTTATAATAAACATCATATAAATATGATAGTACAATTTAATACAACTTGCAAATTAATAAAAAGACAAAGAATTATCCAAACATACAGCTTTTTAAAATTCAGTACAATGCTTTAATTTTTCTGCTGAAGCAAATGCTGACCACACAAGGTTCAACAGCAAAGGACTGTCTGCATGAGTGAGCCAAATTCAGGCTTCTGCTGTCATCTACGGTTTTATTAATTTGGCTCTTGTACTTTGCTTTTCCAAATTAGTGGCACATTAATGTCTCCATTAGTTGTTCAAATAAAATTATTTAACAAGCTGACAAAACTTAAAAATTGTACCACTGGAACTGTTATGGAGAGAGAAGTCTTTAACATGTCTCACTTTCACCTACAATTTTGGAAATACTATGTTGAATATCGATTAACATTTTCATCAAAAGTTTAGCTTCTGATGCATTCACTTGCATGATAATAACCTTTCTTTTGAAATCTCTCAGAAACAATTTACAAGTCATTAGAAAACTTGTGATCAACTTGAATTGTGTCTGATTAAATGCAATCCCGTGTATTTGTTCTGATAGTTTTGTTTAATCACTCAATGTTAATTACATTTCAGGTCCTGGTGAGGCACAATTACTGATCCCAATAAGGTGAGGAGTTTGAGAAAAAAAACATATACGATGAACATGACATGGACATTGACAAATTCCTGGTTAATAAATGGTCGACTTAAAGTATTCCAGCCTCCCTCACTGCTGGACCAATTAACTCCAAGAAGTCATTTTTTTATGAAATTCCAAATGGCCAAAAATATGCTAAAAAGAGCAACGTGATATCAAGAGTCTAGACACAGTATGGTTCTGATAGGGTGAAGGCCAAGGCTTGTAGGTCTAGGGAATGCTGGACAACTACAGAAATTGAGGTTTTGGTCAAGAACAAGAAGGAAACAGATACCAGCAAGGATCAAGAGAATCCATAGTAAAGGAATATACTTAAGAGAGCAATCAGGAGGGCAAAAAGGGGGCATGAGATAGCTTTGGCGAATAAGGTTAAGGAGGATCCAAAGGGATTTGACAAAAACTTGAAGGACAAAAAAGTAACTAGGGAGAGAGCAGAGCTCCTTAAAGATCAGCGAGGATGCTTCTGTGTGGAAACACAGGAGATGAGGGAGATACTAAACCAGTATTTTGATTCAGTGTTTACTTTGGAGGAGGTTATGGAATACAGAGAATGTGAGGAAATAAATCGCAACATCTTGAAAAATGTTCATCTTAGAGAGGAGGTGCTGGTTGTCTTAAATTGCATGAAGGTGGATAAATCCCTGGGACCTGATCAAGTGTACCATAAGAACTCTGTGGGAAGTTAGTGAAGTGATTGTTGGGCCCTTTGCTGAGATATTTGTAACATCGATCAGCACAGGTGAGGTGCCAAAAGACTGGAGGTTGGCACTTTTGATGCCACTATTGGAGGAAGGTGGTAAGGAGAAGCCAGGGAACTACAGACCAGTGAGCTTGACATCAGTGGTGGGAAAATTGTTGGAGGAAAGCCTGAGGGACAGGATCTATACCTGTTTGGGAAGGCAAGGACCAATTACAGACAGTCAACATGGCTTTGTGCATGGGAAATCATGTCTCACTAACTTGATTCAGTATTTTGAAGAAACAGCAAAGAGGACTGATGAGGGCAGAGCAGTGGATGTGATCTAGATGGACTTCAGTAAAGTGTTCGACAAGGTTCCTCAAAGGTGAACTGTATAGCAAGGTTGGATTGCACTGAATACAGCGAGAAACAGCCATTTAGATACAGAACTGGCTCAAAGGTAGAAGACAGAGGGTGGAGGTGGGGGGTTGCTTTTTAGATTGGAGGCCTGCGGCCAGCGTTGTGCCACAAGGATCGATGCTGGGTCCACTGCTTTTCATCATTTACATAAATCATTTGAACGTGAACATAGAAGGTGTGATTAGTAGGTTTGCAGATGACACCAAATGGTCAGATGGGCCGGTGGGCCAAGAAGTGGCAGAGTTTAACTCAGATAAATGTGAGGTGCTGCATTTTAGAAAGGCAAATCAGGGAAGGACTTATATACTTAAAGGTAAGTTCCTGGGGAATGTTGCTGAACAAAGAGACTTTGGAGTTCAGGTTCATCGTTCCTTGAAAGTGGAGTCCCACGTAGAAACGACAGTGAAGAAGGCATTTCGTATGCTTGCCTTATTGGTCAGTGCATTGAGTATAGGAGTTGGAAGACCAAGTTGCAGCAGAACAGGGCATTGGTTAAAGTCAATTTTGGAATACTGCTTGTAATTCTGGTCTCCCTGGCAGAGGAAGGATGTTATGAAACTTGAAAAGGTTCATGAAACATTTACAAGGATGTTGCCAGTGTTGGAGGGTTTGAGCTATAGGGAGAGACTGAATAGGCTGGGGCTATTTTCCCTCAAGTGTTGGAAGCTCAGGGTAACCTCATGGAGGTTTATAAAATCATGTGGAGTGTGGTTAGGGTGAACAGCCAAGGTCTTTTCCCGAGGGTGGGAGAGTCCAAAACTAGAGGGCATAGGTTTAAGGTGAGAGGGGAAAGATTTAAAAATGACTTAAGGGGCAACTTTCTCAAGCAGAAGGTGGTACATGTATGGAATCAGCTGTCAGCAGTGGTGGTGGGGGCTAGTACAATTACGAGATCGAAAAGGCATCTGGATTGGTATATGTAAAGGAAGGGTTAACTAGTATGTGGGTCAAATGCTGGCAAATGGGACAAGAATAATTTAGGATATCTGGTCGGCATAGATGAGTTTGGATCGAAGGGTCTTTTGCTCTATGACTGTGTGACTCCAAAGAACTTAAGTATATCACCCACTAAGTTCCTTCTTCAACCTCAGAGCTTACTTCAAACTAAACATACGTATGCCAAAGAACAGTCATTAAACAGAATTGTGATCAGAGATAATGGGAACGGCAGATGCTGGAGAATCCAAGATAACAAAGTGTGGAGCTGGATGAACACAGCAGGCCAAGCAGCATCTCAGGAGCACAAAAGTTGACGTTTCGGGCCTAGACCCTTCATCAGAGAGGGGGATGGGGAGAGGGTTCTGGAATAAATAGGGGGAGAGGGGAAGGTGGACCGAAGATGGAGAGAAAAGAAGATAGGTGGAGAGGAGAGTATAGGTGGGGAGGTAGGGAGGGGATAGGTCAGTCCAGGGAAGACGGACAGGTCAAGGAGGCCCCCACTGCATCCCAAAACCAGCGCAGCTCGTCCCCTCCCCCCACTGCATCCCAAAACCAGCCCAGCTTGTCCCTGCCTCCCTAACCTGTTCTTCCTCTCACCCATCCCTTCCTCCCACCTCAAGCTGCGCCTCCATTTCCTACCTACTAACCTCATCCCGCCTCCTTGACCTGTCCGTCTTTTGTGCTCCTGAGATGCTGCTTGGCCTGCTGTGTTCATCCAGCCCCACACTTTGTTATATTAAACAGAATTGCTTGTTTTCCCAGAGCATAGAAAATTGTGAATGAAGTCAGTGAACTTTCTTGGGGCCAATTGGTTCTTCTTGCTCTAAAAGGTTTTGTTTTCTCTCAAAATTAAACTATTTTAGAAGGTAAACAAATTAAGAAACAGAAATGATTAGATTTTCTCAATTTGTATTTTTCTCTGACTCTCTGCCATTTTATGGGTGTAGAAAAGTTAGAACAATGACCTCACAGATGTAACTGTTAGACGCTGACATTTCATTGAAGTCAAAATTTAACTTCTGTTTCTTTTCATTGAAAGGTAAAGTATCATTCACAAGAATAGTCTTAAGAGGCACACATATGTATTGCAGAACAGCTTGAAAAGAAATTGTCACTAAATGAAATAATTATATACACTTGAAATAAATGTCATTTATTAATTAGAAGTGTTTCCAAAATTGCAGGTGAGGGTATGATATAATTTTAAAGAGTTCACTCTCCATACTGATACCATTTTTGGTAACCTCATTCATTTTTTTTTCCAAATTATGGGTCTCCTGTTACAGGAAAAGAAATTGAAAATGCAGTATATATTTAACAGTACATAAAACTGAGGAACTTTTTAAATTCTGAAATGATAAATGGTGCTGATAAATTTTGCAATTTCCTCAGTGAAATCTGTTCAGAAATGACTGGAACATACACTCACATGTTTTTGTGCATTTATACTATTACCACTGAAAGCTAAAAGATCAATTTTCATCACCTTGTAATGTATGTTTGGGAGGGAAATCCAAGAGGGAATATAATACAAATGATATAAGGCGGCAATGTAAACCTATAAACAGTTGGTATGATTAATGCTTATCTATTGAATTTTCAAAGCCTCTAAGGGTGGACCGTGGATGAGAAAATAAATATTCTTTGCACAAATGCATTGAAGGGTCAGTATACTGTGTGGCTACGTGAGATGTTGCATTTCACTATGTGTTGTGTCTTAAGATACTTCATATGCCAATTATTTAATCTTTGGTATTATTGATAACATGGAAAAGATAAGCCAAGAAATAAACAGATACAAGTAATTTCTCTAAAGCTGGTTTTGAAATTAGTGATGTATTAATATTCTATTTTGACCTCTCCGTGTAAGTATCATTCTAAGGATGAAAACTAAAGAAACCATGTATCCCATTGTAAGTAAATGTTTATTCATATATAGTACACCACATATGCCAAATAAGGATTTTTTTAATAGTTGATTTTTTGCTTTTGCCCAGTTAATTGGTCACAATTATACTAAAGAAAATGCCCATCACCAACAGAAAACACCAGTTTTCAGAATGAATCTCTGAAACGATCCATGCTTAAGCGAGCTACTGGTTTCTAATGCAATGCCTTGAATGAGTTATTAGACAGCAGGGGTGAAATATTAACGTGTTGGACATCTCCTAATTTTGTACTCTGTATTTTTTCTGTGAAACACTGACGCAGAATGAGCAGTTGTAATGAAGGCTAAAATATCAACATTGGCTATCATTGCTCTGAAACTGACAGCATATTTTGGCACCTGCACCAACAAAATTAAACATGGAAATTCAGTCTTCGGTGATTACCTTGATCTTCTAATGAAGCAGTTCTGAAAGTTTAAATTTGAGAAACAGTTTGATTTGACGGATACATCCTGTTTTTAGAAGTTCACCGTTAGAGGTGAACATCTCAGCTTGTTGAATAAGTTGCAACTGGGTTTTGAATGGCACACAAAGTCATAATTACAAATAAACAACCCTTCTAGCTCAGAGGCAAAATTTATACATGTGAAATGTCAAATGCCTCCATTATAATTAAAATAATTCATGAATATTAAATGTTTTAAACAAATTTAGATCAGAGTAAATATGTACATGGTGGCACAGCGGCAACGTCACTCCATTAGAAATTCAGGACTCCACACCAATGTTCTGGGAAAATGGGTTCAAATCCCACCACTGTAGTTTGTGTAATTGACATTCAAGTCTCTTAAATTATCAAATTAAAAGCTAACCTTGGAATCGTGACCAGGAAACTGATCAATTGGAATAAAGGGCCAATTTGGTTTGCTCATGTACTTTAAACACCAAATTTGCTGTATTCTCCTTGACTGATCCACTTGTGACTCCAAGCCAATTGCATTTTAGCTGACTCCTAACTGCTGTCAATGATAAATTATGAATAAGCATCATATGTTGGCCTTGCCAATAACATCCACATCCCACTGAACAGATAATTTTTTAAAACAATCGTTTCTATGTAAATGCTGTTTCCCCTTAGTTGAAGGGTCTATAACAAGGGGCCAACATTTTAAAGTGAAAGGCCAGAAATTTAGAGGGGATTTGAGGGAAAACATTTTCATCCAGAGGGTGTTGAGTGCTTGTAAAGGCAGTTGAGGCAGGAAATCTTACAACCTTTGAGAGATATTAGGAACTGCAGATGCTGGAGAATCCGAGACAACAAAGGTGTAGAGCTGGATGAACACAGCAGGCCAAACAGCATCAGAGGAGCAGGAAGGCTGATGTTTCGGGTCTAGGCCTGAAACGTCAGCCTTCCTGCTCCTCTGCTGCTGCTTGGCCTGCAGTGTTCATCCAGTTCTGTGCCTTGTTGTCTCTTACCTTTGAAAAGTACTTGAATGAGCACTTTAAGTGTCAGAACATGAAAGGCTATGGGCTTAGTGTGGCCAAGTGTGACCAGTGCAGACAGTATTATATTTTTGGTGGTACAGACTTGATGGGCCAAAGGGCCTTTTCTGCATTGTATGATTCTATGATTATATGAAAACTCATGCATAGTTCCAACACTTATCTATAGAATTATTCTAAAGTGAAGATGAATTGTTGCTTCTTATTTCCTGATTTGCTATCCCTGAAAATTTTCAGATCGATTATCTGTTTAAACTGCTTCATTGTTGGATGTCTGAGATCCCTTGAGGCTCAGTCCAGAATAATGTTAATGCCAGGAGAGATTAAATCAATATCACAGAGAACAGTGGATCCTTGTGGGCAGCTTTCTCTGATGCCCACCTTCTTCAGCATAGAACTAATAGCAAGTATTGTCAGGCTGGTGTTGCTGGGATATAAACGAGACCCAAAAGTAAATTTGGGGATTTGTCCCACTTCATTATTCTTTCCCCATAGTTCTGGAACACTTCCTCCTTCAAGACTTTCCAATTCTCTTTTGAATGTAATGCTTTAACGAAGATCAGGAGTTCGGGTTGCGGTTGGAGTTGTTGGTTGGTTTGCTGAGCTGACTGGTTTCAATGCAAACATTTTGTCTCCCTTCTGGGTGACAGCATCAGTGCTGTGTAGCCTTCATTGAAGCGCTGTTGTTCTGTCCCACTCTGAATTTATGAGATCTGGTCTGTCGTGATGGGCAGTTTTGTTTCCAACTTTCTACCGTCGTGGTATGTAGATGAGGCCTATTTCAACATGTTTGATAATTGCATCAGTGGTTGAAAGCCAGACCTCCAGGAATTCTCATGCTTGTCGTCGTACTGTAACCTTGTCCCCGTAAAATTGATGTCCTTCTGTGTCGGAGTGTGTTGAAACAAGGGAGAGTTGGTCATGCTGGGGATAATGGGAACTGCAGATGCTGGAGAATCCAAGATAATAAAGTGGTGAAGCTGGATGAACACAGCAGGCCAAGCAGCATCTCAGGAGCACAAAAGCTGACGTTTCGGGCCTAGACCCTTCATCAGAGCTGATGCTCTGATGAAGGGTCTAGGTCCGAAACGTCAGCTTTTGTGCTCCTGAGATGCTGCTTGGCCTGCTGTGTTCATCCAGCTTCACACTTTATTATCTTAGAGTTGGTTGTGCTGTTTTCTGTGGGTTGGTGTTCTTGTATCCAGGAGGTAAGTTTCCTGAATGTTACTATCTCACCTGCTCCCCCTGAGCTTTTGCCTGTGCTTTGGGCACATGTTGAATTTCCTGGCATGTAACTTTTCAAAGGCTGCTTTGATCTTTTCCTTAACTTAGCACTACCACGCAAAGGTAACACGTCAATTCATAGAAACTGATCATAGGCTAGCGAGTTTTGAGAAGCTTTGTAGCTCAGGTTGAGGTTCTGGATGTGAGTTTACTCGCTGAGCTAGAAGGTTAGTTTTCAGACGTTTCGTCACCATTCTAGGTAACATCATCAGTGGGCCTCCGGCGAAGCGCTGGTGTTATGCCCCGCTTTCTATTTATCCGTTTAGGCATACGGGGCAAATTTTTTTACACAGAAGGATGTTCGCGTGAGGGATGAACTTTGAGGTAGTAGTGGATGTGGGCACAAGACAACATTTGAAAGATATTTGGATAAACACATGAATAGGAAATGTTTGGAGGGGTATGGGTGGGGGCAGGTAGGTTGGGACTAGTTTAGTTTGGGTGTATGTTATGTGTGGACTGCCTAGACCAATAGGTTTGTTTCGTGCTGTGTGACTGTATGACTCTATGTGCTGCAGTTAAACAATATAACAGAAGCACACTTTTTTTAAAAAAAGACTTACCTATGTTAAATGCTTCAAGTTATCTGATATAATTGACTAAGAAAATCTGCAAAGTCGAAATTATTCTTTCAAAGATATACATGCTGGGGTTTTAAGCAATAGCTGTAAAACAAACTGAGGAGATTAGAACATAAATTATTGTCTACCTTCAATAAAATCTAATATCATGAAATACCTTCAGGGCTCTCAAAAGTAATTGGCAGTTTTCCAACTAACTCGTGCTGATGGTGGGTTTTACAAGATTTAAATGAGTTAGAGATACCATTTAAACAGCACTGCCTCCAGACCAGCAAACTATCTTAATCTATGCTCTTTTATGCATAATTATATCTAAGCCAACAGTTCATGATTCAACTTAATTGTACACATCAATGCAACCTGAAAGCATTACTTTGCTCCTGACGTGAGTATTATTATAATAATAATAAACATAAACTTACTCTTCAGGCAAAAGGTACTGTTCCAGTACCACAACTGGTGGAGTAGGTGGTCTTATTTTTGCCAATGCCATGATGTGTTCAAAGGTGATATCTGTCTGTGTGCCCATATCTACCAGCTGACATTCGTGAGATGGGCTAATTACTTTTGTCCGTGGAGTTCTTCTCAATACTTGTACGACAATGGGTTCTTTGGCTGTTCTGAAAGCTTCTACTGCCTGCTCGTGGGTTGCTCTAGATAGGTCCTTACCATTAACCTGTGAGGCAAAACATGAAAATCATGAATACATGACAAAATTCTTTCTGTACCAAGAAAACATATAACATGCACCATACATTGCTGACAAATACCATTACAATAGGGGCTATCATTTTTTATATGCTATTATTATGCATTGTGCGAAGCTGTAATTTATTTATGGTAAATATCTGCATTTCACTCCAGACATGCTACAATCTGACACGTTACTAGCACAAACAAGTTTCATCAATATTTTTGATTTTCCACACTGTATTTTTACACATTACATCTATACCAAGTAATGAAACACAATGATCAATAATTTTATGGTGTTCAATGCAAGTGGTAAATCATGACAAGATATTCTTTAGACTGGCAGAGCAAATGTAAATTGATGACAAACAGACCCACAGCTTCATTATATTGAAGGGCCTGTTCAAATTGTAAAGTGAGATATAAAAACATTGCAACCAAGAAACTGGATTAAATACAAATTCTCATTTTATTTCTTTCATTAAAGATATGTTGAAGAAGCTTCAGCGTAATTACAGAATGATACAGTACAGCTTTTTTAGCTCATAATGTTTAAGATGTCTTATTTTGGCAGAACTAACAATTAATTCCAAATCCTATGTAGGAGCAAATTACTGCAGATGCTGGAATCTGTACTGAAAACAAAAAAAAAATGCTGGGGATCACAGCAGGTCAGGCAGCATGCATGGGCAGACAGCAAGCTCCGAAAGAATCATTTTGACTCAAAACATCAGAACTTTGTTGAAGAGTCATCTAGACTCGAAGCATTAGTTTGCTTCCTCTTTCCAAGGATGCTGCTTAACCTGCTGTGATCGCCAACATTTTTTTGTTTTCGAAGCCAAGCCTTATTGTATCTCCAGAATGCTGTAATTTCTCTCCCAAAGTATGCATCTAATTCTCCTTTGATTGTTACAACCACATCTGATTCCATCACACTGCGAGATCGTGCATTTTAGTTCACAACAACTTACACAGGCAAACAAGTTTTCTTAAGTTACCAGTGATAATCCCTCTGGCTCATAATTCAATGTCCTTAAATTTGTTCTGCTCCTGGAAACAGATTCTCCTCATTTACTGAAAAGTATTGACAATTTTTAACAACACTTTCACATCGCTTCTTAACCTTTTCTGTTCTAATGAGAGCAAATTCAGCTTCTCTAATTTCTTCACCGAGCTCATGTTCCTCGTCCTGATTGTCAATGCATTAACTCTCTTCTGGACTTCAAGACCTAGGTATCCATCCTAAATTACAGTTCCTACAATTGAAAGCAATACTGCTCCTGAGGCATCAGTGTCTGTTAAAGTTTTAACAACTTCCAGGCTGTTTAATTTTATTCCTATGTTACGTAAACCAAGGATACTATATTTATTTTAATAGCCTCCTAGCTTTACACACTGACACAGTTTTACAGCTATCTTTCTGGTCTTGCTGTCCCCTAAACTGTGCTGTTCAGTTCACATTTGTTGTCCTCTTCCTTCCAAAATGTACCAATTCATATGCCTTCAAATTAAATTTTGTTTGCTGTGTCTCCGATCATTTCAATGGCCTCTGTCCTCCACTTGCGATCCTACTCTTTGCTTATTACATTTCTGACTTTTGTCTCGTGTTCAAACATTGAAATTGCAAATTGCACAGCCGAATCTAATACACATCCAAAACAGAAGTGGTTCTAACGCTGATCAGTGGCCAATACTACCATGTATCTTCTTGTACTCTGAAAACTGTTTACCACTACTTGTTACTTTGTCTCAGGGACACAATCTGTATGTAGTTTGTGACTGTCTCTTTAATCCCAAAGGCTTCAATTTTCCCGATGAACCTGTGTGGTACTGACAAAAGTGTCTGAGAGTTTATGTACATAATATTGACCACACTATCCTTATCAAGCCATGCCTTTGCTTCAAGCAACTTGATCAAGTGAGCCACTATTTGCCAAATACAATAATGGTTTCAAATGTTCTCAACATGTTTCTCTTCCACAACGACCACAGTGTATTTTAGCCACTTTTAGTCCGAGCTGTCATAAGTTTGAATGAAAGGAATTTCATCATATCACAGTATTCTCCAACACTGCTGTTTTACCTCACTCTTTCAGAACCCACATCTTTATTGAAGTATCTAGCTGTTTCCTGCAAAAAAATCTTGATCTGAGCCTTAACCTTCTTGATAACTTATTCGGTTGAGTGATTGATGTTACACTAAGTTAAGAATAGCTATCTTCCTGGTCTGAGCAACGAGTGGTATTTAATGAAGGAGATGAAGTTTATTGCATTACCATTACATGAATGTGATCCATATCACAGGGAGCACACTAGCCTCAGTTCAGTCACTTCACTCTCAGTCCCTGTGACGTCATCACAGTAGATGCTGCCCATTGCACTCAATCAAATATTAACCCTTTCAGGACATGATGTAGTGCATTCCAGCAGTGTGTCACCCTCTTTGCAGTGAAACAGTCTTGTGTCATGAATATCATGAGCGAGAATACAACTTGTCTCAGCTGAGGATTAAGCATTGTCTGATAGGCAGAGCTCCAAGTGCCAACTTAAGCATGAGTTGAACTTAACGACTGTAAACCTGTCAGTGCTAATTTTACAAGAATTACTGCACTTGTAACAATTCTCATAGACAGGTTCATGAGACTTTGGCCTGTGTCTGTACTATGATGGTCATTTAATAAAGAGGGAGAAAATCAAATCACTCTCAATGAAGTAGAATGATCTTTTGGAGCTTTTAATCTCAGTACCTTTGTTTATTTGAATGTTCACAGCACTACTATGGTACATGACCTTTCTCCTCAACCAAAGTTAATTAATCAGAATGCAGTTGCTGTTTATTGACAATTTGAAACACACAAAACAGACCCTTAATTAATTTTTCAAATCTCACTCTCACCTCTTTAAAACCTATTTGTAAAAATCGTTCTAACTCACTAGTTTGATGGCAAATTACCCAAAGTCTTCCATGCAGAAATGTAATTGCAACCTTTTAAAAACCATTATCAAGAGCGTCATTGGTGGAATTTTCCCACTTTCAGTGTTTTGTTGAGTGATATTCATGGAACCAAGTCAAACATGGCTTACAGCAACCTTTCATACACAACTAGGCTCTGGGGCTTCATTCTCAGGCAGGCAGCTGGCCGCAGTGAGAGAGGTGCTTGCTACTGCTGGGACCTTTGGTGTACATGCCATATGGTGCCAGCAACGTACAATTTCCAACAGGGAAATGAGGAACAAATCCTCACTCTTTGGTGTTTGAGCCTGTACATTCAGGACATGGCCCAGTGGAAAGGGAAGCTCACTCGCTGAATCCAGGTAGGGACCTGGAAGTTTTACTGGCTGGTGTACAGGAGGGCAATTATTTTTCCAACAAACTGTCGCAGGAGGCCATTTCACTACATCCAAGCAGCCTGGAATCAGCCCAGAACTGGTCAGTGCCCTGGGTGAAGCAGAATGACCAGCAGTGCAGGAAGAGGGACCATGATCTTCATTGTATCACAAGGATAAGAGCTACCATCTTCTATTTTGTACCTGATACTCATCAGGTCACCACTTATTCTGACAGTGTCACTGCACGTGCATTTCACCAAAGCTGATGGACTCGTTTATTCTTGAATTATGTTCCCAGAACAGCTGGCACTGATCCTCAGAATGGTGCCGTGACAGTCACAGATATCTTGAATGCTGATGGAGTGGAATTTTTTTTCTGTGGAACTTTGCAGGATGGTAACTGGACAGATTCAGTTGAGAGAACCTTGCATCTGACTGATCCGAGTGATGAAAAAATCCCACTGGCCTGAATGGTTCACTCTCCTCACCTTAGGACTTAGAACTTCCACTGTCCAGTTTCTTGGTTACAGAGAGGAGAATTGGAATGTGGCGTAGAAATAAGGTGAACTGAGTCTTTAAGTGGATGCAAGCGCATTGCTATAAGGTCATTGCTGTTCAAAGAAGAGATTCTGAAGTCACCATGTATGCCTTAGGAGAATTGCAAATATTTTTTCTTGATGTTGAGAATCTGATCTTTTATTCCCACCGTAACTTAGTACCCATATCTTCTCTGCTCATGCCATACCAGAGAAGAGAAAATTACATCCCTTTGTTATCCTTGTGGACAAAGTAAATGTTTAGCCCAAATATCTTGTGCTTTACTGCATCATACAGGGTTCACAGTGATGATCAGGAAGTAATATTTCAGTTAATGACCGCACATCTCCTTTCATTGGAAGTTTTAACTCAGTTCGCAATCTAAATGGATTTACTTCTTAATTTTGTTACTTTCAAATTTTAACATCTAAAAAAGAACCTTGTGGTGTTAAATGACAATACGTGAAGCTGTGTTTGTTTATATGTGACAACTCTACTGTGGTTCCTATTTAATTTTGAGGTCATCATCATAGGACAGAACTCTGAATGAACTTAACACTAGATTTATCTTCACATTTGTTTTGGTATCTTCAAGCTGCATATTAAGACAATTCTTTAACACATCTGTTCGACGAAGCTTTTGGTTATTTGGCGTCATGTACTTTGTTTGGTGGCAAATGTAAAATGCCTTGGGTATTTTATCATGATATATTTATCTAATATAACATCGTGAGGGGAGTACCAAAATAAACCAGTATTGCATGCATCTTAAATAGTGAAGATGACAATATCTTTATTTTCAATTTTTTGTTCTTATACATTTCAACAGAATTTGTGTCTGGAATTACCAATATTAATATCACGTATCAAGGATTGAGATTTAAATATTACATGGAGAAGTTGTAGAGGATAGAATAAAAGCCAAAAGAACTGCGGGTGCTGTAAATCAGGAACAAAAACAGAAGTTGCTACAAAAGCTGAGCTTTTTCCAGCAACTTTTGCAGAGCGCAGAATGTCTGCTCTAGATAGACCCATAAAGTTCAAATATTCTGGGAAAAGATAATACAAGTTGTCAAGAAGGCGGAATGAACAGAATCAGATGACAGCGCGTAACTGGGATAGAAATTGGTAACGATAAGGAGAACGAATAGAAATTGGGAACTGCTATTAGCCACACGTTCAAGCTGAGCGGGTCGACAGGTAGCTGTTCAGGCAAGTAAGACAGGCTGCAAGAAATCAGGATGGGATTATCACGGGGATTTCAACGTTCCTGAAGTAAAGTGGTCTGATAAGCGATAAACAGAGAAGCAATTTCCTAGCGGTAACCAGTGACGACGACTTGGTGTAATATTTCAGCAGAATACTGGAGTTTGGGATCTGGAACCTTTTGGCTTCACTACCACATGCAAGTGAAAGGCAACATCTATTGTTGAGGACTGATTTATGTGAGGGAAATAAAATGAGTGCATATTCTGACTGCTTGCACTACTTCTGAAATGTGTCTCCTGAAACTCTCTTGCAGCTTGTTGACAAGTACAACCCAACTCAGGCAAGTTTCCTGCATTTACACCAATTTGTATTATAAGAAAATGCAAACACGAGTTGCTTATAAGGTAACTTGATTGGATGAGATATCCTGTTCTTTCGGGAAAAGTGCGAAGCACGAGGTGATACTCTGGGTGAAACAATTAAGGACACAATAGCATAAGAAGTTCACCCAAGTAGCAAATAAAGTTACCAATGTTAAAAGTGAAATAGTCCCTGGCATTTCGAGGCTGGTTGCTTGAACATTTGTGGTGAATAGAGTGCTGAATACCATTAATGTTTCACTAAAGTGAAAGGATATCAAGGGAGTCGGTGTTTTTAGAAAGAAATACTGCCAGTTACATGTGGCTACAAGTTCATGAGTTGTGACTTCTTGTTTCTCAGGCTTTTGTTTTGTCATTTGTACAAATGATTTGAATGTGAATATAGGAGGCATGGTTAGTAAGTTTGCAGATGACACCAAAATTGGTGAGGTTACCTCAGAGTACAACAGAATCTTAATCAGATGGGCTGAGAGTGGTGGATGGAGTTTAATTTAGATAAATGTGAGGCACTGCATTTGGTAAGACAAATTGGCGCTGGACTTATACACCTCATGGTAAGGTCCTGGGGAGGGCTGCTGAACAAAGAGGCCCTGGGGTACAGGTTCATAGTTCTTTGAAAATAGAGTCACAGGTAGACAGGGTAGGGAAGGCTGTGTTTGGTACACTTGCCTTCACTGGTCAGCGTATTGAGTATAGGAATTGGGAGATCATGTTGTGACTATACAACACATTGATTTGGTAATTTTTGGAATAATGCTTTTAATTCTGGTCTCCCTGCTCTAGGAAGGATGTTGTGAAACTTGAAAGAGTTCAGAAAAGATTTACAAGGATGTTGTCAGAATTGGAGGGTTTAGGCTGTAGGGAGAGGCTGAATAAACTCGAGCTATTTTCCCTAGAACATTGGAGGCTGAGGTGTGACCTTATAGAGGTTCAGAGAATCAAGAGGGGCATGGATAGGGGGAATTGACAAGGTTTTGTTCCTGGCATGGGGGAGCCAAAAACTAGGGGGTATCGGTTTAAGGTGAGAGGGGAAAGATAGAAAAGGTACACAAGGCGACAACATTTTCACACAGAGGGTGGTGCATTTATGGAATGAGCTGCCAATGGAAGTGGTGGAGGCTGGTACAATTACAACATTTAAAAGGTATCTGGGTGAGTACACGAATAGGAAGAGTTTACAGGGATATGGATGAAATGCTGGCAAATGGGACTAGATCAGTTTAGGATATCTGATTGGCAAGGACAAGATGGACCATGCATCTGTTTCTGTGCTGAACAATTCTCTAAGTGTGTAGATGAGCTCATTAGAACTTAACTAAATTACTATTACCACAGCTAAAAAAATTCCTTGTATTGGAATGAATGCAGCTAATGAACTGAATGAAAATCTAGACAGAAGAGCAGATACATGAGAGAAATTCTAGTCCGTGTCTGCGCATTCAGCCTTACAGATGGGAGGTGACATCTGTCTGTTACTTAGTCAATATGGAAGTGAATACTTCTTGTAACATAATAAGTGACAACTGCAGATTTTATTTATTTAGGGAAGAAGAAAAAGGAGAAAACCTGTTTTACGAATCTGGCCAATTCAGAGTATCAGTTAAGGAAAGGAAAAATAATTCAGAAAAAGTTCATTTTGTGTCCTCCTCTCAATTTTTTCTCTTCATTCTTTTCTATTAGCGAATGTGTACATGATAAACAAATGAAAAGCATGAAAGATAATAATTATTGAATATCTTAATATTTTTTGAGGACCAGCTTAAAGTGATTGTCACAACAACCCAATGTGGAATAAGGGCAAGAAAATGCACAAACTGGTATTCACTGTCTGCAAGCTAGGTGAAAAATGATTCAGCTGTGTTTATCTGGACAATAACCGAGGACAAAAATTGAGGGCTGCAGGGAAAACAGCAAGTGGAGTCTTTGTTGACAGGGAACAGGATCTGAAATGATGGACCAAATGGCCTCCCTTTAAGGATATCATTCAAATCCCAGCCTGAGGAGTAGGGCCTCCTACTCTAACAATATGCATCTTTTAAATGATAATGAAACAAAAGGTTACCCTGTTCCCATTAAAGAGAAGTGATTTACTTGTGTGAAAACAGCAATTTTTGTGAATAAAAGCAGGAACAGTTGTTCTTCTCAGAGGCAAAAAATATTTAAATGCACAGAGGTACAGTCTGTTGTGAATTATTTTTCTGATATTAATTGTTTTGTTTGTATCATCAGGTAATATGTGGTTTGTGGGTACATAAAATAACATGATTTTAGATGTCAAGAGTACTTCATTCAAGTTCAGTCATTTATTTGTTCTTGAATTTTAGAAATAATTTATATCTTCAGCTCAGGTGCTGAGTATATGTTTGCTCTTGTAAACACAGCGAATAGATATTGTCAGAAATTGTTACAGCATGCTTTAGAATATGCCAAGAATTGGAATGGCCAATTGTGCTTTTCTTCTTAAATTGTAATTATCAGATTTCCAACTGACTGAGGGAAAATCCCTGAGCTGTTAAATATACAGTTTATGAATAGTTATCCAAAACAAAAGCCCAAAAAGTGCACACACACAAAGTTGCAAATGCTGTTAAATCAGGTACTGAGTAAATTCACCTTAAGAAATAATATAGATTGCCCAACCAAGTCACTTATAAAAATAAGCCTCTATGAAAATTACCTTCACCCTAGAAGTTAACTTGCAAATTACAAATGTTATCTCCCCTAAACAAGATTTTAGTCTTACAGATGGTTTTAGTTCCTACTTTACGGACAGTGTGCAGCAAGATTTAATCACATTAATTTCATTTTTAATTAAAATTTCCAGTTAGTGTGATGTATTTTAATCAACACTACCTAATATCTGAAGCCAGTATATAATAATTATTTCTCTTAACTTCATAATCTAATGGTGATTTGTATATATAATATAATGATCACCTTTTCTGGAATGACTGATTAAAGACACCAAGTCTTCAAATGAGCACATTTAAATAAATTATCTTCCCTCAAGCATTAGTCATTAATTATATCAATAATGTTATGAGACACCAGAAATTAATTTGAGATTGTGACAAAAGACTGCTATTTACAGTGTTTCTGGATGTGCTGGCATTTAATTCCCAACATTCACCAAGCTTTTGTTAATGTATCACACAAGAATACAACTCTCGTACATCATGAGGGCAAGTAGGTGACATATTCCCAAACTTTGCAACTCTTAGACTTACGAGAAGACATTGAGAGTGACTGGCACAGCAGTGCTTGTGGATTTGTATTTTGAAAGGAGAGCGTACATATTATTTAACTTGGCCCCACATTCACCTTCTCCCCATAAACCTGCACGCTCTTTCTTTACAACTAACAACCCCAAATCCTTGCTGAATGCTTTGACTGAACTTGCCTTCACCACATTCTCAGATCCTGAATGCTTGCTGCAGGAAAAGGCTTTGCTTCATATCATCATTGCTTCTTTTGGCAGTTCCCTCAAATCTGCACCCTCTAGATCCTGATACTTCTCCAGCTTTTCTTCATACATTCTGTTCGGATCCCTCATGATTTTGAATATCTCAAATGAATATTCTCTGAAATGCCTTCAGGGAAAATAGTCTCAAATTTTCCAATCTGTATAATGGAAGCCCCCCATCACTGGAATTACACGCAGAAATCTTTTCTGCACACGCTCCAAGGCCTACACATCCTTCCGAAAGCATGATATCCAGAATTGGATGCAACACTCCAGTCAAGACTGAACCAGTGTTTTATACAAGTTTAATTTATGTGCCTTTGTTTTGAACTCTGTGCTGCTAGTGATAAAGTCCAGGATACCATATGGTTTCTTAACCACTGTCTCAACTTGACTTCCCACCGTTTATATTTTAATCACAAAGACAGTAAGGTTCCTCTGCTCCTGCACACCCTTTGAGTACATTACATTTTTCTCCGTATTCTTTGTACAACATGAATCACTTTACACATCTCGGCATTAAATTTCATCGATCACTTAACTGCCCATTCCACCAACCTGCCAGTATCCTTGAGAAATTCTACGTTTTTTTCGTCTCTGTTTTCAACAATCACACATTTTTCAATGCCTGCAAGTTTTGAATTGTGTCCTGTGCACTGACATCTATGTCATTAATATATATCAGAAACAGCATGGTCCTAACACCAAACTCTGGAGATTCCTCTTCCACACTCCATTTCTTTTGGGCTTATCTTCATACCCCTTTTTGAGCAAGGATGTAATTCTCCAATCCCTTGGCACAACCCTGAGTGCAAGGAAATTAAAAAAAAATTATGGCTGGTATCTTCAGAATTTTGACTCTCTTGGCTGCACCTTCACAAAGTGTTATTTGATGGTCACCTCACAGTGGTGCCCAGCAGACTTTAATCCTAACAGTCTATCTAACAAATGCTACTCATCAATTTTAAATACTCTCAGACTGAACTGACTTATTTTTGTGAAAGACAGATGCAAAGTACTCATCTGATGTTTCAGCCATGCCCTGTGTTCTATTTTGGTCCCTAATTAGGCTCCTCTTTTTACTATTCTGTGTCAACATTAAACTTTTGGATTCCCTAATGTGTTAACTGCCAGTGTCTTTTCACACTCTTCTTTGTTTCTCATAATTGTTGCTCCAATTCCCTTTGATTCCTTAATCTATGTTTTTGGTTCCATTATCTTCCTCACATTTGTTCTTCATATTTATCGCTATCTCATTTATCATAGAGGGAGATTTGGATTTGTTTGCTCTATATTTTACCTTCATGGGGATGTTCATTGATTGTGCCTGAGCTCTTTCTCTTCAAAGGCCATCATTTTCAGTTCCAGTTTTGCCTACTAACCTTCAACCACAATTTTTTCTGGATCAGATCCATTCTTCCCATTTAGATTAGCTATCTTCTAGTCAGTCATTCTTACTCTGCATTGTTGCCTTCCTACTTATGTAGCAAACCTAAAGCTAATACAATGACTACTATCCTGAAATGTTACATGGCTGACACTTGATCTCTTTGGCCCTCCCCATTCCTAAGAATCAAATCGAGCAACTCTTCCTTTTTTGTTGGAGTGAAAGCAGAGGGCTGAATTTAGCCTGAATCAGCAAAATATCCATTTTGGCAAATTCATGGAGAGCACTTTTCTGTGAGCCTAAGTGAGTTCCTCACTCTATTCTCTAAATCCTGGCTCATTATCTAGACACTATGTTTCTATGGCATCCTGCTTACACCATCTGCTGTCTCACCAGAGGTGGAAGTACTTGTTATTGCCAAGGCATCAGTGTCATTTTTATAGTCCAGATATGTGTCAGGCCAAGTATCGCCAGCTAGGAGCTGTCCTTCAGTGTGCAAATTGTGGGAGAGCAGCCAAATAGGTGCCTTTCTCAGGGCACACTGGTGACAGGGTTTCATCAAAATGACAAGTGCACATGCATAAATATATTCCAAGGACAGAACCAAAACTACACAGCTTACTCATCCAAAATTACACTTCCTTGGATAGGGAGTGTTATTCTTTAACCAATGACAGTGTGGCCTGCAGCTTAGTCATGTCAACCATCACTCACCAGTATCCGCCCCCCCCCCCAAACAATGCCAGTTTGCCTCTGACTGTCGATGACAACCCCCTTCCTTCTGTAACCCATGTTCTCCAATTCACTGCCATCTCTCACCTTTGTAGTTTGAGTTGCCCTGTATGAGTACTGTCCCCTCTTCATCCCCAGCATGCTGCCTTCAATCCCTCTAACTGACACCCTCACAGCAGTGGCCTTGGATAAACTCACTTTCAGCTGATGCCAGGACTGAATATGGCCCATACCCCAGACAGTATTACAGGCCGGAATCTAAATACTGTAAAACTCCAGTCTTAGTTATTGCAGCACAGAATAGGACAATTCATCCATCTCGTGGATGTGAGCTCTTCGTGTAGAGAAATTCAGTCAGTCTCATTCCCTATTCTACTTCTATCATCTGTAAGTTTAGCTCATCGGAGTACCTAAGCAAGTTCCACTTGCCTACTATGGTGGTAGATATGGATTAATAATTTCGGTGAGCTGCACAAAAAAAATCTTTCTCACATTCCTCCCGTAGCGTCTGATCAAAACCCTTCAATATCTGCCTCCCAGTACAAAAGTTAAGTTACTTAGAACCTCTTTGCTTTGTCTACCTTATCTAACCAGTCGTTATCTTGCACACTTTTGTCAAATCTCCCTTCAATCTCTTTTGCTCCAAGGAAAACAACCAGCAGAAACAATGAAATTTATTCTGAAGGAGTGTGAGGTGATACATTTTGGCAGAAGGGGCTGGAAGAGGAAATAAAGATTAAATAGCACGATTCTGAAGAGTGTGTATGAGCATTGAGATCTTGGGATTCATGTGCTCAGGTCTGTGAGGATGGCAGGATGTACCGAGATAGTAATGTGGGGGGACTGGGGCTTCAAAACTACAGGAATACTGAGAACAAAAACAAAGTTATGTTGAACATGAATAAAGTTCTAGTCAGGCCACAACTAGACTACTTGGCTCTGGTTATCACACATTATGCTCACGTAAGAACCCTTAAAAGGATGTGAAAGAGATCTATCAGAAGAGTTTCAGATTTCAGGAATTTTAACTATAAAGTTAGGTTGGAGCAATTACACAGATCAGAGTTGTTGCAATGCAGGAGATGATATGCTCGCTGTCAGTTAATGGTTTGCGTGTTTAATTAACTTTTATGTTTTGAAATCAAACAAGGAGGAAAATATAACTCATATTATGTAAATTTTCTGTCTGATTAGTTGCACTGAAAAAGTTAATTGCTTTAAATTTTAGCACCAAATAAAAATTGAACTTAAAACTTAAAAGGGCAATTAGGGATGAGCAACAAACACCAGCCTTGCCAACGCTGCTCACATTCCAGGAGAGGAATAAAATAACATCAGGCCTTCCCATTCCGTACGAATTGAATATAAATTTAACCGTCATGATCTTCAGTTTCCCATCTGCCAGGAATTACAGCTGTGCATTGTTTTCAAGCACTCTGCTCATTTACTTGAGGTGACTTAAGTCTTTTGATAGACTGCAATGTATGCACTCATTGCCTGATATAGTCTCTGCTCTGTATCAGCATTCCCTTACCAACTGAATGTTTAAACCAATTCACAAGAGAATTTCTTCACAATCCATGTGGAGCTATTACTATGTCAAATGATTTAGCTTTCACCTGTTGAATCAGATTTCACTCAGTTGGTGAAAGAATTCCTGTCTGGTTATGTTCATTTTCTCAGTAGAAATTGGCTGCAGCTTTTATTGAATTGACATTAACAAATTTCACCAGCCAACTTGAAATTATTACAAAAAAAAACAAAATTGGCTGTCAACTTCACTTCCTCCTTTTTCTGGCCAGAAGACACGAAGTAGCACAAGAACCAACTTTAGCAAACAAGTTTTCAATACACATTTTACCAACCAACTCATAGTGTTCATATTTACAGTCCCTACCAGTAAAAGCTGAAACAAATTCCCATAAACCAAAAGTGGAAACTTTGAGAACTGCTATTGAAGTGAAGCATGGCACAACCCATTGGCATAAAAACTGAAAGAATTGCAGATGCTGTAAATCAGAAACCAAAACAGAAATTGCTGGAAAAGCTCAGCAGGTCTGGCAGCATCTGTGAAGTGAAATTCAAATGAATGTTTCAGGTCATCTACAAATGTGTAAGTGCTGACAAGTAACAGAGTTTTACTATCAAACTCGGAAGTGCAGGAGAATGAGAAAAGTGTTGTTTGCCATTTCAGTGCCATCTCCAAGGCATGGCTAACATACTCATTTTGCCACTTTGCTCCGTTTTATGTTAAGAGCAAGATTCACTTTTCTGACAAGAGATTCTGATCAGGACTCCTTCAGAAATTCACAGCCGTACTTAAAATCCAATAGGTCCCTTTTAATGACGGATGTTCATAAGAGAAACCACTTGCCTTTTTTTTCACAGCAGGTCTTCTATATCCTGCGAGTGGGGAAACAGGGGAGGACTTTGGAAAGGGGGCAAGGGCAAAGGGGTCAGCTCCTGGGTGGTAGTGAGAGGGTGCGTATCTCTCTGGGGGGAGAAGAAATGTCAGATCTTGTGGGAGACAGGGGGAGGAGAATGAGTAACATCTTACTTAAAACTTACTCCCAGCTAACATGAGCCTTGCAGTGACATTTTGTAAATGTATCTCAATAAGAGAGTAGGACAGATTTTGCTGTAGAAATAACGATGACACTAACAGCGCACATGGTAACTTTTACCAACTAAAAAATACCAGAAAAACTTTATCTTGTCCATTCCACTGTAAAGGTATAAAAAGTTTTAAATTACAGCCAAACTTCAAACTAATTTGCAGAAGTATGGAAATTTTGTCCTTTATGATTTTAATTATTTTTGGAATTTTAAAAAAAATCTTTCTTGCTTCATTTCTTTCTCTTTCTCTCTCTTCATACCATCTTTCTTAATTCTTCTTTCTTTGCCAGATTTAAAATTGAATTAAAAATCCAAGCTGATAGGGCAGATGGCCTTATCAACCACAGTGGCCAAAATCCGCAGTTCCAGGTGAAGATAGATATGTTGGAAGCACTGATGTGGGAGGTGGCATCATCAGTGCTGTTGCAGTGGAGATTGAGAAACTGGAAGAACGGAGCAGGAAGTGGGTGGAAGGGACTCTACTCAAGACAAGAATAGGAAGGAGTAGGCCATAGAAACCCTCGAGTGTGTTTTGTCACTTAATAAGATCATCACCAATCTGCAATTAAACTTGATATATCTATCTTTTCTCCATCTACATTTTTATTATTCAAAGGCACCAATCTATGAAGCTCAGTTTTAACTAAGCATTTTTCTTGCATGAACTGCATTGTTTGGGAGGGAGTTTCAAATTTCCACCACTCTTCGCATGAAGGAATATTTCTTAATTTCGCAGCAGCCAAGATCTAGCTCCAATTTCTTTGACCGTGTAGCCCTCCCCAACCATTGTCAATCCCATGCTGATCGTCAGTTAGCTCAGGCAGCTGGACAGCTGCTCTGCGATGCACAGTGGAACCACCGGTGCAGATTCAATCCCTGCTCCAGTTGAGGTCACTGTGAGGTCTCACATTCTCATCCTCACACACATTGCCTGAGGCATGGTGACCTTCAGGTCACATTCACTGCTAGCTGTCCCTCCCTAATGAGGGATCAGCCTATGGTTATTTCCACACTGATCCAATCCCCAAACAGCAGTACTTTCAAACTAGTTTCTCCCAACTAACCCTATCAACTCCTCTTAGTATCCTAAAGGCTTAAATTAAATCACTCCTTGTCCTTCTCAGTGATGCTGTGGATGGAAGATCTTCAGGTAAAGTCAATGACACTCCTCCAAAGAATGGCTTGATGTTTAATGGTGGAGTCATGATCCAGTTGAAGGTAAAAGGACATGTCAGAAAATTGGCATTCGGCCTCCTACCGACGTGACACCCTAACCCACTCCTCCACCAGTGAGAACTAGAGAATGTAACAGTCCCATTTCATGAGGACAACAGATTAGCAGCCAACAGCATTTTGATGACCCTTAAAAACTCATTCCTCACCCACCCATCCCACATGACCCTTATACCTCCATTTATCTTCAACAGCCATTCATTCAATCAGGATGTCTTTGAAACAGATATTTGAAAAGAAACTCACGGTCTCATACAATGGTAATTCAATCACTCTCATTCATGAAAGCCATTCTATATATTTACAGGCTTTCAACTCATCAATCCACAATAGGAACAAGTATTTGTTCACTTAATGCAAAGACAGATAATCATTCAGTAATCATTTCAAACTATCAAAATGGGAACACAGGCCCCTGCTTAAATGTGTGCTCTTGTATCTTTAGAAAATGAGTCAAGCATTCATAAAAGGTTTCATATTTAGGTTTTCAAAAATCTGCTCCTGTACTGAAAAGTAGCCATGAGGGACAGGGGTGACGGAGAAAACTCAAACTTCCTACTGTGTTTACTGTGATGACTCCAACTTCAGAAAAGGCACATGTGGGCCCATAAGCCCAAGCCCATCTAGATCCACAAAAGGCCGCACAAAAATAGTAAACAGATGGGAAGACATTGCAAATGTGTAATTAGTGCAAACAGTTTCTGTATTATATGTCATTTTCAACCGAACTCATGGCCTTTTCAATTAAAAAAAATAGCCTTATGGCATTTCCTGTTAAGGGTCTACAACCCTCAAAAACAATTCTTCATTCTGGTTGGTTAGGGAAATGCACAGCCTTTGCCTCATTCCTATGTAGAGGGTGCTGTGTCAACCTCGCTTTCTAAATACACAGCTTCAGTGCAGAATCCACCGTCTATGGGCGAGCGTAATTTTAATGAATGGCTAGAGCTGTTTGCTCACTGTCAACAGCAAAATTCAACCTATATGTTTGTGCAATAATTTTCATTCTATACATGTCACGTCAAAAAAAGAGACTGATTCTATACCGAGAGATTTTCAGATGCAGTTGGTTGAAGATCCCATTTTCAAATGCAATCGTCCATTGATCCTTAGCAAGAACATGGAGAGCACTTGGGGAGTAGCCGGCGATGAGGAGTAATGGGGAAGATACCATGGTGAAAGCAGGTGCAAGTGGGAGGCTGAAGCTTCAAAATGCACTGTGGGAGCAGGACAGATTGGGAGACAGCAGAGCATGTACTCCAGCCACTCTACCTACTGGCTCACTGTCACCTATCGTATATGTGACAGTTGCCCATAATGTCCAGATGTGGGTGCCACTACACTGAAAATTCTACAGAAGATTTTTGCACATGCTCAGGGCCTGCAGAATCCAGGTTGAGAACAACCCATCCAGCAACAACAATGTATGGTTGCACTGTACTGCTGTACAAAGTTCAGAGGTAGTCAGGAGTAATTTCAAGAAAATCATCTCATTAAAGTATTTTGAGTTAAACTTCATTCTTACAACGTGGAGGTACCAGTGGTGGTCTGGGGTGGACAAGCGCCGAAATCACACGACACCAGTTTAAAGTCCAACAGATTTATTTGAAAACATAAGCTTTCGGACCCTTGGAAAAGCTTGTGCTTTTAAATAAATCTGTTGGACTACTACCTGGTGAGGTGTGATTTTTGACCTTAGTTCTTACATTTCATGCTCAGCTTTAGACTCCTGCAAGTTTTTCAATTTGAATTCTTTTAAATCATGCGAGAGTTATAGTGTTCACTTTGAGCTACTTCCAATCTATATGCTGCATCTTTTGCAAATTAGAACAATAATTCACAGTGGACAATTGGGGAAATGGTATAGAGAGTGAGAAGCTTAGCCTTGATACCCAATTGTATGCAAAATATTGCATTTTTTATGGTGGTTAACTTTTGCATTAGTTATCTGTCAAGAGCAGTGTCTGTGATTAATATTTTTTGCTCTTAGAAAAAAAGTTATTGGAATCCATTTAGAAGATTGTACAAATTAGGATATGATTCCGACACTTCCATCTGATCCTACTTTGTGATGCTTAGTGAGGGAAATATATATTCTATTTCGTCAAATACATTTTATGTTTGATTTACTGGATATTAAGCATAATAACTCTGACACAATAAAACAGCACCATGTAGCTAGTTTATAAAAAAAGCAAAACTATCAGTTTACTGTCATTTCACATGCTGTGTACTTTCCTCATGGCAAAGAAATCAATCGGTTTTATTTGATGTAATTGCATAGTCCTGTTGGGAAATATGCCACAAATGCTTCACTGTTTGTTCCCTTACTCAATAAATGTACCAATTGTAGTCACCCCAGAGTCCTCAAGGGAACAGTTAGTGCAGTACATCTCAGCTGTGAAAGACGGATTTGTCTTATGTATTGAAATTCTGCTGGCATTCACCAGCATGATTTCTGTATCCTGAAACAGCTTTCATCATTGCTCAAGCTTTTCACTGTAACACAAAGGCAGCAACCCAAACAATGCATAGCCACTCCCAGTAAGGTCATTCACTCGACCAAGGGGAGGCTGAACCATGGCCAAGTTGGAGTTGCACTTTTGCAGAAATATAGCAGGACGCAGTGAAAATCTTACAAAAAAAATGCACATTCCTTTTATTTTCTTTCAGTGTTGGGGGAAAACTCAAAAACATACCTAATGTTCCAAACAGTAAATTGTGAGTAGTGAAATATTTATTACATTTATCGTGTGGAAAATACTGGCAGAATTCTGACTTAGTACATTCATTCAGAGATAGAAACAGATTTGTACTCAGCAAGGGTCAACATATACATTTCCTGGAGCAATTCATTTGTCATACAAACAGAAATAGTGATTGCAATAAATTCCATGTAAAATGAGAGTTATTTACTGGCTTGTATGGAAATTATTAGAGCACCTTTGAAAATTCCAATTCTGGCAGATGACTAGAGTTTGTGCATTCTCCCAGTGTCTGTTTGGGTATCTTCTGGTGCTCCACTTTCCTCCCACAATCCAATGATGTGCAAGTTGGGTGAATGGACATGCTAAATTGCCAACAGTGTCCAAGGATGTGCAGGCTAGGAGGATTAGCCGTGGGGATTGCAAGGTCACAGAGATAGGGTCGGGGGGGTGGATCTGGGTGGGATGCTCTTCGGACAGTCAGCATGGCGTCGATGGACTGAATGGCCTGCTTCCACACTCTAGGGATTCCATGACTCTATGACTACAGTCGCTTCTCGAGAATGTCGAATCAAAGAAGATTCATATGAGGGCATTCAGAGAATTCAGAGAATAAAAATACCACAGATGACCTGCAAGCACTCCTCATGGTAAAACAAAAGTGTAGAAGTCACAGATTGCTGGACGTATGTGGCATCAAACCCACGAGAAATGTTAGATGGACAGAGGCAGTGAACACTGGCACTGAGAGCCTCATTTTTAACATAAGAAATCATGGCTACAAGAGGCTCAAAGATGCAATTACAACAGGCAAGATAATATTTTGTCCATTCACCTTGGATACCTTGGGAATACATACTTCAGCCTCAAAGAATTGTTATACAACCTACTCTTCACATTGGACTCTGATTGAATTCATACACAACAATTACGCACCTGTCCTAACAGCAATTACTTAAAGTGGCTGCACACTCCTAAAAATTGCCTCCTCCCTGTAACAGACTAATAACAGCAAATGACTCTCTTCACTTTTCAGGAATTATTGGCATACCCAAAGGCTAGCCTTCCACTTTGAAGGGATTGGCCACTGGCGACGTATAGCAAAATGTAAACATCTCATGCACTATTTGGAAAAGATCACAGAGCTTGAGGGCAGGCACTTGGATCTGGCTGTGGAGACTTTTTGCTGGTGTTTGTCCACAAATGACCATCTAGAGTGTTGCTTCATTGAGGTACCATTGAAACATACAGCCACATTCCTACACTCCTTTTCATCTTCGTGATCCTGAGTTCTATACTGGGACCATATGCCAGATGTCTATGTTAATGTTTGCATCTGCCTGATTCATACTATTTAGGCTTTGGGGTTTTGTGGGAGGACACTTCAGAAACTGTTGACCCTAAACTTGGTTGAGAGACTTGGGGCATGTTTGTTGCAATCTTTCTTAATTTTGCAGCACTGTTCTAACTTCAGATAGAATTCCATCAGCTATCTTATATTACTTCCTGCATGCAGAATACCCTGGAGTTTAAACAGCCTACTTGTTTAATTCATTTCTATTGAAGATCTTCTATTAATTTTTCACAAAATGTAAATTTTGGTGTTCTTTTTGCTTATCATTGTCAGGATTATAAGCATTTGTAACATGAACCTTACACATTCTTCAAGTGTCCACATGGGTTTCTGCCAGGTGCTTTGGTTTCCTCTCACAGTCTAAAGATGTACAAGCTCAGCACATTAGCCATGTTAAATTGCCTCGTAGTGTCCAGGGATGTGCAGGCTAGATGGGTTAGCCCAGGTAAATGTAGGGTTAAATGGTGATAGGCTGTGGGGTCTGGGTAGGATGCTCTTCAGAGGGCCAGTATGACTTGATGGGCTGAAAGGCCTCTATCTGCATAGTATGACAGCATTCAGATGGATTTGTTGAGTCTCTGATTATGTAGTCGAACCACTCGCTCTAAACTCTGGAATCATTTACTTAAAAAGATGGTAACAGAAAAAAAAAATGGTGCAATTATCTAGGAACATGGATGCCTGAGGCCAAATGGAATGAGGTAACAGGTGGAATAACTGGGTAAGAGCTTGACTGAGTGTATGAGGGGAATAACTAAGCAGTGGTGTTGGAATTTTTGGTGTGAAAGGTGGAATAAAACTGACTGCAGAAGTTTATATTTGGGCTGTATCTAACCAACATTTAAGCTCTTTAACTTGTTCTAATTTCATTTGTTAAAACACAAGTAAGCAAATTCAATTCCTGAAATCTGTGCTGTCATTTTATTGGATCTTGGATGATCTGCACCTCAATACTGAATTCTTCCCAAACAAAATCTACTGCACTCACTCTTGAAGATTACCACTGATCTAGAGCCAGGAGTGTTTTTATTTGAAGCAATGGAGGAAAAGTTACGATCTTTTTTTGAAATCAAAGCTTTTATTGGACATCTTAATTTTCTGAACTCAAGGTGAGTTTACTTTCACAGTCTTCAAAATGTAAAACCCCAATATGATTCTGCAGAATCACGTGTTCAACAACACATTGATTTGGAGCCAATCTACCATCCTCTGAGAAAAAGAACAGGAAATGACATCACTAACGCAGGAAATGACATCACCAACCCAAGGAAACCTAAACAGATAAATAGAAAGTGGGACAGAACACCAGCGCTTCACTGGAGGCTCACTGTTGATGTTACCTAGAATGGTGACAAAACATCTGGGGACAAACCTTACAGCTCAGTGAACCAGCTTACATCTCAAACACAATAAAGACCCACTCTCTTGTGGACTGAGAGGACGAGAGTGCTGTCTTGGAAGTGAAAGGAGGACGTCGGGTTGGCTGTGCACCCTTGCGACCAGTGGATCTTAATGCTGGCTTCGGCCTAACGCTGGTTCAGGGGAGCAGCCAACCTGCAACGATGGCTGCGGCAAGTGCTCGTGCCCCAGGTCAGGGGGTCCGGAACACCATCCGTGTTTCTGTAAAGAAGGTGGATGAAGGTGCACCTGTGGACCGCACCTTCTTCGTGAAGAGGGTCCTGTTGGACTGTTGTGAGTTTGCTGCTGCGGACATTTACTGCCTGCAGGATTTCCCCGGAGGGGGTTTTTACGATGTGACCTTCCGGAGTGCCAAGCTTTGCGAGCGCTTCCTGGAGGTTTTCAAGGAGAAAGGAGGTGAGGGCCCCCTCTCTGTATTGACCGCTGTCCCACTGTTTGTGATGCCAGCACAGAGGAGCCGTATGGTGACTGTACACATGTACAACCCGCATGTGCCAGCAGTTGATGTCCTGACCTTCCTCGGAAGGTATGTGAAGGTGGAAGGGGACCTAACTGACATCGTGGACCCCTTTGGCATCTGGACGAGTAAGAGGCAGGTCAAGGTGACGCTGAGGATGGGCGCAGACGGGAATGTCGCACGCCCACCGTCCAGCTTCGCGATCGGCGGGAGCAGGGGCTACCTGACCTATGCAGGGCAACCTAAAGTCTGCCATGCCTGTGGTAGGTCAGGTCACATGGCGGCCGACTGCAAAGCCACCATCTGCAGGAACTGCAGGGAGGAGGGACACCTTGCAAAGGATTGCCCACGAGAGAGAAGCTGCAACCTTTGCGGGGAAGCGGGCCACTTCTATAGGGCATGCCCGCGGCGGGGTACCACCTACGCCCAGGTCGCCGGCAGGGGAAATGCGGGGCCAGCCCCCCCGGAGGAGAGGAAGGCACCAGGGCCCAGCAAGGACCCCACTAATGTGCAGGAGGGCCAGGCCGTGCAGGAGGGCCCAGCCCTGCAGGATGGGCCCGAGGCCAGCAAAGCACCCCTGCAGGCTCCGATCCCCCCCGACAACCCGGAGCCAATGGAGGCGGCGGCAGGCAACCCAGGGGAGTGGACTACAGTCCGGAAAGCGAGGAGGAAGGTGCGTCGACGGGCCCAGGAACCGCAACAATCAGGAGGGAAGAGGCAGCTACAGGGGGGCTATAAGAGCTCCTCTGACGAGGCGGATTCGGAGAGGGCCCACCCGAAGCAGAAGTTAAAGGTCTCGAGGGGGAAGGAAAGCAGCACCCCGCTTCCAGGTGACGGGAGGCGTCCTGAGGCTCACTCCGACACCCAGTCAAGTGCCGCTGGAGCACTGGAGGGCCCCCCGGAACTTCCAGGCGGGAAGGAGGAAACAGCACGTCCCCAGCCTGATCCGGAGCCAGACCCTCCTGCCTCCGCACCCCTGGCGGGGGGATGCCACCCGGAAGGCAGCACAGACGGTTTCCTGAGCCCAGAGAGCGTCCAGCAGTTAGCCCGGGCAATGGGCATGAAGGGACAGATGGAGGGGCTGGACCTTGGACCTGGGGAGGGTACTGCGGTCACTGCCCACAATGGGGGTACGAATTGCGAGCATTAATGTGCACAGCGTCAAGTCAACCGCGAGATGTGTGTCCACGTTGGCCTACCTGACCACCATCAAGGCGGACCTCCTGTTTCTGCAGGAGTGCGGGATACCGCACCTCGGCAGGTACGGGAAATGGTCCGGCGCCTGGACCTGTGGGCCTTCGATCTGGTCGGGGGGTAACGACTGTCGCTCCTCGGGCCTGGCTATTCTGCTGCGGGGGCACAACTTCACCATCTCTCAAGTTCAGGAGGTGGTGGTGGGACGCCTCCTAGTGGCTGACATCACCTACAGGAATGCTCCCCTGAGGCTGATCAACGTGTACGCCCCAGTGGTACGGAGTGGGCGGTTGGACGTCCTGCAGCGGCTTCCACCCCTGCTGGCTACGTCCAGGCCGGTCATCCTAGGCGGAGACTTCAACTGCATCATTGATGCAGATGGAAGATCCGGCGTGGGGACAGCGGGTGGGGGGATTCAACTGGACGTCACGTCCAGATTCCTGATGGGCACGGTGAAGGACGCCAAGCTGCTCGACGTCTTCAGCACCCCTGCAGACGGAGCGCAGCAGAGGTACACCTGGTCGCGGCCAGACGGGTCTATCCGCTCAAGGATAGACTTCCTGTTTGTGTCACGGACGTTCTCGGTCAGATCCACTGGTGTCGAGCCGGTGTTCTTCTCTGACCACTGCCTCCTGTTGGCCGACTGTCACTTACAGGACGACCAGCCGGCCGGCAAGGGGACGTGGAAGCTCAACACGACTCTGTTGACCCCAGAGAACGTCGCGGAGCTTAAGAGGGAGTACACCGGTTGGAGAACCATGAAACCCCTCTTTGAGTCTCCAGGCGACTGGTGGGAGACGGTGAAGGAGAACATCAAGAGGTTCTTTGTCCTCAAGGGTGTTCAGAAGGCAAGAGAGAGGCGGGGAAAGCTGTCGCGACTCCAGAAAAGGGTGCAGAACCTGCTCCTTCTGCAGTTGATGGGGGTCGATGTCACGGAGGACCTCCGCGAGGTGAGGGGCCAGCAAGCCTCGCTCTTCGCGGCGGAGGCCTCCAGGATAATCTTCCGGTCCAGGGTCCGCTCCGTGGAGCAGGACGAGACGTGCTCGCGTTTCTTCTTTCAGAAGGTGCACAAAGAGAGCTCTGTGCTTAGCCGGCTGAAGGAGGACGACGGCTCGGTGACGTCGTCTCGGCCCGACGTTTTGAGGATCAGCAGATCCTTCTATGCCGGACTGTACGACACGAAGCCCACGGACAGCACGGCCTCCGAGTCGTTCCTGTCGTCTATCACGGAGGTCTTAGACGACGGCACGAGGGAGTGGCTGGACCGGCCGATATCCCTGGACGAGCTGGCCAGAGCCCTCAAGTCCTTGCAGAGGAATAGGACTCCCGGAAGTGATGGCTTACCGGTCGAGCTGTATTCTGCTCTGTGGGGCCTGGTCGGCCAGGACCTGCTGGAGGTGTACGATAGTGCGCTTCGGGCAGGGGAAATGTGCAAGTCCATGAGGAAGGGCATCATCACCCTCATTTACAAGAGGAAGGGGGAGAGGGAAGAAATTAAGAATTGGCGTCCCATTTCACTTTTGAACGTGGACTACAAAATCCTGGCCAAGGTCATTGCCAACCGGGTCAGGTCTGTCCTGGAGTCGGTGATTCACCCTGACCAAACCTGTGCTGTGCCGGGCAGGAAGATCGCTGAGAGCCTCACGCTCATCAGGGATACGATCGCCTACGTACAGGACAGGCGGGTGGACACCTGCCTCGTCAGCCTGGACCAGGAGAAGGCCTTCGACAGGGTCTCTCATGCTTACATGAGGGACGTCCTCTCCAAATTGGGGTTCGGGGAGGGCATCCGCAATTGGATCCGGCTGCTCTACGCCAACATCATTAGCGCAGTCTCGATCAACGGGTGGGAATCAGACAGTTTTCCTGTTAGATCTGGAGTCAGGCAGGGCTGCCCGCTCTCTCCTGCCTTGTTCGTGTGCTGTGTGGAGCCCTTCGCCGCCTCCATCAGGAAGGATGTGAGCCTGAGGGGCGTGACTATCCCAGGCAGCGGAGGCCTTCAGGTCAAGACCTCCCTGTACATGGATGATGTCGCCGTCTTCTGCACCGATCGTCGGTCGGTGAGTAGGCTGTTGGACATCTGCGGCCAGTTTGAACTGGCCTCGGGTGCCAAAGTCAATAGGGGTAAGAGCGAGGTCATGTTCTTCGGGAACTGGGACGACCGCTCCTTCATCCCCTTCACCATCAGGACAGACTACCTGAAGGTGCTGGGTGTTTGGTTTGGTGGAGCTGGGGCATGCACTAAGACTTGGGAGGAGCGTATCTCCAAATTTAAGCAGAAGCTGGGCAGGTGGACGCTCCGGTCCCTCTCCATCGCGGGTAAGAACCTGGTCGTCAGGTGCGAGGGGCTTTCGGTACTGTTGTATGTGGCGCAGGCCTGGCCTATTACCTGGACCTGCGCCGCTGCGGTCACCCGGGCCATCTTCCACTTCATTTGGGGGTCGAGGATGGACCGGGTCCGCAGAGATACCATGTACAAAGACCTGGGAAATGGGGGAAAGGGCGTACCGAACGCCACCCTCGCCCTGACGGCTACCTTTGTGTGTGGCTGCATCAAGCTGTGCGTAGATCCTCAGTACGCAAACACCAAGTGTCACTACTTACTGAGGTTCTACCTGTCCCCGGTGTTGCGAAGGATGGGCCTGGCCTCGTTGCCGCGGAACGCTCCGAGTAGTTGGACCGTTCCGTACCACCTGTCCTTCGTGGAGAAATTTTTGAAAGGAAACACCTTTGACCACAAGGCCGTCAGGCAGTGGTCAGCACGTAGTATCCTCAGGACCCTTCGGGAAAAGGAGAGGGTGGATCCCGTCGTGTGGTTCCCCACGCAGACTGCCAAAGTCGTTTGGCAGAATGCCTCATCGCCAGAACTTTCAAACAAGCACAAGGACATTGCTTGGCTGGCGGTGAGAGGGGCTCTGCCAGTGAGATCCTTTATGCATGCCCAGAATCTCTGCACCACCGCACGCTGCCCTCGAGGTGGCTGCGGGGGGGACGAGACTGTTGATCACCTCCTTCTGGAGTGTGCCTATGCGCAGGAGGTCTGGAGGGGGATGCAGTGGTATTTGTCGAGTTTCGTCCCGAGCAGCTCCGTGACGCGGGACTCCGTGCTCTACGGGCTGTTTCCGGGGACGCACACCGAGACCAACATCAACTGCGCCTGGAGGACCATCAATGCGGTGAAAGACGCTCTTTGGTCTGCCCGCAACTTGCTGGTCTGCCAGCTGAAAGAACTGACCCCGACCGAGTGTTGCAGACTGGCGCACTCCAAGGTCCAGGGCTACGTGCTGAGGGACGCGCTAAAGCTTGGGGCAGCCGCCGCCAAGGCGCGGTGGGGAAAGACCACCGTATGAGCCCCCTCGTCCAGAAAAGGGAAAAGAATCCTATCTGGTAACTGGGCCCAGCTGGCGCCTTCCCCAACTGGGCAGGGGGCCAACTGGGACTGTGCGGGGTGACGACTGCCGGGGCGGTTTCTTTGCTTTGTTTCTTTTTTCTCTGTTTTGTTTTTTTTTTCCTTTAGTTGGTGTACGTACCCCCGGGTAACCCGGAGTGGCTTGCATGACTGGGTAGGTGTATAAATGTTTTATTTTTTGTACATTCTATGAATAAAGTATATTTTTTCAAAAAAAAAAAGGTGATGAAACGTCTGGGAACAACCTTCCAGCTCAGTGAACCAGCTTACATCTGGAACAAAATAAAGACCCACTCTCTTGTGGACCGAGAGGAGGAGAGCGCGACTGTGTTGGAGGTGGAAGGAAGACGTCGGGTTGGCTGTGCACCCTTGCAATCAGTGGATCTTAATGCTGGCTTCGGCCTAACGCTGGTTCAGGGGAGCAGCCTACCTGCAATGATGGCTGCGGCAAGTGCTCATGCCCCAGGTCAGGGGTCCGGAACACCATCCGTGTTTCCGTGAAGGTGGATGAAGGTGCACCTGTGGACTGCACCTTCTTCGTGAAGGGGCTCCTGTTGGACTGTTGCGGGTTCGCTGCTGCGGACATTTACTGCCTGTAGGATTTCCCCGGAGGAGGTTTTTACGATGTGACCTTCAGGAGTGCCAAGCTTTGCGAGCGCTTCCTGGAGGGTTTCAAGGAGAAAGGAGGTGAGGGCCCCCTCTCTGTATTGACTGCTGTCCCGCTGTTTGTGATGCCAGCGCAGAGGAGCCGTATGGTGACCATACACATGTACAACCCGCATGTGCCAGCAGTTGATGTCCTGACCTTCCTTGGAAGGTACGTGACGGTGGAAGGGGACCTAAGTGACATCATGGACCCCTTTGGCATCTGGACCAGTAAGAGGCCGGTCAAGGTGACGCTGAGGATGGGCGCGGACGGGAACATTGTACACCCAACGTCCAGCTTCACAATCGGTGGGAGCAAGGGCTACCTGACCTACGCAGGGCAAGCTAAAGTCTGCCATGCCTGTGGTAGGTCAGGTCACGTGGCGGCCGACTGCAAAGCCACCATCTGCAGGAACTGCAGGGAGGAGGGACACCTTGCAAAGGATTGCCCACAAGAAAAAAGCTGCAACCTTTGTGGGGAAGCGGGCCACCTCTATAGGGCATGCCCGCAGCGGGGGACCACCTACGCCCAGGTCGCCGGCAGGGGCAATGCGGGGCCAGCACCCCCGGAGGAGAGGAAGGCACCAGGGCCCTGCAAGGACCCCACTAATGTGCAGGAGGGCCCAGCCCCGCAGGATGGGCCCGAGGCCAGCAAAGTGCCCCTGCCGGCTCCGCTCCCCCCCGTCAACCCGGAGTCGATGGAGGTGGCGACAGGCGACCCAGGGGAGTGGATGACGGTCTGAAAAACGAGGAGTAAGGTGCGTCGGCGGCCCCAGGAACCGCAACCATCAGGCGGGAAGAGGCAGCTACAGGGGGGCTATAAGAGCTCCTCTGACGAGGGGGATTTGGAGAGGGCCCACCCGAAGCAGAAGCTAAAGATCTCAAGGGAGAAGGAAAGCAGCACCATGCTTCCAGGTGACAGGAGGCGTCCTGAGGCTCCCTCCGACACCCAGTCACGTGCCGCTGGGGCACTGGAGGGCCCCCCGGAACTTCCAGGCGGGAAGGAGGAAACAGCGCGTCCCCAGCCTGTCCCAGAGCCGGACTCTCCTGCCTCCGTACCCCCGACAGGGGGATGCCACCCAGAAGGCAGCACGGATGGTTTCCTGAGCCCGGAGAGCGTCCAGCAGTTCGTCCGGGCAATGGGCATGAAGGGACAGATGGAGGGGCTGGACCTTGGACTTGGGGAGGGTACTGCGGTCTCTGCCCACAATGGGGGCACGAGTTGTGAGCATTAATGTGCGCAGCGTCAAGTCCACCGCAAGATGTGTGTCCACGTTGGCCTACCTGACCACCGTTAAGGCGGACCTCCTGTTTCTGCAGGAGTGCGGGATACCGCACCTCGGCAGGTACGGGAAATGGTCCGGCGCCTGGACCTGTGAGCCTTCGATCTGGTCGGGGGGTAACGACTGTCGATCCTCGGGCCTGGCTATTCTGCTGCGGGGGCGCAACTTCACCATCTCTCAAGTTCAGGAGGTGGTGGGGGGGGCGCCTCCTAGTGGCTGATGTCACCTACAGGAACGCTCCCCTGAGGCTGATCAACGTGTACGCCCCAGCAGTACGGAGTGAGCGGTTGGCCGTCCTGCAGCGGCTTCCACCCCTGCTGGCTACATCCAGGCCGGTCATCCTAGGCGGAGACTTCAACTGCATCATTGATGCAGATGGAAGATCCGGCGTGGGGACAGCGGGTGGGGGGAGTCAACTGGACATCACGTCCAGATTCCTGATGGGCACGGTGAAGGATGCCAAGCTGCTCGACATCTTCAGCACCCCTGCAGACGGAGCGCAGCGGAGGTACACCTGGTCGCGGCCAGACGGGTCTATTCGCTCAAGGATAGACTTCCTGTTTGTGTCACGGGCGTTCTCTGTCGGGTCCACCGGTGTCGAGCCGGTGTTCTTCTCTGGCCACTGCCTCCTGCTGGCCGACTGTCACTTACAGGACGACCAGCAGGCCAGCAAGGGGACGTGAAAGCTCAACACGACTCTGTTGACTCCAGAGAACGTCAACGAGCTTAAGAGGGAGTATGCCGGTTGGAGAAATGTGAAACCCCTCTTTGAGTCTCCGGGCGACTGGTGGGAGATGGTGAAGGAGAACATCAAGAGTTTCTTTGCCCTCAAGGGTGTTCGGAAGGCGAGAGCGAGGCGGGGAAAGCTGTCACGACTCCAGAAAAGGGTGCAGAACCTGCTCCTTCTGCAGTTGATGGGGGTCGATGTCACGGAGGGCCTCCGTGAGGTGAGGGGCCAGCAAGCCTCGCTCTTCGCCGCGGAGGCCTCCAGGATAATCTTCTGGTCCAGGGTCCGCTCTGTGGAGCAGGACGAGACGTGCTCGCGTTTCCTCTTTCAGAAGGTGCACAAAGAGAGCTCTGTGCTTAGCCGGCTGAAGGAGGATGACGGCTTGGTGACATCGTCTCGGCCCGACTTTTTGAGGATCAGCAGATCTCTCTATGCCGGATTGTACAACATGAAGCCCACGGACAGCACGGCCTCCGAGTCGTTCCTGTCATCTATCATGGAGGTCTTAGACGACGGCACGAGGGAGTGGCTGGACCGGCCGATATCCCTGGACGAGCTGACCAGAGCCTTCAAGTCCTTGGAGAGGAATACGACTCCCGGGAGTGATGGCTTACCGGTCGAGCTGTATTCCGCTCTGTGGAACCTTGTCGGCAGGACCTGCTGGAGGTGTACGATAGTGCGCTTTGGGCAGGGGAAATGTGCAAGTCCATGAGGAAGGGCATCATCACCCTCATTTACAAGAGGAAGGGGGAGAGGGAAGAAATTAAGAATTGGAGTCCCATTTCACTATTGAACGTGGACTACAAAATCCTGGCCGAGGTCATAGCCAACCGGGTCAGGTCTGTCCTGGAGTCGGTGATTCACCCTGACCAAACCTGTGCTGTGCCGGGCAGGAAGATTGCTGAGAGCCTCGCGCTCATCAGGGATACGATCGCCTACGTGCAGGACAGGTGGGTGGACACCTGCCTCGTCAGCCTGGACCAGGAGAAGGCCTTCGACAGGGTCTCTCATGCTTACATGAGGGACGTCCTCTCCAAATTGCGGTTTGGGGAGGGCATCCGCAATTGGATCCGGCTGCTCTACACCAACATTGTTAGCGCAGTCTCGATCAACGGGTGGGAATCGGACAGTTTTCCCGTCAGATCTGGAGTCAGGCAGGAATGCCCGCTCTCTCCTGCCTTGTTCGTGTGCTGTGTGGAGCCCTTCGCCACATCCATCAGGAAGGACGTGAGCCTGAAGGGCGTGACTATCCCAGGCAGCGGAGGCCTTCAGGTCAAGACCTCCCTGTACATGGACGACGTCGCCGTCTTCTGCACCGATTGTCGGTCGGTGAGTAGGCTGTTGGACATCTGCGGCCAGTTTGACCTGGCCTCGGGTGCCAAAGTCAATAGGGGTAAGAGCGAGGTCATGTTCTTCGGGAACTGGGACGACCGCTCCTTCATCCCCTTCACCGTCAGGACAGACTACCTGAAGGTGCTGGGTGTTTGGTTTGGTGGAGCTGGAGCATGCACTAAGACTTGGGAGGAGCGTATCACCAGACTGAAGCAGAAGAAGGGCAGGTGGACGCTCCGTTCCTTCTCCATTGCGGGCAAGAACCTGGTTGTCAGGTGCGAGGGGCATTCGGTACTGTTGCATGTGGCGGAGGCCTGGCCTATTCCCTGGACCTGCGCCGCTGCGGTCACCAGGGCCATCTTCCACTTCATTTGGGGGTCGAGGATGGACCGGGTCCGCAGGGACACCATGTACAAAGACCTGGAAAATGGGGGAAAGGGTGTACCGAACGCCACCCTCGCCCTGATGGCTACCTTTGTGTGCAGCTGCATCAAGCTGTGCGTAGATCCTCAGTGCGCAAACACCAAGTGTCACTGCTTACTGAGGTTCTACCTGTCCCCGGTGTTGCAAAGGATGGGCCTGGCCTCGTTGCTGCGGAACGCTCCGAGTAGTTGGACCGTCCCGTACCACCTGTCCTTCGTGGAGAAATTTTTGAAACGAAACACCTTTTGACCTCAAGGCCGTCAGGCAGTGGTCAGCACGTAGTATTCTCGAGACCCTTCGGGAAAAGGAGAGGGTGGATCCCGTCGTGTGGTTCCCCACGCAGACTGCCAAAGTCGTTTGTCAGAATGCCTCATCGCCAGAACTTTCAAACAAGCACAAGGACATTGCTTGGCTGGCGGTGAGAGGGGGTCTGCCAGTGAGATCTTTTATGCATGCCCGGAATCTCTGCGCCACCGCACGCTGCCCTTGAGACGGCTGCGGGGGGTAGCGAGACTGTCGATCACCTCCTTCTGGAGTGTGCCTATGCGTAGGAGGTCTGGAGGGGGATGCAGTGGTACTTGTCGAGGTTCATGCCGAGCACCTCCATGACGCAGGACTCCGTGCTCTACGGGCTGTTTCCGGCGACGCACACCGAGACCAACATCAACTGCGCTTGGAGGACCATCAATGCGGTGAAAGACGCTCTTTGGTCTGCCCGCAACTTGCTGGTCTGCCAGCTGAAAGCAGTGACCCCGACCGAATTTTGCAGACTGGCGCACTCCAAGGTCCAGGACTACGTGCTGAGGGACACGCTAAAGCTTTGGGCAGCCGCCGCCAAGGTGCGGTGGGGAAAGACCACGGTTTGAAACCCCTTGTCCAGGATAGAAAAAAGGGCCCTATCTGGTAACTGGGCCCAGCTGGCGCCTTCCCCAACTGGTCAGGGGGCCAACTGGGACTGTGCAGGGTGACGACTGCCGGGATATTTTCTTTGCTTTGTTTTTTTTTCTTCTTTGTTTGCTTTTTTCCTTTAGTTGGTGTACGTACCCCCTGGGTAACCCAGAGTGGCTTGCATGACTGTGTAGGTGTATAAATATGTTTTTTTTTGTACAATTTATGAATAAAGTATATTTTTTCAAATAAAAAAAAAAGTGACGATAAAAAAGGTGATGAAATGTCTGAAAACTAACCTTTCAGCTCAGTGAGCAAACTCACATCCAGATGATTCTGCAGAAAATAAGTGTTGAGAGTCTTCAGTTCTGAAGAAGTCATATTGTACTCACAGAGTTAACTCTCACTTCTCTCTCTGTTTGTTATTATTATTCATCATTGATAGGAAGTAGGCACTGTTGGCTGTGCCAGCATTTAGTCCTTGACTCGAGTTGCCCTTGAGAAGCTGTCTTAAACCATTGCAGTCCATTTGCTGCAGGTCCACCCATGGTACCAATTGGATTTAACTTAGCGACAGCGAAGGAATGGAGATACATTTCCAAGTCTGGACAGTGGCTTGGAGAAAATAATGCCTGACATGGTGAGTTGATCCAAAACTTTGCTTTTATTTCAGATTTTCAGCATTCACAGTGGTCTGCTTTCATGATTCTGTTGAATCTGCATTGTAACCATTTTTTTGGTCAATATATTTTTCCTAAGGTACCATTTCTAAGTCAGAATACAGTACAAGGGACACAATCTGACCAAAATTTTGTCCTAAAAGCACATCCCTCCCACACCTTTGGTTCTCGCCCCTTGAAATAAAGGCCAACATGGTGTTCCCCATTGCGATTATTTTCTCTCCCTGGGCAGTGACTTTTACTGAATATTTAAAGCCTCCGCTCCCTCCTAGTAACTAGAGAGCTGGAATATAGACACCTATGAATATGTCATTGGCAAACTGAGTTATATTAATGCTTTCCTAATTTTAGTTTGACTCAGAAAAAAGAAAGAACTTCCGATGCTGGAAATCAGAAACAAACAGAGGTGTTTCGAAGAACATCAGATCCAGTGACCCTTCTTCAGAATTTTAATTTTAATTTGACTTAATCTTGGAGCAGAAATCTACACCTTGTGTAAATCTACCATAACAGAGCATCAATCATCTTTACACCTGCACTGCTATTATTGCAGTGCTGGGTGTGAAAACATGATTTTTTTTTAAGAAAAATTCATATTTGGTATGAAAACAGGTAAAATGAAAATTAAAACATTAAATAATTTGTACATATATGACAAGTATAATAACAGAAGAGAAGTAAGCTTATTTAGAACTCCGTATATGTTGAAGGAAGGTATTCCCGAAGGAAAATTTATTTAAATTTCTCTCTCTCTCTCTCGCTCTCTCTTTCATCATCATCATTTTTGGGGAAGCATAACATCAACACACTTTGAAAGTATTTAACTCTGGTGTATTAAAGTCACTGCATTGCCAGGGAACTGCCTTTTCAACAAAATGTGTCCTCGCATATCCAAAGAATATATTATAGAACACAGAACAGTACAGTGTAGGAACATACCCATCAGCTCCCCATTTCTGAGACGACCATAATGCCATTCTGAACAAGTCTCATCTGCCTAATTATTGAAGAATTCATCATTAGAAATAAGCCGAGATATTTCTGTGTACTCTTAGGCAGATCATTTGCCTTCTTGAATCGCATACTTGACTGAAAATTAACAACATTACTGTAGGTCAAATAGAACTAAACAGAGACCAGATTCATCTTTGAAGTTGAATACTCAAGCATTGAATTGTACTGTGCTTTAAGTTTCAACCTAGTCATTTGCAGAAAAATAAAGAGAAATGAAAATACTTCGTAAATAAAATGTGTGACCCCACAGTCAATGAAGCTCATCATGTAACCATTTGGACTGACAGGCTGCACCAAGAAATTACACCTGTGAGTACATATTGTTTTATTAAACTCCTGACATTTGGTTTTGATGGGCTTTGTGCCTGTGCATTCTCCTGCTTCAAGGAATAATAATGAGGTCTGAATAAGCCAACAAGAGTTCATTTATGCAGTCAGAAAATTTCACAATTTTAGGTGATGTATCAAGGGACGCTTTTCACATGGTGTCTATTATACTGCTCACTTCCGAACATACCCCATTTAATTAAAGATCTCACTAGCACCACAGTGGTGGTAAACAATATTTCCTCAAGTAATCCCTTTGCTATTTCCAGAGAGACAGTCAGATACACTCAGCTGGAGGCAATGCTATATGGAGTTCCTTAACTAGATATGTACACAGTGCCAGCACAACTAATATCATTATTTTTCCAATAGTCCATCCTTCTGTTTTTCTAAAAGGCATTCAGTTTCAGACAAAAATGGCAAACGTTTGTACATTTAAATCCAGATAATTATTTCAAACTTTTAAGTTATAACTTGTTCATTCAGCAAAGTTTTTTTTACTCCAGTGGAGAAATAATACAGCTTCATTAGCATTGCACCACCATATAGTTTATTACAATTCTGTTGGGTCATTGTAAGTTGTTTCAACTGTTAGCCAGCAAGGCAACATTTCCAAATAGTGAGCAAAGAAGTAATTAGTTTTAGCTCACTGAGAAACAGAAGCACCTCTGACCAAGAGTGAGTGGGAGAGAGAGAATCATTCATGGAGTATGTAGCTTGAGGAGTAGCACTCTGCAAGTGCAGGACAAGGCAAGGCTTCCATGAAAGATCGCAGCCAATTAATGGAACAATATAAAAGGGGGAAAAAAATTGTTTCAAGTCAAAGTAACATTTTGCTGTAATGATTGACAATTCATTCCCTTATTTTTAAGTAACATGTCAACTATATCAACATTAAATCTTTCAGCACCAACAAACAGATAAACACAAGAAAATAGCTTAATTTAATGAGGAGGCGATATATTCGTAGGTAACAACAGTGAGTGTAACAAGCTTGCCGTTATAGTGGAGTAAAAGGATGCAACTTGTGCATGCAGAGTTATACACAAGAAGTAGATGCCAGAGATGCTGCACTCCTTCAGACTCCATGCTACACTGACATCAAAACAATACAAATTTTAAACACCTGCATTCCTCTGTAAAGGTGACAGAAAATTGAAACACAGAAAACAAAGCAAATGACAACTCTGGAGCACAAAGGCTGACGTTTCGGGCCTAGACCCTTCATGAGGGGTCTAGGCCTGAAACGTCAGCTTTTGTGCTCCTGAGATGCTGCTTGGCCTGGTGTGTTCATCCAGCTCCAACTTTGTTATCTTGGATTCTCCAGCGTCTGCAGTTCCCATTATCTCTCTCTCAAATGACAACCCTCACTTTTGAGAGCGAGACTTCCAGATCTGGGCTATTGGTAACAGTTTGGCTAAGCCTGAGATCCTCTTCAACTAAACTCGGATCTAGGTTAGAACAAATCTGTTCAAAATATTTGTACATCTTGTGGGTAGCAATCAGCAAGGTGAAGAGCAATTGTTGTTCTTTCACAACTGTTCACGAAATACAGGATAAAATTGTAATTTTTAATTTACTTGGGGTTTTGCAACATATACCTTTTCTATTTGGGCACTTGTCTGCATCACTATCTGCCTATTGCAAGATACTATTTTAATAAATTTTAGCAGTCACCAACTAGCTGTTAATGTGCATAATCCTAGAGTCCAAATTCCTCACACTTCTGCATTAAACCTATGCAGAGACTTAAAGGAACAACATAAGGGAGACGCAACAATGTCGTAAATGCAGTCAAAATGCTTTTTTGAAGATGAACTTGCTAAATTGAAGGATAGAAGGCAACTATGTCATAAACAGTTTGTGACAGATACGCAAAAAAATCAAAAATGTTACCATCATCTGAAAGATGCAGCTAGTTTGATAACTTTTTTTATCAAGCTCAGAAAAAGTGACTAGATTTTGATTCAGTGCCGTTGGAACTGATGTGTAAAATAATGCAATAACTTATAAAAAGGTCAGCAGGAAATTCAATCTACTTGTTTTCAGTAATGATGCAGGTTTGCATCAGGGCTGGGAGATTTGCAGCACCAAATAGTTTCACGGGTTCTGAGCAACTTTCCTCCAGAACTCTATAATGCATATGAAGAGCTGCTTGCATACTAAGAAATCTTTACCATGCACAATTTTTAAATGAATGAGGATTACACAAAATGCAACGCAATTTGAGTCTCTATGAATCACTTCTATGCATGTCCAAGCGATTGAGAAAACACAAGCTGCAAGAGTGTTATTAGCACAGTTGAAAAAAATCTTGGTTAAAGACATTGGTTTTAAAGGAGGGTTTAGATGTGGAAAGGAAACAAGAGCCAGAAAGGTATAAGGAAGGAATTCCAGTGTTTAGGGCCTAGGTAGCTCAAGGCATGTTAACAACACAAGTATGGATGAAGACCAATATTGGCGCTGTAGTGGATTGTGAAGGTCGCTACCTAAAATTACAAAGGGATCTTGATTAACTGGGCCAACGGACCAATGAGTGGTAGGTGGAGTTTAATTTGGATAAATGTGAACTTTTGTATTTTGGTAAAACAAACAAGGGCAGGACTTATACAATTAATGGTCAGGTCCTGGATAGTGTCATTGTTCAGTGAGGCTGAGGGTTTCATGTCCGTAATTTTTTTAAAGATGCATTACAGGTAGACAGATGGCTAAGAAGGCATTTAGCACTCTTGTCTTCATTGCTCAGACCATTCAGTACAGGAGTGGTGATGCCATGTTGAGGACAGTGGTGAGATCACTTTTGGAGTACTGTGTTCAGTTCTGATCACCCTGTTACAGGAAGGATATTATTAAATTGAAGAAGGTTCAGAAAAGACTTACAAGGATATGGCTGCGACTGGAGGGCTTGAGTTATGAGGAGACACTGGATAGGTTGTGACATTTTTCACTGGAGTGTAGGAAGTTGAGGGGTGACGTTATAGAGGTTTATAAAATCATGAGGGACGTAGATAAGGTGAACAGCAAACCCATTTTCCCTTGGGTAGAGGAGTTCAAAACAAGGCAGTATATTTTTAAGGTGAGAGGAGAAAGGTTTAAAAGGGACCGGAGGGACAACTGTTTCACACCGAGTGTGGTTCGGTGTATGGAATGAACAACCGGAGGAAGTGTGGACACAAGTACAATTACAATGTTTAAAAGACAGCTGGATAAGTTCATGAATTGGAAAGGTTTAGAGGGATATGAGCCAAGGGCAGGCCCCTGAGACTAGCTTGGGAAACATGGTCAGTGTGTACTGGTTGGCCCGAAGGTCTGTTCCATTGTTGTATGACTCTATGACTACATGACCTCAGGATTATATTTCATTTCAACCTAATTCATGTTCTCTGTAGCTACTGGAGACTTTCTTGAAATAAAACACATCCATTAAAAAGTTTTAGATATAGTAAGTTTCATTTGATACATCTGAATTCATTCAACTTATCCAATCACTTATAAAAAGATACGTTTTATTCAAGTACTTAATCCTTGAAAAGACTCACATTTGTATTCGTAGCTCTACATCAGAAATTTTATAATCACTTGGAACTGTTAACCAAACTGGGAGCTGCTCTGTGATATATAGCTTGTTTAATCAGTGAGGATCCTTTCGGATCCAGCAACTCAAAACCAGGTATCCACGAAGTGCTGTGGACCACCGGCAATAGCAATATTGCACTCCAGCACAATCTGCAACCTCATAGCTCAGCCTATATCCCATTCAACCATTGCCATCAAGTCAGAGGATCAACTGCGGTTCAAAGAAGAGTATAACAGAGCACACCACGTAAAGCAACAGGCATCCTTGAAAATGAAGTGTCAATGTGATGAAGCTGGAACTACTTGTGTGCCAAAGAAGATAAGAAGCAAGTTATTGACAGGGCTAAACAATTCATCAAAAAATCCCCAGAAAACTGTGCAATTCTGCCACATTCAGTGATGGTGGAAAATTAAACAACTCACTGGAAGAGGAGGTTCCACAAATGCTCCCATTCTAAATGATGGGAAATCCCAAACCATCAGTGCAAAAGTTAAGGCTGAAACATCTGCAACAATCTTCAACCAGAAGTGCTAAGTGGATAATCCAGCTTGAAGTTCTCCAATGTCCCCAGCATCATGGACATCAGTCTTCAACCAACTCAATTCACTCCATGATAAATAAAGAGATCCTTGAAGGTACTGGATTCTTCAAAGGCTATGAGCCCTGACAACATTCCAGAAACAGTTGTGAAGGCTTGTGTACCAGAACTTGCTGGACACCTTGCCAAGCTTTTTCAGAATAGTTACTGCACTGGCCTAACCATCAATGTGGAAAATTGCCCAGTTATGGCCTGTACACAAAAAAGCAAGATAATTGCCACCCAGTCAACTTCCGTCCCGTCAGACTACTTTCACTCATCGGTGAAGTGATGGAAGGGTTCATCAACACTGCTAGCAAGTTACTCAACAATAAACAGGTCACTAATGCTCAGTTTGGGTTCTGTCACGGCCGTACAGCACCTGATCTCATTACAACCTTGGTTCAAACATTGATAGGTAGTTGAATTGTGAGGTGAGAGTGACTGTCCTCGGTGTCAAGGTCGCATTTGACTCAGTGCGGCATCCAGGAGCCCTGACAAAACTGGAATCTATGGGAATGGGGGGGAACTCTGGAGGCATTAGAGTCACACTTGGCGCATTGGTTGACGGCTGTGGTTGTTGGAGGTCAGTCAACTCAGCTCCAGGACATCTCTGCAAGAGTTCCTCAGGGTAGTTTCCTAGGCCCAACCACCTTCAGCTGCTTCACCAATGACCTTCCCTCCATCATAATGTCCAAAGTGGGGATGTTTGCGGATGACTGCACAATTTTCACCACCGTTCGTGACTCCTCTGATTCTGAAGCTGTCTGAGTCCAAACGAAGCAAGAACAAGATACTATCCAGGTTTGAGCTGACAAGCAACATTTGTGCCACATGCTACAACATGGAGACAGGCAACTAATTCACATCGGCCTCCTTATGCCTGTATTCACAACAGAGGAAAATTAAACATTCAATGGTCTCAAAATTGCCGCCAGTGAGACAGACACCAAATTTATGGCTTAAACAAATAACTAACAATTTATTACTAACACAGTTACTTTAACAGAGCAAAGTTAAATAACAAGATGATCTAACTAAATATCTACAATTTAAACCCATTTATCTTTGATTGTAGCTCCCAATTACAGAAGAACAGACAGATGTAGTTAAGGGATAAATGAAAAGAAATAAAAAAAATGCAGCTGGCCAGTTTACTTAAGCAGTTTCCATGGTTCGTGGTATCATGGAGACATGGGATTGTATCTTGTTTGATTTCTGAAGACACTACTCAATGCAAAATGCTTCCAGTAGGCTCCAAGGAATATTTATTGAATTTTCATAACTGAGATTCTATTCTTTGAGCTTTCAATGAGTTGACAATCAAAGCACAGCTTTGGCAGCCACAATACCTCTGACAGAAAAAAAAACTTTTCAAACTTTGATACTTTTTTCTGTTCTTTTCAACAGCCTCTTTGTTAGACTGGTTGGCGTCAGCTTTCCTGCAATGGCCTGTTAACACATGCCAACAGCTGAGCATGGTCCATCTTCAGAGCTGAAACATCTACAATGTTCTTTGAACAACAGTCATCCTGTAATCGACCTCCCAGGCCGGATCTCATTAATAAACATCAGTTCGTTTGTTCTTTATTTAGGAATCACAGGTCAAAGGTCAACTTCAACTCTCAGCTCACAACTCCAAATCAAAACTGATTTAAAAAAAGGAAAAGCAATGAGTTTTAGCACATACAAGTGTCAGGCAATGGCTTGCTCCAATAAGACAGAGTCAAACTATTATACTTAACATTCAAAAACATGGCCATCTCGAAAACCCTACGGTCAGCATCCCTAGGCTAACACTAACCAGAAAGTGAACTGGATTAACCACGAGCTACTGTGGCTACATCGGTCAATGAGAGACAATTAGGCGTGGCACAGTGGCAAAGTGGTTAGCACTGTGAGACAGCTGTGGAACCCAGGTTCGATTCCAGCTTCGGGCAACTGTCTGTGTGGAGATTGCATATTCTCACCATATCTGCGCGGGTTCTCTCCAAGTGCTCGGGTTTCCTCCTATAGTCCAAAGATGTGCAGATTAGGTGAACTTGCCAATCTAAATTGCCCATAATGTTCAGGGATGTGCAGGCTAGGTAGGTTAGCCATGGCAAATGTCGGGCTATGGGGACAGGGTAGTGGGCTAGGTCTAGTTGGGATGCTGGTGCAGACTTGATGGGCTGAATGGCTTCTTTCTGCACAGTAGGGATCCAATGAAGTAACTCACAATCTGTCCACCATCTCTGCGGCACATGTCAGGAGTGTGATGGAACACTCTCAATTGTCTGGATGAGTGCAGATCCAACAATACAATGCTCAAGATCAAAAACAAAATTGCTGGAGAAACACAGCAGGTCTGGTAGAAAGTGGAGAGAAAGCACTGGTAGCCTGTTGGGGTCAGTGACTTTGCTTCACAACACTTGACACCATCCAACAGAAAGCAATCTGCTTGACTGGCAGCATATCCGCAAGCATTGACTTGGTGCAAGACGAAAATGTAACATGAGTAGTTTATACCATCCACAAGATACACCACAGAAATGTATCAAGATCCCTTCGATAGCACATTCCAAATCCACAACCACTACAATTTAAAAACTATGGATTTCGGACACATAAGAGCACCACCACCTGTTATATTCCTTCCAAGCCACTCTCTATCCTGACTTGGAAATATACCACTGTCTCTTCAGTGACACTGGGTCCAAATCCTGGAACTCTCTTCCTAATAGCATTGTGGGTCAATCTACACCAAGTGGATTGTGGCAGTTCAAGTAGGCAGGTTGCCACCATCTCCTCAAGGGCAATAGGGATGGGCAATAGCTGTTGGCCGAGCGAGCGATGCCCACATCCTGTCAGCCAATGTAAGAGTTAAAACTGCAGTTCTTTTTCCTATTTTGGGAGTAGGAGATTTAAAAGCCTTGCAAGCTCAACAATTCCACAGGCCTTATTCACTTTGTACATAGATTAATGTTACATCTTACCAATCCAACAGGGCACTTCTCTAAAAGCAATTCCTGGGCTTATCTTAAAAACTATCTTTATGCCTTTTCTTAAAAAAGTCTGAAGCCCATGAATTGTGTTTTTTGGACAGTTCACTTATGAAAATTGGATCTATTTGAAGGCAGCTGCTCTTTTACATGTGCAAATGTCTCTGTGAATGATGGATGCGAACTAACACCGACTTTGGCTCCCCCTTGGTAAAAATAGTGGGTGCTTGTTGCAGGAATGGGAAGTACAGATATGTTTCAGATAACATGCAAAGCTCTTCCATTCCTGTGAAAAATGTGGCCTATAGGTCTGTTGGCTATGTGCTCAGAGAGCTAAAAATTCTCTGGAATAGAGAGCATAGAAATAATATTTGACACTCCTGCATCTCTTAAGTCTAAAGTGTCAAAAACACATACTTAGGCAGAACATACAGCACAGTCCAGGTTCTTCTCTTCCCCTCTTCTGATATTTGCTTAATCACAACAATCAACATATCCTTCAATATTTTGCTCTCTCAAGTACTTTGTCTTAAAGGTCTCTAAGGTATTCGCGTCAACCACCCTATGCAGTAAATGATTCCGCATGCCTATTGCTGAATGTGAAATATGTTCAGGTAAACTTAATTTGTATAACTTCATTTTAAATAATGGAGGTGACATAAGGCATTCTGTAAGTAGTAGCATTATTGACCCAGATGAAGTTTACACTCGTAACAGCAAAATTGAAATTCAGAAAAATGGACTCAATGCATATCAAACACCTCAGAAATTTCTTTTCAGAATCTTTCCTAATTCAGCAACAACTTTTGCACACTTTGCATAGTTTTACTTCAGCTTTCAAATGCCTAACACAATAATAAGTTAAGGGTAAAACATAATGAATGTAGTCAACCTTCCTTGAATTAGTAAATACAATCGAAAAAGGCCTGTTTGTTCGGTTCTTGGTTTTATTTATCAAATTTTAAAAATAAAACATATGTCCTAGCTTCGGAGGCATTTTTGCCTTGAGAGAACTATACAAATCCTTGAGAAACCAAGCAAAAATTGTTAGTTCCAATACACCATTGCTTTCTCAATTTTTAGAAGTAATTTACAATCTAACTAACAACTTCAATAACTCCCAATGTGCCAGTAGTGCCCTATATATAAAACCAAGAGGACTGTGCAGAAGGTGAAAATGCACAAAGCTTTTCTTCAAATTTCGTTGCAAGGAATTCCAGTGAAGAAAGACCAGGCTATGCACTAACTCTATCCGATACACAAGTTAATTCTCCCTTTAGCTGTCTGAATTACTCGGTCAAAAAAGCAATAGGGCTTTCTGCATGCCTAGTAATAAGCTGTCAATATATATACACTCCTTCCTTTAGGTTTCTCAGATTTCATGTGTACATGTTATGCAATTAGTCAACCAACTTCTTCAGCTTGGAGAAGAACAGACAAATTTCTAGCCCACAACTTTCCATTATATGTGATTGAAAAGCAATTTTAAGGAATAGGGCTAACAGCTGACCAGACGTAAAACTCATTCTGGCTGAAGTGTTGGCAGTTTTTGGGAATGACATTCAATGTATAGAAATACAGTTTCATTCCACAGGAAAGAACAAGTTGAACAGATCCCATCAAATGCTTTTCATCTTGTGAAATTCAAACTGTGTCTGCGCATTGACTCATAATAATTCAACGTTTATCAAACAAAAATTTTCAAACAAAATGTTGAAGTGAGTTTGATTAAAAGATATCTGTGAACTATTGAAAATCAGAAATTTGAATCTTCATTCTTATACCCGGTACATTATTCTATAATCTTACTTGAAATCTTCTTTTAGTTAGAAGAATTCCTTACTATTTTCAAATATAATACTTATTACAAAATACTGTAGGCAAGGTTAAGAATGGAAGCAATCTTAAGTTTCTGTGGAAGTTAGATAGATAAAGGCTGTTCTGAGTTACATTACAAGGATGCAAGAACTGATCAAAAGTCATACTTGATGAAAAACGTGCTCATACCACCATGTGAAGTCCTTTTTAAAGTTAATTCATTATGGTTGACTTTTGCTTTTCAAAAATGTATGCTAATTTGCCAGACATAGTTAATCTAATTTTGACAAAGATTAGGATTGAGAACTTTAACGATTCCTTGACTCCCTTTAAATCAAAAATGCAATTAATTGTATTTGAACAGTCATAATAACTGTCCATAAGTAATCTCGTCCAGAGTATGAATATTAGACAGAAAATAAATGGAAACTACTTCAAAAGAAAACTACACAATGAATGGCAATTACATTTTCTGTACATCAGTTGAAAAATCCTCTTTGCCATTACAATTCCCATTTATTCTCTTAACTTTGTCTGTTCGAAAATGAAAGGCATGACATTCTTTGAAAGAATGACATACTGACAAAGATCAAATGATGTTACCCTACAGCTACAGTTTTGTCTTTGTCTCTGAACAGCTAATTGTTCCTTTTAATTTTTAAAATATGTTTAGACACCAAAGGCACCCTCTGTGACTGTCAAAAAGGAAGAATATAGAAGTTAGTATAATTTTTGTCAGTGAGTTCATTCAGATTTGAGGCACCATCTTTGAAACCAGAATACGTAAGGAAAATGCGTGCACTTGAAGAAAAACATCTAAAAAGGCAAGAGGAACAAACAGAGAAAAGAACCTGCTCAGGGAAGGCTCCTTCTTGTTGTAAATAGCTATTGAAATTCCCTTATTGAAAAACGAGGGAGGTAGAAAGATGGAAACCATGGGCCAGTTAGCTTCACACCTATTATAGGGAAAGTATTACAGGTTATTATTAAAGATGTTAAAACAGGTCAATTGGACAAGTTCAAGGTAATCAGGCAGGGCCAAAATGGTTTTGTCAAAGTAAATTCATGTTTAAACATAATAAAATGTGAGGCTGGATGAACACAGCAGGCCAAGCAGCATCTCAGGAGCACAAAAGCTGACGTTTCGGGCCTAGACCCTTCATCAGATGAAGGGTCTAGGCCCGAAACGTCAGCTTTTGTGCTCCTGAGATGCTGCTTGGCCTGCTGTGTTCATCCAGCCTCACATTTTATTATCTTGGAATCTCCAGCATCTGCAGTTCCCATTATCTCATGTTTAAACAATTGATTTGAGTTCTTCTAAGATGTAACTAGTGCAGTAGATCATGGGAAAACCAGTGGATATATTGTACTTAGATTTATTCAACACATTTGTAGAGCTGCCATAAAAAGGTTATTGTGGAAAATAAAAGCTCAAACTATTGGGAAGTAGCAAGTAAGAATAAATGGATCTTTTCAAACTGGCAGGATATCACAAGTGGTATGCCAGAGGGTTAGTGCTGAGGCCTCAGCTATTTACAAACTATCTAAATGATTTGAGTCATAGAGTCATACAGCACTGAAACAGATCCCTTGGTCTAACTCATCCATGCCCACCAGATATCCTAACCTTAACTAGTCCCATTTGCCTGTGCTGGTACATAGTTAGGTGAATAGCCAAGGTCTCTTTCCCAGGCTAGGGGAGTCCCAACTAGCTTGTGCCTAGAAAAGGAACTTCCAGGTGGTGGTACAACTTGGCCCTTCAAGCCTGCTCTACCATAAAATCAGATCAGCACTGATCTTATCGTAAGTTACACTCTGCAGTCCTGCACAGCCATTTGCCTGTCTTGGGACATAGTAAAGGTGAATAGCCCAGGTCTTTCTCCTAGGTTAGGGGAGTTCCAACTTGAGGACACAGATTTAATGTGAGAGGGAAAGATTTAAAAGGGGCCTGAGCAACATTTTTCACAGAGGATGGTGCGCATGCATATGGATGGAGCTGCTAGAGGAAATGATAGAGGCATGTCCAATAATGAAAGATTGAAGGTACAGCTGCTAAATTTGCTGAAGACACAAAGAGAGGTATGAAAGTGAGTTGTGAAAAGGATATAAGAAGCCTACGGTCGGATATAGTGAAGTAAAAGGCAAAATCGCAATAGTCCTGCCAGATCATAGTGCTGCTCCTCATTGAAAATGGCTAGTGAGGGGAAAAAGTTGAGAAGGGGAGTCTTCCATGGAAACCTTGGCTGGTTCAGGAACATTGATATATGGAAAGGTTAAGTGAGTGGGCAAAGATTCTGAAAAGAGGGAAATGGCTCATTTTGACAGAAAGGATAAGCAACAGCATATTATCTAAAAGGTGAGAGGTCACAGAGCTCTGAGATGCACAGAGACACGAGTGTCCTAGTTCATGAATCGCACAAGGTTAGCATACAGGCACAGCATGTAATCAGAAAAGCTAACAGAATGTAGCACTTTATTGTGAGGACAACTGAATGCAAGAGTAGGGAGGCTGTGCTTCATCATACAGGGTATTAGTGAGACTGCATCTGGGAAACTGTGTACAGTACTCATCACCTTTCTAGTCTCATACTTATGAAAGGATGTTAATCTGTTGAAAGCAGTTCAGAGAAGGTTTACAAGGCTAATACCTGGAATGAGTGGACTGCAATATAAGAAAAGGCTGGAAAGGCTCATCCTGCATCTTTCAGAAATTAGAAGGGTCAGAGGTAACTTTATTGAAACACCTAAGATCTAGAGGCAACTTGACTGTGTAGATGGCAAAAGGGTGTTTCCTTTTGTGGGAGAATCTAGATCTAGAGGAATTCCCTTCCTCAAAAGATAGTAGATATACCATCTTTAAAACAAAATTAAGGCAGAGGTAGGCAGATTCTTGATTATCAAGGATATGAAAGATTATCAGGACAATGCAGGAATGCAGAGTGGAGCTTATGATCTTATCATGTGGTGGCGCAGGCTTGAAGGGCCAAGTTGTACCACCACCTGCAAGTTCCTCTCCAAGCCACAACTATCCTGATTTGAAAATATCATAATACCTTCACTGTCACTGGGCCAAAATCCTGGAACTCAGCTGATAAAGGCAACGTAGGGGTCCCTACGCCCAAGGACTGCAGTGTCTCAAAGCAGTGCCTCACCACTATTTTCTCTCTGTCAACTGGGAACAGCCAATAATTTCTGGCCCAGGCAATGACAGCCACATCTCATGAACAAATTAAAAATAACTGAACCAAATAGGGTGTTTTTGGGGTGTTCAGTTTTATAGTGTCATGAATGAGAAATCTGGACGTGCAAGCTATCTTTTCCGAAGGAGGATCTGAAATGCTGACTCTGCCTTCTCTCCATAGATACTGACAGACCTGCTGAATTTCTCCAGCAATTTCGGGTTTTGTTTCAGATTTCCAGCATCCACAATTCTTTGTTCCTTGTTGAGCTATTTTTCATACACATCTGCAATTTGCATTTGTCCACAATTATTCCCACTTGATTGTCTGTCTTACAGGAAGTCACCATTTCTTGGCATCATCAGTGGTTGGGGTGAGAAAAGAAACAATCACTTAGGAAGTATCTGTTAATTACATTAGTGATGGTCATGTATAAAGCAGATTTCCTTCACTTCCAGTGATAATGGGAACTGCAGATGCTGGAGAATCCAAAATAATGAAATGTGAGGCTGGATGAACACAGCAGGCCCAGTATTCGTAAGTTACACTCTGCAGTCCTGCACAGCCATTTGCCTGTCTTGGGACATAGTAAAGGTGAATAGCCCAGGTCTTTCTCCTAGGTTAGGGGAGTTCCAACTTGAGGACACAGATTTAATGTGAGAGGGAAAGATTTAAAAGGGGCCTGAGCAACATTTTTCACAGAGGATGGTGCGCATGCATATGGATGGAGCTGCTAGAGGAAATGATAGAGGCATGTCCAATAATGAAAGATTGAAGGTACAGCTGCTAAATTTGCTGAAGACACAAAGAGAGGTATGAAAGTGAGTTGTGAAAAGGATATAAGAAGCCTACGGTCGGATATAGTGAAGTAAAAGGCAAAATCGCAATAGTCCTGCCAGATCATAGTGCTGCTCCTCATTGAAAATGGCTAGTGAGGGGAAAAAGTTGAGAAGGGGAGTCTTCCATGGAAACCTTGGCTGGTTCAGGAACATTGATATATGGAAAGGTTAAGTGAGTGGGCAAAGATTCTGAAAAGAGGGAAATGGCTCATTTTGACAGAAAGGATAAGCAACAGCATATTATCTAAAAGGTGAGAGGTCACAGAGCTCTGAGATGCACAGAGACACGAGTGTCCTAGTTCATGAATCGCACAAGGTTAGCATACAGGCACAGCATGTAATCAGAAAAGCTAACAGAATGTAGCACTTTATTGTGAGGACAACTGAATGCAAGAGTAGGGAGGCTGTGCTTCATCATACAGGGTATTAGTGAGACTGCATCTGGGAAACTGTGTACAGTACTCATCACCTTTCTAGTCTCATACTTATGAAAGGATGTTAATCTGTTGAAAGCAGTTCAGAGAAGGTTTACAAGGCTAATACCTGGAATGAGTGGACTGCAATATTAGAAAAGGCTGGAAAGGCTCATCCTGCATCTTTCAGAAATTAGAAGGGTCAGAGGTAACTTTATTGAAACACCTAAGATCTAGAGGCAACTTGACTGTGTAGATGGCAAAAGGGTGTTTCCTTTTGTGGGAGAATCTAGATCTAGAGGAATTCCCTTCCTCAAAAGATAGTAGATATACCATCTTTAAAACAAAATTAAGGCAGAGGTAGGCAGATTCTTGATTATCAAGGATATGAAAGATTATCAGGACAATGCAAGAATGCAGAGTGGAGCTTATGATCTTATCATGTGGTGGCGCAGGCTTGAAGGGCCAAGTTGTACCACCACCTGCAAGTTCCTCTCCAAGCCACAACTATCCTGATTTGAAAATATCATAATACCTTCACTGTCACTGGGCCAAAATCCTGGAACTCAGCTGATAAAGGCAACGTAGGGGTCCCTACGCCCAAGGACTGCAGTGTCTCAAAGCAGTGCCTCACCACTATTTTCTCTCTGTCAACTGGGAACAGCCAATAATTTCTGGCCCAGGCAATGACAGCCACATCTCATGAACAAATTAAAAATAACTGAACCAAATAGGGTGTTTTTGGGGTGTTCAGTTTTATAGTGTCATGAATGAGAAATCTGGACGTGCAAGCTATCTTTTCCGAAGGAGGATCTGAAATGCTGACTCTGCCTTCTCTCCATAGATACTGACAGACCTGCTGAATTTCTCCAGCAATTTCGGGTTTTGTTTCAGATTTCCAGCATCCACAATTCTTTGTTCCTTGTTGAGCTATTTTTCATACACATCTGCAATTTGCATTTGTCCACAATTATTCCCACTTGATTGTCTGTCTTACAGGAAGTCACCATTTCTTGGCATCATCAGTGGTTGGGGTGAGAAAAGAAACAATCACTTAGGAAGTATCTGTTAATTACATTAGTGATGGTCATGTATAAAGCAGATTTCCTTCACTTCCAGTGATAATGGGAACTGCAGATGCTGGAGAATCCAAAATAATGAAATGTGAGGCTGGATGAACACAGCAGGCCCAGCAGCATCTCAGGAGCACAAAAGCTGACGTTTCGGGCCTTGAAGGCCCAAAACGTCAGCTTTTGTGCTCTTGAGATGCTGCTGGGCCTGCTGTGTTCATCCAGCCTCACATTTCATTATCTTACTTCACTTCCACACTGCCAATTTTAAACTCTGTACCTCAGTCTCTGACACTATCCTTTACTACGCTCATCCAATCTGTTCTAATCAGAGGTGCACTTCAGATTAAATCCTATTCATCACCAAAACTCCCTGCTTCTCCTCCGCACATGTTTCAGTCCCACTGGTGACAAAAGTCTTTAGTTACCTTCACCTCTTTTGACGCACCCCTCACGAACATCATCTAAAATACTGTCATTTCTGTCCTTTTCTGCACCCAGTCTCACTTATCCATCATCGCTGCCCTTTGAAATGTAACTGACCTGCTTTTCTCACTTGAACTTAAAATCCAAGTCTCTTCTGATAAATTAGTAAATTTCACCTAAGTCTATTTTGGTAATCTCCTACAACCTTATGTACACCAATACACTTTGATCTGTCAAGTTCATCCATTTGTTTGTCTCCCTGTTCTCCCCAGCAAACCACTGGTGCTATGATTGTGACCTATCTTCGCCCTACTTTCTGGGAATCTTCATTCCTCAGGTTTCATTAGTCATTCATTGGTCGCATTCCTGCTGAAATCTGAAAGTTTAAAGCTCAAGTTCTGTTCCAAGACTTCATCATAATTTAGGCTGCACAATATCTCGAGTATTTTTTTGTTGGATATGCTGTCTTTCGGGGGCGCATCAAACCAATGCTGTTTGTCCTGCATGTGGGCATATTGCAGACCCCAAAATGAAGAGTTTTACTGTTGCTGCTTTATTATCTTACCAAATGAAATGAATGGGGTTTTCTGTGTGTACATGTAGCTGCAACTGCCCACAGAACAGCATTTCAAAACTGATTCATCAGGGCACTGCTTCAAATTCCAAACAAGGTCAGACAGGAGAGCGCAAATCGAAATTGTACTGGCGAAAATTAGTGGCAGAATTAAATAGCTGGTGGGAAGGCAGCGAGGAAGACAATCCACTTTGAACGCAAAGGGAAGCCAATTCTTAAGATGAAATTTACTAAACAATTGTATGCTGCTGAACACAATTCAATGCACTATTTGGGATTAAACAAGTGACAAGAAGGGATTATAGGTAAGCAGATCCCAAAAAGTTCCAAACTGGCCATGATGAAGAAAGGTCATCAATTTTTCAGCAGTCTTCCACAGGGAACATAAGTAGTTTGGAAAGTTGCAGGCTGAGGGGCACAGATTGGACATGGAAGATGGGACACTGCAGGTGAGGAATAAAAATCAGAGCAAGAAGGCTTAAATGGTACAGACTGAGGGGCATATATATTGACACTTTAAGTGATAAGGCAGAAGTCAAGTCTATGTGATTACGAACCTGATTCTAATAGTGGATCAGGTTGGAAGAGCTCTGCTAAGGAAGGCATCAACAGGCATCTAAGAGGCATCAAAATTGGTACGAAAGTCACCATTACTTCGGACACAGAAGCAGGAAAAAGGCCTGTCTCCACTATTTAACACAGATGGGGCCCATGCATCACCTCCCGTCACTTCTTGGCCATTATGTCATGGACTGCCAGTCCCTTAGGACTTGCTCAGGAATCATGCCAACTTCTTGGTTCAGTTTGAGACTCCTGTTGTCAGGATTAAATTCCATTTATTGATTTAGAGGTGCCAAGGCATGACCCTTAAGATTATTAAGTGCCACATAAATGGAAATTTTTTTTGCTTCCTTTCTCACCAACACAGCCCTCCTCTTAATCTCTCACTTTTCCAATCATCATGCTCTCTAAAGCTTCTGTGAAGTGCCCTGACTTATATAACGTGGAATGTACTAATCAAGTGGTAGCCGGGTATGACTTATGTTAGACAAGGCAACACTGACAATTTGAAAACGAAAAAAAATCACAGCGGGTCAGACATGATCCATGCAAAGAGAACAAGCGAATGAGAGTCAGCTTGATTCGAAACATTAGCTTGCTCTCTTCTTCACAGATGCTGTATGATCCACTGTGATTTTCCGCAATTTTTGTTTTCAGTACTGATTCCAGCATCTGCAGTAATTTGTACCAACAATGACAACTTGTTGCTTATGGAGTTTTCTTCAATTTTCATTTTCAGTGAGTTTAACACTGAAGAAACAACACCAAAGTACAGCCGTTCAAACTGGACAAATGGCAGATAAAGGCTTAATAACAAATTAAGAAGATGTTAAAATGAATATTCACAGGTAATTCCAACAGGTTGCATTGACAAAACTGCTTGGACATGAAACTATTTTTAAGTTAGTCAATGTTTATAGAAACTATTACAGTCAAAGTCTGAATAAATTATGTATTGACTACAAAGCTTTACTACAAATCAATAGGTGACAACTGAGCCTTCAAAAAAATTCAAAAATCTGAATGGTCAGCACAGTACTCATTTAAGCTGTTATTCAAAATAAACCATTTTAAAGATTTCAGATGCCAAACTATGACAATAAAGTGCATGAGTCTTGAATTATTAAACGCTTAAAAAGAACAATGAAACTGGAGTTTGAAAGGAATTCTCAGTTTATATCTTCAAATTATACTTCAAAGATATTCAGCTTATATATAAAATGGAATAATGTCTGAAGAATTTATCACCTTTCAATGAAACATTACATAATTGTTTCATGTTTGAATCTTCATCCTTTAATTGAATATTTACCACAAGTGTAATTGAGCTTCCTGGTCTCCCTTCGTTCATCAGATAAGCAATGCATTGCTACCGGTTTTAAATATTTTTTGTCCAGAATATATTTTTCATGACAATGAAATAAATTTCACTGTGTGGTGTTCTCCTGATGGCAATCTGTTTAATTAAACTGACTTCTTCATAAAGCTGCTTTAATTACAAAAAGATTTAATGCACCTTATGTATAATCCAAATTGTAAGCAGTGAAGAAGGACATATGCAAATAACATCAAAAGGTCATGCAGAAGTTGCAAGTTAAATAGGCTTTTTCAAACTATTTAATGCGTAATTGAGGTTGTTGCATGGCTGAGTTGATCAGTATTTAGGTTCATCGGTCGACTCAATGTGAACATGCATGAGGAAATCTGACAATGTGAATTGACCAATTGGATAGCTTTTTTTTCCTGGTGTCACCAAATGGAACACTATGAGAAAGCAAGAGGATCCATAAGGGGCTGGTGGGGTTGGAAGGATAATAATGAGAAATTGAGCACATTTGTCAGCATTACATCAATGTTTGGGCAATTCTAGCCAATCATTTTCTGAAACAATGGTAGAGGTTCAGAAGAGCCTTTACCAAATTTCTACCTTGTTAAATATACCCCATAAAACATATCAGATTTAACAGTTAATCTAAATGAAGATAAAATAAGTTCTGATTGACTAAACTGGAAATATTAGTTACCACTATGACGTGCGATACATTTCCACATGTATTTCTGAATATACCCACAGCATTGCACCAGTAAAATGCTTTCCCTGAACATTCTGCAGCTTCAACGTCTTCATCAATTTCAAAATGAAACTGTGTGTCTAGTCTCACCTCAAATTCTCCTGTGTATAGGAGAATGTTGCTCCACTCTGCAGCATTCCTTATTAAGTTTTGCCTAACAAGTTTTCAGGAGGTCCATTTGGGATCAGCATCATTGAGCACTTGAACTCTGCATTTTCCAACAGTCTGCACAAATGCTCATTGAAATCACATGTTGTTTCAAATTGGCACAGCTGTACTTCTAATTTGCCCGGTTTCATTCACCAAACGGATTTCAGCAAAGATAGCAGTGGTATTACAAATGAAAAATAAAAATCAGGGCACACATTACTTGCAAAACAAATTAATTGAGGAGGGAATGCAACTGGAAGGACTATTACACAGGACACGAGCATTGAAAGTTGACGGGGCAATAAAACAGCAAACTAATTACTTGGGTAAATTTCCAGTGGGATGGAAATGAGAAGTAGAGAGGTTACACGAAACTTGTATGGAATCATTGAGAAACTACATGTGGAAAACGTAAAGTTGATACCATAACTGCAAGATTACACAGATCAGGATAGGATAAACAAGCTGACTTCCTTTTTGCTTGAGGCTGAGGGGTGACTTAATGCTGACATAAAGTACAGCTGGGAGGATTTTTTATGGCAAGTGACATCCACTCGATGTTTTATTCATTAAATTAATAGCAAAATCTGGCAGGCTTTTTGGGACATGCCATCCTCAAATGCTACTCTGTACTCTTTACAAACAATTCTGAACACGCAGGGTAGAACGATAAACATTCATACGAATCACTACATCTGCTTAAGACACTGTCTTGTTTCAATCACAGTGATGTTGCCCATTAAATCTCCCCTGTCCACTGTGACACAGGCAAGGGCAGTAGGTGAATCAGAATAGTATCACCGTCAGATTCCCTTCAAGTTACATAGCACACATTCTCGGAAATATATTGCTATCTGTCACTGTTATTTATATATTGCTATTTGTTGTAACTGCTTAATTGACAGCAGTTTGGGAGTTATGTTCCCTAAAACTGCCATGAGTACAGTTTCAAAAGAAGTTGGAAATTCCAGTTAACAGATGAAGGGATGACACAAGATTTCACTCTAAGACTTTAAATGTAACAAAAGATTAAAGATGCCATCGAACAAACACGATCTTCATTTGCAATTTATGCTTTAAACCACAAAATTGAACACTTCCATTGTGATGCAACCAAAAACACACTTCACAAATATGATTTACAGTTATCCTTTAGATAGGCGTACATTTTTCCTGGAACCAACTCAAAATTATTCTTAACTCTTGAGGGCTTACTTCAGTTCTAATGCATCTTCAGCACAGGAATTCTTTATTTCAACCTCCATGAGTGAAGAATCACGTTGGATTGATTCTAGGAAAATGGCGACCCAGCCTAAAGGACAACCATTATTTGTGACTTTTGTAGTGAGATTCTTTTCTTCTCTGGACATTCTTCCATGAGCGCAAGCTGGTTACATCTTCAAGCCTTGTCTCAGGCCTCTTAAATTAGGTTTTTGCAAACTAGGCTTGAGCTCCTACTCTCATTCTGTATGTTCAACTATAGCTACCCTCCTGCCTTTTGCTGCTTGCCTGTTGATAGATGTTGGTAAACTAACTTTATCTGAGAATTTTCAGGGATATCTTGGGCATTTCCCCTCTCAAAGCTCAGGTCTACGGACCACTTAGAACTTGTATCCAGGCCGAAATAATGACGCGTCTTACATATTGGAAATAAAATGATGGTCTAAAGTGCAATAGTGCATAACATCCTCAACACTTGAATGGGACCTGGCAGACTCAGTCTTATCCATGATTAGCTCACAAGCTGATGTGACTATCTACAAGTGTAAACACTTTTCACCCTCTTCAATGTCAAACATTATGAGCCTCATTATTCTCTAACAATAAATAATTTAGGCTTTCTGTCAGGTCGACTTCAAAGCAGGTCACATGATACTATTCATTTTATCTTAAAGACATTTCACAAAAATAATCTTTTACACCCCATAATTATATACCAGAGCCTTTTCATCACACAAACTGCAGCAGTTCAAGGTCACTTATAATTGCTTTCAAAAGCAACAAGGGATGGGCACTAAATGCCAAGCCTGCCAGCAATGCTCCCATTCCAAAAATAGTTTATTGAAATGCTTGAGAATGCAGAGGCTAATTGGAAGAAAAAATGAATGAGAAGAATGCAACTGGGTGGGGGGAGGGGGGTGCGGGAAGAGAAGAAAAAATTGAAAAGTGAGAGAGAAAACAAATAGCAAGTGACATCAGAAAAGGAAGGGGAAAATTGGCAGAAAGGGGAGAGAGACACAGAGAGACAGAAATGAATGAAAGAGCAGAAATGAACAGTAAAAAGAATGCAAAAAAAGAAAGAAGTGAAGGAGGTGGTAATTATGTAGTCCAGGAATTCTGAGAATCAGAAAAACTGATAAAACTGACTTTATTCTCTGTAGCCCACTTACATGGCTGCGAAACATTGCTGAAAGGATGGGCACTACTCTGTTATGGAACATTTTTGGCCATTTGAAGATTTCAGTTTCTGTAATGTTTATGTGATCAAAAGAATCAATGAGTCAATAAATGGATTTTGTCAGCATAGGATCAAAAAAATTCTCCATAAAGGAACCTTCTGAAAATAGGCATGTCACTATGAAATCGTTCACTCAATACTCAAGTGCAGCCAACATGCATCCTCTTAAAAATTATGAACAGCTACATTCAGGCCCACAAATGGAATATTAAGGAAATGCCTGTTGCTAAGATGGGGTTAATGTGGTGATCGTTTTTTCAGGACAGAGTATTTCAGGCACAAATTGATTTTCAACATATTTGGAATTGCTTTCCTAGGAGTGAGACAAGGCCTGAAAATTAACTGGGTAAGTGTTTGCTGTTATGCTTTTATAGATAAGATTGCGCATAGTAGTATTTTTATTCTACTATTTTGCCACCCAGATTTCAATGGAAGTATTTATGAAATTTAAACCAACCTAATACCTCAGTTTAGGGTGAAATATGTCTCTCTAAAGTCTGTTTGGAAGAAGAGTCATACCAGCCTCAAAACATTAACTCTATTTCTCTCCACAGATGTTATCAGACCTGCTGAGTTTCTCCAGCATTCCCTGATTTAAATATTTCAGTTTACTATTCTTTGGCATTTAATTCAAAAATACAATGGCTGTTGGGAAATTTGCCAGCCTTCCTGGGATATGTGTGTGAGAACCGATATCTATTTAGGATTCTGCAATGTATTTAGGAATATTGTACATTGGGTGCATTGGGCAGCATTCAAAACACCACTAAATAAAACCAGTGAGGAAGTCTGACTCTAAATCAATCTAGAAATTTTTATTTAAACCACTGGCATTGTTGTGAGGAGGGCAAAGGAAAGAGCATTAATAAAACCTATTAGACAAAAATATTTTTAAACCATGGTGCTCCAAATAAATCTGAAAGTCTATTTTCCTTCAACGTTTAAAACCCAGGTGGGATCAATACTCAGAGATCAAGGTGACCGAGAGATGAAGGGTGAGCTATAGATTTATTAAACATTTGGAGAATGGTTCCAAATTGAGTTCTGTAGAACAACTGCATAGGTGGCTGCTCACTCTTATGGACAACAACACACAAAGCACCAACATCAGCAGTGAAATATTTTAATTCTTGCAGGCTCTTCTTTCAACTATTTATAATATGCTCAATGTATTAATGTATTCCTGTGCTGCTCTTGGATATCACGAAACAGATTGCATTGCCAGCAACATTATACATTTCCAATATGCAATCTAGCAATTCCTGGATGATAACCATGCTGTTCCTACTAATACTGTAAATTTGGCAGGAACTTGGACAAGCATTTATCAACAATGTGATAATACTTTAGCAAAATTGCACGGGTAAGATTCTGACAAAGGGCGGAGTTTGACAATTAAGTGCACAGCAAACAATGTTTTGTTTTTAAGAATCCTCAATTTAATATTCCTCTAATAGGACAGTTAGATTTCATTCACTGTTTTGTCAAATAGTGCTCCAGCCAAGCGTGGAAATTGCTCACAATGTCTCCTGCTTTTGTATCACTTACAAATAAGCAGCACTATAGATAATCATGGTGAGAATTGTGAACAAACTATGTCTTAGTCATGCTATATAATCTCAATTATTTGGTATTCTCTGGATTACAATTACGTCAATACCGCAAAATTATTTCAAGTGTATTACGGTCCATCACGAATTTATATAATTGCCATACCGTAAGGTAAAGTAAAATCTTGTGACATGTGTCTGTTTTAGAAATCTCAACTCCTAATTTTCTTTAAAATAGAACGAAAATGGAACCTAAGTTTGCGTTCACAGTTTCAGAGATTGTTGTCTCTCCTGTTCCTTGCAAAACAAGCTTGCATGGATTAAGGTGATGATGTGACACGTCCTGACCATCCTCACATAAAACTAATAAATTAAGTCTTAATAAAAGATCTTAAGGAAGAAGACATTTAAATACAATTATTCAATGTTATACATGGATCAAACATTTGTTTTTGCCTTTGATATACTATTTTTGCCATTTTCAGAGTAGTTATTTTCATTTTTTTGGAAGAGAGTGTTTGGCAATTGCTTGTGGAATCTTCCAAGCTGGAGCAATTTTGATCCAATGTATGTGAAATGGGAAGCAATTGAATAGAAAAAGGGACACTTAAAAAAAATAATAAAACCGACAAATACTGCAGTCACTTGAATTTATGAAGCATGATCATGCTTCATAGACCTTTTCATCGAGCAAAAATAAACTTCAAGAATAAACTTCCAGACCCCAATTGCTCCTCTGATATGATAGATATCCATTAGGATTGTAATCAATGTGGTTAATACTGGAGTTAACCTCCTGTCAATCTATCTTCTCTTGAACATGGTGACTAACACTAGTCAACAGATCTAGGGCTCTAACAGCTCACTGAGTAGCTACTTTTCATTGGTAAACCAAGCCAGCAAGCGTCTCAGGGTCATTCCACCATCATAACAGAAAACAATGTGAAGCTCATTAATATGAGCAAACAATATAAGAACTGAGGTAGGCCATTCAGCCCCTCGAACCTGTTCACTATTCAATAAGATTTTGACTGTTCTGTTTATGATTTGAATTTCACATTCCTGTTTACCTCTGATTCGTTTGTCTTAGAGGAATAAATCTACCTTTGCCTTGAAAAAATTCAGTGATGCTGCTTTCACTGTCTTCAGTGGCAGATAGCTCCAAAGTACTACCTTCTGCGATAAAGTATTTCTCCTTATCTCAGTCCTGAAAAGATGACCCACATACTTTAAACTATGCCTGCTAGTTTACCCACAAGAAGAAACATCCTTTTACATCCATGTTGTCAAGACCATTTCTGTTGTCATCCCTCACTATTCTAAACTCCACTGAAAGCCAGTCCAGCCCACAGAACCTTCCTTCATAAGACAACCTGCTCATTCCAGCCTTCAATCTAGTAAAAAGGTTCTGGTCAAGCTATAATCCTCCTCAATTAGTAACTAGTTGACAAGTTGTGAAAAACTCAACTTGCTGTTGAGCAAACGCATGAAAGATGCAGCACAGTGCTCAACACCAACATCAACCTCGCAGACCTCTGGCCCAAACCTGCCTCAAATCTCACCAAAGGTCAGATTGCTCAGGTCCCTGTAAGATTCTACTTGAGTATTCTGAAATGTCTCCTCAATGTTTGCTGCTGCCTTTCTCTTGACCTAGCCTAGTATGCCAGTTCACTTCAGAGTGCTCAGCTTTCATGTCTACACAGTTACCTTTATTGAGGTTTATTTATTTTGGACCCAATCTCCAAACTGGATGTGCAGTTTAATAATCTGATCACTGCCACTTAGGTGTGCTCGAATTTGAAGTTATTGGTTAATCATGCATCATCACTCAATACCTCGCTTTAATACAACTTTATCTCTGGTCAGTTTCAAAATGTACTGTTCTAAGAAAGTATTTTGAAGGTATTCCATGAACTAGGCGACAACGATCAAGCTGATTTTCCAGATTATATATGGAATAAAACTACCCATGATTACTGCCATTCTTCTACAATATTTCTTCAGTACATTGAGCACATTGTGCTTGCTGTTAGATGGCCTGTAGACCACTCCCACAAGTAACATTTATCCCTCACTATTTCTTATCTCCACCCAAACTGATTTTACAATCTGATCTCCTGAACCAATGTACCAATGTCATTGCTAACTGTCCTTGACTAGTTGTGTTACCCATCCACCTTTACCTACCTTCCGATCTTCTTGAATGTCATATTTTCAATCCTGGTCTGTAGACCCTCTGTTACAGATTATAGTGAAGACAACACACTCTTTCCCTCAATGGCAACAAAAGAAACAAGCTGGTCATCGATTTCAGGAAGCTGAGCGAAGGACACCGACAATCTGTTCTGGTCCATCCACTTTGGTGCTAAAGTCAAGAAAGAATGCTATTGCCTCTACTTCCTCAAAAGGCTAACGAAATTTGACAAGTGCACAATGACTCTTATCAATTTTCATAAATGCACTGTGGAAAGCATCTTAACTGGATGCATCACAGCTTGATATGGCAACTGCTTTGCCTAAGACCGCAGGAAACTACGGAGTTGTGAATGCAGCCAAGCCCATCACAAAAACAATCCTTCTTTCCACTGACTCCATCTGTACTTCCTGCTGCCTTTGCAAAGCAGCCAGCATTACCAAAGGCCCATTCTCACCCTTCATCATGTCGAAGATACAAAAGTTTCAAAATGCCTACCAACAGATTCAAGAGCAGCTTCTTCCCACTATTGTCAGATTTATGAATGGGCCTTTCATTTATCAGAATTCATCTTGCTTTGCACCTTCTCTATAGCGAGAATACTATATTTTCCATGGTATTCTATTATCTTGATGTGCTTATGCAAGGTATGATTTGTCTTGAAAGCACGTATAACAATACTTTCCACTGTATATCCGACGATACTAAATCATTTTTGTAATGGCTATTAAATCATATATATTTACGTTAAAGTGCATGATCAATTTCTATACTTTGTCTGTATGCTAAATATATTAAAACATACAGCCTTTAGTTTTGTTTTTTGGTATTGTCTTCACAACTTGGCTAGATTGTTGAAACAATCTTTGGGGTTTTTTTCTGTCATCCCCTGCCCCCCTACCCCACACAACACAGTGAATTAGCTTAAACCCATCTTTAAATCTCCAGCCATGTGGTTTCCAAAACACTGGTTTCAGCGTAGGCAGATGTAGACTGTCCCAATGCTTAAGCCCCCACCTTCCCCTGTACTAGTGAACTGGAACCCACCTTACCCGGACTAGCCTTTAAACCATGCATTCAGTTTAATTTTATGTACAGTGTGTCAATGTTCACATGGCTCAGAATATAATTCTGTGATTACAACCTTCGAGGTCCTACTTTTTGAATTAGTGACGAGCTCCTTGTATGCCATTAGTAGAACTTCCTCCCTTGCTCTTTCTTTTCCAGGAACTTTATTTTAGTAAAATAAATAATAATAAACAGGCATGTTAGTGAATGAACAGACGAGATAAACTTTTCCCACACTGGACATTCATAATTAAGTGTGTTAAGGTCTGGCACACCACAAAGTCAGATGAGAAACAGAAAAAATTAGCCCTGTCCAGTAACCTGCCTTAGGCTGTGCTCCTTGTAATTGGGTAAAGTATGACACTATTTGCATCAGCTGTCAGTGCAGTACCAGCAGCACTGAACTCTGGGCAGTTTTTTTTGAAGGTTGATAGCCACTGATTACTGAGTTGAGACTACCCAGCTTATTTTATACAACTGCCATATAATCAGTTCCAATCCATTTCGTCAGGCTGGGATCTATTTCAATGCAAGCCCTTGAGGTGGCACTCACTCAAAGTAAATTCTCTGTCCCCAGCAATGCCTACCTATCTTGTCGGAACCTACATGTACCATGTACCAAGGCAATTGGATCCTCCCCCTCCCAGGGCATGTTCTTCTGCAGCCCCTAGCAGATATCAGGAACCTCGTCTCCAGGCAGCCAACACAACCATCTGGACTCTCTCTTTGCTGCTAACAGCAGTGCCAATCCCCTGACTTTACTGACCCTTACAATCCCCTTTGCTTCCCTTTAACAGCTTCCTGTACACGGTCATTTTGTTTATCCAAACAAGCTCAGTGAAGCTTGAACCTCTTGCAAAATTGCAGAAGCTGACAATCCTGCCCTCTGGGTCTCCTCAACTGCCTCAGTTGCAGACACGCCCTTCAGTTGCTGAGCACGGACTGAACTGGAATTCCCTATTCTAAATGGTTTGACTGCCTCCTGGTACAACGATTCTAAATAACCTTCTCGCTCCCTAATGCGTCATTGAATCTGTAGCTCAGCCTCCGGTTCAAACTCTGAGCTAAAGATATTGGCCTTCATACATTCACGGCAGGCGTGTTTACCCTGGATCACAGTGTGTCCAGACCCAGGGTGGCGCAGTGTTGATGTTGCACCTGTCTTGTTGACCTTATTAAGTTTCAATCCAATACTCAATTTTATTAAGAAAAGCAAAAAAAAAATTGTGAATGCTGGAAATGCAAACGAAACACAAAGTGCTGAAGAGACTCAACACATCTGGCAATATTTGTGGAGACAGAAACACGATTAATGTTTTGAGTCCAGTATGACTTCTTCAGAGCTCAAAAAGCTTGGAAAATGGGTGACTTTGATACTTTTGACAGAGGAGGAAAGGAAGTGAGGTGAACAAATGGTGTAGAGGCCAGGTACTAAAGACAAATGAGTTGTTAATTGTATTTTGTAATTAATGTCACTTGTATCATTCACATTTATGTTAACTTTTGTACACTTTATGTTATTAATGTATATAATGAGTGCTGCAGTTTCTAGAAACCAAGAAAGTCAACTAGATTTCCAAATGGAAGCATTACTTCACAACTGATAACTGATTCATTTTCAAATTTTTCCAGATCAGTCAATTGTGGAATTCATTTGATGCCATTGAAGGGCAGGACAAAGATTATGAAACTGAGTCGACCTGAAAACTAAATGAAAACTATAGTGGTTCAAATTGTCCAAAAATCTGTAGGACAAAAAGAAATGGTAACCAGTTCAAATGGTCAAGTTAAAAATTCATAAAGCATCATTGGATAATATAGTGATTGTAATGAGGTCAGCCTAGTGGACCTCAGAGAATATGAGTTCCAAGACTGGGGCTGTTAATCTAGTCCAATCAGGGGGCCCAGGTTGATGGATATAAGCAGACATGTCAGACATCCTAATAAAATGTGAGGCGGGATGAACACAGCAGGCCAAGCAGCATCTCAGGAGCACAAAAGCTGACGTTTCGGGCCTAGACCCTTCATCAGAGAGGGGCATGGGGAGAGGGAACTGGAATAAATAGGGAGAGAGGGGGAGGTGGACCGAAGATGGAGAGAGCTCTCCCTCTCCCCATCCCCCTCTCTGATGAAGGGTCTAGGCCTGAAACGTCAGCTTTTGTGCTCCTGAGATGCTGCTTGGCCTGCTGTGTTCATCCAGCCTCACATTTTATTATCTTGGAATTCTCCAGCATCTGCAGTTCCCATTATGTCAGACATCCTGTTCACTCTGAGAGCTGGCTCTGAGGAAGCTGAATGAGTGTCAAAGTCTTGCCACGTGTAATTAAAGGGCCATTTGGTGATGGGATACCAGCCTCTGCAGAGTTATTTCAGGTAATACATAAGTAGAAAAATGGTGGACTAAATGATTTTTTGCACCATTCATGATCAAGGAATCACCACCTAAATGTCCAAACAAATGGAAAAAAAATTTCTTTATTCAATTTTTTTTCCATCATTTCAATTCTCAGGCACAAAAAGGTAACAATTTACATAAATCTGAAAATTAAACAACTAATTTTAGGAAAAGTGATTATTTGCTTTCTGCCTACACTTGGGACCTCAGAATTTCACATGGGCTTGGAAGCACAAATTATTTGACAGAAATGCTTTCTGGCGTACAAACCACGGAAGTTGTAATTTTCACCTCCCATCTGTGTAACTGCAACACTGGAAATGGCTGAAGCCGACAAAAGATTTTCAGATTGTGTGAGGCATGAAAGGTGGAAAAAGTGTTTCTATTTTTGACATACTAATTCATTCAAAATGTCGAGCCGACAATGTTACCATGGCACCTATCACAGATTTCCTTTGACATCATTTTCTTCGCAGAATCAGGGAATCTTACTGCATGGGGGTGGTCAGGGGAAGCGGTGGGCATTTAGCCTGCAGCATCATGTTGACTCTGAAAGAACTGTCTAATTTAATCCCATTTCTAAATTTTCACCCCCGTAACTCTGCAAAATAATTCTCTCCAAACAGACATCCAACTGTCTTTTGCAAGTTCCTTTGTAATCCAGATCTACTCTGCTCTCAGCTGGCACATTCAATATCGCACTAGTGCTCTCTGCAAAATAGTTTCTTCTCATTTCCATTCGAGATCATACATTAAACCTATTAGCTCAATTTAGTGACTCGCTTGCTCGAGGACACAGTATAAGTTTGCTAAACAAGAATATCCTCACAATTTCATTGGCGTTAACTGCCCCTGCTCTCAGTTGGATAATCCTCACTTCCCCAATCTCTCGACTGAAGTCTTTCAATACTGACGTTATCCTGTTCCATCTCTTATGGTCTTGGAAAACTGCCTTAAGTAGCATGACTTCCGTGTCTTTGCATTCAATACCATTAGCCACTAATTAATTTCCCATACACTTTCTTATCTTTCGAAGATTGGAAAGCATATGGGATAAGCTTTCCTTATTGCCTTCTCAACCTGATCTACCATCTTTGAAGGTTTGTGAATATGCAGATCATTCTATTCTTCCACCCTTCTTAGAATAATACCATTCAGACTGTACTGCTTCCACCAGAAGATCATCACTTCACGGTCCCCACAGAGCATCAGACACGTGTTTGCATATTTCACGAGTCCATCTACATCCTTCCGAAGTCTTCTAATACCCTTATTGTTACATACTGCTGAGTCCTTTGGGTCCAATGCACCCTGTATGGGGTGGAGTGGTATAAATCACCTGCTAAATTTATAATCATGCTCTCTAAACCTAAGTTGAGGTCATTTATATCTAACAAGAAAAGAAAAATGTTCTAAAACTGACTCACGGAGGACATCACTTTCTTCAGAAAAATATGTGCTCACTATTACTCCCTGTCTGCTACTGATTAACTAGGTTTCTATCAAACCTTTTAACGCTTTGTGCTTTTACTTATGGACTGTCTTAATTTATCAAATGTCTTTTGAAAGCACCCACTGAAAATATCCCATATTATCTTCATCAACCCTCTGTTAATCCATTAAAGAGCTCAATTGGGTGAATCGAAAATTGATTTGCCTTTAATAAATCAGTGCTGGCTACCCTTTATAAAAACACACTTCTCTAAGTGAGAACTACATTTGTCTTCAACAACAGACTCAGGCAATTTTCTCACCACTGATGTGAGTCTGAATGACTTGCAGTTACAAAGTATGGAATCTTGCCAGTCTCTGAACAACACTGCCATCATTGATAATGGGAACTGCAGATGCTGGAGAATCTGAGATAACAAAGTGTGGAGCTGGATGAACACAGCAGGCCAAGCAGCATCTCAGGAGCACAAAAGCTGATGCTTCGGGCCTAGATCCTTCATCAGAGAGTCCCTCTCTGATGAAGGGTCTAGGCCCGAAACGTCAGCTTTTGTGCTCCTGAGATGCTGCTTGGCCTGCTGTGCACTGCCATCACTGAGGCAGTTAGGAAAATACGGCAAGAGCACAAAAAGTCTGATTTGTAACTGTGAGAAAAATATTCTGATTTTGGGAAATGAGTTTGACTGGCTAGATATGCATCTTGCCATTGAGCAGCAAAGAGCACTTTTGCGCGTATTAACATCTCATTAGCATGTATTCTCAGCTCACTTATTTGTAGGTTGCTATTTCTCCCAGCAGTGGAGAGAGACTCAAGAGCATCGATTCTTGACACGAAAGTCAGACTGTTATCCAATGAGTGCAAGTCATGAGCTTCTTATTTCCTGGGTCTCTGCTCCTCCATCTTTTTCAGCAACCCCCCACATCTCAGGACATGCTCCATAGGCAATGACCACCAAACACCTTTGTACATGCAGGCTGGAATCAGCAAAACAGCAGTCTCATCACATCATCATGGAACATCTCCACTCAGCATTTCAATCCTGTGCTTTGCAGCCCACTGACTACACACTTTCCTGCTGAGCCACTTAGAACAGCGTATATTTTAGGGCTCTTAGCTTGCTCACTTGCATCTACTTTGATGCTCGCTGTATCTCGACCTCACTTTGCTTTGTTGTGGATGGCTGACTCATTCACAACTTACCAACTTACTGTTGTTCAATCTTGCCTCAGTGTTTAGCGCAGACAGAAAGCCAGGCAGCCTGTGATGATTGCCAGCAATGATCAATCAAGTGGATAGACACATTACTACACAGTACCTTGCTTCATCAAAGTCTTCACGCACCAGCTTATGGGGGAAGCACACTGCATGTATGGTCTAACCAAATGGCTATGTCTAAAATTGAAAAACGTCAGGGAAGTCATAAGGAGTCAGTGAGCAGGTCCTGCTCCAATCAGTCAAGGGCATCATCCAATTTCAGTGCATGGGCTTGGGCATGGTCAGTTGGCCACTTGGGGCTTTCAAGATAAAGGGTTCCATACAGTTACTTTTTTGGGTGATGGGTGATAGTCCTTTGGGTCCAATGCACCCTGTATGGGGTGGAGTGGTAAGTCAGTCGAGGAGCTGCAAAGAGATCAGTCATGGCTCTGGTCACTTATCAGTTGGGGCAGTCCATCCAAATTGGTCACAAGAAGGGTCACCATGAGGCCACAGGTTCTGTTCACTGCAAGTTAAAATGTTATCAGTGGCCACTGCTGTGGTAATGAAGTTGGGGAATCAGAATGTCAGTTGTGTGGGTTGAAGGTAGCATGCTGGCAGGCAGACAGGGCAATAGCTGGTAGAGAGGGAAACTCAACATGTAATGAGGCAGTAGATACAAAATGTGGGAGGGGATCTATTAGCAGGGGAGTAATGGCCTAGTGGTCCTATTGCTGCATTGTTAATCCAGAGTCTCAGGTAATGTCTGGGGATCTGCGTTAAAATCCTACCTTGGCAGATGGTGGAATTTGAATTCAATGATTTGAGGAGTCAGGTGGTGTTGATGGTATGGGATTTAACGATGATGACAGGATTGCATATCAAGAGGTAATGGTTAGATTCTTTTTTATTTACTGGAGATGGTCTTTGCCTAGCTTGGCAACTCCTCAATAAGGCTAGAAACAAAAAGAATGCTGTCAGAAAGTGGCAAATGTGAAATGCAGGTTTCTATGAACATTCTCCTCTGGCTTGCTGCAATTTTGGCAGATTGTGTACATGAAATCCTGTGGGAAAATAAAAGCATAAACAGTAATTACGTTGCTTTTCCTGGGTTTCCACTGACATATAGTTGATGAATGGGGGATTCCTCCAGAAATATTTTGCATCATTCCTTAAATAAGAAGAAAGCATGCTTTCATTTGATATTTGCTATCTGCAACTGTTAACAGTGTCAACATAGTTTGTAACCATTGACTTTCTGCTACGTATGAAGACTCAAGCACAATATCCATTGCATACTTGTTGTGGCAAGCATGATTTGGGCTTAAAACAAAGGATTTTGAGAATGATGCTTTCAGGTTTGAGAGGTGAAAATCATCAATGGATGCACAGTTTTGATGAAACCACATGCAATAATTCTCACAAACGATGTGACTTCATATGTGCTAAAGCCGATATATGCCCGAAACGTCAGCTTTTGTGCCCCTAAGATGCTGCCTGGCCTGCTGTATTCATCCAGCTCCACACTTTGTTATCTTGGATTCTCCAGCATCTGCACTTCCCATTATCTCTGATATATGAGTACTTCACAAGTGAAGTCAGACATACAGTCAGTGATATAATCACAAACATGAAGTTTCATGGGGTTCCACTGGTAATCCATTGTAAGTCTGATAGCAACATCACCCAGTCTCCAGACAAATGACATGAATATCTGGTGTTATAGAATCATAAATGTCCTACAGCGTGGAAGCAGGCCATTCAGCCCATCAAGTCCAATCCAACCCTCTGAACAGCATCCCACCCAGACCCACACCCACACACTAGCCTATCCCTGTAACCTTACATATGTCATTGCTAATCCACTTAACCTATACATCTCTGGACATTACAGACAATTTAGCATGGCCAGTCCATCTCACCTGCGCATGTTTGGGCTGTGGGAGGAAACCGAAGCACCCGGAGGAAATTCATGCGACAAGGGGAGAATGTGCAAACTCCACACAGACAATCACCTGAACGTGGATTCAAACATGAGTCCCTGGTGCTGAGACGCAGCAATGCTAACCACTGAGCCACCATGCCACCCCAGTGGGGAATTGGTGAAATTGCAAAACAATTTCAGAGTCTTAGCTTTCTTCTGTCCTCAGCTAATTTTTTTTTGGCACTGTCTAATGTCTGAGTGGGGATGAGTGGCAGACTCCTATTTTCCCCTCCCTTGTGACCTCTACCACCTGCTTTAGTACATTGGGCAGATGTGTAGATGTGCCAGTCCAATTTACAACTGACTGAAATATAAGCTTGTCTATTGAAAAGAAAATGAAGATTGATTAGGAGTGGAAGTAAAAATTGCCTATCAATTGTTATAATTACAATATTTTTAAAAAATCATGAGGCAGCTTAATGTCTATGTCAGGCACCCTGTCAGACATGCTTACTTTCGATGGTTTAAATTCAGATAGATAGTATAACTGGGACGATGAGATCTTGATGCTTGTATCTCCAGTTAGCCTGTCATGCTCTTCATGAAATAATTTTTCCACATTATATCCATAAGAAATTAGACATTTAAAGCTGTGCTGCTACAGAGTACAATAATAACATTGCACTTGAGATGCACTTCAGAGGATGAAATCTTTTTCCTGTGAAAGTATCAGCCATCTCAAAAAATATCCTACAGCTTGCTTTTTATTTTGCAAATGATGCAAACAATCAAATCTTCTCAGTGTTAATGAAGTGCGCAGCAAGCTGAGGATTTTCAACACATTGCATTGAGTATAACAAGGCAAAATCAAATGCTTTTTAACACAACTGCTTTTACTGTCTGATTTTCTTGAGCTGTTAATTCTCACAAAATTATGCAAAGTAAATTTTCAAATTCTTTGATTTAACTTGCAATTGCTGGTTCTCTTACTTCAAGTGTTCAAAGCCTTTCCAAGTAGAATAATATTTGATTCTAAAAATAATGTTGAGGAAATCCTTTGTCGCCTTTAGGAGAGGAATGCATTTCATCCTCTGGGTGTTGCTAAATCTTAGTAACTGATAAAAATAGCAAACCAAAACTCAGCAGATAAAAGTACTGTAATTTTAGCCTGAATAGGAAGCTAGAATACATTTAGAACCCTTGAATGAAGTTAATAATCCAGATTAAGCATTTTATTTCTTATGTGTGTCAGTGGATCCCATAAATTATTCATGGTCAACTCAGGTGGAAAATTTCAATTGCCAGTTTCTCACAAACGTCCAATTAAGAAGGGGACTTCTGAGCTACAGACAGGCGCCACCATCATTAAAGGGCAGTTTCTGAAGATTACAGGTCTCCTGTCTGTCAAACAGAGTCTTTTCTGAGGCTAACGTAAATCAGTGGCTGTAAAGCTGAAATTAAATACCTCACGCAGAAAGAAAGCCCTGTGAACTATCACCTTGTTTAAACAAATACCTGCCTACTTTCAGGTAATTGTGCTGCGTTCAAAGTAATAGTGGTGGCGAGAGGAGGCGTCGAAAATTTTCACTTAATTGACTACGGTCCGTGTATTAGATGACAAAAGCTCCTGAATAGAGACAACCTGTACAATTCCTTTGATTTATCACAAGGCCTGAACTCTAGTAGCGCCAGGTGGAGTTGACAAAGCCAGTTCCAGAAAGCAGGGACAACCAAAACGGTCCAACAGATCTGTTACAATAACCATCTGTAAAGTTAAGAATCCAATGAAGCAGAAATGCACCTGGGCATGTGTTCATCCGATGAGGGACAGGTGGTAACAATATAAGCCAGAAGACATAGTCAACCTGTTTATTGATGCGTGCAATTATTGAAAGGTTCACAATTGCATACATCAAATATCATGTGTATTGATGCAACATACAAACTAGAGTCCTGTGTTATATTTTGAACATATTTACATTGCACTAAACGTACATTTGAAATTATCACATTGTGTACCAAATTCAGCCAAGGGTTTTTTCCCCCCACTTACAAATTATTGATAGATAAAGGAAACAATTATGTACTTCACATTCTGGTGCTTTACTGAGCTGGCTGAATGACCCTCTTCAAAATCAATGAACAAAAGAATTTAGTACATAATTCAGCACAAAAACACAAAATAATGGGATAAACAAATCACTAGCATCTCCAAACACAAAAGGTTCTTTGAAAATGTTAAAGTGTGCAGTGCACTAGGACAGCATTGAACAAATATTCTTCTAAATCAATCAATACTAAAGGCAAATGTTTCTATAAGTTGGTGATTAGCCTTGATAGTATGCCAGGTAAGGAAAAAATGATTATGATTAGCATTTTGATTCAATGTGCATGTAGTGAGAAAACCCTATGCAGTAGAACCCTTCAATTCCAACAGCTGGGGCTGTGGAATCAACCAGGATTGAAGGTTCTGTTCAACATTATAGGTGGAAGTTATTAAAAGCTGTAAGACTCTAAGACAAGAATGCATAGTCACAAATTAAGTCAGTCCAGGATTATTACAGATCTTACTGATAGTTGTTAACTGGCCAAAATAGCTGCTTAAGTTACTACTCCTTCCTGGAAAACAACCAGCTTGACAAATTTAGAATGCCAATAGGTCCAGTGAATCTAGGTTTCTGTTTTAAGAATAGACTAAATGAAGAAGATTAAATACAGAGTTTTGAGAAGACTTGTAGCTCAGGTTGAGGTTCTGGATCCCATGGGACAACACATCCATCCTTGGACAAGCCAAACAGAGACATGCAGGAGAATTCTTAGAAGCATGGCATTCCAACCGGATTTCCATCAACAAACACATTGATTTGGAGCCAATCTACCATCCCCTGAGAAAAAGAACAGGAAATGACATCACCAATGCAGGAAATGACATCACCAACCCAAGGAAACCTAAACAGATAAATAGAAAGCGGGACATTACACCAGTGTTTCACCGGAGGCTCACTGACGATGTTACCTAGAAGGGTGACGAAACGTCTGAAAACAAACCTTCCAGCTCAGCTAGCAAACACACATCCATTAAATATAGAGATCATCAGGTCTAGTCCCTGACTAATCTACAGATGCTGCTGAGATTTCCTTCAATATGGCATGTGGTCAATTGTCTGTAACTTATTTTCAGAGCTGTGTGAAGTTAATGGTGCAGAATTACAGTGTTCCTCTCAAGTGGATTATTAGTTATATTATTAATCATACAATAAACTGCTTCTTAAAGAGTTACAGCCATTTAAAGCTGCGTAAAAATATACTATGCGATTTCTGTTACACGACTGCTTTTGAAGAAATCCTGGTGATATATGCAGTTACTAGTGTTTGAAGCTAACGCATCATTAGAATATCAAGTTGGACTGTCATTATAAACCAATACTTGTGCGTTGATTGGCACCCAAGTATTAGCCATAATCTCTTCACCACACTTTTCATGAAACATAACGACAAAAAATATGACGAGGATTAATTTGCTGTAAAAGGACTTTACACCCAGAAAACATAAAACAGCACTTTCAGTCAGAGATAACAAGGTATAGAGCTGGATGAACACAGCAAGCCATGCAGCATCTTAGGAGCAGGAAAGCTGACATTTTGGGCCTTGAACCTTCATCAGTCAGGTTTGTTTGTAATTTCATCCTTTACGGAGGACACATACAATTCTATAAGAGCCTGCCGCCAACCCGGCATCACCAATGTGCCCATTCTTTTTTTCTAAGACTAGACAAAGATCAGCCACGTGTTATACTAGAGCCAACTGAGATTTGGTCCTCAGTCCATGAGAGATCAATGGATCGCAATCAGTGGTGCAAACGTTTGCTGCTTTTCCTGCCTCCCTGCTTCAGAGAGTCTGACCAAAATCCACTTCTCTTACATCGGCTTGGCTTCAAAATTGGAATCACTCTGGTCCCAATGGCTGAGTAACCATGACATTGTACAGGCCATCCAGATAGCTGTCATGTCATTTTTGTTTTAAAGTATGGTTTCATTATTTAAAATAAATATCCAAGATATTGCAATGTTGACACATGCTTCACATTAAAATTACCAAACATCCTGCGCAGAAATTAGTTTTTGAGGTCTACAGCACAGGAAAAATGCCTTCTGTCCCACTGAGTCCGCAGTGGTCAAAAACAAGTACCTAATTATTCTAAACCAATTTTCTGGCACTTGGCCTATGGTCTTGTATGTTTTGTCATTGCAAGTGTACATCAAATTATTTCTTAAATGTTAAGAGGGTTCCTGCATCTACCACCCTTACAGGCATTGAGATCTAGATTTCCACCAAATTCTGAGTGAAAACGAACTTCCCTCATAAGGTCTTTAAGCCTCCTGCCCCACGACTACCCTAAATCAATGTTCTGATGATTTATCCCTCCACCAAGGAGAGTTTGTCCCTGTCTACACCCTTCAATTTTATGTACCTCAGTCATGACCCCTCAGTCCCTGCTCTGAAAAAAGCAATCACAGTCTATTCAATCGCTCTGTGTAACTAAAACTCTCCAACTCACACAACATCCTGATGGCTCTCCTCAGTATTCTTCTCAGTGCAATCATAACCACTTCGTTGACCTGCCCTGCTACCTTAAGGAAACAATGAACCCTCAGCTCTGACCCTCAGTGTTTCCTAAGGTCCTAGCGCTCATCATGTGCTCCATTGCCTTGCTTGTCCTGCCCAGGTGCATCATCTCACACTTACTCAGATTGAAATGCATTTGCCCCTATCAGCCCAGCTGACCAGCTGATCCAAACAGAATCCAAAACCTTACTAAAATAACACTTATTTCACTAATCTTTCTGTTTGCAATATATTTACGCTATAACAATCCAAAGTAATGTGTTGGGAAGAAGCAAAATAACCAGGAAAATGTACAACAAAACCCTATTCTGTCTGATTCAGTTATGTGGATTGAGGAATGAATTCTACTTGGTAAGAGAGGACCATTAAGGTGTTCAAGACCGTCGAGTATCCGTTTACCTAACTGTCCGCTGTCCTGAAAATTTCTGAATTGGTGTCATTACTGGATTATTGCAAAAACTGCTTCTGGTTAAGTGTAGTTCAACATGTTTTACTTTGGAGGGCTACACATCTTGAATTGTGAAGAAAATCTGGGTTCCCTAATTTCCATGCAAATGTAAACTTCCTTTCGCGTCAAGGCCAATTAGTATTTTGAACATTCGGCAGATATGCAGTTCAAAGTAATCTACTCATGACAGAATCATTTTTTAAAAAATTCATTGAGGGGATGTGGGAATCGCTGGCTAGGCTGGCGTTTAATGCTCATCCCCTTGCAGTGGTGACCTACCTCGTTTCAGTTAGGCGGATTAGCACGCTTATAATTCGCGTTCATAAAAACAGGAAAGTATCCTTGAGTTATTTAAACTAAATTCATTTTGAATGCAGTCTGTGTTGCCACATTCAAAGGATTTCCAGACTGGAAAGTCTAAGTATTGATGGAGTGGATTCAAACCACAGATAAAACTCTTATTTTGCCTCAGATGGTCTCGAAAGTTTAGTTTGAGAAGGTAACAGGCAGGAATTCAGGGCATCATTTCAAATAGAAAGTTTGGCTAGTTGATCAAAGAATGACAGAATCCTCACAGTGTGGAAGCAGGCCATTTGGTCCATCGAGTCCACCCCAAACATCTGAGGAGAGTGCCACCCAGCCTCACATCCCCACCCTATTCCCCTAACCCAGTCTTTCCTATGGCTAATCCACCTGGCCTCCACATCTTTGGTCTGTGGGAGGAAACATGCATACCCAGAGAAAACCACCACAGATACGGGGAAATGTGCAAACTCCACGTTGACAGTCACCCACTGAAGCTGGGTCTCTGATGCTGTGAGGCAGCAGTGCTAACCACTGAGCCACCTTGCCACCCCTGCATCAATCTGCATAAATTTGGTTAAAGTTATCGTAGGCAGGAATGATTAATGATTATTTCATTTGGAAACTTTGATAACTGTAAAGGAGCTATTTAGCTTTGCTAAACATACGTTGTGCATTTTAAAAGTAGTTTTACTCCTTTGGACAGTAGCAGCACAGCCATTTCCTTCACTCAGGAGGATGAATAAAGATTTCTCTGTTTTTCACTGAGATTACATGTTAACCCCAAATGCCGAACATCCTGTTGCAGTGTAAAACTTATTCAAACGCATACCACATTATAGGCAGAGCTTTGTGCTGCAGCCATATCCATAAGAAATGGGATGGAGGCATTCCAAAAGACGTGTGAGAGGGAACAGATTTGGAGCGATGTGCAAAAGAAAGTAATGCATTTTGAGAACAAAACTTTTTCACACAATAGTTCAAGTTGGAATGCATTGCTGGAAGAGTGGTGAGACGGGTTCAGCCAAGACATTCTAAACAGCGTTCAAGTTCAATGATTATTTGAACGGAAACAGTGTGCACGGGTACACAGAAAAGGCAGGAGATTGGTACTAATCAAATACTCAATTAGAACATAGGTGTGGATACCATGGGTCGAATGGCAACCTTCCGCACCACAGCTATTCTGTGACCAATCTATGCTGGATGTGAAGTCAGGCATCAGGTATTTTAATGAGCTGGCTCATCAGAACTCCAAGATTGCTTGAAATAATGACAGCCCTGGTCCTCCTGTGAAAGCCGAATGTCAAATTCTGAATACATGGGAAACCTTTCCAACATTACATTCCCATTTTGAATAGCATATGGTATTACGTACTGAGTGTCAATTGTATTGCTGAGATTCAATGATATTACTAAGGAATTGAAAACAATGTCAACTGGAAAGTGAGGTCGTCGCTTTGAAAATACTTAGTTTATTTTCTCTATTGAGGTTGTCTAAGTGATGTCCCTGTTGGCAGAAAGCCAGTTTTTGATCTGCCCACAGTGTGAAATGGCACCAAAGCCAGCTATTTAATTTTCTACATTGCCTGACAACAAGAATCAGCAGGGAACTCATAAGAATTGCCGAGTTAGTTGTTCAAAATGAGTTTCTTGCTGATTTTCCCCAATAGGTTTCCAGTGCCGTTTGTGAAGTGGTAGTAATATAACCATTGATCTATCTTGGAGCAGCGTAGGCACCCCAAGTAAGCTTAGTAACAGTGAAGTCCTCAACAACAGAGGGCATTATGCAGGCTTATGCTTGCAGGATGCATCTAATAAAATAACTGTAAAATAAAAAATGGTATCTATCTTTTGGTTATGTGTCTGGTAACTTGACAGACACAGTGTATGTATACCGACAGTTCAACATCAAGCATTTAAATCATAGCAACAACAATTTCGCAGGGAGGACAGTAACGTTTTGTGAACTGCATCTCATGGTGCTCATAGCTATCAATTGCGAGGAATGTACAGAATTTATGCACTTCAAAACATTAAATTGTCACCTTTGCCAACTCAGGTTTGAAGTTTACTTGCAACATTGGTTAACACAACCATTTTACTTAGTATCAGAGATAAAAGGAACTGCAGATACTGGAGAATCCGAGATAACAAGGTGTACAGCTGGATGAACACAGGAGGCCAAGCAGCATCTTTGGAGCAGAAAAGCTGACGGTTCGGGCCTCGGCCCTTCATCAGAAAATTTTCTGAAGAAGGGTCTAGGCCCAAAACGTCAGCTTTTCTGCTCCTACGATGCTACTTGGCCTGCTGTGTTCATCCAGCTCTACACTTTGTTATCTCATTTTACACAGTAACGCAGTCTTTACAGAATAACCTGCACTGGAAACAAAGGGAAAAGTTACCTGGGGTCATATTTGATTTTCTGAAGAAGGGTCTCGACCCGAAACGTCAGCTTTCTCGCTTCTCTGATGCTGCTTGGCCTACTGTGTCCATCCAGCTCTATATCTTATAATTCCATATTTGTGAATATTTGTTCAGACGTACACCATTATCCATGCCAGCCACTAATTATGCTGAACTGTTATTTATCGATGGTAAAATGGGGTGGTATTTAAAAAGTGACCAAGACTTACCACCCTAAAAGTCACTGCATGTCAAACAAAAGGCACAGGTAGTTCACCTGGGAGAGAATGCGGGACTTCAAACTTTGCAATAGTTTTGTCACAGAAATAACACTTGACATACAGTGCGGGAAAGCTACAGAAGGGTGGCAACGGAGGCATTTGGCTTGCTTACCTTGATTGATCAGTGCATGAGTATCAGAGTTGGGATGTCATGTTGCAGCTGTACAGGACATTGCTGAGGTCAATTTTAGAATACTGTGTTCAATTCTGGTCTCCCTGCTGTTGGAAAGGTGTTATTAAATTTGAAAGGGCTCAGAAAAAATGCACAAGGGTGTTGCCGAGTTTGGAGCGATTGAGTTATCGGGAGAAGCTGAATAGGCTTTTCCAGATTTTTACCTGTGGAGCGGCAGAAACTGAGGGTTTAACCTTATAAAGGTTTATAAAGTCATGAGGGGCATGCATGGATGGGGTCAAAGGGAAGGTCTTTTCCCGAGGATAGGGGAGTCCAAAACTAAATGGCGTAGGTTTAAGCTGAGATGAGAAAGATTTAAAAGGGAACTAATGGACAACTTTTTCCACACTGATGGAAGTGTGTGTACGGAATGAGCTGGCAGATGAAGTGGTGGAGGCTGGTACAATTACAACACTTAACAGGCATGTGGATGGGTATATGAATAGGAAGGGTTTACAGGTATATGGACCAAATACTGGCAAATGGTACTAGATTAATTTAGGATATCGAGTCAGCATGGACAAATTGGAACAAATGGTCAGTTTCTGTGCTGTATAACTTCATAGCTCGATGAATTTATGACATAATTAGTTTCAGACAGAATACAGAACAAGAGACTGAAGCCGGAAGATGAAAGTTGTCAACACCCAAAAGTAAAGAGAAAAGGGAGGGTTTAAAAGAAAATGCAAGAAATAACAAGAGAACTGGATGGACAGGCAAGCTACAAAAGCTCAGCATGTAGTAGGCAAAGAAGGCATTCTCTAGCTAGAACACAATGTTGAGACTCCATAAGATAACAAAGATTCTATCAGCAGAAAAAGACAAAGGTCAATCTCCATCGAAGACATCCACAGATTTGACTTTGACAAAAAGTCTTCCACCATTTAATGGCTGTGGAATACTTTCTGGAAGTTCTGATTAGCCTGAACTATAAACAAAGTGTCTAAACTATATGCAACAATGAAAAAAAGGCAAAATTAAGGCAATGCGAACTTGAAATCGTCAAGAATATCATAAATAAGCAAATTGTAAAGATAGTAGCAGCTGACAAAAAGCAAGAGAAATTACAAAGTTGTTACACGATTGCAAAATGAAGACTTAACCAAGGAAGCACAGTTACAATGGAGAAATTTCATGTTCTAAACTGAAAGTCTCATAACAAACCTACTACGATGGGGACAACTTTATCATCAGTCTCCAGAAACAAGTTTACTATCATGTTGCTAAATAGGATCAACTAAAGTGCCGATACGATAAGAACAGGTTTAATTTTGAAATGGAGCATTAAGTCATGACTAACGTTTTATACTATGCAGCATTTTGAGAAATCATGGACAAGCGAGACACTAAATTCAGCATCAATTACATCAATCTCAAGAAAGCCTTTGACATGCGAGAATATGTCAGACTTGATAATGAACATCAGCAAATGTAATAATACACCTAGGTGAAAGGGAAAATAAAAACTGAGATGATATTGATGGTACAATATTAATGACAGGTATCAATAAATCTAAGCACTGTATCTTCAGGTCAGGCTGGTAATGCAATGAATGCTGTAAACAAACTGGAGGGGTTTAACATCAAATTAACCTTTAGTATAAACTTCACATTATATCCGACAATTGAAAAGTGCCATCCATATTATTGTTTGTGACTGAAACCAGGGCAATGATCAAAGGTATAGAGAGACACTTATATTTTTGCATTAATATATTAAATTCATTCATGGGATGTGGGTGCTGATGGCCAAGCCAGTATTTACTGGCCATTCCTAATTGCCCTGGAGAAGACACTGGTGAGCTGCCTCATTGAACGGTGACTGTCCTTGGGGTGTAGTGAAATCCATTTTGCAAGACAGCCACTTGGGACTATCTGAACATAGTCCAAAAAAGAACAAAAGAACTCCTGGTCAGTGAATGGTTTGAGAAGGAGTTGTCCAATTGAATTCATCATGCATTCACAATTATTCTAGCAACAAAATACACAAAGAAATCTCCAGAAAACTGTTGTCAGTTGAGGAGAGTTGCAGCAGCTAGCCAAAATCAGGATGGAGTGAAAGAGGCTTGTGACACCTCCTGTCCTTTCCATAATCAAGCATAAGCATCAATGGCAAATTTACCTTCTTCCACCACAAAGTACAGTTTATTTAGCCTCTACCTTTTGTGTACCTTTGGAAGAAGTAGAATATTTAGTACCATATTCCTTGCATTCGGTTACTTTAGTTGCTGTTTGATTGGTAGAAGATTGACTAAGGCCGATAAGATGGTTGTACAGCCTGGTCTTATGTTGGACAATGCATTTCTATCATTGTGTACAACAGAAAACAACAAGTACCTCCTAGTTTTCATTTTAATGTAAAGGTAGTACTGGCAAAATATGTCATTTTAACGGAATGTGCTTGAATATGTTCATTATTCAGAAAAATTGCAGGCAAAATGTGGTCTGATTTTCAATTCAGAACAGAACGTTATAAGTTATCATTAATGCATTAGCATATAACAATTTAATAAATGGACAGCTTCTATACAATGTGAAGCAGCGACTTTAAACCTAAACACCACTCACTTGCCAACTTGAACTGCAGTGCCCCCCACTGCTGTTATATAAACAGTGCAAGAGGTAAGGGGCAGGATAACACAGACTGAATTGATGTACAAGTACCTCAAGAATTTTAAATGCACCCAAACCATTTTTCTTTCCACTCTGGAACCAGAAATTGCTGGTTCGAGTTTGGTGAAGAAAATGAAGGCACAAACTTAAAAGCTGAACAGTGCAGTGCTTGAAAGAAATGATTCAGATTTTATTGTTCTCCTGGGATTGACACTTTTATTCCCGGTACATTCATAACTATGATATGACATAGTGCTGCAACACCAAAATGCATCTGTAAATTCAAACTTCAGACTCCAGCACAACAATGAATTGAAACACTGATTTCTGCCATATCTTAAATCTGGGAATGACAGAGACAGACATACATACTTTCACTCTACCTGTAAATCAACTCTTTACACTTGTTACATATCAATATATTTAAGTAGCATTTCAATTAATACAGTACCCTATTCTATAATTTTTAGATGAGCAAACACTAATACTGTGAGAAATGTTCACAGTTAAAAACATAAAAAAGGAAAGGCAATCACTACTGAGTAGGGAAGACATCTAAAAGTAACTGTCTAAAAATCTTACTTGCATCACCAATTGTTCATGTACTTATCAGTTTCAAGTGTGCATGAACACACAATAAAAAGACTATCTGGTTTAATGTCCTCAACACATGCAAACAAAAGCCTGATAATTCATGATTACCTGACAAACTTCATATAGGAGTTTGTACTGCTCGTCTCTTTTCTGCAGGGAACACAAGTTGCACCCCATGTTGTTGAAGTGTGGACTGGAAGCTTTCCTTGTCCAGATCTTGTTCTTAAAACAGCTCAGAATTAACTGTCATTCATGTAGATATCACTTGAAGTAACCTAGGTGAATCACTTCAACTGAGACAAATCACACCGGTAGCAGAGACAGCCTGGGTCACAGAAAACAACTGGCCCTTCCTCCCTCCCTCCCTCTCTCTCTCTCTCTCTCTCCTTCTCTCTGTTGCTGACTCTCCAATGCGCTTTCTGCTCTGCTTTAGTCAAGCAGCTGTATCGTGCTTCAGCGCACTCTATATAGACTACTGCTCATGCATATTAATCAGGCTTCATTGATTATTCATGACAAGCCATGATACAGGGGGTCATAATTGTTGACTATGACAGATGAAATTTCCCTAATTAAGAATCAACTGCTCTATTATGACAAAACATCCTGACAAATATTAACATCTTTTATTTCTAAAGCCCAGCTTTACCTGTTGTTGGGAAAAAACCCCAGCAATTTACTTACTGGAGTTTTTGTTGGCTTCATTACGTAAAACCGTTGAATTAAATGAACATTCTTTTTCACTTAAAGTAGACTTCTGATCACAAAGTTAAATGCAAGGATGACTTACATTATGAATAAATATTTATTTCAAGCTATTAGACACATTATTATGAAATTTCAGTTTACAGTAAATGACTGACTTTGTTACAGCAACACTTGCTTATAAGTTTACTTCCTTGAACTCAGATTCATAATCATAGGGTATGGAAGGATCCGACTGGACAACTGCATGCTATGAAGTACCGTGGCACTCTTGCATGCACCAATATATGGGGTGACCGAGGAGAATTATGGTCCTTGATACAAAAGTTCTATCTAACCCTTTTGTTCAAAGCTGAAAGGATTTTTCTACGATGTACATTTACACTCGTAAAAAGATGATCCCAATTCATTCACATTTGATATTTCAAATTGCAGTATATCCCATTATCCAGCTCTATCAGTTGCTGTGGATTTTAGAAATGCAGCAGTGAATTTAATAATTTTTGTTGCCTGAGGGTAAATTGTTCCAGGATGTTCAGAGTGGGAACATGTAGCTAATGCAAAGGTGGTGGGACTTCAGGCAGTTAGCACCAAGAGAAAAAACACTACTGCTTTCTTTTGGAAGCAAGCGAGCATTCCTGTCTCTTTTCAAATGGGGAGGAGCCCACACATGAAAAATGACTTACTGGCAGGTGATATTGTGCATTTCATGCCTACAATTATCTCAGAATTCCAAAATGATTCAACATGGAATCAAAAAACAAACAGCTCCCCTCTCTTGCTATTCCCCTTCTTTTTGGGCAGACATTACCTCATGTGTGAATCAGTTCCATGGTCACCCTTGTCAGTTTCATGGGCACTCTTCAGTAACATTCTTCATTTGTGAGCCACACCAGTGATTGTCTGTAGGCGATTCCATTTCATGAAGCATGACAAGAATAATTTGTCCTCCTTCAAATTTTTCAACGTATGGTTTCTTGCAGGGACATTAGTGATCAGGACTGGGAAGCTGGATGATTTTTTTTCCTCCTTGGCCTGAGGATACAGAGACCAATGCCAGGATCTCAATCACCACTATGGCTGAGTTCAGTTAACCTTGCACTAAACCACGTTTTCAATTATATCGCATCTCAAATACTATGGTTGATAAATGGGCTGTTCCAAGACTTGAATGCAGAAGACACAATGTGAGCATTTTAATTGTAATAAATGGTGAGTAACTTTGCCATATAAGTCAGATCAAATACTGTCAATATCTACAATTAACAATTTGCATTCATATACAGTGTATTAACACCAAATAAAATGCGGCAGGGTACAATGTATAAAACAGATGTCAAGCCAAATAAATTATCAATACTGATCAGAAGTAGACAAAGGGTTTAAGCAGAGTGTGAAGGGTGGGAAAGAGGGTCTTAGCAACATTTCTAGCATAGAACCTAGGTGACTGAAGGCACAACTCCAAGTTATGAGTGAAGTGATGTGGGTGTACAGGTGGCACAAGGGCAGAGTCAGAAGCTGAGAGATTTTGGGTTTGGGGAGGTGAAACTGAGCAGATAAAATGTCTTTTCTCTCTTGAAATATATCAACAATGCCTTGCTGGAGTATATCTTTTTGAAAAAAGTGTCTTTGTTTGAGCCTCAAGGTGTATTACATTTGTTTGTCAAAGTGGAAATGTGTTCACCGATGAGCATAACACCAATGCTCTTCTATTCTCATATCTGCCTGGTAAATCCTACGACTGACTATTTCTCTGTAGAAAGGGAGGCGAGTGTTGATGATGCTCATTAGCACTCACTCAGGGGACTAAATAATCTGATTTATTCCCTTTAATTTTACGTAATGGCCTGGATTTGAGCCAAACCAGAAGGATACAGAAAAAAAGAATGTAGTTTCTCCATCAGCATTCCTCAGTGATTGTTGAACACGGATATTTACTAAGCAAGTTTCACACAATGGTAACGTGGGAAGTCTGCTTGAGATCAGGATGTCACAATATACTCGATCATTGAATTACAGATCCTGACATTAATCTCAAATTTCCATCCTGTAAATCCACGTCACTGCTGACGGAAGCACTTGCTGCCAATAAATGCGATCAAGAGCAACTCTAATTAACAGCCAGAACTAAATTGTGCAGTACTTGCATAATTTTTTCAGCTTTTACGTCACATTACAAAACACTGTCCATGGAAAAGACCCACATTAAATCCCTTTTGGCAAGCCAAGAAATTTGATCAAGCATTTAACACAATTACTGGTGACTGAGAAATATTTGTGTTGAACTCACAGACACTGCAATTTGCATGTCATTTTCATATCAGATGCCAATGTTGTCTAGTTAGTGGCAACAAAAATATGCGTGAACCATTATTTGACGTAATGTAGTAAAACACGACTTAATTGATGAGCATTTTTCAGGTTAATTTAAAATTATGCATTTAATGACTAGCATATGTTCATCATGAATTTATAACTTTAAAATATTAAAGCATAAGAATTTTCAAATTTGTGAATGCCATTTAATTTCACTTGAACAGGATGCCCATCTCAGCATTTCATAGCTGTTCTAGGTGATGGAGTTCTACTATTGTCATAGTGTCTAACTTTCTTTGTCTACTTATGTGTTTTCAGCATTAACTTAAAGGTCACTTATGCAAGAATAAGAATCATTTTCAATTCCCACTGCCTTGGAAGTAACGTGTTCAGATGATTTCTCTGCTCAAACATCATTTCAGTGAAACCAATGGGTATTAAAGTGGATGGGCAGTCTGTGCCCCAAGGTACTGCCCGGGTAATAAAGTTGAAAATTACCTGCATTGTTCCTTTAAAATTCATATAAAAATGCAGAGGTTACACACTTTTGTTTGACAATGACAAGCAATGAGTAACTACTTTAGAGATGTTACACAAAGCCAGACTGATCTTGAGAGTCAATGATTCAGTGCCACTTTATTAATTTTGAAATTTTACTGCTAAAAATATTGAATTATTTAAAAATGACAAAGCATGCTTTCAGCAATCTATCAATTGTTTAAATGAATTTAAATAACATACACAAATATTAACATCCTTTTGCTTCAATATTTTAGATAAGCAGTCAATCATCTGTGCCAATGGCAATAAAGGTTGCCATTCCTCTTAATGTTCATGTCATAGATTTCCAACATTGGTAGTGAATGTCACAGTACCAAAAAGCTCCAAACAGGTTACAACTGATATTCTGTGTGACTGTGACAAAAGGTAAACTTTCTCTCTTCAAACGTCTTGCTGTGTCTATATCCTTTGATGTAGGCGGCCATACCAGGCTCCTTCAATGTGTCTCCAGCGTTGTCCAGTTGGAGGGGACTGGTCAAACCTGGTCCCATTCTGATTCCTACTGATGGCTGAAATACCACTCACAATGACTTCTCTTCCTCTGCCTCTCTAGACCCCTCCACTATTGCTAAACTGCCAGACTGGATATGCAGAAATATCCTTCAATTAAATATTGCTAAGGCTCAACAATTGTTTTGAGTCCCCTGTTCAAAACTCCACTCCCTCACTATTTCAACATGCTCTTGGATGGTCTTCCACATTCCATCTTCCATAGACTTGAGTAGAGATTTCACTCAGCTGCTCATGTCTTCAAGCCTAGCAAGTCCTATTTGTCTTTTGCCCTTTGACCTTAAACCTTTTTGGATCCAATAAGAAACTTTTTGATTTCAAAATCGTCAATTGTTTTCTAATCCTTCAAGGGTCTTCCACGTTCCTACCACAATAAATCTTCTCCTATCACACAGCCTTGAGAGATACCTGCATTCCTCTAAATCTGACCTCTTTAGCATTCTAATTTCAACTGCTGTACAACTGGTAGCCACGCCTTCAGTTTCCTTGGCGCCACATTCTGGAATGTCAACCTTACACCTTTTGTTTCTCTATCTTGATTTAGTCCTTTATGGCATTCCTTACAGCTGACCTCTTTGACCAGCTTTTTGGTCATCTAATCCTGATGTGCTTTGATGTCATACTTTGTGCTCAAATGCTCCTGTGAAATGCCTGGGAACACTGTATTATGTTAAAGGTGCTATACATGTGCTTGTGGTTGTTATTTGTCTTCATGGTACTCACAGAAATTCATGGTACTCACAGAACATTGTGTGCAAACTGGCTACTGCCTTAATGTCATACCATTAAAGGATACCTTCTCTTTGAAATACCAAATCGGCTGCAAGACACTTTGAAGGATCTTAGAGTCAGGAAAGGCAGTATATAAGGGCTTGTTCCTTTTTTGCTGCCTACTCAGTGCTCTGCTCACTAATATATTGTCAGCTTAGAAAATAGTAGCCTTAACTGAATGATCAGTCATGTGCCATGTGAATTCAGAAATACACCTTGAGCTTGAGCTGTATTTGAAGCGATGCTGTCTTTTCTGCAAAGGCATTAATCTGGAAGACAGTCTTTGACAAGATTCGGACATCACCACTAAGTTCTCATGATGTCCTGGGCAACATTCTCCTCTCAACCATCAGCATGAAGAGCCTTCTCTTGATCATCCAAACATGTACCTTTGTTAGTGCATGCTACGCACAAACATTTGTCAACATAGAATTACTGCCTGAACTTCAAAAGTAATTGATTCATTTTAAAATTTGAGTCGTGATTAGATTCAATATAAATGCAGGCTTCTTTCTATGAGGACCAAAGTGCACACAACTGGGACATAAGCATTTCTGAAAATTGCACCTATTACTATAGCTATGGCCTACTAACATAAATTGCCAATACAGTTGTCACTGGATCAGCAGACAGCAGGGCAGACAACCGTTTCTCCATCTGTTCCACTGCTGTTGGTATCGTGTCAAATGCTTGCTCCACAAGGTGCTTGTGTTGTAGCAATCTCTGTTGGCAAGCAGGCCTCCTAAGGTGTGCATCATCAGTTGACAAAAGAGAGCCATTCAATACATGTGGCTTTAGTAGTACATCTCCTGTCCTCTCAACTACTTTCCCTGCTGTTGTTTTGTAACCTTTTAGTTTGTACTTACTTGCTGTTGAAACTACATGGCTGCAATGCTGTATAGCTTCTGATGAATTTAAGTAAAAGTGAAGCTGTTTGATGCAATAGTGACTGCCCAGTCATGTTACTGCCTCCTTAGGCTCTGTATGGACAGCAGATGTAGTATAATAAACAAACATTTTCATTTTTAGTGCTGTGTTTATATGACATGAGGCAATATACAGCGTGTACAAAAATACGAATGGTGCAAATCAAACACGTTACTGACAACTTTTTTTAAGATCAATTTCCTGCAAGATCTCTTTCTCCAACATATGATGTTCTTGCATGCCAAATTTTAATTTTAGATGGTCCACCTGTCATTGTCCATTAACTGACTGAAACTTTGGACATTAAATGTGGGGGACAATGATGATCCCTAAGATGTCTCATGCTCCTGCTGTAATATTAATTATTTAGCTGTGAGATTATTTAGGACTGATTTTATGGGTTTTTTTTGGCTAAATGCGAGTCACAAGAAGTTTGTGGAAGCATTCTCGCCTCAAGGCCAAGTGAATTATCTCACTGCACCTTACCAAACTTGTCAAGTGAATTGCCATTTCCGTGTGCATGTGTGCATCACATCCAGTTTCCTCCCCTGTCTGACTGCACATTGTTCCAGGAACAATGTGGCACTCACATGATATCCTCCCCAAGACCAGCATCTCTTGCATCCATGCCATCTTTGAAAACCTGCTGAACATGTGTAGGAGCACTAGCTTTTGGGAACTTCCTGCTCATCTCTGGGACTGAAGAAAAATGGCTTGAAAAGAGGAAAGTTGGCACCCTCATTCTTCAAAAGGAAGCTGGCGGTCTTGGTCAACTGGATGGTGCAGGTCAGTGGGGTCCTATTCCCAGGGGATATCCAAAGGAGACAGTGCCACCATCTGATACCAGTTGGAGATCACCATGTGGGTCAGTGCTATATTGAGGGGGTTGAAGGAATAGGTTGCAGGGCAGGAAAAAGGTCAATGACTTTTCTGCTCCACCAGAGTAACTGCCATACTCTGTTGTGTGCTACCTCACATTCACTCAGTCTTTGCCACTGCATCCAGCTCCCACTAAACCTCATCCTCTGGCAGACCCTCTGGTGCACGAAACGCCTTCCTTCACTTGATCATGTTACTTGCTGAACATCCATTCCTATCCTCCAACACCACTAACACTACATCTCCTCGGTATTTCCTCTTCACTCCCTTAGAACACCTCAATACTTTACTGCCACATGCTCGTCACGATTGACTGTACCATCCAATGGGACTTAACTCATCTGTCCCCTCAATGTCATTACAGGAGAAAACACCACATAACACAGTGGAGTGGTGCTGTATGGGTTGGTCTGTCTTCAACCCCTTAAGGAGAGAAAAGTGGCCTCACAGAAGAAGACTTAGATCACTCTTAAGGAGACATAATTTCCTGTCTGAAAGGGTTCTTATCCAGGTGTCTGCTCGATGGTTGTTGTTTTGGTGGGTTAGTTTGGCTAGTTTTTCTTGAAGAATCTGTCTTTTCTCAGTTCTTGTTATCTGTTGATTGATGTCAATGGTTTGAACTAAGTCAGTTATCCAGTCTTGGTTCGTAGCGTCTAGGAATAAGGTTTTTTGGTGTGTACTTTTTCTGGCATATCTATGGAGCTGGCTGTGTGCGTTATTGATCAAGCAACTAACACCACCCCGACTCTACGGCCTCCTAAAGATACACAAACATAAGTTAGCTACAAGAGTACACAAACACCAACTGGCAACAAAACAACATGGCCAATGCTCACTCATCTCCATCTACACGGATAAGAAAAACCACCAGTTCACATGGGATAACACCAGAATCCTAGATAACAAGGTGTAGAGCCAGATAAACACAGCAGGCCAAGCAGCAGCAGAGGACCAGGAAAGCTGATGTTTTGGGCCTTGACCCTTCTTCAGAAATGGCCTGCTGTAGTCATCTAGCTCAACCTTGTTATCTTAGATTCTCCAGCATCTGCAGTTCCTACTACATCAGAATCCGAGGACACTCCAAGCAGAGACAATCACGGGAATTCCTCGACGCCTGGTGCTCCACAAAGAAGGCCATCAACAAACATGTAGAGCTAGACCCCATAGACACTCCATTGTGAAGGACAACTGGAAGTGAGGTAACCCAGCACAACGGAGTTTAAATAACAGGTGGGAAAACACAACGGCACTTCACTGAAGGCTGCACTGATGATGTTACCAGCAGGGTAATGAACATCTGCAGAACAACAAACCAACTCAGCGAGTGAACTGATCACAGCATCCACAACCCGAGCTACAAACCTACTCTAAAACCTTAAAGGCCCACATAATTCTGCAGAGGGTGCATGGAATACTGCACACTGATAGTTCCAAGGACAGCAAAGATTGACATGGGATTCGCAGCAACTGCTGAAGGGAAGTCAAGGATGCTCATTAATTAGTCATTGGATACCAATTACTTGCACCTACTTCAATTCAGCAGTGGCTCAGGGATCAAATGAGAGCTTTCCTGCATCTTCTGAATGCTACAAAGCAAACTCTGCCTTTGGCTTTGGCGTGGATGGTCTGGGAGGGATATTGGTCGATGAAAGCCACCTTCATGCCTTTGTCCCAGCTTCGTCCCTACTACCACCCAGAACCTCCATCACTGCCATCTCCATTCCAGCATCACTGTGCGGTCCCTTGGCAATGCTGAACCTGGGCGGTTGGTATTGCTCTCGATGCGGCACTGAGGAGCTGTCAGCATCTGAATAGATAGCAGCTCTTCGTGGATAGCACTTTTGACACTGGGATCATTAATATTGGACAACTCCCATGGGACTAATAAAGGCTCCCCATCAAACTAAAAAAACAGATGAATTGCAGATGCGGAGAATCAGAAACGAAAACAGAAATTGCTGGAAGAACTCAGCAGGTCTGGCAGCATGTGTGAACAGAAAGCAGAGTTAACATTTCAAGTCCAGTGACCCTTTCTTCAGGATCACGCCTGGCTGACTTAATCTAGCCCAGTTGGCCCCTTCTATGAAAAAAACTAAAAAATATCTGTACATTACTGGCATTACATTCGTCAAAGTCTCAATTGAGCCTTTCTTTGATTGGCTGTTAATGACAATCTCTGCAACATGAACCGGAAGTAAATTTCTAAGTGCTGGACTTTCATGTTGGAGGTGGGAATCAGAGCTTGACTTATTTTTTAAAATCTTCCCACTTCCAATCAATGGTTCAAACTCCAATGCAGCTCACATATAACCCAATGACACTTAAAGGTAGGCTACCTTATTGAACAAAGAATGTACTGGAGGGAGTCTCTCAAAGAGCCCACTATGCAATGAAATGCCTACTTCCCTCCCTCGTCCTCACAAAAACAGTAAAGCATTCTGCTCTCATTGGTCCCGATTGAGACAATGAAAATCAAGTGCTCAGAGTTATTGCAGCTGTTTTCACCAAAATTTGTTCACTTCATGCCTAGATACACAAGCAAATTAGAGCGTTGGCAATTTAATGTCTTTACTTAAACAGCAATCAATGTGCTGGAGAAATATCTCACTTCAGGTGTGTCCTGCTGATCATACATTGACAATAAAATAAATGAAGCTGAAGCAAAAGATTTGAGAATTATGATAATTTTCATAAATTCTTTTAAAGAAAATACTTAGCTTGTCATTCATGGAAAAAATAATTTCCATAGGAAAGAGAAATGCATGCAGCAAACAGACATGCTGACGTGAGAGCCAGAGTGGGATAGACAAATGTCCACACATGTAAGGTACGGAGAATAAAGATTGCAAGGGTAAACTACAGTTATATGGAGTATTGTCAAGGAATAGAACAACAGAGGTTTTGAATTTACCCTGCAGATATCACTCAGGAACATTGCCCATTCGTTCACTCGTCAAACTTACAATTTCTTTCGAAAGGAAACATAAATCTTGTTCAAAATATGAAATTGCTGTAATCTTGACTGAAGATAGTTGCATTGTTTCCTAATGTCTGCTGATATTTTAAACCTCTTCACATAAAACATAAAATATCAAATATTAATCAGAGATAAATGTCACATCCATATGATATAACAGAGATGTAATGCTGACAAACATAACAAGGAACCTTAACTTTCTAAAAACAATTTGGGAATAACAGGCATCATATACATTGATTTACATCATACAATTATCTTGAGAAATGCATTCTCCTCCAGTCATTGTTTATACATATCAATGGTTGTCCTAGTAACAAAAGTGACAACAATGTTGACATATTTGTGGCTGCTTTTAGTATGAAGTCTTATATTTCATCCGCTCATTTATTCTAAAATATGCAGTGCGCTTTAACCCAAGGAATAGCATATCAAATAGTACCTGCTGCTAAGTCATTTGAACCCTGGCTATGGAAATCAGCCAAGCACAACATGCAATCAGTAATTCAGGGAGAGAGGTACATCACAGCAGTGATAATGCAAAAGTCTTCCTGTAAGTTCTTCAGTTCATCCAATGGAAGTTAACAGCATATCCGAATGTAATTACCAAAACAGTAAGATGCAAATTCTCTATTTTAAGGATATTTGTGGATATTAAACAGCTTTGCAAAATACCTCTCCTGTTTTGGAACAACTCTCACCACTATGTTATTAAAACGTGATGTTAGTCTGAAGGTATAATTACACTTATAAGCTAATTCACTGCAAAAGTAAAGCTAATGACATTTATTTTGTGAAAAAGCTACATATTACTTTGCTGACTACTTAATTTTAATCATTCAAACCTGTCGGGTATCATTCATTTTAGTTAGAAAATATTATCCATTCTGTTGCATCTTAAAAATAAATTGAGCTCCATGTGGTACAAAGGGTTTTTGATCTATCTTGCTCATCATTATCTTAAATGTCTTGGCAGCACTGTGGTAATGTTACTGGACCAGTAATTCAGAGACCCAGGCTAATTATCTGGAAACAAGTTCAAAACCCACCACAGCAGCTGGGGAACTTAAATGCAACTAATAATTTGACGAAGATAACCTCAAAATGAGCACCATGGACAAGGTCAGAAATGAGGATTTTTGTACATAAAGTTCAATGCCATTCATGACTCCTCAGATACTGAAACAGTCTACACACGCATGCAGCAATACTGAGACAACATTCAGTCGACCTAGATAAGTAGCAGCAGGCATTGACCATCTCTATAATAAAGAATCTGACTATTTCCGCTGAGCATTCAATGGCATGACCATCACTGAAAGCTCCATTACCAACTATCCTGGGGTTACTGTTGATCAGAAACTAGACTGAAAGAGCTATATAAATACTGTGGTTACATGAGCAGGTAAGAGATCAAGGATTTTGCATCAAGTACCTTCTGAACTTCCAAACTGTGTCCAATTACAAAGCACAATCATTAATATAATGGCTGAGAACATCTTCAACAACACTCTTAAGTTCAATATCATCCAGAGTAAAACATCTTGTTCATTGGTACCCACCTACCATCTTAAATATTTGACAACACTTTCCATGATCTCAACCACCCATAAAGGACAAGCCAAATAGATGACTGGGAACATCACCTCCTGCAGATCCCCTACAATTTGAACACCATTTGTCATGGAACTATATTCCAATTCTTTAAGTGTCATAGAATGAAGACCATTGTCCTTCCCTGACATCACTGTGGATGGACCTATATTACACATATTGCAGTATCTCCAGAGATTAGCTCATCACCTTCCTGGCCGTAATCAGAGATGGGGAAGAAATGCAGGCATTGCCATGAATAGGAAAACAGAAAAATAGAAAACATGAGCAGGAGTAGGTCATTCAGGTCTTTGAGCCTGTTCCATCATTAGTATAGTCATGGCTGATCACCCAGCTCAGTACTCTGCTTCCACTTTATCCCCACGCATTTCGAGTCTTTCAGCCTTCAGAATTATATCTAACTCCTTCTTGAAAACATTCGCTGTTTTGGTATCAAGTGTTTTGTGTGACAGAGAATTCCACATGCTTACCACTTTCTGGATGATGAAGTTTCTTCTCATGTCTGTCCCAAGCATACCATGTATTCCTTTTTTATGGACGACCCAGATATCGGGGACATCTTTCCTGCAGTTACCCTGTCTATGCCTGTTAATCTTCCACAGATTTCTATGAAATCACCCCTCATCTTCTCAACCCCAGCAAATATAGTCATGACTGGCCCAGTGTCTCTTTGAGAGAGAGAGAGAGAGAGAGAGAGAGAGAGAGAGAGATGCCCACATCCCAGGAACCAATAAAGTAAAATCCAATTTTGCAGCATTCCAATGTTCTTGATAATGGTAACAATCAGATTATAAAACACTGGGTACAACTCCATAATTTTTTTTGAAGCATGGCACTTCCATGCTAGATGGCAACTACCACTCTGCTCTCAATTGTGAGATAACACACTGGATTGTCCACCAATCAGCTCAATAGAGCTGACAGCTGAGTGAGGCAAATATTTCACCCAGTCATGGGTGTTGACATTGGTCACCTTGGTGACCAGTGGCCAGTAACTTCTGAGTCCTCAAGCACATCAGTTGAGGCCCAAGGCCAACTCTTCAGGGGCTTCAACAGTGAGACAGCAAGCCTTTTTTGATCGTTCTTGTGGTCTGGGGATAAGAAACAAAGAGCCAAAGGCGACCACCTTGCCTGCATCTGTGCTTCCAATTGCCCCCAAATTTGGGTAACTGTTAACAATAACAACTGAGCAGGTGGGTTACCTTGTCTTCCAACTGGGAAACTAGCCAGCTTCCTGTCAATGAGGGAAGCAAATAATCAAGGTGGTGGTGAGGCGTAGCCCTTAGACGTCCCCAATTGACCACTTAAGGGCCTTATTTGCTGGACAGTGAAGATTGCTCCCATTGGACCTTTGCCTGGCATTTAACTACAGCTAACTGAGGAACTGCAGGTGCTGGAAATGCGAAAACACATCAGAAATTACTGGAAAAGACTAAGCAGGGCCTGGCAGCATCTGTGGAGAGACAGGAAAGTTGACATTTCAGAGTCCGTGACCCTTCTTCAGAACCCCAGTTCAGTTCAGCTTCAGAACCCCAGTTCAGTTCAGGTCAGACTCGCTCAGCTTTTCCAGCAACTTCCGATTCTGGTACTTAATTGCAGAATGGGTGATAAAGGATTGGGAGAGTGTGTGAGCTTTATTCCAGTGTCAACTCACCAAATTATTTTCCCTGTATGACATCTCTCTCATCACCTCCCATGATGGTAGGATAGGTCTTGCAATCATGACTGTGTTGGAGGAGAAACCCAACACAAGATTTGATTTTGCAGACATTAAAAACAGATCACAACTTCAAGAAAACCTTGTGACCTTTCATAATCAATACAGAAGAATTCTGACATGCAGCAAAATGTGATAGATTACAATATATTCACAATCAAAGTAATAGACACCGTCCTGTGCAGGATTTCCTGTACGATTTTGTTATGGACCAGACCAAACTTCCGAAAAACAAATCAAGGAGATAGCCTAGGCACTAGCTTGTAGCTTATTTCAAAATGAGTGTAAGTTGCTGCATTCCAGATCTAATTCGATTGGTTCAAACTACTAAGAATTCAAGCAAAACACGCCTTATTTTCACACCACAGTTCAAGTACCAACAAAAGGGAAGAATTGGCAGAAGTATTTTGATAAAGTTATTTTAAACAAAATAATATATTAGTTAACCACTACTCTTCAACTGTTCCAATGTGGCAGCATCCCATAATACACACTTGACAAAAGCAAATTCAGAAAAATAGATTTCTCTCACTTGCGATCTTCTCCAGTCCAGGAGAAGGAACACCAACTGAATGAATCTTGAGCAGAGAGGGAATTGCAAGCTTTTGCAGGAGCAGCAACATTTAGCTGCTTCAACTCCAAAAACCCTCACCTCATCAACTAAAAGCAAAAATGAAACCTTCAGTCTGTGTGAGCCTGACTCCAACCACTCATGCTTCTTTTGTCTAATCAATAAAAAAAAACTGTAAGCTATGTAGCCATATTTTAGCTGTAACCAAGAGAGGTGCTTTCCGTGGAGCAGACCTCTCATTACTAGGTTTCAAAAACATCTCTTCAAGAGAAATAGGACAGACAAATCCCACTTACAGGTACATATCATCATACTCGGTTCTGCAAAGCAATGAATGCAGTTAAGATTTGAAAATGCAGAAGCACAAAGTATCTTCTGCAGCATTACTATTAGAAACAAATTGTCAGATTTTGGACATTTTATGAATCTGATGATACTATCAACATAACATCAATTGTTCAGAAGGTAACACAGACATTCTGAAATAACAAGGTGTACAGCTAATGAACACAGCAGGCCAAGCAGCAGCAGAGGAGCAGGAAAGCTGACGTTTCAGGCCTAGACCCTTCTTCAGAAAACATAGACATTCTGAAGTTTTATTTGTCCTGCCCTCAGTCAGTGTCTGCTAGCCAGATGATCAAGCAAACAGAAGTCAAAATTAGAACCAAAAGCACCGTGGATGCTGTAAATCAGGAACAAAAACAAAGTTGTTGGAAAAGCTCAGCAGGTCTGGCAGCATCTGTGGAGGAGAAAACAGAGTTAACATTTCGGGTCCAGTGACGCTTCCTAAAGAGTCCTAAAAAGTCAAAATTGCTTTGTAACTCAACCACTTGCATATCTTTGTCAGCACAATGGTGGTGAGGGCTGTCTGACAGGACCAGGGTGTGACGGAAGAAAAGGTGTGGTCAGCTTTCAGGATGTCCCCAAAGCCAGATCTCTTGATCACCACTTACCTCTTCCCAATGCCAGGTCACAGGAGTGATGAGTGCCATTGAACGAGAGACACCCCACCCACTCACTCACCATGACTGCCCATGGGAGGCTACAAATGTCATGAACAGGGTTTGCCCTTTGGTCAACCTGCAGTAATTGGACAAGGCCCTGAATTGGGCCTTAACTCGGAAGACTGTACATGAGCTTTCTTACCTAGGATTTAAATTAGATGGAAGTGGCCAGTTCACATAGTACCCTTCCAAATCACTTTCCAAATCAGCACCGGGGTTATCAATAATTCCAGAACTGGGGGGTTAATAAATTCCACACATTGTATGGTACTAAATTTTGGTTTTCCCCACGTAGCTTCAAGATGTAATCTTTTTGGCATCATAACACCTTCCATCTTGAAACCCTGCTGAGAATCAGCTAAACATTTACCTGGTGATCAAGTTTAGCTATCAATTTTGAATACTGCGGCTCTAAGAGGTTATTTTGTCCTTTTACTTTGAAGAGTGGTTTTAAGGCAGGGGCACGGAGCAGTCTACTAGAACCACAAGAGTAAACAGCTATGGGGCTTTGGGTTTTTTTAAGTTGGAATAACACAAGCAGCTTGAAATGGGTGTGATTGGCCTGCTGTGTTCATCCAGCTCCACACTTTGTTAACTCTTTTTCATTTTCAGCAGTTGCTTTTGGGGTCTGGAAGGAGTAGAAGCTATTCTTGTTCTCTCTCGGTTACAGCTAAAACATGGTTACATAGAGGAAACATTCAAGTAGCTTGAGGACGAAGAATGACTTCTTCTTCAAACAGCCAACACAAGTGCATGGACCAATACCTCTTAAGTGCTGTAAGTTTCTATAACTGCATGATTACAAAGGTAATCACTGGTTCATACTTAAGTTTACACACAGTTACTGCGCTGTGATTTCAATCAACTGGAGTGGGAAACATAGAAAAAGCAACAACTTTAAAACTTCACGGACAGCATGTGCCATGTTCAAAGAGAATGCATTTAAATTGTGCTTTTAGATGGAAGTACTTACTTTTGACTAAATATATTTCACTCATAAAAGGCTATGGCTGTGTACTTTCATATTAAACTGTTACATATGAACACATATTGTGTTTGCCCTGTTATGTTTATGTTAGACCACCAACAGTATTCAAAATAAAACTTCAAGTTTTATATCACAAAATCTTTTAGTACCACTAAAAGCGTACTTTTTGAAGTGATACCGAAGTTGTTCAGCTGTTTGTGAAATCTGTCAAATAATGTGCCATTTCACTTGGTATTTTGCTGGAGACACCCTCTATCTTGCTGGTATAAAAGTGTACCAGTGGAGAGGCCAGTAAACTTAAACCAGGACAATTTTCCACTTCTGTTTAAGAAAACTTTTGATTAGATTAGATTTCCTCCAGTGTGGGAACAGGCCCTTCGCCCCAACAAGTCCACACTGCCTCTTGAAGCATCCCACCCAGACCCATCCTCCTATAACCCAAACACCCCTGAACACTACTGGAAATTTAGCACGGTTGATCGACCTCGCCTGTACATCTTTGGACTGTGGGAGGAAACCGGAGCACCTGGAGGAAACCCACGCAGACATGGGGAGAATGTGCAAACTCCATACAGACAGTCGCCCGAGGCTGGAATCAAATCTGGGTCCCTGGTGCTGTGAAGCTGCAGGGCTAACCACTGAGCCACCGTGCCACCCCCAGTTGCATGGATGTTGCCAGGGTTAGAGGACTTAAGCTAAATGGCAAGGTTGAATAGACTGGGGCTTTTTTCCCTGGAGCATCGGAGGTAAAGGGGTGACCTTATCGAGGCTTATAAAATCATGATGGGCATGGACAGGGTCTTTTCCCTAGGGTGGGAGCTTCAAAAACTCGAGGGTAAAGGTTGAGGGTGAGAGGGGACAAATTTAAAAGGGACCTAAGGGGCAACCTTTTTAATGCAGACAGTGGTGTGTGCATGGAATGAGTTGCCAGATGAAGTGGTGAAGGCTGGTATAATTGTAACATTTAAAAGGCATCTGGATGGGTACATGAATAGGAAGGGTTTAGAGGGATATGGGCCAAATGTTGGCAAAGGGACCAGACTTATTTAGGATACATGGTCAGCATGGATGAGTTGGACCGAAGGGTCTGTTTCTGTGCTGTACAGCTCTCTGGCTCCAAAAACAAATCACATCGCAAACAAATGTTAAATGATGAACAACGGCTGTGGCACCAAGCCGAGAAGCCAATTTCCTTTGTTTTACCTATTATCAACATTTCTAAATAAACAGACAGATGTTCTGAATGAATACTGCACCTGATAGTGGGAACAGAATGATTTTCGGAATTTAGCAGCTCTGGGCTTTGATGCTTCCAGTATTAACTTTCTATCTCTGACTAATAGCCTAATAAAATTCATTTCTATCTTAAAGCTGACCAGGTCTTGTAATTGTGCCATGGGGTTAATCAAATGTAGCTGTACAAAGATTACAACCTCACCTTATGAACATAGCCCTGGGCCAAGCTAAATTGAAGTGATTTAGAATGGACTAGTGCATGGATACATCTTAGTCACAGCAGACTGAATAAAGCAAAATCAGGAACTGTACAGAAAAGTTAAAGTCTTTGTCACAGTCTATTGTTTATTTCTTTTGTGTAAATATAAAATCTACAGCACCCAAAGTTGTGAATAGGTTCAACTTGAGCAGCACTTCAAACAAGGTTAAAAAAATTCTGCAACTCTTTCATTTTTGTGCCCTGTGTCGAATGCAATCCTGTGATCAAAAACTCAAAGCACAAATCACATTTGAAACCAGCAGCTGGGAAATCAAATGGACAGTTTATGACAAGGACTCTACTCCACACGTTGTCACAGAGTATGGGTCTGTGTTTGTGCCTGCGGTCTACAAAGTTAGCACGTTGGAGATAAGGTTCCTTGAAAGAGCTCTGAGTCAAGGCATGCTGTGTGAATCTACATCCTTGAACTAGTTCAAAAGACTTGCCCCTTATGTGCCTGATTGGGAATCAGCAAGCAGTCTGAGAATTAATGAGGGAGGAATCGAATCACAAAATTATATATGTGTTAAGCGACATCTGAAGCGTTGTTGATTGTGGTGTTAATAAAAGTTCACAATCTTTTGTAAGTTATTTGCCAAGATAAATATAGACCAATTTAACTAGGTCTCATTCTCTTCTGAGTAGATTGTAACAGCATTTGTGACCAGTTGACTGCTGTATATTAATTGTAGTCTCTCATTTGTTAAAACCTTCATAGCCTTCTGTATTCAGCACAGTGTGATATACTGTATTTTAAATTCTCACCCTTAATCTATTATTTGAAATACATCCTTTAATCTGCAAATATATATGACTTTTACCATTTGACTCTGGAGGACAAGCTCTTGTGTTTTAGAATTGGCAGGATCCATATATTTTTAATGCTGTGGATTCAGCTGTGCTGCCTCCACAGTGAGTAATCTATTAACTTGAATTTTGGGCTCACATATGAAGAGTTGCCTCTGTGGAAAAGCAGCTGTCAAAATTCACATTAGGGAAACCGTATATCTTGAAATTTAGCATAGGAATAGGAATATTAAAACTTGACAACAATGATACAAACATTCTGTTTGCAGTTTTACACTATCTACTATTGCTTGTCCATGAAGGTGAGCAGCATGTTTCAAAGGTCTGTTGTAATCATGATATGGGTCGTGAAATCCCAAACTTACCCGACTTGCTTCATAACTTCCACTCTAAAATCAGGATTATGAAGTGCCAACCTCCGTTTGTGTGCTGGTGACTGTAAGGATGAAACCAAGAACCAATCAATGGACAAATGTGGACGTATATTCAGATCTATTACTCTGTGGTTCAAACTTAGTTCTTCTAATCCAGTGTGGAACAATGAGCTACAAGATTCCTCCACCAGCCCTGTCCATTGCATTCCTGTTTGCTACAGCATAGATGGTGACCCTTTTGTTGGCCCTTTTTAAATGTATACTTTGCAAGTCTTGGCCTGGTCCTGTCTTCTTTTCCATTTGATGGTGCCCAGTTAGCTGCCATCCTGGCAGGGCGATTGTTAGTCTCATGCATATCTCTACCAGGATGCTGTCTATGTTTTTTGACCAGCACTGTCTCACCGGTGTCTCTCCAAATGATACCCAAGATGCTTCCAAGGCAGTGCTGATGCAAGATGCCAAATGATGGGCACATGGGATCACACCTTCATAACTGTATTTATGGTGATGGAAAGCCAAACCATGTGGAGTTATTTAAAGTCTGATGTTGTTGTGCCAATTCTTGCATGGATATTGATATCTACGTCACCCTCCCTTTAGACGTCACTTCTGACAAATAGGAAGTGATCAACATCATCATTTTATTTTTGAGCAAATTGTAATGGGGACAAGCCTTGAAGCCTCGTGATGTCATGCTCTGTGCATGAATGGTGAGATCTCCAAAGCAAAAGTTTGTGCTGCTGCTCTCAAACAAGTGTATGAATAACGACAGGAGTAGGTCATTCAGCCCGTCATGCCTGTTTCACCATTTAACAGGATCAAGGCTAATCTGATCGCAACCATAAATCCATACTGCCACCGACTCCCTTCAGGACTGCTGGTTATGTTTTGGAGTGGATGCAATTTTCTGGTCATGAAGTATATGCATGCACCCCCAGTTTACAAACAGACTCTGATACTCTTCATTACCTACTTTACCCGAAGTCCTTGAATTAGTTTCTTATTCCGACACTAAACAAGTTCAACTTGATCAATATGCAAGAAATATTATGTCGTTGTAACTTTTCATAACTCATTCATTACTCTACACTTAATTTCTTACACTTGCAAGAAATATTTGGTGCTATAAATGGAAGAACAAAGAGCATAGTTTCATTTTTCCACTAAACTACTAATTTTAAGCATAATAAAATACTTTAATGTAATTTTCTACAGGGATCTTAGGAACATGAAGCACAGTACAGTTCACAATGATTTGCAGACTTGTGAATCGTCTCTGGAAAGCAAAGTCATTGCATATCAATTCATGTTTATTTATGACATGGAGGTCTGCTGGAGAAGTTGGTCACATATAATCCTTATGAATAGACTTGGATTTCTCAGGAAAAAAACAGATAAGCATTGTATTTATATAACATTTTTCATATTGTTAATTCACCTTAAAACACGACTTCTGGAGGAAAACGAGGAAAAGTGACACATCCCAAAATAGCTTCTCCCAAGTCTCATCACTTTGTGATGGAACCAGTCAGCTTGTTTTCATTTAGCATATCATGAATTTCAGAAAGGAGAAACACTGAGCTTGTTCATCTTTTCTGAAACTGACTAAAGTTTGATTGATCAAGAAAATTTCAAATAAAATCATTTAGTTCCAACCAAATGATCCTGATAACAACATTAAAAGGTGGGTATATGTAAAGTGAAGCGAATTCAGCAAAATCCCGGCCCTCATTCTTTCCTTGGTGATGGAACAATGAATATTAGGTTATAACAGTCAGACATGGTCTAGCACCGTAAACGGCAGCGTAGGTTACTTCTTCCACAGCTTTTCATTTACGTCATTCAAGCTTCCCAACAACATAGATGCGAGACAATGATTGTATTAAGTCTCATATAAAATATCAAGGCTATACAGTTAGGTGCATTGTAAAGCGTACTTTTGAATAAGTTGATAATGTTTTGGTTTCTCTTGTCCTAGTCTCTTCTGCACTTTGTAACTTCATAACTGCAGCATGAAGTTAGTGAGATTATCGTTCATTCTTATAATAAATTAAGTTATAGATTTTGGAGTTAAAATATGGAAGACTGAACAGGACAGCATTGAATGGTTAAGTTTAGTGGGAACAAAGGCACTATTAAGAATTTCAATAGCAAATGAATCGAAGCCAAGATGAACACAGGCAGTACTATGGAGATGGACATAGGTAGTCTTGTTGATTGTTAAGGGGTCAGTTGCTCAACTCAATCAAATAAGAAACCAAGGTTGCAAGTCTTCTGGTTTTGCCTCAAACAGTGGTCATCAAAAGAATGGAGTTGAGAATTAGGGAGCAGAGGTGGTTGTTTTAGTCTTTCTAGCATTAGTTTCTGCATAGTGAGGTAGATGCTGGGCAGCTGATGTGACAAATCAGATGGTGAAGGAGTTGGAAGACATTTCGTGAAGTATAGTTCATTGAGAATTGCAATGTTCCCACAATATATTCATTGAAAGTATGTTGTTTACAATTTATTGGTGGTATTATTTTGCACTTCTGTTGCACACCAATTGCCACCAGAAGTTCAATTCAGATATGGACATTAATCTTGAATCTTTTTAGTTTTTTTATGCAGTTACAAATAGGTGAAACTCAATTTAACGATCTAATCTCGCTGTCAAAACTAGGACTTATAAATAAAAGTTGCACCAAACAACATCTGAGGACATTCTGGGACGCATCTTCTTCGAATTAACTGACTAAATTTTAGTTGTGGCTAGCTGTCACAACCCACATGGATCCAAGTGAAAACTACATGGTGTGGTCTTTTATGAATTTTTTTTTGGCATATGATGCCTTGAACTTTTAGCCCCTTGATACTGGTAAAACATTCAATTGTTTCAATGGGGCTTAGCCTGGGTCCTCAGCAGGATTAGTGTTCATACAGAAATTAAGTCAGTCCCACCTCTGTTTTTGATAATTCACTGTTGTCGAAAAGTCTTCAGAGACATCTATTGATTTTGCATTAATTACTTACAAGGACTTATTGAAATAAAGATTTCTTGCAACTTTTTCAGTACACTCCTTCCATTGCACTCTTAACTATCTACAAAAGACTCGATTAAAGGACTTAGAGACAGTAACCACAATGTAGCAATGGTTTGTAAGTTCTTAAATGTCGTTAACATTATCATTTTGTCACCTTGCCACATGAAGGAGTGATTGTAATGTTTTCAAAATTATTGTTGTTCCGACAGATGTCAACACAGGGCTAATTCGATTGTGTTTCATTTTCAAAATGTTGCCAGGATGAAAACTTTTGCAAAGATTATTTTTATTAATCAATACCATGCTAAGTGTAACTTCAGCATCTCCCACTCTAACATTCTAGTAACACACTTAGTCATTTCTTAACCAATATATTTTGAAGACAATAGATGACAATTTTCCAAACAAAAACCCAGAGGATAAGAATAAACTCTAATGTTATATTTTCTCCTATTTTCTCAGCATAGAGCATATAAAAAAGGGCTAGGAGGATCATATGTTAACTTTCCGAAATCACCTGATTATTTACTTTGACAATGAGATGATCATATTTTTCTGATTAGTACCATGATTTAGATTGTACTAATTAACAATCTCAAAATGTAACAATTGCATTCAATTCTTGGAAAAATTTGGACTTATTTTGCAATAGACTCACTTCTTATAAAAGTATTACAACAGAAATAGAACAGGTACTATGATGTATGGACTGATGAGAATTACGGAACAAATATTAGCACATTGATATCCCTGTGGATTTCTGAGCTTACACTGGGTGACCATTAGTGGAAGACTAACATCGAGTACAGGATTAAGGATAGGATTCTTGGCAGTGTGGAGGAACAGAGGGATCTTGGTGTGCAGATACATAGATCCCTTAAAATGGCCACCCAAGTGGACAGGGTTGTTAAGAAAGCATATGGTGATTTGGCTTTCATTAACAGGGGGATTGAGTTTAAGAGTCGTGAGATCTTGTTGCTGCTCTATAAAACTTTGGTTAGACCGCACTTGGAATACTGCGTCCAGTTCTGGTCGCCCTATTATAGGAAAGATGTGGATGCTTTGGAGAGGGTTCAGAGGAGGTTTACCAGGATGCTGCCTGGACTGGAGGGCTTATCTTATGAAGAGAGGTTGACTGAGCTCGGACTTTTCTCATTGGAGAAAAGGAGGAGGAGAGGGGACCTAATTGAGGTATACAAGATAATGAGAGGCATAGATAGAGTTGATAGCCAGAGACTATTTCCCAGGGCAGAAATGGCTAACATGAGGGGTCATCGTTTTAAGCTGGTTGGAGGAAAGTATAGAGGGGATGTCAGAGGCGGGTTCTTTACACAGAGAGTTGTGAGAGCATGGAATGCGTTGCCAGCAGCAGTTGTGGAAGCAAGGTCATTGGGGTCATTTAAGAGACTGCTGGACATGCATATGCTCACAGATATTTGAGGGTGCATACATGAGGATCAATGATCGGCACAACATCGTGGGCTGAAGGGCTTGCTCTGTGCTGTACTGTTCTATGTTCTATCTATTATTGTTTAATATAACGGTTGGGCATATTGTCCTCAAGGAGTATAGTTCTGCCCAAATGATACAACTGAGCCAGAGGTCCGTCAGTTTGAAGTCTGATGTGTTAGCACTCTGACATTGATCAGACAAAGATAAAGAAATAGAAATAAATATTCATTTCCAAAATCAAAATATTGAGAAAAAGAATATTAATAAAAAGGGGAATATATATTGCATTTGCATCTTTAAAAATGTGAAGGAATAGTAATGAATTTCTATAGGAAATGCTTACAGGGTTAATGGTAGAAGCCTGGGGAATGTTGCCGACCAAAGGGATCTTGGGGTGGAGGTGCACAGTTCACAGAGGATGGAGTTTCTGGGAGACAGGGTGGTGAAGAAGAGGTCAGGCATGAGTGCTTTCATTAGTCAGTGTTGGAGTTGCTGCTGTACAGGACATTGATGAGGCCACTTTTAGAATAGTGCATGCAATTCTGGCTGTCTTCCTGTAGGAAGGATATTTTGAAGCTTCAGGGGGTGCAGGCAAGATTTACAACGATGTTGCTGGGACTGGAGGTCGAACAGGCTGGGGCATTTTTTCTCCCCCGGAGCATTGGAGGCTGATGGCGACCTTGGAGAGGTTTATAAAATCATGAGGGGTATGGATAGGGTAAATAGCCAAGGTCTTCTTCAGGTAGGGGAGAATAAAACTAGAGGGCATCGGTTTAACATGAGGGGGGGAGAAAGGATCTGAGGTGTAACTTTTTCACGCAGTGGGTGGTGCATGGATGGAATGAGCCGTCAGAGGACGTGTTAGAGAGTGGTACAATTACAACATTTAAAAGGCATTTGCATGGATATATGAAGAGCAAAGGTTGAGCGGGATAGGGTCCAAATGCTGGCAAAGGAGTCTAGGTCAGATTGGGATGTCTGATCGGTGCAGATGAGTTGGACAGAAGATTATATTTCTATGTTGTGTGACTCTATGGTTGGCCAGGGGCCTCTGATAGAAGCATTGCCAGGAAAAACGCTGCAGTTAAAGATGACTGCCCATTAACTGGCAAGCTTTGTTTAAATTTAACCAGACTATTCAAGCCAAAAAGGCACAATATGTGAGGTGAAAATGTTCAACATAAACTCTTTTTTGCAGCAATACTCAAGTTGTTTGAGAATTTTCCATTTCATGAAGATATCAGTGTCACTCAGCTCAGAAAACATCTCAATTGACAATAATTTATCACAAATGTAATTCAAAACATTCCACGTCATGTGGTCTGAAATAGTATTTGGATTAAAACTAGAGTCTAATTCCCAATGGGACAATGGTCTGTTGCTATCATGCTTTGCAGCTGCTCTACCAACATTACTGATAGCTATAGCGGTTGGTTTCCCATTGGGCTTCTTACAAGTAACTAAAATTAGGTCATCTCCTTTGATATTTATAAAGAAGTCCGTCACCTCATCCTACCAATTATCTAGAAATGCAGCAATAGTTACACTACACTGAAATAGGCACATCTTCATTGTTATGCTTACTGATGCAGTTATTACAATGTTATTTTATCAATATGGGCAGTTGGGCATATGAATTAGGAGCCGCAGATACCGACTCTGCTACTTTATTGGATCATGATTGATTTGATTGTGGCCTCAAATCCATTCTCCTGTGTAACCCTTCCAGCTCTTTGACTCCAATGTTAATCAAAAATCCAACACTCATACTCAACGACTTTGTCCCCACTAATCTTTTGGGGAAGACAACAACAAAGAGCAATGAGGCTCAGAAAGAATGTCTCTTCATCTCCATCTGAAATGTGCTTTCTTTGTCCAGGTCATTAATATACCTTACAAACAGTTGTGGTTCCAGCACTGACTCATGTGAAACCCCAGGGGTTACACCAACTGACATCTCTCTGGAACTGGGGATTATGGATTATAAAAAGAATGATGGCAAGAACTGGATGTAGCTTTTAGAAAAGTCTTGTAACTTCAGCTTGGTGTGATGAGCTACATCCTGAGTCCAATCATTACACTGCTTCACTCTAATTACTGTCATCCATTTTTTAAATCTGCCCTTGTATTTTAGCCCAACTTTGGTTTTCTAAAAGAGATTATTCAAACTTTTTTTAAGTATTGAGCTTAAGGAATGAACAGAAACACTGCTTTATTTAAACTATCGGTCTTTCCTGACGTTTTGATATGATCCTCTGAATCCGCAGAATGTAGTGGAATAGGAACACTCTGAACCAATTCTCAGCCTTCCACTGCCTTAAAAAAATGTAAACATTAATATAAACAAATGCTTGTTGCAATTGAGCACGTGTTACGTGACAGTTTATGCAGTGAGACGTAGTTTCCAACTGTTCTGCTAAACTGTGATTTAAGTAATACCCTGAACTGTTCTAGAATATTTCTTCTCTAATTCTTCAGTCATTAGTCATCAGCCAGAAATTTGGAGCAGAATGAAGCAAATGTAGTTCCTGCTACAATGAAAAGGTCTATTAGCAGGAACACGAATAATTTATTGATGTACCTTATGTATGCTGCTTTCCAGATCAATACGCTTATCAGCCCACTTCCAGGTTTCCTGAATGCTCAGAGACAGCAGCTGGGAAGATGCACATGAAGCAGCAATAAAGGTTCCCTTGACAAATTGACTCTGCAGTGGGGAACATATTGTCATACATGGTTCTGCCATTGCAGCAATCGTGGTAGCAACCACTGACAACACCCACTCCTGCAGCAACCCATGTCCACCCACGCTCTACCATCTCTCTCTTTTGTACGTTGAGGGATCTCCCTTCAATGTCACCATTCCCTTTGCATTGCAAGTTGCTTCTTCCAATCCACAGTATTGAGTTCCCTGCTTCCCAAAAACAAGTGTCTCCTGGTAACCCAACTTGGCTTTCATTGAGCTGATCTTCAATTCTAACCATGATTCACTTTCTGTCAGATTTGGACAGACTCCCCTGGCTGATGAGTGATCAGACACTGACTGATCTCTACGCAGCTCCCTTATGGATGCTTAGCAAATTACCAGATTACTTGCACCCGACCTGCAGGACTAACCAGGGCTGAATCCTCAGATTGAAATGATAGGGACCCTGACAACCCCAAGAGGATGGCTGACCATGCCCTAGCCCTTGGACTTTAAGCGCACAATGCCCTTGACCGATAATAGCTCCTGTTGACTAGACTGAGAGGTACTCTCTTGGACGAGGGGATATGGCCATTTGGTTAATGCACAAGCAATATGTTTACCGTAAGTGTAGGTGTAAAATTGACATAGCACAGTGCCATACAGCAACATGTCCAGCCCATGACTGATGACTGCTGACAACCAGGACAAGCTACCTGAGTTTCATTTGTTCTTGCGCTAAACAGCATGGCAGACATAAGTACTTTGAGTCTTTCAGCAAAGATAAGGAGCAAAACACCAAAACGGAAGGCAAAGCAGAGTAAGAATGCTCAATGCGTTGAGGCAAGCACATTTCTCCAAGATGCAGATCAATCCAATCCATGAGCATGGTGTCCACCACTGCACACAGAGCATCCTTGCAGCATCATTGCAATTAAAGGTGACAGCATTCTCCAAACTGTAGCACTGAAGTTCAGAATCACATTGTCAGTGGAATGGAGATGGGCCACAGTGATGTATTGAGGCTAGTACTTGTTGACCATCAAGGTCTGTGGACGTGGGGTGCCTGCAGACGCTATCCACGGAATGCATCCTGTGATGTTGGTACCAGATGTGCGAGATGGAAATCTGGAAACGCAAGTGTGAGTTGCACTTGCCAGCTACCTGCTTGTGTCTTATTTCTAAATAGCAGGTGGACAAATGGCAAAATGCATATTCAAGGGTGAGATTAAAAACTGATGAGTCATAATCAATGCCCATAGGCCTCTTGACAGTCACAAGTGAGAATCTTCACTCGACATTCAACACTTGATTGGGAAACTGGGTCTTTTTTGGTCTCAACATCCAGAAGTCCTCACTAGATACTTCACCCAATTTTCCCAAATTTCTCACACTGGCCTATGTCCTTCAGAGACTGGGCAGATTCTGTCCCATAATGATCACAAAGATGATTCTGGTGATTGGAGGACAAACATGTCAACCTCAGGGCAGTGTTGCATGAGTTTCTCCAAGTAGCTTCTGAAGTTCAGCTATTCTCAGCTGTTTCATCAATTACCTTCCTGCCAATATAAGGTCAGAAATGACAATATTCGCTGATGACTGCAATACAGTGGCACAGTGGTAAGCACTGTTGCCTCACAGTTATGGGGACTTGGGTTCGACTCCAGCCTTGGACGATTATCTGTGCTGAGTTTGTACATTCTCCCCATGTGCATGTGAGTTTGCTCCAGATACTCCAGTTTCCTCCACAGTCCAAAGATGTGCAGGTTGGAAAGGTTAGCCATGATAAAAAATTCCATGCTGGGTCACAGGAATGGGGTGGGAGTTTGGGTCTGGGGAGGATGTTCTTTCGAGAGTGGGTCCAGGTTTGATTGGCCGAATGGCATCTTTCTGCTTATTGAAATTCTGCGATTCTATGATTTGTAACTACTCAGTTATGGAAGCAATCCATGCCTGCACACAGCAAGACTCAGGCAAGCATTCAGACTTGGACTGATAAGTTACCAGTACCACTTGTCCCAGACAAGTACCACCATCCAAAACATCTATCCTTGTCATTCAATGACATTACCATTATTGAATCCCCCACTACCAACATCCTCAGGTTTACTGTTGACCACAAGCTGAACTGGACAGTGACTTATCAACGTATACTGTGGGTACAAAGATCTGTTCAGAGGATGGGAGATTTGCATCAAGTAACTCAGCTCCTGATTCCCCAAAGGTTGACTAACATCGCATAGATACAAGCCAGGAGGGTGATGAAATCTCTGCATTCGCCTGGCAAAGTACAATTCCGACTGCACCATCCAGGACAACTTGGCTATCAATCTATTCACCAAGTATAACACTCATTTCCAGCATCTGCAGTTCCCATTATCTCTGATCTCTATAACACTCATTTCGTCCACTAATGAGACATGGTAGGAGCAGTGCATACTAATGCAACCTAGTGCATTAATACTTAAGTCATACTATTCCTGAGGTAGACACTAAAATTAAAGATTTAAAGTCTCTAAAGTCATCGGTTTACCGATCTGATGGACTCAAGTTAACAAGTAAAACACCAACCAAGTTCCTGTACTTGGAAAGAAGCATTATTTCTGACAAATAGGTCAACTCTAACTCCCAGTAAACAGCTATAACTTAACAATATATACCTCTACTATTTAAAACTCCTTCCACCTTTAAAGCTGCTTCACACACACACAGATCGACACAGATGAGCCAAAAAATGTTTTGGGTTGAGGAAGAACACTGGGATTCAGATAGAACCAGTGTACAGACTTAGATGAAGTGTTCCTTTCTCTTCCCACAAACTTTTGTTCTCCAAAGCTTTTCCTTCCCAATTTTCAGTTTTTCTTTGCCAAAGACACAGGATTTACAGATTATTCAGCTTCACGGTCACTGGTTAGAGGCAACTGGTGGGAGAAAATAACTGGCTAGCTTGAGTTACTTTGCTGAAGAGAGATACAGAATCAGATCCTGCCTCTTCCAGTGTTGGAAACCTTCTGCCATCCTATCACTGACATACACAAGCTAGTCATCTGCCAAGGAACCAGAGAATTGCTGTAAGGTTGATGAACTCTGATATCCACAATTGGTCACTACTGCACAAAACCTGCTGACTGAAGCTTACTCTGTACTCCCACTAGGTGCAACAGTGTCAACCCAAAGAGGTACATTAGCTTGTTTTCAAAGTGCTGCAAATCCTTCCCCAGTCCTTTGTATTAAAAGCTGCTCTGTTATTTTATTATAGAAGAAAGAAAAAAAATTCTTTCAAAAAAATGAGAAAATGCACCGCAGCAACTCACCAGGCCCCTTCTGCATCATTTTTCCAAAAGCCTATGATTGCAGTCAAAAGATCAAGAGCAGCAAATGCTTGGGAACACCACTGCAAACATGACATTCCTCTGCGTCACACACCAACCTGGAAGCGAGTGGACCTATCATATAATTTCTTCACTATCAGTGCGTTAAAAGCTTGAAATATACACCTGAGCAGCACAGTAATCTGCTCAAGAAGAGCAAATGCACACGAGCAATAAATGATCTTGCCACTGACGCTCACATTTAATGAATAAATTAATAAAGCTTGCAGCCAAATGTCTCCTGATCTTGGATAATGCATAAGTGCAGATGGGCCCTTACTGGGAAGATGGAGAAAAGCAGACAGAAATGCATGGTTCTCTCAAGACAGCCATATTCCCGACATCAGAGCCACGTGTCCCAATGATAGCTCATCTTGGATAGATCATGACGGTTCACTCATTGGCAGGGTTCTGATAAGCTCTAAAACTCAGAGAATGTCTGTCATGTATACTGTACAAGCAAAAGGGGAGGAATGAGAAACTGCCTTCAGCTCTGAAGGACACACAGGGTAGGCTCAGATTCCAGTCACACCTTCTCCACAGGGGTGTGATAAAATCTCTGAACAGTTTGATTCGGAAACATCTGGCGCCATATAGAAATAATAAAAAGCATATGGGCAAAGATCTTTTTGGTGCAAAGAGATTCACTTGGATGCTTAGCACTTCATTGGGATATCATTCATGTTGCCTATCTGAATGAAATAAGACTTTTATTTAACTACTCATTATCATGACTCTACTTTGTTGGGTTCCCCATTGACAGTTGCTCAGTTTCTTTTGATGAACTCAATGAGCTGCTCAGATGAACAAGCAAAGTTGTGAAGGTGATGGTTAAGTGGGTGAATGTGGGACACAGGTTTGGTGGTGATGGCTGTTTCCCTAGAGGTCCTGCTGGGAAGCCTATACCGCTGCAAGCACACTGCTCAAAGCGAAGCTAGCCAGGATGTGGCCAAGCATGTTGCCAGCTATACGCCAACGGTGATGGTGTTTCCTTCAGGAAAACCAACCACAAACACCAAGCATGTGGGCCATAGCCTTTGACAGGCCCTGCTGTTTGAAAAGGTTGTAAAGCAACAAGAAAAACAAGGGAGTTAGTACAGAGTTCTGGAAAACAACTCTGGAAACAGCCTTCCTGTCACCAAAACAATCATCATTATTCATGGTGCCTCTAAAGTAATTTTGTATTCAATTTGTCATTTGCTTGGAAATCTGCAGGTGCTTAACTTCAAGCTGAGTCTGCCACTCGGGAGCTTACCGAAAGTTTTGCTGAAATTCACATACAATATATTCTTTTATGAGCTCATCAAACAAATCAATCATGTTATTCAGACACGATTTCTGTCTAACAATTCAGCTGTATTCCTGCAGCTGGTTTGCTTTTACACACTTCCACGTTACGAAAGGATTGAAAGGGCTAACACTACGTGGGATTGTAGACAAAATACTTCACTTCTGTCGCAAAGGTTTCAAGCTGTTATCAGTCAAGTTTCAGGAAAACCACAAAAATATTAGATCACAGGAACTAGAAGAAATTGTTTCAGAGATAGGAGGAACTGCAGACACTGGAGGATCTGAGATAACAAGGTGTAGAGCTGGATGAACACAGCAGGCCACGCAGCATCATAGGAGCAGGAAAGCTGCCGTTTCGGGCCTAGACCCTTCTTCAGAAAAATCAGGTTAACTAGAAGAAGTAGTTGGCCGTTTTGTCTATTGAACATGCTCCGCCATTCAATTTAATCATGGCTGATGAGATAATCCGCAACTCCACCTTCCTGCCTTTCCCCCATAAGCCTGGACTCTATCACTGAAAAAAAATCTATCTCATCCTTGAATATACTTGACAGTCCAGCCTCAGGAGCTGTCTGCAGTAAAGAATTCCACAGATTCACCACACAGTGACAGAAGAAATTCTGCATCTTTGTCGTAAATGTGTGACTTCTCACTCTGAGATCATGCCCTCTGGTTTGAGACTCTCCCACAAGGGGAAACAACCTCATCGCACCTACCCTGTCAAGCCCCTTAGGATCTTATATTTGTCACCACAGTCACCTCTAATTCTCCTAAACGCCAGTCCAAAATTAAACTAAAAATGTAAGCTATTTCAAAAAAACACAAGCAGAAATATTTTAAAAATTTATTCGAGCCAACAAAATTTGGTGTTCAAAATTAGCTCCTCCTGCTCCCAATTCAGAGGTTTGTATAACATTAAATTGAAAATCTAAATGCTTAGAATGAATCAACATGCACAATTCAACACAAGGCATGCATGTAATTAATCTGTTTTCTATTTTGTGAACAAAGATTTTTAAATTGAAGCAACCAATATTCATTAGTAATTATATCAATATGAATTCCAATGCTAAGTCACTTGAACAAACTGTGGGGCCTGTTGGGAATAGAATCATAGTGTCAGACAGCAAGGACACAAACCCTTCAGTGTAACTTGCTCATGCCAAGCAGATACCTTAAACTAATTTAGTTCCATTTGTCAGCATTTGGCCTGTACCCTTCTCAAACATTCCTATTCACATCCCATCCAGATGCCTTTTAAATGTTGTAATTGTACCAACTGCCACCACTTCCTCTGGCAGCTCATTCCACACACGCATCACTTTCTCCATGAAGAAGTTGCCCCTGAGGTCCCTTTTAAATCTTACCCCTCTCACCTTAAACCTATGCCCTCTAGTTTTGAACTCCCCTACCTGAAAAAAACAACCTTGGCTATTCACCATATCCATGCTCCTCATGGTTTTATAAACCGTGATAAGTTCGCCCCTCAGCCTCTGATGCTCCAGGGAAAAAAAGCACCCTGGCCTATTCAGCGTCTCCCTATAGCTCAAACCCTCCAGCCCTGGCAAAATTCTTGTAAATCTTTTCTGCAGCCTTTCAAGTTTCCTGTAGCAGGGAGATTTGATGCAGTATTCTAAAAGTGGTCTCACCACCATCCTGTACAGTTGTAATATGACGTCCAAACTCCTTTAGTCAATGTACTGACCAATGGAGGTAAGCATGCTCAATGCCTTTGTCACCACCCTATCCACCTGCAACTCCACTTTCAAGGGAATCTGCATCTGCACTCCTAGGTCCCTATGTTCGGTAACACCCCCTAGTACTCTACCTTTAAGTGTGCAAGTCCTGTCCTGATTTGCCTTTCCAAAATGCAGCGCCTCACGATCTATTAAACTACATCACCACTCCTCAGCTCATACTCCCATCTGATCAAAGAGCTCTCAGATAGCCTTCCTCACTGTCCACTGCACCACCAATTTTTGTGTCGTCTGCAAACGTACTAATCAGTCCTCATATTCACACACAACGAAAATCAGTGGACCCAGCACCGATCCTTGTACCACGCCACTAACCACAGGCCTCCAGTCTGAAAAAAATGACCCTCCACCATAACCCTCTGTCTCCTACCTTCCAGCCAATTTTGTATCCAAATAACTAATTTTGTGTACATCATTGGCAATGAATCTATTAAAACCTCTCCATGTCCGCTTGTACTATATTAAAGTCTGATTCCAAAAGGTGGCAACCTTTAGAAGCCACATAAGCTAGTTTAACTGCAACTTTGTTCAGTTTCTGCAAATAATTAATATTATCTTGCACTGGCTAGAATTTTCACAGTCTGTGACTACTTAATGCTAATTTACATAGGATATGAAGAATTAGAGATGGGAAGTTGACGGATCTTGTTTGTTGTAGCATGACCTACTGAGCTCATTTTCATTTTATTTTGTAACAGGGGTTTAACAGAGGTGCCACAACACGCATAATTGGCAAATAACTTAATGAGCTTTAGCAAAATGTTACTACTCCTTGCACTCTGTTACACTTGTCAATTATGTGTTCTACTGCATAATTTATTAGACAGCTGTCAAATGTGAGCTGGCACTTCTTTTGCAAAAATACACAACTAACAACTGCCTGCAAACCATTTAAAATATAACTTTTTTCAAAGAGAATAGTCAAACAGACATTAATATTGTTTCATTAGAAAGGAAGTAGACAATCAAAATTGCTATATTGTTAATAAAGCATATGCAAAGCTTTTGAAAGTAATTTTGTTGCATTGTGTTCCCACTCTCAAACCAAACAGCATTGCAAACGTACAATTTAGTGTTATGATTAACAGCTACGATAGCCCAATGAATATGCCATTTGGGAAGTGACAAGCAATGTTTCCTCTAAGTTGTTGTGTTGTGGGAGCAACTGGCCGTACACAAATGACATTCATTTTAAGATGCATCGATGTGTGGTAGTCTTCAAGATAGAACAGAATTGAACAAATCAGCTTTAGAATCTTCACCAGTCTACACAGAATACCGGAATATTACCAAACTATTGTCCAACATACCAGCTACACATTTTAAAATGCCTTATTAATCGACCAGCCATTAACAAAATTGGGCAATGCACAACACTTAACAGAACACAAATTATTTAGTCAAACATGAACTGATTATGAATTCATTTTCAATTCCTGTTAGTGTTGCTGTTTAACGTTGGCATTTTTGTCTGTGAATTCTGAACTTGTCACAATTATGCCCAACATGAGTATTCCAGGTTAAGTAGAGCATGACCAAATCAAAAAAGCTTCCCTCCGCTTTAAGGTCACGCCTCAATTTCTAGTTTGGGAAACATCTGACGACTGTAGCATCAATTTATTTCTTAAACCAGACCAAGGTTCCTCAATTAATGACGATTAGAACAGTTTGCATTTTAACAATGCATCTAATGACAAAGACCATCCTAAGGTGCTTTATAAATGGACAAATTTGCAGGGGTTATCAGAATTCTTTGGAACTGTTTTTGGTATAAAAAGGCAAAGAGGCTTGCACAAATGTCCTACAAAGTGTGACTGACTTAGTTGCAAAATGTGTCACCGTTATTGGGGAGAAAGGGGCAGCATGATGCACAAAAAGGTTTCAGTCAGAAGAATGCATTATCACATTTAGGAGAGGATAAAGACTGAAGAAAACTAAAATGAGAGAAGAGAAAGGCCATGAAAATACTTTATCGTTCAGGATGTGAATTAGCATGAAATTTAGAATGGTTTTTATCCTGTGAATTGCTTAATCCATTCACAAGAGGAATGAAATTGCCTAAATTCTTTTCAGATGGAACTTTTACAGCCTGTAGACAGGAGTGCCCTTGGTGTCTTTCTAAACTGTGAGTGCAAACTTTGAGAAAAGTTTACATGTTTGCACAAGTTCCAAAAACTTTATTGACTGCTATTTCCCAGAATTCATACTGGGTATTTCGGTGGTCACTATGTATCTTACTGAAAGCTTTGTATTTTAAGACAATGGAGTTGGGGTTTGCGTTAACCTCTTTCCATCAACTGCTAAAGAATCTGATTAAAAAATACTTTTCTCTTGGATGACAATGACCTGTGTAGTAAATTCAAGCAGCTGGGCATGCAATGCTACGAATGCAGAAATGTATGCAGAATTTACCCTGCAGTGAAAGATGTGCAGGGTGTGTGGTATATGCATACTTCTCAAAATGCTGAAAATAATGCGTCCAAGGTCTGTGCAATCAAATACTTCATGGCATTCAAGACTATAACCAGCTATCTGAAAACAATAAACAGTTAAAGCAAACAGAAGTTCACTGATTATAAATGAGCACTTTAGGAAGGAGCAATAGAACCACTCAGAAGAAATCAGTGGGCATATGTACTTCCCTTGCTTATTTAAAAATTGGAAATTGGGCTAACTCAAGTATCAAAAATCACCACTTTCTGATAATACAGTGAACACGCCAAACACTTCCCCACAGTAGAATTACTGAAAACGTGAGACTTTTCTATGTTCACCGTTGTTCTTTGTAGCTATTATTGCAGAACAGCTAGCTATTAATTCTGATTGTTGTCCGTCAGTGCATAACATTCCCTACAAATCACCAAAATAAGGCTTTCATAATCAAGGACTGACCATTTTACTAACCTCTCACAATTGCTTGATCCATCCTTAAGAGTCAGACAATCGGATCAGGCTAAACTGAATTGGATACATAGTGGAAAGCATGGCTGCCTCACAGGGCCAGAGTACATGCCCGTTTACACCAGGTCCTCTAGCTTCCTTCCATGGTCCAAAAATGTGCAGATTAGGTAGGTTGGCTATGGTGAATTGCCCAGTGTCCAGGAATGTGCATGCCAGGTGGATTGGCTATGATAAATGCAGGGTTACAACAATAGGGTGGGATGGGGGTAATGTCTGGGTCTGGGTGAGATGCTGTTCAGAGGGCCAGTACAGACTTGATGGGCTGAATGACCTGCTTCCACACTGCTGGGATTCTGATGATTCTTCTATGATTATTATCTTTATTTTCCTTCCACACTTTTGTTCCTGCTCGTTATCACAGCAACCACTGATCTAATGTTCAAACCTATAACAGGGAAGTCTCAGCAAAAATATGTCTATAGGTATAGGTAATAAAACCAAATGTATCAAATTGAATGCCAAAAAATAGATGGGAAACAAATCACATCAGAGAGATTCACAAGGCTCTACTGAGTTGACTGGACAGGTACGATGAGAAATCGCTTATTTTAAGCTATGCTTAATTATGTATTCAACAACAGTAAAACTATTTTATCCCAAGTGGGGCACTGTTGCACAGAAGATTGGAGGCATTTGCTTTGCAAGTTTGCCAAGGATCGTCAATCCCAGAATCAGTTGATTATCCAGCATGGACGCACATGACAAGTCTGAAATGTTTTTCAGAGTAATCATTTTTACAAAACGGAAAATTTAAGAAAAATCTTTTCGAAAATATAGAGTTGAAACATAGCCTTCAATACAAAGAGATTGTTTTAAACTTTCCAACAATATTTTTGATTCCAAAGATAACAGTTGGCACAGATGTGGCCAAGATGACCGTACATGCTTGCTCATTAAATATTTCCAGCCTTATATGTTTAAGCATAATGAGGCAAAGCAACCCACATGCACATACAGTATGTACGCACCAGTACCCTCCGAGAGTCAAATCCAACAATGTGTCTCTTCAACCACTCAAACTGAACAATCCTGGCTGAGACATAGGGAGGGCAGAAATTTACTTTTTGCATTGGAGTACCAAGGTCAGGTTCAAATGCTAGCCATGTACAATTGCTTCTCTGCTTCTATGCTAATCTGCTCGCTCTGAAGACCAACATAACATTTACCCTTTGGGCTGCCTGCTTGCCATCAATGACTGGTGTGCGAGGGCACACAGGTTTCTCTGCACCTCCTTTCCCAATCCATCACCATTCAGATAATAATCTGCCTTTCTGTTTTTGCCGTCACAGTGTATAACCTCATATTTATCACATTATTTTTCATCTGCCACACATTTGCTTACTCATAAATTGTGTCCAAGCAACGCTGAAGCATTTCTGCATCCTCCTCACAGTTAACATCCCTTTGTGTCAGCTTTGTGTCATCTGCAGTTTTGCAGAACGCTGACCCAGTCTTTGGCAGTTACGGCCTTTATAATTCGGTTAATAGCCCATCCATTGCTTGCAGGGAAATAGCTATTCCACTTTGGATCCGGCCTAGAACAAAATTGCATACTCCCCTGTCTTCTACTCTCACTCCCATATGAGGTTGCAAATTACTTGTTAAACTTAACTAGAAAGTGCCAGAGTTCGTCATTCAAAACTCAACCCTGCACAGAAAGTGAAACAGAGGAACAGCTGAGGCTGAGAGGCAAAGACAGAGAAAGCAAGAGAACAAGTTATTCTTAATTTTTTAAATGTCCAATAATAAAAGAATTCTGAAGAAAGGAGGTACCTCGGTTGTAAGAAGTAATTTTCTGTACCAGCGAGATTACAAATAAAGATTTATCATGTTTAATACTTACTTACACTTCAAGGGTTAAACCTTAGCCTTTACTCTTGTTCAGAGGATAAACCTGCAACCTCAGACCGTATTTCAACGGCTAGTCTGACAGTGAGATACCATTATCACACAATTTCTGGAGGAGCAGCTGAACTCTGTCAGTCCTTCCTGATTTCCACGTTTAACTGCACATATCCAGATGTCCCTGTCTGATTTATTCTTTAATAATGGTGAATTGTGATAGCCTCATTATTATGCTTATCGAAAATTCTGGATTGCTATCTTTTTCTAGACAGCCAGCGGGGGTCTCTGTCAAATGTTGTAACAATGTAATAAATTGCAATAGTAATCCTGACAACATCACCAAAACAATTTGTATTTATAGTGCCTTTAACACAGTATAAAACATTTCAAAGCTCTTCACAGAAACAATGGGTATAATCTTCTGGGCCCAAAAAACAGGGGCTGAAAGTGGAAAGTGAGTTGAATTGAGCAGGATGATAGTGGGCCAGAAGTCTGCCATCTTTTTGACCTAAACCTGTATTAAAGGTCTAGGTGGGCAGGTTCAAACTTGATCTTTCCAACCGACCCACAAATTGAGTCCCATAAGTGGTCAAGCAATGACCACTCATAGGCCTCATGCTGCCTAGGCTGCAATTATTTAATTTCCTGGCAGCGTGAGAAAGACTTGGTATAACCAACCAGTTAACCAGCAGATCAACTGGTCAGCTCGGAGATGGGGGTGTGCTCTTCAATTTGTAATAATCTGTGTATGATTGAGGGACTGGACACAGGGGATCTGAATTAGCTATACGGAGCCAACCTCCTGACCTAGCTCCTGGCACCAATGGCTCAGTGACTGAAATTACGGATGCTCATGAAGCGCAAATTTGAGTAGCTTAGTAATTTGATGTCTGCAGGCATCCTGACAATACATGATCAGACAGAAGGATGCAAGGTGGGATGCCTCCTGCCTGTTTCAAAGGGGGCCATTTTTAAAAGAACACTGAAGCAGCTTTCGTCCATGGAATCAATTCAAACCCATCTTCCCAATTATTGTTGAAGTCAATTTAAACTATCAATATGTAATTCAAAATATCTATCTGATTTTCTTCTTATGGCTCACGTTACCATGAACAGTTGGTAACAGAAATGTTATTTGTAGAATCTCAATCTGGGTATTCTGCTGAAAACAAATCTGGGGTGAGATTTGTGGAAGAATCAGACAAGACGCCTGGCAAGGCAATGTTTGGAGAATCTTGTTCCATCTTCTATGCTTTTGACAAGCACATGGTCAATTTCTTAATAGACATTGGTAAGTTGCTCATTAAACACCTTGCTAATAACCTGATCTGCCTCATTAACTTTCAGCTTTCTATCTTACCAAATGCACTAAATAAACTAAACATTGAGAAAGGTCAACATGGAAGCCAGAATGGGTACCTGGCAAATGTTTTTCTTTATTCAGTCAGGGGATAAGAGCATCACTTTTAAGCAGCATTTATCGCCCATCCCAGTCGCCCAGAGGGCAGTTAAGCGTCAAACACATTACTGTCGGTCTGGAGTTACATGTAGGCCAGTCCAGGTAAGGATGGCAATTTCCTTCCCCAGAGGACATTAGTGACGCTGATGGGATTTTCCGGCAATTGGCAATGGATTTATGGTTATCACTAGATTCCCAATTCCAGGTTGTTTTTTCTTGATAATGGGAACTGCAGATGCTGGAGAATCCAAGATAACAAAGTGTGGAGCTGGATGAACACAGCAGGCTCCTGAGATGCTGCTTGGCCTGCTGTGTTCATCCAGCTCCACACTTTGTTATCTTGTTTTTTCTTGAATTCCAATTTCACCATCTGTTGCGGTAGGATATGAACCCAGAACATTATCTTGGTCTCAGGATTATCAGTCCAGCGACCTCCTTGCTACTGTGCTGGGCATTCCTCCAGATGGCTGGACAGACTACTTTGACCTACGCAGCAATCTCAGACCAGGCTGTCTGTACCCTGTCTGTAGGGTACAAGAACTTTGGCTAGAATGCAGGGCACCCAATTCCCTGTCTTCCTTGTCCAGGGTGAATATCAGGAACTGCACAGGGAACTCCAGACTGAAGGCACTTGCTGGGTGTCCAACAGGTTTTAAAAGATTGTGTGGGTGCACAGGATGGTAGTTAATTCCGGGAAGTCTGGGCTATGGCTAGTTATTCTGGAAATGACCTATGGCAAACTCAGGTTGGAACTGGACGTGAAGGTTACCATAGAGGCGAGATAGGTAATAAATGGGACAAGTTTGCTAAGATATGGAAAGAAAACTTGCTCAGCTACAAAGCGAAAAGCTACTTTAAAAGAAACTCATTATAACTCATTGTTAACCATAAAACATAACATCGGAGTAGAGGTATGCCATTTGACCCATTGAGTCTGCTGCACCATCCAATGAGATCATGGCTGATGTGATAACCCTTAACTTTACTTTCCTGTCTTTTCCCCATAACCCTAGTGTCCATTACTGATTAAAAATATGTCTCTCTCAGCCTTGAATGTACTTAACAATCCCACCGAGAAGCCCAGAAGAAATTCCTTCTCATGTGTGTCGAGCAAGTGAGCAACCTGTTACCCTGAGATCATGTCCTCTGGTCTTAGACGCTCATACAAAGGGAAACATCCTTTCTGCCTCTACCCTGTCAAGCCCCTTAACAACTTTGTATGGTTCATTCAGTTCTCCTCTCATTCTTTTCAACTCCAATGAGTATAAGCCCAAATTATTCTACCTCTCGTCCTAAGGCAATCCCTCCACACCTGCAATCAAGCCAGTGACTCTTCTCTGCTCTACTTGCAAAATCAATATATCTTTCCTGAGAAAAGAGGATCAAAGCTTTACATACTATCATAGGTATGGTCTGACAACTGAACATCTCGGATAGTTTTAGCAAAATCTCCCTATTATTTCTGAGGAAGGGTCACCGGACCCGAAATGTTAACTCTGTTTTCTCCTTCACAGATGCTGCCAGGCCTGCTGAGCTTTTCCAGAAACTTTGTTTTTGTTCCTGAGTTTCAGCGTCTGCAGTTCTTTTGGTTTTTGCTCTCCCTATTATTTGCCTGGGACAGCATACATACTTGACCCACCCTCACCATTCCCATGGACGGCCAGTTACTTGGTGACTGAAGCAGATGCACATGGACAATGTCAAGGCCCTTAATTTTACATTGCCATACATTTATGAGTCAGTTAATTTGGATGTCCCTTTGGTAAAAGATTTGTTTATCGCATCAGTGTGTGTGCTGGGAATGATTTCTTCTGTGGCTGAAAAGTAATAATTTATATTCCAGAAGACGACACTCCCAAGACAAACATCGAGCCAGATTTCTTTTGGGAGCACGTAATGCACTGGAAGTTGAGCTCTTAAAACCTATATTCTTCCTTGTCTGTTTATGATCAACAATGTACAAAAGATTACAGGTGAGCGAGACAGCAGTCTACTTTCAGTAGCACATCGATAGATGAGCTCGGCTTTTTGAGACCCAGAGATCTTTATGGACTCTGGGTCATTTCAGGCAGAATTTGGAGCTGTTCCTGAGAGGCAGAGCGGAGTAGGAACTGAAGCCAGAACTTGGAGTGAGTGATGGGTGAAGGGCCTGGCTTGTGGTCTATGTAGACCAGATGATATAGACTAAGTGTGAAGAAGTTGCTTTAGAATATTATTGCAATCTTTTCAGCTCTAAATTCTATTGCTGATGCGTTTATCTCAGCTTTGATCATGTAATATATGGACAATAGTATCTTACACTGTAATAATGTCGCAAAATAACACTACGTGCATGCACGCCAACAGGCAGTGCATCACCTACATTTACAATAGCTTTTTTTTTAAAATAGAGTTTTCAGTCCAAACATTCATCACAAAATGTCACCATGAACCAAGATCAGTGGATCTGCAACACCGTTAAAATAAATGTATATTACTGAGTGCTGCCTAAAGGAGGTGTACAAGTTTCTCTCTATCAGTGACTCTCCAGGCCACAAATGTCAGGGAGCCAAAAGTGTCAAACCGCAAACACAGAATAATCACAAGGAATCTGTCCATATTTTCATGTTATCTCCATATTGCACTTGCCACAAATGACATCTAGCAGAAGACATTTTAGATCCTGCCACATACCAGGAGATTCTACATGTCATCCACACTGATTGAATGTAAAATGGAATGCTATTAGAAGTTATTTTGACAATATTGTGATAAAAGCTTATGACACAGTGCAAGTAAAATTTACATGAATTGTACACTCACAGCTCAGGGTTCATGATCTCCAAGACGATTACAGAATTCACCCAATTCTTTCTTTTTAGACAGGTGTCACTGTTTTTGTGTTAACCTTTCAACTCTGAAATCACACTCAAGTTATGATGCAAGAAACCTCGGCAACATTTCTTTCCTGACACGAACTAATGTCAAAATACTAACTATGTTGTGAACAACGTGCATCTTGCAAAAAGGCAGATTTCTGTCTCATGCTAAGTATTTCAAATCATTTCCTCGTCATATGTTACAACCATCCTTCCAAATTGCAGTGCACTTCATGTCAACCAGTAGGTAAGCCACTGTGCTGAAATCCCACAAGACAAGACCTTATTCAAACAGCTGCCAACTGAAAATGTGAGATTCAGTTTGGCAAGGGCATAACCCTGACACATTTGGCTTTAATTGCCTGATTGTTGTCTCTAAGGCACTCTTGGTTGACAATGCGATGAAAGTAATGCAGAGCAACAGAAAAAAAAATAGATAACCAGAACATTGGGTGCCTATGGAGACCTGAAAATGCTCTCATCCATTTATTTACTTTTTATTCATTAAAACTGCACATGGAAAGCAGCAGATGATGCTTCATCATACAAAAAAAAAGTACAGACACCAGGTCCACAGTTAACGCCATGACTTTAGCTCATCAACCGTCAAACAAGCAGATGCTTCCTCCAATCATTTATCAATTGCCTAAAGGCACTGTCGTCATCATCAGGATCATTGAGATATTAATTTGGGAATTAAAATATTAATTAAATTTAAATGTTATTTTCTGACCCTGCTGATGTTTGTCAATATGCACACATTCAAAAATGGGTATATTGTAGTTTGAACTGCCTTCCAACATTTTTGACCTAGTTACTGCAAAAGATAGTTTCCATAAATTAGTCCATGCCCTTTATGAACTTGACTTTGTGTGCATAGTAACTGGGATGTAGCATATAGACTTAGTAAGTACTTAATTGCATCCAAACAGTAGAGGTTTCCACTCAATATCTTCATCTCCCAAATTTATAGAAGCTACAGTGCTCATGGACCACAAGGGTCAATTTTTCATCTCCACAACCTGGATACTAAGTATCAACCAGTGAGGACAGAGCAGAAAGACATGGGAATGTTGGAAATGTCCTTTACAGATTCTGCAAGGTTCTTGGATAGCTCAAAAATTACCCTCAAATAAAATGAATTTTGAAGGTGTAAATTGATAATTTTTGCATTTACAAGGCTGAGCCATTTTATATCTTGGCATAATCTGAAGCTGTAGTCTCTCCGACATTAGAAATAACAAAGATTAGATGACCACGTTGTCAAAAATGTCACTTCAGTCTGCAAACCAAACTCTGACTATAAACCACTTCAATTCCCAGCACAATCTTTAATCCCACTTCAATCCCCAGTACAATCCTTAATCCCATTTGATCTCTCTGGTTTATGGACTTTTGCAATGAAGCTCAACACTAGCTTGACAAACATCATCTCACTTGATATTAAGTACTTCACAGACCTCTTCTCAGTGACAGGGCCTCAGTTTGTAGCATTCTCATGTCCCAATCCTAAAATTCTAGGATCAAATCCCACTTCAGCACTGAGGCTGTGCTGCACTATTAGAGTGACTGTCCTTTGGATGAGGCATTAAATTGAGGACAGGAGACTTATCCCAGCCAATATTTATCCCACAATCACCATCACAAAAAAGAATCTGGTCATCATCACTTTGCTGTTTTGGGAATTTGCCAAGTATAGGTTAGTGGCCATATTTCTCACATCACAACAGTGATTACAATTCATCGGAACTTCACTGATTGTAAAATGCTGCAAGAAGACTGGCTGCCAGGGAAAGCATTCTCTAAATGCTCATTATTGGTCTTTTCTTTTTCTCCTTTAACTGCCGGAATCTGCAAGTTTTTCCTGTTGCAATTTCAGACTTGATCTGACATACCCCGGTAGTACAATGATTAACAGTATTGATTATAACACGCACTTTTTTTACCAGTAACTGTATCTGTGTTTATCCCCTGTTCTGTTTTCACTGTTTCATATTTCTTTCTGCAGCTTTTCTGTACTCCTTCACAATCAGCTCTGTAACATGTTCTCAACTTTAAATAAGAAAACCTCTCTTTATATTATCTATGTCTTATTCTGCAAATTTGCTATGCTATACTCCTCCACACAGTTTTTCTTTATGTCTGATACTGTGTGTCTGGGTCTTTGTTTCTGTCTGTCTATAAAATCAGGAGAGGCCTAGGTAATGTGAACAGCAAAGGTCTTTCCCCCAGGGTAGGGAAATTCAAAATTAGAGTGCATGGGTTTGAAGTGGGACGGGCAAGATTTAAAAAGGACCTGAGCGGCAGTATTTTCACATAGAGGTTGGTGCGTACATGAAATCAATTTCCAGAGGACGTACTGGAGGCAGGTACAGTTACAACACTTAAAAAACATTTGGACAGGTCCATGAATAGGAAAGATTGAGAGGGATATGGGCCAAAAGCAAACAAATGGGGCTAAATTAGTTTGGGAAACCTGCTAGGCGTGGATGAGTTGGACTGAAGGGTCTGATTGCGTGCCATATGAATCTAGGCCTTTTCAACTTGTGATGACATTAATACGTCGTGGACTGCTCCCCTCAGATACTAAGAAATATAATCTAAAATTCAGCCACCCTGGAAACACTTCCATCCAACTCCTGACCAAGAGACTTTTCCATGACCATAGCAGGAAGGGAAAAGGCAGTTCAGGATTAGGAAGGACAAGCCAATGCCTAGCTTTGAAGGCAAGAGAAAACTGGGGATTGAGCACGAGAATAACATTAAATTTCTTTCATAGATCTGCAGTTGCTTAAAAATGGATTCTGAAGATAAGATAATAATATGGAGGTGGTCACAGGTGATACTTAAAATGGGGAAGCATGGTGGCTCAGTGGTTAGCACTGCTGCCTCACAGCGCCAGGGAGCCAGGTTCAATTCCAGCCTCAGCAACTGCCTGTATGGAGTTTGCACATTCTCCCCATGTCTGTGTGGGTTTCCTCTGGGTGCTCCTGTTTTCTCCCACAGTCCAAAAACATGCAGGTTAGGTGAACTGGCCATGCTAAATTGCCCACAGGGTCTAGAGATGTGTAGGTTTGGTCGATTAGCCATGGGAAATGTAGGGTTATGGGCAACAGAGTGGGGGGTATGTCTGAGTGGGATGGTCTTTGAGGGCTAATGCAGTCTTGATGGGCCAAATGGCCTGCTTCCACACTGTACAGATTCTATAAAGTGTATGGCAAGGAGATGGGAAAATACCTGTTGGAATTTCACTAAGATAAACACTTCTGCCACATTAAGGAAGAATCAATAAAATCACAGTGGCCTCATGAAACAAAAAACAAACATGTGTTATTAGATATCAAATTGATTTTCTCACATTAATTTTTAGAGTTTAATAAAATACTGTTAGAAATGTTTAAATATTAATATTAGTACTGGTCAAATTGCTATTTCAACACTAGATGGCATTGAATTTTCAATAATTCTTTTTGGTACATTAAATCATCAGAGAATCCGATTTCACATCACTATTTTTACAAAGCTATTTTAATTGCAACTGCTTCATTCTTTGTTTTCCTCTACCAGTGATCTATAGATCCATCAATATCTCATTTTCTGGTTGTACATTCTGATTGTATCTGTTACCCGTTAGATTCCTCTCGTCTCAGTCTGGACTGACTGCTACTTGTTCACCATCTGAATCTGGTTAGGAGCCAGCAGTCAGGAAGCTTCACAGAGGCATCAGGCTGCAATCAATGCTACAAAAGGATTTGCGTATCAGAGTGGAAGTTAGCAGGAGGAAAACAGCAGTGCCAAATCAGGATTTGAATTATGGCCTAAAACGGAGTACTGTGGAGGCAATGTTTGCATAAAATAAGAAAGAATAGACAGTACAGGAACAGGAGATCTTACTGACATTTATGGTCCATGTGAACCACCTGTTCCACAACTGACTCATTCAGCAGGACGTTCTATTCCACTCTCCCCAAATGCAAGAGTGATATTGACCTCCATGGCCACACCACTCTCTGGATAAGGAAGTTTCTTCAAAGTTCCCTATTTAACTTGTTGCTGATTACCTTATATTACTTGAGTCAAAATGCTATTTGAGTCTGCTGTGTCTAAACATTTCACCTCAAAAGACCGCTATTAGGTCACATCTCCACCTTCTTTGGCCGTGAGAAAAGAGATGCAGTCTATTCGTTCTTCTGATCAGTACAACCCTGTACTTCTGGTATCATTCACGCAAATCTATTTGGTTGCCTTACTTGTGCTTCTGTATGCTTATAAGAGTAGACGGGGAGGTGAGGTGAAGGAAGTGCACAGGATACATTCTCAGGAGTACAGAAATAAGGAAAGTGTGAAGACAGAGTATTAGTGGAACAGGGAACTATTATAGTAGCTGAAATTAAATTGCGTTTATCTACCACCATACCCCTCCCAACCATTCTAAACATGACGAGTTCATTTCTACAATAAAAACTGAAATTGCTCGAAAACTCAATAGGTCCGGCAGCACCTGTGGAAAGCAAAGTCAACGTTTCGGGTCCATTGACTTTTCTTCAGTACTGATTGTAGCTGGCAAAGGATAATATATATACTGAATACAGGGGGTGAGGGCTGGGAATAAACAAACCATTGAGATTGAGCTCAGACAGAAAGAGAAACAGCAGTTGGACAGGCAAAGGGATGCATAATGGTGAGCCAGGGAATAAGAAAAAATGGTGAAAAAGAGCCATGGGCAGGTGAAAATGGGTTGACTGTGATAAAAGCAGATATTTGATGACAGGACCAAGGATGTGGGAGTGCATTGAGGACACTGGAAAAGGTGGTCAGGCCCTAAACAGTATTTGACACGATACTGAGTCATGAAGGCTGCAGGGTTCCCAACCAGATAATGAGAATCTGATCTTCCAGCTTGCACTGAGCCTCACTGGAGCACTGCAGCAAGCCTGAGACAGAAACGCTGGCCAGAGATCACAGCGGTGAGTGGAAGTGGCAGGCAACCGGAATCTCTCGGTCATTTTTGTCGACAGAATGTAGGTTGCTCAGTCTGAGTTTTAGCTCCACAGCTGTCGATGAGAGCACGTTGTGAGCAGTGAATAGAGTGAATTAAATGAAGTGCAGGTAAATTGCTGCTTCACCTGAAAGGTGTAGCTGGAGCCTTGGATAGTGAGGACGGAGGAGGAAAATGGACAGGCATTACACATTTTGTGATTGCAAGGAAAGATGCCATGGTGGAGGAGGAGCAGACCAGGGTATCTCAGAGGTAATTATCCCTATGGAATGCTGACATGGCGGGGAGGATGTCTGGTGGTGACATCTCACCAGAGTAAGCAAAATGATGGCTTTTACAGTCGGTTCTGAAGAAGGGACATTGCACCTGAAAATTAACTCTGCTTTCTCTTCATAGATGCTGCAAGACCTGTTGTGTTTCTCCAGAAATTTCAGTTCTTGTTTTAGATTTCCAGCATCCAAAGCTCTTTCTTTGTTGTTTAAGCTTGTTTCAAACATATTTGTGACGGGAAAAACACATGAATAACTTGAGCTTAAAAGGCTGGTTTTGGATTCTCATGTAAGGATTCAGTTTGAGCAGTTTAAAAATTAATCTATATTAACCAGTCGACATGGATCGGTGTGTTTGTGAGTCTATAGCCTTTAATGAATCCAAGAAAACTTTGTCAGGATATTGAGAATGTCTAGACCTAACCAGAGACAAACATCATGTTTTAGAAGTAATGCAGTCTCAAGAACTGCCTATACCTGAAATTTAACATTCTTTCTGTCATGATGTAATGTACAGGAAGTAACAAAAGTAAGGCTGAAAAACTTTAGGATTATTAAATTCACTTCTGATTCCACACACTAATTTTCCAGGAAACAAGTAAATATATGAAAGAAAAATTGATCCACTTTAATGAACTATGAAACAGATCTGCATGTGTGTATATGTTTTGATAAACATAATGGTAATAATAAAGTTCCAATGGCGATATGACTGCATTTCAAAAATATATTAACATCTGATCCCCCCTACACTGAGCTTTTTACTTCTTTCTCTGTCCAGGACATCTTAACAGGAGTGAGAAAGCTGAAGTCAAGCATCTCTCATGAAGTACATCACTAACAAGGGAACATATGGTTGTGATTCTGAGGAGAATACTTCATGTAACATATTCACAGATGTGACTATAATTAGCAGGGGATACGTACAAACATTCAGGTGAACCACAGGTGAAGTCTTTATTGATTCATTTCCTAAGATATCATGTGGCGTTTTACAAAATGAGCTGATTCCACAAGTACGCAACCTGCATTCAAATAGCAACTTGAATGTAATTAACTACCTACAGTTGTGCTGTGCAGGAGCATTATCAAACCAAGGCTTGGTGAGTCACATAAATAAATATTAGCACAGATGATCACAAGCTTAGTTAAAGGAGTAGATTTCATGGAATGATTAGAAAGAGAAGTGAAAGCTAGAGAGGTTGAGGTTTTGGCAAGAAACGTTACCACTTAAGGCCACTGAAGCTGAGGGTGTGGCCCAGAATGGTGGAACCACACGGGTTTTTGAAAACAGGTATAAGACATTTAAACAAACAATCTTGGCACTGTCATGCTAAGGTTCATTAAGGATGCAATATGCGAGTGTCAGACCAGGAGAACTTTGGGATATTTGAGTGTGGTGGCTACAGGGGCAGAGAAAGGGTTTTAGTTTCAGAGAGCAATATTGCCCATCACCTCTCTTGCTTCAGCTCAAGGTGCAAACTGGGTGGAGGAGCGAATATTGAGTCAGACCATAAATAAAATCGAGACAAATGAACCCTCCTACATGTCTTTCATGCAACAAAGTGCCTCAGTCAAGGAATTACTATTGCAATGTAGTCATAGTTGTAATGTGGAGTAATTCATCAGCTAATTTTGACATAAGGTCCAACAACAAGGAGTCATATTTGTACAGCATCACAGTGGCTTCATAGATCTATTATCAAACAAAATGTGATACCCAACTTACTTAAAAGGACATTGAGTCAAGTGGCCAGAAGTTCATTTAAAGGGTTACATTCCAAGGAGGTACCTAAAAGGAAGAAACCGAGGTAGGCAGGCACTGAAGTGGAAGAAGAGTAATCAGAAGCTTTTGGGTGGCACATTTGACGTCAGGGATACAAAATAAGCCAGAATTCCAAGTGCAGAAATTGTTGAGCTGGGAAGTATTACAAAATTAGAGGGGTTGGGGGGGGGGGGGTGAGGAGGGGGTGGAGGCAAGATTCTGAAGGGATTCACAAACAGAGTGAGAGGTTTTGAAATTCAAGAAATTGACTACCAGTCAAGCAATGCCAGCAAAGAACTCAGGGAATGGAACTTGCTGCAAATTAAGACACAGGTAACAAAGTTTGCAGAGGGTAATATGTGGGAGACCAGCCACAAGTGTGTTGGAATAGTCAAATATTAGTGTGCTCAGCAAATAATCTGGCTCAGTCCTTTAAAGGTGTGAAATAAAGATTGGTCTTGAAATTGAAATAACTCACCCTGTATTATTTTTGAATTGTGCCAAGGTATGTTTCACAAAAAAAGCATCAGTTTTTTTTAACTAAAAGGTGACACCTCTGACAGAATAACATGGCATTCAATTACATGCTTAAATCTCAGGGGTGCATACTCTATTGAGTCAAAGGCAAGTTGCCAGTAAGCCACACAATAGAAAAGCTGTCTAAATCAATTTTATCCAAATCTCCCCGGCTCAGTTCTAATGTACTGTACTAGAACAACATTTTCTGATTCTGACAGAAAAAAACAAAATATTTCAGTGGGAAGATATAAAAGATCGAGATGGATTGGAAGCCAAATTGATGGATGAAACAGGAAATGAACAATGGGAGACCTTCAAAGAGGAAGTGGTTCGGGTATGTAGCAGACATGTTCCTATAGGATGGAAAATAAAACATAGCCAAAACCAGAGCTCCCTGGATGACCAAAGATATAGAGGCTAAATTCAGACTGACAATTTTGAACTTTTATAAAGTATTTTTCAAGAATCATCTGAACACAAGGAGTACATGGGAGATCCAAAAAAGAACATGAATGACATAGGGTCAAACAGTGCGACAGAATAAAGTTTGAAAATGCTGAAAATACACAGGCAGTCAAGAATAATCTGTGGAAACAAAGAGAACTAACACTTAGGTCGATGATCTCATGAACAGTAAAAGAAATTGTCCACAGGCCCCTTAACTGTAGCTGTTCTTTAGGACCAAGAATAATCAGAAGATAATGAGAACATGTAAAAATGGCAGTACATTAATCATTGTGGGTTTTAATCTTTTTAGAGATTGCAAAAATCAGTTTAGCAGAGGTAGCTACGAGGATGAATTCATAGAATGCATGCAGAACAGTTTCCTGAAACAAAATAATGTGGATTCAACACAGGGATCAAGCCATTTTGGATCTGGTAATGTGACAAAGTACTTTCAATGAATGATCTCAGAATCAAAGATCCCCTTGGGAACAGTAGCTATAACATGGCTGTGTTGGCTGGAGTGGACTGGGACAGGGGATTAGCAGAACGCTGGCCTTTACTTCAAAGGAAATGGAGTATAAAAATAGGGTGGTTTTGTTAAAACTATACAAGGCATTGATGAGACCACAGCTTGACCAGTGTATACAGTTCTGGTTCCCTTATCTAAGGAAAGACAAGCAGATATCGGGAGGCAATCAGACAGAGATTCACTAGGTTCATCCCAGATATGGAGGGATTTTATGAAGAAAGGTTGAGTAGGTTGGGTTTGTATGCATTGACGCTTAGGAGAATGCAAGGAGACCTTAGTGAAACATGTAAGATTCTGAGGGGTGGGACACAGTAGATGCAGAGAATTCGTTTCCTCCTGTGTGAGAGTTTATGACCAGTGAGTTTGTACCCAAAGTAAGGAGTTAAAGAGATGAGGAGGAATTTAACTCTCTGAGGACAGTGAATCTGCGGTATTATTTGCCCCAGAGGTTGATAGAGCGTGGTCTGTTAAGTACACTCAAGATTGAGATAGACAGATATTGAGTCAGTAGGAGAGCAAAGGTTTCTGGGAAAAGGCAGAGAAATGAGGTTGAGGATTATCAAATCAGCCACGATCGCCTGGAATGGTGGAGCAAACTTGATGGGTTGCATGGTTTACAGACGAATGGCGTTACGTTGTCTGGATTTAAACTGACACTTGAAGACTTTGGATTTAACCTGGAACACACTCAGCTCAAGTATCTTACTTACCAATGTTGTGAAAGCAAATGCTTTGCAGAAAATAAATTTGACAAGTAACAGCTTCAAGATCCAACTTGCAAAATCTTGACACCTCTCTCTAAACTGTTAAGTCATTTGTATGAAGCTAAATTGTCAACATAAATTCAGCAACCACCAGCTGCAGGAAATTTTAAGATTTTTGATGAGTGAAAATTTTTGTGCTGAGTACAGGCCTTTACTATATTGGTTAAACTTACCTTTGTTTTCCATTAAGGCTGAATTCAATTCAAATCCACATACAAATCAGGAATGCAACTGTCCAGTATTTTCTGGTCTCTCATGCATTTACGTTGAAAGATTGGAAAGCATTAAATGAAAAAAAATCATGGAGTTAATCTCACATTGTATGGCACATTGAATATTCAGCTTCCCATGCAAGATATCTTACCCAAGTAAAATAAATTAGAACCACAGTCTCAAACCAGCACTATACCAATCATCTGATTAATCTAATCTCAGGCAATGCAATGTCAGATTAGTCATGCTCTCTTATGAAAGAATGAGGAGCTAATGACTGTCCAATGGTGTTGGTCAGTTTTACAGCTGCATGCAATACAACAACTTTTCTACTGACCTAAAATGGTGAAAAAGTTAAATTTAAAGCATTCTGACAGTCAAAAAATTTTTGCACTTCACCAGTTACAACTATACCCCAAATAGAGTGAAATCAGAATCGTCAGAGCAGATTCACGTTATCCACTGGTTTCAATACCAAACAGCCTGCTGATGGATGTAATATCTAAAATGAAATGCTTGACTCTGCCAACTTGAGTTTCTCAGATGCAAATTGACTTGCCAACTTAGACAGTACTATGATCAGCTTTTACATATGATGTTAGCAATGATTATTACATGGTTGTTTCAGCTGAAGACAATGGGGGGGGGACATCAAAAGTTTAATTAATTGAATGATAAGGGCAAAATGGAACACTGAAAGAAATGCTAATATGAACTGAATCACCTTGCTGAAATGATCCAGGTAAGAATTCTTGAATTGAACTGTCGAATTATTCTCTGTTTAAAAACTGTAACTGTTGTACCTGAGTACCTGCACAGCATTTTAGCTACTGTACTGGCAACTGTACTTATGGCAGTCATCATGAAAACACCCCTTTTAAAAGCCAAAATCTATTTTATGGTCTACAACAAACTAGTAAAGGCTCGCTCTGGATCACACTGATGAAACCTGTCAGTGACCTTTAGCACATGGATTTTTGCAAGAGAAGCTGAGAGCCACAACTGATTTATGGCTGAAACATAAAGTAAAAAAAAAATTTCAAACTAAAATAAGGTTAATGCATTTTGTGAAGTCAAGAGGAATTGGCTCCCTCTTTCAACCTCCTGGGTTGTCCACAAAAAAGATTTGATTTTTTTAAGCAGGCAGATTAATGCAAGTTAACTCATTCACCAGAAATACTAATAAAACAATTATAAGATTTTATATTGTGAAAGGAAAAACATGATATTAGTTCTTAAGTCCAAGAAAAATAATTATTGGGATACAACGAACACACAGGCAACATAAGTACAAGGTTAAAATGTGGATAGTGTAGTGATTGTATCGAGGTCAGCCAGGTGGACCTTCTGAGGAAGGGACACCGGACGCAAAATGTTAACTCTGTTTTTATCCTTCACAGATGCTGCCAGACCAGCTGAGCTTTTCCAGCAACTTTGTTTTTGCTCCTGATTTACAGCATCCAGTTTTTTTTTTTCATTTTTTGTACTGTACACAGCATCCACAGTTTTTTTTGTGCTTTACACAGGGATAGGCATGCATCTCGGAACTCACAGCTCTTCCCTGAGCACTGTCTCACTCTATGCTGACTTGGACATTCACAGCATCTCTGTCTTTGCTTGTTTTTTAGTGCCTGAGGCAGAAGGTGCCATGTCTGGCAGCAAAGAAGAGTTGAGGGAGTGCATGCTTAGTAAGATGATTGGTCCTTCAGCAGTCAGGGAAGGCGAAGTAAGAATTTGAGGAGACAGGGAGGGTCAATAGTTAGAGAGCATGGGATGTGAGGGCACCATTGAGAGAAGATGCTGCATGTGATATTACGAGTGGTCAACTGTTACCCTTGGTGGGAGGGAAGTGCCGTCGCACACCGTGGGAGGTCTCGCAGAGCACAGAAGGTCACCAACCATCCTGCAGCACTGCTGCGTTTCCTCCAGGCGACGGGCAGGACGCCGACCTAGTGGCTATTTTAACCAGGCTGGCAGTATTTAACATAGTGCACTGTTGGTGAGTTGAATGGCATTAGATTCCAACACCAGGACCGTGGCCATTTCTGAGCACAAGACATTGAGGAGGCAGTGCTCTGGAGGTGTGTAGCACACTTAATGAGCTGAGCAGAGGTCAATTGCCTGGGATTATGTACTAGAGCTCATGGAGAAAACCCTCTCTGAACCTTCTCAAATTTGATGCGAAGCTGATCTTTAGCCGAATGTTGGTGTCATCTGTCCATGTATCCCAAGCCAGCCCTATCAAAACAAGAAGTACAACAGATAATCATGATACAGACAACCAAAAGCCCAATAACTGACAATTTCACAGGTCAGTGATGTTCACTGAATCAAAAATAGACAAAGCAAAGGCCTTGTGGTTTCAGCATGCGTGTCCCTACCTCTGGGTCAGGAGGACCCAGTTAAAATTCCACCTGTTTCAGAATCAGAATAACCTTTGTTGCCACGTGCAGTTGAATGAGTGCAGCGAAAAGTTTGTAATGTCGTCTTTTGGCGCCTTCTTACGCAGAGTGCTCAGGCAAAAATAATTTGAGTGTTGTTACAGAGTTTCAAAAAACAGGTTGGCATGGGGACAGAGTTGAAAATGTCCATAATGATAATAAAAGTGACCGTAAGTATTTAAGTTTCAGTCCCTCTCCAACATGGGTCCGAGCCCACTGGCCCCATAACATGAGGTCACACCGCCTCCGCGTATTGGCCTCAGTCCGGGACTCGCTCGGCCATCACTCCAGCTCTGGTCTGCTCTGCTGCTGCTCTGGGACACAGCCCGCGCATCAGCTCGTTCACTCTGCTGCGTGACGCAACCGTGCTCGCTCCATTGCTGCCGTGGGACTCAGTCCGTGCTCGCTCCGCTGGTGCTGCGGGACTCAGCACAAGCACTCAGTTCCCGCTCGGCTTCCAGCCACCATGTCTCCCTTGGCTCCACTGTCCAGATAGGGCAGGACTGAGAGGGGAAGAAAGAAACTACAAAGGGAGGTAGAAAGAAAGAAAAAGGAAAAGGAACTGGCGAGCACAGAAACTCCAAGTATATTGTCCTATAGTGCTGGTATCTTGGATACAGTGTCATAACATCCATGCACAGGTTGACAACAAAGTATCTGGAAGCAGCAAAGAATACCATGGCTCATTTGGTGGGAAAAGGCCATTCGATTATGTGCGATTGCACATCTGGATAAAAAGAAAGACACAAAATCCACCAGTTGAAATAGCTCAGTCAAGTGTGTGTTAGACTGAAGATATAAAGGTTCCTGGTTCATTCCTGGGTTTTGACAGATTAAGTAGATACAGCAAAATAATGATAATAGGCAGTACTGGGATATTTTTCCGGCAAGCTGCTATCGACTTGCTTAGTCAATTATTAAAAAAATGTGAAGTTGATTGTTTCTTCAAACTTTCTGTTTGATACAAATTGAAAAGTGGTTTCTTAAATAATTTTTTGTTAATTTATTTTTTGCTTGATTCAGACTAGGGAGACAATCATTGCTTCCAATATGCAAGACAGCTCAAGGAATCATGTGAATTGAACACAGCCTTGTTTAGCTGAACCTCTGTCCAAGGTGACAAGTTAACGGTTTCTCACATTTATTCCTTTCTACATGCTTACGATCTGTTTCTGGTCATTCTCACATTGAGAAATCACATATTACAAGAGCAATTTGTCATTGCTAAGATGCCCCAGGCAGATGCAGACATTTACAAAAGCATGAGCTATAGCTGTACCAAGTGGGCCACTGGGACCTTAACATTGACCAGTCAGTGCACATGTCCTGTATAGCATCTTACTTGTTGTTTATTTTAATTGACTCATACCTCAATGGTCATTCAAAATCACTTTAGCCCAAATGTGCCCTTTGCATTTAAGCTACAATGGCCACTAATGACCTTCTTTCCATCTCAAGCACATAAGTAAAACAATACAAACTACATTTAGAAGATGAGAAAATTCAATAATCCAATTACACTGCATCAAAGAAAGATTTATCATACCCTCAGCCATGTGGTCTATCACTTCTCTTAACATATTTAAATACCAAGGTTTTTAGGTGAGTACATGATCAAATTAATAATGATTAAAAAATAATCTGTAACACTTGGTATTATTGGGTATTCAATCTTCATTCACCAATTCCGAACGTTATGCCTTCATTTAAATGAATTCTGCAAATTTGTTGATGCACAATTGAAGAAGTCATATAAAACTACATTGGAAATGTGTTTCTTTATCCCCTCGAGTTATTGTTCCTCAGCACGTCTTAATAGCATCTTGTAACAGTGCTTTGTTCAAACTGTGAAGTTCTTTACATTTCTTACTGCTCGGTGCAAATAAAATTCACCCTTTATTCAGAAATAAAATATTTAAAAAGAGACTATTCATATGTATGAATTATGATTACGAATTAACAACTGAAACTGCAAATCAAATCATAAAACAATAACAGTTGTCCTGACTTGAAATTGCTTGAACATCTTAATGGCGATAAATATGTCATATAGAATGCTTTGACTCAACCCAAACAGGCATTCAATGACTAAATCTGTTTGACATTGACAAAGCATTCCATTTCCGTCAGAACTTTACAAATGAACATTGCGAAATAAACACTTTCAAATATGAAAACCTAGGCATATAATTTTCTTCCCCTCCAAACTTCATTCAATGCAAGTGTATTCAGAAAGTACTGTTATTATGATGACACAATGCTCTGCCAAAGAAAAGTGGACGGGAGATAAGACAAAAAGAAAACAGCATGTGGCCTATTTAAACTCAGCGCTCTAAAATTTTTTTTTATAAAAAATGAAATCGGTGACATCTTTTGCCAGCTGACAAAATAGATGAAACTTCAGGTGCAATAAGGAACCATGCTGTGAAATGAATCCTGCATTCGGCTAACACAGTCCGCCATCTGTACATGTAGAATGTTGCACTCTGCCAATTAAAATAAAACATCCACAAGTCTGAGTGAATCACAAAATCTGCCTTAGAAGCTTGGAGTATATCAGCTTGCGTTGGTACCAGTATAAGTCACGGCAAGTTATACTCATGGAATTCAATACATTGGATATAGCTGAGAATCTTTGATTCATCATTGAGTAATCAAGAAGCATAATACCAGTGTTGCACTCAAAGATTGAGCTTACATTTGTCTACTCACTAAAGACAGCGTTTTTTTGTCTTGCTCCATGCCAATTAATATATACATGTTCTTTACTATGTCCCATGATGCCTATTTTAAAATATAAAATGGTAATTTTTCCTGTATACTGGTTATCTCAAATACAGTGACAAGAACGAACAAAATCTGCAAAAATTAAAAAAGCTCCATTTAACAGCTTTCTTTGCCTGTCAAACTCTGGGAAGTCTTTCACAATATTTCCTAATAAAATACAATACTTGGTGTAAACTATAGCAAACTGAATGCCTGTGTTTGAATTTAATATGTTTCAGACAAAAGATGGCTATTAATGCGATGCACATCAGTCAAGTGGACAATGGTAGAATAATTAGCCCTAGGGTAGGGCATTAATGAACCAATCAGACATTTATAATGAGACATTTGTATCATCTCTCCAGGATGAGATCCAAGGCGTGGAAGGAAGACAATTTTATAATTTAACAATATAGCCTATTCCCACCGGATTTTATTCTGTTAAATCCTTAACCACTGCTATGAGTTCTTCTAAATTAGTGTTATCATGTGAGCTGTAGAAATTCTGACCAGATAGTATTTGCTTTTCAACCATTTAAACTGATGGCAATAAAACTAATCTTTACAAAAGCAATTTGCCAATTACAGGCAGATACTGAACAGTTCCATATGTAGACAAATAAATGCCATTGTCTTCATTGACTAACATGAGCAGAACAATGTTAGGTGGTACCTCTCAGGGCAGAAAACTGAGAGCTTTAGGTTCATGCCAAACCTTTAGCAAATAATCTCAGCTGACACTTTAAGTGCAGTACAAAAGCAATGAAGATGACATCTTTCAGATGGAACATTAAACTAGGATTCCACGACACCATTTGAAAGAACAGCAGAATGGTTTTCCTTGTTTCCTGTTGAACCTTTACCCCTCAACCAACACCAATACAGATTGATCATCCTAATTGGTCACTTATTTCACTGCTGTTTGCAAATTTGCTACAAAGATGCTTGACATTTACAATACTGATTACAATACAAAAAAAATCTATTGATGGTGTGTCAAGAGTTTATTTAAACATAGTAAGCTGTGGAGCTTGAGCATCCAGAAATATAATAACTGCAAAAGGCTAGCAGGTCACTAGTCTCTTGTCTGTTCATGATGATTAATATCCGAGGAAAAGAAACACATGAAGACAAGAGCACTACATCACAGTTTTCACTTTATTAAGCAATTCTAAAGGCATCATTGTCCTCCTTACCAGCCCACTTCATAAATTGAGTGGTCCAGATGTCAAACCACACAATACCAAGATACCAACATACTGAAGTTCCAAAATGAATAATATGGTAGCTTTCTGGAACCAGTATGAAACACTAATGCCGGCTCGGAGGATTGATCACCAATTTTTTTTTCAGTTATTTAAGTAATAGGTACATCACTAACAAAGCCAGAATTTATTAACCAACCTCAACTTTTGTTGACAATGTGGTGGGAAATTCTCCTCTAAGCACGACAGTCCTTGGCACTGCATGGTAACCCAAATAACATTAAGAAGGGAGATGAATAAAGTAGGTTGACTCAGACAGTGAAGAAATCTAATTATTGTTCTATATATCATGTGAAACAAATGGATGGGCAATTTTTAGGTCGTGGACTTCTCTTGCATTTGCTGTCCTTATCCTTTTAAGTGGTAGAGATTATGGCTGCGGAAGGCACTGTTGAAGGAGCTTTGGCAAGTTGCTAAAGACATAGAATCACAATCACAGAAGCATGACGATGAAGGTGGCAGCTATTCTGCCCCATTGACTGCACTGGCTCATTAAATGATCATTATTGACTGCCAATCCCCTGCTTTTTCATCATCCCCTTGCACTTTACTTAGATCCAAATAATCATCCAATGTCCTCTTGAATGCCCCTTCCCAATCGTTCTTACTGTTTACAAATGTCAGGGGGAGTCAATGTTTAAGCAGAGGGGGAGGTGGTGTTAATGGAATTCCAAACAAACAAGCAGTTTTGTCTGGGTAGGGTTGAGATTTTGTTGTTGGAGCTGCGTGCTTCCAGGCAAATGCAAATTCTTCCAACTCAGGAAGATGGTTAAATTTTCTTTTGTTGGAATAGTCATCACCCAGTACTTGTGTGGAATGAACTATTACTCAACAGCTGAAAGCTATGCAGTCTTGTTGTATACATGCATGGGATACCGCAGCATACGTTGTGTTGAATATTGTATTGAACAGTGTGTAATCATCATGTCAAATAACTTAGTACTTGCTTACTGACTGTGTTGTTGTTAAATCAGTCAAAGAGCAGCAACATATGACACCAAGGTTGTGTGTTGAGGAGCCTCTCATTAAGTTGCTAAGCCAGCGTGAACCATTTCATCACTGCTGACGAAACACAGGTAGAGGTCTCACAGCATCCTGTTGAGTTACATTCCAATCAGTACCAATTGAACCAAAGTGAATTTGAACATGTCCCACTCAACATGACAATAGCTTTATACTCTGAGAAATTGAAGTGAATTATCTATATTGCAGAAACTTTTATCCAAACAAATAGCAAGATAGTAGGTGACAAAGTGTGAAGCTGGATGAACACAGCAGGCCAAGCAGCATCTTAGGAACACAAAAGCTGATGTTTCGGGCCTAGACCCTTCATCAGAGAACCCTAACCCTATCGCAGGCTCTCCGATGAAGTGTCTCGGCCCGAAACGGCAGCTTTTGTCCTCCTAATGTGCTGCTTGGCCTGCTGTGTTCATCCTGCTTCACACTTTGTTATCTTGGATTCTCCAGCACCTGCAGTTCCCATTATCTCTGATCGCAAGATACTAGGTGGTCAGATTCAGAATAGATGCTGTGACACTATTTTAGACCCAACAGGTTTTTATCATTTCAAGATTAAGACTAACACAAGCAGAATGTGTTGTTTACTGTCCAAGAGGCTCATACCACACAATTGTGCATTACAAGCATGTAGAAGCTCAATGCAGAGCATTTGTGTGATACAATTTAGAATTAAGATTGCATACAGCAATATCATCAATGAGCCCAGATCGTTTTGTAAGTCACAAGAGTGACTATGTAGTAGCTTGGGGTTAAAATCAAATAACAATCTTGAAATTCTTCATTCAAATCAATGTGTTTCCTACCCAGGCTACAGCAAATGTTTATTTCCCTTTTTCTTTTACACAAGGATCATCAATCCATGTGAATTCCACAGCCATAAACTAAGTTTCTAATCCATGCATCCACTTGCTCATTTCTCCTCAGAAATGAGCAGGCATGCAACAGGTTTTAACTTACAACTCTCCCTCTTCATTATTCATTCCCTCTGCTGCACAGACGGCAGTTAACAGGGGTAAATGAGTGCCCACAACATTTAGCCCAACATTTTTCCTATCTCTTTTCAAGCACCTGTAAGGATGGCTGTAATTACAGATGCACAATGAGGAAAATCATTTCAACATTTCACATCAGCTGCAATGCACTGCCTTGAAATCGTAGCCATAAATTACCAATTGGTTACTAGCTAACTGAAAAATGCATAAATGAATGGTTAAAATGGTGAGGAAGAAAGACTACACACAAAGTAGAAATACCCTTATTGCACTTCTTCAAAAATTGTCTTGATATGTTTACAAAACAAAAGATGAAAAATTTGAAACGTTACACATAAGTAGGCACCGATTCAGAAATTTTAAGGTTAACTTTGGTTAGAGATTGTTCAGGTGGTACATTTAGTAATTTTGTCCACTAATGTCATCAGCTGAAATCCCTGACAGAAACATTTGCCTCATTAATGTTCTTTCCACTTTGGTTAAAACCAAATTTATTGTCAGGTCTGCATATAGAATGCATGAGAAAAGTTCAAATCACACAAAGGGAAACAAAATGCTACCTTTCCTAATCGGCCATGTTTTTTAAACTGTCGATACTTGTATATAAACTTTCTCTGGTTGTCCAATGGTAGTAGACTAATCGACAATGATAGATTTCATTGGCTTGAAAACAGTGGGCACTTTGTTTAAAAAGAAACCTCGTCTTTAGCATTAAAACCATGCATTATTTCTGGTCATTTGTGGGCACATTATTAAAGTAAATGTCAAAACTCTTGCATGGTGATGAATTTTTTTTGCACTATTTCCAATAAATGTACAAATGCAGGGAATATTCTACAAGAGCATCAGGAATTTCCTCATTTTGTAATGGTCTGCTGTAAATCTGGTAGATGCATGGCAGGTTCCCTGGATATCAAGCTTAGTGTGCCCACGTTCTTGGTGTCAAAGTTACCACAGCCAATTAGCAAACACTTTGAACAACTTTTTGGTCCACGTGCTTTCCATGAGCATGAGGATGGGAAAAGCAACTAACGTTCTCAGATTAATTTATTTTAGTTTATTGTTTATGGGATGGGACATCTCTTGCTAGGCCAGCATCTAGTACCCACTATTTACTTCCACAGAGCAGTTACAAATGCTGTGGATCTGTTGGCATGTGTCAGCCAACTGGCTGGACATGGTAAATTTCCTTCCATAAATGACATGAATGAACCATATCAATTTTTACAACAATCAAGAATGGCTCCATGGTCACCAATAGGCCAGCTTTTAAATTCATATTTTAGTGAATTCTAATTTTACCATCACTGGCAGTGGAGGTCAGACACACATCACAAACACATGGTCTCTGCACTGCTAGTCCAGGGACATTCCCATTAAACTCTGTCTTCCTAAATCTTCATACAAAGTTTTAAGCAATAATAGAGAAACGTAACAGAGGCACTGATGGTTAGGCATGGCTCACTTGCTTTCTACTTTCATAGACACTACTAATAATCATGATTTAATGCAATTCTTAAAATGTCAATTTGAGAGTTTGTATGTGACCAATACCCTGTGCAACTCTACTATGCCAGAAAAAAAGAACAGCAAAGAAAATGCACTCAAAATTCCAAGACCATGTGAAATTCAAAAATAACCCTTTATTTACTTTTTTTCCATCAGTTTCCTTTACCCTGCTTAATCTGTGCTTACCAAACATCAAGACTGAGAAGCACAGGCCGCTTTGTCACAGCAAAATCATTCTCTCAGTTGTAACCTTTTCATGGACCTTTTCATCATGTAGGATCTGGCAGTGATGCCCAAGACTAAATAGAACTGGGGAACAGAGCATTGCTATGTACCAATCAAGAGATATTTGGGTTGGAACTAAGCGTGTGCACATGGGGAGCAAAGAATCAGTTTATTGCAGATCACGGAGTGTGAACTAGAATAAAACTCAGTCAGGAGTGTAGTACGAGACTCTGGTATTCAATACATTCTGCCCATCATGCCCTCTTAACTTTACTGACATGTGCACTTCCTTAACTATCTCCTTCGTAACTTCATCTTGTTCATGAGACCCATTTCTGGATTTCTTAGCTTTTTCACAATAAACTGTGAACCACACAACTTCCTTTGCCAGCATCCATTGTATTAAAATTAGACATTGTTCTCTCTCCAAAAATACTGATACTTATCCTTTCAAAACTCTTGTCATCCCACGATTCCTCAACGAGTCCACAGAATATACTGAACATCTTCAATCCAGCTCTCTTTTTCACTCACACTGAACATGTTGCCTCCCAAACTCAAGTCATTTCTAATTCATAAAGTGCCTTGGAACACGTCTTGAATTCAACTTTTAGCTACATATACCCAAGTTGTAGTGCTATAGAGTGGATAACAAACTAAAAGAAACTTATTTATGGTAATCAAAATGCAGTATTACTGAAGGCATGTAGTCAAACATTCACCTATATTTAAGAATTAGTTCTAAAACAAATTACAAATTCAAAAGTGTGTAACCTAAATAGAAGCTACCAAAATTAGACATGGAAGTTTACAGACCTTTCATGTCTTAACATCTATGGCTTTCAGATTCATCAACAACATGCTTCATTCGGCAATCACTGGGAAAATGATTCTTCAGCAATTTGATGCAGTGAATTACTTTTAAAAAACTGCAACTCAGTAATCAATGAAATAGCAGTAACTACACTGTGCCAGTAAATTTAGAAAACAAGAGATTTTTTTTGATTTGTTCTATCAAATGCCATTCATATGCTGTTGTTTTTCAAATGGAACAATACTGAGGAAAGAAAGATATGTAATGAATATTTGAAGGCACTCAAGCTGAAGCCTTACATGTTAGGAGACATCTGTGCTGCCTTCACGGTGAAAGAACAAGAGACCTGTCAAAGTGACTTGTGATCTCCTACAGGAAAGTTAAACATGGATAGGTATGACTGGTGCATCACTACAGGGCACTATTAAGAGCCCCATCTGCAGCTGTCTTTGAATTTGCTATAATTGTGAGAAGCAGAAATGATTGCTGCTCATTACTACAGCCACATGGCTGGAAGGCTGCTATCACTGCGCTGGAGATCCTGAACGAACATCTCTTTAATGAGGTGTGCAATGGAAAACAGGTAGCTTCAATTCCTCAGAATATGGCCAGTTGTTGCCATAGAAACTGTAGATTTGTTATTGTCTCTTACTATGGCACTTCATTTTGAACATGTTCAGGGTTGTTTCAGAGCAAAACATCTTTGATATCAGGATCTATTATTTGCAAAGGCTTCATACGTCCATTTACAGTCTGATACCAAAACAATGATTTTGTAATAGTAAAAACACAAATGTTGGAAGATAATTTCAAAAGATAGATTTGTTTATTGAAAACATTTTGCACCTTTTTTCTGCCACATTCCTTAATGACAGAACACCAACTAAACAGAATGGTTCTTTTCAACAATAATACAATTATAACAAAAAACACATTCTCTTGTCAAGTTCCCAATCTCACTGGTAATGAGCAATGATTATTGGTTACATTCACATCTTATCAAGAAGTCTATATTCATAATTTTTAGTAAAAACATACTGGCAATGTTATAAAATTGACTGGTAATTCTGGAAAAATAAAATTCAAGTCAATTTTGGATTCAGGTCTGTGCAATCAACCATTCTTGGGACCAACCCAAATATACTGCAGCCCTGGTATAGCACAGTCCATCTGCGATGACATCTTGAGACTACATTACAACTGAGGCTGTGTTGATTCAGATTTCAAATCTTTTTTTTTAAATGTATGCCTGAGTGGCACCTTTTTCGGTCTGGTCAATTATTTTCACTTTTATGGCAATGGTATGAGAATTTCCCATTCGTGCTTCAGTAAAAATGATTTTTCAGTGATTATTGCACAGGCAACCGAACTAAGACAGATGGTCCTGTCCTATATGTGACCCTTAAACAGAGAAAAACATTTTATCTAATTGCAGCGAGATACCTTCACTGGCTTAGCCCTTAATTAATCTGTAGGTAGCCATCTAGGCTAATTTAACGAATTGATTGTCAATTAATATTATTGCTCAGTTTGGAAAGAACAGTTGCCAGTATTAAATGCACTTATTGAATTCATATTTCAGTATAATGAGAGACCTGGAAATGAAAACAGTTCACCAATTTTCATTTTATCACAGTGTTTGTTTGGCAGCACTTTCTTGCAGTGGTGTATCATTTATGAAGCATTTAAATGGTTTAATAATTTTGAACATGTCAACAATAAGGCCACTATAGAGTATAAGGCACCATTTGCCACCGTCTTCAGACTCTAAGGTGTCCTCAGCACCACCTATCAGTGCCCAAGTGTCGACTGACCAATCGCACTTGGATTTGTGCTGGCAAGAAATGTTTTTCAAGAATTTGTTTTTTTTGGAAAATGCTTCCAACATTTGTTCTAACACTGTGCTTTATCTGCGTATTTTACCTCACTTCAAAGCTAGAAGTCTGATAAAGCATTGAGTTTAGACCTAGTCTAAGAATGCATTGTTTTCTCAGATAATGCAACAATAACAGATGCATACATCAAACCACTTATGAGCTTCAAAATTAAACACCGTTTAGCTAAAATTTAGCATAACACATTCCACGTTTCCTTTGATTCCGATTGAATCGGTTTTCAGAAATATGCCCAATGATTAATGTCATGTCCTTGTTAAACGTTTGAATGAATGGCTATGGAGAGGTTTCACTGAGACAAAGTCACATGAGAAACAGATACATTTCTTTGGCAGACAAGTAAAAATGCTCTCTTTCGAAACAAATAAAAAACAGAACAAATAAAATATCTAGCAGTTACCCAACATCTTTGAAAACATTCATATAATTTTCAAGTCATGATAAATATTTTGTCAATTTTGGAACTTCAATGTTTGCGCCTTAAAAGAAGAAAATGCACATCATGTTTTTCTCTAAATAAGCGTGAGAAAAGAGGAAAAAATATTTGTAAAAGTATTTCATACTATCAAGCAGTTCCATAATAATTAAACCTATATTTCATTTCCATCTTTAATCAGGCAAAATATTAAATGGTCAAACTCAAAATGCAAAATTTATTTGATTACTGATTAAATTGGCTCTGTCATCTCCTCATCATACAAATTATATTTGTCAAAATTTTGGAGCATCATTTGCAAAGGCCAAGCCAGTGACGTCTTTGTATGCTAGGTAAAGATTGTGACAACATGAGAAAATTAAGAAGCTGGACATTCTGTGTTAATTCATCTTCTGACTACTCACACTTTCCAACATCGATAAAGTGAGTGTAATGGAATACTCCTCACTTGTTGTAGATGCAACACACTCCAGAAGGCTTGCAACAGCCAGGGCCAAGAAGCCCACTTGATTTACAGACCACCCACCACCTTGAGCAGTTGATCACTCCAGCACCAATAAACAGCAGCAGCAATTTGTGCCATTTAAATAATTCACCGAGGTTCCTTCAACTTATCTCACGAACTTGCAATCTTGACAGTTTGGGAGAACAAGAACAACAGCTGCAATAATTCTGCTCCAAGCCACACCCCATCCTGATGTGGAAATACACCGCTGTTCCTTCATGTGCATTGAGTCAAAAATCTGAGCTTCCCTTCCTAGCAGTAGGGTGCTTATGCCTACAGTACATAGAAGACAAAGATTCATGTCTGCAGCTCAGCACCACCTTGACAAACCAGAGATTTGTTATTGTGATCAGAGATAATGGGAAATGCAGATGCTGGAGAATCCAAGATAACAAAGTGTGGGGCTGGATGAACACAGCAGGCCAAGCAGCGTCTCAGGAGCACAAAAGCTGACGTTTCGGACCTAGACTCTTCATCAGAAAAGGGGGATGGGGAGAGGATTCTGAAATAAATAGGGAGAGAGGAGGAGGTGGACCGAAGATGGATGGAGGAGAAGATAGGTGGAGAGGAGAGTATAGGTGGGGAGTTAGGGAGTGGATAGGTCAGTCCGGGGAGGACGGACAGTTCAAGGGGGCGGGATGAGGTTAGTAGGTAGGAAAAGGAGGTGCGGCTTGAGGTGAGAGGAGGGGATAGGTGAGAGGAAGAAGAGGTTAGGGAGGCAGGGACGAACTGGGCTGCTTTTGGGATGCAGTGGAGGGAGGGGAGATTTTGAAGCTTGTGAAACCCACATTGATACCATGGGACTATAGGGTTCCCAAGCGGAATATGAGTTGCTGTTCCTGCAACCTACGGGTGGCATCATTATGGCACTGCAGGAGGCCCAGGATGGACATATCGTCTCAAGAATGGGAGGGGGAGTTGAAATGGTTCGCGACTGGGAGATGCAGTTGTTTACTGCAAACCGAGGGGAGGCGTTCTGCAAAGCGGTCCCCAAGCCTCCACTTGTTTTCCCCAATGTAGAGGAAGCTCTGCAAAGTGGTCCCCAAGCCTCCGCTTGGTTTCCACAATGTAGAGGAAGCTCTGCAAAGCAGTCCCCAAGCCTCCGTTTGGCTTCCCCAATGTAGAGGAACACTTGCCCCCACCCCTCCTCCCTCACCCCCATCCCAGGCCCCAAGATGACTTTCCACATCAAGCAGATGTTCACCTGCACATCCGCTAATGTGGTATACTGCTCTGCTGTACCCGGTGTGGCTTCCTCTACATTGGGGAAACCAAGCTGAGGCTTGGGGACCGCAAGTGTGGATATTTTTTCTTCATTGTTTCATGGGATGTCAGCGAAACTCACAAGGTCAGCATGTGTTAGCCGTCTCTTGAAGTGACTGACTTACTCTTCAATGGTTCAGAGTCAACATCAATAGTACGGGTTTGGAGTCACAAGGAGGTCAGGGCAGGTAGGAATGACTGATTTCTTTCCTTGAAAGGAAATGAGTCAATCAGATGGGATATTATTGTTTTTACAACTGTGACGATCATTTCAGGAATACCATTGACGATCGAGTTTCAATACTACCTGCTGATAAGAGTTAGGCCCATATTCCCATTGCATTAACCTTGGAATAAAACTGGAATAAGTCAATTGAAGAAACTGGGATACTGAAGCAGCATAATTATTTCTAACACTGTCACGGTCCCAAATTGTCCCAGCATTTCCAACCCAAGCTGTGATGAGAGAAACACTGGTGGGCTTCTGGGAGAATGTACACCTCTGGCTCCCTCTGCTGGTTCAGTTACAATCCAACAAGCATAGCAGAAAGAAAACTACCACTGTCCCTTTTTGGTTCCCTCGCCTCTCATTGTGAGGTGCAATGAAACTGACCAGTGAGTGAAAACAGCTCATATTCAAAACCTGTTCACGATTATTAAAAGTCTGTCTCACACTAAGTCTCAGACAAGTGCTTAGGTTGGAGGCAAATGCCCAAATACTAAGTGCACATTTGTGTTAATTAATATAAATTGCTGGATATTTACATGTTTTACTGTTAAATAAAATTGAAAATATTAAGAACACATAAACAAGAAAATCTGTGGCAATTAATTATCTGGAATTTGCACTGTTTGAGGAAGGCCAGGAACTTCAAATGAAATCTGGTTGCACTGGGACGCTACATCATTTTCAGTTGTCATTTAAAATCCAATGTGAGCTGTTAGGTTTTCCATGGAATGTATCTGGAGGACTTCCCAGATTGTCCATAGAATGCTGGACAAGCCCGCAAACAGGTGATTTATAACAAAAACCTGCTTTAAGTTGGCCACTTCGAATCCTTTCAACTTCTTTCCGTCTGGATCTAGGAAAAGGTTGAGTTCCTTTGTGGAACACTTTGGAAAGCTTTGCCATTTGATTGTATGAACAAGGCTGGTGAAGTATTCTTGCTGATTTAGTCATGTACATGATCCTGCGGTTTGTTATAAGGTCTCTGCCTCCAGGATCTTTAAGTCCGACATTTTATTCATGCCTCAAGCAGAACGACACATTGAGATAAAACACATTGAAAGTTAAAAAGTGGACATTGAAACCAAAGGGCAAGGACAGAAGTGAAATACAAAGTGGGGAAATAAATGGCAAGTAAGGAACCAGACAGTTCAAGAGTGAGCAAATGGCAGCATAGAGTCCTGCACAAGGAGAAGCGAAAGCCCAATGCTAGAATAGTGAGGAATATAATTATGGGAATAATAAGGGTTAGATAAAGCTGTGAAGTGATTTGACTTAAAGGACAACAATTTTGAAATCATTTCACTATTGTTGAAATGTAACCATGTAGGCAATGTGACAACAAATCTGCACACGGTAAGGTCTCATATTCATCAATGAGACGACCAAGAACCAGTTCATTAGGTTATGGTATATTAGTTGCAGGACACACGTTGGTTATGATACAGAATCAGTGCCCTGTTGTTTCTTCAAACAACTTTAAGGTGTGGACCGGATCTTGGATTACTTTTGCAGCTAAAATAAAACTTTATACCAAATTTGTGCACAAAATATTGGTTGGAAAAATGAAGCAGGTGATAAATCTAGACTGGACAGGAAGATTGTTCTTTCACAAGCAAGATCTGGTGAAAATGACCCAATTAAATGAATTAGGTTATTTAAAGTCCATCCAAAGAAGGGAACAGAACAGAATCACTCTGATTCATACATAATTTTGATTCCTTATGAATTTGCAATATCAAATAGGTCCATGCATTCTACTCACTTCACTGTGTACAGTTCTTTGTCCACAATGAATCAGTTAATCACAATAAAACAGGAAATTTAACACCAAAATGTCTGCTGCAGATTTCTGACTGCAGAAAACAACAAGAAAGAATAAATGTAATACAATCCCTCTTCCCTCATGTCAGGCCACTAAAAAGTGAGCATACTGTGATTCTGAAATAGGTTTGTGGACTTGCAATACTGTGAAATGGTAGATAGTAAGGAAATCCAGAGGATGGTTATTTGTTCTAATTTCTGACACCATAAATTTCTTCTGTTTATTTTGCTGGGTATAATCCATACCGTGATTGGTATTACGTAATTTAGTTCTTATTTTGCTGCCAGCTGCTGTCAACACACAAGGCAATGACCTATACACCAACTGTCCTTAACATGCAAAGTCTTGCAATAATCTCTCTGCAGGTTCATTATTTGGAAAAGAATAAATAGCCAGCATCTGTTAATGGATTGAAAAATAAATCTACAGCACAACTGTGACAACCATGACACTAAACAGAACAAGTTGTCCGAAACAACTTTTCCCTTGCTCTTCATACCGTTGATGAAGAAATGCATTTAAGCAAGTACACTTAAAGTAGTATGACCTGACTCTTCACCCCTTTCGACTATGCATAAGTAGCACTCCTCATCTAATTTGTGATCAGAAAAATAAAAAAAGTCTAATTACAGCCTCATTAAGCAGAGCTGTGAAGAACACATACAGGTTATGCACCAGGGTAAAGCAATTAATCAAAACCTGTTATGTATCATGTCGAGAAACTTTGTGTCTCATAGCAGGGTAGCTGCAACTGTCAACTAGTTACTAGTCTAACAGCAGGAGCAGCAGTTAGCCAGGACTGCACACGGCAGATAAAGAAATCAGCTTGGACTAGCCCAGTCAGTAGGCGAAACGCAATATAATCAGCAACCAAGGACAAACACATTAAATAAATCCATTAAATACATCATAATAAAGGGCCTGCGATAGAGATATGTCACCTGGTCCATGAAGACTTTTTTATTGCAGAGTCGACCAGCCACGCTTCATTACTCAGCAGCAGGAAAGGTCATAAACACCCTAAATTTTATGAGACTGAGTTTTCCCACTTCATCTTAGAGGACAAAAATTGGATGCTTTTCTGTGCATTTTTCACGAATTATAGCATCCCTCCAGTGTCGAAAAAAGTCATTCGGCCTTTCAATCAAAGGTCAATCCACTTAGCCTGCACATCCTAAGACATTATTTAGCATGCTTAATCCACCTAACTCACACATGACTGGACTAAGGGAGGAAACCAAAACACCTGGCAGAACCCTCACACAGGCACGGGGAGAATGTGCAAAATCCGCACAGGCAGCCCGCCCGAGGGTGGACCTCAACAGTGGGTCCCTGGCGCTGAGGCAGCAGTGCTAACCACTCAGCTGCCATGCCTCCCTCAACCTTAAAACTTCAACGCAGGTTTATTTTGTCAAGCACTTGGCCATCTACATGCACTTTACCAAAACCCAGCACCAGAAACACATCACATTGTTACAGATGTGGTCACTGCCACAAGATACATGACTTTACTTGCTGCTTGCACACAGCCACTATGTGCCTGTGAATGCTTATTAGTGTAAGTAATGGGTGGTGCTAGGATGTACTCAAGATTCAACACACGTGAACTTCACATTAAAGTGTTTGCATGCTTCATGGGAGTTAGTTAGCTCTGCTAACTGGTCACTATTATTTCATATTTGATGTAATGACAGGTTAACAGATTATTTTTCATTTTCAATTTTTGTGTGCATTTCATTCACTACTCTTTTGCACAACTGCCACTTTCTTTTTCACAGTGAGTGGATGACAGACTACTGTGAGCCTTGACTCAAGGAAATTAAAATGTCGACAAACTAGCAGTGCAGATACAGTACGGATAAGCAAACTATACAAAGGGTTAACAAAGTGTGGAGCTGGATGAACACAGCAGGCCAAGCAGCATCTTAGGAGCACAAAAGCTGACGTTGAGAAATCAAAGTTGCAACAACTTGTGGGACATGAAATAAAAGAAAGAAATTATTTTTGCTGCAAGTTGTTGGTGAAGTTTGCTGAGAGAAAGACGACTAAAGGAAAGATTATTAAATAAAGTGAAACTAACTCTGCATAGAAAAATTATTCTTAATTGAATGCTAAAATTGACTGATCAAAATACATTTAGTTTAATGACCAGGACAGAGAGAAATTGTTGATAGTTTCATCTGTTCTCATTCTTTTGTTTTATTAGGAGGGATTGAGATTAATTGTAATCAGTGACATTTGCTTTAATATGAACTCAGTTTATTTTCCGTTCACGAAATACAATATCTTAATGATTTGTAATTGGTCACATTTCAAAATTTGGAATCATTCTGTTTCACAATGGTAGTGAGAAGACCATGAGATCCAGTTTCTATATCAAGCAATGACTATACAAAGGGTCATTGCTTGATATAGAAACTGGATCATATGGTCCTCTTTCTGAAACAGCTTTCTGAAGAAGGGTCCCGACCCGAAAAGTCAAGCTTTCCTGCTCCTCTGATGCTGCCTGGCCTGCTGTGTTCATCCAGCTTCACACTGTGTTATCTCAGATTCTCCAGCATCGACAGTTCCTACTATCTCTCTTACAAAGTGAAAGATAACTTAGCTTCAAACGAGAATGTGGCATTATTCACACAAGACAGACATTCAGATATTAACTGAACAATACTCCTGAAAGCAATGTCAATCATATAATATCTGCTTCACACTGAAAGTAAAATAAATTGTATATTGCATGCAGTTCAATACCAACATTAGCAAGTTTTTCAAATGAACAGATAATGGTCTCAAATAACCGGACACAACTTTTCCCATACATTTAAAGCTTCTACAGTATTTTGACTGGCCAATAAAAACTTCAACCGTTATGAACTTTCTATTTCATGAATATTTTATGATAATTGTGAATTCTTACTGTGATGATTACCTTCACTGGTTAGCTTATTAGGCCCCACTGAGAACAATTTGACGTTGTGAAAAATACGATGAATGCAATCTGCCTTCGCCACAGAAAGCTGCACGAAGGGTTTCCAGAACCAATTAAACAGGAGTGCTGAGCTGATACAGTGAAATAGCTGTGAGAACATGAAAACAAAGGCAACGGTGTTGCAGGCAATATGGTCAACTGAGTTCAAGAAAGAAAAAAAAAGCTTATGATATTCACTGCCCTTAATACACAGCAACATAGAACAGCACAGCACAGGAATGGACTCCTCAGCACACGCTCTGGTGCCAAACATAACACCAAATTAAAATAATTGCTTCTGCCTGTCCTTGGTCCACATCCCGCTGTTTGTTGTATTTTCATGTGCTTATGTAAAAGTCCCCCAAACGCCCTTATCGTATCTGTCTCCATCCCCACCCGGGCAGCACGATCCAGCCTCCAATCACTCTCAGAGTAAAAACTGGCTCATCACATCTCCTATCACTGTTGCCCCTCTCATTTTAAATGCATGCCCCTTCCTATTAGACATTTCAATGCTAGGAAAAAGATTCTGACCATAAACCTTAGCTCTGCATCTCATAAATTTATCTCTCCCCTCAGCCTTCGCTGCTCCAGAGAAAACAACTCGAGTTTTTCTAGCATCTCCTTATCGCTCATACCCTCTAATCCAGGCAGCATCCTGGTCAGCCACTCCTGCATCTTCTCCAAAGCTTCCATATCCTTCCTGTAATGTGGCAATCAGAATTGAATGCAATACTCGAAGTGGCCTAACCAAAGTCTTAGAAAGCTGCAACATGATATCCTGACTCTTGCATTCAATGCCCCGACCAACAAAGGCAAGCATGCCACACGCCTTCTTTACCATCCTATCTAATTGTGTGGCCACTTTCAGGGAGCTATGGACTTGAACCCCAAGATTCCTCTGTACATCAATGCTGTTCAGGGTCCTGTCAGTAACTGTATACTTTTCGCCAACATTTGATCTCCCAAAGTCCAGCACCTCACACTTACATTGATTAAACTCCATTTACCATTTCTCCACCTGTATCTGCAACTGATCCATATGCTGCTGTATCCTTTGACAACCTTCTACACTATGCACAACTCATCCAATCTTTGTACTGTCTGCAAACTTACTAACCCACCAATCTACATGTTCATCCAAGTCATTTATTTATATCACAAACAGTACAGATCCCTGCAGAACACTGCTAGTCATAGGCTTATATGAATAGGAAAGGTTTGGAGTGGTATGGGCTAAACACAGGCATGTGGGAATAATTTAGTTTGGGAACATGGCCTGCCTGGACTTGTTGGACCGAAGGGTCTGTTTCCATGCTATATATATCGTGAATCTGAGGGATTTCTACTTGTTCCAAAAATGACCCAGGGTTCAATATTTCTCGATAATAGTTGTTGCCTTTTATGATGTTAAGATTTGAAGACACATGTTAAACTTGTCCTCTGTAATCTAAGTGCAACTTTCCAAGCGTGTAGCTCTGTCTCACAATCAAAATTCCTCTTCTTAGAATTTTGCTTTTGGGATCGTCTGAAATGTTTTGTCAATTTGACAAACATTCAATTCTGTAGGAAGCCAGAAAAGCCGCAGCAGACACCAGCTTCACAAAATTATTGAACTGAACAAGAGGAGTCCACCTGATTGTTCTTCCTCAGTATATTCTCAAACTAAATCAGCATGTGTCCCCTCTGGAGTGAAAGCTTAACAACAAAAATTAATCACAATGTAATATTAAAACTGTGCTGTCATTGTCACCAATCCAATAGGGAAATTACTATTCTGCCAACAATACAAACCTTGCCTGGTGTATAATTTATGGCTGCAATGTGTATATGTCATGATACAAAATATACTAAATTTGCACTGTTTAACATTATATTATAATAGGTAGCCAAACTACAACATTTAAAATATATCCCACTGGTTTTAAAATAAAAAGCGACAATTTTCATTGAATTTTGTGCATAGTGTAGAAGGTTGGTGTGAGAAAAAAAGACTGTAGTTTCAAAACAAGTGAATAAATAACAATGAAACGGCTAATTCTTGAGTTCCTAAAGACAAAGAACATATGAAACTAATGCAATATATTAGCAAATGCATCATAAAATGCGTCAAAACAAAGTGAAAGCAAATTAATTTTCCCCAGGGAAGTAAAATTCTAAGCCCAATCTCAGCTATCATTGGTGGTACATTATTGCCATCTACTGGTTTTAAATAAAAAGTGAAGTTCAACAACACTGATGAAAAAAAATCAACTCTCAGTTGAGCACTGCGTTATTATGATACAATAAGGTACACTAAAATGTCAAATGATTGTACTTCTGCTCATTAATTTCACTCATTAAATTGTTGTGTTCATGGAATTAATTACAGGCCTTGGAACTCATCAGCTGTGAGATGGGAGCAGTCCCATTTTAACCTGAAAATTTTGTAACATCGGACAGGATGCAGCTGTACTAGAGTTCTGTACAGTTGAAGGATCATAAGTGAACTTGTCGTCTGCTCACTACCATCACCTGTCTGCCAAATCAAAATTCCTCCCAATATACTTGAATGGCCTTAGAAGAACACACACCAGTTGCAAAATAACGCATGTAGGTATTCAACTTTCTTGAAGGCCGCAAAGATTTCCTGGATATCCATTCAATTCACCTTCAGAACAACACAGTTGCGTTATGTACCACAGTAAATCATCTTCCTTCATCAATAACTTCCAAATCTGCAACTTGCACTGCTTACACCAAGTACAATAGTTATTTTGGAACTTATTAACTTCCAGACTTCACCCCAAAAACTCTCACTGTTGCAGCTCGACACAGATCACTCTGCCCTCATTGTCACAGAGTCAAAATCCTGGAACACTTAACCAGCAAAGTGGAACCATGTCACATATGTCAACAATTTACTGACAGACATTCTCCTCGTGGCGAAAACAAGAACCAGGATCCACGGTTTTAAAAATGAAGTGTCATCACTTTCAGACAGTGTCACAATAAACATTTTTTTCTGAGAGTTGTAATTCTTTGGAACTCCCTTTGTCAAAAGGTGAGAATGTGGAATTGAAGTTAAAATCAGGTCAGTTACAAGCTTATTGAACAGTGAGGCAGGATCAAGGCGCAGGATGACCTGCTTCTGCTCTCACGTCATTTGTCAGGCCAACTAGGGATATGGCAATATGCGCCAATATCCACAAATCAAGGAGGAATTTAAAAATAAGATAGTTGGCCCGAAAGACAGCAGCTTTGTAATTCACAAAGAACTTGTCAAGTTGCAAACGTTTCGATGTGCAGCTCATTTGGACACCTCAAACCTCAGGCAGGACAGCAAGATATGGTTTCACCTTGGACAGCATGATCAAGTTGTGCTAATATTGCACACTTAAGATACCTGTATAGAGTATATCGTGGTCTGCCCCTGGGGAAGCCAGCTATGTTGCTGATGCTTACTTTCCAAGCTGCAGCACTGACCTCATCTCGGAGAAATGAAATGAAGCCGTATGAGCTGACACAAATCACATTGGTCACAGCCTTGATGCAATTCTGGGTGGGCGATCGCGGGGTTCTTGTACAGGTTCCCAATGGCTTTTTGGATGGAGCAGTCATTTAAAATGCAAAGCAGCTGTCAACCAGATAAGTCACCCACTGCTTCAGAAAGGAAGTGGCATTCCAGCACCCAGCATAGCTCAGACACCGTGTCCCAGGGCATCCTTAGCCTTCACTGACATTGATAGCTAGAGGAAATGACACAGAGGACAAAACACACTGGCCGTCTTGTATCTCCTGCACGACCTGAAATGGGATCTTCAGCTCTGGGCTCTTCACGTGGAAGCTGTTCAGCAGCTATTGTTCCTGGGTTTGTTGGCACATTGGCTCCTCTTCCATTTCTCCACTCCTTCGCTGTATCACAGAGGTAGCAACGGTAACCCCTGATATAGCTGGGTCCATTAGTCACACTTCCAATGAACTTGCGTGGAGAGCAGAAAAAATGCTCTTAGCAATGTGAGCAGTCAGCATTCATATCACTGACAAATGGCGGCTTAACATACTCCTCTGGACTTTATTTTGATTAGTGCACTATCAGTCATGTGGTAAACAGATAGCAGGAGATTATAATGTGCTGCATGGGTACTGAACCCTTCTCCTCCGAGCACCACCGCACCCGTGGAAGGCATCACGTCTGTGGATGTGGGGATTCTACATCTTAATCTCCAGAACTATGGTCATTTGCGCAATACCAATGTCATCCTTAATTAACAGAGCTCCTCCTCCACCTATCTGTCCTTCCTAAATGTTACAGTCACTTGAATATTCAGATCCCACTCTCGGTCATCTTGCAGCCATGTCCCTGTAATATCCATCAAATCATATGTACTTATTACTGCTTGTGCAGTCAATAAGCCTGTTTAGTCACAAATGCGACGCGCCATTCAGAGACAGAGCATTTTCTTTTAAGTTCTGTCTTTGTTACCGTTTTGTAACCTCTCGGCCATAATGTGCTCAGGTTTGTGCACTGTCTCTTTCTGCCATTCTCTGAGCATCATTTCCCAAATTGCGACCTTGCTTCCTTGCCTGATCTTCTCTTTTTAATTTATCACCTGCACTAAAGCCTGTTCACAAACTATTTACTTTAAAATCCCCTCTGGCATCCTGGTTGTACAACTCGCCAGAACAATGGGCCCAGCAGTGAAGATCACTCCATTCGGCCAACTCCATCTCTACTCACGGTTGCTGCTATGCCCCACGAATCAAGATCCATTTTTTCACACCAATCTTTTAGTCACATATTCAGCTTTCTAAATTGACTCAAACTTGCCAATTTTCTCTGGGGCTCAAGTAATAATCCAGTGATTAGTACTTTTCAAGCTCTGTTTTCTGATTTAGCCCCAGGCTACTCATACTGCTTTAGCAGAACCTGTTCCTTAGTTTTCCCTATGTTGTTAGTACCTAAATGGATCACAACCTTTGAACTATGAACGAAACCAGAAGACTTTATACTAATTAAGAGATGAAGAAGTGGCAAGTGAAAAATCATATCATCATATAAAAATCTTGAAGTACTATTTTCAGTCTGAAAGGGGAACACGACAGGCTTCAGACTCCACTATTATCCACAGATAATATCCCATGGATGACATGCAGTCCCCAAACCTCAAATTCTGGTAATGATCTCTCAGCTGATATTCACACCCCAATAAAATTTAATAGCTCGCAGTTTCATGTCACCATTCATTGCAACAGATTTAATGAAGGCTTTCGAGCTCAGTTCATTGCAGAACACTCAAAAAATGTAAGTACCCAAACTTTGGTCACACTTTGAATCCATATGCTAACTTTTGAATTCTAAGTGAAAACACGAAGACTTGAGATTTCAACTTACAGAGCAGTTGCTTGTTGACGTGACCTTGTAAATCTAACTTGGGCTGAGCCAGATATTGCCGAGCAGCTTTATATAGATTTCTTTGGTCGATTCTAAGATTTCTTTGTGCCCTTTTCCCAAAGGATTTTAAGCAGCATGACTTATTAAATGAAGTCATTTTGTTAAACTCACATGTGAATTTTGCAATACATTATTTGAGCTGTACATAACCCAATGTAAAGCAATTGTCAAATGGCACAACTCAGCGGTCAAATTTTCATGGCTGGTCATCAGTAATGAAGAATAATTCCTGTTCTCATTGGCATAAACAACATTGAATACTAAGTGTAACTTGACAGCATTTTGTCCTTAATCTTACTAGATCTGAATAACAACCAAAGGCAGAGAAAGATATGCCTGAAAGATCCTTCAAAGGTATTTTTGTCATTGAACTTGTGAACATAATTCATTTGATCGTCATACAATGACTGCATGTCGAACCACAGCTCTTCCAAATACAGGTCAACTATAAATCTTTCTGGAGCATGTAATGAATCAAAAGATAAACACACCAACGGACAGGCACTGTACAGGCCAGTCAACATTTGTAATTCCATGTCAACATGTGGTTCCGTTTTAGATCAAAGTGAACTAATTATTGCAAAATACTAGGAGGTATGGACTTAATCCCTTGTGCTGATTAATTTTACCAACTCTCAGCCATGAATGAAAAGTATAAGACCGTTTGTTTAATTTAAAGTGCAGCAAATATTTGATCATTTTAAAAATTTCTTCCAATTAATCATCACGGGAAAAGTTCAAAGGTCGAGTTTGAAATTATTTTCTGTCACTAAATGGACTTAGCAATTGTTCTACTTTGAGCAAAGGAGATTCAGAGACGTGCAATAGACATGCAGCATAATGATAGATTTAGATAAGGTAGACAACAATAAGCTATTTCTAGGAGCTGATGGTTCAAGATCTTGCAGATTGCAGGTTTTTTGGGAGGAAATGCAGATGGATTAAGAGAAAGAATTACTTTTTATTCAGTGAATGGCAATGACCTAGAACTCTGTGCCTATAAGAGTGGAAAAAGCAGAGATGGCAAGTGATTTCCAAAAGAAATTCCATCGAAACTTGTTGGGAAAAATGTCCAGGTCTATACGACAGGGTTGGATTGCCCTCTTGAGAACTGGCATGGGCTCGATGTACCAAATGACTATTTTCTGTACCGTAATAATGCTGTGACAGCAGAGGATCTTCAGAAACCTCTGTAACTATGTCAAGAAAACACAAGTAAAATTTCATGTACACAAAAACCTTGTTGATGATGCAGTTTTTCCTATTGGTATGCTCGCATGGCATCTGACCAAACCAAATACTGCAGTCTGAATGAATAAGGGATTCAGTTTCACAAATTTAAACCTAAAATGCAATGTGTTAATTAAGTGTCACATTACACTGACTCCAAAAAAAACCACTGCCAAACATATGGTGATGTGAATAAATATTTACGTTGTCGCACTGATGGGAATAATGGTGTACAATCAAGACACTCTCTCATTTCTCATTTCTTCATGTATTCCTTACAATTAGAAAGAGGAGGACATTTTTTCTATGCTGCCATTAAACACCACTCCTCAACTAACAGAGATAGTAGGAACTGCAGATGCTGGAGAATCTGAGATAACAAGGTGTAGAGCTGGATGAACACAGCAGGCCAAGCAGCATCAGGGGAGCACCCTCAACAACTTCTCTTTCAATTCCGCCCACTTCCTACAGACAAAGAGGGTAGCCATGGGTACCTTCATGGGCCCAAGCTATGCCTGCCTCTTTGTAGGTTACATGGAACAATCCCTCTTCCGTAGCTACACTGGCCCTAAACCCCATCTCTTCCTCCGTTACTTTGATGACTGTATCGGCGCCACCTTGTGCACCCACGAGGAGCTTGAACAGTTCATCCACTTAACCAACACCTTCCATCCCAACCATAAGTTCACCTGGACCATCTCTAGTACCTCTCTCTCCTTCCTGGACCTCTCTATTTCCATCTCTGGCAACCACCTGCAAACCAATATCTATTTCAATCCTACCAACACCCACAGCTAACTAGAATACACCTCCTCCCACCCACATTCCTGCAAAAATGCCATCCCCTATTCCCAATTCCTTCGCCTCCACAGCATCTGCTCCCAGGATGAGGCATTCCATTCCCATACATCTCCGATGTCATCATTTTTCAAGGAGCACAACTTCCCCCACTCAGTGGTCAAGACTGCTCTGAACCATGTCTCCCGCATTTCCCACAACTCAACCCTCACACCCACTCCCCGCAATAACAACCAAAACAGAATCCCCTTGTCCTCATGTACCACCCCACGAAACTCGAGATCCAACGCATCATCCTCCAACACTTCTGCCATCTGTAATCTGATCCCACCAACAAAGACATTTTTCCCTCCCCACCCTTATCTGCTTTCCGGAGGGACCACTCTCTCCGGGACTCCCTTGTCTGCTCCACATGCCCCTCCAGTCCCACTATACCCGGCACTTCTCCCTTCAACCACAGGAAATGTTACACCTGCCCCCACACCTCCTCCCTCACCCCCATCCCAGGCCCCAAGAAGACTTTCCACATCAAGCAGATGTTCACCGGCACATCTGCCAATGTGGTATACTGCATCCACTGTACCCGGTGTGGCTTCCTCTACATTGGGGAAACCAAGCGGAGGCTTGGGTACCACTTTGCAGAACACCTACGCTCGGTTTGCACTAAACAACTATACCTCACAGTCGTGAACCATTTCAACTCCCCCTCCGATTCCTCAGGCAACATGTCCATCATGGGCCTCCTGCAGTGCCACAACGACGTCACCCAAAGGTTGCAGGAACAGTACCTCATATTCCGCTTGGGAACTCTGCAGCCCAATGGTATTAACGTGGACTTCACAAGCTTCAAAATCTCCCCTTCCACTACCGCATCCCAAAACCAGCCCAGCTTGTCCCCACCTCCCTGACCTGTCCTTCCTCCCACCTATCCCCTCCTCCCACCTCAAGCCCCACCCCCAACTCCTACCTAACCTCATCCTGCCCCCTTGACCTGTCCATCCTCCCTGGACTGACCTATCCCCTCCCTAACTCTCCACCTACACTAACTTTTACTGGCTCCATCACCACCTCTTTGATCTGTCTGTCTCCTCTCCACCTATCTTCTTCTCTATCCATCTTCCATCCGCCTCCCCCTCTCTCCGTATTTCTTTCAGAATCCCCTTCCCCTCCCCCATTTCTGAAGAAGGGTCCAGGCCCGAAACGTCAGCCTTCCTGCTCCACTGATGCTGCTGGCCTGCTGTGTTCATCTAGCTCTAACCTTGTTTCCTCAACTAACAGTATCATGTAATCATTTGATCCTTACAAACTCTAGTAAAATAGCATTGAATTTTTGGGTTTTTGTGTTACATACTTAGCCAGGTTCCAAATCTCTGGTTGTTTTCACCCACTTATGTTCACCCAATATGTCTGCAAATGACAGAGATAACCAAAGCACATGGGCTTTCACGTAACTTTGAACAGTGGACCAAATATAAAGCTGAATCGAGTAAGCAAACAGTTGATTTTCCTTCAACAAAATGAGCAAAAAAGTGAGCAGTTTTCAGAGGAAAGTGGTTGATTTTTCCACTTTCCTCAAACCTTAAAGAAAATGCTACTTACTTTCTCTGAACACTGGCTCTGAACAGAAGTTTGCTAACCAATTACTTCTATCTGGGCCAGCCTTCCTGCTGCGATTGGTTATCAACCACAGGCAAGGATGATAGTCTCCCAGAAACATTTGGCCAATGACAGCTGAAAAGGCCAACTCAGGATATGCAAGCTCGAAAGCACATGGAACATTTGTTGCTCTGTGCGATGTCAAGTCATGTATTACTAGTTCAAGTCATGGTTTGCACCTTTTGCTGCTCTTCTTCTTCATTATCAAGTCTCAAAATGCTGGGATACTTGCACAGACTGTGCTACTGATATCTTCGGCTTTGTGCATCTCCGGGGTGCTACATTGTGTTGTGACTCGCTTGAAAAGTGTTTTGACGCAGCTCCGTTTGTGAATATTGGGATGATTGCCATTGTAGTTGAGTACCTGATCCATACGGGTGGCCTTCCTTTGTACTCTGGTCTGGAGTTCACTGTTGGCCATACATTCGACCATTACGTCCAGGAAGCGAAGTTAATTGTTGTTCTCCTTTTCCCGAGTGAATTTTATGCCAGCGAGGATGCTGTTTATGAGTAGATGAGTTTCCTCCAATTTACAGCATTTGATAATGACAAAGGTGTTATCCACTGAGGAAGCGTCTGAAACGTTAACTCTGATTTTTTCTTCACTGATGCTGCCAGAACTGCTGAGCTTTTCCAGCAATTTCTGTTTTTGTTTAGAACCTGTCTTTTCTTGGTCTTGGACTTCTGTTTCTTCATGGTAATGGCCTGTTCTAGTGTTGCAGTCCATTCTTGACTCGTTGAGTTGGAAGACAAAGTCTTTTGTTGGCATGCAATGTCCTGCTCTCATTACTGCTTAAATTTTCTGGGAGTTTCTGGCTCACCCCCTCTTTTGGGCAGTGAAATCCAGACTGCTACCATGCTCTGAGTGAAAAGAAATTCTCCTGAACTCTCTTCTTAGATATAAGGCAATAAGTAGAAGGCTATGTCTCTAGTTATTGACCCTGCTAATAATGGAAAAATGTACCTTCCTATCCATCCTCATAATCTGACACAACTCCATCAGATCCTCTTTAATCTTTGTTTCTCCAAAGGAAAACAACACCAGCTTATCCAATCTTTCCTGGTCAAACCCACCAGCCCAGGCAGCACATCAATACATTTCGCAAACTATCTGGCGTGATGCCATCCTTTCTAAAGTGTGGTACTCCAGTTGTGTGCTGTACCAGTGTAACCTGCTTGCTCTTGTTTTCTATGCATTGGCTCATAAAGGCAAGCATCCCATATGTTGTCTCAACCAACTCGCTCACCTGTTCTGCTACCTTCAGGAATCTGAGGATAGGCACACCATTATCTCTCTGATCCTTGGTATTTTCCAGGGCCTGACTATTCACAGTACAATCCCTTGCTTTATTGGCACCAACCCCAATCCTCCACAATTACATTACATCACACTTTTCCAGCACATGCAAGGATTCTGCTACTGATATCCTGCTGTAATTTGACTATTTTTCTCACTATTTCTTATCCTATAATTTTTTTCCTGTGATCTGTGAGCTTCTTGATCATCTCCCCTACATTTAAGTTCAAATTATTAACAGAGGCCACGAGCAGCAAGGATTTCAGGACCTTTCCCTGTGGAGCCCCACGCAAATCCAGACCCAGTCACAGAAACATTCCTCTGCCATCACCTTCTGCTTACTTTCTCTCAACCAATTTTGGATCCAATCTGCCTCTTTTCCATGGATTTTCATTTTCTTGATCTGTCCACCAACAGAAACCTTATCTAAACCCTTGTTGAAGTCTGTGCAAACCACAGCAAATGCATTATCTTCAACTACATTCAAAACTTCAATCAAATTGGTCAAACTGATATTGGACGAACAAACCCATGCTAATGTCCTGATTAATCCCTGTCTCTTCAAGCGTAGATACATTCCATCTACAGGTAACCCACTTAATAACTTCTGCAGCACTGAGGTTAGACTGTCTAGCCTGTCATTTCCTTATGTATTCTCTCCTCCCATTTTAAACAATGGGACGTTAGCAATCTTCATCAGCTGGCACCTCATCTTTCATCAGCATGGATTTCCAAATGACTGCCAGGGCCCTCCATATCTCATACCTTCCCTCCCTTAGCAACCTAGAATACATCTCATCCGGGCCTGCAGATCTATTCACTTTTAAGGCTGCTAAACACACTAGTACCTTCTCATTCTGTGCGCTATATTCTTCCATTATCTCACAATCCTCTATCCAGATGTCAATAGCTGTGTTGTCCCTTTCCATTATGAAGGCTAATGTAAAGTACAAAGAACAATGTAAGTGACAGCATAGGAACAGGCCCTTTGGCCCTCCAAGCCTGTGCCAATCCAGATCTTCTATCTAAACCTGGTGTCTATTTTCCAAGGATCTGTATCCCTCTGCTCCTTGCCCATTCAGGTATCTGTCTAGATACATCTTAAATGACGTTATCGTGTCCGTCTCTACCACCTCCGCTGGCAACGTGTTCCAGGCACCCACCAATCCTGCATAAAGAACCTTTCACGCATTTCTCCCTTAAACTTTTTCCCCCTCACCTTGAAATCGTGACTCCTTGTAATTGAGTCTCCTGCTCTCGGAAAAAGCTTCTTGCTATCCACCCTGTCTATATCTCTCACGATTTTGTAGACCTCAATCAGGTCCCCCCTCAACCTTCATCTTTCTAATGTAAATAGTCATAATCTACTGAACCTCTCTTCATAGCTAGTGCCCTCCGTACCAGGCAACATCCTGGTGAACCTCCTCTGCACCGTCTCCAAAGCATCCACATCCTTTTGGTAATGTGGTGACCAGAACTGTACACAGTACTCCAAATGTGGTTGAACCAATGTCCTATACAACAGTAACATGACTGCTAACTCTTGTACTCAATATCCCGTCCGATGAATGAAAGCATGCAGTATGCCTTATTGACCACTTTATCGACCTCCATTGCCACCTTCAGGGTACAATGGACCTGAACACCCAGATCTCTCTGGGCATCAATTTTCCCCAGGGCTTTTCCATTTACCACATAGTTCACTCTTGAAAGTACTCATTGAGGAATATGACAATGACTTCTAGGCTCACGTACAGATTGCCTCTATGATCCCGAATGGCCTTCATGCTGTCCCTTGTTATTCTCTTGCTCTTGCCCTTGAAATATTTTTTTAAAAAGCATGAGATTTTTCTTTATTCTACTTCCTAATGCTTTCTGAAGCACTCTCTTTGTTTTCCTGATTTCTTTAAACTCCACTCTGTACATTTTATATACAGCAAACACTGTGGTATTGATCCCCCAGTATCTGCTTAAGTGACTTTGTCTCTTTAACCTCACCACTATCTGCCTTGACATTGAGGATTCACCAAGCTTGGTCCTAACTCTTTGCCTTTGCGGGAGCATACTTGAACTGTGGTCTTGCTATCTCCTCCTTTCATGCCTCCCACTGCTCCGACACAGATTAATTGCAAGTAACTGCTCCCTGTCCACGAGAGCCAAATCATATTTTAGCAAAACTAGCTTCTTTTTGCAGTTTAGAAATTTCATTCCTGCCCACCTTTATCTTTTTCCCAACTGAGTTCCAACTGCCATCTCTGAAATGCTCCCCAATGACAGACCTTGTATCTGCATGGGCAAATTTCCAAATACTCGTTACTGAGACCAGTATCCGATTACCAGGTCACCCTTTATTTACACGTGGAAAGTCCTTGACTCTGGCACAGCCTCGTCAGAATAAGCTCCCAGACTGTCGGAATCTCTGACCCTTCTGTTGATATCTGTTAGCCAGGGCTCCCTGATTGGACCAGGTTAACAGCCTCAATCAGGAAACTCATATTCTATGAAGTCCAGCTGGCTGACCTCAATCCACTCATGACATCTAGGTTCAGAACTAACCTCTCTTGTTGGGCTTTCTACAAATCGGCTATAAGTTAGAATGCACTGCAATCATTACATAACATTCACGATCCTGGCGCCGATGAGGCAACATAGCATCTCAGAGTCACATTAATAGCTGCAGAAGTTCCTGTCTATATTCTTCACTAATGAAACCCCAATCACAATTGTCCTTTCAGACTTCCTGCCTACATGGGCAGCAGAGTCATGGCCCTGGCTTAAGCTGACCTCCACACAGGCAGCACCCTCATGATTTTCCAAGGCTAAAACTGGTTTGCAAGTAAGATGTACTCAGGGGATTTCCTCACTACCTACCTGCCTGGTCCTGCTTTTCTGACTGGCAATCACCCATTCTCTTTTTGCCTGCATTTCCCAAAGATTCAGGGTGACCACATCCTGTAATATACTCGATAGAAATCACTTGCCTTGTGAATGCACCACAGTGTCCCCATTTCCCACTCAAGCTCCAAAACCCAGGACTCAAGTTGCTCCAGCTGGAGAAACCTCTTGCATTCATGGTCACCCAGACCGTTAGGAATATTGACTATCTCCTACCAAGCACACGATGCGTAATTTACCGACTCCAGCTCCTCAAAGATGCATTTGCTAAATAGAACATCATTCCTACTTAAACTATAGACTGGAAAAATCTTATTCTCATTCATATCCCAGTTCCCATTCAACTCTGTCACTGGTCTGTTTGCTTCTTTGACTGTCCTCACCGCATCCGCTCCTCTCAGCGGCGCTAATTTTCCTCACCTTGCCTGCCCTTCTCGAAGATTATAAATCTATCATTTTAAATCAATACATTCTGTGTGACCAGACAGGCACGTATAATGTACATTCCATAATCTCTGGCTGCATTCATGTCCAACTAAAGCTTATTTTTATTCTGAACCAAGCATTTATTTTCCTCTTATTTAAAGAGGCTAAAAGCCCAACTACTTCTGCTGAATTAATTCCATATATCGAAGGTCCTGTAGAAAAAACATTTACAGCAGCTTTGCTTACGCATTTTAATTCTAAATTATGTTCTCTAGTTTTGCATTCACGGCCATGTCAAAAACGCACCACATGTTTCCACTAAAATTGTAAGAGTCATAACTAAAGAGTTGAATCATCGCAATTTCAGCTCCATAAATCTTCCCTTATAACAGAGGCATAAGAACAGGAATGCATTAGCTTCGAGTTGAAGACTGTAAAAATATGCTTAGAATATAAAAAGTACTTGTACTTCAAAGTTTTAGGAATAGATATTCAAAGCAAGGACTTTAAATCAAGTAACCACAAAATACTGTCACTAGTTCTATCAAGTTCTCACCTTATTTCTCTTGGGTTAGCTACAGGAGGTTAGAACAACTTGTTTCAACTGCAGTTAGACTTTCTCTCAAATTTCATCCCAAATTTCTTTGCATGTTTTCCATCTGAAATCAATAATGCATTTTTATTGTGAAAGAGGATCAGGATCTGCTACCTTTTTGTAACACTAATAACAAATGTGTGTAGTTTAGAGCAGCAAGCTTCAGCCTTTTAAACCCAAAACACGTCTTGAACTCTCAACGGAACAGTTTCACTCTAACTGTGTAAAGTTTAACTGGAGACATTATTCAACAAACAGCATATGTAACACAGAGGTTTTCTTTCACATATTAGTCTTGGTTGCAGGGTTTCAGCTAAACTGAGATGATGACATTGGTTGAAATAAGAGATGCATTTTGGCTACGATGCCACTGGACAAATGCGTGGAGTCTGTGATTTGCTCATCAGATTTTCCATCAGTCATAAACCTGACGAGGTCTTTCATGATTGTAAGTAGCAAGGCCAGCACCAACTGAAAGTGTTGGGTAGGCAGTTTCTTGAGTCGCCAAATTTTAAGCCTCAGACAAAATGAGCTTAAATAGGTAACATATGTTGGCAGGCTGTAGCTTAAAATCCATAACACAGGGGGCAGAAATAAAGCAGAACTCCTTTTGAAATGTCAGTCCTGCTTTTTACCAACTTGAGAAAAAAATCCAAGTTGCTATATCTGGATAATTTTCTTCAGTCAACTAAGTAACTTTCCCCCATTCTGAAGCTGATGCTGATCTGATGTTTGAAGGAATAAAAGGTGGCTTATTACACTGTAAAAAATATTAGAAACATTCAAACAAGGAACAGGATTAGGCCACTCAGCCCTTCACCATTCAATACTATCATGGCTGACCCGATTTTAACCTCATCTCTACTGTCCTGTATATGCCTGATATTCTTTCAGCCCCTTGGTAATCAAGAATCTATCCCTACTTAAAAATATTTAAAGACTCTGAATCCACGGCCTTTTGAGGAGGGGAATTCCATGGACTCTCAAGCCTCAGAGAAAAATTTACACAAGTTTCTTCAATCAAGACTCGAAGCTCTTTTTCATTTTCAGCCTGGGCAAAAAGATGTTGCAATTCTTGTTTCTCAAAATGACGGTGCCACAGTTACTTGGCAGAGCTTCACTAGGAAAACGATTTAGAGAAGATATTAATTCAAGTACCTGAGACATTCTCTTGAAGAGAAGAATGAGCAATTGAAGGTCTCAAAAGCATCTTAAAGAAATCAATTAATGCTACATTTACTGTTTCTTCTACATTGGAAGTAATAGACAATCTTTATAGGGGTCCAGTGATGTGGGCTATCCTGAGAAGTGTGGCAGAATCAGGCAAATGCAGCAAAACACATCTCAACATTGCATCATCATGAATGCTCTTCACAAGTGGTACGGCAAGATTCCGGCAAGGCAACAGCAAGTTGTCATTTCATGCATCATTTTTGCTTGTTAATCGATTTATTGGCACCATAACTTGTTGCAGTAACGTTGAACCACCCATCTGAACAAACTCAGGAAACAAGCTCAAAGTCCGGGAAACCTGACAAGGGAAAGAGCACCAACATCTCGGTACCCGCTCCATGATTACCAACCACACACCTTCCACATCCACAGACGATGGCATCCGACATTTTCCAGCCTCATGGCACACATCGTTGTAATGCTGCTGCAAGGACACTGTGCTCAGGGACATGCACCCAATTCGTAAAAACAACCAGGCTGCTTCTCCAGGGTCTTCAAACGCTCTCACAGCACTCACTTACTCTGAGCCTGCCGTGCTGTTCACAACATCACTGCTTTGCATTGTACTGATGTGGAGGTGCGGGTGTTGGAATGGGGTGGACAAGATGAAAAATCACACCACACCAGGGTATATTCCAACAGGTTTATTTGAAAACACAACTCTGTCCATTCTTCAGATGCCGTGTGGAACAGGGTATTAAACACAGAACTTATAATCAGAAAGGTAACAACCTTAAAATGGCTCACTGACCGCCTCCTGTTAAATCTTTAATCAGCTAGAAAGGAGCCACGATTGATTAACATGCAAATCCCAGAATTTCTTTCAAGTCATTGCCCCAAGATAATTCAAGGTTGTATCAGTGTATACGTGACGTCTCAGGTCAGACAGTGCATTTTAGGTGTGAAGCCTTCTTTAGAATACATGTGTGTTTTAACCTGGAATCAGGCTGACTTTATTTCAAACAAAATTGAATGCATGCTCAAGCCAGCAGGAAATACGTGAGTGCCAGGTTCATCAGCCACACTCCTAAGATAGCACAACACAATGCCATCCAGGCTCTCAAGACCAATTGCAAACATTGTCAAAAAACCAGCAGACAAAGGAGGAACAATTGTCTACTTAACAGAAAAGATTACTGCAAGGAAGTATACAGGCAACTGAACAACCAGGAACATGACAGACAACTACCTTCCAAGTCGACCACAACATACCCGTGAACTCAACAGACTGACCAAGACTTTTCATCCAGTCCTTCAGAGTACCCTAGGCACTCTCATCCTGCATATTTCCCAAATAGAGGACTTCTACTGCCTTGCAAAGATTCACAAGGCCAACACACCTGGATGTCCCTTTGCATCAGGCAATGGGACCCTGTCTGAGAACTTCTCTGGCGATGTCAAGGGCATCTTGCAACCCATTAAACAAAGAACCTCCAGCTTCTGTCATGACTCGACAGATTTCCTACAAAAACTCAGCACCCACGGACCAGTCGAACCAGGAACACTCCGTGTGACAGTGGACATTTCGGCACACTACATCAGCATCCCCCATGACGATAGCATCACCTCAACAGCCTCAGTACTGAACAACAACAACTGCCAATTTTCAGGTGCCATCCTATAACTCATCCGCTTCATCCTCGACCACCACCTTCGAAAACCAGTTCTTCATTCAGACACATGGAACAGTCAAGGGGATCAAATTTGCACCCCAATCTGCCAACATTTTCATGCACAAGTTTGAACAAGACTTTTTTGCTCCGCAGGACCTTCAACCAACACTATACAACAGATACGTCAACGACATTTTCTTCCTTGTGACTCTTGGAGAGGAATAACTGAAACAACCACGCAGTGATATCAACAAGTTTCATCCCACCGTCAGACTTATCATGGACTACTCTTTAGAATCAGTCTCACTCTTGGACACACACATCTCCATCAAGGATGAACGCCTCAGTATCTCACTCTACCACAAGCCTCAAGATGCTGCACTTCTGTAGCTTCCACTCTAAACCATATTAAAAAAAAAGCCACCCCCATGGACAAGCCCTAAACATACATAGGATCTGCTCTGGTGAGCAAAAAACCGTAATTACCTCATCAGAAGACAGACAAGGGATACGACTGAAAGGGTATCCTTTGACATCCAGTGCCATCCTGGAGCAGACAAACTACACCATATTGTTTGCAGCCTTCAACACATGATCAATGATGAGGAGTACCTTGGAAAGATCGTCCCTATGCCTCCACAACAACCACCAAACATTAAACAGACCATTGTTGACAGCAAATTACCCAGCCTTCAGGACAGCATTGACCACAATACCACACAACCTTGTCATGGCAACTCTGCAAGACATTGCAGATCATCGACATGGATACTACCATCACACATGGGAACACCTTCTACTACGGGAACAACAGAAACTCATGTGATTCGGCCAATGTTGTCTATCTTAAATGCTGCAGACAAGGATGCCCCGATTCATGGTATATTGGTGAGACCATGCAGAGGCTACGACAGCAATGAATGGACACCATGCAACAATCGCCAGACAGGGGTGGGGGAACACAGCAGCGGCCAAGGGTGTTCAACCTCCAATCTTGAAGTAAGAGTCCTCCAAGGTGGACTTTGAAATACACAACAACACAAAAGGAGAGGCTGATAGCCAAGTACTATTCTCATGAGGTTGGCCTCAACCAGGATCTTGGGTTCATGTCACACTACAGGTGACCCCGCCACGTCATTCACTCTCTCACACACACACTCACACACCATTGCACATATACACTCCCTTACACTCTCTCTCAAGCACAAGCACGTGCACACACACACGCACGTGCACACACACACACACACACACACACACACACACACACACACACAGATACAGACATACACATGGACACAGATACACACACACACACACACACGCGCGCGCGCGCACGCACACACATACATACACATACACATATATAAGTCTATGGGGTGACTTAATTCATCAAAGGCATTTGTGTATTTGCAAATACATTTTATTTTATTCAAAAAATAAAAGCAGCCTGACTTCAGGTTAAAACACAGACAGATTTTAAACAAGGCCTCACACCTAAAATGCATTGTCTGACCTGAGATGTCACCTCTTGTATACACTGATAAACCTTTAATTATCCTGGGGCAACGACTTGAAAGAAATCCTGGGATTTGCAGGTTAATCAATAGAAACTTGTGTCTCCTTTCTAATTGATTAAAGATTCAACAGGAGGTGATTAGAGGGCCATTTTTAGGGTTGTTACCTTTCTCCTTATAAATTCTGTGTCAGTATACCTCCTCTTCTACACTATACCTGAGGAAGGAGCTGAGCTCAGAAAGCTAGCGTTTTCAAATAACCTGTTGAGCTATAGCCTGGTGTCATGTGATTTTTGACCTTGCATTGCATTGCCTTGTCTTCTTTGCTCTTGTCCCTTATCCAAAGACATCAACCTCAAATTACTGCGATCTTACTGTGCCATTTTGGTCAGACATAAAGCCAGGAGGCTCATACTGATTGTTAGCAAACCTCAGGCAAGTGAAAAGGGTTGCCCAGGAGTTCCCTACGCAATAAGTTAGGAGTAGCCTGAGATGCCAGTTTAGAAATTGCTGCGGTGATGTATGATAGCATGTGATGGAATATTGGACTGGAGTTAAATATCATGAGATGTTGGAACGATGTCTCAACGAAAAATTCTAACTTACCACAGCAATCCAAGCAAGAGCTAGAATATCCCCATGTTCATAAGAATCTATTCTCTTGGAGAAATTAAACATAGAATCATAGAAAATAGGTACAGGAGTAGGCCATCTGTCCTTCAAGCCTGCACCACCATTCAATACGATCATGATTGATCATGTAATTTCAGGGTGCCATTCCCGCTTTCTCTCCATACCCCATGCTCCCTTTAGCCACAAGAGTCATGTCCAGTTCCCTCCATAACGTGCTCTGACATTGAAAAGTGTTGAGAAAGGTGGAGTAAAAATATTACATCAGCATAAAAATAGCAAGCTGATGCAAATTCTATTACACGTACCATGGTGGTATAGAGCTTAGACTGTTGGAAGAGATTTACCTGGTTCATGAAATAATGGCCCTGTTGTCAAAGGGGCTTTTCTTGATCTTCTGCTACCACGTCATCAGATCAGCAGCGGATACAGAGTTTCCTCAAGAGTTCTGTCAATCATTCCACAAAGAAAACTCAGAGGCTTCCAATTACATTAACATATTCCTGTACACAGGGCACGCGGTCAATATACAGTGCCTAAGTGAATCAGCCTGTTGTTCATCTACTCTTGTCACATAGCCTCCAGCGTAAAGAGCACAGCTTCAGCGCCACCATGTAAGATCATATCAAGTAGCAGCTCAGACATACAAATTTCATCATAGCCTAACTGGGAGTTTGCACAAAGCACAAGAAATAGAGGCATGAGTAAGCTATTTTGCCGTTTACATCCATTCCACTATTTTATAAGATCATACCTAGTCTCACTGAGGTCTAAACTCTACTTTCCTTTCAGACCTTCATAACCGTCCAGAGTCTTGCTGGTCAAAATCGGAGAAACATAGTCTGACATTGAATAATATTTGACAATCCAACCTCAGCTGCTCTCTGGGGAACAGAATTCCACAGACTCATCATCCTCAGAGCAATTAATCTCTCTCAATCGCAATCTTAAATAGATAACCGCTAATTTTTAAACTTCATGCGTTCTCTTGTTTTTAAGTGCCCCGGAAGTGGAAACAATGCCCTCAGGATCTCTACATCAATTAGAACCACGTCTCATTCTTCTAAACTCCAATGAGCACACGACCAATCTCTCAAATTTTTCTCTTAAGATAACTGATTATGGGAATGCAAGGTTTGAGTGAATCTTCTCTGAACTGCTTTTAATGTTGCTGTTGGCAAAAAAAATAGCCTGGAATAAAGCAATGGACAAACTACAACTGCAGCTCCTTTCCCTGTGATACAATATGTGGAAGGAATGGTGGAAAAGTGTGTCAGTTTTGATCTCAGCAAAGCTCTACACAGCTTTCTCATAATTTCTCTCCTTTACCGTTCCCATTACAGGCCTACAGACCAATTGAATACTCAGGAACACCATTCCTCGGACACTCAGAGCCTCTTTGCTGAAGAGTTCAGCAGTCTCTGTCCATTCAAATAATGCTGCACACTTCTCTTCTTTCTTCAAAGTGCAGAAATTCACACTATACGCCAGCTGCTAAAACTGCATTTAAAATTTGCAACATTTAGTCAGGTAGATCGCAGGCTAATTTTTATTTATGCACAGCTGATTGAGCACAGTTTGTTCTAAAACATATACTACATCTCTTGTGACCTTATTGCTCACAAAAATGAACCAAATCAAACAAGTGATTCTTGCTAAGCCATAAAACAGGTAAACAATTTGTCCAAAGGAAAGTAATAGTGGACATTTAGCACAGAAAATGTCTGGATTTACCCAACTCTGTGAGCAATAGTTTACCTGGTATTGCTATTTAGCATATCTTGTTGTTCTCATGACATCATGACTTGTCATTGCCTTCATTCCAAATCTGTCCAAGGCAATATTATTGTAATACATTTTTTGACGTTAAATGAGAAATAATTTTCAGCTGGATGATGACTCAAAGCATTGCACTTTCCGGTCAATAAGGACCCTGGTTTGTCTTTATACTTTATATTATTTGTTCTGTCCTGGGTTTATCCCAAGCTTCCAATAGGTATTGCTGCACACAATATTGTTTACTTTCAAAAGACCAGACATTGATTTTCAGGGATGTAGGAGCAGGAATAGGCCAGTCTGTGTGATCATGGCTGATTGACGCTCTTGAATGCCTTTTACTCAACAGTGCCCCATAAGCATCCACAGCACTGTTGTTAGAAATCTATCAATCTCTACATTAAATGTACTCACCGACTAGGCCTCCAAAGCTTTCTGGGGGCTTCTTTAAAGATTTTATGATGTTTGCTGGTCTTCACATAAAAGTATCCTACAAATTCCTCAGGAAGAGTTAATTGTTCTGCATTATTTTCTAATAGGCACTGAAGAACTTTTTCACATTATGCTATGGAAGAAGACAGCGGTAGGAATGCAGGCCAATAATAACTTTGATAAGAATTTATGAATAATGCCGCTTATTATGATACATTAATGGTAACCTTTGCAAATACATAGGCCTCATTAGGCCTAAGAATAAAGCATAGATTTTGCAGAGTCCATTGTTCTGATGTATTTGCAGAGGTTGTCAAGTCAATAAACACTTTTCCACCATTCCTTCCACATATTTTATCACAGGAAAAGGGGCTGCAGTTGTAGTTTGTCCATTGCTTATTCCAGGCTATTTTTTTTTGCCAACAGCAAGAGGAATAATGCTTATCAGTCTGACCACATAACCGACAGTTAAATGTTGCAGTGAAAACTGAAGAAGAGTCACACATTTTATAATCAATTGAGCAAGCCAATAGTAGCTTGCCGGAAAAATATCCCACTATATTTTACCATTGCAATTTGCCATTGCATTGCTGTGTCTACTTATTCTGCCAAAACCCATGAATAAACAAGGGGCATTTGTATCTTCCGTCTAATACACTCTCAACTGTGCTGTTTCCACTGATTGCTCTTGCTGTATCTTTTCTTTTTATCTGGAAGTGTTATCACGCACAGCTGAATGGCTTTTCCCACCACATCAGCCATGGTGTTCTCATCAGAGAATCCCTACAGTGTGAAAACAGGCTCTTCAGCCCAAGAGGTCCGCACCAACGCTCATAGCATCACACCCAGACCCATCGTCCGTAACCCACCTAATCTACACCTCCCTGAACACGATGGGCAATTTAGCATGGCCAATTCACCTAGCCTGCACATCTTTGGACTGTGGGAGAAAACCGGATCGACCAGAAGAAACCCACACAGCCACGGGGAGAATGCAAACTCCACACAGACAGTTGCCTGAGGGTGGAATCGAACCCGGTCCCCGATGCTGTGAGGCAGCAAGGCTAACCACTGAGCCACTATGTCACGTCTCTGCTGTGACAGTAAGAACTACCGATGCTGGAATCAGAAGTGACACAGTGTGGAGCTGGAGGAAAACAGCAGGCCAGGCGACATCAGGGAGCAGGAAAGTTGACGTTTCAGGTCAGGACCCTTCTTCAGAAATGGTATTCTCTGCTGTGTCCAGATATTTTGTAATCAACCTGCGCAGAGGTGTTATGGCACACCCCTGGAGGTGGGATTTTAACCTGGGCCTCCTGGCCCACAGGGTGAGGCACCACTGTTAAAACTGTTTGATCCTTTGCTTTGTCTATTTTTGATTGAGTCAATATCACTGATCTGTGAAATTATCATTTACTAGGCTACTGGGTGGCTGTATAATGATTACCTGTTCTACCTATTGTTTCGGTAGGGCTGGCTCAGAACAAATGGACACATGACGCCAAAATTCTGCTAGAAAATCAACCAAGTGTCAAATTTGGGAAGTTTCAGTAAGGGTTTCTTTCTGTGAGCTCTAGTGTAAAATCCCAGGCAACTGTCCTCTCTATGTTAAACACTGCCAACCTGGTTAAAATAGCCCCTGGCCTGGAGAAAAATGCAGCAGTGCTGCAGGATGGTTAGTCACCTTCTGTGCTCTGCGAGACCTCCCATGGTATGTTGCAGCACTTACCTCCCACCAAGGGTCACGGTTGGCCACTTGTAATAGCGCATGCAGCATCTTATGGACGGTACAGTGGCTCAGTGATCAGCACTGTTGTCTCACACTGCTAGGGACCCAGGTTTGATTCCACTCTCGGGTGACTATGGAGTTTGTACATTCTCCCTGCGCCTGCGTGGGTTCTCTCCAGCTGCTCTGGTTTCCACACATGGTCCAACGATGTGCAGGTTAGATGGATTGACCATGCTAAATGGCTCTGTAGTATCCAAGGAAGTGCAGGCTAGGTGGACCATCCAGGGAAAATGCAGGATTACAATGAAAATGAAGGTTTGCAGCAGTAGGGTAGGGGAGTGGGTCTGGGTAGGATGGTCTTTGGAGGGTCGGTATGAAATCAATGGGCCGAATGGCTTGCTTCCACAGTGGAGGGATTTTATGTGCTAACAGTAGCAAAATTCAGGGTCTTGTCAATGATCATCTGAGAGCAAAAACATCACTGGCCCATAAAGTAAGTACAACTTAAGAGAAGTAAAAAAAACACTGCTATTTGAGCAGAAAAGCATAAAACTTGTGCTTTTATACCACCTGCCAGCAATTAGTTCGGACACGAATCTGGGTCTGGATAAATTACATAATTCATTTCAAGATTCCAAGTAACTGCATTACATTTCTTCATCTTCAATGTTATCTTCAATGACAAACATTTGCATGAACATAAAGAGTGTTTAGTCTGCAACATCGAGCTAAAGAATAGAGTTTGTGAATCAGTGGAGAGATCTGATTCTTTGAAAACTGGAAAAGGCATTTTCAAAATAAGGTATACTTCTTTTTCTATAAAACAACGCTTAGTAGGTGCTAGCTGTGTTAAGTAGAACAGGATATTAATAATCCAATAATGGAAAGTAAATTGCAAATCAAGTGAAACATATTGTCAAGCTAACGGGTAATAAACTTTATTTCCCCCAAGCCAAATGCTTTTGCTATGTTAGGCGGCCATCTGTTACATGCACCACCTGTGCAAATAAACACTTCAAGTCAGACTAAATGTATTTCTTCCTGTTCCTAATTGACATTTCCATGGCAATTTACCAGATTTGGAGATTAACTTCCTTCCGAGGGTGGATTACCAGAATGCTAGGCCGATCTGTCTATTTATTCTGCCGTACCTATCAAAGTAAAAAGAAATGCCCCAACACTATTACTTCTTTTCTTGGATGCTCTTCATTTTTAATGAATATTTTCATTCTTGAACTTTGAAAAACTGGTCGGGCTTCCCATTGGTATCACCTGTCACATTACTACTCATGAAATCATTTCAATTATTGCAGCACTCAGTCAGGAAATTCAAAAATAGAACTGTTCAACAAGATCATTTTAAGTTTGAATTGCTATCAGGTTTTGCTAGAATGTATAATGGCTTGATTTGTAATGACTAAAGAGACTAATAAAACAGGCTAACGAAACAAGCAATCATTACGTTTATATGTGCAGTGAGAATATGGTCATGAGTTACAATTATATCGGTATTAATAGATACTTAATAATCAACCTGTTCAGTCATCTTATGATCCACTTGTGGAACAGGTAGGACTTGAACGTGGACCTTCTGATCCAGAGGTCGGGACACTACCACCACACACGATTTATTCCCCAATTCACCAATTAACAAATTCCCAGCACTTTCTCCTCCCACCCGCAGTAGATCACACATCAGGCTGAAATCATGCATGGATGACCTGCTGCTCATTTTCTCCAACAGTTAGTCAAAATTTCAATTGTCACGATATTATTTCCTCACCTTGCATTACAGATACTTCCCACCCATTCAACAACTCAGATTGGGTATTTGCCCCTGCAAGGAATCATACAAAATCAACAATGCCAGTTATGCCCATGATAACATTACTATGCCAATGGCACAGTCATAAATTACTGATAATACTTCTCTGAAAATCTTATTCCCCACTGCACAGCCAACTTATCTAGGAGTAAGGAAAATAGTCGATTAACTGCCTACTGTACTGGGCTGCTTCCTCAGAGTGTGCATTTTGTCGAATAGCCATCTCCAACAATGCAAATACAGCATTGTGCGAGCACCAGAATCATACAGACTGCAGCTGTTCAACGAGGAAGCTAACCATCATGTTTTCAAGGGGATTAGTGATGGGTAATATATCTTGGCCCTGCCAGCAATACCTATCACTCGAGGCTAAATAGAAACCCAGTCAATTTGCTCATCAGCAAAAAAATGACAAGTATTTAATCCAGTGAAAAATCTCAATTTTAAGACATTTATATAATTTTAAAAAGGGCTACTTGATGTTTTTGACACAGCAGGTTGCACTACTACCTCTTTTCAGATGAAGACAAAATATGCATTTTTTGATGCTTTGCTTCTTTCAGGAAAACGTAACATACATCAGCAAATATGCAGCTGAGCCAACTAGGTACAAGTTAACTAGCGCCACAACCTAGAAATTATTTTCCCCACAGTTTTAGTGCATTCAAGAAACACATACAACATTTTTTCCATCCCCACCCTTGTCTGCCTTCTGGAGAGACCACTCTCTCCGTGACTCCCTTGTCCGCTCCACACTCCCCTCCAACCCCACCACACCCGGCGCCTTCCCCTGCAACCGCAGGAAGTGCTACACTTGCCCCCCACACCTCCTCCCTCACCCCCATCCCAGGTCCCAAGATGACTTTCCATATGAAGCAGATGTTCACCTGCACATCTGCCAATGTGGTATACTGCATCCATTGTACCTGGTGTGGCTTCCTCTACATTGGGGAAACCAAGCGAAGGCTTGGGGACCGCTTTGCAGAACACCTCCGCTCGGTTCACAACAAACAACTGCACCTCCCAGTCGCAAACCATTTTAACTCCCCCTCCCATTCCTCAGACGACATGTCCATCCTGGGCCTCCTGCAGTGCCACGATGATGCCACCCAAAGGTTGCAGGAACAGCAACTCATATTCTGCTTGGGAACCCTGCAGCCCAATGGTATCAATGTGGACTTCACAAGCTTCTAAATATCCCCTTCCCCTACTGCATCACAAAACCAGCCCAGTTGATCCCCTCCCCCCACTGCATCCCAAAACCAGCCCAGCCTGTCTCCGCCTCCCTAACCTGTTCTTCCTCTCACCTATCCCCTTCCACCCACCTCAAGCTGCACCTCCATTTCCTACCTACTAACCTCATCCCGCCTCCTTGACCGATCCGTCTTCCCTGGACTGACCTATCCCCTCCCTACCTCCCCACCTATACTCTCCTCTCCGCCTATCTTCTTTTCTCACCATCTTCGGTCCGCCTCCCCCTCTCTCCCTATTTATTCCAGAACCCTCTCCCCATCCCCCACTCTGATGGAGGGTCGAGGCCCGAAACGTCAGCTTTCGTGCTCCTGAGATGCTGCTTGGCCTGCTGTGTTCATCCAGCTTCATACTTTGTTATCTTGGATTCTCCAGCACCTGCAGTTCCCATTATCACTAACATTTTTGTTTATTGTTTTAATGGGTCCATCAACCCACTGAATTTAAAATTTGCAAGAACTCAAAATACTTTAGGGGTTATAATGTAGATCGTTTCATGGAAGAAACTAAAATTTTCTTCCACGATTTTTGTTGCTATTAAAAATAAACCAAATAATCACCTGAAGACTTATTTAGACACTTGGGAGTCGAACAAAGTTAAATCATGTTCAGCATCACTAACAGAAGATTGCGAATATGCAGGCAGGAACACAGCGCTTTGACAGATGTAAGGGACAAATAGTATTCTGAGCAAAGTTAACCACAAAGAAATTAGGCTGCAATTTCTTCACATTAAACTCAAATAATGTCTTGTTAGTTGACACAACATAATTTTCACGCTAAATTTTCTCAGTCAGCCAAGTTCCTGTTGCAGAGGGAAAAAGCAGAAGTTGAACCCACTCCAGCAGGCAGTTAGTACCCTGGGGTAATAAAATCTGAGGCTGGATGAACACAGCAGGCCCAGCAGCATCTCAGGCTCCAGAGATTCTGCTGGGCCTGCTGTGTTCATCCAGCCTCACATTTTATTATCTTGGATTCTCCAGCATCTGCAGTTCCCATTATCACGGATACAAGTACCCTGGGGTGCCAGCTTAATGGCAGTGGTCACTTGGTGCTACCCTCCTCTGAGGCTGAGCTTGGCGTTTGGGGTACAGGTTGTCTGTTGCAGCAGTCCTGCCAAGGTGGGCCATGGAGAGCAGCATAAATTCTCACCATGGAACTGCTGCAAAGGGCCAACAGTGTTTATATGGTGGTTTATCACGGAGTTACACAACATTTGAGAAGAGGCAAAACAACAGTGTAGAGTGGGAAACTGCTAGAAGTGGCTTGATTAGCCATACTGCTAAAAGTTCTCAATGTTGGCAATTCTTTGGGCCCAAGATGACTCTCTTCCTTTTTGTCAACCGGCTGAGAAATTTTAAGCATTGCTGTCATGAATTTAAGGTAAGACAGCTTTAAGGTAAGACAGATTTAAGGTAAGACAGATTTAATGTAAGACAGATTTTAGGTATGACAGATTTAAGGTAAGACAGATTTAAGATAAGGAGCAGGAAGTTTACATGAAATGGGAGGGAAAGTTTATTCCATCAAGAGGGTGATGGGTATCTGGAACTCACTGCCTGTCAGGGTAGAAGAGACAGACACCCTCATAACATTTAAGAAACATTTAGATGTGCTCTTATGACGTCAAGACATACAAGGCTGAGGACTAAGTGCTATCAAACAGGATTAGAATAATCATGCCCTTGTTTTTGACTGGTGTAGACCTAACTGGCTGAAGGGCATGCCTTTTGTTTTGTTCTGTTGACCTCAGTGATTCTTTGTATACAACGTCTTTGTCATCCAGATCAGGAGAAAGTATACTATACCAGGTTAAATTATCTTTTGTTCATGAGGAGTACAAGTATCCTATGCAATCTAGATAGATATGTAGAGTAAGTAAGCACAGTAATGTTTACTTGCTCAGTAACATGGTGACATCTATATTGCAGAATGGTCCACATTTTTAGCCAAATGTAACTGCTTAGGAGCAAATGCATTTCACAGAAATACAGGAAGAGAGTTTGACTTTTCTTCAAAAAAGCTAGCGTGTGGAACAATGAGTGGAAGCATTTTGTTTATCTTGACATTTACGAGATGAAGTAATTTGAGCCAATCAAAATGCCAATAGTATATTTTCAACCAAAATGCAACTCAATACCTGTTTAGTCAGCAGTCAGGAAATGCAGAACATAAATGTTCATACAGAATACTCTAAGAGGAGTAAACATTAATTTAAAACACAATTTCCAAATTTAATTTGCATCAAAGCATACAAAACAGGAACAAAAGTTGGCCATTCAGCCTCTTGAGCCAGTTGCACCATTCAATAAGATCATGGCTGACCTGCTTGCATTTCAAACTGCACATTCTCATCTATCCCCAATAACCTTCGACTATCCTGCCTTACAAGCATCTATCGACCTGAGGCTTAAAGATATTTAATGACCTCACCACCTTTTGAGTGTGCAGGTGTCATCTCTTTAACAAACAATCATAACATCATGAAGCTCGCTGGCCTCATGCTTCCTGTCTCCCTCCCTTCTTGAAGAGAGGGGTTATATTTTTCATTTCCAGCCTGATGGAACCTTCCCTGCATCTACAGAATTTTGGAAAATTAACACAAATGCCATCTATTACCTCATGAGCAAACTCTTGTGATAACCAAGGTGAAGTCCTTCTGGACCCAGGACTGTGTAAGCCTGCAGATCTATGAGCCTGCTTAGACTGCTTTCCTCGTGATTGTAAACTTGCTGAATTTCTCTCATCCTTCCACCTCCTGATTTACACCTGTTAATAGATTTTTTTATTCTCAATAGTGAGGAAAGAAGCAAAAAAAAACTTCATCTGCCAATTCCTTAATATCTGTAACTAACTCCTCTTTCTCACTCTCCAAAGGACCAACACTCACGTTATTTACATTTTTCCCTCTTTACATACAAGTGTAGAAACACTTGTTAACCATTTTGCATCCTGGGTAGCGTCCTCTCTAATTTCTCTCTCCTGATTAACCTTTTAGTTTTTTTTGTTATGACAGTCATAGAGTCATAGAGACTTACAGAATGGAAACACACCCTTCGGTCCAACTCGTCCATGTTGACTAGATAGCCTAAATAATTTAGTCCCATGTGCCAGCAATTGGTTCATATCCCTCTATATCTTCCTATTCATGTACCTATCCAGATATCTTTAAAAAGGTTGTAATTGTACCAGCCTCCATCACTTCCTCTGGCAGCTCATTCCATACTGCATGAAAAACTTACTCCATAGATCCCTTCTATGTCTTTTCCCTTTCACCTTAAACCAATGTTATCTGGTTTTGAACTCCCCTACCTGGGGAAAGGAACTTGACTATTCATCCTATCCATGCCGCTCATGATTTTACAAACTTCTATAAGTCACCTCTCAGTCTCTGATACTCTAGGTGAAACAGCCCCAGTCTATTCAGCCTCTCCTTATAGCTCAACTCGCCAAAGCTGGCAACATCCTTTTCAGTCTTTCCTGAACCCTTTCGAGTTTAACATCATCGTCCCTATAACAGGGAGACTAGCAATGAACTCAGCATTCCAAAAGTGGCCTAACCAATGTCCTGTTCAGCTGCAACATGACCTCCCAACTCCTGTACTCAAAATACTGACCAATAAAGGCAAACGCACTAAACACCTTCTTTACTACCCTGTCTAATTACAACTCCACTTTCAAGGAACTATAAACCTGCACTCTGAAGCCTCTTTTTTTGGCTACACTCCCCAGGGCTTTACTATTCAATGTTTAAGTCCTGCCCTGATTTGCCCTTCTAAAATATAGCACCTCACATTTATGTGGTTTAAATTCCATCTGCCACTCCTTTGCCTATCAGCCTATCTGATCAAGATCGCATTGTACACTGATGTAACCTTCTTCACTGTCCACTTCACCTCCAATTTTGGTGCATTCTGCATATCTTGCCACTCAACTTTGTGCAATTATATTTTTCTTCCCATACTTTGTGCTTTTCCTAACTTCTTAACCATAAATGATGAATCCTCCCTTTTTACATTATATTTTGCTCTTTATAGGAGAAATGCTTCATGCTCAGTATTCTGAAATATCCCATTAAAGTCTGTCACTATCGATCTAACTCCTAACCTAGTATGCCAGTTTACTTCCGCTAGTGCAGTTCTCACACTCAGAGTGCTCTCATTGAGTCACAAAGATATACAGCAAGGAAAAAGACCCTGTAGTCCAACTCATCCATGCCATCTAGATATCCTATCTATACTTAGTCCCATTTGCCAGTATTTGTCCCATATCCCTCTCAACGCTTCCCATTCATATACCCATCCAGATGCCTTTTAAATGTTGTAGTCGCACCAGCTTCCAACACTTCCTCTGGCAGTTCATTTCATACATGCATCACCGTCTGCATGAAAAAGTTGCCCCTTGGGACCCTTTTATTTCTTTCCACTCTCACATTAAATCTAGACCCTCTAGTTTTGGACTCCCTCACTTCAGGGAAAGGACTTAGTCTATTTACACTATCCATGGCCCTCATGATGTTATAAACCTCTATAAAGTCAAAACTCAGTTTCTTTTAGGTTTAAAGTGCATAATCTTCTCATTTTTGAGCTGAATGTAAAATTCAATCATATTGTAATAGCTGCTACTTAGGATCATTAATCCTGTCACACTACACAATATCAAGTCTAATACAGCCTGTTCTTTGCTCAGTTTCAGAATTTATTGCTGTCAGAAAACACCTCGAAAGCTTTCTGTGAACTCTTGATCTTGACGATGATTGCCAATCTGATTAATCTAATCTAAAGTTTTTCCAGTTTAAGTCATCCATGATTTATTGTCATCCCTTTATCACAGCACCCCAATATTTCTTCTTGTATATTTTATCCCCTATTGTATTTACTGTTAAGGGGACAGTAGACCACTCTCACAAGTGACTACTTTCAGCTACTGTTCCCATTTCTATCTCAACTGATTCTACAACCTGATCTTCCAAATTAAGGCGATTTCTCATTGCTGCATAGATGCCATCCTTGATTAACAGTGTTGCCCTTGCACCTTTACTAAACTTCCTATTCTGCTTGAATGCTAAACACCTCTCAATACTCTGGATCCAATCCTGTTCGTCCTTGAGCCAAGTCTCTGTGGTGGCTATCAGACTTTATTTATTTGCTTCAATGTGCTATCACAAGGTGCAGAGGTGGAGGGATTTAACGGAGGGATTTAATGGGGGGAATTTGGCTCTAGGCTACTGAAACCAATGAAGCAGCATTGAAAATCAGAAGTGCTAGAGGCCCAAATTAAAGGTGAGCAAAGATCTGACAGCAGCAGGAAGTACAGAAAATGGAAGCGATAAGGCAATGGAGAGAGATGAAAATGAATATCTCAGCATGTATACATTTCAGGAACCAATGTAGACAATGAATGCAGGGTGATAGGTGAAAGTGACATCGTGGAAGTTTGGCTACAGGCAACAGAATACACACTGCTCAATTTCTGTTGCTGGTCCCAATTTCAACTCTTGAAGAAAAGACATTGACACAGATTCTTTGGTGCCTTTTTTGATTGTATGAAACACTTTTCTTCTCTCAACACATTGCTAAGTCTGCAATTCCCCGCTTTTAGACAGGAAACACCTGGTGCACCAGAGATGTAAATGGAGTGCTACCAATGCTCACAGCAGAATATATCATTTCTACAGTTAATAAATATTTGACTGGTTGTAATAAATTATTTATGTGCTTGTTCTCAAAACATGACAGAGACGTAGCAGAGGTTTAGAATCTACAGTGAACACCTTGTGAAGAAATATTTATTGTATACAACCATGTTGTGAACACAATCTGATCTACAAAACACAACCAAAAACCCCAAAGTAGAAACTGAAGGAAAAAAGACTTTCTAATTATCAAAAGTAGAAAAGGACTTTTCAGAATGATCATGTTCCATTAAAATTACTGGAACAGCAATCAAATGCTTCAGAAAGTGATGATAAGTGGTTTTCATGGATATATTGAAGCAAACATTTGTGGTATTTTGAAGAATGCTAGAATCAAAATCTGTCCAGTAAGTTCGAACCAAATGCATTCTTGTGATGAAATTCAAAACATTCCCAACTGTCAAAAACCAGTGGCAAGGACAAACAGTTTTTTTTAAGAAGTCCACGTGATGATCATCTTGCCATGAAATCTCACAAAGAAAAGTTCTCTTTTAGTCTTTTCTCATACTATTGTTTAGTCAGTTATACGCAATGAAACATACTCCCACACAGAACGTTGGCCGCACCCAGAATTTCTGGACTTTTGCTTTTACAAATGTCATACTTTCATCCATACAAAAGTTTAAACACATACATGTTCAGTCCGAGGCCACTGCATTTGGTGTAGGAACTCTTATCTGAATTTTCTTCCCGAACCCAGACTTCCATAAGACACTTGATAAAGTTCCAATTAACATGTTTCGCAACAAAGTTAATCCTCATAAAATAAAAATGACAGAGGCACTATCAGCACCCTTTCTTCCCCAGCACTCTGCTGCCTGCTATTGCATAAATGCTGCCCCCTCTACACTTCATGTCAGCTCTGGTGAAGAGTCATCCAGACTCGAAATGTTAGTCTGCTCCCTCGCTCTCTATGGATGCTATCTGACCCACTGTGATTTCCGGAATTGTTTTGTTTCCAGCATGAATACAAAGTAGGCTGAGTAACAGGAAACAAAGTTGTGATCAACGGTTATTTCTCAGACTCAAAATGGTCCTGCAATTTTCTGAATATTACATGCATTTTTCTCTAAAACTGGATCCTAAATTAGGGTGCTTTTTGTACAAGGCAACAAATCAGAATGGACTTTCTTGCAGAGAGTCAGAAGACCTGGCAGCAAGGCGTTGTAAAATTCTCCAAAATGACTTCAAAGCAAATGAACAAAATAGTTGTGAAATCCTGTTTACAATTCTAGCAATCAGTGCTCAAGTACATTCTCTTTCTAGGTACTGGCCACAACATATGAATATACAGAGCAAGCTACTTTTACAACATATGCACTGGGGATTCATTTTCTTCTGAGACTGGAAAAATAATTTCAACTTGGAAATCTAACCTCCATTTTTCATTCACCAATCGTTTTGATCATTATCTAATTCGGCTTTACTACTGGTAGGTAACAGATAGAACCAAAGAATATTGCTTAATTCATGTATTCAATAAGCAAAATCTAAATCTTGTTTTCATTGTATTTTGACAGCTGTGCAATCAGTGATAGAACCAACAACCACAAGTTCACATCAGCAACATTCGACTGCTTTACAGAAATGAAAAATCGCAGTATGCTGATTAAGTGAATAAAACTGTCTGCTTTACAATTTAGGCTAAAGATTTCAGAAGAAAATATGATTTTATAGAGGCTTGCAGTGCTATTGGAATTTCAATGTAGTGCAGCACAGGCTAAAATGAAGCCACTAATTGTATTTTGGAATTCACAAATAATAATGAGATGAAATGGGTCAAAGACTTATGTGTGGAATAGGAGAGGACCCCAAGACACTGTGAATACTCTCAAAACCCTCATGATCTGGTCAAAAGTAATCCCATTTTTAAATAAAGTTCTGCAATTTTCAGTTTAAACTGCATTCATCTTTAAAATGTAAATCGCTCTTAAAACTTGTGAAAGGAAGATATGCCTGTGAGCTTTGAATCACTTCAACTTGCTACACTTGGCACACCACACTGCTGTTAGTCCTATGAAATGTGCATTTCACCCGTGATGTCCCTGTGTGTCATTAAGTTTGCTGCCACTGAGTTTAACTTCTTCTGTGATACCTGGGGCTGATATTTAACTCCAATTCATTCTCTAGTTCTGTCTTTCCTCAAGCCATCTCAATTATTTAATCCCATAGTGTGAAAAATATTTTTTTTCACACAGTAATTCACAAAGGTCTCAGATGCCCCTTTAACTTCAACATAGTATGACCAGTGTACTCTTGGACCAACTTACAGGGTAAAAATAATTGCAAGCTGATGATTTGTGAAAAACAAATCTCACTAATAGGCAACACTGTTTGGCCAATAACCATGTTTTAAAATGGTCAGCCTACATTTTCATTTCTGAAAGCATTCCCAATGAGCTGCATAGAAGACTGCAGAAACTCTTCTGCTATTGCTTCTTCCAAAGATCGATGACTATAAATCTGTGCTAAATCATCCATTTCAATATGCTGAAAAATGATTAAAACCTTCAATATCAGTGCAAAAACATTGGACAACACACAGAATTACAAAATGGACTGTGTACACACAATAGTTATTGAAGACTTGCAGGTATCACAAGTAAGCATTCTTGGTGAACAAAATTAATTGATTCTACTCAGATGAAATGCCAATTGGTCGCTAATGATCCATAGAATGATGAAAGCTCCATCCATCAATTTTGGAGCACCTGTCCAGGATTAAAGTTGCACCACATGCTCCAATAAATTAGAAAATCTACTTATAAAAATGAAAGATTTCATCTTCATTGGGCTGTCTGATGTAGAGTCTGTAACTCTGAGACCAAGGAAGGCATCTTCCAAGGTTCAACCCAGAAGCACACAGAGGCAGCACTGGTGCAGAGAGAATACCAGCTTTCCTGCTCCGACAAGCTCAAGTAGTTTTCCACAACGATTTTGAGATTTAATGGACCAAGACATTTCAACAAATTCTGACACAAGCCTCAGGCTCCGGCATTCACTAAGATTCTGAGATTTTACTCCATGTATTTCCCTGAAACAAATTCCTGTAGATTTGACAAGAAAAAAGCGCTTTGTCCAAATTGTGAAAAAAACAATTCCGCCTGCAGTGAAATACTATTTACCTTCATGACAAAGTTATCATTCTAAAATGTTACACATTCTGATTCAATGTTGGATCTGTCTGCTTTTCAGACAATGTGCAATTTGAAATTAAGTCAGTTAAGCAACATCAGTTAAGTTTGCACTTCTGCATGGTCAAAATTAAATCCACTGAACAGAAAAGCCTAGCTCAATGCACTGTTTCTCGCCACAGAGACAGCCAGACAAGCTGAGTTCCTCCAACATTCTCTATTTGATTGAGACTTCCATCATTCACATTTTTTTGCTTTTATGGTCAAATTTATTGTCATCCAGCACTGGACAAGGGGCTATGTCCTCCAATTAAATATTGGGAAGACTGGGTGGCTGGCCCAGATTTGACACTGAATAAAGGTCATCACTTAAGGAGATGAGAACTAGGAGCTGGAGTGAGCAATTTAGCTCCTTCAGCCTGCTCCACCATTTATTCCAATCGTGGCTGATCTGATTTCGGCTTCAACTCCATTTTCTTGCCTGTGCTTTATAACAATCTTCCCCTTAAATTAATTCCTTACCCAAGTATCCACTGTATTCTGGTGTAGCGAGTTCCATAGATTAATGATCCTTTGATGGGAGTAATTTCTCCCCATAACTTCGGCAGATCTACAGCACATACATCCTTTCTCCCAACGTCAATGAATTTGCAGCCTTGTGCAAGAGCAGGCACAAATGAGGCCGTCCATACTAACATACAGGAGAATCCACAAAGATAGTAAAGCAGAAAATAACCATTTAAAATCACAAAAGAGAAAGAAAAATAAAAACTGGGGCAAATAAAAATAACATTTGGGGAGAAATTGTAAGAGGCAAAACAAAGATTAGAAAATTAATTCTGTACTCTCAAATCTGAAACACTTTGGTTTTATTCCGATGGAATGAGAAGAGATAATTGTAAAATTAATTTTCGAGGCCAGAATATGTCTTTATTAACATTATGATATTCACTGTGTTTTATAATTCAGTTGTTCCTGACTGAATAATGCTGAACTTATTAACCAGCCTTTATTGCATTAACAGTGGAATGTTTATTTACATTCACAACCAGAAGTAGCTTTTTATAGGGACATCTTGAGCCAAGAAGGCATTTGTGAAACTACTTGATGAGCAGGCTATCTCTCTGATAGACATTTCTTGATTTCCAAGATTAATTACGTGTATGGATACCAGAAGATACTGCCAGTTTTACTCAGTAATAACGTTTAGCATTGAGAACCTTACCACTTTTACTAAAGCAAATTTAAATTTACTGTCTTTAGTCATCAACAGTGATTCCATTTGCTTCACAGTCCTCTCCCAACAGCTGCCAGAGACTGAAGCAGGGTGCTCATATGTTGTGATCACATTTGATTCAGCGGCGCTTTTTTAACCAAACATTCATGTCCTCACTGAGAATACCTTCAGCACTGCCAGACTTGACTCAACCTGCAGCTCGCTCATAATTGAAACCCTCAACCATACCCCTGCTTTTAACTTTGACTGTTGTTATGTATTCCCAGTTGACCACTCATTCTCCCCTACTCAGCAATTCAAGTTAATCCAAATCTCTCTTGCCTCCAACCTTTTTGCACACCATTATACAATGTGCTTGCTGACCCCAGTAAACTCCTGATTGAGCGCAGCCACAATTTTAAAATTCCATTTCTTGCTTGCTGATCACTTTGCAGCCTCATCCCTCTCTATCTCAGTGACAGTTTTCAGCCGCACAACCCTAACTAGTTATGTTCTTCCAATTTTGAATTTTTTGGACGGCCTTGAGTACCTCATTTGTCTGGGTTCCCACCTCAAATGCCCTTTCTGAACCTCACTGCACATGTTTGGTGTCTATTTTTCTCACCAATGCTCCATTACTGCATCAAATACTGTTTAAAAGACAAGTTATTTTTGCCAATGCTCAAGCTAATTGGAAACTCCGGTATATTTGTTTGTGCTTGCTAAGGAACTTTTTTCTCGAACTCGAAGCCTAAATACTACTGGAGGGCATGCTTGCTGTTGCTTATTGTAAACAAGAAATTTCCATTTACAGTCACTAGCAGCTGAAATGTCTTGCATTTGCAACAGTAGTTGGGATCAAGGAGCCTTGAAACAAGGTGGAAAATAATGGAACCTGAGTAGTATTTTAAAGGAGGAAGGTCAGGAGCAGCACTGCATGAAGTAGGAAGCAGCATGCTTTAACTGAGTGGTAATGCAGAGCAAAAACTTAAGAGACAAAATGTTTGATGGTAGTTGGGATGACATGGGTGAGGTTATTACCTTGAACCAGGCAGGGTATTGGGGTGGATTGTTACTGTTGGCAATCAACATCAACTTGAATGGAAGTGAAAAAAGAGAGTATACATGAGTGAAATTTATGTTGAGACACTGAACAAAGTGGACAGGGTGGTAATTCATCATTGTCCACTTTTGCTGCCACTAAATTACAATTCAATCCTCATGACCAATAAATCAGATCAAAGTTTCATCTTCCTACAATGCACCATGTTCTAGTGACAAGCACTGTTAACCTGCAAGTGTACAATTTTAATTTAAGTTCAGACAACCTTTATCAATTGCAGCAAACAGTCTAATACTGGTGTTTATGAATATATGCATGAATTAAGGCTCTGAAAGTTCAACAGTTTTTAAGATTGAGATCATATATTTGAGGCAATTCTAAATTCCAAGCACCCAGTTAAACAAAACTAGCAATGCAAGTGAGTTTTGCCAGAATAGAGACATACACATTCCGGAGCTTTAGAACAAGTACTCAAAAGAAATTAAAAACAGGCTCACACACAAAGGTAGTGTTCATGAACAGGCATTGTACCCAATTAGACAGAATGGTCAAAAAATTGCAATCATTCTTTTTTTTCTGAAGCACTTCAATGTCTGTTCAGCCTTAATAAATCCCAGCAGACATCGAAGTTTCAGACACTAATGCATTGTATAAGTATTTTGAGACTGAAAAGGTTCTGGCACCATAAAATGGTTACATAAACCTGTTAAAAAGTTTCTTGAAGGACAGCTTATATTTTGTATTTTATAAACAATAAATTGGCTTTCGTTTCTGTATCCTTTATCTCGGATAACATCTTTGATAATGAAACAGACTAAATCCATTTGAAGTTATGATTCTTTTAATGTTATCCCTTGTTTTAAAAAAATTGTACATCACAGTTATCAATGACTCCTGCTTCGTCTCTAATTCTTAATCAATATTTATAATTTAATTCACTTTATATTATCTTAACCTATAAAATATATATTTGAACTGTCTGCAGCAAATATTTACAGCATGTGATGCAAGACATGTGGTTTATATATTATAACATTTAATTTTGGATTTTTGAATTTTGAACAAGTGGCATATGGATGTTCTGCGTATGAAGGGGTTTTATGATCAACTATAAGCATGGTGATTCCATTTAAAACAGTTTACAAAGTGACTTCCTGGAGAGTAATGGAGACTTGTTGACCTTGGGAACATTTACAAGCGATCTAAATAACCAGCAAGAGACATTCAGGTAGAAAATTCTGGATTTCTTTGCGAGATTAGGGCAATTTTTTTTATTTTTCCTTCAGTCTTGGCTGAAACTGGATGTGTAAAATGGATGCTCTTCAGAAAGGGAAGACATTTGAGAACTATTAAGAAAGAGGTTATCTCAGTATAAAGTGCTTAGTTTTAAAATTCCTGACAGGAAGTATTTGGTAATACCCTGAAGTGGTTATTGTCAATCATTTTAAAAGGAATCACCATGGCTATAGAAATGTGAAGTCCAGTTGGATGAAGACTCCAGGAAGAGATTATCAAATTTTTGAGACAGGAATTTGAAGCCTCTGTTAAATGAATCCCTGTAAAGATTAGATTAGATTAGATTCCCCACAGTGTGGAAACAGGCCCTTTGGCCCAACACGTCCACACCGCCCTTTGAAGCATCTCATTCAGACCCACCCCCCTATAACCCACACACCCCTGAACACTATGGGCAATTTAGCTTGGCCAATCCACCTAGCCTGCACATCTTTGGACTGTGGGAGGAAACCAGAGCACCCGGAGGTAACCCATGCAGACACGGTGCAAAATACACACAGACAGTCGCCCGAGGCTGGAATCGAACCTGGGTCCCTGGTGCTGTGAGGCTGCAGTGCTAACCACTGAGCCAGCATGCTGCCACCATGCTGCCCCCATGAAAGAAGGAAATTTTCAGTGGTTGGATGACTATAAAAAGTGTTGTTGAAATTGATGTGATTACATTTTGTTGTGGATTTTGAAAGTTATATGTAACCTGCTTGTTTTATTCTGTTATATCTTCATCCCTTTTGTGTAATAAACTTGTCTTGTTGTTAAATCCGAATCTACGCCATTGCATATGAGTGTTTCAGTGAAAGGCTAGCTTGTTAAAGCCATTCAAACAAAATATGATCGGTCAAGCCAAGTTTCAGTCTGGTTTCTGTCTTGTCCAGGAATAAAATCAGCTGGGATTGTAACAAGTGAGATGTGAAATGTAAAAGAAAGGAAGAAGGGGAGCAAGGTAGAAAGAAAAATGAAGGATAAAAGAGGAGAGAAGGAAGGCAGCAGTGAATTTGCACATAATAAGGTTCCACAACGAAATATGACATAAATTTTAAGATAATCTGGTTTTGAGATGATGGGGAAATAAATTATTGCGTAATCTGGTTCTATGCTGATGGTTTAGAGATAAATACTGACAAAGGCCAGGAGAATGCTCTATTCCTCAGTCAACCGTACCGTGAATCTGATCATTGAGATGTATTCTACGGGATGACAGTGTTGCTCTAAAGTGGCATGCTAGATTACACGTTCAGGTTTCTGGATTGAGATTCAGGATACTGATCAGAGCCATGGCAGACTACGAAATACCATCATAAGGTGAAGTATTTTCCTCAGTGGATTCAAAATTAGCTGCATGTTTGCATTCATCTGACATCAGCAAATGAATCTCCACCAGCATATCTCTTACATTTGTCCAAAAAAATTAATTCAGTTTATACAATTTTATATTGGTACTGTGATACAAATAGCACTAAATCAAAGGACTAAAAATAATGTAATGATGGATAGAACTTTGTTGGTGGAGATAAAATGCCACACAGCGACATAACAGTTATAAGGCTTGAGTTCAAATCTCAACATTGTAGCTCGGGAAATTAAATTCAATTCAACAAATAAAATCTGGAATGAAGAGCCAGAAGCAGTAATCATAACTAGGAAATTATTGTAAAAATGGTAGTCTTACCAGTGAACCCCACATGACATGAATAAAACAAACAAAACCACAAGGAATTTTGTGCTTCGCGCACTTTGTGTGGGGGTGTGTGACTTTGAGGGGGATTAACTCTGCCCCACCATCAAATTGCTCACCAGATCAAGAACCAATTAAATACTTCAAATTTGGTGCCTATGGACTTTCTGGTTGAGGGCTTAATACTGAGGTGGTAACAAGAGACAAGTATCTTTCCAGGGCCAACTCAGGCAATTATTTGTCTTTCTCACCACTGTACTTGTCATCTCCAGGGCAAGGTAAATCACACCTTGTACGTTAATGGGAAGAAAAGAGCCACTGATCAGTTAACCACAAAGTCTCAACTTAGGATGAAGACAACTTAGGCAACCACTTGTTACATTTTTGTTTTACGCTTTCGTCACATTTCCAAGTTCTCTTTCTGCACCAAATCACTATCTGGGGTGAACCTTCGGGTAGCTGTTGAACACAGGGAGAGTGATAGATGCTCAGAGTTTCAGGAGGTCGATGGAGTGTGGAGCTGGAGGAATACAGCCAAGTCAGGCAGCAACAGAGGAGAAGGAGAGTCGATATTTCGGGCCTAGGCCCTTCATCAGGTCTATCCCTGAGATTCAGAAGATAGTGGCTGAAGAAATGGGAATTAGTGTTGGAATTCTATTGACAATCACATATGCTTGAAAGAAACCATGAAAGGTTGTGTTTGTGGAAAGGCCAGAAAGCCAAGCTGACATATTAAAGTCATTTCATCAGACACCAATGTTAGTGACTTTTGGAAAAGATTATGTTGAAGAGGATACAGGTAAACAATTACATGAAGTTGAGACTGCAAAATGTTCATGAGTTCCTCATATTTGTTCTTTCAGGTGAAAGAAGAAAATGCAATAGAAAATAAATAACACTAAAGCAAATACGGACAGTATAATAAAGGGTTTGGATTTATTCTCTCCGATGTTACCTACTTAAATCAGTGAAACATAACCAAAATCAAACCGTTTTTCTGACTGCTGCTCTGAGAATTATTTTATTTTCATCCTATCATTTGTATACCACAAACTGTAAGAACCCTTTCTCTAGCCAAGCGAAAAATGGATAGCAACTTGTCAAATATAGAGGTTTTTGACATTAAAAACTAAACAATTTTCAGTTTCATTCTTGCCAATTATTTAACGAAGATAAATTTCAGGCTCCTGGAAAACTCTAAGAATGACAGACACATTCCTGCCTTAAATACGGATGGTGGTGAGAGAACAATTCAACTACTGATTAATATGTAGCATTGGACAATTCAGAAGAGCTACAAGTCAAATGATTATGCAGACAAGAAACCTTACATGGATTCACAGATATTACTTCCAAGTTATCCTAATCCTGGCAAGCTGTTTTCATGTCAAGATACTAACCTCAACTTTTCAATATTTTATGGGCTACTATTTTAACACTCAGTCTGGGTTTGAATAAAACTATGTGCAGGATACCAACTCTTGTGAGACTATAACTTCATTAACCCTCAACCTTTTTGTCAGGTAACTTTCTGAACATCTCTGCTTTCGTCAAAAACACAAGGAGAATCGCTTGATCAAATGTGATGTTCCTTTAACAGACAAGCAGCAGAGCTAAAGCTCTTTCAAACTTGCATCAGATCAAATGTGGTGTCAAATGTATTTGATATTTCAGACACTAGTCACACTGTTTCATACATGCTCCAGATGGCTCCACATGATTACCCAAAAATTAGGTCAATTTTCACTGAAACTCTGTGACAAATGGTTTAATATATTTGGGTTTAATGTGCCATAGAAAAAGGGTTCAGGATTAATGAGACACAACCGAGCAGACTAGTAACCATGATCACATGCTGCGCTCTTTCATACACTAAATTATGTGGAAATCCAAACCTGCATAAGTTTCATTAATGCAACAACGTATCCTATTCTGTGGAACAAGAGATGAAAAAAATACTTACAAAGGCCGACTGACCAAAGGAAAAGTTTATATTCTCACCTGTAAAACAAAACATAAGAGTCAAGAGGCTTAATTCTGTCCACAGCAAGAACTGATTTCACAATAATCTCAAAAGTAAACTGCTGAAATCTAAGATACTTGAATTTCTTCATTAGTCTGTGATCATGCAACAAGTTATCACGTATTAGTCACTGAGGATAAAATACTGTGTCAAAGTTTGCCTATCCCACTCTAATGCAAAGACTTTTGGATTTTATAATAAAATACTGAAACTAGCTACAAGATATTACTTTCAAATACTCGATTCTTTGGATCCAAATGGATTTATGAAAAGCATGTAATCAAGCAAATACAGATACAAAATAACTTTGGTTAAATAACTTAAACTTTGGCAGAAGAAATACTGTTCAAGAGTCCAGACTGAAGGACTAAATTCAAGGCCAACTAGGAATGGGCAATAAGTATTGGCCCAAACAAAAATGCCCACGTCACATGAATGAATCTTTTCGATATCCTGGAAGGACCCGGTAAAGCCCCAACAGTATATGTCTCCAGAAGATGAAAATTGTACCGACATCAGTAACAAATAGAACCAGTCTCAATTAACCTGATGGTGTATCCCCCATTCCATTTGAAAAGGCAAAAAACGCTGGGCTGTTTTCAGGCATTTTTCAAGAAATAATCTAATTTCTGAAGGCAGCTGCCTATGATACAGCATGGCACACTGGCCTCCTCTGAAACCTGCCCAAAATGCTTCCTATCTGGACAAAAATCTTAATTTGTTTTTGGGTTCTTTCTCATTATCTTTTATTCAGTGACACGGTCACATTTGAGCAATGCATTCTGGATTTTTACTGATAAATGGGGTGCTTGTGTTGATGGGGTATTTGACATCACACAGAAGTGGAAAGAGTGGGATTCAGCAATATCTCCATGAAACATCAAACCTCCGTGAAAGTCACAACAAGTAAAATTATTATAAGATAACAAGTAAGAAAGAAACAGTTCTTTTTCTATTTTGGCTGAAATAATTCATTCTCACTTTTAATCCTTTGACCTACAATGTTTCCATACACTTCCCCTCGCGATCAGCCCTTCACAAAATGAAGAACAGGTTTAATGCTTTCATTTCAGGATCTTAAAAATTTCAGTTGTGTCATTTTGACTCCTATTGTCCAAAGCTGAAAAGAAACTGAAGTTGCCTGCCAGAGAAGTCACATCACAACTTTCCATATGGTTGCCACTCCAAGATGCGTTGGAAGTTCACTGGTCCAAACAGATGGACCTATTTCTCTCTCCACTATCTATGGGGTATTTTCAGCTTCATGCCATTTCAAATCTGCCTGGCCAAAACTTGCCTTCAAAATGATGGATTCCAATGTCAAATGTATAGCACAATAAATAAAAAACTAGACTCCAAAAAACATAAATAAAGATTTACATAAATAATGTTACATTGTTCATTGTGAAATTGATGTTAACTACAAGAGTTTAAACTGATGACTAGTTCAAGTCAAAAGATTATACTAGTAAAGCCTGAACAACTCAGATACTACTGAAACATAGTTACTGAGTTGTTTAAAAATTTTAGTGGGGTTATCATAATGTGAAGCTAATAATCATTACTCATTTTTTAAACATGTGCAGGCTTTCTGATGTTTTTGCAAATTACTGTCACCTCAAATTTAACATTGGAAAAGGACGGTCACAGTAAGTTGATTAAACTTGCAAATAACAATATGCATTTTAGGCAACAAACCGAATGTTGGTCAACTGGCCAAATTGATTTTATATGAGCCTTTCCTCAGTGACTCTAAGGTACTGGCTGATCACATGCACTTACTGGTTTGCTATTATCACACTGCACATTGTCAACCTGTGTATCAGGCATTAGCAACCCTAGTAATAGGTATTGCATCTGCTACAAAATGTGGTTATTATAAAGCTTGCAACAAGGTTATTAAGAACTGTGTGTTCTTTTCTCACCTTTAACTACTTCTACAGATCCTCCTAGAAGCTAAATGGACTTGCTATTCAGCCTGCCAACACTCCCCCTACATCATTTGTACAATCTTTTGACACTCTCGATTACTTAGAATTATCTTGCAATGATCTCTCTGCCTATAAATTCTGTGCCTGTGCGATTCCCTCCACATCACCTGATGAAGCATGCTCCCAAAACATGTGATTTCAAATAAATTTGTTGGACTATAACCCAGTATTCTGCGACTTCTGACTTTGCCCACCCCAGTCTAACACCAACACTTCCATATCATGGCCACCATCGACACTAAAAACTGGCGGCTCAAAGTGGACAGGATCTCCAAGAAAATTGTGCACATCAACACTGACGTCACATTTCTGCAGAGCTTAAAGAAAGCAGAGAAGATTCACCCCACCATCAGGCTTACCATGGACTACTCTTTAGAATCAGTCTCATTCTTGGACACACACATCTCCATCAAGGATGGACATCTCAGCACCTCATTCTATCGCAAGCCCATGCATAACCTCAAGATACTGCACTTCTCTAGCTTCCACCCTAAATATGTTAAAGAAACCATCCCCTACGGACATGCCCAACATATACACAGGATCTGCTCAGATGAGGAGAAACGCGGCCAATGCTTGGAGGTTTTTTTAGGATGTCCTCATAAGAGTTAGACACAATGCTCAACTCATCAAACGCCACTTCTGAGGTGCTACAGCAAAAAACTGCAACAACCTCCTCAGAAAATAGACACAAGGTATGACTGAAAGAGTATCTTTTGTTGGCCAGTACTTACGTGGAGTGATGAAACTACACTACATTCTTTGCAGCCTTCAACATGTCATCGATGACAATGAACATCTCGCCAGGCCATCCCTATGTCCCCAACTCTCATCTTCAAACAAGTGCCAAACCTTAAACAGGCCATCGTTTACAGCAAGCCACCCAGCCTTCAGGGCAACATTGACCACAACACCACGCAACCCTGCCACGTTAACCTCTACAAGACATGCCTGATCATTGGAATGGGCATTATCATTACACATGGGAACACCACGCACCACATACACAGCCAATGTTGTCTACCTCACACACTGTAGGAAAGGACGCCCTGAGGCATGGTACATCAGCGAGACCATGCAGACGCTACGACAGTGGATGAATGGACATCTCAGAACAATCTCCAGGCAGGGGTGCTCCCTCCCAGTTGGGGAACACTTCAGTAATCACAGACATTCAGCCTCCAGTCTTCAGGTATGCATCTTCCAAGGAGGCCTTCGAGATATACAAGAACACAGAATCACTGAGCAGAAACTGACAGTAAATTCTGTGCCTGTGAAGATGGCCTCAGCCGTAATCTTGGGTTCATGCCGTGCGAGAAATGACTGTTCTCTGTTTGTAAAATCTTCCTTCCTGTCTCTGTTTGGACACCATCACCTTGATTAGTTGATATGATTTCTCCACTTTTGTTAGTTTGCACAGTTCTGGATGACTTGTTACTTTGGTTAGGCCCTCGTCACACAACTCTTATACCATTATGTTAGACCATATACCGTGTACCTCTTATACGGTATCATCCAGGCATCAAGGCCCACAAAATGCAACAACTCAAAGATAACCACAGCCGTCTGAAACTTTCCTCTCTTTCCGTTCCCTCTGACTCCATCCCTTCTCCCAACCCCACCTCCTGTCGGGCATTTACCATTCATATAACCTTCCTCTCTTTGATGCTGAATGTCCTCTACTCAGCAAAGACCTCAGCTTTATGCCTCTGTGCCCCCACCTGAATGAATTTTGGGCATGACATGACATCAAGCTCTTCTTCCGCTATCTTGGCCTCCGTGCCCATTTCTTTGAAAAAGAGTCCTCTCCCTGTCCCATAGGCCCATCTGCCACATTCCAACACTCTCCCTCCACCTGGCCTTTTACCTGAACTCGATCTGCACATTGAGAACTGTCAACATGATACTGGTCACTTCAACTGCTCTGGACCCCTTCACCTAATCCAACCTATCTCCCTCCAAACAGACTGCACTCCATGCACTTAGATCTAACCCTGACTTTGTTATTAAGCTTACCGATAAGGGTGATGCTGTTGTAGTTTGGTGAACTGACCTCTACACTGCAGAGGCTACGCGCCAGCTCTCAGATACCTCCTCCTAACTTCTCTAGGACCATGACCACACCATGGTGCATCAGGCCATTGTATCTATCATGGTAACTAATTTCATTTCATCTGGTGACCTCCTTTCCACTGCTTCCAAGGTGATAGTCCTCACCTGGAGGCTTCTGCCTCTTTCCAAAAATCCACAAATAGAACTGTCTGGGCAGACCCATTGTTTCAGCCTGCTCCTGCCCCACAGAACTCATCTCTTCCTTCCTCGATTCAGTCTTCTCTCCCCTGGTCCAGTCCCTGCCCATGTACATCCATGATTCCTCTGATGCTTAACACCAGTTTCAAAACTTCCAGTTTGCAGGTTCCAGCCACCTCCTCTTTACCAAGGTGTGCAATCCCTTTATAAGTCCGTTCCCCATCAGGAGGGTCTTAGGGCTTTCCATTCTTCCTGGACCAAAGACCACCCTCCTCCGCATGGCTGAGCTTGTCCTCACCCTCAACAACTTCTCTTTTAACCTCTCATTTTCTTCAGGTCAGAGGGGTGGCTATGGGTACCCACATGTGTCCCAGTTATGCCTGTCTCATTGAGAGGTACTTCGGGCATTCCTTCTTCCAGTCCTAGTCCGACCCCCACCCATTAACTCTTTCTCCAATATATCAAAGATATTGTTGGTGCTGTTTCCCTTTCTCATCCGGATTCAGAAAAGTTTCCAATTTCCACCCTGCCCTCACTTAAGAAACAAATTAAAACATTGAGTATTTGGAACATGATTGAAGATGAACATGCACGCAACGTTTTTGTCCATAAAGATGCTGTAGCTGAATTTCTACTTCCGTTCTGTGAAACTCAACAAGAAGTACTGACTTGTAAAATGTGGCTTAGTATTTTGAGACTATTTAGATTTATTTCAAAATTCAATGTCTAAATTTTCCCATATCTTAAGCTGTCCCAAAACATGACAGGTCCTTTCATTGCCGGATGTTAACAGTTAGTCAGGAGCGCTCAAAACTTCACAAAAATACACATTTCTCATATCAATGAGTATCCATCTGTAATAAGACAGGGGAAAAATCTGCTGAAAGCCAGAAATCACTTGCAACATTAAACTGAAAACAAAGTCTGGTGTACAGAATTAAAGAACAAAAGTGCATGCTCATTATACATGGATTTCAGATTTGTAAATCAGTTGGAAAGGAAGCATTACAACAACAATCCTTGAGGGTGAAATGTAACACTTTTGTACCCTAAATGCTCAAGAAGGAGCAAGAGAGTGATCTTATTAAAACTGTTTGTTGCATTTGGACATCATAACTAAATTCAGAAAATTGAACTTTACACATTTGTAAGTGTTCAGCTATTTATTTAAACGTTATTTATTTTACAAACAAACCAGAATTAACCAGTTTAGGTTGGGAAAAAGACTCCATGTATGTGTGCTATTTTTCTATTCTGCAAACATATCACAGTAATAGCTGCGATCTTACTAAAAAGATATTAAGTGTAATGTACAAGTACAATATAACTGTGTCAATTCACCCACACACAATGACGGATAATTTTATCTGATCAAAACAACAAAAACTTATATTTACATAGCGCCTTTAATAAAGTAGAATGTTCACAGATACTTGATGGGATCATGAACCAACTTTGAAACTAAAACAAGTAAGAAACTATCAAAGATAACAAAGTGTGGAGCTGGATGAACACAGCAGGCCAAGCAGCAGCTGATGTTTCGGGCCGAGACCTTCATCAGACAGTGTCTAGGCCTGAAACGTCAGCTTTTGTGCTCCTGAGATGCTGCTTGGCCTGCTGTGTTCATCCAGCTCCACACTTTGTTATCTTGGATTCTCCAGCATCTGCAGTTCCCATTATCAAAGAAACTATCAAGGCTGGTTTATTCAAAAGAAGCATGACCTACCTGTACAGAAAGTAGAGATAGAAAGATGGACAGTGATTTAGGGAGGAGATTTGTGAGGGCTAAGACAGCTGTGGGCGTGGTCCCCATGGTGAAGTGATGAAAATCAAGGATGTTTGACAGGCCAAAATTGGAAGACTCCAGAGACGTTGGAGAGTGGTAGAATGAGAGAAAGTTGCCGAAATATAGGGGAAGAGGCCACGACGGCAAAGCACAAAGCAACATTGTACTTTTTAAATAGCAAAGAGCATTTTTTTTTAAACCAATAAATTTTTAACGACAATATCATTAAGCAAAAAAACCTCAAAATTAATAAATATTTATGAGTTCACTGTTACGGTCTTGAAGCACTCTGTAACCAGATGCTCCTAATTTCTTTTATTAGAAGAAGGAAGTGAATGTAATTGGATCACAGAATCGAGCATTCCTTGTGGTTCATCTCATGGTGAAGTTAGGATTATAAATGCGTCAATACAGAGAGGCAAAAGGCAGAACCTATGGCCCCTTCAGACAGGAAAGAAAGGGAAAGAGGAAATCAGAGTAATGGCTGGCTCATAAAAAGCACAGCCTCAATTCTCCTCCGAGAAAAGATTTGTGTGCAGAACAAAAACGTAGCTATTTCGCTTCTACAAATTACATGTGGAATTACCCTTCAGGTTCATCCGATAACAGACCAGGAGGAATGTAGGTTGCATCTCAAAACTAACAGCTGCCTTTGTCATGTTGGCTGATTTCAAATGGTGGCAGCAAAACTAACAGTTAGACATGGCATCCTAGATACAGAAAAGAGAAATCAGTTAGAGTTCTCCCCATAACAGGAGTCACTACAAGCTGTCATTTGAGGTGCAAGTCAGGGATAAACAGTTTTTGTTCTGGCTGCAATGTCTTTGGATAATCATTATCCAGGCCCACCCAGTGAAGGAAGGATAATTGGGCAAGTTATGGAATATGGTCCGCAGTGGAATCATCCCCAACAACCAAGATAGAGAAGGTAGCAGAAGAACAGAAATGCTAATGAACTCTTATCGTTGCAACGTGATAAAAAGACCTGGCACAGCTGCAGTCTTTCTAATTTTTTTTTCACAAGAAGGACCGCAAATAGGAAATAATTTTGGATATGGTTTAAAGCATTAACTTGATCTGAAAGCATGTTTTTAAAAAAAAGCAGAAAGATTGGTCAAGTTCTTTTTTTTTCCCCAAAAAGCATATTTGTTGTTCAAGTGTGCAAGAGAGAGCAACATTAGCAACCAGTACTCTTTGGATTCCTATTACCCACAAATAATATTTAAAATTGCATTTAATTTATCAAGTTTTGAAATCCACCTCGGGTTTTAGCAGCACACTATTAGATTCAATTACATCTGGAAATGTTTAAATGTTATTAAAATATGCTTTATTATCTGCTAGGTCTCATGTTTGTGCCAAAAAAACAGCTATTACACCAGATCTATAGTCCTGGCAAAGAGCTTTTTATTTTAACTATATTATTACATGCTCAAGAACAACCACACATTGCATCAAGTAAAATTAAAATCCATAAATCCTTTTCAAAGCAGAGTTGAAGTCATTGATTTGTTGATCACGCTAAAAGTAACACTGGAAAGTGCTCGGAATACTTTACAAGATAGGTCAGCTGAGTTGCACCTTTCTTTAAAATCTAAATGATTCCACGACCAAAATAAACAAAGGGCTGGAACAGCCTTGGAGTCTTGTGTCAATGCACTGGTATGTCAGGAAACACTTCACCCAAAAATACATTGACAACAGTGTGGGTGTGGAGAAAAACCATGGGAATGAAATTGGAATAAGTAGTTACTTTTTGAAGAAAGTTCACGTTTTACTTCTTTGTGGCTGGTGGCTTGGGTTAGCCAAGGTATGAATTTCTTCAGTGAATTCCTATGCCCACAATATTGAGTTTTATTCTTGCAAAATCAGATGATACGCAAAAGTGTTTTTTGTTTTGTTTTTTTCCAGCTGGAGCTTAGTTGGCACTAGTCTCCCCCTTGACCTACAAGGTTCTAGATTCAAGTGCCACACCAAGGTTTGTGCACAAAAGTCTAGGCAGACGCTCCAGCACAATATTGATGGTGAGTGCAGTACTTAAAGAAAGTTGCATTATAAGCAATGCATCTTTCCAAATAAACCAACTCCAATGCTCAAGTGGTGTGAAAAAATCTGCTATTGAAAATGTACAGAGGAGTTACCCCTGGTGTCAATTATTTTTCTCTTAACCAACATGACAAGAATCATAGAATCATTTAATTCTACAGTGCAGATCAAAACCATAGGACCCACTGAATCTATCCAACCCACTCAACAGCATCCCACCCGGACACATCCTGTCTGGGTAACCCTGCACAGGCTTACTGTGTCTGACCCACCTAACATGCAAATCCCTGGACACTGTGGGGCAAATTAGCATGGCCAATCCACCCAACCTACACATCTTTTGACTGTGGGAGGAAACCAGGGCACCCGGAGGAAACCCACGCAGGCACAGAGAGAATGCGTAAACTCCACACAGACAGTCAACAAGGTTGGAATTGAACCCTGGGTCTCTGGTGCTTTCAATGGCAGCAATGCATTCCGCTGTGCCACCACGCCACCCACTCAAAGAACAGATTATCTGGTCATTATCCTGGTTTTGTTTGTAGGGACATGCTATGTCTCCGACATCACAACACTGAGTACACTTCATTGCTGTAAAATGCGAAGCAATCTCCCTCAGTCATGAAAGGCACAACATCGATGCCCACCTTTCTTTCCAGCTTCTGTTTTGTCCCATCATTTTGTGCAGATGCTGCTGCAGATATGAGTCCAGGTAGAGCTCAGCCAGAGGTTGTAATGTAATTTTCTAAGACTGAAGACTAGTTCGTTCTATATTTATACAACACAGTTAATTCTTACTAGATTCTTGCCTTTTTGTACTTTGGCCTTGAGCCAGTGTAACAAAGCTAATACTAGTCTGGCCACGCTGTTTAGCACAGTCAAAATCAGGAAGATTCTCATTGCTGTCAACAGTCCACAGTAACGAATGGTAAACTTTGCTCAGGAGATCCTGGCACAGGCAGTCATTGGCAGCCTCCGAGGCTCGTCCAGGCCCTGACCAGGGTGGTCAGAGTCAGGGTCTTCTCCTTCCCAGGGGTGAGAAGCTCAATATTGGCAGGATACCACCTTTCATGACTCTTCCTGTCCTACTGTGGGCTATTTTCCTTGCAAAATGAATGTGGACAACACAGCTACTATCATTGGTGCAGATGCAGGGGTGAGAGAGGGAATAATTTGCTGCAAAGAGGGCAGAACAGCAATGGATATAACTTGTGTGAGGTTTTGGAGAGAAATCTGTAGAAACTGCACAATGGAATTGAGAAGAACTTTGACATCATTGCAACATGCCTGTGCATTTTCCTCCAGATGGCTGAGAATGCTTTAACTTCAAGTGGCAACCTTGGACCAGGGCGGCATCAGCTGGTGCCCTTGCGCTGATTTCTCCTTACCTACTCTGTCCAGGGCAAATAATGCAGGGCAGCTGTGGACTGACTGTGCTTGTCTGGGTGCACAATAGGCATTTAATGATGATGTAGTCGAAAGGGAGATTGGTGAGTTCAGGGGCTGGCACAGAGAATCATGCAGGATGAAGTGTTGGGTGTTTCACAACGATTACCATCTAGGACAAAGGCACTAAATACATAGGTACTCTGCCACCTGTAGGTTCCCCACTGAGCCACAGACCACCTTGAAGTGGAAATATTTTGCTGTGCTCTAACTGTTGCTAGGTAAAATCCTGCAACTCCTTCCCTAGCTGCCTTGCAGGTCTACCGACAGCACATGGACTGCAGTGATTCTTGAGGGTGGCACATCACCAGGTTTAAGGGAAATTGCAGACAGGCAATAAATGTTGGCCCAGCCAGTGACAGCCATGTCCAAGAAATTAACCTTTAAAAGGGCAATTTTCATTTCAATTTTTAAAAATTTTACTCAATAAATTTTCACTGGGAAGGAAACATCTGCTGGTGCAAAGGCTAGAAGACACTTATGATAGAGCAGCAACATGCAGGCTAGACCAGGGATGTTTATTTAAACTATCTTCGTTTAATTTGGAGATAGGAACTGCTGATGCTGGAGAAGCTGAGGTAGCAAGGTGTACAGCTGGATGAACACAGCAGGCCAAGCAGCATCAGAGGAGCAGGAAAGCTGGCGTTTCAGGTCTGGACCCTTTATCAGAAATGGGGGAGGGGAAGGGGGCTCTGAAATAAATAGAGAGGGGGAGGCAATGATGGAAGGTGGATAGTGGAGCAGATAGTTAGAGAGAAGCCGGACAAGTCTTCCTCTAATTTGGACTTATTTGGGTCTTCCACTCATGTTCACACAAAATCCATGACAAGCTACACAGGCTGGAAGAATTACAGCCGCAATTTGGGATCAAAACTCCAGCCAGGATGACTGATCAGGATGAACCTGTACACTCCACCCTAGCACCATCCACCCATCCCAAAAAAGTACAACTCTCACCATTTCCAACATTAGCAGCTGCTGCAGCATTCACTGGAAAGGGATTTCACACAGGCATCTGTAGGACAAATATTTCCTAATTTAGCAAGATCTCTCAGGCAGGAGGAAAAAAAAGAAATGACTCAGCTTTGACAAAGGCCACATTCCAAGCTAACAAAAAGGATATAGGAAAAAATAAAGTTCGACTGCTTGATTGCATTTTCTTCTCTTTACAGGAAACTCTGTCAAACTCCCCAAAAGACCCAGACTGAATCAAAACTTATTGCCCAGCAGATAATAGTGGTATATCAGATCTCTTAGCATCTCACAGCGCGAAATGCAAATAAAACCCCACTATTTTCAACTCAGTCAACCATAACACTGAAGAATGAATAGGCTGACTTTTACTGGGGTTATTTTCCTTGGAGTGTCAGAGGCGGAGGGGTGACCTTGTGGAGAATTAAAAAATCATGAGCGGCATGGAAAGGGTGAATAGTTGAGGTCATTTCCCCGGGGTGCGGGAGCCCAAAACGATATGGTTTAAGGTGAGAGGGGGAAAGATTTAAAAGTGATCCGAGGCAACTTTTTCACACAGAAGTTGGTGCATGTAGTGAATGAGCTGCCAGAGGAAGTGATGGAGAATGGTATAATTACAACATTTAAAAGGTATCTGCATGGGTATATGAATAAGAAGAGTTTAAAGAGATACGGCCCAAATGCTGGCAAATGGGACTAGATTTAATTCGGATATCAGGTCAGCTTGGACGAATTGGACTGGAGGGTCTGTTTCTGTGCTGTACATCTCCATGACTTTATGGGTCTACTAGAAATCAGCCAAATATCAATTTTGATGAATTTTGAGAAGGGTTTCTCCCTGTGTGACTGAGTGAGATTTCTCACACCATTCTCCAAAGTTTGTCTCATTACTCAAGTATCAGTTCTCTATGGCGCCTGCTTGTCTGGTGGAATGAAATGGACATCACTGGATCTTGTAGGGTTCTGGGTGTTGGTGCCATTTTCATAGTCAACCTGTGACCCTATTCAAGCTCTGCTGACCAGGAGTTGCCCTTCATCAGTCATGGTGTCAAAAATCCAATTTCTGTTGATCCTGCCTTATTTTCCCTTCTGACAAAACAAAATCCACATTGTTGAGAGCTGGGAGGAGCACAACTAATGTCTTTCTTTGGAGTTCATTTGTCCCCCAGCTTGATCCATTGAGATGGTTACATTGCTCATGTGACTGTAGCCTTGGCTCCTTAATGTCACACGTGGTTGAATGCTGATTTGATGCCAAGGGCAGTCACCCTCAATTTTCTTCTTGAGTTCAGTTCTTTTGCCCATGTATGGACTAAAGCTGTGATGAGATCAGAAGCTGAATGGTCTGGACAGCATAGATCAGGAGAAAAAGTCCTGGTGCTGGTCAAAGGATTGATAACCAGAGGGTACAGATTTATGGTGATTGGAAAAAGAAACACTGGTGTCACAAAGGAAACCTTTTTTGACATCAAGAATGTGCTGCCTGAGAGTGTGGTGGATGCACAGTCAACCAAACTTTACAAAGGCAAATTGGATCATTAGCGAAGAAGGAAACAAATGCAGGGCTAGAGGGGAAAGGGAAGGAAGTGGCACGAGTGAATTGTTCCTTCAGGGGGCCAGCACAGAAACAACAGGCCGAACAACCCACCTTCTGTGCTATCCTGGTTCTAGTATTCTGAGTCTATCCCTCTCCAGGCTGCAGCATGAAGCCGTGCTGTGGTGACATCTTACAGTGGGGTGTGATTAGAGGAAACACAGTGGTGAGAATTTGATTGCAGTAATTGCTGCACTCAGTATCTAAACAAGAAAAAATTAAATTCAATGATTTCCTGAGCCACTTGAGCAGCATTCCACAGACTCAAATCCATTTCATAAGAATACCATGATTTGGATTGATTTTCCAGCAGTTTTTGGGTGCTGGGAAGTAACTTATCCACAAAATGTGCCACAAAAACTTTGGAAATATTCAATATCCACAGTGGAGCTATTTCTTTGCCTCTTATTTGGTCCCACTTCAAAAGTTTGTAAATTCCCAAATGCCATTTTTTTTCCAATCACTACTGCTCACATTTACCTATGGTGCCTGGTGATTTATGTTGGAAACAGACTTGGTGAACTGAAGAGTATCCGTCATTTGCAACTTGTACATGTTCATGGTTTCTACATGCAGTTTGTATCTATTACAATAATAGTTAGTTAGGGCTGTTAATAATTGCCCATTTGCTGCAGGTGTCCATGTGTTACAGGTCGAACTGTATCTGCTACAAGTTGTGTCAATAGAAGGAAGCAAAGAAATTGCATGGATTCAGAACACCAAAAAAAAGTCTGATGACTTGAATAATATGAGGAGATACCAAAGTGCTATACAACAAATAAAGTACTTTGAAGTGGAATCAATGCAGTGATATAAGAAACATGGCTACCTATTGCTGCCATAAGCAGTACTTCAATAACTGACCAAATCAGCTGTTTGTTGGTATTGAGTGAAAAATGATCATTAGCCAGGATACCAGGAAAAAGTCCTGTGCTGGTGCCATTGTATCTTTTCCATCTGAGGCCCAATCTTTAAAGTCTCAGCTGAACAGAACACCACTACTTGTCCCTCCTCTCTACTCCCACCCACACGATCTGACACACCTATAAATGATGCTGGAACAAATAATCTTGTGATTCAAAGACAGGGTTGCTACCATGTTCACCTGCACATCTGCTAATGTGGTATACTGGATCAGCCGTCGCTGATGTGGCCTCCTCTACATTAGGGAAACCAAGCGGAGGCTTGGGGACTGCTTTGTGGAACACCTACGCTCAGTTCATGGCAAATATCTACACCTCCCAGTCGCGAACCACCTCAACTCCCCCTCCCACTCCTTGGATGACATATCCATCCTGGACCTCCTGCAGTGCCACAGCGATGCCATCCAAAGGTTGCAGGAACAGCAACTTATATTTCACTTGGGAACCCTGCTGCTCAGTGGTATCAAAGTGGGCTTCATAAGCTTTAAAATCTCCCCTCCCCCGACCGTATCCCAAAACCGGTCCAGCTTGTCCCCTCCTCCCTAACCTGTCCTTCCTCCCACCTATCCCCTCCTCCTACCTCAAGTCCCACCACCATCTCCTACCTACCAACATCATCGCATCTCCTTGACGTATTTGTCCTCTCTGGACTGATTTATCTCCTCCCGAACTTCTCACCTAAATTCACCTTTACTGGCTTCAACCCCGGCTCTTTGACCTGTCTGTCTCCTCTCCACTTATCTTCTCCTTTATCCATTTTCTATCCACCTCCCCCTCTCTCCCTATTTACTTCAGAATCCCCTTCTCCTCTCCCATTTCTGAAGAAGGGTCCGGACCCAAAACATCAGCTTTCCTGCTCCTCTCATGCCGCTCGGCCAGCTGTGTTCATCCAGCTCTACACCTTGTTATATCAGTTGAACTGAGGTTTGGTGGTCACTGAACTATGGTCATAAGAGATCGAGGTTTGTCAATGTAATTTCTGCAGAACTAACACACAAGAATAATGAAATTCAGGAGAGATGTAAAAATGGATCGAAGTTGCACCCTAACTTCCTCAAACCGCTGTGCTGGAATCTGGCACCCAGCCAATTGTTTTAAACAATTTGCGTGTGCTTATTTATGGGAAATTCCAGGGTATGAAATCTGAGAAAATGCACCCAATGCTTTCAAAATGAAATGTCACAGTATCTCACAAAACCAGAAATTCCAATGTTTTGGGATTGAACAGTTTAAAACTAGAAAGGTTAAACCAGTAGTGCTGACTCCTGATTTAACAGAGACTGCATGTGCTGTAACTTACTAAATATAACACAAGGAATTTTCGTAGTCACTAATGCTTATGTCCCAACTGTCACTTAACAACAGTTTAGCAACAGCTTTGGTTCTCAGTTCCATTCATTCTTTTGTCAACTTGATTCTTTGTTTCCTCACGCACATATTGACAAATGTGCTTTCCCAACTGCAAAACGTCAGTTTTTATTGAAAAGAACTTTTCACCAACAATCACATTTCAGCAACTTCATCAACAAATTCAGAGTATTCAACAAATCAACAGTCTTACTGCTTGCTTTGTCAACAGGTTTGAGCAACCAACAGGGGCTTACTAGTATTATCCAACCAGCTGCCTCTTCTGCAAACTTTGTTTACATATTTCTGACATTTAGTCTGGAACAAATGCAAATTGCCAAAAAAAGGTCGTAATTGGTAGCCAGTTATAACATTTAAAAAAAAAATTTCAAAACTATCCCTGTTTGAGTGCTTGAATTACTATGTACGAGAAAGTACAGTTATCACCCATACATTCTCTCACATATCACAAGACAAAAATAATGACAAACCTACTGTCTTCTTGCAAGTCATCATTTCTAATGGATGTAGTACATTTTTATAGAAGTTGACATAGCTGAGCTCGAAAAAAACAGCAAGGTCAGAATTAGCAACTGCAAATTATTGCTGTGGATATGATGAACCTATTCTAAATGCAGTGCTGGTTAAACATAATATAAACATTTTAATGAGTTACCATCTACTCGCCAGCTCACTATGTTTCAAACTGCAATTTTGGCAGACTGGAAATTGTGAAAGCACAGAGAAACAAGAGGGTACTTTTTCTTTAACTAAAATGAGTGAACACTAACTTGCTTTCCTGTCCTCATTTGCAAGTAGATTTTGGGAACTTTTTTCGAGAGGATGAGGGGGACAAATGAAACTAACCACAAAATCACCTGGTTTTCTTCCAAAGACGCAAATGCAGATGAAGACGAAAGTGACTCATTCCCTGGACTTTCAATTCATCACTGTGGAACAAATTAATAGCTATGATTTTCTCCTGCTCTCTTGGGAGATCCGCGCAATGTTTCCTCACTGCAATATGTTGGCTTTCAAGAACTCAGCCATGTACAGGGAATTCAACCTATGTCACTGAGAAATTTGAAGGAGAAAAGCTGTGGATTTCCAGCTTTCTTTAAAGGTGCACGACTGAGTAACACGCTTAGTGTTGTTCAGAAAACTGAATGGCTCATTGTTCTCAATACTTTAAAAAAATGTAAAAACTTAGACCCTCGTACTTAAATAAAGTGGAAGAGATCAAACAGCTAACTTTTAGTACAGATAGACAATCAAGACAAAAGACTTTTAGTGTATTCCTGCACAGAATGTGAGCTTTGCTGGCACGATCAGCCATTGTTGTCCACGCTCAATCAACTCAGAGAATGTGGTGGTGAATGATAGTCTCTCCAGAAAGTGTAGTATTTTAAATGAGAATGGAGTCATCAAAACTCCAGCAACTTATTTTGCAATCGGCTTTTGCACATTATACAATATAAAAAGTTTATATTTCAATGTGGCTGAGTTACCGGAGCCAATGTGTCAGTTTTTTGATCATGTGACATGGGTGTCATTGGCAAGTTAATTAGGATCAACAAAGTGGTAGGGAGCTTCCTACAGCAGTCAAAGTTGCAGTGCTATTAGCAAGGGAATTCCAGGCTTTGAACCAAGTAACAGAATGATTTTCTCCTTCGCCAGTGGCGTTCCCATGTGTTTAATGCCACACCCTTCCAAGAATGGGAGACCACAGGTTTAGAAAATGTGGTTTGAGGTGGGTGTTAATAAAGCAGCTTAGTCCCAGACATTGTTGAATGTCAGCATTACTGGAGCTGCAGTCTTCCAAGCATGTCGACAGCATGGCATCAAACTGCTGGCATAAGTCCAATAGACAGGAATTAGTAAGTGCTTCAATAGGTATCTTCAAAACTAGTTTATTGCAATTGGGCTAAAAAGAGATCGAGGTCATGAAAAAATTCACTTTGGCAGTCTTTGTCAACAAACATTTTGCAGCTCCTCAGCCCGATATTAATTTTAACCATTCCTGAGGAGAGCCATTGAATGGACAACAAAGAGCTACCAAGAGAAAGCAGAGTAAAACAATCAAAGAATGGTATGCTGCCTTATTTTAGGTTGCATGGACCTTCGCCAGGTAGCATTACAGAAGTTATCAGTCCAGGAGAGAACCAGCTCAGCACAGGTGGTATACTGTACTACAACCTTATCACAAGAGTAGCTGCAAATCTTAGAAATAATGTTTCACCAAGCTGCCAAATAACACCATGCCTGACAGAATGAACATTATTGGGTTCCCAAGTTTCAAATCCATAACATCTCACAAATGTAACTCCTTCAAATAAAATTATTTTAATCACAAAGCCAACTTTGATAGATCTCAGAAACCCACAGTTGGCAGCATCTGTTTAAAATTTACAAAATGAAGATCTTGCATCTCAGATGTGCTTATTCTGAAACAACACCAAATACGACAGGATTATTTAAACAATTTATGACAGAACAGGGGAAAAAGGAATCCTCACTTAAAGGCCACGACAAGAACCAAATAACAGGCTCCAAAGCACAAAAACAGTCCAGATAGTAAAGGGTTAACACTGCTGGTTTATTGTGAGTCACACTGTACAAATATGCCAAAGCTCTGGTTTATATATCATGCAGTTCTGACCATGATTGCGGTCTTGAAAATTGACTTTCAGGTTATTTCAACCTATGTAATAAGATTTTGTCAACGTCAAAGGGTACATGTCAAACATTTAAATCTAATTAAAATGAAAATAAAAATGTCAATGAGATAAATTTTAAGCCCATTTGTTCTGATGCCATGGCAGTATTCTACAATGTCAACAGTGGAGGTCTTTTCAGTCCAACATCTGGAAAATACATCCTTAAAATTCCATATCAAAGATTTGAACTAAGTTTGGGCTCTTTTCGAAACAACAATTTTAAGTAACACAAATTATATTATTAATTCTGTTTATGACAAAACACTAGCTTTCATACATGAACCTCCTGTTCATTGGTATGAAACAAGTTATGGCAGTAGGTCAATCTCACAACTCTCCTTTCAGTCTATACAAAAGGCAACACACAACTGGTAATAGCGAGTTTTAAATCCTTTACGTATACTTTCAACAGATATTCACACCATTCTGCGTAGTGAGCTGAAGCTAACATCAGGGACTAATTACAGTTGTTACATTCCTAACTAAAGCTCTGAAACAAACTGGCCGAGTTTCAAAACACTGATGCTAATAAGGCAATTGCATATTTGTATTTTATAAACTTAATTAGGTGCAAGATTGTTACAAAAATAATAAATCAAACATCCGGATAACTCTGGGCTGAAAATACTTTGCTGACGTTAAGTTGCAAAGGTTGATGAATACAACACTGTTGATATAACATATGACTCTAAATCTGTTTCTCAGCCGATTCTACACTATGAGGCAAAGATCATTCCGAGACATGGCTGTTTTCACTGATGCTTAGTCAGCACAATGCGCAAAGTTTGTGTCAACAAGACAGTCAAACTACCTTGTTCGAATTGTCTGGCACTGTGATGACCCATAAAGTCAGTAACTTATAGCACAAATTAAAAAAATAAGATTTAATGATTAAATTGTTTAACAGATAAGCTACTTAAATCTTCAAAGAGAGTTAGCAGCTTGACCTTCACCATAATATGGTCTCGCATCAAGCCCTACAGTTTAACAGCCAGATGTTACAAGATAACAGAACTCTACCTCAACATTAATCTGAATATACTACTATCCAAAAAGACAATGCATACAGGTTTGAAATGTCAATTAGCACAAACACACTGATGTTTCTACCTTATCAACAAGTGACTCAACACTTCCAGTGACTAAATTGTCCAGCATTCATACTTTGAGCAGAAATTTTCTCCAACTAGCTGTTGGGAAACTTGAAACCACAGTCTCTGGTCCACCATAAACTCTGTTCCCTAGCCATCAAATCTGTCCCTCTCCCTGACAAAGGTTGACAAGTGAATCAGTGTTTAAAACATCAATGTCATGTTTTACTTCTGAAGAGGTGTAGGTGCTGGTATTGGACTGGGGTGGACAAGGTCAGAAATCACACAACACCAGGTTATAGTCCAACAGGTCTATTTGAAAACACAAACTTTCGAAGCCTCAGTCCTGCTTCAAGGTGATTCTCCAACTACAAATTTTCACCGTCTCATTAAGCACTCATGTCAACTTGTGTAAGTTGCCCAACTATATCCCTTTGCTCATTTGCAGCTGAGAACCAGACTTTATCTCTCTCTCTGTCTCTACTCAAACTTTGAGTCTCTGTCTGTGTATTGCCTTGTGAGGTTTGATGCCCTATTTACTGGCTGACACCCTTGTGAAGTAACTTTATATAATTCCTGGATTCTCAGATCTTTAGAACTGTATTATTCAAGCCTGACTTGAGAGAAAAGTCAAACATGAGAAGGGAAGCAATATTCATTTGACCCTGGAAAATGACATCTCCAATTATTAACATGTTGAGTTAGCACAATTTACTGACACAAGTGTCCCAGGCATTCACATGACTTCACTAGATAAAGTCTTCAGCAAAGTTTGACAAGCAAGTTGTCGAATGGGTGGCTCCCAGTAGCAGTAACTTCATTGCAGAGTGAAGAGTCTGGAAGTTGTAAAAGCTTTTCTTCAGATGACAGTGTTTACAGATTGGAGACTAAAGTCTGGCCTCCTACAGCTACTGTACTCGACAGTTATTTATGACAAATAACATCTTCATTAAAAGTCACCAAAAGAACTTGATCCAAGTCTATATTTTGCCACAAGATTAATTTTAAATCCGAATTTCAATCCACTGTACTGCCTATTAATTAGTTCAACTGAAAACTGCAACAAACAGACACAGTAGTATAGAGGGCAAGACTTGGGTTGGCCTGGCGAATCTGTCATACCTTGTCATTCAGTAACTTTAGCCAGGCACAGCCTGAACATAATGTTTATCTAAACCTTCAGCCAAGCAGATTGGGCGGGGGGGAGAATATGTATCTTTACAAGAGACAATACAGTGTGGAGCTGGAGGAACACAGCAAGAAAACCTTTTCTGAAGAAAAGAAGACCTGAAAAAGAAAAGACCTTTTCTGAAGATGGGTTTCAACCTGAAAGGTCAACTTTCCTACTCCTCTAATGCTGCCTTGGCCTGCTGTGTTCATCCAGCTCCATACTGTGTTTTCTCTGACTCCAGCATCCTGCTGTTTCCATATCTTTACAAGGTTGACTTTTCATCAAAATCACATGGCCAGTAGTAGTGGTGAAGACATGTACTTCAAAGATAATTACAAACTTACTGTAACCATTTCAGTACAGCTTATACACTGATAGCAATGTGCAAGACTGCCTAATTATGCAGATCCTATTAAAAGCTAAGCCCACCATTTTCTGTCTAACCCCAGTTATCAGTCATAATGGAGATGTCTATGAATAGTATGAACAAACAACATCTACACACCAAAATTCAGTTCATTAATTTGTGTTCTGTTGTAATAAATTAGATTCAGAATTCATTATAGTCTTGGCATGAATGCAAAACCTAAAATGCCAGAGAGAGGTGAAAACAGTTTCCCCTCGTATTGAGGAAAGTATTTAGAGTGATAACCCGTGCAAACGAAGACAGTGGCAATTGTTGGAGGCCAATAATCATGGACCTAGATTATCAACAAATTCATCAGAAACTGTATTCATCACACTAATGATGCAGTGTAACACTCAGTTATATGTTGTTTAAAGATACATACACAAAATGGCCCAAGTCTTCCAAAATGATGAAGCCTCTGAATTCACTAACATGGCTGATGCACCTGGAGACCCTGAAGGAGCGCACACATAAGCACATTCAGTATTTAAGCAAGAAGTTGGTTTAGCTTATCAAATATTTTGATTACTCAGGTAGAACTGGTGAGCAGGGAGATGGCAAAAAAAGCAGGAGATTGTCACTAAATAACAGAACTGGTGCAGGCAGAGCAGGCTGAAGGGCTTCCTTCTACACGTTAATAGTGCTGTGATTCTGTGAAATTTGAACTTCCAATTTCTGGTTTTATCCTGCCAAAATTACTCTGTGATTGACCAGAATCAAGCAGAGATGGGTTGCTGGTTCTACGCTCATCCTGGTTTTACATAGATTTACTGAGAGCTTTTCTTGGCAGGTCAAAAGTTTGTTCTGAAGAGCAACTCTAAGTAAATAAGCTCAAGAGTCAATGTACTCCAACAGCTGTAGCAATGTTTAGCCCTCACCCAACAATGTTAACACCTTTCCCCACCAACCTGTCCCCAAAATATGGACAACCCTCACCGCTGTTCCATCAACCCCAGCCTCCTCTCAGCATTCAATGCCTCCCAAACCATGATGGTACCCAGCGCACCTTGTGGACCATAGACAGCATTGTCCATCCCTTGTCCTTCACAGTGCTGGTCTCACCCTGTCACACAACTACTCTCCTGGTTCACTTTCTTAAATCCCTGGTTCCTCTCTGATTGGTATCTGAAGACTTGGCATTTTTTTGGGTGGTTTGCGATACTTATCAGAGTGAGGGCATGAAGAGTTGAAGCAAACATAGAATACTTTGGGGGCTTAAAACACTCGGGAGATGACAGCACCTGCGAATACCAGAAAATACAAGGAGGGAGTGAATACTGTTGGGGGTCAGATTGGGCGACTGAGAGGGGGAACTGAACATTGAGGAAATGGGGGAATGTAAGCACTTACAAAAAATGTTCGCCATTGAATAATGAACAATTGTTAACACTTTAAATTATTTTTTAAGACTGTGAAACTAAGCTGGAAACAGCACGCCTGACAGAAGCTTTTGTTATGGAAGGGGGAACCTCCCTGGTAATTAAACTAAAACACAAGCCCTGATCTGTTATGATAGGACTAGAGGTTCCCTTGTAATAACTACCCCTGAAACACCCAGAGAAGCTTGCTTTTTCCCTCATAATTTGTTTAAAGAGTGGTTAAAAGAAAGAAAGTCCCCTTTATAAATAATAAGAAACAAATAATTTATTTGAACCTAACAATGAACAAATCACCAGAATTACGAACAAACCAAACAATTCCTCCCTAGACTACGAGCTATATTCTAACTGAGCTAAATTTCAATGGTGTACTGTTCAAATAAATGCAAATCCCACTTATATAAACCGAATAAGACAATAATAAATTAAACTTTATCTCTCCAAATTCACACAGACTGTGTCTTCTGGAACACTCTGCCTTCTCCGCTCCAGCACAAATGCATTTCTTTTGCTGGTTCTGTCAGGGATGTTTTTCTCTTTAATTTCTTCTGTGAGGACTTTTAGCTCGAAATACCATGGTACCGTTTTAGGATAGATGGTACTTTCGCTCATGCATAGATGACTGAGAGAGCCAATTTCTCTCCCTCTCTCTCTTTCTCTCACTCAGGGAGTGCTGTGAGCTCTTAACCTTGGCGACTGGCAGTTAACTCTGGTGTCTCTATCCAACTGTGCCCTTCTTTATACCAGAGATGGCATACCAATATTTCTTACGGAAGATTGGTTCAATGTTGTCAACACCATCAGATTTAAATTTAACAGGGTTTTAGTATCAAAGAGCTGGGTTTAAATTGCTTGGCGAATTTTGAAAAGACTTGTTGTGTTGTAAAAAATGCTGCTTGGTCTTTCAATATAAATGCTTCAATTTTCGTTAATTTCTGTATTGGCAAACTCCAGCTGTTGCTCACAGACATGCATTTTAAAAATCTCTAAGCACAGAAAAAACACCTCACCTCTTAAAGGGACTATGTACTCTTTACCCTTATTACCTTTATAGACAAATTCTAGCTTCCTGCCTTCCAATTCACAAGTACTCTAGACAACTTCATAACACTTTGTAACATTTAAACTCGACACAGAATAGCAAGTTAGTGTTAGAAAAGGAGGGTATGGACTAACTTTCCCCCAGCAATCCTGCACCCACTAATAGTTGAATTTCACTTCTCTCCACATTTCTGAAGGAGCTGGTATCATTAAGTCCCAGCAAGAAATGCAGAGCTCGTTCTGAGTGCAACACAATAGGGGCAGAATCGCAACCAAGTAGTGATCACTGCTCCTTTGATGATTCAGTCTATTAGGTTTAATATTGTTTGTATGCTCATTTCATAGAACCATGAAGATTTACAGCAAAGAAGAAACTACTTTGCATCATGTCTTTGCTGCGTCTTCAAGAGCAATCCATCATTATGCCATTGTTCTGCTGTCTCTTTTTGTGCCTTCTGCCAATTCGAAAGCTTTATCTAATCTTTCCTTCATCAACACAGTATTGTCCAACTCAAACATTCACTGACAAGACTTTCCATTTCCGAAGCACATTCAAAATGCAAAATAAATTCTGAAAGCTACTCATTTCAAGAACTATTTTTCTAATTAATCTGTTCATTAATGTTCATACATCTCACTAGAGCAGGTGGGACTTGGGCCCTTCAGTCAATGGGAGTGGCACTACCACTGTGCCACAAGTCCTCTCTTAAATTGAATTTACATGCTATCATGCATTGGTAGATTTGAACCCAGGTCCCCAGATCATGACCTGGGTCTCCTGATTAATTAGCAAGTGAGAATACCACAAGAACAAAGGACAAAGAAAATTACAGCACAGGGACAGGCCCTTTGGCCCTCCAAGTCTGCGCTGATTGAGATCTTCTGTTGAAACCTGCTATCTATTTTCTAAGGGTTTGTATCCCTTTGCTCCCTGCCCATCCATGTACCTGTCCAGATACATCTTAAAAGACACTATCATGTCTGAGTCTACCACCTCCGCTGGCAATGTGTCCCAGGCACCCAACACCCTCTGCATAAAGAACTTTTCACGCATATCTCCCATCAATTTTCCTCCTCTCACGTTGATCTCATGACCCCTAGTAATTGAGTCTCCCACTCTGGGAAAAAAGCTTCTTGCTATCCATCTTGTCCATACCCCTCATGATTTCGTAGACCTCAATCAGGTCGCCCCTCAATCTCTGTCTTTCTAATGAAAATAATCCTAATCTACTCAAACTTTCTTCATAGCTAGCACCCTTCATACCAGGCACATCCTGGTGAACCTCCTCTGCACCTTCTTCAAAGCATCCACATCCTTTTGGTAATGTGGCGACCAGGGCTGTACACAGTACTCCAAATGTGGTCAAACCAAAGTCTTATACAACTGTAACATGACCTGCCAACTCTTGTACTCAATACCCCGTCCGATGAAGGAAAGCATGCCGTATTCCTTCTTGACCACTCTATTGACCTGTGTTGCCACCTTCAAACTTGTTGTCATCTGCAAACATGCTCAACAGACCACCTATACCTTCCTCCAAATCATTTACGAATATCACAAACAACAGTGGTCCCAGCACAGATCCCTGTGGATCACCACTGGTCACAGGTCTCCAATTTGAGAAACCCCCTTCCACTACTACTATGTCTCCTGTTGCCTAGCCAGTTTTTTATCCACCTAGCTAGCTCACCCTGGACCCCATGCGACTTCACTTTCTCCATCAGCCTACCATGGGGAACCTTATCAAATGCCTTACTGAAGTCCATGTATATGACATAAATCAACTTTGTCACGTCCTCAAAGAATTCTATTAAGTTGTTAAGACATGACCTTCCCTGCACAAAACCATGATGTCTATCACTGATAAGCCCATTTTCTTCCAAATGGGAATAGATCCTATCCCTCAGTATCTTCTTCAGCAGCTTCCCTACCACTGACATCAGGCTCACCGATTGATAATTACCTGGACTATCCCTGCTACCCTTCTTAAACAAGGGGACAACATTAGCAATTCTCCAGTCCTCCGGGACCTCACCCATGTTTAAGGATGCTGCAAAGATATCTGTTAAGGCCCTGGCTATTTCCTCTCTTGCTTCCCTCAGAACCTGGGATAGATCCCATCCAGACCTGGGGGCTTGTCCACCTTAATGCCTTTTAGGATACTCAACACTTCCTCCCTTCTTATGCCGACTTGACCTAAAGTAATCAAACATCTATCCCTAACCTCAACATCCAACATGTTCCTGCCCTTGGTGAATACCGATGCAAAGTACTTGTTAAGAATGTCACCCATTTTCTCTGACTCAACGCATAACTTTCCTTCTTTGTCCTTAAGTGGGCCAATCCTTTCTCTAGTTACCCTCTTGCTCTTTATATGTGAATAAAAGGCTTTGGGATTTTCCTGAACCATGTTTGCTCAAGATATCTCATGTCCTCTTTCAGCCCCTTAATTCCTCGTTTCAGACTCACCCTACATTCCCGATATTCTTCCAAAACTTCGTCTGCCTTCAGTCGCCTAGACATTATATATGCTTCCTTTTTTTTCTTAGCTAGTCTCACAATTTCACCTGTCATCCATGGTTCCCTAATCTTGCCATTTCTATCCCTCATTTTCGTAGGAACATGTCTCTCCTGCACACTAATCAACTTCTCTTTAAAAACCTCCCACATATCAAATGTGGATTTATCTTCAAACAGTTTCAAACCATCACCGCCCCAGGCTACTCATATTAAATGATTTTTTAAAAAATTGGCACCTTTTCACGAAATTTCACCTATTCCCACTTACTCCTGAATTGGTTTAAGTCACCCGTTAAATTTTCACAGAGCCTTCATGCCATGGTCCAAACAGTCCCACGTCTCAAGTCTCTCCTGAGTGCCAATTTCTCTTGTCTTATAGAATGCTGGTGAATGAATCAGTTATGTGTGTTCTCTATGAGTTTCATGTCAGTTCATAATGCTTAATACTGCCTTAAGTATCTACGGAAATGTGCATTTCCCACTTTGTCAGTGAATAATGTGTCATAAATGTGTCATTATTTTATCCTTTGTAAAGAAAGCCAATCTGTCTTTAAAACGAGTTAACAAGGTGTAGAGCCGGATGAACACAGCAGGCCAAGCAGCATTAGAGGAGCAGGAAGGCTGACGTTTCAGGCTGAGTCCCTTCTTCAGAAAAGGTCTTTTCTTTTTCAGGTCTTCTCTTCTTCAGAAAAGGCCTTCTTGCTGTGATCCTCTGCACCGTGTTATCTCAGGTTCTCCAGCATCAGCAGTTCCTATTATGTCTGTCTTTAAAATGGTTCATTTACAAATTGACTACATGATTACCCTGGAGGATTCAGCTAGTTTTGGAACCAGACAGTGTTATCTGAAGACGAATCACCAGACCTTTGAAATTCACTAAACATATCGAAGGATAAACAGCAATTCCCAGACAATGGTTTCCTTGGAAGAGTTCCGAGCTCTTCCTATCTCATCAAACACGAGATAGAATCACAGCCATTCAAGCTAATGGATGAGACAGTTAAAAAGCTAATCACCTCAACCAAAAGACAATGGTTAGGTCTTTCTCCAGGCCTAGGTTAAATCAATAAGTCATAGACAAGTGTGATTCCACAGTTTGGAAAAACAGCCACTAATTTTTAAAGTCTAAATAGTGTAGTGCCCAATTTCTGTGTAGTTGGCATTTTTTGGGAGCTCCAGTGGTGCAGTTGTGGTACCCTTATATCTGAATCAGGAGGACTGAATTCAAATCCCAATGCTCTAGAGGTGTGTAATAAATTCCATTATAACTGAACAGGTTGATTCAAAATACTACACAAATTCTAAGTGTATGGATCAGAGTGAGAACTCACCTTGTCTGTCATTGTGGAAGGTGCTTCCCGATCATTTTTCTCCCCCTGGAATGATCCTGCTTCAATGCTTCAGACTTGGTGTGAGCCCAAAGCTGGTTACCACAGTTGGTGGGGGGTGGTCATGGCCGAGTGGGATTATCAGCAAGGTGGTTGACTCTTTACTGCCTTCTTGTACAGGCAATAAATACTAGCCCAGCCAGTGATACTCTCATCATGTAAATGAATAAAAGGAAAGTGGTGGACATTCAGTTTTTGAGCAGGGTTTCAAGAAAATAACAGGGCATATTTTATTCAGAGTCCAAAAGTAAACCTTACTTGGCTTTATGCTGCTGCTGCATGGTGCTTGGAGAAACCAAACTTTTCTTTAGACCATCTTGACTGAGACCGTACTGAAGGAAGATCTTATTGTATTATAAATATAATACCATCATAGTTTTATTTTAATTTATAAAGGAGGCAGAATGCTTTTAGAATCCTTGCTGTGTGGAAACAGGCCCTGCAGCCCAACAAGTCTACACCAACTGTTGGAGCATCCCACCCAGACCCAGCCCCCTAGCCTACCCACCCTGCAACACCACAAGTAATTTAGCATGGCCAATCCACCTAGCCTGCACACTTTTGGACTGTGGGAGGAAACTAGAGCACCCGGAGGAAACCCATGCAGACATGGGGAGTACGTGCAAACTCCCCTCAGACAGTCACCCCAGGGTGGAAGCCAACCCAGATACTTGGCGCTGTGAGGCTGCAGTGCTAACCACCGAGCCACCATGCCGCCTCTTGGCTCGAGGCAAAAAAACTCTGCCCTAAATAAAGCTCATGGTGTACTTGAAAATAGCACCATTTAGAAGAGGGTCTTGGTTGTTTTATGGAGCCTAGTCCACCATTGCATTTCAGACGAACAAATGCAGCATTTCTTCCCTCTCACGCTCATGATCGCTCGAAGTTGAGATTCCCATGGACATTGCCCGTGATTGAAGAGCCATGGAAAAAGAAATCAGGTGCACACATCACGGAACCTCACAGCCAAAACTACGACAAAGTCTCCACCAACTGCCCCTATTAGGATTCTGGATCTTCTGAACACAAGCTATGATCCAGCAACCCCTGCAATTTGGAACCTCTGATTTATTCCTGTTAAAATGTACCTCATATGTTGATGCATTAAAATGCACCTGCAATCTTTGCCAAATTCCATGAACTTGGCTATGGCCAGGATTTTCATCTTCGAGATAGGCATCACCAGTCAGACCACTTCTGCATACTGTCATCTCGGCCAGCAATGTCCCGCCACATTGCCTTCATGGTCGAACGGCAGGGATTGACTGGGATTAGGGGCACCATCTCCAGAAAAAAGGTCTGCAGGTATATTACACAGCCCACCTCTCATCACTGTGACATCAGCCCAAACTTTGATACAAATTTTCAGTCTTATCACCCTCACCTTTCTCATTTCCATATTCCTCCAAATCCCATCATGCCCCAAATCACACTGTCACTTCCTTGCCATACCTCCAACACCTACTCATTGCGTGTCATGAGCTCAATAATAACTTTGGTAAGTGCTTACGATGCTCACTAAATTGTGGAAATAAACCAGCAGATATTCAAAAAAAAATTCAAAATATTTTTATCCTCTTAGAAGCTCATGAAACAGTCAATTCAATGCACAGGCATCCAAACTACATTTGAAAATAACATCCTCTGTCATATCCATAAAACAATCAAGGACAAAAAAGTCGTTCAAAATCTTCTTCATTACCTGATCAAAAAATTGTCAACCAAAGTTGAGGCACAGATTATAAGGGCAGAACAGAATTTTGGCTAGGTCTCAACCACACTACAGGGACGGCATGGAGGGGATGTAGAGGAGATTCATCAGGATGTTGCCTGGGATGGAGCATGTCAGCTACAGAGGCAGGTTGGAAGAGCTTAGGTGGTTTTCTCTGGGGCTGGAGACTTGATAGTGGTGTATAAATTTATGAGAGGCATGGACAGGGTAAATAGAAAGGAGCTGTTCCCCTGAGCCAAACGGTCAATAGCATGGGGCCATAAGTTTAATTTGGAAGTTAGAGGGGGGATTTGAGGAAAAGAAAATGTAGCCAGAGGCTACTGGGAATGTGGAATGCATTGCCTAACAGGATAAAACGTACTTGGATGAGCGCTTGAAATTTCACAACCATCAAGGTTAAAGGCCTAGTGCTGGAAGGTGAAATACGTTCAGATTCAGTGGAGCTTTTGTGGTTGAGGCATGATGGGCCAAAAGGTTTCTTCTTTATCATATGATTCAATGATTCAAAACTTAAACCAGTCCACTTAACAGCTGCATGAACAACCTCTTCTGAACTCAATCTATTGGATTGATTTTGAGTGTATCCAAACATCTGCAATGTAATTCCACTGCACATCCACGTCAACAAAACCTCCAGAGCAGACCGCATGACAATCTTCAAAGTCATGGAACAGATCCTCATTTGTTTCATGGCTTCTAAAATACAACAATTTGCCATGGGTGTACTTTTAAATGGGAATGGCAGGGTGAGAAATCTGGAATTGGCTTTCAATCTCCATTAATATAAACAATGTAAAAATTTATATAAGCAATGCCTGTGTGTCACCTTATTTTTCAGTGCATCTTTACAACTCTTGCAATAATGTTTTTAAAAGATGTAATAATCTGTTCTCAACTGACAAATTTAATAGTATCTTGCCCACATTGAGTTAAAGGGCTCCCATTTCTACTTGCACATATGATTTACTTCACTATATCTTATAATTTTCAGACCATTAGAAAGTCCCACAATGCAAATGTTTCACATATTTACTGTAAGTAGAGCATGCTCGTCCTTTTATGCTCTTAAATCAGCATTTTCCAGACAAAAAATATAGATCTCAGGTCATTCCAACACAAAAATTAATTGTAATGGCATCTGTGTAAAGGAAAAAACCCAGGAAATTATGTTTAAAACCAATGCACCACATGAAAAGATGAGACTACATTAGCAAAATGGGACAAATAATAAAACATATTACAAATAATACCAGTTTTTGATAAGACTGAAAACTAGAGGAGGACACTTATGCAATAATGCTCAAGACACAAAAATTAAAGAAAAGTTTAAATGTATTTATTGCATCCAAGCACATTTTCTCAATGTCAGTGAATTTAGTTAAACTACAGCAAGTGTAGTTTAAAATCTGAGTAGTTGTCTTAAAATCTGGATCACAGTCATTACTAGTCTTTCTGCTAATATAAGAAGTTTGTTTCTATTTGGTCCGTCAAAACCGGTCATACTTTTGAACAAACTTCTCTGGAAGTCCCCTGGACCGTCCCTCCTTATATGGGAACACTCCCAGATTCTCTCATCTGTCACTTTAAGGAAGTCATTCATCCCTGATATCACTGAACAATACCATTCGCTTAAATCTTCTCCGCCCCCATCCAAGGCATTTCCAAATAGTTAGTTAGGGAAATACACTGAGAAAACTTACAATTAAAAGGTAGCCCTGTCTGAACAATTCTAGGCAGACACTAGATCGAGCTTTATTATGAATTTAACTCTAGGTTGTTAGGTTTACAAAAAAAAGTTTACAAAAACTCATCTCCATTGTTGATCTTTCCTCCATTTGTTTCAAGTTGAAAGCATAATTCCATGAACTGTAGATTATTTTAATGCGTATTACTGTTTTAACAGTTGTAACATATAAAAAGACTTTTTCAAAAATGATTACCCATTTAAATGCTTCAATTTTTGAAACGCTCAGGCCAGTATGTCCTTTGTGAAATTGTGAAGCATTGCACAATTAAATTGATTTGTAGGTGTATCAACAAAAAAGCAGCCCTATACATTAAAAAAAAATGCTGCCGTGCTATTAGGGGATTAGTTAACAGTTTGGCCAACATGATAGAGATTCAAGGAGATGTTGAAAGAGAGAAGGTTTCTTTTTGTCAAATTTCCAGAGTTTACAGCTCCGTATCTAAAGGTACAGCTGCTAATGCTGGTGTTTGTAACTAGCAGTTCACCCTCAGCCCCTCCTTCATTTAAAAGTAAATATCTTTTATTTGCAAAAGCCAGAAAAGGCCTGTGGTGCCAGTGACCCTCCTACCCCTACGCTGCTTCAGGGTAGTCGCCTCCACTATTGGTTCGCCCTGCGTAAATTGACGGACCACTTCACTTCAGGTAAAATGACAGTGAAGTGTTTAACTGAAGCCTTAGATTTGCAAGTAGACGTTCCAATTTCATTCAGTGTCAGCTGATCATCTCCCTGCTCACACTGAGAAACACCCCTGGAAATGTCTCAGCTTCCCCTGCAGATCAGGAAAATCCAGCCCAGGGTGACAAGAGATTGCATTGTATACCAATTGTAGTTGAATTCAAAACACGAGATAGATAGAAGTTAGAAAGAACACAGAAAGGAAGAAAAGCAGAAAACTTATACAGTATGAGGGGCAGATGCATTTTATAAAGAAAAAACATTACTGATGCCAGATTAATCAGTGGCTTTAAATGGAAACCTTGGTTACTATCAATTAAGAGAACAAATGCACACTATTGCAAATATCATCGGCATTATGCTGAGTTCAACTGTTCACTCGAGACTCTCTATTCAAATTCAACCACAGTAAAAACACAGTACAACATACAGGCTAGCCATCCTGCCGAAAATTATTACTTATGGCCAGCAGCTGGTTTAAATAAACCACAGGGTTGGATTATCTAAGTGGGTGGCATAAGCACAAAGGCAAATCATATCATCTTGTTCTCCCTTCTGCTTCCCTCAGATGTGTTTTCCTTAAATAACCAAAACATCATTCACACAGATAATTTGAAGAAGTTCATAAGCAATCCCATTCTTGCTAATGAATGAAAAAGTACAAAATTAATTAGGTACAATATTTATCCAATAGCTGGCTTCAGTAAATGAGATGTTCACATTACAGTTACAAGCATGCTTTGTCATTTGATCAAGGCACTTAATAAATTGCGTGCCCTTTACAAAATACGCACAATCATGGGCATATCAAATCTCTCCTCAAATTCATCTCTGCAAGTCACTTTGATTACTCCTTGGTAGTTCGATCCAAATTCTAACCATTTTCTTGACAGTGAAAAGTTTCTCAAGCAAAATTCCAACCAGAGTTATTATCAAAAATGTTATATTTAGATTCCTAGTTGTGGCCTTGCTTGCAATTCAACATATGAATGAAGAAATAGGAGCAGGAGCAAGCAATTTGATAGCTCAAGCACACCCTGGTACCCAATAGAATCAAGGACAAATTTCTACCTCAATTTTACTTTCCTACATTATCCCCACATCTTTTAATACCAAAAACATATCACCCTCAGTCATACCACCAAGCATCCACCATTCTCTGACATGCAAAATTCCAAAGATTCCTCGCCATTTGACTGAATAGATTTCCCCGAATCGAAATGACAAATCCATTATTCTGCAGCTGAGTGCTCTAGGTCTAAAGAAAATATCCTCACAGTATTTTCCCTGCAAATTTTCTAAAAACCGCTTTTAAAAATTAGAAAATTTTCACCTCTCATTCTTCTCAAGTCTAAGGAACATGAATTTAGCCTTTTTCATGAGATTCATGCCTCTTCAAGAAATAAGTCTTATTAAAGTTTGTTGCAATCCTTCAGGCAAAAGGCTAAAACTGTATACATGGCAGATGTGATCACGCCCAGATCCTATTGAATTGCTAACTTTCTACGACTCGTTACCAAGGTCTGTCTGAATCCGAACACCCGCGTCCAATCTGTCATATTCTTGCCCACACACATCATTGGTCAATTTCCCTTTGCAACCTCTTGGTGTCCTCCCACAGCTCACATTCCCATTTAACTTTGTATTATCAGCAAATGTAAATACACTGTGCTGAGTCCCTTGAATTAAGTCACTGAAATGTTGCAAGTGGTTGATAAACAAGCACTGATCCTTGCAATACCTTGCTCGTTACCAGCATACCGACTGGAAAATGGTTGGTTTATTACTGCTCCTAACCAATCTGCAACATATCTTAGCTTCAACTAGCCGAACGAAAATTTTTCAAATCTTAAAATCCTTGATTAAATCATTCCTGTTTTTCCTGAGGACAGTTCCAATCTGTTCAATTTTTCCTGTCAAGTCCTTAGTTCTGACGGCATTCCAATAAATTTATCTTGCACTTTCTGCACAGATCTTCTGACGATTTTTAGAATATCCTTCTCAAAATGAAGGACAATGTTTTCTTTGTTTTGAGGTGACCTTATTAGCCTGCACAATATCTTCTTGTGATTTGTGTATTTGTTCCAACATATCCCTGTATTTCTCTGTCCCATTTAGTCACTTCTAGTATCATGGTGCTTCTCTGCAACCCTTGCCTTCTAATTTGAAAAGGATAGGTATCCTTCTTCCAGTTCCGAACTCATACAGTTGAACTGAATTGCAGACAGTGATCCAGCAGCAACTGTTGTGGAACACTTCTGAACCACAGACATATTCAATTAACTTGCTACCACCCTTCTCTCTGCTCTCTTTTTCGAACAGGTTTGCTATGCATTCTGCTACTTGTCCACTGACTCCATGTTTAGAATTAGGTTGAGAAGTTACTGTGCAATAAATTTGCAATTTCTTTTCAAAACCACTTAGAAACTGGAAAGAGCAGTATGGTGATCGCATATCCAAAACAGTGTACTGGATACTTGGATGAATGAGTTCAAATCCCACAGTACAAAAGTTTGGAAATTCAGATTTTGTTGACGAGATAAATGCGTAATAAAAAGTGAGACACCTTAATGGTGAGCATGAAGATAATGTGCTGCCACATTACAAAATCCAGGTCAAGGCTCTGTGACTCCAAACCCCCGCTGAATACCATATTCACTTAATTGTATTAATCTTAAGAAGGTTAGTCAGAATAAAATCAGACAAACCTGGGATTCGGACAGGATTAAAAAAAAACTGTATGATTCAGACAAGGCTGAAAAAAATCTTCTCTCACAAGGGTAACAGGGTGCCAGTGGTGAAAAGGGTGGCATGTGCAAAAGTGAGAAAATCTCAGCGAACCAAACCTGATGGGGGTATCTCCTCACCTTAGTCCCGTTCGGAAGTCTGGGGCCCTATTTAGGTGAAGAACACAATTTACTGATTTGAACACCATGGGGCTGAATCTTATGTTTTTCAACCAAAGTGTGAGTTTCATGGAATTTCACAAAGGGCAAGCCCTCAATGACGCCCTGTGAGATTTCTTAACAAAAATCTGCCTTATTAATAATCAACTGTGCCCCCTAGAGTGCTACTTTCACATGACTCATGCCCCTATCCTACCACCCACTGTTCCCAGAAGAAATTCCTGCTGACATTCGGTGCCAGGACCCTCTGATCAAAGACTGCATCTCTTCGCTTGACTGAGGACAAGTGATAACTATGACAAAACTCCCGAATTGGTGTCTGCACTAAGCAGCAAGGCAGAAAAGGAGAATATGAGTCAAGTATCCTGGGCTAAACACAGTGAAGTCACCAGGCACTCACTCTAATGCCAAGTCAAGAATTCACGGCATCTGGTTTGCTTGGCGTGATTGGTAAGATAGGAAGTTATATATCAACAAAGTGAAATATACAATTAGTAAGCTTATTAATAAAAAGCATTACCCCGCTACTCCCTCACCATCCCCCCACCATGACTGTGTAACAAGCAACTCGCTGTCAAGCAAGAACATGCAGCACGGTGGCTCAGTGGTTAGCACTGCTTCCTCACAGCACTAGGAACTGAGGTTCAATTCCAGCCTTGGGTGACTGTGTGGAATTTTCACATTCTCCCTGTGTCTGTGTGGGTTTCTTCTGGGAGCACCAGTTCCTCCCACAGTCCAAAGATGTGCAGGTTAGTTGGATTGGCCATGCTGTGGTGGGCAAATTATTGGCGAGGATTCTGAGAGATAGTATTTATGATTATTTGGAAAAGCACAGTTTGATTAGAAATAGTCAGCATGGCTTTGTCGGGGGACAGACATGCCTCACAAGCCTTACTGAATTCTTTGAGGATGTGACAAAACACAATGATGAAGGAAGAGCAGTGGATGTGGTGATTATGGATTTGAGCAAGGCATTTGATAAGGTTCCACATGGTAGGCTCATTCAGAAAGAAAGAAGGCATGGGATTCAGGGAAATTTAGCTGTCTGGATACAAAACTGGCTGTCCAATAGACGACAGAGGGTGGTAGTGGATGGGAAGTACTCAGCCTGGAGCTCGGTGACCAGTGGTGCTCCGCAGGGATTTGTTCTGGGACCTCTGCTCTTTGTGATCTTTATAAATGGCTTGGATGAGGAAGTGGAAGGGTGGGTTAGTAAGTTTGCCAATGATACAAAGGTTGGTGGAGTTGTGGGCAGTGTGGAGGGCTGTTGTAGGTTACAACGGGATGTTGACAGGATTCAGAGCTGGGCAAAGAAGTGGCAGATGGAATTCAAGCCAGAAAATTGTGAAGTGATTCATGTTGGAAGATCAAATTTGAATGCAGAATACAGAGTTAATGGCAGGAGTCTTGGCAATGTGGAGGAGCAGAGGGCTCTTGAGGTCTATGTCCATAGATCCCTCAAAGTTGCTACCCAAGTTGGTAGGGTTGTAAAAAAGGTGCAGGGTGTGTTGGCTTTCATTGGCAGGGGGATTGAGTTTAAGGGCCACGAGCTTACGCTGCAGCTCTATAAAATCTGGTGAGACCATGCTTAGAATATAGTGCTCAGTTCTGGTCACCTCATTATAGGAAGGATGTGGAGGCTTTAGAGAGGACACAGAGGAGATTGACCAGGATGCGGTCTGGACTGGAAGGCAGGTCCTATGTGGAAAGGTTGAGGGAGCTAGGTCTTTTTACATTGGAGTGAAGAAGGATGAGAGGTGGCTTGATAGGGGTTGACAAGATGATGAGAGGCATAGATAGAATGGATAGCCAGAGACTATTTCCCAGGGTGGAAATGTCTATAATGAGGAGGCATAATTTTAAGGTGATTGGCGGAAGGTATAGGGGAGATGTCAGAGGAAGGTTTTTCACACAGAGAATGGTGGGTGTGTGGAATGCGCTTCCCAGCAGTGGTGTGGAGTCAGATACTTTCGAGACCTTTAAGCAACTCTTGGATAGGCACATGGAGGATAGTAAAATGTAGGGTGTGCAGGGTGGATTGTTCTTAGTAGGATAATAGGTCGACACAACATTGTGGGCCAAAGGACCTGTACTGTGCAGTATTGTTTGATGTTCTATGTTCGATAGTGCCATGGTATTCAGGGACGTGCAGACCAGGTGGATTATCCATGGGTAATGTAAGGTTACAGGGTAGTGAAGTGGGTCTGGGTGGGATGCACTTTGGAGGGTTTGTGTGAATACAATGAGCTGAATGGCCTGCTTCCTCATTCCAGCGATTCTACGATTACAGCCTCCATAAGAACACGGGCTTAATGCATTTGCAAATATTAAAAGATCACACAGCAGCCCATGACAATTAGACAGTGAGCAGTCAACTTCATGCAGCTCAGGTGTTAACAACACCTTCATGTTTTTCAAAATGACTGAAGCGCAGAGAAACCCTGGATGCTGGTGGTACCCCTGTGTTGCTTTAAAAAATGGCTCAGTATAGCTGAACAGAAATATTTCCTTGGTGCAGCTGGCTGCCTCCCAGCACCAGGAACCCAGGTTCAATCCGACCCTCAGGCAACTGTCAAAGTGGAGTTTGCATGACTTCCCTGTGTCTGCTTGGGTTGGGTCCAGTTTTCTCCCACAGTCCAAAGATGTGCAGGTTAGGTGGATTGGCGATGCTAAACTGCCCCAACCCTACTTGCAGGTGGGTTATAGTGGGGTGAATCTGGGCTGAATGCTCTGACGGCTTGTGTGGATTTGTTGGGCAGAGGAGTCTGTTTCCACACCACAGGGATTCTTTTCTATTTCTCATTTTGTCCGCTTTAAAGGTCACTGGTTCATTTGCGGGTAGCAACAAAGTTTAGAGGCCTGGTCTGGGATTGGAAAATTGCACCACAATGTGGCAGCAATAACAAATGTGTGAGCATCTCCCATAATTTCCAGAGGAAATTTCCCACCTTTATACAGAAAATGGAAGAGTCCATCTTGAGCATGGAAATAAATCATATTCCAAGCACTGGTGCTCATGAACACTTCCATGATCATGGTGAATCAAACACAACGGGCCATAACATGCATGCTGACTGAAACCAATGATCTTCACACACTAAAGCTGCCAGATTATGTAACATCAGCCAAAACTTCACTTTGGTCGTAGGTCTCAGTCTCCAAGAAAAGGAATTCCTCACTTTTGTCTGATATCCTGAGACTGTGACTCTTTGTTCTCGGCACTCATCCCCCACACTTACAAACAGAAGAATCACATTGCGGTGTGGAAGGGGATGTGGATGAACACTGTCACAAATGGTAATCATGAATTGCCTTTCCACGATTGATAAAACAGAATCAGTGAGATCATGTGACATGGCAGAGTCAAAGGGTGAAGAGGGGTTCGGCATTTACAAGAAGGGGGATATTTGGGAAGATTCAACATGTTTTTAAAATCTGATCAATGTTTTTGATCAATACTTTCAGGCAGTGGATTCGAAAGCCCATCAATGACTGAATGGAAAAGCTTTCTCTTCAACCATCCCCCAATCCTTCTGTCAATCACTTTACATTTACACCCCTGGCTTCTGACCTCCCAGCTAAGTGTGGCTTCTCTATGCACCTAATTTTACACATGTCAATGAGATTTCACCTCAGCATCTCCGATTGTAACAAAAATAATACCAATCAATAACATTTTTCTTCACTGTTAAAAACACCCTCTTTAGTGTAGTCACCACTGCCTTGTAATGCAGTGACCAAAACTAAGTGAAGACCTGTCAACTAGTTAGGTCTTTTATATTGAAAAACTATGCAATGTCATCGGTTAATTCCTGAAAATTTTTAATATCTCAATTTACAAACAAATGAGCACAAGTGAGTTAGTTAATTAAAAAAACTGAAAGAACTGCTGATGCAGTAAATCAGAAACAAACATAGAAATTTCTACAAAAACTCAGCAGGTCTGGCTGTATCTGTGGAGAGAAATCAGAGTTAACGGTCCTGAGGAAGGGTCACCAGACCCAAAATGTTAACCCTGATTTCTCTGTACAGATGCTGCCAGAGCCGCTGAGCTCTTCCATCAATAGCGAGTTTTGAGAAGATTTGTAGCTCAGGTTGAGTTTCTGGATGTGAGTTTGCTCGCTGAGCTGGATGGTTAGTTTTCAGACGTTTTGTCACCATTCTAGGTAACATCATCAGTGAGCCTCTGACGAAACGCTGGTGTTATGTCCCGCTTTCTATTTATCTGTTTAGGTTTCCTTGGGTTGGTGATGTCATTTCCTGTTCTTTTTCTCAGAGAATGGTAGATTGGCTCCAAATCAATGTGTTTGTTGATGGATTGCCGGTTGGAATGCCATGCTTCTAGGGATTCTCGTGCGTGTCTCTGTTTGGCTTATCCTAGGATGGTGTGTTGTCCCAATCAAAGTGGTGTCCTTCATCTGTATGTAAGGATACGAGTGATAGTGGGTCATTCTTCCATCAATTTCTGTGTTTAGCTCCGAGTTAATTAAAACATTCATGGTGAACTGGATTCATCAGCAGGGCTCAAAAACAAGGCTAACCATCAGAGAAATGGTAAGAGTCACCAACGTGTTGATAGTTGGGCATCGCAGTACAGTGACACTAAATTATGTCATTGACCATCTTCAGAACAAAATTGAGTCAGGATATCTACTACTGCCTGCAACCTTCTGTTTTCGTGATGACATCGAGTTTAAAAGACATAAAACAGTTCAGACATGATAACTGAATTATTTGGTACAATCACATTGAATTCTGTTAGTTACATCCTACGTGGTAACAACAGAGTGATTAAGGAATCAAAAATGTTGCAGCAGACACTGTAATAAGAGATAGAAAATTAACACTAAAGCTCAGGTGGCAGGATCAGCCATAGGATCAGCTGAATTACAATGTGCCAAGCAAACATGCAACAGCGCCGACTGATCCCAGTGCTTAAATTTCAGACATGACCAACTTTTGTGCAAAGCGTCTGTTAATGTTGATTACAGTCAAGTTGCATAAGCAGTAGGACAGCAAGTACAGCGATGTTTCACATAACATTATGCAATTCTGCAAGCTGTACCATAAATAGTTAAACCCTTGTTTCAGGGTCTGAATTGTGCAATGAAAACTGCCAATTTGAACTGGTCACTTTGATGCCGGACTGAGCTCGTCTTTAATTTCCTAAACTCCATTTGTTTCTTTCAGTAATTAGTCAATTCTAAATCTTTTCTTTTGATCATTGTTTCTGTCTGGATCTTGGCCCAGATTTTATTTCCAGCAAGTGTTTCAGCTTAAATTTATTCCACTTACTTCATTTTACCCCCTTGTTCCCTCCCCATAAACTGCAAATCACACTTTCAATATCTGCAACACATTGCAAAATTAATTTTGAGCATCAACTGAATGCACACGTTTTAAACACAAATTTTGAGTTCTCACATGAGCAAATCCTGGATCCTGGCAGTTCTACTGTCTGGACATCTCACAAACATATATTCCACCAAAACTGAAACACAGCCAACAATCCAGGATGTTTTCAGACATGCATATAATTAAAATCTCACATAACTATACACATTGCAGCAAAATATAATTTCGTGCAGTTACACAAGTTTTCTGTTATAATTAGACAGGCTGTAATAACAGACTAGAATTTGTTTCTGCTTACACAGGAGATAACTAATTTAACGGCTCAGTTAGGAGAAAGCTGACAAATCAAAATTGTGATAAAACCACCTCTGTGCTTAACAAGTCATCTGGTTGATGCACCAATTTCCTGTTTTGATCTGTATTTTGCATGGTATCATTCTGTGGCATGAATTATTCTGTCAAAGATTCAATAAAATAAGGGTGCATACTTGTCTGCCCAAAGCTCAGACAGAAACAGCGCACCACAAATGTCTGGCTCCCATCTTGGCTTTATGCCAAATCGTCTTTTCAAGGCCTGTTAAATGATTCAGGGTCATCCCACCACAGATCCACACTCTCTGCAGTGCTTCCATATTGTAAAGATTGGGACCTTTGAATTGGGTATGCAACAGCAGACAGATTTGGAAATCTACAGAATGTTTCATTCTTTCAAAACAAAAATTACTGACCTATCTTGAAGTCAATGATCTGTCACCGCAATTACCAGAGAGTCTTTGCCGGGTGGACAATCTGGAAGGCAATGATCAGGTGAGTGCATGTGCCCATATGTGTGGTGCACACATGCACATGTCTAGGTGTGCCTGTACATGTATGTACACATGTTTTATGGATGGGGGTTGGAGAAGGCTGCGCAGAGCAGGTGCAGTGCAGGCCATAGTCCCTGTTCCTGAATCTCACTTGGTTAGTTGGAGATGCCAGCAGGTACACAGGATGGCAAATAGTTGGGGGGCCAGAAAATTGTCTACTGCCTCAACATCAATTGGCAAGTTTGTGGCTAGGTCCGTCTCGTCACTATGTTCTGCCAAACCGTGCAACCCCATCACATGTCAAATGAACTTCAGAAACATGGAGAGAGATGATGAAGGGTCTAGGCCCGAAACGTCAGCTTTTGTGCTCCTGAGATGCTGCTTGGCCTGCTGTGTTCATCCAGCCTCACATTTTGTTATTTCAGAAACATGGAATTCTTTTTTCCCCTCCAGAACTTATTATCAAAGGAACAAGGTACTCCATAGAGGTGAGGATGTGGCAATAACGTACTGATAGCTTGTACAAACTACTACACATTGGAAGGCGATAAAAAAATGAATGGCTCCTGAAAAAGTTTGCAAGTATATCATGCATTAACAGGTAAATCAAGGAAAACCAAAGCAATCCATTATTCTTGACCGGAAACATAAAAATTAGAGCTTCTTTCAGAAATTGAACAGCAGACTTCCAAGGTGAACTTTCTCTTCCGTTATTAACTACCAGAAGTTAATCTTTCATGGAAACACTGTTAACTATTAAATAGCTAAAAAAGCTTGCAACTCTTATGTCATTCGGAGACAGCAAGAACTGCAGATGCTGGAGTCAGAGTCAAAGCAGCTTTGAGCTGAAGGAACACAGTAGGTCAGGCAGCATCAGAGGAGCAGGAAAGGTGACATTTCATGTCAGGACCCTTCTTCAGGACTGATGAACGGTCCTGATGAAGGGTCCCCACCCGAAATGCCGACTTTTCTGCTCCTCTGATGCTGCCTGACCTGCTGTGTTCCCCCATCTCCACACAGTATTGCCTCCAACTCTTTTACGTACTGGGTCAGTTTATTGAAGAAACTAATAGCCAGATCATAATTATCTGAGAATGTCATTTGAACCAAAACATATTCACGTCACATTTGACAAATATGATAAATTCAATCCTAATTAGAAGACAGAGTGCACAAATCTCCTCAGCAAAATTATTCTGCAATTCATCCTAAATACAATCTGAAACTTAAGAATATGGAAGAGGTATATATAAACCTTTCGTCTATCTTTGCTTACCTTCAAAATGCATTACCAGAAGTAATTTAAATTTATTGAATTATCGATAAATGAAGAATAATGAATTTCACCAATCTGACCTCTTCAATTTCACATAGTCTAATTTTAGCTCATGACCTCAAAACCCAATAACTTCAAGGTGAGGACAAGATTGTGGAATGAAGACTACAATTACAGGGAATGTAATGTTTAAGGAACGTGGCTTACAACAACCATCACAACAGCAGTTTGGATGGTTGATAAATTCTGGTTTCAAGAGGACCACACCCCATGCAAGAATAAATATTAAACACTCCATGAGCTTCAGCAGAACTTGGCTGTCTGAATGCTAACCTCGTGGTACATTCCAATCATCCATTACCACAGGGTTAGGCGATCTATGTTAACTTTAGATTAGATTCCCTACAGTGTGGAAACAGGCCCTTCGACCCAACAAGTCCACATCACCCCTTGAAGCATCCTACCCAGGCCCATCCCCCTGTAACCCACACACCCCTGAACACTACGGGCAATTTAGCATGGCCGATCCACCTAGCCTGCACATCTTTGGACTGTGGGAGGAAACCGGAGCACCTGGAGGAAACCCACTCAAGCACAGGGAGAATGTGCAAACTCCACACAGACAGTTTCCTGAGGCTGGAATCGAAGCTGGGTCTCTGGTGCTGTGAGGCTGCAGTGCTAACCACTGAGCCACCATTCTACTCTGTACGTTCAAAACATACGCACATCAACTTTAAAATTCTCACCCTTGAGTCCAAATCCTTCCATCCAACTTTATCTTTGTAATCATCTCCAATTTTACATCCTTCTACCCATTTTGCACTACTTGAATTCCACACAGTCTTGCACTTTCCAATCTCTTTGCCCCATTATTGATAACTGTGCAAGGATCTGTTGCAGTGTAACGAACAACTCTCTCTCCACGTGGGAAATAGTCTCCAAGCGAATGTGTCTCAGCAGTCTGGGTGCTAGCATCTGAAATTAACTAGCCAAACCCCTCCTCTTCTTCATCTGTCTGGTCAAATCTTACCACTAATTGTCATTTTTCTTGGTTTGGTGCTAATTTCTGTCTGATTACATTTCTGTAAAGACCCTTCGGGCATTTTACAAAGTTAAACATGGTATATAAATGTAAGTTGTTATACTCAATGTGACTTTTGTAAATGATTTTGTTTTACAGCTCTGAAAGCACAGTCTACATTTGTACCACAGCAATAATAATGTTAATTTATTACAGATCCAGTACCAACTATGTTCACCTCATTCCAACTTCCGTCAATCCTTATGTGCCAAACATATTCCACCTACAAAAAAAAAGTAGTGTTCAAACATTTAGCTTTTATAGTACTCAAAAAATTCACAAGCTCAATGAAGATCCTCTTCAGAATGCGGATTTACTGCTGACTGATTTTCACTAAAACATATAATATTCTTAATTGAATGGATTAAAATGCTACTCAGACTATCTTATTTTAATGAAAAACATGTGAGGCGTTGTGGTTTCAAAAGCTGCTGAAACAAAGCCAACTAGATTTGGTAAAACAAAATGAAGTAAAAATTACAGCAATGCAACAAAAGTCTTTTGTTTATTTACTTTCAGTGTTAAAACAGCTTGATAACCGCGACTGGGTATCAAATATTTACAAATATTTTCAAAAGATATTGCCTAATCAAAACTAGAGCAATCTTCATTGTAGAAATTTTACGACATTTTCTTTAAGAAACAAAGAGCTCAGATTTTTTTTGGAAATTAATCAAACAACACAGCAAATATTTACCATTTTAAGAGCGTGGCCTTTTCCTTTTAAACTTCAGCATCTAGACCCAACACATAAATGGATATCAAAACCAATTTTTTAGCAAGATTAGCCAAGCATTAAATGTAAAGAAAATTCTTACTGAATTGTAATGATTAGGTTTGATTGTTGGCCTGAACGTACAAACTAGTCAAGACCATTCTCAAGTCATAAAATCATAGAATCCATGCAGTGTGAAAGCTTGCCATTAGGACCATTGAGTCCACACCAACCCACTGAAGAGCATCCCACCCAGATCCACACCCCACCCGACCCTATCTTTGTAACCCTGCATTTTCCATGGCTAATCCACCTAATTTGCATACCTCTGGACACAATGGCCAATTTAGCATTGGCCAGTCCACCTAACCTGCATATCTCTGGACTGTGGGAGGAAACGAGAGGAACCAGAGAAAACCCACGCAGACACGGGGAGAATGTGCAAACACCACACAGACAGTCAGCCGAGGCTGAAATTGAACCCAGGTCTCTGGAGCTGTGAGGTAGCAGTACTCACCACTGAGCTACGGTGCTTCCCTTTACCGGATGTTTCATTTCCAAAAGTCCTTTGCATATTGCTCAAATGGCAGCGCAAAACAAATCTTACAATGCTTTACTGCTTCTTTGGATACTTTGTTTAATCATGCCAACATAGGCAGGTTATGGCTTCCTGTTGCCAACACAGAATTGAGTATTTTATCATTAAACAGTCCAGAGAATACACCTTTCACTCCTTAAAAAGTCTTACTATTTTTAAATTTAGTGTTCCAAACATCTAAAGAATTACATGCCTGGAACCATTAGTCTAAAGTTATGTAGGAGTTTGCAAGTCATAAGTGCTCTGGGATATTTATATGGGAATGTAATGGAGTGAAGTGGTGCTCTTCTATTTCAATGCAAGATTTCTTACCAATATTTACTAGTTTTAAAATAGAACACATTACTTCAGATTATCTTGATGTGTAAAATATGACAGAGCCTCAGATGCATGAACCCATATTGAACATGTGACAACATGAGTTTCAGAATATGCAAAGTGGCAAAATATGGAAATATGTTTTCTACTTCACATTTGCTGGAAGCGCTTTCTACAGCATTATTCAGGTATAGCTTAAGTGGAACAAAATACTCCCACTCTGTAGTTCTTAACACAAACCGATGTAAAGACGAATAAAACCTCTTAGCAATTCACCAACTTTGACGAAATCACCCAAAAACGGAATAATTTATCATTGCATAAGAAAGGTGAATTCGGAAGATTTATAATGCTGAAAGTGGTAAAATGCAGATCAGCGAATGGTCAAAAATATTCACCATTAATTCACATTCACCATATTCACATATTCACCATTAATTCTCCAGATTGCAATCAAGTTTTTGCAATGAAACAAAATGTCAAGCATTTGAGATTTGTGTGATGGATTTTTAAAATTGTACTCCATTCATTACACACACATTTTCTATGTAGTCAGATTTGGCAATTAACAAGAAAAATCAATTAAAAACCAAAACACCAGATCAACAACACAACTTCTTGCAAATTTACCTTGTTGCCATGTTGAAGTGTGAATTTTAAATGTACAAGGCTTATTCATTTAATTTGTATACAGTAGTTCGGTGTATTGTTACAATTAAGAAGTTGAAATGATGGTTATAATTTGCGATTGTTGAAATAAGTCCATGAAGCCCCAGTATCATGCCACCAAATCACCTGTTATTTACTCAAGCATAGTATGTGACGCTGGCCCAGCCGGAGCACAGCCAGCTCCAAGCGTGAACAGAACCCGTGACACTCCTGATTCCATCATCCAGGGCTCCCCGATTGGGGATGTTAACCTGGCCCAATCAGGGAAGTCATATTCCCTGGTATCCACCTGTCTGACCTCATTACAATCCCTAGAGTGTGGTTTTAAATTTGGGTATAACAAAAAAGGTGTGTGATCTGCTCCTTGGCCTGCCCTGCAGTAGGCCTCAGTGGTTTGATTAGGAGAGATCAAAGGAAGACCTGGATTGTTTTGCTGACAAAAATATGGATGATATCTTGACTTGGAGACAGTGATAGCTATTTCAGAGTTTACAATTTTCAGACCGCAGGTCAGGATTTTCCCACTAGTAAGCAGAATTTCAGCCTAGAGAGCAATCCATGGCCTACCCACCCAATGTTCTGTCAATCAGGCAGTCGAATAGCTGTGGCTGTGTTTTTTGCCAGGTTTATGAGCGCAGGGCAGGAAATCTCACTCACTTCTGGCCAAAGGCAACATCTCCAGATAGCAGGTCATCATAATCCAGGCTATCAGACGGTAGATCGCCAACAAGCCAGGAAGGTGATATTGAGAGGATAGGTGCTGGTTTCTAGGGTGACAGAGGAGGCTGTCGAGGTTGTGACTTATGCACACCTCCAGTGCAGACAGAGAGATCCTGCCCCCAAAGAAATGGTAACCTGTCCATACTGGTCTTCCAGTCACATGGACCACCTCTTGCATCTTTCACCTGCATCTGGAGTCCAGGCAAGAGGAGATCCTTCAGTGTCATTAATTAACCACTTTAATACATCAATTGACAGCACGACAAGAAGGTCAATCACAGACCATCCAACACAAAACAGGTACCTCCTCTTTGCCAATCCTCCCTATTTCCTTCTCTTCACCTCACACTCCCTGCCACTTCGCAGGCGGGAAAAATTGAAAGACTCAGGGCTAGAACATGTACAAAGATATTATGGGTATTACCTTGTAAGCGGTTACGCTATTAACTGTCCATTTACATCCAGGATGACAAAGGGAAGTGAGGTCAGAACTAGCTAATTAGCACAGCTATTTGAATGCAAAGGGAGTGTGTTTCATATTGCAATAAAAAAGAGACCAGGGGACATCATTTTTGAGATCAGGTTACAGGCTTCCCCAGAAATACAAAGATTATCACATAAGGAAGGTATCCTGCACAGTTAGTTGAAAGCCTCCTTGCTTTTGTACAGCCAGCTATGGGAAAGATACTAGATGTCAGCTCCTAGTTGTGCAGACCCATTAGAACATAGAACATTACAGCACAGTACAGGCCCTTCGGCCCTCGATGTTGTGCCAACCTGTCATACCAATCTGAAGCCCACCTAACCTACACTATTCCATGTACATCCATATGCTTGTCCAATGGCGACTTAAAATGTACCTAAAGTTGGCGAATCTACTACCGTTGCAGGCAAAGCGTTCCATTCCCTTACTACTCAGTAAAGAAACTACCTCTGACATCTATATCTTTCACCCCTCAACTTAAAACTATGCCCCCTCGTGCTCGCCGTCATCATCCTAGGAAAAAGGCTCTCCCTATGCACCCGAAATTGGATAGTCTTATGAGTAGTCCATTTTCAGATCAAGTACTGTAACTTTTTAAAAAGTACTAGCTGCAAAGCTTTAGTCTTCGACACAATGAAGGTTAATGATTGAAAAAATATTGCAATTATTCAAGTATAAGTGATAAGGTTCAGGTTATCAGCTAAAATGTATCTACAATACTTAAAAGTAGACTAAGGTTAACATCTACAGATGAAGGTAAGATCTTTGCATGCCAATTACATCTTCAAGTTTCGCTTTGACCGTGAAGAGAATGAAACTCAAAAGTTGGAATTCTGCAAGCTTGTCAGATTTCAGCAAATTTCCTCTGGCGTGGAGAATCACAGGAACAGGTTTTGCAATGATAAATTTGAGAAATTCTCCAAAAACTAAGAAAATCACCTGGCAACAGTCAAATGAAGTGCCTACTTGGCAAAATGTAGAGACAGTAACTAACTTAGGACTGGGACCAACATGTCATAACTTGCTAAAAGGACTGTATTTAAGAGAGAAGTATTCAAGGTGATAAAGTATTCAAGGAGAGCCATCACCGATAGTTAAAAGTACAGAATGTCTTGCGTATGTAATTTAGTTATTTATCTGAGTACACGTATTAAGACAGGAAATATTGCCATGCCATTACTTCACCAACTTACTCTCGTTGGAAGGCATTGGTGTCTATCTGAACAATGTTTCAGGTTGGGTACGATAGATGTCATGACAAAATAGAGAAAGCCATTTTTCTCAAAGGAAATACGAAACAGCTTTCTGAGGCAGCAGAAGGAGAACAAAGGAGAAAAAATGTCAAAACGTTGGGGCCAATGATCTCTCCAAGCTGTCCAGTTGGGTCTGTGTACACCAGAGTGCTAATGCCATGCCAATGCATTCACTTCTGGTTTCTTCAGCCAGTGCGATGCAGAATGGTTGCAGAAATTAGAAGGAGCCTCAGCTGGGCAAGAACAGCAGGCTGGCTTACCACCCCCTGTCTCCATCTCCCCTATCCTGTGAACTGAAGCAAATGGAGGGCCCCACTCCCCCCAGTTGACCGGCAGGTCACCCTGGAGACCAGCCATTTTTCTTATCTCTTGACCCTCTTTACCTTCTCAGGCCTACATGTGACTGCTGACCCACAGTTGGCCCCTAAACACACACACACGCACGCGCAGTTTGTTGGAAGATTTTACTGTGGAACCTTCCAGCAATGCACCTGTCAACTAAAATCTTCAGGGTCATCAAGGGTCTGACTCTTAAAATGCCGATGCTATTTTTTAAAGCTCTTCAGAATAGTAACCACAGTTACCAAATAGCTAATACCATCAGCTGTTTTTCTTCATTCAATGGTAGAACAGAAGTCTTAGCCTAAATAGGAGCTTTCCAAGATCTTGGTTGTTTGTGGAACTCAGGTTGCTTTCTAGATGAAGTTTCCTTTTATGTGAAAAGGATCGCAGAAGAGAAACTGTAGAACATTGCATATCCTTGCATATTTCAACAATATCAAATTCCTCACCTTCATGACAGAGATGTTAAAACCACACACAATAAAGCATAGCCACTGTGACAAATTTGACTAAATGGTTTTCCTGACAGCCTGACTTTGATGGAGGCAATCATAACCTGCAAGAGCTTGGCCTCCAGTCAAAACTATTAGGTATATAACAAATCTCTTACTGGCAGAACATTTTTCATGATTGAATCTCAACTGGGAGTCATTTTGAGCATCGTATTCATCAACAGAAGTATGTGCCCAGTTAAAAGCAAAGGAATGCTTACTGACATTTGCTTGGGGGCACAGTCAGAGGAAAACTTTTGCCTTATCATCTTCCTGAATGTTTTTGTTCTTCTGTTTCTGCAATGCCTTCTTGGAGAACATGACAGTAGCTGCTAACTTTGTACGATACAATACAATGCAGCATAGGAACAGGCCCTTCAGCCCACCAAGCCTGTGCCAATTCCTCGTCCTTATTTAGACCCGTTACTTATTGCCCAGACATGGTTGCTATCTTCTTTCCACCTCCCACTCATGAGTCTGTCAAGACACATCTTACATGTTGCGAACTTGCCTGCTTCCACCACCTCCACTGTCAGTGTGTTCCAGGCACCCACCGCCATCTGTGTGCAAAATTTTCCCCACACTTCTCCATTAAACTTTCCCCCTCTCACTTTGAATCTGTGCACTCTTATAGTTGACCTTTCCACCCTGGGGAAAACGTCTGACTATTCACCCTATCAATGCCTCATAATTTTGTAGACCTCTATCAGGTCACCCCACAGCCTCCATCTTCCAGTGAAAACAACCTCTGAGTTTATCCAACCTCTCTTCATAATTAAAACCTCCAGACTAGGCAATATCCTGGTAAACCTTCTCTGCACCTTCTCCAAAACATCCAGTCCTTCCAGTAGTGTTGCGACCAGAACTGTACATACTATTCCAAACATGGTATAACTAAAGTTTCACAGAGCAACAATGTAACTTGTCAACTATTATATTCGATGCCAGGCCAATGAAGTAAAGCGTGCTCTATGCTTTCTTGATCACCTTATCTACCTGTATTGCCACTTTCAGGGATCTGTGGACCTGTACGCTCACATCCCTCTATATGTCAAAGCTACTGTGGGTTCTGCCATCTATTGGAGAATTCACACCTAAATTTAATTTTCTAAAATATATCACCTTGCTTCTGTATGGATTAAACTTCATCGGCCATTTCTCAGGCCAAATCTGCAATCTCTCTAGATTCTGCTACATTCAATTCAATCCTCCTCACTATCTGTGAGTCTGCCAATTTTGGTTTAATCTGCAAAGTGACTTATCAGACCACTCTATAAAGGATAGTTCGTGCCTCACAAACCTTATTGAGCTCTTTGAAAAGGTGACCAAACAGGTGGATGAGGGTAAAAGCGGTTGATGTGGTGTATATGGATTTCAGCAAAGCGTTTGATAGGTTCCCCATGGTAGGCTATTGCAGAAAATACAGAGGCATGGGATTGAGGGTGATTGAGGGTTTGGATTAGAAATTGGCTTGCTGTCAGAAGACAGAGGGTGGTGGTTGATGGGAAATGTTCATCCTGGAGTTCAGTTACTAATGGTGTACCACAAAAATCTGTTTTGGGGTCATTGCTATTTGTCATTTTTATAAATGACTTGGATGAGGGCGGAGAAGGATGGGTTAGTAAATTCGTGGATGACACTAAAGTCGGTGGAGTTGTGCATAATGTGGAAGGATGTTGCAGGTTACAGAGGGACATAGAAAAACTGCAGAGCTGGGCTGAGAGGTGGTAAATGGAGTTTAATGCAGAAAAGTATGAGGTGATTCACTTTGGAAGGAGCAACAGGAATACAGGGTACTGGGCTAATGGTAAGGTTCTTGGTAGTGTGGATGAGCAGACAGATCTCAGTGTCCATGCACATAGATCCCTGAAAGTTGCCACCCAGGTTGGTAGAGTTGTTTAGAAGGCATACAGTGTGTTAGGTTTTATTGGTAGAGGGATTGAGTTTCAGAGCCATGAGGTCATGCTGCAGGTGTAAAGAACTCAGGTGCGGCCGCACTTGAAGTATTGCATACAGTTCTGGTCGCCGCATTATAGGAAGGATGTGGAAGCATTGGAAAGGGTGCAGAGGAGATTTACCAGGATGTTGCCTGGTATGGAGGGAAGGTCTCATGAGGAAAGGCTGAGGGACTTGAGGCTGTTTTTGTTTGAGAGAAGGCGGGTAAGAGGTGACTTAATAGAGACATATAAGATGATCAGAGGATTAGATAGGGTGGACAGTGACAGACTATTTCCTGGGATGGTAATGGCTAGCACGAGGGGACATAGCTTTAAATTGAGGAGTGATAGATATAGGACAGATGTCAGAGGTAGGTTCTTTACTCAGAGAGTAGTAAGGGCGTGGAATGCCCTGCCTGTAACAGTAGTAGACTCGCCAACCTTAAGGAGATTTAAATGGTCATATGGATGATAATGGAATAGTGTAGGTTAGATGGGCTTCAGATTGGTTTCACAGGTCGGAGCAACATCAAGGGCTGAAGGGCCTGTACTGCGCTGTTATGTTCTATGTTCTATGTTCTTGACCATTTCTATTTCTTACAAACAATAAGGTTCCAGCACTGATCCCTGCAGAACACCACTAGTTACTGATCTCAATTCTGAAATGCACCCTTCCACCACTACTCTCTGTATTCTATGACTAAGCCAGTTTTGTATCCCATCAGATTCTACCTTTTGTACTGGTCTGCCATGGGGTAACTTATCAAATGCCTTACTAAAGTCCATGTAGACAATATTCACTGCCCTTCCCTCATCAATCATTCTTGTTACCTCCTCAAAAACTCAATCAAGTTGGTGAGAAATGAACTTCCTTGCCCAATATCATGCTGCCGATCAATAACCAGTCCATTTGTTTCCAAATATGAATAAATTCTGTCTATCAGTATCTTCTCCACAGCTTCCCCACCATTGAAGTCAGGCCCACCAGCCTGTAATTACTGGGATTATCTCTGCTTGAGAAGGGAAACAAAGCAAAAACAGTGGCCATTCTCCGAGGCCAAAGTTAACACAAAGATAACTGTTAAGGCCATGGCAATTTTCTTACATGCCTTCCACAGTATCCCGAGAGAGATCCATCTGCTTTCAAGACACCCAACACTTCCTCCTTCATTATGCTAATCTGCCTCAGAGTATTCAGACACCTTCCCCTAGCTTTAACATCCCTCACATCCCTCTCTTGGGTCAATACCATGGAAAGTATTCATTAAGGATCTCACCCATTTCCTCTAGCTCCACATCCTTTATCCTTGAGTGGGCCTATTCTTTCCCTAGCTATCTTTTTGTTCCTAATATGTGTATAAAATGCATTGGGATTCTCCTTTACCGTCCTGGCCCAGCACATTTCATCGCCCTTTTAGCCCTCCTAACTCCCCTTTTGATCTCTTTCCTGCTTTCTCCATATTCAAGGACTTCATCTGTTTTTAGTGGTTGAGACATCAGATATGCTTCCTTTTGATTTTGAAGAAACTAATAATTTCCCCTGTCATCCAAGATTCTCAAATCCTGCTATTCCTGTCCTTCATTTTCCCAGGAACATACCTGTTCTGAACTCCAATCCACTGGCCTTTTGAAGGGTCCTTCACTCAGACTTAGATTTACGTTCAAAACAGCTGCTCCAAATCTAGATCCTCTAATACTTGCCTGGCTCGGTTATAGTTGGCTTTCCCCCAATTTAACACCTTTGTTCAAGGTCCTTATCCATAAGTATCCAAAAACTTCGGGAATTATACTCACTATTCTCAAAATGCTCCCCCACTATAACTTTGATTATCTGGCCGGGTTCATTTCCCAACACCAGGTCCAGTATGGTCCCTTCCTTTGTTGGGCTATTCTGCTTCAAAAAACCCTCCTGGTGAGGCCTACCAAATTACTCACCATCTAAATCCCCAACACTAAGGGAGTTCCAATCAATATAGAGGAGAAATCACCCACCACAACAACCTTGTTATTTTTACATCTTCCCAAAATCTGATGACAGATCTCTTTGTCTTCCACTGGCTGCTGGGAGGCCTGTGGTACAATCCCAACATTCTAATTGTACCTTTCCTATTCAGGAATCCATAATGCCTCGCTCTAAGATCCCGCCAGGGTGTCCTCCCTCAACAAAGCTGTGATGTGCTCTCTCACCAGAAATGCAACTCCCCCACCTCTTTTACTTCCTCCTGTCTCAGCTAAAACATTGATATCCTGGAACATTAAGCTGCCAATCCTGTACTTCTTTCAATCATGCCTTCGTGATAGCAACATCATCATAACTGCATTAATCAATCTGAGCTCCAAGTTCATCCGTCCAACCTGTTACACTTCTTGCATCGAAGCAAATACAATTCAAACCTTCAGTTCCACTGAGCTCAGCAACCTCTCCCTGACTAGTTCCTCTTAGCTATATTTTCCCTCATTTCAAGTTCTTTCCCAATCTCTATATCTACTGATCTGCACCTCCAGTTCCCATCCCCCTTCCACACCCGTTTAAAGTCTTCTGAGTGGCACTATAAAACCTTCCTGCCAAGATATTGGTTCTCCTCCTATTTAGGTACAACCTCTCCTCTTGTACAGGTACCACCTTCTATGAAAGACATCCCAATGATCTTTGTATCTGAAACCCTTTCCCCACACCAACTCTTTAGTCACATGTTCAATTGTACTCTGTCTCCACTCCTAGCCTCAGTAGCATGTTGAGAAATCCTGAGAATATGACCAAAGAGGTCCTCCTTTTTAGTTTCCTACCTAATGCCCTGAATTATCATTGCAGGATCACACTTCCCACCAATGTCATTTATACCAATACAGACTATGACTTCTATCTGTTTACCCTCCTGTTTCAGGATGCCTTGTACCGCTTAGCGACATCCATGATGCTGGCACCAGTGAGGCAACAAACCGTCCTGGAGTCCCTGCTGCTGTAACCTAATGGGCTAAACTCTTCATCAGTACCCAAAATGGGACATGTATTTGGCAGGGGCACAGCTGCGGGGGAATTCCTGCACTGACTGCCTGATCCATCTTGTGGTCACCCATCTATCTTTCTGTACTAGCGAGTTTTGAGAAGATTTGTAGCTCAGGTTGAGGTTCTGGATGTGAGTTTGCTCGCAGAGCTGGAAGGTTCGTTTTCAGATGTTTCGTCACCATACTAGGTAACATCATCAGTGAGCCTCCGACGAAGCGCTGGTGTTATATGGTGAAATGACATCACCAACACAAGGAAACCTAACCAGATAAATAGAAAGCGGGACATAAAACCAGCGCTTCGTCGGAGGCTCACTGATGATGTTACCTAGTATGATGACGAAATGTCTGAAAACGAACCTTCCAGCTCAGCGAGCAAACTCACATCCAGAATCTTTCTGTACCTTGGGTGTGACCATGTTTCCATCTATGATGCTCTCTGCCATTTGTGTGCTCCTCAGTCTCTCCCAAATGTCGCTCATGCTTATTCTTTGTTGATGAGCAGCTGAAGCTGGGTACACTTCCTGCAGTTGTAACTAGCAGGGATGCTCTTAGCATCACAGTTGACCACATCTCGCAGACGGAACACAAAATCCCACCAACTGACATCAGTAACTCTTTATTGGCGGTCAGATTAAAAGTTAAATTTTAATTAGCTACCTCAAAATTACAGTTATTTCACTCTAACAAATTGCATGCCCAACTTACTCACTATACTAACCAGAAGATCAACTAACAGTACTAACCCTTCAGAAAAGCTGAGACACACTTAGCCTGTACTGCAATGAGATTCCTTCACCTGTAGCAGCAAGGGAATGAATTTAAAATAAACCTACCTCTGAGCTAATCTATTCAAGTTTAAATGGCAGATGCATTGGCTCCTAAGATAAAAAATTCTGAACTGCAGCCAAAGCTAGGGACTGTATTTTGATGAGACATAAAAGGACCACCTTATCAACTGTTTGGTGAAACAGACTCTCTAAAAACAAAATTTAACTCAAGGTATTACTAATGATATTTGGGACCAATAAGAAATTCTACCTTAATGAGAATTGCACTAGTTTTAACCAAAGGAATTAACATTGATACAAGCCTGAATTTTCATATTTTTTGACTAGTGCTGTTTTTTTTGAGTGAGATTCAATTTTTCTCATACAACTATCCGCTTTTCATGGTACTAATCATGTAATTGGTGTCTCTGGCCCCAGTTATAAAATCATGTGGTTGAAGTGACAGAACCATCCGTCACTGCTGAGACTTTGTGGCATATTTAAATCCCAGCTCCCCACAACACTTCAAGCATCAGGTCAGGAACTGGCCTTTACACTGTGAAAGTGCACTGTACCCCCATGGAAAGCTCCTTAGCTTGGTGGCAGAGACCAGCAGCTGCTCATGATTGGGTAACTGGAAAGAAGGGTGGTGCTTTATCCTGCTGCTGGGCAAAGAAGGCCACCCCACCGGGCTCTGCCAGCCTGAATCAAGTTGACAAGAGTAAATGTGGGGTCCGAGGTTAAATGCAACATACTGCAGTGCATGGAGAAAGTTAAAAATGATCTCCTATGCTCCGCAAGGAAAAATGCCACTATCTCTTCTTTACCCTGTCTGTTTCAACAAATCATTTGCAATAAATAGATTTTTGGCAGATAAGATTGACTATATAACACCAAGTGCTATCGATTATGCTACATATGGTTCACACAGACAAGCTTTCTTTCGATCTGCTTTCCATGAAAGCATTAACTTATTCTTGATATAAAACAAATAAAATAATACAAAAATTTACTTTGTATTTTTATTTAAACCACAAGGTGTCCTTTGAACAGATGGATTCTTAAACTTTGCTAAGACGCACCTCAGCAAGCCAATACTTTGGATCAAGGACAATAATCCAAGAACCAGATAATGAAACTCACTGCAGTGAAATTCTCACTCTTCAGATCCTAAGGAGCTAGAATTCTCACGCAACCAGAAGACAAGATTCCAAAGGGCAATTCCAGATTCTTTAGATCTTTACTGGCATTGACTTCTGGAAGGGAATGATGGTTCAGATACTTTATTAAAGCTTATTTGAGAATGGCTTGATTGAGAAAGAGAGAATCAGCTATTGCAGCCAGTATACCAGTGTATATAGGTGATTCTGGATCCTTGTTTTTGGAACATACATTCATCTTATGGTAGATACGAGTCAATGATGACGTCAGCTTGTATGAGGGCGCATAGCTACAAATTGAGGGGTGATAGATTTAAGACAGATGTCAGAGGCAGGTTCTTTACTCATGTAAATGGCAGGTTCATGCAACTGGGTGCAACCACCCCCCAACACCACACATCCCACACACGCCACATATCAGGAAGATTACTGTAGTCCCTAAGGGATTAAAAAATTATTTGAAGCAAACAGCACTCCACAAATAAAGTATTTTTATTTGTCAGTATAACTGGGATATTAAACACAACACTAACCAGTAAATTTGGCTTTATTGAAGAATGCACACATGTTGCTCAACAACACATACCTCAAGTCCCACTTCACACAGCAGTTCAATGGTAATCACCAATGATTGGAAGTGTGAATTCAAAAAGGCCAGTATTTGTTCATTCACATTGAATTGCTGCTCAATATGACATTGGAATATTCTGTTTATATTGTTGACTTTTAATAAGTTCCCAAACATATCCAGTCTCCAGTGTAACACCCTTCGAATGCTTGCTATGATAAGTTCTCAAACATAAGATATTTCTTACTGGAGAGAGACACATCATCTCTGGCTACAACATGAGCCCTCTGCAACTTGGATTATCTCAGAATACTCATCTGAAAGGACAGAAGAAAAATAGTCCATGGAGTTACAAAAGCTTGAAGTATTTGCATACAATGCCACAGACCACAGAACATCCACTTAAGCCAGTTAGTTGAAAAGCAAACAGAAGGCAGAAGAAAAGTATGAAAAAAAGTATTCCACAAAACACTGGCACACACAAGAGAATCTGTAGATGACATGTGTAATTGTTCACCACATTTAAAAGTAGCCTCAAAAGACAAAGGTTGCATCATGCTGCGTTTCAGTTTTTAGCTGATTAGTGAAATGGTTTTCTCAGTCATCAAATTTCTTGTTTGTAGCAGAATGATCTTTGATCTTTGTGCTCCAGCCCAAAGCACACCCCACTGGCTTAAATTAACATGAAACTCACAAAATAACATGCTCCAGAGAATGATGCATATGACATTATTAAATCTACTGAAACATTGAGGCAGAGGGGCTGACTTTGGCAGCATATTAAAATGCAACTTCATGTTAAATCATTCCTTAATCAAACCTATTCCCTAGAAACTAAAACATAAATTGCTGGAAATGTTCAGCAGGCCAGGCAGAATCCAACATGAGATTTCCTGAAGGTGAAATATTCTCTTTTAGAAAGGGCCAACTCAGAAATTAGAATTCATGTCACATCCATGAAAAGCTGGACACTAATATTTGGTGAGTATTAGGTTCGATTAAACTGCATTTGCACTCAAATAAAAGCAGTACATTGTGCATGAAAGCAGAATCAAATGGCAAATAGTAATAACAATGATAAAATGAAGATAACCAATGGTGATATAAGAAAAGATTCACAGGGAGAAATGAAAACAGTTCGCGTATATATTCGGGGTATCATGTGCAGCAAGATAAAGTATTGGGTCTGCAAACTCTACCAGTCAATCATTGGAATAAATTCATCTCGTCATAAAATGGGATGTTACAGAAGCTGGTCATCATTAAAACTGCTATTTCAATTACGCTTAATGTTTTTTTTCTTCCTCTTTAACCGACTGTGTGGCATTATCAAAATATGAGGGCATGAGGCTTAATCTAGTTTGTCTTTGGATAGCAGATGCCATGTAGATGAGCCATGAGTTCCAGGGGTGTACACAGTGCTCAGGTCAGAAGCAAACCCAAAATGCTCAGGTCAAGGACCAGAGCAGGGTTGGCAACCCTACCGAGGAGCAGGACCCAGACCCCATGATTGCAATCCTTGCCTCTGCCATGCAGCACACAATATTTTAAAATGATGTTTCATTATTGCTTTCTATCCAGTGTTGGGCAGACACCAAAGACCTGCACATTTCTTTTAGCTCCTCTGGAGGCGAGGCTCATACTGACCTAATTCAATAAAATAAAGTCTGTTAATTTTGTAACACTGTAATCATGAACACATATTTCATATATAACAAACCATATTCATTTTTAATAGCCACGTGCTTGGATTTGGTTAAATCCAATTGTTTACAAGTCATCAAGATCAGAAAACATCGCCATCAGTTAATTTGATTACCACCTTAAACAAAGAGCACTCACACGCAAAGTCAAAAGGCAGACTTTCAAGTGTGACAACAGGAATTTGCTCATGGTTTCAATTCAGTGCAATGCAAGCATATTGTTGCATTAGCCCCATGTGAAATTTGAAGCAGGCAATAGAGCAGAAAATGGTGATGTCATCCATGTACAGAGAGGGTTTAAACTGCAGGCCTCCCTTGCCTGAAATAGTCACCCTTCTCAGGCTCACATCCTTCCTGATAGACTCAACAAAAGGCTCCATACAACACACAAACAAGGCAGGAGAGAGGGGGCAGCCTGGCCTGACTCCAGATCTGATCAAAGATAATAAAATGTGAGGCTGGATGAACACAGCAGGCCTAGCAGCATCTCAGGAGCACAAAAGCTGACGTTTCGGGCCTCGACCCTTCATCAGAGTCTAGGCCCGAATTCATTGGTCTAGGCCCGAAACGTCAGCTTTTGTGCTCCTGAGATGCTGCTGGGCCTGCTGTGTTCATCCAGCCTCACATTTTATTATCTTGGATTCTCCAGCATCTGCAGTTCCCATTATCACTCCAGATCTGATCAGGAAGCTTTCTGATACCCACTTATTGATTTGAGATCGTAAAACTAATGATATTGGTGCAGAGTAGTCAGATCCAATTGCAGATTTTCTCCCCAAAGCCCATTTTGGACAGCAAGTCCCACATGTACGTATACGATATCCTGTCAAAGGCCTTCTCCTGGTCCAGGTTAATGAGGCAGGTGTCCACCCTCCCGCTACTGCTCTTAAGCTATACCGTACTGCACTCAGGGATCATATCCCTGACGAGCACAAAGCTCTCAGAGATCATACTGCCTGGTACAACACAGGTTTGGTTGGGGTGAATCACCGATCCCAGAGCAGATCTGACCCAGTTGTCAATGATCTTAGACAGAATTCTGCAGTCTGCATTCTGCAATGAGATTGATCGCCAATTTCTAATTTCGTCCCTCTCCCAATTCCGCATGTCGACGAGCGTGATGATACTATTCCTCATGGATTCACACATGCTATCTGCCAGAAGCACACTGTCTAACAGCTCCAGCATGTCCTGGCCAAACAAGTCTCACAGAGCTGAATACAAGTGAAACAGAAGCTATCGCTTCCGGGAGTTTTATTCATTTCTAAGGATTCAAGGGCCTTTGTCAGCTCATCCAGAGAAAACGGTTGGTCCAGACTCTCCCGCATCCAAGATCACCGTGATACAGGACAGGGATAACTGAGAGGCTGCACTGTCTGTGGGCCTCATGTCATGGAAGGATTTGCTGGTCCTCAGAATGTCAGACTGAGATGACACTACTAAGCCATCTTCTTCCTTCAGGCTAGTGAGCACAGGGCTCTCCTTGTACAACATCTGGAAGAAGAAATACAAGCACGTCTCATCCTGCTCCACGGTGCAGACCCTGGACTGGAAGATTATCTTGGAAGCTTCTGAGGCAAACAGCGAGGCTTGCTAGCTCTTCGCCTCCTGCAGATCCTCGCTGACATTGTTCCCTATTGTCTGCAGCAGGAATAGGTACTGCGTGGTTTTCTGGAGTTTGGGCAGTTTTTCATGCCTCAGTCTCATCCTTCTGAACATCTTTGACGAAAAAGAACCTCTTGCCATGATCTGGTGCCATTTGGGCAGGAACGCAGAAAGGAGGATCTGGCTCCAAATGAGAGACTGTCAGGCTCTGCTCCTGATCGGGAGCGTTGCTGTTGCTGGATGTCCAGAGCTATGGTGCAGTGGGTAACCCATGGCTCTGATGTCTGAGGGTTGGGCTTTACCAAGCCCCTTGGGATGTACAGCATTTCCGGGTTGAGAGGGGGTGCTCCTCTCCTGGTCCCCCGTGGTGCTGTGCCTCTTGTTTTGTTCATGGCCATCTCTCTGCACATCATCATCATCGGAAAAGCTGTTGCTATGTCTGTCATGCAGCTGCCTCTTTCCATTTTGCTGTGGGCCTGTGGGGGTCCGACTTTGGAAGCTGTTTCTTACCACTATCCACTCCCCTGAATCCTTCACTTCCTCTTCCTCCGTTGACTCTGGCCAGGTAGGAGTTGGCTCAGTTGCCGTGCCTGTGCGCTGGTTACCTTTTCCTCCTCTCTGGCCTGTCCCTTCTTCCTGGTGGCCGTCATTTCAGTCTTCTTGCTGGAGGGTGACAGCTGCAGTGGTAGTGAGATGGAAACGGACTATCAGTGGTGGAAAGGAAATAGGACCTGAAGCTCAGTGTTAAGCAAAGGCTGAGGCTGATTATCTCCAGGTTCAGGTGACAACAGAAATCAGCATAGAGTCTGAGCCAGAAACAAAGCTGCAGAGCCTTGCTGAAAGTCAGTTAGACGGCTTTAGTCATCTCAAAGTGGACTTCAATGAGACTTTTTGCTCATTTCATAAACAATGGAGCTAAACAATTCAACATCCCTAAAGTTGTCAAGCAGTTGACAATGGCAACAAAGAGAACAAGTTGCAGACTTACGATTGAAATTATCAAAAGACAGTGTGCAATTAAGATAAAGAGCCAAGGATGGCTGAAGCCTTCTAACATTGAACAGGCAGTGGTGGGAGTAAAAGCTATTACTGAAAATGCATTGAGATGGGTAGGAATGGCAACAAGATGTGACAGTTTGACTGAGGTTTAACATGGAAGAGAAACAGTTTTACTTTATAGAAAGCTTTACATTAAGGGTGCATTGTTTTACCATCCCTTTTAAAAAATCACAGGTATCCTGGTAAACATATTTAAATCACTTGAATAATTGCACTTATAGTAGGATGGAATATTTGTCCCTTTAAAATACTACTGGAAACAAAAAGAAAATCATGAAGGGGCACTGTGGCTCAGTGGTTAGCATTACTGCCTCATAGTGCCAGGAACCGTATTCAATTTCCATCTCAGGCGACAGTCTGTGTAGAGTTTACTCATTCTCCCCGTGTCTGTGTGGGGTTGCAGTCCAAAGTCGTGCAGGTTAGGTGAATTGGCCATGCTAAATTCCCATTGTGTCCAGGGAATTTGTAAGCAAGGTGGGTTAGACGTGGGAAATGCAGGGGTAGGGGAATGGGTCTGGATCAGATGCTCTTCAGACAGCCAGTGTGGATTTGTTGGGCCGAATGGCCTATTTCCACACCAAAGGGGCTCTAAAAAATGTTGTGTTTAATTTGTAGGTAAACAGTGCAGAAAATAACAAAGGAAAGGTGAACATAAAAACCAAGGGTGGTGCAAATTATGTAAAACAATATAAGAAGACATGATAAGTTTTGTTCTGTTGACCAATTTGCTGTTGCAACACACTGATTAACTGAAAAGTGATTGCTCAAATAGGCTGAGAGTGTGCAGGAATAATAGCTTTTCTTAATTGTTTGGTTCCAACATATTTCAAATTTGAAAACAAAATGCTGATTGGCATCTGTGTGCAATTGCTTGAGTAATGGAATGGAAAGTTTTCAATTTTTTTTCCCCTTGCCACATCTATAAAGTTTCTAAATTGTTTTGAATCCCTTGTTACCATCTTTTTTAAAAAAACTATGTTTCACAACATGTAATTCTCTTATCCAGTGGTTTGCAATCAATACTGTATACATCATACAAACTAATGAATCTTCTCAGACTATATAGGTCGGAGCAGCAGTGGTCCATTACAATTGTCCCCAGGCTCAAAAAGGAAACATAGGCAGAATTCCTGCGACAATTTTTTCCTCAAGACATCAATTATTGAAACCCAGCTGAAAAGGCCCCCTACTGTTATAATTAGATTCATTAAGGAATTGCACATACAGAAGCAAACGAGGTGATCCTCATGACAGCAAAGTTGACAACGGAAAAGAGAAACCCCTCGATTCCAGTGTCAAATCCCACACCCGAGCAATGAATATATTACACACATGGTCAAAAATGGAAAATAAATCAAAAACATGAATGAACAACAGCCAACATAAACATAGGCTGCACATGAGGGATCAGTAGTTTAGCGGATATGAACCAGTTGCAGCTGACTTACTCGTATTACCTGGGTACCAATTCTGTTTACTTGCTGTGAACCATTGGTAAGCATGTCATTATTCTCCATAAATACACACAATAAGCAATAAAATGGAATAGAGAACTTAATTCAATCAGCTGTGAAGATTGAGGTATCATCTTTTTCAAAGCAAACTGACATAACTTAGTGCACTTATCAATTTTGCCTATATCCATGGTCTATTTCCACATTCTAAGTATTAACAATCAGTTAAGTGTGTTCCAATAAATAATTGCACTCAGGTGAAAATGTGTAAATCACGATATAGGGAGAAAAATGCATTCAGAATACAGGCATAATATCAAAGAAAATGATGTCATATCATGTTACTTTACTGATAAAAAATATCAAGAAACCAATCGAAAGGCAACTTCATCTAAGAAAGAATCATAAAAGCTTATGGCCCAGCAAAAGAAAGTGCAGGAGGAGAAAAAAATTTACATTCACACTTTACGAACTGTAAACCCCTTCATAAGAAAGCTTATCAAAAACATTAAATCCGGAATCACTGACAGCAGAGACTGCGGAATAAAAAGCTCATAATTACTCCATTTACAAGATCAGTAGGGACTCAAATATTACCTACTGTGACGAATGGACGCTATCTTAAACATAGCAATTCTACAACTGTAATTCACAACAGAAAATGAGAAAGAACACGCTTCCACAGAGCTGAAGTAAAGGCAACTAAGGTTTGGGACATATTTTGTAATGATCCTGAGCAGTGCATTTTCACCACAGTTGCACAAAGAAATCATGCTTTTTTTTTCCTGATTTGCCTCACCACTCTGTGCTAGACCTTGAAATAAACTCCAACTATTCAGCATCAGACAAGTTGCCAGTACTCTTAAAAGCACAGCACAACAAATATCTAATTCTAGAGGGAACTACATGACATTCATTAAAATGACCATGCTAGAAAATACACATCATTGTAAAGGATATTAACAGGAAGTTTTACTAAATCATGTAGATAGAAAAATGTTGCTCCATACCCTGAAAAACCCTAGCTTACTGCCTCATTGCCACAGAGTGAAAGAAATAAACAGTATCATCATCCTGCCCTTAAACATGATAGGAAGGGACAGAGGTACATTACACAAATGTTCACCAAGCAACTTTAACTTCCAACTTAAATCAAGTTTTCAGCAGCTCTTCAAAGAGTAACTTCCACATACCTCCAGAATCTGGTCTTGAGTCTGTAATCCCCCTTCTTTGTCTGCTGGCCCATTCTCCACTACTTTTGACACAAAAATCCCCTCACATGCTGCACCCTCTTGATTTTCCTTCAAAATGTGGTGAAAGCAAAAAGAAACAAAATTAGTATTTGAAGTGTGCAATTTGAAACAGAATTGATGTGAAGACATGAGTAGGAGGAGATGACAAACTCAAATGGCAAATGGGAGCCAATGGAACAGGCAAGGATCTGACAGTATTTTCTCCAGTAGCAACGGCTGAAGTGATGACAACAGCTGTGAACTGAGGTGGGTGAGCTTCCAGCTGGGTATTTTACCTGAGATAGTAGGAAGTGCCGGAGAATCGAAGATAACAAGGTGCAGAGCTGGATGAACACAGCAGGCCAAGGAGCATCAGAGGAGCATGAAGAAGAGGAGGAGGAGGAGGAGGAGGAGTTACCTGATGTGGCAATTCCTATGTTATTGTCCACAATGTAAATTGGATATTGTGGCATTGAAGAAACCAATGCACACTTACGGTAGCTAGCCATTATATGCAAACGTGACATTCACTGGCACAAATGTTTCTCGCCTAACATCAAACTAAGAAGTTACAACGAAACATCATGCTTCTTATAACATGTCATTATTCATGTGATCCAGAGATTATTACACACTCAGGTCACATGCTATGATGCAGTGATGACATCATAACCATGTCTCTTAAAAGTATACTGACCATAAAGGTAGAAGTTTATCCCAAACATGTATGCATGGCTAGGCACAGGCACAATGTGCCAATTAGATAATTATACAAACAGATAAAATAGAGTTTACAAGAATAACACTTCAAATATCAGTCATGCTTTGGAGGTCTGACAGTTTATCCTGATCGGGTGATCGTACAGCCAGCTGGAAAGATATGAAAGACAGCCTCCTTATCTGATAAATTAGTTGTTGTGCTGTGGAATTTTGGCATGAACATCACCTTACAATCAGTGTCATCAGAGAATTCTTCTTTACTGTCTTTGTGCACTGTCTTTGATGGGTGTGCTGCATATTGGTTTGAGCTGGCTTCTTTTCTTTCACCATATAGCATCATGATCAATAAAGACTTTCCATGATTTGGACTGGTGGTATGTTTTAGAGACCTTAGCTAGTATCTAGGAATGTGAATTTGAATTTCAAAATCAAACTATCAGCCCAGTGCACCTTTTTCATAATTCTCTACCTCCTCATTTTTTATGTATTGCTTTCATTCTCCTCGATCTTTGAACGGGAATGTCCTATGTCTTGTAACAATTCGACAATTAAATGCTGGGTAAGGACTCTTGCACTTGCCTCCAAGCATAAGTTGTGCTGGGGTTAGTGATTCCTTCTCATCTGGGGTTGCATGAAAAAGTAGCAATGCAAAGGGTAAATTTTGCTTTGCCGCTTTACGCTTTGTGATTATTGGATGGTAAATACTGACCAATCATTCTGCTGACCCACATGAGTGTGGGTGGTCAGGTGGTAACATGATCATGGGGTCACTTACAATTAGTGTACACGTATCAAAATGTTTTGTTTGGAGTATTGCCATCCACTGTCGGGTATTACCTAATCCAGGAGACAGAGCAAACAAAAAATAATGCTCACCACTTCAGTCACGTTCATCGTGTTGTTAAGTGGTTGAACAATGTGAAATGTGGGAAATTAATGCATCACAAGGATGTAATTTGCCTGTGCATTAGGTAAAGGTCTGTTGCAATTTTCATCCAAGAAGGAGATGGAACAATGTGTGAATGCAGGGACTCCATTTACTGTTGCAGCTGATACCTTTAACTTGCCTCATAGGTGGTTACAAATCATTAAACATCCTCTTTCATCTCTGGCCTGTCCCCAGATAATTGTGCAAGCTATCTTGTGCATTCGATAGCCCAGAGTAATAGGGACAAGATATCTTGACATGATTCTTTTTGTATGAAGACTCATTTGCCCTTGAAAATGTTACTATCCAAACGGTGTTCGAAATGTTCTTGGGATTCTTCTGCTAAATAGACAATCTAGTATCAATGTTTCACATCTAGTTTTGGAAAGAATCTTGTACAAGAAAATTTAATTCTTCCAGCTTCATGACCTTGTGTGGATATCTTTAAGTGAAAGGTTGACATGCCTTGGATCTAGACATATTCATATGGTGCCATCTTTCATTAAAACACATATGATGGAACACAGCAATCTGTGTGCTGGGCACCTTTCACATTATACCATATTGTTCCATCTTTAAATTTCCACTGGAAGGTTTGCATGAATGTAAATGGTGAACTACCTTGGAAGACAAATAAATGGGATTGCATCACCCTTAAAATGCAATACAGCATGTGCGCGCTATCTCAAGCATTCAATACCCAGTGTAATACAGACACAACATCCTGACATGATTCTTTCAGTATTAGGACTCATTTGCCCTTGAAAAAGGGCTTTTTGTGATATAAAAAGTTCATCTCTGTGCTGCCAAGATAAATGAATGTTTCAGGTACTTATTACAGTCATGCCATCTCTCGATATTGATCTTCTGCAACTTTTGCAGTTGCTCACCTTGCGTAGTTGTCAACTGCAACTGTTCACATTGACTCTGGCAAAAATCTAATGCATCAAAGGTGAGAACATCTTCAGCTTCATAATCTAAAGCATCAATATGTTGATCATGAGGAATGTTTTGGTCCTTGTGTGGCTTGGGTAATGTGCTCAGCATGTTAGGCATAATGTTCCCGTTACCAAGCTTATATCTCACTTCAAAGTTATATCCTTGCACCGTAATGTGCAGGTACTACAAACATGGGTGTGCCTCATTTATAGTTTATGGCAGATCATGTCTACTGTCTTATGATTTGTTCCAATAATGAATTTCTTGCTAAATAAATGTCTTGAACTCTACATTAGAATAGCTGACTTGAGCAGATCACAGGTTATCCAAAACGAGAGCAATAGCTTTTTTGTCTTGCAAAAGATATGTGCACAGACCTTTTTAATATTCCTTAACCTTGAGAATTATCTTTCTGCAGCAGGCAAGATTTTGCTGACAGAACATGTTTGAAAGAACTAAAGACATAGCAGTCATCTTTCCACTTGTAGAGGACATCCTTCTTGAGTAGGTCTCTTAGCAGAGATATCTCGTCCATGAAACTGGGAATATGTGGTGAGAATACATAACTCGAGGCAGCATCACAGATCTCGCATAATCTGCAGGGTGGCATTTGTTTTACATCCTTCGTCTTACCACAAATCAAGACAGACTCCATTGGCAAAGCACACAGACCCTGAGAAGTACGTCCAGCTAAAACTGACCACCATTTTGTGCTGTTAACTGATAATTCTTGCCATTATGCTGCTGTCATTTGTAGGTGAAGGTTGTGAACATACTCTGTCTTCATCTTGCCCATGATCACGATATGATCAAACATACCAGGTATATTTTCAACAATACATTCTATACACTGCTAGAACATGTCTTAACAAACTGAGAACCAAAATGATAACTGATGAAAATAGTAATATCCAAATAGTGTCAAAATGTCGTAGGCTCTTGGGATTCTTCTGCGAAATGGACAGGCCAGTATCAATGCTTCACATCTAGCTTTGGAAAGAACCTTGCTCAAGAAAATGTTGCTTTTTCAGCTTCATTACCTTGCATGGGCACCTTTAAGTGAAAGGTTGGCATGTCTTGGATCTAGACAGATTCATATAGTGCCAGCTTTCTTTAAGATGCATTAAGATGGAGCAACAGCAACTTGTGTGCTGGGCACTCTTTTACATTATATCATTTTGTTCCATCATTGAAGTTCCACTTGAAGGTTTTCCTGAATGTAAATGCTGAACAACCTTGGAAGATCAATAACTGGGGTTACATCACTCTTAAAATGCAAAAGGGCATTACCCTTGAAATTAGCAAACAATTCAATCCTTCCAGATACAAGTGTATGAGGTCATTGATTGATTTGATGGTATGGTCTATTCCACTGCTGTGCGTGATTTCAATCTCATCACCTGTGTCTACATTGAAATCCACTGTGCTGGTAGTCCCTCCACTGTTATATCATTGTTGTTTACAATATAGAAGATTTCAGGGAGCCAAGATGAACTTGTAAACTGGCACTTAAGTTTGATTCTGTAAGTTCAGAAAGTCATGCTCTAAATATGGAAATATTTAAAGCTGCTGACCAGTTGGCCTTCAATTCGCTTTCCAAATATCTGCTGTTAACACATTGTAGCTTTCTTCATAGAGTTTGCCTCCATCAGGTTATTTTTTTGGATGTAGCAATGCTTATGTTATCTCCATGACGTAAGTAACTAGGCATGGATATCATGGTGTTGATGAAACCAATGGATGCTTATTACAGCTTTCTATTAATATACAACAGTATATTCACAGGCACATAGGCATCTGGACTAACATCAAGTGATTAAAACAACATTACTTCTTGAAGCATGTATTGTTTAAATGATCAAGTTAAGAGGAAGTCAGAGGTCTTCATGTTCTCACATCACATATTATGATACATTGATGATATCGTGAACATAAGGTATCCTGACATACTATATCTCCAAAGACTCTGAGACGAAACATAACTGCAACAACTAGGATCAGAAAGGAAGAAAGATTGGCATTTATATTGCACTTTTCCCACCACCAAATATCTCAAAATTACTTTAAAGCCAACAGGATATTTCCGATGGAGAGTCACAATTGTAACATTGGTAACAGGACAGCCGATTTACACACAGCAATATATAATAACAATAAACTGATAATGAGGAGATTGTTTGTTATTCTAACCTTAACTGAGCAATAAATAAGGCCAGGACAGCCAATAAACCTCTCTCGCTCTTTAAAATAATGCCATGGACGATTTTACATCTATCACAGGAAGCAGGTGGGAAGTCAGTTTAAAAACACAGCCAAAAATTTCAACCTTGACTCGTGTATGGTCAAAATCCTGGAATAGTGACTCACAGTCAGAATGAAACCAATTGAGCCACAGATGACAAAGGTATATTTTAATTATTCTAACCTACCACTTCCTTGTGAAAAATTGCAGGAGCTGCCATAGGTATTTCATTTGCATCATGAATGTGAACCATAAATATATTGTTTGAACTCTGTTGTGGAAACTAATTCAATGCAGTGAAAAGAACATGTTCAGTTCTTCTGCAAGGGACAACACAGACATCAGATGTTCTTAAAATCTTATTGCTGAACCCTGAGCACAACCATTGTTCCACATTCCAACAGGGAGACACGTTCTGAAAATACTGCTCAATCATCTTGAATTATAACTGGGTTGTATGAAGATACATACCGCACAAGGTCTGCCACCAATAATATTAAATCCCAGGGAACCCGAGTCCCGCTGCATGATGATGGTCAGTGTTTCTCCTCCCTAGAAACAGATTGCAAGTGTTAGACAGTTGAGCTGAGAACAACCGATTTAGCGATTAGCTACTAATTGGCCATAATAGGCTGAAGTAGAAAACATAATTTAGACGAAAGAAATTTGTAAACCAGTACACCAACCAAAAAACCAGAATCACACACAAGATATATTAACAACTTCTGGGGGTCAAAGCACTTGGAAAAATTGAATTGAGACTGATCTTGCAGTGTTTGATGGCACAAATGCCACTCCAACATGCAACCTTCCTCCAACCTCACACTGCAAACAGTAGTGTGGTGAGGGTTTGGAAATTTATCCTGGGCTATTTATCCCGAGTCTTTAGTTCTAAGATGAAGTTTTGTTCAAAGAAAACTCAAAAGCACTGGACATTTTCTTCTGCCAATATAATTCAGCCTCAGTGCTACTTGTACGACACGCATAACTGGGAGGACTGGGGTGCAAAACTATTCAGCTATCATTCAATTTGGTATAAAAGGTTTGACGTGGCTGCAAAATATCCTCAGCCTCCCTGATAGGCTAAACTAAGAATTAAAGAACTATCCTCATCTCAAAACAGCATCCTAGTCCAAAATGTACAAATCTGCAGTGGGAACCTCAAAATGTTTGAGGGAAAGTTGTGTCATTGACCATATCACAGAACAAGTTTAAATTGTTTCCTTTTCATAAAGTTGTAAATGCAAACATATTTAAACTGAGGAACGGTGGCAAGAACTGGAACTTATACAGTTAGACGTGTGTGGTTGTGTTAACTGATTCTGCATGTTGTTCAACTTGCAGTTGTCTGTGTGTGATGTGTCACAAATGTCTGCTGGTGTGCCCATGTCTGTAGGTGGATTGCTTAACTGTCTTTTCTGCCCAGCACCAGCTGTTTCCATCTGTGTACGTCTGACTGTACTGACTCACCTGTTAGGAACCTGTGTTAGAAACACTGCCAGCCAGCACTGGAGATATCCACACTACTGTATGCATGTAAGATAATAAAATGTGAGGCTGGATGAACACAGCAGGCCAAGCAGCATCTCAGGAGCACAAAAGCTGACGTTTCGGGCCTAGACCCTTCATCAGATGAAGGGTCTAGGCCCGAAACGTCAGCTTTTGTGCTCCTGAGATGCTGCTTGGCCTGCTGTGTTCATCCAGCCTCACATTTTATTATCTTGGAATCTCCAGCATCTGCAGTTCCCATTATCTCTGATACTGTATGCATGTATCTCCTCTGCGACCTCTCGCACTTTGTCCATCCCTCCATTTCTTTCTGTGTCTACCTCCTGTCTGTCTCTCTCGCCTCTCTCTCTGTCCAGCCTTTCCTAGTCTATCTACTCTCCCCTTTCTTTCTCTCTCTCTGTCCATCTGTTACCCCCTTGCTTCATTTCATTCTCTTCTGCCATCCCCTTTACCTCCTCTCCCTCCCTCCCTCTCTGACACCCAGCTATTCCTCTTTATAACTCACCTTCTCTAAATCCTTTCTCTGGTCCTCTCTGTCTGCCACTCTCCCACCCATGCCACTCTACTTTTTTTTCACTCTCTGTTCTCAATGCCTTTCCACCGAGTGGCACAATGGTTCAGTGGTTAGCACAACTGCCTCACAGCACCAGGGACCCAGTTTGAGTCTAGAACTGGGGGACTACATGTTCTCCCCATATCTGTATGAGTTTTCACCAGATGCTCCAGTTTCTTCCCACCATCCAGGGTTATGCATATGAGGTGGATTGGCCATGCTTAATTGCTGCATCGTGGGCAGGTTAGGTGGATTAGCCAAGGTAAATGTGGGATTACAGGGATGGGGGACTGGGTTTCAGTAGGATGCTCTTTGGAGGTTTGGTCTTGAATTGATGGGCCAAGTGGCCTCTTTCCACACTGTAGTGATTCTATGGTCTCTCATTCTATCTGAGCTGTCTACTCAGTCCCTGGTTTGTATCTTCCTGTTTGTTGTCAAAGTATTTTCTCAAGCGAGATTCCTGGTATCAGTCTGCTGCAACCCCATGTTGATTATTTTGCGTGCAATCATCCCATCTTCATCCCAAAAAACATGAAACTCGCCTCGCTCATGACCATTGAGTAGCTGGAGAGGCAGAAGTGCTTGCTGCTGCCATGGCTTCATTCTGCTGGACTCTATTTTTAAAGCCTAGCTTCATACCACTCATGAGCTGCAAACAAGGAACTGGCCTTTGGGCTTCACACTGTGGTATTTCAGTGTTAGCCCTAAGGAAATGACCGAAGATAGGCAAATAACTTCGCAGTTTGGTGACAAGTACCTAAAGTTCTGGTAGACAGTCTATGGAAAACAAGGACACTTTTTCCTGCTGACCAGCAGAAGGGTAGCAGACTCTACGTGCCTGGACTCATGTAGTAGCCTAGGTCAGTATCCAACTGAAATGCAACATATTGCAGTGCAAACAGAGGGTGAATGGTCCTCTGTGCTCCACCAGGGTAACTTCTATCATTTTCTCTCTGTTACTTCACACTCACAGGGCCAGTATTCACTCAAACTCTCTTGCTGCACACCTCTCTTCAAGGTTCATGGACCGCAACTGTCACTATCACATGTTTCATATCCATTAAAATTTCTCACTCACCTCATACTCCAAATTACTAACTCTTACTGCGCTCTACACTTCCTAATCACTGCTTACCTTCCCTCTTGTTCCTCCACGACCAGTAACTGATCTGTCATCCATTGTCATCATCGTCAGTCCCATTCTTTCTCACCATTCCCCTCTGTCAGCATTCCCACCACCTGTCCCATTTCTCACACCATTTCCAGCTTTGTCTCTTCCCCCATAGTTGCCCCTTTCTCTCACCTTCACCGTGACCCTCATTCCTTTCACTCTCTCCATCTCCCCTCACCTCTCACTTTTTTCCTGTCTATTTCACCATAATTAACTGACTCCTTTCTCTTCTTCCTCTGTCCCTTGCCATCACTATTACACAATCTCTGCCTCACACTAATCTCTTCTCCCACTGTCACCCTCTCCCTCATCTCTCACCCTGTTCCCTCTTTTTCTTTTGATCCATTCCCAATTTGCCTTACTCTTGTTTCTCTGTGTTTTGCTTCATCCCTCCAGTTTCTCTCTCTTGCTCCATTCCTACCTTCTCACCCATTCCAATCCTCTATATTTCTCTCTCCCTTTCTGTGATCCCCCATTTCTTCCTCTCTTTCTGATTTCCCATTTCTCCCACACAGATTCCCCACTTCTCCATCTCTTGCCCCATCTCTCTGTGTTTTCTCTCTTTTACTCCATCTATCATGTCATTTCGCTCACTCTTTCTCCTGCTCACTCCACATTTTATCTCCTTTTCGAGCCCCTGGCTCTCTGTTGGTCTCTTGTCTGTCCTGTTTCTCCCTTCAATTCTAATGAGTCCACTCTATTACCTCCTCTCCCTCCCTTACCATCTACTTCATTCTCCTTAACCCTCCCTTTCCTGGCATCTCCATCCCCTTGTTCCATACCAATATCACTCCCTCCATTCCCCTGGGTCCTCGCACTCTCTCTGTCCACACCTCCGTGGGCTAGTTTCTCCCTTCCTCTACCCCCTCTCTTCCCCACCCACTTCCCTCTGTCACACCCTCCTCCCACTAACTTCCCCCTTCACTCTCCATCTACTCCCTCTTCCGTTTTCTTTCCTCCACACTCACTTCTCTCTGCCCGTCCATAACCTGGTCCCTCCCTTCTCCCTCACCGAGTGCCCCTTTCCCCTGCCCTCCCTTTCGCACCAACTTCCCCTTGCCACCACTTATCCCTCTTCCATCGATCTACCTCTCTGCTCCCTTCTCTTTTTCCCATACTCCCCCACCAACCTTACCTTCCCATCAACTTTTTCCTCTATCCCATGCTGACCTCTCTCTCCCTTTCACTGACCCTCTCCATGTCCGAGCTGGTCTCACACAGTGAGTCAGTACCAGCCCACGGGACTGAAGCAGGACCCAAGAAAAGGCACTCACGCTGCACGGAGCGGGGCTCTTCTTAGTCAGGGAGCGGATCCTGGCGCTGTACTCGGTGAATTTCTTCTGGTATCGGAGGGCTGCCATCTGCAGCTCATTCTGCAGGGCTGACAGCTGGGAGAGCAGCGACTTCTCGCGTTTGCCGGCTCTCACTGCCTGCTTCCTGAGCTGGCGCTGCACATCGCTGAGCTGAGCTTGCAGCGCCTGGCCGTGCGCTTTCAGAGCCTGCACGCAGCAGTGAGAGCCGAGCCGGAGCTCCCTTTCCACCAGCACCAAGCCGCAACCTTGCTGGCACACACCGACCGCCCGCTGCTCGCAGCTCTCCCGCATGTGAGCGTCCATGTCCCGCAGGCTCAGCGCCTGGCCGCAGCCCGGGTTCCTGCACTCAGCCGGCGTGTACTCGCACATCTCGGCGTGCTCGGCCAAGTGCTGCAGCCTCAGCACCTTGGCGCAGCCCCGCTCCCAGTTACCGCAGCGGATCTCCAGCTTGAGGATGAGGTTCCTGAGCGGCAGGACGTGGTTGAGCTCCCGGGGGCCGAGCCTGCGGCACTGCACCGGGCAGTTGCCCCTCTGCACCACCCAGGGCAACACGCAGCCGGCGCAGAAGACGTGCCCGCACGGAGTGGCTAGCGGATCCTCCAGCACTTTATTGCACATCTTGCACCTCAAGTCAGGATCCACGTCCTCACTGAAACGATCGGGGTCGAATCCCATTTTCTGGTTTTGGATGCACCTCCCCAGCCTGCACCTCCTGGGTTCTCGGGCACGAATGAGTTTTTTTTTTATTTTGTTTCCAGGCCACCCACCTCCTCTCTCTCTCTCTCCCCCTCCCTCTCCCTTCACGTCCAAAGATGCAGCAGCGTACTGTCCCCCGGTGCCCGGGGCGGTTCACTACTCACTGGAGAGGAACAGCTCGCCCGAGACTTCCTAGAACACAGGGTGTCCAAGCACCGCCCTCTCCGCCTTCCTTATCCAAGAGGGACAAAACTGCCTCTCCACTCCCACCCCCCGACCCCCTACCCCCAATACACACACACACACACACACACACACACATATATATATACACACACACTCGGAGAGACTTCGGTCGAGAATAGCCTTTGCTCCCGGTGCTTTACTTACTTCGAATCGTTCAACTTCAGCGTTGTGTTGTAACCAATAACCTTCAGACAGTGAGAACCTCTCGCTGTGGGATGGTGCCTTGGAACTTGTAACTGTTTCGTTTCGCAACACAGATTGATTCAGAGTTTTGTTTGTCTTGTTTTCAATCGGACTGTAATGGCCCCAGCCATCTCTTTATGGCTGTTTCCTCGATGCTGGGTTGGAATTTCGAATTAGTCTTGATCGGGATGTGTAAAAAGTAGCGAGACTACTCATGAAGTTTATAACGTCCAGTTACACGTCCACAGCTAAAACATAATCGTTTGCGGTATTGCTGGAGACGAGATGATGCGTGCTAATGCGATAATACCCCTCGTTCTGAATGAATGTACAGTTACCCTTCTCCCAGCAGCTATTGTAATCACCCCCCCCGCCCCCGCTTAATCACCCCCCCCCCCCCCCGCCACCCACAACACCATGTGAGCAGCCAGCAGCAGCGACTCCGAATTAGTGGGTCAGTCACACACTTCACAATCTTCAATAAACAAATCATCCCGTACCGAAATGAAGGAGATGCCAGCTACTGCCTGTGAACTGTCAACCGAATTCTTATTCACATTAAATCTCCCGCCTACATTACGGAGAGAAATCCACGAAACGCAGGGGCAGCACGGCCCAAAGAAACACATCCCATGAAGGGAAAAGTGGGAGGTGGGAGTGAATGGAGGAGAGCAAAGTGGGAGGCGGGAGTCGATGGAGAAGAGAGCAAAGTGGGAGGCGGGAGTGAATGGAGAAGAGAGCAGAGTGGGAGGTGGGAGTGAATGGAGAAGAGAGCAGAGTGGGAGGTGGGAGTGAATGGAGAAGAGAGCAGAGTGGGAGGTGGGAGTCAATGGAGAAGAGAGCAGAGTGGGAGGCGGGAGTCAATGGAGAAGAGAGCAGAGTGGGAGGTTGGAGTCAATGGAGAAGAGAGCAGAGTGGGAGGTTGGAGTGAATGGAGAAGAGAGCAGAGTGGGAGGTTGGAGTGAAGTGGGAGGGGGAGGGATGCCGAGAAATACGCATAGATTTAGGTGTCCATGTACACAGATCCTTGAAAGCTGCCACCCAGGTTGACAGGGCTGTTAAGAAGGCATACAGTGTTTTAGCTTTTATTAATAGAGGGATCGAGTTCCGGAACCAAGAGGTTATGGTGAAGCTGTACAAAACTCTGGTGCGTCCGCACTTGGAGTATTGTGTACAGTTCTGGTCACCGCATTATAAGAAGGATATGGAAGCATTGGAAAGGGTGCAGAGGAGATTTACTAGGATGTTGCCTGGTATGGAGGGAAGGTCTTACGAGGAAAGGCTGAGGGACTTGAGGCTGTTTTCATTAGAGAGAAGAAGGTTGAGAGGTGACTTAATTGAAACATATAAGATAATCAGAGGGTTAGATAGGGTGGAGAGGGAGAGCCTTTTTCTTAGGATGGTGACGGCTTTAAATTGAGGGATGAAAGATATAGGACAGACATCTGAGGTAGTTTCTTTACTCAGAGAGTAGTAAGGGAATGGAACGCTTTGCCTGCAACGGTAGTAGATTCGCCAACTTTAGGTACATTTAAGTCGTCATTGGATAAGCATATGGACATACATGGAATAGTGTAGGTTAGATGGGCTTCAGATCGGTATGACAGGTCGGCACAATATCGAGGGCCGAAGGGCCTGTACTGTGCTGTAATGTTCTATGTTCTATGTTCTACAAGAATATAAATTATTGTGGTGCAGTTGTGATGTTCCTTACTCTCAGCCAGGAAGCCTCAGCGATTCCAGAGATGTTTCACACCATATACTCCTCCAGCTCCACACTGAGTTATCACAGATTCGTGAAGTTTCTGTCATATAATCCCAAAGCACACATATTACTGAAACACAAGCGCCATTTTTAATATTATTACATCCCAAGGCAAAAGTGGATAATGTTGACAATTGACATAAACCGTGCTTTGAAGATGGAAGAAGCCATTCAACCCCTCAAGCCCGCTCTGCTACTCAATAAGATCTTACTGTGGCCTCAGCTCCACTTTCTGCATACTCTTTGACTCCCCTATTAGACCAAAATCATTCTACCTCTACCTTTAAAATATTCATGAGCCAAACTCCATAGCTCTTTGGAGGACAGATTTCCATACTCTCATCATCAGAGTGATGGGTCTGGTCCGGAAATCCTTGCTTGAGGAACCTTGGGGCGGCTGCAGCAGCTGCATTCCAAAGTCACTCCATAAATCCAGGAGCTATGGAGGGTACTAAAGATGGACTTTATCCTAACTTTATCTCAAGTATTTCTTCTCATAATCAAAATGGCTCCACATTATACTCGCCACTGTATTTTCATAAATACAAGTGACAATAAATTGCTACTGTATTCTATTCTATCTTTATATTCTCATTACATTTTTTTAGCTAACTTGTGTCACCAACAAATTTAACTACTGCATAGTCAGTCCTGTCAGTAAAACGATAATAGTTTGTGAATAGTTGAGACCTCAACGCTAATCGAGGACTTTCACATTAAATCTCCCGCCTACATTACGAAGGCTTTCAGAAAATCTGTGCCTTTCTAAAATTATTTTTTGTAATCTCTGGTCTTATCTGTGAATTCATTCTCTCTGGAATTTGTCCCTGACAGACTTTGATCAGCATTGCTGCCTTGTCTTTGCTCTAATTTATCCCATCTTCCACACCTGATAATTTTCTCCCACGCTTTCAATGCCGTGGCTCACACTATCTGCTTTAAAACCCTCTACACTTACCATGACACAGCCCGAAGCATGGTTGAGGTGAAGTGGTATACTTCCCAATTTTCCCAGTAATGGTACCATTGCGCTATGAATTGAACCCCATTTCAATTGGACCAATCTTTGACCCAGACATTCAGCTCTCCAATAATAGTTACACAATGCAAATCCACATGTGACTCAAGTAAAAATAATCCAGAAATCACTACGTTCGAGGTTTTACTTTTTGATTTAGTCCCTCACGTCACACACTCTCAGCCATCCCAGTTAAAACAAAGAACAAAGAACTAAGAAAATTACAGCACAGGAACAAGCCCTTCAGCGTCCGAGCCTGCGCCGACTGAGATCTTCTGTCTAAACCTGTCATCTATTTTGTAAGGGTCTGTATCCCTTTGCTCCCTGCCCATCCTTGTACCTGTCCAGATACATCTTATAAGACACTAACATGTCTGCGTCTACCACCTCCGCTGGCAGTGTGTTCCAGGCACCCAACACCCTCTGTGTAAAGAACTTTCCACGCATATCTCCCATAAACTTTCCTCCTCTCACTTTGAACTCATGACCCCTAGTAATTGAGTCCCTCACTCTGGGAAAAAGCTTTTTGCTATCCACCCTGTCTATACCCATCATGATTTTGTAGGCCTCACTCAGGTCCCCCCTTAATCTCAGTCTTTCGAATGAAAATAAGCCTAATCTACTCAAACTTTCTTCATAGCTAGCACCCTCCATTTCAGGCAACATCCTGGTGAACCTCCTCTGCATCCTCTCCAAAGCATCCACATCCTTTTGGTAATGTGGCGACCAGAACTGGACGCAGTACTGTAAATGTGGCTGAACCAAAGTCTTATACAACTGTAGCATGACCTGCCAACTCTTGTACTCAATACCCCATCCAATGAAGGAAAGCATGCCCTATGCCTTCTTGACCACCCTATTGACCTGCATTGCCACCTTCAGGGAACAATGGACCTGAACACCCAGATCTCTCTGTGCATCAATTTTCCCCCGGGCTTTTCCATTTACTGTATAGTTTGCTCTTGAATCAGATCTTCCAAAATGCATCACCTCACATTTTCCTGGATTGAACTCCATCTGCCATTTATCTGCCCAACTCTCCAATCTATCTATAATGTGCTGCATTCTCTGACAGTCCCCTTCACTATCTGCTACTCCACCAAACTTTGTGTCATCTGCAAGCTTGGTCATCAGACCACCTATACCTTCCTCCAAATCATTTACGTATATCACAAACAACAGTGGTCCCAGCACAGATCCCTGTGGAGCACCACTGGTCACAGGTCTCCAATTTGAGAAACCCCCTTCCACTACTACTATCTGTCTCCTGTTGCCTAGCCAGTTTTTTTTTATTCATCTAGCTAGCACACCCTGGACCCCATGCGACTTCACTTTCTCCATCAGCCTGCCATGGGGAACCTTATCAAATACCTTACTGAAGTCCATGTATATGACATCTACAGCCTTTCCCTCATCAATCAACTTTGTCACATCCTCAAAGAATTCTATTAAGTTGGTAAGACATGACCTTCCTTGCACAAAACCATGTTGTCTATCACTGATCAGCCCATTTTCTTCCAAGTGGGAATAGATCCCATCCCTCAGTATCTTCTCCAGCAGCTTCCCTACCACTGACGTCAGGCTCACCATTCGATAATTACCTGGATTATCCCTGCTACCCTTCTTAAACAAGAGGAGAATATTAGCAAATCTCCAGTCCTCCAGGACCTCACCCATATTTAACCTGAGTTGCTACCCTAACTTTTGTTGTTTGTACCTACTGGGACAATGACGACTGAGGCCTTCCCTTCTCTCTACAAATTCCCTTTCATCCCAGAGCAGATGATCAAAGTGCTAGCATGAACACGTAATACACCTTTCGGGATGCTCACTTTTGAGTTTGGAGAACTGTTTTTCCTTCTTAACTATACCGTCCTATCCGACTGCACCCTTCTTTACTTCCCTACTTGAATGGCACCCTGCAGACCCCATTTTCATCCATATTTGTTTCAAGAACATCAAACCTATTGGAGAATTGCAAAGGCTGAACACCCTCCACTCCTACTTTCATTGTACTTTTACCCTCCTCACTGACAGTCAGTCTTGTCTGTGACCACTGTTCAAATCAGAAGACTCTAGCCATACCTCCTGGTATGAAAATCACCAAAGATCATCAGAAAGAACCTTTCAAACCCATGACCACATCCATCTGGAAGGATAAGGGCATCAGACATGTGGGAACACCGCCACCTCTAAGATCCCCTGCAAGTCACTCACCATCCTGGCTTGGAAATATATCGCCTTTCCTTCGCAGTCATTCAGCAAAAATCCTGGAATTCCCTCCCTAAAAGCATTGTGGGTCAACCCACAGGAGAAGAACTGCAGCGGTTCAAGAAAGCAGCTCACCACCACATTCTCAAGGGCACCTAGGGATGGGCAAGAAACACGGGCCAGCCAGTGACGCCCACAAATCACAAATGAATAGAAAAAAAAGTCCCAGTAATGTTTCCTCCTTCCTGACGAGATACATGTCAGTTTCATCTCAACAGCTTTGAGTCAAAGTTCTCTATGGCAGAGGTATTTGTTGCAGACATGCTTGCCTTGGTAGTACACTGGTGTTCGGAAGATCCCACATTCTTCTGTCTTTTGATCTTCATTATTTGTTAATAAATTTGTTTAATGGTTAAGTTATAATTAATAAATAGTTCAACAAGCTTTACTACTGCCTGTGCACCTTCCTACAAATAAAAAAACCCTTCCAAATACAAATGAATTATATCAGCTTCAAAAATCGAATGAGCAAAACATTTATTCGGCAATCATTAATCTGGGTCCTGTGAGGTAACAATTGTGTTTCTCTCAGACTGCAGCTAGTCTGTTGCTATCAATCTCTAGATTCTACGAAATCCCTCACCACACCTCTCCTGCTCCTTTTGGTGCTGTTGATTGTCTATGAGTTCTCCTCTCTCGCATATAATTTTCTATTCTTGTCATATATGTTTGAACTAAACTATATCCAGGAGTGTATTCAGGATGGAATGGATGTTTCAAACTGAACTGGGGAAAAAGATTAATTGGGCCAGGCATTGGCTTCGTGTGTGCATTGCTAATCAGAGCAGGTTCAAGAGAAGCCTACTTGAACCCATAGAGTGTTTTCTGAGATGAAGGTCAGAGCCATTAGGTCTTCACTGTAATTTTAACGAGAGACCAACATGGCAAATCAGTGTGAATGTATCCACAGGTGAAAACGGCAGGAAGTGAAATGAGGCTCAGAAAAGGCCAAACATCTACCTTTTTTCAAAAAAGCATATTTTTAAATTCCCTACTGGAGCCTGGATAACCAGGAGTATTCCTAAGAGCCCTGGAGGTAAAGTTTCAATTGCCCCAGCCCTTCCTGAAAACAATCTCCCCATGATGAATCTGAGCACCAGTGATAATTCGGTTAGCCCTCCTCTCTGCTGGCCCGCTCTCATTTCACAGCCAGTTTGGGTGGGTCATTGACCTCTCGCATGCAGCTGTGACCCATAAGTTAAAATCACTAGCCCTACTGGGAACAATCTCTATGGATGTGGGGCTGTTGGTACTCACCTGAATTCTCACTCACTGAATCCTTTGCTCCCATTTCCCAACCCAATTTAGAATCAGGTCTGTGAAGGACTGAAATACAATTGAAGCAAGAATGCACAATGGGCTGAAGCTGTTGGCTGTCCATTCTGGAGCCCGGATGGTTTTCCTTCACACTGAATTTCAAATTCCAGCCACCCCCTCCTTCCTGTCCTGTAACTTTTTCCAGACAAGCTATAATGCAAACATTTCAGCGTTTTGCTCTTAGAAGACTGACAAGGGTGAAACATACTGCACATTAAAGGATGATGAATTCAGTAGGATTTCTGTTTTGACTTCATGCATTTGGCAACCTTTACAGATTCCTCACAAGCATGTTTTGATGAAGGGAACAAGAGTTCACTTAAATCAGAATCCAATCTAAAAAGTTGAAATAAGTCATAAGTCTCAAGTCACTGAGGGCATGGATTTCCTCCAATGAATACTTTTTCTAAAAAATTTGGAACGATTACAGAATCTTACTTTTGCAGCTGAAAGGAGCCTTTCATCCTTTAGTTATGGCTTAAGCATCACAGTGTGGAGCGATCTGAATTTCTTAATTAAGTAACAGGCTTCTAAAGTTCATTGCAAGGTATCTGTTGATTTTCAGCACTGTAGCTCTGATAATCAAACATTTTAATAAAATGTTTAATTCTGGTGCTCCATCGTGACATTTCAATCATTTCTGTCAGGACTACCATTTTCACTTTTAACCCAAATTCAGTCTCTCTGTGATAATGGGAACTGCAGATGCTGGAGAATTCCAAGATAATAAAATGTGAGGCTGGATGAACACAGCAGGCCAAGCAGCATCTCAGGAGCACAAAAGCTGACGTTTCGGGCCTAGACCCTTCATCAGAGAGGGGGATGGGGAGAGGGAACTGGAATAAATAGGGAGAGAGGGGGAGGCGGACCGAAGATGGAGAGTAAAGAAGATAGGTGGAGAGAGTATAGGTGGGGAGGTAGGGAGGGGATAGGTCAGTCCAGGGAAGACGGACAGGTCAAGGAGGTTGGATGAGGTTAGTAGGTAGCTGGGGGTGCAGCTTGGGGTGGGAGGAAGGGATGGGTGAGAGGAAGAACCGGTTAGGGAGGCAGAGACAGGTTGGACTGGTTTTGGGATGCAGTGGGTTGGGGGGAAGAGCTGGGCTGGTTGTGTGGTGCAGTCGGGGGAGGGGACGAACTAGGCTGGTTTAGGGATGCAGTTGGGGAAGGGGAGATTTTGAAACTGGTGAAGTCCACATTGATACCATATGGCTGCAGGGTTCCCAGGCGGAATATGAGTTGCTGTTCCTGCAACCTTCGGGTGGCATCATTGTGGCAGTGCAGGAGGCCCATGATGGACATGTCATCTAGAGAATGGGAGGGGGAGTGGAAATGGTTTGTGACTGGGAGGTGCAGTTGTTTGTTGCGAACTGAGCGGAGGTGTTCTGCAAAGCGGTCCCCAAGCCTCCGCTTGGTTTCCCCAATGTAGAGGAAGCCACACCGGGTACAGTGGATGCAGTATACCACATTGGCAGATGTGCAGGTGAACATCTGCTTAATGTGGAATGTCATCTTGGGGCCTGGGATAGGGGTGAGGGAGGAGATGTGGGGACAAGTGTAGTATTTCCTGCGGTTGCAGGGTAAGGTGCCGGGTGTGGTGGGGTTGGAGGGCAGTGTGGAGCGAACAAGGGAGTCACGGAGACAGTGGTCTCTCCGGAAAGCCGACAGGGGAGGGGATGGAAAAATGTCTTGGGTGGTGGGGTCGGATTGTAAATGGCGGAAGTGTCGGAGGATGATGCGTTGTATCCGGAGGTTGGTAGGGTGGTGTGTGAGAACGAGGGGGATCCTCTTAGGGCGGTTGTGGCGGGGGCGGGGTGTGAGGGATGTGTTGCGGGAAATACGGGAGACGCGGTCAAGGGCGTTCTCGATCACTGTGGGGGGAAAGTTGCGGTCCTTAAAGAACTTGGACATCTGGGGTGTGCGGGAGTGGAATGTCTTATCGTGGGAGCAGGTGTGGCGGAGGCGGAGGAATTGGGAATAGGGGATGGAATTTTTGCAGGAGGGTGGGTGGGAGGAGGTGTATTCTAGGTAGCTGTGGGAGTCGGTGGGCTTGAAATGGACATCAGTTACAAGCTGGTTGCCTGAGATGGAGACTGAGAGGTCCAGGAAGGTGAGGGATGTGCTGGAAATGGCCCAGGTGAACTGAAGGTTGGGGTGGAAGGTGTTGGTGAAGTGGATGAACTGTTCGAGCTCCTCTGGGGAGCAAGAGGCGGCGCCGATACAGTCATCAATGTACCGGAGGAAGAGGTGGGGTTTGGGGCCTGTGTAGGTGCCATGGGCACCCGCATGGGCCCCAGCTATGCCTGCCTCTTTCTAGGTTACGTGGAACAGTCCCTCTTCCGCACCTACACAGGCCCCAAACCCCACCTCTTCCTCCCATCCACAGCCTCCAACCTTATTATTCCCCAACCCTGCACGGCCCATTTCTATCTCCTTCCCAAAATCCACAAACCTGCCTGCCCTGGTCGACCCATTGTCTCAGCCTGTTCCTGCTCCACCGAACTCATCTCCACCTATCTGGACTCCATTTTCTCCCCTTTGGTCCAGGAACTCCCTACCTACGTCCGTGACACCACCCACGCCCTCCACCGCCTCCAGAACTTCCAATTCCCTGGCCCCCGTAACCAGCCCAGTTCGTCCCCTCCCCCCACTGCATCCCAAAACCAGCCCAGCCTGTCTCTGCCTCCCTAACCTGTTCTTCCTCTCATCCATCCCTTCCTCCCAACCCAAGCCGCACCTCCATTTCCTACCTACCAACCTCATCCTACCTCCTTGACCTGTCCGTCTTCCCTGGACTGACCTATCCCCTCCCTACCTCCCCACCTATACTCTCTCCACCTATCTTCTTTACTCTCCATCTTCGGTCCGCCTCCCCCTCTCTCCCTATTTATTCCAGTTCCCTCTCCCCATCCCCCTCTCTGATGAAGGGTCTAGGCCCGAAACGTCAGCTTTTGTGCTCCTGAGATGCTGCTTGGCCTGTTGTGTTCATCCAGCCTCACATTTTATTATCTTATTTCAGTATCTCTGTGTTGTGTTTTAGTCAAGAATATCAGTTTATAGCAATGTTTAGTGATCTCAAACTGAAGTCCAATTGCAGATTTACTCTAACATTCATTTCCAAAAACATTCGAAGTTTCTAGCATTATTAAGCATTGTCTTTTCCTTAAGACTGAATAATGCTGAGTCTCTCGTGAAGTGCTATTGATGGCAATTGCTGTGGGTAATTTATTCACAATGCACAATAGAAGCAAAAACCCACAGTTTAATAATTCTGGCTGAATCAAGACAAACAAGTTGGTAACCAAAATAATCAGGGAATTGAGGGAGGGTTAAGAGCAGAAGAAAAATTCAGGATCTTGTTCCCTTGCTTTGCTTAGAGCTACAAGAGAATAAATGTTTCACTTAAGTTTCCTCCCTGGTTTTAACTAATAATTCTGAGTTGAAAAGATTATTAATTAACTGATTCTTAAAATGATGGCTACTTTTATATCATCATGTTTCATTTTGTGTGTGTAAGTAACATATTGTTCACTCTTATAATTTGAAGTATACAAAACTCTGAAATGTTTTCTATTGCTTTTAAGCGCTCACTTGTTTTGACAGTAGAAATGCAACACGCACACATGCTTCTTAGCCATTATAAAGATTCAACGGTGTATGAAATTGAACATCTGAAGTTCCAAATCCCCCTGGAAGCAACTTCCTGTCTTGGTAACATACAGCATCCTAAATTGTTTTATTTCATGCTCAGTTTTACTTCTCTGCTTACATCATATGAATCCTCATGCCAGATATTTGCTAAAAAACATCTAAAGGTAAAACATGCAAGGCCAATACAAGGTGACTTACCCTCTTAACGGGAACATATTTATATTTAAAGATTTTGTGAAAAGCTGAGAGCCATCAAGCTTTTTGGACACTTCCTGAATTAAAAAGAAGTTTTGCTTAGGGTTTAAAGAGAATCCACACGGTTTCTTGGAAATGTGGTCTGCTAATAATCTTATGGGCTGAAAGCCAAACCCTGATTCCAGAAAGTCAAATGTCTTTGGCAAAATAGGCAGTAAAGGTTTTAGGAAGGAAAAGAATTGGCATCTCTCCCCTTAATTGCTGGAAACCTTAGCTTTAGAAGAGACTACAGGGTCTCCAGTGTTAATGGTTGCCCAGAAACCTTTTCTGGACTTGGTTTTTGTTTATCCAAACCTATGAAGTTGTAGAAGAAGAAAACTTTCAAAGCCAGAGTATAGCTTTAAGACTCTCACTCTCTCTCTCCCTCTCGATTGAAATTCTCAGAAGTCTAATAAAATTCCATACCTCATTATTTTGGATACCTTATAAACTCTGCAAAACTGAATTATGACCACTATCCAAAGATGTGGGTCCAGCTTGAATTCCATCTGAACTGAAGCCTAGTTTGGAAGACCTTCGATTGATTTATGGCTGTTAACAATTCACTTTCATCAACAAGAAACCCAGTGTGAATTCATTAAATTGTATCTGATGTTTTTTAAACTACTGGCCAATAAAGCTGTTTCTGTTCTGCTCTTTAGTTAAAAAAAACTTTGTTGTCTCATGTCTTTTCAGTGTCTGTTTCTGGATTAAAAGGGAATATAGTTCTAATTTTGGATTAAAGCTTAGTTGCTAACTTGCTTGGTCATTTGCTTTTAAAACTGAGTTGTGTTTCGTTATCAACAGATTGTTTCAAGTTCTTTAAAGAAGTTTGTTTGAATTCCGTCTCACTCTGGACAACAGCAGAAAAAAGAAACAATAGGCCATTTAGTGACTGAATCAAAATAATTACAATGATGGTATGACTCTCACAATACTGAGGCTTGATTACAAACACGTTCCTCCAATCACAATTTAACACTCCAGTTTAAAAGAAAATGTACTTTCCCTGCCATTGTGTAGAAGAGCAGCCTTTAAAAACAGCCAGAGCATAATTTGACTTAAAAGCACATATATACTTTTCACAATTTGAAGTCCTCTTCCTACACATAATTAATGGTATCACAGTGACCCAATAATCTCTGCATTCAGGTCTGATCCATTTCTTTGTAATACTAGCTTCATGCATTTTTTTTATTTCATTATCCAATGCCTGACTAAAAATATTTCAAAAATAAAACACTTCAATTTCTTTAATGTTCCCATTCTGTGAATGTTTTATGACAATGCAAACCGAATATATGTTGTTAAAAATGCCACTACTTCTGTTTTGAATGTTAACTCCACTGTCTGCTTGGCCTTCAAAATCAATCTGCTTAATAACTGTTACAGGGAGGTTGCGGTATCATGGTCATATCATTGGGGTGCATAAACTTGAAAGTGAAAGGCTTAGAGACAGGGGTTCACATCCTTCTAAACCAGATGGTGAAACTTGCATTCTATAAACTTGCGGATTAAGAACCTCGCCCAATGACGACCATGTTATTATTGTTCTAAAAATACGTACGTTTCACTGATGCCCATTAAGGAATGAAATCTGCCATCTTGACTTGGCCTGTTTGATATATGATTCCTGACCCACATTAGTGTGGTTGATTCATAACTGGCAACTTGGAAGTTAGAGATAGGCAATTAATATTGGCCTTGCCAACAACACCCATTTACCATGAACAATTTTTGAAACAAAAATGTTGGTTTAAATGTGTTACATACCAGTTTTAGCTCTACGTGAAACATTTGAGGAAGCATGTCAACATGTTGTGTTCATAAGTTCTTTTGTTTTTATATTAACTTGTTTGGCATGTTTATGTTGGTTAACCACTTTAGATCTGTGATGATCTTTATTTGCTCTTTGGCCTAACAGCCAAACTAGACTCTATAATGATCTAAAAGTGCAGTGCTGACTGAAGCCGAAGCTAATGAGTAATTGTTATTCAAAATCATTAATAGTAAACAGCGCAGTTACAATTCTAACTAACATTTTTGAATATTTTTCTTTAATCATCGAAAGGAAAACCTACTCATGGTGCCATATTATATCTCTCAAAGATATTACAAAGCACTTCATGTACAATTGATTAATATTGAAATGAAGCAAAAGCAGGAGATATTTTCCATGAACAGCAATGAGATAAATGACCAGTTAGCCTGATTTCATTATGCTGAACACAGGAAGAGTGGTCTCATCAATAATGAATCCATGAGAATATAGAATGGCTAAAATATGGAACTCGCTCCTTCAGGGAGAGGTTGAGGTGACCAGAATTATTGCATTTGGGGAAAGCTAGATAGGTACAAGAGAAAGAAAAAAGCGGAATGTTATGCTGATGGGGCTCAAGGATAAATGAGTGGAAGCGGCCCTTTTGGTGCATTGCCACCGACTGTGCCAACAGAGCAGATTTTATTTAACATACTGTGGAACACATCATTTAAAAATATCAACAATTGAAAGGCATTGAATTATGCATTTCTTTAGTACTCTAACAAATGATCCCTCTGAATAGCACAGTTTGATTGTTGCTCATGTTTGTTTGTATTTCAGCTCTGTCATTGATAAAAATCTTGGATCAAACAAGGAGCTGTCTCTCTCAAAATAACTGGAAAAAGACAGGCTGATAAGTATAGCAGTGGCTTATTAAAGTTTCCCCTTAACTTTTTTTCTTTATTCAGAACCGGATAAGGGTGTCACTGGCTAGGCAGCATTTATTGTCCATCCCTAATTGTCTAGAGGGCAATTATGAATCAACCACATTGCTGGGGTCTGGAGTCACATGTCAGCTGGACCAGGTAAGGATGGCAGTTTCCTTCCCTAAAGGACATTAGTGAACCAGACGGGGTTTTCCCTGATAATGGGTTCATGGTCTCATTAGATTCTTAATTCCAGATATTTTATTGAATTCAAATTCCACCATCTGCCATGGTGGGATTCAAACCCAAGTGCCCAGAACATTATTTGGGTCTCTGGATTAACAGCCCAGCACTAATACCACTAGGCCATTGCGTCCCCATAATAATGTTAGGACAATGGATGTTTGTCATTTTCATTTTCTAAGATTTCACCCAGTCCCTTTGTTTTAATACTATATGATCACATTAATACTAGAGAGACATTTTCTTCATCATCCCATTACAAAGGTTACTTTCACTTCATTTCACATCAGAAAACTTTTATTTCCATTGGCTTCGAACAAAACTTCAACTGTTCGATGGGCAAAAGACAATAGTTGATCACAGCGCAAAAAGTCTCAATGAAACAAGTCTACATTTCAGTACAAGCTGAATTAGTTTTCTGCCATCTGTCAGGGAGGAATTAACCTTATGAAGAAATCAGAATTGTAAATGGACTAAAGGGCCACCTCAGGGCAGATAATTTGCATTTGGCAGAGAATATTATGCAAATACTGTAGCTGAGCTTAATCTGTTTTTCTCTTTCCTTAATGCAATCTCTCAAATATTTTGGTTGCACTAGGTGAGCGTTTTAGATAACTTAAACGTTGTGAATCGGGAGAAGAGTAAATATAGTTTACTTAATAACGAGGAAGAATGGATAGCTCACAAGTTAAAAACAATAAGTGGATTAAGACGACCTTCCTCGTGTGGAATAGAGTGAATGATTCATTGCACATGTTTAAATTATGCAATGTGTGGCATTGTCTAATACAAATAATGTTACTTCGGAAATAGACAATCTAGTGACTCCCTTCTCATGCAACAATTCTAAAAGTTGTGTTCAGTCAATGGGGTGGAACAACAGGGAAAGGATTATGCTATAGTACGTCTAGGTCTGCTAAGCATAATTTATAATGTAACATTGAGATTTTTATAGTTACTGAAAGTAATAAGAACCATCAGTTTTTTTTATAAATATTTGATAAACTGCAGATAGGAAGAGTAGCTGCTTCACTCGACCTGTCCTATAGTAACACAGTGTAATCTAGGTATTCCTTGACTACCACTTTATCTCAATGCCAACCCACTTGCCAAACACTCAAAAAACAAAGATCAAACAACCTAATTCCAATTTAGGAAAATGGACTGCAACATTCCCCTGAAGGTGATAACACAAATTTCATGATTCAATGAAGACCAGTCCCAGCAAAGATCAGCAATATGCTCATGTTCTTCTACTTTTGTCAAGCTAATTCAGACACCATCTGTCTTATTCTAAAAATATCTTACAGTCATAGACAATACTTTTGGGGTCAAATGAGATCTTTTATTCACGCCTAAACGTGAATGTTGGAGCTTTATTTTAATGTTTAAGCTGAATGACTGCATCTCCTTTAGTCCTTTAGCATTCAGATGTCAGTGCTGATGATGATAAACTGGCAATTTAAATATTGACTGTGACCATGAGGTACTTTTATGATAACAGAGGCAGTAAATGAATGGAAACTATTTGATATCATTGTAAAGTTCTTGTAATAAGACAGGAATCCTTAGATTCTGGAAGAGTCCAGAGGATTGGAAACTGCCAATGTAACACTCTTATTCAAAAAGGTAGGGAGGCATAAAAAAGTAAATAAAGATATAACAAGGTGTAGAACTGGATGAACACGGCAGGGCAAGCAGGATCAGCGGAGCAGGAAAGCTGATGTTTTGGGTCTGGACCCTTCTTCAGAAAAATAAAGGCCAATTAACTTAACATTTGTCATTAGGAAAATGTTAGCGTCTTTAATGAAAGATGTAACAGCAGAGCATTTAAAAATGCATAGTATGATGAACCATGGCTTCATGAAGGGGAGTCATACCTGGCAAATTCATGATAATTCATTGAGTCAACAAGCAGGATATACAATAGAGACCCGGTGGATATAAAATGTTTGGATTTCTCAGAGTTGTTGGTAAAAGTGCTGGGCTTAAGGCTAATTAAAGTAATGAGTTCATAGTGTTGCGAGTAGTATATTAGAATGGATAAAGGATTAGCTAACTAATGGAATACAGAGGGTTGGGATAAGGGGAACTATTTCAGAGTGACAACCTGCATGTACTGGAGTGCCAAGGGATCAGTGACCACATTTTTTTTACAATCAGTATTGATGATTTTGAAGATGGAAGGGAATATAATGTTGCCAAATTTGGGGATGACAGAAAATAGGCAGGAGGACAGGTGATGATGAAATTGCAAAGAGTCTAGTAGAGCGAAATAGATAGATTAAATCATTAAATGAGTGGACAAAAATTTGGCAAATGCATTAAAATGTGGGAAAATGTGAGGTCATGTACTTTAGCAGGAAGAATAATGGAGCTGAATATTACTTAAATTGAGAGAAACTGGTAAAAACTGCAACACACTGGGGTTTGGGGGTTCTCATGCATGAATCACAAAAATCTAGCATCCAAGTCCAACTGATAATAGGAAAGGCAAACAGAATGTTTACCTTTATTTCAAAAGGAATGAAGGATAAAATTAGGCAAGCCTTGATAAAACAACATAAAGCACTAGTTACACCACAACTTGAATTCTGTGAACAGTTTTAGTCACCTAATCTAAGAAAAGATGTACTGGCATTGGAGTCATTGCAGAAAAGAATCACTATGTTAATCATGAGTATGGAAGGCCTTTGTTATGAGGGGAGCTTGAATAGTTAGGCCTATTCTCTTTGGAGTTTAGAAGAATGAGTGGCAACTTTATTTAAGCATTTTAGATTCTTAGGGAGCTCAATCGGGCTCATACAGAGAGGATGTTTTCTCTTTTGGGAAAGTTTTGGACCAGCGAGCATGTTGGGGTGGGTAATGACTGAAAGTAGTTCAGATACACTTCTTTGCAGATATATGTACAACATTCCATAACATTCATGACTCATCTCCTCAAAGGCCAATCTTTGATCCATCTTTCTTACAAATCACTGTTCCATCTCTAACCTCCCTCGCATCTCCAATGTCTTTGAAGATGCTGTTGCCTCCCAGATCTGTGTGCATCTTTCCTGCAACTCCATATTTGAAATCCTCCATTCAGGTTTCCATGCTGCTAAAGAACTAAATCAGCTCTTGTGACAATCAGAAAAGGCATTATATGTGATGGTGGCTTCAAAGTTTGCCAGACTTCCATCTTGAGAGACAGTGGTTTGTAATGGCAAAGTTAAACTTTTCCTCATTAGCTTCACAATCTTTCTGCAGTTTTTGATACAGTTGATGACACCATTATCCTGGATGGGTGGGAGAACTCTCACCTGGTATTATACCAGACTGTCTGCATGAATCCAGGGTAGCTGCAGTAGCTTTCTTTCCAAGCCTCACAGTGTTACCTCTGGTATCCCTTAGGATCTATTCTTTTTCTGAGGAAGGGTCACTAGACCCGAAACGTTAACTCTGTTTTCTCCTCCACAGATGCTGCCAGACCTGCTGAGCTTTTCCAGCAACTTTGTTTTTGTTCCTGATTTACAGCATCCACAGTTCCTTTGGCTTCTATTCTTTTTCTGATGGACATGCTGACTCTTGGCAATATCATTGTGTCACGTGTAGCCTGATGACACTCAGCCATTACTCACCACCACCACTCTTGACTTGGAACTATAGATCTGGGGGTCTTCTTTGGTGATGGGTAAGTTGTTTAGATGATTCTGAAAAATAGGATTTATATGTGTTTGGAGAGGCAAGGAATGATTAGGGATAGTCAGCATGTTTATGTGAAGGGAAATCATGTTTCACAAACTTAATTGAGTTTTTTGAGGAAGTAACCAAGCAGATGAGGCCAGAGCAGTAGACATTGCTTAGTTGGATTTTAGTAAAGTCTTTGACAAGTTTCCACGTTGAAGGCTTCTTCGTAAAGTTAGATCACCTGGGATTCAGGTTCAATTTGCCAAGTGGGTGCAAAATAGGCATAGAGTGGTCATGGAGGACTATGACCAGGGGTGTTTCACAGGGTTCGGTGCTGGGTCCACTTTGTTCATCATTTCTATTGATTTGGATGAGAATATAGAGGGCATGGTTAGTAAGTTTGTAGATGGCACCAAAATTGATGGAATAGTGGAGAGTGAAGAAGGTATGACAAAGAGATCTTGGTCAATTGGGTCAATGGGCTGAGGAGTGTTAGGTGAAGTTTAAATTGGATGAATGCAAGAGTTGCATTTTGGTGAAACAAACAAGGGCAGGATTTATACAATTTAAAATTTGGGCCTTAGGTATTGTTGTGGACCTGGGGATTCAGGATCATAATTCTTTTGAAGTCTACGTCACATGAAGGTAGTGTGGTTAAGAAGGTGTTTAGCATGCTTGTCTTCATTGCTCAGATTTTTGATTATAAGAGTTGCAACATCATGTTGAGGCAATCCAAGACATTGGTGAAGCCCCTTTTGGAGTATTGTATATCGTACTTGTGACCCTGTTATAGGGAGGATACTACTAAACTGGAGACAGTTCAGAAAAGATTGATCAGGATGTTGCTGGGAATGGATATTTTGAGTTTGAAAGAGAGGCTTGGTAGGCTGGGACTTTTCTGAGAGCTTAGGAGGTTGAGGGCTGATCTATGGAAGTTTTTTAAATCATGAGGGGTATAGATAGGGTAAGTGGCAGGTGCCTTTACCCTCAGGTATGGTATTTCAAGACTAAAGGGCATATTTTTAAGTTGCGAGGAGAAAGATTTAAAAAAAAATGAGGGAAATTTTTTTTTACAGAGAGAGTGCTCCTGTGTGGCATGAACTGCTAGAGGAAGTGGTAGGTGCTGGTGTAGTTACAATGTTTAAAAGACCTTTGGGTAAAAACATGAATAAGAAATGTTTGGAGGATATGGGCCAAGTGCAGGCAAGTCGGTCTAATTTATTTGGGTTTATGGTCGCCACATACTGGTTTACCGAAGGGTCTGTTTCCGTGCTGTATTACTACATGATTCTATAAATCTTCTGGTGTTGCTAAGTTACCAGATGGTTTATCAGACTTCCAATACTGGTTGAGCAGAAATTTAGTTCATTTAATTATTGGGTTGGCGAAAGCCCTTGTCACTATATGCCAGTCAGTTTGTTTTTGTCTTAGATGACATTGAGCTCAGGTGTTGTTGGAGCAAGTGGAGAGTGTTTCATCACAATCCTGACTTGAGTCATCCAGATGGTGAAAAGGACTTGTGACATTAAGAACTGAATTACTTGCTACAGGATACATTGGATCTGATCTGTTCTTGTAGTTGTACGACATAAAACAGAAATTTGAGCAAGAGTAGGCAACTTGGCTCTATGACCCTGCTCCACCATTTAATGTGATCATGGCTGATTATCTAATTCAATAGACTGTTCCTGCTTTTCACCCATATCCTTTGATTCCTTCAGCCCCGTGCTATATCTAACACCTTCTTGAAATCAGACAATGTTTTAGCTTCAACAGCTTTCAGTGGTCGTGAATTCCATAGGCTCACCACACTCTGGGTGAAGAAATTTGTGTGGCCAGTCACTTTGCCGTCATTTCTGGATTCAGCTATTTTGTTCAGGTTATGATGAAGCTTCAAAGAGGAATGGAGCCATGGGGGCCTGGGAACATAATTGAGCATCAATAAGCATGTTAATGACGTATAAGCATTGCTTCCATCACTTTACTGATAACTGAGAGTATACTGATGGGTGACAATTGACTGGAAAGCAATTTGTTTTGTTTTGTTGTGGGCACGGCATATCCAGGCAATTTTCCATATTGTCTGTTATGCCAACAATGTAACTGCATTGGCTTGGCTGGAGGAATGGTTAATTCTAGAACAGGTTTCCAGCACTACTGTTGTAATGTTACCAAGGGTCATAGCTTTTGCTGTAACCACTCCAGTCAGCTGATTCCTTCATATTAAATATGTTGCAGATTGACTTCTGTGTAAAATGAGGACCTGAGGAGGTGATTACTATGCATCATCCACTGATTACTTCTGGTTGGAAATGTTTCAGCTTTGTCTTTGGGGCCTTGTGCTTGGTTCTGCCATCAACGAAAATGGGAGGTTCATGGAGCATACTCTTTCTACTCATTAGTTAGTTGCTCACCATCATTCACAATTGGATTATGTAGGTCTGAAAAGCACTGCCCTAATATGTTGGTTGTGAAATTACTTGGGTTTCTGTACAATTTCATTCCTCCAACTCAGCTAATTATGATCAAAATATAAATGGATGATAAATACTCAACTTTTATCATTCGACTTTTATGGACTAAAATAGCTTTTTTGTCAAAAAAAATGACAGAGGTGAGGTAAATCATTTGACAACATACATAGAGTATATCAAACTGGCTGTGTCAGAACTCCCATTTTGAATCTTGGTGAGGCATCAAGAGATTCACATCTCTGGTTTTACTCTCATTGCATATATTCTTACATTGGAACTGAACAGTTACCTGTGGATTATTCAGTTTGAAAAACAGTGAAACCAGATTTGGAATGTACAAAAAAAAGCATACTTCAGTTGTTTGTTTTGCGCAACAAAGCAAAGAAGGAAAGCAACATGGGCTCATTACAGAAAAGATATCAGATATTGCTCATCTTTCTCGCTCTCATTTTGCCCAAATCTCAAAAACTGGTCAATGATGCTTTACCAAGAACTCCAGGACATTTTCAGCTTTGCCATTATGGAGGAAACAAGACAATATCTCAACAGCCGGACTCAGGCCTTTTCATTCTCACAATCCAAAACGCTGTAGCTACATGTGTCTTTGCCTTACCCACTCTATTGGACACTGTTCCACCCTCTTCTTTATTACCTGTGTTTGTGCGTGCATTTATTATTACAATTTTATTTTTCAGACAATAGGTTTTTCAACTTGAAAAAAAAAGTTTGAATGAGCTCACCATCATTTTTGGATCTGTACAACTGAATATAATTGAAGCTGTGTGTTAAAAAAAAATTTACAATAATTGCTGTCACTTAGAAAGAGTGGTTAGAAAAGAGGAGAGCCGTGATCCCTCCTTATATGGTTGCAATAAATTTGACCTTCGTACGCCTCAATTAAATTCTGTCTCTGCCATCTCGACTCTAAGGGAAACAACCCTAACCCAAAGGTTAGGATCCTCAGTTCTAGACTGTTCAACAAGAGGAAACATCCGTTCAACATTCACCTTGTCAGGTGCCCTCAGGATCTTACAGATTCAGGGTGGTAGTTGATAAATGGCCCATTTCTTGCCCATTTTTGACCTGATGACATGAGATTTCATGGATTCAATGTGAATGGTAAGAACTCCCAACAGAAACCCCTCATGATTTTAGAACATTGCTACCACCTCTAATGGGGCAGATCATACCCAAAATGATGATGTAGGAATCCATAACATTGAATGGAAGCCACACCATCAAAATGATACCAATGTCAGGCTGCCGTTTGCTCAGTCAGTGGAATAATTCTTCCAATTTTGACACAAATCTCCAAATGTCTATCGGATTGACTGGGCTGTGTGCACCTTTTTTCTGCCTGATCCTAATTACATGGGTGGTCAGCTCGCTGTTATGTCTCCCATACTTTGTTCTTGTGGTTTGTTCTAACGAAATAGCAATTTCAGAAGGCAACTATTTGCCAACCACGTTGCTGAGAGACCAGAGTCACAAACGTTTTGGGCCTGATAAAGACTGCAGATTTCCTTCTTTTAAGGATATTAATGAACCAGCGGCACTTTTTAAAAATAATCCAGTAGTTTTAGCGTTGCTACTATTAATTCTACTTGCGAGTTTTGAGAAGATTTGTAGCTCAGTTTGAGTTTCTGGATGTGAGTTTGCTCACTGAGCTGGAAGGTTAGTTTTCAGACGTTTTGTCACCATTCGAGGTAACATCATCAGTGAGCCTCCAGTGAAGCGCCAGGGCATAACACCAGCGCTTCACCAGAGGCTCACCGATAATGTTACCTAGAATGGCGACGAAACTTCTGAAAACTAACCTTCCAGCTCAGCAAGCAAACTCACATCCAGTTAATTCTACTTATTTATTCTCAGAATTAAATGTTAATATTCTTATCTGCTGTAATGGGATTTGAACTCAGATCTCATCAATGCATTTTGTTGGATTACTCAATCACAAACATAAACGCTACACTATTTGTGCCACAAATTATTGTTCAAATAAATGTTTTGTGAAGGAGATTCATATTACCAGCGAATCATTGCTTGTCTTTATTCATACGATACAAATTAAAAATGTCATTCAATAAAGTCAACAAGAATTAGAGTCATAACTTTTACAGCACAGAAAGAGGCCCTTCAATTGGACTAATCCCATTTTTCTGGCCTTTGGACTGTAGCCTTGTATGCTATGACACTTCAAGTCCTCACCTAAATAACCTCTGAAAAGTCTTGAGGGTTTTTTTTTACCTCGACCACCTTTTCAGGCAGTGAGTTCCAGATATCTACAACATTCTGGGAGAAAAAAATACAAATCACAAAAGCCTCCTGCACCTTTCCTGAAAACTGTGCCTCCTTGTTAGTGACTTCTCCACTAAGAAGAAAAGCTTCACCTTATCTACTAAATAAAAACCAAAAAAACTCTGGATGCTGTAAATCAGGAACAAAAACAAAGTTGCTGGAAACGCTCAGCAGGCCTGGCAGCATCTGTGGAGGAGAAAACAGAGTTTAAGTTTTGGGTCCGGTGACCCTCAGAGTTCTGAGGAAGGGTCACCTGACCCGAAAAGCTAATTCTGTTTTCTCCTCCACAGATGCTGCCAAACTTGCTGAGCTTTTCCAGCAACTTTGTTTTTGTTCACCTTATCTACCCTGTATATACCCCTCTGACCTTTGTGCACCTCAATTAAATTCCCTCTCTGCCATCTCTACTCTAAGAAAACAACCCTAGCCTAGCAAATCTCTCTCTTGATAGCTGAATCGCTCCAGTCCAGGCAATATCCTGGTGAATCTTTACCTTACCTTTTCTCATACAACCACATCCTTCATATAGCATGATGACCAGAAATGCAAACAGTACTTCAGATGTGGCCTAACTCATATCATTTCCAACTCCATTAAACCTCCTTGCTCTTGTATTCAATCTTTCAACAAATAAAAGCAAGTATCCTATATGCCTCTTTAATTAACTTGTTTCTTTGTCCTACTGCCTTCAATGATCTAGGGACATGCTTACAAAGTTCGTTCAATTCTTTGCTCTTTCTAGGGTCCTGCCATTCAACATGTGCTCTCTTGTCTTGTCAGTCCTCCCAAAAAGTATCACCTCTCATTTTCCAAATTCCATTTGCCACTATTCTCCTCATCGGACCAGCCTGTTGATATTACCCTGTCGTCTCAGGCTTTCTTCTTCGCTATTTACCACACTACAATTTTCATGCCATCTGTGAACTTCCTGATCAGACCTCTTACATTCATGCCTAGATTGTTGAGGAATAACAAACAGCAAAAGACACAGCACCACATTTGAGTCTCAAAATCGCACTTTGGTTATCACCCTCTGCTTCTTGCCATTCTGCTAATTTTGGATACAATTTGCCAAATTTCTCTGGATTCCATGAGCTCTTAGCTTCTTAGCCAGTCTGCCTTGTGATACCTTGTTAAAACTTGACTGAAGTCCATGTAAAATACACCAACTACACTACCCACATGCACACACCCAGTCACCTCCCTGAAAAATTCAACAATATTTGTGAAACATGATCTCCCTCTTCCATGCTGAATATCCTTGATTAATACTTGCCTCTCCAAGACAAAATCAATTCTGTCCCTCAGGCATCTTTCCAACAGTTTTCCTACTATACATGTCAGACTCACTGGCCTATAGTTTCCTCGTTTATCCTGGATGAGTAATTGTACCATGTTAGATATCCTCTAATCTCCATGGGACTCTTCCTGTGGCCGGAGAGGATTTCATATTTAATGTTAGAGGCTCTGTAACCTCTTCCTTTACCTCCCAAAGCAGCCTTGGATATATATAACCTGGACCTTGGGTTTTATCCACTTTCAAGTCTGTTAAAACCACTAACATTGCTTCTCTCTCAATGTCAATTTGTTCAATTATGTCACAATTTCCCTCCCTGATTTCTAGACCTATATTGTCCTTCTCTTCTTTCAATACAGATATAAATCTTCTTTTAAAACCTCAGCCCTGTCTTCTGGCTCCACACCAGATTGCCACTTTTGTCCCCAAAGGATCTCACTCTTCCTTTGGTTGTGTTCCTGATCCAAATATAAAATGCCTTAGGATTTTCCTCAGTGTTACCCTGCTAGTATTTGTCATGTCCACTCCTTGGTTTCCAAATTACATTTGTAAGCAACCTTCAGTACTTTCTATTATCCTCTAGGGCAACTGCTGCTTTCTGCTTTCGGTATTTACCATAAACTTCCTTCATTAACCAAGCCTGCACATCCCTTGGCATCTCAGGAAACTGCTTTTGGTGATTCCCATCTTGGAAACATCTTGACCTTGCATTCCCATGATTACCTGTTTGAATATCTTCTACTGCTCTGATCTGGATTTTCCTGCAAATAGCTAGTTTTCATTCATTTTAGCCTGATCCTGTCGCATCTTATCAATATCAGCCTTCTCCAAGGTCAATAGCTTTATTTCTGGTCCACCTTTGTCTGAACACATAATTATCTTAAATCTTAACAAATTATGGTCACTGTAACCAAAATGCTCCCCCACTTCTACATCTATCACTTGCTGAGTCTCATTCCCTCGAATAAGACCCGGCGCCATCCCCTCTCTTGTAGGACTTCCTATGTGCTTTTTAACAAAAACCTCTTCTCTAACCTTTGTACATTTTGTCTGTCTCAGTTAATATCATGAAATAAAAATCCCCTATTATTATCTAGTTAATTTTATATTTCTCTGGGAATTACCTACACTTCTCAGTTTCCATCTCTTCCTGTCAATGGTAGACCCCCAGTGAAATGATTTTAATTTTATCCATCTTACTTCATTTAAGGAACCTTCATCCCCAGTTACTGCAATGATTGGTTGCTTCTGAATGTTGTGACACCATCTTCTCTTTTTCTCTCCACCTTGCGCCACCCCCGCACCCCACCTCACCCCCATGGCATAAAGTGTTACCGTGTTCCCTTGTGCCTTAACTTGACTGTATTTAAAGTGCCTTTGAGACTGATTTGGTTCTTCTGCTATATTTGTCTGTGCATCACCCCCCGCTGCACTTCACTACACATCGGCAACGTGCCAATTTAGTTTTAACCCCTACCATTATGAAGTTCGAATATCTAAATATGTTTCAGACATGATATTTGTCAAAGTCTTCTGATCTGAAAGGCCATTTTTATTGCAAAAAATGAGGCAACAAGCTAGACTTGTGAGTATTTTGTAATCATGCTGTTCAGATATGTTAATACACACCTCTGGAGTAGGTGGGACTTGAACCAGGCCTCTTGGTTCAAAGGAAGGCACACTAGTACTGTGTCTCAAGAGCCCACCAAGCTTCAGTTATACAGCTATATAAAATAAAGAATACAAACACTTAGAGATTGACTTTGTTCTTTTCTTCTACAGTGCTGGAAAATGACAAAATAAGATTGCAATCAATTGCTGCTCAATGATGGAAGGCTGATGAGTTTTAAAAACAAACACATTTAATTTACTTAATGCAAAGATGTTCAGAGATTTGAATTTGAACATAACTGATGTATTTGCCCATCAAAGTTGCAAAAACCTTTTGCTCCATCATTGTAGGTTACAAAACAATGACAGTATTCAGTAAGAATGACACTTTCCTACTTCGATAATAGAAAGCCAGGCATCCACAAGCAGGGTTCCTTTCACATTGAAGAAATAGGATTATAACAACTAATAGCATAGAGGGAAAATAAAATTTCTTGATTTAGGGTGCCACACTGACAAAACATGTTACAACTTATCAGTAATTCACATCATCATAATATGCAATTTTTCCACATCCCTTTAATCTGACTTTTAAATAGTTAACCCCAGAAGAAATATGAATACAGTACAGCCTTTTACTAATAATTGTGGAGAACATTGTTGTAATCATTTTTGATTTAAAACTAAAGCATTTGTGGCATATCACAATTCCTTGCAAATTTAGGTTCAGTATCTTTCAAACTTACTTAGTAACCTTTCCTGATTGGAACCAGAGTACTCAAACGAAAACAGTACAACATCACAATGTTAACAGCAGTTGTGCCTCAGATTGAAAGAAATGCCATTATATTTGATCATTTGTTTCATGGAATAGCTCTGGCATTTCAATCTTTAACTCTATATTTAAAGACCTTCTTTGAAATTCCTCCAAATTGTACAGCTTGCCTCACTGAGAGCCAGACCAACGATCCTAACTTGGGTTTGAGTGTAGTTCTTTTCAGAGTCAGGATTATTTAGCAAACATTTTCCATTTTTGGAATCGCATCTCATAAGACATTTGCAAGCATGGGCTAAATGGGTACAGTACATTGCTTTGTGCAAATAACCAAAGTGTTATGCTGTTTGATATTTATTGATGGTCTAGGGGGCATATGGCTTACATACTGAACATTAAATCGTCACTGGAATTCATATGTTACGTTACTTATTAGTATTAAATGCAGAACATCTTTTTGACTTGATGGTAGCATCTTGTTGTGGTGAATACCACTCGTTTTGCTTTTGCACAGTAGCTGCATAAAACAGCCAGCTTCACCTGTTACTCAAGCTTTTGAGGGTAATCTGAGGTAGATTGGGCACTTTTCAAGACCAAAAGTTGATGCATTTGCATGATATGCAGTGACAATTATTTAGGATTGTTAGTTGGGCTCACAGTGCGATGCAGGTGCATTTATTGCATATGTTTATACACAGGGCCTGTTCTTCATACACACAAAGAACATAGATGCACACAGTGAGACGGTTTATACTCTACAAAATGGATGACAGTATTCTCTAGCTCATTTCTCAAGGCAATACCTTAACCAAAATCAATTTTCCTGGTTTAAAATTTAAACAAAGCTTGGCGGTTAACTGCCAGTCATCATTAACTGCTGTATTCTCCAGAACCATGCCTTTTTCAATCAGAGGTCACTTGGACATCAATCAGCACTTTTCTCTCACACAGAATAAACACAGTTCGTTTTACTTGTTTACTTTGTCATTTCTTGGAAAATTGTCTTGATTCATTCAAGACAAAAAGCTTCAATAAAATCTTTTCAGTAATAACCAACATTTATGAAATCCTGCTACTCTGAAGGTTTAGGGAAATACAAATAAGGCAATTTCACATATTCTCAGAGCTAGTTTTCAACTTAGAAAGGGCCGTGAGACCTCTCACCAATGGAATGTACATGATGTCTAAAAATTTAAGAGAGAAAGATATAAATGAGCCAGTCTTGGGGGTATTAGTGGTCAACCTGGTCTAATGATGAAAATACTAAAAAAGAGAAGATAACAAATAAAAACTACATTTGGAGAAAAATCACATCTCATTGAATATTGCCTTCAAAGAAAATAGCAGATTAAACTGGGGCTCCATGCCAATGGTTCCCAACATCTTCAATATCAAGGCATACTTCAAAGAGACAAACAATTTCATGGCACACCCACATTTTTCAGCTCAATTGATGTGAATGTCCACACATGCACAGTGATGAATCTTCACGCACCCATGGAATGAAAAGCCTATGCATACGTGACTCTGTGGGTTTGCACATGGTCTGTCAGTCAGGGCATTTGATGTCAGCAGATACAGCCTTCAGTAATATTGGAAGCACAGCTTTGATGCGTAGGTAAAGATTTTATGACTCACTACTCACCTTATCACACCATATCAGAGTGATGTGGCAGACCAGTTGAAAACCACTGCTGTACATCTCCTTATTTTAAAATTACTATTGAAGGCCAAATTTTTGGAAGAAAAGTTTTCAAAATCTGTGTTGCTGTCATTCTTTAAATTTAACAGAACTATATAACGAAGCTGTGCCAATTCACTCATTTCTTAAAATTTTGCTTTTACAACAGTCAACACGTAAAAACACATGTCACTGATGTGGTAAAAAAAATTCAAACAAAAAGATACACATTGCAAGTAAAACAGTAGGGAAGTAAGGTAATAGACTATTTACAGGTTAAAACATATGTAAATCAATTTACTTACACAAACAATTGTCTTTAAACTACGATGTGCCCATTGCATCATAGCTTTCAAGACATGCCTGATTAATTTCTCCTTCCTCCAAAGCATTACATGCTCATCCGGAATAATAAATGTGATTACGTCAAATAAAAACATAAAATTAAGGGGAGCAAATCAAAAGTAGCAAACGCACGAAAAGCAAGAAGTTAACCAACAGAAAACCACATAGTCAAATCTGTAATTCTTTGTGAAGAACGATTCAAAAGCCATAAAGTAAAGCAATCAAACCACTTGTCACCATCCCCCCAGACCTCCCACTGACTGAGGACGAACAGTCAGTCCGAAGCAAGGGGCTCAGCTTTGCCCCCCTACAACCACACATCAACGAATACCAGTCACGTTTGGACATAGAGCAGTTTTTCCGCCACCTTCGCCTCCACACTTACTTCTTCAACCGGGAACCTAACCCTCCCTCCACTGACCCCTTCACCCGCTTCCAACACAAGTCTTCCTCCTGGACACCATCCCCAGGCCTCCTACCCTCCCTCAACGTCTTCATCTCCAACTGCCGTCGAGACATTAACTGCCTCAACAACTCCACCCCTCTCACCCACTCCAACCTCTCCCCCGCAGAACGGGCAGCCCTCCGCTCCAACCCCAACCTCACCATCAAACCCGCAAACAAGGGTGGCGCAGTGGTAGTATGGTGCACTGACCTCAACATCGACAAGGCCAAACGCCAACTCTCCGACACATTCTCCTACCACCCCCTGGATCATGACCCCACCCCCGAGCACCAAAGCATCATCTCCAACACGATTCATGACCTCATCACATCAGGGGACCTCCCACCCACAGCCTCCAACCTTATTATTCCCCAACCCCCCACGGCCTGTTTCTATCTCCCTCCCAAAATCAACAAACCCGCTTGCCCTGGTCGGCCCATTGTCTCAGCCTGTTCCTGCCCCACCGAACTCATCTCCACCTATCTGGACTCCATTTTCTCCCCTTTGGTCCAGGAACTCCCCATCTACGTCCATGACACCACCCACGCCCTCCACCACCTCCAGAACTTCCAATTCCCTGGCCCCCAACACCTCATTTTCCCATGGACGTCCAGTCCCTATACACCTGTATTCCGCATGCAGATGGCCTCAAGGCCCTCCGCTTCTTCCTGTCCCGCAGGCCCGACCAGTCCCCCTCCAACGACACCCTCATCCGCCTAGCTGAACTTGTCCTCACCATCAACAACTTCTCTTTTGATTCCTCCCACTTCCTACAGACAAAGGGGGTGGCCATGGACACCCGCATGTGCCCCAGCTAAGCCTGCCTCTTTGTAGGTTACGTGGAACAGTCCCTCTGCCGCACCTACACAGGCACCAAACCCCACCTCTTCCTCCGTTACATTGATGACTGTATCGGCACCGCCTCTTGCTCCCCAGAGGAGCTCGAACAGTTCATCCACTTTACCAACACCTTCCACCCCAACCTTCAGTTCACCTGGGCCATCTTCAGCACATCCCTCACCTTCCTGGACCTCCGAGTCTCCATCTCAGGCAACCAGCTTGTAACTGATGTCCATTTCAAGCCCACCGACTCCCACAGCTACCTAGAATACACCGCCTCCCACCGACCCGCCTGCAAAAATTCCATCCCCTATTCCCAATTCCTCTGCCTCCGCCACATCTGGTCCCAGGATGAGGCATTTCACTCCCGCACATCCCAGATGTCCATGTTCTCCAAGGACCGCAACTTTCCCCCCTCAGTGGTTGAGAACGCCCTTGACCGCGTCTCCCACATTTCCCGCAACACATCCCTCACACCCAGCCCCCGCCACAACCGCCCAAAGACAATCCCCCTCGTTCTCACACACCACCCCACCAACCTCTGGATACAACACATCATCCTCCGACACTTCCGCCATCTACAATCCGACCCCACCACCCAAGACATTTTTCCATCCCCACCCTTGTCTGCTTTCCGGACAGACCACTCTCTCCGTGACTCCCTTGTTCGCTCCACACTCCCCTCCAACCTCACCACACCCGGCACCTTCCCCTGCAACCGCAGGAATTGCTACATTTGCCCCCACACCTCCTCCCGCACCCCTATCCCAGGCCCCAAGATGACTTTCCATTTTAAGCAGATGTTCACCTGCACATCTGCCATTGTGGTATACTGCATCCATCATACCCGGTGTGGCTTCCTCTACATTGGGGAAACCAAGCGGAGGCTTGGGGACCGCTTTGCAGAACACCTCCACTCGGTTCACAACAAACAACTGCACCTCCCAGTCGCAAACCATTTCCACTCCCCCTCCCATTCTTTAGATGACATGACCATCATGGGCCTCCTGCAGTGCCGCAATGATGCCACCCGAAGGTTGCAGGAACAGTAACTCATATTCTGCTTGGGAACCCTGCAGCCCAATGGTATCAATGTGGACTTCACCAGCTTCAAAATCTCCCCTTCCCCGACTGCATCCCAAAACCAGCCCAACCCGTCTCTGCCTCCCTAACCTGTTCTTCCTCTCACCCATCGCTTCCTCCCACCCCAAGCTGGACCTCCATTTCCTACCTACTAACCTCATCCCACCTCCTTGACCTGTCCGTCTTCCCTGAACTGACCTATCCCCTCCCTACCTCCCCACCTATACTCTCCTCTCCACCTATCTTCTTTTCTCACCATCTTCGGTCCGCCTCCCCCTCTCTCCCTCTCTCCCTATTTATTCCAGAACCCTCTCCCCATCCCCCTCTCTGATGAAGGGTCTAGGCCTGAAATGTCAGCCCTTGTGCTCCTGAGATGCTGCTTGGCCAAGACGGACAGGTCAAGGAGGTGGGATGAGGTTAGTAGGTAGGAAATGGAGGTGCGGCATGAGATGGGAGGAAGGGATGGGTGAGAGGAAGAACAGGTTAGGGAGGCAAAGACAGGCTGGGCTGGTTTAGGGATGCGGTGGGGGAAGGGGAGATTTTGAAGCTGGTGAAGTCCACATTGATACCATTGGGCTGCAGGGTTCCCAAGCGGAATATGAGTTGCTATTCCTGCAACCTTCGTGTGGCATCATTGTGGCACTGCAGGAGGCCCATGATGGACATGTCATCTAAAGAATGGGAGGGGGAGTGGAAATGGTTTGCGACTGGGAGGTGCAGTTGTTTATTGCGAACCGGGCGGAGGTGTTCTGCAAAGCGGTCCCCAAGCCTCCGCTTGGTTTCCCCAATGTAGAGGAAGCCACACCAGGTACAGTCGATGCAGTATACCACATTGGCAGATGTGCAGGTGAACCTCTGCTTAATATGGAAAGTCATCTTGGGGCCTGGGATGGGGGTGAGGGAGGAGGTGTGGGGGCAAGTGTAGCACTTCCTGCTGTTGCAGGGGAAGGTGCCAGGTGTGGTGGTGTTGGAGGGCAGTGTGGAGCCAACAAGGGAGTCACGGAGAGAGTGGTCTCTCCAGAAGGCAGACAAGGGTGGGGATGGAAAAATGGCTTGGGTGGTGGGGTTGGATTGTAGATGGCAGAAGTGTCGGAGGATGATGTGTTGTATCCGAGGGTTGGTGGGGTGGTGTGTGAGAATGAGGGGGATCCACTTTGGGCGGTTGTGGCGGTGGCAGGGTGTGAGGGATGTGTTGCGGGAAATGTGGGAGACGCGATCAAGGGTGTTCTCGGCCACTGAGGGGGGAAAGTTGCGGTCCTTGAAGAACATGGATATCTGGGATGTGTGGGAGTGGAATTCCTCATCATGGGAGCAGATGCGACGGAGGCGGAGGAATTGGGAATGGGGATGGAATTTTTGCAGGAGGGTGGGTGGGAGGAGGTGTATTCTAGGTAGCTGTGGGAGTCGGTGGGCTTGAAATGGACATCAGTTACAAGCTGGCTGCCTGAGATGGAGACTGAGAGGTCCAGGAAGGTGAGGGATGTGTTGGAGATGGCCCCTGTGAACTTGAGTTTGCGGGTGGAAGGTATTGGTGAAGTGGATGAACTGTTCAAGCTCCTCTGGGGAGCAAGAGGCGGTGCCGATACAGTCATCAATGTAACGGAGGAAGAGGTGGAGTTTGGGGTGTGTGTAGGTGCGGAAGGGGGACTGTTCCACGTAACCTACAAAGAGGCAGGCATAGCTGGGGCCCATGCGGGTGCCCATAGCCACCCCCTTTGTCTGTAGGAAGTGGGAGGAATCGAAAGAGAAGTTTTCGAGGGTGAGGACGCGTTTGGCTCGGTGGATGAGGGTGTTGGTGGAGGAGGACTGGTTGGGACAGGAAGAAGCAGAGGGCCTTGATGCCATCTGCATGCGGAATACAGGTGTATAGGGACTGGATGTCCATGGTGAAAATGAGGTGTTGGGGGCCAGGGAATTGGAAGTTCTGGAGGAGGTTGACGGCGTGAGTGGTGTCACGGACGTCTGTGGGGAGTTCCTGGACCAAAGGAGAGAAAATGGAGTCCAGATAGTCTAGATAGGTGGAGATGAGTTCGGTGGGGCAGGAACAGGCTGAGACAATGGGTCGACCAGGGCAGGCAGGTTTGTGGATTTTGGGAAGGAGATAGAAACTGGCCGTGGGGGGTTTGGGAATAATAAGGCTGCTGCCAGGTTTGCAGTCAGGAATGGGAACTCTTATCATGCATCAGAACTGCGTGTATCTCAGGGTTCTTTATTTGCTTTCTCAGTTCTCAGTCACGCTATGCTAACTTGGATGCGTGCAGGATCTCTGTCTCGCTTTTTAATGTACTACTGCATGATGCACAACTTAAAAGCCCACAATAGTTGTGCTTTGTCTTGTCTTTTAAGAAAGCTGGGCAGCTTGTCTTGTTGCCCAGCATCAAACAGTCAATGAGGGTGAACATTTACACTATGGCACTATGTTATGTCAGTGACACACTGCAGCATGTTCCAGTCGCGAACACAGCATCACACTGCTTGTAATTCAACGAAATGGACATGTCTGAACATCGAAAGGGGGCAGTCCTTCCTGGTGAGAAGGGGGCCAATGGCCCATCAAGAGTTGCTGTCAGAATTGGTCAAGGACATCATCATATCTCAGTTCAGATGGTTGGCCATGGTCACTTAGCCTCTTGGTCTAACTGGAGTCCAGGGATTTGTGTTCTCACAGTTAGTAAATTGGGCCATGGTCAGTTCTGCAGGTTCAGCTCAACCAGTCTAAGGGCTATTGGTACGCCAATGGGGAGCTGCTCATAGATCTGTCTGGTAGATCTCTCTGTAAATAGTAAGGGTTGGCCTCCCAAGTCAATGATAGTTAGGCCACTGTCAGTAATGTGCAGGGGGAGGTATTGTTTATTAAATGCCAAGGGATCAGTACTGTGTTTGGGAAATGGAGAAAGTTGTGTGGGGTTTGGAGACAGCATGCTGAGATGCAGAGGAGACAATTACTCTAAATGTGACTAACACTCGGTATAAGGGTGGGAGATGCTACACAGTGCGAGTGCATAGGGTACTGAGGCAGGTGCTGACATCAATAATCGCTATTATCCTGTCTTCAGTGGGGGTCTTGATGATGTTGGATAATACTGAGTGGCATGTAATGGGGCTCCTGAGGTGGGGGGGTGGGGGGGGGGGGTGGTGGGTGTAAAGTGGGAGATAAATAGATCTCTAAAAAGTGTCTGCATGGAAAGTGGAGAGCTGCAAACCTAACAGGTGAATGCAGAATGTGGAAAGCAACCTAAATGTTGTGGTGTGAGGCAGCTGAAGCTCTCTCCCTTGAGCACAAAGTGGAAAGCCTTTCATCTTCATCTAATCCTCGACTGCACAGTGGAAATGGAAAATGGCTGCCAGCATACCTCGAGTGGATGGAATATACTTATTTTCGTATGAGAGCCTTCTGGTTAATTGCATTAATTAAGTACTTGTAGATTTAAAATTAAACACATTTACAGTCACAAAAATCAGCATGTACAGCTCAAGCATTGACAAATGTTTGCAAAGCCTGGTCCTAAATAATCCTGGTCATGCAGTCGATCAATACAAATTGATTCTAGTAATATTTCAAAAGGAGAAGTGATCACAGGTGAATGTTAAGTGTCAACTGCAGTTGACAATTCCCAAACACATCGCAAGATTTGATAAGGTACACAGGGATGTGGAGCTGCTTTCTATCATATAGAACTGTAAGTATGTCAGAACATCTTTCTGTAATGCTTCTTTGGAGTTGAGGTTGTAGTAATCATATCAAACTTACAATCCCCTGCTGTGTTTGAGAGCCTGGGCTTGTGCTGCTGACATCAAAATATGATTTAATATATTATAGGTTCGTATAGAGGCAATATCATGCTCTCCTTTTCAGTTCCACCAAGTCCCACAGTGTCAAGCACTATGATAAACTGTCTTTGTGTGTGCTATCAGAGATAATGGGAGCTGCGTGCGCTATGATTGCTGACTGCCAAGTTGTTAAGAAGTTTGTTTATTTCTGATATACCCCGCGAAGGGTAATTAGAACTGTAACCAATGGATCGTTCCATCGCAGGTATTATCATTGTGCCTGATGCTGTATAATGCCGGCTCAGGGAAACTGAACAGGAAAGACAGGCTTTAGCAAGCCCACAACCAGCAGCAATCTCCAGTGGCTGCCAAGCAGCCTCCATGTAAAGTCGTCACAGCAGAAGATCGCCTCTGCATGTGGACAAGGAAAAGGATGCCCAGAGTTTATTGCCCTCACTGAAATTTTCTCCAGATGTGTCAGGCACATTCCCGCTACCAAACAAGGAAATCCTGGGACACAATCACAGAACTTTATCATCTGCTGGAGTAGCACCTGTGACTTCAAGGGGTTGGGAGCCATCAAGGTGACAACAGCATTTAACTTGGATGTAACTGGCTGCTTCCAAGGATCAACCGGGGATTTGTACATGATCTGTCAATCCTCAACCCACAAAAGCATCAAAGGTCACACTGCAAGATCACACCACTTCAGTGACATGGTGTGCGTTACTTACGCAGAGAGTTGTGAGAGCATGGAATGCGTTGCCAGCAGCAGTTGTGGAAGCAAGGTCATTGGGGTCATTTAAGAGACTGCTGGACATGCATATGGTCACAGAAATTTGAGGGTGCATCCATGAGGATCAATGGTCGGCACAACATTGTGGGCTGAAGGGCCTGTTCTGTGCTGTACTGTTCTATGTTCTATGTTCTATGTTATAGCTCAGGCTGAGGCCTTTGTCAACATAGCTGGCTTCTGCGAGGGCAGGCTGCTATAGACTTAGTCATTTTGTGTTGTGAGTGCCATATCATAACACAACCGATTACATGAATAGTAAAGAGTTCCATCTGGTCAACATCCATGGAATGGATGACGTAGAATTCTCAGTATCGCAGCTTGAGCTGCCTCCATTCTCTCCTTAACCAATTCGGATTTAAGAATTGTGAAATTAACAGAACTCAAACTGGCTCATAAAGTAGAATTTGTGAATCAACGTCAACTCAGGTGTAGAAAGAGAAAGAAAGAGAGGAAATACGGATTGGATTGAGGGACAGGGAATTGGCAGGGACAGGGAATTGAGGTGGAAGCAAAAAGCAAAGAAAAATCAGAATTAAAAAAAAATTGTGGTCTCCACAACCACATATTCTTGACCTACCTTTGCCATTGCAGCCACATCTTACTAAGACCCTTGGCCTCCCACTCACATCGCTCAATACAACATCACCATTCAATAGCTTTCACCCACCTCATTCCTCCAAAACTACTGCTTCTTGTTCTTACTTCTCATTCACCTGTGAAATCTCATCATCTATCCTGCACCAACATTAACGGTTGTGCCAGCCACTTTTATCACACTCAATTCATCCCTATAACTCATTGCAGGAGAAAGTGCCCCATAACGGGCTAGGAATAGGAATGTCATACCATCAACATGAATGCTCAGACAATCCTTAATTTTGCGGGAAAGAACCAAGACATCTGAAGTGTGGAAGGATACTATACATTTCCATCAAATGCCTTGTGCAGTTTATTGTTACTTTATTGCAGCTACCAAGTAGTACTACTGGCACAACTGGGCTAATGCCTCTGAGGTATCGGCCAGGATCCATATTTAAACATTAAAGGACTTCCAACACTCAGCAGCTCATGCAACATCAAGTCACTGATGCTTCTTCCCAGTCAGGAGAAGGTCACATCTGACAAATTTCTACCAAAGGCTTGCATGGCTCAAGGGCACGATTACAAAAGATAGAATTTTGAGTTGAGCACCCTTTTGGTTTCATCCCCATTTGGCTGCTCCATCAGGTTTATTGGTATCAGTGAGTATGGCTGGCTCACTATGGGCAGCCCTCACACTAAGGGTTTGTGGAAAGAAATGTCTTGGTTATGAATATGTCAAATAAGTAAAGAAATCTGTCATCACTGGATCTTGGAGGAAGCAGTCTACCCTACCAGCTACATTCCTCACAAAGAAGCAAGCGTCACTCTTTCCAGAATGTTATGCAGCAAAGTTGGGTGGAGTATTTGTGGATTGGAAGGCAGAAAGTTTGGAAAGTGCTAGCAGGGGAGAAGCCGTGTGTGGTCCCTTTTAAAAAAATGTGCCTTTTCTTCTTCTAGAGGTTCAAAAAGGATGTCTATAGGCAGCATCTTGTGGGTTTACAGGTGTGCAGAGGGTACTTGAATTAAAACATTTGTATGAAAAGGCTGTATGGTTAGCAAGCCACGCAGCAGTTTTGTTTTGTGACCAAGACAACAAGTTTTGAATTCAGCCAGTCAATTTGGACCAAGCACTTAGGTTGCAAAAAATAATCAAATTTAAATCTGATGGTTTTGACAACATATGACCAAATATATTGTAAGAAATTGACATGTCATCAAGGGTATAAAAGGAGAGGGCAGTTGGATAAAGGCAGGAGAACTAACTGCCATTTCCTAGAGTTAACAGCTCTCAGCTTGCAAGAGACAATCACAGGTTCTCACAGTTTTCTTTAAGTCTTAGATTTACTTATGGCACAACTAGTTAATAGTCCTGACAGAAGAATCGATGGAGAAGGCATTCCTGACAGAGCTTATGGATGGAGAAGCCATTCCTGACAGAACATTAAACCGAAAAGGCATAGAACATTCTGGAAGACATGTGATCTGGCTGGAATTTTGAGAGATGAAAGTCTATGTTTTTTTTTATTTTATGTAAGCATTTATTGGAAGAACATACCATTAGAATCTTGTTTTATTTAGGAATAGTCAGTAGTTAGATGAAGTTTATTTAGTTTGTTAATAGTTTAGTCAATTTCTTCTCTGTCAGAGTTGGATAAATAAATTGCTACTTGTTGATTATAAAGTGAGTGTCAGGCGTTTATTTTAGTTCACCACAAAAAGTTGCTGATAGGCAGGTTACATCAATTTTCACACTCTTTTTTAACGGATCTTAGGGCGAGGTGCTCCTGTTTGGATGTTTTGGTTTCAGTTCTTGGGGCCGGGGTTGGCGGGTGCACGTCAACCTCCTCCTTATAAAAGTTAATCTCTCCACAGATGCTCCCAGGCCTGCTGAGCTTTTCCAGCAATTTCTGTCTTTGTTTCTCATTTCTAAAGTTGGGCTTGTGAACACATGGGTTTCCAACTTTTGGTGAACAAGATTGCATGATGAAGTTCAGATTGACTTGTAGTGTTGTTAATGCATCACTAGAAAAGTTTTTTTTAAACTCACATGAGTAATCAAAAAGTGATCAAGACAAGAAAAATGCTAATTCCTACCAGCAGACACCAAACATAGACATAAGTCAATTCCCCATACCCTCATCCGTCACCCATCAACAATGTCGACCACATACAATGTCTGTCAAACAGGACTCATATTGAACATTCATACATTCTACCTCACCCTCCTACACTAACCCAATACTGCAAGGCTTAGACCCATTAATTCCAGCTTCCGCATTCCTAACTCAGGCGCAGTGTCAATGGTCAATAACTTCCATTGCAGTGGAATGTTAGACTGACACCCAATAAGAACAGGGGATCTTTGCTTCTTGCCATGCAAACCCAGCTTTGTCCTCACAGACACAGCATGCTTTTATCAGGTACCAGATACAGCTCCCAGTGTCCAACTAGAGAGGCTAATACATCTTAACTTGTGCAGAATAGTGACATTCAGAGAGAATCATGGAATCATAGAATCTCCACAGTGTGAAAACAGGCCCTTTGGCCCAACATGTCCACACCAACCCTCAGAGAACTTTAGTAACCTATGTTCTTTAACAATCAGATGGGGAGAGCTCGCTAGTTGCAGGTCCAAAACAGAAAAAAATATGAATATGGGCTTTGAGGAGAGTCAAAAAAATGATGCAAATCTTCAGATTGTTTTCTAAACAAGAAGGAGAAATCTATCAATGCTATTATATTCATATGACTTGTATCTTTTGATAACAATAAACTATGTAACATAGTTAAATGGCTTTAACTGTGCAATGAAAGAAAATGGTGAAAGGAAACTGAGCAAACAAACAGAGCTTGAACTGATTTGTAAAGAGGAATTTGTGAATCAATGTCAAGGTCAGGTGTAGAAAGGGAAAGAAAGACAGGAAGGAATGATTGGATTGAAGGACAGGGATTTGGGATAGGCGGAGAAAAAGCAAAGAAAAATCAGAATTAAACAAAAATAATTTGAACATTCAAAATGATACTATGAGCAATGCTACGGAAACTCATACCTTGTATGCACAGTGTTCAATCTCAGTATGCACTAAAATCCCAGTTCTAAATTTGAGTTATTACTGAAATTACAATTGTGTATACCTCAGTCTTGGCACCCAACATCTATCCTGACTGCAACTGGTAAAAAGATGGGATCATGAAATGTGACCTGTCTACTACAAATTGGGATTATTGAGAGGAGGATAATAGGGGGAAAACTGTTTCAAGACAGATTTATTTCAAAGGATTCTGTCAAATTCCTATTTACAGAATTAAGCAAACAATATTTAAATGTAAATACTGCTGCCTACATTAACAGTGGCCAGTCATAACAGACGAATGAAAAATATAAAACAGATTTGAAGTTTAAAAAACATAGCTGTAAACAATTATTTTTTGGAAAGTAGATCAGACTATTAAAATACTAGAACAACAATACAGATTTAATTTGGTAAACAAACCGACTTCAGCTCACCTTTACAACTATTCTAGTCACAGAGCTTCTTGTAAAGTGATGTTGCTCCTGACATATATTTACAAATATGCACTGTCAGACTTTATGTACATTAATTTAACAGCAATGTAAATGCACCTTCACATGCGACATCACAGATTTTGATATCATTTACCTTTTTGATTTGTTGACTTGTTTCTTGCCCCAGCCCGCAATCCCTCCACCATGTCATCAACTTTGTAAATATGCTGCATATTACAATTACACCAATGCATACCTACTAATTAATTTTAGGCTTTCTCATCATTAAATTTAATTTAATTTCATTGGTTCCAACTACATTAGAATACACTTGAAAATCCAGGTTCTGTCTTGCTTACTGCAGCAAAAATAAAGGTATTTCAAATAATAAAAAGTTAGAAGGTGATGTGAAATGTGGAAATAAATACATATATTTTACTTTTCATTTGTTATGACTGCACCTGGATAATTCAGAGAAACCTTTGTTATTTAAGGTATAGCTATTGTGCCAATGTTATCTGGTTAAGTCTCCTATTTTAGTACAAGCAACAGTGAATTCAGGTATAGGTGACAGGTTTGAAAATTGTATTACAATGTTAAAAAGCTACCACACATTCCAAATAACATCAACAAATTGTGTTAAATCATAACTTTGAAAATATTGAACATTTCACATGTATAAATATAACCATCTGTACATTATATGCAATTATTAGATTGCACGCTTTGGTGACATCATGTCTCTGATGTTTTTCAGATGTTGACTTTAGTGCATTTGAAAAATCCAAAGGAAACCTCAGGCAAAGAACATATCTCTCAACTTAATTTGTTGGGTGAATTGTATTTGTAATTATAGGTATGTCCACATAAATTTGAAATGACAAGGCATACAGTAATAAAGACTTATAGGAAAAGATAACATTGGTGAGTTATTAAATGCACACTAGCAAAATTTGCAGATTTACTCATTAGTCTTTAGATTGTTGACTGATTATATGGTGTTAGGTAGGTCAGTATGCTTTCACCATAATGCTGATCTAGCTGACAGGGACAGCACTATAGTGCTAAAGGCTGATAGCGTGCAGGCATTTGATGCTGAAGTTCCAGATCTTCCACCATCTGGATCTGTGAACAGAAACAAAATGCAGTTATTTAGAATTGCAAAAATGACTTTTAAATAATGCTTAGAAGTGACTTTGCTTATCATTTATCCAATGTTGTAAATAAATATTAAACAAAATTGGTGAAAGTATTTTATTCTCTCCAACAGAGAGTATTCAATATGTGTTGTGGAAGAATGTCAAGTGTGTCTCAATAGAGCCAGGACTTTGGACTGTCATTACTCTCTGAAGCTCACAGCACTGTCTAGGCTGGGCAGATGTGCAGATAAATGTTGAAGTCCGAAAGTTGCTGTCAATGATTCCCAGTTTCCACACGGTACATTGCTGAAGACGAGCTCCATTCCCCTCCCCCGCCCCTGCCAGTCTGCAATTAAATTAAAATCACTGAACTGACAAGAAAGTTCCCTTTTTGACTGATCTTGTCTCAAAACTCTCGGAAAAGTTACACCTCATTGAATGAGTTGTAATTGGGTTTTTATTCATCTTGGTCGCTCAATGGTAAAGTGACTTACTGATCCCCAAAACCAAATGCACATTTGTAGAATTTCAAATTTCTCTGACACAACTCTACCTCTTTTAAATATGAAGTTTCTTTATGATAACTCAGTTTCTACTCAAACAAGTGTATCTCCCAAATATTTATTTTTCTGTTTGTAAAAATTAATGAAAAATGAAGAATAGTCATTCCTTGAACCACCTGATTTGCTGTCCTGGGTGTTTCCCCTTTCAGGACAATCAGGAATGGGAGGTCATAGTTTTAGGCTAAGGGATCATAGATTTGAAACAGGGAATGAGGGGAGGAAATACATCTCTCAAAGATCTATGAATCCATGAATTTACAATTTCAGAGTGAAGCAGACGGAGGGATACTGAAAGCAATTTAAGGAGGGGATCAACAGGTTTTTAGTTAGTAATGCGTTAAAGGGTTATGGAAAATGGGCAGCAAAGTGGAATTAAGGCAGAGATGAGGTCAGCCATCATCATTTCAAATGGTGGGGCAGGCTCGAGGGGCTGAATTGTTGAGTTCTCACTTTCCTCCCCAATAACAACCAATTCACTAATCTGAGATAAATCTGTCAAATTATGTAATGGTACACTTGTCTTTAGTCCACTTTGCTGGACCCTAAAATTCTTCAAACAGATATACTGCTGCCCATCAGTCTGGGATGAATCAAAATTCAGGGGGTGGGGTGATCACCTCATAGTATTATCATGAGACAATTAGTTCAGAAATGTGGTTGATGTTCCGGAAACCTGGCTTTGATCCCACAATTTGGCCCCAGACCTGATCTTTGATCGCCACTGATGGCCCTCACAGATGAAGAAATCCTTCCAAGTAGATAGGGGATTTTCATTATAGCTGTATTCCAATGGAAGACTATCTCCTATCCCTCATGGATAGCAAGGATTTGTATATACATCAGACATGACAGTGTAGGAGCGGAAAGCCTTTTTGCATTAATATTCCAAGAACTGAGCAAATACACTTTGGTAGCTCTTACTATTTCATTGCTCAGTAAATAACCAACATTTTATGATCACATGAATGTACTATTGGACTGCTCAGATCCCAGAATGCAACTTAGCTTGATGAATCATATATTTATTTATTTTTTTGTTAATATGATGATTCATCACTAAAATGTAGTCACACGAGCCTGTAGACATTTCTTTAAAAACTGTGCATGAAGTTATGACACAATAGAAATCACAACAAATAGACCAAGCTGCAGATGATGTTTTATAGTTTTGACCTGTTACACTGAGACAGTGTCCCTTCAAGAGACAGATCAGAATTAATGAGTCATCAGGCAGGGTCTTGTTAAGAATATAAAGTGTGAAGCTGGATTAACACAGCAGGCCAAGCAGCATCTCAGGAGCACAAAAGCTGACGTTTCGGGCCTAGACCCTTCATCAGAGAGGGGGATGGGGTGAGGGCTCTGGAATAAATAAGACTCGTTTTGGGTTCTTACACTATGCACAACTTCCAAATAAAGCTTTCCTGAAAAGGTTACAGTAAATAACCGGTTTGCATGTTCTTTAGTTCTGACGAGAGCGTAGAAACTACCCAGTATAGAATACGCATCTACATACGCATAAATTTTCAATAAAAGTTAGAAAGATCATGATATGTTGCCCTTACCATCTATTACAGAGACTCATGACCAAAGAAATTGCACTGTTACTTAGGTTTTTACTGAACTGACTCATTCAAAGTTCTCTTCCATGGAGCTTGGAAACAATTAGATGAATCCTTTCAGAGCCTGTTAATATGAAAACTTCACACATCTCAGTTTCAACAACTTGTAGAAATGTTGTCCAACTTTACTGGCTAGAAAGCTACACAAACTAGACACTTCTTCTGGAGTGAATGATAATCTCCTACTAAAAGAGAAACTAAAAGTTGTTTCTGATTTCACGTCTGGTGTTTTCTGAACTGAACTGTGTTCTGAATCTGGTGAGCAGAGTGTGTAGTAGTCAGACCCTAATGCACCATGAGAAGTCCAATAATGTTGTCAAGGTGATGAAATTTACTTTTCTGAAATTACCTTTACTTTCCTTGCTATCTAGGGCAAAAGACTTCATAGATAAAGACAAAAGCTGAGCTGTTATGAACAACCTTACTCTTTTACAAGTAGCAAAGTAAGTTAAAAATTACTATTATACAAACTCAAATCATATCCCCCCCAAATCCAAACACACATATTTGTATACAAACAAGGCAAGTGGAAACATACAGGTCTACGAAGGTGTTATGAAAAAAGAGAGAAAAAAAACATTTTTGTCAAATCATCTGTGAAACAAAGGATAAAGTTTGATAAAACTAATTGTTGGAGGTCAAGCAAATCTCTTGCAGAGATACAGGGATGGACTAAGCTTTAGTTCAGATAGAAATCCCGTTGGATCTAAGCTTTTGAAAAGAGGCCCTCAGTGTGGAGCCTTTTAGTTTTAGCAAAAGTAGTGCAAGTTTTGAAATATGGAACTTTTAAGAATCATAATTTTTCACATACAACCAGGAACAAGAGAAAGGGAACTGCAGCTTTTAATTTGCTTACTGATGTTGTTATTTGTGCCAGCAATACTGTTACTTCCTCATAGCCCTTCCTTAGGTCTCTGACACAGAAACCCAGTCGAGCTAGGTTTTCTAGGCAAACATCAGCTGCCATAATCTTTTCTAATCCTTTTGACATAGTCTACATATTTAAATATTTACTTCTGCATTTCAATACAAAACATTAGCTTGTTATTTTCTCTCCTCTGCCTGTAACTATTTTCTGTTATTAAAGAAGATCATCTCTATTTTATCAAAGTAGGGAGAATTATTTTATAATGACAGCCCTGAATACCAAGAAAGGTACTTCTTATTCAGTGTATTCTACTCACATTTCCAGCTGCAAGCACTGAAGATTAGTAAGAATTACATGACACTGCAGTACAACAGAATTTATTTGTCATTCCATTATCAGAAAACCATGCAAACATAATTGTTGTCAAAAAGTAGTTTTATTACTGTGAAAAAGAGGACAGAAGAAATGTTACCTTATGAAATCTACAGTGATGTTTGTTTTATTTAGTGTAACACAATTATGTAAAGAATTGTGGCGGCATTAAGTAAAAATAATCAGATTTTATTTCATCCAATAGCTCTGAACAAAATAATCTGTTCTAACTCAATAAATTCAACTGATGCTACTTAGGAGCATTTGTTCAGTATACCGTGGTAATAAATGTGTAAACTCAAATCAAACTTCTCTGAATGTGGCTTTTCTTATTCTTTGAATTTACTTTTCCCTCTGGATATCAATGTCTTGGCAATCTAATCTAAAAGTTCAGTTTGGTGGAATGAATTCCAAGAACATGATGTGCATCGTAAGATTAGATTACAACCATCATATCATCACCCAGCAATCTGCCCGATGCTGGTGCTTTTCATTAACTATTCATGGGATCTGAATGGACAAAACAAGGCAATTCACCTGCTCTCCTTCTGTGAATGTGCCTTCCTCAGCACCACAACTCCAAGTGTCAGCTAAGACGAGAATCATGTACGGAAAAGCTTATGAGGTGACACCCTTCCACAGAGATGCAATAGTGTTAAGCTAATGACAGAATTACAACAGACATTAAAATTGTTTCTTCTGAAAAGCAGTATTATTGGTAACCTGCTGAGATTTTTAAAGGGCTAACAATGCATAATTTAGATGTTTCAGAAGGATAATTCTCCTGACCGCTTAGCTCAGTAGTTATAAGATCATTTTAAACCAAATGTTTGGTGTTCAACATATCTCATCTAAGAGATTTTGTTCACATGAAAACATATTTACACAACGCTAAGCTGGAAATGACTGAAATGGAACTTCAGCGGCTCCACTGCAGATGGAATTTACCCATGAAGATCTTCTTGTTTCTGAACAATGGCCAACTCACCAAGGCAACGGCCACACAATTTTGCCTGTGAAATCAGTCTGTCATTTACTTCTTTCCCAGTACCCACTCTAATGAACGAATTAACTTCCTTACATATGCTGACTGGATTCCATGCTGATTCCTACTTTCATAGGCTGTACCAGAGTTGGTAAACTCCAAAACAGTTTTCAGAACAAAATCCAATTTGTCGGGTCATTAAAAGTGAAACACAGGAAGACCCAAGAATAGAAATGATCACGAGGAAATCTGGGAGCTTGAACAGTTGAGTGCTCAACCTCCAACATGAAGGTCATGAGTTTGAATCCCAGAGCTGCCTATCAGTTAGCTCCTCCGGCCTTGTGAGTGAACTCTGTTACTCTGGGGCAGATCCCAGGGATACATAAATGAAGCATTCCATCTCAGGAACGAGAAAAGGAGATGCCTACCTTGTAGACCATTCTGCTGCCCCTGTTACAGTGGAATGAATAGTGATGACTCAAAAGAAGCAGAAGCAAGATAGGATGAAAGAGTATCAGAGATAATGGGAACTGCAGATGCTGGAGAATTCCAAGATAATAAAATGTGAGGCTGGATGAACACAGCAGGCCAAGCAGCATCTCAGGAGCACAAAAGCTGACGTTTCGGGCCTAGATCCTTCATCAGAGAGGGGGATGGGGAGAGGGAACTGGAATAAATAGGGAGAGAGGGGGAGGCGGACCGAAGATGGAGAGAAAAGAAGATAGGTGGAGAGAGTATAGGTGGGGAGGTAGGGAGGGGATAGGTCAGTCCAGGGAAGACAGACAGGTCAAGGAGGTGGGATGAGGTTAGTAGGTAGATGGGGGTGCGGCTTGGGGTGGGAGGAAGGGATGGGTGAGAGGAAGAACCGGTTAGGGAGGCAGAGACAGGTTGGACTGGTTTTGGGATGCAGTGGGTGGTGGGGGAAGAGCTGGGCTGGTTGTGTGGTGCAGTGGGGGGAGGGGACGAACTGGGCTGGTTTAGGGATGCAGTAGGGGAAGGGGAGATTTTGAAACTGGTGAAGTCCACATTGATACCATTAGGCTGCAGGGTTAAACGTCAGCTTTTGTGCTCCTGAGATGCTGCTTGGCCTGCTGTGTTCATCCAGCCTCACATTTTATTATCTTAGAACGAAAGAGTGAAGGCTTTTATGCACAAAACATTGAGTTTATGGATTACTTCTTGATAATTGACATCAGTTGTCAAAATACCTTCAACAGTACTGAATTTTGCCAGTTGTAGTTAAAATGTGTTGTCAAATGAGATTCAAGGTACTCAGTAACTCACGGCTCACAGTGACTTTCTCAAGCAATCTTCTGTTCTCCACCTCATTTATAATGCAACTGGGTTCTTCAATGGAATTATGTGCAGGAGAAGTGGAAGTGCTCAGCACTGCTGTGGCCTTGCAATGCTCATGTCACTAACACCATAGTTAATGATTAGTTGCACAACACTTTAGCATGCAGCAAATTTAGGAACTGCCCCTCACACTGTGGTGCTTGATCATTATCACTGAGGACATGATCCAAAAAGGAAAATTCACACCCTGCTTCATGGAGAGGGACCTGGAGGTAGACAATATGATGGAGAGAGGGGCCATCATTTCTTTTCCTGGGTACTACTGCACAAGGCTACACTACCAGAGTCAGCCAGCCTGGATACAGATAGTGGCCTGGGCCAGTGTTGTCTCACATGCTAAAAGGAATGACCAACAGTGCAGGAAGAAGGCGAATGGTCATCTGTCCACCGCAAGGGTAAATGCTACCATACTCTCCCAGCTATCTCACACTTGCAGGGTCATCACTCAGTTTAACTCTGCCACTGTCTCTCACCAAGACTCATGGACTGCAGCTTTTGCTATTTTATGTATCATTTCCATTCAATGGCTAAGGCTTACCTTATCCAGACCAAACTACTGATCCTTCTGCCTTCTACTCTTCCTCCTCACTCATTGGGGACATCTACCTGTCCCTCCAGTACTACATCAATATTATCTGCTCTTCCATCCACTACCCTCTTACTCAAACCCTTTGCTATTTTTTCCTCCAATGAGACAGTCATATCCAGCCCTTCCTGCACAGTGATGTCTCCACTGCATCCTAACTGATTGATCTGTAATTCTCAGGCTAGCTGCATTTGAACTGTATGACTAACCTGGCCCAATCCTTGGAGGAGAAGGACATAGAACCTGAGTTTCTGGTAGGACCAAAGGCCTGACTGATGATCACCAATTCCCTGCTTTGGAATTGAAAAAGCACCTTTTCAGAGCGTCGTGCTACTCTCTGACTAATCATAGTCTGCCTTTACCCTACAAAGGACTATGCTGCTTTGATCTTTTTAAGTCATGGTCATTTTCTTGGTGCTTTGTGCAGTGTATTTGCCACATAAGCTGCAGAAACATGCTGAGGGGTTGGCATTGATGAAGCTCAGTGCTATATAGTGAGATATTCCAGCCCTTGGCTGTTCAGTGCTGCCCACTGTGAAAAGGTGTTTGCCTCTCCCTCAGTGCTCAAAATCAATGTAAGCTACACAGATATTTACAAACTCAAGTAAGCCCAAAGATGTATGGATATCGCTGTGTCCAAAGCAACCTGCCAGAAGTATACAAGTCACAGGTGTTACTGAGTTCTAAATGAATGCAGTGAAAGGCTGAAGTGGTGTGAGAGTTGGTCTGAAGCAGACAGTGTGGAAGATGGTTGTTTGCTAATGCTGACTCACTTGAATGAAGAGTTGAGGAGGATGGTGGCCATGGAGCATGCACGGATAATGTGCTGCACACACACATGGATGATTGCTGGGATAGATATTGGGGAACTACAGCTGCCTATTACTCACCCTGACTGACACATTGGGAATTTGAGCTTTCTAGACTTTTTAGGAAAGGAAAGGACAGTTGGCAGTTGCATAGAAATAGGGTGAGTTGTGCTCGTTATGACATACAAATTAATGTAAATAAGATAGTTACTGTTTAATAGTGAACTAATGAACTTGCTGGTCAAAGCTGAAAGGAAAAGCTGGAATTGTATCAGAGATAATGGGAACTGCAGATGCTGGAGAATCTAAGATAATAAAGTGTGAAGCTGGATGAACACAGCAGGCCAAGCAGCATCTCAGGAACACAAAAGCTGATGTTTCGGAAAAGCTGGAAAACTTTTTCTCAGCATTGAGATTTCGACTTTCTTTTCAATTCTCCTCAGATGTTCCTAATTTCCCATCACCCATGCCACAGCATGGAAAGGGAAAATTCTATCAATTGATTGGAAGACTTTCTGTTTGTTGAAAAGTTTCGGTCACATACAATATTGAATTTCCTTTATTGCGTTCAAACTCACATAGCAGACTATGAACTAAATTCATCTGTACACTCTAAAGAAACTGTCAGATGATTATAGAGAAAGATAATTAGTTTTTCTGAGGTATTGACCCCCAGCTAAGTGGTACAGGCATTCATTTCCCTCTCTCTGACCAATATCTCCCACAAAATAACCATTCTTCATGTGTGTTTGTTAAGGTACTACAGGGAAGTATGGAGATTCATGATTCTTTTCTTCCCGCTCACTTTAGCCACAGCAACAAAAACCTGATGTGTGAAGATCAGATATGACCTTGCAGGCAGCTGCATTAAACCAGTGGCTAGTAGGTCAATCATGTGTCTAAAATGAACTTAAATGGGCATGGATGCTTCAGTCTTGGATTCATTTGCACAGGAAATCAAATTATTGTGATCATTTCATGCTGAAGCAAGCATTTTTCCCCCCAAGAGATTATTTTATACCAGAACAATCCTGGAAAATCTGTCAGAATTCTTTGAGGAGGCAATGAACAAGTGAGACAAAGGAAAAGCCGATGGATATGATGTAATTGCATTTCCAGTAAACCTTTGACAAGGTGCCACACAGAAAGCAGAAAAATAAGACAAGAGTTCATGGCGTTAGGGACAAGGTACCAGCATGGATAAAGGGTTGGCTGACTAGGGGAAGGCAGAGAGAGAGAGTGAATAAAAGGGTCCTTTTCAGGATGGCAGCCAGTGATTTGTGGATTTTTGCAGGCATCAGCGCTGGGACCACATCTATTCATGCTATATATCAACAATCTGGGTGAAAGCACTGATGGTACTGTTGGTAAGTTTGCAGATGACACAACAATAGGTGTGGAGTGACAGATATGTTGAGGAAGCATGGAGTCTGTAGAGAGACTCGGACAAGAGCGGGCAAAGAAGTGCCAGATAAAATACACTGTGGGAACGTGTGACCTTGTGCATTTTGGTCAGAAGAATAGAGGTGTAAGCTATTTCTAAACGGGGAAAGGCTTCAGAAATCTGAAGCTCAAGGGAATTAGGAGTCCTTTTTCAGGATTCTCTTAAGGCTGATACGCAGATTCAGTTGGAAGTTGTGAAGGCACATGCAATATTAGTATTCATTTCAAGTGGGTTAGAATACAAGAGCAGTGATATGGTGCGAAGGCTGTGTAAGACTCTGGTCAAATCTCATTTGGAATATCAAGAGCAGTTTTTAAGGAAAGGATATGCAGCGGCACGTTGGCACAGTGGTGAGCCCTGCTGCCTCACAACGGCAGGGACCCAGGTTCAATTCCACCCTCGAGTGACTGTCTGTGTGGCATTTGCACATTCTCCCCATGTCTGCGTGGGTTTCCTCCTGGTGCTCTGGTTTCCTACCACAGTCCAAAGATGTGCAGGCTGGGTGGATTGGTCAAGTTAAATTGCCCAGAGTGTTCCGGGATGAGTAGATGAGGGAGGTGGATTTGGGTGGGTGCTCTGAGGGTTGGTGTGGACTTGTTGGGCCAAAGGGCCTATTTTCCACATCATAGCGATTCTATAATAGGCGGCCCTTGGAGGGGGGTCGAGGGAAGGTTTACAAGAACGATTCTGGGAATGAGGGGCTTATCACAAAAGGAGTGGTTGTTGACTCTGGGTCTGTATTCGATGGAGTTTAGAAGGATGAGGGGGGATCTGATTGAAGCTGACAGAATACTGAGAGATCTGGATAGAGAGTGGATGTGGAGAAGATGCTTCCACGAATAGGAGGAGCGAGGATCTGACAGCACAGTCTTAGAGTGAAGGGACAACCTTTCAGAGCTGAGATGAGGAAGAATTTCTTCAGCCAAAGGATGGTGAATCGGGGGAACTCATTACTGCAGAAGGCTGTGGAAGCTAAGTCATTGACTGACTTTAAGACAGGGATTGAGAGTTTCTTGATTAGAAAGGGGATCAAGGCATATAGGGAGCAGGCAGGAGAAGGCTGAAAAATATATCAGCCGGGGTTGAATATTGAGCAGGTTTAATGGGCCAAATGACCAAAGCCTGCTTGCACACGTTCTGGTCTTATAACAGTACAAATCAATTCTGATGATAGTTCTTCTCATGTAATTGCAAGTTTATCTGAACAATTCCTAATTTAAAATAGCTGGTTTTAGATTTCTGGTGGATGTGGGTGAGGCGGATTTCAACTGGAATAGAATTACGAGCACCAAAATTGCTCGAAAGATGACTGAGTTTGAGAGGAAGGAAGGATAATATTCAGGATTTTAACCAACTAGTGAGGAACTGCTATTGGAAGAACATATTTGAGCGAACTGCTATTGGAAGAACATATTTGTGCATGGTAAATTAGAATAGGGTCTGGCTTCCTGGTAATGCTTCACTGAACAGTCTGTCAGCTGTTCCTGCCAAAGTCCTCAATGACGTAGTCACATATTTGGGTACGTTAAGACCCTGGTGCCTCACTTACGGGGTAATCTTATTATCGGGAGCAAGGAAGAAAATCAGAAAGTGAGAAAATATAAATCAGAATAATTATTCTGGTGAATCAGTGATACAGTGAGACGTTTGCAGCAAAGATGTTTGACAAAAAAGACTAAATATTACAGATCTAATTTCCAACTTTAAGAATACATAGAAACATTATTTAGATTAGATTAGATTCCCTACAGTGTGGAAACAGGCCCTTTGGCCCAACAAGTCCACATCGCCTCGTGGAGCATCCCACCCAGGCCCATCCTGCTGTAACCCACACACCCCTGAACACTATGGGCAATTTAGTACGGCCAATCCACCTAGCCTGCACATCTTTGGACTGTGGGAGGAAACTGGAGCACCCGGAGGAAACCCATGCAAACACGGGGAGAAGGTCCAAACTCTGCACAGACAGTTACCTGAGGCTGGAATCGAAGCTGGGTCCCTGGTGCTGTGAGGCTGCAGTGCTAACCACTGAGCCACCATTCTACTCTGTACGTTCAAAACATACGCCCGAGCTTGGAATCGAACCCACTTGGAATATTGTGTCCAGTTCTGGTCGCCCTATTATACGAAAGATGTGGAGGCTTTGGAGAGGGTGCAAAGGAGGTTTACCAGGATGCTGCCTGGACTGGAGGGCTTGTCTTACGAGGAGAGGTTGACTGAGCTCGGACTTTTCTGTCTGGAGAGAAGGAGGAAGAGAGGTGACCTGATCGAGGTGTACAAGGTAATGAGAGGCATTGATTGAGGAGATAGCCAGAGACTTTTCCCCAGGGCAGGGTTGACTGCCACGAGGGGTCATAGTTTTAAGGTGTTAGGAGGAAGGTATAGAGGAGACGTCAGAGGGAGATTCTTCACCCAGAGAGTTGTGAGCGCATGGAATAGTTTATCAGTGGTAGTCGTGGAAGCAGAGTCATTAGTGACATTTAAGCGACTGCTGGACATGCACATGGACAGCAGTGAATTGAGGGGAATGTAGGTTAGGTTATTTTATTTTTGGATTAGGATTATTCGACAGCACAACATCATGGGCCTGTACTGTGCTGTACTTTTCTATGTTCTAACCCAGGTCCCTGGCACTGTGAGGCTGCAGTGCTAACCACTGAGCCACTGTGCATTTCAGATTGTCGACCTAGATTTCCATTTGTAATATACTAATACTGAGAGACCTAAATATTTAAGTGTTCTTGCATTCTACAAAATTAAAGTAGTAATTGACCTATAGATTTAAGAAAATGTAAACATCAAAACCTGATATTCATAAAAGGCCTGAGGTACAAAAAGACTCCCTCCTGCTCCTGTTTCTTATGACCTCACAAAAGAGATTTTCCTTTGGAAGTTTATTTTGATCAGGGAGAGATGAAAATGTAACACAAAATCCAGTTCTCACATGAGACTTTGCAACAATCCCCAAAGCACATGCGTGTATATGTCCAAAATGTTTGTGTGCGCATGTGTGTGCGCGCGCGCACGCGCACACACACACACACACGGTTCAGCTGCAAGACAAAGCAATCTGCCATGTGATCTAATCTGTCGGTTGAGGATCAAAGTGCTGTCTGACCCTGGTGACTCCTTCTCACAAGGGCTGTGGTTGCCCTGTTTTCCAGTGTGCTGCAGGACTGTGATCTACAGATAGAGAATGACGTAAGAAGACACAGCTGATTGTGTGTGTTGATTTTCTATCAACAACTGACACTAAACTCAGTGATAATGGGAACTGCAGATGCTGGAGAATCCAAGATAATGAAATGTGAGGCTGGATGAACACAGCAGGCCCAGCAGCATCTCAGGAGCACAAAAGCTGACGTTTCAGGCCTAGACCCTTCATCAGAGAGGGGTATGGGGTGAGGGTTCTGGAATAAATAGGGAGAGACGGGGAGGCCGACCGAAGATGGAGAGAAAACAAGATAGGTGGAGAGGAGAGTATAGGTGGGGAGGTAGGGAGGGGATAGGTCAGTCCAGGGAAGATGGACAGGTCAAGGAGGTGGGATGAAGTTAGTAGGTAGGAGATGGAGGTGCGGCTTGGGGTGGGAGGACGGGATGGGTGAGAGGAAGAACAGGTTAGGGAGGCAGAGACAGATTGGACTGGTTTTGGGATGCAGTGGATGGAGGGGAAGAGCTGGGCTGGTTGTGTGGTGCAGTGGGGGGAGGGGACGAACTGGGCTGGTTTTGGGATGCAGTGGGGGAAGGGGAGATTTTGAAGCTGGTGAAGTCCACATTGATGCCATTGGGCTGCAGGGTTCCCAAGCAGAATATGAGTTGCTGTTCCTGCAACCTTCGGGTGGCATCATTGTGGCACTGCAGGAGGCCCATGATGGACATGTCGTCTAAAGAATGGGAGGGGGAGTGGAAATGGTTTGCGACTGGGAGGTGCAGTTGTTTATTGCGAACCGAGCTGAGGTGTTCTGCAAAGCGGTCCCCAAGTCTCCGCTTGGTTTCCCCAATGTAGAGGAAGCCACACCGGGTACAATGGATGCAGTATACCACATTGGCAGATGTGCAGGTGAACCTCTTCTAAATGTGGAAAGTCACCTTGGTGCCTGGGATAGGGGTGAGGGAGGAGGTGTGGGGGCAAGTGTAGCATTTCCTGCGGTTGCAGGGGAAGGTGCCAGGAGTGGTGGGGTTGGAGGGCAGTGTGGAGCGAACAAGGGAGTCACGGAGAGAGTGGTCTCTCCGGAAAGCAGACAGGGGTGGGGATGGAAAAATGTCTTCGGTGGTGTGGTCAGATTGTAGATGGCGGAAGTGTCGGAGGATGATGTGTTGTATCCGGAGGTTGGTGGGGTGGTGTGTGAGAACGAGGGGAATTCTCTTTGGGCGGTTGTGGCGGGGGCGGGGTGTGAGGAATGTGTTGTGGGAAATGCGGGAGACGCGGTCAAGGGCGTTCTCGACCGCTGTGGGGGGAAGTTGCGGTCCTTGAAGAACATGGCTATCTGGGATGTGTGGGAGTGGAATGCCTCATCCTGGGACCCCATGCGGTGGAGGTGGAGGAATTGGGAATGGGGGATGGAATTTTTGCAGGAGGGTGGGTGGGAGGAGGTGTATTCTAGGTAGCTGTGGGAGTCGGTGGGCTTGAAATGGACATCATTTACAAGCTGGTTGCCTGAGATGGAGACTGAGAGATCCAGGAAGGTGAGGGATGTGTTGGAGATGGCCCAGGTGAACTTGAGCTTGCGGGTGGAAGGTGTTGGTGAAGTGGATGAACTGTTTGAGCTCCTCTGGGGAGCAAGATGCGGCGCAGATACAGTCATCAATGTAACGGAGGACGAGGTGGGTTTTGGGGTGTGTGTAGGTGCGGCAGAGGGACTGTTCCACGTAACCTACAAAGAGGCAGGCATAGCTGGGGCCCATGCGGGTGTCCATGTCCCCTTTGTCTGTGGGAAGTGGGAGGAATCGAAAGAGAAGTTGTTGAGGGTGAGGACAAGTTCGGCTAGGCGGATGAGGGTGTCGGTGGAGGGGGACTGGTTGGGCCTGCGGGACAGGCAGAAGTGGAGGGCCTTGAGGCCATCTGCATGTGGAATGCAGGTGTATAGGGACTGGATGTCCATGGTGAAAATGAGGTGTTGGGGGCCAGGGAATTGGAAGTCCTGGAGGAGGTGGGGGCTTGGGTGGTGTCACGGACGTAGGTGGGGAGTTTCTGGACCAAACCGGAGAAAATGGAGTCCAGATAGGTGGAGCTGAGTTCAGTGGGGCAGGAGCAGGCTGAGACAATGGGTCGACCAGGGCAGGCAGGTTTGTGGATTTTGGGAAGGAGATCGAAACGGGCCGTGCGGGGTTGGGGAACAATGAGGTTGGAGGCTGTGGTTGGGACGTCCCCTGAGGTGATGAGGTCATGAATAGTGTTGGAGATGATGGTTTGGTGCTCGGGTGTGGGGTCATGATCGAGGGGGCGGTAGGAGGTGGTGTCGGAGAGTTGGCGTTTGGCATCGGCGATGTAGAGGTCAGTGCGCCATACTACCACTGCGCCACCCTTGTCTGCGGGTTTGATGGTGAGGTTGGGGTTGGAGCGGAGGGCTGCCCGTTCTGAGGGGGAGAGGTTGGAGTGGGTGAGAGGGGTGGAGAGGTTGAAGCGGTTAATGTGTCTCACGGCAGTTGGAGATGAAGAGGTTGAGGGAAGGTCGGAGGCCTGGGGGTGGTGTGTTCTACTCCCCCTCCCATTCTTTAGATGACATGTCCATCTTGGGCCTCCTGCAGTGCCACAATGATGCCACCCGAATGTTGCAGGAACAGCAACTCATATTCCGCTTGGGAACCCTGCAGCCCAATGGCATCAATGTGGACTTCACCAGCTTCAAAATCTCCCCTTCCCCCCACCGCATCCCAAAACCATCCCAGTTCGTCCCCTCCCCTCACTGCACCACACAACCAGCCCAGTTCTTCCCCTCCACCCACTGCGTCCCAAAACCAGTCCAACCTGTCTCTGCCTCCCTAACCTGTTCTTCCTCTCACCCATCCCTTCCTCCCACCTCTAGCCGCACCTCCATCTCCTACCTACTAACCTCATCCCACCTCCTTGACCTGTCCATCTTCCCTGGACTGACCTATCCCCTCCCTACCTCCCCACCTATACTCTCCTCTCCACCTATCTTGTTTTCTCTCCATCTTCGGTCGGCCTCCCCGTCTCTCCCTATTTATTCCAGAACCCTCACCCCATCCCCCTCTCTGATGAAGGGTCTCGGCCTGAAATGTCAGCTTTTGTGCTCCTGACATGCTGCTGGGCCTGCTGTGTTCATCCAGCCTCACATTTTATTATCTTACTGAGCTTAATTTAAAAATGGCACGGTGGACATTGAAAGAGCAAAAATTACATACTTGCAGTTGTCACAACTTTTAACAAACACCGACTATACTTTGTTATCTATTCGTACTCTCGCTTTGACAAAACAAACTCCTCAGAAATTCGTTGATAAAACCCAAAGACATGCAAAACTCACAATGCCATCTCACTCAAAAACTGAATAAATCCAGCCTGTTGTTTCAACTGGTCTTAGTTTTATTGATTTTCAGGAAGAAAATCCTGATGTAATGGGGATCTAACAGAAAGGTTCAAATTAGGTTGTGCACACCTAAGCTTTCAACAACGCAAGTATAATCTTGATTAGGATTTCAACCTACATCTGCAGCTTGCTTAAAAAATCTGATTTTTAGCTGCCAGGATGCCAATGTTACTGTGAGCAAAGGCCTGTACCTTGTGCTTTGTTCAGGACTGTGCGAACCACACTGGAAATGCCAGTTGTTTGCTAAAATGGTACAACTACGACAACTAGCCAACATTTCTCTGCAAAAATTAACTATTACTGGTAGATTGAGTATTGGAGTTGGGATGTGGTGTTGAAGTTGTACAATATGTTGAGTATTGGAGTTGGGATGTGGTGTTGAATAATTACATATGCCCAAATACCCAACTAATTATCAATCAGACACACCAGCTTCGACATTGCTTTAATATGCTGGCCAGAAATCCCCATTTTCTTTAAATACAAAGAGAAATCTTTTTTGAACTCCTTGTAGGTATAGGTGATATGCTCGGTTAACTTTAGAACAGAGGCAAGTTACTGACAAAACATAATTAGCTAACTTTGTCCTGATACTAAACTGATATACAACTAAGAATGAATTTATTTTCAATGACCTTTCATTGATAAATTATAATTAGGTTGCTGTGAAGAAAACAGCAGAAATCAGAGGAATTTCTTTGTTACGGAGTATTGTGCAATACAACATTAAGACACATATGTAATAAAGATATTAAAAAGGAACAAGGGGAAATCATTTTATTTCCACCAAAAATAGTGAGATTAAGACAATCCTGGTTTGTCAGACATTTAAGGATGTTGTATTTTTGTGTATTATGTTACTAAGTTGGCTATCTTTGGGAAAAGACCTTTGCCATTCACCTGATCAATGCCCCTCATGATTTTATAAATCTCTTTAAGGTCACCCCTCAACCTTCTCCAGTGTGGTGAAAAAAATCCCAGCCTATCAGTCTCTCCTTATAACTCAATCCCTCTAGCCTCAGCAATATCCTGATTATTTTTTTTTCTGAACCCTCTCTAATTCATAATATCTTTCCCACAGCAGGACAACCAGAACTGTACATAGCACTCCAAAAGTGGCCTCATCAACATATTGTACAACTTCAACACAACATCCCAACTCCAATACTCAATGGTCTGACCAGTAAAGGCAAGTGTGTTAAATGCCTTCTTAACCCCATCTCTACATGTGAGGCAAATTTCAAGGAACTATCTGCCTGAACTCCCAGGTCTTTCCAATTGACTACACTACCCAGCGCCATTAACCAGATAAGTCCTGTCCTTGTTTATTTTACCAAAATGCAAGACCTCACATTTATCCAAATTAAACTCTGTCTGCCATTCCTCAAACCATTGGCCTAACTGATAAGGATCCCTTTGTAAGCTTTGGTAACCTTCTTCCCTGTTGACCATATGACTAATTCTGATGTCATCCAGAAACTTACTAACCATGGCTCCTAAATCTCATCCAAACAGTTTACATAAATTAGAAACAAAAGTGGACCCAGCCTAATCCCTGTGGAACACCGCTGGTCGCAGGCCTCCAGTCTAAAAGACAACCCTTCACCATCACCCTGTATCTCCTATCTTCAAGCCAATTTTGTATCCAATTGGCAAGGTCTCCCTGAATGCTTTGTGATCTAACTTTACCAAACAGTCTATCATGCAGAACCTTGCCAAAGGCATTACTAAAGCCCATGTAGATTTCAATCTTTTGGTTGCATCCTCAAAATCTCAGTCAAGTTTGTGAGACACAATTTTAGAGAAGTTCATAGAATCCCCAGTGTGGAAGCAGGCCCTTCAACTCAGCAAGTCCACAACAACACACTCACAGCATCCCACCTAGACCCATTCCCCTATAACCCATGCATAAAGCCAGGCTGACTATCCCTAATCAGTCTTTGCCTTTCCAAATACATGTAAATCCTATGTCTCAGAATTCCCTACAACAACTTACCCACCACTGACATCAAACTCACAGGTCTATCGTTCCCCTGTTCTCAGCTAGAAATGATTTGCTCAACCTTCACAGACACCGGACAGATACATGAGAGGCCCCTTGTAGGCTGAAGTGAAAGATGGATAAGTCTGTCCATGTTCTGACTGCTGTGGTGACTTCAGCATGTGAATGCTTGGTTCCCTCCATGGAGACAATGTTGACAGACTTGGAAAGCTTGTCTTGCAGAATACTCAGTGTTTGCTGAAAATGTGCATGGAGCTGCTTTTCATGACTTTTGTTTTGTGTGCTCAGCATTTATGGTAAGGCTTGAGAATGAGAAGCTTTCACCTCAGTCCAGGCTCTCCTTTCTTACAGGGCGGGTGGGGTAATGGCACTGGGAACCCACAGGGAGGAGGAGGAGGAGGAAGGTGAGACACAGCCTCCAACCCCCTCCTCTATGCAAGATACTCCAGAGGTGCCCAGTCCCACCTCCTTCAGCAGGCCTAGGGTCTCTAAGCACCCACGAAGACCAGCCAACTCTTCCATGTCAGCTGGGCTAACCATAAAGCAGGTTCCCTCCATTCTAGCTGCAGGTTTTAGACCTTGGAAAGGAAGAGTAAAATACATATAAGGCACATACATATTTGACATGGATGGAACAGACTGCCATTGCTTTTGTCAATATATTTTCACTTGCACTGTTATAATGTATACTATGCCATTATTTCTGTTGGAGGACCTGGTTAAAGCAGTTCCGCGTGAGACATGAGGTCCTTTTCACAGACCCCAAGGCTGTAAAACATTGCAAACACCAACCATTACTTATCTCTCATAAGATTCCAAGTCTTTGACTGCAGCGAGCCTCATCCGTCAGGAATCCTTGAAGCTTAACTTTGCAACTTGCAGCTAAGGCATATTAATGTGGAGGACTCTGAGGTTCAAGGCAATGATCGAGAAATGAGCCAGGGCCTGAACCACACACATCCTTTAACGCCTACTTTATGGGAGAGATGACAGAATGATTCCACACATGCAAGTCTGGAAATGTTGCTTCTGTGCATGAGCTTTTCATGGAATCTCAGTGATTTTCAAGACTGGGACGTATTCAATGTCTACTGTCCATCATAGGATGATGGTCTGGAGAGAAGATCTGGACAAACGCTGCATTTCACTGGTTAACCAATTCCATTGAGAATGTTCAAGCATATCACCATTAATATCAAGGCAATGCTACAGTCTCTGTGCATTGAACAAATACAGACAGAGGAAGGTCTGAGTCACCCTGGCAGATCTCATGAGGGTATGGACTACAGGTGACTCATATATGACACTGTCACAGTTGGTTTCAGAGTTACATGACTTTTGTGCCAAACGATGTCTGTGCAAAGTCTAAGTATGCAAATCCTGGCTGTCTCTCATCTCCATAGTAGATGCTTGAAATTTTGAAGTAATGATTGCGTTGGAGCGAGAGCAAACATGATTACGCTGTGTATTACATATTTGCTGATGCCAAGTTGTGTGGATGCTGGAGCAGCATGGGGGCTCAGTGGTTAGTACTGCAGCCTCACAGCGCCAAAGACCCAGGTTCGATTCCACCCTCGGGTGACTGTTTGTGTGGAGTTTGCATATTCTTCTGCGTCTGTGTGGGTTTACTCTGGTTAGTCCAGTTTCCTCCCAGAGTCCAATGATGTACATGCTAGGTGGATTAGCGATCGGAGGTGCAGGGATGGGTCTGGAGGGTCAGAGTAGGCATGATGTGCTGAATGGCCTGCTTTTGCACTGCAGGGCTTCTATGATGATTGCTCCAGAAAGTTCGTGGCCATTGATCAGAGAGTATGTTTTACAGAAGAAACTGTTCCATGTAAAGAGAAGTTCAATGACCAACACAGCCTTTCTGTGAGCTGTACTGAATGCTGACAAGACACGGCTCTGTTTTACCCTTTCAATTTTTGTGCTGTTGAGTTTCTCAACTAAAAGAAGGAAAATTAGATGTGGATGATAATATAGTGGTTTTGGTGAATAATGAGGCGCAAAAGTATGGAAATAATTTTCTCATCATCTGCCAGCGAATTTCTAAACTCACTAGCTACAAACATGAGGACTCAGTTGGGAAGAGTTTATCTCAATTTTGACAATTTGGCTTTCAGATTCTTGTCTGATTCAGTCATCTTGCCCACTGTCATTCTCATTATGTTAGAGAGAGGAAAATGTCTTTGGATGGGACAAAGAATGGTATTTATTATTTTGTCCATGGTTGGAGAACACGCAAGGAAACTGAAACTAGAGGAGACTGTGGTTTAAAATCCAGGCATTGGTGCAATGTTTAATCCTGAATGGCAGGTTTTGGAGCAAAGTTAAAAATCAGCATTTGTTTCAAGGCTGTGCATTTGCACCTCCAGAAATAAATGAAGATAAAAGAAGAAAGAACAGAGCCTCCCTTTGAGACAGGAACTAGAGCAAGATTGCAATTTTCAATTTTTTCTTTGATGTGTCCAGTTTATTGCTTGCAAATTAATTATGGTGATAATGATAAACAGTTTAGCATGGTTCAAATTAGATTGGGCACAATTAGCAATGAACAGATTAATTTCATTTTAATTTGTGTTGGCTTTTTTCTCATGGAATTCAAAATATGCAATTCAGCAACATATCTGCGGCATACTGTGACAAATAGAAAGAGTTTAAATAAAGAATTATTACGACTTAATATCCACTCAAAGCAAAATCTATTTCATAGCTGTTCTTATTTTACTACATTTTAACTAGTGAAATTATAAATGTCGTTGGGTTTGCCAAAACCTTGCCTCACAATGGTGATACTTTGCACCTTATTGACGTTTACACTTGGTTGTGCACATCAACATCTATGCTGCCTTAACCATTGCCTCCTGTCTCACCACATTCTACCTTCTTCCTCTTCCATCATTTCTGCGCCATGCCATATTCTCTTCATTTCCGCACCTCACCAGGTTTCACCCCCTCACCTTGCTCTTTAACGGTGCAAATCTTTCAATCTGGGTCAGAAACAGGGAGCCTGGGCCAGATCAAAACATCAAAAAGAAAATTACCTGCTTACATGTGTGCAGTTTTTCTGGCCTGATCGCCCATACAGTAGCCTTCCCAACAGCAAACCACATAGGCACCATCAGGTGGTAGGTGAGAGGACGAGAGGGTAAAGGGGTCAGGTTTTGCGAAAGGGCAGGGATTGGGTGGATTACGCTTGTTGCCTGGGATTGGAGGGGGTTGTTAGGGTGGCAGATGCAAGGGGGTTTTATGTGTTCAGGGACTTGTCACTAAGAATGATTGGGGGTGGTCAGTATAAGTTTTATAGTAACAACAGTTTTAATAACTACTAAAATAAGTCAGTCCAAACACTACGGCTCTAAACTCAGAGTTGGGAACATTTTCAGTGGGGGCTTCTAGACACACGATAATTGCCAATTGGAAGCTGAAATTTTCCGGACAATACCTCATAATAATTGCTTTAGTACTTCCAAGGGAACCCAATGCACATCTTTCCAGGTATGTCCAGTCTCTAACTATGTGGAGACCAAAGGATTCTTGTTCTTTTTGTATCCTTTCTTCAGATTTCTCAGCAAGGTATCTTCTTTGTTGTTTCCCCTTTGGTGTGTTCACTGACAGACTTCATCCTTGATGATTTGAATCTGAATCTCAGGCCTCTTTGCCTTCCCTTCCTTGATTGCACAATCTGTAAACACTTCAATGTTTTCATCAATGATAACCTCTTTACCCATATTCATGACTTCCCCCCTTGCAGCTTTCAACTCAGTGAGATTCATTACTCCCAGTGCCTCAATCAAGAAAAGGTACTGGAGAATCCTCCCTTGTATCTCTTGCCATCACATTCCCTTAAACTGTCCAAGTTTACTTCCTTCTGCAGATGTCTATTGAAGTCTATTGCAGTCCACGCAGTGTCTAATCTTTTCTCCCTGGCTCCCAAGTCATCTGATATTGACATGTAACTTACAGTCCTGAACAACAGTGAATACTGAGAAGTTCACTGCTATGGGGGTCACAATGATAATTTCCAGAAAGCCCAGACATGCTTGAATCCAGAATGTGGTGTGTAATTGGATGGATTCTGTAGTGCCTGAGAATAATGTAATGCTCCAGAAGGGCATACAAACAACAGGTCAAGATAAGTTGTCAAACCACCAAAAATGTTACATTCAAATTTGAATGATTAACCATGTAAGCTCTGTTGTTAACCTGTTTGCATGACTATCAAATTGACAACATCTGCCTGTGCACAGCTATGTAAACATGTTTAGGATTTCTTTTCTCTTTGGAATAAAAGGAGATGTTGCTTTCATGCAATGTACCTTTAAGAGACATGCTTATAATATCATTGCTGTGTCATAGCATGTGATTTGATGCTAAAAAGTTCTTAGTTCTCTCCTTACTGTGCTCTGTCATCTTGCAGCATTACACAGATCAGGAGCTTCAATAAAAATCTATTGAATCATTCATTATTATGTTAACCCTGCTTCATTCTCATGTTACGGGAGCTGACATAAGTACCACTTTAATAAAATGTGAGGCTGGATGAACACAGCAGGCCAAGCAGCATCTCAGGAGCACAAAAGCTGACGTTTCGGGCCTAGACCCTTCATCAGAGAGGGGGATGGGGGGAGGGAACTGGAATAAATAGGGAGAGAGGGGGAGGCGGACCGAAGATGGAGAGTAAAGAAGATAGGTGGAGAGGGTGTAGGTGGGGAGGTCGGGAGGGGATAGGTCAGTCCAGGGAAGACGGACAGGTCAAGGAGGTGGGATGAGGTTAGTAGGTAGCTGGGGGTGCGGCTTGGGGTGGGAGGAAGGGATGGGTGAGAGGAAGAACCGGTTAGGGAGGCAGAGACAGGTTGGACTGGTTTTGGGATGCAGTGGGTGGGGGGGAAGAGCTGGGCTGGTTGTGTGGTGCAGTGGGGGGAGGGGATGAACTGGGCTGGTTTAGGGATGCAGTGGGGGAAGGGGAGATTTTGAAACTGGTGAAGTCCACATTGATACCATATGGCTGCAGGGTTCCCAGGCGGAATATGAGTTGCTGTTCCTGCAACCTTCGGGTGGCATCATTGTGGCAGTGCAGGAGGCCCATGATGGACATGTCATCAAGAGAATGGGAGGGGGAGTGGAAATGGTTTGCGACTGGGAGGTGCAGTACCACTTTATCAGGTACAAATACACTGTTGAAGGTTTAAAGATCACATCATTGTATCCACAGCGTATTGTGAGTGAAGAGCAGATCTGGGTTAACATCGGCTGCTGTTTATAAAGAAATGATTCCCACATTCCAGATTTCTGATGCAACATGTCTCCCTGTACACAGCTTTATTGTTGCAGAACAAGACATTCATGAAACCCGTGATACAGTCAGACTGTACCAGGTCTACATGGCATAACAGCAGTGTATACTTTATATAACTATTTACATTGGCATTTCCCTTCATAAATAAGGGCATCGGTTTCAAACAAAATATACAAATAAAGATAGAATAAATTACTTTAAAAGAGGGATTAAAAATTACACCTGAATGCCCAGGTCAGTCATTGTGCGACCATTAACTCAGCTTCAACTTAAGCCACACTTCACTTGATCTTAGTTCCCACTTTAGAACATCACAGAAGATGGACCAATACATTCAAAATGTTCAAGAGAGGCATTGCAAATACATAAAACTGTAAGTCTAATTTTTTTTGGATCAAAATAATGAGAGGAGTTGATTTACATGTAATCAAGTAAAATGGGAGTGTAGAAAATTATTTTCAATTGCATGCATGACATATTGATTCTTGGGATGACAGTTGCTGTAATAATAATAAAAATGACCTGAATTTAGTATCTGTTCACATGTTCAGTCCAAAACAGTCAGATACAAGAATAGCTTTAAAGTGCAGTCACTGTTCTTGTGCAAGAGGATTTCTCAATCGTAATTTGCTTCATTGTTTGGTAATGCAGCCGAATGTTTGAATAAAATTCACGTTTTTAAATTTCTGTTCCTACTCTTGTGACTATTGTAGAGTTTAGAAACTGTGAGGAATCTAAACGTGTATATCTAATTATGTCCTGACTCCATAAATTGAGCATAATCTGGATGGAATCTGGGGATAAGATATCATAATACTGTAAAAACCAAAAGAACTGTGGATTCTGTGAACTGACATTTTCCCAGCCACCATCAGTTCTGAGGAAGGGTCACTGGACCCGAAATGTTAACTCTGTTTTCTCCTTCACAGATGATGCTAGACTTGGTGGGCTTTTCCAGTAACCTTCGTTTTTGATCATAATACACTAACTGCTCACCCACCTGCACATGCCCAAGTCCAACTCTTCTGCAGGAGCAACTCTTCTGTCTGCTTTAAATTTTGATTAATTCGGGCTGAGTAATTTATTTTCTATCTTCACTCTCTTCCATCAGCTCCTCCTTCACTAACGATACTCTTTTGACTTCAGTGAGAGTCCAGTCCACTGCTCCCATTGCCCTTGTTCACTGTTGACACTTGCTGTGAAAGATTCCATGATGTTTTCATTCCCAACAATACAAGTTCAATGTCAGGCGATACTGATAAACTCCACAATACCTTATTCACTTCTGTCAGTCATGGTTACAATTAGAAGGCAATTTTAATTGTGTCCCATAGAACACAGAGCATTAACTCCATCCATTATAAATGGCATTTTGGATGTAGCTTAAATACTTTTTTAATCCAAATATTCTATATATATATATATATATATATATATATATATATATAAATGGCACTCATGTACAAAAGGAATTTATTAACAGGCTCTGTCATCTTGCAAAAGCTTAGGTGAACCTTCAGGATACATCCAATATCCCAAAAAGATTCATGTGTGTTACGAATCCTGGCATCCTTTGCAAGTTGCACTGCATTCATCTTTTCAGTGTCTGGTTACTTTTAACCATTATTTCTCTGCACCAAGAACTGATTTATCTTGTTTCAAACTCCTGAAGACTTTGTTCCAGATTTGTTCTCATCTCAACAAAGTAATACAACAGTAAGTTATTGCCTGAAACAAATTCCTATATTAATCCAAATATTGCTGTGCGTGAGTTTTTATTGGGTTGATTGCATTTTGCAAACTAAATCTAAGGGGCAAGACTCCTGGATTCTGATACGACTCTCTGCTATTCATTCGTTTGGGCTGATGTTGCCAGTGAAAACATTTGCAGTAACATCCAAAGCAAGTCTTCATAAAATAATTCATAACTTCCTGATTTGCTAATCCTAAATCTGTGACAACAATTAGTATTCATACTCAGGAACAGCACTCTGGCTCTTATTCTTCATTCTTGTTGTTTCTACAAGTTCAGATTTTTTTTTCCATTTTCCAAATCTAGGAGTTGTCCAAGCACACTTGGTGCAGAAACCCTGATGCTGTGATCTGTCATTCAGTCATCTGTGACTTTCTTGGATTACAAAGTGTATCCAAATGGTTCTTCAGATTTGGTTAACTATAGTTAACAGAAGGCTAAATGATATACATTTACTTAAATATGAACAATCATCAGGAAAGAAAAAGGTACAAATTAAAGAAAAAAGTCTCAAGTCCTTCTGCCCATCAGAGACTCTTCGATCAATAGTTCGTTTGAGGCTTAGTATTGTCTTTGGCATTGTTCGCAATCCCAGCCGAAGGTGAAGTCCAATGATTCAGAACAAAGCTCTCTCTCTCTCTCTCTCTCTCTCATACAGCATAATGAATCGCATTGGGATGTTCGGGAGTGGAATGCCTCATATCGGGAGCAGATGAGGTGAAGACGAAGGAATTGGGAATAGGGGATGGCCTTTTTATAGGAAGATGGGTGAGAGGAAAAATATTCTCGGTAGAAGTGGGAGTCGGCAGGCTTATTATGGTTATCGGTTTCCAGGTGGATGCCAGAGATGGAGACAGAGAGGCCCAGGAAGGAGGGAGAGGTTTTTGTACTTTATGTCTCTATTTAGAAAAGGCCAAGAAAAAATTGTGCCATTTAGTTTGTCATGCCCTACTTCGTTGTTTTCACAATATTTAAATGTCTTTTGAAAATACTTGGCCAGAAACTCTGCCCTTACTGGAGAGATGTTTTGGGAGTCAAAGTGACATCCTGGTAGAAACCAAGCTGATAGGCAGGTCCAATTACCCTAATTATTGTAGAGGAAAGGAAGTTGTACCTTGACAGTCAAAACATATGCAAATAGAACTATGTCATAATGATGTTAGATCACATGAAATTGGAGTTTGGTTCTATAGGGCCTTGGAGAAGAAGTCCTGCCTTTCCATCCTCTGCATATAGTTATGTTCAATAAGGCCTGTGAATGCTCATTCAGCTGAGTACAGACCTCACCTTGCTGCAGGTATTTTCACACCGTGGAGATCATACTTCCCAATTTTAACCTACACAACTGAGAAAATTATAAGCTAATGAGATGCTTTCCCATTTGCATTCCAAGCCCCAATTAAACCATTGTGCCAAGTTTGCCAGGTTAAGTCAACAGCTTGAGTGAGAAGCGTTGTTATTTTCCCCAAGAGGTAAAGAAGACTGTGATGAGCAGAGGCCCGGTGAGCATTAAAACATGTGCTGAACATTCCTTGCTGTCAATAGGGTCACGAGTGCTCCTTTTGAACTCATAAGTGAGCTCATGTCAATGTGAACTCTCCTCTTTCAGATCATGGCAGCACTCCCAACCTCACTGGTTCGCAGCTGTTCTGTCACTACCTGATCAATACGGGTGACCTCAAAACCACACAATTTTCTGCCACTCCTTTACAATTTTCCAGGTGGAATGGTGGGAAGTTGGCCAGTGGAGTTTAAATGAGGAGCAAGAGTTGAAATACTTTGGACCTAATTAGTGAAGCTGCAGGTGGGCTTCAAACTCTGCCTTGAATTGTCAGCTGAAAGTTGACTAGTTTTAATATCAGCCTCCTCAGTTTAGTTTTTTTTAATGCACAGAATGTAGCGTATGGATCAAAGATGAAGGACATATCTCTCTGGGTATATTCTGTGCTGGGTACAGAACACAGGCAATTTTTTGCCGAACTAGTCCTACAAATTAAATTGATATGTTGCCAGTGCACATTAAGGAAAACAGCAGATCGTATTTGTCTGAAAATGTAAGGATAGTGAATCTATAATTTATTGTAAATCCAAGCACTGTATTTTCTTAAAATGAAAGAATTTTTTTCCAAATTGCTAACCTTGCCAACATAGCATATTACACATCAACAAAGGTCCTACAGGATTGTAAGATTTGTAATAAAAATCTTGATCAGAAATGCTGCTCCAGATCCAAATCTTGTTAATGGTCTCCCGGAGGCTTGCTTCTAAAAATATTCAAATGTAATTATTGAATTTTGAGCCTCTAATGGGAAGGCACTGTATGGCTACAGACAACTCTTCCTGGAAACACCAACAGTAAATCCTGACTAAGTGCTGCTCAGCATGAACAGTATGTTTAATTATCAGCAATGTGTTAGATGTCAGCAGGATACTAAACTCGAATAACCTTTCTCCACTTTCAACTTAAATAACTGTAAATCCCAAGAAGGAAAATATTTTACGAGTTTTTTTCCATTATTGAGGCACAGCTAGTTGGATTTGCTTTGTTTGCACTCCCATTCTCACCTTTTTTTCAAGAAAAAGTGACCATCTGCAAGTTCCTAATGGCTTCAGAGACAAACTTCTATGTGCTCAGAATTTCTATGAGTTCCCCAGCTGAACCAAAGTCTGGAGGGGCATGGGCTACTTTTGAACGATGGAAATCAAGGAACTCAGGTTTTAAATACCAAAGCTGAAAGAATGCAAAACAAGTTCACGAACCAATATCATAGTTCTTCCAAAACCACGATTGACATTGTGCATTTGTTACTTAGCTTCATTGCTACACTTTTGGCCTGGGTACAGCTCTAACAGGAGCCTTTCGGATACATTTAACAACATGGCAATAGCAATATTGGGGGGAGAAAAACAGCTTTGAATGGGTGGATGGAAATAACATTTCCAAGTTTCAAGTCCTCCTGAGCTGTTGAGTTCACAAGTGGCATATGTTGAAAATGCCAGGGATAAAACACAATTGTATACATTTTTGGTCTGTGGTTAAGCATGAGACAAAGAGAAAGGTATCAACCACACTCAGTCTAACCCTCAGTATATGAATACCTATTCCAGGCAAATGTCTCCACAGTCGAGTAGAAAACAATTTGGTGGAAACGTGGTGTTATAATTCTTGCATAAGCATAAAACAGACAGTACATAACGGTGTACACACGGGGAGAGATTGCATGAACTTTACTCTCCTGTGACCCAAAGTACAGAAGCAGGAAATGCAAAAGTAGATGGCGATTCAGTGATAAGAATGTGGGCTGAACCTCATGTTTATTTTTGGCCATGTGCAAGTTGTCCCCAATTCAGTGGAGTGATTATCCCTACTAGGCCTTGTGAGTTTTTGCTCCATATTTTAACACATTTCATGAATGTTTGAACCCTTGCAGTGAGAATATTATCTGCTTTCCACCCCATCATACCACATGCCCTGCCCAGAGGTAACTCAATGTGCTGCAGAAGTCCTCCCTTGTGGCAATGCCATCTTCTAAAGCCTGCTACACACTGACAAGAATTGCTGCCAACTGGAAGCTGTCCTACCCAGTTACGGAAGATGCTGGAGAAAGGGAGGATGCCACCACAGTTGTGTGAGAGGGTTCTGGAGATCCTCATGGGCTGAGTGATGGACAGAACAGTAATCCTCTTCCTGGAGGATCGGCAGAGGTAGACACACCACCGTGCTGTGTCACCATGATCAGTACCATCCCGAGATAAACAGCAGCATTCTACCTCATGTTTTTTTCCTTCTGCACAGGTCTCCTAGGTTTGTTGACAGCAGTGATTCTCAGAGCCAGAAGTAGATGCCGTGGCCTGTTATAGCACACTGATTACTGCGCATGGAACATCGGGATGGCTATATGCATGTCGGCCTTTGATGGAGTGTCGATGAGGACTAGGCAATGGTGCGGGATGATGGTGAATGACCTTCTTTGCCCTAGCAGGGTGAATGCAAAACCCCAGGCTCTTTAAACTCACATTTACCTGTGCCAGTCACCTCCCACTAATACTAATGCTCTGAAACCCCTTCTGTTGCATGAAACACCTTCTCTCCCTTGGTTTGGTTACTCCCGTCCCCCATGCTCCGACACCAATAGTCCTGCATGCCTACTGCACTGGCTGCTTACTCATTCACAAACACACACCAGTCCTAAAAACCATGGCACTCACTCGCATCTTATTCATTTAGTCCCTTTATTTTAATTTTGGAGAATACATCCCCTAACAAGTCATGTAGGACAGCTGGTGATGTCCATGTTCTCACTGCAATGGCCACATTAACCAAGTGTCACTCACCATGACGAAGCAGTGATGGCAATGTCTTCTCCCACTTATGTCTTACAGGCGCACCATCCTCCCAAGGACCTGGTTGTCTCCAGCAAAGGAGAGTTCCTCAACGCCCGCAAATGACAATGCATTGGAAGACTATTACACTGTCTCCTGGACCACCTAACAGCATGAATGAGAACACCTCAGTCGGCTCTACAAGGGAGCACTGTGAGTTCCACGTACTGACAGCTCCAGAGATGGATGAGCAAGAAAGACGCCCAGACCAGGCATCAACTGAGCCACTGCCAGGAGATCACCTGAATTCTTGATGCTGAGGGAGTCATTCAGATGCGGAGGGTGGACCAGCAGCAGGAGGCAGGAGTACAGGAGGAGCTGACCGTCATAGTTGAAAGATTGGAGAAATGCAGCCAGTCCTGCGATAGACTGCCTGTTGTCATTCAGATGCTGCAGCAGTGCAGCCAGTCCTGTGACTGTCAGTCTACCTCGATGTACAGATCAATGGTTACCATGGAAAGTCAGGCCTAGCACCCTCAGGACTTGCTGGAAAATTGAAATCAAGTGTTACCTTGCCCTGTGTATTTTTTGTCGGGACTGAAAAGCTGTGTGTGAGATGGAGAACCTTCAGCCTAGTCCAAGCACTGTCCCCTCGCATGAGAAAGGATGGTCCATGAGGCAACCACTTAGAGATAGAGTCACACAAAGGAGTTCCCACAGTCCCCACTTAGGGTGACTACAGAGGTGGCCAGCCCTTTCACTTCCTCTTGGTCTGTAGCCCCACCACCCCACTGGCATGTCTGACCTGTTCAGATACAAATGCTCCCCAATCAATCCTCCATTGCCACTGGTCTCAAAAATGGAACAAGATACTTTCACTCAATCTGCAGAGCAGGGGCACTGAGGGCATTGCAGTGGAAGAGAGAGGAGGAGAAACCTCTATCATGAGCACATGTGAGCAATGGATGGAAGCCTCAGAGAGTGATTGAGGTCCACAGGGCAGGAAAAGACCCTTTGGGCCATTGAGTCCACACTCGCTGCTAACAGCCAACTGATGACTCTAACCCAATTTTGACTCTAACCCAAACTGATCCATTGAAACTCATGTAAATACGTTGCATACAATATGATGTACGTAGTTTATTTTGATTTTCATGTTGAAAATGTATTTTTCAAAGAATTTTATGTCAATAGCTATTTTATTTCATAAACCCTTGTGTTATTCTGTTCATGCAGATGTCACAGAATCTATTTTTGATGCAGCTGTTTTGCAGCACACAGCAGCATCAGTCCTTGGTCATTATCAAGATCAAATGTTTGGATGTGCACGATGAATGCCAAATGCATCATGTGGGAGCACAGGTAGCAATGCATGTAGATTGGCATCAGGCTGAATATCTGCATTGTCGAGACAATGTGTTGGAGGACAATAATATTTCTATGTGAGCATCCAAAGACCAGTTGCAGATATGTTAGCTCACTTCCCCCATCCATTGTCAGTCCCTTGCAGTCATTCTCATCAACGTCACACCCTATCCGTGTGTTTCACAATTGGAATGGTCCTGTGTCAGCGGCTTACAGGTAGTAATACCACACCACTGGGACTTTCAACGTCACCCTCTGCTTCCTAGGTGCCCATCCCGTTAACCCCACAGAGTTCACAGCTTCCCAGGTCACTAATGTATTTGAGATTCCAACTGCTTACCTATCCTCACCTTCCCCCGGACCCTTCTTGCCCCTTAATCTCTGTGAACAGAAAGTGACAGGATGGCCGTGGCCGATCTCCTCGAATAGGCTGAGCAGCCCACAATTGTCCAGACCCCTGACTGATGTGTCCCCAAATTTGAGAGTCCTCCCTCCCTGTACTGGCTCCTTTGGGAACCGAGGGTAGACTGTGAACCATTCCCAGGAGCCTCCCTGTGCAATGCCACCCTGTCCAACCCACTGACTCTGACCAAAGCCTGATAATCATATGTGGAGGCTGTCCTTGGCTTAATACATTTTCTCCCCACTGACTGACTTGTGCTCCCATAGACTTCACTGAGGATTGCTCCCCTAAGACTTGCAGACTTGTTACTGCAGATGCCACATGTTTAACATGAGCACTGAGGCCACATGGTGCTAATGTAATGAGCCACACTGACGTAAAGCATGTTGCTTGTGCACTTGACTGAGGACTGTGACACAGTGTGGCCATCTGTCTGGTTGTGTAATTGCATACAATTGTCAATGCAAGGAACTGGCAGGGCATGGCAAGACATGCATATTGGTAGGCATCGTGCGAATGAGCACTAAGCGTGCAAGGGAACAGTCCTGGGAGGCAGCCTGGTCCACACAATGTAATAAGTTCTGTTCCTTGTGCAGTATCTGATGTGGCAGTACACTCCTGGTTGCTAGAGTTCCCAGGTAAGCAAGCCAGCACTTGTAGGGAGCAGTGCATTGGAGAATATCGGGACAGAAACACAGAAAATAGCATTACCAGTAGGCCATGTGGCCTTTGAAGCCTGCTTTCCCATTCTTCCCTTATCTTTCAACTCAGTATCCTGTTCCCATTTTCTCCCCATGACCTTCTATCACTTTAGCTTTAAGAATTATATCTCCTTTTTGGAACATATTCAGCATTTTGGTCTGAATCACTTTCTATTAAAGAGCATCCCACAGGCTCACCACTCTCTGGGTGTAGACATTTCTCCTTATGTCAGTCTTAAATAATGGCCGATCCTGTATCTTTAGACTGCTCTGGACTCCCCAGTCATTGGGAATATCTTGCATTGACCTTGGGTAGTCCTGTTAGAAATTTATAGGTTTCTGCGGGAACTTCCCTCATCTTTTTTTGAGGCTGGTGACAAAGACTTCCTGAATATGGAGTGCCAATGTGCCTAGAGGAAGGATATGTATGTCTGCTGCTCATAGGTCATGCCTTGCTCTTCAGTTTGTCTGCTGGAAAGGTAGAGGTCTTTTAGAACAAATGGCGAGTTGAACCCCTCAAGAAGGCACTGCAATTTGCATGCTAAGTTTTCCTCTTGGCCAGTTTGCTAAGGTTGCAACTCATGATGGATTGGGCTGTTAGCAAGTAATGATGAGTCTCAATTGGCAACTCACTGAGTCTCATGAGAAAAATGAGCAAGATATGGTGCGACAAATGTGACATTGAGGGGTGCCAGGTCAAACATCTTGGCTTATTCTACTGCTCATCTCACTGTAGCCCATACTGCTCAGAGCCTGGCAAAATTCTATCCCATGAAACACATTTTAATTCACCTTAAATGTATTAGTATAGGTAATTTTGCTCAACAGTACATGATGATGCTTAACACAACAACTGGGAATGAATGGTGCAATACTGGGTTATACATTCAGCTGTAAATCTCAGGTGAGAATGGCACACTGTCCTTAAATAAGATGAAAAGAGAACAGAGAAAACTCAAGATATTAAATAAAATTGTATGCGGAATTCTTAGCAAGATACACAATCATTCTCCAGGGACAAAACTGAAACTCCTCAAATAACCTTTTTAAGACCAAAGACAAGCACCTCTTGTTGTTTTTGCTTCTGCCCTGGCTGTCAGTCAGTTGGCAAAGCCCATCTTTCTCCAGCTGTGCAAAAAATCAACAGCAGGAAACCTCCGAAAAGCTCCCAGTAATCTTAGCAGTAGTCTAACGCTGAAAAGCAGAAAAGCAATGCTTGAGTAAAAATTCTAAAGAGCCACCCTTGTATAAACAGATATTGCATTCTTCTAAAAGGCTAGCTGGTAGAACTGACAGCAAATAGATTCCTATCTGTGCGCAAACAGTTACTTTGATTGGAATTCCAACAGCTTTTTGAAAAAGCTTCTGTGTGAATGCAAGCTGTGAAGAGACACTTTATGCCTGAGGGGAATCTGAATGTTTAGTATTCTCAGAGGTACAGATTTTTATTCATTCTGTTCACTAACCTGACAGAATGTTAAAAAAGCATCCATGTCAAAGCAGAGCTATTGTTCAGTGGTTTGCATGCCATCAAGTTAAGTACCCCAATGCTTCAAAATGTGGATTTTTTTCATAGCATTAAAGTTAATTCACAGCAGACATTATTTTAAAAATCCAAATCATTTGTCTCTGGCAGCTGAAATCGCTCATAAAACAAGCATGTTAGTTGGATTAGCCATCTATTTTAAGAAGTTATTTTTGTATGATGCTAAATTAGTATTTAGAAAAGGAAATATACTTGTTGCTGTCATTGCTGAATATAAAATCCATGAGCAATATCAACCAAATAAATGCTGAAAAGGATGATATGAAAATGTCTTCTTTTTCGAGCAAGAGGTAACTTGAAGACAGCAGGCAGAGGAATGCCATTTAAAGCTGTGATTTGTGCCTGCTAAACTTGATATCACTAATGTCACCCCTTGGTGCCTTTAAAGAGTACCTGAAAAAGATTAATTTTCTTGAAATAGTTGTTCTGACAAAAAAAATTGAAAAAGAATGACTTGACGATAAGTTAAAATAAGTGAAATAGAAAACAAGCTACTTCACTCATGCAAAGGTTAGAAAGTCAAGTCAGACTTTGAATTCCCTCTTGTTTATCGACCATGTATGACATTTAGATCAGCTGGCGACAATGGAAATAACTGCTTGAGCTGACAGACTGCAGCTCCCATTCTTCAAAGTTTGCTGCAAACCTTGGTGATGACATGAAACCAGAATAAATGGAGAATATTGTCAGTTTAATTGCCCTTCAACAACTTATCAGGCTTCTAAGATAATAAAATGTGAGGCTGGATGAACACAGCAGGCCAAGTAGCATCTCAGGAGCACAAAAGCTGACGTTTCGGGCCTAGACCCTTCATCAGAGAGCCTTATCAGGCTTCTAGCTCAGTTGGGTAAATGACTGAAACAGGGATCATATAAACTCTGATAATCTGGGGTTCAATCTCTCTTTGAGATAAGGTAGATGTTGGTTCCCCTAGTCACTCTTCAGGGGATTAAAAACAAGCATGATACCGAGCAGTAGGTGGGCAAATAATTGCTAAGGATACGCTTGTGGGCAAGGAACTCAAGAAAAAGATATTTAGCAAGCAAATGAGTAATGTAACATTTCTTGACACTTAGACATGGTGTCGTAAATATGAAATAGTTTTGTTTGAAAACTAATATTTGTTCATTATGGCATTTGAATAATTTTGCTTCATGTTGATAATATTAAAGCAGAAATCATATCACAAATTATAGATTTACAATTCTTACAATCAGTTTTGTTCCTCCTACTATCTAGCTGTCCTTGCAGACTGTGCACAATGAGGGCAAAGGAAGGTTGGATGAAAGATCAACAACCAAGTAAAAACAGAAACCAGGAATCTTTTATAAAGATTTAACAAGTGAAAGGATAGCAACAGGAATGGGTAGCACCAATTATGGATAATAAAAGCCTCCTTGCTGAGCTAAAAGGTGTGACTGAGGTACAGAATGAGTGCTGTGCATCTGATTTCGCAAAGAATGATGTTCTGGCTATGTTTGGAGTAGCGGCAGAGGCAGTTGGATAGAAGAAGAAGCACAAAATTATAAGAAATGGGAGCTAAAATTAGCCACTCAGCCCCTGAAGCATGCCCGACAATTCTGTAATCACAACTGATCTAGTCTCCACAACCTTCTTGAGCAGAGAATTCCAGAAATTCACTATCTTCCGAGAGTAAAAAAAAATTACTTCACATCTCAGAATTAAACAAATGTACCCTTTTATTGTTTAGCTCAGTTGGCTGGATGGCTGGTTTGTGATTCAGACTGACACCAACATTGTGGGTTCAATTCCCACACAGGCTGAAGTTAACATGAAGGATTCTCATCTCAAGCTTGCTCCTTGCCTAGGGCATGGTGACCATCTGGTTAAATCACCATAAATGTCTCTCTCTGACGAGAGACGGCAGCTTTCTCATTTTGCTTGGGCTATGGTAATCACTCCTCATCCTTCTAAAAACTCAAATGACTTAAGGCCTAACCTAGTCAGCTATTACTGATCATTCATTCCCTTTCTCCTAGAAATCAGCCTCGTGCTTCTGTTTGAAACACCTCCAATGCTAATTGATTTGCAAAACTCAACTGTAACAAGTCCAAAATGAAATATATTCAAAATTTTTGAGGGAACCTAGGATGGATATAGCAGTTCTGATAACAATCAATCAAATTGTCTCAGATATGGGAGTGACATGAAGACTGAAGGATTGGAAATACATTTCTGTTCAAAAAATGGGTAACAGGATAAATATAACAACTACAGTGGATTTAACATGAATAGATGGAAAATTGCTAGATTCCACAGAGAAGAAAATTCATTCTTCTTTGGTCAATGCAGGATAATCAGCACAGTCCTGTTCAAGTTAAATCAGGTGTGAATAATGTGTGGAAGGTTTATACAATGCTATTATTATTATTGGGAACTTGGATTCTAATGCTGATGTAAACAGGTTTTTGGATTCCAGTTCTGTGAAGATTACTTGCTTTTTTTGAAGGGGCAGAGATTGAATGGAATAGAAAAGCAAAATTAAAACAAAAAAGCTGCATCTCCATTTACCTATCCTTCAAGCTAATTTGCAATTTTACTTTATTCACCTTTACTTTCATGCCTTCATAATTCCCCTTGTTTAAGTTTCAAAAAAATTGTCTTGGACAGATTCCACTCTTCCAACTCTTCCGCAAACTAAATGTAAAATTTATATATATAAACTGAGATCATTCATTAATTCTGTCTCATGCATGATATCAGGTCTAAGTCTGGCTGTTTTCTGTTGGGGTCCAGACATGCTACGAAACTATTCTGAGAATCCTCTCTGAACTCTCCATCTGGGAAACTTTACCAATCTGACATTTTCAGCCAACATATAGAGTAAAATCAGCCATTCTTACCACCATGAATTTCTAACAGGCTCTCATTACTTCGTCAAATGGTCTGCTATTGCACAACCAATTGCTGCCACTAATTGTCCCTGTTAATAGCTATTAATTCTCTCAGGCTGATCGTCTTCCACTCCTTTGTCTGTCCAACTGTTTTTTTTTGATGGACAGTCATCTATACTCAAAACGTTAGCTTTCTTTCCATGGATGCTGCCTGACCCAGTGTGATCTCCAGCATTTATGGTTTTCTGTACCAATTCCAGGATCTGCAGTAATTTGCTCCTACACTGTGTTCCTCTCTCACTTTGGGCTCTGTCTCTGCCTATCGTTTGCTCATCGCCCATTCCCACATGATATCCTCTGCATAAAAACTAACCTTTGCCTCACTACAATCAGTTCTGAGGAAGAGCCACTGGACCCAAAACATTAACGCCGAACTCTCTCCACAGATGGTCTCAAACCTGCTCAGCTCTTCCAGTGATTTTCATTTTTATTTCTGATTTCCAGCATCTACAGTTCTTTCCGTTTTCACAATGATTTCTTCTGTTCTTCTGCAACCCACTGTGTTGTTACTATTTTGGAGCCTGCCCACCACTCCCACAACTGATTTCTTGCCTTTGGCACTTCTCATTTCTCCTCAAACTGTTTCTGTACCTTGAATTCTTTAGGTCATTGTGGTCATACCTCCCTATTATGCTTGTCACCGTTAATTAACAGAGCCACCCCACCTCTTCCTACAATCCTGTAATTTGTAAATATCCTGTTACCTTCGAGATTCCAGTGCCAATCCATGCCATGTTTCTGTAATGACTACCACTTCAGAGTTATTCATTTCTATTTACATTCTCTGTTCATTCATTTTCAATTCTACATGTAGTCAGGTACAGAGCCTTTAGTCTTATGTACTAATGATCTTGATGGGATCTATCGCAAATTATTGAGGGAGGTAAGAGAACCAATTGCTGGAGCATTTACAAATATCTTTGTAAACTCTTTGGCAACAGGTGAGATCCCAAAGGATTGAAGAATAGGTAATGTTGTCCCATTGTTTAAGAAGGTTAGCAGGGACAATACTGGAAATTACAGACCTGCTTGTCTCACATCAGTTGTAGTGAAAATATTCAAAAAGATTCTCAGGAAAAGATCTGTACACATTTAGAAGCAAATTGACATTTTAGCGATAGACAGCATGGTTTTGTGGGCGAAAATGGTTCCTCATGGCAGACAGATACAAAAGGTGAGGGCACATGGTATCACAGGTGAGCTGGCAAGATGGATACACAACTGGCATAGTCACTGGAGATGGAGTGTAGGAGTGGAAGGATCTTTTTTGGAATGGAGGGTTGTCACTCATGGTGTTCCATGGGGGTCAGTGCTTGGACCTCTGCTGTTCATGGTCGACATAAATGATTTGGAGGAAAACGTAGCTGGTCTAATTAGTAAGTCTGTGGATGATACAAAGGTTGGTGGAGTTGTGGATAGTAAGGAGGATTGTCAGAGGATATGACAGCACATCGACCAGTTGCAGTCATGGGCTGAAAAATGGCAGATGGAGTTTAATCCAGACAAATGTGAGGTGATGCATTTTGGAAGGTTAAGGAAAGTGGAAATCATACACTGAATGACAGAACCATTAGGAGTATTGATATGCAGAGAAATCTAGGTGTGCAGGTCCACAGATCACTGAAGGTGGCATTACAGGTAGATAAGGTAGTCAAAAAGGCTTATGGCGCACTTGCCTTCTTTGAAGGTGCATTGAGCATAAGAATAGGCAAGTTATGCTGCAGCTTTATAGAACTTTAGTTCGGCCATGCTTGGAATAATGCATAAAGGTCTTGTCATCACACTACCTGAAGGGTGTGGAGAGAGAGTATGCAAAAGATTTTCCAGGATGCCACCTGGTATGGGGCATTTTAGCTATGAGAAAGTTTGAATAGACTGGGTTTGTTTTCACTGGAATGCAGGAGGTTGACGGACAGCCTAGTAGAAGTTTGTAAGATTGTAAATGATATGGACAGAGTGGAAAGTATGAAGCTTTCTCCCAGGGTGGAAGGGTCAATTACATGGGGGACACAGGTTCAGAGTATGAGGTTGGGGCATGTTTAAAAGAGCTGTGTGAGGTAGGCTTTCCACACAAAGGGTGGAGACTGCCTGGAACAGGTTGACAAAGGAGGTGGTAGAAGCAGACGCAATAGCAGCATTGAAGAAGCACTTGGACGAATACAGGAATAGAAAAGGAGTAGCAGGATACCGATCCTGTATGTGAAGACAGTTCTCGTCTGGAAGGGCAAAATCTGTTGGTATAGGCTTGGAGGGCCGAAGCGTCTGTTCCTGTACTGTATTGTTCTTTGTTCTATTTGTTCTGTTGTATCTCATTGTAAATTCCAGTCTTACCTGTTGGTTGACTGTTAGATTCATGCCCTCCATCCCTTCCTGTCAACGCCTGTTCATCAAATCATGTATTAACTCCTCTATTTGATTTTTCTCTTTGATTTTCCACATCTTCCAAAGTTTGATCCTTTGACCCCACTATTCAGTTTAAAATCTTCTCTACTTCCTTTGCTGTGGGGCTATCGAGAACACGAGCTCTTATTATGGTTCTGGTGGTGACAGTCTCATCTGAACTGGTCTCACTTTCCCCAGTACTGGCACCAGTCCTCTATGACTTGGAACTGTCTTCTCCCAGACCAGTCTTGGTGCCAACCATTTGACTCACTGATCTGATTCTCCCTCTGCAAATTTGCATGTGGATCAGAGGCTATGGTCTTTGAAGTTCTGCTTCTTAATTTAGCATCAAACTCCTCAGACAGACAATGCAGAAGTGCCTTTTTTTGTCCTGTTTATGTTGTTGGTACCTATATGGATCCTCCATCTCCCACACCAAGTGCCTTTGTTATTCTAAGCAGATGCCCTGAATCTAGGCACTGGGCAGGTGATGCAACTGTCTGGGCCATTATCTGACATTCCTTTTTGTTTTCTCCTCAAGAGGCTTCCTGTACCATGGTACCATAATTAGTTCAGTCTTTCACTCTGCAGTTCTCCCTCTCATGCAGATGAATTAAAGGAACTCAAAGCTGTTAGACATAGCCAAGACTGAGGCTCCTGTGATTCTGCGCTCTGAGTCCCTTTACCTGTGTCATTCCCAGTCATCCCTCCTTGTCCTTGAATGCAGTCCAAATCAGATGATCCAAACTTAAAAGGTGTTGCGGTCTCCTGTTACAAAGAATTCAAGTAATGTCCCTCCCTCTCCAATAGATCATAATGCCTGTTGTTCAGTTTCCAGCTCATACAGTCTGAACTGAAGCTGCTTCAATTTCAGACTGGAGGTGCAAAAGTTATTTGTTTTGGAAAACAAACAAACATAATAAAAATAATAAAGGAGAAAGCCTAGAACCTCAAAGTGATACAAAGAAAATAATATGCTGGAAATGCCTTGATTTTCCACTGTGAAGACAAAATGCAAATTTTTGTGATAAATTGGCAGTAGATTTAATCTGAAGTCTACTCTGAATTTTAGTGCTATCTTGGCTCTTTTGAGAACTTTGTCAAAGAAAAGCAAGAAATTTGAATGGATAAAAGAAAGTCAGAATTACTTTTTGACAATTCTAAGGCTGGACTGATGACCACACTAGTGTAAGCAATATCAAATTATGAGAAGCTTTTTAAATTAACTCTTGATGCGAGTGACTTCAGTGTTGGTGCAATGATGTTTCAAGAGGATGCAATGTGGAACAGTCAGTCAGTTATTTTTCTTGAAAGCTAAATTTTGGTCAACAGAAATATTCAATGGTGGGTACAAAGACACTGATCCTGGTGTTGGCTCTACAGTTTTGAAGCCTACATAGCCAAAGTTTTGCAGATTTATAGGGACCGTAAATATTTTAGTTTTATTTTAGCATGGTTTCAAAGCAGGACTTTGAGATGGCTTTGTTTGAATTTAATGCCATTAGCATATAATTTGAAAAAAAATGTTGCAGGAAAAAGTAATATTTATTGATATTTTGTCAAGGCCAAATAATGAGAAGAAATGAATAGTGTGATTGACTTGGACTTGTGTAGAATGTGATTTTAATTTCTCTGTATTACTACTGAGAAAGTAAAATACAGACTGTGATGAGGTAATGTTAAATGATAATGAAAAATAACCTCCTAAATAAACTTTTAAGGCAGGGGCAAAGTGTGATGAAGGTTTATAATGTTATTATCATTTAGTAACTTGGATTTCAAATTAAAGGTAAATGACTTTTTAGATTCAAGTTTGGTGAGAATTTGTTTAAGGGTTAAAAAGTCTCTCTTTTTTTTAATCTGTCATGGATCCAAACAGCAGTTCCAAGAAATCTTATGACTTGAGCACATGTGAAAAATTTCAGTGGCTGGTAATAAAATTGCAAAAATAAATGTTATGGTCTATCAAGCCAAGCTTCATTCTAAAATCTGAATTATCCAGTGTTAGTATCAGCTGGGATCATATCATGAACCTGGTTGAGTTAATTGACCATGTTACAAAAAGAATTGATTAAGTAAATGCAGGATGCTGTGCATATGGATCTTAAAGATTGATTTGATCAAGTACCTCAAAACAGATATCCTTGGAAATAGATACACACACCTTTCGAGGAACAACGATAATTTGGATTTTAAATTAACTCAGCCAAATGAGGCAGAGATCCATGAAGAAGTTTTTCAAAGAGGAAAGGAATATACAGTGGGGTCTTTGGTTGCTGAGTATTAAGACAACTGATTTATTGGTTCTATACACATAAATAAATTACATCGACTTGGATATAGGAAGTACAATTCTAAAATTTGTGTACGATGCAGGACTTGCCAATATTGTAAATATTATAATGAATGGTAGCCAACACTAGGAGATACAGACAGAAATATGGCAGATGCAATTTAAGAAAGTTAATCGTGTAGTGATGCATTTTGGACATGAAGAGGGTGAATAATTTAAAAGGCACTTTTTGTCAAGGTACCGATCAGAGTTTGAGCTGGGTATATTTATTAATAAAAGTTTTGAGATTTCAGGGCTTAAGTTGATAGTTACAAAAAGGGAATGGTATACCTGGCTTCGTAAACAGAAATACTCAAGACAAAGTCAATTAGGTCTTGCTAAAACTATACGAATCTCTGATTAGCCTGCAGTTAAAGTATTTCTAGACACCATACTTTTGGAATGATACAAAGACATTTGAAGGGAGGCAGAGAAAATTAATCTGTCTCTTACCCAGGGATGAGTGAGTTCAATTATGTGATTGGAGAAGAAAGCATTGTTCTTGTCACACATGGAAGATAAATGCAAGCTGTATATTATATTCAATATTATGTGAGGTTTTGTTGAGGTGGGTAGGGAGAATCAAGCGACATGGGACTCAATTTATTAGCTTGGTTCAGAGTCAGTGCAGCTCTCATTATGTACAGCAATTTTTTGATGTATTTTATAAATGGTTTTCAACATTATGTAAATGAATGATTCCCTTAATTAAAACAGAATTAGTGCTTAACCTCATTCTGAAATTAAATTAAATTGTGTTTGCCAATTTTAATCAGTTGGAAATATTCCTAGATCTGAATCAGATAATTCTTGGCTGAGGTTTTTAGTGAGGGCTGAGCTCTTAATCTCATAAATCATTCGTAAATCACTACAGTATTGAAAGAATGCTGAAGTCAGGTCTGCCTGTTTGATTGGAAATGCCCCTATTTCAATAAAGAAGGGGTTCAATCATTGCCCTGAACATTGTTCTTCACTCAGCTAGATTTACCAGAACAGATTAATGATAGTACTGGAAGATCTCAAAACATCTGGCAGATCTGTGCAGAAAGAAATCGAGGTAATACTTCAAGCCCAACGTAACTCTTCTTTAGAAATGAAGAGAGGCAGAAATGTGATACGTTCAGTGCTAATGGAAAGATGGGAGAGAATCAGGGAGAGGTAAGAGGGTGGGGGAGATTAATTATCTCGAGATTGTGCAACGAAACGGGATGGGAATGGTAATAGTCAGAAAAAAAATCTTCGGTCAAGACTGGAAACAACGGAATAAAGGACAGATTTGCCCAGAAGGACAAATGGTGTTTTGGTATTAGAACCGCGGATTTTATTTGTGTTATTTACATGTATAAATGATCTCAACTTGAATATAGGAAGTGGATAATACAGGATATGGCAATACTGTAAACAGTCAAACATCATGGTTGCAAACATAAAGATGTGTGCGCTGCTCAAAAGGGCAGAAATATGCAAAATGAAATCAAAATAGACAAACAGTTGAACTTAATGTCATCAAGTCTGTAAAATATCTAATCTGAAAATGAATTGTTTTTTTCTCCAGCTTGCGAGGGGCTCCACTGGAACACAACAGCATGCAGACTAAACTGAAAGAAAAATCCAAGTCAAGTGATAGTTCACCTGGAAGGAATATTTGGACAGTGAGGAGACAGGAGGTAAAAAAGCAGATATTATTCTTCCTGTGATCGTATGGGGCAATGAGAAAAGAAGAGAGAAGGGAGTTACTAAAGGAATTAACCGAATAGAACAATATTAAGGGGAAACTATTCAATCAGAAAACAAATTCAATCAGGTAGCAGTGGATGGAGTGTGTTTGGGTTTCCATTCAAAAAAGCAGTGCAGAGCTCTGAGGAAACCCTCAGAGGGGTTAGAGGTGTGGAAGGATTGAGCATTCACAGTGAAGAGTGGGCAGTTAGGGCTGGGAAACTGGAAATTGTTGAAATGACATAAAATCATGAATGTAGGTGGGACAAAGGGAGAACAAAGGTGCAATTTGGAAGAAATAAATTCAGTGGTAGGAAAAGGCTGAAACATTGGGTCCACGAGGACCATCCTGTTTGCAGATTTTAGGAAGGAAACTGAAGCAGGTTGTATGTGGTCAGGTGAATGTAAAGTGTGAAACTGTGTAAAGGAGATCTCGAGAGGGTATGAGATCAGTAATAATGCTGGAAACAAGGGCTTGTTGCTTAGTAATAGGGTCCAGGGGAGAGAGAGGGAGAAGTTAATGAGGTTTGGCACTCAAGACTGTGCAAGACAATAGCAGCATCACCTTCATCAATATATGTGATAACAAAGTCAGGGCTAGAAATGAGTGAATAGAATACAATAAGTTCAGAGGAAAATAAGTTAGGGTGCATGTGGAGAATCGAGAAATTAAAATGGCTGATGTCAAGCTGACAATTCTTGATGAAGATGATCAAGAGTAGGTCAGAGATTAGAGGGAGGGATCCAAGTGGACAGAGAGTACTGCTGGCGGTTGACAGGATCCTTTGAGCAGGATGCGAATTCCTGCCCCAAAAATATAAGCACAGGAGCAAAGGTGATGAAGAAGTAGAAGTCTTCCATGTCGAGTTAAGCCTGAAATTTATTGAAATGGGCTTTCAGGAGATAAAGTAGTATCCTCTGCTGAGCACATATTTTCCAGTGTCAGAGACAGAAATGACCGAGGCACGGTGAATACATGTCAAAAGGTGGGATTAGGAGAAGGGTTGACGACAGCAGGAGGGAAAGGGAAGAAGGAACTCACGGGGATTTAGTTGTTGGCCTTTCATCCTTAACACCTTAAAGTAAGAGAAAAGAAGTTTCTGCCCCACTTTAATGAAGCATAAAACACATTTTCTTTCTAACTCTCCTCCATCTGAAGAAGACTCATTTTGGACTTGAAATATTAACAGTTTCTCTTTCAAGTGATACTACCAGAATTTTGGGTTTTTCCCATACTTTTTGCTTTTATGTCAGATTTCCAGTACTTACAGTACCTTGTTTTTTTAAAAACACCAAAATAGATCAGATGGTCATTCATCATGTGTCAGAGTCACTGCTTATGACAAACAGGTAGTATTTGTAAGGGCAAGAACACTGCAGTGGTACGAAATAGAGGGCACTTTCTTTAGACAGCATGGAGAAAATGGAATCAATGTCATCCCTCAGTGGTGCTTGATTCTACATACAGTCGCTGTGTTGCAAATGGGTTCTGTTCTGGAGTCAGTTTGTAAACTGATTTTACCCAAGTCGGAACACAATGCAGGACAATTTAATGCAAGGGTTTGCAATACAGGAAACGATCATATGTCGAGCCTTTAAAATTACATTCATGTGTGGAATTGCTTTCCTAAATACGAGTATCAGATATTTGTAAACAGGAAGGAAGCTCGTGTGCATTTACAAACATAACAGTCACTGCACTTCAGTAATTGTGAGGTGCTCATAAGTTTAAAAGGTAATTTGGGATGTTTTAAACAATACTGAAATACTGTCAAAATGATTATATTTATTTCTTCTAACTGTAAGTGTTCAGACATCAGGTAACAATAGAACTGAGTTCAAGTGTGAAACGCGCAGTGAAAAAAGCTGCCAGCATTCACAATCTTCAGGCTCGGAGATGGGGAATGGTAACTTCAGCCAGACCCTGACATGACACCCCCTGACAATAACAATAATGCTATTTGTCATTGCTAAAATGTATAGACTTTTGTCTAGCACATTAATAACTTACGGAAGTTCAGAACACATCCTTGAATTACTTGTGCACTTCACAAGGCCCTTCATTAGACTAATTGTTGCTAAATTCACTCTGAAGTACAAATAAAAGAAATGCTCATTACTTGACACAATGAGGGGATTATAGGGAGAAGACAGGAGAATGAGGTTGAGAAACACATCAGCCATGATTGAGTGGTCGAGCGGATTCGATGGGCCAAATAGACTGATTCTGTTCTGACATTTCTAACATGTTCTTCTGACTTTCTCTTGAAAATCTTTCAAATGTATGTTGGGTGACATTTTCTAAGTTGTCATTGAATTCTCATCGTATATTTGTGCAATTCTTAAAATAAGACCATAAGGCATAGGAGCAGAAGTAGGCCATTCAGCCCATCAAGCCTATCCTGACAACCAATAAGATCATAGTTGATCTGATGATCTTCAACTCCACTTTCCTTCTTTAGCTTCCTACTGAGAAAAAAAGTGTCAATTTCAGCCTTGAATACACTTAATGACCCAGACTCAACAGGCCTCTGTGGTAAAGAATTCCACAGATTCACACCCTGTGAGAGAAGAAATCCCTCCCTATCTGTGTTTTAAATGAGCGACCACTTATTCTGCAAATATGTTACCTCGTCTTAGACTTATCCACAAGGAGAAACAACCTTTTTGCATTTAACCTGCAAAGTCCCCTTGGAATCTTGTACGTTTCAGAATGGTTGCCTCTCATACTTAGAATATTCAAGCACTTTACATACTCTGCTTCATAAAATTACTTTTCATAATATTTCTTACAATACAAAAATAATGTAAGATTTCAAGATATTGATGTTTATAAAATTTAGCTGAAGTGAAGCAAGCAGTTTGAGTACCTGGAAAGTAATTTCACAGTGGGGATGTGCACTAAGTGTCACAACCCATTGCAAATTGGTCAAATTTGTAGAAGGGACTTAAGTAGAGATTACGGTTGTATCATAAGATCAAGGAGTCAATGGCCTGGATTTTTCAATGGCCACACAACTATTTCTGGTGTAGATGGAAGTTGCCGATGGGGATCCTAAGGAATGCTTGTTGTAGCAGATTCTGAAATTGAAAATTCCACCTGGCAATTATGTTCATGGGCCAGGCCTGGAATCTTCAGGAAGTATCTGTTTATGTAAGAAAATAAATACATTCAGAGGGCTCTGCTGCAGTTAAGAAAATCATTACTAAAGAAAAAATAGACAATGAGAAACCTTGTCTAACAACTGACAAACTTTTAAATTGAACATCCATCTTACTATACACATTCCTCAAGACTCTTTATACACCTGCAGACCCTGACAATAACAACCCCTCTCCGCTTGAGACCCAACAACTTTTCTCCTGCCATCTCCTGCTCCCAGTCTCACACACCTTTTTCTTGGTGCTGGACTTGTCTTCCCATCTTCCCATGGGATGCAAAACTCCTCCCTCCTGCTGCCAAGACCAAATTTCTCCATTTTCTGCTGCTAAAGCTGATGCCTTCCCTTCAGATCCTACACATATACCACACCACGGCCCAGGCCAGACCCAATATCTCCCACCCAATCTGGTCTACTTTCAATACTCCATCAGTGACCTAGTCCCCTTCCCACTTTGTGCCCCGCACCCTATCCACTTGGAAATTTAGTTACCGAACCTCCACCCACCTGGCACATTAGTAACAATGGCAATCCTATCCCGTACCCACCAAACACCAACCTATCTGGCTCCCTTTCGGTACCCTACATCACACCTATGAATTTACACTTTCACAGGAGATGTCAAACTGGCTGTTTGTGATTTCAAATCTTTAAATCATATAAAACAGCAACTGAAAAAAGAACACATTTTTTTCTTTCCTGACTATCCTTCACTAAAAGTGTTGTGTCAGATTTAAGTTATGGCTCTGTATGTCTTCTCTGAGGGAATAACAAACAACATTGATAGAGCAGAGGTGTGCTTGGATTTCCAGAAGGCATGAAACAAAATACCATAGCAGAGATAATACAAAGGGAGGGAGCATACAAAGAGTTAGAGATAGAACAAGACAGTAGACAAAAAATTGACAGATGGTATGTGGTTTGGGAAGGTGTGAACTTGTCCACTTTGGAAGGAAGAATACCAAAAAAGCATAATGTTTAAATCAAGGATTCAGAACTTGGAGGTACAGATTGATTTGGATGTCCTGGCAGATGAATCAAAAACAGTAAAAGAAGGGACAGCAAGTGATTAGGAAGGTAAGTGGAGCATTGCCATATATTTTAAGGGGAATGCAACATTAAAGTAGGAATGCTTTAGTAAAATTGCATTTTGAGACTACATCGAGATTATGCATATATACCTATGGCCTCTTTATTTCAGAAATGACATAATTGCATTTGAAGCTTTTCAGAAAGTGTTCACACCACTGATTACTGAAATGAGGGGGTTAACTTAAGAAGAGAGGTTCGACACAATGGCGGGTATTCAAGTGATGGATATACACCATAAGTCATGGAGTTTAGAAGAATGATAGGTGATATTATTGGTATTATTGAAGGGTAGATGAAAATACCTTGTAGGAGAGAATAGAATCAGATGATACAGTTTAAAAATAAGGGGTTACACATATAAAACAGAAATGAGAAGTTTTTTTGTACCTCAGAGGATTGTCAGTCTTTCCCACTGAGCAATTGAGGCAACGTCGGTGAGATATTTTTCAGGCAGTGACAGGTACGTTATTGACGAACAAAGGAGGCAAAGGGTGGAGGGGCTAGTTAGGACTCAAGGCCAAAATCAGATCATCCATGATCTTAGTGAAAGGCTTAGTAGGTTTGAGGGACCGATGACTTCTTTCTGCTCCTAACACAATTATCTACAAAAAGTCCAATACAATATTTTGTGGTGCAGTCAAGTGAATCACTTTTCTTTGAAAAGGTTGCAGAAATTGCAGCAAACTAGCTAAAAGGCTACGTAAGCAGTTGCGGAACATAAACAGATGCTCCAAGTGCATTTGTCACACTGCAGTGACTCTGAAGGTTCTAAGAAATCTTCACCATTAATCACATTATAAGTAGTGCAAGAGACTTTGATCTGTGAAATAGTTGCCTTGTGCATTGAATTCTGCGGATTCACAAAATTGCACTGGCTAGCAATGAAGATATCTCATATGATTGCAATCGTTTCGAAATGAAAATCAATCAAATGTTGACTGAAATACACCAATTCACTCCAAAATCATTAAATAAATGATAGCATTGTTGAAAAGGAGATACTTGACGTTTACCAATTATTTTTTGAAAAGCCTGAATCAGTGTATTTTAATCACACCATAAAAGCTTCACTAAGTTGCTGAAGCACATTAGCTGCTTTTGATAAAATTTCAAAAGTAAATGGAAGAATGAGAGAAATATATTTAAGTCAATCACAAGATCTACTGTCTATTTTTCCTACATGGCCTAGGACATTATGTAATGGCCATTGCTTGATAAACTTACAGTCAAACGTATTTTCTTCCCCTCTACAAACCCAAACCTTTTGACAAGGGGTAGTTGGTACAGCACAGTCCAACACTTGGAGTGCTCTGCAGTACTGTGAACAGACTCATTTTCAGCAAGGGTCCAGAAGAGAAGAGGACGAGATAATGATATCCTTCGATTATAACAGCCCTATTTACATCCATGAATATCAACCCAACCAAAGAGACAATTGCCACACTGCTGAACAAACCATGAAGGCAGACACTCCATGACACCAACAGCATCAACAAGGGCAGTGCCCTGAAACTGCTGGATCTGTGTCTCACAAGCCAATTAAACTTCAATGACTGCATATTCAAACAAATCAACAGAACACCAAAGGGATCCCAATATCAGGACTGATTGCATAAGTGGTAATGCAAAGATTAGAAGAGGCAGCGCTCCCCGCTATACAACCCAAATTCAGTATCTGCAATATAGATGACGCCTTCATGATTATCAAACACATAAGACTGGAAGGAACTTGCTGACATATAAACATCCTCACGGGAATAAAATTCATAAAAGAAGAAGAGAACAATAACTGATAACAAAATAACAGTACAACAATAGCAAGAATTAAAAGGAATGGATACCCAGTTTGCACATTCCCCCGTTATCTCCACGGCAGACCACAATAAGTTGACACAACATGGTCAGATACAATAGTCACTATACCATACATTAGAGACATATCAGAGATGACCACAAGACTATTCAGACCCCTAGGTATCAGGGTGTCCCACAAACCAACATCCATCCTATGACAACTACTGAATGCAGGAATAGTGCCACATGACTGGAGGATAGCAAATGTGGTTCCCCTGTTCAAGAAGGGGAGTAGAGACAACCCTGGGAATTATAGACCAGTGAGCCTTACCTCAGTTGTTGGTAAAGTGTTGGGAAAGGTTATAAGGGATAGGATTTATAATCATTGAGAAAAGAATAAATTGATTAGGGATAGTCAGCACGGTTTTGTGAAGGGAAGGTCGTGCCTCACAAACCTTATTGAGTTCTTTGAGAAGGTGGCCAAACAGGTAGATGAGAGTAAACTGGTTGATGTGGTGTATATGGATATGGACTTCAGCAAGGCATTCGATAAGGTTCCCCACAATAGGCTATTGTACAAAATGCGGAGGAATAGGATTATGGGAGATATAGCAGTTTGGATCGGCAATTGGCTTGCTGAAAGAAGACAGAGGGTGGTAGTTGATGGGAAATGTTCATCCTGGAGACCAGTTACTAGTGGTGTACCACAAGGGTTGGTGTTGGGTCCACTGCTGTTTGTCATTTTTATAAATGACCTGGATGAGGGTGTAGAAGGATGGGTTAGTAAATTTGCAGACGACACTGAGGTCGGTGGAGTTGTGGATGGTGATGAAGGATGCTGTAGGTTGCAGAGAGACATAGATAAGCTGCAGAGCTGGGCTGAGAGGTGGAAAATGGAGTTTAATGCAGACAAGTGTGCGGTGATGCACTTTGGTAGGAGTAACCAGAAGGCAAAGTACTGGGCTAATGGTAAGATTCTTGGTAGTGTAGATGAGCAGAGAGATTTCGGTGTCCATGTATACAGATCCTTGAAAGTTGCCACCCAGGTTGACAGGGCTGTTAAGAAGGCGTACAGTGTTTTAGCTTTTATTAATAGAGGGATCGAATTCCGGAACCAAGAGGTTATCCTGCAGCTGTACAAAACTCTGGTGCAGCCGCACTTGGAGTATTGTGTACAGTTCTGGTCACTGCATTATAAGAAGGATGTGGAAGCTTTGGAAAGGGTGCAGAGGAGATTTACTAGGATGTTGCCTGGTATGGAGGGAAGGTTTTATGAGGAAAGGCTGAGGGACTTGAGGCTGTTTTCATTCGAGAGAAGAAGGTTGAGAGGTGACTTAATTGAAACATATAAGATAATCAGAGGGTTAGATAGGGTGGATAGTGAGAGCCTTTTTCCTAGGATGGTGATGGCGAGCACGAGGGGGCATAGCTTTAAATTGAGGGGTGAAAGATACAGGACAGATGTCAGAGGTGGTTTCTTTCCTCAGAGAGTAGTAAGGGAATGGAACGCTTTGCCTGCAATGGTAGTAGCTTTGCCAACTTTAGGTACATTTAAGTCGTTATTGAATAAGCATATGGACGTACATGGAATAGTGTAGGTTAGATGGGCTTCAGATCGGTATGACAGGTCGGCACAACATCGAGGGCCGAAGGGCCTGTACTGTGCTGTAATGTTCTATGTTCTAAATGTAAAGGATCCCATATCCACAACCAATAAGACTGACGTAATATATCACATAAAATCCAAAAGAACTGCAGATGCTGTAAATCGGGAACAAAAACACTGGAAAAGCTCAGCAAGTCTGGCAGCATCTATGAAGACAGAAACTGTATGAAATGCCACGCAAGGCCTGCAAGTAACATGACATAGGTCATACTGAAAGAAAACTGATGATGAGGATACATGAACGCCAACTAGCCACCAAGAGACACGACCAATTCTTACTGGTTTCAATCCACACAGGCAGAGAAGGACACGAATTTGACTGGGACAAAACATCCATAATAGCACAAGCCAAACAGAGAGATATCAGGGATTTCCTGGAGGCTTGACGTTCCATCCTGAGCTCTGTCAATAAACACATTAAAAACTGGACTCGAAATACAAACTACTGAGAACAGAACCAGAAGTGATGCCAACCACCCAAGCAAACTGAGGCATATAAATAACAAACAGGACAAAACACCGACACTTCACTGGAGGCACACTGACAATGTGACCTAGCAGGGTGACAAAACATCTGCAACCAAACACATCGGCTCAGTGAGCAAGTCTACAACCTCGGTGTGAATGATTGAACCATACTCTGCATAACCATATGTGTACCTTGCCTCCTGAGGTTAAACATGAGTAGCCTGAATTCGTTCTGGAGCAAATTTATGCTTGATGGATGATATGGAGGCAAGCAGCTCACACAGATGTATTGCAGAACCTCAAGTGTGGATCGCTCTAATTCAATGGAGATGAATTATGCCAGCTGATGTGAATTTGAGGAAATCTTTTTCATTCCTCGAAGAAGGCATAGGATGACTTATTGGGTGGGAGCAAATAATAAGAGCTACCAATCTTACAACTTTGGAGGCATCAGCCTGGGAGATCTGCCACAGAGCCCTGAACCCATGGAAAATACCAATGCAGAAGAGACTCAGAAGGTCATACTGAGCAAATGAAGGAATTGACCCAACTGACCCAATTCTTTGCCCAGATTGGTGACATAAGAAGTGAGTGCTTTCACTAATGTGGATCTAAATATTCTAGCCAAAATGGTGCAAATGAATCTGAAGCTTGTGACAGGCCTTTGTCAGCAGATGGTGACAGTAAGGGAGGGCAAGGAACAGGGGAGCAGTAAAGCAAGAACTCTGGAGGGAAAGGGCTTTTTTAGTGGAAAGAGGTCTCATGGAGAATGTTTGACTAAATTCCACTTAACACACTCCGTTTACCTAGTTTAACTTTAATTCCCATTCAACTTTGTAAAGGTGAGATGCCAGTGGAATAAAGAATCCCTGCTTCATGAATTTCTGTTTCCACGAAGACAGAATGAAATCAGTGCAGAATGTCCAGGAGGCTATAGAAGTGGGGAAGGTGTATAGATACTAGGAAGTAAGATCCGGAGATTTCTAAATGAAGTTCAACAGCTGGAATGTCAGAACTGTCAAACTAGGGGCAACGAAGCAGCCTCAGGAGAGCCTGAGCAAAATTGTCTCTTTCAATTTCTAATGTTAGCAGACCCTGTTGGAAAATTAATCAAACCGCCTTCGGATCAATTACCTTTCCAGGGTAAAGGTTTGGAGAAACTTTTAAGGCCCTGAAGCATCTGAGATCTGCCCTGATTTTCACTGAGTAAAGATGTCATATAGGACAGGATTCTTGTAGTGCAGGATCAACTCCAGACAAGCCCATGAAATAATGAGGCAGATAAGTGGTTAGGTACCTCCTGCAATCACAGCCCACTGTTAGCCACTCACTGTCCCCTGCCAGATCAGTATTTAAAGCACTAGTACAAATCCTGGTAGAACCAGGTCCTGCTCCAAACTCCACCAATCTCACTCATGGGGAATGTAGGCTTCCTATTCTTATCAGTCCAAGAATGTAGGCATGTTTATCTTTTGAACAAGTTTTAAGTTGTGTCCATGTAGAACTTATTCCTTTTCTTTAATATATTTGCAGTAAGTTGTTTTTAAGTGTAATGAGATGCATATCAAGTACAGTACAAGTTTTCAGTATCTGACCCAATTGCTTCAAAGCTGTTGAAGAAAATATATGACCCGCCATGCTTCAAAAATGGAAAGCATTTTATACGAAGTTATAATTATTACATAGTTGTGTCCAGTGGGGTTCAGTAAGGGTTAGTGTTGGGGCCTTTGCTCTTTATACTGTACTATAAATTAGTTAGAGCTGAATGTCGGATGGTTGAACAGTAAGTTTGCAGATGATGTGAAAATTGGTAAGGGTGGTAAATATTGAGGATGATAGCTTTAAAACAGAGAAAAATATAGACGGGCAGATCAGATGGGCTGATCAGTGGCAAATAAAATTTAATCGAGATAAGAGTGGGGTGATGCCCTCAGGCAGGCCGAACAAGGCAAGGCAGTACATGATCCTGTGACATGTAAATAAACTAGTTAAGAAAATATACTGTGTGGCATACTTGTCTTTATTCGCTGAGTTTTAAGAGCAGAGAAGTTATGCTGAACTGTACAAAAGTTGCTTAGGCCACAGCTGGAACATTGCGCGCACTTCCAGAATTCACATGATACGAAGGATGTGATTTTACTGGCGAAGGTCTGGAGGACATTTGTCAGGATGTGGCCTGCGCTGGAGAGTTTTAGCTATGAAGGGAAATTGGCTAGACTGAGCTTGTTTACCTTGGAGCAGATGAGACTGAGGGAAGGCATGATCGAGATGTATAAATTTATGAGCTGCATAGACAGACTGGACATGAAGGTACTTTTCACCTCGATGTAGGGGTCAATGACCAGCCAATATAGATTTAAGGTAAAAGGCAGAGATGCGAGGAAAAAAGCTTTTGTTAAGACAGTGGTGGGAATCTGGAACTCACTGTCTGTCAGGGTGAGCGAGGCAGAGACCCTTATAACATTTAAGTAGTAGTTAGATGTACGCATGTGATGCCAAGTCAGACAGGGTTTTGGGCCAAGTGCTGAAAAAAATAGGATTAGAATATGTAGGTGAGTGGTTTGAATTGCTGCGGGCTGGATAGACTGAAGGGCCTTTTTCTCCAGCTGTAGACCTCTACGATTTCAACAAAAAAAACCCAGTACTTACTGCAGCTCATGAAATACCAGTCCAACCTGAGAGCTCTGAGTTTTGTTCCAAGTGGATTTACTCTTTGAAGTTTGGCAAGGTAATCTCAGTGATTTGCAAAGCACATTGCAAGCATAAATATGTGTTTATATTGAATTAAAATCTTATGCCTCAAATCTGGGAGAGTTTTTTTTTAATCTGCAAATAACCAATTGTGTTTTGTTTGCTTCTAAATTCAAATTCTGCTGTCTGACACAAGTGCAATTGTACTAGAATTTACACAATTTGCTCTGAACATTCACATTATAAATATTACATGCAGCTATAGAGCATCTCAATATTTTGAAAATAGCATAAAATCCTGAACACAATCAATAATTTTGAGGTGAGGTGATGTGCTCACTATTCTGCATGCACAAATAGCAATGTGCAGTGAATTCTCTGTTTGTTGGTGCAGCCAGGTGAGGAAGTGAAAATAGAAGAATCTTACATCTGTCTAACATGTTAATGGTATCTTTATCATTCAAGTCAACAGGCAGATGGTTTATCACCTTATCTGAAGAATGTTATCTCTGACAATGCAAAGTTCCCTCAGTACCACGTGGAATGTTGTGGTACACATGGAATGTCGGCACACATCATAAGTTCAAAAACACAAAACTTCTCATCCAGAGGTGACAAAACGACTAAATTTGCGAGGTAAACATCCAGTTATAGAATTTTTAATTTACTTTTTTATGGGACAGTATAATCCGGAGAGCCATTTCAAGGTGTTCTTTTCAAAGATGTGAGGAGGCTCAAGCAAAAGCAAGCAGATTCTCTTTCAACTCACAGCCAATGAGAAAGTAGTATGAAAAACAAAATTTGCTTGAGAAAGGTCTGGCAGCATTAGTGGGAAGAAAGAAGAGTTAACTTTGAGCTCAGCGACCCTTCTTCAGAAATATAAGAAATAAGTATCATGAAATTAATTCGTGCCACTCGATTTTGAAATATTCGTCTTGAATGTTACGTTGCCTTTTATGACACACAAATTCGATCTGCATTTCTGATTGATTAAATAACACAATCCCTTGTAAATGTTTTGTTTTACTGCAGTTATGGAAACCTTACTTGATTAAAGATTATATTCAGTTACAATATGCAATTAATTGGCCAAGCAATTTTACTTTGAATTATGCAGATGCAAGTGAAGAAGCTTAACATCTCAATTCTGATAATGAAATGATTAGCAGCTACTGCTGACTGACAGGAGGTTGTTAAACCCAATACTCTTTTTCACTTGTCCAGCAATGTAGTTATTTTTGAGTGGTAAGCTATAAAAAAAAGCACTGTTGTATTGAGGAAATATCCCTGTCTTAAAGATAATGATATGAACATATCGAAGACCTTTGACAATTGTGATTTTTTACAAATCCAAATAATTTTGAGAGACACGAACAAAATCTACAGGAATGACTAGTTCCATGAAAATCCCAACATCTCTCTTCACAGGCTTTGAACCCACACAAGGAAACTGGAAACAATTATCTCAGCACCAATCCCTCTTTTTTTTTGCACGCTAATATCAGTTCAAATTTTCATCAGATCTTGACAGTTCCTTAGAATACGATATTTGGAACAAATTCTATTTTTACCCCTAACATCACCACCAAATTCTCATTAGGAAGTAGACAATTAAAGACTGAAATGTATCACAGGAACTGTGCATGAACTAGAACATTGTCATTCCATGGTGTGTCAGGAATAGCAGAAGAAAAGCAAAACCAACAGCTGTGAATTTCAAATTTCTGAAGTGTCCCAGGAATTTCCAGCTTTTAGTATAATGTGGTGTTGAATGGGTTGAATCAATGGATGTCATGTATGTAAAAGCAACACTGCCAACAGCAAGTAAATCGATCAATGCCATTAATGACTAAATTGAAAACAAACCATCTTTCATTCAATATTTAAGACTTTTGTAGTTTATTCTTGATACATAAATAATTCCTCTTACGTTAAAACAGGGTCAGCTGCTCATGGTATTCTTAGACTGTTTTCCTGATGATTTTGAAGACCACCCCTAGAAAAACTGGCTGGATTTTCCCTGTGGAATCCCCACCATTGTCGACACTGAAGGCATTGTCCTAAACTGAATTCGTTTTCTGGGCAATGCCTCTACACCTGCATCCCTCCGATAATATTCACTTAAATCTGAGATATTGGAGGGTTCCAAAGTAATTAAGTGAATAGTTAATCTATAATGGTTAGTCTAATAAATACATATTACTTATGCATTCCAACTCCGAAATAACCATTCAACGGACCCCATACTTAGCTCGCAGACCCTCAACTCTCCCCCTTCCAGACATTTTACAACTCTCAAATCCTGATCTGACGCCCACCAGGACCTGACCCACTCTTTGCTTGAAGAGATACCCCACTTATACTGCCCCTCTCCCCCGAGCAGACCTATGACCCTACCCCACTGTTGGGCACCACCAACCTGACCTGCTATCCCCCACCCAGTCTGACCTGATTGAAACGCAGCAACACTTACCTTTTCCACTCTGCGCCCTGCCCACTTAGCACCCTAACCCCTTCCCATATGTCATCGTATTCATCTGGCATCTTATTTGAGTGGCACTCCAACCCTACTCAAATGCATCCTACCTTTGGCTCTCTACCGATCAGGGACTTGATTTAGATGGCATTCTGGCACACTGCCTACTCCTGGCAACCTCTCGCACCCCTATTGGCAATCTACTGACACAGAACCTCGCCCAATTGACAGTCTACTAATCTGTCATCAAGTCTAATGCACCCTATATGCCACCCAGTTGGGACCCTATTAACGTAACACTCTACCTGCATTGCACACTGCCCTCCCAGTACCCTAATTTCACATTTAGTTTATGTACAAATGACTTGACAGCAGCTGTCAAAGTAGCTACCAGGAATTTTGAATTTCAGAAGATAGCAGCTGACTGCTGTGAAAAGAACAAAGAACAAATAACATTACAGCACAGAGAACAGGCCCTTCAGCTGTCCAAGCCTGCGCTGATCCAGATCCTCTGTCTGAACCTGTCGCCTATTTTCCAAGGATATGTATCCATCTGCTCCCTGCCCATTCATATGCCTGTCTAGATACATCTTAAATGATGCTATTGTGCCCGCCTCTACTACCTCCGCTGGCAACGTGTTTCAGGCACCCGCCACCATCTGTGTAAAGAACTTTCCACTCATATCTCCCTTAAACTTTTCCCCTCTCACCTTGAAATTGTGACCCCTAATAATTGAGTACTCCGCCTTGGGAAGAAAGCTTCTTGCTATCCACCCTGTCTATGCCTCTCATGATTTTGTAGGCCTCAATCAGGTCCTCCCTCAACCTCAGTCTTTCTAATGTAAATAATTCCTAATCTACTCAACCTCTCTTCATAGCTAGCGCCCTCCATTCCAGGCAACATCCTGGTGAACCTCCTCTTCACCCTCTCCAAAGCATCCATATCCTTTTGGTAATGTGGCGACCAGAACTGTACACAGTTTTCCAAATGTAGTCAAACCAAACACCTATACAACTGTAACACGACCTACCAACTCTCATATTCGATATCTTGTCCGATGAATGAAAGCATGCCGTATGCCTTCTTGGCCACTCTATCGACTTGCGTTGCCATCTTCAGGGTACAATGGACCTGGACACCCAGATCTCTCTGTGCATCATTGTTCCCCAGGGCTTTTCCATTTACTGTATAGTTCGCTCTTGAATTGGGTCTTCTAAAATGCATAACCTCGTATTTGCCCGGGCTGAACTCCATCTGCCATTTCGCTGCCTAACTCCTATCTTTATTCTGCTAAAATTATCTGACAATCCCTTCACTATCTGCTCCTCCACCAATCTTAGTGTCATCTGCAAACTTGCTAATCAGACCATCTATACCTTCCTCCAGATCATTTATGTATATCACAAACAACAGTGGTCCCAACACAGATCCCTGTGCAACACCACTGGATACAGTTCTCCATTTTGAGAAACTCCCTTCCAATAAAATTCTCTGTCTCCGGTTGCCCAGCCAGTTCTCTATCCATCTAGCTAGTACACACTGGACCCCATGCGACTTCACTTTCTCCATCAGATTTACCTCCATCGGATAGTTCTGTGCTATGGGAGAGTTGTCAGAACGGCTCTATACTTCTAAGGGAGATCTGAGCTGAATCACCTCACAGGGCAAGACTGGCAATCTGAGTGAGACTGGCACTCCTGGGAAAATTTGGCCCAAAGTTCCATCGTACTTTACAAAGCAGATGACAAAGATGGAGTTATGGAGAAATATATGGGAAGGCACGGCTAAAGACAGAGGTGGGTGAAGGGAGATGGCCAAAAATGAAACATAAAAATAGCAGGGGAGTCAAGCAAGGTGAGAAAGTTATGAGATAGTAGAATTAGCAGATGTTCCAGAGGTGTACTGTTACAGATGGAACAGAAATTATAGGAACGGTTCCTAATTTTTCACCTTTCAAAATCAATAAAGGTAGCATGTTTTAATAACAAAAACTTGCCTTAACCTCTGAATGATCTGTCACGAAAAGACAAATGACATGTTTCCCTTAAGTTCAAACGGTTATTATTCAACACCTGTTCTGAGATCATAAAAGTTCGTTCGTGCTTTGATCACACTTGTTTTTCCCTGTGGTGAAGATTTGAAAATGATGCAGGCCTGGAATGTTTTCTGTTCACTGAAGAAAAGACTTTGGAGGTTTAGAGAAATGGGCTGTTTGTGATTTAGTGCTTGTAGTAGCAGATCTCCAGTGTTTCACTCCAGATGAGGTACAGACAAAGCCCTGCCATGAAATTCTGGCTCAGTACACCCAACAGAGGGATTGAGGCCAACCAAATATTTTGGCCTACTGATGTACTCTTGGGCAGAGTTTTGACATTGTCTGGAGGTCTCTTTCCGTCTGCTCCAAAAATGAAACCTCTTTATCAGAAGTACAGGGTGAAATGTTCCATTCTCTCATGTAGTGTGACCAATGACAGCATTTGCGAATGACAAGAATGAAAAGGTCAGAATATTGACACATAGAAAAAATGTCCAGATTTTCACCGAAAATTTCAAAAGGTGACGTCAGTATTTTGATTTGATTTGATTTGATTTATCACTGTAACATGTTCCGAAGTCCAGTGAAAAGTTCTGTTTTGCATGCTGTACATGTAGATTGCAACATTTAACAATTGTAGGGTGATTGAACGGAGCGAGGAACAGAAAGTTACGGCTGTAGAGAAGGTGCACAAAAAGCAAGATCAACATTAAATTTATTATTTGAGGGGTCCATCCAGAAGTATAATAACAGCGGGGAAGGAACTGTTCTTGAACTTGTAGCATGTTGCTGCTGAAGCTGTAACTGTCTTATGTCATTGCATTGTTAACTCAACATGCCTCATTTATATGCCATTCCCAATTTCCCTACCTTTCACCAAGAAACTAGATAGCACAAATTCCAAACATACCAATAAGGTGAATTCTTGGTGGTTGCACCACATTCATGCTTAGTACAGGTGTGCCAACAATGTCCACATGCATGCCCAGTGGAGAGAACTTCAATGCTTCATTCATGCAAATTGTTTTTGACAAAACCTCAACCTCACATCATGTCTGCGCTTAAACCAACTCTCACACCATTTTGGCCCAATAGAATATTAATGTGGAGCTCAGAGAATGACACCTCTGCCAGGTCACTGGGTGCAGGGACACACACAGCAAATGTATGTAAAGAAGGCCCATCATTTGGCTCTTCGTTTCATTTCCAAGTGCTCCCTCACTTTGTGGAATTAGAGGCCATCAGCTTCTGGCTTGCAGGACATTCAGAGCTGATTTGCTGTAGCTTGTAGTGGCTCTTCGTCCATGGCTATGTTCATTAACAAGTTAAGGCTGCCATACTCAATGACTTGGAACACTGCAGATGTTAGAAGGTAAACGTTACTTTTCCCTTGAATTGATTTTCTTGCAAAATGCCCTGATGTATGATAAGAGTGTCTGCGCAGTCAGCATTGCCTTGAAGCATTCTAGAATCAGTGTCCTTGCAGTCAATGTCATGATGAAGCATTCTGGGAAGGGTGTCCTCACTGCTGGTGTAACAGTAGAGCATTCTGGGAAGGGTGTCCTCACAGTCTGTGTCACAGTGATGCAGTCTGGGAAGTGTATTCTCACAGTCGATGTCATGATGAAGCAGTCTGGGAAGAGTGTCCTTGCAGCCTGTCTCACAGCGAAGCATTCGGGGAAGGGAGTCCTCACAATCAATGTAATGGTAAAGCAGTGTGGGATCAGTGTCCTCACAGTTGGCCTCAGGGTGTTCATCTGTCATGAAGCCATCACTTGTGCTAAGACATGTGTCTTTCCTGTGTCCATGAAATGGTCCATCAGTGAGTGGATATAAACTTTTACAAAACGTGTTTGTGACTGCTGGTTTTGGGATGCAGTCGGGGGAGGGGGTGAGCGGGGCTGGTTGTGTGGTGCAGTGGGGGGAGGGGATGAACTGGGCTGGTTTTGGGATGCAGTAGGGGAAGGGGAGATTTTGAAACTGGTGAAGTCCACATTGATACCATTGGGCTGCAGGGTTCCCAGGCGGAATATGAGTTGCTGTTCCTGCAACCTTCGGGTGGCATCATTGTGGCAGTGCAGGAGGCCCATGATGGACATGTCATCTAGAGAATGGGAGGGGGAGTGGAAATGGTTTGCGACTGGGGGGTGCGGTTGTTTATTGTGAACCTTCCCCTGCAACCGCAGGAAATGCTACACTTGCCCCCACACCTCCTCCCTCACCCCCATCCCAGGCCCCAAGATGACCTTCCACATCTAGCAGATGTTCACCTGCACATCTGCCAATGTGGTATACTGCATCCACTGTACCCGGTGTGGCTTCCTCTACATTGGGGAAACCAAGCGGAGGCTTGGGGACTGCTTTGCAGAACACCTCCGCTCAGTTCACAACAAACAACTGCACCACCCAGTCGCAAACCATTTCCACTCCCCCTCCCATTCTTTAGATGAAATGTCCATCATGGGCCTCCTGCAGTGCCACAATGATGCCACCCGAAGGTTGCAGGAACAGCAACTCATACTCCGCTTGGGAACCCTGTAGCCCAATGGTATCAATGTGGACTTCTCAAGCTTCAAAATCTCCCCTCCCCCCACTGCATCCCAAAACCAGCCCAGCCTGTCTCTGCTTCCCTAACCTGTTCTTCCTCTCACCCATCCCTTCCTCCCACCTCAAGCCGCACCTCCATTTCCTACCTAGCCACCTCATCCTGCCACCTTGACCCGTCCATCTTCCCTGGACTGACCTATCCTCTCCCTACCTCCCCACCTATACTCTGCTTTCTACCTATCTTGTTTTCTCTCCATCTTCAGTCCGCCTCCCCCTCTCTCGCTATTTATTCCAGTTCCCTCTCCCCAGCCCGCTCTCTGATGAAGGGTCTAGGCCTGAAATGCCAGCTTTTGTGCTCCTGAGAATCTGCTTGGCCTGCTGTGTTCATCCAGCTGAACACTTTGTTATATTGGTTTCATTGGTAGATGGGTTGAGACAGAGATAATGATGGATACTGTTCCATTGGTATAAAGAGACAGAATTAGTGATGGATGGAACAGTTGGTGAAGTCAGAGAGATTGATGGCAGGTTTCTGAGGAATGAGATGAGATTGAAAGAGCTTAGCTTGGTAAATTAATCAAGGGAGCTAATGTAGATAAATGGAATTGAGGTATAGATCGGGCATTATCAAATTGCATGTCAAACTGGCGCTCAGGATTGAATGTTTGGTCATATTTTCCAGAAACTGTCATCTTGAAATAAACCACTCCAAGAAACATAAGACGCAACTTTTATTTTCTTTTTTTTAAAAAATAAATCCAGAGCGATATATGTCTTCTGACCATCCAGATGCTACTTTTAAAACTGTGATATCAGTCACTTACATATCAACAGACACTTTTGCATCTCACAATTAGAATCCCTACAGTGTGGAAACAGGCCCTTCAGCCCAACAAGTCTATACCGACCCTTGATCTATCCCACCCAGACACATCCCCCTATAACCCAAATAATCTACACATCCCTGAATACAACGAGCAATTTAGCATGGCCAATCCACCTAGCCTGCATAGCTTTGGACTGTGGGAGGAAACCAGAGCACCCGGAGGAAGCCCACGCAGACACAGGGAGAATGTGCAAACTCCGCACAGACAGTCACCTGAGGGTGGAATTGAACCTGGGTCCCTGGTGCTGTGAGGCTGCAGTGCTAACCACTGTACCACCGTGCCACCTGTAAAAGTTTTGGTTTTCTCAATAACTTTTTGTAACACAATTAGCTCCAAGTTCCAAGGAAGTTTAAGTTCTGGATGTGCGCTGGTAAATGAAGTTGAAGCAATATGACACCCAGCCATGGTAAGATATTTCATTTGTCCCTTCTCATACTGTGCTGACACAGGCTTTCTCGAATGCATAAAATAGCCATTTATTTTTGTAAAATGTCTGAAGTCACACGACACCAGGTTATAGTCCAACAGGTTTATTTGAAATCACATGTTTTTATAGCACTGCCCCTTTTCTCAGGTGAATTGGCAGCACTCTGAAAGCTTCTGATTTCAAATAAACCTGTTAGACTATAAATTGGTGTCATTTTTGTAAAAACCTTTGATCTGCAGCACTGATCGTATCCTAATGGGAAGAACATAAGAGATGTAAATTAGCATTTCCAGCTATTTTCTACTCTGAAGGCCAAAAGCTGAGTGTTTGCCAGTTCAGAAGAAATTTCAAAATTTCATACAGAATATGCATCTTTTCCATAAGTGTTTGGCCTTCAAATATGGGGCCCACAGCAAGTTGATTTCAAACAATTCCAGTTCAGCTATCCATGTTACTTGTGCTTATATGTGATATATGTACTTGGGCTTTCTTAGAAATGCAGCAGTTTTTGTGAAGAAAATGCATACACAGATTGCAAATCATGATAAACGGGGGAAACCATTGGGCTCGGCCTACTACAACCATTCAGCAATATCATAAAATCCCATTTTACCTGTTCTACTTTATACAGCAGTTACTTGCAGAAGTTCATCATTCTTTCTGTGAAGAAGAACTCAGTTAAGGAAAACACCAATCCTTAATTCGTCTTCTACCAAGAGGAACCTATGGAAGAAGTCCTTGTCATGTAATTTTAGAACATAGAACACAAAAAAGTACAGCACAGTATAGGCCCTTCGGCCCACGATGTTGTGCCATGGAATAATCCTAAAATGTAGTTCCATATACTTTCTATATGTACTTTTTTTAAAAACTGTGAACCATCATAATCTTTGCAGAGACACATCTTGCACACCTTCTTTTAAGGCTGAAGAATCCAGTATCTTTCCCTTTGCATATAAAACAGATCATGAAATTAGGGCTCCTTCTTCTAAAACTCTTCTTCCTCTTTCAGCGACGGGAACGAAAATCTTAATGACTACAATTTGCTTGCTTAGAAATCCTACAATAGTACAGGCAGCATGCATTTTGACCTGGAATTCACAAATTTTCCTTCTCAACTATTCTCTTTCTGCTGTTTTTGTAATCAGGAAATAAGGCTGATGAACACTCTAAAAAGGTGTATAACAGAGCAAAGGTGTATTAGAGTTAGAGGGGATATTGCAGAACTGCAAAATAATGGGATAGGCAATGTAAATGAAATTCAAACATTCATTCAAATATAGAATATCACATGTATTGAAATTATCTAGTTAGGTTTCTGTATTAAAATGGTTTATTCCATTGCTGGCATGAGGGGAAAGAATCTCTGTCAATTTTTGAATTTCTCTGAAGCAGGAAATTTTCGAATACTGAGCAACTGGTTAAATCATAAGTGACTTATTTGACCTCACTATTTCCCCCACTCAAACAGACCCCTTCGCAGGTTCCAGCAGCAAAACTAATAGTAAAAGTCCGGGAAGAGGATTGGCAAGTTGTGGGGATATTTTAATTGCAATTATAATTTCAACATTATACCACACAGATGTCCACTTATAACACATAAAGGGATAACATTGATAAGGGCTGTTCAAGTAAATCAATTTTCAGTCTGTCTGAAAAATCTAGAAAGCCATCGAAATATTATGAGCAAAAACTTGTATGATCTTGTGGCATGTAACAATTCAAAGGGAAAATGCTAAACTAGATCATCAAATGCTTAATTATTTAATGCAAATAGATTACTGTTTAAAAGTACACAAGTAGTCACATTTGTAGAAACTAGTCCATTGCGGAAGGTAGAATAGAGTACCAATGATATATGATAGAAAGGCAGGATGACAACTTGAATTAAGCTCTGAAAGTCTGAGTTCACAGTTCAAGTTGGGTTGTCCAGAATGTAAGAATACGAGGCAAAGCACTTACATTAGGGAGGGGGGAATGATAGAGGCTAGTCGCCTTCATCCAATCTCAATGAAACACTTTGGCAGTTTTGATGGATACAAGGGAGAAGGTCAATTGTCCTCCCTTTTGACCAGAAGATAACATGTGGCACAGACAGACTACAGTCAGAGACAACACTCAGTTTGAACAGAAAGAGCAAGAAACTAAATTTCAAACAAAATGTCACTGCAGCCCTTTCGAGTGAATGCAGTATATTACATAGCAAGTTAGAGTTGTAATACTGAGACTTAAATATGCGACACACACTTTGAAAATACTGACAAACTTCAGGCTCAGAGTCAAATATTTATATACAAAGGAGATTCCTTGTAAATAATATTTCTGGGAAAAAAGTGCAAATATTGATGCATGCCTGATAAACCCTTCAAGCAGTTAAACACTTTCAGAAGATTTCCTCACTTCAGATGGTTTCTTGCGATTGAATTTCAAAATACCACTGGAATCCCTGCAAATACTGAGGTTCTCTCTGCTGAAGGGATGGCACTTCCCTTTGCTTTGAGATTAGTTTGATCATTAATGTCCAATTGAAATATTCCAAAAATGATACTGCTTTGCATTAGCAGTACACTTGGTGTCAGTTGCCCGGAAAATATATTCTAAAAAGTTTGAAAATATTAATACTGAGACAATGAAGAATTTTTGAACAAAATCCAAGATATTCTGAACATGTTACGTATTTTCTTTTCAGCCATGTTACTTTAATGTCTTCCTATGTTCTCCTTATCAACATCCATATGTTGAAAAGTGACAACAGGGTTTTTTACTCTAACTTCTCTAAAGGTCTATTCCATGGGTTGATGAGGTGTCATTATTCAACTTGTCAGGAAAGGCCAGTTGATGGAAAATGTTAACTCTGATTTCTCTCCACAGATGCTGCCAGACCTGCTGAGGTTTTCCAGCAATTTCTATTTTTGTTTCTGATTGACAGCATCCACAGTTCTTTCAGTTTTCATCGCTATTCTATGTTGGATACAAGGGAATTTAACTGTGGCTAAAAAAGCAGGTTTATAATCTTGTCACATTTGGTGCATGCATATTGTAAAAAAAACTACAGCAGATAGCAACTCAGGGAATTCAGGCACAGGGAGGGCAACAAATTCAAGAGCAAATATTACCTGCATGCAGAATATTCTTCCAGAAGTTTATGTGACATTTAGAATGGCATTTAAATAATATGTTATCATTTTAACATTATACTCTCTGAGCTCCCCAGGGCTCATTAAACTGCCATGCCAAAGTCTTTCAATTAGTGTACATGAGGGAACGTTGGAAGTGTCTTCTTTCAGTTTTTCTAACATTTTGGCATTGACCCATATGTCAAAAGAACCCAGTCAGCTCACCTCATCGATATAGATTTATAACAGAGCACATTGATATTGCTGCAATGAGTTGAACGGACTTTGAGAAGGTTTTGCTAATGTTATTAAATCAACAACAGCCTTTGCCTACTGAATGTGCAAAACATCAATTGGAAAAGAATGTATTTTAGAATCAGATCTGATTTATTTGATTTATTTAATGTCATGTGTATTTTGTTACAAAATATGGTGCAAAGTATTGTAAAATGTTGTCCATCTCTGTTACTATCTTAAAACATCAAAAAATAACCAAAAAAATTGAATATAAAGGCAGAAAAATGAAGTAATTAAGGAAGTGTCCAACTTTACAGAGCTTCTCATTAAGTGCTCTGACAAATGCCATGGCCAGGCACAAGCCCCTTCACCTCTTGATTACATCAAAGATATGAATTAAAATGTTGTAAGTAACCTGTACACACACGCACAGCCTCAAAATTGGATGAGCTGTTTGTTCCCTGTTTTGGTACCAATTATTCAAATCATGTCAGCTTTCTGAAAATTGATCCTTGGCCATTTCTTCAAACAGTAATAAAAACTATTTGTCAAATTTATGCTCACTGTCACATGAGTCAGTCAAAGCTGACTACTTTTACAATCCTCATAAACTTCCATCTGAGAGTTGAAAGGATGACACAACATTTCCCCTTTTAATGTAACAAACTAAAAGCACTTTGACAAGCGCTACTTTAATAGGAAACATACTTCATTTTGTGTAGAACAGAATATATCTCTTTAGTTTGAATTCAGTTGAAAAACCCACTTTGTAGACATATTTTTACAATGTCTTTAAATGGTCCTTTGATTTCAAGACCTACTTTAAAGTGATTCTTAGTTCCCAAGGGCTTACCTTTCACTCCTTTCCTTCCCAGCCTGACCATCTTTAAGCACAGAAGTATTGTTCATGGGTGACAGCTTTTCCTGGCAATTCTCCGTCTCACGTAAGTTAGTCCAGCTTAATTTCAAATACTCATACATTTCGTCATTAATGTGTCGTGAACCATTGGGTCTTTCAGACTCTAACTGCTCTCTCTTCCCTTGATTTTGGTTGACTGCCTGTGACAATGAGTCTACAGAATATCTTAGAACCCCTTACCCTCTCAAAGCTCATCCTCTGACAATGTGCATCACATGGACCTTGTATCCAGGTAGGAATGAGAGTTAGCCATCTGTTAGGCTCCAACTCTATTGCATGTTATATTTAAATGGATAGTTTAACTCATAACTGTTAACAGCCAGTCATTCACAACACTTCGCCTGGAGTTTAGAAACTACGGGTCCATCTACAGTAAATACAAAGTTTCTAACCTTTATCCAAACTTTGCACTTTCTTTCCAGAAAACAACCCTGACTTTCCTTTAATCTTTAACAGCCACATCCTGCAGGCCTGTCATTGGGCAGAATTGAGGGAAGGTCCTGTGATACCATCATTGCTACCTCAACTGAAAGGAACAGTCCTAAAACAAAACAATTTTATGAAATTTCACAGCCATAATACTGAAGCATTGTAATCATGCAGTAAATCACTGCATAGAAATTTAAAAACATCTCAACCTGTTAGCTGCTGTTTAAGTCTCAGAGCAGAAACTTTATACAAATCTTGCTTGAAGCAATGTTCCAGACAACACAACGAACGTTGTGCACTTTTTAAGCCTACAATTCTTAATTTACTTCTATAACACTCTTTAGGTCCTATACCATTGTCTACAGAAAATAGCCTGCATGATTTGGTTTCAGATCTGTGTACAGCTAATAGTAATTCTGTAAAAGTAGTTTGTAGAAAGAGTTATGATCAGTTGTTTGAAGAGAAGTCTCTCTCCATTTTATTTCTTTATTAACTTGCCTAATGATTTCGTGAGTAGTTCTCCATCACATCAGAGATCTGGGATGTTGCCGATGTCCATGTAGATCACATCAGTTTAAACCACAATCATTAGAATCAACAACAAATTGTGCCAATAGCAGCAGTATCCCAGAATTCCAAGGCAGTTAAGGTGAGTATCGCCGCCATCACTGAGGAGAAGGTGCTGGGGAAGCTGAAAGGTCTGAAGGTGGATAAATCATCCAGACCAGATGGGCTATACCCCAGCATTCTGAAGTACATAATGAGGAGACTGTAGAGGCATTGGTGGTGATCTTTCAGGAATCGTTGGAGTAAGACAGGGTCCCACACGACAGGAAAATGGCTAATTAACGCTCATGTTTAAGTAGGGGAGGAATCAGAAGACAGGACTCAATAGGCTGGTTAGCCTGAACTCGATCTTTGTTAAGATTTTAGAGTCCATTATTTGGAATGAGATAGCAGAAAACTTGGAAGTGCATGGAGAAGTAGGGCTGAGTCAGCATGGCTTTGTCAAGCAGAGGTCACGTCTGGCAAATCTATTAGAATTCCTTGAGGACGTACCAAGCAATTCAGACAAAGGGGAACCATTTAACTTGCTGAATTACTGCCCATTCTACTGCTTGCCTTGCATTTTTCGAATTTGTTCGCATGAATTCTTCTAATGCATGGGTCATTAGGAGAAGTATTTTCTTTCTAGGTCAATCACCACTTCCCTGGCCTTCAAACACTGATTTGAAAACTTTAAAAGAGATTCATTGGCTAAACAAAACTGCTGTGATTTATTATCGGGACAAACATACATTCACACACGAGGAACAGCGAAAACAGCGTATAACCTTCAGGACAATCAATGGGACAAAGTGCACATAATCTAAAAGGATTTTGATAAATCTGTAGTAGAAGCAATGGGTTTGTAAAAGCCTAGGGAAATATGAAACTTAATACCATGCATCTTGAGCATGAAACAGGGTCCTATCTGTATCCTTATTGAAAGGAAAATAAAATTTATGTCCAGATGCTCTGTCAAGTGACTGGATTAAGGCCAATTACAGTGTGATATGTAGTGCAGATTAGAAGACTCATGGTATACACAAGTATTAATTCTAGGAATAGTGCTTCACAATGAGCTAAGTTTAATTATTCAAATTTTGTTGTAGATCATCCTTCAGTGTTTATTTTGTACAGAATGATCTCATTTGCTTTTCCTATTAACTGGCACAAAACACATCCTTTCCTCGCATTAAGGACAGTACTATGGTGGCAGAATGGATGTTTGATGAGGACTTGTCTACTTAGATAGTATAGGCTGAGGTTAGAAACAGGAAAGGAGAGGTTGCCCTGTTGGGAGTTTTCTACAGGCCTCCGAGAAGTTCCAGAGATCTAGAGGAAAGGATTGCCAAGCTGATTCAGGATAGGAGAGATGGTAACAGGGTAGTTGTTCTGGGGGACTTTAACTTTCCAAATATTAACTGGAAATGCTACAGGTCGAGTACATTAGATGGGTCAGTTTTTGTCCAATGTGTACAGGAGAGTTTCCTGACACAGTATGTGGATAAGCCAACAAGAGGTGAGGCCACTTTGGATTTGGTTCTGGGTAATGAACCAAGCCAGGTGTTAGATTTGGTGGTAGGTATGCACTTCGGTGATAGTGACCACAGTTCAGTTACTTTTACTTCAGCAATGGAAAGGGATAGGTACACTCCGCAGGGCAAGAGTTATAGCTGAGGGAAAGGCAATTATGAGGCGATTAGGCAAGATTTAGGATGATAGGATGGAGAAGAAAACTGCAGGGGTTGGGCACAACTGAAATGTGGAGCATGTTCAAGGAACAGCTAATGCATGTCCTTGATAAGCATGTACCTGTCAGGCAGGGAGGAAGTGGTCAAGCGAGGGAACTGTGGATTACTGAAGAAGTTGAATCTCTTGTCAAGAAGAAGAGGGAGGCTTATGTAAAGATGAGGCGTGAAGGCTCCGTTAGGGTGTATGTGAGTTACAAGTTATCCAGGAAGCACCTAAAGAGAGAGCTAAGAAGAGCCAGGAGGGGTCATGAGAAGCCTTTGGCAGGTAGGATCAAGGAAAACCCTAAAGCTTTCTAGAGGTATGTCAGGGACAAAAGAATGACTTCAGGCCAGTCAAGGACAGTAGTGGGAAGTTGTGCGTGGAATCCGAAGAGATAGGAGAGGCGCTAAATGAATATTTTTCGTCAGTGCTCACACAGAAAAAAAAACAATGTTGTCGAGGAGAATACTGAGATACAAGCTATTAGACAAGATGGGATTGAGGTTCACAAGGAGGAGGTGTTAGCAATTCTGGAAGGTGTGAAAATAGATAGGCTGTGCCTGGGCAGGATGGGTTGCATCCCAGAATTCTCTAGGATGCTCGGGAGGAGATTGTAGAGCCTTTGGCTTTGATCTTTATGTCGTCATTATGCTCAGGAATTGTGCCAGAAGACTGCAGGATTGCAAATGTTGTCCCCTTGCTCAAGAAGGGGAGGAGGGGCAATCGTGGTAATTACCAACCAGTGAGCCTAACGTTGGTTATGAATAAAGTGTTGGAAAGGATTATAAGAGATAGGATTTATAATCATCTAGAAAGGAATAATTTTATTAGGGATAGTCTACACGGTTTTGTGAAGGGTAGGTCATGCCTCTCAAACCTTACTGAGTTCTTTAAGAAGGTGCCCAACAGGTGGATGAGGGTAAAGTGGTTGATGTGGTGTATATGGATTTCAGTAAAGTATTTGATAAGGTTCCATACGGTAGGCTATTGCATAAAATATGGAGTCATGGGATTGAAGGTGATTTAGCAGTTTGGATCAAAAATTGGTGAGTTGGAAGAAGGCAGAGGGTGGTGGATGATGGGAAATGTTACTAGTGGTTTACCACAAGGATCTGTTTTGGGGCCAGTGCTGTTTGTCATTTTTATCAATGACCTGGATGAGGGCATAGAAGGTGTGTCAGTAAATTTGCAGATGACACTAAAGTGGGTGGAGTGGTGGATAGTGCGGAAGGATGTTGCAGGTTACAGAGGGACATAGATAAGCTGCAGAGCTGGGCTGAGAGGTGGCAAATGGAGTTTAATACAGAAAAGTGTGAGGTGATTCTCTTTAGAAGGAGCAACAGGAATACAGAGTACTGGGCTAATGGTAGGATTCTTGGTAGTGTGGATGAGCAGAGAGATCTCGGTGTCCATGTACATAGATCCCTGAAGGTTGCCACCCAGGTTGATAGGGTTATTAAGAAGGCATACGGTGTGTGAGGTTTTATTGGTAGGGGGATTAGGTTTCGGAGCCATGAGGTCATGTTGCAGCTGTGCAAAATTCCGGTGAGGCCACACTTGGAGTATTGTGTACAGTTTTGGTCACCGCATTATAGGAAGAATGTGGAAGCATTGGAATGGGTGCAGAGGACATTTACCAGGCTGTTCACTGGTATGGAGGGAAGGTCTTATGAGGAAAGTTTGAAGGACTGAGGCTGTTTTCATGAGAGAGAAGAAGGTTAAGAGGTGACCTAATAGAGACATACAAAGATGATCAGAGCATTAGAGAGGGTGGACAGTGAGAGCCTTTTTCCTCGGATGGAGATGGCTCGCACGAGGGAATGTAGCTTTAAATTGAGGGGTGATAGATATAGGATAGATGTCAGAGGTAGATCCTTCACTCAGAGAGTAGTAAAGGCGTGGAATGCCTTGCCTTCAACAGTAGTAGACTTGCAAAGCTTAAGGGCATTTAAATGATCATTGGATAAACATACAGATAGTAGTGGAATAGTGCAGGTTAGATGGGGTTCAGTTCGGTTTCATAGGTCTGTCCAACATCGAGGGCTGAAGGATCTGTGCTGAACTATAGTGTGTTCTATGTTCTATGTTCTATCACTGTTCTTGTATTTCCAGCAGCCTGCATTCTAAAATCCACATATTCTTTTTTCTTAATGATTGGATTGGCTTGTAAAAATCTACTAATTTATCTCTTTATTAGTTTTGTATTGTGAAGTCTCATTACAATTTATTTCCCTCCTGTTTTCTGTACAATAACTGAACATTTAGTTCTGTTCTACTTTGAACTTCACAATGGTATCCACAGAGCCAACAAGTTGAATCACTCGGAGGAATTTTCCTTTCTCTGATATTGCATGCTTCAGAATCTTATTATTGATTCATACCTACCTTACTTCCATGTATTTGCATGCCATTAACAGCCAAACGCACCTTATTTATACATCATTTCCAATTCTCTTCAACTTTCTGAACAAATCTACATGGCATAAGTTCACATCACATAGAGTAAAACAAGTAACTGCTCAGTCGTTTCTTGTCCTGGCCATCAGGTATTTGTGTCTTCAGTAAAATGTCCCTGCATTCTCCATGGATATTATCATCCTTGTCTCTCCATTCCATGCATATTGGTAGCAGCAAACTGGTAGCCTCATCACATTGTTATGACCACTCTTATACAACTTCAGTCTTTCAACACTTTACTTGGGAGCTCTGGCACACTTCCGACTTGCAGGCTTCTGTATATCATTTTGCTTACAGAGACACACACTCACCTCATGCAGCTACACAGGATGCACCTTACAGCTCTGAGCATGCTTTCTGAGCAGTCATTAACTTTGTGCTTACTTGGAGGTCTTTTTGGTCCACAGGGTCTTCAATATTGCGTTACAGGGTGCCAGCCTTTGAGGTTTGCATTGGTGTTCGGTCAGGAGCATTGACCAGTCAAGGGAGCGGATGTAGCACTATGCCACATCAATGTCACACGTGCAGCATGTGCCAGTAGTTTACCAAGCAAAATCAAAGGGGAATCTCCTTAGTGCAGTCAAATTCATTTAGCAGTTTTGGCACAGTCCATCAAGGGCTTCAGTTCTGGGGATGAGCCACTGCCGGTCAGATACTTGGCCTGACCAAGGCCCAAGGGATTCATGTCCTTGCAGTCTGAGTTTGGACCACAGTCGATTTTGCAGTTCAATGTAATAAATGTTCAGCTTACAAGTCAGTCTGTGGAGATATCGGTCTGAGGATTGGGACAAATTTTCCTGTAATGATACAAACAGGAGAGAGTGTGGTACAAGTGGACGGAAGTGTAGTCAGTAATGATGCAGGAGCAGAAAAGGTGGTGAGGTGTCACACAATGAATGATGGCAGAAAGATTCAGCAGTTTGCAGGACGGGGTAGGTGGAAGAGATTGAATAGATATGAAATGTGCAATAGTTGTAGTGCATAGACTTGGTGAGAGGCGTGTGCACTAGCAGAGTTAAACAGAACGATGGCCTGTGACTGTGAGAGAATACTGTGGAGGCCACTTCCTCTGGCACAACACACCAAAGATCAGTGACCTTCGTTGGGCACTCCTGGGCATTTGCTTCAACCCAGGATACAAATTATCATGAGCCATCATCCAGGTTGAGCCTGGCTGTGTCTGGCAGAGCAGGAAAAGGCAATGCCCTCCTCTCCAACACCCCGTAAGTGAGAGCCCGTTCCTTTCAGATCCACATCCTCAGTGATGATGGATGAGCATCACAGCATGAGGATCAGCTCTTGGTTCACAGCAGCTGATGCAATGTGCAGTCTGGCTTTCAAACATGGTGCCAGTGACATGAATGCTGCAATGTCTCAGAAGTGGTGGGCACTTCCACCTCTCCCTACTGCTTGATTCCATGACAAGGGCAGCAAAGAACCTGGATCCATAATTACTAAGATGAAGAACAGAAGGCTACATGAGGAAAGATATTGTGAGCCATGGCAGAAGAACATCATGAATCCCACTTCATAAATCAGAATAAGTGAAAGTGGGCATGTTCCACTCATTGACTTTGACAGACCTGCAGAACTTATTTCCTTCTTCTATGAACACATGGCACGATAGTCAATCAGAAATTAACGCCTGTACATACTGAATAAGTTTCTTCAAGCAGTGGGTGTAGTTTTGATTCTACAGCAGGGTATAATAAGGATGCATATGAAAATAAACTAGGAGATAATAAGACAATTAGGGGATGTGATGGCCCGGTGTGTTATCGCTGAATTGTTAATCCAGAGCCCCTGGTGATGCTCTGGGGATGCATGGCAGATTGTGGAATTTGAATCCAATAAAAATCTGACATTAAGTGCTTAATGATGACTGTGAATCCATTGCTGATTATCAGAAAAAAACCCAACTGGTTCACAAATATCTTTTAGGGAAGGAAACTGCCTTCCTTACTTGGTCTGGCCTACGTATGAGCCAGAACCATAGCAGTGTGGTTGACTCTTGACTGCCCTTTGGGTGATTAGGGATGGGCAATAAATGCTGACCTAGCCAGCAATGTCTTCATCCCATGAATGAATTTTGGAAAAAAAATCATTGTGGGTACATTCTGGTTGACATAACTATCTTCTACAAAGACTGTATGGTAGTGAACTTTGCTTAAATTTGGTTCGATCACGCTGCAGAATTTTTAGTATTGCTAAATTTTTAGTGTTGCCGCATAAGCAGACTGAATCGCCAACTCATTTTAAAAATACAGCTGACCTTCATCCCATTAGTTTTGATGGGATATAGGTTAGGTAGTTTTACAATAAATGCAAGATCTGCTCCATGACCAAGCTGCGAAGGAGAAAGTGACATGTCTCTGGCATTACAATGCACTGTTCAGATTACACAGACATGAGCCAAGAAGATGAATGCACAATGGATGGTTTGTGGATTTTAGGACATCTTTTCTACATTTCAGATCTGAAGAACTGTCTAAGAACCGTTTTTTGCAACATAGAATCACTTAATTATAAAATATTAAATGGCATAAAAAAAGAAACAGACTTCAAAGTAAATGAGATAATAAAATGTGACGCTGGATGAACACAGCAGGCCCAGCAGCATCTCAGGAGCACAAAAGCTGACGTTTCAGGCCTGGACCCTTCATCAGAGAGGGGGATGGGGTGAGGGTTCTGGAATAAATAGGGAGAGACGGGGACGCCGACCGAAGATGGAGAGAAAAGAAGATAGGTGGAGAGGAGAGTATAGATGGGGAGGTAGGGAGGGGATAGGTCAGTCCAGGGAAGATGGACAGGTCAAGGAGGTGGGATGAGGTTAGTATGTAGGAGATGGAAGTGTGGCTTGGGGTGGGAGGAAGGGATGGGTGAGAGGAAGAACAGGTTAGGGAGGCAGTGACAGGTTGGACTGGTTTTGGGATGCAGTGGGTAGAGGGGAAGAGCTGAGCTGGTTGTGTGGTGCAGTGGGGGGAGGGGACGAACTGGGCTGGTTTTGGGATGCGGTGGGGGAAGGGGAGATTTTGAAGCTGGTGAAGTCCACATTGATACCATTGGGCTGCAGGGTTCCCAAACGGAATATGAGTTGCTGTTCCTGCAACCTTCGGGTGGCATCATTGTGGTACTGCAGGAGGCCCATGATGGACATGTCATCTAAAGAATGGGAGGGGGAGTGGAAATGGTTTGCGACTGGGAGGTGCAGTTGTTTATTGTGAACCGAGCGGAGGTGTTCTGCAAAGCGGTCCCCAAGCCTCCGCTTGGTTTCCCCAATGTAGAGGAAGCCACACTGGGTACAGTGGATGCAGTATACCACATTGGCAGATGTGCAGGTGAACCTCTGCTTAATGTGGAATGTCATCTTGGGGCCTGGGATAGGGGTGAGGGAGGAGATGTGGGGGCAAGTGTAGCATTTCCTGCGGTTGCAGGGGAAGGTGCCAGGTGTGGTGGGGTTGGAGGGCAGTGTGGAGCGAACAAGGGAGTCACGGAGAGAATGGTCTCTCCGGAAAGCAGACAGGAGTGGGGATGGAAAAATGTCTTGGGTGGTGGGGTCGGATTGTAGATGGCGGAAGTGTTGGAGGATGATGCGTTGTATCCGGAGGTTGGTGGGGTGGTGTGTGAGAATGAGGGGGATCCTCTTTGGGTGGTTGTGGCGGGGGCGGGGTGTGAGGGATGTGTTGTGGGAAATGCGGGAGACGCGGTCAAGGGCGTTCTCGACCACTGTGGGGGGAAAGTTGCGGTCCTTGAAGAACTTGGACATCTGGGATGTGCGGGAGTGGAATGCCTCATCGTGAGAGCAGATGCGGTGGAGGCGGAGGAATTGGGAATAGGGGATGGAAAATGAGGTGTGCCGAAACTGGACAACTGTGATGTTAATGCAGGTATACCAAGAGGAGGGGTTCAAATTTAATGGTTATTTGCTGTTCTTCAAAATAATTAACTACAAAGTTCTGAGTGAGGGTATCACTGTATGTTAGGAGGACACAGGCACTAAGAAACGAGTTTCACAGCTCTATTTCATCTCTTAAATTTTCTTAAGCTTAAAGCATGGGATGCATGGGATCAACAGCAACTTGTCGGGTCAGAATTGGCTTGCCCGTAGAAGGCAGAGGGTAATAGTGGAAGTGTGTTTTTCTGGTTGGAGGTCCATGACTAGTGATATTCCGCAGGGATCCATATTTGGACCTCTGCTGTTTGTGATATATGTAAATGACGTGGATGTAAATGTAGATAGGTGGATTAGTAATTTTGCAGACAACACAAAGATCAACGGAGTTGTGCACAGTGTTGAAGGTTGTCAAAGGATAGAGTAGGATATAGATCAGTTGCAGATATGTGCAGAAAAATAGCAGATGGAATTTAGCCTAGTTAAGTATGATGTACTGTACTTTGGGAGATCAAACGTTAAGGAAATGTATACAGTTAATGGCAGGACATTGAATAGCATGGATGTACGGAGGGATCTTGGGTTTCAAGTCCATAGATCCCTGAAAATGACCACAGAATTAGATATGGTGGTAAAGAAGGCATGTAATAGGCTTGCACTTATTGGTCTGGGAAGTGAATGCAAGTATCAGGGCGTCATCTTGCAGCCTTATAAGACTGTGGTTAGGCCACATTTGGAGGATGCATTCAATTCTGGTCCCCACAGTACAGGAACGATGTGGATGTTTTGAAGAGGGTGCAAAAGAGGCTTACCAGGATGCTGAGATAACACGGTGTGAAGCTGGATGGACACAGCAGACCAAGCAGCATCAGAGAAGTAGGAAAGCTTGACGTTTCGGCTCGGGACCCTTCTTCAGAAATAGGGGAGGGGAAGGGGATTCTGAAATAAATAGAGAGACAGGGAAGGTGGGCAGAAGATGGATAAAGGAGAAGATAGGGTGAGAGGAGACAGACAAGTCAAAGAGGCGGGGTTAGAGCCAGTTAAGGTGAATGTAGGTGGGGAGTTAGCGGGGTAATAGGTCAGCCCAGGAAGGATGGACAGGTCAGGGGGGCAGATGAGATTAGTGGGTTGGGGGTGGGGGTGGGGCTGAGGTGGGAAGAATGGTTAGGGAGGCAGGGACTAGCTGGGCTGGTGTTGGCATGTGGTCAGGGGAGGGGAGATTTTGAAGCTTGTGAAATCCACATTGATACCCTTGGGCTGCAGGGTTCCCAAGCGAAATATGAGATGCTGTTCCTGCATCTTTCGGGTGGCGACATTGTGGCAATGCAGGAGGCCCAGGATGGACATGTCATTCAAGGAGTGGTGGTGGTGGGGGGGGGCGCAGCGGTAGTGGAAATGGTTCGCGACTGGGAGTTGTAGTTGTTTGTTGCGAACAGAGCAGAGGTGTTCTGCAAAGCGGTCCCCAATCCTCCATTTGGTTTCCCTGATGTAGAGGAGGCTATAGCGGGAACAGCGAATACAGTATATCACATTAACACATGTGCAGCTGAACATCTGTTTGATGTGAAAAGTCTTCTTAGGGCCTGGGATCGGGGTGAGGGCGGAGGTGTAGGGGCAGGTGTAACACTTGCAGGATGTTGCCTGGATTAGAGGGCATGAGTTATAAGGAGAGGCAAGAACAATTTCAGTTATTTTTTTCGGGAGTTGTGGAGGCTAGGGGAGACTTGTTAGAAATCTATAAAATTATAAGGTACATGGATAGAGTTGATGATCAGAATCTTTTTTCCAATATTGAAATGTCTAATACAAGGAGGTGTGCATTTAAGCTCTGAGGGGCAATGATCAAAGGAGATGTGCAAAGCCAGTTTTGACACAGAGTCTGGGAGGAGTCTGGTAGGTGCTGCTGGGGTGGTGATGGAGGCAAGTACGACAAGGGTGTTCAAGGGACTTTTAGATAAATACATGAATATGCAAGGATTGGAGGAATATGGACCAAGGAGAGGCAGAAGGGGTTTGTGTGATTTGGCGTCATGTTCGGCACAATACTGCGGGCCTGTTCCTGTGCTGCACTGTTCTATGTTCTATATTTTAAAACTAAAGCAATTTGGAAATCATGATTTTTCTGTATTTTGCAGGCAGCCTGACAACAAAAGCGCAAAGAGTAAGCACTCAGAATAATATAGTCTGTCATGTTTATGGATGGTTGAAAAATAATAATTGGTTTGCTCATTAGTGAGCGATTCAGAACTTTTTGCCTACTTTTAATACAAAATATGAAGTGCCTGTCAATTTGCTGATTATGTACCAGGTTTCACATCATAAATAATGGTCAGGTTACGAACACAAATGCAAGCCTGCCAATTATCCCTCATACTATTCACACTCACAAGTGCAGAAATTTTCCAGGGTCCCATGTCTATTTATTAATGTAGTTTGTTAAACGACCAACACAGCCGAATATGGTTGTGCAACATTGAGTCTCCTCATCAGCATCAGCCTTAGATGAGAAGTAACTTCCAAGGTTGGGGAAATATTTCATGTGTAGGAGGATTTTGTCATTGATCTTCATGGAGGGATGGACTAGAATTTAACCTTGGGTGTGTAAGTAAAGGATTAGAGTCTTCTTGAGGTTGAAGTTAAGACTAATTCTCTGGTATATTTCCACAAAGGCAGCAAGTGAGCCTTGATAATTCTCTTCAGAGGCAACAGAGGTGATGTCACTCCTCGTTTTATAACTGAGGTTCGCAGCATTTTCTTCTTGGATTTCAGCCAGCTTGATATTGGATAGTTTTGTGATCATCTTGTAGAAAATGTCCACACCACTGGGAAGCTTGTTATGGTTGTTCACAGGTAAGCCAATGATGAATATCAGTTTAGAGACAACAACAATTTTCTGAACATGTATACACTTGAGACTTCTCTTCTTGCCTTGCCCGAGTAAGGCCATGTTCAAACTCACAGTGGAAAGAAAATACGAAGGGAATGCCTCCAAAATGCGGCAGTAGGTACAGTACAGTGTAAATGGGGGATATAGCTGTGATTCTTGTGCTATTATGGCTGTTTTGAAACAGTTCCACATATTAGTTTAGTTTTTAAATTTGATGCCGAGGAAGGGAGAGTACTGAGGAAGTGGCAGTGTGCCAAGACAGACATTTGGTTTAAAATGCATTCCTGCATAAATGCCCTTTTGGGTCAGACATCCACTGGGATGTACACACATTGGAAGTGGTCACATTACAATCACTTCAAAGGGATACAATCGAAATGAGACAGTTCACTTGTGAATGCTGAATACGGAGTCATCTTGAAACTGAGATTGAGTGTTTAAAGGCTGTTCAAAAAAAGTTACTGACATCCTAAAACCTTCTGAAGAACAGAAAAGAAAACTTAATGCAGAAATTTGAAAATCCTTGAAGGTGAACATCACTTACGAATGCCGAATCCTGAGCGTTTGCGCAATTAAAATGCAATCTAATTAAAAACAGAAACCAAAAGAACTGTGGATGCTGTAAATCAGGAACAAAAACAAAGTTGCTGGAAAAGCTCAGCAGATCTGGCAGCATCTGTGGAGGAGAAAACAGAGTTAACGTGTTCTGAGGAAGAGTCACTGGATGGGTGATGGGTTTGTAGGGTCAGGATGTCTTCCATGACAATACATTCTTGATGTAAATGCAAGACCAATTCAGCATCTGCTGAGGAAAGTTCCAACTGTCCTCAAGGCTATCGTGAAAGACAAGATAGAAGAGCTGGAAAAAGAGGAAGTAATCAAGAAAATGGCTCATTTGAAAGAGGAACCGAAGTGGAACTTCTGGCCCCACAGGACTGCTCCACCATTGAAAAAGATCCTGGCTGATCTGATTCATGCAGAATGAATCAGCAGCATGATAGTTTGGAAACAGCTTGGGAAAGCCGACAGCATGCATCAACCTAAAGGATCTAAATCAAGCCTGGAAGTGCTTGCACTGTCCAATGCCCACCATCGAAGGAATTTTGTCACAATGTATAAAGGCAGAAATATTCACAGCCTTAGATGTAAAGGATGGTTATTACCGAATTAAACTTAATGAAAGCAGCAGCTTTCTAATTATACTGTGCATGCCTTTTCAGACATTACAGATACTATTTGGCACATCCACATCTCCAGAGGGGTATTACTGAAGAAAACATGAGATAGTGATCTGGGCAGCATGGTGGCTCAGTGGTTAGCACACCTGCATCACAGCAGCAGGGACCTAGATTTGGTTAACTGTCCGTATAGAGTTTGCACATTCTCCCCATGTCTGCGTGGGTTTCCTCTGGATGCTCCAGTTTCCTCCACCATGCCGAAAGATGCGTATGTTCGGTGGATTGGCCATGTTAAATTGCCCACAGTGTACAGGGATGTGCATGTTAGGTGAATTAGCCTTGGGAAATGCAGGGTTACAGGGATAGGGTAGGGGGATGGCGATTGGTCTGTGTGGATGCTCCTTGGAGAGCTGCTGTGGACTCGATGTGCTCAATGGCTTGCTTCCACACTGTATGGATTCTATGATATTTCTGGAATCGTACTTATTTTGATGAACTACTGTACTTTGATATGGCCGCACAACAGAAGAAACCATTGCTGATAACAAAAACAATCACAATGTAATGTAACAGTTAGATAGAATTTGCTGGATGATCCTGAAGTTGAGCAAAAAGGAAATTAAAGATGCTTAAAGTCGAGTAAAGACATTCATCTTGATCCTAAAAAGGCGAGAGCTGTAGCAGCAATGTAGATGTAAAAACAGTGCAAACAACTTGTTGAATTTGTCAATGAGACAAATTTGCCAGCTTGATTCCAAATGATTTGATTCCATTTGCCTGTGAGACAGGACTTAGAGCTACACTTATACAACAAGAACAAATGGTTGCATACACATCTAGCATGTTAAGACAAATGGAATGATGCTACTATTAGACTGAGAAAGAGTGACTAGCTACTGTATTTTGCTTGTGAACATTTTGATCAACACAGACTTGGAAGAGACAAGGTGACAAATAAATCCAAAGACAAGTTACTTCATAACATTTTACTCTAGCTCCTACTTTCTATTCTAATGCATCGTCAAAGAATATTGATAACAAAGTGTGAAGCTGGATGAACACAGCAGGCCAAGCAGCATCTCAGGAGCACAAGAGCTGACGTTTCGGGCCTAGGCCCTTCATCAGCGCTCTCTGATGAAGGGTCTAGGCCTGAAACGTCAGCTTTTGTGCTCCTGAGATGCTGCTTGGCCTGCTGTGATCATCCAGCTTCACACTTTGTTATCTTGGATTCTCCAGCATCTGCAGTTCCCATTATCACTGATTCAAAGAATATTGGCCCAGTTTCCAACCAGTTAATCTGGAGATACCACTTGAGAAGGGAAGCAGAGTTACAGAGATGTTAGAAAATATAGCACTCCCGAAGTAGGAAGCAGAGGAATCTTCCAAACTAATGTGAAGTAGCAGCCTAATATTTTCTGGAAGTCATCAACTCAGCAAAAATATGAAATGTAACAGAATGCACCTTACTCCAAACAAGCAAACTACCTAACAAGATGCAATTGTGCAAGTATTGCAAGAGGAAGTGATTGAAGAATGGCCAAAAGGCTTCAAAGATACATTTGCTGCTGCAACATGAATTGAGCTTACATAGACTGACAACCAAAGATAGCAAATTACATAGCGGAAACAAAATCATTGTCCTTAAGGAGTTGTGATGAGAAATGCTAAAGTACATCCTTGCAGGTTACGCTTGGAGAAGCTGTTTCTCAAATATAGGTGGCTGATCAGGAAGATGCAAGCTCATTACCTACATGCTCCGCAGATCAACTATCAAACCAAGAAGTCTGCAGCAACCCAACAACAGTTATGAAACAGCAAGGTACATGGGAATAATACTCCCTGAAGAAGAAACATCATTCCGATGAACAATCCACACACACACACACACACACACACACACACACACACACACACACACACACACACACACACACACACAGACGTGTGTATGTGCAATGCATTTGCAGAGACTGGTGAAAATAATAACCTGTTAATGCATGAGGACCATCATGATATATTAGGGAAACATAGTTAACCCTCACTTACAAACAATGCATATATTTTTGTTGTTTGTTTTGAAAATGTGGATATCTGGAGTGAAATTCAATCATTTATATTTGATCTTCCTGGTCTGCTACAATCATATGATCTCGAGAGGTGTACACACGCTTGAAATTGACATCCTGCAGGCATTTCAGTTACAATATTACAGATACAAGGCTGATTTCTGATGTTACTGATGCTCTTCTGAAGAAAATCAAATTAATAGTGATTGGAAAATGTGATTTTTCACCCCGCCAAAAGCAGCATATCAAAAAGTGAGAGATTGTTGGAACAGAGCAGATGGAGTGGCAAATTCTCCTTCCTTTCTACCACGCATCACCTTTCTGTATTTTTGAAAGGATTATTTTTAAACACTTATTCAATTAGCTTAATATTTGCTAAAAACTTGCAAAAGTTGAGGTCAATGTTTAGCAAATTAATTTAAAAATTAATGCTGTATTCTATTTGCGGAACAATTAGGCTGTGACTAGAAAATTAGAATTTGAACTGTTGGTATTACTGAAAATTATCTGTGTTGAACAAAGTGGTGCTTTGTATTGTGTAAGCAATAGTAGAACCTGGAGGCTTAGCCGTAGTACAAAAAATGCATCTTTTGAAGGAACATTGATCAGTATACTTTCTGCACTGGAAGTGCTCTCAGTTTACAGTAAATTTAATGATCTCTGCAGTTCTTCTGTCATGCCAATTTGTGAAATATATAGTGTGGCTGAAAATGGCAAGAAAAAAGACCCACAGGCATAATCTTGAAGACAGTTTCAACCTGGAGCAACCCCACAGTCTGCAAATTGCAAGAATATATTCAAGGACATGTTTGAGCAGTTTTTTCCCAGGAGTGCGGCAAGCACAGAAAAACTTGGCAGACGGTCACTGTACTTTGAATGTTTGGCTATTTGCAGCACACTTGAGGTGGAAATGTCTGCAACTGATGAAAGTCAATGTTCGATCACATGAATTTACTTTAAATATTTTCGAAGACAGAAGAAAGAAATACAGTGTGTTATGACATTGGTGAATTGGTGAACTAACAAACTTCAGGGTTATACAAATATGAACCAGTTTATCTAAATATTCTGTTAGCACTCATCTGCTTCAGCAACAGGAAGCTGAGACATTATTCGATATCTATTGGAGTAGTTATGGTTATAAGTGAATCACTTGGTGGTAGATGTGAATGAATGTGAAAACTGACAGATCATTTACGTTTTGAGTAATAATTATTTTTAAATAGTCTGTAAAACTATTAAAGCACCAAAATTGTACATGCAATATCATCTGGAAGTAATTTAAGGTTTGGGGCACATTATTGTTTCAGACAACATCAACAAAATACCAGATAACCATTTGATAACACTAATTATAAGCAAGTTTGAAAATAATTGCACTTACATTTGAAAAACTTTATTTTTCCATCAGTGTTTAGACAAAAAAATTAAATGATATGAGCCTGTGAAGTTTTTGTTGTGAAGTTTAAAGTGCTACAGATATGTTGAGCTGATGCCCAGAGAAAATGCAAAATTTTTACATCAAAGAATATAGTTTCTGCTAATGAATAGGAAACTGTTAATTTCCTTTTTTTTTGCAAAATGAAACAACCGCAATTTACCATGATATCTCCCTCATCTCAATTTTAGGTTTATGTTTTCCCAAGTGAATACTCCGAGTGAGTAGTTCAGATGTGGTAAATGAGATGAAGCAAATGGAGTGGCTAAAATAGCTCAAAAGCTTTAAATCTTCAGGAAAGGACAATTTATGACTCTATGTCTAGATTTTGTTGTGGTAATGACTGTGAAACTGTAAGCATTGGCCATCATTATGCTGTTGAAGTTGCCTGCAACTTTAGCAGTTTGAATATGTGCAGAACAGTGTGGAAATCCAGATTTTGCTGTCAATGAGACTGCCAAGTGTACTGCAATTATGAACTGATGAGAACTTCTGCTCTGACATTACTATCCTCACTGTAAATATCCTGAATAACATTAAACTTTGTTGAGTGAGCTGAAACTGATTTTTTAATGGCCTATTCAATTCAGAATTAAAATTGAACTATCTTACTGACCCCGAAAAACTAAATGTTCAGATATTGAAGTAGGAGTAAGTAATTCAGGCCTTGGACCTTGCTTTGTTATTCTAGATCATGGCGAATCATCCACCTCCACACTCCATCTCCATGTCATTCACAGTGAGAAATTTATCAATCTCTGTTTTGAACTGACTTAATGACTGAAATTCCGTCGCTTTCTGGTTATAGGATTCCAAATGTCAGCCACCATCTGAGTGAAGAAGTTACTCCTCATCTCAGTCGTAAGTGGCTTTTATTTTGTTGTGAGACTGTGCCCCTGATTCGAGATAAAGAGTCAGGGAAATGGTTCATATATCTATTCTGGCTATCTTTTAAGAATTTTGTCTGCTGTTATTGGACTACCTCTCATTCTTATAATCTCCAGATAATACAGGCCTCATCTCCTCAATATCTCTTCAAAGGACAGTTCCACCATTCCAGGAATCAGTCTCATGAACCTTGGCTGCACTCCCTCTTCAGAAAAAGGGATGAAAACTGTACTCAATATTCCAACTGCAGTCTCATCAGTGTTCTAGTAAATTAAAGCAAGACTTATTTGCTCCAATATGCAAACTCTACTATAAGAAAGACTAACCCAGCACCTGTCTTCTGAACTGCTTGCTATGCTTGCATGCTAAATTTCAGGGGCTTATGAACAAAAACATCTAGGTTCCTTTGTACATCAATGCATTCCAATCTATCACTATTCAAGAACGCTATGTACTTTTATTCCTCCCACCAAAGTAGATAACTACACATTTATTGATATTACATTCAACTTTCCATCCTCTTGCAGACTGACTTCTCCATTGTGCATCACTTGAAGTCTCTTTGCATCCTCCTCACAACTCTCAGGCCCACCAAGTTCATATCATCTGCAAACTTAGAAATTAGGGTTGACCCCCACAGCCAAAGCAGTCACACAAGTTGCGAACAACTGGGGCTCAAGCATTGCTTCTTCTGGTACCCCACTGGCCACAGCCTGCCAACCTCAGAATAACCCAATTATTGTTTGATGTGGAAGTGCCAGTGTTGGACTGGGGTGGGCATGGTCAAAAATCACACGACACAAGATTATAGTCCAACAGGTTTATTTGAAAACACAAGCTTTCAGGGCCGCAGTCCTTCTACAGGTGTTACTGAGAAAGGTAGTACCAGGCACAGAATTTATAAGTAAAAGATCAAAGGTTCACACTACTGATGGGGATGTATTAAACAAACCTCAGATGCTGATAAATCTTCAAACAGTTAGAAGTGACTTTCAGGTTACGGTCCTGAGAGAACTAAAGGTTTTATCAGTGTAAAGAAGAGGTGACATTTTAGGTCAGACAATGTGTATTGGATGTTAGGCCTTGTTTAGAATCTGTTGGTGTTTTAGTTTGGAGTCAGACTGGTTTTATTTCTGAAGGAGGAATTTATAAAACACCACATTGACTTACTTTTTTTGATCAAAATAAATGTATCTGCAAATACAAATTCACCCCATAGATTCATACGTATATGTGTGGGGAGGGTGCGGAGGGAGAGTGTGTGTGTGTGTGTGTGTGTGTGTGTGTGTGTGTGTGTGTGTGAGAGAGAGAGGGAAAGAGAGATAGTGTGTGCATGAGAGAGAATCTGTGAGAGAGTGTGTATGTCTGTATGTGTATGTGTGTCAGAGTTAGTGTGTGTTTGAGAGAAAATCTGTGTGAGTGTGTGTCAGAGAGAGAGAGAGGTAGTGTGTGTATGAGGAAAAATCCATGAGACAGTGTGTGTGTGAGAGGGGATCTGTATGTGTGTGTGTGAGAGAGAGAGAGAGAGGGAAAGAGAGATAGTGTGTGCAAGAGAGAGAATTTGTGAGAGAGTGTGTGTGTCTGTATGTCTATGTGTGTCAGAGTTAGTGTGTGTTTGAGAGAAAATCTGTGTGTGTCAGAGAGAGAGGTAGTGTGTATATGAGAGAAAATCCATGAGACAGTGTGTGTGTGTGAGAGAGAGTATCTGTATGAGAGAGAGAGAGAGAGAGATTGTGTGTGTGTGTGTGTGTGTATGTGTGTGTGTGTGTGTGTGTGTGTGTGTGTGTGTGTGTGTGTGTGTGTGTGTGTGTGTGTGTGTGTGTGTGTGTGTGTGTGTGTGTGTGTGTGTGTGTGTGTGTGTGTGTGTGTGTGTGTGTGTGTGTGTGTGTGTGTGTGTGTGTCGTATGGTGAGTTCACCTGTAGTGCAAATGAACCCAAGGTCCCAGTTGAGGCTGTCCTCATGGCTACGGAACTTGGTACCAGCCTCCGCTTGTCAACTCTGCATTGTTGTGTATCCCAAAGTCTGCCTTGGAGGATGTTTACCTGAAGATTCAACACCAAATGTCCTTGACAGCTGAAGTGTTCCCCAACTGGAAGGGAACATTCCTGTCAGCTGATTATTGCACAGTGCCCATTCATCAGTTGTCACAGCGTCTGCACGGTGTCACCAATATACCATAGCACAGGGCATCCTTTCCTGCAGCGTTTTAGGTAGACAACATTGACCGAGTCACTTGAGTATCACACATCACGTGGTGGGTGATATTTCCATGTGTGGGAGGAATGTCCATGTTGAAGATCCACACTATATCACATGACACACACAAACACATACTTTATACAGTCAGTCAATGTGGTGTACTATAAATTCCTACTTTAGAAATACAACCAGTCTGACTCCAAAATAAACCACAAAGAGATTCTAAACAAGGCCGCACACCTGACATGCATTTTCTGACCTAAAATGTCACCTCTTCTTTATACTGATAAAACCTTTAGTTGTCTCACGACTGTTACTTCAAAGGAATTTGGGGATTTACACATACACATGAATCAGTTCAAACCTTCTAACTGATTAAAGATTTAACATCATTTTAGGTTTGTTTAACATGTTCTTATCAGTGGTATGAACATTTGATCTTTTACTTATGAACTCTGTGTCTGATACTACCTCTCTTAGTAACACCTGAAAAAGGAGTGAGGCTCCAAAAGCTTGAGTTTTCAAATAAACCTGTCGGACTATAACCTGGTGTCCTGTGATTTCTGACCAATTTTTGTTGAACAGGTGAACAAGACTGGCTGTTTAATGTTTTGGAATTTAGATGTTTGAAGTGAGATTGAGGGAGATGTACAAGTAGGGCACTCAAATTACTGATTAGTGAAAATCTCACCGCTGGGCTGAGGTAGGAATCCTTGGAGGTTCATCCATTAAGGCCATATGAGTAGAGTACAGAAATAGGAAAGGTAAATCACTGTGATGGGGTTGTACTACAGACATCCCAACAGACCGTGAGAGATGGAGGAACAGACATATGGGCATATTATTGGAAAACTGTACAAACAATATGATGAAGGGTCTAGGCCCGAAATGTCAGCTTTTGTGCTCCTGAGATGCTGCTTGGCCTGCTGTGTTCACCCAGCCTCACATTTTATTATCTTGGATTCTCCAGCATCTGCAGTTCCCATTATCACTCAAACAACAGGATTGTTGTGTTGGATTATTTTAACTTCCCCTATATTGACTGGGACTCCTTTAGTGCCAGGTCCTTGGCTGGAGGGCGGAATTTATTAAGTGAGTGTAGAAGAGTTCCTTGAAGCTATATGTAAATAGTAGAACTGTGGGAAGGGCTGTGCTAGACTCAGTATTGAGGAATGAGTCTGGCTAGGTGATCAAAGTTTCATTGGGGTGCATTTTGGGAACAGAAACCATAATTCCATAATTTTTAAGTTACTTGCGGATAGGAACAAGATCAGTTCTTGGACAAAAGTACTAAAATTGAGGGAAGCCTAACCGTGACAATATGAGGCAGAAACATGGGAAATGTAGGTTGGAGTGGTTGATTGAGGGTAAAGCCACAGCACACATGTGGGAATCTTTTAAAGGCCTGTTGATTAGACTCCAGGACCGATATGTTCTGGTGAAAATGAAGAACAAGGATGGTAAGATTCAGGAACCTTGGATGTCAAGAAATTGTGAACTGGGCCAAAAAGAAAAATATTTAGGAAAACTGAAGACAGGAGAAGGTAAAGAAAGCAGGAAAGAACTGAAACAAGAAGTTAGGAGGGCTAAACGGGGCCATGAGACATCTTGACAAACACAATGAAGAAAACTCCCAAAACATTTTATAAACATATAAGAAGCAAATGATAGCAATGGAAAGGGTAGGTCACCTTGAGGACAAAGGAAGGAATTAATGGAAGGAGCTGGAGAAAGTGGATGATATATTTTGAATCGGTATTCACAGAGAAGAACAACATCGTGGACAGTGAATCTCAGGACATATATGTTGATACTTTGGGGCGTATAAAAAAGATGATGTTAGGTGGTTTGAAAAGCATTAAGGTGGGCAAATCCTGAGGATCTGATGGGACCTATCCCAGAATGCTGAGAGAAGCAAGTGTGGACATTGCTGGCGCCCCGTATAAAATCTTTATATCCCCTCTACTCACAGGATAGGTCCCAGAGGACTGGAGAAAAGCTGATGTTGTTCCTTAGTTTAAGAAGGGCAACAGATGATCTGAAATCATTGGTGAGCCTTGAGCCAATGGTAGTTAAATTACTGGAGAAGATTTTTTTCGGGTAGGATTTCCTCACGTTTGCAAAAATTGTGAACTTATTAGCAAAAGGCAGCAGAGTTTTGGGTGGGAAAGGTCGAATCTCACAAACTTGATTGAGGTTTTTGAGGAAATGACGAGGATATCTTTGAAATCCACAATGTTTTACTGCAAACCACCTTACTTCAATTGAAGTAAAAAATTCTGAAGCGAGTTGCATGGCATTGGTGGAGGTTGAATCAAAGCTCTCCTAGTTTTGAAATTTAGTTCAAACAGTGATGCAGTCTGTTGTTTTGTCAGTAGGTGATCAAATCAATTAACAAGACAGGGAGCACTTGTGTATGTGATGTGAAACAGCACTAATGTTGATGACAGTGAGCAGAAAAATCAAGCATTAAGTGAGGACAAAGCAAACTGAGTGGAAAGATCAAAATGACAAAGTTAAATGAAGTGACAATTGCAAAGAAGAAGATACTTCAGGCTTACTATTCACTCTCTTTTATTCTATTTGAATAGTTAATTGGTTTTGTCAGTACAGATATACTAATGCAGAGGTTTCTTTTGGCAAATTCATGAACAGTTGCATTGCCAAATGAGTACAAGCTTATCTTTTCCACAATTACCTCTACCCAATTGATCTAATCTCTATCTTAATGTCCGTCACTCCTTCCTGTCATTACTTCTGGTACTTCTGGTTATCAAATGTTTTTATCTTCTAATATCTAAATTGAAAATGTCCTCATAGAAGCTGTCAAATTGGCCCTTTGCATCAAACAGCTATACATGAACAAAATAATAAAAATAATAGTTATCAGCAAGTTAATGCTGAACCTATTAAAAGACTGAAATTTGAGATTTAATAAATAGTGACAACCAATTGGGAAACAATGTTTCTTCCTTTGGGTAAGACTCTACATTTGCAAATCTGTTGTTGACCAAAACTGAGTGAGCTGATTAATATATGTTGAGCTATTCCGACAAGATAACATCATGACCAGATTCCTTTGTGACTAATCAGAGAAAGCAATGTTAGCAAGAGTGGTTTCTTCATCAGCTTTAGATTCCTGAGCTGTTTGTTAAAAAAAAGTCAGCAAAAATATCTTCAGCTGGTCTAAACCAGCTGGTCCGCAGTCCACCAGCATTTTAAAGCCCAACAATGTGTTCGATGAAATAAAGTCATATTTGGTTTGAGTTCTTTTCATTTTGAAAGCTTGCCCAGAGAAATAACTCGACAAGCGATCACACACTTTGGGTAGTATTTAACAGATTTGATGGGGATCTCGTCTGTTGGCTGGAGACCTGGTGATAGCTCCACGTTGTTTATTTATTTCGCCTTCCTGAAAAGAAAGTGCCATCAGAAGTCCCACCGGACTCTGATGGCCTTTCTCTGAGACCAAGGCCTTAGAGGAGAAGTCCCACCCACTCAGAAGTATTGGCTAATCCAAGTCAATAACTCTTCATTGTTCAAATGGCAAAGCACCAGCTGCTGCCAGAATTACACTCACATGGGGATGAAGATCACTGGCTAACACAGGAACATGTCAATGTTGTGGGACGAGGGCCATTGATAAGAAGGATTTGGCAACAAGGGCATAGATAGCATTGAGTGGAACGCCCGCTTTTGATGCCTGGTCCCTCAGTCATGCACTGTGTGCCTTTTAACAAGGATTCCCAATCTCAACACTTGCTGGGAGCCCACTAGCAACGTTGACAATGTTGTTTTTCAGCTCACTGGATGCTGAGATCCCATGCAGCCAGTGGGTGAAAACACAGACAATTGGTAATGGGACAGATTGGTTATGCACAGGCCATTGCCCCAAGCACTTAACCATTGTGTCCACCTGTGATCCTCCAACAGATCAAATGATCAACCTACCTTCAAAATCACAGCAGGGGAGAGCATTAAATTCAGCCCTTTGTTTAGATTCTACATTCTTCTTTTGCAGAACAAGATCTTTTGAGATTGCTCCACCAAAACTAATTCTGCAAAATATTGATCATTTTACGAGCCAATGTTGCTTAAGGCCCATTTGACAAAATTATTTCTGGGCAACATTCAACATGTAATGATTTCAGTCATGAAATGACAATATATAATTTGAGTAACATCATATTTATCTGTTGGCAAGTTACATTCCAGTTATGAGTTCCTGCATTTATATTGTTTACAATGCCTTCGAACTATAGAATTGTAAGAACTTCCAAGAGAATGTCAACCTTCTTCATTCTATTTTATGGGTAAGTCTGGCTTCAGAGATGTCTGCACAAGATTGAACATAAATTGAGAAGGGAGAAGGTAGAGCAGTGGTAGCCCAAATTATGTTGATACACTGTGAAGAAATGCTCGATCCTGAAAGATCATATCACAGTCACATTTTCAGGAATTTGTCATATTTATTTCCAGTGAAGCTAAGCAGAGAGTGTAGGTTGCACATTGCAATAAAACTTTGCTGAAACTACCAATTGCTTCTCTCTGTGCATAGTAACATCTTGATATTCATGTTAAGGACAATGCTCCTGAACAGGTGAATACTTCAGCTGTGCAGTGGTACACAACTGTGAAATGGAAGTAGGCAGGGAAAATTTACAATTTTTGTGCTAATTCCACTGAACCCATCACCCTCCTCCTAAATATTTTTATTTTTAAATTTCCGTAGCATAAGCTGAACCACAATACACTTTATACATTCCCACAATACAGTCTCTGTGCACAACCGAGGAATACAACTGTTAAAGAATACAACAATTCACATTGACAGGACATTCACCAGAACAGGAGCAAAGCTTGGCGACGAGTATGAAGTTAATGTTGTCTCAGTTTTACAGACTGAGTTTATTGCTTATTGAGAAACATTGTATAGCATGAGTGAATATGAGCAGTCCTGAGTCTTGTTTGCCTTGGGCTAACTAGACCTTGCCTGTCATCTGTCACCATCTGATCAGCACACAGCTGCCTCAGATCAAACATTTATCAACCAAGAATATAAGCTCACCCAAGGTAGAGTGCATTAAGAACAGACTGGACTTTTTATTTTCATCTCAGAATCAGTCGTGCGTATGTACTATTTTTATAAACTGAAGGTAGGATAAATGGCTAAAGGATGAGATCAAGCCTGTTAGCTGTCTAGCTCAGCATGAGCTTGGCAAGGTAATAAAGACACACTGCATTTTTGTTATTTTATCAAACGTTGACAATTTTTGACTCAATTCCAGAAGTAATTTTAAAAATAAACAAAATAAATATGCCCATCACACATTGAACTGCGAATACAGTCCTTCCCATACTGTTTGCTGTTGAATCTTGCACAATTTAAGGTATATTGAAGAGACATGTGCAATGTTTAAACATGCACAAAAGTAACGTTACAGGAAAATATAAACACTACTTTAGATTATTTTGATTACATTTCGAACAAATTAATGTAGCCAACTTTTAACAGAACTTTCACATAAATAGAAACATAGAAAATAGTAGGCCATTCAGCCCTTTGAGCCTGCTCTGGGACTCAATGAGATGAGGGCCGATCATCCTGATCAATACCCTGTTCCTGCTTTCATCCTGTTTCCTTTGATCTCTGAGACTTATACCTCTATCTTAAAAACATTCAGTGTTCTGGCCTCAACCACTTTTCTGTGGCAGAGAATTCCACAGGCTCACCACTGTCTGGGTGAAGAGATTTCTCCTCAACTGAGACCAAAATGGCCTAAACAATTCTGTTATAAAAATTGGCTGGTAATTAGAAATGGAAATATTTCAGATCGGAAAAGATACATATATATCCAATGGAGATATTCCAGGATTTCTTCTGAAATCAGATTTTTATTCAATGTTGTAAATTATTGATAATTTCACTTTCTGTGCACAGCTTCCATTTATCCCAATAATAGCAGCATATCAGCAGCAGTTTTATACTGTCCAGTTGTGGGTGGCATTGTCTGTCTGAAATCGGCTTTTGTGTCCATGAATTCAAAATGACCATCATGATATGGCATACAATATGTTGCAATCAACATGCATGTGACAGAAGTTCAACAGCTTGGGCATACTGCAAACAATTACTGTCACATTATCCAGGAAATTTGTAACAAATCTGATTGCAACTGTAAGTACACCATCGATTTAACTAGGAATACTGACATCCTGAGCTGCCATGGCAACATGTTGTAAATATGTCTGTGAATGGGCCAAAGGACAACTGGTCAGCTATGTGAGAAAGACACTTTGTTGGTTGGTTGGCTCGCCGAGCTGGTTTGTTGTTGATCCACAGGCCTTTCATTACCCTGCCGGGTAACATAATCAGTGCAGCCTGTGAGGAAGGGCCATTGTGTTTTCCCATCTGTTATTTCAACTCTGGAGCCCGTTGAGCTGGATTACCTCACTTCCAGTTTCCCTTCACAGTGGAGTGCATGTGGGGTCGAGTTATATGGATTTGTTGATGGCTTTATTTGTGGAGTACCAGGCTTCTAGGAATTCCCATGACTGTCTCTGTTTAATGCGGAAGGGTTTCTTGGGGCCTGGGATGGGGGTGTGGGTGGAGGTGTAGAACTTCCTGCCGTTGCAGAGAAAAGTGCCAGATGTGGTGGGACTGGTGGGGAGTGTGGAGCAGACAAGGGAGTGCCACAAAGATCAGTGCTGGCTCTACTGCTTATTGTCATTTATATAAATAGTTTGAATGTCAACATAGGAGGCATGGTGTGTAAGCTTGCAGACAACACCAAAACTGGAGGTGTAGTGCACAGCGAAGAAGATTACTTCTGATTTCAATGGTACCTTGATCAGATGGGCCAATGGGCAAAGGAGTGGCAGATGGAGTTTAATTTAGATCAATGTGAGGTGCTGCATTTTGGAAAGGCAAATCAGGGGAGGACTTATACACTTAATGGTAAGGTCCTGGGGAGAATTGCTGAACAAAGACAACTTAGAGTACTCATTCATAGTTCCCTGAAAAAGTGGAGTTGCGGGTAGATAGGATAGTGAAGAAGGCATTTGGTGTGCTTCCTTCAGTTCATTGAGTACAGGATTGGGAGGTCACGTTGTGGTTGTACAGGACATTGGTTCGGCCACTTTTGCAGTACTGTGTGCAGTTCTGCTCTTCATCCTTCTGAAACTAGAAGGGGTTCAGAAAAGATTTATGAGGATGGTGCTGGAGCTGGAGGGTTTAAGCTACGGGGAGCGTCTGAATAGGTTGGAGCTATTTTCCCTGGAGTGTCAGAGGCTGAGGGGTGACCTTACAGAAGTTTATAAAATCATGAAGGACAGGGATAGGGTACATAGGCAAGGTATTTTCCCCAGGGTGGGAGAGTCAAAAACTTGACGGCACAGGTTTAAGGTGAGAGGGGAAAAGATTTAAAAGGGACTTAAGGGGCAACTTTTTCATGTGAAGAGTGATGCATGTGTATGGAATGAGCTTCCAGAGGAAGTGGTGGAGGCTGGTACAGTTACAACATTTAAAAGGCATCTGGATGGTATATGAATAGAAAGGGTTGAGAGTGTTATGGGCCAAATGTTGACAAATGGGACGAGATTTATGCTGGATATCTGGTCAGCATGGATGAGTGTGACTGAAGAGTCTGTTTCTGTGCCATATATTTCTATGACTCTATGACATGCATATGCCAGGCAGCAACTATCTCTATTAAGAGAGAATCTGATTCTTGTCCCTTGATATTCATTCGTATGAACATAATTGAATCGTCCAAATATCAACATCCTGGGCTTACCAATGACCGGAGGTAAACTGGACTAGCCATATAAATACAGTGGCTACAGCAGTAGTTCATAAAGTAGGATTTGTGCAGCAAATAAGTCACGCCCTGATACTCCAAAATCTGTCTACTATCCACAATGCATATGTCAAGTGTGTGATAGGGAATTTCTGATTTGCCTGGATGAGTGCAGCTCCAATGACATTCAAGAAGATTGAAGACATCCAGGGCAAAGCAGCCAACTCAACTGGCACTACAACTACAAACATTCATTCTCTACACCATCCACGCTCAGTAACAGTAGTGTTAACCAATTTACAAGCTGCACTGCAGAAATTCATCAAGGCTCCTGAAAGAACAGTTTCCAAACCCATGACCACTTCCATCTAGAAGGATAAGGGTAGCAGAATGGGAATACCGCCACCTGCAACCACCAACTTCACTGGATTGGCAGACATAGATAATAAATTACAATATCACCCCCAAAGCACCGGACTCAGCCTTTGATCAACAGAACAAAGAGTCCAAGAGGACGAAAATCTTAAGACCGAGACTAACATAACGGTGTACCAGGCAGCAGGATCCTGATCCTCTTATATGCTTTGGAAATTCGGATGGCCTGCAGCTGGCATTTCAATGTATTGGAGAAGTGTCCCAATCCTTTGCAACATCATCAAACTCAGTTGGTAAGAAAGTTGGTCCATCTTTGAAGCATCCTCTCCAAGGACATAATCCCCAGCATCAAGGCACAAACCATTCAAACCCAGCACTGCTGGGCAAGGCATTCAATTGATTGTCTGACACCAGTGAATTGCTCCACTTACAAATTGGTTGTGACAAGAAATTCCCATCTGACCAATGGAGCAGCTTTAGTGTTATGCATGGAATATTCCTGAAAAGATCAAACATCCCCTGACTCATGCAAATTTCTGACATGACTAACATGGAGAATTATCGTTCGAGTAGGCTCTGAAAACATTGAGTGACTTTGCTGTGAACGCAGAAAGGCAAAGTTGCAGCGTTAGTGTGAGCGCACAAACCACCAAAATTTATTTACACAACCCTCCAAGTGTTTGCAGCTCATGCACTGAATTTCTCAACTATCTCAGAACCCGTCGAATCAGAGTGGAAGCATTTCGAACCCAAGGACCTGCCTAAAAAGAATAGCTCATTCATTATAAAAGCTCTTCATTAGTGTCCGTCAGAGAAAGAAGCTGACGATATTTAGCCTGCAAGGCTTGTGGTATACCCCGGTCCATTTGTCATCTGAAGATGCTATTCTGTTTAACCATGTTCTCAATTCCTTTGAATATAAAGAGCAGTTTCTCCAAGTAGGTTATTAATGTATGTTAAAAAAGGTCGTAAACAAGTCCTGATATTTGGAGATTTCCACTATTCCTCCCATCTGAAAAATGACAATTCACCGCTTTTCTCTGTTTCCTTTCAACTCGTCAACATTGCACCATATTGCTACTGCCTCTTTTGTTCCATGGGCCTCGACATTGCTGACAAGTCTATTATGTGGCAATTTATCAAACACCTTTTGAAAATCCATGCACCCCACATCGACTACATTAACCTGATTTTCATCCGGGTTTTCCATGATTAATCTTGCCTGAGTGAGTGTTCATCTTGTTTTTTGAATTCTCAATTCGAAAAGCTTTCCAATGAAGTTAAACTGACTGTTGCTGAATTTGCTGAATTGACCTGTGCAATCTTTTTGAATAAAACGGTAATAATTGCAATTCAAGATGTCCTCGGGAACCATTCACAAAGCTGAAGCAAAAAAAAATGATTATGGTGCATACTTCCATAATTTTCCCCCTCACTTCCCACTGAAGCTCAGATGCAATTATTTGGTCACTTAACAGCATTAGGCCACTGGATTAAAAATTTGGGACTCTCCTCCAATCTGCACAGACTATTCCTATATCACATGGACTGCAGCAATTCAAGAGGGTAGCTAGCCACGGCTTTCCCTTTGCAATTAGAGATGGACAAGAAATGCTGACCTAGCCAACAAAGCCCGCATCCTGCATTAAAAACAAAGTGCAGCCAGCCTTTCCAATATATTCTTTTGATTAGCCCATCAAGCATTACAGCCGCCTTCTCGTTCACTTAAACTTTCACATTAAAAACTGAGTTTAGACTTTCTGAACTTCCTTCAATCAGAGAACTACTATTTGTTTTTATCCCTTCATTTTGCAGTGAATCCAAGTAACAGTTCTATAACACAATCCCAAACCCACCTTCCTAATCAACAAAATTTGTTACAGAACGAACACCAACTCATGAATGTAAGAATGGTATAAGAATGAGAAGCATATTTGAATAGAATAAAATTTGATATCCACTAAACCAAAATATTAGATTCTGTATCATCTGAAAAAGAACAACTTACATGACATTCGGGGGATTCTGATTTGAGCGCTGCTGATTCCGTCACCACCGTCACTGAACGTCTTCACTTCAATGATATAATCAGCATCATCGGGAAGTAGAAGCTCCACTGATGTGTTGTTGGTTTCTATCACCTTTGTACTGCTTTGTCTGTTATTTCTGTACAAAACCTGTAAAGGTACACAGCAGACAAAAGAGTTATTCATGAAACAAAGGCAAAGATTTAACAGGCAGCGGAGAACAACTCAGATATATTTGTCATTCACATTTTCTCTTCACCCTACAGAAAGACAGATCATAGATATACTTGGATCCATCATGTTTTGAAGGTGCTTGCATTGTTAGCCTTAAACAAGACTCACTTCATTAATCTGGAGCCCAAATCCCACCGTGTGGAAACCGATAGCCTACTGAAATGTAATACAGCAAGAAGAAAAACAAGTGTCCACATTTTTTTGAAAGGTCATGATAATGTAGAGCCCTCCTTATAAAAATCTCATTATTAAAACAATAACATTAATTCACTTTGGTTTGTAATTCTCAGGGATGTCATAGTTAAGACCATTTTGGATACGTTCACATTTGGTTTCATCACTTTGGTGAGTTTTGCTGAAATGAAGGAAGTTTACAGTCAGGAATGACTTCTTCCATTTTCACATTTTGCCATCAGTAACCATCCTGGATCATTCTAGACATTTTGCCAATCAGTTTCTGGGTCAAGTTCACTCTAAACATTCCATTAATGGACCTTAAACTTAAGACTGTGACAACATGACATCTTTTTTAAAAAAACTGTAATTTTTCTGTTCATCAACATTCAGATATCCTGTATCAGCATCAAGTATTTCCCAGTACATATCGCGTGGTCAAATACAAGGTACAGCTTTATTTTCCTTGTCACACTTTGGCACAAGTGTCCCATTCTCTCCACTGCTTTGCTGTTTTTGGTTTCTCTTCATTAGATTCACAATTAGCAAAGTTACAAAGTTTGTGGTTGAGGATTGAAGCCTACTTTTACTGAGAATCATGTGAAGGAGCCATGCTCATCTGATGATTTTTGTATGATATTGTTCTATTTTGAGCTTGACATCAATGTGAATATCAAATGTTGACAGAATGCTTTTCAGGAGATAGCAACATTTTGTAAGAACACAATCCGCTAATTTGAATGGATCTTCAAAAGTGATATTTTTTGAAGATAATTCATCAGTCAACTTTACAAGTTATTCGTACTATTTTTGACCAGTTTGCTGTATCACATATAATTTCAGAGACATCAACACAGCCATTGCATAGAGACTCAGGTTTTCTGTGCATGTTGCCAACTTGAAATCCTGTAAATGCACCAGAACTGATTTATATTCACTCATATTTCAGTCAGTCTCTAATGTTATCAAACACTGGAGCAATTATCAGACCTGCCCTTGTGTTTAGAGTATTCCTAATACATGCAAAGACATTTTGATCAGTTGGTTTGTGTAAACTGTGAGCATGTAGCGTGTACAGCTGAGGTTGCTGATTTTACTCAGTTGTCAGAAATCTTTGCTAGTTTGCACATGGAATTATCACTTGTGTTCAAATTGATGTTAAAGTATTTGTATAAGTACATTGTAAAAGTAAATGTATCAGCAGCCTACAAATTGATATTCATTCCTACAGCTAAGTGACAGCGTCACCAAATCAGAGAAATGACTAACAGTGTGGGGTACACTGATGCCACAGATCTATTATCGCAGATTTACCATGTCTATTTAATTCAGCAAAATGCCACAAGTCTGACTTAGTTAGAAAATGGGAGCATATTGCTTGAAGGGAACAACAGTGACTTGATGGATGTTGCCTCACTTGTTCGGTTTTTGCAGAATTGACTGCTTTTATCTCTGATTTCCAGGAAATAAAAAAAAGAGTTGTTAGAGTTGTATTGTAACTAATAAGAGGGCCATTTTTCTTTTTTTTGGTTAGGGCAATGCTGTAAAGTTGATAAACCTCACTGGTTGGATAAAAGTGCTGTCAGATGGATGGATTTGATGTTGGTACCAGCTCTTGCTTTACGTCTTATCCACTAATCATGAGGTGAACATGCTCAGTAACACTGGATGCCAGCCCTTTGTCAACATGATAGCCTGATAGTCTTGGGGGTCATACAACGTATGTGTGAAACTGTGGACTAAAGCTGATACCACACTGATGTTGAGCAGTGGAAGGTGAAACTCTCTGCCCTGTTCACTGCGACCTCAGATTTCTGATGCAATGTATGCAGGGAGCCACAGGAAACACCTATAAAAAACCTTTCGTAAAGTCTGAGTTGCAACCCCTGAACTAATTACAAACTCAAATGAAAAACCTGACATTCTTATGTTCCAGTAATGCGATTGTGTTTATGTCAATGTTAATATCCTGAACCACAGTTGAATTTTATCACAAAGATGAGAAAAAAGTCCCACAGTAACATAAAAGTGGACCGGGTCACGAAGGATTGAAAAATAGCTTTCATAAGTATATTGAAATGTCTATCTATGGAGGATAATGTCAGTATGAAGTGTTAAATTGACCAGCTCAGATGATAGTACAGCCTCATTTCTCACTAAATTTTCTTAACACTAGGCGCAGTCAAATTATATGCAACAAGTCGTGCAGAGTGCTGATCCCCGAATTGTTCTAAATGTGACAAGTCAACAAAAGAATAAAATGAATAAAGAGTAATTCTGTTGGCAACCTGCAACAGAAAGATTCCATCAGGCATATATAAAACTGATGACTTCTGCACTCAATGAATGAATAGTTTTATTGTCAAAGGTATTTGGAAAAATACAGCGAAAAGTGTTCTGTCGTCACAATCTGGCACCATTTTGGATTACAAAGTGAATAAAAAGAAATTGCTTAAACACAGTTCCACTTTCTGTTCAGTTGACAGAAACATAAGAAATTCTTTTGTAACAAGCCCTCGTAATAAGGGCAAAGAAATAATGTTCAACTTTACAGTCCTTTTGTCAAGCACAGCTTCGGGTTTTCATAGATTCCCTACAGTGTGGAAACAGACCCTTCAGGCCAACAAGTCCATACTGACCCTTGAAGCATCCCACCCAGACACATTCCCCTACAACCTAACTAATCTACACATCCCTGAATATTATGGGCAATTTAGCAGGACCAATCCACCTAGCCTGCACATCTTTGGACTGTGGGAGGAAACCAGAGCACCCAGAGGAAACCCATGTAGACATGGGGAGAATGTGTAAACTCCACACAGACAGTCGCCTGAGGGTGGAATGGAACCCAGGTCCCTGGTGCTGTGAGGCAGCAGTGCTAACCACGGAGCCACTGTGTCGCCATTGTTTTCTTTGTGCCTCTGGGGTTTCTGTAAGGTATTCTGCTCTCCAGATGCTATGTGTCCCCATTCCTGGTTCAGCTGATGCCCCAGGGATCCCTGGCTCTGCTGCTGCCACCTGGCTGACATTGCGACCAGGACCCCACTCTGGGCCTATCACAACGGCGAGTCACCGCTGTAGCCACCGCCTCACCATCTTGCCATGAGCCCTGCTCCAACCTCCTCCCCAGCAACTCCTCTTCCGCAGCTGACCAGAAGATGATGACGGAAAAGAAAGAGGAAGAAAAGGAAAGAAAAAAAGGATGCAGCCAAAATGAAGCAGAATGGCTCAGGAGCTCAAACTTTATCTATCTTTTCAGCGCCGCCATCTTGTGAACAACACAGGTTGTGAAGGTTTGGTCTTTTTCTCAGCATCACCCAAGATATCTTTAGAAGGGTGTGCACTTTCTGATGTAAGCTCTACTTTTCAAACTGTCAATTGGTAGTCTTATTGATTATTAGATGTACTTACTTTATATCCTGTCACTTCTGATTCATTTTCCATAGCTTTGACATGATCCCAGTTTAAAACAACTCTGGAACTGGCTGATTCCCACCATATTTTTCCAGGTGCTTGACTTGGTGCTGTGAGATAGTGAAACAATGAGTCAACATATCAGTGAAAGAGTACCACATGTGACAGGAGCTTTGAATTAAATGGGTGCTAGCATTCAAAAGTAGAGTGACACAAAACTGATGTCTACCTCTCCAGATTAATGCACAAGATCCTATGTGCTATTTGAAATGGAAAAAAATAGCCTTGTTTGATGATCAACCTGAGTCAGCCTCACCAGCGTGGATAATTTGGCTCTTCATCCACCCACACTTGGTGGAATTTTGCTCACAGACAGCAGTAACAAGACTTCAAAACGAAATGAATTTGGTGTGAAACATTTTGGGCTGAAAGGAGCTATATAGTTACAAATTCACAATTGCTTCCTTTAGTTCATATACACAAGATTATCACTTTCCTCTTTACAAAAGCAATTGTTGGAATACCGAAATACAAACTGAACAGGTTGACATGTGAGGTTGTTGTTCACAGAAGCATCTTGGTCAAGACGATCTTCACAAATTCAGTCACCAATACGTATTTATATCAACTACTTCGATTGAAGAAATTGCAGGCTTTTACTATTTTGACACTCATTCAATTGGGTGTGGGACTCACAACTTGAAGATCTATTTCCAAAACATTTCAGTATTGAAATAATACGTACGTGGTTTCCGAGTTGTGACATTAACTGGAGAGCTAGCAGGTCCAGTTCCAGCACTGCTGTATGCTTTAACCATCAGGTAATACAGTGTGCTGCCCTTCAATCCCGTGACCTTTGCTGAAGTAATGTTTCCATTTGATCTCAGTTTATCTGCTGTCTCTTCATTCTCATCATCTGCCCAATACCAAATCTTAGGAACAAAATATAAAAAGATCAAGGAGTCAACAGGAATTAATCAGAAGCAGCTCAACACCCTGCCATAAAACAAGAAGTTCAACAGAAAACTATAAAAGACTGCATCAAAACTGATGCTTGTGCAGCAAAAGTTGAACGCATTACCACAATCAATACATTCAAGAGAGATGGTGATTAATAGCCTTTTGTCACTATTCACAACTCATCTAATAAAACCGTGATTGTGAAACAAATTGGAAAAGATGACCTGTGGCCTAAGGAATTCTGTGATCTGTAAACTCCGGGGGCCTGGTTTTCTGAGGAATGGCTATCTTATACAGATTGCCACTTCATTGCTTTTTTTTAAGACCCTAAAGAGCTCTGCATTTCTGATAGGAGGAGATCCTGATAGGGATCCTTCAGCAATAGACAGCCATGCTTCCATTCTGACAGGTCCATTGTCATGAAGAAGAGTTGGGGAATGGAAACTACATTCCCTTCATCATAGAAGTTAGGTGCTGTGTTAAAAGTCAAAGGTCAGCATTAAAGACTGGCACTTTTACAGCTGCTTTGATAGGATGGTGTCTCATGTCAAGTCTTGGGAAAATGTAAAAAATTCTGGAAAAGGTGAAGACCTTGCAGAAGCTGTATGTCAGTTTCTAGTTACTCAGGTGTTAAGCGAGGTATTAGGGAGCCTCACTATTCCTGAGTAACTATTTCCCTAACTGCAACAGAGCCCTCTGAATTCTCCAATTTATTTGGAGACTTTCAGAGGGGTTCAATGTGTAGAGGAATTGTCAAGTCAAATTTTCAATTTAATGGGCAATTCCTTCAGAGTCTGCTGCTGGGTCACCAAGCGCAAGTCCCAACTATACTTCAGAAACAACTATCTGGCCATTGGAAAATCCAGGCCTGAGAAAGCTAAAGTTGTGAACCTTGGATGTTCTTGCTAATGTGTTTGTTAAAATTTAGTTCTTCTCCGAGAAGCAAAAATTGCTAAGACGGTTTATTTCACATCGTAGCTCCAACTGATTGGACTCCTGTCGGTAGTTGTTTACATGTAAATATTCCAACAGAAATCATTAGCAAAATTATAATGACTAACTGAGATGAATAAATGTGTCAGATGAATTTGGAACTGAAAGATGAACAACTTGATCTACATGTCTCAACATTTCCTGCTATTTTCAACCAATTTCTCTGTACTCACCAGTTCTGTCCATTTAGTACAGAGAAAGAGTAACCTTCTGAAAACAAAATCCATACATTTTTTTTCAAAAATAGAGGGCCTACATGAAATTTAGCTTGAATTTCTCTGTTATAATTAACTGGGAGAACACGTGATCCCAAACTTCAACTTTTTGTAGAATATCAGTCAACGAGGTCTATTTTGGAATTTGTTACATGGGCAGCATTCTGTTAACAAATCTCAATGAGCACAGAATGGTTAGATAACGGAGAATGGTTGGACAATGGAGAACCGAACCTAAATTTTTTTGAAAGAATGCACAAAGTTGTTTAAACTGCGTATTTTAAAGTTAATTTGAAAAGTTCGGATGCTGGGCTATTTTGAATTTATGAAGAGTTGAGCATAAAGCTAGGTGCATAATTAGTTTATAATTAATAAGAATGTGAATTTCTGTCAGGTCAAGAATGCAATTGGATACTGGACCGACCAAGCTGAGTGTCTTTGAGAAATCTACATTTGTGCCCAGAAGTGTTGATACAGGTGTCTGGTACAGTGCAGTAGGAATGTGTTTATTGTACAGACTTGAGAAATGATTGGCTGGTGGGATATGGAAATTATTCATGGGCAGTGCTTATTGATTACCCAGATTTTATACTTGATAAGCTCAGTTATGAAGAAAACGTGACTGTGAGCATCAATTCTAAAGGGTCTTTAGCCGTTCAAAGATGCAGTAATTAGTTCACTCAGCACATGTGGCAGATGAATGAACTTAATGTGGCAAGATGTCAAAAATCAGATTCTCACCATCGAGATAAATATTCAATGATTAATGTCTCCCCCTTCAAGTGGCAGGCTGAATATTGTTTCAAAGAATGGGTGAAACCTACTTTCATACTTTTACATCTCAATTTTCTCAAAACTTGCCAAAAATAACTTGAACTTCCTGATTTACAGTATAGAACAGGGCCTCATGGCAAGGTGGTCATGTCCTGATTTCCAGGCAAGATCAAATGCTGACCTGTTCCAAAGGTCTCTTATGCTACGACTGAACAGGTTGATTAAAAATGTATTTTCTCACATTTAATTTTATCATATTCCAATGAGATCTCATGAAAAATCATGGATTCAAATTACATTCTTGCCTGGTTGCCCTTTAATGATCTCTCGTGTTTGCAGTCAGTATTGGAGGCAAACACAACGTAGGATCTCCATTGTTGGCATGAACCAACCTTCACAATGACTGCATGTTGCAGCATCCTAGCTGTATGCCAGTGTTGCACAGAGGAAGGGTGATAAGGGTTGGGGTAAATGGCAGGCAGGGTCCACTGCAGGCAGAGGGGAGATGGAGAAGCGGGATATCTCTGGGATATCCTGTGGTGAAACACCCAGAGTGCCCACCTCTCCTGCTTCCTGTGGCACCAGCCAGTCTCTTTGAGATGGAAGGGGCACCTGGGAGGCAACTTGAGGTGTCTTGATCCCTCCTCACATTCCCATTGGTGATGAACACCCATGGGTATTGTGATGGCATTCAGGTCTGACCACATAGCCAACAGTCATATTACAGACCCTCAGTTTCGAAGGCAGCTGTCACCCTTTTCCATGGAGGTAGCCAAGAGACTGTGTGCTGGAGCATTCACAGTGGACAGAAGATTAACAGACTTGTCTATCCTTTGCTTTAGTCCAGTGAGAATCTTTGGCACTCTTCTTGATGTTCCCCTTCCTGTCTCTGCAGGTTGAGCAATTTCAACGGTTGAGTATGGAGGCACATCCTCTGCACTGAGCTCAGTAGGTGACTGGTCTCTGGCAGTCCTCTGAGTATCTTAGACCCCAGGCATTTCTACCCCTACTGCAGATATGTATCAATGCCATTCTCACCCCATTGTGTACCCGAGGCTGCTATGTTTAATATTAACAGAAAGGTGACAGTCTCTGTATTGGTAAGAGTGCTGGTGAACTCTGTGCCAGTTCAACCTCTGAGGTGTCACAGTCACACTTAGAGAAAGGTGCTGCCAGGGTTCTGTGCACAGTTCACCAACAGGCCAGCATTTATTGCCAGAGGGCAGTTAAGGGTCAACCACATTGCTGTGGATCTGGGGTGACATGTAGATCAGAGCAGTTAACGATGGCAGTTTCCTTCCTCCAAAGGGCATTAGTGAACTGGATGTTTTTTTCCAACAACTGACATTGGTTCCATGGTCATCATTTAGACTCTTAATTCCAGATTTTTATTCAACTCAAATTCCATTGTCTGCCACAGAGGATTCAAACCCAGGTTCCCACAGCATTACTTGCTACTCTGGATGAGCGGTTCAGTGATAATACCACAAGGCCATTGCCTCCCCTTTTAGCTGTGAAAGAGGAGAGTTAGTCGAAGATCCACAAAACCCTTTTGTGGAGGAATGAGAACAACTGGCTGCATTCCTCTGAAAAGCAGACGACAACATTGTTCATTGGTTTCTGCCATTCCAAAAATCCTCAAGTACTTGGTCCTCACCAACCAGCTGCGTGGCAGTTCCCAGGAAAGCGGTGAGGATCTGGAGATCCAAAAGGCTTCCATCAGTCTGAGCTCTCTCCTTTCTGCTGTGCACCAGCTTGTCTTGCAATGAGAGAAAGAGTTGAATGCGATGGAAATGTGTGCAGGAACCATCTGTGAGGATGTGTAGGCCTTCCAGTTAGTCATCCATCCCCAGTGAGTGAGTCAGGAGCACAATGCCTGGGAAGTATTGGAAAGACTGGAAATATAAAGTGGATGTGAGCTCTTAGGGCTCTTTGTGACATGGGCATGCTTGTGTGACATAGCTATACAATGACAGAATTTGACTGGTGCAATATGTGTGAGGTTGCAGCAGGAAGGTGGTGGCACTCACCCATGGAGAGATCCGGCAATCATTCTTCCGCTTCCTGCACTTGCTCCATACGCATTGATGCGTATGAACAGTGTTAACCATCACCTCTGACAGAAGGCCTCTTCCTCCATCAGACAGGAAGGGAAACATTTTTTTCTTGCCCATAGGTCCTGAAGCAGACAGGCTAAAGCAGCATCATCCAAACTGGAAGTGAACTTCGATGTCTGGCAGACATCTCCAGGGATGATGATGGTCAGTGGTGGCACTGACCATGTGGTCACTGTCTATTGTGGAGTCCAGGCTTGCAGTGAATAAAATGGTGCTTGAGTGACTTTTAAGTACCTTGCCATACCTTCAAACCTACAAGGTATCCGTAGTGATGAGAATGTCTGCCCATCATCGACTGATCACATCATTCACTGTTCAGGTCACCTCAAAACTAACTTCCAAACAAAATGAGTAGATCACTATTCCAGAAAATGTGTAATGCTCAATTGGGGATGTGCCATCATCTAAGACTCCCACTAGCATACTGCAAAATGCAATTCCTTGCCCATGTGACAGAACTAGTTAGCTTAAGAAACTGATTTTGTCATAACTGCTTGATTGCAATAAGGTCCAAAAAAAAATGTTTGTTCTAAAAGATCAAGGCCACAGTTATTTTAGACAGAATTGGCAGCAAGAATTATATTTCAATTTGATTTTGAAATTTCTGTAATTGAAGTGAAAACTGTTGGAATGGAAGCTCAAAATAATTAACTGTAAGGCTGTTTCTGTTCAAGCATATACCGTGATGTTACAGACACAAACAATCCAATGGACACTCACATGAGTAATAGGAAATCTGAAGTTTTATCCTTACTAAACCTTAACATCAAATGTTCCGCCATCGATTATTTAACTCCAAAAAAAACCTGAATGTTGTCATATTTCATTATTCTGTCACAGTCATTAGGTTGAAAACTTTTTGCATCAAGATGAATTGGCTTATTTTCCCACTAGCTATTCAGACAAATGACTTGATTCATTACAGATTCACTTTCCGAAATAAATTAATCCCAAAAGACATTATTGATTTACATAAACCTTAGCTATAAATGCCTGGACTCCGTTCATCCTGTCAGAATGAATTATGGAATTATTTTCTCTTACCTCATAACCTCGCACTTTTCCTTTGCTGGTCTCCCAAGGCACAGCTTCCCAGAAAACTTGTACTTCTGAAGCTGACAGACTTCTGGCTGAGACGTTGAATGGTGCTGCAGTGGGTTCTAGATTACAAGGAGGAGAAACCCATAAGCATTTTTGGAAGAATTTTAGCTATGTGTTGAATTTGGATGGTCAGTTCTGACAGCAAGGTTTTTAAAGCAAACTTATGAGAAACATAAACCTTCATAATAGGTTCAGAAATTGCAATCCCATATTATTGAATTTAATTGTTATTAATAAAATTCATCAAGATAAAGGCCATTAACAACTCAGGAAACCTTTGTCCTGCCAATATCAAGTTCCATCTGCATTTTAAATCTATTTCTAAATTTTATGTTCCCACACCTTTTGCTGGATTCTCTTCATCTAATAAAATTGTGATAATTCACAATCACTAAATGGAGTTGGAGTAAAACCAGCTTTTGAAATATGCACTTCCTGAAGTTGCAAGTTTGTTGGTGGAATTAAAAAATAGTCACTGATCACAGTGCGAATGTAGATTAAAATCTACAACATTTCTCCAACGTCCTGCCTGTCAACTCTGGTTTAAATGCCAAAAGTTTGGTCATGTAGCTGTGGAGTCAATGATTCTTGTGGATAATGATTTCATACAAACTGAAGGAACAGTGGCAAATTATTCTTCAGGCTTTGCATGTGTTGGTAACAGTAAAAGGGAAGACCACAGAAGAAGGCCATCAAATAGGCTAAGAAACGCAGTTAGGTAATGACAAGAAAGTGCTGAACATCCACCTTGCAAGTTTGTGACAAGTCAGGTGGAGGGAAGAGAATATACTGCAGGACGAAATTTCCCTGAGGCAAACCTTCTCATCTGGTTTGGAATTCCAATTTCCCTGCAGGTCCTGCTAAACGTTGCCCACTTTCCTTTGGTACAGCCTTTCAGACTAACATTCCACTCAGGAGCCTTCTCACTAGCTTATAATAATCCAAGAATCCTCACAGCTAGCAACAAGCAGATCAGTGTTCAAATCAATGCCCTTTTCTCTGCAATAAGCCCTGCATTCTGTGGTTTAAATGTCCTTAATACACTGTGATAACACGTGAAAGAAGCAAAGTGTGTAAGTGAGGGTGATGGGTAGCAGTTACGTGGGGAAGGTCAAGTGCCAGTTAAGTGAGGGGTATGGTAAGCAAGTGGGTGCCAGTTATGTAAGGAGATATGACAACAAGATGGGATGACAGATGGATGAGGAGTTGAGTGGATTAAGGGGTATAATGTGAGGGAGACTGACAGGGCAGGGTGGCAGCTAAGTGTGTGAGAGTGGGAGTCAGTGGTATGGAGTGGGTAGTCGGATTCATGGTGTCTACAGTTTGGGAGTCAGAGCTTTGGGATTAGGGAGGGGCTGGAGAGGAAATAGGAAGTAAATAAGGTCAAGGAACTGATTGGACTTGGAGTTATCGTGTCTGGGTGCATTGAAGGGCATGGGGATTGTGAATTGTGCATGCATTGTTTTTTCACTGATTTATTATTGTTAGTAAAAGCAAAAAAGTAGAGTAGTCTTCCAGGAGCAGTTTTTATATGGTGGTGGGTAAGAAAATTTTCCACGTGATCTTTTCCAAATTTATTTGAGAGGCATCAGTTCATTTTGCTCTCTCAGAAGATTATAAGATTGCTGCTAGTTATAGGATTGTCTCACTTTTACACACAAGGCCTTGGCCAGATTTCAGTGCACGAAATGTAGAGCAAAATGTGTAGATCAACTCATCATATCTTTACAATTAATTAATCAAATTTCAAAGAGATAATTAAAATAATCCAGCATTACAATACTCAAATATTGTACAAAATCAAATCCAGTTGGGACCATATTGAAGAAAATATTTAGATTTTGGATTTTAGATTTTCTTGTCACGTGTACTCAAGTACAGAAGTGCTGGAGTACAGTGAAAATTGTATCATGTTGCCACGCATGATACCATCTTGGGTACTTAAGTACAGAAAATCTTAGGTAGTCAGAGAAACGAGATAAAAAATTAAGCATTGCTTCATGGAATATTAGGAAAATAAAGAAACAAGGTAACAGTTAACATTAAAGTCTTTCGTAGTTTAAAGGAAAATAAACAAATAAGTTAAACATTCAGAGATAATGGGAACTGCAGATGCTGGAGAATTCCAAGATAATAAAATGTGAGGCTGGATGAACACAGCAGGCCAAGCAGCATCTCAGGAGCACAAAAGCTGACGTTTCGGGCCTAGACCCTTCATCAGAGAGGGGGATGGGGAGAGGGAACTGGAATAAATAGGGAGAGAGGGGGAGGCGGACCGAAGATGGAGAGTAAAGAAGATAGGTGGAGAGAGTATAGGTGGGGAGGTAGGGAGGGGATAGGTCAGTCCAGGGAAGACGGACAGGTCAAGGAGGGGGGATGAGGTTAGTAGGTAGATGGGGGTGCGGCTTGCGGTGGGAGGAAGGGATGGGTGAGAGGAAGAACCAGTTAGGGAGGCAGAGACAGGTTGGACTGGTTTTGGGATGCAGTGGGTGGTGGGGGAAGAGCTGGGCTGGTTGTGTGGTGCAGTGGGGGGAGGGGACGAACTGGGCTGGTTTAGGGATGCAGTAGGGGAAGGGGAGATTTTGAAACTGGTGAAGTCCACATTGATACCATATGGCTGCAGGGTTCCCAGGCGGAATATGAGTTGCTGTTCCTGCAACCTTCGGGTGGCATCATTGTGGCAGTGCAGGAGGCCCATGATGGACATGTCATCTAGAGAATGGGAGGGGGAGTGGAAATGGTTTGCAACTGGGAGGTGCAGTTGTTTGTTGCGAACCGAGTGGAGGTGTTCTGCAAAGCGGTCTCCAAGCCTCCGCTTGGTTTCCCCAATGTAGAGGAAGCCCCACCGGGTACAGTGGATGCAGTATACCACATTGGCAGATGTGCAGGTGAACCTCTGCTTAATGTGGAATGTCATCTTGGGGCCTGGGATAGGGGTGAGGGAGGAGGTGTGGGGACAAGTGTAGCATTTCCTGCGGTTGCAGGGGAAGGTGCCGGGTGTGGTGGGGTTGGAGGGCAGTGTGGAGCGAACAAGGGAGTCACGGAGAGAGTGGTCTCTCCGGAAAGCAGACAGGAGTGGGGATGGAAAAATGTCTTAGGTGGTGGGGTCGGATTGTAAATGGCGGAAGTGTCGGAGGATGATGAGGCAGGTGCTGAGGAAGGTGATGTGGCTGTGGTACCTGGTTTGCTTCAGGACATGGTCGAGCAGTTTCAAGGCCGAAGAGATTAGATGGAGACTGAGAGGTCCAGGAAGGTGAGGGACGTGATGGACCTCTCTGTCTCCATCTAATCTCTTTGGCCTTGAAACTGCTCGACCATGTCCTGAAGCAAACCAGGTACCACAGCCACATCACCTTCCTCAGCACCTGCCTCATCATCCTCCGACACTTCCGCCATTTACAATCCAACCCCACCACCCAAGACATTTTTCCATCCCCACTCCTGTCTGCTTTCCGGAGAGACCACTCTCTCCGTGACTCCCTTGTTCGCTCCACACTGCCCTCCAACCCCACCACACCCGGCACCTTCCCCTGCAACCGCAGGAAATGCTACACTTGTCCCCACACCTCCTCCCTCACCCCTATCCCAGGCCCTAAGATGACATTCCACATTAAGCAGAGGTTCACCTGCACATCTGCCAATGTGGTATACTGCATCCACTGTACCCGGTGTGGCTTCCTCTACATTGGGGAAACCAAGCGGAGGCTTTGGGACCGCTTTGCAGAACACCTCCGCTCGGTTCGCAACAAACAACTGCACCTCCCAGTCGCAAACCATTTCCACTCCCCATCCCATTCTCTAGATGACATGTCCATCATGGGCCTCCTGCACTGCCATAATGATGCCACCCGAAGGTTGCAGGAACAGCAACTCATATTCCGCCTGGGAACCCTGCAGCCATATGGTATCAATGTGGACTTCACCAGTTTCAAAATCTCCCCTTCCCCTACTGCATCCCTAAACCAGCCCAGTTCGTCCCCTCCCCCCACTGCACCACACAACCAGCCCAGCTCTTCCCCCCCACCTACTGCATCCCAAAACCAGTCCAACTTGTCTCTGCCTCCCTAACCGGTTCTTCCTCTCACCCATCCCTTCCTCCCACCCCAAGCCGCACCCCCAGCTACCTACTAACCTCATCCCACCTCCTTGACCTGTCCGTCTTCCCTGGACTGACCTGTCCCCTCCCTACCTCCCCACCTATACTCTCTCCACCTATCTTCTTTACTCTCCATCTTCGGTCCGCCTCCCCCTCTCTCCCTATTTATTCCAGTTCCCTCTCCCCATCCCCCTCTCTGATGAAGGGTCCAGGCCTGAAACGTCAGCTTTTGTGCTCCTGAGATGCTGCTTGGCCTGCTGTGTTCATCCAGCCTCACATTTTATTATTAAGTTAAACGTTCAACAGTCTTTGATAAGTCCTCTGTTTTCTCATTCTCCAGGAGATCTCAGCTGTCTGGAGCCGACACCACTACTACACATACAGTCACTGCTGCTGAAACTGATACCTCCCTGACCTTTCCTGGTGTCTTAGCAACATGCCTGGACAGAATCCACTCGCATGCTGAGCCCAGGCACTGCTAGGAGCTGCTAAGTCACCAGGAGGCACACTGTCAAAAGACTAGGCCAGGACCCACCGCAAGCTGCAGAGAGACCAGGCCAGGACTCACCATGAGCTTTTGAGAGATCAGTTTGGGTCCCATCATGAGCTGCTGAGACACCAGGCTGGGACCCACCAGGAGCTGCTGAGACACCAGGCTGGGCCCCACCACGAGCTGCTGAGAGACCAGGCCTGGACCCATGAAGTGCTGCTGAGAGACCAGGCCGGGACCCACCAGGAGCTGCTGAGACACCAGGCTGGGACCCACCAGGAGCTGCTGAGACACCAGTTTGGGACCTGCAATGGGGGAGGTGAATACCAAGAGAGGGAAAACATCTTAAAGGGAGGGAAAAAAGGTTAAAAAAGCACAAGAAAAAAGGAAACGAAAATTAAATAGAAGGAACAGAGGAGCTCTGGTTTGTGTCCTGCTCCACCACCAGCTTGAGCTAGCAATAATATGCTAAACTGTTGCATTCTGCAGGACTCATGCTTCTTTTTATAAAATGGCAGTTGATTTCCCCAGTCTGTTGAATTTTTAAACGTATCCAATGTGTTCTTCCAGAGAATAAAAACTTTGACAGGAAATTCTGTGGGAATTCTTGTGAGGTGTCCAACAGCCAACCATCCCCCTGCCATTCCAGTGAGCAGGCCTCCGCTTCCGCAGCCCCCAGACTGCAACCCGAAGATTCTCCCTGGCATAATACTGCAGGGTTGCAGGGCAGAAGAAAGATGAGCGGCAGAACATCATTTCTTCTGAAAACTACATCAAGGTGGCATAGATTAACACTGCCAATCATCTGGTCATCTTGCTTCTCAGTTAAACACTGCCTAAATGGTAATAACAAAAGCTCCAGTAGCAAAGGCCAATCAGAGGCACAACAGCTTGCAGAAGAGAACAGTGAGAGTCAGCTGAAACCCATTTGTATCGGGTCCACTGCAGCTTGCTGTGTAGGACAGACTGACAGTGTTAATGATGACTCAGCACATCCTGGGATATTGTCTGAGAACACAAGGTGTACAGCTGGATGAACACAGCACGTCAAGCAGCATCTTAGGAGCAGGAGAGCTGACGTTTCGGGCCGAGACGTGCTGTCCACAACCTGACTCAACAAATAAGAGGGTGAGACAAGATGGATCAGCAGGAGACAGGACATCTCCTCTGAAGTGGACTCTGATTCTGTAAATACTGAGATGGCCCAGGAGGGGACAGCAAGGCAAAGGGCTATGGTCTGATGAACAAGAAAGCATGCTGCAACTTCTCAGCCATCTGCATCGAAGGGGATTGAGCTACATGAGGATTTCCCTTTTACTAAAAGCATCACATTGCAGACACCAGGAATCTGAAATACAAACAACGTTTTGAGAAAATCAGCAGGTAGCATCTGTATAGAGAGATAAAGCATTAATTTTGAACCCAAAATGACTTTTTGGACATGTTATGTCAGACTGGTAGTTTAAATCTGCTTGTCTCTCCATAGAGTTTGTCATAATTTTGATTTTCTCCAACAATTCCTGCTTTTATTTCTTTTTTCTTAATGTTCTGTTTGTCATGGAGCAGCTGGCTAGCAAGCTCAGTTCAAGAAACATTCAGTTGCACACTATTGGTTGGATTAACAGTGATGTCCCACTTCTATCTGCTTGTGCTGTGTTAGGTTGGGGCAGAAAACCTCCGTCGACTTGTGCTTGTATTATGTTCACTTTGAGGTGGGGAACCTCAAAGAGTCTGCACAGATGCATACGCATCCTCTGCTGCCTGATTTGCTGCAGGCAGCTGAGGCAGAGAAAAGGTGGAAGGAGAAGGCACCTCTGGAAGGTCCTGACTGAAGCTTCAGGGATGCCTGTTTGTCACTCTACCTTTCTGTAGCTGCATGTTGCGCCCCTCCCTGCTCTGCTTTCTTTCAGAGAAGGGGGACCAGAAGTAAGTTGAAGTGCTTCTCTCCCTCATTCTCCTCTTGCCTTCCCAATGCAGGTCCAAGCCCATATCCAGCAGCCACTGCGAGCTCTGCAGGACCTGAGCTTCCATTTTGTCCAGAACCATGTCCTTGGAGGTAGCTATATGCTCACATACCAGGTTCATTACAGTAGACAGAAAGTGGACTAATTCCTCCATTTCCTCCTCCAATATAATGAAGGTCTCTTGCATGCCTGACTGATGTTCTTCCTTTACTTGTTGTGGAGATGCATCAATGAGGTGAAAACCAGATTGTATTGTGAAACCCACTTAGGCTAAAGTACCTACTGAGGTGACATTCCCCATGTTGGTTGAGGGTGCCAGTGGATATTGGTGGAGGGTGCAGGTGAATGTTGTGCCAATGCATCCTCTGAGGTGTCATAGGCTTCAGGCTCAGAGGTAGAGGTGCTGATAAGCCCTTACGGCCTTTGCTAATTTGCAATCTATTAAATCTGTGAAAGAGAAAAGAGAGAATTAGTTGGTGAAGGTGCAGAGGCCTCTTTGTAGAGGACTGTGGGACACTGGCTGCACTCCTGAGAAGAGCAGACCACAATTTTGCTCATTGGTTTCTGCCATTCTGAAAATCTCCAAGTTCCTTGTCCTCACCTACCAGGGGCATGGCAGCTTCCAAGAACGGTGGTGAGGATGCAGAGATCCAGATGGTCTCCACCGATCTGTGCTCTCTCCTTTCTGCTATGCATCTGCTTAAATTGCAGTGAGAGAAAGAGAAGAGTTGAATGAGATGGAAATGTGTGCAGGAGCCATCTGCGAGAATGTGTAGGCCTTCCAGCCAGTCTTCCATTCCCCAGTGAGTGTGTTGGGAGTGCAATGCCTGGGAAGTATTGGAAAGACTGGAAATATAAAGTTGGTGTGAGCTCTTGGGGCAGGTCATGCATGTCTAGTGAGGTGACATGGCTGTACAGTGATAGAAATTGACTTATAAACATAAAGTTCCAATGACAGTTTATGGTACTTCCCATGCAGAGTGCAGGAGATTGTTCATCTGCTTCCTGCACTTGTGCCTGGTTTCATTTACACATGTTTAAATCGCTGCCTTGTGTGTGACTTGGAACCAGCTCTCATGGGAGCGTTTCTTTCACCAATCAGAGGGGAAGGAATTTCCTTTCTGGTCTGGAGTTGAGTAATCAGTGAAGCATCATGAAAGAAAATATCCACCTCCTGGCACTTGGAAAACCTCTCTCGGAGTGAGATGAGGGATAACTGATAGCTTTCAAGAGTCCAAGGGTGGTCTTCAGATATGGATGTCAGTACCTTTTACCTCTGAAGGTGCCGTGGGTGCAAGCATGCCCACCCACCATCTGAATGTGACATACCATGTAAGTTCGCTTGCATGTAATGTGAGCTGAAGAGTAGATGATTACTTTGTAAAGATTGACAGACATGACACCATCTAAGACGGCAATTGAAAATCTTGGCAAGGTGACTGACCTCTCATTCCAAACTCAGGTTGCGATGAGTTGAAGAATAAGATGTTATTTCATTCAAAGAATAGATAGTCACCCAAAACTAATCATACACGCATTTCTGTAGAATTCAATTCAAGTCTTGGTCCTTTGCGTGGTCTGACATACAATTTTGTGCACTTTCTTGAGAGTCTGAATGGGCATAATTGACATTTAAATGTTGAAGTGTAAGCAGATATGAACTTCCACTGAGCCTCAATATGCTAAATGTTAAGAACTGTCCAGGGTCATTAGGTTCTAGTCATTTGGTTGAAAAGGTAGATATGACTTCATGAAAGTATTGCAAAGTTTTTGACCTTTGAATGTTTGAGTTTTTCCAGTGGCATGGAGCCCTCAAGCCATCATTGGCCCATATGACATGTTATAAAACTGACGTTTCTAGGATCGTTATGATGTGGGGCTTTATTTTGGCTAAAATGGTGTGGAGGTGCCAGTGTTAGACTGGGGTGGACTAGGTCAGAAGCCACAATACACCAGGCTGTAGTCCAACAGGTTTATTTGAATCACAAGTTTTCAGAGCACTACTTCTTCGTCAGGTCAAATAAACCTGCTGGGCTATAACCTGGTGTCATGTGACTTCTGAGCTAGAATGGAACAGAGAACAGTGTCACATGACCTGCTTCAAATCTCATTGACAACAAGCGTGGGCAGGTTGCTTCTTATGGGACAGACTTTTTCAGTGGAAGATACAAATTGCTCACATCTGTAGAATTTTAGCAAGGACATCTGGAATGGTTGTGGAGAGATTGTTGACCTCAACATTTCTCAGGAAGATGTGAGAAATATCAGACTTTATGAAAGGTGACACGTAATTGTCCATTGAACTCCAAATTAGAATTAAGTTGGTCATTTAGAAGTTAGTTATTTAATATTTCTACCTGATACAAAGCTACTCTGACTCATGTTGGGATGGGCTTTAAGCAGATACAGTCTAGGAAACCATTGTAAGATGATTTGCAGATATATTAAGGTATCCTTGAACTTCACACAGGTTAGCCTGCAAAAGTCAAGGAGGGGATGGCCCGGTGGTATTATCACTAGACTATTAATCCAGAATCCCTGGTGATGTTCTGGGGACCCAGGTTCAAATCCTGCCATTGGCAGATTGTGGAATTTAAGTACGATAAATGTCTGGAATTAGGAGTCTAATGATGACCATTGTGGATTGTGAGGGGAAAAGATGTCGTTCGCTAATGTCATTCAGGGGAAAAAAAACTGCCATTCTTATCTGGTCTGGCCGACATGTGGCTTCAGTCCCACCGCAATGTGATTTACACTTAGGGAAATTAGGGATGGGTAAAAAAAATTCTTGCCTGGCCAGTGACACACACATCCTGTAAATGAATAATTAAAACAAATCGAAGATACAGTGAGTCTACAGAGGTAGAGATGGCTAATTTCTAATGTTTACTGCACAGAATTCCCAGAAAATCAGGATACAGTTACACTCACAGAATCATACCTGACTGACATAATCTCAGACTCAAGCCTCACCATCCCAGGGTATGTCCCATCCCACTGATAGGACAGTCCCAGTGGAGGTGGCAGCACTGTAGTATTCGGTTGGATAAGTGTTCCCCTAGGAATTTTCAATATTGACTTTGGATTCAAGGAAGTCCCATGAATCAGGTCAAACATGGGCAAGAAAACCAACTGCTGATTCTCACCTGCTACATTGCTAACACTCCCTGACGGATGAACGCCGAATCAGCCCACCTCATGTTGAGCATTGGCAGCTGCATTGAGGGCGGCAAGGGCAAAAATGTACTCTGAGTGGGGAACTTCAATGTCCATTTCCAAGAGTAGCTCCCCTGCTGATGTAGGATATCTTTCAGCATGTAATATGGTATTACCACTGCACTAAATGGTGCAGAATTCAACAGATCTGGCAAATCAAAACAAGGCCATTTGATGATATATAGCATCAGGGAGCCCAAGCAAAACTGGACTCAATGGGAGAGAACAAGGTGTAGAGCTGGATGAACCCACAGGCCAAGCAGCATCGGTGGAACAGGAAAGCTGCCGTTACGGGCCTCGACCCTTCTTCAGAAATGGGGGAGGCGAAGGGGGTTCTGAAATAAATAGGGAGAGAGGGGGGAGGTGGATAGAAGATGGATAGAGGAGTCAACAGGAATTAGGCGGTAAACCCTCTGCACCCTGGAGTCTTCCCTAATACGAAGGAAAATGGTTGCAATTGTTCGATATCTTCGCCAAAGGACATCATTCAGGTGCTCCTCAGTCTATTGCAAATGGTAATAAAATTAGTGTCACACAAGTGTCAGGCAATTACATCTCCAGCAAGGAAGTCCTCCTTGGCATGCAATTACATCAGCATCACTGAATTCCCACAATCGTCATGGGGGAACAGCATTAACCAGAAAGTGAGTTGGACCAGCCATATACATTCTGTGGTTACAAGATTAGCTCTGAGCTTAAGAATTCTGTGACGAGTAACTTCACTCACTGACTCTGCAAAGTCTGTCCATCATCAACAAGGCACAACTCCAGAGTGTGATGGAATATTCCTCACATACCTGAATAAGTTCGGCTTCAACAACATTAGGGAAACTTGTGATCAGAAAGGTATTTTTTCTGAAGAAGAGTCTTGACCCGAAACATCAGCTTTCCTGCTCCTCGAATGCTGCTTGGCCTGCTGTGTTCATGCAGCTCTACACCTTGTATCTCAGATTCTCCAGCATCAGCAGTCCCTACAATCACTGATCTTGGAAGGTCATTGGATGCCAGTTTTGTCTGCTTTTATGTCAGGTTTTCTGTATAGTACTTTATTTTTTTCCACAGATTCTGTTCTCAACGAAATGATTAAAACTAGTGATTAAAGCCAATCACCTCCCAGTGATTGAGAAATATAAGAATACAGCACTCGGGCACATCTAACATGGTGCCCAGCTGCCTACCTTCTTCAGGGAGAAAGGTGGCTTTGTGGATATGTGACAAGACTCATAATCATGGCAAACCTGGCTTTGAATCCCACTTTGGCAGATGGTGGAATTTGAACTGAATAAAAATCTCAAATAAAAAAAATACTAGCCTCATGGCAGCCATGTAACAAGACGGTCAAAGTGTTATCCAAATGAATGCCCTTCAGGGAACAAAGCCTGGCCTGGCCTACAAGTGACTCCAAATTCATTGCAATGGGGTTGACTTTGAACTGTCCTCAAGGCAATTAGGAACAGACAGTGACGCCCAAATCCAGTGAACAAATAATAAGCAACTTGATGTCAGAAGAGCCCTGAGATCAAGGCTCCTGCCTGTTTTTGGAAAATTTACAGCACAGGATGGAACCCCAAAGCTAGGGACTACAACAAATGATTTATCAGACAACTGACAAAGGGTTTCATTACTTACCCTCTTCAGCTGAATATATAATGACTACTGGGCTGTAAGGGCCTTCGCCTTTGTTATTGTAGACTCCGACTTTTACTTCATAAGGACAGAAAGGTGGCACACTTTCATTCCTAAACACGTATCTTGATGCGTCTGCCGAGGTTACTGCTGCCTTCATCCAGCTTGTCGTTCCCAACAGTCGGAAAGCGACAACATATCCAAAGCCTTCACCATTTTGTAACTCTTCAGGCACAGGCTGAGAATCAAAGGTTAAAAAAACATTGTTACCAAAAAGAAACTGCAACAACTTATATTTGTGTTGCACAAGATATTTTACATAGAGAAGAAAGATCTGAAAGAAACTAGCAATGTGACCAAATGCAAAGACATCAAAAACCACCAACTGTTGGCCTGAGACTAAACCTTCGCAGAGGCATAAAGTTCCACATTGGCTCCCAACTGGCTTTGCTTTTCAAACTTATTGTATTAGGCACCAGAATCATCTTGCGTGTTTTTGCAATTGGTAGACAAACCAATGGAACAGAAAACTGTTCCAAAAGCTTTCCAGAGCATTCATTACATTTGTTTTTCATCATTTTAACCCTTAACACACTAAAGAAATGAAAAATTGGTTCAAAAGTATTACTGGAAACTTTCCTGGTGGCTTTCAGCTGTTTGGAAACTCCTGGTGTCATGAAAGACATTACAAATGTGTCATTATCCATGCTTTCTGTCCACAATTTCAGTCACTGAGGGAGCTGAAATATAGGATGTGACTGGAAAAAAAAATACTGACAACATTTATGTTCGGTGATATGAACGGCAGCTCTCAAAATGGCCAAACATTTACATAACTTCACCTTGCAAATTACAAAGTTAGCCCCCACATCCAGCTCCAACTCTTCTACCAGCCCTACATCCAATCCCAGCCCCAAGCCCTGTCGGGTCTTCACTATCACCCCCCGACTTCCTCTTCACTGAGAACAAATGGTCAGTCCTCACTAAAGGGACACATCTTCTTTACCCTCCGCCCACAGATCAATGAATGCCACACATGTCTGGATGTTGAACACTTTGTCTGCCACCTCTGCGCCTATTTCTTTGACCAGGTGTCCAACCCACCCTTCACAGATCCCTTCTCCCACCTCCAACACCCCATCCTCCAGGACACCACCCCAAGGCCTCCTACTCTCCCTCGACCTCATCATCTCCATCTGCTGTCGCAACATCAATCGCCTCAACCTTTCCACCCCCTCACGCACTCCATCCTCTCCCTCACAGGACACACAGCCTGCTCGGTCCATCCAGTCCATCCACAAGCTCACCATTAAACCTGTAGATAAGGGAAGCACAGTAGTAGTATGGAGCACAAACCTTTGCGGCCAGGCATCAACTCTCTTACACGTCCTCCTACCGTCCCCTCGATTATGACCCCACTCCTGACCACCAAAACGTTATCTCCCAGACTCATAACCTCATCACTTCAGGTGACCTTGCGCCCACAGCCTCCAAACTCATCGTTTCCCAACACCACTCCGCCCATTTCTATCTCCTTCCCAAAATCCACAAGACTGACTGTCCAAGCTGACCCATTGTCACTGCCTGCTCCTGGCCCAATGAAATTATCTCTGCCTACTTGCCTCTGGTTTTTCTCCCCTGGTCCAGGAACTCCCCACCCATGCCTTCCCCTTCCTTCAAGACTGACAATTCCTTGGCCCCTAAAACCTCATCTTCACATGGACAGCCAATTCCTGTACACTTATATCCCCCACACGGATGACCTAAAAGCCCTCTGCTTCTTTTTCTCCCATAGGCCCAGTCAGACCCCTCCCCCAACACGTTCATCCACTTAACTGAACATGTCCTTACCTTGAACAACTTCTCCTTTAATTCCTCCCACTTCCTACAGACTAATGGGGTGGCCATGGATACTCATATGTGTCCAAGCTATGCCTGCCTTTTCGTATGATACATGGAACAGTCCCTCTTCCGCTACTGCACTGGCAGTAAACCCCACTCTTCCTCTGCTCAATCGATAACTGTAACAGCCGTGCCTTGTGCTTCCACAAGGAGCTTGAACAGTTCATCAACCTTACTAAGATTTTTCACTCCAACCTTAAGTTCACCTGGACCATCTCTGATACCTCTGTCTCCTTCTTGGACCTTCCTGTCTCCACGTCTGGTGACTTCCTTGAAACAGACATCTATTTCAATCCCAATGACTCCCACAGCTACCTGGGCTACACCCCTCTCATCCATCTTCCTGCAAGATTGCGATCCCCTCCTGCCAATTTTTCCACCTCCGCCGTGACTGGTCCCAAGATGGGGCATTCCACTCCTGAACATCCCAGATGTCCTCATACTACAAAGATCGCAATTTCTCCCCTTCGGTGGTCAAAAATGCTCTCAACCACATCTCTTGCATTTCCCACATCTCTGCCCTAACATCCCCTTTCCCCAACATAAATAAAGATAAAATCCTCCTTGTCCTCACATATCACCCCACCAACCTCCGTATCCAATCTATCATTCTCTGACACTTCTGCCACCTACAATCCGACTCACAACCATGGAGGTATTTCCCTCCACACCACATCTGCCTTTCACAGGGATGACTCTCTCCACGACTGCCTCGTCGGCTCCACACTCCCCACTAGCCCCACCACCCCCAGCGCCTTTCCCTACAAACATAGGAAATGTTACTCCTGGCCCTATAGCTCCCCGCTGACCCCCATTAAAGGCATAAAACAAACCTTCCACATTAGATAGGGGTTCACCTGCACATTCCCCAACGTGGTCTACAGCATCCACTTCTCCCTACGTGGCCTCCTCTAAATCAGTGAGACCAAGCGGAGATTCGGAGGCTGTTTTGAAGAGTATCTGCACTCTGTACGCAATAAAAGCCAACACCTTCTGGTCATGAACCATTTTAACTCCCCATCTCACTGCCTGGGTGACATGTCCATCCTGGGCCTCCTCCAGTGTCACAATGATGCCAACCACAAACTGGAGGAGCAGCACCTCATATTTCACTTCAGGATCATAAATGTGGATTCCACCAGCTTTAAAATCTGCCCACCCCGGCTTCATCCCATGTCCAACCCTCCCTCTTATCCCTGCCTCCTTGACCTGAAACCACCTGTCCATTTTCTCTCCCACCTATCTGCCCTTCCCATTTTACTGAACAATCCCCACCACTCCCTACTTGCATTCAGCTATAACCATCCACATACCTTCCCCAGCCCACCCCTCCTCTCTCTATTTATTTCTGAGTTCCCTTCTCCCTCCCCCATTTCTGAAGAAGGGTCCTGAGCCGAAACATTAACTTCCCGGTTCCTCTGATGCTGCTTGGCCTGCTGTGTTCCTCCAGCTCCACACTGTATTATCTCTGACTCCAGCATCTGCAGTTCTTGCTATCTCAGAAATGAATCATGCTGTCTGGGTGTAGCCCATCAGAGCAATCAACCTCACAGTTCACAGGCCTGAATCCATCACAGGTATTGAGGTGGCTTGCAAGCTGAGCCATTATCTTCAATCCGTCTGCGTAACCGACCCTGCCAGCTGAGGAGGAGAAACACTACCAAGTCTAGTCACTGTTAAAAATGGACCTGGAATGAGGGTTCCCCAGCTTTTAATGACTATCATTAGGAACTGGCTACTTTGTCAATGATGGTAAGATCATACCAAGTGTTATGCCACTTGGTTGTCTTTTGACCCCCAGAGGTGAAAAACAATCCTTCAGCCTGAGAAAGGTGAGAGCTCTTTGTGTTAATCCAATTGATTATGCTGCTTAGTTGGGAGGTTTATTGTGATTACACATAACTGAAGCTCCAGCACAACCATGAATGTGCCCCCAACCCCTCCCAAGACTCGCATATAATTAGTTGCTGACTAATTGGTTCCAATAGTTCTTTCCAGACAATACAATTATCAATCTGTATGTACAATCTACAACAGTAGCCATTCGTGTTAAAAAACACTATTCCTCTGGAGTCAGACAGACAACAAGTAGGTTATAGCAAAAAGAAATGCCTTTCTACAAGAGTGTACAGAGCTGATGCTGCTCTGTAATTGATTAGCCACACCACAGATACCATCTTCAACATAAACCAAATAGTTACTGACTTCAAAGGAAACATCAGAGGTTGTCTGTCAAGACTTCAAATCACCTCTGCTGGAATCTTTCAAGAAATCACAGAACATGGCCTAAAACTGGCCAACACATCAATCTGCAGGATGTGTATCTGACTGGCTTTCTGTTGGACACTTTCAAACAACTTAACATACCCTGCTCTCCTTGTAACTTACTGCCGTTTGTGTGTGAACGTCCCTTGGCTGTATTTGGGCTGTCAGTTGGAACACATTTCTTTTTCATCTATTGGGTAGTCAGTCAATAAGTGCCATTCTTTTAAAACTCACAAGAAAATCTGTGTGTATCTTTTACAGTCACAGTTCTTAAGCAGTTAAATACACATTAAAGCAACCAGCAACACACCAGTCACAGTCAAGATCGAAAGTCGTTCTCCCACTTTCCACCTAGCCATCAAAGGGACAAAATCTTTGTATCTTTCTCCATCATCATGGTCTTGTTTCCTTGACCATATGTACTAGCTTGGGGAGAACAAAAAGGAGAAAATTTTTGATTTTGGTTGAAGTTTCTGCAACTGATTACAGGAAATTTAAAATAAATTCTTAGTAAAAGTTCAAGACCAGCAAAGCATCATTGAACCAGAGTACAATTTAAAAAATAATTCCTATTTTACCTGTGCAATTTAATGTTTACCATAATCAAGCACAGATTTAATGCAGCGATGAATTTCTTTCTGGAGCAAATAGGTGAGATGGTATTGATAAAGTCATTACAGTCTTTAACAGAGGCCTTGGTAAGTTTATGAGGAACAAGGACATTTTAGGTGCTGAGAGCAAATGGGCTGTTTGTTGAGACTAGGTTATCATGGGCAACTGAAATTTTAAACTTTCTTGATTGCTTTAGATGTTTGGAAGTGAAATTTTCTCAGAACTGGCTAAAATCTTTGCTGTTTTCTTTAACTTGTTAGGAGACAACTTGTATGGGCCACTAGTATGAAAGATGTAATCATTAATGGGGTGAAATACATTCATTGTTGCTGCTGGATACTTATTGCCTTTCTTACTGCAGTATGTGCATTGTGATATGGAACCAAATTTAGGATCATTGGGTAAAATTAAACGCTATTGTTGTCCAATATTTTTGTCTTGCTTCGATATTATTGCATTCAATTCTATCCAGTGATTCTGTACTTCTCATGTGTTAATAGATGAGCATTTTTTGGCATAATTCTGCTTTTGAAAGTTCAACCTGTGAGGGTAAATTGAGCTTACCTCCCAAGTTATGACCAGTTCAGAGCGACTGCCACCTCCGCCGCTAACATTTGCTGGACCCATGTCAGGAACTGTAAAGAAACAAGAAAAATAGATAAGTTTAGATCAAAGGAAACCAGGACAGGAAGCCTGCTGTCAAGGAAAATGAAATCCTTCTCTCATTTAACAAAATTCACTGGTTTCTGCTGCTCCCAAATTAATGTGAATATGAAATACATACCACACTCATAATCATAGCTTTATTAGTCATTAAATTTATATTTATTAATATTTAAAAGCTTTAAGTCCATTCTCAGTGCTCATTTGACCATGCACATAAATAGCATAGGACATATATATGTAAACGTATTAACTATTTATATTTGATCCGAATATTTATTTAAAAATGAAGCCACTTGTCCTCTTAAATGACACAAGTGCAACTCCAGATATATTTACATTTCTGACTAATGTTTTTGGATATTTTCATTGTATATGGGCAATAAACACAAAAATTATGGTTAATACTTTGCTGTAGCCTGCCAACTATCAACTGTAGGCTGCTTCTGTTCTGAGCACAAGAAGCTGCAGTCTGCTCAGAATGAACTCTTCGTACAAATGTAAGTAAATCGACTGCCTGCAAAGCGTGCAGACAAGGAGTGTAATTTGTGCATAATTACATTTCAATCCAAATAACCCCTTTTGTGTTTCAAAAATCAAAAAAAAGCATGCATGGTCCTGTGCATTTTGACTTTTCCAAGTTACCCAATACACAGAGTACTGTTCTCAGCAGCTTCTGCATGTACATTATATCCATAATCATGGTCTCTTAATGGCACGCATATATGTTGTTTTTGGCTGCTCATCTTGATGATGTTCCTTCACTGGGGAGAGTTTCCATGTCATATGTTGTTGCCATGAAGCCTGTCAGCGGGTTGCTGTAGACCTCTGGGTCTGGTGGTTGATCTGTAGATTGTATAAGTGATGAGCTTGTGTCTTACTGATCAGCTGCCTGCAGTTGAGGAACAGCTCTTCCAGTTGTGTTTTTGCCTACAGTTGTGAAGTTATTTCCAATATCTGAGAAGACAATTACTCTTTGCAGGTCTCAACTTGCTACTGTGCTGACATTCGTTGGGAGTGTTGAAGGTGGCTCTCAGATGCTCAACTCTGACAATAGTATAGCACTGCCTTTTCAGTGTGGCTTTGACCCTCATGTTTGTTATTACCTCTACCTTCAGTAGCTTTTCTGCTATGAGAAGAGTAGTTTGGTTACAGTGTGACATTAGTCTTCAAATTAAGCAAAATTCCATGCCATCAAGAGGTATGTTCTTTTACTTTGGGGACATGATAAACTCGTGGTATTATCGCTGGATTATTAACCAGAGATTCAAATAACGTTCCAGGGATCCGGGTTCAAATCCCATCATGGCAGATGGTGGAAGTGGAATTCAATAAATATCTGGAATTAAGAATCTAATGAAGACCGTGAATCCATTGTCAATTATTGGGAAAAGCTCATCTGGTTCACAAATGTCCTTCAGGGAGGGAAACTGCCATCCTTACCCAGTCTGGCCTACATGTGACTCCAAACCCACAGCAATGTGCTTGACTCTTAACTGCCCTCTGGGCAATTAGGGATGGGCATTAAATCCTGCCAGGCAGTGACACCCTCGTCCCATAAATGGATAAAGGAACTTGAGGGTGAAAAATGTGTGCTGGTTTTGCTTGATTTCTTTTCACTGTAATTCTGTTGCCAAATTTCAATGCAGCCTCAACCTTTCCATTTGACTGAGGTAAGTGTGGAGATGATGTATGGTGTTGATTTTCCCACTCATTTAAGAAGTGACTCAATTCTTTGTTTGGGAACTGAAGGGAATTCCCACTAATCAAGGAAAGACTGTAATAGCTCAAATGAGCTTTCAGACATTCGACAGTCTCAGGGGTAGCTATTAAAGTTAACTAGTGCGCCTCCCAGTTGTCAGTAGAGTCTGTTATCCATGCTCTGAATGGGATGCCATGTGTCATCAGCAGCTGCCAAGCACGCTTCGCTTGATATTCAACACAAACACTGCCTTGGCTAATGCGTTCCTTGACTTTGTTGCTCATGTTTGGCTGATAGAGCAGTCGTTCCCAACCTTTTAGTATCAAGGCATGAAGGCTGTACAACTGAACTAATCTCCCTTTCCTTAACCAAGCGGAGGCTTGGGGACCGCTTTGCAGAACACCTCCGCTCAGTTCGCAAAAAACAACTGCACCTCCCAGTCGCAAACCATTTCCACTCCCCCTCCCATTCTCTTGATGACATGTCCATCATGGGCCTCCTGCACTGCCACAATGATGCCACCCGAAGGTTGCAGGAACAGCAACTCATATTCCGCCTGGGAACCCTGCAGCCATATGGTATCAATGTGGACTTCACCAGCTTCAAAATCTCCCCTTCCCCGACTGCATCCCTCAACCAGCCCAGTTCGTCCCCTCCCCCCACTGCACCACACAACCAGCCCAGCTCTTCCCCCCCACCCATTGCATCCCAAAACCAGTCCAACCTGTCTCTGCCTCCCTAACCGGTTCTTCCTCTCACCCATCCCTTCCTCCCACCCCAAGCCGCACCCCCAGCTACCTACTAACCTCATCCCACCTCCTTGACCTGTCCGTCTTCCCTGGACTGACCTATCCCCTCCCTACCTCCCCACCTACACTCTCTCCACCTATCTTCTTTACTCTCCATCTTCGGTCTGCCTCCCCCTCTCTCCCTATTTATTCCAGTTCCCTCTCCCCATCCCCCTCTCTGATGAAGGGTCTAGGCCCGAAACGTCAGCTTTTGTGCTCCTGAGATGCTGCTTGGCCTGCTGTGTTCGTCCAGCCTCACATTTTATTATCTTGTAATCTCCCTTCTCTTCACATTTACGGTGTCGAATGTTGACAGATATTGCCTTCAATAATAGGCATGGAGGCTCCAGAGGAGATTAGAGGCGTGGTTGCCAACAATGTACAGCCGATGACACATGAGAACTGTCAATGTGATATTGGTCACCTCAATTTCTCTGTCCCTCTCACCAAATCCAACCTATCTCTCTCCAAACTGACTGCACTCGTGCACTTAGATCTAACCCTGACTTTGTTATTAAGCCTACCGATAAGGGTAGTGCTGTTGTAGTCTGGCGAACTGACTTCTACACTACAGAGGCTGAGCACCAGCTCTCAGATACCTCTACCTAACCTCTCCAGGACCATGACCACACCATGGTGCATCAGGCCATTGTATCTACAATGGTAGCTGATCTCATTTCGTCTGGTGACCTCCCCTCCACTGCTTCCAAGTTGATAGTTCCCTAGCCCTGCACAGCTCCTTCTAAAAATCCATAAACAGGACTGTCCAGGCAGACTCATTGTTTCAACCTGCCCCAGAATTCATCTCTTCCTACCTTGACTCACACTTCTCTCCCCAGTCCAAGGCCTGCCTGCGTACATCCATGTTTCATCTGATGCTTTACGCTAGTTTCAAAACTTCCAGTTTGCAGGTTCCAGCCTCCTCCTCTTTACCATGGATGTGCAATCCCTTTACATGTCCATTCCCCATCAGGAAGGTCTTAGGGCTCTCCAATTCCCCTTATAGCAAACATCTGAACTGTCCCTGCCCACCACCACCCTCCTCCACTTGGCTGAGCTTGTCTCCACCCTCAACAAATTCTCTTTTAACTCCTCTCATTTTCTTCAGGTTAGAGGGGTGGCCATGGGTACCTGCATGGGCCACAGTTATGCCTGTCTCTTTGTTGGGTGCGTGGAACATTCCTTGTTCCAGTCCTATACTGGTATCCACCCACAACTCTTTCTCTGATATAACGATGATATCATCGATGCTGTTTCCTGCTCTTTTCAGAATTGGAAAAGTTCACCGAGTTCACTTCCAATTTCCACCTTGCCCTCACTTTCACCTAAATTATTTCTGATTCCTCTTTTCCCTTACTCAACAGCTCTATTTCCATTTCTGGGAAATCCACTGACTCCCACAGCGACCGGGACTATACATCCTCACATTCCACTTCCTGTAAAATACGCCATCCCATTCTCTCAGTTACTCCATTTTTGTCGCATATGTTCAGACGAGGCTGACTTCGACAAGGGAGCCTCCGAAACAACCACCTTCTTCCTCAACCGAGGATTTCCTAGCATCCCAGTCGACAGGGCCCTCAACCAGGTCCGACTCATCTCCCGCACTTCTGCCCTCACTCCTTCTCTTCCCTTCCACAACGGCAATAGGGTTCCCCTTGTCCTTACCTATCGTCCCACCAGCATACATATCCAGAAGATCATCAGATGCCATTTCCACCACTTCCAGTGAGTTGCCATCATCAGACACATCTTCCCCTCCTCTCCCTTGTCTGCCTTCTGTAGGGATCATTCCCTCCAGGACACCCTGGACCACTCTTCCTTCAACCCCAACACCTCCCTACAGCCCGACGGCACGTTCCCCTGTAACCAGCAATGGTGCAACACCTTTCCATTTACCTCCTCCTTGGCCAGTATCCAAGGGCATAGGTGAAGCAGCACATCACCCGCACTTCCCAGAATCTAGTCTATTGCATGAGCTGCTCACAATGTGGTCTCCTCTGCACTTGGGAAACAAAGTGTATACTGGGGACTGCTTTGCAGAACATCTACATTCTCCTTGCAATTAAGACTCTGAGCTACCTGTTGCCTGCCACTTTAACACACTAGTGTATTCCCTGGCCACATATGTCTGTCTCTGGTTTGCTGCAGTGTTCCAGTGAAACTCAATGCAAGCTGGAAGAACAACACCTCATTTTCCACTTGGGGACCCTGCAGCCCTCCGGACTCAAAACTGAATTCAGCCATTTTAGGGCCTAAACTCTCTCACGTACTCGCCTCCTACTCCACAGGCCTTGTTATCATGTAGCCTTGCATTACACACTAACTATTGATGGTCACTAACAGTCCCCATTAACAACTATTCACTCTCCTAGCCAGATTGTTGTGCACTAACAAGGTGTAGAGCTGGATGAACGCAGGAGACCAAGTAGTATCAGGGGAGCAGGAAAGCTGACGTTTTGGGTCTAGACACTTTTTTTCCTGAAGAAGGGTCTAGACCTGAAACATCGGCTTTCCTGCTCCTCTGACGCTGCTTGGCCTGCTGCGTTCATCCAGCTCTACACCTTGTTATCTCAGATTCTCCAGCATTGGCTATCTCATTATGAAGTCATTTGTCTATCCAACTGCTCTTCCCTCTGTTCGGGCTCTGTCCTATAGTTTATTCCCCACTCCATCAAACTAAAATACCAAGCCCTTATATCCAAAATGTTCAAACAGGGGAAAATCATGTACTGCATTAGGCCTGAGGTTTTTCAACTTTGCTCACTGGATTATTGATTATTGAGGAAGATTTAGGTGTTGGCAGGATCAAAGTAATATTAAATTGGTTGCATTACTGTGGTTCAGCAAGGACAAAAGAAATTAGGAAAATGATTCCTTGAAAAAATACAGAAGGGTGGTGTAGTGGTAGCAAGTAGGTTGAAACAAAGGCATCTGAACTTAAAACAGAGCTAATAGCAAGACACCACTATCATGAGATGGGCAGAACACTGGAGACGTGTTTAGTTCATTGTAAACAGACACACCATCCTCACATTTTAAGCCATTTTTCAGTACTCTATTTCAAAACCACTGAATACATGCATTCGTATGTGATCATCATTTCTGATCAAAACTAAGTTGCTTAGCCTATTTATTCTATGCCTTTTTTCTGAATGTGCAATAACCAAGGCTTTTACAAATTAATTTTGAAATTCAGCGCAATATTTCATTGAATTTGCAAAATTTTAAAAATCTGGTGAAAGACAGCTTAATGCAAATGTTTTGCTAAGCATGTTAAGCCCAGTCATTTTAGCCTTTCATCTATTTTTTGCCAGACAGGCAAATCAGCAATACTTGAGAAAATTATTCTCCAGCAAAACCATGAAACTCATAAACCAGATTATTGAAAGAGATTCTAAAGGACAAAAAAATTATAATTCAGTGAAGACCATTGGAGCAAACTAATCTCCACCATTCGTTATGCTCTGCATAATTGTCCGCTCACTTTAAGTCCTAAAGTCATAAAAAAGTCTGTCAAATGAAAGGATTGTGTTCAAACCTTGCGCCACTTTTGTATGGCCAAGAGATTTCGAGGAGTCTGGAGTTCAACCATGATTTCTCTGTGGCAATGCCTCAGTGTACAAAAGTTTCTTTGCTAACCAATCACTACCCTTTTCTTCTGGTATCTAAATTGTTGTAATAATTTGAAATTTGACTTTCTTATTTAGGATGTGGAAGCATTGGAAAAGGCACAGAGGAGATTTACCGGGATGTTGCCTGGTCTGGAGCAAAGGTCTTGTGAGGAAAGGCTGAGGGGCTTGGGCCTGTTCTCATTGGCGAGAAGAAGGCTAAGAGGGGATTTAATAGAGACATACAAGATGATCAGAGGATTAGATAGGGTGGACAGTGAGAATTTTTTTCCTAGGATGATGACATTGGCTTGTACGAGGGGGCATAGCTGCAAATTGAGGTGTGATAGATTTGAGACAAATGTCAGAGGCAGATTCTTTCCTCAGAGAGTAGTAAGAGTGTAGAAAGACCTGCCTGCCAATGTAGTTAACTCAGCCACATTAGGGGCAAATAAACAGTCCTTGGATAAGCATTTGGATGATGACGGGGTGGTGAAGAGGGATGGGCTTAGATTAGTTCACAGGTAGGCGCAACATCGAGGGCCAAAGGGCCTGTTCTGCACTGTATTGTTCTATGTTCTATGTTCTTGCCTTTGTCCAGATGAGTGCAAGATGAAAAACTTTGGTAGCATGTCTTGCTTTTCATGAACAATAATTCACCTGGTCTTGTTGGTTTGAAATCCAGAGTTTGAAAATTAACTTAGGGCTAGATGCATTTCACTGCAAAATAAGCAACAACTTTTTACTTTAGAGACACGTGGCAGGATATAAAATGTGTATTTTTTTTTAAGACCCTTTCAGCCATCAAACCTGATCAGTTTGCACATGAGAAATAAATTACTGGTCATGTTTGCATAAAATTGAACTTTTATTTTCTATCTTTTTGGTAGTTTAAATATTTATGGAAGGAAAGTTTGAATTGATACCAATGTGAAACTGCTGTGGTTTAACCCAGTGAAGCCACCTTGGACTAAAACTTCATTTTGGGTTGTCCATTGTGCCAATTTCTAGTGGTTTGTGGAGAGTCACAAGTAGAATTGCCCATTTCCCACACAAAAGTTTCATATCTGAGGACTCCTCAGGTTACGTCAGGAATTACATTAATTGTTGCCAACTGAACATTGACATGATGCTGAGCTACCTTAATGTGATGGAATGTTCTGCAGCAAGAAATCACTCAATCCCAAAGTGGGAGTGGAAGTGGATCCTACTGTGCATTCTACTGGGCCTTCCATTTCATGGCCTCCAATGTCAAAGTCACGTCAACTAGCACGGTGTTAAATGGGGCAGGCTTTGAACAGGTTTAGCAACTGAAGACTGGTCACCCATGAGGCACTGTTGGCTGACCATCAACAGCAGCATAACTGTACTCCAGCACAATCTGCAAGATCATGGCCCAGCATATCCACTCAACCATTACCATCAAGCCAAAGGATCAACCCTGGTTCAATGGACAGTGTGGGAGTGTATGCCAAGACACGCACCAGGCATACTTGAGATGGCAAATTGGTGTAGCTACTAAACAGGACTACTTGCATGCCAAGTAGCATAAGCAGTAAGTGATAAACAGAGTTTAAAAATCCCACCACCAGCAGATCAGATCTCAGCTCTTCAGTCCTGCGATATCCATTCATAACAGCTCACTGGAGGAGGTTCCATCCTCGATAATGGAAGAGCCCAACACATATGTGCAAAATATTCACAGAAATCTTCAGGATGCCAAGTGAATGATCTGACTTGGCCAGCTCCAGTGGTCCCCAGCATCCCAGATATCAGTCTTCAGTCAATTTGATTCATCCCATATGATTTCAAGAAATGGTTAGAGACACAGAAGCTGCAAATGCTCTGGGCCCTGACAATGTTCCAGCAAGAGTACTGAAGACATGGTCTAGAACTTGCTGCTACAATAGCCAAGCTATTCAGTACAGTTACAACGTTGGAATCTACCAAACAATGCAGAAAATTTCCCGGGTATCTCCTGCACACAAAATGCAAATCAAATACAACCTAGCCAGTTACTACCCCATCAGTCCACTCTTGATCACCAGTAAAGTGATGGAAGGTCGCACCAACAGCATTTACTCAGTAGTAATCTGCTCACTAACATCCTGTTTGGACTCAATAGGGCCACTCAGCTCTTGGTCTCATTACAGTTTTCATTCAAACATAGACAAAAGAGTTGAATTTCAGAAGTGAGATGAGAGTGACAGCCTTTGACTTTCAGGCTACATTTGATTGAGTAGGGCATCAAGGAGCCCTAGCAAAACTGGAATGAATGTGTCTCAGGGGACAAACTCTCAGCTGGTTGGAGTCTTACCTGGCACATCGAAAGATGGTTGTTAGAGGTCAGTCGCCTCAGCTCCAGGAGGTCTCTGCAGGACTTTCTGAGTCCTAGGACAAACAATCTTCAGCTGCTTCATCAATGACTTTTCTTCGATCATAATGTCAGGAGTCAGGATTTCTGCTGGTGATTGCAATGTTCAGCACTGTTTGCGGCTCATCAGACACTGAAGCGGTCCATGTTGAAATGCAACAAGATTTGTACAATACCCAGAGTTGGGAAGGCAAGTGAAGTAACATTCACACCACACAAATGCCAGGCCATGACCATCTCCAATAACACTTGGTCTAACCACCGCCCTTTGAGATTCAATAGCATTACCATCATCAAATCCCCTGCTTTTAAAATCTTAGGCATTGCTATTGACCAGAAACTCAACTGGACTTGATACATCGACTACAATAGTACAAGAGCAGGTCAGAGGCTAGGAGTGCTCTATCGAGTAACTTACCTCCTGACTTTCCAAAGCATGTCCACCATCTACAAGGCATCAGTCACAAGTGTAATGGAATATTCTCCACCTGCCTGGAGGAGTGCAGTTCCAAAAGCACTCAAGAAGCTTGGCAAGATTCATGACAAAGCAGTCTACTTGATTGGCACCACATCCACAAACAGTCACTCCCTCCACCCCCAATGCTCAGCTGAGGCAGTGCGTACCATCTCCAAGTTGTACTTCAGAAATTTAAAGGAACAGATACATGGGAATACCACCTCGTGCAGCTTCCCATCTGAGCCACTCACCATCCAGAATTGGAAATATTTTACTGTTCCTTCACTGTCACTGGATCAAAGTCCAGGAACTTCCTTCCCACAGGCAGCTCATGATCTGCAACTGTTCAAGAAGATGGTCCACCACCACCTTTTAAAGGGCAATAAACTGCGGATGGGCAATAAATGTTGGCCGGCCAGCAACCTCCACATCCAATAAGTAAAAGTAAAAGCTCTTTTGATTTTCCTGGCTGATGTGTAACATTTCTATCCTGCATATCAAGCCACATAGAGTTCGATTTGCTGTATCACTCATCCACTGCTAAAATGGCCATTTCAGAATTTCCAATTTCGTTGTTTCTTAAATCCCCCGTTCTTCTTTCTTTTTCTCAGCTAAATTTATTCTTTAATCTCTTCCTTCTGTCCCCTGTATAACTCCACCTTCTTGTGTGCTAACAATCTCCAACTTTAATAAAATGCTCAATTTGTTTAAACTGAGTTTGTTGCACATTTTTCAAAATAGCTACTTTTGTTTTGGAGCAAAATCTTGGATCTCTGGAAGAAATTAATTTTATTTTTAAAAAATTATGTGTGTCTCCACATATGCCATGACTTGCGTGTAAATCATATCCACTTTTTACAATAAATGATCAAACACAACTAATCCTGTGTGGTTTCTGGATTTCTCAGTATGCCTGTGCATATCAATGTGTTTCTCTCATTTTTCTTCCTTGCTCACGCCATAACTTATTGATCTAACACACAGATGACTGTAAGAGGAGAGATATGTCCTGCGAGGATCAGTCCAGGATTAACATGAAAGCAAAGGTGAAGTTGGAAGGTATTGCTCGAACTCTACTGAGTCCAAATAGTTTGTTCCAACGCAACCATAAACCATGTTCAATCATTACATTTAAAAGCAGATTCAAATCAGTTATGAGGAGATTTTTCGAAAAACATTCAGAAAATCACCTGCAACACAATTATTCTCTCCAAATAAGATTTGAAAATATCAAATTGAATGACAAAATACAGTTTAGCATTGTTCACTGGGATTGTGGAGAAGTTGAATAAAGAGGTGGGGGAGGGTGTCAAACATCAAGGGCTGTAGAATTGAGTAACTTAGGTGATGAGATAGAAAGTGATATCCAGATTTGTTGATGATAAAAGCTGGGTGGAAAGGTAACCTCTGAGGAGGTCACTGTCTGTAAAGAGTTACAAGACAGGTTAAGTAGGTGGGCAATAAAATGGCAAATGGAATAAAGTATGGGGAACCGTGAAGCTGTTCATTTTGGTCATGAAAACAGAAAAGCAAAATTTTTTTTAAAAGGTGCGAAACTTGGAAATATTGATGTTCAGAGATCATACAAGGAACGCAGGAAGTTAGCTGGTCGATACAGCAAGCAATGGTGAGGCAAGCAGCATGTTTGCCCTCATTGTACAGTTATAAAGGATTGGCAGTCCAATTGCCAGCGACTTTGATGAGGTCACATCAGGAACAGTCTGTGCAGTTTTAGTCTCCATATCTAAGGAAGAATAGAGTTGCAATAAAGTTACATTGGGAAGAGGGGGCTATTCTATGATGAGAGGCTGATTAAATTGGGTCCATATTCTCTACAATCGAGGAAATGCTGAGAAATTTTATAGGGGCCTGAATGATGTGGGCTGTGGTAAGAAATCTGTGAGAATTCATACAAAGCCTTTTCTTACACTGGGAGTAACTCATTGTATTTTGAAACAGACCACCCGGTAGGGGGACCATATTCTCGCGAGGGAGCAGTGAGAGACCTTTTAATGCGAATGTTGCTTACTGTGAGCCTTATTAACTGCAAATCTCACCTCATTTATACACAACTTCCTAATGTACCACCCACCACAGGGAAGCTTGGCAACAACAATTCCTGACCTGGATGTCAGAGTGGGCACCTGGTGACCACAGCTCACTGTTTTCTCCTCATGTTGGACACACAGCAATAACATCTCAGGCATTTTCAAGGCACCTGCTGTCACCACCCTCCCATCTAGCATTCAACGGCCACCAGCTTCTCAGGGCCTGCTTGGCATTTGTCCAAACACTTATAGAGCATCTATACACCTTAAAACGGCATTTCAGGTTGAGCTAGCAATGAACATACAAGCTGCTGCAAGGAAGTTTCACATGCAGAGAGCCAGGCAGTCAGCTGATGGATTGGTGCAAGCTGCATCTCAGGACTATTTGCTCACTCCGAGTATCATAGCAGAGACTGAGCAAGTGTGAGGGAGCAAAGATGGTTGAGACTGCAATGAACTAGGTGGCAACATCGGACCAGGCTGGCAGAAGCAGATTCTACAATGACTGGTGGGAGGTTGGGAGTGATGGAAGAGGATGTTCCTATCCACCAGGGTCTCCACCGCCCTGGAAAGCAGGGCACCAATGTCTTCTTATCTGCCAAGGCAAATGTCACGAACTATGCAGGGCAGCTCCACACTGGCAGTGCTTGTTTGGGTGCGTAGTGGCCTTTTAAAGATTGCTGAATATATCTAAGGCTGGAATTGACCAATTTTTAGTCTCAGAGGGAAACCAGGGATATGGCCAGTGAGCAGAAAAAGCAAAAGGGAGGCACAAGATCACCCATGAAGATATTCAATGGCAGGGGAGGGTAGGAATGGCTGGCTGCACAACTCGAGCCATTCTTCAACCTTTTCTTGTTGACTTGCAATTATTCTCCTCTTCAAATACTGATCTGATTCTCTTTTGACAGCATTGATTAAATCTACGTTCACCACACTCAGGCAGTGCATTTCACATTCTAAACATTTGCTGTACAAAGAAGTTTTTTTCTGTATACTATTGTTGCATGTTTTACCTTGATTCAGCAGCAGAGTTCTTTCCTTATCTACTCTGTGCATACCCTCATGATATTGAGTACCTCTATCTAGTCTTCTCCCATACTACTCTTCTCCAAGGAGAGCTGCCACAGATTCTCCCCTTCAGTGATGTGGTTTAAATGCCTCATCCTTAGAATGATCCTCATGGCCTTTTTCTGCACCGTCTCTCATGCCTCTCAGGTATGATGCTATAACTAGACACAATATTCAGTTGACGGTGAAGCAACTTTTAATCCGGGCTTTTCATCATTTCCCTGCTTTTTTATTCAATGTCCCTGTGCCCAGATTCAACTTGGTGCAGATCATCCAACATTGTTCCTTCACAAAAAAAAGTGAATTGTCAAGGACAAGTCAATTAACGCAAAGAAATATCTTTGTAGTGATTGGATCTTATTGAAGGGACTCTTGATTGGACTTGTTGACTTGGACCAATCAAGGAACCCTGATTGACAGTTATAGGATTCAGAGAGTTTCCTGACTTCGGAGACTGGCTCTGAATTGTCTGATTACTGCCAGTGTACTGTGCACATGTAAATAAAAGGTAACTTCGTGATGGGAACCTGGGCTCTGTGCAGTTAATTCACCCTCAATGATTATTTTGTGCCATAAAAGGCAAGAATTGCAAGAAGAAAATTGATGCTAGATAATGGTTTTACTTGCTGCAGGGCTCTGAAAACCTGAATTCTGGTCACTTAACATTTCCAAGGAAACTAGTCTTTTCACAGTCGTTCCAGTTGAATTCTTAACTTGGTTTTTCCAAGTGATTTTGTGAACTTTATTGGTTCAGATCTAACACACAGTGAGATGCCATGTGGAAAGAAAGGAAACAATTCATGACTCAGCCCTTAGGGAGTCAATATTCTGGATCTTGCCTGATGGAAGCTTTACATCAACAAAGCTCCAGTTCACCCACGTGTAGAGTTAATTATTATCTTTAAAGTGAAAGTATGATGCTGTCATAAACCACAACAAGAACATGCAAAGCTTTAGTTTCATCTGTTAGATGTTTTGATATACTTAAGCCTTAAACACTGGAATAGATCGATTATGCAAAATGGAATGTTTCCTTTTTGCAATTTATCTAATACAGGAAAATGTTGTTTCTTTTTGAAGATTTTACAGTTTATATATTGAACTTTATCCTGTCAGGCACAGCAGACCATCTGGTAGGAAGTCAAAAACCTATTTGATTTAGTTGTGTGAATTAAGGGCAGTTGTTTAACTTAGCTACCACACTAACATTTGACTTATGAATTTACAAACCAAGATTGAAAATAAAAGGATAGATAACTCACCAAATCCATTCAAGGATGCATTTCAAGTTACAAGGACCAAGAAGAGGTCACAATAACTAAACTGTATACTGACATCAGGCACAGCTGCTGGTTTTCCTGTTACTGGTGTTAATATTGCTGGTGATGCACATCTTGTTCTTCATGAAAGGTCCATGGTCTAACTGCTCGGAGATAGCTGGAGTCAGAGTCAAAACTGTGTGAAACCGGGGGAACACGGCAGGTCGGGCAGCGTCAGAGGAGTAAGATAGTTGGCAATTCGGGTTGACACCCTGATGAAGCGTGTTCACCTGAAACATCAGCTTTTCTGCTCCCATGGTTTAGCTGCAGAAGTTGCTCTAATCTTTTGGCAAAGGCTGACAGCAGCACAGTGCAGACTAAGGTGTGTGAAGTGTAAGCCAGATGAAACGACTACCAAGAAATTATAAGTTAGACATCAATTACCGAAACACACTTTCAGAGAGAATGATGTGATCAGCACATATGGCTTTGGCCACAACTTCAGTTTCACTGTTCAAAGACTTCCCATTATGTCAGTATCACCAAAAATTACTCCCTACCTTGTGTTTATCTGATTCACACTGTTGAGTTCCACAAAGCTTGAGAAACACAAGAACTGGCTGTTAAAAGCAGAACAATGAATTACACAGCATTTTTGTGGCTGGAGAATAATCAAGATGGTGGTGGCTACTGATCATTGATACAATTGCCTAAACAGCTGTAGCTGAGATAGTTTTGGATTTCTGATTATTTGCCACTTTTTGTGCTTTTAATCATTGTGCCCACACCCAAGCCTGCTTCCCATTTGCAGCTGAAATTCTTCCTTGTGTCTCTATTTATTTTCAGCACTGAAGATATTTGTAATATAAGCTTTAATAAATTGAAAATGCTATTATAGAGACAGAAAGTTTGAAAGTGTATCATATTTGACACAAAATGTTCACTCTGTTTCTTGGTCCACAAATGCTGCCAAAACTGTTGAGTTTCTTCAGCACTGTCATTATTTCAGATTTCCAGCAGCTGCAGTATTTTGCTTTTGTGACACAGGTAAACTGTGTTTTCAAATACAGAATGACTCAACATGTGGTTTAAGATCTCGAGAGACATGGAGTCACAGAACACATGATGTAAATAACATATTCGGTAATGAATTAGGTAAAATTTGCTCCCATATTATCATGTTTGGGTTTGATTTATAGTCAAGTTTAAATGCACATTCTGGATGATGTATCAGTGCCCCAATACCTACAGATGGTTTTCTTTAAAATCAAGGTTGTAGAGAGTTCATGGAGGAGATGGTAACTGTTTGGCTCCAAATAACTGCCTGGCAACCTTCTCAAAGAGCTTGCTAACCAGCTGGGAATGGCCAGAAGCCAATGATCAGATTGAAAACAAATTGTTGCATGTTCATGCACATGTGTCAAGTACAAAGTGGGAAGCCATTAAGTCATGTTGCTGCTCCAAGTTTTTGGAAAAACAAGGATTTTAGTTTTTTTTTAAACAGCTGGCCAAGTACTTTCCTTGATGACCGTCTAGCCACTAGTCTGCAGCATGAAGCTGCCGGTGCTTTGATTCCCTTGATTCTGCAAGGCAGCAAAAAAAATCATCATGGGTGCAACTTTCCTTTGTAAGTTTTGCCCTGGAACTGTTTCCAGGGGCAATTAACGTGCCCTGGCCCCATTTTATGATGTGCATTTAAAAATAATGTCACTATTACTGATCAGCATGGAGTCAGGATACAAAAATGAATTAGGCATTTGATTACTAACCTCAAAATAAAAATTCAGCATATTATGTACCAAATGGAATCAAATGTACAATTTTGCTAATTTTTACTTCATCTAAAATAGTTTAAAATCAGTTTTCCCAGTGTAATTAAGAACTGTCTGAAGTAAACTACAAAATTTAGTCCAAATCATGGAACGTAAATGGTATTTCAGATCACAAACTGACAATGCGTGGTCGCTCATGCTCACAGCAGTGAGCTAAGTTTAATGTGGCCACCCTGGTTTTATCCTATTGACACATCCCAATGCAACTCTTTGGGTTAACATTGGACAACGTTATGCCACCAAAGCTGATAGCTGGGTACATGTGTACCGGGGACAGGAAGGGGAGGAAAGGTTACAATATCAAAGGTCCTCCAGCCCCACGATAAATAATTCAAAACTTACTTTGCTGGGTCTCAGTGGCTCCATCACCACTGAATTGAGGGACATGCTCCAACTTGCTCCAAACTAGTACTGCATCACGGTCATTGGACCTGAACTGTCATATCAAAGGAGCCAAGTAGGAATGGAGAGTTTCAGAGTGCAGCGCCCTTTTAAAATGGTGTTTTCAGACAAAATATTGACACCTTTATGCCTCAGTTAGAGCCAGGCTTGGAGAGTGCAGCCAGGGCCCAATGCAACTTTAAATTTCTCTTTACTGCACTGCCTTATCATTTTCTTTTAGTTGTGACAAACTAAATTCACGTGCAGCACATTCTATTCATGAATGACATTAACAAAATGGAAACAAAAGCTTTTTTGTTAAAATATTTGACACTGTGCGAAGTAGTCGTGTCAAAGTCAGATAGGTGCACAAAAGCAGCAACTTAGACCTGCTTTGGAAAGGAGTTCTGCTGTCTGATATACCACATTTCAACCTTGCCAAAGGTATTGCTGGCTGCAAAGTAACAGAAATAGTCATGCTATCACCATCCTTTTACAGTTTAAACACACGCTTATGTTGGAGAATCATTAATGTCTACATTTACCGTGATAATAGACAATCTTGTAAAGACTATGGTTGAAACTCTATTGAATTTTAGATTACTGGTATAATTATCAGTAACATCTTTAAGACTGAAAAATGCATGTCGTCTGCAAGTGTTGGATTTCGCAAAACGTTAACAACATAATATCACTAATTTCAAGCAATAGGCAGGAGACGAACCAGTCTTCTTTTAATTATATTTGGTTGGAAGAAATGATCATTAGCTGTTTCTTTGCTTGTACCATATGCAATTAGTGGTAACTCTGTCATGAATTATAAAATGTAAAGCAGTTGCAATTATTGTGTTTTCCGATATCTGAATGCTAGTCATTTTGCTGCATCATCTGCATTTGAAACCTGCCTCTAGCTACTAATTCTATTTAATGCTGAAGTGTTACATTATTCTAATTTTTTGCCTCTCAACCATTTAAGCATAATTTTTAATACATTACCACAGGTTATCTTCTGATATTAAGATTTTACACTCAGTTGCAGCTTCTTTTCTGTAACATACACAGCCAACAAAGCAAATGAAAAAATAGTACCAAGTTTGTTGGTGCTACCTTTGTTTTTGTTATGCAACCTTAATAAAGTTTTCACAAAGTTCTTATGTTGTAACCTTTGCAGAAATACATTTATTATTTGTTTATTATTCAAACACAGTGGAATTGGTTAAAATATTGCTCCCAGAAGCTGAGATGAAGGTTACTGTGGGGGATAGGGCTAGTGGAGGTTATTTCATCAAGAATTGGAATTCCAAACCAGACCTAAAAAGCGGCAACAAAAACAGAAATTGCTGGAGAAACTCTGCAGCTCATTAAGTTCTGACGAAGAGTCATGGGACTCGAAATGTTAACTTTGTCTTTTTCCCCAACAGATGCTGCCAGACCTGCTGAATTTGTCCAGAAATTTCACTTTTTGTTTCAGATTTTCAGCATCTGCAGTTCTTCATTGTATCTAAAATAGTAGTTGTTGGCTCCACAAAATCGACTACAACAATGAGAGATTAGGAATTTTCAAACCTTAATAAAGGAAAACAAGAGTCATTTGGCACGTGTCCTAATGAAGCTATTATTTCTCGCCAACACAAACTACAGATTAATTGTATAATTAGCATAATGTCCAAACATCACTTTTAACTGTTCTAAATCTTTTGTCAACATACTTGACCTTCCATAAAGTAAGTGTTTGTGTAACATGTCCCCTCAGTATAGCAAATACAATAGTTCCATTGTGATATCAGTAATAAATCATTGTCATGTATTCCTGAACAGTTATGTACATTCAGAATTGTCCTCAATATATAGCAACAAGTGATGTTGTTTCTTTTATAAGAGTTGGTCAGAAAGAAAAATAGTTTGTACTCTTGGCTGATGTTTGCTGCAATATTAAATTGTTATGGGGGGTTTCTACTAAAAACCACTTTGATGCCATCACTTTGAACCACCGTACGTTTTTATGAAATGATAATAGTTACCACATTGCTAGCAATAATTATCCGATGGTCTGCAGAAAATATATTTCATCTGACCACTAATAAACTTGTTTTTGAAAACCAGGAGGTCTGATTTATTTCTATCCATCTTCCGTATAGCCTGCATCACATCAATGAGGGCAATGATTTAATATTTCTGTAAATGATTAAAGTTTGTCTTTTTTCTTACTAAGCAATGCTTCAATTTAACATTTTCTCCCTCTCGTAATCTCATCTACTCAGTTTGTTGATCCTAAGCTATTTCTACTCACGGTACACTTTCTTGGCAATCCCACAATAAGCAAATAAAGTTGGTCCTGAGCACTGAAAGTTAACCTTTTTAAGATTGGTCCAATTAGAAAGCATTTATATTACAGTGTAAACCAGTCTTAGAATAAGCATGTTGGCCTGGATGTTTGGCTCAACAAAATGTCAGGCAAGTTTTTCTCATCTGACGATATAACCCATTTTGCACCATTTTCTCCAATCCAGGCTGAGGCAGGAAATAGACTCACGATGCCTTTCATAGACCAATGATTACACGGAATTGTGAAAAGAACAGGAGTGTGTACTTCTTTTTAAAAGTAGCTGCCATATTCAGATAGATTTTAAAAGGTCTCAATTTTAATGAACAATGCAGGAGTTATCCTACAGCTATACAAAACCTTGGTTAGATCCCACTTGGAGTACTGTTAGCAGAACTGGGCACCATACCTTACAATGGATATATTGGCCTTGGAGGGATACCATGTAGTTTTGCAAGAATGCAAGAATACCTGGACTTCAGGGATGACGTTATACAATTATATGAATTGGGCCGGTTTTCTTTCGAATTTAGAAGGTTAAGGGGTGATGTGATCAAAATCTTCAAGATTTTATAAGGAAAAGGCTGGGTACATAAAGATAAATTATTTTCCTGTTTGGGGATTCTAGAACTTGGGGAATAGTCTGAGAATTAGGGCCAGACCATTCAGGAGAAACGTTAGGAAGCACTTTTACACACAAAGATAGATAGATGTCTGGAACTCTCTTCTACAAATGATGGTAAATACTAGATCACCTGTTAATTTTTAATCTGAAATAGATAAATTTTTGTTTAGCATCTGCAATCCATGGAGTTTGGCCAGAGATCAGCCATGATCTCACTGAATGGTATAACAGGTTCAAGGGGCTGAATGGCCTATCCCAGTTCCTGTGCAAGTTAGTGAATGTGCAAGCAAATGGGAAAGTGAAGGAGTCAATAAGTGGCTTCGTCAGTGAATGGACGAAGTAATGTCACAGGATGGTGGTAGCACGCAGTATATATCTAGGTGGCAAAAGGATCATCAGGTATAGTCAGGGTTGGGGCTAGAGCAATTGGGAATACTCAAATGGTAAGTTTGTTGGCTCAAGACTTGGTCACATCTGACCAAAGGAGTGAATTTGAGGGGACAGTCAGTTGTAGTTCTCCATGATGCTGGTTGATAGTGAAGTTAAACCAGGCAATAAAGTATACAACATTTTCAGGGTGGCCATATAGGTAAGTTTCTCACACATTGCCCAAGTCTTCATCTTGAACTCAGTGTCAGAAACTTTAAGAGAGAGCCCAGGCCACCTAAGGCAACATGTTGAAAGTTTAACCTACCCAGAAAATTTCTTATTATGTGCATGCATCAGGATTTCCACATAGTTAGATATTTATCTTCCAACTAATGCCCTAAACACTGATGATCAGGAAACTAGAGGATTTGGCCTGATGTAATAGGCCACAGGAATCTGATATTCTTGCGTCTGTCTCGGTTTCTCTTTCTTAAGGGCAATTTGTCATGGACAATAAATCCTGGACTTGTCGGGATTCTGCCTTGCGTGAAATAATAGAAACAAATCCTAGCTGGTTCAATTAAATTTTTAACAGCTTGCATGGTCACAGATTTCAATTAATGATCTTTGACGATTTCTTTTAATGAATCAAGAGAATCTTTCCTCAACATGGATTTCAAAATAACTTTATATCCATTTATTTTGAATTACCAGTCCATCCCAGGTCCTCTACCAAAGTGAAGGTTAATACTTGCAAAAATATATTTGCATATTTCAGCTGCTCACATACTTGTACATGTGATGAAATGTTCACAAATGTTTTGATTACTGATATGGAAGTCGGCAAATATTAGCGGTCATTATTCAGGTCCCACAATGAGCGTAATGCCAGAAGTAAATCACTGGATTGAGGCATGTCAGCTGCAAGACGGCCAGCAAATGCACAACAAAAATAAATAAAAACAAATTTGTATGTAAACAAACAAGGGCATCATTATGTCTGTGGAGTTCGAGCATGGAATATTTTAATGCAATTTTCAGCAGACATTCAAATCAACAGCACAACCATTTGGTCATTTAAGGAAACCTGCTGTGTGCAAATTGGCTGTTACATTTCCAAGCAACAATCACGACAGGGTTCATTTTAACATGAAATGAAGTCTTCGTGCTGACCGTAGTTTTGGCGAAGTGGGAGCAAGTTTCCTCCCACTCTTGCCTCCAACTCGCTTCGTTAACTACTTGACTTCACATCGCTGTGGTGCCCGTCTTGTCTGATGTTCGCCAAATTCTCTCACTCACTGTTGCCAGAAGTTTTCAACACTGCCGGCATGTGCCAGAACACAGCAGCAACCCTGGTGCCAGCACCATCTTGGAACCCAAGCAGTACAACAGGCCAACTGTTAGCAATTCAGAAATATCGTTCACCATCAACACAGCCATACAACAGCCTTAAACCAAGTAAATTCTGATAGGGATAATGGGAACTGCAGATGCGGGAGAATCCAAGATAATAAAGTGTGAAGCTGGATGAACACAGCAGGCCAAGCAGCATCTCAGGAGCACAAAAGCTGACGTTTCGGGCCTAGACCCTTCATCAGAGAGGGGGATAGGGTGAGGGATCTGGAATAAATAGGGAGAGAGGGGGAGGCGGACCGAAGATGGAGAGAAAAGAAGATAGGTGGAGAGGGGAGTATAGGTGGGGAGGTAGGGAGGGGATAGGTCAGTCCAGGGAAGACGGACAGGTCAAGGAGGTGGGATGAGGTTAGTAGGTAGGAAATGGAGGTGCAGCTTGGGGTGGGAGGAAGGGATGGGTGAGAGGAAGAACAAGTTAGGGAGGCAGAGACAAAATTCTGACAGGGCTGTGGATACTGTAAATCAGGAACAAATCCTGTTCTGAGGAAGGGTCACTAGAACCGAAATGTTAATTCTGATTTTTTTCTTCACAGATGCAGCCAGACTTGCTGAGCTTTTCCAGCAACTTCTGTTTCTGCTTTGAACCAAGAGCTCATCAGACTCTTCTCTTCACCTTGCCATCCCAATCATGATTTAAGTACCAGGCCGCACAGCTTACCTGTACATAGCCATGTAACATCTTATATCCTTCTTCAAATCACAGCTACTCATTCTGCAAAACTCAGTGTAACCCAACACTTCATGATTGTTCACAATGTGGGTCCATCACATGCAAGGAAGCCTTTTGTCATCTCCAAATATTCACTTTCATTCATCAAACCCCGAAACAAAAATAAATCAGAAACTGCATTTGTCTCTCAGAATAGAAATGAACTGCTTATATTTTGAGTACCAATGATTTTATAATCAGAGAATGATCAGTGGACACAGCTCTCATGTACTGGAATTAAGGGGTCCTGTCTGGCTTGTTGCACCTTACGCTGCCGAACTCAGTCGGGCACAAGGTGATATTCCTTATGCTCAGTGTCCTCATCCCCCTTCCACTATTCCAATTCAACAGTTTCCATCACATCCCTTCTTTGCCTGCTCCATCAGTGTACAGAGCAGCAGACGAGGACCGTGCAACACATTCTATACAGTGTATACAGTAAAATCCTGCCAGACAGACCCAAGTAGTGGAATTTCATCTTCCGCAGGTCTGTTATCTGGTCCGCCATGGTACTGTCATAGATTGACCTGCACTGAATTTGTGCTCTGCCTCAGTCAAGGAACTGCACAAAAAAAAACTATCAGCCATGGTCATAGTGGGTAGCCCTTATCTTTCAGTCATCATCAGGACTCAAATACAACAGGACTGTGCAGGTTCTTAAGGATATGGGCATCATACCGGCTCCTGGTGTATGAACTGTAAACTTCCAGGAAGTATAAGCAATGATCACTAATCACTTGCACATTGATGGAACGGAACCGCTTCCTACAGGCGAACTCAGCTGCAGTGTTCTCAATGTGTGCATGCAACAAATTGTGAATTGCACCTGGGATAAGCCAAAAATGATCCTAGATACTAGTACTTGGGCAGCAGCACTGATCTCACCATGGGGAAATCAGATGAAGCACTGTGATTTGGCACAAATACCATCAGTCAGTCATGGTACACTTACGGGTAGGCAGTTGAGAGAAGATTCCTTGGAGGGAACTAATGTAAAAGAAGCTTAATTCAGCTGTTACCTTTATGGTGATAGGATGGGAACCCACTTCTGCAGGTCACAGCACCTGTTCCAGCTGTCGGCAGAGTTCAGTGCCATTGTCCTGGGACATCTTCAACCTGCTCTAACATTGTGCCTCATTCAGATGGAGGTAATGCCATCGAGGGTGAAAGACTCTTGTACATCCTGCATATCCTGAGGGGACCTTCTGCTGCAAACTTTCAGTGCGAAGGCTGTTTGGCTGGAGTTTGCTGCTGCTCCTGAGTTTCATGGCACATCTATTCCTCCTCCTTCTCTCGATGCTTTTATTGCATCACAGTAACAGTGGCAACAATCCTTGCTGTGGCTGGAATCATCAATCCTGCTTGTAGTGATCCTGTGACGGGAGCAGAAGAAACAGAACAGGCCCTGATCTATTTGGGTTGTCACTTACAAATGAGAGCTGTACGTATTTCTTCATACAGCGAGATGTGGGCCATTCAGACAAGAAGGGCCATTGGAATGACTTATCTTGTCATTTCAACATTTGACCTTATTCTGGCGGATATGTGGCCAGTCATGTGACAAAGAGAAAGCAAGAGAGCGTAGGTGCTGCATGGGTACTGAATCCTTCACCTCCCAGCACAACAGCAGTCACTGGAGGCATCACTGCACAGGATAGAATCTTGCATTCTGCTTCGAGTTCACCCATAGAGGAAATCAGATGTATGGTCTTACGCAGCTGAGGAGTGGTTGCATTAGAGTTGTGTTTTTTTGTGGCACACACGTGTCTCTTTTTAGGTTGTGTGTGCACTTCTGCACCACAGAGGTGTCTGTCTTCAACTAGCAAGGATAAATGACATGGTCAACATCACTTGTGACCAGCATTTACATCCTACACATTTGCACACTGCATGCATTTCACTTGTACAATGATCTGATTGCAAATTATTTCAATCTGCACACCTTCTTGGTCTTTGAAGGGTTTCCCATCATTCAGTATTGGAGCACATGTTTATAGACAGCAAACAGACACAGACTTAGCCTACTCAGGGTGTGATTACAACCATTTTCTATTTGCAGGTCACATTAATTACCCAGCAGATCATGGAAGGTTACATCGAATGCAGTGGGTACCAGGCTTTGCCGGGCCATAAAAATCCCCCTGCTTGAATTTCCACACCTCTTCATAACTCGCGTTCCCTGTGCTGTGCATCTCTTCTGAATTCCCTCATGTTACCAGCCACCATCCCGAAAAATGAACTCCTACACTTATTCTTGGATCTCCCCCAATCTGCCCTCCTTGAGCCCTTTCATGACAGTTTGATTCTGGCCACCATCTAGCTGCACAGACCCTGTATCAAGGCCACAGCGGTGTTGATAGGCGATCAGCTCCAAAACATCCCAACTCACAGGATTCAATGTTCTCCCATGTATGACCTGCTCCGCTCCCTTATAAATTGAATCCCCTCCCTTTCACTGTCTCAATCCCCTCCACATCTCAGTTGTTGCCTCCATTCCTCAGAATGGACTACCCTTTGCCTCCTCATTGTCACAGTGACCCCAGGTACCTAGACATTCAGGTCGACCAAGTTCCACTTCCAACCTCCTTAACTGACTTCAACAGACAGTGCAAACTAAAGAATGACCAGACACCTGACTGATATGCCATACATTCCCCTGACTAGCAATTGGCTTATCCCTAGTCTGCTTGCACTGAATGTTCAGGACTGCCTGTGGCCCAGTTCCTGGACCATAGTGCAATGTACCGATTGATCTAGACCGGGTGAAGCAGGCATGAGATTATGCCCAGACGTCTGGAATGATCAAGGATACTACTGTTGACTGATTGCACTGGGGCCCGTTCAATTGACTATAGCTCCACCATGACCTGACAAGGACAAATCCCTTTGACTAGAGACATGGCCCTTTTGTTGATCCAGATGCAGTCTGTTTGTGATGTTTGTTGCTGGAATAAGACTGACGTTGGACTCTGTCATTTGCACATGTCCACTGCATAGACATGTGACTAGTAACCAGCATGACAAGCTGTTTGGTTATGTGCCTACACTAAACTGAAAAACAACACAGAAGTATTATGAGCCTCTAAACTGTGCCTCAACAGGCAAATCACAAAAGGGCAAGGCAAGGCGGCTGTGTGTATCTAGGTTAAGACAAAGTGAATGAGCAAAGAACAAAGAACAAAGAAAATTACAGCACAGGAACAGGCGCTTTGGCTCTCCAAGCCTGCATCGATCCATTTCCTCTATCTAAACCTGTTGCCTATTTTCCAAGGGTCTGTATCCCCCTGCTCCCTGCCCATTCATGTATCTGTCTAGACACATCTTAAATGACACGATCGTGCCCGCCCCTACCACGTCCACTGGCAATGCGTTCCAGGCACCCACCACCCTCTGCGTAAAGAGCTTTCCATGCATATCTCCCTTAAATTTTCCCCTCTCACCTTGAAATCGTGACCCCTAGTAATCGAGTTCCCCACTCGGGGGAAAAAGCTTCCTGCTATCCACCCTGTCTATATCCCTCATGATTTTGTAGACATCAATCAGGCCCCCCCTCAATCTCTGTCTTTCTAATGTAAATAATCCTAATCTACTCAATCTCTGTTCATAGTTAGTGCCCTCCATACCAGGCAACACCCTGGTGAACCTCCTCTGCACCCTCTCCAAAGCATCCACCTCCTTTTGGTAATGTGGCGACCAGATCTGTATGCAGTATTCCAAATGTGGTCGAACCAAAGTCCTATATAACTGTTACATGGCCTGCCAACTCTTGTACTCGATACCCCATCCGATGAATGAAAGCATGCCGTATGCCTTCTTGACCACTCTCTTGACCTGCATTGCCATCTTCAGGGTACAATGGACCTGAACACCCAGATCTCCCTGTGCATCCATTTTCCCCAGGGCTTTTCCCTTTACTGTATAGTTCACTCTTGAAGTTCGCACTGAGAAATCAGGTAAACAGCCATGCCATTCAGTCTGGTCTAACCTGTGAACTGGGAGCATTCCAGGGGTATTTTCTGGAACACTCCAATTTACAGTGTGGCAATGCTGAAGCATACTGTGCGACAATGGTGCAGAGGCTCGCAATTGCTGCAGGCAGCATTTGTGGGCATAGTGAACATGCCCTAAGACATTGGTGCCACGTTTCAAAGATGGAAGTCCAGATGAGCAAGCAGAGAACTGGAGTCACCATGTCGAGATTCTCAGTGTCTAGTTTCTATCTGTTGCATGGTTGAATAGGAGAATGCATATTAGTAAGTCAAGATTAAGCAATAATGAGGGCGGTAATGAGTTATAATCCTGATTAATAGCCTCTCAATGTTCATTTGTAAGAAGCTTGTACCAACATTAGGAACTTCGTTGGAAAATGTGACCTGTTGCTCCCAAAGTCAAGAAAGGCCTTTCTTGACTGCTCACACACTTTTCTAAATTGCTCATCATAACCCAAGTTATTCAGGGTCTGGGAAGAATCTGTTCTTTGTGATTTCTCAGCTGAAGCAGGCATGCACTGAGGGAAGAGTACTGGCAGAAGAAGATTAGGCCAGGTCATATTTTGGTCAGGTTATAGTTAACAGAAAGGGACGATTACAGAAGAATTTCATGCAAATCCAGCAAAGAGAAGGAGAGGGAGGAGACACGCAGCAGAATATTTGCTTTTGTTGTAACATCACCAAGTGTTGGGCTTATCAGAAGGCCACTTCAGTGTTATGAAGAGTTATGGACCCTGTCTTCTTTTAGTGGTGAACATGTTTCCCTGCTCAAGCTAGAATAATTTAGATTCATCGAGGCTTCGCCTTGCCGGTTGACATCAGCAATGATCAGGTCCCAAGTGGGTAAGTAACCAACCTGCTGATTTGTGCCAGGTGAGTAGAACTGAATTTGATCCTCTCATGTGCTTCAATGGCTGCAAAGGACTTTGAGACATCACAAGGTTATAAAGGCACATGTAAAGGTTCTTTTTTAACTGCAGAAAAGCATTTTTTATTGACTGAGAAACTAATCTTCACCTTGAATTTCTGCAAATGCTTTTTTCATTCCCCCTTGCACTTTATGGCTATTTGTCACGGTGCTTTTACAACATGATGAATGGAGAAGCTCCAGGCAAAAGTGCTAAAATATGTTTCTGTAGATGATGGTATTTGCAAATCCAGACCACCCTGCAGAGTGTGCTATCAGGAAACATCTTGACAGCCTTCCATTCACATCACTTACAGTTTACGTAGCAGAGTGACAGATGCTTCCAACTATTATGCTAAAGGCTTGAATCATGGATCTCTGGTAAGACTTTAAAATTCGGTGTTTAAATAAGTTCAAATCTTCATGTAACATGTCACATTTCACAAGACCTTCAATTATAATAAGAGCAGAAAAGATCTTTCAGTCGGCGATTTAAACAATGCGTATCAGTATTAATGACCCATGATAACGTGTAATGCCCAAGACACATATTTGCAGAATTAGTTTAGATCAAAATAAGTAACTGCATACAAAATAATTCGAAAACACCATGCATTTTTAAAACTTCACATCCCTAAAAGTTGAAAGAGTTCACACAGACATTTGAAACAGCCTGTTTGTTGGCACAATCACAGAGCTAGCCAAGTCTTGTATTTCCTTTCCAAAATTCTTTATATCATCTGGTGTAATTTTAAAGCAGTGCATAGATTTTTGGAATAACTTTGAAAGCATACCATAAAATAATACGCAAGAATTTTACGTTACTTTACGTGTCATATTTGATATATTTAACAAAAGGGCTATTTGACTCAACTAAGTCATGCCAGTATCTAGGCCTCCTCCTATCTTCCTGACATTGTCAGCACAGCCGTAACTTTGTCTATTTCCCTTTTTCTGAGCTGCATCTGTGTCATTCACTTCAACCGCTTGATAGCTGCAAGTTTCGTATTCTCATGTTTCCTAGGTGAAGATGTTTCGTCTTAAATTTTGTAGTTAATTTGTTGGCCATCTTACACTGATGGGCTTTGATTTTGTTGTTGCTCGTAAGTTTAAAGAAAAAGATGTACACTCACAAAGCACTTTTCATGACCACCAGCCAATTCAAAACACTTTACAATGATTACATAGTTTGGAAGTGTAGTTACGAAGGGTTGAGGCACATAATTCTTTGAAAGGTGCATCATATGTAGACACAGTAGCTAAGAAGGCATTTAGCATGTTTGCCTTCATTGCTCAGACCTTTGAGAACAGGAGTTGGGACACATGTTGAGATTGCACAGGACGTTGGTGAGGCACACCTGGAGTACTGTGTACAGTTCTGGTCACTCTGTCGTAGGAAGCACATCATTGAACTGGAGAGGGTGAAGAAAAGATTTCCCAGATGTTGCCTGGAACTGGGGGACGGAGTTATAACAATGAGCTGGTTAGTCTGGGATTTTTTTCACTGGAGTGTAAGAGGTTGAAGGGTGACCGTATATAGGTTTGCCGGTGAATAGATAAGGTGGATGCAAAAGTCTTTTCCCTAAAGTGCGGCGGTCACAATTAGGGAGCATATTTATAAGGTGAGAGAAGAAAGATTTAAAAAGAACATGAGGTGGAACTTTTTTTTTACACAGAATGGTTAGAGTGTAGAATACACTGCCAGAGGAAGTGATGGAGTCAGGTACAGTTACACCATTGAAAAGATTTTTGTATCAGTACCTGAACAGGAAAGGTTTAGAGGGATATGGGCCAAACACAGGCCGGTGAGGCTAATTTAGTTTGGGAACATGGTCAGCATGGGTTAGTTGGACTGAAGGGTCAATTTCCATGTTGCATAACTCCATGACTCTACTGTTGTGACATAGGGAATGCTCTGTCAATGTGCAAACGGCAAACTTCCGCCGGTAGCACATGGTGACGATTGATCAACTGCTTTGTGAGGCTTATTGAGGGATAAGTATTGAACACATCACTAGGGATAGTTCCCATAACGTCCTTTTAAATAGTGCTATGATATGCATGATTTGGACTGGAATGTTATGCAAATGATTTAGAAGTCGGGAGATTTCAAAAAGAGTGTCTTGCTGAAAAAGAAACAAAAAGCTGAAATCTGCAGGGGAAGATGGTGGCAGATTAATGCAGAGCCTGAGACTAATGTTCTGGGGATATGGATTCAAATCCCACCATGGCATGTAGTGAAATTTGAATTCAATAATAAACCTAGAATTAAAAGAAGTCTTGCCTAATGTTGATTGTCATAAAATCAAACTGGTTCACGAGTGCCCTTTAGGGAAGGAAATTTGTCTGATTTGATAGCATTATATGTAACTCCAAACACACTGCAAGGTGTTTGACTCTGAACTGCTTTAGTTCAAGGGGAATTAGTAGTAGGAAATAAGTGCTAGCTTGTGTGAAAGTTCAAAAAAGAACAAACAACCAGTCAGATGGGCATAACAGTGTCAAGTACATTCTAGAAAAGTGGAAAGCAATGCATCTAGAGAAACGTAACAAGACAAGGGAACAGAAAATAAATGGTAGGATACTGAGACCGATAGAAGAACAGTGCACGTTGCAGAGCCATGAAGGTGGATGTACATGTCCATGAAGTGGTCAAGCATTATACAGGATACTCTCCTTTAGTAGTTCAGGCATAAAATTTAAGCTCTGTGGGGTGATGCTAAAGCTGTATAAAACATAATTCAGGCCTTGGTGGAGTGCTCGATTCACTCCTTTTATGAACTACAGGAAGGATGTGATCATATGCAAATGGATAATGCAGAGATTTCCAGGTACATTGCTAAGATAGGATAGTTCAGTTATGAGGAATGATTGGATAGATTAGGGTTCTTTCCTCAGAACACAGAAGGCTGAATAAAATTGTGAGGGGTCTAGACAGAGAGGATAGAAAAACCCTATTTCCTTATGCTGAGGGGTCCATAAACAGGATATGTGGAATTAGGAGAAGAAGTAGGAGAGTCAATGGGGTTTCAAGGGGCTGTTTTTAAATCCATGCTGAGGCTAGGATTAGGAATTCACAGCCTGAAAGGTAGATTCCTTAAAGTACTTAAAATGCCTTCAAAATCCATCAAGTCCAAAGCAATAGATCAAGAGAGAGTCAGCTGGATGAGGCTAGATGGCTACTGGCTGGATAGTGATGGCACACTAGTGAAGGCTAAATAGCCTTCCTCATTGATCTAAGTTACTGGGATTCGATCTTTCATATCCATGTCAACTGATTGCTGGGGCCACAGCTTTACATTTCATCTGAAAGAAGGTACCTGTAACAGTGCAGCGTCCCTTGGTGTGACATTGAACTCTGAATGAGTGAACACATTCTTTCTGTGATTACAGAGTCACAACAGACTTATGAAGAAAGTTAAAGATCATGGAATAAAAGGGGTGTGAGCAATTTGTATCCAAAACTAGTTGAGAGAGAGGAAACAATGTAATGATGGTGGGTACTTTTGGACTAGAAGATGCCTTACAGTGGAATTCCCAAGGTGGGGCGATATTGGGACCCTTGCTTTTTCTGACAGATATATGATCCAGATCTTTACATTCAGTGGGAAAATTCAAGTGTGTGGATGACACAAAACTTGGGAGAATTTCGAACTGTGAAGCAGGCAGCATAGAACCTTGAAAGACATTGACACGCTGGAGGAGTGGGCAAACAGGTGGCAGATGAAGTTCAGAGTATAAAAGTGCGAGATGATGGACTTTGACACAGAAACAGTGTAAAGTAAAGGAGAATACAATGTGTAGCGCTGGATGAACACAGCAAGCCAAACAGCATCAAAGTAGCAGGAAGGCTGATGTTTCGGGCCTAGACCCTTCTTCAGAATGATAGAGGATACTGTTTTAAATTGGGTGCAGGAGCAGAGGGACCTGGGTTTATGTGCACAGAAGCCATTAAAGGTGGCAGGTAGGTAGAAAGAGCTGTTAATAAAGCATACAGTATTCTAGAGAGAGAATGCAAGAACAGGAAAGTTATCATGAACTTGTATAAGACACTGGTTAGACCCCAGCAGGAATACAATGTACAGGTTTGATTGCCACAGTATAAGGAAGTGAAAACATTGGAAAGAGTGCAGAACAGGTTTAGTACAGTTGTTTCAAGCATGATATTTTTCAGTTATGAGAAAAGACTGGAGTAGTTGGGACTGTCTTCCTTGGAGAGGAGAAGGCTCAGTGCAAATTTGATAACAGTTTTCAAACTCACTAGGGGCTTGGGCACAGTAGTTAGGGACACACTTCACATTCATTAATGGTTCAGGAACCAAATGGCACAGTTTTGAAGTGTTTTGCAAAAGAAACAAATATGATGTGAGGAAAGAAGTCTTCCAGACAGCATGTAGTCAGGGTATGGAATGCACTGCCTGGAAGAGAAGTGAGGATGGGTTTGATTGAGACATTCAAAAGGGTATTAAATGAGTATGTAAATAGAAACAATGTGCAGGATTATAGGGGCAGAGCAGGAGGCTGGCGCAAAATTAAAGTACTCAGACAACCATTGCAGTCACGATTAGCTGACTGGCCTCCTTCTGCACCACAACAATTCTGTATCATTCTGTCATACTTTTATCAAAACCTTTCATAGATTTTATGGTTTTCAAGAATTCTGTTAGATCACCCTGCAGCCTTCCATGTTTAGCAGAAAAAAGGGTCCTAACCTGACAGGGATAGTAGGAACTGCAGATGCTGGAGAATCCGAGATAACAAGATGTTGAGCTGGATGAACACAGCAGGCCAAGCCACATCAGCAGCAAGGCTGACGTTTCTGAAGAAGGGTCGAGGCCCAAAGCGTCAGCCTTCCTGCTGCTCTGCTGCTGCTTGGCCTGCTGTGCTCATCCAGCCTATACCTTGTTATCTCCTATCCTGACAGGAATGCATGTCTAATACTGTGTCTGTAATTTTTTTTGCACTCTCTTCAGTTCCTCGATATATTTTCTTTGTAAGTTGGTGAGAGATTTTTTTTTAATACTCATTTCAAGAAGATCATTAGAAAGTAACATTTTATTATTTCACAGTTTACGTCAATTGTGCTTTGCAAAACTACCTTGATAAACAACGTGGTATATGTTATTGTTTTGTAATCAGAAAGGAATAACAGTAATCTAGTTGTGTAAGGCCCCTGCAACAGGGTTAGGGAAAGAGTAATCATAATATATAAGAATTCTTCATTAAGACAGAGTGTGACACTGCTGATTCTGAAACTTGAATTCCAAATCTATTAAAGGAGACTGCGATGGTATAAGGCATGTGCTGGCTATGACAAATTGGTGAACATTATTTTAAGAGATTATGTTGGAGAGTCAACGGCAAACATTTAGAGAGTGCATAGGTGAGCTGCAACAATTGTCTATTCATGTCCAGCACAAAAGTAATGGGAAATGTCCTCAATAATGACTAACATGGAAAATAAAGACAGTATTAGATCCAAGGATTGGGCATACAAAAAAAGCAGCAGACCCGAGGATTAGGAGTGTTTTAGACCTCAGGAAAGGAGAACAAAAGGATTGATTAGAATGGAAGATATAGCCCGAGAATAAGCTTGTAGGAAGCCTAAAAACTAATTGCAAAAGCTTCAATTGGTAGGTAAAAAGTAGGAGACAAATATAAGTCCCTTACAAACAGAAACAGGGGAATTTCTGATGGGAAACAAAGAGATGGCAGAGAATTTAAATAGACATTCTGGTTCTGTCTTTGGAAGGGAGAGTACAGATAATGTCTCAAAAATCTATATCAAGTCAGAGGGTGGAACAGAAGGAAATCAGTATTTGCGACGAAGCAGTGCTGTGTTGGTTGACAAGATTAAAGGCTATTAAATCTCTGTTGCCCAATAACCTATGTACAAACGTACAGAAGGAAATGACCACAGGAAAACTGGATTTATTAGTGGTCATCTTTCACAATTCTATAGACACTGGAACTGTTCCCATGGCTTGGAATGAATGTAGCCCCCTTATTTAAATAAAAGGAAAGCGAAAACAGGGGATTATAAACATATAAACATAGAAAAGAGGAGCATGAGTAGGCCATTCAGTCTTTCAAGCCTGTTCCACCATTCTACCTGATCATAAGGGTGGCACGGTGGGTCAATGGCTAGCACTGCTGCCTCACAGAACCAGGGAGCTGGGTTCGATTCTGTGTGGAGTTTGCACGTTCTTCCGGTGCCTGTGTGGGTTTCTACTGGATGCTCTGGGTTTCCTTCCATAGTCCAAAGATACGTAAATTAGATGCACTGGCCACTCTAAATTGCCCATAGCATTCAGAGATGTGTAGTTGAGGTGCATTAGCTGTAGGAGTTGCAGAGTTAGAGGGATGGATCTGGGCCAGATCTTCGGAGAGTTGGTGTGAACTTGTTGGGCTGAATGGCCTGTTTTCACATTGTGAGGATTCTATTCTCACAACTGATCATATAACTCAATACCCTATTTTCACATTCTCCACATATTGTTCAACTCCTTTAGTTCTAAGAATTACATCAAACAAATTCTCAAAAATCTTCAACATATAGGACTCAACAATTTCCTTAGATTATGGTCCTTGGTTCTGACTTCATCGTCATTGAGAACATTCTTCCTGCATCTACCCTGTCCAACCCTGTTAGAATTTTACAGGTTTTTATTATGTGTCACCTTCATTCTTCTAATAGCCAGTGAATATAGCCCTAACCAATCTAGTGTCTCCCTATGCATCAGTCCAGCCATCACGGAATGAGTCTGGTAAACCATTATTGCAGTCTCTCAATAGTCAGAACATCCATCCTTATTTAAGGGGATCAAAACTACACACAATATTCCAGGTGTACTCTTACCAAGGCCCTGTACAATTGTAGCAAGGCATCCCTACTCCTGCACTCAAATCCTCCCACTATGAAGGCTCATATGCCAGTTGTCTTCTTCACCACCTACTGCACCTGTTTGCTTACTTTCAATGACAGGCAAACAAGGACACCAGGTCTAATTGCACTCCCCTCTTCAATAATCTGCTTGCCTGTTTTTGCTACCAAAGTGGAGCATCTCACATTTATCCACATTATACTGCATCTGCCATATATTTGCCCGCTTACTTGTCCAAATCACACTGAAACTTCTCTGCTTTCCCCATTCCCATCACAGCACACTTAGCCTTGGCATCATTTACAAACTTGGAGATTTTAAATTTCATTTCCCTATTTAAATCATTAATAGATATTGTGATTAGCTGGGGTCCAAGCATTGCTCCATACCCTGGGGTGAAGGTTACCAGGCCCGAGTGATTTATTTGGCTTTAATCCTATAAGTTTCTCCAACATCACTTATGGATCAATGTTAACTTCTCTCAATTCCTCCTTCTCATTTGACCATAAGTTTCCATATTTTTGGGACATCATTTGTGTGTTCCTTTGTGAAGACAGAACTCAAGTACATATTTTATTGGTTTGTCATCTCTTATTCCAAGTAATAAGTTCCTGTGTTTCTGACTGTAGAGGATAATCTTTTTATCTTCATAAATCTATAAAAGCTTTTACTATTGGCTTGTATGTTCCCTGCAAATTTACTCTTATAGTCTATTTTCCAGTCTCTTTGTCTCCCTTTTCTGGAATCTGAACTATTCCCATTCCCAAGGTCTGTTGCTTTCTGTGGCCAATTGGTATACCTCTTCCTGGGATGTAATACTATCCATAATTCCCTTTGTTAGTCATGGTCTGACCAAGTTTCCCAGTTTCCATTTATGCCAAACTGTACTGAACAGTTTTTTCCACGTTTGCCATTGCCCATACATTGAGGCCAAAATACTGAATATTTTCAAGGAGGAGTTGGAACTGGTTCTAAGTGCTAAAAGGATCAAAGGACTGAATGGTCTATTCTGCTCCTGTTTTCATGATTCAATGCCATTTTACAATCAACACAGTTGCAGACCATGAGGTCACGCTCAGTAATAATCATCAATCACTTACGGGCTTCTTCTGTTCTTGATTTTGCAGATGGTAAGCTCGGTTCCCCAATGCCAATACTGTTACTAGCGACAACTCTGAATTCATATTCTACCCAGGGGCTTAAATCGATCACTGTTGCTGTTACAGCATCGCCATCAATGACCTCAGGAACTGCAGGTATAAACATGAGATATTAACTTTAGCATGTAAAATGTGATCTACTTCAAGAGAAGACATAATTCATTGTAATAATTGGAACATAGAACATAGGACAATACAGTGCAGAACAGGTCCTTCGGCCCTCGATGTCGTGCCGACCTGTGAACGGAACAACTTGTACCGCCTAGAGCGACAATGACAGTGGATGATTGCGAACATGACCATGCATAAGTTCCTGTCTGAACTACACACCGTCCTGACTTGGAATTATATTACTGTTCCGTAATGATTATGAGATTAAAATCCACGATTAGCTTGCCAGCCACACTCTCTGCACCAGATGTCAGCTGCAGTTGAAGGAAGTAGTTCACAACCACCTTCTCAAGAGCAAACAGAAATGAATAATGTACATAAGAGCATACAACAGCAATCTGTACATAAGCTGCATGTACAATATACACAAGAATATAGATCCTGGGTGGTACAGTGGCTTAGTTGTTTGCACTGCTGCCTCACAGCACCAGGGACCCAGGTTTGATTCCACCCTCCGGCAACTATTCATGTGGACTTTGCACATTCTGTCCGTGGCTGTGTGAGTTTCCTCCAAGTGTTCTGATTTTCTCACATAGTGCAAAGATGTGCCGGTTAGTTGGACTGACCATGCTACATTTCCCTTTGTGTCCAGGGATATGCAAGTTATCTGTATTACCAATGGGAAATGCAGGTTACAGGGAGAAGGGAGGGGGTGGGTCTGGAAAGGATGCTGTTTGGAGGTCGGTGTGGACCCGTTGGGCTGAATGGCCTGGTCCAACAGTGTAGGGATTCTATGATTCAAATGATTGATTAGAAGGGGTAGGCCACTTGGCACCCACAGCCTGTTCCATCGTTCAAAGCAACCATGGCCGATCTGATTACTCATCGTTCCTGCCTTGCTCTGATCATTTTTCACCTCTGGTTATCAACAATTTATATATGCCTGCATTAAAAATGTTCGAGGACTCTGCTTGCACTACCTTTTGAGATAAAGGACTCCAAAGACTCACAACACACTTGGTGAAAAAAGTCCTCACAATCTCTGTTCTTGATAAGATTACTCCTGATTTTTAAACAGCAAACCTCTAGTTCTCGGTTTTCCAAATTAATTCTGTTCAGATCAGATCTGTAAGGATCTTATGTTTCACTTTTCACTCTTTTAAACTTTATCAGGATACAGTCTTAGGCTGTTCAAACTTTCTTCATTTGACAACCATCTTATTCTGATGAAGAGTCATTGAGGCTCAAAATGTTAGCATGCTCTCTCACCATAGATGCTGTTTGACCTGCTGTGTTCTCCAGTATTTGTTGTTTTCAGTCGTAATTCCAGCATCTGCAGTAATTTGTTCCTATATCTTATTCCACATATATAAGTCATTTCATCTACGTTTTCACATGCTTCCTTAAATATTGAAACCAATAATAATATAGGCAGTATTCTGGATGTGGTATTATCAGTGCCCTCTGTAAATGAAGCATAACTTCTCCACTTTGGTCATCAAACAAAGAAAAGCAGATGCTGGAAATCTGAAACAAACACAGAAATCTTTGGAGAAACTCAGCTGGTCTGGCAGCTTTCAATGATCTGAATAAGGGTCACTGGACCCGAGACATTAACTCTATTTTCCCTAAAACTCTGCAGCCAGACCTGTTTTATGTTCTCTACTTGTTGTATTTAATTTCCCTCACAGTTAGCAATAACGTTCTATTAGCTTTCCTATTCTAATCTTTTGCAATTCTTGGGTTCAAATACCCAGATCTCTCTGCCACTCAGAGCTCTGCAATATGTCACATCATTTAGATAAAATGCTTCTGTATTACCCTTCTTTCCAAAATGGACAATTTCACATTTTCCCACACTATTCTTCATTTGCCAGATATTTTGCTCTTGATTTACTTCCGTGCACCAAATGCTGTCCTTGCATTTATTAAGAATGCAGGCATAAAGACATCTGGTGATGTATGGCCGATGTAACATTGACATTCAAGGTCACATCCTGTTAAGCCTCTGGGGTAGGTAGATAGAATAAACCGAACTATAGCAAAAGGTGTGTCAATAGAGGAGCTTGTTGGAAATTCCAAGAGTCAAACAATTGTCCCTCTTGGATGAGGTAGAGATTTGAATTCAGCACACCAAGAGCTGGGACTGGAGAATCTAACAGCAATCTGTTGGAGGTGCAGGACTGAATCCAAGACCCATACCTGATTGCAGTTAAATCATGAGGGCTGATGAACAAAGATTTGTATCAATGAAACCTGATCAAATCAACACCTATATTGCTAAAATATTTTTAACAAGTTCTTAATGTAATATTTAAGAATAATGCTTTAGAAAATTTGCCCTTTTTCCAAGATTGCAAAGAAGTGACTTATTAGATGAATAAATAAAATTAGAAACATCACCCTCTTGGAATATCAATAATAGATGTTCATTATTTAAATAAATCTTGCATTAACAACGTAATGTTTACATTTGTAGACTTTTTCCAATGCCCATCTCTAATGCTGTTATGTCATTTTTTTTGAAGTACAGGATAATTTTTTGTTGCTGAAGTACAGTATAATATTGATTTTTTTATATTTAAAAGATTGGCTATTAGGCACAATATTGTTGATAAAAATAGTTCGCATTCCCTGAAAGAATAGTGGACAGCTAGTGGTGACAGAATTGAAACTGATGCCACTGAGTGAGTCTTCACAAAATGCAGTCGCTGTCGGACAACATGGCCCAGATCAGACAAAATCCTAAACTACAAATCATGAGGGCTGATGAACAAAGATTTGTATCAATGAAACCTGATCAAATCAACACCTATATTGCTAAAATATTTTTAACAAGTTCTTAATGTAATATTTAAGAATAATGCTTTAGAAAATTTGCCCTTTTTCCAAGATTGCAAAGAAGTGACTTATTAGATGAATAAATAAAATTAGAAACATCACCCTCTTGGAATATCAATAATAGATGTTCATTATTTAAATAAATCTTGCATTAACAACGTAATGTTTACATTTGTAGACTTTTTCCAATGCCCATCTCTAATGCTGTTATGTCATTTTTTTTGAAGTACAGGATAATTTCAGGGATTCTGAGGGATAAGATTTATGACCATCTGGAAGAGCATGGCTTGATCAAATACAGTCAACACGGCTTTGTGAGGGGTAGGTCATGCCTTACAAACCTTATCGAGTTTTTTGAGGATGTGACTAGTAAGGTTGATGAGGGTCAAGCTGTGGATGTGGTGTATATGGACTTCAGTAAGGCATTTGATAAGGTTCCCCATGGAAGGCTCATTCAGAAGGTCAGGAGGAATGGGATACAGGGGAACTTAGCTGCTTGGATACAGAATTGGCTGGCCAACAGAAGACAGCGAGTGGTAGTAGAAGGAAAATATTCTGCCTGGAAGTCAGTGGTGAGTGGGGTTCCACAGGGCTCTGTCCTTGGGCCTCTACTGTTTGTAATTTTTATTAATGACTTGGACGAGGGAATTGAAGGATGGGTCAGCAAGTTTGCAGACGACACAAAGGTCGGAGGTGTCGTTGACAGTGTAGAGGGCTGTTGTAGGCTGCAGTGGGACATTGACAGGATGCAGAGATGGGCTGAGAGGTGGCAGATGGAGTTCAACCTGGATAAATGCGAGGTGATGCATTTTGGAAGGTCGAATTTGAAAGCTGAGTACAGGATTAAGGATAGGATTCTTGGCAGCGTGGAGGAACAGAGGGATCTTGGTGTGCGGATACATAGATCCCTTAAAATGGCCACCCAAGTGGACAGGGTTGTTAAGAAAGCATATGGTGTTTTGGCTTTCATTAACAGGGGGATTGAGTTTAAGAGTCGTGAGATCTTGTTGCAGCTCTATAAAACTTTGGTTAGACCGCACTTGGAATACTGCGTCCAGTTCTGGGCGCCCTATTATAGGAAAGATGTGGATGCTTTGGAGAGGGTTCAGAGGAGGTTTACCAGGATGCTGCCTGGACTGGAGGGCTTATCTTATGAAGAGAGGTTGACTGAGCTCGGTCTCTTTTCATTGGAGAAAAGGAGGAGGAGAGGGGACCTAATTGAGGTATACAAGATAATGAGAGGCATAGATAGAGTCGATAGCCAGAAACTATTTCCCAGGGCAGAAATGGCTAGCACGAGGGGTCATAGTTTTAAGCTGGTTGGTGGAAAGTATAGAGGGGATGTCAGAGGCAGGTTCTTTACGCAGAGAGTTGTGAGAGCATGGAATGCGTTGCCAGCAGCAGTTGTGGAAGCAAGGTCATTGGGGTCATTTAAGAGACTGCTGGACATGCATATGGTCACAGAAATTTGAGGGTGCATCCCTGAGGATCAATGGTCGGCACAACATTGTGGGCTGAAGGGCCTGTTCTGTGCTGTACTGTTCTATGTTCTATGTTCTATGTTCTACAAATGGTGTAGGAGATCAGTAGGATCAGCAGACAGCTCCTGCCAGTTAATTTCGGAGCCTGCAGCTCATGCCAAGAAGCTATCATGTTTACTTATCACCATGGGTATGTGAAGCCTCATCATTCACTTGCTCACAGCCCCTATCTGATGCTAATCACCAGCTGACTCAGTGGACTGCAATAACTGATATCAAGATTCTTTCAGCAAAAATGCAACAAGTCAGCACAAATACAAACGCCACGAACAGAGCAAGGAAATATGCGATGGCCTTCATGCCAGGACACAATTTCTGTCACTACTCACCTTATAACAAAATGAAATTCAGGTTTGGTTGTTCTCATGGTTTATGAACAAATACTTAGATAAATATATAATGGAAAATTTGAAGTTGTCTGTTGTTGCTACCATGGCAAGAGGAATGATCAACAGTACTACTATTTAGCTGTCTATTCCTTATATAAAACAGTATATTATTTCAAGGAATTTTGCTTCACACAATTGTCTCCCCTTAAATACAATTACAGTACAGTAGGTGGCCAACAAATCTGAAGTATGATATTGTTTGCAGGTAATAACACAGGAGGCCAATAAGACAGAGGTTGAATTCCTTTTTATATTACCTTTGAGAAACTAAAGACTGAAGAACACTGCACCACATTTTTGGAGCTCAAAGTAGATGTTGCAAAACACTTGCGTGATTTGAAAGATTGCTTATTATGCACATTATATTCAGATGTACAAGAGTTAGCACAGTACGTAACTGGAAAAAAAGCATATTTGGGAGCAATGATGGAGTTCAACTCCAACAAATTAAGAACAAGGGTTGCAATCAATAAGAGGAGATGAGGGTAAAGTAAATGTTTTCCATACAACAATGGGATCGGATAGTTTTGAGATTGTCTCTAACCAATATTGCTTGTGAGAATCAATATTGTAAACTACTCTGAAATTTGTGAAATTCTTATTCATTCTATAATATGAGTCCAGAATGAGATTACACTGAGAGCTGCATTCAGTGAAGCTGTGGCCAAGTGAGATGGTTGCAGATAGCATTCAAAAATTCAAGAAACTGTCTCAGGGGTATGGTATGAGCCTTAAAAATCAATACTATAGCCATGTTTGTAAAAGGCCTAAAACACAATGAAATCCATGCTAATTGCTTCAGGAAAGGCGGAAAGTTGATGTGAATTGAGGCCTGTGATGAAGTCACTCTTGTTGAAATGGCAGAACATAATAATTGTAAACTAGAAGGGAGTTATTTTCCTGACTGGGCAGGGGAGGTCTAATAGGTTTCACCAAGATCCAGGTCACAACAGCTAGGCTCACAGTATCAGGGTCAGAAATTAGATGTGGCATTGCAATGGTGGCTACAAACCATCTCAATGGCCCATTTCTAGTCAAATTGCTGTGCCTGTAGGAATATTGCTAATATGTTGATGGCACAAGGAAGGAGAAGCTCCAGATCAGAGCACCAAATGAGACAGGAGTCATGACAATGCTGGTTCAGGAGTTTGGAAATCTTCAAATGTGCAGATGGTTGATACGGAAATAGAAGTTCAAGTTTTTGATCAAGTCAAGGAGCGAGAGAAAACTCGCATGGAAGTTGAGCATAGTAAGGCTGAAGATATAATCTGAGTAACCACAATAAAAACAGAAGTTGGACACTTACAATTTACTTTCACATTAACACAGCCACTGTGCTATTGCTTCAGAAAGAAATTACATAAAGTTCCTGATTCAAATTCCCTTTATGTAAAGCGAGAGTGAAACTGACTAGTTATTTCAATCACTGTATTCCAGTTTTTGGTGAAGTTAGTGTCGGATCAATATTCCCTGCTGTTGATACTGGAAGTAAAGAATGGTTTGGTTCAAGAAAATATGGTTAAATTGGGCCAAGGTACTTCCAATCAGAATCACTAAGAACCCAGGTGAAATGGAAAAAAAGCCTGGGAGATTGAAAAGCAGTCTTTGAATAAATGAACGAATTAAGTTTCACACGGCTTATGTCAAGGCAATGATCAATGTATAGCTCAGATTTTATAAAGCTAAACAAGTGATTTATGCACAGTTAGAAACAGGAAGCAAGAAGCTAGGTTAGAAAGACAAAAAGTGATTAAGGAGATGAAGACGAATGAATGGGCCACACCCATTGCGGTATTTCAAAATGCCTGGTTCTGTTCTGACTTTTGGAGATTATGCTTCGAGTAATTGTCCATTTTTTAAAAATCAGTGAATATTTGTTTTCTGATTTAGCCCTTTCAAAATTGTTCAGTAAGATATATTTGTTGTGAATATTTGTAATTAGAATGAACTGATATGAGCAAGGAACTGCTTGTCATTTATACACAGAAGGATTGTACCAGTGCAAAAGGTTACCACTTGGAACACTCCTCTGAGTTCCAGAGCATCATGGAGCAGCTACAAAGTGAGATAAAGTAATAATGCTGTTTCTGAGATTAAACTCTAACTAGCAGTAAGACAGAGGAAGAACATGTTGAGTGTTGCAATCTCCTGGATTGATTGATTTTAAAAATGTGGTATCAAACCTAAGAAGTTCAACTGTTGCTTCACGCTGTCAAACGTAACACATCTGGGCCATCACATCGACAGTGAAGGTTTCCACCCAATGAAGGAAAAAGTTGAGGGGATTTGGAAAGCAAAGAGACGAGAGAACAAAGAACTTCGAAATATTCATAGGAATTGTTGACTCTCCAATTTAGACAATACATTCACTCCACTGTATCAACTGCTCAAAGATGGATCAGCTTGTGGGTGGTCTGTAGAATACCTGAAAGCATTTAAAGACAAGACGAAAGTACACACTGGTGATGTGGTTTTGACCCAGAAGAATGCCAAGGCTGAATTTTAAGATGGTAAGATTTCCTGTTGGGCTGCCTGAAGATTTAGTGAAGAATATATCACTGCTGATACTGACTACACCAGAATCATTCAATGCTTCAAGGAATGCTAAGTAGTTTAATTTCAGACTTCCACTGCTCAGTCTTCTGAAAACCCATTGCAGGCCTGACCCATCTCCCACATTTCCGCCCTCCCCCCTTTCCTTCCTCCCACAACAGTGATAGGATTCCACTTGTCCTTACCTACACTCCCACCAGCGTCCACATCCATAAGATCATCAGACACCATTTCCTCCACCTCCAGCAAGATGCCAGCACCACACACATGCATTCCCTTCCCCTCCCTTGTCCATCTTCCGCAGGGTCCATTCCCTCTGGGACACCCTGGTCCACACTTCCTTCACCCCCAACAAACCCCAACAGCCCTATGGCACTTCCCCCTGTAACTGGTGAAGGTGCAAGTGCACCTGCCCATGTATCTCCTCCCTCTCCAGTATCCAAGGGCCCAAACATAGCTTCCGGGTGAAGCAACCCTTCACCTGCACTTCCCAGAGTCTATTCTACTGCAGTCGCTGCTCACAAGGTGGTCTGCTCTACACTAGGGAAATGAAGTGTAGACTGGGGACCGCTTCACAGAACATCTTTGTTCTGCTCGCAAAAAAGATCCTGAGCTACCTGTTGCCTGCCACTTTAACGCACCACTCTGATCCCTGGCCAACACCTCTGTCTCTGGCTTGCTGCAGTGCTCCAGTGAAGCTCAACGCAAGCTGGAAGAACAACACCTCATTTTTCACTTGGGGACCCTGCAGCACTCTAGGCTCAAAATTGTGTTCAATGATTTTAGGGCCTAAGCTCTCCCATGCTCCAGCCCCCTACCCCACACACCAGGCCCTGTTACCGTCTACCTTGATATACCCCATGCTGTTAGTCACTCATAGTCCCCATTAACAACTATTCACCCTCCCAGACTGATCGTTATCAACTCTTTGTCCAACTGCTCTTCTTTCTCTTTAGGCTCTATACTGTTGTTTACTCCCTACCCCATCCCCTCCCTTTTTCTACATATAAACTGACGTTTTCCCAACCACCATTGATTCATCAGGTCCAAAACGGTAATTCTGTTTTTTCCTTCACAGATGCTGCCAGATGTGTTGAGCTTTTCCAGTAACTTCTGGTTTTGTTCCTGATTTACAGCATCTGCAGTTCTTTTAGGTTTTAGTGAGGACTTGTTGCTAAGTTGGCAGATGATTGAAAGCTGAGGGGAGGACAGGTAATGTTGAAGAAGTGGGGTCGGCTGCAGTTGGACTTGGACAGGCGAGGAAAGTAGACAAAAGAGTGGCAGATGAAATACAATATGGAAATATGTGCAGTTATACACTTTTGCAGGTTAATTAGAGACATAGACTATTTTTTAATGGGGAAGACTTCAGGAACCTGAAAAACAAAGGGACTCAGGTTTCTCTAAAAGTTAACATGCAAGTTCAGTTGGCAGTTGGGAAGTCAAATGCAATGTTAGCATTCATTTCAAGGGGACTAGAATAGAAGTGCAGAGATGTATTGCTGAGGCTGTACAAGGCTTTCGTCAGACCTCATTGAAATATTGTGACGGGTACTGGGACTCGGTGGAGAAGTCCACAGAAGTTTTCCAACAATAATCCCAGGGGTGAAAGGCTTGTCATACAAGAGGCAGTTGAGAGCTCTGGACCTGTACTCAATAGAGTGTTAGAAGGTGGTGGGTGGTGGGGTATGATCTTGTTAACACTTGCAGAATACTGAGAAAGCTGGATAAAGAGGATGTAGAGATGTTTCCAGTTGTAGGAAAGAATAGGACCCAATTGAACAGCCTCAGACTGAAGGGACTACCCTTTATAACTGAGATAAGGAGGAACTTCTAAGGTGGTGAATCTATGGAACTCATTGCTGCAGAAGGTTATGGAGGCCATGTCACTGGGTGCAGTTAAAACAGAGATAGATAGGTTCTTGATTTGTAAGGTGGTCAAGGGTTCCGGGGAGAAGACAGGAGAATGGGGTTGAGTAGCATATCAGCCATGATCGAATGGTAGAGAAGATCAATCGGTGGAATGGTCCAATTCTGATCCTATATTACATGGCTTAAGGATGGCTAAACAGGTCATGTGTCATAGCTGCAGTATGTGGAAGCTCCTGGATGCCAGTTTGACCTAGACAGATTATGGCTATATCAAATATTTGCATCTCTCGAAGCTGTGACTCTGAGTTATAAAGCTGGAGAATTAACTGCAAATATTTCTCCAGTTCGGGAAGGGTACTTAGTTATTTTGTAACTGGAGGTGGGCACATCCCTTAGTATATCGACTTTTTTTGATTTGATCAGCAGTGAGGAGCTGAGGAGTGTGTCTATCCCTGAGGCTGATCTGGGGACACAGAGAGTAGGATTCAGAACGGCAGTCTTTGTAATTATCCAACAGCTTTGAGGCTCTTGTAGCTTGTTTGGATCGGAGTGAGGCTGTTGGGGAGATGAGCTACCTGCCCAAGGCACCGTGACATTGGAATCCATTTAATGTGCACGTTCCATTCTGTAATCCTGTAGTTATGTCTCTGTGGTAGCTATCAGATCATACGTATTTATTTCAATTTGTGCCACCAGTTCATCTGCATTAGGAGATTGAGATCCCCTTGTATTTCAGAGATCTGCACTTTCTCCCTATCAATATAATATGCCTTTCTTTATATACTTGCTGCTAAAACAGACAAGTTGGCATTCTCCCAAATTATACTCCAATTATACATCCTTCACAACCTAACTACATCTGTTCATGGTCTCACTCTGTCTTCTTCACAACCTATCTTCCTCCTTATAATTATGTAATCAGCAAATTAGGGAACAATACCTCCCAGCCCTTCATCCAAGTCATCCATATAAACTGTACATAATTGATATTAAATAGGTTCCAGTATAGAACTCTGCAGCACAAAACTTGTTGTATTTTGCCTCTTGGAAAAAAGGCCCATTTAGGTTTACTCTCTTCCTCCTGTTAGCCAGGCAATATTCTATCCCTGCTAATATGAACTTCACCCTCTCACCAGGCACTTCTATTTTCTCCAATAACCTTAGATTTGTTTATCAATTTATCAAATGCCTTATAGAAACCTAAATTCCTAATTCCTCTCTATCCACAGTGGGTTTTACTTTTTCAGAGAACTGAAATAGATTGGTTAAATATGACGAATCTTTCAAATGATCATACTGGCACTGTCTGATTACTTTCGCGATGACTTTTTAAATGTTAGCTTCTAGCTATCCTTCTCTGACAGAGTCATGCCAACTATCTCCCTTCCTTTTCAAATAAAAGAGTAACATTTGTTATCTTCTGATCTATGGGACCTTTATTAAATCAAGGCAGTTTTAGAATATTAAAGCCAAAACACCTGTCACATTTGCAAATATCTTTTAAGGATGAAATCCTTCAGGGCCTGGCCACCTGGCTGCCTGTTATTACAAGAAAAGTAAATGTTAATTTCCCAAAGTTCCGACCCCTACTATACTTCCTGATTTATCACTGCGTCAAAGATGTTACTTGTATTAGCTTTCATGAAGACTGATGCGAAATAACTGTTTAACTCATTTTCTATCTCTTTATTTTCCATTATCAATTCTCCCGGCTTTCTTCTGAACAAACAATTACTTTGCTTTCTGCTTGTTTTCAAATATATATGAAATCTCTGATTACCTATAGAGCAGAGTGGCTCAGGGGGAGTCTGCTGGGATCATAACCCAGAGGGTGATAGATCAAAGCCATCCTCTGCTAATTATCCTGTTCCTCTTTCTTATGGACTTATCAGGAGAGAAATCAAGGGTTACGGGTAAAGGGCAGGAAAGTGAACTTGAGGAATGTTTGATCAGCCATGCTTCTATTGAATCCTAGAGCTGGCCCGAGGACCCAAATAGCCTACCCCTGTTCCTATGTCTTATGGTCTTATTTATCTGTTTTTATAATTCTGGCTCACTTTCTCTTGCACTCTAATATTTCTCTTTTTTTGTAATCATCCTTTGCTGTTTTATTTACTTTCGTTCGAAGTTTCTGATCTGTCATCAATCTTTGCACCATGATATGCTTTCCCTTTAAGTTAGACATTAACTTTAACTTCTCTCTTTAGCCACAGATACTGGATCCTCCCTTTGGAATCTTTCTTACTCATGGAAATGTGTCAGTTGGGGGAATTCTGAAATATCCTTTCAAATCTCTGCACTGCTTCACTATTAACCGTCCAAAGAAGCATAATTGGGTCTCCAAACGGTATCTCTACATCTTTCCCCATAGACCTACCGAGTTTCTCCATTAAAAAAAATCTATTAAAGTATTAAGCCTTGTAAATAGAAAATATCAAATTCCAAAATGAACTAATGCTGAACGTTGCTGAACACGCTTCTTGCTCGACAATCCTCCTCATTACTATAGATCTTCTCCTCGATGACAGTCCAACTTGTAGACGTTTCTGCTCACTGATCTTCCAAGAGAGGCAAAGGCCTAATGGTATTATCACTGGACTGTAATTTCAGACACTCAGATAACATTCTGGGAACCCGGGTTTGAATCCTGCCATGGCAGATGGTCAAATTTGAATTCAATTAATATCTGAAATTAAGAATCTAATGATGACTGTGAATCCACTATTGATTGTTGGAAAAAAAACGTCTGGTTCACTAATGTCCGTTCAGGAAGAAAACTTCAAGGAAGGATGGGTGATAAATACTGCCTGGCCAGTGATACCCATAGCCTGTGAATGAATAAAGATAAGAAAGGGTACAGCCTGATGCATCACTGCCTGAGTTCTGCAGCAAAGGACTCTTCTCAGGCACCAGACTGCCTGCTGGAACTATCATGTCAACCTGACATCATAGATGTTGCTCCTTGGACACTATGGAGCCATTCCTTTTGGTTGGCTGCAGCATCTTAGAATCGTAGAATCACTACAGTGTGGAAACAGGCCATTCATTCCATCAATTCCGCATTACCCCTCCGAAGAGCATCCCACCCAGAGCCACCTCCCTATCCTGCTCCTGTAACCCTGCATTTTCCATCGCCAATGCACCTGCACATTTTTGGACTGCAGCAGGAAACCAGAGCACCCAGAGGGAACTCACATAGTCACGGGGAGAATGAGCAAACTCCACACAGGCACAGGCTGGAATCAAACCCGTATTCCTGATGCTGTGAGGCAGCAGTGCTAACCACCGAGCCACCATGTCACCCCATCGTCCTCCCCTTCTTCCTTAAAAGACATCAATCTCAGTCTTGACAAACACACTACCAGCCAGGGGGAGAGGGAGGCAGGCCATGGCCCCACTGCCAGGCAAGAAAGGCAGCTCCACTGTGACCGAGCAGATCTGAGAGGTCATGGCAGCCAGCAAGAGGGCTTGCCATAGTCTTTCAAAATGACACGATTAGTCAGCAGCGATGATGATGTTGCCAGGCTCATGCGATGGCTTAAGAAAATGGTCTGAAGTCTGAAGAGAAAAGGTTCATTAGAGTGGAACACAGGCAGCAGGGCCTTAGCTCCATCCTTGGTGGGTGAACATGGGGAGATGTTGCATGTCAATAGCCTGGGCCATGGGGAAAATCCTCAATTCAGAGAGCTAGGGAGCCCATGTCAAATGGCACTACTCACATCAGGTATGCAATATATTGTGGCACTCAATGGTATAACAGGTCCCAAAAGTTTACCAAGTTGAAAACAAAGCAGTTTAAATGAGGGCTGATGATGATTAGGATGCGAAATTCCAACATTGGGTGTCTCGTAATAAATAAATCCACTTTTATCAAATTGGAAAAGTGAAATAAAATGTTCCAAATTAATTGGCAAAATAGACAAATAACACAGGATGATTTGCGTCATGCCATTTCTGAATATTGCTGTGGGATTTACCTGTTTTAACAGCTTGCCAACCCACTGAGAAGGGAGTCCGTGCCTGTATCGTGTACGTGGAAATTGGGCTGTGATTGTCAATTCCAGGGCTCCAGGACAGCTGAGCCGTGGTATCTGTAATCTCCTCCACTATCACACCCCCTGGTGGGCCTGGTGGAACTGAATTAAAAGACATAAAAACACAAGGCGAGATGTCACATGGTGGATAACTGAATACTGCTGATTAAAACAAAGGCTATTAGGTAAAACAAGAGTGAAAACCACCTCTTTGCTAACAAGAAACTCCAGGAAACTAAAGGTTTGGATAAGGAACAGCTCCTAAGTTTTTTCCAAAGATAAAAAAAAAGCTGGAGTTATAAGGAACAATATTGGCTAAATCTAAACAGATGTGGGGTGAGTTAGCTTTTGATCTTATTGCAGACTTTAAAAACATCAAATTTTGCTCAACTATATGTGCAAATAATAAAAATCAGATGTTTCACTTCATTTTGGCACATTCATGTTGAAAGTATATAGACCTTCTTGTTCGTTTAACACTATGCTGTTAAACAGAGTGGTTTCACACAGGAGGGGAAATATTTCATCTTGTGGACATCATATAGCAAAAATCAATTCAAAACCAAACATGAACTTTATATAAATGACATACGTTCTGTGGAAGTAGTTCAGTGCGATCAAGAAATTGACACAAATAATAATCCTGCCAAAAATGAAATGCAACAGAACTCAATGCGCGCTGAAGATATTACCAGGTAAGGGGGGGGAAAAGATTTACTTGGTTTAATTTTCTACTCATCTTGTCACAATTACATTCTTTATATGGAAGTATTCTGTGTGGGAAGTGTTGGATTAGGAATAAGGTAGATAAAAATTAAATAATCACTGAAAAAAAATGCATGAATGAGCTTCATTAATCTTCATCTTTCCCATGTTTTCCATCAATTCCCCTCTTTGAAACAGGCAAGTTATCCTTCTTATAGTAGCTGCATAAACAAAATAATGAAATTCAGTTCTTGGTTAAAAAAAGCTTCAGTAAATGCTGACTGCAAACTGATCACGACAACTGCAATTAATAGAATGCAGATGGATCCGAATGCTATTTTGATTTAATGAAATTACCTTGTACTAAATCCATGTGTTCATGTCATAAGTGTTTCAACCAAACCATCAACACACATCAAAGCAACTGAACAATTTCCAACAATATTTACATTTTGGCTTTTCATAATTTTACTGCTATTGTCACTTGTGCTGCAATTCATTAGATGGTTTCTATATTCGGGTGGACGTGTTTTCCACAGTATTAAAGGTGTTTAATGCAAAGGCAATACACCAGTGGAGGAAGTATCCATGGTTCAGGTGAAAATAAAATGATTAAATTACAAATATATGCTAAATATTTCTAGCCTAAAAGTAAACTAAGGAGGATTATTTCAGATTTCTTGCAGTTTTCAACACTACATATTTATTATATTAAAAATACAAAATAATCATTGTAAAGCACAAATCAGGAGATACATAAGATGAAATAAAAATCTTTATTGTTTGGAAGTAATTAACAGTTTGGGAAAAAAATTAGAAGAATGATTAACGAAGTAAAAAGAGCAGCATCTCTCTGTAATACCCCAAAATTGTCAACTTGCAATATCAAAATGCGAGCAAGATCAGCCTTCTTGAGAGTAAACCTACGGAAGGTGGTTGGCCCAGATAGATTCCCTGGCTGTGCACTCAGATCTTGCATCGACCAGCTGGCGTGAGTTTTCACTGACATCATTAACGTCTCCTTGCTATAATCTGAAGACCCACCCCGCCCCCCCACCTGCTTCAAGAAGACCACCAACACCCCAGTATCATACTATATGCCTCAAGGACGACTGCCCAGTGGCTCTGACCTTCAGAATCATGAAGTGCTTCGAGAGTTTAACTGTGGGCTACGTCAACCCCAGCCTCCCATTTTCCCAACTCCACATTCATCCCTGGAACATTTGGATAATAAAGAAACCAATATTAGGCTCCTAGTTATTGAGTATAGCTCTGCTTTCAACACTCTAATATCAACCAAACTAATCTCCAATCTCCAAGACCTAGGTGTATGCTCCATCTCTGCAACTGTGTCCTTGACTTCCTGACAATCAAACAACAATCAATGAAAACTGGTGGCAGCATCTCTTCCACAATAACCCTCAACACCTTCCCACAAGGATGCATACTTAGCCCCCTACTGTACTCCTTGTACACTCATGACTGTGGGGCTGAACTCATTTCAGCTGAACTCCATCTATAAGTTCGCTGACGACACCATCTTTGTAGGCCAGATATCAAACAACTCCAAGACAGAACACAGAAAAGAGATACAGTGTTTGGTGATATGGTGTAACGATACCAACTTCTTCCGCACATCAGAAAAACTAAAGAGCTGATCATTGATTTCGGGAAGCAATGAGGAGGGCATGCCCCTATCTACATCAGTGGAGCTGAGGTGGAGCTGGGTGAGAACATCAAAATCCTAGGAGTGACTATTGCCAACAACGTGTCTTGGACCACCCATGTTGAATTGACAGTCAAGTAGGCACAACAAAACTTCTTCTTTCTCAGGAGGCTTAGGAAATTCAGCATGTCCAAAAGGACCGTCACCAACTTTTACAGATGCACCACAGAAAACATTCTATCTGGCTGTGTCATGGCTCTGCTCAGGACCGTAAAAAACTAGAGAAAGTTGTGAACATGGCCCAGTCTATCATGCAAGCCAATTTTCCATCCATTGGCTCCATCTGCATTACTTGATGCCACAGAAAGGCACCCAACATCATCAAAGACCCTTCTCACCTTGGCTGAAATGTCGTCCAACCTCATCCAACAGGCAGAAGATATGAAAGCTTCAACACATGAACCAATAGGTTCAGGAGCAGCTTCTTCCCTGCTGTTATTAGACTTATGAATGAACATCTCAAGTTTCAAAGGAGTAATCGTCTTGCTTTTTGTGCATCATAGTTGCAGCCATAACTTTATATTCCTGTCTCTGTTCAATCACCCTATGATCTTTGTACATTATGATCAGCATGTACTGCACACAAAACAAAACTTTTCACTGTACTTAGTTACGGATGACAATAATAAATCAAATCAAATTGTTCTTGCTAAAGGCTTCCTCGATGTCAGATAAACCATAGGAAACAGTGTCCTTACACAATGTTTTTTACAGAAATTCCGAACAAAACCTTCCATACACAACCTGCCAGTATATACTGCTTAGGCACTTGTATGCTCTTTAAAGCCTCAGAGGGAGGAAAAATCCAGAGGGATCATTTCCTGATTCTGCACAGCATGTTTTACAACAAAATTATGTTGAAAGGTTATGCGAATGAGCCAATGATACAGCAATTCTGCCAATCAAAATGTTCTTTATTCTCATTGTTGTGTCCAGAATATCCCAAATAATGCCTTGAACAGTTGGCGTATTTTCTATATATGTATCAGATATTTCTTAAATTGTGTGATAATCATCTTCTGTAAGATATTTAGATTGGTGAGGATAGGTCCATTATTCCAATTACCTATTCAAAGCCTTCTGGTGTGAAGAATCAGATTCTTCATGTTAGTAGCAATGGCAATGAGTAGCCATTCAGCAGTGCTTTTTCTGGCTTGGTATGGGAAAATAAAACCAAGAGGAAATATTCTGCTGGGATTATAGCGGTCGTGCTTACACTGTTGCACTGTTGCATTGAGAAAAAGAACTTCCCAAATACATTGTGAATATTGAAATCCTCTCATAGGGTTATGAAGAATGTTTAATTTGTGAAAAAAATGAATTTACTGGCTGGAAACAAATTTTAACATAACTAAAGCTGCATTCTAATAATTTAGGATAACTGCCTGAAGTGGTTTAACATTTGTATTGCTGTACCCTCTACATTCTAACACTGTTAGAGTGGAGACCGTCTACCTGTAGAGCTACATCAATAACTATTAGGATGAAAATATAAATAGGGATTATCTCCTGCACTTTACGTACAGCATCAGGACAATCACCTGGGTACTTAACTAGGTGGAGATAAACTGTTGGGCACAATCAGTTGAACCCTGGGACTCAATAAAAGGAGTGAGTTCAGTCATAATCATTTTCACTTTGTAAGCCAGAGATTTGGAGCGTACATGCTTGAGTCATTAGTCAGGTGTAGAGAGGTCTTGTGACAAGCAAAATGTGGTCTGCTCTGGGCCGTTTCTGTAATTTGATCCCTCTGATACCTCAGCAACATCATACCAATGATTGTAAAATGATATTGTTTAATTTATCACTGAAACCAATGTACATCTTTTAAAGAAAGTAATGCGAGCTTTGGAAAAGCACAAATTACACTAGACTTGTGACAAACAAATAAAAATGGTTTCTTTTTCTGTTTTAGTATCTCTTCTGTCTGCAGACCAGGATGAGTGTGCGAGGCATTAATCAAGTGAGAACCACTTGTGGATCTCTCACTCACTGCAGACAACTCACAAGTTTGGAATCCTGTCTGATTTTGATTATCGAGATGCTGCAGACAGAGAATTTTAAAATACTTCAATCCAGAAGCCACTGTTTCCAGTACAGAAAAATCATTCAGCTACATTTTAAACCTCTCAGCGCTGAAAGCTCTATCATAGAACCCTTCCAATGCTGAAAGAGGGTATTCACCACATCAACCCTTCAAAAAGCATCCCAGCCCGACCCTGCCCCATAATTTATCCCTGTAATCCCACATTTACCACAGCTATTCCAACTAGCCTGCATAACCCTGGTCACTACAGGACAATTTAGCATGGCCAATCCATTTGACCTGCACATCTTTGGGCGGTGGGAGGAAACCACAGCACCCAAAGGAAACCCACGCAGACATGGGGAGATCATGCAGACTCCACATAGACCGCTGCACAAGGCCAGAATTGAATCTGGTTTCTGGCAATGTGGGGCAGCAGTGCTGATTGCTGAGCCACCATGCTACCCAGCCGTAGGACCACCAAATGTAACCAGAAGCCAGTCAAGTTGCTCACCTTCAAGAGCTGTGTACCTTTTTAAGGTTACTGGACTAAATCTTTTCATTGATACTCCACTTTATAATCTACTTCTCGGAGTACAGACTTAGCATGTGTTTATATGTGGAAATTGTTTTTTTTAAATACTTTTAACTTTGACACAATGAAGTACAGTAAAAATATTCTGTTTTAAGTATAAAATGGAGGAACGTGTACCTCATTGTGTTTTGTATAAAGACTGTAGAAAACGTTAAGCATTTGCTGAATCTGGAAACTACTATCCTGTTAAACAAGCAGTGGGCTTCCCACTGGGAAGCCATTCAACCGCTTCACACCTGATTATAATGTCAGAACTATATTTTACTTGATAATGCAAGTTCTCTGAACATGCATTTTCCTTTTAACTTTATTTCTTCTTTTTCTGCCTCATACTGAGAACTAAGGTGGTGTACCTTTCCTTCTTTATTTCTCTGTTTTGTACCTAAGATGTGCAACCAGGTACTTTGTACCTAAGATAGAGCCCTCTGGGGTGACATCATTAACTTTTCACTATACTTCTGTACTTGAGCTCACGGGACAATAAACCTAAGACTAGTTCTAATTCGGATGTGATATTCTTCATTCAGCAAAGGGACATAAATTGTTGAATATTATGAAAAAAAACTATCCTGTTTATGTAATCTGAGCCTCACTTCTATCAAAGACTCTGTGTGATATTAGCAACTTAGAATAATGCATAGGGTAGGATGTCTCTGGGGCTTCATTTACTGGGACCTCCAGTGTTGAAGCACATTGTTCTCTTTGAACTCCCACTGTTATTTCAGTAGAAATTTAATGGTAAACCTTAGCAGAGTGTTGTAAATATCAATGTTATTTGTCTTTGCTTCATGCTGTCGGAGAATGATGGAACTCCCAATGAAATCCATCCAAATGAAAATAAAAAAAACAGTATTTTAATGCCATCTACTTGTTAAAGGATTAAGAGTAAAGAAAGAATTGATGTCTTGTTAGTGTAAATTAAGTGGTAAATTCTTTCCAAGTTATATTTCATAAACATGATACAGAATGAATGGATTTTCTAATGGGCAAGAGAACACAAAAAGGGTTAAAACTGAATGTCATGATCTCATCTAATCTCTCACTTTGACAAAGCTAAGTGCTATTGCTTTATGAATCAATGCGAAAGGCTTGGTGCTCATGCTGTGTGGCAAATCATCACTGTGCAAAACAATATAACTTCACTGAAAGATTTGGCCTTGCAAACGTCCAGGACCAATTCACAGATATTGATAATTAATATTCACATTTTAGCACTGAATTGAAGTTGTTGGCACGAGAAGGACAAAACCAGCCAGGATGTGAGATTGAACAAGAAACAGAAAGCAGACTGTGTGAAAGTTTGCTCCTTTGGACATACAAGAATCAGACTGAATACAAAAAGTTCAATAAGCGCAGGGGGATTTTGAGAAAAATTGGCAGCTAACATGAAAGGAAATCACAAATCTTGTACAAACATAGCAATTGTAACAGTGTGCTAAAAGAGGGTGTTGGGCTCATGGGGAGCTAAAATGGGATCAACACTTGGAAACAAAAGCATTACTGAGGTGTTACAGGAATACTTTGCATATCTGGAGGTCAGATTCACGCACGGATACAAAGTAAAAAGCTCTGAATGGGGGGGAGAGGGGATGGGGGCATGGGGGAAGAACATACCTAATGCTGCCCTCATCCTGATGTCCACCTTTATGTGTGACTGTGTATAAACCCTTGGTGCACAAACACCGAGTGTCATTATGTGCTGAAGTTCGAATGTTCCCAGGGTTATGAAGGAAGGATGTGACCACACAACATCTAAGCAGTTGATGTGATTTGATTTGATTTATTTATTGTGACAAGTACCAGTGTACAATAAAAAGTTTTGTTTACGAGCAGTACAGGCTGATCACAGTAAGCAAGAACATACAGATCATCGGGTAGAACAAAACTTAGACAGAGGCATGCAGGTTACATCCCACAGAGCATGTGCGAGGCAAGATCAGCAGTGGCAACATCAGCAGGTAGAGAATGTCTGATAACGACTGGAAAGAAGCTGTTATTGAACCTGCTATTGCATGTGTGTTCAAGCTTCTGCATCTTCTGCCTGACAGAACAGGATGTTGGAAATGGTTACCAGGCTGGGATGTGACTTTGATGATGTTGGCAGCCTTTCTGCAGCAACGAGCCATGTAAATGGACTCAGTGGAGTGAAGGTGGGCTTCTGTGATGGTCTGGGCTGTGCACGCCACCCTCTGTAGTTTCTCACGGTCCTGGGCACAGCAGTTGCCATACCAGGCCGTTATGCACCCGGACAGTACGCTTTCAATTGTGTATCTGCAGAAGTTGGTGAGGGACCTTATGGACATGCCAAATTTCCTGAGCTGCCTGAGGTAGAAGAGGCATTGTTTTGCCTTTTTAACTGTCGCAATTACGTGGGATGTCCAGGACAGGTTGTTGATTATCATCACTCCGAGGAACTTGATGCTTTCGACCTGCTCAACTGCAGCTCCATTGATGTAGACGGGGGCATTTCCTCCTCCTTTCTTTCTGAAGTCAATGATCTGTTCTTTATTTGTGCCGATGTTGGGAGAGAGGTTGTTCTCATTGCACCACATCACCAAACCGTCTATCTCCTTTCTGTATTCTGACTTGTCATTGTTAGTTATCCATCCTACCAGGGTGCTTAGACCATTCTGTATTACCTGTCCCTTGTGGAAAAATTTGTAAATGAAAACACCTTCAACCAGAAGTCTGCCAGGCTGTGGGCAGCACATCACATCTTCAAGATGCTAAGGGAAAAGGAGTTTCCTGAGCAGACTGTCAAAGTCGTTTGGCAGAATGCCTCATGACCAGATCCTCCCAACAAGCACCAAGACATTGCTTGGCTGGTAGTGAGAAGGGCAATACCTGCGTGATCATTCATGTATGCCTGACTCTCTGCACCAACCATGTCGTGGTCTCGAAGCATCTGCAGGTGGAAGAGACTGTCGCACATCTCCTTCTGCAAAGTGCTTTTGCAAAGGAGGTGCGAGAGAGATGAAGTGGTTTTTGTTGAGGTTCTTCCCTTGCAGCTCCAATATGCAGGACTCTGTGTTTTATGGGCTGTTCCGTGGGATGCACACTGAAACAACCATTGATTGTGCCTGGACGACAATCAACTCACTGAAAGATGCCCTTTGGTTTGCCTGAAACTTATTGGTCTTCCTGTGTAAAGAGCTGACCTCAGCCAAGTGTTGCAGGCTGGTAAATTCCAAGGTCCAGGGCTACAAGCTGAGAGATGCATGAAAACTTGGGGCAGCTACTGCCAAGCATAGTGGGGAAAGACCACTATTTAAGGTTTTTCCGTTAATACACAGAACCCAAGTCTGCTCAGTTATCAGACCCTCTTGTTGCCTCAAAATGAATTATTTAGTGTGCTGTATGAGTAGGAAATGTCTTCAGTTGCAATTGCAGACAATGTCAAATTCCAACGTACATGCGAAATCTATGCAGTACTGTTTAAATACCTTGCTTATGTATATAAAGATTTTTTTTCTGAATAAAGTACATTTTTGCAATAAAAACTTTGCATCTGTCTTTACCTTCAAAGTAGTTTGCCGAGGCCATGGTGACAGAGGAGGAAATTCATCCCACAGAAGAGGCTTGAAATCGACAAGGAGGAGATATCACATAAGCTCAGAGATAATGGGAGCTGCAGATGCTGGAGAATCCAAGATAACAAAGTGTGAAGCTGGATGAACACAGCAGGCCAAGCAGCATCTGCTCCTGAGATGCTGCTTGGCCTGCTGTGTTCATCCAGCTTCATACTTTGTTATCTCTGATATTACATAAGCTGTCACTACTTAACTTTGAAAAGGGCTAGATGGGCTGCATCCAAGGGTATTGAAGAAAGTGAGAGAGGAAATTGCAGAGGCACTGACAATAATTTTTACATTTTTCCTGGATTTGGGGCTGGTGCCAGGGGACTGGGGAGTTTCAAACCTTACACCATTGTTCAAAAAAGATTGTATAGGTAAGTAAAGTAATTCCAAACCAGTCAGTTTCGCTTCAACAGTAGAGATTTGGGATAGATATTCCCCTAATTAACTAGTTCAGTTGTCATTCCATATCAAGTCCCAGGTGGGACTTGAACCAGGGCCTTCTGGCTCAGAGTCAGGTACACAACCAGAGCCCTTCAATTATTTGAGATAGAATTAATAGTCAAACGGAAAAATGTGGGTGAACTTGGAAGAGTCAGCCTGGACTTGTTAAGAAAAACATCTAACTAACTTGCTGCATATGCATGTTTATTTTCAGCAACTGGTATAGGAAGACACCAAGGTCTCACTGCACCTTCCCCTCTTCCAATTTGTTCCCATTCACATAATAATCTGCCTTCCTATTTTTACTACCAAAGTAGATAACTCACGTTTATCCACATTACACTTTATCTGCACTCAACTTATTCAAATCATACAAAAGCATCTCTGCATCATCCTCACGATTCACCCTCACACACAGCTTTGTGCCATCTGTAAACTTGGAGATATTGTATTAAGTACCCTAATCAAAAGAATTAACATACACTGATCACAGTAACCCACTATTCACCTGCTCTTATTCAGAAAAATGACCCATTTTCACACTTTATTATCTTGGATTCTCCAGCATCTGCAGTTCCCATTATCACTGATATAATTTTACACACTTTATGATCTTGGATTCTCCAGCATCTGCAGTTCCCATTATCACTGATACAATTTTAACCTCACTGCGAAGCCTCTTCCAGGGATGGCTAACCTGAAGAAGTTACCCTCCTCCCTCCGGACCAACCTTAGGGAATCTCTCTCCCACTGCAACTCTCTTGTAATCTCTTCAGCCTTGAAACTGCTCGACCAAGTCCTGAAGCAAACCAGGTACCATAGCCACATCACCTTCCTCAGCACCTGCCTACGGAACCGGATCATCCCCATTGGACTACAGTCTACATTCAAGCCTTCCCAATTTGGCCCCAATCGTGACCACCTCTACACCCAGAAAATTCAGACCCTTCAGAAACACTTCTCCCTGCGAGTCCTGAAACAGACACTCGCAGCCATGCGCCGGCACCTCCAGGGACTGCAATCCAACCTGCCCCAGCTCAGAGCCTCCCTCTCCCAGAACTGCAAATGACCTCTGCTGTTTTTTATCCTCCGCAGGATCCACAGACTGAACACCCAGTTCTACTCAGCTTTACTGGACACCAAAAATTGTAAGTACAACAAACTCACCGGCTCCTGCTACCCACAAGAGGATTCCTGCGCCTCCCAAATCCCCAGCCTGTCCCTGCCCCTCCCCCACCATGCACCCTCCGCCTTTGACCATGAAGACACAGCCGGAGACCCCACCAATGACGTCACATCCGCCACCGCAGGGCACACCACTTCCGGGACCGCTGCTGCAGTCACCGCCTCCACTTCCAGTTACAACACCTCACACACCAGCCTCCCCGCAGCTGCTGCCGCCCAACCTGCTCCTCCCACCACTGACGGAACCCTGTCCACGGCCGAAGACAACGGAACCCCTCCCATGGCCGACGCCAACGGAACCCTGCCCACGGCCGATAACATCATCGCTCTGCCCACAACCTCCATAGCCAGCAACCCGAGAGGAGACAGCCACACTGAGCCCTGCCGCATCTTCACCATCCCCCCAGACCTCCCACTGACTGAGGATGAACGGTCAGTCCTGAGCAAGGGACTCACCTTTGTCCCCCTACAACTACACATCAACGAATACCAGTCATGTTTGGACAGAGAGCAGTTTTTCCGCCGCCTTCGCCTCCATGCTTACTTAACCGGGAGCCTAACCCTCCCTCCACTGACCCCTTCACCCGCTCCCAACACAAGTTCTCCTCCTGGACACCACCCCCAGGCCTCCTACCCTCCCTCGACCTCTTCATCTCCAACTGCCGTCGAGACATCAACCGCCTCAACCTCTCTACCCCTCTCACCCACTCCAACCTCTCCCCTGCAGAACGGGCAGCCCTCCGCTCCCTCCGCTCCAACCCCAACCTCACCATCAAACCCGCAGACAAGGGTGGTGCAGTGGTAGTATGGCGCACTGACCTCTACATCGCCGAGGCCAAATGCCAACTCTCTGACACCTCCTCCTACCGCCCCCTTGATCATGACCCCACCCCCGAGCACCAAACCATCATCTCCAACACCATTCATGACCTCCTCACCTCAGAAGACCTCCCATCCACAGCCTCCAACCTTATTATTCCCCAACCCTGCACGGCCCATTTCTATCTCCTTCCCAAAATCCACAAACCTGCCTGCCCTGGTCGACCCATTGACTCAGCCTGTTCCTGCTCCACCGAACTCATCTCCACCTATCTGGACTCCATTTTCTCCCCTTTGGTCCAGGAACTCCCTACCTACGTCCGTGACACCACGCACGCCCTCCACCTCCTCCAGAACTTCCAATTCCCTGGCCCCAGCAACCAGCCCAGTTCGTCCCCTCCCCCCACTGCATCCCAAAACCAGCCCAGCCTGTCTCTGCCTCCCTAACCTGTTCTTCCTCTCATCCATCACTTCCTCCCAACCCAAGCCGCACCTCCATTTCCTACCTACCAACCTCATCCTACCTCCTTGACCTGTCCGTCTTCCCTGGACTGACCTATCCCCTCCCTACTTCCCCACCTATACTCTCCTCTCCACCTATCTTCTTTTCTCTCCATCTTCGGTCCGCCTCCCCCCCCCTCTCTATTTATTCCAGAACCCTCACCCCATCCCCCTCTCTGATGAAGGGTCTAGGCCCAAAACGTCAGCTTTTGTGCTCCTGAGATGCTGCTTGGCCTGCTGTGCTCATCCAGCTTCACATTTTATTATCATTTATTCCAACACCTCGTTTCCTATCTGCCAGGCTGTTCTCTATCCATGTGAACATACTAACCGCAATCCCACGTGCTAATCTCTTATGTGGAGCTCTATCAGAAGCCTTCAAAAAATCCCAGTAAATCACATCCACTGATTCCCCCTTATCAACTCTACCAGTTCCATCCTTTGAAAGTTCTTGCCAATTTGTCAAACATGATCTCCCTTTCAGAAAAACCATACAGACTTTGTCCAGTCAGGCATCGTTTTCCAAATGCTTTGCTATCAATTTTTGTTTAATGGACTTTAGCATTTTCCTACATCTGATGTCAGGTAACCAGCCCATAGTTCCTTGTTTTCTCTCTATCTCCTTTCTTAAATAGTGGGGTAATATTAGCTTATCTCACTCGGGGATGTCCTCTTCCTTCAGGGCCAGCAGTGAATGCAATGACATCAGGTTATGCCAGACTGGTCTGAAGTTGCCATCTTGATTAACAAGTCTCAGCCGTCTGGAGGAATGTCCAGCAATGTAAGATTAAAGTGAATATCCTTCTCTGTTCTGTCAGAGCAATTACCACCATCATCTTTCCCATATCTCACACTCACTCTGCATCTGCTACAGAACCCAACTCCTATCAAGGCTCATGCTCCACCTCTCTTAATATTACCTGCAACATCTACCCTCACACAATCTCAACCATTCCATCCCATGAACAATGCTAAGCCTGCATGCTGTTGGAACTGGCTACCTACTCACTCGGGACGCACTCACCTGCACTAAAAGTAACAGCAGAGCTAACACTAATACTCACTTTCATGCCCCCAATCTCTCCCTATCTCTCTCTCTCTCTCTCTCATTTCAGAATGAAAACAGCTCACAAAAAGGCAGAGTCTAAGCCGGAAACATCAGCTTTTGTGCTCCTAAGATGCTGCCTGGCCTGCTGTATTCATCCCGCTCTGCACTTTGTTACCATGGATTCGCCAGCATCTGCAGTTCCCATTATCTCCGATCTCAAAAAGGCAGAATGAGTCAAAACAGTTGGTGTGCTGTTTGACTTTCAGCTCACTACCCCTATGTGGGAGATATCCTGAGAGTGCCCACTCCAAGTGTCTGACTGATGCTCCACCGATGTTGCCGAAACTATGAGTTTTTCCAGCACTGTGTCTGCTTCAGACTTCCAGCATCCTCAGTAGATTCTTTATTCAATATCCCGTATATTTCAATATGCCTCTTAGACACCAATTTGGATTCTTGGGATGGGCACGTAAAACCTACTGTTACGACTGAAACTGATGGAATCTTTGTTATCACTATGGCATTCATATATCAACATAACATTGCAGTCCAAATGGCAAATTTGTCAGTTTCAACACCATAGATTCCTAGACAGCAACAACAATCTCATACATTTTGGTCACAGCTGAGCAGAGCAAATTCAGCCATCCACGTCAGGTGACGACCTGCTGACACACCCAAAAGGTCCCTCAACTAATTTGTTCTTCGTGGTCATTCACAGATGAATTGGGGCTCTACGATGATGTAATCTTCAAGGTCAAAGATTCATAATTTTGCTAGGTCTCTGTTGAGGCATGATGGATACCATAGAGGTCACATGGGCACAGATAAAACCAAGAGGTTGGGATACGCATCTATATATTTTGGCCCAGCATTAACAAGGACATTGGCCAACTAATCAAATCATGTGAAATATGTAAAATCATCAACCTCAGCAAAAAAAGAGAGCCTCTCCTTCCACAGAAGATTCCTTCCGATCATGGCGCAAATTTGTGATTAATATTTTCCATGTCCAAGGATATTCAGACGAACTGTTTCACACAACATTTCCTTTGTACGACAAATCAGAGATACCCTTTGTCCAATAAATTTTGATACATTGACTGCTATACCCTGTACATTTGAAATACCCCACAAAAATTGTGTAAATTGTCTATAGTACTCCAGTGCACTTGCCCAGGAGATGTGCAGGAAATGGAGCACTCATTACACAGCCTCCTGTCCACACTACCTTGAGTTTCACAGAATGCTTGTATTGTTAATTCCATGATCATAAATGCAAAGTGACTTGGCCAGATTATCAGGTCGCCATCTTACATCCTCACAGTGCTCCTTTCGGCAAAATTTACCCTGAACAGTACATTCAATTTTTCAAAATCAGGTCCACACAATTATCGCCTCCCATGCTCTCAGACATCCACATGTACACAACATGTTGTCGCAAAGATGGGAGAAAATGGTCCAAAAACATGATGAATGAGGTGTCCCAATATGAGCTGGGACAATAAGTTTGAGACTTTCCTACAAATGGAATGATACTACATTGTTTTGTCCAGTCTAGATCACATAGCATTGCCGTGAACAATGGTCAAGTCTCGTAAAGAAATGGATGATCTGTCGAAACAGCGTATTACCAACCACTCATTACCCAGGATGACAACTCGATAACTGAAGATTCATGTTGGAAAACAACTACACATCAACGACAGTTGACACATATCCATCTACAATGAGAGATAGCACACTGCAGAGACAGCTGAAGAAGCAAATAGTGATAAGTGTATAAATACCAGATCTGTTTGAATCATATGTTCACTAAAGTGTTATCTGAACGTCCAGACATAATTCATCCTTGTACTGTTTAGCAGAAAAAGGTTCTCACTCGTCAAATGGATAAAGGATGATATTACATTCTGGCATGAATTCCAAACCAGAGAAACTGCAGCTTTAAAACAGTTACATTTCATTGTGACATTGGTATTCTGTTATAAAGGTAGCATCCTTGCTTTCAATCATTCTGCATAACAGAGTCAGTGTAGACAATCAGCTGTGTGTGAAACGTATAGTAATGTCAGTAAGCAAAGAATCCAAGTTGTGTTAAGTCTGTGAAATCATAATCTTGTAAATAGTTTTGTAAATAAACTTCAGCTATCTGACTGAAGAAGAAAATGATGGCCCAAGATAAATTCTATGAATTCTAAAAATTATAAGGCACAAATAGCATTATTATCATTGGAAACATAAGAATAAAAAACAAGGCAACATTTAAACCTTGATAATAAAATGTGAGGCTGGATGAACACAGCAGGCCAAGCAGAAGGGTCTAGGCCCGAAACGTCAGCTTTTGTGCTCCTGAGATGCTGCTTGGCCTGCTGTGTTCATCCAGCCTCACATTTTATTATCTTGGAATTCTCCAGCATCTGCAGTTCCCATTATCTCTGATAACATTTAAACCTTGTTCTCATCAATACATAGTGTTGAGTCTTTGTGGGGCTATTCTTATTATGTCCTGCAGTCATGCAGTCAAATCTTCAGCTTCCCATTATGGTTCTTTAGGGCTAATTTCAGTTTTTTTTTGTAATGTGAATGCTTTTGTCATTACTCAAATTTTGTAAGACTATTTTTCACCTTGTTTATTCCAGCAGATGATACTTCAATCAAAAGTATGACATCCCAATTCCGAAAACTGAGAATGAAGAACAAAGGGAGGTATCTTTTGAACTGCTTACCAAAATGTGCTGTTGCTTACAAGATGTTAAGCGGATGCATAGACAAAATTATATTATTTCAATAGATTTGAGGTTGATAACAGTTTCGGTAACAGTTTAGACCTATAGGAATCAGGGGAATGTAAATAATCAGCAGGTGAATATCTTGTTTTAAAAAAATCCTCCAAAGTTAGTGCATTTGCTGTATTGGCACCATCACATGGAATTAATTTGTATTTCATAAGAAGTTGTTTTATTAAATTAGCAAATGACATAATCATAATAATTACAGTTAATGCATTTTGTGTCAAACGGGATTCTGCAATCATTCATTACAGCACTGGGGGTGCAGCCAAAGCTATTAACTTTAATATAAACTGCAAATAGTCAATATTACTGTCCGGGATAACTGCCAGCCTGCACTCGCTGAGAAGTTGGCTTGAGTTGTGTGCTAGGCATTCAGGGCTTAAATCAAACATCATTCGATTTTTAAAAAATGATTTCTTTCAGTTAACACTCATATTGGGCACTATGTTGAGGAACTATTATCTGATTGCTTTACACTATTACAAGAATAATTATTTGTCTTGCTCATTGATAGTATGCAAGACTTCTCCAATCAATATAATTTTATTCATAGTCCTTTACTCATCATCTGTATCACTGTTAATGCTTATTTGTGCACTGGTTAATTTTCCTACATTACCAATACCTTGCTAACATCTTATTTAATAAACATTGAACAATTTGCTTATGACTGTAACAATAAATCAAGTGTGGTGTTTTATATTTGTATGAAGGCATATTATATAGAGTTAATTTTCTTAATGTGCATTCTTTCTGGGACAGCATATTGGGAAATCATTGATTTTCTGTCCACCAAATTACTAGAAAGCATGCTTGCTGTTTCTTGATTGGGGTTGCCAGGGGTAGAAGCTCATTCATTAGATCATTCGGTCTCGTAAATGCCTAATTGCAATAAGAAACGTAAAATTGCAGAGATTACACAGAATTACTGCACAGTTCTGTTATTGCTTTTACAAAGCAACCTATGTTCTTAAAATAACTGCACTGTGGATAGTTTCAAGGATCCTTTTCTTTAAATACTTGCAGTTATCATATAAATGTGAAGGAATTGATCCCAAACAATTTTTGCTATTCAACATTAACTGTTTTGATGCAGTTTTGCCTCAAGCTTGTAAATTAGAGTGATGCAAAATGACAACACCCATCTGCCTTTGCATCCTCTGCCAACCTGCAGATGAAAATGTCCTTGACAAATTGTTACATCTCAAACAAATGTGGGTATTTTTATTTTGCACTCATGCATCCCTTCATTGATGTTGAAAGAAGTTTTTCATGGTTACTGAAAGGACACTGACAGGGAAATGGCAGAAACTTAGTATGTGCTTTCAGATCCCTGTCTGTCGGTTTGATTTGATTCCTAGCATTTTCCTTTATCATTTCTCTAAATGATTGCTTGCCAAAACTATTTTGAAAGCAACATTACATGTTATTCAGGATATATGCAGATAAAAGCTGTCAGCACCATTTGACACCATTAACTGAGATCATTTTGAAAACTTGAAACTTCACATGCCTATTCCATGCCAGTTGCAGCAAGTTAAAAAAAATTAATTGATTTCTGCCCTGATAAGAATCTTACACATTAAGCAAATAAACAAATCCATGTTCATGTGGGAAATATTTTAAGTTAACTTTGATATTTTCAGTTTAGCTAACCATGTGCAAACCATCCAGGTGTGATTTGTGAAGGTATGAGATCCGAAAAAGTGTCAGACAAATTACTATTTCAGGTCCATACTGTAAACTGTTGGAATGAAATTTTAAAATTCTGAAAACACTAAGTAGATCAGGCAGCAGGATAACGGAATTTGCTTAATCTGTTTTAATTATTTCTGCTTTGTGCTTCTGATGCTCAGCATCTGCAATATTTTTTGTTCTGGTTTCTACAAAGCTCTTGAGCATGTTCTGAAGCAAAGTGCCGTGAAATTCCATTTGAAATGCTCCCTTGTATCACAGCTGGAAAAGCCACTGCTGCTATTTTTTTTGTCATATGATTGCCGTATGATTTAGTCACTGACAAGGTCCTTGTGACAAATGCTATCTGTCAAACAGCAGACTTTGAACTGCCATGTGAGAGTCATCATTATTTAACAGATCCAGGTCAAACCAGGTCTCCTGTGCAACCAACCTCCACTCCATCAACACTTGTGGAGAGATACAAACAAAGCTGCACATTACCAAGAAGTGCTCCCCGCACAGAACAAGTAGCAGACTAATCATCTTGATCACAGAACAAGAGGAGGCAACTGCTTGAATCCAAATATTAGCATTGGCTAAAAATATTACTTAGAAACTATATTGTCACATTTCAGCGTACATGTATATGTAGAGTATCATATTGTTCACTACTGCAGTACAGTCAGTGCAACCAAAATAAAAGTTCCAAAGGGATAAGTTTCTGGTGCACATGGTGAGATTTGAAAAAGAAATGCTTGATGGGTGCCCTTATATTTACGCTTAAAGGTGTGAATACTTAAACTTCTGAGAACCACAAGACATGGTCTGATGGCAGTAGGTGTCTGTGAGTCAACTCAAAACTAATGAAATAAATGTTAACTTAGATCGAGAAAAATAAACCAGAGTTAGTGCCTACCCAAATATCCAGTTAAATCAATTAGGGAAAGGAACAGGGCTGATGCATTGAATCAGCAATGCATATCAGGCAGACAGAAAGGTGTCTAAGAGCTTCAGATGGGGCAAAGTCACAGGCAAAATTTTACATACTGATGAAACTGCAGTGCTTATGAAAAGCCAAAGTTTTACAGAACAAAGAAAGATCTGCCTCCACCGCATCTGCTCCCAAGATGAGGCATTCCCCTCCCAGACATACAAGATGTCCTCGTTTATCAAGGACCTCAACTGCCCCTCCACAGTGGTCGAAAATGCCCTCGACCGTATGTCTCGCGTTTGTCACACCTCAGCCCTCACACCCCACCTTGCAATAAGAAAAAAGACAGAATTCCCCTTGTCTTCACGTATCACACCATCAGTCTCCGGATTCAACACATCATTCTCCGCCACTTCCGCCACCTGCAATCTGACCCCATTACCAAGGATATATTTCCCTCGCCACCCTTTTCTGCCTTCCAGAGGGACCGCGACTTCCTCATCCGCTCCACACTCCCCACTAGCCCCACAACCCCTGGCACTTTTCCCTGCTACACCTGCCCCTACATCTCCCCGTCACCTCCATCCCAGGCCCCACAAAAACCTTCCACATTAAACAGATATTTACCTGTGAATGTGGTATATTGCATCCGCTGTTCCCGTTGTGGCCTCCTTTACATCGGGGAAACCAAGCGGAAGCTTGGAGACTGCTTGGAGACACCTACAGTCAGTTTGTGACAAATGACAACATCTCCCAGGCACAAACCACTTCAAATCCCCCTCCCACTCCTTGGACGACATGTCCATCCAGGCCCTCCGCCAGTACCACAACGATGCCTCCTGAAGGCTGGAGGAACAGCACCTCATTGTTCGCTTGGGAACTCTGCAGACCAATGGTCTCAACGTGGAATTCACAAGCTTCAAAATCTTCCTTCCCCTGACCTCATCCCAAGACCAGTTCGTCTCGTCCCTGCCTCCTTGACCTTTCTGTCTTCTCTCCCACCTACCCGCTCCTCCCTCCTCACTGACCAACACCCATCCCAACTCCCGACCAACGCTCCCCTTTACTGGCTTCATCCCTGCCTCCTTGACCTGGACGTCGTCTCTCCCACCTATCTGCTCCTCTATCCATCTTCTACCATCACCTCCCCCTCTCTATATTTATTTCAGAACCCCCTTCCCCTTCCCCATTTCTGACGAAGGGTCCCTACCCAAAACGTCAGCCTTCCTGCTCTTTTGATGTTGCTTGGCCTGCTGTGTTCATCCAGCTCTACACCTTGTATTCACAGATTCTCCAGCATCAGCAGTTCCTAATATCTCTGTTGCCAAACAAGTTGTCCTCCAAAACATTTACAACCCTGGCTTGGAAATATATCACCATTCCTTCAGTGTTGACAGGTCAAAATCCTGGGACACGTTCCCTAAGGGCATTGTGGGTCAACCTACAGCACATAGACTGCAGCTGTTCGAGGAAGCAGTTCAGCACGACTTTTCAATGGCAGCTAGGGACAGGTAATGAATGCTGGCCCAGCCAGTGATGCCTATGTTGACTGAATGAATAAAGATAAACTATCAGAGGCAGACTATCACAACAAATGCTAATTAAAAGAAAAAAAGACAGCCATATTATGGAGGATAATAATAAATTTGCGGATGTAATAGATGTACCTATAAACCACCGATATGAACATGTCATGAGGAGACAGTCTCCAGAGATAAAAATTCACGTACTTTTTCAAATCAGGAAGTTGTGAAATGAGATCACATCTGCAAATTGGAGCACAAAGTAACATCCCTCCTGCTGAAGCTGTACCAGAAGACCTTCCCTGAGCGTTTCAAATCACATGGTAAAGAAAAAAGTTCTGAAACTGAGCAATGTTGTGTTTACAGCATTGTCTGGAACTATGGATCAACAGCTAAGAACGACCGAAATTAGAGAGGCACACAAAGGAAACGGTGTATGGTGCCATTGACTGCACATATGTAGTACTCAGATAGTCAAATCACAATGCTGTGAAATTTATAAATAGGAAGGGAGTCTACTTGATTAATGTTCAGGGGATCTGTGATCTTCATTACCACTGCCTGGGTGTATGTGTCTCTTCGTCCTGGCAGCTCCATCACTCAGACATTCTGCAGTACTCACTTGGACCTGATGTATTTGAGTGCCCAGTCCCTTTGCAAGGCTGATTACGAGGGAAGCAAGGACTATCCAGTGCTGACATGGTTCATAAGACCATCGCGTGCACAAAGCCATGATTGACGTGGAGCACAGGTTTAATGCCACTCGTGCCTCACCCATGGCCGTGAAGGATAGCTTATAGGGCTGTTGAAGACAAGTTTCCACTGCTTGGACCAGTCTGGAGGGGGGATCCCTAATATAGCCTGCAAGGGTCAGCTCACTGTAAAACTTGGATAGGCAAAGAAACAATATGCTGGATGCTGAGGATCTGAGCAAATGGAAGCAATCTTCAAGAAGCACATTAGGGAAGAAAAAGCTGTTGTTTTACATGCCAAGAGTTCATCTGCATAGGCGCTACACACCAGACAGAATCTCTTTGATACTTGCTTCCAACAGTTGAGGGCTTGGAGCAGCAGAGAAATGCGGCTTATTAAGCATTCTTTGGACTGATTGCCAAATCTGTTTTGCAGTGTTCCGGCAAACTTTAAACTGTGTTGGTTTTATTTGCTTTCATCTTTGCTGTCCAAATAAAAGCTCGTGGTTGGATTTTTTTTCTGATTTCAGTGTTTACGCGATGTTCCTCTCTCACAGAAAGACAGCTGCGGGTATACAATGGACATTCAGGGCAGGTTAATGTTGGCTTCGACACTATTCAGATAGGATGTAGTTACAAGCAGGTTCAAAAGGTGATGTGGTAGTTAAACAGTGAGTGTGTTCAGAGACTAAGGCTGCATATGATGGCATGTGAGGAGGAGAGGCAGGCATGTTGGATCTGTACAGCAGGCAGTGTGGCTTCTTGGGTCCTGTGTCATATTATTGCTGGTGAGGATCATTGCCGAATTGTGCAGGTAACACCATTGAATGCCAAGGGACTGTGGTTAGATAGTCTCTTATTGGTAATGGTCATCACCTGGCATTTGTGTGGCATGAATGTCACTTGCCACTTGTCAGCCCAAGCTGTCCAGATCTTGTTGCGCATGAACACGGACTGCTTCAGTATCTGAGGAGTCAGGAATGGTGCTGAACATTGTGCAATCATCGGTGGACATTCCCACGTCTGACCATATGATAGAGGGAAGGTCATTGATGAAGCATGGTTGGACCTAGGACACCACCCTGAGGAATTCCTGCAGAGATGTCCTGGAGTTGAGATGACTGACCGCCAACAACCACGATCAACTTCTACGTGTCAGGTACGACCCCAACCACCGGAGAGTTTGCCCGGGAGACCTATTGATTCCAGTTTTGCTGGGGCTCCTGGATGCCACAGTGGAAATAGGCAACAGGGCCAACTACATCCCATGAAAAGAAATGTTTCAAAATGAAAGCCTCTTTGCTGAGCAAAGCAAGCAGCTTCTTCTCCACAAAACAAAATAAAGAGCAATGGATGTTGTAAAGCTAAAACAAAGATTTTTTTTCAATCAAGGATCAGTACGTCTAATGATTGAACTTCAAAAATCCCAAGATTAGTACAGGTAACTGCTGTCCTACGTTTAAGCAGAACGAGACTTGGCAGGACAGAAAATCCCTGAATGGGAGTAAAACTGGTCAGTGAGTACCATAGCTAAATGAGAAAAACCTATTGAAATGAGGTCAGCTTATTAATTCATTTAAGTCAGTGACCGAAAAGGCTTTGATGGAAAAGCTGATATAAATTCAATGTATTTTTCACATCTTGCGATACCAGGTTATAAATCCGTTATCCCAATTCCCCTCCCACAGATCAGAAACTAATGGATCAGTAAGGGAACACAACATCCTTCCTTCAGAGTCTGAGATAACAAGAACACTTCCGTATACACCCTCAGAAACAAAAAACAACAATCCCTGTTTCAACAATGGGAATGCTCGATTTCTGGAGTTCAATGTACACTCCCAGTGGGTTTTTGGGTGGGGGCAATATAAAATACGCAAGCAGACCAAATTTAAGGTCATAAATAATTTAAATTGCGATGAACTCTTTCGTTTTTGATTGTATCCGTGTAGAACAAACAATTTGTGACATTCAAGGGCCATACAATTCCATGAGGTTGCTACACATGCAAGACTTCAAATTGGTTCAGCTGCAGTCTGCTGCAGATCTGAGAGTGCACTGCACTGAGGCATTCAACAGCTTGCAAACAGGAAGCATTTCTCATTATCTCTCTGAGTGGAGATGAAAAATCTTGAGGACTCTGAAAAGAACAGCTCTTATGCAAGAAAGCACTGACATGCACCCAATCAGCTACTGAATTGAAAAATATCGATCATTGCTCTGCCCAGACAATATTGCGTCACTGTCACTGAATAAAAAAATGCACGAACTGGGAGAAATAACTTATTTCACCTTTGTGCTCTGAACTCTTATACTGCAGAACTTGTTTCTCCCTGTTTATATTGTTGAACTCATAGTATTTGTGTCAAAATGTCTGTTTTGTCTGCCCTTTTCATGAATTAATCTATTTGTGTGTTTGTGGTTTAAAATGGGCATAGCTTACATTGCATAGCAGGGATGAGTAATCCATTTTTGTTTGCTCTTAAAAGAACAAATTTGTTGCCAAAGCAAGTTATTTTCCAACTAATGACAAACCTGGTGTGAACTATTTTCACCTTGAAGGTAAATAGATCATTTTGCTCGTTTCATTGGGCATCTACACATATATGATGGCTTGTACAGTAGTGGAGTTTGATCACTGACACACTCTTCCCAGCCGAGTTATGAACGTACAACTGCTGATTTGCCAAATTTAATCCTATTCAGCTAAAGGAGAAGGACTTATTGCAAAGTTTTCAAACGTTCGTCTTTCAGAATAATTCAAAGATTACTGATTGGTCAATTTTATGCAGTTTGGTGACTCCTCAAACTGTCAGTCAGTCAGATACTTACAAGCAGGGAGAAGAGGCTCCATCCCGAAACAGGCTGCTGAGCTTTATGGGTTTAAGTGAAGTCCAGGCAGCAGAAAATGCAGCGACATTAATGTCTAGAGCTCAGCAAAAGCCCGTGGACCTGTGAAGGTTTGAACAAAGCCATGTACTTTTATTCAATCAATAACGCTGGCAGTATGCCATAAGGAATGCCCCCATCTACATCAATGGAAACAAGGGTGAGAGTGTAAAGAGCATTAGGTTCCTCAGAGTGACGATAACGAATGAACTGTCCTGGATTTCCCACATAAATATGACAGTCAAGAAGGAATAACAATGCCTCTTCTCACTCAGGCGGCTCAGGAAATTTAACGTGTCCATAAGGCCCCTCACCAACCGCGACGGACGTACCATCATAAGTAAACTGTCTGGTTGCATAACGGCCTGGTATGGCAACTGCTCTGCCCGAGACCGTAAGAAACTGCAGAAGGTGGTGTGCTCAACCCAGACCATCACAGAAGCCAACCTTCCATCCATGGGCTACATTTACACAGCTTGCCACCACAGAAAGGCTGCCAACATCATCAAAGATCCATTGCGCCCCGTCATCATCTCCTACAACCTCTTCCATCAGGCAGAAGATACAGAAGCCTGAACACACGCACAAGCAGGTTCAAAAACAGCTTCTTTCCAGCTATTATCAGACTGTTGAATGGAACCTCACCTCAAATAATGTAACCTGCAATGTAATCTGTATGCCTCTGAGTCTTTTTGGTCTGTACATCCTTTGCTTGCTGTGATCTGCCTGTACTGCTTGTAAACAAAGCTTTTTTTAACTGTATTTCAATACACATGATAATAAAATCAAAACCAAATATAGTATCAGTTTCGTGCAACTCAGCAAGATCAGAACTCAGAGAAACCTGAGCACCAGTTTGGTGAAGTCATCTGCAAGTGAAATGGTGACATTCGTATGCGTCTACATGCTGAATCCTCAGAACCCAGGGAAACATATCCTCATTGAAGAGTAAAATATTAGAAAATGAAGAGTAGTTGAGACAGTGTGTGATGGAGCAGCGTTTGAAGGGGTTACAAATTTAGGTCCTCAGTAAAGTAGAATTGAAAGTTTTATTGTAATTTGAAGACACAGATTATCATAATTTCTGACAGTGCTGAAAATTTAATGAGATTGGTCTGGACTGCATTTATATGGGAAGTGGCAAAAGAGTTGAATAAAGACTTTGCAGCAATCTTCACAGTAGAAAACACAAAAAAAAGCATTATAAAATTACTAAATAATCAAGGGGTAAAGGAGGAACGGAACTAAATATATCGAGTCTCACCAGGGGAAATGTGTTAGGGAAACTAATGGATCTAAGCACTCATAAGTTCCCTAATCCTAATACGATGCATCCTAGGATATTAAATGAAGTGGCTACAGAGATAATGGATGCACTGCCAGTAATCTTCTGAAAATCAGAGGTTCTGGAAGCATTCTAGAGATTTAGAAATTTGTCTATTTTATTTAGAATGAGAAGCAGTCAGAAATAGGGTAGTTATAGGACAGCTCGCCAAACTTCTGTTATTGGGAAAATGTTAGAGACTTTATAAAGATTATAAAGGATATTATAAAACAAAGCATTTAGAAATACATAATACAATCAAGCTCAGCAAAACATCATGAAGGAGAAATCATGCCTGGTTAATTTATTAGAATTCTTTAAGTTGGTAACAAGCAGGGTATATAGTGGGAAAGTGATGGATGTAATATATTTGGATTTTCAGAAGGTGTCTAAGAAAAAAGTGAAAACACATGCTTAGCTCAATAATAAGACTAGAGCCCATGATTGGAAGTAACGCACAACCATAGGCAAAAAATAGGTGACAGAGAATTGGGATAAGGGGCCATTTTCAGGGTGGCAGCTCATGACTTGTGATGTGTCACTGAGATCAGTGCTGGGGCCACAACTGGTCACAATACATATTCATGATATGATTCTGGAATGTGAATGGATTGTATCAAAGCTAAATCAATAAAAATCAATGCAATAGAAATTTGTGAGGATAACTCAAAGAGCCTGATAAGGGAAAGAGTCAAGGTTACGAAATTTGGCAAAGGCCTGGCAGATTGGAGCATAATGTAGGAAAACACGAAGTCTGCATTTTGGCAGAAAGTATAGAGGAGCTGAATATTATTTAAATGGAGAAACATTGCAGAAAGCTACACAGTAGGAGTATTTGAGAGTTCTTATGCATAAATCACAAAAAGCTGTCATAGAAATTCAATATTTAATAGGGAAGTCAAATGGAATGTAGGCTTTTATTTAAAAGGGGGTGGAGAATTAAAATAGAATATTCTTGCTAAAGATATACAAGGTGTTAGTCATGCCACAGATGGAATACCATGAACAGTTTTTGATTCTTTATGTAGGGCAAGATATGCTGGCATTGTACACAGTCCAGATGAGCTTCACTAGGCTGATCCTACATGTGAAGGGATTGTCAAATGAGGAGAGGTCGAATAGGTTGGGCCTGTACTAGTTGGAATATGGAAAAATGAGGGTGACCTTATTGAAACATACAAGATTCTTAGGGGACTTGACAGCGTGGATGCAGAGAGGTGGCTTTCCCTTGTGGGACAGTCTTGGACCAGAGGACATGATCTAAGAATAAGAGGTTGCCCATTTAAGGCAGACATGAGGAGGAATTCTCTCAGAGGGTAGTGAATTTGTGTAATTTTTTCCTGCAGGCTGTAGAGCTGGTTCTGTGAAATATATTCTAAGCTGAGCTAGACTCATTTTTCCTCAGCAAGGGAATTCAAATCAGACAAAGAACTGCGGATGCTGGAAATCTGAAACCAAAACAGAAAGTGCTGGAGAAACTCAGCAGGTATGGTAGCATCCGTGGACGGAAACAGACTTAAGAAGACCTTTCTTATCAAGTAGGCTCACTGGATTCAAAATGTTAATTCTGTTTCTTCTCTAAGGAAAGGACAAGTTATGGGCAGAAAGCAGGGAAGTGGACTTGAGGATTATCAGTTCAGCCATATTTTCATTGAATGATAAAGCATAACCTGTTTTTGCTCCAATGATTATGAGCATTTGGCCACCAAGTGTCTGTTGTCCCCATTTACTGCAGTTTAATTCTGTTAAAATTGAGAATGTATATCGAATATACATTGGAGATTTTATTACTGGTCTAACTTTGCATAAGATGGTCAATTGTTTTTGCATAACTTTGGGATCTGTGACTTTATTGGTAAGCAACTGGGATCTCATATTTTGTCCACTTTAAAAAAAAAAGTGGCTTTCATGGATTTGGTGGCCTGTTCTGCAGCCAGAAAACAAACTGGAAAACCTCATTTGCAAGTTATGAGTTCAACGGCTGCTCTAAACAGCAGAAAGGCAATAGCTGATTGGCGAGGTGGTGTTGAAATTCAAGTACCCATTGAATTGGCTGAAAAAGAAATTCAGTATCCTTCTGCCCTATCCCTGGCAGGGAGCGATTTAAAAAGAAATTGCACCCAGTCTGAACATAGATTTTGTAAAATCTAAACTGTGGAAGCACAATTGAGAAAGTAATCAGTGATCCTTTTAAGATACTCCTAGGTACATATTCTTACTGGTGTGACACGGTGCAGATTTGATTGTCCTTTGGGATGCCTGCTGTATGGCTGAGGATGTGCAGCAAGCTAGTTCAAAGAAAATCAGTTTGGAGTGCATTTAAATATTAATTTCAACCACTGATTATTATTTATAGTGTACAGATCAAAGATATGTGCTTTGAACTAACCAGAATGTTCATCGAGCAGCATGCTGTTGAGGACATGCCACTCTCTTATTTCCATTTTAGGTGAAAACCCCATCAAATGGACTGATTCCCTCATTTTACAATTTGGCATGTTCTGTTTTGCTGAAACAATTTTGACTTCCCATAAAAATATTGAAATCCGGCAATTTGCTTTGAATCAGTCAAATTTCAAAGCTGCTAATTTAATTTGTAAAATAAATAGACAGGCATATGAATCAGTTAGATTTAGAATGACATGGGGAAATACATGCAAATAGGACTCGTCTGATTTGGTAAACTTGGTTGGCAAGGATGAGTCGGACAAATGATGTTTTTGCGTGCTGTATAACTCTATGACTTTATGGTGTATTTTTGGGTGATTCCAACCTTGTGAATGAGATTAGTAATTGGTCGCCATTTCACAAAGGATGTTGGCTTTCCTTCAGAACTGTGAGAAAACTTCAGAACTTCAGGTGAAAATGACTTGCAAAATGAACATATAAATGGCAAATGAAATTCAAATTCACTCAATATGAGGTAGAGCTTTCTGATAAAGGTATAAGGAAGTTCTCAAGGAAGCTCAGAGATAATGAGAACTGCAGATGCTGGAGAATCCAAGATAACAAAGTGTGGAGCTGGATGAACACAGCAGGCCAAGTAGCATCTCAGGAGCACAAAAGCTGACGTTTCAGGCCTAGGCCCTTCATCAGAGAGGGGGATGGGGAGAGGATTCTGAAATAAATAGGGAGAGAGGGGGAGGTGGACTGAAGATGGTTAGAGGAGAAGATAGGTGGAGAGGAGGTAGGGAGGGGATAGGTCAGTCCAGGGAGGATAGACAGGTCAAGGGGGCGGGATGAGGTTAGTAGATAGGAAATGGAGATGCGGCTTGAGGTGGAAGGAGGGGGATAGGTGAGAGGAAGAACAGGTTAGGCAGGCGGGGATGAGCTGGGCTGGTTTTGGGATGCAGTGAGGGGAGGGGAGATTTTGAAGCTGGTGAAATCCACATTGATACCATTGGGCTGCAGGGTTCCCAAGCTGAATATGAGTTGCTGTTCCTGCAGCCTACGGGTGGCATCATTATGGCACTGCAGGAGGCCCAGGATGGACATGTCATCTAAGGAATGGGAGGGGGAGTTGAAATGGTTCGTGACTGGGAGGTGCAGTTGTTTTCTGCGAACCGAGCGGGGGTGTTCTGAAGGAAGCTCATTGGACTCAAAACATTAATTCTGGTTTATTTTCTCCACAGGTGCTGCCAGCCCTGCTGAGTTTCTCCAGAAATTTCTGCTTTTGTATGTTTCAGATCTCCATCGTCTGCAGTTCTCTGCTTAATTTTAAGAACATCACATACTTGTAAACTAAAGGTTGAATTGTGTAAACTAAGTGGTCATGTGCTGATTAGGCAAAGCCCTCTGTGCTCTTCCAAAATGAAGCCAAATTAAATTCTGCAGTTAGGGAGCCCGCCAACAGGAATCAAGTACCTCTGTGGCAAAGGGCCCCATCTCAGAGCCAAAAGATCTGGGCTCAAGTCCCATCTGTCACCTGGAGGTGTGTTATAGAATGTAGGAGCAGGTTGGTTAGAATAAATACAAAACAACTAAGTGGGAGGTAGCAGGGTTTGAAAGAAGGTTGATGGAAGGCTCAATTTGAGAGTCAGGCTGCAGCCTTAAAACAGGTTGCAAGCATGAAGCATACTGGAAGGAGTGCAAGTATAAGCAAGGCTGCAGAAACATAGATGGAAATTGAGAATGGATAACTTCACAGCTCAATCATAGCGCCTTGGGGGGTTTCCCTGGAAGAAGAAGAAATGGAGAAAGAGACTCGACATAGAGTCCAGCAAGCCCTGGCTGCAGGTGGCCTCAGAATTATTCTATGATCAAGTGCTGCTTGGTGAAGTGTGGAACATCGATCTACCTGCCTGCTTTTCTTAAAGGACACCTGTTAAGCTTGAGCATACCGTGCATCAGACTTGAACAGGGATTAATGTGAAGAGAATAGTACTCCAATACAATCTGAAACCTCATGTCCTGGCATACCCTCACTCTAAAGTTACATCAAGGCAGGAGATTAACCTTGGATCAATGAAGAGTGCAGGAGAGCATGCCACAGAGCAGTGAATCTGTGGAATTCACTGCTACAGAAGGCTGAGGAGACCAGGTCATTGAGTGCATTTAAGACTGAGATAGATAGGTTCTTGATTGGCAAGAGGATCAAGGGATACAGGGAGAAAGCAGGAGAATAAGGTTGAGGATCTTATCAGCCATGATTGAATGGCAGAGCAGACTTGATGGGCTGAATGGCCTAATTTATGCCCCTATGTCTTATGATCCTATGCCAGGAGCAGCACAAAGTGTAGCTAAAAACAAAGTGTCAACCTGATGAAGTTACTGAACAGGACTATTTACTTGCCAAACAACATAAGCAGCAAGTAATCAACAGACCCAAATGATTGCATAGCGAATTGATCAGATCTAAGCTTTGCAAACATGCCACATTCAGTCGTGAATGGCGGTGGATAATCAAACAACTCATCTCCATCTACAATGAGAAGAAACACAACATATCAGTGCAAAAGATAAACCTGAAGCATTGGCAACAATCTTTAGCCACAGTGCCAAGGAAATGATCTATAACAGCCTCCTCCAGAGATTTCAGTACAGCTGTGACATTGGCATCTATCCTTCCATTTTGAAACTTGCCAATCTATGTCCTGTACAAAAAAAGCAGGGCAAACCTACCTGATCCATTACTGCCCACTCTTTATCATTAGTGAAGGTGATGAAATGTGCCACCAACAGTGCTATCAAGCATTACCTTCTCAGCAATAACATTATGGACTTCAGTAAAGCCTTTGATAAGGTTCCACATGGTAGGCTACTGGAGAAAATACAGAGGCACGGGATTGAGGGAGATTTAGCAGTTTGGATTAGAAACTGGCTTTCTGTAAGAAGGCAACGAGTGGTGGTTGATGGAAAATATTCAGCCTGGAGTCAGGTCACGCGTGGTGTGCCTCAAGGATCTGTTTTGGGACCAATGTGGTTTGTCATCAATGACTTGGATGCAGGCATAGGTGGATGGGTTAGTAAGTTTGTAGATGACACTAAAGTCGGAGTACTGGTGGACGGTGTAGAAGAATGTTGCAGGTTGCAGGGAGACTTGGATAAACTGCAGAATTGGGCTGAAAGGTGGCAAATGGAGTTTAATACAGATAAATGTGAGGTGATTCACTTTGGGAGGAATAACAGGAAGGCAGAATACTGGGTCAATGGAAAGATTCTTGGTAGTGTGGATGTGCAGAGGGATCTTAGTGTCCATGTACATAGATCCCTGAAAGTTGCCACCCAGGTTGATAGTGCTGTTAAGAAGGCTTACGGTGTGTTAGATTTTATTGGTAGAGGGATTGAGTTCTGGAGCCGTGATATCATGCTGCAACTTTACAAAACGCTAGTGCGGCCTCATTTGGAATATTGCGTGCAGTTCTGGTCGCCCCATTACAGGAAGGATGTGGAAGCGTTGGAAAAGGTGCAGAGGAGATTTACCAGGATATTGCCTGGTCTGGAGTGCAGGCCCTATGAAGAAAAGCTGAGGGATTTGGGTCTGTTCTCATTGGAGAGAAGAAGGCTAAGAGGGGATTTAATAGAGACATACAAGATGATTAGAAGATTAGATTGGGTGGACAGTGAGAGTCTTTGTCCGAGGACGATGACGTCAGCTTGTATGAGGGGGCATAGCTACAAATTGAGGGGTGATAGATTTAAGACAGATGTCAGAGGCAGGTTCTTTACTCAGAGAGTGGTAAGGGCGTGGAACGTCCTGCCTGCCAAGGTAGTTAACTCAGCCATATTAGAGGCATTTAAACAGTCCTTGGATAAGCATATGGATGATGATGGGATTGTGTACGGGGGAGGGGCTTAGATTAGTTCACAGGTCGGCGCAACATCGAGGGCCGAAGAGCATATTCTGCGCTGTATTGTTGTATGTTGTATGTTCTATGTTTATTGATACCCAGTTTGGGCTCTGTCAAGGCCACTCAGTTCCTGACTCCATTACAGCCTTGGGTCAAACATGGACAGCAGATTTGAATTCCAGAGATGAGGTGACAGTGACAGCCCAAGGCCACATTTGACCGAGTGTGACATCAAGGAGCTCCAGCAAAATTGGAGTCAATTGGAATCTAGAGGCAAACTGTCCACTGGTTGAAGTCATATCTGGCACATATGTAGGTCCCTAATGCCCCTAATGTGGCTGAGCTAACTACATTGGCAGGCAGGGCGTTCCATGCCTTTACCACTTTCTGAGTAAAGAACCTGCCTCTGACATCTGTCTTAAATTTGTCACCCATCAATTTGTAGCAACGCCCCCTTGTACAAGCTGAAGTCACCATCCTTGCAAAAAGACTCTCACTGTCCACCCTATTTAATCCTCTGATCATCTTGTATGCCTCTATTAAATCCCCTCTTAGCCACCTTGTCTCCATAACATCTCTGCAGGACTTCCTCAGGATAGTGTCCTCGCGTGGAGCTGGAGAACACAGCAGGCCAGACCGCAGCAGAGGAGCAGGAAAATTGATGTTTCAGACCGGAACCTTTCTTCAGAAATGAGGAGGGGGAAGGGAGTCTGACAAAACAGACTACAGTGATTTAAGAAAGCAGCTCAACGCCACCTTCTCAAGAGCAACTAGGGATGGGCACGTTCCGGCCTGGCCAGTGAATTCCACAAGCCGTGTGTGAACATTAAAATAAGGAGCAAAAACAAAGTTGCTGCAAAAGCTCAGCAGGTCTGGCAGCATCTGTGAGGGAGAAATCAGAGTTAACGTTTCGGGTCCAGTGACCCTTCCTCAGAACAGGATCTGAAACATTAACTCTGTTTACGCCTTCACAGATGCTGCCAGATCTGCTGAGCTTTCCCAGAACTTTGTTTTTGTTCCTAGTTTACAGCATCCACAGTTCTTTTGGTTTTTATTAAAATAAGGAACTGTTGTCACTGTGTTCACTTGGGCAATGGCATGAAAGATGCACAAATATGGTGAGAATGACAAATGTCAGGTTCCCAGCACCAAGAATTTTTTTTCGAACTTTATATAAGTCTATGAAACAGGTATCTTCTGAAGCCATTCTCTTACATTATTGGAAAGAGTATAAATATATCTTGATTGAAAAAAATAGATCTGATTTCAAAACATTTTTTGAGGCCACACGGGTGCAAATTACTTCAATCAAATTTTACACTTTTGATCGACTGAACTAGAATTAAGAAAAGTCGCAGAAAGCACTGAGAAACTCAGCAACTTCATTTGTCTTCTTACATTAATCATTTTCACTGCAAATAGGGAGTTGTGAGAACAGGAAGATGCTGTCAAATTAAGCAATAATACCAAGTAGCTTTGTTACATTTGAGACCTATTGATGGACATATGCAAGTAAAGGAATAAAACAATGGTAGGAAGAGGCAATTAGTGTTGTGGAATTGTAATTATGAAGTGCTAATATTAAGTGAGATCAGTTGGATCGAATGGTTTGTTTCTATACTGCAGTTACGATAGACTGCAGTTCTAATTAAATTAACTCCAATTGAAATAAAGGACTCAAATATGATATTAGTTAGATTTCTGAATTTGCTGGACCAGAAATACTCAACATTATGGGCAACAGGAGAAAGACTAAAACATTGGTCGCAGAATTCAGTATGTCATTTATGGATGATGTGAAAGGCTTCCTTTTCTGACGAGGATAACTGGCTCCTTCAAAATGGGCTATTTGGTTTCAAAATAGCAGTATATGACTCCAATTACTTCCTGGGAACCTGTTTTATTCTGTGGAACATATTGGAAAATAACTACATAAAAAATAAGGTTTCTTAGACAAAATGTTTTCATATAGATTTCTAAGAATTTGAAGTATTAGTCAGTGAAAGTGTTGAAGAGGTAAATATTTAAATACTGAACTTACATTGTCAAGCAAGATAAACAATGAACAACTAAATAGACTGTCTGGGTATCTGATAAACACCTTACATCAGTCATGCCTCGAGTTTTCAGTGGAATGTTCTTTGCAGCAATTGCCTTGAGCAGCTGCTTGGTTTATCAACATAACCTGCTCTGGTTCTGATCTCAACATTCCATGAATTTTGTGCCAAGTTTCTACTTCTCCTTTACCATTATAATGGTCACCTCTCAGTCTTCCCATCCATTCTCACTTCTCTAATATAGTCTCAACACTGTTCACTAACATTTATTTCAGCACACGGATCCCTCACTTAGCAGTGGGACGCATACTCAGCTCACTTCCAAAAACATCTTTCCCTTTCTCCAGTTTCTTTCTCTCCACCATAATTGCTGTGATGGTGCCTCCATCCATACGATACTCTCAAAAGTAGTTTCCCCAATGGCTCTTCAGTTCACCTGGGCCATCTCCAGCACATCCCTCACCTTCCTGGATCTCTCAGTCTCCATCTCAGGCAACCAGCTTGTAACTGGTGTCCATTTCAAGCCCACCGACTCCCACAGCTACCTAGAATGCACCTCCTCCCACCCACCCTCCTGCAAAAATTCCATCCCCTATTCCCAATTCCTCCACCTCCGCCGCATCTGCTCCCACGATGAGGCATTCCACTCCCGCACATCCCAGATGTCCAAGTTCTTCATGGACCGCAACTTTCCCCCGACAGTGGTCGAGAATGCCCTTGACCGCGTCTCCCGCATTTCACGCAACACATCCCTCACACCCCGCCCCCGTCACAACTGCCCCAAGAGGATCCCCCTCGTTCTCACACACCACCCCACCAACCTCCGGATACAACGCATTATCCTCCGACACTTCCGCCATCTACAATCCGACCCCTCCATCCAAGACATTTTCCCATCCCCACCCCTGTCTGCTTTCCGGAGAGACCACTCTCTCCGTGACTCCCTTGTTCACTCCACACTGCCCTCCAACCCCAACACACCCGGCACCTTCCCCTGCAACCGCAGGAAGTGCTACACTTGCCCCCACACCATCTCCCTCACCCCTATCCCAGGCCCCAAGATGACATTCCACATTAAGCAGAGGTTCACCTGCACATCTGCCAATGTGGTATACTGCATCCACTGTACCCAGTGTGGCTTCCTCTACATCGGGGAAACCAAGCGGAGGCTTGGGGACTGCTTTGCAGAACCCCTCTGCACGGTTCGCAAAAACCAACTGCACCTTCCAGTCGCAAACCATTTCCACTCCCCCTCCCATTCTTTAGATGATATGTCCATCATGGGCCTCCTGCAGTGCCACAATGATGCCACCCGAAGGTTGCAGGAACAGCAACTCATATTCCACTTGGGAATCCTGCAGCCCAACGGCATCAATGTGGACTTCACCAGCTTCAAAATCTCCCCTTCCCCCACTGCATCCCAAAATCAGCCCAGTTTGTCCCCTCCCCCCACTGCACCACACAACCAGCCCAGCTCTTCCCCCCCACCCACTGCACCCCAAAACCAGTCCAACCTGTCTCTGCCTCCCTGACCTGTTCTTCCTCTCACCCATCCCTTCCTCCCACCCCAAGCCGCACCTCCATCTCCTACCTATTAACCTCATCCCACCTCCTTGACCTGTCCGTCTTCCCTGGACTGACCTATCCCCTCCCTACCTCTCCACCTATACTCTCCTCTCCACCTATCTTCTTTTCTCTCCATCTTCGGTCCGCCTCCCCCTCTCTCCCTATTTATTCCAGAACCCTCACTCCATCCCCCTCTCTGATGAAGGGTCTAGGCCCGAAATGTCAGCTTTTGTGCTCCTGAGATGCTGCTGTGTTCATCCAGCCTCACATTTTACTATCCCCAATGGTTGCTTGGAATTTCACTTGAATCCTATTTTCCACGTTTCTGCTGTCACCCTTTCTCCTTCCCGACAGAACTATCATTGACCTATCCATCCTTTGCACTGGACAGACCATCTATAATTTCTGCTATTTCCAAAGTCATCTCCTCCTTTCATCCGCCATTTTCTCAAAGAACCGTGCCCTCTGGAAAAATTGATCACAGTTTCATTATCCTTTTGACATCTCTTTAACTGTTTCTCATTTTCTTTGGCTGTTTCTCTGCAGGCAATCCCACATCCTCTGGACGTGACCAAACTAGAAATGCCAAATAGGCTGTAGATTATCGAATGTCCACCAATATCCAACTTGATGTTCCCTTCCATTATAATCAGGACATATATATATATAATGGACGATGAGCCCTTTATACTCACTATATTCAGCCCTAAGATTGTTTGCACCAGTATTTCATTCCCGTTTTTGATTAATTTTGGAATACTTATTTTTGTCTCATGGAAGAATCACTTCTCCTTGACATGTCTCCTGTTCTCCACCTAAATATTTCCAAGATATTACGCTTTTTTACTTTGTGTGCAGTTTACTTCTCCCTTTTTGCCTGGATCTGTACCTTCCATCTGTTATATGTTCCTGTTGAAGGGAAGGTTTCCACAGATAAATTGTTGCGAGCTGTGCTCTCTCAACAAATGCTATCTGACTTGGCAAGTATTTCCAGCATTCTCTGCTTCTGCTTCAGACTTCTAGTCTCTATTCTAGTTTATTATTCATACCACTGAGGGCAGGCAATCTTTTTTTAATGTTTTTGCAAAGAAGTGTACCTTGGGTTGTGGTTTGGCTTGTTGGTCGGTTCGCCGAACTGACAGGTTTTTGTGCAAACGTTTCGTCTTCCTCCTAGGTGACATCTTCAGTGCTGTCTAGCCTCTGTTGAAGCGCTGTCCCACTCTAAATTCATGTGGTCCATTTGGTCACGATGGATAGTCCTGTTTCTGGTTTTGTACCATACTGATATGTAGATGGGGTCTATTTCAACATGTTGGTTAATTGCACTGGCGGTTGAAAACCAGCCTTCAGGAATTTGCATGCTTGTCTTTGTCTCACTTGTCCTACGACTGTAACTTTGTCCCAGTTAAACTGATGTGCTTCTACTGTGTAGGAGTGTATTGAAATGAGGGAGAGATGTTTGTGCCATTTTGCTGCTAGTTGGTATTTATTCATCCTGATGGTGAGTTTCCTGCCTGTTTGTCCTATATAATGTCGCTTGCAGTTGCTGGGTGGTATTTTGTATATCAAATGTGTCCTGCTCATTGTGGGTATGGGGTCTTTCGTCATTGAGAGTCACTGACAAAGTGCAGCTGTTGGTTTGTGTGCTATTCTTATTCCAAGATGCCGCAGAAGCCTTGTAGCCAGTTCTGACGTGTTTCTAATATAGGGTAGGGTGGCCTGTGTTTTGAGGCGTACAGTGCTTTCTTGGTTTTGTTTGTTTGCCAGGTATCGGCAGACGAAGCTGTTAGGATAATCATTGTGTGCAAGGACTCTGTACAGGTGTTCCTTTTTGTTTTTGTGCAGCTCCAGAGTGTTACAGTGTGTTATCACTCGATTAAACAGAGTCTTGACATGGCTCCGTTTGTGGACACTGGGGTGGCTACTGTTGTAATTCAGGATTTTGTCCGTGTGTGGTGTCTTTCTGGGTATGTTAGTGTTTTTCTCACCCTTATTTGTTAGCCTATTTGTTTTCAAACGAGAAATTCTCAAAACAACCTGATGGCACTGATTTCAGCAAATTACCATTGAGAGATAGGGAAACAACTTTTTTAATACAGGTTGTTAATTTAAAATTTTGATTCTTTTAGAATGTTGTGGATTGTCTCAGCTGCTGGAATTTGGAGGAGTTTGTCACAGCAGTAATATGTGAGCAGAGTTTTTAAAGTAGGTTAATGAATATGATTAGCTTATAAGGCCAGAAGACCATAAGATGTGGGAGCAGAAAATAGGCCATTGGGCCCATCGAGTCTGCTCTGCCATTCAATCATGGCTGATAAGTTTCGTAATCCCATTCTTCCACTTTCTCCCCATAACCTCTGATCCCCTTGTTAAACAAGACCCTATCTATCTCAGTATTAAATATACTCAATGACCTGGCCTCCACAGCCATCCGTGGCAGTGGATTCCATCGATTCACCACTCTCTGGCTGAAGAAATTTCTCCTTATCTCCATTCTAATAGGATTTCACTTTACTCTAAGGCTGTGCCCTCGGGTCCCAGTCTTTCTGACAAATGAAAACATCTTCCCAGCATCCACTCTCTCCAGGCCATTCAGTATTCTGTAAGTTTCAATTAGATCCCTCCTCATCCTTCTAAACTCCAATGAGTATAGTCCCAGAGTGCTCGACCGTTCCTCCTTTGTTAAGCTTTCCATTCCAGGGACTATTCTTTTGAACCTGCTCTGAACCGACTCCAGGTCTAGTACATCCTTCCTGAGAAATGAGGCCCAAAACTGCACACAATACTCCAAATGTGGCCTGACCAGAGCCTTATAAAGCGTCAGTGGTACATCCTTGCTTTTATATTCAGTCCTCTCAAAATAAATGCCAACATTGCATTTGCCTTCCTGACTAATGACTCAACCTGCAAGTTTACCTTGAGAGAATCCTGGACTGGAACTCCCAAGTCTCTTTGCACTTCAGACTTCTGAATTTTCTCCCCATTTAGAAAATAGTCCATGGTTTTAATCTTCTTACCAAAATTCATAACCTTACACTTTCCCACATTGTCCTCCATCTGCCACTTCTTTGACCCCCACTCTCCTAACTTGTCCAAATCTTTCTGCAGCATCCCCGCATCCTCAATTCTAACTGTCCCTCCTCCTATCTTTGTATCGTCTGCAAACTTAGCCAGAATGCCCACAGTTCCTTTATCTAGATCAGTAATGCATAAAGTGAAAAGCTGTGGTCCCAATACTGATCCTTGTGGAACACCACTTGTAACTGGCTGCCATCCTGAGGAAGACCCTTTTATTCCTACTCTCTTCTTTCTGCCAGACAGCCAGTCTTCTATCCATGCTAGCACCTTGCCTCTAACACCATTGGCCCTTATCTTACTTATGAAATTTGTAGCTTCATAACAAAAATATTTTGCTGTGTTCTAGTTGCAGAATATCAACCAGGCAAGGGAAATGTATCAAGGAAAAGTGGTGTAACTATGATAATGTTAATTCAGCATGACAGAGTTATGCAATCCAATGAGTGCCCTCTTTGTATGTGTATTCCTTTTATGTTCTAGTTGTAACATTTGATAAGATTTCTCTGTGATTCCAGAAGTCACCACATTATATTTCACATATCATTTCTACATGCAGTTCTATATTACATTGAGTCTGTTATTATTTACAAAAATAAAGTTATTGCCAGCATTGTGAATGTTAAATATATCATAATTCTCTGCAAATGAACAGTTCGACATCTGCAGAATTCTCTGCTTTTTACGTGCACAGTTTAATGTACTCATGGGAACATTGCATACAACTCGTAACCTTTCATTTTGCCCAAGGACATTCAGAATCACCAGAGTGTGCTGAATGTCAAGCAAAAGTGAATATGACACTCACTTTATTTATGTGGAGGTAATTTTCATCTCTCAACTCTCTGCAGAATCTAGATTTGGTTTCATGCAGGCCTTCCTTTTTTGACTTCGCTCAATTACATCATTAAAACGTACAATTAAATCCAGTTTGCAGTCTCTTTCACTCTGACCTAACTAGGATTCTAGCCAAATTTGAGGTGCAAATCAAAAGTAGTGTATAAAAGGAAATTCAACAACAGTTTCTATTTATATTGTACCTTTACTGTAAAATAAGATCCCAAGTGTTTCATTGAAACATTATTAAACAATATTTGGCACAGAGGAGATACGGAGATATCAGGACTGATGACCAACACATTTGGTCGAGGAGGTAGGTTTTAAAGAAAGGGTAGAGTGGCGTAATAAGGAGAAGTCTAGGAAAGGAATTCTGCTTCTTCAGTTGAAGGTACTGTTGCACAAGATGCCAGAATTGGAAGTGTACAGATATCTTAAAGAGTTGTTAGTCGAGGCACAGAGAGGGTCAACGTCAGGGATTTTTTACAACATGGATGAGATTTTAGTATTGAAGTGTTGAATGTCTAGAGCCAATGTACATCATTGAGTGTAGGAGTAAGAGATGAACAGGATGCAGGGTTTTAAATTAGGATAAATGAGTTTTTGAAATTCAAGTAAATGTAGTGTTGAAGATAGAATACCAGCCAGAAGCGTACTGACTACTCAAGTCTAGAGGTAACAATGATTTTGATCAGGGTTTCAGCAGTAGCTGAGCTGAGGAAGTGCTGAGTTATGAAGGTGTTGTGGTGTTGGTTTGAAGCTCATTTCGCACAGACCATACAATCCCTACAAAGTGGAAACAGGCCCTTCAGCCCAACAAGTCCACACCAACCCTCAGAGCATCCCACCCAGACCCATCCACCTATATCACATCTAATCACATCATCATGTCCCTGAACACTATGGACAATGCAGCATGCACAATCCATCTAGCCCGCACATCTTTGGGCTGGGGAAGGAAACCAAAGCACCCAGGGGAACCTCACACAGACATGGGGAGAATGTGCAAACTCCACAGAGAAAGTCGCCCAAGGGTGAATTCGAACCCAGGTATCTGATGTTGTGAGGCAGCAGTGCTAACCACTGAGCCACTGTGATACCTCCACCTGTGATGAGTGAAAAAAATGTTTAACAGAGGATCATATGCCCTTTCTGCTGGATGTAAATACAATCAAAGCAATTTCCAAAGGTGGTATAAAATTTAATTGCTGTTTCCAAAGATGAGTGCATGTGTCCTGCATGATGTGTATCCCTCAAACAGTACTCTAAGAACTAAGGTTACCTTGGTGATATATCTTGTTGATTGTGAGACCTTGCTATGCACACATTGGCTATCATATGCCGATATTACAGGTCTAACTGCACTTTTTTAAAAATAAAAGTACTTTATTGGCAGTACAGCATATTGGGTGATCTGAAATTATAAGTGGTGCTCTATAAACTTAAAAACTTTTCTTCACAACTCTTTGCATTCTGCTATCGATCCTTACAAGTTTTCACAAACGTGACGTGATACAATGCTGCTTCCTCATACCAACACAAATCTTAACATATCAATGACTAGACCCTGACTTCAGTGATAAAAAAATACATTTTTGCAGTTGCATTTGTGACCAGGAATGCAGACTAATGACAATTGCTCGACTATCTGGAAACATATCTGATGCTTCAACATTTACTTTTGAGTTTGGTATCTCATTGAAATGTATAAAATTCCAAGAGGGCTTGTCAGGATAGATTCTGATAATTTGATTCCCCTAGATGAACAGTCATGAACGAGATATCGTAGTCTCAGGTTATGGTGTCTACTATTTAGGATTATAAAAAGTGGCAATAATTTCAATCAGAGTTGCAAATCTTTGGATTCATTACCCCAAAGTGTTGTGGATGTTCAGTTAATGAGTACTTTTAAGAATGATATCAATATATTTTTGCTGAGGGAATCAAAAGATGAGAAAGTGACGTTGTTGGAAAAATTTGACCACAATTTTGCTAAATGACCAAAAAAAAGCAGGATGAGCTTTGTGGCTTCCCACTGACTCCCATATATTCTGTTTTTGAGGAGATGCCACAGAAGCTGTATCAACTGTAACAAGCTAATCCAACAATTCCTGTTTTTATTTCTGACTTACAGCATCTGCAAATCTTTTGGTTTTTTACTTCTGTTTTGTGCTCGATTGTAAACATGAACTTTACAAAACAGACTTGGAAACTCAGGGGATTTAAACAGATTTATTTTCCTATTCATTTGTGGGTTGTAGCGTCACTGGCTGGCCATCATTTCCTGTCCATCCTTCTTTCCCCTTGAGACGTTGGTGGTCAGCTGCCTTCTTGAACCGCTGCAGTTCACTGCTGTGGGTTGACCCGCAATGCTATTAGGAAGGGAATTCTAGGACTTTGGCTCAGTGACAGTGAAGGAACAGTGATATATCTCCAAGTCAGGATTGGTGACTGATGTGGAGGGGAACTTGGTGGTGTTCCCATATGCCTGGTGCCCTTGGCCTTCCAAATGGAAGTGGTCATGGATTTGGAAGGTGCTGACAAAGGATCTTTGGTGAATTTCTGCAGTGCATCTTGCAGATAGTACACACTGCTGCTACTGAGCATCGGTGGTGGAGGGGTGAATTAAATCATATTGAATTAGCATAATTTTTAGTAACTTCTGATATAACTTGGACATAAAATAAATCTTCTTCCTTTGCCTATTGGATTTTTTTTTGAAGACTTGACATTACACCTTTCTGCTCCATTCACATAAGGTGTCCTTGCACAGTCCCAGCAAACACTAGCAGAATTAGTCTCAGAGAGTAACTGCCAAAATCACAAAAAAAAAACAAATTTGGGAAAATATCTAAATATGAACTCTGCCTTTTATTGCTATTGCAATCATTCAATTAAAATTTCACTTTTTATGTAGTTTATCTGCCTAAAAAATTCCATGAGAAAGCAACAGCAGGACTTTTGCACAGAGAACAAAATCCATACTTGAGTGAGCTGGTTTCATTAATGATTACAAGCAATAATTTTCTGATACTTTTGGAAACATTGCTTGCCTAAGGCCATAACTGCTCAAGTGCAATAGCTATCAAATAGTTGACTGGAATATTAAAGTTTCCTGTTTCCAATTACTCCCAAATGTCTCCACTGTTGTACTGCAAAGAAAAGTAGACCATTAGCTACATTCTAATAGATCTTTAATGCATCAGTGAGCTTATTCTAACCAGCATGAGCAGAACGTAACGATTAAAACATATGGCAACAATGCAAGGCAATAAAGCTTTTGTATAGTTCACATAATCCTGAGCAGAACATTCATATAATTATGCAGTGGACTTCAAACCTAAGGCAGCTGGTAGGCTTGGCTCGAAGTGTTAATTACTTTACAGTATTTACTGGTGATTGAGAAAGCATTTCCTACTTGGTGTCTGGATTATTCCACAAAAATAATCAGTCTAAAGCAAACATATTTTCTAATTCATTGTGGATAAGTATGATTACAAATATCAGAATGAAGACAGATATAAATGATCCAAAAACAGGAAATAGTTGCAATTATGCTCAATTTCCAAATCATTATCTTATTAGTTGTGAATCCATTGTTCAATTTTTCTGTGAGATGCATCTTGGATTTGTTTCCAAAGGTAAGGAGCAGGGAAAGGAAAACTGAACTTCTTCAGGAATCTCTTATGCACAAACTCTGGTATGAGGGTCTGGATCCACCCCAAGCCCATTTATGACAAGGGGATGTGGCTCAAAAAGGCTATTACTGGCATGATCAATGCTGTAGAGGCATGAAAACTGCAGAACAAACTGCTAATCAAACCCAGAGAAGATTGTTTACATGGTTGCAAATAGCTTGATTGCTCTTTTGGGACTTGCTGAGTTCAAGTCATTCTCTTATTAATAAGTTTTTCCCAAGCTATATGTGGTGAATAGGAATGATGTTGTGTCACTTGATATTCTCAGCCTCCCTCAGGGCAGGCAGTGCTATATATTTTTACAGGAGTGATCTACCTGTCCATATCAATCTAAACCTCAGTGCTATCCTAATTTGCATGGCATCAATGGCCAGTCACTGAGGTATCTTGGGTTTCACTGCTCCATAAGTGCAGCAGTGAAATGGACTCACTGGAAAGCTGTCAAGACATGCATACAAGTATCAATAATTTTACACTGAAAAACATGAGAAGTATATTACAATGTCCATTGTAAGCACCAAAAGAAAATAAACCTGCTTTATTTGAAAGTAAAAACAGCTAACAAAGGAAACGTAAAGTACATAGCATTTCAGAATGTCAATCTTTTTTCAACAGTCATTTCGATCTCTTGTGTAATATCAGCAACTTTCCATTTTATTTCTTCAATTTATTTTGTTTTTGGTAGAGGCATAGAATTGGTGAGCTAAATATTCCTAGTGGTGGATTTGACAACATCTTGGGCTATTACATAATTAATTCCCCAGTGATATAGTGCTAGTTCATCATTCCTGCAGACTTATGAGAGGAAAAATTACAGGCATGAGAACAACTGCTTGAGACAGGCAATTGCATTCCTAAAAATCAATTGTGTCTGGCATGCTAACTTGTCATCTGTATTTTTAAAAACATGGATTTCAGAGATTGTAGCTTGCTGTTTAGAGATCTGTTTGGTTCCTGGAACAACGAAATTTTCTGTTGTCAGATTTAAAGCTTTGTTCTGCCAGTTGTACGATGACTCAGCCAGCGTATACTCTCTTCATTACTCTCGAGATCAATTCTCAGTCCACGTGTACGTGATAGGACAGCCTAAACCATTGCTGTTGAAACAGGGAGATTCATTGCTTTACCTATCAAACCTAACGTACAATAAGAAATGGAAAGGTTCCTACATTTTATGAGACAAAAACATTAAACATTAAACAGTATATAGTTTTTAGTCCAAATCAAAGATAACAATTTCAAAAAATTGAGGGAGGAGGGGTGAAGATATATAGTTAATTGGAAGAAATGGAGGCCATTTCCATTCATTAGTTGCCACTTTCCTAACTGAGGAGGCAATGGATAGTGATGTGAAAAGTGTTTGAGGGTCTCATTGGACCTCAGTCAGCGAAGTGATATGAAAATTTGAGATACAATGGGAAAGGGGGACATGGGGTCATGGCTTCTTTGAGTGTTGGGATAGGGAATGAGGGAGATCCAAAAAGCCCACTAAGTAGAGACAGACCATTTTTGCCAGTTTCTCACACAGTGAGAACTGCTGGCCTTGTGGCCAACTTTTGTCCTTGCTGGAAATGCGGTGTGGACAGAGGTGGGTGAGGAGGTGGCGAGTAGGCCTTCTGCTGGGTTTTATATACCCTCTCACCTACAGCTGGAAGAGCATAAAATCCAGCTCCTCTATTTTGAAACAGGATTCATAATTGTAATTTTGGATGAAAATATCCAAGGAATCAGGTCAGATTATGCAACAGATATTTACCAGACAGATTCCTAGAATGGCAGGATTGGTGTAAGTGGAGATGTTGAATAAGTTAGGATTATACTTGCTGGAGTTCAGAAGAAAGAGGGGGAATCTCATAGAATCTGTAATAGTAGACAAGGAGTGGGCAAGGTAGAAACAGGAGGGATATTCCTGATGGTGGGGTGTCCAGAACCAGGGCTGACAGTATAAGAACACTTAGTGAACTATTTAGGATTGAGATAAGGTGAAATTCTTTCTCTCAGAGAGTCATGAACCTATGGAATTCATTACCACAGGAAACAGCAGAGGCCAAAACAACATATGATTTTGAGAAGAAGTAATATCCAGCATTTGAGGAAGAAGGGATCAAAGGACAACAGGGAAAAGCAGGAACAGGTATTCAGTTGGATGATAAGCAATGAACATACTGAATGACAGAGCAGCTTGGATAGCTGAATGGCCCCCTCCTGTTCTTATTTTCAAGTTTCTGTGTTACATTAACTTTATTCCAAGATAATGGAGGGGATAAGTGCAATCTGCTGTACAATGCCAACTCAGTACTTGTTAACCATAGTAAGCAAAGGCTAATGAAGCCTATTATTTGGTCAGACAGAACATCTCTATTAGCATATTTAAGGTTCCTGGCAGCTGGTCAAGCTAAACCCACTGTGCCAATTTACAGTGCCACAATTTACCCAGGTCTAAATTTTCTAATGCTACATTTTGACTGATATGAAGCTGCGACGAAGAAAGCATCAATACACATCCATTTCAATTGGTAGCACCATGGCTCATGGACAAAGTGAGAGAAGGTTATGCATATCTCTGCATCCTTTAAGAATCCTCTTTCAGTTCTTGCATGAAGAACTGTAGTGTAAAGACATATACCAGTCTCAGCTGGCAACCAGTGGATCTGGAGTCATTGCTTCATCCACGAATCAAGATCTAAGCAACTTTTAGGATACAAATTGGGATTCCTTTGACTGTATTTTAATGTTATTTGTTTGCAATACCAAAATACTAGGAAAACAGAGCCATACTGTGATCAGACTGACTCATTTTATGTTACTTGAAAACACAAATTACATGCTTGTAGCATTTTTCCATGCAGCAATATGTTTCAGGGATTTCTTTTTAAAGAGCTACATTGAAATAACATCTTCCATGGTCTCAGGGTACACAACGTTTATCAATTTGGAAGTATGGTCATTGTTACATGATAATCAATTTCACAGAAAGCAATGTAAAATAATGACTAGATACTTTTTTTAACGTTGATTGAGAGATAATAGTTTGGCTGGGCATCAAGGAGAATACTCATACTCTTTTGGAAAGTGCTGTGGAATCATTTCAATCCAACTTGAAGGTAATTAGGGCCTTGTTTATTGGCAAATCTTTATTGGAAAGTTGGCCGAAGTGGAATATTGGACATAAAGCAACAGTAAAAATTATTGGAGATAATGCAAAAACAACCAAGCAGGATTTTAATCAAGGAATAAAATGGATACCAAATATGCCTCTTGAGAAAGTTTGACCAATTCTTAGAATATTTCATAAGCAGAACACTAAAGTTGGGAATTTTATAGAAGTGGACATTTGGCGCAGGTGGGGGTAGAAGGGCTACTCCTTAGACTTTTTGCTTCTCCTGCAGTAAGTGCTGAGTGTTTGTCTTGTGACTTGAGACTAGGACATTGCAGCTTGCTATTGCTTTATGTTACAAAATTCATAACTAATGATATAAAGATAGATGGACTTTCAGCACAAAGTGTGATAAATGACTGAGATATAATCAACATGTCAGAACCGCGGTTAGTGCAGTAGATGACCAAGACTGAGAAACAAGTATTCCGGCATACACAATATATCAAAAAGACAGGCAGAATTGAAAAAGTACCTGCAGTTATGGCTAAAGGACAACCGAGGAAAATATCAGGAAAGGATCTTGACTCAGGAAATTAACAGTGACATGATGGCACAAGAGATTGTGTTTAGCTCAAGTCTGAAAAAGCTGCTGGAGATATTGCATAAATCCATTGACAACAGTTATACTGTTGTTGACAAAGTGCTAAGTAAGAAATAATTGGAATTACCAGTAAAGACTGGCTCAGTGGTCAGGTGGATTGGCCATGCTAAATTGCCTCAAGTATCCAGGGATGTGTAGGTTAGGCAGATTAGCTGTGGAGGTTGCAGGGATAGGATAGGGTAGGGGGTGAGTCCAGGTGGAATGCTGTTTGGAGAGTTGTTGTAGATTTTTTGGGCCAAATGGCCTGTTTCCACACAGTAGTGATTGTATTCTATAGAAAGAATCATGTCCAACTTTAATCTTCATTTGGGCTTCATAACCTTCAGAACCAGAGGGTTAATGAATAAGTCTACTTTAAAATGATTCGTCCAGAAAAAAAAAGTAAGGGGAAAACATAAGGGATTAAAAATCAACGAATCCCGAGGAACTGATAGCTTACGTCCTATAGTTTCAAAAGATGTAGTTGTAGAGCAATGGATGCACTGGTTATGATTTTTCAAAACAATAATAGTGGATTGGGAATTAACTTCTGTAACACTGCTTAAGAAGAAATGTGAGAGAGGAAAAGCAGAGTTCGACAGACCAGTTAACATGTCATGAGATGCTAGGAAAATGCAGGAATCCTGTATTAAGGAAGTCTAGCATGCTCTTAAAACATCATAACACAATCATGTAGAAGCAACATGGTTTTCTGAAAGAAAAAATCTGGCTGATAGATTTATTAATTTTTGTGTATGCATCTTGTAGGTTAAATGGAAGAGAGCTAGGAAATGAAATATGCTTGGTTTTCCAACTGTCATTTAATTAAATATCAGAAGAAAGGTTGACTCACAAGAAGAGGTCTCATGAATTTCAGCATGAATACAAGAGTAATAACAGTCATTAACACAAGAGTAAGTGTAAATCCTACTATCTAAGTATAAATGTGTTGTGTGTGCGCAGTAGCCCATTGGAATGAGGATGATGCTCGCTTATGACAAAGGAGTGGTGGAGTCTTCTAACATGGATGGTTGTTGTCCTGTGGCTAAAGCATGGCTCTGGCTGACCAGGAAGTTCTCCTGTTCTTGCCACTTGCCACAGTTGTCTCTGAAAGACTGAGTGGCTGAAAATCTGTTTGGCCATGTCATCACACATCTTCTTTGTCTATCAAGTTCATAAGTGGGGTTTGAATGCAGCCTTTCAGCCCAGAGAGAAGAATGCTACCTACCACTGGTCCACAACACTCGTATAAACAAGATATTTTCAAGCTGACAAGTTTTTAAAAAGTTTCAGGATCAGTGCTGTGGCCTTGGTTATTTTAGATCTATGTTAATTATTTGGATGAAGATATTGAGAGCAACTGCTCACGTTTGCTGGTGTTTGGAAGCTAGGTGGGAATGTAACTCTTGATTCAATAGCATTTCAATGAAGTTATTTGCGTCTTCTCTGTGAAGACAGAGATTTAATTGCTCTGCTATTTCTATGTTCTCCACAAGCAATTCTCCCATCATATATAACTATCGGAATTCTTCCAATCAGCTTTTATGTTCTTTGCAATTTTACTCCCATATTCCATTTTTTCCCCCTTTGAAGCAACCTCTTTGCCCTCCTTTGCTGAATTTTAAACTGCTCCTAGTCCTCAGGTTCCACACCTTTACAAGGAATTTTATCTGACTCCTCTTTGGAACTGATGTTATCCTTAATTTATTTCGTTAATCATGTTTGGGCTACTTTTCCTGTCTGTCCTTTTGTCAGAGAGGAATGTGTAACTGCTGTAATGCACACAACACTACCTTCAACATTAAACAGTGCTTGTCCACTGAGATGCCTTTTAATAACCAATCACATACAGCCAATTTACCCTTCATTCCTTCGTAACTTCTTTTGTTTTGATTGAGACCCAGTTTTGGATTGGACCACATCACATTCTCTCTCAATGAAGAATTCTACAATGTTATGGTCACTTTTTTTTCTGTAAGGACCATCACAACGAGATTCTTAATTAAACCCTTCTCGCTGTTCAGAAGCAAATTGAGGGGAGCCTCATCCATGTTAGTTCAAAACTGTGGTGGGATGGATTTAACAAAACTGAACCAGAGAACGAGAACGTGACGTATAGATGGGACTGTAAGACGAGAAAGGTGAGGTCATAGAATGATTTGAAAATGAAAATTAAGACTTTGAAAAAATAGAAGATGGAATGCCATGATGGTAAATGAGGGCAAGAACAAATGTGATCAGTTTTCAGGTTTTTGCACAGGGATTTCGACTTGCACGATTTATAATTTGTTAAGGATGGTGCTGTAGAGTCCAGAATGAAGAACTCTGCTTTTTCAGATGCAGAAATTATCTCATTCCAAAACCAACAGAGTGTTATCAAATTTGCAGATGGGATATCAATGGATAGCTTAATGTAAATAAGATTGCAGTTCAAGATAATGAGAAGGATTTAGATATTTGATGCAAATGAACAGAACTGGAACATAGAACAGAGAACAGCCCTTTAGCCCACGATGTTGTGCCGAACTTTTACACTAAACCTAGGGTCTATATAACCTCCACCCCTACCTTATACTATCATCCATACGCCTATCTGGTGGCGACTTAGATTGCCCTAATGAGGCTCACTCCACGACCCTCTCCAGCAATGCATTCCACACCCCGAATACTCTCTGAGTAAAGAACCTACCTCTGATATCTCTCCTATATTTAACTCCACTCACTTTAAAATTATGCCCCCTTGAAATAGCTACCTCCACCCGAGGAAAAAGTCTCTGGCTGTCCACTCTATCTAAACATCTGATCACTTTGTACACCTCTATCAAGTCCATCCTTCATCGCTTGAAAGAGAAAAGCCCTAAATCTCTCAAGGTTTCCTTGTAAGACTTTCCCTCCATTCCAGGCAATATCCTGGTAAATCTCATCTGCACCTTTTCCAATGCTTTCTAGCAATGAGGCAACCAGAACTGGACACAATACTCCAGATGTGGCCGAACCAGGTTTGTGTACAGCTAGAGTATAGCTTCATGGCTCTTGAACTCAATCCATTTATTAATGAAAACTAACACACCATACACCTTCTTAACAACTCTATCCACCTGGGTGGCAGTTTTCAGACATGAGCCCCAAGATCCCTCTGCTCCTCCACAGTGTCACGAATCTTTCTGTTAACCCTGTATTCTGCTTTTAAATTTGTCCTTCCAAAATGAATCACCTCATACTTTTCAGGGTTAAACTCCATGTGCTACCTCTCAGCCCGGCTCTGCATCCTATCAAAGTCCTTTTGTAACCTAGAATATCCCTCAACATTATCCACAACTCGACCCACCTTCATATAGTCCGCGAATTTACTAATCCACACTTTCACACCTACATCCAAATCATTTACAAAAATCACAAATAGAAGAGGACTCAGAACAGATCCCTGTAGTATACCACTCGTAACTGAGCATCATGTTGAATATTTTCTGTCTACTACCCCCCTTTGTCTTCTAAGGGTCAGCCAATTCTGAATCCAATCTGTCTCATTTCCCGCTATTCCATGCCTCCTTACTTTCTGCATGAGCCTACATTGAGGAACCTTATCAAATGCCTCAGTTAAATTCAGGTACACCACATCCACTGCCCTACCTTCATTCATGTGTTTAGGCATCTCTTCAAAGAATTCAATAAGGTTTGTGAGGCATGATCTACCCCGCACAAATCCATGGTGACTATCACAAATCAAACTGTGCCTATCCAAGTGGCCATAAATCCTATCTCTCAGAGCCGTTATCAATAATTTGCCCACCAGTGAACTAAGATTAATTGGCCTGTAATTTCTGGGGTTATCCCTATTCCCCACTTTGAACAAAGGAATGATGTTTGCCAGTCTCCAATCTTCTAGCACTATACCCATGGACAGTGAGGATGAAAAGATCATTGCCAAAGGCCTTGCGATCTCTTCTTCACTTCTCACAGAATCCTTGGATAAATCCCATTAGGCCCGGGGGACTTATCTATCTTCAAGTTCCACAAAATTCTTAGTACATCTTCCTTACTAACATCTACTTCCTCCAGCCTACCAACCTGTTTCACACTGTCCTCCCCTACAACTAGGTCCCCCTCAGATGTGAATACCAGAGAAAAGTATTCATTAAGGACCTCTCCTATCTCTTTAGGCTCCGTGCACAAATTCCTTTTACAATCTTTGATCGGCCCCTACCCTTTCTCCGGTCATTCTCTTATTCCTCACATGTGTGTAAAAATCCTTGGGATTTTCCTTGATCCTATTTAGCAAGGTTTTCTCATGCCCCCTTACAGATCTCCTAAGGCCTTTCTTCAGCTCCTTCCTGGCTAACTTGTATCCCTTTATAGCCTTTTCCAATCCTTGTTTCCTCAACATTATATAAGCATCCTTCTTCTTCTGAACTAGTCGTTTGACCTGTCTTGAGAACTCAGGCTCCCTCACCTGACCGCATCTTCCCTGCCTGCTAGGGACAAACATATTGAGCACATGCAGTGTGCATTCCTTAAACAATCTCCACTCTTCTATAGTACTCTTCCTTGACAGTATCTGTTCCCATTTTATGTTACCTAGCTCTTGCCTAACAGAATTGTAATTACCCTTCTTCCAATTATAAACCTTACCCTGTTGTATGCACCTTTCCTTTTCCATGAATATTGTAAAAGTAACAGGGCTATGATCGCTACTGCCAAAATGCCCTCCTAGCAACTGTTGGCCTGGTTCATTGCCAAGCACCAAATCCAAAGTGGTCTCTCCTCGTGTTGGTCTATCGACATACTGTGTCAGGAATCCTTCCTGAACACACTGAACAAAATCAGCTCCATCTAAATTATTACCACTAAAATGTTTCCAATCAATATTTGGAAAGTTGAAGTCACCCATGAATTTCATCCGGTGTCTTCTGCACCTTTCTAGTATCTGCCTCCCAATCCACTCTTCCACTTCTCTGCAACTATTCGGGGGTCTATAAAACAACCCCAACAAAGTGACTGGCCCTTCCTTGTTCCTGACCTCAACCCAAACTGACTTTGTAGACATCATCATTCTCGAACTGCCTTTCAGTAGCTGCTGTACTGGCCCTGACTAGCAATGCCACTCCCCCACCTCTTTCACCACCCTCCCTATTTTTTTTAAAGCATCTAAATCCCGCAACTTCCAACAACCATTACTGTCCCTGAGTTGCCCAAGCTTCTGTAATGGCCACAACATCATAGTTCCCAGTACAGACCCATGCTCTAAGTTTATCCGCCTTATTTCTGATACTTCCAGCATTGAAGTATACGTACCTCAAACCATCTCTGTGTCCACAATTCTGCTCCATCGACGGCATTTCTTTATTACCAATCTCACTCCTTGTTGTGTCTGTTGGAAGGCTGAATACCTCATCCTTTGAATTATAAATCTGGTTCCCCACCCCCTGCCAATCTAGTTTAAACAATGTCTCACATATACATGAAAGTATAAACGAATGTTGCTCAGAACTGAGCTGTTTTTGAGCTGCTAGGATATGGATATGTTATAATGGAGAATACATTTTACATGAAGAAAACAATTGGTGAAGGATCATCAGCCCACACATAAGGTCAGAAATGCAAGTTTGAAACTTGTCTCAGTTTTCAGTGGGATTGGAATATGATAATGCTTTTAAAGATACCATAGTATTTAAAAAATATGGAGTACTGATTTTCTGCATTCATTGTATGATTTTAATGTCTGAAATTTTCAAAGACAAGAATTGTTGTGAAAGGAAATACACTGACTTAACATGGCCACATCATGATCTAACTACAGATAATCTGGCCTGCATCAACGTGAGAATCAAGCATGCAAGTCTATATGTGGAAAGAATAACACTACCAGACAAGTGGACAATCATGTTTCAATGTACTAAGGGTTACTTGAAATAAAGAAGTAGCAAGGTGAGCCAATCCCAGTAATTCAGCTCAAGTCTCATCGAGAACTTGAAAATGTCAATGTGAGACATTGTGTTTCTTCTCATGAAAACATGTTTTGATGTCGCGTGAAGTTGATAAATAGTGCATGCTGAAGGTTTGCGAGATAAATACAGCCCAAAACAAAATAAAAACCATATCCCTCGAACAGTAGTCGGCATGGGTGGGTTGGACCGAAATGCCTGTTTCTGTGTTATACGTCCGTTATGAGACTATGAGAGGACGATGTTAAAAGTGTGTATACCTAAACCAAAGAATATTAAGAAGCTTATAAAGAAGGTACCTGAGCAACACTTAAAGATTTTGCATGAAATACATCAATTCAAAGTTGAAAGCAGTGGATCTATTAGAAACACAGCAAAATACTACTTGCTACTGATGGCATTTGGATGAATGACTAGCTGATCTGTTTTGATCAAAGGAGTTATGCCAACTCGGATAACTCTCAGTTTGTTTTAAGTGCTAAAGTTGTTTTGACTCCATTGGAAGTGCTGGAAAGGCAGAGTTAATGGTCTGAAGAAAATTTCCATTCTCTGACTTTTTTTGGGTAAAGGAATTGGCAACTGGCACAGGAAAATCAGATGGGTGCATGGAGAATTCCTTTAATTGTCAAAGTCTGCTCAACTTTTGTGTTAGCATGGTTAATGTAAAGATCAATGCTCTTTTGCCTTGGCTGTGGATATTCACAATCAACCAATGTGCTAGGATAATCTTTTTAACCTTAACAAACAGTAAAATATCAAAGCAGAGCATAAGATGGGAGTGGACAATAAACAATACATATGGATATCAAAGAATGAGTAGAATTATAGCTTAAGTAATGATAAAGAAAGACAGTAGAAAAGTTTTTCGAAGTGGAGGTTGAGTCTCAAATGGGAAATTACAGGCCTGCCCTCTATGATCTATGCCTCACTTAAAATTCTCTTTCTTTTAATTCCATGGCAGTTCCAGCTTTAAACCTGAGAAAGTCAGCTTCATTATCATACCAACGCATATATATTATCCCTGCTTCCTTCATTGTCAGATAATCATAATGATTAAAGTCTTGCTATAGGTGAAGTGGGGAACAAAATCAGCAGAAAGCAGATTAAAAAATACTGTACAATGAAGTGTCATTTTAATTTTATTGGTACCATTATTGAGCAATTCACACATAAAAATATGAGGCAGATAAATTCAGTGAAAAGTTGCAATTGCAGCAATAAAACGGAATGTCAGGGTTTATAGGTTTTACTTCCTGCCTGCAATTTATATAAATGACACACATGTTAACTGAAGGAATATTGAAGAGTGGGCTGAAATTTTGACTTTGTGATGATTACAGAATTGGAGCACTGTTTTCCTTGATTTTTAATTGCTTGAATATAGAATTTGGGGCCAGTATTCGGTACAATGCTTATAGAGGGCTGCAGAAACCTCAAACTTCCCATACAAATTGGTGCAGATGTCAAAAACTGAGTTTCCAAATATGCTGTGTAATTCTTGATTAAAAAAACACTGCAAGGTGGGTTTTTTTACCCCTCTGTAGTTGCACTGCTGATTATACAAGTGGGTTATATTACTGTAACTTAAAAAAACAGGGGCACACATACATCTCCAAGCCAATCATCTCTCCTGCAATGAGTAGAAAATCTCGCAGATGAGATTTTACTTTCATGCCCTTCTGAATGAAGCTGTTAATTTCTTTCCTGAGGAAGAATCCCATTTCACACTGTGAAGATCAGCAACTATATGCCACTCCATTCTGTTTGATTATTTCTTTACATGTTCATGGAGAACCTGTCATTCACCATTACAGAAACCTTTCTGAAAAGTTGCCTGCCTCAGCCCTGCTTTCATTACTTCCCGTCCCAAGCACATAAGTTCCAGTGCTACATGTCACATCCACCATTTGCTCAGCTTCCGCATGCAAATCCTCGGGCTCCGAAATTATGACAAATAAATAATGGTGGTCTTTTGAAAGGTATTATCTGTTCCACACATTCACAGTATAACCTGGAGTAAGTCACACACAGCCTACAGAGCACATGATAAGAGCAGGTTCTTTGAATATACAGTATTTTCTGTCTCAGAAATGTGCAAAGATGACACACATATTTCTATGTCTGTACAGAATTTCACGTGCCATGCTTGTAAAATATCTGCTTTCTCAAGTTTCTATCTGCACCTGTCATTTAGTTTTCCTTTCTCTGCACTCACACCCCAACTTGACAAACTTTACACAGAATAATCAATAGACACACTTTCACAGTCATACAATGAAGAACTCAATAAAAAGCCGACTGGAGAATGGAAATCCTCAGCTATTCTAACCTCCGAATGGTGTACAAGAGATCAAGTGAGGAGGAGTCATGATCCTTTATTAACCTCCTTTCAACAAGTATTTTTAAACATTACGTTTTAAGCACATCTCTATCACAGTACAATGAAAATCAGACAGCCAGGTCATAAATAAAGGAAGGCCAATCCAAGGTCTTCCTGAATGATACAGAGTGAAGTTCTAATATGTGAGAAAATAATGCATCTACAAAGACACATAGATAGAGATAATCACTTTACAAAGATGGGGGAAGCAGTGTTTCGTAAAGACACCAAGGTAAAGGTAGTTGCAAATGCTTAGCTATTCTCTGGTTTTATCTGTCATTTTTAGCTGCAAGTAACCTGGACATTCTAATTGCCCAAGTTGTTCTACAGTGACTTGTTTCTGAGCTTGAAGTTGAAAGAGAATCACAGTTCTTGTTAACAAATCAATGTTTCCTCGTCTCTATACCTCGGCTCAGAAGCAGCATTGATAAGGTCCATTTGTAAATTCCTTAATCAGCACTAGCAGGGTTCGATTTCGCTGAGATAATGGGAACTGCAGATGCTGGAGAATCCAAGATAAGAAAGTGTGGAGCTGGGTGAACACAGCAGGCCAAGCAGCATCTCAGGAGCACAAAAGCTTTTGCATGGTTTGTTCGTGGTTTGTTTGTGTAATGCCAGCAGTGTGGGCTCAATTCCCATCACCAGCTGAAGTTACTATAAAGGACTCTCCTTCTCAACCCCTCCCCCTTGAGGCATGGTGGCCCTCAGGCTAAGTTACCACTGGCCGCCTCTCTCTCTCTGATGAGAGAGCAGCCCAAAGATCTGGCCGGACTATGGCGACAAAGTGTGAGCTGGTTTTCAGTGCTTGTGGAAGCAAGTGAGAATGAAAAACTGAAACATGCATGGTTTTGTTCATCGATAGTAGGAACTGCTGATGCTGGAGTCTGAAATAGCGAGGTGTGGAGTGGATGAACACTGCAGGCCAGGCAGCATCAGAGGAATGGGAACGCTGACGTTTTGGGTTTGGAACCTTCTTGTTCATCACATCTTTTCCCCACTGCTTATATAATTTATCTTCTCCTTAGTAGAATACCTGAATCTGTTGCTTTGATAGCTTATAAAAATCAGTGATTCAGAGCAGCTGATAACAAAACATCAAATGCACATTAAAGTAAAACAAGGCAGGTTGTTCCCTGACAACAGCAACAATAACAAAAACAAAGTTGCTGGAAAAGCTCAGCAGGTCTGGCAGCATCTGTGAAGGGTAAAACAGAGTTAACGTTCCGGGTCCGGTGACCAACCGTTCTGATGAAGGGTCACCAGACCTGAAACGTTAACTCTTTTTTTTCCTTCACAGATGCTGCCAGACCTGCCGTGCTTTTCCAGCAACTTTGTTTTTGTTATTGTTGCATCTTATGCATCTGCAGTTCTTTCAGTTTCTATATAGGTTGTTTCCTGACTCAGATGTTGGACATCAGCTGTTAGGATACATTTCGTTGCTCTAGAATGAGCTGATGCTTCAGGTCTGCAGTTGTATTGTGACTGAGAATCAACTTGATTTATACTGTGAGACAGTTATTTCCCCTTTTGAGGCCCTGATTCAAATCCAGTTCACAGTCATTTATCAGCACTTTTTCCGTAGCAAAACTCTAACATTGACGTCAATGAGGTAGCTGAAGTGTAGGTCCCACTTCACCAACAACAATCCCGATTTCAACATGGGGGTTTGCTAACTTTAGTTGCAGGCAGTTCACATCAAAACCAAATCCTGTTGGTATAGCTGCTTGAAGAAACGTGGATCAACCCGTCACTAGCAACATAAAAGCAATTTACTTCTTGTGGTTCAGAAATTTAAAAAATAGATGAGATTAGATTAGATTAGATTCCCTACAGTGTGGAAACAGGCCCATCAGCCAAACAAGTCCACACCGCCCCTTGGAGATTCCCACCCAGACCCATCCTATCTGCTGTAATTAGAAAGTTATGCATAGCACAAATTGAGTCTATGGTGAGAACGCAGAATTGAAAAAAATATCAGAAATAAAAACTCAACCTTGCAGCATTTCCAATTTGTAATGTGTTGTGTAGCCAATGTGTTTAATGAATATTTTAATATTACCTAAGTTTAAATTTTGGAATTTTAAATTTGTGACATCTATGTATCTGAAAAAAGCTTAATGATTGTATTAGAAGAACTTCAGTCGCCATGATGATACTTTTTAAAATTGGAATTTATTCAAACATTCTGGGAGTTTAAAACTGAATGAGATAAACAGGTTTTCCTTCTATTTTTAGAAGCTCAGGAGAAATCCCCAGAGATGAGGAAAAAAAAGCTTTAGTTTCAGTTTGGGGCAGTTCTGCAGCAGTCTTAGATAAAGAGAAAGGGTGAATTTGATCAAATTACTTTATAGTAGAATGAGGACTTTAACAATAGTTCCAGATTAGAAATTGTTGGGTAAAACAAACTGAAGAACATATTTGAAGCTGAGTATGCTTAGCTTCAAGTGTTTGAAGGCTTCAGGAATAGGCTATCAGATTTACCAGACTGGAAACTGCAGTCACCGTTACATTAAGCCTATAGAGGTGATAGAGAAAGAGATTTTGTGTGGTGGGTACTTAACAGAAGCGCTTTTGTGATTTCACAGAGTTGCTTTTGGGACATGTAAAGGAGTGTGCTGAGATTAGTGGGATTATAATTCTATCATCATAAAATCATAGATCACAGAATTCCTAAAGTGTGGAAACAGGCCCTTCGGCCCAACAATTCGACACTGACATTCCAAGCATCCCACCCAGACCCATCCTCTATAACCCATCTAAACTACACATCCCTGAACACTACGGGCAATTCAGCATGGCCAATCCACCTAGCCTGCACATCTTTGGACTGTGGGAGGAAACCGGTGCACCCGGAAGAAACCCATGCAGTCAAGGGGAGAATGTACAAACTCCACACAGACAGTCGCCCAAGGGTGGGATCGAACCTGGTTCCCTGGTGTTGTGAGGGAGCAATGCTAATCACATTGCCACCTTATTTCAAACTTTTAACGTTTATTCTATATGTCAATATTTTCATTTATTCTATTTTATTTTAAATTCTTTGGCGCAAGAAACTTCTGTCTTATTGTTAAACTGAATCTACAACACTGTCTGCTTGCTTCTGTGAGTGACAACCTTGTCGGAGCATGTTGGATATTTCGAGCACGATTTGTGACATAATTTAAATATTTGCTGAGATGCGACTGGTCAAGCGGAAAGAACAAACAACTACATGCAAATCACTTAGATCAACCATATTGGTTCAATCTGCAAGTAATTCTGTCAAAAATACTGATTGTGGCCATGGAAATGGAATGCTAAAATTGTTGACAAAGGGAATGAATATGAAGGAGGCAAGCATTCAGAATGGAATGCAGAATTTTAAAACTGGTATTATCTCATGATGGTTTAAAGCAGAAATTTGATGGTTAAAATTAAAATATGTTGTATAAGAGCATTTATTCCACAAGACATCAAGATTGTACAATAGTGCACTCTTTGACAGTTGGATGCAGTCATAGTGTTTTGTAATGAGTGGCTTGGTGATTAGCACGGCTGCATACTATGATTGTGGAATGAAAAATGTGACAAATTCATTCTGACAGCTTTGAGATCAAGGCTTCAGCTCATCTTACAGACTTCTTAAAGCCAAAAATTATTTAAACAGTAAATTCACACACCAAAGCTATGATAATTCTGCCAATTTCCATTGATTTCCATGCAGGAAGGGGGAACATCTTTCATTCTGACAAATTATAGGTTCAGTGCAAGTAAAGAAAATGCTATTGTCTCAAAAATTATTGGATTCCTGAATCAGAAGACATGGCAAAGTTAATGAGGCTTTTTTATGTACACATGTTAAATTTAATCCCATTTTACGAAGCCTTCAAAAATGCATTCAAGGCTTTCATGTGAGAGGTAACCCTAGCTTTTATTATACTTATACCAGCAAAATTTAGAAAAAGAATCTACTCTGCATGGCATTGTAACAGCAGTAAATGATTTGAATCTCACACCTCCTTAACTTTATTTTCTGATTAAAATCTAAATCTGATCCTCAAGGTTTTACTGCATCATTTAAAGAGCTCCGCTCCTCTGAGTCTGCGTCAGAATTTCCTGACTACACAATTATTCTATATATATATCTATATATATATATATATAGTCCAGAATGTCCTGCATCAAGTCAACAGTCATTTAAAATGCAAGACAACTTGTGAGAAGTTTAATGTTGGACAGAAAGCTACAGGCTCCATCAGCAGCATTCCCAGTAATTTTCTTAACGGCTGCCAATGAGACTCTGAGGTCCCTGTGCAACAGAGACTTAGGAACTGGAAGTCCATGCCGTGATTGATGTGCTGATGCTGATTTGTCGCGTGTGGAGCGGACTGATAGCTGCATAATTTAAAAGGAACATTGCCTATCAGTGGACTTCTCGACAGGTGTTGTTGGGGAGGGTGTGAGTTGATCGGTGGGTGTTGCATCATTAAATTCACCAGGTAGCCTTTCTGTCATCTATCCTCCCACCACCAACCTTTCTGGAACATAACAATGTGGCCTCGTGAGACAAGGCCTGGGCCTGCTGATCCATTCTTGCTTCAAGTGGCCCATTATTGATTCAACCGTAATCCCAAAGTAAAATAGTCCCAACTGTCTACACTTGTTCCATATCTCTCCACACTTATCTCATTTATATACTTATCCAATTGTCTTTTAAATATTGTAACTGTATCGTATCTGCATCCACCACTTCCTCTGGAAGTTCATTCTATACATGAACCCCACTCTGTGTAAACAAAAATGCCCCTCATGTCTTTTTAAAATCTTTCTCCTCTAACCCAAAAATGCCCCCCAATGTTGAAATCCCCAACCTAGGGAAAAGAAACCTGTCATTTGCCTTATCCCTACCCCTTATGATTTTATAAACCCCTATAAAGTCACCCTCAACCTCCTACGCTCCAGCAAAAAAATGTCCCAGCCTCTCTAGCCTCCCCTTCTAACTCAAACTCTCATTCCTGGCAACATCCTAGTAAACCTCTTCCAAACCCATTCTAGCTTAGTAATATTCTTCTTATAACAAGGTGACCTGAGCTGGACACTGTACTCCAGAAGAGGCCTCACTACCTTCCTGTTCAATCTCCATATAACATCCCAGCTCCTATTCCTCCTGGGCAATGAAGGCAAGTGTGCCAAACGCCTTCTTAGCCACCCTACCTAGATGTGATGCAAACTTCAAAGAATTATGTACCTGAACGCAGATTTGAGCTACTTCATCTCTAGCTGCAATTTTGAGGACAATAGGAAGACATCCGGGGCAACATGAGTAGGTGCTTCCATCACTGATGTTCTTTCCTAAATGGCCACCATTCAATAAACCCCCTCACATTTTGTCCCTGGTGGGTGACTTCCTCACCCTCTTGCCTTTCTAACATGAAACCACCCCTCCTCATTTCTCTCTCTCCCACTGGTTCCATCCCCAGACAACCACTCCCATCCCCACTGTGTGCCCTCCATACATACTTTTGTGATGGATTCCTTCCCTTAGACATGTGGGACATGATGTGGGCATTGAAGATCACTAATAATGAGTGGAAGGATCCTCCTGTCACATTGCTACAAAGTAGCTAACACATCCTTAGCGCCATGTCCAGTGGGAGGGTGCCACCTGATACATTCTTTCCCTTGTTTCAATTTTCAACCAGCAAGTTTATTACTCACAGCTGTTTTTATTAGTTTAGTAAAGCCCATGTGGAGTTGAAATGTAGATCAGCCATGATCTAACTGAATGGCAGAACAGACTGGAGGGTCGAACTGGCTTGCTTCTGTTGCAAATGCCTTTAGGTCTAGTCCTTTGCATAGGATAGGTTGTGAGAGCATGGGCATGTTTTATCCCTTACTGCAAAGATGCAATATTGAGAACGTTGGAAAAATATTGTGAGAATTTTAAAAAATCGGAATCTCAATGCTCAAATTCTCCTGACTTTTGCTCTCTTTCAACGGTACCTTCAGAATCTTGCTTTTGAATGGTCTGTACCTTATATCCATGCATTTTCAGGTCATTAAATGCCCAGGTCACTTTATCTGGTAATCATTTAGCTCTGTGGTCACCATCATGTCTCTGCATATGACGTAGGTTCTATACCATCAGCTTATGCATCTCTATATTGTATGTGCTTCAAGCAAATGGCACAGTGTGAAAATCAAAGGTGGGGGTCCGAGCAATCCTTATTTGGTGTGAGGGGAACTGCACTCGGTCCAGGAGGTCAGCCACAGTCAATCCTGGTAAGATCAAATGCAACCAGCCTGGAGTTTCAAGTTGATCAGCTGGGATGCTGTGGATGCACAGGTCCAGTGGGTGGGCCAATTTTCCCTGCATCGAGACAAAGGGAAGGGCTGGGTATGATTGACGAAGATGGGAAAATACTTTGTTTTAATGCAAGAGCTTGAAAGGTGGTCAGGTGTCCCTAGTGAGTGAACAGAAAGAGCAGGAGGGTGAATAGCTTTAGAGGATGACTTGCGTTTTACCCATTTGGTGGACACGATTTAGGTAATAGTGTCGGTTGGAGAATTTGAGCCCTAGCGAGAAGGTTGTGCACTGTCAAAATTAGAATGAATGGTAGTCACGTGACTGTGAGACAATATGACAGAAATGGTGGTACATACCATTGCAAAGTGCAGAAGATTACTGTTGGGTTTCCTTTAAACCTGGGGTCAACACTGATTCAAGCTGCTAACTGAATTCAGCCTGGCTGTGTCTTGTAGTATGTCCTCTCGCAATGGTCAAGAATGAAAAGGACTGCTGTCCTCTCCACCATCCCATCCATCGGCACCTCCAGGTCCCTGCCTGGGAAGCAGGTGTGAGATTTCCTTTCTAAACCGTGTTTGCAACAGTGAGAGTCACAATTCCCGGCATCTCAGTTAGCCTGAAACTGGGCATTAAATACGGCGCTAGCAGGATGAACTCCACAAAGTCCTGGCAGTGGTGAGTATTTCTGTCTTTCTCGTCTTTCCATCATCAAGGAGGCAAAGGCCTAGTGGTATTATTGCTGGACTGTTAATCTAGAGACTCAGGTACTGTTTTGGGGACTCAGGTTCAAATCCCATCATGACAAATGGTGGAATTTGAATTCAAGAAAATTATAAGTTGAGTCTGATGATAATCATGAAACCATTATTGAAAAAATCCGATCTGGTTCACTAATGCCCTTTAGAGAAGGAAACTGCCATCCTCACCTGGTCTGGCCTACAAGTGACTCCAGGCCCACAGCAACGTGGCTGATTCTTAACTGCCCTTGGGCAGTTAAGGATGGGCAGATGACGGCAAAGCTGTCATCCCATGAATGAATAAATAAAAGTCTTGTGATTCCACAAAAAGGGCATCAAAGAGCCCAGTTCCATAATTCATAGCACATGGTTGTGAGCCATGACAGATTGCCTACTGTAATATCCCTCAACAAAACACTCAACTGCAAGTGGGAAAATTCAGCCCCCTGTGTCATTTTTCTTTAATAATTAAATAGCAAGAGTACAGAGCTTGATGAGTAAATGAGATCCACCAATCACTCTGCTAATTACTGCATTTCAATTAGTTATCACCTCATCATTTATGCATAAAGCGAATAGAAGCTGCACAGTTCACTTAGGGCTTGAGTAGGTTATCAGCGTAGAAATCAAAATATCAGACTAAAAATATTTTAAAAGTCAAATGTTTTGTGGAATAAGAGCTTGTTCACAAGTCAAACATTTGCCCATGTCTATTTTATAAAGTTGAATATCTGAAGCTTAGAATTTTATGCGTAGATGTTGGGGCTTGGAAATTGAAATTCTTATAGTTTCTTCACTGCTGATATAACTGTTAAAGTAGGGGTGGAAATTTTGATCTGAAATTGAAGACAGATAAGTACATTCTACGTCAGGTTTTAGAGTTCCAATATTTAAATTTACAGCTGCTATTTCGAACACAACAATCCGTGATTGCATTCCAGCTTGACTGGATCACCAGTTGCCTTGGATATAGCCTCTCGGCAATTCAAAAGCAATACTCTTGCTGCCTCTGTAAAAGTCCAGACTGAAAATACTGGATGACAAAATATAGAAAAAAAATACACACAATAAGTGTTTGCACACAACGAAAAACAACTTAAACACATGAACTCACTTTACAATTCAGAGTTTTCCCAGACTCATGCTCGATGTTTGCAGACAAAGGTCCAATTTGTTGAGAAAATATTCCCTCAAAATCATTTATTTTACACTCTTGCATTTCTGAGGTGTCTTTCATGCCCTCAGCACATTCCTAAAAACTTAGTAGTCCATCAACTATTTTTCAAATGTAATCACCATGACAATTTTATAACTTAAGCAGCCAAAATGTACACAGCACAGTCCCAAGTGGCTGTGGGTTCCATATTGGGTAAGATCCCGTTAGAAACTTCCTGTTCTTCTTTGAAATAAACACATTGTACCTTTCACAGGCACCTTGCAGGGCAGACTGGGCCTGGGTTCACAAGGAATCAAGGGCTCCGGGGAGAGTGCAGGGAAGTGGAGTTGAAATGTCCATCAGCCATGATTTAAATGGCGGCGTGAACTTGATGGGCCAAATGGCCTTACTTCCACTCCTATGTCTTATGGTCTCATGGTCTGATGGGTTTAACATCCCATCAGAGCCACAGCATGTTGAACACTGCAGCACTCCTTCAGCACTATCGAGGAGCCTCATCCTAGATTTTATGCAAGTTTCTGGTGCAGAACTGAACTCATAACCTTCTGACAAGAGGCAAGAGTTCTGAGTCACAGTTAGTACAAAACACCTGTCCACTTAGACTCTGTAGGAAAAATGGAATGGTAATTTATGAATTAAGTGGCATTTTGTGCCTTTGTTTCTGAGAACTGTTAAGCCAAGTGCAAAATATCCTGTCCAACTGGCATTACGTTTAAGAAGGTCCACCTGATGTATCCCCCGGATGGAAATTTATTCATTCACCAAGCTCTGTAATTTACATGGATATTTCCATGTAATTAATGTAATATTGCTGCTGTTAGCTCCATTGGTCCCTTCAGACTTATGAAATGTAGGCAAGATTCATTAAGTGTCAGTCTGCTCTGGACTACAAATCTGGAGGTCACATATCGCATTAACGACGCAACAGAAATACACAATTACAGAATGAAACATATCTACACAAACGGAATTAACTTGACCATCAAACACTGAAACACTGGAACCATGGCTCAGATTGTCTCAGCAGCGGTAATAATCATGCGAACTGCACTGTTCTGGTAAATACTGCTGATTCAATGCTGCTGCACATTTCTATTTGGTTACTTCAACCTGGCTTTCACAGAAATATGCTGCTTGGTGCCCATTGGGAATGGCATCAGAGCAAAGTGGAGTTAAAGGAATACAGGGCCCACCCTTTTTATGGTATAAGCTGCTAATTATAATGTCCAGACTTTCCACACTCATGAATGGGTGAGGGGGATGAAGAGGGAAAATAGCTAAGTGGGTAAAAAACTGGCAAGGAGGGTTGTGGGTGAGGTGGTTACGTGGGTAATAGGGACAGGGATGGAGCAGTATATTCAGGTCAGGCAGGATCAATGGGTTATTTGGATGTTAGTCAAGTCTGCTCTGGGACGTGGCCAGATAGGGAGGGTTGTCACACTGGGCCAGGGCAGCTCATGGGATAATTGTGTGGGGATGGGGGGTGGAGATAAATCCAAAGGTGAGGAGCAATGCAGGGCTGTGGTGTTGGAGTGGCACAGGTGGGCATAGTAGTCAGTTGTGCAGTTTAGCATTTATTAGATGAGAAATTAATTGGTTTTCATTTCCTGGACAACTACTCCTGTAAATTGCGATTGGTTAGCTCAGTTGGCTGAATGACAAGAGTGTATGGTGCAGATCTAAATTTACAACGTAGGTTTAATCCCTGTAGTAGCTGCAGTGGTTCTTGGAGGTCTGCCTCATCACCTTACCTCACACTTGTGGAGTGGTTACTCCGAAGTTATACATTACCAACTCTCTCTGTCTCTCATGCACAAGAGGTGCCCCTGGTCCTTTGAGGACTACGGATCATGACCTTATCCAGAGTCAAACCGTGGGACTATCTTAAGTCTCCAAATCTAGCTCAGAAATGGAAGCTTTTGCAGAAGTCCTTGGAAACAGAAGAACTTCCCATCAGAAGCTGATACTTTGGAGTTAATTCTCACATTTGTCGTTACATCAGGACTTCCATAGGGTCCTGATGCACATCATCAGGTAGGACTGATGGTACACAGTACTGAAGATTTGGCTCATTATCTCTGGGAGTATCAATTTTTGGCCACCTAATGGATGTGTTACGGTTCTATTCTGTGTCACTGAGGATTTTTAAAAAAAATTCACTAAAACTAACCTAAACCTGCAGATGCACTTTGTGAAACTAATGTGAAATGAAACACAAGTGATGAGGGTGGAGGGACAGAAAATTACTTTGATCAAAGTTTTAAGAACACAGTGTTGAAGTAGGCCTAAATTACTGTTTTTCTTTCATCAACTATTTAGGCATATGTGAAGATAATGCTAGAACTGTGCAAAAAAAAGCAGCAAATTCATAATCTCATTTTACAATTTAGCCTAAAAACAACCAGTTGCTTGAAACAGTATATTTACTGTAAAATTCCCCCTTTTAATCTAGACAAAAGTAAGAAAAGTGAGAACCCTTTCAAGTAATCCTGATATCAGTCCCGCAGTGCTTAGACCAACTCGATATTAATAACTGAGTGGCAAGCTATGGAATTCAAATGGAAATGTTGAGGATGCTGTATGCCTGTGTCAGCAAAGCAACTGGAAGAGATTTTCTTTTTGAAAGTGCGTCTTAAAAATATATTTGAAAGTGCAAAATAGAAGTTAGCAGAGAGTCACAAATTAAATAAAATGGGGAGCCAAAGTATAACAGGAGATTAATAATAAATATCAAGAGTGCTAAGTGAAGTTGGTGAACAAAATATTGAATAAAACTACAACATGTAAAAATCTCAATAATTTCATTTGTAAATTCAACATTGATTACAAAATGTGAACAATTGCATTTTGATTACAATGTAATTTCTGAGAGATTTGCAATTTGAAATGGGTTTCAATTCATGGGAATGTTTGCCTTATTTCTCTAAATCTACAAAATTTCAAATGTGAACATAATTCTGCCAGTAACAAAGTATTGTCACAATTAAATCAATGAAGATCTACTACTTTGAACAAATAGAATATAACTCTAATGTTCACCCAGGTTTCATCTGATACTAAAATAGATTTGTGCCTGATGTAAATTCTCTTCAGTCAAGCTCATGTAAAAAGACTGACTTTTTCTGACAACAATGAACATGTGTAAATCCCTTCCCTTTCCTAACTTAGAACAAAGAACAAAGAAAATTACAGCACAGGAACAGGCCCTTCGACCCGCACCGACATGCTGCCCTTCTCAACTAAAACCCCCTACCGTTGCGGGACCATATCCCTCTGTTTCCTTCCTAATATGTATTTGTCAAAACGCCCTTTAAAAGTCACTATTGTATCTGCTTTCACTACCACCCCCGGCAGTGAGTTCCAGGCACCCACCATCCTCCATGTAAAAAACTTGTCCCGTACATCACCTTTAAACCTTGCCCCTCGCTCCTTAAACCCATATCCCCTGGTAACGGACTCTTCCACCCTGGGAAAAAGCTTCCAACTGTCCACTCTGTCCATGCCCTTCATAATCTTGTAGGCCTCTATCAGGTCGCCCCTCAACCTCCATCGTTCCAGTGAGAACAACCCAAGTTTCTCCAGCCACTCGACATGGCTAATGCCCTCCATACCAGGTAATATACTGGTAAATATTTTCTGTACCCTCTCCAAAGCCACCGCATCCTCCTGGCAGTGTGGCGATCAGGATTGAACACAATATTCCAAATGCGGCCTATCTAGTGTTCTATAAAGCTGCAAAGTTACCTGAGAATTTTTAATCTCAATGCCCTGGCCGATGAAGGCAAGCATGCCATACGCCTTGCTGATGGCCATCTCCACCTGCGTTGTCACTTTCAATGACCAGTGTACCTATACACCCAGATCTCTCTGCCTATCAGTGCTCTTAATTAACTGAGATAACAAGGTGTAGAGCTGGATGAACACAGCAGGCCAAGCAGCTCAGAGGAGCAGGAAAGCTGACGTTTCGGGCCCAGCTCCTTCTTCAGATTTCAGAAGGGTATAGGTCCAAAACGTCAGTTTTCCTGCTCCTCTGATGCTGCTTGGTCTGCTGTGTTCAAATAGCTCTACACCTTGTTATCTCAGATTCTCCAGCATCTGCAGTTCCTACCGTCTCTCTTAATTTTCCATCTGGATTAGACCTTCCAAAATGCATCACCTCACATTTTTCCAGATTAAACTCCATCTACCATCTCTCTGCCCAAGGTCCAAGTCTCTGCTACTGATGGAAACATCTTCCCTGCATATACTCTATCCAGGTCTCTCAGTATTCTGTAAGTTTCAGTGAGATCCTCCTCATCCTTCTAAATTCCAGAGAGTAGAGTGGAGAGGTGGTGGCCTCATCATCTTTGGACTCTCACAACAGGATGAGGCCTGACTCTGATTTCTCTCAGCAGCTCCAATGGTGCGAGCTCCTTACAAAGTTCAAGTTAAACAGCGAACAGCTAAATCATACAGAGAGCTCGTAGATTGCATTTCAGATCTGTGCAGAATTAAATTACTAATGATACACATTACTCCAACTGACCTCAGTGCCACTGAGTTTAAAGATATTAAAATCACCTGGGGGGATGGCTCAGTGACTCCTTATAAGGGAAGACAATTTTGCACAAGGACTAGACTGGGCTCACCAATTATAACCCCAAGTGATCAAACTGTTTGACCTTCTCTATTTGTGAAAATGACAAATTTCGAGAGATATTAGTGGGGACAATAGAACTGTTTCTTGGGAGACCAGAGGAGATAATTGATAAAAGACAGAAAGATTAATTGCTGAAAGCATGGTTGATTTTGGATACATCAGGATATAGGAGAAGGAGCAGATCATTCAAACCCTCAATACTGCTCCAACATTCAACTAGACCTACTCCATCAATGCTATTTGACTGCACAATCCCCATTTCCCTTTACGTCTTTAATATGAAGAAATCTATTGAACTTGCTCTCAAGCATAATCAGTGGCTGAGCGTTCAGTTCCCTAGAGTGGAGAATTCCAAGGATTCACCTGCCTTTGAGTGAAGAAATTCCTCCTCCTCTCAGTCCAGAATGGCTAACTCCTTATGCTGAGACTGTGTCCTCTGGTTGAACCCATAGTCGAGAGAAACATCATTCCTACATTTCCCCTGTTGAGCCCTGTAAAATTTTTGTTTGCTTCAATTAAATCATCTTTTATTCTTCTGAACTCAACAGAATGTAGGGCCAGACTCCTCAATCTCTCCTCACGGATAAACCCACTATTTCATGAATCATTCTGGTGAACCTTCATTGCACTCAGTCAATGGCAAGTATCCTTCCTTCGGTGAGGTACCTGTCATGGTACTATTTCCTGCTTTGATGGAGAGAAGCAGTTACATCAAAGGCAATCTCAATCATTACTTTTCTGTGCTGTTGATTCTGATTAGTTTCAATGGTGAAAAATACACTCAATATCCCCTCTGGGTCTTGAAGGGCTCTTTAGTTCACTGTGTGGAGGGAAGTGTTTGCACTGCTGGCAGTACGGAGAGGTTACCTACTGACCTGTGAGATTGGCTTTGACTTTGCAAATATACAAATTTTATGTTGCCTGAAGTGAAAACTGCGAATACTCAACCTTCAGAGTAAAGAGGTGATTATTGTAACAAGGCTCCCATTCATTTCAGCAGTTCCAATCTGTGAAACATTAGCAGATGTTTTGATCCTACCAGCCCTCACACTTCATTGCTCAGCCTTTGTACCACCATTTCCAACCCCCCCCACCCCCTGACCTCCGTACATCTCTCTCCTCTGTCCCTGCTTCCGTTTCTGATATTTAACTGAAGTGGTTTCTTTGGGAAGTAAGGAATTTCAAATCTTACGGTCAATACCTGAGTTCCAGGACTTACGACAAATAAATACCTGTCAATGAGATGTAAATGCTGTGAGTCCTCAGAGTGAAAAATTGAAACTAAAAACATATTATGGAGAGTGAATACTCATGCAGGGAAGGAAAGACAAAGTAAAAATGAACAATTTGTGGAGCTACCAGAAGAAGAGATTTAAAATTAAAGAGCTGGCATATGGAAAACAGACTGGCAGAACCAAAAAGAACCACTGGAGAGTGTGTGACTTGAAAGTGGAGCTGAGGCATGAAAGACATCCTCAGGACATCAAGGACAAAGCTTCTTTTGCCACAGGAAATAAAAGAGGAAAAGCTGTCAAAACCAACAGCTGAAAATCTGGCACACCTCACACCAGAATTTGTGACAGCGTAATCAGCAAAGGAAGCAAAATGTGAGATTAGAAACTGCTCTATCAAGCTGCAGCAAAAAAAATTGAAGACAAAAAGGTGCTGCAGAATTAGTTGGACTTCCTCACACAGATATGATATCTTAAATGTAAACTTTTGAATTTCAGGGTCAAAATAATTTTAATGCATGTTGATCAGACTTCGAGACACAGGTGAAGGATTATATTTGATTAAGTGACAAATGTCAATTATATTGCAGCAGCACTTCAACTGAGTTTGTGCTAAAACAACATGGACATTTTGTTGTTTCAACGACACTACCAAGTCTAGTATATAAATGTATAAAAATATGTTTGCAGACATTATTGGTACAGCATGTAACTTAAATGACGGAACTGGAGTTGGGTCAATGATGAAAGATGACTTCCATGAGCATTGCAGAAGACAGTTTTTATACCTGGTGCGGTGAATTCATATGCGTACTAAAATTTTATGGCTTTTTTAGATCTGCTGCAAGGTGGAAATCTTACTCGATATGTTGGTGAAGCAAACATAGTGAAGTGACCAGAAAAATATGTGTCAAATCTTGACTTATTCAGGGTCATTGTAAAGGCTATGTAGTGCCAGCAAAGGGCAAATGTTAAATTTGGGTTGATGAATGCTGGAATTCATGTTCACGTATCACAATGAGTAAGGATTAATTTTTTATGCTAACTTCAAAGGCCTGATTTAGAGGATAATAATTAACTTTGTCTTGAGGCAGAAATCTACATTATGACATTGTCTGGCAGGTCTCCTGTTTAAATATTATGCTGGTATTCTGTACAAGCTTCTTGATTTGACACAGATTCATGAATGTGCATGTGCAAGCTTACATGATGTGCATGGGACAGGGTATTCGTGCTTAGACTTGCACAGTAGTACTGTGAGGCCTGATGAAAACTGAATTGTGCATAGTGAGTGTTCTGTTAATTAAGCCTCATTCAGACTGCCAGATTTCGAAATTGAGGTCCAAATGAATAAGAAATTGACTCATTTGTTCTGAAGTAAACCAGCACTTCGATGGTATGGTGGGACAGGACAAAATTGTCACAATACCTGCATTTGGTTTAACTTTCCTCAGTGCTATTATATATTTTATTGTTTCCGAAGTGATTCTATGGCCAACCACTGTATTTTGTCCATTTAGCATTTTTTCAGGACACTTCAAACAGCTAACCAAAGAAGTGCAGTTAATATCCTGGGTTAAAATGTGAAAAACCTATGCACAGAGATTTGATCAGGACCGATGTGCGCACTGCATATGCCTAATGAGGCCAAAGGCAAAACCTAGACAAATTGGCTCTCTGGGCTCATCAGGTAGGATGCAGGCACCAAACATAGGTGCAGGAGTAGCATTCTAGGCTGAAAGGCATCCAGATCAGCATTTAGAATACTGGCCAAAGTCGTAAATATTTCCTCAAAAGTAAAGGAGGTAATTGGGCATGAGAAGACCAGCAACTCATGAGTGTAATGTGGACCAGACAGGAGACTCTCCAGTCGTGCAAATAAATCATAAAACTCAGCTGGATGGAGATACCAGCGATCCCTGTCAGGACTGTAGATTTGGCTACGAGGCTACGGAAAGTGTAGCATTCTGCCACCTAAACAATAGGTCCTGCTTCCACACACAAAGTGGACTCTGGCATTTATGGGAGATGTTTTACCATCTGATAGACATGACTTTCATCATGGAAACTGTGGCCAAACAATGCCCACAATGTTGAATCTTTAAGTATCTTCATTCCACATGCAAATCAAGCAGTTGTAATCTAGCTGGTAGGTTCTGAACTATACACATACTGCCATTCTCCTGTCGTGGTCAATTCAGTGGGGCTAGATTTCTGATTATAACCTTTTCAAGTAATTTTCTTGGCCAATGAGTTTTATTTAATGAATGGTTGTGCTGTCCAAGGATTTCAAAATCATTTATTTTATAATTACTTAAATCTTTCATTTGATTTTTCACTTCTGACCAGTGATAGAATATTGTGATGATGCTATGGCTTTAAGAGGTGTATTTTGTTCTTTTTTTTACTCAGAAGAAAGCTCGAGGCAAAGGCACTATTCATTCTGCTCAAGGCAGTAAAGTAAACAGCTTGTGAAGTGTTGGTTTTTCGTTAAAATTGGAACAATAGAAACAGCCTGAATTGGTGGAATCAAGCTCCCAGAGAACCAGGACATTTTAGTTTTAATTTTTCAGTCACAGTTGCTGCTGAGGTCTTGAAGCTGGATGTGGAAGCTCTTATTCCTTTTTCTGGTACGGTTAGAAGATGGGGTTTTCTTCCTGTTTCTAGAATTCCATGTAAGACAATCTATTTTACTGAACTTACCTTTCCCAAGGGTGTGTTTACGGAATCTTACTGTATTAGAATAAATACAGTTTGGTAGTTAAATAATATATTATTCTGTTAAATTTTTCAATAGAGTTAAGTTATTCCAATTCTTTCTTTTGTTGTCTTTTAAGCATTGCATATGAATAAAGTGTGCTTTACATCAAGACTATTAGTTGGACCAGTCAAATTGCATCTGGAACATGGTGCCTGGCACTAACCATTAAAATAAGAAGATCTAGCATCTAGGCCACCTTCTGAACATGGAGATGTTAGGAACAGCTGATGCTGGAGTCTGAGATAACAAGTGTAGAGCTGGAAGAACACAGCAGGCCAAGCAGCATCAGAGGAGGAGGAAAGCTGATGTTTTGGGTCTGGACCTTTCTTCAGAAATGGGGGAAGGGAAGGAGACTCTAAAATAAATAAATAGAGGGGGAGGCGATGATACAAGGTGGATAGAGGAGGAGATAGGTGGAGAGAAGTTGGACAGGTCACGGAGGTGGGGATGAAGTCAGTAAAAGTGAGTGTAGGTAGGGAGTGAGGATGGGGGTTGGTCATAGAACATAGAACATAGAACATAGAAAAGTACAGCACAGTACAGGCCCTTTGGCCCACGATGTTGTGCTGTGGAATAATCCTAATCCAAAAGTAAAATAACCTAACCTACATTCCCCTCAATTCACTGCTGTCCATGTGCATATCCAGCAGTCGCTCAAATGTCACTAATGACTCTGCTTCCACGACTACCACTGATAAACTATTCCATACCGCTCACAACTCTCTGGGTGAAGAACCTCCCTCTGACGTCTCCCCTATACCTTCCTCCTAACACCTTAAAACTATGACCCCTCGTGGCAGTCAATCCTGCCCTGGAGAAAAGTCTCTGGCTATCAACTCTATAAATTCATAAAGTCTATATTGGTCAGTGAGGATGGAGGGGCGGGTAGGTGAGAGGGAGGATGGGCAGTTCAAGGATGCAGGGATGAGGCTAATAGATAGGAAGTGGGGGTGGGTGTTGGTCAGTGAGGTGGGAGGAGCAGATAGGTGGGAGAAAAGGTCAAGGAGGTGGGGATGAGATGGGCTGGTCTTGGGATGAGGTTGGTGTTGGGGAGATTTTGAAGCTTGTGAAGTCCACATCGATACCATTGGGCTGCAAGGTTCCCAAGGGGAATGGAATGCTGTTCCTCCAGCCTTTGGGTGGCATCGTTCTGGCACTGGAGGAGGCCCCGGATGGACATGTCGTCCAAGGAGTGGGAGTTGAAGTGGTTTATGACTGGGAGGTGCTGCTGTTTGTCAGGAACCGAGCATAGATGTTCCACAAAACAGTCTCTGAGTCTCTGCTTGGTGTCCCCGATATAGAGGAGGCCACATCTGGAACAGGGGTTACAATAGATCACATTAGCGGATTTGCAGGTGAACATCTGTTTGATATGGAAGGTTTTTTTGGGGCCTGGGATGGAGGTGAGGGAGGAGGGATAGGGGCAGGTGAAGTACTTCCTGTGGTTGCAGGGAAAAGTGCCGAGGGTGGTAGGACTAATGGGGAGTGTGGAGTGGAGGAGGAAACCACGGGGAGAGCGGTCCCTCCGGAAGGCAGAAAAGGGTGGGAAGTGAAATATATCCTTGGTAGTGGGGTCAGATTGCAGGTGGCAAAAGCGGCGGAGAATGATGCATTGAATCCGGAGGTTGATGGGGTGATACGCAAGGACAAGAGGAATTCTGTCTTTGTTTTCACTGCGGGAGGCGGGGAGTGAGACGGCTGAGGTGTGGGTAACGTGAGAGTTGCCATAGAGGGCATTTTTGACCACTGTGGAGGGGAAATTGCGGTCCTTGAAAAACGAGGACATCTGGGATGTCTGGGAGTAGAATGCCTCATCGTGGGAGCAGATGCAATGGAGGCGATGAAATTAGGAGCAGGAGATGGCATTTTTGCAGAAGAGTGGGTGAGAGGAGTTGTAGTCTCGGTAGCTGTGGGAGTCGGGGGGCTTGAAATAGATGTCAGTTTCCAGGTGGTTACCAGAGATGGAGACAGAGAGGTGCAGGAAGGAGAAAGAGGTATTAGAGATGTTCCAGGTGAATTTAAGGTTGGGGTGGAAGGTGTTAGTAAAGTGAATGAACTGTTCGAGCTCCTCATGGGAACATGATGCAGTGCCAATACAGTCATTGATGTAATGGAGGAAGAGATGGGGAATGGGGCCAGTGTAGCTGCCAGTGTATCTTCTAAACATAATTGAGTGGATTTGGTCTGGTCCTTAACAAAATGATCTTCATTTGTTTAAGATATCAGGAAAGTGAACATTGGAGATATTCTAATTATGGTGATTGTAACCAAGTTTCATGTATTAGTCTTCAGGCATCAAAGTAATTAACAGTACACTTCTTCAACACAAACTTTAACATTTCTGTTAGAGCACCAACAACTAGTTTTTATTCAAATCAAACACAATTTGCTTTGCTACAAGCTCTTTTTGCCTGTCATGTAGATATTCATCACGTGTATAATGAAAGTTACATCAACTTTTAAAGTTTTTTTCCAATATGGTCAATGATTCTTTTTTAAATTTTCCCTCAAGGGGATTACTCTCTGCATTTAGATGAACTGAATGAAATTCAGTTGTGTATATGTCATGTTCAACATGAAAATTTGAATTGGGCAAAGGTAATACATACATTGAATAAATTAGTAACACAATATTGTAATCTAGTTGCATGTACATCAGTTTTACAAGCATACTGTGAACACTCTCTGAATCTTCAGCGTTATCATTACTATTCTTAAATCTGGGCCATCTTATCTTATGTTTTTGGTATGAGAATAGATTTTGCTGATTGACCTCATCATATTTTTGTTATTTTTCAAAATTATATCCACTCACAGGCTGAGCCCAGCATTTATAGCCCATCCCATGGCCTTGAGAAGTTGGTGGCGAGCTGGCTCCTTGGACTGCTGCAGTCCACATATTGTAGACAGACCTACAATGCCTTAAGGGAGGCAGTTCCAGGATTTTACCCAAGCAACACTGAAGGAATAACTTCTAAGACAGGATGGTAAATGGTTTGAAGAGAATATTGCAGGTCGTGGTGTTCTCATGTATTTGTTACTCTTGTCCATCTAGATGCAGGAGGCACGTGTTTGAAAGGCCCTGTCCAAAGAGATTTGGTTAATTTTTAGCCATGCACCTTGTAGATAGTACACAATGGTACAACTAAGCATTGTTAAGATAAGTGATGAGGGAAAGGCTATGGATGTAGTTTATACAGACTTTAGTAAGGCATTTCAAAAAGCCCCACATGGCAGATTGGTTAAAAAAAAACTAATATCACACAGGGTTTGGTGTGGGCTGGCTGGATGGATATAAAACTGGCTTGGTCATAGAAATCAGTGGGTAGCGATGGAAGGGTGTTTTCAGAATGGAAGCTGGTAACTAATGGCATTCCAATGGGATCAGTCTTAGGTTCTCTGTTGTTTATAGTATATATAAGGCATCTGGAAGTTGAGAGGTGACCTAATAGAGACATACAAGATGATCAGAGGATTAGATAGGGTGGACAGTGACAGCCTTTATCCTCGGATGGAGATGGCTAGCGCAAGGGGACATAGCTTTAAATTGAGGAGTGATAGATATAGGACAGATGTCAGAGGTAGGATCTTTACTCAGAGAGTAGTAAGGGTGTGGGCTGCCATGCCTGCAACAGTAGGAGACTCGCCAAGTTTAAGGACATTTACATGGTCATTGGATAAACATATGGGTAACAATGGAATAGTGTAGGTTAGAAGAGCTTCAGTTTGGTTTCAAAGGTTGGCGCAAGATTGAGGGCTGAAGGGCCAGTATTGCACTGTAATGTTCTATGTTCTATGTTCTAACTCTCAAAGGTTAAAAAGATGAGGATTGTTTTCACTGAAAAGGTGGTGGCTGAGAGGAGATCTGATAGCGGTCTGCAATGTTATGAGAGGCATAGATAGCGCCGGATAGTCAGAGGCATTTTGTCAGGATTAAAGTCACAAATACAAGAAGTCACAGGTTCAAGGTGAGAGGGGGAAAGTTTAAGGGAGGTGTGTGAAGGAAGTTTTTCACACTGAGAGTGGTAGGAGCCTGTTATGCACTGCCAGAAGAGGTGGTGGAAGCAGGCGCATTGGTGACATTTAAGAGGCATCTGGATGGTTACATGAATAGGGAAGGAATAGAGGGATAGGACCAAAAAAGGGCAGAAGGGTTTTTTTTTAGTTTAGTTGAGACATGATAATCGGCACTGGCTCGGAGGGCAATGGTGTACTTCACTTTTGTTCTTTTTGGATCTGGAGGGATCCTCATGCATGTGGTGCTAGTCAAGCAAGCTGCTTTGACCTGAATGTTGTCAAGTTACTTGAATGTTGGTGGAGTTGCACTTGTGCAGACAATGTGAAAAATCTTCCATCAGAAGGACAAAGGAAATGTGTAACAGAATGAAAGGGAGCAACCAATGGAGGTTCTAAAGGAGTATAGAAAATGCAGGAGGGAACTCAAGAAAGAAATTAGGAGAACAAAGAGGGGCTATTAGAAAATATTAGCAGACACGATTGGGAGAATCACAATTATTCCTCAAGTATATCAAAGGGAAGAGAATAACCTGGGAAAGAGTAGAGCCTATTAGAGATCAAGAGAACAATCTGTGAGTGAAGCCATAGGACATTGGTAGGGTGTTAACTGAATACTTCACATCTGTCTTCACTCAGGAGGAGGATGCAACAGCAGAATTGGAGAAGATGGACTGTGAATATCTTGAGCAGATTGATATAAGAATCAAGGAGGTTTTGGAGGTTTTGGCAGACTTAAAAGGGATGGAATCGCCATGTCTGGATGAGTGTTCTCCAGGTTGGAAAATGTGGGAAATGAAATAGAAAAATATTGAGGCCTGGCCCAAATTTGAAACTGTCTCTAGCCACAGGGGAAGAGTCAGCAGATTGGAGGACAGCAAATGTGGCTCCACTTTACAACCAGGGTGGAAGAGATGGACCAGTGAGTCTCACTGAGTAGGTAGGGAAACTATTGGAGAAAATGCAGAAGGAGAACATATTGACAGGTGAGGTTTGATCAGAGGCTGTCAACATGGCCTTATCAGAGAGAGGTCATACCTAACAAGTCTGTTGGAATTTTTCAAAGCAGTGACCAAGTGTCTGGATGAGGATAGTGCAGTTGATGTCATCCATGTGGATCTCAGCAAGGTCCCACAGGGAAATTGATAAATGAGGTAAAAACTCATGGGATCCAAAGAAACCTGCCAAGGTGGATGCAACATTGGCTTAGTCACTGGTTGAAGGTTTGTGTGACTGGAGCCCAGCGTGCAGTGGCATACCACAGGCATCAGTGCTCAATGCCTTATTGTTTGTGATGATCAAAATGATTTAGATGAGAATGTAAGAGGCTGATAAGTAAGTTTGCTGATGACACAAATATTGGCTGCCTGGTTGACAGTGAGGAGGAAAGTGTTAGGTTAGAAGAGGATAGAATTGGATTGGACAGATGGGGAAAGCAGTGGCAAATGAAATCTAACACTGAGAAATATGAGGTGATGCACTTTAGAAGAAGGTACAGGACAAGGGAGCACTCATTGAATGGCAAGACACCAGGAGGGTCAGAGGAACAGAGGGATCTTGGGGTGCTTGTCTACCTGAAGGTGGTAGGATAGGTTAGCTAAGGCAGCATAAGGGATACTTGCCTTTCATGATCATGGTATAGTTTATAAGAGGAAGGAGGTAATGTCAGACTTGTACAGAACTTTGGTTAGGCCACAGCTGGAGTACTGTGTGAAGTTCTGGTCACCACACCATAGAAAGGATGTGATTGCACTGGAGAGAGTGCACAGGAAATTCACCAGGATGTGGCTTGGAACGGAGCATTTCAGCATTGAAGACAGGCTGGATAAGATCAGGTTGTTTTCTTTCTAGCACAGAAGGCTGAGTGGGTAACTGGTAGAAATGTAAAAGATTATGAGAGGCATGGACAGGATGGATTTAAAAAAAACAGCTGTTCCCCTTTGTCAAACAGTCAGAAAGAAGGGAGAATAATTTTCAAATGAAAGACAGGTATTTCACTGTTCACTGTTGCTGGGTCAAAATTCTAATGGCATAGTAGGTGTATCTGTAGTATATGGACTGCAGCAGTGCAAGAAGGCAGCTCTCCACAACCTTCCCAAGGGCAACAATGGGACAAGTAAGGAATGCTGGATTAGCCAATGTCACCCATGTCCCAAGAGTGAGTAAAAGAAACTCACATTTTAAAAAAACGACAATAACAAGCACAAGCAGGTGCTTATCAGTTGGCCCTTCTGGAAGCAGCAATTGTCATTGTTAAAGGAATGATCTCACACCACGTTGAAACCATTACTGGCTTGTTCATAGCTTTTCTCAGCATATTAGGCTCAACTTCATTATGTCTTACTCAACAGTGGAGAGTATTACGTTACTGGATATGTAGTGCAATCAATAGCCACTAGACCTAACTGCAATGCCCAAACTAAGCAGAAAGCTTGGATATCTATAGTAGCCTCCATGACTCTCAGCAATTGTCTCTTTCTCCTTGATCAACTGAGATAAATCTGATGCATTTTACTTCAGTCTGAACTTGCCTACAATGGAAAGTAAGTAAAGAGAGAGGTCAATCTAAAGATGTTAAAATTGCCAAACTCTCCTTTGGACCAATTAGTAACTATGGCAAAATAGCATCTGAAAATCACATATTTTTGTGAAGAAAGCATTCATTTTTAATCAGGTAACAATAGCTGGTTGGATTCTGTAGTTTGGTAGTCAAATAATTTATTTAAATGATTCAGACAAAAATGTTTTGGGGAAAAAAGTAGTCTTCCAGAAGGAGCTGTTGAATGTGAAACAAATTGCTTGTGAAATATATTCTCAGACATCTGACCGAAAAGCTTTTAATCAGTTATGAATCTGCATTCAACTCTTACCAAGAGCTGCCGTGTGAAATAGATCCTGGGAAACATTACGAAATGAACTTGCATTTATATCGCACCTTTAATGTTGTTAGGAGCAGGTAAAAAGAGGGGAAAGGCTTGCCTCATGCCTTGTTTGATCTCAACGGGTTGTGGGGTGCAGAAGTAGAGAGACCTGGGTGTATATGAGGCTAAGTCATGAAAGATGGCAAGTTAGAGTGAGAGCACGATTAATGTAACATTTTTCCTCGGCTTTATTCTTGGTTGCAGAGAATTCAAGAGCAATGAGTTTCTGTTGAACTTATATGAGTCATTCATTAAGCCCCAGCTGGAGTATTGCATCCAGTCCTTGGTGCATCAGTTTAGTAAAGATTGGAGAAAGTATAGAGAGTTTTCCAAGAAAATTCCAGGTATGAGGAATATCTGTTATGAAGACAGACTAGAAAAACTGGGGTAAGAGATACTGGGAACTGCAGATGCTGGAGAACCCAAGAAAACAAAGGGTGGGGCTGGATGAACACAACAGGCCAAGCAGCATCTTAGGAGCACAAAAGCTGACGTTTCGGGCCTCGACCCCAAAACGTCAGCTTTTGTGCTCCTAAGATGCTGCTTGGCCTGCTGTTTTCATCCAACCCCACACTTTGTTATCTAGAGAAACTGGGATTGCTTCTTTTGGAGAAGAGAAGGCTGAGAGGAGGCTTGATTGAAGACCTCATGAGAGGTCTGGACAACGTAATTCGAGAGAATATGTTTCCAGTCTTGAAAGGATGGAGAAGGAGAGGGCCCATTTAAAGTGATTAATAAAAGAAGCAAAAGTGAGAGGTGGAGAAACATTTCATGCAAGGAATGGTTAGGATTGGGAACGCTTTACTGAATGATTGGTTCAGGCAGATTAATTCGAGGAAATCTGAAAGAATTGTTTTTTGAAATGAAACAATGCATAAAATAACAAGGAAAAGGCAGGAGAATGGCACTGTGTGATGTTCTTTTGGAGAACTAGTGTAGACATGATGGGCCAAACAGACTCCTTGTGTGCAGTTATAATTCTTTGATTTTAGGACACTTTTACTTAAAGTGCACACTTGACAATTCAGTGAATGTTTAACTGTTTAACTTTTGTGATCATAAAAGTCACGAACAGACAGGTTTATTTTTTAAGTTTCTTTTATATGAAGGAAAGAGAGTAGTGTTTATTGTGTTTTCCATCCAAAACAATAAAAATCCTACAAGCACTCCAACTTACACATGCATGCCTTCAAGGTTTCCCTCTCTATCTCACTCATTCAGTCTCAGTCACGTACACACGTACACACACTCACACAGACACGTACACACACTCACACACACACACACACACACACACACACACACACACACACACACACACACACACACACACACACACACACACACACACAAATATGGGAGCATATATTCAGTTGAATTCACAGTGAGTTGAACACATAGCTTTCTTGGCTGTATTGCGAACGTATTAAGAGGTTGACCTTTTGTATTTATCTATGATGATTGCCTCTGATAGGTTCTACTAAACAGTCAGACTCCACTACAATTGCTTTGCAGCTTGCAGAGTACAGCCATGTTAATGCTCGGTCACCTTAGAAGCTACTGTTTAAAGTCACTGAAAGGTTGCTTTCTGTCACTGAAAGGCTGTTTTACAGACTTTGAAACACAAGCAGTGGTTTCAGCCTAATAAATAAAGTCATGTTTTGATCTATGGCTGAGCTTCACTAAAAAGCATTTAAACGTCCTAAGGTGCTTCACAGGTGTGATATGGCAAAGATTTACACCAAACTGAGAATACATTAGCTCAGGTGACCTTGGTCAAAGAAGTAGATGTTAAGGAGCATTCTAAAGGAGGAGAGAAGACTAGAGAGGTTTATGGAAGAAATTCCATGGCGTGTGACTAAAATGTCTCAGAGTACAAAAAAAAGTAGCTGGATGAAGGGTCAAGGCCCGAAACATCAGCGTTTTTTGCTCCTAAGATGCTGCTTGGCCTGCTGTGTTCATCCAGCTCTACACTTTGTTATCACAGATTCTCCAGCATCTGCAGTTCCCATCATTTCTCATAGCTGGAGAAGCTAAGCAGGTCAGGCAGCATCTGTGGAGTGAAAAACAGAGTTAACTTTTCGGTCTATTAAACCTTCCTCAGAAGCAGACCCGAAACATTAACTATTCGTTTTCCTTCACAGATGCTGCCAGACCTGCTGAGCTTTTCCAGCAATTTTGTTTCTGTTCCTGATTTACAGCATCTGCAGTTCTTTCATTTTTTATTCATTCTGACAGTGCCATCTTCAATAGTGAGTTGAAGAGGACGGGTGTGGATGCAAACATGGCCAACATTGGAGAAAAGCAAACGCCTTGGGAATTGTAAGGCTCAAAGCGTTTCGCGTTAAAGGGAGGGGGCTATGGTATGCTAGCTGACTATTCAGTATCCTGAGACAGGTGGATGTCGCTTCTCCTGTGCATATACTGAAAGGTGCTGTCTGGGAGTCAAAGGAATTTTTAGGAACAACTGAGGAGTACATCAGGGCATAATTAATCCCTTCAGGATGATGGGAGATGTGTGTGTTTTGGTAAAATCATGCTGGATGTGGCGGAAGTGGTGAAAAATGATCTATTTCATGTGTGGGCTTCTTGGTGGAAAGGGAAGGCAAAGGGAACTCCATTCCAGGAGGAAGCTTAATAATGAGACCAGCAGTGCAAGAAATCAAATGGATCCCATCAAAGGACCTGTCAACCATAGAAGAGGAATCCTGACTTTGAAGAAAAGGAAAACCAATGGGATGCATTAATTTCTTCCTTGGGTAATGGATTCAAAGCAATATGAAAATTGCTTGATGACTAAGCAAGCAAAAACAAAGAAAGATGTTATCACTAGGTTGGAAAGCTTGAAGTTCCACTAATTTATGTTTCAAAGACTTGTCTCATGATCTCACAACCACAGATTTTATTAAACAAATTTTAAAAAAAGACACTTGTTTACAAAAACTGCATTAGTGCCGAGTGGATATTTTCGAGAAAAACAGATACATGGCTCGCAATTAAAATTACCAATCAATCATATTCTGCCTTGACAAAGAGGGAGTACCGAGCTCTATTTACTAATATATTGGCTTACAATACTTTAATGAAATAAGTTTCCTGTAGCTTTGATCATGATTATAGGTTCTCCTGTCATTTTCATGGATAAATGTTGAACAAAAATTAAACATAAACTGATTTACAGTTTATATGATATTATTTCATATGTGATGTTCTGATCAATTGTCACTGATTGCACTCGTGAGTCAAGAAGAACAGTCACTGTTTGAAGCAAGGAGGACAAGTGAGAACAAGAATTTGGGAGCAGAAGAGTCTTTTTTTAATTAATTCATGTGATGTAGGCGTTGCTGCTTAGGTCAGCATTTATTGCCCATCCCTGCATGACCAGAGAGCAGGTGAGAGCTAACTCAGCTGCTGTGGATATACAGTCATATGTGGGCCAGGGTAAGGATGGCACATTTCCTTCTCAAAAGGATATTAGTGAACCAGATGGGTTTCCACAACAATTTTACAATAGAAAATGGTGGTCACCATGAGGGCAGCTCTTTATCCCAGAAATTTTACCAAATTCAAATTTCATCATCTGCTGTAGTGGGATTTGGACCCATGTTCTCAGATCGTTGGCCAAGTTCTTGGATGCCAGCCAAGTGGCATTACCACTGTACCGTCACCTTCTCTTAAAAATAGGAGAATGCTGTTCCACCATGTAAGGCAGTGAAATTCTCACCCTTAGTGAATATTCCAGTAATTCAGATATCAAAGTATGATACCTAGTGGGGAGTGCTCCAAAGTCAACACACTTTAGGCTTAATGTACACAACAGATCATCAAAGGTGAGCCTGCTGACTCATTAAATTGAAGGTGTCAGCGTGTCTATGAAAGAGAAGATTGACAAATAGCTAATTGGATCAAAAGCTGAAAAACGGTAAAACTTGACAGCTGCTTGTCTTTGGGACATAGAATCACAAAAGATTTAATCAAGAGCAGATAAAATTAAGGTGATGGCGGTAAGTGGAAGGGAAGACATTGACATTCACCTAATAATGCAATCAAGGAAAGATGAGATTGGGGAATCAAGTGGAAATACTTATTTGGAGATGAATCAGCTGGTCTTGTGATTGTTTTGCAATGACATGAATTGGCAACACAAACATTGTACAAGTAGTCCCCAGATGATCATTCGTACAAGTAGGACATCTTGATATAAAAGGTATTTTGAACAAGCCATCCAATTCTTAAGGTTTTTTTTGAGTGCAGAGTCATCTATTCAATCTAAACAGAATTGAAAAGTTGTTTATCAGCAACAGATATTGTCTCAGCCCTTCAAATTGATGATGGAGGAATTGGAGGGATTGCATGGGGTTTGAGAGAAGTGGGTGCACATCAATCATCCAGTAGCAAATGATTCATGAACCATTATAATTGCAATCAAGAGTGTTAGAGTCTGCATGTTGTAAAACAGCCTCTTTCAGGACTCTTCTTGGAAGCATGGACAGCAAGGGAATAATGGAATTTGACCCTTTCCACCTAGAGGCCAGAACTTTTTGCCTATCCCTTGAGAAGGTGGTGATAAGCTGCCTTCATGAATCACTATAATCACTGGGATAGGTGCACCCTTAGTGCCATGAGGAAGGGAGTTCAATGATTGTGGCCAAACTTCAGTGAAGGAGTAGTGATATAGTTCTAAGTGAGGGTGGTGTGGGTTTGGAGAAGAACTGGCAGGTGGTGTCAATTCCATGCACCTGGTGCCTTTGTTCTTCTGGGTGGAAGAGATTGCAGGTTTAGAAGGTGCTGTGGAAAGAATTTCTGCATTGTATCTAGATATGGTACATATTACTATCAACAATATGATGGAGGTTGGGGGTAGAGATGGGGAAGTACACATTTAAAGTGGTGGGTGGGGTGCTGATCAAGCTGACTATTTTGTTCTGCATGCTGTTGAGATGGTCTTGCTTGAGTGGCACTCATCCAGGCAAGTGGGAAATGTTCCATCACAATGCTGACTTGAGGCTTATAGATGGTGAACAAGCTTTGAGGAATCAGGAGCCAAGTTACTCACCTCAAAATTTATACAGTGTCTTCAAAGTATTTTGAGCATCACAAGGGACATCAAAGATGCTTTATCAAGCAATACTTGGTACAAGCCACTTGGAGAGATATTTCGACGACTGACAAAAATCTCTGGTGAAGAGGTAGGTGTAAAAGAAGATGTTAAAAGGTTGAGGGGTATGTAGGACACTCAAACCAGGAGCAGTTCCACAAAATTTGGCCCTTTGAGCCTGCGCCTCAATTTAATAAAATCATGAATTATAACCTCAAATCCATTGTCTTGCCGATGCATGATGAGCTTTCCTCCCTGTTTTCACAAGAATCTTATTAAATCTGCCTTAAAAAAAATTCAATTACTTTGCTTTCACCACCTTTGTAGAAAGCCTCTTCTAAGGATTGATAAACACCTGCAGCAAATGTTTCCCCTCATCTTTGTTTAAAATAGGTGACTCCTTAAACAGTGACCCCTTGGTTCTAGACATTTAAAGGAGATACTTCTGGATTGACAAAATAGATACATTTGAACGTGTGAGGAGAATTCAAGAGACAGATCCATCATCTGTGGTTAATTAGAAATATTAAACAAAGTGTCATATTGTAAAAAAAATCATGACATTATGCCAAGGCAGGTGGCAGGTCAGAAGACTGTATGGAATATAAAAGCAGCAAACTAACCAAAAAATAAATTAGAAAGGAAAAATTAGAGAATGAGAGAAGACTCACCAAGAATTGTAAACTCAGATAATATGAGTTTCTGCAAACGTTTAAAAATGAAAAGTTAACAAAGTGAAACTGAAGAACTAATTATGGAAAACAAGGAAATGGTAGACATATTCAACAGCTAGTTTGTATTAGTTTCAATATACAGGAGAAATATAACATCCTGGAAGCAGTGGTAAATCGGGAAACAGAAAATAGGGAGGAATTCAGGATAATCACCAGACAAGTGGTACTGAGCGGGAGGCTGAGAAGTGCTGAGGTCCTGCTCAAGATCATCAGAGTCTTAGAAGTGGCACTTCAATAAGTTCAAGGTAATGAGGCAGAATCAACAGGTTTTGTGAAAAGGAAATCTTGATTGACCTACCTATTAGAGTTCTTTGAGGAGGAAACATGTATTTGTCGATAAAGGGGAAACTGGTGTTTAAACTGTCCTTTGATTTCGAAAAGGCATTTAAGAAGGTGCTATATTAAACATTATTCTGCACAATAAAACACTGTGGGCATAGGGTAGTAATACAGCAGAGAGAGAAGGTTGGCTGGTAAATGGGAAGTGAAGAGTTGATATATGTGGATCTTTATCAGGTTAACAGGATACAATGATTAGTTTAGACCTTTCAGGGAATTGACAATACTGATAAAAAAACTTAAAATCCAGCCCTTACCAGACTGGATACTTTGTATGTCTACTTTACATTTGTTAGAAGTCAGAATCTTAGCAGGTTATGTGTTGCAAGTTGTATATATCGACATCAGTTGGCTTGTTTTGAGTTCTGTTCCACAACTTGTTATGTGTTTTGCTATTCTAAATAAACAAGTCAAAAGAGTTAATCAAGCCCTGAAAGGCAACATCTTATGAAACCACCATTGTTAAGGTAGAATTGTGAACAAATATGAAAAACATCGTACTGATGAGGTCTACATGTCTTGAGTTTGCAGAATTACAGGGAAAGGGCAGGGGTATGGGCTTGGATGGGATGCTCTTGGGAGGGTCAGTGCGGACTTGTTGGGGCGAAAGGCCCGTTTCTACACTGTGTGTTAAATTGAAACGTGTTACAGGTGATAAATAGTGTTATAGTTACACTAAAGGACAAGCGTCAACCCTCAATGACTTTGTTTTGAATACTGTCAGACAATTTTGTAAACGCAGCCTGCTGGTAAGTGGGCAAATCCTTAACAAATCCTGGAGTGTAGGTTGGGAGACAGTAGATCTCCAAACAAAATTCAAAATGTTTAAAATGTGTTGAGAATTTTAATTTCAAGACTTAGGTGTGTCTGATGCAGAAATACAAGCCATTAAGATGTGTTCGCAATTGTGAACAAAAAGATGCACAAACTTAATACGTGAAGATGAACAGCCAAGGAGCTAAAAGACCCTGAAAGGAAAGGGCCACATTAGAAGGCAAATTTAGACAGAGGTTAAACTTCTGTATCTTTGACTAGAATTCCTGTTGTTTAGAATCCAGAGACCACTTTGTAAGCAGATGTGGTGAATGGGGACTATCAGATGGAGACCTAGCAAACTGAGTTGTTGATGGTATTCATCCCATGGAAGCTTTCCTAGAAGATTTGCGAGACAAACAAAATAATTATAATAACTGAAGGATGGACGCAAGTACAAAATGATCCTGAAAGGTTAACAAACCTTACAAGTTCTCACTACAACTTCAATGATTGATATAATCACAACAACAACCAAACAAAGCATAATCTAGCAGCACAATGATATGAGGTGAAGAGACCATAGTGTACTTTGGGAAAACTTCAGTAGAGATTTGTATTGGCTCAGATTTATGGGAAGTGTTAACTGGCCATATGGGTATTGGAATAATCAAGACTGAAGAAAACAAAAGGTATTGTAGCTATCTTGTCCTCTGACCTAGAAAAATCTTTGGTAAAGTACCCAGAAACTCGCAAGCCCTATCTAATAATAACTTTTAGCTGTTGTTGTTAATGACTTTTAGTTTTTGGGTACATACTATAATGCATCATTTCACTCTTCAAAAGCAGTACAGCATTGAAAACGACTTGCTTTGAAACTCATATTAATCAAGCAAATTAATTTAACAAAAAAACTAAACAAAATAATGATCATAAGTAACATGTATATAACAATAGATATCCTTTGGTCCACTACTCTAGTGATTAAAATATAAAGGTTGAGGTGCCAATCTCAGAACTAAGCTGCAGTTTAAGAAGTAACATCTAAATTATGATAGTGTTTTTTTAAAATTATCAGACATTTGGATATTCTTATGCTGACTAAATTGTTCATTTCTCTGATACTTCGAATTCTTATTACCTGTGATTTTTCAACTAAATCTGAACATAATCCCTCTATCCTGGATTTTGAACAAGTGAACTCACAAATATGAAAATAAAGTGCTATTTACATACAAATTGAAGCAATCCTGTTACAAAGTTGAGAAGCTAGTTATTTCAAGGTTGTGAATTAAAAAAACATCATTGCACTAAAGTACGGCTGATAAACATATTTGGATTGTGGTCATTTTTTAAAAACTTTCTCTGTCAGAACTTAAAGGATACCTATCAAAACTAACATGAAATGTGTATATTTTTGTCAACTGGAAATGTGCCAGAATCCGTCCAACATTGACAGGATGGGAGAGGTGATGGGGGTCTTGATTGGTGCCCTATCTTGTTCTATATTTTTACATAATTTCAGGGGTGAAGATTGAAGATTTATTGAACAGGCAACAAGGGTACCTGACCCTGGTGGTCAATAGGATTGATCTTCGTGTATACGTGCAAAGTCAATATGATTTTATTTTAACTGAATTTTCAATTGTTTCCTCACGTTTCAGCTGGGAATTGAGAAGGCCCTGTCTTATTTCTGGACCAGCAGCTGAGTTTCCAAAGGACCTGGCCAGGCAAGCACCTAAGAGCTGTCTGGGGCTAAAATTGGCATCTATATTACACAGGAATTAAGGTTTTGGCAGTGTCAGTTTATGGGAGCAGTCAGCAGACTGCCATTTCAATTTATTCATTCTAGAGTGACAATCAGTAATAGGAGACAACAGAATGCACACCTCGTCTCAAGAAGGAACAAGGAAGAAGCAATGTTTTTCAAACAGCCTTTAAGGGGTACTACATGCTGGGAGACTTACATGCAACTATAAAGCATGTAGTATAACTCTATCAAGGAATCAATAAACACATTCATTTTGTGAACAAATACAGCAAATATTTCCTTAACTTCTGTCAAGGCTGAATGTGTGATTGGTTACGCATTAGTGAATTTGTATTTTCTTACAGCGTATAGTGATTCCTGCCATTTAATGGTTGCCAAGTATTATCATTCATTAATGACACCAAATTCACTTAGCAGCTGCAAACAACCACCACCTGTTATTCGTAGACAGTGTAATTCAACCATCTCCAGAAATGAATACCATTCCTACACATCTTTTCCTACAACTAAAAGAAGAAAGGAATGCTGAATACTAAAATGCTTGATGCTAAAAAAATGTAAGGGCCAGCACTAATCCAATACCTTATTTGCAAATTTTGGCTCAGTTGTTATTTGTTGTTCGATTCTTGCTTCTTATCACTGCATTAAGATTTTAACATTTTGTTACCTAGCATTCTATAATGGCAATAGCAATTATTGCAAAACTTTTAACTTTATAGAATACCTATAGATATCATCTATAGCAGCAAAGAGACAAAGAAAAATTAAGGATTATGATCAAATGCATGCTGACATTTTGGTAAATGCTTTTTGAGGCATGGAAGAGAGAGCAATTTAAAAAGGCTTTGGGGACTGTCTGAAAGTGGAGATGTGGGATTCAATGTTCTGTTACTGGAGGAAGAACAGAAGTCACAGCAGGAGAGGGTGGAAGATCGAAGGAGGCAATGCACAGGAGCCAGAATTAGGCGTCTGAATGACAAAGACTAGTTTAGATAAGGTTGTAGAGAAAGAATAGGCATGGTCGTTGAGAGATTTGAGGACGAGGTCAAGAATTTGATTTTAATGCTTTGGAATATTATGGATGGTGGAGATTGCCAAGAAAACAAGACAACAAGCTTAATTTAACAGGCTGCAAAGTATTGGCATAGTGAAGAGGACAGTTGGAAAGTTCATATTAAATGGCGGTATGGAAAGTCAAGTTTTGCTGTCACAAATGATTAACTTGTGGTTTTAATTGCAATTGGGATGAGATGGAGGAGAACTGGGCAGTTTTGTGATGGGATATTTTAAATGGTTCATGGATAAGATGTGAAACTTGAAACTGAAATAAGATCAAATTTATGATTTGGTGAAAGTCCTAGCCCGTAATATAAAATTGGAAAGAAATTTTGGTTAGAGAGAAGCAAAAATCTATTTCCAGTGCTACCAAATGAAAGCTTCCCACACATGAAAGGCTTATGACAGAAAAAGGTGTTCAAAAGATGATCGAACTAGTTGGAATTTGTCAGGGGTCACGAAAGTGGTCAGTGGAAGACTGAAGCGGTGAGAACGACAGTAAAATTGTGATCAGTCAAAATTGGAAAACACTGAAATTCTACATTTATCAAAGATGTCAGTCACTCTTGCAGGCTGAATAGAAGTCTGATCGATCAAAGTTCCAATTGGCTGAATTTGTGGCATTTTGTCGGATGATTAAGCCAACAAATTTAAATGGAGTTAGGCTACATTACAACATAAAATTATAGTCAAGCCATCATTCAACACTAAGATCGCTTGGTCAAACCCTGCGAACATGACTGAGGAGGGTATGATCCTGAAATGTCTGTTCATCTGTCTGCTTCCCAAGCTGAAGCTGCAAAGGTCATAGAGATGCTGAGGGATTGTACACAACGACTTGAAAACGCAAAAAAGATATTTGACTCAGAGATAATGGGAACTGCAGATGCCGGAGAATCCAAGATAACAAAGTGTGAAGCTGGATGAACACCGCAGGCCAAGCAGCATCTCAGGAGCACAAAAGCTGATGTTTTAGGCCCGAAACATCAGCTTTTGTTCTCCAAAGATGTTTGACTCCATTGATGACATGACAGACTATTTTGCACTTGTTCAAATACAGTATGCTAAATCAAAAAAAATTACTGAGGTTTTTTCCAACCCCAACATGCTTCAATGCCTTTTAATGTACAAGGTCGGAGCATGGTGAGGTGTGAACACATTAACAGAAACAGACATTTTTTCAATATTTGAGTGTCATAGCCTTTCATTATCAAATAAAAGGCCCATTTGAGCAGGGGCTTCCTCAGTTATCTTGAAACTTTGTTTAATGCAAATTTATTGGTTGGCCCTGGCGATAAAGCTTGCCGTGATTTTACTGTATGTGCTAAATTTCACATGCATGGCACTAGACCTCTTTCTAGAGTACATGAAAGATGCAAGAAGTCTCAATAAAATATTTTCAATGGCTTCAAATAATCAACGTGAAATTGAGGGGGAATGTGGCCTTTAACTCACAAGTCTTTATCATGCCTGGCTGACAGCTTTCAGCCCCTGAACATTGACATCACAACACACTCAAGGGAAAGAATCAACTTACAATTGAGGAGTCCACTAGAATGGATTATTCGTTATCATTTGTTGCAGGTGACAACAGAATCTATTGCAATCTTAACATATTATTGACACAGCAAATAACTTCAACCGAACGTGGGACTGACTCGAAAATTGTAAGCTAATAATTCAAGGAAATTAATTCAAATTTTATTCTTCATTGGCTGTCATACTTCCTACTGTACAAGATTCTGATTTCTCAACTGTAAATGCTAGATATAGTCAACATGAAACTGATCCCCATTCAACGAATAAATTCCTAATCTGGAGAATTTAATCTATGACCTCTGTTTCAGTCATTTCAATGCTTGCACGCTTTATGTACTTTAGCTTTGCTTGAAATGACTCATCTCCATTCACTCAATGCTAATGTTGTTGGACTTGCTTCTCAATGCTAAGTATAATTCATTCATGCCAAATATCTGGGTCATCATTAATACATAGCTAACGGACTGTTAATGCCAATTTCATGAAAAGTGTCACCACGGTTGATTAAGCTCCTTTATTATGTACATTGAGATTTTTCACTCAGGGACAACCTGTACTTTAAGGGTGGAGTTCCAGGACGTATAATATTTTTGTTCAACTTTACTGATTAATAATGAGTTAAGCCATTCCTGTAGCTGCTCAGGTAGTTTCCAACTAGGACAATGAAAAACGAATTGCACCAACTCTTTGACCGATAGCTCAAAGAATTCCTGAACATCAATCCGAACAAGAGGAAGCTCAGAACAAAAATGCTTTGTCAGTTAAATCTAACTCACACCTGTGTTTTGGGTTTTAAACACAATACCGGTATATTTTCTTAGAAAACATAAATGATGAAAAAATACACCCAAAGTTTATTCCTATGATATTGTCTAAACAGCCATATTTTCAGGTCAACAACAGCTGTATTTTCACACAGTATTAAAGAAATAACTAAGTACATCAGGCAAAATAGACAAAAAGAAAGTTTTATGGTTGATATATCGCTGTTGAAGAGTCTTTTAGAAGTGTTATTACTGTACAACCTTTCAATAATTTGGTATTCAAACTTACAATTTTTAAATACATCACTCTGTCAGACCCAAAGATTAACAGTTGGTTACATTTTCTGAAAACTAAGCATAATTCAGTATCCATTCAGTTTAAACATTTGAAAACATCACCAACAGTAACACACATAAATCCTTTCACTTATTTTATAAGCATTTCAAATCAAGAAGTAAAATGTTTATAAGTTGGGGTACTTGCCTCTCACAATCAGATAAGCTCCAGCTGATGCACTGTCGACAGTGGTCTGGACCATGCAAACAAATCTACCAGCATGTTTAAGCTGAATATTTCTGATCATCAAATCACCAGAGTATCCCTGCTGAAAGAAATGAGACAAAAGCTCAGAAACGCAACAGAGATTAATATGATCTTCAGCACATCAAACATGTTGGCTGCAAGACCGCAGTTATTTTGTTTCATATTTTCTGCTGTTTCTTTTGAACTGTGGCTCAGTTTTCTTGTACAAGATGGACAAACAGACAAAATTTCAATTAAAATTAAGGTCACTCTTCAAATCTTATGGCATACAATTGGATTGTAAAGTGAAGTTAACAACCTTTAAAAGCCACTTGAGAATGAATTTGTTAAATGGTAAGATGCTTTTGACTAAATTGATTGAGTTCTTTGAAGTAATGGAGGATTAGAAACATAGAAACATTGAAGATAGGAGCAGGAGGAGGCCATTTGGCTCTTCAAGCCTGCTCCACCATTCTTCATGGTCATGGCTGATCATTCAACTCAATTTCTCCCCATAACCATTGATCACTTTTGCCCCACATGCTATATCTCATCACATCTTGAATACGTTCTATGTTTTGGCATCAAATACTTCCTGTGATAATGAATTCCACAGGCTCACCACTCTTTGGGTGAAGAAATGTCTCCTCCTCTCCGTCCTAAATTGTCTACCCCGAAACTTCATCATGTGACCCCTGATTCTGCCAACACTCACCATCCGGAACATCCTCCCTGCATCTACTTGAGGTTGGTGCGTTTGATATTCTATATTCATCTGATAAAGGATATACAATAAAATGCTGCGTAATAGATTTGTTATCAAAGTTAGAAAGGTTGGAAATGGGCAGTGGGTACATGGCGAAACAATAGCAGATACTCTTGTAGCATTTAAGTCACATTTGGATGAGCACTTACCATACCAGTGCATAGTAGGTCATGGACTAAGTGCAGGTAAATGTGATTAGCTTTATCCTTGTTGGTCGGTGGAGACAAGATGGGACAAAGGGCCTATTCCTATGCTGCATGACTGCATGATTTTATCATAAGACACTTCAAACTTGCTATATATGTACGTCGGACACAGCTGGTATAGTATCAGCTCCTCGACAAAGTCACACAGAGTCGTTCTCCTGTAAATCAAAAGCAGGAATTTGATAAAATGTCTCAATTTTTAGAGAAATACCGATGCAGTATTTATTTCAAAATCTGTCCAAAATAATATGATGATGGAGAACCAAATTTGACTATAAAATTTGGATTAATGGAGAATTCATCAATTCAGATGAATTGGGGAAAAAAAATTGAACTCGCTGCCCTTTTGGTGAACTGGGCTTGCAGAATTAAGAACATATAATTATCTGTACGAAACTCCACTGTCAGACAATTATATTGCATGATCATTTTGTGGAATCTTGGATGTTTCATTTATTCTAGATGCTAGTCATAATTTTAAAGTCAATGCAATTAAACAACCAAGTAAAATTGATTACAGATTTTTTTTTCTTGATTGTTGGCTTGGCAGAGCTCAGTCTGAAATATCTGTCAGGAAAGTAACGGGAACAATAAAATGTTTGTTGAGGACTTGTTAATTGCAGTGCAGGGAAATGTTAGTAATTACTTGTCGCTGTGATTAGAAACAAAATCTCTGCCCTCAGTATGATTCTTCATTCAAAATAAGGATACATCACTGTGGTTAACATTCACAACTGGAAAATCATTGCAGGGGAAGATACACTGCATGGTGATTATGAGACCGCACAAGTACTCCACAGATAAAGGCAGAAAATACTGAAAACACACAGCTGTTCTAACAGCATTTAGACAAATAGATAAACAGAGTTAACATTACTTTTTGCCAGATCTAGGAAAAATATAAAAAATGCAATGGGATTTTTGCAAATAGGCAGAGAAGTGCTGGTGGTGGGGGTGCTGGTAATCTGTGGGAAGGAAGTAAAAAGGGAAGATCTGTGATAAAGTCAAAGACAGGAGAGATTATAATGTCAGGAGGGATGATGTCCCAAGTAGAAAGCGATATGAACATTTGGGCAAGAAATGTAAGATCAATCCAGAGGAAGTGTAAATGTGAAAAGGAGATTTCTGCACATTCATTCATGAGATATGGGCATCTCTGGCTAGGATAGAACTTAATTCCCATTCCCAATTTCCCTGGAGAAGATAGTGAAGCTGCCCTCTTGAACAGCTGTAATCCTTGGGGTGTAGAGGCACCCAAGAGCTGTAAAGAAAGGATTTATAGGATTTTGACTCAGCAACAGTAAACGAACGATCAGTGTTTCCAAGTCAGCATGCTATGTGCCTTGGAGGGAAACTTGCAGATTATGGTGTTCCCATGGATCTGCTGCCCTTGTCCTTCTAGGTGGTAGGAGTCACAGACGTGGAAGGTGCTGTTGAAGGAGCTTTGGTAACTACAGCCATGCAGCTTGCAAATGACACTCATGATGGTCGTAGTTGGTAAGTGGAGTGAGTACTGAAGGTGGTGAATGGGATACCAAACAAGCCTTCTGTTTTGTTTTGAATGTTGTCAAGCTTCTTAAACATGATTGGATCTGTACGCCTCCAGTGATGGGCATTCCATTTCATTCTTGCCTTGTACCTTTTGGACAGTCATTAGGAATCAAGGAAGCAAGTTACTCACTGCAGAATCACTAGTTTCTGACTTGTTCTTATCACCAAGGTATTTATGTGGTGGAGTTCTGTTCAATTTCTGGTCAAAGGTAACTCCTGAGATGTTGATGGTAATGGTAACACCATTGAATGCCAAAGAGCGATAGGTAGAATCTATTGCGTGGGTGATGGCCACTCATCAGCCCAAACCTGATAGTTGCCCTGGTCTTGTTGCATATCGACACAGGTTGCTTCAGCAGCCGAGCAATCATTGCCGAAAGCTGCTGGTTATCCCAAAAAATACGCACAGAATGCGTTTTTTTTTAACCTCTAATTGTTGAACACAGTGTTGAATCTGAGAGACTGTAAAATGCTGAACTGGCTGTGGAATCAATGTTCTCTCTTGCAGACGAAGATACTAAATTTAGACTCAGTATTTGAACATCCTAATCTTGATCGCGTAGGCATATATTCTCTCAAATTGACCGTGCAGAAGCTAATGTTTTCCTTTAAAGAGACACATTTTGGATTAGAAATAGTACAGATAAAAGAGAAATGATTTCCTGGACTTGGGCTGTTGGGCTAAAAATGACAGGAAACAAACGTAACTGGATTCCCTGGAGCAAAGATAAAAAGACTTTCAACTTCTGTTAAATGTAGCACGTGCAAATTTCTGCAATTAAATTGGAAATTCAGGCCGAGAGGCTACAAAATGAAACACAAGAAACTAAGAGCTGATCAGAAATTATTTTATTTTTTTTTGTCTTGCTTAGTAGAAATGACTTGGCATTCGGGTGATTGAAACAATAACTGGTTTATCACATATTAGAGAACTAAATACAGCTTTACAGAATTATGTCCAACTGTGCTGAAGACATGGTCAGTCCCTTCTTAAATTTTCATTGGAGGTGTTTCTCAGGCTGTCTGCATCATTAACACATAGAACATAGAACATAGAACAGTACAGCACAGAACAGGCCCTTCAGCCCACAATGTTGTGCCGACCATTGATCCTCATGTATGCACCCTCAAATTTCTGTGAGCATATGCATGTCCAGCAGTCTCTTAAATGACCCCAATGACCTTGCTTCCACAACTGCTGCTGGCAACGCATTCCATGCTCTCACAACTCTCTGTGTAAAGAACCCGCTTCTGACATCCCCTCTATACTTTCCTCCAACGAGCTTAAAACTATGACCCCTTGTGCTAGCCATTTCTGCCCTGGGAAATAGTCTCTGGCTATCAACTCTATCTATGCCTCTCATTATCTCGTATACCTCAATTCGGTCCCCTCTCCTCCTCCTTTTCTCCAATGAAAAGAGATCGAGCTCAGTCAACCTCTCTTCATAAGATAAGCCTTCCAGTCCAGGCAGCATCCTGGTAAACCTCCTCTGTACCCTCTCCAAAGCATCCACATCTTTCCTATAATAGGGCGACCAGAACTGGATGCAGTATTCCAAGTGCGGTCTAACCAAAGTTTTATAGAGCTGCAACAAGATCTCACGACTCTTAAACTCAATCCCCCTGTTAATGAAAGCCAAAACACCATATGCTTTCTTAACAACCCTGTCCACTTGGGTGGCCATTTTAAGGGATCTATGTATCTGCACACCAAGATCCCTCTGTTCCTCCACACTGCCAAGAATCCTATCCTTAATCCTGTACTCAGCTTTCAAATTCGACCTTCCAAAATGCATCACCTCGCATTTATCCAGGTTGAAGTCCATCTGCCACCTCTCAGCCCATCTCTGCATCCTGTCAATGTCCCGCTGCAGCCTACAACAGCCCTCTATACTGTCAACGACACCTCCGACCTTTGTGTCATCTGCAAACTTGCTGACCCATCCTTCAATCCCCTCATCCAAATCATTAATGAAAATTACAAACAGTAGAGACCCAAGGACAGAGCCCTGTGGAACCCAACTCACCGCTGACTTCCAGGCAGAATATTTTCCTTCTACTACCACTCGCTGTCTTCTGTTGGCCAACCAATTCTGTATCCAAGCAGCTAAGTTCCCCTGTATCCCATTCCTCCTAACCTTCTGAATGAGCCTACCATGGGGAACCTTATCAAATGCCTTACTGAAGTCCATATACACCACATCCACAGCTCGACCCTCATCAACTTTTCTAGTCACATCCTCAAAAAACTCGATAAGGTTTGTGAGGCATGACCTACCCCTCACAACGTCATGTTGACTGTATTTGATCAAGCCATGCTCTTCCAGATGGTCATAAATCCTATCCCTCAGAATCCTTTCTAACACCTTGCAGATGACAGACGTGAGACCTACTGGTCTGTAATTGCCGGGTATTTCCCTATTTCCTTTCTTGAAGAGAGGAATTACATTTGCCTCTCTCCAGTCCTCAGGTACGACTCCAGTGGAGAGCGAGGATGCAAAGATCTTCGCAAGTGGCGAAGCAATTGCATTTCTCGCTTCCCAAAGCAGCCGAGGACAAATCTGGTCCGGGCCTGGCGACTTGTCAATCTTAATGTTTGATAAAATTTTCAGCACATCAGCTTCCTCTATCTCTATCCATTCCAGCATGCACACCTGCTCTTCAAAGGTTTCATTCACTACAAACTTTGTTTCTTTCGTAAAGACAGAAGCAAAAAACTCATTTAGGGCTTCCCCTACCTCCTCAGACTCCACACACAAGTTCCCTATGCTATCCCTGATCGGCCCTACTCTTTCTTTGACCATTCTCTTATTCCTCACATAAGTGTAAAATGCCTTTGTGTTTTCCCTGATTCGTTCTGCCAAGCCTTTCACGTGCCCCCTCCTGGCTCTCCTCAGACCATTTTTGAGCTCCTTCCTTGCCTGCGTGTAATCTTCTCTAGCTGAACTTGACCCTAGCTTCCTCCACCTTATGTAAGCTACCTTCTTCCTTTTCACAAGAAGCTCCACTGCTCTCGTCATCCAAGGTTCCTTTATCTTACCCCTTCTTGCCTGTCTCAGAGGGACATATTTACTCATCACTCGCAACAACTGTTCCTTAAACAGTCTCCACATGTCTATAGTTCCCTTACCATGGAACAATTGCTCCCAGTCCATCCTTCCTAACTCATGTCTAATCGCGTCATAGTTTCCACTTCCCCAATTAAATATCCTCCCATTTTGCCTAATCCTCTCCTTCTCCATATACTGCAGAAATCCTGCTTAAGCATGTGGAACAAATGTATCTCTGATGCGGAGGGTGGAATCTATGAATTCTTTCAAAAGAGAACTCAACAGCCTTTGCCACGGAAATTGGGAAAGAGGCAACACATTGAGGGATTTCAATGTTAACTGAAAACAGATTTTTAAAAGAAGGGTAACCAATATGTCAAAGCTGCCTGCAACACACATTCTACCAGGCAGCACAGTCCTGAATGGTGGATTTCATTTGATTTATTTGTAAATGCACAAACCAGAAACAATGGGAAGTTTCATGGTTTGTGACCTGCGGAAGTATTATTGTGCAAAGCTGATGTGTATGTGGCTTGCAGTGCACAGAATTTTGGGTTTCATCTCAGGCATCTGTGTTTTCAAACTGATCTTATTTCACTGTTCATCCAGGAGACAATAAGGATGTGAGGAGTTTTAGTGAGCATACTTTTCATGTCTGGTTATCTTTTGGGAACAGCATACTTTCAAGAAACAGAACGAAATCTAATTTGCATGTCCAGAATCAGTTAACACTCGTCAAGCAGTCCTCTGTGGAAATAATCATTGCTCAGACATACTGTGTACGCATGTATTCCAGAGATGATTACAACTCTTGGGGCATGTTGTATAGGAAACAGATAAAAATGCATTCTTTAATGTTCTAACATGGCCTGATTTTTAATTCTGTATCTTGAGCAGAAAAGCTTCTAACCATAACTACCTTGAGAATACAAGATTATGTACTGGATACCATTTAATCTTTCCGATTAAAAGTAATAGGGGCAAAAGAGAGAAACAAAATACATAACCATATACACTTTAGGAGTGTGAAGCCTGTTGTGTTTTAAGACATGTAATTGAATGGCACAGCAGATGAGATTTTGATTTTGACTTTATTGTCACATGTACTGAAATAACTTTACAGAGGCCGGTATCCTGTTACCAAGCCACCCTTTATTTACTTGTGCACAGCACATTGGCTGTGGTCAGGCAGCTCAGAGTCAGGCCCCTGAACTGAGGAGATTCTAAATCCCCTGTTTATGTCCATTAGCCAGGGCTTCCTGATTGGCCCAGGTTAACAAACTCAATCAAGGAGCTTCTAGTCAACAAGATCTACCTGGTTCGAATCACTATGGGTACTGAAGTACATGGATACGGTAGGTACACGTTTTAGGTACAAAAGCTTAAGAACAAGGGACAAAGAAATAAGGAACAAAGTTAAAAGTTAAGCATTACAATCACTCTTAGTATAGTGTGAAGAAAAAAATAAGTTAAAAGTTAAAAATTGCAGTACTGCTTGGTATTAAGTCAAAAATTAAAGGAATAAAGCTCAAGTTCAAACATTGCAGTCTTTCTTAAGTTCTTGCGCATTATTTTCTTTCAATCTGGTAATTTGTGTTCAAAGCCCAGCCAGTCTGATGCACTGGAAGTTTCCTTTTCTGCCTGCTGTTAGGTTGAAGCTCCTCAGAATTATCTCGGAGTGGCTGCTATATAAATGCAAATGGTTATTAAATCCTATATGATTTTGTGCTTACTCATTGCAGTCATGGGGCTGCAGAAAAGAGTTCAGAATTCAGCATTAATTAATACTCTAATGCTTGCATAAAGAACCTAAAAGAACTAATGGCGTGATAAATAGGAGCAACAAAGGCAGTGACTGCCATTTAAAGTTAACGCAGAAAGTATTTCTAAAAAGGTATGAGATCATGTTGTCTTATTACCCTGTGTGTGTGTGTGTGTGTGTGTGATTGAGAGTCTCACTGGTGCAAGTGAATCTGTGTGGGGTTGTTTTGCGGACCAGAATTACAACTTTCCAACTTTCCCTAAATCCCAGTGACAAGATTTGCTGCATGATCAGAATGGATTAACAGGGTCTGTCAAGATACATCATTGCCCCAGAAAATTGAAACATTACAATACTGCCCCGAGGACAGCAAGGAGGCTCAGGAAGGGTCAGCATTTTTATTTTCTCTTTTGCCTCTACATTTGATTGGCCTCATAGATGTGTACAATCTGAACAGGAGATCCACATTCAGGTTGGGTCACTATTGAGGTTCCATTTCTTTATCATGTGGAGCAGAGCTAGAATTGCTCATTGTCTTCACTTGAACTACACTGGCTGGGTTACCAGTGAACCAGTTACCATACCCTTTCCCCTCTGCCAGTAACCTTATTTTCTCCACTTTTTCTATCGGGGAATTTTGATTTCATTCATTTATTCATTCCACATCCAAGTCTGTTCAATGCACCTTTAATTATAATCCTGTCTGCAGAGTCTTTTGGCACATATGCAAACTTTATGACTGCATCTACCCATCTGATGGTGTCATTCATTGGAATCTGTTCATCTCTGATAGAATCATAGAGTTGGATAGCACAGAAACAGACCCTTTGGTCAAACTCGTCCATGCCGATCAGATATTCTAAATTAGGAACTGAAAAAAAACTGTGAATGCTGCAAATCAGAGACAAAAATAGAAATTGCTGGAAAAGCTCAGCAGGTCTGGCAGCATCGATGGAGAGAAATCAGAGTTAATGTTTCAGGTTGAGTGACCCTTCCTCAGAGCTGGGGAGTTCTGAGGAAGGGTCACTTGACCTGAAATGTTAACTGATTTCTCTCCATAGGTACTGCCAGACCTGCTGAGCTGTTCCACCAACTTCTATTTTTATCCGAAATTAATCTAGTCTCATTTTCCAGCATTAGGCCCGTATCCCTCTAAAACCATGCTAATCATATACCAACCCAGATGCCTTTTCAATGTTGTAACTGAACCAGCCTCTACCACTACCTCAGGCAGCTTATTCCATACATGCACCACCCTCTGTGTGAAAACGTTACCCCTTAGGTCCCTATTAAACCTTTCCCCTCTCATTTTAAACTCACGAAGGCTCTTTTTTTAACTACTCGTGAAGTCTTTTTTTTTGTAGCACTAATGTAAGAAACCAATTATTACCCTGTTTTTTTATCTCAATGCTCTCCATCAAAAAAAAGTAATTGAGCACAAGGTGAATTGGATGTGAATGATATGAGGCAGCTAGGTAGACCATAGAGACCTCATGCCATGCATGCACATAGGTCTCGAAAATATTATCATTTTGAATTTATCTTGAAGAACAAGCCCTGTTTAATAAAAGATTACTCACCTTATACTCGTTAACTCTCATATACCAGTTAACAGTACTGCCTTGCCTGAAATTTTGTAGCCATTCCCAAAATGTTGTACAACCTTTTTCAACATTCCTTTTCTTCATCACTTATTGATCAACAAATATCATTGCAGGAAACTGTAAGAAGTCTGATTACTGAAGGATTTTTACCTGTTATAACTACTGGGTTACAAAAATTGATAATGTTGATGATAAAATTCACTTTCCTATTTTGAGGATAATTTATTAACCAAATTAGAAATTCTTTCTCATTTAATGAGTGAAGTGCCACATTAAAAGAAACTGCCCAAGACTTTTGAGCCATTTTTCATTCCAATGGCACATCCTTGGCTTAAGGATCCTTAAATGATGCAAAAGGAAGAGGAAATTATGTAATTTGAACTATTCACCAATCAACACAACTGTAAAGGAAACTGGTAGATAAGGCCTATATTTAGCAGCAAGAAAATGTACACCGTGGTAATGACAAAGACAAAGCACATTCCACTCTGCAGCACCTCAGAAAATGAGAGCAAATTAGAACATGTCAATGAGCTAACTATCGAGGAAACACAGCATCATTCAAAGTTACAAAGCAGTAGTGAATCAGAAAAAAAGGAACAGGTAAACAAAGATTTTTGTTTTACTCAAAAACATTCCAAAATTCAATCCGAGTCTTGAACTGAGAATGCATGAATTAAAATGTGGTCGAGAGTTAATCAAGGATGTGAAGTTTAGAGCATTGGGAAACAAGGAGAAAAAGAAACTTAACAGCTTTGAGATTTTGCACTGAACAAAGATCCTTGTGGTAATAAAATGTGAGGCTGGATGAACACAGCAGGCCCAGCAGCATCTCAGGAGCACAAAAGCTGACGTTTCGGGCCTAGACCCTTCATCAGAGAGGGGGATGGGGTGAGGGTTCTGGAATAAATAGGGAGAGAGGGGGAGGCAGACCGAAGATGGAGAGAAAAGAAGATAGGTGGAGAGGAGAGTATAGGTGGGGAGGTGGGGGGGATAGGTCAGTCCTTGTGGTAGCTTGGTGGAAAAAGCAACTAACAAAGAATCACTGACCTGGCCTGAAAAAAAAACAAGATAACTCTTTTATAATACTCAACAAATTGAGGCCTTTTGACCTGTGCAGAAACATCAGACTGCCACCTCACAATGAAATGGATTAATGGTAGATTGACAGTGAAGGAAGCAGGAAACAGCCAGGGCTAGAGGTTCTTCAGTAAAGTTGCCAGCTATCTGCTGTGGTGTCCTTGTCAAGAACTTTTGGAGTCTAGTTTTCTTGAGGCATGCATCGGATAGGAAGTTGAATATTAATGATGTCAGATGTGCACTAACTCAGGTGTTTCAGAAGCAAAACTCCTTTTCAATAAGAATTTGTCACTCCTTCTCAAGAATCTTAGCTATAAACTTAGAACTTAGTTAACAGTAGTGAGTTGCTTCCGACAGTCAAGATCAGCCTGGCTGGACTTCTTGAATGATTAGGTCAGATTTCTCACAACAGCCCATGTTATTTGGAATTGTCTAAGATTCCACCCATTAAGACTGGCTTAACCAGACCTACAAGTGTGGCATCCTGTGCCATATTGGTGCTATGATCAGAAAATTTGGAAAACCATCCTGGCCTCAACCACTTGATGCTGATAACTGATGAACAAAATGGAAGAAAGAACTAGAAAGGTTTGGCTCCCAGTCAAGAAATAGAGTATCCATATATTTCTTGAAACTTGCTCTATCAGTGACTGAATTTTCACCCCTTTTTAAATACAAGGTTGCTTTATTTCCAAATCCATGACCTGGAGCTGAGATTTCAATCTTTTGGAAGGTGTCCAATTCAGAACCAATCTTTGAGATCACCATTCAGTTTGATGGCATAGATAAGATGAGGGAGCAAGGCACTGATTCAGCGCATGCTACTGAAAAGGCAGATGGCAACTTTCACTATGAGTGTGCCGACTACATTGATGGTCATTAGCATAAAAAAGTGCACAGCAAAAGTGTTCTGAGCAAAGGCTAAAGGGTAGCACGGTAGCTCAGTGGTTGGCACTGCAGCCTCGCAGCGCCAGGGACCCGGGTTCGATTCCACCCTCGGGCAACTGTCTATATGGAGTTTGCACATTCTCCCTGTGTCCAGGTGGACTTCCTCCAAGTGCTCCGGTTTCCTCCCACAGTCCAAAGATGTGAAGATTAGGCTAAATTGTCCATAGTGTCCAGGGACGTGCAGCCTAGGAGGATTTACCATGTAAAACGTGGTGTAGTGGGTGGGATGTCCTTTGGAAGGTCAGTGTGGACTCGATGGGGCAAATGGCCTGCTTCCACACACTAGGGGTTCTATGAAGTGAGGAGCTAATACCCAAAGCAGGCCAGTCTCAGGTAGTTGATTATGAAATGGCAACATTTTGCCTGGGGATGACTAGACATCTTCCCCATTTCAAATTCAGGTTGTAAGTTCTTCAAGCTGCACTGACAGCTTTGTCAGCAACCAGACACCACAAATACACCTGTGTGTTGTTGGTAGTGTGTCTGTTTTACACAAAATGGCTGATACTTGTAACATTAACAATGAATAAATGAACTGACGTAGACAAGGAGAACCACTGCTTCGACTGGGGCAGCACCAAGATCCTGGGACAGGCTAGGCAGAGACAAAGATGAAAATTCCTGGAAGCATGGCATTCCATGAAGCAGTCTGTTAATAAAGACATTGAACTCGACCCTGTATACATTCCACTACGGAGGAAACCCGGAAGTGAGGCTATCCATTGCACGGACTCCAGAGTTTAAAAACCAGGCGGGAAAACACACCGACGCTTCATCAGAGGCTGCACTGAGGATGTTACCAAAGCATGGTAATGAAACATCTGCAGAACAACAACCAGCTCGGCAAGCCAACCAACCTCAATGAATGAATGAATTGTAAATACATCCTCCCAATTCCCAACACCAAGAGTGGAATTTGAATGACATTCACTGGACACAAAATAGACAATGAAAGACTTGAAGAATAATAGTCTACTGGGAGTGTGCAGCATTCAGAATATTCCCTGTGTCAAATCTCAGTTTGGTGGCAGCATGATTCTGATCTAAATTGATATATAAACACAGAATCAATGGACTTCTCCTGCAATCTGAAGTTTCTGATTTAACATTCAGTCTTTGCGTCAATTATACATTCCCCCATTGCTATCTTCTCGCCAATGTGCCATTTAAACATGTGTTTCTTCTCTTTTTGATATTTAGAAAGTTTGCGATAATGAACCTGTTAGGGGTGTTGTTTAAGCTTACTTTAGTCATCCAATGCAAACACCAAATCTTACTGCTCTTCCTAAACTGACAGTTTAAATGAACCCAATAACGTTGCTGCAGCTGCGAGAAATTAATGCTGAAAATCCTTTTCAGGCAGTAAAAAAGTTACCTCATCCAGGCTTAAAAATGAAAATCAACCAAAAAAAAGCTACTTCACAGTATTTTAAGAATTCAGACTAGGGCACTGGAGATCAAAGGCAACAAGGAATCTCATCTCAGTGAACTGACAAACTCATAGAGCAAAGGACACTAAAGTGGGTTCAAATGAAGTCTGGGTGAGCAGTTTTTGACACTCCAACCAGATAACCATCCAACCTAAAGGTTAGCCAGCAGTAATAGCTTAATCAGTTACATGTGCAAACTTGTAACAGAATGACACTGGCAGCCTTGGTGAAACAAAAACTGCTAAAAATGGATGGAGTCAAAATGTCAAAAAATAATTCAATTCATACATTGGAAATTCTCTTTAGCCTGTTATCATGGATGGTGTGATGAATGTTTGAAATAAAATAAATGGCAAATATATTGAATTAACTCGATCTCCAGTTTATATGCTATTAAAGGGTATTGTAATAAAAGGACAGTGTCTTTTGATGAGTTAACTTGTCTTTTCTGATTTCTAACTTTCTTGTTATGTTTGATGACATGGAGATAAATGAGTAACAATGCAGGAAGAAACATCTGTATGTTATGTGTGGAAAACACATCAACAAATTGAAAAGAAGGTATTTACAATGTTTGCAAGCCATGGGCCACTATATTTCTCAAATATTTCTGAAGTTCAAATCCAAATTCATTTGAGTTATGAGAATTTACTGAAGCAAAGATAATCAATTTGTACCATAGCCTCGCAATAAAAATAAGGGAGACAACTTTCTTCCAATTTCAAAACAAACAGGATGTTGATGAAACTGAGAACATTGTGCCAGATTTTCTGAGGAGTAGCTATCACACAGAGATTGACATTGCAATCCTTTTTGACATTAAGAAAGATCTCCACATCTCTGTCAGAAGTTTTCAATCAAACCTCCTTCAGAAATGCAAAATGGACTTTAATTCCTTCATCGGACATGCCCTTCATCGCAGCGGGATGGTCAGGGAAGATCAAATCATGCCTCTTTTTCACAGAGATAATAAAATGTGAGGCTGGATGAACACAGCAGGCCAAGCAGCATCTCAGGAGCACAAAAGCTGACGTTTCGGGCCTAGACCCTTCATCAGAGAGGGGGATGGGGGGAGGGAACTGGAATAAATAGGGAGAGAGGGGGAGGCGGTCCGCCTCCCCCTCTCTCCCTATTTATTCCAGTTCCCTCCCCCCATCCCCCTCTCTGATGAAGGGTCTAGGCCCGAAACGTCAGCTTTTGTGCTCCTGAGATGCTGCTTGGCCTGCTGTGTTCATCCAGCCTCACATTTTATTATCTTGGAATCTCCAGCATCTGCAGTTCCCATTATCTCTTTTTCACAGAGGTTTGTTTCTGTATTCTATGATTTAAATTTCCTGATTATCTTGAGGCTAAGCTTTTACATGGGTTCTCTCCTCTGCAACTGTCAGATGATGGGCAGCTTGTGTATCATCAGCTGAAATAGTTTTTGTTTTTCCCTCTTTGTTGGGATTTACATTATTTATATTTCATTTACCACAGATTCCAACAGAATTTATTTTCAAATTGTCAAACTTTTTGGAGTTTAATTGGCAACTGCAATTCTTGGATGTTCTATGCTAGTTTGACTTGATGCTGAGAAAGGGCCTTACTTCCTGCATTTCCCAAAACAAAGCTAAGACACTTATGAAGTAAGAACCTTGAAACTGCTCTGTAATCAAGTCCATTTTGCAATATTCTAAAACAAATCATGAATGGCAGCATACATTTTTGAAAAGCATAGCTTGTGGTGAGATGTGTAATTCAAACATGAAGTTAGTCAAATTTAGACAATATCTACAGTTCAATTTACTTACTTTTGAGTCGAAAATGTGAGTCTTAAGTTTTCACAGATAGACCGTGACTGAATGTTGTCATACATGTTACAATATTTATGTTTCAATACATTAATTAGGCAAAAAGGTTTTATATTGTACTGTACAAAAGAATGCAATTTGGAGTACAGGACAAATCTGATGTGGTTTTGATTGGCACGGTATTAATGAAATGAATAACATGGAAAGATGAAGAACTGTTGTCACCATTCACACTATACAGGGAAGGAGGGGAAGGAAGGCCCCTTTTGATGGACATGGACAGAATGATTCTGATTGATGTTTACAAGATGGTCTTCTCCATGCTGTCAACAAAACAGGGACAACAGAAACGGGAATCTTGAGTCAGGAGAACGTTCGACTCGAATGAACAACACAACTCTGGGCAATTCTGATCAAGAAAGTACAGTGAGAGAACAGAAAAAGCGGGCAACAATATCAATTGTGACACATTGGATCATGTTGGAAAATCCAATTAAAAATGTCCCAAGTCAAAAATTCTCAGAAAGTAAATTGGAGAGCATCAAATCCTTTCAAATCTTCACCTTTTACCTCAGTACATTATACATCTGTATGCTTCAGTTTTTCCCGTATAATATTAAACATACTGTCGTTCAATTGCTGCTGAATGACCATGAATGGTCTGACTATGGTCTTGCATAATAATCGTTCGACCTCTGTATTTTTATACTCCAGTTTCTTTGAAAAAAAGGCCAACATTCCATTAGCCTTTCCTGTTTCCTGCTGAACTTGGATGCTAGCTAATTTATGATTCATGCACGAGAACCCCCAAGTCTCTCTGTGCTACAGCTTCCTGAAGTTTTTCTCATTTAAATAATATTTATCCAAAAAATAGGAACTGATTTAACGAGGCTTTTTTGAATTAACAAAAAGACAGTATTAATCGGTCAAGTTGTTGGAGGGGATCCTGAGGGAGAGGATTTACATGTATTTGGAAAGGCAAGGAGTGATTAGGGCTAGTCAACATGGCTTTGTGCGTGGGAAATCATGCCTTACTAACTTGATTGAGTTTTGTGAAGAAGTAACAAAGCGGAATGATGAGAGCCGAGTGGTGGATGTGATCTGCGTGGACTTCAGTGAGGTGTTCGACATGGTTCCTGATGTTAGCAAGGTTAGATCACATGGAATACAGGGAGAACTAGCCACTTGGATACCGAACAGGCTTGAAGGTAAAAGACAGAAGGTGCTGGTTGAGGGTTGCTTTTCAGACTGGAGGCCTGTGACCAGTGGTGTACCACAAGGATCGGTGCTGGGTCGGCTGATTTTTATCATTCATATAAATGATTTAGATGTGAACACAGGAAGTATAGTTAATAAATTTGAAGATGACACCAAAATTGGAGGTGTAGTGGACAGTGAAGAAGGTTACCTCAGCAAACAAAAGAATCTTGATCAGGTAGGCCACTGGACCAAAGAATGGTAGATGGGGATTAATTTAGACAAATGTGAATTGCTACACTTTGCAAAGGCAGATCAGGGCAGGGCTTATATACTTAATGGTAAGATTCTGGAGAGTGTTGGTGAACAAAGACACCTTGGAGTGCAGGTTCACAGTTCCTTGAAAGTGGAATCACAGGTAGATAGGACATAGAAGGAAGCATTTGGTATGCTTGCTTTTATTAGTCAGTGCATTGAGTATAGGAATTGAAAGGTCATGTTGTGGCTGTACACAAACTGCGTGCAATTCTGGGCTCCCAGCTACAGGAAGGATGTTGTGAAACTTGAAAGGGCTCAGAAACGATTTATAAGCATGTTGCCAGGGTTGGAGGGTTTGAGCTATAAAGAGAGGCTGAAGAGGCTGGGGCTATTTTCCCCGGAGCGTCAGAGACATTGTAGAGATTTATAAAATCATAGATAAGGTGAATAGGCAAGGTCTTTTCCCTGGGATGGGGCAGTCCAAAACCAATGGCATAGGTTTAAAGCGAAAGGGGAAAGATTTGAACGTGATGTGAGGGACAACTTTTTTTCATGCAGAGGGTATGCGATGCACGCATGGAATGAGCTGCCAGGTGAAGTGGTGAAGGCTGGTAATGATTAGCACATTGAAAAGGGATCTGGATGGTATACAAATAGGAAGGGTTTAGACAGATACATGAGCCAAATACTGGAAAATGGGATCAATCTCTGAATTGTATGTAGATAATGGATAGTTGAGCATTTTGATTGTTGCCATGGAGGTTTCCAGCAGCATGGATGTTGGTAGTTAAACAGTCAGTTTTACAACTTTTAATGAGCAAGCTGGTTGAGGTTCTGTCTTTCTGATTCCTTGAACAGTGACTGAATTCTGGTATTCGGGATGAGAGAGAGTCTGTGCGTTGTCTGGTTCATTTTGTTCGGCTGCTGCCGAGCTGATGTTGTGCACTTTAAGTGGGAGAATCTCTTCACCTGCAATGCAGATGAAACCAGTCCCTTCCTTGTGGCCTTCATGCCATACTGAAGCTTCAACCCCAGATGATTCACACAAGAGTTTTCAGTCCCGCGGGAATGCTCAGAAGAGTTTAAAGTGCCCTTTTAACCTTTATCCTGCTGTTTTGTTCACTGAGAAAAAAAAACAGCGTGTGCCTGCATTTGAGTCATGATGCACAGTGACTAGCTTGCTGTTGAATCAGAGCATCATGGTCTCTTTGCAGTCACAAGAGATCACAGTCCACTCTGTTTGGAGTTTCTTGAACGTCTTTAGGTGCTACAACGCATCAGTCCCACACAGGCTTTTTTTAAACCAATCTTCTGCTGAATTTACAACAGCAATGTGGTTGACTCTTAGCTGCCCTTTGGGCAATTAGGGGTTGACAATAAATGCTGTCAAGCCAGCAACGCCCTCATCCCGTGAATGAAAAAAGGAAAATAAAGTTATTTTTGTCTCTGTAGCAGTCCTCCTTTAAATAAAAGTACATTTCGGAATAAAGGCAAAGAAAGCCCATCATACTCTGGGATTCCAGCTCTTCGACACAGCTACTGGGAAGAGTCCTTTGCATTGGTTGCTGAAGCAAAGCTATTGACTGTACATTAGCAGCACTTATTAGATAACCCAAACTAGCAGTCCAAAGGCCAGAAACACTTTTCAGTTTGGACCTCCTTAATATTTAGTTCACAAGCACAGTGAGGAGGTGAACGGACTGGCAATTACATTTCGATGGATAGGCAGCAAGATGGATGCCATGGATACTGAGGTCAGTCATGGGAGGTCAGCAGCAGGTACGAAGATTTTTTTGGTTCCTGACAAAATATATCTCTTTCTTCTTTCAGTCCAAAGTTAAAAATGCAATGAAAGACTCCCTTTAGGAAGACCTCCAGAAGTTCCACTGCTCCCTCAACAAATGAAAAAGTGCCACAAATATTTTTCCAACTTTTTCATTTGAGATTAAAAGTCAGACTCAACAACAAGGGAAAGTGGACTGATTAAAACAGTCTCTTTTAAATGGGTGTGTTCTGCCCCGATAGTTAATTTAGGTGGGTAAATAGCTAAACAACGTTTTGGATTTGAATTACCAATTATTCAGTCTATTGAGCAATCAGTACCAATAGCTGGAAGTGTCACTTCCAAAAATCCAACAGGAATGTCCTTTGTAAGTATAGCATTTTCAGGAATTTGGCCACTTGATGAAAACCCGCTCCCTGATCCACCTGATGCTTCTTCCCATATGAAACACAATGAAAGAGCAGCTATTTAAAGTAAGATTTGTTAACACTACATTGACACTGCCAGCTACTGTCTTTGCATGCTATTTATTTTCTCTTAAAGAGTTGAAAATGTTAGTTTAAAGCTAGAATCAAGAGTTGAAAGAGGAAGCATGTGTTAATGTTCTTGATAGAAATAAAACAATTAAGGTGGAATAATGAAACTTTGTGAAACACTCAGTATTGAAAGAAATTGCCCCAGAATTTCTCATTGATTTTTAATTATAATGGCACATCCATGGCTTAAGGATTTGTGAATGTTGTAAAAGGAAGAGTAAATTAGAGAGTTGCTCATTTAAGCTATTCATTTTGCTTCTCTCCAGTTATTGCTCTGCTAACTGAAAGATAACTTCTTCATTGAAATTAATATTGATGGTGATTTTCTTCCATTCAAGCCAATCTTCACACCAGAGGACAAGTTGGACATAAATGTCAATCTCTGATTTCAGCTTGATGAAGTGTTAATGCACCTGCTTATTGGATCTTGTTGAAAGACATTTCCTTTGTCAGGTCACTAGCAAATATGGGATTGTTTTCTTGAAATATTTATTCTTTGTTTTAAAAATGCTGCTTGTTAGTATTAAGAGTATACTTGTTTAGAAATATTGGCCAAAACATTGCACAGAAAAGGCTGGATTGTGCTGAGAATGAGGAAGCTGAAGTACTTAGTACTGAGTGAGGTTCCAATTATTCCCTCATTTCTGTGGGAAAATTCCATATCTGTGTGAAATGCCACTTGAACGGGCCTAGTCATTTAATTAAATTTGTCTCACTTTTGTTCAACATTAGAAAAGACCAATTGTTGCTTCATTCTGTTTCAGCCCAGCATTTCTTTCCTTAATCAGCACCTTTGAAGCTAAAGTCCTTCTGCAAGATTTCCATTGCTCTCGCTCAAAGCTAATCTGAGTTCCTCCATCAAGATGAAACAGTTTGCATCAGACATTTTGTTCAAATGTGAGATGAATTTTGACCAAGTTGTTTCCAATTCACTCTGGTAATTGCTACGGTCAATGAAAAATGCAGGTAAGTAAGGACTATGTTATTAATGGTGATATTGGTATCCTACACAAGTTTGATAGTGCTTCTTAACAATTTCATTGAATGGGAACTTTTGGGCCACGTTAAGTTGAGCACAGGTTTGTTTTATCTGAGGAACACAACCGGTTGATCTTGTAAAAGTTTCCAATATTTGCTAACATCCTTCCTGTATTTTACCATCAGCAGAGCTGATTCTTTGGACGTGTAATCATGAGAAAATCAACAAGCTTGGAGATATATAAAAGTTAGTCTCCTGGGTTGGCAGCATGGTGAGGTGATGCTGCTTAAAATTTATGGCAGCAGAGGCAAAGCCATTTAATAACCATCCTGTTACAGTACAACTTGGACCCATTTCAAAGGGCAATGAAATGCTCTGATAATGATCCAAAATTAAAAACATGACTCCATAAAACTTTTCACTGTCATTGGAAACAGCTGAATTATGGAAACTGAAACTGTTCTCTTAAAGTACAGGGAAAATACCAGTGTAATGTCACTGCATGTGTAATTCACAGGCTATTGCCATGGGAACACAAGTTGAAATCCCAGCAAGGCAGCTCGTGGCATTTAAGTAAATATCTGAAGTTGAAATTTATCTCAGATGGTGGCGATAAAACGATCATCAATTGTTGTAAAAACCCATCAGGTCCATGGCATCCTTTTAGGAAAGAGACTCTGCCATCCTTAACTGATCTGTCACCAGATCCACAATGATGTGGTTGACTCCTTCTGAAAAGGCCTACCAAGTTGTTCAGTTCAAGGTCAGTGAAGGATGGGCAACAAATTACTAGCTAATCCCCCAACATATCTGATAATGAAATAAAACATCAAAAATAGTGAGTTTCCAGCTTCATTATGATTTCACTTTTAAAGTTGGGATGACGTTGGCTGATCATAGTGAAAGGGATCAAGTGCTGAGGAGTGAATGGGCTGGTCTGACGTGATCATTGATTGAGAAAATGTTTCTCTTCTGTGCATACGAGACTTTCATGTTAGGTGCTGTTTTAAAGAACTCCCTGCTTAAAATACATCAGATAGCGTTACCAGCTGACTCGTCATTCCATTATGCAGTGCTTCAGTTGGTCTTTGAGGTTCTTGACAAACATAGCGACAAGATTAAAGAGTAATGAAAAATAAGTCACAGTTTGAAGCTTATAGCAGTTTGCGCAGATTTGTTATCACTTTTAGTAGGAAAAGTAAAATGAAACAATACCCTGGTTTAAAACATATTTATGGAGATCAGGTTACTTTCTATTTTTAGGAACATGAGTACAGTTTTGGGTGAATCTCTGGGATGTTTGAAATGAAAGGCCTGTTCTTTGCAAAAGCCTGACACAAAGTAAGATTGGTGGTATTGAACCACGGTTAAAGCGTAGAACAGATTACAGTGGTCTAAATAGCCCTTCACTAAGCTTTGTGGATTTTCACCTAAGATCACAGGAGACCCCATTAAGAGTCAAATGATTTTTTTTCTATTTTGCATGTTGGATGGCCTTGGGAAATAAGGCAACAAATGATGCTTCAGCAGTCTCTAGCTATTTCTGTTAATGCCTTTGCCTTTTGTTCACTTCTTACTCCAGAAGAAATGACAGACAAAAAGATAACATTTGCTGTTGGTTGGGCTGCAGCAATAGAGATTCCAGCCAGTGCACCACGCACCAGATGCAATCAGGCATCTTGCAGGGTACAATTCCAGATCAGGTAAGTGGTAACATGTGAATTCCTGCCCCGTTTCACAGTCTCACGTGCCATTTGTTGACACTGATGTAAAAAGTCTTTCGCTGAGAAAGAGACTTTTTAAGTGCACTTAATATTGACACTTTTACGTTGACCTGAGTGGTTCAGTGACATCTACAAAGAAGTGACAGTCTAACTCAGGAGACTAGTGAGCAAACATTATCGGCCAAGGTGTCACTTCTGAGGGCCATCTTAAAATTGTTTGAGTTAATTCCAGGATTTTATCTCTGGAATTCACTGGAGTGAGTTACATGCAGACAAAAGAAGAGCTATGAAGTATTAATCATAAGAAAGTAAACATGCGTTTTGGAAAACAGTTTTTTGTCACCTTGATGATTTAGAGTGCACAGAGGAAAAAGATGACTTGAGTTGGTCAAATGACTAAAATGTTTGGTGAAAAACTTATGTCGCAAGATTGAAACGTGCAATTATAGCTTTTCTTCTCCATCAGATCATGTTTCTATGCTCTCGCACACTTTTATTTATTTTTGGACTTATCTGATCATTTTTCCTTGCAAAGCAAAATCACGGTGGCTCAGTGGTTAGCACTGCAGCCTCACAGCGCCAGGGACCTGGGTTCGATTCTTCCCTCAGGCGACTGTCTGTGTGTATCTGGATGTGAGTTTGCTCGCTGAGCTGGAAGGTTTGTTTTCAGATGTTTTGTCACCATTCTAGGTAACATCATCAGTGAGCCTCCAACGAAGCGCTGGTGTTATGTCCCGCTTTCTATTTATCTGGTTAGGTTTCCCTGGGTTGGTGATGTCATTTCCTGTGTTGGTGATGTCACCAACCCAAGGCACATCACCAATGCAGGAAATGACATCACCAACCCAAGGAAACCTAAACAGATAAGTAGAAAGTGGGGCAGAACACCAGCGCTTCACCGGAGGCTCACTGATGATGTTACCTAGAATGGTGACGAAACGTCTGAAAACGAACCTTCCAGCTCAGCGAGCAAACTCACATCCAGAACCTCAACCTGAGCTACAAATCTTCTCAAAACTCGCTGTCTGTGTGGAGTTTGCACATTCTCCCAGTGTCTGTGTGGTTTTCGTCCGGGTGCTCCGGTTTCCTCCCACAGTCCAAAGATGTGCAGGCTAGGTGGATTGGCCATGCCAAATTGCCCATAGTGTTCGGGGTGTGTAGGTTATGGGGGGGGTGGGTCTAGGTGGGATGCTTCAATGTGCGGTGTGGACTTGTTGGGCCGAAGGGTCTGTTTCCACACTGTAGGGAATCTAATCTAATCTAATTAAGCTTCATTTACTAATGAAGAATTAAAGAGCGATACATTAAAGATTCTCCCGCCAGGAGCATCAAATTGTAGCAGAACTCATCCATATTTCTTGGTTCTATTAAAAGAAATGCAATCAACGCAACTGAAATCATCTATCTTCTCTTCACATTGTCATTCAGTTATGTTTTATGCTTATTTTACGGCATTGAAATAAATAAGTTTGTATCAAAAATTCAAAGAATTGTGCTAGTACATCAGTGCCACCTTGTGGCAAACTGCTAAAATCACCCCTCCCTCAAAAACAGGAGAAACAAATCACTGCAAGGCCCTAAGTAGAATCTCAAAGATGGTCATTAACTCGCAAATAATGATTTTTTTTCTCAATATGGGATAATAATCATCTTTGAGCTAATATTCCTTCTGTAATGAATAACCTTCAGAACAGTTGCACATTGAAAACACCCTATCATGCATTCAAATTTTTACAAATGTGAGTTGATGCATTTTGCAAGATGACGGTTTTCTGCAAATGACCGGACCCTTAGGAGCATGGATGTACAGAGGGATTTTTGGGTCCAAGTCCATAGCTTCCCGAAAGTGGCAATGCAATTGGATGAGGTGGTAAAGAAGGCATACAGCATGCCTGCCTTCCTCAGTCAGGGTCTGGAACATGCTGCCAGGGGAGGTATTAGAAACAGATACTGTAGCAAGTTTGAGAGGCCTTCAGATGGACACACAAACAGGCAGTGAATAGAGGGATATGCACGGTGTGCAGGCAGATGTAATTAGTTCAGAATAGCATTGTGGTCAGCAAAGACACGGTGGGCCTCAGGGCCTGTTCCTATGTTGTACTGTTCTATGTTTCCCTCACAACAGCAGCTGTGTGATGGCATTTCGTAACAATTCCAGCATAGGAGTACACTTCTGACTTAAAAAGTATCAACATACTGCGACCACAATGAAAAATGCTGGAAACCATTACCTAAACAAATTATATCAGAAAAGGGCCCACGGTTTTCTGTTGGAAGAGCCTTAGCCTCTGAAATAGCCCAACAGTTGAGGTTCTTGCAAGCTGTGCTGCCAAAGTGAAGACTGCAGAGGCGTTGAGCGAACTGACACCGTACCTTGGGACGGTGAGTCATTCAAATGGAGGGAGGAAATAGGACTGCAGTTGTGTTAGGGGACAGCATGATTATAGGAAAAATGCTCCCTGCAGCTGTGAATGGGACTCCCAAAGGCTGTGTCACCTGTCTGGTGCCCTGGTTAAAGACATTTTCTCAGAGCTGGAGTAGAACATGAGGACGGATTTTCACATTGGTACCATTGTCTGAAAATGCGTTTTACTTCAAGTTTTTGACCAGTTCAGAGCTAAATTAGATAGCCGACCCCTCATAGTGAATAGTCCCTGCATTACTACCTGAGCCCTGGGCAAACTGGCAGAGGTTAAATAAAGACAAGCAGTTAAATGTGTGGCTCAAAGGCTGATGTGGGTGGAAGGGGTTTCAGTTCATGGACTGCTAGTACCAAGTACTGAGGCAGATGGCAGCTTTTTGGGTGGGAAAGGCTTCACTTGAACAGTGCTGGGACTGGTGTTCTGGTGAATTGTGATCACGAGGGCTGTGGGGTATGGTTTAAAATAATTAGGCGAGGGAGGAGGAGAGTTTGGGAAGGGAAATGTAGGTTTACAAAGCAAAAGGATGTGGCGGCATTACAAGTGGAGAATGAGACCCAGAATGGGATAGAAAGGGACAGAATATACAAGAGAAACAAGTATATATAGGATCAAACAGAGACCAGAATAGTAAAAAGAAACAATCACTCTTTACTTGGACACATTTGGGAAAATAAAATAGCACAAAAGGAAGTTAAGGGTATGATCTTACAGTCATTGCAGAGACACGGTTACTCGGAGACCAAAGCGAGGAACTAAATATTTGGGGTGTGTGTAACCTTTGAAAGGGCATGCAGAAGGAGAGGGAGGTAATGAAGCTTTGTTAGTATTGGATGGAATAAGTGTAATAGTAAAAGAATAATCTTGCATCAGAATATGTAGATTCCATATGGGCAGAGGTAAGGAATGAGAAAGGGATGAAGACACAGACAGGAGTTATGTAGAGACCTCTCCCAGTATCGATACACTCAGACAAAAATAAAGCAGGACATACTGAAGGCATGAAACAAAAGGCAATAAATTAATCATGAGCGATTTGAATCCTCATGTTGATTGGCAGAGAAAGCCACAAGGAATAATTCATAGAGTGCATTCAGGACAGTTTTCGAAAACTGTATATTGTGGATCCAGCCAGGGATTAGGCTATTTGGATCTGGTATTACGTAATGAAGAAGGTTTAATCAATTTGTTCAGACACCAGATCAGGTGTAATTTATTATTCAGTTTGAGACGCTGAAATTTGGGTCAAAAACAACTGTCCTAAACTTAAGTAATATTAATTATAAAAGAATGAGGCATGGCAAGCTGGAGTAGTCTAGGGAATGAGTTTAGCAGGAAAGACAGTTGAGGAACATTGGGAGACATTTAACAAAGTGGCTCACAATGAAGATATATGCCAGGGAGAATGAAAATTTCCAGGAAAGAGATAAGCCAACCATGGTTAACCAGGGAAGTTGAGGATAGCAACAGATTTGAAAATAAAAGCATACGATGTGGTAAAAATGCACGCTAAGCCAGAAGATAAAGACATTTTTAAATACTAACGAAAGATGACCAAAACAAGAACATAAACTTTGAGAGTAAACTTAATATTATGAGCAAGATATGCAGCAAAAGATTTTTTTTTAATATGGAAAAGGGAAGAGAGAATACAAAAATCTGAATATCCAAATTAGGAGGTATAGCACACTCAATTCTTTGATTCTCCTTTGCTATTCAATGGGATTATGGCTGATTTGATTACTTTACATTCCCAACTGCTCCTGAAACCCTTTCACCACCCTACGTATCAATTATCTATTCACATCTGTCTATGAAGCGCCTTGGAGTATTCCTTCATCTCAAATATAAATTGGTGTTAGAGAATGCCAAAAGAGACAATGCAGTGAAAACAATCTAAAAGCAGTCTTAATCAACATATAACAAAGAAAATATCATTGCATTACAACATTACTCATGGCCTTAGCACGACTGAGCAAATGGTCTCCACCATCTACACAATGTGAAAGAATACTCTCTACTCAGCTAGATAAATGCAACTTCAACAATAGTCGACACCATCTTTATAAAGCTGCCCACTTCAACAGTGCCCATTCGCACAGCTCCCTTTATTACCAGCATATAGCAACTACAAGATGCATTCCAGCAATTTGTGAAGGCTTTTTGTGGATACCTTCCAAAGAAACAAATCTCACCAGTGAGAAGAACAAGGGCAGCAGGTGTATGTGAGTGCCAACACCCACAAGTTCCCCTTCAAGTCATTCATCAACCTAACTTGGAAATATATTGCTGTTCCGTCATCTTCACTGGCTCAAACTTTGAGAACTCCGAACCTCACCTACATCATAAGGGCGGCACCAGTCTAAGAGGGGGCTAACCACTACCTTCTCTGGGATAATTCAAGATAGACAAGAAATGCCTGCATTTGAAGAGTACAAAGGGAGTTTTGCTGGGCTGATTCCAGAGATGAGGGATTGTGCAATGAGGAGAGGTTGTGTAGATATTGCCTTTATTTCTTCAAATTTAGAAGAATGGGGGGCAACATCTGATTAGAATCAGGCTTATGGTTTTGTGAACTCAATAACAGTGAAGGAAGAGTACAGTGAAAAGTGTACAAAGTCACCATTCCTCGTACCATGTTGGCTACAAAGGTACCTCGGTACAAGCTCTTGAGTACAAATTAAAAAAAAGAAGAAAGTTAAAAGTTTAACATTATTTCAACATATTTAATTCTTAACAGGCTTAATTGGGTAGACACTAGCAGGGTATATTCCATGGCTGGAATGTCAAAAATGAAGGACTACAGTCTCAGAATAAACGTTTGTATAAACAGAGATCATCTAGGGTTTTGGACATTAGGGGAAGCAAGGGATGTGTGGAGAGTGTTGAGAGGTGGAGTTGAGGTAGAAGTTCAACAATGATCTTGCTGAATGGTTCAGCAGGTTCAAAAGGTTGAAATGCCTGTTCTGTCTGTAGGCTTTGTTGTTTTTTAAATTTCTAATTCCTTGTTGCAGATCTCCTGTTTATGATGGTTTACCCAAGGATTCGACACAGGGGATGGCTTGGAGACTATCAGCTGCCACTGCAAATACTAAGTTAAGGAGTCAATGACATTACTGACTAGAAGGAGTTATTGATCAATCATTCAAAATGGTGATTACATATTCTTTAAGCTGCATAATGTCTGAGTGTAAAAGCCTGAATAATGAAGCAGAACAGTTGCAATGAAGGAAAGAAAAGCAAGCACATTCTTTCATGACATGGTGGGACATCCTACTTCAAGCTGCTGAATATTTTCTTAGAGAAATAAATTGAGGTCTTCAAATTGCTGTGGTTTGAGACAATGCAAGAAGCAGCGAGGCCTTGAGGAAGGGGAAATTTTGAGCAGATCTCAATTCCATAACATTTCACCCGGACCTTGAAATTTTAAAATGGGGATCTGTGGCCAATTCAGTGGAATGTAACAAATTGAATTCCACCAAAACATTTGATCTAGACAGGATGCAATGAAATCTAGAGTTGAGACAAAAGCAATTGCCCTTTATATCATGGCAACATTTATCTAAATATGAGACAAAAGGGCAATCCTGAAATAAAAGTGAACAGGGGCTGGCAGAAACCTCTCTGATGACCATATTTACATTTGGCCACTTAATTCACTACAGTAGTACCCCATGTTAGTTTCCCAAGATAAGTAGCCTTCAGCTTCTTCAATAATTTTGTTTCCACTTAAGGACATGTCTAGAAACGCTCAAAGATGATTGAATCATGTTCAGCTCCATTCACAATTGCAGAGCTAATGATGCTCAAGTGATATATTTAAGCATGCAGTGTGAAGTGGCGAGTGACAACGATGTTGTGGAGCAAAATGACTATCTTGCATGAGGATAATTTACTACAGCAGCTTGTAGAACAGGCTAGGTTCTGGATATTTTGTTGTGAACTTGAACATGCATCTTCTTAATCATTGCTGTTGCCATCACAAGTAATCAGCAAGGCTTTTGTGGCAAAATGTGCAACAATTATCAACTAGAAGGGCAAGACGATTGGAGAATGCCATCTTAACTTGGACATCTATCTCCATTCCTTCAACATGGCTAAACAAAGTCTTCATTATGAAAGTAGCTCATTATGATCCTGAATAGAGGAAAAGGAATGGAAACGTGGGGTTGAGTGCAGCTATATAAGGCAGTAGTGCACTAGCATCTTCGCAACATAAAACCAGGACATAAAAACTGAACAAAATCAACATAAATGTTTAAATGAACCACCAGTCTGGTAGCAAATTTAAAACATGAGTACATTCAATTCTAACTCTTCGGTTTTGCATTCTCTCTTCAGAACATGTTCATTAATAATACCAGGTTATTAATACCATTTTATAACCCCAAACCATGCAGCCAGACCATAGAATCCCTACAATGTGGAAGCAGGCCCTTCGGCCCAACAAGTCCACACTGAATGACAGAGCATCGCACCTGGACCCATCCCCCTAATCTACACATCCCTGGGCACTACAGGCAATTTAGCACGGCCAATCCACCTAACCTACATATCTTTGGATAGTGGGAGGAAACTGGACGACATGGAGAAAACCCACACAGACACAGGGACAATGTGCAAACTCCACACAGACAGTTGCCCCAACGTGGAATTGAACCTGGGTCCTTGGTGCTATGAGGCAGCAGTGCCAACCACTGAGCCGCTGTACTATCCTAAGAGCATCCCACCCAGGTCCTTCAGCATAGCTGTGTTTCCCTTCCTAGCCTGTATCAACCCCCAGTTGTTATGATCCATTTAGAAACAACTTTGTGTGTTATATCTTGCATTCTATATGGGATCCTGATCAGATGGGCCAATGGGCCGAGAAGTGGCAAATGGAGTTAATTAAGATAAATGTGAGGTGTTACATTTTGTATAGGCAAATCAGGGCAGGGCCTATACATTTAAGGGAAGGTCCTGGTCAGTGGTCTTGGATAAAGAGGCCTTGGAGTGCAGGTTCATACTTCTTTGAAAGTGGAGATGCAGATAGTTTGGATAGTGGAGAACCCAGACTATACCTCTTCCCACCCAACTTCCTGCAAAAATGCGATTCCCTATTCCCAATTCCTCTGCCTCAGGTCCCAAGATGAGGTGTTCCACTCCTGGACATTCCAGATGTCCTCATTTTTCAAGGACCGCAATTTCCCCTCCACAGTGGTTGAAAACGCCCTCGACCACATCTCTTGTATTTCCCGCACCTCACACCCCTACCCCGCAATAACAACAAAGACAGAATTCCCCTTGTCCTCACCTATCACCCCATTAACCTCCGTGTTCAACACATCATTCTCCACTACTTCTGACACCTGCAATCTGACCCCACTACAAAGGATATATTTCGCTCCCCACCCTCACCTGCCTTTCGGAGGGACCGCTCTCTCCACAACTCCCTCATCTGCTCCACACTCCCCTCCAGCCCCACCACCCCTGGCACTTTTCCCTGCAAACTCAGGAGCTACACCTGCCCCTACAACAACACCCTCACCCACATGCCAGGCCCCAAAAAAATTCTACATTAAACAGATGTTCACTTGCACATCTGCTAGTGTGGTATGCAGTATCCGCTGTTCCTGATATGGCCTCCTCTATGTCGGGGAGGCCAAGCGGCGGCTTGGATACCGCTTTGTAGAGCACCTATGCTCGGTTCACAACAAACGACAACACCTCCCAGTCGCAAACCACTTCAACTCCCACTCCCTGGGCGACATGCCCATCCTGGGCCTCCTCCAGTGCCACAACGATGCCACCTGAAGACTGGAGGAACAGCACTTCATATTCTGCCTTAGGACCCCTACAACTCAATGGTATCAATGTTGACTTTACTAGCTTCAAATTCTCCCCACCTCCTCCTTGACCTGTCCACCTTCCCTCTCACCTATCCACCCCTCCCTCCTTACTGATCAACCCCCATCCCAACTTTCTACCTACACTCACCTTTACTAGCTTTATCCCTGCCTCCTTGACCTGTTGGTCTTCTCTCCCACCTATCCCCTCTTCTATGCACCTTCAATCACCTTATCCCCTCTCTATTTCAAAGCCCCCTTCCCGTCTCACATTTCTCAAGCAGGGTCCACACCCGAAACATCAGCTTTCTTGCTCCTCTGATGCTGCCTGGCCTGCTGTGTTCCTCCAGCTCCACACCTTGTTATCTCGGACTCCAGCATCAGCAGCTCCTACTATCCTTAAGTGACCCATTTAGTATGCTTGCCTTTATTGGTCAGTGCATTGAGTATAGCATTGGGGAAGACATGTTGTGCTGTACAGGATATTGGTTAGGCCATTATTGAAATACTGCATGCAATTCTGGTCTCCCTGCTCTGGGAAGGATGTTGTGAAACTTAAAAGGGTTCAGAAAAGATTTACAATGACGTTGCCAGGGTTGGAGGGTTTGAGCTATTGGGAGAGGCTGAATAATCTGGTGCTATTTTCCCTGGAACATCGGAGGCTATGGGGTCACCATATAGAGGTTTATAAAATAGTACAAATAGACAGTTTTTTAATCTGGGGTGTGGGAGTCCAAAACTAGAGGGCATACATACAAGGTTAGAGGGAAAGATTTAAAAGGGATCTGAGGGGAAACTTTTTTTCATGCAGAGGGTGTTGTGTGTATGGAATAAGCTGCCAGAGGAAGTGGTGGAGGCTGGTACAATTACAACATTTAAATGGCATCAGGATTGGTACATGAATAGGAAGGGTTTAGAGGGATACGGGCCAAATGTTGGCAAATGTGACTAGATTTATTTCGGATATCTGGTCAGCGTGGACAAGTTGGACCGAAGGGTCTGTTTCTGTGCTGTGAATCTCTATGACTCTATATGAGACAGATTATATTCCTAGTGCTTTGAAATGACAATTCCTTGCTTTAGCTCTGGCTTCCTGTTATTTCTAAAGAAGAGTCATACCAGATTGGAACCATTAACTCTGTTTCGCTCTCCGCAAACGCTGCCAGACCTGAATTTGTTCAGAATTCTCTGTGTTTGTTTCTACAACTTATTTACTTGTCTGAGCTCGTATTCGGATTTATCTAATCAAGCACCATGAGTTTCAAAAATGAATAGATCCACACGATGAAACTCAAAACAATCGAATTATTAAGTACTGCAGTTACTTCCTGCTTTGCATGAAAACATTAAATGTCTCAAGGCTGCAATATTCAGAGGCTTTAAATCCTTCAAATTCCTTATCTTCATGATCTTATAATTTTTAAAGCACTTTATCTTCAATTTCAAGCACATCTTGAAATTTTTAAAAGTGCATTTATAAAACTATTTTGTTGTATTTTACTTGGTCAAATCTAACTCATTTTTTCCATATCAAATTTATCATAACCTTAAAGTTCAATTTTGCCAGCTACAATAATACCATAGCCATTCTAAAAACAGACCTTTTCACAAACGCCCTTGAATTATAGATCACAGTGTTGCTCAATTAACAATAACTTAGTTAAAAGCAGCGCACACGAGAGAAACTCAACAGATCTGACAGCAAATGTAGAGAGAGAGAGACATGTTGAATGTTTCACGTTCCAAGACTCTTCTTTGGATCTTAGGGAAGAATGGAATGCATTTTCTGCTTTTATTTCACATCTTTCCTCGGTTGCCCTTTTCGATTTCCATCTCAATTTTCAGTTTCTCTCATGGGTGTTTGGCTGCTTATCACTACTTGACACATATTCTTTGTACATTTACCTAAAACCTCCAGTACAAAATTGAACTACTTTATTCAAGGATATGCAGCAACATTGTGCAACACTGGTTTCTTTCAGTTAGTATTTGGCAAAGGTGAGGAATAATGAGACACATACTCATTTCCTGAGACACCTGAAATTTGCATTTGAACACAGACTTGCACCCACAGAAATGTATACACATACACCTTCATTATACTGCTGTCCCATGTACATCCCTTACAGTTACTGTCCACAAATATTGTCAGTATTTCATCTCCAAGCATTGCATCGCTCACCAATAATGCTACCTTCTCTCACAGCACAAGAAAACACACAACGTCAGGTACTGCGAATCACTGTGGATGGTGATGCCTTGGAGACTGTAGGATGCTACAGACTTTAGGCATCAATGATGGAGTGAGAGGGATTGCCTCAGTGACTGAATTAATTGTGATATTACCACTTAACTTCTCACAGTCACTCATAACAAATTGCTTTCAAACACAGCTGTCAAAACCTTCACAATGTGGATTTTAAACACAAGGCAGTTTTAACCAAAGTCTTTCCTCTTTCATGGACCCTTCAAGCGTGATGGAGGAACTGGAGCAGAAAAAGACTGAATAATCCTCAGAAAAGGTCATTCACGCCGAAGATATACCCTCAGATGACTCAAGCACACACATCGTTGCACCTGATTCAAGGAGGACTTCAAAGAAGATAGCTTGAATCGTCAAATAGCGAGGGATACATCAGAAGTGAGCAGGAGCAGCTGTCTGTCAGAGACCATAGTGCACAGGGCACTGAAGTCTCTGTCCAGCTGAATGAAAAATGTTGACCCTCTTTAATCCCTTGTCTATGCTCTGTCCCTTCAATATGTAAAGTATAATAACTACCCTCCAATCTTTCAGCAGTGCAGCTTTTTTAAACTAATTATTAAAAATGTATAGTGATGCCTCTTGTCGATCTTGTCCAGGTTATTTACAATTATGTGGATGCATTCCAATTGTGTGAGTTTTTTTAAAATTATTATTTCACTGGATGAGAGCGTTGCTGGCCAAGACAGCATTTATTGTCCATCCCTAATCACCCTGAGGCCAGTTTATAATGAACCACATTGCTCAGATTCCATAGATTTTCATACTCCCTTGAGTTTGAGTAATTTAATAACTATAGCTTCATTTTGTTTGAGTACATTCATTTTATTGCTCTCCTTATCATCTACTATCATGTTCTACCACCCCTGATAAGTACCAAAGTAAAATTATTACTGAACATTGTTTCCATTGAACGTAGAAGAGTACAGCACAGTATCGGCCCTTCAGCCCACAATGTTGTGCTGACCTATTATCCTCCTCTAAGATCAAACCACCCTGCATACCCTACATTTTACTACCATCCATATGCCTATCCAGGAGTCACTTAAATGTCCCTAATATATCTGACTCCTCTACCACTGCCAGCAGCACATTCCACACGCCCACCACTCTCTGTGTAAAGAATCTATCTCTCACATCTCCCCGATACCTTCCTCCAATCACTTTAAAATTATGCCCCCTCATAATACTTCCTCATCCACTTCATTCCACTTCCTCATCCAAGTCATTTGTAAAGATCACAAACAGCAGAAGTCCCAGAACAGATTCTTGCCCCTGTGTTATCTGAGTCTCCGTAAGGGCCACAACATCGTAGCTCCAGGTTTAGCAGGTTTGGCAGCATCTGTGAAGGAAAAAATGCAGTTAATACTTCAGGTCCAGTGACCCTTCCTCAGTGCCGGGTCACCAGACCCAAAACGTTCATCCTGTTTTCACCTTCACAGATGCTGCCAGACCTGCTGAGCTTATCCAGCAACTTTGTTTTCATTCCTGATTTACAGGATCCACAGTTCTTTCATTTTTTGTCATAGCTCCAAGTACTGATCCATGCTCTAAGTCCATGACCCTTATTCCTGACACTTCTTGCGTTAAAATTGCCACACTTCAACCCGTTGCACTGATCGCAACTTGACCCTATCAACTGTCTATCCTTCCTCTGCATGCTGTACCTGCCTGTACACCAGCTAGCCCATCCTCTAATCTGTAGTTCTGGTTCCCATTCCCCTGTCAAACTCGTTTAAACCCTCCTGAAGACCTCGAGCAAATGTCAGCCCAGGATATCGGCGCCCCTCCAGTTCAGGTGCAACGTCCTTCCTGTACGGGTCCCACATTCCCCAGAAGGTGTCCCAATGATCCACATATTTGAAGCCCTCCCTTCTACACCAGCTCTGTAGCCATGTGTTCAGCTACACTGGCTCTCTATTCCTGGTCTTACTATCCCGTGGCACCGGTAGTAATCCTAAGATGACCACTCTGCTGGTCCTGGCTTTTAGTTTCCATCCTAAGTCCCGATATTCACTTTTCAGGTCCTCATCCTGTTTCCTAGCTATGTCGTTGGTACCGATGTGTACCACGACTTCTGGCCGCTTGCCCTCCCACTTAAGAATCATGTAGATCCATCTCACAATTATTTCCTCTGCTGTTACCCTGTCACTCCCTCATGGGTTTATTCTGATCAGAAATTTCATTAGTTTTACTAATATGCCTATAAAATATATCACTATTTTTAACTATGTTCCTTGATAATTCAATTTCCTACTTCTTCTTTGTCTTCTTAGTTGTTTTTTGACTTTTGTCCCTTCATGTCGTCTTATCTCAAACTCCTCCCCTGTCATCTATGCACACCCCTTTCCAAACATTTATTTGTTCCCTTATTACATCCTTATTTATCCTTGGAGCCTTCTTAGTGTTGAAAATTTTCTTTTGCTCTCATAGAGTATATTTTTCCTGCATTCTGTAATGTACCTTTTTAAAATCTTTCTCATTATTCTTTTCTGCATTTTTCTTGGTAGGAGGGAAGTGCAGACCAGTCATGAGAGAAAAGATGGAAAACAGGGAACATGGGGTAATGGGGAATTTTTTTAAGGCTGTCTTTCTTCTCATCTCTTACCCACCATTATCCTCCTGACAGAATTACACAATTTTCCTCCTGCCCCAATAAGCAAACCTGCCCCAGCAGAGGCACGTGGTGGTCCCCCAAGCCATTCAAAACTTACAGCATGTCCACACCAGGCATCTTGTTTGATGAAGGAGAGGAACAACAGCCTGCCTCTACATCTGATGAAATCTGAATGGTTGCATCATAGAACATAGAACATAGAAAAGTACAGCACAGTACAGGCCGTTCGGCCCACGATGCTGTGCCGTGGAATACTCCTAATCCAAAAATAAAATAACCTAACCTACATTCCCCTCAATTCACTGCTGTCCATGTGCATGCCCAGCAGTCGCTTAAATGTCACTAATGACTCCGCTTCCACGACTACCACTGGTAAACTATTCCTTGCACTCACAACTCTCTGGGTGAAGAACCTCCCTCTGACGTCTCCTCTATACCTTCCTCCTAACACCTTAAAGCTATGACCCCTCGTGGCAGTCAATCCTGCCCTGGGGAAAGGTTTCTGGGTATCGACTCTATCCATGCCTCTCCTAACCTTGTACACCTTGATCAGGTCACCTCTCTTCCTCCTTCCCTCTGGACAGAAAAGTCCGAGCTCAAGTCCGACCACTTTGGAATAATAGGAAATGGTTGAGAAATTCTTAATTGGGGATTCATTTAGATGTGTAGAACAATGTTCATGGCATTAAATGCATGTCTACTTCAATGAATGAAACATTTCATTCAAGCTCCTCAGGAGTTTCTCAGGGTAGTATCCTCGGCCCAACAATCTTCAGCTGCTTCATCAACAACCTTCTCTCCCTCATAAGGTCAGAAGTTGGGATGTTCACCAATGATTGCACAATGCTCAGCACCATTCATGACTCCTCAGATACCGAAGCAGTCTGTGTTCAAATGCAACAAGATCTGGACAATATCTAGGCTTGGGCTGACAAGTGGCAAGTGACGTCTGTGCCACACAAATGCCAGGCTATCACCATCACGAATAAGAGACAATCTGGCTATTACCCCTTGATATTCAATGGTGTTACTGAAATCCCCCACTTTTAAATCCTGGAGGCTATCATTGACCAGAAACTGAACTGGACTCACCACATAAACACAGTGGCTGCAAGAGTGGGTCAGAGGCTAGGAATACTGCAGCAAATAACTCACCTCCTGACTGCTCAAAGCCTGTTGACCATCTGCAAGGTACAAGTCAGGAGTGTGATGGAATACTCCCCACTTTGTCTGGATGAGTGCAGCCCCAACAACACTCAAGAAGCTTGACACCATCTAGGACAAAGCAGCCACTTGATTGGCATTGCACCCACAAGCATCCACTCCCTCCACCACCAATGCTCAGTAGTAGCAGTGCGTACTATCTGCAAGATGCACTGCAGAAATTCACCAAAGATCCTCAGATAGTACCTTCCAATTGCATGACCACTCCAATTTTGAAGGACAAGGGCAGCAGACATATGGGAACGCCATCACCTCCAAGTTCCTCTCCAAGTCACTCACCATCCTGACTTGGAAATATGTCACCATTTCTTCACTGTCACTGGGTCAAAATCCTGGAATTTCCTCCCGAATAACATTGTGGGTCAGCCCACAGTAGGAGGACTGCAGCAGTTCAGGAAGGCAGCTCACCACCACCTTCTCAAGGGCAACTGGGAATGGACAAGAAATGCTGGCAACTGAACAGGAAAAAATAGTCTCCTGGCTTCCGTTTCATTGTATCTCCTTAAAGTGACAATTTTAAACATTAGGAAAGAATATGGATTTAATAGTTAGATTTCAGAAACTGGGAATGATTTGCTTTGGCAGGATGAGGGATAGAGGGAGGGGTGTAAAAGTCTATTAATCTATTACCTTGTGGCCCAACATACTCAGATCAATTGAAAGGAGTGTCTGTGCAGATTTTGTCAGCTAGGTTTGCTCAAGGCTTTTAGGAAGAGAAAGCAGAGTTGCATTTAACCACAGTTTGTAAACCCATGGCCACCAGGTATATTTCACGACTCTGGCATTATTATTAGATATTAGATTAGATTTCCTACAGTGTGGAAACAGGCCCTTTGGCCCAGCAAGTCCACACCACCCCTTGGAGCATCCCACCCAGACCCATCCCCCCATAACCCACACACCACAGGCAATTTAGCATGGCTGATCCACCTAGCCTGCACATCTTTGGGCTGTGGGAGGAAACCAGAGTTCCTGGAGGAAACCCACGCAGACACGGGGAGAATGTGTAAACTCCACACAGGCAGTCACCTGAGGCTGGAATCGAACCCGGGTCCCTGGCGCTGTGACGCTGCAGTGCTAACCACTGAGCCACCATGCTGCCCCAAACCATCAGGTTGATGGATCAGCCTGGTTCAATAAAGAGTGCACGTGATTCTTCAAGAAGCAACACCACACATATCTCAGAACGGGATGACCATCTGGTGAAGCTGCAACAAAGGACGAATGTATCCCAAATAGCAGGTACAGCATGTCAAAGACAAGGTGAAATGGTCCCTCAGCCAACTGGCCAATCTAAGCTCTGTAGCTCCACCACATTTAGTCAGAAAATTAGTGAACAATTAAGCAACTGACTGGAGGAGGAAGCTCCACAAATGTCCCTATCGTCAATGATGGAGAGCTCCAGCAAATCAGTGCAAAAGATAAGGCTGAAGAATTTGGGCCTGTCTTCCTCCAACTGGATGATCCATCTCAGCCTCCTCATCCTTCAGAGGGCCCCAACACTGACGCCAGTCTTCAAACCAACTGGATTCACACCATGTAGTATCTCTAAAAGGCTGAACGCACTGGATAGTGCAAAGGCTATTTGCCAAGAATACATCCTGGTAGCAGAAGACTTCCGTGTCCTTAACTAAACTTTTCCAGGAAAGCAACAACATTGGCATGAAACCAACATTATGAAAAATTGCTCGGGTATGTCATGTGAACAAAAAGTGTGACAAAACCAACCCAGCCAAATAGGGCCCCTTCAGTCATCCCTCTCCCTCGAACATCAGTAAGGTGATGAAGGAGCCATTAACAGTGCTATCAAACAACACTTGAAGGGGAATGACCTGCTGACTGACACTCTGTTTAGATTCTGCCAGGCCATTTGACTCCTTAGCTCATTACAGCCTTGGTCCAAACATGGATAAAAAAAAACTGAACACTACAGTGAGATGAGAGTGACTGCCTTTCACAACAAGGCAACATTTGAAAGTGTACAATGTCAAATAGCCACAGAAAAGCTGTGGTCAATTGGAATCTGTGGGAAAACTGTCTGCTGTCTGTCTGTGGGAAAATTGAGTCATTACATCTTAACATACAGCCATATCTCAGGATAGTGGCCTCGGCCCAAATATCTTCAGCTGTTTCTTCAACAACCTTCCCTTCTTCATAACGTCAGAGTGGAGATGTTCACTGATGACTGAACAATATTTAGCATCATTCTTGACATCTCAGATAGTGCAGCAGTCCATGCCTTTACATTGCCAGAACTGGGCAGTATTCAAGCTGGAGCGAAAAAGATTCAAGTCAGATTCACACCATACAAATATCAGACCATGGTAATTTCCAATAAATGAAAATCTAACTGCCAAGCTGAAACATTCAATAGTATTTCCAAACCATCAACACCCTGAGGGTTATCATTGACCAGCTCCTGAACTGCACTCGCCACATAAATACTGAGGCTCCAGGGGAAAGTCAGATTCTCAGAATTCTTTCGAATAATTCATTTCCTGTTTACCCGACTGGCACCCCATCCATCATATTCAACATTCATGTCTTTCACCATTGACATAGAGTGACAGCAATGTGCACTGCAATGATTCACCAAGTTATTCCACCAGCATTATCAAACCCTTGAACTCTACCACTGAGTAGAAGGGAAAAAGATGCAAGGGAGCACTACACGAGTTGGCTCCTCTCCAAATCCACGCACGATCTTGACTTTCTTTCACTGTTGCCATGCCAACAATCTGAACTCCCTTTCTTGTACTTGCCTGTGTTTCCCAATGCCCCAAGGAATGCAACAGTTCAAGAAGGGAGCTCAACACCACCATCTCTAATGCAATTCGTGATGAACATTAAATGCTGGGACAGCCAGCGAAATATACATTACATGAACCTTTTTTTTTCGATATCTGAAGCCTCACACATTGGATGAGCAGGAGCTCCATGAAGGAGCAAAAAGATTCTGAACATACAGCACGTTTCTCCTCGTGTACCGCCCTGTTCTCTGCAGTGTGATGTTGTCCAAGGTACAACAAACCAAATCATGTTCAAAACCATTGATGAGGTACACTGAAGGGTGCCCAAATCCAGGCCACTTGAAATATATACTGATCAACTTGCTACGACAGGCTAAGTGTATCTTGTCTAAAGTTTTCATCGGTTGCCTGACAGGAGTCATTATCTAAATTGTCAGAGGGCAGCCCTTCAGGTAGAGCCACTTGCTGGCTTTATGTGGTAAATGAAATCCTTCATGAGATTTAACAGACGAAGAATGGATAAAGGTGGCAGCTTTCTGGATATAGAACATGGAACAGTACAGCACAGAACAGGCCTTTCAGCCCACGATGTCGTGCTGACCATTGATCCTCATGTATGCACCCTCAAATTTCTGTGACTATATGCATGTCCAGCAGTCTCTTACATGTCCCCAATGACCTTGCTTCCACAACTGCTGCTGGCAACGCATTCCATGCTCTCACAACTCTCTGTGTAAAGAACCCGCCTCTGACATCCCCTCTATACTTTCCTCCAACCAACTTAAAACTATGACCCCTCGTGTTAGCCTTTTCTGCCCTGGGAAATAGTCTCTGGATATCAACTCTATCTATGCCTCTCATTATCTTGTATACCTCAATTAGGTCTCCTCTCCTCCTCTTTTTCTCCAATGAACAAAGTCCAAGCTCAGTCAACCTCTCTTCATCAGATAAGCCCTCCAGTCCAGGCAGCATCCTGGTAAACCTCCTCTGAACCCTCTCCAAAGCATCCACATCTTTCCTACAATAGGGCGACCAGAACTGGACGCAGTATTCCAAGTGCGGTCTAACCAAAGTTTTATAGAGCTGCAACAAGATCTCACGACTCTTAAACTCAATCCCCCTGCTAATGAAAGCCAAAACACCATATGCTTTCTTAACAACCCTGTCCACTTGGGTGGCCATTTTCAGGGATCTATGTATCTGCACACCAAGATCCCTCTGTTCCTCCACACTGCCAAGAATCCTATACTTAATCCTGTACTCAGCTTTCAAATTCGACCTTCCAAAATGCATCACCTCGCATTTATCCAGGTTGAACTCCATCTGCCACCTCTCAGCCCATCTCTGCATCCTGTCAATGTCCCGCTGCAGCCTACAACTGCCCTCTATACTGTCAACGACACCTCCCACCTTTGTGTCGTCTGCAAACTTGCTGACCCATCCTTCAATCCCCTCATCCAAGTCATTAATAAAAATTACAAACAGTAGAGGCCCAAGGACAGAGCCCTGTGGAACCCCACTCACCACTGACTTCCAGGCAGAATATTTTCCTTCTACTACCACTCGCTGTCTTCTGTTGGCCAGCCAATTCTGTATCCAGACAGCTAAGTTCCCCTGTATCCCATTCCTCCTGATCTTCTGAATGAGCCTACCATGGGGAACCTTATCAAATGCCTTGCTGAAGTTCATATACACCACATCCACAGCTCGACCCTCATCAACCTTTCTAGTCACTTCCTCAAAGAACTCGATAAGGTTTGTGAGGCATGACCTGTCCCTCACAAAGCCGTGTTGACTGCATTTAATCAAGCCATCTTGCACAGATGTGCATCATAACCTTTCTGGAGGTCATAAATGATTTGAATGTTGAGGGAGTGGACTTGCTTCCAATTGATGAACACTCTAGACAGATTTGAGACTACCTTGTGCTCAGCCTTCCTGCACCTGTGAGAATTCTTGTACCAGTCTGGTCTAGTCTCATTTTCTTTGTTCGTTAATGGGATGGAGGCATTGCTGGCCAGGCAGCATTTATTGCCCATGCCTAACTGCCCAATTGGTAGTTCAGACTCAACCAATTTGCTGTGAGTCCAGAGTCACATGTAGGCCAGACCAGGTAAGGATTGCAGATTCCTTCCCTAAAGAACATGAGTGAACCAGATGGGTTTTTCCAAAAATGGGTTCATGTTCATCATTAGATTCTTAATTCCAGACATTTTATCGAATTCAAATTCCACCATCTTCCATGAAGGGATTTGAACATGGGTCACCAAAATGTTATCTGGGTCTCTGGATTAACAGTCCAGTCATAATACCACCAGGCCATTGCCTGTGCCTAAGCAAGTATAATTGGAGGCTTTCTTAAGCAAAGAATCAGCCACCTATGAGAGGATGCTTGGGACACAGTCGTAGTGTCCCTACTTCTGGCTCAGGAATCTCAAGTTCCAGTCCCAGCTGCTACAGAGATGTATCACAATATCTCTGAGCAGATTGGTTAGAAAATCTCTTAGTCAACGAGTCGGTATAATTGCCAGCAGCAGATTGTGAAATTCTGGAGTTGCTGTAATCTAGACTCAAGTAATTTTGTGAAGTGGGAACCAAAATGGGGATATTTTTCTTCAACAGAACGTCCTTTGGCCTGGGTCAGGTGGGATTTGCATCTCAGTATGACTGGGAGGTAAGGACACTCCCATTGTACCACAAGACTGCTTTGACAGTGAGATGTACAACATTTCTCAGTTTAGCCAACTGCCCAGTCCCAGATTCACCATTTGATCGTTGCACTGGCTATTAATCAATTAATGCCTATTATCTATTAGCTCCATGAAAAGGCTGAAGCAGCAGAAGTCTGGAAGGAGCCAGAGGTGATTAAAGTCAGGGCTGTGATGACTTTGACCGCCACTGGCAATGCAGGCCCTTCTGATTTCAACAGAAGGTTTTAGTCCAGAAGTTGCAGAAGCGAACAAAGATCTGTTGTGGAAGCCTCAGCCCCTGTGATATTGTTGCTTTGCTATGCTGAGAAAGCTGATTCTCTGCTTTCAAAACAAAGCATGGAAAAGCGGAAGCTGGTGACCTGAAACAAAAGCAGAATTGGCTGGAGAAACTTGTCTGTACACGGAAACCAGAGTTAATGTTTCAAGTCCAGTGAACTTTTTTAGTCCAGCGATTTCTGTTTTTGCCTTTGCTGTTATAGTCTGTGCTGGGAGGATATCAAATCCTGCATGTTGGAGCCCTGTATCCATCCCTTCTGCCTTCTGCAGTGGTTTGTGTCTCCAGAGAAGGCAGCTGCTGCTGGCAATGTTGTTGATGTGGTCCCTGCTGCTCCTGTTGTTGATACTCCCGTTGTTTCTCAGCAGCAGTGCAAGGTAGAGCTGCATAGGGTATTTCCATATTACAGAGGCACTGACAGCAGGGAGCATGAGATTGCGGTGATTAAAGTCCAAGGTAGATGAAATGACTTTCAAAATATTGGATATTATTCTCAAATCAGTGAAATCAGACTCTCAGAACCATTACTCTGAGCACAAAAAGTTTGACACTTTGGAAGTTTGAAACCATGATACTTTCACTATTTACAGTGCACTGGCTGTGAAGGCCATACTGCTGGGCTGAAGTCATAATAAGTTAGAATTAAAATTAGGTTTTATTATCACATGTAATCAAGTACAAAAGTGAAAATTGCACAATGTCACCACACATGTGCCATGTTATGTACAAAGTACCTAGTTACAAATCTGCAATACTAAAATAGATTAGGTACAAAAATAGAAAAATAAAGGAAAAAGCTAAAAGTCCTACATTACAGCTCCTCATAGGATAAATTAGGAAAATAAAGAAATCAACCATCCAGCTCCAAGGGCTTTTGTGTCACTTCCAAACGAGGTCCAGTTAAATTTGGAAGTAGAAAGAATCAGACACTGTTTTTTGACCCAATGCCTCTCCTCTAGACTTGAAATCTCCAGCCCTAACCTGAATCTGCTCTAACTGCAGTTCAGATTTACCCCACCTTTCATCTTATCAAGGTGGACAGCTGTAACAGGAAGCAAAATGATCTGATTTGAGCTGATTGTCAATTCACCCAAATTTATTTGCTGTCTAAAATCTGATTCAAATGTCAGAGCTCACGGATTTCTTTCATGATCTCTGTAGGTAGCATTAAACAATGGTGGCAGGAATCCCGTTTCAGAAGTAAATAAATACAGCCCAAATAATTTCAAATTTTGAGCACTCCTGCACTATTCGTGTCACAGTGTCACATAATAACTGCTGTTTCATACTTAAAGAAACACATGATTTTGTTGTAAGAGAAAAATAGAGGAAAGAAGTTTGATTTTATAACTACGGATCAAGAAATTGTTTTTATGAGGTATTTCTACCAAGAATGGCACACTGAGAGGAAGCAAAATCACACCAAGTTGCTTGTGGAAAAAAATTGTACAAGTTGCCATTTTAGCTTCTAAGTTTCACATTTTCAGAGAATTTATATTTGAAACTGCGCCATAAAAACTGTCCTTTTGAGGCCAAACAAAAAATTGCAGATGCTGGAAATCAGAAACAATTCCAGAAACTGCCGGAAAAACTCAGCAGGTCTCTCAGCATCTGTCGAGAGAAATCAGAAGTTAACATTTTAGGTCCAGTGACACCTCGTCATAACTGACTGTAGCTGAGGCAAGGCCTTGTCATCACATGTGCTGTTATCACAAAATACTCATCGATAGCCACTTTAGATCCAACTAGCAGCTATTCATTCTTCCAGGCTGGCCTTTACCCATTTCTTTGTCAGTCCAACAGATCTTTTTTTCTCAGATTCTCTGGGCTCCATCTCTACCTGTAGTTTACTTCTTGCCCCTTCTCTACCAATATACCCCCAGCTACAACTGGTTCTGAAGAAGGGTCACTGTCCCCGAAATGTTAATTCTTCTTTCTCTTTGCAGAGATGCCACCAGGCCTGAGTTTTTTTCCCAGAAATTTCTGTTCTGGTACTTCTTAGAGTAGAATATCCTTCACTGTCACGCGTACTCCAGTGCAGAAGTACAGCAGTGCAGTGAATAGTCTTCACAATGGCTGCCTTTAATGGCACCATCTTGGGTACAATTACCTAAGTACAAACCTTACAGAGTGAAAACAGAAGTGTGTTACAGAGTGAAAAAGGAACATAGATTAGCATGAAAGTGAAAAAGTCCAGAATGAGGCCCCAGCACATGGGGCCATGCCGGCCTCCATCCAGGACTCCCTCCACTGCCACTATGGAAATCGTCTGTTTGCTCTGCCAAAGGCCTGCGCTTGTTCTGCTCAAGCGACTGTTGACATGAGTTCCGGTGCCACGGGGACTACAGAGGCCTGATGTTCGTTCTGAGGGAGCGATGTTGCTGTGGTGTCTAGAGTCTCGGCAGCTGGCAAGAGATCAGCTCTGCCTTTCTCAGGGTAGGCCCTTTAAATCACGCACTAATTACATAGTATTGTGGTTACTGCCAGGTCTCACCTGGAATCAAGACGCCACGGTGCAAGTCCTGCCCACCAGGAGCTGTGAGCCAATTGGAGACCATCAGGCTTTATGATCAACAACATCACAGAAGTGACAGCAGCAGCTGCTGTTACAGTGCCCCCAGAGTTACAGGATCAGTGACGATCCAGGGCTAACTTAAGTGATTTGCTGGAAGAAGGGTAGTTTTTAGTTTGGGAGGCACAGTGAGAACATAACTGGGGAAGGTGTAGCGTGTCAGAAACAAGAGCAGATGGGTGTGTCCCAGCTAGCAGTCCTCTCCACAACATCCTGTTGTTCAACCAGGAAATGTTTGCCTTTGACTGAGGGACACCCATCATCCCCCAATAGCTAACAAGCTCCCTCTACAGATCAACCCATCAGACAAACCACATTGTGACAGGCCAGTTGCTGCTGTAAGTGGTGGCAAGCTGAGACCTTGAAGCCATCCCTACTGTGCCACTTCAGAGCCTCATTGGCACTGGGATGGGAAAATGGAACTTCTCACCCCAGACTTAATTCTAGTGTATGGCAGCGTTTGGATACAGCAACACCACAAAATAAAGTGCACTTCCTGCCTCCAAGTAGGCCACCTTTGTGAGGAGAAGATTCTGATCCTGGATAGCAGAACGGTCTCATCTCGATTGGAATGGTTAGAAGGAAATAAGAAGTGTTCCCTGAGGCTTGCATTCGTGAGGTTTAAATAAGACTTCCTTACTCTCAATTACTATATAGTACTTTCTACTCAGAGGGTACGTTTGTGGTAAATACAGGATGACGATTATGCTAAGATGTCACCAGTGCTGGTTTGACTGTGAAATTTCTTTGTCTAGTTTCACAGTCAAACATGGTCAAGCAAAAAGGGTCGAGAGACTAACGAGAGTATAAATAATCAAGAGTTACAATCTCCTTCACAGGAATGTGCTGGGGCTGTGGTGTGATATTGTGCTTGAAAGAGAGATTTTCAGAAAAAAAACAAAGAAAGTTTAATTTTCTTTTAATAGATGCAATCTGCACCATCCACTGCCTTTTCCAATAGATGTACTGAATTTCACTCTCTTTACACCATATTCCAAAAGGTGGCAGTCTTTACTAAACAAAACAAAGAAAAGGAGAGAGCCTATATATAGCAATGGTTATTCTGGTCCATTCTCTGAGTAATCACCTGATTTTGTATTCATTCAGGGTGACTGCTGCTCTTAGGCAAGGTATGGCTAAGGATCTGTGCAGATAAAATATTCATTCAGTGTTGGATGTCTAAACTCTGAAAAGGTTTCGAGCTATTTAGGAGCAGCTTTATGCTGTTTTGTGACTGGTGAATGTCTTGCCTGAAGCTGCCATTTATTAGGGAAAAGAAAAACAAGGTACACACTGGCTTTAGCTAGGATTAATCTTACAGTAACATAGCATTTGAATTGTGACAAGTAATTATTTTGAAAATCAAATTATGGTCAAGATCTAAATACGTCTCACGGTGTTCACAGTATTTTAAAGACTGAAGTACAAGGATTTTTTATAGCCACTTCAGATGCGGTGGAATTTTCAACTTTGATAGAAACCAAAAAAATGGAAACAGTGATGCAATATACAGATCACCCAATTTCGTAAGCATTGGCATCATTGATGCTGCCAGTACAATTCTGCCATTTTTATGCCCAGAAATTAGCGTTATTGGTTCTCTGAGCCTTTTGTTTTTGTTCATTTTAGCTTTCATATGAACATTGAACATCAATAGGCTGCTGATAATGGATGCACACAGCCACAGCAAATTGGGTTAAAAGTGAAATTAACCTTGCTATTAGACTTGGGTATCGCAATGCATGAGGTGACACAGTCAGAACTTTGGCCTGTCTCCTGATCGCAATGATAGCAGCATGCAGCTCAGTTTGAGTCACTCTACCGTGAGATCACAAGCCAGGTGCATAATGGAACCCTCTGCCTGGAAGTGTGTAGTGCCAAGAGTACTGAAGATGGAATGCAACACCCAGGTCAAATCAGCCCACTGGATTGGCACTGCATAAACGACCTTAGAAAATTCATTTCTGATGCACTGTGGTAGAAGTATTTACCATGTGCATAATGCACTAAAGTAAGTCACCGAGACGCCTGAAAAAGCATTTTCCAAATCTGTGACCTTGACCACCTTGAAGGACAAGGGCAGCAAATGCCTGGTAGCATCAACATCTCTACTCTCCTCTCTAATCACACACCATCCTGACTTGGAACTGTGTCATTGTTCCTCAATTATCTTTGAATCAACATTTTACAATTCTCATCTCAAAAATAGCAGCGATTCAAGAAAGCACCTTAGTCAGCAAGAACTGCAGATGCTGGAGTCAGAGATAGCAAACTGTGGAGGTGACAGAACACAGCAGGCCAGGCAGTATTGGAGGAACAGGAAAGCTGACGTTTCGAGTTGGGAGCCTTCTTCAGAAATGAATAATTAATCCATTTCTAAAGAAGGGTCCTGACCCAAAACATTAGCTTTCCTGTTCCTCTGATGCTGCCTGGTCTGCTGTGTTCCTCCAGCTCCACATTTTATTATCTCTGGGCATCACTCTATCCAGGGCAATTAAGGATCAGCAATAAATGGTGGGTTAGCCAGCAACATCCTCATGGTACTTTAGCCCCATTACTCTCACAACTGTCATCTTGCAAAGACCTGAAAATTGTCTGACAGCATTGAGTAAATCTGCACCTCCTGTTATTGGGAGCCTTGTTCAGGGTCTGAACTCCTGATGTGTCATCTGGAACCATGGTAGCTTGGTGATAACATCTAGATTTAGGGATTCTAACACTTACCTGTTTAGAAAATGGTGAGTGTTTAAAATTGAAACAAACTTGGCATCAGATTTTCCCTGATATAACAAAGTGTAGAGCTGGATGAACACAGCAGGCCAAGCAGCATCTGAGGAGCACAAAAACTGACGTTTCTGGCCTAGGCCTTCTGCTTGGCCTGCTGTGTTCATCCAGCTCTACACCTTGTTATCTTGGCTTCTCCAGCATCTGCAGTTCCTATTATCTCATCATCAGATTTTCCCTATATGTTTCTCTCCCCTGGCTGCAGTCCAATATACAAAATGGAATGAGACAGCTTGGAGCATGCTGTTCTGAAGCAGATGTTGACCTCTTTTTAGAAGTAGTATTGACAAATGCAATTATACGTTTATGTTGCTGTCAGGAAGACATGGAAGCAAATTACTATGAAAATTAATGCAATGTTGCAGGTGATGAACACAGAGGAAGAATGCAGGTGGAGTTCAATGATATTCACAGTTACGAATGGAAGGTGTTCACAGCCAAAGAAAGGCAGCATGTAGCATTAAGATTCAAACATCCTTCTCCTTCCTCTTATTCAATGAACAACCGTCATTTGGTTATTTGATAGTATGATTTTGTGGCATTAATAATGTATGTTTTCAGAATCAACCTGAGCAAAGGCATTTGTGGATTTTTAATAATAAACCATTTAAATGGTCAACGCCATTAATTTAAATATGTGAGAGCTTGATCAATAATGAATTTTGGTATAATGAAGAGCAAACCTCGATCACACAGTTCAAAGCTTTAATTTTTAGCTTCAATACTTTCAGTGATAGTCTTTCAAAATGTTCCACTCTCGCCTCTCAATATCAAGCCTGAACTCCTGAAAGATCTTGCACTTTGAACCCAAACCCAACCTGCACAACTGAGAATCCTAATTGGAAGCCAATGTATCAGTTGAAGAAAAGTGATGCTGTGCTTATGAGACTTGGAAGTACCCCGACAGAGTTGTGAACCACATCACCAAATTCCGAATTGTCTGTTCCCTAGTGGGCTCTACCATAAACTGCTCCTAAAAACCATCTCATAGACATGACACAAATTCCGTTTCTTGAGATTCACGACCAACCCGATTTTCCCAGTTTACCTCCATATTGAAGTCACCCATGATTATTGTAGTAGTATCTTTCTTACATGCTTTTCCTGTCTCCTGATTTATTTGCTGCCCTGCATCTTGAAGATGGCTAGGAGGCCTGTACATAACTCTCATCAGGGTCTCTATTCCTTTGCAGTTCCTCACCTCCATCCACATAGATTCTGTGCCTTCTGTTATGTATCACTTCTTGGCATTGATTTCGTTTTCATTTCTGACTAACAAGGCAATCCTATCCCCTCCGCCCATCTGCCTGCACTTGTGACAGGACTCGTATCCTTGGATATTTAATTCCCAGCCCTGGTGTCCTCGCACACTGTGTCTCTGTGATATCCACAACATCATACCTTTGAACTCATTTACTTAGTTTTGTACATTGCATGCATTTAAGTAAAAGACCCTCAGCTTGTGTTGACTGCCTCCCTTTCTGCCCCTTCACCCACCATCACCCCTTATCTGCTGTGACTGAAGTTAGATTCCTGACCATTTCCATACTCTCTGTCCTATTACTTGCTCTGGAAATTTTATTAACCTCTTTCTCCACCTTCAACTTTTTCCACACAAATGAAACCCCTTGCCCCACTCCCAACTGTTTTGTTTTAAGCCCAATCCACAGCCTCAATTATGTGATTCACCAGGACTCTGGTCCCAGCATCATCCAGATGGAGTCCATCCCATCAAACAGTTCCCTCCTTCCCCAGTGCTGGTGCCAATACACCATGAATTCAAATGTGTTCCCCCCATTCTAATCTTTCAGCCATGTACCTACCTCTTTAATATTGTTGACCCTGTGCCAATTTGCTCAAGATTCAGGTAGAGATCCAGACATTATTAACTCTTTGGTTCTGCTTTTTAATTTAGCCCCTAGCTGCTATATTCCTCTTTGGTCCTTTTACTTATATCGTTGGTACCTACACGGACCACTGGATATTTCCCCTCCCACTCCATGTTCTTCTCCAGCAGGATGAGATATCCTGAACCTGGGCACCAGGCCAGCAACAGAGCTATTGGGGCTCTCAATCCTGGATATAGAAAACAGAGCCTATTTCCCTGTCTGTACTATCCCCTATTCCAACTGGATTTCTCTTTTCTCCTCCCTCACGGATAGCTCCCTGTAACACGATGCTATGGCCTGTTTGATCATCCTTCCAACAGTCCCCACTCTCATCCACACAGGGGTAATAATCTCAAACCTGTGAGACAAGCTCAAGGGCTGAGGCTTCTTCAGCACTATCTCCTGGATCCCTCTGCCTTCCTCGCTCACGGTCACACCCTCTTGTCCCTGACCTCTGACTGAATTTGACGTAGTCAATTTAAGGGGTGTAATTGCTTCCTGAAACACAGCATCCAGGTAACTCTTCCACTCCCTGAGGTGTCACACTGTTTGAAGCTTACAGTCCAGCTCATTAGCTGAGTTGGAGTTCCTCAAACAACCAACAATTGCTACAGATGTGAGCACGATGAACCACATTAGGGTCCACCAACTCGCAAATCATTCAGTTACAATACATCACCTGGCCTGTCATCTCTATTTTTTAAATTTGGTTCTCAGTTTGAATTATGAAAAAAAAATCCAAGTGGTCTTTTAGTTTGTAAGCTGCAAATATTTCCCCTATTTACCTTCTATTTGAAAGGAACGTATAATAGCGAATCAAATTAATGGCTAACACCAAACGATGAACTAATGATTGACCTGTTATGTTACTCTTTTGTGCTGGGCTCCTAATCCTGGGCTTCAATTTATGCCGTTTAAAAAAAAATCTTGTAAGCTGTGAGTCAAAAATAAACATACTAAGAGCAGTTCTTCCTGTCTGCACCGAATTCCTCTACTGCCTCCAAATTCTCAGAACTCTGTAGTCACTTGGCCTGTGTTTCACCCTCAATATGATTTCTCCCTCAACCAGGCAGAGCTCACTAGTCATGATATCTGACAAAAACTTGTAATTAAAATTCTCACCTCCAATTTCAAATGCTATCTTGATTTTGTCCATCCATATCTCAGTTTCTTTCCTCAATCTTATAAGTTTGCTTCGATCCTGTAATACCGCTTCTCACATATCGTCTAATCCTTTGGCCCTCAAGTTTGTAGCCATGCTTTCAACTTCTAAGTCCTAAGCTCTGGAAGCCATCCCTGAAAATTTTAATCTTTCTGGATCTCTGTCACATTTCTTCATAAAACATAGTGATGTGGCCCAATTTTTAATCACTTCAATAATTAACTCTTTGTTTGGGTCTGTGTCAATTTCTTTTGTCTGATTTTGCTTCTGTGAAACACTCTGGGATCTTTTTCTAATTTCAAAGTTGTTATGGAAATGGACAACAAACATTACTTTCATAGTTTGAAACAAACAATCAACTGACAAAAGGTCATGGTTTTCTGCCCTACATGCCCCACTCCATCAAAATCTGGCAAGCCAGTAAAACAAACATACAAATGATGGAAGTTCAAAACTCTTAAAGAAATTTCAGTCCTAAAGCTGACAACACTACAGGACAATAAGTAGAACACATTTACAGCAACAAGTGTTGCTAAATATACTTTGAATGCCTCAGGTATACTGCAACAGACCAACTTTACTCTGTGGCAGAACTTTGCAATCTAAATGTATGGCAGTCTTGCATGATACAATAATCTTTGACAAAGTGAATCATTGAAAGCAAAAGTGAACCCAAATGCTTTTAAGAACTTTTAGTCAGAGGGAATATGATTCCTTGATTAAGTTTTTAAAGTTACTGATTTATGAAAACTGTCTCCATTCCATTAAAAATATAATTATCTGTATCCAGGCCACAAGTCCATGCAATGGAATTATTTTGATGAATTTCTTCCCCGCTCCGCTTACCCTGCCACAACAGATTTCATGTCATTGAGTCTACTGCCCCAGTAGTGGCCGATTGCTAAACTTCAGTGTGTTTGCAAAGCCTCTAAGCTGAACAGCTGATTTCTCTCTCCTGCAGCATTTTCTTTGCACCATAGATCAAAGCTAAAGTTTATTGTGAGGATAACAGAAAATAGAATCAGGGCACACAATTTATTACAGATTTCAACAATTTGATTCTGAATTCCCAAGTTCTACAGGTTGACATGTACAAAATAGGCCAGTAAGAATAGCTAGTGGAAGATCAATCTAATTCACTGCCAATTCTTTCAAAATTGTTAACGATTGAAACTTTATTCTGAGGCCTTTGTAGAAATTGCAGGGTATCACATGGTTATTGTCGAATAGAAACTTTTTCTTTTTTTTATTTTTCAAGCCTTTGCAATTTATCTTTTATATTTCCCACTTGACAGGGTTACAGTTCTTGAATATGAGAGATCCAGATTCAACTAAAGCAAAGATGAAAATTGAATCACATTGATGGTTGGTCATGACCTCTTATGGAATGAACAGTGACAGAGTGGACTCAATTGTCAATGCACATCAGTTCATAGCACAAACCCTTCAGTAGTTGCACAAAAACGAAGTGCTGTGAATGAAGCTAAAAGAGAACATGTTGGAAATACTCAGCAAGGCAGGCAGCACCAGTGAAGAGTTTCAGGTTGATGACATTACCTCAGCATCTGAAACAGGTTTTAATCAAATAAAGAGGCAGGGAAACAACGGAAAAGAAGCTTTGTGTCAAGGTAGAAAGCAAGGCCAATGAAAATACAAAACGTAGGATGGTGTGAAGTGGATGAGCGAAAAAAAAAAGATAGGAGCAGAGGAGAGATGTAAATGGACATTGTAATATGATCACCAGCTGTGGCCATGCAACAAAACAAATGATTTATGATCAGAGGTTAAGATTTGAAAACTTTGAACTTAATGTTGAAGCCACAAAGCTGTACAAGTCTCATCAAAATGCGAGCTATTATTACTGAGAGACTCAATGAAAACATGTCAAAGGCCCTGGACAGAAGGGAGTTGGAAAATCTCCTCGCACAGTGTCTTTGGAACGTGGGACCTGTATCACTTAGAAGGACAAAGGCAGCAGATACATTGTATCACCACCAGCTGATAGGTCCCCTTCAAGACCATCTTGACTTGGGAATACATGACCGTTCCTTCACTGTCACTGGATTGACATCCTGGAATTCCCACCTGAACAGTACAGTAGGTGTATCTTCATCCTGGAGGATGCAATGGCTCAAGACACCAACTCATCCCTTCCTTCACCAATTTGGGATACACCTCAGAAACAACACTCATATCTCATGAACAAATGTTAAAAGAAATGTTCACATTCACTGACTGGATGATGGCGCTACGCAAAGTGGTCACAAATCTTCATTTATGGGCTGAAATTTAAAATGCGGTGCACTTGTGTGTACTGGAAGTTGTATCCATTAATACATGGGGCCCTGTTCCACACACACAAAAAGCACATGTGCACTCACCGCCACTGTTTCACCTGAACAAAACTGACTGTCACCTATTACTGGCTCATTTCTCAGTATAAAGCCATTCAGAATCAACCAGTCTGGTGTAAAATTTAAACAAAGCCTGGCAGTTCACTATTAATCAACATTAATGGATGCATTCTCCATGGGAACGTCTCTACCAAGAGTTCACTTGCCAATCAATCAGCACTTTCCTCGAATGCAGCGTAATTGTTGGTTTTCCCATTAAATTGGTGCTCATGAATTGGCTTGATGACTGCAAGACAAAAAGCTTCAACAAGCTGTGTCTTTTTTCAGTGATAATGGGAACTGCAGATGCTGGACAATCCAAGATAATAAAATGTGAGGCTGGATGAACGCAGCAGGCCTAGCAGCATCTCAGGAGCACAAAAGCTGACGTTTCGGGCCTAGACCCTTCTTTTTCAGCAATGTTTAAGATTTGCAGACAACACAAAGCTGGAGCAGGAGGGTGAACTGTGAGGAGGATGCACAAATGCTTCAGTGTGATTTTGACAAGTTGAGTAAATGGGAAAAGAGAAGGTAGATGGAATATGATGTAGATCAAACTGATTTTATCTACTTTGGCTGTAAAACAGGAAGATACCTTATTATCTGAATGGTAATAAATTAGGGAAAGGGAGATGCGAACAGACCTGGGTGACTTGTATAACAGAAAACATGCAGGTGCAGTGGGCAATAAAGAAGGCAGAAAGCATTTTGACCTTCAAGGTGAGGGGATTTGAGTACAGGAGCAGGGATGTCTTACTGTCTTGCTGCAATTGTATTTCGCTTTGATGAGACCACATCTGCAGTTTATGTTCAGTTTGGGCATCTTACCTGAGGAGGGATGTTCTGGCTATGAAGAGTGTGAATCAGGGTTTAGCAGAATGATTTCTGAGATGGTAGGGCTGATGTATGAAAAGAAACTTAATCAGTTCAGGATAAAGTCACTGGAGTATAGAAGAATGAGGGTGATCTTATGGAAACCTATGAAATTCTGACGCGACTAGACATGATAAATGCCGGAAGGAGGTAAATTAAAGTTGTGGGAAATGCAACAGATGTGATCAAGTGTGCTGTTAACTATAAAAGAGGAACATCCTAATTCGAAGTCAAGGGATGTCACATTTATATCACTGGTATGGAAGATGAGATTTTAAGAGCCATGACTGGAAAAATGGAATATGGTTCTTCCATGAAGTTGAGTGGAAGCAAGTGCAGTCAAGACAATAGTGAAAAATCAATAATTATACAGGAGACCAAAACAGAAATTTCTGGAAAAGCTCAGCAGACCTGGCAGCATCTGTGAAGGAAAAAACAGAGTTAATGCTTTGGGTCTGGTGAGCCTTCCTCTGAACTTACTCGGTTCTGAAGAAGGGTCACTGGACCTGAAACGTTAACTCTGTTCTCTCCTTCACAGATGCTGCCACACCTGCTGAGCTTTTCTAGCAATTTCTGTTTCATTTCCTGATTTACAGCATCCGCAGTTCTTTTGTTTTTTAATATACAGGAGATATTGATTGACAGCCAAACCTAACAATGGAGATAATGAAATTAAGGAATGGAATTCATGGCATTTAGGACTAACATCAAGATTAACAAATCCAAAGCTTAACCGCTCTCACTATTTTTAGACAACAGCTGTTAACAATAATTCCCTTAATTCCAGTGACAAGTCCTCTTGATCCTTCCATTGCTTTCTCTCCCCATTGTTTTCACTTTTTCCGGTGAATGATTGATGTCATATGTACCGAGATACAGTGAAAAGTGTTGTTTTGCAAGCTATACAGGCAGATCGTACCATACAGATTGCAGCAGGGTAGCAGGACAGAGTGCAATGTCACAGTTGCAGAGGTGGTGCAGAGAGAGAAAGGGAGATCAGAATTAACATTTGAGAGGTCTGCTAAAAACAGTGGGAAAAAGCTGTTCTTGAATCTATTCATATGTATATTCAGACTTTTATATCTTCTGCCCGATGGAAGAGAGTGGAATACAGTATAACCTGGGTGGGGGAGGTCTATGATAATGTTGGTTGCTTTCCCGAGGCAGTGGGAAATACAGATAAAGTCAATGGATAGGAGGCTTGTTTGCGTACTGGGCTGGGTTGTGTTCACAACTCTTCATAGTTTCTTACAGTCTTGGGAACAGCAGTTGCCATACCACACTGTGATGCATCCATATAGGATATGTTCTATGGTGCATTGACAAAAATGCATGAGAGTCCTTTTCATCATCGTCATCCTTTCTGTCCTGCATTCTATGCTATCACTGATGTTCCATTTTGTTCTTTGCTTCTTTGACCTTCCCTTTACCTGCTTAAAACCTTCCACATTTCTATCTTTTTGCAGATGTGATGAAACAACGATGAGTCAAACTACAGAAGGGAGATGGCGAGCTTGGTGACATGATGCAATGAAAACAACCTGTCTCTCAATGTCGGGAAAACTAAAGAACTGATTATAAACTTCACAAAGAAAGGAGGAGAACACACCCCCATCTATATCAACAAAACTGAGGTTGAGAGGGTGAAGAGCGTCAAGTTCCTCAGAATGACGATAACCGACAACCTGTCCTGGGCATCCCAAGTAGATGTGACAGTCAAGAAGGCACAACAATGTTCCTTCTTCCTCAGGTAGCTCAGGAAATTTGGCATATCCATAAGGTCCCTCACCAAATTCCACATATGCACCACTGAAAGCATACTGTCTGGGTGTATAACAGCCTGATATGGTAACTGCTCTGCCCAGGACCATGAGAAACTGCAAAAGGTCATATGCACAACTCAGACCATCATGGAAGCCAAAGTTCCATCCACGGACTCCATTTATATGGCTCACTGCCGTGGAAAGGCGGCCAACATCATCAAAGACCCATCCCACCCCGGTAATGACCTCCTACAACCTCTCCCATCGGGCAGAAGATACAGAAGCCTGAAGGCACATGCACCAGCAGGTTCAGGAACAGCTTCTTCCGGGCCATTATCAGACTGATGAATGGACTCCCTAACCTCAAGTAAGGCTGATCTTGTTACTATTGATCTTGCACAGCACACGCCCTGTGCAATGTAACCAGCATCCCTCTGACCAAGTCTTTTTGATCTGTTCAGTTTCGCTTTCTTTGATCTGCCTGTACCGCTCATAAACCTAGCTTTTCACTGTATTTTGGTACATGTGACAATGAACCAATCAATCAATTAAAGGTCATTCACGTGAAACACGATACCCTCTGTCTCTCTCTCCACAGATGTTGCCAGACCTGCAGAATATGTCCATCATTTTCTGTTTTAAGTATAAAAACATGCACATCTGCTCACGAGCAACAGAACTCACCTTGTGAGTTATGGAATCTGTCCTGATTTGTGCTGACTGCAACATGAATTTCATTGATACTGTGCACTGGCACTCTCCTTGGAAGTGCAGATTTGAATTATAATCTGACAGACAATGGAAAAAATGTCTTGCCACCTACGAACAGATCCACATGAGGAGAGGCGAGAATCCGATTCTGGCTATATCGTAAATCTTGGACTAATATTTAACTTTCTCTATTTGTTGTAGAATTACTATTTCCTGAAAGAATACCCATTTGCTTCTGACAGTAGTAGAGCTCTCACTGGATAAATAGTAAGCATTTTACTCCAAGGCATGGTGAGATGAAAGCATTCTTTCAACTGTCAGCTATTAAAGCAACTTACAAATGAAGGATGATTCTATGTGTGGTGCTCTAGGTATGGCACTAATGTATGATAAAGTCCTCAATCAACCATAAACAACAGCCATGTGGTGACACTCGTAAACTCTTAGTTGAACGATCTCCACAAGTACTGAAGGGAACATATTGCAACATATTTCAAATAATGCCCAGCAATACATGGCATTGACAAAGGTTTGTATTTTCCAATCTTGCAGGCAGACCTCCGATTTGACATTTAAGACTTAAAAGTAGGCACTCTCTCCAGTGACCTGTAAACTCGAATTTTAATACAGGATTGGATTGGGAAAATGGCCTTCATGGAAAGAACACCAGACTTTGCAGTCGGGGATGAAGCAAGTTTAATACTGACAACAAAGTAGATCTCAATGACAGACTAACAATCTCTTGTGTGAGAGTTTTACCTGCGTCACCATGCACTGATACTGCAAATGACTGCAGTTTTCTACATTGGATATTCACATTGTAGGGCAGAAGGGACGTCATGGGGCTATTTGAACAGCCAGTTATATTCATGCACGTTTACAGACCAAATCTAGTACCGCCCTGAAACATGAAATCAAAAGTATGAAAAATAATACAATTGTTAACATTGTCCACTTGGAGCAAATTAAATTCTTGGACATGGAAATTGAAGGAAGGTAGAAGATGGAATAATCCGAAAATAAACTAAGAACATTACAAAACTTAGCTTTGAAGACTGTTGCACAATCATTTAAAAGCGCTCAACAAATATGATAACATTTTCAGGACCAATTCTGTTGAGCATCAAATTTTGCTAATCTCACGACAATTAAAAACATACGTAGATCTGATTGACCAAAACATCACTCAACAAGACAGTAATGGCGGGGTGGGAGAGATTAAATTCTCACTGATTTCAGTGGTTGCTCTCTGTGATCAATAACGTAGCATGTGTTGGAACCTCAAGTGAGACATTGCAGCATCAAGCTCTCTCTGCGACTCTGCATGTCCGACATACTGAAAGCTGTATCAATACAGTGTGGAGCTGGAGTGACATAATGGGTCAGGCAGCATCAGAGGGACAGGAGGGTCAACATTTCAGGTGTGGACCATGTATCAGGGCTGGGGAGGAGTAAGGGAGCTGGGAAATAAATAAAGGGAGGAGGGGTGTGACTGGGGGAAGGCAGGTGGGATGGTGATAGGTGGATGCAGGTAGGGGGTAGTGGGGATTAGTCTGTACGTAGGGTGGAGCAGATATGTGGTGAAGAAGATGGACAGGTTGTGTCGGATCAAGGAGGCGAGGATGAGATGGAGGGTTGGGCATGGGATGAGGCCGGGGGTGGGGAGATTTTGAAACTGGTGAATTCTTTGTTCAGGTCAATTGGCAGTATGCTCTCGAGGCAGAATATGAGATGTTGTTTCTCTAGTTTGCGCGTGGCATCATTGTGGTACTGGAGGAGGCCCAGGATGGACATGTCACCCAGGGAGTGGGAGGGAGAGTTAAAATGGTTAGTGACCAGAAGATGTTGTTGATTACAGCGTGCAGAGCTCCGTGAATCGGTCACTAAGTGTGCTTGGTCTGACCGATGTAGAGGGAGGCCACTTCAGAAGCAATGGATGCAGACAACAGGTTGGAGGATGTACAGGTGAATCCCTGTCAGATTTGGAAAGCTTGTTGAAAAAATTGGATGAAGTAAAGAGGGGAGGTTTGGGACAGGTATAGCGCCTCCTCTGGTTGAAGCCAAAGGCGCCGGGTGTGGTGGGGTTGGTGGGGAGTGTGGAGTGGTTGACGGAGTCGTAGAGTGAGCTATCCCTACGAAAGGCAAACAGGACTGGAGAAGGGAATATCTCTTTGGTGGTGGGCTTGGGTTGCAGGTGGCGTGAGTGGTGGAGAACGATAGGCTGGATGCAGAGGTCGGTAGGGTGGCATGTGAGGATCGGGGGAACTCTGTCTTTATTCTTGCTGAGGGGAGGGGTTCGAGGGCAGAAGCACAAGAAATGCAAGAGATGCAGTTGAAGGCATTTTGGATCAACATAGAGGGGATGTTGTGGTCCTTGAAGTAGCAGGACCAGGAATGGAATGTTCCATTGTGGCAGCTGACGTGACGGATGTAGGAGAATTGGGAATAAGGGAAACATTCTTGCAGCAGGGTGGGTGGCTGTAGATAGCTATGGTGGTCGGTGGGTTTGAAATAAATGTCGGTGCTGAGGTCCGAGAATGGGAAAGAGGTGTCAGAGATGGCCCAGGTAAATTTGAGGCTGTGGTGAAAGCTGTTACTTTCGTGGATGAACTGTTCAAGCTCTTCATGGGAGAGTGAGCCAGCACCGATACAGTCATCAAAGTAATGGAGGAAGTAGTGGTGCCAGTCTAACAGTGGAAAAGGGACTGTTCCACGTATTCTATGAAGAGACAGGCAAAGCCTGCATCCTTATGGGACACCCTGCGGTGTCAGAGTTGGCAACTAGCCTCCATGATGTAGAGGTCAGTGTGCCATACCACTACTGCACCCCGCTATCAGGGGTTTTGATGGTGTATGTTTGGGGTCGGAGCGGAGGGAATGGAGGACCGCATTCTGTGGGGTAAGTGGTTGGAGTGAGTGATGGGGGGGTGTGGTTGAGAGATTGAGGTGATTAATGTCTCAACTGCAGTTGGAGATGAAGAGTTGAGGGAGGGTAGGAGACCATGGGGTGGTTTCCAGGAGGATGGGGTGTGTTGGAGATGGGAGAAGGGGTCTGCAGAGGGTGGGTAAGACTCACGGTCAAAGAAATAGGTGCGGAGTGGAGGTGGTGGAAATAGAGTTCAACATCCAAACGTGAATGGAATTCGTTGATGTGTGAGCGGAGGGGAATGAGACTGACTGTTCGGCCTCAGTGAGGGGGAGATCTGGGGGTTGGTGAAGACCCAGCAGGGTTTAGTTCTGGGGCTGGGTGTCGAGCTGGAACTGGGAGTTGGGGTGGAGACTGTCTCCGGTCTGGGTGCATGGGAGGGAGGGAGGGAAGGACACGTAGGTGGAAATGACACTGTCAACAGTGTCAGCGAGGGTGGCCAAGGTGACCGCATGGTTCATGGCGCCAGGCAAATTAAGAATGAGGTCATGGATAGGGTTGGGGTCTAGGGTGGTAGAGGAGGTCTGTCTTTGAAGGTAAGCATGAGAAAGTTTGGTGTACTCACAATCCTTGATGTCTGGTGGGAGGAGAAAAAGCTTTCGTTGAGGGTGTGGATACTGCATAGAACGAAGAACAGTCGAGGTCCCTTGCAGTTTTGGGATAGAGAGGCTGTGAGTTGGGATACGGCTGACTGTAGTGTGAGAAGATGCCGTCAAGTAGCTGTGAGTGTGGTCACTTCCACTTCCACTGACTTATCCATCCTCATACATGCATCCCAGTCCAGAGACAGCCTCCACCTCAACTCCCGGCCCCAGCTCTACAGCCAGTCGCAGCCCCAAACCCTGCAGGGTCTTCACAGTCCCCCCAGACCTCGCCCTCACTGATGACGAACAGTCAGTCTCATTAAAGGACTCGCCTTCATTCCCCTCCGCTTACACATCAACAAATTCCATTTACGTTTGGATATTGAACTCTATTTCTACTGCCTCCCCTCTTGCACCTATTTCTTTGACACTGAGTCTTATGCACCCTCTGCAGACCCCTTCTCCCACCTCCAACACACCCCACCCTCCTGGACACCACCTCATGATGTCCTACCATCCCTTGACCTCTTCGTTTCCAATTGCTATAGTGACATATATCACCACAATCTCTCCACCCCCTCAATCACTCTAACCTCTTACCTTACAGAACGCGCAGCCCTACAATCCAACCCCAAATTCACCATCAAACCTACTGAAAAGGGCGTGGGGATGCAGTTGTGATATGGCACACTGAACCCTACAACATGGAGGCCAGGTGCTGACTCTGACAGCTCCTCCACCCACCCCCTTGATCACGACCCCACCCTGACAACTAAACCATCATCTCTCAGACATTCATAACCTCATCACCTCAGGTAACCTCCCACTCACAGCCTTCAACATCATTGTTCCCCAACCCTACACCACCTGTTTCTATCTCCTTCCCAAAATCCACAAACCCGCATGTTCCGCCTGACCCATTGTCTCTGCCTGCTCCTGCCCCACTGAACTCATATGCATTTATCTTGACTCTGTTTTCTCCACCCTGGTCCAGGAACTCCCCACCAACCATGCCCTCCAGCTTCTCCAAGGCTTTCAGTTCCCCGGCCCCCAAAACCTCATTTCCACCCTGGACATCCATCCCTGTACCCATGTATCCCTCACTTATATTGCCTAAAAGCCCTCTGCTTCTTTCCCTCCCGCAGTCCCCTTCGACCGACACCCTCATATGCTTAATGAAAATTGTCTTTACCCTCAACAACTTTTCCTTCAACTCCTCTCACTTCCTACAAACTAAAGGGGAGACATTGGTCTCCCATAGGAATCCAAGCTATGACTACCTCTTCATAGAATATGTGGAACAGTCCCTTTTCTACTGTTACACTGGCATCATCCCTTACCTCTTCCTCTGTTACGTTGATAACTGCATCAGCGCTCCCTCGTGCTCCCATGAGGAGCTTGAACAGTTGATCAACTTGGTTCATCCCAACCTCAAACTCTCTGGGACCATCTCCAAAACCTCCCTCGCCTTCCTGGACATCTCTTTCTCTAGTAACTGTGTCAGCACTGACGTTTATTTCAAGCCCATTGACTCCCATAGCTAATAAAAAAACAAAAAAATACAAAAGAACTGTGGATGCTGTAAATCAGGAAACAAAAAAGAAATTGCTGGAAAAGCTCAGCAGGTCTGGTAACATCTGCGAAGGAAAAAACAGAGTTGACTTTTCGGGCCTGGCTCTGAGGTTTGATTCACCTGGCTACCTTGTCTTCCCCTCCTCTCACGCACCCTTCTGCAAGCATGCTATCCCTTACTCCCAATTCCTCTATCTCTGCCGCATCTGCTTCCAAGATAGTGTATTCCATCCCTAGTAATCCCAGATGCCATCCTACTTTAACAACAACACTTGCCCCCCTCCAGTGATTGAAAATGCCCTCAACCCCAACTCTTGCATTTCCCATGCTTCTGCCCTCAAACCCCCACCCCGGGCAAAAATAAAGACAGAATCCCCCCTAGCCCTCACATACCATCCTACCAACGTTCATATCCAGCAATTCATCTTCTGCCACTCTGCCACCTATAATCCGACCGTGCCACCAAAGTGATATTTCCCTCCCCTATCTGCCTTTCATTGGGACCACTCAGTCTGTGACGCACTCGTTCATTCCACTCTCCCCACCAAACCCACCAGACCTGGCTCCTATATCTCCACCGCAGAAGTTACACCTGCCCCTATGCCTCCCCCTCACCTTCATAGAAGGCCCAAGACAAATTTTCCGAATCCAACAGGGATTCACTTCCAAGTCCTCCCACCTGGTCTACTGTATCCATTGCTCCCGCTGCGGCATCGTCTACATCAATGAGACCATGCGCAGCCTCAGTGACCAATTTGTGGAGCATCTGTGCTTGAATGCAACAAACTACACCACCTTCCAGTCGCTAACCACTTTAACTCCCCCTCTCACTCCCTGGGTGACATGTCCATCCTGGGCCTCAATGACACCACCCACAAACTGGAGGAACAGCACCTCATATTCTGCCTTGGGAGCCTGTAGCCTGATGGCCTAAACATGGATTTCATCAGTTTCAAAATCTCCCCACATCTGGCCTCATCCCATGTTCAATCTGCCTTCTCATCCCCACCTCCTTGACCTGACACAACCTGTCCATTATCTTCCCCACCTGTCTACCCAACCCTTCTCACTGACCAATCCCTACTGCCCCCTACTTGCATCTACCTATCACCATCCCGCCTTCCTTCCCCCAGCCCCACTCCCCCTTCCCTCTATTTATTTTCCAGCTGCCTTCCCCCTCCCCAGTCCTCCCACACCCAGCGAGTCGACCTCCTGCTCCTCTGATGCTGCCTGCCTGCTGTGTTCCTCCGGCTTCACATTGTATTGACTCTGGCTCCAGCATCTGCACTGCATACTGAAGTTGTGATCAACGGTGAATGCTGATAGTATATCATCACTCTGCTGTTGCACCACTTCACAGGACACACACCACAGAATCTTTCCACTATATCACTAATACACACAATATGTAACTTTTCCCCAGTGCTGTTTTAAGTTGTACTGGTGAACTGTTAGCACCTGTAATTTATTAATTCCTCACTAATATTGTACATTCACAACAACTACATTTATGAAGAACAAAAACAGGGCTTGCTGGAAATACTCAGCATGTCTGGCATCTGTGAAGAAAAATGAGAGTTAAGATTTCGCATCCAGTGGCCTCTCCTCAGAACTGAGGGCAGCTAGGAAAGCGTTTGTTTTTTTTTGCAGAAGACACGGTGTGGAGAATGGATAAGGAACACACAATAGGTGCAGATCATTTTCATTCTCAGTGTTAAACTTGCCTCACCCCTGACAGCAAACTCTTGTGCTCTTTCCAAGTACCATTTCTACCCCTACCCCTCCCCCTCCCCCACCTGTCTTCTGCAAAAAATAAATCCTAGTTGCCATCAGTTCAGAGGAAAGGTCACTGGACCTGAAACATTAACTGGGATTTCTCTCCATCGATGCAATCAGAGCTGCTGAGCTTTTCCAGCAATTTCTGTCTTTGTTACCTGATTTCCAACATCTGCAGTTCTTCCTCACTTTTAATTTATGAAGAATATTTTTCTAATTTTCACTTCACAATTATCAAAGCAAAGTTCTTAAATATCTCACTGTTGTGGTGAAATAGATAAGAGGAAGAAACAAGGGCCTAAGGAAGTGTATGAAGATACTCTGAGATGGAAAGAAATCATAGACACGTTTCTCCAATAGTTAGGGAGAAAAATTAGAAAGCGAGTTCTCATGTATAACAATGCGTATGCAGGAATCAGTATAAGGAATCTTGCTCTTCATAAGTTTCCTGATAATATAAAGATATTTATGAACGTTAGGACAATCAGATTTAGATGTGAGGGTGGAATGGGCACTTGCTTGTTCATTATAACTTAATGTGGATAATGTAACACTGAACATGCATAGGTTTTGAAGAAAAGATTACTCAATGCAAAAAGACCTGCTCTAGTACATGAACCGCATAAAGGTCATAACTGATGCTGCGATGTCATGGCAACAGTCAATAAAGCATTAGGATCTATTGCCAGGACTACCCAACCAGAAAATAAGAACCATTCTGTTCTGCTGAAACTTGCTGTGGCCTCATTTGGGATGTTGTGCCTGGTTTTTGATCCCTCTTATGCTGGGTGATATAGCGACCATGGAAAATGTTAAATAATTGGCCATTACATTGATATGTAATTTCAAGACTGCTATTACCACAATATGTTTGGAGAACATTTCATTATTTTAGCAAACTTCATGAGGTGACTTGATTGATGTCTTTAATGACATACAAACACCATTTGAACTACAGAGGTCAAAGAGACTCAAGGAGCATGTAAGATAACAAAGTGTGAAGCTGGATGAACACAGCAAGCCAAGCAGCATCTCAGGAGCGCAAAAGCTGATGTTTCAGGCTTAGACCCTTCATCAGAGAGTCTCGGCCCGAAACGTCAGCTTTTGTGCTCCTGAGATGCTGCTTGGCTTGCTGTGCTCATCCAGCTTCACACTTTGTTATCAAGGAGCATGTATCTAATTTACAGAGTTTAGATAGGAATCTCATTCACACTTTGCATGAATTATCTGACTCTGTTACCCGTATATTTTATGTCTCCCAGGAAATTATATGGTTGTCGGAGGACAGGAGGAGAACAGGGTGATGATGGCGTGGTAATGTTGCTGACCTGGTAATCTGGTATCTGGGAATATTGTTCTCAGGACATGGTTTTGAATCCTACAATGGGCAGAAGATGAAATTTGATTTCAAGACAGATTAGAATTAAAATAGCTAGACTAATGTGACCAATGCAACCACAGTTAGTTATTGTAAATGCCCATTTGCTTCACCAATGCCATTTATTGAAAGACATCTGCCATCCTTACCTGGTATGCACTACACAAGACTCCAAATGCACAGCAATGTGGTTGCATTTTAACTGACCTCTGAAAAGATCAAGTGAGCTACTCAGTTGAAGGGCAATTAGGGATGGATAACAAATGTTGGTTTCACCACCACTCCCACATCCCATAAGTGAGTTTAAAAAGCTGCTCTTAAGTCCCTAAGGAGACAAGAAATAGGAGCAGGAATACACCACATAGTCCCTCACACCTGCTGCACCATACAATACGAATATGGCTAATCATATGCCTCGATTCCACTTCCCTGTTTGTGCCTTAGTTACCCGAGAGACTAAAAACCAGAGGAAACAAGGTTTGAGATTACTTTTCAGAAGTATTAGTGAGAAGATGGCACAGGTTTTTTTCTAGTTCATTGTTTGTTGTTGTCATGGCAGGAGAATTCGGCCCTGTGGAACGCTCCTCCTGCAATATATGGGAAATAAGGGCATTTCCTATATCCATGGTGGCCATGTGTGCAGGAATGTGTTCAGCTGCCACTCCTGGTGGCCCATATGGAGAGATTGGAACTATGGATGGACTCATTATGTCGCATGATGCAGAGGACATCATGGAAAACTTGTTCATTGAGTTGGTCACACTGCCATTGGGCAGGAAAGTATTGGGTGGCCACTAGAAGGACCGTTAAGTGTGGACAGATGGTGCAGGAGTCCCTTTTGGCCACCTCCCTCTCAAACAGATTCATCCTGTTGGGGGAGGGTGACCTCTTAAGTGGAAGCAGTAACAGCCAACTTTGTGGTACCACGGCTGCACAGCAGAGGACGACAAAATCTTGGACAGACTCAGTTACGAGGGGAACTAACAGGTAATTCTGTGGCTGCAAACAAGACTCTCAAATGGTATGGTGCTTCCTGGGTGCCAGGTTCAGGGAAATCTCACAGCAGCTGCAGGGCATTCTGAAGGGGGAAGGCAAACAACGATCAGTGTGGCGCATGTCTGCATCAACAACATAGGCTAAAAAAAAGAAATCAGGTCCTGCAACAGGAAACTAGAGAGTTAGGTCATAAACTCAAGTGGAAGAATATCCTAAGGTTGCAATCTTTGTGCCATATGCTGGTGACTACAGGAATGGGAAAAGGGGTCAGATGAACATGTGGCTAAAAGAATGATGTAGGAAGGAAGGCTTTCGACTTCTGGATCATTGGGACAGTTTCTGGGGTGAGTAGGACCTGTAGCAGCTGGAATTTAACCCTGATGAGCGTGAGGTGATTCATTTTGGGAGGTCTAATTAGGGAAGGATATACATATTAATGTTATACATAAACTGGAAAGGACCCAATATCATTGTTAGGAAGCCTGCTTGTACTGTTGGGGAGGTTTTAAACTGGTTTGGTAGATGGATGAGATACAGAGTAAAGTTGGGAGCAAGATTCAGTCAGATATAAAAGGATTATGAGGTCAGCCCAGAAGGTAGAGTTGACATGGGTAGGATAAGCCACATGAGAGGACTGAAGGACTAAATTGTATATGAATCAATGCCAGGAGCCTGACTGGCAAATCAAATGAACTTAGAGCATTTCCACAGCACATGGAAATATGATTTGTTGGGACAATGTCTCAGAAGGCTCTTCTAATGACGCCATCGAGGGAGAGTTTAGAAATAAAAAAAACATGCTGGGATTACACTACAGGCCTCCCATCAGTCAGAGAGAGACAGAAGATCAGATATGTCAACAAATCACAGTGATGTGAGAGGAAGAGGATCAACGTATTAGGGGATTTCAACTTTGCTAACATTAACTGGGATCTTTTCAGTGTGAAAGAATTACACAGGGTAGAATTTTTAAAGGGCATCCAGCAGAGATTTTTGCTCCAATACATAGATAGTCCAATTAGAGAGCAGTGCCAGACCTAATCCTACAGAAAGAAGCTTCCCAAGTGGTTGAAGTATCAGTGAGCAATCATAACACCATACACTATAAATTTATGGAAAGGAAAGTGTTGAAATTGGGGGAAGGCCAATTCCAATCTTATTCGATAGGATCTGGCAAATCTGGGAGCAGCTACATGCAGGAAATTTTACATTTAAAACATGGAAACCTTTTAAAAATTTTACTGTGAGAATTCAGGTCGAGCGTATTCCTCAAATAGTGAAGGGCAAAGGGCAGTAGGTTCAGGAAACCCAGAATGTCAAGCGATATTGAGAGTTTGATGAAGAGAAAGAAGGAAGTTTATGTTAGGGACAGAACATTAAAAAGAACACAAGGTAGACTCTTCAGAGGTACAGAGGTAGAAGGGGTGCCTAAAAAATGTATTAGGAGGACCACAAAATATCTTTGGCAGGTAAGAATAAGGAAAACCCTAAGCTATTTTAAGTACAGTGAAAGCAAAAGAATTACCAGGAAAGACTGGAGCCTATTCGATACCAAAGGGGCAATCTACACAGAGAGCGAAAGGATGTGGGTGAGGTCTTAATTTAATATTTCTCCTTTGTAGTCACAAACGAGCAAGGCACGATTGATGGAGATTTCAGTTGGGGTTCTGAGGTTCTCGAGTATGTTAAGATTAGTAAGGAGAAGTTATTTGATGTATTAGTGGGCAGAAATGTGCATAAATCCCCAGGGCTTGGCGAGATATATCCCAGGCTACTATGGGAGGCAATAAAGGAGATTTCTGGGGCCTTAGCTTCGGGTGAAGTGCCAGATGACTGAAGGATAATGACTGTGGTCCCGTTGTTCAAGAGATATTGCAGGGATAGGCCAGGTTTTCGTAGACCACTTAGCCTGACATCAGTTGTACAGGTATACAGCATGGAAACAGGCCATTTGTCCAACCTGTCCATGCTGACCAAGTTTCCTCACCTGAACAGGCCCCATTTCCCTGTGTTTGGCCCATATCCCTCTGCACGTTTCCTGTCCATGAACCTGTCCAAATGTCTTTGAAATGTATCTGCATATAACACTTTGTCTGGCAGCTCGTTCCATTTACGCATTACCCTCTGGTAGGGGAATTATTGGAAAAACTTCTGAGGAGAGGCATTAATTAACACTGGGAAAGGCAGGATTGATCAGGGATAGTCAACACAGATTTGTCGAAGGGAGATAAATTTAATTGTATTGTGGAATAAGTGATGAAATATTTTGATGAGGGTAATGCAGTTGTTGCATTCACATGGACTTCAAACGGCCTGTGACAAGGTTCAACATGAAACGCTGATCCAAACGGTCAGGGTCCATGGGATCCACCACAAGTGGGCAAACTGGGTCCAAAGTTAACTTATGAATAGGAAGCCTAGTGGCCCTCATGGTATTATTGCTAGACTATTAATCCAGAGGCCCAGATAATGTTCCGGGGACCTAGGTTAAAATCCCACAAGAGAAGATGGTGGAATTTGAATCCAATTAAATAAAAACCGCAAGTGACAATCTACTGATGTCCATGAAACCATTGTTGACTGTTGGAAAAGGCCATCTGGTTCACTAATATCCTTCAGACCTGCAACATTCACCTGGTCTGGTCTACATGTGACTCCAGGCAAACAGCATTGTGGCTGACTCTCAACTGACCTCTGAAATGGGCTTGCAAGCCATTCAGTTTGACCAATCGCTACAAAGTCTCAAAAAAAATTAAACTGGATGGATTACCAGGCATCAACCTAAGCACCGGAAAAGGCAACAGCAGAATCAGCCCTGTTGAGCCTGCAAAGTCCTCCTCACTAACACTGGCGGATGTGTGCCAAAATTGGAGAGCTGTCTCACAGACCAGTAAAGCAGCAGCCTGACACATTCATACTCATGGAATCAGATCTTAAAGACAATGGCCAAAGCACCATCATCACCATCCCTGGAATTGTCCTGTCTCATTGGCAGGGTAGACCCAGCAGAGGTGTTGGCACAGTGGTATACAGTCATGGAGAGCTGCTGTGGGATTCTTCAACATTGACTCCAGACTCCATGAAGTCTCATGGCATCAGGTTAAACATGGCCAAGGAAACCTCCTGCTAATTACCATGTACCATCCTCCCACAGCTGATGAATTGGTCCTCCTCTGTGTTGAGCAACATTTAGAGGAGGCATGGAGGATGGCCAGGGCACAAAATGTACTCTGGGTGGGGTTTTCAATGTCCACTAACAACAGTGACTCGGCAGAAACACTACTGATGGAGCTCGTGTCCGAAAGGACATGGCTGCTCGACTGTGTAAGCAGCAAGTGGTGAGGGAGCCAACAGGAGGGAAAAGCATACTTGAACTCATCCTTATCAATCTGCCAGCTGTAGATGCATCTGTCCATGACAGTACAGGTAAGCGTGGCTATTGCATAGTCCTTGTGGGGACGAAGTCCCGCCTTCACATTGAGAACAACCTCCATCATGTTGTATGGCACTATCACTGTGCGAAATGGGACAGACTCGAACAGATCTAGCAACTCAAGGCTGGGCATCCATGAGGCACTGTGGGTCATCAACAGCAGCAGAACTGTACTCTAGAACAATCTGTTACCTCATGGGCTGGCATAACCCCCACTCAACCATTACCATCAAGCCAGGGGATTAACCCTGGTTCAGTGATGAGTACAGGACAGCATGCCAGGAGCAACATTGAATACCTGAAGCTGACGTGTCAACCCGGTGAAGGCAGGAAACAGGACTACTTGCGAGCTAAACAACATTAGCACCAAGCGATAGAGAGAGCTAAGCAATCCCACAACGAACAATTTAGATCTAAGCTCTGCAGTCCTGACACATCCAGTCACGAATGGTAGTGGACAATTAAACAACTCAATGAGGAGGCAGCTCCATAAATATCCCCATCCTCAATGATGGAAGAGCCCAGCAGATCAGCACAAAAGATAAGGCTGAAGCTTCAGCAGCAATTGTCAACCAGGAATATTGAGCGGATGATCCGTCTCAGCCTCCTCTAGTGGTCCCCAGCATTACAAATACCAGTCTTCAGCCAATTCAATTCGCCCCACATGATTTCAAGAAAGGGTTTGAGACACTGGATACTGCAAAGGCTATGGGCCCGAACAATATTCCGGCAATAGTACTGAAGATTTGTGCTCCAGAACTTGCCGCTCCATGAGCCAAGCTGTTCCAGTACAGTTACAACACTGCTATCTAACCGACAAGGTGGAAAATTGCCCAAGTATGCCCTGTACATAAAAATGCAAACCCAACCCAGCCAATTAATGTGCCACATTTGACTCTAGATCATCAGTAAAGTGATGGATGGTGTCATCAACAGCACTATCGAGCAGCACCTGCACAGCAATCCCCTGCTCAGTGACGCCCAGTTTGGGTTCCACCAGGGCACTCAGCTCCTGATCTATTTACAGCCTTGGTTCAAACATGGAAAAAGAGCTGAATTCCAGAGGTGAGGGGAGAGTGATAGCCCTTGATATCAAGGCTACATTCAAAGGAGTAAGGTATCAAGGAGCTCTCAGAAAACTGGAACCAAAGGGTATCGTGGGCAAACTCTCCAGTAGATGGAGTCATACCTGACACATAAGAAGATGATCATGATTGTTGGAGGTCAATCATCTCAACTCCAGGTCAACTCTGCAGGAGTTCCTCATGGGAGTGTCCTCAGCTGCCTCACTAATGACCTTCCCTCCATTATAAGGTCAGAAGTTGGAATGCTCACTGATGATTGCCCTATATTTGGTACAATTTTCAGAAATTGAAGCAGTTCATATCCAAATGCAACAAGATCTGGACAGTATCCAGTGCTTGCACTAACAAGTAGCAAACAACATTCACGCTACATGAATGCTAGGCTGTGACCATCACCACCATTCCTTGACATTCAATGGTCTAACCATCACTAAATCCCCCATTATCTACATCCTGGGAGTTATCGTTGATCAGAAACTCAACTAGACTTACCACAAATTCAGCAGCTGCAAGAGCAGGTCAGAGGCGTGGAGTAGTGCAACAAGAAACTCACGCCCTTTCTCCAAAGGCCTGTTCACCATCTACAAGGCACAAGTCTTTATGCTTTGTAGATGGAATACTCCCCCCTTTCCTGGATACATTCAATCCCAACAACAGTCAAGAAGCTTGGCACCATCCAGGACAATGCAGCCTGGTTGACTGGCACAGCATCCACTCCCTCCACCATCGATGGTCAGCAGCAACTGTGTGTACTATCTACAAGATGTACTGCTGAAATTCAACAAAGATCCTCCATCCAGAATGACAAAGGCAGCAGATATATGAGAACACCACCACCTTCAAGTTCCCCTCCAAGCCACTTACCATCCTAACTTGGAAATAAATCACTGTTCTAAACTGTTGCTGGGTCAAAATCCTGGAATTCCCTCCCTAATGGCATTGTGGGTCAACACACAGCAGGTGGACTGCAATGGTTCAAGAAGGCAGCTCGCTACCACCTCTTCAAGAGCAATGATAGATGAAGTAACAAATGCTGGCCAGCCAGTGAAACCCACATCCTGCAAAATATATTAAATAAAGGCTATAGTTGAGGGTTGCTTTTGTATTTGGAAGCCTGTGACCAGTGGCGGACCACAAGGATCAGTACTGGGACCTTTGTTATTTGTTATGTACATTAACACCTTGAATGTGAATGTGGACAGTATTGTGAGCAAGTTTGCATATGACACAAAATTGGTGGTATTATTGATCGTAAGGAAGATGGTCTCATGCTATTGTCTGATATTGATCAGGTGGCAAATTGGGCACAATAACGGCAGATGGAATTTAATCCTGCTAAGTGTGAAGTGATTCATTTTTGGAGGTCTAATAAGGGAAGGATTTACATGTTGAATGGTAGATCCCTCAGCAGTACTGAGAAATAAAGGGAGCTTGGTGTGCTAGTCCATAGACCCCTGAAGGTGTCAGCACAGGTAGACAGGGTGGTGAAGGAGGCTTAGCTGGGACTATTTCGGAGTATGAAAGCCTGGTTACAGCACTTGAGAATGTGGTGAGGACTGACTATTTGGAAAGCTGATTGTTACACCTCATTTTTAAACAAACAGTAACTGCATGGAATGAAAGTTGCAGACACAACTGATTTCATTTTGAAGGTAAACCTTAATTGTGAAACGTTTTACCCCAATTAGTACTCACCGTTTGCAAATGCTGACTTTAGGCGAAACGTGCCACGAACATGACAATGACATTAGTTCTGCATCTCAACTATCAGCACATTCAAAGATTGCATCCTACCAAATTCAGCAACCTCATTTGCTACGGTTCCCACTCCTGCAGTGTCCAAAAAAACCTCCCCAGAGTCTTAGTGCCAATGCAGTCAAGACTCTTCAGACCTTGGTGTCTGTGGCAGGATGCATGGCCCAGCTAGTCTTCTTCTGTCCGTCATTTGAGTACACAAATCACCATTTAAATCACCTTCTAACACCATGGTGTTGTTTTAGTCAGGTTCGTAAATTGTGGGCGTTCCCTGAAAGACAAGGTCTCCATGTTTGTTTCAGCATTTCACATGGCATTTTCTTTTCCAAACAAACCCACTGTTTTGCTTATTGAATGTCTAGCCCCCCTGCAATCTGTCCCACTTGCTACTTCCCACCCACCAACCCTCCTGTTTGCTCTCCTTCCACTCCCTCCTTCAATCTTTCCCACTGCCCGTCTCCTGCCCTCTTCAGTGAGGGCTTGTCAGAGGGAAGCAGTGAGACAGAGCATTGTAGCAGGAAGCAGGAAGTGGCAGAGGTGAAAGAGGGAAGCATTGAGAGTGTGGTAAATTGAAAGAGATCCTCAATTAGCAACAGGAGTAAATATTCGCGAAGATTCAGGCAGCATAGTGGCACAGTGATTAGAACTGCTGCCTCACAGGACCAGTGACCCGGATTCAATTCCAGCCTTGGGCGACTATGTGGAGCTGGCACATTCCACTTGCATCTGAGATAATGGGAACTGCAGATGCTGGAGAATTCCAAGATAATAAAATGTGAGGCTGGATGAACACAGCAGGCCAAGCAGCATCTCAGGACCACAAAAGCTGACGTTTCGGGCCTGGACCCTTCATCAGAGAGGGGGATGGGGGGAGGGAACTGGAATAAATAGGGAGAGAGGGGGAGGCGGACCGAAGATGGAGAGTAAAGAAGATAGGTGGAGAGAGTATAGGTGGGGAGGTAGGGAGGGGATAGGTCAGTCCAGGGAAGACGGACAGGTCAAGGAGGTGGGATGAGGTTAGTAGGTAGATGGGGGTGCGGCTTGGGGTGGGAGGAAGGGATGGGTGAGAGGAAGAACCGGTTAGGGAGGCAGAGACAGGTTGGACTGGTATTGGGATGCAGTGGGTGGCGGGGAAGAGCTGGGCTGGTTGTGTGGTGCAGTGGGGGGAGGGGACGAACTGGGCTGGTTTAGGGATGCAGTAGGGGAAGGGGAGATTTTGAAACTGGTGAAGTCCACGTTGATACCATTAGGCTGCAGGGTTCCCAGGCGGAATATGAGTTGCTGTTCCTACCTCCCCACCTATACTCTCTCCACCTATCTTCTTTACTCTCCATCTTCGGTCCGCCTCCCCCTCTCTCCCTATTTATTCCAGTTCCCTCTCCCCATCCCCCTCTCTGATGAAGGGTCCAGGCCCGAAACGTCAGCTTTTGTGCTCCTGAGATGCTGCTTGGCCTGCTGTGTTCATCCAGCCTCACATTTTATTATCCACTTGCATCTGCATGGGTTTCCTCTGGGTGCTCCGGTTTCCTCCCACATCCACAGATTTTCAAGTTAGGTGGACTGGCTATGATAAATTGTCCCATAGTGTCCAGGGATGAGCAGACTAGGTGGAATAGGCGTGGGAAATATAGGGTTACAGGGAAAGGGGGCTGCTGGGTCCAGGTGAGATGCTGTCTAAAGGATTGGTGCCTCCTCGATAGGCTGAATGGCCTCTATCTGCATTGGAGGTGTTCCATGATTTGTTGGACCATTAAGCTTCAAGGCAATAATTACAGATCAGTGAGGTAGCCAAAATTATTTTTGTTTTGCACACTTTTGTCTCACACATTTCCTTTTTTTTCTGTTTAGTTATTCATTTATATATCCTGTTTGTGATTGATGCCCTTGCTTCAGGGATAAATGCACTGATTTCCCGAGTCTTCATGAACCAGTGCAGATACATGTAGGGGGCTGGGATATCTTGTCAGCGGCCACTTATCTGCAACACCTACATTCTCAAGCCTTGATTTCTGATGTGCACATGAAGACACTTTATCACCATAAATTTTCATGTTAATTTGGAAGGAGCAGAAGCTGGTGGGTGGGGGTGGGGTGTTGCGAACTGCATTCACAAAACACTGTTTGCCATTTTTGCATTACATTCAGAATGGTGGCCTGCTTCATTTAGCTCCTCATCATGGTCATCTGAGCACTGTTTCTCTTTGAATTATCCCTTCAGTGTTGTTGCATTTTGCTTCAAGAACTAAACAATTTCCTGCCGCATTTGCTGTCGTCAGGGAGGTAGTATGTCTTCTTATTGACAGTTTCCTGACGTACTTCAATTATTACCAGGAACCGTAGGTTCAGTAGAGTTCAGGTGGGTGAGTGGATGGAAAAATAATGAAGTGGCACTCGATGAAGCATCCAGTATAAATCTGTCGCTATCTGAAATTTCATTTGCAGATTTCCTCACACCTTAAAAGTGTGAAATACCATTAATCAGTATGAATCACACAATAGCATCATACAAGTCACAGATGCTTTGCACAAGGTTCGGTACCTGACCAATCCCCCTGTAGAAGTGATATAATGTCAGAACATAAGAACTAGGAGCAGGAGTAGGCCATCCTGCCCCTCGAGCCTGCCCCGCCATTTAATAAGATCATAGCTGATATTTTTGAGACTCAGCTCCACTTACCCACCCGCTCACCTTAATGCTTAATTCCTTTACTGTTCAAAAATTTATCTAGCCTTGCCTTAAACACATTCAGTGAGGTAGCTTCAACCACTTCATAGGGCAGGGAATTCCACAGATTCACAATCTTTTGGCAGAAGAAGTTCCTCCTGACCTCAGTCCTACATCTGCTTCTCTTTATTTTGAGCCTATGGCCCTTAGTCCTAGTTGCACCTGCTAGTGGAAACAACCTCCCTGCCTCCACTTTACCTATTCCCTTCATAATCTCATATAAGATCTTCCCTAATATTCTGAATTCCAATGAGTAAAATCCCATCCTACTTAGTCTCTCCTCATAATCCAATCCTCTCAACTCTGGAATTAACTGAGTGAATCTCCTCTGTACCCCCTCCAGTGTTAGTATATCTCTTCTCAAGTAAGGAGACCAAAACTGCGCACAGTATTCCAGTGTGGCCTCACCAGGACTCGATACAGCTGCAGTACAGCCTTCCTATTTTTAAACTCCATCCCTCTAGCAATGATAGACAAAATTCCATTTGCCTTTTTAATTATCTACCGTACCTGCAATCCTACTTTTAGCGATTCATGCACAAGGACACCCAAGTCCCTCTGCAGACCAGCGTGCCACAATGTTTTAACATTTAAAACATAATCCATTTTTCTGTTATTCCTACCAAAATGGGCAACCTCTCAGTTATCAACATGGTATCTGGTCACAGACAAAGCTTTCACTGGGCGTATGTTGTTGAAAATGATTAAAGTTTGGGAATCAGGGTTCATTCCAGCAATTCTTGCTTCTCATTGCCAAATAAAACAGCCTGAGCTCAATCAATCCGGACACAGCACTATCACTATTGCACTTGTTAAGAAATGCAAACAAGCAGGATATTTGTTATCTGCCACTTCACTTTTTCGGAAGATAAAGAAACAATTCTGAAGGGCATTGCAATACAGTGTTGAGATCGAAACCATCAAATTCAAACACAGAATTTAACTTTTTCACTTTAAAACATGAGCCGTTCACCTCTTGTGCTGAACTAAGACATCTGTGAACCTGAGTCCTGCATAAGCTATAAATGGATGTTAAAATCCTCATCTTATTTCACAGCAAAACCACTGACATTCACCTCCTCAGCATCATCAAATTTTCCCAACCTTAGCGCCATTACTGCTGAGACTGTCACCCTTGCCTTGGGCATCACAAGGCTGCACTGGCCCATTGTTTTCTGCATCAGCCTTCCAATCTCTTCTGTCCATACACTCCAATGTCCAAGCTCTGTTCCATATATCTTAAACAATAATTCATTCACACATATCACTGCCATTTTGGTTGACCCAGCCTGATTTGCTGTTACGTATTGTGATATATTTTAAAACATTAACTTCATCTAACACTCCTTATTTCCTTCATCTTATTCCACAAGCTCCATTAGCCAATATTCCATTCTGCCAATTCACAGAATTACAACTATTTACATCATAGATGGAGGCCATTTAGCCCAGAGTAGTTGTGTTTTCGCTTTGAAGCAGCATTTTAATTGGTGCCACTCCCCTACCTTTTCCCCATTGTATCAACATATTTCCTTTACAGGTAATTTACCAATTTCCTTTCAAAGCCTCAATTGGTACTGGTTCCACAGCACTCTCTCAAATGTTTTGTGCCTTTCTCCAACTGCTTACATTGTGTGAGAAAGATATTCCTCATTCCACAGTTATTGCTTTTAGTCATTGCTTTCTGGTTGTCAATATTTCAATTGAAGGAAACAATTTATCTAGTTCTGCAACTTTCCTCCCAAGCGTCTCTTCTCCAAGGACTAAAGTCCTAATATCTCCACTCGATCCATGCCACTAAAGTTCCTCATCTCTACAACCAGCCTTATGAATGTTTCCAGCACTCTTGTGAATGTCTTTATACTCTTATTAAAATGTGACGCCCAGAACTGGATGCAATATTCCAGCTGAGGTCAAGCCAGTGATTTATATTGGTTTGACACAACTTTCTTGTTTTTGTACTTTGTGACTCCATGGTAAAGCCTAGTGGCTCTATGAAGCACACTTCCAACCTGTGCAACCACCTTCAATGATTTAAATGGATATAGATCCAGGTCTTGTGCTTCTGCAGCCCCTTCAGAATTTACCCTTCTCCTTTCCAAAATAAATCACTGCAAATTCCCAGCATTAAAATGTCTGACGAAAACTGTGACACTGTCATCATTATGATTCATAATACTTTCACATTTCACGTTCCACAAGCTTTGAATTGAGAGAAAGTTCACTGCTTGTCAGGAAGAGCTTTTCCAGGGAATTCCACGATAAATTTTCCTCCAGTTGGAAAACAACTGTTCACTATAATGATAGTGGAACTGCCAATGCTAGAGAATCTGAGATAACAAAGTGCAGAGCTGGACGAACACAGTAGGCGAAGCAACATCAGAGGAACAGGAAAGCTGACGTTTCTGGTCTGGACCCTTCTTCAGAAAGGGGAGTAGGGGAAGATGATTCTGAAATAAATAGGGAGAGAGGGGGAGGCAGGTAGAAGATGGATAGAATAGAAGATAGGTGGAGAGGAGACAGACAGGCCAAAGAGGCGGGATGGAGCTAGTAAAGATGAATTTAGATGGAGAGTCAGTAGGCTTGAAGTACATATTGGTTTCCAGGTGGTTGCCAGAGATGGAGGGCGAGGAAGGAGAGCGAGATATTAGAGATGGTCCAGGTGAACGTAAGGCTGGGGTGGAAGGTGTTAGGCCTCTTGTAACTGATAACCATTTCAAGCTTACTGACTCCCACAGCTACCTGAAATACACCTCCTCTCACCCATCTTCCAGCAAAAATGCCATTCCCGACTCCCAATTCCTTTGCCTCCACCGCTTCTGCTCCCGAGATAAGGCATTGCACTCCCAGACATCCCAGATGGCCTCGTTTTTCAAGGACCACAACTTCCCCTTCACAGGGGTTGAAAACGCCTTCAACCATGTCTCTCGCATTTCCAGCAACTCATCCCTCACACCCCCTCCCCGCAATAATAACCAAAACAGAATCCCCTTGTCTTCACATACCACCCCACCAACCTCCGGATCCAAAGCATCATCCTCCGGCACTTTCGCAATCTGCAATCCGACCTCACTACCAAAGACATTTTTCCCTCCCCACCCTTAGCTGCTTTCTGGATGGGCCACTCTTCCGTGACTCCCTTGTCCGCTCCACACTGTCCACCAGCCCCACCACCACCGACACTTTTCCTTGCCACCTCAGGAAGTGCAACACCTGTCCCTACACCTCCCCCCTCAACCCCATCCCAGGGCCTAAGAAGACCTTCCACATCAAACAGATGTTCACCAGCACATCTACTAATGTAGCATACTGTATCTGCTGTTCCCAATGTGGCTTCCTCTAGATCGGAGAAACCAAGCGGAGGCTTGGGGAACAGTTTATGGAATACCTTGGCTCGGTTCATGACAAACGACTGCATCTCCCAGTCATGAAGCATTTCAACACCCCTCCCCACTCCCTGAACAAAATGTCCTTCCTGGGCCTCCTGCAGTGCCACAATGATGCAACCCAAAGGTTGCAGGAACAGCAACTCATATTTTGCTTGGGAACCCTTCAGCCCAATTGTATCAATGTGGACTTTACAAGCTTCAAAATCTCCCCTCCACCGACTGCATCCCAAAACTAGCCCAGGTCATCCCCGTCTCCTTAACCTGTCCTTCCTCCCACCTATCCCCTCTTCCCATCTCAAACCCCACCCCCATCTCCCACGTACTAGCCTCATCCCACCTCCTTGACGTGTCCCCTCCCTAATTTCCGACCTACACTTAGCTTTACTGTCTCCTTCCCGGCATCTTTGACCTGTCTATTTGTTCTCCACCTATCTTCTCCTTTATCCATCTTCTATCTACCTCCCCCTCTCTCCCTATTTATTTCAGAATCCCCTTCACCTCCCCAATTTCTGAACAAGCATTGAGACCCAAAACATCAGCTTTCCTGCTCCTCTCTTGCTGCTTGGCCTGCTGTATTCATCCAGCTCTACACCTTGTTATCTCTGCTTCCAGACTGAAGTCTTTTAAGTCTTTCTCTGAAACACAACACAGAATGCTGCAAACTAATATTAATGACAAAACAGAAACTTATTATGCAAAAGAAATGATAAAATATGGAACTGAAAAAAGAACTTAATAATTTCAAAATAGATGGTAAAATACCTTCCCAATGATTCCAAAAGTGTTTTTAAAAATACTCAGACCAGAAATTCTATCAGAGATAATGGGAACTGCAGATGCTGGAGAATCCAAGATAATAAAATGTGAGGCTGGATGAACACAGCAGGCCAAGCAGCATCTCAGGAGCACAAAAGCTGACATTTCGGGCCTAGACCCTTCATCAGAGAGGGGGATGGGGTGAGGGTTCTGGAATAAATAGGGAGAGAGGGGGAGGCAGACCGAAGATGGAGAGAAAAGAAGATAGGTGGAGAGAGTATAGGTGGGGAGGTAGGGAGGGGATAGGTCAGTCCAGGGAAGATAGACAGGTCAAGGAGGTGGGATGAGGTTAGTAGGTAGGAGATGGGGGTGTGGCTTGGGGTGGGAGGAAAGGGATGGGTGAGAGGAAGAACAGGTTAGGGAGGGAGAGACAGGTTGGACTGGTTTTGGGATGCAGTGGGTGGAGGGGAAGAGCTGGGCTGGTTGTGTGGTGCAGTGGGGGGAAGGGACGAACTGGGCTGGTTTTGGGATGCGGTGGGGGAAGGGGAGATTTTGAAGCTGGTGAAGTCCACATTGATACCATTGGGCTGCAGGGTTCCCAAGCGGAATATGAGTTGCTGTTCCTGCAACCTTCGGGTGGCATCATTGTGGCACTGCAGGATGCCCATGATGGACATGTCATCTGAAGAATGGGAGGGGGAGTGGAAATGGTTTGCGACTGGGAGGTGCAGTTGTTTGTAGCGAACCGAGCGGAGGTGTTCTGCAAAGCGGTCCCCAAGCCTCCGCTTGGTTTCCCCAATGTAGAGGAAGCCACACCGGGTACAGTGGATGCAGAATACCACATTGGCAGATGTGCAGGTGAATCACCAGCTTCAAAATCTCCCCTTCCCCCACCGCATCCCTAAACCAGCTCAGTTCGTCCCCTCCCCCCACTGCACCACACAACCAGCCCAGCTCTTCCCCCCAACCCACTGCATCCCAAAGCCAGTCCAACCTGTCTCTGCCTCCCTAACCTGTTCTTCCTCTCACCCATCCCTTTCCTCCCACCCCAAGCCGCACCCCCATCTCCTACCTACTAACCTCATCCCACCTCCTTGACCTGTCCGTCTTCCCTGGACTGACCTATCCCCTCCCTACCTCCCCACCTATACTCTCTCCACCTGGCTTCTTTTCTCTCCATCTTCGGTCCGCCTCCCCCTCTCTCCCTATTTATTCCAGAACCCTCACCCCATCCCCCTCTCTGATGAAGGGTCTAGGCCAGAAACATCAGCATTTGTGCTCCTGAGATGCTGCTTGGCCTGCTGTGTTCATCCAGCCTCACATTTTATTATCTCAGACCAGAAATTCTCTTCTCTTTTATATCAGCAGGTTTAATTTAACCATGGCTTCAACTCTCTGTCTTAAGAATTGCATAGCCACTTCGTAGGGCCTTCATATAATTCTGCTCAGACCTTAGAACATAGAAGAGTATAGCACATTGTCGGCCCTTCGGCCCACAATGCTGTGCCGACCTATTATCCTACTCTCAGATCAAACTAACCTTTTTACATTTTACTATCATCCATGTGGCTAGCTAAGACTTGCTTAAATGTCCCTAATGTATCTGACTCCACTACCACTGCAGGCAGCACATTCTATACACGCACCACCCTCTGTGTAAAGAACCTACCTCTGTCATCTCCCCTATACCTTTCTCCAACTGCCTTAAAGTTATGCCTCCTTGTAATAGTCATTTCTGCCTTGGGAAAAAAGTCTCTGGCTATCCACTCTATCTATGCCTCTCATCATCTTGTACACCTCTATCAAGTCACCTCTCATCCTTCCTTGCTCCAATGAGAAAAGCCCGAGCTCCCTCAACTTTTCATCAGAAGACGTGCCCTCCAATCCAGGCAACATCCTGGTAAAACTCCTCTGCACCCTCTCTAGAGCTTCCATATCTTTCCTATTATGAGGCAACCAGAACTAAACACAATATTCCAAGTGTGGTCTAACCAGGGTTTTATAGAGCTGCAACATAACCTCTCGGCTCTTAAACTCAATTCCCCAGCCAATGAAAGCCAACACACCATACACCTTCTTTACAACTCTATCAACTTGGTAGCAACTTTAAGGATCGATGGATGTGGACCCCAAAATCCCTCTGTTCTTCCACACTGCCAAGAATCCTGCCATTAACCCTGTATTCTGCATTGAAATTCAGCATTCCAAAATGGATCACTTCACACTTTCTCCACTTCAAGTCAATTTGAAGGGTTGTAACAAAACACTTCTGGTCTGGAATGCTGAAACTAATCTGCTTACACTGAGGTAGCATATTTCTTACCAGTTCTAAACTGCCTTTTTTCATCAGAAATAACTGGTTTATCCATTTAATTCCAACAAAGGTAACTGCAAAGCTGCTCAATGGAAACAAAACATTTTCTAAATTATGGGTGTTGTCTCTTATCAACAAAAAAATTCCTGAGCTTCTAAACTAAAAACCTTGTTCACTCTTAATACTGTCACAAAGTAAACAAATTCCCATTCATCTCCAAGAACTCATTAAGTCTGTTTATTTTTTGAAGAAATTACCTTGGCTGCACAAAAACTTACAAATGAATCATTAATTCCTTCAAAAACACAGGCTAAAACCTTCATGCCACTAACTCAGTTTCAAACTCTAAAATACATGATGTTAAGATATAGATAATTTGCACATCTTATATCACAAGGGTGATAAATAATTGATGAAGCTAATCTCAGTCACTGTGTCATATAAATTACCACCCATTGGTCCAAAAATGCATGTAAGTTCATCAGTGTCTTTTCGTGAAGGAAATCCGTCCATCTTACCTGGTCTGGCCTGCATATATCTTTAGGTCCACAGCAATTTTATTGCCTCATCACTGGCCTCCAAAAGAGCCCCAGCAAGCCATTCACTTAAAGCGCATTCAGCAATGAGCAACAAATATTTGCCAGCGACAACCAAAAAAAAGCTTCTACCATGGGTTGTTCGGTGACTGAAAAATTAAACATGGATTGATGAGGAAATTATGGATAAACTGATCTGGAGGAAAAACGAAGCTAATTTATGGCTGTTCAACGAGTTCTGCTGAAATATAAATTTGAAAAAAAAATCAAACACCAGATGTACTGCTAAATCTATACCCTATGGCAGTACAACTAATTCATCTTTCCAAAACAAATATTTGCATTTGAACATCTGAATTTTTAAAATACTAGTACTGTCACGAAGACGTGCTTCAGGGTAAATAGGGAATTTAATCCAACGGCTGGAAAATTGAAGTAAAATTCTGTAAACAGAGCTAAAATTGTGCCTTGAGTCAACAGAAAGTCACAAGAGTGGTTAAAGGAGCAAGGAACCACTGTTTATGGCTTTGGAAGGGGATGGTAGCACTGCCTTCGGGCTGAACCGGTAATGGTGTTATGAGAGCATGAGATATAGCAGTAGGAATGAACCGGTCACCCCTCAAGACTGCCCCACCATTTACAAGATAATAGCTGATCCCCCCTGCCCAGGCCTCAACTACTCTCAAATGACCTATCCGCCACACTTCTTCGGGCTAGAGAATTCCATGCATTCAGAACTTAGTAGGAGAAGGCATTCCTTTGCATCTCAGTTTTTAATGGGTGTCCCCTTATTCTGTATCTATGTCCCCTAATTTCAGCAAAAAAAACCGAAATAAGTGAGGATGCTGTAAATCAGAAACAAAAGCAGAAGTTGCTGGCAAAGTTTAGCAGGTCTGGCAGCATCTGTGAAGAAAAGTCAGAGTTAATGTTTCGGGTCCGAGAACTGAAAAAGGATCACCGGACCCGAAATGTTAACTCCCTCCTGAATCATGGGTTGCCTGCAAAATAGGTTTTGGGAGGAGGTGAGGGCAAGGCTGGGGAGGGATTTTAAAACAAGTTTAAAATCAAGGTGTTGCTTAACCAAAGCTGATATACATCAGCAAATGCAGGTGTGATAAGGGAATGTGAATTACTCTGAGTTCAGAAATGGTCGGCAAAGGTTTGGATGACAGCAACAGGTGACAGAACAGCCAGGACTGTGTTGGAATGGTATTATCTAAATGAACCAAAGGTATGAATGAGGGTTTCAGCAGCAATTAAGTTAAGACAGTGGCAAAAGTGAGCAATGCTTCAGAAATGGAGGTAAGCCATCATATTGAGGAAACAAATGAAAGATGTGAAGATTCTTTCAAGATCAAACGTGACACCAAGTATGCAAACAGACTGGCTTTGTCTTAGAATATTGACAGCGAGCAGGACAGAGATAGTGGGTACAGAATGGAGTTTACAGTGAGGACCAAAACTAATAGCTTCATTCTTCCCAGTATTTAAATGGAGGAACTTTGTAATCATCTACTACTGGCTGTCAGCAAAGTACTCTGACAAGTTACAACAATGGAGGAGGTCAAGAGGGGCAGAGGTGGGTATCATGTGAAATTTAATACTATGCCTTTGTTTTTATTACATTGTCAGTCATAAAATAAAACAATCGGAATATATTGCATGATTTGTGTGCAGTGGCTTATTTCACAGGATTGAAATACCACAAAATAGACAAGCAACCCGAAATTGTCAGATATTTTTGTAAAATTGAAAGAAACTTAGAGTGCCTTCTCTAAGAGCTGACACCTGATTTGAAGTGAACTTAGAAAAATGGAAATTGTCATTTGAATCAGAGACAACGAGGCTGAAAGACCAGCATTGTTGGCAGCCAATTGCTGCTGCAACACTGGTATGATTTATATTTCCCTGTTATTTAGCAATACTCATAAAGCAAAGGGACTGAAAATAGATATTTAGATGCCATGTGATGTATTATATAAAATGACAGACTCTAGAATGTGTTATAAATGTGCAATATAATTCAGGGTTAACATGAAGGTAATATATCATGAGCTTCTTCTGTTACATTCTAGGCATTTTAATTAAGCTTGGAACATATTCCCACATGAACATTATTTCATATTGATCACTCCTAATAGACAATGCAACAAACAAATAAGCCACAGTATCATCGTGATTGACGGCAGCAATCATATTCCTTATTGTGACCAAAATAGAACACCTAGGAGTAGGGAAAGAATACTTTTACAAATAAGATGAAAGCTTCACAACGATACCTTTTGTTTTATTATTATGATTCCTAGTTTACAAGTGGAGGCTTCTATTTGTGACATACTTATTTAGATCGCAATCCTCCTTATCTTAAAAGCCAGTCAAGCAACAGTGCCAAATTTTTAATTGAAAAGTAATTTCAATCTAACCAATCAACAAAAATTGTCTGCACAGTTTGACCTTGATTTACTGGTTCTGATGTGCTGAAGCAGGTACTATGAAATATTACATTAAGAAATCACATATGGGGTGGTATACATTTGTCCATGATTTATTTCTGATCTTCTCTCCTGCTTTACCTTGTGATGTTCAAAGTGTTTCACAGCCTGTAAAGGTAGGAATATTTATGTGCAATGGAAATAAACACTGGAAGCCAAAAATTAAAAGAAAACTTCACGTCAATGGTGAAAGACTGTGAACCATCTATTGCTTTAATGGTATGAATAATAATTCTGCTGCCCACTGACATGATAATTAATGGCAATGAGATTTAAAGTGATAATTAAACACAATGAGCAATTATTTTATGGAACAGTAATGTGCATTACTTATGGCAGAATTGTTATTATCATTACATCATTTAATTGCTATTTTCATGGCATTATGCATTTTTTGAAATGCCCAGGGACAAATAATCAGTTTCTATGCCAATGATTTTCATTTGCCAGGAATAGATTAGTGATCAGGTAGCTACTATCACTTCTGGCCTGTTAAACATATGACAACATTTTCCATTTACCACAGGTATGACAGACTTACACACTAACTGATCTGGAGAGAAGAGGGATCAACTGGGTGAGGGCTTGGGTAAAGCGGCTATTTAAAATCTAAAGAAAAATAATGTTGACCAACATCCTTTGAAGCAATGAGGATTTACATCACAGCTTATAAGCCCACAATATTCCTTTGTCCTTCTGGCACCTCACTTCTCGTGAATTTAAATTAATTTGCCCAGATAATAGCCCAGTTATCTGAGAATTAAAATCCATAGCGTGACTGCTGCCGCACGTTTGTTTTGTTCGGGGATTACATGAAGCAATTTTAGATTTTTGATTTTTTTTGTTTCAGTATGTTATTTCTTTTTGCTAATGACATCAGAAACAGCATGGTAATTTCATTTTCAGCCAGGGTGCCTCCTGAATTATGCCCTTGCTGGATAATTGGTAAGTTGCCATGGAAAAGGAACCACGAACAACGGTGAGTAGGGGTTTAAATTGACAGATTTATATTGACTGATTTATATTTTAGATTTTATGTTTCTGAGCATTAAACACAATGGCTGGAGCACCCAGGGAGGTTTGCCACCCAACCTGATTCGGGAACTGCCAGCTTCCTCCCTGCTTCCCAAGTCACCTGGTCTGACAGCCAAGCCACAACGAGAATTGCGGGTAGCCAGCTATTAAGGTCAGGTCCATCGGGACACAGTTTCTTCGGCCTCTGCGTGCACAACAGGGGAATAAAAATTGGGGCCAAGGAGTACCATTGGACATATCCTTTTGAACAAAAATATACCACGATTTTAACGTTATGCATAAGGAAAATGACCTTGCTGTTATTTGGTGCTCCAGGAAAGCCCAAAGTGCTTCACAACCATAAATTGCTTTTTGAAATGTACTTTAGGTAGATGAAGGCTGAAAATGGCTTCTTTTATTACTGGCATTATTCGACAGCAATGGAATAGTTAGATTAGATTCCCTACAGTGTGGAAACAGGCCCTTGAGCCCAACAAGTCCACACCAACCCTTAGGGCATACTACCCAGATACATCCCCCTAAAACCCCCATTAACCTACACATCCTTGAACACTACAGGCAATGTAGCACAGCCAATCACCTAACCTGCACATTTTTGGACTGTGGGAGAAAACCAGAGTACCTGGTGGAAACCCATGCAGACATGGGGAGAATGTGCAAACTCCATTTAGCCAATCACCTGAGGCTGAAATCGAACCTGGCTCCCTGGCGCTGTGAGGCAGCAGCGCTAACCGCTGAGCCACCATGCCGCTCCAAGAGCATCCCACCCAGTTCCAACCCCCTACCCTTTCCCTGTATCCATTTCCCATGGATAACACACCTAACCTACACATCACCGGAGACTGTAGGCAATTTAGCATGGACAGCCCACCTAACGTGCACATCTTTGGACTGTGAGAGGAAACCAGAGTACATGGAGGAAACCCACGCAGACACAGGGAGAATGTGCAAACTCTACACAGACAGTCGCCCGAGGCTGGAATTGAACCCATGCCCCTGGTGCTGTGAGGCAGCAGTGCTAACTATTCAGACATTGCACCACCCATTGGTAGCTCCAATTTAAATATCTCCTAATTTTATCCAAAATCCCATCACATTTCAGATAATAAATAGATTTGCATGAGAGAGATCAATCTGAATCTACTTGAAGAAGTTTGAATAGCAAACATTTGATTCCAAATATTCAATCAGTCATTTAACCTACAACGCATTCTTTAAGCCACCAGTCCAGTGCTGTTAATCTAAAGCTACATTTTAAAATGGTCATGGACATCTCTGAATCTTCACAATACATCCAAATTGGGTCAATTCAAAGAACATTTTGTGGATTACCTGTATTGCAATATTGTCATTAATTAATAACACTCTCACATATTCTTAATAAGTTCAAGAATTTAACAATCACAAAGCACTTGTAATTTTCTATTTATAAAAGCTACAACATGGAATAGTAATAAAAAATAGATCATCAGATATTCTAAGAACAAACCTTCCATGTGGCATCTGGGCAAAGCTGAAGGCTGTTTGAAAAATTGACCCACAGCCACTCAGGACTATACAATGATGAAATGCAAAATAGATTAAAAGAATAAGGCTTATCACTGGTAATCACCTATCCATAATAATGATCATAAGACTCCTTCAAATATTTCCATTATATTACTAATATCGGAGCAGAAATGTGGATAGGTAACTGAAAATGTTAGAATCCCATTTCACATACAGTTCTTCCAAGGCTAGAATTCAAATATTATCTGAGGAAATACAATTTAATCAAGCAAATTTCAAACCCTCAACATAGGAACCCAAAATGCAACTCATGTTGTACCCTTTCCCTTTGTGGCACTCAAGGATTTAAATTGTACAATCTAACTTGACACCTACTCAGTTAATATTATTATGATATATAATAAACTAATTCAAGCATAATCTTGTTTCTCACAATAATTGTAATTTTGGAAGGAAAACTAATTTAAAGGTCTGGAGATTGACTAATTTGGTTTATCAGCACTACAATCATCCCATGCGATTATACAAAGCCTTTTTTTTTGAACAAATAAGTGCTTGCCGACCAGAATAAACATCTACCTGCAATAAATTCTCTAAGTGTTGGCACCATTAAGGTTCCCTTGTAACTGCAAGCAAATCACGGTTTATTAATTTCTCTGGATGAACATGCCACTACTGCATTTTTTGTGTTACTCAGGTTTCTGTTGCTCCCAAAGTGATTGAAAAATTAATAAGACAGTTTACAAAAAAAAATTGTAATAAAATGTTTTATCCAACAACAGAGACCATACTTTACAATACAAATGTGGCAAAAATTTTACATTCATTTTTAGTTACTAATTTCCGTTCTTCCCTCCTTTTTCTCTCTATATGTAGGCACAGTGCTATGATTCCAAATGATGGTCAAAAAATCATACAGTCGCACAGCACAAAACCAGACCCTTCAATCCAACTAGTCTATGCTGACAATGTTCCCAAATTAAACTAGTCCCACTTGCCTGCATTTGGTCCATACCCCTACAAACCTGTCCTATTTCTGTACTTGTCCAAATCTCTGTTAAACTGAACCTGCAGTCACTTCCTCTGGCAATTCATTTCACATACAAGCCACTATATGTGTAAAAAAAAGTTGACCCGTGTCTGTTTTAAAACTTTCTCCTAGTTTTGAACTCCCCCACCCGATGGAAATGATCCTTGCTATTCATGTTACCTGTGCTCCTTACGATGTTATAAACTTCAAAAACGACACCCCTCACTCTCCTGCAATCCAGTGAAAGAAATCCAATCTATTTTCAGACTCAAACCCTCCTGCTCAAATTTCCTCAGCCATTCAGTAAAATCATAGCTGAAAATTTGATATTTTTGCCTCACCTCAAGAACCTTTCACCCCTTTGCTTATCATGAATCTGTGTACTTCTGAGAAATATTTAGAGAGTCTGCTTATACCTGTGTTTCAGAACGTATGTTCCAAAAATCCACAATTCTCCTTATCTCTTTATTAAGTGGGCAGCCCCTTATTTTTTAATCTGGGACCCTGTAGTTCTAGATTCTCCTACAAGAGAAAACATTCCCCTCTCCATCCTCTCAAAGGTGACTAGGAGGATGCGCTGTGAGAGGATACAGAGATTTGCAGTGTGATTTATACAGGCTAAGTAAGTGGGGAAAATGCATGTCAGATGCAAATATTGTGAGGTTATCCACTCTGGTAGCAAAATAAGAAGACAAATTATTATGAAAATGGTTGTAAATTGTGAAAGGGGAATGTTCAATAAGACCTCGGTCTCCTCATGTCTAGTTGCTGAAAGAAAGCGCACAGGTGCAGCAGGCAGGAAAGAAGGCAAACTGTATGTTGGCCTTCATAGTTAAAGGGTTTGAGCACAGGAACAAGGATGTCTTGCTACAATTAAACAGGGCATTGATGATGCCACACCTGGAATACTGTGTGCTGTTCTGGACTCCCCACCTGAGGAAGAATATTCCTGCTTTACAGACAGTGCAGTGAAAGTTTTACAAACTGATTTCTGGAATGGCAAGGCTGACAGAAGAGAGATTGAGCCAGTTCAGATTGTACACACTGGAGTTCAGAAGCATGAATGGGTTATCTCATAGAAACCTATAAACATTTGCACAGGACTAGACAGGTTAGATGTAGGAAAGATGGTTTCAACAGTGAGGGAGTCCAGAACCAGGTGTTACAGTTTAAGGGTAAGGAACAAACTTTTTAGACTGAAATTAGGACAAATTTCTTGACCCAGAAGTGATGAGCCCGTGGAATTCACGACCAGAGAAAGTGGCTGAAGCCAAAACATAGTGGACTTTAAAAAATGAGGTAGATATACTCATGGCTAAAGAAATCAAGGGAACGGGGTGGGGAGGGTTGGTTTGGGGTATTGAGCTTGATAATCAGCCATGATCATATTGGATGGCACAGCGGGCTCAAGAGGTTGAATGGCCAACAGTGAGCTCCAGAATAGCGCAAGCTGCAAGCCCTGGTGCAGCAACTGGGCCATAAGAAGGCAGGCATTATAAACAAATTTCACTGTACTCCTACAACGGAGTACATGTGACAATAAAAGGATATTCTAATTTATTCTATCTTCTATGTAAGGCCACTCAAAATCTTTTACATCTCAATAAAGTCACCTCTTAATCTTTTAAGCTGTAGTGTGCAGAAACCTAACCTGTCCAACCTTTCCTCATAAGAAGGTCGATCCATTTTCAGGTATTAGTCCAGCAGTCTTCTCTGAACTTCCTCTGATGTATTTGCCTCTTTTCTCAAATAAACAAATGAGCACTGCACACAGTATTCCAGATGCAGTCTCATCAATGCCCTGCACATTGAAGAAAAGCTTCTCTACTTTTGTGTTCACTTTCCCTCACAACAATCAGAAACATTCCATTAGCTTTCCTAATTACTCACTGTATTAAATGTTTGCAATTCATGCATGAGGACGCCCAGATCTCTTTGCATTTGTGTTTTAAAAATCTCACTATTTATATAATATGCTTTATTAATTTGTCCTGCAAAACATGGACAATTCCACATTTTTCCACATTGTACCTTTATTTTCAAGATGCTTATCGATTCAATTATCCTCTTCGTAACCTGCTTTTGCTCCTTTGTTTGGTGCCATCAGGCAAGTTGGTTAACTGCATCTTTGGCCCTTACATTAATCATCATTTGTAAAAGGTGAGAGTCCAGCATTGATCCCAGTGCCCCCCATGCCATCTGTTATGTCTTTCCAATCAGAAAATCAACCATTTGTGCCGTGACCTTCTGTTTAGTGTTAGCCAGGTAATCTTCTATCACTCTGCATATCTACACAATAACTTTTGACATGGCACTTTGTCAAATGCTTTCTGAAATCCAAGGTGCATCCATTGCTTCTCCTTATCCATAGCAAGTTGGTTCTCCAAAGAACTCCAATAGACTGGTTTATAGTATTTTCTTTTTAACAAAGCCATTTTGAATTTGATTAACATGCATTTTTCTCAGTGTGCAGCAAAACAAAGTAACCATTCCATTCCCACAACATTGGACAGGTCAGATCCCACTGTGAAACTTGGCTTGATAGATCATTGGCTTTGTTTGTGCTTCTGATTATCAATGTGGCTAATCACTTTACATATTCAATTGAGGCCACCAATGTGTTTTTTTTAAAAGGAAAAGTATTTATAGCATACATACAAAATCTCCTACCCTCCTTTTATGTATATACTGTATAAAAGACATATCAGAAAAATATTAACACAATGTGCAAAATAAATTTTCAAATACTTTTCTTGCTATATACTTTACAGATACTCAACCCTAGCAAAATATCACACCTATCTCAACTTGTGAATTTTGAACTTAGGAACTCTCTCAAAAACAAAATTGCTACATAAACTCTGATAGCTGGGAGACCTCACAATTTAAAACACTTGTGTTAGGATCAAAATTGCTCCTCTGAGCCGAATATTTGATTTTTCTAAACTGAACTCCTGATTCTTCTGAACTATTTGGAAATCCAAATTCCTAAATAGTAACTAGATACAGAATATTATCCATCTTTATCACAGTTTCATGGCACTTTATCCTTTGGCAGTGACTGGGAGCATCCATTTTGTTATAGCTATGGAAGGACTGCCAAAATCAATCCAAATATTACAATTATTTGAGACAACAAGGTGTGGAGCTGGATGAACACAGCAGGCCAAGCAGCACTTTAGGAGCAGGAAAGCTGACGTTTTGGGCTCTATGCCCAAAACATCACCTTTCCTGCTCCGAAGGTACTCCTTGACTTGCTGTGTTCATCCAGCTCTACACCTTGTTGTCTCAGGTTCTCCAGCATCTGCAGCTCCTATATCTCTATTACAATTATTTGCACAGGATGTGAGAGAAAGCATTTTCCTGCAAGAGGTATTGCTGTATTTACTCCTATCCTTTTGTGCTCAGTTGATAAACATCAATTCTGATATTTGTCTATTCAGGTGAGCATATGCACTAAGCTATTTGGTGACTTCTTAGTGTGTTAATAATGGCTTGTTTTATCTCATGGCTTTCGATCACATAGTCCAAATAAAGTTTCTCTCTTGCTCTCCAGAGTCATACCCAGAACTTATTTTGCACATTTATTTTGTAATATGCCACCTTTCCATGAGGGGATAAAATTAGATCATAAATCTGTGCGAGTCACTTACCCCTCCGACATTTTCAAAATGATCTCTATCTCTTCTGAAGTCTATAAGTTGACCATTAAATGACCACGAGAATTCAACACTCAATGAAGGATCATGGGAGACTTGGCACGGCAAGATTGTACTTTCACCCACAGTGACATCCATGTCTGACGGTGGTGTGGTAATTCTTGTTGGGTCTGTTGAGATTTGTAAAAGATAATTATCCATAAGAAAATGCCAAAACTTTTATTCAATCGCACAAATAAAATAATTACTGTGCAGAGCACAGTATTTATAAACGATCTGCTAAAAAGGAATGGCTGAAGACTCTTTGCCCTGGCTGAAGCTCAATGCCCATTGTTGTCCAACGATTCAGCTTTTGAGAAGGGCAAACCTAATGGAGAACACCATCATTTTTCAGACTGTCAGCAATCTCAGGTCTTTTGAAGAACTTCCGGTCTCCATGCATCAGCCTGACTGCTGGCAGGAGACAATTTGTCTTTACCTCCTCTGTCCAGGTATGCAGAATATGCTGATCTGACCACTGTGCAACCTTCTGCTCTGAACACTTGATCAGTTTAAAATAATTTTCATCTATTTTGATCATGTTTTGTTTGTTTAACACATCTCCCTCTTCACTGGCCAACACCTCTGTCTTAGGCTTGCTGCTGTGCTCTGGCAAAGCTCAGATAAAGCTGGAGAAACTGCATCTCATTTTCCACTCGGGGACACTGCAACCTTCTGGATTCTGTATTGATTTCAAAAACTTAAGCATTTTCCCCACACTTTCCTCCATTCACCCACACACCAACCCTTGTCATCATGTTCCCATCGGTTGAATTCAATAATTTGAGGGCCTGAAATTCTCCAACGTCCTAGATCTCCTTACCACAGACACCAGGCTTTGTTATCACATAGCCTACCATTACACACTACCTACTGTTAGTTACTAACAGTGTCCATTAACAACTAATCACCCTTTCAACTGGATCGTTATCAACTCTTTGGTCTATCCAACTGCTCATCTCTCTCTTTAGGCTCTATCTACCCATTTACTTTCATAATCTAACATTAACTCCTGACCATTTCCCCTCATCCTACCTTCTGCAGATAAACTGACATTTTCCTACCAACAAACACTTCTGACAAAGGGTCACTGGACCTGAAACATTAACTCTGATTTCTTTTCACAGGTGCTGCCAGACTTGCTGAGCTTTTCAGCAACTTCTGTTTTTGTTCTAGACTAATTTAAGTCCAATCCTTGAGAGAAATCTACCAGTCCTGGAGAAGAAGCTGGAAGTGCATTTAACTCGCTGTTGGGGGGAGGTGGGCCCAATCCCCAATGCTTGCCTGCCTCCACTCAAATTAATTTCTGAGCAGAAATGTACCTGATAGACCACTGTGTCGTGTGTCACTAATAGTGGCCCTGGAGTTGCCTATTAATGACCACTTGAGGACATCAGCCTGCTGCTACTGTAAGCGTCAAATCAGTTGCAGACTGGTTTGCTGATGAGGAGGGAAACAAGCAGGCTGCTTGTCAGTTTCTAGGAGGATTTTATCAAAGGTAGTCAGCGTCTGAGTGAGGCAATATGCCGAGATCAAGGGGTGGCCACTGAGAGCCACACTGCTGGCCTTGATTTGAACATCCCTGCACCCCTCATTTTGTGATCCCCATTCCTGGAAACCTCTCTGTCCTCATCAAGTCATACATCTTTGACTTGCATCACCAGTTTCCCAGGTAACATTCCCAGCAGTAGCCATGAACTTCGATGTATTGCGTTCAAAGCAGAAGCTGTCTGCCTCTAATTGGCCACACATCCTGTGGGGCATGACCTCTGCCCCTGGGAACTTGATTGCAGATAAAGGCCCAATATTGTCCTCTTAATTGTCTGATTGACAGAAAATAGAGCAGCCTTTCCTTCTCAGCATCAGTATCAATACTTTCTCAGGCAGCAATTAGAAGAATCTGATCTCCATCCCTTCCACTTATGTAGTTGATAATTGAGTAGCTTATGTCGTCACTACTGCAAATTAATTTAATTATGCTTTTAATGTGGTTCTTACCATCCTTCCTGAACTATGCTTTCCCCACATTTGACATTACATGGATAACTGTATAATCACCAACTACCAGAACATTCGGGATGATGCAAGTCCCCATCTTGATTCCTGTAAAGGTTATTTCTTTCTTACTGTCTCTCTTCTACCTGTTGTGATGACTTTATCTTGTGCATCAGATCTTTTCAAACCTGTAGTGGTCTCTTTTGTACAGAAATTAACAGGGCACTTGTCCAAACCCATTCTGTTTTCAGATCAGCTTTTCACTTCTGCCTTCATTGTCAAAACAACTTGTTCTCAGCTGGTGTGTAAGAAATCCAAACCCTTATGTTCCAAAACTAGACATTTGTGAATTTCACACATGCCCACAAATGAATCAAGAGCGCATTGTGTCTGACAGAGTCAAGTATGAAAAATTAAACTGCATCATTTCGTATACATGGATTAATTTCAAACAATTAGTATAACTTATCTTCACTGAATGGCATAAAACAATGTACTAACCATCCACATTATTGAGCAGTATTTTACTTCTTAACTGACCAAAGTTTTCAATAATGTTGATTTTAAAATGAGACTGGCTGTATGTAGCCCTGATCCTGTTTTATATCCCCTACAGCATGTTGCCCAACAATCACCGTTCATTGTCCAGAAACAGAGGCTTCACAATTTGGCAAATTCTGTAATACACTAGTGCATTGTTTGTCGTGTTCATACACACAAGTTAAAAGTTGAACTAGTAACATTTTAAATATCTGTCACTTCATTTATGTGACTTTAAAACTGATACTTAAATGTAATGCTTTTTCTGAAACTTTTGCGAAGGAATTTTCATAATTTTAAAACTACGATAATGGTTTTAAATTCTTCAATTTGTAGTTTATTCAGCTCATTAACTGGATCTTTATGTTTGAAATACCCGGTTGGTTTTTCAACGGGCACCAATTATCTCCCTTATTTTTTAAACTAACATTTCAAAATATTTGCTTATTTTTAAAATACATTTTGGAAGTTTGATAAGGCTGATGCATTTCAAATTTTAACAAATTTGAATGACCCCTGTAGCTTTCAAGCACTTGACCTTTTGTCTGCTTTTTCCAAGTTTCAACAACGTTACTCCATTCTCCAGGTGTGAATCACAACGTTAATTGTTCGCAGAATATTCAATTTTGGGAAAGTGCACTTTCTGGAAAAGATCACGAGATTGGAGCCCTGCTTGTCTCTTTCCCAGAGTAGCCCCACATAGTTGATGTCTGTCATTATACCTCCACTATTATCCCAGCAGACACCAATTAACTCATAATGAAGTAATAATTGAACTAGAGATTCTTGATTCTGAATATCTCTGCACTGCATCATGGTATGCAATTATCCACACAACCAGTTAAACATAAATGGCACTCAATGATGTATCTTCAATATGTACCAGACACAGAAATGATTATTTTTGCTGTGATACAGCTTTTAACACTCATCTTCCCTAAACCAATTTGCATTTTCCCAGAGGATACTATTAAGCAGTTTCTCAGAAGTGATTGAAAAACTGACATGAGAGCAATTCAATATTCTGTGTTTAACAAAATGAAGTGTGTTTAGTACTGAAGCCAACTGAGGGCAACGGACTGTAGAATTTCTTGAAGAAACCAACCTTGATGACCAAATGTTATTAAATGTTCTGTGCTGTGGGGCAAGTCAAAAAAATTAATCAGAGAATTAAGAAAAAACATTTTGTAACTTGTGTTAGAATGATTTGCAGTGCGGTTTCATAATATGAAAGTATTTAGAAAAGAATAGTTTTGACATATAATAGTTTTGAATTGATAGACATCTGTGACAACTGTTCTTTGAAGTCTTCAGTGTCACATTTTCCACATATACATTCAGAGCATATTTTTCACAGCTAATGATAGATGGTCGATTTAAACATTCATTTTTGGTATCTGCTTGAATTTAATCAATTAACAGTTTGATAGAACTATTGACAAGTCTGCTTCACTTGATACTCAGCAAATCATCCCATTAAAGAGATCTAATAGCCAAGAGAAAAATCATAATCCCTAAATGCATAGAAGAATGCGATAAAGTGTTAATTTCCACTAATACTGACAAAAGCACATATAGTTATTCTACTTTTCTTAAAAGAATTGTGCTCTAGTTGAATCAATCTCAGTTCAGGGATTTAGGAAAATCTGTTAAATTCTATGTCAAAACTGAAGTTTCCATATTTTGATCAACTTTTGGTTTCATTACAGAAGATGGTTTCTAAGAACCACTGGTTTCCATATTGCTGTCTGATATGGAAAAGGGTCAGTTCAACTGTCTGTCTTTGCTCTATTTTGTTCATGTTATTGTGTTCGGATGGCTTTCAATTCAATTTAGTCAGTGAGCCAATGTGTACAAATGGGTTGAGAATTTCAACTTTAATTAAAAATTTACTTTTACATACATTCTGTGAGTTGTTGCTTGTTTTCATACAAATATAACTGCTTGATGTATAGTGATTAAGTATATATTCAATGATGAATGATTTATTTGAAACAGACTTTACCTTGGAAGCCAGCCTAATGACTGAACTGGATCTGACTTTACTGCAGAATTTTGCTGAATGCCCATGTCTCATGATCAATGTTTCAGTTAAAGGCAAAAAGAGAGAATATCTCTGTTGTTTCACATTAACTAGATTCATAATTGCAACAACTGGGTGCTAAAATGCCCTGTTGGTACTTTTCAGCACTGACACAGATGAAATTGGAGAGTCAATGACAGGGAACTTAATTCACATGAGGTAAATGTAACAAAATAAATTAACCTAGAACAGACTTGTGCTACCCACTGGCCTCAAGCAAACAGTAACTCAAGTACCTGTCGACCTGAGAATGAGAGTTATTGCTCGGGTGCCTCTGATAGCAACATTCTCTTCCACCATCCCCCCAAACATCAATCTTGTTCTTTCCCTTCCTGTTTACAAGCCAACCTGTTCTTTTCTTTACCTCAATAATATGTCAGTCATTTCTTCAAGAGTCTGCATTGCTTGTTTTGCCTAACCTTCAGTTTGTTGGAAATGGACATTCCTCAACACACTCAGCATAAAAATCTCCATCAGTAGACATTTCACTGATTGAGGCAGCGAGGGGAAGTTTAGAGCAGAGGATTCCCTAGCCTCATGCCCATCCCTGAAGCAACTGGCTTGTAAGGAGCATACAGAGGTCCTGATAGTTGGAAATTATTCAACAGCACGCCAAAATGGTAGAAACCTGTGGAAGTGTTGGTATGCCACAATTTTTACGGGCTGGTTTACCTGTTAAATGAAATTGTGCTGTCATTCAGAAAAACTAATTAAATATCCATATCTTCCAAAACCGATGTTGTTAAATGATAGCATTATCCATTGGACCGGAATGACATCAATTGTGTTTTTAAGTTCCCTTCTTTTCACATTTACCTGTAATTTGTTAGGGCCATGCTGTATCCTTCCAGAAGCAGTCATTGATAGTTCAGCCATTGAAAAATAGGGACAATTAACTCCAAGAAAAAGAGAATGATAGAATCATGACACTGCAGCAAAAAGCTGTATAACCCTCCAAAGAGCACCTCACCCAGTCTGAGCACCTGACTGTATCCCTGTAAACTCCTGTTTAACATGGCTAATCCACCTAGCCTGAACATCCCTGGACAGTATGGGGCAACTTAGCATGGCTGCTCCACCCAAACTGCACATTTGTGGTCCGTGGGAGGAAATTGAAACACACAGTGCAAACCCATGCAGATAAAGGGAGAACGTGCAAATTTCACACAGTCACCCAAGTCTGGAATTCAACCTGGGTCCCTGGCACTGTGAGGCTGCAGTGCTAACCATTGATTTACCACACTGCCCATCTAACATGTAAAGCCAAAAACATAACAAGCATGCTCAACTAATATTCTTTTGCCTTTTCTCTTTGGAGTGCATGGGTGATTTATTTAACTGCGTGACCCTTCCCCCCAAATTATTTTGCATGGATGGCCAAGTACAAAATTTAAAGGACAACTTGTATCTGGTGTAAGCAGGGGCTTTTAGTTTGCTGCATTGCATACAGGAAATATTCTCTTCAACTGTTTTTCAACAAATAGGGAGGTTATGCTGCAGCTGTATGGGTGCTAATGAGGCCACTGCTGGAGTACTGCAAACAGCTTTGGCTTCTTTACTGGAGAAAGAATGTACTAGCACTGGAGGGGGTACAGAGGAGGTTCATTAGGTTGAGTCCAGAGTTAAGAGGGTGGGCTTATGAGGAGAGATTGAGTAGACTGGAGTTGGCGAGTGGGGGGGGGGGGGATCTTATTGAAACATATAAAATTATAAAGGGAAGAGATAAGATAGAAACAGACAGTCTGTTAGCACAGGCGTTTGAAATTAGAATTAAGGGATTATAGGCTCAAAATTAAGAGGAGCAGATTTAGGACTGAGTTGAGGAGAAACTTCTTCACCTCATGGGTTGTGAATCTGTAGAACTGCCTGTCTAATCAAGCAGTTAAGGCTTGTTTGTTGATTGTTTTTAAGGCAAAGATAGATCGATTTTTAAACAGCAAAGGACTTAAGAGTTATAGTGAGCAGGAGGACTAAGTGGAGCTGAATCCACAAAGAGATCAGCCACGACCTGATTGAATGGCAGAATAGGCTCAATGAACCAGATGGCCTACTCCTGCTCCTAGTTCTTATTTTGTGTTCTTATAATTTCACACTTCAGATGTTTCTTCTGGTTGCTATTTTTGTATTAAAATCAGAACAGTTGTTAAATGGAACTACGGGCAAATTTCACAGAAAGAAAGATAAACAAGATGACATTTTATTCTGGGGGGAGATAGAAATGATTAATGCTCAAGTTGGCTAAGTTTTAAAAGGCATTTTTCAAGGTAGAAACAAGGCCATAATTGAGCTGGTTTGTACACTCTTTAATACACTACGGATTACTTCCTCAGGAAAAGAGAAGTTTAAGACATTCTGAAGACGAATCATATTGTGCTGAAGACATTAACATTGTTTCTCTCCCCGCAGATGCTGTTAGACTTGATGAGCTCTCCATCACTTTCTGTTTTTATTTTGTTCAAGAGGAGATCTGACAGGAGTCATGATACGGTGGAGGATGTTTGACCTGTCTGAACTGATGAGTGAGTTCAATACAAGAGTCTTATATAAATAGAAGACAGTCATTCATAAATCAAATAAAGAATTTAGGGGACTTTTCTGTATATCTACAGTGGTGAGCATGTGGAGGTTGTCGCCTCATAGATTAGTTATTACAGATACTTAGCACTGACACTTTTAAGTGCTCATGTGTAGAGTAACATATCAGGATGAATGTGGTTAGCATTGGTTAGTCAGCAGAAGCAGACAGCAGAGATAAATATGTCATTTTATTTGTTTGACAAGCTCTGGTCAGTGGAGCATCACAGTAATCATTACCGTGGCTTTGACTATTCAAAATCCATGTCCATGACTTTGATGAAAGGATTAACTGCACCGTAACTAAATTTGATGATGAGACAAAGATAGGTCAGAAAGTAAGTTGTTATGAAGACACCAAGAAGCCACAAAATGATTTATATAGGTACATGAGTGGACAAAATAAAAAATAGGCAGATTGAGTATATGCAAGAAAATGTGAACTTGTCCACTTTGGCAAGAAGAATAAATTTCCCACAGTGTTCAGCGATGTGTAGGTTAGGTGGGTTATAGGGGGATGGGTCTGGGTGGGATGCTTTAAGGTTCAGTGTACACTTGTTGGGCCGAAGGGTCTGCTTCCACACTGTAAGGATTCTGTGATTGATGATCTGTGATCTATAATAGCAAAGTGGCACTTTGTTTGAAAGCAGTGAAACAAGAAAACTCTCCTGAAGAAACTTGGTACCGTGCTGCATGAATAACAAATGATTAGGAAGGCAAATAGAATGTTGCCATTTGTTGCAAGGGAGCAGAGAAGTATACAAGGATTGTTGCCGCTGCAAAGGACCTTAGTAAGAGCACATATAAAGCACTGCATACAGGTTTGGCTCCAAACCTAAGAATAGATACAACTGCATGAGAAATGCCAAGCAAGGTTAGTTCATTCTTGTCTGTATCCATTACAGTCAGTGGGAATGAGAGAAAGCGCACTGAAACACATGAGATTGTGAAGGAATTTGACAGGGTGTCTGCAAAGGATATGTTTCTCCTGGTGGAATAGAAAATTAGGTGACAGACTTTTAAAATTAAGAATCTCCCATTTAAAACTGAGTTCGTGAGATTTTTGTTTTCGCTCAGAGCTGTGATTCTTCTTAATTTAGTTCTTCCAAGAACATTGGAGACAGAGTCCCGGACCATACTTAAGTGCTAGCAAAGTCAATGCTTGTTCGACACGGGGGACAAAGGTTATAAAAATGGAGAGGGGCATAGATTTGAAAACCGAATCAGAATAGCCATGATCTTAAAGAAAGTAGGTTTGGTTGGAGGAGCCTAATGGACTATTTCTCCTCCTAATCTCTGTGTTTTTGTGGACTACAGTAGTTTGAGAAATTGGCTCATCGCACCACCTTCTCAAGGGGAATTATAGATAGGCAACAAAAGCAGGCTTCAAAGATGCGCACGAGGAAGAATAAGAAATAGGTGGAGGCAGTTCGAGTTGTGAGAGTGTTGTGTGGAGTATACACTTTGCCATTGATGTGTTGAATGGAATGGTTTGTTTTCGTGCGGTAGATTCAAAATGAGTTTCTCATTTCCTCCATTTTCTATCGAAGATACAGGCAAAGCATTGCATCATAATGCGTCAAAATATGTCAACCTGATTTTGCATAGCTATTATTCATTAGGTAAACACACAAACATTCTGTTTAAGCAATCTCCCATGAAAGAAAAGTCAGAGAAATGCCAGTTAAGCTGTTACAAAAAATTGTACAGCTGGTTATTTATACACACAATCCTATAATTACAAAGGAAATTCCAATCACTAATCAGATGAAATAAATTCCATTGTTTTCTGTTGACTGCCAAATGAGGGAGGCATGACTGCTGCGAGAGATTTTCACTCAGTTTTTGAGGTTTAGTTATTTGGTATCATATCCAACCAAGACAGCAGGTTGATGGACTACCCTCTTGAACTATTACTTCAAATTAAAGAATTTTCACTCCAGTTCCCAGAAGGCAAACCTACTGTATAAAAAAAGGTCACTCAAAGTCAACATGAATCATTACTACTCGCACAGAAGCATTGCAGAATAAGCATATGTGGAACATGGAAATACTCAGATTAAAGACAGACAGTTAAGATATTTCTGGAGAACTCTGAAATGCAGACACTTTTTGGCATTAAATTCTCTGCATATCAGCATTACTGAGTGAAATTGTTGGCCAGCAACCAGATCCCAGGAGCCTACAGATGTCATTCTAAATTATTCTGAAGCATGCGATGACAGATATGGAAGAATAGCAGGTTGATTCATTGGGTAATTTTCTTCTTTTTCTCCCCAGGGGAAATGTTTTGTCTCCATTCACCAATGCTGTAAAATTTTTCAGCTGCCCTCAAATATTTGAGAGGCAAACATTTATCTCCATCACTTCACGGTCTGTAGCTGTGTTATTAGGATGTCGAAAGTTTGCATTTAACCTTCCAGTTTTGTATACAAAGATAATCTTCCCCTCATAAACTCTTAGTATGCGGACAGTTTAATGCTCACAAGTGTAAAGGGAACTCGGAGGTGGGGGTGTTCCCAACTATCTGCTGCCTTTGTCCTTCGAGATGGAAATGGTTGTTGTTTGGAAGGTGCTGCCTGGGATCTTTGGTGAATTTCTGCAGAGCATCTTGTAGATAGTACACACTGCTGCTACTGAGCATCAGTGGTAGAGGGAGTGGATGCTTGTGGATATAGTGCCAATCAAGTGGGCTGCTTTGTCCTGGACGGTGTCAAGCTTCTTGAGTATTGTTGGGGCTGCATTCATCCAAGCAAGTGGGGAGTATTCCATCACGCTCCTGACTTGTACCTTGTAGATGGTGGACAAGCTTTAGCAGGACAGGAGGTGAGTTTCTCGCTGCAGTATTCCCAGCCTCCAACCTGGTCTCGTAGCCACTGCATTTATGTGGTAAGTCGAGGTGAGTTTCTGGTCAATGATAATTCCCAAGATGTTGTTAGTGGTGTTTTCAGTGATGGTAACACCATTGAATGTCAAGGGGTGGTGGTTAGACTGTCTCTTATATGGTGATGGTCATAACCTGGCAATTGTGTGGCCCAAATATTACTTGCACTTATCAGCCTATGCCTGGATATTGTCCAGATCTTGCTGCATTTGGACATGGGCTGCTTCAGTATCTGAGGAGTGACAAACATTGTGCAATCATCAGCAAACATCCTCACTTCTGACCTTATGAAGGAGGGAAGGTCATTGATGAAGCAGCTGAAGATGGTTGGGCCTAGGACACCACCCTAAGGAACTCATGCAGAGGTGTGCTGGAGCTGAGATGACTGACCTCCCACAGCCACGACCATCCTCCAATGTGTCGGGTATGACTCCAACCACTGGAGAGTTTGCCCCCTGATACCCATTGATTCCAGTATTGATAGGGCTCTTTGATACTGCACTCAGTCGAATACAGTCTTGATATCAAGGGCTGTCACTCTCACCTCACCTTTGGAATTTAGCTCTTTTGTCCGTGTTTGAACCAAGGCTGTAATGAGATCAGGAGCTGAGTGGCCCTGGCAGAACCCAAACTGGGCATCACTGAGCAGGTTATTGCTGAGTAGGTGGCACTTGATAGCACCGTTAATGACACATTCCATCACTTTACTGATAATCGACAGATGGGGCAGCAATTGGCCCAGTTGGATTTGTCCTGCTTTTATGTACAGGACATACTTGGGCAATTTTCCACACTGTCAGGTAAAAGCCTGTGTTGTAACTGTGCCGGAAAAGCTTGGGTAAGGGAGCGGCAAGTTCTATACTATTGCCGGAATGTTGTCAGGGCCCGTAGCCTTCGCAGTATCCAGTGTCTCCAACAGTTTCTTGACATCACATGGAGTGAATCAAATCAGCTGAAGACTGGTATCTGCAATGCTGGGGACCACCAGAGTAGGCCGTGATGGATCTTCCACTCAGCACTTCTGGTTGAAGATTGCTGTGAAAGTTTCAGCCTTATCTTGTGCACTGAAGTATTCCATCACTGATGGGCTCTTCCATCATTGAGGATGAATATTTGTGAATGGATAACTGAATGAATAAGTGAATGGGTAGTTGGGTAGATAGGTGGGTGAGTGAAGTGAATAAATGGCTAGGGTGTGTGATGCATTTAGGCAGATGAGCAAAGTGGCACATTAGTCATGGGGGGGGATCAGGTAGATGAGGTGGTTGTTGGGCTTGGTGATTATGGGTGAGAGTGTTCAGATTATCAAGTGGTTGGGGGATGGTGCTCGGAGGCGCAGGGAGGGTCGCAGTCCAATGGACTAAAGGAGAGTCCAGTGAGGGTCAGGATATGGTTGGAGGCTGGTCTGGGGATTATTTGTACTTAAGCTTGGATATTTCTTTTCTTTCAGCCTGTTGCCACTCAAAATTGGTGGCAGTCAGCAAAATGCATTCTCAGGTTGGATCCCAATAATGGAGGAGAAAGAGGTTAAGTCTCAGCTGAATTGAAACCAGCTGCTGTGTATGAAAGGAGATGTGCCAACCCATTTTGCTGCCATTTCATCTTTCTTTTAAATTATTCAAACAGGTAAATACTTCAAGATGATATCTATTTTAATATTCAGCCACCGTATTTAAAGATTTATAATCATACTTTCCCATTAACATTTGTATAACATTCATTATAGAAGATAGAGTCCCTGGAAGTGTTGGTAGTCCTGCCTTTCTCATGCCTTGAGGAATAACACATACAATTATTACTTTTCGTTTGTGTTGCTGATCTGCTGAATAATATGCTAGCTATTGTTATTTCTGACAGTTCTGAGAGGGTCATACAAATACAGAGGAAATACTTGAAGTTATGTCTCTCCTCCCAGTATATTTTCATTACTTTCATGAAATACATAATTGACATGAAATTTAATGGCTTGTATCAGGTATAGACCACATTAAAGTCATCCTTGTTGTCTTTTGGAGACCAATCTAAGGTATTTAAAACCTTCACCAACTGTGTGTGCTATTTGATCCTTGCATATTGAAAGCCAACAAAGTCGAAAAATCCTTCTACTGGCCACTGCTTTGGTCAATGTGCTGTGACAGATTCACTATTGGTGCAAATCTCCCCTCAATTAGTTTTATTGACTTCAATTTGTCATTTAATCACAACTAGCACTTAAAAAATGTCTGCGACACTCTTACTCAATATGATTGCAGAAATTTTATCTTTACTGTTCATATCAAAGTTTTTATACATTTGAATTCCAAAAACAAAATATAATCTGCAAGAAAAAGACAACAAAGTTGTCATCATTAATTTGAAAGGAATAATATGGTTAAAATCATGTTGACAGGGAAATGTTTTTACTCCAAAAATGTGAATTGGTTTTTCAAACAAATCTTTTCAAGTGTCAGTGAGTCTGTTATATATTTCTTCAATTTTCTATTATCTTTGTTCAAAATCACACAAAATAATGAAATCTGCTACAAATATAAATCATAGATACCATGGACTAAGTTAATTCTCTTCTAGTTTCATTGGCAAATCAAATACACCATTTACTTGCAATGTAAGATTAAGAACAGATCAGATCAACAGCGGGGCTGAAGAAAGAACTGAGGATCTAAATTTTTGGTCACTGACAGATTTTTTTTTAATTTGAAGTCGCAATTTGCCTTGAATTGGCAATTTTAAATACATGATTGTGTATTTGCTGTTCATTAGAGCTACATTATATTAAAACAAATTAGCACCAAACAGTCGCCATATTATTGTAGAGATTTAAAAAAAAGATTTGCAGTCAACTGTCAAGTTGAAGTGCAGCAACTATACAGCAATCAAAGTATTATTAATAGAAAACTGGACCTTAGGATCACCTGCTCCAAAAGGATGGCCTCCCTACGATTCGGTCATCCATTGTGAAAGCTCAACTTTTCAGTGCACAGCATGAGTGCAGGGGTGAGATGAAGAAAGCACTCAGACAGATGACTAACAGGACTGTAAAGCCACAAGGAGCATCCCCGTTCTGCTGGTATCCACAGACAGATTTGTTTTAAATAATTCAAATGTTTACCTTTATTGGTGTTTGCTCATCTGGAACTAACACATGAAGGCGTCTTTGTCAGCTATTCCAAAAGGATGGATTTCCCACAGTTAGGTTATCCATTGCGAAAACGCAACTTTTCAATGAACAGCATGGGTGCTGGGTGCACAGTTGCAGGATTGTCAGCTCTCTGATCACAACACTGACTTCCAGGCCTGAGAATCACTGCCATCCACAGAGCATAGAGGCCTGGGCAGCCGGAAAGGAAATGAGAGGGAATGCAGCTTCTTAGCTCTGAAGAAGTCACTGGACTCAAACGTTCATTCTATGTCTCTTTCCACATACGCTTACGGTCTTGCTCAGTTCCTTCAGCACTTTATACTTAGGTGTCACGCGTCCCACTTTCCTCCCACTTTGCATTTAAGAAATTGATACGTGCTTCTTCAATTTCTTTGCTGCTGTTCCAGCTTAACAGCCAATTTTTTTGAGGAACTTTGCTTCAATTAGGAATGAAGGAGGCAGATTAATGGCAAATTCATTTTCCCTACACAAAGTCTTTTTCTCTACATATCACATTAATATTTCACACAGGGAAAACCAAGCATACGTACAGCAGTATCATAAAGGATCCATCTTCAAGGACAGAGGAAGTGAATAATTGCAAGGGTACAAGCTGATCCTGTCACAGGTTGTTTTCATCCACTTAATCTGATAGAGTTTATATCCATGTCATTCAAATGATAAAGCCACAGACAAATGATACAGCCATAGAATCTGGCAAGATGGCGGCAGGGTATGATGCTCTAGTTGGAGCTCCTCTGCTCGCCAGTTCCTTTTTCCTTTTTAATTTCCTTTTCTCTTTCTTTCTGTCACTCCCCTTTCCCCTCACCAACCCCTCCAAACCGCTCCCCCGTCAAACTCCAGCTATTTTTAACTTCAAACATTTAATCGGAAGGAAAGGAGTCTCTTCCAGTGCTTTTTGGGAGCTGAGCACACGGGCCATGCCCTGCATCGGCAGCGGAGTGAGTGCAGGCCAGACTGACGTTGGCAGATTGGACATGAGTCTGAACGAGTCCCGGAGGGGCTGAGCCTCCGGAATGATGGAGGAGCCAAGGGGCCACACCTTGGAGCTGCGGAAGAGCTGCATCTCTGGGGCGACGTGGGGACTGAGTCCCAGTGCAAAGGGTGGCTGACAGAGCTCTTCTTTGGGAAGGAACTTTGATGGGCTCTGGAGCAGCTGTGGCATTTTTGGAGGCAGTCGCTGAGTCGGTCTGCTGGCCTGCGAGGCCTGGAGTGGGGTTCTCATGTTCCACGTAGAGTAAGGCCCTGACAGGAGCATGGCATGGACTGTTGCAGCCCAGAACAGGACAATCTCTGTGGTATAGCATGGGCTGGAAAGCCTGGAGCAGGACTCTGGTGGTGGTAAAGCAGTGAAGTAGGAAAGTTAGACTATCTTTGAGTTATCTTTCTTTATTTTATTCTGTATATGGTGCTTACGTACAAGCAATGGTCCATACTTCTCAATGCATTTATTTTGAATGTATGCGACAATAAAGAATATTCAATATTCAGTTCAACGCACTGCAGGAGTTCACCAAGGTTCCCTAGACAGCTTATGCTAAATCTATGACCCTTTCCATCCGGGAGGGCAAGGGCAGCAAATGCAAGGGAATACCACCATTGACAAATTCCTTCCAATCCACTTATGAGCCTGACTCAGAAAGATACCTCTGTTCTTTGGTGTGTCACTCAGCTGAAATCCTGGAATTCACTCCCTATTGAAATATGGATATGCCCAAACCAAACGGGCTGCAGTGGTTCAAAAGGGTGGCCCACTACCATCTTCCCATGGGCAACTAGGGCTGGGCAATAAACGATGGCCAAGCCAGTGATGCCTACATCCTTTGAATGAATAAAACAAAATTCTCCACTCAACATTCACTATTGTTGGCTGAGTTCTCACTTATTTTATTAATCTGTCATCTATTACACAATATGCTTTTTCTGCTTTATCTTAACTTTCATGTATTTTGTCAAGCAGAGACCTGTGGATTTGTTTGTTCTACTTTTTCCCTGATTTTAGGCTTTGACTATTTTGTCTACAAGAATTTTCCATTGTAGATTTCCATGCCAGCTTTTGATTTCAATTTATAGGTCAGGTTGAAATGGACCTTCCCCCAATTAGTTATTTTAATTCTCGATCAGTCCCCATACTTCTCTATGCTAACCTAAAACTTATGATACTCTGCCCACTGTCCCTAAATGTGTCTCAACTGACACATGACATAAATCATTCCCCATTATGGGATCCAGCAATGTCTCATTCCTGGATAGGCTGGAAACATACTGTCATGGAAAATTCTGCTGAATACATCACAGAAGCCCCCTCTGCTCGTCACACTAATGCTATCATTCTATTCATAGATTTTCTGTGCTTGGAAAAGGAGGAGAGAAACTCAAAAGTAGAAGATTTATTTTAAATCAGGAAACACAATGAATTGTGGTGAAGAAAGCAGACAATGCCTGCAGTTTGGAGCTGGAGGAACACAGCAGGCCAAGCAGCATTAGAGGAGCAGGAAAGTTGGCATTTTGAGTCAGGACCCTTCTTCAGAAATGAGAGAGGGAAGGGGGCTGGAAAATAAATAGAAGCAGGAGGGATGGAGCTGGGGAATGTAGGTGGGATTATGATAGGTAAGTACAGGTAGGCAGTGGTGGTGATTGGTCAGTGGGATGTGTGAGGCGGATAGTTGGGAGAGAAGACGGACAGGTTGTGTCAGGTCAAGGACGCAGGGATGAGAGGGAGGCTTGGACGTGGGATGAGGTGGGGGTGGAGAGATTTTAAAATCTATGTGCTCCACCCATTCCAATGACCAATCCCAACCACTCCCTACCTGCACTCACCTATCACCATCCCACCTACCTTCCCCAGCCCCACCCCTCCTCTCTCTATTTATTTCCCAGGTCCCTCCCCCCTCTCCATTTCTGAAGAAGGGTCCCAACCCAAAACGTTAACTTTGCTACTCTTCTGATGCTGCCTGGCCTGCTGTGTTCCTCCAGCTCCACACTGTGCTATCTCTACCTCCAGCAACTGCAGTTCTTGCTATCTCTCAGAGAAAGATGACAGATCGATTAAATGCATGGGCTGAGTACTTGTGAATGGGAGTGAATCGATCAGTAACAGATGACTTGTAGGTGTGACATGCAATGAAGAAGCCTAACAGATGACAGATTGCATCACAAGAGGCTAGCACAGAAAAGTACAATTACACAGACTGTTTGCCAAATTTCATTTGATATATTCTGTTCAGATCTTTACGATCCAGGATTGGAAGGACTGGGGGAAGGTTTCCGGGGTGCGGTGGGGAGACATTCCCATGGGTCCAATAACTGAGTTTCTTGTGTCACTCTTGTCACAGCAAAGTTTGCTAGCAGCATAGTGAACCAACTGCCCCAATTTTCACCGAGCAATTCATTTCAATGTATGTTTATAGCTGTTTTGTAACATCAGCCTTGTGCAGGCAGAAAATGTAATAAGGGAAATGGAAAATCGGCCCTGCAGGACCATGTTATAGGGATGTATGCACTTAACGATAACTGGTAGTAGATGGAGTCAAATGTTGTTTTAGACTTCATTAAGTCTCAACTCTCTGTTTCAACTGCAGTCTTCAGCGCGCTTGGTCAGGAGCAAAGAGCAAAGCTAAATTTTGGAGACTGTTGGGGGGGGACGACTTACCAGGGGAAAGCAGTGGGGCACAGGTCTCTGGCACAGAGTCTGTCCCTGCTGCTCAGAAGGAAAGGGGGAAGAGGAGCAGAGCAGTAGTCATTGGGGACTTCATAGTTAGGGGAACAGATTGGAGGTTCTGTGGGGACGAGAGAGACTCACGGTTGGTGTGTTGCCTCCCAGGTGCCAGGGTACGTGATGTCTCTGATCATGTTTTTGGGATCTTTAAGGGGGGGGGGGTAGCAGCCCCAAGTCGTGGTCCACATTGGCACCAACGACATAGGTAGGAAGAGAAATGGGGATTTAAGGCAGGAATTCAGGGAGCTAGGATGGAAGCTGAGAGCTAGGATGAACAGAGTTGTTGTCTCTGGTTTGTTGCCCGTGCCACGTGTTAGTGAGGCGAGGAATAGGGAGAGAGAGGAATCAAACATGTGGCCTCAGGGATGGTGCAGGAGGGAGGGTTTTGGATTCTTGGATAATTGGGGATCTTTCTGCAGTAGGTGGGACCTCTACAAGCAAGATGGTCTTCACCTGAACCAGAGGGGTACCGGTATCCTGGGAAGGGAAATTTGCTAAGGCTATTCGGGTGGGTTTAAACGAATTCAGTTTGGGGATGGGAACCAAAATTGTAGTTCGAGTATAGAAAAGGTTGAGAGTAGCGTGGTCCGAAATAAAGTTTCAAGGACACAAGATGGCACCGGCAAGCAAGAGGTTGGTTTGAAGTGTGTCTACTTCAATACCAGGAGCGTCTGGAATAAGGTGGGTGAACTTGCAGCATGGGTTGGTACCTGGGACTTCGATGTTGTGGCCATTTCGGAGACATGGATAGAGCAGGGACAGGAATGGTTGTTGCGGGTTCCAGGATTTAGATGTTTCAGTAAGAACAGAGAAGATGGTAAATGTGGGGGAGGTGTGGCATTGTTGGTCAAGGACAGTATTACAGTTGTAGAAAGGATGTTTGGGGACTCGTCAACTGTGGTAGTATGGGCTGAGATTAGAAACAGGAAAGGAGAGGTCACCCTGTTGGGAGTTTTCTATAGGCCTCCGAATAGTTCCAGAGATGTAGAGGAAAGGATAGCAAAGATGATTCTCGATAGGAGTGAGACAGACAGGGTAGTTGTCATGGGGGACTTCAACTTTCCAAATATTGACTGGGAACACTATAGTTCGAGTACTATAGTTGGGTCAGTTTTTGTCCAGTGTGTGCAGGAGGGCTTCCTGACACAGTATATAGATAGGCCAACAAGGGGCGAAGCCACATTAGATTTGGTACTGGGTAATGAGCCTGGCCAGGTGTTAGATTTGGAAGTAGGTGAGCACTTTGTTGATAGTGATCACAATTCTGTTATGTTTACTTTAGTGATGGAAAGGGATAGGTGTATACCACTGGGCAAGAGTTATAGCTGGGGGAAAGGCAATTACGATGAGATTAGGCAAGATTTAGGGAGCATAGGATGGAGAAGGAAACTGCAGGGGATGGGCACATTAGAAATGTGGAGCTTATTAAAGGAAAAGCTCATGTGTGTCCTGGATAAGTATGTACCAGTCAGGTAGGGAGGAAGCAGTAGAGCATGGGAGCTGTGGTTTACGAAGGAGGTGGAATTTCTGGTCAAGAGGAAGAAGAAGGCTTATGTTAGGATGAGATGTGAAGGCTCAGTTAGGGCGCTTGAGGGCTACGAGGTAGCCAGGAAAGACCTAAAGAGAGAGCTCAGAAGAGCCAGGAGGAGGCATGAGAAGTTGTTGGTGGATAGGATCAGGGTAAACCCTAAGGCTTTCTATAGGTATTTAAGGAATAAAAGAATGATGAAAGTAAGATTAGGGCCAATCAAGGATAGTAGTGGTAAATTGTGTGTGGAGTCAGAAGAGATAGGGGAAGCACTAAATGAATATTTTTCAACAGTATTCACTCTAGAAAACGACAATGTTGTCGAGGAGAATACTGAGATACAGGCTACTAGACTAGGTGGGATTGAGGTTCACAAGGAAGAGGTATTAGAAATCCTACAGAGGGTGAAGATAGATAAGTCCCCTGGGCCGGATGGGATTAATTCTGGGATCCTCTGGGAAGCCAGGGAGGAGATTGCCGAGCCTTTGGCATTGATCTTTAACTCGTCATTGTCTACAGGAATAGAGCCAGACGACTGGAGGATAGCAAATGTGGTTCTCCTGTTCAAGAAGGGAGGTTGAGACAACCCTGGGAATTATAGACCAGTGAGCCTTACCTCAGTTGTTGGTAAAGTGTTGGGAAAGGTTATGAGGGATAGGATTTATAATCATCTAGAAAAGAATAAATTGATTAGGGATAGTCAGCACGGTTTTGTGAAGGGAAGGTCGTGCCTCACAAGCCTTATTGAGTTCTTTGGGAAGGTGACGAAACAGGTAGATGAGAGTGAACCAGTTGATGTGGTGTATATGGATTTCAGCTAGGCATTCGATAAGGTTCCCTACTGTAGGCTATTGTACAAAATGCGGAGGAATTGAATTGTGGGAGATATAGCAGTTTGGATCAGAAATTGGCTTGCTGAAAGAAGACAGAGGGTGGTGGTTGATGGGAAATGTTCATCCTGGAGACCAGTTACTAGTGGTGTGTGCAAGGGTCACTGTTGGGTCCACTGCTGTTTGTCATTTTTATACATGACCTGGATGAGGGCGTAGAAGGATGGGTTAGTAAATTTGCAGACCACACTAAGGTCAGTGGAGTTGTAGATAGTGACAAAGGATGCTGTAGGTTGCAGAGAGACATAGATAAGCCGCAGAGATGGGCTGAGAGGTGGCAAATGGAGCTTAATGCAGACAAGTGTGAGGTGATGCACTTTGGTAGAGTAACCAGAAAGCAAATTACTGGGCTAATGATAAGATTCTTAGCAGTGCAGATGAGCAGAGAGATCTCGGTGTCCATGTACACAGATCCTTGAAAGTTGCCACCCAGGTTGACAGGGCTGTTAAGAAGGCGTACAGTGTTTTAGCTTTTATTAATAGAGGGATCGAGTTCCGGAACCAAGAGGTTATCCTGCAGCTGTACAAAACTCTGGTGCGGCCACACTTGGGGTATTGTGTACAGTTCTGGTCACCGCATTATAAGAAGGATGTGGAAGCTTTGGAAAGGGTGCAGAGGAGATTTACTAGGATGTTGCCTGGTATGGAGGGAAGGTCTTACGAGGAAAGGCTGAAGGACTTGAGGCTGTTTTCATTCGAGATAAGAAGGTTGAGAGGTGACTTAATTGAAACATATAAAATAATCAGAGGATTAGATAGGGTGGATAGGGAGAGTCTTTTCCCTAGGATGGTGACAGCAAGCACGAGGGGGCATAGCTTTAAATTGAGGGGTGAAAGATATAGGACAGATGTCAGAGGTGGTTTCTTTACTCAGAGAGTAGTAAGGGAATGGAACGCTTTGTCTGCAACGGTAGTAGATTCGCCAACTTTAAGTGCATTTAAGTCATCATTGGATAAGCATATGGACGTACATGGAATAGTGTAGGTTAGATGGGCTTCAGATTGGTATGACAGGTTGGCACAACATTGAGGGCCAAAGGGCCTGTACTGTGCTGTAATGTTCTATGTTCTATGTTCTATGTTCTATGTTCTATGACATGGGAGGAAATCCAACATTGAAGTACAAAAAAAATTTGGCATTTAAACTCCTACTAATGCTGATAGGCTTGGCCAGTTTATTGAGACAGGCAGGGTTGGGTTGTCTTATTCTCCACTTCAGGACACCCTTGCCAAAGGATGGCAGTGTACGACACTTACAAGGAGGTATTAAATAAGATCAACTCTGTGCATGTTATCCTCAGGACCTAGGAACTGATAAAAGCAAGACAATGACTGGGAAAAATTGTCCAATTTCCTGAGAGCTTTAACTGGCTTAAGATTGCTGGCCACAATGTATCATCTGTCAACTTCTTCCACATTTATTGTTCACAAATGCCAAGTTGTCATACAATACGCCAAACACGTTATTAATTTGCATGAATTCCTGAATCTTAGTACATCATGCCTTTAAAATGCAATGTGGAATGCAGATGATTTCTATGATAGATTATTTTCCTTGGAAGAAACAATCAACTTGACGTACTGTTACTTACTGTTATTTACCAAGTGGTCTCGGTGCACATACCCCTTTTACTTTCAGCACTTATGGGATCTATTTCCAGTCATAATTTAATGAAAAAGAGCTTCACTGTACAGCACCTTTCATACTCTTTGTGCGTCAAAAGCAACTTACATCAGTGAAGAACTTGTTTGTGAAGTGTAACATAGCAAATATATCAGACACGTTTTGCAGAGTAAGGTCCCTCAATGCTAATAAAGTAATTGAGCCAAATTGACCTCTGACTGTATCACAAAGACTACGAAACAGCAGTCGGCTGCAAATCCATTTGACTTCTTTTTACACATATTTCAATATTCTGACCAAACCTCATGTATTGCTTCATACGCATTCAGTCTGTTGTGAGAAGTGGGTTGATACAAGATTAAGTGAAACTCTTTGGATGATCGAAGCCACAAAGATAAAAAGGGAAACAGGCTAAAATGTAACTTTGAAAAATTGCACCTCAGTGAATGCAATGAATTAAAACAAAAAGGCTGCGCATAAGACAAGCTGATGTGCAGCTTTTAAATTCTTGAAGGTTAATACTATTAGGTATACGACAATTAGTGTTCCTGCAACAGGACTGGAATTGTGGATCTGGGAGATAATTTCTGGATTCAGTCTTTTTTATATTGAAATACCTTAGTTCATTCAGACAATGCCATTTGTGTCTTACAATTCCAATATTTTGCGATCAGAAAAATGAGTAGAATGTGCAGGTTGCCAACTTCTTTAAATTCAGCATGCACTCATCTCATATAGGAGCAGGAGCACCATGTGCCATCCTCCCTTGGCTGTTAAATCAGTCCTCCTCGCTTTTGAACAACACCTGGAAAAAGCACTGAGGATGTCAGGGCACAACATGTATTTTGGGGTAGGGGATTTCAATGTCCACCATCTACAGTGGCTCAGCAGCAGCACTACTGATGAGCTGGTCGGGTCCTAAAGGATATTGCTGCTCGACTGGGTCTGCAGCAGGCAGTGAAGGAACCAACAAATGGAAAAAACATACTTGACCTCATCCTTACTAATCTGCCAGCTGCACATGCATCTGTCCACGACAGTATCAATAAGAGCGGCCACTGCATAGTCCTTGTGGAGACTAAGTCCCACCTTCACATTGAGAATAACTTCCAGCGTGTTGTGTGGCACTATCACTGTACTAAATGGGACAGACTTCGCACAGAATTAGCAACTCAAGACTAGGCATCCATGAGGCACTGTGGGTCATCAACAGCAGCAGAACTGTACTTCAGCACAATCTGTAAACTCATGGCACAGCACATCCCCCACTCTACAATTACCATCAGGCTAGGGGATCAAAGCCTGGTTCAATGAAGAATGCAGCAGGATCAGTAATGGGCATACCTGAAGATGAGATGTCATCCGAGTGAACTCACCAACTCTTCTTGCATGCCAAACAATATTAGCAGCAAGTAATAGACAGAGCTCAGTCATCCCACAACCAATGGATCAGATCTAAGTTCTGCAGTCCTACCACATCCAGTGGAGAATGGTGGTAGAGAATTAGACAACTCTCTAGAGCAGGAGGCTCCACAAATATCCCCACCCTCAATGATGGAAGAGCCCAGCACATCAGTGCGAAAGATAAGGCTGAAGCTTTCGCAGCGATCTTCAACTACAAGTGCTGAATGGAAAATCCATCTTGGCTTTCTCCAATGGTCACCAGCATGACAGATCCCAGTCTTCAGCCAATTTGATTCACTCCACGCATTATCAAGCATTGGTCGGAGATGCTGGGTACTGCTAAGGCTACGGCCCCTGACAACATTCCAGCAATAGTAGTGAAGACATGTGCTCCAGAACTTGCCGCTCCCTGAGCCAACTGCTACAGCACAGTTACAACATTGGAATCTACCCGACAATGTTGAAAATTGCCCAAGTATGTGCTGTATATTAAAAGCAGGACAAACCCAATCCACCCAATTACCGCCCCATCAGTCTACTCTTGATCATCAGTAAAGTGGTGGAAAGTGTCATTAACAGCGCTATCAAGCAGCACCCACTCAGCAATAACCTGCTCAGAGATGCCCAGATTGGGTTCCGCCAGGGCCACTCAGCTCCTAAAATTGTTTCAGCTTTGGTTCAGACATGGATAAAAGAGCTGAATTCCAGAGACGAGGTGGGAGTGACAGCCCTTGATGTCAAGGCTACATTCGAAGGAAAACTGAAAGAACTGCAGATGCTGTAAATCAGATATAGGAACAAAAACAAAACAAAAATGTTAACTCTGTTTTTTTCCTTCATGGATGCTGTCAGACCTGTTGGGCTTTTTCAGCAACTTTGTCTTTGTTCATATATTCGAAGGAGTACAGTATAAAAGAGCCCTAGGAAACCTTGAATTAATGGGTATCGGGGTGAAATTCTCCAGTAGGTGGAGTCATACCTCTCACATTGGAAGATGATCATGGTTGTTGGGTTCAGTCATCTCAAATCCAGGTCACCTCTGCAGGAGTTCATCAGGGTAATATCCTTGGAACATCTTAACTGTTCTATCAGTGACATCAGTTCATCATAAGGTCAGAAGTGGGGATGTTCACTAATGACTGCACAATGTTCAGCACCATTTTGACTCCTCAGGTCTTGAAACAGACAATGTTCAAATGCAGCAAGATCTGGACTGACAAGTGGCAAGCCACATTCTCACCACAAGAATGCCAGCCTGCGACCATCAGCAAGAAGAGACAATCTAGCCACCGCCCCTTGTCTTTCAATGGTGTTACCATCACTGAATCCCCCACAATCGACATCCTGGGGCTTTTCATTAAAACTCAGCCAGACTCACCACAGAAACACAGCGGCTACAAGAGAATGTCAGAGGCGAAGAATATTGCAGCAAGTAACTCACCTCCTGCCTCCCTGAAGACTGTCAACCACCTACGTGGCACAAGTCAGGAGTGTGATTGAATACTCCTAACTTGCCTGGATGAGTGCAGCCCCAACAACACTCAATAAGCTTAAAACCATCCAGGACAAAGTGGCTCACTTGATCGGCACCAGATCCGCAAGCATTTACTCCCTCCACCACTGGCACTCAGTGGCAGCAAGTGTGTACTATCTAGAAGATGCACGACAGAATTTCATCAATGATCCTCAAACAGCACCTACCAAACCTATGATTACTTCCATTCCGAAGGACAAGGGCAACAGAATATGGGAACACCACCACTTTCAACTTCTCCTCTGAGCCATTCATCACACAGACTTGGAACTGTATCATTGCTGCCTCACTGTCACTGGGTCAAAATCCCGGAATTTCCTCTCTAATGGCTTTGTGGGTCAACATACAGCAGGTGGAATGCAGCAGTTCAAGAAGGCAGCTCACCACCACCTTTTCGAGGGCAGCTAGGGTTGGGCAATAAATATCAGCTAGCCAGTGACACCCACACTCTACAGATGAATACATTTTTTTAAAGAAGGAGATATTCACTGGTGTTGGAGAAGATCCAGTGCTGGTTCAGCAGAATTACATTTGGGATAAAAGGACCTGAGCTTGACATATAACAAACTTGGACTGAAAATCCAGCTGGATTCTCCTACACTGCTCAGTCATAATATTGCAATGGTGTAAATAAAAACTCCAAAGTACTCACTACTTTTTAAGACAGTAGTTGATAGATTCATGTTGAGCAAGGGAATCAACGACTAACAGGGTTGATGGAAATGTGGAATTTGGAAGCTGAATAGATCAGCCATGATCTTATGGAATGGTAGGGTCAGTTTGAAGGGCTGAATGGCCTAGTTTTGCTTCCAATTAGCACGTAAAATGTCATATGTGGTATGCATTATTGTAGTATTATTCATGTGCTTTGACGTTGTGGCAGTTAAGCAATTGATGTTTGAGTAAAGCAAATTTGCGGTGTAGCCAGGGAACGATTTGTTCCTCTAATTGGGGGCATCCAAGAGAATTGGTGAGAACTTTGGAATGCAAACTTAATTGGTTTAAAGGGAATCAAGCAAAATCCTTCTCACAAGAGGTTCTACGAATATGTAATGACATGCCAAAAAGACTGTCAATACAAAGGCTATTTAGATGCTTGAAAGGGAGTAATGCTTACTTTGAAATCAACAGATATTGAGAAAGAGCAGAGAATTGGAGTTAAGAAGAAATAAAAACAGCTTCAGGATGATTGACATGATGAAAGATCTAGATCTCTTATCATTTCGTCTATACAGGCTCAATTACATTTAATCACAATGGTGTTTTATTTTTGCTGTCCATTAGTTTGAGTTCAATATGGCTGCTCTTAAAAAAATGATTGTATTTGACTGTTGCTTAATGTTATTGCTGACAGGCAGATAGAGGGACACTATGCAGCTTTTTTCTTATTGTTCCCAGTCACGGGGTTCCAAACAAAAACCAAAAGAACTGCAGATGCTGTAAATCAGGAACAAAAACAAAGTTGCCGGAAAAGTTAAGCCGGTCTGGCAGCATCTGTGGAGGAGAAGACAGAGTTAATGTTTCGACCTGAGACGCTAACTCTGTTTTCTCCTCCACAGATGCTGCCAGACCTGCTGAGCTTTTCCAGCAACTGGGTTCCAAACATTTTATCAAGAATGATAACGACTACAATGAAAGCTATGAGATACCATGTTTACATCATTATATATTCTGATTCCAAATCGTTATATCAGTAAGAGATTTTGAAAGAGGACAACATTAGTAGCTTACACATTTGAAAAACAAAATCAGCATAAATGTACATTTACACTGAGAGCATAGAACATACAACAATACAGCACAGAACAGGCCCTTCGGCCCTCAATGTTGCACCGACCTGTGAACTAATCTAAGCCCCTCCCCCTACACTACCCCATCATTATCCATATGCTTATCCAAGGACTGCTTAAATGCCCCAAATGTGGCTGAGTTAACTACATTGGCAGGCAGGGCATTCCACGCCCTTAACGCTCTCTGAGTAAAGAACCTGCCTATGACATCTGTCTTAAATCTATCACCCCTCAATTTGTAGCTTTGCCCCCTCGTACAAGCTGACGTCATCATCCTCTGAAAAAGACTCTCACTGTCCACCCAATCTAATCCTCTGATCACCTTGTCTGTAAGATTGTATTCAAGATGAAGATCAAAAAGGGTGATAGAATTTATTTGCAATTGACAGGTCTCTACACACACGAAGAGAGTAAGTTGCAAAATCCCCAGAATTCATTCCTTGTCCAGTCAAGTAAGAGAAAAATTTTCTAACAGGCAGAACTATATTCTCATGTCACAATGAAGTCAAACCTTATCACAAGGACTCGTCTATTTGTCTTATACCATTGAAAGCTGCATACTAGAAACTTGATAACATTTCTTCCACACGTTGGCAGTAATGATGTATTTCAGCACATTTTAATCTGATCCCAACGACTAAAGACTGCAATTCTATCTGTTGTATTAAGAGCAGGGAGATTATAAACTTAAAGGGCCATTGTTACCTCTGTTTTGTCCTGATAGTCAAGAAAGATGCACTGAAATGATGGCTCAGAAACATCAGAACATTTCTCCATGAACTGACAAGGATGTATGGATGTTGCAAATGCTTTCTGTTTCTTAGAATAAATTTACTTCTTGTAGAAGTGAACTGTACAATTCTTAAGCTTTCATTCCCAGACCTCACCATTCAGACAAAACCAAATATATGCCAAGGGACAGCTCCAAGGAGTTATTTGAGGAGCTCATTACTACCATAGCTCTGGTAAATTTCGCTGGTCAATGTAAAGACTGCAGTCACATAATTTGGGATTTTAGTGAGACATTCTTAATCAGATCTACCATCTTCTTGATGGATCAACTATTACACCACTCCTGTGTTTATTCCCCTCCTAACTACAACAAAACTTCCAGCTCTTATCTTATCCGTTTCTTCTGATCCAGATACCATAATTCTATATTGGTCTTGTTCCCCTGGAACTTGCATCACAAACTCCTTGGCTTCTCGATTTTCTTTCCCAGTTTAACCCAAATCCAAGCTTTCAGTTTCCTCTTTTAAATCTCCTGAAAGGTTTGATGCTCACTGACTTTTTTATTTTCTTGAAGTCCATTGAGACAATTTTTCATGAAATCAATGTAAATCCATGTTCTTCTTGAAACTTCCTGCAGCATAAAGCATTATTGTTAGGTATAAATAATGTATCTATTGGTTACTATAAGACATCTCTCAAAAATTACTGCACAAACTTGATAAGATATTGACAAACCCATATTAGTGATATGCAGCTTGCATCTTGAACTTGGGAAACAAAAGTCAATTTGGTGTTATTATTGGAAATCCAACTTGCACAACTCCCTTTGCCTGAGACACAGCATCATTTTCTTGGTTCAGAAAGATTGGAGGCTGAAAAAACCCAACAGTAAACAATCTGTTCTGATGAAGGAAAACCAATCAATTCAGTAGATCTGCTATGATGAAATGGATCAGAAGCAGATGGAATCATCCTATTCCATTGCCAAGCAGAAAAAAAATTTGGGCTCAGAACAAAGAAATTGATTTTCACCCTGAATCTGTTGCCTTTAGTCAACCACCAAAGAACTCTAATTTCTAAGAAAATACATTTAGGACAAAAAGATAACTCGGGAGAGAACAGGCGGCCTTACAGATCATTAAGGCTGCCTATGTATATAACCACAGGAGATGGGGGTTGTCCTAAATGAGTATTTTGCATCAGTGTTCACTGTGGAGAAGGATATGGAAGATATAAAATGTGGAGAAAAAACAGTGAAATCTTGAAAAATGTCAATAATACAGAAGAGGTGGTCCTGGATGGCTTAAAATGCATAAAGGCGCATAGATCCTCGGGGCCTGATCAGATCTATCCGAGATCTCTGTAGGAAGCTAGGGATGATTGCTGGCCATGTTGCTGAGACATTTGCATCATTGATACCCACAGATAAGGTGCTGGAAGATTGAAGATAGGCAAATGTGGTGCCACTATTTAAGAAATGTGGTAAGGAAAAGTCAAGGAACTATAGACCAGTGAGCCCAACGTTGATGGTGGGCAGGTTGTTGGAGGAAAGCCTGATGGACAGGATTTGTATGTATTTGGAAAGGCAAGGACTGACTAGGAATAATCAACATGGCTTTGTATGTGGGAAATCGTGTCTTACTAACCTGATTTTTTTGAAGAAGTAACAAAGAAGATTGATGACCGCAGAGTGGTGGACATGATCTATATCGACTTCAGTAAGGTATTGAACAAGGTTCCATATGGTAGACTGGTTAAAAATTTTAGATCACATGGAATACGGGGAGAGTTAAACATTTGCATACAGCATTGACTCAAAGGTATGAGACAGAGAGTGGTACTAGAGGGTTGCTTTTCGTACTGGAGGCTTGTGACCAGTGGTGTGCTACAAGGGTTGGTGCTGCGTCCACTGCTTTTCATCAGTTATATAAATGATTTGGCTGTGAGCACAGGAGGTATGGTTAGTAAGTTTGCAAATGACACCAAAATGAGAGTTTTGGTGGCTAGGGGAAGGGAAAGCTAAAGTGACAGGGAATATGGCGTTAAATGGAAAGATAAGCAACAGGACAGCATGTGTACAGGTGGGTTTAAACTCGAGGCAGACTAGGAATACAGCAAGAAGGAAGGATAGCTTAAGACATCTTAGGATTTCCAATATCTCTACTAATGGTACGAAAGTTAGCATTAAGGCACTTTATCTCAATGCTCGTAGTATTCACAACAAAGTAGATGCATTAACAGCACAAATCTTCTTGAATGATTATGATGTGGTAGGCATCACAGAGACATGGTTGCAGAGAGTTCAGGGCTGGCAGTTAAACATCCAAGGATTCATAACTTATCGAAAAGACAGGGAGGTGGGCAGAGGGGGTGCGGTTGCCTTGTTAGTTAAGAATGAAATTAAATCTACAGCATTGAGTGACACAGGGTCAGAAGATGTGGAGTCTGTGTGGGCGGAGTTGAGGAACCACAAAGGCAATAAAACCATAATGGGAGTTATGTACAGACCTCCTAACAGTGATCAGGACCAGGGGCGCAAGATGCACTGGGAAATAGATAAGGCATGTCAGAAAGGCAAGGTCACGGTGATCATGGGGGACTTCAATATGCAGGTGGACTGGGTGAATAATGTTGCCGGTGGATCCAAAGAAAGGGAATTCATGGAAGGTTTGGAGGATGGCTTTTTGGAACAGCTTGTGATGGAGCCCACAAGGGAGCAGGCTATTCTGGACTTAGTGTTATGTAATGAGCCTGACTTTATAAGAGATCTTAAAGTAAGGGTACACTGAGGAGGCAGCGATCATAATATGGTAGAGTTCAGTCTGCAGCTTATAAGAGAGAAGGCAAAATTGGATGTAATGGTGTTACAATTAAATAAAGGTAATTACAGGGGTATGAGAGAGAAATTGACAAAAATCGACTGGAAGCAGTGCCGAGCAGGGAAGACAGTAGAGCAACAATGGCAGGAGTTTCTGAGTGTAATTGAGGACACAGTACAGAGGTTCATCCCAAAGAAAAGAAAGATTATCCGGGGCGGGACTAGACAGCCATGGCTGACAAAGGAATTCAGGAAATGTATCAAAGAAAAAGAGACTGCCTATAAAGTGGCCAAGAGCACTGAGAAATCAGAAGATTGGGAAGGCTACAAAAACAAACAGAAGATAACAAAGAGAGAAATAAGAAAGGAGAGGATCAAATATGAAGGTAGGCTAGCCAGTAATATTAGAAATGATAGTAAAAGTTTCTTTCAATACATAAGAAACAAATGAGAGGCAAAGTAGACATTAGACCACTCCAAATTGATGCGGGAAGGCCAGTGATGGGAGATAAGGGAATAGCTGAAGAACTTAATAAGTACTTTGCATCAGCCTTCACAGTGGAAGACATGAGTAGTATGCCAACAATTAGGGAGAGTCGGCGGCAGAGTTGAGAATGGTAAACATTACAAAAGAGAAAGTGCCAGAAAAACTAAAAGATCTAAAAATTGATAAATCTCCTGGCCCCGATGGGCTCCATCCTCGAGTTCTGAGGGAGGTGGCTGAGGAAATAGCGGAGGCTTTGGTTGTGATCTTTCAAAAGGCACTGGAGTCTGGGAAAGTCCCAGATGATTGGAAAATTGCTGTTGTAACCCCCTTATTTAAGTAAGGATCAAGGCAAAAGATGGGAAATTATAGGCCGATTAGCCTATCCTCGGTTTTTGGTAAAATTCTAGAATCCATTGTTAAGGACGAGATTTCTAAATTCCTGGAAGTGCAGGGTCAGATTAGAACAAGTCAGCATGGATTTAGTAAGGGGAGGTCATGCCTGACAAACATGTTAGAATTCTTTGAAGAGGTAACAAGTATGTTAGACCAGGGAAACCCAGTGGATGTTATCTATCTAGACGTCCAAAAGGCCTTCGATAAGGTGTCTCACAGGAGGCTGTTGAGCAAGGTGAGGGTCTATGGTGTTCGAGGTGAGCTACTGGCAAGGAGTGGGGATTGGCTGTCTGACAGAAGGCAGAGAGTTCGGATAAAAGGCTCTTTTTCGGAATGGCGCTGGAGCGTGTCCAGCAGAGATTCACACGGATGATCCCTGGAATGGTAGGTTTAACATATGAAGGAAGTCTGAGGATCCCGGGATTGTATTCATTAGAGTTTACAAGGTTGAGGGAGGATCTAATAGAAACTGACAAGATAATGTATGGCTTAGAAAGGGTGGATGCTGGGAAGTTGTTTCCAATAGGCGGGGAGACTAGGGCTTGTGGGCACAGCCTTAGAATTAGAGGGGTTAAACTTAAAACAGAAATGAGGAGACATTTCTTCAGCCAGAGAGTGGTGGGCTTGTGGAATTCATTGCCACGGAGTGCAGTGGAGGCCGGGACGTTGGATGCCTTCAAGGGAGAGATCGATAAACTCTTGATCTCACAAGGAATCAAGGGCTACGGGGAGAGTGCAGGGAAGTGGAGTTGAAATGCCCTTCAGCCATGATTTAAATGGCAGAGTGGACTCGATGGGCGGAATGGCCTTACTTCCACTCCTCTGTCTTATGGTCTTATGGTCTTATGGATCGTGAAAAAGGTTACCTCAGAGTACAACAGGATCTCGATCAGATGGACCAATGGGCTGAGAAGTAGCAGATGGATTTTAATTTAGATAAATGTGAGGTGCTGCATTTTTGGAAAAAACAAACCAGGGCAGGATTTGGACACTTAATGGTAAAGCCCTGGGGAGTGTTGCTCAACAAAGAGATCTTGGAGGACAGGGTCATAGTTCCTTGAAAGTGGAGTCACAGGTAGATAGGATGGTGAAGAAGGCGTTTGGTACGCTTGCCTTTATTAGTCAGTACATTGAGTATCGGAGTTAGGAGGTCATTTTGAGGCTGTACAGGACATTGGTAAGGTCACTTTTGGAATACTGAGTTCAATTCTGGTCTCTGCTATTGGAAGGATGCTGTGAAACTTGAAAGGATTCAGAAAAGATTTACAGGGATGTTAGCACGGCTGGAGGGCTTGAACTATCGGGAGAGGGTGAACAGGCTGGGGATATTTTTCCTGCAGCATTGGAGGCTGAGGGGTGACCTGAAAGATGTTTATAAAATCATGAGGGTCATGTAGAAGGTAAAAAGACAAGGTCTTTTTTCCCTGGGGTGGGGGAGTCAAAAAGTAGAGGGCATGGGTTTAAGGTGAGATGGGAAAGGCTTAAAAGGGATCCACACAGAGGCTGGTGCTCGAATGGAATTAGCTGCCAGAGGAAGTGGCAGAGCCTGGTACAATTATAACATTTAAAAGGCATCTGGATGAATATATAAATAGGAAGGGTTTAGGTGGATATGGGACAAATGCTGGCAAATGGGACTAGATTTATCTTGGATATCTGGTCGGTCTTGATGAGTTGGACCAAAGGGTCTGTTTCTGTGCTGTACATTTTTATAACTCAATGACCTTAAATACAATGCAATCAAAAGTATAGCGGCTCTATTAAATATTTATGTGAATGTGAAGCTTAAAATAATTGAGAAATCACAAAAAAGGAAGCAAAAAGGACATTAACCGCAACTATTTATTTTAATTGTTTAAAATTTTCATTCATCATTTGAGATCTATATTGAAGCCATCAACTGAATCAGTTGTGCATGCCATAAGCCAGATTACACAAATGAATATATGAATTAGCAGTAGGATTCGGCCATTCAGGCATTTGAGTCTGATTTACTGTTAAGAAGACCATGTCTGTTCTGATTGTAACCTCAACTCCACTCAGCTGCCTGCAAAGTCAACACAGATTGGGAATGAGATATTATGTTTTGTCTAATTTATTGAAATTGCTTGAGGAACTAACAAGCAATGGGCATTTGGATGCACACTACTCGGATTTCCAATTATTTCCCTATATCCACTGACTCCCTGGTTCGTCAAGAATTGATCGAAATCAGCCTTAAAAAAAAATTCAATGCCACAGAATCCACTGTTCTGTGGAAAGAACAATTCCATAGACTCATGACTCTGAGTGATAAATAATTCTCCATTTCTCAGTAAAAACCGAAAGAACTGCAGAAACCGCAGATCAGAAACGAAAACAGAAATTGCTGAAAAAGTTCCAGGCAGCATTTGTGAAAAGACATCAGAGGAAGTGTCGCAGTACTGAAATTTTATTGCTGATTTCTCTCCACAGATGCTGCCAGACCTGCTGTGCTTTTCCAGCAATTTCTGTTTTTGTCTCCTTATCTCAGTCTTAAATGAGTGACTCCTTATCTTTCCTCTAATTCTAGTTTCCTCTAATTCTAGTTTCTTCCACACTGGGAATCATTCTTCCAGAATTTACCTTGTCAAATCACCAATCATTCATGAAAATTCCATTCAATGTTGTCCCAATCTGTCCTGAGTTGATCTTCCAACCCTTAGCCACTCTGTCATAAAGAGAATCTAGTACTGCCTCTATTGTGCTGCCAATCAACGATTGTGTCTTCGCTGATCTGCCACTGAAATTCTCTATCATGCCTTTGTCTCCTCTGGACTCACCTATTACCATGTTCTCTTGATTTGGCCATCACCACTTCACATAACATTTCAGTTCATCCAAATTTCTGCTGTATGTGTTTGAACTAGCAACCTATAATCCTTATGCTGACTGACTTATTTGACATCCAGTCATCATCACCCAAAATTCACAACTATCATCCTTATGTTCAAATCCATTCATAGACTCACATCCATTTCTATCATCTCACTGGGCTTGATGATCCTCGGAGAACTCTTTCTTTCTGAGGGTCTGATGTTCCAGCATCAACCAACTCTCTCAGCTTCTCAATTGTCTGTATTGTTGACTGTCTAGACCCAAACCTCTGGTCCATCAGACCCTTTTTCAGATTTTCTTCAAACTAACCGTTTCTTTAACCATCCCAACGTCTTCATCCTGATACTTATGTGAATTTCTGCCAGGTTATATTTGTGAGGTGCTTTGCAATATCTTCCTATAATGATGGTATCTACATCGGTGCTTCCCAAATTTTTCCCGACAGTAGCAACATCTTGAAACATGAAAATTGTCACAACCCTTCAGTGAGAATGAGGAAGTTGGGCTAAGTTATGGGATCACTGTGACAGCAGGAGGCCAGGCGAGTAAGTGCAGCTTCGAAACTAAAGCAGAGCTTCTTGGGAGCCATAGCTGCCTCAAAGTCCAATAAGTCAAAAATTCTATTCACCACCCTTCCCAGGACCCTGATCCAAACTTTGAGAAACCCTGACCTTGATTAAAATGCGCGTTTTGCCTGTTGTTGAATTCCTGATAGTAAACTCCTGTTGTTGGAAAAGCGAAGGGCAAAGGACTAGAGTGGGCTAAGTGCTGGAGCTATACAATAAGTTGGAAGCAGAGTAACTGGCTTTTCAAGGAATGTGAAATATACCACCATGGATTGGCAAGGTAAGGTCAGGTGAAACTACAGAAGAATTTGATGCGAATGACACAAGAAAATTAAAACAGTTAAAATTTAAACAATGGAAGTATCAATTAATACATTTCTACCAGTGTGTGACAAAAAGATGCCTACTTCACAAGGTGACAATCTATAAGCTTGCAAGGAGCAAATATTTAAAATCAGAATTCCATGAACTGGCATGAAAACATTATGTTTATCATGTTTTGCTTTGTTCCACATCATCATAAGTGCCTCCAGGAATTTCTTTTACACCAATGTTGATTTTGATTGATGTAACCCAGCTTGCAGTGTCTCATGATGTGATTCATATGGTTCATTTTCAGTGCCAGCATGACCACTGGCAGCAGGCAATAATTTAAGCTGCCACAGAATCAAAGAGCTTTCAGATTAGTTGCTCTCAATATACAGCCAGAGACCCTCCAGTTTAAATCTTGGTACAGCAGATCAAAAATATTCCAGAATCTTCCACTGTTACTACTTCACTACGGAATGATTCAAAGCATATTACCTGCTATGTTGAATTATGTTGGTTACTTTGTAAAAATCAATCCCGCAATTTAATTAATTGCTTTTTGAAAACTTATCTTTACAAAGAAGGCTATTATCTCATGTTCAAAAGTTAGCCCTGTCGATCTCATCCTTTTCATCAATCTCATACAACTTGAGCTGGCTGTATTATGACTCTTGTAATCTCCCAGTTGATACCAAGCAATTATCAGCTGAATAACAAAATTCTTCCGAGATTCGTTTGAAGGACATTTTCCGCTAGTTTACATCTATGAGAAGGTTTTCTGTTTCATTTTGAAGAAAACATCTGAGTTTGCAATAACAAGGTGTAGAGCTGGATGAACACAGCAGGCCAAGCAGCATCAGAGGAGCAGGAAGGCTGACGTTTCGGGCCTAGACTCTCCTTCAGAAATGGGGGAGGGGAAGGGGGTTCTGAAATAAATGGGGAGAGCTGGGGAGGCGGATAGAAGATGGAGAGAAGAGGAGATAGGTGGAGAGAAGACAGACAGGTCAAAGAGGTGGGGATGGAGCCAGTAGAGGTGAGTGTAGGTGGGGAGGTAGGGAGGAGATAGGTCAGTCCAGGGAGGATGGACAGGTCAAGGGGGTGGGATGAGGTTAGTAGGTAGGAGATGGGGGTGGGGCTTGGGGTGGGAGGAAGGACAGTTAGAGAGGCGGGGACGAGCTGGGCTGGTTTTGGGATGCAGTGGTGGGGGGAGATTTTGAAGTTTGTGAAGTCCACATTGATACCATTGGGCTGCAGGGTTCCCAAGCAGAATATGAGTTGCTGTTCCTGCAGCCTTAGGGTGGCATCATTGTGGCACTGCAGGAGGCCCAGGATGGACATGTCGTCTGAAGAATGGGAGGGGGAGATGAAATGGTTCGCAACTGGGAGGTGCAGTCATTTAGTACAAACCAAGCGTAGGTGTTCTGCAAAGCGGTCCCCAAGCCTCCGCTTGGATTCCCCAATGTAGAGGAGGCCACAATGGGAACAGCGGATGCAGTATACCATGTTAGCAGATGTGCAGGTGAACATCTGCTTGATTTAGAAAGTCTTCTTGGGACCTGGGATGGGGGTGAGGGGGAGATGTGGGGACAAGTGTAGCATTTCCTGCGGTTGCAGGGGAAGGTGCCAAGTGTGGTGGGGCTGGTGGGGAGTGTGGAGCGGACAAGGGAGTCCCGGAGAGAGTGGTCCCTCTGGAAAGCAGGTAAGGGTGGGGAGGGAAAAATGTCTTTGGTGGTGGGGTCAAGTTGCAGATGGCTAAAGTGTTGGAGGATGATATTTTGGATCCAGAGGTTGGTGGGGTGGTACGTGAGGATGAGGGGTTATTGTTATTGTTGTTGTTATTATCGGGAGGGGGTGTGAGGGATGAGTTGCGAGAAATGTGGGAGACATGGTAAAGGGCGTTCTCAACCACTGAAGTGGGGGGATGTTGCGGTCCTCTCCAGGAACAGGAATTCATATTCCGCTTGGAACCCTGCAGCCCAATGGTATCAATGTGGACTTCAGAAGCTTCAAAATCTCCCCTCCCGCTACCGCATTGCAAAACCAGCCCAGCTCGTCCCTGCCTCCCTAACCTGTCCTTCCTCCAACCTATCCCCTCCTTCCACCACATGCCCCACCCCCATCTCCTACCTACTAACCTCACCCGCCCCGTTGACCTGTCCGTCCTCCCTGGACTGACCTATCTCCACCCTACCTCCCCACTTACGCTCACCTCTACTGGCTCCATCCCCACTTCTTTGACCTGTCTGTCTCCTCTCCACCTATCTTCTCCTCTATCCATCTTCTATCCGCCTCCCCATCTCTCCCTATTTATTTCAGAACCCCCTTCCCTGACCTCATTTCTGAAACTTCAGCCTTCCTGCTCCTCTGATGCTGCTTGGCCTGCTGTGTTCATCCAACTCTACACCTTGTTGTCTCAGATTTTCTAGCATCTGCAGTTTCTGCTATATCTGAGTTTGCAATACTGTTTCATCTCATACATGTTTTTTTACGGAATTACATTTCCCATCTCACCCTGTGCCCACAGGATAAAGCTTGAACTATTCAAATATTTACTGCCCTTTCATGTCTGCGGCAAAAATCTTGTTTATCTTAAACCATTTGGAGATTGAAAATATTTATTGTGAGGATCACAACTTGTGTAACATTGAATCAGGAGCCCTTAAGAAAATGGGCCAGGTGCAAACAAGCTGTTGTTTTGTTATAAACTATTTTGTCGTGATACAGCCAAACATTGTTTCCACAACATATTTATTCTTTGTGGCAGGTTTTGTGGACAAAAAGAGAGCAATTCAGTCAATTAATTTTCTTATTCCAGCCATGTCTTGAAGCATTTCCTTCACTCCAAGTTCAACAGAGTTATTCATTTACTTACACAGGACATTTTAACTTTCTGCATCCCAGTGCCATGTGTTTTTGACACTGTATAAATCCCTGCTTTACACTGATCAGTGTTGTTATTTACGATAAGATCATGTTACCAGTAACAATTTTCAAATAAGCATTGTTTGATTTTCGTTCCCAACATATTTCATGGATAAAAATGCCTTAAAAATAAAAGTAAAATCTCTGACTTAAAACAGTCAGAGGGGTTACCTGACTAGGTTGAGTCAAGCTCACAAATTGCAAATAAACAATTGAGTTACGCCACTCTACATATTGGAATGACAGTCACGTACAGATTATCCAACTTGGGGGAAAGAAAAGCAATGAAGCTGGACACATGAATCCACATGGAACAGGATTTCAAGCAACAGCCTTTTGGCAGAACACAGAAGAATGATGGATTCAAAGAACAAAGAAACAAAGAATCCTACAGCACAGGAACAGGCCCTTCGGCACTCTAAGCCTGCGCCAATCAAGATCCTCTGTCTAACCTGTCATCTATTCACAACAGCAAAACTGACGGGCTTGATCTTCCCACCTACTGAGAGACTGCACCAAATGATAAGAGCAATGGAGAAATGCCCACTTACTGACAGCTTGAGGATACATGAAACTGTCACTGCTCTGAAGGATATCAGACCTCATTTAAACAACCGTGGTTTCAGTTAAACAATACATTTCAAAGAAGCTTTAGGCCTTTGAACTGCCTACTTTTGAAATTCTTTTTATGCTTTGTGCAGGGGAAATTGTATCTCACCAACTTAATTGAGTTTTTTGAAGAAGTAACAAAGTGGAACAAAGTGGAAAACAGAATGGTGTACGTGATCTATATCGACTTCAGTAAGGTGTTCGACAATGTTCCACGTGGTAGACTGGTTAGCAAGGTTGGATCACATGGAACACAGGGAGAACTAGCCATTTGGATACAGAACTGGCTCAAATGTAGGAGACAGAGGGTGTTGGTGGTGTTGCTTTTCAGACTGGAGGCTGTGCTGGGAGTGTGCCACAAGGATCAGTGCTGGGTCCACTGCTTTTTGGCATTTATATACATGATCTGCACTTGAACAAAGAAGGGATGGTTAGTGAGCTTGCAGATGGCACCACAATTGGTGGTGTAGTGGACAGCCAAGAAAGTTATTTCAGAGTACAATAGGACCTTGGCCAGCTGTGCCAGCGGGCTGAGGAACAGCAGATGGAATTAATTTAGATAAATGTGAAGTGATGCATTTTGGAAAGGCAAATCAGTGCAGAACCTATGCTCTTAATGGTAAGGTCGTTGGGAGTATTGCCGAACAAAGAGACCTTGGAGTGCACGTTCATAGTTCCTTGAAAGTAGAGTTGCAAGTTGATGGGATAGTGAAGAACGCGCTTAGCATGCTTGCCTTTATTGGTCAGTACATTCAGCATAAGAGTTGGGAGCTGATGTTACAGATAATGTTACAGGACATTGGTTAGGCCACTTTTGGAATACTGCTTTCAATTCTGGTCTCCCTGCTATAGGAAGGATGCTGTGAAACTTGAGAGAGTTTAGAAAAGATTTCCAAAGATGTTGTAAATGTCGTAGGGTGGGGCTATTTTCCCTGGAGCATTGAAGGCTGTGGGATGACCTTTTAGAAATCGATGAAATCATGTGGGGCTTCAATAGGGTAAATATCCCAGGGCAGCAGAGACCAAAACGAGAGGGCATCGGTTTAAGGTGAGAAGGGTAAGATTTAAACTGGACCGAAGGGGAAACATTTTCATGCAGAGAGTGGTGTGTGTGTGTAATGAGCTGCCAGAGGAAGTGGTGGAGACTGGCATAATTACAACATTTAAAAGGCATCTGGATGGGTATAGGAATAGGAAGGGTTTAGATGGATATGGGCCAAATGCTGGCAAATGGGGCTAAATGAATTTAGAATATCTGGTCAGCATTGACAAGTTGGACCGAAGGGTCTGTTTCCATGCTGTACACCTTTATGACTCTGTGACTCGACTGGGCCTCTGCCCTGGATAAACTGAATATCTGTGTTGGTGTGTTAAATGTTGCATTTTACTACTTCTCTCAAGGCTAAGAAGTAGTAAAATTCCTTAAACTATCACTCAAGAAAGCCTTGTAATTGGATCCTGAATTTTAACTAGTCAAACAAAACTGTGATATAACCATGTGCTTTGTTTGCAAATCTTTGCCACAGCTAATTAAAAGGATTATAAAGGGGAGACCCCGAACTCATCACATTTTCATTTGACTTTTTCTCTGAGTGACTATCTAATCTAGATCGTCCTCTAAACCTATCATTAATGGACTTGTCTATATTTTCATCTCTTTCCTCGGTTATTTTTATCATTTTGTCAGCACATTTGACAAACAATGATTCTTGATCAATTAATTGCCTTCACATGAACTTCTTTTCAGTTTCAGCAAGGCACAGAGCTTGTTGACTGAAGAGTTAGGCACAGATTCATACAGACATACAGCACAGAAACAGACCCTCTGGTCCAACCAGTCCATGTCGAACATAATCCCAAACTAAACTAGTCCCACCTACCTGCTCCAGGCCCATATCCCTCCAAACCTTCCCAATTCATGTACTTATCCAGTGCCTTTGAAATATTCTAATTGTAACCATATTCATCAGTTTCTGAGAAAGTTCATTTCACCCACCCTGTGCAAAAAAAGGCCCCCCTCATCTTGAAATCCCCCATCCTCGGAGAAAAGACAACTATCATTTACTCTGTCTATGCCCCTCATTATTTCATAAACTTCTGTAAGGTCGCCTCTGTACCTTCTATGCTCCAGTGCAAAGAAGTCCCAGCTTAAGCAGCCTTTCTTTGTCACTTAAACCTTCCATACGCAGCAACATCTTGGTAAACCTCTTCTGAACCCTCTCCAGCTTAATAATATTGTTCCTAGAGTTGTTATAAAAAGATCTTTATGGAACTCAGTATATTATTTACTTGTCTAATATTGCAAACTAAAAATAGGAGAGAATTATCCTGTTGAGTTCTTTTACAGTTAAATCAAAACAGTACTGCTTCCTCATAATAACAAAGTGTGAAGCTGGATGAACACAGCAGGCCAAGCAGCCTCTCACGAGCACAAAAGCAGATGTTTCGGGCCTAGACCCTTCATCAGAGAGATCCCTCATGAAGGCTCTAGGCCTGAAACGTCAGCTTTTGTGCTCCTGAGATGCTGCTTGGCCTGCTGTGTTCATCCAGCTTCACACTTTGTTATTTTGGATTCTCCAGCATCTGCAGTTCCCATTATCACTGCTTCCTCATAATGTTCCCCATTTCACTACCTAAGCTGCTGACTAATACTTGAACAACTGCATTCCCAGGGTAGCTGCCAATTCTTCCCTTGTGTGCCCAGGTAATGATTACCTGAATGCAATTTAACTGCAGAAACCATAGCACAGCAGCAAAAATCTGCACAGACCAAATATTCTCATGTATGTAGTTTCTATTAATTTAACTAAGAACAGGACCCCTGCAGTTTTGCTTGTACTGGTACGAGAAAATGTGGAGTTTCAATGAACGGTGGTAATTCCTGACCTTTTCAGACTAAGAGTCAATAATTCCTGTCATCCTTTCTTGGCAATCATGTTGAAATGAGCCAAGTGAGATTATCACAAAAATGGGTAATTCATGACCAACACACCCTAACCCTGTTGGTCGCTGAGAATTTTCGTAGAAAAACATGAGCAATTGCCAACTGTACAGTTACAGTTTAAGTGCTTTAGCTAATGCACGTTCTATCGGATGTTGCACAAATAATTATGTTAAAATGTCAGATTTTCGGCTGTTAGATATTCATGGTCATTAACAATGCAAATACTAAAAACACAAATCAGTTAATTTCAACAACAAAAATGAATGGATGCCGTGAATTGGCATAAATGAGCAATCATCTCCCAAGTGGGCATGAACAGTTCTTGAAAGCCCTGGAAAAATGATAAATCTTTATGACCCTTTCTGAGTGAACATAGATCAATGTTGATCAGGTAGCAAATGCAAATTCACAACTGCTCATTTACAGAAATCTGCAGGCAGCACTCAATCAGTTTGAGCACAAAGAAGGATAACCTAACATGAATCTTCATTCAGTCCAGACAGCCAGAACTTTACTTGTTCTTGAACATCCACGTTCTGAGATCATAAAGGATGTTAAAAACGTCTGCATAAGACAAACAATAAATACAAATCTTCAAAATGTTCAAATTTTGATAACTTGAGCTCGGATGTTTGTTAACTCAAAACTCAAGGTAAAGAATTACTACACCTCGTATTGGCCCACACTTCATTCTAAGGAGACAACAGATATTAATCAATCTTACTGCAGGATTTGAACCAGACGATTGAAATCACTCATAAAATTTACACAGACAGCTGCAGCTTGGAAGCAGTTCCACACTGGGATAGGTCCGCTGCAAAACTCTGCTAATGTCAAGAATTTCCATTACAAATTTGCTTTCCTTTTTTTTAAAACCTTTTCCAAATAGCATTACATTGGGATAGGAGAGAGATAATGGGAACTGCAGATGCTGGACAATCCGAGATAACAAAGTGTGGGGCTGGATGAACACAGCAGGCCAAGCAGCATCTTAGGAGCACAGAAGCTGATGTTTCGGGCCTAGACCCTTCATCAGAAAAGGTCTAGGTCCGAAACGTCAGCTTTTGTGGTCCTGAGATGCTGCCTGGCCTGCTGTGTTCATCCAGCTCCACACTTTGTTATCTTACATTGGGATGGCATTGGAAATAATGTCTGCCTTCCCAATTGTTAGTTCTCATTCTGAATCTTAATGGTGTCAGCAGGAACTTACTCCTAATCCCATAAATATGCCTTCTTTTTGAAAAAAAGTAAACCAAGCAGTAAATATATGTTTGCCTCATCAAAGGCATAATCAAAAAAAGAAAAGAAGCCTCAAGTGTTCACCTTTTAATGATCCATATCTAATAATCCATTTTTTTGAATATCAAAAGTAACACACAGCCTTACGTTTCATCTGTTGAACACTTTGGTAGTTGTTAAATCCACCAGTTGCATGAGGCTTGAGGTATGCCGCAGGACACAACATTGTGCTTCCCTGGGGTCACCCAGACTTGAATTCCTTGCACCTGTAAATGGCCATTTATCAGCAGCAGGTACATCTGAGGGTCTTCAGACAGGCCTGCTAACCCCCAGTGACACTGCTAACCAAAGATTAGGACTTGGGTAGTAAAACAGAACTCGAGGTTAAACAGCTACCCATTCAAACTGTGCAGCTAAAACAAAGGTTTACATTTACTCGGCACCGTTCATTACCACAGCACGTGCCAAAGTGCTTCACTGTCAGTGAAGTATATTTGAAGTGTAGTCACTGTTGTTATTCAGGGAATATAGCTGCTCAGAATCAAAGGAATGAACAAGCTCAGGCATGTTGTCCCTTCAAAGTACTCCTTTCTAAAATCTGGGAGCTAGTGCCAAAATTGGGAGAGCTGTTTTGCAGGCCAGCTTAAGAAACTCTGGAAGGATTTGAAGAGAAGCTACTTAATCATGTTCAAACCTTGCTCAAGGTTATATGCGATGGAATTGAAATTGCAACACTGCCTGTCACGTGACCCAATTACTGTGTGTTAGTGGTTATCCTACCAATGCTGCTATACACTTGCACCTGTCCTAATTTAATATCATTGAAGTCAGAATGTCTTGGGCTCAAGTCTCACTTCACGGCTTGAATACAAGTTCAATGCTGACTCTCCCGAGCTGTGCTGGGAGCTTGCTGCAGTGTTGGAGGAGCCATTTTTCGATGTATTGCTGATGCTAGGCTCTTTCTTGGTTGTAAAAAATAGCGCAACTCTGTTGGGAAGAGGAGCAAGGACATATCCTGGTGTTCTGATCACCATTCCAATACCAATCAACATCGTTAAAACAGATTCTCACATGGTTGTCAGTGGGAGTCTGCTATGTGCAAATTGGTTGTGACGTTTCCTCCATTTTGACACTGAGTACATTTCCTTGTCCTTCTAAGTACTTTACTGGCTGCAAAATTCTTTAGGATGTCCTGTATGGTCCTGATTGATCCTTTTATCCCTTTATTTCTTCAACAATGATCTAATCTGTTCTTAAATGTTGACGATGGCCCAGATCTTCCAGTCAGGAAGATACTTCCTGCAGCAGTGACTGCATTAGGGCTAGGAATAGGATGATTGGACATTCCTGTCAAGAGCATGCAGAAAGCTTGATGCACCTGGCCACCCATGGAGGGTCTAGAAAGTTTAAATTTCTGATGCAGCAAGTACACGGTGTCTGAAAGCTGCTACAAAAATCACAGACTCTGAGTATAAGTCAGAGAGTTCCAAGTGGTTTCACCTCACTTCACTGAATAATTACCCCGAAAACGTTGGAGGGATAAAACCATGCTCGGTCACCATAAAACTGTTGTCATTCCCATCCACTCCTACCAACTTGTCAATGACATCCAACTCTACTTCCTCAGCACACAGCCCTGACTGAGCCCCTTTGACACACACCATTAAGTAAATGCCTCAAAACACACAACCCAACTCCAAAACCCAGCCAACCGGAAACCTAACCAGCTACCCTTGCTGCGAACCCAGCACCTAACCCAATTTAATCTACCCCCTCAATCATCTACCACTCGACTGCCTCGTGACCTCACCCACACACCTGCCCACACAGTCACTATCGTACCCCTTATCCATTTACCTCACCCACCCCACTTACTCACTCTCACATACTCATTCATTACATGACGTTGAAAGCACAAATACCAAAAGATTAGTGTGCTTTGAATCATTACACTTTGAAATTAGATGTTTTAGTGAAACATAAAAATATTATAAACATGTATGTAATAACTGAAATGTTAATAATAGGCATTGCAATTTTAATCCGAGTGCTGTCTGCTGTTCCCATGAAGTAGCGATACTTTGGGTGTCATGGGATATGGCTTTGTTTCTCTTATATTGTATCAAAACCTCCTTCCTTTTTCTGCAATGCCAGCTCCAGTGTATAGCCTCAAAAATAAGAATGGCCACCAGAAGCACAGCAGGTAGATGGGTAATTTTTCCTATGATTGGTGTCATTCTGACACTAATTCGAAGTCCTGGACCATGCTTTCTGTTTCAGTTGGTACCACAGGTAGTGTATTCAGCAACTTCATAACTCCATTCTCTCTTTTTTTGTGCCTTAACTCATATTAAATCACAGGCCTTTGTCTCATATTTTTGGTCCTTCAACGACTGGAAACGATGGGTGGAATCTTGCACTTTTTAATCTAAGTGTGGTGGCAGGCATAAAAATGGAAAAATCCACTGGATCATGGATCTGCCAGGCCTTCTACTGATATCCGTCCCCAGGAAACAATGTCCCACCCATCTTGATGTTACTGGTTAAACGGGAAGCTGCGGCAGCTGATGATACAACAATGCAGAAGTCCAGGAACAGTAGGGAATGGAGGGCCCTCGACAGGGGCAGGGAGGACTGATATGGGTAGAGAGTTCTAGTGGGGGTATTCAGCAAGGCAGGGAAGTGACTTTTAGCAGCCAAACCCCTTGCCCAATTCCATGCCCTTGATCATTCCCAGACTGGCTCAGACCCGACCTGTGGTAGGCAGTCTGTTGCAGTCAGGAAATCTCAGCCAGAACTTGGTTCCTGTGATGGCAGGAACGTAGTACGGGTACCCCAATGCCAATCCACCCAATTATTGTTCCTCCGCCACCACTTTCTGAAGTTTCAGTTCATTATGGCTCTATTCATTCCACCACATTTCTCATAACATTAATTTATCACATCACTTTGTAATCTGCCTATTCAACAATACTAAATGAGCCCCTCATCTGCTGTTTCACATGGATGCAAAAAAAAATCTGTGGGACTACTAAACAAAAAGACAGGGGAATCTTCTCAGAGTCCTGGCTGGCATTTATCCCTCAATCAACATCATGAAGGAAGACTATCTGGTCAATAATTTCATTTTATTTGCCTTGCTACATGTAAATTGACTGCCATATTGCTCTATAATACAACAGTAATTTCTTTTGTACCAGATATCGAAGTCCCATGTAGTTCAGATGGCATGCAGTTAAGACATAAATCAAAACGACTTTTTTTCTGTCACTCCTTCCTTCTAAACAGAATAATTCCAGGTAATTTAAAATTCCCAAAAAAAAGCTGCAAAAAAATTCAATGATACGATTTTGAGGCAATGAAACATAATATGAATTAATGTTGAAAGAATTTGACATTTTCTACAGGAAAAACAGCATATGCAAATTGAGTCCCTGATACAGTTGCTACATAACTCCCAGACTGCATTGGAAAGAACACCCCCACCCATATGGGCTCATAAACAATGCACAGCTTGAATGACTGATGTATAGCAAAACCAGTGACTGACTTGAAGGTTATCATCCATTTCATTTCAGGAAGGATGGATTGGAACCTTGCCAAAACTAGGTCAGTTAATTTATTCGTATTAAACTTGATCAAAATTTAATGGACATGAAACAGCTTTCTGCCAGAGGGCTTATGAAATGACTACAGTCCTAGATCAGAGGCAGGTAGTTGAATAGCAGAAAGAGTTTGAAACTGATCAACTGCTCTCACCAACCTTTTTCGACCTATTCTTGACATCAGTCCACTCACTTATTTGGTTATCATGGAAGAAAATATACCACCACAACCCACTCCGGCCAAATAAGAAAAAAATTACAGTTGAGAGCCATTTTGCACATTTTAAATAAATCCATGGAAATCCTTGATGTCTGATCAGTTAAGAAGGTTACATTACCTAAAGGTCAACTTCAACTTGTGGGGCCAGAGAAAGTAACCTGGGCAAATGTAACTGTTGATGCATCCAATTTTCAGAGTAAAAATTCACCACTCAAAACGAAATGACATAAACTTCACAGAGTGATATTAGGAACTTAATGCATGATACTTTTTGAAAACAGAAATGCAGCTGAAGGAAAATGGATATGTAAATTATAGACTGAGCCATTTCATACCAGCAACAGCAGTCTTTCATTTAGCAGTAATAATATTTCAGAAGAAACATAAAGATTTTATATTCCTATAACTCCCCTAGCTGCTGTACAGAATTATAATTGGCACTATATCATCAACTTATATGACCTCATAACATGACAGAATCAATAAGTGGATATTTAACTTATATGATAATCTCTTTCTTTTTAAATACAAAGACTTCTTCTCTTCTCTGGTTTATGAATCATTAACACGAAGTCAGACAGACATAGCAAAGACACTAAAGGCAATCACTTTACAAAGAATAAGAATCTCTGAGATACACATGAATAAGGCAACAACTGTCCTAGCCAGTAAGTCTTTGCAATGCTCAGCACATTGTAAAAAAAGCCAGGTTTGCCTTCAGAATTAAACACCACATGCTAACTATTCAAGGGTAAAAAATAAATTGAAACTATTTCAATTAAAATTCAAGAGTGCAAAATTGTTGGTCAATAGATGTATACTTCTATTCAAAAAAGGAGGAAGCCAATATTATGTGTTCCTTCTGATCTACAAATAAAATTGTGGCAACACACTGCTTAGAAATGAACAACTTCATGCAAAATAATTCTGCAAGAGGAAATATAACATCTGAAGAGTTTTCATAATGTGCTTGCAAAATGGCACTTTAATGCTTCTCAGGTTGCCAGCAACATAGATTGTGACAAGAATATTGTAGAGTGTGGTAATCCAGCTGTGGGGTGCCCATAATGCATTCAAGGGCTGAATGTCAGAAAGAAGACAACAGTAGCTGCCTTCAACATGTACTCTGCATCCGACTGACTATACGTGCAATTGCAGCTACAAATCAGGAAGGCTGCGCATTCAGTCTGCAGCTGCTTATTTGGTTAACCCTCACTCTAATCCCGCCACTGTCATGATCTGATGTGTGTGTAAGATTTCTACAGGCTAAGTCCCAGCAATATACAAGACCTATCTTACTGATCAGCCCCACAATCTTAACCACCAAAATAGTCATAAACCATAAGATCATACGAATACACCTTCCTCTTCATCTCCCCATTCAAGTGAGATACCATACTGTTTTGAGTGTATTTCAGCATTTCTTCATGGTTGGAGCATGTGCTCATCTTTTTTTAAAAAATATCATCATTCGAACTAAACCTTGATTCGGAATACATGTTCCCATCCATGTCTGAGCTTCAAATATTCCATTACAGCATGCCTGAATTCCAATACATTCAGCAAGACTGTATTTTGTCATGCTTTACATATCTTACGTTTTACTCCAGTCATTCACATGAACTTCACTAGATTGAACTAAGTGACAGACACTAAAAGGCACATGTGTACACAACTTCACTGCTTTTTTTTAAAAGGAAACAGACATTATTCAGACAGCAGTACAATAAACACTGCAAGATCTAGGAAAGCTGGATCTGTGAGAACTGCCTGAAATCGGGACTCTGCAAGTACAATAATTTGGCATCTGCTTCAGTGAGCAAACTAGACTGAGCTACTATTAGTTTGCGACAGTAGTGTTGCTGCTAGTAACTGGTTTGCATGCATCTTAGTGACCACCTGATGGAGGGAGAAATGCAGCAGGAATCATCTTGCAGCTTTTGTGCTTTTTAATCATAATAATGGTTTTCATTAGAGAGATGAAGGTTGAGAGGTGGCTTAATTGAAACACATAAAATAATCAGAGGGTTGGATAGAGTGGATAGGGAGAGCCTTTTTCCTAGGATGGTGACGGCGAGCACGAGGGGGCATAGCTTTAAATTGAGGGGTGAAAGATATAGGACAGATGTCAGAGGTAGTTTCTTTACTCAGAGAGTAGTAAGGGAATGGAACGCTTTGCCTGCAACGGTAGTAGATTCGCCAACTTTAGGCACATTTAAGTCGTCATTGGATAAGCATATGGACGTACATGGAATAGCGTAGGTTAGATGGGGCTTGAGATCGGTATGACAGGTCGGCACAACATCGAGGGCCGAAGGGACTGTACTGTGCTGTAATGTTCTATGTTCTATGTTCTATGTTAATGAAAATATGTTGCCTTCCACCATTAACACGAGGGATGGTAAAACACTGACTTCACCAGAAAGCAATTTACTGTCAGTTGTTTTGCATTTTTTTTAATAAATCTATTTTTGACTTTTACCAAATCTCATACCTTTTCAGAACCTTTCTTACATCTGGTCCTTTTGTTTGCGCTGATTAACCAATGGCTTAAAATCCAAGTTGATGACTCAAAGCAATGCACAAAAAAACAGTATAAGGACCAACTAAGGCTTTGATTATGAAAAATACACGGAGGTTAAAATCCTGATTGTCAGCACAGAATCCAATTTGTTGGCCATTGGGTCAAGACAGACAGTATAGGAATAGTAATACAATCAAATCTTTCGATTATTTGGAAAGTTAAGAGCTTGTCTTTCACAGTCCGGATCCATAGGTGTTTACCATGGGAAGTGGATAAAAAAAAGGACGAAGAAACTGCAAAGTAAACCTTAATACAACTGCTTTGTTTCGTTTTCAGTCCTCACAGCTTGCAGACAAACGTACCCTCAAACCTATAATGTTAAGCTCAACATTGAATAGCTTATGGCAGTGCTCTTATTGCTTTGACAGAAATCCAGTTCTGTAGCTCAGAAAAGATGGAAACTCTCACATTGGGCTGAATCTTAATGGATTTTATGTCAACTGAATTTGTGTCAGATTTCGTGGAGTGATTTACACTGCCTGGTCAAGTGAGTTTGCTCACCATATCTTACCAAACTAGTTGTATAATAATTCAGCCTTCATGGTGTGTAACACATGCCATTTTTGCTCAATTGTTTCATACACTGTTTGAGGAGTAACTCATCACTCATCAGATATCCAGCCTAAGACCTTGCATCCACACCATCTTCCAAAGCCTGCAGCACATCTGCAGCAGTGCTGGAATCTGGAAGTTGCTCTGCTCAGTAAAGAAGTAGCGGGAAGAAATGCCAATGGAGGGGAAACTGGTGCCATTGCATTGTGGAGAGGGACTTTGAGGTCTGTGTTAATGGGATGGTTCTCTTCAACATGCACACTATCCATGTTCTTCACAACTGAAACAAAAGCAAGTGGTGCTCTGCTAGTGGCTTACAGTCTCAGTGTTAACAAGATACTGAGACACCCAACATCAGCCATTCCTTCCATGGCACCCATTCCATCAAACCCAAAAACTTCACACTTCTCTAGATCATCACCCAAGCTGTGTACTTGTGCCTATACCTGCCTACCTGTCCATCCGCTAACTACAGCTCCCTTCCCTTTAATTTCTATAAATTGAGGTCACTGCACAATCTGACCCATTCCTTGAGTTACCTAACCTGCCAGTGCCAGCCCTGACCTGCCAAGACCTCAGGGTGGTGGACACACATGTCCAGGCAGTACCAGACCTCTCCCCAAGACTGGTCCCAATGGATACAAAGAATTGACCATCACTCCAGAGAGCAGAAAGGCATGGCCTCACCATGCAAAGCTAAAGCTCAGGGCTGGTATAGGAGGCTATGCTCCTCTGACTGTCTGGTGCCCTAATGGATGTCACTATGGACTACTCCCCTCAGGCTTTCAGATATGTTGCACCATTTGCTGCAGGTGCAGTGTTTTTTGGCGTGAAAGCTGACACCAAGTGGTGTACGGACCAGACCATATGCCACACTGATGGGCAAGAAAATATGTGCACCCTTGACACAGGACTGCTGCACAACATGCCCACCTGCCTGGCTGTGTCACTAAATCAATTGCCAATACAAGGCATGCAGGGCAAGCTGAGGCATACAGGTAGGCACCAGTTAATTGAGCACTGAGAGAGTAAGGGAGTAGCCCTTACAGGCAACTTGGTCCAAGCTATGCACTGGGTGCCTTCCCCGTGCAATAACATTATCCGGTGCAGCTACAGACTACTGCTTGCTGGTATATTCTGACAGGCAAGTATGCCATTGCAGGGCACTGTGCCCATGCATTGGAGAATGCCAAGATGTTGATGCTGGCTCCCTGAAAGTGGACTGCCAATATCTGTGGTGCAAGCGTATGTGCAGCTGGTGCCTGTGGGTCATGCTTTGCTCTGCAGTTTGTCCCTGGGTGGAAGCTGTTTCGAGGAGGTGGCACATTTAACCTGCCAAAAGCCCACTGTGATTTCCACATCGAGTTTTCCCATCAGCTCTTTTGTGAGACAAGTTTGGTAAAATCGCAACTTGTGGTGAGTTGGACTATTAACGAGGTGTTTTAACAAATTGCCCATTGGGAACTCCCCACTGCCTGCTAAGAGTCTTGCCTCATTGTTTGATAAAAAGGGTACAATGATGTGACAAGATGCTCTTGGCATTGAGATGGGCTTTGGCAAACTTCTCAGCTGATTGCACCACTTACCCTACCACAGCTCACTTTGCTCAGAATCTTGTAAGATTTGGGTTGGGGGAAGGGAGGTGGGGGAATGACAATTAAACACTTGCGATAACAAAACCTGTGCCTTCAGCTATTATATTACAAGCCTCTCAGTCCAGGATTGGGAAAGAAGGCTCGTTCATGTATTCAGATGGTTGCAAGAGTCATTTGCAAATTACCTGATTATGACATCACAAAGAGAAAGGGTGCAGTTTTTCAGGCTGTGTTTAATGAAGATGATGACTTTCAGTGTGAGGGACGTGCTTGGACATCTTCAAAGATGTTGCAACATGACCAGCCAGATGCCAGAGAACAGAAAATGAATGCAAATGAACTCAGAAAAATAAGCTCGTTTTGCAGGTCATGAATTGCAATAACCCAAAATCAATGCTCATTTTTGAAAGCAATGCAGATAACAAGGCTTTAATTCAACCTTTGCACAGGATTATTTCATGCCATAGCTGAACACATGATCAAGATCTGTTCTGTGGACGCTTCTTAGAAGCCTCTGTTATCTGCAGCACAGTTCTATTAAAGTGCAGAGCCCATATATCTTTACCCTGAGTGACAGAAAAGGCCATTTTATTGGCAGGATGAGATAAATATATTGTCTAATCGTTGAGGAAAGGATCACACAATAAAACCGAAAGTTGGTCGAACTCCTGACATCATTCACTGGAGTCCTGCAAATTGTTTCCCCTTCAAGTCTTAATCCAATTCCTTTGAACAGGTATTATTGAATCTGCTTCTGTCATTCTTTGAAGCTGTACATTTCAGATCAGAACAACAGCCGGCATAAAGTAAATTTTCATTGACTCAAGTGATGCAGCAATTGTGACTTCAGCTCTGGGATTGAAGGTTCAAGTTCAAGTCTCACCTCCCATGCAGGGGTGCTGTCACATGTCTGAACAGATCATTAAAAAGATTCTTTCATGAAAATTGGCCTCTGGACAATTGTTCAAATTTCCTTCAACCTATGTCCTCAAATTATTAACACTTTAGCATTCTAAAGTTTCTTCTATTTACTCCATCAAAACTCTTCTCGATTTTGAGAACTCCTGTTAAATCACCTCTAAGCTTCTCTGCTTGTAGGATGACATCCTTGGTCTCTACACTTTTATCAGTGTTTTTGTCTCTCCACTCCCTTATAATCATTCACCTTCTGCAATAAGTATTTCCTCTTTTATTGGGTTTTGCCTTGCTTTCTGTGTTGTGGCGATGGGAGATAATGCTCTTGGGATGGTTATTGATGCTGGAAACTTAATTTTAGGCTTTTAAGATTTGAAAAGTAAACAAGGTTGCATCATCACTGGAGCCTTTCACTACTGGGATCCCAATAACTGGTTTACTTCACAGGAAAAGCCATGTGATATGTATTCTTTACAAAATTGATTACCAGGTAATACTGTCAGACAACAACACACATTTTAATGAAATAGAGAATAGGTAAGAAAGAGCTTCAGAAAAATAAACTCCATTGAAAAATACATGCAAGTCAGGATACCATTTCCATGATGCAAAGCTTTAATAGCATTGATCTCACCTATTCTAAAAGCATTAGCTCAGGACTTATTATTATTATTATTATTATTTCAGATTTCACTGCTTCTTTCACTTGCAGGGAGTCATATTTTTCGAAAAGCAGACTGTCAAAGAAAAGTATTTTTCCTCAAAAATTTCCACTATTTACAGATAAAAAAAATCCTTGAATGTTAACTGTCCTGAAAGACCTTCAAGTTAAATGCTCTTACCTGGTAGGCTATTTCTATGAATATAGAATGCAATACATTGCCTCTTACCTGCTTCTTATTTATCTGTGCATGAGTCTCTCAGTAAAAGAGGTTTACGTGGGAGTTAGTGCATGCTTGTCTTTCTGTTAAGGTGGATCTTGTTCCAACGGTTCCATGAGCTTCATTCTAAATATACAATGAGTGAGGTGTGAATGTTTAAAATAATTCTTAGGGATACAGAGTTTATTCCCTTGTGATAGTTGAAAACAGCCATGTTTGTGTCTGTATTTCCCTTTTTTGATTTTTTTTTCTTTGGTTTCAGTGTTCAGCTTTTGGGGATGGTTCAGTGTTGGAAAGAGGGTAGGTTAACTTTCTTAAAGTAAATTTCCTTGTCTTTACTCCAGATGAACTGAGGAATATGTTAGATTTTTTTCTGCAAATTTTAATGTCAATAATCTGCCTTACTGTAAAGTTATCTTGCTGTTAAAAAATAATCCCCAGCAATTTGGCCTGATTTCTGATAGTGATGTCCAGGGTTAATGGGGGTGGGGTTTTAGAGACAAGCTGAGTGTAGGCCAAGGTGGGCAGACAAGAGACCTTGGCAAACTGTTCAGAGGCTCAGACCTGTATGTTAATTGACAAGATGTTAATGAAAACTGGGAGGAAGCCATGGCGAGCTGACAAGAGGCTGCAGTAAACCAACAGGAGACTGTGGCATCCAAACAGATGGTAGCTGAACTCAAGAGCTATGCCAGTTGCAATATGCAGGCTGCCAGTTCCAATTCTTGGGTTCATATTCTGCTGCTGTTGGCTGTTCTGCTTCTGCCCTCTGTCTCCTCTATTCATTGGGGAATGCAAATGATTGTGATATTTGGAGGCCAAATATCTCAGCCTCAGCAATTCACTGTCATGTCCCTTTAGGTTTCTCAGTAGCTCCACCAGACCCAACCATCTTCAGATGCTTCATCAATGGCCTTTCCCATCATCATAGGATCAGATATGAGAAAAATCATTGAAATTTCTCACATGCTGAAGTAGTCCATGTCCACGTGCAGAAAGACCTGGTTAACATTCAGACTCAAGCTGACAATTAGCAAGTAACGGTCACATCATCCAAGTTCCAGGCAAAGCTCATTTCCATCCAGAAAGACTTTAACCATCTAGTTTTCGGTAAATTAACATAAACTGCTTTCAATTCAGCTACTTATCATGAAATCTCACAGACAAACACTGCAGCAATTTTCAAAGCTTTATTTCATGTTGCAACCAAAATCAAGTAAAGACTCATAACTCAAATTAGCTATTATCTGATTATTGATTAAATTTAGCTACAATTCTACCAACATTGTCTGTCTCTGATGTGTCCAGGGCTCAATCCTTGTGTAGCATTTTTCTTTGAAATTCTGCTGCTGAAGAATCATGAAGTTGAATTTTCATTGATTGTCTCTCTTTCAAGTTTGTGGTGTGACCCTGTTGATAATCGTTCAGATTTTTTCATCCATAATATTGTCAACTTCTCGAGAAACATCAAGTCTGCAGCTTGCCTTCTTATCAGAAGCAGGTTCCCTCTTCCTTGTTACATTTGGAATTGACTGTCTGTTTGAAGTCCCAACTTTTCATGCATGTAGCCCTTTAGCTCAGGACATTTCTTTTGCAAGCAGATTTAATTGCCCATTGTCAGAGATAGCAGGCTATCCAGTGGTGCTATCTCCTCTCTCCCAGGAAACAGCTTGTTTATCTTGCTTCAACTCTTGTTTCCCAGGGATGGTTAATTAGCATAACACAGCTGGAGGAACACAGCAGACCAGTAGTATCAGAGGAGCAGGAAAGCCGACGTTTCAGGTCAGGACCCTTCTTCAGAAAAATTCATGACATAAAATGTCAGCTTTCCTGCTCCTCTGATGTTGCCTGGCCTGCTGTGTTCCTCCAGCTCCACACTGTGTTATCCCAGACTCTAGCATCGGCAGTTCTTACTCTCTGTGGTTAATTAGCATGTTGCTTTATAACAGTTTTTACTTGTCCCTTTCTTTTCAGGAAACAGTTTACTCCAGAAAGAGCTGATCCTTTCAATTCATGAAATGATTGAAGTTCTGAAGTTTACAATCTCCACTTGGCATTCAGTAACATGCTGAACACTGAATATCTGACTATGTACATAATGCACATATTACCATTGATCAGAAATTGACCTGGACCAGCCATATAAATCTAGTGGCTACAAGAACAAGTCACAGTGCAGTCCGTAATTCACATCCAAACTCTCAAAGCTTGCCCACCACCTACAAAGTACAAGTTGAAATATGACAGGATATCTCTCTTTTTACCTGGATGAGTGCAGCTTCAACAACATTCAAGAAGCTCAGTAGCTTCTCTTTCGGCATGCTGTTGATCATCTGAAACATTTATTTCCTCAGGGGCATAATTTAAATTGGAAGGCAAGAGGCTTTCAAGGGATTTAAGGTGAAGCGTCTCCATCCAGATGGTTGTAGAGGTTTGGACTGCAATGCCTGGGAATGTATTGGAGGTAACAAACCTCACAAACTTGAAAATGTATTTGGAATGAGCACTTCAAGTGTCATGATATTCAAGGCTATGGGCATAGTACAGGAAAGTGGGACTACTGTAGGTAGCTGCATATTTTTGGTGGTATAGATTTGATGGACTAAAGGGCTTCTTAGGTACTGTATAGTTCTGTGATTCGATGGAACCAAACACAGTGAAAGCAGTGTGCATGCAAGATACAATGGAGCAACTGGCCAACGCTCCTTGGAAAACACCTTTCAAACATGAGACTCCTAACATTTAGAAGTACAAGGTCAGCACATATATGCAATCACCAACACCGACATGGTTCCCTTTCAAGGTACACACAATCCTGACTTGCGCTTATCATTGTTCCTTCACTGACACTGGCTTCAAATCCTGGAATATCCTTTCTGACAGCACAGTTGATAACAGCTGTGCTACAGAGGAGCTATGGTGATATATAACAAATACAGTTGCCAATGATGCTCACATGCCATGAAAGAATAAAGAAAATTATAATTGTGTACTTAAAAAAAATGTTCCTGTTGGTGATATTATTCTTTACTTCAGGTACACACACAAGAAAAAGATTGATATTAAGCCAACAAAAAAGCCATTTCACTTCTGGTGTCTGAACGAAAACAAAATGGAATGATTTTTTTAAAAAACACTTAATGGCATGAATATTTCTTCTCTTTGCTGACTATATGAAAATTTTATGTTGAATGAATTTTAACAGTACTAATCATAGTAACAAAGACTTTAAAAAACAAAACTGCCAAGAAATTCACTGATAATTATGAGCAAGTTGGAGGCTGTGCTGATGTAACATTTCACTATGGAAAGTAGTCTTCTAAAATTGCACACTTGTGCTCTTACTTTGCAAAATGAAGGGAATGAAGACATTCACAGCAAAAGAAATATTATTTTTGAACAAAGCTTCTCTTGAACTGGAACTTAATTTAGCATTAATTGAGCATTGCCTGTTTTAATTGAGTTTCTCATTAGATAGTGTTACCTCTTTGGAGTGGACCGTTATCCTTCATTTCTGCCTTTAAAGAAGTCTAATCATGGAGAGCTCATTGGTACAGAGTTCATTTCAAATGTTGCATCCAATATGAAAGCATTTTGAAGCTGTTTATCATACTATTGTTTCCTAATATCGCAGACAAATGATGGTGAAAAAACCATCAGAAGCAGCTTTATCAAATGATCTAGTTGCTAATTTCTGATGAAGATCTGATCATTTTACAAATCATGAAGGTCGCTGACGTTTCTTACAAATAGTAAGAAAACCCTTTGCAAATAGGAAGCATTGAAGATAAAACTACATTTTCCATTATGTGAATATGTAGATGAGATTGCATGCAATTTAAACAGGAACTGTGAGTTCCAATTGGCTAAAATTATATCTAACTAACCCAAGTTTGTGTGTACTGCACGCAACATTGAACTCAAGTAATAAAACCAAACAGCTATTGAGTAATCATTCAATGTTTACAGGTTAAGTGTGCTTGACAAATCTTATTGTGACAGTTAAAATTCAAACTGCAGGTGGCGCTGACAACCAATAGAAAGAAATTTTGAGACAGCTTCCTCTGAAGAAAAATCAAGCTGAGGATTTCATTTGAGAAATAGAGATGCATAGAAGTTACAACACAGAAGCGGGTCATTTTCGCCAGTCTGTGTGACATTTATGTTGCATGTGAGCCAGGGGTTTTAATCGGTTTTATGCATCCACTTCCACACATCAGAGGCCATCTCCCTGGCCTTACACTTATCCCTGGAACATCTGGATAACAAAGACACCTTCATCAGATTCTAATTCATTGGCTTTAGCTCCAATTTCAACACCATAATTCCGACCAAACTCGTCTCCAAACTCCGAGACCTAGGACTCTGTTCCTGTCTGTTCAACTGGATCCTTATGATCTGTAAGATGCAATCAGTAAAGATAGGCAACCACACCTCCTGCACAATAATCCTCAACACCGGTGCCCTGCGAGGCTGCATTCTCAGCCCTTTACCATAATCCTTAAAGACTCATGAGTGTGCAGCCAAATTCAACTCTACTTCCATTTACAAATTTGCTGATGACCACCACCGTAGTGGATTGGATCTCAAACAACGACAGAACAGAGCACAGGAAAGAAATAGGCAACTTTGTGGCATGGTGTAAAGGTAACAACCACTCCCTCAAGGTCAGCAAAAGGACGGAGCTGGTCATTGACTTCAGAAAGCAGAGTGGAGAACACGTCCTTGTCTGCATTAATGATGTTGAGGTAGAGGTGGTTGACAGCTTCGGGTTCCTAGAAGTAAATATCACAAATAATCAACACTGATCCTTCCACGTTGACATTACCATCCAGAAACCACGCCAACGTTTCAAATTCCTCAGAAGCTTAAGGAAGCTCAGCATGTCCACAATGAGCCTTACCAATTTTTATTGATGCATCATAGAAGGCATCACAGCTTGCCCTGGCAACTGTTCTGCCCAAGGCCACAATAAATTATAGAGAGTTGTGAATGTTGTTGAGTCCATTACGAAAACCAGACGTCCTTCCATTGACAAGGTCTGCGCTTCCCAATGCCTCGGAAAAACAGCCAACATAATCAAAAGCCCCTCCCATCTCAGTTATAATCTCGTCCACTCTTTTCCATTGGGCATAAGACACAGAAGTTTGAAAACAAACACCAAGAGATTCAAAAACTGCTTCCTTCCTACTGTTACCAGACTTATGAACAGACCACTCATATATTAGAGCTGATCTTTCTCTGCACCTTTTCTGAAACAGTACATTCTGCATTCTGTCTCATTACCCCGATGTTCTTAAGTAAAGCATGATTTGTCTGGTTAGCATGCAAAACAATACTTTTCATTGTATCTCGGTATGTGATAATAATACATCAAATCAAATCAAATCAAATCATCTCTTCAACATTTCCTTTCCCCAACCATCTAAATGATCCAATCTTGAATTGTGGCAGTTTTCTGCCTTAACCATTATACCTGAACCTGAATGGAAGCTCATGTGAAGACATTTTCCTATGTGTGCAAAATGTCACACATTTGTCAATGGTCAACAATCCAATTCTCTCCCAATGTATACATTATTTTTCATCGCATAATTTTATTTCTCAACCTATTACAACCTTTGATAAGTTGAATCAAATTTTGTGTGCAAATCAGTCCAAAGTTGAAATTTCTGAAGTCAGCGCTAACCATCATTCACGTGATTTTTTTATCACATTGTAATTTCAGTTGTTGGATATTCTGCCTGTTTCTCCTTCAGAAAATATAGAGTTTGTGCAAGCAGAATCATGATAACTGGCCATCAGAAAAGTGTAAATTTGTTACCAACTTTCTGAATTCATACATATGTTATTAACCAGTTAAAATCCCAAGACTCCCTATCTAACAACAATGTGACAGTAACCTCACTGCAGAGACGACAGAAATTCAAGCAAGCAGTTCATCACTACTTTCTCAAAGGAAATCTTCGACAGACAGTACATGCTGACCATTCCACTTGTGCTGATATCCCAAGAGTTTTCTTTTCTCTCGTGAAGACAAGTGAAGCTTCCCAGAAAGCTGCCTATCCTACATCTACATTCTTCATCAGATCTGACATTGAGTCCTAATGAAGGGTGCAAGCCTGAAATGTTGACTTTCCTGCTTCTTTGATGCTGCCTGAAACTGGGAACTCATTGTGTCAGGTAATTATAGGTATAAGCCGAAGTGTTCCAACTCAATGGCTCTGTGCAAAGGAGCTGCACCATGTTGTGTATTTTTCGACAGTATCTACTGCAACTTTTGTTTAGATATTGCTATTAATATTTTAAAACTTTACAAGACATTGTCAGGAGTATGCTCAAAAGGCAAAACACGAGTGAGTAACTGGCAGCCAATTTAAGTCAATGAGCACAATAGGATTGAGGCTTTTAAACAAAATAGTTGGGTGGGACGGTTGGAATTCACATGTGGATAGATTTAGAAAGTTGATGAGGAAGGTCAAGGTGATAGTGCAAGCTAATATTACTTGTCAAAATAACCAGATTGTGACAGAAAGAGAGAGAGCGAACTTGTGTGCACAGGAACTTGCGGCAGGATGAATAGATAAATAGAATATTCTTTAAATGGACAGAGGCTACAGAATGCTGCAATGCAGTAGGGTTTGGGTATTCTCGTCCATGAATTATCAAAACAAAAGCAGATGAACAAAGTTATGAAGACAGCCATTTTAAAATACAGGACTTCATTTAAGTTCAAGACATGGAAGAATTCCTTCTCTCAAAGAGTCATTTGTCTTTGGAATTATTCTATTAAGAAAGTGATGAAGACTGCTTCATTCAATATATTCAAGGCTGAGCCACATGGACTTTTAAAATCCACACAGGATTCAAAGGCTTTCAAAGACAACAGAAAAGTTGAGTTGGAGGTGAAGAAGTAATGACTAAGTGAATATATTCCTCCTGGAGGCAAATATGACTCCAAAATTGTGAATTTCTCTTTGACAGTTGGCGGGGAGAAAGATGGAGTTAGTATCCAGGCAACAGAGCTTGTGGTCAGCAACAAGACGATAGCTTCAATCTCCTTTATACTTAATTCAAGAAAATTTCTGTATATTCATCCTGGGTATCAGGTAAACAGTCTGATAATTTGGTAGAGTTTGATATCATTAGCATAAATGCGAAAACTAAATCTGTGAATTCCTATGAGACTGCCTCAGGCAGAATATAGATGAGAAATAGGGGGACGCCATGATCAGATACCAGAAGACACCAGGCTACTGTTGTGAAATATGTGCCTGGGAGGGAAAATTAATGAACATTCAATTGGAGTCATATTAAACTATCCAATGCTTCATTCAATTATTGTGTAAGATAATTTAAGTGACAAAATGTTGAAAGAGACAACTCTCTTATAGCTGTAACCATCCACCTTATTGTTCCACTTTAGCCTGAAATTAAGGATTACTTTTTTAAAAGAATCTTTGCATAATTTATCGTAGTGGGTCAGGCAGCTTCAGAAAAGCAGGCAAGTCGATGTTTCAGGTTTACATTCTTCATCAGATCTGACATTGAGTCCTGATGAAGGGTGCAAGCCTGAAATGTTGACTTTCCTGCTTCTTTGATGCTGCCTGACCTGCTGTGTTCCTCCAGTTCCACGTGGTATTGACTCTGACTCTAGCATCTGCAGTTCTTGCTATTCCACAATTTATCATATTTGTTCGTGCTTGCCTTTTTGATCAGTACTTTAACAAGCACATCACCTTTGCACATTGATTCCAGATGAACTCATTTTCAGCCTGCGGCTGTTGTTTTTGCCTACTACTTGCGAGCGATGTACACAGAGTATGGTTATTGTGTGGATTGGGTCAACCAATTACACACAAATGCCTGCTTTTTTGTCTGACAAATTGCAAGTGGCATAAAGGTTGCTTCTACTATCACAATAGAAATATTTCCTTCCATTTGATCTTGGCAATTTTAACAAAAAGAATTATTACACTTCAGTCTTTTAAACTAGACATCAGTTCAACAGACTGGAAATTTTCTGAGAGGACGTGTCACTGGTTGTGTGACTGGTTCATAAGTCAGTTCCTGGACTCAATCATTGGCAATGGTTAATGGAAGAGTGACTTACCACCCTATCATTCTACTCTCCATCAGCAACGTGATGGATGGGGTCATCAACAATGCTGTGAACTGACACGACAGCTTGCTCACTGACACTCAGTTTTGAGTTTGCAGGGTCACTTAAATCCTGACCTCATTACAGCCTTGGACCAAACATGAACAAAAAAAAAACTCCAAAGGTGCAGTACTTGACACCAAAGTGGCATTTGTCTGCCGATGGCACCATGGAGTCCGAGCAAAACTAGAGTATCAGTCAGAATCGGGGGAAATCCTTGACACTGGTTTAAGTTATACTGAGCACAAAAGGAGATCGCTGTGATTGTTGGAGGTCACAGAGTCATGAAGTCATTCAGCATGGAAACAGACTCTTTGGTCCAACTCATTCTTGTTGACCATAATCTCAAACTAAACTGGGCCCATCTGCCTCTGCTTGGCCCATATCCCTCCAAAAACCTCTTATTTATCCACTTATGCATAATGTCTTTTAAACGTTGCAACTGTACTTGCTTCCACCAGTTCCTCTGTGAATTCATTCCACACACTAACCACTCTCTGTGTAAAATAAAATGGAATTAGTCTTTTATAAATCTTTCTCCTTTCACCTTAAAAATATACTCCCAGTCTTAAAGTTCCCTACCCCAGGGAAAAGTCACCTGCTATTCAGCTTTTCCATACCCCTCATGATTTTATAAATCTCTGTAAGATCATCTCTCAACCTCCTACACTCCAGTGAAAAAAATCCCAGCCTATCCAACCTCTCCTTAAAACTCAAACCTTACATACCCAGCAACACCCTGGTAAATCTTTTCTGAACCGTTTCTAGCTTAATGATATCTGTCTTGTAACAGGGTGACCAGAACTCAACACAGAAGAGGCATCACCAATGTCCCATGCAACCTCAACTTGGTGCCCCAATTATACTCAAAGGTCAATCAATTTAGTCCAGTACATAGCTGCAGGAATTACTTAGGGTGAGGTCCTTGGTCCAACCATCTTCCACTGCTCTGTCAATGACCTTCCTTTGATCATAAGGATAGAAGTGGAAATATTTATTACTGATTGCACAATGCTTGGTACCATTCATGACTGCACAAATAATTCAAACAGCTTGTGTCTGTGTGTCAGCAAGAAGCGGACTATATCCATGTTTGGGTTGAAAAGTGGCAAGGAACACTCATGACACGCAAGTTCCAGAAAATGACTGTTGAAAACAAAAGTGAAACTAACCAATTCAAATTGACATTCAATGATACTATAATGGCACATATTTAATAGAAGGGGATAGAGAGAAAGCAGAGGATTGTCGATCAACTAAACTCACATCAGTAGTATAGAAAAAGCTACAGTTTATTGTAAAAGATTTACTAGCAGAGCATTTGGAAAACAGTGACAGAGCTAGATGGAGTTACCATGGATTTATGAAATGGAAATCATGCTGGGGAAATCTACTGGAACTCTTCAGGGATATGACGAGTAGAATTGTTAAGGGGAAACCAGTGGGTGTGGTTTACTTGGATGTTGCATAAGGTTCCACATCGGAGATTAGCATGTAAAATGAAAGCATATTGGATTCACTTATGTACCGAGAAATCACTGGCAGACAGGAGACAAAGAATTGGAATAAACAGAATTTGTAGCCAATGACCAGTGGGGCACAGCAGGAATCAGTGTCTGGGCCCCAGCCATTCACAGAAAATATTCATGATTTAGGCAACAGAACTAAATTGTGCTCCCAAGATGCTGCTTGGCCTGCTGTGTTCATCCAGCTCCACACCAAAATTAATACCTCAATGTTTGCAGATAACACAAAGCTGGGTGGGAGAGTGATCTGGGAGGAGGATGCAGGGATGATTCAGTGTGATTTGAACAAGTTGAGTGAGAGGGCAAATGCAAGGCAGATGAAATATAGCATGGATAAAAGTGAAGTTATCCACTTTGGTTGCAAAAGCAAGAAGATGGATCATCGCCTGAATGGCAACAGATCAGGAAAAGGGGAGATGCATTGAGGCCTGAATGCCGTTGTATAATCTAGAATGCAGGTGCAGCAGGTGGCAAAGAATACAATTGGCCTGGAGACAGTAAGGACTGCGGATGCTGGAAGCTAGAGGCAATGTGGAGGTAGAAAAGCACAGCAGGTCATGCAGCATCCAAGCAGCAGGAAAGTCAATGTTTCAGGCTGAAACACATCATCATCAGGACTGGGTAGGGGGAGAGGAACCCAAATTCAGGTAGGCACATGGGGCTGGGGGAAAGGGAGAGGAGTTGGAGATGGGGGATGCAAGTAGGGGTTTATTACAATTGGTCAGTGGGAAGGGTGGAGTGAATAGGTGAGTTGGGAAATGGACAGGTTGGGGGTGGAGAGATCTTGAAGCTGGTGAAGTCAATATTCAGGCCATTGTGTTATAAGATCCCAAGGTGAAATTTCAGATATTGCTCCTCCAGCTTACATTTGGCCTTACTCGAACAATGGAGGAGACGAAGGATGGACATATCGCCAGGGGATAGGGATTTAAAGTGAATAGCAACCGGAAGGTTAGTTTGGTTGGTGCAAGCAGAGTGTAGGTGCTCTGTGAACCGGTCCCCGCATCTGAGGTTCGTCTCCCAATATAGAGGAGACCACATCGGGAGCAATGGATACAATGGAGGAGGTTGGATGAAGTGCAGGTGAATCTCTGGCGGATTTGGAAGGATTGTTTGGGGGCTTGAACGGGACCGGGGAGAGGAGGTGTAGGAGCAGGTGTTTTCCTTCATAGCAAGGGGAATCGAGTACAGGTGCAGGGATGTCTTGTCCAATTGAGCAGGGCAAAGGTAAGCCACAGCTGCAGGATTATGTGCAGTTTTGATCTCCTTATCTGTGGGAGGATGTTATGGCTATGGATGGAGTGTAACGAATGTTAACTAGACTGATTCCTAGTTTGACAATTTTGATGTATGGAGGCAAACTGGATTGGTTAGGACTACAATCCTTGGTGTTCAGAAGAATCGAGGAGGGGGTTGCGTAAGTGGTGGAAGAAGGACTGCTGGAGAATCTCTTAGAAACCTGCAACATTCTAACGGGACTAGACAAAACAAATGTAGGAAGGATGTTCCTGATGACTGGGGAAATCAGAATCAGGGACCACACTCGAAGGATACAAAGCAGACCATTTAGGGCCAAGTTGAGAAGAAATTTATTCACCCAGAGACCAATGAGCCCATCAAATTACCTGCCACGGAAAGCATTTGAGGCTAAAACAGTGAATATTTTCAAGAAGGAAACAGACATCAGACGAAAGGAATCAAAGGTGATGCAGCAAAATTGATTCCAGAGTTGACAGGGTTAGATTATGAGGAGAGACTGTGTAGACTGGGATTATACTCATTGGAATTCAGAAGAATGAGGAGAGATGTTACAGAAACATATAAGATTATGAAGGGAATAGATAAGGTAGAGGCAGGGAGTTTGTTTCTGCTAGCAGGTGAAACTCAGACTAGGGGGCATCGCCTCAAAATAAAGGGAAGCAGATGTAGGACTGAGGTCAGGAGGAACTTCTTCACCCAAAGGGTTGTGAATCTGTGGAATTCCCTGCCCAGTGAAGCGGTTGAAGCTACCTCACTGAATGTTTTAAAGGCAAGGTTGGATAATTTTTTGAACAGTAAAGAAATTAAGGTTTCTGGCGAACGGGCAGGTAAGTGAAGCTGAATCTCTCAAAAAGATCAGCCGTGATCTTATGAAATGGCGGTGCAGGCTCGAGGGGCCAGATGGTCTACTCCTGCTCTTAGCTTTTATGTTCTTATGAAAGCAGGAACGGGTGACTGAGTTGGACAATCAGAAACAATCATCTTAAAAGGTGAAGAAAGATAGAAGGGCCAAATTCCTACTGCTATTATTTTTCTACATTTCTATGTTTCTATGGTCATTGCTTTCACCATCATCCTGCAGATTACAATTGAATCATGGAATTATAGAATCTCTACAGTGTAGAAACAGGCATTTCAGCCCAATGATTCTGCACCGACACTCTGAACAGCACCCCATCCCAAGACCCAGCACCCCCCCTATCCCCGTAACATTGCATTTACTGTGGCCAATCCACCCAACCTGCACATCTTTGTATCAGAAACTTTATTGGATCAGTCATACAAATACAATGGCTACAAGAGCAGGTCAGAAGCAAGGAATGCTGCAGCTTCAAGGAACTTACCTCCTGAATCCCCAAGGCCTGTTCATGATCTACAAGGTACAAGTCAACAATGAGATGGAATATTCTCTGCTTCCCTGGTGCAGTTCTCAGAATACTCAAGAAGCTTGGCATTTCTCAGAATACGCAAGAAGCTTGACATTTCTCAGAATACGCAAGAAGCTTGGCATTTCTCAGAATACGCAAGAAGCTTGGCATTTCTCAGAATACTCAAGAAGCTTGGCATTTCTCAGAATAAGCAAGAAGCTTGGCATTTCTCAGAATACGCAAGAAGCTTGACATTCTTCCTGCCCGTTTGTTAGGTATTCCATCCACCAGTTTCACCATGGTGGCTGTGGTCTGCATCTCCCTCTCTTAGTTAGCCCCTTGGCCTCAACGATGTCTTTTTTCTACCCCAGTGATGAGAGTCTTTGGGTGGCCATCTAGATCCACAAACGTTACTCAAAGTGGAGGAGGTGGTGTTTGTAAAAGTAGATGTGTGAGATGCTCAGATTTTCACACAGTCCCTCCCATGTTTCCACTTAGCCTCCATCTTGACACTTTAATGGTTATGTTTCTCCAGTTTGGGTGGTCTTTGGTTACTGCAGTGCGTCCCAAGTGTTTTCTCACTGTAACCACATTTTCAGGCTTGAAAATTGTCCCAAACACTTGACAAGGACTTGGAGACTGGGGGTGGGCATGTTGTGAAAACACCTGAAAGGGGTTTAGTTGATATACCTCTGTTGGAGTTTCATGGAGGCCACTTCCGCCTCAGAGCTGGTGACATCAAAATTTCAGCTTGCAACCCAACTTCGAGTCCTGTCACTCATTTTGGGAAGCCCTGGCCTTAAGTTTCTCACAAGTTGGCAGTGTACTGTATTTTCCCAAGAATGTTTTGAGGATGCCTTTGAAGTGTTTCCTCACCCCTTTTGGTAACTGGTGAAATTCAGAGGAGATGAAGTTTGTTTTGAGAGTCACCTGTAAGAGATATGGGTGATATGGTCCAGCCATTGTAACTGGCCATAAATATTGACGGTGATATTGAGGATGTTGGCTTGCGAGAGGACACTGATATTGGAGCACTCTGTCTGTCACTGAATTTGTAGGAATTTGCAGAGGCTTTGCTGGTGATACCTCTCAAGGGTTTGAATGGTCTAGTGTACATTGACCATGTCTGTGATGTAACAGAAGGGCTAGAAACACCAGTTACGAGCTGCACCACAGCATCTCAGCCAGATGCCACCCTTTCAAACCTATGGCCAGGGAAGGAGAGGGGTGACAGATACATGGGAATCCCACTGTAACTCCCAGTCTTAAACCTCCCTGACTTGGAATAACATCACTGTTCCTTCACGTCTGTTGGCACAGCATGCTGGAACTCTTGTCTTCAGCAGCAGTGTGAGTGCACTTCTGCTCCAAGAACTGCAGTTACTCTCACTGATAATTAAGAATTTGGCAAAAAAAATACTTCCCCACATTCCACAAAAAAAACCTTGACAAAACATTTGTCAAAGCTCTTCAGATATTGTGAAGGGTAAAACATTTTAATAGGATAACAAAAAAATTAGCCACAAGGCAGTATACAGAATGCTGTGCTCCTATGTGATTTAAATCAAACAACAAAAACTATCTGCATTTATATAGCACCTTAAATGCTGTAAACATTTCAAAGTGCTTTACAAGTGGGACAAGAAAGTAAGTAAATATATACAGAGCCATAATGTGATGTGGAAAGTGGGTTTAAGGCAATTGATGTTTCTTTCATGGTGTAAAGATACAGCATGTGCAGAATTTCAGAATTAACGCACAAAAGGTACGAGATTGGGCAGAAGGCTGGATTTGGTTGCAAAAGTAATGGGGGCTGAGGTCATGGAGAAATTTGAAGTTAAGGCATAAGATTATAAATTCTCTGCACTTAGAGGGAGTTTGCATAGGACAGAGATAGTGGTGAAAAGGATTTGCTGACAATCAGAATATGCCAGATAGATGAGCTTTGAATGAAGTTGAATCATAAACTAAATCATAAAATCTGACAGTCATTGGAGGAGGTCATGTGCTTTGTCATGTCTTTATCAGCTTTCTGAAAGAACTGTCCAATTTAATCACATACGCCAGCTTGTTCCCCATAATTCTGCAAATTAATCCTCTTCAAAAACATGTTCAATTGCTCAATGAATGTTGCTGTGGAATCTATTGCTACTAGACTTTAATAATTCTCAATGTGAAATAATTGACCATTTCTGCTCTTGTTCTTTGCCAATTATTTTAAATGTCTGACCCTTGGTTACTGATCCACTTGTCACAGAAAACTCACTCTGTCAAATTTGCATCTACTTTTCAATATGGAACCTGTAACCTGCTCTGCTTTGTTCACATGACTGAAGTCCTTCATTCCTGGTGTAAGCCAAGTGAATCTTCTCTGTACCTTCTCCAATTTCCTGACAGACTTCCTAATGTATGAAATCCAGAATGGCACACAATACTGTAGCTAAAGCTCACCCTATGAACTGTAAACATTTATGTGTTAAGTCGTAACGTGTAGCCGAAGGCAGGCAGTAACAAGAAATAAGGATGCAAACAAACTTGTAAATGACAAAAGTACAAATAAGGGTTTTGGCAGCAGTGAAGATAATGCAAAGGCATAATTTTCAGAGAGATTTGAGCTGTTTCATGATGAATTGAATACTGGGTCAGAAATTCAAGTATCGACAGAAGACAGTAAGAAAGTTCCATTTAACCTCAGCAGCTGCTTAGTAGATGAAAGAAATTTATGGAAAAGTAACAGTTTTTGGTGGGAACAGAAATGCAAATGTTTCAGAAAGGAGAGGATCAAATACACTTCATTCACAAATAGTGTGAATATAGTTCACAAATAAGTACAAACTTGCATACTCCAGCACAGTGTACACTCTTAGGGGTACTTTGCAGCATATGATTTTCTGCTGGAGTGATGACACTTATCATGTAAGCAAAAATATCAGCAAGGATGGACAAAACTAGGTTAGTTCAGTTAATTTTTAGCAATGTTGGTAAACTGATAGATGTTGGCAAAACAGGAGAACTCCTCTTCTCATTTGAACTAATTTGATTAAATGGGTTGGGAGAATTGATCTGGGGGAAAAGATTGAGGAGAATAACCCACAATACTTGGAGTTTAGGAGAAAGGGAATTGATCTGAATCAAATATCCCAGAGTACGAGAGGACTTAACAGGGGAGATGACGAGAGGTTGTTCTCCCAGTTTCAGACAGCAGATCAGAGGCTGAATTTAGGAGGTAATCCATTCCGGCTGGGTGGGGTAATTACAGCAGAGAGTGGGCAGCGTGGGGTTGGGGGACTGCCATAGGGTTGGGTCATGGGGGGTAAATATTGTGGAGTTACTGATAACTTCGCAGGTAAGTAATGCAAAACTGTCCAAGGCCTGAAAATTAAGTCTGCAGTCCTAGGCATTTTGACAGCGTCCCAGGGAGGAAGCAAAGTTTCTGTGAAAAGTTGGAATTTCTCAGTCAGATATCAAATGGATTGACTTATTAGGATTTCTGTAGATCCAAAGTGCATCTTCAGTCAAACGTCTGGTCTTGGAAAACAGAAGATTTGGTCCACTAGTTCAGATCAAAATTACTTGTCACTTGGGCAAATATGGGTGGAAAACCACTTTAGATTTATTAAGGGACGATTATGTTTAACTAGCTTTTGGAGCTTTTGAAGGGATAACTGAAAGGGTTCACAACTGAGAAAACAATGATGTTTATGTATGGACTTCCAAACAGTGGTGGGCATCAAACTAGCAGGCAAAGTTGTAGCTCATGGAATAAAAAGTGTAGTAGCAATGTGGATCTTATTTTGGCTGAAGGAACAGGAAACAGAAAAATATTGATGCTTTCAGACTGGAGGAAGGTTTCACATGGAGGTCCTCAGGGTTTTGATGTTTGGACGCTTGTTTATCCTTACATCACAGTGACCAAAGTTCCAGGTTGCCTTCGAACAGCTTTCTCACAAAACATAGATGACTGGTGGTGAGTTTAACCTGAAGGTCAGCATTTCTCAGATGAGCGGTGAAGCATATACTTGGCTGTACTAACAGGGCATCTTGTATAAAAATAAGGAAGTTACGCTGAACTTGTATAAATCACTGGCTCAGCCTCAACTGAAATTCTCTGTCTAGTTTCTGCGTTCTTAACAAAGATATGCAGGTTATCAGAGAGAGTGCAAAACACGTTCAGGAAAATGATTCGAATGATGAGAAGCTTGAGTTACTTGAATAGATCAGAGAAGTTAGGAAGATTTCCTTGGGGGAGAAATGGTTGAGAGGATGTTTGATAGACATATTCAACTTATGAGGGGTGTAGACAGTGAAAGCAGAGTAAAACATTTCCAGACTCTGGAAGATTCAAGAATGAGAGGATGCAGATTTATGGTTACAAGCTAAAGTAGAAATTGAGACAAACATTTTCCAGAAGAGAATAGTAAAGAATTAGAATTTACTGCCTGTGGATGTGGTGATGGGAAGTTCAACTGAGACATTCAAGAAGCATCGCCCAGAAAATGAAAAAAAAATGAAAGTTACTGAAAGAAAGTGGAAGTCTGGTGGTGAGTGCATTTTTCAATCAGAAAGCGGAAATTGGCACAATGGGCCAAATTATATCATTCTGTGGTGTAGCATTTCTGTGAATCTGAGGTAATGATACAGTGCAGCACTTCAGGGAACAAGGTCACTTGGGCAGCAAATTCAAGGTTCTGAGTTTTCATGTTTAAGCACACATTTGAAATCTCTGGAAGTTGTAGTCCAATTTATTCTTCAAAAACAATGAATCTTCTCATCATTTCTACTTCAATATGTCCTTATGTGGCAAAGTGTCAAACTGTCAGGTTAACACTTCTGTGATATGTCTTGAAGTCTTTTTCCTATAAACGCTTCTTACAAGTGCGCAATCCTGTTTTTATTGTTGAGCCTGGACAACTGATAAATCAGTGCCATACAGCAGACTGGCTCGGAAAATAGCTAGACATTGTATTAAAGGAGTGGTGAGAATTTGGGTGCTGGCCATGTAACACTGGTGGTCCTTCCACAGTGAGGCAATATGGGTCTCACACAACTTCTTCAGTGTCCAGTATTAAGACTGCCAGTACCTCTATAAAAATTAAACCCTCACATCAGTTTTCACAGCAAAGAGAAATGAAACATCCTTGGCATTCTACTGAATCTAATAACATGTCAAGTACAGAAAATCAGAGAAGCAGGAAAAATATATTAGAAAGGAACACAGCTCCAAAGATGGACAAATCCCTCAACTTGGGGTTCTAAAGAAAAGAGGGAATGAATGCTTCAGGCATAAACCTTCAAAACCCTCAATTCAAAGACTGTCGGATTAGATTGGAAAGTTTTAAATGTGATGACTATTTTGCAGAGCGAAGAACAGATAGCCAAAACTTTATACACAACCATTGATCTAGCATCTGTTGTTAGGAGCTTTTTGGAACGTATAATTAAGGATAAACTAACTGACCACTTAAAGAAACTTAAGCTGATAGGAAAGAGCCAATAATTTGTAAGTTTAGGTCACATCTAATGAAGCTACCTTTTTTTTTGTTTTGAACACATAGCTAAAGCACTGAACAAGGGAATGGCTATGGATATATTTATGAGAATCAATCAGGTTCTACATAAGAGAGTGCTAGCTTAGATTAAAGTAAACAGAATTGAAACCAATGGCTTGGTTATGAGATTGGTTCAATGATTAAATACAGAGTAACAATAATGGGCACGCACTTGAATAGAAGTAAGTGACTAGTAGAATCCCAAAAGGCCCATATATTGAGTCTCAACCACTAACTATATTTATTAATGGTTTTGATATTTATTCATTTGTGGGATGTGGGTTTCACTGGCTGGCCAGCTCATTCTGCCCAGTCCCTAGTTGTCCTTGAGAAATTGATGATGAGCTGCCTTCTTGAATCTCTGCATTCCAACTGCTGTGGGTTGACTCGCAATGCCATTAGACAGGGAATGCCAGGATTTTGACCCAGCAACAGCGAAGGAATGGCGATATATTTCCAAGTCAGGATGGTGATTGGCTGGGAGGGGAACTTGAAGGTCGTGATGCTCCCATATATCTGCTGCCCTTGTCCTACTAGATGGAAGTGGTCATGGGTTTGGAAGGTCAGACATAGCAAGAACTGCAGATGCTGGAGTCAGAGTCAAGCCAGTGTGGTGCTGGAGGAACACAGCAGGTCAGACAGCATCAGCGGAGCAGGAAATTTTACGTTTCGGATGGGAGCCTTCTTTAGAACTCAGTACTAAGAAAGGAGATGTGGCTGCAGTACTGGGTTTGTTTCAGCATGTGATCGAGGAGCTTCAGGGCGGAGGAAATCACCAGTGGGTTCCCATGGGAGAGAGATCCCCTGGCGTCTTTCCAAAGGGAAATTTTCTCAAGGTGGGCGTTCATGGAAGAGGCTCAACAGTACGGTTATAAGTCACTCAGAGATAGAAAGAACCACAGATGCTGGACTCAGAGACAACACCGCTTAGCCATATCCTCTGACTCCACCTTCCAAACTGAATGTGGGGCTGAAGGAACACAGCAGTTCAGCAGCACCAGAGGAGCAGGAAAGACAATGTTTTGGGTCAGGATCAATGCTGCCTGACTTGTTGTGTTCCTCCAGCTCCACATTCAGTTTGGAAGGGGCTGTCTGAGGATATGATTAAGTGGTGATTTGACTGCTCATTTCAGGTTACTGAAAGGAATTAATAGAGTGGTTCCAGACAAACGTTTTCCATTTGTTTTTTAAGCCTAAGATAAGGGGGTAAAAACTTAAAAATCAGATCCAATCATTCAAGAGAAAAGCCAGGAATCACTTCTTCACAAAAAGTAGTGAAGCAAGCTCAACTAAAAAATTTACATCTATGATGATTGATATTTGTGATCCAAATGTGTAAAGAGCTATGAAGCCAAAGTAGGTGGACGGCTTAAAGATACCAATGAATAATGATCAATGGAAATCAGGGGAAAACACTGCTTACTGGAGTCAATAGCTGGCATGTGGGAAGATAGATGTTTGTCTGAGGTCAGTCACCTCAACTTTAAGATATCTCAGTTCCTCAGATAATGTCCCAGGCCCAACCATCTTCAGCTGCTTCATTAATGACCTTCCTTCGATCATAAGGTTAGAGGTGGAGCATTCATCGATGTTTGCACAATGCGCAGCGCCATTTGAGATTCCTCAAATACTGAAGCAGTCATGTTCAAAAGCAGCAAGACATGGACAATATTTGGGCTTGGGTTCAAAAATGGCAAGGAACGTTCATGTTGCAACAAAATCTGGGCTTTTAAATGAATCTGAAGTCCTTTTCTTCATATAGTTACAGTTACAGTTAAGGAGGAAATTCAAGAATCATGACCCACGAACAGTGAAGGAATGATGTAGTACTTCTAAACCAGGATGGCGAGTGTGGAACAAAATCAGAAGCTGCTGGAAATGCTCAGCACGTCTGGCAGCATCTGGGAAGAAAAAAAAAATCAGAATTAACATTTTGGGTCCAGTGACCCTTTCTCAGAACTGGTCACTGGAGCCGAAAAATTAACTCTGATCTTTTTCTTCACAGATGCTGCCAGACCTGCTGAGCATTTCCAGCAACTTCTGTTTTGCTCATGATTTACAGCATCCTCAGTTCTTTCCTTTTTTATTTGCTGAGTGTGGAACTTGGAGATTGTAGTGTTCCCACGCATCTGCAGCCCATCTGGCATGAATGTTGCTTGCCCAAGTCCAGAATAACGGGGGCAACATGGGGACAAAAGGACTTCTGATACATTTAGTAACCCAGATTTTACTGTTGCAATGAATATGAACTGCCAAAACTTACTAACGTACTCCATGTGAACTGAAATAAGCAGTTAAAAGTAGAAATCTCGAAGTTACAGTTGATGCATCTCTGCTGCATATGTGATACATAGATGAATCTCCCACAGGCTATAATCAACTAAAAATGATTGAATGGATGGGAATTTCTGCAGTTATGCTGTCAGTGTTGATGCTTAACAAATCCCTAAAAATGCTAGAGCTGAATGAACACAGCAGGCGAAGCATCATAAGAGGAACAGGAAAGCTGATGTTTCAGGCTGAGACCCTTCTTCAGAAATGGGGGAGGAGAAGGGGATTCTGAAATAAATAGGGAAAGAGGGAGAGGCAGATAGAAGACGGATAAAGGAGAAGATAGATGGGGAGGAGACAGGCAGGTCAAAGAGGTGGGGATGGAGCCAGTAAAGGTGAGCGTAGGTGGGGAGTTAGGGAGGGATAGGTCAGTCGAGGGAGAATGGGGAGGTCAAGGGGACAGGATGAGGTTAATAGGTAGGAGATGGGGGTGGCGCTTGAGGTGGGAGGAGTGGAGAGGTGGGAAGAAGGACAGGTTAGGGAGGCAGGTATGAGTTGGGCCCACAATAATAACCAAAACAGATTCCTCTTCGTTCTCATGTACCACCCCACCAACCTCCGGATCCAATGCATCATCTTCTGACACTTCCGCCATCTGCAACCCGACCCCACCACCAAAGACATTTTTCCCTCCCCACCCTTGTCTGCTTTCCGGAGGGACCACTCTCTCCGTGACTCCCTTGTCTGCTCCACACTCCCCTCCAGCCCCAACACCACCCAGCACTTTCCCCTAAAACAGCAGGAAGTGCGACACCTGCCCCTACACCGCACCTCTTACCCACATCCCAGGCCCAAAGAAGTCTTTCCACATCAAGCAGATGTTCACCTGCACATCTGCTAATGTGGTATATTGTGTCCGCTGTTCTGATTTGGCCTTCTCAACATCGGGGACCACTTTGTGGAACGTCTACACTTGGCTCGCACGAAACAACTGCACCTCCCAGTCATGAACCATTTCAACTCCCCCTCCCACTCCTTGGACGACATGTTCATCCTTGGCCTCCTGTGGTGCCACAACGATGCTGCCCGAAGATTGCGGGAACAGAACCTCATATTTCACTTGGGAGCCCAGCAGCCCAATGGTATCAATGTGGACATTACAAGCTTCAAAATCTCCCCTCCCCCTACTGCATCCCAAAACAAGCCCAGCTTGTACCAGCCCTCCAACCTGTCCTCTCACCTATCCCCTCCTCCCACCTCAAGCCCCAACCCTATCTCCTATGTACCAACCTCATCCCGCCTCCTTGACCTGTCCATCCTCCCTGGACTGACATATCTCCTCCCTAACCCCTCACCTACAGTCACCTTTAGTGGCTCTATCCCTGCCTCTTTGACCTGTCTGTCTCCTCTCCACCTACCTTCTCCTTTATCCATCTTCTATCCACCTCCCCCTCTCTCCCTATTTATTTCAGAATCCCCTTCTCCTCACCCATTTCTGAAGAAGGTCTAGATCCAAAACGTCAGCTTTTCTGCTCCTCTGATGCTGCTTGGCCTGCTGTGTTCATCCAGCTCTACACCTCATTGTCTCAGATTCTCCAGCATCGGTAGTTCCTACTATCTCCCTAAAAATGCTCGCCATTTTTGATAGCAGTGTGATTGAATTTTTAAACATTGTCTTAAGAGGCCATAGGGAGCAGTGTGCAATCAGAAGTTGGAAGCCTGAGATTTATACTAGAGCCTGGAGACCAGCTGAAAAGGACAGGATCAGAAATCCAGCTGTTGACTCTCTACGACAATCTGGGCAGTTACTGAATTAGCGAAAGGGGTGCCACGAGTATACTGACTCTCAACTTTGTTTTTTGCCTTCATGGTCTTTAAGCCCATGTCATTATACAAAGGCTGGAGATATTCTGGGATCTGGCAGTCCGCTGAATTCAACACACACTGGATTCCAGTGCAGCAACTCCTCAACTCATCTGAATCAAAACAAGCACTTGAGTGTTTGATAGATTTTCTGTGGTTTGTGCCAAACAACAGTCATTCAATGCGAAGAAGAGAAACATGTCTTTCGGGTAAGTTTTCACAAGCAGCAGGGGTCACTACCTCACAATGCCACAACATGTTGTAAAACTTCTGTATTCAAACTACCACCCAAATAAAGGTTTGTCAAAAATGCCACGCCAAAATGGTGCTCATATATTCAATACACTTACATATTCAGTCAGCTGAATATCAAGCAAGAAGACAGATATTTGGTACCAGTTAATGGATTAGTTTATTAACTAACATTGTTGGACAAAATTCATGCAACAGCAAAATGCTGGCGAGTTTGATAACTGAGCCAATTTTTGTGCCAACAGAGAAGAAAATCTCTTGAAGCGTACCACGGATGGTCAACTTTATATCCCTCAAGTTACAAATGGTGATAAAAATTGAAATAACTCCCAGTGCAAATAACTAAATGGCTGTGACACAGAGATGTGGAAATGGCTCTTGTACTGCTGCTGACTAAAAGCCTGATCCAAGCATGAGAAGGTCATGTCAACTGGCTGTGCATTTCTCTGAATAGAAGGATATTGCAATTCCTAACATTGAACACCTCTGTCAGTCATAATGAGAATGTACAAGGATTTAAAATAACGAAGAAAGGAACATGAAATGGCCATGAAAATGATTTAGCTCTGAAATAGTAAGTACCTATGACTGTTTTTATGTGTGGACATCAAAGTGGGTGCAATCTAAACTTTTTTTAAGAGCAGGGTTTTCTGCTAAAATCAAAATGACTCTATTCCCATTGTAATATTGAAATGATCATTTAAGTTTGAAGGAAACCCATTTGGGATGCAGAAACCAACATATAATTGCATGTGAATATCAAGTTTTACATTTTCAAACATGGTTGTTCAGTCCGGTTAGGCTATGAAAATAATCACCTGCATATTTTGCTTGAATAATATAAATGCTGAACAATCTAATAACTATGCAGACTCAATTTATGTCATACATTTAGGACATTTGCAAAATCCAGAAAAGCCAAATTTTAATAAAAAAGTGTGGAGCTGGATGAACACAGCAGGCCAAGCAGCATCTTAGGAGCAGGAAAGCTGACATTTCGGGCCTAGATGCTTCATCAGAAAATCTTTTCTGATGATGGTTCTAGCCTGAAACATCAGCTTTTGTTCTCCTAAGATGCTGCTTGGCCTGCTGTGTATATCCAGCTCCACACTTTATCTCAGATTCTCCAGCATCTGCAGTTCCCATTATCTCTGAAGCCAAATTTTAATGTTTGTTCAAGAAAATCTTCCTTCATGAAGTAAATTCAATGCTCACAGGAAATGGGAAACAAACTTATACATCAGGGCTAGATACAGTCTGGGCTCTGCTCGGAGCTACCTGGACTTATTTTCCTAGTGGCCTTGAATGAAACTAAAAGCTGCCGATGCTGGAGATCTGAAACAAAGCCAGGAACTGCTAGAAAAGCTCAACAAGTCTGGCAACATCTGATGAAGTCCTGATGATGAGTCACTGCATTCGAACCATAAACTCTGCTTCCTTCCCACAGTTGCTGCCAGGCATTCTGAGTTTCTCCAGCAATTTGTTTTTGTTCCCAGTGGCCTCAATGTGCAGCCTATTGCATTTCCCTTCTTCTTGTGTTGTGGGAATGCTGAGCTGGTCTCCTCTCGATGACTTTGACACATGCCATCCTCAGGTCACATGTCAAAGTCAGCATGGGGAGATCAATCCTCCATGGTGAAATCCCACAGTTATCCGAAAGGTCACTGTTCAGGCTTCTGCCAACAGTTGGTAAAAGAAGGAGGTAGCAGCACATAGGAGAATAGGTTGCCCTCAGTGGATCTCACCAGTAAAGTGCTGTCCTTGGCAGGGAAGGAGCATTGTTGGGGTGAATACAGAGGGCAGAAGGAGCAAGCAGAAGGAGAAAGATGAATCTTGGATTTATGATAGATACCAGGTAAAAACGACCCGAGTGTAGACCCTGCTAGTACTTCAAGGAGTGAAATCAAATGTCAATTTTGTTTCTCTGCTACTTTCTGAGTCCTATTTAAAGCCCAACTTATTTCAACAAAGACTAGAGATAGGTGATAAAGGTCTGCGATCATAATCTGGAACTTCTGATGGACTCATGACAAATTGGCTTCGATCTGAGCAAATTCACAACATTTGCTGGTTCAAGGCAAGGAGTTATGGTACTTGATGGCTTTTTTGTGCTTCGTAGTGTCAAGCAACAATCGTCCAATGGAAGAAAAAGCTAATTTCTTTCAGACAATGAGAGTGTTTTGAAGCCAGTGGAATAAAGATTACTCCGCTGGATCTTTTGTACAATGTTCACAAAACCCTGCATTGCAATATGATTGTTTGATCTACCTCTGAGTCTCTTACTTATTATTAACTAATGATTTCAGAGACTAAAGTTTGAGGAATTAGAGGCATGACAACCATCAAAGGTATCAAAGTTATAACAAGCATCATTGTGAAATGAGAAACAAAAAGCATGAACTAAATTAGGACTAAAAGACATCAAGGAGAAAAAAAAGTGGTGAGTTCATGCATTTGTTCAATGTTTTCCAAATTATTTCATTATCACTGTTAAAACTGTCTCTGTTAATTGTCTTGATATACAGCATGTTAAAGAACAGAATGAACCAACTATTTTGCCTCAGGATACACCACAACCCTTGCTCTTTATCTCTGCAAGCTGTGACTGTAATTAGTTTCCTGTCGTCAACCAAGCTAGGTCACATAAAAAAGACTTTCACTGCAGGGAGAACATGTCTCTGTTGCCTTTGCTGTGACCCTATACCCATATTCTCGGGGACTGGGGGTTGGAGAGAGAGAATTGAGGGGAAAATGCTGAAAAAGCTTTAAATCATCTTGAAACTGGGAATCATCAAGTTTAAGAATTTTTATGCAATGTCATTATAATTCGTTGATTGTGAAATAATTCTGTGGAATCTTATTTAAGCCGACTTTTAATAAACAATTCAAGCAACAAGAACACACAACTTCAAAAAGAATCTTTAATAGTATTTACCATTTTATATCTTTGTTAGTTAAATTATTACAAAATTTATTAGTTGATTAAACAATTAAATTACATCTTCTATTTTCAATTATCTTTTGCATTTCAGTTGCTGTCTCCATCCTCCACAGTTTGCTCCGATTATCCATTATAATTAATAGTCAACAATCAAAGCACTCAAATGTAGATGATGGTGGCATATACATCATCTTGTGTAAGTAAAACAATTATTATTTGATTAATGAACCAATTATCATTGTTTGTTATTTTTCTTCTGCATTTCTCTCATAATGTGCTTAATTTGTTTGCATGATTGTGTTTTGGTGTTTCAATATTTCTCCTGCTCACCTATTAAGTATATTAACTCTTGTATCCTGTACAAAGTTTCTACCTATTTTACAATCTCTCAGTGGTTTAAAATTGTGCAGAAAGACAAAATATTATATCATGATTTATACACAGCAAGTTACTGCACCCAAAAAACATGCTTGCAACAGAAAGCAAACTCTTTAGATATAATGGCATTGCCATATTTGTATTCAGATTGAAGGTGAGCTACCATATTAATACCCATGAATCCACAAAATCCTAAGTAGTCACAATGCCTCCTTATATTTTGTTGTCTGAAGCACTGGGTCTGTACTTGATGGCGTTTAGAAGGATGAGGGGAGAATCTCATTGAAAATACTGATAGGCTCGAACAGAGCAGACAAGGAGAAGATGTTTCTACTTGTCAGGGAGACAAAGAACCAAGGATACAGCCTAGGAATTAAGGGACGACCCTTTGGACCTGAGATGAGAAGTATTTCTTCAGCCAGAGTGTGATTAAGCTGCAGAACGCATTGCTGCAGAAGGCAATGGAGTCCGACTCACTGAGTAGAGTTAAAACAGAGATAGATAGGTTCTTGATTGGTAAGGGGATCAGGCATTAATGGGAGAAGGCAGGAGAATGGGCTTGAGAAAGACATCAGCCGTGATTGAATGGTGGGCCAGACTCAATGGGTCAAATGGTAAACTTACCCCTATATCTGATGGTCTTGTCATTTATGCCCATTCAAGTCACCAGAGAATTTTTTGTGACATTCATGAAGTAAGTATCTTTTCAAGAAAATGTTGCAGAGGTATGTAACGTTGAATATTCTTTCAGGAGTCAGGAACATGATTTAGGGACTGTTGCATGGACAACCCTCACTGCTCACCCGTGTGATATAGAGAGGACATCTGCCCTGTTTCTCAGCATGGGATAGATTTTCTGCCTCCATCCTCTCTTTGAGTAGGGATTCACAGAAGTACCTTGGTCTGGTAAAATGGAGGAAGGCCACCTGGTAATCTATGAGAAAGATTACTAAGGATTGGAATAAAGTTCATGAATTTAAAAGTTCCACAAATTTCAGCTTTGGAGATGGTAACACACTAAATCTTTAAATAGAGTATTAATTCCCTGTGAAGTAGCCAGGTTTAAAGTCTATTGTATTCCTGTAATTGAACATCATCTCCTACTGAATAAATTTGAAAAATCTTTTCAGTCTGCCAAAATTTAGAAGACAAAATGTTGATTGCTATAAATTCAATATGTAGGCAATTTTCCCATTCTCCCCAAAAGTTAAAAGTCCACGATTGCAGAAATAATGGATGAGGAATACAAACTGCTTCCGGAAGAGATTTGATGGATTTGAGATTTGTAAGAAATACCAAAGGATGCCATCACATCCTACAGTAAGCCTGGCCTTAGCAAAAGATTTCAACAATTTAGCTGCTAATTAGTCACAAATAAGGTAATGGAAAAGTGGATACAGTCTGGACTAAGACCACCAGCACAATTTCTCATTCATAATCAGGGGAATTTAGATGCATGTATGTAAATATGAATATTGTAGTTATGAATGCAGTTGCAGGAAGCCTTTGAACTGCAGTGTGTAAGTAAGAAACCATGCAGTAATAGAAAAAGTCAGTCATAAAATTGTGGTCCATCAGCCAAATTGTAAATCACTCTCTGTCTTAACATGGGATGCCAATGCTAAGAATTCATCGCTGGTAGTTAAACGATATCGTCCACAATAGTTATGAATAGAGATCCTAACTTCCTTGTTTAAAAATTCATCAGTACCTAGCATGGGAACGGATTGCATTTAGCTCCACAAGTCTTGAGCATTTCAAGGCTCTTGCATGTAGAAAGGCTTTCATGAGAGTAGAAATCTCTGAAAAGACTCCAGTGAGCCTCCAGATCTAACTAGAGCCATTGGAAATCAGTTTCAAATGGGGAGAAATGACTTATTGCAAAAGGGAGTTACTTAAAGAGTTGAGGGGCCCAGGAAAGATTAGTGGTAAAGACAGGACAAATAATAATTGTACAGCATGAGAACCAGATTACATGGAGACACTATTCAAGGATTGGTTAGCTCAAAGTACGAATTTAGAGATTTGGAAGAAGTTGTAGGAAGAACAGAAGAACCGGATATTTGAAAGTAATGCTGTGAATTATAAAATTGAGACATCATTTAGGATCTAAAATAGGTTGACAAGCATCATATGGTGACCTCCAGTTTTGGGCAACCATAAGTGGAAACATTTTCGCTGCATTCAACCAACAATCCAATCCCATGATCTTATTGGCTTTGATCAGATCAAGTCTCATTTTCCTTTAAGACAAAGAGGTTGAGCTTGTTCAGCCTCTCCTGCTAAGAACATATTCTCACTTCTCTTTGCTGATTTTTTTCTCACTGGCTTTGTTTATTACTGCACAGTGCCTTACATACACCCCTACTGTTCAAAGGCTTTCTGCTCCTGCATTCATAACCGTTTTGTTCATATTTACACACATATTTCTCTAGCCATTTTTAGAATTGGAAAACAAAAGTGTGCACAGTTCTCACTGTCATTTAATTACAGTTCAATACAAATTTAACATAAATTTATTGTTTTGTAATGACCTGAGTTCTTGGTTTTAAAGAAAATGTTTTATACTCAAAAGTAGCAAATTACTGTTCATAATCTGTACATCTTTTCCTGTAGATTCATTTATTCTTAGACTAGAATATAACAGTGCAGAGATGGTCATTCAAGTCTGCACAGATTTTTTGGAAGTGTATTTCAATTGATTTCATGAACAGTAGATGGTGGAACTTTATTCCAGCTAAGTTGAATGATACTGCTAACATTGACACTGGTAGTGAAGGGTAAAATGCAAGAATGTCTGTAGTCTGGGACATAATAATCCATGGGAGCTGTCTTTTTCCTCAGAGGCACAGTCAGCTGTCTATTATTTCTATCACTGCAGGAGATCAGTCAGTTTGCTTTGAACTGAAAACAACCACTGCTGGAGATCACAGTGAGGTTAGACAGCATCCATGGAGAGAGAGCAAGCTAACTCTTTGAGTTTAGATGGCTCTTTAACTTAAGCTCTGGTGAAGAGTTATCTAGATGTGAGTTGAAGAGTCATCTTAACTCGTTAGCTTGCTCTCCACGGATGCTGTCTGACCCACTGTGATCTCCAGCAGTCGTTGTTTTCAGTACCAATTCCAGCATTTGCAGTAGTTTTCTCATACACCCTGTTTTAACTGATTCTCTTTCTCTGCAGGTTGCTATTTGCAGTTGCCTTGTCACCTTTTCAGGTGAGAAATTTCATGGTTCCTCTCTGAGCTTTGTTAGACAGTGACTGAATTACATTGGACAGTCAACTGTTGGCTGTATATCCACTTAAAAACTAAAATGATTTATAATTATAAGTTCAATATGTCCATATGTATTCCAGGGTTATGAGACATTGTCACGGTGCAATTACTCAACTGAATCACTTCAGGACCTGATGCACCTCTAATAAACTAAGGTCTATGAAATTATGAAATGCGTCGATCAGGTAGAGAGGAAATAACTTTCTCCTTTAGTACCACGCTCAATAATAGGGGCAGTGATCTAAGCTAAGAGACCAAAGGCTTAGAGGGAGTTTACTGTGATTAGATTTTCATATAGAGGGTGGTAGATATCTGGAGCTCACAACCTGAAAAAGCAGTAGACACAGAAACCATCAAACATTAAATAAGTATTTAGATATTTATTTGAAATACATAGCCTGCAAGGTTAGAGGCCACATGCTGGGAAATGAATTACAGTATGTGAGTGCTTGATGACACAAGCGGCCAAAGGGCCTCTTTCTGCGCTGTTATACTCAACTCTACAATCTCTTCCCAACCTGTTGTTGGGAACACCAGTTTCTACAAACCACGGGGCGGCACAATGGCTCAGTTGTTAGCATGGCAGCATCACAGCGCCAGGGACCTGGGTTCGATTCCCGCCTCGGGCTGTCTGTGTGGAGTTTGCACATTCTCCCCGTGTCTGTGTGGGTTTCTTCCAGGTGCTCCGGTTTCCTCCCACAGTCCAAAGATGTGCAAGTTAGGTGGATTGGCCATGCTAAAATGCCTGTAGTGTTCAGGGGTGTGTGGGTTATAGGGGAATGGGTCTGGGTGGGATGCTTCAAGGTGCGGTGTGGACTTGTTGGGCCGAACAGCCTGTTTCCACACTGTAGGGAATCTAATCTAATCATGTAACTGCCATCCCTCATCCTTGGATGCGTTCTGATAAATTTTGCCTTTATCCCCTTTCATGTCAATATGTGCTCCCTGAAGTGTGGTGCTAAAGTCTACCCCATTTAACATCTCATTATCCAAGCAAAATGTAACATTTGTGACTTATTTTACAAGATGTATCATTTAACTAATATCCATAAAATTGTTTGTCAATTACTCATCCATTCTTCAACTCTACTTCACTCTCTGTACTTGATTTGACATTGAACGTGCGCTCTTTAAGCCATCCTCTTTTTCAGTCTGTGTTTATTTTCCAACACTTCCACTGATTCATGAGATAACATGCCGATTATCCTGCTCATTCTGGTTTCAAATGTCCTAATGAACTTACTGCACCATTATTAGTTCAAGCTTTCAGCAATTTGATGGTTAAAAATCTCTTGAGCTGAAGGTTGCAGGTTGATTCTAACTAGGCTAAGATAACAAAGTGTGAAGCTGGATGAACACAGCAGGCCAAGCAGCATCTCAGGAGCACAAAAGCTGACGATTCAGGCCAAGATAGGCAACTGCCATTAGTTGGCCTATAATAACAAATCCTGGTGGAATGGGTTGATATATTTGCTTTGTATTTCCCGACTGAACCTTAAATCTTACCCTTTATTGCTCTGTAACCTCAGAGTCCACATACTTCAGCTTCTTCAAAGTCCATCAAATTAACACATTCTGCTCATCTGACAACTTTTTTCTGCTTCAAATAGAAATATTGCTGATGATTTCACAAAATATCAATTGGTAGTCCAAGACAAACCAAAGCAAAATGGAAATCAGCTCTAAAATAATTGGAGCAAGGGGCACGCCTGGAGCCAATCGCTGCTGAGTATCTATACATATGCATCTAACGTGCCCACAGTTTAAGAGCATTTTGCAATTTCACAAGAAGTCTAAGCTAGGTTTTAACTATCAACTTAAATGTCTAAAATCATTGTGATTGTCCACTACTTAATGCTGGTATGTCAAAAGCTATCAGCGATCCGAAAGAAATGGGTGATCACTTCTGTCATTTTTGGCACAGATTGTTCGGCTGAAGCATTGCAATTCTCTGGTGTTGTCTGTCTGGATAAATTGTGAACAGAATGCAACACAGGATGATGCACGTATTTGGATAAAGGATAGAAAACAATGACATGAAAGAAGATGCTAACAGCTCAGGTAAATTATAATAAGCTGCTCTTTTCCAGTTAATGAACCAGTCATTTTAATTTCATAATGTGCTGTGCAAACTGACCCATTTTTAATTTCCTTACTAATAAACCAGACATTGTTATGTTTCAGTGCAGTACTTCATACTGAACAAACTAACCAATTAATACAGCAAATCATTTATAACATGCAGTTTAGTGAATTCCCTAAACCAACTGCAAAATTATAATTATATCCTTTCAGGAATTATCAGACAGGATGAATTTGCTGCTACGATGAATCAAATTAATCACTTTCTGTTGACAATGCCAATCAACAATTATTCAACTGTCAGCAGGATAATTAAACAGTTGACAAACTCACTTTTTCCAGAACAATGGGAATGTAACAATTTTACAATAAATTAAAGCGCCATATATCGTATATGCTGATAGTTATTACAAAAGTGATGTGCACTGTTAATATCAGTGAAGATTTTTCTGATGATGTCATAAGACTGGTGTATGAACTGCTTATTATGGTCTAAGCTTTGATGAGCAGCCATATAATAGCCACACAAACATCCATTGATCAACACATTTGCAGGAATTTAAAAAAAACTGATAGCGTGTTGAATATTATGAACGACTATGCAAATCCTTGAAAAACATTCAGAATATTGATAGAATTTCCACCTTTATCAATGGGACAGAATTATAAATGGAGAGAAACTGAAATCTGATTGAATTCCTGTCAGTGAAAATCACCTACTCCATGATTATTCTAATGAAACAAATTCTTTTCCACAGCAGCAAAGCTTATGAGATGAAATACGTAACAATGTATCTTTCACTACGACCAATGCCTGGTAACTCTTGCACAACACCAAGCAATCACAGTTAATGGGATTAATATTATTTTTCAACATGCTCCTAAGTTTGTTAGCAGCAGCAATTAAGATGTCACTCTGTGGTCATTCCCCACTGCCCCTTGGCGGCAGCTGCCTCAAGCTTTAGTCATCCCTCAGCACATAGTCCTGAACCTTGGAATGTGCCAACACTCAGTCAAGGTTAACTCCTCGTTCGGGAAGACCAAAAAGTTTCAGACAGACAAAATAGCACTGACTTGATGGTCCTCCAGGTATAGTTGATTTTGCCTCAGTGTGCGACCCGGGGAACAGACCATAGAGCAGAGTCTTGCATCACAAATCTGCTTGGGACAAACTTCAACAAAAAGCCCTGCATCTTTCTCCAGACTTCCTTTCCTGCCAAAGTTAAATGTTGGTCTGTTCAGTTACTGTATACTCCCAATGGCTCAAATAGATGCAAATATAATTTTGCACAAGGAAGAAAGTTTGCTTTGTCTGCTGGAGAGAGTCAGATTCCAATTTTTGTTTGTTTCTTCATCTGCTACTGTACAGAACTGAAGTGCTTTAGTGGCTGTGTATACAAAAATATTTTCATGAATAAAGTGGATTTTTGAAATAAAAAGTGCAGCAGCAATTAAGGCACGACAGATTAATCAACCATGGCCTTCAACTTGAAAATGTGGTGGGTTCAGGGCGCGAAATGGACGATAAACTACCCAGCTATACTGCAGAGAAGCCCAGATGATTTTAAGCTCTGCACACAGCTCATTCCTCTCATCTGTGGGCCCTGCTGGGAAACGAAATGGCTAAGGAATAGCAGCAGGCCCGTGGGTAGGAAGTGGATCCAAACGAATAGATCAATGAAAACTGGCTAAAAGAGCAATGAGGGAGTGAATAGGGCCCCTCAGAGATCAAAGACATGTCTATGTGTGGAACCACAGGAGATGGGAGAGATACTAAGCAAATATTTCACATCAGTTTTTACTGTGGAGAAAGACACGCAGGCTTGTGGAATAAATATTGATGTCTTTAAAACAGTTCATATTACAGAAGAGGAAGAGCCAGAGGTCTTTAAAAAAAGTGGATAAATCTCCAAGAATCAATCAGCTGTATCCCAGGACACTGTGAAAACCTAGGGAAGAAATTGCGGGATCCCTGACAGAAATATTTGTAGCATCTACTGCCACAGGTGAGAAGCGGAGGACTGGAGTCTGGTTAATGCTGTGTCTTCTTTCAAGAAAGGCTGTCTGGGAACGATTGACCAGTGGGTCTGACATTAGTGGTGAGTAAGTTATTGGAGGGGATTCTGAGAGACAAATTTTACATACATTTGGAGTGTCAAGGACTGATTACAGATAGTCAGCATGGTTTTGTGCATGGGAAATCATGTCTCACAAACTTAATCGAGTTTTTTGAGGTCATGGCCAAAAAAGATAGAAGACAAAAAGAAGGCAAAGCAGTAGATTTTGTCTACATGGACTTTGGTAATGCCTTTGACAAGGTTTCACACGGTAGACTATTTAGCAAAGTTAGATCATATGGGGTTCTGGAAAAGCTTGTATTTGGATACAACATTGGTTTGATAGTCGGAGACAGACAGTGGTATTGGATGGCTGTTTCTCGGACTAGAGGCCTGTGACCAGTGGTTTTCTGTAGGGATCAGTGCTGAGTCCACTATCCACTATATAAACAATTTGGATGAGAATTTAGGAGCATGGTTAGGAAGTTTGCAGATGTCACCCAAGCCAGTGGTATAGTTGATAATGAAGGAGGTTAACTAAGATTACAAAGGGACAGTAGGCCGACGAGTGCAGATAGAGTTTAATGTAAACAAATGTGAAGTATTGCATTTTGGCGGGACATATACAGTTAATGATAGAGCCCTAGGTAGTGCCGTAGAATAGAGAGGCCAAGGGGTTCAGGTATGTAGTTATTTGAAAGTTGCATCACAGGTAGACAGGGGGTTGAAGAAGTTGTTTGGCACACTTGTCTTTATTGCTCAAACCATTGAGGATAGGAGTTGGGACGTCATGTTGAGGTTGTACAGGACATTGGCAATGCCACTTCTCGAGTGTTGTCTAAACTTCTGGTTGCCCTGCTATAGGGAAGATATTAAATTGGAGAGGGTTCAGAAAAGATTGACCAGAATGTTGCCAGGACAGAAGGTTTTCAGTTGTAAGTAGAGATCGGATAGGCTGGGACTTTTTTCAGTGGACAGGTGACCTTACAAAGGTTGATAAAATCATGAGGGGCATGGGTAAGATGAATAGTGTAGGTCTTATCCCCAGATTGGGGAGTCAAAAACTAAAAGGCATAGGTTTACGGTGAAAGGATCAAGATTTAAAAAGGACCTGAGGGGCAACCTTTTCACACAGAGGGTGGCTCACAGATAGAATGAACTGCCAGAGGAAGGGGTTGATGCAGGTAGAGTTACAAATTTTAATGATATTTGGACAGGTAGGTGACTAGGAAATGTTTAGAGGGATATGGGCCAAACACAGGCAAGTGGGTTCAGTTTGTTTGGGAAACACGATCGGCAAACTTGGTCAGCATGGACACTTTGGACCAAAGGGTCTGTTTCCATGCTTCAAGACTCTATGATGAGCTGCAAGTATTGGCAGGCTGTGGCATTCTGAACCGGAAAGTCAGCATTCATTTCTGGGAATTGACTGGTTATGATGGCCATTCTTTAAGCTTTGATGTATTCATCTACTATTGACAATAGTAAATGTACAATAGTTATTTTTTCAGAAAATGGGGATATTAATTTTGATCTGAATTTGTTGAACTCAGATTATGTCTGGAAGGCTGCATACTATGAAACTAAAAAAAAAGAAATGCTGTTTTACTTCACGTTGAGCTTTTTTGGAACAATGTCGGAGATGGAGGACAGAGAGGTCAGAATATTAACACGCACCATAAACCCACCAATTCCTGTAACTAACTTGACTATACCTTTTCCCACCTCATTTAACTTGAGGTCTTGGTTCTATTCTCCCCATTTCTCAAGTTTTGTCACACCTGTTCTGACGTCACCTTCTGTGTCAGTGTTTTTAATACATTTTCCTTTGTCCTGACTGAAAAATTCTCTTCCAAAACAGTTGCCTGGGCCCTTGACTATGGCTGTTCCATTTTTAGCACTTCTGCTTTTAGCCCTTCACTCTCAAAGCCCTCATACATTTCCCCTTTCCAGTTTCACAGCCTTCACACTCTCCTCCTTTTCCATAAACTCTACTGTGATGTTCCCATCAAACATATTTTCCACTTTTCTCTGCTGTAAAGGATCAGAGAACGATTAAAGCACCAGAGATGAGAGCATTACGTTTGTGCAGGTTCTCTGAAAAAGGGTTAGTCTTATTCCCCTGGCTTTTCCTAGCAGTCAGATTTCTTTTTTTACTTTGGATACATAGCCAACTCTTTTGAGTGTCCACATTGAACATGCCTTTGTAACACTCTCAAACAATGCACTTCAAATCCTAAATATTCATGGCATCAAATATCTTTTTCTCATGTCATCTCAAAACTTCTTTTATTTTGCCATTCCACTCAAATGTCTTCATTGGTTCTTGATCCTCCCACCAAAGGGAATAGTTTCTCTTTATTCTGTTTAATCCATGATTTAAACAGTTCTATTAAAATAATTTCTTTTCTGAGAAGGGCCATAGCATCAGCAGTCTATCAATGTCACTGAAACTTTTCAAACTATGAATCATTCTTTTGAATCTCTTCCACACCCTCTCCAAAGCTTTCCCACCTTCCTTTTGCAACACACTGCTCCCCTCTTCCTGTACTTACAAAGGAACCTTCCTTTACAACCATAACAGATGCATTACATGCTTTATATTTAAACTAACTCCCTTCCCTCCAGCAACAGCTGAAATGCTTCTTCAAGTTTAGCATTCTGTATTTTCACTGCTCATCTCTTCTGCATTGGGAAGTTGGGCAAGGGTCTCAGCCTGAAACGTCAGCTGTTGTGCTCCTAAGATGCCGCTTGGCCTGCTGTGTTCATCCAGCTCCACATTTTGCTACCGCTGTGAAACACTTTCATTCAGCATGTCTCCCAAGCTTCTGAAACTTACCCAATGACATATTTGTGCACAGCTTCAAACAACACACCAATGAAGCCCAGCATTAATTCTAGAGTCAGCAAAATATCTTCTAAATATGTATCAGTGATAATGGAAACTGCAGATGCTGGAGAATCCAAGATAACAAAGTGTGAGGCTGGATGAACACAGCAGGCCAAGCAGCATCTCAGGAGCACAAAAGCTGACGTTTCGGGCCTAGACCCTTCATCACCCTCAATATGTTGTTTTTAGCTCAACATTGAGTTCAAAAAATTCAGATCATAAATTCTGCTCCCACTTTTTTGAATAGCAAGTTTTGTGGATAATGTTGGACACTGCCACTTACATCATTCATAATTTGATTTTTTTCTTGCTCCATTATCATCCCCGACCTCTCTCCAGTTCTAACAAAAAGGTCATTAATCTGGAACACTAACTTTGCTGCTTTCTCCTCAGACTGTCAGACCTAGAGTCAGACAGCACAGAAACAGACTGTTCGGTCCAACTCTTGCTGATCAAACATCCCAATCTGACTTAGTCCCATTTGTCAGTATTTGGCCCATACCTCTCTCAACCCTTCCTATTCATATACCATTCCAGATGCCTTTTAAATGTTCTTACTGCCTCCACCACTTCATCTGGCAGCTTGTTCCATACACACACCACTCTCTGCATGAGAAAGTTAGCTCTCAGATCCTTTTTAAATCTTGCCCCACTCACCATAAACCTATGTCCTCTAGTTCCACCGCAGGGGAAAAAAAAGACCTTATCCACGCCCCTCATGATTTTATAAACCTCTGTGAGGTCACCACTCAGTCTGAGCTGCTGCAGGGGGAAAAAAAGAACAGGCTACTCAGCTCCTCCCTTGAGCTCAAACTCTCCAGTCCCAGTAATATCCTTGTAAAGTTTTTCTGTACTGTTTCACATTTAACAACATCCCTCCAACAGAAAGATGACCAGAATTTTACACACTATTCTAAAAATGGCTCACTGATATCCTGTTCTGCTGCAATACCACACCTCAACTCCTATTCCTATGTTATTCATAGAATTCCTACAGTGTGGAAACAGGCCATTTGACCTAATAAATCCAAACCAACTTTCTAAAGAGCATCCCATTCAGACTCAGCCCCCGATCCTATCCCTGTAACCTTGCATCTCCCATGGCTAATCCACTGCAGCCTGCACATCACTGGACACTATGGGCAATTTAGCATGGCACATCTTTGGACTGTGGGAAGAAACCAGAGCAATGTAAATGGGCAAAAATGTGCAAATACCACACAGTTGCTGGAGATGGGAATTGAATCCAGGTCCCTGGCATTGTGAAGCAGCAGTGTTAACTGCAGAGCCATCATGCCGTCCTGGTTATGATCAATGAAGGCAAGTGTGTCAAACACCTTCTTCACCACTTTGTGTTCTTGAGATTCTACTTTCAAGGAACTATGCACCAGCACCCCCAGATCTCTTTGTTCAGCAACATTCCCTGGGACCCTCCTGCAGAGGCGATAGCCTAGTAGTATTATCTCTGGATTGGTAATTTAGAGACCCAGATGACATTCTGGGGACCCAGGTTCAATGCCTGCCACAGCAGATGGTGAAATTTGAATTGAATTAATATCTTGAATTAAGAATCCAATAATGACCATGAGTCCATTGTCAATTGTCTGAAAAACCCCATCTGGTTCACGAATGTCCTTCAAGGAAGCAAACTGCCATCCTTGCCATGTCTGGCCTACATATGACTCCAGACCCATAGTAATGTGGTTGACTCTTAACAGCCCTCTGGGCAATTAGGAACGGGCAATAAATGTGCCGAGCCAGTAATGCTCTCATCCCATTAATGAATACCGATTAACTGTATAAATACCACCCTGGTTTGCCTTACCAAATGCAACACCTCACATTTATCTAAATTAAATTTATCTATTACATTTATCTAATCTAAATTAAACTCCATCTGCAACTTCTCAGTCCACTGGCCCATCATCACTATCCACTATCCACCTTCTATTTTGGTGTCAACTGCAAACTTACTCATCATACCTCCCATATTCACATGCAAATCATTTACATAAGCAATGAAAAGCATTGGACCCAGCACTAATCTTTGTGGCACATCACTGGTCACAGACCTCCAGTTCAAAAATACAACTCTCCACCACCACCATCTGTCTCCTACATCCCCTTGGGTCCCATGTGATCCAACCTTGAACCAGTTTACCATGTAGAATCTTTTTGAACGAGACCGGTTGAATACTTCCAGAGATAATAGGAATGGCAGATGCTGGGGAATCTGAGATAACAAGGAGTAGAGCTGGATGAACACAGCAGGCCAAGCAGCATCAGAGGAGCAGAAAAGCTGACATTTCGGACCTAGACCCTTCTTCAGAAAAGACCCTTTTTCTGAAGAAGGGTGTGGGCCCAAAACATCAGCTTTCCCGCTCCTCTAATGCTGCTTGTCCTGCTGTGTTCATCCAGCTCTACTCCTTGTTATCTCAAATACTTCCGGTGTTTTTCCTTCGAATTTCAGACTTTCAACATCTGATTTTTTTTATATTCAAGCTGTTCTGTTTTAATTCTTTATCCCAGATCGCCTACTTTTTAGGGTGCTTAACACCAATATGAAATCAGATCAACACAAGCAGAATTTAAAAACTGCATGAAAGAAAGGCTTTTGACTGATCAATAAGCTGTAAGATGACAGTAGTAAAATGCCAATAAAATGAACAGTAAGAAGATAGAACACTGCCAGGGCTATTTTGGATTGTACATTAAAAATTCTCAAGCATGGATTAAGCAGTCTGCATAGATCATATAACATTTGTAATGCCAGACAGCAAACACAGGCAAAACCTTAAATTTAATTCTTTCCCTTAACGATACAGCAATAAACAGGAGTCTATCATTTTAGCATGAATGTCTGCAGAAAAAGCAAAGCATTAAGAATGAATGACAAACTGACACAGACTAGAGACTTGTTCAATCAAGTGATTTGAAACTTCATCATAAAAAGGCACTAACATTTGTTACAATGATAAACTGTCAAATTTTTCACTATTTATTGACGTAATATGTAATGATGCATAGCAGCAGTTTCACCTTGCGTTGCATATAATAACCAAATATTACAATGTCCTAATAAAATGTGCAACTCAAACATACTTTGGAACAGTTGATTCATTGTATATCTGCTGTACTTCTGATGGGCTACAGATAATACAAGTTGTGTAACAGCATGTATGACGAATGAAGTGTCATTTTGTCTTCTTCACAGATTCATGAAAAGCTTGTGAATTACGTTTATATCCCGGTGGTTTCCTCTTTGCGAATGTAAAATTTAGTTTCATTAACTGTCAACTTGGGGGAAGACTAAGATATAAGTAAATTCAAGAGTTGTAGGGATCTGAAGCTAAAATAGAAAGTCCTGAAAATGCTTAAACTTGGCATTCAGAATTGAAAAGAGATGGACAGAACAATGTTTTAGGTTGGACTACATACCAAATTGAACTCTAATGGCTGGTGCTCACTAGAATGCTTCGACTTCTGGTATTTACAGACTGGATCTGTGCTATCAGTACAAAAAAATAGTGCCATTGCTCCTTCCTTCCTCCGGGTGAGCAAGACGATAACCAAATTATTTAGTTACACTTATTGCCCCATTCCACCAATTTGGATCACTGCTATCAGGGCTGAAAGTAGTTCAGAGTTTATATAAAGTGTGTGGGGAAGTTTTTTTAGCTGAAACAGCAGCTTCCAGAGTCTCATGTTTGAAGCTAAACTATAAGCGAGAGTAACTGTAACTTTTAATATGAGGAGCATATGCAAGATACTGAGGTCACACAACACATAGAAGGTCTTGTGAAATGCATACAAAAGAGACATGTTGAATAAGAAGCAAACATGCAGCTGCTGCTTGTATAGAAGTTGGTCAGAAACCACACAACAACCAGGTTATAGTCCAACAGGTTTATTTGAAAACACAAGCTTTTGAAGCGTAGCCCGATCGTCCGAAAGCTTGTGTTTACAAACAAATGTATTGGATTAAAAGGCGTGTGTTGATTTCTGACCTGGTCCACCCAATCCAACACCAGTGTATAAAAATAGTTTGAGAAGGAACACTACTTGAAGCCTTCCTATTGGGCTGGTCCAAAGTCTAGTATTGATCATGGGTAGAAGGGAAGGGTTTGACTCACATCAGTCAAGGCCCGCCAAGTGATATATTAAAAAATTGAAGTTTTAGGTGTACAGACATTCGGTGTTTCAACTGAATTCCTACGAATATTCAGTCTAAGGCACATATGAGAAGCTCCTTGCTCTGAGCAAGGGGAGTCCTGAATAACTGGCACAGGAGCTAAAGCTTGGAATGAGGTTCAATAAGATGTTCTATGAAGGCCCATATGATAAAGGGGTAGGGGAGGGGTGGTAAACATCATAAGGTCATGGGAATGATCTAAATGTATCTACAGACTAATCATACAGTCACATGATTAACCTGATTGGATATGTATATTCTCAACTAATAATAAATTGGTTTGTAACAGCTGAACGTGGGCTGGAAGCAGATGTATAGAATGTGTAAGCTTCCTTATATTCCCTCAATAACTCATACAAACTCAAATCCTATTGTATCAGCACAACCCTGATGTAATACTTAAAATGTCAAATGGTCGAGAGCATTATGCTGGTTAGGACTTTGTTGAGACATCTAGTGAATAGTTTTAAAGTGCTATTGCAACACAATAAAAAACACATTTTAAAAATAATTATTTACAACATCATTTCTCCTGTTCTTGCAAAAGTCAATTCTCTCACCCACATCAGATGCTGATCACACTGCAGTACTCCCAGCTTAAACTTTCTCCAAGTTTTGCTCAGCAGGCCTGTCACAGCTTGCACAGGAGACACTGAGTTTACCACGCGCCCTGGGATCAATTGGCTGATACAAAAGAGATAACATAATGTGAACAGAATTCGATGAGACTCAATCATGAAATTATTTCAGCCAGAAGGTGATGTGCACATCCCACCTGCTTCTGAGCTTTCGAAATTAGTTACTTTCAAAATCAAGCTCCTTCTGGCTTATTTTAGAGAGGAAATCTTCCTGTTATATTATTATTGACACACCAGTACTGGCATTCTGAATCATCTGGTGAGGCATCATTTGTAGGAATGTGGCTAATTGTACAGCAGTACTGGGAGTCAATAATTCACAGTTCAACAACTCAGTACTGCTCTCAAGTAGGGAAAAATGAACAGGACAAGTGCTTTAAAAAAATACAACGACGTTGCGCTGTTCAACCATAGCAACCATTGAATGCCTCACTTTTATACCAAATGAAGTACCTTCTGATTATTGTCCCTGTAAAAATATACGACATGTGGTGACTCTTTGTGCACAGGAAGATCTCAGAAACAGCAATGTGATAATGCCCTGATGGTCTGCTTTCTGTGACCTTTACTGCGGGATAGATATCAGTGAGGTCGTCAGAAATATGCCCTGAAACCAACTTCAAAGCAGTAGCTGTGACCTTTTCCATCCACATGAAGGGGCAGATGCTGTCTCAGTTTTAACATCTCATACAGAAAGTGGTATTCTAGGAGTGTAGCATTTCCTTAAATACAAACGGAACTGTTACTCCATTAGAGGTATATTATAGATAAGCTTGTGGCAATGCTATGTGACACATTCCGGGAAGAAACAGGAACAAAGAACCATTATAATAATGACTCCTTCAAGCCAGTGAATGGCTCAGTTATCTAAAAATAAGCTGGAGCAATGTTATGCAAGCGACAAAGAGGACAATAGATTGTTTAAATGTGGTGAGAATTGATTTCCAGTTCAATCTGGAGGTAATTTTGAACAATAGTGGAGTAGATGTTAGAAGTACCACATTGGTGGTTCATTATGCATCATGGTGTGTTTTTTTAAACACATTCGCAGAATGTCGGGTATTACTACCTGGACCAGATTTATTGCCCATCCCAAAGTGCTCTGGAGAAAGTGGTGCTGCACTGTCTTCTGTGATGGACCAGATCAAACTTCCTCAAAATATATTCAGAAAATAGTCCAGACCCTCACGTTTTCTTCTTCTAAAGTGTGAGATATTGTATTCTCGACGCAATTCAATTAGTCAAACTACTTGACATTAAGCAAAACACATTTATTCATGCATTACAGTTAAAATACAGACAAAATAAAAAGAAAAGACAAGAATTGACTTCAATGTTTAACAAAATAATAGATATATGAACGATTACTGATTAACTGTTTCAATACAGTAACACCTCACAGACACACCCCTGGCAAAAGCAAATTCAGAACGGAGAGAGTGTGTGTGTGTGTGTGTGTGTGTGTGTGTGTGTGTGTGTGTGTGTGTGAGAGGGAGAGAGAGAGAGAGAGAGAGAGTAACTGCTGCTGGAAAGCTAAAATTGAAATCCTGGTTCTGTGGGAGCCTGACTGCACCCATTCAGTCTGCTTCTGTGTTCCAATATTACAAAAAAACTTGCGCCCTCACAAGTTGTTTACTCCATTGTTTCCAAGTACAGCATTCATCACCTCTCTCCAGCCTTTCTTCACATTTTAAAACAAAGGACAAAATACACTTCTTAAAGCCACAGCATCATTACATTTCTTGTATCACTGCTGTCATTTTCTCCACTGTTAATTCACTTCAAAGACATACAGATACAGTTTTTTTTCCACATTGGCGTACTTCCTACGTTTTAATCCAGATGCACAAAAACAAATCTTATTTTTCTTACAGACTACCAAAGATTAACTGGTAGGAAAGTGAGGAAGTTGCAATGTTATATTCTGTTCAGAGCATTTTGATTGACTACAGCTCTACATCAGTGAAGGCTCCTTAATCTACAGGGAGCTCTCCAGCGAATCCTGATGGTGATTGCTGGATAGACTTTTGGACCAATTTCAGCGGCAGAAATATGGGACATTGATTGAAGAATAAGGCAGTTCAAGGTGATGAGAAGAAGATTGCCTGACGCTTGCCCGACACGATACTGCGCAAATCACTTTTGCGGACCCTGCTTCAGGTATTACATTGCAAATGAAACCTGTTTTCTGAAGAGTTAAGGGTATTCAAGCAGTTGCAAATTTATGCGACAAATTCCACTGTTAACCAATGGAATGTTTATGGCACAAGACGCACAGGGTTGGGGAGGTGGTATCAGATCCTGTTGGAGTGGGTTATTGACTCCTGGGAGGGAAGGTGTACACCAGGTGCCAATGGTGAGATTTTTGGAAATGACGGATATGACCATGGGGGTTGGGAAGTCTGTGGGTTGGTTGGGGGGGTGGAGGGGAGTGTTGTTGTTGAGAGACAGAGTTGTTTCGGATCCCAGGTGGATCTTGGGGAGGTGGGACTAGTTAAACATGTAGCTTCTGGAGTTTGGAAGAGTCAGTGGCAATTTCAGTGCAACACAGAAGATCCTGAGGGGAAATGATCGTATGGATGTCAAAAGGGTGTGTCGGCTTGTGGAAGAATCTAGCACTTGGGGTCATAGTTTAAAAATAATAGGTCATCCATTTAAGACAGAGTTCGGGAAGCTGTTTTTTTTCCAGTCAGGAGGTTGAGAAACTTTGGAAACCCCTGCCTCAAAAGGCAGTGGATGCAGAATCTTTACATAATTTTAAGATAAAGGTTGATAGATCCTTCATTATCAATAGGATATAAGGTTATCAGGGATATTCAGGAATATGGAATTGAGGCTAAAATCAAAGCATTCATGATTTAATAAATGGTGAGCAGACTCAAAGGCCTTCTCTTGTTCCTCGTTTGTGTGTTAGGGTGATATCAGACCCCAGGTTGAGAGAAGGTATGTCGGGTCAGGGTCCAGGAGCTCACAGGATCAGAAGCAGTGCAGTGGGAAGCATTTGTGTTAACTTGTGGGTGGTCAACTTAATAATTTGCCATGAGTTAGACTAGATTTTTAATTGTCTAACTTTTCCTGAGTAACTATTTTACATAATTGTAATGGAACTCTTGAAATTCTCTGATTTGAAGTAGATGCTTTCAGAGGGAATCCCAGTATAAAGGAATTGATTGATTGATTTGATTGATTTTATTGTCACATGTACTGAAATACAGTGAAAAGTTTTGTTTACAAACTGTACAGGCAGACCACAGCAAGCAAACAACATACAGATCAAAAAGATTTAGATGTATATTGGTTATTTGCAGGTTACATTATTTGAGGCTAGAGTCCATTCAACAGTCTGATAATGGCAGGAAAGAAGCTGTTCCTGAAGCTGCTTGTGCATCTGCTCAGGCTTCTGTATCTTCTGCCTGACAGAAGAGGTGTAGGAGGTCATTACCGGGGCGTGATGCGTCTTCGACGATGTTGGCCACCTTTCTGCGGCAGTGAGCCATGTAAATAGAGTCCGTGGATGGAAGGTTGGCTTCCGTGATGGTCTGAGCTGTGTGCACACTACTTTCTGTAGTTTCTTATTGGGCAGAGCAGTTACCGTATCAGGCCGTTATACACCCGGGCAGTATGCTTTCAGTGGTGCACATGTAGAAGTTGGTGAGGGACCTGATGGACATGCCACATTTCCTGAGCTGCCTGGGGTTCAAGAGGCATTGTTGTGCATTCTTGACTGTCACGTTTACAAGGGAAGCCCAGGACAGATTGTCAGTTATCGTCACTCTGAGGAACTTGATGCTCTCACTCTCTCGACCTCAGTTCCATTGGTGTAGGTGGGGGCGTGTCCTCCTCCTTCCTTTCTGAAGTAGATGGTCACTTTTTTAGTTTTGCCGACGTTAAGAGACAGATTGCTTTCATTGCACCACATGACAAACCCCTATTTCCCTTCTGTATTTTGACTTGTCATTGTCAGCTATCCGTCCCACTACAGTGGTGTCATCAGTGAACTTGTAGATGGTGTGCATTCAGAATTCGGCAACACAGTTATAGGTGTACAGGGTGTACAGTAGGGGGATGGGGATGCATCCTTGGGGGCTCCAGTGTTGAGCGTTATTGTGGAAGAGGTGCAGTTACCTATCCTCACTGTGGTTTGTGGGCTAAAAGCTGAGGATCCAGTTGCAGAGGGCGGAGACAAGATCAAGGTCACACAGTTTTGAAATCAGTCTGGAGGGGATAATGGTGTTGAAGGCAGAACTGTAGTCAACGAGCAGGAGTCTGACGTGGGTGTCTTTGTTGTCCAGATGTTCCAGGGACGAGTGCAGGGCTAGGGATATGACATCCTCTGTGAACCTATTAAGTTGGTAGGCAAACTGTAGTGGATTGATGCAGGTTGGGAGGCTGGGGTTAATGTGCGCCATGACCAGCCTCTCAAAGCACTTCATGTTTATTGAAGTCAGAACTATTAGGCGGTAGTCATTAAGGCACACTGCGTGTATTTTCTTCGGTGCAGGGATACTGATGGTTTTCTTCAAGTGGGGGTGTCTTCTGCTTGTAGGAGGGAGCGAGTGAAGATTTTGATGAGTGCCTCCAGCGATCGGTCAACACGGGAGCTGGGCACTTGGCTGGGAACACCATTCGGGCCTATCTCTTCCCATGGGTTGACTCCAAAGGAGACCGATCTGACTTCTGAAGTGGTGACAGAGGGAACAAATGTGTCTGGGCCTGTCAGGCCATGCCGGTGGTATTCTGCTCAAACTGACCATAGATAGCACTGAGCATGTCAGGGAGGATATCTCATTGTCCGCCATCTAACACTGCTTCATTTTGTATCCTATAAAGTCATTTAGGACTTGCCTCAGATGGCGAGCGTCTGTTTGGTAGGTCTGGGCCTCTAACTTGGTCCAGTAATGCCTCTTGGCCTTCCTAATGGCTTTGCGGAGGTCATATCTGGATTTTCTGTATTGGTTTGTGTCGTCCAACTTGAATGCTGCATGTCTGATCTTCAGTTGGGAGTGGATTCTCTGGTTCATCCAAGGTTTACCGTTGGGGAAGACTCGAATTGACTTCTTTGGTATGTAGTCCTCCATACATTTGCTAATAAAGGTGGTGACGTACTTGTCTAGGTTTTTCGCTGAACACTTGAACACGGACCAGTCCACCGAGCCCAAGCAGTCCTGGAGATGGTTTTCCATACCCTCGGACCAGCGCTGTACTTCGTTTCATGAAGGATACTCCCATTGCAGCTCCTGCTTGTAAGCTGGGAGGAGGAACACAGCACTGTGGTCGGATTTTCCGAAGTGTGGGCAGGGATTGGGTGGTAGGCATCTTTGATGGTTGTGCAGCAGTGGTTCACAATGTTCGGTCCCATGTTGGGGTAGGAGATACGTTGGTGGTATTTTGGCATCACCTGAAGTCGCCAGCCACAATGAATAGGACCTCAGGTAATTTTGTCTCTAGAGTGTTTCTGGCAGTGTAAATCATGTCTAGGGCATTCATCACATCCGCAAGGAGCGGTATGTTTCCTGCAGTCAGGATGGCAGAAGTGAACTCTTGTGATAGGTAGTAGGGATAGCATTTTACTGTAAGGTATTCTAGGTTGAGGGGAGCAGTGACATGCCAGGGTTGCTATATCTGAGCACCGGGAAGTGTTGATCAGGAAGGATTGATCAATCACTTGAGCACTCACCTTGCCTGAGGATGCTGGGTGGTTCATGTGGTGTATGGAGAACCCATCAGCTTTTACAGCACAGTCAGGAATGGCAGGGGTGAGCCAAGTCGCCATCGGAATCTCCCCATTTCACTGACAGTTCCCTCGGAGTCAGCTATGTTGTCAATTCCATATTGTTCCAACATGCGTCTCCCATTGATGCTTCAGAAATGATCATCAGAAAGAATGGGCCAGCCTCTTTACAAGCACCTCAATGTGAGATTTCGGTGGATATTGAGTATTCAAATGCTGTGCTCTCTATTTAGAAACCTGTGCCTAGTGCTACATTTCCCTTGAATTTCAGTGACTGGCTGCAGCAGAATATGCAAAGACTACTGAAAACTTGAAATGTAGTTTAAGCCTCATCATTGACTTCCTGAATGCTCAGCTTAGTAATGCAAAACACGTCTTTAATTGTCACTTTTCTGCGACTCATGTTCTTTTTCGAACAACCTGGGTCTGTAAATGGTGTGGTGAATAACCATGCAAACAAGCTTATATCAGACCGTTGTTTGTTACAGCATTTGCTTCAGTCTGCCAGGCAGCAGCCACACTATTTCAAACTGGCTTCAATCTGAAAATAAACATTGGTCCCACAAAATTGGAAGAGCAAGCAAGGAGACAAATGTCAAAGCCAGCCCTCCAGGTCATAAAGAAATTTGATTGTTCAGAACGTCCACACATCTGCCAAGATAAATAACCAACTAGACAATGAGCAAATAAGCCACAAGGGATGCACAACTTCTAGTGAAAGCACTGCAGAAATCAAACATTATAGGCGCAGCTAGACGTTGATGAGAATCAGAATTCACAGATGGAAAGCTTTTAAATCAGTAGGGAAATAAAACATTATAGATGGTCAATCTCTAGGCAACCTGGGAAATCAGACGACATGAACTGAGACAGCCACCAGACTACTGTAGAGTAAGATCTTGGGTACGGATAACTGCGAAACCCCCAGGGAAATAAGACCTTTTGGATGAATAACCTTTAGACTGTCACTGAAATTGGATGCTATGGACTACCAAGATGGTGTTTAGCCTCAAATGAAACACAGCATCATGAAGGGATAGTCATAGACAGTCAAGGAAATAAGATAGCACAGGCCAATAAACACGAGGCATCTAGGGTAGTTGGACAGAGAATAACACAAAATTAAAGAAAATAAAACCCGACTAGGCAATTACTTGCTTTCAGCTGTTGGCACAGAAACATTTGTCATCTTCACAGTCAGCCTAATCGTGCCACACATAGAGTACAGGGATTCTCTGTTGAAGAATTATATAACAGAGAATCAAAATGTTCCAACAGAACATAGCATGCTTTTACCTTCACACATGTCAGCAAAAATTGAAAATCTCCCTGGGATAATGTCCCACTGGTAAACGTATTGGAAGATTCACAGGAAAGACTTAACATTGAAAAAGACACAGATCTGTTTTTGCATTTTTGTTGAAAAGTCAGAGGATCAGAGCATTGTATTTTTTAAGCAATGGCAACTCATTAATAAATGCAAATTTGGGACTCATGTACATTAACATCAGGAGATTTTTAAACCTACCCTTGTGTCAACCATCCAACAGGAGCATCTGACATGAACACACTGAAGCAGCTATGATAAGTTTAGAGGACGCCACACTCCCCTCCAACCCCACCACACCCGGCACCTTCCCCTGCAACCGCAGGAAGTGCTACACTTGCCCCCACACCTCCTCCCTCACCCCTATCCCAGGCCCCAAGATGACTTTCCACATTAAGCAGATGTTCAATGCACATCTGCCAATGTGGGATACTGTATCCACTGTACCCGGTGTGGCTTCCTCTACATTGGGGAAACCAAGCGGAGGCTTGGGGACCGCTTTGCAGAACACCTCCGCTCGGTTCGCAATAAACGACTGCACCTCCCAGTCGCGAACCATTTTAACTCCCCCTCCCATTGCTCAGACGACATGTCCATCATGGGCCTCCTGCAGTGCCACAATGATGCCACCCGAAGGTTGCAGGAACAGCAACTCACATTCCGCTTGGGAACCCTGCAGCCCAATGGTATCAATGTGGGCTTCACCAGCTTCAAAATCTCCCCTTCCCCCACTGCATCCCAAAACCAGCCCAGCTCATCCCCTCTCACCACTGCATCCCAAAACCAGCCCAGTCTGTTCCCGCCTCCCTAACCTGTTCTTCCTCTCACCCATCCCTTCCTCCCACCTCAAGCCGCACCTCCATTTCCTACCTACTAACATCATCCCTCCTCCTTGACCTGTCCATCTTCCCTGGGCTGACCTATCCCCTCCATACCTCCCCACCTATACGCTCCTCTCCACCTATCTTCTTTTCTCTCTATCTTTGGTCCACCTGCCCCTCTGTCCCTATTTATTTGAGCCCTCTCCCCATCCCGCTCTCTGATGAAGGGTCGCAGCCCGAAACGTCAGCTTTTGTGCTCCTGAGATGCTGCTTGGCCTGCTGTGTTCAACCAGCTCCACACTTTGTTATCTTGGATTCTCCAGCATCTGCAGTTCCCATTATCTCTGAAGCAGCTATGATTCGCTTTAAAACAAAATCCCTGGTGGCACATAGAGAAACAATGCACACAACCCCTCAAGATATTATGTGGGAGGCAAAAGAAATGAAGTCGTCCACTTTCAAATGGTATTTTTTCATTCAATTTGCTCAATTATGTAAACCAAATAGAAATTGAATGTTGCAGAAAACCAGAATCAGGTTATTAGATTCCAGAGGCATAGCGAAGTGCAGATAGATGGACTGAGCAAGACAAAGTGACTGGGACATTGAATAAGATGGAATGGAGAAGTCCAGTTATGATTTATTTTACACAAGAATCTCTGAACCTATTTGATATTCTGCAGCAGCCAGATGATAGTTTATGACCCGAACTGCTCATTTTTCACTTTTCCATCTAATTTGCTGACAGAAAATGTTAAACAGTGAAAATGTCAATATTTAATGACGCAAGGTACAAAGTCTGAATGAGAAGCTTAATTGTGGGAGGTAAACTGCACTAAGGAAATTCATGAATTGATAGAGCTGTAAACTAATAAGATATTGAAACCCCAGAAGGTCAGAGACAAAGTAAAAGAGAGAACTAAAACAAGAGGCAATGAAAAAGAGGAAGCAAGGATAAGATGAATTCAAATGACATGACAAGAAATCTATAATGAGGAATGTGACAAGCAAATAAAACAAATGCTTGAAAATAATATTTTAGTGAAAGTATTTCATTAAAAAAAAACGAAGAAATTGTTTATAGTTTTGTGCAATTTCGTCATGTTATTGAATGTTTCCCTGTCTAGATTGCAATGATATTTACTTACATTGTACACTGTTTACGCATTACCTTGGATAATTTGATTGTGAAGGTTTTTCTTGAATGCTTTTGCAATAACTGCAGAAATATCAAATCATTGCAAAGTAATTGGGTAGCACAGCGACCCAGTGGTTAGCACTGCTGCGTCACAGTGTCAGGGAGCCGGGTTCAATTCTACCCTTGGGCAACTGTCTTTATGGAGTTTGCTCATTTTTTTCTGTGTCTGCATGGGTTTCCTCCAAGTGCACCAGTTCCCCTCCACAGTCCAGAGATGTGCAGGTTCGGTCACTTGGCCACGCTTAATTCCCCATCATGTTCAGGAATGTGTAGGCTAGTTGGATGAGCCATAGGAGATGCAGGAATATAGGATTAGGGTGGGTGAGTGGGTAAGGGGTGTTCACCTGGATGGGGTGCACTTCAGAGGATCAGTGTGGACTCGATAGGCCAAATGGCCTGTTTCCACACCAGAGATTCCATAATTCTAACACTTCAAATTATTTATTTCAAACATTTTGATTTATTATATTTGTGTCCCTTGATAATATTTTCACGTTTGTAAAAAATTACACAAAAAATAATGCTGAGCTCATGATAAACTACTGCTGGTTCAGTAATGTAATCTCTACACCGAAAAGAAAGTACACCATTTAGGCAGAGGTCTATTACAGGAGAACATCACCTGAACTACTTTTCCTTCTTCATTTGATTTCTATGCTATGGTGCTGAAATAAATCTCGGTATTACAGTTTTTGTCATTAAGGTACTGACACTAAAATTACAAATATTTAACTCTGATTTTAGAAGTGTGTCTGAAAAATACACTTAGCTGATGCTCCTCAGTAGAAATGCCAAGAAAACAAAGTGTATAAACTGTTGTTGAAATTTTACATTGATGAGCCCACAGAGGAAGCTGCTCTCAGTGAGATCCATTTCAAATGTAACTCTCTCCAGGTTTTCTTTCAACATCATTTTTCTTACCATTACTGACCAATTACAAATGCACATTACATATAAAAAAGAGAATTCCTTAAACCTTCCTCCTTGCATTTTGTAAAGGAAGCATTTTGTTTTAATGGTTAAAAATTGACAGCGTAGGGCAATTTTTCAATTGATCAGAAAACCAACTTGGCAGATTGATGCAAGTCACATTGTTTAGAGGCATTGGTTTCAACCTCACTGACCTGCTTGAAACCTGCCTCGGTGGATTGTAATCTTCAAGCATTATATTTACAAGATGTCGTTGGAAAATTTACATATAAATTGATCATTGCTGTTTTCCCTGTGTTGTGGGTCAATATAATGAGAATCAGTCTGGCTATTCACTCACTGGCGTCACTGAAGTGGTGAATGTTCAGAGCCTCATGGCCAACAGACAACACGCAAGTGTTTGTGCTTATTTATGAAAATTTCCTTTTATTCAAAAAATATACGTAATATTTCTTCACGTGTATTTTAATCTTTGTAATTGCTGTTTAGATAGCTAAACATCCTGGGAAAACCAATCCTTGAATCACCAAATTATATGGTAAGAAACCAAAATAGTCGACCAATTGAGGCACCACAATAATCTAAAAGTCTCAAATTGGCAGTGATGCACATTAGCTGCTAGAATCATTGCTGCAGATAGTCCTTTGCAGCTGTATAATGACCCACAGTAGACAGTTCCAAACATTGCAGGCAAACATCTGTCTGTCGATACAAGTGGCAAACACAGCTTGCATCAGATCGCCAGCTTTGCCAGGCATCGTTCCATTACTATTCTCATTAAAAGCATTGTACAAATATGCATAGATTAAATAATTAGTACTCTTGGCACAAGGACACCTAAATTAGTGGAAAATCAAATCAATGTAAGAGCAAAAATTTTTAAAACTAGCATAGTCAGATTGTAATAAATATTACACTTCCAACATATTTTCATAAACATATATTTCATACCTATCTTAGTGTCTATGGGTGAGCAGAAGGCAGAGAGTTACACTAATTTAACTTCTGGAAAAATTGTGCGAATGAGTATGACCCTTCTGTGGATAATTGTATACAAGAAGGAAATGTTAACTGTCTGTAAGAAATTGAGTGTGAAAGAGTTTCACAAAGAATGGGGCAACTAGGAAAAGAATGGAGATATCCAGGCATTTTTTTAAAAAATACAATTCATAATCCTCTTAGCTAGAACAAACAATCTTTTCCATCAGGTTGGCATTGGATTTGAGTTTTCTGATGCAGCATTGCAGAGATTGCAGAAATGCAGTACAACTTAAAGATAGTTTGTTGACATCACAACATGTAACAGTCCAGTGTGAAGGTCCTCAACTCATATTCAGTAGATAGTATGCAATGTTCAGTTATTGCAGTCACGCATGTATGGTGTTATTGTCATACAACATTGGGAAGCATTGAATCAAGAATCTATGTCATGCTGACATTTTATAACAGTGTAAGTAGTTTGCAATGCTGATAACTTTTAAGACAGCCTTCTTAATAAGAGCTCAGTTGTTGAGTTATCTGTTATATGGAGTAACATATAGAGAATCATTCTGCCTCTATCAGATTGGTAGTGGTGTTGGACCCAAGGAACCACATCATGGTGGCGCTAAAAGCTAGACTAGCTCAGTTGACTGGACAGTTGGTTTGTGGCTCATTTTCTATAGTGGCCAGAGTTACAATGAAGGATTTTTCTTCTCAACATCTCCCCTCCCAGGTTAACTACCACCAGTTATCTCTCTCTTATGAGAGAGCAGCCCTCAGGACTATAGTGACTTTACCTTTCACAACTGGTGCTAGAGCACTGGTGCCAATTCCCCATGAATCAGAACTCATTCCTCCCACACCAATCTCACCATTTGCTAAGCTAGTGGCAGCTAATTGTAACAAAGGACTGAAAGGTGACAGTAGCAGAGGATGTTACCTTACCATAGTGGATGCTAATGAGAGCCAAGGTGGTTACATCTGAAGGTGACATTGGATGTTTGCGGAATTTGGTTCTGCGTTGATGACCTGGAGTCCAAACTGTGGACATTGTGATACATAAGGGAGGGGGAAGAATTACTTGGACACTGTTTCAGAAGACAATCACGCCCCTCAGATTACTTACATGAAATTTGGTTCATGGTCAGCCACAGATAGTATGGCAGCAAGTGAGGCAGGTATAGCTACCCAAAACAAAGCTTACTGTGAGACTCATAGGAACATAGGAAAACAGCAGCCCACTCAGCCCCTCGAGCCTGTTCCAGCAGTCAATGGGATCATGGCTGATCTGTGGCCTATCTCCATGGGTTTTTGCCCCATATGTGCCTTAATACCTATTCTGAGCAAACGATTATCTGTCTCCGGTATAAAATTGAGAACTGATCCAGTACCTGTGATGGAGAGTTCCAAACATCTCCCACCCTTTGTGTGTGCAAATACTCCCTAACAACTCTCCTGAACAGTCTGGCCCTAATTCTCAGAAAATGTCCCCTCGTTCTAGAATCCACAACCAGTGGAAATAGCTTATCTTTATGTAGCCTGTCTTCTCCTGTTAATATCTTGAAGACTTTGATCAAATCACTCCTTAAACTTCTAGGTTCTCGAGAAAACAGGCCTAATATGTGTAATCTCTCCTCATAGCTTAACCCCTCAAGTCCGGGAAGTCTTGAAAAATGGAAATCTGACTCAGCCAACTCCCTACTCCACGGCGACAAGGGCACAAACTGCAGAGAAGATGAGTGAACTGACCACTTCACCTTGGTACAGAGCACGGTTGAAGCTGAGGGAGAACAATGCTGTAGTAGTAAGGAATTGCACAGGTAGGGCAGTACATAATTGTTCTTTGCGGCAAAGCCAGAGTGTCCCAAGGAGGTGCTCCCCATCTTTTACCAAGATTCAAGATACCTGTTCTGGCATGGAGAAGAACCTAGAGTTGGACAGCAAAGATACTGCTGACATGTTCATACCGATGACATAGGTAGGACTTGGCACGAGGTTCTGCTAAGGGATTGCTAGCAACTGAGGGCTAAATTAAAAAGCAGAACAACAAAGAACTCTGGATTGAATCTGTAACAAGTCTGGACTGGGACTTGAATCCCGAGTTTTAGCACAGAGGCAGAAATGTCACAAGATCTTCCCCAGTCGACGACTTGCACAAACGAGAAAATATGTACAACGAACCATCAGTGTAGGTGCATTTATTCAACAGTAGGGGGATGGGCTTTGATTAGTTCACGGGTCGGCGCAACATCGAGGGCCGAAGGGCCTGTTCTGCGCTGTATTGCTCTATGTTCTATGACATGTGCCATGTGCTAATGTATTATGATAACAGAGGTAAATGCACAGCTCAGATATTGGCATGGGAAGAATGGATTCTGATTCATGGGGCATTGACACCGATACATTGGTGGATACAGTGCCCTGACAAGTTGTGTAACTACGTTCCTGGTAAAGTCACCATCGTCTGTTGGGCTTTTCTCTCGTGAAAGAAAAATGACTGGTGGTAGTTTAACCTGAGGGTCACCATGCCTCAGGTTGGTGAGAGGCTGACAAGGAGAGTCCTTCATTGTAACTGTAGCCAGTACAGTAAGTGATCCCCACTGTTGGTATTACACTGCATCACAAAGCAACTAAGCTAACTAACCTCAGATAGCTCAGCTCATTGACAGGGCTTTAAATGAATTTGTGGGAAGGAGGTTTCGATTGAATGAAATTGTTTTAAAAATCACTAAGAGTTGAGAGAAGAGGTATGGGTACTGAAAAGATGAATGAAAATCCAAGTGTGGCAGGAAAAAGCAGAAGACTACAGCAAAGGTTACAACCAGAATAAGTAACAATGGTAAAAAGTCAAAGCTTTAAGGCTCTTTGTCTCAATGCATGCAACAGTTTTGACAAAACAGATAAACTGCTGGAACAAATAGAAACAAATGGATAAAACCTGATATTTATAACTGGGATGAGACTGCAGGGCAACAAAGAGTGGGAACTAAATATTTACAGGTGTTCCATGTACCCGAAAAATAGGCAAAAAGAGGTGGGGGTAGCATTATTAATACAAGATATCAGTGTGGCAAGAGGCGTGATATGGGTGCAGTAGACAATGATGTGGAATCGGGAGTGATGTCTCCTAACTTCCTTCCATCGCCTTCAAGCATGACAATGCAATCCATGAAGTATCAGAAGTTTACAGATCAAAGTCAGACAACACACGTTGTCAATTTGACAGATCAAATGGACGTCATAGTACATTAAAAAAAAATAGTTTCTTCACATCAAGAGAAAAGGTCTACTTTTCATGAACTAACATTCAAGTGGAATGGACAACTCATACTAAATTCAAAATGCAAGTGCAAACATCATCCCTTTAATCATCTCCCATGAAATGTCCTCAGAAAACTGGCATAACTTAGTGCAATCATTGATAAGTTCACTGTTTACGTTGGGATTGATATCCTGTTCTTCGGCAGTGCTTATCTTTCATGTCAACATGACTTTGCAGGCTAGACATCTGAAACATTTTGCATCATTGATACAGCTAAACAGGCTACCAGCATGCACAGATATACATATTCTTATCATTCACAAGGTAACAAAGATGTCACTTCGAACAGTAAAGATTCAAGACTGCAACATCAAGTGTATTTGGGACCTGACAAACCTCCACCCTGTCAGGTTCAATATTTTGACAACTTTAAAAGCAATGCAGTTTTACACCTGCTTCCCGATCTAGCATTGATACTCTTTCTAAGTACAGCATTTACATTCATTACAAACTCAAACCGGAGTTGGATTTCATGCCACATACCAATATCATCCAAAAATTGAGCACACTGACTAGAGTAATTCCATTACTTATGTTATGACGAACAGAAAACGTTGTGCATGTTTAGATCTAAGTTGATCGAATATTGCACTAAAACAGAAGCCTGCAGAAAATGTCTACCCTCGAAGGGCTTCACCTTAATTCTCAGATATCATTTTCAACAATAGATACCGCCCATATACCTTTCCCCAGAATAACAGGAAGGAACAACTATTTGAACACATCTCGGTAGATACTGTTTCCTCAGATTACAATTAGGACTATCTATCAGCCAGGACATGTTGCCAAAACATTTAGATTGTACCATCGAGAATCTAACAGATTTCTTAAAATGTGTACCTTGCTGAATGTGCACAATGCCTCCACAGAATGGTTTTTATGTTATTGTGCACTCAGCAACAATAGAACAGCTTGTCAGTGCCAGGACCTGATAGTGTTCACACAACTGAAGTCCAGCTGTGCACTATTTTAAATGCTGCCAGCCTGGTGTGAAGCAGTCAGTTCAGTGTCCACAGTCCAGAGAAACACATAACATTGTTCCAAGAAGGCCATCACATTTCACAAGGGTAAATGTCTCCACCTTTTCTCTGCTACTTAATAGTTATTCTAAATCTGTCTGTACACCCACCTCCCATGAAGGCACACGCTCCACCACACTCTCAGTTGCATGCAACACATTCACTCCCTTCACTATTCATAGAACATAGAACATTACAGCACAGTACAGGCCCTTCGGCCCTCGATGTTGTGCCAACCTGTCATACCGATCTCAAGCCCATCTAACCTACACTATTCCATGTACGTCCATATACTTGTCCAATGACAACTTAAATGCACTTAAAGTTGGCGAATCTATTACCGTTGCAGGCAAAGCGTTCCATTCCCTTAATACTCTCTGAGTAAAGAAACTACCTCTGACATCTGTCCTATATCTTTCAGCCCTCAATTTAAAGCTATGCCCCCTCGTGCTCGCCGTCACCATCCTACGAAAAAGGCTCTCCCTATCCACCCTATCTAACCCACTGATTATTTTATATGTCTCAATTAAGTCACCTCTCAACCTTCTTCTCTCTAATGAAAACAGCCTCAAGTCCCTCAGCCTTTCCTCGTAAGACCTTCCCTCCATACCAGGCAACATCCTGGTAAATCTCCTCTGCATCCTTTCCAAAGCTTCCACATCCTTCTTATAATGCAGTGACCTGAACTGCACGCAATACTCCAAGTGCGGCCGCACCAGAGTTTTGTACAGCTTCACCATAACCTCTTGGCTCCGGAACTCGATCCCTCTATTAATAAAAGCTAAAACACTGTATGCCTTTTTAACAGCCCTGTTAACCTGGGTGGCAACTTTCAAGGATCTGTGTACATGGACACCGAGATCTCTCTGATCATCTACACTACCAAGAATCTTACCATTAGACCAGTACTTTGCCTTCTGGTTACTCCTACCAAAGTGCATCACCTCACACTTGTCTGCATTAAACTCCATTTGCCACCTCCCAGCCCAGCTCTGCAGCTTATCTATGTCTCTCTGTAACCTACAGCATCCTTCGTCACTATCCACAACTCCACCGACCTTAGTGTCGTCTGCAAATTTACTAAACCATCCTTCTACGCCCTCATCCAGGTCATTTATAAAATTCACTGGTGTTAAAGATGAGAAACTGCCTGGCTTTCTTTTTGTGCCAAACGGCAAGGCAAGGTAGAAATGTGAACATCCAAGTATGTGCAAACTGAGAGGGTACGATGAAAGCAAGCTAAGAATCCTGAAATGGGCACTGTTCCATTGTATCTGATGGGTGCCTGCTCTTTGATTAAACAGCCTGGCAGTAGCATTGTATTGAAAGCAGTTGATGAGCTCCAAAGTACAGTATTGAAGAGGTGAAGCACATTGGTGGTTCTGAGTTGTGCCACGTGATGAGGCTGGTGATGTGCTAATGCCAACCTCTTGTGGATGGCGGGTGTCGTCAGTCACTGCCCATGGAGCAAGTCCTGAGATGCTGGAGAATGTCAGGCAAGAGGGATGTCCAAAGAAGATCCCAGCAAGCTGCAACTGTTAAGTTATTGCTCAGTTTCTCACATATACCTAGGGAAATAGCAACCTACATATAAATGAGGTAAAATTAGCTAATGAGACGTTAACGCATGTAAATAGACCTTTTGCTACACACTTTCGAGATTCTCATCAACCTGCTGAAACAGTACGTTGAAAAGTAGACCTTTTCTTTTGATGTCAAGAAACTACTTTTTTTCCAATCTCTCACTATTTTCCCCACAGCCTTGCCATTGCCCATGAGAAAGAGGCTGAGAAATTCCACCCACGGTATGTGCAGGCACTTAAAACGTACTTATCAAAAGAGGGTTTCTCGTCTTTAAAGGCAAAAGGAGAGGTCTTTATATTGTTGCCTAAATCTCAGAAAGACTGTTTACCTTTAAGGCAGTTTGATGAATTCAAAACATGTGATATACCAGTGTCATACATCTTTGCCTCACTTTCAGTGGTCACAGTGTAAAAGAGATTACCTGCAGTGTTTAGTCATTGCAGTCAGCCATGCCTGTTACAAAAGGGTAATAAAACTAGGCTACAAGTAAACAGAACCCAGAGTGCACGTTAGTTTAAGACATTACAACAGGGTAAGCGGTTACTGCTGTTGATAAACTTCAAGACATATGTCTTGACCATTCCCAGTGTTTGAGGTATGTGATACATGGGAGAGCACGTAGGCAAGCATTCAGATCATATCATGCGAGTAGCGGTGCTTGATCCAAGAAACCACAGAAATTTCCAGGAGAAAGAACTGCAGTATCATTTTCATAAACCTATTTTCATGTAACTCGATTCACTCTACATTTATATTTTAACTTTAAGAGAACAAAAGAGAACAAAGAAAATTACAGCACAGGAACAGGCCCTTCGGCCCTCCAAGCCTGTGCCGATCAAGATCCTCTGTCTAACCTGTCATCTATTTTCTAACGGTCTGTGTCCATTTGCTCCCTGCCCATCCATGTACCTGTCCAAATATATCTTAAAAAACACTAACGTGTCTGCGTCTACCACCTCCGCTGGCAACGCGTTCCAGGCACCCACCACCCTCTGCGTAAAGAACTTTCCCTGCATATCTCCCATAAACTTTCTTCCTCTCACTTTGAACTCATGACCCCTAGTAATTGAGTCCCTCACTCTGGGAAAAAGCTTCTTGCTATCCACCCTGTCTATACCCATCATGATTTTGTAGACCTCAATCAGGTCTCACCTCAATCTCCGTCTTTCTAATGAAAATAATCCTAATCTACTCAACCCCTCTTCATAGCTAGCGCCCTCCATACCAGGCAGCATCCTGGTGAACCTCCTCTGCACCCTCTTCAAAGCATCCCCATCCTTTTGGTAACGTGGCGACCAGAACTGTACACAGTACTCCAAATGTGGCCGAACCAAAGTCCTATACAACTGCAACATGACCTGCCAGCTCTTGTACTCAATACCCGTTCAATGAAGGAAAGCATGCCATATGCCTTCTTGACCACCCTATTGACCTGCGTTGTCACCTTCAGGGAACAATGGACCTGAACACCCAGATCTCTCTGTTCATCAATTTTCCCTAGGACTTTTCCATTTACTGTAGAGTTCGCCCTTGTTTGAACAAATAGGATATCAGCCCATAACCTTGTTAATCTACCTTCTCTCCAAGTGATCAGTAACAGACTTTGAAATGTAAGACACTAGGTTGACATTATGTATAACCACAATGTAACTTGCTTGACCATGTAACCAATGTGCATTCTGACCAGTCTGCCCAATTACAATGCACATAAAATATTTTAACATATTTCCATTTCTTCACTTCACAAACTGTCTGGTAAAGATTAGGATATTATTTCAATGATGCAAGAGCCAAAACTGAAACTGAAGAATTCAGCCCCTATGCCTCTAATAAAGCAGCAGAGACAAGAATTTGACTTCACCTAGTAAGTACTGTGATTATAATGTCACTCATGACATTCAGGTATATTTGCTATATCGCTTAAACAAAATAATTATGTCATACTCTAATCCCATTCTCCACTATATCTTTCGTCATGTAGCATGTCAGACATAGTCGTGAGAATAGTATATCAGGCATAGCCCACATGATGATTTGGAAACCAGCTTGAACTTTGTGACAGAAAGCCACATACTCACCCCTCAGTCAGAACTGAAAAAGGCAGTCATTCAAAGTAGCATCCGTGATAGGATAAAATCAATCAACCAATTGCCTAAAACTCAAAATTAAATCATTTGCAACAAACAGCTTCACTATAAAGTTATAGTGGAGCACTTGATTAATCTCCATGAAATAAACAATCTGTAAGAATTCTATTGCATATATATCACAAATATATGAATGCCTATTTAGGAATTTTATGAAGCTTATCATTGACTTCCTCATAACTAAATCTTACATTATAATATTTCAAAAATAAGTTTAAATGGCAATGTCACAATTAAGGAGAGGGACATGTTTACAGCTGTGTTTGACTGGCTGATTTTCCATCTTTTTGCAATGAGTTCTTTCTGTGCGTTACAATAGTTCATCAGCTTGGTGGCTGGATTCCATCAACTTTATTCTGGAATGTGTGTAAGAAAGTAATAAGGTCTACATTTAATACAACAGCCTCTTGTGTTTCATTTGTTTTTGGAATTCTTACATCAAAATCTAACTGGCAAATTGACAGATGTTAAAATTCAAACCATAAAATACCTCAGCTACTTACTGGAAGCTAAGGGCAAAAACAGGTTCACACTGCGGGTGGAATTTTCCACACATGTGAATGCATGGGTTGTGAGAAAATACGACAAACATGAAAAAGTGTCAGAATCTCGACATTGAGGAACAAATTCCCAACTTCCCCTCAAGTTTTAAAAGGCAAGTTCAGGATCTTGATCATGAGTGATCACCTTATTTGCTTGATTTGCATCTCTTTACTGAGCACATCACACCTCAATTAGACAGTCCTCACCTGGAATATTGTGAACAGTTTGGGCTCCTTATTTAAGGAATGAATGATGACTGACATGGGTGTATGGAGGGATTATCTTATAAGGAGAGATTGACTAAATTGGAACTCTACCTTCACGTAACCTTATTGACGCATACAAGATTCTTTGGGGATTTCTCATGGGACAGTACGAGGACCAGAGAGCATAATCTCAGAATAATGGGATCACACATTTAAGACTGAGATGAGGAGGAATTTCTTCCCTCAGAGGCCAATGAGACTTTGCCACAGAGGACTATTGAGGCTGGGACATTAAGTATATTCGATGCTGAAATAGACAGAGTTTAATCAGTTAGGGAATCAAGATTTTTTACAAAAGGTAGGAAAGTGGAGTTGAGGATATTGAAATCAGCCATGATCTCATTGAATGATGGAACAAACGTGATGGGCTGAAGTGCCCACTTTCCCTCCGATGTCTTATGGCCTTATTTCTATGCAGCTTCCAACTCTCCTCTCCCTAACTGAAAAACTAGACAGTGCCAAGTCCTGATATGAAACTAGAGCAATTATAGAGTCATAGTAATGCAGCATGGAAAGAGGCCCTTCAGTCCAACTTGTCTGTGCCAACCAAGTTTCCCAAAATAAACTCGTTGAACTTGCCTGCTTTTGACCCAAATCCCTCTAAACATGTTCTATTCGTGTAGTCAACTGGTGGTAGATGTTGGCTTTTATCCATTCAGGTCTTCAGTACAATGTCTCCGTACTGACCATGTACGCCACATTCCTTTAATCGTCATTACACAACTGGGTACCACTAAACTACCACGCTCACTACGTCATCACAGCTGCTCTCAGACTAATACACGTACACCACTTCAGTCCTTCAGGACGTTACTTTGGAGCTCAGGGCACCTATGAGTTGCATGCTTCTACCTGTTGGCTTTGTACTCCAGGACACATGTGTATCTTATGCATTGACACCTACTTTGTGGCTTTTAGCTTCATTTATTAACACTCTTTCCCACTTCAAGTTTTCTTTTTCATTCATTCATAGAACAAGGGCAGTTAAGAGTCAAGCGCATTGCTGTAGGTTTGAAGTCATATGTAGATCTGACCAGGTAAGGATGGCTCTTTCTCTTGAGGATATTAGTGAACTATTATTCGAATCTTAATTTCAGGTTTTTATTGTAATTGAATTCAACCATCTGCCATGGCAGGATTCAAATCTGGGACCCCAGAGCATTACCTGGGTTTCTCGTCGAACAGTGCAGCCGTAATCTCCCGAGGTCATCACCTTCCCAAGTTTTACTGGAGAGCATGTCAGATGAACAAAATGTTTGAAGGAAAATAAATAAGCACTTTTAAAATAAATAACAATGCACCAAACAATGTAATCACCTCAGCAGGACAGGTTCACTTTTCTGATTTTTTCCCCCTCCAGTTAGGGCCAAATCCCAGCACTGTGGTTGGAAGTGGGAACAAACACTTAGAGAAGGAGCCAGGGCTGGTACTATCTCAGTGGTGGCCAATTGACGGGTCACCAGGGGGGCCACTGCCCAAATGAAGATAGCGGCTGGTTTCCCAACAGCGTCGGCGTTGGCACTGCTCCTGATGGGATAAGTGAACCAGGTGGATTTCCACAATCAGAGGTCGACTGTGGTGAATCACCAGGTCCCAAGTCACAATGGTGGCCATAGTCCACTCAGGGACCACAAAACGGAAGAGGAGCTGGGCCCTCTATGTGAAAGCTCACAACAGGCCACCTCATGTGACAGCGCATTCTAACCCAGTGTCACCTGCCACAGGCAAAATACAAATGTAGGTAGAAAATAAAGGTTTATTGGGCTCTTAACCGAGACCTTCTCACGACTGTTCATGAGTTCATGCTCTCTGATGAAGGGTCTAGGCCCAAAACGTTGGCTTTTGTGCTCCTAAGATGCTGCTTGGCCTGCTGTGTTCATCCAGCTCCACACTTTGTTATCTTGGATTCTCCAGCATCTGCAGTTCCCATTATCTCTGTTCATGAGTCAAGATGGTCAGAAGATGATGGGTCCTCCTTTCAATGTCAATTTCACCCATTTTACCAGCTGACTTCCCTCCCAGTCTGTACACAATTTTCAGCCTATTACTAAAATACAATCACTTTAAAATTAAATAGTCTGCAGGAATGAAGGCTCTGGTCAGCACAAAGTACTTGTACAAAGAAACGGAGCTAAAAATCATCCCAAATGGGGGCACTATCATTCACTATAATCAAAGCTAAATAACAAATTTAAATTCTTATACATTTAATCACAGGTGGAAGACTGATCAGTATTACACAACAAAACTTCCTCACAAAGAATTTAGGAAGTCAGGATGTTGTCATTTCATGTTGGATCTCAGCTTCAAGATTAAAGGGCAATGGTACATTGCATTTTGTATTAATTAATCATGACCTGGCAGTGTCATTGAATGATTGTAAAGTTGGCTGTTTCATTTGGTCCAGTAAAGCAGGCTTCACTGAGTAATTTTAAAACACAGCCTTGCTTTTCGTCTACCATAATAATTAACTGAAACAGGCTTTGGTGCAGGGATCAGACCTGATAAAGCAGTGTTTTCTTCCTATTCCAAGCAGCAAAACAGTTTATTTTTACATCCATAATATTTTAGAAAGGCAGGGGTATAATAATTAAAATGGACAGTGCTTCATATCAAACAACAAGATGATGAGAAGATACAGTGACCTAGGAACAGTACTTGATTTGGAGATTAAACAGGACACAAGCTCTTTTTCCAGGGGTATTCGTATTATACAAAATCAAAATCCCAATGGAGTAGGCACAGTATTTTATTAAGGCCATACAATTACCTATGATTTTGTTTAATTCTTCAATCTTCATTAAGAAGAGCGTTACTTGGAACACATACTGTAGACTAATCTTGACATCTCAAGTTTAGATTTCGGTTCCCGGAAATAATATTCGGTGCAATGGAATATTCCTTCATTTATGAAAAAATTTCCACCAGGACGTCTACAAACGATTGTTTCTGCAAAACATCACACACTTGAGAAAAAGTTTCTGAATGAGACATTTATATCCTTGGCGAGTATTTAAATCATTATTTCATTGTAAGGATTATATATGACTACTTCTTGTATTTCTTTGTTTCTATCTGACAATTGCTTATTTCTTGTGTAACCGTAATCATGTGGCAGCCTTCTGGAATCATTTGTTCTGCCATTCATGACTATAACAAGTAGTTTAGCTTACTTAGGAAAACTGCCATGTCACTCTGAACAAAAATGATGCAATCTTTCACAAACCGTCGGTAAGTAACACAAAGGCAACATGAAAGAAGTAAAATCAAAAATAGAAACCTGTGAAATGAATTAGACCGTGCTCAAAAAATGTGTTTATTGATTGTAGTCTCTTGATTCTGATCTATATTTTGGCGGGGGATGGGGTTGTTTACAGCAAAGGGACTCTTGCTGTTTCTTCGAGGAGGTGTGAGATGTAGCGTACAGGTAATATGGATTTTACACAGCAAATCCCCAAGTTGTAGGATGGAACCCTGCTGCCATACCTCTTGTCACACGCAGCATGTAACGGCATCCCTCACCTGTGTTGTGCTCAATGACAAAACACATCCAGTGTCACAGGCTGAAACCAGCTTCTCCTATCTATCATCACACACCCAAAGCAAGAGCTAATTTAATTTATACCACATAGAAATCATTGGACAACATTCAAAGCACGACAACAAACCATCCCACCCACTGCCAGCTCGATAAACAAGAAAAGTAATTACCAAATTCTATCTCGAAGAATGGAAAGAAGAATACATTAGTGAAGATCTCAAGAAATCCTCAGAACCTAAAGGAGCATAGTGCTCAATGTCTTCTAATGGAAATCTTTAATTGCATTCAAAATTGAGGATGAAAAAATGGACAATTCCTTCAAAAAATAAACAAAAAGAATTAACAGTTTCAACACAATGTAAAATTTCAGTCTTCCACCTTCATTTGAAGCAAGTGTTTGTGAAAAACAAACTTACTGTATGCACACAAAATAATACAACAAATAATACAAACAAGAATAATTTGAATGATTAAATTACCAGCAGCCACTGATGTCATAATGCCTTAAATATCAATGCTCAAGGTGGTTGTTGAATTTTATGCCATATTCCATTTAACACTCTCAAAATACTTCTGCTGAAAGTTTTGCAAATGAATTAACTGAGCCACATTTGAAAAAATTGTTGAAAATTTCTCCTCACTTTAAAAACATGATTAAATAAATATTTTCTTTGTTGAAAGATATTTTTATTTACTTTAGTTCATCAGCATGTTACCAAACTATTAGCCATTATAGCAGATAGCAGCAATTCAGTTCATATATTTGATGAATCCACCTATTTTTAAGTTTGAAGGAATCTCCGTTTACCCTACTTATGACTACCAATCCCGACTCAAACCAAAGGCTGTACTACGCCTAACTGCAACACAGTATAATGCTTCCGCACTTTCAAATCACCATTAGTACCAATGAGATTTGTGCAAATGCCATAATTATTATACAAGATAATTACCAGCTGCCAACTCTGTAAACTTCACAGTGACAAACTGTAAAATTCCCACATCAGCAAGAAAGCATTCCCCATCTTTCCATCATTAAGTAACTTCAACACCATATGTTATACTGCATTCTGCTTTCAATACAATGAGGCAAAAAAGCCATACAATTTCACCAACGATTTATAACTGCAAAGTTAAGATTAACAAATGAATAATATTTGCTGTTGCATTCTTGTATATTTCCACAAACAGCAGAGCAGTGAAAAATTCACTTCTTGGGAAAACCGCAGCCTGTCAAAAACGAACCAAACGTTTTTATTTTCAGCAGAGAAATTAGAGGATGAACAATTTTGTTCCAATAAAAACTAATGAGTGATATTACATTTAAATGCTCACATTAGATATGCTTCTTCAAATCTGGTGACATTTTACACCGAAGATAATACTGAGGCAATGAGGCCTGTAATTAAACAGCTAAAATGCTCCGATGGGAGAGAGAACAAATGTAACCTGCAAATTGACTCTATTAAAGCAAGCTGTTACTTATCATCATGTTTTGTTTTCTTATTTTCTATTATCAAAGCAAATACTGCCACTTAAAAGGTAGTGAAACTCTTTTATTAGTAAAGTGTTGTTTCAATTTACAGTAAACATGGATCACAATAGTTCACTCCTATACTCAAACCCAGCCATTATAGATAAAGGAAAGTGAATGTGAAATAGGACTGAAATACTTGGAATATTAGCCCAATCAGGTTTGGGAACAGTAAAATCAGACCAGCCAGAATTACTCGTAGCTGAACATCAAGCAAAGAGAAAATTAAAATTTATTCTCCAACTTGGAGCTGGATATAGACTGAAATAAATGCAATGCAATCCTTTCCATCAAAAGTTCAATAATGCTTACTGACCATATTGATCTCCAGGAATCTATTTATGATTATGATAAATTTAAATTGAGTACATTATCATCATTAATCCTGACTTGTCAGTATCATGAATAATATGCTCTAGCTCAAGTGCCAAGTCATGATCAGGGAGAACAAAATGTCCCCAAACAGAATAAAAATTCTTCACACACCTGACACTCACACACTAGCATACAGCTTTCTACATTTCGAGTCAACAGTTTACAATCTACAGTTTACACAACAAAGTGCTGCAGCTATGTTTTTTCACATGATGATACGATCTGAAAATCTAGATGAAAGTACTACATGGGAATCTATTCTTCTCAGTACAGCTGTCTGACTCCTGGATTAGGCTATTATCATGTCATTGGTCCCAGGTATCTGCTATTCCGTGTACAAATCATCTGAACTTATCTGTCGGATTCAAGTCTTATAATCACTCCCAGGCACTATTCACTATATTATTGCAAGTTTTTTCCACTACATCATTTATCTCTTTCAGTTTGTAAGCTCACTCAACTGTAACATTATTAACGCTACTGTGGGAGGTCCTGCCCTGAAATATTAACTGGTTTGCTGTTAAGTTCCACAGGTGAAGTCTTAGATCTCTTTAAATTCTCAGCACATTGTCCACTATCGAAACCCATTCTTTTCCAGGATTTCAAAACTGTGAACCTCATTTTCTCTTTCTGACAATCTCCAACATTTTTGGGTCATCAGCTCGGCATCATTTTAGGATTAATATTAAATTAATCTCACATTGTCCCCAATATTCTTTCCAAGTTTGTTCTCTATTGTGTATCTTGGCCTGTTATATAGGGGAAGAACATATAAAGCTTGTAAATTGCTTCATCAGACTACTGTCTGTAGTCACTCCTGAGTTAACAATTCTTCCTGCGAAATCATGTTAAATTCTGGGCTCAATCACCAATTGAAATAGTCAGTGAAGTAAGTGGTACGAAAACAATTTAAATAATTACTGATTGCTTAACATAATTTCTGACTCTGTGATAATGATAGTCTTTTGTGCGATGCAGTCAGAAAAACAATAAATGAATAAAATATAATTCAAGTGTTAACTGGTGATACTATAATAATATTTTAAAATGAATTTTAAAAAGAAACGTCAAAATTTTAAAAACAGCAAATCTGATTAATCAAATGACTGAACATTTGTGATACTATACTACTTTGTTTCTCTCTGCAAATTTTGCATATGAGACATTGAGAAAATTATTAGGCTGTTAGTCTTGTGATTGTTTTTTAAAAAAGCTAAAAGTATTTTATAATTATTAGTAAGCATCACATATCTATCGTAATTAAATTATATATCAGAATTAAAATGTCAGCATGAAATAATGGCACTCTAAGCTCAATGATCTTTACAAAAAGGTCCTTGGATGAAATCAGACTTGCATCTTTCATTTTTTTCATCTGCATGCTTTCATTGATTAGTAATTTTCCAGTAATATTCTTCAGATATTTTTCTTGATTGCATTTAAATAATGCTGTTGTCTGGTCCACTGCAGGTGCCTATCAAGCAGATGTGAACGATGATTCATGGAGAAGGCTTACAATCTGAGAGAAAAATCCATCACAGGACAAGGAAAAGTCAATTTAAGAACTCAATATTGGCAGCACAGATCCCTGACCTTCTCGTGAGCACTGATTACATTGCTTCACTCCCACCTTTAGTGGTCTCCTGTGTAATTAAAATTATAATTGCTATAAAGGAGAAGTCTGAACTTGCAAGATGATTGTCCTGTCAGATTGGATTTCAAGGGGATAAATGAAGACTATATTCATTAACTTTTAGTTAAAAAATCAAATGTGTAGATAATCTGCTGACTAATGCTTAAATATGCATTCACTTTGAGTATGAAAGGATATTCAAACGGAAGATGATTTTATCTATCTGTGAATAAGAGTGAACAGTTGAACTTTTGTTTTGAAGCTTCCCTCACAGGAAATTACATTGAAATGACAAATCAAATATAAAATATTTTACCATAGGGAGGCAGTGGGGTGGGAGGGGTGATGGTGATGAGTAGCCATGTTCTTGGACATTATCTTTTTGCTTCTGCAATCTGGGTTCAAATTCAGCCATGATTTGGGGATGAATGCTTTATTTGCAAACTAAATGCAATTATTTGCAAAAAACAAGCTTCAAGTACATCCACAGCTAAAAATCTTCTCCAAATTAGCAATCATTTTTTGCAAAACCACAAGGTTAAACTGTTTGACAAGGGGGGAAATATTCACCGAGAGAAAGTGGGCAGAGAGCAATACTGTTTCTAATGTATGTGAATAAACTGCATTCGGAAGTCATAGCAAAGTGCACAAATTTCCACATGAAACTACACTAGAAGGGGCTCAACAATGTCACAGGATAATTTGTAAAAGAAAAAGTGTTCAGAATAACATGAAATTAAGTTTAGTGAAGACTAATTAAATCATTTGCATGGAAGAAGAAAATATCGTTTGACTAACAGAGTACTTGATGCTGACTGAAAGCCAGTCAGAGTAGATAAGGTTTTCTCAAGAAGCAATCTTAAACAGCATTGATTTGCTCGACTGAATACAATATTAGTTCATTAAAGCAACATGCAAACCAAGAAAAGGATAGTTTTGGAATGATTTCTGACTGAATAGATATTCCGATTTTCAATTGATTATAATCTGCTAAATTCTTAAAATGTTTTATTTCTACTTTCTCTTAGAATACCAGTGAAATCCATGCTAATCAAGTGCCAAAGGCTTTACGTGGCAATAGGAAGCAAGATTAATTCAGCACAGCCACTCGATTCCAGCTTCCACCAGCTCGTATAGGTCTGTTACTTGACCTAAACATTTTCTTTCCCTTAACCATAAATAATCCTGTGAGATTAACAGAGGCTGAAATATTCCATTAGGGAAGGCTTCAATGCTTTCCACAGCTCCTTTGATCCTGTTTCTCTGCCTGACACAAAGAGGCAGATTTTCAGATTATAGCCCATGCATAGAATTAGAGTTACTGATTAGCCAACAATCACAGATACATGTTCAATCTTCTACAAATTATTGTTGGGATACTTTTTAACATTTATTTTGCACCCAATGAACAAGATGAAAATGTTTACTTCTTATGTCACTGCAGGAACATTGCCTGACACTTTCTTTTCCAAACTGAAGTCTGTTTAACGGTAGTGGTTTTATTGGCCATTCTATTATCATATTGTTTAATACCACACAGTGAGCTGAAACATACTGGAAATTGGCTAAGTGTCTCATTTTTTGAGTACAGTTATTCTAAAATTTCCTTATCAACCAAGCACAATGACTCTTTAATGTTCTGCTCATCTGATTTTCGCACTCGTTGTGGGCTGTAGTGCTCATCACTGGACGGATGGTCCCAAGATTCTGGACAGTGACACTATTAAATGATGCATTTGGTCAAGCATTGGCAATCCAAAACCACCCTGTGCAGTCCCTGTGAATTGTACCAGTGATCACAGACAAAGATAAAATGGTGCTCGCTTCGGCAGCACATATACTAAAATTGGAACGATACAGAGAAGATAAGCATGGCCCCTGCACAAGGATGACACGCAAATTCATGAAGTGTTCCATATTTGTTAGCTTTTGTGCTACTGAGATGCTGCTTGGCCTGCTGTGTTCATCCAGCTTCACACTTTGTTATCTTATTTCCTCTAGTAATTGACATTTCTACCCTGGGAAAGAGACTCTGACTCTCTATTTTATCCATGCCTTTCATAATTTTGTAAATTTCTGACAGGTCATTCTTCAGTCTTCAATGTTTAAGTGAAAACAGATAAGGGTTGTCCAATTGCTCCTCGTCACCAAAACCCTCCAAACTAGGCAACATCCTGGTAAACCTTTTCTGTACCCTCTCCAAAGCCTGACATACCTTTGGTGTGTGGTGATCAGAATTGTACACAATATTCCAAAAAGTGATCTAAGTAAAATTCTATATAGCCGCAAAAAAAAGCTCTCTGATGAAGGGTCTAGGCCCGAAACATCAGCTTATGTGCTCCTGAGATGCTGCTTGGCCTGCTGTGTTCATCCAGCTTCACATATTGTTATCAAAGATAAAATGGTGTCCTGATTTTGCCGTCAGGGACTGGGGAGTCTCGGTCATGCAAAAGAAGGCTGTCCTCTTTCCCCAGGACTGTCATGGGATCCTCAGCCTCTCCCGAATAGTGAAAGCCCAAATGTACACATTCCCTTCTTATTAGTCCTCCCTACCAATCCTATCAGATTTAAACTCCCCCAGATCCCATCCAACCCATCTCTTGAAATGTCCCACTTTACCCTGCAACCCCCACCCTCTCACAACCTGAGGCACATCAAGTAAACACCCCAGATACAGTTGCATACTGCCTCCTTTCCTCCACTCCCACATGAAAGCCAGGGTGCCATGTGCTGTCAATAATGCCCACCCCCAGTCACCACTTTACCCCTTTCCTTTCCATGCATTATGATCTCCTAGCCCATTTACTTTGATTTACAACCTGTAGAATTGTTATTCCCTCTACTTTCCAGCATGCTGCTTCCAAACCCCACCATTAAGTTACGAAAGTTCCCTCCTACAGCAGGAGCCTTTGTTAACCCTGTCCCCTTGACATTCAGTGGACTGCTGTGGCACACCCACGAAACGACACAGATGGACAGCCCCAAATGATGAGAGACCAGACTCTTGTGTAATATCTGTATGATTCTTGACCTGTCTTCCCACAACTCCCCACACCGGTTGCACTGGCCACATGGCTGACTGTGGTACCTGCCATGGACTAGAATAGTTGATGAACTGTGCCCTAGCCTCTGGACTGATATCAAAGGCTGCCTTTAACTTGCTAGGGCAGAACTCCCTCCCTCAACTCCTTCGAGGAGAACTCCTCTTAGACATGGACACATGGCCATTTGCTGCTGTGTTTTGTGTGACGTGAAGTATGATGACCCTGTAAGGTCTGGCTGAGGGGACAAAATGCAAAAAGGCCAAGCAAGGCAAGGCAAGGCAGGGATGCTATGAGCATTGAAAAATGCACAAAGTGAGTGACTGCTCGGAAAATGAGTAAGAAATCGCTCAAATGAACCCCGGCCTTATACATGAGATGCGTTTTTGCCCAGTGCGCAAGGTAATTTTGCATTAACATTGCAATTAGAGGGGCTGTTGCAATTTAAAATGCAGCATTGAAGTGTAGAAACATTCTGTAAGTACGATGATGAATGGGGAGTACACAGTGTTTCTGACCGTGGATTGTGCCTTGTGATGTTTGTACCCTGTATCAAAGGTACAGGTGAAAGAGTAAACAACAAAGTGAAATCATCTTATTTCCAATTTTCATGTCAGGAATTGTTATCTTCTTCTTTTCGACCTGGCAGATGGGAGAATGGGAAACTGCATCTTAACGATGCAAGATGAAGAAATAATGTGATGTTAATGTTTGCAAATACTCCTCTCAGTCGTGAGAATCTTGTCTGATGGTTAAATACTTGTCAGCATCCTGTTTGTTCTTAAAGTGAAAATATTGATCACTAACTGTCATTAACACAGAAGGTATAATTTTAAGTTTGCAAGTGACATGAAAATTGCCGGCGTTGTTGATAGTGAGGAGAATAGTCTCAATTCCATGGCATAATAGACTACAGACCGAGGCAGGCAAATGGGATTAACGTAGTTTGATGTCTTTCAGTCGGCATAGACATGATGGGCTGAAGGACCTGTTCCTGAGCCTATGACTTTATCACTATGAAATTGTCAAAATCAATTTCCTTCACTTTGATCTGTTGTCTGAGAAACACATGATCTGATGCTGCTCTCATATAGGAGAAAAGTGTGTTAACTTGTTCTGAATATTTTTTGATCAAACTGTTCAGAGGTGACAATCAATCAAATGAGTCTGATAGCTTAATGTTTTTTTTTGGTGGATAGGTTGCTTTAGGCTAATTTTATAGCAAAAGGCTAATTTAATTGCATTTTTAATTGTTGATAGGTTGTTCATACTGGTTCAGTGATAATGGGAACTGCAGATGCTGGAGAATCCGAGATAATAAAATGTGAGGCTGGATGAACACAGCAGGCTCAGCAGCATCTCAGCAGCACAAAAGCTGACGTTTCGGGCCTAGACCCTTCATGTTTTTTGCTGAGTTTTAGTGTTATAATGATAAACTGAAAGCTGTTGATGTTTCTGCTATTTTCCATCATGCTTTCAATCTAAAGGCCCGTTTTACCTTTACTAATGTGGCATATTCATAGACATGAATGAAAGTCTTCCTTTCATTTCCAAAGAATCTGTGGGTAGATATAAGGTCAAAGTGAAATGCCACAATAAGATTCAATGTTTTGTTTTTCGATACATCTTTCAAAGATGTTGGAACTAACATTTTTGCATCAATATTTTGCATTGCAGGCAGGATCATGTTAAATTTGACAACGTGATCAAATTTGTAATATTTTTGTTCTTGATCCAATTTCTCACATTTTAATGAACAAAATTCAGAAAATACCTCAGTTGCCAAATAAAACTTTGAATTTTTAGTTCAAACCGTTAGAACAATAAAGATTTCACTAATTTAACTGTTATAGCTCTGATGTTTTAAATTGACATAACAGCTTATATTCCCATTGTTTTGTCTTCTTTTCAAGCTACATAACAGAGCTTTCATCTATTAGCTTACCTTGAGATAAACGTCAACATTTCACTGTAAATTTTTATTGTTCTTAAATTTTGGTGCAAGCTTTAATGATTACACCACTTAAACTCTTAAATCTCATTGCTCTTTTGCAGTTCCTAGCTTCTGTACCATTGAGAAAATTATTAGTAATTCTGAGATATAAAATTCCTATTTTTCTCCAGAATAACCATTTACTCAGTCACTAAATATCCTTTTGTGACTTTCAGCTCCCATCTGCATTTTTAGTGGGCCACCTACTTGGAATAATGAGTGAAGTCGATAAGAAGGTTGTATCTTCTGTCTTTATAAACACAAAATAATATTCCTATCATTTCCAGCAATGAATGGTGGGGAACAACTAACCAATTAACAGGGAGGTGAAGGCTCATGAAATTCTCCATTCTCAGAGTTAGGCAGATAAACGCAAAATACAACAGATGTGTGTTTGCAACATTTGTTGTCCAGAATCCTTCTCATGGGAAATCAGGATTGGTAATAAATGCTGGTCATGCCAAGGAAATCCACTCTAATTCACTCATAACAAATAAAAAATACATATTGAATATTTCATGGACTTTCTCAAAGCCACACAAGCTAAATTCAGCATCTCTGGAACACAGTGAATTTGCTAAATTTGTTTTTTAAGATATGAAGTAAATGCTTGCTTAAATACAAAGTAGATTTCCTGCGTAAGCTAACATGGAGGCAATGCAAAATAAACAATGTGAAGATTCTTAATTTGGCTTATGCTTGCCATACAATGTGTTCTGCTGTAATATAAAACAATATTACCCTTTGCAAATGCAATACTGCTTGAATCATTAAAATGATCCATCTTGTTTGTAGGAATGCCTTGAATGGAAGCAACCTCATTCAGTCACCAATGAAAATCTGACTATTCTGCACTGATTTAGAATTGCCAAGCAACAAGTCTTTGTTCTTAAAGATCAATTTCTTTCAATCACATGAATAACAGGCTCATGTGACATTTGAAAATGGTAAATACTGAATAAATCATGTTTTTTTTTTGTGCGTGGAGCATGAATGGCCCTCCTGAATCAAATTGGCTTCAGTAATGGAACATTCTCAAAACAGTCACAGGTAATATTGCCTTTCCTTGCAGCAAAGATATTGTCACCTGTCATGGGTCATGCTCCTGCAGACATAGAATGTTGAATTCCCTGTATGAGAAAGCAGAATGACAAATCAATACTATGCATATGCTGCATTTAATCTGGCAACTTTTCATCCTTAATTTACAAACAAACAAAGAAATCTACAGCACAGGAACAGGCCCTTTGGCCCTCCAAGCCTGTGCCGATCAAGATCCTCTGTCTAACCTGTCATCTATTTTCTAACGGTCTGTGTCCATTTGCTCCCTGCCCATCCATGTACCTGTCCAAATATATCTTAAATGACGCTAATGTGTCTGTGTCTACCACCTCCACTGGCAACGCGTTCCAGGCGCCCACCACGATTTGTGTAAAGAATTTAGTGAGGGAAAATTCTCAAGCAGGTAAATGCAGCAGAAGTATTCGCACAATACTGTTTCAGTGTACTGCGTTACAACTGATCTGTCTGCTTACGGGAGATTCACAGTTCAGGTCCTTAGTATCTGGCCCTCTGAACCATTTTGCTAGCTCATCCATTGGGCACTGGCAAAGGCATCAGGTGCATCTTCGTATTTCATCTGGGGAGAGATGATTTGGGTCTGAAATATGCAAAAGTGACTGTAAGCAAATAAAAATAATAAACACCTCTAATTCTAAGCACTGCAATGATGACCTTGGTCAGGTTCCTTACCCTCCTGGCATTTTTTCTCAGTTTAATGCATACAAGTGAGTCAAGAATTGACCTGACCATGTATGTGAGAAAGCAACAACTCTCAAATATGGGGAATTGTAAACACAAATCAAGGTCGGCAGCAAAATGTCTTTTTATATTAACAAAGTTGCTTCCATTCCCAAAATAGATAACACCAGTAGAGGGAAATAAAGAGAAAAAAACAAGCAAGTGTTTGGAAGTCTTACTGTTAATGAGGAACAAGTCATAATGTGAAGGTTCTGAGAAAGTTGTCGCTGGACCCGAAACATTAACTCTTGATTTTTTTCTTCTCAGATGCTGCTGGACTTGTTGAGCTTTTCCAGCAACTTCTGTTTTTGTTCCTGATTTACAACATCTGCATTTCTTTTGGTTTTTATGATGTGGAGGTGCTTATGTTGGACTCAGGTTGACAGAATCAAAAGTCACGCAACATCAAGTTACAGTTCAACAGATTTATCAGAAATCACAAGTTTTGGGGGCACTGCTTCTTTGTCAGGTTAAGGAACAGGATTGGGAAATTGGAATCAGATCTTAGTCAGTATTTAGCTGTAAGTATTTGAAAATCAGAATCAGGGAGACACCAAGAATGAATCAATTAATTCAAGATGAATGCAATTAAAATAAGTAGTTGTATAAAGTGTTTGTATATCTAACATTGAAGTAATAATGCTGCATTTGAACAATAAAATATTGCTGCTTGATTCAACATTGTGAATCAATAAATATTTCATTATTTAACCAAAAAAAATCTCAAAATGTTCCTTTCAATTTCTGGTGGTCAAAGAGATGTATACCCATTTAAAGAATCAAGGATGAAATATTTGTTTCCATTAACTCCTGTTGCTATGGTCGAATTTTACATCACAGGAAATAATATCAATATAGTTGATGAAATCCCTTCAATTACTTTTTTTTAATTTTACATTTATTTTACTAATTTTTAGTCATTCTTATTCTTCATGAATCATAACTCTAGTATTATTTTCAAAGTGTTGCTTTTCAAATTCTGCCCATTGTGACCGACATTGGTGAATTCGTATTGCTAATAAGGACAACACATAAATATTGACAGTCGCATTTTATCAAATTTTGATTTAAATACGTTGCTTTGCTGAAACTCAATAGAACTTTAAATGTTTGTCTCATGGTCTTATCACAGGACTGCTTGCAATAGTAAAGGCAGCGGGAGAATCGACCAATTTTCCAAAAACTTGAGTAAAGCACTTGCACAAACAGCATCTCTTCTAAAATGCTTCGGAAAGCTACACAGCTTGACCAAATTAAAACATTTAAAATGTTATTAATGTTTTACAGCTTTAAGTTAGAAGACCAAAAACAAAAGTTAGGATGAACGATCTATGGAAGTTTTACAGTTGATCAGAAAGTGCAACTATTGATGTGTAAAATGCAGGTTATGACAGAGAAGTTTCATTTTTTTTAAAGTGTTGACCGAAGAAATGAAACAAGAAATATCAATGTATGTTATTTATATTGACTTCTTGAAGGCATTTGATAAAATCTTTGGAAAGGCAGATGGCCAGAAGTAAAGCTGATGCAGCTGAAGACAAGTTATTGACCTGGTTGGGAAATGAGATGAGAATCAGAGTGAGGCCAAGAATTGATAGGATGTGATGACTGATTAGGATTCCCCACCGGGACCATGAAAAACTGGGAGCAAAAATAGCTCCAGCTACCTGGGATAACACAGCGTGGAGCTGGAGGAACACAGCATGCCAGGCAGCATCAGAGGAGCAGGAAAGTTGATGCTTCGGTTCGGGACCCTTCTTCCGAATTGGGGAGGGGTAAGGGAGCAGGGAAATAAACAGAGAGAAGGGACAGGGAAGGTGGGTGGGATGGTGATAGGAGAATGCTTTTAGGGAGTAGTGGGGATTGGTCAGTGGGATGGGCGGAGCAGATAGGTGGGAGAGAAGATAGACAGGTTGTGTCAGTCAAGGAGGTGGGGATGAGAGGGAGGGTTGGGCATGGAATGATGCCGGGGTTGAGGAGAATTTAAAGCTGATTAAATCCATGTTTCGGATCCTAAGGCAGAAACATCAACAGTTCCACACTGTGTATTCTCTGATTCCAGTGTCTGCAGCTCTTACTATCTCCAGCTACCTGGGCATTAGTTTCAGGTTTCATCTTACTTCCAAGCCAGGTTTTTATACAGCTAGATGCGTGCACCTGCCAGGTAACCAATATGGCTCACAAACAGCTGTTAGCGATGAATTGAAGGATTTTCCAGTCGGCCTCCAGTTTATTGCAGGTGGTGGCAGCAGGGGTCAGATAGACTCAGATAAAGTCCCATTAATCACCAAGTCGCAAGACTCTCTGATTAATCTAACTTTCATACAGGTGAAAAGAGGGCATTTCCAATTTGAAATTTACCTTTCCATTACCTTCCATTGCAACCTACTTCGCCCTTCAATCTCAAAGTGCTCTGATTGACCTTCCAACTACAATGCCCTGTTTCCATCTTTATTTGGATTATGAATTTACACATTAGCCATTAATTGGCTGTAGCAGAGAAAATTGCCGTGAGTTTTCCCTCGGGCCAACATCTGATTCCTGTGCCTGGAGGCAAAATCCTGCCCCTGGTGGCCCACACTGATTTGTTTCGGGACTTCAACCCCTTGCTATATTCGTTAATGTTTTAGATGATAGGACAGATACATTTCCAAATGTGCCAATTATCTGATAGTTCAAAAAAAAGCAGCATTGTAAGCACTGCGGATGGAAGTACCAAAGTAAAAGCTGTTGATGGACTGACTAAACAGCTGAGCCTTTGGTAAGTGTATTCCAGTGTCAGTAAATCTGAGGTCATTTACTACGAATCTAAAAAAAAAGACAGAATGGGACATTTGCTCAGCGTAGGTCAGACCAAATGAAAAAGGCAGCAACCTCTTTGAAAACAAACACATTTCAGAAGTAGAAAACTAAAATGTGATGGGATGAAGCGCCGAACCTAAAACACATCCAGACTGAGCCATCTGCAGTGCTGTTCTCTGCATGGATTGGATCAGATTTATCTGTCACTTTCATATCCACTGAAAGCCTATCAAACACTGGCTTGAAAGATAAACAAGAAAACAAGTCTAAGGGGCACAGTATAATGGTAGCATTAGAGATTTCTAGTCTGAAATCAATAAATTTTATACACACAAAGGGTGGTTTACGTTTGAAATCCTCCTCCATAAATGGCATTAGAGCTATTTTTAACTTTTAACTCAAGATTGATTATTTTCTGTTGAGCTATTAAGGATGTGGACGAGGTCCCAGGTCAGCCAAGATCTCATTCAATAACAGGGCAGACCAAAGGAATTCAGTGACCTGTTCATGTTCCGATGCTTCAAAGGAGCAGAACTAAAGTTGAAAACTGGGTTCATTCAATTAATTTACCATGATTTCTACTTCCAAGGAGTTTTGCATTCAGCTCTTACTTTGAAAGTCTGTCACTGGCGCTTACTAACTACACCTTTCTGTAGAAGCAGGGCTTCACAAGTTAAATGTCAACAGCTTAGCTGGAAGCCCTCAGAGAATCGTGTTCTTTACTTCACGGAAACTAACAAGACAGCTCAAGTGTTGCTGCAAAGAACATATAATCCAGTTACATGTACACCAGTCAAAGAGGGCCAATTGATCTTAAGGCAGTGAAGCATGGAGTTGCAACTAACCTGTTTTTAGCAAACATAATAGATCTCAACAAAGTATTTTTGCAGTCAAGTCTTCATAAAATAAAATGCAACATTCAACACCAAAGAAGAAAAAGAAATAAACAAAAGAAACGACCAACAGATAAAGTGAATGAAACAAGAAAGAAAAGAATGTGCGGTGTTCAGAGGACTGTGTTATGTTGGACTTACATACACAGAAAACAGAACAAAACTGCAAACAAAGATTAATTATTTTGCTAAAATATAGATGAATTTCTATAAAAGATATAGCTTGATCTTGACAGTTAAACTCATTTTAATTTTATTCCCTATGAGACTCAGAATAGCATGGAGTGAAAGAGTTTGAATGCTGACTATTTACACAATCCACGATTCAATATTTAGCCAGCTGCTCATGGCTGGGAAGGGCATCGATATGAGCATGCTGCGAAGGAGCAGATACAAAGAGACACAGTGAAAGAAAACAACAATGAATGTACAAAAATGACATTATAAACTGATCCAACCAGTTTTGGGATATTTAATAATTCATGGGGTGAGGGCATCTCTGGCTAGGCCATCATTTATTACCATTCCTAATTACCCAGAGGGCAGTGAACAGTCAACTACATTGCTGTGGATCTGGAGTCACATGCAGGCCAGACCAGGTAAGGGTGGCAGTTTCCTTCCCTAAAGGAAATCTGTGAAGCAGATGAGTTATTCTAACAATGGATTCATAGTCATCATTAGAATCTTAATTCCAGATTTTTATTGGATTCGAATTTCACCACCTGCTGTGCCAGGCATTGAACTGGGTTGCAAGAACATCCTGAGGAAACACTAACTCTGATTTTTTTTTTCACAAACGCTGCTAGACCTGCTGAGATTTTCCAGCAACTTCTGTTTTTGCCCCGGAACATTGTCTGGATCTCTGGATTGGCACTCCAGCGATAATACCACTAGGGTGTTGCCTCCCCTGGTATATCTCAGCTAATGTTAATGCTGGCTTGATCATACGTTCATATAATGTTTGGCAACTACCCTTTGAGCAAAGTTGTAAATTAAAACTTTAAGTTGCGCATACTACTTCCAAGTGCTCTCCCAAGCTCTAGGGGAGGACAGGCATATAAAGATACCATTCCTGGGCAGGTAATTCCAGAAGCCCAGGCTAATTCTTCAAAAACATGAGCTCAAATGGAAGTTGGGGGAACTTAAATTCAATTGTTAAGGCCACATTTAGAATAACGCACACAGTTCTGGTGGTTCTGCTCTCGGAATAACGTAATTCAACTGGAAAGGGTGCAAGAAAGATTTACAAGGATGCTACTGAGACCGGAAGATTTGAGTTATAAGGATATAAGGAAAGGCTGGAAACCCTTCTCCCCTGATGTGTAGGAGGCTGAGGGGTAATCTTATAGAGGTTTATAAAATAATTGGTGGGGGGCGGTGGGTACAGATAAGATGAATAAACCAAGGTATTTTCTCCAGGGTAAGGGAGTTCAAAGCCAGAGGGCATAGGTTTAAAGTCAGAGGGGAAAGATTTAAAAGGGACCCAAAGGGCAACTTTATCCAGCTCAGAGGGTTGTGTGTATATGGAACAGAAGAAGTGGTCAATGAGGGTACAATTATAACACTCAAAATATGTTTGGACAGGCACATGTACAAGAAAGGTTTACAAGCTTATGAGCCACACATAGGCAAATGGCTCTGGTTCAGTTCAGAAAACCTAGTCGGCACTAGATGAGTTGGGCTGAAGGGTCTGTTTCTATGCTGTATGACTCTATGATTGAGATTGACAAATAGGAAAATCATTGTTGCAGCAATGACTAGAGTTGCCTGTTGGGACTGTTGTACGTGATATAGATTCCAGTCCAGACAGGTCTGAAACTTTCAGCTTAGTACCTGAGATCACAACACATGACATCCGATAAAAATGTACTCACTTCACTTTTTGGCACTCTGACTGTGTTCTTTGGTCAGTACAGTATGTTCAGTCAATGAGCTTTGTATGAAATGTATGGCAAATCAGTAAACACAGAATCGAGGTTGTGTGTATAAGTCTGTGATATTTTAGATATGTAAATCATTAACATTGTTAATAAACTTCAAGACATTTGATTCAACAAGAACCTGATTCTCTGTGGTTTATATTATGAAGACTAAATTTTTTTTTAGAAAAACGCTCATAAGGAGCCATGAGGAAGTCCCAATGCAGCCACCTCCTCAATGTAGAAACTTCCAATGAGCAACACCCCAGCATCTGGAATGCAGTGAAAAATTCCCCAAATCATTTGCAGAGACTTTAAAGGTTTCCTATACATTTTCGTTTCACATGAAGTGACGGAGGAGTTAAAACCTACTCTAATTGCCGGATCACTGTTAAAATGATCATCCTGATTACTTCCCACCCACCTTCAACCCTCCTAGCACCACCATCCCCATCAGGGCTAACAACGACACCAACCAAACACAGTCTCACTGCTGATGCTGTGGATACACATGAATGGCTGAGCTCCACCACCTGACACCAAGTCCTGAGTCACGGCCAAATCTCTGTCTCACCTCTAAACATCTCCAAATATCACATCTCTCTCTATGGCTGAAATCCTTCTCTAACTATCCTCACCCAACACTCTGACTCATAGTAAACATTCCTGACCTGCTCTAGCAAAGGCTCAACCGCTTAATTGTATCTCCACCCTGCTATTACACCAGCTATCCTCCTCCGTTACCTGCTCACTTCATCCTCTCTCACCCATACCTATTCTCTGGAAGTTAGTAAATGACATTAAATGGTAAAATAAATGAGAAACTGTACTTAGAATTATTACTATGAAACAACATAATCATGAAATTAACTCTTTAAAAGAAACTTGCAACAAAAATAACATTAATCAACAAAAATAACATTTTTTTTAAAAGGAACCAAAAGGAATAATAAATAGTGTTATGTCATGTCACGCTTCCAGTATGTCAGCATACCCTGAAGAGCTTTGTTCACGATATCATCACTGTATCATTGTGTGTGACTTGAGGATCCTGGTGTCTTGCATTTTATCTTATTCTGGGATAACTTGATGTATGAAATTCAAATGATACTACTTTGTTGCATCCTCACAATTGTGTATAATAGTTGGCTATAATAAGCATCTGTTAGATTCTTCAATTCTGTGCCATCTACACCAATTTTACAATGCAGGGAGTAACGCATATTTCTGCATAAGGTGAAAATACTCTACTCTAGGCAAAGTCACAATGATAAAAAATTAGAAAGTACCTGATGAAGCTTTATTATTTTAAAATTTGCATTAATCACTGTGATGTTTGCTGCTGCCCTAAGGGCAGCACAGTGGCTCAGTGGTAAGCACTGCAGCCTCACAGCACCAGGGACCCGGGTTCAATTCCAGCCTCGGACGACTGTCTGTGTGGAGTTTGCACATTCTCCCCGTGTCTGCGTGGGTTTCCTCCGGGTGCTTCGGTTTCCTCCCACAGCCCAAAGATGTGCAGGCTAGGTGGATCGTCCATGCTAAATTGCCCGTAGTGTTCAGGGGTGTGTGGGTTATCAGGGGATGGGACAGTGTGAGATGCTTCAAGGGGTGGAATGGACTTGTTGGGCCAAAGGGCCTGTTTCCACACTGTAGGTAATCTAATCTAAAAGACCATTCACAAATCCAGTGGCAAGATAAAGGGTGTGGTTTTGCCTCTTTTGTGCTACACAGAGATGTAGACAGCAGGACAAAATGAAGGCATCCAGGAGCAACCAGACTTGGATGTCTGGCGATAAAAAACAAGTTTTATTTTAAAATTTTATTATGCTTGGATGGATAAGTGCTGGGCCAAATACACAGAGAGTGGTGGGCGCATTGAATATGCTGCTGGCAGTGATAGTGGAGTCAGATACTTTAGGGACATTTAAGCATCTCTTGGATAGGCACAGGGATGATAGTAAAATGTAGGGTGTGCAGGGTGGCTTGATCTTGGAGTAACATAATAGGTCGGCACAACATCGTGGGCTGAAGGGCCTGTACTGTTCTATGTTCTACATTCAATTAACCGAAAAACATGAAAATATCCCATGCACAATATTCAATCTTAAGTAGTTTAGTTACCTCCTCCCTTACATCGGTGCTCACTTTCCTAAACTATTACAAATTTATTAAAATGTATTTGTCTTTAATGCTGTAACAAAATTTACAGAGAAATCCTGCCATTGTGGCTTTAATGCCAATGGCAGAGGCACTGGCCACTCTATTCACACCATTACATATAGAAAGGAAAGGATAAAATGCAAATCCTTTAGAACTGCTAATAACCTTGGATGTGGTATTGGAAAATAAAATTACTGAGGAATGATGTAAAGTACTCCTGTGAAGTGAAATTCTTTTGTGCGTGCTAGAAGTAAAAGAAGAAAATTCTATTCTGTCATTTAAGGTATATTGTTGGCGATAAAAACAGTGTTTAGTCCAATTGGTTTTAGCCTGTGATAATAATAGACATAAAATTTCAAAATCTTTCTGTGTCATTCATTTAGCTACCAATTATATAAGTGAGTTTGTTTTTAAAAGTGCTCTCTACAGAGATTGTAACATTGACAATTATCAACAAAAAACTCATTCAAAATTACCAGCAATATGATCAAAGAAAGGATCTTACGAAAGCGTCTTACTGATATCAACTTCAAGCCCACTGGCTCACAAAACTACCTGCACTACGCCTCCTCTTACCCACCTTCCTGAAAAAATGCAATCCCTACTCACAATTCCTCCACCTCCGCCACTTCTGCTCCCAAGATGAGGCATTTCACTCCCGAACATCCCAAATGTCCTCGTATTTCAAGGATCGCAACATTCCTCCTTCAGTGGTTGAAAATGCCCTCAACCACATTGATTCCTCACATCCCCTCTCCACAAAGACAGAATTCCCCTTGTCCTCACATATCACCCCATTAACTACCGGATTCAACACATCATTCTCTACCATTTCCACCACCTGTAATCTGATCCCATGACAAAGGATATATTTCCCTCCCCACCCTTATCTGCCTTCCAGAGGGACTGCTCTCTCTGTGAATCCCTCGTCCACTCCACACTCCCCACTAGCCCCACCAACCCCGGCACCTTTCCCAGCAACTTACACCTGCCCCTACACCTCCCCCATTACCTCCATCCCGGGCCACAAAAAATCCTTTCACATCAAACATGTTCAAGTGCACATCCGCTAATGTGGTAGATTGTATCCACTGTTCCTGATGTGGCCTCCTCTATATCGGGGACATCAAGCAGAGACTCGGAGACTGCTAAGTCAAACACCTACACTCAGTTCGTGACAAAAGACAACACCTCCCAGTCGACAACCACTTCAATTCCCCCTTCCACTCCCTGGCAACATGTCCATCCTGGGTCTCCTCCAGTGTCATAACGATGCCACCCAGAAAATGGAGGAACAGTACCTCATATTCCACCTAGGAAGTCTACAACCCAATTGGTCTCAAAGTGGACTTCACTAGCTTCAAAATCTCCCCACTCCCGACATCATCCCAACACAAGTTCCCACCCCCCTCATCCCCATCTCATTGACCTGTCCGTCTTCTCTCCCACCTATCTGCTCCTCCTACCTCACTGACCAATCCTCATCACCACTTACCTACACTCATCTTCACCAGCTTCATCCCTGCCTCCTTGGCCCATCTGTCTTCCCTCCCACCTACCTGCTCCACTATCTACCTGCTATCACTGCCCCTCATCTCTCTATTTATTTCAGAGACCCCTTTCCCTCCTCCATTTGTGAAGAAGAGTCCCGACCTGAAATGTCAGCTTTCTTGCTCTGCTGAAGCTGCCTGGCCTGCTGTACTCCTCCAGCTCCACACTGTGTTATCTCAGACTCCAGCATCGGCAGTTCTTACTATCTGTTATGAAATGTTGCTTAGTTTCTTTTCATTCATTGTTAAACTCTGCATTGACCATCATTAACTGACTTCAATTGATTGACCTTACTGTGATCATTAAAGGGCACTTCTTCATAAATCCCAGTGAAAGTAACATTTGACAATTAACTGAGAATGAGAGTACAGAAAGGTGGAAAATTACGTTCTGTTTGTACATTTAAATCCATGACTTGAGAATGGATCAAAACACAATGAACATGATTCAAAATCATGCAGAGGGAAAACAAACCAGACAATTTATTCCTTTCATGGGGTAAGTTGTTACATCTATTTTTGCTGTATGTAAAGTCAACAAAAATAGAAAACAAAATAAATTCTGCTCTGAAATATTTTCCGGAAATTTGATGCTTTTGGATAGACCCAGACCAAATACTAATCTACACACCAAGAGGAATAAAACCAAAGAAAATTCTAACTTCCCGACATACTCATTACCTATTTCATGGATAATTTGTTCCAGCAATAGATTTGAGATGTGACCTATGGACATTTGCTTCTGTCTAGGCTGTACACGGTAGACCCTTTCTAAGGCTTTGACCTAAATGAAGAAAAAGCTAAGTTACTGGAACTGGAAGCCTTAATTGGTGTTGCTGGCAACTAGAATTGTTAATAAAACTATTCTGATATCAGCAAGCTACCAATTGAGAAGAATTCATTGTATAAAGTAACACATTTGAATTAGATCAAGCTATTTGAAGACCAAGACACAGCTCTTTCATCAGGTCTGATTTCAAATTTAATGTTCAACATCATTATGATACTAGGCTGACTAAAATAGTTGGAAGCTGTAATACAAGACAAAACTTCACATGAAAGTTGAAAGTGATGCTTGGTAATGGCTGTCATGGCTATTAATAATCTTTGGGACGACAGTCCAGCACTTAGACAGATCATTACAGCTGAATTCAAGTGTTGTTACTCAAGCTAAATTATTCTTTTTTAAATATATGACCTCTTCATAGCACAATATCATGAGGAATAAACAAATTAACTTGCATTTTATGTGGTTCCTTTTATGACCTCAGGGTGTGCCAAATCACTCCAAAGAGAATGAATTGTTTTTGAAGTGTCAAGATTGCTGTCCTGCATCCAAAGATTAATCTGTTAATCTGCACAGAGCAAGGTCCACTCACATAAATAAGCAGTTATAGTAGGAATTGTAGATGCTGGCCAATCTGAGGTCAGCCTTCCTACTCCTTTGATGCTGCTTGGCCTGCTGTGTTCATCCAGCTCTATATCTTGTGATGAAGGGTCTAGGCCCGAAACGTTAGCTTTTGTGCTCCTGAGATGCTGCTGGGCCTGCTGTGTTCATCTAGCCTCACATTTTCTTATCTCAGCTCTATATCTTGTTATCTTAAATAAACAGTTAACTTGTTTTTAATGATGTCAGTTGAGGGCTGTGAGATATTGTGTTATGATTGTCTTTACTAACTCACTCACAAGCGCGCTGTGTTTACTATACCTCATTTCCATTCAATCATTCATAGAACCACATTAAACTAAATTAAACATCTTTTCCAACCCATTACTGTGTCTTTACACCTTTCAATTCTTCTCAATCTAATGCTGCAAGCAGAGTTTATACATGTTTCTGCAGCAAAGCCTACCCCTGAATAAGTGTTAATGCCGTAACCTACTCAGAACAATGCCATTCCCACCATCAGGTCGCCATAACTCACCTAAACAATGGATAGATTATACTATTAATTAGTCCCAAGCAATTGTGTCTTGGGGCCTGAACAGATTGCAGAACATCAAACTGCATGAAATAATGCGTGAGAAGTGTCAAAACCAGCAAAAGTAAACAAAATCTCATGACACAGCTGCAGGAGATCAGTTTATTATCCTTCATATTTTTATTTAGTAGATGTAAAATTTCTCACTTATTTAGATCATGTAGGTCTGGTATTTTTACTAACGTTACTAATTTTAAAGAAAAAAAGGACTGACACCTCTTAATTATACAAATTCAGTCCAGACAGACATTCTAATCCCCTCAGGAGCAACAACCAGCAGTTAGCAGGTACTTAAGCCATTTTCTGCTTCCCTAAGACAAATGTCACACAAACCTGTGTACAATAGATACAACAATGTGACACCAAAGTACTAAAATTTTAATGTCTGTAAAAACTGTGCATAAAAGAGGTGACTGTAAAATTGTACTTTGGATTTCATCACCACCTTAAACTGTGCCACTGCAGACACTCAATAAAGATGCTATTTTCACCACGCACCGATCTCGGTCATTATTGAACACAATCCCACAGGGCAAATGTTGGCCTGGATACTGGGAGAGAATTTGTGATCACTTTTCTATTTGGGACTGTAGCCTGTTTAACAAAATGTTGTGCTGCACTAGATTTCAGATGAGACAAAGCCAGACAATTCATCAACTGTAAAATAAATAAAACTGAGATATTACAAGGATGTAAAGTGCATCAAAGAAATTCAAATTATTTCTCCTGTCTCCATGACTTTCTCAAAGACGATGTGCACTTTCTTGATCTAACTGCATTCCTGCTGTGGAATTCAGACATGAGCAGTTGACTGGTTTAAAAATAAACTGCAAAGCCATCAGCTGCTCCACTGAGAGCATTGCAATTGTTCAGATTCTCTCCTCACAAATGTTGCCAGGCCTTCTGGGCATTTTCTGTTTTTATTCAAATTGTCAGCTCTCACGGTCTTTTGCTTTTGAATGTCTGTACTGACAGATCATTTTAATAAATGATTGACTTTGTTAGCCTTGGGTTTGATAACCTTTCAGCCTTCCCGATCGAGAAAAAAAAACAAATGCAATGATACACACTTGTAGGTGCCTTACATGCAAACTAAAAGACTTCCACAAAATTTAGACCAATAAGGCCATAGAAAACTCGACTGAATGCCAAATAAGATTGAGTTTGTCTAATATGGCAACAAATGTTCTTGTAGCAAAAATAATGGAAACATCCCGGTATGACACAATTTGAATTCTATTACCTCTTTTCTTGTGAATGTTGGTCTTCCTATTCAATGAAGAGATTTCAAGAGACTTTCCAGGGAGTTGGCTGCACCTGCAGTACTCACCTTGGGGAACTGTAAGTGGCTACTGAAAATGGGGATACAGTTGTGTTTTGAATGGTTACCTTTAAATAGCCTGTTATAGTGATGTGGTATTGTTGGATCTTGTGGTCAATTGAAGCCAAAAATAAAATTGTTGGGAATTACTAAGGGTAGCACAGTACACATTTTTTTCAGGGTTACAATGCAAATGTGCCACAGACTACTATATCCGATTTCCCAATTCTGAGCACAAAAAGCTATGGATTAATCAAAATACTTTACTTTTGTAAGATAACAAAGTGTGAAGCTGGATGAACACAGCAGGCCAAGCAGCATCTCAGGAGCACAAAAGCTGACATTTTGGGCCTAGACCTTCATCTTGGATTCTCCAGCATCTGCAGTTCCCATTATCACTTTACTTTTGTGCTTTTTTTCTGTGTGTGATATAGAACATAGAACATAGAACAAAGAACATTACAGCACAGTACAGGCCCTTCGCCCTCGATGTTGTGCCGACCTGTCATACCGATCTCAAGCCCATCTAACCTACACTATTCCATGTATGTCCATATGCTTATACAATGACGAATATGTCCTGCTACATTAGTCATTCCCTCTACACTAACAATGAAATCCAATGGATTAGAAAATCATGCCCTATTACTTGTAAATTACATTACACCTGTTCCTTCAGCTCTTCTGACATATACTGATAGATTCACAAATAAACACCAACAGAACTGTGGATGTTGTAAATCAGGAACAAAAACAAAGCTGCTAGAAAAGCTCAGCAGGTCTGGCAAAACCTGAGAAGGAGAAAACAGAATTAATGTTTTGGTTCCGGTCACCGTTAACTCTGTTTTTTCCTTCACAGATGCTACCAGACGTGCTGATCTTTTCCAGAAACTTTGTTTTTGGTAGCTTCTGATTCAAAATATTTTTCACACAGCAGGTATTAGAATAATTGATCGAATACTTCAAAATCGACGTCTTGCTCCTTCCTTGAACATCAAGATAAAATTGCTACGCATAATCCTCAGGTAAAATTACCCTGCTTAACTTACACTAACCATGGACCAAACTATCTCCTTTCACACGTCTTTGAGGATTTTGAAATTGAATTACATTGGGATGAGCTGCACTGAGATCAATTTAACTCCTGTCGTTAAAAGACTGTTGGGTTGGTGAACTAATTTCTTCCGTCATATTGTACAACAAAAGCAGATTAGTAAAATGATAATAGCTTTCATACTTTAAATTTATGATAATATTGGCATTGAACAAACAATTATAACATTGAAATATTTGAATTATGCCCTTTTGGACTTATTGAGGATGTCAATGTCCAGCCATATCACGCTGTGATTTGGCCGAACGCACCAGAAGCAGAAAAGGCCATGGATCCTGACAACATTATTGTGGTAGTTATAAATGTTATGCAAAAATGGTCATTCAAAAAGATTCAATGCTCATGTTACATTGAGTTCCATCCATCCTGTTAATATCACACACAATCTGTAGGTGAAGTCAATGCGTTCTACTCAAGCTTTTGCAGGGAGCAGACATATTCTGTCCAGCTCCAGAGAGTTGTTGTACTTATGCTTGATGGGTAATGCATTTTTACTTCATGCTATCATGCAAAAAGTTATCTGGTTAATGAAGAACAGTGCCAATTCCAAAAGGACTCTATGATGATATACTCCTTACCTCTGATCATTAGGCATGCCCCTGATAACACATGGACAAAAGAGGATTGATGACAGCAACCAACTTAAAACAATTCTTCTTATTGATTCTTAACTTCTGATGCACAAACTGGCAGAGGTGACAGACACTACAAGGGGCCAGCAAATACTATAAATAACAACTGTGCTTTGGAGATCAGAGCATCCCTGGACATTCTGGTCTCAAATGATAAAGATATCAAACCAAACAATTTGGAAATGGTCCTGAGATGACAATTACAGAAAACTGTATAAATGTAGCTAGGCCAATAACAGTCCTGCTTGATTCCTCTCAATAATCAGCAAAGCGATGAAGGATTCAACAGTGATCTAAGGTCATGGTTATTCATGAACTACTCTGAATGTTCAGATCCTTCACAAATCTTCTAATATTGAAGCGACACATGCCAAATGATAGCAACATGCAAGACTTCTGCTTTAAGTGATACTAATGCGGTTGTTCCAAAAGTTCCATTTCATGGCAATCTTCCAAAACAGAAAACACAATCGTTTCTTTTCATGTTAAATAGCAACACTGACTGCAAGCTGTGATAAATATCAACACATAGTTTCACTAGTTGGGAACAGACATTCGGCAATGCTTGATTTTCCTACTAACACGTCAAAACCTCTCTAACATCAAACCCGAGTCAGATAGATGCTAGAATACTCATGAATGTGGCTGTAACAATGTAGAAAAAGTTCAAAACCATCAGGATAGTTTGGCTTCAGCACTAGCCTCAATGTCACAACTGATACATGGAGCTGGATTCCTGGTCACATAATCAGAGAGGGGTAGGGGGTAAAAGGTTAGCCCTGCTGAAGCTAGTCACAGAGACATAGAGTAATGCAGCATGGAAACAGACCCTTTGGTCCAACTCGTCCAGGCCAACCAGATATCCGAAACTGATCTAGGCCCATTCACCAGAATTTAACCCATATCCCTCCAAACCCTCGCTCTTCATATTCCCACCCACATGTTTTTTAAATATCGCAATTGCACCGGCCTCCACTACTTCTTCTGGCAGCTCAATCAGTACATACACCACCCTCTGAAAAAGTTGCCCCTAGGTGCCTTTTAAATCTTTCCCCTCTCACCTTAAACCTAGACATTCTAGTTTTGGATTCCCCTACCCGAGGGAAAAAGACCTTGGCGATTCACCCTTTTCTTCTGAAGGAGTTCATATTCATGCTGCATTAAATTCCATTCAATCCAAATATGTCACAGTCTTTGGGTGGAAGCACTTGATATCCACACAAGTTCTCCAGGGGAGCAGATATATGGTCCGCAGTTCCCGGTAGTCCTGGGCAACTACACTCAGCAAATCAATGTACCTATGAGTCTTAGTACACTCGTGTATTCATTCTGTCCTGTAGTAGATGCTATTATTAATTGTCAAAATGTTAAAGAAAATACAGAAACCATTTAGAAAATTTGAAAGCTTTTGATGATTACTTCATTACAAGACTGAATATAATCATTGCATGAGCAAGATTGAAAAAGAAAAAAAATAATCAGCTTACAACGGAATCCATAGACAATATCAGTAATAGTGTCCACAGATTCATACAGCACTGTGACTATGAATCAGAATTCATCAGCAACAGAACTGCTACTGTAATTCACGATGAGACTTTGCCAGATTTCAAGATCTTGCTTTGGAGCAAACTATTCAAAACACCTGAGAAACATAAACCAGCAAGACACACAGACAGGTCCTGCAAGGCGATGAAAATCCCTATCTCTGGACAGCATCAGAGTCTATTACTTTACAAGGTATAGACACTGGAAAGAGGCATGTGGCAAACTGAGAGTATGCCAAACAATAAGGCTAAGAGTCAGTGTCAGCACTGTGTGGAAATAAGGACAAAAAAGTGAGTTTATAAAATTCCGGGTCACTTCCAGAAATTGTACAGTACTAAGACAAATTTTCAGAACAGGGCGAATATTGGTAATCACATGTGCAACAAGGATTACATAGTTGAGCACCCACCAATAAATAAGGCACCCACATTAGATCATATATCGCCATCAAAAAATATATTAGAGGCATTTTCTGCTTTGAGCTGAGGTAGCAATTCAATCAAGTCAAATTTCACAGAACTCATTAATATCATTGGACATCTTAGTAATTTTAAGCTGAATATTGTTTTGACTAGCATATCTGTTCAGATCATATACAACTGCAAAAGAAACTGAGGTTGCCATTTACAAGGCCAGGTGGAAAAAAAACTTGTAAGATTAAAGTTATACTTCAAGTACACTATGATACAACTTGTGTACTGGATTTGAAAATATATGTGGTTCACAATGAATACATCTGGGTTTGAGCCTACAGGGATATCTTGGCCTCAACATCCTTGCAGTAGTGGAAGACATTCAACTGCAGTGAAGAGAAGAATTGTTCAGAAACAAACCATTCTGTCCAACTATTTAAGAAGTAGCTTGGAGGAAATGTCACCGGTTCTTGTCTCACGAGAAACAGAATAAAGAATTCAGTAAGATCAGCTGTGTGGGTGCTGGAGAACTGCTCAACAGCAAAGAAGGCATAAATTTTATAAGACTGGTGGAAATTTTAAATCCTCTGTCTTCTAAGATGGAGCAGTCAATATGAGTGAAAAGAAAATCCTTAATAAGCAGCAATCTTCCGGTAATGAGGATGTCTTGTTCTCCAGCTAAACAGCAATCAAAATCTGCTGAATATGTCGAGCTTGGTCAACAAACTGAGGGAGATGGGCCACATCAGACACTATAGAAATCAGACTGATGTCCACAGATTCAGGAACATGTCAAAATGAAAAAAAAATCCTAGTCTGAACTTGGAGGACAATGAAAAAAACATAGAATGTGTGTTCCAATCAAGAATCAAGTCCTTGGTCCAAAAATGTAGGATACTGCAATATTTCAAGTATTTGTTTCAATAAAGTAACCATTTTCAATGACGGACATTCATGAAATTAATGATCCCTAGATGCATTAGATTAATGTGAAGGGAATTCAGCAGATGTATGGTTTCTTCACTTAAGCCAATGTGTTGTTGCAGTTGTACAGGGCTTGGTAAGACCACACTTGGAATATTTTGCTCAGTTCTGGTCTACTATTCTGAGGAAAGATGCTCTTGCTCTCAAGGGAGTGCAGAAAAAGTTTACCAGTCTGATCCTGGGGATGGCGGATCTGACATATGAGGAGAGATTGAGGTTAGGATTGTTTTTGCGACACTTCAGACAAATAAAGTGGGGAATCTCATAGAGACTTATAAAATTGTAACAGGATTGGACTAGGTAGATGCAGGGAGGGTGTTTCTGATGGTGAGTGTGCCCAGAACTTGGGGTCACAATATGAGGATTCGGCGTAGATGATTTAGGACAGAGATGAGGAGGCATTTCTTCACCAAAACAGTGGAATTGATTACTCCAGGAAGTAGTTGATGCCAAAACATTGAATATATTCAAGGGGTGACTAGATATACCACTTGGGGCAAACGGGATTAAAGGTTATAGGCAGAAAGCAGAATAAGGCTATTAAGTTGGAAGATCATTCATGATCGTGATGAATGGTGGAGTAGGCTCAAAGGGCTGAATAGCCTCCTTCTCCCTCTCCTATCTTCTACATTTCTATGTCTCTAAGGTCAGTGTCCCTACCTCTTACAAGGCATAGATTCAGGTCCCACAGACTCCGAAGGTATGTCATGACATCTCTGAACAGGTTGATTAGAAAAATAGGTTAATTAAAATACAACAATTAGATTGATGTGGAATTGCATTCTCTGAGAAGGATAGCCAAGGGATAAAAGGTTCTCTAGCAAAGATGCAAACAAGTTCAGAATTAAAGTCAAGCATCCTTAATCAAAAGAACAATCAATCTTCCAAGTTGAAACAAAAGGCATTCTGGGTCAAAGTTAAAATGTCCAGACTAACTGTGTCTGTGATGTTAGAGACTTGGCAGGAGATGGGGGTAATATGCATAAATATAAAAATGCCAACAACAGACAAAAAATTCTGGGGAAGCTCTGGTATCAGGTAATGTTTCTGAAATAGTTGCTGTTTGAGTTACATTGAGCTCCACTACCTATGGATGTAACACAATGTCACACAAAATCAATTGTATTCACTATGTTAATAGCAAAAAAAATTGTCATAAATTGTATCTTCCAACTGGACAACTTCTCAAGAGATGTGCCCTGTACAACTCCAACAGAGCAGAGAGAAGGAAAGATTGGTAGCAGTGAATTACCCAATTAAAAGAAGTCAGTTCAGGGTTTCAAGTTTCCAGGTAAGCAGGGGCTAGTTTGGATTCCTCAAGATACGCAATCTGCAGTAGGCTGGGGCACCAGATTTTCCAACAGGCCAAGAGGCCTTCCCTATCTGCTTGTGTGCCTGGTTGCAGGAGCAGTTCCATGCTGCCCTGTAGGGATCCATTTTTAATTTATTTATTAATTGAAGATTTGAAAACTTTGAGCAAGGTTGCCTTCCTGTTGAAGCACCCTCTTCTTTTAATAACCTTCGAGAATAGTCTGCTGTAATTTTTAAAATGGGGGCCTTTAACTGAGTCTTCAATTTTGAGACACAAATCAGCATTTTTAATTGGCACCTCCATGAACAACCCAAAAGTGAGCTCCTCTCTTTAGTGGGGGGTCTAGTGACCCAGAAATAATCCTAATTTTTGTTTCCATTGCCAGTAGGAAAATCCTGAAATAATATTTTCGATATTGTCATAACCAGGTGAAGGGGATGATGGGGTTTTAACTTTTTATCTGCCTCTCAGTCAGTTAAAACAAATGTTTTAATTGACTTTTTGCAATCAGTTACTGCATTTCAACAGAAACATAATTAACTAGAACAAAATGAACATTTCCAATGTTTTCTTGAATTAAAGAAAGAGGAATGTTATCATCTATTACCTCAAAAGAAACGTAATATCAAACACAAGTAGGCAGCTTAGAATAAAGCTGTGGAGTGTTTCTACAGAGGCAGGAAGGTAAGGATATTTATGGATGAAAGTTCTTAGAGTCCTTCAGATAGTAAGTTTTAAACCTGAGTTTTGACTATTTTAGCTTTTGTCTTATTTCTTCAGGTGTGATTAAACTTGTAGAGCTTGAATTCTCAGTGAACAATTTTGGTCAAAGTTGCTTTCACACTGGGCAGAGGCTTGTGACATTCAATGGGTGATAGGTAGGAAACATATCCTCTCATTCTTGCTTACAAATCCATCTTTTGCTTGCCTCTGCGTTGTTGCCCAAGCAGCTGTTGATTTATGACCATTTCTATATTCCTGCGCCTGCTCATTGTCTTCCCAGGCTGGCTCAGCAACAGTTGGCCTTTCATCTCCCGGTATGTTGAATTATCATCTGTGTATGACTTAACCAGGATATGAATTCCTTGATGCTGACTTATTTGTCCATCATCACCATCTTTTTATGAGATGATAATTGCAGTGCGGACAGGTTTGTAAATTTCACACTGCTTTCACAAAGCTTAGCTCGATCTGTCGTCAAGGCATCGAAGTAGCCATTTAATGTGATTATGTGGTCTTCACAAAAATCACTTTAGTCCAAAATTAGACGATGTAACTTGAATATTGATAGGTCATTCTTAATACCATTGTAACAATATATGTGCCTGCAGGATCCAATTTGGCAAGCACATTTCAACTGTACCTGCTTCCATTGAAAACCCTGTCATGAGGATGGACAGGAGCATCAATGTCGTTGGAACAATACATCTTCTTGATTTTTAGGAGCACAAAAGCTGACGTTTCGGGCCTAGATCCTTCATCAGAAAAAAGGCCCAAAAGGTCAGCTTTTGTGCTACTAAGATGCTGCTTCGCCTGCTGTGTTCATCCAGCCCCACACTTTGTTATCTTGGATTCTCCAACATCTGTAGTTCTCATTATCTCTCATCTTCTTGATTTGTTTGGTATCCCTGCACTATCTTATCTTATGAACATTTAATGCTAAAAGAAGTGTAACTGAATATGCCCATGTCAGCTCTCAGTATCCATTCCTTGAACAGTGAAGGTTAGTTGTTTCTTTATCTTATCCTTTAGCATGACATGTAAAACGAGTTAGTCATAGTTCAGTGGTAGGCATGTTGTCTGTGCGTAAGAATGTTGGAGATTTAAATTACAATCCACAGACCTGAACGCAAAATTGCAACTAACACTCAAGAGGGGTACTGAGGTAGTGCTATGTTGACAGAGAAACTAACGTTCAGGTGAGATATTAAAGTACAGGCCCATCTCTCCTCTCAGGTAGCAAAAAGAGGTCCAGTTGCACAATTTCAGGAAGTGCTGGAAAGTTATACCCCTTAATATCCCTTAACCACATCAGTGGATCAGATTATCTGTTCATGATGACAATGTCGCTTGTGGGATCTTGATGTGCATACACTGCTGTATTTTCTACAGACAAAAGCGGTTGCATTTCAAACATTTATCGCAAACTGAAAATACTTGGGAACATCTTGGTAAAAATGCATGTCTTTCTTCTTCCACAATTAACTTTTGGATTGAACCCTGAGCCAATTTATTTGTATGAGTTGTTATGTAAAAAAAAGTCAATTTTGTAATTTCAATTTCAATTCTCTACAATACAGACCTCAAAAGATACCTTAGTTTTAACATGATATCCACAGAGTATAAAGCTCAGAAAAGGACCATTATGTTGAAAGCTACATTTCTCAGGTCTTTTTGACTGAAACCATAAATGACTTCAGCCTTTAATGAACATTGTGCTTTTTTTTTGCTTGAATAATCCAAAATAAATTGCTTTGTTCCTTGTCTCTCTCTGGTGTCATGCTTTGTTTCATATGTTTACCAACTTGTTCTGAAAGGATGCATCAATTACTTTGAGGAAAGATGTTCAATTTTCTAATGACTTATGCTGTCGAGAAAAGTCTGGTCAACTCATTCTTCATTATTTAATGCTGAATTTAAAATATAATCAGCACTTGATTCAGAAGAATTATTATTCTCCTGTTCACCGTATCAAAATCCTTCATAACTTTAAAAGACTTCATTAGCTTCAGAATGTCTCTGCTCCAATGGATATCACTCCAGTGTCTTAACTCTACTCAATCTGTTCGGAGATGTGGTTACACACTTCTGGAGCAGGTGAGATTTGAACCTAGGCTCCTGGCTTAGAGGTAGGGGCACTACCACCATGCCACAAGAGCCTTAAACCTTGCCCTGTACAAATTTAGTTTGCTATTGTGCATGTTGCTACAATAATAACATCAAATGCGAATGGCTTTAACGGCTTTGTGTGCATTCACATTTCAGGAAATTACCTTTCTGAGCCCACTGATTCCTTTCATCTCTACTCTGCAACGTCCTCCCAATTTTTTCAATTGAAAACTACAATTGTGAACGAACTTTTTCTATGCTAACTCACCACCTTCTAGCATTTTACATATGTTTTCCCAAACGTGCGCTCCTTATTTTGTTTCATCAGTAGGTTTGATTATTTATAAATCTAAATCTGAATTTGCTACATATAAATTAAAACAAAATAAATTAGTCCTTTTGTTTTCTTTTCCCCCTCAATATCAGCAACGAACATTAACTCTTATCCATTGTTTCTGGTTCATCATCAAACTTTCTCACTGTGCCAATATATTTCATCTTTTATTCAAGTTATAATTCCCTATAGCCACTCTTATTTGTATAGTCAGCTTTCTGCCCACCTTTTCAGTTTATCCTGGTTGTCAACAATATTCATTTGAGTAGGCTGTGTGTAAAAGCAAGATTGCATTTCATCTCCCTATTTACCTAAGTGGAATGGGAATAAAAAAAGGCTTATAGCAACTTGTATGTAATCATTCAACTCACATAACAATGCCTTGGTCAAGCTAGAAGTTCAAGTAAAGGGAAAATGCCATTTTATTTGGCCAGACTTCGCTGCTGGAATAAGGTACTTTGAAGTTCCAATTCAAATACTGTCACAGTGTCACTGTGAAACGGTCAAGAGAAATTTACACTTTTCATAACTGGGGCTGAAAGCATTTCACAAATAAAGATCACCAGACTGATTGGGTTGTTTCACCAAATACATAATTGCAGATTGGTCAAAATCTAAATGATAACTTGTCAGTGTTGAAAAGTATTAAAGCCAAGCTATGACAACTGTGCACCTTTCTAAAAATGCCAAAACTACTTCTCCCACATCTTCAAATTCCTTCATAGTGTTAAAGTGGAAGTTGAATTTATGAAACGAGAGGGATATTTTCTTAGTTAAAAACGAACGGCCCAGGCAGTCACTTCCATGAGAACTACGTCATACATACTTGTTAATATTGAGATATGTTTATAAACAAATGCTAAAATATTGTCACTGTTGAATAATACACAAAGTGTAAGATGTGCAATTGTTTAACAGAACATGAGTTATTACCTCTTTGATGAATAACCAATGACCTTTTCTCATATCATGTCTCTATGCATACAAATGAATCATAACATTTAATCAGTACCTTTCACCATTATTGTTCCTGTGCTGTTGGCTGATCCAAAATGGTTCCAAGCAATACAAGTGTAGCGTCCATCATCCTTCTTCGTTACATTAACTATTCGTAGACGTCCATCTTTCAGAGTAATCCTTCAAATAAAGAAAAGCCAGTCAATATATTCGAGCCATATGTAGAAGATGAGTGACACAGTCCTTTTCTACATATAGAACTCAATGGTATTGACAATTATTAATCTATTAAGCAATCAAATTCAATCACTGCATTTTATAGCCAGTTCTACTTGCATAGGCTTATTAATCCCACTCTTCATCTTGCTTCAGAGTCAAAAGAGAGTTCCTCGTGAATCTGACATGCAATGTATTGAAACAACTCTGAAGTGTTTGAAATTTATAATGTGCCCTTTTATGCATGCAAATTGTCAGAGCATACTCAGCATTTCTTTTAACTGAATGAGACAATGGAAAAAATATCTCATTCATCAAACTCTTCCCCCACCCCAGGCTACCACATCTCCACTGGCAGAGAAGCAGTCAATCTTTAAGAAAGCCTTTATCACATAATAGTGTGTACATCTCTCCTATCATCAAGGGCTGTTAAAAAAAAGTTATCCAGCTTTTTGAATGTTATGGGAATAGCGTCACCAAAATCGTTCCTGTAGATGGAATCTTCAATCTAGTTCCTCACAAGGTGTTCACCAGTTTATTTTTATTATAAACTCGGATTTTGCTGGGAATTTGTTCCACATATCTAACATGTCTAAGGCTTCGGAGTAGATTTGGAGCTTGGGTTGTGGGTGTTGTGGTTGGTTGGCTCATCGAGCTGGCTCCTTGCGTTACCATGCTTGTTAACATGCTCAGTGCAGCCTCCAATGAAGCGTTGGTGTGTTTTCCCGCCTGGTTTTTAAACTCTCGTTTTTAAAAAAAACAGGCAGGAGAATACACTGACACTTCATCAGAGGCTGCACTGAGGATGTTACCCAGCATTGTAACAAAATGCCTGCAAAACAAGAAACCAGCTCAGTGATCCAACCAACCTCAATATCTAACATGCCACAGGGAAACATGAATTTATTAGTTTGAGGTTTTCTCATCAGTTTTGTTAAATATGGAGCTTTGTCTCCAAGTGTGGCATGCAAAGTTCAGCTTAAAAACTCAATATCCAGATATTCCATGTATTTCAATATATTAAAGCACTTTCTCTTGTTATTTTTGCCGATATTTTGAATCTACTTGTAATCCAGTGTCTTTAATTCTATATTCAATCTTCTCTGAATCTTCTCCAGCTTATCACTGGTTGCCTCATATCATTCAAACCAGTTCAGAAAGTTAGTTCTGAAAAACTTTGATGCCTGAACCAGGTCATTATTCTTTGCCTATGTACCAAGACAGTTGTTGCGAGCAGATCATTTGGCAATAGCAACTCTCACAGTGAGGATCAATCCCAAGTTTCCAAATCACTACAATCTGTATTTTCTTTAACAAATCATACCTAGTTAGTTAATCTGCCCTAATCACCTTTTAGGCATGTTTATTGAGATTTCCATCTTTTGAAAACTTTCAATCACTTCTGTCAGGAAATCTTGTAGCATTGCCATATCCATGCAAACTAAATAAGATTAACAAGGAGACAGTCATAATTCATCTGAATTGATGGCCTTACAGGTTTGCATTTACCCTGGTCACAAACAAAAATTATTGCGTAGTGGTAATCCTAGTACTCATCATATGGCAATGAATATATAGTGTAAATTGACTTGATTTTCAGTGTTTCACCAGAGATTGACGTTATCGACATATCACCTTCAACGGTGCTGCAGCTATCAGTTGAGTGATGTTTTGTAGGATCAGAAGCCCAGTGGAACATGATAGCTGCAGGCAAAAAGCAACTTTTTTCAGTGTTCCCTGTTAAAATGTTGTTCCTTTGTTTAATGGGTCACAACCAACAATTAGTCGGTTTAAAGCCAACTTTGCCCTTTGCTCCTGTCTGCCAGTAGAGTTTTCTGAGAGAACCTGTGACAGGCTTGTCAGCTGAAATCAGCACAGGACAACAACTTGCACACGTTAATCCCTCTTGTGCTTCCAATCTAGGTCTGAATTATAGTTGCAGTAGAAATCATCCAGGATTTGCTATTTATAATTTATTACTTCATACACCTGCAGTGGTACAGCTGGAAGCTGTCTTGCCAAAACTGAGCAGGAGCACCCCTTTCTTTTCTCAGCATTTCAAAGAAAGATAGCATTTTAGAACTCTGGTACAAAAGGCACATGAACCTTTTTCATGGGCGGCTTTGTGGCAGCACTGCTCCTCTACTGTACTGTGGTAACCGCTAACAATAGGACAGCATGACTGCTCTCTTTTCAAGACCAAACTTCCACTTGTAAAGTTCTGACATGATTACTGTATTTTGAAAATGCATTCTTGGAATGTGGGCATTATAGGTAAGACCATAATTTATTATCGATGGCCCAGTACCCTGAAAAATTGGGTACTTTTATCTCCACGTACTTTAGCGATTTCGTACAACTGAATGGCTGGCTACAGACTGACTTTTCACACTGTTGTCAGACATATTTTTAAGCATGGATGGGACTTTAAGAAGAAGGTTGGGTGGGTTGTCCACCAACTTCCTACACACCCCAAAACTTATCCACTTACTGTACATGTTGTCTCGGTGTCAAAACAGGATGCCCGCCTGCCATATTAAAATAAATAATTAAAGATTAAGCCAGCTTCTTACAGCCTGTTAACCTGAATAAGACTCTGATAACAGCAAAATGTATCTGACATGGGCTGTAGGTAGAGGTGGACAAAATATGTAAAACTGAAAAGCGTAGGGCACTGCATTGTGAGGCATCTCAAGATGCCATGTCCTTCCCTTTGGCACCACCTTCTCAACAAAACAAGCCACTGTCTGGAGTTGAGGCTCTATTCCCACTCTGAATGGTTTGGGGTTACCTATTATGACAATACCTACTCGGGGTTGTCTTGACCATCCTCAAGTCTCTTTGTGTAACCTCAGCTGTGTTTACTACACAGTTCAGGTTATGGGTGGAACTTCCTCCTGAGTGAGTGCTGTCTTTTAGCTGAGGAGCAGAGTTCTAAAGAGTGAGTTGGCAAACAAGTACCCTTCCTTCTGGAGGTAAGCTGCTGCTCCCCCATCCACAAAACCTCGAGCTTCAGGTCATAATTAGAATTGAAACTGGAGTCACATTGAGGTGGATGAGGTAGGGACAATTGTTTTTTTTTGACTAATGAAATCCCTGCCTGACCACCAGCCCCGACTCATCTCCAATCATAAGTAGAAAGAATGTATGGATTTTTTAAAATGTTATCAATGTATCTAGTTATGGAGACAACATCCTCCCTACATCCTTTCCCCTGCCAATCATTTTTCTACCACTTGGAATATTTCCATGAGGTTCAATGTTATTCTCTCTTTGTCTTTCTTGTTGGGGTTCAAACATTTGTTATTACTTCAAGACCAGATTTTTCTTCTTGATGGCATTTTACAAACAGAGACTGAAATGAGAAAAACATTTTTGGAACCCAAGGATTTACAAGAACAGCTGCATGTTTTAAAAGCAAGGAATTTGATAAAGTGGCTGTCAATAGGTAATTGACAACTGAAGCTGACTGATTGTGGCTTAGGCATCAATTGTCATGGCGAAAGGTCCTCTGCTCTTTAAAATTCTTTCACAGGATCTGGGATCACTGGCTCATCCAGTGTTTATTGCCCATCCCAAGTTGCTGTTGAGCAGGTGAATTGTTTTAATCTTCCACCATTATCTTTGTGCAGTAAGGAGAGTCACAATGCATTTTGGAAGGGAACTTCAGTGACACTGAAGAAATGGCAACAATTTGGCAAGGCAAGATGGTGAGTGGTTTTGAAGGGAACATGTAGGTGATGTTCCCTTGTGTCTTCTTGTCCTTGTCCTGCCAGCTAGAATTGGTCATGAGTTTGGAGGGCGCTATCTAAAGAGCTTTGATGAATTTCTGTGGAGTATCTTGTAGATGGGACATACTGCTGCTACAGTAGATAGGTGTCAATCAAGTTGGCTCCTTTGTAATGGATGGAATCAAGGTTCAAGACAGCCAAAAGCAAGATGATTGGTTGTCAGTTAACTATACAGCTTGGGCTGTGCACAAGCAGAGGTTAGTAGGTCCAGAAAAGAAAGCAGAAGGCTGATAACAAACAAAAACTCTGACTCACAGTTCTCTGCAGTAAGCCACTTAAAACCTGAGAAAACCAACTTAGCTTCCATTAAGTAGATGCTTCAAGTTGTGTTTTAAATTGTATAAGTCAGAAATCTTTTCGAAATGAAACAGTCAATCTGTGCCTCTTGAAAACCAATGGAAGCATTTGGAGGAAAAAAAGGCGAAAGAAGAGGATTAAAGAGAAAACTTTGGTCAGCAAGGACCAACCTGACAGATCTTGGGAACAAAGACTATAGGACTGTTTCTCTATTTTCCCCTGCAGCATTTGTTTCTTTTCCCCAGTTTACCTTGTAGCTGGAATCCAATGATCTGTAATGAATGGTGATTTCTTGTTAAGGACAGAAACATGTTCTGTGCTTTTTATCAATCTGAAAATCAAGTAGTTTGGGCATTTTGTGTATTTCTTTAAGAAGCATTTAGTTTGTAGCAACGCTGTGAATATTGGGGCTTGTCCTCTTGTACACTACGACAGCAAGGCACAGCATTACAAATAATAGCAGATCAAAAAAGGAAAGTCACAGAAACTACTGTGGAAAAGTTACGGTCACCATTTTGAAGAACGGATGTAATCACAATGGAAAGGGTGTAGAGAAAATTATTGAAGATATTCTCAGGAATACTGAATTTCAGTAGCAATGAAAACTTGTTTCTTTGGAAAAGAGGAGGCAGAGGAAAGTGTTCATTTGCATGTGTGATTATGAGGGGTCGAAGACAATCCAGATCAGTAAGGCCTATTTCTGTTAGCCAAGAGATGAATTAACCAGGGGATAGAAATTGGAAGTAATTGTTCGAAGCATTAGGAGGAATTAAGGAGATTTTTCTTTCAGCCAGGGGTTGCAGGGACACTACAATGTATTGTTTGAACTGTGTTAAAATGCATGGGTTTCAGATGCTGCAACAACAGGATTATGAACCAAGGGTTAAACTGTGGGATTCAGTTCGATGGCTCTTTTTCATTTTGTACTGACACATTGGGCTGGATTTCTCCTTCTGTGGCCTTGATTTTCCAAGTTTCTCAGCTAGTTCCGCCTGAGAAAGTGGGACATTTCTCTCCCCCTTACCGAGGACTGAAGAATACAAATGTCTCCAATAAGTTTGTGTTTACTCAATCAGTAGCACTTAGAGTTCCATGAAGGACTGATACCTGCAATGAAAATCTGTCTTTTCTCATCACCGATGCTGAAAGACCTGCAATGTATTTACAGCATCTTCTTTATCTTGAAATCTCCAGTCATTTTAAAAATACCCTTTTCCTTAAATACAACACCTTGAGCTACACTCATTCTATAAATTAGGAAGGTTTGCAAAAAGGTGTACAGTATACATCCAGTGTCTTATCACGTCCTCAGGAGATCTCAAGGCATTTCTCAATGAATGAATTACTTGTGATCGTAGTCACTGATGTAATGCCGACAAATATAGCAGTCATTTGTGAACAGCAAGGTTCATTGGACAGCAAATGAGATGAATGACCAGTTAATCTGTTTTTGATGGTGTCACTTGAATGTCATTAAAATTCAGGGCCCTTGAGACTGCAGGATGTGCAGAGAGTTTTAAACCAAATCTTCTTCTGGGGTTTTGTTAAATAACGCAGCCAGATCAGTGTTTTGTATTGTGACAGAAATCAACATCACATAAAGATGAACATGCCGGATGGCTCAACTTTATTTCTTGGTTCGCCCTGCATCTTATTACAAAAGAAATAACACTCTCGTATTATGTGCATGACTATTTGTCCTTCCTGTTCTACAGTTCCTGAATAGGCTGTTTCACTGGACATTGACGGGATAAGCTTTTACAGGAGTTTGCCCTATCATCCATTGCAAGTTTGGCAGAAGAGTAAGAGAAAATCTGGAAAAAAAAGACAAATTGCTATTTATACAATTTCTCTTTGAATCTAAATTTAGAGCAGTCAAGTAGCTAAACCCCAGCCTAATGTTTTCCAAATCCATCTTCTTGCTTGCAGCAAAAGAATGATGCACAATTAGAACATGAATGTTGTGGGAGTGGGGAGGGAGGAGAAATTGGAACTTCCCCACATTTGATTTATAAGGTAAGTTGTCTTAAAATATTGTTTACAATTAACCTATTTTTCCAATCAACCTCAACAACAAAAACAAAGTTGCCGGAAATACTCAGCAGGTCCGGCAGCATCTGTGGAGAAAACAGAGTTAATGTTTCGGGCCTGAGGAAGGGACACCAGACTGGAAATGTTAGCTCTATTTTCTCCTCCACAGATGCTGCCAGACTTGCTGAGCTTTTCCATCAACTTTGTTTTTGTTCCTGATTTACAGCATCCGCAGTTCTTTTGGTTTCCAATCAACCTGTTCAGAGATGTTACTACCTTGACTCGAACCCAGGCCTCCTTTTCCTAAGGTAGGGACACTAACCATGCCCAACTAAAATGCACTTAAAAGCATGCTGCTGAGAGAACAAAAGGGCATTCACACAATGGGTATTACCTTTTTATTTGTTTACAAATCACAACTAATTAATACCAATGACCACACTGCAGTTCACTTAATCACAACTCTATCATTTCAAATGGGTTTCTCATTGCTCTCTGCAGCTTTAAAATAGCCACATTATAACAAGGACAATTTTCAGATCACTGGAGAATAAAACCAGAGAGGCTGTAAAGCAGGTGTCTAACACGATTAAAATTACCCATTATGATTTATTTAAGTAATCATCGAATTCATTCAGAATAGTCAGGAGAATATGTGTGGTTGTAAGAAAGGAAACTGTGCAGTGAGCTTATTGAATTGTTCAATGCTCATTTAATTGAACTTTATTTCTCTTGTGAACATCCTTTGTATTAACACTCAGTTCAAACTTCAATATTCTTTTGAGCCCTGTTCTAAGACCTGTGTGATTCTTAATATTTTCATTTCTATTCATATGTAGCATACTTTGTTTTTTAAACATTAATTAATCTCCAGTGGATTTGCTCATTAAAATGCATAATTTTTGCACTCAATGCACTTGTTTGGGTTCCAGTTGTTTCTTGAACATCTTCCAAAAGCGCAAGTATCCCTTTGTTTGTTTCTGTATCCTTTCCACAAACGTTATTTTCATTTGTCTCTTTCTTGCTCATTCATTAATTTAGCTCCATTTCCTACCATCAAGTAATTGGTCATTGAGAAGAAACAACCAGGGTAGAATTCAGCTATGTCAGTGGAGCAAATGGCTAATTCCCAAGCCTTTGCAAGGGGGTCAACCTGAGGTAGATATAGATGGAACAGTGACACTTGCAAGCGAAGACGTGTTGAATGGTATATTGTGTGGCATGAAAGTAGCCAGTGTTTAGAGAAGGAGAAATGGGAAATATTATTGCACGCAAAGGCTACCAGATGTTGACAGATGTAATTGGTCGAAGTCTTTGTTTAGCAAAAAAAAAGGGTTTTCAAGAGTTTAGTTTTCAAAGCAATTGGATACAACAGGTACTTGGTTTGAGGACGTGTTTCACAAACGTCTAACTGCATCTCTATGTGGAATTGTTAGGGCCATTCAAAACAAACCTTGCAGGCAGTCATTCTCTGATAGTCCTGCCGGTTTTAAATTTGGTTTGCAGTGGCCACTCACGAAATGCACGAAGGAAAATATACAGTGCTATGAGCACATGCACCTCAAGGAAACGTTGCCAGGTGAAAAAGGATGGATAGCACAACAATAATGACCCTGATATTAAATGTAAGTAAAACTTGCTTTGGCTATGACTTGGTATGAGTGTATAATGATCAGAGCACTATGCTTAAGTGGCATGCAAATATAACAATGGTTATCAAAACACTCCATTGCAAAACTCACATCTCATTCAGTTACTGACACAGTTTGATTAAGTGCAATAATAAAAAAAACACAAGTCTGAAGAGGAAATCAAGCCTTAGGCTTCAAATAGCTTCCAAAATCCTAGTAAGAGCATCAATCGCAGGGACGTTTTACAAAACAATTGATGACACTTCAAGCAAATGAGTTTAATTTTCCTTAAGTAATAATTGTTACTGTAGCTTTGTGCAAGTTTGCAAACACAGTTAGCATCACTGATAATGGGGACTGCAGATGTTGGAGAATCCGAGGGTCTAGGCTCAAAACGTCAGCTTTTGTGCTCCTAAGATGCTGCTTGGCATCCAGCTCCACACTTTGTTATCTAGCATAACTGATCTGGCTGCTGTACAATTTTATATGGATATCACAAAAGAACGTACAGCCCCAAATATATCTCCCTCTGTATGAATTTATGGTCAAAAACAGGAAAGTAAACCACACAGTCTGCAGTTATTATAATAGGTGTCGTCAACAACTAAATATTAATTCAGATTAAGTACTGCAACAATATTCAGTGGGTTTGCATAACCCAGAACAATTCACTGATTGCAAACATAATAGTATTTCTCCATATGGCATGTGTCTCATATCCTGTGCCAGGATAGTACGCTGGGCAAGCATTTGGCATCAAAAGAGGCAGATTATTCAGCAGTTTACTCAATGCTTGAGTGTTATTTTGCACATTTTTTGAGAGAAAAAGACAGTGATTTTTGTAAGTTCTAAATAAATGGGTGCATAATTTTCATAAAGGCTGCTTTTAACAATGTGCTTTCCTTAACATTTTGACAACATAAAATCATTGAATCATTTTGTGTCTGTAATCAGAATTGTTAATGTTCCTCGAGCAGATAACAGGCTGTGTAACTGGTAGAGTGAGAGCGTAAAGTGATGAATTTCATTTCAGACAGGCCTTGACTATTACAACAAACTGTACAGCATCACAGAAGAAAAACGTCAGCTTTCCTGCTCCTCTGATGTTGCCTTGCCTGCTGTGTTCATCCAGCTCCACACCATGTCATCTCAGATTCCAGCATCAGCAGTTCTGACTATCTCACAGGACAAATAAATGGTCCTTTTGGTGCAAGATGAAAATTGCAATTGCTGAAGATATGTGCAAAAAGGTATATATGGCAACAATATAATAAAATGCAAAAAGAAAGGCAGAATAAGTGAAAATAGTGACTTTGTACAAATTATATGCTACGTGGCATAATGGTAATGAAAAGTCAAGGGAGGAAATTCCATGAGGCAATTCATGCTGTTCTTATATTTAAAGGCAAACGCAGACACAATATAAAAATAGTGAGTGGAATGACTGTTGTAACAAAATAATTGAAATCATCAATAGGGTAGAAGGTCAGAGCTGTTTATTCGTTTAGGAGGATTCAAAATGTTGCTATGGATGCTTGAGGGCCCAAACTCTGAAATGCATTCACAATTGTTTTCAACTTAGTGCAATGAACAATTTGACAAGGAGGCATTGTTACAATCTCCAAAGAGACTACTAAACTTGAAAATGCTATTTGAATTGCCCATAAATGCCTGGAAGGTTTAATCAATATTACAACTTTTAAGACTTTGCTGAAACAAACAAATTAGGGTTATGGATATCAGTTCCTTGAAAATTGCTGTGTTGTGGATTGTGTTGTTATTGTTAAATAAAGGGGGTGTGATCGTGTAACTTTTCTCAAATCTGGGTGATGTGGCTGTTCAAGGTGAAAACAGAGATCCATGTTGCTTTATTCCAGACAAGGTGCCCACACTTGGAAATAATGATAGCAGCATCTGCGTTTACAGTGGTCAGAATATTAGTCTCAAAAGTACCACAAATTGTTTGGAATATTGAGGTGTAAACAGTTATGCTTTACATTGTCTGTTTACTTCCAAGATAGCTGGGTTACATTCTCAAAGTATCTATCAGGATTTTCAAAAATTGCCAGCCTGGGAAAATAAAATCATAGACTGGAAATAAAGCAAAGAAAAACTTTGGGCTGGGTCCAGAGAATCTGAATGCCTGCCTAAGGTACGCTGTGAGGCACATTTGTGAAGTGGTTAACTGTGAGGTGATGAAATTCTTTATAAATATCAAAGGAGATGATTTATTTTTAGTGACTTGTAAAAAGCTCTGATGGAAAATTGCCTGCTGTAGGTAACAACAGCAATGTCAGTACAAGAGCTGTAAAGGATGATAGAAACAGACTATGGTGCCACTGGGAAGTGATCTCTGGTTTTAATGCAAATACTGCTGCAGTACAGATAACACAGTATGTTTAAAATACATTTAGTCATAAATTATTGTCAATTTTCATTAGTTAGTTGTCTCCTTGTGAGTTGGAATATTGATACGGAATTTGCATTTTCTGAAAAAATGTACATGTTGAAGATTTTCACCTTGCACATTTATGCATTGTGCCTGTTTTGATTGAACAGTTTTGTTTAAATTTAACAACATTTGGCGGTTAATTGCCAGTCATCATTAACAAGTGCATTCTCCCTGGCAACGCCTCTGCCAATCAGAGGCCACTTGCCAATCAAACAATAAAATATGTTGTTCCCCTTTACTTTGGAATTCCTCCAAACATCCTTATGAGTGCAATCAAAATATTAGGGCCAAGCCTGTCGGCAGAGAAGTTCAGAAGTACTTGATTACACTATTGAGGGCTCCTTCTAATACCTGATTGATGATTAACAAGTAGACTAAAGGAGTGGAAATTAATGGATTGGATTTGTCCTGCTTCTGTGTCCAGGGCAATTGTGGTCAATTTTTTCACATTCCACATTGCTGCCTCAATGACTGTTTTGCAACTGCAGTGGAACAGCTTAGCCATTGAGCCATTTCTTGATTTACTCCACATGGCATCAAATTAGTTCTGTTTATCATTCACTTTTTATAATGTTTAGCATGCAAGTAGTCCTGCGATGTAAGTTTACAGGTCTGATTGGCATCCCTTGCGCTGTTCTGTTATATGCTTCTGAGCTCTTCATTGAACTTCAGAGTGAATAATTAAGACAGCACTTTTTCAGCATGCTTCTTATTGACAGTTCCCTTGGACAGCTCATAGTGACACCAACTTGAATTACAGGGTTTGGTAGCCAGACAGAAATGCAAATTAACTTTTCTCCAAATCTCCAACAGCATTCTACCTTAGATGTAAATATACAGTTTAAATTATAACAGTTTACAAAACTTAACATCTCTGACACTTTCCTGGGAGACCTGGAGACTGACATTCCACCATAATGGAAAACATTTGTACTTGCTGTTGCCCACAGGATATGACTATTTTGCACTTTATACCAATAAAAAACCCTGCCTTGTCCAACCTTTAACAATCAAGTTAATTTTCTGAAATTATCCAATTTTCTGTCAGGCAGAATTCAGAACAAGTTACATAACCTTCTTGATCCTTCTGCGTTACCTTAAACTATAGAGACATTCTCAAAACAACACAATCTTATACATTTTATACTTGCAACAATATCCAGAAAATTCACAATGTACTGTGCTCAGAAAGAACAATTCTACTGTGTTTTTGTTTCATGTAGGCTCTGAGTTTCATCAGAAAAAGGAGTGGAATGGTGCAAATACAGTTTCAGGGAAGTGTCCAGGAAACTGTAGGTCTTCATACATACAAAAAAACAAACAAACAAACATGTCTCTGAGGTATTCTGTGGGGACGAAAGTCTATGAAATGACATTTATGCCAAACAAAATCTTAATACATTTTCCAAATGAAAGACAAACCATTATGCATAACACTCTTCTTATTTTGTCAGTTGTAAGCTGATTATCTGAGGAAAAACTACCAAAAAAACAGTTTTCAAGGAAAACCTCCTCTTTGCTGGTGGTTGCTGAATTCTGGGCTTACTTCTTTCGTTGTTTAGTATGAAGTGGAAGTGTGACCAATGCCAATTACATTAACTGTGACCTGAACATCCCAGCAGTATTAAACTAGATGGCCATGCATAAACAATGAAGAGATATCGGTTTTGGTATACTCAAATCACCAAAAGCTGGCAGTATAGAAACAAAGAAATAGATTTTTTTTAAAAAGATTAGTGGAACATTGCATTGAGATAATGACCAAACAACACTAACACAATACCAGAGCCTAAAGAGTTAAATAATTGAGTTATGTCACAAGAAGTTGGTTTGTATTCATGGTGATTTTGTTTGAAATGTATACAATTATGTTGGAATTTGATAGGGTAGAACTAATATATATCCTCTCACAAAGGAATCTAAAACAAAGAGACTCATTTCTAAATGAGAACTTGATCATTTGGAAGTGCAAAGAACCATTCAGTTCTCAAAAATGGATTATGGAAATCTGGATCTTACTATCCCAAAGATCTGTGATTTCTGAGTGAACTGAGACTTCAAAGGCATTTGCAAGGGAATGATACCAAGCCAAATGGAACAAGAAATGGTTAAACAGAGTTGGGATGGACAGGTACATTCAATACAAATGGAGGAACAGACTTGAAGGGCTGAATCTTCCAATGAGCCTTCACTACAATGAGAGTATAGTTTAAATGAATAATTGTCTTTGCATGTCATTTCACGCCAGTTGCATGGCTTAATTCTGGTTTCACTTTGGAAACCGAACCTTACTATGCTGGTATCTAATTATGTTCTTTCAGACTCGTTGCTGCCTTGGGGTGTTTGTACTGTCAGTTGCATGTCTCTGAAGCTCTTGTTGTTTCCAGACTGCCTCCAATGTAGCTACTGCTACACTGAGGCTTAGAAAGGATGTGATTCTTGAGCTATGACATGGTGATACTTCAAAATGACATCATTCTACACATTCTTGTCAGGTTTATTGTTGACTTCATATTCACTTTTCTTTCATATCTCTTCTGCAAAACTCAGTTCAAGTGTTTTTGATTCACTTTAACAAGAAAAAGACTGCTTTGGTTTTCTTTGTGACTTATTTCTCCAAATGTCTTTTTGAATGAAGGCAATTATCAAAGCAAAAACCAGGAGAATATGAACCTTCAAATCATTTGCAATTTGTCCTGTTCATGAACCTCCTGATTGACAGAAATCCCTGCAGTCATTAATATGATTCGACAAAGCAAAATGTGGTCCATTGTGTCTAACCGACATAAGAAGTATTAAAATCAAATTACAAAGAAACAAGGTTTTGGAAGAAAGTGATAGTGAAGTGAAATAACAAAGAAAAGGTTGTCAAACATTTAAGTTCAGCTCTTGCAGGGAATCTGTATTTTTTGGATTAACAAAGTCAAGCAATCGATTGCATTAAAACATGCACAAACTGGCTCTTCAATTTGAAACAAAAGCTTGTTAAATGCTGTGCCATACTTGTTCAGCTCAGTCATAATGAAAACTAATACAAGGTTCCACTTTGATTAGCAATGATTATAACTCAGGAGAGAAATTCAAGGTATTCTATTTTACTTCCTGTATTTTCTTTAATATAATCCACTCTGGCTTAGATCAAATGAGATTGTGGGCAACTCTTTCTTTGAAAAGGCCATTGAAAGCCATGGGACAGAATTATCCAAAATAATCACAGTGAGTTCTGATTTCAGTCGCACATGGCAAGCTCATTGTATTCAGATCCCTGCAGAAAATTACTGGGGAGACTTTGATAAAGGGAGTGCCATGTTAGGTGTTGTTTTCACTATGACACTAATTTGATCAATTTCACGCAGCATCGGGAAAAATATGCCAATTTGTTTACCTTGTGAATTTGTTGTTGACTTGAGGGAAACCAGCCCTTTTGAAAGTGCTAAGTTTGTTCTCAGTATGTGAGATGAGGTTGGGATCAATTTTAATAATTAAAATCCGTGCTAAGTTGTATAAAAATGTTTTCCTTTGGCTTATTGCTCTGTTAATACAGATGCTCTGGACACGACTGTTGCGAAAAGGGTCTAGCGCAGGCAACCACAGCATCTATCTGAAACCAGGTGGCAGGACCACTAATGATACACTTAAGATGTTGACTGCAATTTTACGGGTCACGTGGTTAGAACATGCATCACACATTCTTCAAGCACGTTTACTGCCTTCAAACAGCTCGAGTTGCAATCTATAAAGGGCTGGCTGTTCAGGAAATTGTCACAAAGATTTTCCTTTTGCCATGTACGTTTGTGGAGCAGGAGTGGTCCTACTAAGATCAATAAAATACACCATAAGACAATGAGACATAAAGGCAAATGCAGGCCATTCAGCCTATCAGATCTATTTTGTTATTCAGTGAGGTCATGTCTGATTTGATAATCTGCAACTTCAAGTTCCAGCCTTCCCTGCACAAGCCTTGATTTCCTTACTGATTAAAAACTTGTATATCACAGCCTTGAATATAGTTAATGATCCAGCCTTGACAGATCTCTGTGACAACAAGTTTTATAGATTCAATTCCTTCTGACAGAAGAAATTCCCCTTTAGCCCTATCCTAAATGGGTGATCTCTTCCTCCAAGATTATGCTTTCATGTCCCACAAGGGAAAACAACCTCTCCACATCCACCCTCATAAAACCCCAAAGAATTTTCAGTTTCATTAAATGTCACCAATATTTCTTCTAACTCCCATTTCTATAAAGTCAACCTATTGAACTTTCTTCACCAGAAAATTCCTCCATAACCAGTAACAACTGATTAACATTCTCTGGACTGCCACTGACATTCACAGCATTCCAGGCTTAACTATTGCCTTGTATAGATCAAGGGAGAGTTCTTTATTTATCTACTCCATTTCCTTGCAAATAAAGGCCAACACGCAATTTGCCTTCTCTATTAACCACTGACCATGAATGCTAACTTTGTGATTCATACACACGGACCCCCAAACCCTCAGTCTTGCTTCATTTAAAAAAACATCAGCTCTTCTGTTCTTCTTCCCAAAGAGGGGAACCTCAGACTTTGCATTCTATTCCATCTGCCAAGGATTTTCCCACTTACTTAGCCTCTCCACATCTCTCTGCCGACACCATTTACCTTGCTACTTAATCTTGTGTCATACCCTTGGCCACAGTATATTCACTTTTCCCATCTAACTCAAAAAATATATTGTAAATATTTGTGCCCTCTGCATTGACGCTTGTGGCACTCCACTTCATTACATAATGCCACTCTGAAAATGCCCTCTTTTATCCCAAATATATGCGTTAATAATGATGCTATGGTCACCATCATGAAAAGGGTCAAACACAGCCAACTTCAGCATCCATCCGAAAGAGGTGACAGGACTACTAACGATATCTTTAGGATGTTGATTGAAATTTTAAGGATTGCATGGATACAATATGTAGCACACATGTGCCTTTGGATGGTGGACAGGTTTTGAATTGTCAGGAGGTGAGTTATCAACACAGATTCCCAGTCTCTGATCTGCCCTTACAGCTACAGTATTTATAGGACACGTTTCTGATCAATGGCAACCACCATGATGACGATAACAAGGGATTCAGCAATGGTGGTGCCACTGAATATCAAGGGGTGATGTTTAGACTCAATATTTTTGGTCAAGAATATAGCTTTGCCACTTGAGTAGTGTGAATGTTGATTGCCACTTTATCTGCGTGAACCTCAATGTGACATACGCTGCTTTAGTATTTGAGAAGTTTCAATGGTGTGGACTTCATACAATTCTTCGCAAACATTCCTGCTTCCGACTTTCTGACAATTGGAAAGATCGGTGATGAAGAAATGAAGATGGTTAGGGCTTACACACTGCCCGAAGGAACTTCTGCAGAAATGTCCCATGGCTGAGATGGCCTCTAACAACCATGACGAGATTATCCTGTTAAAGCTACATATGACTCCAACAAGCAGGATGTTTTCACCGTTTCCAACTGAATTCACTTTCACTCAGGTCATTTGAAGTTGAGAAAAATGCAGACTTGATGTCAAGAGCAGTCACTCTCGTTTCCTTCCGAGGTCAGCTCTTTTATCCATGTTTGCTTGAAGGAGTGACAAGGTCGGGAGCTGAAAGCACCTGGGAGAAACCAAACTGAGCATCTGTGAGCAGGTTATTGCCAAGTAAATGCTGCTTGACAGCATTGTCAATGACACCTTCCATGACTTTGCTCATGATTGATAGAGCAGAAAAAGCTGGGTTGCATTTTTGCTGCCTTGTGTGGAAGCGAGAGATCTGGGCAATTTTGTGCACTGCCATATACATGCTTGCGCTGTAACTGTCTTGAAACAGCTTGGGGATATGATTGCTTCAGAAGTTTGAGCATTGGCTATATTTTAAAGTTGCTCAAGACATCTTTATTTTTATAAAATAGTTTTGCATGTAGACATTTATAGTGGTTGTGGCTTCAGATACCAAAAACACAACAGATGAAAGGCATTGCTGCTGAGTCAACTGAACTGAGAAGTGAACGCTGTTAACTGATATGGAACTGCAGGAAGTTGGAGAAGGAACAACATCGCAGAGAGGCTTGTAAATTATATCAAGGATTGTAAAATTGTTGTACTGGTCAATAAAAATCCACTGCAGGTTGTGAGGACTGGTAACGAAACACCGTGAACAGGATGCTAGGGAAGCAAGACTCTGAACATTGGCATTAAGACATTATTGTACGAGGCTGTAGGCATTTAATGTATAGGCAAATGGAATTCATGCATTGTGGATGCCGGGTAAGATACTGGAAAATATCACAGGAGACACCTGGACAGTTGAAGGTGGAATGATGATCTCATAGAGATTTATAAAACTATGAGGGGCATGGATAGGGTGAATAACCAAGGTTCTTTTCCCCTGGGTGGGCAGGTCCAAAACTGCAGGCCATAGATTTTAATTGAGAGGGGAAAGATGTAAAAGGGACCTAAGGGGCAACTTTTTCATGCAGAGGGTGGTGTGTGGATGGAATGAGCTGCCGGAGGAGGTGGAGGAGGCTGGTACAATTACAATATTTAAAAGGCAACCAGTTGGATTTTTCTGAAGAAGGGTCTAGGCCCAAACTGTCAGCCTTCCTGCTCCTCTGATGCTGCTTGGCCTGCTGTGTTCATTAAGCTCTACACTTTGTTATCGAGGGTTTACAGGGATATGGGTCAAATGCTAGCAAATGGGACTAGATTAATTTAGGATGCCTGGTCAACTTGGATGAGTTAAACTGAAGGGTTTCTTTGCTATATTTATGACTCTATGTTGCTTCTACACAGCTACCCCAAGAACATAGAAAAGGGCAATACAAGAGCAGTCTGCCACGTCTGTGCTGATCACAATGCTATTCTAACTAATCCTGTCTGCCTGCATATGGTCTGTAACCCTCCTGCCGTCTGCCTGTTTATTTCTCCGTCTAAATGCCTCTTAAACTTTGCTAATATATTTGCTTCTACCAACTCCCCTTGCAGCGTGTTCCAGGCACCTGCTACCCTCTGTCTAAATAAAAACTTTGCTTGCACATCTCCTTTAAGTTTTTTCCCTCTCACCTTAAATTTATCCCTCCCTGGTATTTGATATTTCGACCATAGGAAAGAGACTCCGACAATCGTCCCCATTCACATCTCTCATAATATTTAAATGTTTCAATCAGTTCCCCCTCAGCCACCAACACTCTCATGAAAAACATCCAGTTTTGTCCAACCTCTCCTTATAGCTAATTGTCTCCAAACCAGGCAATATCCCAGTAAGTCTCTTCTGCACCCTTTGCAAAGCCTCCATATTCTTTCAATAGCGTGATGACCAGAACTGCACACTGTACATTAAATATGGCCTGACCAAAGTCTGACACAGTGCCAACATAACTTGCCAACTTTGATACTCAATAACCCATGCAATGAAGAAAAGCATGCCACTTGCTTTCTTTACTAACTTGTCTGCAAGTGTTGCAACTTCGAAGGAGCTGTTGCATAGGTTCATTTGCATCATTAACCACTGAGCTGCATTGAGGTGTGCTACACTGTGCTGTTCAACAACTTGCTCCGAGAAAACGTTTTGACAGCTACCTCTTTTTCTTCACAAGACTTTTAAAACATCAAGCAGAAAATTCGTCAGAGAATGGTTTCACAAATAAGCTCAAATTTGGTAATTTGCTTTTTTATGTTGAAAACCTTAAAATTTTAACAACATCAACTTGGGTTTCTTACTGAAAGTAACTGTAACAAATCGCTATATCCTATGATCATAAATACCACACATTAGTCTGTGAAAGGCAAGCCGTCAAATTCCCATTTCAAAGTTATTTTGCTGCACTGTGACAGTCATCCAAAAACAGTACCAAACAATCAAAGATTGCAAAAAAATAACAGCAAGGGTTATTTAAGAGCAATCTGTGGCAACTGTAGTATCAGAGATAATGGGAACTGCAGATGCTGGAGATTCCAAGATAATAAAATGTGAGGCTGGATTTCAAGATAATAAAATGTGAGGCACAAAAAAGCTGTGTTCATCCAGCCTCACATTTTATTATCTGTGGCAACTGTAGTTCTATGAAGGTCAAGAAATGAGTTTTGACAAATCTTGACAGAGTGTCAAGTCTCAAGGCAACAAAATGTGAGGCTGGATGAACACAGCAGGCCAAGCAGCATCTCAGGAGCACAAAAGCTGACGTTTCGGGCCTAGACCCTTCATCAGAGAGGGGGAGGGGGAGAGGGAACTGGAATAAATAGGGAGAGAGGGGGAGGCGGACCGAAGATGGAGAGTAAAGAAGATAGGTGGAGAGAGTATAGGTGGGGAGGTAGGGAGGGGATAGGTCAGTCCAGGGAAGACGGACAGGTCAAGGAGGTGGGATGAGGTTAGTAGGTAGATGGGGGTGCGGCTTGGAGTAAGAGGAAGGGATGGGTGAGAGGAAGAACCGGTTAGGGAGGCAGAGACGGGTTGGACTGGTTTTGGGATGCAGTGGGTGGGGGGGAAGAGCTGGGCTGGTTGTGCGGTGCAGTGGGGGGAGGGGACGAACTGGGCTGGTTTAGGGATGCAGTAGGGGAAGGGGAGATTTTGAAACTGGTGAAGTCCACATTGATACCATTAGGCTGCAGGGTTCCCAGGCGGAATATGAGTTGCTCTTCCTGCAACCTTCGGGTGGCATCATTGTGGCAGTGCAGGAGGCCCATGATGGACATGTCATCTAGAGAATGGGAGGGGGAGTGGAAATGGTTTGCGACTGGGAGGTGCAGTTGTTTGTTGCAAACTGAGCGGAGGTGTTCTGCAAAGCGGTCTCCAAGCCTCCGCTTGGTTTCCCCAATGTAGAGGAAGCCGCACCGGGTACAGTGGATGCAGTTTACCACATTGGCAGATGTGCAGGTGAACCTCTGCTTAATGTGGAATGTCATCTTGGGGCCTGGGATAGGGGTGAGGGAGGAGGGCAAGTGTAGCATTTCCTGCGGTTGCAGGGGATGGTGCCGGGTGTGGTGGGGTTGGAGGGCAGTGTGGAGCGAACAAGGGAGTCACGGAGAGAGTGGTCTCTCCGGAAAGCAGACAGCGGTGGGGATGGAAAAATGTCTTGGGTGGTGGGGTCGGATTGTAAATGGCGAAAGTGTCGGAGGATGATGCGTTGTATCCGGAGGTTGGTAGGGTGGTGTGTGAGAACAAGGAGGATCCTCTTAGGGCGGTTGTGGCGGGGGCGGGGTGTGAGGGATGTGTTGCGGGAAATACGGGAGACGCGGTCAAGGGCGTTCTCGATCACTGTGGGGGGAAAGTTGCGGTCCTTGAAGAACTTGGACATCTGGGATGTGCGGGAGTGGAATGTCTTATCGTGGGAGCAGATGCGGCGGAGGCGGAGGAATTGGGAATAGGGGATGGAATTTTTGCAGGAGGGTGGGTGGGAGGAGGTGTATTCTAGGTAGCTGTGGGAGTCGCTGGGCTTGAAATGGACATCAGTTACAAGCTGGTTGCCTGAGATGGAGACTGAGAGATCCAGGAAGGTGAAGGATGTGCTGGAGATGGCCCAGGTGAACTGAAGGTTGGGGTGGAAGGTGTTGGTGAAGTGGATGAACTGTTCGAGCTCCTCTGGGGAGCAAGAGGCGGCGCCGATACAGTCATCAATGTACCGGAGGAAGAGGTGGGGTTTGGGGCCTGTGTAGGTGCGGAAGAGGGACTGTTCCTCGTAACCTACAAAGAGGCAGGCATAGCTGGGACCCTTGCGGGTGCCCATGGCCACCCCCTTAGTCTGTAGGAAGTGGGAGGAGTCAAAGGAGAAGTTGTTGAGGGTGAGGACGAGTTCAGCTAGGCGGATGAGAGTGTCGGTGGAGGGGGACTGGTCGGGCCTGCGGGACAGGAAGAAGCGGAGGGCATTGAGGCCATCTGCATGCGGAATGCAGGTGTATAGGGACTGGACGTCCATGGTGAATATGAGGTGTTGGGGGTCAGGGAATTGGAAGACCTGGAGGAGGTGGAGGGCGTGGGTGGTGTCACGGACGTAGGTGGGGAGTTCCTGGACCAAAGGGGAGAAAATGGAGTCCAGATAGGTGGAGATGAGTTCGGTGGGGCAGGAGCAGGCTGAGACGATGGGTCGACCAGGGCAGGCAGGTTTGTGGATTTTGGGAAGGAGATACAAAACGGACCGTGCAGGTTGGGGAACAATGAGGTTGGAGGCTGTGGGTGGGAGGTCCCCTGATGTGATGAGGTCGTGAATGGTGTTGGAGATGATGGTTTGGTGCTCGGGTGTGGGGTCATGATCGAGGGGGCGGTAGGAGGTGGTGTCGGAGAGTTGGCGCCTGGCCTCGGCGATGTAGAGGTCAGTGCGCCATACTACCACTGCGCCACCCTTGTCTGCGGGTTTGATGGTGAGGTTGGGGTTGGAGCGGAGGGCTGCCCGTTCTGCGGGGGAGAGGTTGGAGTGGGTGAGAGGGGTGGAGAGGTTGAGGCGGTTAATGTCTCGACGGCAGTTGGAGATGAAGAGGTCGAGGGAGGGTAGGAGGCCTGGGGGTGGTGTCCAGGAGGAGGACTTGTGTTGGAAGCGGGTGAAGGGGTCAGTGCAGGGAGGGTTGGGTTCCCGGTTGAAGAAGTAGGCATGGAGGCGAAGACGGCGGAAAAACTGCTCTATGTCCAACCGTGACTGGTATTCGTTGATGTGTGGTTGTAGGGGGACAAAGGTGAGCCCCTTACTAAGGACTGACCGTTCGTCCTCAGTCAGTGGGAGGTCTGGGGGGATGGTGAAGATGCGGCAGGGCTCAGTGTGGCTGTGTCCTCTGGGGTTGCTGGCTGTGGAGGTTGTGGGCGGAGCGATGAGGTCGTCGGCCATGGGCGGGGTTCCATCGGCCGTGGGCGGGGTTCCGCCGGCCATGGGCGGGGTTCCGCCGGCCATGGGCGGGGTTCCGCCGGCCATGGGCAGGGTTCCGCCGGCCATGGGCAGGGTTCCGCCGGCCATGGGCGGGGTTCCGTCGGCGTCGGCCGTGGGCAGGGTTCCGTCGGCGGTTGGAGGATCGGGGTGGGCGGCAGCAGCTGCGGTGAGGGTGTTGTGTGGGGTGTTGTACTTGGACATGGAGGTGGTGACTGCAGCAGCGGTTCCGGAAGTTCTGTGGCCGGCGGAGGCGGATGTGACGTCATCGGTGGGATCTCCGGCCGTGTCCTCATGGTCAAGGGCGGCGGGTGCATGGTGGGGGAGGGGCAGGTACAGACTCGGGATTTGGGAGGCGCAGGAATCCTCTTGTGGGTGGCAGGGGCCAGTGAGTTAGTTGTACTTACGATTTTTGATGTCCGGTTGCAGGAACAGCAACTCATATTCCGCCTGGGAACCCTGCAGCCTAATGGTATCAATGTGGACTTCACCAGTTTCAAAATCTCCCCTTCCCCTACTGCATCTCTAAACCAGCCCAGTTCGTCCCCTCCCCCCACTGCACCGCACAACCAGCCCAGCTCTTCCCCCCGACCTACTGCATCCCAAAACCAGTCCAACCCGTCTCTGCCTCCCTAACTGGTTCTTCCTCTCACCCATCCCTTCCTCTGACTCCAAGCCGCACCCCCATCTACCTACTAACCTCATCCCACCTCCTTGACCTGTCCGTCTTCCCTGGACTGACCTATCCCCTCCCTACCTCCCCACCTATACTCTCTCCACCTATCTTCTTTACTCTCCATCTTCGGTCCGCCTCCCCCTCTCTCCCTATTTATTCCAGTTCCCTCCCCCCATCCCCCTCTCTGATGAAGGGTCTAGGCCCGAAACGTCAGCTTTTGTGCTCCTGAGATGCTGCTTGGCCTGCTGTGTTCATCCAGCCTCACATTTTGTTGTCTTGGATTCTCCAGCATCTACAGTTCCCATTATCTCAGAGTGTCAAGTCTCTTCTGGTTTCTGATTTCAAAGTGGTTTTCAAAAGAAAGTGGGCATTTGTTTAAACTTTTCTTCATTCTGCTTCTGCAGCTGGGAAGAGGAATGGATACTTGCTGCTGAAGTAAGTTAGTCGTAATCAATGATGTTTTTTCATGCTTATTGTTACAGGTTACATTCTTCCGAATTTCCTTCATGTTAAGGAGCCAAAATTTCAAGTCCATCGACGTTCTGCTCACAAAAAAGGCCCTGAACTACCTGATGAAAGGTCTAGGCCTGAAACGCCAGCTTTTGTGCTCCTGAGATGCTGCTTGGCCTGCTGTGTTCATCCAGCTTCACACTTTATTACCCTGAACTACCTGTTAACTGCCACTTCAATGCACCACTCTGCTCCCTGGCCAATATCTATGCCTCTGGCTTGCTACAGTGGTCCATTGAAGCCCAGCGCAAGCTGGAGGAATAACGCCTCATTTTCTGCTTGGGGGCCCTACAACACTCCGCACTCAATATTGAGTTCAATAATTTTAGGGCCTAAACCCTCCCATGTCCCAGCCCCCCACCCCACACACCAGGCCTTGTTATCACATAGCCTGCCACTACACAGCCCCTGTTGTTAGTCACTAACAGTCCCCGTTAACAACTATTCACCTTCCCAGCCTGATTGTTAGCAACTCCTCTGTCTGTCCAACTGTCTTTCTGTCTCTTTGGGCTCTATCCTACCATTTACTCCCTACCCCACCCACCTCCCTATTTTCTGCACATAAATTGACGTTTTCCCAGCCACCATCAGTTCTGAGGAAGGGTCACCAGACCCGAAACGTTAACTGTATTTTCTCCTCCACAGATGCTGCCAGACCTGCTGAGCTTTTTTGGCAACTTTTTGTTCCTGATTTACAGCATCTGTAGTTTTTTTTTTCAAGTTCCTTTGCTAGTCTCATGAGGAACTAAATTAAGTAACTTAGAAAACCAGTGTGCTTTGATTTAATATAATTCAGGCAGCAGGCCATCGTTATGCTGCCTGTTCACTATCATTTCTGAGTGTGGTCCATGCTGACTGACTGCATGATGTAGCAGATGTCCAACATCATTACATGCCAGCCCTACTTAAATCCAGGCTGTACTTTTAAAAGGAATGTGCATTTTACCTTCTGAAGGTACTGGCAGTATTCAAATAGTGCTGTCCGAAAAAGAGGCTTGAGAGAAAGCAAACACTTAGATTAGATTAGATGAGATTCCCTACAGCTCTTCGGCCCAACAAATCCATACATTTACTGGCTTCATCCCCGCCTCATTGACCTATCCGTCTTCTCTCCACCTGTCTGCTCTTCTATCCACCCTCTATTATCACCTCCCCCTCTCTCTATTTATTTTAGAACCCCTTTCCCCTCCCCCATTTCTGAAGAAGAGTCCAGCCCAAAACATCAGCTTTCCTGCTCCCCTGATGCTGCCTGACCTGCTGTGTTCATCTGGCTGAACACCTTGTTATCTTGTAACAGCATTTTCTACCTCTATATCATGCATTATCATGTTCGTACTTCCCGGCTTGATCTCATATATATCTTCATGGGATTGTAATAACTCTTTCAGGTCATTTCATTTTTTCTCTGGCCGGTAACCAATAATTTATGCCAATTTTTGAGAACTTCATCATTGTCCAATTTTATTTGAGGAATATCAAGTTTAAATTTATCTGAATTTAGTTCTTCACTCTGAGTTGTAACAAGTACCATATTTTCCTTTTGTTTTCCTCCCCTATCAAAATACAGCTTGAACATATTCATACGACACACTTTGCATTTTCTTTCTCTCTGGTATTCGTTTCAAATAATTCACCTCACTTATCTTCCTTTCAATTTGATAAGATTCACTAAACCTTGCTATTAAAGGCTCACCTACCATTGGTAGTAACTCTAATACCTGATCCCAGTCTTCTGGATAGTCCTGACTAAAAGCCCTTAACATGGTCTTGAAAGTTTGATACCACTATTCTAATGCTCCTTACGATTGTGGATGGCACACAGCTGATTTAAATTGTTTTATTCCCAAGCTATCCATAACTTCCTTGAATAATTTTGCTGTAAAATTTGACCCTTGATCTGATTGTATTTCTCTCGTTCATGGCTTCAACTCCCTCTTCCACTCCTTGGACAACAAGTAACTTTGAAAAGCAGTGACTGGAATGTATGATTACTGTGCTTTGATTTAATATAATTCAGGCAGCAGGCCATCATTGTCCATCCTGGGGCTCCTCCTGTGCCACAATGATGCTACCCGAATACTGGAGGAACCGCACGCCATATTCTGCTTGGGAACCCTGCAGCCCAATGGTCTCAATGTGGACTTTACAAGCTTCAAAGTCTCCCTGCCCCCGACCTCATCCGAAGACAAGTTCATCTCATTCCTGCCTCCTTGACCCGTTCTACTTTTCTCCCACCTATCCAACCCCCTCGACCTCACTGACCAACTCCCATCCCCACTTCCTACCTATTAGCCTCATCCCCGCCTCCTCAGCCTGTCCGTCTTCCCTCCCACCTACCCGCCCCTCCCTCCCTACTGACCAATGCCCATCCCAACTCCCTACTTACGCTCACCTTTACTGGCTTCATCCCTGCCTCATTGACCTGTCTGTCTTCTCTCCACCTATCTGCTCTTCTATCTACCCTCTATTATCACCTCCCCCTCTCTCTATTTATTTTAGAACCCCTTTCCGCTCCCCCATTTCTGAAGAAGAGTCCAGCCCAAAACATCAGCTTTCCTGTTCCCCTGATGCTGCCTGGCTTGCTGTGTTCATCTGGCTGAACACCTTGTTATCTTGTGAAGTTTGGGCACTATGGTGTCCAGAATCCTTTCCCTTTCCCTTGACATCCTTCCTCTCCTACTCTTCCTCCAAGTTATCCAATTCCAGGATCTCACCATTTCTCAAGATTCTTCCTTTCTGAAGGGCAGAGTAATGGGGTGCATAGCAGGCCACTACAATGAGGAGGGTCTATTTGAAGAAGCCAGCTGACTGGCCCTGGCATTTATAATGCAGCTTGAAAACCTGATGGCTTACTCAACAGCTATCCTTGTGTGCAAATGGCTTCATACATAATCTGTCTGTGTGAACTCTCTTAGAGTAGTGCTTAAGCAACTCTTCAAGAGATATTGTTTGGCGCTGAAGACCCCTACATGTACTTTGGGGATTTAAGTGACTGCAGCCTAGGGGAATGGAGGAAAAAGGGGTGATAACAATGACGAGGAAAGGAAGAGAGCTCACGAAGGAAGCTCCTGTGGTCACAGACCAGCTGGATGTTGAGCAAGTGGAAGACAATCCTGTTGATTAATCTTGCTGCATGCTCCCTCAATGTCTTGATTGTCATAGAGTTGCAATTGATAATGTTCTGCAACTGAGGAAATCCAACAGTGGTGATGAATCCCACTGCCCTCCGTCACTGTGAGAAAACATCTATTGTGAAAAGAATGTATTCTTCATTTCTGAGAGAAGGGATGCGAGATGCAGTGGTGTGCAGCTCGACACAAAGTGCCACTGGGTATCACAGCAAGAAAACAAAGGAGCGGAAGTTCGATGCAAGCTGAACGAGGAGTTGCAAAGTCTTCAGCTATGAGTTCACAAATGTCTATGTCTACCTGCACAGAAAGTTGCAGACTCCTCCAGTACAGAGTCTCAGACATCTCCAAGTCGATCCATCTTTAATAGCAATTTCCGAAATGAAGGGTAAGGTTTGTGGTCCTTCGTGATCCTTCTTCTTCTATTCCTAATTCTGCTGCAGCACTGTTTGTTAATCTAAGTTTGTCATTCGTCATTACCATCAGGCCCAACATCTGCAAGTCACACCAGCTGCTACCTGCCTTCTGCTCAGCCAGTTTCCCCCTTGACCGGGGCCGCCTTTCCTCCTGCTTCTCTACCTTCAGTCAGGCAACAGCCTCCTGCACTGTTCAAATACTAGTTGCCCACTGTCCCCACTACATGGCAGCATCGAGGGCGCCTTCTCCCAGTAGCTGAGTTCCGCTTTGAGGTTTATACAGCTCTGGTGGGCTTGGTACTCATTAACCATTTCTCTTCATCTGATCTGCTCATACAACATGTATTAATCATTTGAGCTAATTAGTGAGTTCTGAAAGACCTTTTCAATTACCTTTATCAACATTAGTTGGGTAGGGAGTAGAGTTGCTGTCCCACTCTTCTATTGTCTAAGTGAAAATGGTCAGTGCTTCATGTAGCATTACAAAATGTGCACAGCAGCCGATGTCAATACTTTCAGGTCTTCTTTGTCTACAAATAGCGACCAAATATTCAGGCCAGATTATCTATCAATATATTGATGCAAAATGCTTTGAAAACAGACATAAATTTAGCTATTTACTTTGGGTTTTAACAAAAGTCAGTTGAGCCACTTAATCATCCCTCCAGGGACTCAAATACCATCTGGTTTATGAATGTCATTCAGTGAAGCGTGCACTGAATCTTCACTAATACATTCCAAATTTTTTAACTGTAAAAAATGTTAAATGAAATCAGTCTTGTTTGGAGCAAATAGCAAAGTGAGATAATTCTATCAGGACATATCAATCAATGCATTGTTTACCAGTAAATTACGCAAAGGACAAATCCTTTTCCACATTAGTAACTGACGCAATGGTGTTGAGGTTGGCTCGCTCGGCGAGCTGGTTCATTGTTCCACTGGTGTTTCATTACCATGCTGGATAACATCATCAATGCAGCCTCCGATGAAGCGTCCGTGTGTTTTCCCACCTGGTTTTTAAACTCTGGAGTTCATTGAGCTGGATTGCCTCTCTTCCGGTTTTCCATCATAGTGGAGTGTATATGGGGTTGAGTAGCGAACTTCAACAGTAACCAGAGATAATGGGAACTGCAGATGCTGGAGAATCCAAGATAACAAAGTGTGAAGCTGGATGAACACAGCAGGCCAAGCAGCATCTCAGGGGCACAAAAGCTGACGTTTCGGGCCTAGACCCTTCATCAGAGAGTTCAACAGTCACCATCCCAGCACGCACAAACGAAACTGCATGTGAACACTATTTAAATGGACACCAACAAACGGCAGCAACAAGGAACTACGCCTAGAGGAAGAGGAATACCTTTTCTAGGTTTTCAAGGATCACGGATATCCAAAAAAACTGGGTCAGAAGATGCCTACACGAACAACATCAGGAAGTTATTACATGCCCTGACACACTCATTACACTACCCTACATCGGGAACGCATCGGAACTAACCACAAGACTCCTATGACCACTGGGCATGACAGTGGCACACAAGCCCACATCAACCCTTCAACAACTGCTCACCCGAACTAAAGACCCACTCCCCGCCATGGACAGGACTAATGTCATTATGAGATCCTCTGCAGAGACTGTAAGAAACACTACATCGGACAAACAGGAAGGAAACTAACAACAAGAGTACACGAACGTCAACTGGCTACAAAAAGACACGACCAATACTCACTCATCTCAATCCACATGGACAAGGAGAACCACCAATTTGACTGGGATGACACCAAAATCCTGGAACAAGCTAAGCAGAGACAGGCACGGGAATTCCTAGAAGGCTTATACTCCATGAAGAAAGCCACGAATAACCACACAGAACTCAACCCGATATACACTCCACTACAAAGGAAAATTGAAAGTGAGGTAATCCAGCTCAACGGACTCCAGAGGGAAAACACACTGATGCTTCATCGGAGGCTGCACTGATGATGTTACCCAGCACGGTAACGAAACGTCTGCAGATCAACAAACCACCTCAGCGAGCCAACCAACCTCAACACCCATAACCCGAGCTACAAATCTACTCTAAAACTTCAGTTACACAATGGTGTTAAGTGAAAAGCTGCAACAAACAAAAAGCATACATTACATACTGTAAAAAGATCAGACATGGTAGAGGCACAAATTAAGCCGGCAAATGAAAGTCAAGAGGTTGGAAAAAAATTCTGACCATAAAATGGGTACTTTTAGTGGATTTGGAATGAGGATATTGCTCACCCCAACATGCAGGAATCTAAAATAAACCTGAGAAACAAAAGCAATTTAGTAAATTGCTGTGGCATATCTCGAGTTTCACACTCATTCCTCACAAAATATGCATTACATTAAGATCCATAACAATATTTAACAATAAAAACAGCAAACTAACTATTTTTTTCAATGTACTACATCAATCTAAAAACAGTATCACCAAGAGTTTCTGCAGAACTGTTTGGATAAGAAGTCATAGACCTGAAGCGTAGACTGCGATTTTACCAACCCATTGAAGGGGAGCCTGGATATTGGAAAGGGCACATTAATGATGATGAAAGGTATAGTAATAGATATCAATGGTTTAATGGCCCAAGAGGATATGCTCAGCTGCAACAGTGGCAGTGTTATAGCCTTCTGCTGATGAGAAATGGGCAACCACTCAAACCAATGTATCAACGTGCCAAGCATTTCACCAGCATTGGAATGAAACAATTCACTCCCTTCTGACTGGTACTTCGAAAACACCTGTTTCCTGTATGGGATCGGGATGTGGGAAGGAGTGTTGTTAAGAGTCTTAGGTCCCTGCCTAATTTTGTCACAAGGATACATTAACCCTTTGAAGTCACGATGAAAGCACACTCACCGACTTCCTATGGCCTCTACGGTAGTCATCACCCACAATTGCACAGCAAAGACCGTGGAGCTGCCAGCTCTGTGATTGGGGAAGACCTGCCAGCTCTTCTTAATTGGTCGAGTAATAGCCATGGCTCCACTATCTGCCAACAGAGCCTCGGGTCATGCATTTCATCCGAACATTGAAACATCAACTCAAGATGGAAGAATTCCTTTCATTATTTCTCCCTATCTTCACAGATATGGACAGTGCTGCTGACAATTTTCAGCATTTACTGTTTTCAGTTCAGTATTTTGTGAAATATACAAACCCTTGTAAAAAAAGCTCTAGTTTCTGGGAAAAAAAAGCTCCAGTTTCTAATTTTAGGAACATAAACATTTTAATGCCAAATAAGGGTAAAATTGTAATAAGTTCACACCCTTCAAAAGGGTGGTTGCAAACTGTAAATATTTCCTGCCACATCATATGTATATGTTATTGACTAATCAGTTGCAGCAAAGTCCTACTGCAAAATGAGTTTGTGATTTGTGAGCTGTATGTCCAAACAATTCAAACTCATGGCTATGAAATCTAAAATATGCAACTGAAGAGCTTCTTGCTGTCCTTGGATGAAATAGAGAACTAATGTGGACTAATTGTAAAAGGACTACTATCTGGCAAATAGTACTGGAAGATGTCCTTTGTTGCCCTGCTGGTTCCTTTTCCCTTCTATTTTAATCTTTTGTTTTCATGGCTTGTTTTCTCCCGGCTATCTCTCCCTCACGTTTTCTTTTGAGCAGATAAAAATATTTCTTTCTTTCTGTTGTCTTCCTTTCCCTTGCTTTTACCATTTTCTTCCCTGTCTCCAGAAATAGGCTCTTTGCAGTTTCTTCAGTCAAATCTCTTGGTTGTTTATCACACCTGTTGTCCTGTTTCTCAATTTAACTTAATACGAATTTAATTTAAAACAATCAGAACAGGTCAAGTACATATAAACTTTTAGCTGCAGTCCAATTGGTGTATTCACTTTATGTTCAGTAGCCTGGCAATATGCATGACCACCACAGACAGAAAGAGGTATTGCATATGGTAATGTTTTAGTTAATGAGGAATAAAGATGCAATAAAATAAGATAATTAGTAATACCCTGTTGTGTGGCATTATCACCTGTATTAAATTGACTTTAAACATATCTAGTAACTGGCTGCTCAAGACTTGACATCCATGAGACATTCTGGGTCTTCAGCAGCAGTATTGTACTCCGAGACAATCATCAACCCTACGATCGAGCATATTTCCATTCTACCATTATCATCAAATCAGAGATCAATCCTGGTTCAATAAAGGGCACAACAGAGCATGCCATGCGCAGCACAGGCACGCCTGGTTACAAATCAGGGCGAAGTATTTGCCAAATGGCTTAAATAGGCAGGTGCTGAACAGAGTTGAACAACTTCACAACCAACTGACCACATCAAAGATATGTAATATTGCCACACCAATGGTGGAGGATAATTAAACAACTCACAAGGAGGAACCAACGCCACAAATATCCTTCTCAATGATTCAGGTCAGTACAAAAAATTAGCGTCAAGCATTTGCAATGTTCTTCAACCAGAAGTGCCAACTGGGTGATACATTTCAGCCTCTTCCAGAAGTCCCAGCATCACAAATGCTTGCCATCAGCCAATACAATTCATGCCATTGATACCAATTAATGCATGAAAGCATCAGATCCCATAAAGGCAATGGGCCTGACAACATACTGCAACAGTATTCAGGACGTGCACTCCAGAATTTTCTGTGCCCTTAGCCAAAGTGTTCCGGTATAGCTGCTTTGTGGGCAATGTGGAAAATTGCCCAGGTATATCCAATACACAAACACAGAACAATTCTAACAAGCAATACGACCATCCATCAGTCTACTCTCAACTATCAGTTAAATATTGAAAGTGCCATCAAGTATTATGTCAAAAGACTTGCTAATCAGTAACCTGTTATTAATGCCCAGTTTGGGCTCCTTCAGGGCCACACAGCTCCTGGCCTCTTGACAGCTTTGATTCAAAAAATGGATAACCAAGCTGAATTCTGGAGGTGAGGTGAGAGTGATAACCCTTAACTGCAAGGCAGCATTTGACCAATGGAAATCGGAGTAAATTCTCTGCTGTTTGGAGTCATACATGGCTGATAGGAAGATGGTTGTGGCTGTGGGAGGTCAATCATTTCAGCTCCAGGGCATCTCTGCAGGAGTACCTCAGGATAGCTTCCTAAGCCCAAACATCTTCAGCTGCTTCATCAATGACTTTCCTCCATCAGAAGATCTGAAGTGGGGATGTTCACTGATGATTGCAGAGTGTTCAGCACCATTTACTGTTCCTCAGATACTGAAGCAGTCTATATCCAAATCCAGGACAACTTGGGAAATAGAGATAATAAAATGTGAGGCTGGATGAACACAGCAGGCCCAGCAGCATCTCAGGAGCACAAAAGCTGACATTTCGGGCCTAGACCCTTCATCAGAGAGGGGGATGGGGTGAGGGAACTGGAATAAATAGGGAGAGAGGGGGAGGCAGACCGAAGATGGAGAGAAAAGAAGATAGGTGGAGAGGAGAGTATAGGTGGGGAGGTAGGGAGGGGATAGGTCAGTCCAGGGAAGATGGACAGGTCAAGGAGGGTGGGATGAGGTTAGTAGGTAGGAGATGGAGGTGCGGCTTGGGGTGGGAGGAAGGGATGGGTGAGAGGAAGAACAGGTTAGGGAGGCAGAGACAGGTTAGACTGTTGTTGGGATGCAGTGGGTGGAGGGGAAGAGCGGGGATGGTTGTGTGGTGCAGTGGGGGGAGGGGATGAGCTGGGCTGGTTTTGGGATGCGGTGGGGGAAGGGGAGATTTTGAAGCTGGTGAAGTCCACATTCTTGCCATTGGGCTGCAGGGTTCCCAAGCGGAATATGAGTTGCTGTTCCTGCAACCTTCGGGTGGCATCATTGTGGCACTGCAGGAGGCCCATGATGGACATGTCATCTAAAGAATGGGAGGGGGAGTGGAAATGGTTTGCGACTGGGAGGTGCAGTTGTTTATTGCGAACCGAGCGGAGGTGTTCTGCAAAGCGGTCTCCAAGCCTCCGCTTGGTTTCCCCAATGTAGAGAAAGCCACACCGGGTACAGTGGATGCAGTATACCACATTGGCAGATGTGCAGGTGAACCTCTGCTTAATGTGGAAAGTAATCTTGGGGCCTGGGATAGGGGTGAGGGTGGAGGTGTGGGGGCAAGTGTAGCATTTCCTGCGGTTGCAGGGGAAGGTGCCGGGTTGGAGGGGATTGGAGGGCAGTGTGGAGCGAACAAGGGAGTCACGGAGAGAGTGGTCTCTCCGGAAAGCAGACAGGGGTGGGGATGGAAAAATGTCTTGGGTGGTGGGGTAGGGTTGTAGATGGCGGAAGTGTCGGAGGATGATGCGTTGTATCCGGAGGTTGGTGGGGTGGTGTGTGAGAACGAGGGGGATCCTCTTTTGGCGGTTGTGGCGGGGGCGGGGTGTGAGGGATGTGTTGCGGGAAATGCGGGAGACGCGGTCAAGGGCGTTCTCGACTACTGTGGGGGGAAAGTTGCGGTCCTTGATGAGCTTGGACATCTGGGACGTGCGGGAGTGGAATGCCTCATCGTGGGAGCAGATGCGGCGGAGGCGGAGGAATTGGGAATAGGGGATGGAATTTTTGCAGGAGGGTGGGTGGGAGGAGGTGTATTCTAGGTAGCTGTGGGAGTCGGTGGGCTTGAAATGGACATCAGTTACAAGCTGGTTGCCTGAGATGGAGACTGAGAGATCCAGGAATGTGAGGGATGTGCTGGAGATGGCCCAGGTGAACTGAAGGTTGGGGTGGAAGGTGTTGGTGAAGTGGATGAACTGTTCGAGCTCCTCTGGGGAGCAAGAGGCGGCGCCGATACAGTCATCAATGTAACGGAGGAAGAGGTGGGGTTTACAACTGCACCTCCTAGTCGCAAACCATTTCCATTTCCACTCCCCCTCCCATTCTTTAGATGACATGTCCAGCATGGGCCTCCTGCAGTGCCACAATGCTGCCACCCGAAGGTTGCAGGAACAGCAACTCATATTCTGCTTGGGAACCCTGCAGCCCAATGGTATCAATGTGGACTTCACCAGCTTCAAAATCTCCCCTTCCCCCACCGCATCCCAAAACCAGCCCAGTTCGTCCTCTCCCCACACTGCACCACACAACCAGCCCAGCTCTTCCCCTCCACCCACTGCATCCCAAAAACAGTCTAACCTGTCTCTGCCTCCCTAACCTGTTCTTCCTCTCACCCATCCCTTCCTCCCACCCCAAGCCGCACCTCCATCTCCTACCTCCTTTCCTCATCCCACCTCCTTGACCTGTCCGTCTTCCCTGGACTGACCTATCCCCTCCCTACCTCCCCACCTATACTCTCCTCTCCACCTATCTTCTTTACTCTCCATCTTCGGTCCGCCTCCCCCTCTCTCCCTATTTATTCCAGTTCCCTCTCCCCATCCCCCTCTCTGATGAAGGGTCTAGGCCTGAAACGTCAGCTTTTGTGCTCCTGAGATGCTGCTGGGCCTGCTGTGTTCATCCAGCCTCACATTTTATTATCTTGGATTCTCCAGCATCTGCAGTTCCCATTATCACTGATACAACTTGGGAAATATACAGGTTTTAGGTGACAAGTGTCTTGTTAGGTTTGCACACAACTGCCAGGTAATGACTATCGCCAAGACAGAATGTTACTATTGACCACAAACCCCTTTGCTCCCGCACTTCTTATTTTATAGTGCCCTTCAATGTACTTCCTACCAAAATGCATCACCTCACACTTCTCTGCAAAAGGCCTTTGATCACAGGCTCAAGCTTGCATTGAAAAGTGTGCTCAAAAACATTTTGCAACAAACTCAGGTCAGTGAGATAAGTTTAAATCTGAAACTTATTTTCAATTAATGAACGTGATAGTGTCTATATTACCGAGGAAATGCTAAGTTTCAGTGTGAGACATACATTGCTGGCATGTATGCAACAGGTTTGCAACCTCATTATGTTGCAGACGAAGATTTTCATAAACATATGAAAATGAAAAAATAAAAAATTCTTTGCTGAAAGGGATAAAGAAAATTTACAGCTTTGAAGGGCATGATACATGATAGACCTGACATAAATCATCATAAGAGAAGACAGAAATTTTCTTCCAAGTATTATGTTCTTAGGAAGGAATAGTTTAAAGAAGCGCCACTCATTATGCTCATCTACCTTGATAGGAATAGAGCTTAATTTCATTTTGCCTGAATGCATTACAAGGTAATAACATTGTTCTCTGTAGGTTCTTCAGATGATAAATTGATTTTAATGTATTAAACTTAGAGTTCCCAATTGTTTAACATAGTACACTTCAATAACATACTGCATGCTTCAAAATGCTGTAATTGCAACACTATGTGGCAAAATATTATTTAAATGAGGTTAAAATTACATCAGCCGCTGCAAAAATAATTTATAGGGGTTATTAGCAGTCTATTCATGTGACAGTCCATTAATTTATGACTAGTTTTCAATGTCACCCAATTATGTTGTGAGATAAATTCCATGCAACTTACAGAAAAACATTTTTGTTGGTTTCTATATTTACCTTGACAAGGAATGTTAGTGCCAAAAAATGGGACTCCCTTAAGTTATTCATTGTCAGCAACAAATTCTTCTAGCTTTGAATTAGGATGCAAAGCTTCTCATCTACCAAGACCTCAGAGGACAGCTTGTTTTTGGGCAATGACAATTTTTATATAGACATGCTAGTGTCTGAGTCAGAGTGCTGGAATCGGCTCAGTTTTGCAGTGAGCTCACACTTTACGAAAACAGATTTTGAGCATTAGACCTTCACAAGAAGCAAATATAGAAATCATTGTCAAGAAGGAAAACATTATGTTGAAGTAACGTGCAAGTTGAGCCATTTCGGATCAATGCCTAGTTTAAATGACATTCTAATATCCTCTCAATTACATCAAACAACATTCTATTAAAAAAAAGCAATATACTTGTAATAGACAAGTGAATAAGAACCTCAGATGGTTATAGTGGGCATTGATATTTGCACATAATCGTGAGCTGCAAGAAGGCTATCACTTTTTCTTTTTTTCTCTCTGTTTTTGTTAGAGAAACTAATTCTTTCAAAATGGCTCATTTTAGACCTGCGTGGATCATTGAATTTACTGTATTGAAGAACAGAAAGAAGCCTTTTTGTCCATTGGGTCTGCACTTATTCATTACAAGAGCTCTCATCTCATCTCCCAGTATTTGGCCTGTAACCTTGTATGTGATAACATTTTAAGTATTCATTCAAAAACTTACTAAATGTTGTGATGGTTCTCATCTACCACATTTTCAGGCAGTCAGAAGCAGACAGTCACCACCTGCTGGCTGAGAACAACCTTCTTGAAAACTCCTCCAAGGTTCATGAGTCTATGGCCCTTGGCCAAGGTGAAGAGTTATTTCTGATCTACCCTATCCACACCCCTCATAATTTTGAAGGCCTCAGTTATGTCTTGCATTAGCGCCAGGTAAACAATCTCAGCCGATTTTATCTCTCCTCATGGCTGGAATACTCCAACCTCAACAACATCCTGGTGAACTTTCACTGCAAACTCTCCAGTACAATCATATTCTTCCAAAGGTGTGGTGACCAGAGCTGCAAACATGACTCTGGTTGTGGTGTGATCTTGTATTCAATGCCTTAATTAATACAGACAAGAATTCCTATGCCTTCCTAACAATATCATCTATTTGTCCTGTTGCCTTCAAGGGCTTATGGATATGCACACCAACGTTCTTCTGACTCTCTTTGCGTCCTAGTGTCTTATCATTCATCCTTGCCTTGTTGCCCCTTCCAAGAATCATTACATTACACATTTCAGGTTTAAACTCTATTCTGCCCATCTCGTGGAATGACCAGGTTAAACTCCCTAATATATTTATAAAATGTCTTGGAATTTTCAAATGAGGCTCCAACGAATTTGAGGATATCACATGGTTTTTGGTGAAGATTTGAGAAATCCAGCTCTGGATCCTGACGCAGCCATGTGTGTCATTCCTGGCTCCTGATAGTCTAGCCAATGTAATGCCTACGTATTGTTATCAAGAAATAAATAACTTGTTGTTTAGACAAGTGCCTCTTCTCATTTGGACTCACTGGTGGTTCTTCCTCTACCACTGTTAACTGATCATTCCCTTAGATACAGCACAGAACATCATGATGAATGGCAGGCAGTCTACATGAACTACAAACATGTAGATTACATAAGCATGTGACAGTAACATTTAGACTACCTTGATGTATGGTGGAAATTGCTTGTGCAGTCATTTAAAATGTGAACATTAGTGAGTTCTAACATTGTCTATAGCTCGAGTCAGGAGTGAAATACAGCTTATTATAGAAGTGGCTTGGAGAAGAAGGAAAATTAGTAATTCTGGTGATACAACTCAAATTCTGTTGTTTCAGCTTGTTGTGCAACATTCATGGTGTTTTAGAGTCACAGACTCATGCGACACAGAAACAGGCTCTTCGGCCCAACTTATTCATGCCAACCAAGTTTCCGAAGCGAAACTAGTCCCATTTGCCTGGGGTTGGTCCCTGAATGTTTTCTATCCATGTGCCTGTCCAAATGTTCTTTATGTGTTGTAATTGTACTCACCTCCACCTCTTCTTCTGACAGCTCATTCCACATATGCATCACCATGTGTGTGAAAAAGTTGGCCCTCTGGTCCCTGTTATATCATTCCCTTCTCACCTTAAACCGATGCCATCCAGTTTTGGGCTCCCATACCCTAGGAAAATGACTGTGGCTATTCACCTTACATACGCCCTTCATGGTTTTATAAATCTCCTTGAGATTACTTCTCAGCCTCCTACACTCCAGGGAACAAAGTCCCAGTCTATTCAAGCCTCTCCTCATAACTCAAACATTCCATGCTCAAAAACATCCTGGTGTATCTTTTTTGTACCCTTTTCCAGTTTAGTAACATTCTTCTGAGAGCAGGGTGACCAGGATTGTAAGCAGTATTCCAAATATTTCTTGTAACATAACATCCCAACTCCTGTACTTAACAGATATAATGGGAACTGCAGATGCTGGAGAATCCGAGATAACAAAGTGTGGAGCTGAATGAACATAGCTCCACACTTTGTTACCCTGTACTTAACATTCTGTTTGACAAAGGCAAGCATGCCAAATGCCTTCTTCACCACCCTGTCTACCTGTAACACCACTTTCAAGGAACTATGTACTTGTACCCCGACATTTCTGTGTTCAACAGCACCTCTTAGGCCCCTACCATTAACTGTGTTATTCCTGCCCTGGTTTGTCTTACCAAAATGCAACACCTCACATTTATCTAAACTAAACTCCCTCTCCCAATCCTCAGCCTTCTGGCCCAGTTGATTAAAATCCTGTTGCACTTTTAGATCATATTCCTCATTGTCCATCAATTTTGGTGTTGTCCACAATCAAACTAATTATGCCTCCTATATTCTCATCCAAATTGTTTACATGAATGGCAAACAACAGAGGAGCTTGGAACATGAAGAGCTGAGAGATTTTGGAATCTCTGTTTTCAAAATATTGACTGCTGCAAATAGTTTGCGGCTTTTATTTTAAAGAATCCCTGTGAAAGACACATACTAGAGAGTGTGTCTGAACATGTATCAGTGTTATCACTGTATCTGTTTTACCTGTGAAGTAAAGCGAAGAATATTTGCCCTTTTTGTCAAGTTTGAGAGCTAACAAAAAGATTTTTTAGTTACCTTTCAATGCTCGATGCTTGATTGTGCTGGCTGTCATGTAAATATCAAGGGTTCTTCCTCCAGAGGAATATGTCAAACATGTCTAAGCCGCGTGGAATTATACACTGCGAAATCAAAATTCAGTAAACAATGCCAGAGAGAAAAAAAAATAAACCAGAGAACCAATTTGTATGTTCTGCTTTGATATGCTGAAATATCCTCTCTCATTCAGAATCAAAGTTTAATACTGCGTGCCATGTTCCGAGGTGATGACACTTAATTTGTCAGTCAAATTGTAAAAATACCAATTACTTTATTGCTTGAAATTCTCGTTAAGGCCACATGCAATGAACCCTTCTTTCTACACATTTCATTCTCAAAGAATATGCAGTAGCTCTGAACTACAGGTAAAAATCTGTCATTTGGTCTACATATGTAGGATTAAGTTCATGTGATAGTTTCATGTTTTATTCCAGTGAACAATTAAAATGAAAAAGCAAGACCGTTTTCTTCAGTACATGTAATTTATGAAACTGCGTCAAAATGACTTTGAAGAGTTGGTGGATTATATTATTCCCAATTTTTAATTTTATGCTTTAATTCAATACTGCTACATGCACATTGAGACACCAGTCTGGAATAACTCAAGTTGTGGGTGACTTCATATCTGCCCCAGAGGATGCTTGCTCCTTATCACTGAGTAAGGCTCTTCAACTCCTTATGTACTGTAACACTCTTTTATTTACATCTGTACATATAAGGATATCAGCTCTTTTGCACTGTGTCTAAGTTCCCTGTCCACATATTGTCATGCATATTGAATTAACCACAAGGGCAAACACAAAGTGGAAAACCATGCGCCCATAACAAATGATGAAAGCTTTGTGAAGTCATCGCAATAACTCCTTCCAATTGACTTGTTCCTCAATTTACTGCCCCTGAGCTATGCTTATTACAAAGGCTTCTGACACCAGTTGTTTTACATAAATCAAGAATAACTATTGATTATTAATGGAAAGTACTTCACAATATTCTAGGAATTGCAACGATTGAAACACTTAAAACTAACTACCTGACTATTAGCACAAAATCCCGTCTTGTCTCTAAGCAGGCACTTAAACGTAACAGACAAGGCAAATGCTTAGGAGTGGAGTCCTTGACGAGGTGATGGTGAACCTCAGGTGAGCAGTTCTGACCTCTGAATGTGGTAAACTGCTCTGAGCAGCTGGAAGACAGTTGGTGAAGGAAGAACTTCAGCCTTTGAAAGAGTTGCGATTTGGGTTAGCTTCTTCTTCAGCGCAGTGTCTTCATGGTACCCCATCACTCACAGCACAGTTTCTCACCGAATAGTCTTCCAATTCATCCTTTATTGCTCCAGTCACAGTTATAAGTTCTTTGCGTCAAGCAGTGTCTCTGTGGTTCCCTAGCAAGCAGACACTCAGTGTGTCTCCTCTGCTCAAATTCTACTCACCGACTGCACGTGCAGTGCTGCAGGGTTTGGCTTTACAAATTTGCCATCTCATTTTCCCCTCACAATTGTACCTTTTCTTTCTGGTCATTATTATACCTGTTGCAAAGCCATGTGTTAAACTCTATTTTAGCTTTGGTTGGGTTTCTACAGTGTGGTGGGATGACTCAAGAGTGGTCTTTTGGGGAGCTAATTGAATCATGAACCATCTACAGCAGAATCCTAAAAAAATTCTGAAAACATTACTTTTAGAAATTTGTTATTTAAAGGAAAACTTACAAAAACTGATAGGGTTGTAACAAGATAACAAAGTGTGAAGCTGGATGAACACAGCAGGCCAAGCAGCATCTTAGGAGCACAAAAGCTAACGTTTTGGGCCTAGACCCTTCATCAGGTTATAACAATATTCATTCTAGACTAGTGTCTCCGCTTTGATCCATGTCATGTCTTGTTCGACCATCATGACTGACATGAGTCTCATCAAACTGCATAAACCTTTTCTGTTCTCTGAGAATCATTGAAATAGTAATAATGAGTGTGTTTTGGTTCAATTATAAGCTAAGCTCAGCTAAGCTATGAATTCTACAATAGGTCAATCACTGGGTTCTATCCAGATCTGGATAGAAAAACTACTGTGACACGTGTATACGAGATAACAAAGCGTGGAGCTGGATGAACACAGCAGAATCTGTGGGAGCACAACAGCTGACGTCTAGGCCCAAAACATCAGCCTTTGTGTTCCTAAGATGCTGCTTGGCCTGCTGTGTTCATCCAGCTCCACACTTTGTTATCTTGGATTCTCCAGCATCTGCAGTTCCCATTATTTCTGTGACATGGGCATGACTGGTTTACAAATGGTTTTTTACTAATTGCTGGTAACTATAAAAATAAGTGTCAAATTAGTTGACATGCTGGATATTTTGTTGACCCTGAACCTGGTCACCGTGGCAGCAGTAAGGGTGGGAAATGGGTGGAGGCGAGATCGTGGCAACATGGTGGAATTAAAAGGACACGTTTGGCACTGCGAAAGGTAAAAATCTATTAGTCTCTGACAGCTACACTGCTTTGATTACAGGCCATAGTGTAATCCAGCTTCATGTTTATGACATGGAAGAGGATTACATTTTGTGACAGTGTACCATGGAGTGCTGCTGGGCGAAAACACATTTTATCAAAGCTTTTCATCTTGCATTTAGTAGTATGATTTAGAAGAGAGACCAACATAAGCAAAAAGCAATATTTATATTGCACAAGCAGAAAGTGCTGATTGGTCTTCCTCTCATACAGTCTGTTGTTGTCCCTTTGGGTTGATATTTCTTGTGAATTGTATGGCAAGGGACAAAGCTTCAACATTCATCTTTTTTCAAGAATACGCAAGTTCTCTACTACAGAACAAATGCAAGAGCACATCTTGATAATTTTTTTTATAGTTTGAATGGTTCTAATGGTGATTGAAGCAGTCATGTCATAGCCTTTGCTTTCAAAATATTTTTGTCCTCTTAGGAACATCTATTATATCTGAAATCTTTCGATTAGAGCTGTTTGAAATCTAATGGTTGGTAGTAGGGATGTGGCATTTAAAGGTCATGAGTTCAGATGTCTGTAGCAAAGAGATGTTTATATTTCAGTACTAATTGACAGCCTTGGGGGTGCACAGAGGATAGCAAGTATAGTAAGTTGATTTGTCATGTAGAAGTAGCCTTCTAAGTTTACAAGTAATGTGAATTGTTTGAACAGAGAAGTGAATCCGAGCAGGTAACATCCAACGCTAATAGTGAGAAATGTTCCATTCCTAACAGTTTCATCCTACATATCACTAGTTTGTTTAAAAGCAGAAGTAAATTGTATGCTGAAAACCAAGACTTTATTGGGAAAAATCTTCCTGCTCTGAATGAACAAGTACAGAGTGCTGACAAGTTTCCCATGAAATCCTTGGATCAGATTCTTAGCATTTCTAAAAGATATTCAGCAATTCTTCATATTAACTGGACAGAATCTGTCTCCCTCAATCTCCTCGGTGACCTAACAAGGGATAAACGGTGTTTGAGCATTTTAGTAATGAATAAGTTCACTGCCATATCGTCTGTTTCTCGTGACAGCTCTTCAGAATACGTTACAACCAAAATGGGATTGTTGCAGTGACTTGCAAAGCTGCTACTTCAGCAAGGGATTCAGCCGCTATCATAAACTGCAAGAGTGAAGCCTTTGCAATTCATAAATGCATTAATCAGAGCCCAAGTACTTGGCTACAGGCCCTAACTCAGCCAATGTTATTTGTTAATTTGTACAGATGACTACAGTTTGAAAATTGATAATTTGATGAGTACTGGTGATTTTTTCTTGTTTTTGCAGGACTTCATTGTCCTGCGACCAGACCTTCTCACAAGTAAGAAGAGTTTTACAACTGTGTATTTTTGCAATAGTAGGTTTAATTAGGGAAGTGTTTTCAATAGTGAGTGGGATGTTCATTGGAGGCGCAGTGTGAACTCAATGGGTCGAATGGCCTGCTTCCATACTGTAGGGATTCTATGGTTCCATGAACAGATTGATTGGAAAATCCATGCTCAATTCATTCAAAAGTAATATGAGCAGAAAGTAAGGGTAGAATTTTCCAATTTCCCAGTTCAACTCTATTGTCAAGAGAGATTCATGCTATCCATTCCCTCTGTAGTTCAGAGTGACAGTTCTCAAACAACCTTCTGTTGTTGGCCTCACGAGTTAGTGAATCAAATTCTTGGGTGGCTTTCTCAGGGACTCCTGTGGGTAGAGACAAGGGGGTTTTCACTGCTGCTGGGATCTTCAGGGTTCCATGCATCGTCATAAAGACCAGCTACATCACCACTTCAAATGCTGTAAGCCAGGAACTGGTTCCAACTCTCAGCATTCAACACACGACCCAGCAAAGTAAGAGGAAAACCTGTTCTCTGCTTTGAAGACAGGGAGCTAGCGATGGGATCAGCAGATATATGCTCTGATCACAGGTTAATAATTAGTTTCACAGTGAAGGACTGGAGAAGTGGAAGTGTCTGTGTTTCTCCCATCTAGCAATATCAGATATACTGAGGTTTGGAAAATGAAACTGCAACCTGGGTCTCAGAGTCTGGTGTTCTATGGGCCTGGAGTGTGCTGCAAAGGCAACAGCTGAAGAACATCCAGCTGTCAACCCTTCACCTGTCACTCACTGCTTTCTGGAAACAAGACACATTCAGCAATGCTGCTGTTATCAAGGAAACAGGACAAATCCTTCCAGTGAAACTGCATAACTGAGAAACCTGAAACCAACCGCTCACCTGCCAAAATCAGTACTACCACACCACCCAACTGACTGGTGCCAATGTTTCATCATTTACTCCTCTTGGATCGATTTGTATACCTTTGTCCCCCCAAACAGTTTGATGTTACTTCACTTGTTTCTGATCTACATGTGTTGCACTTGTATTTTTTTTCAAATTTTGGTAACAAATAAATACACTCTTTACTAAACATATTAAAAAAAACCCTGGTGAAATTGTTCCTTTTAAAACATCAATGCATTGGAATGGGAAAAATTTCCAAAGGAAGGGGATTCCATGTTCATATTAAGCTAATTACAACCAATTGACTAAGTAGGGTTGAATAAAGAAGGAGAGCTCGCTCCTCCCTCCTCACCTCACACAGTGGCTCAGTGGTGAGAATTACTGTCTCACAATGCCAGGAATGCAGGTTCAATTCCAGCCTTGGGTGAATACATGGAGTTTGCACATCCTCCCATGGGTTTCCGTTGGGTGCTCCGGTTTCCTCCCACAGTACAGTTTAGGTGGATTGGCCATGCTAAATTGCCCTGTGGTATTGAAGGATATGCAGGCTAGGTGGTTAGCCATGGTAAATGCAGGATTATGGGGAAAGGGTAAAGGTCTGCGTAGGATGCTGTTCACAGAGCTGGTGCGGATTCATTGGCTCAAATGGCCTCAATCCACACTGTAGGTATTCTATGTATATGGAGTATATTATCCAGCAATCTTTATGACCATTTATTTCTCGTGTGAAAATTTAACCTGAACAATAGATAAAACAATATTGCTTTAAGCTTTCAACTAAGTGTCTGACTACCTTGTTCACTTATCACATGAAACTGTATCCAAGGAGTCCTATTAAGAGTTCCAGTAAATTCTATTTGGAATCATCTTGACTTGACAACTCAAATAATCCAATGAATCTGCCAAATTTAAAAACTCTTATTGTCCTCCGAATTCTGAAGAGACCTTCAATGCAGGTTCACATTTTTATTTAAACGCGGCTATTGTTTTCATGATTACTATTAATCACTCAAGTCACAAGCCAATTTTAAAAGAGAATACTTGAGTTATCAGCATGCTCCTAATAGTAAAAGCACAAATATGGAGTGTACTTTGTGTTATTCAAAATTTGAAGTCAGCTTTTGCATAAATGTTCCAGGCCTTGGTGTGTATTCGAAATATGAGAGCAGCTCTAACTCTTGCAAATAGCTGAATGTTGTAACAAAAAAGCTATCCATTTATCTATTGTCAAAAATATCTCACCAATCCACTGTTCTCAAAGCTCAATTCATCTTCAGTGATCTGCTTTTTGCAGTTTGAATGTTTTCTCTTTTGCAAGATGACATGTGGGGAAAGTTAACCTCTTTATTTTTAATTCTGAACAATTAGTATAAACTGCTCTTTGGCCTGCCCTATTTATTGTGACACTTTATGGTGGAAATTATTGGAGTTATGTCAGGGCAAATTACATTCATTCTTGATGCCTTGACATATTACATGATCTTTACCCAGTGTGTGCCTGAAGCAGACAGCATTGACACATTGCAGATGTCAGTGAGAGGAAGTGAACGAAGAGAGTGGAAGGATAGAGGAGCAGGGTGGTAAAAATATTTCATGACATTAAGGTTGAAAAAAAGTGAGGAAATAATGGAGACATTGAAAGCAGGACCATGTGTGGAAGCTGTTTTTACCGAGCAGGAGATGGTTGACTTATTTGATGTGGAAAGGGAACAAAAAGGATTTGCACAAGTAAATTGCGAAAGTATTCTCAGTATGTTTTCTGAAACTGAACAAACATTAGTTTGGCATCATATAAGATGCAATTGAGGAACATTAAAATTGTAAAAGTTCTGGCACCAATATTTCAGAAAATCATTGAAAACTATTCCTGGATTCTGGAGGTCCCCAGGTTTTGAAGCCAGCCATTTCTCCGATTTTCAAGAAAAGATGCAATAGGTCATTTGGTAAACTGGATACCAGTGCGTTTGATATCCATTATGTGTAAAGTTACATATGTCATAACTTAAGAGTATGAAGTATCTAGATGAAAATAAAATCAAACTTGGTTAAGACATTCCACTCCCGCACATCCCAGATGTCCAAGTTCTTTAAAGACCGCAACTTTCCCCCCACAGTGATCGAGAACGCCCTTGACCGCGTCTCCCGTATTTCCCGCAACACATCCCTCACACCCCGCCCCCGCCACAACCGCCCCAAGAGGATCCCCCTCGTTCTCACACACCACCCTACCAACCTCCGGATACGACGCATTATCCTCCGACACTTCCGCCATTTACAATCCGACCCAACCACCCAAGACATTTTTCCATCCCCTCCCCTGTCTGCTTTCCGGAGAGACCACTCTCTCCGTGACTCCCTTGTTCGCTCCACACTGCCCTCCAACCCCACCACACCCGGCACCTTCCCCTGCAACCGCAGGAAATGTTACACTTGTCCCCACACCTCCTACCTCACCCCCATCCCAGGCCCCAAGATGACATTCCACATAAAGCAGAGGTTCACCTGCACATCTGCCAATGTGGTATACTGCATCCACTGTACCCGGTGCGGCTTCCTCTACATTGGGGAAACCAAGCGGAGGCTTGGGGACCGCTTTGCAGAACACCTCCGCTCAGTTCGCAACAAACAACTGCACCTCCCAGTCGCAAACCATTTCCACTCCCCCTCCCATTCTCTAGATGACATGTCCATCATGGGCCTCCTGCACTGCCACAATGATGCCACCCGAAGGTTGCAGGAACAGCAACTCATATTCCGCCTGGGAACCCTGCAGCCATATGGTATCAATGTGGACTTCACCAGTTTCAAAATCTCCCCTTCCCCTACTGCATCCCTAAACCAGCCCAGTTCGTCCCCTCCCCCCACTGCACCGCACAACCAGCCCAGCTCTTCCCCCCCACCCACTGCATCCCAAAACCAGTCCAACCTGTCTCTGCCTCCCGAACCGGTTCTTCCTCTCACCCATCCCTTCCTCCCACCCCAAGCCGCACCCCCAGCTACCTACTAATCTCATCCCACCTCCTTGACCTGTCCGTCTTCCCTGGACTGACCTATCCCCTCCCTACCTCCCCACCTACACTCTCTCCACCTATCTTCTTTACTCTCCATCTTCGGTCCGCCTCCCCCTCTCTCCCTATTTATTCCAGTTCCCTCTCCCCATCCCCCTCTCTGATGAAGGGTCTAGGCCCGAAACGACAGCTTTTGTGCTCCTGAGATGCTGCTTGGCCTGCTGTGTTCATCCAGCCTCACATTTTATTATCTTCAAACTTGGTTAATATGGGTTCATGAGATCAATGTTGCCAATCTGAAGTATGAGGTTTCTTTGAATTTCTGACAAAGAAGCTTGACAGTAATAGTGCAGTGTACATGGTGAGAAGAAACAAAATGTGAATTAGTGTAAATACTTTACAATGACACAATGCTGACAAATGTGTGACCTTCAAAGTTGAACAATAAAAGGCTCAGAAGAATTTGAAAATACAAGTTGGGCAGACAGATGGCGGATGCAATTCCATGCAGAGAAATTCCAAAATGCCTCTTGCAGGAAGAAAATAATTTGAGATATAATTACCTTATTAAATGGAAACAACACGTACAGAACATAAACATGATCAAAGGATACTGATTGGTGTCATAATTTTAATTTATTGTTCATGCTCAGTGGCAAATCGGAAACCAGCATGCAGTTAAAGATCAGGAAAAAAATCGTTGTAAAGTAACCATGCTTTATTAAAATAGAAATAAAATCAAACTGAGAATTCTAGATGCAGTTCTTGGCACCAGAATACAAAAGAATATTGCAGCTTCAGAAGACTGCACCCAAAATGATCAGGAGGGATTTGAATTAAATTGGGTGTGTTATCATTGGAAAAAATAACCTAATGAATTATGATATTTATTCAAGTGTCAACTGGATATAATTCAGAAAATATTTGGGGATACAGCACTATTTTTGCATCAATTGATTCAAAGAAATAGAGAAAATAGGAGTCGGCTATTCAGCGCCCTGAGATTAGTCCAACAAACTAGAACATGGCTGATTCCAGAGGGCATTGGATTATTATTTGAATAGAAATAGTGTGCGAGGGTATGGGGAAAATGCAAGAGATTGGCACTAGGTAATGATGCTCATTTGAAGAGATGGTGCATGCAAGATGGGCTGATTGGCCTCCTTCTGCACTGTAACAATTCTGGAATTTTGCAATGGAATGTAATACCATTTGCCCACACCTATCTTCACATCCCTGGCTGTCTTTACTAGGAGGAAAATCACTGAATTTCTGGCTTGAACATAATGCCTGACCCTCTGCAGCCCTCACAGACAGAGAAATCTAAAGATTCACCACCCTCCGAGTGAAGAAGTTCTTACTCATGTAAGTCCTAAATCGCCTACACCTTGTGCTGACACTGTATCCCCTGGTTCTAGGCTCTTCAAACTCATGCAAATTGTAGCATATCACATTTGACAATTGTAGTGAGCGTGGATAGGAAAGATGGAATCGGTTACCAAAGTTTTCCACAATTGTATCAGAGATAACTGCAGATGCTGGAGAATCTGAGATAACATGGTGTAGAGCTGGACGAACACAGCAGACCAAGCAGCATCTTCGGTGTAGGAAAGCCGACGTTTTGGGTCTGGAGCCTTCATCAGGAAATCATTTTTTGAAGGGTCTAGGCCCGAAATGTCAGCATTCCTGCTCCGAAGATGCTGCTTGACCTGCTGAGTTCGTGCAGCTGTACACCATGCAAGTTGTGTTTTATTTTCCAATGAGGTGATCCAAATTTGGCAAATGTCGGAGACAATATTTTTCTCAGTGCAAAATATCTGTGCTTTTTGGTGAGCTGAAATCGCTGCACACTCTGGCCCAGAACTTCTGATTACAGCTAGAACTAATCTGTCTGTATTTTTTACAGCGATATTGCTGAATCTGGTCAGTCCTGAATGCGTCTGTCACAACTTATTGCTCAGCTTTCAACAAAGAGCAGGAAACAGGGAGCTGTGCCCTCCCATAATACCAGAGGATCAGGGTGTGGCCTCTAGGACAGCAGCAAATGCCAGTGTGAATAACATGGCAAGCACGGTCTCATGCAAACTGAGAGGGATGTGGATGCTGTAAAACAGGGACAAGTTACTGGAAAAGCTCAGCAGGTCCGGCAGCATCTGTGAAGGCGCACCAGATCAGAACGTTAACTCTGATTTTTCTTCACAGATGCTGTCAGACCTTCTGAGCTTTTCCAGCAACTTCTGTTTTTATTCCAAAGTCTAATGCAAGCCATTTTTTTAAAGCTTTCTTTTTTAGGCATTATGGGATCATAGAATCTGTACAGAGTGGAAGCAGGTCCTTAAGCAGATCAAGTCCACACCAATATTCTGTAGAGCATCCCAACCAGACCCACAGCACCCACCATATTCTTGTAACCCTGCATTTCCCATGGATAATCCTCCTAACCTTCATGTCCCTGGACACTACAGGCAGTTTAGCATGGCCTAACCTGCATATCTTTGGGTTGTAGGAGGAAACCGAAGCACCCGGAAGAAACACATGCAGAAACGGGGAGACTGTGTAAATTCCACACAGTCTCCGGAGGGAAGCAAATCCAGGTCCTTGGAACTGTGAGAGAGTATTGCAAACCACTGAGTCATCTTGCTGCCCTTAAACATTAAGGATTATGACTTTCATTATTTCTTTCTGTTTCTTGAAAACCTTTTTTTTGATGAACAACAAGAAGAATGTGAGATAACAAGGTGTAGAGCTAGATGAACACAGCAGGCCGAGCAGCGTCATAGGAGCAAGGAGGCTGACATTTCAGGCCTAGACCCTTCATCGCAAAAAATGAATAATGCATTTAAGTATCTTTAAAGGTTTAAACATCCTAATTTAATAATACTAATTGCAATGATCTTTTCCTACTTACTACAACGTTGTGTTGTGCTTGGTGGGCTGGGACTCACAGGGTGATCGGTGGGAAGCATGACAGGTGGAAAGTGTGACAGATGGCTGAGGAGTCAAGTCGGAATTGCAGGGTGTAAGTCGCAGAGGGTGGAGGTGAAGTGGATGAGGTCTTCGGGTAGGTTGGGGAAGGTCAGGTGAAAAGGACGAATTTAAGGAAACTTGGAGGTAGGGTGTCTAGGGCTGTGAAGAGACCATTGTTGGGGAGTATGTAGTTGGGGAGGGGAAGGGAGGAACAACTAGGGCTTTGAGATGTTACATCTTGGTCGTGAGCCAGGGTCGTGCAGTCATGTCAATTGAGGTCTGGTGGAGGTAGTCGAGTGTACCTCGGAGATAGCAGTCAGCAGGGTCAGTGGAAAATTGGGGAATCAGATTAATAGGTGCCCAGGAATAAGAACCAGTGTTAATACTTCAAACTGTATCAGTGATAATGGGAACTGCAGATGCTAGAGAATCCATGATAACAAAGTGTGGAGCTGGATGAACACAGCAGGCCAAGCAGCATCTCAGGAGCACAAAAACTGACGTTTCGGGCCTAGACCCTTCATCAGAGGGTCTAGGCCCGAAACGTTAGCTTTTGGGCTCCTGAGATGCTGTTTGGCCTGCTGTGTTCATCCAGCTCCCCACTTTGTTATCGTAATACTTCAAACGTTTGATTACCAACGACTAATCTATGTAAATCAAAACCATCTGAACTCTTAAAATGTAACTCAGAATGGTGGAGATTTTCAGAGGATTAAAGATGGTGAGTAATTGCTCATTAGGATGTTCAACTTTCGGTTAATTCCCATCAAGTCAACTGGGCCAAGACCTCCCCCTGTTCTGGCACATCTTCATTCAATTTTTCAACAGTTTTGATGCCATACGTTTAAAGATTTTATGGAAACTCAGTAATAATTGCAATGAATGTCAGATATCATTTTGCCTCAGAGCGATAAGTGTAAACATCTTTCTTATAATTAATCAGAATCTATCAAAAAAGATGAAGCAATATGTTTGAAAGATAATTTGACAGACTTTGATAGAAGCCTCAACACACTTTTAATTGTCCCTTCTCAAAGTTGATGCCATTTGAAATGCTACAATTGAAAAGTCGCATTATAACTAATTGTAAAATTGTTTCATGTTGTGAAATCCGAAGGTCCCGCACTTTTTAACACTGAGGCCAGACCTTTTTTCAAACCGTTGCTGACCGTCTCATATGAACATGGCTGGAAAACTGAACAGCCATGTAATGTTCATTTCACCGAGATAAAGTCACAAACTGAGTCACTGTGAAGCTAAAGGCCTTATTTCTGTGGGATTCAGGAAGACGGTCCTTCGAACTGTTCAGATGTTTCTAAATTTGCACCTGAAACTTACAGATAGATGTAGAGATGGATAACCTACTGTCAGTTATTCTGAATAATACACAAAGGAAAAGCATTTCTATCACCAAATTTACAACAACATTCCACATCCAACAAAATACTATATCTCAATAGTTACTCAGTTCCTCAGCTTCCTCTTGCAGGTAACCTTGCCTTAACCTTAATTAAGACACTAATTCTTGACATTAATTCCTGAGGCAAAATTCATTGTTGAAAACTGGAAATGTTTGTACAGCTGAAATTAAAAGTACAATAGGTAAAAAATTAGTGTTCACTGAAAATCTAAACTCTCTCTGTTGTTGAAACCTTGATTCCTATATTTTCAGTGGACAAATATTTAATCACTGACTATTTGCTTCTTTGTCATTAACTGACTAAGCCATGAAGTTGATATTGAGTTTCGGATCATGTTTTTAGTCCATGGGATCTGACAGCTCAAGATAAAAAAAAATTGAGCAACTAACTAGGTTATTGCTGCTGTTAGGTCATGCCACTGACCCATACGTAGATGGGCTTTTAATAACCTTTGCTGTCATAAAGTTAAGGAAGATAAAGTGTCTACACAAAAATATGAATTAATTATCACTTTTCATCATTTTTCAATTGTGAGAACCAAAGACTGGGTCATTAGACCTGTATAACAATATACTACAGAAAAATAATGCATACCACTGTTTGATCGTTCAAGAGCACAGTGAGCGAACTCAAAGATTTATTTTTTAAGTAATAAATCAGATTATTATATTATTATGGACAAGACCAAACCCCCCCTCAGGTATATCAAGGAGACAGCCTAGACCCCAATTTAAAGGCAAGGGTAAGGTGCTGGGTTTGAGATGTAATTCAATGGATTGACTTAAAGGAAAACTCAATTTAGTCTCCTCTATTCTTTTCTACAGTTAAAATACAAACAAAACAATTGGTATAACTTTAACTCTATAGGAAAACTTAAGAGAAGAAGAGATTATTTCATTTCTAAACAGCAAATGTTCCACCCCACAAGTACACCCTTGGTGAAGGCAAAGTCAATAAAATAGATTGTCTCAAATGCAATATTTCTCCAATCAAGCAGCAAAGAACACTAAGAGAAAGAGAAAGAACTTGTGTTTTGCTGTGGCAGGGAAAGATGTTTGGCAGCTTCAAAGCCCCAACTATTGAAAGCTAAACTAAAAACCTGGTCCTGTGGTAGTCTGACTCCACCCATTCATGCTGCTTGTACAGTTTCAACTTTTAGAAAAATCACAAAGTCTCATAAATTGTTTATTTAATTGGCATCGAACAGATTACTTGGCACTTTTGTCTTAATCTTTCTTCATAACAAATGAAGGACAAAATACACCTCTTGAAGCCATTGTATCATCCCTGTATCAAAATCAAGAATGCCTCTGTTGAAGAAGTAGCCATTATAGTTCCTCAATCAAAGCAATTATTTGGATTTGTGACCTTTGAAGATGCAAAGAAATGCAGTTTTTATTTATTTTAAGAGTGAAACAATTACAAATGCTTTGACCCTCGACTCTAAAGTTATGGCGGGACTGTAAGGAGAACAATTTGCCATTTATATATCAGACAAAAAAACCCCTCCCTGAATTGGAGGTGAAACATCATTATAAATTCACCTTATTGACACCCACTCAATTGTAACTGGTCACAGTGAAATGATGGCTCACGAGCAATAGCAGAACTTGCCTATTTTGGTGTGTAATTATTTAAATAGAGTTACAAATGTTCTCACTGAAGGATCTAAAGATTGGGACAAAATCTTTGTTTAGGAGGTAATCAGAAATATACATATAAATTGTACTCATTTATTCATAAACTCAGAACAGTTATCTTTCTTGGGTTTCTGCTCAACTACATACAGAAATTGTGTGATATAAAAGACCATGACACACAGGAGCAGATATGAGTTTTTTACCAACTGGGTTTATTCCTCTACTCAGTGAAATTATGATTGATGTGATAATTCACAACGTCACTTTGCTATTTTCTACCTCTAATCCTTGATTCCCTTACTGTTCAAAAATCTGTTTGTTCTCCTCCTAGAATATAACCAGCACCCCTTTTATGCAGTGAAGTATTCCACAGCTTGGCTACCCTCAAAGGAAATAAAAATCTTTCTCATCTCTGTCTTAAAAAGGTCAACCCTTCCTCTGAGATTCTGCATTCTTGTCCTTTGTGTAGTGGAAGGACTCTGAAGTCATTCAAAAATGGTAAATGTTCCCAAAATTCCTGAGCCCATTCTCGCTGCTTCCAAATTTGCTAACATTAGAAAGCATCGAGGGTAGTGAGCCAGTACCATTGCAATCCAGATCTGGCTGGTCCCATTTCTGCTGTAGTCATTATCTTATTGTGTGATTTTATGCCTTATTAAGAATTTAGTTTCAAAACAGTCTGGTCAAAGCCAAGGCAAAGTCAAGAACTGCCTTCAGGCGTAGACTTTAAATTATATTTATTTATTAACTATTAATACAAAATACTTCAGGGTGAATTTATTTTAGGGGAGCCTGAGGCATCATGGACTAGTAATCCAAGCCCAAAGTTAATGTTCAGGTGGCATGTGTTCATGGGTACACTGGCAGATGGTGAAATCTGAAGTCAATAAAATTTGCAATTAAAAATGGCAACCAGGTAACCATTGTCAATTCTCGAAAAACCCATTTGGTTCACTAAAATTGTTTAAAGAAAGGAATCCACTTTCCTTAACTGGCCTGGCCAAAATTGTGACTCTAAATGCACGACAATTTAGCTGACTCCGAACTGGCTTCTGAAATGTCACAACATGGCATCGTTTTCAACGATAATTAAAGTTGGGCAACAAATGCTGGATTTGACAACAACACCAACCAACCCATGCAATGATAAAAAAAAACTTCTGTACATAATCTACTTTCTTGCATTCATGTCCATGTGGTCTCAACAGTATCCCTAAATCTGTAGTGTTGCAGTTTTCTTTTGGAGAATACAATGTGCAGTATGCTTCCAGAGGATTCTAACTCCACCCACACTATGCTACGCAGTGATGTGAACCTTTATGACAGCATCACATGGGATCCTGATGCTCTTGCATGATGACTTGTGGTTCAAAGATCTCAGAGATATTGTGAACCATGGTCAACATTTCTGAAACATTTGAAAGCTAGCTTTAGAAGGACTGACAAATGCAACCATGTACTCTCCATGACCACTCATGCCACCATCTCAAAACTAATCATACCTCGTAAGCTTTGTGCCAGCTCTAAACCTTCCATGGAAACCCGTCATACAGAACAAAACAAAATCCATATGAGATAGATGTTAACGCAGCTGAAAGAGAGCTTTGCTGGATTAGTGTCCTTATGAGGTTATCAAGACTTATCTGTGATTTTCTTTGCCGATGTCTCAATGTTTATTTACACAGAGTACAAGCCATACCATTTTTGTTTTTGCTATTGATAATGCAATGTTCCGTTGATTGATACTTTTAGAGTTATTAAAAAAAGGTTTTTTTTCATGCATTATGCATTGGTTTCCTCAGTGCAATATAGCCATTGATTGTGATTGATAAAAGATTGTGAAATTTCAAATGCAAAAAAATTCCATCCCCTATTCCCAATTCCTTCACCTCCGCCGCATCTGCTCCCAGGATGAGGCATTCCACTCCCGTACATCCCAGGTGTTCTCATTCTTCAAAGACCACAACATCCCCCCCCAGCAGTGGTCGAGAATGCCCTCGACCATCTCTCCCGCATTTCCCGTAACTCATCCCTCACACCCCGCCCCCTCAATAACCGCCAAAAGAGAATTTCCCTAGTCCTCACATACCACCCCACCAACCTCCGGATACAACGCATCATCCTCCGGATACAACGCATCATCCTCCAACACTTTCGTCATCTAAAATCCGACCCCACCACCTAAGACATTTTTCCATCCCCACCCTTGTCTGCCTTCCGGAGGTACCACTCTCTCTGCGACTTCCTTGTCCACTCCACACTCCCCTCCAACCCCACCACACCCGGCACGTTCCCCTACAACTGCAAGAAGTGCTACACTTGCCCCCACACCTCCTCCCTCACCTCCATCCCAGGCCCAAGACGACTTTCCACATCAAGCAGATGTTCACCTGCACATCTGCCAATGTGGTATACTGCATCCGCTCGACACGGTGTGTCTTCCTCTACATTGGGGAAACCAAGCAGAGGCTTCAGGACTGCTTTGCAGAACACCTTCACTCTGTTCGCAATAAACAACTGCACCTCCCAGTCGTGAACCTTTTTAACTCCCCTTCCCATTCCTTAGATGACATATCCATCCTGGGCCTCCTGCAGTGCCATAATGATGACACCTGTAGGTTGCAGGAACAGCAACTCATATCCGGCTTGGGAACCCTGCAACCCAATGGTATCAATGTGGATTTCACCAGCTTCAAAATCTCCCCTCCCCCCACTGCATCCCAAAACCAACCCAGCTCATCCCTGCCTCCATAATGTGTTCTTCCTCTCACCTATCCCCTCCTCCCACCCTCAAGCCGGACCTCCATTTCCTACCTACTAACCTCTTCCTGCCCCCTTGACCTGTCCATCCTCCCTGGACTGACCTAGCCCCTCCGTACCTCCCCACCTATACTCCCCTCTCCACCTATCTTCTCGTCTATCCATCTTCGGCCCGCCTCCCCCATCTCTCCCTACTTATTTCAGAATCCTCTCCCCATTCCCCCTTTTCTGATGAAGGGTATGCGCCCGAAATGTCAGCTTTTGTGCTCCTAAGATGCTGCTGTTATGCTCAGCATAAATTGTGTTCCTGTCATCATTTCTAACAGGAGCTGGCCTGCCCTTGACAATGCCAGGACCCCAAAGTAGAATTAATTCAAAAGCTAAGTTTTCTATGATTGTGCTCAGTTGCAGAGATTCAAAGAATCTCTTAAAATTTCTATAAAAATTTATTTATCTATTTATTTATATAAAATAATCAGAGGGTTAGATATGGTGGATAGGGAGAGCCTTTTTCCTAGGATGGTGACGGCGAGCACGAGGGGGCATAGCTTTAAATTGAGGGGTGAAAGATATAGGACAGATGTCAGAGGTAGTTTCCTTACTCAGAATAGGAAGGGAATGGAACACTTTGCCTGCAACGGTAGTAGATTCGCCAACTTTAAGCACATTTAGGTCATCAATGGACAGGCATATGGACGTACATGGAATAGTGTAGGTTAGATGGGCTTCAGATCGGTATGACAGGTCGGCACAACATCGAGGGCCGAAGGGCCTGTACTGTGCTGTAATGTTCTATGTTCTATGTTCTATATTTCGGTCAAGGGTCAGCGCTGCAACTCCTTCCCTGTGGGTCTGATGAAGGGTCCTTAACAGGGGCCCATTTCAACCAAAGACTGAATAAAATTCAGTCTGTGGTCTCAGTGCAAAAACTTTTTGTCTTAAAAATGTGATCAGAATCTAAAAAAAAATTGCCTGACAAATACCTTACGAGGAAAACAGTTTCCTGCTGCATTCCTACCATCCAACACTGTGGATCATGAGCAGCGTTAATCAATAAAACATCACGTACACTTTGTCATCAGTTGGACTGTTTGGAAAGATGCCCAGTATGATAGCATCCAAATAGGTTATCATATTTAGAACCAGGTACATCAGCATTAATCAGTTCGCACTCTGCAATTGGATAAAGGTAGACAAGTTGTGCTGTGATCATTCAAATGTAACAAGAACTCTTGGCAGACTTACATCATGTGAAGACTACTAAAGCAATAAAACAGTGCAGATTCCGGAACTCTGGTGCTGAGGTATGTTGGTGAGCCTGTGTACCACATGCAGCCAGGCTGATAAATCAGAAAAGGGACAAGTATACTCTGGATAACAAAGTGTGGTGCTGGATGAACACAGCAGGCCAAGCAGCGTCTCAGGAGCACTCCTGAGATGCTGCTTGGTCTGCTGTGTTCATCCAGCTCCACACTTTGTTATCTTTGCTTCTCCAGTATCTGCAGTTCCCATTATCTCTGATCACAAGTATACTCTGGCCCTTGTTTTAAGTATGTTTTTGAAATGCTTGTGAAGACAAAAGAATAGCAACACTGAGACCTTCAGGATGAATGGAGTGATTCATTTGAACACCCATCAAATTCAGCTGCTCTTCCTGTGTGTATCTGCTTTGCAATGAGAAATTTGCTACAAATGAGAAAACAATTCTGGAGAGCCTTCTCTAAAAGCACAGTGTCTTATCCAACAAATATTATCCAACTAGAGAAGCCCACAATAAAGCAATGCAGAAACTGAACAGCAGCCAGCGACTGCTGGAAAAGATGTCAGGAACTTAATTTGTGCTGAGCATTATTTGCATTTAAAATTCCACAGTCTTTTATCAATCACAATTAATGGTCAAATTGCACTAAAGAAATGGCTTCCAACTATATCAAATAGATCTGATGTTCACTGGCAAGCAAGGGTCCTTGTTGTTATGAAGGAAGCCTTACCAACAGATCCAGTGATCTCTGTAACAGCAGCTTCTGGACATCTAGTTCCAATTGCACTTGTATGACTCCAGCTTTAGCTGATAGTTTCATAACAATAATGACACCAAGGGCAAACAGAACTACTGTCATTATGAGCGCAAAACCCGGATTGTACTGAAATGTCTGCCAATGACATTTACTTTGGGGGCTTTGTGATCTCCCAAGCAAATTATGGTCGGTCAGGAAACCACCAAGGAAACCTGGAGTCAACACTGGAATACTCTCCATGATTTAACAACAACATCCCTCTGACTGGCTCCAGTCTAAAATGGATACAGAAGTCTCTACTCAAAACAGAAATGGTTATTCAAATGCACCTGGGGCTGGATAGATTAGTGTTGGGGTGAAGTGGAATCCTTTGCTGAATCTAACCAACGTCCTTAAATCTCATTCTTTTTGATTTTGATGGACGTCCAATGATGTCTCCTTGCTTGCCATTGCCTCTTCTGTTTTGGTATATATACACACTCATGGAGCATGAGCATCACTGGCTGACCAGCATTTGTTGCCCATCCCCAATTGCCCTTCAGAAGGTGGTGGCAAGTTGCCTTCTTGAACTGCTGTAGTCCAGCTGCTGTGAGTTGGCCCACGATGCCCTTAGGGATGGATTTTGACACAAGGCAAGTTCTGAAGGGAAATGTCAGACTAGAAGATGCAGGAAACATCTTATACGCAGAAGAACTATTTCTTTTAAGGCCTTGGCTTATGCAGAGGCCCTCAATGGTTAAATAATGTCATAGTACAAGCAGGAGGCCAACCCAAATCCAACAGTAAGAATGGTCCTTTTGAGACATATAAAATAATCAGAGGGTTAGATAGGGTGGATAGGGAGAGCCTTTTTCCTAGGATGGTGATGGCAAGCACGAGGGGGCATAGCTTTAAATTGAGGGGTGAAAGATATAGGACAGATGTCAGAGGTAGTTTCTTTACTCAGAGAGTAGTAAGGGAATGGAACGCTTTGTCTGCAATGGCAGTAGATTCGCCAGCTTTAAGTACATTTAAGTCAGCATTGGACAAGCACATGGACGTACATGGAATAGTGTAGGTTAGATGGGCTTCAGATTGGAATGACAGGTCGGCACAACATCGAAGGCCGAAGCGCCTGTACTGTGCTGTAATGTTCTGTGTTCTATGTTCTATGTTAATATTGCCACTGTTTTCAGGAACATGTCCTCCCTTGTGACTGCTCTATTAATGACACAAACTGGGTGCCAGAAAAAAAACACTTGTCAAGAATTGGAATCTGGGAGGCAGAACAGGAACAGCCAGTGCCACGCCCACTAGGGGCAAGGGCAAGGGAATGCAGGTTGTGGTGACACATCTCATACTTGCTTAATGCATGCTGCCCGATTGTATGTGCAAGCATAAACAAGGATCTGGTCCTTGCCTCTTTCACAATCATCGGAGATGTCTTTATTTATGAAAGAGTTAAACTGAAATTTATCTTAGGTGTGAATGTGTGCTTTACTTCCGGAGATATTCTAAAGAATCCAAGACAGATTTGTTGGTTTCAGTTGGTTCGCCTCATAGTGTAAGCCTTCAAAGCATAAACCCATTATTTGATGGCCTCAAGCTACTTGTCGAACAACTGCCTGCAATTGCATTCAGCAGAATGCTGACTTGTTATTTGTATAAAATCACATATCAATAATACAAAAATATCTAATGTAATAAAACATCTGTCAATGAACTGTTAGAGAGAAAGAGCTTTATATTCTTACAACTATGGTGTGTGGTCAAACATTTATTGCCAGAGAGTGAAGCAGCATTGTTGCTTTGATTCTGAATGTAATTAAGGTTGATGGTGATGTAAACAGCCCATATGTATTGACCATCAGGAAATTTTACATATTGACAAGATGCAACTGTACATACATACTGAACTGGACACTTAAATAACACCAAATTGCTTTGCTGTGTTGTCTTTTGACTGTTTTCATCTATTTACAAAATAAATCTGGGTAGTGTTTTTGTCTGCACAAAGTGCATTTGCAGTGTAAATATTATCTGCTTTACAAACTGACAAGAGACATAGTGAACATCCTTGTTTTCTCCAGTGAGCAATTTACTATTATTGGGGTTAATTGCTGGACCTGTGCTGTTATCTCAAGATGGCAGAGAGTAGGAACTGCAGGTTTCACTGTGTAAGAAACATGGTCTGCAAATGAGAATTATTGTCAAGTCTGAGATAAGAGGGATTGGGAGGAAAATGGTCACATCCTAAATTGAAACACAACTCTGTGTAGCCCTATAAAGATTAGCTTACTCCACTGGATTTGTCAGTTTTCGGCATCTGCCGAGTAGACCATTTGGAAGGTAGGGTCTGTGTAACCCACAAATAAGGTTTGTGTTTATGTCGTGCCTTTCAGAACCGCTTATTTACCCAAAGCAGTCTGCAACCTGTGAAGTAATTTTGAAATGTAATTGCCATTGTTCTGGAGGTAATCTGGCAGCTAATCTGTGCACTGCAAGACTCCAAAAACATCAAGGTGATGGTGACCAAATAATTTTTTTTGGAGTGTTGGATGAGTGATAGATACTAACAAAGGGACCAGAGATAACTTGGAACATTCTAAAGAGCTCCAGAGGCAATTTCTTTTATGTTCCAAACGCTCAAGAAAATTGTGATGTATTCAACTCGGGTAGTCTCCTTCACTCTTCAAGTACATGGCATTAAGTCTCTGTGAAGGACAGCAAACTACATCAAGAAGAGGTTAGATTTAGAGTCAATCAGAACTAAACAGATAATACTAATGATGATTAGCCCTGTATTATTTGATGGACAAATCTGGTGAGTGACTGAACCAATCAAATGTTGTATTTGGTGCTGGCTGTGTCCAAGAAGTGAATGTATAAAAGTTTGAAAATGAACAAGGATTCAGAGTTACAATTCACTGAGAGACAGTAAGAACTGCCGCTGCCGGAGTCAGAGGTAACACAGTGTGGAGCTGGAGGAACACAGCAGGCCAGACAGCATCAGAGGAGCAGTAAGTTGATGTTTCAGTAACTTCAGAAATGGAGTTAGGTTTGTTTAGTTTGATATTTTGTTATTGTTTCATGTGATGAGAGCTTCTGTGGGTTTCCTCCGGGTGCTTCGGTTTCATCCCACAGTCCAAAGATGTGCAGGCTAGGTGGATTGGCCATGCTAAATTGCCCGTAGTGTTCAGGGGTGTGTGTGGGTTATAGGGGGATGGGTCTGGGTGGGATGCTGCAAGGGGCAGTGTGGACTTGTTGGGCCGAAGGGCCTGTTTCCACACTGTAGGGAATCTAATCTGTCTTTCAGTTCTGTGTAGTTAATAAAATACTCGATGCAGCTTTTAAAAATGTTTCATTGATCCAAAAATAATATTTGTGGAAATGCCTGGCTGTTTCCTAATTAAAGCTCTATATCAAAGTTGGTTGTCAAATAAAGGGGTTCCCTGGTGTGAATGCATAACATTGTGTTCTTAAAGTTTGATAAAGAAAATAAATTTCTCCTGCAGCCCTTTGGAATTTCATGAGAGGCTCCATATAAATCTCAAGCTTTTCTTCCTCGCAATTTGCATTATCTTAAACAAAGGGCAAGTTAAAGGTTTTGTGTGACACTGTCCAAACTTCATGTTTCACATTTTGTTTTAATGATGCTGACATATTTGTACTCCAACTGAAACACACAAGAATAAAGATGATCCAATTTACACTTCTACATCAGTACACAGTGAATTCAGGAGAACCTCTTGTGGCATAATGCTGGCGTCCCAATCTCTGGATCAAAAGGCTCAGGTTCAAATTCCACCTGCACCAGAGGTCTGAACAAATTGTCAAAAAATATCTGCACTTAATTCAGGTAACGCCTAGTTCTGGTGAATGATCACAGGAGTCAGACATTACCTCAATTTCCAGCACTAGAAATGCTGATTCAGGTTTTCCAGTGTCTTCTGTTTCCCTTCGAGGTGTTTCTGCCTGCCACTGTACTTCCAGCGGTTTTGAAACAAAGGCAGGGATAGATATAGCAGTGAATAAAGAAGGTTAATTAGATTATTGAAAATACACTTTGTGAAGGCCATGTTTATTGAGAATGCCACCACCAGAGGGCACAAAGAGTACAGATGAGTTCACAACAATTTGGTTCATGGTAGCAATGGAAGGAAATGACACCGCTGGGCCCTTGTGTAAGTATAAATAATGGAGAATTCTGAGTAAGGCTCCCTATTGCACTTGATAAATCACTCTGTCTCATGAAGGGTTTTCAGTTAATACTGGATTAATATCATCAGCGCCGATGTAATCCAAGTAATTATCTAAAGTGATTGCTGTAGATGCAATTTTCTGCCAGAATTCAGCCCTGCATCACTCTTAAAGCTACAAAAATAAAAAAAAGTCATTCCTCCGACAATCTCCCATCACTTCTGTAACATAAGCTCCAAAGAAAGCAATCTGCTGCCCATTGTACATTGAGAAACAAATCTGAGGAAATTCTGTAACCCTTTAACCCAGGTGTCTACTCTTCCAAGGTTAAGATTTATTTGAAGAGCCAGGGTGAACATACAAGGATGCAGACATTGCACTCCACAATGTCAGGTCAACTCAAAGTGTTTCAAAGTCACAACTCACACGGATTGCAGTCACCAACATCAAAATCATTTTGTAGACTCCTCAAATAGCCTGAATAGCCTGACATAAAGCAAAATAACAAGTACAAAATCTCTTTAGCAGCCTAATTGATACTTTCAAGCAAGGTGACAGGACCAGAGAATGGTGATACATTTCTGATCAGTAACAATACAGCCCTTACACTTGACACTTCAAATTCTGGCAAAACTCTCAAAGAGACTGATAATTAAAGCAGCAACTGTATTGACCAACTGCTCTTTTTCTAGCTGCTTTCTAATGCTCTCCCTTAAAATCAGAAGAGGAGGGGATTGTGAAATTGGGTAACTTTTTTTCTCAAGCAAACTCAAACACATAAAGAGTGGAAACAAAGCAAAATAGCCAGGATAAAATATGTAGGTGCAGGTGGAATCTTTAGCAAGGCAAAAATTTTGGACTAGTCTATTGCAGTACACTATACAAGGCTGAGACAGCCTTTTAATCTTTCAATCGGTAAGGGAATCAAGCATTGTGGGGAAAAGGCAGGGAAGTTGCATTGGATCATCAGATCAGCCACAATCTCACTGAATGGTGGAGCAGATCTGAAGGGCTGAATGGTCTATTTATGTTGTTCTTTCTTATGGTCATAGCCGATAATTTAACAGTTTTGCATAATCACAATAATGTGAAGCAAATTGATAGATATTATGTCACACTATTGAAAGGCAAATAGATATCATTTACAAATTACACAAAGACACTGAAGATGTCAGACTTGTCTATCCATTGATTACATGGTGTAATCCAAATTGGCTCAATTTATTAAAAGATATTAATTTAGAGCTCAAAACTAGTGCATTGAACAGCTTTTGTTTTACAGTGCTTTAATATGTGGGGAGCTAGAGGAGATTGTTGGGCCCCTTGCTGAGATATTTGCATTATCAATTGCTGAGGTGCCGGAAGCCAATTTTGGTCCTATTATTTAAGAAAAGTGGTGGCTAAGTTGTCGGAGGGGATTTTGAGGGACAGGATTTACATGCAGTCGGAAAGGCAACGGCTGATTAGGGAGCGCCAAGATGGATTGTGCGTGGGAAATTGTGTCTCACTAATTTGCTTGAGTTTTTTCAAGAAGTGACAAAAGAAGGCTGCTTAACCAAAGCAGTGGACATTTTCTATACAGATTTCAGCAAGTCTGTACAGAAAATGTCAGTGGACATTGGTGAGACTACTTTTAGAATACTTTTAGAATTCACGTCTGGTCTCCCTGCTATAGGAAAGATATTGTTAGACTTGAAAGGGTTAAGAAAAGATTTATAAGGACGCTGCCAGGGTTGGAAGGTGTGAGCTACAGGGACAGCCTGAATACACTCAGGCTTTTCTCCTTGGAAAGTCAAAGGCTGAGGGGTGACCTTATAGAGATTTAGAAAAATCATGAAGGGCATGGATAGGGTGAATAGCCAAGGTCTTCTTTTCCAGGTAGGGGAGTCCAAAACTAGAGGATGTAGGTTTAAGGTGAGAGGGGAATGATTTAAAAAGGGTCCCAAGGAACAACCTTTTCATACATAGGGTGGCATATTTACGGAACATGCTGCCAGAGGAAATGTTGGAGGTGGATGCAATTCCAACATTTATCAGGCATTTGGATGGGTACATGAATAGGAAGGGCTTAGAGGATTATAGGTCAAATGCTGGCAAATGGGACTAGATCAGTTTAGAATATCTGGTGAGCAGGGACAAGTTGGACTGAAGGGCCTGCTTCAGAGCTGTGCAGCTCTATGACTCTGTGTTCTCTTCATGGCCTGTCTCAAATCAATATGAAAAATACTGATTGACATACTAAACATACAAAACTACTTCTTGTCTGGATTAGTCATTAATATGAAAAATCCTTTCGAAGGTAGTCAGTAACATGGTAATTACACTTTTATAACATTGTCATAATGCTTTATATTGAGCTTCAAATCCTGTTTGTGTTCTATGTCAGATGTATACACTCACTGTCATTGTTATGGTGCTCCACCTTTTATATTGTAACTAATAATAGAAACATTTTTAATATTTCTTTTGAATGCAGTTGTTTCAGAATATATGTAGATGGGTACTGGTTACTTCTTTGAAGGGTTTTTATTTCCAAGCAAAAAAAAATCATTGGAGAGTTTTTCCAGAATAGTGACTAAATCAGGCATTCATTGAAGAGCAGGTGACTGTAGATCCCTGTGGTTTTAATGCTTATACTGTTGGGTTTCCAATAGGTAGTGGAAACACATAAGAACATTAGCTTAACTGATTGTTGAGAAGAATCGAGGATGAACTTTTTTAGAAATAAATCTGTTCACAAAGTACTGGATTAAATTATGAAGCTAGTTTAGTTTCTGTGCTTGAATGACTTTTTAGCACAGTTCAGGGATCCAATCATTTCAACAAAATGTTTTAATTTGATCATCTTCCAAACTAGGTGAGTTTAGTTGAAACTTCCTTGAAATAGAGGAAGCTCAGGCTCTCATTCGTGGAAAAAAAAGTTCAGGTTAGCAGGTTTGCAAAAGACTTAGCTAATTGTCTCCACGATCGATGGTACAGAAAGTGTCAGGAGTCAGTTTAGCAGAAACTGCAGGTTTGATATGGTTTATAATTTCTCAGGACTTGAATCTCTGCAACGGGCAGAGTTGGGAAAAATGTTGACACTTTGTCTTGCTATGTGTTTCAGGTTTTGTTTACTTTATTCTATATTTATATCGCTTTGTTGACTTTTATTCCTTTGTGTAATAAACTTCTTACACGGTTAAAGAAACTCTGCAAACTCAAATGACAATGTCTGTCACGTTAACTAACTGAAGAAAGATATCGTCTATCCAGCTAGGTGTCATTTAGGATCCGACTTGCCCAGAACTGCGATCAATTAAGGTCATAATATGTGGGAATTTTCAACTTTTGACATGCAATTCCTTGGCTGTCTGGAACCCTCAAGAATGTCTCAATCTGACCCAGAGACTTCAGACAGTTCTGTGGCACTTACCTGGATGGTTACCCCCCCAGGAACTTTTACACAAATTAAAACCTTGTCTAACATTGAGTAACTCCACAACTGACCGCACCATTCACCCCTATCAACATCGGCATTTGCCTACCTCACTCACTCATCGTTGCACAAACATTCTGAATGGATCTTTAAACTCACCCTATGGCAGCTGGTGGAGTAAAAATGAGTAAGTCTATTGCAATGATCTTTGTTGAAGGTCTCGATTTGGATTCATTCACAGAGCGAGTTTTCAAGGCTGCTACACAAGATGTTGTACCTCTTTTAAACTTAAGCAGTAAAGTGTGCAGCTTTCTGACCGATCAGTTTTAATACAGCAGTTCTGATACTGAGTGAATCATGTGGGCCACAGTGTCTCACACAAAGCCACTCGCTCACCAAACAATGAAAATATTTAAAATAACTTCTAGTTTTACAATGATCACAATCTAATTTGCAAATTCCATTCTAAAAGTGGCACTCAGAGAAATGACTGTGAGGAAGCAGTTTTCTTTTGCCCCCAGGTCTCAATCAATATATTTGATCACAACAGGATTTACGTTTAAATGCAAGAGAAATATTTTACCTCTCGGAACTGTGTTGAATTTCACTGACCTCACTAAGTCCCAACTCATATTCACTTCCAACATATGCTTAATGATCCTTTGCAGAACTGTAAGGGCCTAATTAAAACAGTGCATGTGCATTCGAAGGCAGTTAGCTCCTCACAGAATTAACTGACATCACAAGACAAATAATATCATTTTCCTCTGAGGATACTGTTGTCAGTGTCCAGTGTGTGACTAGTTATTTTGTGGAACTGAATGTTTCAGTACCAGCAATGTTTACTGATTAAGTTGAATCTGATATCTCTTAAGAGGCACACAAGTATCCCAGATTAATAATTGGTAATGATGCTCATTTAACAAGCTAATGCAGGTCTAATAGATTGAGTGGCCTCTTTCTGCACCATAACACTGTGATGTAATGCTGTTGAGGTGTCGGTGTTGGACTGAGGTGGACAGGTCAGGAATTACACAACACCAGGATTCTTTCATATGTTGCTGCCAGAAGTTTCCTGAGAAACCTGCCAGTTTTGAGAAGGAGAAAGCTTGGTGAATTCAAGTAGTATCTCCAACCCCTAATTTCCACCCATTCACCACCCCACTCCCAGTGTTGGAGGTCCTCAGTTCTCGCACCTTATGACCGGGGCTCTGATTCCCCAACACTCATCTCTGATTTCCCCTCAATACTACACTTGTATTGGATGCCCACTCCTATTGCTGATCAGCCCTCTTCCAGTCAACCCTGACCCCTTTTACACCCTCCAACTGATCGCACCTTTCCTCTTCCTATCTGATCTAGCCCTATTGATCCCGTATAGCTCGAATCAACCCACTTTTAAATAGAAAATCCTTCTTCTCTGATTGCATCAAATGCCCTCATTTTCTTCCTTCCATCTGAAATCTCGCTTTACCACTTCAATCGAACACTTTCTTCTCACCAATCTTTGTCTTCTGATCAAACACTCCCAATTCCAATCAACACAGTCTGGTCATTAAAAATGCTGCCCAAAATATCAACACACTGATTAACAGCAGTATATCCTTTGGGTAGTCCATGCTTCAAAACTCCTCCAGAAATTAAATCTCTTAACTTCAGTTCTCAGTTCTAGCTTCAGTAAATTTAAAATTCAAAACTGAACATTTGCATTTTTCACACAGTTTCCCTGCAGTGTGGTGTCAATACCCATGCCCCATTGAATTTCTGGTTGAAATCATGCATTGCCTGGTCTCCAATTAGGGCTGTCCTGACTGGTCTGCTTGACTTGGCAATCAGCTTTAAACAAAGAAATTAATCACTCTGCTGTGTTTCTACGTTGAAACAGAATCTGAAAAGGTAGATCTAAGTATGGAATAAATCAAACATCCCTGTTATTAATTAGACCCATCGTAAAGTTCACACAGTACTGGTAGATTTTGGGAAAGAAGTCCTCAGGACAGTAGTTACAAGAATGATAATTTTTTTCAGTGCTGCTAAGTTTTGTAAGATTTGTCAAAAGCGAGATGAGGTGGGGGGGACGGTGGTGAATGTGCAGGATTCAGGAGAGGGGAAACATGCAAAACTATTTTTACTGATTGAGATCAGAAGAGACAGACTATATAAGCTTGACTGAAGCAGAAAATGTGGACAATGTGAGAACAAAAGGTCAAAACAAATGTTAGTTCACCTAAATGTGCACAGCGCTTAGAACAAAATAAATGAATTACTGACAGACGTAGTGGTTAATGGGTATGATCACACAGCCATTGCAGAGAAATGATTACAAGGCGATCACAGTTGGGAGCTAAATATTGAGGGAATATGACCTTTCAAAAGGCAGGAAGGGAAGGGTGGTGAGAGTAACTTTGTCAGTACCAGATGAAATAAGTATATTAACAAGAGATGACCTTGGATCAGAAAATATAGAATCAATATGAGTGAAGCTAAGAAAAATAATGGGAAAAAGGATGCTAGTGGAAATAAACCATAGGTCCCTGAACAACAGCTACGCTCAGGGTAAGGAATAAATCAGGAGTCAATGGTAACGTGTAAAATATGTAGAACATTAATCATGGGTGATTTTAATACTCAGGAAGATTGGAAAAATAAGATTGGCAGAAATAACCACAAGGAAAATGATTATGGAATATATTTCAGACAGATGGAATATAATGTTGGGAGAATGTAAAGCTATGCACTTCGGCAGGAAGAACAAAAAAGCAGAATATGACTTGAATGGGGAAAGACTGCAGAAATCTGTGGCACAGAGGGATTAAGAGGTCCTACTGTATGAATCAAAAAAATCCGGCATCATATTTCAGCAGTTAATAGAGAAGGAAAATGGAACATTAACTTTATTTCTAAGGAAATGGAACCCCAAAACAGGGAAGCCTTGCCAAAAGGTCTTGCTACACAATGCTCAAGTCAGACCAAACCTGGAATATTGTGAACAATTCTGATTCCCATAGTTAAGAATTACTGGCACTGGAGGCAATCCAAAGAACTTTAACTGTGTTGAGATAATAAAATGTGAGGCTGGATGAACACAGCAGGCCAAGCAGCATCTCAGGAGCACAAAAGCTGACGTTTCGGGCCTAGACCCTTCAGAGAGGGGGATGGGGAGAGGGAACTGGAATAAATAGGGAGAGAGGGGGAGGCGGACCGAAGATGGAGAGTAAAGAAGATAGGTGGAGAGAGTATAGGTGGGGAGGTAGGGAGGGGATAGGTCAGTCCAGGGAAGACGGACAGGTCAAGGAGGTGGGATGAGGTTAGTAGGTAGATGGGGGTGCGGCTTGGGGTGGGAGGAAGGGATGGGTGAGAGGAAGAACCGGTTAGGGAGGCAGAGACAGGTTGGACTGGTTTTGGGATGCAGTGGGTGGGGGGGAAGAGCTGGGCTGGTTGTGTGGTGCAGTGGGGGGAGGGGATGAACTGGGCTGGTTTAGGGATGCAGTAGGGGAAGGGGAGATTTTGAAACTGGTGAAGTCCACATTGATACCATATGGCTGCAGGGTTCCCAGGCGGAATATGAGTTGCTGTTCCTGCAACCTTCGGGTGGCATCATTGTGGCAGTGCAGGAGGCCCATGATGGACATGTCATCAAGAGAATGGGAGGGGGAGTGGAAATGGTTTGCGACTGGGAGGTGCAGTTGTTTGTTGCGAACTGAGCGGAGGTGTTCTGCAAAGCGGTCCCCAAGCCTCCGCTTGGTTTCCCCAATGTAGAGGAAGCCGCACCGGGTACAGTGGATGCAGTATACCACATTGGCAGATGTGCAGGTGAACCTCTGCTTAATGTGGAATGTCATCTTTAACTGTGTTGATCCTAGTTGTGGGTCTTATGAAAGAGGTTGAGTCAGCTGACCTCGTTCTCATTGGAGTTCAGCAAAATGAGGGGAGACCATGTTAAAGCAGATATTATTCTTAGGAGAACTGACTGAGCAGATACAAAAAGGTTGTTTCCCTTGTGAGTGAATCCAGGACCAGAGGACATAATCTCATAGTAAAAGTTCACACATTGAAGACAGAGAGGAGGGGATTCTTTTTTTCCTCTCAGATGTTGGTGAACCTGTGGAAATCTTTAATGCAGTCAGTTATCAATGAGGTCGTTCAGCAAATTTAAAGCTGAGATAAATGTATTTCTAATCATTAAGGGTATCCGAATGTAAAAGAAGAGGCAAAAAAACAGAGCTGAGGATCAGGTCAGCTGTGATCACATTGAATGGTGGGGTGGCCCCAATGAGCCCGATGACACACTTTTGCTCTGACGTCTGATGGACTATATAAAGGAGACAAATCAGACCCATAGAACTGCAAGTTAGCATCACATCAATACAATGTGAATAAGTGAAACTCTGGTCAGGAACAGGCTGACGGATGATGTGAATAATAAACTGCTACTACAGGCACAGGTCTGCTATCAATATCTGCAATTGCAGTTCATAAAAATTGCAGGAGGCCTGGTTATTTTGTAAACATTGTCTTTTTTTGAACATTGGATTAAAATAATATACAAGACAAGGCTTTTACTGACAACCATCTCCCATAGTTTTGGTAGTCACATAATCTTGCGTCACTGATACAAATGATCTTCATTCCAAATTATAATTAATCCTTTCCAGTCAGTGTCATACAGTATACAATAGGCCCTTCAGCCCACCATATCAATGTCATCATTCCATTTACCGGACTTAAGTCCATAGCCTAATATGCCCTGGCATTTTAACTGCTCATCCAGATCCATTTTAAATGTTAAGAGCATTTGTTCCACCACCCTCTCAGGCAGTGCATTCCACATTTCTACCACCCTCTTGGTGAAAAATTCTTTCTTCCGATCTGTTCTGAACCACTTACACCTCATTTTAAACTTATGTCTTCTGGTCTTATACACATCCACCATGGAGAAAGGATTCTCACAGTCTACCCTATCTATGCCTCTCCTAATGTACTGCAACTCACCTACGGTTGTCCTTCCAAAAGTCTCTGACGATAATTAGTACATTATTAAAAATATGCTAAAACAGGAAAAAAGATCAATTCCTTCTGATAAACCTCCCAACTTACTTCAGAACTAGTTTCGCCCTTAAAGTTCTACATCAAAGGCTACAGTTCATGGAATTTGGGGTGCTAAATCTGGTACAAATTAGGGAATGTACTATTTTGTCAAGAAAAGTAGTCAGTTTGGTTAAGATAATGCACCAGTCAGTGCTTCAACTGCTAATATTTACTTTATGTGCTAATCAAATGCAGAAACCATTTCTGAGCTTAGTTTTCTCCCTGATAGCTCAAAAATAAGGAGCACAGTGAGAATCCAGGATATCCTGAACATTTGCAATGTCATTTCAATTTGCAATACACTCAGTAGACAAATGGAAAATTGGCTTTAGTGCTGACTAAGAACAAAGATGTGACAGACATTGTTAAGCAGTGAATATTAGCACAGGGTGAAGTATGAATGAGGTCTGGGAATAATGGCAGACTGACAGAATGTGGAGACGAAGATGAACAGGAAATGGAATGTTGTGATCTGGCCAGAAAGACATTGTGTACGCCTACAAGCACTTTGTCATACATGATCCAGTTCTGCTCCTGTTACTGTAAAATGGGTCAGAGTAGGGGGAGAAAGCATTAGCCCCAGGGTGAACGATGGGTCATGAAAACAGCTGAAGGAAATTTAATGGTCAAGGCTTTGATTTGGGGGTTAGTGTCAAACTCAGCTGAATGGACATTAACAGGCTTTACTGAATATAAGTTGTCAAGTGTAACAAGGATCTTGTTTTATCAAAAATAGAGATCCACATTCAGCCAGCTGCTGTTGATCAGTACACTAGGACAGGGACAAATGTGGAATCTGTAGATTTTAACTGATAAAGATAGTGACACTGGATGGACAGATGTACAAGCTGGCAGCGGGACACTTTGTTTAAGTATTACTCGAATTTGGAAACATTTTATTAACGTTACAACCTCTTTCACAGTCTGGAAATTAATGTCTGCTGACTTGTCAGACAACTGGAATTGCAATCAAATGAAGGTGATAACTCTGGATTAATTAAAACCTGCTTGAACAGAACTCTTGCCTGGCAGTGTCAAAATGACACGAATAGATGCTGCAAAAATGCTTTAAAACTTGAACAACACTCCAGTTTTCAAGTGAAGTGTTTATTTTAATATCAGTCTCCTGAGGATTTTCAAACTGTGTTCCAACAGACTGCAAAATAGATAACATCATCAAAGGAGTACCTAAAATAAACGTACTGTAGCAGTACCACAATTATGTAAATGCTACCTGAAAGAATTTAGACTCACAGAGGTCTAGCACAGAAAAATGCGGTTCAACTTGTCGAGTCTGTGCCAGTCAAGGAAAAGAACATCGCTCGTCTAAGATAATAAAGTGTGAAGCTAGATGAACACAGCAGGCCAAGCAGCATCTCAGGAGCACAAAAGCTGACGTTTCGGGCCTCGACCAATCCTGTTTTCCAGCACTTGGTGCAAGAGCACATCTAAAGTTTCATCCAAGTTCCACTGGGGTTCTGTCACTACTATCCTGACAGATAGTGAGTTCCACATTCCTACGACCATTTAAGTGAAGAGAATTTTCCTCAAACCCACTCTAAACATCCAGACCCTCACCTGAAATCTATGCTCTCTGGTCACTGAAACCTCCACCAAGGGGAAAAGCTCCTTTCTGTTTACCCTGCCTCTGTTCCTCATACCCTGCATGTGTTCCCTCTCTGTATCTTCTGCTCCAAGGAAAACAACTCCAGTCGATCGAATCTCTTTCCTAACTGGAAACCTCCAGGCCAGGCAACATCCCAGTAAACCTCCTCTGCACACTCTCCAGTGCAATCACATCCCTCCTATAATGAGGATTCCAGAAATGCACACTGTAGCTCCAGCATAACCTCCTTGGTCTTAAATTGTATGCCTCAGCTAATAAAGGCAAGTACCCCACAAGCCTTCAGGAACAATATATCTTGATCAATATATCAGATGGGCCAATATGTCCTTCTGACGCTCAGTGCTTCTGAGAGCGCTTCTGAATGATCCTATCATTCATCATGTATTCCACTGCCTTGTTGGACCTGCCCAAATGCATCACCTCATATTTATCAGGATTGAATTCCATTTGCCATTGATAAGCCAGTTTACCAACCTGTCTATTTTCTTCTGTAATCTAAAGCTATCCTCCTCAATACTTACCATCTCCTCTAATATTTGTATCATCCACAAACTTACCAGTCAGCCTTCCTATATTTAAGTCTAAATTATTTCAATATACCATAAATAGCAAGGGTCCCAACAGTGAACACTGCAGAACTCCACTGGACACAGTCTTCCAGTCACAAAAACGTCTATTGGCCATTACCCTCCGGTTTCTGTCACAGTGCCAATTCCAGATCCATTTTCTACATTTCCTTGGATCCTACAAGGTCTTATCTAGTGATATTCTTCTTGTGATATTCCTTAATTTGGAGGCTTTGATTTGGGGGTTAGTGTCACACTCAGCTGAGTGGACATTAACAGGCTTTACTGAATATAAGCATATACAAGGGAAAGTAAGTGAGGGCATCTTGCTGGAACTGTAGAGACCCATGTCTCAGTCCCTAGTCTTCTGAAGTCTCAATGGTGTAGCTCCATTTGCAAATGCTCAGTAACTATTCTGGAAGTAAAAGTATGGTTAACTGATAATTAACCATTTTTCCCCAAATTATTTCACAACATCCATTTTAACCATACTATTTAGCTAGTAGTTTTCACCTCTTTGCTTACACTTAAGTCCCCCAGCCCCTATCAAGTCTCTTTCATCCGATCCCCATTATTTTCCAACAGACATCCCAGCCTAGGAACAAATTACTGCAGACGCTGGAATCTGGATTGAAAACAAACAATGCTGGAAATCACAGTGGGTCAGGAAGCATCCATGGAAAGACAGCGAGCTAATATTTTGATCCAGTTCTGAAAAAGAGTCAGCTAGACTCAACACGTCGGCTTGCTCTCTCTTTATGGATGCTGCCTGACCCGCTGTGATTTGCACATATCCCAGCCTGTTGGAACACTTAAAAAAAATGCAAGTTCTGCCTTTACGTCGTGTCAGGAGGCAATCACATTGTTTGAGAAGATTAGCAGCTTTTCCTGACAGCTGGTTCCTGAGCTGCACAACAGGAACAACCAATCAAGGAAGAGTGAATTAAGAGGGAATCATCCAGTACTTGAACTATTACAACCCCCTGAAGAGGAAGGCGATGCAATGTGATTCCCCCCTCCTCCATCTGTTTGTGGCACACTTGAAGCAGGGATAACTTCAATGCATGTAGGGAAGAACAAAGAGCAATCTGAAGATAATTCCACAAACAAGGGAGTGAGGGCTTTCCCAGTACTTCTATGGTAGAAAATTCAATTTCTTTTGTTAGTGATGTCTGTTGCACACATATTTCAGTATGAGGCTACTTCTCTGCAAACAAAAATGTCTCTAGAACATGATCACAAAATACAAGCGCAACATTTTCCAAATGAAATAAACTTTTGAAACAAGATCCTGGAGAAGATCTGGCACAGGTTTGATGGCAAATTGGATAATAGCAATATATTCAAAAGAATACACATGTCCACTTGTCTTAAACTCAGTGGGATGTTTGGACTGGCTAGCTGTTAAGGGCTGAAGTTGCACTATGGCTTTTGCATGTGTTTATAAGCCTCTCTTCAAAGATTTTCGTCATCCTGTAGGTGATGCGCATCATTAACAAAGGCTTGCCTTTCCATGGTAGTCAACTATAAAGTTAAATAAAGATTTCTCTTTCCCTGTTAAGAGTTTATATCCGAATGTATAATCATCCCTCATTGATTGCAACAATGTTGTCTTCAGCTGACAGTTCACATTGATCTTTAAGCTTTGAATACTTCAGCGACAAAAAGATTTGTTCCTCCATCAATACGTCCTATTCGTGCATGGATTTTGTAAGAATACTGGCCGTCTCCTCTATGCAGGACTGGTGAAAATCTTACGGAGTCTTTCCTTTTCACATCTCTGAGACGACATTAAGTGAGTTGAAATATCTGAGCTTTAGGTCATTTCCATTTTCTTACTCTTGTTTCAAGGTGAGGTGTTCTGGTTCATTCGCTCAACATTAAGCCTTTCTAAAGTACACATCTCTAGGAGCTCAGTAGTTTGGAACTCAGCTTGTTGACTGAAATTATCTCAGTGCTTCTATTGTTTGCTGATGGGACTCAATTCCACAATCCAGCCTACTTTTTTTTGTTTCTTACTGCTTAATATAGGCTTTACCCAGCTTGAAGTTAAAGTCCCCTTGTTACCTGGAGAGCTTTTAGTAGGTTGCATGAAGATTTTTTTTTACGTCATCAGTGGTCTTAGTGGAATGAGCAGGCAAATGACCTCTTCATTCATCTGTTCTTCTATACTTTTGGCAGTAACTTTGTTTTTCACTGTTTCCTGAAAGAGCAAACTAAAGTCTAGGACTTGATCTTGTGCTGTCCATTACCCTCTTTTGTGCTTCTTTTACTCTTTCTTCAAAGGCAAGTTAAAGAACATAAGAACTAGGAGCAGGAATAGGCCGTTCGGCCCTTTGAGCCTGCTCCACCATTCAATAAGATCATGGATGATCTTTTCGTGGACTCAGATCCACTTACTCCTGTTCTCACCGTATCCCTTAATTCCTTCATTGCTCAAAAAAAATCTACCTTAACTCTAAAAACTCTTACTGAAGTAGCGCCAACTACTTCACTGGGCAAGGAATTCCATAGATTAACGACACTCTGGGTGAAGAAGTTCCTTCTCAATTCAGTCCTAAATCTGGTCCCTCTAATCTTGAGGCTGTGCCCTCTTGTTCTAGCTTCACCTGCCAGTGGGGACATCCTCTCTACTTCTATTTTATCTATCCCCTTCATAATTTTTTTTTAGATTCTCTACAGTGTGGAAACAGGCTGTTTCTACAAGATCCCCCCTCAATCTTCTGAATTCCAATGAATATAAGCCCAATCTAGTCAGTCTCTCCTCAAAAGCAAACTCCCTCAACTCTGGAATCAACCTAGTGAACCTCCTCTGCACACCCTCCAGTGCCAGGACATCCTTCCTCAAGTAAGGAAACCAAAACTGCACACAGTACTCCAGGTGTGGCCTCACCAGCAACTTGTACAGCTGCAACATAACCTCTCTGCTTTTAAACTCAATCCCTTTAGCAATGAAGGACAACATTCCATTTGCGTTCTTAATTATTTGTTGTCCCTACAGACCAACCTTCTGTGATTCATGGACAAGGACACCCAGGTCCCTCTGCATACCAAGCATCTCCTCCCAAAATGTATGACTTCAGATTTATTTACAAAGTTTTCCATCAGCCAGACCTTTGCCCACTCATTCAATGTGTCTATGTTCCTCTGTAAAGTTTCACAGTCCTCTGCAAACTTTGCTCTGCCACTCATCTTAGTGTCATCTGCAAACTGTGACACCCTACACTTGGTCCCCGACTTCAAATCATTGATATAAATTGTTAATAATTGTGGTCCCAACACCGATCCCTGAGGTTCACCACTAGTCACTGATTGCCAGCCAGAATAGCATTCTTTTATTCCCACTTTTTGCTTCCTGTTAGTCAACCAATCCTCTATCCATGCTAATACTTTACCCCTAATACCATGTATCCTTATCTTAAACAGCAACCACTTGTACGGCACCTTGTCAAAGGCCTGTTGGAAATCTACGTACACCGCATCCACTGGGTCCCCCTTGTCTACTTTGCTTGTAATGTCTTCATAGAATTCCAAAAGATTTGTCAAGCATGACATGCCCTTCATGGACCCATGCTGCATCTGCCCAATGGGACAATTTCTATTGAGATGCCTTGTTATTTCTTCCTTGATAATAGACTCAAGTATCTTCTGGTCTGAAGTAATCTCCTACTGGCTAAAGGATAGTGCTTTACTGTGTTGGCTGATGAGTCGATTTGGCTGTCTGCTGTAGCTGGTAAATAAAGAAGGCTCAAAACTGTGTCTGATAAAGAACTGTAATTAGCATATACCATCCTCCATAATCTATGTGCTGTGAAGTATAGCTTCTACTTGACCATGTGGACTTATTGTGATTTTTCCTGCACAATGAAATTTGATTAAAGCTAGCTGGCAGAAAAAATTAAGTCTTCAACCATGGTGTTTAATGTAAAAGAATAGACATGCCCTTATACTAAATTTAAAATTAAACTTCTTACCATTAACTGTGACAGAATTTGATTTGCAATGTATCGTGTCCTCCAAGAAAAACACATCTTGGTCCTCAGTAACATCTCGTTCTCAGACATTTCAGGGTGAAAATAATTTGTTTTGAAACTTCAGTGAAGATTGACATGTCCAATTGCTGCTTCAGTAAACCACCTGAAAATGAGCTGTCCTGTGGCGTGCATGGCCTGCAGCATTGTGGCTGGAATAGGGAGCTTTCCCACCATCAGGTAGGCAGGAAGCAAAGACCCTTCCTTTACAGTTAATCCTCTGATTAACCAAGTGGACCAAGTTAGAATGAGTAGACTGAACACAGGCAAATTCTCTGTCCCCTCAGATTAGAAGGCTACTCTGTTTATGAAGTTCAAACTGTATGACTTGAGGCAAAGTATCTTTCGGCTATCAAAATCTCGAGAACTTCATCCTGTAATTCCCTCCTGACAGTCAGCAATGTTATTTAAATTATTTATAAAAGAATCAAAGGCTTCCCTGTATATTGGTTGTGCCAATTAAATTTTAACCGGTCTAGAATGGGCTTTGGCTTGAGGGTGAAATGGGAGTTAAGTTTTAGTGAAATGGTCACGTAGATTGCAGTTAATTCTGCTATACCTCATCTGGCGAGAATGGCATTGGCACTGGAATTCATCACATTACAACAAAGTGACTTTGTCTTTGTTTGGCTTTTTGCTGGAGCCCTGAGTGATACAGCGTCTGCTCAAGTGTTGGCAGCCATTCCTTCGAAACCACTATGCCAGTTTTTGTTCTTCCCTATCTCCATCAGCTTTTCACCCGTGATCTTTCTCTCAATGTCACTTTGGCACAAGGTTACCTCAAGAGCATCATTCATGATACGGCATGACTTAACCTTGGTTGCATACAGTGAATGCTCATACAATTCTCTCAAAATCAGACATTGCCATCCATAACTCACAGTTTTAATTATTTACTTTTGACAATAATAGAGTTCAGGAACAGGATTGCAATGGGGAGTGGATCGCAACAGTCCAATCCACATTAATTTTTCTCTGCAAAAGTTGGGCTATGGATAGTTTTCTAGAACTGTCTCACGTTAAAGTCCAACTATCATGACAAAAACAAATTGCTGCCATGATTTCCAGCTGTACAAGCTGAACAAACAGCTGACATTTGCAAGTAGGAGACTCTCTTTTATTGTTGTGAACGTGATAAAGCTGTGGGATTCTTGAAGCCCATTTGTTTATCTCTGTTCCTGCATTAAATATTTTTCCTGGGGATTTTATTCCCAATAGCAAATCAAAGAACTGGAAATTCAGTTCAGATTTAAACTGTCAAAAGGAGGGATGTATGAATTGACTTTCAAGTCAGCAACAGTAATGCATACATAGGCACGGAATAAAGCGGTAAGTTTCTGAAAGGAGAAAATCAGAAACAAATTATGGATTCTACAAAGTGCCGTCAGTGTATTACTTCTGCTAGCAACACACTGGTAAATATGCATATTCTTTTCTGATTGATATTATGGAGCAGCTGTCATCCTTTATAGACAAAGTCACTGCAGATACCTTACACAGATATGAGGAAGTCACCTTGGTGCATTTGCAGGTTCTCTGAAACAGCTATCCAATTAGTATCATTCTCCTATACATTTCCCAGATCTATGTCAACTTTTTCTTTTCAATATAGTTTAGATCAACAGGGAGGAGGTATTGGGGGTCTTAAAAAAAATTAAGGTAGACAAGTCCCCAGGGCCTGATGGGATATACCCAGAATACTGAGTGAGGCAAGGGAGGAAATTGCTGGGGCCTTGAGAGAAATCATGGTATCCTCACTGGCTACAGGGGAGGTCCTAGAGGATTGGAGAATAGCCAATGCTGTTCCTTTGTTTAAGAAGGGTGGCAAGGATAATCCAGCTAATTACAGGCCAGTGAACTCGACGTCAGTGGTGGGGAAATTATTGGAGTGGATTCTTTGAGACAGAATTTTCTCTCACTTAGAAATCAATGGGTATATTAATGACAGGCAACATGGTTTTGTGATGGGGAGGTCGTGTCTCACTAACTTGGTTGAGTTTTTCAAGGAGGTGATGAAGATGATTGATGAGGGTAGGGCAGTGGATGTTGTCGACACGGACTTTAGTAAGGCCACTGACGAGGTCTCTCATGGCAGGCTGATACAGAAGGTAAAGTGGCACAGGGTCAGAGATGAGCTTATAAGATGGGTAAAGAATTATGTTAGTCATAGAAGACAGGGGGTAGTTTGTTCTGAATGGAGGGTTGTGACTAGAGGCGTTCCTCAGGAATCTGTGTTGGGACCTTTGCTGTTTGTAATATCTATAAATGATTTGGAGGAGCATGTATCTGGTCTGATTAATAAGTTTGCCCATGACAAAAAGGTTGGTGGAATTGCAGACAGTAATGAGGACTGTCAAAGGACACAAGTGGTTATAGATTGGTTGGTGACTTGGGCAGTGAGATGGCAGATGGAGTTTAATCTGGAAAAATGTGTGGTAATGCATTTCGGAAGGTCTAATCCAGATGGAAAATGTATGGTAAACGGTAGAACACTTAAGGGTACTGATAGGCAGAGGGATCTGGGTGGACAGGTACACAGGTCACTGAAAGTGGCAATGAAGGTAGAGAGGATCATCAGCAAGATATATGGCATTCTTGCCTTCATCAGTCAGGGCACTGAGTTAAAAAATTGTCAGGTAATGTTGCAGCTTTACAGAACCTTAGTTAGGCCACATTTGGAATTTTGTGTTCAATTCTGGTTGCCACACTACCAGAATAATGTGGTGGCATTGGAGAGGGTACAGAAAAAAATTACCAGGATGTTGCCTGGTATGGAGGGCATTAGCTATGAGGAGGGGTTGGAGAAATTTGGGTTGTTCTCACTGGAATGATGGAGGTTGAGGGGCGACCTGATAGAGGTCTACAAGATTATGAAGGGCATGGGCAGAGTGTACAGTCAGAAGCTTTTTCCCAGGGTGGAAGAGTCCGTTACCAGGGGCCGTAGCTTTAAGGTGCGAGGGGAAAGGTTTAAAGGTGATGAATGGGGCAAGTTTTTGTTTTATACAGAGGGTGCTGGGTGCCTGGAACTCACTGCCAGGGGAGGTAGTGCAAGCAGATACAATTGTGATGTTTAAAGGCCGTCTTGACAAATGTATGAATAGGATGGGAACAGAGGGATATGGTCCCCGGAAGGGTAGGCAGTTTTAGTTGTGACAGGCAGCATGTTGGCGCAGGCTTGGACGGCTGAAGGGCCTGTTCCTGAGCTGTAATTTTCTTTGCTTTTTTGTTCGATATACCCAATTGCTTTCTGGAAGTTGCCTTGGAATCTTACTTCAGTAGATCATTACTTGCTGTGTAAAAAAAGTCTCATTGTTGAAAATGTTTTTCTCTTAGTTTTTCCTGCAGTGCTGGGGTGCTTAAAATGCTGTGGCACTCATAAAGAAAGGCAGACTTGTGCATACTGGCAGCCATGTGTCTGAAGACACGATGACCTACTCTTTACAGACAGAAAAATAAGATGCATACGCATTGTGCTCATTTCAAAGTGACAAAACAGACTTTGCTCATTCTCTTGTTCATTTCTCAGGGCAAAACATTGTCCAATTACAGCCATCCTGCCTGATTTAAATAAAGATTGACAGTTTACAGTCAGTTAGCATCAAACTGGTCCATTGCCTTAATAAAAAATGAAAGAAGTGCAGATGCTGTAAATCAGGAACAAAGGAAGAGAAGGGTCACCCGACCTGAAATGTTAACTCTGATTTCTCTCCACAGCTGCTGCTAGACATGCTGAGTTTTTCCAGCAACTTATGTTTGTGTTGTCCATTGCCTTGATTAATTAATACTCGAAATTAATAGAGTTAAGTGTGGGTTTCCCTTGATATTGGTATTATTTGTGATTTGTACTGATGAGTGCAACATAAAAAGCTTTGCCAGCATGTGTCTTTGTTTGACAATAATCAAGCGCTGCATTACCAAATGATTAGATTAATTTATGTTTTAAAAATGCTTGAATAAATGATCAGGTTAATTTATTTTTGAAAATGCTTAAGATTGTGGAAAACATTTTTTTCTGTCAAGGTATGAACATGCCTCTTACTCTTTTTCGTTCACACATGACAAGATCTTGGGTATGAAGATGAATTACTCATCCAGTGCTACTACTTCTCCACTTGGCAAATTAAATCAGCCAAAGGGGTCATAGATATAAAACAGAATAAATCTATTTGGCAAGTGTCATGATTGACATTTTGCTATCAATTTGGGATTTATTGACCAGAAACTTGAATATTTGTTATTGTTCTCAATAGAAAACTATGCCAACAGTCCACCTCACAGTGATTTTGTTCACAGAGTACTGTTTAATGGAAGTTTAATAGGGCTTCCAAAAGCAGGGTTGCAACAGAAGTAAGCTGACAACTTACAAGCTGGTACTGTAAGGCACATTTCACCATAGAGACATGAACCTTGAACACCCGAAGGGTTCTCATCAGTAGCAATGACAGAAGTTGAACCTTGTGCACGTTAAAGCCTCATCATCCTTGAAACAAAATAAAGAGTATAAATTGATTCCTGCAGACAGAATAAGTCAAAATCCTTGGATGGAATATTTTTGTATATTGTACAAGAATGAAATGTAAACAACTTGTGCCTAAAGGCTTGTGATTTTCCGTATGTATCAGACAGTATTCTGTTTAATCAGTCTAAGACTGAAGTTGTTTAAATAAACACAAAATTAACCTGCTGACCCAAGTCCTCCTGAGTCTAATAGAAATCGCAATGTCACAGCGCCTCAATAATCTTTGATTAAGCACCTTTGCTTTGGGGAAAAGTAATATGCAGCTCGTGCCAGTAATTACTCAAGTGTATAAATCAGATAGAACTTTAAATAACATTCAAAACTGGCATCAAGAATAACCCAACAATTAAAAGCTGTTGGTGAATAACCATGTCGAGAAAACAAACTACTCCCAAATCAGTTGTAAATTAAATCCTGCTCTGAAAAGAAATGACAACATCAAGCAATGGCTTGAGACACATTTTGAGAAACATGTAATGTTTTCAAATGTCAGGTCTACTCTGAGTATGCCAGCAATCTGAGAAGCTTCTCTCTTTAACTATCCTTGTTACATGCACACAAACATTTTGGGGCAAATCTTCTGGGGAGTGTTAATCTCATGCAGATTGCCAGTCGAGACAAGATCTTGCTCAGAGTTCCCTCCAAAATGAGGAACCGTACTTCGATTCTAATAGTTCTTATGTAGTGTAGAGCTGTCAAAAGGCAGCAAACCAGCCCCCATTCCCACCACTTTTCACTGCAGTCAGCCACTGTATTTTGAGATTCAAAGGTCCTGACAGTCACATTGACCGCTCCTGGCAAAGGGAAATTAAATTGTCAGGGTGCTCAGGAAGGTTGAATGGTCAATAGGAAGGGAAACAGGATATCAGCTATGTGGGTGTCAATTGCCAGGTTGGCACATAAGTAAGTGGGTTTCAAGTTGCAAAGGTGCCAGGTGAGTAGGCTGTTGGCTGGGAGTGGGCAGGAGAGATGGGTATAGGGTGCCATTGTGGGTAGGATTCCAGGTGAAAAGGTAAGTATTTAGTGCAGGTGAACTCGAGAATTTGGATCCAGCAGTTTGCGATGCGTGTTGGTACTGGGCTGGGTTCAGCAGCCGGGGCATCGGGTCAGGTCGGATTGAGCTGGCATGGGTTGTGGTGGGTGAAGGTGGATAGTAGTAGGGGTGGAGTCCATTCTGATTCAGTGGACAGAGAGGAATGTGAGGCCCAGTCCAGCGGCAATGGCGATGGGTCATGTAATATTTGACAGCAGGGATTGTGGAGGGGTTTAGTCCAGCACAGGGGATATTCAGATGTGGATCAGGGTAGGGTTTTGACACAGAGAATTGGGAGCTTCGAGTCTCAAGATGAGTGTTGTTGGACATGTGTGAGGTGTGGGTGGTGTAATGTCCAAGAGGGTTCTAAGGGGTATGGAAGTTAATAGTTAATTAGAAGTTAGACTATGAATTTAATAGTCTAATATTTCCTCAGTAACTCTTCAACTTCATTGGAACCTTCTGAGGTCTGCAACTTTATGGATATTTCCATAGGTTTCCAGGTGCAATGGAATTGTCCAGAGGAGATTTCAATATTCTGGCAATTCCTCAATATGTTTTAATGGAGGTTTTGCCTCGACTCTGCCTGCAACTCCCTTCTACGCTCTCAAAGTGACTGTCTGGCCTGTGGAAAATATCTCAGAGTATACTCTGCATAAGAACATTTGCTTACATACATAAAGAGAATACCAATATTAATCATGGTAACAGCTGTTGCAACAAGTGTTTACTTTGGAGTTTTAGTCTGGGACACATTGTTCCTCCATTTCCAACTCTCCTCACTAACCCCCATGGCACCTTCCCAAGAAATTGCAGGTGGTATAAAAATCTTCCTATTTACTTGCCCCTTCCTCACTGTCCAAGGCCCCAGATATACCCTCCAGTTGAAGCACTAATTTGTACTTCATTCCATGCAGTCTACTGTATTCACTACTCACAATGTGGTCTCCTCTACACTGGGGACCCAAAATGCAGACAGGGTAGCTGATTTTCAGGACACGTACATTTTGTCTGCAAAAATGATCTCAAGTTTTGCGTTGCCTGTCATTGATATAGATCATTGTGTTCTCACATAAATATCTCTTATACAGGCCTGTTGCAATGTTCCAATGAGCCTCAATTCGAAGAATAGCATCTCATTTTCCATTTGGGAAGCTTCTAGCCTCTAAGATACAACATCGAGTTCCATAACTTTAGAACCTGATTTCATCCTTCCATTTTTTTTTACCCACATCTGCACCCAGTCCTGTTCACGACGTGGGTTGCTTTTAGCATAGTCATCCATTCCCACAGATTCCTCGGTCTACAATCACATTATATGAGTTGCATTCAGTGCAGCTCACCCATTTTCTTCTACTCTTAGCTCATCATCAGCTATTCTTCTGTTTTGCTGTCCACAATCTCCTTGTTTACTGGTATTTTTTTCATCTCTCTCCCCCTCTCTCGTCAACTATCCACTCACCTTTCCTCTTTCTACCACCGCCACCCCCAAACAATTTGGCTTCAGCGTGAATACCACCTTGTTTCTCATGGCTAACAGTTCTGATGAAGAGTCACCAGATTTGAAACGTCAACTCTGTTTTCTTCTCACAGATGCTGCCAGACCTGTGAAGTTTCTCCAATGAATTCTGTTTCTGTTACTTTTGAAAACATATCAAATTCTGCTTTCTATTAACATTACACTCATGAAGTCACCTTTAGGCTTTTTGTTGCAACACAAATTCTGAGCATTTTCTTTCCTATCTAATTGGACTTCATTTATTTGCACACATTTGGTAGTTTAATAATTTTGAAATTCCAATAAATTAGAAGAATACAGTAAAAGATAGTGTACCATTAAAAGCATCAAGCTCGGCATGATATTGGGCGATATTACTAATCAAATGCATTTTCCAAAAATATGACACTTCCATTCTGCTTGCTAATGCAGTGAAGGCCCTAAGCCTGTTCAGAAGAGCAGAAAAAACAATTCCATATCTACATTTTGATTATGGCATCACACAGTGAACTTTCAAAGTCATTATTTCAATTTGAAGAAATTATTTGGATAACATTTAGTGTTTTCATTGACTTATATTGACTTGGAAATGAAATTCTAATTGCAGGCTACTTTGTGGCAAATAGTAATAATTTAATATTTGTTTTTCAACAGTAGAATCATTTACTTAACAAAACAAAAACATTAACAAAGCTCAATAATGCAACGTATACAATGATGTTCTGGCAGATATGCAGCTGTAAACATACTGTACACTTATGAAAGGAAAATAATTAATTCTTCTTCTTTGAAAAATTTACAATCTTGTGTTATCCAACATTCTTTTGTACTCATCTGACAACGAACTGTTAAACATTGAGCTTGCTGTTTAAACTTCGAGCTTAACAAGAAAATGCAGTTGGCCATGAAAAAGATTGATCTGCTCACACACAACAAATTTCTTTTGCATCTTCTATTCATGGCTGATAAAGGGACTGTATGGTTTATTGAATTCTCTCAATGCAATATGATGGTACTCAGCCACAAGAGGGAGATTTTTAGTGGGGCAAGTTGAGCTCCATCAATTTCGTTTCTTTTGCTGATATATTCCAACTTTGTTCTACTTGATGCTACGTGCAGAGATGAAGGTGCAAAGCAGTACAACTTGCCCACTGAAGGCAACTGAGGTTGACTATCAAGCAGCCTTGGGAATAGGGCTTCCAACATTCCGGTCAGGTCAAATGTTGCAACATCTGAGCTACCTGGTAGTCTTACTAAGACAAAAAAGATTTCAGCAGCAGTCTTTCAGTTGCTGGACTTATTTCTTAATTTTTCTCCAGGTATGAATGATGTTTATTACACTGTAGAAGAGTGATTTTAATTGCACATAACCATTACTTTGATAATGTGTGGCTCATAAGTGATCATAAAATAATATGAAATAATTTGTTAAACCAAAAAGATATTCAATTTACAGCATACAACTGATGGACATGTTTATCACGACTCATGTGAAATGATTTTTCAAGTCCCAGCAATTTAATGATTTAGGATACAATACAAAACTGAATCCTACAAAACTCACAATACAATAAGGTGAAAATCTGCAGTGAAATAAAAAGAAACATACAATAGGATAAGCAAGTTTCCCTTCCCTTCCCTATTCTATTCAAATTCTATCCACTTAAATTAATTGCTCTTAAGAAGCAATGCCATCTTTTTCTGCATTCTTCACTCCTTAATCCTCACTTGCTCTTTAATTACAAGGTAAAGTACACTTAATCATCCATATTCAACCCAAAAGCAATTTCACAGCCACACTATGTGGTTTTATGACAGCTTAAATCAATCACAAGCTCACTGTTTTATTATCATCTTGTCTTCCTTCTATCTTGCATCTCACAGGGGACTCCCTGCCAAAATGTAATGGAGCCTATGGGGAAAATAGACCACAAAAGCTAGTCCTACAGAAGTACTGGTAACATCTGTGTGCAAAATCCAGAGCAAATAAAAATCAATTTAACCTTTACCTATTCTCTGAACCTATCGTCCATATTCTACAATTTATTGTTCCACAAGCACAAAGAAATATCTTACAGGCTCCATACAATCATTTGAAAATATTGATAAATGCAATGGGGAGGTGTTTTTTGCTGCAAATTCATCAGTTTACTTTCAGAATGCAGACATTAATATCAAATGATACACAACACAGACATCAGATCACACAATGATGGGGAGTGGTGTGCGAGTTTCTTTAGCAGCAATATTGCCTTTGTCAGCAATATTGTCTTTGTGCTCTTGTGTTTTGAGGTATTTATCTTGTTGGAAAATTTATCCAAAAAAAGTAGTTTAAAAAAAACCCTAACATCAACTCACTGAGCATCATTTGCCTTGAAGAATTTCACAATTCTCACCTCTGTGAGAAGTGTAGGACAAATTTCATTCAAAAATTACCTTTCATTTTCCTGCAGAACTTCATTTCCTTTCATCCACGACAATGTTGCTCTCGGGGAAGCTTTTGGTTTGCATTCAATGATGACCTCACCACCTATGCGGACAGGTATTAATTTCTTCAAGGGGCTCATTGAAAAATCGGGAGCTGATGCTAGGAAAGAAAGGAAAATAATTATACTGCACAGAAACCAAATACCACTCAAATTCAGACTTTAAGTGCTCTTAGCTTTGAGGTACCTTGACCAATTTATCTGGATATAAACAAATGTAACATGGAAATACAATTTTTTTTTCCACAGTTAGCTTAACATTATGGTTCCAAATACAAATTATATCGATTCTTCAGAAAAAAAGTCCATCAATTCATTAACAGAGGACACTCTGGGTTACAAAATGCAAGATAATGACATTTTGAATGTTGAAACTTTCAGAATGTTTCATCCATAAGATCATGAAGCCCTGATAAAACATCAACCACAATTATAAGTTTTAAATATTTCCTAAATAGATGATGTAAAGTCATAAATTCAGATATCATTAGAGAGACAGATCTCACACCAAGTGCAGTGAATGCAGAAAAACAGGCAAAGGAAATTGATAACAAGTTTATACAATTTACTACCTGTTATTTCACTTTCATAGTTTCCTTTTTAGAACTCGAAGATCAAATGTAATGTCAGTGACTTCAATCATATCAAATGCAGAATCCAAATGGCATTTATCAAAAATCCCTAAAAACTGAGTGTAATTTTAATGAATGACACAAAGTAACCAATTGGTGATACAAAATGGGGAGGTTCACAGCAAGTTGAGTCTTTTTGGTTTTGGTGAGAATTCCCTCCCGAAGGGCTTTGTGCATCTACTGACAGCACATGGAATGCAGTTATTCAAGAGACAGTTCACCAGTGCCTTCTGAGGGGCAGCTAGGAACGCTGGCCCAGCAAATAACACTCATAGCTCATAAATGAATAAAAGAAAAGCACGATGGTCATGAAGTGCTGCATTTGACCTTATCATGTATTTTCTTTTTGCCATATGCTCATTTGGATGCAGAAACTATGGTGGGTGCTGTGAAATATCTACTGCTTTCACAGTAGTTCCTGGGCAATAGCAGCTGCACATAAACTGTGCACGCTAACTGTGTATGTTGCAGAATATTATTTGCAATGAACTGCTACCAAAATCATTTCTGGTGATATGGATTGGAAAGCTCAGTCCATTCATTACCCATGTTCACAAAATCACAACTTTTTGGCATGCTAGAGGAGAAATGGATAGAGAAATGTTTGGAAAAATTAGTAGCTCCGAGTTAGCATACTAAGTTGTTAAAAAGTTTAAAGACTGAATCCCACCACCACCACCCCATAACCAAATGATGGCTTTTTCTGTGGCCTCTGCCTCTCCCTAATTGACATTCTGGGCTTACCTTACCTTCAACAGATTTTCACTTTCCTTTTTCAATCTTGTCTTCTCGCTCTCCCTTCAGGTTTCAAATGCCCCATTTCCCTCCTCTTCCTTCACCTGCTTGCCCATTTCACACTTACTTGTCTTGTCTGATTATCTATCTCTTTTTGAATGCATCATTCTGCTATTCCTCCCTTCTTTGCTCATGCCCACATTAGCTCCTCAGCTGTAAGGCTGGGACAGGTCACTGAGACTGAGCCTCAAAAATTGTGCAATGGATTCTTCATACCCACATATTGATCATGTGCAAATATGGCTAAATAATTGCTGTGATTACTCAGTATTGTCTTTATCAAATATGCACACAGTTTTGATAACTATTCAGATTCTATCAGAACCACAAGAATTCGCATTACTTTGATGTGCAATTATCATTCATTATATAATACAGTTTGTGATTTTACTAGTCTGATCAACAGTATTTTCTGATGGAAACATTGCTTTCTCTGTCCCCTATGCACCTACTTGCCAACTCATGTGCTATATTATCATTCTCATTGGTGCTGTGATATCTTTTGAATGAGCCCCACACGACAATTGCAGAAATTAAAAACAAGATTTCACTTTTTCCAGTTCTTACATTAATATGATCAGAAATAACACACATTATACATGAAGTAACAGACCAAGTGCATTCTAAACAAAAAAGGCACTTTCACATGAGGTAGAGCAGGAGACCTATTAAATGATAACAAACTTAAACTAAGAGTTTCAGAGGTACAATTATTAGAAGTCACACTTCCATGAACACCCCCTCCCTCGAGTCAGAATAGTCTTATTTACAGTGATCTTTCACAGATTACCAACCAATAATACACCCCTGAGCTCATTTTGGCCACTTCTTGAAAACACATAGCTTTTATTTTGGTAGACACAGCTTGTAAGACGTTAGCTCTTTCTTTCCATCCCAGTTTCCACATAGCCTCTGAGAACCCACGTTAGCTTTTTACCAAAAAGGAAAAGCTGAGGCCTTCCTGACAGTGATTTTCTTCTTCTCACACAAAAAAATCGATGCTACTCTTTTTGCTTTTGCAATCTGTTTGTGTCTGTACTTTGACTGTCTTCACCTGGCAGTTCCGTTGCTTGTAATCGCTTCTGTATCTGTCAGTCAAATGGTACCTTTATTCTAACTTTCTTCTTATTGAAGCTATTGACAGATCAAAAGTCACTAGATCACATGGAGCAGTCACTGAATATTATTGAGAAAAAACACATTTTTGAAGCTTTTCATTTTATATTCATAGGTTTTCATATATCTGGGTCATATTAATTTCTTCCACAGAATATTATTTAGGGTATTCCAAAATAAAGAAAATAAAACATAGTGGATCTTTGGAAGATGTAATAAACCTTGTCAAGATTTGTAGGAATGTATTGGTTTGAAACCATCTCCAAACATTTTGATCCACACAGTAAGCACTATTTAACGTGGAAGTCCAATAACATTTCCATTGCAGTATTATTTACAACAGTTTGATATTTGGCCCTTGCAATCCTACAAAGGACAACGTCTATCATGACATTGCTTAAGACACATTCGTTTGTGGCCTTTATACAACGGAGATCTGTAAATAAACAATCGCTGGAGAAATTGTTTGTCATTTCAGTTTTATGTCTTTAGTTGAGTCAAGCAAGTCTTTTGGTTGTTGGGGGTGGGGTATGCAGAGCGTTAACCAGTTTCTATAATTATTGCACTTAATACAATTTTTCTTTTCCTTTCAGGTACATTTGCTGAAATAGTATGCAAATTTAATGGAATAAACCTTTCCGAATTTGTGTCACTGAATTATAAGCTATATATCAGTATGGTAACTGACAACCTTTGAAACCATCAGGACAATTTCCAAATTCTTTCCCTGGTGGCAGGGGTGATGCGCACAGGTATGCATCAAGAAAGGACCAGACAATGAGCATGCAATTTTTGGGGAGCTAGCAAAACATCCTGGCTCCTTCTGGTCCAACAAATTAATTGTGGTGAGAAAAATCCATTCCTGCACCAGCCAATAATTGTCTATTAAAGACCACGAGCTGAATCATACTGCCTGTTACAACTTGTGATGTATGCATATTGGAGCACACATGTGCATGCATACCAAAAATGATCAAAGTATCCTTTGATACTTTGAGCCCCCAACTTGTAAATGAAACAAACTTTTGGACAGACGTGATTTACGCCTGTTACAGATTTGCCTTAAATTTATTTTTGGCAGATCTTGATCTCCAATGAGCTGAGGAAAATGTCTCCATCCAGCTCAATTTTCTACTGCCAACTGTCTGGTATATAAGCAACATAGAGATGGGCAGCAATTCCCTCAAAATTGAATTACAAAATGGAGCATGTTAGCAATACTTCCTGATGTTTACTGAGAAACCAAATTGGTCGGGAGGTTTCAAGGGTCATATATTGCAATTAACATTCTGAATAAAGTGAACTACTATTGACAAAGATTGCTAATTTCCAACACAGATATAACTTCTGATAATGAATTTCTAAAATGGTTCAAAATTCTGGCGTAATTGCTGTAATTTGAACCATCTAATTATATCTAATCACAATTCAGTTCCTGTAAATTTGTTTGATAGCTTGCAAACGCAGTAAAAATACAAAATGCATTGGATGCCACATGATTAGCATTCTACTTTCTAAGGAAAATTGTATGTTAAGATTTTTAAAGAAAGCAATCTTTGAAGAAGATCATAAATATTGTTTATGATCACATCAGCTACGTTGGCAAGTGATACCAAATCGTGCAATGGACAGCATCATGACTAGATCAATTCTATCTCTATGAAATCACAGAAGCCCGAGAAAGTGTAAACATTTTACTTATCTTGTTTCAGAAGATGACTTCATGGAATTTTAGTCCAAGACTCAAATTTTCTAATTATGGATGGAAAGCAAATTTCTGACTCTGTATCAGACAAGGCGATAAATTTTACAAAACTTCTACTTTGCAAAATTCATTGACAGGAGCATCCTGATACAAAACAGTGGAATATGGCCAGGAATGCCCACAGCCAGCAGGAGAAAGGATCATTGCTCAAACCATGCTCTCTTTTGCACCAGCAGACATGCTGCACTCTATAACTTAAACGTCCAGTGGCACAGCCAGCTACTTTGACAGTCCTTATAGGTAGGGTAGTTATGCAAGTGGAGGATGGGAGGTAAGGTGGCAGATGGGAGAGGGTTTATAATGCCAGGTTGGTGATGGGGCACAGTGGCAGGTGGGTGGAAGGCACAGGAGTTGGGTGCAATGGTCCTGGGGAATGGTGCTATATCCAGTGAGGTTGGGTCAGGCTAGGTCAGACAAGGATGTCCAGAGGGAGGGTATATTGTATTTTTGGTGTTATGGTGGGGAATAGTGTGGAGTCAGTAGTGACACTCCCAGTGGGAATGGGTTTTTTGTTTCTTGCAACTTTTGCTGTTTAGTTTAAATGAATCAGCACCGTTTGAATTGTCTTACTTTAAGGGGCTGTCTTGGAATTGTCAACTGGAAATTTCAATTTTCGGTGTAATTTCCTCTCTGTTGCTTACTCCAATTCGTTAAGTTCCTGGATGGGGAGGGATAAATTGGCTTCCCTTCTTTATTCACTGCAAACCACCCCATCCCCAAAAAAAACAAAATTTGTTCATAACAAGGTTTGTTTAAAATGGATCTCACTCTTGCTGATGCCTTTTCCCCGGGCCAAATAAATTCAGGTTTTAAAAGGAACAAATTTAACCAGGCTTTCTTGTGTTAACAAGACACTGAGCTCATCAGTTACTAAGCATGAAAAGAAATAATGTTGCAAAAGACCAACACACAGATTAGGAATAAGAAATGACTCCTGAGAAGATACAAGTTGAAAGATGTACAAATTAGTCTCTTTCAACAGTTTGTGAAGAGATGGTAGGGTAATGGAACATGGATAGTTTGCAGCAAGTTAAAATCCTTTTGAACTATTTTGTTTCGATGGTAGTTGGTTGGTAGCAGCAAGAGTCAGACTGCCCTTCTTACCATCTTTGCATCTGATGTTTGGTAGCTAGCTACTTTCTCGCACCCAGACTGAGGCAACCCTTTGATCTGCACTGCAGGTGTAACTCATGGATAGATCTTTGACTGTGACTAAAACAGCACACTCATGCTCCAAACCAAGCTAATAAGGTGTGGAGCTGGATGAACACAGAAGGCCAAGCAGCATCTCAGGAGCAGGATTTTCTGATGAAGGGTCTAGGCCTGAAACGTCAGATTTCCTGCTCCTAAGATGCTGCTTGGCCTGCTGTGTTCATCCAGCTCCACACCTTGTTATCTCGGATTCTCCAGCATCTGCAGTTCCTATTATCTCTAATACCAATAATACCTCCGCTCACGAGTATACCTTTTTCCCTACTAGCACAGACAGGACGAAGTTTTGTCAGTTTTGAACACATTTTCTATGTATTTCTGAAAGCATAAACATTAGAAATGTTTACATGTGATGGCTTTCAGTTGAAAGGGTGGTGATTTTCTCTTCTTGGGTTCTCTCTCTCCCTCTCTCCGTTTGAAGGTTCCCTGACTCTTCAAAGATGCAACATTCAATGGGTCCCAAATTGGACTTTGCTAGACAGCACCAAACATTTATAATCTTTCCTTTTATATAGTAACTGTCTTTCAAAAGAGAATATTTTTGAATTAAAAGTTAAAAAAAATGTCCATGGGACTGCAAGATTCTGATCTATTGTCATGATACCTCAGACTTGAATTCTGGGATTTCCAAATGGTTCCATTGCGCAGGTCGAAGATATGCTGCTCTAATGACTATGTAGTTTTCAGAATATCTGGGCTAATGTTTATCTGTATTCAAGACGAGACTGATATAAATGTTGAGACTCATCTGTTTCCACAAGATGTAGATCAAAAGTTAGAAAGTCTTCAACAGTTTTATGTCAGCGCAGGCTTCCCTAAGGATTTGCATATAATTGACTGCTCTCAAATTGGACTGTAAATTGGACAGGATGTGTGGAACACTTTGGTTTTTAAAAGAGAAATTAACATGAAGATGAGTCGATGAGGCAGATGAAATAATAATACACAAAGGTTTGCATGATCAAAATATGACTTATTTAACCTTGGGCCCTTTTGTGTTGAGAAAACAAGAGGATTTTCATAATGGCAACATTAGAATTGGGGTAGGCTGTACAGCTCCTGCGTGCTTGTACAGTGGTTGAATAGGATTTCAGCTGATGTATATCTTAACTCCATCTGTCTTCCTTGACTTCATAGACTTCTTTCCATACATCTCACAAAAAATCTACTGACATCAGGTTTAAACGTAATGAATTAAACAATTTTTCTATGACAGATTTTGACATTTTTCCTCACTCTACAGAAGTCCCTGCTTCATGTGATTCACTCAATGTTGTTACACCTTATCATCATGAATGAAGTAATGTCAATACAGGTAGTTCTCCCATTACATGATCGCTGTGGTCTTGCGTGACCTCACGTTACAGAAAGTCCCCGTAGCAAATTGCATTATAAGGAAATCGCCATAGAAAATTGCTATACCTGTACAGCAGAAAGTTCACATTATTTAAACAGCATTCACTATTCAATCGTTTTACAACCAATTTGCGTTCACGAAACACGCAGCAGTGAGTTGTCAGTTAAGAAGGATCATTGCTTGTTAACCACCTTCTCAGCTCCACATCTTGCCAATGCATTACTCCCAATATGCCAAACAAACTGGACATTGAGAATTCTCAACATGGAAGCCAGAGTGGATATGGGTCAATTTCAGCTCACGGCTGGCTGCAGAGAGCCTCAGCACCAAGCAGGATCTCAGGGCACGGACACTGACATCTGAGATTTTCCAACACCTCATGTTTTTTTTAAACTCACCCCTTTGATCCACTTGAAGAACACTCAGAAAACCACTGCAGACAGCACAAGCAACTAGCATTGGAAGGCTGCTGCAAGGACAGTTCATGCATGGAGACAGGCACCCAGCTCACTGACTACAGGCAGGCTGTGTCTCAGGGTTGCTTGCTTGCTTTCTTCACACTCACTTACATATCGTATTCCTGCAGGCTCACACCATCAATGTCTCACCTTGTCTTGCTAATTAGTGCAAAAACACAACTAAACAGTGTGCCTTGCTAGTCAGCAGTCTTCAGTCAACAGGGTCTACATTTTGCGATGTGGCAACATGTTCTGTCAATTTCTCCTGTGCCTTGCGCCAATAGCTTACCGGCAAACACAATGCACGTCCTGTCAGCAAGGAGCCTTGTCTCAACTCTGAAGGAAGTATTCCTCACCCAAGTTTGGAGAGGCGCCCGTCGCTCAAGGGAATCACAGCACTGGAAGTCAAGGACAGTGTCCATTGCCAGCTCCAGCAGTTGACCATAGTTAGTCACACATCCAGAATTTTCTAGGTCAAAAACGCCATGCCTCTACCATCTGGAGTGTGTCACAGTCAGTCTTATGACTCCACTCCAGTGGATACAGCTAACACAGTCATTGAGAGGTACTGGCGTCACTCAGCGGTCTGAGCACCTTTTGTCCAAGGTAGACCAGTCATTCAAGGGGGTGACTCCTGTGTGTTAGTCCAAGGAATCTAAAGAGAAGAAGAATTGGGGAGGGGGAAGGGGCACTGGCCTGTGGAAGAAAATCAGGAACTTACTCTTGAAAACTGGGGGTTGCATGCTGGAGGAAAGTTTGGGGAAAGACAATTGTAAAGAGGGTATGTGCATTTGTAAGGGGGAGATATCAAAAAGCAGTGACGGCAATGGGATAATACAGGAGTCGGGGAATAGCGGGGAGGAGTTGACGGAAGAATCTTTGTCGAAAAATGTCTAAAAATCAGTCCATAATCTCTGATTTGCTTTCCAGGTACCAGTGGAGCTGTTGAGTTTCTTAAGTCCTTTCTCTTTTATTTCACACATCTTACACTTGCAGATTTTTGTCTTTTTTTGGTTGAAGTCAATATCATTTGACATGAATTTTTCTTTCTGGACTACAAAAGAAATGTCAAGAACATAAAAATACATATTGTTCAAGAAATTTAATGTATCCTCCAAAGATGATGATAATGCAAAACCATGCAATGGTATTTCACACTCCATCAGATAATTTAAGGACAGTATATTTAATTATTGACAAGTAAAAGTCGGTCAAAATATTGACAGGAGTTTTAATTCATTACAGCTCATACTTACATTATCTCATTTCTTGAACATAATTTCTCTAAGCAATTTATAAGCACCAGCAAAAAAAGAGTTCTGAAAGAGACACTACGTATGTTATTACTGTCTTGTTTGGGTTTGAAATCCAGCCTAAAAAAAATTTCCTGGCAAAAAAATCATAAAAAAGATTCGAAGTGCAACAGTGTGCTTGGCCACATTCAGTCATAAATGCCATGTCTTTTAGCTGTCCACTGAAGTGATCCCAGTTCAACCCATGCTGCAGCCATCATTTCACACATCCCTCCATTCCAGCAAGAAACCAATTATCCAAAAATAACTGTGACCTTAAAAGCTTCTTAAAACCATCATGTTATATTTTGCACAAACAAGGAGCTGTTCATTCTCCTTTAAGGAATCTATGTCACATTAAGGAATGCTGTGTAAAATTTGCCTGAAATTGATCTTGTTCTTCGTTACATCGTTAACTTACTTTTGCAAACCATATGCAACCATCAAATCAGAATTTGATCAATGTGTTATCTTGTTCACCACATCATAATTCTCCCACCTCAAGAAGCACAGCAAGATTCAACGTGATTTTTGAGGATCCAAACAGTCAATCCTCACCATGAATTTGAACAAAACGCAAAGAAAGGTGCAAATGTGAGGCTGGATGAACACAGCAGGCCAAGCAGCATCTCAGGAGCACAAAAGCTGATGTTTCGGGCCTAGACCCTTCATCAGAGAGGGGGATGGGGAGAGGAAACTGGAATAAATAGGGAGAGAGGGGGAGGCGGACCGAAGATGGAGAGTAAAGAAGATAGGTGGAGAGAGTGTAGGTGGGGAGGTAGGGAGGGGATAGGTCAGTCCAGGGAAGACGGACAGGTCAAGGAGGTGGGATGAGGTTAGTAGGTAGCTGGGGGTGCGGCTTGGGGTGGGAGGAAGGGATGGGTGAGAGGAAGAACCGGTTAGGGAGGCAGAGACAGGTTGGACTGGTTTTGGGATGCAGTGGGTGGGGGAGAAGAGCTGGGCTGGTTGTGTGGTGCAGTGGGGGGAGGGGATGAACTGGGCTGGTTTAGGGATGCAGTAGGGGAAGGGGAGATTTTGAAACTGGTGAAGTCCACATTGATACCATATGGCTGCAGGGTTCCCAGGCGGAATATGAGTTGCTGTTCCTGCAACCTTCGGGTGGCATCATTGTGGCAGTGCAGGAGGCCCATGATGGACATGTCATCTAGAGAATGGGAGGGGGAGTGGAAATGGTTTGCGACTGGGAGGTGCAGTTGTTTGTTGCGAACTGAGCGGAGGTGTTCTGCAAAGCGGTCCCCAAGCCTCCGCTTGGTTTCTACATTCCTCTACGTTGGGGAAACCAAGCGGAGGCTTGGGGACCGCTTTGCAGAACACCTCCGCTCAGTTCGCAACAAACAACTGCACCTCCCAGTCGCAAACCATTTCCACTCCCCCTCCCATTCTCTAGATGACATGTCCATCATGGGCCTCCTGCACTGCCACAATGATGCCACCCGAAGGTTGCAGGAACAGCAACTCATATTCCGCCTGGGAACCCTGCAGCCATATGGTATCAATGTGGACTTCACCAGTTTCAAAATCTCCCCTTCCCCTACTGCATCCCTAAACCAGCCCAGTTCATCCCCTCCCCCCACTGCACCACACAACCAGCCCAGCTCTTCTCCCCCACCCACTGCATCCCAAAACCAGTCCAACCTGTCTCTGCCTCCCTAACCGGTTCTTCCTCTCACCCATCCCTTCCTCCCACCCCAAGCCGCACCCCCAGCTACCTACTAACCTCATCCCACCTCCTTGACCTGTCCGTCTTCCCTGGACTGACCTATCCCCTCCCTACCTCCCCACCTACACTCTCTCCACCTATCTTCTTTACTCTCCATCTTCGGTCCGCCTCCCCCTCTCTCCCTATTTATTCCAGTTTCCTCTCCCCATCCGCCTCTCTGATGAAGGGTCTCGGCCCGAAACGTCAGCTTTTGTGCTCCTGAGATGCTGCTTGGCCTGCTGTGTTCATCCAGCCTCACATTTTATTATCTTGGAATTCTCCAGCATCTGCAGTTCCCATTATCTCTGAAAGGTGCAAATATTGTGTTGTATTGCTGTGAAGTTGTGTAGAGCATTCATGAACTGAAAGGCAGGAAGTTAGAATTCGTTGGCAAAAAAAAATATTCGTGGGGAAAAGGAGAGTGTCATCCCTTTTAAGAGATGATGATTTTTTTCTGTGATTAGAGTTAAAATGGACCTCTGACTAGCAGCTTGTCTGACTAGCACAGACAGAGGGTCTGAATGGAAACATTTTGTATTGAATAGCCAAGTAGCATTTTTACCAAGACGACAAGTCTTTTCAACTTCAGCCAATCAATTTAAACCAAGCCCTTATATACTAAAACTTACTAAATTTTAATCAGATGGTGTTGACACGTCGAACCAATCCAACCAAAAATATTATTATAAAGTGTATAACTATGATACAACTAAATATTATATAATATTTAAATACAGATATAGTATAACGATATAATATGACTAAAGTATAACATGGGAATAAAGTTGAGGGCAGATGGAAAATCAGGGAGAGCCAACTGCCAACCGCCAAGAGACAACACCTTTTAGCTTCCAGAGAAAGCACCATGGCATTTCCAGCTGAAAGTCCTCACAGAAGCAATTTCAGAGAAAAAACAGTTCTAACAGCAGAATCAGCAGAAGAAATTTGTGACATGAGATTAATAGGAGAAAGGCTGAAGAATGCAAAGTGTTCCAGAAGGCAGTCTGCGCAAACCTGGAGAGACTAAGTTTTAACTTGTCGTCATCTTATTAATTGGGTTTATTTAAGTGAGACTTGTGTTTATTTGAAGAGACTTCCAGGAGAATATAAACCAGGGAATAGTTGGTACTTTGTCAGTTTGTTAAAAATTCTGTCAATTTGTTCATTGTTAGGGTTAAATAATTAAATCCTTTCCTGTTATTTATAAAGTTGATCAGGGATTTTCTTTTTTTGTCTACTCTTTTAACCGATTACAGGAGGAAAGGCAAGCTTCTCTGGGTAATTATTAGTAGGTAATTATTATCTACTCCCATCACAACAGATTGGGGTTGATGCTTTGGTTTAACTATTGGAGGGGTTCAACCATTCTCCCTTCGAAACAAATTGTGGGCTCAAGTCCTGGATCTAGACGGATCTGAATGGATTTGGACAGATTTAAACAGACATGGGGACAAGTGTCCTCGATCTTTAAATAAACCTTAAGTGAGAATAATCTGTTTAATTTCAGTTATGTGTTGTTGGTTCATTAAAAAATGAAGGAAATGGGTCTTAACCTTGCTAAAGAGATTCTGGGGTTTGAAGACCCTTCCCAAAATTGCCAAGGAAGGTTAGAAAAACATAAGCAGGATATACTGAGATAACAAGGCACAGAGCTGACAATTAACTAGTGACAATAAAGCTGAAATTTTAACGTAGTTGGTCAAGCACCTAGGGATACCAAAAAACCAGGCAAGTGCAGTGGAGTTAGAGTAAACTAAATTCAAAATTACAAAGTTGGAGTTAGAAGAGAAAAAAAGTGAAAGAAGAGCTATGTTAGAAGATAAAAAAATGGAAGGAAGGTTCTTGGCTGAGCATAAAGAGTGAGAGAGAGAGGAGAGGGAATAAGAAAGAGAAAGGGAAAGAGAAAAAGGGAAAGAGAAAAAGAGAGAGAGAAGAAATGGAAAGAATGTTTATGCTGGAAAAGATGAAGTTGGAGCTTGAAGCAAAAAGACTTCAAATGACAGAAGTAAATGGACAGGATAGAAGAGAGGATGAGCAGCCAACATCCTGGTAAGGATATATACAAATATATCCAAAAAATACCAAAATTCAGTGCAAAAGATGCAGAAACCTTTTTCATTTCCTTTGGGAAATTGGATAAACAGATGAACTGGCTAGAGGACAAGTGGGTAATGTTAATTCAAACCAAGTTGGTAAACTAGGCTGGTGAGGTAGTCAGAACTGCCGATGCTGGAGAATCTGAGATAACAAGGTGTGGAGTTGGATGAACACAGGAGGCCAAGCAGCATCAGAGGAGCAGGAAAGCTGACTTTTTGGGCCTAGACCCTTCTTCAGAAATGGGGGAGGGGAAGGAGTTTCTGAAATAAGTAGGGAAAGCGGGGGAGGAGGATAGAAGATGGATAGAGGAGAAGATAGGTGGAGAGGAGACAAATAGGCCAAAGAGGTGGGGATAGAGCCGTAAAGATAAGTGTAGGTGGGGAGGTACAGAGCAGATAGGTCAGTCCAAGGAGGACTGACATGTCAAGGGGACGGGTTGAGGTTAGTAGGTAGCAGATGGGGATGGGACTTGAGGTGGGAGAGGGGATAGGTGAGGGGAAGGACAGGTTCGAAGGCAGGAACGAGCTGAGGTGGTTTTAGAACATAGAACATAGAACCTTACAGTGCAGTACAGGCTCTTCGGCCTTCAATGTTGCGCTCATCTGTGAAACCAATCTGAAGCCCATCGAACCTACTCTATTCCATTATCATCCATATGTTTATCCAATGACCAGTGAAATGTCCTCAAACTTGGCGAGTCGACTACTGTTGCAGGCAGAGCATTCCACGCCCTTACTACACTCTGAGTAAAGAACCTACCTCTGACATCTGTCCGATATCTATCACCCCTCAATTTAAAACTATGTCCCCTCGTGCTAGCCATCTCCATCTGAGGAAAAAGGCTCTCACTGTCCACCCTATCTAACCCTCTGATCATCTTGTATGTCTCTATTAAGTCACCTCTTAACCTTCTTCTCTCTAACGGAAACAGCCTTCAAGTCCCTCAGCCTTTCCTCATAAGACCTTCCCTCCATACCAGGCAACATCCTGGTAAATGTCCTCTGCACCCTTTCCAATGCTTTCACATCCTTCCTATAATGCAGCGACCAGAACTGGATGCAATACTGCAAGTGTGGCCACACCGGAGTTTTGTACAGCTGCAACATGACCTCATGGCTCCGAAACTCAATCCCTCTACCAATAAAACCTAACACACCATATGCCTTCTTAACAATCCTATCAACCTGGGTGGCAACTTTCAGGGATCTACGCACATGGACACCGAGATCTCTCCGCTCGTTCACACTATCAAGAATCTTACCATTAGCCCAGTACACTCTATTCCTGTTACTCCTTCCAAAGTGAATCACCTCACACTTTATCGCAGTCAACTCCATTTCCCACCTCTCAGCCTAGCTCTGCAGCTTATCTATGTCCCTCTGTAACCTGCTGCAACATCCTTCCACACGATCCACAACTCCACCGACTTTAGTGTCATCAGCAAATTTACTAACCAAACGTTCTAAGCTCTCATCCAGGTCATGTATAAAATTTGAGATGCAGTAGTGTGGGGAGAGATTTTGAAGCTTGTGAAATCCACATTGATGCCATTGGGCTGCAGGGTTCCCGAGCGGAATATCAGTTGTTGTTCCTGCAAGCTCCGGGTGGCATCGTTGTGGCACTGCAGGAGGCCCAGGGTGGACATGTTGTCTAAGGAATGGGAGGGGGAGTTGAAATGGTTTTCAACTGGGAGGTGCAGTTGTTTATTGCGAACCAAGCATAGGTGTTCCACAAGGTGGTCCCCAAGCCTCTGCTTGGTTTCCCCGATGTCGAGGAGGCCACAATGGGAACAACAGATACAGTATACCACATTAGCAGATGTTCAGGTCAACCCGTTGTCTCCATCTGCTCTTGCCCCACCGAACTCATCTCCACTATCTTCTATCCACGTCCCCCTCTTTCCCTATTTATTTCAGAATCCCCTTCCCCTCCCCCATTTCTGAAGAAGAGTCGAGATCCGAAATGTCAGCTTTCCTGCTCTTCTGATGTTGCTTGGCCTGCTGTGTTCTGAGACATCTGAGATGTACGAGAGTGGATTGCCTCATTATGGGAGCAGATGTGGCAGAGGTGAAGGAATTAGGAATAGGTGACCCTTCACCCTCATCCCAGGCTACAAGAAGATGTTCCACATCAAGCAGATGTTCACCTGCATATCTGCTAATGTGGTATACTGCATCCGTGGTTCCCATTGTGGCCTCATCTACATTGGGGAAACCTAGTGGAGGCTTGGGGGCCACTTTGCAGAACACCTATGCTCAGTTTGCACTAAAAAAACTGCACCTCCCAGTCGCGAACCATTTCAACTCCCCCCTCACTCCTCAAATGTGTCCATCATGGGCCTCCTGCGCTGCCACAATGATGCTACCTGAACATTGCAGGAACAGCAACTCATATTCCACTTGGGAACCCTACAGCCCAATGGTATCAATGTGGGTTTCACAAGCTTCAAAATCTCCCCTTCCCCTATCGCATCTCAAAATTAGCCCGGCTCGTCCCCGCCTCCTAACCTGTCCTTCCTCCCACCTACCCCCTCATCCCACCTCAAGCCCCACCCCCATCGCCGACCAACTAGCCTCATCCCACCACCCTTGACCTATCGGCCCTCCCTGGATGGACCTATCTCCTCCCTACCTCCCCACCTACACTCACCTCTACTGGCTCCATCCCTGCCACTTTGGCCAATCTTTTCCTCTATCCATCATCTATCCGCCTTCTCCTCTCTCCCTCTTTATTTCAGAAACCCCTTCCCTTCCCCCATTTCTGAAGAAGGGTCTAGGCTTGAATGTCAGCCTTCCTGCTCCTCTGATGCTGCTTGGCCTGCTGTGTTTATCCAGCTCTACACCTTGGTATCTCTGTTTGGTAAGCTGGTGAGCTGTTTGCAGCACTGTCAGAGGAGGTGTCAAGAGATTATGTCGAGGTTAAACAGACTATTTTGAGTACAAGATAATAAAATGTGAGGCTGGATGAACACAGCAGGCCAAGCAGCATCTCAGGAGCACAAAAGCTGACGTTTCGGGCGTAGACCCTTCATCAGAGATGAACCATTATCATCAAGCCAGAGGGTCAATGGGGAGTGCAGTAGAATTAGTATCAGGCATAGATGAAGATAATATGTCACCCTGGTGAAGCCACCAAACAGGGCTACCTGCATGCTAACCAACATAAGAAGCAAATGATGGATAGCACAAAGTGATAGCACAAAGTGATCCCACAACCAATCGATCTGATTGAAGCTCTGCAGCCCTGCCACATCCAGTCATCGGTAATGGTGGATAATTAAACAACTCACTCGTGGAAGCAGCTCTCCAAAAATTCCCCATTCTCGATGATGGAAGAGCCCAACACATCACTGCAAAAGTTAAGGCTGAAGCATTTGCAGCAATCTTCAGCCAGAAGTGTTCATGGATGCCCTGTCCTGGCATTCTCCAGGGGTCCTCAGCATCACAGATGCCAGGTCAAAGCAGCCTGCTTGACTGGCATACATCCACTTCTTCCACCACTGATGCTGAGTAGCAGTGTTGTGTGCTATTTATAAGATGCACTGCAGAAATACTCTAAGGCACTTTACACAGCACTTCCAAAACCCAACCACTTCAAATAAGGGCAGCAGACATGCGGGAACACCACCACCTGCAAGTTCCCCTCCCAGAAACACACCATTTGGACTTAAAAATATATTGCCAATCCTTCACTGTTGCTAAGCCAAACACTTGGAAATCTCCCTGTTCGAGCATTATTGGCCGACTTGCAGCACGTGGACCGCCTTCTCAATGGCGACCCAGCCAGCGATGCCCAAGCCCCGCATGTGATTAAAACAAAAGCATCGGTAATTATCACAGCGTGTAATTAATCCATACACATCCTGATGTTTTTGCTGCCTACTGATTTATATGATAGCTTCATGCAACGGGTCCCACACGAACTGCCGAGTGGAAGCACATCTCAGTGGGAAAACAGTGCCGGCGGCGGTGAGGGTTGTGTGACAGGAGGACTACTTAAAGCAAAAGTGCATGCCTTTAAATTGGTCACCTCCTCTGAAACAGGAGTCACATTTTGCTGAAGCAAGTTATAGAATTGGTTGCAGAAGAGTGTGTGATCATGAAGCATTCTGAATTATGGCACAAAATAGCACTTGCTCCAGGTATTTCTGATGCTATGCTGGGTCCTCTGTCAGAAGAAGTGGATAGGAAGGGAACTATCCTGCAAACACTTCGGACCAGGAACTAGACAAAGTAGGTGAAGACTATGTAAGTAAGTATCATTGTGTTCACCGAAAAGCCATTTAAGCGCCTGAACTCACTGTCTCCCTGATGGCCCACCTTCCCATGTGGAGCAGGGGTGGATGGGGATGTGGAAAAGATCTAGGAGGAGGAGGATGAGATAGCAAGAACCGCAGACGCTGGAGTCAGGGACAACAAAGTGTGAAACTGGTGGAACACAGCAGGCCAGGCAGCGTCAGAGGAGCAGGAACGTTAACGTTTCAGGTCAGGACCCTTCCTAAGTTTCCTGACTGGGAAATCATGACAGTCTGTCTGATAGGTTAGGAGAGGTCTCCAATTGCACAATCTAGGGGTAAATTGAGAAGAATGGATGAGTGGGCAACAGGGTAGCCACTAAAAGTCATCCCCCAAGCCCTTGCTGCTGATCCTGCTCTCCCTGTGACCCACATTCAATGAGAGAAAGAGAAAAATATTGCCATTGGCAAAAATATTACCTTCAGGTGTTGGTCTCAATCGACAATCTTTTGGGTACAGTAAACCAATGGTTTCTGATTGGCTGGCGGCTTACGGCAAACTGGGATTCCAGTGTCAAGGCCTTCAAAGGGCCAAGAAGCTTGCTCCTGGTCACTAGCCAACCTAATGAGCTGGTTGGCATTCAATTGTACAAGTGGTGAGTTCAACTTAGAGAGGGGCGGCACATTTATCAATGCTGAACGTACTAGTCACCACACATTTAAAGAAGGGAACATTGTACGTTTCATGCTGTTGTCATTTTTATGTATCTATGATGTGTTGAAAATTTTATTGTAGAATGTGTAGGGATCAAGAGTCAGTTTGTATTTGGGCCATGTTGAGCAACTGTATGTTACATTCATGTTTGTCTGTTAAATGCCTGAATCCTCATGCTGGATAATACAAGATGAGTTTATCAAAGACCCACCTATGCACATGGAAATCTTGCGTTTTGATGAACCAGCAAGCACCAACTGGTTTGGGCACATTGGTATCACATTAAAGGCCTCATTCTCATATGCTATGGCTATCTACCAGTTTGTCATGTAGCTCAAGTTATCAGCACATGAAAAAGTCTCAGCAGCCACCAGTTTTGGAGAAATCATAACAGGATGAAATAATTAAAAGTGATGATATGCTGATGTCAAACAGTCCACATATTGCTTCCTCATAATCCAACTGTTCCTTACAAATGCAAATGCAAACAATGTAAAGATCAAACTTTTGGTCTGTCTCTCACTCTGCACATCACATCCTGGCACTGTAACTTTCACCTTGCTGATACCAGTAAACTGATCAGGCACTTATAAAATTAGGTCAAGAACAATACAACAGTGATGATGAAGGAATACCATCAACCACTATCAGTCTCACAGTTACCACTCACTGCTGACACACTGCCCGCATTTGAGAGGTGTATTAGATGGATGTTCTATGTGAACTAAGACAGTGTGGAAGTAAGTTTCAGCCACAGCCAGAGGTCACGATTAGCACTCTTAATATCTCACCAGAGGATGAGATTGACTGCTTGACAATAGAACTTGTGCACAGATGATGACTTAAATTGGGTAAAAAGGGAGATGGATTGAGTAAGTGGCACATTGACAGTTGGCACATAGCCTCTTGTTTAAACAACATGGAAGAATCAAGAATGGAATTGGTACAGATTTTTATGGAAATTTTAGAGACCATTCTGTCTACCATGAAAGTGATGGCCATCTCCAGGAGAACATTGTGTGATCATCTTGGAGCCTACATCAAGTGACCAATGTTTCAGCTTCTTTTGTAGGACTATCTGAAGCCACCCAAAATCTGAATGTGCAATGGACACTGCAAGTCAGGCATGTTTTATTTGGGAAGACGTAAGCTCAGGGCTACTGGTATAACTGCAGAACATACAATTGTTTGGAGGGCCTTACAGTAATCTGTACTCTGACCAACACACTGACAGGATTATTGAGGTGTGACCTTGAAATGTCGCAGTCACACCGTACAGCCTTTTGGACCTCTCTCCTCAAGATGACAGTCTGCATGTTCCTACAGCTACTACACTGCAAACACCTCAGCTGCTGCTGCTTGTGCAGTGGTGACAAGGTCAAAACCAGGATTCCAACGCCATAGTTGTCCAAATTTGATTTGCAAGTCTCTTGCATTGAAAGGAACCAGCCTTTTAACAGCCTTTGGGGTTGCACTGTGCAGGAACATGGTTATTGGCTAAAGCACCCCAAAACCAACAAAGAAAATGCAAAAAAAAACAGCAGTTGACATTTTTACACAATAAAGTGGGGTTTGATGTGGAAAGTGGAGTTATTCTCGGCACGAGGCCAAGTGGGTTTTCTCACTTTACCAAACTTGTTGCTTTGATTATAATTTCAGACTCCAAGGAACAAATCACATCCACTTCCACCACCAGCCCCACTCCTCCCACCCATTCCCCCAATCTTACCACGTACTGTTCCAACAGCAACCTACTGCTCAGTGCGGGTTCTCCCAAGATCAGCAACACATGCCACCTTCCAAAGCTGCTGGGGTCCTGTAGGAGCCTGTGCTGCTCAGCTATGAGGAGAGACAGCAGACGGGGAGAATGGATCCACACTTTTGTGAGGGGGTCCTGGAGATCCTTGTGGACAGATTGATAGAGAGATAAGGAATCTCTTCCTGGGGGACTGGCAGTGTGGTTGGAGATCACCATCTAGGTCAGTGCCATCTTCAGGATGAGGTGGAATGGACAGCAGTGCAGGACAAGGTGAATGATCCTCTCCACTTTGCCAGGCTCTACCCTCAGCTACCTAAAACTTAGCTGTGTCACCACACCCATCAATACTTATGTTCTGACACCTACTCGCTTGCATGCAATACATTCCCTATCTTACCCTCTGCCACACCACAAAGCCTTGCATGTTCTCCATGCTACATCTTCACTCCATCAGAACACTTCATCCTCTTGTTCTCACACACACCAGTCTTAACAACTGTGCCATCCACTTTGCCGTACTCATTCATCCCTGTTATGCTATTACAGGAGCAGACATCCCCTAACAAATCAAAGTGACACAGGACAAGCGGTGGGGTCCTGGATATCCATGTTCTCTCTGAGGAAAGGGTACTTTCCCTTGCAAGACAGGTACTGCTCTTGGGCGAATGCAGAGACAGCATATCCTGATATCCCAATAAGTAACTGTCATCTTTCCATTGCAACAATGATATTAACCAGCTGTTGAACACCCTACTAACATGTGCTGCAATACCTCCTGCCTCTACTGTCTTACAAGTGCACGCACAGTCCCAAGGATGAGCACATCCCCTATGAAGGAACAGCATAGCAATTCACATGCACAGTACTGGTTCACTCCGAACACCTTATCCCCTTTCTCCCCTTTATCATTCCTGATTTTGGCTGGGTGGGTGCGCAGGACTGTACATCTGAGGGAACTCCTCAGCAGTGATGGTGACAGGGAGGTACAACTAAGCTGATCAATGCTGCAGGATGGCTGGGGGCAGGGGACCCTGCATGAGTGAGTTGCCAAAACAGCATGTTTTGGGAGACGGTGACCAGTTGTAGACAAATGGCCCTCCTTCCGAAGCGAGCTCACGTCCCAAGCCCATTGCAAGTCTCTTTGCAGCCATTCTGCTCAACATTGCACCCTATCCAATGTGCTTCATGATTGGAATGCCTGTGCTTCATCCTGTCAGTTGTTGATAGTCACAGTGGTAACACGCCACTGGGACTTCTAGTGTCACCATGTCCTTTTTAGGTGCCCATTCTGTGAGAGTTCCCACCTTCCCATGACATTAACCAAGTCATATAAACATGATCTAATTGCCTACCTCACCTTCCCCAGCCCCTTTCTCCCTACTTTCTGTGAAAAGGGGCAAGTGGGAATCTATGGCCCAGTCCCTTGAGTAACCTGACCAATCAGCACAAACCCTCACTTGTCCAATCCATTGGCGTGTGGTCACACATGCCCCTATTTGCAACAGGCCCCCTTCCTCAGAGTAGTTCCAATGGAGACAAAGGTTGATCATGACTTGTTCCCTGGAGCACAGAAGCATGGACACTGTGCAATGCTACCTTGACCAGATGCCTAATTGTGGGCAAAGTCTGCAAATGGTATGGGAGGTTGCCCTTGGCTAATCATGCTGCCTGGCCTGACTGCTATTGCCCTTATAGATTTTGCTGCTACTACTTCACTAAGACTTTCAGACATGCTGCAGAGTTTTCTGTGGACATGCTGTGTTTGGCACTGACATTTGATACAGGTGCTAGACGGATGAGCCACACTAACATAAGGCAAAATGCACATGCCTTTGACTGAGGACTGCCGCACAGCATAGCTACATGCCTGGCTGTAGGGACTGTGCCAATTTCAAAAGAAAGACACGGCAGGACAAGGCAAGGCATACATGCTGTGAGTAGGCTAGTTGGCGCCAGGTGAATAATTACTGAGAGAGTAAGGAAGCAGCAGGAAGGAAAAGGCAGAGGTCTTCTGGAGCAGATGGCAAATTGAATCCTCAAGTACCCCCGTTGGATCCATGTTGAGTTTCCTGATGGCTAGTCTGTACGGTGATCTTGCCCAGTCACAAGTTATTTAACAAGCGATACTGAGTGTCAATTGGGAACACGCAGCTTTCTCGTAAAAGTATTGTCATGTAAGTAAAGTGAAAAAGTTGCGACGTGATGACCTTGACACCAAAATGTGTCTTGCTAAACATACTGCTTTTTCTGCCACTCATCTAACTATAGCCTACACCATTGAAAACCTGATAAGATATTACCAGCTGGTGAATGAGGGATTAGGATTGCATTCACTGGCGCCACATTTGAATGAGCTGAGTTTGACCACAAAGTGGCAGTGTTGGTTGCCTCTCTTTCGCCTCCTTATTTGGTCACTATGTAGCTGGCAGCCTGCACTGTCCCTTATGATGATAATGCAACATCCACCATTATTTAAGGATGTCAGATGTCTGCCCTATTACATTCCTTCTGTCAGTTTGTTATGTGTTTGCTGCTGCATGAGCATGAACTGTGCATTAGAATCATGATGCCCATTGGGAGTGAATTGACTTTGCTGTCTAGCAGTCACCCTTTGTTTTGTCTCAGTAGCTCAAATGCAAAGGGTACAGTTAGCTGCAAAAAATGGAGACATCACTGAAGTGCTGTCAGGAGACCAAGCACCGAGCTTCAGTCTATGGTCATATGGCTGCTGTGTTGAGGGATTGGAATCCCTTTTGGCTACAATACATCTCAGAATTGGCAACCACAGAGTGAAAGGCATGTTGTCAAATGAAGACCATACCATGGGAAAGTCTGCAATCCTCACACCACCTCCTTCACTTTGGCAAAAAAGGGTGTCAGGTATTCAGTTCACTTGGAATACAGTGTCTCAGTGACCTTCCAAAGTAATGGGAAGAATAAGCTTTTGCAGGTATCCTCACCATCACTAACAGTACCATCCTTACCCTTCTGCGGTTATAGCTGTGACACATTTCTGTGAGAACCTGCTTTGTTAAAAAAGAGACATCTGATATTTCTTCTGAGATTCGTGGAGAAGAATTGCTGCTGTATGCACAAAGGTGGTGGACAAGGCTTCCTATTGAAAGCTTCTTCTAGCAGCTTATTCTGAGCTGATACTGTTGATTGGCAGGCTGTATCGCAGTTCCGGGGAAATGCATACCACTGTGTACCTATTAGCAAGAAGTGATTTCTGCAGAACATTTGAAATCACAAGAAACTCCGTTAACTCATGCCACACCACTGTGAATTTAAGCGCCACAGTGAAAACTACCAAACAATTGTACATTCACACCGACAGCTCGTAGAAAGAAAATCAGCAATAAGACTTTAAATAGTGAATGAGCCCTTAATTTAGTGTTTGTTGACTTTCCTTCCTGCTGCTCCATGTTAAAAGAAAGGTCCAACTGAAGTATTAAATTCTAAATTGGTTGTGCTGGCATCAAATCAGCATCATGTATTGGCTGACATCACTAATGACCTACTGTATAAGATTCCTGTGGACATCTGCCATAGCCAGCACCAGAAGTGAGAGTATGTTCTGCACCTGCCATTAAGAGGGCAAAACTATTTGCACAGCAATGAACAAGAGAACAGCAAGGTGCAAAATTTTGCTGTGTTTGCTTACCATTCATCTAGTGCCATCAGACATTTTTGTCATGACATTGTGATTTATCCTATCCCAATTGTGAAATACGGAGCCCGGCAGTTAGTAAGCACATTTAGAACTGTCTGTGAAGCAGAGGAAGCTATAAAAAAGAAGGAAAATAAAAAAAAACCAGTGCTATTGAGGTGGATTAGAATTGCAAGTGGGAATCTATGGCCCAGCCCCTTGAGTAACCTGACCGATCAGCACAAACTTCGGTAACTTTGGTAACTTCGAAAATGTAACATGCAACTATTATGACTCATTTGAAGCAGGTGTGAAGTACAACAGACAATGGCATCAGCAATACTGAGGTAAATCTGTGACAGCAAAAGTGTACCAATCAATGAATTAAATTATTCTTACCCATAACCCGAAGCTCAGCACTGACATAAATTACTCCATGTTTGTTTTCAGCCACACACTGATACATGCCAGAATCTGACAAGTTAACAGCGCGAATAAAAAGTGTTCCCTTTTCAACTTGAATTCTTTCCTGTAAATGACAAAACAATGAAGCCTTTTATTTCAATTATGATTTTACTCACTATCTTACCGAAAAATATAATTTCTTGTGAACAATTTTCATTTTGCTTGATTATTTTCCACGTAAAGTGTTCCCAGTCATTTAAATCATCATTTTCTTTATGATTGCTTGGATATATCATGAACTATAGTGATGACCTTTAGTAATTCCACTGATTAAAAAGCAGTAATACTTCATTCTGACATTTCAGTAATTGTAATGCTACATTTGATGAGTTCAGCTTAATATCAGAAAAGAACATGCATGTTAATAACTCTACAATTCCCCACTTCATTTCTTGCTGCAATAGATGTAATTTAAACACAGACACTGTCTGCTCAAGGCTTGTATCTGTGAGGAACATCAAAATGGACCAGAAGAACAGATTAACATTTATCAGCTTCTCTACGTTAATTCTAAATTAATTTACAGCAGTGATAAAGAGATGACATCGTGCAATATCCTACCTCTGTTATAAGGGGTTTACCATTCTTCAGCCATCTATGAGAAGGTTTTGGCTCTCCACTTGCCTTACAATTCCATTGCAGACTTTCTCCAATAGGCACGTAAGCATCAGTTAAGTTTCGAATCCAGTTAGGCCGTGCTGTGTGTAAGGGAGAGGAATACCTTTAAAATGTGAACCCCTCCAAGCAGAAAACACAGAGCAATATGCAGTTTATAAATTGGAATTTTTCACAAATAAACTTTGATTGCATTTGCATTTTTCCCTGCCTTAGGCAACACCCTGTCAGAGTTTCAGAAAAAGGTTTTACATGAAACCACAGCCATGGCAGTCATTTATTTTTAGCGTCAAACTGCCAGTGTTCCGGCTCAATCTTTGTGATGTGATGCTAAAAAATGTGCAATTTAATTGAAAGAGAAATTGCTGCCTGCAAAAATCTATTATACATTGTTAATGCCCACTTTCGTTGCACTCTGAACTGAAAAAAGTATGCGTCACATTAAATTTCAATGTTAGCAATAAATTACTACTCTATTAGCTATTAACATTTAACCTAAACCTCGCAAAGAAATGTGTTATTTTAAAGACAGGTTGCATGCTATATTTCTAGTATTATAAACTATTTATCTTTACTACTGCTTTTCCATTGATTAGTATGACTTTTGAAGTTGTTCTTAAATTCACTCATGCGAACTTGGGCATCTTTGGCTTGTCAGTATTTATTACTCATCCCCAGCTGCTCTAACACTGAAAACAATGTTTACGCAAATTAATTTATATTTTTTTGGTCCGCCTTAATTCAGCTCACAAACAAATTATGCAATTCGCAATTTGTCAAACGAGCAGACTCAAAAGTCATCATGGCGATTTTACATTACACCAATCTTTAAAAAAATAGAAGGAAGAATGATCATCAGAATTCAAATTGTGTGCAATAACAAATATTAACAAAATAATACTTTCATACTGTTTAAATTCATACAATTGTCAGCATCTTTCTTCAGAGGATTGATACTATTAAAAACGATGAAAAAACAAGGTTTACAGTAAGCAGTTAACACACCAACGACAGGAGTGTGACTGCTTCAGTAAACAATCACATTCCAAATTGTTGTATGCTCAGTTTAAGGACAACTCCTTCCAAAGCATTATTCTTGATACACTTGAGTATCTCCTATTGGGAAGACTAATGAATCAGATCACAAACACACATTTCACCAAACTGTGTTATTTCAGATATATTTTCATGAAATAGGTTTAGCTCTATTCAGCTCCAGTTTAGTATCGAAGGCTTTGAATACTTTATAGAAATGTCAATGCACATCCAATTCTTCGGGTATACAAAGTGCAATTTTAAAATCCTATTGTAAGTTCTCTGCTACAGTAGTGTGAAAATTTGTCTGATTATACAATGAGATGAGTTTATTTCTTAAATTCATGTCATGACTCAGCTTACATTTTTCATTTTGAATTTACACGTTCGATATATTCGTTTCTCAATGGCAAATCTCAGTCATGGGGCAATCAGCAGTATTGATGGGCATGAAGTGCTGCTTCATGAAACAGTTGCATTTCAGGAGAAGCTCGGGAAATACATGAACAGAAAGCAACAACAGGCGATTGTTGATTGCGTGAAATGAAGTTATATGGGAGGACATGAAAACCACAAGAAGAATTTCAAAACCATCATCAGTTTCTATTGTAGTACTCCATAACTGCTATTTTCCTCACGATTACTTCCTTCACTTCCTCACATTTTTATCATCTTACAGACAGACAAATTAAGACCAGGAGATGGCCACTCAACCCCTTGAACCCATTCCTTTAGTCACTAAGGTGATGACTGATATAAATACTCCATATTCCTGCATACCCCTGATAACCTCAATTCCCTGCTTATCAAATCTCTATTGATGTTTGACTGAAAAAATATTCAAACACCCAGCTTCTACTACCCATTGAGGCAGAACTTTTCAAAGGCTGTGCGAAGGGATGACTTGCCTGAAACATGAGAGAACCTGAGGAACTCTGATTGGGTGAATATGGAAAGGATGTTTTTTCTTGCGGGAGAATCTAGAACTAGAGGTCACAGTTTAAAAAAAAGGAGTAGCCCATTGAAGACAATCATGGAGAGCTTTTTTTTCTCACGCATCATGGGTAGCACAGCTATATAGGAAGCAAGGGGGATGGGAGAAGGGCTATAGTGATTTAGATGATTAAACTAGACTGGCAGAAGAATGGGAACCTGAGATGAATGTAATCTCTGTAATACTGTAACAGTGGGTGATTTCAATTTTCATATGACCAGGTTAACCAAATCATTCCAGTGCTGTGGAGAACAAATTCTTGGGAAATAGGTTTGTGCAGCAGGATGTTGAGAAGTCAAAGAGGGATTGGACTATTTTGGATTTGTTGTTGTTTAATAGAGACTGCTATTTAAGAATCTTTCCATCAAAGAAACTTTCCAAAAATAGTAACCGCAGTATGATAGAGCTTCACATTAAATTTGAACATGGTGTAGTTCATTGTGAAACTAGTGTCTGAAATCTGTTAAGAAGAAATGAAGAAAGTACAAGGGGAAAGTTAGCTTTGGGAAAATACACAAATATTGCACAGCAGAGAGACAAGTAATACTATATGGCCTACAAAGCATACTCTTAAATTAAACCCAAAGGGAAAGTAAATGACTGTTGATAAGGAAATAGATCAAAGGAACTAGTTTATAAAGAAACCAGATAAAAAGCAGTCCCAAGGAGTGGGAGCAACTTGGAGAGAAAGAAATGGGTGATTCTCAGGATGATAGGCCATTCCTATTTGGGTGCTGCAAGGATCAGTGCTAGGGCCACGACTGTTCACTTGTCAGCATAATTTATTTGCCTGTGGGAACAAATTTTAACATTTCCAACTTTGCTGATGACACCAAACTGGGTGAACCTAATTGAAAGATTTCTGATTCAGGAATACATTGTTGTTCTTTCACTGTTACTGGCCTAAATTCTGGATTTCCTTCTGTAAAATCACTCAGCAAGTACATTTACCCCACAGACGACAGTAGCTAATGAAAGCAGCTCATCCTGATCTTCTGAAGTGCACTTAGGAGTTGGCAGTAATGCCCCCAATATCCACATCTCAAAAATCAATGTTAAAATGATTAAGGTAAAAATATTACAGAAATACCAATGAAAGCAAGCATCAAACACATTCTTTGCCAAGTTCGAACTAATATTTGAATTATTTGAGCAAATAGCATAAAGGTCTCCTCTAATTTATTCAGAATGCTGTATTCTGTTTTGCCCCTGTTGTCCGAGATCTGGTTTTCTAAAAGTGTAGGACTCAGCAAATCACCATTTAAAAATATGAAATATTTTCCTCCTACTTTGTGGGCCTTAAGAATACAAGGCTGACAGTGAATCTCTTCATCACAACTTATATTTTTGGCTGAGGAGAGACAGTAGGAACAGCAAATGCTGGAGAATCTGAGATAACAAAGCGTAGAGCTGGATGCACACAGCAAGCCAAGCAGCATCACAGGAGTCAGAAAGCTGACAATTCTGGTCTCAACCCTTCTTCAGAAATGGGGGAGGGGAAGGGGATTCTGGAATAAATAGGGAAAGAGGGAGAAGCAGATAGAAGATAGTGGAGTTGAGTTCGGTGGGGCAGGAGCAGGTGGAGACAATGGGTCGACCTGCACATCTGCTAATGTGGTATACTGTATCCGCTGTTCCCGTTGTGGCCTCGTCTACATCGGGGAAACCAAGAGGAGGCTTGGGGAATACTTTGTGGAACACCTATGCTCAGTTCGCATTAAACAACTGCACCTCCCAGTTGCGAACCATTTCAAGTCCCCCTCCCACTCCTTGGACGACATGTCCATCCTGGGCCTCCTGCAGTGCCACAATGGTGTCACCTGAAGGTTGCTGGAATAGAACCTCAAATTTCGCTTGCGGACCCTGCAGCCCAATGGTATCAGTGTGGACTTCACAAGCTTCAAAATCTCCCCGCCCCGACTACATCCCAAAACCAGACCAGCTCGTCCCTGCCTCCCCAACTATTCCTCCCACTTCAAGCCCCACCCCCACCTCCTACCCACTAGCCTCATCCCGCCTCCTTGACCTGTGTGTCCTCCCTGGACTGACCTATCCCCTCCCTAACCCACCACCTACATTCACCTTTACTGGCTCCAACACTGCCTCTTTGACCTGTCTGTCTCCTCTCCACCTATCTTCTCCTTTATCCATCTTCTCTCCGCCTACCCTTCTCTCCCTATTTATTTCAGAACCCCCTTCCCCCTCCTCATTTCTGAAGAAGGGTCGAGGCCCAAAACGTCAGCTTTCGTGCTCCTTTGATGCTGCTTGGCCTGCTGCATTCATCCAGCTATCCCATCTTATTATCTTATATTTTTGGCCGCTGGGACAGAATTCCACATTGAATTGAAAACCCAATCTCATCTCCAACTTGTGTAACGATGATGCTTTACAATATTTAGCAAGTCACCAAATTTACTAAAGCACCAATAACCTTGTCTAAACCTTTACTTCCCTTTTCATACTCACTCATTATAATCTGTTTCCAACAGTATGAATGTATTTTCTTCTAACAATAGAACTATTGTTTAATTTACATTTCAAACACAACAATTTGTAATGACGTGTAAATTGTTCATTTGTGGTCAATAATAAAAAGTGGAAAAAAAGTGCTTTATTCATCGTCTTTTCTGGCCAGGATCTTTCTCCTCTGCTTTCATGATTAGTTTAATGAAGTTTCAGAAAAGGAAAGCAGTAATGGTGTAGGGAGTCTTAAATGACTAACTGAATAGAGCTAAGTTTGGTCTCACTCAAAATAAACATGACTATTGGTCTCACTAGAAATAAACACAACTATAAGAACGAGAACATTATCCAGGGTGACTAATCCAAAAGCAGCTTAATTAAACAAATTTAAAGCAACACCTTCTGTTTAATCAAATGAGGACCAAGACATACAGTGTGAACTATAGAAACTACAAATCAAATAAAACTCTTGGCCTAATGGATTACAAATGGACCTATTAAGTTATAAAACAGACTACTGTCTGACAGTTGCCCACAATAGGGTGACATATCATGACGAAAATAAATCAATTCTCTTCAGAAAACAACAACAAAATAGGAATGAGCTTAACTTTTGGCGATTTGTTGAAGTCATGGACTTCAACATTGACCACTCAAATTGCTGATGCCAAATGTTATCTGACTTCCAAGCGTGTAGCATCAAATTACGTAAAAATCAAAATGGAACTGAGGAGTTCTGCGTTAAAAGCTTCAATGGTAACTTCGGATCAACGTCATTTTCTCTTTCCGACCGCAACATGGAATGCTCTCTTTTGAGACTGTGCCTCTAATTCAGAGTAAAACAGAGGAATGAAAGTTCATGTTACCTGTTCTTAATTCTGCTCAACAATGACCAGAACAACTGTGCTGACAGTGTGTCGACTTCTACTGTCCAAGTCTCACAGGAAGGTGTTCAGAAAAGCAGGTTTGGTAGAATGGTGCTGGGAGTCTAGCGATAGCTAATTAGCATATATACCTATATAAGAGGTCAATATGTTTCACATCAACTTTAAAAGGAGGAAAACCTCACATTGTAAGACATTGTGATATTGACTGAGGGGTGCAGAAGGGAGAGGGAGGAAAACAGAAGAGAAAGAGGGTTAGAGCAAGAAAGTGAGACAGACTGAGCGACAAATTTTTATTTGTAAAAGAGAAAAAAAGAGACTAAGCTGGTGAGAATTTCAAGAAGCTGGAAAATTTGTACAGTTTTAGTGCAGTGAGGAATCTCCAGGTTAGTCGTCACCTCTAAAATCAGTTCAGGATTCGGCGTTTTCCTGCCTGGACAAACAAATGAAAGTTCACTGTCAGGACCTGAGAATACCATTTGCCTTGTTGATGAAAAACTAAATGCTCAGGTGAGCAGAGAGGTTGAGAAGGAAAGTCCTTCATTGTGACCTCAGCTGGTATGAGAATTGCCTGCTGAACAGCGTTCAGACAATTTTTTTTAATGTTTTGTAAATACAATGAAAGATTTAAAACTTGAAATCTTATTGTGTTAGTTAGTTGCTGAACATTTAACTGCAATGTTTATAAATGATCAGTCTTTACAGGCAACAAAATCATTTTACTAATTGGAGAAGGTGAGCCAGGATTTTAAATTCGTCGTCCAACGAAACAAGCATGAAAGAATTGGCAGCACGTTTTGAGCTGATGGGCTTTCATTCATAATTAAAATGCTGCATATGCTGTAAGTGTTTAGAAACCAAATATGAGAAGGATTTTGCAAGACACATAGTTCTCATTGCGTTTTTAAGCCATAACATGAACGGAAAAACAAATGTCCAAGCTGCTTGTTCCCATTTGCTACAGTTTGGCAAAAAAAAACATAAACAAGAGATGCATGTATTCAAGTACTCACTGTAATAAAAATAATCGAATAGATTTTATTATGTGCTACAATAATCTAAAGATGCCAAATGGAATTCCTTTCACAGATCAGTTTTAATGGCGTATGGCAAATCTGTGCTTTACACTTAGACAGCATATGGCTGCACACTATTCTGCAGAAGCACCAGACTGGGAGAAATTGAGAAACTACTTGATGGTTCTTGAGACTGAGCATGTGAAATATCCCATGTGTTACCTGCTTACGTTTGAATTGTCAATTTACCATAAATATTGTAAACTCGACATAACACAAAGCTTCAAATGTTCTGCCTTGTCTGCATTAGATTTCAAAAATGTCACTTGGAACAATTTAATAAAGATTCAATTTTTTGATGTTCATGCTGGTGCACTGCTGGCATTGATGAATATTGTAGTTAATTAATGTGTCTCAGTTCAAGCCATTGTTGTACTTTAGGTGATCAATCAAAATATTATAATACACCTTGGACATTCATTAATCTACCTGAGAAGAAAAGTGCTGCAACAGCGAAAAAAGGAGATAACCTGAACTGCCTGAAAATATTTGGGTTGCGCAAACTGTACAAAAGACTCCATTAAGTTATTAAATGGTGGCCATGTATGACAAATTACCCTCTCATTTTGAAGTATTTGCAAATAATTCATCATTTTATAAGTACTTTGTTTGACCTCTTGCATAATAACAACACTTGTCCCTTAAACAGATGTTATATTGTCCTAAATGAAGTGCCTTTGACAAAGAAGTGCATTATCTCTGATTAGCTTTGCAATGAAAGTCAATCAATTCTCATGTCAGAAATTTCATTTCATTTTCAAGGATCACACTGTAATGCACAATCAGTTTCAGACAAAAATGAAACATTATAGACTTACTGACAATACTAAATATACAGGAATGTGGTGGACAGACTCACACAATACTGACATTTTAACTGCTAACATCTTTGGTCAAGTTTCTGGACTGAAATATATTTCATTTTAACTTCATTAAGCTATTCAACACATTTTCTCATGAAGCAAGATTCTTTTTCCACGAACAGTTAAAACATATTGGGCCAGATTTCCCCAAGAGAGTTTGCTACCCTGCTCCATAACCTATTTTTTGCTGCGAAAGAGGCTATTCTGATCAGGGATCCATCAGAAATACAGAGTCGTTACTCCATTCCAACAATTTTCCTGTAGTGCAGGGCTATCAGGGAAAGTGAAATCACGTCCTCTTGGTCACAGCGTTCAGCTGCTGGATTCTAAAATGTAAAGGTCCATAATCACAGACAGCCACTTTTACACCTGATGTTAGAACGTAAGTACATATGTTTGGTGTAATATTAAGACGCTGGGAGGGTAAGGTGCTGAGATGTAGATGCCAGACAAAATAAACAATGGAGCATTTAGGATTGGGAAAGGTGGGTGTGAGATATTAGGTCCAGAGGAAAGGGGATGTGGGGAGGATGTTGTGTCTGGGAGCAGCAGCAAAAAGGGTGGTTTTGGTCCTGGGATTTGGTGTGGCATTGAAGCCGGGATTGTAGAGTTGGTAGGGAGTGAGAGATGTCGTCCCAGTGGTGTGGAAGGGACTGGATGCAGAGTGGGAGTGTGGCCAGGTTTGATATCAGGCCGTGGTGTCAGGCTCAGAGTTAGATAATGGGGGGTTATTCAGATTGAGAGTGGGGGGACAGCGGGGGAGGTGTAGGTCAGCCACGATGGAAGGCAAAGGGTGAGATCAGGTCTAGATTAGGAGAGAGGCAGGAGCATCTTTGGGTGGGAGGGGGCAGAGGTTTTCAAGTTGGCTTTTTATGACTATTTGCCCAGCATTGTAGGTGTTTGATTTCCATTCTTAGCATTTAGCAATCTACAAACGTCTGAGTTAACTGTACCAGGCTTAACTGAACATGGATGCAAAGTGAGGCCATTTTACCATTAAGCTTACAGGCTCAGGATGCAGTTCAATGTGGTTGGGCCTCTTTTTTAATGCATTCATGTAATGTAGGTGCATGAGCTGCCGATTCCTAATTGCACAGAAGGTAGTTAAGAGTCAAGAACATCACCGTGGGTCTGGAGTCACATATCAGCAGCACCAGGTGAGTGGTGGCATGGTGGCTCAGTGGTTAGCACTGCTGCCTCACAGCGCCAAGGACCCAGGTTCAATTCCAGCCTTGGGTGTTTGCTTGTGTGGAGTTTGCACATTCTCCCCGTGTCTGTGTGGGTTTCCTTCGGGTGCTCCGGTTTCTTCCCACAGTCCAAAGATGTGCTGGCTAGGTGGATTGGCCATGCTAAATTGCCCGTAGTGTTTGGTAATGTGTGGGTTATAGGGGTCTGTGGACTTGTTGAGCCAAAGGGCCTGTTTCTACAGGGATTCTGTGAGGAAGGCAGGTTTCGTTCAAAAAAAAGGAAGTTTTTTTGTATGACAAGCAGCAATAGTTATGTGGTCAACATTAGGTTAGATATTCCTTTCATATTTATTGTATTAAAATTTCACTATCTGCCATGGTGGTATTTGAACCCATATGGCCAACTGAAGGCCAGAAAACATGAGACCAATGCCATTACCACTGTCACTGCTATGTCCTTACTCCTTTTGCATGTATTCAGTAGCTATAGCTAGAGCAAAGGTATACTTCTTTTTGCTGACAACAAAGCTCCTCAGCAAAGAACAGATACATACTACACATGTGGCTCATAAGTGTCCTCTACCAGCTGTCGACACATGTAAATATTCCAAGAATGACAGGCATGCAGCTAATAGGAATGATGTGGAGACCATTAACTTCCAGAAACAATGCCTTTGCCATTTGGATAGCCCATAGCTTGAAGAGCTTGCTGAAGTATCTCTCCCAACTTGTAACAGTCGTTTCCTCTGCCACAGCCTTATCATCAGGGCGCTGGCTTTACTCTCAAAGTTCAAGTGGCCATCTCAGCAGCAGGATGCAGTCCAAGTGTCAGAAGAACAGTGGAACAAAAAGGAGAACACATGTAGCTATAAAAGTTGTGAATAAACTGCATAACATCACAGCATTAGGCTGCAGTAACCCTGAGAAAATCACCTTGTCATAGTCATTTCACATTTCTGTGATGGATCATCGCAGCAGCCTCTTGACCAAAATCCACAAAATAACTCATTAAAGATCAAAACTAAATCCAACGACAATTCCAATAACACATACAACGCTTCAAAATTGGACGCTATTGTGTGTCAGTACTTGGTTTGGGTCACGGATGGTTTAGACCAAGTTGGGTTGTGGAAGGATAAGGATCTCTGAGGCTGTGGAAAGACAATGACAAGCTTGCAACACAGAAAACAACTAGTTTGGCACCATCCATACCCGCACTGAATTGTCCAAGTCCAATAAGCTTTTTATAACTTTATTCAATTAAATTTTTGCACAGCACACTCTAAGAATTTTTAGCTTTCAGGCAACTCAGGTTTCTGGACAGCGAGATTTTAGACATTGTACCTGTACTGTACCTTTCATTATTTGCTTTCTCAGTGTATTCCTTGCATGTGCCATCACGTGGTCTATTGCTCCTGTGCTGAGCTACTAAGTTGCTGCAAGTCAACTGATGGAAGGCTCCTGATATTCAGCGAGGGACAATGAAGTTGGCCACACTTGGTGTCTTCAACTAACTTGGGGCCTGAAGGACCCAGATTCAGAGAGTACAGTCCTCAATGTGGGTGGCAACTGTCAAAGCTAAGTGATTGATGTGGGAAAACGAATTGTAACCTTGAGATTCATACACCTTCTGATCATTTGACAGAGCACAGTTTGCTTATCCACTGTAAAGCCTGAAAAAAACATTTTGACAATAGGTATGCCTCGACAGCAAGTCTGACCCTGAACAGCAAAATTTTCGAATTGCGTGGCACCAGGCAGAGATTTTATGGTCTCAGTGTGAGTTTCCAGTGCAACGGTCAAACGTTTCGGCCACTTCTACCTGTGTTACAAGGGAAGCTCACATATTGGCCAACAGCTAATGCTCTCTTCAAGTTGACCAACACTTTCATGCTGGCAAAGGTGAGGTCAACACTTCACACATAATTCTGTGGAAAATTGGAGCTGAAATCCTCCATACTCTTAGACAGTGGACATAACAAGGTGTAGAGCTGGATGAACACAGCAGGCCAAGCTGCATCAGAGGAGCAGGAAAGCTTCAAGCAGCATCAGAGGAGCAGGAAGGCTCCTGCTCCTCTGAGGCTGCTTGGCCTGCTGTGTTCATCCAGCTCTACACCTTGTTACCTCAGATTCTCCAGCATCTGCAGGTTCTATTATCTCTTAGATAGTGGAGCTTTCTTTTAAACTATGCACACTGCATGAAACTAAGTTGTGGCTGCAAGAATCAGACCAAGTGACAATGCTGCTTCTTCCTCTGAGCCTTCATTCTCATGTACCACTGACAGACCAGATAACACTTTTTCACATCTGAGAACAGAAATACACAAGGCGAGGTTACAGTTCAAGAAGTAGAAAGGGAGGCTTCTATGATTACACAATCTATAATTTATGCATCAGACTGCAGAACATGGGTGATGTGATATTTGACATGTATAGGGCAGATGTATTGTCATCTTCAAATACTTTAGGAACACTGGTTGTCATTGACTCCGTGATGGCTAACATGCTGAGTGCCAGCTTCTTCAAGCTGGTGAAACATGCAGCTGTATTTGACACCTTCCAATTTTTGTTTTACCCGTGCCACCTGAAAAGTGTCACCTTGGCCTGTGAGAAAGAGGGAATAGTTTTGTTTTTAAGTGCATTGCAACACATTTGAGTGCTGTGTTGTTCTAACTAACGAGCTAAAATATTCTGGCGGTTGTTTGACTATGAGGGTAAATGGAGGCATCACTTCTGATTGCTGTTGACTGCTGAGCATTATGAGTGGTTGATGATGTGGTTGGTTAGAGATTACATTTCACTGATTGAGATAATTTGTGCAGTAGCTTTGCTTTCTTTTAAAAAGCAATGTATCTAGATCTTTGGTGTCAGACTTCTGGCATTGCTGTCTATGGCTTTCTGCTCTGGACTGCTTTTAAGGACAATTTTTAAGGATATTTGAGCCACAGGTTGAAAGTTAAACTGTCTACTTCTTCCCACACACCGGTAGAATGATTATGGCTCAGAAGGAGTCCATTCAGAACGTCTGATGCACTCGATCCTCTCGAAGTGCTTCTGACAACTTAAACATCCTCTCTCTGGCCTGGTGGTCCCTTGTCCTGGTTTTTTTCTAGAGACTTTTCCCAGTCACTTCTAATACCTACTGCGTCACAATGTCCTAAAAGATACAGACCAGCTCTAAGATGAGCCAGCTAATTCCACTTGGTGCTAGCTTAGCATGGTTCTCAATCCAGTGCTCAGTCTGCAGGCATTAGACTAGATGCGACAATCTTACTGCCGTGGGATGGTGGTGTTTTCCAAGTTGACCACTGCCGGCATCCTGCGATACTCATGTCACTTTACCAGTATCATTAAAAGATTAAAGGTTCTTTGAAGTAGTTCACTGCTGTCAATCCTCATCTGTTAAAGCTTTGTTTTGGGCCTATCTAGTGATAGTGGTAATTTGCAGAAGAAGCACTGTTCTTAGATAATAGGTTTTGTTGCATGATAGCAATCAGTACAAGTTTATTTGGTGAGGTATAATTACCAGAATGTTGGGGAACTGGTACAGAGACATATACTCACTCTGAAAGCTGAAGTAGAACGGCTCGCCTCCTTTGACAGGCTGACGTCAAGAGAATGGGTGGAAATGGTTTAATCTGTGCATAACTCCTGTGCAGCATTACTTTCTCCATTATCCCCTCAGCATTTTTCATTATTGTTACAAAGAAGAAAGAACAATACAGCCAGGAACAGGCCTTGCGGCTGTCCAAGCCCGCAGTGACACATTTTGCTCTTCCATACGAACACAGTCTTCACTTATAGGATTTGTATTGCCCTGTTCCCTTCCCATAGTTAACGCATTATACAATCATGTATATATCGATATTACATTGAACAGTACCTCAGCTCTGAGTCTCTAACTTCATAAGCATTGGCAGCCTGGAGATTTCACATTTTTCACAGCACACTCTCTTTGTACTTGGAAAAATGGCAGGTCTCTTGCCTGAGGGGCATTGACCATGAGTCTGATATGTGGATGATTTCTTTGCTGCTAGATTTTCTATCCCTTGGATATAGTTTGTGGAAGATGTCATTTTTTATAGACATTTCATTTGGTCTGTTGTTTATCTGGAAGACCCATAATTCCAGCATTGGTATCGCCCAATATAATCACTCGACCCACCAATGGATCTTTCTGAATTTTGTCATATTCATTCAATTTGATAAAAAAAACAAATTGATTTATACAATTGCACATGTGTTTCAGCCAGGAAACTGCTGGGCTCCCAGGCCTGAGAATTGGTCAGCCCAGTGGAATCATGGGACCTGAGCAAAAATAATTAAAGACTTGTTGAATGAACTTTCTGCAAGCTCCTGATAATTTGTAAACACAATCATACCAGGGTGCAAGTGAGAACCTCTGAGTCTAACAGAGTGGAAATGGGCACAAATGTTACCCAGTATCAGAGAAAATACAGGGGACGCTTGAATTTGAATTCTTCCCTGGGACAGAACAGCACCGAGAGTGTTACCCCTGGAATTGAACATCAAGACTATCACTGATGGTTGAGGAAAGCACTCTGATCGGATAGCAGACTAAAATTTCTGGAAATGTGCCAGAAAGTTACATAACTCTGGGTTGGCCCTGGAAAAGCAGCAGAGGTTCCATGACGCACTAAGGATGCTCAAAGTGAAAGGAAACAGAAAGCTTCCCGGTAAGATCTGGAGTCAGGCAGGGCTGCCCAGTCTCTCCTACCTTGTCTGTGTCCTGGATAAACCCTTTTGCTGAGTCATTCGGGAAGGATGCAAGCCTGACAGGGGTGATTATTCCAGGCAGTGAAGACATTTTTATCCTGGACCTCCCACAGTGCTACAATGATGCCATACGCAAGTTGAAGGAGCAACACCTCATATTTTGCCTCAGGACCCTACAAGCCTGATGGCCTGAACATAAGAATTAATTAGTTTTAAAATCTCCCCATTCCCCAGCCTCAATCCATGTCCAACCTTCCCTCACATCCCTGCCTCCTTGACCTGTCCATCTTCTTCCCCCTCTATCTGCCCCACCCTTCACTCTGACCAATCCCCGCTGCACCTTATCCACATCCACTTGTCACCATCCCACTTAACTTCCCTCCAGCCCTGCTCCTCCTCTGTTCATTTAGCTCCCAGCTCTCTTCCCCCTCCCCAGTTCTGAAGAAGGGTCCCGACCTGAAACATTGATATTCTTACTCCTCTGATGCTGCTTGACTTGTTGTGTTCCTTCAGCTCCACACTGTGTTGTCTCTGACTCCAACATCTGCAGTTCTTTCTATCTCCTTCTGCAATGTGCCTTTGCAAAGAAGGAGTGGAGACAGATGGAGTGATTTTTGATGAGGTTCATCCCAAAGAGCTTGGTGATGCAGGACACCGTGCTCCATTGGCTGTTCCCTGGACGCACACTGAGGCAAACATCAGCTATGCCTGAGGAACCATGAATTCACTGAAAGATGTTCTTTGGTGTGCCCCAAACCTTTTAGTCTTCCAATGTAAAGAGCTGACCTCGACCAGGTGTTTAGGGCGGCACGGTGGCTCAATGGTTAGCATTGCAGCCTCACATCGCCAGGGACCCAGGTTCGACTCCAGCCTTGGGCGACTGTCTGTGTGGAGTTTGCACATTCTCCACGTGTCTGTGTGGGTTTCCTCTGGGTGCTCCAGTTTCCTCCCACAGTCCAAAGATATGCAGGCTAGGTGGATTGGCCATGCTAAATTGCCCGTAGTGTTCAGGGGTGTGTGTGTGTTTTAGGGGTATGGGTCTGGATGAGATACTTCAAGGGGCAGTGTGGACTTGTTGGGCTGAAGGGCCTGTTTCCACACTGTAGGGAATCTAATCTAGACTGGCTATATGATGAGGGACGCTCTGAAGCTTGGGGCAGTCGCGGCCAAAGCACAGTAGGTAAAGACCACCATCTAAGGTCTTTTGTCCAAAATAAAATGGGAGCTGTTCAGTTTTAGGCCCTCCGCGTGCCTCAAATACATGTAAATAGTATCCTGTATAAATAAGAACTGTCTTTGGGTTTGTTGCAAATGCAGACAAAGTCAAATACCAATGTTTGTTTGTTCTCCGTATACAAAGACTGTACAGAAACAAACTGCTTTAGTAACTGTAAAAGTACATAAAGACCTTTCAAAAATAAATTTTTTTTTGCAATAAACAGTACAAGGAAATTCTACCTATAGTGTTTAACTGCAGAGCAAGACCCACTTCGGCAGAGTCACCAAGAGAGGCAATCAGATCTACCAAATTTGCCAGCTTGACTCCAAATTCAAGTGTGTATGGGAAATATTTCTGAGAACCTTGGGTAGTTAGAAGGAGTTTAGTAACATACTGTTAAATAGCTTTCCTAATTTTTATTGCTTTAATAAAGTTGCAGCTGTTTTGTCGGAATCCAACTTGTGTCTATTGGCTTTGACTTGACAAGGTATCTGGGCAAATGTGTTTTAAACAATATATTGGTTGAAGTGTTTGGATATGTGCATTTTGCTTTGGACTACAGTGTATATGTTTGTATAAACTACATTCAAAATTACATTGTGAACAAAGAAAATCAAATATATAACAAGTCTTCGTGCTAAAATATTAGTTTGGATGTATATAACTGGACACATTTCTGAATAATTTATGCAAACTGCTATTTTGGTCATGAAGGCTTTGAAAATACCTTTGAAATATTCATTCTATCTCGTTCACTTGGCATTGTGGCACACATGTCAAAATATAAAAGTTACTGTTCATTCACCAAAGAAACCACACTGCCTTTTTGAGAAAAATAAAACTCATTTGTGCTCCTGAGATGCTGCTTGGCCTGCTGTGTTCATTCAACTCCACATTCTCCAGCATCTGCAGTTCCCATTATCTCTCATTTTCTAAACATCCAAGTTTAAAGGGTTCCCTTCTGGTTTCAATAGAAAATTGGCAAAGGGCACGTTGAACTGCTCGATTGCATCCCTTTTCTCATTTTGCCTTGCGGTCTTGGTGGGGGATCGTTAATTATTTTTATGGCTTCATCCAAGTAGAACCATTCTAGAATGTACATAGCCTGTTCGATTTGTAGGTTTGCACGTAGAAGAAGAGAGATGGGGGAGAAAACAACAAAGAAATTTAAAACTAAGAAATAAAGAAACTTCTGGAGGAACAGGTTTTTAAATACAAATAAAATTAGGACAAGTAGCTAGAAATAAACATGGCAGCCAAAATCAACTTGAATCAACTCTTATTTTTCAAGTTACTTCATACAAAGGAATTGACTGTAGATTCGTGTCATGTACAAATATCGTCTCTAGATCTTGATGACCCGCCAGATTATATTGAAGCTATGGTATGTGACATTACAATATGTGGAAGCAATTTTGCACTTTTTTTAATGACAAATCTTTCACAGTATCTATTAGCTTTAAGTGAGGAGTCTTCACTGATATCTTGAGTAAAATGTTTAGCATTATATATTCAGAGTAACTGGTATACTCCACATAAGAAAACCATCCCACCACATCTGTTTTCATTCATTCAAATACAGTCCATGTGGGTGCAACTGGGTTGAGTGAAAGCCGAGTTGCATTATAGTTCTAACTAGTTGATGAACCAAACATTTGGATGCACAAATATTTGTTGCGCATCTACACAACACAGAGACAACATCAGAAAATACAGAAAATGAGAATACTGTGGCGGCTAGAAATCAGAACTGAAGTAAGAATATGCAGGAAATATTCTGCAGATTAGGCAGTATCTGTGGAGAGAAACTGAGGTTACACTCCAGGTCTTCCATCAGTAATTGGAAAAAGGTGGATATTATTTAGTTTTTGAGCAAGGAGTGGGTCGATGGGATTTTGACAGAAGTAAAGTCTATGATGTGGTAGAAAAGATTGAATGAGATAAGAACATGAGAAATAGAACCAGGAAGAGTCCATACAGTCCTTTTAGCCTGCTCTGCCATTCAGTGAGATCATGGGCAACCTTCAACCAGAATAGCATTTTCCTGCATTACCTCTATATCCCTTTTTTTAAAATAGGTATAAATTCATCTCAGTCTTGGACATCCAATGACTAAGCCTTTAAAGCATACTGAGGCACAGAATTCTGAAGATTCTCCACATTCTAAGGGAAGAAATCCATTCTCATTACAGTCCTAAATGACCTTCCCCTTATTCTCAGCCCGTGCCCGTTGGTTTAAAACCCTCAGTAGGAGGAAATAATGTTCTTGCAACTACCCTATTGAGTATTATAGAAAATTTTCTTTGCTTGAAAGAGATCATCTCTCATTCATTGACACTCGAGAAAAATCTTTGTTCACTACACAATCCCTTCATCCCAGGAATTAGCTTTGTGAACTTTAGTTGCACTTTCTCCTGGTCAAGTATATCTTCCTGAAGGTAACAAAATCAAAGCTGTCAGAAAATAATACAAGAATTGATATTCTAGAACAAATAAAGAAACAAAGTAAACAAATGTGTTTAGAGCTAGAATGCTGCTTACTAAAAGCAAAAATAAAAGGAAAAGTTAAATATGCAAAGGGAAGAAAGTGGGTCTCCTCCACATTTTGAAAACTAAATACAGATTGGGTGAACATTTTGCAATCTGCAAACATGAACCTGAACATTCAGTGGCCTGCCATTCTAATTATTTGAAGGTGACTTTTATGTCCTTGGCTTCGTGCACTGTTCCATAAGAATTCAGGGTAGGCTTGGTCCATTAAGCCCCTTGTGTCTGCTCTGTTTGTTAAGATCATGTTGATTTGATCACGGCCTCGATTTTCCAGTCTACCAGCTGTAACATTGTTACCCTTGTCAGTCAAGAATGTAACTCTGCCTTTAAAATTAAGAATTAAAGGAGAATTGGAGGTAAAACAAAACCATTAAAAGTGTGTTGAAGATCTATAACTCATTGGCTAGGTAGTAACATCACAAACCCTCAACGTATTAATAAGTATTTGCCTTTGCACCGGAAGTATTGTGCCTTATAAGGGCTATGTGTGAAGTAAGTCAGACGAGGCTGGATGGGCCTCTTCTCAGATCACGTGGACATGAGGTGTTGAATGCTCACCTTCTACTGCTAAATATACCTGAGTTCATGAGACAGACCAAGATTCACAGAGTTATTGAAACTTTTTGAAAGAATGAACATGCTGATTTACACTGAACAATAGACTAAATTTGATGTTTTTGGCTCAGTGAGGGCTGCATGGAGCTGAAGGCATCAGATACCTGGTCTGACTTCAATGCTATGTGTTCTCTCTGCCTTGTTGATTCCATGTATTTGGCAAAATAGTAAACTGAATATTGAAGACGTGAATTGCAGCATTTACAAGCAATTATCTCCCTTAATTTGCAACTCATCACTACCTACTGAGAAACTCGCTGCTCGGCAAATATCTGGAAGACGCAATGAGTTTCTCCCAATGTCAAGATGGATCTTGTCAAACATCTCACCAATTATGCCACACATCTCTTCTTGTGGTCCACACTGCTCAACCCCCCGTAACATTCCATCCAATTATACTAACATCATTAAAGTCAATATTGTAGATATTCTGGATTGTGCTATCAGTTTCTGGTCATTCTGTCTCAAAGAAAGGTACACAGGCAGTAGAAAGCCTAGAAATACATACTCCAACATATGGGTCTTTGCCTTCAGAGAATCTGTGTGTCTCCAATGAGAGATCAAGTCCTGGAGTTGACCAAAAACTTCCTAGTCATTTCCACTGTACAGAATCCCAATGGAGCAAACATTTTAATTAAGCGTCAATTTCTATTCAATTATATCAATTAAAATGCTAATTATTTAATGCGCATGTTAATGTATTATATTACATATGAAACACTTCACCTGAAGACATCAATATTTTTTCATGAGTTAATTATCTTGAATAAATTAGAGGGCTCTGTTTATTGTTTTCTATTGTTCTTTTCAAATTGTATCGCTGAATTATTATAATTATGTTAAAATATTGACTCTAGATTTCCAACTCTCACCATCCGATATTAGCACCCAATACCTTTTGTGGACAAATTGTTTTTAATAAAAGGAGAAAAAACTGATTTAAGATGACTGCAGTAGGAAATAGTCCAGGTTGAACCAGCCTGATGAATGCAATAGGAGATAAATGAAAGATAGGTCAAGCTAAAATTACCATTTCATCCAAAAGCTATTGAAACTTAGCCAGCTATGAAAGAAAAACCCTTGTTTCCTGCCTTTGAATTGAAGCTTTCTGGAAGTTGCAATCAGTGGTGTGGAAGTCACCTGCAGATTGGCATCATTAAACTTTTTCAAGGTGAACCAACTTAAGCAAACACAAGGGAAACATGTTCAAGCAAACGGCTTTTTGGCAAAGCAGTAAGAAAATTGAGTTTATAACAACAAAGCTGCACAACTCTCTCTTTCTCTGCCTCTCAAAATGCAGCACCTAGTAATAAAGCAAGTTAGATCAACATCTATTCAGGAAGAACTCAAGAATGTATATGGATTCTGCCATTGCTGATGATGTAAGACATCCAAGAAGCAGTCATCAAGTTTGGTTGAAATCCGACATCACAAGGGATCTCACTACATTTTTTTTTGAAAAAAGCTGCATATTCTTGACCTTGTTTTTGTGCCACAAAAAGTCTACTTTTTAAACTTCATAGACCTGTTTTTGTGTGCTTGCTACACCATCCTATTGTTTCCTTTGGGGTTACTAAGGAGTAAGATTCCTTTTTCTTTCACCAAGAAAACATGTTAATTGGTTCCTTAACTTTGACTCATGCTATGACTAATTTAGGTAAAATATGACTGTGTGACAACACAAATTAAAAGCTAAGGAGTATTTCAAAGAGGAGAACTGATTCATTCATGGCAGAGGTGATAATGGGAACTGCAGATGCTGGAGAATCCAAGATAATAAAATGTGAGGCTGGATGAACACAGCAGGCCCAGCAGCATCTCAGGAGCACAAAAGCTGATGAAGGGTCTAGGCCCGAAACGTCAGCTTTTGTGCTCCTGAGATGCGGCTGGGCCTGCTGTGTTCATCCAGCCTCACATTTTACATTCATGGCAGAATCAGTTAACTAAATGGGCTATTGCACACTGACCTCACATTGGCTACTGTCATATTACTGTAGTTCATTTTTTTCAGCTATAGTCCTAACCTCACATTTGATCTAACTTGCCAAACAAATCATGTTTTCTCATGATTTACATATACAGCCATGTCCATTTCATATATTGATCTGAGACATGGAGCCAGAACTATGATATTTCTCTCATTACATAAAATGATTCCTTTTCTGCAGATAATATACCTTTGATGGAACAGAGTCACTTTCACAGTCTTATTTGACCATGTTAGAACTCACTTTAGATAAAGGTGCATCTTGAAAGGGAATAAAATATCCTCTGTGTGCAGTCGGCTTTTTAATTAGCAACCAACAATTAATTTTTATTATCATATTTAATGGTTGTCACAGAAAATTATGAAATCTGTCAAAAGTATGAGGATTTATAAGAGAGAAGAATTGGTGGGGGAAACATGCTGACACTGCAATCATGCTGACGTTTATTAGAGGGAGATCACAGTGTTTTGAAGTGACTATTATGGTCAGAACAATTAATAATAATTTTGGGGTGAGGAATAAACCATTTCTTCCAATGTTAGCTGTTTGTGTACTTTCAGAGCAAAATGCAGTTTTCATGTCATCTAATGCATGACACACTGTATGCTGTAATGGCAAGTATTGTAACTCCAGCTTCATTTCTGAAGAAGGGTCTAGGCCCAAAATGTCAGCTTTCCTGCTCCTCTGATGCTGCTTGGCCTGCCGTGTTCATCCAGCTCTATACCGTGTTATCTCTTGCAACTCAACTGTAGCATTATGAATAAACTGTTTACTAAAACATTTTTCTTGGGCAATTGCAGTGCTTATTTATTGCACATTGTTCTCCAATGCAAAATAACAGTTAAAATATATTTTACAGTCTTAACTCATAAATAATGATATTTAAGACAATTGTAATTGTATGCAAATGAAGGAAAGACTATTGTGCAATTTCTTACAAACCCACAGGCCATGAAACAGTTCACAACTGATGTAAATAGTTTCCAAGCAATATAATTTCCTTAAAGTGCACATTTAATTAAAGGTTTTGGTAGATTTTCTAAGGTAATGCTCATAGCGTGGGGAGGTAACAGTTCATTTCTAGGTGCATGGTGTCCATCAGAAGACTAAGCGTTATGTCCTCAAGGTTTTGATCATATCACCAGATTGACATTATACTGTCATATGGCACTACTGAAGTCATCACCTTTCGTGTAAGGCATCAACCTCAGGTCTTATCTGCCTCTTTGATGGAATTAAATGATTTATTGCACAATGCATTGAACTGTTCTGAAGAAGGGCCAATGGACCCAAAGCATTAAACTCCAACTTCTCTCCACAGATGCTGCCAGACCTGCTGAGCTCTTCCAGCAATTTCTATTTCTGTTTCTGACTTCCAACATACTTTCACTGTTTTGTTCTCGAGTAATTAATTTCCTGATTGTTTCTGAGGTCTCCCCGTACTTCAAAAAATTGCTCGTTATCAAAAAAGGTCCACAGCCAAAATGAATTCCTGTTTGCTTCATTTTGGAAACATTTAATTTGCTTGCAATGGAATAGAAATGAGTGATATAAAATATTCATTTTTCAGGTCATTGTTTGGCTATATATACTTGAGCCTTTTGAAAAAATCATGGCTTAAGGAAAATGACACTGGTTACAGTGACAAAGAAGTTGCAACTTTGAAGAACACAACCCACTTGAATCGAATGATGAGCTGATTCTTTTTGCTTTTGGCAAAGTGCCAGATGTGTTGAGTTTTCTGGAAGGTTTCTTGCTGTGAGGTTAAGTGAATTTTCTTGCCATTTTCTATCAACTCACCACACTAACTTCGAATGCCATCCCAATGATACTCCATATGTCATATTCACTACCCAGCTTATCATGTACCAATCCTAGAACATCTCACCACTGCCAGGATAACCGAGAGTGAACTGACACCGACGATCTTTAACAGGATGTTGTGCATCTGGATTAGCACCCATCAGTCAGTCCAGAGCTGCCCTGGAAAGTTCCTCATTTTTGCCCTGGACATGGCAGGCAGGAACCTACTAGATTGTGTGGTGCACAGGCTGGATGTCATCTTGCACCAGATTCAGCATTATAGGCCACGACACCAGGTCTAGGCTGCCTGGTCTTGGGCTGCCGCCCAGTTCACAGTTGTCTCAGCTACCCGTCAGAGTAAGTGAGGCCACCTTCTCTCAGATACCGCACAATCACTCCATCCCTGCCACTACACCCACTTCCCAACATCGTTCACACTCTGTTACTCTCATTGCATCCAGAAAACAGCCCACAATACTGCAGAAAGTGCGAGTGGTATCCTGCTGGATACTTTCTTCCTCATCCCAAATGCAGAGCACATCCAGACTCTGATCATGTTGTGCAGCTCACTGACCGTGTCCAAGTCCCTGGGCTGGCATCAGAATGTGCCCTTAACTTAATGTGCCATAATATCCTGACTAAAGGTTCTCTCTCTCGACCAGCTTAAATCAATTACATGTTTCCTGGCACTGTGTCTGCACTAAATGGCACAGCAACAATACAGCAATAATGTGAGCCAGGTACCTCTGGCCATGAGCAATAAGTGTAAAAAGGCAAGGCAAGATGGGGATGGTATGAGCTTCCAGATAGATCCAGAGGGTGTGGAAGCTATGGCAGCAAGCTATGAATAGGCTGGCGATGAAGCCTAGGTGTAGACCTCTAAATGCACAGTGAAATTGCAGTAGAATGACAATGATAGTTGCCATGGCAGCTCAAAGTGCAGCATTGAAGTGCAGAAGCCCAACCTAAGTGAATCAGAAATGTACCATGAGGGTTCCTACAGGCTGGTACATGTTGGTACCCATGTCTGTGGATATGGGTGGATACGGCCCATGCCCAGGGAATATTCCCTGAGATCTTGATGCCTAGTATCCAGCATGGAGGTCCTTCGGAGGTGGCAGTGACCTGAAGTCCCCAGGTACTTGTTCAAACTTCGATGTTGAAAACGGTAAACAGCTTGTGCAACATGTTGGATGAAATAGGAAGCTGAATAATAAATGAGGCCAGTTGTAGCCTTTACAAAGCGTTAAACAAGCTATAAGCCCCATGATTTGATAACTCACCACTGCCCAGTGAGAAACTTGCCTTGATACTTTACAAATACCTAAAAGAATCGGTGCATTCCTCCAAATGCTAAATTGGGCTTCACTGGATGACAGACACATTTCTGCCATAACTCGCATCATGGCCCACACTGTTAAAGCCCCAGAGGATTCCAGCCACTGAGCATTATGCCTTCGGGGAGAGGTCACATGAACCAACTTTGGGGTTGAAAGTTAAATGATTTTAAATATCAGCATCAGATATACCAGCTTTAGGTTAATATATTGCTCGCTTTTAAAGACTTTATTATTTTATTTTCATCTTTAAAATAATTTTGCATCACACCTGGTCATCAACCTGAATTTCAACTTTGTGCATTTCTCCACAAATGTTGCGAGACCTACTGCGTGTTATCAGCATTCAGTAACTGAGTATAGTTACTGCTAAGTTCAAGATTTTTCAGATGAAATATTTTCGTCTAGGTTAGTCGTGAGTATTTGCATTACTGCAGCTGGTTATCCTCCTTACATCCTTGTGGAAATTCCCAAAGCCTTGAGCTTCTTAGCTACACCTAGGCTCACTGGAATTGATAAATAGATTGAATGTTCATTAAACAAACAGAAAACTTGCATTTCTTTCAATGGTGTGATTTCACAGACAAATAATTATGAGACCATTGGGAAAAAGACTCCCATGATGTTGATTCAACGTTTCCATTGGATCTTCTGCATCAGATGTGGTCTTCATTTAATATTCATCCAGAAGCTAGCACTTTCAGCATTGTAACACTCTCTCCGTAATGCACTGACGTGTTTGCCCAGAACTGAACAAATAACCAGTTTATCTAGAGGGAAGATTGTTACTGCTCACCTCAGCTGACATACCCACAACACCATCTTTATCGAATATATAATTTAATAAAGTAACTGTTCTCATTTCTCTCGTACAGTTTCCGTCATTTGCTGAAAGCAATTAAAATAGATTTTACATTAGGTCACAGCATATGTTTACTCCAGGACTCCTGTTAAAATGTTTTGAACTGATGAATCAGATCATTTCAAAGGCCCAAAAGAAGCCAAAAACGTAATGTTTTACTGTAATGTCACAGCATGAATAAACAAGTTGATTGGGGAGCAGAAACATATCTGAAACACCTTAATCATTTCTGACACAATTTCATTATTTGCTGCATTATCTCAAGCTGTGTTAATAGTTTGGCTGCAGGTCAGTAATTGGTTTGGGTCACCTGAAAAGATTAAGAGGGTGAAAGAATTCCAGGAGCATTTATGAATCAGGATTTGACATTCGATGCAGTAACAATACCCCAAGGTAAAACAACAAATCACTTCAAAGTCACATCGGTTTGACAGTACTTCCCAGGATCTCAAAACTTGCACTACAAAAGCCCTTCAAGCTCCCATTAAATCAATACGGAAGTGGTGGTGTAAAAAGATTTTAGATGTACATCAGCGCAACAGCTGCACAGCAAAGCAGAGGTTGGATTTTCTTTTGATTTCTGAAAATAATGAAGCTAGGAAGCAGAAGGCTATCACCCCGCCACCCTTCCAAGATGCCCCAAAAAAAAGTTTCACAGCACAACACAGTGTGGAGCTGGAGGAACACAGCAGGCCAGGCAGCATTAGAGGAGCAGGAAAGCCGATGTTTCAGTTCTGAAGTAGGGTCCCAACCAGAAATGTCAACATTGCTGCTTCTCTGATGCTGCCTGGCCTGCTGTGTTCCTCCAGCTCCACACTGTACTATCCATGGCTCCGGCATCTGCAGTCCTTGCTATCGCTGATTTTCAGAACACACCTGCTTCCTACTAGGCCGGTATAAACGAATAATAATTTTTAAACTAGAGAAAGAAAACAAATCAATGCATTTTGAGCAGCATCCCAATTTATAAAATAGTCATTACTTTAGGCAGCAGCTTGTACGTAGAAGTAGACTGATCATTAGTATTCCAGAAACACAGTCTATTTCCCATTTAATTAACAGGTCCCATTAATATTAAAAGGTCATTTAAAATGAATGCAAAATTTTGAAATCTATAACCGTCACGTTTTATCTCCAACACTGTTGTGACAGCAGTGCACCAACACTGCTAATTTGGTAATTATATGAATTTCCCTGAGCACCATTATAGTGCTTATAATACTATCACAACCCACTTGGGAAAGCACACCAATACTTAGGCCCCTCAACTCTTGGGGTCATCATAAAAGTTAGAAGGCTCTTACGCAATAGTGATGGTGTCTTACCAGGAATTCAATGCAACTTCCTCCAAAGGTATGTAATATTATATCTATAAAAGGTTGTTGAGAATTTACACAAGTGATAGATGCAGGTTAAAACAGCACATCATATTTCGCTTGGGAAGCCTGCAGCCCAATGGTCCCAATGTAGGCTTCACAAGCTTCAAAATCCCCCCACCCCCAACCTCATCCCAAAACCAGCCCAGCTCATCCTCGCCTCCTTGACCTATCTGCTCCTCCCACCTCACTGACCAACCCCCACCCTAACTTCCTACCTTATAGCCTCATGCCCACCTACTTAACCTATCCATCTTCCCTCAACTGACCAAATCCCTTCCCAACACCCTACCTAGACTCACCTCTACTGGCTCTGTCTCCACCTCCTTGACCTGTCCGTCTTCTCTCCACGTATCTGCTCCTTTGTCCGCCTTCCATCATCGCCTCCCCGGCTCTCTCTATTTATTTCAGAGCCCGCTTGCCCTTCCCCATTTCTCAAGAAGGGTCCTGACCCGAAACGTCAGCTTTCCTTCTCCTCTGATGCTGCTTGGCCTGCTGTGTTTATCCAGCTCTACACCTTGTTCCATCAATAGAAACCACTGACCAGATTTCTGTACTTAACAAGAGGTTATTATTTATTACAAATAAATCAATTCCAGCCGTAGACAAACAGAACTGTAGATTATCAACATATAACTCTACTAACAAATTATAACCCCTTCTTAAACCCCAAGAAACACATGCTACATAGCTGGCCCTGTCATGGTCACATACGCAGGAGCCAGGAAGTTGTTGTCATTATGACCTCTACAACTGAATGCTCAAAGCAATCAGTTATCTGCCTTCAGTGAAGCTGGCTCTGCACACAACCACAATGCTTTGGATCTGACTTTTCCTTCTGCATTGCTTGAACAAAGCAGCAGAGTAAATGCAACTCACAAAGACTTCCAGGGAAGGTGTTTTTGAACAGTGCAGCAACTCCCTCCACAGCCCTTGGTTTACAGCATAACCATCTGCCCATTTCAGTCCTTAATCCAAAATGCAAAAATAAATGTGTTTTTTTACAGCAAAAGCAACAATATTAAAGAGACAAAGTTAATCAGTGATAAAGGCAAAGTAATCTCCAAATGTCTCCTCTAGTTTTCTTGGCCAACTGAATGGAATAGGTGGTACATGTTAAAGTTTAACTCATTTTTTTTTTAAACTAAATTTTTGTTCAGTTGTAAGAAATTGAGATTTAAACATATTTTATAACCGATGGGTGAAGTTTCAGAGAACCAAACGGTCCATCGGGATTGTGGCCCAAAGTAAGAGTATCTAACCTCTGTGGGGGTCACTTGTCACTTTTAGAGACTAAGATTTTTTTCCCCACTATGGAGACATGTTGGAAATAAACACATATTTATCCATAACACAAAATGACTGAAACAAAAATTCTCTTTCCAACTGTTCTATTCTCTGATTTAACAAACCGAGCATGGGCCAGATTTGGGATAGGGTTCCATAAACAGTAACAATCGTGCAATACATGACTATCTGGCTATTTTTGCTTAAAACTCTGATGGGTTGATTTGCTGTGCCCAAGCACTGTCTCCATTCATGACTAGAGACATGGATCAGACAACAGGAATTACTTGAATAATTACCCGAAAATGTCACCCCGTTTAGCCCCTGGTGTAACTCAGAGATTAACCTGTGCGGTTGGACTGAGCATCACAACCAAGCCAATCCCTTCAGATTCGACATCGCCACTCAAGCTCCACCATCACCCAACTATGCCTTGTCCTGACTTGACGACGCTTCACTCACTCGCTGAAAATCATGAGGTCTTTTTAAACTCGCTTGTATGCTGCAGCTGCTGTCAGCAAAACATGCCCTGAAACCCCTCCATTTATCCTTTTCTGTGTTCACTCCATCAAGGATGAACTGGCCCATTTCAATGTAACCAAGATCAGTTTTCTGAGCTGAAAATGAGCAATAGGTTTGCGGCACCAAATCTCTTGCAGGTGGAGCATTGCTGCTGACCAGAAAATCTGGGCAATCAAAGGCAGGCATGGGTTTAGAAGACAACGACACAGAGACTTTGGAAAGATGGTGGAACATAGTGCATCAGTTTTCAATGCAGAGAGGTCAAGGGTCGGCTTTGATAAGAAGGGAGTTTTGAAGGAAAGATGAAGACAACCTGAAGATCAGGAGTTTTCTAAACATTATCAGCTAACACAAAGGCCAAGAAAGGATTTTGGATGACCAGTTGTTTGTTGCAAATTGGGTCAAGAGACCAGGAGGTATGTTTTACAGACAAGGTGAGCTTGAAGAGAACATGATGGGAGGAAGAAAGGGCAGAAACAAAGAAAGGAAGCAAGTACAAAGATAGGTTAGTGGAGAGCCCTGAAGGATGTTTTGCCTGGTTGGGAAAAAGTAAAAGAAGGAATCAAAAGAGTCTCAATCTTCATGACAAACAAATTAATCAGTTCCACCCATTCATTGTTGGAGGTAACAGTGGAGGAGGCTGGAAAAGAGGGGCTGAAGAGGATGGCCTCCCATATCTTGGCGCAGAGAAAAACTGGTTAGGAAGGGATAGAGAAGTGGTGCTGTTGGTGGTTAGTTACATTTGATATAATAAGGTGTAGAGCTGGATGATCACAGCAGGCCAAGCAGCATCAAAGGAACAACAAGGCTGACGTTTCAGGGCTAGGCCTGATTCCAGGATTTTTCTGAAAGAGTCAGCAGGTCTAGTGGTGAGTGGTTAAACCAGTTGTCTGCCTTATCTGTTTAAATCTGCATATCTTGGTCTTAAAGACAAGGGGTTGATGGCCACACAAACTAAAATGGCCTCACTGAAAAAGAGAGTAATGATTTAATTGGTGACTGGGGTGTTGAAGGTGGGGCACAGTTAGACAGATCAGTAGCTCTAGAAATGTAATGATGAATGGTAAGCCAAGGAGACTAACATAATCAAAAGCCTATATCACCCCTCCTGCCTCTCATCCTTCAATCAGAAGATACAAAAGTTTGAAAATACATACAACAGATTCAAGAACAGCTTCTTCCCTGCTGTTATTATACTTTGGAATGGAAGTGGGTACTTAGAGATGATCTTATCTGTGATTGATAAGACAGGAATGGCGAGACTCTATGGGTTGTAATATGGTGTGCGGTAGGATTTATATGGCCAACAGTGAGTGTGTGGGTTGTATTTGAATCTCAATCCCAACTTTGGTCTTTGAAGACTCCACAAAGCAACCGTGCTGCCCTGTCAGCATCCGAGAACATGGTTTGTCCCTGAAGGGAGATGAAGAGTGAGAAACCATCAAGAGAACTAGGGCTAGTTCCAATGCCCCAGACTGAGTTCAGCCCAGTCTGGAGGTGAGGCCCAATGTGTTCTGGAAGCAAGGCCTGGTGCAGAGTGCAGCTGAGACCCATGCATGGTCTGCTTGAAAGACTGAATGGTGCATGCTATATTTCTTTATTTTCTCATCTTTTTCAAAAGATTTTGTTCCTATGTACCCTGTACCCGAGATGGCATGAAGGACTATAATGCTAAATGCTTTCCTTCTTTGTTTTTTCTAATTTATTCCTAAACTCCCATACCTTTTGTACCTAAGCAAGAAGTGGTGACTTCATAAACGTTTCAATGTATTTATGTGAGCACATGACAATAAAGCTAATTCTAATTCTAAACTCATCCATTTATTGTCAAAACAAGACTTTTTTCATCCCATTTCATACATTAGCATAATTTTTAATTACTTCTTACTCGTGTGGATTTGTAGTTCTTTTTTTTAAAAATTGTGTCTATGCTGTTCACCTCAACTATTCTATACAGAAGTAAATTGCACATTCCTTCCGCTCATTAGATGAGTAAGTCCCTCTAAAATTCTCCATTGGATTTAATGCACATTATCTTACTGTTTTGTTTCTGGTTTTGGGTGCCTTCACAAGAGAAAGTATTTTCTCTACATCTACTCTCCTAAACTTTGATGAAGCACACGAGCAGTTAATTAGTCTTAGAGAGTCTTGTTGAGACATAACCATCATGCAGGATGACAGCTGGGCGTCCTCTGCTGTTCATTAAATAGTGACATTTGAGCTTTTATTTTGGAGTGAGAAAATGGACTTTGGTTTGCTTCATCTGAACAGTTCCACGTCTGACTGTTGTGGTGGCTCATGTTGTAGCGGGGATAAGAGTCATACACTTTAATTTGCGGTGATGATCCCTGTAAAAACTTGCCTTCTACAGAAATTGATACCTGTAAAGTACCTGGCTTCAAATGGACGACCAAGTTGAATATGAGATTAAAAAAATGAGTAAAGTGTCAGTAAGAATTTAATTATAGGAATGAGTACATTATCAGTGTGGCTCTGGTCTCTAATTGGGTATTGAAAACAACTTAGTTGCAGGATAAAGAATGTCTTGTTTAGCAGCAATGATTGAAAATTTGGGATGTTGGACACATGAGTTGAAAGCTATTAACTGCAGGACTGCAGGACTCTTACAGTGAGTTGGACTTCTGGGATAGCCAAGCAGAGGAGAGAAAGGAGTTTCAAATACAAGGTTTCAGTTTTTCCTAGGAGGAGTCAGTTGTATTGTGTTAATATCATCGGATCCCAAATCCAAACACCAAAGATAATGTTCTAAGGACATGGGTTCAAACCCCATGGCAGTTGGTGAAATTCAAGTTCAACTAATGATAATAATCTCAGTAATAGTGTCCGAGAAAGGTTCCTTATTTGTTGGGAAAGAAAACCTCTCTGGTTCACAAATGTACTCTCAAGAAAGAAATTTGCCATTCTTATCATATTTGGCCTACAAGTGTCTGCAAGCCCACAGCAACGTGGCTGATTCTTAATTCCCTCTGAAGTGGTTCAAAGGAAAGAAATGTTGCCTTTGCCAGAAATGCTGAGAAACATTTTAAGTTAAAGAGCTAGTTATGGTGATGTTGACTTGAAATATTACAAGTGTGCAACAGTTGGAAGAGGTTTGAAGGGAAAACCTTTTTGAAGATTAAACTGAAGGCTCACAATACTTCAATCCTTACAAAACTCTCCAAAGAAAAGATCTGACCAAGTGGCTAGTTATCGTGAAATTTTAATAACGTTATGACTTGAGTTTTGGTACATGTCAAAATTAAGTTAAGACATTTGGTTTCTAAAAATAAGCAATTGTGTCCACTGTATTTTTAAGTCATGTAATATAAGTGACCATTTAAAATGTTTTAATGAACTTTGAGATTTCATTATTTCAGTAAATATCCCGATTTTCGAACACTTAAAATATAAATATTTTGGGCAGCATGGTGGCTCAGTGGTTAGCACTGCTGCCTCACAGTGCCAGGGACCCAGGTTTGATCCCAGACTCGAGCAACTGTCTGTGTGGAGTTTGCACATTCTTCCCGTGCCTGTGTCTGTTTCCTCCAGGTGCTTCGGTTTCCTCCCACATGGGAAATCAGGTGTGGGATAACGGGTCTGGGTGGGATACTCTTTGGAGGGATGGTGTGGACTTGCTGGGCCGAATGGTCGGTTTCCACACTGTAGGGATTCTATGATTCTATGATAATTAAACAGGCTGCTGGTCTCTAACATGGTGTGGCACTGCCTCAGTAGAATACTGAACTATCAAGCTGAATTATGGGAATAAATCTCCACATTGGGGCTTCATCATGGAGAGACTTCAACAACAGAGTTAAGGAAAATAATCTGAAGAAGAGCTCTCGTAATCTTTCAAGCTTCTTGTCACATGATGCATTTATAAATCCTGACGATTCATAGTCATTAAAATAGAAATTACATTTGACTGTAAGGCTTCAGACATACTAAATCGAATGATCTCAAGAGGAGTTGATAGGATAGATGCAGGGAAGATGCTTTCTTTTGTGCCAGAAATTAGAAATCGGGGACACAATTTAAAATCACACCATTTGCCTTTTAAAGACGAAGATAAAGAGACTTGTTTTTCTCTCAGAAAGTCATTAGGATATGGAACTCTCTTCCAGAGAAAACAGTGGAAGCAGTGTCATGCAATTTATTCAAGACCAAGTTGAATGAGTATCAATCAGCGAGGGAGTCAAGGATTATTGTGAGGAGTAGGTGGACAACAGACAGGACAGCAGTGTTGAAACTAAGATCATATCAGTCAGGATTTTGTTGAATTGCAGTACAGACTCAAAAAGATAAGTGGCCAACTCCTGCTCCTAAGCCCAATCTTACAACTCTTGGGCAGCTCCAGTGGATGATCTTGAGTAATTTTAGAGGCTGGTTTAAACCAATTCTTAAAATGAAAAGGAAGTCGTGTGTGGGATAAAATCAGTGAGGCATTCAACAACACTGCTTTCTTGTTGAAGACCAACTTTGTCCCTTATGCCCTTCCCAAGAACAATCACAAGACTGGAAGCTTTCAGACATTTGTGGCATGCTTTAAGAATAATGTCAACCGTGCAAAGAAAATAGCAAACACCCCAAAATAAATGGCTTATTGTTTTGAGATAGCAAGAATTGCATACACTAGAGTCAAAGACAACACAGTGTGGAGCTGGAGGAACACAGCAGGCTAGGCAGCATCAGAGGAACAGAAAAGTTGATATTTTAGGTGTTGCATTGCTTTGGTAATGTCAGTCCTCCTCTCCCAGTCTGTTTCAGTTTCCAACACAGAAAAAAACAGCAGCATCATCACCTAACAAAATGTGTATTAAATCCCTGATGATATTGAGATTCGCATCATTATCCTCTCATTTGAATATTAATCAGGCGCATATCTGTGCACCTTGAACAGTGTACAAGGGCACAGAAATACAGGGCTTTCAATTCGGGGAAAGTCACAGCTGCCACGCTTTTAAGAAGAAGCCTGAGGAGTTTTAAAAGCATCTTCACTTAAGCATCTGATTGTGGTTAACAGGCCTTAAAATTGTGCAGCATTTACAGTGGATTGTCATGTGGTGGAGATTACTCACTTAAAGCCCACAAGGTAACCTCATGTAGCTTCTAATAGCCCACACTATGGGACCCAATCAAAAAAGAAATTAAACTAAATTGGAAAAAGAGACCAGGACCATGTGCAGGATTAATGAAACTCTGTGGTATTCTCAAAGCAATTTTTAAAAAAAAATGTATTCTTGAGGGGTTATTGCCATTCTATTCCCTTGAATCTTTCAGTTTACTTTCATGGAAAAAAAAGTGAACTTGAAGTAAAAGAAACTCAAACTTTTGGAATATTTTATAATCAGTGCTTCAATTATGATGATAGAATAATTAAATAAAAATATCAACTTTATCAACATTAAAGTGCGACTTCGACTGGCATTATCCTACCTTTTTAATGCATTTCAAATGAGACAATTAACCAAGACCCTGCCCATTCTCTTTGTTGAATATAAATAATTCTAATACACTGGAAGACAATGCCCAGTGTACTGTATTCATCCTTCAATCAATATCATCAAAACAAAAAACAGATTATATGATCATGATCACATCTTAGTGAATGTGAGCTTAATCTCACAATTTGGTTGCCATCTTCCATATTGTACGACATTGACTGTATGAGTTCTCTTGAAGGGTAATCACAGGCTAAAGTTAAAACTTCCACATTGATGAAGCAAAAGAAGGACATGTTCACCATCCATTCATCTCCCTCTGCATCACAATGGCAGTACTCGTGGGATATGAGGCAGCAAAATCACCGACTCTACAACTGATGCCCTCAAGTGAATAATTATTGCCTATCTAAAGGACTCATTTCACTATGATCAGCATTTATCCTTTATCGTCATCCTTCCCTGGGTGGACATCCCTACCGTTGATTTTTAACTGCTGGCAGAGACAATGACACCCTATGCAATTTAGTCTACAGAGTCAGGATAGTGCAGAAAGTAATTCACCCACTGAAACCATGCCAACTATCTGTGCAGAAATCCAGTCAGCCTATTTCTACACTCGATCCCTGTAGTGCTGCAAGCGCATTTCCTTCAACAACCTATTGAAATTACTTTTGAAATTCGTGATCCATTTTCATCGTTCACAAGCTCTGAGTCCTTATTACTCCTTCTGCAAAAGTCTTTCCCTCACATCCCTCGCTGTCTTTTACCAAATCACAAATCCATTCTCTGAGTCCTTGCATCATAAGCGAATGCTGCATCTTGTTTTCTTTACTCTTAGGCAAATCTGACAGAACCCAGCTTCTCCAACTAAACCTTGCAGCTAAAATTCCTCATTTCTGGAGGTATTGCGCAGGAAGATCTGATGGTCTCGTGATTTTGTTGGTAGACTGTTAATACAGAGACCCAGGTAACGCTCTGAAGCTCCAGGTACAAATCCTGCTGTGGTAGATGGGAGAGTAAATTGGCCAAGTAAAACTTTGAAATCTCAAAACCCACACACCAGACACAGTGCAAACACAGCCAGCCAGGTGCTAATGACATTTGCAAAATATAAAAGACAACAGTTATTCGAGACAGACATACCCCCAAACAATTACTTGATTGACCAGAATGATAGAAAGTTCCAGAAAATTTTGTAATTTTGTTCCCAATAAAGCAAAATTGTTTTGCTTTGGTACTGGCTTGTGTTCATATTGATTTGATTGCTTTGGTATTGTGGGACACCTCGACAAATTCTGGTGAGAGTTGTCTAAATTGTTTTGACGAGACAACAATATGACTCCAGGTCCAATATGGTTAATTCTTAACTGTCCTTCAAAATGACCTACCAAGCCACTCAACTGTGTCAATCACAAGACTGTCTCACAAAAGGAAAAAACTCAGATAGACTATCTGGCACTGGATAGAACAATGACCAGTGCAACTCTGTCAACCCGATCAGTTGGGGGCTAGTTCCAAAATTGGGAGATCTGTCTCTCCAACTAGTCAAGCGACAAACAAGTCAAATCATTCTCACAGGATAAGATCTTACCAACAATGCACTAACCAAGATAATAAAATGTGAGGCTGGATGAACACAGCAGGCCAAGCAGCATCTCAGGAGCACAAAAGCTGACGTTTCGGGCCTAGACTCTTCACTCTGATGAAGGGTCTAGGCCCAAAACGTCAGCTTTTGTGCTCCTGAGATGCTGCTTGGCCTGCTGTGTTCATCCGGCCTCACATTTTATTATCTTGGAATTCTCCAGCATCTGCAGTTCCCATTATCTCTAATGCACTAACCAAAACATCAATATCCCGAGATATTTCCTGACTGACCAGAAGGGCAGACTGAATAGAAGTACCAGCACAGTGGTATACAGTTGACAGGGAATTGACCTGCAAGACCTCAACATTGACCCAGACCCCACAAAGTTTCATCAGATCAGTTCAAACATGTGCAAGGAAACCTCCTGGTCATGACCACGCACAACATCCCTTGGTTGATGAATCAGTGCTCTTCACTTTAAACGGTAATGGGACAAAAGAAGGTGGCAAGGATGCAGAACGTACTCTGGGAAGTAGAGTTGCATTTCCACCAGCCAGATTGATTTGGCAGCAGCACCATGACTGCCAGAGCCGCTCAAGTCTGAAAGCATGGAACTGCAAGACTGAGTCAGCACTCAGTGGTGAAGAAACCAATTGGATGGAATTGAAGAATTCATTTGATCCTTACCAATCTGCCTGCCATAAATGTATCTGAGGAACCAACAGATCAGGTTTAACCTCTGCAGACCTGCAACATCAAGTCGTGAAAAGTAGTAAAACAATTGAACAACTCACCATGTGGGATGGCTCTATAAAATATACCCATTATCAATGAGTGGCGAGTCTGCAAATCAGTACAAAGGCTAAGGCTGAAACATTAACAAGAATCAACCAGAGTTGATGTGTGGATGATCCACGCTAGCCTCTTCCAGTGGTTCCTAGCATCACAGTTATCAATCTTTTGCCAGTTCAATTCATTCCACTTGATATCAAGAAACAACTGGGGACACTAGATACTGAAAAGGCTTTGGGCCCTGACAACATCCAGCAAGAGCACTGATGATCTGTGTCAAAACTTGCTGTACCTCTAGCCAAGCTGTTCCAGTACAGTTACAACACTGGCATCCACCTGGCCAAGTGGGGAAATGTGCCTGGGCATGTCGCGTGCACCAAAAGCAGGACAAATCCAATCCAGACAATTACCATCCCACCAGGCTACTCTCAATCATCAGTGATGTGACAGAGGTGTCATCAATGTTGCGATCAAACAACACACTTGCTTTGCAATCACCTGCTCAGTGACATTCAGTTTGGGTTCTACACAGGGCCCCTCAGTTCCTGAGCTCATCTATCACAGTGGTGAATGGGTATTTATCCGATCAGAGAAAATGGCAGTGTAGCTCTCAGTAAATGCCACAATGAAGGCAACAAATGCGACTTTGCAGAGGTAGAATGAGCAAAGCCAGCAATGGAGTTCCATACTTCCAGAAGGCTATACAATACCAAGACCTGAAGTAGTTGCTAATTAACAAAATGATGTATGTATTTTTTAAGACTTCAACTGTACTAAATGCACTGCACCCCAGAGTTAGGAAGGAGACAGTTGATGAGACAGTCAAATCATTTGTGGTAATTTTTCAGGAATCACTGGATTCAGGGAGGATCACAGAGGAACGGGAAATGGCTCATATAACACCTCTTGTTACGAAGGGAGGGAGGGAAAGGCAAGAAATTATAGGCTGATTAGCCTGATGTCAGTCAATGATATGATTTTAGAGTGCATTATTAAGGATGACATTGTAGAGTACTTGAAAATGCATGGTAAATTAAAGCTGAGTCAGCACACTTTCAACAAGGGGAGGTCATGCCTGACAAATCTTTGAGAGGATAATGATTAAGTTAGACAAAGGAGAGCCAGTGGGCATAGAACATCGAACACAGAACATAGAACAGTACAATGTTGTGCCCAACTTTTACCCTAAACTTATAGGTCTATCTAACCTCCACCCCTACCTTATACTATCATCCATATGCCGATCTAACAGCCGCTTAAATACCCCTCATGAGGCCGACGCCACTACCCTCTGCAGCATCCAGGTAGGCTCAGAGTGAGTGAGTGCTGTGAATGAAAGCAAACAGGTCAGAAATGTAGTCTGGTCCACTCCATGATCTGAATGTGTGTCTTTCTGGATATATCATGACCTTGCAGTGGAATTGTAATGATCGTTGCCAGTAGCAGCAACATTCAAGTGGAGAAGTGTGCTATAGGTGGATCAGAGATATGCATTGAGAGCTCTCATAGGGTAATGGATGTTAGATGGTAATGCTTATGATATTGGGAGCATGGGGATGGTGCCTGTAGAGCATGTCCCATTGTGTTCTATTTGCATTTCCAGAATTCATTTCCATTTGAATGATGCTGCAAAGAGCTAAATAAGAGGAGAGGCATGGTGGTAGGAGATCAGGTACTTGCATGGATAGAGGATTGGCTGTCTGGCAGCAGGAAGCCAGTAAATATAAAGGGGTCTTTTTCAGGACGACAGCTGGTGATGAGAGAAGTGAGGATGTTGGAACCACAACTATTCATGTAATACATTAACAGTCTGTCTGAAGGAAGTGAGGGATTTGTTGCTAAGTTTGCAGATGACACAAAGGTAGATAGAGGGACAGATAGTGTTGTGGGAAATTAGGAAGCTGCAGAAGGACTTGGACAAGATAGGAGAGAAGGCAAACCAGTGGCAGATGGTATCCAGTGTTGGGAAGTGTGAGGCTATGCACTTGGGTAAAAATAAGAGACTATTTTCTGAATAGGCAAGTTTTGGGAAATCTGAAGCACAAAGAGACTTGGGAGTTCTAGTTCAGGATTTTCTCAAGGTTAACATGCAGGTTCAGTTGGCAGTTAGGAAGCCAAATGTAACGTTAGCATTCATTTCACGACAGCTAGAACACAAGAATGGAAATGGGCTGATGGAGTTGATAAGGGTAGGGGAATCTTATTGGGCTTACAGAATACTGAGATGCCTCAATAGAGTGGAAATGGAGAAGATAATTTCATGAGTAGGAGAGCTGAGGACCCGAAGGCATAGCCTTAGGTGAAGGAGTGACCCTTTAGAACTGAGATGAGGAGGAATTTCAGCCAGAGTGCGGTCAATCTGCAGAAGTCATTGCCACAGAGGCTGTGGAGGCCAAGTAATGGAGTGTAAAGAAGACAGAGATAGATTGTTCTTGATTATAAGGGAATCTTGATTATAAGGAGAAGACATGAGAATGAGGTTGAGAAACATGTCAGACAAGATCAAAAGGTGGAACAGAATTGATGGGCTAAATGGCCTGGTTCTGCTTCTATATTTTATTACAATTTGAGTCAATCTGTAACAATTTCAAGATGCCCTCTCCAGAATGTGTTCTCAGCAAGTTCAATAAACTGTAAGATAGCTTGGCATGCTTTGGAAACAGTGAAACCTAAACTGTGATGTTTACAGGATTAATCACTGACTAAATAGCCTCATAGCACTAAGAGTTCAATCACATAATAGAGCGTATTTAATTGCAGAACTTCGAACTAATGGTCTATGTGTTACGCATCCAACTGATTTTTTTAAAATAGTGTTAAGACTGAGGATGAGGCCTCTGTACTTGAACTGACTACAAAATCAGTGTATATTGCAGCCTATATCCTGAAACAATGTTTATTTCTCATCCAGTCACAGCAATTCTTTTTAAGAGATAGCTGTACCCCACTTGAGATTGCAGTTAAACCTGTACACATACATTTTTTTGACAGGCTCTGATGTTCTTTTTCTTACCATCCTTCAAACACTTTCAGCTTTTGGAATTTTAATGCCTTCAGCCTTTGATGCATCACATGCACTTTTTGGGTGGGTCAGTCTCCAAATGTGGAATTTGTACATATCCAATTTATTTCATTGTTTGCATTAAGGTGAAATCCATGGAAAGAGAAGCTTGACAAAAAATCAGCTGAAACTGGATCCTCGTTATACCCCTTGGATTGGCAGCAATTCTAAATAGCCAACTTTGTTAGACTTAGCACTTAAAAATGTCTTATGATAGAATGGTACACTTGAGCATCACAAAGAGTGAAGATCAAGCAAGACAGTGATAACAGTTGTTTTTGCCTAAACAATGCAGTTTATTGGTGAACAGGATTGGTGAGTATTTCAAGTCAAAGTAAAGTCTTCAGTTTCTGTTCAGGTCTGCAATCTTCCTTTGTCTCTCTTTTGCTGAAAAGTAGCTTCTCAGATTGAATATTGGTAGTGATTCATGAAAAGTTGCAATCAAATGTAAAGAGTGAAGATTCGTCAAGTATGACGGGCAGGGATATTGGAATGATTAATTAACAGCAATTAAAAACTGATAAAAATGGCAGGTCGAATGGTGTGTTACAGCTGCAGTTTGTGAGCCCTGTTGGAACTTCAGCTGAATTAGGTGCTCAGACATGTAATGCATTTTGGCAGGGGACAGTTTCCTGGACCATTTAATATGTGGACAAGAGTAGGGATTGCAGTGATGACGAGCAAACTGACCAGGATACAGAGAAGCAATTAAGGTACAGGGATGATGCAGGAATGTAGTAGTGCTGAAGGACAGTGTAATTAGGGAAATAGATGCTGCTCTCTGTGTGAGTTGTGAAGGTTATAATGCCTGCTGGTGCCAGAGTTCAGGACATCTCCTCGATGCTGCAGAGGAACTGAGAGCAAGAAAGGAGCAATCCAGTTATTGTCATCCATCATAGTGCCAATGATATCGATAGGACTGCAAAGGAGGGTCTGCTAAATAACTTACAACAGTTCAAAATCAAAGTAAAAAGCACAGCCTTGAAGGTAAAAGCTCAGAATTACTATCAGAACCAAGGTAAAACAGCACAAGATAAATAAAGTCAATGAATTAAATGCATCACTCAAAGATGCATGAGGGGGAAATGGGGTTCAGTTCACAGTACATTGAAATCAGTACTGGGTCGGGTAGAAGGGTGTTCTGGTGGCGTCATCGAAGCAGCTTAGATTCTAGAAAAGTTTTGGAGGGCTAGAAAACTGCTAATGTAACACGTTTATTGAAAAAGGAAGATGGACAAAAAAAAGCCAATTACAGGCCTGTTAGCATACCATCGGGCATGGGGAAAACATGACAGTCTATTTTAAAAGATGTAACAATAGAGCCCTTAAAAACACATGCCATAATCAAGTATGAGTCGATAAAATGTGGAGCTGGAGGAGTGCAGCAGGTCAGACAGCATCCAAGAAGCAGAAAAGTCAATGTTTTGGGTCAAAATCATCACTCTGAGGAAGAGTCACTGGACCTAAAATGTTAACTGATTTTTTTCTTGACAGATGCTGCCAGACATGCAGAGCTTTTCCAGCAACATTTTTCCATATTTTGTTGACTGTGACTTCCATCATAGTCCTTGCTATTTCTATAATCAAGCAGTCACATTGTTTCCTGACAAATTTACTTGAACCCTTGGATGAGAATAACAAGCAGGATAGATAAAGGAGAATCAATAGCATATTGCGTGGACAGAGTATGTTGGCTAACTCACGGAAGAGACAGTTAGGATACAGGGGCAATGAGTAATCAGTGAAGTGTCACAGGGGCCGGTGCTGTGTGCACAATTAGTTACAATACACCTTAATTACAAGGATGAGGGAAATGAATGTACTATTGCTAAGTTTGCAGATAAGACAAAAATAGATGCGAAGGCATGGGATGAAGATGATAGAGAGGTGCCAGGTAGATATAGACAGGTTAAGTGAGTAGTAAAAACTTAGCAGAAGAAATAACGGTACATTCACCAAAATCCAAGCTAACCCTAGGACTGCTGTTTCTCTCTCTCTCTCTCTCTCTCTTTCTCTCTCTCTCAAAAGATGACTGGTGTTGCTTTGACTTGAGAAACACACACCCCAGGTGAAGGGAGAAGTTGAAAAGGAGATAACCTCAGCCACTTTGGGAATTGAACCTACACTGTTGGCATCACTCTGAAGCACTCAGAATCAGTCATCCAGCCAACTGAGTTAACTGACCCCTTTACGCGAAGGCGTGAGCTTATGCACTTTTGAAGGAAGAAAAGAGGAGCTGAATATTATTTAAACAGAGAAAGATTGCAGAAACCTACAGGAGAGAAGCTCATAAGACTATGAGGCCATTCAACCCATCAAGTCTGCCCCACCATTCAATTATGCCTGATATATTTCTCAACACCATTGTCCTGCATTTTGCCCATAACCCCTGATCCTCTTACTAATCAAGAATCTATCTGTCTCTATCTTAAATACATTCGACGACTTGGCCTTCACAGCCTTCTGCAGTAATAAGTTTCACAGATTCACTACCCTTTGGCTGAGGAAACTCCTCCTCACCTCAGAACTAAAGGGTTGTCTCTTAACTCTGAGCTGTGCCCTGAGAATCCAGCCTCTACAGTCATGGAAACATCTTCTCTGTGTCCACTGTGTCCACTCCTTTCAGTCTTCTGTGAGTTTCAATCTTGTCCCCACCTTTATCCTTCTAAGCTCAGAGCACAGATCCAGAGTCATTAACCGCTCCTTATATGAAAAATCCTTCATTCCTAGGATTGTTCTTTTAAACCTCCTCTGGACCCCCTCCAATACCAGTACGTCCTTCCTCAGACAATTGCTCTCAAAATTCCAAATGTGGTCTGTCCAGAGCCTTATATAACCTCAGCAGTATATCTCTGCTGTTGTCATTTAGCCACGTTGAAATGAATACTAATATTGCACTTGTCATCCTAACTGCCAAATGAACCTGCATGTTAACCATAAGAGTCCTGAAATAGAAATTGCAAGTGCTTTTGTGCTTCAGCTTTTTGAAAACATGCACATTTAGAGAATAGTTTCAATCTCTATTCTTCCTACTAATGTGCATAGCCTTACTCTTTGTCACATTGTATTCCATCTGCCACTCCTCCTCCCAGTGTCCTTGCCTGTCCAAATCATTCTGCGGCCTCCCTGCTTCCTCTTGTCCCTCCACCCATCTTGGTGTCATCTGCAAACTTTGCAACAATGCCCTTAACCCCTCAACAATTTGACTGTCCAGATCATTAACATATAACGTCAGTAGTTGTGGTCCCAACATGGATCTCTGTGGAACTCCACTCATCACCAGCTGCTTTGCGGAAAAAGACCGCTTGATTCCGATCATCTGCTTGCTGTCAGTTTAGTTGTCCTCATGCACAAATCACAAATAGCCAGGATCCAAGTTCATCAGGTATTAGGGAAGACAAATGGACTGGTTAAATCTTGTTAAAACTATTCAAGAAATGAGTTAGAGCTGGATGAACACAGCTGGCCAAGCAGCATTAGAGGAGCAGGAAGGCTGACGTTTCGGGCCTAGGACCTTCTTCAGAAAAGGGTCTCGGCCCGAAACATCAGCCTTCCTGGTCCTCTGATGCTGCTTGGCCTGCTGTGTTCATCCAGCTCTACACCTTGTTATCTCAGATTGTCCAGCATCTGTAGTTCCAACTATCCAAGAAATGAGCTATACTGCACCTAGAATATCATGAATAGTTTTGGTCCCCTTATCAAAGGAAAGAGCAAGTCCAGAGAAGTTTCATTTAGTTGATTCTGGGAAAGAAGAAAATTTCTTAAGCAAGACCGGTTTGTTAGGTTGGGCTTGTACTTACAGGAGTTCAGAATACTGAGAGAAAACCTTATAGAAACATAGGAAACCCTCAGGGGGCTTGATAGCATAGATGTGGAAGCGTTGTTTCCCCTTGGCAGAGCATCGAAGACCAGATGGAGAGTCTCAGAGCAAGGGGTCACTCATTTAGACAGAAATGAGGAGTAATTTTGTCTCTCTAAGGGTGAAGAATTCACAGGACTCTATCCCAGGGCTCTATCAAGTTGTTAAGAATGTTCAAGGCTGAGACAGGCAGAGTTTTAAAAATTGAGAATTAAGGGTTATGGGAAATAATAAGAAAAGTGGAGCTAATGTTTATCAGATCTGCCTTACTGTTATTGAATGGTGGAACAGTCTCGATGGGCTGAATGGCTACTTCTGCTCGAACATTTTATTGTCACTCACACTGCATCCAAAGTTGCCCACTCATCAAACTCACACACTGAGGTCAAAGTCTAAAATCTATTTAGAATGTTGTTTGCTTTGAATGATTCAAGGCAAAATTTGGCTGAAAACGATGCAGTGAAGAAATTCTATTGAATGTGTTGGAAACTAATGAGTTCTTTCATCATGTGCCTTTCTTGATGGCCTCACGTTTGTCAAAATTGAGGGAAGTTCTTGGTGGATTTTATATCCGTCATATTACGCAGGAGGCATGACTTTTCTGCAGATCTTTGTGCGATGGATCTGCTTGTCACATCTTTTAGTTTTTATTGTTATTTCAAAGCCTGCTACAGTCTTTGCATATTGTCATTTGAGATGACTTTTGAGCTATAATGAAAAATGGAGAAGTATCTGCCCAGTTTGGTTGAAGCCTAAAGGAAATATTTCAGTGACTGAGAGAATTTATTTTATTCATTCTGAGGATGCGGGCATCACTGGCCAAACCAGCACTTATTGCCCATCCTTAATTGCCACAATCAACCACATCACTGTGCGTCTCGAGTCGCATATAGGCGAGACCAGGTAAGGACAGAGTTTCTTGTCCTTTTAAACATTAGTGAACCACATGGTTTTTTTTCTGATCATCAACTTGGCTTCCTATTCTGAATTCCTCATTTTAATTAAATTCCAATTCCACCATGGCGGGCTTATAACCAAGGTACCAGAACATGATCTCGGCCTCTGTTTCACTTCTAAGCTGATAATCCAAGTCACCATCATCTCCCTTTAATTCATTTATCTTATGAGAGGTGTGGGTCATTTGGTGATGGTTTGTAAGAGGAGAACTGCTTTCTTATTTTGTGATGCTGCTGAATTCTTGGGCAATCTCAATGTTGGCTGCAGAAAATTGCATTTGCCTATGTAAATTGTTTACAAAGAAATCACTACTGTTCTTTCGACTACATTCAGCCAATGTGCCGGTCACAGGACCTCCTCGTGTCCTTCTATATGTGTCAATTTCTGCAATTGTTCATCAGGTTAGGTGAGATAAAGTTTGTCAGTAGACTTTTCAATAGCACAACTTGGTTTCACGTGCTCTTGGCTCATCTCCCACATTCCCATCCATGAAACTGCATTGCCAACATCTTAACTTACAACAAGTCTCATTCCTATTTCACCCCTTATTTTCAAATTTTCATCCTTTTTGTTCAAATCCCTTTGTGGTCTCAAATGACCCAGGTCTGTGATCTCCTCTTGCCATAATGCTCTGTGATACCGACACTCAGCTAATTCAGCTCCTTTATGCATCTCCAATCTTAATTGCTCCGTCATTGTTATCTATGCCCTGGAATACTCCTCCTACATCTTTGTGCCTCTCGACTTGTTTTTCATCCTTGAAATCCCTGCTTCAAACATACCTCTTTGATCAAGTTTTGGTCAACTGACCCAACATCTCTTTTGATTCAGTTACATATTTTGTTTAATAATGGTCCAAACAAATATCCCGATAACCGAATGGGTAGTGATCCACTCTAAACAGTTTAGAGTTTGAGTGTAAAGGTAAGATTTTGTCATGATGCTTTCAATATCATCAGCAAACATTGCTGCTCTTTCATAAACATATTCCGGAGAATTATGAAACTTACCATAAAACACCAATTGTCCTCTCGCAGTGTTCTTTCCTCTTGAATTTTCAGCAGTGCATTCATATGTACCGGAATCCTTCTGCTGGAAGTTTGTGATTTCAAGAACACCGTATGTTTTGTTCACTTTGATTTTGTCAGAGAAGGAGCTGCCAATTCTTCTCCAGCTAATAGTCGGGACCGGACTGAAACAGGATGGTTAAAAGCAACAAATGAATAGCAAATTCAAGACAACCATTCTTGTAACAATTGATTAAAAAGTATCCAGTATTTGCACTGTGATGGCCAATGAAATCAATATGTTTCCTTCCTTCCAAAAATGTTGGAAGAAGTTCTGAAGCTTAAGTCCCACTTCTGACAACGCCTTTCTCACATTATTGAAATGAAATTGTTGGATGCCCGCAATTTGTACAAGAGAGATTCCCAGAGGAACCTTGCAATTTAAGTGACAAATTGTGTCCACCGAAACTGTTAGGTGAGCGCAGGTCTGTTCTCAAAGGCTTACTGTTGATAGCCCATGTACCCCTTTGACAGGCTGAAGTATCCCTGCAAATATGATTCAATGGCACCTTGAAAATGGTGGTCAGGGATCCTAAAGAGCGTGATGGGGAGGTGTTAAGTAGCCTTTGGACCATTTGGGTCTGTTAAATGTGGAGAAGATTGTGTTGGAAACATGTATAAACCCTTGCAATTTTTTCAACATGTCAAGATTTGTCATGAACTGTCAAGAGTGTCTACAAGAGGCAAAATCAGTTTGGATGAACAAGAGTTTTTTTTCTCACTACAGTGTATTATGTAGTGTGGAACAATGGGGGATGCAGTTTGTTTTTTTTTATTTTGAGGTTGTAAACATACAACAAACTGCTTTGGTGGGTGAAGGTTTAAATGGTGGTGGGTAAAAAATAGGCATGAATAAGGGTATGAAGGACAATTGGGGATGGATAGAGGACATAATGCTTCATGGATTGGCGCAGATGCATGGCCAATGTGCAGAGATACAGGTGATGAAGGAGGGTGACAGGGTTAAGGGCTGGAGGAATATTTTACATTTCAGGTCTTTTGGATAGCTAAAGCACCTTTTGGATTTGGTCCACTGAAAGGAGTAATAGATTGCTTAGTTGAGGTAAAGTATCCTTTCGGCTTGTGAAGAGGCACCTTTGTGCATAGACAGTGCATAAACTCAGGGACAAGGAAAGTCAACCATAAGCCAATGGTCCAGCGAGTGGCAGATGAAGTTTAATTTAGATAAATATGAGGTGCTTCATTTTGGAAAGGCAAACCAGAGCAGGGCTTATACACTTAATGGTAAGGTCCTGGTGCGTGTTGCTAAACAAAGAGATCTTGGAGTGCAGGTTCATAGTTCCTGGAAAGAGGAATCACAGGTAAATAGGATAGTGAAAAAGGCACTTGGTATGCTTGCCTTCAACGGTCAATGCATTGAGTGTAGGAGTTGAGAGGTCATGTTCTGTCTGTACAGGACATTGGTTAGGCCATTTTTGGAATGCTAATTTCTGAAGGGTCCCGACCCAAAACATCAGCTTTCCTCTCCTCTGGTGCTGCCTGGCCTGCTCTGTTCCTCCAGCTCCACATTGTGCTTTTGTTGTGAAACTTGAAAAGGTTTAGAAACGATTTACAAGTATGTTGCCAGGATTGGACAGTCTGAGCAATAGGGAGAGGCTGACTCAGCTGGGCTATTTTCTCTGGGATTTCAGAAGCTGTGGGGTGACCTTATAGAGGTTCACGAAATCAAGAGGGTTCATGGATAGGGTGAATAGAAAAGGCCTTTTCCCAAGGGTGGGCAAGTCCAAAGCTGGAAGGCATAGGTTTAAGATGAGAGGAGAAAGATTTAAAAGGGACCTAAGGGGCAACTTTTTCATGCAGAGAGTGACGCATGTATGGAATGAGCTGTCAGAGGAAGTGTTGGAGGCTAGCATGATTGCAACATTTAAAAGGCATCTGGATGGGGACGTGAATAGGAAAGGTTTAGAGAGATATAAACCAAATGCTAGCAAATGAGACGACGTTTATTTAGAATATCTGGTCATTTGTACATTTACTAGGATGTTGCCTGGTATGGAGCGAAGGTCTTACAAGGTAAAGCTGAGGGACTTGAGGCTGTTTTCATTAGAGAGAAGAAGGTTGAGAGGTGACTTAATTGAAACATATAAAATATTCAGAGGGATAGATAGGGTGGACAGTGTAAGCCTTTTTCCTAGGATGGTGACGGCGAGCACGAGGGGGCATAGCTTTAAATTGAGGGGTGAAAGATATAGGACAGATGTCAGAGGTAGTTTCTTTACTCAGAGAGTAGTAAGGGAATGGAAGGCTTTGCCTGCAACGGCAGTAGATTCGCCAACTTTATGTACATTTAAGTCGTCGTTGGACAAGCAGATGGACGTACATGGAATAGTGTAGGTTAGATGGGTTTCAGATTGGAATGACAGGTCGGCACAACATTGAGGTCCGAAGGGCCTGTACTGTGCTGTAATGTTCTATGTTCTATGTTCTATATGTAGAATGTACGAGTTAGACTGAAGTATCTGTTTCTGAGCTGTACACCTCGATGACTCTATGACTCTAAATAAACGTGTGAAACTGAAACTAAAAAAATATGTATTTATTTATATTAAAAATATAGTTCTGCTGCCTGACTAACTAACTGTTTCAACTGTTTATTAAATTATGATGATGGTGACCACAAGGGATTGAGCACAAGTTTTCATGCCCTCACTTTTTATTTGTTATCAATGACAGCTTTTTATACCATAATTCCTGACATAAGTAACATGACAGTATCTTCCCTGAGGTTTCCCCAGAGAGCTTCAGGTGAGTGTTTATGGAAATGGAAAGGAAAAGTGTGGCAGCTAAAGAAAATCAGTTGACATTGGGCTGTCAGTGGGATAATTCGGAGCGAAAGAGTTATGTACAGGGGCACAGGGTGTCACGATTGTGACATGGAGAGTATGCAGGGTTGGGGGCTGCTGAGCAGGACGGGTGTTTATGTTTTAAATTTTTAAAAAAGCTTTCTTTTTCGATTTTAAACACATTGCTGGAGCCCCAACTCAGGTTTCTAATCAACAACCCTCAGGGATTTGCTGCCTCTTAAGCTTCCACGACAGAAGTGGTATTGTTGGCACTCAAATGCAGCCTTAACATAGCGCATTAATAAATTTCAGTCCTCATGTTTTGCGAAGAAAGGATTTTGCAATCTGTCTGAGCAAAGTGTCAATCGTAAAAAAACGATCATTAGATCCAGCACGTTATCATGAAAATCCGAAAACCTACTTTCCCAGTGCAAAGCATTCCAGCTTCACTGTTGATCCTCTAGCTGCAAAGACTGTTTCTGGGAAACGAACTTCAATCTTTGGCTCATATTCACCCATCACCCCTGTTAAAACACAAGAGAAGCATCTTCATTCTTCACTGACTTCTGACACTCAAAATTTTACATTTTTCCTTGCATGGAAAGCAGCTTTTATGCGTAATTAATTATGTACACCAATACCATTACCGTGTTGCACTCATTGTTTAATGATGGCTCGTCAATTGTTCAAGGTATCGCAAATAATTATCAAGAAGTCTAAAATTGAAATGCGAAGCAGATTGTATCATTCAATTAAATATCAATGTAAGCATATAATTGCAACCCGTCTTTGAACATAGTCAATTTAACAAGAGCTTCAATCAGTCTGCAATTTTATTGTCAGCTTGTCTGGTCATTTCTCTCCATTGTATCATATTTCCATGTCACAAATCCACAGAAGATCGTAAGACATTTAAAATGCCAAATTGTGTTAGCAGTTTCACCTTTCATTTTCAGAATGTGTGTATAAGAACATCAGTATTATCTTGAAAAAATGTGGTAGCGAGGCCAATTACTTTCTTAATGGTAGGAGCAGAAAATGAGGTTGGGAGAATGAAGTGTTCAATCAATTGTAAAGGTTCTGAAGAACAGCTGAAAATCAGAACAAATTAAATTATCAAAACTGCAGGATTCCTTACACCCTTTCCTCAAAAATTGCCTCTGAGCCACATTTGATGCGGTAACAACATCATTTTTATTTTCTTTGTATGAATGATTCCATTATAATTTTGGTCTCTCAGCTGACTTATTCCACAGTTTCTGAAACACAAACAATTGCATGGAATTGTGTGTTATTGTGAATATTATCAGTCCTACTGCAGGATATATAAAGAGCAATAATTTTATTCTTCATTTCAGGTTTTTGGCATGGGTAAATGAAAAAGGGTCCGAACTAGAAACATCAGCTTTCCTACTCCTCTGATGCTGCCTGGTCTGCTGTGATCCTCCAGCTCTACACCTTGTTGTCTCAGGCTCCAGCATCAGCAGTCCCTACTATATTTGGCATGGGTAAAGTTGGTTTGCCGCACAAATGTTTCATTAATCTAATTATAACATAATTTAGATTTGCTGTTGTCTGATTGAAAATAAATCGAGCTCCTTAATGCCATTGCAACCAGATACCTATGAAATGTTGCATATCTTTTCATATCATCAGGATAAACAAAATAGTTTTACACAGTAAAATACGTTGAATTTGGCCCCTCATGTTGTTCTATCTGCATCTTGAGTATTGCTCTCGAAGCAGAATGCAAAAATCAGATGATTGGTGAACTCATAACTGCAAAATACTCTAGATGCCACGTTTCTGAAATAAAAGCACAAAATGCTACAAAAGCTGAGCAGATTAGGCAGCACATGTGGAGAGAGAAACTGAGCTAAGGGTTTGGACAGCTGACCTATCATCAGAACTACATGTTCATGTTCAAACAGCATGAAAGGTCATCGGCCTGAAATATTAACAGCTTCCTTCTTCACAAAACACCAGTGGACATACTGACAATTTGCAACACTTCTTCCGTTTTGTACCACTCTCAGAAAACTGGACTGACTATTTGCTGAATGAGAAATCATCACATTCAAAAGCTTAATTTGTCAGTGGGAAGAAAAAGTTTAAGGATTGAATATTATGCAAAATAAAGGGAGGGTTAAGGTCCATCTTCGTGTGAAGTTGAAGCAAAATATGCACAGCTTGTTTTCTGCAGACATTCTTACTCACTTTGTGCTTTACTATCGGGGATTCAATGTTCCACAGAAGAAATGCAGATATACAGTACTGGATGAAAGCCTGCCATCATGTTTAGCTTCATATTTAACCCAGTTCTGTTTGTGTCTCCATCCAGACTATATTATTTCATAAACTGCACAGTTTTGAAGAAGTGCCATATTTAACTGAAAACATCAATGCTGTTTCTTTCTCCACTGATGCTGTCAGACCTGCTGATTACTGCTGCCCTTTCTATTTTCACTTCAAGTTCTTTGAAAATTCTGCGATATTCTTCCGTGCACCATTGTTGGAGCACCAATAACAAATGGCAGCACCAATTCAAGGGGGAAGCACATCACAACCTTCTTTCAGCAACTCAAAATAAGGCACAAACGAAGTCTTGCCAGTTTGGTCCACATGCAAAATATGTGCTCAAAAACATGCAGATTTAAATGCCTCTGATTTTTCATTGAAATGTTGACAAGCAATAAGCTAAACATACAGGAAAGCATTATTTAAGCAAGAAAAATTGGCATGCAAGAAAATGCCATTACAACATAATTTTATAAGTCAAATTTGGGTGCAAATTTCACGTATTTGTATATTTTACAACATTATTTTTGTCCTTCTAATCTTTGCCACATGAGAAACCCTTTGGCACAACATTTATCTGATACCCCAATCTAAAGAACCGTAATTACTTTTTATAAATTTAGTTGCAACATTCAATTTTGTCAAGGATTTTAAAAGGTACTTGAATATTCAACTCCATTTGAGGTCATGCTACTTTTCTTTCAGATTGAAGGGTGCAGCTTTCTCCACCACCCTCTTCAAAATAATAAAAAAAACACTTGTACAAGAACTATTGTGAATGAAAATTACAAAAAAAAGTCCATCAGGGTCAAGTTTTTCAAGGGATGTTTATTCATGGATAAAATAGTTCACACAATGTGGATTAAACTTGAGCACCAATTGTCTGGTAAAAGCCCAAACACTCATGAATTGAAGAAATTAAAAGCTATGCACTGCACATAAACTACATTAATGCACCACAAGTAATAATCCCTTCATGCCTGAGTAGTTTCTTTCACTGAATGAATTTTTACTAGACGGTTCTCAGCAGTCATCATTTTTCAGTAATCATGAATAAATTATATCATGGATGCATTTTGATCATCTTGTTCTTTTATATTGGTCTCTGCTCATTCTGAACAAGAAATTAATATTTAAATTATATGATAATGATTGAACAATTTATGTTTGCATCCCCAGTGGTCGTGTTAACTGCAGCACACAGGAACTAGCTACATGCAGGTCACCTGAAGTACACAGCCATCCATTATTCATTTTGCTTCTTTTTTATGAGGGGCATGGGATGGGGGTTGGGAGGAAAGAACAGGAAATGTAGGAAAGTAGACAAAACATTTTCATGCCAAAATCTATACTTAGATATGCCCAATGATTCCGTTAATAATTTGTTACCACTGTTAAAAGTGCTTGATATTACAAATATACATTTAGCTACAATTGTGTACAAAGCATATTATAAGTCCATCGTATTTAAAGCTCCACGAACAACGTATGTGACAGAAATGCAAACGGTCTTCATTTTGGACCTTCATTTAGATTTCTAACACTCAGCATTGCCCAAGCAGGTGGCTATAGCCATCCATTGTTACAAAGACAGAAGATGCTTACCATCACTGCGCAGTACCAGAGGGGTAGGTGGGCTCAGAACTCTCTTATTAGTAACTGTATTCTCTATCTCACAGATGTAGGAACCAACATCTGATACCTCCACTTTTGATATGTATAAGTTTCCAGTTTTTTGAGACACAAAGCGACGATTATCTTGTTCCACAAAGGTTGGAAACTGATTAAATATCCAAGTGTATTTTAGTTCTGAAAAAAAGGTAATAAAGAATTTGCAGCATTAATACACTTGCTTCATGTGTCAGATTGAATCCTTCAAAAATAAACCATAATGCATATTTAAAGACTAAAAGGAAGCATTATTTTTAAATAAAGAACAAATATGTTTCTAGAAAAGCTTTCGCACTTTTTTCTTTTTAGTGCAACGAAGAAAGGCTTCTACTTATGCAACAGTTAAATGCTTCTAAGTACTTTGCAGCCAATGTGGAATGAGTGAACTGACATAACTGTTCAAATGTGGGAAACACAGTGGCCAATTTATGCACAGCAAGCTCCCGGAGACAGCACTGAGAGATTGACCAGATAATCTGCTGTTGTGGTGTTGACTGAAGGATCTGATAAAAACCAGGATGCAACAGTTAGCTTTCCTCACTCTTCTTTGAAATAGTGACATGGATTTTTTTACTTCCATCTGAGAGTGATGTTGGGGCATTGATTTATTCCCTCATTCAAAAAATAGCATCTCCAACAGTGCTGCTTTCCATCAATTCTCTGACGTGCTGAAGAGTTACCAGCTAAGATTTAACTACTTAATTTATCACTACAATATTTTGTATGATGACTCATGACAGAATGAAGCAGGTGAAAGTTCCTTCAGTCTACTCTTCCATTTACTAAGATCTTAGATGTTCCTCGAACTCAATTCAAGTCTCCATATCCAATGATTCCCTTCAAATTAAACAATCTAGCACTCTCAACTTTGCACATTCTCAATAACAAAGTTATTCTCCAGGATAGAGAATGCACAGGATTCACAACTCTCCAAACTAAGAAATGTCTCCATGACTCAGTCCCGAGTATCTGTCTCATTATCGTGAAACTAGGTCCTCCTTGTTCGAGACTCGATATCCTCAAAAGCAGCCTCTTTACGACAGCCCTGCAAACTCTCTCTGCATTTTAAGCAATTCAATAAAACACCCCTTATTCTTCTAAACTGCAGAAAATACAGGCTATTATATGCAAGTCCTCCTCATATGATGACCCTTCCCCCCAGGATTCCGTAGAGTAAAGTTTAGTATACCTGATTTAAGAGAAGCATTCCAAGTATGGGTCTTACCAAGCCCCACTTCCATTCCCGTTGTACTCTGAAGCCTTTGCAATAAAGACAAACATCCTATTTCCCTCCCAAATTGCTTGGTATACCTGCATGCTTTTGTGTTTTGTGCATAAGGCAGTCTAAATTCCTCTGAACCACAACATTTACCAGTTCCTATCATTAGAAAAATTGTCTCTTCTGCCATTATTCCAACTGAAACAAATAAATATATTTTCCCATTTTGTACTCCACCCACCAAGTGCTTGTCTATATTCCTCAGTAGCGCTTTGGTGTACTCCTCATGACTTCTTTTCCCAAAAGCTTATGTCATCAGCAAAATTGGATACAGCAGTCAACAAAATCACCCAGAAAGAATAATTAACAACTGGAGATTGTTCAAAGAAGAGACAGGTTGGCACAGATGACGAGCATACAGTTCCAAAGTAGATCTACTGGATGGAAACAGGCCTTTCGGCCCAACAAGTCCACACCGACCGTCAGAGATCCCACCCAGACCTATTTCCCAAACCAACATGTTCCTGAAGACTATGGGCAATTTAGCATGGCCAATCCACCCAGCCTTCACATCTTCGGACTGTGTGAGGAAACCGGAGCACCCGGAGGAAACCCACGCAGACACGGGAGAATCTGCAAACTCCACACAGACAGTTGCCTGAGGGGGATTTTAACTTTGACGGTGAGGCAGCCGAGCGAACCACTGAGCCATCGCGCTGCATTTCATTCTGCAGTTTGCCTCAGACAAAATCAAAACAGAGAGGGAAACCTTCTTTAAGATAGGAGAAAATTTAAACCACAATAAGGAGAAACATTGACAATGGAAAGAAATTGGACACTGGCTATTTCTGCCGTGAAAGTCAGAACTGGTACCTGACAGTTGCTGGTTACTTTTCCAGTCCTTCGTCTTGGCCAGTATTCCCTAACATCTCAGGGCAAGCTCCATGGATAGCAAATGCCGGGAAATTTCCACCAGTGTTCAGAATAACCAGATCATCATGGCAAATTTCTGATGCACTTAGAATAATTTCCTCATTTCAATGCTCCACTTTGTAGTGCACCAGCATCATTCATTCCAATATTGCTGCTCAGTTGCTTTGCACGCAGGGACAGATATCCACCTCATTCATCAGATCAGGGTACATTTCAGGGCTCTTCATTTGTTCTTAGTACTGACTCCCCTCGTGCCGACTTCGATGCTGAAAGCATCTTTATTATGCCTCACCTTTTGCATTTTGATACCTTGAGAAGAAATTAGAGGTTTGCAGTTTTTCTGTCTTGCTTTGCTTTTCATGCAAACACAAAGCCAAGCTTCTTTTTTTATGGCTGTCAGCAGTGATTAGTCAGGGATGTATGCATGTTGCTGAATGGGCCATGCTAAATCAATCTCATACCCACACAACATTGCCAGCAGCTAATGCAAGAGCACATACTGAATGTGTTTCGACCAATTGTCAATGTCACAAGTCTAAGAAGAATAGTCCTCAGGCAAGTCAAGGGGGACAGTCCTCAACCAGAGGGTTCCTGCAACCGTTCATCATAGACAGCATAGGAACTCAGATCTAGGGCTTGGACACAGTAAGTGGGTCATTTGGAATGAATTGAGTTGAGTAAAGTCAACATTGTCTTCCCAAACCATAGTGCTGCTCTCTCATTAGAGAGAGGAAACCAGTGGTTGTTTAACCTGGGAGACCGAGAAAGTGTCCATCATGGTAATGGTAGTGATAATAACGTGTGAAGCTGGATGAACACAGCGGGCCAGGCAGCGTCACTGAAACAGGAAGCCTGATGTTTCGGGTTGGGACCCTTCTTTTGAAATAGGTGAGGGGATGAGGACTCTGAAATAAATACGGGGGGAGTGGTGATAGAAGGTGGGCAGTGGAGCAGATAGGTGGGGATAAGATGGACATGTCAAGGAGGTGGGGATGAAGCTAGTAAAGGTGCATGTAGGTAGGGAGTTAGGATGCGGTTTGGTCACTGAGGTGGGAGGAACGGATAGGTGGGAGAAAAGACGGACAGGTGAAGAAGGTGGGGATGAGAGAGGAGGCTGGTCTTGGGATGAGGCCGGGGGTGGGGAGATTTTGAAGCTTGTAAAGTCCATATCAAGAACTTTGGGTAATGATGGTGACTTGTACAGCAATCAAAAACATGCTGTAGTGAAATTGGACAAGTCAATTGTTGGGATGGAATGTCGAGGGGATAACTCTACACATAAGGATGGAAGATGATAGTGTATTGATAGTGATGATAGTGTAATGATGATAGTGTAATGTCATTGGACATTACAAACTGATCGTAGTCATTTTTGTGAAGCAGTAGTGGTCACTGAAATGCCTCACCCATGTGCCACAACTGAATAAGAAATCCAAGAGCCAATAGACTGTGCAAGGCTGAGGCGCTGCTTTCCTCACACTTTGAACTCTAATATGCTATTATATGCAATGGTTACCTACCTTTGGTGATGGGAAGAGCATATGGGGGGAGATACAGATTCCAGTAATTCGAATGCACTTACAATCTCCTACCATACTTGTTCAAAGTGACTGGTGCTACAGGCATTGGAATAAAGTCCACTGTCTCAAAACTGAACAAACTGCAAGTGCTATAAATTAGAAACAAAAGCAGAAATCCTCATCAGTTCTGAGAAAGAGTCACGCAACCCAAAACATTAACACTGATTTCTCTTCACAAATGCTGTCAGACCTGCTGAACTTTTCCAGCACTTGCTGTTTTAGTGTCTCCTGTTTCAAAGTTCCTTGCACGGACCTTCCTTTCAAGGTATTCTATGCCTTACTGTATCAAGGATGATGCTACACCATCCTTTGGACTTAAATACAAAGGGCTGGTCTGTTCACGATATTCCCCAAGCAAATTCACTTGAACTGTGGTCAACAGATTCGGATATTGCAGAGGTCACCCTGCAGTGGTCACAGTTCAACAAAGGTGCAGAAAAATGCAGGAGGAATAAATGTGCCAGCAAGCTCAGCACCAACCCCGACCTCCAGTGGCTAGCAAACAGCTTCTAAGTGAAGTAGTGGCAGCTGAAATTCCCTTCAGGATTCAAAGGTAGTAATGAAGGCAGAGACTCTAATTGCTGATTAATAGCATGTAATCTTCATGCTACACAAATGTCAGGCAATGACCATTTCCAACAAGAGATAATTCAATGATCTCTTCTTGAAATTCTCTATCAATGGCATCACTGAAATCCCCCACAGACAAAATCCTGGGAGCGCCACTGACAAGAAACAGAACTTATATAGCCGCATGAATACTCTGGCAATACAAGCCAATCAGAGGTTGGAAAATCTGTGGTGAGTAACTCACCTCTTGTCTGCCACTTCCCAGGCAGAAGTCATGACTATAATGGAATAGTCTTTATTTGCCTGCATGTGTGCAGAGTCAACAACAGTCTGGAAGATCATTTCCATCTCGGACAAAACAACTCAGTTGATGGGCACACAACCATCAATTTCAATAATCATTCTGTCCAGTGCTGACACATACCAGCAGCAATTTGGATCAAATGTGCAATTCACTGCTGCAACTCAGGAAGGGTCCCTGAACAGCGCATTCTCTTAAACCTCTGTCTGTTAGAAGAACTGGGACAACAGATACATTGAAGCACCATCACCTGCAAGTTTGAATCCAAATCCCAAATTCCATCCCGACTTGGAACCATATTACATGTCATTCACTGACACTGGAAGAATATGGTCCCTTGCAATCCACAATTCCTATTTCCAGGGTTCAAAAGTGTATCCTGAATACCATTGACCCAAAATTCTAAACTTTTCCCAATGCAAACATACTTTATCAGTTCATTTCTGTTAATGAAATCACCAAACTGTTTAATGATCCTTACATGAGTAAATAGTCACTTCTGCTTTTGTGGCTTAATTTCCATAAGAAAGAGGCAGAAGCAGGTGGACCATCCATCCTTGCCTGTCTTCCTTTTAGATAGTTGACCACGCTGTTCCTTCCTCCTTTTTCCAGTAGGAACAGCTCTGTGTTTAATGACAAGTGTGCTGAAATGGGTCTCTACTTCTCATCCTGCCCCACGTACACCATTCTGGTTGGCCCAGTTCTTCCATGGTGACATTCTTGGCCTATTTTTATCTCCAGGAAACTACCTTAGAGCATGATGCTGACCCCAAGTCATGAGACCAATTTGAAATTCTATTGCAAAGATGATGGGGCATATGGCTTCCTTTTACATAAAATATCCACATTGTTCCTGTCATTTTCAATGGCAAGTAAGGACAGACAAAAATATTGGTCCAGCCAGCAGACCGCGTGTCAAAAGAAAAGATTATTTATTAAAATTATATCAAATTTGGAAGCATGTTACAATATCTTCAATAATGTGTATTTTGCAAAGCATCCTTTCAATAAAAAATGGTGGAAAGTTGAATAAGAAACTGATACCCTCAAAAGAAATACTCATTAATTTTCCAATCCCTACCAAACAAGATATGTTTCAGATTTTTCACTCAAAATTCACTGCAAACAGAAAGGCTAGTGTCTAAAAAGAGGTTCTGACTAACAAGACCCAAGTTGCCTGAAGCTGTGGTGCAAAGCCGTGCTCAACATTCAAAGTAACTTTTTTTTGTAGAAGACTGGTAAGTAATGTGAGAGAGATAACATTAAAAAGAAAGAATAGTTCTAAATAAATGCAGGAAATTTCCATTCCTGGTTTCAAACTGACAATAGTCATTTCACCCAAAATATAAATCAGGGAATGTGTGCCACATTTTCTTCTGAACATATTTTACAATAATTTTTGAATGAACTATTCCCACTGATGAGACAAAGTGCCAGCGGCAAGTAAATAACATCATTCACCCACTAAAAATAAGGTCAGGAAAACAAGGCAAACTGGTGAACCATAAATTCATTCTACTTTTCTACAATTCGCTACAATCAAAATGAAAGCTCAAAGTTTGAGGTAAATTATAATTCTCATTACTATATTATTTCAAAATACAGCATCATAAATTTGTCATTCTAAGAAGGCCAGGATCTGGGTAAACTGAGACAGCAAGGTCAAGAGCAGAGTGGTGATCAAGGGCAAGGTCATGACTGAAGCAATGTGGTCAGAGTGTGGCAGTTCTCTTGAACAGCAACTTAGCTCATCCACCCATTTGGTCATTGAATGTATTCGGGACCGAATTGTGCAGGTTTTTGATTTATGCGGGAGTCAAAGGGAACACAGGGGTAGGCAGGAAAGGGACCTTGACGCCACAATCAGATCAACCACGACCTTACTGAACTATGACCTTACTCCTATTCCTATTTCTTTTGATCATTTGTTCCGATGGATTGTGGCAGCATTGTACGAGGACATTCACAGGGCAAGTCCACAGACAAGCAATTAATTCCTTGATAGGATATGACAATGCTAGCATTTATTGTGTATCTGTGATTGTCCAGGGTGTCCTAAAGAGCAAACCACATTGTCGTGGGTCTGGAGCCATTTGTAGACCAGACCAGATTTCATAGAAACCTTACAGTGTAGATGCAGGCCATTCAACCCATTGAGTCGACACCGACACCCCCCCGAAGAACATCCCACCTCAAACCTTCCCCTGTACCCTATCCCTGTAACTCTGCATTCCCCACAGCTAAGCATATCCCTAGGCACTACGGGCAATTTAGCATGGCCAATCCACCTAACCTGCACATCATTGGACCTTGAGCGGAAACCCACGCAGACACAGGGAAAATGTGTAAACTCCACACAGACAGTCGCCCAAGGCTGGAATTGAACCCAGGTCCCGGCCTCTGAGGCAGCAGTGCTAACCACTGAGCCACCATGCTGCCCTGACAGATTTCCTTGCCTAAAGGACATAGAACATAGAAAAGTACAGCACAGTACAGGCCCTTCGGCCCACGATGTTGTGCCGTGGAATAATGCTAATCCAAAAATAAAATAACCTAACCTACATTCCCCTCAATTCACTGTTGTCCATGTTCATGTCCAGCAGTCGCTTAAATGTCACTAATGACTCTGCTTCCACGACTACCACTGGCAAACTATTCCATGCACTCACAACTCTCTGGGTGAAGAACCTCCCGCTGAGGTCTCCTCTATACCTTCCTCCTAACACCTTAAAACTATGACCCCTCGTGGCAGTCAATCCTGCTCTGGGGAAAAAGTCTCTGGCTGTCGACTCTATCCATGCCTCTCATTACTTTGTACACCTAAGGACACCTGAGGACATTAATGAATAGTTGATAATGGTTACATGATCACCATTAGACCAGTACATGAGTCACATCATTAACTACTGCAAAAAACAAAAGTAATGCAATTTCTTAGAACAAAATTTCTTACATTTCATAGTATAATCACAATTAATACATAATTTAATCAGGTATCAGCAGATCTAATTCAGGCCGATGGCACACAAATGTAAACACTTAAATGATGTGAAGTAAGGCTGGTGAATTGATGGCACTGACAGATCATGGGATTCTGATGTGATAACAACGGAGACTTAACACAAGAAAGGGAAAGACTGGGTGTCAATTTATCCTGGATACCAAGATACAGCAGGAGATAAAAGTGCTGGCATGACAGCATTGCTTGACGATATATGTCAGAGTTAGCAAAAAGATGTTATGAGAGGGGTCAACAAAAGAATTTCATTTGATTAACAAAAATGATGCCATTAAACTGTGTGAGATGTATTCTAAGGCCAACTGACCAGTGGAAAAGAAATCAAGGTTCAGGTTTGTGGGGGAAAATGATAATGAGGTATTTTAATAATCATATTTTCGAATAATACGTGTGAATGATGAAGGAGAACAAACAATTTGGAACTGTGTTCAGATGAACTTGCTCAACCAATGAAAACCCATTGAAGAAGAAGAATTGCCACATCTGATCCTCGGGAATGAGTTAAATGAATTAAACTGCTGTAGTAGGTTTTGAAAACAGTAATCGTAATGCCATGCATTTCAGATTAACTGTGGAAAAGGCTGAGAGACTGCCTCGAGGAAAAAATATTTTTGAGGCATGTGTTGATTTCACTGAGTTGAGAACTGATTTGTTGCTGACAAAGTGGCATTAAATATAGGGAGGCAAAACACAAACGAACAATGATCTACCTTAAAAGTGTTATGGACGAGACCAGACTCCCCAAAATGCTTCACGTAGACAGCTTAGATCCAACCTTTCATGCCTTTTTTAAAAGCCAAGTGTAAGGTGCAGTGTTCCAGATACAATTTGATTCATCCACCATGAAGCTTTAATCGAAACACTTTGTTCTCACAAAGTTAAAATACAGTCAACAAAAGTATAACTTCACTCTGCCGACATACTTAACAAGATAATGTATTATTTAACCACTAATTGTCAATTGCTCCAATATAGGCTACATCCCATAAACACACCCTTGGCAAAGGCAATTCAGTAACATAGTTCTTGTGCTCACGTGCTGTCTCTCTCCAGTCCAGCAGAAAGAAACACAAAGAAATAATCTGCCCATTTTGGTTTTTATGGGGAAGCCTCTCTGTCTAGCACTTCATTCGAGCAGTAGAGAACTTGAGCTATCAGCTCCCCACCAACTAAATGACAGCAAAACCAAAATCCTTGCATCTGTGTGAGCCTGACCCCACCCATTCATGATTCTTTTATCTTACTAAGAGAAAAAAACACCCAAGGAGAACTGAAAGCTGTTTACCAACTGTCAGTCTGAAGGAGCCGTTTCAATACTCCTATGACAACACCCCTCTGCAGGAGAAGCAGGACAGAACACAAGTCTTAAATGCACAGTGTCATCACAAACGGGAATGGTTTGATATGGCCAGGAGTGGTGTGGCAGGATATGATGAGCCAAGTTGCTTTCAGAAGAGCTGAGATGGATTTGATGTCTGAATCACCTCCTTTTATTCAATGAACATGTGATAATTGTTTAATTCCAACATGATCAAAAATATTTTAAAATTCTGCTCATTCTCTTTCCTTATAATTTAAATGAATTTAACATTTTAGTTTCAGTTTAATGAGATATATAGCAGTAGATTTGTCTGGTTGACAACTTGTACTGATCAGTTGCTTAAGGAGGTGCATACCTGTTTCACCTTATCACATGGATATCTAATTCCCTGTTGAGGGTCCTGCATAATTTTGGCTCCCTAAATTAGAGTATGCTCCAGTGCAAGCTACGACAGGAAGTCTGTGGGAACAAGAAAAGACTAAAATGTGGCCCATGTTTTAGGTTCTGCAGGTTTATTGGGGCAGCAACAACAAAATCCAAAAGAAATCTGCAGATGGGCTCTGCACAAACAAGAACTTTATGGTTCAATTGCACTTTATCTCGAAGTAAAATTGAGTAGTACAAAAAACAAACCTCACAACAATTTGGACAAACAAATTAATTTTTAAACAGTTAATGCAGTTAAATTGAAATGATGAACCATTATCTCGATGCATTGTCTGATGTTATTTCAAAATCAGCAATAAAAGAAGATGAGTTGTACAATACATGTTGCAAATAATTGAGCTTCTGAGTCTCGACCATAGAGACTAAACCCTTGGAGCACCATAAAGACCTGTTACTATGCAACTCAGATTGCTGTGAATTTCACTAAAGGAAATAAGCAGTGAAGTGGAAATTACCATTATGATAATTGATTAGCAAATTGACAGTGAAGAATGTAAAGCCTATTAGATGTGCATTTTATGGAAATTACTGAAAGTCCTCAAAGGCGGGTATACAACAAGAGCATTTTTTCATTCAGTGCACAAGACTTTGAAGAGGCAATTTGTTGATTTTCAGTGCGGTTAATTGACTAATCAAAGTTTCAACAAAAATGTATCACAGTCACAAAAATCAGTAAAAAGTAAAACAAATATGACCCGTGAAGAAACACAAATTCTTCAAAAATGTCTCAATTCCACAGTGTTTTTCCTGCCAACCATGTTACACAGAGATTGAGTGTGTTTTTTGAAAGCTTAAAAGGGAGAGGAAAGTAATTGAATGAAAATGTGCTCTGCATTAAACAGAATTTTTGAAGTTCATGCTGCCTTCTACTTTCAGTCCTACTCATTGTAATTTCTGTTTTAATACTCTCTCCTGCATCATTGAGCAGTTTACTGTTCGCAGTAGCTCCTTTTCATAATCAATCTCCATCTGGTTGTGCTGCCAGGCCTTTCTTGGAGCTGTAACCAGCTTTGAGTCACAATTGGTCAGGCCTGAATTATTCCCTAAAGTGTCTCTTCCACTCTGCTTAAAAGCATCACAACTTTCTTTCACTGCTCTGATAGTCTGCAAACTCATGAAGCTCACTTACTGTTTTGAATTTGCTTCTTAAAACTCTGTTACTCAATGGATAATCAGTCATAATGTTGAAGAATTGTCGATTGCTCTTGACGGCACTGCCCAAATATTAATGTTAAGTGCAATGTCTGTAAACAATCGGAAGATGTACTGCAATAAACTTGGTAATTTGGCCCAATTTTTCATAAATTAAAGCCATGGAAATGATGCAGCCTCAAAAGGGATCATTTGGTCTCTTCACCACCCATCTGCATCAGCAAAGTCTGTTGAGAAAATGGAACAAAATTTAATCCTGTTCACTTAATTGTGCCTCTTTCAAGGATCATTCAACTTGAGCAGATGGGGCAGCAAAGTGGAGAAGAAGTGGAGTTGCAGATTTATTTGAAAAGAGTAAATGGCAAAGGGAGTCTGGTAGGATATTTGTCACAAATGTCTCTATCTGGAACAATGCAGATGCCTCAGGCATACCTATGTATACCATTCAGAGTTGGTTGAAATTATGATAGCATTGATAATTAAAGAAAAAGCAGATATTCCACTGGGATCTAAAGCAGACCCTAAGTTTGGATAGAATAAAAAAGACAATAAAACTTTAATAAGGAGGGGAAAATGATAGCATGGAGAAAATAGATAGTAATGTTTTTATGGATATTTCAAAAAGAAATAATTCAATAAAGCAAACAGTCTTAAGCCTGTGCAATTAGAAATGAAAAATAAGGAGAAAGATGAGTTGAAGAGCTGTTTGGTTTTTTTTTGCTGCAGTGGAGTAGAGTAATGTTACAAAAATAGCTGCAAGTGAGGAAATGGAAGAAAGGGAGAAAGTCAAAAAATTACAATCAACAAGAAAAGTGCACTGTTATAACTGTAAGTTGACAACTGTGCAAGTCCTGATGAACTACATGCTTGAGTTTTAAACGAAATGGCTAGAAAGACAGTTGATGCTTTTGTTCAAATTTCCAGAAGGCATATAATGATGTGCCACATCAAAGGCCACTGCAGAAAATCAAGACTCATGGTACAACAACTAATACAACGGTATGGCCAGAAAATTGACCAACTATCAGGAAACAGACAGTGGGTATAGCAAATCATTTTCTGTACGGTATTATGTACCAAGATTGGCAAGAGTGTCATAAGGTTGGCAAGAGCGTAGCAACATTTTCCCATTGATATAAATTACTTGGATGAAAAGACCAAAGGGAAGGTTGTGAAATTTGCTGATAACACAGAGATGAGGTAGAAAAGTAAATTGTAAAGAGGGCATGAGGCGAATACTCGGCAAAAAGAAAGGTTGAGCGAGTATTCTGGACCAGAAGTAATGCTCGGTCAGTTCACAGAGTTTCACAATATGCAGTGAGCAATGATCTGCGCAGAATAGCCTTTATCCCAAAGGATGACTTTGATCAGATATGAGTGCTTAATTTAAATGGTGGTTTTGGCAAAGATAGTTTATTAAGCAGCAGGGAGAAGAATTTATTTGGAAAAGTCATGGGAGAATGTACCTCCTTTAGGAGGATGTGAAAGGCTGAAGATCATCAATTTTGCTGCCAGCAAAGCAGGAAGCCTCCATTTTATCTGCAGAAGGCAAGCCATGGCAGGAAAACTTATACGATCTTCAAAATTAACAAATAAAGGCCAAATAGAACACAGGTTGAATATCTTGCAGAAAACAGTTCTTAAGACATAGAATGCTTTGAATTAAAGACTAAACACTGAACAGACAATAAAGTAGACTACTATATTCAATAGAACCCACAGTTGATTAAATTATACACTGATTAGGCACGGATAGATTTAAATATGTTCTGCAAGCTAAGGCAATTACTTTAATCTGAGGGCAAATAAAATCTTTGAAGATCAATATTTAACAGAAGAGATCAGCATCCAAGGATATCCATGGAAAATATAATGAAAAATTTCCACTTCTTAGTGAAAAACTGACACAATGGAGCTTTAAAGTCAATATCGAAAAGAGACAGAATAATTAATAAGTCTTTATTCAATTCATTATTGTTCAGGAAGGATTTGAGTTTACAGAAAACTGTTCAAATTGTGTTGGAAGTAGAAACCAGAAAGATTCATATCCTGAAAGAGTTATGCCATTCAGCACAGACCAGAGTGAGAATAAAGATCTGTTCAGACAGATTGAATGTGGGTGGCTGATGAGTATATAAGATCAATGCTGAGATAGGACAACCTATGTTTACTGTTTCAGGATAAAATCAGTAAGAAACTACCAACACACAGATTCAGAAACTGATTGGTTCAGAAATTCAAGGGGCTGCAAAAGTGTACATCTTTTCGTTCTGGCTCAGCCGTTTTCCAGGAAAGGAATTCACAAAATTAAAGGTCTCCTGGATTATGTTATAAGGTAATTACTTGATACATCAGGGAAGAGTTCAATGGCACCCGAAATTCAGGAGAACATTAGGCCTCCAAAGAAAGTAACAGACCGACTAGATGGTTCAGTAGGAGCAACATGCTCAGCAATGAATGTCAAAGAGATAAAGCATCCTCCCGTGAAGTAAGGCTTTACAGAACATTCAGAATCAAGAACTCCTCAACCCAAAGACTCACCTATCTTTCAAGTCTCAAGGCAGAACGTTCAGCAGAACTATGTAATCTCCAGACCATCAAATCTACGAAGTTCATGATTCAGAGAAGGATGAGATAGAGAGTGCAAAAACAGCATCTGCGGTGTTAAAAATATTTGGGGGGGGGGGTGTTTCCGAAATGGTTGATGTTGGAGACAGCATTTAATTCACCCGTTCTGATGTCCTCATTTCGGCTTTGGTGCAGAGAAGGCAACTTATCTTAGAGCCTTATGGAGTCAGATAAATCAACACATCTCCTCATATTTTTAGTAGCAACGCTTATCTTACGAATGTCATTTGTAAATGATTGCAGCCATGCATGAAATCTCTTCTCATGAAGACTCACTCGCATTACATCAAGTGTCAGAGTAAACTAAATGGACCCTCAGTCCCAGGTTAGGAAAGAAAGTTAGTGGCAGCATTCTTCGGCCCATTAACACAAGCACTGGCCCATGCATGGGGTTGGGGTCTGTCAGAGGGTATATGCACAGATCAGTCTGTGGTGTAGCACTGAATGACTGACTCCAGCTGCAGGATTTTTGTAATAATCTTCACCTGCAGTAAATCTTGAAGCTGTGGTCAGAATTAATGGAATAACGACAATGAACACTGACACTTTATGATTAAAAACTCTGTGAAATCCCCAAGCCATTTGCCAATGGGAAACAATCCAAAAGAACTGCAAATTATTTAAAGGTTAAAAAAAGTTTAAGGAGAAAGTATTGAGGGAAGAATGTAATAAAATTAGCTCCATCAATGCCTTTGGCATGTTTCAGCAGCTAGTGGTCTGAATGGACACACAAGGGAAGCCAGCAGCTACTGAATCCAACAATAATTAATCACAGTAATAAATCTCCATCAATAGGATTATGCCATTTAACACATTGGAAGTTTCAAGATCTGTACACACTCAGCAAATAAAAATAACATTGCAGTAAAATAAACAAAAAGAGAACAAGACCTGGAAAGTGACAGTCAGATTTGTAGCATGGGATCAGATGCTTTTTGAAGAATATTTTCCACTCAGAACATTTTGACCCCTGCTCAAGTAAATGCCAAAGATTTCAGTAATATTAATTTGTTGACATTTCATTACTTACATGCACTTTTTGTTTAAGTATCATAATTTTTTTCTGGTAATATACTGAATGTAATTTAAAATAATGGAGAATTAAATGACATTCTTGTTTGGACTTCTTTTGGGTGCGAGGATGAGCAATGTTTGTTCTGAACCCTCTGGGACTGTTGTATCTGGTGTATGGAAGAAATATTCCCATGTTATTAAAATGCTTATAGCCTCCACTGTCATTTTAGAACTGTGGATGTGAATGAGAAGGGAGTGAGGGAGTAAAAATGGTCTCAATTTGTGGATCAGAGATAATGGGAACTGCAGATGCTGGAGAATCCGAGATAACAAGGTGCGAAGCTGGATGAACACAGCAGGCCAAGCAGCATCTCAGCTGCACAAAAGCTGATGTTTTGGGCCGAGACCCTTCATCAGAGAGGGGATGGGGAGAGGTTTCTGAAATAAATAGGGAGAGAGGGGGAGGCGGACCGAAGATGGACAGAGGAGAAGATAGGTGGAGAGGAGAGTATAGATGGGGAGGTAGGGAGGGGATAGGTCAGTCCAGGGGAGACGGACAGGTCAAGGGGGCGGGAAGAAGTTAGTAGGTAGGAAATGGAGGTGCGGCTTGAGATGAGAGGAGAGGATAGGTGAGAGGAAGTACAGGTTAGGGAGGTGGGGATGAGCTGGGCTGGTTTTGGGATGCAGTGGAGGGAGGGGAGATTTTGAAGTTTGTGAAGTCCACATTGATACCATTTGGCTGCAGGGTTCCCAAGCAGAATATGAGTTGCTGTTCCTGCAACCTTCGGGTGGCATCATTATGGCACTGCAGGAGGCCCAGGATGGACATGTCGCTGCTGACATGGTTTCCATCCTGGTTGCTTGTTCTGAAAACATTTTCTCTGAAATGAATATGGAGAGCAACAGCAACCCCTGAACAACTCAGTGCAATTTTGAAGTACGGTGTTACACACCTCCAGAGTGTTGAGATAAGTGATGAGAGAATAACACATTTTCTTCTTTGAATCAAGCTGCTGAACACAAACTAAATGAGGAATCACTTACTGTCATAGATGACATCTGAGTCAAAAGTCAGTGCCTTCTGACAGTGCTGCTTTCCTTCAGTAATGTTTCAAAGTATTGGCCTTGATTATGTCCTCAAAAGTCCTGAAATTGGGTTTGAGTTATGACTTTTATACTTGGATGCTTGCCAGTTTGAGCAGCCATTCTCCAGTACACTAGAATAGAAGTGGTGAACTTGGCATTTCAAAAGTATAAATGGTAAAAGAACTATTAAAAAAAAGTTGAAAAGTTTGATGTCTGCTCTGAAGTGAAGATTTACCCTGACTGACGCAAACTGCAATGAATGCAAGTGATCTAAACCATTACAATGTTATATCATCAGTATTAATTGAACTGGATTTATTTCCGAAGACCAGGTCGCAAATTTACATTTTTAGGCCAAAAAAATCAGAGATACAGACAGTCCCCAGATTGCAAACAGGCTCCGTGCTGGGGTCTGTCCACAGGTCGGTTTGTACACAAGTTAGAGCGCAATGCAATGCAATATAAAATAGCCGTTTTTACGTGCAGGAAACATTCGTATGTCGGATCTTTAAAATCAGATGTTCATAAGATGGAGACGCCTGTAATGGAATGTGCAAGACGGTTCCCATCCTGTATGTGAACAGCTGTTTTCTATGCCTTGCATGTGATCAAATACAGCTAAAAGTGACGTGAAATAATTAAGATAGTAGGAACTGCAGATGCTGGAGAATCTGAGATAATAAGGTGCAGAGCTGAATGAACACAGCAGGCCAAGCAGCATGTGTTCATCCAGCTCTACACCTTGTTATCTGGGAAATAATCAAACCTCCTTTACTGGGATTAATAGGGTGAACAAGAAGTTACTTTGGGTCTTTGCAACCTCACAGCCTCAGCATAAAACATTTCACAATTTAATATTGAATGGACTTTTTCTGTCAGACAGGCCAAAAATATAATTGGTCCTTGAAGCATTATTTCTGAGAAATTTAAGTTCTCTTACATTGTTGCCTCAGTGTAAATACATCTCATTTCTGATTCTGACCCTGGGCATTCCAATTAGGTACAACATAAAACAATATTTTAAATGGTTGATGAAAACATTTGGGCTTGAAAAAAAAGCTCGACAGTTGGGCTTAATGACATTGTGAAACTTGCCAAAGAGACAGCAATCAGACCAAACACACGAGTTTAGCTAAGGATAATAATTCTCACAACCATAATATTGAGGACACATGGACATCAGAAGTGAGCTGTGAGTTAAGAGAAAGAGTGCATATTTCTGAGATCAAACAACAACAAATACTATACTTGTTTATCATAGTAATGGAGTGTTTATCTTGAACCAATTACAACTGTTCAAGCATGGTTGACTTTTATTTTTCAAGATTCATGGCTAGCTTTTGGCTGATTGTCCACGATCTCAGCTCTGCTCAATCAGCAACCTGTAACATTTACATTTTAAACCTATTCCAAGTAAATATAACAGACTATAATGAATGGGTTTTGCATAAATACCAATAATTGACGAGCACCAAGACAGTCACAATTTAAACTAAGAGTAGATAAATCTAAAAGTTAATGAAAGTAACAGTTAAATGTAACTGTTTAACCACTACAACTAACACTGATGCCAGCTTTGCCCATGTGCCGCGAATGAAAAAAAATTCCAAGACATTTAACGGGAATTGATAATTAGATATATCCTTATATAATTTTAGGGTTTGCAATCACGCTTACTTAAAATGAAATTATTTGAAAACAAAATATTTTGAAGGGATTGAGTCGAGAAATCCAATTGTGCTGAACTATGTTCAAATGAATCATGCATGGTTCTGTAGAAATCCTGCTAAAAGGAAGGTCAGGCATCACCTGTGAAGCCAAAGTTATCTGAACATTTATTGGTTGTGTCCCTGACAAGAGCATCAGAAAATGGAATGTCCCCAAAACAAGCAAAGGATTCCGGCAGTCCATCAATGGATTGTACACATTGGGTGTAGAAGGATAAAAAAAAGAAAGATGCAAACTGACTACAAGTGGTTTGAAAATAACACCCAATTTCTCCAAAACAACACTGGAGACCACAGTTTGGGTGCTGAGCGGGAGAATGGAGATCATCTTTCTCCCTGCAGCACTGGGGTTCAGGGTGGGATGGTTTGAAAATTGGCAGCAGAAATCCCTCCAACAGGGGAAGGAGCTGCTGAGGACTTCAAATCAACATTCAGCTCGGAATATGCAGTGACATGTTGATTTACATCAGTCAATGATCCAACTATAGTATAAGTAAGACATAACAAGTTGCAGAGCTGGATGAACACAGCAGGCCAAGCAGCATCAGAGAAGCAGGGAGGCTGATGTTTGGGGCCTCCACCCTCTAGGCCTGAAACATCAGATTTCCTGCTCCTCTGATGCTGCTTGGCCTGCTGTCCTCATCCAGCTCTGTATCTTGTTATCTCAGAATCCTGCAGTTCCTGCTATCTCTGGTGTAATTATAACACTTGGAGGACAGTGATGGAGATTGGAAAAGAAGCAGCAATCTCTGTATCGCAATGCATGCAGTGTGAATAAAACATTAAAATTACTTGACCGTGCCTGTGTCCAGATTACAGGTACAATATAGAGTAAAGGATTTTCAACCAACTCAGTCTAAAGAATCAAACCTTAGCTTTAGCTTTAGGGTAACCTGGATTCCAATACAAGACTCCATTTCATGGTCACCCCAGACCAATCCATACAGGCAGAATGTCAAAAGCAGTTTAATGATCTCACCAAAATTTTTAAAGGAATAATTTCATATCTTGCCTCAAAAACTCTCAGATGTTTCATCATTCATAACATGCCAATGCCTAGTTTCAATTTAGCCTTCTTAAATCGTGGCAATGCACTTGACTCAAATTCCCTTCCAATTTCACCAGAATTGAAAACCCTCACTTCTGCACAGGTCATACAAGTCTACAAGTCTCTTGCAACCCAGTGGTAGTGCCTCTAGGACGCCTGGGTACAAGTCTCACCTGCCCCAAGTGTGCATAATACCTCCAAACATGTTGATTAAAATAAACGTAATATCTGAACATTTCACGATGGCAAGCACATTCTTAAAACATTTTGCAATGTTCTTATTGGCACTTGCGCATTGTTTTTCAAGGAAAATGCCAGGAACAAAATGAGGAAAATCTGGAGGCCAGCTGTTTACAATCTACTCACTTGAGAAGGATGTGTTAGATAGCAACATGACACAGACATCATGGCATCACACACAACGCCATTGGAGCAGGTGGTGCATGCAAGTCTCTATATTCGCCACCCTCCTCTTTTTTTCTCACATCTAGTTGATCTCAATGACTTTGCATGACAAGCAAGAGCTGCTTTCAAGTGCTAGCTGTTTTTTTCTACTCTATAATCAAACCAACATATAATTTCTATTACATTCATTCCTTACATATTCAGTAATTGTCCAGATCTGTACTCTGCCATCAGATACCAGTTCTTCCTCAAGACACCGTTTAGATCTGGCCTTCACAGACAGTAACTCAAAGCTGAGATGGACACTAAAGACAAGGTTAGAAGAGGTATCTCCACATCTTGAATCACCAGGAATATATTCAGAAGCTGGAAAAGGATGACAAAATCGTATGAATGATATCACAATGGGTTAAGCAATGACAATACAGCAGGACTAGAGAGGGTACTTCCACTATTTGAAGATCTAGGATAGTGAATGTGGCTGATGAATCTACATCAGGAAAGGTAAAGTGCATGGATGCAGAACGGCTGAGAGCATGAAGCATTCCATCTATAATTAGTGGTGAAGCTTTGTGCAGAGTGTGTGGTTCAATCCATCGGGTCATGTCAAAGCAACCACTGCTACGAAAATGACATCTTTTATGACACAGCACCTTTGCCAATGATATTCATAACAGACCAAATCCTATTAAATTTTCCTGTTGACTTGTTTTGAATTAGACAAAAATAATTCTCATCAAAATACAACAACACTGGACTTTAGCGTTAGACAGGTGCTTGATTTTGTTACACTCAGTTGATACTACATTTTAGGAGATCATTGATAGTCAAATGGCAACATAAAACAGATGAAGCGTTGCAAATTATTGCCATGCTCAGTGAAGGCATGCCCTAAATATAAGTTTAAATATGGAATCTGCATTCGATTTCTGGAGTGGTCTTTTGTTTAAAACAGATACTGGTAAACTGGTGGCTGCTAGGCATCCAGTGACCTTCATTTATTCAATATTGACTATCTCAAGCTTCTCAAAAGTTCCAAACAAATCACCTCGGCAGGGTACCTTCCCCAAATGAAGTCTATACCAAATGCAGAATCAGTCGATCACCAAACTTCATCTCCACGATAAATACTTCATAAAAGAGAGCTAAAGAGACCAGATATCTACGAGACAAGTGTAAAAGATCACTATCATCTCTTAAATAGTGATATTTTTGTCCTTGGTCATGGGATTGGGGTGTCAGGATGGGTCGCTTTACTTAATAAAGTCATTTTTTTTCTCTTTGAAGTAATTCTTATGCATCTGTTCCCAATTACTGTTCATTCATACAAGATAAATGGTTTGATTAGTGCTACTTCAGGTGTAATATATTTCAATAGCCCATTTCCCACTTTTGTTTAGGATCAGCTAGAGAGATACAGAATATACTGTTCCCTTGTCTAGCTTTTGACCACAATATTCAACTGGTGAGATATGTAAGATTCCAGAAGTTTGATGTCCTAACTCTGACCTGGCACTATCAACTAGAACATCCCAGAAATTATGAACAATTGGCATAATGTGATCAGCAGTGGCCATCCTTTAGTTCAACAATGCTCATTTTAAAACTGAAAGAAGAATATATAACTATTAAAAACAATTTATGATATCACTCAACGAAAAAAAATTGCAGATGCTGGAGATTAGAAACAAAAACAAAAACAAAAGTTGCCGGAAAAGCTCAGCGGAGCTGGCAGCATCAGTGGAGAGAAATCAGAGTTAACATTTTGGTCCAGTGACCCTTCTTTGGAACTGTTCTAAATAATTTTTCCAGCAATTTGTTTTTGTTTATAATATCACTTCATGGCTTTTGTCAAGACAGCCTTTCTTAGTCATACCTTTCTATTCCTTGCCGCATCATGACTTGCACAGCTCCTCCTAAACGTATCTGTGCCAAATAGCATCAATCTTTATGGTAAAACTTAAATTGTACAAAGCTTTAAGGCCATTGCCATACCAATACTGATATTAAAATACTCAACCTTTATGAAGTATGTTTAATCGTATTACTGAAAGTCAAGACAGCTTCCAAAGATGTCTTGATATTTTTGTGGATGGATTGTCTAATCCCTTAGAGGAAGAAAATACCTTTCATGCAGCCTTACTTTGGAGAGGGCTGGAGAATAGATAAGGCCCTGGGCACCGTGAATCATCAAAGTACAGACTGGCCTTTCAACCCAAAGATTTTGACTGATTATAAGTAGATAAGGGTCCAGATTGCCGAGTGAATAACCAGAGTACCTTATTTTGATTATGGTTTAACACTTCATGTACAGTCACCATTGGTGACGATCTTTGGACCCTATGAAGAGAAACAGCAGAATTCAAAACAGTTTTCAAGTAATTCCATCAAAAACCTCATTCTGCAAGAAAAACCATCAGCATGAGCTAAACAGCAGGAAAACTCTAACCACAACATCTTGAAAGAAAATGAAGGACTCTCTCCTCTAATCTTCAAGTTCATCTGAGAAATCATCTCTAGGATGTTCAACGAGAAGTATTTGCGCACAAACTGGGAAAACTCTGTATTTTCAAAAGTTTTACTCTATCCAGAATATTAACTCAATTCAGAAACAATGCGTCTGCACCAAATAAGAGACCAAGTTGCATTTCACTTCTATAATTACGGTGCGATATTTATCTAACCTAACATTTTCAATGAGTGATAATGTGTGTGAGTTGAGTGAGGTAATATGTGTCACTGATATGCAAGAAATAAAGTAAACTTTTTCATTTTAAATACACAAAAGCTTTCAGCTTGCTTCCTAAAATTGACTTAATCAAACAGACAGTAAGAAAATACACAAATGCACATCCAAATGTGTTGATCATGGCCAATTAAAAGGAAACACCTAAAAGTTTTGCCTGACATTATGGAGTAAAAGCTGGTGAAGACATAGTGTGTTGAATAGCATCCGAGTGTGCAAATTTCTTTATTTCTAAATTTCAGTTTCTGAACAGCTCAGAAAAATCATTTTTCTGCAACAAACCATTGATTCTAAGTCAATTCGGCATATCAAGACAGATATCATTGTAGATTATGAGAGAAATAGAATGAAAACAAATAAGATGATTTGAGACACATCTCAGCCACATTCTAACTCAATGGTAGACAGAATCCAAAAGGTTTAGCCCTATTTTACTCTGAATATATCAATGCACTGAATAAAAAAAATCACAGCACAATCCTGGCAACAATTTGCTTTACAGATATTGGCCTTGAAGAATACCACAGAGATTATCTTGATTTAAATGTTGGCGCAGAATGTAATAAATCTGTCCAGATTAACATTGTCTTTGTCTATTTGCCTAATTTAGTTAAGGAATAAATGTTTGTGTTCCAATTAGCAGCAACTACCAGCTTCAACTTATTGAATATCACCAAAGCTGTAATATTCAAACATTACAAAAGCAATACAGGTAATTGAATTTCATCATTCTGTCACAGCACAAGAAAAAAAAGGAGAATGGCATTGCTCTTCTCATTGTCACTGTCAAATAATCTCCTGAACCCTAAATTATATTGTTGTTATGTCTTATTACTTCCAAATATTAAAAAAAATACAAATTGCTATTGTATGTTACACCATAGCTCCAACACTGAAAAGAAGCATCTTTTCATGTTGAAAAACCTTGAACTGAAGACTGTCAACAGAAAAATTAAAGAAATCTGACAAATACTTAACTTATGTAATACCTATTGAAGTTTGTCTAAAACACAGCTTCAAAACAGAGGAGTTGAGTGTACTTCTCTTTAAGATAAACAAAATGACATTGACCTCATTCTCAACAATCTACTGGCTGTAAATGAATCTGTCCATGATGGTACTGTAAGAGTAGCCACTGCACAGTCCCGTTTTCAGATTGAAAATACATTCCATCATTTTGTGTGGTGCTACCAATGTGCCCAACAGGACAGACTTTGAACAGATGCAGCAGCTTAAAACTGGCCATCCATGAGCTGTTATAGGCCATCAGCAGCAAAACTAGTTTCAACCACAATCTATAACCTCATGGTCTGAATAGCCCTCACTCCACCATTATCAACAAGCTCAGAGATCAACCCTGGTTTGATCATGAAAACAGGGTGGCATGCCAAAAGTGACACCAAGCACACAAAAAATAAGACATCAACCTGATGAGGTTACAACACAGGAATACTTGCATGTTGAACAGCAGAAACAGGAAGCAATAGTCAGGGCTAGTCAAGGCTCCACAAATAATATCATCCTCCACAATGCAGACACTTAATACATGAGTACAAAGGACAGGGCTGAAATACTTGCATCTATTTTCGGATGGGAGATCCATCATGATTTCCTCTGAGGGTTCCCACCATCATGGATACCAGTTTCCAAAGAATTTGAGTCAGTCTGTTATATCAACGTACTACTGAGGGTATTAGATATTGCAAAGATGAAAAACATTCTGGGAATAGCACAAAATATGTGCTTGGGAACTAGGTGTGCTCTTGGCAAGCTGCATGAGTACAGCTACAACTATACATTTACCAATCAATCTTAAACATTTCCCAGATGTACAAAACAAAATAAGACAAATCCAACCCATTCAATTATTCCATTATCACTCCACTCTTCACCATCAACAAAATAACAGTACTGCTGTGTGACAGTTGCAAAGGAAGTATCTGCTAACCCACTCTCAGTTTGGGCTCTTTTAGGGCCAGTTAGGTACTCTTCTCAATGTACCTCTTGGTCCGAGCATGGACAAAAGTGGTAAACTCTAGGGGTGAAGTGAAAATGACTGCCATTGACATCAGAGCCATATTTGGCAGGTTGACATTAAGGAACCCTAGCAAAACTGGAGATCAATGGGAATGAAGAAGAAACAAAAAATGCCACTTATTGGAGTCATATCTAGTAAAAATATCTAGATGGTTGAGGTTATTGGAGGTCAATTATCTGAGTCTTAGGACATTTTTACAGGAGTTCCTCAGGATAGTGTTCAAGGTGCAAACATCTTTAGCTGCTTCATAAATTATCTTGCATCGATCATTAGGACAGAAATAGTGGTTTTCACTGATGATTGCACAACGTTCAGCACATTTTGCAATTGTTCAGATGCTGAAGCAATCCATGCCCATTTGCCCGATGAGTGGCAAGTAACATTGATGTCACAAAAGTGCCAGGTAATGGCCAATTCCAACCAGAGTGAATTTAACCATCATTCCTTGACATTCAAAGGCATTGTCATCATGAATTCATCCAATATTAACATGCTGAGGATTACCATTGACTTGAACTTGAACTAAACCAGCCACATAAATACTGTGGCAACAAAATCAAATTCTGCATAAGTAATTCATTCCCTGTTTTTCCAAATACCTGAACAACTACAGGCTCAAGTCAGGTGCGTGCAGCAATACTCTCCACTTCTCTGGGTGGGTACAGCTCTAACAACATTCAAGAACGTTGATACCCGCTACCAACAAAGCAGCCCATCTAATACCCTCAAAATTTATTCCCTTCACCATCAATGTACAGTAACAGCAGTGTGTGCTACCTATAAAGTAGACAACAGTAACTCACCTAGGCTTCTCCGGCAGCCAAGAATGCTTGCATCACAGGCAAAAATGTGAATGAACGAGTAAATGAATAATTATTTTGTTAGCGTATGTTTCAGGCCCTACCCAGTACTTGACAACAAAAATCAATGCTGACACTCCAGAGCACTACAAAGGAAATGTTGCATTGTTGGAGTCATCACCTTTCCAATGAGACATTAACTTGACGCCCCTGTGCTTTCTCCAGTGGACTTGAAAGATCACCTGGCATTAGGTTGGGAAGGAACAGTGAATTATTTCCCAAAGTCCTGGCCAATATTTATGCCTCAACCAAAATCGTGAGAAACACATCATCTGTTTGTCAGAGTATGTCATGCATAAGTGGAATTTATAGCCTGTGGAATTCATTGCCACGGAGCACAGTGGAGGCTGGGACATTAAATGTCTTCAAGGCGGAGATTGATAAATTCTTGATCTCACAAGGAATTAAGGGCTACAGGGAGAGTGCAGGGAAGTGGAGTTGAAATGCCCATCAGCCATGATTAAATGGCTGAGTGGACTTGATGGGCCGAATGGCCTTACTTCCACTCCTATGTCTTATAGTCTTAAGTGCTTGCCATGCTTCTGACACTTCAACCTCACCAGAGTACACTTCTGCTTCAGTTCACTGGCTGTTAAGTGCTTTGAGAGACCTATCTGGTCATTGTGAAAAATGCAAAATAACTGCTCATTCTCCCTTGTTTTATAACTGTCACCAAAACTACATGAAAAAGGAGGAGAGAAGGATGAATCTCACTCTTCTAATCTCTTGAAAAATTAATCAACAGACACGATTTTAAAGTGAAGAATACAGCAAATTTATGTTTGTCAGGTTTTCCAACACTGCACATTGACTGACTGCACGTTAAGTCAACCCTGTCGGGTTTGGATTCACAAGTTTCTGAAAGCAGTGTATTTTACAGAAAAGCATTGACCTAAGTTTGTGCAGGAAATACGATAATACTGTACAGAATGTAAACGATCTACTTATTGGTTGCAGTTTACAAGTAGATTAAGTGTAGGCAGAGATGTTTGGGTGTAATGTCAACCGATAGACTACAAATAAATGGTATGGTTAAGACCACTCCACAGAGGCCAAAAATAGCTTTTACTAAAAGTTGGAGATTTGCAAAGAGGAACAAGCATCTGCCAAACACTACTAATGGTAGCATTATGTTTAGTTTGGCAGCACAGACAGTAGTTAGCCCCTTTACTTGCATTTTAGGTATTTGATGTTTTCCTCACTGCACAAAAAAGCAGACGGCAAAATTCAGTAATACATTTTTTTTGAGTGTCTGTGGCATATGTGTTTATGTTTTTTTTGGTGAACTTGCTAATTATGTGTTGTTAACTTCTCCCCATCCTGTATGAATGTGCAGTACTAAGTGCTCCTCTAACAGCTGCAATCACCTTGCTGTCTGGCTCCTAAGCCAATTAGTGATTTTGCAGAAGATACAAAAGGCCTGTTGTCTGTATCTGCAATTAACCTTGAAGGGCCTGCATCAGAGCCTGGGAGCTAACTTGCTGGAGTCACTTCTGGATGGATTCATTGCTTTTTGGAATGATCACCTACTGTCATTTGTGTATGTCCATTCATGACACAGAATTCCTGCTGACATTCCTACTAACTGGCTACTCTAAGCATGCCAATGCTGTCAGGCAATCCTGCTTAAGTTTTTTTTTCAAAACTACCAGAGTGTACTTGATGCAATTTACATACTCCTGCTTATTGCTGCTCTGAGTCTTAAAATGGAAAAAGGACAGATGGAGGCCATTCGTTCTACCATTTTCCTGCTCGGTCTCCAGGAATGCAATTCAGCTGGCTGTATTCTGCTGGCTTTTTACCATTGCCCTTCTTAGACAATTGTCCAATCCATTCAAACAGCCACAATTATATATTGTTACTATAACTATATATCTGTTCCTATTTGCTTTTTGGGCAGTGCGTTCCAAAGAGTGGAACAAAACAGTGGCTTGGTGGTTAGCACTGCGACCTCACACAGCCAGGGTCCCTGGTTTGATTCCAGTTTGTGTCAAGTTTGCACATTCTCCCCATGTCTGCGTGGGTTTCTTCCCGGTCTTCCAGTTTCCTCCCATTGTCCACAAGTGCTAAATCGTCTGGCTGGGATGCCCTTCGGAGGGTCATTGTGGATTTGAATGGCCTGCTTCCACACTGTAGGGTTTCTATGATACCAGCCAGTAACCATGTAAAAGTGCTATTCCTTATGTGGTCTCTATTTCTTTCATTAACAACCTTCCCCAAGTGGGAAAATTTCTCCCAATCTATTCTGTCCAGACATATTATGATTTTGACACCTCTATCAAATCTCATACTATAACAAGCCAAGTTGCATTTTCACCAATCTATTCCTCTAATTGAAGATTCTCATCTTTGGAACATTCTCATTAATCTCTGCACGTTATGTAACGCCTTCACACCATTCCTGAAGTGTGGTACACAGCACAAGATATCATGGGCCAGGATTTTATAACTTTGAGTTAAAGTAGGGGGCTACAATCAATGTAAAAGCACACTGGGACAAGTGAAACATAGCAGAATGACGGGTGAGCTAATGAGGTGAATAAAATCATGAAGGGCATTGTGAGAGGATGAATGCCTATAGTTGTTTTCCCAGGGATGGGGAATTGAAATCGACAGGGCACTGGTTTAAGATGAGAGGGGGATATATTTAAGAAGGACCTGAGGGGGAACATCTTCACAAAGACAGTTGTGGGTATATGGAGTGGGCTGCCAGAGGAAGTGTTTGAGGCAGGTACAATAGCAATATTTGGATAGGTACATGGTTGGGAAGACTCAAGAGGGATACTGACCAAATGCAAGCAATTTTAAGTAGCTGAGTGGCCACCATGGTCAGCATGGACTGGTTTGAACTGAAGGGCCTGTTTCCATGCTGCATTACTCCATGACTCTGAGTGCCCATCAGGCACTGGGGTTGTTAACTAGCAGGCTTCTCAATAAATCGGACGCTGAGATCAAGCACTGCCCGAGACTGTTGTCCAAATCAAGCCCGGCAGCTACTGTGAGGAGCAGCAGCACTGTACGAAGCCCGGACTGTAACTGTGTGGTAGCACTGAAGACCAGGGACAATGGGAAGAAAGTGACTTTATTCCACTACCTCCTCTCTCAAAATCAAGAGACAGAGGATGTGGGGATGTGGTGATGGGTGGGGGTTGTAGAGGTTGGAGAATGCAGGGCGTAGGATGCCATGGTAGGGAGGTGATTTTTAATCACCCATTGCCTGGCCTCTATTAATAGCTCCAAGTACCAGACTGGGGCCGCAAACCACCTCCCCCGCCCCCACAAATAACGAGGCCGGACAGATATCCCATTATATCAACCAGGAAGTCTACTCCTTTTCTCATCCAGTTGGTCGAGATAGAGGAAAGGTGAGGTTTAAGTGGCTGTGGTTTGACCACAGGGCTGTAAAATTGGCATCAAGTTGGCAAGGTCAATTATGGGCCTTCTTGCCCAATATCAGAGGGAGAGGGAAGACAAAGGGTATCTCCTGGTAGCAACTGACCCAATTCTACGCTCTATCCAACACCTTCCCTATCACTTCCAGTGAGGGGAATATTGTGGCCAATTAAGATCCCAGTTGAGGCTGATGCTGTGCTCTAAAAATGTTTGTCAGAACTTCTTTGTTCTGTTCATCTATTTATCAATTTCATATGCTGGAAATCTGAACTAAAAACAGAAGAAATTGCTGGAGACACTCGGCAGGTCTGGCAGCATCATGGGCAGAAAGCAGAATTAACTATGGCCTTTCTTCAATACAGAATAAGTTTCATATGCCTTGTTAGCCTGGGTTGCCACATTCAGTGATATGTGTGCATACATTCCAGATTCCTTTGCTTCTGCACCCCCTTGACAAATGGATGTTTATATTGCTTTTCCTCATTCTTCCTCCTGAAGTTCATCACTTCTCTCAGTCTGCATCAAATACCACCTGGCACAAGTCTGCAGATTCCAACAGCATTTCTGTGTTCTCAAAGTCTGTCACAATGATGTTCACATTTCACAATACCTTCAAGCTACATGCGATCTGAAATTGCAACATGCACACACAAGAACATTAATAGACATCAAGAAAAGGAGTGGCCTTCATATCAACATTAGCTACTGTCCTTCAACTTGTAAAACAACTATTCACCACGTCTTTGTTGTCTGTTGCTGAGCCTTTTCCATTTCATTGTTGAAAATTTCCCCTTTACTCCACAGGCTTCGACTTTGCAGCCAAATGTGCTCTTTGGTACAATCAAACATGATTGTACATCTTTACCAGTGTCGCACTTTAAAAAAAATACATACTCTTAATCTCTCCTAAATTCATTCATGTCCATGTATATGTCCGCTGCAGCTATTTTATATCAGTATATTAATGCTCTTTGTTCCAGGTGTCATACTCAATGTTAAATCACTGTTAGCATGGTGGTCTTTTCCTCATTGGACTGCCTCCTCAGAGCTGGGTACATGACATCTCATCTCACAAAACATCTTCTTGTGTTTCCTGATTGACCAAAGACAATTTTTTTTAGGCTCCATGTTGGATTTTTAATGTGAATGTTGCACAGACTCTAACTACACCAAAAAAAATGTCTCCAAGCATTCGCTTTTTCAGAAAAGAATTTGTGCATTATCATTTGTAATAACAAGTTACTCAACATGCATCAACAACAAAGAAATTAATCATTCAATAACAAACATTGGGTCCATTCTTGTTAATCCCACTTTTGTCAGTCTTTGAACATGCATTTTTTGAATAATGTCACAAACTTTGATGTCTTAGTAGCACATGTTGCTATCAGCAATTTGTGTAGTAGCCATTCTGTCCTGTTAAGGTGTACTTCTCTGAGTATTGTTCCTGCAGTGAATGCTCCATGACAGCAAGATGCTTGCCTCTCTATCAGCTTTAATGTTTTTGCTGGGTTGATGACTTTCTGATTATTTCGAGATACTATTGTTAGTTTTTCTAATTGAAGTGCAAGCTTCTTGTTCTATACCCACTATCACTGCACATCGTTAGCGAAAGCTTATGTAGAGGTGAACACTCTCTTGATTTGGTAGGCTTTATGAGATAGATCACAAATCCAAGAAATCATTCTGCCACTTGCAGATCTGTTGGTTACTGCATTTTCACTTCAGTTCCCAACTTGTCAACTGTGATAATACCATGACTTTAAGAGGTGCATTTTGTCCTTTTTTTGATAAAGAGAAGTTGAGACAGAGGCACAGAGTGGTCTATTCCAAGCCAATAAAGTAAACAGCTTGAGAGGCATTGATTTTTTTCAAACAGTTGGAACAAGGGAAAATCCTGATGAGGTATGGTCATGCTCCCACAGTTCGGAAGCTGCTTTACATCTCTCCCTGCTACAGCAAAATGCTTAAGTTCTCTCTATTTTTTAAAAAAAATTGTTCTTTTCTTCTGCTGTTCTGTTAATACAGCCTCTTTTGTTTTAATTTGCCTATTAACTTCTGCCAATCCCCAAATAATGATTTCTTGACTTTCTCATTTCTCTTTCCCTTCATCAGTTCATCAGGATCTTCTGGCTGAATGGGGCCATTAGATTGTTCATAAGGCTGGGCCTGAGGAGAATTCAGTCTCAGGCTATATTCTACATGGTAATGATATAAGACCTCCAACTCCGATAAAAACACCCTTGCATTTTTTTTAAAGATATGTTGGCAGTGAATACTTTAGTGACCTGTGAAACACAATGTATTTCTTCTGACATGTGCTGGATTACCAGTTCAAGCTTTAAAGTGAGCAAACTTTGCTGAATGCCTACTGATTGCAACTTCACATCTTCATTGTTTCCAGTTAATTCGGGTCTCAGATTCATTTGTTCCTCTGGAATGGGTATCATTCCATTGAGCAGCCTCAACTTCACCATTGAAGGCTTCATATTTGGGTCATCATCATGAGTGACTTCACACAGGCCTGCAAAGTTAATGACTTTATGTGAAGCACCAATGTCTGTCACTTCACAAGAACGCCTATTCTCACTATCATCTCACCAATGCTCTGTCTAACTCTAGGACACCATCCCTTTTTTCGTATATCTCATTTTCCTTGTAAGAAACAACATCCATTGCATTATTAATCACTTGTTTTATCTCCACACTAACTGTTTCATTATGCATTGACAAGAATACTCAGATCTCTTCATATTTCAGAATCCTGCAATCTCTCACCATTCAAGTATTCTTCAATTGAAAGTGAAGGCATTCACATTTTTCCTACATTATACTTCATTTTGTAAAGGTTTATGTACTCAGCCTATCAATAAATCTTAATAAACTCATGTCCTCTTCACAACTAATTTTCCTATCCAGCCTTCAGCTAATTTAGCAACCATAAATTTGGTCCTTTTGTCCAAGTTATTGATAGGGATTGTACATGTTGGAAACCCTTGATCCATGCAGCATTTCACTTGTTGACCTTGACAAATCAAAAATAACCCATCAATGCCCACTCTCTGGGTCATATTAGCCAGTTAATCCTCTAGCTATGTTCATATGTCAACTCCTAGATTATTTCATTAAATAAGGGTTCTTAATTTATGATGTGGCATCTCGTCAAATATCTCGACATCTTCACCTATTGGACATTTTGCTGTGATCTACAATGGTTCATGATTGGGCAGTTCTTCAAACTTTACACCTTTTTTGAAACTTTTAATCATGCCCTCATCCCTTTCTTTAAATCACTTAACTATTTCCTTCCTAATAAACTCTCCTGGTTTTACAACCTGCCTCCATCTCGCTATTCTCTGATACTCTGGCTTCTTCTGAATCATAAATTACAGTGTCTAGGACTTTGTATAATTTGGACAAACCTCCCCACTTTCAACGGAAGATTCCATTGGTTACTGTAGCTGCAAAGACAAGAATCTCTCCTGCTGGTAATTTTACTGAATGAACATATTTGCCATTAAAAATCATATCTTTTACTGAGAGGAACAGTGCAAACATCTGGTACCAGCATTCATTGTACTTACCCCATGGATAGTAATATCTGCTTTATTATAAAATTTATCATATATGGCGTTGCCAGCAGCAGTTGTGGAAGCAAGGTCATTGGGGTCATTTAAGAGACTGCTGGACATGCATATGGTCACAGAAATTTGAGGGTGCATCCATGAGGATCAATGGTCGGCACAACATTGTGGGCTGAAGGGCCTGTTCTGTGCTGTACTGTTCTATGTTCTATGTTCTATATAGAGATTGTTACCATGCATTACTCGTGCTTATAATAAATATTCCATTTTGTGTGTGCCTTGTTATTTGCAACTGAGTTGCACTGAGCCCAAATGAACTGTTTGTGTTGCCAGAAAATAACATTCATGTATTCATACCTTTTATACAGCTTAGTGTATTCATTTGCAGTTGCACATATCATGATCAAATATTCAGATTGAAATGCTTTCCAGGATGGGAAAAATAAAGGAACTTCCACCACAGCTTCAAATGTAAAATGTCCATTTGAAGTGCTATTGTCCACACATTAACAATTATGGCAACAGCTTTATTCTTCTCAGTCTCGGAATGCAGTTGAAGGCAAATTTCCAAATTAAAGAAGCTTCTAACAACCAAATTGAACATTTCTATCAAATGCTAACTGCCTTTGGAATAAGTTTATAGAATGGAAAACCATGGATCGGAGATGCTGAAATCATGTCCAGACTGTCTAACCCAGAAATGTAAGTTAATTAATATAATGTAACTGAAAAAAGTATACTTGCCCAGGGACTAAGTGCAGATTCATTTAGCTGGCTACAGAACGGCATTAAAAACCATTGTGGTTCTTTAGTGTACAGGAGTATAAGTTGACTGAGGTAGTAATAAATCAACTTTCTGTGCTTTGGTCTGATGAACAGTTCAATCAACTTTAGTCACTGAAAACACAACACTCAGAAGGAGCACATATTGCAAGTTTACCTCTGCTCACTTAATTGTGAACAGATTCAATAATTTATCAAGTCAAATATAAAATCCGTTGCAAATTATCACTTCAATAAAGTTTCACCTATCATTCACAAATAAAATCTGGCATTTCCGATATGCTGTTCACACATCTTCCACAAAATGTAATCCGGGAACTAAAGGAAAAAAAGCTCAGCTAGAATTATTATTTCAAGTGAAATTTGAAAAACCAAGCAAGCTTAGCATTAACGTATACAACGTGGTCCATGAGGAATATTTTTAAATCATGTTTGCCTCTAATATATTTACGACTGATCTCTCAGTTCATCTTTCTTACTGTTTCTGTTGAAGAACGACTTAGTAGCTGATCACACGTTTTTAAACTAACCATTACTATGTTAAGATGACAGACTGTACTGCTCTGACGTGGTAGTTTGCTCTCCAAAGGGTCTTTTCTTTTGTAATTGTGAGCTGTTACTTTTTTTTAAGTTCATTTCCATAGTTGCTTTCAATTGAGATGCACAAAACCTTTTCAGAAATGTCAACTCATATCACAAACCATAATTTATGAATCCTCAAGAGATTAACAGCTATTGAATATTTTAGCATTAAACTGTCCTTCAAAGATAATGGTTCCAAGCACAGTCTGTAAAATCACAAGCAGCAGCAGCATTTCCCTCAGTTCTTTTCAAAACAAGCCTTCCTTTGATATAATTTTACTTTATGATAGGCACAAAATAGACAAAAAGTTTAGTGCATGCTGAATAACTGCTGAAAATACCATCATTTCACAAGAACGGATATAAATATTTTCAGATTAAAAATATTTTTTAAGTTCAGGTACTTGGAAAGCAAACTGTTTTACACAGTGTCCAATGTGTTATGGACCAATGTTGTATAATTTGTTACATGCAATATTGCTCTATTTTGGTTCTTGCAGTTGAGGGAAGCATTTTCTGTTTAAATAGTCTTAGATTGGATATGAGACTGATTTGAATACATCAAGGCCAGCTTTACGGGGAAACCCATCTACAGTGCAGTTCAAAAGTTTGAACATCTGGGCAAGCAATTTGTACACAGTTCAGAAAACAGGAGTAGGTGTTCCATTTGTGAACAAACTACTGACAAGCTAACAAGCTGATCTCTTGTCTGAACTGTCAGCCTAATATTGTTGTTCACTGATCAAGATTTTTACATTTATATTTCATGTTATAACTTCCTAACATCACTGTCATTCTAAAAATCTGTGAATATCATTTATACTTTATCATTTTATTGTTCAACAAGACAATTTGTGCAGAATCTTGAAAGCATTTTGGAACTGTTTTTTTTTGCTTTGCTTCTTTTTCTTTTGATTCTTTTTAAGTTCTGATGAGATTTCATGCCATCATGAAAAACTCCACTTATGACTGGTCATCTCATGAGATATCAGAAAATTGATGAGTTGTAACATTTTCATTGTCTAGTCATGAGGAAGACATGAACCATTATTATGCATTTCAAAGGCCGTAAGCCTATAAGATATTGGAGCAGAAATTGACCATTCAGCCCGTCAAGTCTACTCCATCATTCAATAAGACCATGATTGATCTGATAATCCTCCAATCCACTTTCCCACCTTCTCCTCAGAATGCTCAATTTTCCTGCTGATTCAAAAATCTGTGTATATCTGACTTGAATATACTGAGTGACGAAGCCTCTACAGCTCCCTAAAGTGAAGAATTCCACAGATGACCCCCCCCCCCCCCAACTAAGAGAAGAAATTCCTCATCTGTTTTAAATGCTTGCCCTCTTATTCTGAGATTATGCCCACAGGGAAAAGAACTTTTTGCATCTACTTTGTCATGTCCCTTAAGAACCTCGGATGTCTCAATAAAGCCATCTATCATTCCTCTGAACTCCATAAATACAGGCCCAACTTACAGAACCTCTCTTTGCAAAGCTGGTACTTTTGTATCTGGGATCAACTGATTGACTGTACTCTCGTCTGCCTCCAATGCCAGTACATCTTTCCAAAGATAAAAGGTCCAAAGTTTTTCACCGAATTCTATCCATAATCTGACGAGACTTGTATAGTTTCACAAGACATGATTGTTGCATTTTTTGTTGTTGTACTTCATTTCTTTTTAAGGTAATCATTCTATGTGCCTTTTCTATAAGCTACTGAACTTTGATACTAGCTTTATGCAAATTACACACAAGAACTCCCAAATCTCTATGTGCTTCAGCTTTCTGCCATCTTTCTCCATTTAAATAATAATCAGTTCTTCTTCTTCCTGACCAAGTGCACGGCCTCACATTTTCCAAAATTAAGCTCCATCTACCAAGTTTTTGTCCACTGATTCATATCTCAGTGCAGAATGTATGCTTCAACTGCAGTACTTGCCTATTTTTGTGCCATCAAAAAATCTGGTTACAGGGTAGCCACTTTCCTCATCCAAGTCACAAACACATATTGTATTGTTGATGGAACTCAAGTCAGTCAGGGACTTAAATGAGGCAAGGAGTTATTCTGTCAGATGAGACCCTGGAATGGAGTTGCAGTTGATGTGAATATAGGATAAAGGAAGAGCTATCCTGATGTAGGGCAAGTTTTGCAACTTACACTTTTATCCAATATGACACCACACTGGGAACACAGCTGTATTCAATTACCCCTGTAGTCCCAATGTCCACAACTATTAATTTGTTTCTGTGTAGATTGTCCCGCGTGGGCTCATGTGTTGCATTACCAGTGATTTCAGCAATGAGTTGCCACTAATTGTACATTTGTATGGAATGTTAATTTCGCATGGTCTTCCCTATTTCACAAATTCTTTGCAACTGTGCAGGCATTTAAAAAAAAGTCCTAATCATTGTCTGTGACGAGTAATTCCATTCATAAACCACATTTTAATGAGAAAGAAGCAGGGTACCCAATTAAAGATGTGTTTTGTCCTCTGTTGAGAACGAGGATTACGAATTCCAACCTTTTTGTTAATTATGGTTTTTGAAGCAATAAATCAGCCACTAATTGTTAGAATATGCTGATGACTATTTATGAGAAGCTGTGTGGTGTGGACACTTTAACTAGAGCCACCACAGTTTGCCAAGTTATTTTGAAAACCAAGTACCAGCCTAACTTTAAAATAAATATGATGGCTTAGGACCTGTTCTTCTACTTGATTGCATCAATATTCAAACATGCCAATATAATTCGCTGCTTTTGATGGGTTTCTCTGCCATGTATTTCTTACAGGAATTACACAGCCATTATGAGTAATCATGTGAATATGTTTGTTTCGAGCCTTTAATGTCTGTGGCTAAATCACAGCTCTTTGCAACTATGAACAATTAAAATAACCAAGCATTAGCAACTGTCATCAAGTATAATGTGATTTATTGCATCTTTCTTTTTAAAATACTCACAGGAACAACATGCGATATCTCATCGAATCACACCATAATAAACAGTCCAGAGATGATGAACTGAGATGCATGCACTGTTTTTCAATTAGAACAATTGAATATCCACTGAGAATCTTTTGATGATGTCCGAATGATATTGTCAATCTGGATTCAATCTCAGCTGGTAGGGAGTGTGTAAAAACACACATTTGATCCAAACTGATTCAGTGGACGAAATTCTGATTGTGTCCAAAGTTACAGCTTAGACTGGTCAAACTGTGCCTAGGCCAGAGACAAATTCAGCTCTGTGCCTCATGAAGAATACAACATGGGAATGAGCGTTTTGATTGTATTCATCGTAGGTACCATAAATGAACAATGGTTCTGTGTTTTAATGATAAAGATATGAAAGTATAGTGGATTGAATGTATGAATGCAACCTTCAAAACACATGGGTAGTGGGATGATCAGAGAAAGGTCTACCCTGTACAAGGACTGCTCCTCCAATCACAAGTTTCCTCCCTCCCACTCTTGCTACCCTTCCAGAGGTCGGCCTGCAACTGGAGGAGTAACAAGGGTAAGAGGGAACGAATCTGTGAGCGGGTGATTGGAGGAGTTATTCTGAGTGGCCCTGTGCATACCATGAAGCATAGTTTCACGCTGGAGCAGTAGCCCGTGAGGGATTGCAGATGGCCCAGAACATTGGCCAGGTAGGGCAGGAAATGGAGGGTTGCAGAGCCCAAATGGCAGGAAGGAGCAGAGACTAAATGTCAGCGAGGGGATGGCAAGGCACTGAGTGTCTGGGGAAATACAGAAGCAGGGCTTGAGGCTCACATGACATGTACCATGGACCAACGGTTGTCACACAGTGTTAAAGGTATGCAACAGACAACTCTCAGAAAGTACTGAACATTTCCAATCATCTGAAGTCAGGGGGAAGATGGGTTCGTGATAAATACAAGCAAATGTACTACAGTATAATAATTACGAAGACAAAAGTCTGCATGGAATAGTTGTATATGACTTTGAAAGATTTATTATTTGTTTGAGTACAGTAATCAGTTCTCATTGTGATGATGTCAAAAGAGGCTTAGAGTAAGAAAGCTTGTAGTGGACAGACTTATGGCTAGTGTGCTCCTAAATTCTTTGTAGCAATTTAGGTCATTCTATGTAGCCATGTAAAGATTTGCTGTAATGCATTAAATTTCATCAAGATTCCTCAACAAGTCTCCTCCTATTACGACTAGAAATATGGTCATGCTGATCCACACAAGACCACTATGACCTTGAAGGAACCCACAAGAAAAAGGATAGGATAGTCCAGGGGCACTGCCTTTAATGGGATGGCACAGTGGCACAGTGGTTAGCACTGCTGCTTCACAGTACTAGCGAACTGGGTTCGATTCCAGCCTCAGGTGACTGTCTGTGTGGAGTCTGCACACTCTCCCCGAGTCTATATGGGTTTCCTCTGGGTACTCCAGTTTCCTCCCACAGTCCAAAGATGTGCAGGGTAGGTGGATTGGCCATACTAAATTGCCTGTACTATTCAGGGAGGTGTTGATTAGGTTGGTAATGGGGGGGTGGGTCTGGGTGGGATGGTCTGAGGTTCAGCATGGATTCATTGGGCCAAAGGGCCTGTTTTCACACTGTAGAGATTCTATGAATAACAAAAGGTTTGCTGCAAGCAATTGTCCAAGATAGTGAACACCAAAGATGGAAAACCAAAATGTACCTCACAACTCAGAATTTTTAATCCTGACCTCAATGTCAATTCCAAAGGAGATGGGATTAAACACGAGGTCAAGGGAAAACAAGCAGAAAATTTTCCTGGGCTCATGGTGGAGCTTAAAGTCAGCAGAGCCTGAGGGTCCTGAGTGTTTGTTGTATGTTGAAAGAGACTGTCACACGGTCCTTGACAAAGGATCCAAAATATTTTCAAAAAACAGTAGTGGCCTTGGGCATACCTTTGGTATTCATCACAAGGAAAGGAGCAATCCTTCTATGCTTGTCTTATAAAGAATGCTGGATTGAAATATAATTTTGGCAAAGACTTCAAATTCTAAGATGGCTTAACACCAACAGAAACAGTACATCTCTTGCCAACATACTGGTGCTGGAAGGTGGTGAAAGCCAGCAGTCAATTCACTCAATCAATGTTCCGTGTTTTGTGACGTCTCAACTAGTTCATATGGGATCATAGCAATGGCCTAAGAGTACAAAGGTCTCATACTCCATCTTAACTCAGGTGATTTGAAGCATGGCACGTTGCTACAGTCGGAGTCATGCAGCATGGAAACAGAAGCTTCAGTCCAATTTTCCCATGTTGACCAAGTTTCCCAAACTAAACTGGTTCTATTTACCTGCATTTACCCCATTTCACTCTAAACCTTTCCTATTCCTGAATCTGTCCATAATTCTTTTAAAAATTGTAATTATACCCACCTCTTCCACGTCCTCTGGCAGTTCATTGCTCATACAAATCATCGTCTAAATGAAAAAGTTGCCTCTCAGTTCCATTTTCAATCTTTCTTCCCTCACCTTAAAGTTTCGCCCTCTAGTTTTGAATTGCATTACCCTAGGGAAAAGATCTTCACTATTTATCTTATCTACGTCCCTCATGATTTTATAGTCCTCTTCCAAGTCATCCTCAGCCTCCTATGCTCCAGTCAATAAAGTAACCTTCCAGTCCTGGTAACATCCTTGTAAACCTTTTCTGCACCCTCTCCATTGTAATAATATCCTTCCTATAGCAGGGCAACCAGAACTGTATTCAGTACTCCAAAAGCGGCCTCCTCAACATCCTGTAAACCATAAAATGACATCCCAACTCCTGTACTCAGTGGTCTGAGCAATGAAGGCAAGCATGCTAAATGTTTTCTTCACCATCTTGTCGACATGTGATGGAAACATGTTACTCTTTGGAGCTAAACAGCTTGATATTAATCCAGATATGGATGCGCATGTAAATGTAAGATTTGCACATGCCAGTAAGCTGTAATAAACATCTATTAGATCTTTCCCTACCATATTGCACACATTCGAGTTTCTTACGTTAGGGTGATAACATAAGTATTGTTGTTGCATCAAGTAAATATCCTCTGCTGGAAGAAAAATGCATATCCACCAGTCAGGTCCAGATCCAAATATAAATCCAAGCATTACGTCTTCATGGTAACTACTCACTGAGTGGATGTAACTCTTTCTGTATTGGCAGCAAATTACCTGTCCTGGCAGCAAGACCCACTTCTCATGACTGAACGAAAAAAGAAATGAGCTTAGCTTTTGCCTGTGGGTAAATTATACTTCTATCAAGTCCTTCAGTTATGACAACTTATCTAATGATATGCATTTGAATTATCCATCTAAAGGCCTGAATCACAGCCAGAAGTGAATATTGGAATTACAATTCAGTCTATCTTTCCTTAGAGTAAAGTTTTAAGTTCTGGAATGATCCTTGTCATTCTTCTTCAGACCACACTAATGTATTAATGTACTTTTTTTTAAGGAAGGTGACAAAATTGTGCATGATTCTCAGAGACCTCAGCAAAGATTTTATTCTATTCAGAATCATATAAATTCATTTGGAAAATATGTCCCAGTATTTTATCAAGTGTGTTAAAAGCAAATAAGAGTGCCTGGATTTTTGCAGAGATTGGCTAGTTTAGAATGCTGGAAGATTATTAAAGATAGTTAGTAGTGTTTTTGCAGTTCTGTATTTGAGGGCAGTGTTAAATGGCTTGAAGCTTTAACTATTAGTATTGACTTCAAGGGTTATTCCGGCTTATCAAAGCTAGCAAGGATAGAAAACAAAGTGTCAATTCATGAGATAATGGGAACTGCAGATGCTGGAGATTCCAAGATAATAAAATGTGAGGCTGGATGAACACAGCAGGCCAAGCAGCATCTCAGGAGCACAAAAGCTGACGTTTCGGGCCTAGACCCTTCATCAGAGAGGGAGATGGGGGGAGGGAACTGGAATAAATAGGGAGAGAGGGGGAGGCGGACCGAAGATGGAGAGTAAAGAAGATAGGTGGAGAGGGTGTAGGTGGGGAGGTAGGGAGGGGATAGGTCAGTCCAGGGAAGACGGACAGGTCAAGGAGGTGGGATGAGGTTAGTAGGTAGTGGGGGGTGCGGCTAGGGGTGGGAGGAAGGGATGGGTGAGAGGAAGAACCGATTAGGGAGGCAGAGACAGGTTGGACTGGTTTTGGGATGCAGTGGGTGGGGGGGAGGAGCTGGGCTGGTTGTGTGGTGCAGTGGGGGGAGGGGACGAACTGGGCTGGTTGAGGGATGCAGTAGGGGAAGGGGAGATTTTGAAACTGGTGAAGTCCACATTGATACCATATGGCTGCAGGGTTCCCAGGCGGAATATGAGTTGCTGTTCCTGCAACCTTCGGGTGGCATCATTGTGGCAGTGCAGGAGGCCCATGATGGACATGTCATCAAGAGAATGGGAGGGGGAGTGGAAATGGTTTGCGACTGGGAGGTGCAGTTGTTTTTTGCGAACTGAGCGGAGGTGTTCTGCAAAGCGGTCCCCAAGCCTCCGCTTGGTTTCCCCAATGTAGAGGAAGCCGCACCGGGTACAGTGGATGCAGTATACCACATTGGCAGATGTGCAGGTGAACCTCTGCTTGATGTGGAATGTCATCTTGGGGCCTGGGATGGGGGTGAGGGAGGAGGTGTGGGGACAAGTGTAGCATTTCCTGCGGTTGCAGGGGAAGGTGCCGGGTGTGGTGGGGTTGGAGGGCAGTGTGGAGCGAACAAGGGAGTCACGGAGAGAGTGGTCTCTCCGGAAAGCAGACAGGGGAGGGGATGGAAAAATGTCTTGGGTGGTGGGGTCGGATTGTAAATGGCGGAAGTGTCGGAGGATAATGCGTTGTATCCGGAGGTTGGTAGGGTGGTGTGTGAGAACGAGGGGGATCCTCTTGGGGCGGTTATGGCGGGGGCGGGGTGTGAGGGATGTGTCGCGGGAAATGCGGGAGACGCGGTCAAGGGCGTTCTCGATCACCGTGGGGGGAAAGTTGCGGTCCTTAAAGAACTTGGACATCTGGGATGTGTGGGAGTGGAATGTCTTGTCGTGGGAGCAGATGTGGCGGAGGCGGAGGAATTGGGAATAGGGGACCACTCTCTCCGTGACTCCCTTGTTCGCTCCACACTGCCCTCCAACCCCACCACACCCGGCACCTTCCCCTGCAACCGCAGGAAATGCTACACTTGTCCCCACACCTTCTCCCTCACCCCCATCCCAGGCCCCAAGATGACATTCCACATCAAGCAGAGGTTCACCTGCACATCTGCCAATGTGGTATACTGCATCCACTGTACCCGGTGCGGCTTCCTCTACATTGGGGAAACCAAGCGGAGGCTTGGGGACCGCTTTGCAGAACACCTCCGCTCAGTTCGCAAAAAACAACTGCACCTCCCAGTCGCAAACCATTTCCACTCCCCCTCCCATTCTCTTGATGACATGTCCATCATGGGCCTCCTGCACTGCCACAATGATGCCACCCGAAGGTTGCAGGAACAGCAACTCATATTCCGCCTGGGAACCCTGCAGCCATATGGTATCAATGTGGACTTCACCAGTTTCAAAATCTCCCCTTCCCCTACTGCATCCCTCAACCAGCCCAGTTCGTCCCCTCCCCCCACTGCACCACACAACCAGCCCCGCTCCTCCCCCCCACCCACTGCATCCCAAAACCAGTCCAACCTGTCTCTGCCTCCCTAACCGGTTCTTCCTCTCACCCATCCCTTCCTCCCACCCCTAGCCGCACCCCCCACTACCTACTAACCTCATCCCACCTCCTTGACCTGTCTGTCTTCCCTGGACTGACCTATCCCCTCCCTACCTCCCCACCTACACTCTCTCCACCTATCTTCTTTACTCTCCATCTTCGGTCCGCCTCCCCCTCTCTCCCTATTTAATCCAGTTCCCTCCCCCCATCCCCCTCTCTGATGAAGGGTCTAGGCCCGAAACGTCAGCTTTTGTGCTCCTGAGATGCTGCTTGGCCTGCTGTGTTCATCCAGCCTCACATTTTATTATCTGTCAATTCATGATGTGGGTTGCAGATGAATTGAACTTATCAGACAACATGGCATTACAGGATTGATAAAGCCATTGTCCCACATGTGAAACAGTTTCTACTCAAAAGGTATGTCTCATACACACAATTGCAATTTTCATAAATCCTCACATAATTTCAGTGGCATTTCTGAAGAAGGGTCTAGGCCCAAAACGTCAGCCTTCCTGCTCCTCTGATGCTGCTTGGCCTGCTGTGTTCATCCAGCTCTGTACCTTGTTATCTCAGATTCTCCAGCATCTGCAGTTCCAACTATCTCTGGAAAGACAGCTGGTGTCTTGAGTGAGCAGAATGGTCAAAATAACAGCAATTTGTTTGTAACAAGAGCAATCTTACTGAGTACATCCACATTAAGTGTTTGGCTGCAGAGATCTGGACTGACAACATTAGCATTCTTTTGCTATTTGCACTGTACGTTGCTGTTCGCCAAAGTGACAATCAGCAAAGAAACTAATTACACAAACTCCAGGTTTCTATTATTGACCTACAACCACTCTAAATACCACATTGTATTGTTATTGATTATATTTCTTTCAAAATGGTGCTTCTTTCATTCATCCTCATTTGGTAGACAGACGGGTGTTATCAGTGACTTGTCCTTAAAGTGATATTCTATTCCAAGGACATTTTAAATAAAAAAATTGAGAGATTAAAGATTTTGAGTGTATACAATCAAAGTGCCAAAACAATGATCTACCTCAATGATAAGTTGAACCAGCATTTCTTTCCTCTAATGTATAATGACAGTTAGTCAATATTTGCCACCAATCCTTCACTGTCGGTTAAATAAATAAATACAGGAACAGACCATCGGAGCAGGAACAGGGCTTTGAGCCTGCACAATCATTCAACATGATCATGCCTGATCATCTCACTCAATACCCTATTTTTGCTTCCTCTACATACCCTTTTATTCACTTTAGCCCAAGGGACAATATCTAGCTGCTTCCTGAAAACATGCAATTCCACAGGCTCACCATGCTCTGGGTGAAGATATTTCTCCTCATGTCAGTCCTACATAGCCTACCCCTTACTATTAAACTGAGACGCCATGCTTCTAGACTTCTTTCCGGAACATCGTCCTTCTGTGTATCCTGTCTAGTGCTCTTAGAATTTTAAAAATTTCCATGAGAACACCCCACGCCCCACAACCCATCCCACATCATTCACTCTTCTAAGTTCAAGCAAATGTAGTTCGAACCAACCCGGTCTCTCTTCATCTGTCAGTGCTCCCATCCCTGGAATTAGTTTGACAAATCTTTGCTGCACTCCCTCCATCGCTAGAACATCCTTCCTCAAACAAAGAGATCAAAACTACACACAATACTCCAAGTATTGGCAAAGGTCCAGAACAAATGCAGTCTGACATTCCTGCCCCTGCACCAAGATTATGAACGCTCTTCAGATGAAATTTGAGTTCTGAATCCTTGGTAAATGCAAAAGTCATTAGGTTGAACTGAACAAAAAATGAAGCCCTTGTCACGAGCCATCAGGAATAAAGTTTTTGATCAGCAAATAGCTTAAGTCACTATATAGTGAGATAAGAAATGTCTTCACTCAAATGGTTGCGAATCTTTGGATTCTTTTCTTTTGTGATTCGATTAAGTTTGTAATTAGCCAACAAAAACTTCTTCAAGCAAAGTAAATCAGGCTGACCATTTTAAACAGATTATCATGTCCACAAAGAACACTTTAAAGGAAGATCAATATTTAGCATGACTTTCGTCTGAGGGATTTCACACAGCAAGCGAACCGATGCCTTAAAAGTGCAAAAACAGCAAGACGGCATCGTATTTTGTGTTGCAATACAACTAACCATCATGTCTTCCTCTGACGGCAAACACAGGATATGACCAATTAGGTACACTTTGTCATCCAGTACTTTCTGAGAGTGGAGAAACTACACCATGTTTTTCACAGCCTTCAATACATTATCGATGATGATACACACCTTGCCATGATATTCCCTAAGCCTCCATTTCTCACCTTCAAACAACCGCCAAACCACAAACAGACCATTGTTCACAGCCAAATCCCCAGCCTTCAGGACATCGACCACAATACCACACAACCCTACCATGGCAACCTCTGCAAGACATTTCAGATCAGTGACATAGAGTCCAACGTCTCACATAGGAACACCACTCACCACGTGCACGGCAGATCCTCATGTGACTTGGCCAATGCTGTCTCTTTCATATGCTGCAGGAAAGGGCACTCCAAGGCATGGTATATTGTAAAAACCACACAGACGCTGCAACAACAGATGAATGGACGCCGTACAACTGGCAGGGAGAGGTTGGGCTGGTGGGCAGAGCACTTCAGTGGACAAGGGCATTCAGCATCGGATCTTCGGGTAAATGTTCTCCAAGGTGGACTTCAGGATACACAAAAATGCAGAGTCACTGAGTAGAGGCTGATAGCCAAGCTCAGTGTCCGTGAGGACGGCCTCAACTGGGATCGTGGGTTCATGTCACACTACAGGTGATCCCACCACACGAAACATTCTCTCTCACACACACTCACACACATACACACACACTCTACCAAACAAATGCACTCACACGCACGCACACTCACACTCTCTCTGTCACACCCATTCTCTCCCTGTTACACACACACACACACACACACACACACACACACACACACACACACACACACACACACACACACACAGAAAAATCTATGGGGTAAATTTGCATTTGCAGACAAATTCTCTTTTGTTTAAAAAACAGACAGACAATCTGTAGACAATCTGTCAACATGGTATTTTGTAAATTCCTACTTTGGAACTAAAAACCAGTCTGACCCTAATTTCAAACACAGCCTCACACCTAAAATGCGCTGCCTGACCCGCGATGTCATCTCGAGTATATTGACAGAACCTTTACTTCTCTCAGGGAAGTGACTTGAAAGGAATTCTGGGATTTGCGTATTAATCAATCAGAACTTGAATCTCATTTCTAATTGATTAAAGATTTAACAGCCATCCAAGGTTTGTTCAATGTATTGCATCAATTTTTTGACCTTTTGGTGTTTTACTTTAAAATATTGCGCCTGATGCCAATTCGCTCATGAACACCTGAAGGAGGACTGACACTCTGAAAGCTGGTGTTTTCAAATAAACCTGTTGGACTATAACCTGGTGTTCTGTAATTTTTTTACCTTGTGCGCCCCAGTTCAACAATAACTTCAACTTTTAGAGTTAAAGCTTGACTTTAGTTCATTCAACAAAGCCTTCACAACAAACAGCAAATAAAACATTAATGAAAATGTAGAACACTGCAAATGTTGGAAATCTGAAATGAAAATAGAAAATGCATGAAATGCTCAGTAGGTCAGAGTATCTGCTGAGAGAAATGGATTTTAACATTTCAAATTGATGCCCTTTCATCAGAACTGGGAGATCAAATGGTCGGCAGGATAAGGGCCGAAGAAAAATAAATGATAAGTTAGCCGTCCTGACAGTTACAATTAGAGAAGAGTTAATCTCACAGGGCAAAAGGAAATGGTGATCAGGAAAAAGAAATAAAAGATATCGTTTCGACAGTTGTGCAAATGTCTGAAAGTGAATGAGAAAAAAAGAAGCTGAAGCACAGAGCTCCCTTTGCATCGCACTTTTTGAAAATGCTCACCATTTGCATAATAATTTGCCTTTTGATTCTTCCTACCATTCTTCCCTTCATAAACCTTTTTCTACCAACTTTTTACCCACTCAAATCAAATGATCTATAACCCGTTGCAGATTCCTTGTGTCTTGAACAAAACATGCCCTCTATCCATTTTGTATCAGCAAAATTGGATGCGCTGCACTCTGCCGCTCCTCCAAATCATTAAGACAGATAGTAAATAATTGAGGCTGTAGAACTGAGACTTACCATACTACAAACGTCACATCTTTTCAACCTGAAAAAGGATGCAATGAATTTAACTCTTTGTCGCATTGCATCAACCAATTTTCAATCTACTCTAATACATTACCCTGAGTAGTGTGAGCTCCGACTGTGCATGACATCCTTTTTTGTGGTATGTTACCAAACCATTTTTTTTCTGGAAATCCAAACACACATCATCTGTTGGATCCTCGTTGTCAATTCTGGGGTCTTCCTTACCATGGTGGCACCTGATGTCCTTGTCCTTCTAGATGTAAGTGGTTGTGGGTTTGGAAGGTTCTTTCTAATGATCTTTGGTGAATTTCTTCAGAGAATCCTGCATATATTACACACCGCTGCTGCAGAGCTTTGGTGGTGGAGGATTAGATGTTTACAGATGTGCTGCCGACCAAGTGGCTGCTTTGACTTGGAGTGTCAAGCTTCTTGGGTGCCTTTGGAGCTGCATCCATCCAGGCAAAAGTGGCTATTCCATCACAATCCTGACTTGTGCCTTAGTGCAGTACAGCATATAGAAGAGTATACGGTACATACGTGGCCTTTCGATGCATGAAGTCAGTACCATCAAAATGTAATTTAAAAAGTTGTGTGAGCTATAAGGGAGCAAGCTGTACTCTTCTGCGATGATGATGGGTGTGAACTTCTATTCTGGAGTTTAAGAATAGCATCAGCTGTCTGAGATGGCATGTCATTGGTCATGGCATGTTTTCTTCACTGATCATCCACTTGTCAGCTCATTTCAAACGTGAATGAGTTCTGTTATGACTTCAAAGTTGAATCTTGTGTGGCTGGGATGTGGAAATTCTCACATTTTCTGGCACTTCCCTGGGTTGAAGGATATGGCTATATTTAATGGCCATCCCAGCATCCCTTCATTTACACCAGGCAAGCAGCTTCACAAAAGGCAGTTTTGGTCACTCCAACCAATATCAAACATACTCTCTCCATGTCACTCAGCCCAGCCTCTAGGGATGTCTGCTAAGTGCCATGATTTGGTTTGCCACTTTAATGAAGCCTTGGTGAACACCCTGCTTCAGGCCCTTTGGCCCAGAAATAAGGTCTTCTTCTACTCTTATGGAGGATAGATGCCTCCACTCAGAGCCAGGCACCTGAGATCAGACTGCATTGAAGGGCAACATCTTAAGCAGTTGGGAGCCAGGTACAGCAAGTGGATAAATGGTGTCCTGCACTCCACAATGATAAATGCGGTCTTACACTCATACAGCCACTCAGTCTAATTCTAGTCCTGTACAGCCATGTCACACCCATCTCATCATCACATGCTGACAATCTCCTCAAACTTCCCAGGCTCAGCAATTCCAACTCTCAAGTTGGGCACAGCTTACTAATGACTGGCTCCAGCTCACACATATATTCCCATTGCTGTCAATGCTTCACCTTCTGACGAAGGGTCCAGGCCCAAAACATCAGCTTTTGTGCTCCTGAGATGCTGCTTGGCCTGCTGTGTTCATCCAGTTCCATGCTTTATTATCTCAGATTCTCCAGCATCTGCAGTTCCCATTATCTCTAGTGCTTCACCTTCTCTCACTGTAGCATGAGCTTGCAAACAATAACACAGACAACTCAGAGCGATAAGGGGTTTTCTGAATTGCACATTCTCAACACCTTTGCGGAAGTCATATAACTTGCTAGGAAGCACCAAAATCTTGGAGAGATCAGAGCAGCAGGAGAAGCCAGTCAGGAACATTGTCATCTCTTCTGATCAGGAGCCTAGTCACGGTCATAGTTCCCTTACAGAAGGGTTCATACTTGTTCACCAATTAATTATTTCTCTTCCCACACAGCTGGAAGTAGTCAATGCAATATAGAATGTAGAAGAGTAGGCCATCTGGCTCCAAGTCTGCCCTGCCATTCATTACAATTATGGCTGAACATCCACCTCAACATCCTGTCCTCACTTTTCCCCCAGATCCTTTGTTCCCTTAAGCTACAACTGCTAAATCCAACTCCTTTTTGAAATCATGCAATATTAGCAGGAGTGCATCACATCAGCGAAACACCCTCTGGACTAAGAAATTTCTCACCTCAGTTCTGGGCAGCACGGTGGCTCAGTGGTTAGAACTGCTGTTTCACAGCAGCAGGGACCTGGGTTCAATTCCACCCTCAAGTGACTGTGTGAAGTTTGCACATTCTCCCCGTGTCTATGTGGGTTTTCTCCCACAGTCCAAGATGTGCAGGCTAGGTGGATTGGCTGTGCTAAATTGCCCGCGTGTTCAAGGCTGTGTAGATTAGGGAATGGGTCTGCACTCCTGCGAAAGGCAGCCAAGTCCTATGGGTCTGGTTGGTACACTCTGATGGTTGTTGGGCCAAAGGACCTGTTTCTCCACTGTAGGGATTCTATATATTTTTTTTAAATGGTTTACACAGTATCCTTCAACTGAAAAGACTGTCAATGCTGTAAATCAGGGGAAAAAAAACAAAAGTTGCAAGAAAAGTTCTGAGCTACCAGACCTGCTGAGCTTTTCCAGCAATTTCTGTTTTTGTTCCTTCAGCTGTGATCCCCCTTCTAGATATCCCCCACCCCCATCCTGAGGAAGATCCATCCTGCATCTCCCAGGTCTAGTCCTATTTGAATTTTATGGGTTTCTATGGGATCCCTCTCATTCTCAGGAACACCCGTGAAGATAATTGTAACTGATTCGACCTCTCCTTGTATGTCAATGCTGACATCCCAGGAATCAGTCCGGGAAAACTTCGCTATACTCCCTCTATATCGAGAACATCTTTCTTCTAACAAGGAGACTAAAACTGTACACAATATTCAGAGTGTGGTCTCATGAAGGCCATGTCTAATTGCAGTCTTCCCATTTTTTGCTCAAGGAGTGGATAAACTCATAATTAGCAACATAATATGATTTCCGCCCACTCAACAAGCTTAGATTTTACTCATGAACAGGTTCATTTGAAATCTCAAGCTTTCAGAGCACAGTCCCTTTCTCAGGTGCAGTGAGATGACAGCACACAAACAGATAGTTTATAGGCAGAGAAATGAAGGGCAGAGAGATCAAAGGATCGTGTGAGTGGAATGAACAAACCTAAAATGGCTGACTGACTGCCTCCTGTTGAATCTTTAATCATTTACACATTCCTGCATTCTCAAAACTACAGAAGCAGGTTATGGAGAACTCTGTGAGAAAGGAAACACAACAAGCTTCGTTTGATAAAGATGCAAATTCCAGATTCTGTTTCAAGTCACTGCCCCGAGATAATTAAAGGCTTCATCGGTGTCTGCCGAGCTTTGCAAACTTCAAACATGCAGAGTGATAGCAAAACACAAAGGTGACATCCCAGGTCAGACACTGAATTGTAGGTGTGAGGACTTGTGTAGAATCTGTCTCAAGGTTTTAACCTGGAATCAGGCTGTTTTGATTCCGAAAGCAGGAATTGATAAAATGCCACACTGACTGACTGTGACTACAAATTGTGTGTTTCTTGGACAAAATAGAAAGTACCTGCAAAGAACCAAACATCTTGGAAGAATTGATTCACCCCACAGTTGTGTGTGTGTGTGTGTGTGTGTGTGTGTGTGTGTGTGTGTGTGTGTGTGTGTGTGTGTGTGTGTGTGTGTGTGTGTGTGTGAGAGAGAGTGCATGCAAGAGAGAAAGTGTGTACATGAGAGAGTCTGTGTGTGAGATAGTGTGTAATAAGTAATCCAAAGCTGTGCAAACTAATTAAGGTAGACAGATCATAACAATTTATCGAAGTGATAAATTTAGGTACCTATCTGAGGTGACCTATCTTTGCATTGTCTGCAAACTTAGCCAGAATGCCACAGTTCCTTCATCTTGATCATTCATGTATAAAGTGAAAAGTTGTGGTCCCAGCACTGACCCTTGCGGAACACCACTTGTCACCAGCTGCCATCCTGAGAAAATCTACTTTAACCCCCTCTCTGCTTTCTGCCAGACAGCCAATCTTCTATCCATGCATCGAACACCATGAGCCCTTATCTTACTCAGCTGCCTCCTGTGCGGCCCCTTGTCAAAGGCCTTCTTGAAGTCCAGGTAGATAATATCCATTGGGTCTCCTTGGTCTACCCTGCTCGTTACTTCCACAAAGAAGTCTAGCAGATTTGTCAGGCATGACCTCCCCTTGATGAAACCTTACTGATTTCAACCTATTTTATCATACACTTCCAAATATTTAGAAATATCATCATTTACAATGGGCTCCAAAATCTTACCCACGACAGAGGTTAGGCTAATCGTCCTGTAATTTTCCATCTTTTGCCTTACTCCCTTTATAAACAGGGGTGTCATGTTCACAATTTTCTAGTCCTCTGGGACCCTCTCGTGATTCCTGAAAGCTCACCACATTACTTCCACTATCTCTTCAGCTATCTACGTTAGAACTCTGAGGTATAGTCCATCTGTTCCATGAGATTTATCCACCTTCAGGCCAACCAGTTTTACAAGCACCTTTTCCTTGGTGACGGTCACCATACTCAGCTCTGCCCCCAGACTCTGTTGAATTTTTGGGAGATTACTTGTGTCTTCCACAGCGAAGACTGACACAAAGTAATTATTCAGTTACTCAGCCATTTCCTTGTTCCCCACTACTACCTCTCCACAGTCATTTTCCAATGTTCCAATGTCCACTGTTACCTCTCTTTTGCCATTTATATATCTAAAGAAAATCTTACAGTCTTCATTTATACTACTGGCTGGCTTACTCTCATATTTAAACTTCTCCTCCCTTATTTCTCTTTTTGTTGCCCTCTGTTGGTCTTTGTAAGCTTCCCAGTCCTCTGGTTTCCCACTTCCCTTTGCCACATTATCCGCTTTCTCCTTTGCTTTCATGCTATCCGTAACTTCCTTAGTCAGCCAGGGTTGCCTCATCCTCCCTGTATCATGCGTCTTTTTCTTAGGGGCAAATTTTTCTTGTGTCTCTTGAATTACTCCCAGAAACCCCTGTCATTGCTGTTCTACTGTCTTTCCTGCTTGGCTCCTCTTCCAGTCAATTCTGCCCAGCTCCTCCCTCGTACCTCTGTAGTCGCCTTTATTCAGCTGTAACACCATCACCTCTGATTCTATCTTCTCCCTCTCAAATTGCAGAGTAAATTTTATCATCTTATGATCACTGCCTCCTAAGCGTTCCTTTACCTTAAGCTCCCTTATCAAGTCTGCCTCACTGCACAATACTAATTCCAGTATTGCCTGCTTCCTTGTGGGCTCCACCATGAGCTGCTTCAAAAAGCCATCTCATAGCCATTCCACAAACTCCTTTGCTTGCAATCCACTACCAACATGATTTTCCCAGTCCACCTGCATATTGAAATCCCACATGTTCAGTGTCACTTTGCCTTTCTTACACACCTTTTCTATCTCCTGGTGTATCTTACACACCTTTTCTATCTCCTGGTGTATCTTGCATCCCAGGTCCTGACTACTGTTTGGAGGCCTGTACACAAGTACAACTATGTTTTTTTTTTGACCTTTGCGGTTCCTCAATTCTGTCCACACAGACTCTACGCCATCTGACCGTACATTGTTTCTTACTTTTGATTTAATTTCATTTCTTACTGATAAGGCAACCCCACCCCCTCGGCCCACCTGCCTATCTTTTCGATAGGATATACATCCTTGGATATTCAGTTCCCAATCCTGATCCCCTTGCAGCCGCTTCCCTGTGACGCCCACCACATCATACTTGCCACACACCTGCATTTTGCTATTGGCTTTCCGAGGCATCAAATTTCTCAAAACGATATGTTAGTTAGGAAGGCAACGTTAATTCCAAGGAATTGTGGTCTCAATGAGATGAAAATACATGCAGATAGGTCTCTCACAAGATACTGCCAAAGTAGTTGACTCACCACCTGAAGGGGAGAATAAATTGCTGAGATTTAGTTTGGCACTAAGAATCTGATCTTTTGCCTCTCATCCAATTTAGTACATGCACTTACCATTCATCTCATCATTGTCAGGACTAGAAAATAACAACTCATCAATCAAAATGTAAATAAAGACATATTGCCTTCAGACTTGAGCAGCATACTATTAGAGGATTTAACAGCGGGAGCCCCCAAACACACACATGAACTTATTTGGTCCTTTTGTTCGTGATTACACTATGATTAGACTGTAGTATTTACAGATAAACTGCTTGAAGCCAAATTGAATGCTTCTAATCATTATAAAAACTTCACTGCATCATCTCTATACAACAATTCCAGACAATTTAGCTACAAGAATTGAAAATGAGGAAGAAATTAATTCAAAATGTTCAATTATGCTCTTAAGGACCTACAAAATTAAACCGTTGGAGCTGTACTCAATTAGATTCCCCACAGTGTGGAAACAGGCCCTTCGGTCCAACAAGCCCACACTGCCCCTTGAAGCATCCCACCCAGACTCATCCCCCTATAACCCATACACCCCTAAATACTACTGGCAATTTAGCATGGTCATTCCACCTAGCCTGCACATCTTTGGACTGTGGGAGGAAACCAGAGCACCTGGAGAAAACCCATGCAGACACGGGGAGAATGTGCAAACTCCACACAAACAGTTGCCTGAGGCTGGAATTGAACTCAGGTCCCTGGTCCTGTGAGGCTGTAGTGCTAACCACTGAGCCACCGTGCCGAACAAAGCAAGATACTTTTGTGGCTTTTAGTGACACTAGGTGTAACAACTCCAAAGAAAAAATAGTTCCTAGTTCTGTCAATACTTGTCATTGGTCAAGATCCCCTATTAGTATTTCTGTGCCTGATCCAATGTTAGCTTTTCTCTTATAAATCTGGCCAATTCTCATTACATTACACATTATGCTAACAGATATTACTTCAAATTTCTCCAAAATTCTTTGAAAGGGCAGGCTGTTTTTTTTTCAGAAAACAAGATGGCAGTATGAATTCTAAATTTAAAATCAAAACAAAGGATTTTTTTACTGCTCTTGCACAAAATAACAATGTATGGATGAGTGTGAATGTTTTATGTAGACCATGTATTTATTATTGTATGTAAAACTGCCCAATATCAAGGCTTCAGATTTTCCATATTATGTCATGTCACCATGATGTGTCCTTTCTTATTGCTTCTTTTGTTAATTTAGCCCAGCAAAAATGCAGCCATGACAGAATCAGGAGGAAAAAATTACCAATTCTTCAAAATACACATAAGTCAGTGGCAATATGGTGAGATAAATAGATTTATTTAAGATTTAAATACGCAGAATCAATTTCAGTTCATGCTGCACAACTAGGGCAGGATACTTTGATTTCACTGATTTTCAACCATTATTCTTTTCAGTAAACAGAACAATGTCAATACTAAACATTTTTTTTAAATAGAGAAAGATCATCTTGTGATTATTGTCTTTGTGATACTGCTCAAGCAATGTTGCATCTCACCTTCCTGCTGAGCATCAGTCAATGAGCCAGAGGTCCCAAAACAAGAGTACTTTTTCTGTATTTCAGTTTTCAACAGCAATTCATTCAATTGCCTTCACAAGAAACTACCACAGGCAATATTTACCATGTTGTCTCATGGTTCGTTGGAAACAAAAACATGTAATGTAAATCAAATAGCAAAGAGCCCAAAGGTGCAGGAAGCTACAGGCATTCAGGAGTAGTGCAAAGCCGTGAATAGTATGCGAGTATGTCATAGCTGCCATTTTTTAAAACTCTTCCCATGGGTCAGTGGAAAAAAAAACAGCTTTAGGCTTGTGGAACAGGCTCTGACAAATGGGTCAAGGAAGCAGCTGCACAAGAGACAATGGATTAGCAGAAAGCTATCACACAACTGAAGCATTTGAGAGCATGAGATGATTATGAAGGATTGCAAGACCCAAAGGTGCATAATTTCAGCCAGTAGGGTCTACAGACATTTTGGTATGTTACTGAAAGATGAAATTCTGGTATTTAAATAGTCAAGCAGTTCGAGCACATGCAAGTTTATTGTCAGTGAAAGACAGAACCATTGTTGCATTATCACAATATCACACATTATAATTTGAATGTGGTGAATACAAATGTACAGAAAAATGAAAAAAATGCACATTTCTTGAACAGGATGAATAATTTCAGGGTCAATCATCATTGAAGCATTATTTCTACTTGGTAACTGAGCAGATCATTTTTTGAGTTGACGTGCAGGAAACACTGCAAAATCAGGAGGACTCTTGGTCCATTACACCAAGTCATATCTCTTTTTAAACCAAGCCTTTTGCAATTATGCTTAGAATGAAGGCAGGTTGAGGAAGCTTGCTATGAGTCTCTACCTCAGTTGGAATGAGGAACAAATTCCATACTGTTGAAGTTATTTTTGAACTACACATTCACCATCTGGCCAACTCAGCTAGTAGGCTAACTCTCCATCTTCGGTCCGCCTCCCCCTCTCTCCCTATTTATTCCAGTTCCCTCCCTCCATCCCCCTCTCTGATGAAGGGTCTAGGCCCGAAACGTCAGCTTTTGTGCTCCTGAGATGCTGCTTGGCCTGCTGTGTTCATCCAGCCTCACATTTTATTATCTTGGAGGCTCACTGATGCTGGTTTTAGCCCCAACAAATCTTATTCCTTTTGAGAACCAAAAGAATTGTGGATGCTGTAAATTTCAGGAACAAAAACAAAGTTGCTGGAAAAGCTCAGCAGGTCTGGCAGCATCTGTGTAGGAGAAAACAGAGTTAATGTTTCGGGTCCGGCGTAGAAGATTTTATAGATTAATCAAAAGCTGCAAGACTATGAGGAACCAAATGTAGGAACCCAATTATAATCAGTAAGTGACTGTGAGGGCAGATTCTCTTGAGGAATCAAACACCATGACCGAGAAATTGTGATCAGGGTCAGAAACTGAATTTCTTAGCTATATTAGACTACAAAAATATACACTTCCATGTTGCCCAGGAATTTTCTGGACAGGAGCCTCCTGTTAGAGACCAATCCAGGAAAAATTTGCAGTCAGTAGAGGAGGGAAACAGTGAGGAAACCATAGTTTTCAGCAGTATTTCTGTTATTTTCAGTGATTTAATGTTCAACAGCCACTTTGACTGTCAGTGTGAAAAGCTAACAGCGTAAGATAATTACAGAGATAGGTGGCAATTGTGAAGTGGGGAGGGGGAGTATGGGATTGAGGATGCCTGATGGATGAAAGGCCATTATGCCTAGTGGGGTGAAGGGCTAGACTGCTAGCTGAGCAAAGGGATAGTGTGTCAGCTAAGTGACTGAGTTACTTGGATAGGTTAAGAAGTCAGAAAGCAAGTGATGAAAGATTATTTGGTGTGGGTGCAGAAAGTGTTGGGTCTGGTCAGGAGACAATGTTAGCTCCACCAGAATTCGGTCTGGCAGGGTCTTTAAAGGTCATTGTTTAATGTTTATGTTGCATTTTCTCTGCTTATTCTCCTGATATCTCACCATTTGTGGATTGACATTCTAGTAATTCTGCCTGGCCAAATGTTGTTATCCCTACTGCTATCATAATAGATATCCAAGAACATTACATCAACTGGAGATATAGTGATGTATACTCATACTAATCATTACCTAGTGCCAAGACAAAGCAAAGACAAAGGATGAATAGCGGAAGAGAACCCAGTACCAGATACTGGCTAAATTGCTCAATACCACAAGGTACAAAGGACATCTCAGAAAACATCACATAGTTGCAGTGGTGTATATCTAATTCGCTCATGGGGAGAAGAAATCCAAATGACCAAGAAAATAAAATACTTCCAGTGTGTGAGTTTACCACTTTTTGATGATTGCTTTTTAAAGAAGACAAACAGCCAGCCAGCAGCAGAAATACAATTTCGAAGTGTGAGAGAGAGGGCAGCTACCACGGAAGTAGCGAAAAAAGTCAAGCATGGTCTTCGATATGCAAAACTTTCCTTCTGATAAGAATCATTGCCCAACGGTATGGACGAGGCAAAGAGAAAAAAGATAGTCACACTGACAAAACACATAGGCTTAGCAAGGGACACTCTGAAAGGAGCATTTTAAGCATGGATGAGGTAAAATTAGAGATCCCAAGGGGAAAATGGATTACCTTAATCAAAAACAGTGCAAAGATCAACAAGAGAACAGGCCTCCTAGACTGGCAAAGGAATAAGAATTAGTGAGTGTGACCATCAGATGATAAAGTTATTCATTAAGGTGTAAAGTAGTGCAATTGATTCTGAGACTGAGGTCCTGAATTCAATTAAAATAATCTACAACAGTTGAGGTGCAAACTGGCTTTGATAACGCGGGAAACTTTGACAGGGTGACAGAGGAAAGGTCATAGTAAACATTCAAAGAGTGCATGGAGGATCCTCAATTATTGCTCATTCCTGTCTGGCACAAAAATAAAATGGTAAAGGTGGCCTAACCATGACTAAGAGGGGAAATTTGGGACAGTATTAAATCCAAGGAAGGGTCATATAGATTGGCCAAAAAAAGCAGCAGCCCTGAGAACTGGATATGCGCCTGGGCACTTCGGCATTACCTGCTGAATAGCTAGAGCTCAGTCAACAGTATAGTGGTCAGGGGTCTTAAAGAAGGTTGAAGAACTCATTACTCCTTGAGAAATCGGAGATTATATGGGATTGGCAAAAGATGCAAGAACTATAGAATAGTGATAACGGGGGATTTGAATTAGCCCTTTAAAAACAGTAGTGTGCAACACAGATGAGAGTTACTGAGATGTGTTTGAGGGAATTTCTGAATCAGTACTGCTTGACTCAACGGATATAAACTTGTGCTCCCTCGAATGGCAAGCTTGGTGGTGGTAAGGTCATTGAATTATGTAGTTTTGTGGTGTAATCTGTGATCTTTCCTGCTTCCACCAGAATTAGGTTATGTATGAGAAGGCTGTCACCTGTCCATCCTGCTCACAACTGAGGTCCTTCAATGGCTTGTAAAAGATCACTTATGAGTTTTATCCTCAGCCTCTGGAATTAATCAAGTTGCAGGCTAATTTGTTCAAATGTAGATGCCTGACAGGTCAGTACGGAGCAAGTTTGTCACCTTCAGGGAATGTTCCTCAATCTAAGCCACTTATTGCTTGATCGAAGGGCTAAAACATGAGGAAAGACACTGCCCCCAACCAACGCGAAAGCTACTCCTTTTAGTACTGATATTCCTGCCACTTCTCCCCCAACTCTCATGAGGCGAACAAGTCCCCACTTTACTTACAGTGGCGTTCCTGAGCAAAATAGCAGCCAGCCTCTGATCGGTCTCAGTAGGCAATATTTTTGCCCCATTATCTTAATTCCAGAGTAAGGTCATCAATGGCCTCAGCACTGCCTGTTTGACTTGTGATACGGTAAAAAAAAATCAATGATAGAACTTTTTTGATTGAAAGAGGCAGAAAGTAGGAGGGAATGTACATTTTTTGAACTGTAGGGTGGTATACTGTCACCTTCCCCAGCAGTCAATTCTAGGACATCTGTTTGTTTTGAATAGGAATGTAGAACAAAAGAACAGAAGAACTAGGAGTAGGAGTAGGCAATCAGACCCTCAAGTCTGCTCCACCATATAATATAATCATGGCTGATCTCATCTCGGCTTCAACTCCACTTTCCTGCCTGCTCTTCACAACACTTTAACCCATTACTAATTAAAATTAAATGATCTCCTTAAATTTGTTCAATTTTGTAGTGTCCACCACGCTGCAGAGAAGTGAAATCCATAGACGTATAACTCTTTGAAAGAAGCAATTCCTCCTCACCATAGGAACAGGAACATTTAGCCCCTTGAATTTGCTCTGCTGTTCAGTTGGATCATGGCTGATCATTTACTGGAATGTCATTTTCACATGCTATCTCCGCGTCCCTATTTGTTGATTTGGTCTGGCTCAGATCACCTGACTGAGACTCCTGGGCAGTGAAATTATTCCTCCTCATCTCAGGCTTAAATGGCCTAGCACTTATTCAGCAGTTAGGCTATGTCTTTGGTTCCATGTACCTTGGTGAACAATCCTGTTTCCATCCACCCCATCATGGCTTAAAAGAAGTCTGTGTGGTTCAAAAAGACCACCTCTCATTCCTTGAAAATTAAAATGTTCAATTTCCTCACTCTGTCTTGATGAGACAATTCCACTATTCTGGGAATTAGCCTGTTGAATCTCCCTTGCACTCCTCTAGGGGAAGGACATCTTGCTTGAAATAAGGAGATTAAAACTTCAACAATTCTTCAGATATAGTATTATCAGGGCTCTATACAACTGCTATAAGACATTTTTATTCCTGTACTGAAATCTCCTTACAACATATCATTTGCCTTTGGAACAGATTGTAAGACCTGCATGCTCACTTTTAGCAACTAATGAACCAGTTCCGTTTGGGCTTCTGCAAAGCCTACCCGTCATAAGATACAAAATAATCTTTTTTTTCTTTTGGCCAAATAGAATAACTTCATTACTCACATAATGTCCCTATACTTGTATAAATTAATGATACAAATTTTGATCCACAACTGCAAAATTTGCAAATGACAATGCTCAAAATACGCAGTCACTGAAAGTGACAGGGAAAGTTGACAATGAGATACATGGAAACCTGTACTTGGAGAGTTGACGCAAGAGATACAAAAAACAAGGAAGTCACGCACAACGTTAATAAAGCATTAGTGTGGCTTCAACTGTAGTATTGCATTCAACTTTGGTCACCACCCATCAATAAGGACGTGAAAGCTTCAGGATAATGGTTGAAGACCATCGGTCAGAGAATAGTTAGAACAGAGAGAGAGAGAGTTCTCTTTTGGAACAGTTGGAGGAAGATTTGACAAGGTGTGCAAAATTATGAAGTGTCTAGACAAATGAGACAGAAAGCGTATTCATTGCCAAAGCAGTTGAGAATCAACAGTGAAGATATAAAGAGACTGGCAGAAGTATTAAGGTCACATAAATAAGACTTTTTCTTCTGGACACCTGGTGATTTGGATATGGAATGAACCACCTGAGAGTGCATGTTGACAGTAGATTCAATTGTCACTTTCAAAATGTATTAGGATATGATTTTTTGAAAAATGTAAGATTATGAGTGAGGGTCGGCGAGTGGGACAAGTTAAGCTGCATTTGTTGTGAGACACTGTGAACTGCCTCATCCTCCGTGACCAACTTAACTTCTAATCAGATTCTAGCTCTTCAAACTGATGGCTGCTGGACTTGAACATTTTAAATTTTGATAAAACTGACAGAAAGACAATGCGATGATATGCAGACGTGGGAGATGTTGCAGCTCAAGATACAACCACTAATTGTGTAAAAATTATTTCTGTACTTGATAGTAGGCATACATTCTCAGAATAGTTATGGAAATGTGTATAAAACTATGCAACTGAAAACAACTTTTAATCCATATTAATATGTTACCATAACCAATCAAAGGTGAAGATTCAAACAAACCACGGAGTGTAAAAAATAATTCATATGCAGTTGGATTAAGATCTAAGTGATAGTCAACCTTTAATATTCAGCTGCACTGTATGAAGGATGCGGAAGAAGAAGAATATTCACTGACTTGCTGACCAGCAGTCATTTATTCTTAGGAAGCTGGAATAACTGAGGCACAAGTTCAATTGATTAGATAATCATGTCCAACACAATATCAATATAATAACTATGCTACTTGAAACACCTCTGTCGATGCTGAAATTCAGGGTTTTGAAACTATTTCATCAACACAATTCAAGAAGATTTTTTGGAGGAAATGTTGTTGCAGGCACAGAAGATAGCAGAGGGTAGTGGAGAATCAATTGAAATTATTATGAGAATGAAAAGATTTCAAGTACAAGTTAGCAATGGTCGTCATGCATCATTATTCAAAAGCAAAACTCAGAGTCTCTCTCACCGTTGGTCACAGGCTGTTGCAAGAGGCAAACTGCTCCCTTTCACAAAGGGAAGTTGGCTGATAGTCTGCCGATCTGAAGGAAGCCATTATGCGCAATGAGTGGGCTAAGTTCCCCTATTCCCAATTCCTCCGCCTCCGCCGCATCTGCTCCCACGATAAGACATTCCACTCCTGCACATCCCAGATGTCCAAGTTCTTTAAGGACCGCAACTTTCCCCCCAAAATGATCGAGAACGCCCTTGACCGCGTCTCCCGTATTTCCCGCAACACATCCCTCACACCCCGCCCCCGCCACAACCGCCCTAAGAGGATCCCCCTCGTTCTCACACACCACCCTACCAACCTCCGGATACAACGCATCATCCTCCGACACTTTCGCCATTTACAATCCTACCCCACCACCCAAGACATTTTTCCATCCCCACCCCTGTCTGCTTTCCGGAGAGACCACTCTCTCCGTGACTCCCTTGCTCGCTCCACACTGCCCTCCAACCCCACCACACCTGGCACCTTCCCCTGCAACCGCAGGAAATGCTACACTTGCCCCCACACCTCCTCCCTCACCCCTATCCCAGGCCCCAAGATGACATTCCACATTAAGCAGAGGTTCACCTACACATCTGCCAATGTGGTATACTGCATCCACTGTACCCGGTGCGGCTTCCTCTACATTGGGGAAACCAAGCGGAGGCTTGGAGACCGCTTTGCAGAACACCTCCGCTCAGTTCGCAACAAACAACTGCACCTCCCAGTCGCAAACCATTTCCACTCCCCCTCCCATTCTTTAGATGACATGTCCATCATGGGCCTCCTGCACTGCCACAATGATGCCACCCGAAGGTTGCAGGAACAGCAACTCATATTCCGCCTGGGAACCCTGCAGCCATATGGTATCAATGTGGACTTCACCAGTTTCAAAATCTCCCCTTCCCCTACTGCATCCCTAAACCAGCCCAGTTCGTCCCCTCCCCCCACTGCACCACACAACCAGCCCAGCTCTTCCCCCCCACCCACTGCATCCCAAAACCAGTCCAAACTGTCTCTGCCTCCCTAACCGGTTCTTCCTCTCACCCATCCCTTCCTCCCACCCCAAGCCGCACCCCCATCTACCTACTAACCTCATCCCACCTCCTTGACCTGTCCGTCTTCCCTGGACTGACCTATCCCCTCCCTACCTCCCCACCTATACACTCTCCACCTATCTTCTTTACTCTCCATCTTCGGTCCGCCTCCCCCTCTCTCCCTATTTATTCCAGTTCCCTCTCCCCATCCCCCTCTCTGATGAAGGGTCTAGGCCCGAAACGTCAGCTTTTGTGCTCCTGAGATGCTGCTTGGCCTGCTGTGTTCATCCAGCCTCACATTTTATTATCTTGGAATTCTCCTGCATATGCAGTTCCCATTATCTCTGAGGAAAGGGTGGCTGTTTTATCTCTCAGCAGGAGGATGTCCCACCTGCAAAAGGTGCTGTTTGGTGGCAGTTCCAGCTTTCCCAACAGCAGCAGAAAATAGCAAGTGATGCGAGGTCAAATGTTAATTTTCAGGCTGAGGTGAACAACTTTTGTCTTATCGAACATTATTAACTGTGATATGCAAAGCTGGGTCTCTGTGGTTAGCGTACAGATTAACAAATAACTTAAGGAATAATCAATTATGATTGATAGCCAACTCCTAATTCTATGCCCTAACGGTATTTAAAAAAAAAATTCTAACAACAGTGCAACGCAAATGAACGTTGAATTTTCCAGGGAAAACATGCAAGTAGCCACCAGATAATCAAGAATTTCAAAAAGTCTCATACTGAAGGTTTGAACCACCAGAGTATTAGTTGGATGGAAAAAAAAATTGGATGCATTAGAAATTCAAGAATCCTAAAGTTGGAGATAATCCATTTTGCAATCTGTAAAACTCTGAACTTGTTATTTTCATTTCAGCCTCACACATCTTCTAAATTTCCATCACTTTTTTTACTTCTAAAATAATTAGTCTTTTTCTTGAGCCAGTTAATGTCATAATCCATTTGGTATCACAGACATCACTGCTTCACTGGGCTTGTAATGAACATCCAGGTTTGGCATCCTGAGAAATGCAAGGTATTTTGCATTTGATGAAAAATGGAAATCAAAGTTCAACAAAAATGATAAAGACTTCTGCCAAATATGACACTACAAATTGAGGAGATACAAATTGATCTTTCTTGAATTTTTCGTTCATAGCATTTTTACTTCAAAGTAAATATAGGGAAGATTTATTTTTAAATCTCTTAAATATTACATTGAAAAATGAGCCTGCTGTTCAGGCAGTATAATATCCAGCTGCAGATAAAAGTTATCACAAAATTTATTGTTCACTCAACCAAGGCGAGAGCTATGGTAATTAGTTTTACATCAATGGAAGAATGTGCAACAGATGTTCCAAATGTGAAATTTCTGTATTTCCTATTAAGGCTCGGTTGTTCTGGATATTTCAAAATAGTGCATATCTTGGTGATAGGGCAAAGGTGATTTAAAGCTACGATTTTGAAATGAAGACATGTTATTTTTCATGTATTAAAATATTATAATGATACAGTTAATATTGGTGATGTAAACAGGGAAGGGGCCAACACGCACTGTGATATATATTTTTGTATGTTCTAGATGTGAGTTTGCTCGCTGAGCTGGAAGGTTCGTTTTCAGACGTTTTGCCACCATTCTAGGTAACATCATCAGTGAGCCTCCGGTGAAGCGCTGGTGTTATGACCCGCTTGCTATTTATCCGTTTAGGTTTCCTTGGGTTGGTGATGTCATTTCCTGTTCTTTTTCTCAGAGGATGGTCGATGGGCTCCAAGTCAATGTGTTTGTTGATGGAATTCCGGTTGGAATGCCATGCTTCTCGGGATTCTCGTGTGTGTCTCTGTTTGGCTTGTCCGATCTGAGGGATGGATGTGTTGTCCCAGTCAAAGTGGTGTCCTTCGTCATCTGTATGTAAGGATACTAGTGATAGTGGGTCATGTCTTTTTGTGGCTAGTTGATGTTCATGTATCCTGGTGGCTAGCTTTCTGCCTGTTTGTCCATGAACCTTTAAATAACTGTAACCCAATTTCTAATCCTTGCAGTACCTCACTAGTTACAGATTACCAAGCTGAAATGCCACATTTATTCCCACTTTAGTTTCTCGCCATTAACCAATCCTAAATGCATGCCAATGCGCATCCCAAGAAAGAACGTGATGACAGATGCCAACCGTGCACGATGGAGAATTGACACAATTGTACATCCATGGGCAAAAGCCTTTCTAACTGACAAAGCAGGAGGAAGAGAAGAAAAAAAGAGAGGGAGGTTACCTATAGTCATACATGAAGCTGAAGCTTTATAATTAAGAAGGTGAAAATTATTTGTTATGCGTCCAAGAGGAGAAAAGAGCAATTCAGAGAAAAGCAGCTGAGATTGGCAAAACAATTCAGAGATGTGCCCAAAAATCTTTCAAGCAGATGCACAGTAAAATTCTCCCTCAACACGTTTACATGAAGTTTTCCATCAAAATGTGATCATAAACATTCAGATTGCAAAACATTGCCTCAAATGTGAGGCAAAAAAGTTGATCCATGAAGTAAGGCTTCATAAACAGTAAACAATTGCTGTCACATTCTTAGTAGTTCTACAGAACCAAGTCTCCCATGAGACTGTATACATAAATATGGGAAAAAAATAACATTTTATTACAATGGTATTGTCAACTAAATGTGACAGGAAAATGTGATGCGAGGCATATTGACTTGAGGGCATCACGAGTCTAGCCTCCGCCAATCTGCCAGAGCAATGGTTATAAAAATAATAAAGGTTGTTGAGAATTGGTGGAAAAAGCCAATAATGCATAACCAACAATGATATCAGTGAGGAAGATTGAAAGCTCATGTTATTATTCATACATAACTGACAATTGAAAAGTACTTATGCCACCTCACATTTTTACCCATGATATTTTACATTCTACTTTGCTCTGTTGAGGTCATGATATCTTGCTTCTGTTTGAGATATGCAGTACATGTTGTATTCAATATGTGCTGTTGGTCTGCTTACAGGAAAAAAAAAGCTGCTTTTAACTGAGTGACAGAACACACTCCCATAAGGTGGTCATAATTTGCAGGATATAGAATAAGAGATGCTAAACGCTGAGGGCATGAACATGAAGATCTTACAATAATAATTGAATGCTGTATCTGTTCAGGTGATTAAATGTACTTACATGCAGTTTTCTTCTTCTTGAAAATGTGTCAAAACATTAGGATTGCAAAATCATCATGAATGCGGAATTGGAATTTTTACTCCAGACAAACTGAATTCAAACCATTGTAGAATCCAATTACTTCTTAAAGGATTCCACAAATTTCACTTCCCACTACCGACTGATTCATCCTTGTATATTCAGCCATGAAAAAGGCATTTCTCACATTAAATGACTGGACTTATCCTTGATGAGTTTGAAAATCTGCCCCCTTGTTCAACACAATGAAGAGAAGGCCAATCTCTAATAATAACACTGCACTGTGTTATCATGATTCGAAGCTGACACAAGCTCAAAGTCTGGGGACTTCAGTGATTTAGATGAGCAAGCACAGTCAAACCAATTCTTGTCGGTGTCAAAGTAAGAGAGTTGAGAACAGGTAAACAAATACGACAAATGACCGCAAATATCTCAAAACAGATCATGCAAATCTTCAGATATACAGAGGAACCATAAATTGGCTGATTATTGCGAAGTCTTTAACATTGCCTCAAAAGAACGATTACAACTTTCCAGCTATGGGCAACACAACACCAATATGTTCCTTAACTGCCAATTCATTTCTAAGAAATGGCATAGTTCAACCAGCTATAACCAGCTTTATAAGGTATTAATTTTTTCGACAGTGCATGCAGTTGGTATTCCTCTGTTCTATTCATACTGCCTGGAAAAGTAAACACTCGTCATTCTTCAAATGCAATTTGCTAAAAATCTTATTTCTGTCACCTTTCCTTCTCTGCTACATGTCCAGCTTACTGGTAGTCAGTTCCTGCGAGGGGACCTTATGGATTTTGAGCCTTGTAGTTATGAATTTAAGAGGCTTAATTTGTGCTTTAGGCTGCAACCAAGTCAGATGAAAACTGCCTGCTGCTTCTAGGCTCCCTTGATGACTAGGAAATTAGCTCCTGAAATTAGAGCTCATTGTACTATATTCTGCCTGAAAAAGGAAGGCACAGAGGCTCAGTTTCTACTGGTAAACTGGTTTCAATTACAGAGTAATGCACTGGATTTGCATGTAGGCCAGGCTTGCTAAGAATGATAATTTCCGTTCTGATTTGCATTTCAACAACAATCTACCAAATCCTAATGTTCATTTTTTGTCCCTCGCTGGAGCCAACCACAAATGACCAGATTTAATTGATACAATCTCACAACTGTTTGGTCATTAGAGCAACACCGTAACTATCTTAACAGTATCATAAGGATAATTAATGCCGGGGTTGTTCTGCATGAGCAAGGGAATTATGCAAATACAGTTACTCTTATTTGTTTGATATTAGTATGGTGCTCGAAGTATATTTCAGTATTTGCAAATTCAATCATTACGGTTGCAAATCTATGAGCAAAGCATTAACACATTTTTTCAAGGTTAACGCCTCAAGTGTTTTTGTCAGAATTATACTTGACTTGAATTAGTTCAAGAAAATAAAATGTAAAATTGTAGAATACAGTTTAACTAAGACAAAACTAATTTGAATCGACCTTGCATAATGATTCCTTTGACTTTATAAGTTGGAACAGAAACTTCAAACTTTAATCTTTTAAAAACAGCTGCCTATTATTCCTAGTTATACATTTCATTAGAGTAATAAATATTTGGACCCAATATGACTCAGGCAGCATGCAATAACAGATACTAGAATGGAAAGGCCCAAGGATGGAACAAAATGCTCCTTAGGCATTATATTCAGTTGAGCTGCATGCGTTATTTGGCTTCCCCCAATGTTACTTGTCTCTCTGGGCTGATTCAAATTTAGCTGAAAAGAAAAACTGGTAGAACTGCAGATAGTGGAAATCAGAAACTAAACCAGAAATTATTAGAAAAACTCAGCAGCTCTGGCAGCATTTGCAGAGAGAAGAAAAGTTCTGAAGATGGGTCTCTGGACCCGAAATGTTAACTGTACTTTCTCTCCAAGTTAATCTGTTGGTAGAACCAACAAATAAATTCAGGTTTGGGATTGGTAATCCAGATGTTACTGGCAGCATACAAGGATTAATATAGCATGATGCCACAGAGAATGTTCGCTTCAGAGGGATTGGGCAGATAAAATCTGGTAATATAAGTTAGAATTTGTATTTCACTACCATTAATTGAAAAAGACTCAGTCTGAAATGGGTGCAGGAGCTTCATTTTAATCAATATATTACTTCTCCAATTACCCATGGGCCTGTGAAGATTGGCTCAAGCTTATGCACATGAAATAGGTTATCAGTATATCTTGTCATGCTGAGAATAAAGTCTCCATTGAACTGAATTGAGGTTCCAATAAGTCCAAGATTGAAAATATTGCTTCCTTCTTCAAGAATACCTTATCTTACTTCTCAAATCAAGTTGTGTGTTTGTCATATCTCACTGATCAATGTGAACTCATTTCCTCCTGAAATTTAAGATCGATTAAAATCATGTGTAAGGTGTGCAAAGAGCCAAATAAGCCACACCATGTTCAACTCATGGTCAATTTATAAATTACAAATAGACTATGAAGTAAGCCAATAGCACTCAAACCAGGAAACAATATATTACACGTTTGTACAGTTAAACCTTGACTGACCCAAGGCTTTTGCGCTGTCACGTGACCCATTCTCTTTTAAGGGCACCAAGGACCCCCAACTACATAGATAACAACCAATGATCCATCTGAAATCCATTTACACCTACAGATATTCCACAATATAAAACAAAAAAAGTGTTGTTTGAAATTTATACAAGAACTGAAATTTATACAGAGCTAAGCTGAGAGGAGCAGCACAAATCTAACAATGAATTAAAAACAGAACTCTGAGCTAATTTGGTTGAATCAAAGATTTGTCTTGCTTTCAAATGCTGCTATTTAGAGTTGATTGCAGCAGGGTGGATTAGATGGGTTGTCCTGGGAGCGGCGTGCAAAACCTACATGTTGCAGAGTTGGTTTAACACATTAAAGTACATTTCCACCATTAAAAAGAGTTCAATTTTTACAGTGGTACAGCAGGCACAATATAATGACACTCTCCCATCATGAGAGTGAAGAGCTGACCACCCTTGTCCAATTAAGTGCAGGCCAGGAGGCTTGGTAAGAGGCTTTCCCACCTGATGCTGATTGAAGACTAAGTGTGAGTGAGTAACACATACTCAAAGCCTTCAAGCTATCATGGGATGTGAGCATCGCTGGCAAGACCAGCAGGTTTTTTTTCCCAATCCTGAATTGCACCTTGAACTGAATGTTTATTGGGTCATTGCAGATTTTAGTTAAGAATCAACCATGTTGACATTTGCCCTGGAAGTCAGGCATTGGCTAGACTAGGTCAAACTAGCACACTGCCTTTCATAACAGAAATTAATGAACCAGACAGGTTTTTTTAAAACAAAAATCAATCCCGATTTCCTGCATACCCTCAGTGAACCTGGCTTTCAATTCCAGATTTAGTAACTTAATTTAGACAACTGTAAGGTGGTGGGATTTGAATCCATGTCCCCAATTTATTGAAAATGTCTCCCTTGATTATTAGTCTAATAACCTTACCACTGGCCCCATGCAGGAAGTCTGACAAGCAAAACCCTCTTAAGTATCACAGCCTCGTTTGGTGGGATGGGTTTGAGGGAAGGCTAGTGTCCTTCATTCAAAGGTTCTCATATCTGGTCAGAAAGGGTGAGGGGAGGTGATGGGGAGAGGAAGGGGAATTGGCCAACTTGCTACGACCTACACGTGCCCATTTGCTTGCCCCACTCCCTCAGCAACCCCCTTTCTTTCTGCAGAAAACTCCCAATGAGTGCGAATGAATGGCTAAGGCATTCTCTAGCTGCACTGCTGTCAATAGAGCTTCTGAATGTCCAACCAATCTGGACAAGTCCTGCAATAAAATGTCCCTGCAGAGAGGAAAGCCTCAGCTGAAGAGTTCTTTGTGAAAATTAAGGACATAATTTTGTCAGGACTCACTGTGATTGGTCAGAGTGCAGGCCTTGTTGCTGGACATATCACTTGTCACTCTTGTGAACTTCAACCAGAGGTTGGTTGTGATTTTTCCTAGCTGCTTCGGTTGCCCGACAATGTGGTTGTACTTGTTCCCAAAGTATACATTCCATGCTATAAATCACAGAGGACAGTCCTTACATTCTTTTCAAACGAAAAAAAAACGGTTGACTGGTTGATATTTTACACCTTTGGAGCAGCGCGGTCACAAAAAGGGTGGGTTTAAATTTAAATGCTAATAGCTTCGTGCTCAGTATATTGCTTGTAGGAATCTCATTTTGTAAAGGAAGGAGTTTAATAAAGAAGCAATCAAGAGGGAAAGCAAACTCGTGCTTGAAAAGGATGAAATACGGTGGAGAAAAGCAACGATCATAAATTGAAGATAAACGGTTGTAAAACTGACTTACTTTGGTTAGAATGCAAGCTAATTCGATATAAAGCCATACCTTTATGATCTTTGTCTATAGATTTGCAAACTAAAATAGATACAATGTATTAGAACAGGTCATTTGTTGACAACTCCAAGAAATTTGCTGAAAGGGAAGATAATGATGGGTAATACAAACATCATCATATTCCACAACATTCCAATTATGTTTTGCTCCATTCCTGAAGCAATTTCAGTATTGTCAAAATTTGAAAATTATCAAAGCTGAACTGCTGTCACTTCAGCATTTGACATCAGGTGGGAGCCCACCTGTCGAAGGGCCGAACTCGACATTATTTATACTACACTGGTGTAAAACTGAAACAAAGTTCATGCAATATTAAAGTCTAAATTGCAAATGTAATGTGAAAGGACACACTCAGAACTACCCTGAGCTGAGCGTCAGAGGCTGGCAACTTTCAGAAACAGGTTTTTCATTGGCTCTTCAAAGGAGTCACGACATTAGTATTTCATTTCATACTTATTGCCCAACAGAGAGGGGACCTGATGTCATCTTACACTTCTCCATTGAAGTTTCAGGATTTAAACAGATACCACAAGGATTAAAATGGGTCCATTGTACAATGAGCGAGTGAGAGAGCACAACTAGTGTGAAGGAAGTTCAGTAAGGCACAGTGTTTCATACCTGTCCTGGCATCCCCAAGTGCCTGCTTGGTTGAGCTGTTTGTCAGAGGGCCATGACTTATGAATTCTTGTTGTCCAAACATTTTGTCCTAGATTTGAGGCCAAGTGATTTTTACCCTGTGGTTAGAGTTGTACTATTGGACAACAGTATGTAAAAACAAAGCATTTCCCACTCTGTAGTTCTGCATTGAACTCTACGAAGATCTTTTCCCTACCCTTGGAGTCCTCTTCAAATTCTTGGCTTGCCCACAAAAGTCTTCTCACTTTTTTACGTGATGATATCTTTGAAGTCTTCCACAGTTCTATACTGCCATCAGAGCATTATCTTGGCAGCTGTGTCCCTGTTACTTTGTTTTAATTTCAGATCCAGCCTTTATAGGTGTTTTTATCTTGAGGTGCCATTGTGCCCAATCTGGTGCATTAACTCAACACACTGATCTGCACATTGAGATCCTGGTCTGGCGTATTAGGGAATATGAAAGTCTGTGCATCTTTTGTCTCCAAGGCTGCCTGCTCCTGATCTCCAAGCAAGTCTGTTCAAGCTACGTACTGCAACACTCCTTCTTGAACATCTGTAGGTAGCAGTTTCTCAAAAACAGCTCCCTGGTGTAGTGTCTAAGAGTCCTCTCTTCACAAGCTCATTGAGACTTGTGTCTTTTCTCTGACTGACAATTCAGTTATATCATGATTTTCATTTATCTCATCATACTGTAGGAAAGGAAATTAATTTGGAAGGGTAGTGGTATACTAAAACCTTACTGCCTCACACCTTTACCAGAAAGAAGTCCTGTTGTTTAATCCAGTTGTGGGCTGAAGAGCAGAAATGTTCTAAATAAATAACAATGGCTTATTAAATACTGCAGAATTATATTCAACTCTCCATGACTCGATCTTAGATTGCTAAAGGCATAATTATTCTTCCCTCGTCTCTCAGTCACGTGCCCTCCTACCTCATGGTTGCAGAAAAAAGCTATTTACAAAGTTACACTATTAACCCGAGCAAGTCCAAACACCATGGGTTCTGATCTTCCCACTGCTCCATCAACTGAGGCTACCAGTAGAAAGGCAAAGCTGTAAAACCAATGGGAATGTCAGCTGGTTGGTTTAAACTTCCAGTGAAAAACTGATTGGACAACAATGCTCTGCATCCAGTTTTAAACAAAAAGGACAGGAATATAACTTTCCTTCTGGAAGAAAAGTACAAGCTAAAATATTAACACAGTGATGGCAAATTAGATCATGACAAGATATAGTGGTGTAAAGCTAATCAATTTTAACTACAGCCCAATTTACTTGTCTGTCACCAATATTTTATTACTATAATTGTTTTCTTCATTCAGTTCTTTGCTTGTCAATCTCAATCCTCATTTCTCCACTTGAAAATTTTTCAGCTGTTGTGAGACCTATTTATGACATAGATAGATGTCACATCATTATCTCCCATTGAGTCTATTTCTGCTCAACCGTTAGTTTTATGTGCAAACGCTATCGTTTAACAGACAAGGACTGTACCTGACTCTTGTGTAAATTCAGTGTTGTGCTGCTTGAGAAACTGAAAAGTTCAGCTGTGAGTTGAATGTCTACAACAGCACAAGTTAAGGTCAACTAACAATTTTACATATGGGACATACAGGATTAGGCATTGCTTTCGCAATGTTTAGGATTGGTTAAAGTAGCCTTATAAATTTCAAGCAAAGTAAAGTCACAATGTTTCCCTTTAACCTGAATCTTTTTAATATAAGTATGAAAGCTATTAAGCAGACTTTTTTCTAAAGATCAAAATTTTGCAATCTTTTTTCTCTCATGACTGTAAACCAAATCACCAGATGCTCATTTCCTGGATATACACAACCTCAGAGTTAAAAGAATGAAGAGTCAGGAAATTGGCAGCTTACAGTAACAGCTCATATGGTATCAAATTCGTCACAGCAAAAATAACCATAAGAGGCAGTGGTGAAATTGAAGAAACCTGTCACATTGTTATTATTACTCTTAAATATTCATGAGCCCTCTGCAATATGCACATCAAGCAGAGTGAAAAAGAAAAAAAGTTAAATATATGTTCGGCATAGTAAAGGATGAGCAGAAATTCAGAATGAATAGTTTACTTCAAAAGAATTGGCTCAAATCATTAATGAGAAATGGACTCATATTAATAATTTAATCAATGTTTCACTTCACTAATATGTTAATTTTAAAACTTATCTTCACATTTTTCTTTGTGGGTAATGAGAAAAAAAAGTTGACATTCTTGTTAGTGCATTTGTTTTGTTATTTCTGCATTGATTATGCCACGGGACATTTACTATAAAGTGAATGCTAAAACTTGGAATAAAAAGTGTCCTGTACTATAGTAAATAATTGTAATGAAGAGATTTATGAGTCTAAAATAATGCAAAACCGAAAGAGAAAGTTTCCTAATGGATTTTCAGAATACATTGCAGCACACAATTGTATTATTCATGCTTATCTTCAAATAGAAATGCTCCCCTTTAAAATTCAAGTGAATAGGGGAAGAGAACACTCTGTCACACCTGACATATTTGGAGCACATTGAGCACAAATAAAGATGGTTGTGGTTCTTGGAGGTCAACGATCACAGCACCAGGACATCAGTACACAAATTCCTCAGGGATGAATTTGTGATATCAGTCTGTTCAGACCTGTTATTACACACCTCTGGAGCCTTCTAGTCCAGACGTAGAGAAACTACCACTGCACCGCAAGAATCCTTTTAAACCTCTTTCAAAACGCCAACACCCATTGTTTCATAAATGTCCTAGATATCTGCTCTGACTTCATTTTTCCAATGTGATATTTTCTAATCAACCTAATCGGAGAAATTATTACACCACTTCTGAAGCAGATGGATCTTAAATCTAGGTCTCCTGGTCCAGAGGTAGGGACACTGATCAATGACTTTCGCTCTCTATTGTAAGGTCACAAGAGGGGATGTTTACTAAAGATTGCACAGTGTTAAGTACTATTTGTTGACTCTTCAGATGTTGAAGCAGCCCACGTCCAAATGCAGAAAGACATTGTTGACAAATAGCAAGCAAGATTTACACCACAAAAGTGCTAGACAATGGCAATCTCCAACGAGAGAGAGTTTAACTTTTGTCTCTTGATATTCAATAGGAATACCATCCTTGAGTCCCCCACTATCAACATCCAGAGGTTCCCATTGCCTGAAACCTAACTGGATTTGTCATATAAGTCCTGTGCCTACAAGGGCTAGTCTTGTAATTATTATCTCAGCGTTGACTCTCCTACCATGTTCACCAACTGTAAGGCATAAGTGAGAAGTGTAATAAATTGTTCCCCATGCTTGGATGAGTGTAGCTCCAACAGCATTCAAGACTGACATCATCCAGAACAAAGCAGCCCACATGATTTACACTACACCCACAAACATCCCACCCCTCCATTTTCAACACTCATTAGAAGCAGCGTGCAGCATCTAAAAGATGCATAGCGCAAATTCGCCAGGGGTCCTTCGAGAGAGCCACCCAAACCATGACCATTAACATCTAGAAACAAAAATAGCACCCCATACAAAGCCGATACACCACCACCTTCAAACTAGTCACCATCCTGACATGAAAATATATCTCTGTTCCTTTGGTGTAACTGGGCAAAATCCAAGACCTCTTCTCCCGAAAGACATTGTGGTTTACCGACACAAATGAACATGCTGTGGTTCAACAAGGCAGCTCACTACAACCTTCTCAAGGGTACCTAGGGATGGACAAGTTGTGGTCCAGATAGTGATCCCATGAATGAATTCACAAAAGAGAACACACAGATCTGACACACTGGCAAAATTTAATCTTAACCACATCATCAACAAAAATGAAATGTTATTCAGCCATACTGTATCTTTGTTAAAATACCTCCATTGGCTTTTGACATAACTGTCGGAATGTTCCCTGATGTGGAGGTGCCAGTGTTGGATTGGGATAGAGAAGATCAGAAGTCAGAAACACCAGGTTATTGTCTAACGAGTTTATTTGAAATCATTCTTTCAGAGCTCTTCTCCTTCATCAAGTGAAGTTGGGAATTTTTCGAACTCACAAGTAGCATGGGAAATTGTGAAAATTTGGGAGAATGCAACAAGAATTAAAAATTTGATTCTCGATATTGAGAAAATTTATTTGAATTACCACCAAAGATTTCAATGGATAGCTCGCCAATAAACAGCAAGGAATCTATTTACATATATGTTCAAACATCATTAGCTTATCTCCCCTTACTTTTATACAGTGTGCCACTCTTCCAGCTACTGGTGACAAAATGGATGTCGTCCATTCCCAAAACGAGAGTCTGAACAGTTACATAGCAGATGCAGACCTCCATATTGATCATCATTAGCCAACATTTCATGGCACATTCCAAAGGCAGTGACTGTCTCCACTCTCTATCAATTGAAGTTGGCATCAGCAAAACACAAGTCCCACAACATCATTATGATGGTTCTTGAACTACCTTGGAGACAATTCAGCACTTCACTGCTGCAAGTGGAGCTCACTGACAACTTATAGCGTAATGCCTCGGCCAGGTCATTTTGCAATTAGGGTTCACGCACTCATCTCAGAGCTCTGAGCCACTCTTATTATTCACTTATTTTGACTGACTGAGATGCAAACGCCATTGCTTTAGTTTTTAACCACACTGCATCTTCATTTAGAACTTACAGGCTCACAGCAAAGCCATTTTGTCTTGACCTTCCAAGCAGGCAGGAAGCCAGACAGCTTGGAATGGTTGGCAGCATTGAAAACCAATGGGGTGTCCATTGTTGCATGGCAACATGATGTTTCAGTGACATACATATAACATGTGCTTGCAGTTTCCACAGCAACACACTGTTTGTGCAGCAACATTAAAATCATGTTTGAAAGTCTAAGAAGGTGCAGTGCTTATTCAAATGAAAGGGGACCATGATGAGACAAGAGCATTATTCAATTTCAGTCCATGAAGTTGGCCACAGTGAATTGGACACACGATGAGATCACCCTCCAGAAATCCATGTCCTTCCAGTTCAGGGATTGTACCACAATCAGTCTTTCAGGTCAACAGCTACCAATCCAGGGACACGGGTAAGGCAATTTGAAGAGCTGTGGAGATATCTATCAGAGACCTGGGCTATCCTGAACTGAGGCAGTGTTCCAAAGTTAGTCTGAGCTTTGGCCACAATAAATCCTGGAGATTTGAGGAACAGCCTTTAAGATCAGTCTGTAGCCCATAGTGTTTTGAGGAATGCGGGCAACTCAAGTTGGTTTATGACTGTGAAAGCTGGGATTTGCCATGGCATGAGAGGGTACACGAGTGTGGAGTTTCACACTGGCTCAAATGCAGGGGGATGGGGGGAGCAGGTAGGGAGACAATCAACAGCAATAGCAGGCATGGCGTTGCAGTCAACTGCAGATCTATACAGCAAGGTGGGGAGATTTATGGAATATTGATGATTTAACAAAAAGATTGAAAGTGAATGTGAGAGCCACAAAGTTAATTGAGTTGACAGGGTCAACAAAAGGGCAGTGTCTGGAATTCATTCAAAATCACAACCTGGACACCACTGTATCTTTCACCAACTGCAAAATACAGATTATGAATTAGTGGCAGCACACTGTCAATAGGTCAGTAAGTCTATTTTGTTTTATCTATGGGAGTAGGCACATGTGTGGATAAAGTGAGGCCTCCGCAAAGGGCATTTGGGTTAATTAGATATCCACAGATTCACTGCTGACAGACATTATTTTCAATAATTCTGGATGTGCAGTTCATGAATTGACTAACAATTGACATTCCAAATGTTGTTCACAAACAATCATGGCCATAACAATTACATCCTAATAATCTTTGTGAAACTGAAATGATCAAATTTGGCCTTTTAAAGCATCACCCAAGTTTGTAAATTCTCAATGGCATCGCAAACGTCTCACAGCCACATCAGGGCACTGAGTGGTTTTCTTCTCTCAGTGAGCAATATGCAAAGACATGGGCTCTTGTTTTAACTGCTGAGCTTCGTGGGCATCTCTGGAGGCAGAAGGTCACAATAGCAGTGTTGCTACCACAGTTAGAATATCCCAATGTATTTCTGTGACATGCTTTGGGCTGTAGACATCTACTGCCAAGGAAAAACAACAGTCCTCCTCTCCAACACCCATTCATCAGAACGTCCAGGTCCCTGTTTGTGAACAGGATTTACTTCTTGCCATTCTGGCTAATTCTTTTGGATGTGATTAAAGGACCCACTCAGATTGATCATTCTCGGAGCATGCACCATTTGACGTGATATACATCTGAGGTTTAAATATGATGCCTGAGGCATGAATTGTCAAAAACCCCTGCAGGAACCAATGTGTCCACCTCTGTGAGCTCATGAATCACTGAAGGAGAACATCTTGAATGCTGAATGTATAATGAATGGGTTCAGGAGATAAAGATTAACAAAAAAAATGTCATCAAGGGCCATGGAGAAAAGCTGACAGTGAAATTCCCCAAAATTGATACTTTGTCAAAATATGGGAAGATTCAGGCCATCTTGTTTACAGACAAACAAACTAACAGGAGCAAAACTGTTCCAGATATTTCCCTATAAGGCTATAGTTGCATTCTTGTCTGACCTTGCACGACAGAAAGTCGTGCCATAGAAAATCGCATTATAGGGAAATCACTACACCTGTGCAGCAGAAAGTTTGCATTACCCAAACACCATCTACTATTTATCAATCGCATCACAGGCAATTCGTGTTAATAAAACATGCATTATAGCAGAAATATTGTACTTCCTCCTACCTTCAATGGCCAAGATAATTTCGAGAATAGCTTCATCCATGAATGACATTTGACACAATCCATTGAATACAAAATTGAAAAAGAACAAGCAAAGATCTTAAGAGTTTTATTTTTGTCTTTCTATAGTTATCATGTCTGTGGAATACGGTGCAGTGGGTTAATATTGGGTTAAAGAGTTAACAGTAGGGTAGCAGTAAGCAGTGATTGGGGTTAATTGATTCATCCAGGTAGGTGAGGGCTCCTGTGGTGTTCTGGCAGTGACCCTATCTCTGAGCCTGAAAGCCCAGGTGAACGTCTACCTGATACAGCAAGGTAGATCTTTTTCAAATCGACCTGTCAGAGATGTTATTGACAACCTCCGGAGCAGGCAGGATATGAACCTGGATCACCGAGTTCCAAGGTAGGGCACGACAACTGCACCTCAAGGACCCAGCTCCAGACGTGCATATTAAAATTTCCAAACAGATTGATTTTGAAAATGATGACTGAGTTGATATTAAGTGAAGCTTGTGTGTGCAAGGAGCAAGAAAACGAGGTAGTTTGTTTCACCAGCTGTTCGGTAACCCAAATGAACATGGTGGATCTCCAAGAGCCTATGCCTAGCGAGTTTTGGGAAGATTTATAGCTCAGGTTGAGGTTCTGGTGTAAGTTTGCTCGCTGAGCTGGAAGGTTCGTTTTCAGACGTTTCGTCACCATTCTAGGTAACATCGTCAGTGAGCCTCCGGTGAAGTGCTGGTGTTATGCCCTGCTTTCTAGTTATGTGTTCAGGTTTCCCTGGGTTTGTGACATCATATCCTGTGTTGATGTCATTTCCTGTATTGGTGATGTCATTTCCAGTTCTTTTTCTCAGAGGGTGGTAGATGGGCTCCAAATCAATGTGTTTGTTGATGGAATTCCAGTTGGCATGCCATGCTTCTAGGAATTCTTATGTGTGTCTCTGTTTGGCTTGTCCTAGGATGGATGTGTTGTCCCAATCAAAGTGGACGAAATATCTGAAAACGAACCTCCCAGCTCAGCGAGCAAACATACATCCAGAGCCTATGCCTTTTTTGTGGTTGGGAATGGACATTTTGCCTAAGCTCTTCACATATTGATCACATCTATATTGCTTCTACCTTCAATATGGCTCTTCAGGATAGTTGCTCATTCAAAGTTTGTACCTCCATTTAATTGAGGAGAAAAATAATAAAGACAGTGGCACCTGCAGCTCCAAAATCCTTTCCAGTGGTCAGTTTTAAAGCTGCACTGTGATAGCCTGCAGCAAGTTGCCTGTCACCTCTGTCAACTGGAAAAATCACGTGACATCAAAGATCCACCAAATAAACAGAAAGATTACCTTAAGGGGCAAGTCACACGCTAAGAAAAGCAATCTCGAACCTTATCCGATTTCCAGTTACTATCCAAAATTCCACATTCCAATTATGTCAGATATGTTAAAATCAATAAAATCAGGCTGACTCCTGAGTTTCTTCACAGCTTTGCTGAACAGCTCAAATGATTTTAATCACACAAGCATTTGGCTGACTTGGGCACTTACTTAGCTTCATTGAGTGGAAAAAAAAGACAAATTAAGAACAAAATGCCTTCCAAAAGCCAGCAATGAGATTTTGTTTGTTTTAAACCTCAAAATGGCTATGGGCAATATCAGAACTACAAGCAAAGATGATTTTGAAGTATACTGCTTCTGTTTCCACATTATCAGTTCCAGAAATTTAGGCTTCCTTTTTAAAGTCCACAGTTTTTTTTCTCGTTTCAAAGATGTATAACACAGAATATACTAGAAGAAGATTCCCAAAAGATTGTAGCAAATAGAATTAACCACATATTTCACACTGGCCAAGTAATGAAAACAGATATATTTTACCACAGTCTTGGTACATGGGTTTTAAAGAATACTATCAGTTGGAGCTATGTTGTGTGATTATCATTCTCTAGATGGTTTGTTAATATACATTTATGATTATCTTTTGTTGATTTATCATATAAATGTTCTGATGACAAGCTCATTGCAAAGGTCATATGTACAAAACACTCAATCTGTTAGCTCACATCATGCTGAACAACACTTGTAAAATCACTGGGCTTTTATTTCAAACTATTTCAAATTCTAGTCTCAGTTGCTTGGAATTAATAAACTTTTTTTGGCAAGGATGCAAGAGCACTTTAAGTTCATAACAGGAGGGAGCTGAAAAAATTCTCTCTCAGACATAGCTTGCCTGAAATTATGATGAAGCAGAGTTAAACTTATCACAGCGAACTTCATGCTCAAACAATTTGTTTATTTCACTGTAATTTGTTGAAAATGGGTTTGCAATATAACAGAGGGGGCGACTGGGTTTCTTTCTCCTCAATTATTTAGAAAGTGTCAACAGGATTAAGTGTCATTTGCACGAAGTCTCAAACAGTTACTATTTATCAAACAGCTAAATGATGGAATTTTACAAATGAGTTTAACCCATATTCCAGTGAAAACTCAACAGCTAGCCCATTAAAACCTCTCAAGTTACTGATCTGAAGCCAGTTGTTTTCATGTCTAGAGCAAGGCCACACTCTCAGATTCTCCTAAGTACTGAGATAACAAAGTGTGGAGCTGGATGAACACAGCAGGCCAAGCAGCATCTCAGGAGCACAAAAGCTGATGTTTCGGGCCTAGACCCTTCATCAGAGAGGGGGACGGGGTGAGGGTTCTGGAATAAATAGGGAGAGAGGGGGAGGCGGACCGAAGATGGAGAGTAAAGAAGATAGGTGGAGAGAGTACAGGTGGGGAGGTAGGGAGGGGATAGATCAGTCCAGGGAAGACAGACAGGTCAAGGAGGTGGGATGACGTTAGTAGGTAGATGGGGGTGCGGCTTGGGGTGGGAGGAATTTTTGCAGGAGGGTGGGTGGGAGGAGGTGTATTCTAAAATTCCATCCCCTATTCCCAATTCCTCCGCCTCCGCCGCATCCGCTCCCACGACAAGACATTCCACTCCCGCACATCCCAGATGTCCAAGTTCTTCAAGGACTGCAACTTTCCCCCCGCAGTGATCGAGAACGCCCTTGACCGCGTCTCCCGCATTTCCCGCAACACATCCCTCACACCCCGCCCCCGCCACAACCGCCAAAAGAGGATCCCCCTCGTTCTCACACACCACCCCACCAACCTCCGGATACAACGCATCATCCTCCGACACTTCCGCCATCTACAATCCGACCCCACCACCCAAGACATTTTTCCATCCCCACCCCTGTCTGCTTTCCGGAGAGACCACTCTCTCCGTGACTCCCTTGTTCGCTCCACACTGCCCTCCAACCCCACCACACCCGGCACCTTCCCCTGCAACCGCAGGAAATGCTACACTTGCCCCCACACCTCCTCCCTCACCCCTATCCCAGGCCCCAAGATGACATTCCACATTAAGCAGAGGTTCACCTGCACATCTGCCAATGTGGTATATTGCATCCACTGTGCCCGGTGTGGCTTCCTCTACATTGGGGAAACCAAGCGGAGGCTTGGGGACCGCTTTGCAGAACACCTCTGCTCAGTCCGCAACAAACAACTGCACCTCCCAGTTGCAAACCATTTCCACTCCCCCTCCCATTCTTTAGATGACATGTCCATCATGGGCCTCCTGCAGTGCCACAAAGATGCCACCCGAAGGTTGCAGGAACAGTAACTCATATTCCGCGTGGGAACCCTGCAGACTAATGGTATCAATGTGGACTTCACCAGTTTCAAAATCAACCCTTCCCCCACCGCATCCCTAAACCAGCCCAGTTCATCCCCTCCCCCCACTGCACCACACAACCAGCCCAGCTCTTCCCCTCCACCCACTGCATCCCAAAATCAGTCCAACCTGTCTCTGCCTCCCTAACCGGTTCTTCCTCTCACCCATCCCTTCCTCCCACCCCAAGCCGCACCCCCATCTACCTGCTAACCTCATCCCACCTCCTTGACCTGTCCATCTTCCCTGGACTGACCTATCCCCTCCCTACCTCCCCACCTATACTCTCTCCACCTATCTTCTTTTCTCTCCATCTTCGGTCCGCCTCCCCCTCTCTCCCTATTTATTCCAGTTCCCTCTCCCCATCCCCCTCTCTGATGAAGGGTCTAGGCCCGAAACGTCAGCTTTTGTGCTCCTGAGATGCTGCTTGGCCTGCTGTGTTCATCCAGCCTCACATTTTATTATCTTGGATTCTCCAGCATCTGCAGTTCCCATTATCTCTTCTCCTAAGTACTTGTTTCTTTTTCATTCCCAAACTGGGCTCCCATGAAAATCTGACTGCAGATTTGACTCAGTGGCCTCACCAAGGAGTGGAAATCAGCTTGCCACAAGACCAGCGAAGCAGTCATGATGGCCAATGCTAGAAGTGACAAAAGAAACATTTTTATTTTCATACTTACATTGCGGAGGCTTCAAGACCATACCTCCTGATCAACACTGTGATGCTGTCACTTTCTGCCCAACTTTATGTCCTTTCGACAATTAAATAAAGTTCCAGATGAATGGGAATTCTGACTTGTCATGATGATTAATCCCAGCCCAACATTCAGCTCTGGCTTAGGGGCTCCTATTAAAGGTGCGAGGATCATTTCAGGAATTTTCAATTATTTTTCTTCTTCGCCATATTGTCATTTTCATATGGTTTCTGAATTATTGCAACTCCAGCCTCTGTGCCCACTCTCTCTATGTCACATGACTGTTCTCTGAAAAACTTCCATTTTGTTTTCCTCACGTCTCTCACTGCATTCACCCAATCTGATGATGGAATATCGTCATGAATGATGACATTTAGTTGCATAGCTCTGGATATCAAAGGGGACTTACGAGTAATATATACTGCCTAATAATCTTCACAATTACCTTCAACTAGCTACTGTATTTGCTACCTAATTGTTAAGAGTCACTAGAGGTTGCTTCTCGACAACTGTCAAGCAAATAGATGCATCAAGTAAAGGATTGTGGCAGCAATCTTCAGCCAACAAATACCACAGAAACAGGAATATATCCCAGAATAAAAAAAAACAAACACCGGTTCAAATCAGAAGGGCTGGAAGAAATTTTTGAGTGAAGAACAGGGCTTATGTACCAGGTGTGTGACAGAAATGAAATGTTAATATTGTTTCTCGTCTCACAGATGCTGCCAGACTTACTGAATATTTCCAGTATTTTCTGGTTGCGTTCCAGATTTCCATTTTCTGCAGTATTTTATATTTCTATTTGGCACAAAATTTTCGTCAAGTGCCGAATGCCTGGTCTAGGGAACTGAGAGGCAAGTGTCACGAAATGTATGACACAATTTTGGTTGTTTCTCAAGGAATTTTTGGAATACAGGATATTGACCTTCAAAATTTGAGCAAATGCAGTTCAATTTTATCCACATGTACATATCAATAAGGAAGAATGCCATTTGACACTTTGAGGCTTCTCTATCATTCAATATGATCATGGTTAATTTGATTATTGCCTCAAGTTCACACTTCTGCCCACCTCTGATAATTTTTGAGCCCCTTGCTGGCCAATAATCTGTGTACTTCAGTCTTATAAATATCCAATTTTGTCTGTGCCTCAGTTCCAGACTCCTGACCCTCGGACTAAAAATATTATTTCTACTCTTCTTGGGGCATTATGGTAAAGTCACTCTCTCTGGGTCAACCGCCTTGTGTTCAAGTGCCACCTGCTCTAGACGTATTTCAGAAGTCTGAACAGGTTGATTAAAAAAAATCTCTCAAATTTAATCTTTGCTCCCTCATTTATCCTTGCTGGAAGGGGAAATATCCTTTCAGCTCTTTTGTTTTCAATTTTGCTCAGGTTCCTTTTAGTGCCAATAAGATCACCTCAGATTCTAAGAGATTTTCCACCAATTGGATAAGAGTGTCCACAACCAAAACAGAGATTTCTGGAAAAGCTCCAGAAGTCTGGTAGCAACTGTGGAGAGAAATCAGAGTTAATGTTTTGCGTTGAGTGACTGTTCTGAGGTTCACTCTGATTTCTATCCACAGATGCTGCCAGACCTGCTGAGCTTTTCCAGCAATTTCTGCTTTCGTTCCTGATTTACAGCATTTGCAGTTTTCTTCCATTTTGACATGGTAAGAGTGTACCAAGGATGAACAAATACTGGCTTTGGGACCCAATATATGCAATTCAACCCCCATGAACAAAATATGTGATGCCATAAAGGCCCAACAGCACTGGACTGGAACAGCAGTGTTTTAACAATTGAGCACAAACAAAATGTATATGTCGAAGTGTAATCAAAGAAAAATGTGATTTCTGGAACATAAGAACTTATTTACCCATTAAATGGTGCGAATAATTGATTTTCATTCCAAAACAAATAGTTATGACATTTTGATTTTGACAGATTTACCAATATAAAATATTTCAAAACACTTTATCACCTTTGTGTTCCTTGCCATTCTGTGCCAAGTTAGATATCTGACTGTGGTTAAGTGTCCAAGTGAATGTGACCTACTATCAATATCATTCAGATGCTGAAGCAGTCACGTTCAAAGGCAGCAAGATCTGGACCACATTCAGGTTTGAGTTGACAAGTGGCAGGTAACATTCATAGCACACAACTGCCAGGCAATGACTATCACCAATAAAAGACAATCTAACCACCAGCCCTTGACATAGAGTGGCAATGAGATTGTAGATTTGCTCGCTGAGCCGGTGTGTTTATTTGAAGATATTTCATCACCCTGTTAGGTAACAGTGTCAGTGCGCCTCCAGTGAAGTGTCGGTATTCTGCCCCGCCTGTTATTTATATGCCTCGGTTTTCTGGGGTGGTTGGCATTACTTTCCATTCTGTTTTTCAGTGTTTGTATATTGAGTCAATGCACACAGATAAGAAAGGACATGAATTCAGGTGGGGCAACACACCTGTAATAGCACAAGCCAAACAGAGGCATGCCAGGGAATTCCTGGAGGCCTGATATTTCAACCAGAACTCCAACAAACACATTGAACTGGACCCAATCTACAAACCGCTGAAAAACTGAACTGGAAATAATGCCAACAATCCCAGCAAACTGAGACATATAAATAACAAACGGGAAAGAACACCAATGCTTCTGACTGGCAGAAGGCAGAGAGTTGGGATAAAAGGCTCATTTTTGGAATGGCAACCGGTGACAAGTGGTATCCCGCAAGGTTCAGTGTTGGGGCCGCAGCTGTTCACTTTATATATTAATGATCTGAATGAAGGGACTGGGGGCATTCTGGCGAAGTTTGTCGATGATACGAAGATAGGTGGACAGGCAGGTAGTACTGAGGAGGTGGGGTGGCTGCAGAAAGATTTAGACAGTTTAGGAGAGTGGTCCAGGAAATTGTTGATGAAATTCAACCTGAGCAAATGTGAGGTCTTGTACTTTGGAAAAATGAATATAGGCATGGACTATTTTCTAAACGGTGAGAAAATTCATAAAGCAGAAGGTACAAAGGGATCTGGAAGTGTTGGTTCAGAGTTCTCTAAAGGTTACCCTGCAGGCAGAGTCCCTGATTAAGAAAACGAATGTAATGTTGTCGTTTATCTCAAGAGGGTTGGAATTTAAAAGCAGTGATGTGCTTCTGAGACTTTATAAAGCTCTAGTTAGGCCCCATTTAGAAGACTGTGTCCAATTTTGGGCCCCACACCTCAGGAAGGACTTACTGGCGCTGGAGCATGTCCAGCGGAGATTCACACGGATGATCCCTGGAATGGTAGGTTTAATGTATGATGAACGGCTAAGGATCCGAGGATTGTATTCATTAGAGTTTAGAAGGTTGAGGGGAGATCTAATAGAAACTTACAAGATAATGTATGGCTTAGAAAGGGTGGACGCTGGGAAGTTGTTTCCGTTAGACAGGGAGACTAGGACCCGTGGGCACAGCCTTAGAATTAGAGGGGGTAAATTTAAAATGGAAATGAGGAGACATTTCTTCAGCCAGAGAGTGGTGGACCTGTGGAATTCATCGCCACGGAGCGCAGAGGAGGCTGGGACGTTAAATGTCTCCAAGGCAGAGATTGATAATTTCTTGATCTTGTAAGGAATTAAGAGCTACGGGGAGAGTGCAGGGAAGTGGAGTTGAAATGCCCATCAGCCATGATTAAATGGCAGAGTGGACTCGATGGGCTGAATGGCCTTACTTCCACTCCTATGTCTTATGGTCGTCACAAGATGTGCACCAATGATGTTATTGAACAGGGTGATGAAACATCTGCAAGCAAACACACCGGCTCAGTGAACAAGTCTATCACCTTATCTGCAACCCAAGTGACAAATCTTCTCAAAAACCTTATACAATGGTATTAACCATCATTGAATCCCTACCATCAGCATCCTCCAGATTACCATTGACCACAAACTCAACTGGACTTGTCCGATAAATACGGTGGCCACATGAACAAATCAGAGGTTAGGAATACTAGAAATTGCAAATAACTCAGCACCTCAGTCTCCAAAACCTGTCCACTATACCCAAGGAAACCTAACCAGATAAATAGAAAGCAGGACATAACACCAGCGCTTCGTCGGAGGCTCACTGATGATGTTACCTAGTATGGTGACGTAACGTCTGAAAACAAACCTTCCAGCTTAGTGAGCAAACTCACATCCTGTCCACTATCTATCAGGAATGGTGACAGAATGCACCCCACTTGACTGGATGAGTGCAACTCCAACGACACTCAAAAAGCTTAATAGCATCCAGGACAAAAAAAGCCTCCTTGATTGGCATCACATTCACAAACATCCATTTGATACACCACCAATGCTCTATAACAACAGTGTGTAACATCTCCAAGACGCACTGCAAATGTTCACCAATGATTGTTAGAAAACACCCTTCCACCACACAACCATTTCTATCTTGAAGGATAAGCAGCAGAGGCACGGGAACACCACAAATTGCAAGTTGCCTCCAAGCCATTCAACATCCCAATTTCAAAATACCTTGCCATAACTTGACCGTGGGTCAAATTTCTGGAATTCCCTCCCGAATGGCATTGTGCATCTGTCTACAGCACTTGGACTGCGGTGATTCAAGGCAGCATCTCACCGATACCTCCTCAAGGTTAAATAGGGTTGGGCAATAAATGTTGGTCATGTCAGCCACACCCACATCACAGAAGACTAAAGAAAAAAATAAAATCAAACAAATTGCTCTAAAATTCAGATAGATCATCATGAACTCCAACTCGGACCTTGAGTGTAAGGGTCAGCCACTTTTCTTGCTATCAAATTGAAAAATATTCTACAAATAATTTCAATTATCTTGCAAGGTTTGCTAATGTAAGTCAGGAAGAAATTGTGTGTAGATTAGGTGTGTTGTGGGGATGGGTCTGGGTGGGATGCTCTGGGTATCGGTGTGGACTTATTCGGCCGAAGGGCCTGTTTCAACACTGAGGGATTCTATGATCAGATCTATGATCTATGATCGAATAGTTATAGAAGGGAAGAGCCCCAACACGCGATTATAATAGTGCTTTTCTTACATGCTTTATCTGTCTCCTGCTTTATTTTATTCCCCACATCCTGGCCACCGCTCGGAGACTTGTACACAACTCCCATCAGTCCCCTTTCCTTCGCAGTTCCTCAACTCTACCTAAGCCAGATTCTGTGCCTTCTGGCTGTATTTTACTTCTTGCTGTCAATTTAATTTCATTTCTTACTGACAACGCAACTCTATCCCACTCTGCCCACCTGCTGTCCTTTCCATAGGACATGTATCTTTGGATTTTGTTTTAAGTTGGAACAATAGAAGCAGCATGAAGGAACGGGGAAAGATCCCACAGAACAAGGAGTTTAATTTAATTTTCAGTAGCTGTTGGAGTTTGCAAGCTGCGAAACATCTCACCTTGCTACTGCAAAATGTTTGGTTCTCTCTCTCTCTCTGATTTCGCTTTTCATGTTCCTTCCTCTTGGACTGGAGAGTTGCCTGTGATTTAATCGATTTTATTTAATTTGCTTTTGTCAAGGGTGTGATTATGGGATGCTAATATATTGGAATAGTTGCCGTTCAATATTTAAATAATCTATTATTCTGCCAAGTTTTCCAATAGAGTTAAATTTGTTCCAATTCTTCTTGCTTTTGTTTGTAATTTAACTATAATGTGTGAATAAAATATGTTTAGCCAGCAGACAAGGGGACAGCTATGAGAAGGGTGCAGTCAATGCAGGACTGAGAGTGTTGCAATTAACGCAATATACTGTTACGGACCAGACCAAACCCCCTCAAATACATTAAAAAGGTAGCCTAGACCCCAATTCTTTCTTACTTTCAAGGCAAATGTAAGACATTGTGTTCCGGATGCAATCGATTAGTCATATGACTAATCATCTCCCCTCATGAAGTGTGGTGACCCTCAGGTTAACTCACCACCAGTTCTCTGCCTCTTTTATGAGAGAGCAGTACTATGGTTCTAGGGACTCTGGACATTTTACCACTCAAATTGGAGTCTAAGTCTTGTACTGGATGGATCCTTCTCTTATTTAACAGAGCTAACTTCCCAGCACGTTGATTTCTACCATGAGTTAGCTTCCGCATAATTCCTATTGAGATTATTTTAAATGAGCTGGCATTCCAGCTCGTCTGGAAATGATTATTTTTTACCTGACTCTTCTTCAAACTATTCTTTATCGATGTGATCAATATTACCCAGGACAAATGAGGATCAAGCTGTTGACTCTCAAATTGAATGAAATTCCCTTTCTTTCCAGCAAAGAAACTGAGTCTATTTGTTCTGTTATTACATTCACAGAACATTGAACATTAAATCTTTCCTTCAGCTTGAGTAACGTCTTCAGTAAAGATATAGTATCTTTGTATCTACTGAATATGGAGGTTATGAATGAACAAAATACCTCAAATACTGGGTACACCATCTGATCAGTTATTACTGCAGTAAAATTAAATGGTTTCTCTTCTTTAAAAACTTTAAGTCCCTCTCTTAAAATCACAGCATTTATTTTTGTCAGGTAATCTGATAATCTGATATTTATCAATAAATTTGTTCTGTCCCTGATATCCACTTTATTGTTCTTAACTGACCTCCTGTCACTTCTTAATAATAGCCTACAAAACATTTTCATCTTCTGCAATGGCTAACTACTCGATGTTCGAATCCCGACCAAATTATAAACTCCAGTAAAAATTGTGTTTGACCATGTTACTATTCTGAATCACATCATCGGCTTTTTGATGATGAAGTAGTGGGAACTGCTGAAGAATCTGAGATAACAAGGTGTACAGCTGGATGAACACAACAGGCCAAGTAGCATCAGAGGAGCAGGAAGGCTGACGTTTTGAGCTTAGACCCTTCTTCAGAAATGGCAAAGAGGAAGGGGATTCTGAAATAAATAGGGAGAGGGGAAGGCGGATAGAAGTTGGATAAAGGAGAAGCTAGATGGAGAGGAGACAGACAGGTCAAAGAGGCGGGGATGGAGCCAGTAAAGGTGAGTGGAGGTGGGGTGTTAGGTCAGTCCAGGGAAGATGGACAGGTCAAGGGGGCGGGATGAGGCTGGTAGGTAGGAGATGGGCCTGGGGCTTGAGGTGGGAGGAAGGGATAGGCAGGAGGAAGGACAGATTATGGAGGCAGGGACGTGTTGGGCCAGTTTTGTCATCCTAGGCCTCCTGCAGTGCTACAGCAATCCCACCTGAAGGTTGCAGGAACAGCATCTCATATTTCGCTTGGGGATCCTGCAGCCCAATGGTATCCATGCGGATTTCACAAGCTTCAAAGTCTCTCCTCCCCCAACTGCATCCAAAAACCAGCTCAGTTTGTCCCCGCCTCCCTAATCTGTCCTTCCTGCCGCCTATCCCCTCCTCCTACCTCAAGCCCCACCCCCATCTCCTACCTACCAGCCTCATCCTGCCCCCTTGACCTGTCCGTCCTCCCTGGACTGACCTATCCCCTCCCTAACTCCCCACCTACACTCACCTTTACTGGTTCCACCCCACCTCTTTGACCTATCTGTCTCCTCTCCAGCTATCTTCTCCTTTATCCATCTTCTCTCTGCCTTCTCTTCTCTCTCTCTTTATTTCAGAAACCCCTTCCCCACCCCAATTTCTGAAGCAGTGTCTGGGCCCGAAATGTCAGCTTTCCTGCTCGGCCTGCTGTGTTCATCCAGCTCTACACCTTGCTATTTCAGCATTCTGATGATATTGTGGAGGTCTCCAAAACCACTGTGACCCTGTTATTATGTTACAGAATGTAATATAGCCTCAATTGTCTGAAATAATGCATGCACGTCAATTCTTGCAATCTCTCAATTTTAAGCCTTCAGACTGAAGCTTGACTTCTGTCATTGTCACATGCTTTATTTGACCGACAATTTGCCCAGTGATTTTGCCTGTGGGAAAAGTATTCGTTTGCAATCCAGTCACTGCTGTATTCTAAATGCTGTTTCCTGTTGCAAACGCCAACTATCTTTCTTTACCAAGATGACAGGACAAAAATATAGGTCTAAATATTTTTGGTCGGAATATGGTTAAATATTAGAGGGGCATTATTTCCAATATTTGTACCTTGAAAAAGTTGGCAGATGTGGACTCAGTCTTGCAGAGGCCAACACTCAATATATGTGCCCACTTAATAAAATCATCACTGCATTTGCCAAGCTAAACTTTTGCAGCTGCTGTTGCGGACCGGTAACATTATCTGATGTTACAATTACTACAGCAGTGTTGCTGTACATCTTGCTGGCAAGGCTGTCTCTTGTTAAAGGGTAAGCATGCAAGCTGTTTCATTAAGGGTGAGATTCCAGCTGGATAAAACAAATAAATTAGGAAAGCAGCCAAGTGATATGCTAAAATATGATTACTGAGTAAATAAATCTGGGATCACATTGTTTGATGAAGTGCCTTTTACACCCGACATACCACTGAGAAATCAGATAATGAATTCAACTTTGTGCTTGATTTATGTGCTGCAACAGTGGACTATTTACAAAACACAAGATGATGCTAACGAGGTGCTGTCGTTTCCTTTGCAGTAGCAAAGAATTTGTATGATTTTACCAATTAATAAAACATCATTGTAATGAAGCAATTCCAGCAGACAATCTGAAAATTAAACCTTGAAAATATTGCTTGCAATATTAGCACTTAAACACATAGCATTGTTGCATAACACTTTGTATTCTACTATATGTATGTCTGTGATGGCTAATTCAGTTGTTAAAACTGTACTCCAGTTTTTTTCTAAGTTCTTTCAAACGTCAAATTACACTCTAGATAAAATTTTCAGATATTTCACAATGAGCTTCATTTAAATGGTGTTTTATATTTTGGTAGCTAATGAATATTATCCAGCAATTAAGAATTGATTGACTTATACAGATACTTTTCATCCTTATGATAGATATCTGTAGTCTTCAAGGACACCTTCCAAGTATATTTCATAACAAAAGTGTAGAATTTGCTTCTGCATCACAAATGAGACAAAATTCGGATCATTCGTGACTGTTGTTTGGTATCAAGTAATAGTGGTCTCTAATATGCCAGTTTAGAGAATACACATACTTCTAACACATTAATAAAAGTGCTCACGCATTCAATAAAAAGCTGTTGCAACTATACGGAGCAGATAAATCTTGATGCCAATCAATGTGCTATGCTGCCTTGAACACCGTCACTGCCATCTAGGAGCTCCAAGCTCTAGCTCATGCCCATTCTTAAGCTGACTGCGTTGAATTGTCAAGTGGTTCGTGCTTTCTGTTATGTAAGGCAGTTCATTCTTGAAAGGATTCACTGCTTTCATGAAATAGACTCCATCTATCAGGATACAAATTATTGTCCGAGGGATGAGCTAAGGGGTGTTAACATTTTAATGACTTTGCCGATGTTGTCAGGGTCTTTTCATTGTTGCTCTCGTACAAAGTCAATGTAAGCTGCTCTTTCCTTGGAAGCTTTATGGTCTTTTGAGTGGGATCTTATTTCCCTCAGGACATCGATTATAAATTATTACATTAATAGCAACTCCAAAAGGTTTTCAAAAACTTGCTCAATCTTCATAGACTTCTACCCTTAGCTTTTTATTTTATTCCAGCCAAATCAACTGGAGTCTGGCTCTGTTGTTTCCTTAAATGCCTAAACCTCTGTGTGTAGGCCTCTGGCAATATCTCATATATATTAAAAATGACAACATTGAATGTATCATAATCACTAGATGGTTTGCCTGAGGACTTTTAACACCTTCCTTGTGAAACACATCCTGAACTAAAATTGCTCAACTTTCTTATGGCCATTGTAGCTTTGTTGCAATTTTTTCAAATCATTGGAGGGAGAAACAATCAACTTCCTCCTCAGTGAATTTCGGTGCTTAGCGGTATTTCTTGTCAAGTTAAAAAAAACTGATATTTATTCTGACACTTCAAGTTTTCGTGCCATCCCTGTCTGTGTCCAAGTTTTTCTGTGCAGTTCAACTTCGCTTTGTAATTTGTTTAATTCCAGTTTCTCTGTGATTCTGTGAGAGAAGTAGACATGTACAGCATGGAAACACACCCTTTGTCCATGCTGACCAAGCATCCTAAATTAACCTTGTCCTATTTGCCAGCATTCAGCTCATATCCCTCCAAACCCTTCCTATTCATATAGCCATCCAGAGACCAGCCTCTGCCCTTCTTCTGGCAGTTCATTCTCTCAAAGCATCATCCTCTGCATCAAAAAGTTGCCCCTTGGGTCTCTTTTAAATTCCACCCCCCCACCTTAAACCTACGTCCTCTCGTTTTGGATTCATCTATCCTGGGGAATATAGCTTGATTATTGATTCTGTTATGTCCCCCATGATTCTATAAACATTTACAAGGTCACCGCCTCAACCTCTGCAATTCCAGTGCAAGTAGCTCCACCTTATTCAGCTTCTCCCCATAGGTCAAACCCTCCAATCTTGGCAACATCCTTGTCGATCTTTTCTGAACCCTTTCAAGTTTCACAACATCCTTCTTGTGGCAGGGAGACTAGAATTACATGCAGCATTCTAAAAGTGGCCCAACTTTTATCGTATAGTTGCAACATGACATCCCAACTCCTGTCCTCAATGCACTAATCAATAATGGCATGTGTACCAAATACTATTTTCACTATCCTGTCTACCCGTGACTCCACTTTCAGGGAACTATGAACCTGCACTGTCAGGTCTCTTTGTTCAGCAACACACTCCAGGAATTTGCCATGAAGTGTACAAGTCCTACCCTGATTTGTATAACCAAAATGTTGCTTCTCACATTTATCTAGATTCAGCTCCATCTGCCACTCTTCGGCCTTTCGGCTCATCTGACCAAGATCCCATTGTACTAGGAGGTAACCTTCTTTGTTGTCCACTCCACCACCAATTTTGGTGTCGTCTGCAAATTTACTAACCATACCTCCCTTCTGTATTCACATCCAAATCATTTATATCCATGATTAAAAAACTGTGGATCCAGCACATTGCTGGCCACAGGCCTGCAATCTGAAAAGCAACACCCCACTACCACCCACTCTCTCCTACCTTCTTGCCAATGTTGTATCCAAATAGATAGTTCTCCCTGTATTCCATGTGACGCAACCTTGTTAACCAGTCTATGGAAATTGTCGAACACCTTACTCAAGTCTACACAGACAACATCCATTGCTGTGCCTTTGTCAAAGAGCTTTGAAACTCGATATGTTCTTGTTCTTTCACTCTTGAGAACTCCTGAGCTTTTGCACTTCTTTTTCACTATCATTGCTCTTTTCATCTTGTTTTCATTCTCAAATTCAGGACTTTGCCTTTCAAATTCCAATTTTATTTGTTTCAGTTACATCTCTACCAGGAACACACAGCAGCAGCAGCATTTGCAGGGTATACAGTAGAAATTTGGCAAGGATTTGGACAGATTTTACAAACCCAGAACAACTGCTATCTCGAAGAACAAGGGCAGTACAGACATGGGAACACCGGCTGCAAGTTCATCTCCAAGCCACCCACCGTTCTGACTATCAGTGTTCCATCAGTGACACTGGATCACAATACTGGAACTCGTTAAAAGCAGTATTCTGGGGGTGTTTCATTTATAGCAGTTCAGATAGTCAGTTCTCCATACGTTCTTCGGAGCAAAATTCCCAGCTTCCTCCTTTCTTGTGTCTAAGGTGTTAAAATTTTCACTGGACTCTGAAAACATTTCAGTTTGTGTTTGTTTCCAAAAAAAGCAAATCACATTGTAAACATTTTAAAAAAAATTTCCTGTATTTTTGATTATAACCTGAAATGGGAAAAAAGGACTGTTTTAAGACTTAAGAATAACAGCACTTTTAAAGGCATGCCATGTGACAGTGCTGTTTGTACAGTTGTTTGTTCAAACAGTGCGGAATGTCTTGTTGCAGACAAGCTGGAGCCAGGACCGCGTAAATGAATGGAGTTTCAGCCAGCGATGGGTAGCTGATTGATCTGGGGAACAGTGACACAGTAACAAAAAGAAAGGTCTCTGCCTGCCAGAAACTGTGATTGGATCCCAGGTTACCAAATAATGTGAGCATGTCAATGCTTAAGTGAGAAGCCAATGGAAGCCCAGGAAAGGACGAAGCTGTCCTTCTTTCTGCGGCGAACATAAACTTCAAGCTTGAAGAGTATCAGTTTATTTCTCTTCATTAAGTGATTTAACTGTGGCTCTTAGCCAGTAAATCAGAGATGTTAAGAGAGTGAACCAGTCACACTACACTTCTGGCAAGCAAGTAAGGGGCTTAGACAAGGAAAATCAAGAAGCAGCAGGACCTGACAAGCTAAAAATATCATCTCACTGAACCTTGTGGACAGAGATCATTGAATCGCTTTCCCAGTTTCTCCCTCCACCCAAAACATTTTTTTTCCCCAGTCAGTAGATGAGAGTAGAAAGAAAGTTTCACAACAGAGTTAGAGTTTCAACTAGCAGAGTTCTATGTCAATGATTCTTTTGTAATAAATAATAATTCTTGTTAAGTACCGAAGAATCTCGTCCATGATTTTGTTAATCTGGGTTCAAAAAACACTGGCAAATTTGGGAAATTTGTGCATTTTGATAAAACCTTGAACTTTTGTGATAGCTCAGGAAAAAGCAGGACTTGATTTCCAGCATGCTGTCACAGGAAAAGTAACAACCCAGGTTAGTCTCTAAATTGGCTCAATTGAGAGACACTAAATTTGTTTCCAGGCAGATTTAACAGAAGGTCCCTTCTCTCCCTCTCAACTACACCCAATTTGCTTTGAATTAAAGGAGGCCATTTAAAACCTAATTATCCTGTATTGCTTGGAACAGTTGATATTTCCATCAAAGAACATTTTTGCATTTAGATTGCGACATTTGGCTAAGATTATTTTGATTGAATTTTGAAGATTTCCTGAAACAATGTTATTTTTTGCTCTCACAAATTCAATTTCATTCATTGCAGGAGTTAAAATGTTTGAAGCAGCTAATTTATTTTGCCATGTAACATCTATTACAGGCATTTTTAAAAAAAATCCAAGCCAACTGACTTTACTTTTAACATTGCTTGTGTTTTGTCTGATTGCACATCTTGCAGTTGAAGTATTTAAGTCTAGATATTGTCCTCATACAAGCATTTTAGTTAATGCAAGAAGAACACAATCATCCAGTCCAATGGTTATCAGCTATTTCAAATAAGCCATTCAAATCACCAAGTCACTTTTTGATGAAATTGTTTTCAGTAAAAGCTTGTGAAGTAACAAGTAAACTGTTTCAGACAGGCTTCCCTATTGAATACACTGACAATGCATTTTGGTCATCATTACAACAGAAAAATAGGTTCCCGTCAGAGGCAGAGCTGACTGCAGATATTGTGAGATTGGATTCATTCTAATTATTTGGCAATAATGCAGAAATATTTATGTTCGTCACAACTTGTCTTTTCCAAATAGAGAACGGGAAATTGTCAGAGAATCAATAAATCTGAAACCAAACATTTTGGAAGTCATAAAAGGAATGAGAACCGCAGTAAAAATTCCACAAAATTTCAAGATTCCAAGTGGTTGAGTTTTGAATTCCACATCTTGCAAACTCACATAAGGCATGCCGTTGCCGTTTTTCATGAACCCCATTTTTTAAAAAGAAAACAAGCTGTGTCAGTTACCTTGGAACAACTCAAAAGTTCTTTACAATTGAATCAGATACTGTTTGTGTTAAGTGCAGGCACTACCATAAAGGAGATAATGCAGCAATCAATAGTGCAAACAGCAAGGCCGCAGAAACAGCTCTGAGAAGTGACCAGAGAGTCTGTTTATGTGAGTGAACCGCACAGGATGTACAACAGTTTAGGACAGCGGATATGTTAAGTTTCATTGATGAATACTACTATCAGTTGAACTGGGTCCACATGCTTCAATAAATATCAAAGTATATAATGCTGGTCCAGTTTGATGGACAATATTTACGTTGGTCTATGCCTGGTAATTATTGACTATCACCCTTGGCTCAGTGATAGGTTGTGGGTTCAAGTCATGATCACTCAGATTAACTTTTAAATCCAAATTTGAGTTAAACTTAAGCTCCATCAACTGCCATAATGGAATCTGAATCTGCATCCTGAGCCTCTGGATGATCAGACCAATCACATTACCACAATGTCACCATCTCTTATTTTCAGTGGATTTATGGGTAAATCTTCAAGACATTGATGTGATGTTTCTCCACCTGTAATTGTGTGGAGTCATCCAACGCATAACAGAATGGCTGCATTTCAGTTCAGCATTTTTTTTACATTGACAATTACTCACTAATGACTGTAATCGTCCATCTGGGAAATTCTGTGTCACTGGTCTTGAGTTCTATGGGTCGATGTGTAACTGATGATCTTGATCTAAGAGGCAAATCTCTGATCTCACATTTGGCATGTATTTCTGGGAGGTCAAAGTGGTCATTGGACTTGAGACATACTTGGTATTCCTTTCTCCAGTTCCTTTTCCATACTTCCACTTGCTGACAGATATTCTTGAAGAATTGCGCCCCTCCAAACAGCAGTTTCCTCCAAAATGAGCAACTCCCACGCATAAACACCCAGTTTGCAGATCTTGAGAGTAGGCTTCAGGGAGTCTTTGAAATGTCCCATTTGTTCGCATATTGTCTGGATGCCTTTCCTGATCTGAGTGAAAATGATTTGCTTTAACAGTGAGAACTCAGGCATCCTAAACATGTGGCCAGCTCAGTGGAGTTGATTTTGGATGATCATGTCCTCCCAGCTGATGTAGACATTCTATCTTAAACAGTATTGATGGTACTTCTTAAGAGGTAGCACCTATATGTAGCCCAAGTTTGCAAGTACACAAGAGTCAAAAGGATAACTACCGTTTACAGAAGGATCTTGCTATCAACAGATGTCAGAATCAAAGACTCTCATCCTAAGACAATACTCACCAATTAGATGTGAGGTTGAATCTCTTCACTGAAGTTACCAGAGGTCAGCATGAGACAGGAGTTAACTTTCCAGACAAGGGGAATGTTTCATGTTTGTAAGCATTTCTTCATTCATGTTAAAAGAGGGATGAACTGATTTTGACCTGGGATGGGGTGAGTATAGAATTTGAGTCTTCTTGTAGTTCAGGCTGAGACCAGTTCTTCAGTCTGCTTCCAAAAAGGAATTAAGCAAGGCTTCAAACTTCTCTTCCGACATAGCTGTGATGACATTTTCACACATACTGAAATTCCACAAGTGAGTTCAATGCTATTTTCTTCTTAGAATTCAATCTGTTGAGAGTGAAAAGATTTCAGTTCATCCTGTAGACAATGTCCACATTACTGGGATGCTTTTATTAGACAAGAAGAAGAATGGTGGCAATGAAGTTGGAGAAAAGGATAGGGTCAATGGCACATCTGTGCTTGACGAAAAGGATTCCATGATAATACCATCAATGAGAAGTGTCTCTGACAGGTTGTCATGAAGAACTTGGAAATTATTGATGCATTTCACCAAACAGCCAGTCTTTGACAAGATCTTACAAAGCATTTCCTGGTTGATTGAGTTAATGCATTGTCAAAGATATTCATTATAATTATTTTAAATGTCATTCTGTAAGACTTCCATCAATGGTAGTGCACTTGACTGCTTCTATTCATGTCCAAATATATAATTATGGTTTTTGTTGGGCTGTTCTATTGCAGAGATGGTATCCCTACCTCTAAAACAAGAGGCAGGCTCCAAGTCCTACCTCCTGAGAAGTGTTACAACATTTCTGAACAGGATGGCTGGAAGATATAATGTTGGTTCAGTTCATGGTAAGTGCACATAAACTTGTACTACAAAGACATGGCCCTTGTCTGTCAATTGTGAAATAAATATTGAATACATGGAGGGAAATTGTCAACATAGTACCATGAAATCTTTTACAACCACTTGTGGGGGCAAAAGGGACATCAGTTTATTGTCACACACAGAAGACAGTACACATCTGATAGTGCAGCATTCCGTCAATACAGCACTGAAATATCATCTGAGATTGTGGGAGGTGGGGCTTGAACGCTCAATGTATCACTGAGCCAAGGGTGACAGTCAATAGCTACTAGACATAGATCTCAACCTTGAATATATTTAGTGGCCCAGCCTCTGCAATCCTTTGGGTTAAAGAATATGCCAGGTACACCAACCTTTCAGAGAACGAAGTCCTCCTCATCACTGCCCTAACCAAGTAACCTCTTGCTGAGATTATATCCTCTGGTCCTAGACTCCCGCTTTGGGAGAAACAGCTTGTGTGAAATGTCTAAAAATCCTGTGTCACAACAAGGTCGCCTCTCGTTTTTCTAAACTCCAATGAGTATCGGCCTACGCTCTCAACTTCTCCTCATAAGACAATCACTTCATACCTGCAATGAACCCATTCAATTGTTTCTAAACTGCCTCTAATACAATATATCATTCTTTCGGTAAAATGATCAAAACAGTGTTCCAAATGTGGTCGAACCAGTATCTTCTATAATTTTAACCTGTCCCTTCTTTTATTTTCAATTCCTTTCTTCAAAAAGGCTGACATTTGCCTTGGTTATTACCTGAACTTGGGTGCTAGCTTTTTGTGGTTTATGCACAAGCACTCCTAAATCTCTCTAAATGCTGTGGCTTTCTGCAATTTTCTTCATTAAACAACGTTCAATTTCCCTTTTCTTTTTGATGAAGTGCATAACTTTGCACTACATCATATTCCATCTACTCAATTTTTGTCCACTGTCGAGATTGCTCACACAAAGTCTTGGCATCATCCTCACCATTTGCCTTCCCTCAGTTTTGTGCCATCCACACATTTGACTTCTCTCATATAGGTTACTAATATATGTATAGATATTGTAAATAATTGTGTCCCAAACATTGATCTTTGCTGCATTCCACCAGTTACAGACTGTCATTCTGAAAATGCCCCCTTTATCCCAACACTGTCTTTTACTCATTAACCAATTCTTTATGCATGCTAAAACACTATCCACAACACCATCTACAACTATCATTTTATTTTTGAACCCTTCCCTTTTTACTTAAGTGTGTTACATAGGCAGTTTTCCGATACTCTGCAACTTCTTCAGAATCTAAGGTTTCTTGGAAGACAGTGAGAGCACTATCTCTGTAGAGATGTCTACATCTCCCCATTTCAGCCTCGCTACCTTGGGCTTACCACTAATAATGACCAAATTGCATGCATTTCCCCTCAGTTTGATGTGATCCTCAACTTACTTGGTTAACCATGGTTGGGTTATTCACTTCATAGAATCCTTCTTCTTCTCTGGAACACATTTTTCTCTGCAGCCGTGAACTGTTTTCTGAAATGTCTGCCATTGTTCTTCAACCGTCTTCGCTGCTAAACCCCTTTCCCAGTTCACTCTGGATAATTCTCACTTCATTCCCTTCAAATTACCCTACCTGTCCATTCTAGGTACCATTAGCTAAGTAGCTGCCCACTGATGCTGCCACGATATTTTGTTTTTTTTGTAATTTACATTTCCCCTCGACTAAACTCTCCCACCCCTCTAATTTATTTAAAGCCCTACATGTTCAATTTGTCTGCACACTCCAAATGAAGCCCTTCCCAGCCAACAACTTCCTTCCTACGTAGTACAGGAACTAAAACCTATTTCACCCACACCGATATCTGAGCTACATATTTACATTAGCTACTCCATGTCAGTTTGCCTGTGACTCAAGTCATAATCTCAAGATTGTTGCCATGGAGTTTCTGCTTTTTACTTTACCTCTGAACCATTCAAATTATGTTAGCGTTAATTCCTTTCTTGTCCTGTGAATGTCATTAGCACCAAAGTGAACGATGACAACCCGACCCCTTCCCTCCATCTCCAATATCCTCTTAAGCTCTCTTTACCCTCAATGGGTTCAGTTCCTGTGGTGGTGGTGGTGTGGGGGATTGACCAAACTGACCACTATTTCCCCAATATCCTCTCCCACCCCCTTAACGCTGGCATTGGGCAGCCAATTCAACCTGCTGAAGAGAACAGCATCCAACCCCCAACTTATACTCAGAAAGAAAAACAGAAATTGCTGAAAAAGCTCAGCAGGTCTGGCAGCATCTGTGGAGAGAAATCAGAGTTAATGTTTCAGGCACCTGAATCGTATTATTCCCTCATCATGGCTCCATTCCTTGCTCCTCCCCATACTTGAATAGCTGCCTGCATCGTGGCGCAGTGGTCAGCTTGGTCATTCTCCCTGCAGTCCCCACTATCAGCCACACAGCTTTCTAGAACCTCATAACCATTGGACAATTACAGGGGCTGTGGCACCTCAAACATAATCCCGGGTCCCTACACCTTTTGCACCTGCAATCACATACAGTTCCTGATCACAGGCCAGGTGTGAATGAACTGTCTGAGGAGTGTGACCACGTCCTGGAGCAAGGTGTTCAGGTAACTTTGTATTTCCCTGATGTGGTGCAATGTGTGTAGCACAGACCCTGACCCCTCCTCAACCCCAATTCAAAGCTCCTCAAGCTGCAAGCAATTACGACAGATACCAATCTGGATCACATCCATATCTAGTAGCTTCCACATGGATCAACAGATCACCCGTACTGCCATCATTCTTGTATTTAATTTAATTAATCAATTACTCTAGACTCCTCGCTTTTTACACTTTTTGTGTAAAAACATCACCGGGATTAATCTTAAACCTAACCAACTATGTTCAATAAAAATAAGAGAAAAGACAACAGACCACAACACAAACTCAGGATTTTACCTTCACTGTAAAGCCTCAAAATAATTACCAGTCCAACACAGCAATCAACTGCTTTCCCTGTGTGTTCCTCACGGTGGGGTTTGTGATGCTATTCCTTTACTGGTGTCACTGTACGTAGGTCCCTCAACCTGTGCCTTTTATTCTCTCCTGCTCACCCTTTACTCTGGGGAGTTTACTTCTTGCAATAAATCTGAGTTAATGCACCACGGTCCTCCTTTGCCCAGAATTGTTACTTTGAACCAAATTTCCAACTACATTCCCTGGGGTAAAGTCTTCACTCACACCAATGGAGCAGTGCAAAAAAATCTTTCTTATATGGATCTACTGAGTACCACTTCTTAGCTAGAGTGATCAGCACCTCAGTCAGACACAGAATTTCAGATGCAAACTACCACAATCTTAGGATTGCGACTTGAGTCACAGGCAAACTGGCAGAGGCTAAATAATGTAAACGCGTAGCTCAGATACTGGTATGCATGCAATGGGATCAGTTCCTTGGGTTCTGCACCAGTCCTGGGGTCGAAAGAAGCTGTTCTGCTCAGAAGGTCTTCATTTGGACTGTGATGGGACTAGCATGCTGGCAAGCTGAACAAGTAGGGCTCTCGGGAAGACTGTAAAAATATTAGAGAGGGAAAAGATGGTTTGGTAAAGGTGCAAGGTAAACCTCGAAAGCAAAAGCTTGAGAGGGCAGCTATTTGGATAATGGTACCTGGAATGGACAGGAAGAGTAACTTGAAAGGAATGAGATTAAAATCAGATGGAGTGGACTGGGAAAGGAGCTTAGCAGCAAAGAGGTTGAGAAACAACAGCAGACATTTCAGAAAATACTTCATGGTTCATAAGAAAGATACAACAAGAGAGAAAGCAGGATTCTATGACTAGGATAATCTAACTGTGGTTATAACAGGGAGGTTGAGGATAACTGCCTCTTTTAATTCAGCTATTTTAAACTTACTTTAAGGCTCTTGTCTCAATGTGACTTACTGAAATTGAAATTTGAAGAGATACAAGATAAAATTCTCACTTGCAATCATACTTCCAGCTGTACTCACTCGACATTTTTCTCACTCGAAGTCTCTGCTCACATTGACCTTGCTCCTGTTGGTCTACAGAAAGTGAACCAGATTCAAACTAACTACCTCTGGCTGTAAAAAATAAATATGCAAAACAAAATCAAGCAGGGCCTGTCATTAAATTTATATGGATCTCCAGGCATGCCATACTTTCAAACCACCCAATTTGCCCCATCTCCCTGCTCCAATTTTGACTCAAAATTGATTATCGGGGTCCTGACCTCAGTTCATCAGTCTGCTGCAGAACTACTGCTGGTTTCTATTTATTTTGCTCATACGTCATCACCACAGCTCCCAGTGGCAGTGTTTTTTTACAGAATAAGATTGAAAGGACATATTTTTCAGATTTTTGTTGTATATAAGCTGTTTCAATAAACATTTGACAATTTTATTTGAGCTGTCTTTCTAAGGAAGGAAATGTTGTTTTCATCTCACAACTCAACAACAATTGGGCTGGTGACGCTACATCACCAGGCATTTGGGGATAATTAAGTAGCACTGCATACACATTTTGACCTTTCTCTTCCGTCAACAAAAGAGATTTTCAATTTAAAAGCTGACTCAGTTTATTCAACATATCGTTTGAAGGGTCAGCTAAAATTAATGAATTCTAAACTTTTCAACTAGAACTTGGAAACAATTTTGTGTGCTAAATACATTAAAATTAAATGTGTTAAGATGCTTGACACTCATTAATTTATTTTGAAATGAAGAAAAGAATCCATTGTTAAATATTAATTTGAACTCAATTCAAAAATATTTGTGCAAACTTGCTCCTAATTTGCCTGAGAGTATCATTGGATTTTTAGATTGTTTTTCCTATATTTATATCAAACATTTCAGCTATGGTTAGCTGTATCTCCAATTCGAGATGTAAAAATAAGTCTTATCTTAACTGTATTTCGGGTTTTAAATTTTAGTGTCTTTTATTTATGTTGACTGATAAAATTTCGCAGCCTAGTTTGTGCACGTACTTCAAATTTTCTTTGTGAATGAATGAATGACTACTTTTTAAAAAAATTGCTTTATATATATCAGTACACTTGGCAGTGAATGCCTCATTTCAGCGATCAATCCTGACATGCCCTCGCTCTTCCCTTATCTTTTCGCAAAGCACAACAATTGGTTTCTGCTGAAATGCATCTGACATTCAACTGCCTGCACATTTGACACGAGATTTCTGGCAGACCATATACAACTGCACCATTTATTTAAAATCTCTTTTTTTGTCTTGAGCAAAGTTCAATTTTGTATTTTCTATGAACAAGTCAAAATCATTTACAGATGCTGAGGAAAATGAAGCCAACCCTCGTACCTCTCTCAAATGTAAGACCGAGATAACGCCAATTAACACCCAGCTACTTTCCTATCATACCCCTATATTTCTTCTGAGAACATATGCTTCAGTTTTTTTTATAACAAGCTTCCTGTGAATGATCTTATTGAATGTTTGTATTGGTAGGTACGAGCAGTTTCCTCAGTTTCCGGTCCAGTTTCATGAATTAGTTTCATCAACCTTACCTGAAAACAACATATTGTAAACCTAAGAGGGTAAAATGGAGCTGAGGTACAGTACGGTCATGATTTGATTAATGGATACAAAAGATTTGAAAGTGTGTTCCCTGAACTATTGGGTGCCCTTTGATAAAATGGATAGCAGATTGATGCAAAAAGCCACCTTTAATACAACAATTGTCAATAGTTTTTGAGACAACTTGTTGGCCTTCGAATGAAATAATAAGCAATCTGATCACAACAATTGATCTATTTCAATTTTTTAAAAAATCACAACTCCCTTTGACAAAGAAACAATAAATGTATCTCTTTTTAAAGAATTTAAACACATTTGTCAACAATCAGGACAACTTGTCAATCTCAGTTAGCCAAATAGGTTTGTGAAGTGACAAATGGCTGTGATGGTCACAGTTGAAGAACTATCCTAAGTTACCCCTGTGTTGCAGGTAAAGACTTCTCTCATTCCAAGCACCACAAACCCAGTTTTAAAAAACTCCAAAGCAAAGAATTTCAATCAGCCTACAAAAGTAATAATCACACAAAAATAAGTTCAACTGTCAACATCTTTGCAATGATTAACCTTCAATTCAGTGGCTGCAATGCTCAGAACTGAAAGGATGGTGCTGAGATGAAAATGAGTACAAGAAGGCAGTGTGACGTAACTGCCACAAAGTACGGCATATCCAGAACAATTGCTGGCTGCAATGAGAAAACAGGACAGTGGGAGTTACTGCGTGCACACATTCTGTGCCCCGAGAGCATCTCAGAAGAGGTTTTAGCCCTGACTGCAGCAGTGAATCCCTGTAAAACCAGTCATTAGTGTGCAGATTAAGTGAAACACATGCCTTAATGTTGAGGTTGGTTGGCTCGCCGAGCTGGTTTGTTGTTCCACAGACATGTGCTGGGACTTCTAGGATAAGGTGACTCATCAATTCGACTGGGGCAAACCAAAATCCTGGGTTAAGCTAAGCAGAGGCAAGCACGGGAATTCCTAGAAGCCTGGCACTCCACGAAGAAAGCCATTAATAAACACATAGAGATCGACCCCATACACACTCCATAATGAAGGAAACTGAGAAGTGAGTTAATCCAGCTCAACGGGCTCCAGAGTTTAAAAACCAGGCAGGAAAACACACCAATGCTTCATCGGGGGCTGCACTGAGGATGTTACCAAGCAATGAAAACCCACAACTCGAGCTACAAATCTACTCCAAAACCTTATATCCTTAGTGTTATTTGGATATTGTATATCAAGAAAGGGTGACCACATTATCACAAGGTGAAGTGATGAAGTCATTAGATACATTAATGTACACCAGGGTAAACCAAACTCTACTGCTCAGCAAAGACAGGATCCTTCCACTACAGAATGCGTTGAATGCCACAGTGGCAGTAAAAAAAGATTGTGTACATCTAGAATGCGACCTTGCGTTAGGACAGGATTGACAAATCTTCTTGACAATGACCTGGCAGGACCTAACGTGATGGCACTCCCAGTGATCTCTGGGATGCCCATTGAGGGCCTGCAGGAGTAAGTGCCTGGCATTTTCATAGACAGTGAGGGGTCACATGGTCCATGGCCAATCAATGGAATCTGAGGTGACACTGCAAGCAGAAGACTCTATGGTCTGCTTTCTGAAACCTGTATCGGAAGGCTCAACAATCTCAATATATTCCTTTCAGAAACAAGGTCTTTCTTCTCCAAGGTGGAAATAAAGACAATTTGCTGGTAGCAGCCCCACAACCTGACCCACTGTTAAAAGCACAAGCTCAGACTGAAGCTGGGGCAAGAAGCAGTTCCATGGTGCTATTACATTAAAAATAAAGGTCCTGATGAAGAAATTGGTCTGCAAATGGAGGGTGGACAGTGATCTACCAGGTAGTGGTGACTACGAGATACTGTGTGGAAATTATAGCTAGCAGCTGAAATTCTGATGGCTGGGAAATCTCAGGCAGGCTTCCACCTGCATTTTGGCTGGTTGTAATTTCACAAAGGCTCCATCTTCAGTCAATTCGCTGAATTCTATGCATTTAAGTCCACCTAGTGGATCTACAAAAACCATGCCTGAAAGGAACATATTGAAGAGATGAGTTAAGACTCCAAAATGAGAACTTCATGCAGCAGCATCATCTTAAACTGCTAGGTACCAGGTTACTGCCCAAAATTACGTTCTCTTTTCAAAAAGCACAACAGATGTTCATCACTTTCATTCAAACCATTATAAATATCTCAGTTAAAGCCAAAAAATGTCAAATCAATCCTTTATCAGAAATGTATGCCTGAAATATTCCGTTATTTATTGTTAATGACGAAAACCTAAAATGGACAGTTATGCCCTAAGTTGTCCCTTATAACTTAAGGTGAAACAGAATGTCGTGGAATGCGGACAGTGAATTCTAATGAACTCTGCCCATGGAGACAAGTCCATGAAATTTGATTCCTGAGGTAACAAATGCCTACAGTGGAATCCACAGAAGCTCCAGTGTTAGTTTTCACATCTTGACAAAAAAGAACTGCAGCTGGCCTAGCTGAATGCAGACTCAAAAGACTCACATATGGAGGGCCTGGGGAGGAAGGCTAAAACAGCAACCGCAGTTCCACTCAGAGGGAAGAACTGTTTTCTATTAAATATGTTACCCACCAACCAGATTGGTGGTGAGAGCACACTTCCTGTTTGAAAGAATGGGTCTTATAGATGTTTGAAGACAAGGGAGTCACAAGATGGTGCCCCGAAAAATTTCAGTTCGATGATGCTCATGGGATGAAGTGAAGGGATTGAAGGCTGGAAATCCCACTATTGTCTAAGTGGGAGAAGAGAGGCTGGAGAATAAATGGTAGCAATTTCCGCCTTTCGCTACATTGCTGAGATTGTGGTGTAATTGTTAAATGAGTTGTAAAGTATTTTTGGCAGTGTAACTTGTTGACCGGGTGAACAACCTTTTTGCAGTTAGGAATATTAGTTAGCTTCTAGGTCAGGATGAAATTACACAGGAGAGAGTGCAAAGGAGACTCACAAGGATGTTGCCTGGGATGGAGCATTTGGAGTCGAGAATGTTGAGGGGGAACTGATAGTGGTGCATATTATGATGAGGGGTACATCAGTGTGAATAAAAAGCTGCTGTTTTCCTGAGTTGAATAGTTGATAATAAGGGCCATATTTTTTCATGTAAAAGGCAGGTTTACAGGGAATTTGAGAAACAAAAAATTTATACCCAGAAAGTGGTGGAATGCATGGCCTGGTAGAATAGTTCAAATACTTAGATGAGCACTTGAAGTCTCGTAACATTCAAGGATATGGGCCTAGTGCAGCAAAGTGGGACCAGTGCAAGGAGTAAGAGATAACAAAGTGTGGAGCTGGATGAACACAGCAGGCCAAGCAGCATCTTCGGAGCAAGGTGCTGCTTGGCCTGCTGTGATCATCCAGCTTCACACTTTGTTATCTTGGATTCTCCAGCATCTGCAATTCCCATTGTCTCTCCAGTGCAAGTCGTGATATGTTTTTGGTGGTATAACCCTAATGCACTAAAGGGCCTGTTTGGTACTGCAGAATATCACGGTTCCATGAATGTTTCTTTGTTATAGTAAACAGTCTTAACACGTGAAATCCCGTCTTTGGGAAATTCATATCTCCTCTTAAAAGTTGTTGGTCTCTATGGAGATCATTCACATTTCGAGCAAGCTGGATACTTGGAATAATGTTTAGCTTTCCTAAGTTGAATTTAATTGCTGTTACATTTGGACCAGACAGAGGTCTTTAGACTGATTGCATTCCTAACAGGTTGTTTCCATATCAAAGGATATCCACTTCCCTATCAACTTTTGCAGCTTCTTCATAAAAACTTCAGTGAAACTAAGGCTCTAGGCAAGAGAAGATTGTGAAATGATTTAATCGAGATATTCAGAATCAGGAGGAGTAGAAACAGAGTAGACCACTTCCCATGTGAAACAGTAAAGAACCAAATAATACTGATAAGTTAAATGGTAACATGAAGAAAAGTTTGTTTCTACAGGAAGTGCTTGGGATCTGGAAATGCAATGCCTGAGTACATGGTGAAGGTTTATTCATGGATTCCAATGTCGAAGGAAAACAGCAAAGGAATTAGCTTGGCTGCTCTTTCAGACAGACTGAATTTCCTCCTTTCATGCTCTAATCATTCTGTGATTCAATGTAAACATAGATTAAGAAACAAAATCATAAGGGTAGCACCTCATCACTAGTGTAACACACCCATACTGATTTTGATTTTTACTTCCTTTAATAGCAATCTACAATTGGGACTCATAGTCCAGTGGCAGCATGACCTGGCAGGGGGGCCAGGGACTCATAGTTTCTGAGCAAGTGTGGGTTCAGCGCCAACAGCAAAATGGGTCCAGCAGCGAAGAGATGGTGCCTAAAGTGGGGTGACTCCCACATTGGTGATGTTGGCGCCGAAGGCATGCCAGCAAGGATGGGGTCAGAAAGGCTGATATTCTGAGATTTCTACTTACTCATTTTTCTAATTTATTCCTATGACCTATAAAGTTGGACTATTTATTTCTTTATTTTTCCTTTTTGTTTGTTTCCTAAGAATTTGAGTTCAAATATCTTTACCTACATACCTTTTGTACTTAAGATGACACTGTAATGCAGTAACTGTAATCTTTCCACTTTATCTTTTAAGTACCTTGTGATAATAAAGCTAATTCAAATACATTTTAATTTCATTCTGCAGATCAAGTCTCATATGCAGGATTTCAACCTTTTACATCTACTTCATAGTCAAACTATGTTATTGATAAGGAACCTGGAGAGAGTATCCTTAAGTGAATGATCAATATCTTCTACATCTTTGCAAAACCTGGAAGCTCTACATTTAAAGCATATTGATGAGACTCCAAACGAGTAAACAGACCACAGAATTTTCAACAAAAAAAAATTATTTCTCACTGACTCATCAGATCAGAATAATCTAGCAGGATATTGATGAGCAGTTGTCAGTCTTCAGAAACTTCCCATCTCACCTAACTTCCAAATTGAGGACAAACCTATTTAGACTATTTTCACACAGGGAATAGTAAGAGGTGGTCTTGAAGAGAGAGTCTAAGAGCAACAATAACTTAAATCCCAAGAAGTTTCAGAGGACCATAACAAACCAAATTTGACCTCAATCCACAGAAGAAAATATGACAGCAAATGGTCAGAAATGTCAACAAGATTGGCTTTAAATAGCATCTTTGAGCAGAAGAATGAAATCAAAGACAAATAGTTTAGGAGGGGTATTTCAGAGTTTAGTGTCTCTGCAGTTGAAGACATGGTCACTAACTGTGGAGCAATGAGTCTCAGTGATGCTCAAAAGGCCAGAACTAATAAGTGCAAGTATCTCAGAGGGTTGTGGGCCTGGAGGAGATTGCAAAGATAGGGAAGGGAGAAGTGAAGAAAAAATGACAACTTTGAAATCAAGGTGTTTCTGAACTGGGTATCAATATAGGTCACCCAATGCAACACTGATAGGAGAGTGGGACTTGGTGCCAGCCAGAGCATGGAAACCAGGTTTTAGATGAATTCTGGGATAGGATTTAGGAGTCTGTTAGAAAAGGCATGGATAAAGATTTTAGGATCAGGCATGTTGAAGGATTTGGGCAATGCTAAAATCACAGAGATGCTGTGGATATGCAGTCAGCTCATCTCTGCATCAAATTTGTCACAATTTACGTGAACAATCTGTTTTATTGACAGACAGTTATCAGAAATGCAGCAGCCAGACAACAGAGTTTATGCGAGGATCAAAGATAATGGTTTTGTTCTTTCCACATTTAAGTGGAGGAAACTTCTACTTGTTCAGTATTGTACTGCAAGTCAAATAAACATTTTGTTAAATCCTCTGATAATGATTGAGTAAGAAAGGTGAAGACAAGGTAGAGCTGGTTGGCATCAACATGCATGAAGATTTTTGATATATTTTTGGTTGATGATGATGAAAAGCAATAGGATTGAACATTGTTGGACCCCAGAGGTAATAGGAATTGGGAAGAAAAAAATGCTGCGGTTACATGGAGATTACTAGCAGTGGAGCCATGTGTGTGCAGTCCTGGCCAGCTGGACAAAAGGAGAAAGACACTGGAAAGTGTCTTTGCAGTGGTCAGCCGCATCTGAATCTGCAGACAGGGTAACAAGGAGAAATTATTTATCTTTGTCATGCACACATGACAAGACAAAGCTATTTATGATTTTGACAAGAGTAATTTCAGTACAACAACTGGAGGTACCTGATTGGAGGGATCCAAACATGGAGTTGCAAGAAAGATAATATTTTCAAAGACTTTGGTGAGGAAATGGAAGTCACAAATTGGGGCAGAAATTTAAAAGGGTGGTGGGAACAGAGATTGGGCTTTTCAGGCAAGGTGTGACAGCGCTGTTCTCTCTAAGCTGCAATCGTCAAAGATTCCTGCACAGGTTGTAGACAGGCAATCAACCTAAAGATACCAATGTATGTCAACATGATGGCTGAAAAGGTTTTTCACGGCGTGCACACCCAAATGCAACAACCACACTAGACAAAAATAAATTCAAGATACATTAATGCTGATGTCCATTTTAAAAGAGAATGGATGGTGCCTGAAAAGAGTGAACTATGCATATTATCAGCTAGTGCCATGGCCAGTATAGAAATTTGTGTGTCCAGTAATTTAGTAGGAATAGCATCTAGCGGGGTTCATGGACAACATGGGCTCGGATAACCTCAACGTGAGATATGAGAAACTAGAAAAAGATGCTTAGTCAGGTTCAGTAGGAAACAAACTCTTTCTTTTTAGTGAAATATCACAGCTCAATTTGAGATTACCAAAAAATAACATTACTGGAGATTAACACCTAATTTAAACATTTAGGCTTAAAAATAACACAAGCTATTTAGGTTCCAAAATGCAAAAATCTATTTCAAAGCAAAGTATGGAAATATTCCAAGTTCTTTTTAAAGAAAAAAAACAACTCTTTTACATCCTGCTGAATGCGCAATCATGCAGTTGGTTTAGTCTGTTAAAATCATCAATTAATGAAACTTGTCAGATACAATGTTGTGACTCCAAACAGCCAATGTAATATATTTAGTCACTGAGAGGCCTTGAGTAGATTCACTACCATAAAACCTGCTTATTCATATTAATTTATGTGGAAATCCTTCTGGGGGAAGCATGCCGACAGAAGATCTTAAGCAGCGGTTGACTCAATAAATCGGTTGATTATGTATTATTTAATAGCTATTTCCATTATATCTGAGGTACACGATGGTTTCTTGTGAGACAAAAGACTCAATAAGAAGCAATTACATGTTAATGTTATTTACGTAAACTTAGCACTAGACATAGAACGAGTGAAAACACTGTTTAGACCCCACTCCTCTCAGGACCAGACTTTTTTATTCAAACAGGTACAGCTTATCACAAACCGGCAGTTACCCATTCATTGCTAACACCCTGATCCAATTGTTTTTAGCTTATTTGCTTTGCAACAGAGATTTATAGTATCAGTCTTTCACCAAAATAAACTTTATGAAATTTCAGTTTGTGCTATGTATGGATGGCATAAGCACTTTGGTCTACGGAGTATTTGAGTGTCTTTGACGCTGCAGAACTCTCAGAGCAAAATCAACAAAATTATCTTGTGAAGAGAAATCTTTGTTAAGCTAATAAGACTGGACATTATAAATGAAAAAGAGGACTAAACCACCAATAAGATGAGTTCACTTCTAATATGGAACTAATTACTACACTGAATTGCTATCCAATTTTGATGATCTATGTCCTTGACAAAACTGACAGATGTTAGATGCAATTAAAGTAGATAAACTAAATTAGTATCAGGCTTATGATGTGGAATCCAACTGGGATCAGACTGCTAAAGCACTTTGTTTATGATATTCTTATTTTCACTAAACCATTACAGAAGGGAAACTTTCAGATGATTATTTTCAGCTGAATTTGAACCGAAGTCTCAGAGATATAAGCATGATGTACTTCTCTCCTCTGCCATCCAGTTAAGTGAAAACATTATCAGGATCTTTATTGCTGTTGAGCTGCTTTCTTCACAATTTAGAAAGGACGGTTGATAATTTAAACAGTGTTTAACTTTTACTGCTGATTTTAGGATCATGCCTTATGTGAGAGGTATGGCACACAGCTGTTCAATGCCATGGGTTTTCGCACATCTGCCCCAACTACATGTTACTATCATGCTTTTAAATAGATAGCAGCTTTTCAAACCAAGTTTATGCTTCAGAAAAAAAGATCAGCTTTATAATAAGCTGATGATTTTTTTTAAAGGTTTGCATCCATTGGGTGTTGTTGCTGACAAGGTTGGCATTTAATACCCATTCCTAATTGCTCTTGAGAAGTTGATGGTGAACCATCTTCTTGAAGTGCGACAGTTTGTGTGCTGAATGTATATGCGCAGCACCTTGAAGGAGGGAGTTTCAAAAGATTTGAATCCAACAATAAAGGAACAATGACATATTTCTTCATGGTAATGATGCATAATTTGAAATTGAACTTGCAGATGGTGAAGTGCTGTCTAGGTGCTTTGAAGTGGCAGAGATGCAAACAAGTGTCTTGATGAAATATTTAAAATTTGGAATTTAAGAATGGAAAAAGAAAATAACTTTTTCAAAGGCACTCTGTGTGTTATTTCCAGTTCATCTTGTCTGAAAACGTATTGTCTTCAAGGCCAATTGTAGCCATTTTTGAGAAGTGGAGAATAATCTCTTGTACAGATGTACTATACCATATCAAATGCTTCTGTCACTCAACTGATCGCATCGGCTGGATTTGGAAATAATGAGTCACATTGGAAATCTACGCAAATGTTACCATTACTCCTAGATAGTGTGAAAGTAATAATGAAGAAAGCTCTTGTTCCAAAATCTGCATAATATGTGACAAGCAAATTTATTATTGCCTACTTTGGCAAATCCCTATCAATTATTTAAACAGCTAGAGGTTCACAATAACTAATGAACATAAACATGCCATTGTCTACTCTTCAGTAATGTTATGAAAGTGTAAGTTAATTAGTATATTTCAAATTAACTCATTATTATTTAAACCTCAAAAGTAACATCTTCTAAATAACAATTTGGTTGGAAATGCGTTTAGGACTGTGTTTTAACCTGAGAGCTCAGATAATATTAAAATTAAAGGCCAATTGGTCCATGGAGATCATCTATCTCTCGTATCTAATTATAGGTAATTGGGCACATAAATATATATGATAGCATTATTGGCAGGAGTTTCCATGGGCTATTCATATTCTGTTGTTACAGCTTAACCACAAGGAGTGTAGCAGAAACCCAATGTAACAACATACGCAAGGAGGTGTGACACAACTCCAGTGATATGAGAATGGCAGAGACGGAGCAGCTCCATGAAACTTCCTGGCCTATTTTCAAATTCAAGTATAGCATTTGAACCATATCATGGCTTGCATTTCAGTGGTTCTCATGAAAAAGAAGCCACAGAAATACCTTCGAAATTTAAGATTGCAAAAGGACAGTGTTTCACTGCCCATTACCCAAAAAGAAAATAAGCTGCAACTAAGTTTGCGTTGAAGTATCAAAAATTTCAAGAGCAAAATTTAGTTTCTTCATCTGTCATCTTATTAATGAGTAAATGATGAACTTAATAGAATGGCATATGGTGCATTTTAACTGCAAAACATGCTAGTTGGGAACATTTGAAGTATCAGATGTGAAATTAATACAGCTGATCAATAGAACACAACATTAGTTTCAGTAAGAATTCTTGTTAAAAGTTCATTGGTACAGTGTGATTCAAGCTATTTGTCACAACTGAAATTCTTAACATGAAGACCATCAGGAATTAAAATATGCTCTGACCTAATTTGCATTTTTTAATACTTATTCACTACAAGACATTTTTGGCAAAGGTCCAGAATGACAAAATATCATAAATCATTCCATGAAGTACCTGTAATATGTAAAAAATACACTGGGTGTGCCGCTACTGTCACTTAACAGACAATATGCTGCTTGCTGGCTATGACATGCTGTGTTACAAAATCCAGCAAAACAAATTTGCACACTGTTTCCTTTCATTTCCTAAAGCAGAACCCCCAAACCGCACACAATTTGAATACATAAATAGAACAGAAGAAAAGTCTCCTGAATGAGCTGTCTGCAATTGGTGGAAAACTTTTTCTTTTTTGACTTGGTGAATCCTGTTCAAAGGCTTTTGTTTCATTTCAAGTAATCATGAGAGACAGGCATGTGTCAAACCATCAATAGTTTACAGCAAATATGAAGTTGTACGTAACCTTTGATTAATTGGAGGCTTGTCAATACAAAGGGTTCAGCATGAACCTGTAATGACGAAACCGTTTTTAAAAAGTCTTTATTTTTTTCATGGAATGTGGGCATCACTCAGAAAGTCAACATTTATTGCCAATTCCTGATTATATTTGAAGTAAGTTTTTTTTGCTGGGCCATTTCGGAAGACAGCTAAGAGTCAAGCAGATTCTTGTAGGTCTGGAATGATATGGAGGTCGTACCAGGTAAGGATAGGAGATTCCCTTCCCTCAAGTTCGCTCATGAACTAGACGTACTGTTATGACAATTGACAGTAGTTATACTGTCACCGTCACTAAAAGCAGCTTTAAACTTCAGACTTATGAAGTTAACTGACTGGTGATTGGATTTCATGGTGGCATTTGAACCCATATCAACGGGTCATTATCACAGGCATCAAAATTGCTAGAATAGAACAGCCTTTATTGTCACTCGAATAAGTGCAGTGAGAAGTTTGTAATGTCACTGCTCTCGTGTTATCTTAGGTACAGATGTTTTAAGTGTTTGTTCCAGAATTGAAAAAGAGAAAAAAAAATCTAGTATAGAAATACAAAGCTTCAAAGACCAGAATAAGAATAAAAAGTATCTTTAAAAAGTACTCTAACTGTAGTTTTTTTTTACTGAGTCTGTGCCTGCTAGGCTTCAGAACGTGATGTCTTGCTGCCTCCAGGTGCTGGCCTCCAGGCGGCCCTAGGCGCAGACAGCCTCCCATTCCAGGCTCTGGCCCATGACTCAACTTTGAGACTCACCCTCTGTGCTGGCAAGGTCTCCGACTCACCCTCTGCACCGGGCTGGACTCGGACTTGCTTCCATTCTCCATTCCTTCCACTTAAGTTTACGAAGTTGGGAGGGGGTGAGAAAATCATCAGAAAAGACAAGAAAAAAGGAAGAAAAAAAGAAAAGGAACTGGTGATGCAGAGGAGTTCCAGCTGGACCGTCCTACTCTGCGACCATCTTGGACCAAAAAGAAAGTCCAGGAACATTATCATTATGCTCTCATTTCAGCAGATAGTTGTGTTATTTTCTTGCAGTAGCTCCCAAATCTCAGGTTTGTAGGAAACAGTATAGCATTTAAGTTAATCCACTTTTGTGACAGTTACGATTTTGGCTGTCAGGGCCCTAAACTCAGATTGCATCTCCAAGTTGCACCTCAGTCATTCAGCTCTTTCTTCTTCTCCAAACAGGGTTAACCAATATCTCGGTCCAAGGTTTTTTGTTATCAGCGGTAGTGCTTGTCGAATGTCAATTTTCTTTTTCAGATTATTCCTGGAAAGCACCTTAGGATATTTGCAATCTTGAAGCTGCCAAAAAATACAGTGCCCTGACTTAAGATATATGTCCTCTTTCCTTTTTATCATTCAATCGAATTCCTAGCATTCCGATCCTAACATCATTATGGGAGCACAACAGTCACAGGGATTTCAGCAGTGCACAGGGGACAACAACTATTTTTCCATGGACCACTTAGAATGTTCAATAAATGCTATCTTTGTAGATCCATCAACATTTCAAGAATTTTTTTGAAGAAATAACATTTTTGCAACCATTGAAATTTGCATTTTCTGTGTATGATTTAATCAACTAATGAGTCCATTTATTACCATGAAATGGGTTGGGTAAAATCTTTCAGAATCGATGATGTGCAGTTTTGGGGAAACGGCATACTTTTTACTGGCTATTGCCCAAATATTTCCTCTCTCACCTGCATGTGTTGAAGTGAGCCAGATGACATCAACTATAATGCCATGCTCGCTCCGAAATTTCAAGTACTCAAATCATTAACCTTCTGTTTTTGTGATTATTGTTTGATTACAAAGGGGAAATTAGTCCATCTTCCCAATGCAAACTCTTTGAAAGAGCACAAGGACTGCACTCATTTTTTTGAAAAAATAAACAGGTACCTGAAAGACTGGGTCAGATGATGACTATTAACTGAACAACACCAGGAAGATACTGCAGGCCCTGACACACTCATCACACCACCTTACGTCAAGAACACATCTGAACTGACCACAAGACTCCTATGACCGAGGGGCAACAGAGTATCACACAAAGCCACATCAACCCTACGTCAAATGCGAACCCGAACCAAAGACCCACTACCCACGATGGACAGAGCCAACATCACATACGAGATTCCCTGCAAAGATTATGACAAATATTACAGTAGACAGACAGGAACGAAATGAGCCACAAAAGTACATGAACATCAACCGGCAACAAAAAGACACGACCAATATTCATTAATCTCCATCCACATGGATAAGGAAAACCACCAATTCAATTAGGACAACACCAGGATCCTGGGACAGGTGAAGTAGAGACAAGCATGGGAATTCCTAGAGGCCTGGTTCTCCACTAAGAAAGCCATCAATAAACAATTGACAACCTGAAACCAATCATACTGTAAATAACTGATCTGTCAATGGGGGCAGCATATAAGACAAGGGATTTTGAAAATCAGGGTGAGAGCCAACTGTCATCTGAGGGGAAAGCATGCCTACCATCTGAGAAGTAGGCCCTGAGCTCTCACAAGAAAACACTGGGGTCTCTAAGAAAGCACCACCTATCCAAAATCGGTACCAGAGCATTTTAGATCAAAGACCTTACCGAAGAAATTACACAGAAAAAACTTCCCTGACATCAAAATCAGCAGAAGAAAGGCATTTGTGGCACAACGGAGAAGGGAGAGCATTCCAGAAGACACAGTCTATGTGAATTTGGACAGATTAAGTTTTAATTTATTGTTGTCTTTTTAATTTGAATTGGATATAATACATATATACACGCAGGAGTTAAGTTTATTTGAAAAGCATTCCAGTTGAATTTAGGCCAGTTCGGGAGTAGTTCATAGTTTGGAGGAATTGTTTGACTGTAGGTCTTTTAATGTGTTCACTGTCAGGGTCAAATAAATAGATTGTTACTTGTTATTTATAAAGTGGATATCAGGAATTTTCATTCATTTTGTCAATGTTTTAACAGATTATAAGGGTGAGGTGAGCTTCTCTGAGTGTTTTGGGTTTAATTATTAGAAAGGAACATCTATTCCCTGCCATAACAGATTGGGGCTTGTGTTTTGGTTTGTCTAGCAGAGAGGTTCAACTCTCCCTTTCCCAGGAACAGTTTCACCCTGGTAGTTTGGATTCTTGAATCACAGAATTATTCCCTTTCTGCATATGATTCCCACTCCATGATACTGGTGCAAAACTGCCTTGTCTAAATTTTTCTGAGGAGCCACATCAGAATCAAAACCTATACTCTGCTTCTCTTTCCATTGATGCTGCCATGCCTACTGAATTTCTCCAGCATTTTCTATTCTTATTTCAGTTTTCCAGCAGCTGCTGTATTTTATTTTAATTTGTCAGACTTATTTGTGAATGAATGTTCATGTGTTGAGATTTAAGGGCAGTATAATTTAAGTTTGTATCCAGATCACTAACAATCAACTTTGCTACTGATTGAAGGAACAATTATATATGAGTACATTTTGTTTTCTTGATAGGTGATTAAACCTGTTGTGAATTTCTTTCACTAGACAGTGGTCAAAGTCTGGCAAATAAACCATCTTAGTGATTAAACTGTCTCTTCGTAAATGGCCAAGGGTCAGAGAAAACAAAGTGTGGAGCTGGATGAACACAGCAGGCCAAGCAGCATCTCAGGAGCACAAAAGCTTTTGTGCTCCTGAGATGCTGCTTGGCCTGCTGTGTTCATCCAGCTCCACACTTTGTTATCTTGGATTCTCCAGCATCTACAGTTCTCAATATCAAGGGTCAGAGAGGTTTAATATCCAGTGCATGTTTCCCGTCAGGGTCTTGACAAGGACTAGTCATCTTGAACCCTAGCCCAGTCTTTATCCATAACCCAAACAAAATCCTTTCAAGTGTTCTTCTAATTCCATCCTAAAAGCTGTAAATAAACCTCATACGCATGAACATTATGATAAAGGTCTTGAAAATACTAAATTGAGAAATTGCAATCACATTGCATCAATTTAGTTTCAAATGGATTTTGTTTCTGGTACAGAAGAACAATACAACAGTAAACAGAAATCTTAGCTCTGGAATACTAGAAGCTGACATGGATTTTAAAATAAAAATCTTTACAAAATAACTTTGAGAGCAATTTTTAACATCACAGAGTTGTGAACTTTTAACTGTAGAGAACTCAAAAAGACACAGGATAATAAAATGTGAGGCTGGATGAACACAGCAGGCCAAGCAGCATCTCAGGAGCACAAAAGCCGACGTTTCGGACCTAGACCCTTCATCAGAGAGGGTCTATCTGATGAAGGGTCTAGGCCCGAAACGTCAGCTTTTGTTGTCCTGAGATGCTGCTTGGCCTGCTGTGTTCATCCAGCCTCACATTTTATTATCTTGGAATTCTCCAGCATCTGCAGTTCCCATTATCTCAAAAAGACACAGAACTGTTTGGTAAACAATACTTGGGACCATTTGTTCTAGGAGCCAACTCTTATACAAGGTAACAAGGGAATAACAAGATAGTGCTCACAGTAAAACCAAGTATTGATGTTCATTGAGGCTCTGAGCCTTAATAGAAGCTACAAAAACACCAGAGGCATTGTATAGGGGAAGGTGATTGATATACTGAAGTCAGGCATGAACTGTTGTGTGAGGACAAATTGTAGCCTATACTGCAACCAGACATGATAATACCTATATGCCTTCACACTAACCATACATTACAACTAGACAGGTATACATGTGTAGTGATAGGTTAATTTTGCTCCTATATCAAGCATGATGTAAACGTAATCAATAGTAATGATTTGACTTAGATAACGGTACACCTCTTAATCGCCATGTGTTAATTTCTTGTGACCAACCAAGAATATAACTGCCTATCTAATCTTTTGTTCTGGGTCTCCAGTGCTTCAGTTTGAGATACTTTGGAGGCCCTGGCCATAGCTAAGTAACGAAGCCAATTTAACACTCTACAGATCTTTGTCTGGTCATGCTCTATGAATAAGGGGCAGAGGGTAGTGGGGCTTCTATTGGACTCCAAAAAATTCCAGCAATAGAAGTCAAAATTGTCAAATTCTTACTTTTACCCATATTACTAGTTACTATTAAGAAAATCTCACATGTACATGCTTCAGAAACAAAAAAACCTGCTGGTTCTTGAGAACTGTTTCATCTTTTTACTGAAAAAATAGGGGCAAAACACATGCATCTTTCTTGATCCATCATTGTTCTGTCTCTTAAACCCTTCTTTCCTCTTGCTTACCATGAACCATAAAATGGTTTATTCATCAAGGCACCTTCACTGATGTTCTCACTCAACCTCTGAACTGTTTGACTTCTCATTCTCCTTGATTTTAACCTCGACCTGATTTCATTCCACGCTGTCTCTTGCAAATCACTGCTCTCCTTTACATCTATTAAAGTGCCCTTCAGATAATCTCCCATCCATATTTACAAACATCTCCCTAGCCTTTTCCTGTGTGCCCTCTCCTCACCTACTGCACTAAACCATTTTTGATTATTTCCTTGTATCACTTCACAGCATCCTCTTCCTCTTCTCACTTTCCTTCTTTCTCTTTATTCCCTACTATAAATTGTATTCCAATTCAATTGTCTCTACACATTTAACTGACCACCCCTCTCACCTCATCTGACTTATTGTCCTGACCAGTCACATCAACATGACCCAACTAGTCCTCCCAACTACTTGACTACACTCCTAAAGCAACCTGACCAGTCCCCGCTGACTTGTTACCCACACACTCGCATGACCCAGTTACATATCTCATTCAATTACCCACTGATCCCCTACCCACTCTCACACCACCCAGGGACAAATCTCACAGGCATACCAACTTTCCTCTTATCATCCACTTACTCACCTTACCCACTTAATTACTTACCATTCAAAACCAGCAACCCCTTACCCACCTCATTAACCTACCCAGTGTTATGGATCAGACCATTCTCACTCAAAATACATCAAGATGTAGACCCTAACTTTTCCTTGTTTTAAAGGCAAGTGGCAAGTGTTGTGTTCTGGTTGCAATTCAATTTGTCAAACTACCAGGCTTGAAGCAAAACATCCTTTATTCATACACTATAGTTAAAATACAAGCAAAGAGAAAGGAATTTAAAATAACTTAACAGAATAATACATCATTGAACTGCTAAACAGCAACTGTTCCAATTTAGTGGCATCCTATGTACACACCCTTGGCAAAGGCAAATCAGTGAAATAAATAGCCTCGCATGCAATTCTAGCAGCAGGAGGAGAAACCCTGGCTTTTAGCTGTAGAGAGACAGAAAGCAGTTTCCCCATCCAGCTTCAGGAGCCCTGCAGCAACTGCTACGGAAAACCTAAAACTAAAAATGCCGGGTCTGGGGACCTTAACCCCACCCATTAACGCTACTTCTGTCCCTCCATTTTAAAATTTCTCTTCAAAGAAAACAGGATGAAATACACTTCATACAGTCATAGTATCATTGTACCAGCACCCATTTAACAACCTTCTATTCACTCATTCCTTCACATTCAAACTGGATCTTTAGACATACCATACCAATACCCTCACTATTTCAACCCATATTTGTTAAATTAACCAATTTCTGAAATTAATTAATTGGTTTTACGTTAAATTTCCATTGCAAGATGTGATAATTAGGCAGGTGTAGAACATACCTTGAAAATAGGCTTTTAATACCACATTCATTACCTTGAGATAAAGACGTACTATAACAGAATGTCACTATTTTACGATAGAAAGATATCGTGTACAGTAATTAGTTTCTTTCAAAATTCCAACTTGTATCAATGTTAATTTTAAAATGATAATTAATTTTTAAAAAATGTATGATTCAAAGGCAAGAAGTGTTAATGAAAAGCACTTGAAAGCTAATTATTAGAATCTATTCTTTCTGCATAATATGTGCAATTGATTATGTTGAGTAAGAGCACACAAGAAAATTCTCTCAAAATGAATTGTTTTATTAACAGGGCTCATCAAATATAAATGAGGTTTCACACAATGCATCTATCTATTCAGAATTTTAAGTAAAAGTTATTTTTAGAAATTTTATTGTCAACTATTGCTGCAGGTTCTCACAGTTGTTGCAATTTATTTGCATATATTTACAAGCATATATCCAACATATCAATTCTTAGCCATGGACAAATTCAAACCAAGTCCAGTTTTCAGACCAATTTAATTCTCTTGCTTCTCTGATCTCCATTATTCATCTCTGATTGTTGAATTTGTAATAAACAGGGATCAGTAAGAAAAATGTTGATTTCAGTGCACAGATGGTGACATCTGGAAAATAACTACTTTTGAATACTTGTACCATTGGAACAGTCAGAGAGACACTTCTGCCACCTGACGTCTGATCTCGGCTCAAGCACCTGTGAATTCTGAGTTACTGCTCGACCATGATGTGGCAGGAGCATTGTATTCTCGTGAAGAACTGAGGAACACCTCAGAGTACTTAAGCCAGGTTGCAGGGCTCAACACAAATTCCAATGGCAACCACAGTGTCAGTGTCGGAGAAGGCATTGACACAAAGTCACCACAATTCACTAGGAATATTTACATGCTGCCATGCTGACACTGTGTTAGTATTCTCCAAGGACATTTGACACAATTGGCAAGTCCATAAAGATGGCCTCTGGAGCTTTCAGGTTGATACTTCTCATGATCTTTGGGAATTAACTGAGATCATTGGGTCTGTATTCCATCCAGGACAAGGCCAAACAAATTCCAATTTTGTGATGCAGTTCTATCTCTTCAAGACACCATATATGAGTCAGGCCTCATCAGTGTCCACTTATGTGAATGCACATGAGAGTCTAAGGCCTGTAACATTGAAGTAACCTGTTCAGGAGTTTTTCCAAACCACAATTAACTTGAACTGACAATCACAGCAGTCAGGAGAAAATTATAATACTGCAGTGCTATAAACCATGGCTAATATTTTTGACAAATATCATCTCAGCAGATAATAGCCAAGAGGAGCACACAGGCCCAAGAAGTAGATATAGCGGGATGCCAACAATACTGATGTGCACAATAAAACCACAGACAAGGTCTAATGTTTTCAAGTGAATGTGGTTTTTTTTGTGCCCTATGGGTTGTTTGTTGTTCGGCTAACAATTGGACATGCAGTTCCTTTGATGCATTTTATTCTTCCTCACTGTATTGGAGCTGATGTAAGCAGGCCTTATCTGAGACATCATGAAAGGATTGGCTTTGAAAAATGCCTCATGGGCTCTTTTACCTGTACAGGACAGAAACAATATGTTCCTATATCTTAAAAATCCACATGAGTAGGCATCTCGGCCTGGTTGGAGAGGAAATTTCCTCATTGGTTGTGCTCTCCTTTGTTGTAACCTCACTTGAAAGTCCTCGTCATTTACACAACTTCCCACTGATGTTCCTCTTAGTCCCATTTTATCAAGTCTCTTACAGAATTCATAGAATTAACATGGGACTTGAATGGAAACTGGTCAAAAGCAGATTATTCTTTTTAGTAGCTCAGATGAGTTTTCAATAACAATTCAAATCAAAGCTTTTCAGATTAAGACTACAGATAATTCATGTTTCTGCACTCAACTACTTCTTGACTTAACAAGTACCTGTTCCACAAGGTTAGCTTTAAATCCTGTGTAACTGTGACATAAAATCTGAATTACTTGGATGGGACTTTATCCTACTACAATGATTCACATATGCACATCACTTGCACGGGAATTTACCAAGTGCTTTAGGATGGGTATGTCTGACATCTCTGACGTATATTAAACTTCCAGGTCATAAATTTCAGAATTATACAGTTATCGTGACCGTGTGTTCAGAACTCTGATGAATTGTGGGCATGTTAAATTTCTAATTCCAACACGTGTTTTCCTTTTAAAAAGGCCCATAAGGCCAAAATTGACTGGGGAGGCAAATTCATCAGCCGACTGGAAGGAGGAACTCAGAATTTTACATGTGCAGATGAAAAGGGACTATCAAGCAATAATTCTGCAAAGGGAGGATGAGTAAGGTCAAAATATACTGGACTGTGATCGTTCATAATCACAAAAGATACTGAGAGGTGCTGCTAACCCTTGCTCAACAAACATCTCTGGATTATGTTTGAAACTGCAAACGTATTTTGTGTTTTCACTTTGGCGAATACTCGAGGACAAGAGTTTAAAAGAAGTTTCAACTTCATTGGAGGATGCTCGTCAATGTTCTCATGTCCATCAGTGTAGGTTTCAGCATGAGACAGCTGAAACGGTTACAATTGAAGAATATGCCATTGTCATGAAGTTTTCTTTCAATCTAAGGGCTGCAAATCAGCAAAAAGAAAAAAAGGACAACAAAAGGACTCACTTTCATTCTGAATGTTGGAATTACACCATGGGTGAAAAGAGCCAAAATTACATTATCTCAAATTAAATTGCAAAACTAAGGATCGTGAAATCATCTATTCAATTACCAATGTCAATATAACAGTTAAGGTGTATTTTACAGCCAGAACATGGAACTATCAAGTCTTGCCAAATAATTCAGCAATTGATTCATGCTTCTATTTTTAATACTTCTATACTTTTGAACTCGCACCTTATTTCTAACCTGTTCGTATGGATGTCACATTACGAATTCTTCATGCATTTAGTCATCAATAAACTCACTCTGTGTGAACTCAACAACATCTGGTTAACTTGACTCCTCTTAAAACATAAGTTCACTTTGATCATGGCAACCTACCGTGATGGGCATGAAAAGAAAGAGGAGCCAGTTCAGCCTTCCTCACTCCAGCGCTTAACAATTTGGGATAACCCATCAGGAATTGAAACAAATTGGAAACCCAACCAGGTGTCTGGGCACTATCTTTACACCAAACAACAGCAGAATACCAGGTCCAAAATCTTGAAGTCTCCAAACTAATCAGTCAGCAAATTAAGTAAAATAATGAATACCTGTAGAATGTGCTGGAGGGCCACAAAGCAACACAACTCCTTGTCCCTCTCGGACAGACACATTATTTCTTGATTTTCCTTTGAAGCTTTCAAGATCTGCACAAGAAGAGTACAAGAGATTACTATTTGTCAATTCATACAACTGTGATATCAAATAGTTATTTTTATTGATAAGCATTCTATAATCAGATTTAAAGAGCACATGAAAGACATGTCATAATAGTGTGATATATTTAAAGTCTTGTGTTACAATGGGCACAGCTTTTGTGCCACCTGTCACACTTGCGTTTAGCCTCTGTCTTACCAACACCACAGGAGAGTGCATGTTATTTTGTGTTCAAGATCGGTGTATTAACTTCAGAAACAAATACAATGCACACACCATGCTATGTTTAAATCCTTTAAAAATACACGAGCACTCACAATGTTAAATTAGAGGTACCAAAGGACACCAGTGAGCAAATTATACGGCACCGATCATTACAGAGCCCGGAATTTTCCAATTACACGTATTGTTTGAAGTTTGTTCATTTTGGGTTGATGGTGAAATGTCTTCATCGAGCTGGATGAATAACATCCAGAATTCCTATACTTCATTGCTATCTATTGATTTGCTTTTCTGTAGGTATATATAGAGCGCAAATAAGCTTTGGTTTCATGTTAATGGGCCCTAGAGAAATTGAATAGTAAATACGCTGATTATTGAGGTTTGTGCATGCAAGCTGACTTCTTAATGTATCTTGATTCTCCATTCATTTGAACAGCGAGTGATACTGATCTGTTTCTTCCTTCAATTTGTTGATGTCTTATAATCAGGAAACTCTTTCATTACTGAGTCTTTCCTATACGGGACATAATCCTGACATATTTTCATTCCATTGCACTCCTGAAGAGGTATTGCATTTTGGTAAAACCAACTAGGGTAGCACTAATACAATTAATCTTAGGGCCCTGGTTAATGTTGTAGAACAGAGAGAATCTGGGGGTTCAGGTACATAATTCTTTAAAGTTTGCATCACAGGTAGACAGGGTGGTTAAGAAGGCATTTGGCACATTTGCCTTCATTGTTCATATCTTTGAGGAAAGGAGTTGGGATATTATGTTGAGGTTGTACAGGATGTTGGTAAGGCCTCTTCTGGAGTACAGTGTACAGTTTTGGTCGCCCTGTTAAAGGAAGGATATTATTAAACTGGAGAGGGTTCTGAAAGGATTCACCAGATTGTTGTGGGAATGGAGGGTTTTAGTTATAAAAATAGGCTGGGACTTTTTCCACTGGAGCGTAGGATTTTGAGGGGTGTTCTTGTTGAAGTTTTTAAAATTATGAGGGATACAGAAAGAGTGAATAGCTAAGTGTTATTTTTTTGCATGGGGGGACATTCAAAACTAGAGGGCACATTTTTAAGATGAAAGGAGAAAGATTTAAAAACGACATGGAGAACAGCTTTTTTGATGAGAGAGTAGTTAAGTGCGTGGAATGAACTGCAAGAGGAAGTTGTGGATTCAGGTACAGTTACAACATTTAAAAGACATTTGGATAAGTAAATGAATGAGAAGGTTTGGAGGGATATGAGCTAAATGCAGGCATGTGGGATTACTTTAGTTTGGGAACATGGTCAGCATAGACGAATTGGACTGAAGGGTCTGTTTCCATGATGTATGACTTTATGACTCTAAAATAGCAAGACCATTCAGTACATTATAAATTTCAATCAAATCATCTAGTCTGCCGAATAAAAACAAATTATTTACTTCATATCATATCTTTTTCCCAACAGCATTCTCATTATTTAATCTTAATGAAATTTATTTTAAATAAAATAATATTTTGATCATATTTATATGTTGAAGAATTCATACAGTAAGCTTACTAAATTATGTATGAACTCTTTATGATTTAACCAGATCATTCATTACATTGTCATCTTATTTTAACCTGAGCTGAAGCTTTTCTCAACATAGAGCCTAGTTGATTTTCCTTTGACCGGCATATTTAATCTCTCCTGCTACCTAAACCCATGTGTTGCTAAAACTCTCACTAGTGCCTTTGCCATATCCAGACTGTACTGTTCTAAAATCCACTTAAGGTGGTCTCTCATGTGTCACCTCAGACAACATAAACTCATCTTAATATCTGCTGCCTATTTTCCATCTTGCACTAAGCTGTACTCACCCAACACCAGTGAAGCTTCATTGGCATCTCGTCATCCAGATCTCCAATTTAAATTTCTCAGCCTTGTAAGATAGTTCAGTACCGTTGTCCCTCTTCATTTTGCTAATCTCCAGCTTTTCAAATTCCCCTATACTGGTACTTCCCAACTCATCAAATCTGGCCTCTCATGCACTAATTCCTCTTTTCAATTAACAGCCGTGTCTTCAGTCACAAAATCCCAACAGTGTAGAAACAGGCCCTTCAGCCCAATAAGTCCACACTGATCCTTGGAACATCCCACCCAGGCCCATCCCCTTACAATCCACCTGAACAGCACGGGCAATTTAGCACGGCCAATCTACCTAAGCTGCACATCTTTGGACTGTGGGAGGAAACCAGAGTACCCCAGAGGAAACCCACTCAAACATGGGGAGAACGTGCAAACTCCAACACAGACAGTCACCCGAGGGTGGAATTGAACAGGAGTCCCTGGTGCTGTGAGGCAACAGTGCTAACCACTGAGCCACCGTGCCGTCATCTTTGCCCCAATCCCCGGAATTCCCTTCTGAAGCCTCTCCATCTCTGAAGACTTCATGAAAACCACTGCCCTTACCCAGGGTTTTGTTCTCACCTTCGTTTAACTTTTTTTTGTTCGCTCAATGTACATTTGTATCCATTTTCACTTGTCAAAAGTGCCTAGTTACAAATTTCTACAAAATAAAATTTGCTACTCTTAAATTCTACTGAATGATATACCATAATAATCTTTCAACCTTTAAAATATGGTTATAATATTGACTCATTAATGTTTAATGTGACAAGATGAAACTGATACAAAGTTGACGTAACATCTTGATCGCTACAAAGTACACACAACATCAGTTACAGATGGTATCACAAGATCAGATAAATATTCAGCTCTAACCTGACTGCACCGACACATTCATTCCTTAAAAGTATAGAAAATGACATCTCAACATTTCAGGCCAGTGGTAATAAAGATTGACATAGAAGTCCATTATGCCAGTATTATAATCATGTTTGAGGCCATTAAAAGAGAAATGTCAATATCTTGTTTTAACCAACAGAATTTGGATGTGCAAGATTTCCATATTTTTATACAAAACAGTTTACACATAAAAATGAATGCATACATATAAAAAAGGAATTGGTGGAAAAAGAGTTTTAATTATTTTAGGTATTTGATTTTGTCGACAGTTGACATTCAACACAAAGTTACAGTTTAAATTCCAAAATCCCTTGCCTAAAGGAGAATTTAATGAATTCCCCAGAAGAAACGCAATTGGGCTTTGTCAATTCAAGAAGCAGTTGAAATTGGTTCCACTGTAATTTGGTAACATAGGCCTTTTGTGTTGAAAGCATATAAAACTAGCCAACTTAGTGTGATGCAGCATTTAAGTGTGACTTAGAATAGATGACTGAGTTGAGTGATAAAGAGAGAGGCGAACGAAGGGGCAAGGTGCTCCATTGCTTTTGCTTTTCTCAAAACTACCATCCTTCAAGACTTGGCTCTTACTTGGCCACAGAAAATGAAGTTGGTTACTTTGAGTGTACCTTAAATTTCAAACAGTATTCAAACTGATGGCTAGGTTAATAAAATATAACAAAGGCATAAATCAACATATAATTTCACAAAATAATTAAGTAGCTTATTGGAACAGATCAGGTAAAGAAGTAGAGGTGATGTGTCACAGCTGCAGCATGTGGGAACGTCTGCATACCAAGTTCCTCTCAGACAAACATTTCTGCAGTAAGTGTTTGAATTCAGGCAGCTTCATCTCGGAGTTAGTGATCCAGAGGCTGAACTACAGATACTACTCTGCATCAAAAAGGAGAGCATTACCTGAATTCCTTGTACCAGAAGACAGTTTGATCTCTTAGGATAGGGTCTACTGATTTAGTTGGTGTTCAGGTAAGTAGGACTGCATATGAGGTAGCAAAGAAGGCGAGGGCCCAGGAGACTCAGCCTTCATAGGTGTCCAGCAATTTTGAAATCCTTTCAATTTGTTTGGATTAAAGTAGCCTTTGCAGTATCCAATGCTTCCAACCATGTCTTGATATCAAATTGGCTGCGGCTCTTTTCTGTAATGCTGGAGATCACTGGAGGAGGCCACAATGGATCATCCACTCAATATTTCTGGCTGAAGATTGCTGCAAATGCTTCTGCATTACCTTATGCATTAACATGCCAGGTTCTTCCATCATTGAGGATGAAGATATGTGTGGAGCATCCTCCTCCAGTGAGTTGCAAAAGCTTGTTAGTAGGTACATAATGTGATTAAGTAAGACAATAGAATTTTACTAATTGTGACAGCAACACAAAAGATGGGAGGTTATCCTTCATTTGTACAGAGTACAAGTGAGACCACATTTAGAATACTTTGTAAAGTAACACAAACAGAAATTGCTGGAAAGCTCAGCAGGTTTGGCAGCATCTGTGGACAGAAATCACAGCTAATGTTTCGGGTTCAGTGACCCTTCCTCAGAATGGTTTTCAATAATTTGCATTGTACTGGTCACCTAAATTAGTGAAGAATAGTTCAAAGAAGGTTTACTAGACTAATAGATGAATAATGGCTTGTCTTGGGGAACGGTTGGAGGAGGAGACTTGCGTATGTAACAGCTGAGAAGAGTGACAGCTGACATGATTGTTGAAAGGGGAGACATGGAGCGGATCCTTCTTCTTATGGTAGGATCTAGAACAAGAATCACTGTTTAATAATAACAGGCCATCTAGTTACGACTGAGATGAGGCAAAAATAAATGATTGCAGAAGGTGGTGAGCCTTTGGAACTCCCTTCCTGAAAAGTTGGTGAAAGCTGAGTTTTGGAATATTTCTTCGGCTAAGATGGATAGGTTCTTGTTAAGCAAGGTAGTGGAAGGTTATCAGAATATCAATTTGTCCTTCCAATCAGATCAATAACGAAATTAATGAATGGTTTGAGGGGCTGAATGGCTTACTCCTGTTCCTTGTTCACATCTATGTAAGAATTAAACAAGAGAAGCTCTTTTTACTTACTTTTCTTGTTTGTACATACGTAATAAATTCGGTGCCACTTTTCACTTCAAACCAACAATTTCTTCAGCTTATTTAAGGTTAATTGCTTTTTTCCTAGGACCAAATTTGAAAAAAAACCCTCTAAAATTCAATGTGCTTTCTCTGCATTTTCCCACCTATTGACTGAGGTTCCAATCAAGAATCACCAGCCTCAAACATGAACTCTACTTTCTTCATACAGATACTTCCAGACCTGCTGAGTTTCTTCAGCAATTTTTGTTTTTATTCAAGATTTCCTGTTGGCCTTTTCAATAATTTTGGCCAAAGCGATCCTTCAATTTGTTTACTGTCCTTGTGACACTGGACTCCATAGCTTCAGCATGGGCCTCCCTGAAATGCTTGCTCAATGACTTAAAACAGGGAAAATAAAACACCTTTGTTTCCAAGAACCCACCATGCAGATTATTTCCAGAATTTCAAATGCAACAAGGTTAACCTTAAGCCTTTGCAGGAGCATTATTCTCAATTTCTTCTCACCCATCCTCCAAATGTCCTCCCTTTCCCAAATTTGCATTTTGTTATCATAGAGAGCCACAGAATCCCTACAGTGTGGAAACAGGGCCTTCGGCCCAATAAGTCTACACTGACCCACGGAGCATACCACCCGGGCCCATTCCCTTTCCAATCCACCTAATCTACACATTCCTGAACACTATGGGCAATCTAGTATGGTCAATTCACCTAGCCTACTCATCTTTGGACTGTGGGAGGAAACCAGAGCACCTGGAGGAAACCCACGCAGACACAAGCAGAATGTGCAAACTCCAAACAGACAGTTGCCCGAGGGTGGGCTCAAACCTCGGTCCCTGGAGCTGTGAGGTGGCAGTGTTAACCACTGAGCCACCATGCCGCCCCCATTTCCCACTTCTAGAATAACATCTCCCACTTCTAGTCTGTGCCATGGGCAATCTGTTTCTTTAATTTAAGGTTGGTATATCTTGACTTCCAAGGAGCTAGGAGCTATATATGCTTCAAAGCCGCAATAATCTCTTCACTGCTCTTCTAAAGCTCCACCCTTCCTCCTAGTTCTCCCCTAAATGAATCCACAGGGAAATTCAAAATCCAAGCAACACACCAAGCTCCACTCATCTCCATGACAAAGTGGCACATCTGTTCCCAGTTAAAAAGACAAATTAATTGCCTTTAAATGCTAATTAATTCCTTAATTCTGGAAAACCAAATGAATTATTTATTTCTTTTCGTGACACCATTTGCCATTAATGACTCAGTTGCGCAAAAAGCGTGTTACCTTCTCCATTATTCATGTAAGTTTGCTGTTTTCCCAGCCTTTAGATTTTAACCATGGTGTTTTTCCCAATAAACCTGCAAAAAAAGCTCAAATTCTAAAACCAAAATCTATACTACTAAAGGAGATGGGCATAGACACCTCCAACAATTTGAAGAAATATACTAATCTCATGAAGCTCATGGGAGAATTCCAACTGTACATGTAAGAAGAATTCTCAAACCTATTAGTTACTTGTACATGCCAATATAGTCCATCAAAATCTATGACAATTCTCCAGACATATGGAAAGCTGTTTACATGGCTGATTTTAACGCAGTTGTTAAATAATTCAGCTAGACACATTAAAGCCCTTGCTATTCAGATATTTTCCTGTATATTAACATGAAAATGCAATTTAAGGATTTTGTTTTAAGTTTTCATCCTATTTTTTCTGATTTTGGTCAAACTGTCTCTGTAACAGCTGTGTGTCAAAAAGTGGGCTGTTTCTATTTGAATCAAGTCAGCCTTCCAATCAGAATGAATAAGAAGAAACGCTGCAAATAACACAACAGAACTATTTTTAGTGCGGTCAACTAAGCATTATGGTTGTGCAAAGGCAATCGGGCCCTGAAAGCAAACTTCCTGTGATGCACAGAGCGATGCAGCACTGGGTGTTGAAACTGAAGTTATAACACTGGAAGGAACGCTCTAAGACATACCAGAATTAGAATCTCAAAAGACAACAGAGGGATCCTCAAAAAAAAAGATTACATAGCAGATAGGAACAGGAGGTAGCCATTTGGCCCTCCAATCCTGCCCTGCCATTCATCACAATCATGGCTGATCATCCAACTCAATTACCTAATCTTGTTTTTTCCTCATAATCTTTGATCCCATTCACCCTGAGTGCTCTATCTAGTCACCTCTTGAATATATTCAATGTTTTGGCATCAACTACTTCTTGTGGTAATGAATCCCACAGGATCACCACTCATTGGGTGCAGAAAACTCTCCTCATCTCTGTCCTAAATGGTCTGCCCTGAATCGTCCAGTGACCCCTGGTTCTGGATGCACCCATCATCAGAAATATCCTCCCCACATCTAACCTGTCTCGTCCTGCCAGAATCTTTTAATCCTATATGAGATCCGCCTCATTCATCTGAACCCAATGAACACAATCCTAACCTAACCAATCACTCCACATATGTCAGTCCCACAATTCCTGGAATCAGCTTGGTAAACCTTCACTACACTCCGTCGAGAGCAAAAGGATCTTTCCTCAGAAAAGGAGACCAGAACTGCACACAATTTTCTCGGTGTAGCCTCACCAAGGTCCTGTATAACTACAACAACACATCCCTGTTTCTGTATTGAAAACCTCTTGCAATGAAGGCCAACATACTATTTGCTTTTTTTACCGCCTGCTGCACCTGCAAGCTTACCTTCAGCGACTGGTGCACAAGGACATCCACATCGCAGTGCACACTCCCCTCACCCGATTTACAGCCATTCAGGTAGTAATCTGCCTTCTTGTTTTCACTTCCCTAGTGAATTACATAACATTTATATAAATTGTACTGATTCTGCCATTGATTTTCCCATACATCCAACCTGTCGAGATCATGCTGAAGGATCTTTACATCCTCATCACAGTTCACCCTCCCACCCAACTTGGGATCATCTACAAATTTGGAGATGTTACATTTTGTTTCTTCATCCAAATCATTAATGTATATTGTGAGTAGCTGGAGTCTCACCAATGATTCCTGTGGCACCCCACTAGTTACTGCCTGCCAATTTGTAAAGGATCTATCAATTCCTACTCTTTGTTTCCTCTCTGCCAACCGGTTTCCTATCCATCTCAAAACACTTTCTCCAATCCTATGCATTTTAATCTTGCATAATAATTTCTTATGAGGGGTTTTGTCAAACACTTTCTGAAAATCCAAATATACCACATCGACTGCTCCCCCTCGTCAATTCTACGAGTTACATCTTCATAGAATTCCAACAGATTTGTCAAGCATGATTTACCCTTCATTAAGCCATGCTGTCTCTGTTTGATCCCGCCACTCCTTTCTATATTCTCAGCTATAAAATCCTTGACAATGGATTTGAAAATTTTCCCCACTACTGTTGTTAGGTTTCCTGGTCTATAATTCCCTGTTTTCTCTGTACCTCCCCTTTTGAATAGTGCAATGGCATTAGCCACCCTCCAATCTGCAGGGGTTATTCCAGAGTCTATAGAATCCTGGAAGATGACCACCAATGCTTCCTTAAGTGCTCTGGGATGTAGATTATCAGGCCTTGTGGATTTATCCGGCTTCAATTCCATCAATTTTCCCCACACTATTTCTTGATGAATATTGATTTCTCTTAATTCTTCCCAGTCACTAAGTCTTGCATTCTCCAACAATTCTGGTATCTGATTTGTATCGTCTTTTGTGAAGACAGAACCAAAGTATGTATTCAGTTGCTCAGCCATTTTTTTACCCCGATTATGCAGTCTACTATTTCTTCTGTTGGTGACCTACATTTGTCTTCTCTCATCTCTTTCTCTTCACATACCTATCGAAACTCTTAGTGTCAGTTTTTATGTTCTCGGCAAGCTTACTTTCATGCTGTATTTTTCCCTTCTCAATCAATCCCTTGGTCCTTTGTTGCTGAATTCAAAGCTGCTTGAAATCTTCAGACATTTTATTTTTCTTAGTCATTACTAAATGTAATTTACAAGGCAATGCCAAATATATGATGACCATGTATGTTATTTAGGATGCAAGTATAATAAATAATATTACTTTGAAGAATAAGCCTCAAGACTGTCCTTGACTTGCCTTGTCCTTAATCGATATGTCTCAAAGATAAAACTGCCAGAAAAATATATGACAAAAGAATTGTTGTTATCCTCCAAGTGAGGAAGGTCATAGAACTCAATAGTAAATTCATACTGGCTGGTGTCTGAAAGATATAGGCAAATATATGGGAATCACAAGTCTCACCTCTAAACCCAGCTTTCCTCATTTTCCAAGATGCTGAGGTACCAGTGCTAGACTGACCTGGACATGGTCAGAAGTCACACGACACCAGGGGACAGTTCCTGGTGTTGTGAGATTTCTAACCTCATTTTCCAAGGGACACGTGATCCCTGGTCGTAGGCAGCCATTTAAATGACTAGCTATCTCTACTCAAATTAGATTTTGGAGTCTTTGGTTTTTGGAAGTTGGAGTTTGGTAACTAGGCCAGCAGGGACAAGTCGTTACCATAGAATAGAATCTTTAAAGTGTGAAAGTATGGCCATTCAACCCAATGAGTCCACACCAACTCTCTGAAGAGCATCTCACTCAGACCCACACCCGCTACCCTATCTCTGTAGCCCTACATTTCCCATGGCTAATACACCTAACTTACAGATCCCTGAACATAATGGGTAATTTAGCATGGCCAATCCCACCTAACTTGCACATCTTTGGGCTGAGGGCGGAAGCCAGAGTACCTGGCAGAAACTCATGCAGACACAGAGAGAATGTGCAAACTCAACATCGACAGTCGTCTAAGGGTGGAATTGAACCTGGGTCCCAGGTGCGGTCAGGCAACAGTGCTAACCATCATGCCACCCACAACAGAATAGCAGACGTAACACAGTGGAACTCTCCAAGGGCAGGCAACGTTTTTGCAAAACATTTCTTCTTGAAATCCAGGAATAGCCATAAGACTTGAGAGCTGAGGTACTTGTATGAATTTGTTCGAAAGATACTTTGGGAGTGGGAATCAGGGATTCATTTGGGGCAGTGGCATCCTTTAGAAGAGGGATGTGACAAATTTTCAGATTGTTCAATGGATACAAGGTGGTGCATAAACTCTTTGGAACTGTCTGACTTGTCAGGAATTGTCAAGAAATGTCTAGAGGTGTCAATGAGTGTCAATCTATCAAGAAATGTCTGGAACAATCATTAAGTATCAAAATTTTAAGAAGTCTCTGCAAGTGTGAAAATGTATGATTTTGTATGAGCATGTTTGTCTCAATGCAAAAGTTGGTAAAATAGAATTTGAAATCATAGAATTCTATCGACCCTCATGTGTGCATTGTTCTTGTACTATAATGGCAGTGTCCGTACCCTTAAGCTGTCAGGCCTGCGTTCAAGTCCAACTTGCTACAGAGATGTATCATAGCAGGTTGACGTAAAGAAAATTTGTCATTCACAGGCAAAGTTATTAAATTTAATATTTCAGACAGAGACAGATTCCGAATTAATAGGGACATCAAGGGTTACAAGGAGAAGGCAGGAGAATGGGTTGAGAAACTTATCAGCTTTGATCAAATGGAGGTGAATATGTATTTGGCCAAATGACCTTATTCTGCTCTTATAACTTCTGGTACTCCTGGATACTCTGATTGGGGTTTGTTAGATTTAAGTGGAAAAGGTGGTGCATGAAAATAGATAGGCGGGGCCATGGAGAGAGTGAATCAAAGGTACTGGGTTGCATGAGCTTGCGTGGTAGGACTCGGGGTAGGTATAGGAGTGAGGTGGAGCAAGAGGCGATGAGGGGCGAGGACTTGAAAATGTTTTATATTTCCCCATGTTTGGAAATATAATAATCCCTTTGAGATTGTACATAGCGTACTTGAACATAAAAACATCGAACTTAACGAGGAAAATTTTCAAGGAAGAGTCCAAAAAAACATAGAATTTGCAAATAAAAGAACGAGTAATTTATAATGTCTGTTGACATAAAACCATTGTAGAATTTGGACTGCATGACTGATTTCCTGAGATACCATTTTCACATGTGAGCAGTTTCAGGGTCTGACTGACTGTGACCTTTTGTGTTGTTAATCAGAGTGTTTTGGTTCTAATAAATACATCAATAGACACCGGGTTGCATGACTCCAGATGTTTGCCCGTGATGAATACCAGTTGAGTTGGCATGAAGAGAACAGACTGCTGAATTGGGGTCATGTATTGACAGAGAGGTGATTAAGAGTATGGGGATAAATGGAGGGCATAGGTAGGAAATGAGCATGAGGTGGCCCAGGTGACATAAACAGCCATGGGGGAAAATGGATGTCATGGGGCACAGGCCACATGACACTATAGGAATGGGTAAGTGGACATTGCTTATAGTCTGTATGGAAGCTGTCATGGGAATGGGGTGATACAGACAACTGGAACGGATTGGTGAGTACAGGGTATTACAGACGGCATACAATAGCATCGATTGGGCATGATGGTCTATGGGATGGAGGAGAGTGAACAGGTGTCGTGTTCTGTACTTTCAATTTCTTTTAACACTTTGACTGCATTCTGGTGCCCAAGAAAACAAGGTGTTGTGTTTTTGTAAAATTCCTTATTGTGCCACAATATCAAGTTTATGTCTAACAAATCTGAGCACTTCTTTCTCCAAGAGTGTGTTGAATTCATGAAATTCAACTGTTTTAACTGCCTGCAGTTCATACAGGTGTTTAACTGTCTACCACAAGTCATATTTCCAAGGTTTTCATACAATAGCCCATGCTTCTTTTATAATGTGTTTACGAGAATATTGACAATGTTTCGACTGTTGAATTTTCTGTTTTAAAACTTTGTGAACTAATTCACCAAGTAATTAACACAACTTTCTTCATTAAAATGGTATAATTCTTTCATAGATAAAACTTTTACTCTTGCAACAAGCTATTAAAGGGCGTAACCTTGCCAAAGGGATATTAGATGATGTCTGATGCCTGTCCACCATTTATCGACTTGGCACAAGTCAGGAGCATAATCAAATACTCCCCTTTGCTTGAATGAACACAGCTCTGACAACACTTGACAAGCATGGCAATATCCAGGACAAAGCAACCCTCCTACTAACACTCTCTACGAACAATGTTCAGTGTCTGCAAGGGGTAACACCTACAAGATGCACAACAGAAATTCACCAAGGATTCTCAGACAGCACCTTCAGAACCTATAACCACTACCATTTAGAAACTGAACGACAGCAGATCCATGGGAACATGACTTATCTGCAAATACCCCTCTGTGACACTCACCAAACAGACTTGAAAATGTCTCACAGTTCCTTCAGTGTTGCTGGGTCAAAACACCTTCACTATCTCCATAATGATATTGCATATATTCTATACCAAATGAAATGCAGTAGTTCAAAGCAGCAGCTCACCAACACCTTAATAAGGGAGACAAATGCTGGTCTAACCAAAGATGTCGACATCTGAGTGAATTTTTAAATCATCCCGATCTCAGAGTTATTACAGTGCAGAAGGAGGCCATTCAGCCCAACAGCCTGTTCCACTTTCTACTCACACTCTCCTGCCTTTTCCCCATATCCCTCTGTGCAATTACTAACCAAAAATAAACCATCAAATGCCCTCTCAAATGTCTTAATTGAATGCACCTCTACCATATTTCCCAGACAGTGCATTCCATTCCCTAACGACTCACTGTGTGAAGAACCTTTTTTCCTCTCATAGCACCTTTGCTTTCTTTGCCATTCACAAATTAATGTCCTCTCATGCTTTTTTTTTGACAAATGGAAACAGCTGCACATTTTGTCATCTGGAGTGCCCACTCAGGATTTTGGCAACTCAGTGAGATCTCCTTTCAGGGAGAACAGACCCAACTTCTTCAATCTATCTTTATAATTAAAATTTCTCTTTTCTCTTCACAGCTCTTTTGATAGAGATGAGAGTACTGTCCCGTATATATTGCTCTACCTGTTCTGCCACCTTAAATAGATAATTTAGGGTTTAGATTGCCAGATAGATGAGATGTTTTGGCATCAGGTGGGTGAAGTGCCAGGTGAGTGAGGTTGTCAGGGTGCCAGTTTGAGTCAATGACAGCTTCGGTTAGGTCAGGGGAGTGTCGGATTCAGTGGGTGTGAGGGCGGGAGATGGGAGTGTTCAGAGGAAACTCAGGTCCTTTTCTGGTATATTGCATTGCTGGGTCAGGGTCGGGTTGATATGGGGGCAAAATTGGGTTTGATTAAGGAGATCTGCTGCGTACAATTGCAGCAAGCTCGCATGCTGTGTTGAGCAAGGATTGATTAGGTGGAGGTCGTTGTGGTAAATACTGTCAGGTTTGGGAGTTGTGGGGGTGGTATCAGGCCATTGTGAGTGGGGATTCAGGTGGATGTTGGTTCAGTAAGGGTGGTGGTATCAGGTTTTGATGGGGAAGAGTTATTGGAGGGATTAGTGGTGAGTCGGTTTGTCCATTTAATATTTATCCAGGAATTACAGTAGGTTTTCAAACTTCTATTGTTTCCTGGGTAGCCACTAAACTTAGCAGAATAAGAACTCTGGGAAGTTTCCAACTTTAAGGGGCTTTTTCAGAGAATTCCAGATGCAGCAAAATTGCACATCAGAAGTTTCAATGCCTTGTGCAATTCCCAGAATCTGTCACATTGGGGAGACTCCAAGGACCTGACATGAAACTCCAGCCTGCGTTTCTCCAATGATTCTTATCATTGAAATATCTGGACCAACATGTTAATCTTGAATGTACCATTTTCCCTCAAATATACCTGCGTATTTGATGGTTGACCTTGTAATTGTATCTAATAGCTTATATTTTTCAGCACTGCACACAAAATAAATCTCTCTGCTACTTTACCACTCATCATCATAAACCAATAAAGCTGTCTAATCCTGTGGGAGGAGAGATAGAGTTTTTCACTCCTGTGCATAATCACAAAAGTCCAGAGCAGCATTGCACCGAGAATTTTGCAAGCTTCATTTCAGGTGAAATCACTGTCTCAAATTGAGATGATTAGTGCTACTTATAGTCATTTCACATTATAAAAAGGCAGGCTTTCTTTTTAACACTTTATATGTAAAAAAAAATAACTATCACATGGAGTATGCAGGGTTGATTGCGTGAAAATATAGCTGAGGAAGAAGTTGACGAATGTGCTTTGAAAACACTGAACATTTTCAAGATGTCTCGAAGGAATCTCTGTTCTCGGTGTGGTAGCTATTGTGCTGAGAGATCTTCATGAAATATTTCAGCGACTGGATAAATCAAATACATTAATAAACAAATGAATTAATGAAAAGTAAGAAGAATCCATTGAATACAAATTTAACTACATGGCAGCACAGAAGGAGTTTGCATAACCTATAGCCCAGAACACTTCTCACAATCTCTGTTGCCCTGTTTCCATTTCAGTTTTTGTGGGTGCAACCTTTTGAGAAATGGAAAAAGGAAAAGAAATTACTACAGAAAATTTGCACACTCTGTGGATTACATTGGCCTCCAAGATAATAAAATGTGAGGCTGGATGAACACAGCAGGCCAAGCAGCATCTCAGGAGCACAAAAGCTGACGTTTCGGGCCTAGACCCTTCATCAGAGAGGGGATGGGGGGAGGGAACTGGAATAAATAGGGAGAGAGGGGGAGGCGGACCGAAGATGGAGAGTAAAGAAGATAGGTGGAGAGGGTGTAGGTGGGGAGGTAGGGAGGGGATAGGTCAGTCCAGGGAAGACGGACAGGTCAAGGAGGTGGGATGAGGTTAGTAGGTAGCTGGGGGTGCGGCTTGGGGTGGGAGGAAGGGATGGGTGAGAGGAAGAACCGGTTAGGGAGGCAGAGACAGGTTGGACTGGTTTTGGGATGCAGTGGGTGGGGGGGAAGAACTGGGCTGGTTGTGTGGTGCAGTGGCGGGAGGGGATGAACTGGGCTGGTTTAGGGATGCAGTGGGGGAAGGGGAGATTTTGAAACTGGTGAAGTCCACATTGATACCATATGGCTGCAGGGTTCCCAGGCGGAATATGAGTTGCTGTTCCTGCAACCTTCGGGTGGCATCATTGTGGCAGTGCAGGAGGCCCATGATGGACATGTCATCAAGAGAATGGGAGGGGGAGTGGAAATGGTTTGCGACTGGGAGGTGCAGTTGTTTGTTGCGAACTGAGCGGAGGTGTTCTGCAAAGCGGTCCCCAAGCCTCCGCTTGGTTTCCCCAATGTAGAGGAAGCCACACCGGGTACAGTGGATGCAGTATACCACATTGGCAGATGTGCAGGTGAACCTCTGCTTAATGTGGAATGTCATCTTGGGGCCTGGGATGGGGGTGAGGGAGGAGGTGTGGGGACAAGTGTAGCATTTCCTGCGGTTGCAGGGGAAGGTGCCGGGTGTGGTGGGGTTGGAGGGCAGTGTGGAGCGAACAAGGGAGTCACGGAGAGAGTGGTCTCTCCGGAAAGCAGACAGGGGAGGGGATGGAAAAATGTCTTGGGTGGTGGGGTCGGATTGTAAATGGCGGAAGTGTCGGAGGATAATGCGTTGTATCCGGAGGTTGGTAGGGTGGTGTGTGAGAACGAGGGGGATCCTCTTGGGGCGGTTGTGGCGGGGGCGGGGTGTGAGGGATGTGTCGCGGGAAATGCGGGAGACGCGGTCAAGGGCGTTCTCAATCACCGTGGGGGGAAAGTTGCGGTCCTTAAAGAACTTGGACATCTGGGATGTGCGGGAGTGGAATGTCTTATCGTGGGAGCAGATGCGGCGGAGGCGGAGGAATTGGGAATAGGGGATGGAATTTTTGCAGGAGGGTGGGTGGGAGGAGGTGTATTCTAGGTAGCTGTGGGAGTCGGTGGGCTTGAAATGGACATCAGTTACAAGCTGGTTGCCTGAGATGGAGACTGAGAGGTCCAGGAAGGTGAGGGATGTGCTGGAGATGGCCCAGGTGAACTGAAGGTTGGGGTGGAAGGTGTTGGTGAAGTGGATGAACTGTTCGAGCTCCTCTGGGGAGCGAGAGGCGGCGCCGATACAGTCATCAATGTACCGGAGGAAGAGGTGGGGTTTGGGGCCTGTGTAGGTGCGGAAGAGGGACTGTTCCACGTAACCTACAAAGAGGCAGGCATAGCTGGGGCCCATGCGGGTGCCCATGGCCACCCCCTTAGTCTGTAGGAAGTGGGAGGAGTCAAAAGAGAAGTTGTTGAGTGTGAGGACGAGTTCAGCTAGGCGGATGAGAGTGTCAGTGGAGGGGGCCTGGTCGGGCCTGCGGGACAGGAAGAAGCGGAGGGCCTTGAGGCCATCTCCATGCGGAATGCAGGTGTACAGGGACTGGACGTCCATGGTGAATATGAGGTGTTGGGGGCCAGGGAATTGGAAGAATATGAGGTGTTGGGGGCCAGGGAATTGGAAGACCAAGCGGAGGCTTGGGGACCGCTTTGCAGAACACCTCCGCTCAGTTCGCAACAAACAACTGCACCTCCCAGTCGCAAACCATTTCCACTCCCCCTCCCATTCTCTTGATGACATGTCCATCATGGGCCTCCTGCACTGCCACAATGATGCCACCCGAAGGTTGCAGGAACAGCAACTCATATTCCGCCTGGGAACCCTGCAGCCATATGGTATCAATGTGGACTTCACCAGTTTCAAAATCTCCCCTTCCCCCACTGCATCCCTAAACCAGCCCAGTTCATCCCCTCCCCCCACTGCACCACACAACCAGCCCAGTTCTTCCCCCCCACCCACTGCATCCCAAAACCAGTCCAACCTGTCTCTGCCTCCCTAACCGGTTCTTCCTCTCACCCATCCCTTCCTCCCACCCCAAGCCGCACCCCCAGCTACCTACTAACCTCATCCCACCTCCTTGACCTGTCCGTCTTCCCTGGACTGACCTATCCCCTCCCTACCTCCCCACCTACACCCTCTCCACCTATCTTCTTTACTCTCCATCTTCGGTCCGCCTCCCCCTCTCTCCCTATTTATTCCAGTTCCCTCCCCCCATCCCCCTCTCTGATGAAGGGTCTAGGCCCGAAACGTCAGCTTTTGTGCTCCTGAGATGCTGCTTGGCCTGCTGTGTTCATCCAGCCTCACATTTTATTATCTTGGAATCTCCAGCATCTGCAGTTCCCATTATCTCTGATACATTGGCCTCCATGTACATTTGGAAAGTTTAGTACAACAGTGGAGTTGGGAGAGGGGGGAATATAACACACACTGTTCACAGAGATGCTTTCCTGCTGAACAAGACTATCTTTTTTCCAACATAATCAACCATTCAGCAGAGGTTAGCAAAATCAACAAATCCAGAGACAGAAATAGTCCAAGTTTGGAGAAAATAAAAGTTTGTCTGCAAAAGATAAAATTTAAAAGATTGCCATGTAAAGTTTATCAGTGAGGACTGTTCTTATTATGCATCCAAAAAATTTCAAGGCTGGTTTTTAAAGCATAATATTTCTTTTAGAGCTGTTCAGTGACGATCCAGGGCAAGATGCATTGTTGCCACAGTGTCAAACATGGATATTTGCAGTTGTGCTTGGCAAAGTTCTCTAAGCCAAAGTGATTGATCAGGGAGTTCATTTTTCAGTGAATATCTGAACCACATGGGCCAGGCAGGTCCCAGGCTTTGAACCCCAGCATCTGCATATCTAGCCTGGCTTGGCTCAGACACCAGTAGAGGTACAAACAGCTGTCTTAGCTTCGCTCAATCAAAGAGAAGAAAAACAGAATGTTTTCAGCCCTCATCATTTTCCCAGATCTCTCGCTTAAATTGACACTGTTGCAGAGAGAATTAAGCCTGGCTTTGATACAACTCCTACTGGATAGCCTGCCAATAATCATCATCAAGATTTATACATAAATGATGGCCACTTGGGTGGCTGGCACCCTTGGAGTTACATTCCAGAAAGGAATCAATTACATCTGAAGCCTGAGAGATAAAACTGGCAACAGGCAAATAGAGTTCATTCCATGGTGGCTACAGAAAGGCTCGTGGTGAGATTTTGCGCTCCTGGAAGTGGTGATCTTGGAGTCAGGAATGCCACCTAATAAGGGGTTGTTGGAGCACCAAAAGCCTATAACCTTTTAGCCTCTGTTGTAATTAATTTTGTGATAAGGTCCACAGTCGATCTTTTTATTTTTCTTATCAACCTGTTCAGAGATGTTATCAAACACTTCTGGGCCAGGTAGGACTTGATTGTGGGCCTTCAGGACCAGACACCAAGGACACTACCACTGCGCCACAAGAGGCCTCTCATTTTTGATCTTCCTACCTTGACACCATTTGAGGCCCTTAAGTGGCCACATGAAGATTATTTAATGGCCTCAATCCATTAAGGTGAGCCCAGTTATAGCTCAAACTATATAGGCAGCTTGTCAGCCAAGGGGTGGAAGTAGTATCCCATGATTAAAGGCACTGTTCCTGAACAGAGCCTCACTTTCCCACCTCACCCCATAAACCCCAAAAACTCAGAGATTAGCCCCCGTTCCATCCCAAATCACTGCCTTCCTCAATGATTGTCTGCCACTCCAGCAGTGGTTATGGGTACTGCTGCTGAGTGCAAGAGCCGCTGGTCTGAGACAGACTGCTAGCTGTCTCTGGGCAGGGCCTTACTTCCAGCTGAAAGTCACTTTGTGGCATTTCCAAAGTCTGACTGGCATTTTGTACCTGCCTGATGAGACCTTTAGCATCTCAAAAACCTTTCGCCCTCTGAGTCATCTGAAAGTTTCTGAATCTAAGGGACACTATTGTTAGAGGAGTCTGGAACACACTATCTAGTAAGTATTTAAATACATTATAAAAGAGCATTTTTATGACAGCAGTATTTGGTATTTTCACTGTTAACATAATTTTTCTTCTTCCCTAAGAGCTTTAACGAAGGCTACATTCCATTATGAGCAGCAGGGCAGAAATATAGAGGCCATGATTCCAGCGCATTACGAACCCATGAGGCTGAATGTAACAACGTTGTCTTCGGGACCTTCAGGACACAATCCGAGTCTCGGGTCCGTATTTTCCAGCAGCCTCCTAATTCATAGAATTCCTACAGCATGGAAGTAGGCCACAGAGCCCATTGGGGTAATACTGACCCTTCAAACATCAATCTATTCAGACCCACTCCCCCCCTGACCCCCGCCCCCACGACATGTAACCCTGCATTTTACATGGCAAGTCTACCTCGCCTGAAGCACCTTGGACATGATGTGCATTTCAGCGTGGCTAATCCACCCGACCTGAACTTCTTTGGGCCGTGAGAGGAAACTGAAGCAGGAAACCTTTGCAGGCACAGGGAGAATGTACAAACTCCACACAGACAGTCACCCAAGGCTGGAATCAAACCCGGGTCTCTGGTACTGTAAGACAGCCAGACTAACCACTGAGCCACCGTGCCACCCATCTGAGTTGCCCTTGTGGACCAAAGTACAAATTACAATTTAGGTAGCTGAGGACAAAGACTTCACTGGTGGCAGGGCAAATACCTTCGGGTAGGGAGAAGAAAGTCTCTAGTTCAGGGTTGGTGCCTTGTCAGCCCAGGGATGCATATGTGAGACATCAAGTCTCAGGTTTAAATTGCATTGCACATCCCAGATGGCCAGAGGGAGGATGTTTCCACATAGTTGATGTCCTCCCAAATTATTCAGATAAGGCCACCATGCCATGCTTATAACCACGGAGTGGGCAGCTGCTCACCCCTTAGTCTGGGTAAATTCCTTGATCGCATTACTATGTGAGCAAACAATCCCAATTTAACTTCCTGATGTTTTACTCACATTCCAACCCCGTTTCTCTGTTCCTGTCGTAAATTCCATCTGACTCATGTTACAAAAACACGTAGTTTAATAGGCAATTGGTCAGCAGTGGACTATGTTCGTTTCACATGAAGCCAGATTCAAAATGCTAATTTTTGTGTTCCCAAGTAGACCCATGGTTATTGACTATTGAATCTCACGATCAATAATGCTACGGTTTTAGCTCACATTATTCCTGGACAAGTTAAATTCTGGAATGAAATGTGGCAAGGTAGATATTTCTTTGATTTGAATTCAGCTGGTCTTTCCTTATTTTTCACATCCAGAGAGCTTAATTTAACTGGGGCTTAAATTCCCTCTCTTAAGAATCTGATAGCCTTTTCTTGGCAGTTTCATACAACTGAGGTCAGACTTTCTCAGCTTCAAATCAGGGTTGTATCTAAACACTTCTAATCGGGAACTTTCAAAATAAGTTGCTTAGGTCTGAGGTAATTTATTACTCAACAGTTCTAAAGTACCTCTATTTCTCAGGGCTATTTCAGTATCCATCCGTTTTCATTCAAGATTTCTGCAAATTGCCCCGAACTGAAATCAATGGCTTCTTCTTCTTTTCATCACTTACATTTCTTTTTCAGAAAAACAAATCACCATGGCTACAGAAATACTGACAATCTTTTAACTCATTTGGATGCATACACTCAACCCACATGAAACAAGCTCAAATCCAAGTTCTTAAATCAACAATATATAAAAATCATCCACCTTAAATCATAATTGCAATGATCTGTGCCATCCTCATTACTTTTCACCAGCATCACCAATAATCTAGGGGGAGACATTCACGCGAGCTATTCACAAGTTTGTGCATGTTTAAGGACTAGTACCTTTCTTGAGAAATAAAATGAAACTGCAGGAAGACTCAGAGGCAATTGGGGAGTAATTACTGATCTAGTTCATCACTATTCAGTCGCATTTCGTTATCTAATTTTATCTCAATCCTCTCTACATGATACTTATCAAATCATTTTTCAAAATCCAAACTTATAAAATTGAAAGTAATTCTTTCATTCACTATATTGATAATTCATTCAAAACAAGAATCAGTTTCCTGCAGTACACCGCTTGAATCTGCCAAATGTGTTCTTAAATGTAGATAAATGCAACATTTCACCTCATGGTGGGGCAAGAGTAAGTATCAAAGTGCTGTCATGCGCAAGTCATTACAATCTACAGTCAGTGCCATGTGGTACAACAGCAGCAAATAGGCAACAGGGTGTATTAGCAGGACATCAAACATAAAAGAAGAATTGCGATTTTGATAGTCCATAAGGCTTTGATGAAGACATATCTGAACTCAGGGATCTGCCTTTTTGTCCTCTGTGATAGGCTGCACAAGCATGAACATAATTCAGAGGCAAGTCACTCAATTCATGTCTGGTGTGAAGACTTTTAGTTGTAAGACCAGGCAGAGCATGGTGAGGTTATTTGAAAACTGCAGAGAAATGTAATTAAGCTCTGTAAATAGTTGGAAGGATTGTAAACTCTCCCCGTGGACAGGCTATTCAGAATCATAGAATCTCCACAGTGTGGAAACAGGCCCTTTGGCCCAACAAGTCCACACCGACCCTTTGAGCTGTAAAAATTAGCAAAGAGCAGAAGTCCAAAGTATAAATTGCAAAGGGACACGGGCTAATGTGTTCAGAAGTATTTCTTTTTCAAGAGAGTATTTGAAACTTGAAACAAACATGACTGCTGGCTTGTACAGTGATAAGGCAGTCATCTGAATTCCTAAATGTGGTCAATCTAAAGCCATGTAGAAAGTGAATAGGTACTGGGAGTTTTGTGATCCAGTCACTGTGATCTCTTAGAATTTGTTTGGTTCAAGAGTCAGAGGAATTTTCTAGGCTTTTTTATTCTGAATTAACCAGGGGTTTCTTTTTAATCTTATTTACCACTTACAGAAGTTTGCATATTTCCGGTTCATAGTGGAAGGGGTAGCCAGGATTTCATAGTGTTTTGATAATATTCAGGCAAGAATTAGTGTGGACTTTACCAATTTCCAGCAAAGGGTGTACCGCAGGAAACTGATGCTTGTTTTGAATGAATTATCAATATAGTGAATGAAAGAATTGCTTTCAATTTTATAAGTTTGGATTTTGAAAAATGATTTGATAAGTATCATGTAGAGAGGATTGAGATAAAATTAGATAACGAAATGCGACTGAATAGTGATGAACTAGATCAGTCAGTAAAATCTCAGAACCAGATGTTTATCATTTATAGTAGTGGGCCTGAATAAAACAAGTTCCTAAGATGATTTCCATAACAAATGGCCTGAAACTGTATCCACCAATAAGTATTTGAGAATAAGACAATTGTCTGAAAGGGTATTTAGACAGGTTTGGGAAATGCAACAGTTTGTGTCTTTGTGCTTTAATGTGAATAAAATACATTACAATTCACATAGAATTGAGAACTCTGTGCATGTTGGACCAAGAGCCAAATTTCAAGAACAAAATCTTGGACACAAATTAACTATTTTAATTGGTGGTTTGACTCAGTGGTGACATGCTTGATACTCCAAGTCTGAGATTATGTACGCTAGGCCGTTCCATAGTGTAACAGATAACCTATAATGCTCCTCCAGTGCAAGAGTGAATAAAAAGAACCTTAACATGTTTAAAAGAAGAAGTGGCAGGCTTTCCATGCCAATATTTATTCCTTTTACTGTCAGCAAATTCTCTGATGTGGTTACTTGTCTAACAAAAATGGTGATACTGTAAGAGTCATTTGCTTGCTATGAAGTGCTTTGGGGAGATCAGTTTCAATCTGGAGAAGGATTTCTTTTCATGTTTAAAACTTTATACTCCAAAAAAACAATTTAAATGAAAAAAGACATAGGTAAAGAAGAGATTGTTTTACATATGGAGCTTGTGGAAAGGGCTACACCTAGATGGCTCTGCAGAGAGCTATTTTTTAATCCAGAGATTGAAAACTGACAGTTCGAGGACTTGAGGAGGAGGCATTTTTTTCCCATTGTTTTAGCTAAGTGATTGATTCCTTTTTAAGGAATTTTAAAATTGTTTTGCACGATTCAGATTAAAATCTGAGTGTTAGGAAGGAAAGTTTATTTTTAAATATAAGATGCAATTGAGAGCATCTTCTCTTTATGCTGAATGCCACTGAGGGCATTGAAGAGACACAGAGTTGATGACAATGAGATTCAGAGAAGTGATTACACAGCGGGATCAGTCAGACAGACGGATGACTGTCAGGATTGTGATTATTCGTCTCTCAGATAGATATTTCGTTTTGGGTGTTGTTGAAGGGAATAGTCTCTCAGAGGGAAGTAGAAGTCACAGTCAAGACTTGGGTACTAATTCATTCTTCTGTTAAGTGGCACATGTCAAGATTTTAAAGAATAATTGTTATAGGGGACTCTCCTGTCAGGGATACAGAGAGGAGAACGTGTGGCAGTGAGTGTGAATCTAGGACAGTATGTTGCTTTCCTGGTGCCAAGGTTAAGGACATCTCAAAACATTTGAAGCTTATGGTCAAAGAGGAGAGTGAGACACCGGAAGTTGTTGCAAGCATTGATAGGAAATATATAGTTCGTAAAGGGTTAAGGCTTTGCAGGTTTAATGTAAGAAGCAAGGTAGAAAGTTAAAAATAGAGCCTCAAACGTCATAATCTCTGATTTACTCCCAGTGCTAAGTTGATGAGGGAAAGAATGAAAGGATAGAGAAAATAAAACAATGGCTGAAGACGTCTTCAATCTGCAGGGGTTCAAATTTTTAGACCATTGAGATCTCTGGGATCTCTCACCTGAACTGGAAAAGGACCAATGTCCTGGCAGCCAGATTTGTTAATTGTATTTTGCAAGTATGTAAATTATTGTGGGAGATGGGAGGGTTGGGAGCTTTTCTCAGTAGTAGTGAAAATAGAAAGTCAGATGAAGATGATGTGAATCAGAAAACAGCAAGTTATTTAGAAAAGACATACAACAGCAAGTCAGACAATGAGGTAACTCTGAAGAATTAAACTGCATTCATCTCAATGCGAGGGTTCCCACAAATAAGGCTGGTGAAGTCAGGCATGCTTTGGAACATGGGACTGGACCCACATAGCTATTACAGAAACTTGGCTGAGGGGAGGACTGGACTGGCAGCTAAAGTTCCAAGTTTTAGATGCTATAGGAAGGAGAGAAAGGGAGGCAAGAGATGAAGACGACTGGTGTTTTACATGAAGGAAAACATAACTACTATAATTAGAGGGAATATTTCTGAGGGATTGTCCCGTGAAAATATATGGGTTGAAATTAGAAATAAGAAAGGATGGTCATGTTAATAGGACTGTACTATAGACCTCCAATAATCAGAGAGAAATTGAGGAGCAAATGCATAAATATCTCAGATATATGCAAAAATAATTGGGTTGTAATAGTAGAGGATTTTAATTTTCCAAACATTTCTGTTTAGCACAGCCATAGAGTGGAAAAGCTAAAAGGCTATTTAAAATGAGTACACATTATGACAAGGTACTGTCTTTAGCTGAGACTTTGTTTAGCTAAGTGTGTATGATTACATATTGAAATAAAAATTGATCATATCGAGTGTTGCAGGAAAAATGTCAAATGTCTAAAGTAAAGGGGCAGCACAGTGGCTCTGTGGTTAGCAGTGCTCTCTCTCAGTGCCAGTGAGGCTGTTCGATTCGAGCCTTGGGCAACTGTCTGCATGGGTTTCCTCCCACAGTCCAAAAATGCACAGGTTAAGTTGATTGGCCATGCTAAATTGGCCACAGCGTTCAGAGATGTGCAAGTGCAATATTAGCCATGGAAAATGCAGAGTTTGGGGTCAGAGTAGGGGTGGTGGGTCTGGGTGGATGCTCTTTGGAGGATTGGTGTGTACTCAATGGGCTGAATTGCTTACTTTCACACTGTAGAGATTCTATGACTGCTATAGTGTTAAAGATTTGGATGGTGAAGAATTTGTTCAACATGTTTGAGAAAATTTTCTATGTCAATATTTAAATGTTCCTCCTGGAGAAGGATTGAAGCTTGATCTTCACTTGGGAAATAAGCAAAGCAAATTACTTAAGTGTTAGTAGCGGAACACTTTGGGACTAGTGATCATAATTCTGTTCGTTTTAATATAGTTATGGAAAATGATAAGCCTTCTATAGAAGTTAAAATTCTCAACTGGAGTAAGACAAACTTTAATGTTATGAGACAAGAGCTTTCAACATTGATTGCAGCAGACTGTTCACAGGTAATAAGACATGCAAAAAAAGGGAGACTTTCAAAAAATGAAACAACGAGAGCTTAGAGTCACTATGTTCCTGTTAGAGTGAAAAGTAAGGCTGGTAGTATCAGAGAAAATGGATCAATAAAGATATTGAGGCTCTAGTCAAGTATAAAAAAAATCATACATCACATATGGACAAATGGGTTTAAATGAATCTCTTGAACAGCATAAAGAGTGTGGGATCATTCCTAAGAGGGAGATGAGGAAGGCAAAGAAGGGCTATGAGATTGCCTTGAGAGATAAGGTGAAAGTTACTCCAGAGAGATCCTACAAGTACATTAACAGCAAGACAACAACTGGAGAGAGAGAGTAGGGCCCCTTAAGGATCAACAAGCTTGTCTTTTGGTTGAACTTCAGGAAATGGGAGCGGTATTAAATGACTATTACACATCAGTTTTTATGGTGGAAAAGAAAAGGGGGCTCGAGAACTTGGGGAAATAAATGATGCTGTTTTGAAAACTGTTCACATCATAGAAAAGAAAGAAAAACAAAGTTGCTGGAAAAGCCCAGCTGGTCTGTTCTGAGGAAGGGTCACCGGACTCAAAATATTAACTTTTTTTTTCCCTTCAATGTAAAGGAGGCATTGGAGAGCTTAGAAAATAAAATAGATAAACCTCTAGGACCTGATCAAATGTATCCAGGATGTTGTGGAAAATAGGAAAGAAATTGTGAGGTCCCTAGCAGAGATATTTGTATCATCGATAACCAAGGGTAGGGTGCCAGAGGTCTGGAAGTTGCCTGATCTTGTGCCATTACGTAAGAAAGGCTATAAGGAAAAAATGTGTGAACTATAGATGTGTAAGTCTGACATCAGCAATAGCTAAGTTGTTGGAGGTGACTCTGAAAGACAGGATTTACATGCATTTTGAGAGGCAAGGAATGATTTGGGATAGTCAGCACAGTTTTGCACAAGGGAAATTGTGTCTCACAAATGTGATTGTGATTTTTCAGGAGGTAACCAAGGGCAGACAGCAGGGTGGTAGACATTGCTTACTTGGACTTTAGTAAAGCTTTTGATAAAGTTCCACGTGGTAGACTAATTAGTGAGGTTTCATCACATGGGATTCAGGGTAAGCTTGCTAATCGGAAACAAAATTGGCTTTACGGTACAAGATAGAGGGTGGAGATGAGGGTGGGGATTTTTTTCAGACTGGGCACCTGTATACAGCAGTGCGCCATAGGGATCACTACCGGGTCCAGAGATAGTAGGGACTGCAGATGCTGGAGAATATGAGATAACAAAGTGTCGAGCTGGATGAACGCAGCAGGCCAAGCAGCATCAGAGGAGCAGGAAGGCTGATGTTTTGGGCCTTCTTTCTGAAGAAGGGTTTAGGCCCAAAACATCGGCCTTCCTGCTCCTCTGATGCTGCTTGACCAGCTGTGTTCATCCAGCTCTACACCTTACTACTGGGTCCACTTTTGTTTGCCATTGATAGAAATGATTTGAATGAGAATGAAGGAGGTATGGTTAGTAAGTTTGCAGATGTTACCTAAATTGGTGGACAGTGGAAGAGGTTACCTAAGATTACAAAGAGATCTTGATCAGTTAGGCCAATGGGATGAGGAGTGGCAGGTGGACTTTAATTTGGATAAATATGAGGTATTGCATTTTGATAAAATAAACATGGACATGATTTAGCCCAAGCTGTTGTGTGCTGATTCCACATTCAGTTAGTGCTGTGTTGTAGCTTCATTAAATTACAACCTCATTTTTAGGTATACTTAGATTTGCTCCGGGCATGCTCTCCTGAATGGGTGTGTCTGTGACAGATAGATTGGTGAGGATGATGAAATCAACAGAATTTTCTCTGTTGCTTATTCACTTACCATCTGCAGCAGAAATAGACAGAACAATCATTCAGTCAGGAGTTATGATTCAAGGGAATTCTTGGGATAGACATTGAAGTCCACCACCAGGAGTAAACTGTGTGCCCTTGCCACACTCAACAACTTCTGAGAATGGTTAACATGAAAGAGCACAGATTCATCAGCTAACACTGAGTGTGGCATGCAGGGAGGCAGGGGAGTGGTTAAATCAACAGACATGTCCTTGATAATAAAATGTGAGGCTGGATGCACACAGCAGGCCAAGCAGCATCTCAGGAGCACAAAAGCTGACGTTTCAGGCCTAGACCCTTTTGATCTGGTGCCTTGAGATTTCACAGGGCCTGAAGTGAATTTTGAGGAATCACACGGCCATTACCTCCTGACAGTATAATACAGCGCCACCACGTCTCGTGGGTTTGTTGTATTGATGGAACAGGACATACTCAGGAATGGGTTTGGTAATGGTAATCTGTGTCTTAGTCATACACATGGAACTATATCTTGTGCACTACATCAGGTTGTGAGTAACTAGGCTGTGAACAGCTATCCCAATTTTGGCACAAGATCCCACATGTTTGTGAAAAGAATGACTTTGCAGGGTTGGCAGGACAATGATTCCCATTGTCAATTTCATACCTGGGACAATACCCATGTGATCTGTTCACTGCCTAGATTCTGTTGCAGTTTGATACAACTGAGTGGCTTGTTAGGCAATTTCTGAGGACAGCTAAGAGTCATCCACAATTGCTCAGAGTCTGGAGTTGCAGGTTGGTCAGGCCAAGTAAAAATGGTAGATTCTCTTCCCAAAAGGATATTACATAAATTTGTTCACATGGCTTTTGTTATGAATGACTTAGATTAATTTCTTTGTCTTACGGGGTCACCATTTAGAAAGAAAAATTTAATAACAAAATACTTTCAGCTCCTGTTACACTGATTTTGATAGTGGGCTTGTTGGAAGCAGTTTATGACTTGGCAGCAATAACAATGATGGACAGGGCGTATTCATCCTGTTCAAAAAACATTAACTGTGGAAGTGCTCGCACTCTACATTCTCACTAAAATTTAATATCAAAAACTCCATTTCATACTCAAGCATATAAGTGATCTTAAAAGTTGGAGTGAACTATTAACTACCTGGTACATTCCAATAATTTCCTAAGGTAAATTAACTTCTACTTAGAGTTATGGACCAGGCTAACTCCCATCAAAATATATAAAGATAGTTTAGACCCTAGCTTTTTCTTCTTTTAAAGCTAAGTGTAAGGTATTGTGTTCCAGATGCAATTTGGTTCGTCAAACTACTCGACGTTAAGCAAAACACATTCTATTTTTACGCAACAGTTAGAATATGGACAATTTTTTTTAAAATGCTGAACTACAACTCTATCAAAACACATAATAAAATAACAGACATATTAACTACTACAAATTAACTGTTCCAAAGTAGCAATGTGCTATGGACACACCCTTGGCAAAGGCAAGTTCAGCAAAATGGATTGTCTCACAGCCCATTCTCCACAGCAGGAGGAAAAACATCAAGAAAAAGCTGAGACAGAGAGAGATAGAGAGCGAGAGAGAGAGAGAGAGAGAGAGAGACTGTGGGCATGAGGGAGAGCAGGGAGAGATGTACTGCAACTTCCAAATCCAACTTCAACAAACAACAACTGCTACTGAAAGACTAAAATTAAAAATCTTAGTTCTGTGGGAGCTTGATCCCACAAACCGCTTCTCTAATGTACCAATCTTAGAAAAAAAACTCCAAGGCCTCACAAGTTGCTTACTTCATGGGTTTTACATCTCTGGTCTCAACCTTTCCCACACATAAAAAGGACAAACTACTCCTCTTAAAGCCATAGTATTGTCACAGTGAGTAGTTAATATTTCTTAATAGGATGCCTACAAGTCCTACATAAAGAAACATAATTTGGTAAGCCATGGTCAAAGAGTCACAAACCCTCATGTGTAAAAACTGGCCACATTTGATAATTAAATGGTGGGCATGTCTCATTTTATGGGGCGGGGGGGGGTGGAATTCAGCCTCAAATACAGTTTGCTGAAACCAATGCAAGGAATCTTGGCTCATTTTGTACTGGACACGATTGCACTGGAAATTCCTCAAATTTTATACTATTAGTTTGATTTAATGTCAATTGCATTCTATTCAGTGGAATCGCTATCCCTCAAATTTAACTCGCTGCCTGACCTCTGATGCCCAATTCCTCTCCCTGTCCCATTGCCTGACCGGCCTAGTCAGCCTCTCAATCCAGCTCAGTGTGGCTTGGAAGCCAATTTGACAATATCAAATCTGAAGTTTGTGCACATTTGGCCATCCAAATCTCCCACTTCCCCCACCCACACCAACTTGCTGCTCATGAGGTAATTGTTATCAGGGCCTGAGTCAGTTACTCTTAACACAGCAAACAGGTAACACTAACAAAAAATGGCTGGCTTTTACAACATAGGAAGTGAGCCAGGAAGGCATACTTGCATTAATGCACCAGATCCCTGAAGGGAAATGCTGATGGATTGTCCAGTTACTGATTTCTGACAGTATTTGCTTCTCCGAAATTGCCAAGGGGAACACCTCCACTCCTCAATTAGCTCTTGTCTCCATGTCCCTGATAGCAATAGGTGTTATATGTAAAAGTATCAAGAGCAGATGAGCCAAAAATTTATACTCTTTGAAATTACTGCAAATATCTTCACTGAACTGGGAGCTCGTTATCTTAAAATGACCTCAATGAAATAAGGTGAAGTAACAATCGGGGTTACAGAACTTTAAGAAACTATTTTCCAAAACACATTCACGGAATAATTAGTGAATTGATTAATGACTACATTACCATGGCAAATACCTTGAGATTAAATTTGAATTAATTGTTTTAAAATGGCCAGGTATTTAAATGAAAGCTTTCATATGTTCTTAGATTTTAAAATTTTTAATTTAAATACAATGGAAATTTAGAGAGCTAAAATGAAGAAACTACCTGGCAAGTTTTACAAAGTAGCTGTTCCAAAGATCTTGAAATTTCGAGTGCACTCAGAAATTAGAAACTTTAATCATGGAATCACAGAAGGTGGCTATTTGGTCCGTGGTCATGCCTTTCACAAATCTTTGAAAGATCTACGTCCAGTTAACCTGCTCTTTCCTCATTACCAGCAATTACTTTCTGTCCAAGTATTTATCCAATTCCTTTTTGAAAGTTACAACTGAAACTGCCACGACCACAGTTTCAGACAGTGCATTTCAGCTCAGAAAAACTGGCGCATCAAAAAAAAACTCCTTGTTTACATTTACAGAACTGAAACTAGAAGCTGCTTTGATGTTTGAACTGATTTTCCTCAGCGTCAGTGCTGAGCTTGTTTATTGTGCTTGACTTAATATAGCCAAAATATTTTATTTTAAGTTTTAGAAAAAGTGTGTTTCATTCTGGACATATTTCCCTTCAGACCTCTGCCACAGCAACAAATAAATGCAAAGACAAAGCTCTATTCTCCTCTCTCCATCAGCAGGAAACCACTGAACTCCACACAGAATCTTCAAACAAGATGCAATTCAGATCATATGATCATCATGAAGACATGCACACAATCCACCATACCAAAAACTGTGACCCAGCGAAATTAGGGCCCAACTGGATTTTTTCATCTGCTCTGGAACCATTGAGTACCTTTGTTTTAGAATGAAACGAAGCAATGCACCCTCTTATGATTTTATTCTCTCTTCTCTCTGGTACACATCCTAGGCTCCAACTAGGATCAGAAGTCAATATGTGAGCAATTAGAAAGCAAATTGCTTGTCCTACTAATCTATGGTGCAATCTGTTCATACAAAAGTATAAGAAAAATTCAAAGATGTGAGAATGAATACCACCCTGATCATTCCTTATTGACACTCTTAGCCTTGTAGTCACATTCACATGACTTGTAAAAATTTGCTATGGCTGGAAATGAGGCTGAAAGGATCCCACTGCAGCTCTCCTTTTCAATGGTGCATTTTCCCACACCCCAAATATTGCACCAGTGACAAATGTACTGCAAACTTTGGTGATCTCAGTGTTAGCTGTCCATAATTCATGGCTTTTTCGGCTGTGATTTGCTCTTGTACAGTATTTGATCCAACTCAACACACTTGAACTACGACTGGCAGTATTTATGAACAAGGCAAGAACCATGTAGAATTTTTAACCAAGAAGCTGCACAGATGTACACCGAGCCCAAACTGTGAAGCATAACAATTAAACATATATACTGGGTAAACATTGAAATAAAGCTTAAGAAATGCTGACAAAAGGAAGGAAGGATTTTTTTTGAAAAGTGATTATAAATAATGTAAACACACTCAATTTACAAGTTAGTTGATGTCAGTGATATTTTAATAGAATGAAACTCTCCATATTCTGGGTTGTTTGGCAGTGATAAACACATAGCACACTATTAAATATTTATTTGCTTCACAATGCACCAGCTCTAACACCTTCTGCAATCTACAGTGGAGAGTTGAAGAGCTAGTACCCCATATTCATGTCATTGATTTCAGTAAGTCTATTTTCTCCACCCTGTGGTGAAACAGGCTCATCTCTGACAGCAATGTTTGTGTTTCTGTGATCAACTGTACATGTGCTGTGAGTAAATTGCTGTCCAATATTACAATAAATTCTATTCGCCTTGATATTACTCCTATTACACAATGTGTTTATCAACATTTCAGGATATTTTTCCCCCAAAGAGGTCATTTTTTAAATTTACTTTTCACCAGCCTTGCGATGTTTTGAACTAACACATTGTATTTACTCGATCAGTTCCACTGAATGGTGATCGATACGAATAACGCAGTCCTTTCCAAACTGTTAAAAGTTGAGTCTTTCATCATTTAACTCATTGGTTCAAATTTGAAGTTTTTAGAGAAGCACAGCTAGCTGGATGGAAACTGGTAAGAGTAAAAAAGTAGATTCCTTCACAGCTCATCTGATTAACTGCAATGGAAAAGAAAATCCAACCAAATATTAAACAGCCTCAGGATTTTCTGTCAATTGTTCCTCTTTTTGACAGGCAACAAACATTGAAATAATGCTCTTAGAGTTAAATATTTTCTCTCAGGATGGGACTAAGTTCTTCATTGGGATTTTGGTTTCATATGACTAATAGTCTGGAGACAGATTCCCTGTCCAATCAGGATAAATGTTATTGTCAAGAGTAGGTAACCGAGAGGGTGTTTTAAATTGGGGGTATTTTCTTACTAACTCTGGCAATTAACTTAATATCTTTGAAGAAAAAAGAAAGCAGCCAGGTCCCCACTTGAATTCTTCAACAGGGCAGCCTTGGACTGCACCTGCATCAACGTAGGAAGGAACAACCTGCTCCTGGGTGCACACCTTGGGCAATTTCTTTGTCCCACATTGCATGGGAGGCAGGGAGGCTGATTGGGAAAGCCCTGTTGGTCTTCTTTACTATTGGTAAACAAATTAATGAGCTGATAGATTACCTGCCAATTGGTTTGGGTGATACTGCCAGCCCTCAACATACTGCAACAAAGATGATCAGCAGGAGGAACAGGGTGTGGAATTTTGCCCGCTGGCGGGCTCGGATATTTTTGGGCCCTGTCGATCTCCATTCCCAAACTTCGGACAGCCCAAAAAATTCAGTCTTCAGTAAAAGCGTATGTGTTGCAATTCCAAATATCAACAAATGACGTCTTTCCTGTTATCACATCGGCATTGAGATCAATGCTGAAAGACTTTCCAAGAAAAACATTTGAATAGGGATCACCAACACCAAATGTGAGCCAAAAGTTTAACTTTCGGGCTCTTGGATGGTCAATTATAACAATTAAGGCATTTCCCAATTGAGGCACAAATACAAGATAAGGTCATCAATCGTGGAATCCAATGTATGTAGCCAATCTTGAGGTGGCACAATTGACTCTCATTTTCATGACTCTTAAAAACCTCACTGTAAAAATAATTGCTTAATAGAAACTGATCATAAGACTGATAGTGATCACATACCCAACATATTGTGGAGAGTTTGCCAAACTAAGTAACCAGCATTGAATTTCTGGCATTCTCCATTTTAAATTACTGCATACACCTGCAAATATTTCCTAAATTGTAAATTTTAACAAGGTGTTTAAATATAGAGCATTATTTCTTTTACTATTTTACCTAGTTTGAATCCTATAATGTCACAACATAGAAGGAAGCTTATCAATCTCCTTTCCTTTGACAGGAAGGCAGGTCTAATCCTGTTGTCTGGCTCATTTTCTTCCATCTTACTTGGCTGTCAGTTGTTAGCCGTTCAATTTTTTTTCTGAACAAAGGTGATGATTTCTTCTTCAAAATTTCCCTCTGGCTCCACTAACAGCAAAATTAATTCCTCATTGTTTTCATTGCCATTTTAAGTTGATCAGCTTCTTCCTGTTAAATTGCTAACCAAAAAGAATAATCTTTACGTCCTTATCCTAGTAAATCCGTTAGTATTCGATAGGTACCAGTAAAAGAAAGATAACTCCTTTTCTGACAAATGGTTTCATTTTTATTCAGAATTTGGATGGGCAAAGAATCACAATCTCAACTGCTTTAAAATCTCTGCAACAGATCTTGTTGTATCACAGCATAAACATCCTGAAAGATTTCCTTGCTGCAGGGAACCTAGTCCCCAACATTCAAGTTGGCGATTGATGCATCCCTATTGCAGGCAGGATACCCACCTGCAAGGGACCTGAACTCAGGACAAAAACAGAAATTGCAGGAGAAACTCAGCAGGTCTGGCAATATCTATGGAGAGAAAGCAGAATTTACATTTTGAGTCCAGTGACCCTTCTTCAGAGCAGTTAATTACTGCACAATGAAATGCAAATTGAAACAAATGTTTTAATTTCCAACAGTTATAGCCTGTTTTGTGTGTTTTTAGAATGATATTCGGAGTAATGCTGACGATGAATAGACACAAAACTTAAGCCTTCCAACTTGCATAATGTTTTGACAATTCAGTCATTATAGTCTCTGTTTATTTCTGAGGAAAGCAACAAATGTTACATGAAAGTTTCATTATTGGCACAGCTTGATCCAGTTTGCCAAGCTGGATTTTCAATTATGTTTATAACAATCAGTTGTGCACAGCAGCAGGCCAGCACATTACCACGTTGAACCTAACTATTCATTCTCAAGGTAGCTTGACGCTGTAAGCAACCTTGACTTCATGTCACAGCGTTTCTCAAATATATTGTCGTTAGCAATAGCTTTGCGTTCTGCACTGCAAGACAGGTTAACAAAATAGATTTATTCATCCTTACTGACGCAGTAATTGCTGGTCTGTAGAGATTAGCTCATGACCAACCAATAACAGATCAATATTTGGTAAAGCTGGCTGAAATATATCACCAAAATGTTTGACCAATTGAGAATGAACAAATAATCAATGAAATGTACGTTAATAGCCATCTTGCAGTCTGTATGCTTGCATAATCAAAAAATGAATTTCAGAAACAGTCACAAAAATGCAAAGGTACCACAATACGAATGGGAAAAAAGAAAATGGAAGATCTGCATATCCAAGATCTGAATCTGAGATGGTCTATTACAGAGAATGACAAATACCCAATCTTTCATTCTGCTGTTTTAGCAAATGTACCCTTCTCCTTGAGCAGGGCTCAGGTGATCTTTTCACCATTTGTGTGGCCTGATCTCAGCTAACAAGTATTTGGCTTCTCAATACAAAAACTTGACTAGTCCCAGATTTGTACCAGCAGCACCATACTTGCATAAATATTACACTGTTGTTTTAAATTCTCTCCCTAGAAACAGGTTCGGGCCATTGCACTGAGATAGCTACCATTGTTTGGTAGAAGAGGTATGTCCCAAATCTATCTGGACACAATGAGGATCATAATGAAAGAACATAAGAAAAAGGAGCAGGAGTATGCTACAGTTCAAAGCACAAGAGCTGCTCAGAATGTTCAGAAATGTTGTGATAAACGTAACTTCTATCATTTACATAAAGTCAAATATTAGCAAGAAAATACAGTAAAATGCCAAAGTTCACAAGTAGGCCAATTGCAGCTCTCACTACTGGGATAGGATGCAACCAAGTCATGGTGCTGAAATATCAAGAGAATAATTCTGTTTATTTAAATATTCCTGTGTTAATTTCTTTCAGTTTGAAGAAAGTTAAGTTCACGTTTCGTTCAAAATGAAACCTGGGGTTTTGTAAATAAATATTCCTCTTTTCCATGACTGGGCTATGCTTATGGTAAAACTTCTTTCACTAAACTAAATCTTTATAAAAATGTGCTAATTCATGCGAAAACATGTAAAGTAGACATTAATTGTTGCAGAGAATGATTACACTTAACAGATAATGATATACACAACTCCAGGGACCATATTTTACTAAGACACACTGGAGAGGGGACTTACAAAGAGGATACTAGAATTGCAGGGATAATTCTAGCTGCAGAGGATGAATAGCCTGGATCTCATTATTTTTTAAGAAGAGTTAGTGGTGGCTGAATGGAGTTCTTGAAAATTATGAAATGTTTTGATACAGCAGAACCAGACAGAATGAATAGCAGTTTAAACTGATGAACCTACCAAAATAATAGGGCCTGCAGTGGGCAGAACTTTTCTGATCAATTAAGTAGTCTTTTCTGACGTTGTTTAGCTGAGCCATGGCATGAGCATCCCACTTTTAGGCACCCCAGCCAAACAAATGATGGGCAGGACACATCAGCTCTTTCAAAGCAAGGATTTTGAATTAATTAGATTTCAGCAGGGGTCAAAAGGCTCAATAGAACATGGATTTTTGAGACTGTCAGAGCCACAGGTGTGGACAGGACATCTCCAAAGATTGCTCCTGGTCTTTCACTCTTTGCTGAAGGTTCTTTTAGGATCTAAGGGACTGTGGTGATGTGACCTTTGCAAAGAAAGGGGAAAGCCTCATCAATAGAGGAGGGTAAGGGCATCAGCAGCAGAAATTAGTTCCTATAGCCTTCAGTCATGGCGTTGGGATGTCAATCACACTGAATAGTAACCTGCATACTTTCAGGTGTGAAACCAAACATTGCCTCCCCAGCTTTCCCCTGCACAGTGTTCCTCAGAACAATATTCCTTCCACTTCTACTTATTCCTCTTTTGGCACATAAGTCTTGTCTCCTTTGGAATAGCCATTACTTATATTTATCCTGTTACCCTCTCCCACACATTCCTTCAGAGGTCATCTTCCACAAATGTCGTCCTGTCATCCAAGTGAACCACTCACTAAAAGCTCAGTTGGTTGGATTGCTAGTTTTGATGCAGACTGACACCAACTGCGCAGGTTCAAATCTCACACAGAGGACTGGCTCCCAGGTATGAAACAGATAGTCAGAATAAAGGGGTCATTTTCATGTCTGCAGGCTGTGTCTAGTGGAGTACAACCAGGATCTTAGGCCTTGATGGTTCACAATCTATCCATGATATGCACGTCGAGACAAAAAGTAATATTTTCCAAATTGCAGGTGATACAAAGCTGAGCGGAAATGTGTGTTTGAGGAAAATATAAAGAGGTTCAAGAAGAGTTGAATCGGCTTATTGACTGGGCACAGATATGGCACTTTAAGAGGAGTAACAAATGTGCAGAGAGTATTTCTTAAAGTGGTAAGAAGTTGGAAACTGTAAATTTACAAAGGGACTGAGTTGTCCATGTCGATGAGTCACTAAAGGCTAACATGCAGGTATAGCAATCCATTAAGTTAGTAATGGTATGTCAGCTTTTGTCGCAAGAGGGTTTGAGTACAGAATTATTTAAGTCTTGCTTCAATTATGCAGGACCTTTGTCAGATTGCACTTGGAAAACTGTGTGCAGTTTCAAAGTACTTACTTCAGGAAGGATATTATTGCCACAGATTGAATGTAACAATTGTTCATTAGACTTGCTCCCAGGATGTATGAACTGTCCTTTGAAGAGAGATTGGGCAAAGTTTTGCAGAATAAGTGATGATCTTACGAAAATTTATAAAATACTTAAAAGGGATAGGCAGGGTAGATACAGCTAAGATACTTTCTCTGGGGAGTCGAGAACAATTTAAACACAAGGAGGGTGTCATTTAAGACTGATATAATGAGAGATTCTTTTATTTAGAAAGTGTTGAATCTTAGGAATTCTCAAACTCACAGGCCTGTGGAAGCTCAGTCTTTGAGTATGTCTCAGGAAGAAATGGATCTGATTAAAAAAAAGGGGAAGGAAGACTGTGTGGGTAGTGGCATTCAAGTGTTTGATTAGCCATGATAAGATTAAAATGCCAGAAGCAGGCTTGATGTTTTGAACAGACTACTCCTGTATTCTATTCCTGTGTTGTATATCTTAAATAATTCACATGCACAATTTCCTTCTGGAATACCCTCCCAGTGAAAAGACCACAGTCACTCCAATTCACAAAGCTGCCCTTCAGTACTTTTCCGAATAAAACTTATGCCCAAATAGAGAAATTACTGCAACCCTGTTGTGATCTTTGGTAATTTTGTTCAGTACCTTCTTCATGCTGGGACCAAAGTTAATCAATCCCTAATGACCGATTGATTATGAGATCATTATCATTAACATGACACGAGGCAGATTTGTCATTTATATATCTGACACCAGTCTGAAGCAACTTTTCCACTCAGAACTCAGTTGCTGCATGAGATTCCCATTAGGACAGGAAAAACCCTTTAGGAATATTCTCAAAATATCCGTGAAGAGGCCACCAGGCCCCTCTAACACATGCAAGTCCCTGGCCTACAACTGACTGAAAAGGATTCAGCTCACTCAAGAAGACATAAAGACATGAACTATAGAATTTTGCAGCGCAGAAGGAGGCCATTCAACCCATAGTGTCAGTACAGGCTCCCAAAAGAGCTACCAAGCCTCGCCTAATCTCCAGCCCTATCTCCAAATTCATCCTTTTCAAATACATACACAACTCTCTTTTGTAACCTCCTACGAATGCACCTACACCATTCTCCCAGGATCTATTCTCACATTCCCATGATCTGAGGAAAGAATTCTTCATCTCACTCCTTCCTCTCTTGGTGACAATCTTAAAATTGTGATCCCTAGTTACTGATATACCAATTAGTGTAAACAGAATATCCTTCCCATCCCTGTCAAAATTGATCATAATTTTGAAGACTTCAATAAAGCAACTTCTTAGCCTCTGCTGAATGGACAATAAGCCCAGTTTCTCTAACTTTTCCTTGTATCTGAAATCCCTCATTCATGATATCATTCTAGTACATGTCCTTTGCATTCTCTTCAAACTTTACCATTCTTTCTTAAATGTGGCACACAGAAATGAACACAGTACTCCAAATGTGGTGTGACCAACGATTTTTCAACAAGTCCACAATGACCCTCAGAGCATCCCACCAATGCTAATCCCTCTATAACCCATCTGATCTACACATCTCTTTGTACCACTGGGCATGTGTTGTCTCTCTGTCTTACTCTGATCAAACTCCATTACCTCACATTTCTCCACATTGAAATTCATCTACTTGGTGACTGCCCATTTGGCCAACATGTCAATGTCCCTCTGAAATCACTCAGCATCATCTTCACAATTCACTTTTCTCTGTGGTTTAGTATCATCTGCAAATTAAGAGAGGTTGTTCTCAGCATCTATTAGGGCTTCCCATGGCAGCATAAAATAGGTAGAAGTGTTCTCAGGCGATATAAAATGGCTGGGAGAGATTTTTAACTGAAACAGCACCTTACACAAATATCAAGTCAAACTGTAAGTTACAGTAATGAAAACCCTTCATTGATGGAGTAAATCCAAGAAAGCTCGATAAACATAGAACACAAAGGGTTTTGTAAAATGCATTTAAAAAGCCCCGATGAATAAGCTTGTATACAGACAGTTTGATAAGGAACATCCTTGACTGGTAGAAGGCTCCATACTGGCCTAGTCTAAAGTCTAGTCTTGATCATGGGATAGAAGGGAAGGGTCTGACCCACATCAGTTAGGACTCCCTGGTAATTGAAGCCACAAGATATGTATTAAAAAATAATACAGTTCTAAGTATACAAAGATGACAAAGGTAGTAGGAGTATACTTAAAAGGAAAATCAGGAGAGCAAAGATAACTTTGGTAAATAGGGTTAAGGAGAATCCAAAGGAATTTCATAAATATATTATGGACAAAGGGTAACTAGGGAGAGAATAGGACCCCTTAAAGATCAGCAAGGCCTGCCTGTGTGTGGACCCGCAGGAGATGGGGGGTATACTAAATGAGTATCTTGCATCTATGTTTACTGTGGAGAAGGATGTGGAAGATACAGATGTGGGGAAGTAAATGGCGACATCTTGAAAAATGTCCGCATGACAGAGGTGGTGGTGCTGGATGGCTTAAAATGCATAAAGGTGGATAAATCTCTGGGACCTGATCAGGTGTACTCTGGAACTCTGTGGGAAGCTAGGGATGATTGCTGAGCTCCTTACTGGGATATTTGTATCATTAATAGCCACAGATGAGGTGCTGGAAGATGAGAGGTTGGCTAATATGGTGCCACTATTTGAGAAAGGTGGTAAAGAAATGTCAGAGAACTGCAGACCAGTGAGCCTGACATTGATGGATGGGCAATTTGTTGGAGGGAATCCTGAGTGATAGGATTTACATGAATATGGAAAGGCAAGGACTAATGAGGGATATTCAACATGGCCTTGTGCATGGGAAATAGTGTCTCACTAACTTAGCTGAGCTTTTTGAAGAAGTAACAAAGGGGATTGATGATGGCACACTGGTGGGCATGATCTACATGAACTCAAGTCAGGCGTTGACGAGGTTCCTTATGGTATACTGGTTAGTAAGGTTAGATCACATGGAATACAGGGAGAACTAGGCGTTTTGATAAAGAACTGACTTGAAGGCAGAAGATAGAGATCAGTGGTGGAAAGTAACTTTTCAGGCTGGACGCAGTGACCAGCAGTGTGCCAAAGCGATCAGTGCTGGGTTCACTGCTTTATGTCATTAATATAAATGATTTGGATGTGAACATAGGAGGTTTGGTTTGTAAATTTGCAGCTGATGCCAAAATTGGTGGTGTAATGGATAGCAAAGAAGATTACCTCAGAGTACAACTGGATCTTGATCAGATGGAACAATGGACTGAGGAGTGGCAGATGGAGTTTAATTTAGATAAATGTGAGGTGCTGCATTTTGGAAAGTCAAATCAGGGCAGGACTTATACACATAATGGTAAGGCCCTGGGGAGTGCTGCTGATAAAAACAGACCTTGTAGCACAGGTTCATAGTTCCTTGCAAGTGGAGTCGCAGGTAAATAGAACAGTGAAAATGGTGTAGAACGGTTGCCTTTATTGGTCAGTACACTGACTATAAGAGTTAGGAGGTCATGTTGCAGCTGTACAGGACATTGGTTCGGCCAGTTTTGGAATACTGCATGCAATTCTGGTCTCCCTGTTATAGAAACAGTGATGTGAAACTTGTAAAGGTTCAGAAAAGATTTACAAGGATGTTGCCAGGGTTGGAGTGTTTGAGTTTTAGGGAGAGGCCGAATAGGCTGGGGCCATTTTCTCTGGAGGGCTGGAGGCTAACAGATAACCTTATTGAGTTTATAAAATTATGAGGGGCGTGGTTAGAGTAAATAGACAAGGTCTTATGCCCAGGGTGGGGGAGTCCAAACCAACAGGGCAGAGGTCTAAAGTGAGAGGGGTGGGTCTCGTAAACATCACGAGTCAACCAAAAGCTGTCCATGACTGGATATGCAAGCACAAGATACACCTGACTGGATATGCAAGCACAAGATACACCTGACTGGATATATATGAAATCAATTAATAATATGATTGGTTTGCAACAGCCAAAGGCAGGCGAAAAGCAGATGTATAAAAATTGTATGCCTGTCTTTGTTCAGTGGAGAAGTGCGTGAAACTGCTCGAGGCTTTCTTCCAACTAACATACAATTAAATCTTTGATGCTGGAAGTGGATCTGGGTGTCAAGCAATTCATTTTGTCATTCCGCCCCAGTAGCACCCATCTCTAAATTATTTATATTAATTCGAAAAAGCAAGGGTCTCAAAACTGATGCCTCGGGAACCTCTTTTGCTTCATCTTCTGTCTGAGGTATGCTCTTCCATACCTCCCCTTGGTTTCCTATTTTTTTAGCCAACTTCTAATCCATGCTGTCAAGGACCTATCAGTCTGAAACACTGCTAATTTGTGACCCAACCAGCCATGTGGCACCATAATAAATGCTTTCTGAAAGACAAGAGACTTCACTTCAAAAATGCAGACATGAAGTTAATGAACAAATTGCATAAAACTCCAAGCAAGATATCTACATGGCCCTCCAGTATCGTAATTCTGCACTTAGCAAATTTGTTTTAAAAGTCGAAGTCTCATGTTGGACTCATTAGTCACCTTGGAAATAATTACACCAAACTGGAAGCAAGTCAACGCAATCCTGAAGGGCTATCAATTAACAGGAAGAATTAAGTGTCTTAACAGTCAAAGGTATTTCTGACATTACAAAATAGGGATAAATTGCATGTGGAACAGTGAGTTTGTAAATTTGACTACATCGTAAATCTGACTCTTTATTTTGTAAATAATTTTCGAAAAGGACATTGGAAATAACATTGAAGTTGACAATTGGTCTTGACTTCCTCACTTTCAGTTCCTGTTTTTGTCATGTTTACTGGCACAGCTCTTCCCACAACACCCTTGCTTGGTTTTGATAGCAGACAAAAATCACATGACAGCAGGTTCTCATCAAAATCTGTGTTTCCTTTCTAACAGAGTTCTCCATACCTTGCTCTTGCAATTTCTAGAATGCAGGAATATGTGAATGATTAAAGATTCAACAGAAGGCAGTCAGTCGGCCATTTTAGGTTCAGTCACTCCACTCACACCTGTTGTATGATCTTTTGAACTCTCTGCCCTTCATCTCTCTGCCTAAAAACTCTGTGTCTGTGTGCTCTCCTCTCACTGCACCTGACGAGGGGGCTGTGCTATGAAAGCTTGCGTCTTCAAACAAACCTGTTGGGCAATAACCTGGTGTCATGTGATTTTTGACTTTGACCACCTCAGTCCAACACTGGCACATCCACATCATGGTCTTGACAGCAATTCTCCAGATCTTAGGAATGGGCGTTATGTTTCACGAGGGTATCAGAACAAAGACACAATATCAGCTACTAGCAATGCTATATTAGTTATTCATTAATCAAAATAAATAACAATGGAATGAGAGTGGGCTGCGCCTGTTAGCTTGAGCATTTCAAACTGCTTGATGCCAAACGCTGAGTTAGAATTGTCGAGTGCTCTGTCAGAACTGATATTTTTCAAAATTAGAATTTCTGGAAACAACACAAACTCAAGTTTTTCTTCAAGCAAATGGCATTGTTGATTGCTGATTAGGTTGATGGTTTTCGTGGCTGATATTTAAGCACTTTATGCTAAATTCTCAAGTATTTGATAGCCCCCAGGCAATTAGCAGACATACTTAGATAAAACGTGACAACACTTTGTTTTTACATTATATCTTTTACACAAAAAGGAAATATCATAATCTTCAATCCCAAAAGTCCTCATTGTGGTCTGTCTCTGACAAGTGTGGAGCAGTTACAGAAATCTAAGCACAATGGGTCCCCGAACTGGTTAGTGTACATTTTGAAAATAATACTTCTTTTCAGTGACAACTGATGTCTCATTTGTCAGATAAAGACAATGAAGAGAATAGTTGATGGAATTGCAGCAAGGGACCTTATTCAATACTATACTTATGATTCAGTGACTACTTTTACTGCACTGTGAATATACTTCCGAATATTGTTCTCGCAATCCTACTTTGCTTTATAATTTTAAAATACAGATCTTCTCTTTCTATTCACTCATGGAATGTGAGTTTCACTGGTTGGGCAAGCACTTAGTACCCACCTCTAGTTGCCCTTGAGAAGGCGATGATGATCTGACATCCTGAACCATTACAATTCACTGTCGATCCCACAATGCCACAAGGGAGGGAATTCCAGCATTTTGACTCAGTGGCCAGCACTCCTCCTCAGCTGCAGTGCATCCACTCCAAAGGTCCACACAGAGCGAGACAAAAATTTCAAGGCAATGCTAGCAACAACACTGAAATGACAAAGAATGTCTGTGTCGTGTACTTTAGTGTAATGTCCTTGTGCACATTTTGAAATGTGTGCTGCAAAGATCTATATTAGAGTTCGGGGAAGTGATGCTTCTATTGCACACAAACTTTGTTGCACCTCCTTCTGCACTATGTACAGTTCTGAACACCTCTGGACTTCAAGAAAGTACAGCAGTGATTTACAAGAATGATGACTGGGCTTCCAGGATTAAATCATGGGGATAAGGTGCACAAAAGTGTTTTTTAATCCTTTGAGGTTGGAAGGTGAGAAAGCTTTGAGGTGGGGGATGGGGTTGGGGGAGGTTAGCATCAAATTCCAGTTTAAAATGTCAAAATAAGACTGTACCTCAAATACTGTGTACAGTTTTTGTTAAGTATACAGTTGGGTGTGTTGCACCTGTAAGAGAGCAGGTCAGGTGACCCAGACACAGAAGCTACAGGGTAGTTTAAGACCAACTGTGGAGCTGAGAGAACACACAATAAAGTATTCCCTGTTTCAGTTCACTGTCTGCCTATCTTGTATTCTATTTATAGTTTCAGTGAACATTCACTCACAATAATTTTATTCATCTCATCCAGGAGAGGATATTTTTTCCAGAGGAATCCAGCAAAAGCTCAATAGACTAGTAGTGGTGATGGCAGGACTGTCAATAAGAGATTTTTTAAAACATATTCACCTGTGGGACGTGGGTCTTTTTGGCTGGCTATCATTTAAGTGATGGTGAGCTGCCTTCTTCAACTACAACACACCATGTGCTGCAGGTTGACCCATAATGCCTTGAAGGAACTCCAGGATTTTGATCTGGTGACAGTGAAGAAATCGAGATATAATTCCAAGTCAGGATGGTGAATGGTTTGAGGGGATCTTGCAGCTGGTGGTGTTCCCATGTATCTGCTGCCTTTGTCCTTCTAGATGGAAATGTTCATGGGTTTGGAAGGTGCTGTCTGAGGATCTTTGGTGAGTTTCTGCAGAGCATCTTGTAGAATAGTACACACTGCTGCTCCTGAGCTTCGGTGGAAGAGGGAGTGGATGACCGTGGATGTAGTGCCAATCAAGCGAGCTGCTTCGCCTGGATGGTGTCGAGCTTCTTGAGTGTTGTTGGGACTGCACTCATCCAGGCAAGTGGAGAGTATTCCATCACATTTCTGACTTGTGCCTTGTATACAGTGGACAGGTTTTGAGGAGTCAGGAGATGAGTTACATGCCGCACTATTCTCAGCTTCTAGCCTGCTCTTGTATGTGGTGAATCCAGTTGAGTTTCTGGTCAATGGTAACCCCCAGGATGTTGATAGTGGGGTATTCAGTGATGGTAACACCATTGAATGTCAAGGGGTGGTGGTCAGATTGTCTCTTCTTGGTGATGGTCATAGCCTGGCATTTGTGTGGCACAAATTTCCCTTGCCATTTGTCAGCCCAAGCCAGGATATTGTCCAGATCTTGTTGCAATGTGACCATGGACTGCTTCAGTATCTCAGAAGTCACGAATGGTGCTGAACATTGTGCAATCATCAGTTCCCACTTCTGATCTTACGTTGGAGGGAAGGACATTGATGCTGCAGTTGAAGATGGTTTGGTCCGAGGACACTACCCTGAGGAACTCCTGCAGCGATGTCTTGGACCTGAAATGATTGACCTCCAACAACCATGACCATCTTCCTATGTGCCAGGTCTGACTCCAACCACCAGCGAGTTTGCTCCCTCATATGATTCTAGTTTTGCAAGGGATACTGGATGCCACATTCAGCTGAATACAGCCTTGATATCACTCTCACCCTGATATGCCAGGCCATGAGGTTACAGACTGTGCCAAGATACAATTCTGCTGCTGTTGATGGCCCATGGTACTTCATGGATGCCCAGTCTTGAGATGCTATATCTGTTAGAAACTTGTCCAATTTAGCAGGGTGGGCAGATCACACAACACGATTGAGAGTGTTCTCAACGTGAAGACAGTTCTTTCTGCAATAACTGTGCAGTGGTCGCTCTTACTGATACTATCATGGATAGATGCATCTGCAGCTGGCTGATTGGTAAGGATTACGTCACGTATGTCTTCCTCTCTTGTTGGTTCCCTCACCACCTGGTGCAGACCTGTCACAGACCCAGTCTCGCAGCTATGACCTTTAGGACCTGACCAGCTTGATGAGTAGTGCTACTGCTGAGCAACTCTTGGGCGCGGATCTGAAAATTCTCCACCAGGGTACATTTTGCACCCTTGTCACCCTCAGTGCTTTGCCCAAAACTGGAGGTGAGTTATTCAAAACGGAGGAAAACACATTCATCAGCTGACAGTACATGGTACTAAGCAGGTGGTTTCCTTGTTCTTTTTTAACCTAAAGCCATGAGACTTCATTGGGATCCAGGGTCAACGTTGAGGAGTCCCAGAGCCCAAATGTGTAAACTATGTTGCCACCTCTGCTGGGTCTGCCCTGCCAATGGGATAGTGATGGCGATGTCTGGGACATTGTCTGTAGGGTATGATTGACTGTTGCTTAACTTGTCTGGTAGAGTGGCTCTCCCAGTTTTAGTACCAGCCCCCAGATGTGATAAGGAGGACTTTGCAGAGTCAACAGGGCTGTTTCTGCCACTGTTTTTTTCCATTGCCTTGGTCAATGGCAAGGGGGTCTGCTTTAATTTCTTTGTTGAAACTTCATAGTAATTGATGCAATTGAGTGGCCTGCTTGGCCATTTCAGAGGGTAGTTCAGAATCTGATTGCTGTGGGTCTGGAGTCATATGTAGGCTAGACCAAGCAAGAATGACTGACAGATTTTCTTCCCAAAGGACATTCATAAGCCAGATGGGTTTTTCCAACAATTGACAATGGTTTCATGGTTATCAGCAGATTGGTTTGGTTGGGTCCATATTCACTAGAGTTTGAAAGAATGAGAAGGGATCTTTTAAAATAAATAAAATAGTAACAAGTGTAGGGCAGACAAGATGCAAGGAGTATATCTGGGGAGTCTAGAAACAGTAGTCACAGTTTCAGGTTACATGGTGGCCCATTTAGGACCAACACATCCCTCATATATTTTTCAAGGTCAGTGTACGACAGTGGCTTTTGAAGACGGAAGTCAATGTGTTGCTACACTGACCGACACATGCAAAGCCTCAGGCTGACAATCCAGCTTAGAGGGAACACTACTCATAACCAAGATGGAGAAACATTTCATCATGCAAGAAGATGGTCAACCTGTGGAATTTACTAGCACAGATGACTCTGGAGATGAGTCACTGAGTATATTCAATGAAGATTTTATTAATGGTCTTAATGCATCAGTGGGTTTGGGGAAAGTGCATGAGCATGACATTGAAATAAATGATCTGCCATTACCGTGTTGAATGGTGAAGCTAGCTGTAAGGGTTGAATGGCCTACTGCTGCTCCTAGTTTCTATGTTTCTACTATACTAGTCACCTGTAATAAAGAAATTTTGCTGAAGCAATGTAACATGTTTACTTTCACTGTTCTCTTCTCTCCTTTGCTACTTTTTGAAGCTTGGAAAATTTGTTTCTTATATTTCCAAATACGTGCTCCATTCTTTCATTCATTTAAAAAAAACTTGCTTCTTTCGAGTTGAACCTGACAGTCCGCAGGCTTGCTCTTTTCATCACAATACTATAAAGCAACAATGATAGCGGCTTCACATGATTTTGTAAAGGGCAAATCATTCCATTCATTGCCTAATCTGTATGCCTACATTTGACAAAGGTTTGAACCTGAATCAGGTTATTAAAACATAATTTATTTTTAACCACTGCAAGGAACAAGGTTACCAGGATTAATAAACCTCTTCTGACTTGGCCATCAATCATTAGACTTCAGTTTGTCATTATTTCCATGCTTATTATAAAACCGTAAACATGCATATCTTTGGTCCAACAATTTAGCTGGTGGAGCTCAGTCATTAACCCAAAGAACTGAAACGTAAGAAACATATTTGAACATCAACATTTTGAACATAAATAGAGACAACATTAATAGTAGTCATTAATTTTATTTTGGAAACAGTTCTTTGAAAAGATTAATTTAGATCGATTTCTGATTTGTCAAGGATAATAAATTCTTCTTTGGCCAAAATAGGTCACAAAAAATCATTTGTTGCATTGTTAATAAACTCTGTTAAATTATTCATCACTTGAATTGAAATTGCCAAATGATTACTCCACAGCAGTAAACAAGATGAAAAGTTGCTCTGCATGGCAAGGAGTGCTATCCAAGGCTAAACATGTTGATTGTTAATGAGCACTGATTTTTTTTAATTTGAAATGATTACCTTCTCTGCAGCATTAAATAAACCTTAGCAGTTCTAGTGGTATGTTTCTTGGTTTAGCATGATAGTGTTTTTCAATTACAAAGACATAACTAATACTTCAGTAAACTGTTTCAAAATCAATATTTTATTTCTCAATCTGACAAACACCCCATTTGTTTTTCTGAACCTCAGAAACACCTTTGTTGGATATGCAATAATTTGAAATAATTGGTGAATGTTTACAATACTAGCAGGTGCTGAAATTGAGTTTTGGATGATAGAATAAATATGGTTAAGCTGCTTCAAAAACAGATTGTTTTGGTTTAATGAAGATAAAAGAGAGAAAATGTTCCAGTAAATTAGTTCACCTTGCTCATCTTCAGAACAAATTTATCACACGGCACAACAATGCCTTCTCGATGCATTACAACACAATGAATGAGCTATTGAGGCAACATTTCATCAAATGCCTTCATATAATTCTAAAGAGCCTCAAATACACACAGTTTGAAATCTTGCCAAATTCTCACTCCAAATATCAACAGATCTCGTATTCCCTGGATTCATGGAAAGCTGGAGAATTAGACATGAGTATAAATGATGGAATAAGGAGTCAGAAAATCCAAAAGTAGAATTGGTATGTTTTGAGTAAGCATTTGAAGGATGAGACCACTTGTGAGAATAATTTATAGACATTCAACAGTCGGTATACTGTTTCACGGAATATCAATCAAGAAATAAGTTAACGTGAAATATATGATGCAACACACATGGGGTAGACTTTTAGTCTTCATGATGAATAGATAACTCAAATTGCCAAATACAGCTTGTTAGATCAGTTTATGGAATACAATTGAGACAGATTCCTAAAACAAAATTATTATGCTATCAAAAAGAGCTTATTGTAAATCTTGGAGAAACTTGCAGGTCTGGCATCATCTGCAGAGAGAAAAGACTTGAGTTATGGTTGAGCACAATGACTGGTCACTGGACTCAAAAAGTGAAATGTTTTCTCTCCAGAGATGCTGCAAGACCGGTTGAATTCCTTCAGCAATATCTGGTTTTGTTCAAAACTCTGGCCCCTACAGTTTTTTCTCGTTTTGTTTAAAATCTTATTTTGTATGAGACAGGATTAATTATTAATCTCTTATGAAGGATTCTGTGGTGGAAAAAATCCTAATGCATGAATTTCACAATGAGTTTCAAAGTTACATATACTAGTCCAAAACAAGAGTGTCGAACTTAAATAAAGCCCATAATGCTGGTTTGAGATATCAGCTGACAAAGCTAGGTTGGAGAAGAGGCATAAGAACATGGACAACATTTAGTTGAAACATTTTGTCATTCTTAACAAATATATCATTGATAAGCTAGAGATCTCAGGTTTAGACCACAAATAAAGTTTTACAAATTGCCAAGAAGACTCATAAGCCTGAGGTCTGACAGTTTGATCTATCAAAGAAAAATGATTGACCAAAATGTTAAAGGAAGACAGAATGGAATAAGTAATTAGAATTATAAAACAGCCTGCATGGTTTTATTTAAGTTTGATCACTTATTTTGGACTTGTATATGTAACTTTGAAACTCATTATGAAATTCATTGCATCATGATGATTTTTCACCCCAGGGTCCTTTCACAAGGGATTTTTAATTAATCCTTTCTCATTGTATAAAATAAGATTTTAAACAAAATAAAACAATTGGAAATGAAAATGTCATGTAACCCTTCACCACAAGAGGGTGAGGGTACTGATGCAGAGGGAGTGCAATTAAAGTTCATGAAATTGATTCCTGAAATAAGAGTATTTCCTTGGAGAGTAAGGGAGATAGTAAGCTTGTAGAATAGTCAAAAAAGGAAGTGAACAGTGTAAGGATGTGTAAGTCACTTAGAGATAGGATGGCAAGGTGGCTCAGTGGTTAGCACTGCTGCCTCTCAGCACCAGGGAATCAGGTTTGATTCCAGTCTTGGGTGACTGTGTGGAATTTGTATATTCTCTGTGCATCTGTGAGGGATTCTTCCCATTGTCTAAAGATGTGCAGGTCAGGTGGATAGGTCATGCCAAACCATCCTGTAGTATCCAGGGATGTGCAGCCAAGGTGGATTAGCCATGGTAAATGTGGGGTTATGAGGATAGGGTGGGTATGGGTGGGATGGCGTTCACAGGGTCAGCGTAAACTTGATGGGCTGAATGGCCTCTAACTGTATTGTAGGATTCTATGAATCTTGGAGACATGATTGGAGGAAGCAAGGAAATAAGAGCAACATTAAATAAATATTGTGTGTCTGGTTTTAATAGAAAAAAACACAAATTAAGACCAAAAATAGGGGAAAATCAAAAGTCAGATGAGAGCTCGGAACTTAAAATAGGAATAAAATAAAGTACCAAGTGAAATTAATGGGAATAAAAGCTGTCAAATCCCTGAAACCCAGTATCCCAGAAAAGACATGGCTGCAGACATTATTGGATGGATTTCCAAACTTCTCTACTTTTTAAGAACAGTTCAAATGGATCAGAAGGCTGCGAGTACAACCAATTTTCAAAAATGGAGGTGGGGAGAAAATAGCTAACTGCAGGTCATTTAACCTGGCCTCAATCACCAGGAAAAATATTGTGATCTATTATTAAGGATGAGGTCAAACAGCACTTACAAAGTCTTAGCACGATTAGACAGAATCAATGGTGTGTTATGCAAGAGAAATCATGGTTGATTAATCTATTAGAGCTTTGCAGATATTACAGTGGATACAATAATACTTGAATTTTCAGAAACTGTTCATTAATGTGCCACACAAAATGTTGTTGCATGTCACAAGTACTCAGGGACTGCGTGTAATCCATTAACATAGATTGAGAATTGGTTAAAGGCCAGGAAACAGAGACTGAATAAATCAATCAGTTCAAGTTGATAGGCTACTACTGATGGGGTGCCACAGGGATCATTGTTAAAGCCTCGACTTTATAATAATAACAGAAATAATTTAGACAGAGGTATAACTTTGCTGATGTTACCAAATGGGAATGCAAGATGTGAGGAGAACATAAAGGGGAGTGAATTGGTTAACGTGTGAGCAAAATGGTGTCAGGTGGAGCAGTATATTTTGCCTAACTGTAAGGTTAATCACTTTGTGATCTGTTTTTCTATGCTGAGTGACAAAGTGTGGAGCTGGATGAACACAGCAGGCCAAGCAGCATCTCAGCAGCACAAAAGCTGACGTTTTGGGCCTAGACCCTTCATCTGATGGGTCTAGGCCCGAAACGTCAGCTTTTGTGCTCCTGAGATGCTGCTTGGCCTGCTGTGTTCATCCAGCTCCACACTTTATTATCTTGGATTCTCCAGCATCTGCAGTTCCCATTATCTCGGATAGAAAAACAGAATTGGCTTTAACAAATGTATCAAAATGATATATAACTTTGTGTTTATTCTTTGTAAAAGGGCACAAAACAATTGGAAAGGAAAATTTCATGTTGTGTTTGGACTTACACACTTAATGGGAAGGTCTTGGGGAGTGTTGCTGAATGAAGAGACCTTGGAGCGCAGGTTCTTTGAAAGTGGAATAGCAGGGAGACAGGATCGTGAAGGCGGCATTTGGTATATGTGGCTTTACTAGTTAGTGCATTGAGTGTAGGAGTTGGGAAATCACGTTGTGGCTGTACAGGACATTAGTTACGCTACTTTTAGAATACTGCATGCAGTTGTGGTCTCCCTGCTGTTGGAAGCATGTTGGCTAACTTGAAAGGGCTCAGAAAAGATTTACAAGGATGTTGCCAAGGTTGGAGGGTTACAGAGAGGGTCTCAATACAGTGAAAATCTCTTGATTTCACACCCTCCTTCCACCAAATCTACCTCACATTGAGGCAATTTAAAAATTTATTATTTATTGTAGAAGTTACTCAATGATTGTGCTTTAATTTCACTGCTTAAAAAAATCATGGAATCATCCTATCATGCATCCCAGGGGGCCATTTGTTGCATTCTGCATGTGATTGTTTTCTGAAAAGGCGAATTAGCTCATTAACTCTGGAAGATCAATATCCTGCAATGGTAGTCTGATGATTGGTGCAGAGAGTTCAGGGGGCCAGGGATTGATGGAAGGTAATTTCCAGGGATGGTTGGTTGTGGTTAGCTCAGAGCAGTGGATAGAGTCATGCCAGGTTCTGTAGGTTGTCAGTTATTCAAGGGGTAGCCAGGCATTTGTGTTAGACTGGGGTGTTTATAGGTGATGATGGTGCTTTTGGGTGGTTGGACGGTATTTTGGGTGAGAGGGGTCAGTGTGAAGAAACTCAATTCTCAGACCCAGGTTTCAAACTAAGCCATCTGTATCTAGCCCAAACCTCTGATATAAGTTCAGTGTCTGAATCATTCATAGAGGATCACAGACAATAGGAAATTAGCAACTGCCACATATGCGTCAGGACTTCTGTAGGCTTAGAGCCAGGCCTTTGAGGAAAGAAAGTTGATTCACCTTTTATTGCTTTTGGATAAAAGTATTTTAAATCTATGATCCTGGTTGCCAAACCTCCCAATCAATTCTGCATATCAACACCATCAAAATTCCTGCCATACCTGATTAATTCCATTAACTTTCTACTTCATTGTTTTTGCTCTCGTGTTGTTTTCCTCCAAAGTACCTAAAAAAATCTCCCTTTTGCTCCGAATGTGGTAGACCTTCTATGCAGCAGTTTTCATGCTTTGGCGTCCTACTAAAATGCAGTGATCAAATTCAGAACTGGACACAATACAGCATCGAAGGTCTAACCAATGATCATTCAGCATCACTTCCTCCCTTTATTAGCTCATGCCTTTATTTGTAATTTATTACTTATAAAGATCCAACTATCACTTCAACTTCAAATTGAATGGCAATCTTACAATTACAACATGCTTTAGTCAAGAGATTCATGTAAGTTTGTCCATTTATGTGCTCCAGTTAGTTTAATAAATATCTCTTGTATTTTCTAGATCGACACAGCAACATGATTGTTCTCTGAACCAGACAGAAGTTCAATTATGTTCAGCAACGGAGCTCAAACCTTGATAAAAAGAACCTTTGATAACATAGCCTTCACGAGACCCCAAGAGCTTTGTAATAACATAGCCTGAGTATATGGACTTGGTCGTTGCTTCATTAATTCATCTACTGCAGTTTCACATATTATTTTCTCAAACTTTACTCGAGTGAATTTGAATTAGTCTTTGCAACATATATCTTCAATGTATCAATGCAAACACTGGCAGATTTTGTTAAAACTTTACAGCATTGCTAAAGATACAGCATAATTATCACAGACAAGCTGGATAAGTTACAGCATCCAAGAATAAATAATTTATGTCTTGCTTTCAGCAGAAAAGAAAATTAGTGTTCAAACTGTCAGACTTATTTTTCAACCTAAGTAAAACAATTGTTTGAACAGAATAATACATCGAAGTTGTAAAGAACATTTTCTGAAGTAACTTTGTGAATTTAAAGGATTTAATCAAGCTAATTTGGCCAGATCTAGCTTGATGCTTGTGAGTTCTGCTGAATTTCCTTTTCAACAAAATCCTCACAGGCATGCAATTCGAGCAGTGTGAACAGAGATGCAATTTAAACCCAAATTCAACATCTTCTGGGCACTTTAAATCACTTCAGAAAGTACTTTGATTGAGTCTTAAACTAATTTCAAATAACAAAATTATTAGTTTCCATATTATACGCTATGCACATTTTAATTTAACATGTTATTTAAATATTGTAATTATTATCTGTGATTTCTACAGCTTCCTCAATTAAAGCAATACAATTGAAAGTTCAAGGGATCAAGCAGGAAGATATAAACTGAATAATGAATTTGTTAAATAAAATGTCTTCTTATTAAAGGTAAATGATTCTAATTAAGCATTATAGCCAAGGGAGCCCCGTCGGGGTTGATTCTGAAAGCTTAACTGTTCATAACGCAAATTTCTGACCTTGACAATATTGAAAGCTAAAGATCTAAACTTGAGAATGATACAAAATTATACACAGATTTTTATTTTCATGAAAGATGAATCAACTTAAAAACTAGCATAAACCTAACGGTTAAAAATACAAAGAAAATACCACCTCAGTGCTTTATACAGTCAACACAAAAAAATGCTCTAAAAACCACCATTCGGCCCCAAAAGTATTCTGATGCCCATTAATGCATTATTTGATTTTCATTAACCATTATAAATTGTGATTTTACATGACTGAATTTAAAACAACTCTTGTGGTTTCTGTTACCTGACAGATTTAACACTGCCATTCTTGAGCTTATTTGTCTTTTCTGCAAAATGCATGTGAAAGTAGATGAACTCACTCAAAAGTCAACTAGTCAAGTTCAGTATCTTCATTGTATTAATTATAAAAAAAGTATAAATTTATTGGTGAATAATAAACAGTAAATGGTCATTGTAGGCATGGCTTACTGCGCTTCTCAAAACAGATGTCCATTTTTTATTGCTATCAGCAATCCATTGTTTGATCTGTTTTTAATCTATCAATCTATATTACTCATTAATTCCATGATCCGCAGTATTAGTTAAAAGCCTCAGATGCAAAATTTTAATCAGAACTCATTTCCCTTAGCGCTGCAAACAATTCCAGGAGATTCCTGAAGCATGACCTAATGCTATTAAAACTATGACCTATCACCGCTGAAACCAAATTCCCCGATAGTTTCTGTACCTTTTTACTGAATGATGACAGCAGGCTGTCAAGGCTTTTAAGTCTCTTTACTGACTGGTCCTTAATTCCTTGCTCCATGCCTTACTTGTGTTTTGAAAATTGGCATGACCTCTGAAACAATCCCCGAGTTTGTAGAGCTCGTGAGAAGATTAATAGGATCTTTTTCTTGTTCTCTATAGATTAGATTAAACAGAATTAGATTTCTATATCTAGTCATGTGGCTTGGAAACCTGTAGCTATTTAATGGCTTGACTGTATTCATTATGCATGCACTTCTGATCTTTACACATGTGATGGCCTTCAGAAGCCAATATGAATGGTTTAAAATACATCTGTACTTTATGATCATTGGCATTTTCACGTCACTTATTCTGGAAAGGATCCATGTGCTCTTAAATATTTCTACTTTGTACAGTGTACATAATAGTATTAACTGTTTCAATTTTTACATCCCCCAACCAATTCCAATATTTGTTTTCAATATGAAGAATTTACTTTATGACAACCTCGTAACATTTTGGTTCTATCAAATGCACAGCTCAGAAATAATTAAACATGAATTGCTCCTGTACAACCAGGAGAAGAAAGGATGGAAAGATTTCTTTTAAAGTTATGCTATTCTTGATGTCCTTATTTAATCAATGTGGTTTGAAGAGCTCAGTAAATAGGTTATTTGCAGACAAGCTAAATTATGTAGAATCATCATTATTGCTCAAGGCAATGGAACACAGTTACAGAAAGTCACCAAGGTGTGTCACATAAGGGAAATGATATTTATAACTTATTTAGTTCTCTAGCTGGCACAATTGGGATTGTTGTTTCCAGTTGGAGATTATTACTGACAAAAGACAAGCACTTACAAGGATTTAGCGGAGAGCAAGCAAGAACGTTCTGCAGGTAACTTAGAGTTATAAAGAGAGGTTAAGTGATCTAAACCTGCTCATGTTTAAAATCAATCTTTTCTACCTCCAAATGATAGCATAGCAAGTAATGAAAATGCTTAAACTAGCTTCTGAACATGTCTATACATTGTTGTAACATCCTCATATTCCACCTGCTTTCTGTGAAAACAATTGAATCCAATGTCTCACTCAGTGATAGTAAGAGTTGCTGATGTTGGAGTCAGAGATAGCAGTGTGTAGCTGGAGGAACACAGCTGGCCAGGCAGCATCAGGGGAGCAGTAAAGCTGACATTTCGGGTCGGGGCACTTCTTCAGAAAAGATTCCTATGCCTAGCAAGTTCTAAAAATGTATTAGATCAACTGCTGTTCTGTCCAATCTTCACTGTGGACTTTCATGGTGAGATATCACAAACCTTCTGGCTTCTCATCTTAGAGAGCTCAAGCTACAGTTATAAACATGGTACCACTAAGGATGTTTCTGAGAAGTTGTACATGACAAATTCATTTTTCGTTTTTGTTAAAGAATTAATTTGTAAAAAATGTAAAAATAGCACTGTATGAAAGAATGCGCAAAGAAGGCAGCCCAAGATGGATTGATGTTTGGAGGGGTTTAAAACAAAATGACAAAATGCTGAGCAAACTAAGAAAATTGAGCAACATTTGTGCAGTGAGAAAAACACGGCCAGGACTTCCAGTACCTAGACAGTTGTTTCTGCAGTGTGGTTTAGAATTTGCATCAGGTCCTCATAGAATCCCCAATGTAGCAGACTCTGAGGGTATTGCTCAGAAAGTTGAATATTCCAATGGGCATTTCCCTCTCACCTGAAACCCTCTGAAAACATCCACTTCAATCAAAGAATTTGAAGTGTTCCTCTTACAGTTAAGTAAGCATGGATAAACCTTATAGGGGTCTGAACGATGTGGGCTTTGGTGACGTTTGTGTCAGATTCCTGCAAGAATTTTGGCTCATAAACAAAAACAGAAGTTTCGGGAAAAGCTCAGCAGGTCTGGCAGCAAATCCAGTCATGGACATCCATGTGTTAAACATCAAGGAGTGTGCAAAGGATGGCAGTAGGGGGAAACAATGCAAAAAAGGTGGGAATGCATGGCCAGTGGATTGAAGGTGAGGCAAGTGTAGAAGTGTGAAAAAGGAAAGTAATATATGACGAAGAGCTTAAGGTGTATAATGGGTAGGTGGAACAGCACCGAGGGCATGGTAGGCTTTGCAAGGGAGGGTTACTGGATCATGATCACTGTTGTAACCTTTACAGGGAATACAGGGATCAGAGTGAGCTTCATTAAGCTGTGAAGTCACGGCTCAGGGAGCAAACAGTTGAGGTCCTTGGTGCTGACAATGTCCACCATGAACTGTGCTCCCTGCCATCAGTTACCATTCTCTTGATGCAAAATGCAACTGGAAAGTGGCAGGGACAATGCCCAAGATCAGCAGACTCAGTCTCAGTTTGTTGGGTGGAAGTGCAGAATCCATATTTATTGGACATTCACGGGGCATACCCAAGAAGCATGCATTTGGAGACACCGAAAATGATGACTGACCAGATCTCTGACTGATACCTGCATAGCTTCCTGACTGCTTTTCCACAAATACCCAAATTGGTTAGATTGGAACCCCAGGCATACTTGTGGCTCTCTCTCCAGTCTGTAGATCCTCTGATCCTAACTGACCTGAGCAGCCAAAGATTGTGCCCAAACCTCCAAACTAACATTGCAGGCTTACTGTGCCAGAACTCCAAGCCTTAATAGTGTCTCATTACACTATTTGTTCTTTGCCTCCCTGGATTTGACAGATAACTACTCCCTTAGACTTGGAGACATGACAATTTTCTTGAAGCACATTAAGTGTGTTTGGTATGTATGTGGCTAGACGCATGTTGCTGATCTATTGTTGATATAGCATAATGTCGTACAACATTGGCGGCACAGTGGCTCAGTGGTTAGCACTGCAGCATCACAGCACCAGGGGCCCAGGTTCGATTCCAGCCTGGGGTAACTGTCTGTGTGGAGTTTGCACATTCTCCCTGTGACTCTGTGGGTTTCCTCCGGGTGCTCCAGTTTCCTTCCACAGTCCAAAGATGTGCAAGCTAAGTGGAATGGCCATGCTTAATTGCCCGTAGTGTTCAGGGGTGTGTGGGTTGTCGGGGGATTGGACTGGGTGGAATGCTCCAAGGGGCAGGGTGGACTTGTTGGGCCGACGGGCCTGTTTCCACACTGTAGGAAATCTAATCTAAAACATGCCAAAACTTGTCCAGTGATTGCTCACAACCATTTCAAGCTGCCTAGCTTTGTGTCTCCGCTGAAAGCCAAGTCTAGATCAACATACATGTGTCTTTAAGCTGTAGCTGAGGGCAAAAGTGACAAATGTCAAGGGATGACAGGGCAAGGCAAGACTGGCACCCTGTGAGCAATGAAATAGACTCAGAGTAAGTGAGCAAGAAGGAAACAAGCAAGGGGAAAAATGGCTTTACCATATACCACCAGAAGGTCGACTATGTCAAAGGTCTTTGTCCAGGCATTACATGCCCTCTTAGTCAGAGAGGAAAGTTCCCCCTGCATTCATAGCTGATGACTCTGTTTCATTACCCCCTGGCTAAGTTTTTCAATGCAGCAGATTCTTCCACCAGGGTTGTTGCGGAAGAGACAATAGGCCCTCTGAAGGTGAGATTCCTAGGCTCAATCTGGTCCAGAGCCCTTGCACCACTGTCCTAACAAGGTGTGCTGCATAATCTTTGCATGCTGTACCACTGGTACAGACAAACAGGGGTGTGATGGATGCTGAATAGCTGGGAGAGTGGAGCTGGTCTTCTGACGAGCAAGATATTGTGCAGGGGTAATATCACCTTCAGCTTGATAAAGCACTGCAGCTTGAGGTACAGCTAACCAGACAGGACTTAATTGACACCCACATCCAATTGACAAATTGGTGAGCTCATTAGTCATTACCTGTAAATTTATTTTTGTTGGAAAGGCAAATGGCCCTGGCTTCTTCTTAGAAACAAATGCAACTATTGTTGCTCAAATAAAAGTGAAGCAGTGCAGATACTAGACAGCTGAAATGAATACAGGAAATGCTGAAGCTCAGCTGGTCTGGCTGCGTTTGTGGGGAGAGAAACAAAATTAACATCTCAAGTGGAATATGACCCGTACTTTTGATTGTAAGTTTTCTGCACATGGTCTCTTCTCTTATCCTGTTGTTCAATAGAAGCCAACACTAACAGTGGTGAGATGTTTGGAAAGAGGAGCTCTCCTTCAGAATGGATACTAACATGGTATAGCACTAAGGGCTGGCAGACCATGTGGTTTCATTTTTGTAGCAGTGGTTACTCTAACAGTCAATCACACAGATGTTGATGTAAATAGACAGCATATTTCTGAATGCAATATTCTACTTCCAATAAAATGTCATTGATGCCATCTCTGTACCCCTTTCCTTTTCCATTTCCTCTGCATTGTGCGGACTATGAAGGCCTATCCTGGGCTGGTTGAATTTAGCCTGGTTTACAGCTGGCTTGCAAATGAAGCACCAGCAGTGAGGATCCAGGCAGCACACCAGGATGGCTTGGGAAAAATTGCTTTCGAGATCCTGCAGGAGCTCACCCTCCACAAAAACTCCCTAAATCGGCACTTGCTCGTTTTTATATCATTCAGCTCTGTATTTCTAGCCAAAATTCTCCCACATTATTACATCCGCCAGATTAAAATTTTAATCAGAATCAGGATCAGGATTTTCATCTTTTATGGAACAAAAACGACAATAGCAGTCGCTTAAGTGTTCAGTTGCTACTTAAATGCATCAGGGATATATATTTTTTTAAGTAAACATGGAAGGGTTGCTCCATCTTTCTTGCCAATGGACGAGACCATCACTGTGTTTAAATTGAGCCCATCATGTGGGACTCTTGATCCTCCTTTCAAAGGATACCACTTCTCACCTAATTATTGAATCTTCTATGGCTACCATGCTGCAATTTCCCTTACTACACAAGCTGTCACAAAAATTAATACAAATAATTCCATGGTAAAATTGAGTGTAAGGAGACTACAGCAAAAACATACCTGTTTTTCTTGCACACATTCATTTAAAAATCGAGCAAGTTTTTATTTACAAATTATCATTACTGCCAAAATGCCGACAAGTAATTCCACCTTATGATTTGTGACAGTTTCATATTTTATAAATCTGAATAGATTATCAATTCAGAGAATAATTCTGCTAGGTGGCAGCTGGAGGATTAGATCAGACACTATTCAAACAAAATCTTTCACGTTGGGAATTTGAATTCAAACTAACTAAAGGATGCAAGATTATAGTCTGCCTTTCTCTGAATTGGTCAAAACACAAAATGGTTTGGCTTTCTCTTAATTTAGTTCCCAGTGCAAATATGCAATCTGTTAAAGAAATCAACCTAAATACACTTCAGTCAAGAAAATAAACATGTCTGTGTTAGTCAAGTGCATATGCGACATAAAAAAGGCAAACACATCTTAAAAGTGCTGTTAGGAAAAGCTTTTTACCATTTTTCACATGAATTAATTTTTCTACGGAAAATAACGGAAGCAAAAGCTGATGAAATATGCTGTACAGTTTTTCCACCCACCATTGGAAAATAAAAATGGATTACAAATATATGATGCCTTGAATGTCCAGTACATCTTTTTAAGCAGAGAAATCAAAATTTGCACCATTTTTCCACAAAACCAAGCTTTCAAAGGCTGAATATATTTCTGGCACTTTATTTCACAATGTTTGAGAATTGTACATATCCACTCAATGGCTTTCGTCGTCCTGGAACTGTTTCTGACTTCTACATGATCTTTGGGGGTGACATTTTTTTGAACAAATGCAAAATACTTTAGTGACAGCTGAACGGTATTTTTGTTGTGAGGGTTTTTGTTTGTTCCATAATAATGAGAGTGATTCGTAATACTTCTTGCTTTGCCTACTCCTAGTCCAGCTTATCAAGCAGTTGGTGAGTATTTCCACATTTTGAAGTTCATAGGTTCTGCTGCTCTTCTGTACTAAGGATACTCTCATCTCAGGATGATCTGAGATTCTTCCTGGCTACCGCTCTTGATACAACTTGAATAGCTTTCCCCAAAGTTAGATTTTCTTTGTATTGTAATCTGCCTTCTTGTTTTTGCATCCCAAGTGAAGAACTTCACATTTATCCAAATTGTACTGTGTCTGTCATTGATTTGTCCACTCACTCAAACTGTCGAGATCATGCTGAAGGATCTCTGCAACCTCATCACAGTTCACTCTCCCACCCAACTTGGTATCGTCTGCAAACTTGGAGACATTTCATTTTGTTCCCTCACGGAAATCATTAATATATATTTTGTCCCAGCACCGAACTCTGTGGCACCCACAATTTACTGCCTGCCAATTTGGAAAGGAGCCATTAATTCCTACTCTTTGTTTCCTCTCTGCCAACCAGTTTTCTATCCATCTCAAAACACTTGCTCCGATCCTATGCGTTTTAATCTTGTACAATAATCTCTTATACGGGACATTATCAAATATTTTCCAAGTATACCACATGGACTGGCTCCACCTGGTTAACTCTACGAGTTACATCTTCAATGATTTCCAACAGATTTGTCAAGCATGATTTCCCCTTCATCAATCCATGTCGACTTTGTCTGATCCTGATTTCTAAAATGCTCCGCCATAACAGCCTTGACGACAGATTCAAGCATTTTCCCCACTACTGATGTTAGGCTTACTGGTCTATAATTCCATTTTCTCTCTACCTCTCTCTTTGAATATTGCAGTGAAATTAGCCATCCTCCAATCTGCAGGAATGGTTCCAGAGTGTATAGAATCCTGGAAGATGGCCACCAATGCATCTACTATTTCTAGAGGCACATACTTTAAGTACTCTGGGATGTAGATTATCAGGCCCTGGGGATTTATCTGCCTTCAATCCCATCAATTTACCCACTCCATTTCTCTTCTAATATTGATCTCTCTCAATTCTTCTCTCTCACTAAATCTTGCATTCTCCAACATTTCTGGTATCTGATTTGTGTCCTCTTTTGTGAAGGCAGAACCAAAGATCAACTGAAAATATTTGATTAACTTGTTTTACTTGTGATTTGTTATTCAGCTTTGAACCATTTCCGTTTCTTGAGACCTGTTCATCCAAGAAGTCAAACGTGTTCTGATAAAAATATCCCTGCTCTGGAACCTGCAATGATGTGTTGTGTCTTTTTCCATTTCATATACATGTGCAAACATTGTGGCTTTATTCAAAAAAGATTGTCAGGGCACTCCCAGCAATTTCAGACTAATCTATGTTGGGTGGTGTGCTAATTATTTCTTTAACCAGCAATGTTCTTAAAACAGTAATTCAATTGTCTGCAAAGATGCGTTCTTATTATTCTTTAGGTTTTTCTGGATTGTTTTCGTTGTTGGTCTTTTCTAGATTGACACTGTTGCCAACATGGGGTATGATGCAATGATGCACACTACTGATACCTGAAGGTATTCTGGCACAAGAGCAGGATATCAAGCTGTTGTTTTAGCTAACAAAAAGAAGTTTAGCACATCTCATCAACTTCAAACAGGTGAAATTAATTTTGAGGCAGATTAAACATTTTCTGACAGGAGATCAAAAACATATGTCATCCTCCATCAGGAGATCCTGCGTGACATCAGCAGTCTGGGTGGAGCTCTGTATAACTCAATTATTAACTCTTTCAGAACTGTGACCTTATTCAACAGAAATCCATAACCATTACCTGCTGAAACATTTATAACCCATAAGATACGTTCTCATTCTCAATCAATTTTTATTTTTCTGGCCTGAAGGTAAAAATTTCACTAAAATCATTCAGTTCTATGACACCTTACGAAAGAGGACAATTCTCTGCAGCTGGGCCCAGACTCTGTTTTGACAATGAAGGGTCTAGGCCTCTCTGATGAAGGGTCTAGGCCCGAAATGTCAGCTTTTGTGCTCCTGAGATGCTGCTTGGCCTGCTATGTTCATCCAGCCTCACATTTTGTTATCTTGGATTCTCCAGCATCTGCAGTTCCCATTACCACTGATACTATTTTAACCTCACTGCGAAGCCCTCTCTGATGAAGGGTCTAGGCCCGAAATGTCAGCTTTTGTGCTCCTGAGATGCTGCTTGGCCTGCTGTGTTCATCCAACCTCACATTTTGTTATCTGTTTTGACAATGTTGCTTGGGCAATATCATAGCCCAGGCAATCAAATCCTGCCTTACCTCATAATCCATATGGTTAAATTTCCACCACAAATCACCAGGCACCAAATATAAGCAGGAAACCTTTAGATATTTATTTACTCTGTGACCTGGGACATTAAGCCCTGCCATGTATCCCTTGAATATATCAGCTGAGACCTTCTAATTTAAAGGTCTCAGAACAGCATCACATATGCTCTAAAGCATCAAGGGATCAAGACTCTGCCAACAAGCACTATTAATGAGTGGCACAGTGGCTCAGTGCTGAGCACTGCTGCCTGACAACATTAGAGATCCACCGTCATGCAACTGTCTGTGTGGAGTTTGCACATTATCCCTGTGTCTCTGTGGGTTTCCTCTGGGTACTCCAGTTTCCTCCCACAGTCCACTGAATTGCAGGTTAGGTACATTGGCTGGTTGCCCATAGTATCTGGAAATGTGCAGGCAAGGTGGACTGCAATGGCTCAAGGATGCAGTTCGCCACCACTTCCTCGAGGGTAATCGTTTCAGCCATGGGAAATGCAGTGATACAGGGACGAGGTAGAGGAGTTAATCTGGGTGCAATGCTTTTTTGAGGGTCAGTGTCGACCTGATGGGCTGAATGGCCTGCTTCCAAATTTTTAGGGATTCTGTGAATGAAAATTAAACTGCAGGAACACATTGCTTTCACTCAAATGCACAGTGTATCCACTCAACTTTAAAGCACAGGCAAATAATAAGGGGGTCAAGTAGGCTGAAACTATCATCACTGCTTATTTTGGCTCCATAGCTTTTTTATTACGTCTACAGAATATCCAACCCTCAATGCATTAAATATATCACACGATAAATTCCAAGCTTCCTTGTTGCCTGTGTGATTTGACTTGGAAGGACAACATTTGAAACCATAGACTACAATATTTTAGTGTCAGTTCTTTAACCTGAGTTCCCTTTAAGCAGTCACTTCCGAGTGAGAAAGCAGGAATACAGCATTGACCATCTTAAATTTAAAATTATGCCTCATGCCTCCAGAAACGGATATCCACAAATTTATGATGGACTATCTTTTATCTGCAGCAGTGAGAAATTACAAATTTCCTGACATCATGTTGCAAATTGTAGTCTTCACTCATAAACAATAGGAGACAGTTTGCCCTCACTTTAATGAATATTGTGATATTAATTTTTTTGTTTATTTAGTTTTAGTATGGAAGGACAGAATATGTCGGCACAGGCTAGGAAGGCCAAAGGGTCTGTTCCTGTGCTGTATTGTACTTTTTTATTCATTTTGTGGGATATGGCCATCCCTGGCTGGTCAGCATTTAATACCCGTTCCTGGTTACCTGTGAGAGGGTGGTGGTGAACTGCATCCTTGAACCGCTGCAATCCACCTACTGTGGGTTGACCACAATGCCGCTAGGGAGGAAATTCCAAGATTTTGACAAAGTGGCGATGAAGGAATGCCAATATATTTCCAAGTCAGGATGGTGAATGGCTTAGAGGGCAACTTAAAGGTGGTGATGTTCCCATTTATCTGTTGCCCTTGTCCTGCCAGATGGATATAGTCGTGGGTTTGGAAGGTGATATCTGAAGATCTTTAGTGAATTTCTGCAGTGCATCGTGAAGCTAGTACAAACTGCTGCTACTGAGCTTCGGTGGTGGAGGGAGTGGATGCTTGAGGATGCTGCTACGTCCTGGAAGATCTCATGCTTCTTGAGTGCTGTTGGGAATGCACTCTCTCAGCAAGAGGGGAGTATTCCATCACACTCCTGACTTGTGCTTCATAGATGGTGTACGGGCCTTGGGGAGACAGAAGATGAGTTACTTGCCGGAGCATTCCCAGCTTCTGACCTGCTCTTATAGCCACTGCGTTTTATTTGGGGGAGTCGAGTTTAGTTTCTGATCAATGATAATACCCAGAATGTTGATTGTGTGGGATTCGATGATGGTAACTCCATTGGATATCAAGGGATAGTGGTTAGATTTTGTCTTATTGGTGACAGTCATAGACTGGCATTTGTGTGGCATGAATGTTCCTTGCCACTTATAAACCCAAGCCTGTATATTGTCCAGATCTTGCTGCTTTTGGAGACATACTGCTTCAGTGCCTGAGGAGTCATGAATGGTCCTGAACATTGTGTAATCATCGGTGAACGTCCCCACTTCTGACCTTATGGTAGAAGGAACGTCATGGACGAAGTAGACAAAGATGTTTGGGCGTAGGTCACTACCCTGAGTAACTCCTGCAGAGACGTCCTGGAGCTGGGATGACTGACCTCCAACATCCATGACCATCTATGGCACAGGTACACTCACAATGTTATGAGGGCGGAGATTGTTGGACATGATCCCTTGACAGTGAAAGATTGGCAATATAGTTGCAAGTCAGAACGATGTGCGACTTGGCGAGCCAACTAGTAGGTCGTGACATTACTATTTGATTGCTGACCTTGTTCTTCCAGATGGCAGAAGCTACAAGTTCAAAAGGTGTATTGAAGGACACCAAGTGGTTTGTTTGAATGCACACCTGTTGCCACAATGAACTAGCAATGGATGGAGTGAATGTTTCAGGCAGTAGGTAGGGAGCTGATCCAGTGGGCTTCTTTATCTGTGTCCATGCATTTGATGCCTGACTGAATCAGTGTCACCAAACCTAAACAGACTGTAGCCTCCCAGGTTTGGAAACATTATTCTGACATTACAATAATCCAGAATGTTTCAAAATCCACAAATGATTTTGTCCCAGACATTCCAGACTGGGGAAGTTATAGTTATTAAACTTAAGTCCAAATATCAAGATTATTCCATCAATTTTGCTGGAACAGAAGCAACCCTATCAAAATTCTAGGTTCTTACAGTATTCACCCAAAGGTCCAGAGATTTAAAGTAACATAATTGTTGCTGTGTTGCTAATGGATTGAGCAAACATAGAGTATTTCTCAGGGAATCAAGCCAATGGAGAATGGGCAGCAAAGTGAAGTTGCAGCCATCACGATTGTGTCAAAAGACAGAGGAAACCTAAAGGAAGTTCTGGTTGATTTGTGTTTCTATTTCTTATTTTGTTAGGTACAAAATGTCGCCAATTCATTGCTTCCTCCACAGGATGTTCAGAAGTTCAAAACTGCTTTCGATTATTGGAAAAAAATATTCAGAAAGATATTTCTTGTCTTTGCACTGACGCGATTCTTGACAAAATTGATTGTAACGAGTAAACATTTGTTCACTTTATTTGCCGTTTAACTAACTGTATGGAGCTCCTGGATTTTTGAGGCTCATTGTTAAAAGTGAGTTGCAAAATACCCATTTTTGTACCAATGAAGCCCACCTTTGACATTGTTTCTTTCTAATACACAAGTGATTATTCCTTTCTGCAAACCAATTATAAAAACAGCCCAATACTGGGTATTTGCTGCTTACATTTTCTTCACGGTGCATTTTATGTTCTATAACTTGTTTATTTTACTGTATATTTGATTGGAATTTTAAGCTTGAAGAGGTTTTTGTAATTTCTCATCTAAGACACCAGAGGGAGACATATTAATGCATTATCTCACTACAATTTATTTGGTGTCCTCCTGGTGAGAAGCTGTTCAACATTACTAACATTTTATATAGTTTGGTGTTATTGTTTTATATTCAAAATCATGTTATATCCTGCAATGATCAGTGATGCTCAGAAGCATACATGATGATGCAATGTTAGGTCACATGAGTCGTGGACAGCTCAGCTTCAAGAGATATGCAAATCAGTGTGAAATATTCTGTAATGCAACTGTGACATCTGAGTCAGGTTAGAATCTGATTGAAGGTTAGAACGGGAAAAGTTTTGGTCACAGACGTCTGCTGCCAGATCACTTTGTTTGGCTGTAAATAAGGTCTTGTCAGAGCTTCTCTGAATAGGACAAAAAACTCAAACTGAAACAAGCAGCTTGTGTATTCGAGAAGGAGGCAGAGGCTTGAATATTATGTGAAGGGTGTGTGTGCATTGCACGTGCATGCACATGTGTGCAGATTAAGCTGTAATTATTTTTTTTCCATGGACTGAAATCACACTTCTGTGGGCGGTCAAACAGTTCGATCTGAGAAATATTATGAAACATAGTGGTGATCTCCTGTGGTTAGTTACCCAATCATTGATGCCCGATCTTCAACACCTCTTGGAGTATTTAATTAGAAATCCTCTACAATCTGCACCTAACTTCTTTATGTTGAATCAAATGGACTATGTTCCTTCATGGAGAAAATGTGCACTTCATATTGAGCAAATACCAATCTGACACTGACATCTATGTTTCTGAGTAGCTTTCAAGAGACACTTGTATAGATGGCAATTGGTTTCAATGGATGTCGCACAGCCACTAGACAATTAGAAGAGGAACTAGGAGGTGAACAGTGGAGATAACAATTGGCTCCAATTCCACGTGCTAACATATATGTATCCAACCTTTACCGTCAAGGTACATCAAGATACATGACATTTGGAAGAACAACCATTCAGGTATCAGGGAGTGACTGCCTTCTGTGGATGATGTGAGGCAGGTCTTTCAGTGGAGGAAGATTGCAAACATGTTGCCATAAAAGACAAAATGAATAGCTTCTGGGGATACACAAGTTACAATAACTAACAAGGAGTAATGTCATAAGGAAGACATTGAATTCATTATCTATGACAGCCCTCAACATCGGCAGCCGACAAGGATGGGTACCTAGCTCCCTGTACACTCTCAAATGCTAACCTAAATTTCATAATAATGCCATCTACAAGTTTGTTGACAACACCACCATGGTAGGACGGATATCTAACACAGATGAGTCAGAACACAGGAAGGAGATAGAGTGCTTGGTGTCATGGCACAATGAAAACAATCTCTGTGTCAAATGTCAGCCAAACAAAAGAACTAATTATTGACGTCAGGAACAAAGGAGGAGGCCACACCCATATCTACATCAACGGGGCTGAGGTGGTGAGGATTGAGTGTATCAAGTTCCTAGGAGTGCCGGTAACCAACAATCTGTCCAGGACCTCCCACAAAGATACACAACAATGCCTCTTCTTTCTCAGGAGGCTGAAGAAATTCAGCATGTCCATGAGGACCCTCATCCACTTTTACAGATGCCACCATAGAAAGCATTTTATCTGGATGCACCATGGCTTGGTACAGGAACTGCTCAGCCCAAGAAACTACATAAGGTTATGCTGATAACTCAGACCATCACGTAAGCTCTGGATGTGAGTTTGCTCGCTGAGCTGGAAGGTTAGGGGTGTCTTTGATAATGATGGCAGCCTATCTGCAGCAACGATAAGTGTAGATGGGAGTCCATGGTTGGGAGGTTAGCTTACGTGATAGCGAGTTTTGAGAAGATTTGTAGCTCAGGTTGAGGTTCTGGATGTGAGTTTGCTCGCTGAGCTGGAAGGTTAGTTTTCAGACGTTTCATCACCATTCTAGGTAACATCATCAGTGAGCCTCCGACGAAGCGCTGGTGTAATGTCCCGCTTTCTATTTATCTGTTTAGGTTTCCTTGAGTTGGTGTTGTCATTTCCTGCATTGGTGATGTCATTTCCTGTTCTTTTTCTCAGAGGATGGTACATTGGCTCCAAATCAATGTGTTTGTTGATGGAGTTCCGGTTGGAATGCCGTGCTTCCAGGAATTCTCATGCGTGTCTGTTTGGCTTGTCCTAGGATGGATGTGTTGTCCCAATCAAAGTGGTGTCCTTCCTCATCTGTGTGTAAGGATACGAGTGATAGTGGGTCATGTCGTTTTGTGGCTAGTTGATGTTCATGTATCCTGGCGGCTAGCTTTCTGCCAGTTTGTCCAATGTAGTGTTGGATGTAAACACTGTAAATGTAAACAATGTAAACACCAGTGCTTCGTCGGAGGCTCACTGATGATGTTACCTAGAATGGTGATGAAACGTCTGAAAACTAACCTTCCAGCTCAGCGAGCAAACTCACATCCAGAACCTCAACCTGAGCTACAAATCTTCTCAAAACTCGCTATCACGTAAGCTAACCTCCCAACCATGGACTCCCATCTACACTTATCGTTGCTGCAGATAGGCTGCCATCATTATCAAAGACACCCCTACCCACACCCCCACGCCGGGAATACATTCTTCCAACCTCTTCCACCAGGCAGAAGACACAAGCTAAACCGCATGTACCAACAGGTTCAAGAACAGCTTCTTCCCTGCTGTTATTAGGCTACTGAATAGACCTCTGTAATTTGAAATTTAATGTTTATCTCACTTCCATGCACCTCATTGCAGCCATAACCTTGTAATCCATGCTCCATCTAAACATCCTATGATTTATACGTCCTTGCATGTTATGATCTGCCCGTACTGCTCGCAAAACTTTTTGCTGTGCTTACGTACATGTGACAACAATAAATCAAATCAAACTGTGGCTGTTTTGCTTCAACTCTGCAATGCTAAATCATTCAATAGTTACATCATTGTTTGCTGTTCCCTGGGCAAAGAACAAAATATATGGCACAATGCTATCTGGCAGATTACATTTTGTTTCAGAGATCGTAGGAACTGCAGATGCTGGAGGATCTGGGATAACAAGGTGTAGAGCTGGATGAACACAGCAGGCCCAGCAGCATCAGAAGAGCAGGAAGGCTGAACCCTGAGGAAGGGTCTAGGCCCGAAACGTCTGCCTTCCTGCTCCTCTGATGCTGCTTGGCCTGCTGTGTTTATTCAACTCTACACCTTGTTATCTCAGATTACATTCTGTGACAGGTCTGCTGTAAAGTAGATGCAGAACAAAGTGCACCATGCCTGTTGCTCAGCTTTGTCAGCAGTTTTAGAAATGATAGGTTATGTCAAAGGTTGACACAGTCTTTCTGTAAATTCTTGATCAATTCCCAGTCTGCCCTTTGGAGCTTCTGATGCTTTCTTTGCTTGTTTCTTACTTTACATGAAGTATTTTTTCTTTCTGTCATTCATGCTTGCAGGATTTGTCAAAGATCCTGTAACTCTCGAAATCAGGAGACTTAGATCGTATCAGAAAATGGATGAAAGAACCACAATTTCAACAAAGAAGGCAACAATGTTTGTTTCAAATATTATAACTAGAGGTTAAAAATTAAAATATTTATCTTAAACGCTGCTGACTGGACATTAAATTTGCTACTATTCAGCAGGATAATGCATTAGATGATCAATACATATTTTAAAGCTGAATTCCCATTGAGAGGGTGGGAGAAATCTGAAATGCACTGACTAGGAGGGTCGGGGTAACAGGAAAACTCACAGCCTTTAAAATATATGTGGATGAATACTTGAAATGTCATTAAATTCAAGGCTAAAGGCCAAGTACTGGAAAGTGAAATAGGTACACACTTGTCTCAAAGTAAGGTGGAAGAGATATATTAGGTCAATGCAGACTCCACGGGCTGTAGGGTCTCTTCAGTGACATATGACTTTATAAATACAAATTAAGCTAAAGTATAAGATTCTTCCAAAATATTAAAAAATGTTTTCTCTTAATCTGAACTGCTCACAATCTGAAGCTAGGGTAATCAGAAATAACAAGGAATCATATTAAAAAAAGAGTTGTAATGAATTTCAAAATTGTACTTCCAGAGTTTAGAATGCAGAACTTGTTCTTTGCATTCTCCCATACTTTTGTATCAAAGCAGATAATGACATTGCAAAAACAAACTGATTCATAGTTGAGTTACCAATTGAACAATTTACACACTACAAGGTGTCTTGGTTCAGTGGTAAGACATCAGACTTTAATTCCAAAGATTAGAGCTTCAAGCTTCATTCCCAAAGACTTAGGAAGACACTTCAGTGTAATACAGCAGTTAGCAGAGAGATATGAAACTTCTTCTTGTGGCGCACAGAAGCTCTGGCCTTCTCCCTGCTTCCAGGCAGGCAGTGTTTGGTTCTTTGATATCCTCTGGCACTCCACCAGGAAGATGGTGGCCCTCCCTTTGACGGCCCCAACAGCAGGACCACCAGGTCCCTATTTGAAAAGTGGACTGCCGTTCCGGAGGAATTTTGGTTTCCGAACAAGGCAGGGTGTGAGCTCGTTCTTCACATGAAATACGTGGACCTGGGCTTTGAATGTAATGCCCCAGAGGCAATAGGCTCTATTCCTGCTGCATGATTTCATGAGAAGCAAACCACAAAAAGGCCCATGACACAATTCACAGATTGGCCTTATTATGATGCCTAACCTTATGCCTAACTTTCAGCCTACTCTGAGACAGGAAAGTTATCTAGCTCTGTCCTGCTGTTAAAATTTGGTATTTAAGATGCATTTCAAAAATCATATCAGATTACACGCAAATAAGCTAAAACACATGCAATATACAGTTTATTAAAGTCAGTTAAAATTGCTGACTGAATCATATAGCAACACAAAAAGCCACTTGGGTTATCATGCCTTTCCCAGCTTTTTGTAAAAGTTACCCAGTTTGTGTGCTCGTTCCCCGCAGAACCATAATTGTATTCCTGCTTTCAAATATGCATCCCATTTCCCTTTGAAAATTACTTGCATCTTTTTCAGGGAATGCATTCCAGATTATGACAACAATAAAAAGTTCTCTTCATCTCTAGGTTTTTCAAATGTTCTTCAGTTTGTGTTTTCAGCATATACATGTAAGGAAGAAAATTGAGCAAATAATTACGATAAATTCACACAATATCAATTTTTGTGAATCGGGCTAAAATTTGATGTAACAAGCAACTGGCTCATCAAAAGTCATTTTAAAAATCCCAATTATTTAAACAAGGCAAAATACTAAAACACTCATGATAGCAATTAGTAGACATTACTGCCAGCCTTCTGTTATCTGCATTTGCCATGAGGTGTTTCTGCCACTGATTACAATAACTGGCATTGTTACATGTACATGAATGATTAGGTCACAAACAAAACCAGTGCTGACAGTAATTAACCAAACGATTAAGCAGTAGTTTCAGAATTCTTAAGAAGAGTTATCTACTAATGCCTGTCATCCTTCCCTGCTTTTTGAATACAAACATAGAATCTTCACAGCTCATTATTCACAATTGACAAACAGTTCAGAGTTTCACAATTATTTATGTAACCTTGGATCTGTTGTGGCTATGTTGCAGTTAAATGGTACTTCAAACTTAGCAGAATTTAAGAAACAGTATTTTAATGTGTTTGGATAGTAATGCTTATCAGAATTCATTTTCTTTGATAGGAATATCAATTATCGTGCTGGATGCATCCTGGGGGCTACTGACTGTGAATTATTGTTTCAGAAAAGGCACTTTAAAATTAATCCAGCACAAAGTGAAGTGCAAATTTACCTTGAAGAACTATTATGGACAAATATTTTCAGTAAAATTGGCTTATTTGCTCATCAAATGAACCGGTATCATTTTCATATGTACAGGAACAAAATACATACAATGATGGCTGGCAGGAAGTGTTAACTAGTATCAGAGATAATGGGAACTGCAGATGCTGGAGAATTCCAGGATAATAAAATGTGAGGCTGGATGAACACAGCAGGCCAAGCAGCATCTCAGGAGCACAAAAGCTGACGTTTCGGGCCTAGACCCTTCATCAGAGAGGGGGATGGGGTGAGGGTTCTGGAATAAATAGGGAGAGAGGGGGAGGCGGACCGAAGATGGAGAGAAAAGAAGATAGGTGGAGAGAGTATAGGTGGGGAGGTAGGGAGGGGATAGGTCAGTCCAGGGAAGACGGACAGGTCAAGGAGGTGGGATGAGGTTAGTAGGTAGATGGGGGTGCGGCTTGGGGTGGGAGGAAGGGATAGGTGGGAGGAAGAACAGGTTAGGGAGGCAGAGGCAGGTTGGACTGGTTTTGGGATGCAGTGAGTGGAGGGGAAGAGCTGGGCTGGTTGTGTGGTGCAGTGGGGGGAGGGGACGAACTGGGCTGGTTTAGGGATGCAGTTGGGGAAGGGGAGATTTTGAAACTGGTGAAGTCCACATTGATACCATTAGGCTGCAGGGTTCCCAGGCGGAATATGAGTTGTTGTTCCTGCAACCTTCGGGTGGCATCATTGTGGCAGTGCAGGAGGCCCATGATGGACATGTCATCAAGAGAGTGGGAGGGGGAGTGGAAATGGTTTGCGACTGGGAGGTGCAGTTGTTTGTTGCGAACTGAGCGGAGGTTTTCTGAAAAGCGGTCTCCAAGCCTCTGCTTGGTTTCCCCAACGTAGAGGAAGCCACACCGGGTACAGTGGATGCAGTATACCACATTGGCAGATGTGCAGGTGAGCCTCTGCTTAATGTGGAATGTCATCTTGGGGTCTGGGATAGGGGTGAGGGAGGAGGTGTGGGGGCAAGTGTAGCATTTCCTACGGTTGCAGGGGAAGGTGCCGGGTGTGGTGGGGTTGGAGGGCAGTGTGGAGCGAACAAGGGAGTCACAGAGAGAGTGGTCTCTCCGGAAAGCAGACAGGGGTGGGGATGGGAAAATGTCTTGTCCAAGTTCTTCAAGGACCACAACATTCCCCCCACAGTGATCGAGAACGCCCTTGACCGCGTTTCCCGTATTTCCCGCAACACATCCCTCACACCCCGCCCCCGTCACGACCGCCCCAAGAGGATCCCCCTCGTTCTCACACACCACCTCACCAACCTCCGGATACAACTCATCATCCTCCGACACTTCCACCATCTACAATCCGACCCCACCACCCAAGACATTTTCCCATCCCCACCCCTGTCTGCTTTCCGGACAGACCACTCTCTCCGTGACTCCCTTGTTCGCTCCACACTGCCCTTCAACCCCACCACACCCGGCACCTTCCCCTGCAACCGCAGGAAATGCTGCACTTGCCCCCACACCCCCTCCCTCACCCCTATCCCAGACCCCAAGATGACATTCCACGTTAAGCAGAGGTTCACCTGCACATCTGCCAATGTGGTATACTGCATCCACTGTACCCGGTGTGGCTTCCTCTACATTGGGGAAACCAAGTGGAGACTTGGAGACCGCTTTGCAGAACACCTCCGCTCAGTTCGCAACAAACAACTGCACCTCCCAGTCGCAAACCATTTCCACTCCCCCTCCCATTCTTTAGATGACATGTCCATCATGGGCCTCCTGTAGTGCCACAATGATGCCACCCGAAGGTTGCAGGAACAGCAACTCATATTCCGCCTGGGAACCCTGCAGCCTAATGGTATCAATGTGGACTTCACCAGTTTCAAAATCTCCCCTTCCCCAACTGCATCCCTAAACCAGCCCAGTTCGTCCCCTCCCCCCACTGCACCACACAACCAGCCCAGCTCTTCCCCTCCACTCACTGCATCCCAAAACCAGTCCAACCTGTCTCTGCCCCCCTAACCTGTTCTTCCTTCCACCCATCCCTTCCTCCCACCCCAAGCCACACCCTCATCTACCTACTAACCTCATCCCACCTCCTTGACCTGTCCGTCTTCCCTGGACTGACCTATCCCCTCCCTACCTCCCCACCTATACTCTCTCCACCTATCTTCTTTACTCTCCATCTTCGGTCCGCCTCCCCCTCTCTCCCTATTTATTCCAGAACCCTCACCCCATCCCCCTCTCTGATGAAGGGTCTAGGCCCGAAACGTCAGCTTTTGTACTCCTGAGATGCTGCTTGGCCTGCTGTGTTCATCCAGCCTCACATTTTATTATCCAGGAAGTGTTAACTACTTGTGTGGAATTAATGAGAGCTAGGGTATGCTTCAGGCTTGAACAGATCACTGTGAACAGAATACTGAGGGACTCCATTATATTACACCACTCCATGAAACCAAACTCAGTCTAATCAGTTTGGGATTGAAATACATATAAAGATTATCAAAACGGCAATAAATGAATTAAGTCTCAAGTTGGATTTTTACAAACCTAGAACAGAGGTAAACGCAAATATCCATCTCTGGACTCAAGCACATACTCTGATCTAGGTGATCAGCTAATAGTTTAGAAAAAATAGTTACTTTCAATTATATACATTCGCTTTAGATCATATCACAAAATTGGCCGAAATCAGTATTTTCAGAAGGATTAGCAAATTGTTTATGAGATGGTGTAAATGCAGCCTGATGAGAAGCAGACGCATGGTTATGTCAGTGTGGAAAAGAAAAACCTAACATCCTACAGTGCAGATTTTTGTTTTTACTTCTAGTTACTAATTTGTTGAAGCACTTCTCTACTTCTGTGATTTTTCTTGAGCAACCGCCCCACAGTTAGCATTGCAAAGAAACCAACTGTTCGTGCCTGCTGATAGTAGAGAGTTGATTACATTTATCTCATACTGAATAAAACCTGCCAGAAGAAAAGGCATGAAATTAAAGTGAACAAAGTGAGAATAACATCATCCTTTCACTTGCTGAACTGATGTTCAATGATCATGCAATATATTTGACAAGATTATGTATCTATGGTCATCAGAAATCTCCGGCCGATTTCAGCACCTTCGTGCAAAACTGTGTTTATTTGCTTCTTGTGAAATGAAGCAGATCAAAAAGTTGCACTGGCCTCATCTCATCCATGCCTTAAAAGAGACTGAAGGAGCATTTGTGAGGGCACACGAATAATATCCAACTTGTATGTGAAAGGAAAGCAGTGTCTCACCTCCTTGATTGTGACATATGTTAAGATAGAGGGTAGCACAAACATTCTTATTCATGTAAACAGTGACCCATACCAAAACAACATCTCAGGGAAAACTCAAAATACCATGACAACTGAAGATTCAGTGAAAAATTGCAAAATGTTTGATATTCATGAGGGGGTAAATAGCAAAATTATTAGCCTTTTTATAGATGTACTAGCTTCACTAAGGGTCCACAGTACATTTAATTCCATAAATAATTATACATGATCATACTTGCATATTGGAGAAAATCCAAAAGAGAAAGCCAAGTGACTGAAGTATTTGCAGAAGCATGTTCTTAATACAGCAGCTTAGGTTTACCCAAGTTTATGTTTGAACAAAGATTTATCAAATCGATTCCTGAATGGCAGGGCTGATGCATAAAGAGAGACAGCATTGGTTAGGCCGATACTCATTGGAGTTTGGAAGGATGAGGGGGGCATCTCACAGAAACCCATAAAATTCTGCATGACTAGACAGGGTAAATGCTTGAAAGATGTTCCCAGTGACTGGTCAGTCCAGAATCAGGGATCACACTCTGAGGATCTGGGATAAAAGCATTGAGGATTGAGATGAGGAGAAGTTTCTGCACTCAGAGTGGTGAGCGCATGGAAGTCTCTGTCACAGAAAACAATACAGGCCAAAATATTGAATATTTTCAAGAATGCATTAGATATAGCTCTTCAGCCGAAAGAGATGAAAAGAAATGTTCAGAAAGTGGGGATAAGGTACTGAGATAATACAGTGTGGAGCTGGAGGAACAAAGCAGGCCAGGCAGCATCAGAGGAGCAGGAAAGTTGACGTTTCAGATCAGGACACTTATTTAGAAAAAAAATTGTCATTGGCAGTTCTTACTATCTCTGAACAAAGTACTGAGTTGGATTTCGGTCATAACCATACTGATTGGCACTGCAGGCTCAAAGGGCTGAATGGCCCACTTCTGCTTCTATTTTCACTGCTTCTCTCTTTTTAAGTTATATGCTTTAGCAATGCAGCACCTGTGGTGAATTGCCTCCAATTTGCCTCGGAAATTCATTTATATTCTGACAGAATGTGCTGCATTTTCAGGGAGTGGTGGACTTGAACTCTGAGAGTCATCCTGTGCCACATGATCACACACATCTCTGGTTCATGCAGCCAACATTTCGAATTTGAATTGGAACTGCGTAGAACCTAAAATAAGCAATTGGACAGAAGTAGCGACCAATTTTTGATCCACTGTCAGGAATAGGGTGCCACGGATGCAATTCCACCCATAGTCCTTTCCATCGTTATTCATCATTTCCACCTGTGCAAAGGCATCCTTGTTGATAAATCACTGAAGGGTAACATATACGTACAGCTATTAGGAAGGCTAATTGAATGTTAGCCTCTACTGCAAACAGAAATGAATACAGAAGTAGTTAAATCTTGCTTCAATTGAATAGGAGCTTAGTTGGACTGCACCTCATGCCATGCGCTAAGTTTTAATCTCCTTACCTCAGGAAGGATGCTGTGGCCACAGAGGAAGTGCAACATAGCAATTGAACTCATATAAATATATTAATTAGGAGCAGAATTAGGTCTTTCAGTCCATTGACTCTGCTCTGCCATTTAGAAAGATCAAGGATGATATGTTTGTGATCAAATATTGCCATTTACTTCTGAACACTTTTGATTCCTTTGTAATCTATCCACCCCACCTCAAAAATCACCCTGCCTCTACTACTTTCTCTGGCAAAGTTCCAAAGTCACACAACCTGCTGAAACAAAACTATGGTTTTCATCCTGTCCTAAAAGAGCTAACACTAATATTAAAATTGTGCACCCTGATTCTGAAATAACTGATAATAAAACAAAACAGCATTTGCATTTCCACCTTGTCAAGACCATTCAGAATCTTTTCTTTTACTTCAAGTCAGCTTCATTCTTCTAAACTTAAGTGGAAACGTTCCCAAGCTGCCCAACTTACCGTCACAAGACAAACAGCACAATTTGGTAACCCTCCTGTTTGCCCATCTCAAACACATCCCTTCTTAAATAAAATGGAACACAGTATTTGAAGTGTAGTTTTCCCAATGCCCAGCATAACTTAGGATTAACTTTGTTACTTTCATATTCAATTCTTGTTATAATAAACAGCAACATTCCACTATCCTTCTGAAACCTAAGACTGGCTTATGCAAATGAATAATAAAATGAGAGATTTTCATTAGAATAATCTACAAATTGATGAGGAAAAGGAACGACAAATTTTCAGTCTGTTAAAATACTTCAAAAAATGTTATTGCATCATTAGCTGTGAGGAAGGTGAAGTACTATGTTTGATAAATACTTGAGACTTGCAAAGGCTAAAGAGAACTCTGGTTGATTCTAGATCAAAGTAGAGAGTGTATTTTCTTCTCATGAGTTAACTGAGGACCAGCTACTTGGGTACTTTTCATGAACAGTGATGATAATCCCAAATTTTGCGAGGGATTTTTCAATGAATCGACTCTCTGTGCATTGTCATAACTTGCATGTCATATCTCATCTCAAATGAGACAATTCTAATGAGTTTACCATTTTGAGTACTCATCTGTCATTAAGGATTTCCAAGAATTTTTTTATGATCTTACTCATTCAGCAAATGGCAAAAATTTGCCTAATGGCTTTATAATAATGTAAGTGAGGCTTCTGCTGTGTTATCATTTTATGATAACATCTCAGCTGTCATGTTGAATGTCAGACATTTATCTATGCCTTGCTTCTGGTGACCTTTATTCGCAGTTATACATATGCAGAAAACTGAAAGGAATGTGGCATACAGAAAAGATAATTAATTCTCGAATTGAACATACTAATAGACAGCCATAATTTAAATAGCAGTTGTTCCTCCAAAAGTTCAAGTAAAAAAAATTAACAAATTACCCTAAATCATGTTAATTTAAGAAAGTGTGAGCGCTTTCTGAAATTTATAGAGTAATGCTAATAAAATTAAAAGCAAAAGACCTTTAAACCTCAAAAACATTATAATTGCTCATCTATTCCATCTCACACGAAGAATAACCAGTCCATTATAGGTATAAATATTTGTTGCACTTTCATTATCAACAGAAATCAACACATTTGGAGGTGTTTTGTTGCTGGAAAGCAGCAAATACAGTGCTAAGAAAAGAAAGTTGGACTTGAACAACAGCCAAATACTGAGATGGCCACAAGGTTCTGGAACTCATCTTTTCCCAAGAGAAGCATTTTGAATAAGCTGTAAATTAGTCAGCTAATCCATATGAAACCATGCCCAGAAATGTAAGTGTTGGTTTCAGTTTCAACAGCACTTCAGATACAGTTTTAAGTTAAATCAATCTGATTTAATAATAAGGGAATAAAAAGAGTTTAAGTGGACGTTTCCGGTGAAGAGCTATCACTCCGGGCTCAGTGGGCTCAAGATTTGATTCTTTGCTGCAAATTTTATAGACACCTTTCATGATCTCCCAAGAATTTGCTTTGACTCAAAACGACTTAACAACACCCTTTTAAGGATACCATGAGCAATCAACTAGTTAAAGTCTACCCAGCACATACATAAAAACTTGCACCACCTCTCAACTTTGCTAAGAGGTTCCAAGAATAATGAACCTGAACAGGACTTTTAGATTGATGTTACACAAAATTATACAAGTAAGCACCATCTAAACATGCATACAGAATAATAATGTCCGAGATTGCTCTTTATCACTTACAACAGCACATCCTAATTAAGTGGCATTGTGTTCTATTTTCATTACTTAAAAATCTATGCAATTCTAAGTGTTTGTGTAAAGTGCTTCTAAATTTATTTCATTTCTGAATCATAATCAATCACCACCTGAACATATAAAACTGAAGTTTTTACTATTACAGCATTCCTGTGAAACTTCCGGTCTGGAAATCTTTGTGGAGGCAGTGTCTGCCCAACAGCTGAAAAGCTGGTACACCCATTGCCACAATTCAGGGATTCACAACGACATTTTATGGCCATCAGGCTTCCATGCTCATGTGTGTCGACACTTCACCTCGAAGAAATGTGCCAATTGGATAGCTAACTGGTCACCAGTCCCAGCAGCGCCAAGGTATATGCTGGCCACTGCTGGAAGTACATGTGGTCTGTGGGATCAGGCAGTCAGGCACATCTCTCGAAGTGCAAAAGAGGGCTCAACAATCAGGAAGCTTGGGAGGGAAAGATGGAACAAGTGGTTTCGGCCATTTCCATTGGTAAAATAACAGTGACAGCAAAAGGTGAATGGGCAATATGCTTGTCAAACAATTTTTTAATAACACCCACCCTAATCTATTCGCTCGAACTGTGGTGGGGTGAAACATTCCAGCAATAGGACCCTCCATTGTTAAATTTAAAGGAAAAAGAATGTCAATTACCCAAAATGATAAAAGGAACACAATCACAAAGGCTAATTGAATATTGACTTTTGTATTAACAGGCCTAGTACGTAAGAGAATACAAGTCACTTTTAGCTGTGCAAAATCCTGGCTTGATCATGAGCAGTTTGAGTAGCCACCCCAGGAAAGATATATTAACTTTGGAGAAACTACTGTACACATATCGAAATCAGAAATAATGCTTTAACCAATTAGCCAGAGCTGATAGCTGAAACAAAATGCCAAACATTGTATTCGTAGGGACCTGCGCTCACAGACTAAAAAAAAGAACTTTGCAACATTGTGAACAGAGTTTAAAAATTGTCAAGCAAAAATGACGGAGCAAAGCAAAACAATGTAAGCTATTTGCAAAGAGAAAACCGGAATATTCACAAGATTATTTGTTTAACAATTTAAAAGATAACAGAATGCTTAAGATGGTTTTATTTTCACAACTAATATTAATGTGCTGTACTTAGATTGAACATTTGTAGGAACCAGTCTTTGGGATCACAGCTGCTGCCTGTTTTAAATATCCAAACTCCAAGAAAGATTAAGCAACCTACTAGCATTTTATCCTCCAGCACATTAACTGTTATAAATAGACTGAGCAAAAGGATGCATGTTGATGTCACCTTCACTTAAACACATGACCCTGGATTGGAGAACATACCGGTAGTAGCAATCATCTATATAACAATAATAATCACAAGTAACACAGGATCAGCGACAATATATAGTTTTCATCTTCATTCATTTGTTTCACTATATTTTCTTGTGTGTACTAAAACCCATACAGGCCACATTAAATTTGTTTATAAATATTCCGCTACATTGCTGCAGTACATGATTGGGCCAGAATTTACTAAAGCCAGCAACCTGCTAAGGTACTGCAGATGTTGGAAATATGAAATAAAACAGGTCTGGCTGCATTTTTTAAAGAGATAAACAGAGCTGAAGTTTCAAGTTGATTCTCAAGTCTCACAATCAACTCAAAATATCAACTGTTTCTCTCTCCAGAGGAGCTGCAAGTATTTCCAGCACTTTCTGTCTTTATCATCTTTTGAGTTTAACTTGCCCTTGCCCATTTAATTTCTGTGATCTTTTGCACTGAACCTTCCTGCATGTTAGAGATCCAAATGCTGCAGGCACATCTGCAGGACATCTGGAACCAGTGCAAACATCGCAAGCAATGCGTCACCCAAACCAGTTAGAATTGAGAATCATTCATAAACTGTGAGTTGGACAACCAAAATGGTAACTCCTTAATCAATGAGATTTATGTTGTACTATTGCACAAATCTCAGAAAAGCAGGGTACCTTTACGGTAGTTAGATGACATCACAACATCTCATGACATTCCAGTCCTTGCCTCACCTTCAGTTGTAGTGCAGTGCTATGGAGTCTCTGCAGTTAATCTGTCACTTATTTGTTTTTCATGTAACTGAAATCAGTGAGCAGTTAGGTGAAGTGTGAGATCTTGGAATAGGTAATAACCAGAATATTAACATAACAGCTATGGTTGTTAACAAATTCCAAGACTTTTATCTCAACAAGAACCCAGTTTTTGTGGCTTTTGTTGCAGGAGCCAACACACAGGGAAAAAGAAGGGTCTAGGCCCAAAACATCAGCTTTCCTGCTCCTAAGATGCTGCTTGGCCTGCTGTGTTCATTCAGCTCCACACTTTGTTATTTCGGATTCTCCAGCATCTGCAGTTCCCATTATCTCAGACAATACCATAACAGTATTAGTTTTCAACACAAGCAAAACATTGTCAAATATGTGGTTAATGACAGCTATCTGGGCCTGAAGGCTGAACAGGTGATGACTGCAGTGCCAGTTGCAAAGAGTTCTTTTTACAACCATTACACATCACCCTGAATTAAGAGTTGAAGTTTGCAACTAACTACCAAGAACGAAGTGCTACATTTGTATAGAAAATAGTGAGAAAATATTTGTGAGTACATTCTCTCCATTAAATATACAAAGTGTTAGATTAAACAAACGGCAGTTTTGTGAGAATGCTAAAACCATTCCAATCTAACAAAGAGATCCAAGGGTGACGTACAGCCAAACTATTTGGAAAAACTTGTGCAATGCATTCTTAACACCTCTCCCGTATCAAGATATCAGTCAATACCACCGTTTTATTTTCTGAAAGTATGACAAAAAATGCAGAAATGACATCAACTTGCTATTTCTTATGGTACAAATGCTTCAGAGAGGCAGTGGTCAACAATCTGGTCACACAAAACTTGTGTATTTCTGAAAAAGGGCACATATTGTTTCAATTTTTCATCCTGTACTCATCAGGACATTTTGCAAGAATACAAATTCAAGGGGAAATAAATATTTATAATGCATCCAAGGACCGCACTGATTGGTTAAAAGTAGACTCTGACAAGAGCTACGAATTGTCATACACTTGCATATATTAATATTCAGGGCTGTGGTCTTTGCAAACAAACTGCCCCATTTTAAATCAAGATAATAAGTTACAGTCATTCACTGGTTCATTTCTCAGGACAAATCTCTAACCATACAAAGTCAATCTGCCTGGTTTAAAATTTAAACAAACATGGCTGCTAACAATCAATCAATTAATGCAGTCTCCATGACAAGACCAAACAAATTTCACTTGCTAATCAGTACTCTCCTCTCATGTCGACAAGTGTTGGCTTGCTTTTGAATTTATATTCTTCTGAAAAGCCTCATTAAGCACAGGACAAAAAAAGACTGTGGCAAAATTGTAGTGATTGTAACAAGGTCAGCCAGGTGGAGCTCACAGAATCTAAGATTCTTGATTGGGACTGTTAATCTGGTCCAATCAGGGAGCCCTGGCTGAAAGATACAAACAGGAGAGTCAGGGGTACTGTTCACTCTGAGGAAGCCAAACCAGGGTCAATTAGAATGCACGTGTAAAGAACGGGTGACTGGCTGACAGGATACCGGCCTCTATGGAATCATGTGTCTTTATTTAAACAATCCTCAGCACATTTTTTTTCCCCAAGCAACAACAATAAGTAAGAGACAAGAAGAGAGAAGCCAAGAACAACAAAAAAAGCATTACACATTCTATGTGTGCTGGTATTTCTAAAGAACCTACTGTTGCACAGTAAAGATGGAAAGCAACTTCTGAAATTCAATTCTTACTCCATTGATATTCTCTAAGAGTTTAGAAGGGCAAAATCATCAGTATTTCTGATGATGGCTGCAAAGATCCTGGCGAAAGGTTCCAGTTCTGACATTAAAATTTGTGTCAACGTCAGAATACACAGGCGAATAACAGCCAATTGATCCAGTCAATCAACTTGTAGGTGTCAACAGAAAGGCACTTACTGCGAGTTCACCAAAGCTTACTTAAGCTAAAAGGTGTTTTGAACTAGCCTTGCGTCTACACCCTGAAAATTCTTCAGGCAAAACGATTATGACATTTTTGAAAAATATACTCTCAATGAACTGCAAGGAGGAGGACCCAACTTCAAGTCAATTGTAGCAGGCCAACAACACCTGCAGCTCCTTAACTCTGCAGCAGCTATTGTAACTATCAAGAAGGTCAGTAGAACATACAAAATTTGTACAAGATGTGGCTTGTCTCAGAGACCAAAACAGCATCCAGCATTGTATGACAGATGCAAATGGTGTTCGAAAAATAGATATTGAGTGAAAATATTTGGAAAGTCCAGTGGCTGAACAAAAGCCCAGGAATGCCAGAATGCTCCATGGCAGCCATGTGATGAACAGTCCATGAAGAAACAAGATAAAAAATGTTTCAACACGTCCATCTAGGGGTTGCAAACATGTCAATGTAGTCCAGGAATTATCTACAATGTTCCATGTTACAGATCCTGGTCAGTCAGACCACATGGATTCAGTCAGAAAAGGTGAGGCCTTTATCTCCATGAAGGCGATATTCTCCAGAATGCACTACATACCAACAGAAACACCACTGCAGGTACATATAACATTCCTTTCAATGTCTTACACAAACCATACTCAGGTAACTGAGTGTGGTGTACCCCAGATGTGATCAGTCAACTGTTTACCATGGATCTACCATCCGATGCATTGGTACTATTTGTCTTACACATAAATACACCTCGAGACAGAGACTTCAAGTCTTCTACATCATTTAAATAGCTGAGCAAACTAATATCGGTCTATCAGCATGCACAGATTTTTGAATCACTTCCAACATGAAATATTCAGACCACCACATTAAAACTACCCATGAACTGGCCAAACTTCACCCAAACAGGTTTGACTTCATTGCAAATTTAAGGGCTTTAGAGTGTTACATCTGAAAAGTGTTGCCTAATTCAGGAGTGACATTCCTTTTAAGTCAACCATTGACGGTCAGGAAAAGCTCAAATTGGAAGTGGATTCCATGGGTCAAAGCAACATCATCTGCCAAGTTCAGCATAATACTGACCGTTCTTTACATGTCGGTTTAGATCTAAGGTGACGGAATACTGCAGTAAAGAGATGCCTGCACAAGTCAGCTACCTCGAGTCACAGAGATACACAGCATGAAAACAGACCCTTCCGTCCAGCTCATCCGTGCAGACCAGATATCCTAAGTAAATCTAGTACTATTTGCCAGCATTTGGCCCATATTCCTCTAAACAGGTCCGAGTCATATACCCATCCAGATGCCTTTTAAATGTTGTAATTGTACCAGCCTCCACCATTTCCTCTGGCAGCTCAGTCCAAACATGCACCACACTCTGCGTGAAAGACGCCAAGCATTTCTCCAAGGATGGACATTAGTCAATGCATCTTACCCCAGAATCTCAGGAACTGACAACTTTTAGAACTCCTTTTGGTATATATTGTCTCACTGATTACCATTTGGATTACATGTCAGCCAGGGCATATACCAACAACATGTGTATTGGTATCATCAAGAATCCATGCAGTTAGCTCTGTATCACAGAAGACGTTCAGTTCTCTAAAGAGCTAAACGTGAGTGTGACACAAACTTTTATTAGCTCATGGAAAAGTACAACAATTTTCAACAGTAGTTAAAAAAAGTTAAATTGACGAGTCAACTCAATCTCTTCACATCATTCTACTTGTCAAATGATATCAGACCTGATCCCACCAAAATAGAAATAACCTGCACCACAAGACTAAGTTTACTTTCAAATGTCTCATGTTTCAACGTTCTCTTTCTATATAGAGTCAAATAGCACAGAAACAGACCCTCCAGTCCAACCAGTCCAGGCCAAACATGCTCCCAAACTAATCTAGGTCCAGCTGTCTACGTTTGTCCCATTTCTCTCCAATCATATCTCAGTCATGTACCTTATCCAAATATCTTTTAACTGTTGTAACTGTATCCATATTTACTACATCCTCTGCAAGTTCATTCCACACATGAACCACTCTCTGTCTAAACAAAAATTACCCTTCATGTCTTTTTTAAAATCTCTCTCCTCTTACGTAGAAAAATGTGTCCTATTCTTGATATCCCCCATTCAAGAGCAAAGACACCTGACATTCACTTTATGCATACCAATCACGATGTTATAAACCTTAAAAAGGTAACCCCTCAATCTCCTACACTCCAGCAAAAAATGCCCAACTATCCAGCCTCTCCTCAGAACTCAAAACCTTCTGTTTCTGATAACATGCTGATAAATCTTTTCTGAACACTCTCCAGCTCAATCATAGCCTTCCTATAACAGGGTGACCAGGACTGGACAAATAACTCCAGAACCGACCTCAACAACATCCTGTACAACCTCAACATGATATTCTAATTCCTACATTCGAAGATCTGAGCAATGAAGGCAAGTATGTTAGTTAAATGCTTTCTCAACCACCCTGTCTATTTTGTGACCATATGCTCTCTTCTTCAAGATCGTATCCACAAAAACACACCATAAAGATAGCAGGAGAACCACAGCGTATTTTGCTACCTCTTAACAATGTTTTTCATCCAGTGAGTGTTCTTCAATAGCTTGATCCCTCCTCGCTGGCCACACTGGATCCACATGCATTGCTGGAAAGCCTGGGAGCATGGCTATTACAAGATGATAATCATGTGGCATTTGGTTCTAAGATCCTCTGAAAGCTCAGACAAATTACTTGAACATCAATAGAAACTCATTTTTTTGGAATAAAATGGCCCCAAACATAAATATTTTGCAGGCATTTCATTTATCAAACCAAACCTCAAACCATTGGAAATGATCCGTTGGTATCTGCAGTTCTCATATTCGGATGATCGATCAAAACAGATTCTCCCTTGCACTTTCAAGATATCAATGGGTACTTGTGAAGGTCCAAGGATATGAATTAGGAAATCACTAAAGTCAAGTAGTTCACAACCAACTCTTTTCAATTTTCTGAGCTGACTTCTGTATCCCACTGAAAAAAACAAAGATTTGTCTTTATACTGACAAGTGGATAATGTCTAATCTGAGTTAGAAAAAAATAGTCTCCACATTGATCTGATTCATTTTAGGTCACAGTTAAGTAAAGTAGATTAAGTAAGCTATACCCGATGAGGACCAACTGCAATAGCTCAAAGATATCATCAGCTTTTGGCTTGGATAAATTCAGCAAGTGCCCAAACAAGCACATTCCCTTTGTTCATCTGGATATGATGAAGACGAATGAGGAATGTGTTCGACTAGCGAGAGACATGCAAGACCATAAATACACTGGTCACATGGGTGCAGGCAAAAAAAATCATGAAATCATCCATTGGCCCAATAGTAATAAGGACACTGATCAACCAATCAAGTCACATGAAACAGACCAACTCCATTGACCTGAAAATTTAGAAAACCTTTCTTTCTATATCAAGATCAATCTGAGCCATGGTGAAAAATTGCAACTTACACTTTCTAAGTTCAAGGACAAAAATTACCACATTCTGGTGACTAACTATTTCACCAAATTTACTTCTGTGCAGCAAATCAAAGAGACTACTAATATGGCAGTTGTTAATGCACAGACCAACAAATCCAATATGTTCAATATTCCTTAACAAAATAATGGTTGGAAATACACAAGTGTACTGTTCAAAGGCATGAGCAGGATATGGAGCATTCGACACATTAGCTGAGTTTCTCACTCCCCTCAGTCTAATGACTTCTCAGAATACATGGTTCATGCTGTAAAATCCATGAAAATTAAGAGTAAAGTGAGCAATTATTCTACAGTTAAGTTCTAACCTTACTAGCAGTTCATGTTTGGCAGACGGATCCACAGAGCTCTTCCCTCCCATGATCTCAGCACCCAATCTCATTTCTACATCCATTGTTGCAAAAAAAGTGATCAACTGGCATAAAAGTACCATGAATGAGCACACAGTTATCCAGTTTGAACCAGGATGTTCAAGTATAGAAGTTTGAGATTTTCACACCAATGCAAGGATTCGTGGAAATGTACTACATTGATCGGTCCAGCTGAGGTTATATGAACTGTCACAAACAATGGTCAAGCTCTGCAAAGCAATTGGCAACATATCTCAACTGAGTATAATCACCCATCCTGACACACAAGACGACAACTCAGATCCAAAATATCATGCCAGACAACAACCACCTCAAATCTATGAGAAATGATGCAAATCCATCTGTGAGAAAGGACAGACAACTCCAAGTGCAGTTACACAGCCTAGTACGAGGACAAGTGCTGCTGCATGTTCTACACTGTTCAAAACGTTGAATTAATTGTAAGAGATAATGTATCTGTACACATCCTTCTGCATATTTCTTGGAAAAGCTTTCCCTTTCTTTGAACTGAAAAGGGGAATGTTTTCTTAATACCAGAAAGACAGAGTAGCTTCAAGATGGTTAAATGACATCACTTGATATTTCAAAGAAAGGTTTCCCCCTTACCCTCTGTAGAAGCTCTGCGTGAAGAAGTGCAGTGGGTTGCCAGTCAATTAGATTTGTATGACTGATTACATATCTGACAGACATGTGACATCGCTGTGACATTAAGAAATATGACTCTATGTAATTCTGAGATTTTTTAACAGTGTGAACTGTTATGGTTTAAAATAAGCTTCAAAACATCTATCTCAATAACAACATAGGGCAACATCGAAGGAAACATCTCAGACTATTTCATCGTGGCAGCGGTGTTTGACCCAAGAAACCACATCAATTTAGTAAGTTGGCAAAGCAACGACTAAAAGGCTGACAAAGAGAGTGAATTAAAAGGATTATTTGATATAAAAACACAAAATAACAGAAGAAACCTTTCGTCCGATCAAGTCTACACATCCACACCCGTTCCACTTTTCCACACTGGGCCCTTGGCCTTTACTGTTGTGACACTTCAAGCATTTATTTACATACTTTTTACAGATTGTGAGATTTCAAGCCTCAACTAACCTTCCAGGCATTCAGGTACAGTTGATGAATAAATCATCGAATGTTACGAGCTTATTCCTTTTTGGAATGACTGATTCATTTGAATTGAGAAGTACCAGCTTTTGATGTTTATTTTTCCAAGGGCTCCATTATCAGTATCCCATCTTTGAGTTCACCGACCGATCACAATGAGAAGGCTGGATAGAACAGTACAGCATACGAACAGGCCTTTGGACCATGATCATGTTCTCCTTTTTTTGAAAAGGAAGGATTTCTGATTCGAGGGACAATGAAATTGGTGGTGATGGCTCATCAGCGCTCGGATTTTTCAGATGGTATGGAGCATAGCAAAGCACAGAAGACCAGATGTCTGTTCCTTGGTCTTTCACCTTCTATACTTCCATCCTGGTTCAAACTGGATAACTGTGTGCTCATTCACGGTACCCGAGGTCTTGTTGCAAATCCAAGGGGCTGTGCCAAGGTGAAGGAGGAAGGCAACCAACCATTCAGGAATGGATGGAACAATAGCTTCATATTTCCTCCAGCCTCGAGATAGGCTCCCAAGAGGCCGGAAAACATGATTAGCATGAAGCGATTTGTTACCAAGCCCCACAATCGGAGGTTGCTATGATGTCTTGCCAAGTGCTGCTCAGGACAATACATCTTGCAGTTCCATGCATTCCTCTTTTTGCAGCCACCTCACCGCCCCATCCAAGCATGAAACACACAAGCTTGAAAATTAAAAGTCTCTGTATTAAAACTAAATTTTATGCTGAAACATGATAATAGTCACAATGTGCCTCGTGAATAAAAAAATGATCACTGCTGAGGGAACTTCTTTACAACAAGCCACAGAATCAGTCAGTAAAGAATGACATTTAACACAAAGTGGTCACATCTATTTGGCCTGACTCATATTTCATATCAATTTGTCTTGTAAAGTAGGCCTGACTCATATTTCATATCAATTTGTCTTGTAAAGTAGTCATCCATGGAGAAAATAGGTTTTGATTCCATGATTGAATGTATTTTGTGAGAGTGTAATGAAATTCGATAATTAGTACGGATTTTGGATACGCTTAACCATTTTCTGAAATTGTGTGTGTTGGAAATGGAAGAAGTAGGCTGAAAGGTTTTATAAAACCACATTCATCCTATGCCCATGTCTCACACCTATCTTCCTGCAAATGTTGTCCATCCCTCATCTCTGCAGAAACTATCACAAATAATTACACATCTCATCTTTCTTTGTTTGCAGGAGAGAGTACAGGAGTTGACATGAAACAGAGAGGTGAACAGTGGTGGGTAGAGTCATTCAGCTTTCAGTGATGGACACCTATTTTGGCAACTGGCAACATGGTCCTTCTGCTCCCCTGGAAAGGTTATCTTGGTCCAAAAAGTAGCAGTTGCTCGCTAACATCAGAGTCTAAGCTCCTGAAGCACTTGAGTTGAAATCAGTGAGAGATCTGGCTATCAGCCTGTAGACCCTGCATTTGGGGTCTCATTAATCAACTACTCCATTGACAAGAGTGGGAGGTGAACTGAATTACTTTCACTCTCCTGGCATGATTTAAATTGTTTTATTTTTTACTGCTTTCTTTTAATAATGTGTTTTCCCAAATCATGAAGTCCAATTTTAAAGAACATCAAAATTCTTTAAAGTTGAAAGAAAGTAACATCAGAGAAATGTTCACAACACAGATTCCTACACACATGCATCCAAAATGGGAAGAAAAAAGAATGAAATTGGTAAATTAGGTGCTCCCAGAAGGACAAACAACTTCTCCACATCTACATTAGCACGAAGGCAAGCTATAATACATTCGATGTTCTCCTTTGTTTAGAACTTGGTTTTCATCATGTCTACGAGATGTTAGTGCTGGCTTGGCTAGAATGGTCACACATTGCAAGCGCTGTCACAATCTAGGAGGCGATAGTGGTTTGTGCGCTAGTTAACTCTGAAAACTTCTGGAAGCAGTCACCTCGCTCATTCGGTGTTCATTAGCAACTGTTCAAAAAACCCAAGTCCATTCACAAGAGTTCTACTAGATAATTTCATGTTTAAAAAAGATTATCCTCTATCGTCTTCCCTTCTTTAATATCTGTGCTGGTTTAGTTCTCAACCACCATCCAAATACACGAATCTCACAATATTCAGTGTGTTTCAGGAGTGGGCCAGACAGCAAACTTACCTTGATGTGAAGCCCAAGGTGGAGTAGTGCAACTTGAAAAGTAGTTTTTGTATATTTTCATTTCATGTATACATTCCATCTACATGTCACATATAAATAAGAGCAAATTTCTGACCATTATATTGACAGAAAAGTCAGACTCATGAAAACAATTGGTTTCATACAGTGGAATTGTCATAATTTTTATTACAAATTGAATGAAGAATAATTGTTCTAAACATTGATGTTTGAGGCACTTGCAAAGTACATCCCAAAGGATGAGATCCTATCCATGGACAAGTGTGTTCAGACTAGCTCCTGATATAATTTCAAATTAAACAGACTATGCTTAATTGCTGACATGTGACGGAACAGAACAGATGTCTTTGTTTCCAGAGATATTTTCTCCAACTGTTTGAGCAGGTTTTAAAACAGCAATCATGTGCAGTGCTGAGCAACACAGAATTGCGTGATGGAAAAAAAACCTCTTGTTTTTCATTGTAAGTTTGAATACAATCCACATCACAACATTTTGATGCTTTCTTTTGAACAAAAACACTCCGTCAAGGATATATTGCTCATCCTGTCAACCAATCTTTTTGCCACTGCTGCACTTAAAGCAGTTGACCTTTTTATTAAACCTCTGATCTTTAAATTCCTACAAGCTGTCTAAATAAGTGAGCTGCACAGCAGAAAACTGCAATTTGATATGTATTAACTCACGTACATGCACTCTGCTTCTGAGATATTATTTAAACAGTTTACTTCTAAATAAATTAAAGTCTTTGGATTAAAATATCAACTTTCTTTCTCTGTCCGCAGATGCTACGAATTTTTTTAACATTTCAGCACTTTCATTCAATTTTTTTTTGTGCTACATCTAAAATATCCTGGATAAACATTAACAGGCTAGGGATCAATCTATTTGATTGCAATTCAAACCAACAATGAATTGAAAAAATATCATAGCAGGAGCCCTGTTGAATGAATTTAGGTGTGAAGTAAAGTGAGGTTTATGAAATTATAAGAAAACAATGCAAAAAAAAATTAACCTGTGACAGGTGTTTGGCACCACAGTGGTAAATTCAAAGTGAATAAGTACCAGACTCAGTGATTTGTTGAAAAAAACGTTCTGCAAGGTCATCTTGCAAATGCCTTAGGGCATAATTTGCATTAATAGTAAGAGAATAATAGGGAATATTTACATCACCGACAACAATCTGAGCAATTAATTCTTTTTATTGAAACTTCTAAATAATTGACTTGAATTTGAAGTAAGTATGTAATCTATGTAATTTTGTATGGAAACCATTTTTGATCAGCCATCGATTTGTGACATGGAAAATATATTTCACATTGCTGCAAATTACTATGCGATTTGAGGTAGTCTGCTATAAACATCCCAGTGCATTTTTTCATGAGGATGCATCATTCACACATCAATTGTCCATTTAATGCATGAAAGAAACTAACATCTATTAATGATGAATGTAAACCTAAATAAACAACGTGATAACAATATGACAAAATCTACATTTTTAAATCTTTGTCTGTTTTCAATGTAAAAAGTTAATAGCTGTACAGATGACCTTCAATTAACTGCAGATTGTAAGCTTCAAGGGACAGAATGTGTCAAGGTCAATACATTAGACCATGTCTCAGAAAAAGGCTGAACGTTGGTGCAAGATTTAACAGGACACCAAATTGTTCCACATCAAATAAAGCAACAGAAGGATGTTAGGTTAGTGCTGTTGAAGAAACTGGGGCTCGGAAAAGCTGTGTATAACAGTGTTAGCTTTGTGAAGCTACAGTGGCATTATCTCCACTGGGAAGTTGGTAGTTAGGGCAAAGAGAAGTCTCTCAGCAGTAAGGTCCTCCTCAGAGCAACGAGAAAGTTAAGATCATGCCGATGGTGACATGCTGGGTTGAAGCCTTGCAAATCTAGTAGGACGCCAGTTCGGTAGAAGAAGTTGAGTAAATGAGTGGTGAACGATTGCTGAAGCATTCTAAGTTTGAGTCCTGTTGCTCGACAATTAATTTCAGACCCAAGAAGCAGCAGGAAGGCTGCCAGGATGAAATGGAACTGCTGTGAAGGAAAATAAAAGGTGAATTCCTCAAAGGAAAGGAGGCAAAATTCTTCACCAGGGAGACAGTCTTTGAATTTTTTTGACATTAGTAATATTTAGGTGGGTTGCTGAAGAAATCTGTAGTACCTAATACAGTTGGTTTGTCATTTAAGTGCAGTCAGTGTTGTGTTCAACTGCTTTGCCTGCCAATTTATGTTTACCTCATGTAAATTTGGGATACAGAGCAAGATACTCAGTTTTGACTGCTTCTTTAGTTAATTCAAGTGTGGAAAAGGTTTTTTTTTCAGATTTTTTTAACCTTTTGTTTTTGTTTTTGTTTTTTTTCTTATGAGGAACCTGGACTTCCGATGTAGTCTACTTTAAAAGAAAAAAAATTGCGCATTCCTGGGCCACCAATCATTAAGACCTTGGCTGATGCTTGATCTCAACGCCATATTAACAATTTTTCACACAAGAGCCCTTGATGCCATTAGGATCGACAAATTTATTAATGGCTAGAATATATTCACTGAGTTGGTCTCCACAGCCCCCTGTGGTTGACAATTCCATGGGTTCACTATCTTTAAGAGTTAAGAAATGTTTCCTCATGTCAGCCTGAAATGACCTGCCACAGATCATAAAACTGTGGCTCCTAATTCAAGACTCCGCAACCAAGAAAAAAGACTTCCTGCATCGAGTCTATCCAGTTGAGTTAGAATTTTCTATTTCAATCAGATACCATCTCATCCTCTGATCTGTATTGAAATACAGGCCCAGAAAAACTAATCTCTTCTCAATGGTCAACCCCAGCAACTGTGATATCAGCCTCGTGAACCTGTGTCGCACTCCCTCGATGGCACAAATATCCTTTGCTTACATCGGAAAACAAAAACTATACGAAATATTCCATGTGTGATTCCACCAGGGCTCTGCATAAATGCAGTGGGACATCCCGATATTTGAACTCAAATCCACCTTCAAATCTACCAGAGATAGTAGGCACTGCCGATGCTGGAGAATCTGAGATAACAAGGTATAGAGCTGGATGAACACAGCAGGCTAAGCAACATCAGAGGAGCAGGAAAGCTGACGGTGCGGGTCGAGACCCTTCCTCAGAAATGGGGGAGGGGAAGAGGATTCTGAAATAAATAGGAAGAGAGGGATAGATGGATAGAGGAGAAGATAGGTGGAGAAGAGACAGTCAGATCAAAGAGGCGGGGTTAGAGCCAGTAAAGGTGAATGAATGTGGGGAATTAGAGAGGGGATAAGTCGGACCAGGGAGGACAGACAGGCACGTGGGTCGGAGATGGGGATGGGGCTTGAGATGGGAGGAATGGTTAGGGAGGCATGGTCAAGCTGGGCTGGTTTTGGGATGCAGTCAGGCGAAGGGAGATTTTGAAGCTTATTAAGTCCACATTGATACCCTTGGACTGCAGGCTTCCCAAGCAAAATATGAAATGCTGTTCGTGCAGCCTTTGGGTGGTGTCATTGTGGCAATGCAGGAGGCCCAGGGTGGACATGTCGTCCCAGGAGTGAGAGGGGAGTTGAAATGGTTCCTGACTGGGAGATGCAGTTGTTTATAGTGAACCGAGCGTGGGTGTTCCACAAAAGGCTCCCCAAGCCTCTGCTTGGTTTGCTCGATGTTGAAGAAGCCACAACCGGAACAGCAGATACAAATGTGCAGGTGAACATCTGTTTGATGTGGAAGGTGTTCTTGGGGCCTGGGATGGGGGTGAGGGGGGAGGTGTAGGGGCAGGTGTAGCACTTCCTGCGATTGCAGGGAAAGGTGCCGGGGTTGGTGGGGCTGGTGGGGAGTGTGAAGCGGACAAGGGAGTCACACAGAGAGCGGTCCCTCCGGAAAGCAGATAAGGGTGGGGAGGGAAAAATGTGGGGTCAGATTGCAGATGGCGGAAATGTTGGAGGATGATGTGTTGGATCCAGAGGTTGGTAGGGTGGTATGTGAGGACAAAGGGGATTCTGTTTTGGTTGTTATTGTGGGGAAGGTGTGTGAGCGATGAGTTGCGGGAAATGCAAGAGATGCCGTAGAGGGCGTTTTCGACCACTGTTGGGAAGTTGTGGTCCTTGAAAAACGAGGATATCTGGGACGTCCAGGAGTGGAATGCCTCATCTCAGGAGCAGATGTGGCAGAGGCGAAGGAATGGGAATAGAGGGTGGCCTTTTTGCAGGAAGGTGAGTGGGAAGAGGTGTATTCTAGGTAGCTGTGGGAGTCGCAAGGCTTGAAATGGATATCGGTTTCCAGGTGGATGCCAGAGATGGAGCCAAAGAGGTCCAGGAAGGAGAGAGAGGTACCAGAGATGGTCCAGGTGAACTTAAGGTTGGGGTGGAAGGTGTTGGTGAAGTGGATGAACTGTTTGAGCTCCTCGTGAGAGCACGAGGCGGCACCGATGCAGTCATCGATGTAACAGAGTATGAGGTGGGGGATGGATCCAGTGTAGCTTTGGAAGAGGGATTGCTCCATGTAACCTACAAAGAGGCAGGCATAGCTTGGGCCCATGTTTGTACCCATGGCCACCGCCTTTGTCTGTAGGAAGTGGGAGGAATTGAAAGAGAAGTTGTTGAGGGTGAGGACGAGTTCGGCTAGGCGGATGAGGGTATCAGTGGATAGGGCTGGTCGAGCCTGCGGGACAGAAAGAAGCGGAGGGCCTTCAGGGAAATATGCTAATATAGGGCAAATATAGGGCCATGTGACTGGTGAAGAAACATATTCGTTAACTATGGACTTAAGGGAAAACAAATGCACCTGGACCATATGGTAAAGCTTCTGTATCGATGGAACAGGCTTCATCATGAGGTAAAGCAAAAGATTTGTCAATCAGGTGAAAGAACAAAATCCTGACCTTCTGATCATCCACTGCATCTCCAGCATGATGCTCTTGCAGCCAAATCAAAGACACCAGAGTTTCTTGCAGAACCTGAGCAAGCCATGACAGGCATGCATGACATAAATTTGCGGCGACTGAAACCACATTTGTTCACTATTTTGTTTGCAAATTCGTGAGTCAAGTTTCCTGCTGGATGCCAAGGTGTGGTAGTTATTGTGGGGATATATTTCTCTGTGTTCATGAGTTTCAGAGAGAACTGACAAGAGTTTTCAACAGTGCATTAAACTGCCTTGGAAATAATTACTATCTGATGATTACTGATAGGCTAAGCTGGCATATCTCGTAGGCATTTTCAGCCATTTGTATGAGCTGAATGCTAAAATGCAGGAGGAAGACAACAGGATAATTCTGACCATCACAGATAAACTTCAAGCTTTCAGGTCAAGGCAGGAGACAGGGGTAAGGGTTTATACGAGATATTTCCACCAGCATCATCTGAGCAGACCTAACTGTCCAGCCTCATATTCAAACAACTCAAAGCACTGCAACAGGAATTTGAATTCCACTTCTCAACAAATGTTGAAGATTATGACACAATGCATTATCCAGTTAACTCACTGTCTTCTGATTCATCACAAAAGCTGACATTAAAAGGAATGATAAACTGAGTGGCAGATGGATCGCACAGTGAAGCTGAGATTTTGAGAGGTGTCTTTGTCCATGTTTTGACTAACATGAATATCCAGCAATCTCTGACAACGTTATTGCTGTGCTCTTGTCTTTGGCAATAATATATCTCTGCAAGCAAATACTTTCAGCACTGGCAAACAACAGGAGGGAGTGCTTATGAGTGAAGTAAGGTTTGCAGGTGGCCCTGTTATCAATTCCTCCACGGATCAAAAAGCTCTGTGCCCTCCAGCAGGCTGAGGCTTCCCACTAACCCAGGAACTCTCCACTTTCCTCTCTATTGTCTTTTGCTGTGCTCCATTGTTCATTAATATTTATAAATAGTAGGGTTGAGCAGATTTTGAAAGTGTATTGGTGTTTGCAGTCAATGAACTTCTTTTTGCCAGTGGATTTGAAACATTAATGAGTTTTTTTTTAAACCTTTCTTTAGTTTGGTAATTGTACTGAGCTGTAAACCTATCTTGTAAGGAAGTAGCCACTGTAAATTCAAGCAAATGTGATGTCAATGAGCACCAATTCAGCTGAGAAAAGTGGACGTGCCCTTGGAGACAGTAGAGACTGCAGATGCTAGAAGCTAGAGTCAATAAATGTGGAGCTAGGAAAGCACAGCTGATCAGACAGCATTCGAGGAGCAGGGCAGTCAACATTTCAGGCTGAAACCCTTCGACAGGACTGGGGGGTTGGGGGGGACCCCAGCAATAAATAGGAGGGCGGTGGGTACATGGGAGGTAGGTGGGATGGAGATAGGCGGAAGCAGGGAAGGAGGTGATGGTGGTTGGTCAGAGGTAAGGGTGGAGAGGATAGGTGAGTCAGAAGATGAACAGGTTCTGGGTATAGAGTTTTGGGAGCTGGTGAAGTCAATGTTCAGACCATTCGGCTGTAAGCTCCTAAAGCGCACAATCAGGTGTTGTTCCTCCAGTTCATGGTTGGCTCGTGGCGGTTCTCAGCATGACCTCTTGGCAGGTCTCGGTTTTCTCTCTCAGCAACTCATGGTGGGTTTCAGTCTGGTCCCTTAGTGGGTCTCACCCAATCTCTCAGCAGCTCTCGGCCTGGTCTCCTGGCGACCTGTGGCAGTGTCCTGGCTTGGCATGGAAGTGGATCGTACCTGGGCATGTTCCTAAAGCATTGGTGGAGATCAGAGAGGCGGTAACTTCAGCCGCAGCGTTGGTATTGGCAGCAGCAGTGTCAACGGTGGCTCAGGGGTTAGCACCTCTACCTCACAGCACCAGTGACCCAGGTTCGATTCAAACCTCGGGCAACTGTCTGTGCGGAGTTTGCACATTCTCCCCGTGTCTGCGTGTGTTTCCTCCAGATGCTCCGGTTTCTTCCCACAGTCCAAAGATGTGCAGGTTAGTTGGATTGGCCATGCTAAATTGTTCATTGTGCCCAGGGATATTTAGGTTAGATGGGTTAGACATGGGAAATACAGGAGTAGGGGAACGGGTCTGGGTAGGATGCTCTTCGGAGGGGCAGTATGGACTTGTTGGGCTGAACGGCCTGTTTCCATACTGTATAGATTCTGTAATGACGAACAGGCAACTCAGGTCTCCCAGGCAGCAAGATAAGCATAGCTTGAACTTTTGACTTATTCCTTTATTTTCCTAGTTTAAGTTAAGAAATACTTTAATGTTAACGATGATCTTATTTCTTTATTCTCTGAAGTATTTAGCTTTTTAACTGTTTCACCTACTACTATGTACCCAGGTACCTGAGATTGCACCTTCTGTAGGGGTATTAAACATTTTTCACTGTACACCTGTACTTCTATACTTGAGTATATGTCAATAAAGTTGAAATAAAAATCTAAAGAAAACAAAAAAAAGTACTTAGCTGGCTCCAAGACAATAAAATGTGAGGCTGGATGAACACAGCAAGCCAAGCAGCATCTCAGGAGCACAAAAGCTGACGTTTCGGGCCTAGACCCTTCATCAGAGAGCTCTGATGAAGGGTCTAGGCCCGAAACGTCAGCTTTTGTGCTCCTGAGATGCTGCTTGGCCTGCTGTGTTCATCCAGCCTCACATTTTATTGTCTTGGAATTCTCCAGCATCTGCAGTTCCCATTATCTCTGATACTTAGCTGGCTCACCATTTTCAAAGTAAATGGCCTTTAACTACATATGCAAAGATGAACAAAGTAATATTCGAGGTATTAGGAAGAATGCATGGTTTAAAGTGTCACACGAGATAACATCACACATTATCATTTGAAGAGGAGATTAGCAATCCAAAATTTTTCACAAAATCCCTGGAAATCCCCCTGAGTTTTTTTAATGAGTTGAACGTCTCTGGGATCAATCTTCATTTAATTCGACAAAACCAGCTGCAGGAGAATAATGAGATGAGTGGTATTAACTGCTCCAAAAATCCTCTGAATAATTTAACTCTTAATGTACTAATACTCAAGTTACTAAGAGATCCAACTAATCATGAGCTCTTCAATTGTCCCTTACTTGTATTTGCCTCAATGATCCTGCTTGCCTCCTCGATTCCTTACCACTCCTGAGCCCTCACTCACATGACAAAAGGGAAGGCTTGAGCACAGTTGCAGGCCACAGAACAGTTAAATGCTTGACATTAGCTTCGGGCTCCACCAGTGACAAAAGTGAATTTCAGCTGAAGTTTCAACTGGTTGATGATACCGACTTTAGCTCTCAACAATTAATTTCCTGTTATGGATTGGTTTGGGGTCTACCAACTTTTTCTTACTTCTTTTGATTAAAATAGCAGAAAATCTACTTTATCTATCACAACATGCACAACTCAAATAATTAAGTGTGTGGCACTTTATGTACTTCAGAGGTAGCACAGCCTACTATTAGGTTTCCTGACACAGAGGATTGGATCAAATTTCCTGTCTGATGTGGGCACGGTCAGTATTTATTGACACCATAGGGGCCCTTGAGAAATTACTGATGAGACACCTTCCTCACTGCAACAGAATGGTTGCTAGGCAATCTCCCTCTGCTGTTAAAAGTCAATTACATTGCTCTAGTTCTGCAGTCTGTTACAGTGACGTGGGGAAGTAGTGGCTCTCCTCTTTTTAACCTCGCTCCTGCAACAAGGAGTTCAGTTCATTTTAAGCACAACACTTTATCTCTCCAATTAAAACACATAACTCATGTTATACCCTTGCAGTATGGAGTTAATTACAAGGTTTTTTTGAGTGAAAGAGCAATTACATGATTGCAACTGCCCAAAAAAAAAGCTGAAGCATCAAACACACATGAAAAACACAGTACAAACTCAAAAAAGAAATAATATATAAAAGGAATATGAAAGATGTATGTAGTCCTTCAACTCACGTTTTAACTTGATGCCACAACTGTTTAGTTGGAGTCTTGCATCATGATTATTTATTTCAATTATCCTTTTAAGTTTTATGTGTTCTGATGTTTCATTTTAATCTAAATTATTTCTGGGCACCTTTGAAAAAAAACTGAAAGACAGACAAATAGCTTCTTGAAGTTAGTTTCTCTACTGCAGTCAAAGATTCATCATCTCATTCTCTCCCTCTCTCTGTGTTTAAAGCACTTTCTGGTAGTGTTTATATGTCTCCATACAGAGTTCATTGTCTTTAAGCTTGATAATCATAGATGTCATTGTCTCCTCAGTGCAAGAATATTCTCAAAAAGATGTAAAATCAAAATAGGAGGAGATCTTCTCACATATCCCCAGGAGAGATTGGCTGGCACTTTTGCATTTGGATAAACTGTTACTTCTGTTGTCTCACGTCCAGTGACCCTTCCAAAGAGTGGTGAATCAGAGGGCAGCTGAGAGTTATCATGACAGAATCTTGGGAGACATCACCATAAGCGTCATGACTGTACAGCAGGTCACACAGAACCTGGTGACAAGATGTGGTTAATCCTGAAACACTACATTGGTATTGCCCATCCTCTCTCCTCCCCTGACCAAAGAACAAGTGTCTGTGAGGAGGACAAATGACAAAGTAAAGGTGTGAAATGGAGCAGCTATTTAGAGAGTGGGCCAGTGTTGATACAGATATGGTGAGTCCTTTGCTCAAGACGTTTTGGCATGAGAAGGGTGAGCAGGGATACAGGCAAGGGTGCTCGAACTCTACATTTTTCCGTCTAGATGGATGGCAGTTAGGGCACTGGCATACTCCTCTTACAGGACATGGGAGATCAGGGAGACTTCCAGTATCCCTGGTGGCTAAAACTGAGAAGTGCACTCAGCTGCAGCTCCTGACAGACTGCTTTAGGGAACTGGAGCTGGATGCACTCAGGATCGCCTGGAGCAGGGAACATCATTGACAAGAGCTAGAGTGGAATGGTCACTCCTAAGGTGCAGGTAAGGTGGTGGGGGGGAGAGGAGGCAGAGAGTGCAGGGTTCCCTGTGGCCTTTCCCCTTGTTAATATGTATACTGCTTTGGATACTGTTGGGGGTCAGGGATGACCTTTCAGGAGCTAGCAGCAGCAGTCAGATTGGTGGCTCTGTGACCAGCTCTGAAGGGAAAAGCTGGTCGGTTTAGGGATTCCTGGCTGATGACAGATATTGAGGCTTTGGTCAGGAACCGGAAGGAGGCATACATTGTGTTTAAGCCAACGGGCTCAAATGAATCCTTAGATGACAATATGAAGTGCAGCAGAATGCTTAAGAGGGAAATCAGAAGAGCAAAAAGAGGGTATGAGATGGATCTGGCAGATAAGGTTAAAGATAATCCCAAAAGGTTCTATAGCTACATTAAGAGTAAGGGGGTGACGAGGGAGAGAATAGGTCCCCTTAAAGATCAGCATGGCCGTCTATGTGTGGAGCCACAGGAGACAGGGGTGGTTTATAATGGATATTTCTCCTCAGTATTTACTGAGGACAGAATCATGGATGCTAAGGTAATAAGTGAGGATGTGTTAGATTGCACACATATTATGAAAGAGGAAGAGAAGCACATTAAGGTGGATAAATCCCCCGGGCCTGATCAAGTCCATCCTCAGATGTTGTGGGAGGCGAGGGAAGAAATTGCAGAGGCCCTAGTAGACATTTTTCCTTCATCTTTAGCTACTGGTGAAGTTCCATAAGACTAGAAAGTGACTAATGTTGTCCCATTGTTTAAGAAAGGTAGCAAAGACAAGCTAGGGAACTACAGGCCAGTGAGCCTGACATCAGTGGGAGGCAAGTTACTGAGGAGGATACAGAGGGACAGGATCAACCAATATTTGGAAAGTCAAAGTCCGATTAGGAATAGTCAGTATGGATTTGCACAGGGGAAGTCATGCCTGACAAATCTTTCAGAGTTTTTCGAAGAGGCAACAATCAGGATAGATGAGGGTAGGGCAGTGGGTGTTGTCTATCTAGACTTTAGTAAGGCCTTTGATAAGGTCCTGCATGGCAGGCTAGTCATAAAGGTTAGGTCACATGGGATCCAGGACGAGCTAGATAAATAGACTCAAAATTGCCTCGATGGTAGGATGCAGAGGACGACAATTAGAGGTTGTTTCTCCGACTGGAGCCCTGTGGCTTGTCGTGTGCCATTGGGGTCGGTGCTAGGATCTTTGTTATTTGTTATTTACATAAATGATTCTGATGTGAATGTACAAGGCATGATTAGTAAGTTTGCACATGATCCAAAATTAGTAGGTATCATTGATAGAGAGGAAGGTTATCAAAAATTACAGAGGGGTTTTGATCAGATAGGGAAGTTATTCACAGTATTCAAAGCTGAGGATTGGCAAATGCAATTCAATACAGCTAAGTATGAGGTATTGCACTTGGGAAAATTAAACCAAGGGAAAACTTATACAGTTGAAGCATGCAGTGTAGGAGTTGGGATGTTATCTTACACTTCTATAAGTCATTGGTGAAGCCACACTTAGAGTATTGTGTACAGTTTTGGTCATCCTGTTGTTGGGAAGACATAATTAAACTGGAAAGTGTGCAAAGAAGATTCACAAGGATATTACCAGGAAGAGTGTGCCTGAGTTATAGGGAGATGTTGGTCAGGAGAGAGCTTTATTCCTTGGAATGTAAGAGAATGAGGGGTGACCTTATTGAGGTGTATAAAATCACAACGGGCATAGATAGGATGAATGCAGACAGTTTTTATTTTCACAGGGATGGGGATTTGAAAACTTGAGGGCGCAGATTTAAAGTGAGAAGGGAAAGATTTAAGAAGGACCTATGGGGCAACTTCTTCACGCAGTCAGTGATGCATATATGGAATGGGCTGCCGGAGAAAGTGGTTGAGGCAAATACAGTAGCGACATTTAAAAAAACATTTGGATAAGGACATAGATGGGAAGGGGTTAGAGGGACCAAATGTGGGTAATTGGAAATAACTGAGTGGGTATCATGGTCAGCAAGGACCAGTTTGGGACAAAAGGGCCTGATTTCCATGTTGTATTACTCAATGACTCTAGAACTCATGGTAGCTAGGAAAATTTCAGTTCATACGCAGAAGATGGGCGGGGTGGTGGGGTGGTTAAAGAGTAAAGGATAGGTGGGGATAGAGCACAAAGAGAGAGAAGAGCGGTTGGACAGACAAAGGAGTGGGTAATGATCTGGCTAGGAGAGTGAATAGCTGTTAATGGAGGCTGTTTGAGGTGGACAGTAAGTCTGTCACTACACACTACCAAGTGATAACATGGTCTCACGTGTAGAACTGGGGGCTTGGACATAGAAGAGTTCAGGGCCTAAAATTATTGAACTCAATATTGAGACCAGGGGGCTGCAGCGTGCCCAAGCCATAAATGAGGCGTTGGTCTTCCAGCTTGCGCTGAGGTTCGCTGGAGGAAGCTTGACACAGAGATATTGGCCAGGGAACAGGGTGGTGAGTTAAAATGACAGAAAACTGGAAACTTAGAGTCTTTCTTTCAGAGATAGTAGGAATTGCATTTGCTGGAGAATCTGAGATAACAAGGTGTAGAACTGGATGAACACTGCAGGCCAAGCAGCATCAGAGGAACAGGAAGGCTATGTTTCGGGCCTAGACCCTCATCCAGGAAGGTCTGAAGAAGGGTATAGGCCCGAAATGTCAGCCTTCCTGCTCCTCTGATGCTGCTTGGCTTGCAGTGCTCATCCGGCTCTACACCTTGTTATCTCAGATTCTCCAGCAAATGCAATTCCTACTATCTCTGAAACAAAGACTCTAAGTTTCCAGTTTTCTGTCATTTTAACTCACCACCCTGTTCCCTGGCCAATATCTGTGTGTCAGGCTTGCTCCAGTGAACCTCAGCGCAAGCTGGAAGACCAACACCTCATTTATAGCTTGGGCACCCTGCAGCCCTCTGGACTCAATATCGTGTTCAATAATTTTAGGACCTAAACTCTCCCAAGTCCTAGACCCCTATCTCACATACGAGCCCTTGTTATCGTGTAGCCCGCCATTACACACTACTTATTGTTAGCCACTTACAATCTCCATTAACAGAAATTCAGTCTCCTAGCCAGACTGTTCTCCACTCTTTTGTCTATCCAACTGTTCTTCTCTCTGTCTGGGCTCTATCCCCACCTATCATTTGCTCTTTATCCCCTCCTCCCGCCCTATCATCTGCAAATAAACTGACATTTTCCCAGCTACCATCAGTTCTGGGGAAGGGCCACCAGACTTGAAATGTTAACTCTGGTTTCTCTTCACAGATGCTGCCAGGCCTGCTGAGCTTTCCAAGCAACTTCTGTTTTTGTTTCTGATTAACAGCATCCACAGTTCTTTTGGTTTTTTGTTTGGTGTCTCATCCACTTTGATACTTGGCCATTTTCAGTCACGTGATGCCTGTCATTTTTTAAAAATTAAGTCAATGTTTTTGGCTCCTTTTTCAAAAATCACCTAAATCCATGCATATCTGGGCACCTTTTAACAACAACATCAACAGTCCATTTTTACACTGTCACAGCAAGTCACACATAAGCTCGGCTGGGCATTCAGGACATGACTGAACCAAATTGGTCCTTGCATTTACATTCCAGATTTGCTTTATTTAATTTCAATTCCCCAGATGCTACTGTGGAATGTGAACTCATCTCTAAATCATTCACCCAGAAATTTAATTGATGGTCTAGTAAACTAATTAGTATGCTCCTGGACCACTAGTGCTCAGTAATCCTCATTTGATCACTTCACTGGAAGAATTTTACAGCTCAGAGGTATTCATTTGGCTCACCGTATCAATGTTTATTTCCTGAGAAAAGCCCAATTGTTAATATAAATAGAAGTTATACAAATGCATAAACACTACAATGTTATATTATCTGCGTCAAAAGAGCCAATTGTTAGCATTGTATTTTTGTCAACTAGTCACTGACTTGTTTGTAGAATTCCTACTTTATATTCTGTCGACTCTGCATCGGACGACATCTGAGTAATTTTTTGCTAATTGAGTTGCCTTTTGACTTGTCTGTCCTTGCTAACTGCCAACCAAACTCCAGTCTCACTTTCCTCTCCAACATCCTCAAAAGTTATGTCACCTTTCAAATGAAATTCAAGCCAGTCATTCCTGCAATTCTGTGTTTGAATCTGATCTCTATGTCATTGCAGTGACAAAATACTTTTACAAATATCATGAACAACATCTTATAAGACGATGGCAATGTTAACCAGCTTCCCCCACCCAGCACTTCATCGTTTGGCTGCAGCGTTTGACAAAGATGATCACACCATCTTCCTTGTAATACCTCTGCATTATCATGTGAACATGTTGGACTGCCCTTTAATTGCTTCTCTTCTTTATTTAAATTGTAACCCTGGAGTCACTTACCATTTTTTCTATTCCCAATCTTAAAAAGTTAATTTTTCTTTTTGCCCAGGATCCATTTTTGGTCCTTCCCATTTCCCACTGGCTTGGTGCCTCTTCATGAAAATATTCAAACATAAACATAAACTCTTCAACTAATAACATGTCAAGTTTCTCACATACACTGAAGACATCCTCGCTGGACCAGTTCTGTCAATTCCCTCACTCCTAAATTGCCACATTGTTTATCTGACATTCTCCCTAAAACTTTCTGCCTCATATGTGTGAAAAAGGTTGATAACATATGCACATTTTAAGAATCCAGGTAATTGGGTTTCTGCTTTCAGTTCTGTGAAGGTGATTTTTCTTTAAAAAGGAGATCAGAAAGTGAATTCAGACATGATTTCCAAGAAAGAATGAGACTTAAGCTGTAAAACTAAGTCAACTTTCTGGGGAATTCATTGATGAGGTGTTTACAATGCTAAACTTGGATGACATACAGACTGGGCCAAAAGCAGGTTTCAATTGTTAACAGTAGCTTCATATCAGCAGCAGAACAATTATGTTTGTGAAAGTCAGGCTTTCAAAGCTGAAACGAAGTATTACAATTGTTTTAACAGTTTCAATACATTGAGTTCAGAGAGGATTATCGAGTAACATACTTGGCTGTGTGCCTCACTGAGAAGTGGGACCTGAAATTATCACATCTGGTAAATACATCAATAGTTGCCAAAAGGAATGGCTTACAATGTTACCAATTAGGAAAGAAATTAAACAGTCAATGTGGGACTGATTCTTCACTGGATTTGAGCGTCTATAAAGGATATTGTCAGGCAAAGAGCTCAATTTATTTTTTTTTGCTGTTCAAGTTAAGGTCTTTCCAAATTGTCTTTTGTGTTTTATTTTTCTCCCTCGAGTGACAAACTTGTGTTCTTTTGTTAAAAGGACATTTTATTTCCAAGAGGTTGTCATTCAGTGACTCACTACGGCAGAATTAAAACTGCAAGTAAAAACTTAAGGCGTGGCACAGTGGTTAGCACTGCTGCCTCGTGTTCGATTGCAGCCTCAGGCGACTGCCTGTGTGGAATTTTTATATTCTCCCCGTGTCTCCGTGGGTTTCTTCCGGGTGCTCCGGTTTCGTCCCGCAATCTAAAGATGTGCAGGTTAGAGTGGATTGGTCATGCTAAATTATACCATAATGTCCAGGGTGGGTAATGCAGGGAGAGGGTTAGGGGTGAGTCTGGGTGGAATGCTCTTTGGAGGGTCAGTGTGGACCTGATGGGCCGAATGGCCTGCTTCCACACTGTAGGGATTCCATGAAATCTATCAACATTGATTTTACTTGGATCTGACCTGTCTGGTATACCATCAGCTGGGATCATAACACAAGATTGTTCTTTAAAGCTGCTATTTGTCTGGTCTAATATCTCATGTACCTCAATCCAAACAATCATTTGATATTGCTCGACTAAAAGACCATAGCACAATTTACAACATTAAAAAAAGTTATATAAATCCAAGTTGTTATTTTTCATGGTATTATGTTAATATAAAAACAAGCTGACAACTTTCCTGTAATATTGACTGGAGTCTTCAATTTAATTTCGACATGGATACATCTTTTCGCTCTCTAATTCTCATTGTTATCTACCTGATCAATTTTTAATTAATCACTGTCCAGTTCTATTGATGAAATATCTGATCTCTCAATGTCATTTACAAAGATATATGTCAAAGTGATCTTAAACTAACTTTTTTGGTAATTATCAACAAAATTGAGCTATATCGCTGGTAGATGGCAAGGTACGACTCTAGTTTTCCATATCTGACATATTTTATGAATTCAGATTTTTGGAGAAAGGAATGAAACTCTAATGTTTCATTTTAATGTCATCTGTATTCCTATAAACAACTTTGATGCTCACACAATTAGGAGAGATTTGGAACTAAATCTCTGTTTATAATTGATATAGAAGACACAGTCAACGTATTCAATCATTCCGTGTCCTCACTCTGAGAACTTAATCTATTTCTCATTTCCTGTCTCTAACCCACGGGCAACAAAAATATCCATACCAATTCCAACACTACTGTCAGGAGTAGAATTGCTCATGAAACGCGCAAAGATATCTGGAAAAATCTGTCTCAAAGACATACTTTTCAGGCCCTCAGCTACATTGCTGAGTTGCTGTTAAAGACACCAGACTGACGAATGACTACATCATTTCAGATTACAGAACCAGGTATTGCACCGAAGATTCTGTTATCTTCCAAGCCCTTGTCAGCAACCCTGTAGTGCTCCCTGTCAGCACAACGGAAAATTTGATTTTACCACATTACATAGCTTTTTCTTTAAATCTCATTTATTTGTATTTCCACATGGTTCAACAACTTAAATGAAATAATGGCATATACTGCAGAGATAGTGAATATATTTATTCTTAAGAAGCACTTAAGAGCTTCCCTGCATTTTTCAGTCCCTGGTTATTTAATCTGAGGATTGACAAGATATTTCAGCGCAGTTCCCTTCCTCTGCTTAACATTGCAATTGAAATTGCAAGACAGAAATACACATTGAACATGAACAACAGCGAGTGATGGTATACAAGACTTATTCTAATCATAACTCATTCTTTTTATTCTGTTCAACTTCTGTGACAAGAAAAATAACTAAAGTCCATCAATGGGTTTTCTCACTGAGGAAAATCTTCTGGCTTTAGGGTAACATATAAAGGAATTCTTCTTCCTTGTGCAATATGAACATATGTAAAATTCTATGTGTGGAAAATAAAGTATAATAAAAAAACAAAAGTAATGTGTTTTCTAGAAACTCACTTAAATGACATGACAGTGGACTGCTAAAAATCATCAGTGTATCTGATCACACAATTAAAGGTTAAAAACTTAGTGAAGAAAATGTGGTTAAAAAGGTATCAGTTCTGCAAAACACAATTACTGCTTTCTACATGGGGAACAACATCGAAAAATAATCTGAACACCAAATTAAGAAGAAGCATTCAATGAACAGTTACTTGTGGAAACAGAACACAATTTTGTTCCTTCACGGAAACAACTGCTTCCTGTAGGCTAGGGTCTAACATGGCTAAAGCAGGAAAGCACTGCAAGAGTTTAAACTATACTCAGGAGCATTCTCACCATCTAGAGAAACTGACTTTATCTCAAGACTTTCAACGCAATAAATTCCTTATATTAAAGTGATTCACAATCATAATATTTACAAGACCTAATGATTTTGTGGGGAAAATTACATTTTCTGAACTATTTACATATGAATAGATTTACATCTATAACTAATTACTTGTAACTTTACAAATGAAGGTTATTCTTGATTTGGAAAACAACTATTTACGGTGAAAAAGAAAAAAACAATGTCAAGGAAGGCACATTTGCTACTTAAATACAAACTAATCATGTTAATTCTAAAATTCCTCTCCAGTTGAGCTTGGTAAATAATCGCCAATACTTTCAGTGTTTTTGAAGTGATCTCATTATCTGGAAACCTGAAAGGGGTAAAATGTCCCGTCACATGTCTTAGGGAAAAAGGCAATTGATTTTGGATTCAAAGTAGAACATGTTTTAATACGAACTGGACAAATAATTACTATTCTAGACCTGCTTTTTGTTTCTTCAGCATAATTGTTTCTTTTGTTAGTTGACTTCTTCTGCTTTCCAATTGATGACAGACCTGGTTAAGTAAAAGATTGGATCACTTTGCTGCCCCTCCACCCTTGCTCTCTAATTTCTGAAAAAATTGTCAACTCTCCGGTCAGTTTATCGCTCTGATGAAGTGCCACTGACTCAAGTGTTAACTCTCTTCCTCTCACCATTGATGCTGTCTTTTGGGTATCTCCTACAAATCTTATTTTTGCTTTACATATTTTCCTGACAAGTTGACAAGAGAACATTAATTTGAAGAAATGTTAATCAGGTTCTCACTGGCTCAAAGAATTTGTTGAATGATTACAGAACATTTCCGTTTCTGACTTCACTGAGTAAGCCAATTTCAAACAGTTGTTACCTTTTCAGTTCTTCAGTCGTCATAAGCAAGGCAAGCATTTATTTTCCATCCCCAAATGCAGTAGGGAAGGTCATAGAATTTTACAGCAGGGAAGGAGGCCATTTGAGGCATCATATCTGTGGTGTTAAGTAGTGAATCCTGGGATTTTGACTTGACTAAGATGCAGGTTTAAATGTCTAAAGCAGGATGCCATATGACGTGAACGCCTCCAGACAGCTTCTACAGTTGAGGAAGTGCGAATGGAACTGAACATTGTGTAATAACCCCATTTCCGACCTTACGATGGAGACAAGATCATTGACGGTGCTGTTGAAGATGGTTGTGCTTCGGGCACTGCATTGGGGAATGTCTATGGCAGTATCCTGCAGCTGAGATGATTGCTGGCCTCCAAGAAACTGTATTAGACATGATTCCATCTCAGTGAAGACTTTTCCCTCTGATAACTACAACTCGAGTTTGACCATGTTCTTGATGCGGTATTCAGTCAAACATTATCTTGACGTCAATGGCAGTCACCCTGGGCCAACTTGACTAGAGAATATGAACATGAGGAAGGAATGTACTCCATTACAAAATTGGATGTTTACATTCACTGTCACACTAATGAATGACATGAACGAGTCAAGCTATCTAAATACAAACAGTAGGCCGCATTGCATACTGTGTGTGCATGGATTCATGCTGAGGTGAGAACAGGTGCCATGGATATTGTGAAAAGAAAGTTCATTTTTTTTCTCTGAAGTTGTCATTGTTCATTTGTATGTTTCAGGGGTCTGGTTTGATGAAACATCTGAGTGCAACAGACAGCCAAGGTTAGGCAGGCATATAATATATCAACTCTGTAGTCCTGTCCATATTAGCACTAGTAATTATTTGCATACACAGAATGTAAAAAACAGTCAATCCAATCTCTTACTTAATCAGTCCATCATTAGCTTTTGTGCAGGTCCAGGTCATTGGTGTTAACTTTTATTGGCATGTTTGTCTCTACATACGTTCAACTGTCATTCATCATCTTGTCTTTGTGAAAGGAAGAGAGGATTTACTTGAATTACCCAGCAGTGCTAATTATTAAAAAGAAAATTACCTGTTTACTAATGGTTTAACTTTATAAATTAAACTTTAGATCCATTGGTCAAAGCCAGGGTAGTGCAGACATTGCAGGTCATATTTTACTTCTTGCTTTCTTTGAGCAAAAGAGAGTGAGGCGGACCCAGAGACAATCACCAGCACTAAAAGGGGCAGGAAAGAGAGAGGGAGCAGACACCAAATTAAAAAAATGTGAGTAGAGAAGAGAATTCTAAGAATCACATCCCAGGAAAGCGAGCTAGTTGCTGAGGAACTGTAGCTTGACATTGTCTTTGAACTCCAGCAATTTTGAAAAACATTTCTTTCTGAAGTGGCAGATGGCAAAAAAAAATTTATACGCATAAAAGAGGGAGCTGACTTGTCAGCAAGGGAGACAATTTTTTACTTGCTACTTCTATTCAGTTTCTAGTTCAACGTCACTCTTGTACTGTTAACAAAGTTAAAGAAATTAAAGTTACAAAAGGAAAGTGATCTAAAAGCATACAATAAATAAACCCAAGCAGAACAACTTAACCCTGTGGTGGGCGAGGAATCCTAAACAACCTTGATGCCTAGAAGGCCCCATGTGCGGGAAGTGTCACTGGCTACATAAACTTGAGCTTGAGGCTTTAGAGGTTAAGCAATGGCCGCTGTCACTCAGCTATATGCCTGAGGCAGAAAATTGTGGTGGCATGTTCAGAGATTTGTTGACGCCAGCATTAGGGGCAAGCAGGCACGTAAGGAATAGGAGACTTCCAGGCAACATAAAGGAAACATGCAGGTCGTGCAGGAGACCCCACTGAATCCACGTCAATAAGCAGTTTTCCGCTCTGGATATTGGTGAAGATAATAGATCTTTGGCGGACTGCAGCAAAAGCCAAGCCCATGGCACCATGGGTGACCCAGCTGTGCAGGAGAAGAAGAAGAAGATAATCAAATTTTTGGAGCTAAGTACAAAATTAGCAAGCAGGATATCTAAAGCAGTAAGCTCCAAATTACACTCTGTGCCATATTCACGTAAGTATAGATACAAAAACAAAAACAGAGAAATTAATGGATGGATGGAAAGATGGTGTAGGAGTGATGGTTTCATATTCCTGTGGCACTGGAATTGGTTTGAGGGGAGATGATACCAATGCAAGCAAAATGTGATACATCTGAACAGAGCTCAAAATTAGCTACTTGCAGGATATTTTGTCAATGCCTTTGGGGGTGGAGTGGTGTATAAACTAACTCAGCAGTGTGTGGGATCCAGGAAAGAATATTAAAAAGTAGTATCAGGGTACACTCAATATCAGTCAAAGCAGAAAACGCTAAAATAGAGAACAGCAGATGAACAGGAAGGAACTAATGAAGTTTGAATCAAGGCTCACTGCATGCACATGAAGTATATTTAATAAAGGCTGTTGAGTGAAAGACATACATAGTGGCATTATGATGTTGGGGTGGTCACAGAAACCTGGTTGAAGGAAAGGCAGATAAGGATGTTAAACTTTCCTGGTTGCAAGGTGTTTACGAAAAAAAAAGGAATGGGGAGATAAAGTGTGGTGTTTTTACTTAAGGACAGCTTTGCAGTACCCAAGAAAAAAGAAATTTCAGAGGGTTCAAGTTGTGAATCAATTTGGCTAGACCTAAGAAATAAGAAGGGTAAAATTACATCACTCAGTGTATGTACAGACCACCAGCTCATAGGAAGGATACAGAGAAAGAATCGAGTAGTGGAAGTTGTATGAGAGTCCATGAAAGGCAAGCATTCCCAGATTATGTCCAGGAGAATTTCTGACAGTAGTCTGTTCATTCCAAGCTGAAAACAGGCACTTTTACACTCTTGGGAATGAGGTCAGCAAAGTAGATCAAGTGAAAGTGGGGAAACATTTATCAGACAGTGATCATTGTGCTATGACAGTTAAGTTGATGGTGTAAATGACATTACTTTTATTCTGAATTGACCAATCAACTAGTGGAGAGGAGACTTCAATGGCACAAATAACAGCTCAACAATGAGCTTCACTCAAATGTGAAATGATTTGGGTGCAGTCAAGTGCATTCCTTCAGAAAGGAAAGGCATGACAAACAAATTCAGAGGTTGTGCACTGGTCACTCCACCCAATACTGTCAATGGGCAGATGCATCTGGGACAGCAGATTAAAAATATTTAGTCAAGTGTGTTTTCTCGTCTTGATTGTTCCCTCACCACATGCTGCATATCAAGTTTAGCAGCACTATCCTTTAATACTTGACCTGTTTGCTCAGTCGTGTTTCTGCTATGCCGATCAGGAATAGATTTTGAAGGCCCTACCCAGAGTAGATTCTGTGTCCTTGTGACCCAAGTGTTGTTCAACATGGAGGGGCACTGATTCACTGGCCAAGGGCAGAGAGGCATGTGTGCACAAAAAATGGTAATCAGCACAACGTTTCTTTGCATATGTTTGACCTAATTCCATATGATTTCATGGGGTCCAGAGTCAATGTTGAGCATGCCCGGGGCAATACTCTCCTGATTATAGCACTTTGCTGCCATCTGCTGCATCTGTCCTGTTGTTGGGACATGTTTTACCAAGCGTGGTGATGGTGCTGACTGGAGCTGTATATCTTTTTAATTCAGATTGAGATATGGTATGATGCCATGAATACAATTATGTCAGGCTGTTGTTTGACTAGTCTATGAGACAGGTCTCTCTGTAGTAGCCTGGCGGTGTTATATTTGAGCCCTTAGGAGGGCTGACAGAGCAATGACTGCTCTTGGTCGACGCTAGTTGACTGGTCCAATTTCATTCTATTCTTTGAGGCCACAGTCCACACAACAGAGTGACTTGTTAGATCATTTAGAAGACATTTAGGAGTCAACCACATTGTTAGACTATCATGTAATGTGCCGCATATCACATGGAAAGAAGAGAATGCATCGGAAAAGTTGAAGACAACATTTACAAGTGTGATTCTAGGGATGAAATATGTCAGTTCAGAGAAAACCCTGCCGAAATTGGGACTGCTTTCCTTGAAGAAGAGGAGTTAAAAGGAGCATTGACAGGAGGTTTCAAAATCAAAAGGGGTCTGGGTGGAGTCGATATGGAGGAACTGTTCCCACTCGTGAAAGGTTTGAGAACGGCCGGGGGCAGTTTTGAAGAGTTTTACAGATGAAACAAAACTGATGAGAGGAAAGCCTTTTCTCAGAGAGACATAAAGATGAGGAATGCAATTCCTGGAAGTGCAGTGAAGATAGTTTTAATTGAGACATTCAAGATGGCATTCGATGATGAATTAATTTGAAGCCAAGTACAGGGCTTTTGGGGATATGACAGGAGATTGGTACTAAGTTCAAATGCTGAGAGACTCACTGCAGACATAGTGGGCCAAATTATGTTTCTATACTGACAAATGTGAGATTCTGTGATTGCTTACTCTAAGTGATGGCAGTTAAAATGAAGTTACTTGCCCCCCACATAACTTCTGGGAGCTGGCTGATTTAGACTTTTACTTGCACTGCTAAGCAGACACAGGATAATAGCCATACAATGTTGATATGGTTCTTGAAAGAAATGGAAGTCATCAGAACTAAATTATGATTTCTACTTGTTCTTATCGGAACCAGCGCTATCTCCCAATCAAGCCAGCCAAGTCGTGGAGAGGACTGAAGCCTGAGGAGGGCCAAAAAACTAAATTTAGTTATTTTCTCTTTGGCCAAGAGAACCTTACCTACAGAAAACTGCCTTGCAGTTCATATATAGTTTACACAATAAATTTCCCTTTCAGACTCTCATTGAACATAATTATTTAGCCCTTGCCACTAATCGTTGCTTATAAAACAGAAAATATATTAATAGGAGAGGGACACAGGGCATATCAGTTGTCCCAACATCTCCATCTTTAACAGTTATACAATCAAGTGATGATTACATTATCAAGGTTTATCGCACAGGGTTTATAGCACAGTAAAAATTATATGACATCATCATTAAAAATTACCGTGAACATTACTGGCATCATTGTGGCAGTGCAGGAGGCCTATGATGGACATGTCATCTAGAGAATGGGAGGGGGAGTGGAAATGGTTTGCGACTCATGGGCCTCCTGCACTGCCACAATGATGCCACCCGAAGGTTGCAGGAACAGCAACTCATATTCCGCCTGGGAACCCTGCAGCCCAATGGTATCAATGTGGACTTCACCAGTTTCAAAATCTCCCCTTCCCCTACTGCATCCCTAAACCAGCCCAGTTCGTCCCCTCCCCCCACTGCACCACACAACCAGCCCAGCTCTTCCCCCCGCCACCCACTGCATCCCAAAACCAGTCCAACCTGTCTCTGCCTCCCTAACCGGTTCTTCCTCTCACCCATCCCTTCTTCCCACCCCAAGCCGCACCCCCATCTACCTACTAACCTCATCCCACCTCCTTGACCTGTCCATCTTCCCTGGACTGACCTAACCCCTCCCTACCTCCCCACCTATACTCTCCTCTCCACCTATCTTCTTTTCTCTCCATCTTCGGTCCGCCTCCCCCTCTCTCCCTATTTATTCCAGTTCCCTCCCCCCATCCCCCTCTCTGATGAAGGGTCTAGGCCCGAAACGTCAGCTTTTGTGCTCCTGAGATGCTGCTTGGCCTGCTGTGTTCATCCAGCCTCACATTTTATTATCTTGGAATCTCCAGCATCTGCAGTTCCCATTATCTCTGAAGCTTTTATGCAGTTGCTTGTTTGGCTGTGAAAGGGATGAGGGGCATTTAAGGGAAGCTGTATTTATGTCTGTTGGTGGAAGGACGTATGGGTTTGGGACTTCTATTGAGCGTGGCTAGAATTAGAGCTTACGCTTAGTTATGTACCTTAGTCAAATAACCTTATGATTTTAAACGGAAAGGTATTGGAAAGGAACATATTTCAGTTGAGGCTGGGGGTGTGAATAATGTAATTTTGAAGGTTTAGGATCAGAGAATGTTGCTGGAAACATAGAAACGATTAAAAGAACAGGTTCAAGGGAACAAGGAAAGATGAGATTAGAAATTGTTTTAAACATAAGGGTCTTTCTCAGAATTAATCACAAAAATAAACAATTTGGACAAAGGCCACTGCTAGATTTGTGGAACAGAGGTAGACAGTAAGTGGGATGTGAGTATTTCCAATGTTAACTTAAAGACAATGTTAGTTCCCACAAAAGGGAAAAAAAAACTGAGACAAATAGGCATAGAAATGAGTACATAATAACTCCTCTCAAAGTTATGATGGTTTTCCTGAAAACTATGAATTTAAGTGTGTTCCCATCGGAATCCTTGATAAAGTCAGAACTGGTTTCATCCGAACAATTCTTGCCAAGCAAAATCAATGTATGAGTAGAAATAATAAATGGGCAGAATTATGCATTCCAAGCTGAAATAACTTCCAAAATAAAATTAATAATTAAACCTAACAGAAATACTGCAGTCACAAGACTCTACCGCCTGAAGGGAACACCATGTATTTTTAAACCAGCTAAGCCCTGAGCCCAGCAAAGAAATTTGTCTGTGTCCGTGTAGGGTAGCAAACACCTCAATGACTCATTAAGTAAAACAAAGAACTGCAGATCCTGAAGATCTGAAACAACATCAGAAATTGCAGGAGAACAGCAGGTCTGGTCAGATCCATGGAGAGAATGCAGCGTCAACATTTTGAATCGAGCAGCTTCCTCTTAGAAACATTGACCCGAATATCTTGCACACAGCAAGGACTTCTGAAGTTCAAAAGTTTCAATCAGATCGAGTCAAGAAGTCAGCCTTTTTCTTTTAGTAATATTGAACAACCCAAGCTTCATACATGCAAAGATGTTCTCCTGCTTTGATCACACAGATGTTCTAACGATCATTAAATTGCATTGAATGCAAAAGCCTGTCTCCACAATGACATTTTTGATCTGCATATTATTGTAATGGTTCTGATATGCAAGGATTGCTGAAGAGGTGCCAAGCTGTGTGAAAGAAACAGGATGTGATGATGCATGCAGAATGCACGTAATGAAGATGGTGATGAAGGGCAACACTACCAATAATTCAAAACACGGCTGAAACAAAGATGGCAAGTTTATTCAGTGAAACAGCCTGAAAATACAACATTTCAAAATGAAAAAAACATTCTGTCATGCAGCTTAAAGTGGGGACCCACTGAATAGTCAATTGCTATCACTGCAGGACCTACCTGCTGGGCACGAATGGAGACATCGATATAAAGAACAAACATGAGAAATTTAGCAGTAATGGTGGATAAGTCACATAACATTGGTAAATATTTTCAGGCAAGAGAGAGACAGTTAATAGTAAAATATTTACAGCCAATTAGACTATTTCAATGCGTAATGGGGCATTTCACATGTGCTGAGTAGAGCAACCTTCTCACAGCTTGTTCAGCTGGAACCACTCTCAGTTAGGGAACTGGTTTGCAGGATTATCTGGAGTCAAGTGAAATGTTGTCTTAGCTCAGTCTACAATGTGGTCAAGTTATTAATGCCAGGACAGCTTTTAACAATAAACACAATTATGTGTGACATGAATCGGTTACGCCAGCAACTTCTAAAAAAACTGTTTCGTTTTCTTTTGTTTGCACTCTGAAATTTCCACATACCAGATAATTCCAAGTTTAATAAATTCTGCTTCAAGATGGGCTTTGATTAAAAAAATGGAAATTGGTGTTGCTGGGAAATCATAAGGCTTCTAACTCAGCAGAGAACTAGTAATGTCACTTTTTTTCGCATTTCAGAAACACATCTCTATTTTTGAGAATCTTTTGAGCAGTGTTGATCATTTGTTGTCATACACTTTTAAAAGCGATAGACCTTTGCAATAAAAATAGATAGCATTTTCCAAGTGCTTGCACATTTTTTATCGTATAAAAATTATTTCATCTCTGCAGATTGAACTCCCATCTTTCCTTGCTAATTCTGTAGTTTTAAATTTAGTCATCTCACAGCTGTTTTGAGTCTATGTGCACACACTTGAAGTGAATAGACCATTTCCCACCTCAGCTTCTCACAACAATTCAACTTCATATGTGTCAACATTCCAATCCATAGGGAACAGTTTCGCATTCCCAGCATTGAAATACCAACCACTTAATCTTAGCTGCAAAACTGGAATAAAGTACACATTTAAGCCTCCTTCTACCATATCATATTTAACTTGCTCCTGCTCAAATCTACTCAGAGAATTAAAACGATGGATCACAAAACATATTACACTGAGGCAGAAATCAAAGTTTCAATAAGTTGATTTTGACCAAGATTATGAAGCCATCAACTTCACATATCATGAGATATAACTTTAGCATTTTAAATTTCTTGTGTTTGAGATGTAGTCAATACAACAATCAAGAAAAACATGTAATGTATTTGGATCAAATAATATAAAATGATTTTTGAGCACGTGACAGAGAGTACACGAATTGGTCTGATGTTATGGGCTAATATACTTATTATCTGAGGTGCATCTGCATATCTAAACCTTATTTTCTGGTGCACAGTCTAATATTTCAATGCTTTAATTTCCAATGTCTTCTGATACAAATTTATGGTTTTGTGTCTGACATTTATAATCATAGGTTCTTTGTTGAAAAGTGCGTAGTTAATAAGAATGCAGTGTATATTTCTCTGAAAAATATAAAACTGAACAATCAAATGAGTGACATTGAGTTATCGCATGTTCAACAATGGAAGCAGTCTATATTTTCCTCGAGAAGATGAGAAAATAAAAGTTCATTATTAGGAAGGGGATTCTGAAATAAATAGCCCGGTGGGGGGGGCAGTGGTGGTGGTGGAAGAGGCAGATGGAAGTGGAGAGGAGACAGACAGGTCAATGAGGTGGAGTTGGAGCCAGTAAAAGCGAGTGTAGGTGGGGAGGAAGGCAGGAGATAGGTCAGTCCAGGGAGGACGGACAGGTCAAGGGGGCGAGATGAGGTTAGTAGGTAGGGAATGGGGGTGGGACTTGAGGTGGGAGGACTGAATAGGTGGGAAGACAGGTTAGGGAGGTGGGGACAAAGTGGGCTGGTTTGGGGATGTGGTCGTGACAGGGGAAGTTTTGAAGCTTGTGAAGTCCACATCGGTACCATTGGGCTACAGGGTCCCAAGCGAAATATGAGTTGCACCTTGACCCCCGCCTCCTTGGCCTGTTTTTCTCCTCTTCACCTATCTGCTCCTTTGTTCATCTTCTGTCCACCTCCCCCCATCTCTCCCTTCCCCTCCCCCATTTCTGAAGAAGGGCCCAGACCTGAAACGTCCGCTTTCCTGCTCCTCTGATACTGCCTGGCCTGCTGTGTTCAACCAGCTCTACACCTTGTTATCTCAGATTCTCCAGCATCAGCAGTTCCTACTGTTTCATTTAGAGGAAGCCATTATTTCACATTGATCAGGATAATGAAATATTTGCAAGGAAAAGTATCTTCAAATAAAAATTGAAAACTGTCTGGAACCAATTTCACATTTTTCACACATCCTTTTACCCATCTTTCTTCATCTGCCCTCCACCTGGACCCCTCCCTCTGACCTTTCACTTCCATTTGATCTCTTCATCAAGAAGAGCTGGCATGGTATCAGCCAACTTCATCTCTTTGCTCGCCTCGCCCACTCTAACCTATCTCCCTCTGAACTTGCGATACTCCATGCTCTTAGGCTTAACCCTGACTGTGTTATCAAACCTGTTGTTATCCAGCCTCCAAACTCTACCATGCAGAGAGTGAATGCCAACTCTCAGACACTTGCACCCATCTCCACTGGATCATGACCTCACCATTGAACTTAGGATGGCTAATTCCAGGGCTGTCACTGACCTCATCTCATGTGGAGATCTCCCCTCCACAGCTTGCCAACCTTAGTTCCCCAACTATGCAGAACCTGCTTCTAATTTATTTCTAAAATCCACAAACAGGCATGTCCTCGTAGACCATCATTTCAGTCTGTTGTTGCCTCAGTGAATTACTTCATCTGATGCTGACTGTTATCTTCCCCTGATAATGGGAACTGCAGATGCTGGAGAATCCAAGATAATAAAATGTGAGGCTGGATGAACACAGCAGGCCCAGCAGCATCTCAGGAGCACTGGGCCTGCTGTGTTCATCCAACCTCACATTTTATTATCTTGTTATCTTCCCCTGCTTGCTCAATCTCTTCCCACTTACATTCATGATTCTTCTGACACTCCATCAGTTCCACACTTTCCAGTTTTCAGGCCCTGGCCATCTTTTTTCATCATGGATATGTAATTCCTCTCCATGCCTATCCTCCATCAGGATGGTCTGAAAGGTCTTAAAAAGAGGCTTGAACAGGAACAATCCACCACCATCCTCCTTCAACTTATTGTCATTTTTGAGCCATTGTCACTTTGCACAGCATTTCTTTTAACTTTCTCACTTTCTACAAGGCAAAGGCATAGCTACAGTACCCACGTAGGCCTCAGTTATACCCATCACTTGATGGGAATGTGGAACATTCCTTGTTCCAGACCTACTTGAGTCCCCATTCACAGGTTCCTCTCTTTGGCACAATCTCTTAGCTTCTCTGAAAGTGGAAAATTTGATCAGTTTTACTACCAATTTCCATATTTGTCCAAACTTCACCCAATCCATTTCTGAATTGCCCTTTCTTTTCTTGACTTCATAGTTTCCATTTCTAGGGATAGACTATACCATCTTTATCCAGCAGAGGCCCACCAACTCCCATGGTTACCTTGATTTTACTTCCTTGCACCCTTTCTTCTGCAAATACACCATTCCACTCTTTTGGTTTCTCTGTTTCATCTGCTCTGATAGTGCCACCTTCTACTGGGGTACCTGAAACATCTCCTCCTTTCTCCTCAGCCAACAATTCTCCCCTATCATGAGTGACATAGCTGTCAGCCATTTCCGACCCATCCTCCATACTTCATCCCTCATCTCTTCCAGCATACCTCTTCTCGTCCTCACTTTCAACCTTCCAGTCGCCACATGCAAAGGATCATTTGCTATTTCTGTCACCTCCAACAGAAAACCGCCACAAAGACATCTTCTCCTCTTCTCCACCATCAGCCTTTTGCAGGGACTATTCCTTTTTAACACCCTGGTCCACCCCTCCATCACTCCACAGACTTCTCCAATTGCAATGGCACCTTTCCATGCAAGAATAGGTTTAACAAATGCCCATTCACCATCTCCATCCACACTGTCAACGTTCCCAAACATATCTACTAGGTGAAGCAGATTTTTACATGTGCTTCTTTCAATCCAGTCTATTGCGATTGCTGCTCATAACTTGGTCTCCCATACACTGGCAAGAGCGAACGCAGACTAAGTGATGGCATTATGGCGTACCTATGTTTGGTCTGGAAGAATTTCCATGAGTTTCCAGTTACTTGCCATTTCAATAAACCACTTGCTCCCATGCTGATATTTCTGTCCTGGGTCTATTACAGTGTTCCAACAACATTCAATGCAAGCTAGAGAAACAACACCTTATTTTCCAATAAGCTACTTAGACCATTTAGCACTCAATATTGAATTTCACAACTCCACAACATTACCTCTGTCCACCATTCCTCAGTGAATTCTCTGATCCTCGACTGTGCATTGTTTGTCTTGCTAACTTTTCTCTCAACTGAGTGGACACATTTTTTTTTTCCACACATTCACTTACACCATTATATCTCTACTTCCAGGCACTCTCCCCTTCCGTTTCACTTACCTCCCTTTCTATCTGTAGCATGTTAAAAAAAATCCCAGCTCTTTTCAGTTCTGAAGAAATAATTTGAGACACAAAATGTTAACTACTCTCTCTATTTGGATGCTGCCAATACTTGTAGCCATGCCTTTGACTTAGCTCCACCATCTTCACCTATTTTGTTTTTATTTCTGTGACCTATCTGTTAAGTTGTTTTGCCTGCATGAAAACTATCCAAGTCCTTAAAGGTGCAAGAAATATAAGAAATAGTGTGTCCTGCTTCAAGTCACAATGTTTATTTCAAGTTGATTCTATTTACGTAACAGGACTCTGCCAGTCCTATTGAGAAATGCAGTTTCATTTTTGCTAATGATGAGAATGGTATTTCAGTTTAGTATGCAATGCCATGAATTAAATGTAATTCATTCTGGGTGCTGCATATGTGGTAATTATAATTACTATTTAGCATGAGAAATAAAAATGGGAATAAAAATGTGTAAAGTAAAAGGATATCTTTTAAAAATGGAAAAGTATATTAACAAGTGGCTACCTGTTTACACGACCTCTGACGACACATTAATATTGAAACATCATGTTGATCTACATTGGAGATAATGGAACTAGCCCATAGTTTTGTAAAGCTCTTTCAGGGCAGTCATACTTGCAGAGATCAACTAATGACTTTATTCATTCAATCCCATTCCTTATTTTCCTGAAACTTTATTGAATTGTTTGCTCTTTTAGAATTATCAGTAAATTAGAATATAACACACCCACTGCTCAGGTTCAAACCATTTTTATGCAGAACGCACAAATACAAGCCCAGTGGTGAGCCCTTAAAGTACAGCACCAAAAATCCCTCTGATTTTGTTTTTGCTGCACAGCATGAAGATGAAGAAAGTTTCAGTGTGAAAGCTTGAACCAACAAATGTTTACAGAAGGATAAACTATTCACAGGTCGGAGAGTCCTCTAGCATGCAAAAAAAGTATTAAACTTTCACCATCGTCCAATTGAAAAAGTATGGACATTAACATGACTCCTCTGTCTACTTTAATTCAACTGCGAAAGCCAAATTTTAAGTAAAAGGTGACACTTTATACCTAACTGTATTCACTGTGATTTTCTGCACAACTATTAGAATTTGAATTGCAAAATAAGTTTTTATTTATATGCTGACTCCCTTTCTTTTAAAAAAGCCTCAATTTCTTGGACATTTTTGATATTTTTATGGTCAGAATTTTACATGTCAGGAGTAGGCTATTTGACCCACTGTGTCTGTATCTGCTTCTGAAAGAGTGACCCATCAAATCTCATCCTCCAGCCCGATCTCTGCAGTCCTCCAGATTGATCACTTTCAAATATATATCCAGCCATTTTTCGAAAACTCCCTTGGACTCCCAGTCAGTGTATTCTAAATCCTAACAACTGTCTTTGAGAAGTTTCTCCTCATCTCAACCCTTGCTCTTTTGCTGACAATCTTGAAATTGTAGCCCTTACTTACTGACATACCAACTCGTGGAAACAGAATGTTCTTCTGCATCTCTGACAAAAATGCTGCAATTTTGACTTTGCTTCTTTTTTAAGTGGATCTATTTAAATAATGATTTAAATCAATTAGCAATGGCCTAATGGTATTATCGCTGCACTGCTAATCTACAGGCCTAAATAGTGTTCTAGGGACATGGGTTCGAATCTTGCCATGGCACATGGTGAAACCTGAATTCAATAAATATCTGGAATTAAGAATCTAATGGTGACTGTGAGTCCATTGTTGATTTCTGGAAAAGCCCATCAGGTTCACTAATGTCCTTAAAGAAGGAAACTGCCATCCTTACCTGGTCTGGCCTATGTGTGACTCCAGACCCACAGCAATGTGGTTGACTCTCAACTGCCCGCTGGGCAATTAGGAATGGGCAATAAATGCTGCCTCGCCAGTGATGCCTTGATCCCATGAATAAAAGAAAAAAAAGGAAGCTCATCAAGGTAATGGGAATCAATGACAATTGCAGAATGCTGCAGAAGAAAATATAAATCTTTTGTTTTATTTCAAGACATGGGTTAGGTGGAAGTTAAAGTTATTTTGATTTGTTCCCTTAATGTGTCTCAAACACAAAGTAAGAGGAGCAGCTGTGTTAGATTTACAATCTTCTACACCAAATCCTTGTGCATTGTGTGAACAAGAGTACCAGATCCTCATTGAATGATCAGTTAAAGGGAACATCTTAGAACTTTATGCCCAATAAGACTGTTATTTGCTTGGAAGAAAAGAGGTTTTCATAAAATTTAATCAGAAAGAGATGAAAACCCTCGTGCCAGACTGAAACATCAGTGTGTTTCTGCTTCACTCTGCTTTATCATCGATTCAATTACTTTGACTGAACTGGAACATTCAGAGGGCAAGTGAGTCTTTTTCATCAACATGATTATTTTGAAATTGATATTATTCAGTACCACTTTAAGCATTAATGAGTGGTTATGAAAGAAGCACTTTCATCTAAAACTGACTAATTTTACCTCACTATGTGATGTTAAGGCATCCCCATTTTTGCTGTAAAGCAGACCATTAGTTGTGATGGGGAATTCAATTATTAAGTCTCATTCAAATGTGAAGCATTTTTAAAAGCATTGAGGTACTAATTTAGTGCTCACGGTTGAGTGGATAAAAAGATCACATCAATCTTTTTACCGGTGGGAGTGATGAGGCAAGTGTACAATTGTGCACTATTTCTGGAATAAGATAAAAATGTACTAAAGTACATAATCAAAAACATATTACAATTCTTATATTATTTCCTTCTCCTGAGTGAATAGATGGACGTAATCTATTGTTGCACAACTGTGGGAAGCACATCTATACTAAAATTAAATGAAAATCTGCAGTTCAATCCTCCAATGTAATTGTTAGAAACATCACAGTTTTGTATTACAGATTACAGTTACTCTACATGAGTCAGTGGTGAATTGAAAATAATATGTACATAACAAGAGTCATCTAGGTATAATAAATGGAACAGTATTTCCATGAAGTGTAATATATCTAGTTCACTGGTTTAAAGATGCTGGCTAATTCCATTTCTTGTGAGACACACTCAAATTTTATCCTCTGTCAGTCTCGTCGGGAAGATAAAGTTGCTGACTGTATATTTGCAGTGTATATTTATGGTTCTGTGTCACATGTAAATTCTGATTCATTGGAATGGAGCTGTTGCTGATGCGTGATGTTGTTGTTTCCCATCTGTACCCAATAAAATGTAAACAGTCAGGATATCTCCTCATTTCTTATGTGAAATTAATCAATTTATGCTCACTTTTAAGAGGACCTTTTAAGACAGTGATATAAAAGGAATGCTGAGCACTCACTTCATTATAAACTTCAGCCATTTTCTCGTCACAACACCTTCCTCAGTTTCACTTCTTCTCTTCATTCTCACACATACACTCACCTTAAAAGAATACAAATAGTCGAATCATGTGACCTAAACTTCAACATTCTCTTGGCGAAAAAACTGGTGTTGCTTCTTCCCACAATTGGTTGGGCGTCTACATTGAGGAACAAATGTAAAAAAAAACTAATATCCAAATGAAAGATTGTTTAAACTAGGGGCATAAAAACAGGACTCCTGTACGATATGAGAAAGTAAGAACTGTCAATGCTGGAGTCAGAGATAACACAGTGTGGAGCTGGAGGAACACAGCAGGCCTGACTGCATCAGACGAGCAGAAAAGTTGATGTTTTGGGTCGGGACTCTTCTTCAGAAATTCGGAAGGGTCCCAACCCAAAACGTCAACTTTCCTGTTACTCAGATGCTGTCTGGTCTGTTTGCCGCTCCAGCTCCACACTTGTGTTACCCAATATGGTATGAACTGTATATGGCATGTATTGCTTTGCTGTCTTGTGCAATTCTGCAATAATCCAGTTGATTGATGAGAACTTCAATAAAATGTGACAATCTAAATTTTGAAGTGAAATTAATTTCAGATAAAAAGCAAACATACCAGGTAACAACTGAAATAAACTTCACTTCTTTAACACTTCTTCTGCATGACCTAAACTAAGAATCCACACATCCTGTTATTGTTGTTAACTGACTTGCTTGGTTCGGGCATTACATCTCTTCCCAGACAAACGCTGCAACTTTGCTTCCAGCTCCAGTTTCACACCTACATCACTTCCCCATTATTCTATTTAAACATGATCAATTCATAAAGTGCATCTTTTTCTCTGTTCTAACAACTGGCGTCCTTGCCTTTAATCTCTTCATTGCCCAGGGACTTAGCGATTAGACTGTTAAATAAAATGCATCTCCTCTTCAATGAAAACAGTTGTCACATTTCATGCTGAGCTTACGTTAACTCTATTTTCTTGTGGCAGAGCAAGATCATGCTTCAGATTTCAACACAAGCAACAATCCAGGCAACTGCAAGACCCACATCAAGATTGTTTCTTCCCAATCTCAAAGACTGTGACTTGCACCTTACCAAACTGTGCAAATTTAATTCAGTTCAAAGTACAACATTTTTAAACACTACTCTTTCATAAATCCATTCTATTGAAACAAAACCTGACAGAAGGTAAAGGCTTTTCGCAGCTCCACAGTTAGCTTCAGACCAACATCACAAACCAGTTTCTCAAGCATTTCTCAGCAAATTTTCAACCAAATTCTCACAGCAATCTTAACAATTCTTAAACAAGATCTTATTTCCGCCAATATGAGGCATTCTGTTTTATTAGATAGACTCAGAGAATGAAAGCAATGGCAACTTGCAAGAGCAGCTTCAGGAGCCAAACTTTACTGCAAAGCAGAAGATAGTTAACTCATTTGATGTTTCTCTTCCTACAAAAGGAGTTTTAAAAATTACAGTATCAGACTGGCATAGTATTTCAGCCAAGGATTTCAGCACAAGTGCTGCAAGTTTTCAGTGTTATTCCATTGAAATAATAACAATAAAGCTTTAAGTGCTTTCTACAATATATTTTCCACCTATAGAGCCAACAACTTAAAATATTTAGTTCAGGGACACATCCATTTCGAGTACTGCTGAGAAGACCTTGCAGTAACTGCAGATAGTTGAGAATGATTCTTCAGGGGCATAATATTTAGGTCAAAGCAATACCCACATTATTTTTTTTCAGATTCTGTTTTCAGAAGACAAAAGTCCAGAATTGAAAATTTCAAGTAAAATACTCTCCACTGTTTCAGGATAAAGATTACTTGTTGCTCCTGATATCACACTTAATTTATGTTAGTTAGTGCATTCATTGTGTTATACTGACACTAAAAATTTACTTCAACTCTTATTTTCTTCACTGACAACAACTGTCTTTAATTGTTAGAATATGGGCGAAAGAATAACTTTTTTAATTCACTCCTGGGAATGAGGCCAGCAGCGACTGACAATGCTGAATTACCCTTGAAATTAAAATTACCCTTCATTAACTGCCATGGTCTGTGTGCTGTAGGTGCACCCACAATGCTATTAATGCTGATGGCAGCAAAGCAACGGTAATACCAGTTCCAAGTCAGGTTAACATATACTTGGAAGGGAAGGCACAAGTAATGCTGTTTCTATCCATCTGTAGCCCTTGCCCTTCCATGCACTGTTTAAAAACTGATGTTATGGAAGATTGCGCAAAGTGTTACAGCGCATTCTGTCGATGGTGCCATGTCACTGATTGATCACTGTACTACTGTGTACTGATGGTAGAGTTGCTGGATGTTTAGTTGGCAGTTAGGAGTGTGGAATCGCATAGTTGCTTCGTCTTAATTATGCCAAGTTTCTTGAGTGATAATGGATCCACACTGAGTCATACTCCTGACTTACAGGTTGTGGATGATGAATATGCCTGTTAGAAGGTGACACTGAGGGAAAGAGTTGATTCCCACCAAAGTTGGAGAGGTTGAGCTGCTCTTATAGTCACGGTATGATGCGGTCAGTGATAAACCAACGGATGTTGATTGTAGAGGATTCAGCAGTGGAAATACAATTGAATGTTAAGGCAAGGTGGTTCAATTCTCTTGGTCAAAAATCACTAACACCTTTCACAAAATTCACTAAGATGCGTGTTGACTATCAGCCCAAGGCTCAAACAAAAGTAAAATATGAAAGATGCTAGAATTCTAAAAGAAAAACAGTAAACGCTGAAAATAACCTGTACAGTTCTGATGAAAGGTCATTTATCTGAAAATTGAGTATGTTTCCTTTCTCCACTAATGCTACCAGGCCTGGCTGCTAAATTCTTCTAGCATTTTCTGCTTTTTACTTCATATTTACCCAAACAGGAACACTGCCCAGAGTTTTCCCTGTGATTCCCATTTGTTTTAATTCTAGCCGGTCTCCTTGAAGCCACATTCAGTCAAGTACTACCTGGATTCCTAAAACATTAATTACCCCTGGAATTCAGCTCTGTTATCCATATCTGCAATATGGCCCAGGTGGAATCAAAACTTAGTAACAGGGAGCAGGTTATCACAGTTCAAGTGCCTTCCATAGCTCTGCTGATTACAGCTTCCAGCATATTGCCGACAACTGACAGCTGACTGATTGACTGCAAGGAACTGGTCCTTTTTTGTAGTTAGGAAGCTGTTTCCTTTCATCATGCAGTGTTGGCTGAATTAGTTGAAGGCTGGAGTCTATGGATGTTATGGACCTTGATCGGGGCCAAGATGGATTGTCTGCTCATCATTTCTGGCTGAGGATATTGCAAATATTTCAGCCTTGACTTCTGCACTGATACGCTAGCAGGTATGCTGACATACCTTGGCAATTTTCTGTACGGTCAAGAAACTGCCAAAGTTACAGTTGCACACGAGCAGCTTAGCTAGTGGTGTATCGAGATCTGAAACACAGGTTTTCAGTGCCAGATCTGGGATATTTTCAGAGCCAATAACCTTTGCGGAATCTAATTCCCTTACTGTTTAATTCACCGATGCCATTCACTTCTGGATGGGCCTGGACTGGAGGGCTACAATTTAATCCATTGGCTGAGATCATTTAGATTTGTCTATTGCACGCTGCTTCCATGGTATAGCTGTAATGTGGCTTATTCAGGTTGGCACCTCATCATTTTAAGTATGCCTGGTTCAGCTACACTCCTGCAAACACCTCCCTCCAGCACTGCCCCTCCCCTCACTTCCCATGGTTTGTTGGCAATTGAAGACTGGGGCGTGCTTGGTCACAAGGTTACAAGTTATAATGGTGTACATTTCTGCAGTTGATAGTAGCCCACACTGCTTCGTGGAAGCTCCATTTTGAATTGAGTACTAAATCTATCTCATAGGAGAGGTGGTGGCTTGGTGATATCCTTGCTCGTCAATCAGCCCACAGACCCAAGTAATGTTCTGGGGATCAATGCTCGAGTCTCACAATGACAAATGTTAGAACATCAATTCATTGAAAGAAAATTTGGCATTATCTGGAATAATGATCTAATGACAACCATGAAGCCACTGTTGACTGTTGCAAAAAACCCATCTGGATCACTAATGCCTTAAGGAAAGGAAACTGTCATCCTCACCTGGTCTGGCCAACGTACAGTTCCAGGCTCACGGCATTATGGATGACTTTCAACTGCCCTCTGGGCAAATAGGAGTGGGCAATAAATACTGGCTGACCCAGTGAAGTCCACATCCCGTGAACAAATAAAAAAAAACCTCAGCTCAGTCGCAGTCTGTCACAACATAATGGATGATATGAGTTCAGGATTTGGTCTCCAGGATGACCGTAATCATTTTCACCAACACAGTCATGGACAGATGCATCTGTGACACACACGGGCTGAAGTAAAATTCTCACTTTTGATGGTTTTCTCACTACTTGTCACAGAATCAGTCTGGCACAAAGAAAATCAAATCTTTCATCATCTTCCATAACTTGGAGATGTGAATGTGATTTAGTTCAGACAGCATCTCTAGCTGTCAAAGACTAAAAGCAGAGTGTAAAATTTATTAGGGAAGACAGCAGCAGTTGGATTCTACATGGGCTGGTGTTGAACGAAGACTGAAGAATGTAAATAGATGACTGAAATCAAGATGTTAGCTCAATTTATGTTCACACTGAGCAGATTATGTTATTTGTATTGGAAGTGTGGTGCTCCTCAGCATCAACACAGAGAGTACAGAAGCGGCATGGTGATTGATTCAATGAAACTTTTTGTGCCTTGATTCGCAGGGCTTGTAATTTAAGAATTCTCAAGTATTTTCCTGCAGTGCTTTGCATGGGTTCAGTTTGATGAGTTTCGGACTATTCCTGCTTCTATTCAATCTTACTAAATAAAGATGATTTGTGCTCGCAGCTAGCTTGAAATTATGCTGTGTGATATCACACTGGAGACACAATGCAGTGCTATTAAATTCCTCTGTCTGCCATTTTAAGAGAGGTGATAACCAATTTATTCCAAATAAGCTAACTCCTCTTAAAATAACAGATTTTGTATTAAATGTGGGCATACTGAAAGCACGCAACAAAATCGCCAGCTTTTTAAACATGTATTCATGCAAATAAAAGTTATCCACGTGTCCACAATAGATACTTTCTTTATATTACAAAAGATTATTTTACCAAGTGTATTTTATATGCATCAATATTGCTTTCGGGATTGCACTGCCCATTCAATTCAGCAACGCTTTTTTGCACAGAACTCTCTTTCACTTGAGCTGAAGCGTAGACACATATTCTTGAAAGTCAATTATTCCCAAAGATGTCCACCTCCACTTGTAAAAGAAAATTAGAGGTTTGTTTAAGATCAAACCTTGAAACTGGTCAGCAATTATGCTGCGAAGATAATAAATGAGTCAGCTCATTCAACATTATTGTTTTAGGTTTAGGGCTTGGAGAAAGGCAAACACCTAACTTGATTATGTTAATGACGTGTTAACAAATCTTTATGGCTCCAGATCTTACGAAAAAGGAAAGGACCTTTAGACGTGGAAAGAGAACAGGAGCTACAGTTCCAGAACAGTCAGCCACAAGCAGTGGGTGGGGAGTTTGTTTTGGCTGGCTGGACCATATGGGCCACAGCACCATATTGGCAAGTGAAAGGACATAGAACATTGAACAGTACAGCACAGTACAGGTCCTTTGGCCCACGATGTTGTGCCGACTTATTATCCTACCCTAAGATCAAACCACCCTGCATACTCGACATTTTTCTACCATCCATGCGCCTAACCAAGAGTCATTCAAATGTCCTTAATGTATCTGACTCCACTGCCATTGTCAGCATCGCATTCCATGCACCCACCACTCTCTGTGTAAAGAACCTACCTCTGACATCTTTCCTATAGCTCCCACCAATCGCCTTAAAGTTATGCCCCCTCGTAATAATCATTTTCACCCTGGGAAAAATTCGCTGTATCCACTCTATTCCTCTCATCATCTTGTATACCTCTATCAAGTTACCTCTCAACTTTCTTCACCCCAATGAGAAAAGCCCGAGCTCTATCAGCCTTTCCTCATAAGACCTGCCCTCCAGTCCAGGCAGCATCCTGGTAAATCTCCTCTGCGCCCTCTCTAAAGCTTCCACATCCTTCCTATAGTGAGGTCACCAGAACTGAACACAATATTCCAAGTGTGGATCTGCAGCATAACCTCACGGCTCTTAAACTCAATCCCCTGGCTATTAAAGCCACCACACCATACGCCTAGATAACAAAGTGTGAAGCTGGATGAACACAGCAGGCCAAGCAGCATCTCAGGAGCACAAAAGCTGATGTTTCGGGCCTAGACCCTTCATCAGAGAGGGGGATGGGGACAGGGTTCTGAAATAAATAGGGAGAGAGGGGGTGGCGGGCCGACCTGAACAACCCAATCAACTTTGGCAACCTTGAGGAATCTATCGATGTGGCTCCTGAGATCCCCCTGCTCCTCCACAGTGCCAAGAATCCTGCCATTAACCCTGTATTCTGCATTCAAAATTCAACCTTCCAAAATGAATCACTACACACTCTTCCAGGTTGAATTCCATCCGGCCCTCCTTTGCCCAGTTATGCATCCTGTCAATGTCCCATTGCAACCTACAACTGCCTTCCACACTATCCACAACTACAACCATCATGTCATCAGCAAACTTACTAACCCACCCTTCCATTTCTTTTTACAAGTCATTTGTAAAGATCATAATGAGCAGAGGTCCCAGAACAGATCCCTGCAGAACACCACTGGTCACCAAATTCCAGGTTGAATACTTTCCATCTACTACCACCCTCTATCTTCTTTTGGACAGCTAATTTTGTATCCAGACAACTAAATTTCCCTGAATCCCATGCCTCCTTACTTTCTGAATGGGCTTACCATGGGGAACCTCATGAAATGCCTTGCTAAAATCCACATACACCACATCCACTGCTCTACATTCATCAATGTGTTTTGTCACATTCTGACATGACCTGCCCCTCAAAAAGCCATGCTATTTTGAGTCAAACTGTGTTTTTCTAAATTATCATAAATATTATCTTTCAGAATCCTCTCCCATAATTTTCCTACCACAGAAGAAAGACTGACTGGTCTGTAATTACCAGGATTATCCCTATTCCCTTTCGTGAACAAGGGAATTGTATTTGCTACCCTCCAATCATCTGGTTCTACTCCAGTGGACAGTGAGGACAAAAAAATTACCAAAGGGGCAGCAATCTCCTCCCTCACTTATCGTAGAAATTTTGGGTATGTACTTTCTGGCCCAGGGGACTTACCTATTCTCATGTTTTGCAAAATTTCCAGCACATCCTCCTTCCTAACATCAACCCATTCAAGCATATCAGCTTGTTTTATGGTGTCCTCACAAACATCAAGGTCCCTCTCACTGGTGAATACCGAAGCATATTATTCATTAAGGACCTCCCCTACCATACATAGACATGGATTGACATCTTCCCTTTCTCTCCTTTCATGAGATTGTTCCCTCTGGGATAGCTTGGTCGACTCCTCCTGCACTCCCAACACTACTCCACATCCTCACAGAAACTTCCCATGCAATCGTAGAAGGTGTAATGTCTGCCTGTTTGTCTCCTCCCTCCTCACTATTGAAAACTCCAGGCTTAACTCCCAAGGGAAGCAGCAATTTACCTGCACCTCACTTAATCCAATCTACTGTATTTGACTATCCACAATGTAGTGTCCTCTACATGTGGAGACAAAATACTGACTCAGAGTTCACTCTGCAGAACACCTACCTTCTATTGCAAAAATGACCTCAAGCTTGCAGCTCCCAGCCATTTCAATATACCATGTTCCCTGACGAGCATTTCTGTCTTGGGCTTCCTGCAGCTCTCCACCGAGGCTCAATACAATTTGGATAGTTGTCAATGGGATTTTTTTGACTGGAGGCTTAAGGCCAGTGTGAAGACCTCTCGTTTGAGATTAACTCAAGTGGCAGCACGAGTGGATAAAGTGGTAGACAAGGTATGCAGTCAGGTCAATGAGTATAAAAGGTTGTATGTCATCCTGTAACTGTGTAAGTTAGGCCACATTTGGAGCATTGCATGCAGGCCGGGTTGCCAGACGATAGGGAGGGTTTGGAATGGGTGAAGAAGAGGTTTCTCAGGATGATGGCTGGGTTAGAGTATATCAGCAATAAGGAAAGGTTGGACAAGCTTGGACTGTTTTCATCAGAGTATCATAGGCTGAATGGGAAACCTGATTGAAGTCTGTAAGATTATCAGAGACATGGACAGGGTGGATAGTCAGAAACTTTCTCCCAAGGTGAAAATGTTAAACACCCCATGGAGCATAGGTTTAAGGTCAGAGAGGGTGAAATTTCAAGGAGATGTGCAAGGTGAGTTCTTGTTATACGAAGAGGATTTTGGTGTCAGTGGGGTGGTAGAAGCAAATATGGTAGCCAAGTTTCAGAGACAGTTGGACAAGCAGACAAGCAGGCAGAGAATAGAAGGATATGGACCATGTGCAGGCATTTGGGGTCAGCTTAGGGTGGCATCATGGTCAGCACAGACATAGTGGGCTGAAGGATCTGTTCCTCTATGACAGTGTTCTTTAGAATGCTTTCAGTACAACCAAACCATTTTCATCTGCTGATGCACCACCCCCCAACATTATCTCTTCCTGGTTCACAACCATCAGTCCCTCTGTTTTCTCTCAGGGCTCCACCTCCATCTATCTGTTCACTCCTTTTGCCCTCCCCATCACTGTCTTCAGCATACATGCCACCTTTTCTTAGCTGCTATTTGTCCTGAAGAAGGGTCACTGAGCCCAAACTTTAACTCCAATTTCTTGCCACAGATGCAGGCAGACCTAAATTTCTGCAGGAATTTATAATTTTGTTTCGGATTTCCAGCACCTGCAGTTCTTTGCTTTATTAGATTAGATTAGATTAGATTCCCTACAGTGTGGAAACAGGCCCTTCGGCCCAACAAGCCCACACTGACTCTTGGAGCATCATGGTTAGCCCACTGCATCTCCCTCTCAAAGTGTAGACCTGATGCTTTAACATGGAGGCATCAGTCATGCCACCCACCCCTAGGCTGATTGAGGTACTTTGTTGGCAGATGCTTGGTCAATTTATGGCCTGTTTCCACCTCCGCCACAACAATGTGCAATTGGTGAAGAAAACAGACTGCACAGCATAATTACCTCACTGAGACTTCCCCACCTCCACTACCCCTCGCTCCACCCTCATTACTGCTGTGGGATAATTCTGTTTCAAATAGACCAACTGTACCATAGTGATCAGGGAGGGCGAAGCAAACAACATGGCCTTACCTAAACTCCCACGCCCTCTCGAATTTAGCCATGTTGCTCCCTGTAGATAATTAAGCAAGACTTGTGAATGTTGAAAAAGAAGTGAGTAGAGTACAAAGTGACTGCACAGCAGCAAAAAAAAAGCAACCATGTACAGGGGAAGAGAGGGAGATTGTAAAGAGCCAATCAAAATAGAAGGAAAGACCACATGCTGTGAAAGAAAATAATTATGACTCCTCTATCAAATTTACAACAACAAAGCAGCTCCCAAAATTGAAGTAAATTGAAGCAGAGTCTGCGATAATTTAGGTGGTTCAATTATTATGGTATATGACTGACAATATTTTAATATAATGACCAGCCGAACAAAGCCGGAATTTATTCTCAACTTAATGACAATTGAAGTCTAATTTAGACTCTGGATGAATAGCTACACAGTGAGAAATCTGCAGCACAATGAAAGCCTGACAAGGCTTGGAACTGAGAGATTAAGTCTAATTCAAAGTCAATTCCTTTTATTTCAACTTTTATTCTTCCTTTATCTTGTGATAGCTGTGGTGTCTGGCAGCAACAAGAGGAATGAAGTGTTCTCTCAAAGGGAACAACATGTGCATGCAACAAGCAGATTGGTGAATGTGCTCAGTAGATGGAGGTGGGAGGCAGCGGTTGGCAGAAGATGGGACAAAGGTATCTGTCAGGGTTAGAAGTGAGCTCTCAAAAGCCTCCTGTCCCGTTACCTACTAGAACCTCCCACCTCCAGTTCACTTGCTGCTAGTTTTCCTTGCATTGTCAATAGTTAAATTTAAGTTGGGCGGCCTGGTTCATTGTGGAAACCTGAGGTAAATATGTTAGTTAGCATCCCCTGCCATTAAAAAAAAGGTAATGAACACATTTAGGTTTAGGTCTTCTCCACATTTTAGCACATTTACTTCTGTCAATGTGCCCAAGCCTCCACATGACCTGTGGGGTGAGTTGGAGCAGTGGGAATTTCAAAGAAGGACAGAAACTCTAACCTCGCATCATAGCACCGAATGTGTAATGCAATCAATGTGACAGTGGCATGAGCAAAACTCATTTGGCAGAGAATTTGAGCCTGATAAGGGCACAGAAGTAAAAATTAAAATTAGTGAAGCATCATCAGGCCAAAGAAGTTGCAACTTGAAATCCATGTACAGCTTATCTGCCTTACAGATTCAGACTTACTCTCCCTCCAACTTACCTCCTCAGAAGATGTAATTATGCATGGACATGAAACATAATCAAAAATGATGAAATACAAAATGGAGCACGATTCCTCGGTACTGGCAGAGGCTGTGGTGTGACATTATAGGTTGATTGCTTTTTGGAATCTTTATTTGTAAGAAGTGGCACAGGATCCACATTTCAGTATAAAGTTCAAGTCTGATAGAACATTTGGGGTCTGAATGAAAGAAATTGGCCAATCGTTGTTTGTGAGATAGTGGGAACTACAGATGCTGGAGAATCCGAGATAACAAGTTGTAGAGCTGGATGAACATGGCAGGACAAGCAGCATCAGAGGAGCAGGAAGGCTGACGAAAGCCTTCTTGCTCCTCTGATGCTGCTTGGCCTGCCATGCTCATTCAGCTCTACACCCTGTCACCTCTACTGTTGTTTGTGCATTGTCATTTGCTCATACACTTGTTAATTTAAGAAGTATACCTATTCAAGAGAAAATGATAAGCGAGATATGCACAAAACACATTTCCAATCATCTCGGCACTTTGTAATTATGTTTCCTTTTTAAAGAAGTGGCACTGCACTGAAGTATATATCTATAATTAAGCTGCATGCAATGAGTGACACCACCAACATTTTTGTCTGATTGCTTGCACATCCGTGATTTTAATCAAAATGAATTCCAATCTCTTTCTGATAGTAAATACGCCAATGCTTAATGAAAAGTCAATTTTATACCTTTGGTTTATTTCCAGATAGCTGAAACATTTACAGGCCTTTCATTAGCCCAGATTTGGAGTATTTACCTGCGCAAAATCAGCAGTTCTGAGTTGATAGCAAGGACACCTCTCTGCTGGGTGCCTGCTTTAATCATTCAGACTGGAGGAATCCGATGATGACGTCGGATCCTGAATACAATGCAAGTCTTGCCCGAGTGAGAAAGCAGTTGCTTCTTCACTACCAGGTGAACAAAGCAGGAAGAAGATACAGGACCAGAAAAGGCTCCTATCAGATCCACTTGAAAACATATTCCCCAAAAACAAACCTTGGTCGAAATGATTGTTCCTTTTATTACTTGATGATTCTCACTTCGATCAGCTGACCAGCTGCTGATTCTCACTTACTTTGGACAGAGTGTGGACACCTGGCAGCTAAAACAAGTCTCAAGCTCTTGAGATTGGGAGGATTTGGCATTTGCCTCCTACTTTCCCACTGCCTGTTAGAAATGTGGCACTTTTTACCACCCCACACATGTCGGAAGTGAGCTGGTGCTTTGCATGCAGTTAGAAAGAGAAATTCAGGTGAAAACCACAAATTAGAAGATTTTATATTGCACAGTGGATTTGATCATCATTGAAAAATTAGAATTCCATAAATCTAATACATTTACTATATTCGGGACAACAGAAGGTGCAGTTGCAAAAAAGTATTATCCATTTGTCCTTGCATCACTTTCAGCATACAAGCAGAAAACTTCACCATGCATTCCTAAAGTTAGCGAGTGCCCAAATTGTGTTTCTTTTTCATTGCAACACAAACTATACTTCAAAACAGCATCATTAGCTTTGAATTGCTTTGACACGCCTGCTGGTTGTGCAAACCACCATATAAATAAGTCATTTTCACTCGTTGGTTTGAACGCAGACAACTCATTTATGACAGTGGCTTTTAACTTAAAATTCCACAAATTATTTGAAGCTACAATGAAAATTATTCTCTTCATGGAAAGTTCTGTTTTTTTTCATCCAATTTTATGAATCACCACTGTTACAAACCCAGATTTCAAAAATTCATTCACGGAATGAGGGCGTTTCTGGCTCGGCTGCATTTATTGTTCACCCATAATTGCCCAGCAGGCAGCTGGAATCCGCCACAATGCTGTGAGTCTGGCACCACATGTCGGCCAGACCCGGTAAGGATGGCAGTTTCCTTATCTAAAGGACATTAATGAACCAAATGGATTTTCTCCACAATCGACAATAGGTTCTTGGGCATCATGAGACTCTTAATTCCAGAATTTTTTTTTATTGAATTCAAATTCCACCATCTGCCATGGTGGGGTTCAAACCCGGGTTCCCAGAACTTTATCTGGGTCTCTGGACTAACAGTTCAGTGATAATACTTGCAGCTAATTGGACAAGGTTCAACTGTTTAAGGGATTTCAAATGGTGATGTGGAGTCAGGAAATTTCAAATCCTCACTGATTTCAGAAATTGCTAGTTTGGGGCCCTGGAGGTAGGAACTGCACAGTACACCCTCTGTCAGAGCCCAATGACAGAATGCATCTTCAGAATTTCAGTGCTCATTTAGGAATGTCTGGCAACTTGATGTTGCAATTAGTTTTTGATAGGTAATGACCATGAATACTGACAGTTCACCATTCATTCTACTCACTCCCCATCACCACAAAATCTAATCCACGAGGCTAGTAAAATTCAGGTGCGCATTCATTGAGAAATGAACATCAAAAGGAGCCTCTCTCTGTTTTGACTTAATTAAAGAAATTATTGGTCCATGTTTTCACCGCAAAAACAGCATAATGCACATAATTACTAATGACCAAAAGACCCAGCATCTTCTTACAAGTGAGTGATGTAAAATAATTTGCATGAGGAATCCAAATATCATATGTTCAACTCTGCAGAAGACATAAAGTCAAATTGGAGGGTAAACATTGAGAAGGATGCAGACCGACTTCAGTGTTTTTTTTTAGAAACCTTTTTGATTCAATCTGTCCAGTGTTATTACACATCTGTGGGGCAAATGGGATTTAAACACAGGCCTCCTACCTCAGAATTGGGTACTGTACCACACATTGCCAGGCGACCTCCAAAGGTAAGGTTGTCATTGTCCTACCTGACCCTAGCGTCTCTCTCTCTCTCTCTCTCTCTCTCTCTCTCTCTCTCTCTCCATTAGAGAGACACAACCAGTGTATTTAACCTGAGGGTCAGTATACCTCTGGCAAGTTATGAACTTGAGAAGGACAGCTCTTTCTGGTAACCTCAGCTGGTGTGGAAATTGAACCCTCACTGTTGGCATCACTCTGCTCTACAAACCAGCCATCCACCCAACTGAGCTAACTGACCCCAATGATTTGAGCAAATTGAGAGAGTTGACAAATGTATGATAGATTAATAATCATGCGGACAAATGTGACATTCCCCACTTTGGCAGCAAAAAGGTGAAAGTGAGTTAGTATCTAAATGTGATTAGGTTGAGAAAGGGGAAGATGCAATGAGACCTGAGTGTCCTTTTCTACCAGTCACTGAAATCAAAAATGTAGGTGCAGCAGGTGGTGAAGAAAGCAAATGGTGTGTTGGCCTTCATAGTGAGAGGATTGAAGTACATGAGCAGGGATGTCTTGCTGCATTTGTACAGGGACCTGATGAAGCCACACCCAGGTGTATTGTGTTCAGTTTTGGTCTCCTTATCTGACAAAGGATGTTCTGGCATTGATGCAAGTTCAACAATGGTTTACCAGACTGAATTATGACAAGAGACTGAATTGGTTAGGATAATATTCTCCACAGTTTAGAAGAATAATAGGAGCATCTCAGAAGCCAATAAAATTCTAACAGGACTCGACAGGGTAATTGCCACAAGGATGTTTTTGATGACCAAGGGAATTCAGAACCAAAGCTCACAGCCTAAGGACATGGGTTAAACCATTGAGGACTAAGACAAGGAGACATTTTAACCCACAAAATGGTAAGCCTGTGGTGGTCAAAACACTCAATGTTTTAAATAAGGAGTGAGATGCAAATCTCAGGGCTAAACAGATCAAAGGATACAAGGTGGAAGCAGTGACAGGACACCGAGTTGAATGATCAGCTGCGGTCATAATGAATGGCACAGCTGAATTAAAAGGGCCAAATGGCCTACTTCTGCTGTTTTTTTCGATGTTTGTGTGCTCCAACGAAATGCAAATTCCCACAGTGGTTGAATGATTTCTTCAGTTGATAGCTTTGCAAGACCACAACCCTTCCTTCGACAATTTGAAAAATCATTACACTTACACATTAATAATCAATTAAGCTCACTGCAGAAAATTAGGGCCATTACGCAACAACCTAAGGACCTGTTCTTAATAATGTTTGTCTTTCTGCAATGCTCTTCAGGAAGGGAATAAGTGGGTCCACAGAGTCTTATTTCAACAGGCAATATTAAATTACTCTTAGAATATATTTTAAAATAGGTCTAGATCTTCAGGTCTGCAGTTAATTGGAGAGTCTATATGTAATGCAAAAAAATGTCCTTTCACAGGCACAGTGAAAATGTAGCCCAAGGTGAACTAAATGCATAAGACGTTTCTGAAGAATGCAAGTCCACCCAAATTTGCGCACAAAGAAAACTGGCACTTGTAGCCAAATGAAGTTGGTTGGCACACATTGAAAACCATAAAATTCCCTTCTTCAATCATTCAAAAGACCAAAGGTAGCCAACTGAAACAGGATGTAACACAATCAGGATCCAAAAAATAAAGGAAAAACATTTTGTGGATCAACTTCAAGCGTATAAAATTTCCAGGTGGATTTTACAGTGTACTGTTAAGCTATAAAATAACATATAGTTTGGGTAATTTTTCTAATTCTCAAGCCATTAATTATCCCAATCTGCTTCAGAGTTTTATAGGTACTTGCAATTAATGAGAAGCCCTTATTTTAGCAGGCTGGTGTCCTTTGCTGCCAACCTAACTATAAGCACATTCAGATGAGAGTAAATGGTATTTTAAATGTGAGTGTAAGCAATGAGAATCAATTATGCTGTAGAAAAGACTAACTCTATTAATGTTCATTAACTCAAGTGTAAACATAATGTAAATACGGAAAGAGAAAATTACATGAATTGTTTAACTCTTCAATAGAATTGTTAGGTAAACTACAATTAATATTACTAATTTCTACTTTACCTGAAATAACAAGGTGTAGAGCTAGATGAATACAGCAGGCCAAGCAGCATGAGAGGAGCAGGAAAGCTGATGCTTTGGCTCTGGACCCTTCTTCAGAAGAAAATTTTCTGAAGAAGCGTCCAAACCCGAAACGTCAGCTTTCTTGTTCCTCTGATGCTGCTTGGCCTGCTGTGTTCATCCAGCTCTACACCTTGTTATTTCAGATTCTCCAGCATTGGCGGTTCCTACTATCGCTGAATTTTACCTGTCTCCTGCAAAATCCAGCAGCTCAGAAACTTGGTAGTTATGTTATCTTGAGTATAATCAGGGCCCCATTCTGTTGAGCATGTCATTGTTACATCTCAGCTAGCTCTGCGTGGCAAGAGGTTTTTTTTTCATATTGTCCAGGCTGATATAAAACTTTATCACAATTGAATAGAAGCTTATTGGATGTTATGAAGGCATCTATTTTTAACCTTCATTTTTATTAACCAGCATGAACTGCATAGAAGAATCAAAACAGTAAATTGCACCTGCAGTTGGGATGAAAGGGATGCTGGCCTCTGCAGCATCAAAGCACTTACAGTCAGTGATTTCTTCCAATGCAGTTCCACTGAACAAGATTCACAAAGAAGTCTAGCCTGGGCTGCTCTAGCTGTTGTCCCATCTGAAGAATGTCTGCAGGACAATGCGATGACTCTCACACATGCTCATCATCCATTTCAAGGCCTTGGTGAATCCTCCTGTTATCCGAGGCAATGATTCTAAGGATTAAGCAGTGCCATCTGTCTGTGTGGCACAGTACTGATTTATAACCAACATGGAAGGTTGACAGAGAGTGACTATCTGTGGCCCTGCTTGGCCTCAGTTGACTGAAGTGTTGCATTGCAGATACACTAGACAACATATGGCACTCTACCCTCATCTATGACCACACCATGGGGTTCCTGCCCCACTCTCATCTGCGTGCACACAATTATTTGAACAACGTCCTTCAAAAGCACTGGGAAATGAGGCCAGTGGAATCTATCTATGTGGACTATTCACCTTGGCAGCCAAATTCAGATATATCCTGCTCAAGCTTTTGGCACACATTGAAAGTGAGATTACTTATGTGGTTGTAATATTGAGAATTTCTAATTTCACTACATTGCCCAAAACAGGCAGGATTGTGTCTACAATCATGGTGTGGACATTTTAGACCTCAAGGTGGGAGGACTCATGCAGGCGATGGAACCATGGAATGCGATTGAGAATTCAATAGTGATGATAGATATTTCCATGAGTAGGATTGCTTTGTGACATTGAATGTAGTGGTCAAGATTGCTTTCGGTAGGATTTGTGGTCAACACAGGAGATCCAGACTCAGAATGATGTGACAACAGATTTTGATTTGATTTATTGTAGTCACATCAATGTAAGTACAGTGAAAAGCTTTTTTTCTGAGAGCAGTACAGGCATATCATAGCAAACAAGGACAAACAGATCATAGGTTGTTTTGATACAGTGAGGCATCTTTCACCGAACTGTTTTTTTAATGCTTTTGCCCTTTGAAGGCCATCAAAATTGCCTAAAGTGGAACTCTCCCTCCAAAAATGCTCTTACTCTACACACTCGGGAAGTGACTGCCATTTTCCATTTCAATTGCACACTTGTGATTTGGACGAGAATGCAAGGCAACACAAATATTGCTTCAGAGATTAAGTCACAAACTCAATCCCTCAGCTTTGCAACTCCGAAACCTTCATGTTTCTTTCTGCCATGCGTGCCTTGAATACACACATTGATCTTTGATCTGACCCATGTTCCCAAACAGCTGTTTATTTAACTGTGCCTCTCCTTATTTTACCCCCGGCATACAGATTAGTCATGGCAAACATAATAATGCAATGTCTCCCCTTACCACAACTAAGGCATGGAACATGGTAACCATTGATTACCCCTAGTCCCCTCCTGCAGTGTCCATTGCTCTCCCATGCTCTATCATCTCTGACATTGCGATGTCAAGTTTCCTCTCTTTGCAATTCTTATCTCCTCTGCATCCCAGGATGCTACCTCTACTTCACACGACTGACTTACCCGGCATGACTAAGTAAACCCCACATCCCTTGACTTTTAGTGAACAGTCTTCCTGGACTCATTACAGTCCATCTTTCTGATCATTTTTAACAGGGAAATCAGGAAGAGGGGAGTCAGGAAGGCAACAAAGGGGACACGAGATAGCCTCGGATGATGAGGTTAAGGATAATCCGAAGAGATTCTACAAATAGATTGAGGGCTGAAGAGCAATAAAGGAAAGAATAGAGTCCCTAAAGATCAAAGAGGTCATCTATGTACAGAACCAGTGGAGATGAGACAGAAGCTAAATGAATATTTCATATCAGTTTTTACTGTGGAGAAAGACAAGGGGTTAGGTAAGTTGGGGAAATAAATATTGATGTCTTGAAAACAGTCCACATTACAGAAGAGGAGGTGCTAGACGTCTTAAAAAGCATAAATGTAGATAAATCTCCAAGAGCTGATCAAGCATATCCTAGGACATTGTGGGAACCCCAACAGAGATATTTGTATCAACTACTCAAGTGGGTGAGGTGCCAGAGGACAGGAGGGTGGCTAGTGCTGTGTCTTTACTTCAGAAAGGCTGTACGGAGAAGAATGGAAACTAGAGACCGGTGAGTCTGACATCAGTGGTGGGTATGTTGTTGGAGGGAATTCTGGGAGACAGGTTTTACCAGCATTTGAAGAGGCAAGGACTGATTTGGGATAATCAGCATAGATTTGTGCTTGGGAATTTTTTGAGGATGTGAGCAAAAAGATAGATGAGGGCAGACATTGTCTGCGTGGACTTTAGTACGGCCTTTGACAAGTTTCCATGTGGTAGACTGGTTAGTAAAGTTAGATCACAAAGGATTCTGGTAGAACTTACCAAGTGGACACAAAAGTAGCTTAAAGGCAGGAAAGAGAGGGTTGTTTTTCAGACTGGAGGCCTGTGATCAGTGGTGTTCCACAGGGATCAATGATGGGTCTGCCTGCTGTATCATTTCCATTAATGATTTGGATAAAAATATAGGAAGCATGGCATGTAAGTTTGTGGATGACATAAAAATTGGTAGTGTAGAGGACAATGCGGTAAGTTACAAAGGGATCTTGATCGATTAGGCCAATGGGCCAAGGAATAGCAGATGGAGTTTGAAATTGGATAAATGTGAGGTACTGCATTTTGCTAAGACCAACAAGGGCATGATTTATACAGTAACTGGAACACCCCTGGGTAGTGTTGTAGAGCAGAGAGACCTTCGGGTCCAGGTACATCGTTCATTGAAAGTTTCGTAACAGAGAGACAGGGTGGTAAGGAAGACATTTGGGATGCCTGCCTTCATTGCTCTGATCAGAGTTTAGGAGTTGGGATGTCACGTTGTGGTGGGACAGAATGTTGGTGAAGTCTCTTCCGGAGTATTGTGTACAGTTCTTCCTGCCATGCCATATTAAGTGGGAGAGGGTGCAGCAAGGATGTTTACTGAAATTTGAGGGTTTGAATTATAAGGAGAGGCTGGATAAACTGGGATCTTTTTCCAGTGGAGCGTAGGAGGTTGAGGATGACCTTATAGAGCTTTATAAAATCATGAGGTGCACAGACAAGGTAAATAGCAAAGATCTTTTCCCCAGAGTTTAAAAACCAGATGGTACAATTTTATTTTAGGTGAGAGGAGAAAGATTTAAAAGGGACCTGAACATTTTCACACACAGGAATGAACTACCAGTGGACGTGATGGTTCCAGGTCCAGTTCCAACACTTTAAAGATATTTGGACAGGTGCATAAAAAGGAAAGGTTTAGAAGTATAAGGGCCAAGTGCACACAAGTGGGACTAATTTAGTTTGGGAAACTTAGTTGGCATGGACTAGTTGAGCTGTATGATTCCATAATCAATTTTGAAAGAGAGTCTTGGTGAATAAATCACCAGACTCCTAGCAGATCTCTGTGTTCCTCCACCTCAATACAATTAAGTTCTGGATCAGTTGCACAGGAACTGCAAGGCTGGCTGTTGCTGACTCCCAGACTTTAGTGAAACAGTGCCTTGATGATGGAAATCGCAAGCAGCTAACTGGTCATGTCAAGGCCTGGAGTGAGGTTGGACAATTTTCTTAGCTTACTACGTTGGTACAACTTAACAAAACACAGCATCGATTTGACTCAGAACTTACCTTAGATTCTGAGACTTGGCTGTTTGGGTGAACCATACGCAACGTACTTGCCATGTAACTTCCCAGCATATGCTGCAGGTCTTACACTGAGACCACATGGTGCCAAAAAGCAACAGTTCCACCACTTTGACTGACCACTGCTGACAACCATGAGACGCAGTCTGACTTTGGGTCAGTGATATGAGGCAAGGCAATACAGAAGGAGTGAGAGATTTGAAGGTCTGAATGAAGCAGCAAAGTGCAAATAGGCAAGGAAAGGCCTGGCAAAGGTGCTATGAGCATCCAATTAGGGGCAAATTGAGTGAGAAAGAGCTAAGACATGAGATTTGTGATTGGCCCTTATTGGCAGCAGCACTGCAATGCAATATGTCAGTTGTAAAGTACAGTCACAAAGTGGGCACCTGTATTTTAAGTGAGTCAAAGATCATGTGAGTCATGATGCAGTGAGGCTGGTGCAGACGAATGTCAACAGCCATGGAGACAAGGGGCTGTGGGCAGTGATTACACATGGAGCATGCCTTGAGATGTGGAGGGCTGCTGGAGAAGAGGAGGGCTGAGTGTAAATGACATTTGCTGGAGTTACTCGGTATACGTTCTGTCAGGAGTTGTCACCATCCAGTTTCTCCATGCTCCATGGGCAGATAGTAAGTTTCACATTAAATCAGACAAGATTAGGTAATAAAGAGATGTAAATGCACAGAAATGGGCTTCTGGTGGCTTACTTGTGAGAATCTTAACTCGCTGTTCAAAACTTGGTCAGAAAATCTTAATGCTTTCCCCTCAATATTGCTACATTTGTACCTCATTGCCCACGTAGGAAGGTAGCAGATAGGAGCCAGGCTTTGGGCCCAAACCTTGACTTGCCTGCTCCTCCGATGCTTCTGAGCTGTTGCATTTATCCAGCTCCACATTTACTGACTCCAGACATCATGCCATGTCTGCTTTATGACGGTTCTCAGAGGAAGGTTCCTACGTACTTCAGAAATAAAAGTCATCTTCCATTTCACCTTCCCAAGTAACACCACGGGTAATATTTCCTTATTGATGATATCAAAGACATTTAGCTCCTGGGCAAACCTTCTTATTTTCTCGGGTTGAATGGTGAGCTGCACTAGCAAAGGTGACTAGCCCTTTAGCAGCTGCTAAACTCACTCTACCTTGTCTGTGAGCCATAACTCCTTATGTGTACATTAAAGCTGTGCTGGTAACCCTGAAATGATCTGACAAACTTGCATCTGAATATATTCTCCAACTAACCAAACGAGTTCCATTGATTGCAGTTGTTTCAAATATGTTCTTGATTCTTCAGTATGAATATGCAACCATAGTGACTGAAAACAAAGATAGGTGGAGGGGCAGGGAGCATTGAAGAAGCAGGGAGGCTGCAGAAGGACTTGGACAGGTTAGGAAAGTGGCAAATAAGTAACAGATGGAATATAATGTTAGAAAATGTGAGGTTGTGCATTCTGGAAATAAGAAGAGATGCACAGACTATTTTCTGATGTTTTGTTTTAAAGGCAGCGGCCCATATCTATCTGAGACAGAAACTGAAGATACTGGTGAATGTGTTATCCTAGACCGTGGATCTCTCATGAAAAGGTAGCTTTCCGTGTTCTTCACCTCCATTTCAACAGGATGCAAGAGAGGGAATTTGTTCTCATTGTTATTCTGATCAGATTAAAGTTTACCTCAATTAATTCTTACTGACATGTCCAGCCCCAAAGGCATTATACTGACCTTAATACCAAGCATAAACTTCTGTTTTTTCATGCATTACACTTAGACATTTTACTAATCAGTTCATGTATAAATCTCCAAAGTTGAAAAAGGATGGCTTTGTTTCAACCATGATATCAAATGCATCTGATAATGGCAGTGAGGTGCAGGTGGTAAATGGATATCCCCTGGAGCTCAGCACTTTACTGTGCTAGAAAACCAACTGGCTTTATCAAAGGACTAACAAGCAGCTAAGTTACATTGAATGAGGCTTGGCTGAGAGAACCAGAAAGATGTATATTTGCAGGGAATAAGCGAAATGTGCTGCCATAAGCTGGGAGATCATTGTAAGAGCTCTCGTGTTCTCCTCATCAAACAGAAACTTTCCAAGAAAAACAAAAGTAATCAAGCAGCTCCCTGAATAGCAAGTGGGCATAATAAGAGCACCACCGGAATTTACACGGCCATGCACTGTTTGCAGAAACCTGTGGTCCATCACAGAACAAGTGACAAGTTTTTGGTGATGTTCATGTGCCTCTGAGTGTAGAAAAACAGGGTTCCCTGTGTCTTACTTTAAACTTGAAGATGCAATTGACAGGCAGCTTTCCATTTTGTCACAAGCAGCTAGGGATTATCTGTAGAGTTACACTTAACCAACTCGCCAGAGAATTGAACTGGAAATCACTAAAAAAAAACAACAGCAGCCAATCAGTGCAGAAGCGTTTAAAATAGACCTTTCTTCTAACAACAAATGAATTGTTCACAGGATGAAGGCACCACTGCCTAGGTCATCATTTATCACCCATCCCTAGTTGCTCTTTAGAAGATGGTGGACAGTTGCCTGCTTGAACCACTCAAGTTCTTGCAGTACAGGCAAACCCAGAATACTGTTAGGAAGGTTTGTTGTAAGATTTTGCCCCAGTAATAGTGAACAAACAGTGATATATCTCCAAGTGAAGATGGTTTGTGGCTTAGAGGTGAACTTGCAGGTTGATGGCATTCCCAAGCATCTCGTATCATTGTCCTTCTGAGTGGTCTAAGTTTAGAAGGTAGAGTAGAAGGAGCATTGGCAAGTTACTTGTTAACTGGTGCATGTTGCTGCGTCTCTGCATCAGAGTGAACATTGAAGGTGTTAGATGGGATGCAGATCAAAACAGGTGCTTTGTCTTCGATGGTGCCAAGTCTCTTGAGTTTTGGTGGAAATATACTCATCATGGGATTTGGTAAGTATTCTGTCATACCACTCTTGACTTCTGCCTTGTGGGTAGGCATCAAGGAGACAGAAGGTGAGTTACTCAGCACTGAACTGTTGGTGTCTGACCTGCTCTTACAGCCACGTATTTAACAACTGGCTGGTCCAGTTCAAAAAGTCCTGACTGTCATTACAGTTACCTCCACGACTTTGTCAAGAGGGCAAAAGAGTCATAGATTGGGGTGACTGAAGCACAGATTTATGTGGGTTTGAGCAATGATAAAAGGTTGAAGCAGAGATAGGGGGCATGTACTATGACTGAGGTAGAAAAAGTATCATCGTAAAAACAATCCAATTTAGAATGCAAGTTTGAGATTATGGTCATGATGTAGAGGTGCTGGCGATCGACTGGGGTGGACTAAGTCAGAAGTCACACGACACCAGGTTATAATCCAATCTGTCAGATTATAACCTGGTTTCCTGTGGCTTCTGAGATAATGGTCAGCATAGATGATAACTTGCAGTTTACGAGTTAATAGGATGAAAATGAGAATTCAGCCTCTGGGCCCGGTTGTTTTCTTCTTAGCGTTCTTCGAAAAGCACTAAATTATTGTGGGGGTGTGAATCTTTGAGTTGAAGGGACTTTGTACTTTTGTTGCAAAACGTATACTCCACAAATGGGATGCCTTAAGATATGCTCTCTTTCAATAAAATACAGGTTACTGAGGGAAAACAGAAAAAGACCTTTTTTTTCAAAATGCCCCACAGTGGGGGAGGGAGCTGGTTTGAGCATACTGGGAGCAGTGACCAACACCAAATCATAAATATGTTTGGCATATATTGCATCAATTTAGTTTTGGACAATCTCAGAGTAAGTAAGGTCTGCAAGTGTTACAAGCATGGCGAGATTAGCACCCTAACGTATGACATAGGTTTTCCTGCTTCTCAGACTTGCTCAGAATTGTGGCAGTCAATTTAGCACATATTGCAACTTGCACTGGAGGAATGTTCTCAGAATCAAAGTCCTCTATTCCGTAACTAGACTAGTTAAACAACTGGCCAAAATCTTGGCAGATATAATGTGGGGAATTGTGAGCTTATGTACATCGGCAGGAAGAGGTAATGCAGAAGATGGATTTGGGAGCCACTGTCCGTAAATCACAAAAAGCTAATGCCCAAGTTCAGTGCACACTAGGGAAGGCAGGTGAAACATCGGCCTTTATTGCAAAGAGAATGGAGTACACAAGTAGGGAGGTTTTAATAAAACTCCCCAAGGTAGTAACCAGATCATAGCTGGAATATTGTAAGCAGCTTTGGTTTCTTATCAAATGGAAGGCACATTAGCACTGAAGGTACCCCAGAGCAGGTTCACTAGGTTAATACCAGGTATGGAAAGACTATCTTGTGAAGAGAGGTTGAGTAGATCTGGCCTGTACCTATTGCAATACAGAAGAATGACAGGTGACCTAACTGAAAGGCACAAAATTCTGAGGGGAATGGACAGGGTAGATGGAGAATAGTTGTTTCTCCTTGTGGGGGAGTCTAGAAGTAGGGGACATAATTTCAGAATAACAGGTCACACATTTAAGAAAGAGATGAGGAGAAATTTCTTCTCTCAGAGGGTCATGAATCTGTGGAATTCTTTACCACAGAGGGCATTTGACGCTGGGTCACTGAGTATACTTAAGGGTGAGATAGATAGATATTTCATTCATAAGGAAATCAAGGGTGATAGAAAATGACAGCAAAGTGGAGTTGAGCATTAGCAGATTTGCCTTGATCTCATTGAATGGTGGATGGGTTGAATGGCTTATTTTGCCCTTATGTTACATGGTCTTACGACTTACAATTAGGATAAATATTTTGATTCAATCACCAAAATTGTCTCACATTTCTGGCACCGCTATCCGGAATAACAAAGACTTTCACCAGGTTCTTTAACAAACTTGAAAATAACTCACTTATTATAAAATGAAAGTTATTCCCAGTGGTCTGTGGAATAGAATAACAACAGGAACAGAATTTATAATTCCTATGTGCAGTGGGTTACATGGAAGCATAGTGAATCCCCATATGATTCATTGAATAATCTCACTCCACGGTTTATTATTGACCTATGCAGAGCCTGTAGATTGCTGATTTATTCCAGATGAGTTAATTGATGACAGACAGGCCTGGGTAAGAGTATTGAAACTGACACCAGTGCTCCTAGGACAGTCCGAAGACAGAGAGAAAAAAATAAAGTTTCCACTCGTGGTGTCATATGAGTCCTCCTGACACATATACACATATATATAGGCTTGGTTAATATACGTTAAGCAGGTTAAGTGTGATGCACCCTCACCACACTGTCTGAACTCACTTCGGAAGAAAGGCGACTGGAAAGGATATTGTCACAGAGATAGCAGGAACTGCCAATGCTGAAGAATCTGCGATAACACAGTGTGAAGCTGGATGAACACAGGAGGGCAAGCAGCATCAGAGGAGTAGGAAAGCTTGATGTTTATTGAATAATCTCACTCCACGGTAGAAGTAAGGTCGTGACGCGAAACGTTAAGCTTTCCTACTCCTCTGATGCTGCTTGGCCCCCTGTGTTCATCCAGCTTCACACCGTGTTATCTCTGGAAAGGATATTGGTTGTTTTGTCAAAACTGACCAGTTTCAAGGAGATAAACTAAGACAGAATTATAATTGCTCTTTAATGATTTACACAGATATAATCAGAAAACTCAAAGTCAATAATTGTTGAAAAATAGGACAGGCATGATAACCTGAAAACAAACATTGTGACATTGCTTTCTAGCTGAACTCCTCTGACAGTGAGTAAAAGGTTCGAAAAGGAGCTCTTCAATTTGATGTGACTTTGATGATCAGCATGTCAATGAGAGAGAGCAAGGAGACCTTCCTACAGTCAGCCAATAAAAGAGGAAAGTGATCCCTTGGTCATGGTTGCGGACAGCAAGTTCATGGAGCTCGAGTTCATCATAAATTCTCAGTGGCACTTTCAGGAAAATGGGAAACATTGAATAACTATTTAGAACAACTGCATCCCCTTCACCCAAATAGCTTTTGGCATGACCCTCGCCCTGTATAAGTTTCTCTCACCTCATACAAACTTCACTCAGCCTCATCATTTTTAAGGTTGGAAAGGAACAACATGTTTGTGTAAAGTAATGTCAAGATGGCAATGTAGGCACATCACTATACATATAAATCTTTCTGCTGTCATCGGGAAAGGTTCAATAGATAACCAAACTTGTCTGGATTTCAACCAATTCACTGAAAAACAGCTCAGGATCACTATACATATAAATCTTTCTGCTGTCATTGGGAAAGCTTCAATAGATAACCAAACTTGTCTGGATTTCAACCAATTCACTGAGAAACAGCTCAGGCTTGGTAATTTCACACATGCTGGGAAAAGAACACTAATTCCTGTTGCTTTTGCTGCAATAAACATAACTTGACATTTCTCAAAATGCAACTCACAGGATTTCTTTCATATTTCAGTTTAAGTACTTCACTTAATGTTAGAACTGCGAGGAAGAAGTATCTAAAATTATTTTAATCGTTTAATTATTTGAATGATTCTCACCTACTAAAATCAGTCACATTAAATAATAAATGTGGTTTGTAACCTGGTACTTTCACCATCTATACTATATCTTTAAACAATGTATCTAATATTGATGTTTGTTTTGCGTTATAGTGACAGTTTCTGCTTTAAGCACATGACCTATTTGTTGAGTAGAAGCAATCAGCAGGAAAAAAAAATCAAGAAGGATTAAAATAACTGCGAACTATTCTAGATGCTGGGAATCAGATATATGAAGAGAACATGTTGGGAAAGCTCAGTAGGTCTGTGGAACAAGAAACAGAATAAATGCACTACGTTTTCCAGGGACTGGTAATCTCACATATATTGCCATTCTAGTTCTTCTTGTTTTTACAACAAAAGGAAACTGCATTTCAGTGAGGAGTTTAAGATCAGGGTTCCATCAAATATACAGAGCTGGGCTTCAATTCTGGAAGTTACTTTGCAACCCAGAACTGTCATAAGAAGTCCAAACTGGTGGGGATGGCGTGCTGAGTCCAGCAAGCCAGCGTGTGAAGGATGGCGTGTATGAGGGAGAAAATTACGATAGTTTCAGGTCAGTTAAATTATGAACCAAGGGGTCAGGTTGGGTCTAGAGAGGGGAGAGATGGTTAGGTCATGGATGAAGTGTTGGTCACACCCCACTGGGGTGCAAGAAGAAGAGAGAGAAGAAATAGGGTCAGGTCTGCAGTGGAGGGGTTGCAGGGGTATGGGAGTGGGCGACGTCTGGTGGAGGGTTGACCCATGACTGTGGGTACGTGTGTGGTATTTGGTTGCAGGTGAGTGCTGGGGGAGCAGGGGGAAGGCTGCTCAGGTCCCAGATGTCAATGCATGGTTTGCGTGTCGTAAAGGCCTGGGGCAGGCTTAACTGGTGGCGTGAGAGGTCATTGTCTGTAAAGGCACATTTCACAGTCTAATTCCCAATGATGTATGTACGTATCTGTCAACTGTTTCACAGAACTGATGATTGCTGGGAAAACATTGGTTTATATCCAGAAAATAGGGAGGTGGGTGGGGTAGGGAGTAAACTTCGGATAGAGCCTAAAGAGAGAGAAGAACAGTTGGACAGACAAAGGAGTTGATAACGATGCAGTTGGGAGGGTGAATAGTTGTTACTGGGGACTATTAGTGAATAACAACAGGTAGTGTGTAATGGCAGGCAATATGACAACAAGACCTAGTGTGTGAGGTGAGGACATTGGAGAGTTTGGGCCCTAAAATTATTAAACCCAACACTGAGTCCTGAAACTGAAATGTTGTTCTTCCAGCTTGTGTTTGGCTTTGCTGGAACACTGCAGCAAGCCAGGGACTGACATGTTAGCAAGAGAACAGGGTTGTGTGTTAAAGTGGCAGGCAATAGGTAGCTCAGGGTCTTTTATGCAAGCAGAATGTAGATGTTCTGTGAAGCGATCACCAAGTCTATGCTTCGTTTCCCCAATGTACAGGAGACCACATGGTGAGCAGCAACTATTTCTTCACCTAGAAGGTATGTTTGGGCCCTTGGACAGTAGGGAGTGAGGAGGTAAATGGGCAGGTGTTGCACCTTTGCCGGTTGCAGGGGAAGGTGCCGTAGGGCTGTGGGGAGGTGTCGGGGGTGAAGGAAGTGTGGGTCAGGGTCGCCCAGAGGGAACGATCCCTGTGGAAGACGGACAAGGGAGGGGAGGGAAATATGTGTCTGGTGGTGGAATCGGTGCCTGATGATCTTCTGGATGTGGACACTGGGTGCAAGGATGTATAGTCCAGGTTGCTGTGGAAGTCAATGGGCCCACAGATATGTGGACTACACATCCTTATACTCTGCTTCCTGTAAGGACTCCATGTCACTCTCTCTGTTCCTCCGTCTCCATCGCAAATGTTCAGATGATGCCAGCTTCGACAAGGGAGCCTCCTAAATGTCCACCTTCTCCCTCAACTGAGGATTCCCCAGCTCCATTGTCGACAGGGCCCTCAAACGACTCCGACCCATCTCTCGCACTTCTGCCCCTCATCCCTTCTCTTTTCTCCCGCAACAGCGATAGGGCTCCCCTTGTCCGTATCTACCATCCCACCAGGGTCCAAAACCAGAAGATCATCAGGTGCCATTTACAGCATCTGCAGTTCTTCCAGTTTTACCATTGGAATCAAGGTTTACAAGCCAGGGACATGGCTTTCTTGTCATCTCAGAAGGCCTCTTGGTGAGGTCCCTCTTTCAAAAAGTCATTAAGTGATGCACCCCTCATTAAGACGGGGTGGGGCATGGTATCTGTAGATCAGCCCATGTCATTGCTTCATATCCTCCACCTTATCCTCTCCCACAACCCCATTCCCGCTTCCTCAGCTGTGACCTGAGACCGTTAGCAGCACAATATCTCCTCCTGAGTGCATTCCTGGATGGAGCCATCTCTCCAAGTCATACTTCCTGGAAGTGAGAGAGATTCTTGCTTTCACTTGGTTGACAACCGGCAGGGATAGGGATTATGTCTCCAGGATTCTGAATGCAACACTGACCAGTGAATGCAATCTTGACCAGCTCCTAACTCCCTGGATGCAATGAGATTTTTAATTGACTCTGAAATTGATGGGCTGAAGATATGTCAATTACAATACAGTAGCTTGCACCATTGTGTTTTCTCTTCCCTGTTGCTGCCTGGTGTGCTTAGGACTCTAATCATTTTCTGTTTTTATTTCAGCAGGATTAAAACTCAATTTGAATTAAATACAGTGATAGTTGATTTTCTATCTGGTTCTTAATTGAAAGTGCTACAAGTAAAGTAAATCACACTTTGTTGTAATTGGAGTGTAAGGTGGAAAGTGATAAGGACATGAAAATTAAGCAGCATAATAGAGTTCAATGTCAATTACAATAGCTGCACTCTTAACTAAAATGCATAAATGAATATTTTGGGTGGATTTGTTGTCAATAATTTCAATTTTTATTCTACATAAATGAATGTTATTGAAACCTTAAAAATTAATAGTCGAATCTATTTTTGAAGTAATCTCTCAATTTGAATAATAAGCTCAAAGAAGTAACATACAATATCTAACATAAGTCAATAACATTACAACCGTCATGGCTTGTCCAGTGAATTGATTGCACTGTTCAAACACAACTATCAGTGGCATGATTCAAACCTGAAATGCAACAGCGTATTCCCACAATCTAAAATTTCCACATGACACAAAAATAACAGGAAAAAGAAACTATGAAGGAAGTTTACAGATGTCACTTACCAGCCTCATTTCAGATACCATTTTCCCAAAATGTACAAGAGACTGACAAAGTAACTGATAATTATTTCCAAGTTGAAAACCAATTTTGTCATTCAGAAAAACTGTCCAGTGACATTATTGGTACTATTTCCAATAATACCAATTGGTTCTGCAGAATACCTGGCGAAATCTTTTCTCTCAGCACATTTAGAACAGAACTGGTAAACAAAGGATGGATGCTGTTGTTTGTGGTCTGCCTCTTGCACTTTATTAGCAGGAGGTAGAGACTTATTGGAGCAATTTTAACTTAAGCCCTTCCAATAATACATAAAAATTACACTGTTCACTTTGTGCATTTGTTTTCAGCCTGCCTTGGAAGGATGTTTTTGTTAATAGCTACTGCATGTCTGTGAAACTTATGGGAGGCTCCTGATTTTCAGTAGACAGACTGTAGATGTCTTTGTAGGATATTCTTTATCAGCTCTAGGCCTTGCAGGCTCTGCTTCAGACTGCACTACATTGTTATGGTTGCAAAAGTCTGGAATGACTGAAGCGACAGCAAAGGTACTGGCCGTGGGTCATGTTTGAATACTGTTATTCAAAAAGAGGCCTGGGCAAGACTTAAACGCTGATAACTCCCTTGGTGTGATGCAATGCCTACAGCTGGTTGGCACAATAACAAACAAGAGAGTCGTGACTTCAGTTGGAGCGTCCACCGCAATGTTCACATGTTTGGTGGCTTTCAACTTTTTGCGATGTAAACTGCGACATCAACCTTACAAGTTCCTTATAAATGAGTCTGGAAATGCAGTCATTGAGCTAGCCACCATTTCTACCCTTCAACAGATGAATCCCAAGCTCTGCATGAAGGCTGTTGTCAAGTTGGAGCTGGACTCCTCAAATGTTCCTTCGGGTGATATGTGGGTGTCTGGCAGGTCTGCCAGTGCATCACCATCAATGCAGCTACACCCGCTTTATTCAAATGAGGCCAAACATAGCTGCTGCTCTTAATTGTAAGGCTTCAATGAATGGTCAATTGGCAGTTTTGGGGACAGCAAACAGAAAGAGAAGAGGTAGACTGAGGGCAAGGGGGATGGAGTGAAAAGCAGGAAGCCTATGGTTATACTATCTGCAGTTTGTACGCTATACCAGAAAGTGGGAAAATGCACGATGGGATTGAGAAGGGGGAAGAAGTCACAAAGGCATCATCCTGAATGTTCTTGGAAAACAGGATGTTACAGCCTCATTCATGCCTTCTCCATGGTGTTGGGAATAATCTCTGTTGGAGAGCTCAGGTGATGGATTCACGACTGTCCTAATTTGTGACTGCCCTATCCTGTTAGAGGATCCCTTTCAAAAGGGAAGGAGAATTTCAGTGAGTTTCCTGTAATATGACTGAATGACGTGTCCACAGTAGCTGAATAGATAGTGGTATACGAAAACAGCAAGAAATGAGTTTGAGAATGGTAGCATTGGTACATGTGAGATTGAGGAGTAGTAACTGAGTGATGTCCAAAATCCTGATTTCTTGACACTGCTGATGGGTATGTGATAGGTTGATGCACTGAGCTGCCTACAATGTTGTTGTTGTATGAAGTAGGAAATGTTACTCCAAGAGGCAATCATTGACCTTGAACATGTGAGAAATGTCATCGGCCTTCTTCTGGTATGACTGCAAGGTTCTCAGTGCGAATTCTGGAAACTGACCCAGCTTAATTTTCCTCTCAAGTTGTGACTCGGAGAGCAGGGACTTCTGTTGCGAGAACATAGCACTCTGTTCTTTACAACTCCCATGTAAATACCTCAAGTGCCACATCAGAAAAACTCTCTCTTGCCAGTTGTTCCACATCCTGTGCTTTTACTTACAACCAATTCTTTCACGGACAGTCTGCACAAAGATTGCAGCTCCATAAAATGCTGTGAAAATGCTCTGTGCAAAGAGGTTTCTGTAAAAAGAGAGCAGCTTCCCTTAAAACTGCTTTTGGGAAGTGCAACGTTAACTGTGTGAGACAATTACTGATGTGGATCTGTTGAGTCCTCAGCCAGACAATATGTTCCCATTTGGGCAACACACTGGAATCATTCAGTTCAGGAGACAGCAGGAAATAAACTCAGTGACCACCTTATGGGATGGTGCTGCACTTTGTAAGCACTGTGATTCCCAAGCTCAGAGGTAGGACCTTGTCAGTTTTTTCTTTGTATCTTTAGGGCAGGATAGTCAAGATTCAGAATATAAACTTTGAACAGCGCAACTTTAAAAATTCTTAAGGGCAGAGAAATTGTCAGGGGAGTTTAACCATGATTGTAGGATTGAAAGAAGAAAGCCACAAAGCTACGGTGTAGCAGCACCCATGAAAAGGAACAGAAAGAATCTCTTCGGTACCACCACATCAGCACTCATCATGCCCGCTGCAATTCAAAAAAATACAAGCTTTTTAAGGGTGATCTCACAGTGTCAAATTCTGAGAGTGGTACAGGAGTTCAGTTTATTCCCAGAGTGCCAAAAATCTGCCAACTGTTTCGAGCAATAAATCACCCTCATAATTCATTGCACATTAGCGACATGAACCAGATTGATCTCAAAGAGGTTTACTTCCCACTCCTCTTCCAACACATATCAGCAGACTGGTGACAGTTTGAGAACTGAACTATTTTCAGACCAGCTGAAGCAGCTGTCCACGACTAGTCAGTTTGTGCCCTTGTCATTCCGATAAAAAAAACCTTGAGAAGTTGTCAAATTCTGAATGTGCTAGAGTAAAAAAAAACCCAAGTAGAGGCCTTTCCACCAGATAATGCAACAATAGTTGAGCTCCAAGCAATTTTTCTGCAGAGATCCGGATTATTGAGTTTAATTCTAAAGATGGTACCCTTGTGAAAATATGAATATTTAGGAATAGAATAATAAATCAGAGACCACATTCAGGAAAACTGAGACAAATCTTTCCTTATTTAAAGGAGAAAATAGCTTGAAATAATTTTCATCCCAACAGCTTAATGTTCAGAGATTAAGTGGCACACTTCTATATCACATCAATGTTTGAAAACGGCTCTCAGCCTTTTGAATAACTTGTGTCATTGTGATGATGTGCTCAAAATATATCTTCTGTGGTTGCAGCCATCGCAACAACATGTGTGTTTCATTGGAGGTGGAATGGTGAGAAGGTGCAGTTTCCTGGAGCTCAATGACACAGCGTGCATCAGTTCCAATAGCAAGATGGCTGCATTTCAACGGACAAGCTAATCACTTCAGGATGAAGCTGTCTATACTGTGGACAGCAGCCGTGTGCTTGTGGAACTGAACTAGTGACACAAAAATACTGGACTTCTCTTCTCAGAATTGTTAAGTTAAATAATGCAGTAACTTGCAGGTAACCAGCCGAAAGCAAACATCAACGTCCAGACTGCAGAATGCTTGAGCTTTGCACTGTGTGAGTGACTTTTCGTGACTTCAGGCCAAAGGACAGGTAATAAACATTATTTCACCAATACTGATGCCCATATTGCAAGAAAAGGAAAGAGAGACCAAGTTGATGTTAACAGAGGAATCTTAAAATCTACTATACCAGAAAGACATAAGGAACTGGAGAAGGTGGAGGGAATTTGTCTCTTTCATGTTGCTCTGCCTTTCAATGTAATTATGACCTTTTTCGAACCCTGACTTCACTTCCTGTTCTACCCAAAATTCCTTTGGTATCTAAAAATGTATCAGTCTGTTTTTATTAAATGCAAACATCCCAGAGGGCAATGGATGCTCAAAGATTGGTCAAATGCTGAGGTCAGCTGACTGTACAACCAAACTTCGAGCAATCATGATTACATCATTTGCAGGTGAGCAAGTCAACAGACACAACTTTCTCCAATTATCAAATAACCCGAAAGTACATTTAAGCATATTGTTTCGTTCAGCAATTATATCTGCTGCACTGTGTACACGACATAACCCGGAGAAAATGATTCATCCAGAATGCTCTCAGATATGTACAAACTTTCAACATGGTGTGCTTAGAAATATTTCAAATCAGAGTTGATAAATGAGTGTCTCTCGAAGAACAATTCAACTTTAATCATTCAAATTAATTCTAAATGCAGTAACACAGAAAGAAACACAGAATTTATCCACAGATTAATTGAAGTGAAACAATTAGAAAACTGCTGATGTCTCTTTCCATCAGCTATTTTAAGGCTTCATTATGATGATGCCATTTGAAATCAAACAAACTTCTGCTGAATTAAAAATTCATGTCATGCATTTGAATGCTTCAGAAGAGCGAAAAAAAATAGTGAAAAGGTCAAACTTTGCCAGGAAAATTTCTAATCCTTCCAGTTTTCGAACACTTTTCAGTCTTTTTATCTCTATTTAAAGACCACATTACTGCAACTTTAGTGTAGTCTATTTGCATTGTCCAATTGAAATGCAGCTTTAGACTGCAATTGGAAGAAGATTTTTGTCAAACTGAATATTTCTTGATAGGTTTTATTCTAAATCTCATGATACTGAACATTAGTTGGGAATACAATAAGGGCCCATGGTGTTAGAGGCAAGGTACTAGTGTGGACAGGAGATTGGCTGTCTGGCAGAAAGCAGAGAATGGGGTTAAAAGTGTCTTTCTCAGGATGGCAGCCAATGACAAGTGGCATTCCAAAACTTTACACTTCATACATTAATAATCGAGATGAAGAAACTGAGAGCGTTCTGGCAAAGTTTGCGTACGATACAAAGATAGGTGGAGGGACAATGAGAATCGAGGATGTGGGGAGGCTGCAGAAGGATTTGGACAAGTTAGGAGAGTGGGCAAAGAAGTGGCAGATGGAAATACAACATGGGATAGTGTGAGGTCATGCACTTTAATAAGAAGAATAAAAGCATGGACAATGTTTTAAATGGGCACAAAATTCATAAGTCTGAAGTCCAAAGAGACTTGTGAGTTCTAGTGCAGGATTCTCTCAAGGTAAACTTGCAGGTTGAGTCAGTACTGAGGAAGGCAAATGCAACTTTGGCATTTATTCTGAGAGGACTTGAATATAAAAGCAGAGATGTACTTCCGAGGCTTTATAAGGCTCTGGTCAGGCCACATTTGGTGTATTGCTTGCAATTTTTGGCCCCATATCTCAGGAAGGATGCATTGGCCCTGCAGACTCAGAGGAGGTTCACAAGAACGGTCCCAGGAATGAAAAGCTTAACATATAATGAATGTTTGAAGGAGGATCTAATTGAAACTTACAGAATACTGAATGGTCTGGACAGAGTGGATGTTGGGAAGTTGCTTCCATTGGTAGGAGAGACTAGGACCAGAGGGAACAACGTTAGAATAAAGGGAAGACTTTTTAGAACAGAAATAAGGAGAAACTTCTTCAACTAGAGAGTGGTGAATCTATGGAATTCACTGCCACAGAACGCTATGGAGGCCAGGTCATTGAGTATATTTAAGACGGAGATAGACAAATTCTTGTTTGTCAAGGGTTACCGGGAGAAAGCAGAACAATGAGTTTGAGAAACTTACCAGCCTTGATTTATTGGCAGTGCAGACACAATGGGCTGAATGGCCTTATTTCTGCTCCTGTCTAAGTGCACCAATAGCCATCAGCAGGTAGAGGAACACCAGCCTGTGTGTGCCTTTAAACTGGTCATGGCATCATTGAATTTCTAAGTCACAACATTCTTGATCCCATTTATATTTAGCTTTCAGAAACAAATTTCAAAACTCACATTTCTTTTTTAAAAGAAAAGAACAAGGAGGAAGAGACTTTTCCGAAACATTTCAACCTCACAAGGGGTGATGTTTATCTCTGTTACCATCATGGGCAGCTATGCTCCATGGAGCCATCTGAAATGTCTTAAGTAGTTTATCCAATCCTTCTTAGATAACAAGGTATAGAGCTGGATGAACACAGCAGGCCAGGCAGCATCAGAGGAGCAGGAAAGCTGATGTTTTGGGCCTGGACCCTTCATTTCTGAAGAAGGGTCCAGTCCCGAAACATCAGCTTTCCTGCTCCCATAATGCTGCCTGGCCTGCTGTGCTCAGTCAGCTCTACACCTTGTTATCTCAGACTCCAGCATTGACAGTTCCTACTCTGTCCAATCATTCTTATTGTTATCAGTCTTAGTTAATGATCTCGAGAGGGAAGGATGATCACATGAAGCCTATGCTTGAAAATAGGGCCAATCTTAAGAAACAGTAAAGTGTTATTTAATTACATTCTGCCTGAGATACACAATTGTCTCTTGTGAGACATCAGGCTCAAGTGTAAACACACATTATTCATACCAGAACAAGCACCACCTAAACACTTACTTCTCAGGAACAATTCTTTATTTCCTGGTGGATGGAGTTTATATAGTCATCAGTTAACATTTTCAGATATAGTCTTATATACTTATATACTTATATAGTCTTATATAGCAATTATACGATAGTGTAAATCGGTTCCTTTTTTGGAAAGCACTCTGATTGATCCAGGAACAGAAGAAGATTAAGAACATGCAGGGGAAAAGAAGGACAACACAATGTTAAAAAAAGTCCTGGTTTTAATCTGCATTTTCCTACTTTCTCATTTAGTCATGATTGATCATTCTAAATGTAAATTATACCAAATATTTTAATAGTTTTTGGTCAAATTAGTAAATTTAGTAATATCTTAACGCATTTTAACAATCCTGTTCATTGCCTACTTCACAAAAAATCCTAACCATGTTAAATGTGGTGTCTAATAAAAATGTTCACAACTGAAAAAAAGGAATGTTTGAAAAGTTCAAAATCCCAACTATCATTTGATGTTTCCATAAATTCCACTCAGACCAAGGTTAACTCTTAACAGCACGTCCTGATATCTTTAAGTGTTTGATAGCTTTTTTTACGATGCATTCACATTGTCACCAACGTGTAGACATTAAAAGAAATTCTCCCCTTGTCTTCCAATGCCCCATTGACATTTAATTGCAGCAGTATTGAGGAGTTTGCATCTATATTTGTCCTTTGCATTAATAGAGCTGGACAAATTATTTTGCCAAATGTATCAACGTTTTTCATCTCACATGTCACCTATAATTTTGTTAATAATATGGTACATTCTGAACAAAACATGTACACAGCCTCTGAATATGAGGAAATACATTTATAACTACAGCAGTGTAAAAAATATACATGTGCAAATACACAGTGCTCAATATTCCCTCTCTTTTGAAAAATGAATTATAGAATTTAAAAGTACACCAAAATTCTGTCCATTACACGTCAGCAGTTGTTACATTTTAATCAGCAAACAGAAATGAGGAAAGGATTGCTTCCCAAAATCCTTCTGCTGGCTTTTTATCCCAAAGTCAACTATTAATTGACAATAACTAGGTGCTCAGGAAATTAGCTCGTGGACAAGTTAAGACAGGGCTTTCAATATAGAAAATAATACTTTCTTGGCCATTAAGGCAAGATATCTGATACGAAAAACTGCTCCTTCATTTCAGCTGAAAATGCCATCAGAAAAACAGATGATACATCTGAGTCCATCATTCATTGCTGACACATATCACAAAATCAAAACTGTCCAGTCATTAGGCAGAATTTTTTTAAAAAAAATGTGAGTGTGGGTGTAATTTTCCAAAGCGTGCTGTTGATAGGCAAAACTCCTTTCTGTCGCAAATCCAGAAAAATAGTCTTTAAATTTTACGCAAAACAAAAGCAAGATTAATTTTGAAAATTATTCATTGCGACTTACATGCAAATTCAAACTTGGCTGCTTTGCTCATGATCGTGCCAAACAAATTTGTTGCGAAGCACTGATAAGTTCCATAATCCTGGGCCCTGTCTGGGTTAGTGATGATGAGATTGCCACCCACCAAACTATAGCGGTAACTGAGGCTTATGTCAATGTCCGAGCCATTCCTTTGCCATCTGTGTCAAAAAAAAGGTGAGAAATATTTCAATTGTGTTGTCACAAATCTCATTTTATTTTAATACATGGATGAATATAATTGAATAATAGTACTTTTAAACATTGTTAAAGAAACATAGTTAACTACAGAAGGGAAGTAGGAGTGAAATTACTTCATGTAAAACTAATGCATTTTTGTGGCTCAGATTCCCTTGAAATTTTCAACCTTGAAAGAAAGGTTTATTTTCTTTTTGTTTTGGGTTCTCACTCTAACAGCTTTACTTAACATTGAGCCTTGCTTTCCAGTCGTTGATTATTAACTTTCAAAGTGAATCCTGCAACAAGAAATGGAAGTCAAGTGTTTTTCAATGGCACATTATTTGGCAGGAGTGGCACCTTCTGTTGAACAATTCCTTCCAAGCACAAGATTGAAGGAATTCCAACCAAGTCAAAAACCTTCTTGACTTCCAGGCATATTATTTTCCTGGCCTCCGCACAATCAATGTAGCTCCTTCCAGTCCCTGGTCATCACTTTTACTTTGACGTATAAGCAACACAAATCTTTCCTGCTTGTATTTTTGTGTGATAATTCTCTCTATTCTATGAAAATATGTGTTACAAGTTGTCATTTGCAACTTGTATCAGTGCATAATAAGTTGGTATTGCTCCAATTTTATTTTCATAACGAGCAAACCCTTTTCTAAATAAACATATCACTTAACAAGCAGGAGGAAACCTCCGAACAAAATCACTTATGCATTCAAAACATCATCATATCAACATAGTTGTATTGCAGATCCCTCCATGATACAAACTGAAAGTCAACAAGTTAATATTCAGTGTTTACTTGGTCATTTCACACTTGCAATACAAGGTAGTGGATTCCAAATCACAAATAACTTTTATTTGGCAACATCCTTAAAGTTGCTACAATAGCCACTTTTGAATTGCCAGGAACTCTTACACAAATAAACTGCCCTTCAGATGATTGTAATATTCATTTGTGCCCCGACAAAGCAAGCTACATTTTCTGATGCAAATTTAATACAGTGATAGTTAGTCAAAAGCCCATATTTTAACTACTGATTGAGGAAATTACCAAGGGGGCTGACCCAGTCAACCTGAGTAGTTACTATTCTCTGATAGCACAAGGCCTTTATACCATATGTGTCACAATTTATTTCAGATGTCATTTCAGATGCGATACATGTACTCATGATCCTGGACAAAGCAAATTTATGCTCTGATCTAGTTAGAGACCAGTAATGTTGTGATTAAAGATGGTGAAGTTTTAAATGCCAAGCACTTAATTAAAATAATAAAACAACAGCATTCAATGGCTTCAAAAAATCTTTTTTGAACTATAAACTGAGAAACGCAAAATAATCTAGAAATAACATACATCCACCTGCAGGGACCTGTTCTCTGTCATTAGTCTATGCAAACCTTCCACCTTTTTTGAAACATCTGTGAGACTGAGGAGCCAAAATTTCTCTCCAGCTTTCTCCATGGCAATGTATTGTTAACTTTGTCAGAGTTATTTTTTCTAACCCATCAACTCTTCTTTTCCTCTTCAGTGTGAATTGTTGTGGGAATTTGAAATGTGATATTCTTGGGATCTGACCAGATCAGTGCAAACCATGTTCAAATTTTCAGCAATATTCAAATTCAAGGAAATAGGTAGTTGAATCATGAAAAGAGTGTTTGAAGTTTCAGTAGGATATTGCCAGATATGGTCAACCACAGTTTTAAGGAGAGCTCTGATAGAGTGACACCACTGTTGAATTTGAACAGTCTTAACTAAAATATCGTGAAAAAAGAAAATATTCTTCACAGTGGCACTGATCACCAAAGGCTTCTGGTTGGGGTATTTGTACCTCGGTATTCTCTCATCAACCAGTTCAGAGATGGAATTATATACCTCTGGAGCAGGTGGGACTTGAACCAAAGTTTAAATGACTTCTGTAAATAGCAGCGGTGGAGAAAAGGCCACTGTAGATTACATGAACGATAAGTAATATACAGAATGCAACTTATTGAATGATAGAAATAGCCACAATTTACATTGACTCATGACACTTTGAAGTTGCCCTATCAAGAGGCAGAAATGACACATCTTTCTCCATCGGGACCATGCACTTGACTGATTCTTCTCGATTCTAAGCCTATGACATCACCAGATTGGGTGAGACTTAATGCAGCTTCACCATGAACTCTTCAGAACCAATATCTTACATTATATTTCCCCAAACATTATCCTCCATTGACAGCATTTATACCTGCAGATGTTGAACCGTATTAAAATTCATTGAACTATCTCTCCCCCCCATTCACTGACTTCACAAGTTCAGACAGCCTGAAAGATATACACAATTCCTCCAAAACATATGTTCTTCAGTCTAGGGAGATTAGAATGCCATTTGATCGAACATTGTTGACCTGGGATGTTGATCTTCTGCAAATAATTTCTTCACCTTAGGATTTTGCAGTGCTCAAATGTTTACTGTTGAAAATATTGTTCCTGCTAAACCAAGGAGTTTGTTAATTCATTTCTTGGGAGGATGTCAATTGTCTTGAATTCACTTTGCAGAGGTTTTTGTCCCTGCCAACTCAGATATTTGCTACTGAATATTATCTGGATATGATTTAATCTCATAAATGGCCATTTTGGGATACAGCTGATCTGTCAAACTAAATACTTTCTTCATCAAATTACCTTAGATTTTCAGATCATGCAGGCTACCGTTTTCATGATTGCATCCTGATGAATCTTTGAACATTGGTCCAGTGTCCATGAAGTCATATGCAGGTCATCTCCATTTTTTCCAAGCAATTGTTTACTCCCAATCTGCTGATAAATCTTTGGTTAAGTATACAAGCTTGTTACTTTGAGTAAGTCGGATCTCTTTATTTACTGTCTGAGGTTATCTAACCAGTGAACTAGATATTTCTGCACCTTCAGTTTTATTACAGGAGGATTGTTACTTGTCCAACATTCTGATTAATGGCTCCTGAGAACTTTTCCCCAGAACGCAAAGAACTGAAATGTTGTTCTTCAAACCATCAACTCATAATCTGACAAAGTTTAATCTGCTGTATCAATTTAGTTCAGCAGATTTATTTTCTGTCTCAACAACTTGAATTGAGTTTCATCAAGAAACTCAAAGCAAAGTCACAGACTTACACAGCATGGAAACAGAACTTTTAGTCCAGGAAAAAAAATGCTTCATCCTTTCAGCCTCTCCCTCTTGCTCAAATCCTCCAATCCCAGCAACATCCTTGTAAATCATTTCAGAAGCCTTTCATGTTGAAAAATATCTTTCCTGTAGCAGGGAGACCAGAACTGAACACAGTATTCTACAAGAAGCCACACCAATGTTCTACACAGCTGCAACATGACATCTGAACTCATATACACAGTACACTGACCAATAAAAGCTGTCTTCTTCACCACCCTGTCGATGTGAAACTGCAATTTCAAGGAACCATGCGACTGCACCTCTCGTTTTCTTTGTTCAGCAACACTCCCCAGGGCCTGATCATTAACTGTATAAGTCCCGCCCTGGTTTGCTTTACCAAAATGTAACACCTCACATTTATTGAAATCAAACTCCATCTACCACTCTTCGGTACAATTGGCCCATCTGTTCGAGGCTCCATTGTATTCTAAGATAGCCTTCTTCACCATCCGTTATACCACCTATTTTGATGTCATCTGTAAACATACTAACGTTACCTCCTATTTTAACATACAACTCGTTCATATCAATGATGAAAAGCAGTGAACCTAGCACCAATCCAGCACAGAGACACATGCTGGTCATGGGCCTCCAGTCCAAAAAGCAATCCTCCACCACCCTCTTTCTCCTACCATCAAGCCAATTTTGAATCCAGTTGGATGGCTCTTCCTGGATTCCATGTGATCTAACCTTGCTAACCAGCCTATCACGTAGCATCTTGTCAAATGTTTTGCTGAAGTCCATACAGACAATATTTCCCGCCTTGCCTTACTGGGCAGGTCGTTGGCAGTGGTAGGTCTGAGCACAGGGACTCCTTGAGTCCTTGCAGAAGCCCTGGGACTGTGTTTGAAGACCTCGTAGGGAAGATGAATTATTTTTAAGCTTTTTGTAACTCAAAATCATGCCGAACTTTTTAAAACACTTTTCACTGTATCTTTCTTGATATATGTCACAATAAATAACTCATAAATTAACTCACTTCTTCAAAAAACTCAATCAAATTAGGGAGGCATGATTTCTCATGGAAAAGCCGCATTGACTCTCCCTAATCAGTCCTTGCCTTTTCAAATGCATGCACATCCTGTCCCTCAGAATCCTCTCCAACAACATGCCCACCATTGATTTCAGAATTACCAGTCTATTGTTCTTTAGTTTTTCCTGACCACCTTTCTTAAATAGGGGCACCACATTGGCCAACTTCCTGTCCTCTGGCAGCTTGCCCGTGGCTGTTGATGACATAAATATGTCAGCAAGGGGCCCAACAATCTCTTTCTGAGCTTCCCATAATGTGCAGGGCCCCTGCAGGATCCATTTGCTGTGGCCAAGAGGGTATTAGCCACATGAGAAGATATAGGAGAGTTTTTGCACAGAGTTTGAGTAGTTGGGGACCAAACTAAAAAGGAAGATCTTACAAGATTATATTCATCACAATTTTTCATTTTTGGCAGTAACACACTCCCTGCTTTATCTTGAATAAAAATCCAAAAGGCTCATTCTTTCTAAAGACACATAGATTGATTTTCTGTATTACAGATTTTCCAATCAATCCGAGCAAGGAAGCTTACAGAACCTACAATGTTTTTGTATTGTTAAAGATTGGGTGAAATTACATGCCTCAGTAATCCTAAGACAGTAAGAACTGCCGATGCTGGAGAATCTAAGATAACAAGGTGTGGAGATGGATGAACACAGCAGGCCAAGCAGCATCAGACGAGCAGGAAAGCTGACATTTCGGGTCTGGACCCTTCTTCAGAAAAATTTCTTCATCTTTCCTGTTCGTCTGATGCTACTTGGCCTGCTGTGTTCATGCAGCACAACACCTTGTTATCTCAGTAATCCTATTCAGTTTGTCCCCCTAATGCTTGTCAAAAGTCATAAATAGTTGGACAGCAGGTTGTTCACTCTGTACCTGATATGGATAACTTTGCTAACTTTTCACTGTACCTTTCTGAGATATATCTGATCAGATCCTGGAGATTTATCTACGTTTATGCATATTAAGACTTTCAGTATCTTCTCTTCTGTAAAATGGACACTTTTCAAGACATTACTATTCCTTTCCCCAAGTTCCCTCACTTCCATGTCCTTTTCCACAGTAAATGCTGATGCAAAATATTAATTTAGTATCTCCCACATCTCCTTTGGTTCCACACATACGCGAGCTCATTGATCTTTGTGCAGCCCTCTTCTCTCCCTAGTTACTCTTTTGCCCTGAGGGTATCTGTAGAATCTCTTTGGATTCACCCTCACCCTATCTTCCAAAGCTTTCTCATGTTCCCCTTTTGCCTTCCACATTTCCCTCTTGAGTAGACTCCTCTTGCCATTATACCCCTCTCAAGATTCACTCGATTCCAGTTGTCTGTACCTATCACATGCCTTCCTATCCTTGATCAGAGCCTCAATTTCTCCAGTTACCCAACATTACCTACAGCTACTAGCTATGCCCTTCACACTGACAGGAACATAATGTCTCTGAGCTCTGGTTGTCTCATTTTGAAGGCCCCCCAATTTCCAACCTTCCCTTTACCTGTGAACAGCCTCCATCACTCAACTTTTGAAAATTCCTGCCGAATGCCACCAAAATTCAAAGCAAATCCCCACTGACACAAGTGTGTTTTATTTCTCATGTCCATCCTCAGCATTTGCTTCTTAGAGTAAACCTTGCTGATTTTTAGCATTTAAAAGTTTCTTCAGTAATGATAAAAATGGAAAACATGTCCACAACCCCTGCAATGTCTATGACTTCTTTCTTGCAGACAGCATGAAAACATTCTCTTATTCCAACATAGGTAATCTCAGTAGAGTATTTGCTCTTTTTCAGCTTTATCATAAAGAACAATGAAATCTTCTCCCTTTTGCACCTTGACTGCCAGTACTCATTTCTGATGGGGTTGTTCTCATGGAACTAACTGAAATCCTTTAGAAACCTCAATGATAATCATGTGAAGGTAAGCAAGCATGCTCAAAAATAAGAAGTGTTGCTTGCTAATTATGCATAAATCTTTAACTCGTGTCATAGCAATTATGCATAAATTTTTAACTCTTGTCATAGCTGAGCATCACCTGTGCTTTTATTGTTTCATAACAGTGATGTAGACACTTAATATCAGTTGTTTAGCCTATTCTTTGCACTATTGACAGAATGCTTACGGCTTAAATAATAGAGAACTTTTGTTTATTTCCAACGGTAAAATAGCTCTTCACCTCCCCAGGCTTGTCTGCAAGTCTTCTGCTTTCTCCTTTCAGCATAATTTCAATAGCCTTCTCCAAATTCAAACCTTTGTTTGACTAGAACAAATCTGACAGACTCATTATGAATTCAAGCTACATTTGTGTTTGTTTCGCATTCTGCTTCAAAGCTCTAAAGCCACAGTTCTCCATGAATCCACACATAATATTTGTGAAATTATCTAGATTCCCATGGATATTGAACTCTTCTGTTAAATCATGCCTCTTCCAATTGCAGATTGAATTAATTATCAAAAGCTGTCAGAACTTCTCCTGAAGTTTTGATATTTTCTTTTATATTTTGGAAATAGATAATCAATTTTACAACTTGTTCAATATCAGAGCATTCTTAGTTGTTCATCTTGAGATTTAGTATTTAAGTTTGAAATAGTTTTGTATCTTAAGGACTGATTTCGCTAGGTTGCGAAAGGTACGTTTTCTCTTGCAATTATACCTTTCCTAGCCTGTTCTTTTATGCCATTATTTTCAAGTTTTATCCCCTTGCTCACTGTGATTTCCAATTTTAGTCTGAATTGTTCTCCAGAATCTGTAACTTCCTCGAAAGTTTCATTCCTTTTTATCATCCTCCGAGCCCAGTTTTCCCCCCTGACCCCTGTTCCTCATACCAGTTCCAAGGTAAAAGTTTTCTTCCAGAGCACTGCTTTGACAATACTGGTCTTCTCCAATGAAGCCAACTACATCTCTTCCAAGCATTCTTAAATCAGAAATATTCTTAACGTGGTAAATTCACTTTTCTTCTGACAACGAGACTTTTTTTACCCCAGATACTTGTCACCCTCTTTGTTACCTTGAGATTTATGAAACAATTCCCACTGCTGATCGCTGTGAGGTACTTTGCTATGTCAACTACTGATGGCTTGTGGCTGAAGTGGAATGCTGCTACCAATTCTCCTTTCTAATTTTCAAAATAAAACTTTACCAGAAGAATAAGAAAGGTACAGCACAGGAACACATCCTCCGCCCCACCTCACACACTATGCCTTTTTGAACTAAAAACCTTTTACTCTGCATCCCTCTGTCTACTCAGTTTTTTCTGTCAATATCAGGTTATAAAGCCTCTGGTGTGGCACTGCAACATAAGCACGACCAAATGATTATTGAAAACATAACAGAGCTTTCCTGAATGGTCGAATTAGTTCAGAGTGGGAGAGGATAAGCCAGTGAATTCTCATGAAAAGAACATTGGTTTTAACCTCAAGATGTAGTTCATTCAATAAAAGCACATGGCACAGGTTACATTGACTGGATAGATGGAATTGCAAAGACTACATGGAGCCAGAGATGTCACATGTTTCCATTGACATCTTGATCTTCTCCGACACCCAAGACTATGTGACGTCATCAGACTGGGCACAGCTTATTGCAGCTTCAACATTAACTCTTTCATAACCATTATCTTTGCCAACACTAAAGATTTCTCTCTAGTTTGGGGGTCATTGTTTTGATCTCATCAATTTCAATTTTTTGGCAAAGATCAAGAGAGATGAGTTGGAAAAAATAATATTCACACAGCGTATTGTTGGAGCAGAGAATGCATTATCACTTTAATATCATGGGCCATTGCATTTTTTACAGGGAAATTAGACAAACAAAAGAAACTGAGGGTTTGAGAAGAGACAGCCAGTCTCTGAAACAATGAATCTTAAATTCTTCATGGAAGTATCCAGCAGAGGCCAATGATTGTGTCCTATGAATTTCTTTCATTCTGCAGTCAGTTGTCAGGTGAGTTTAGTTATCATTTACAAGGAGACTCCATCACTGGAATGTAATTATCAGTTTTTTACATATTTACATTCATCGGGGTGATGCACAGTATGTGATAATGAAATACATGTTACTTTGGTTTATGATGGTGTCGTCTAAAAGCTGTACCAATAACAGTCATTAACCTTATTTTGAGAAAACCATCACTGACTGTGCCAACATGACATTCCATTTTCTCATACCAACCATTCTTTCAGCTTCATGAAGCAAGATTGTCTAATTAGTGCCAATTCATGCTAAATTAAGGCTTCATGCTCCACAATTTGTTTAGAAATTATGATTAAATTCACCAAACTAATTTTGAAACCTATCTACCCTTCTGCCCTTTGTAGGACATACATGCCATTTAGTTCATTTTTTTAATCAAAGAGTAGGATAATTTCTTTTAATTACAGAGCTCATGAAGCCTAATTACATTAATGGCATTCGTATAAAAGGGTGTTGCACACTGACTATCAATTATTTAGTTAATATATTATTAAATACCATGATATTATTGCTTCAAATAAATTCATACAGCAGAAAAATAATTTTAAATCCTAATCTATGCTACTAAAGCTTTTTTAAGTGCCTCCTGAAAAACTGTATTCAGATTTGATGTTGATCTTGCATGAATACTTTATTAAAACATATCATGTTTTTCGCTGGTTCATGAATTTTATCCTGAACAAGATGTCATTCTATTGCCTGGAAAAGCTAACAATGAATATGACTGTAAATCACTCATCACCTTAATATGCACATTGTTTACTTAAAGAAATGACATAGAGGACAGTGTACGCAATCGTATAAAAAAGACTCTTCTGGAAACAGAAGGACAACATTTTCTGTCAAAAGTAGAATTCAACAGTGAAATAGATGCTGCAACTATCAATAAGAAGTACACTCTGAGTGACTTTCTGATAATAATCTGCTCCAATCTTGTTCAGATTTGTTCCAAAATAGCTTTTATTTTTACAGTAGTTATCTTAATCTTGAGTGGATACACTTTTGAAAATGAACTTGCTTTTAATTCATTTTTTTTAAACCTTCAATATCAAGTTGGACTTTGTCTGATAAGATGATTTTTGTTAAAGCGGCATACTATTTCTGACAAATATTTCCATCTCAACTGTTAAAATTATGCCACAGCTTATATAATTTGAACTATGAAGCTCATACTGCAGAAATTCCTGGGTGGTAAAGAAATCCTACTGTGATTATCTGCATTAAATTTGTAGAGAAAGCACCAAGCTTTGTTGGCAACAATAGACCCTTGACTGCCATATACACCATTACTCTTTTGTTTGTTAATAATGCAGAAGGGAAATGTGCCTGGTTTAACAGGATGCTGAAGTACAATATTCCACAGATGAAAGCTTATTCATCATTGCCTTAACAGAGGAAAGCAACCAATTCATGCACACTAATTTAAATAAAAAAGACAGTAAAAAAGAAATTACTAATAAGCAGATAGACTTAAAGCTGTTCAATTGATGAGTGGATATTGTGAACTTGTCAGCTAGTTCACAAGCCTGTGATGTAAATTGAGATGAGTTTAGATCATCTTGAACATTGATTTTGTCATCAGTAAGGAACTGAAGCTGAGCTACGGCCTTAAACCTCTGCCATGTCCACATCTACTTATTAGTACAGTGCATCTTAAGAATTTTAAACATTATTAGATAAAGAAACAATTAGGTTATAGCTATAGCAAAACTCGGTTCATTCAATCAATCAGAAAGTTGTGTGGATCCGAACAGGAGCTTCCTGGTGTTGAGGGGAGACAGTTCAGCAAGCCAAATCTATGCGTTATCTACCTCTAGGTGAACGCTAGTTGATGAAGACTCTCGCTAAAGGGTTAAAGATTTGCCTATCGCCTTTGTAAACGTCTTGTTACAACACACGTTGCCATGTCATATAATTTCTTAACATTGGGCAACTGCAGGAAGCAGCACCAGCGCAAAAGGACCCATTAAGACCCTGATAGCACTTTAACAGAAACAAACACTAAATCAGTCGGGGAAATGTCAAGGAAGAGCACTTGATGAAGCAATGAGCACCAATGGAGAAGAGCAAGAGGTGGTGAATGCCAGCGAGGAGGGTCAGCAGGCTGGGAATCGAGTTTAACAGCTGCTGAGAGTCTTGAAACAGTAGCTGTCCAGAAGGCATTGAATAATCAGTTGGGACTTTTCATGTGGTCCTTTAAGAACTGAATTTCTTGCCAGGAATGTTATTCCAACATCTGTTTTAGCAAGCAAGATTGAGTATGTGGACATTTTAGAGCACGGAGCTGACAAACTCCTCAGAACAGAAACAAGCCCTAGTGTAGTTCTGTTGACTAACATCATATCTGTTTCTGTTGAGACTTTTGTTTCTAATTTAAAAGAAGTTCTTGCTTGTAAACAATATAAGCCCAGCTTGGGAGTTCCAAAAGGCAAGCAGCGGTGCTCTTTCACAATCAAAGATTTGTTAAGAAGAGATATGAAAGAGGATTCAATCATTCAGGATGATGATCCATCCACCACTATTAGCAACTCCCTCACAAAAACCAAAGAGATTTATAGGGGAGAAAAGCAGACAGCCACTGTAGAGGCCAAGATGCAGGTTAATGTGACAGGATATACTTAGAATCCAATAGAAACAGGGACTTAGAGTAGCAACAAGATTTCTACGGAAGACATACAGCATGTTGCTGTGCGAATACTTTGCCTTTCAGAGATTTCCTCTTTGAGTAGTCCATGTATTTTGTATATATAACTTGGCAAATCTTCCTGTTGAAATGTCTGCTTTCAGTTTGTGGGCTGCACACACAAATCAGTTGGTCCTTTGACTCCTGTTTCATAACTTGTAATGTGATTTGCTGTTTTCAATAAACTAACCTGTTGATTGAATCAATCCCTGATGAGCAATTTCTTATTAGATCATTATCATTGATCTGACATGGTAAACAGTGGTAGAAAACAATATGCTGAAGTGAAATTGAAGAAGGAAATTAGTGCAAAATATGGCTGACAATCTTAAATGGAGCTCAGTTACATCATGTAACCCTCAACGTGTCTGTCCCTTACAATGTTAGAGTGTGTTGTAAATCTATCTTGCAGGTGAGCAAACAAGTTCCAATTGAGAAACCAGTTGAAGTCTCTTGAGAATGGCAAGTCATCAAGTTTTGTGCCAGATTGATAACAAATTGTAATGTCGAAGATATATTGTCAGAATATCCTCAAAATTCCATCATTTAAGTGAGGACAGAGCAAATCTAACAAAATTGAAAATGTTTGGACAGCATTCAGACCTATGCTTTGTCGATTTTAGAGCTGTATTCAAAGCGGTAAAGCAAGCCATTCAGGCAAAATATTGTAGATGATGCAAAGAGAATGCTGGTGAAACTCAGCAAGTCTGGCAGCATCTGTAAAGTGAGAAACAGAGTTATCGTTTCAAGTCCACTACAAGCGTTTTGATACATTCTGAAGAAATCATACTGGATGAGAAATATTAGCTGTTTCTCTCTCCATAGTTGTTGCCAGATCTGAGTTACTTGATTATTCTCTGTGTTTGTTTACAGAAGCTGTTAAGATTAGCTTAACAATTGGATATGATGGTCTACAACAGATTTAACTGGTCAGTATGAACAGAAAAAAAGGGTTCAAAGATTCCCACAATATACTAACCATGTAAGAAAAATAAGACTTGGATCAAAAAATTCCACTTTCATTTAGTGTTCATGTCATTCAAGGAGATGCTTACAAATCCTCAATGTGAATTTGACAGTTGTCACATTCAGTAAGACACCTGAACATAACAAGATGTGCACCACGTGATACCCTCTGTAAGGTGGGCATTTCCTTAATGCCTTCAACCAATTCTGCAGGGCGAGTGACAGAAAAGGTCCTTGGTAGAGGCAGTGCATTCATGCAAAGGCTGATACGGTTGCAAAGAGTAACGAAACAGATAACACCCAAGGAGGACATTTAAGCCACATTAGAAAGAACCAGAGTCATAAGTAAGATGTGATCGACAAAACCAGATTCTGACAGTATACACAAAGCAAAAAGTCATAAACACATTTCTCACTGCCAATCTCATGGAAAACAATGGTATCAATGGTCTGAAGTGTTTACAATAATTCACATCTGTCTTCAATAAAGAGGTGACTATTTGATAATGACTAAGATTAGATAAACTTGCCTTACATTTAAAAACACGTAGCCTCAGACATGCAAAGTCATGATGAAACTTACAAATGTTGTGCTTCCAACCGACAACAGATCACCAATTCCATGTGTAGGGTCAACAGTGCAGCAGTGCAAGTGTCAACGAGTTAACCTGGATGTTGCACACATTTGCATTCTAGATACAACTGGGCCAGTACTTGCAGGCATACCAGCAAAGCATGACCCCATGCTATTGTCGTTACAACTCATGGAATCAATCATATCCGAGACATTGGAGTTCATGTCGGCGTAACAAAGGATAGCCCTGTTGCACCCAGAAGCATACTATCCACTCTTCTTGTTCAAATATAATTAGTTATTGTAAAATTAAAGTAACATGGATGCAGTTATTACATCCTCCAGTTAATTTGGATGATTCCGCTATTCCAGGCCAGAGTGATGGTGGTGGAATATAAATTTTTGCACTGCATGTTTAATGCCTTAATATCGGCATGACTTAACAGTACCTTGAACTTTTTGAAACTCGGACAACTCATAGATGTTATTGAATTGATTGGTCAGTGAGAATCTACTGTAAGGTGGCGTGTGTAAATCATTAGATTAATTCAAAGAACGAGGACAAAAATACAAACGCAAACAAGCAGGAAACAAAAATGGACTTTAAAACATTTGATGTGTGTGCAAAATGAGAAGCTTACTTGAGAAAAATATGATCCCATTACAGGCAGAGAAAAGAAAATTTATCATGGGAAATGGCATTGACATTAAATAACTACTTTGCTCCTGTCTTCACCGAAGACGAGACAAGAAAATGCCTGGAAATAATTGAGATTTAAGCCAACAGTGAGAATAACAAACTGAAAGAAATTAGTTTTAACTAAGTCGTAATGAACAAAATCAAAGAACTTAAAGTCAGTAAGTCACCAGGACCTACAGTCCTTTTTCCCAAAATGTTGAGATAGGAGGGAGCCATGGAAATAATGTTTGCACTGATGGTCATTTTTCAATATTCTATAATTTCTGGAGCTGTCTCTACAGATTAGAAGGCTGCAAATAAAAACTCTTATCAAAGAAGGTAGAAGAAAAATGGAGGGCAACAGACTTATTGACCTGATATCTGCAGTGGGGAAAATACCAGAATCTATTATGCAGGATATGATAACTAGACATTTAAGAAAGTAATGATCTGATAGGACCAAGATAGCAGGATTTACAAAGGGAAAGCAATTTTCAACAACATTTTAGGGATGGTACTAACAGACGAGATGGTTGGGGGAGAGGGAGGGAGTGTAACTCATGCACATGTTGTGTTTGGAATTTCAGAAGATTGCAGTCTCGTAGAGGAGGTTAAGAAACAAAATTAGAGCAGAGCAGGTAGGCAGCAATATATTGGTATGGATTGAGGGTTGAGAACAGAATGAAAAAGGCAAGAATAAATGTATCATTCTCAGGTAGGCAGGTTGTGACTGGTGGGAAATTAAAATCAGTGCTTGAACCTCGGTAGTTCATAATCTGTCAATGATGTGGGGAAGAACTGTTGCCAGTTTGCTGATGATACAAAACTACCTGAGATTTTAAGTTGTGAGGGTGATGCTATAGGTCTTCATGAAGACGTAAACAGGTTACTTGAGTGGGTAAGAATATGGACTACAAAGTGGATATGTGAGACTATTTACTTTACTAAGAGGAATAGGCATGCAAAACATTTCTGAAATGGAGTGAAACTGAGAAAATCTGCCATCCAAATTGACCTGGGTGTCCTTTACACAACTCACTGAAAACAAGCATTCAAATGAAATGAGCAATTAGGAAGGCAAATGACATGTTGACCTTTATTCCAAGAGGACACAGGAAAAGTACAAGCAAAGACGTCTCACTTTTACTGTATTAAAACTTGGTGTGACAGAACCTGGAAATTTTCAGACAGTTTTAGTTCTTTTATCCAAAGGGGGACATACTATCCTCGGAGGGAATTCATTTGATGTTCACCCTCTGGACTAAATTTCTCTGAGATGGCGGAATTGTATTATTGAAAGAGATTGAGGACCCAGCCTGTTTCCTCCAGAGATTTGAAAAATTAGATATGATTTCTTGGAAACTTATACAATTTCTAAATGAATAGACGAGGTAAATGCTCCACCTGACTAGGAGGTCTAGAACATGGGCAACAGTGTCAGGATATGGGCAATTAGCTTTTGGATCGAGAGAGGAATAATTTCTACACTTAGCAGGCAGCAAATCTGTGGAATTCTCAGTCCAGAGTGAAGGGGAAGCTCCGTCATTGACTCTGTTCAAAACAGAGCTCAATAGGTTTCTGGAAATCAATGAAATTAACCAATTCATGGACAGTTCAGGAAAATGACATTGTGGGAGATGATTAGACATGATGAAGAATTGTGCAGCAGGCCCAAGGGGCTGAATGGTCTGCTAATCCCTTCAATGTGTCGCACAATTTGAGGTTGCTCCTTATTGGGGTGACTACGTATGGCAGCACTGGCAACTGAAGGTCACATTACCTTTGAGAACTCTGCACTCCTCCAGTTCTGACACACGTATCTCCAGTTCCAAATGCTGCACATTTCAACTGTATTGGCCCAAAAGTCTGGAATTTTCTCCTTAAACTTTCACCCATTTCACCCATAAAATTTACGTTGGACTCATAAATTGCTCATCTGTCCAAATATTACCAACTATGTGACAATTTATATTTGATAAAATGTGCAGAGTACCTTGGGGCATTTTACTCTGTTCAAGGTGTACTAATGTCACAGGTTGTTATTGTTGATGCACTGGCATGTGAATAGCAAACTGATCTGGCAGGACTTGGACTAAGTCGGTAAAATACAAGTGTAATGCAGCGGTCACTTTGCCCACAATGGCCAGGGTGTCACTTTCAAGAATGCATTTTGAGAAACAGGTGCGAGTGGACAATGCAATTCAGTAACAGCCTCCTTCCCATAATGTTGAAAGTGAAGATTTGATCTCTTCGGGCATGCTGAATTATCTGCAACAAACACTAGAGAAACTCAGCAGGTCTGGCAGCATCTGTGGAGGGAAAAGCACTGTTACCATCAAGCCCCATCTGACGCTTTTTCATATCTGCAGAACCTCAAACTCCAAAGAGCCATATTAGACCTGAAAGAGTAATGCATTTTCTCTCTGTTCGGATGTTGCCAGACCCGAGATTTCCTGCATTTTGCATTTGTTTCATACTTCAAGTTTTAAAATCTGACCTGGCATGATTCTTGGGCCATCTGATTCTGGATTCCATTTGTAACCATACTTGTCTTTTATCCTTCTCCCTCCCCTCACCTTTTCCTTTTTATTAAAGAAAAATGATGTTCTTGTTGGCTTGCTCACCGAGCTATCTTCCTGTACATGTCTATGTTTGGCTTGAGCTACTTTGCTTACCTTGTCCCAGTTAAATTCATGGCCTTCATTGTCTGAAAGTACCGATAATAAGGAGAGTTTATCATGCCATTTTGAATTCCTACAGGCATGGTTCTCTACCTATACTTCAATCATCAAAACATATCGAATTGGGCCCCATATATAAACCCATACAGATCAAAACCAGAAATCACCATTATGGCGAAAAAATGTATGAACAAAAACAAGCCAGCTCAGCAATCATTTTCCTTTGATACAACTACCAAAAGCATTTGAGAATAATACTGCTGACTACCCTTTCTGCCCTCTTCCCCCATGGACATTATATTACAACATAACTATCAATGGAAGGAAATACAACACTAGACACTTCTCAGAAGCATTCTCAGGAAAAGAAATATTGAAACAATGATGAACTGTTGGAGGTGTTGCCATATTGTAAATTGTTAGCAGATATTTATAATTAATATACTATCATGATGGAAGAATAGAAGTATGACTCAGTGTTTAAGTTTGCCCATCTGATGGACTGCAATGAAGACTAGTGACTACATGATCACACTGATCTTCTGCATGCGGCTCGACAAGTTTCAATATTACCTCAGATATATAAAAAAACTGTTTCTCTGTTATAAGGTCATGAGTGGGACTTCAAATTGAGTTGTTCTCTTCATCTGTAAATCCTGTTTCAGTGAATATTTCCTTTCAATAAAGGGAAATGTGTGCTTTTGATGTAGCACATAGCCACAGATGGTTGTAAAGTGGTGTTTAATCAAACTCAGTTTAAGAACAGCAGTGTGTGGAGCAATTTCATTCATGTGTACAAATGGAATTGAACCAGGAACAGATGATTCAGAATTGGATGTGAGTTTTTTACATTATCGTGAAGAATTTTACAGAGAGTACTAAAATGTTATTCTTCAGGATCAGAATTTTAATGCAGGTTTAATATTACACCATATCATAATTTAGTTGAACATACAAACTTCTATAAAGGAGTTAGCAGAGATATGGGATTCTGTGTCTGCAGACATAAGCAAACCCATATTGTGTAATATGAAGATGTATCACAGCACTATAAATTAAGATTTTCTCTTGCTCACAGATGAGTGATTCCGTGTTCAACACACCCTGATCTAGTGACTGTGACCCAACCTCCAATTCTATTGGTGACAGAGGACATGTCGAGGAACGCAAGTTGTTGCTCAACCAATGTACGAGGCCGCTCTCCCCGTTCTGGCACATGTCCTTGGTATGTTTGTGCTTTGAGTGAGGACTCTGAATGTATGATAAACTGAACAGGGTTTGCCTTTGAAATTTTGGTGCCTCAATTGATGACTGGCAGTCAGCAGATTTTATTTGGCTTTCCTATGATGGTTTGATAGAAGGGTATGGCTCTCCACATCATTTCAGAGGGTATTTCAGTGTTAACCAGATTGCTGTAGGTCTGGCATTACATGCAGGTTCGACTGAATAAGAACAGCAGGTTTTGTTCCCTGAAGTACATTCAGGAACAAGATAGCTTTTTAAAGACAACAGAGGAGACCCATTGTCACAATTACTGAGACTCAAATCTTGTTTCTTCCAGATTTATTATCCAATTCAAATTCCACCAGTTGGCATAGAGAGATTTGAACTCTGTTTGCCTCTGGTGCCTGAGATGCTAGGTTCTTAGTCCAGTGGGATTACCACAATGCCAGTGTTCTTACTTGTTTAAAGGAAAATTTTGTTAACACACAACTCAAATATTTAGAATTAAATAACAGAAAAGTAAATATCACAGTTGCTGCTGTGCAATATATAGAATAAAATTGTACACATTAAATATTCAGGAATCAAGAGAAGGCACAGATTTTTGCTTCACCATGGTAGATAATCAGGTGGGAGTATCAGATACGTTCTGAACATGCCTCTGGAAAGAACCAGATGAATTTTTATTCGAGATGGTGAAGACAAACATTTACTCAATACATGCCTGACTAGTGATATGCATTTTGTTTCTTGCAAGGTATCTTTATCAGGTATAACAATGCTTATGTTTTCACCAGAAGCACAATAAGCTTGTTAATGGATAATGTGGCATTGAAATATCCGACAGCTATTACAGCTGTCTAATATGTACAAATAGTGCAATCAGTGCAATGCTGAGATGAACATTAAGCTAATTCAGTCAAAAAGATTAGGACACTTCCAATAGTGTGTCTAGCTTCAAATGGCCCGGGTTAAGATTCGGTCTGAGATCTTTATACCATTGATCATACACCATTAAGAAGCAATGACATCAAAAGCATGCCTCTTAAAGATATATTGACAGCTTGTGTTTTGTCTAGGTCTGCTGATATACTGACTTACAACACAGCCAGTAGACTATTTAACTACTAATTTAAATTCTTCTTGATACAAACGTTACTGAGTTTTGATAGATTTACTTTACTTTATATTTTTTCACTAAGCTTAGCAATCCCTCTTAAAATTATTTTACTCTGTGAAGGGCCGAGGTATTAAAATCAGAAGATAGGATTTAGAAAGCGACAATCTACTTTTCACCACTACAATGACAGAAATTTTCATAATCATTATGTGTAAAAGAACAATTGAAAAGAAATAAAAATTAGGATGAAATCTAGCTGTGGAGGATTAATTTGAAACATTGTTAAAAAAATATTTTCCACTGCATTTTTCCAATTGATAGAGGTTGGTAAAATGTCAGCAAAATAAACTCGACTGCGAAAGAATTGTTTGACACTGCAAAAAGAAAATATGTCCACTTCCAAATGAGAGTCATGTCCACTTCAAAACATCAACTCTTCATCCCTCTCTACAGATGCTGCCAAATTGCTGGATTTTTCCAGCAATTTTATTTTATATTACCATATTGAATGAAGCAAGTTTGTAAAAATTAGCAGAACTCAGTCCAGGCTGTTGCAGAAAGACACGAGGTAGCTTCTGTGAACAACTTATCAATCCTTGTGAGCAATATAATAGATGCAAGGGTTCTGAACTGTAACCAATGTAACAGCTTTGTTCAAGAAGGAAAAAGATTAAATGACTACTTATAGACATATGGCCCAAAGGCTGCGTCACTTACATTTAGCCTGGAAGCAGCTGAGTAGTGCATTCAAAACAGATGGACTTTATGAGACTGTGCCTGTATTTAAGTACACTCCTGAGGTAAAGCTATTTTCATATCAACAACATTTTCTGGTAAGACTGTTTCACTGTGGAGGATAAACATACAAATTACCTTGCCTACAGCTCTGGAGTCATGCTGGAAAACATTCCTGGAGTACCATCTGTGTTGTGAAGCACACTTTGGAGATTACCCATTTACTGACCAGCAATAGCCCACTGCAGGTGCTGGTAAATGCTATCATTAAGATTCAACTCTTTCTGGCTGAATTGGCTCCCTGAAGAAGCAGGCTGTTAGTTTCTTCTTACTCTGGTCAATTAATCAAGGTCTCTAATTGCTGTGGGTTGTGACCCAAAAGAGGAACAGGAAGAAGAAAATACTGTCAATGTGTAGTTGATTAGCGCATCAACGCTGTGAAAGGCTTATCCAGAAGGTGGTTGAACTGGAATGCGTGACAAAGGGCGACTATATTTCAGTTCCAAGTATTTTATGGGATAGTGTAGGGGGAGGGGCTTATATTAGTTCACAGGTCGGCCCAACATCGAGGGCTGAAGGGCCTGTTCTGCGCTGTATTGTTCTATGTTCCAGGTTCCATGTTTATTATAAAATGCTGAAGAAAATAAATGCAAACAAATGAAAGGTGCTGGGATTTGTTAGAATCAGGTGGAAAATGTTTTGGTGTTGGAAATTGAGGCAACTCAGACGCGGTGTTTTGGTGTGATTCCTGAGATTAAGAAGTATTTTTATTAGTAAAGGTTATTTTGATTGGCTCTATACTCAATGTTTTGAAGAATACAAGTTGATCTTGTTCAAGTATGTCAGATTTGAACAAGGGCATGACAGAATAGATACCGAGAAAACATTTTGTTCATTGGGGAATCTAAAAACTAGGGAGATCAGCTTGATAATAAGGGACCGTTCATTGGAGATGAGCAAAGGAGAAGTTTGTTCTATCAACAAGTTATTAAGCTTGGGAATTCTGCACCTGAGGGAACCATGGAGACTGGCTCATTAACTCAGTTGGGCAGATTCTGGAACATTAGGGGAGTCAAAAAATATGGGGAATGGGTAACAAAGTACATTTGTAGCCAAGATCAAATCAGATTTGATTTTACTGAGTGGTGAGAAAAGGCTTGGAGACCCACATGGTCTCATTTCCTATATTCGTAGATAGCTCAGAGTACAGTTAGTGAAAAAATAAATAAAATATTATCATCCTGGGACAGAGCACTCCGAACACATTGTTTTTCTTGAATTTGATAACAGTTTCGAGAAGAGATGAAGAGCTCAAAAAAATCCATTCATTGAAATGGAGTGTGAATGTGTGAAAAGAAGGGAAAACATTATGTTTGATCTATAAGCCACAGAGAGAATTGAAGAAGGATTGTTTAATTCAAAATGAAGTCTGGACAATCAAATGTTTTTAAGCAACCTGTTCAGACATCCTCTGCCATACCTGTACGGCGGATGGAACTTAAATCTGTACATTCTGGCTCAGGGATAGTGACTCTGCCACTACACAGCAAGACCCCTTAAAGATGCAAAAATATTTAAAGTTGCACAGTATTACAGAAAATGTATAGACATGGAAAGAGGATTAGTTGACCAGTAGAAAGCAAAGAGTAGGGGTAAATGGGTGTTCTACTGGTTGGCTGCCAGTGGCTAGTGGCGTGCCTCTTGGATCAGTGTTGGGACCTAAATTGCTAACTACATGCAGACAAGATAATGAGATCAAGATACATTTTCTGAATTAATACAACCACTAGAACAATGCATTTTTGCTTATGTTGACCATGTTAGTGATGCTGTTAAGGTGACCCATGTGCTTGCTCCTGAAACAGCTGAGAGATTGAAACCATTTTCTGAGAGATTTTTTGAGGACCAAAGCTGTAATAATTACGTCTGAACAATTTATAACAATTGTGGCCCATGTCATGTGCCAGGAAATTGCATCAGGCTCATAATAACGAAAAGATTTGACGCACTTGCTTTGAAATAATTAATGACATGGCATATGTCGGTAAAATCCAGTACAACCTGCGCATCAGAATAACCATCACTTTTTTACGTTAATATTCAGGCAAAGGAGAATTAGAAGGTAAGGCACCCAAAAAGAATTCAATCATTGTTTGAAGTTAACCGATTCCTCTAAATTTTATGAAATCAACTGTTCTATTTTATTTATTGACCCTTAGAGCATCTCAGTTAACAAATAAATCAATGTGATTGAAACATAGCAATTCTTTTGCAGAACAGGTTAAGTACTTGGGCAATGCAAAACTGAGACAGAATGTCTCCACTGGAAGAACAGGCCACCACTGCAGAACAGTTGGGAACATTTATGCTTCACATCAACTTTGGAAATTCCTTTGGAAAATGGGATAAAATTGGTTGAAAAATGTGATCAAGTGAGGTTGAAAATGTGGACAAGCAGTGCATACCAAACACATTTTTTTCATGGATATAGGTGTTTTATAGAAATTAAAATATAAATTATGAAAATAATAATAACCTGGATATAAATTGTCCCATTGGGAAAACCCAGCATAGGTTCATGAAGGGGAGGGCATGTTTAACTAATTTGGTGAATTCTTTGAGGACATTACTTGCATGGTGGACAATGGGGAACCTGTGGATGTGGTGTATCTGTATTTCCAGAAGGCAATTGACAATGTGCCACACCAAAGGATGCTACATAAGATAAAGTTGCACAGTATTACAGAGAATGTATAGGCATGGAAAGAGGATTCGTTGACCAGCAGAAAGCAAAGAGTAGGGGTCAATGGGTGTTCTACTGGTTGGCTGTCAGTGGCTAGTGGTGTGCCTCTTGGATCAGTGTTGGGACCTAAATTGTTTACAATTTACATAGGTGATGTGGAGTTGGGGACTAAGTGTGGTGTGTCAAAATTTGCGGATGACACTAAGGTGAGTGGTAGAGCAAAGAGTGCAGAAGACACTGAAAGCCTGCAGGGGGATATAGATAGTCTAAATGAGTGGGCAAAGGTCTGGTAGATGGAGAACAATGTTGATAAGGGTGAGGCCATCCATTTTGGTAGGAATAACTGCAAAATGGGCTATGTTTTAAATGGTAAAAATTTGCAGCACACTGCTGTGCAGAGGGACTTGGGTGTCCTTGTACGTGAATCGTTAAAAGTAGGATTGCAGGTACAGCTGGTAACTAAAAGGCCAATGGAATTTTGTCTGTCATTGCTGGAGGGAGGGAGTTGAAAAATACAGAGGCTAAGTTGCAGCTGTACAGGGTCCTGGTGAGGCCACACCTGGAGTACCGTGTGCAGTTTTGGTCTCCTTACTTGAGAAGAGATATTCAAGCATTGCAGCGGGTGCAGAGGAGATTCATTCGGTTGATTCCAGAGTTGAGAGAGTGGAATTATGAGGACAAACTAAGTAGACTGGGATTGTATTCATTGGAATTCAGAGGAATGAGGGGACATATTACAGAAACACATAAGATGATGAAGGGAATAGATAAAGTGGAGGCAGGGAGGTTGTTTCCACTAGCGGGTGAAACTAGGACTAGAGGGCATCACCTCAAAATAAAGAGAAGCAGATATAGGAATTCCCTGCCCAGCAAAGTAGTTGAAACTACCTCATTGAATGTTTTTAAGGCAAGGCTAGATAAATTTTTGAACAGTGAAGGAATTAAGGGTTATGGTGTTCGGGAGGGAAAGTGGAGCTGAGATCTAATTAAATGGCAGGGCAGGCTCAAGGGGCCAGATTGCCTACTCCTGCTCCGAGTTCTTATGTTCTTGTTTATACCTGAATTGGGCATTTGGGAAGCAAGGAAGATGATGTTCAAAGGTTTCAGGAGAATATCAACCATCCGATTAGGCAAATAGTAATTTTATGTTGCTAAATGTGGTGAGGTAATGGGAGTTGCAGTTTTGTGAGTAAATGCAAGGCTTCAGAGTCTACTCCAAATGGAAAACAACCGAAAAGTGGGAAAAAATTAGGATGTTGCAAATATTTCTTTAACATTGCAAGTGCAGTAGAAGAACAAGTTGCTGCATTTTGTGTTTTATAACTGTATGCAAAAATGTATAAAGTTTGTACAAGTGATGATTATGTTGTAGCTGAAATACTGTGCAGCTTTCTTTAACAGCCTATTATACAATCAGAGTTTTATAGCAAGAATGAAGCAACACAACTGAGTTCCACAGAATTATGCTCCGGCACTTGTTTTTTTTAAATAAGTACCTGGTGCTATGATGTTGTGGCCATAACAGAGACATGGGTTTCTCATGGGCAGGAATGGTTGCTGGATGTTCCAGGGTTTAGAACATTTAAAAAGAATAGGGAGGGGGGAAAAAGAGGAGGGGGTGTAGCACTACTAATCAGAGAGGGTATCACAGCTACAGAAGCTTCCTTTGTCGAGGAAGATCTGCCTACTGAGTCAGTATGGGTGGAAATTAGGAACAGCAAGGGAGTTGTCACCTCGTTAGGGGTTTACTACAGGCCCCCCAATAGCAGCAGGGAGATTGAAGAAAGCATAGGTCGACAGACTTTGGAAAAGTGTGGACGCAGTAGGGTTGTTGTAATGGGTGACTTTAACTTTCCTAATATTGATTGGAACCTCCTTCGAGCAGAAGATTTGAATGGAGCTGTTTTTGTAAGGTGTGTTCAGGAGGGTTTCCTAACGCAGTGCGTTGACAGGCCGACGAGGGGAGAGGCCATTCTAGACTTGGTGCTCGGAAATGAGCCGGGGCAGGTATCAGATCTTGTGGTGGGAGAGCATTTTGGTGATAGTAACCATAACTGCCTCACATTCTACATAGCTATGGAGAAGGAGAGGATTCGGCAAAATGGGAGGATATTTAATTGGGGAAGTGGAAACTATGAGGCGATTAGACCTGAGTTAGGAAGGATGGACTGGGAGCAATTATTCCATGGTAAGGGATCTATAGACATGTGGAGACTGTTTAAGGAACAGTTGTTGCGAGTGATGAGTAAATATGTCCCTCTGAGACAGGCAAGAAGTGGTAAGATAAAGGAACCTTGGATGACGAGAGCAGTGGAGCTTCTTGTGAAAAGGAAGAAGGTAGCTTACATAAGGTGGAGGAAGCTAGGGTCAAGTTCAGCTAGAGAGGATTACACGCAGGCAAGGAAGGAGATCAAAAATGGTCTGAGGAGAGCCAGGAGGGGGCACGAGAAAGGCTTGGCAGAACGGATTAGGGAGAACACAAAGGCATTTTACACTTATGTGAGGAATAAGAGAATGGTCAAAGAAAGAGTAGGGCCGATCAGGGATAGCATAGGGAACTTGTGTGTGGAGTCTGAGGAGGTAGGGGAAGCCCTAAATGAATTTTTTGCTTCTGTCTTTACGAAAGAAACGAACTTTGTAGTGAATGAAACCTTTGAAGAGCAGGTGTGCATGCTGGAATGGATAGAGATAGAGGAAGCTGATGTGCTGAAAATTTTGTCAAACATTAAGATTGACAAGTCGCCAGGCCCGGACCAGATTTGTCCTCGGCTGCTTTGGGAAGCGAGAAATGCAATTGCTTCGCCACTTGCGAAGATCTTTGCATCCTCGCTCTCCACTGGAGTCGTACCTTAGGACTGGAGAGAGGCAAATGTAATTCCTCTCTTCAAGAAAGGAAATAGGGAAATCCCCGGCAATTACAGACCAGTAAGTCTCACGTCTGCTGTCTGCAAGGTGTTAGAAAGGATTCTGAGGGATAAGATTTATGACCATCTGGAAGAGCATGGCTTGATCAAATACAGTCAACACGGTTTTGTGAGGGGTAGGTCGTGCCTCAAAAACCTTATTGAGTTTTTTGAGGATGTGACTAGAAAAGTTGATGAGGGTCGAGGTGTGGATGTGGTGTATATGGACTTCAGTAAGGCATTTGATAAGGTTCCCCATGGTAGGCTCATTCAGAAGGTCAGGAGGAATGGGATACAGGGGAACTTAGCTGCTTGGATACAGAATTGGCTGGCTAACAGAAGACAACGAGTGGTAGTAGAAGGAAAATATTCTGCCTGGAAGTCAGTGGTGAGTGGGGTTCCAAAGGGCTCTGCCCTTGGGCCTCTACTGTTTGTAATTTTTATTAATGACTTGGATGAGGGGATTGAAGGATGGGTCACCAAGTTTTCAGACGACACAAAGGTCGGAGGGGTCGTTGACAGTATACAGGGCTGTTGTAGGCTGCAGCGGGACATTGACAGGATGCAGAGATGGGCTGAGAGGTGGCAGATGGAATTCAACCTGGATAAATGTGAGGTGATGCATTTTGGAAGGTCGAATTTGAAAGCTGAGTACAGGATTAAGGATAGGATTCTTGGCAGTGTGGAGGAACAGAGGGATCTTGGTGTGCAGATACATAGATCCCTTAAAATGGCCACCCAAGTGGACAGGGTTGTTAAGAAAGCATATGGTATTTTGGCTTTCATTAACAGGGGGATTGAGTTTAAGAGTCGTGAGATCTTGTTGCAGCTCTATAAAACTTTGGTTAGACCGCACTTTGAATACTGCGTCCAGTTCTGGTCGCCCTATTGTAGGAAAGATGTGGATGCTTTGGAGAGGGTTCAGAGGAGGTTTACCAGGATGCTGCCTGGACTGGAGAGCTTATCTTATGAAGAGAGGTTGACTGAGCTCGGTCTCTTTTCATTGGAGAAAAGGAGGAGGAGAGGGGACCTAATTGAGGTATACAAGATAATGAGAGGCATAGATAGAGTTGATAGCCAGAGACTATTTCCCAGGGCAGAAATGGCTAGCACAAGGGGTCATAGTTTTAAGCTGGTTGGAGGAAAGTATAGAGGGGATGTCAGAGGTGGGCTCTTGACACAGAGAGTTGTGAGAGCATGGAATGCGTTGCCAGCAGCAGTTGTGGAAGCGAGGTCATTGGGGTCATTTAGGAGACTGCTGAACATGCATATGGTCACAGAAATTTGAGGGTGCATACATGAGGATCAATGGTCGGCACAACATCGTGGGCTGAAGGGCCTGTTCTGTGCTGTACTGTTCTATGTTCTAAGGTCCATCCACTTAATTATTTTAAGCAGCTTTCATGTTCTTTTCAATGGAAGCAGAATTCAAAGTTCAGTAAACACACATGTACATGCATGAGCATGTCAGAGATAACAAGTTATGGGCTGCAAATTAATATTCCGACCATCTTTGCACTGGGAAGTCCAGCAGAAGCTTGAAAACACAAAAAAGCTCATGGGGCAGTCTATTTTGTCAAAGTTCTGAAACTGAACAACTGTTTTGGTATCAAACTTTTGAGTTTTATGATGAATTAATAATGTTGTCTGTTATCAAAATCTTAACCTGACTGTTAAAATTCTCCATATTTAAAACAATGCTGATATGGGACAGAATGGAAATATTCTACAACTGGCAAGCGAGAGAACCATCAGTGAAATCACTCCCTTATTCTCCCACTCATCATTTGATCTTAATAAATCAACTTATTGAGTAAAAATCTTTGCTTTAGAATTTCAATCGAATGTGCTGGCAATTTTGAATGTGTTACGCTGTTAGTTTTAAAGTAATGAAAAGTTTATTTAGTCAAATTCTCTGAGGCTAAGCAGAGTACAAACTAAGTTCAATGATGCTGTTTTCCTGAGATTAAAAAAAACTCGACAAAGCGTCACCATTAATATGGTCACACACATGTAAATTTGAGAGGGTAATGGGATAGACTTAGAAGGATGAAGTAGTCTATCAAAGTTACAACAGATGAGTCTATATTTAGCTGTTCCATGGCTGGTCTCAATGCCAGGTGTTCAATGCTTTGGCTGTGTATTTCCACTATTCTCCTGAATGCAATCAGAGTGAGCTGATTTCTATGTTTTAACCTGGTTCATAATTGGTTTTCTCTCAGGGATGCCTCTTCCAAGGAGAGGGAGAGAATCACACAGCTTCTCAGCATGCCTTCAGAACAGCATTGCCTTAATCTCTGTTCCTCCTTGTTAAGGAGTCCATGAAGCACTTTGCTCATTGGTATATTCCAGAGAGATTCAATCAGTTCAAGTCTGCAACAGTCATTGCTTTAAGACTGGTAATTACATTTTGATATCTCTATCAGAAATATGTGAAATGTTCAGTGTTTTATGCTCCCCAGAGGTTTGATTGTCTCGTTTCAGCCCACTTGGTTGAATGTTAAATTGTGTAACTTGCAGTAGACCAGACTCTTGGCAGTTTGGCAGTCTCAATTAACAAAAGCAGTTGGCAGCTTTTCTTTAAAAAAAATACAATTGTCTGTGGAGGGTGGCATTTACAAAAAATAATATAAAGGCAAGCTAGAAATTGTATCTTCAAAAAAAGAAGCACCTTCTTGTATCACAAGTGAGACAAACAAGTGGAGTGTTGGAGTCTCAGACAGAGGAAGCTGATTCTCTCAGACATCCTGGAACTGATGCTATGGACCATGGAGAAATATACATCCCATTTGATAGAGGAAGAAGCCTGTCCTAGGAACAGTTCCGTCCTATAAACCTTATAAAGGAGGGTCTAGGCCCGAAACATCAGCCTTCCTGCTCCTCTGATGCTGCTTGGCCTGCTGTGTTCATCCAGCTCTACACCCTGTTATCTCTCGATAAACAGTTGTGGTTGGAAGTAGCTCAGGTGAGCAGGATTGTTTACCTTTACTCGGACAGAAGACCGAAAATGATTCAATGAATGTATCAGGTCAGGAAAATGAGATGCAAGGCAATTTCAAGTAATAACCCCTTCATTCCAATTCCACCAGCTTTAGTTTTTAACGTGACACTCCTTAAACATGTGCCTTTCAAATATAGTCATCCCGCCTGAGAGAGACAAGTTCCCCAAATCCAAGGAGCTGATTATCTCTGGCACTCATTTTATAGCCAGTTCACACTATTCTTCAGAAATTTTGCCCTTGCATCCCTTAACACATTCTATTTCTCTCACATATAATTATTCTTGCAGGGTGCAAGCATGAATTTCAAGTCACGTGATATTTGGCCCACTGATAGAGAGATAGATTTGAGATGATCAGCATTCATACGAGAACTGATGCTGTACTTTTGGATGATATCGCTAAAGGGCAGCTTGTAGATAAAAATTGGAGGGGGGGAACGATAGATCAATGAGGAAAGTCCAGAGTGAGGTAGCACAAAGAGAAGCCAATTCAAGTGATCACCTGGCCACAAATTATAGCAAAAGGTTCTACTCTATTAATTTTAATCTCATATATGACTACAAAAAGATTATGCAGGAGGCCGTCATCATGCCTTCACTCACCACTGGTCAAGTCTCTCACAACTTATCAGGCCTCCAAGCAGAATCAGTGGTTTGCTCCTTGGAGACAAGAGTAACTCATAATTATTTACATCATTTCTAGTGATGTAAATAATCACACCAATGTGCAAACTTACCATTGATGCAGAAGGAACTTGTAACTGAAGTAGATAACTTACCACAAGGGAGATCAACAAGTATGTATCAATCACAACTGTCCTGTCCCATCAAAATTTCTCTCATCTCAGCAAACATGCGCAAGTTTAATGTGGGAGTTAGCAGCTGTTCAACAGCTTTCCAACACTTTCGCAGTTCTGTTACTTGAATCTCTTTGGTGCACGGACCACCATCTACCCTGAGAGGTTAAAATTCCTCTCCAAAAACAGAAGGGACTTAAGATACTGGAAACATTTTTTAAGGTTACAAACAGTGTTGTCCAAGAAAACATAGTTAACAAGTGATAAGTGGTCACGAAGACTATCAATTCTCTTGTCCTTTCCAGTATGTAATGATTCCTACCTGAATGCAAAACTTTTTTTTTGATTTCTGTGAATAACCCCTCACTGCAATGAACCTAGTTGAGCATTTTTAACTGTTAAGCTGTCATTGGTGTGGTGAGGTGAATGTTTACTTCTGAGCAACATACATATTCAATTAGCTGCAAATAGGTCTAGTGACATTACCACCACTTTTTCCAAATATACATGGGACTTACATTATCAACAGCTCGAGTATATTGCCTTCAATGTAGTAAAATGTTTTCACACTTTTCACAGCAATGTAATCAGGCACATAAACAGATTATTTTGTAACCAAGTCAAATAAAGATATATTAGCCCAAATGCTTATTTAAGGAATTAGATTTTACCAAACTCAGACAAGGGGTGAAAGGTAGAAATACACAGAGGTTGAGGAATGGAGTTTCAGAACTTGGGAACGAGACAGTCGAAGGCACAACTGGAAACGGAGGAGCAAAGGTAATTAGGAGTGTGCATGTAACCAGAATTACAGAGGTAGACATTCCATAAGGAAGGAATAGCATTCGATAGGGGTGACACTAAAATAGGAACTTGAAAGCAAGAGGAAGAATTTTAAAATTCTATCATGGGCAAGTCAGGAGCTAATTCACTTCAGAAAGCATTTGGGTAATCATTGAAAGCAACAAAATTAATCCAAAAATATGGGTATATGAAATAAAGTCAATGGAAGAACAACACAAAGTAATAGATTGTGCAAATCCAGAATGGATTTATTTGTCAGATATGCTGATGGAACATTTCACCACAGAATACTACACTGCTTCTGATCATTTCTAAAGACAAGGTACTCATTCTATCCTGTCTTAAATTTGACAGCATTCCAAGTCTAAAAAGAGATTGTGGAAAATATATCAAATTCAGAATTTTAATCTGAGAAAGTGTTACATTCACATTGCACCACATCTCCTGTGTCCATCAGGGGATTACTCACAAGATGATTATTTTCCATTTGCAAAGTAATTTTGTTGACATCACATTACAAGTCAGCTGCAATCACTTGCTTCAAAAGAAATGTTTTCGCTTGCTTTGCATTTTTTGAGAAACATATTTATACAATTCCACATGAATAAATAACTTTTCCAGTTTCTTTTAATATATCTGAAATCAACTTATTTGAATGACTCAGAGCACGACATGAGAATTTGTACACTATTTCGGTTCCCTCCCCAGCACAGTTTATTCTGGCAACAGCAAGGCATAAGCTCCGAAAAAAATGCCCAGGAACTATGTACAGGATACATAAGCACAGAGATGATTATTCTGTAGTGAAAATGAAGTAAAAGAAAGGCTGCAGAATCTTCTGTCCTTGTTAATTAATTACCAGTTAACTGATGTCCAAAACTGATAGTTGTTTTAAAAATCTTTCTGATGTGATTATTTAGAACTGCTATTTTTAGTTCAGGTCTTGTTACAAACACTGACTCAAATCATGCTAACTTTAATAGAATATTTCAATAAATCTTTAAAAGGACACAGGTTTCTCTCAAAAGTACCAATTAAGATATTGTTCACAAACCTGTAATGTGGTGTTGGATTCCCTGTTGCTTCACAGTTCAGCGTTGCTTTCTTTTCTTCAGAATCCACAGGAAACACAGTGTCATTAGGCTCATGGAGAAAAACTGGCCCATGTGGTTTGCCATTCTCTGTGTCAATAAAGAGAAACAGACTCTATTAGGTTTCACAAAGAGGGATTGTTAGAATAAGGGTGCCATCCGTAACAGGAAACAACAGACACAAAGCAACAATGAAACAGTTTAATACCGCATGCAGAAAACACACATCACTTCCAGATAGAACACCACAGTGCACTGCGTCAAAATGATTGCCAACATGTCATTCTTGCACTCAATATCCTCGTTTCAATATCTATCTTGAATTGGAAGAAAGAAAAGTAAATAAAACAGCTTTAAGTTGAAATTACTATTACTACCATTAAAAGGGATATTCAATTGTCTCTTGCTTTCCAAACTTAGGACATAGAATGAGTGAAAGAAAACACTATTATCTTTGTCCTCTTGGGTGATGTTTCTACCTACGGCCATCCATATTTACAAAATTACATCTGAAGTGAACAATTTAAAAGTTAACATTAGATAAAAACATTCAGAATGAATGCCCATCATTTAATTAAAACAGTAATTACAATTAATAACAGGTCTAGTTTTAGAAATGTTATCTTTGAGAAAATATATATCAAATCCTTTGCAGCATACAATAATGATTGTATTGCCGAATATTTAATCGTACAGTGATTATAGTTCAAGTCTACTTCCAAGATTTTTGTTTGAAAGGCGTATAATTAATCATCTGCATTTTATGAGCTCTGTTACTCCCTCTCAAAAGGCAAAGACATTAATTTGAAAAGAATATTTTTAATGTCACAAAGCTCATGTGGTGTTATACAACACGTGTGTTTCTCAAAGATAACTTCACTTGGTATTCAGGCTTTCATCAAATTTTTGACTCATCTGTTTCTCGCAAAACAAGAGATTTTAAAAATCCTGAATAAAAAGAAAATGCAACACGTAACATACAAATATGTTGCTCAGAAAATCTGTAATGAGCAGGCCATTTTTGAATTGTAAACATCTAAGATCAGCTGTGAACTTTAATCAGAAACAAAGGCTGGAATGGCAGTCTCACAGAGATTGTCATTTTGGCACTTCTTTTCTTAAAAAGGAGGAAGTTCCACATTTCTGAAAGGAGATGATGCTCAGATCTCCCTCAGAAATGGGGAACCATACTTCCATTCTGAAAGTTCATTCAGAGCATAGAACTGTCACAGGAAGAACATCCCCATCTCTTATTCACAGCAGTCTGCTGCCATATGGGGAACTTTAAAAGTTCTGACAGCCACAGTAACAATGTCAAAGGGAAAGTAAGTATGTTAAGTGCAATGTTAAGCTTCAGAAAGAGTAGAGTATCAACTGAGGAAAGAGTGCCAAGAGTAGGATGCTAGGTGTGTAGGGAGTATGGTGCCAGCTAAGTAGGGTTCCAACTGGGTAGCTGGATGCCAGGTAATTAATGTGTCAGGTAAGATAGATGGTACTGGAAAGGTGTAGGGCACAGTGGGAAAAATCAGGCAAAGCTGGGCAGTGAGGTGGCTGCTTCTTCCGAGGGCCATTTGTTGGGTTTTGTCAGATCCGTTGGTGTGGGGAGAATTGGTGTGTTGTGGGGTGGGGGAGAGGGGAGTGGAGTTTGGAAAGTGGGTATAGTTCAAGGTGTGTGAAGCACGTGAGAGTTAAGTATGAGATTTGCTGAACTGTCACTCAGGAATTAGAATATGTATTCGATAGTGTAACATTTCCTGAGAAGCTATTTTATTTAATTTCATCAGAACCCTCCAACATCTCCAATTTAAATGTCAACCTTTGGGGAGGTCCAGGTGTAGACTTGCTCAGTGTAGATTCTCCAGGCAATTCAGAAGACTGATGAAGGCACAGCAGTGTATATTGTCTATATGGACTTCAGCAAGGCGATCAACAAGGTTCCACATGGTAGACCGGTCAGCAAGGTGGGATCACACAGAATCCATTTGGATACAAAATTCACTAGAAGGTAGGAGACAAAGTATGGTATTGGAGGGTTGTTCATTTGGACGAGAGGCCTGTGACCAGCGGTATGCCACTAGCATCGGTGTCGGGCCTACTGCATTTTGTCGTTAATATAAATGATTTGGGTGTGAATATAGGAGGCATAGTTAATGCATTTGCAGATGACAGCAAAATTGGTGATGTAGTGGATGATGAAGAAGGTTAGCTCGGAGTATAACGGGACCTTGATCAGATGGGCCAAAGAGTGGCAGATGGAGTTTAACTTAGAAAAATGTGAGGTGCTGCATTTAGGTAGGGCAAATCAGGGCAGGTCATATTCAGTTAATAGTAGGGTCCTAGGAGTGTTGCCAAACAATGAGACTGAGGGGTGCAGATGTATAGTCCCTTGTAAGTGGAGTCACAGGGAGACAAGGTGGTGCTTGGCATACTTACTTTCATGAGGAGTTGGGAGGTCCTGTTGCAGCCATACAGGTCATTGACAAGGCCACTTTTAGAATAGTGCATTCAATTCTGGTCTCCCTGATATAGGTAAGTTGTTGTTAAACCTGAAATAGTTCAGAAAAGGTTGACAAGGATGTTGTCAGGATTAGTGGGTTTGAGCTATAGGGAGGGGCTGAATAGACTGAGGCTCATTTCCCTGGAGGTCAGAGGTTGAGGGGTGACCTTATACAGGTTTATAAAATCATGAGGAGCATGAATAGGATGAATAACCAAGGTCTTTATTCTGAGGTAGGGGAATCTGAAACGAGACGGCATGTGTTTAAATTGAGGGGAGAAAGATGGAAAAGCGACCTGAGGGACAACTTCATCACAAAGAAGGCGGTGTGTGTTTGGAAAGAGCTGCCAGACACATTGGAGGCAGGTACACTTGCAACATTTAGAAGGTATCTGGATGGGTTAAAAGGGATATGAGCCAAATGCTGACAAGTGGGAATAGATCAGTACAGGATATCTGGTCGGCATGGACACGTCGGACTGAACGGGCTGTTTGTGTGCTGTATTGCTACAGCTCTGAAGTCTACTACAATGGATATCCCATTATGTCCTTGTGTGCAACTCCTCGCTAGGCTGGGCTTACAACTTTGTAGCCAATACAAAAATTAGATCAGTGAAAAGTCCTAGGATCAATGAATAAGTACTTAAGAACTTTACCACTTTACCCTGCGTCCCATTACCATTCTCTTCATTGCTCAGATCTTGCATTCATGAGAAACAACAAAGTGAAAATAGTGAACCAGATTTCCTTGCGGCTGACTGACCAATGCCCTACTTGCTATTGCCTGTTTTATTTCACTGATGGTTTATTTTGATGTAAATTAGAAGATATTTAAGACCTGCAAATTTCAACAAGCCATTTTCTGCTTCACATAAAAAAAAGTTAAAAATTTTTCAATGCAGAGCTCAGATCTGAACCAGCAGCAGTAGCAGAAGAGTGAACTGAATGAGAAATCAAGAAAATAAAGCAAAGAGACAGCAAAAAAGTAACAGTACATTTAAAAAAGAATTAAGCAATTCAACACTGAAGAATTTAGATTGTACTCCTAATGAACTTCTATATGTATTGAAATGAAAATTTTTCATGTGAATTAAGGGGACCACACTGATAAGATGATACCGAGATTACAATGTCCTAATTACTGGCGAACTTATTCTGTGTCTATTACTTAGGCACAAGAATGAAACATTTTTTGATTGATTTAAATATGGAACCAGAATGTGCAATTTCATTATTCACTCAGCTTTCATTGGACTAACAGGAGCTGGTGTGGTGCGGTAGTAGTGTCTGGCAGGTTTATGGAAGTGGCGTAGTGGGGACCTTGGGGAGGTCAGGTGTGTGTTGGAGTGTCAGGATGTCTGAGTCAGGAGACCCACATGTTCCAGAGATGTGTGATAGCATCTTGGGAACAGGTTAATAAAATATACAGTAGAGTAGCACATCTTCAAAAGCACCTCCCAGCTTTTCATGTTTCACTGTGCATCCATGCTGACCTGAATTTGCAGTTTTAATTAAGAACAAATAAATGAGTGCGTTACTAGGCTCATTTCTTGTTTAACCTAAATTCGGGCCAATTCATGTACATTTATAGCATACTTTCCTTTCCATGTACATGTAATGCTTGAAATATTTTAAATATCCTGTGTTTTAATTTCACTGACATTAAGAATCTAAGTCAAGATTTTCTTAAAGTATAATTAGCATTATCTGTTTATAATTTATGAAAACCTGATTTACCTTCTATAAAATTGATGAGGAGATGAAAGATTATTGTGCAAAATAAGGAAGTTGGACCCAGTTTCAGGATAACTGCTTCTATTCCCATTCTGCATGATTTTTCTGGCTGCCCAGGATAAAGGTCGAGGTAGTGAGGCTCCTCGCAACATTCCCTCCATTTCAAGGCATGTTCTTTCAACATGTCCACAATTTTGATCGAATAGGGCTCATTTTGTCAGATACAATTCCAGAAACTTGTGAATTTCTGGAGCTGAAATTTTATTTTTGCAATAAGTTACAAAGGTTATGTCAACTTCAACTGCTACAATTAGAATCAATGACAAGCTAACAATGTTTTCAACACAGTGATTGATCCTAAGTCACAATCCTTCAAAAGCTCAGTGACCATTAAGTTGACTAGCATGGTTTAAGTTTTTTGCATGTGTTTAGAATATTTTATCTAAGATATAAAGTACTTTTTCTGCATTTAACATTGAGAATCAATGCGGCATCTTCAAATTTGTGAAAATCCATTCATTAATCTTGAGCTTTTGAACCATTCACATATCCACGATGGCTGAATGTATAAAACCCAACTGGAAAGTCTTAGAAATGCTTACAGTTTTGCCATAGTAAACAAGCATTGCACAAACTTCAAAGAAACGTAACCCACTCAGCAGATTTTGAAAAAAATGTCAATAAAAGTAATCACTCAGTCCCTTTTATGGTTCTGTAGGCAATCACGACACTGCTCAATCCATCATTGGTGTTTGGAGTTCAGCCAGGTATGCAGAAACGAATTCCATTTCACAGCTGTATCAACAATAACTCCAGAACTGAACGCATCAAAATCTTTGAAGATGGAGGAATTCCTCAACCAGGCCACCATACACCATACACCAGTGTTTACCTGACTGTTTGTCCACATGACGTGACTTCTATCTGTCACTGACTGAATACTCATGGCAATGGGATGAGCCTTTAAATGACCTTTCAATGTCTTTAATTAGCCTTTGGATAGGAAGGTTGTCATTAACCTGCCAAACACCAAACCTAATTGGTTGCAATCAACAGTGTTGCCAACCACATCCTCTGTCCCAAGAGGCACCATGGTTTGCCTCCCAGATCACCTCCAGGAGAGCATGAAATTCTAAATTATTATGACTGTTGGTGACCATTAGCCATGGCATTGCTAAAGTGAGTAATTGTGCAAGACGGCACAATGGATGCATTATTTGAAGAAAATATTGTTGATGTCTCCTTACAAAACAAGGCTGCACACAATATGAACAGCAGAATGTTGTAACATGGATATCCGAACGCGTTACAGCACTGAACTGTTTTGCAATATGCCTGAAATGGTTGTTTCCAGAAAGTAAGGCAGTTTTCAGCTGATATTTGCATAATTTTAGTCAGGTTCACAAGAAATAAGCGCACAGTTGAAGAGCACAGTTAGGTACAACTAACTAGGCCAACATTGCCAATGATCTCCTTGCACACTGTACTATCTTTGGCTTCTATCTATTAATGCCATCCTTCTTTGATGAGATTCTGACTCTGTCAAATAAAGCTGAATGTTGGCCAGAGATAGGAAGAACTACCAATGCTGGAGTCAGAGATAACACAGTGTAGAGTTGGAGGAATGCAGCAGGCCAGGCAGCAACAGACGAGTGGGAAAGTTGACAATTCAGGTCAGGACCCTTCTGAGGAAGGGCTTTGGCCACCTTTCTCTATTGTATCATTGAGTAATGAAGTTATATTTTCTGCCATTGTCCTTCCTTCACTCATGGTGGGGACACAAACCACTTGAAAGCTGATTTCTCAAAAGACATTTTAATTCACAGTGGCATGTAGAGTCCTCATTCTTAAGACAGATTTTGTCGATGCTTGTAATCTATTCAAGTCAATGCAAAGGATTCCAAAATGTTCTGAACCCACCCTGTGCAACTTGTACAATCAATGCTAAGCATGAACCAACAACATCCCCACTCACGCTTGGTTCACAAGATCAAGGATTCAGTACAAGTATGCTTTTAGTATGATAGAATCAAAGATAATTTTTAAAGACTCAAAATGCTGAGGTGGAAAGAAGTTATGTTGTTGAATGTACTTACTTTGCTCTGTGAAGTTAATTTGTTTTCACAAAAAAAAAGGGGAAGAAAACAGCACTTTACGGATGGATAGATAATCACAAAGGTAGACTTCAGAATTATAAATCTGAAAAATGTCATCTTGGTACCATCCCCAATTTTACCTGTGATTAAAAACAATATTTGATAGCACATCAATTCCTTTAAATGACTGTGAACTACAGTGCCTACACAGTTGGAGTTGAATGAATAATTAAGTTCTTTGTACAAACTGTAGTCATGGATTCTCATGTGCCCTGGTGATAATTTACTGCTAATTGGTACTTGTACAAAGTGTGCAAATTTCATATTTCTGGACACTGCACAAATAATCCAGCAAAATTTAAAACCCAAAGAAAGCAATCAGGAGACAAAATTACAGAATACAATCAGCTACAAATGTTCTCATGAGAATCAACTGTAATTTTACTGCATTTAGGGCTGCAGTTATTCTGTCATTTCTGTGCCACGATGAAACAATTTCTACTTTATTTTAATGGAACATATAATTTGATTCAGTCCTTGATTAGTCTCCAAAACTGGAGACTCCAGACTTAATGGACAAAAAAACGCTTCATGTTGCATTGTTTGACACCAAGTAGAATATATAATCAGTCCAGTGGTCAAAACGGTTGAAAATCTTAGGGTATACTGTAGCACCACCTGGGCACTTTTGCAAGGTTTTTAGAATATTGGTCAGGAGCAATGGATCAGGGAAAGCTTGCAATTTCTCTCATGGCTGTGAGTATGGAGCCTCAATCTAGATCATAACTCTCATTTATGACTGCAAACCTTTCATTGTTATTTCAATTTCAGGGCAGTAAAACAAAGGCAAATTATTGAATCCTGCTGTAATTGCAAAACATCATCTGAAGTGAAATACATGAAATGCTTAAAAAGGTAGAAACATTTTGAAATAAATGAACTGTTGGAAGACGAAAAAGATTCAAGGTCCACAGTTCAGTTCACAAATGATTTTTCTTCGTTTCCATGCCCTTTCATGCTATTTTGAGACAGAAATAAATCAAATGACTATTACGACCAAGAGAGCAGGAGATAAACTGGCTCATTTCTTTTCAACATTGCTGGGTAAATGTCATTGTTGTTAAGTAGATCAAAATGAAGGAGCCAATTCCAAGGATTATCTCAATGAAAGAAGGGGGAGTTTTATTCCCTACAAGCCTTTAGAAAATGAAAACAATAAAACATGGCATTTGTTTATATGCCTGATGCAAGACATAAGTTTAATTAGTGGTGGTGATGAGAAGGAGAGTGTCTGTGATGAACAGAAAGATAAAAGCACATGTAGTTTAAAGTTTTTGGAATTGCAATGCGATGAGAACAAAAGTCAAATCCACAGCTTTTCAGTTTGTCTATTTTTAACTTTTTTTAGTTTTAGTCCTTTCTGCAGCAATACTGACACTTTAAGATCCAGAGTTCTCAACAAATGGCTGTTATTACTAAGTTTTTTGTTGCCAAATAGGAATTGTAAGGCACAGAGTGACAGACTGAGAGCAAGTCTTTCAAGTCCTGTTATGAATGCCTCTTTCCTTTCCTCTGCTTTGCCAAGAAAGTTACTGAAAGAGTTTCCTCAGTCCAGCTACATTAACTTTCCAAACTGAAAAGTCTGCAAGTAACTGTTCATCTCCTGATATGTGAACTTATCATCATGCAAATGTGCATTAAACAGGAAATTTATCGACACCAACCTATTTTCACTGTCTTTGGATGAAATGGGGTATGAGATCTGGACAGTTCACTTTCTGCATTTTATATGAGTTCACTGATGACTCCATCTGTGTTCAGGTAATCACAGCAGATATTTCAGTCTATATTTGTTATTTTTAAAAATAATTTTATTCCATACTCTCAGTTCTCTGACAGTAAAATTTGAACAAGTTTAATACCAGTCATCCATGTCAACCATTGCTATAACACGATTAAATTCTCCAGCTAACCCTTTTCTTGCAAATATCAAAATGTGTGTCAATGATCTTATTCAGCGTCTTTGTAAACACTTGTTAGGATAAACATGCCATTTGTTACGATAATATAAATTGTCACAATGAGCCCTGTTTGGAGAAATACATTTTGTCTCCGAAGTCATAGATTGAAAGTGTTCACTGGGAGCTAAACTCTGAGCACATTGCTGCAATTGGGAAACTCAGAGTGTACAATGCTGAATGAAAAGCCACCTGAAGACTCTGCCAGACACCCACGTGAACGTGGGGAGGCTCAATGAATAACTGCATTTACTCCAAAGATCTGCTCGACTTCATGAACAAATATTAACAGTGCAGTAGACATCCGAACAATCTTTTGGGAGCAAATACTACTGAAAACAATTGGGTGCCATTCTTTTCTATTGTACTTCCCAATCTGACTACTCACAAGCTTCATTTGAAGAACCTTTTTTTATTCCAAAGAGCACATTGCCAATGGGATCTGTCATATCATGTACAATTCTAAAATTTCCTGCAGTTTTTATACACGTTGAATGGATGGGAGCCAATAGGCAACCGAGAAAATTGTCAACCAAGTCAATACATTTTCCTTCTTGGGCCATCATCAAGCCAGTGACTGAGGTTGCTATGGACTTCCAATTACTGGGCAGTGCATCTCCTAAACAAAATTATAGAAGCTCCTGCCTCAATCCAATATGAGAAACTCACTGCATTCCAGGAATCTCATTTTTTGGAGAGATATAAACTAAATATGAAAAACAGCTGAGACAACAGTACAGAGAAATAATACAGCTAGAAACAATCTCATTTAAATCAGTCTGGTATGAGCAGGCACAAGTTAATCACTACCAGTATAACTCATTCCCATAATGTTACATGGATTAAAACACAGTAGATGTTCTGAACTGTAATTTGAAAATTGATCCTGATGCAATGGAATATTGTTCAGGAAGTGCTTTGAAGTATGTATCCAACAAAATTAAAAAAAATAAAGTTCACTGCTAGATTCACAACTGATGAAGCTGAATGCCAAGATCAAATGGACAACAGCGAGACATTCTGAAGAGTGAAAGATTAGGATATGTTATATATCTATATCATTACTCCAAGCTGTTCTGATAGTACTTTCAATCCCTTATTTGTAGCCAAAAAAAATGTCAGCTTAAAATCTTCCAAGAAAAACTAACGTTTCTTTAACAGCCAATTATCTGAAAGGTTATTATAACAAATGCATTAAAACTAAGTTACACAATACAATTTTATGGTAGTCAGTAAAAGTAACTATAAATTCTATTTGCATAAAAGTAACACTTTATTCGCAAATTTCCAAATGTTATGACCAACAGTTTTAAACGAAGCCAAGTTCTTGCAAACAGAAAAGAGTGGAAAGATGAAGAGATGTGATTGATCTGTTATCTCCAAAAGGATTCTTAATCTTCATAAATTCTCTGAATTGATTGCAGGAGTCTCTGTTTCACTGACAAAACTTGTAACTCTTCACTTGGAAATGAAATCACCAACGAACAATCAGGGGGACTTCTCTCGCATTGATACTCCCATCAGTGAGGCAGGTAAGGGGTCCTGAAGGCAGGAGCGCAGAAGGCTTAGCCTTTACAATGGTATGACAGAATTTCCATTCATTCAGCTCAGTTGGATAGGAACCAAAGACTCATGGCCAATGAACAAATTGACTATGGTAATACCTTCGTACAGGAAACAGGGGGAGGAACAAGAAATTATGTTGTAGGTGATAATATAGTAAAGGGGTGGTAGTCTTCTCTGCAGCAAGGAGTATGAGTCCAGATGGCTGTGTTGCCAACTCACTGCCAAGGGTTGGAAAACTTCCTCAAACTGGAAAGGAACCTGAAGTGGGAGGTAGAAGCCCAATGATCATGGTTCACGTGAGTACTAACAATATAGGCATAACTGGCAAAGAGGTTCTGGACAGAGTATGAGGAGCTGGGCACTAAGTTAAGAAATAGAACCATAACGATTCTAATTTTTGGATTATTACATGATCACGATGTAAATTGGCACAAATATATGGATTTCAGCAAGACGTTCAAAAAGGTTCCCCACAATAGGACATTGTACAAAATGTGGAGGAATGGGATTGTGGGAGATGTAGCAGTTTGGATCAGGAATTGGCTTGCTGAAAGAAGACAGAGGGTGGTAGTTGATGGGAAATGTTCATCCTGGAGATCAGTTACTAAGTGGTGTACCACAAGGGTCAGTGTTGGGTCCACTGCAGCTTGTCATTTTTATAAACGACCTGAATGAGGGCGTAGAAAGATGGGTTAGTAAATTTGCAGACGACACTAAGGTCGGCGAAGTTGTGGATAGTGACGAAGGATGTTGTAGGTTACAGAGAGGCATAGATAAGCTTCAGAGCTGGGCTGAGAGGTGGCAAATGGAGTTTAATGCGGACAAGTGTGAGGTGATGCACTTTGGTAGGAGTAACCAGAAGGCAAAGTACTGGGCTAATGGTAAGATTCTTAGTAGTGTAGATGAGCAGAGAGATCTTGGTGTCCATGTCCACAGATCCTTGAAAGTTGCCACCCAGGTTAACAGGGCTGTTAAGAAGGCATACAGTGTTTTAGCTTCTATGAATAGAGGGATCGAGTTCCGGAACCAAGAGGTTATGCTGCAGCTGTACAAAACTCTGGTGCGGCCGTACTTGGAGTATTGCGTACAGTTCTGGTCACTGCATTATAAGAAGGATGTGGAAGCTTTGGAAAGGGTGCAGAGGAGATTTACTAAGATGTTGCCTGGTCTTATGAGGGAAGTCTGAGGGGCTTGAGGCTGTTTTTGTTCGAGAGAAGAAGGTTGAGAGGTGACTTAATTGAAACATATAATATATAATCAGAGGGTTAGATAGGGTGGATAGGGAGAGCCTTTTTCCTGGAATGGTGACGGCGAGCACGAGGGGGCATAGCTTTAAATTGAGGGGTGAAAGATATAGGACAGATGTCAGAGGTAGTTTCTTTACTCAGAGAGTAGTTAGGCAATGGAACGCTTTGCCTGCAACGGTAGTAGATTTGCCAACTTTAAGTACATTTAAGTCATCATTGGATAAACATATGGACGTACACGCAAGAGTGCAGGTTAGATGGGCTTCAGATTAGTATGGCAGGTCTGCACAACATCGAGGGCCGAAGGGCCTGTACTGTGCTGTAATGTTCTATGTTCTATGTTCGATAAAGAGCTTAATATTAGAGAGGTGGCTCAAACAGTAATGTGGGAGATGTTGGACACTGTTTATGGGGCACTGCACCAATAGTGGCAAACGTGAAAGTTATACCAGTGGAATGTGCAAGGACTGATGTACTTGAATATTGCATAAGTAGAGAAAGTTTTTTCAACTAAATAGTTGGAGTAAAGGATCAAATGCACAAAAGGTGTGGTCTATCAAAGAGCAGAGGCACGACAGCAAAATAGTAATATGCCAAGTGAGGGTCAGACAATTGTAAGAAGTAGTACATTGTAAAGGGAAAAAAATGATCTGGGAGTCATTGTGGAGAGATAGCTGCACAATGACAAAGAGTGGATTCTGACTGTTGAGGGATATACAACATTCAAGAAGAATAGGAAGCCAGGTAAAGGTGGAGAGGTAATGTTAATCAAATATAACATTTGCTTAATTGTTAGAGATTACCTTGTTTCAGGAAATCAGGAACTGGAATCAGTTTGGATGGATTTCAGCAGTCAGGGGAGAAAGTGGCAAGTCTATAGCCACCTATCATTAATCACAATGTCCACCAAAGGATACAGGGAATAATAGAGTAATTATGATAGAGGAATGGCAAATAAACAGCACAGTTTTGAATCTGCATATAAACTGGAAAAAAAAATCAGATTTAGCACTGATAGTCTGGATGAAGAGTAAAGAGAATGCTTTTGAGATATTTTCTTGGAGCAATCGAGTTTGGAATTGATCAGTGAGCAGGTTATATCAGACCTGGCATTGTGCAATGTGACAGGATTAATTCATGACTGCAGAGCTCAGGCACCCTGAGGTGGCAATGATCACAAAAACATTGCATTTTACATTGAATTTGAAAGGGAGAGGATTGGATCTATGACCTAAATGCCACCGACCATCTGGCTATAGAAGCACTAACCCTCAATTTATGTCTCCCAACATTGAGCAAACCTGCATCCAGAGAACCAAATGAGAGGCACGCTCAGCTACAATTTCAGATTTACCTTTCCATTCCTTTCACCAGCCACATTTGTCCGATTGTAAAGTAATATGGATTTGTAAAGTAATATGGATTATGGATGGTCCAAATTCATTTTTCTCCTCGATTGGTAATTTCATGGTTGCGAGTGCGTTCATGAAGGCTGCAGAATTAACACTAGCTAATTCAGTTTGTGTACCTTAGGAAGGTGACTACAGACTGGGTAATCTTATGACAGCTGAGTCTCAAAGCTCTTACAAATGACAACTATCATAATTAGATGCTTGAAATTAGATCTTTGAAAATAGCCCCTTGCTGATTATTTCTCCAAAGTTCTTTGTTCCTGCCTCCCAATCTCCATGGTTCAAACTCCCAAACATCTAAAATTTCCACGAGGCATAGTCTGTTCCACATGAAGCAGTGTTCACCCGTGGCCCTTTTTACGTTCGATTCTCACCTGTTCACCAGTTAACAACCAAATTCCCAATCTGTAAATCTCTCCAGAGTTCAAACCTACTTCTGGTAGTCTTTGGCTCTCTCCAGACACATCTCTCCCACCTTTCACTCTCTCTGTCTTCAAACACCTCAGCCATACCCTCTGCATCTTTTCTATCCTCTCTTTTCCCCCCAAAGCCTCCATAGCATTAAAAGGTTTCCCAAAATCCTTTTCTCAAGTCTTTCAATCACATTTCTGAACTATTCTCAAATGTCTGCTTCCAGTTCTTCCTCCTGTGAAGGACTAGGAACTATTTCTCCACTGAAGATACTATGTCCATCCACATGTTGTAATATGGAAGCACAAATAAAATGTGGCACCAAGACAGACAACTGATATGCCGATTACCCCTTCTAAGTTGTTTCAGTATATTTACCTGAATGGGGACAGTATCACCAACTGGGATCATACACACTGCATCATGGTACAAACTCACTTTCCTCCAAAGATAAAATGTTAATCTGGTTGTATTTGATGAACAGTTGTTTATCTGGTCTTGACTAAGAACGGAGATGGGAACCACTGTAAAACAGCACTAAATTTTGTACAACTGTTACTCCTCAGCTCTAAGAAGGAGTCATGATTGTCTTCCAATCACTTAGAAAGTGTTTCCAGACAATCATGAGGGAGGAACTCAGAAAACACTGAATTCATTTTGAAGGCAGCTGTTGAAATAGGAAATGACATACCAATTAGACACTAGATTCATTTACCGAATGCAACATCACGTTCGTCTGTGTCTTCCCAAATGAACAACTGATGTCCCAGAAGTTTTGTAGTCCATCAAAAACAAAAAAAAGCAAATGAACAAATGATCAACCCCACTGTACAGGGTATTTTAAATGGATTAAAACAAAATCAAGGGAAACTTATCTATTTAAAATTACATTTCTTGGGCTGGTCTTTTTATGTGCACCAGTGCTTAATCAATTATTGCTCCACAAATTTGTATCTTTAACCTTGATAATCTAATTAACAAGCAGTTAACAGCCACAATTATGTTCTGTATTTGCTCAGGCTAGTATTTATGAGCATATGTTTTTCACAGACAAGCCCATATGCAGATATAATCAGAGTAATCACAGATTTAACTGACATAGGCTACCAATTTTCACAACTATTAATTCCCAGCTCGAAAAGTATGATTATTGAGAAAATGCAGACAGGTTTTCCTTAGGTTCGCAATCACAATAACTGAATTTAAAGGGTAAAACACATTATTTGAAGAGTATACATTTTTTGCAACATATTGAATGTACTGTTTTCCTGAAGAAAGAAAGTGATCAGTGTTTCAGTTAGCATGGAACATGCATTTTACGGGAATAATCAGGTAGTTCAAACAGCTAATAATTAGATGCATTATGTATGGCCAACAGAAAGTAACTGTGAGCAACTGAACATTTGATTTTAGGAAACATGAAAACATGATGCAAACCACCTCCCTTGTTTAACTTGCTGACCTGCTACTCATTGTTGCTGTTAGTTTAATCTCCCAGTTTTTTGACTGATTGTGTCTTAAGTTATTTGAAGTGCCAATGAGGTCTCTGCCTCTGACAATATTACATATGAAGCTTTATTTTATTAGAATGATTTTTGTTTACTTTGCAAGAAATCACGGGGCTTACTCATTTCACCCTCTTCCATTTTAAAGTTATTACAAGTATTCCTTTCATGTTTTAAGTATTTGATTACTGGTTTATCCATTGTTACAATCCCGTTAGGGGACATTAACCATTAAAGATAAATCCAAGCTTCCAACATGTTTTTAAACAAAAAACAAAATTATTATACGAAGGAATGAAATAAGGCAAGTAGTATCAACTTGACACTGTATAATTATTTACGCTCATTATTTATGCAAACAATGGAGACAATGCTTCCCATGCTTAATACGGTACCAAACCAAAGCAGGCACCCTGCTGTTTATGATTGTACCTTTCTCAGGCTGAGCTGTCAAGTGAACATAGCTCCTAACATTTGACTGCTAATTGCCTTGGGTTTGTTTACCAATTAGCTTACATTGAAACTGTTAATTGTGCATTATAAATTGGTGTTACTAGAATTTATAGATTATGAACCAAATTTTTGCAACAGCACGTGTCATCATTTGAATTTGCTGATGCAGAATGAAGGCTGCTTCATGATATCACCAGCTGTAGGTATCCTGAGCACCCCAAACAAAAGAGGCAGCCAAAAGTCTTTCTGCATCCTTTAAAGAATTGTTTAACTCAGCCTTCATAGACAGAGTCCGAATTTCCTACAAAGCTGATGATGAGGATAAAAATTTGCAGGTGAGGAAGTCCTAACGTGATCTGATGAACTGCAGGCTCTCATTGACTCAGGTCAAGAGTTCCACTCCCATCAAATGAGGAACTCATGCATAAGAGCTGTTGACCAATCTATTCGCTGGAAGATCTCCAGTCTTAATAATGCCACAGGAAGCAATAACCATTGATCAGATTGAAGTCACAAGTCTACCAGGAAGCTTGTCGCTGAAGGCCATGTTGTGGCCCTGAATGGCACGATTGGCTGAGGCTATTCACAATGGGAATGCACTGGCAAGAGAGGTGGGGGAGAGGCTCTGTGATCTGCTGGGACTGTGAAATGGGAGCATCCTATTTTGATTTTTTTCTGTATTTTAACGTGTCGTTTTCACTGAAACAAAAGCACACAATGCTACAGATTTGATATTAACAATTGAAATTATGACAGCAATTTTTACATCAATGAAACAAAGATAAAATTGAACAAACCAAGCTATTCATGGATAACACAGTTTGCAAGATTTCGAATAAAATCTCATTTATCCTAACGCCATCATTTTATAGTGCTCCAACCACAGAGAGACAGAATTCCCTTCACTACCTTATCTCCAGGTTCGACTTAACTGTTATTTTTAATTCTAGTTATGAGAGCTTAATAGCCTTTTCCCAAATTATGCACACAACTGTGCTTAAAATTGCTTTGCTTCAAATAACTATTTTAAGATTCTAAGCAAACACTTCTCATTTGAATATTTCAAACTAAACACTCTTGTAATAAACTAATCTATTTCCTAACTGTTTTGAACTAACTCATTTCCCTAGGAGGTCATCAGTGAACTGAAAACAAAAGCTTTTCAATGTATGGGATTTTCCTGAGCAAAAAATCAACTTTAGATTCTTCTACTGAAGAAGCTAATGCTTTCCATTATTTACTCTCTCCAGTCTTGAAACTCTCACAATGCAAATAAATTCACATTACTACACCAGAAGGGGCCTGCCATCTGCTCCCTGACACAAATCGGTTTAAATCATGCCACAGAAAGCCTGACAAGTTAATTATTAAAACTAAACAAAGAACTGTAGATGCTGAAGATCTCAAACAGAAACAGAAATTACTGGAGAAACTCTGCATGTCTGGCAAAATGTGTGGAGAGAAAGCAGAGTTCACATTTCAAGTCCAGTGACTCTTCTTCTGAAATGATGATAGCTGGAAAAAGAGGTATATATTCTTAAGGTAGGTTCCGTTGTGGGACACGAGGAAAAGCCAAAGTGGAGAACAGGAAATGGAGCCTAGAGAGACAGAGAGAGGGAGAGAGAGAGAGAGAGAGAGGCAGAGGGAAAGGTAGTTAGGCAAATCAAGGTTTGGATGGTAGTCAGCTAAGGAAGGTGTAAAACTGATCAGGGGGCTGTAAGTCATTGAAAATGGGTTAGCTGTGCTGAAAATAGCTCAAGTCAAGCCTGGGATTTGGTGTGGCAAAAGAAAGAGAACAAAATGTTCAGGCTCACAAATTATGTTATGGAACCCTGAAGTTAAGACTTAATTATTAAACCTAATCACGCGGATAAAAACACATATGTCACTGGTTCAAAATCCAAACTCAATATGTACCTACACATGTATACGTATTCCGAAATATGCATTTAAAAATCATCCATCTTACATCACTTCACATGCCACCTGATTTTACACCACAACCACCTATACCTCCAGACTTAATATGTAATTTCACGGATCTGAGAATAATCTCAATCAATAAAAGGTTTTATGTTTGTGCTGGATGGGAATAATTGTGATAAACAAATGGGGAACAGAATTGCCTAATTAATGCATTTTGCAATTACTTGAAAGAATACCTTTAGTTCTTCTGCTATAATTAGTGGCTACAAGTAGTAATTATCTTTTCCCTGTTTATATGTAAAACATGGAATAAGTTTGGAGAGATGCATGAAAATCAAAGAGTTTGGCTACACATCTAATCTTTTGGTTACGGGACAATTTTGCAAATTTCAAAACGGATGAAAATTAGCAAAAGCAGTTTTAGCTCTTTTTCATAATCATATATCATGGAACTGAAGAAAACTAGAAAATGAAATTATATATCTCTTTAAATATCTTGATATCAGAAGGAGGCCTGCACACATATATGAATGCTTTTGCTCTTATGAATTTGAATGGTCAGAAAGAGGCTTAATTCTCAGCCCTGAAGGTCACAGAAACCATTTGAGAGCAAGTACTAAAAATTCAAAAGTACCATGTCAACCTGCATATCATTTAACTCTGTTCTATCCAGAGATAACTTCTGTAGATAACATGGAGTGGGGAGACGGTTGACAGGAAAACTATTCAGTCGCATGCAGTGGGTAGCACATTCAACAAATCAAATTTGTATCAACACTGCATTATTAAAGGTTTTGTTAGATTTTCAAATTCGATTCCTGAAGATAGTAGTGGTCATTGTTGAACCATTTGAGAAGCCCTTCCTACCTGTCTGAGGTAAAGCCACTGGTTTTCCTGCACTCCCAATAACCCACCGCCGAGTTTACCCCACAATGGGGTCCCAGCTATAAAGGCCATTTCTTTAAAAAGTTTAGCTTTTTTTTAAAATTGGAGAATATGTACCTCTATCCTGGAAGGTAACTGAGGCATCCTGCTGTTGTTTTGAAGCTCACGTCCACCTTCAGGCTCTCCAGATTTGGGAGCCAACCACCATCCAGAAGTAGATAGTGAGCCACTCTGTTTGATCTGACAGCTTACCATACTGTGCTGTCTTCTGACCCATTCTTGAGTCTCAAAGTGAGGTTCAAAAAGCAGCAGGAAAATTCACTATTCTTTGTCTCTAGACAGCTTTTGTCTTCTTGCAAATTGATATGAATATCAATCATGAAAAGAACAAGGACAATATGGATCAAACAAAATGCTTTCATCAGTTGAAAAAAAATGAAAATTGAGCAAAATAAATTTAAGCATGTGCCTCAAGGAATCTGAATCTAGCAATTTTCAAGCAATTACGAAACAAGGAGATTTACAAACATCCAGCAATGGCAAGGTCATCAAAGAGGGTAAATAAACAAGGAAATAAAATACTCTAATTAATCTTCACTATTAATTGTTACAGAGATTGAACACATGATCAATGTTTAGATACTCAAATATCACAAACAAACTGACAAATAATGTATAAAACTGGGATGAGAGTGGTAAAATCTGACAATACACAAAAAAATCCATACGCAGTTAAAACCCCGGCAATGTACCATGAATAAGACTTTCATTTTGGAAGATTTTAAGACCAATGTCATAGTGTAAAGGAAAGTTCTCATTGGTTCAGAGATTTCTAACTGATGGTAGTCCATGAGGAATTTAACAATCCATTCTGAGGAAACTACAATCACTGACAGCAACACCTTGATTTCCTCAATGACCTGAACATGTGAGAACTCCAAGCATTTAGATCTTATCAGCTTTACAAGAGTAACAATAGTTAATTCTGACATTTCCACTACCATCATTACTGCAAATCTTCAATCAGGTTATAGGGGAATCCAACTATTTCACAAGCATTCATCCTTTCTAATCCTTTGCTTTGAGATTTACTGCATGTTTGGCTCAGGTCTTTCCACACTTCACTTGCTGTGTACGTACTTTCAGACTCTTCATGCTCAACCAATAACCCCACTCAATATGTTGTCCCCTTTAATAGCTAGGCAAAATGGATAAATTCTTCATGTTCATGTACAACTTAACAATGATTTCACAATACACATCATCAATAAGGTGGTTGAGCTGTTTCAGAACAAGCAGTGTTCTTAAGTTAAAAGTTATTCTGTGCACTTCGTTTGTATTTTCACCCTGACCTCCTTTTCAAATTCATCCGTCTTTCTTCCCCTGAAACATGCATTTAAAAAAAAGGCCTGATTTTGATCATCCCTGACTGATATGCTGGTCCATGGCTGACATTCTTTCTCTTGTCAATAACCTTTCTTGATGTCTCTGACAACACTCAATCTGAAAGACCCCATATAAATGCAAGCTTGCGTTTAAAATTGATTTTTAGGTTGTTGCCGTTGCTTTGGACTCTTCAACCAATTTTTATGTTAAAACCACTTTTAACCAAAGCATTCACTGGTAAGACAACAAAGGTACACTTTTGTGGCTTCAGTTTGTGGTTCAACTTCATTTTAAGAAAATATTCTTTTTTAAAAAACATCAACAGGTGAGCATTTCCCAACTTCCCACAATATTTATCCTCTAACATTATCCACCCGAGAAAGGGTATTACTCAATTATCTACCTGTTTGAGCTGGGCTGTTGGAACCCTTTTCTCTCCAAGATAGGGTTGATTCTCTTCCACGATGGTCGGATCTCCTGGGTCAGGGCAGATCCTCTGCTGGTTCTTTTTGGGCTGTCACATGGTCGTCTGCTATGAATTGCGTTGCAAGTTTTGGCTGAGGGATTGGCCCAGGACCTCCAAGAATGTTCTGTGGTCTTTGGCCAACAGGGTCAAGAGCTGGGTATAAAGCATCCAATGGGGTCAGCCAACTCCCTTCACTGTAGCTATGCCCGGATTGTAAGGGTGTAAAGCACATACTCAGGCACTGGTTGGAAGTCAACGTGCCAGAAAGTCTGATCGATACTCCGTCAACAATCAACCCTTGGGTTGGTTGCAACTAATTTCCCCAAACTTTTGTGACCTCTTTGACCCTGGTTTCCACTGGCCTCTGTAACTGATTGCTGCTGGCTGCTGTTTAAATTTGTTTAGTCAATTTTCTGTCAGGCCTGATTTCCCCGGCTTCATTTAGAGTGTCCAGTTTTGGGCCTGGGATTGCTTTGCAATTTCAGTTTTTTCTTCATCATGTGAATACACTTTAAAATTTGGCACAATCATGTGACCATTCATGTAAAAATTTAAATAGCATGTCTTGTCAATACATTATAACTTTCAAGTCTTGCTGGGAAAACCTGGTAAAAATGGAAAACTTAGATTCTTGTGAAATAGAAGTAAGTTTTCTCTAACAGCATGATGACAATCTCAGCACTGTTCAGCAAGGGGCCATTTCCTTGCATTAGCATCTCATTATTGCTAATCCCATTACCTTTATATGTAAGCTCCTATTTTCCAAACTAGTTGAGAAAAACAAGATGTTGACAATTCCCAACACAGAAGTATGAATAGGAAACTGGCAGCACCAACATTTCAGCATCTGCTCTGGGACTCTCTTTCTTGACAAGTATTCGCAAAACTTCAGAAGCCTCCACATCCTTCACCTCACCACAATCTACAGAGGGTAGTATTGGACAAACAGCAGCATCACCACAATATCATGGAATTTCTGCAAACGACTGCAATTTAGAGCTCTATCTCATGAGAATATAGCTCGTTCAGGTCGGGGGCATCTCAGGACCCTGAGCTGGTTCACTCAATTAATGGCTAAAATGGTTTTTTGTCAAGTCAAGGCAGGCTTACCTCAGGCTGGTGATCCTTCTGTGATCAGTCAAGGGAATCATGAGAGATCAGCCCAGGGGTTTGCACACAGTCAGTCAGCCAGCAACTTGGTGCATTCAGCAACAGGGGCTCTGTATCATTACAGTCTGGGGAGTAGGCCATAAGCAGTCTACCAAGTCCAATACTATCATCCTGGAGTTAGTGTAAGTCATCAGGAAGCTGCAGTTTGGACAGTTAGGACTGTCCAAACCCCATCTGTGGGGCATTGGGACTGGTCCTGGGGGAAGTGGGGCCTGTAAAAATTGGAAGGGTGGTGAGAGTCTGGAAAGCATTGCCAGAGGTGGTAGTAGAAGCAGACACAAGAGCAACATTCAAGAAACACCTGCATGAATACATGGATAGGATGGGAATCTGCAACCCCCGTAGCCTTACCATTAAGTGTATTAGTCCTGCCCTGATTTGTCCTAGCATGATACAGCGCCACATAATTTTCTGGAAATTACCTCCATCTGCCACTCATCAGGCCATTGGCCCATCTGATCAAAGTCCTGTTGTACTCTGAGATAACCTGCTTTGCTGTCCACTTCACCAATTTTGGTATCATCTGCAAACTTATAACCGTATCTCCCATCCAAATAATTTACGTAAACAACAAAAAACAGTGGACTCAGCACTGATTCTTATGGCACACCCCTGGTCACAGACCTCCAAAATGAAAAGCAACCCTCCACTACCACTTTCTGTCTCTACCTTTGAGCGAATTTTGTATCCAAATGGCTAATACTTCTAGGATCCCATGTGATCTAACTTTGGCCCATGCAGAACCTTGCCAAAGATGATATTGGAAGAGAACATGTGCTGGTTGGGGAGTGAGGAGAGAAGTGGGGGAGCAATGACAGTCATCATCACCCAGGGCTTCCAATGATGGAATGGGAAAGTGCATCACAACATTTGGCATAAAGCTGTAAGCCCAGCTCTCAGGGGTAAAGTGGATGATGAAGACCTTAATGAAAGCACTGGTATGGTAATGTGTAAACACTCCGAAATGATAGGGCCAAAGGAATAAAGCAGCAGTAAAGTTTGGGAGGGGGCCTCTTGATTGACAGACTGAGCCTGTGACTCACAATGAAGCATCTCCAATGTTGCTTCCTATCCTCCTGCAAATTGCTTACGTGCAATAGAAATACAAAAAAGCCTCCACCATACCCAAAATGGGTGGAGTAATGTTTTTTTTTTCCCTAGAATGAGGGAGCAGGCGACACTTGTAAGTGATGTGAAACCCATTAGCTGGCAGTTGCATTTGTCAGACACTTCGGCAGTAAAGGTTTTGGAATCTACAATTTGGAATCTGCAATCACAGAAGTCTGCATGATAACAACAAGCAGTAACCAACTATTTCGAATGCAAGTCCACAAGCAATCTTGACGATGTCATCAGTCATAACAAATCAATCGTAGTCATCTCTGTGAAGGAGAAGTAAATCGCAAATGACCTTGAAAATATCACGTGTGGGTCACAATTTCCTGTCATCTTGACAAGTTCTTGGAAGGATTTAATGAAATGGTTAAATAAACAAGTGTTGAAGGCACAGATGACCATCAGTCCTGGTGGCCATCAAAGTGGCATCTTTGCTGAACGGCTGTGTGATTAGCTGCTTTTTAAAGACAATTTGAGGACCGATGTAGTATCTATCAATCTTCAAACCACAAATGTATCAAGGCTTCTTGTGCAAGAAGGCAGGTGGGATACTGACATTATCAGTCATGGATGTGATAATGGGAACTGCAGATGCTGTAGAATCCAAGATAACAAAGTGTGGAGCTGGATGCTTGGTCTGTTGTGTTCATCCAACTCCACACTTTGTTATCTTATTATCAATCGTGGTATAGGTTATGAGAGCAATGTAATGATTGTGACAATGTCAGCCAGGTGGATCTCATAGAAAGCACATGCATTACATGCAGTTCTCCAATCTGGTTGGGGTAATTCATCTGGTCTAATCAGGGAGCACTGGCTGACAGACAGAAACAAGAGTGTTCGAGGTTGTCTTCACTCTGAGACCTGACTCTGAGAAAGCTCAATCAGTGTAAAGAACTTTCCATGTGCAAATAAAGGGTTATTTGGTGATGGGATACCAGCCTCATTGGAGATAGTTCAGCAGGGAGGTTATGTTGGAGCTGTACAAAACTTTGGTGAGACCACAATTGGAGTACTATGATTGCACCGGAGGAGTGCAGAGGAGATTGCCCATGAAATTACTTGGGATGGAGCATTTCAGCTGTAAAGAGAGGCTGATCAAGTTCAGGTTGTCTTCATTAGAGCAGAGAAGGTTGAGGGGGTTCTGACTGAGATGGATAAGATCATCAGTGACATGGACAGGATGGATGGGAAACAGCTGATCCCCCGGTTGAAGGGTTAATAACAGGAGTGCATGCTTTTGAAATGAAAGGCAGGAGAATGAAAAAGGGATACTGGGGGTTAAAAAAACGCCTTTCAAGCCAGAGGATGGTGGGAATCTGAAATACATTGCATGGGAGGGTGGTAGAGGTGGAAACCTTGACAAAATACATTGATGAGCACTTGAATATCATAACATTCAAAGTTATGGGCGATGTGCCCATAATGGGCACATGGGTCCAGTTGGGTCGATGGTAGACTTTGGGTAGCTTTTGCCAGCACTGACGCAAAGGGCTTAAGGTCCTCTTCTGTACTTATGCTTTTATCATTCTATGGTCATGCAGCCTCATCTTGCTTTCCCTTGATGAGGTCAATGCAATAGCTCAGGCAGTAGATTCTCTCATTTTAGGTGTCTTTCACCAGCCACAGGTTACTATTGTGACAATGCTGTCACTTTAAAAGGTTACTTTGTCCTGGGGTTTCTTTTTGAAGAGTGGTGGTAAGGCAGAGGTGACCAAAAAAGCTTCTGAGGACGATTTAAGTAAACAATTTGCAAGATCTTGCGTTTTCTTTTCCCCGTAAAGGTGGAACAATGGAAGCATCCTCGGTGTGGGCAGCTCTCACAGACAAGGCTTTCTCGTTTCTTTTTTGAAGAGTTGGAAGTTTCAGTAAATGATTTGTAGCTACTGTTTTCTATAAACCTTTGCTTGGCGTTTTTTCCTCTTAGATTGGAGAACTGCATGTAAGAATCTATGTCTGAATCTGCCTTTTGGCCAAGGTGTGTATTTATGGGATGTTGCTATTTTGGAACGGTTAACTAGAAATAGGTACAGTAACTATTATTTGATTAAGCGTTCCAATAGTTGTTATTCTGAATTCTTCTTTCGTTTTGTTTGCACTTACCAAATTGTGTTTTGCTTAAAGCTGAGTAGTTTCCCTAGTTGCATCACATCTAGAACACCGCACTTCACAGCTACCTTTAAAAAGTGAGATCGAGGCTACCTTCTTAAAATATTTTGAAGATGTCTGATGTGTTCTGTAACACCATAGACTGAACAAAACTTATACCGAGAACTGCATAACATAACATTGCTCCATTCAGCCCATGTACAAGTGATCTGTAATCATTGACCCTGTATCTTAGATGCCAACACCAACTACCCTGGAAGAATCCATAATGGCTGTATCCCTAATAATTATTTAGTACCAGCCTCATTCCAGGGCTGGTTAGTTACAACTATGACACCCACAGCAGGAAACCCCAAAGCTCCTCACAGAAGCAAACATTTCTGCTGCTAGTGAGCACAAGACAGTGTGAGGGAAGTGCTATAGTGGCACAGTGTACACTTAATGAGGCTAGTTGCAGAGAATGATATGAGATAACTTGTGAGATGTGGCGCAAGTAATCTTTCAGACTTATTCATTTACCCAGTGCCTTTTGCCACTCAGCCTCAGGATTCCTGAGAAACAAGGGTTCACACGGAGGAGGATTGCAGGTGTCTCCTCACCCAGAGGAAGCATTCTGAAGGGAGAGTTCAACTTGAAACTCAGCAGCAATTGATCCCTGTCTCTTTCGAATTTTACAAGTCAATCTCCAGCTAACATCAACTGTCTCATCAAACCATTGGTGGCAACCAAGCGTCTGTCAACCTTCCCCAAGAAACAGACCAGGTTTTTTTTTTGTCATATATGGCTGATCCTAGACGGTATGAAAACAGAAGCTGCTGGAAATGCTCAGCAAGACTGGCAGCATCTGTGAAGAAAATCATTCAGAGTTAATGTTTCAGATCCAGTGACTCCTTCCTGGATGGTACTTTACTTCAGGTCACCCTGCCATTCCAGGGACTTTGGAATACAAAAAGTCCTCTTTAAAAGATCACCAGCTGTATTGGAAAGCTCAAAATCTGGACTCAAGGGTCACTGATGACAAACTTCTAAAGAAATCTGCGCCAGGCAAATCTACCTGATTGCAGAAAGCTGCATCTCAGAGGATATAGGGGTCCTTTAGCACAAAAGACAACAAGCTCGAATCCGGGATCAGCAAGGAATAAGGAAGGCTTTTATATCAAAAGGGAATGGGGTATAAAATAGTGAGGTTTTGCTGAAACCACACAAGACATTCATTGGACCACACAGAGAATATAGAGAACAGTCACTTTCTCGAAGGAAATATATACTGGCCGAGGAGGAAGTCTACAGGAGATTCAGGAGATTGATTCTCGGTACGGAGGGGTTTTCTTATCAGGAGAGATTGGGTAGTTTTGACACGTGCTCAAAGGAGTTCAGAAGAATGCGACAGACCTCATTGAAATATATAGGTTTCTTCAGGGGTTGGACAAGATATCTGCTCCTCCTTCATCACTGACCAACCCCCATCCCAACTCTCTATCTACAGTCATCTTTACGAGCTTCATTCCTGCTTCCTAGACCTGTCCGTCTTCTCTCCCACCTATCGGCTCCACTATCGACCTTCTATCATCGCTCTCTCTCTCTCTCTCTCTCTATTTATTTCAGAATGCCCTTCCCCTCCCCCCTTTCTGAAGAAGGGTCCAGACCCGAAATGTCAGCTTTCCTGCTCCTCTGATGCTGCCTGGCCTGCTATGTTCATCCAGCTCTACACCGTGTTATCAAAGATTATCAGATCGGCCATGATGTCACTGAATGACAGAGAGACTTGATGGGCTCTTACATCAGAACTCCTACATCTATGGGCTCACTAAAGCACATCACAAAGCGTTGTATTTTGAAAGAAACTATGACAGGCAGCAGATGCATCGACTGGAAACCATTCATGTTAACTTTTTATATTTACGCGCACAATGAAAACCGCGTCTTAAAATAGATATGCAAAAATGGTGAATTGTTCACTTCAGAAAAGGAATCCAAGAATCAATGATTTTTCTCGTGCAATTCCCAGAGAAGCCTTCTGCAGTCACAATTTGTGAATATCTGTCTTAAATAATCACTGTGTCAATAGATTTTAAAAATCACCTTCATTTTACTCTCCTTATAATTTCTTTCTTTCGGCGGAATCTTGAATAAAAGTTATGGAGCTGCTAGTAATCCAACATCACATCTGAAGTTGCATCATGGATAATCAACAGCAATTAGTCACAGAAATAGGAAAACATCGCACAAAGCCCACTGAAACCTCACTTCTACATCACCTCTTTCTTGTTCAGAATGACTGGAAAATTTTCTGGGGCTCTACTTTAGGAATGTTGTGAACCAATCACAGATACGGAACAAAACCAGAGGTCTGCTGGATCTGAGATAATGGGAACTACAGATGCTGGAGAATCCAAGATAACAAAGTGTGGAGCTGGATGAACACAGCAGGCCAAGCAGCATGGCGTTAGGTAACACAACATAAACAAGTACATGACACAGGAAGGATTCAAGACAGCAGCAATGCATTTAAACAGCGAATGTACTGTCATGAGACTTCAGCTGAAAACTAAGCTTTAGGAAGTGATTAGATTAAGCCCAAATCTTAATCGTTGTTTTATGCAGCAAGCTGCATATGTTCAGGAAGGAGAGATCATGTAAATGATTTGGAGGAAGGTGTAGGTGGTCTGATCAGCAAGTTTGCTGATGACACTAAGATTGGTGGAGTAGTTGATAGTGAAGGGGATTGTCAGAAATTACAGCAGAATATAGATAGACTGGACAGTTGGGCAGATAATGGCAGATGGAGTTCAATCCGGGCAAATGCGAGGTGATGCATTTTGGAAGATCAAATTCAAGGGCGAACTCTACAGTAAATGGAAAAGTCCTAGGGAAAATTGATGAACAGAGAGATCTGGGTGTTCAGGTCCATTGTTCCCTGAAGGTGACAACGCAGGTCAATAGGGTGTTCAAGAAGGCATATGGCATGCTTTCCTTCATTGGGCGGGGCATTGAGTACAAGAGCTGGCAGGCCATGTTGCAGTTGTATAGGACTTTAGCTCGGCCACATTTGGAGTACTGTGTACAGTTCTGGTCACCACATTCCAAAGTATCCACATCCTTTTGGTAGAGTGCGCAGAGGAGGTTCACCAGGATGTTGCCTGGTATGAAGGGTGCTAGCTATGAAGAGAGGTTGAATAGATTAGGATTATTTTCATTAGAAAGACTGAGATTGAGGGGGGACCTGATTGAGGTCTACAAAATCATGAGGGGTATAGACAGAGTGGATAGCAAAAAGCTTTTTCCCAGAGTGGGGGACTCAATTACTAGGGGTCATGAGTTCAAAGTGAGAGGAGGAAAGTTTAAGGGAGATATGCGTGGAAAGTTCTTTACACAGAGGGTGGTGGGTGCCTGGAACGCGTTGCCAGCGTAGGTGGTAGACGCAGACATGTTAGCGTCTTTTAAGATATATTTGGACAGGTACATGGATGGGCAGGGAGCAAATGGACACAGACCGTTAGAAAATAGATGACAGGTTAGACAGAGGATCTTGATCGGCGCAGGCTTGGAGGGCCGAAGGGCCTATTCCTGTGCTGTAGGTTTCTTTGTTCTTTATCATATCTGGAGTGAGACACAGCCAAGTGAGTATGCAATCTGGGGAATTTGGAGGCAGCATGGGAATCCAGTGCCGAGGGCAAGTGGTGCTTTTTGTTTGCTGTTTTGGTTCATAATTTGGAAGGTCGTTCTACAGGTCAAATTGAAGACCAGGATCAGGGGCCAAACACAAAATAAAGAGTTACGTGGCAAGAAAACCTTAAATTCATTGGTTGGTAATAGCCCAGATTTGACTATATATTGTAGATGACCTGCAAATGACTTGATAAACAGGAGAAATATTTACAACTTGCAAACTGAAGGGCCAGCAGCAAAATATTTAGAAATCAGCTTAAGAATTAAGGAATTAAAAAAAAAGATACTGTGACAGGCACTATAATGCAACTGCATGATGTGGGAGCTTGTGGGCCCATTTTTAGTGTATAATGACCACATCTATAGCAACTGTTGGTTACTTGAGGAATTCCAGCTCAGATTTGAGCAATTGGAGTCGGAGCTTCATTTACTGCAACACATCAGGGAGGAGAAGAGTTACCTGCACACCATGCTTCAGGAGCCAGTCACACCCCTAGGATTAACTGCCACAAATTTTGTCAGTGGCTAGGACAGGAGGGTCTGACTAAGATGAGACAGGCAGAAGGATCCAGCAGGTAGTGCTAGAAGAAACTCAATCCTGAAGCTTGTCTAACAGGTTTGAGACTTTGGTTCCCTGTCTGGATGAGAATTGGGACTGTAGAAAGGATGAGCTGACTGACCATGCCACCATGTTCAGGGAGCCATTCAAGAGGGGGCAGTAACCATGGATAACATAGTCAGGGGAACATACAATGTTCTCTATGGTCCCATCAACAGCCGTGAAGGCTTGGTTACCTGCTTGGTGCCTGGATTCATGATACCTGATCTGGACAGGAATTGGGAGTGGGTAGGAGGGGGATGATCCAGTTGTTGTGGTCCATCCAGTTGCCCAAAATATTGGCAGAAAGAGCAAATTGGTTCTGCTAAGAGAATGAGCAGCCAGGGGCTAAATTATAAGGTAGAGCCAAAAAGGTAATAATCTCTGGATAAGTGCATGAGCCATGAACAAATTGGCATCAGGTCAAAACAGTAAAAAGGTGAATGGGTGGCTCAAAGATTGGTGTGCCAGGAACAGGTTCGAATTCATGGGACATTGACACCAGTACTAGGGAAGGAACAAGCTGATCTGATGGTAATGGGGTCAACTTGAATGATGCTGGGACCAAAGTCCTGGCAATTCGCATAACCGGGGCTGTGGATCGGGGTTTAATCTAAAAAGCGAGGAGCGCTGGGTGCTCTTGTATGGAAGATTATAGGAAAAATTAAAGTTGGCAAGGGCTCAGGAGAGGTGACTAATGTTTTTAGAACAAGTAACAGGACACAAACTATGAAAAGGGTCAGAAATCTAACTCTCGGCACAGCAGAGAAGTGGACAACGATGAGAAGGGTGCAGGCAATGCATGAGTGAGGGTGTCGTACTTAAGTGCAAGGAGTATACACAACAAGATAAATGAGCTTGTTGCATAGATGGAAATTAGTAGGTATGATGTTTTGGGTCATTACAGAGATGCGGCTGAAAGGGGATCAGGGCTGGGAACGAAATATCCAAGAACAGACATCTCATCAAAAGGCAGGTGGACAGAGTGGGGTGAGGTTGCCTTGTCTCACAAGGAATGAAGTTAAAATTGATGGCAAGCAATGAAATAAGAGTCAGATGGCATAGAATCTGTGGGTAGAGTTGAGGAACCACAAAGGAAAACAGACCTTGAGGGAGCTGTGTACAAGCATCCCAGCAATACTTAGGGCATGGGGAAGTAAATAAATCAGGACAGAGAAAAGGCATGAAAGAAAGGCACCATTACTAGAATCATGGGGGGCTTCAATACAGACTTGGACTGAGAAAATCAGGTTGGCAGCCAATCCCCAGAAAAGGAATTTGTGGAATGCCTACGAGATGATTTTTTTGGAGCAGCTTGTAGGACAGACCACGAGTGAACGAGCGACTCTGGATGTGAAGTGTAATGAGGCAGACTTGAGTACGGAGTTTAAGGCGGCAGTGATTGTAACATGATACAATTCACCCTCTCATTTGAAAAGGAGAATTTGGAATAATAAGTAACAGGATTACAAGTGAAAAATGTAACGGCAAAAACATGAGGGAGGAGTTGGCCAGTGCTGATTCAAAGGGGAGTCTAGCAGTGAAGGCAATAGAGCAGCAATGACAGGAGCTTCTGGGGTTGATTGGGGAGGCACAGCAGAAGTCTATCCCAAGGAAGAAGAAATATACTAAGGGGAGGACGAGGCAGCCATGGCTGAGAAGCCAAGAAAAAGAAACATGCATATTTGGTGAGGTTTCCTGAGAAGCCAAAGGATTGGGAAGCCTTTAAGAATCTGCAGAGGAAAACAAAGATGTGAACAAGTGGGGAGTTGGTGGGTGCAATGAAATATAAAGGTAAGTTAGATGGCTTAGGAAGATTCAAAGAGATTTTTTAGGTGTATAAAAGCTAAGAGAGGCAAGAGTAGACATTGGACCACTGGAAAATCAGGCTGGAGAAGTAGCAATGAGGAAAAATGAAAGTGGCGGAGGAACCAAATAGGTACTTTGCATCAGTTTTCACAGTACGAAGACAACTGCAGCACACCAGAACTTCAAGAGTCAGGGACAGAGGTGAGTGTAGTGGCTATCAGGAAGGAGACAGTGCTGGGGAAGCTGAAAGGTCTGAACGTGGGTAAATCACCCAGACTAGATGGCCTACATTCCAGAGTTCTGAAGGAAATAGCTGAAGAGGTTGTAGAGTCATTGATGGTGATCTTTCAGGAATCATTGGAGTCAGTCGGTGTCCCAGAGGAGTGGAAAATGGCTTATGTAACACCCCTGTTTAAAACAAAGGAGGGAGGCAGAAGACAGGAAATTGTTGGCTGGTTAGCCTGATCATAGTCGTTCATGACATTTCAGATTCTGTCCTTAGGATAAGATTGCAGAGTACCTGGAAGTGTACAGTAAAATAGTTTGAATCAGCATGGCTTCATCAGGAATTGTCATGCTTGACAAATCTGTTAGGGTTCTTTGAGACGGTAACGAACGGGTGACATAAAGTAGAGCCAGAAAATGTGACCTATTTGGATTTCCAAACACCTTTGTCAAGGTGCCACACAGGAGGCTGCTTTGTAAAATAAGTGCTCACGGTCGAAGAGGCAAGATACTGGCATCGATAGGGGATTGGCTGACTGGCAGAAGGCAGAGAGTGGGTATAAAGGAGTCTTAAGGATGGCTGCTGGTGGCCAGTGGAGCTCTGTTGGGGTCAGTTTTCGGACTACAACCATTCAAATTATACATTAATAATCTGGATGAAGGAACTGAGGGCATTGTTGCTAAGTTTGCAGATGCCACAAAGATAGGTGGCAGGACAGATCATGTTGAAAAAGAAGGGGCGCTGCAGGAGGACTTGGACTGGCTAGGAGAGTGAGCAAGAAGTGGCAGATGGAATACAACATGGGAAATTGTGAGGGTGTGCACACAGGTAGGAAGAAGAGACATAAACTATTTTGTAAATGGGGAAAGGCTTTTGAAATTATGAAGCACAAAGGGACTTATGAATCCAAGTGCAGGAAGCTTTTAGGGTCAACATGTAGGTTCAGTTGGCACTTAGGAAGGTAAATGCAATGTTAGCATTCATTTCAAGATGGTTAGATTACAAGAGCAGAGATACACTGCTGAGATTGTGTAAAGCTCTGGTCAGGCTGAATTTGGAATACTGTGGCCAGTTTTGAGTCCTGTATCTCAGGAAGGACATGCTGGCATTGGATGGAGTCCAGAGGAAGTTGACAAAAATGATCCCAGGGATAAAGAATTTGTCATATGAGCCGTTAAGGACTCTCAGTCTGTACTGGATGGGAGCTTAAAGGATGACGGGGGAATTCTGACCAAAACTTACAAAATACTGAGAGGCCTGGATAGAGTGGACCTGGAGTAGTTTCCACTCGAAGGAGAGATGAGCACCTGAGGGCGCAGCCTCAGAGTAAAAGGACTACCATTCCGAAGAGGAGAACTGTCTTCATTCAGAGGCTGGCTAAGCTGTGGAACTCATCACCACAGAAGGCTGTGGAGGCCAAATTATTGAGTGTATTCAAGACGGAGTTAAATAGGTTCTTAATCAGTTAGGGAATCAAGGGTTATGGGAAGTAGGAAAAAGAATGGAGTTGAGAAACATATCAGCCATGATCAAATGGCAGAGCACTCTCAATCAGGCAATCTCTTTCAGTACCAGGCAATGAAAAACAGTTTTATAAAGTTTTTTTGAATGAAGAAACTGAAAATTGTGTCAAACAGGATCCTTCAAAACCTAAGCTCAGGCCAAAGTTATCTATAATCAATGTACACTACTTTTCTCACACTTGCCGCATATAAAACATATGGATAGATGAAAAGACAATGGGACATACAAGAGAAGTACAATTCAAAGCAACAATTATAAAGACAAGTCTTCAGATTTCTTTGAAATTCACTCAGGCAATTGATGGGAACAGCGAATAATTTGGGAAAATATTTCCTCCTTCTAATGCATTCAATACTAATCCTGGACAGTCAGTCTTCAGAAACCAGCTAACAATGCAAAACCCTTCTATCAGAAGAGTTCTGTTAAATTTGAGAGGGTGCAGAAAAGATTTACAAGAATGGTGGTGGGATTGGAAGGTTTGAGTTAATGGGAAGAGGCTGAATACGCTGGGACTTTTTTCCCCTGGAGTATTGGAGGCTCGGGGAGACATCATAGAAATTTATACTATCACGGGGCACATGGACGGAGCGAATAGTCAAGGTCTGTTTCCGAGGGTGGAAGTGTCCAAAACTAGAGGCATAGGTTTATGGTAAGAGGGGAAAGATATGAAATGGATTTGAAGGACAATGTTTTCACACAGAGGGTGGTGTATATGTGGAATGCACTGCCAGAGGAAGTGGTGGAGGCTGGTACAAGAACAGCATTTAAAAGGCATCTGGATGGGTATGTGAATAGGTAGGGTTTAAGAGGCCAAAACCTGGCAAATGGGACTGGGTCACATTGAGAAGTCTGGTCATCACAAACAAGTTGGACCAAAGGGTCTGTATCCGTGTTGTATGAATCTATGACTCCACGAATGGAGTAGTTTAAGTTTTGCTTAATAAATTTGCTAATGTAGCAAAATAAAACTGCAGAGATTTTTTAAAACTAATTTTTAGTTCTCATGTATTATTGAATAGATTGTCAGACCTGATTCAGGCATTAGAACAAAATTAACTCTTCATGTTTAAAAAGTCATCCAGAAATTTTAAACTAAAATCAGGCAGATATTTTGCTAAACATTTCCTGAATTTCCAGAATGCCATCCAAATTTTCATGATGTGAGAACTGTATTAACTTTAAACAAGAATTATGACCCTAGCTGATGGTAATACTGCACAATTTAGATCTCAAAACGAATCCATGCTTGACAGGCCAAATATTTTCTATTTCTTTCTGCTTATGGTGGAGTTCAGTGACTGAACAGATTCAGAAGCAGTTGCCAATGCGCTTTGACAAAGAATACAAAAGCTTATTTCATATGAAGGAGAATAAAATGAACTATAACACAATACAAGGGCTATTAGAACAATCTGATTACAAAGAATTTTCCGTCTAAGCCCTCTAGGGCTTCCCCTCTTAGCTATTCTTGTGCATTCACTTCCAGTTACAGAATTTATGCTGTGCATGGATCTTGGAGATTTATACACGTAGGGAAAAAACATTAGAGAGCTTTATTACAGTCACAGGGACAATACAGCACAAAGACAGATCCCTTAGTCCAACTCGTCTCTGCTGACCCTATCTCCGAAACTAAATTAGTCCCACTTGCCTGCATTTAGCCTAAATCCCTCTAAACTTTTCCTCTTCACATACTGATCAAATTTCTTTCAAACATCGTAACAGTATTTTCATCTACTGCTGCTTCTGGCAGTTCATTCCACATATGAACCACACTCTGTGTGATAAGGTTGCCCTTTAGGTCCTGTTTACATCTTTCTCCGCTCATCTGAAAAATACACCCCCTAATTTTGTCCTTTCCCCCAACTAGAGAAAGGACCTTTCTTATTTACCTTATCTGTGCTCCTCATGATTTTAAAAACCTCTGTCAAGGTCATCCCTCAACCTCCTATGCTCCAAACTAACTAGCCTCTCCCGATAACTCAAACCCTCCATTCCTGGCAACATCCTGGTAAGCCTTTTCTGAATCCTCTCCAGTTTAATAATATCCTTCCCATAGCAGAGTGACTGGAACTATACAGAGTATTCCAAAAAGTGGCCTCACTAACATCTCATGCAACTTCTGCATGGCATCCCAAATCCTATACTCAGTGGTCTGAGCAATGAAAGCAAGTGTGCTAAATGCCTTTCATAAACATCTTGTCAAACTATGATGCAACTTTCCAAGAACTACGTGCCTGAACCCCTATTCTATTGGACAACACTACTCAGGGCCCTACCATTCACTGTATAAGTTAATTATTGATTAGAAATGGGCCTAATGGACAGTCAAACTTCAATGAACAGTTCTTATCTCCATGCTGAAACACCTTGCTCAGCTAACAGGGTGGAAGCAGTTTGCTTTTTGACAAATATCTGAGCCTCAACTCCACGTGACATGCAGAGGGAACTCAATGCCACTTATAAAAACCAAGAGAACTGCAGATGCTGTAAATGAGGAATGAAAACAAAGTTGCTAGAAGAGCTCAGCAGGTCTGGCAGTATCTGGAGGAGAAAACAGAGTTAACATTTCAGGTCCAGTGATCCTTCCTCAGGACTAGAGAATGCCACCAGGATGCCACCAGGCTTACCAGGATGTTGCCAAGATTGGAAAGTTTAAGTTATCAGCAGAGGCTGCCTTGGTTGGTGCAGAGAACTCAGAAATGCCACCTAACATCCAGGACAGCACCTCCAAGAATGCTTCAGCCTGTGACCCATTATCTCAGAAATTACCAACTTCTTCACGAACTAAACCAACACAAATATTTCCTTAATTGATCCAAAAAGTATTTCTGGCGTATGCAATTAATCAAATGATCACCAGTGTAGCAAAAAAAATCGAAACAAAATTTATTTTAATGCTAACATATTTAATTGATTTTTTTAGGTAGGATCAGCTTTCAAACCAATGCTTCTCTCCTGGACTCCGACTATGTGTATAGTAAATGAACCCCACATTTTCAGAGCAACCTTGGTGATCATCCAACCAAATGAACTGCACACGTATCAACCACCATATAAAACTGAAGAGGTTTAGAAGTCATGAAAAAAAATGCTCTCCAGCAGGGCAAGAGAGGTTTTGGCTTTGCCTTGCATCAATCTTTCTGGTGTGCTCATTTGGCAAAATACCTCAAAATAAGGATATTTATAAATAAACTTTCTAATTTCATCCAAATCACTGAGTTAAATGCTGGTTTGCAGCACTTCCTCATGAACAGCATTTGCATGGGTGTACACTCCTGATGTTTGAAATTTACATATAATTAGCATTCAGTGCAACTTTTCACCGTGGGCTCCATAAAGTGAAACATTTGTACCAGCTCCACTGCTGATTGTCATTTAAAGGACAGCAGGTGTGATTCACAATTTAGTATTGTTGCATGCACTGTAAGAGGAGAAGCTTATGGTAGGAAATTCCTGCATGACCCGTGTCTCTGAATCATGTACCTCCAGTTTTACAGATACTTTGCTGCAACATGTGCTGCGGAATGTGGAGAAAGCTAAGGTTATCAAGTACTGAAAGGGATTCTCCTGAGGAAACTGATACAAAACCTGGTATCAGAGAACTAACAAGAGACTGCTGTATCTAAGCACGAAATTTTTCAATCTATTTGCATTTCAGGCACTTCTTATGACCAAAATGACAACAGTCATTGAGTGCAAGTCAAAGAAAGATACATCAGGACAGGTGACCAAAAGATTAATCAGAAGGGGGACATTTTTAAAAAGATGTTCAAGGAAGAGATGGTGGACAGACAGAGACAGTAAGGCAGGAAATTTCAGAGCTCCTGGTGTCGATGGTTGAAGGGATTCCTACATGTTGTAGATTAGGGGAATGGGAGATAAAAAGGCAGTGTTGGAGGAATGGAGATTTGCCAGATAACTTTGGATGAAGGAGTTACAGAGGCAGATAAATCAAAGCCTAAAACCATGGGAAATGAGAGTAGACCAAACAGTCTTCAAAATTACATCCTCATTCAAGATGATCCTTGCTGATCTTTGGTATCAACTCCAAAATCCTGCCTAACCTCCATATTGTCTGCTTCCAAGCGACATCAAAATTCTGCATCTAATAGATTTAAATGTAATCAACAATGGCACATCCACAACCTGTGACAGTGGCAAATTCCACAGATTCACAACACTTTTAGTGAAAACGTTTCTCACTATTTGCATCCTCAACCTTCAATTATCCTGAGACTTGGTCCTGATTTTTCTCCAGGCGAGGAGAAACAGCAGCTTCATGTTCAACATGTCAAGCCGCTCCCCAATCTCTTAGGTTTAACTGCTTTAAGCTCTCATTCTGTTAAATTTCAGAAAAATATGGCTGAATTCTATCAGCCTTTTAGCATCATATAATCCTCTCACCCAGTGACAAACCTCGTGAACCTCTCATTTATTGCCTTCAACACAACAGTGTATTTTTTGTCATGAAATCTTCCATGTATCCATTTTTTTGGCACTGAGAAAGCCAACCAATTATGACCGGTAACATTTATGAAATATACAGTTCCAAAAGTTATTAAATAGAAATATGTGCCCAGAAATAAAGGAGGGACTTATTGCCAGCTTTTCAATATATCACTCAGGACTGTTTGGGGTGGTGTGAAGAGAGATTTAAAGGTTATGGGAAGTGAGTGAGAAGATACAGAAACAGGGCCCCATTTCTGAAGAAGGGTCCAGGCCCGAAACGTCAGTTATCCTGGTCCTCTGATGCTGCTTAGCCTGCTGTGTTCATCCAGCTCTACACCTTGTTATCTCGGATTCTCCAGCATCTGCAGTTCGTATTATCCATGTTAAGAGTGTTCCCGTTCATAACATTTCAGGGAAGGCAATACAATTACACAGTCTCTGTAGAGGCAACTCAGTGAGGATTTAAGATAACAAAGTGTGGAGCTGGATGAACACAACAAGCCATGCAGCATCTTCGGAGCACAAAAGATGACGTTTCGGACCTAGACCCTTCAATCAGAGAGGGGGATGGGGAGAGAGTTCTGAAATAAATAGGGAGAGAGGGGGAGGCGGATTGAAGATGGATAGAGAAGAAGATAAGTGGAGAGGAGACAGACAAGTTAAAGGAACAGGGATGGAGCCTGTAGAGTTGAGTATAGGTGGGGAGGTAGGGAGGAGATAGGTCAGTCCAGGGAGGACGGACAGGTCAAGGGGGCGGGATGAGGTTAGTAGGTAGAAATGGAGATGCGGCTTGAGGTGGGAGGAGGGGATAGGTGAGAGGAAGAACAGGTTAGGGAGGTGGGGATGAGCTGGGCTGGTTTTGGGATGCAGTGGGGGGAGGGGAGATTTTGAAGCTTGTGAAATACACATTGATACCATTGGGCTGCAGGGTTCCCAAGCACAATATGAGTTGCTGTTCCTGTAACCTTCGGGTGGCATCATTGTGGCACTGCAGGAGGCCCAGGATGGACATGTCATCTAAGGAGTGGGAGGGGGAGTTGAAATGGTTCGTGACTGGGAGGTGCAGTTGTTCATTGTGAACCGAGCAGAGGTGTTCTGCAAAGCGGTTGCCAAGCCTCTGCTTGGTTTCCCCAATGTTGAGGAAGCCACAATGGGTACAGTGGATGCAGTATACCACATTGGCAGATGTGCAGGTGAACCTCTGCTTAATGTGGAATGTCATCTTGGGGCCTGGGATGGGGGTGAGGTAGGAGGTGTGGGGGCAAGTGTAGCATTTCCTGCGGTTGCAGGGGAAGGTGCCGGGTGTGGTGGGGTTGGAGGGGAGTGTGGAGTGGGCAACAGAGTCACAGAGAGAGTAGTCTCTCTGGAAAGCAGACAAGGGTGGGGATGGAAAACTGTCTTTGGTGGCGGAGTCAGATTGTAGATGGCGGAAGTGTCGGAGGATGATGCGTTGTATCTGGAGGTTGGTAGGGTGGTATGTGAGGGCGAGGGGGATTCTCTTTTGGCAGTTATTGTGGGGACAGGGTGTGAGGGACGAGTTGCAGGAGGGCATTCTTAACCACTGCCGGGGTGGGGGGGGGGAGGTTGTGGACCTTGAAGAATGAGGTCCTCTGGGATGTACGGGAGTGGAATAACTCATCCTGGGAGCAGATGCGGTGGAAGTAAAGGAATTGGAATAGATGATGGAAGTTTTGCAGGAAGGTGGGTGGGGAGACGTGCATTCTAGGTAGCAGTGGGAGTCGGTGGGCTTGAAATGGACATCATCCCAACAACCTCCGGATACAACATGTCATCCTCCGACACTTCCACCATCTACAATCCGACCCCACCACCAAAGACATTTTTCCATCCTCACCCTTGTCTGCCTTCCGGAGAGGCCACTCTCTCCATGGCTCCCTTGTCTGCTCCACACTCCCCTCCAACCCCACACCTGGCACTTTCCCCTGCAACCACAGAAAGTGCTACACTTGCCCCCACACCACCTCCTTCACCCATATCCTCGGCCCCAGGATGACTTTCCACATTAAACAGATGTTCACCTGCACATCTGCCAACGTGGTATCCTGCATCTGCTGTACCCATTGTAGTCTCCTCTACATTGGGGAAACCAAGCGGAGGCTTGGGGGCCGCTTTGCAGAACACCGATGCTCGGTTCACAATAAACAACTGCACCTCACAGTCGCGAACCATCTCAACTCTCCCCTCCCATTCTTTAGATGACATTTCCATCCTGGACCTCCTGCAGTGCCACCATGATGCCACCCGAAGGTTGTAGGAACAGCAACTCATATTCCGCTTGGGAACCCTGCAGCCCAATGGTATCAATGTGTATTTCAGAAGCTTCAAAATCTCCCCTCCCCCCGCTGCATCCCAAAACCAGCCCAGCTCGTTCCTGCCTCCCTAACCTGTTCTTCCTCTCACCTATCCCCTCCTCCCACCTCAAGCTGCACCTCCATTTCCTACCTACTAACCTCATCCCGCCCGCTTGACCTGTCTGTCCTGCCCAGACTGGCCTATCCCCTCCCTACCTCCCCACCTATGCTCACCTCTACAAGCTCCATCCCCGTTCCTTTGACTTGTCTGTCTCCTCTCAACTTATCTTCTCCTCTATCCATCTTTGATCCACCTCCCCCTCTCTCCCTACTTATTTCAGAACTCTCTCCCCATCCCCCTTTTCTGATGAAGGGTCTAGGCTTGAAACATCAGCTTTTGTGCTCCTAAGATGCTGCTTGGCCTGCTGTGTTCATCCAGGTCCACACTTAGTTACCTCGGATCAGTGAGTGATCAGTGAGGATTTAAGATCAGTTTGCTGGTCCTGTGCTGTCAGAGGTCAGGAAGAAGTTCTCGGAATTAGTAGGCAGCTAATTATCAAATTCAGAAGGTCTGGGAAGCTGAGCAAGTGCTATGGTTACTGGCTCTGAATTGGGGCTCAGGATGAAGTTTGCCGAAGCCTGCAATCATTAACAGTTTGCTCCCAAACACAGTCTTTGTTTAATGCAACTAAGCAAGACCAGAATGTGGGTGAAGAACTGTGGCTTCTGCTACTCCTGTTCCCTTCAATTAATTGTCCAATGTTCGTTAAAATAGCACCCTTCTTAAACTTGTTGTCTGGGAACTAGTACATACTATGTGGTGTTGCTCCTGCTATTTCTGCTGCCCACTTCAGAAAAGCATACATATAACAATGATTCCTACAAACACCTCCCTATCTTTCAGCTTTCTACAAATTGCAACAATCTCGTATCCAAGGTTCATGAATTGTCCTTGAAGAAATGGATGTTGTTCGATGAAGGTGGTTCTCGTTATCAGATCACGAGATTCTCGAGCCAAACAGTTTCCAAGTACTGTACAGGCACTTTCATATACAGTAGCTCAAAGCAGCTTGCTAGACAAAATGATTCTTTGCAGATCCATAGCAGGGCATAGGAATGCCATGGTAGAGCCAAAATCATTCACATCCTTGATTGGGCCATTTCTTTGCATGTCTTCAGAGATAATGGGAACTGCAGATGCTGGAGAATCCGAGATAACAAAGTGTGGACCTGGATGAACACAGCAGGCCAAGCAGCATCTTAGGAGCACAAAAGCTGATGCTTCGGGCCTCGAGCCTTCATCAGAAAAAGACCCTTTTTCTGATGTAGGGTCCAGGCCCGAAACATCAGCTTTTGTGCTCTCTTTGCATGTCTTATTTGGTTCTATCATCTGATGAGCATCAAGGGAATCTTTTTTTCAGGCCCAGTTTCAAAGTTCCAAGCAGAGAAGCAGATTTGATCAGTTTCTTTAAATTGCTCATTACATGTGGCTTTTTAACAGTACCTTTGTATTTTTAACTTTTTTTTCAAATTAAAGACATTGTTGTTCAAGGGCTGATTGTAACCTACATGCGAAGTTATTAAGTCAGCAATTCTGAGGAAAGGTCACCGGACCTCAAGCATTAAATCCAATTTCTCTTCACAGATGCTGCCCGCAATCTTTATTTCTGCTAACTTACCATGTCCTTTTTGCTATATGCTGAAGACCTTCTGACATTCAAATTTCCTGGATTTAAAAAAAAGGATTTTCAGTTACTACCAAAAAGAATAGCCTCTCAGTTTCCCATAGTAAACTCCATCTGCCAACTTGTTGCATACTCACTGAACTAGTTTGTGTCTCTTTCAAGCCTTTTTGTGCCTTCACAGTTTCTAAGTCCACCTAGCTTTATAGAGTCAGCAAAAGGCAGGGATGAGCGTTCCTGTAACAAATGGGTCAGATCCGATTCATCCAGTCATAACTGGTCGTGAGCAATTAAATAATTAACAATTCTATATGTTCCACAAATATCCCATCTTCGATAATAGGAAAGCCCAGACATCAGTGCAAAAGACAAGGCGAAAGTATTTGCATCCAACGTCAGCCAAATGTCATTCCCAGACATCTCTGCAGGATAGTGCCTTTATACCAACCATTTTCAGTTGCTTCAAAAATGACCTTCTGTCCATGATAAGGTCAGAAGTGGGAAGTTCACCAATGATTACACAAGGTTCAGCTCTAACAACAACAAGAGTACTTGAACACCAACTGGCAATAAAAAGGCACAACCAATGCTCACTCATCTCAATCTACATGGACAAGGAGATCCACCACTTTGACTGCGACAACACCAGGATCCTGGGACAGGCGAGGCAGAGACAGGCACGGGAATTCCGAGAAGCTTGGCACTCCACAAGGCATGCTATTAATAAACACATTGAAATTGACCCTATGTACATTCCACTATGAAGGAAAACCGGAATTGAGGCAATCCATCACAACAGACTCCAGAGTTTAAAAACCAGGCAGGAAAACACATCGGCGCTTCATTGGAGGTTGCACTGAGGATGGTACCAAGCACGGTACTGAAACGATTGCAAAACAAGAAACCAGCTTGTCGAGCCAACCAACTCCAACAAACTCTACACCCACAACCCGAGCTAAAAATCCACTCCAAAACCTTAGAACATTCAGCACTATTCATGACAGCTCATATTCTGAAGCAGTCTTTGTCCACATGAAGAATAATTTGGGCAAGTTCCAGTCAAGTGGTGAAGAAGTGGTGAATAATGTTATAGCACGTTAGTGCCAGCCAATGGCCAACAAGACAGAATCTCACAATCACCTATTGATGTTCAATGGCATTACCACTGCTGAATTTTCTACTGATAACATTTTGGCCTTACCATTGATCTGGAACTCAACTGAGCCATTTATGTAGTTTGGGTACAAGAGCAAGTCAGAAGCTAAAAATTCTAGACAGTAATTCACCTCGTTTCTCCTCAATACCTGTCCAACAATTACAAAGCAAAGGTGCGCTGGAATACTCCTTACGGATCTGGATGAGTGCAGGATCCAATTCCAGTTAAGAAGCTTTACACGATCCAGGACAAAGCAGCTTTTGTTTGGCACAACATTCACCACATTCAACAGTCAATCTCTTCACCAGCAATGCACAATGGTAGCAGTGTTTATCATCTACAAGGCGCCTTGCAATAATTTACAAAACTTCATTCTAGAGCAGTTTTCAAAGCTGCCAACTGTGCCACTTGAAAGGACAAAGGCAGGAGATCTGCTGGAACACCACCGCCAAAAAGCTTTTCCACCAGCCACACTGTCAGGACTTCAAGCGATGCCCGTGTCCCTTCTTTCATAAGCTAGCTCTGTAGATGCCTCTGAACCCCAAGAATTGCAGATGTTCAAGAATGTAGCTCACCGTCACTTTCTCCATGGAAATCTGAGATGAGCATAAGTGCTGACGCAGTGGATTACAACCACAGACCATGTCACAAATAATAAAGAAAACTGACAGAACACTTACCTCTATTACTGTCTTTGACAAAGAAAGAGACTGTAAAGAGATGGAGTTTCACCACTGATCCTCGTGGCACTCCACAACTAACAGCCTCCTAATTTGAAAAAGGTCCATTTATCTCTAATCTTTGCCTACTCCCAATTAATCGATCATCTATCCATGCTTATACATCATTGTCAACTCTATGAGCTCTTGTGGCACCTGATGAAATGTCCTTTTGAAATCCAAACACAGCACATCTACTGGCTTCACTTTATCTCCCCTCCAAGCTTTATTCACGAAAAAAAATCCAGTGAATTTGTGAAACAGCATTTCCCTCTGGTAAACCATACTGGCTTTGTCTGGCTATGTTATAATTTTCTGTGTGCATTGTTCAGATTTCCTCAATATTAGAGATTTCAGCTCTTCCAACAAACCTAAAACAGCTGTTAAATCTTTAATCAGTTCTAAAAAATTAATACACAAATCTTCGAATTTCTTTCAAGTCATTGCCCTGAGATTTAACAGCCATCTTATTTGTGTTCAATACATTCGCATCAGATCTTTGATACTTTTATATCTTTCTTATAAATTCTGTGTCTGATATCACCTCTCTCACTGACACTTGAAGAAGGAGCAAGACTATGAAAACTTGTGTCTTCAAATAAACCTGTTTGACGACAAGCAGGTAATGTATGATTTTTGACCTTGCACTGATATTGCCATTCTTTCACTGTCACAGAATCAAAATCTGAGTGCAATCCCTGTAACCCATGACCTCCAAGACTGTGGCAGAAATATCGCCCTGTTGTCAGGATCATGGATAAAAACTCACAATGTGGAAGCCAAGTTTAAACCAATCTGCAAAATGCAGAGTTGGAACAGGCAGCATTCACGCAGCTCGGCCTTGGACAATCCACTTCCCACTGAAACCAGACAGGCCTGGACCTGCTGGTCAAGTGTTACAGGCTACATTGTTTTCGAACATATCCTGTTATTTCCACCTTCAGAGAAGCTGTTTTAACAGTAGAATATTCCAGAGACTTGCTGGCACTCAGATCAGTAGAAGGCCACAGACATAGCATGACAAGGACAGCACCTGCAGCTCAAGGTTCAAAACTACAGATTGCAACCTTCAAATACGGAAAATAATCATTTCATTGGATCTTCCCCCCCCTGCCCAATGCTCACATTGGACAAAGGTCACAGAATCCTTGAGAAGGGTATGCAAAGGGGCAGCAGCACGAACCAGGGTGCTGACAGGAACGTAAGGTTGTTCTTTTTTTCCGGATAAAAATTTACATCGTGCAGCATCGGCCTTCTTGTTTGCAGCGGTGAGTGTGTGGAGACAACATGAGCTAGGAAGGAATAAATATATTCGGGCATTGGCTAAACCTGAAACACTACACGTGAACTGTTTCCCCCCCATCCTCCTCCTCTCACCAAAACAAAAAGACCATATAGAAGGTCAGTAAGGTAAGGCTTTTTTTTAATTCTTTTGGAAATATGGGAGCTAGTGCAGTTGCATGCCCCTCATGGTAAGGGTCACTGCTGGTGGCTCCTCACACTTCACCTGCAAGAAGTGCACCCAACTCCAGCTCCTCAAAAAACCGTGTAAGGGAACTGGAGATGGAGCTTCATGAACTCCGGATCATTCAGGAGGCTGAGGGGGTGATAGAGAGGAGTTATAAGGAGGTGCTCGCACCCAAGGTACAGGAAAAAGGTAACAGGGTGACTGTCAGGAAGGAGAAAGGGGATAGGCAGACAGTGCAGGGATCCCCTGTGGCCATTCCCCTCAACAATAAGTATACCGTTTTGGATACTGTTGTGGGGGGGCAACCTAACAGGGGAAGGCCATAATGGACAGTCTCTGGGACTGAGCCTGGCCCTGTGGCACAGAAAGGAAGGGGGGAGAATAGGAGAGCAATTGTCTTGGGGGATTCAATTGTAAGAGGCACAGACAGGCGATTCTGTGGATGCAAACAAGATGAACGAATTGTATGTTGCCCATTGGGTGCCAGGGCCCATGATGTCTTCAAGATCCTTAAGCGGGAGGGTGAGCAATCAGGTACACATCGGTACCAACAATATAGGTAGAAAAAGGATAGAGAATGTGAAAAAATGAGTACAGGGAGTTAGGTTGGAAGCTGAAATCTTGGACAAACAGGGTAGTTATCTCTGGATTACAACCAGTGCCACGTGATAACAAGGTAAGAAATAGGGAGAGAGTGCACCGAAACACGTGGCTACAAGGCTGGTGGAGGAGGGAGGGCTTCCATGATGTAGATAATTGGAGCACATTCTGCGGAAGGTGGGACCTGTACAGGAACGATGGGGTGCACCTAAATCAGAAGGGCACAAATATCCTGGGAGGGAGGTTTGCTCAAGCTACACAGGATGGTTTAAACAAGATTGGTATGGGGTGGGGAACCAGACTTGTAATTCAGGGGATGAGGTATTCAGCCTTCCAACAGACACAACGGGGAGTGAGGTGGTTAATAAAGAAATGCGGTCGTTGGAGCATAATTGTGGACACAGGGATGGTTTGAGGAGTGTGTACTTCAATGCTAGAAGTATCAGAAATAAGGCGGATGAACTTGGAGCAATGATATTGTGGCCATTACAGAAACTTGGATAACTCAAGGACAGGAATGGTTGTTGGAAGTTCTGGGATTTAGATGCTTTAAAAAAGGGAGGATGGGAAAAGAGGCAGGGGAGTGGCATTGCTTGTCATGGCTAGTATAGCAGCTACTGAAAGGCAGTTCGAGAATGAGATGTCAACAGAGTCAGTTTGGGTTGAAGTCCGTAACAAGAAAGGAGCAGTCACTTTGTTGGGTTTTTATTTAAACAGACCACCTAATACTTGCAGAGAACAGGAGGAGCGGATTGGGAGGCAGATACTGGAAAGGTGCAGAAGTCATAGGGTTTTAGTCATGGGTGACTTCAACTTTCAAAATATTGATGGAAACATTTTAGTTGTAATAGTTCAGATGGAGCGGATTTTGTCCAGTGTGTTCAGGAAGGATTCCTGACACAGTATGTAGATAGGCCAACACAAGGAGAGGCCAAGATAACAAAGTGTGGAGCTGGATGAACACAGCAAGCCAAGCAGCATCTCAAGAGCACAAAAGCTGGCGTTTCAGGCCTAGATGAAAGGTCTAGGCCCGAAACACCATCTTTTGTGCTCCTGAGATGCTGCTTGGCCTGCTGTGTTCATCCAGCTCCACACTTTGTTATCTTGGATTCTCCAGCATCTGCAGTTCCCATTATCACAAGGAGAGGCCACTTTAGATTTGGTGCTTGGCAATGAACCAGGCCAAGGACCTATTCACAGGAAAGCATTTTGGCAGTAGCGATCATAACTCTGACTTTTACAATCGTCATGGAAAAGCATAGGTACATATAGCAGGGTAAGGTTTATAATTAGAGGAAGGGGAATTACAATTCTGTTAAGCAAAAACTGGGTAACATAAAATAGGAACAGATACTGTCAGGGAAGAGTGCTATAGAAATGAGGTGATTGTTTAAGGAATGCATACTCTATGTGCTCGATATGTTTGTCTCCAGCAGGCCAGGAAGATGCGGTCGAGTGAGGGAGCCTTGGTTCTCAAGGGAGGTTGAACAACTGATTAAGAGGAAGAAGGATGCTTATGTAAGATTTAGGGAACAAGGAACGGAAAAAGCTCTGGAGGGAATCAAGATATCCAGGAAGGAGCTGAAGAAAGGGCTTAGAAGAGCAATAAGGGGGCATGAGAGGACATTGGCAGATAGGATCCAGGAAAACTCCAAGGCTTTTTACACATACATGAAGAATAAGAGAAAGACCAGAGAAAGGGTTGGGGCCAATCTATGATTGGAAAGGGAATTTGTGCACGGAGCCTAGAGAGATGGGAGAGGTCCTTAATGAATACTTTTCTTCGGTATTTACAACTAGTTGTAGGGGAGGACAGTGTGAAACAGGCTGGTAGGCTAGAGGAGACCGATACTAGTAAGGAAGATGGACTAGGAGCTTGAAGATAAATAAATCCCCTGGTCCTGATGGGATTTATCCACAGATTCTATTGGAAGCCAGGGAAGAGATCGCAGGGCCTTTGGCGACAATCTTTTTGTCTTCACTGTCCATGGGTGTAGTGCTGGAAGATGCAAGAGCGGCAGACATCATTCCCTTGTTCAAAAAAGGGAATAGGGATAACACCAGAAATTATAGGCCAATTAGTTTTACTTCACTGGTGGGCAAATTATTGGAAAGGGCTCTGACAGATAGGATTTAAGATCACTTGGAAGGGCACATAGTCAGCATAGATTTGTGAGGGGTAGATCATGCCTCAAAAACTGTATTCAATTCTTTGAAGAGGTGACCAAACATGTGGATGAATGTGGAACAGTAGAAGTGGTATACATGGATTTAAGTAAGGCATTTGATAAGGTTCCCCATGGTAGGGTCAGGCAGAAAATAAGGAGGCATGGGACAGGGGGAAATGTGGCAGAAATGTGACCTCGGAAGACAAAGGGTGGTAGTGGATGGAAAATATTCAACATGGTGTCAGTTACGAGTTGTGTACCACAAGGATCTGTTCTCAGACCTCTTCTATTTGTGATTTTTGTAAATGATTTGGATGAAGGAATGGAAGGGTGGATTCATAAGTTTGTGGATCATATGTAGGTGGGTCGCATTCTGGACAGTGCGGAGGGCTGTTCTGGGTTGCAAAGGGACATTGATTGGATGCAGAGTTGGGCTGAGAAGTGGCAGATGGAGATTAACTCTGAAAAGTGTGAGGTGATTAACTTTGGAAGGACAAACTTGAAAGCAGAATACAGTGTTCACAGAAAGATTCTTGGCAGCATGGAAGAGCAGATGGATCTGGGGGTTCGTGTCCACAGTTCCCTGAAAGCTGCCACCCAGGTGGGTAGATTTTTTTAAGAAGGCGTATGGTGTGTTGGCTTTCACTGACAGAGGGATTGAATTCAAGAGCCGTGAAGCTATGCTCCAGCTGTACAAAAGCCTGATTCGGCCACATCTGGAGTATTATGACCGGTTCTGTTCGCCTCATTTCAGGAAATATGTGGAAGCATTAGAAAAGGTGCAGAGGAGATTTACCAAGATGTTGCCTGGAATGGAGGGAAGGTCTTGCAAGGAAAGGTTGAGAGAGCTCGGGCTTTTCTCCTTCGAACAACGAAGGATGAGAGTTGATTTAAAAGAGGTGTACAAAATGATCAGAAGTATACTTAGAGTAGACAGCCAGAGGCTTTTTCCCAGAGTGGAGGTAGCTTTTATGAGGGGACACAGTTTTAAAGTGAAAGGAGGTAGATATTGGCGAGACGTCAGAGGTAGGTTCTTTACTCAGAGTGGTAGGGTCGTGGAATGCATTGGCGGAGAGGGTAGTGGAGTCGGCCTCATTAGGGGCATTTAAGCAGCTGTTGGATAGGCATATGGATGATAGTATAAGGTAGGGGTTAGACAGGCCTTGGGGTTAGGCTAAAAGTTTGGCACAACATTGTGGGCTGAAGAGCCTGTACTGTGCTATACTGTTCTATGTTCTAACCTGGAGGCCCAGTGCTCTTTGCTTTTCCATCTTGTTCAACTGTGTCTCTAAAAAGACTACCTCAGTGAGATGATCGAGGGACCAGAACCAGCCCAGCCTAGAGAAGAATCGCAAATCAGTGACTGCAGATTCTAAAATATCAGCCAACTGTCAAAAACCAATGAACAATCTATCCCAGCTGAACTGATCAGGTATTCCCAGCCCTTTCAGACAAATGGTTCATACAGTGCTAGGGACCTATGGATCGGGTGTTATGAATCTTTGGAAATGCTTCACAAGTCGATAGCTTGTGTAGATTTGAGCCTGTTCACTTAGAGATATGAGACAGTTCACTGAAGAGTTGCGTGAAGATAATGGTACTGTTTGATACAGCTTAGTTAATCAATAATCATAAAGACTGAAAAATATTGATTTTCCTTGATAAAGTGTCCAATAAAGTTGTATCAGACCTTTCTCTGACTCTGATCGCCCTTATCTATCATTTTGCGTCATATACCTTAGTTAAAAAGGGTTCATCAGGTTACATTTAACCGTTTTTCACTTAACAACACAAAGTTGCTGAATTAAGCAAAGATAGATATGCCAGAGCTATTGATTATAGGTTTTCAATCCTCATAGGTGGATCAGCCAGAGGATTAGGTGGTTGCTCATGTTCTATACCAGATACTCATGCTACCTCACGAATAAAGAAAGGAGCAGGAGCTAAATGGGGAAACAACAGAGCAGACATCCGAACAAGGTGTTGAGTGAAGATATTCAAAGCCATTTTTAAGGGTAAAATAAACTCACATGGGTCCAGAGGGGAGCCAGCAGAATCTGTTAAAGGCAAATTATGTCCGATGAAAGTGATCCTTCGAGGGTGTAACAGAGAGGATTGATTGAGGGAGCCATGTCCTGAGCTAAACTGTTACAATATTGTTAATAACACCAACATACACAGAACATGGAAACTTGCCCCAGACAGCCAGAAAAATCCTATGGTTGAATGCATATCACCAGTCTATTCTTAATCATCACCAAAGTAACAACTTTGGCAATGTTATTAGGAAGCACTTACTCAGCAATAACTTGCACACCCATGCAAAGTTTCGGTCCAACAAGGACATTTGGCTCCTGACCTCATTGCGAACTTAAGTTCAAAGATGGAAAGAGAGCTGAATTCTAGGTGAGAGTAAGTGCCCTTGGAGTGTGGTATTGAGGATTCTGAACAAAACTGAAATCAGTTAAATCAGAGGAAACTATCCACTGCTTTGAGTCATGCCAAGCAAAAACCTCCCCAGTTTTTGTCGAATAATTTTCTTCGTCACAGGCCTTTGCTCCAAGAGGCCCTCAGGGTAATGTATTCAATAGGGCCAATGTTGTCTCTTAATGACCTTCCTTCAGCTTTAAAGGCAGATGCGGTAATATTTACTCATGACTGAAGTGCGTTGAAATCAATTCACATTTGATAATGAAGCAGTCTGCACACAGCAAAATCTGGACAAAACAAGAGCCAGTCAATGACCATTTCTATTATGAGAGAATCTAACAATCTCGCCTTGACATTCAATAACATTACCACCACCGAATCATGCAACATCAATTCCCATTTGCTGCCCAATGCCATAAACCTACTTGGACCAGCCAAATAAATATTGTGGCTACAAGAGCAGGCCAGAGGCTGGAGATTTTGTAACAATGCCACTCCTGACTCTCCAAAAGGCTAACTACAAGTCACAAGTCAAGAGTATAACCAAGTGTGGAACTGGATGAACACAGCAGGCCAAGCAGCATCTTAGGAGCAACAAAAGATGATGCTTTGGGCCTTGAGCCTTCATCATCACCCTTTTCTCATGAAGGGTCTAGGCCCGACACATCAGCTTTTGTGCTCCTAAGATGCTGCTTGCCTGCTGTGTTCATCCAGCTCCACACTTTTTTTATCTCAGATTCTCCAGCATCTGCAGTTCCCATTATCACAAGTCAGGAGTATGGTAGAGTATTCCCCACTTGCTTCAATGAGTACGCCTTGAATCAACACAAGGTAAATCATCCCGGAGATCAATGTCAAAATCCATCCAGGGCAAAGTAGTTTCTGAGACTGATTCCCAATAAGACACTCAAATATTCACTTGCTCCACCACTGGTGCAAAATAAGAGCAATGTCTGCAAGATGCATTGCAGCAGGTTCCCAAGAGACCTGAGACAGCAGCTTTCAAATCAACTTCTCTGTCACATGAAGGAATAAAAAAAATGTTCTTTACATTGATGTTGGGATGGCATCTGTAAAAGTGTGACGGGGGTGACTTATTAAACAGATGGTTAGAACAGAATTAAGGAGAAAGTAGTGGCATGGATATAAAGTGAAAGGCACAACAGTATTCAAACTTTCTCTGATCAGAGAATAGCCTAACGATTTTTGAGTTTAACCTTGAGGGTCACCATGCCTTCGGCAAGGGGCAAAGTTGAGAAGCTGAAGTCTTTATGATAACTTCACCTGGAACAGGATTTGAATACACGTGGTCGGTATCACTCTGCATCACAAATCAACCGCATAACTAAATAACCAACCACCATACAATGGTTATAAAATATGCTCAGTGGCAGAATGGATGATTGCAGTGGCATTTCCAAGGGTCAGCCTTGGGTCGACAATGTTTCACAGTTTCAATGAATTGTTTAGATTTTGATGTATGAAGCAGTTTTATAAAAGGATGCAAACAATGCAAAATCTGACAAGTTATGAGATGGGGCTGATATCAATAGTTTACGTAAATGGACGGAAGCATGTCAGATTAAGTTCAATGTGGAGAAGTGTAAACTGAGGCCCTTTGCAGGATTAGCATGGAAACATAGCATATTTTCACCATTTTGAAAAGTGTACATGGCCAGTGAGATCTTGTCATTCAAAAACACATACTTACAGGTGGCAGGGAAAGATAATAAGATATTTAAAATTATATTCAGTTATCTGGCTTTATTAGTATGAAGGAACAGGACATTTTTTGAAAAATCATACTAGTCCTTTCTAAAGTACTGGTGAGACTTCATGTGAAATGTCGTGGATAATTTCTCAGCATAACACTTCCATTGTCATGTGCAAGCATTAGAAATAGTATAAAAGAAGATTTACTAGGATTTTCCTCAGGACAAACGTTTGCAGTTACGATAAAGGTTAGGACATGTTCGCTTAGAACAGAAAAAGGTGAAGAATTGACCCATCCACGGTTTTCAAGATGATGACACTTTCTTTTATTGAGCAAATAAAGAACAATTTTTCCCTCTGCATGTGGAAAAATAACTAGAATTCAAGGGTAGTAAAGTGTTGGCAAAAGACGACAAGGGGAGACAAGGAGGAACATCTTCAGCAGAAAGCTGACATGATTTCATGCAGTCCACCAGAAAAGATACTGAAAACTGAAATCATCAAAATTTTAAAAGAGAATTGGATAGGCACCCGAGGGTGATGAGGAACTTATAGACAAAAAGCATAAATCTTGAACTCAGCAAATATGCTCCTTCATGGAGCTGTCAAAGATCCTAAGGGCTGAAAGAATCAAAGCCCAGAGGGAGGTCAATGAACTTCAACAAAAATGACTTGTGGAGAAATATTACATTATGGCAACAAAGGTGATGAGTTGAGGGCAATGCTGAAATGGAAGAGATTCCAGATTCAAATCAATTTCATACTTGGCAGAATGTAAAGGGTCTCAGCCCACTCACCGGAGAAGTGATAGGAGCCTTGGTCGGCTTTTCTCCAGGAAGTCTGGCACAATTTCAAGGTATTCAGGCACTGATCTGAACTGCACTGGGCTCCGTATCAGCTTAAGTTCCCCATAGAGACCAAGATTCCACCCCAAAGGCTCCACAAGGAACAGTGGCCAGTATCTCTATCACATAGAGGCCCTTCCCTGTGGCCATCACCAGTCAATGTTGCAGAAAGGTGACTACATAAAAAACACTGGAATGGGAGTGAGCAATTCAGCCTGTTGAGGCTGCCCTGGCCATTCAAGTCCATCATAACTGATTGAATAAGAACATTTACCCATCCCAACCTCATAAGCCTACGTACCATTGACAGTCAGCAATCGTAGTATCTATCTGACACATGTACAAAGACAGAGCCATCTGAATCCAAAGGTTCACAGCCCTCAGAAAAAAAGAAAATCCTCCTCATCTCAAACTTAAATCACATCCTCCTTTTTATTTAAAGTTGTGCCCTCTGGTTCTAGATGACCAATGGGGAAACAGCTTCCTGCCTTTACCCTGTCGATCTCTTTATGTATTTTGTAGGCTTACATAAGATTACGTCTACTTCTTCAAAATGCTTGAGAGGAACAGCCAAGTTTGCCCAGTCTCTTTTCATAGGACAGTCCCAAATGAGACTGATAAATGATTCTCGCATTTCTTCTACAATAACCGTATCTTTCCTTAGATAAAGAGACCAAAATTGCACACAATCTTCCAGTTACAGTCTGACAAAGGTCCTTAAGAAAGACTGCACTCTCTCTGTGCTTCAATTTTCTGAACCAGTCTTTGGGAATTTTTGGTGGGGGGAGTCAGGGGGACAGTGGAGGAGGAGGTGTGGAGCGATGTTATCAAAAGCCTTCTGAAAATACGAGAATACTATATCCGTCGAGACTGCTTTGTTGGCAATATTTTCAGAAATAAACTTCATCAAGCTCTTCAAACTTGATTTCACATTCACAAATCAGGATTGACTATACCCAGTCTTCTTATTATCGTGCACTTTATTCTATCCTTTACAATAGATTCTAGGATTTTCTTTACAACTGATCTTAGGTTATGTTGGGGCAGCCCTTGGCCTGAGGTGGCACAAGACGGCTGTCCGTGGATTTTTCGTTGGCATAAATATTGTGGAGAAGACTTTTAGCTACAGTAACAGAATAAGCTTGTTTAGTTCAGGATTAAAGGGGATACCTAAGTTAGGACATTGGCAGTTTTGAGACAAAGTTAAATCCAAGGTAAGAGGGTCGAGACAGAATAAATAATCTTACAAATTAATATACAGGGAGCTCTGTACAAACCACAGCTGCAAGTTTCTGTAACCGACAGTCTGATAAGAAATGTCTGGGGAAAGGCAGGCAAAATTTGTCATTTAACAAGATTTAACAAAAATTTAAGAAAAGTACACTCCCACGATAACGGAGACTAATGATAAGGTTAAAGGTGAAGGGGATTATATCTTTTAAACCCTAAGATTTTAGACAAGTTCGCTGATCTGTGAAAGTGATTAAGTTTCAGTTTTATGAACGGAATATATATTGTCTTGTGAAATAAGGAGCTCATGTCGAACTACTCAGAGAAGGGTCAGTAAATTTCATCTGAAAGCAATCCTCTGTTTAAAACAAACTTAAAAATAGCAAGTGAATGGAAACATGAATAGAACAAACCTTCCAAGGTCAGGTGGGACAGAAACTGCTCACAACTCATTGGCTGAAGAATTCTAACGTTAGGTGTAACTGCATAACTTTATATGAGAACTGACATTATGAATTTTGTACCTCCTGTAAGTAGGATAGTATGAAATACAAGATGAGTAATAGAATTTGATAAGTACAGCAATGAATAGAATGAATAACAAAATTTGAACAGCCCATAGTGATAATGAACTCTGGCCATTGCCTGAGACAGTATAACCATTAACAATGGAATGTCAATTAATAGGATACAGTGTAAAATCCCAAGACCTGATGATAACGATGTTTGGTAAACATTGTGAGATCATGGGGAACCAAGGACTGTGTATAGGGGTGTCCATATTGACCAGGTGTTTTGCCGAATTGGATGGATAGATTGGGGGATGATATAATGACATCAATGTTGCATGTAATTATTGTAACGCAAAATGGATAAAAACATTGCATTTCAGCTGTGGAAGCCAAAGTGTCACTGAATGCTCTTCATATCTTATCCACAGTTAAAAAGGCAACCGGGGACCACATGAAAGTCAGATTTGGAGTGGTCTCTTCCCTCTCCCACACATGTCGTAAAACAACTCTGAATTAAAGTCATGAGTTCTCATGAATGCAGAAGTGGAGACCTTTCTTAGACAACTCTCCAACAGGTTAAGACAACTGCAGTTCCTTGTTTTATCTCTTGCTCCCTTCTTCAATAATGGGGTGGCATTGCTTTCTTTCAACTGGCAACAAACATTCCAGAAGCTACAGAATTTTAGAACATAATCACGAACGCAACCTCAATAGCTCATTCATTCAGCCCCCTGTTGTTTGTGACCTTCATCTGAACAGATTACTGTTTTAATCCTTGACCCTTCCTAATTAATGCACAGATTCCACCCTTTATTATGAATGCAACTCCAGCTTTTCCTTCTTGTCTGTTCTTCTTAAGTGACCGATAACCTTGAATATTCTGTTCCTCGTCACAGTCACCATGCAGCCACATTTCTGCAATGGCAATTAGATTATGTATCTCTATTTGTGCCTTTAAATCATTGACCTTGTAGTAAATGTTGCAAACATTCAGATTGAGTGCCCTAAGCCTTCACACTTGTACAACATTCCATTTTGAAAGTATACTTGCTGTTCAGCTTCATTTGTCCGTTCTTCCGAACATCTTCTCACCTTCCCAAAAGCAATATTGCTTCTATCCAATTTGAGATACCACTTAGGTTCCCATCTCCCAGGCAAGGTAGTTAAAATCCATCTCAACAGCAACAGCAAATCTCCTTGTGAGGATATCAGTCCCAGTCCCATTAAGGTGTAACCTGTCCAGCTTTTATAGGTGCCAACTGTCCAGAAAAAGTCCCAATTCCTCAGAACTCTGATGCTCTATCCTTGTACCTCTATTTTACAGAAATATATTCAATTGATTAATTTTGTTCTTTTGCTCATTAGCATTGGGAATAATCTTGGGACAAACTGCTATTTATTGAGGTCCTGCATTTTCCTTTGCAAGTTCCTGGAATCTACCTTCAGGACCTCCTCCCTCTTCCTACTTCATTTATTGATGCCAGGTGGCCCACAGCTTCTGGCTGATCCACCTTCCCCAGAAGGAGTGCATGTAGCTCCGCATGATGGCCTTGACACTGGCACCACTGAGGCACCAACCTGGAGTCACATTTGCTCACTCAGAAATGCTTGTCTTATCCTCTGGCTTTGGAATCCTCCAGAACTATTTTTCAACCATCTACCTTCCACTTGTCTGTACATTGAGTCACCTTTGGTGCTTTGGCTGTACTCCCCGAGGAGCCATTGCCCTTATGAGTTTCTAAAATGGAGTATCAATTAGCAAGCAAGACAGTCTCAGGGCTCCTTGGCTACATGCTTGATTTCACAGACTTTCTAGCGGTCATGCATTCCCACTCTGCTGGTGCACTTCTAACCCGTGGCAGGCCCACCTCCCTAAACGTGTTATCCATGTGTTCCTCTTCTTTGCGATGCAGCACAAGTCATAAGGCCATCAGGCATTAAGCTATAGGAATAGAATGAGGCCTTTTTGGTCCATCAAGTCTGCTCCACCATTCGATCTTGGCTGATATATTTCTTATTCCCATTCTCCTGCCTTCTCTCCTTAACCCTTGATCACTTTATAAATCAAGAGCCAATCCCTGTCTTAAATACTTTCAATAATTTGGCCTCCACAGCCTTCAATAACAGTCACAGAGATTCACTGCTGTCTGGCTGAAGAAATTCCTCCTCATCTCAGTTCTGAAGCGTTGTTCCTTCACTTCGAAGTTGTGTCCTCAGGTCCTAATCTCTCCTAGTAGAAGCATTTTCTCCAAACCCACTTTATCCAGGCCTTCCAGTATTCTATAAGTTTCAATCAGATACTCCTTCATCCTTGTTAAATCTACGGAGTACAGAGAGTCCTCAACCGCTCGTCATATGACAAATCCTACATTGCAAGGATCATTTTTGTCAACCTTCAATGGACAACCTCCAATGTCAGCATGTACTTCCTTAGTTATGGGGTCCAAACTGTTCTGAATATTTCAAATATGGTCTGACCACAGCCTTATGCATACACCTTTGCTCTGCTATTCTCACCCTCTTGAAATTAATGCTAATCTTTCATTTACTTTTCCAGCTCCCAGCTGAACTGACATGTTAACCTTTAGAGAATCCTGAATTGGGGCTTCCAAGTCCCATTGTGCTTCAGATTTCTGAAGCATTTCCCCATTTAGAGAACAGTCCACGCCTTCATTCTTCCTACCTAAGTGCATAACCTCACACTGTATTCCATCTGCCACTACTTTGCCCAGTCTCCTAACATGTCCAAGTCCTTCTGCAGCCTCCCAGCTTTTTGATCTGTTCCACCACCTAATTTTCTGGCATCTGCAAATTTAGCAACAATGCGCTCAGTTCCTTCATTCAGGTCATTAATGTATAACATGAATAACTGTGGTCCCAACATTGACCCCTGTAGAACTCCACTATTCACCAGCTGTCAACTTGATAAAGGCCCTTCTATCCTCACTCTCTTCTTCCTGCTGGTCAGCAAGTCCCTTATCCATGCCAGAACCTTGTCCCTAACACTGTGGGCTCTTACCTTATTCAGCTGCATCCAGTGTGTCACCTTGTCAAAGGTCTTCTGGAAATCCAAATAGATCATGTCCACTGGCTCTCCTTTGTCGAAAGATCTCATTGTCTCCTCAAAGAATTCTAACAGATTTGTCAGGCCTGAACTCCCCTTGACGAGGTTGGTCTGAATCAGCCTTATTTTACCATGTGCTCCCCAATCTTATCCTTCATAATGGAAACTAAAATCTTATCAGTGACTGAGATCAGGCTAACCAGCCCACTTCAGTCTTCTACCTCCCTCCCTTCTTAAACAGGGGTGTTGCAATGGCCACTTGCCAGTCCTCTGGCACCATACCTGACTCCATTAATTCCTGAAGGATCAAGGCCTTTGTCTCTACAATCTTGCTCAGAACTCTGAGTGTAAGTTTTTTTTTGTCTGGCTGATTTATCCACCTTCAGACCTTCCAGCTTCCCCAGCACCTTCTCTTCAGTGATAGCCATTACATTCAACTCTGCACTAACTCTCTTGGAATTCTGGTACACTGCTGGTGTCTTCCACTGTGAAAACTGGTGCAAAATACCTATTCAGTTCCTCAGTGATTTCTTTGTTCCACATTACTACTTTGTCTATTTTTCCAATGATGCATTGTCTATACTTAGCTCTCTCACTTAAATTCTTCGCTAAAAAGAAACTCTTACAATCTTTTATATTATGAGCAAACTTCCTCATGTTACTGTCCCTCACCCCTTATTGCTTCTGTTGATATCCTCTGCTGATTTTTAAAGGCTTCCGAATTGCCTGGCTTCTCACTAATCTTCACCACACTGTCAGCTTTCTCTTTCGCTTTTAGCCTGTCCCTGTCTTCCCTCATTCGGGACAGTTGTCTCATCCTCCCCTTCGTAGGTTTCTTCTTGTTGGGGATGAATTTTGGTTGTGCCTCCCAAGTTACTCTCAGAAACTGCTGCCCTTGCTACTCCACTGTTTTCCCTGCTCAGGTCCCCTTCCAATCAGCTGAGGCCAGCTCCTCTCTCATGTCTTTGTAGTTACTTTTACTCCATTGTAATGCCTTAATTTTTGATTTCATTTTCTCCCTCGCAAATTGCAGGGTAAATTCTATCACATTGTGGTCATTGCTCCCCCCCGAATTTATTCTTCATGAGCTCCCTCATCGAGTCTGCTTCATTACACATCACCAAATCTAGAATTGCCTGCTCCCTGGGGAACATGGCCACAAGTGTTACAGACCAGACCAAATCTCCTTGAAACATATCAAGGAGGTAGCCTAGACTGTAACTTTTCTGTTACTTAAAGGTGCTTTGTTCCAGATGTGATTTGATTGGTCCACTACTAGGCATTCGGCGAACACACGTTATTCTTACAAAGCAGTTAAAATAGAAACAGAAGATGATGAATTGGCTTAACTTTAACTGTTGAAATACTTACCAAAATAATACATTCTTCAATTACTAATCATCAACTGTTCCAAAAATAGCAGCATCCCAGAAACAAATGCTTGGCAAACGCAAATTCAGCACAACAGTGTTATTCTCATGTGCTATCTCCGGTTCAGCAGAAAGGAACACCTAAAGAAACAATCTAGCAGCAGAGAAATAACTCAAACTTTTAGCTGCAGCAGAGAGAGCTGTATCTAACGTGTCAAACCCTAACTTCAGCTAATAGCAAAAACCAAAACCCGAGTTCTGTGGGAGCTTGCATCTTTTGTCAAATTAAAATCAACACTCAGGGAGATCATAGTTGTTTACTGTCTGCTTCAAAGAAGATATTCTGATACCAACTCTCTGCAAGAGAAACAACGAAGAACAAATCCTACTTGAAGGCACAGTGCCAGCATACAAGAATCACGTCTCGTCAACATCCCATGAATTCCCTTCTTGAAATTCACTCTAACCTTGTTTTTTTCAGTCCACCTGTGTACTGAAGTAATCTCTGATTATTGTAGTTGTGCCTTTCTTATCTCGCCATTTATTTTCTTTCTTTCAGCCTGGCTACTCGTGTGATATGGTGACTCAATGGTTAGCCGTCCTGCCTCACAGCACCAGGGACGCGGGTTTGAATCCACCCTAGGGCGATGGTCTGAGTGGAGTTTGCATATTCTCACTGTGTCTGTGTGGGTTTCCACCCGGGTGCTCTGGCTTCCTCCCACAGTCCAGAGATGTGCAGGTTAAGTGGATTGGCCATGGGAAATGCAAAGTTACATGGATCGAGTAGGGGCAGTGAGTCTGAGTGTGATGCTGTTCAGAGGATTGGTGTGGACTTGTTGGGCTGAATGGCCTATTTCCACACTGTAGGGATTCTGCGGATATTGCTCGGAGACCGGAATACAACTCCATTCAGGGTCTTGTTTCTTTAGCAGTTCCTCAATTCTACCCAAACAGCTTCTATGCCTTCTGATTCTATATAACTTTTTGCCATTCATTTCATTTTATCTTTTACAAACAAGGCAATGCCTGCCCATCTGCCTGTCCTTTTGATAGGCTGTGCATCCTCGGATATTTAGTTCCCTTCCGTGATCTTATGCAGTCACGTTTCTCTGATACACACAACATTGTACTTCCTAATCTCAACCCGCACTTCAAGCTCATTTATCTTGTTTCATATACCACGTCCAGTTAATTATAACATACTCTGCCCTGCATTGACTGTCCACCGTCTCTCCCCTTATCTGCTGTGTCCGAAGTTAGAGTTTTGACCCTTTTCGTATTATATGCCCGGTTACTTGTTCTGGAAACTTTAATAATCTCTGCTGAGCCTCACCTCCTTTAAGTTTATCTAATATTTTCCATGCAATTCCCCACACCAACTATTTAGTTTTTAACCCTGTCTACACCCTCGTAATGCAATTCACACAGACTCTGGTACAGCATGCTTCAGGTGCAGCCTGTTCCACTGGATCAGCTCCCTCCTTCCACTGTTCTGGTGGCAATTTCTCCAACATCAATCTTGGAGCCACACATCTACTTCTTTAATTTTGTTGACCCTGCGCCAAATAGCTAATGGATCAGGTAGTAAACCTAGAGATGATCAACTCTTTGATTTTGCCTTTTAATCTTGTCTGTCACTGTTCATATTCCCTCAGCAGAACTTCTTTCCTCTTTCTCCCCATATCATTGGTACCTGCATGGACCATGACAACTGGATCTTTCTCCTCCTACCTGAAGTTCCTCAGCAGTCCAGATGAGATATCTTGAACTTGGACATCATGCAGGCAACACAGACTTTGAAACTTTTGATCCTGTCTACATAGAACATTGTCTATTCCCCTGAATATGTCAACACCCCACCCGCAATTCTAAGAATGTTTCTCTTTTGTCCCCCTATCTTGAATGGGCCCCTATACCTTGATGCTATGGTCAGTTTGCTCAGCCTCCTTGAAAATCTAGCTCTTGACAACGCAGGAAGCAAAAAAAAAATCACAGGCCTATTAGACATATGCAATGGCTGAAGATCCTTTAGCACTGCCACCTGAATCCCTCTACCTGCCTTGATTATCATCACAACCTCCACTCCCTGAACCCTGACCAAATTTGAGGCAGTTATTCAAAGAGGTGTGACTGCCTCCCAAAACACAAAGTCCAGGAAACTCTTGCCCGTTCCTGGCATGTTGCAGCATTAGAAACTCAGGCTCTAGCTTATCAATTCAGAGTTGGAGTTCCACAAGCAACCAACACCTGCCACAGGTGTGGTCACTATGAGCCACGATGGGGTCCAGCAATTCCCACATCATTTTGTTACATCACATCACCCGGCCATTTATATTTGAATTACACGGTTCTGAATTTGATTTTTAAAAAATTCATACTGGTCTTTTAGCTCAGAACCTCTGAATATTTCCTCTATTTACCTTCAGTCTGAAAGTGACGTATAAGAGATAGTCATGCAACACTCGTACGAGTCGCTTCTCAAGCTCCTAAATCTGAAACTCCAGGTAGTGCAGCTGGTTATACTTCCCTGATGGGAAGTTTTAAGTCTTGGTCTTTCAATCACGCTGCTTGAGGTGCACCTCCCTCTCCCACACCTTGCCCCTCCAACTCCATTCACTAAACACACAGGTCGTTGACTTGAGCGGCAATAGGTCAAGTGGCCTCCTAGGCAAATCACCTGGCTTACTCATTCCATTGGGCTACTCTAAACTCCATTCGTGTTTAATTTTAGATGTGATATTTGAGGAGTTTGTTCAAATGTTGAAAAAAAAGTATTTTTGCATAATTGCAAAATATTGCAAATGACAACTTCTGGTCCATTTCAACAGCCATGTTTTTTTTTTAAAAATAAAAATGTATTGTAGTCGTTAATCTGTGTCATTGGAATAAATTAAAAGTCTACTGTACTATAGTTAGCTTCAGTCTGAAGAATTGTTCAATATTTCTTTATCATGGAAACAAAACCCTGCTGTTTCTGGACCCAGGTTATGCATTTAACTTTCTGTCAATGTTGTAATAAGGCACAGGAGGCTAATCTACTTTCCATGAGACACCATGAAGCTGAAACAGTACAAAATCTGCTGAAAGCATTATAACAGGAATTACGTTTGTAGTCAGGCCGTTTCATGCCTGTGAGCAAAAGTGAATGTCGGTAGAGGTAATGATTGCAGTTGGCACCTTTTTGTTTTCGTTCAGGGAGCACAGCTGCAGCTTCTGGACATATGCCAGCACTGATAAAGACAGACAGTAGCAGTCTTTTGACCAGATGAATTACCTTGTTTAGCTCTGAGCAAGCCAAGTGTTATTCCATCAAAAGTATCCTAGAAAATTGGGGTCATGGGGAAATTACTGACTATTTTAAACTATGAAGAATGCTAATTTTGAAATTAGCTTGGTCCGTTACTGAATAAGGATATTGAGGGTTTTGTTTCTGGATTTCAAATAGGTGTTTCAGTGGACTAAACTCTTGAATTTAAGTTACAGTTGAATAGCGAACAGAATAAATCATACATAGGATTTTAAAAAATGTATATTCACAACACACTAATGGAATGCGTTAGGCATCATCTAACTCAATGTGATTTTATGGGTGGCGGGGCTGATGAAGGAGAGATTGACCAGGTCAGGATTGTTTTCGTTGGAGTGCAGAGGGGGTGGAGCATGGGGGCATGGATCTCATAGAGATTTATGAAATTCCAATAGGACTAAACAGGATAGAAGCAGGGAGGATGTTCCTAATGGCGGGTACATCCAGAATCAGGGGTCACAGGATTCAGATTTGGGGTAGATGATTTAGGACAGAAGTGAGGAGACATTTCTTCACCCAAAGAGTGGTGAGCCTGTGGAATTCATTACATTCATTCAGTAGTTGATCCCAAAACATTGGATGTATTCAAGAGGCAGCTAGATACAGCACTTGAAACGAATGCAATCAAAGGTTATGGGAAGAAAACAAAATTCTTCAGTGATGAATGGCGGAGCAGGATTGAATGGCTAAATGTTCCTTTCATGCTCCCAGCCTCTAGGATTCTATGATAGATACGTCACTTGATTTTGATTATACTCATTGTTGACATTTAATTCCACCTCTGATATTTCTCATTCAGAGCATGTTAAATAATTAGACAGTATAAAGAATATGATATGGTGTGATTTATGCAAGGTTTTGTTTGTACAAGGCACTTCAAAATAGAATTTGGCAGAGTAATTCAGTTATATAACTGGTTGCAAATGTCCAACTCCAGGACTTGGGCCACCTAAATGAAGAGGGAGATTTGTCATTTGGTGATGCAATTCTTTGGTGCATCAATGGCTGTATTTCATTGCTTTGATGTTAAAAAGATGACACTTATTTAATTTGTTTTAAATCTTGCTACCAAAGCATAGGCGTCACATTGAGAGTTGGCCACCTATTTCATATTGCACTCATCAGCATACAGTATCAGCTTTATGCCTGGGTGATATGTTGAAAATCTGCACCATATGAATGCTCAGCTTCCTTTCATTTTTCCAAATCGATGGAATCCCAGTTTAATTATTAGTGTTACAGTAAACATGTCATTACATATATTTACTTGCACAAATTAATTCTAACTATTGGCTGCTTTTACTTTTATATCTGAGCATTCACCTTTGTTCAGAGCCCATCTACAGCAAGTTTGTATAAAGCATATTTGCATTTATCAGAGCTCTCCTCAGTCAAGTCAGAGGAAGTTAACTCTCAAGCCATACTCTCCTTACGGAAAATATGTGCAAACACCATTTATATTAATTTATTTTGTGCTTGCTTTGATGCATACTAATTTGTTAATACTTAAGAAAATATCACATAATTGAAAACATATGCTAGTTTAGAATTAATTTCAGCACGTATTTGCAATATCACTCAACTTGTAATCGACAATGCGCTTCATGCAAAAACATTTGTCTGTAACTCAAATGTCCTTGTGTTGTAAAATCTTTACTTAATTAGAATTATCTTTTATTTTTAAATGTTCCAACACATCAGAATTTATTTGAACAATCAAATATGCATTTGAAGGGTTTTACACAGCACTTCCTAGCTATTCAATTCATGTACACAATTCGTGGTATCTGTCACACTGCTGTGGATTTCAATACTACACTTTTTGTCATTTTTTATTTCTTTTTCAATGAAAGAGAACCATGGAAACTTGAAGGTTGTTTCTAATCTAGTAAATGGGAACCATTTGCATTCCAGATCCAATTATAAAAATTGCCTTGATTTCTTGGCAAAAAAAAGTTGTCGATAGTCAACTATTATGGTTCTCATTACACTTAGTTGCTCATTGAATTGCCAGTTTAATTGAATTATTCACATAATAGGAAAAGATAACAGCTATGCCAATTAATATCATGGCAGGATATGTGGAACACATCCAGTAGCACAAAATAATGAGAGACTCACATTCACGGTAACCATTCTCCAACTCCTTGGCAAATATTAACCTGAATAAATTTTTCAATGGGAAAACAGGAAATAAAACAAATTGGGCTGTAATATATTATTGATTCAGAGTAGTGTACATCCAACATAAATGATAAAAGAGATATCATACAGTGACTCAAACTCTGCATCTGGCAATGGGAGACATTCTAGAAAATTGCATCCCTGGAGAAGCATCATCACTAAGTATACCCTGGTGTACTGTCGTTACAGCTCACATGTAATTTCTGTTGTGGAGTGATAGCTCCACTCATGAGATGGAGAGAACAGAAAAAATAATCATTGAGGAAATCCACAACTGTCACTGCAAAAGACAGCAGTTTTCTGAAATCTGCAGAACGGCAAGGATACTTCAACCCAATCACAGAGAAAATGAATAAATAAAAGAAGAACTTGGTATCAACATTTATTGTTTCAATGAGTCCAGTGGAACACAGCAGTCAACAATTATGACAGTGCTAAGTGTTTCCCTGGATTGACTGATTATCTGCAAATATCACTCGCTCATTCGAGGTGAAACTAAATACCTTAGAAAAGGCCATTGTTGGGCAAACCTGCAACAGATTGATCCTGTTCAGTCAGATGCTCTAGGTTTGAGTACTGTATTTCTACAATTGGTGTATGCTTTTCAATTGTTACCATTTGTGAACTGTTTAAAACTCTGAAATCACTGCTGAGAATGCTCATCGGAAAAAATGCAATAACAATTGGAAAAAAAAAGAATTCAAGTGCTGGAAGACAAAATGAAAACATAACGTTCTGATCCTTTAGCCAGTTGGTCAGAATAAATATCTCACACAGAATATGCCTATATACCTTCAGGAAACATTTTCTTCATGTAATTGCTGCATCACAGCATGTGACGTGAGGATCCAAAAAGGTCTCATACACCGTTTTACTTTGTATCACTTATACCATGACAAGCTCATGGAAGCATGCTGCTCAGCGTAATTTTGCGGTTTAAATTTAGCCCAGATGTTAATGTGCTGTTGAATGTAATAAAAGACAAAAAAAGACAGAACAGCATGCGAACAGGCCCTTCGGCCCTTCAAGCTTGCACCGCCACCTTTTGCCTTTGCATACGAAAACGGTCTTCACTGACAGGATCTGTATCCCTCCCTCCCCTTTCTATTCATATACTTGTCCAGGCAATAATTATACATAATAGATAGCTGTAAGAAATATTTGCTGGAGCCTTCAAGACTTCATTTGCCACAATTAGTTTATGTTATGATGGAAAATGTAAGTATTGCCACATCAGTCAATATATGTAGCTGGAAGCAAAATCCAAATCATTTAATATTTATTAAATAATTGTAAACTTTGAAAAAGGAAATTCAAATTGTTTGTTATTTAATAGTTCTTCCTTCCAAAGTACATTCTGCCTTCAACTGCATTTTCACTTCCCAAGACTTAAACATGTTGTTGTCTATCAAATTTGTGGCCACTTTTCCAAGAAGTCCATATGTGAATCCTTCCGATAAGGTTTCTGCCCTTTTAAAGCACGGCTGTCATTCAGGTCACAATGACATTCTAGATAACTCTGACAAGCCTTCCTGCTTCATTCCTCTTGACCTTTGATATGGTTGGCCAGACCGTCCTTGCTCTCTGCTTCTCAGTCAATCATTTATTTTGAGATTGGATTAATCAGTCTGTCCATCCAGTCATAGCCAGATAATTACTTGCAAAGACTTCTGATTGAGACCTGACAGAACCGTATAAAATTATGAGGCATACACAGTGGATTGTGAGAATCTCTTCCCCAAGGCTGATGTGTCCAAGTCTAGAGGCCATAGGTTTAAGATAAGAGAAAACAAAATCACCCAGAGGGTGGTTGATATATGGAACATATGGTAACCTGTGTCTGACTACAGACCACATGTACCCCATCCTTTGATGTTCACACATGACCATTTGCTTGAAACAACAGTAGTGTGTTTGCCATCTAAGCTACTTGCAACTGGTGCAGGCATGACATCGAAATGTAGCATAGTGCTGTACAGCAATGTGTCCACCTTTTTGATTTTTAAATATTCCAATCCATGGCAAACTACTTTCTTCTCCTTCAATGCTAAAACAACATGCAAACCATAGCAACTGACAGCCTCCAACGAAGTGCAAAAATGAGTAATTGCTAAGAAAGCATGCTAAGATCCAGAAGATCGAAGCTATGTAGATACTTGTCTCTGAGTGCAAAGTGATTGCTGAAACACACAAGTCATTGGTATCCCTAAGTTCCAGAGTGAAGCCTTGAAGAGTTGGCATGATGATGTGAGGCTGATGGTTTGTGATATCAACTTGCTTGGATGAAGAATGGAGTAAGATAGTGCCCATCGAGTATACAGGGCATAAATGAAAACAGTTGGATGAATGTCTGGAGAAGCAAACGGTAAGGGCGATGCTCTGAAGTAACCATTCTGACCTTCATGCCTAGAATTTGTGCAGGCTGTTTTCACAGGGAAAGAGTGGAGAATTGGAAGCTGAACAGAAATGAGGCAAGTTGGGCTAATAATGAGATGCAAATGCATGGAAGTAAGGCAGTCACTGCTCATTCGTGAGATAATAACTTAACTGTTGAAGCTTTAAGGGGAAAAGCAGGGAGGTTTTGTCAACACCAAAATTCAGATTTTTCCAATTTCACCATAATTTTAAAAATTCTCTGTTTTCTAAAACATTTTTTCTAAAAACACATAACTGTCATGGTGCAATTAAAATTAAGCAAACCAGATCAAAAATTAAGAACAGCCAATTCCAATGTTTTCTTGTGTGAAACAGAGTGAGCTTTATTACTTACTACACTCAATAAAATAAAACATGAAATATACAAGCAAAGCAGCAGATCTGAGTTTAACAAAGGTGCATGAGGTAGAGGTGTTCATATATGCAGGAAAACAATCACAGTTGCAGCTACATATTTTTCTTCAGATTCCTTGCAGTGCAAGAGTGAAAGTTGGGTCCTGAACTCTTAGCTCTTTTGTTGACTCTTAAGGAGTGAGAAAGCATTCAGATACCCATGACTTCTCAGCCAATAGTGGTTTCGACAAGTCACCTTTTTGTTCTTTTGTTGAAATTGAGAGCAGGACTGAGAGAAGAAAGAGGTTCCAGTATTCTTGTTACTAATGTTATTTTGTTACTATGCTTAATAGCTGAAAGCAAGCTATTGAAATATGGTTCATTTGTTCACTCTAAGTCAAATCCAATGTTATTTTCCCCAAACTGAACATACCGCATTTGACATCTCTAGCATGAAGTTGTAAGGTTCACCACCAGCAGTGAAGGTAACGTACAAAATGTTATGTGAAACAAGAGAGGCAATTCTCTTAATGCCTCAATGAGCTTCTGCAGCTTTGTTTAAAGATGATCATCCATGCCAAACAGTTTCATATATTCCTACTGGGTTGCCTGGGTTTATTAGATAGTGACAGCAACCATTTTTCATCATCAATGTCCTTTTTTAACCCAATCTTAGTTCGTGCAGCCTCAAGTATTCAAATCAAATGATAAAAATAGAAAATGATTGCCTATGTTCTAACACTCTAGACTCAAAACTACAGTGGCATTTAGGAAGTGACCTTGGGTCACTGACCAAAAAATCTGGCTAAAAATCATCTACACTTGTGTTGCCACAGTGAGTCAGCATACAGGGTGGCTTGTATAATCACAGCAACATCATATGGCAGTTGTATACTGTGCTATGTACAACAAACGTAAACCTATAATCCGATCATACAAAAGTTATACTGTTGTATGTTGCAGTCTAAGGCTGCAAGTTGATAAATGAAGTACTGTGCGGGTGACCCTAGACACGAAGGCTTGAAATTCTAAAGTTACCCGTACACAGTTATTCTCCCCAAACTAATCAGAAATCTTTATTACTGAATGGGAGTATCTTTTTTTAAAATGGAAGCTGACGTGTGTAAAACTATCCATGTGTGCAGCATTCATGAATGATGTGGCCAATTTTAAAACGATAATTTTAAAAACAAGTTTTGCAGAATTTGTGTTTTCACATATACAGAACAATCAACCATATCTTTCTCAGATCTAGATTTTATTCGTTTTTGTTCTCCGTATCAGAGTCAAAGCAGGCACAGCACAGCAAAACTTTCACTGTCCTTCTGAGAATATTGGATAGAAATCAGAAAATATCCTGACAGATGGTGATTTTCAGTCAGGATGTAGAGGGGAGCAGGGTGGAGAATTCAGTTCAAGAAAAAAAACTGATCTTTAAGCAAATAAGATTCAATTGCTTGACACTCTGCCATAGGGAGTCAGGACCAAGGGCAATTTTCAGATATAGGTCAATGGCAAAGGGGTGGGGAGGGGTCAGAATGCTGACAGAAGAGAGGAGGAGGGAGTTTGAAATGCGAAGGCATTAGAGGTTGAGGGAAACTGAACCTTATGAGAGAAGAAACAATGGGGGATGAAAAATGCAAGGGGTGATGTGTCTAAAGTGGCTAAAGAAAGGTGGAAGAAAGGAAGAGGTAGGTAGAGAAGGAGTTGAAGAAGAGTGGAAGACACAGAGGAAGAGGAAAGAGAAAGTAACAAAGAGAACAAAGGGATTGTAAGATTCAGAGAGAGAAGAGGGAAAACAATAGGAAGGATGTCTCTGATTGAAGTACAAATATTTCAATTGAAGTAGCTTTGTGTGACGATTGTCGTGGGCAAAATAGTTTGTCAAATTGAAACATGACTTATTACAAAGGATACACACAGATTTGAAGGTTCAAGCAATTGCCTGAAGATGCATACTGATTACAGATGACAGTCTGGACATGTATAACAGAGAAAGCAGACAGAAGGACCTCCCCCTTTTTTTGAAGAACTAACACAAAGTCAAACCTGTTTCATCTACTTTCAGAGCTATTCATCTGACTTTGCAAAACACAGAATCTCGTCACAGAGCTACTTCCTGTAATTGTATTTAATCTTGGTGAATAAAACAGTTATTTTTTGTCATTTGTATTGCAGTCATCTTTCTGTCAGTGCTTGAGGTAAATCTGTATCATCCACACCCAGCTAGAATTTGGAGATCTGAAACACCTACCAACTTCCATCATCTACTGACGTGGGGATGGTAGTGTCGGACTGGGGTAGACAAGATCAGAAGTCACACAACACCAGGCTATTGTCTAAGAGGTTTATTTGAAATCACAAGCTGTCAGTGCTTTGCAAGCTTGTGATTTCAAATAAACATGTTGCACTATAACCTGGTGTCATGTGAGTTCTGACCTATAATCTACTAGACATAGAAAAAGCTTTAATGCAGTTTTATAGAATAATAGGAGGGAGAGAAAGGACTCTGAAAATCTGAATTGTTATTGGGACTGTCTTAGCCCTCAAAAGTTAGAACAGATTTACTGCCCTGAGGCAAGTGAACAAACTTGCTTCAACTGCTTTAAATTGTGGTCCAGACATTGTGGACTGTGGTGAATGATTGGTACTTTTATGGAGGAATCATGATCTGCTAATGGACCAAGGAGTGGCAGACATACTTTAATTTAGATAAATGTGAGGTGCTGCATTTTCGAAAGGCAAATCAGGGCAGGACTCATACACTGAATGGTAAGGTCCTGGGGTATGTTGCTGAACAAAGAGACCTTGGACTGTAGGTTCATAATTCCTTCTAAGTGGAGTCACATGTAGGTAGGAGAATGAAGACGGCCTTTGGTATGCTTGTCTTTATTGGTCAGAGCACTGAGTAGAGGAGTTGGGAGGTTATGTTACGGCTGTACAGGACATTGGGTCAGCTATTTTTGGAGTATTGCATGCAATTCTGCTCTCATTCCTACAGGAAGGATGTGTTGAAACTAGAAAGGGTTCAAAAAAGATTTACAAATACAAACATCAGCTTTCCTGCTCCTCTGATGCTGCCTGGCCGGCTGTGTTCATCCAGCTCTACACCTGGTTGTCTCAGACTCCACCATCAGCAGTTCCTACTACCTCTGAGTGAGTTATAACCCCACTGCGAAGCCTCTTCTAAGACATGCCGACCTTAAAGAAGTTACCTTCCTCCCTCCGGAAAGACTCCTGTGGATCTCTCTCCCAGTACAACTCTCTGATAATCTCTACGGCCCTGAAACTGCTCGAAATCATCGCCTTCCCCTCTCTCTATTTATTTCAGAGCCCCCTTCCCATCCACCATTTCTGAAGAAGGCTTCAGACATGAAACATCAGCATTCCTGCTCCTCTGACACTGCCTGGCTGCTGTGTTCATTCAGCTCCACACCTGGTTAGCTCAGACTCCAGCATCGGCAGTTCCTACTATCTCTTTACAAGTACGTTGCCAGGGTTCGAGAGTTTGAGCTATAGGGATTTGCTGAATAGGCTGGGGCTATGTTCCCTGAAACATCAGATGCTGAGGGGTGATTTTATAGAGGTTTCTAAAATCATGAGAGAAATGGATAGGATGAATAGCCAAGATCTTTTTCCACAGGGTGGAGGAGTCCAAAACGAGAAGGCATAAGTTTAAGTTGAGAGGGGAAAGATATAAAAGGGACTGAAGGGGTAACTTTTTCACGGAGTATGTATGGATTAAGCTGCCAGAGGAAGTGGTGGAGGCTGGTACGATTACAACATTTAAAAGGCATCTGATGGGTCTATGAATAGGAAGGGTTTAGAGGGAAAAAGCCAAATGCTGGTAAATGGGACTAGATTTATACAGGATTTGTGGTGTGCATGGACCAGTTGGATGAAACGGTCTGTTCCTATGATGTATATCTCTATGACTCTAAACAAACTCAAATTTCCCAAAACTAACTACAAGAGATCTTACACCCAACTGATCTAAAAGAGCAACCAGTACTGAACCAATCAAGTGCAGCATCCTTCCCGAGACACTGGCACTGAGTTGAATACGGATGGAGAGCATGCCAGAAATCACAAGTCTTGCTCTAAACCCAGCCTCTCTTGTTCATAGAGAGGGGGTAGACTTTGATTCATGGTGAAATGTTGCTGGAATCTGTTGCCCATTTCAGTTGCCAGCTGCTTCCACTGAATTGTTATTTTGGATTTCCTGTGCTGCAGAATCAGGTGTATCAAGATTAGACCAGCTAAGAGCAGATCTCTTCTCAGTTAATTATGTTATATTCAGGATACTCCTGCCGATATGGCCATAGGGCCCTCTGGAGTTGGGAAGCATCTGGTTTCCTTTGGTGGTAGGTTTAAGGAAACTTGGTGGATTATGCCAAATGAACTTTGGGGAGGTTAGCAAATGTCCTCACCACTATTCCTGCTGCAAATTCCAGGTTATCCCAAATATCAAGCACAAGTCTCATACATATCTGCAAAAATCCACAAGACGGAGATTAATGCGTGGTCCAGAAGATTATCACCTTGAAATTGTCCAAAGACTCACAATAGCAGCATCTGGAGGTAGCACCAAGTCAGTACATCATTGGGCAAATTCAAATTCAACAAAATTTGGATAGATCCTCTCCTCTTCATTGGATTATTAGAACAAAGCGTTATGTATCGAGGAACAATGTATATGATGGAGTTTGACAGATGAAGTACCTGGGTTTACTGTTCCAACATCGTCACAGTCCTCTTTGGGTTTAATCTCAGTTTATCTTATCTGTCACGCTTCAGTTTATTTGGCTTAGCCATTGCAGCATTTCCAATTATATTTCATAATAACAGCTATAAGTGATATTTTGTAAGTCAATGTTGGCGCATTTTGACCATTTTCTGAGAAGTCAAGAGTCTAAACTGAAACCATAATTGAACAATTTGTGTATACCTTGCAGGCTTGAAAATCAAAACATAGAACATAGCTAAAATCTGTTGTTGCTGTGAAATTCTCATTCCCCCTATCTGGAGTAAAGTTAAGTACATGTAGCATACTTTGCAAAAATAGTTATGTTATACTGATCTATATCACACATTTTGCTGTTCAATTATAACAATCCGCTGAGCATACAGTAATCAGAAAAACACTCAGTTCTGCTTGGTCGTTATCTTTCAATAACAAAATGACTGTGGAAGTTCAAACAGTATTACAGCAGATTGTAACAAGATTGCAAACTGTGTGAAAAACAGAAAAAAATATAATTCTACAGAAGTTACTTCTGACTGTGCAGTCTTTATTGTAAATTTCAGGTAAAAATTACTTGAAATGCAAAGAAAGTTAAGAACGAGTGCAAGACTGAAGTACAAGATTGATCACGAGCGCACAAATAAAAAAAAGATAATGCCCCTCTGAAAACTAATATCCGAGAAAGTCTGTTCATGAAATTACTGTTTTTTCTTCATCAAGTTGACTTCCAGTATCTAATAATTATTAAAAACAAAGTAGAAATGCTTATTTGGCAAACTGTATCTAGGGCTATGCCACAGGGATCGCGTGCTGGGGTTTCAACTATTGAAAATCAATACAAATGATACATATTTCCATCAAACTTGATACTATAAGTTCAGTGGGAAACATATTGTGAGAAGGCCACAAGAAGCCTCCAAATGAAGAGATAGGTTAAATGAGTGGAAAACTCACTGGCAGTGTATAATATGGTTAAAGCTGATGTAACTACTTTGATAGGAACAAAGCAAGATCTAAATGGAGAGATACTACAGAATGCTGCATTAAAGGAGGGGGTCTGGATGTTCTCATACATACACAAAAGGTTAGCATGCAGGAACTGCATTTATTTTATTAGAAAGGCAAACAGAATGCTGACGTTTTATAGCAAGGGGGTGGAGTGTGCAAGCAGAGGTCTTGCTACTACTGAACAGAGCATAAGTGGGACCACATCTGGAATAATGCATAGAATTTTAAAAAATTATTGTTTTAATGGCAGTTCAGAGATGGCATACAGGGTTGATGACTGAAATAAAGAAATCAGCTGCTGTGGAGTCATGGATTATGAGTGATGGAGAGGAAAGTAGAGTTGATTGACAGAGCATGCACTAAGGGTTACATGGCCTACTCCTCCCTCTACTTATGGAATGTTTTATATATGGATTGCACATTCAATTTGTTTTGAAGTCATGAATATTTTATTAGTAATTAGTATCCACAGTGATAACACACTGCAGTCACACATACACAATGTCATTCAGGACTGACAACAGCCTGGTTTAAAGATTCAGCATGAGTAAGATGGATCATGGTTTTAAACAATCTTAGAAGGGCTGTAAACAGTGTTTCGCGCCATTTGATGTGTGGTACAGGAACTATTTGGACTTGTGTGAAAGACCAGCTACATAAGCAATTTGTTATTGTGCTATGTGAAGCTTAGAAACACATGTAAATAGCCCTATATTGATCCAACAATATTGCAATGTGCTTTAAGATTTCCACTTGTGTATATTATGGCTTGTTAATTCTACCATCACAGAAAGACTAAACCAGTGTGAATAACTTTAGTATCTTGATTTAACACTACCTGTCGTTTACACAGGAAACTCCTGCAATGTCTTCAATTTATATTTAAATTTGTGATAGGTGTAAATCACCACAGTATATCTTCTTGGAGTGCATAAAGTTAATCAATAAACATGTAGAGAAAAAGGAAGCTACATAATAACACATCCTGAACAAACTTTCATTGACAAACAGTGTTAATGCATGAGAACATGAAAAATCCATCTGTGAAGGTGAACATTTGCTGAAAATATGGGCCCATTGTTCAAATCTACATAACAGCTCGGATATGAAGTTTCTCTCAATCTAATCTCCCAACACAGTTAAAGAATTGGCACCTGATTTCTCCAGTAAAAGGTAATCATTCATCAAAGTTAAACAAAAAATGAACCATAAGCTGCTATCTAACTGATTTAAAGCCACAATTATCAAAGTCAACAAAAAATAGAATGTAACAGCTAAAGCACTGGAGCACAAGTCTTTTTTTTCAGGAAGTGTGGCACACAATGTCATCGCAAACAAATGCTGCGCCTGGGCCATGGATATTATATGTGTCCATGTTAATGGTAGTTTGTTAGAAGCCATTCATTTAAGTTAGATTTCTGCAGTCAGATGAGGCTATGGAGATGTTAACTGTCAGGCCTTATTAAAATGTCACCAGACAACTTGCAGTCTTGAAGTAATTGGGCACGACACATCCGACTGCCTTTGAAAATCTGACTATCCATTAGCATTCGGTGTGAAAGGTGAATAACCAGGGATCCTCATTTATAAAGGACAAAAAAACACATTTGTTCTCATTTCACGAACACCAAGGAAATCAAGCTTGAATGGCCTTATCGACTCGTGATTCTTCTTTTTGACTCCCTGGCTGAGAGGTCAGACTTGATTCTCAGCTTAGACTGACATTAAAACAGCAGTCATGGCCTGACGATACCATTAAATCTTGATCAACACATTTACAAAAAGACCCTGCAAGCACAAAGTGTGTTGTTTTATTGGTTGTGGCTTTATGAATCATTAACTCGATTTCGCTCATCAGAGATCCTGCCGCAACTGCCTTTAATTTTCTTTCTTTCATATTTCCAGGTGGAGGATTTTGTTTTCTTTCCATTCGTTCAAGGATGTGGGCATCATTGGCTCTCATTTGTTGTCCAACCCGAACTGCCATTAATTAAGTTGTGTTGAGCAACCACATCCGACGGAGTCTTGTTACAGCCATTGTGCTGTTGGTGATGAAAACCCAGGATTTTGACCCAAGGATTAATTTTGAGGAATTGAATGCACAAGTCAGAATGTCATGCTTCAGTTATAGAGGGTATTGGTGAGACTGCATCTGGAATAGGGTGCACAATTCAAATGCATTGGACACAATTAAGTAAATAGTGTTTGATTGGATTGATAGCTGGAATGAGTGAGTTGCCTTTTGATAAAATTTTGGATTGGCTGCGTTTCTTTTCACTGGAATTTATAAGTGTGAGGCATGACTAGATTAAAGTGTAAAGATCACGAATGGTCTTGACAGTTGGAATATGGAAGGGATGTTTCCTCTTGTGAGTCAGTCCAAAACTGTGCAGCACTGTTTTAAAACTGGGGGTCACCCTTTTAAGACAAAGATGAGGAGAATTCCTTTCTCTCAGATGGTTGTGCTTTGAAACTTCATACTGCCAAATGAAAAGGATAAAGGGTCATTACTCTTTTTTTTAAAGGCAATGACAGATAGATTCTTGTTATCCAAGGGAATCAAAAATTATCATCAGGGATAGATGTGACTGTGAAATTTGAAACACAACAGAAAGAATCTTATTGAATGGCAAAGTAGACTTCAGCGGCCAAAGCTTCACTCAGCTCAGAGAGAAAGCATCAAAAACTGATCATATGCACAAAAGGTATAATGTTCTAAAGAAGGGTCTAGACCCAAAATGTCAGCTTTCCTGCTCCTCTGATACTGCTTGGCCTGCTGTGTTCATCCAGCTCTACACCTTGTTATCTCAGATGCTCCAGCAATGACAGTTCCTACTATCTCTGAAACAGGTATAATGTTTGATTGTTTAAGAAAAGGACAAGGTTAATCCATTCAATTACAACAAAGTTAACTGAGAGAGTAAAATAAAAGGACATGGATTCAAATTATTTGAAGGTATTTTTAGAACTATTTTCAGGAAGATGAGCATCACTGAAGTTATTAATGTTTGGAATGCACTTCCTGATACAGGAGCGGAGGCAGAGATCCCAGAATCATTTAAGAACCAATTAGATATGCATGGTGATGGGGGTTGGGAATGTGAAGTCTTTCCGGATAGATTAATTAAGATTAGCTGAATGGCATTCCTCATTCTTAAGTATTGTGAGATCATGGGGCCATGGGATGTGATTGATGGAATTATTTTATCCCAATATTCTAAATTTGATCTCGGTTTCTGTAAAAGATTTTGACAAATACTTTAATTCTTCTTCAGAAAATTGTATGTTTTTTTCAGCAGGATGCAGGGAACATAATATGGTGCAAAAGTTATAAATCTTTTGATATAAAGGTGATCCTCTTAAATTTAATCTGAAACATAATTCATAATAAAACTGCATCACTGTCATGAAGTTTAAGAAAAAAGAAAGGCAAATATATTGGATATTTTCCACATACAAAGAAGAACTTTCCAGCAAGTTTGCATACCTCTTTCCAGAACATTCTTACTGAAGTGCAGGGAACAACCACAATGCAAAAAAGAAACACGGGAATTACAGTACAAATCAAAAATGACACTCCAAATATTTCTAATTTTTTAATTTATCTTTTCAAATAAAAATTGGTATAGCAGAGTCATAAGGCAGTAACAAAAATCATATCCTAATTTGAAGCAGTTTGGTGCTTATTTTGCCTTATGTTGGCTTATGTTATGCAGAGCAATGAATCACAGACTAGAATATTATCATGTTTGATGTTTATCCTTGAACTTTGGTGTGTTAACAGTTTTAAAGCAAGGGAGAACTAAAATAATGCACTGTGTTTCAGCTTCCCATAGGATAGCCCCTCAGTGATGTTAGACATGGAGGGATACTAACTCTAATTGACAGACACATGGTAACATTCCCCTGAGGGAAAAGCCCCTGCAGAATGCTGGCAAGGGAGAGGAGGGGGATGGTGTTGGCTAGAGGCGGCAAAAATAGCAGCTCATATTCGTTTGGATGAGGATATTGGTGAGGTGGAAAGTGAGGACCAGTGGATCCGACTGATGAGGAGACGAGAAACGGTGTGGGCAACAGGGATCATTCCCTTCAGGACACCCTGGTCCACTCCTCCTCCACACCCAACACCGCCGCACACCTCTGTGGAACCTCCCTGTGCAATCACAAAAAATGCAACATGAGCTCTTCCCTCCTCACTATCCAAGGCTCCAGACACACCTTCCAGGTGAAGCAACTGTTTACCCGCACTTCACTCAATCCAGCCTACTGTATTTTTTGCTCACAATGTGATCTCCTCTAAATTGACTGGGCCACTTTGCAGAGCACCTACATTCTGTCCGCAAAAAGTGACCCTGAGCATCTGGTTACCTGCCACTTCCAGACACCACTGTATTCCCTGGCCAAAATCTCTGACTTGGGCATTTGAGCACCCGAGCAAGGCTCAGTGCAAGGTGGAAAAACAGTATCTCATTTTCTGTTTGGGGACCCTGCAACCTTCAGGGCTCAATAGAGTTTAATAATGTGAGGACCTTAATGACTCCTTCTGTGTCGTTCATCCACCTCCACCTTGGCCCCATCGTGAAATGGGCTGCTTTCATCATGGACAACCCATTTTCATGGACTAATGGCCCTTATTGGCAGGATGTTTTTCTCCTTGGTTCACCATTATCTATTCCTTTACCTGCCAACTGCTGTTCGCTTTCTCTCAACTCTATCAACACCTACAGCATACCCCTCTCTCACCATCTCCTCCATCTTCAGATACCATCTTTCCCAGCGATTATCAGTTCTAAAGAAGGATCACTAGAGCTTAAACATCAATTCTACTTTCTCTCCACAGATGCTACAGGGCCTGCTCAGTAACTCCAGCAATTTCTATTTTTGTTTCAGATTTCCAGCATCTGCAGCACCATGATATTTAAATTGGGTTCTGAAACTTCTTCATAATTCAAGGTGGATTCAACATAACAGTTTTGTTTTGCTTCCAGGGAATTGTTAAGAAAATGTGGGCGTGTGCTAAATTTTTGAAGAAAGGATATTTAACACCAAGCACCCAAATGGCAATGTGTTGTGGCAGGTCTCAAAATTATGCAGTATACCTCAATGATACATGCTCATGACATCATTCTTGTATCATACCATGTGATACAATGGTATATAGGACACAGATTGCATCTTAAATGGGGCAACTTGAGGCGTGGCACACAGATGAAAAAACACTACTGTTCATAATGGACGGTTTGATATTTGACCTAACATGGAGGTATCTTTAACTGGAACATATGTATAACCCAGGATGTGTAATAAACATATACTGAATCTTTCATAACCACATTACCACAGCTAGTTGTTATGGGAGTTCACATAAGTTTTGCCACAATAAGAGTCAAAGCCCACTACCAATGTGAGACTCCAGAATGTGCAATATTTTCTGAAGGTGTGGATAATAGAAGTGAGGGTTAGGGAAACAGTGGTGGCAGCAGTACATTAGTCTGTCAAGTCAGGTCAAATCACACAAATGAGTAACTAAGTTGAATGAGCCCTAACAAAACTTGGGAGTAATAAAAAGCACTGGGCTTTTACTTTAGTTGCTGGGTGATGACAGCTGACATTTTCATCCCCGCATTGCTACACTTTACATTTCAATTGGCTGGATTTGTCTGCAGAGAAGCAGTGACTGCTTTCTGTCATCCTTTAGTTAAAATATTTTTCACCATAAATTGCTTCGCACTGATTACAGTGTGGCAAGGGCATTAGGTCATCTATAACTCACTCAGAGATAGTAAGAACTGCAGACGCTGGAGGCTGAGATAACACTGTGTGGAGCTGGAGGAACACAGCAGGCCAGGCAGCCTCAGAGGAGCAGGAAAATTGACATTTCGGGTTAGGTCCCTTTCCGACCCGAAATGTCAACTTTCCTGCTCTCCTGATGCTGCCTGGCCTGCTGTGTTCCTCCAGGTCCATACTGTGTTGTTCAGGTCATCTACAACAATGATTCTCCATCAGACAACAATACAGCTCCTGAATCAATGAAATTTAGGCATTGGAAAGGAAACAAAAGAATGACGGATGATAGCGAAAATGGTGACTGACAGCAGGCATGAAAAGAAAAGTAGGTGATGGGATAAACATAGATTAGATGAAGAGACAGGCATGAAAGAAAAAGAAAACTTTTTTAGAAGTTAGAATTTCAAAATCTCTAAGAATAGTTTAATGCATGAGGCCTGCAACTGAATGCAGAAAATTCTTCTCATTCTAAGCCACTCGGGTTGATTAGTGTTCCACAAACAATGGTCATATTGTTCAATAAAGGGGTTACATTCATTCTTACAAGATATCCTTTGACTGTAAGTTTAATGGACAATTAAGGTGCAAAGTTTTCAAGTTTGAAAGTAGCAGATCATCAAGGAAGGTCTTCAAGGAAGTGATGTCATTTGTATGAAGCAAATGGCAGAGCAGTGTAAGTTGACCAGCAATTTCTTGAGATCTGCAATTCATTGTGTTTAGTGCCTTTTCCTATACATATTGGTTAATTTGTACAATGATTACAGCATGCACTGTTAATTAGTTTATAGATGTACCATGTAATGAAAGTCACCTTCAATGTCCAATAGTTTAGCAAACAAATCATAATTGCCCTTAAACAGAGCATCAGGATTTCCACATTTCTCAACTTTAATCAGACTCTAGAGTTTTAGAGGTCCAGACAAGAATTAAACCACTTCATGACCCTGTCAGAGTAAACAAAATATTTCAGCCTATTAAGTTAAATGGTGCAAAATTAGTAAAAATCTGTCTTAAACTCTAAAGATAGAGAGCTACCTACCTTCCTATAGTTAATATCACTGCAAATAATTCTGATTAATTCAAAAAGAGCTGTGGGGAAAGGGCATTGAGGTCAGGATGCTGAAAACTGTAGCAAGTAATTCATAGATTATTGATGATCAGAGCTGCTGGGCATTGCTATCAGATTTTGTTTGGATAACTTTCAACATATTTTTAGTTACTTTCAGAATTATCAAAATTCCTTTCATTAAGGAGACTTTAAAAACATTGTTGCAAGAGTGAAAATTATGAATTTTAAAATTGGAAGAAGGTTGTTCCAAAAGGTTTAGTTGGTTCTGCACTTCTGAAATGAAGTGTCAGATAATGAAGAAATTATATGGCAACCACACTAAAGAGTAGAACAATTCACTTCTATTCATGAAATATCTCGCACTATATAATCAACTCATTAACCTGCTGCACCAAGTGTAGTATTGCTTTGAATCGCTTATATTTCCATTAAGACAGGATCGCCTTTAATCAAAAAAACTGAATACACTGATTCAATCTGCAACATTGTTCCTTCGAATTTGTTCTGCTCTATTTGTATATTCCATATATTACGAAAGGGGGAGTACATCATCTTTTGCATTAATAATGTATTGGTTTTGTCAAAGAAGGATAAAAAGATTTTTGAAGCGGAGGGTGCTGTTCTTCTCTCTTACCTTCATGCTGCAGCATTTTTTTTTCCATGCTGGAAAGTCTTTGACAGATCTCCTATATCCACAGTGCATTAGTGTTCCTTAAGTAGGTGCTGTGTCCTTTAGTCCAATCATCGGTCAGTTTAGACAAAAGCACTGTTCTGTGGCTGCTTCTGACACAGTGTTGTTTTGAGACCAGCATTTGACCCCAATTTTAGGGTCCAAATGCAATTTAGGCCCTTAAGTGACCAAGTAATTTTCTTTCTGACACTGACATGAAGTACTTTTCAGGTGACAAAGGAATACAGTGTGAGAATGGTGACATGCCTGTGGGCTCAGTGGGTGGAGGTCCCTCCTGATTGGACACTCAGTGGCCCAAAGAGGCACCTCACAACAAAAGGAGGGGCTAAGCCCAGGGTAAGAGGAAGAGGCATCACTGGTCTCAGGGGACACCCCTTCTCCACCAACCCCCTAGCCCCTCATCAACTAGTATTTGTCTCACTGGTCATGGCAATCCCCTGTCCACATCTAAACTCACAGCATGTCTCAGGGAAGCTGGTGCTGGCTCTGCCTCAGGCTCAGCAGCAGCCAACACTCCCAGTAGGGCAGCTGGAGTTCACAAACTGTCAGTCCTCTGACTGGCCAGTCAAACTCTTGGAGTGAGAGATTGAAACCTCAAAGGGGCAGAACATATGAATTCAGGAAACCACTTCCACTAACCATAGGAAACAGAGCTGTGATTTGCAAGGCAGCAGAAGACAGTCTTGCCAATGCCTTTGCATAAAACCTTGGCCATGAAATTACTCATAAAAGGAGTTATGTGAAATACCTAAAACATCACATACTATCAAGTTCTTCTTTGTCTAATTGACTGCAGCATATGATTGAAAGAACATTACATCTCCAATTATTTGAAATATATTGCTTAAACATAACTTGGATCCAATCAATACGGATTTCCTCAAAACAAGCCAGCATAAGTTCCTTACTTTTCAATTTCTATTTGCCAAAATGTATAATCCACCCATACATTTGGTACCTTTCCCCAAGGAGCACCATTCACTTTCAAATCAATCATTACCCCAGTCAAAGCCCCCGCCTCCATTCTCTCATTTAGATGTTTTAATGGAAAATGTAGGGAAGGGGAGACTGGGTGGGGGAGTGGATGAAAGATTTTAATCAAGCGATTTAGGAATAAAATTAGCAAGCATTTTTTGACATAACACAGTGTACAAAATCTCCGTTTTTTTCCCCTCACAACAGGCTCAAGATTCTGGGTTGATTGAAATGTTCTAAACCAAAGTGAAATTTCATTACACAAGGATACCAAGGTATACAGAGCAAAGGAATTAATGATGTGAGAAAGAGAGATCGTAATGTAACTGAAACACAGGAAAAATTCAAGAAGCTCAATGGCCTGTTTCTTCTTCCATTTGAGTGGACTGAGTATTTAAAATACAATCCTTAATTATTTAAGAGAAACACATTGTAGGGTTTTTTTATGGATGGCCAAACAACACTTTGGCAGACAGACAACTTGTCTTGGTATTTTGTAAAATAGGACGTTGATTTCAACATTTGGAACTGAAATGATGAGCACAGACTTGAATTCAAGCATAAGGAGAAGCAAAGCTGTCAAAAATAATTTGTACCAATTGGATGATTAAACTGCAGTTCAGTCACTAAAGAGCTTAGCAGGGATAAGAGAAATGTTTCACTAACTTGCTAAGTGGAAGATTAAAAGTCAGAAAAATTATGCAGAGATGTGAAAATGTCCAAGTCTGATGGTGTGGAAACCAAATATGATGGACATTTCTCTCTGAAGATGAGAACAGCTTCCAAGGTTTTTAACGAAGCTGAAATGGAATTCTTCATTCAGACTCTGGAAAAGATCAGAGGGGCTATCATGTTTATCCACAGATTCCTAATGGTAGAAGACAGTTAGATAAAGTGGTTAAAGAAGACATATGGGTGACTTCCCTTCATTAGCCAATGCATAGAATAGGCGAGCAGGGGAAAGTTATGCTGGAACTGTAAAAACTGTTGGTTAAACCACAAATGGAGTCCTGTGTGTAGGTCTGATCACCACATGATAGGAGGGTTGTGATGGCAATCGAGTGCGGATATGAGATTTCACCTGGGTTGTTACCTGGGCTGGATGGTCTGAATGATTGGATCGGTTGGGATTGCTTTCCTTGGAGCATCAAAGGTTTATCGAGGACTTGTTTGAGGTGTAAGGGTTTATGACAGTGTTGAAAGGATGGACGAGAATGCACATTTTCAACAAGTGGAGCAGTCAGTAATTAGGTTGAGAGGGGGGCATAGTTTTAAAGGTAAGGGTGAGAAGGTCTGGAGGAAGGTTAAGGAGAAATGTTTTCGCCCAGATGATGATAGGAGTCTGGAACTCATTGTTCAAAATGAATGAGTTCAGAAATTCTCAACACATTTAAATATTATTTGGATATTCAATTGTGCTGCCTTGGTCTCCAGGGCTATGAGCCAATAGTTCAGCACAGAATGAATATACTCAAATCCTTGTTAAACAGTGTGGACACACTGGACTGAGTGGTATCCTTCTATGCTGCAAATCTCGATGCACTCATGAGACAGTTTATGGAACAAGTATCTATTTGCTTGAATATCTCTGAAAAATAGTTTGAGTTTAAAACCCCACCAAAGCCTACAATTAGCTGTAATATGCCTGTCTGAACTATATGGAAGGTTGCTGACTCTTGATGTTTTGTTTGTCCTGCAGTATAGAAATTCTGCTGCTGTTGCCCCATGTAAGGGAGTAGGACGTGGTAGAAGAATCGTAGCTCATAGGCCGCTCAGGAGAGCAAGGTGGATGATGGGGCCAGCTTTTGGGATGATCTTGGGGAGTGCTGTTAGAAGGTGTAGTGGGGGGTGGGGGCAGGCGAGCGCTGGGGTGGGGGTTTGCGCATGGTGGTGGTGAGGAAGTGGATTCCACAATCAGAGTTGACTGGCTATATGTTTTCCTGGCCTAGCAAGCCCATGGTTTAGTTGTGGAGCAAACAACAGCACATGACAAGGGAAGTAAAGATAATAAAATGTGAGGCTGGATCAACACAGCAGGCCCAGCAGCATCTCAGGAGCACAAAAGCTGACATTTCAGGCCTAGGCCCTTCATCAGAGAGGGCGATGGGGTGAGGGTTCTGGAATAAATAGGGAGAGAGGGGGAGGCAGACCGAAGATGGAGAGAAAAGAAGATAGGTGGAGAGGAGAGTATAGGTGGGGAGGTGGGGAGGGGATAGGTCAGTCCAGGGAAGACGGACAGGTCAAGGAGGTGGGATGAGGTTAGTAGGTAGGAGATGGAGGTGCGGCTTGGGGTGGGAGGAAGGGATGGGTGAGAAGAAGAACAGGTTAGGGAGGCAGAGACAGGTTGGTGGGTTTTGGGATGCAGTGGGTGGAGGGGAAGAGTTGGGCTGGTTGTGTGGTGCAGTGGGGGGAGGGGATGAACTGGGCTGGTTTTGGGATGCGGTGGGGGAAGGGGAGATTTTGAAGCTGGTGAAGTCCACACTGATACCATTGGGCTGCAGGGTTCCCAAGCGGAATATGAGTTGCTGTTCCTGCAACCTTCGGGTGGCATCATTGTGGCACTGCAGGAGGCCCATGATGGACATGTCATCTAAAGAATGGGAGGGGGAGTGGAAATGGTTTGCGACTGGGAGGTGCAGTTGTTTATTGTGAACCGAGCGGAGGTGTTCTGCAAAGCGGTCCCCAAGCCTCCGCTTGGTATCCCCAATATAGAGGATGCCACACCGGGTACAGTGGATGCAGTATACCACATTGGCAGATGTGCAGGTGAACCTCTGCTTAATGTGGAAAGTCATCTTGGGGCCTGGGATAGGGGTGAGGGAGGAGGTGCGGGGGCAAGTGTGGCACTTCCTGCGGTTGCAGGGGAAGGTGCCGGGTGTGGTGGGGTTGGAGGGCAGTGTGGAGCGAGCAAGGGAGTCACGGGGAGAGTGGTCTCTCCAGAAAGCAGACAAGGGTGGGGATGGAAAAACATCTTGAGTGGTGGGGTCGGATTGTAGATGGCGGATGTTTTCTGGCTTTCTTCTGCCCAGGGTTCTTTGTCCCACTATCTTCATGGTAGTAGAAAAACCACTCATTTCATGTTATTGGCAACCAACATGCAGACATCAAGATAAACCTGCTGACTTTGGATGGGTGACTTTGCTGTCTGCTCAGAGAAGCAGGTTTACCTTTGAAATGAGGCCCTCCCTGGCAGCTTTCTTGTAACGTGGGTTATTTTGAATGCATAGCCATCTAGTTCCTGCTGAGTAGATAAAATTAAAATTGCCCTTACATTTTCACTCTTCAGATAATTAAACAATTCTCTTCTGAAATTCTTAATTGAATCTGCCTTCATCCCATCCTCAGACAGTACTTTCTTTCTTCAAAAGATCCAATGGTAGAAGGCTGTCTCCCACATGTCTCTCATGCTTCTTTTACCATTAACTTCAAATCAGTGTCTCTTCTTTATGCTTGGGGAAACTGTTTCTCCCAGTCTACTCCATTCAGGCCCCTAATGATGTTGAACATTTCCATGAAATCTGCTCTAAGTCTTTTATTTTCCAAGGAGAACAGCTCCAGCTTCCCCATCCTATCCACGTGACTGAAAATCTTTATTGCTGGATCTATTCTTGTCAATCTTTTCTGCACTGGTTCTGATAAGCTCACATCCTTCTTAAAGTGTGATCCCCACACCTGGGCACAATTCTGCATTTGAGTCATAAATTAGGAGAGAAAGTTGGAGGACTCCGGCTGAAAACTTTGAAATGTCGATAAATATATCGAATATCAGAAAACCAGATAATTGATGTGAATCCTGAAAGTATGTAATTTCTTATTAGTCAAATTGGCCGAGAAATAATCATTTCAACAGTTCTGGGGCATTATATGGAAAATCACAATACCTGGATAACAAATGGCATGCAGTCATGAAATTTTCAGTATCTGATGCAACTGATGCAAGCACTTGTCCCACTTAATATAGAAAGATCAAAGGATGAACACAAAGATATTCAGAGCAGTCAGTTTGACTTGGCGAGGAGTAAAACACTGGAAATCAGCACTAAGGGAATAATTCAGAATGAACTACAAACACTTGCATTTCTACAGTGCCTTTAAAGTGGAAAAAAAATCCCAAGGAGCATCTGAGGCATGGGGAAACTAATGAAATTGAAAATAGTAAACTCGAACTCATATTTTTATAAAAGGAATACAATGTCAAAAGAAATCTCATGGATTCTTTTGTGGATGATTGAATGAATGGATAAAAAAATGTCATTTCCATTTTTCTAAGCTTTCAATCGATTTTCTTTGTAAAATTTGTCACCAGAGACATAAAATATGAAGGTAATGGGAACAAGGGTGAAGTTGCAAATTGGATGGTGAATTTACCTGGCAATGGTAACAAAATGTTGATATATTGGATAATAGATTGAGCTGGGTAATGGTGAATTGTAGAGTCCCTGAGTGTCCGATGCTGGGACCTCTGTTACGCATGATATGTTTTAAGAACCTTGACGAGCGTATTGCAAGCAAAATGTCTGTATTTGTCCATGACACTGAACTTCATTGGCTAGCTTCTGAAAGAAATACATTATTTATACAAATTTATGACACCCATTTCAACAGAAGATGAGTGCTAAATAAAATTTAAAAAATAAATTGACACCTTGTTGTATTTCTCATAAGCGATTCAAAACACTTCATATGTAGCTATTCTATACAGAACTAGTTCATGAGTGTCTGCTTTCATCTTTTGGCTTTTACTTTGGAAGCAACATTGACAAGAAAATGACAAGAACAGCATTCTTGAAGTGGTCTTTTAGAATCTCTAATACCAACCTGAATCAGAACCAAGAACTTCACTTCAAAGGTACAGCTGAGAACAGGCCCTTTGACCATGCAATGTACCCACACTATTTGAACTTCTATTAACTGCTGAAGCAGGGACTTCAAACTTAAACTTCTGACTCAGGCGACAGATTGCTAATAACAGAAGTAGACACACAGTTACACTTACGTTCAACATCAATAAATATAAAAGGAATGGATGCAACTGATGGTGATTATTTACGTGGACAAGCAAGGAACAAACATCTGAATTAACTAATCTTTGAAACTGCTTCCATACAATGAAACAAAAATTTCTCAGTGCAGCACTAATGTTTAAAAACTCAAGGCGAATAGAGATTCAAGGAAGCGATGGAGTCTTTGTAAGGTAGATATGATGAAATAGTTCCTTAATTTACAACAAACAAGAAACAAATAGAAAGAAAAATGTTAAAAAATGAGTAAGTCAGCATTGCAACAGAAAATTCGATGTAGAAGTAACGTAATTTACACTATCCAGAACAATCCATCAGCCATGCGGCACATGAAGATATCTGCTTGTTAGGGCAAAAACAGAATAAAAGCTATGAGGAATAAATTTAAACACAGAGACTACTGTTATTCTGAAAGTTTATAACAGCTGTTTTACGTTCCTTTACTGACATAAATATTTCCTTCATGATTGATAATACAGCATGGAGTTGGAAGAACACAGCAGGTCAGGAAGCATCAGAGGAGCAGGAAAGTTGATGTTTTGATGAAAAGTCAACTTTCCTGCTCCTCTGATGCTGCCTGACCTGCTGTGTTACTCCAACTCCGCACTGTGTTATGTCTGATGCCAGCATCGATAGTTCTTACTGTCCCTCATTACGGAAACTTTAATTCTTCCTTTAAAATGTTTGGGCTGCCCATGGCTCTTCGTTAATGAAATGGCTGCTCACTGTTTTCCATTCAGCTAAAAATTGGTGAAGAAGATTGTTAGCCGAACCAGTAATTTACTCAGTTCAAATGGTAGCCTTCCCACTATAGCAGCCTGACAAAATAATAAAATGTCCCATAGAAATCACACAACAGGATCTTATTAAGAAGAAGCAAAAATATTGCTCCTGCTCACAATGAGACAGTTTCGATAAGGGAAATGCTGACTGAAGTCCTTCTTACATGATACTTTAAAGTTTGCTAATTAATGCGGGATACAAGGGGAAAAGCTTGGCTCACATTAGATAAGACCCTTCAAATGACAGTAATCACATATGTGTATACACATATATACTTATGTACATAGGTATGTTTTAATGTAAAGCAACATCAAGGGATTTAACGAGATTTCTACAGTCAGCCACAGGTGTAGAAAGTGTCTTGACAAGGAACACACTTGAAAAACCTTGATAGGCACCCCATTTATGAGCTTACATAGAACATCGAACATTACAGCATAGTGCAGGCCCTTCAGCCCTCAATGTTGTGCCGACCTGTCATACCGATCTCAAGCCCATCTAACCTACACTATTCCATGTACGTCCATATGCTTGTCCAATGACGACTTAAATGTCCCGAAAGTTGGCAAATCTACTACCGTTGCAGGCAAAGCATTCCATTCCCTTACTACTCTGAGTAAAGAAACTACCTCTGACATCTGTCCTCTATCTTTCACCCCTCAATTTAAAGCCATGCCCCCTCGTGCTCGCCGTCACCATCCTAGGCAAAAGGCTCTCCCTATCCACCCTATCTAACCCTCTGATTATTTTATAAGTTTCAATTAAGTCACCTCTCAACCTTCTTCTCTCTAATGAAAACAGCCTCAAGACCCTCAGCCTTACCTTGCAAGACCTTCCCTCCATACCAGGCAACATCCCAGTAAATCTCCTCTGCACCCTTTCCAAAGCTTCCACATTCTTCTTATAATGCGGTCACCAGAACTGTACACAATACTCCAAGTGCGGCCACACCAGAGTTTTATACAGCTTCACCATAACCTCTTGGTTCCGGAACTCGATCCCTCTATTAATAAAAGCTAAAACACTGTATGCCTTCTTAACAGCCCTGTCAACCTGGGTGGCAACTTTCAAGGATCTGTGGACATGGACACCGAGATCTCTCTGCTCATCTACACTGCTAAGACTCTTACCATTAGCCCAGTACTTTGCCTTCCAGTCACTCCTACCAAAATGCATCACCTCACACCTGTCTGCATCAAACTCCATTTTCTACCTCTCAGCCCAGCTCTGCAGCTTATCTATGTCTCTCTGCAAACTACAGCATTCTTCGTCACTATCCACAACTCCACCTACCTTAGTGTCGTCTGCAAATTTACTAACCCATCCTTCTACACCCTCATCCAGGTCATTTATAAAAATGACAAACAGCAGTGGACCCAACTCCAACCCTTGCGGCACACCACTAGTAGCTGGTCTTCAGGATGAACATTTCCCATCAACTACCACCCTCTGTCTTCTTTCAGCAAGTCAATTTCCGATCCAAACTGCTATATCTCCCACAATTCCATTCCTCCGCATTTTGTACAATAGCCTACTGTGGGGAACCTTATTGAACGCCTTGCTGAAATCCATATACACCATATCAATCAGTTTACTCTCATCTACCTGTTTGGTCACCTTCTCAAAGAACTCAATAAGGTTTGTGAGGCACGACCTTCCCTTCACAAAACCGTGCTGACTATCCCTAATCAATTTATTTTCTAGATGATTATAAATCCTATCCCTTATAACTTTTTGAAGCACTTTACCAACAACTGAGGTAAGGCTCACTGGTCTATAATTACCAGGGTTGTCTCTACTCCCCTTCTTGAACATGGGAACCACATCTGCTATCCTCCAGTCATCTGGCACTATTCCTGTAGATAACGACGAGTTAAAGTTCAAGGCCAAAGACTCGGCATTCTCCTCCCTGGCTTCCCAGAGGATCCGAGGATAAATCCCATCTGGCCCAAGGGACTTATCTATCTTCACCTTCTGAAGGATTTCTAATACCTCTTCCTTGTGAACCTTAATCCCACCTAGTCTAGTAGCCTGTATCTCAGTATTCTCCTTGACAACATTGTCGTTTTCAAGTGTGAATACTGTAGAAAAATATTCATTTAGTGCTTCCCCTAGCTTATCTGACTCCACACACAACTTACCACTACTATCCTTGATTGGGCCTAATCTTACTTTCGTCATTCTTTTATTCCTAAATACCTATAGAAAGCCTTAGGGTTTACCCTGATCTTATCTGCCACCAACTTCTCATGTCTCCTCCTGGCTCTTCTGAGCTCTCTCTTTAGGTCTTTCCTGGCTACCTCGTAGCCCTCAAGTGCCCTAACTGAGCCTTCACATCTCATCCTAACATAAGCCTTCTTCTTCCTCTTGACCAGAGATTCCACCTCCTTCATAAACCACGGCTTCCGCACTCTACAGCTTTCTCCCTGCCTGACAAGTACATGTTTATCTAGGACACACAGGAGCTTTTCCTTGAATAAGCTCCACATTTCTAATGTGCCCATCCCCTGCAGTTTCCTTCCCCATTCTATGCTCCCTAAATCTTGCCTAATCTCATCATAATTGCCTTTCCTCCTGCTATAACTCTTGCCCAGTGATATACACCTATCCCTTTCCATCACTAAAGTAAACATAACAAAATTGTGATCGCTATCCCCAAAGTGCTCACCTACTTCCAAATCTAACACCTGGCCGGGCTCATTACCCAGTACCAAATCTAATATGGCTTCGCCCCTTGTTGGCCTGTCTACATACTGTGTCAGGAAGCCCTCCTGCACACTCTGCACAAAAACTGGCCCATCTATAGTACTCGAACTACAGTGTTCCCAGTCGTTTGTTCTGTCATAAACTTTAGAAGAGAAAGAGAGCTCCGATAGTAATTTAGATCTTTAAGTAATTGCCATTACATATGATACACAGCTACCTAGGTAGACTGAAACTCTAAATGCAAGGCACATTAACTGAATTGTTATGGACTGAATTGCCTTAAACAATAGGGAAAAGCTCCCAGCCTGCTATCTGGGAACAATGGGAACTGCAGATGCTGGAGAATCCGAGATAACAAAGTGTGGAGCTAGATGAACACACCAGGCCAAGCAGCATCTTAGGAGCACAAAAGCCGATGTTTCGGACCTAGGCCCTTCATCAGAAAAGGGGGAGAGGGAGAGGGTCCTGAAATAAATAGGGAGAGAGGGGAGGAGGATCGAAGATGGATAGAGGAGAAAATAGGTGGAGAGGAAACAGACAAGTTAAAGGGGCGGGGATGGAGCCTGTAGAGGTGAGTGTGGGTGGGGAGGTAGGGAGGGAATAGGTCAGTCCAGGGAGGACGGACAGGTCAAGGGGGCAGGATGAGGTTAGAAGTGAGGAAATGGAGGTGCAGCTTGAAGTGGGAAAAGGGGATAGATGAGAGGAAGAACAGGTTAGGGAGGCAGGGACGAGCTGGGCTGGTTTTGGGATGCAGTGGGGAGGAGGGGAGATTTTGAAGCTTGTGAAGTCCACATTGATACCACTGGGCTGCAAGGTTCCCAAGCGCAATATGAGTTGCTGTTCCTGCAACCTTCGGGTGGCATCATTGTGACACTGCAGGAGGCCCAGGATGGGCATGTCATGTAAGGAATGGGAGGGGAAGTTGAAATGGTTCGTGGCTGGGAGGTGTAGTTGTTTATTGCGAACCGAGCATAGGTGATCCAGACACAACGCATCATCCTCCAACACTTCCGCCACCTACAATCCGACCCCACAACCAAAGACATTTTTCCATCCCCACCCTTGTCTGCTTTCCAGAAGGACCACTCTCTCCTGGACTCTCTTGTTCGCTCCACACTCCCCTTCAACCCCACCACACCCAGTACTTTCCCCTGCAACCGCAGGAAGTGTGACACTTGTTCCCACACCTCCTCCCTCACCCACATCCCAGGCCCCAAAAAGACTTTCCACATCAAGCAGATGTTCACCTACACATCTGCTAATGTGGTATACTGCATCCGCTGTACCCATTGTGGCTTCCTCTACATCGGGGAAACCAAACGGAGGCTTGGAGACCGCTTTGCAGAACACCTACGCTCAGTTCGCAATAAACAACTGCACCTCCCAGTCGCGAACCATTTCAACTCGCCCTCCCATTCCTTAGACGACACGTCCATCCTGGGCCTCCTGCAGTGCCACAACGATGCCACCCGTGGGTTGCAGGAACAGCAACTCATATTGTGCTTGGGAACCCTGCAGCCCAATGGTATCCACGCGGATTTTACAAGCTTCAAAATCTCCCCTCCCCTCGACTGCATCCCAAAACCAGCCCAGCTCATCCCCGCCTCCCTAACCTGTTCTTCCTCTCACCTATCCCCTCCTTCCACCGCAAGCCGCACCTCCATTTCCTACCTACTAACCTCATCCCGCCCCCTTGACCTGCCTGTCCTCCCCGGACTCACCTACCCCTCTCTACTTCCCCAACTACATTCACCTCTAAAGGCTCCATCCTCATTCCTTTAACTTGTCTGTTTCCTCTCCACCTATCTTCTCCTCTATTCATCTTCGATCTGCCTCCCTCTCTCTTCCTATTTATTTCAGAACCCTATCCCCATCCCCCTTTTCTGATGAAGGGTCTAGGCCTGAAACATCAGCTTTTGTGCTCCTCAGATTACAAAGTGTGGAGCTGGATGAGCACAGCAGGCTGCTTGGCCTGCTGTGCTCATCCAGCCCCACACTTTGTTGTCTCTGCTATCTGGGGAGAGTGAATATCAAATGCACAAGGCAGCAATATATATTGTGGTAACCCAAAGATAGGTAATAAGGATGTCTGAGATCATGGGAAGATCCGAAATGTCCATCATTGACCACGCAGTCACATGATTACTCTGACTGTAATTATTGATTGATTGCATACAGACACAATCATCAAAGGCAGACTGAAAACCAGCGTTGAAAAGTTTATACCTTTCCTTTGTTCAGTGAAGGAGCTTCATAAAGGTTGCTCCCGACAGTGTAACATCAATAAATGCTTTGATACTAGAAGTGGAGTCGAAGCATCAAGTCAATATTTGGTTATTCCACTCCAACACTGCTGCACCAAATATTTTAAATCAATAACTTGATCACTTTAACTCAATGCAAAAATATCCTTGGAAACAAGAGTGTTCTTCATTTTTAGAGACGGCATGATTCCTCTTCTATTGTCATTTATCATACAACAAGCCACCGGTTTTATATTGCTCAGCTTCGCTTCAAAAAACGTTCCTCAGAAAACATGGACAATCCATTTGTCAATGAGATAATTCTATATGATGCTATAATCTATCATTATCATCATTTGAAAGAGTCAAAACATGCCTTGCAAATTATATTCTGACAAAAAAATTAGCAAATGTCTTCAGTTCTTTCCAATGTCTTCAACTGAATCAAATCAGTGCAATGTCTTTGCAGAGGTTAAATGGCTTGATAGAAAAATATTTGAATATATAAGACATAGGATGGGGCATACTGAGTAGACTTTGTAAGGAGGATAAGTGTGATGATGATTGATAAGATCTAGTCGCTCGATGTTATTGAAGTGAGCAGTAGCTAGTGGATTGATTGTTCAAGTTGTATTCTGATGCAGCTGTTAAATATGCAGATATTTTTTCAGTCAACCCATTCAGACATATCATGACATATCATCACAGCAGAGGGACTTCAACCACACTACAAAGATATGGTGTTGCAGGAAATGGTAAAAACAAAATTATAAATAATTCACTCCAAGGACTTGGGGGAATTGCTCTTTTAAAGCTCCGTTATAAATGTTAGGACATTGACTGGAGACAATGAGGAACTTGTAGCTTCTTGCTGAAAAGGGAGGCTTTGATAAAACATTACATCGTCCTCTTTAATGTTTACACATATGTTGGATGAATGTGCACACAAACTGATTACATTTCCAGTGCTGGAAAAGAAAAACTGGGCAAGTGCCTGACCTTTTCTGTGAAATGAAGTTGATAACTAATAAAATTTAATCACTCTGGTCCTGGGGCAATTAAGATGGAAATAAAAATGAGACATATAATAGAAAAGAAACTATAATAATTTGCTGTGAACATAGTTTTAATAAGTTTAAATCAAGAACTTTGCCATCAAATAAGCAAAATATGCACACTAACAAAAATAACTGGCAACATAAATTTAGCAATTAAAATTGAAAAACATTAAAAAAAGCAATAGCTGTGAGTTTATCCAAATCAATACAGTAACCAGCAATCATGAACAATGACTTAAGCAGACATTAGGAGCAAAAGGGACCATTAGATATGACATTTAAAAAAAAATCATTTTCATCAATCCCAAAGAAGCAATTTGGAATGGAAGTCAAAATCTAATTGAGACACTCATTTCTCACACCAGGCTATTTTAATGCTTTAAGTGTTTTCTTCAGAATTGCAGACACGCAGCTGATTCAGATAGAAATTTATAACTGTAGTAAAATGGAATATATAAACAGAATAGGTTAATTGTTTTGATAAAACCCCAAGATTTATTCTTGACTAAAATAAACCATTGATCCCACTCCACGTGAACTTGAAATATGATTTCAGTGAAGATATTCCACAGGGTCTAAGTTACCTTCATTGGGTCACCACTTATATATCCTTGTTAAAACTATGAAGTACGACCAGCTTTTTCTTAAAATGCACTTAAAACGCATTCCATCACAGATCAATTTTGAGGTTTTAATCTGTTCCTCTTCCAGTTTGTTTCTTAGAAAACAGAACTGGAGACAGCAATCAAGGTATGTTATGAACAGAGTGCTACGCAATTTCCACTAATTTGTATATTTCTGCTGTGGTTGTAGTTGATTGTCGGTCTGTGCCCTTAGCAATTTCACCATAATTCACCACAATATTTATTGTGACATGCACTGATGCAGATTTGTCTGCATTATATTTCATCTGCCATTGTCTGCCCTGCTCATTTTATTCAAACCCAATCTGCAATTTCTGGTCTGGTGCTTCTATTTGGTTTAAATTATATAATACAATTTATTGACAAAATTAAAGGAAAAAAAAACAGCAGCTACTTCAACACTGAGCCCAGAGGAGCCCCACACAGTACATCCTCCACCAAGATATACCCTCCCACCCCACCGTAATGTTATACAAATCACCAATGTCAACCGTGGCTCAATTTGTAGCACTCTTGCCTCTAAGTCCTTCTCCAGAGACATGACTGCATATTCCAGGTAGACCATTCAGTTCTGTAACAAAGGAATGCTATGCTACTGAAAGAATTATTTTTCAAATGAGATACTAGGGCATGATTGGAACCAGGTCGACTTTGTTGACTACGAGATCCTTGATTGATGTTGTCATCCTGGGTCAATCAGGAAGCCCTGGCTGACAGACATAAACAGGGGATTTCGAATCTCCTCAGTTCAGGGGACAGACTCCAAGCCAGCTGACCACAGCCAATGTGCTGTGCACAAGTAAATAAAAGGCGATTTGGTGACAGGATTCCGGCCTCTATGCAAGTTATCTCACACTACGTTCTACGAAATAGCTGGATGCAAAATATCACATTGCACAATTTTGAAGAAGAACAGGAGGGTTCTTCAAGGAGCAGTTGCTCAATTACCGGATGGTTTGTTCCACTGGTACACGGAAGGGATGGTAAGGTGAAGGAACCTCGGATAACAAGGGATGTGGAATATCTAGTCAAGAGGAAGAAGAAAGCTTCTTTCAGGTTGACGAAGCAAGAATCAGACAGGGCCCTAGAGGTCTACAAGGTAGCGAGGAAGGAACTGAAGAATGGACTTTGGAGAGCTCAAAGTGGGTATGAGAAAGCCTCGGCAGGTAGGATCAAGGAAAACCTCACGGTGTTCTAAACTTATGTGAGGAACAACAAGATGGCCAGAATGAAGGTAGGGGCAGTCAGGGATAGTGGGGGGATCTTGTGCGCAGAGTCAGAGGTAGTAGGGGAATTTTAATGAATACTTTGCTTCAGTATTCACCAGTGAGAGGGATCTTGATGTTTATGAGGACCATGTGAAACAGGCTGAAATGCTCTTACAGTTTGATGTCAGGAAGGAGGATACACTAGAAATTTTGAAAAATGAGGATAGATAAGTTCCCTGGACTCACGGGATATACCTAAGATTTCTGCGAGAAGCGAGGGAAGAGATTGCTACTCCTTTGGCAATGCTCTTTGCGTCCTCACTGTCCACTGGAGTAGTACCACATGATTGGAGAGTGGCAAACGTCATACCCTTGTTCAAGAAAGGGAATTGGGATAATCCTGCGAATTACAAACCAGTCAGTCTTACTTCTGTGGTGGGCAAATTATTGGAGGGGATTCTGAGAGAGAGTATTTATGATTATTTGGAAAAGCACAGTTTGATTAGAAATCGTCAGAATGGCTTTGTGAGAGGCAGATCATATCTCACAAGCTTTATTGAATTCTCAGAGGATGTGACCAAACACGTTGATGAAGGTGGAGCAGTGGATGTGGTATATACGGATTTTAGCAAAACATTTAGAACAGAGAACATAGAATATCGAAAAGTACAGCACAGTACAGGCCCTTGGGCCCATGATGTTGTGCTGTGGAATAATCCTAATCCAAAACTAAAATAACCTAACCTACATTCCCCTCAATTCACTGCTGTCCATGTGCATGTCCAGCAGTCGCTTAAATGTCACTAATGACTCTGCTTCCACGACTTCCACTGGCCAAGTATTCCCTGCGTTCACAACTCCCTGGGTGAAGAACCTCCCTCTGACATCTCCTCTATACGTTCCTCCTAACACCTTAAAACTATGACCCCTCGTGGCAGTCAATCCTGCCTGGGGAAAAGTCTCTGGCTATTGACTCTATCCATGCCTCTCATTACCTTGTACACCTCGATCAGGTCACCTCTCTTCCTCCTTCTCTCCAGAGAGAAAAGTCTGAGCTCAGTCAACCTCTCCTCATAAGAAAAGCCCTCCAGTCCAGGCAGCATCCTGGTAATAAAATGTGAGGCTGGATGAACACAGCAGGCCAAGCAGCATCTCAGGTGCTCCTGAGATGCTGCTTGGCCTGCTGTGTTCATCCAGCCTCACATTTTATTATCTTGGAATCTCCAGCATCTGCAGTTCCCATTATCTCTGATACTATTTTAACCTCAGCATCCTGGTAAACCTCCTTTACACCTTCTCCAAAGCCTCCACATCTTTCCTATAATAGGGCAGCCAGAACTGCGTTCTCACCAGGGTTTTGCAGAGCTGCAGCATAACCTCGCAGCTCTTAAACTCGATCCCCCTGTTAATGAAAGCCAAAACACCATATGCTTTCTTAAAAACGTCATCCACTTGGGTGGCAACTTTGAGGGAGCTATGCACTTGAACACCAAGATCCCACTGTTCCTCCACACTGCCAAGAATCCTGCCATTAATCATATATTCAGCATTTAAGTTTGACCTTCCAAAATGCATCACTTCGCATTTATCCAGGTTGAACTCCATCTGCCATTTCTCAGACCAGCTCTGCATACTGTCAATGTCTCGCTGAAGCCTGCAATAGCCCTCGATACTATCAACGGCATCTCCAGCCTTTTTGTCATCAGCAAACATACTAACCCATCCCTCAACCTCCTCATCCAAGTCATTTATAAGAAGTACGAAGAGCAGAGGCCAAAGAACAGAGCTCTGCGGGACACCACTCAGCACTGACCTCCAGGCAGAATACTTACCATCTACAACCACTCTCTGCCTCCTGTCAGCCAACCAATTCTGAATCCAGACAGCCAAATCACCCTGTATCCCATGCCTCCTGACTTTATGAATGAGCCTGACGTGGGGAACCTTATCAAATGCCTTGCTGAAGTCCACGTACACCACATCCACTGCTCGACCCTGTCTCGTGACTTCCTCAAAGAACTCAATAAGATTTGTAAGGCATGACCTGGCCCTCACAAAGCCATGCTGACTCCCTTTAGTCATGCTATGCTTTTCCAAATAGTCATAAATCCTGTCCCTCAGAATTCTTTCCAAAACCTTGCTGACAACAGACCTAAGACTGACTGGTCTGTAATTTCCATGGATTTTCCTATTCCCTTTCTTGAAAAGAGGAACAACATTTGCCTCCCTCCAATCTTCCGGTACGACTCCTGTGGAGAATGAGGAAGCAAAGCTCTTCACCAGCGGCTTAGCAACCTCCTTTCTCGCTTCCTGGAGCAACCTAGGATAAATCTGGTCTGGCCCTGGGGTCTTATCAATCTTAATGTTTGCCAATATTTCCAGCACATCAACCTCCTCAATCTTGATCTGTTCAAGCCTGTTTTCCTGCTCCTCAAAGTTCTCATTCACAACAAGGTCCCTTTCGTTAGTGAAAACCGAAACAAAAACTCATTTGGGGCTTCCCCTATCGACTCAGACTCCACGCACAAGTTCCCTACGCTATCCCTGATCGGCCCTACTTTCTCCCCGATCACTCTCTTATTTCTCAAGTATGAGTAAAATGCCTTCGGGTTCTCCCAAATCCTTCCTGCCAAGCCTTTTTCGTGCCCCCTCCTGGCCCTCCTCAGTCCACTTTTGGGCTCCTTCCAAGCAAGCCTGTAATACTCAACCAAATTTCTCTGGACTCAAAACTGGTTGTCCATTAGAAGAGAGAGGGTGGTAGTAGATGGAAAGTATTTTGCCTGGAGCTCAGTGGCCAGTGGGGTGTTCCGCAGGGATCTGTTCTGGGACCTCTGCTCTACATGATCTTAAGAAATGCCTTGTCGGAGGAAGTGGAAGGGTGGGTTAGTAAGATTGCCGATGGCATGATGGTTCATGAAGTTGTGCACAGCATGGCAGGCTATCGTTGGTTGCAACGGGACATTGACAGGATGCAGAGCTGGGCAAAGAAGTGGCAGGTGGAATTCAACCCAGAAAAGTGTGAAATGATTCATTTTGGAAAGTTGAACTTGAATGCAGAATGCAGAGTTAATGGCAGGATTCTTGGCGGTGTGGAGGAACAGAGGGATCTTGGGGTCCACACTCATAGATCCCTCAAAGTTGCTACTCAAGTTGGTACGGTTGAAAAGGTGTATGGTATGTTGGCTTTCATTTGCAGGGGAATTAAGTTTAAGAGCCATGAGGTTATGCTGCAGCTCTATAAAACCTTGGTTCGACAACACGTGGAATATTGTGTTCAGTTCTGGTCAGCTCATTCTCGGAAGGATGTGGAAGCTTTAGAGAGGGTGCAAAGGAGGTTTACCAGGATGCTGCCTGGAGTGGAGGGCGAGTCTTATGAGGAAAGACTGAGGAAGCTTGGGCTTTTTTTCACTGGAGCGAAGAAAGATGAGAGGCGACTTGATAGAGGTTTACAAGATGATGAGACGCACAGACAGAGTGGATAGTCAGAGACTTTTCCCAGGGCGAAAATGACTATTACAAAGGGGCATAATTTTAAGGCGTATGGAGGAAGCAATAGGGGAGATGTCAGAGGTAGGTTCTTCAAAGAGAGAGTGGTGGCGTGTGGAATGCATTGCCGGCAGTGGTAGTGGAGTCAGATACTTTAGGGACATTTAAGCGACTCTTGGATTGGCACATGGAGGACAGTAAAATGTAGGGTGTGCAGGGTAGTTTGATCTTAGTAAGATAACAGGTCGGCACAACATCATGAGCCAAAAGGACCTGTACTGTGCTGTACTGTTCTATGTTCATGTTCTGACCTAAATCTCACTCAAGTGGTACCTAAAACAGATTAACCACCCATTTATTTGACTGCTTTTCCTTAACAGTAGCTACAGATCAGAAATACTTCATTGGCACTCAAACACCAAACTTAAGTCCTGAGGTTGTGCAAGGTGCTGTGCAAATGAAAGCTCTTTTTTTTAAATTCATTCACCCCCAATGTGACATTGACCTTCTAATTAGTACCAGATATTTGATACCCTTTAGACAGTTTAGTCGCCGTGCTCATTCTTGAGATCTCACCCATTGCTTTTGATGATTAAAGTCATCACCTTTCATCCATGGCACAACATCTGCTGAATAGTGAGCTAATCTTCACAATTTACCACAGAGTTACGTGAAGGTTGTTTAGCTCACTTGGCTGGAAGGCTATCTTATGTTGCAGAATATTGCCAAGAGTGTGGATTCAATTCCTGCACCAAATGTAATTACCACGAAAGGCACACTTTCTCAACCTCACCCCTCACCTCACGTTGAACTTACCATGACTAATATCTCTCTGAAGGGACAGCAGACCTATGGTCTTCTTGGACGAATGTGACTTTGCTTATTTAAAACATATTTAATTCCAAGTTTCAGCAGTTACATTCTTAAAAACTTATCTTTTTATTCAGAGGACAAAGAACAAAAGTTCTATTTTTTTCCCTCAACATCATTTCCCACCATCTCAGGACGTTAACAATGGTGAAGATTTTTAACTAACCTAAAATGCACGTACCAAGGAGGCAAAAAGAGAGTTGGAAAGCTCAAGCCATCAATAAAACTTGTTCAGCCACTACATTATTTTCACTTTAGAATTTATAACTTCCTAAAAAAAACTCTTGTCATTTTCAATAAACAAAGGGAATTTGATCAGAGTGGGCCTGAGAAAGATGAAACTCACTAACTACAGCCATTCAAATCAATTTGTTTCTATCCAGAGAGTCAAGCGCAATTAACTAGAGCCGAAAATCATCAAAAGCAACACATTCCATTTTCTTGTACCAAAAAGGATATTTAGTAGTGAAATGCTCCAATGTATCAGAGACTCCATTTGAATTTATACGATGATAATAAGGCATGTGAGGGTTTATGTCAATAGGATATTTCCCCTGGATAGTTAGCATATAATTCAGGGACACAGTCTCTGAATAAGAGTTAGGCAATTAAAGACTTAATAGCTATGGTAACTCAAACATTGAGCAAGTTCAAAGACAGGAATCAATGCATTTCAGGAAATTAAAGACATCACGGGACATGGAAATAATTTGGTAAAGTAGTAATCAGGAAGATGATTGGTCAAAATCTAACCTTGAATGCGCTGTCAGGCTGAATACCTACTCTCGTTCCTATGTTACCTTGGGAAAGGGAGGAAACCAATGTTCAGGTAGATATCAGGCCAAAAGATATGGTTAGACACTGAGATTGATTTGATCTTTGTAGAAATCTAGAAACTCATCAAATGTCATCATAAAATAAATAAATTTGAATTGGTCGAAATATTAAAACATACCACTGACCTTTGGAGACAGTGCCTTCACGTGAGAAGTAGCATGTTTTTGATGCTGGAGTAAAGTTATTTTCTTAACTCACGAGAAACGAATTCACAAACAAATGCAAACAATTGGCTGCAATTCCTTTTTGTTTTGATTCAGTTCAGATGGAATGGATATTGTGTGACTTGTTATGAAAGGATTTTGGTTAAGAGCAAAGAAGCTGCAAGCAGCAACACTCACTGGGAAATGAAATAAATAAGGATATTTTATCCTGTCAAAAGCTTTCTCCATTTCAAATGAAGCCACTGACATTGACAATACACTATGTATGCCATCAAACGTAAAACCTAAGGTTCCTGGTTATGGAAGGACAATATAACTGCAGGTTTTTCAAAAGGGGAACTCATTTCTATCCAACCTATCTGAAATTCAAGTTTAGAATATATGTGCTCAGTCAATACATGGATATTGCTTGAACTGTCGCATCTCATCTCTTCTCTGCTAAATCGTGTTTGGAGTTATTTACATATCAGTGTTATGGTTGATTTTATATTAAATAATGTCTTCTGTTCTGAGAAACCAAGCAGTCAGATTTCATTGGTTGCAGTGCCACTGACTATTGTATTATAAATTGAGTTTGAATTGGAAACTAAAAGTTACATTAATTCTTGAAAATTAAAATGGGGGAGTAAAATCCACTGATACAGAATCTATCAATCAGTACTTTAAATGAAAAACTAATATTTATATAACTCATTACTATAATTTAACATCTCAGTGACACTCCAGCAATTTATGGAATAGAAGTTATTCAACGGTCAGATTCCATTAAAAAAAATTCCATTTGATCCATTCACTCAGGAATCATCGGCTGATTTAATTTGATTCTGCTCAGGAAGTTCAAACTCAACCGATGTAAAATGAACTCGAGATAAAGACTGTGTGAACAGGAAGAATGTTTGTCAAATTAGTGAATGGCAGAGTCCTCAGACTCTGAAATAGAACAGTAACAGTGTCGCTCAAGAAAAGTCAAGGAAGCAGAAGCAAGGGAGAATGAAAGTAATGAGAAGGGCAATTAGTGTCAACTCCACCATCCCATACATGGCCAGGCAATGCAAGGTACTTAATAATATCACTATATGATGCAAAGAGAGAAGAACTACTTGTATCTTCCAATGCATTATAACAAACATATTTTCCAACTGCATTCAGCACGCTTTCGCACAGTCCTCTCATGGTAAATTGTGAGGCATTGTAGTCACATCTAGTCAGACTATATACCCCATTTGGTTCACATTTTACCATCATTGTTAATCTGCTACTTCGGTTAGCTATGTCGTAGCCACAAATTAATTTTCATACTTTTAATTTATATCTCAGAATAAAGCAGGAATAATTCCTGAGAGCACTACGGTATGCCAACTAACCTACTATCTGCTGCAACGTTCAATTATAAGCTCAGGAACAGATTTTCGTTTGCCTTTTTTCTCATTTTATTATGAACCTTCAGCAAACCGTATTCACAAGACCATTATGTCATTCATTCTCCTGAAGAGGGCCATGTCAATACATTCGACATCATATCTGTGCCTTTAAAAATCCCACTGTTCCAAATACATAACAGCTCACTCTGTTGCTGCCAGTTAACCATGACAGAACAACATGAAATTGTGTGAACTTGTAAACAATGCATCCATGCCTTGGATGAGCCATGTATGAATAATAGCTAATCGTAATAGGCAACAGCCTAAATTTATTCTGCAGCACGGACAGGTAAGGGAGATTGAGGCCTTTAGAGCTACTGGCAGTGGAGATGTCAAAAGGTATGTTGGAGCGCAGATTTCAATTTGTAGCTTGGCTTAATTACTATTCCTCAAAACAAAATTGGATCCGTGCTCCTCTGTCCATATATTTCAGTTTAGAGAGGCAATTGCTGTGTGTTGAACATGACAAATCTTACTGCCCAAGCAGCCTGACATTTTTTCATTGTTCCTCTCTACTGTAAAGTCAGGATCCAGGGAGATTTCCAGCAAGAAGCCTATTAAGTTCAGTATGTAAATTGATGGGGAGGAGGTACACTAGCCTTTCATGAGGTGCCTCTAAATGCTTTGCCGCAAAGAAATGTAAATGTTTCAATTGGCAGAAATAACCCGTAAATGGGGTATAAGTTAATAGTTCTGAGATGATGAATGCTAAAGACTAGAAGAAGCTCCCACAAGCTTGAAAATGTCATCAAGATATGTCGGATTAAGGTTCAACAGCTTTTGATATTGAAGGAGACAAACCTACTATTTACATCTCAGCATTTGAAACAAAGTATACCCAAATTAAATTGCGTCTGATTGCCAATATGCAATCAACTACACCTTGTTTAAGATACATGCTCCTTCTCATTAGACTATATGGTAGGTTCTTCTTTCCCACATTAGATCAAAAAGGACCTGTAGATCTCAAATTAAAAGGAGGATAGTATGGGACAATTGTGTTTAAGTAACAGTATGTTCCTCTGGCAAATAAATGCAGGAGATTGAGTTTCCTCCAAATAAGACACTGAACCAATAATGGGTTAAGCAAGAGAATCCTCTTCCGCAAAGGAATTCCAAGAAATAAAAAGTCCTCCAGTGGGGAGACAATTTACATACCTCTTAGACGTCTAGAACAGAATCAAAGTCAACATGCCTTCAACAAAGCATCTAGTAACATTCTGAGTCTCAAGGGAACCCAGCCTGGAAGCACTTTTCAAAACTACAGACCACCTGAATTTGTGAAGTCAGATGATTTGTTGGAGATGGGATATTGGTCACATTTTAAATTATTATGAATGTGCTAAATTTAAATTATAGAATTAAACTTAGACAAGATGTATTAAAACGTTATGGTTCTGAAAAGGCAAATTTTGAAGACTCCACCCAATTTGATGACATCAGAAGGAAGTGATGGGGAAAGACAAAACACTAGACAAAGCCCTATCTCAATCTAAAAAGGACGTTGGTGGCAGCAGAGCTAATCTCTGGTGACCAAGAGTCCAGAAGTTAACACAAAATGGTGCCTGTGGTGACAACTTAAATTTTGCCACACTATTACAACTCAACGACCATAATTGTAAGATCTTTTCTGCTCTTTTGACTTCTCTGGATCATTCAGGAACTCAGGTTGTGCATTTCACAAGCAATTGCAAATGAGACAGTGAAAATGAAAAATTAGATGCTCAATGTAATTTTCATCTAATTTCCACAGCACTGTTCGATAATGGCATGTCACTTCACTTCTCCATGGCCTAACAAAGGTCGATGGGCGCAACAGATCTCTTCCCCAATTCCCAAGATAAACATATTGCTCTGAAGTCATGGATGGAATAACTCCAATGTTTAAAAAAAACAAGCGTTCTGAAACTGTTACATGCAAAAATATAAAACTATTAGATTCCCGACAGTGTGGAAACAGTCCCCTTGGCCCAACAAGTCCACAACACCCCTTGCAGCATCCCAGCCAGACCCATCCCACCAAAACCCACACACCCCTGAACACTATGGGGCAATTTAGCGTGGCCAATCCACCTAACCTACACATCTTTGGACTGTGGGAGGAAACCGGAGCACCCGGAGAAAACCCACGCAGACATGGGAAGAAAGTGCAAACTCCACACAGAGTCGCCCGAGGCCGGGAATCGAACCCAGGTCCCTGGCGCTGTGAGGCTGCAGTGCCAACCACTGAGCCACCGGGTTACATTATAACTGTTGCAAACATGTCACATTACAACAATGCTTTCACTTCAGAAGGATGCATTGGCTGTAAGGTGCTTTAGAACTTGCTACGGTACTTTACCAAGGCAAGATCAAATCGAAGCTTGGTTATTAATTGCTGGGGGGGAATTTTTCTGTCTGTGCATCTTGGCTGCGATCTGTCTCTCGTTTAAATGCGAATTGTTTTTGAAGACCTCGAAAGGATTGACGCTTGGAAATGATTTTCAAATAAAAACAAAAAAAATTTAAACGGGTTGAAAAGTCCCAACATATCGCTCGGTGACATTCCACCGAGCCAGGCTGCCCCCTCTGCATTTGTGTGGCCGCCGGGGACTCCGCTGCTGGCCTTCCCCAATAGACTGCAGCGAAAAGCTAGTGGAAAGGACATGGCGGGGGGGGAGATTTTGGTTCGCCTCCCCCATGATGTGTCCTATTGAGTTTAAAAGGATACGAGCCCGGAGGTGAGATGTTGTTGAAGAATTTTCAGTCGAGCTGCCGCTGACATTACACGGGAAACGTCTAAAGAGAAAGACCAAAGTCCTACAGCGGAGCGGCGCTGAACTCCAATCCCAGAGATGCCCTCGGAAATTGCGCATTTATCGCTCCTCTGACAGACATGCAAATACGCGCACACACACACCTCCTCAACATTATTTGGAAACTCTTGCCTTATTCGCAGGCTGGTCTTTATTGCAAAATACAACTGTCCCCAGAGCTTCTTGGAAAATTCTGCAAACAGCCTTCTTCCGTGATAACAAAGTGTGGAGCTGGATGAACACAGTAGAACAAATGACAATATCAACTTGCAAGTTAAAATCCAAATTTGCGTAGCTCATATTTTCAATAAATTTGTTTTTACAAGACTGAGCACCCATCAGGAGAAGTATGGATGCCCTGATGGAACTATATACACAAACAAATGAAAAACAAATGTGCAAACACTCAGAATACTAGAATACACCTCCTCCCACCGAACCTCGTGCAAAAATTCCATCCCCTATTCCCAATTCCTCCGCCTCCGCCACATCCGCTCCCACGATGAGGCATTCCACTCCCGCACATCCCAGATGTCCAAGTTCTTCAAGGACCGCAACTTTCCCCCCGCAGTGGTCGAGAACGCCCTTGACCGCGTCTCCCGCTTTTCCCGTAACACATCCCTCACACCCCGCCCCTGCCACAACCGCCCAAAGAGGATTCCCCTCATTCTCACACACCACCCCACCAACCTCCGGATACAACGCATCATCCTCCGACACTTCCGCCATCTACAATCCGACCCCACCACCCAAGACATTTTTCCATCCCCACCCATCTGCTTTCCGGAGAGACCACTCTCTCTGTGACTCCCTTGTTCGCTCCACACTGCCCTCCAACCCCACCACACCCGGCACCTTCCCCTGCAACCGCAGGAAATGCTACACTTGCCCCCACACCTCCTCCCTCACCCCTATCCCAGGCCCCAAGATGACTTTCCACATTAAGCAAGGGTTCACCTGCACATCTGCCAATGTGGTATGCTGCATCCACTGTACCCGGTGTGGCTTCCTCTACGCTGGGGAAGCCAAGCGGAGGCTTGGGGACCGCTTTGCAGAACACCTCCGCTCGGTTCCCAATAAACAACTGCACCTCCCAGTCGCAAACTATTTCCACTCCCCCTCCCATTCTTTAGATGACATGTCCATCATGGGCCTCCTGCAATGCCACAATGATGGCACCCGAAGGTTGCAGGAACAGCAACTCATATTCCGCCTGGGAACCCTGCAGCTCAATGGTATCTATGTGGACTTCACCAGCTTCAAAATCTCCCCTTCCCCCACCGCATCCCAAAACCAGCCCAGTTCGTCCCCTCCCCACATTGCACCACACAACCAGCCCAGCTCTTCCCCTCCACCCACTGCATCCCAAAACCAGTCCAACCTGTCTCTGCCTCCCTAACCAAGCCGCACCTCCATCTCCTACCTACTAACCTCATCCCACCTCCTTGACCTGTCCATCTTCCCTGGACTGACCTATCCCCTCCCTACCTCCCCACCTATACTCTCCTCCCCACCTATCTTCTTTTCTCTCCATCGTCGGTCCACCTCCCCCTCTCTCCCTATTTATTCCAGAACCCTCACCCCATCCCCCTCTCTGATGAAGGGTCTAGGCCCGAAACGTCAGCGTTTGTGCTCCTGAGATGCTGCTGGGCCTGCTGTGTTCATCCAGCCTCACATTTTATTATCTTGAATTCTCCAGCATCTGCAGTTCCCATTATCACTGTGCAAACACTTAGGCTTGGATTCGGAATGCTATGTCTTTTCTTGCAACCTAATCTCATCTGTAATTAGGTCCAGCTTGAAAGTACTGTGAAAATTAGATTACGTTACTCTCTTCCTTGCAATTTTACAATAGGGTTACCGGAGTTGAACATAGTCTGTCGATCCCCACTTAAGTTTGCAAGAAAAAAAAATTGATGCCGTGAGAGGCAAATATTTGCAGTTGAGGAAACGAAGTGAGTTTGGTGAGTGGGGGGATGCAGTTGGGGGTGGGTGCTGTGTGGCACTGGTGGTTTTATTGTTTTCCTTTTTCTACCATTCCCATCCAACAGGCTATTTTTCTTGCTGTGGCACAAGGAAAGGATATAGCTGTTTCTTGAGTATTTGACAAGTAGTTTCTGCCTATTCTACTATTCAGGTCAAAAAGTGGAGACAATTTGATGATAAAGTGAGTAAAATATTTTCAGAAAGTAATATGATGAGTAATGTTCTGCAACAATAAATTACAACCATGTCAGAACTCATAGATAAAAATTGACATGCAGGAGAAACACATAAGCAGGAACTGTTTGTGGTGTGTGAATTCCAGCCCACAGTCTTTGAGCTAGAAGCTAAGCCACAGACTCTGTACCACATGAAGAAAGGAGAAAGTTGCTTGGATGCTTTGTACCAGGACGTAGGCACTCAACTTTGAATAGTGTCTTCTGATTTGGTCAATGGTCAGGAATAGAAGGGCATGATTGTGAGTTAGCAGATAAGCAGACCCGAAGGACAAGAGAGGAGGAATCTTTGTAATTATCCAATAGGTCTGTGGTTCTGTCAGCTTATTTGGATAAGAACACTGCCCGTGACACAGTGTGATGGGAATCCATTCAACTGGAGGGAGCAACAAGGAATATAGTGGTAATAAGAAAGAGTATTGTGAGAGGGATTGAAACTGTTGTCTGCAGCAAAGACCCAAGTTCCAGGTGGCTGCATTATCTATCCACTGGCATAAGAGTCACAGAGATGTACAGCATGGAAACAGGCCGTTTCGTCCAACTTATCAATGCTGACCAGATATCCTAAATTAATCTAGTCCCATTTGGCAGGATTTTGCCCATACCCTCTCAACCTATCCTATTCATATACCCATCCTGATGCCTTTTAAATGTTGTAATTGTCCCCACCCCCACCACTTCCTTTTGTTCTGTGCACAAACCACTCGGAGTAAAGAAGTTGTGCCTCAGGTCCTTTTAAACCTTTCCCTCTCACCTTAAACCTATGCTCTCTAGTTTCGGACTCTCCTCCCCTGGGAAAAAAAATCTTAGCTATTTCCCTTTCCATGTCCCTCATAATTTAAAAAACGTCTATAAGATCACCTCTCAGTCTCCAATGCTCCAGGGAAAATAGCTCCGGTCCATCAGCTTCTTCCTACAGCTCGAACCTTCCAACCCTAGCAATATCCTTGTAAATCTTTTCCGAACCTTTTCATGTCTAACAACAGCTTTCCTTTTGCAGGGAGACCAGAATTGAATGCAATATTCTTAATGTGGCCAAACTGATGTCCTGTACAGCTGCGACATGACAATTTCTATATTCAATGCACTGACCAATGAAGGCAAGGGCAGCAAATGCATGCTTCACCATCCTGTCAACCTGTGACTCTACTTTTAAGGAACTATGTACCTGCATCCCTCTGACCCGTTGTTTGTCAATACTCCCCAGGGCCCTAAAGTTAACTGTCTAATTCCTGCCTTGATTTGTCTTTCCAAATGCAACACGTCACATTTGTCTAAATTAAACTCTGCCCATCACTCCTCAGCTCATTGGCCCTTCAGATCAAAGTTCCATTGTATTCTGAGATAACCTTCTTCACTGTCCACTAAACCTCGAATTTTGGTGTCATCTGGCAATTTACTGACCACACCTCTGATATTCACATCCAAATCACTTTTAAAAATGTTGGAAAGCAGTGGACCCAGCTTTGATCCTTGCAGAACACCACTGGTTACAGTCCTCCAGTTTGAAAGCGACCCTCTGCTACCATTCTGTCTCCTACCTTCAAGCCAGTTTTGTACTAATTGGCTAGCTCCCCCTGGATTTCATGTGATCTCACCTTGCAAACCAGGTTACCATGTGGAACCTTGTCAAACACCTTGCTGAATTCTATAAAGATTACTTTCACTACTCTGCCTTCAATCTTCTTTGTCACGTCTTCAAATAACTCAATGAAGTTAGTAAGAAACGATTTTCCACACACAATGCCATTTTGACTCTCCCTCATCAGGCCTTGCCTTTCCAAATACATGTAAATCCTGTCTCTCAAAATCCCTCCAACAGCTTACCCACCACTGACAAAAGGTTCACCTGACTATAGTTCCCTCACTTCTTCTTGACATGTTTCTTAAACAGCGCCATATCAGCCAACCTCCAGTCTCATGGTACCTCACCTGTGGCTTTTGACAATACAAACATCTCATCAAGGGGCCCAGCAAACTATTTCCTTGCTTCCCACAATGTGCAGGGCATCTAAGGATCTACTTGCTGTGCTCAAGAAGATATCACCGACATGAATAGAATTAGGAGAGGTTTTGCACAGAGTTCGAGTGGTTGGGTCCCAAACTGAAAAGGAGGATCTTAAAAGATTGATATTCATCACTATTTTTCATTGTTTAGAAGTTACACACTTGCTATTACCTTCAATAAAAATCTAAATAAGTTGTTCCTTCTGAAAACACATATCAGTTTGATTGTCTGCATTATAGATTTTCCAACCGACCTGAGCAAGAAAGCTTACACAACTTAGAATTTTTTTGTATTGTTGGAGATTTGGCAAAATTACATATGTCAGTAATCCTGTTTTGTTTGTCCTCCTAATGCTTGTCAAATCATAAATAGTTGTAGAGCGGTTTGTTCACTCTGTCGTGATGCAGATAATTTTGCTTACATTAAGGAAATGAGAAGCAATCATTCAGATGCACTTGAAGATTTTTTTTCATGTTTAAATGGCTCATTGCACAATATAATGCATTATATAGCACCAATTTCCTCTCTGGCAGACAACTGTATTCTTGTTTGTCTGCAGAATTTCTCCTTTCCATTTAGAATGAAGAGGTCCAGCTAACTGATCTTATCTGATTTAACAGCTGTTACTTTGACAGAAAGTCCAAGAGAAATGGAACATTTGGACAGTTTTAATCATTAAATTCTTTGTATTGTTTAAGAAAAACTGACAGTATTTTGTGAAACTGCAGTTGTTCACCCGCAGTCAGAGAAACTTGCGTATCTGTATGCTGGTAAAATTAAGAAATCACATGCATTGCACTCAATACATTTTAATGACATTTGTGGTTAACTGAATTGGAAGTATCCCAGGTAATATCTGCAGAGAGAGGGTCAACTTGAACTACCTGACTAATGCAAACAGACTGGATTTAACATAGTCCAAAAGGGAAGAAGTATCATTTAAAAAGTATCTGGCACTTCCAATCCAATCTGCCATTTGGAAAAGACCCTACTACAAAGTGTAAGAAGCACCTACTTATTTCAGGCAGTAGATGTTATGACCAGACCCCAGGCAATTATCCCCAAACTGTCATACTCTCAATTGTGATACACTGAGCTTTTAAACTCCCAAGTGAGGAGATACCAGCTCCCCTTCTTTATTTCCCACTCTGTTTGGTTGCTGTAAGACTTATTCAAAATAAATCCCTTCTGGATACACTTCTCCCATACCCAATTAATTTTGTTTTAAAACAATTCAATTTAACCAGGCCTCCTTGAAATAACAAAGACTGAATTAATTAACTGTGAAATGCAGGAGGAATGCTTAACACAACACACACATATTTCGGTTAGAAATAAAAATTGAGACCAAAAAGATAAGTTAAAAAAATGCTTACATGGATCAGTTTCTGAAACATTTGGGAAGAGTGGATAGTTGAGTGTTACGGTCATTACAATGGGGGTTACTAGTAACATATGGTGTTGATAGTTGGACAATCAGCCTCATGATTTTTAGCTTTACAGAATAGTTGAGGTTTTGTAGTTCTCATTCCTATTTCGTTTTGTCTCGTTTGCAGCATTTAGTGTGAGAGAGGGTCTTCTTTCACCTGTAACACAGTGACTAGAGAACTGTTCTTTAATTGGGACTTTCACAGCAAGCTAATTTTTAAATGCAGGTGAGTACACACAACTGTATTCTGTCTTGTTCTTGCACCCCTGTAGAAGTGAAACTGGCTATTTAATTCCTGTTCTTGTAGACTCATGGAGGTTAAAACAGACATGGCCCCAAAACATAGCTTTTCGCCATGAGAGGAGAGGTCATCAGTTCCTTCAATATCACTTCTTCTTAAATATCTCCCTGTTTGAATTTTCCCTGACAATTTCAACATACTACTCTGTAGTAACTTGCCTAATGTTCATGTAAACAAAATATTTATTGGGTGCCACACCATTATGAATATTTTAGAAAAATGAGCGTTTTTGTTTTTAATAAGAATGAAAAGTGTTTGCGGTCACTGCCAAGAGGGTTTTGCCAGGTGATTCACGCAGCATAGATTCCCTACCCACCAAATAAAGTATATCAACAGGGATAAGCAATGAAATACGTCAGCACATATTTTCAGCTGAGCAGGTAATGTACAGATTCCATCCGGAACGCTGCAATCCTTTTCCTTGGAGCATACTTTAAAGAGGCCTAGCAGCTTTCTTGTCCCACAGGATGTTAAAAACATGCTTGTGGGTGGTCAGAGATTATCCGCCGTTTAACTGGGTTATGAAATCATTGTGATTTAGATGTTGTACAGACAAGTGTTTAAAGACGTGAACACATCAAAGCTTCAGTGTTATCAACAGAAGCCGCCTCTAGATAAGCGCATTTTTTTTTAAGTTCAGTATTATTGTATGACTTGGCTCACAAATAACATGGATCTTAGGAATTTATTGATGGAAAGAGTTATGTCCCTGAACATTCCTCCAAGCTTTGATCGTCAAACAAATGGAGGGAGAGACAGACAGACAGAGAGAGAGAAACTGAGAGGGGAAGAGTGCGAAAGAGACAGAGAAAGACAGAGACATAATTGAGAGTGTGTGAGGGAGAGAGAGACAGAGTGAGACAGAGAGAGAAATTGAGGCAAATAGGTGAGCTAATTTTCATATTTCTCAGTCATCAACAGTACAAGAGGATCATTGACACATCCAGACCATACTGCTTTCATAGTTAAAAGCTGGCAACAATGTCTCACTGGTGACCTCTTGGCTTTCTGCTTTGTGAATAAGGCCAGGGCCTTGACATTTTCATCATCTCATTACTACCCATGCAGGAGTGATAATTTTTCCCACTGTCTCACAAGACTGGGTTGTTGCCCAATGAGTTCATAACCCAGTTTAACAGAGAATAATCTCTGACCACCCACAAACATATTCTTAACATTCTGTGGGACAAGAAAGTTGCTATTCTTTAGAGTATGCTCCAAGGAAGCGGGGTTGCTGAGTTCCAGATGGAATCCATATATTACCTGCTCAGCTGGACACATGTGCTGAAAGTATTACATCTACATGTGTTTTGGGCAAGGTGTACTTTACCTCAGTGACAGAGGGAGTTGTTTATAATCTTCCAAAAAATCTCTTATTTCAAAGGCCAGTACTTCTAAATTATTAACTTGCACAGTTAGAAATTATCAACCAAAGCTGATGGATACACTAACGCATAAAATAGAAACCAGAGAAATTAAGGACTATTGCAAGATGTGGACAGCACAAAGCAACATACTGATCCAACTGGAATTTGTAAGCCTGTTTCTCTTGTGCACAAATTTTGTGAATGCTGTGTCGAACAGAATGATAAACTACTTTCGACTAACAAGTAGTGAAACAGTAATTATGAAGTCCAATGTATGGGAACTTTTCATTCAAAGCTGGGAGAAATGTTTGGGGACATAACTTATTTGCATCAATAAATTCCTAAGATCTATGTGATTTGCGAGCCAAGTAATACAATAATAATGAAATTATCGACTAATTAGAGCAATCGTGCTTTATGAATAAGTCAGACCCAAGCGCACATTCCTGAGTGAAGAAATTCTCTTAAATGTAGGATAATTTACCAAATTACTTCAATAATGCTTCAAATACCCACTGAAAGGGTTGTGACTGTACTAGTGGCTTATCAATTCAAATGTCTTGCAGGAAAAGAATGATTGAGTAAAATATCATCCTCAATGTTGGTATTATATGTTTGAATAGCATCAGCAGGATGGGACTCATTATCAGTTTTATTTTTATCCAGTAGGATCATGAAGATATCTTCATGTTGAAAAGTGACTCACTTTTAATGCCCAGCTCTGTGAAATCATTGTAATTTTTAGATCTGTAAAATTTTATACAAGAAAAGAAAGGACATATAGAACAGACATAAGAAGAGTATAATTAGCAATTAATGCTGAGGTGTCTCACAAGGAAGCATGAAACAAAGATGAAATGTCACAGAGCAATAATAAAAAGCAGTCACAGATATTTTTACACTTGATCTATATGAGGATCATATTCAGTTTCAATCAGGATGTCCTTAACTGAACGCAACCCCTTGAGTTTCCAACAGCTGCCCAGAACCAGTTTATATGCTGTGCACAGAGTATTAAATTACCAGCTCAACATAAGCATTTGCTTTACTGCCTTGCGGAAAACAGCAGGAGATCTACATCAGCCATTTACACCATCCTGACATAAATCTGGTGCCTCGCAGCTGAGGTCAACTCTCATGTTTATAGCTGGAAATTTTGCATTAAACAATGGCTGAAGAAATCGCTGATATGCTAATACTTCATCATTTATTTTGAGTGAGGTTATTTTCAATCAGTATGGACTAGATAAAATAACGTACTGTGCAAATCATGTGAAGTACAAACCATCCATTTGAATGAACAAAAAAACTCGAAAAACAATTCAAAAAATAGAAAATACCAGGAATATTTATCTGCTCAGTCAGCACCTGTAACAAAGACAGGTTGAAACTGAAGAAGGACCTTATATATGTATTACATTAACCTGTCTTTTCAGTGCTCTGCAATGCACCTCCAATATTAATCTAATCAATTGTCTAACAATTATTTGAGTAGTTTTATGTTGTACAACATTTCCTTTCTGGAGGTTGCCTCTTGGTATCAGTACTGAAGCAATGAAGAATTGGAAGTTATGTAATGTCAATGAACAATGTATGTGAAGAAATTTCTTCATTGAGTTTCTTTTTTGATATAATTGAGGAACCACACAGGAAGAGACACAGGACATTGCCTATTCCCATAGAATCCACATAATATTCCTCACAGTGCAACCACTTGGACAATTTCTCCAACAAAATTTCTAGAAATGTCTTTCCAATATGAACAATTTTGAGCCTTCAACAAACATTTGATGATGGAATATTCAGTAAAGAGTATGGAGGAACTTGTAACATTAAGTGAGTGTGGACATAATGAAATAAAGTACAACAGATGGCCAAATCAAACTAATACATTTGAATATGTAAAATAAAGTTGTGGATTGAAAATAATATCTTGACTAGTCAGCAAAACCTAAAAGATAAAATTGAGAACTCTGAAATGTAAACAGAAAATACTGAGAATATACAGTGCGGTTTCCAGGTCTGAAAATCAGTCTTGGCAAAGTTAGAGCCACTGTTTGTTTTTCAGGGAAACTGAAGCGACAGAAAACATAGACATGACTCGCTGACGTCAATTTTAGTCCTAACAATTCAGCAGAAAGTAATGAGGGTATCTAACGTGCTTGAAATCTGATCTTTTCCCCCACAACTGGGGTTAAACCCAAGATGTTTCACAGCAGAAAAGATGAACTACCCCACCTCCACCCCAATCAAAGCAGGGACAAGTCACATGAACTTTTACAAATAAGAACATCATTACTTCAATCAGATGATGGGCGTATTTTATCTGTGGTGTGAATGAAGGGTTTGGCATGATGATCTCATGGACATACATTGAAATTGGTCTGCAGACTTCTATGAGCTGAATGCAAAGCTGTGTTTTTTTTAATACCTGAGCTCCACATAAAAATCCTTGGCCCCTTCCTACCTCAAGGACTTCTCTTGGGGTTCCTGCAAAACCTAGTCTAATTGGTTACCTGCTTTCCAAAGGTTGGTGTTTTCTTTGGCCTCTGCTGGCCTTCTGCTTGTTTCAAGCTGATGTTACATGTGCAGCTAAAAATAGTCTGCACCTCTCCATGTGGTGGGTTTTCTGCCAGCACTGTTGGTGCAAGGATCGACAGGGCTTGCTTGGTCTCAAGTGGTTGAAAAAGCCCACCTATTCCTCTAATAATAAGAGTTTTTTGAGTTGAACCAGAAATAATTAATTGTGTGTTACACTGATATGACTGACTTTGCTGAGAAACTGCAAAGAGGTCCTGGACTAATGAGATAATTGATGTACTGCTGTAGTTTTTGAAAACACCCTAGGAGAGTCCCATTAGATTCGAAGATGATGAATGTAACTTGTTGTTTTCAAAAGGGAGGAAGACAGAAAGGAAGACAGAAAGTAGGAACCTACAAGCCCGTTAACTGGACATCGATTACAGGGAAATGTCACAAGTTATCATTAGAGATAATGGGAACTGCAGATGCTGGAGAATACAAGAGAATAAAGAGTGAAGATGGACGAACACAGCAGGCCAAGCAGCATCTCAGAAGTACAAAAGCTGATGTTTCGGGCCTAGACCCTTCATCAGAGAGGGGGATGGGGTGAGGGTTCTGGAATAAATAGGGAGAGAGGGAGAGGCGGACCGAAGATGGAGAGAAAAGAAGATAGGTGGAGAGGAGAGTATAGGTGGGGAGGTAGGGAGGGGATAGGTCAGTCCAGGGAAGACGGACAGGTCAAGGAGGTGGGATGAGGTTGGTAGGTAGGAGATGGAGGTGCGGCTTGGGGTGGGAGCAAGGGATGGGTGAGAGGAAGAGCAGGTTAGGGAGACAGAGATAGGCTGGGCTGGTTTTGGGATGCAGTGGAGGAATGGGAGATTTTGAAGCTGGTGAAGTCCACATTGATACCATTGGGCTGCAGGGTTCCCAAGCGGAATATGAGTTGCTGTTCTCGCAACCTTCGGGTGGCATCAGTGTGGCACTGCAGGAGGCCCATGATGGACATGTCATCTTAAGAATGGGAGGGGGAGTTAAAATGGTTCGCGACTGGGAGGTGCAGTTGTTTATTGCGAACCTAGCAGAGGTGTTCTGCAAAGTGGTCCCCAAGCCTCCGCTTGGTTTCCCCAATGTAGATGAAGCCACCCGGTGTGGCTACCTCTACATTGGGGAAGCCAAGCGGAGGCTTGGGGACCGCTTTGCAGAACGTCTCCGCTTGGTTCGCAATAAACAACTGCACCTCCCAGTCGCGAACCATTTCAACTCCCCCTCCCATTCTTTAGATGACATGTCCATCATGGGCCTCCTGCAGTGCCACAACGGTGCCACCCGAAGGTTGCAGGAACAGCAACTCATATTCCGCTTGGGAACCCTGCAGCCCAATGGTATCAGTGTGGACTTCACCAGCTTCAAAATCTCCCCTTCCCCCACCGCATCCCGAAACTAGCCCAGTTCATCCCCTCCCCCCACTGCATCACACAACCAGCCCAGCCTGTCTCTGCCTCCCTAAACTGTTCTTCCTCTCACCCATCCCTTCCTCCCACCTCAAGCCACACCTCCATTTCCTACCTACTAACCTCATCCTACCTCCTTGACCTGTCCGTCTTCCCTGGACTGACCTATCCCCTCCCTACTTCCCCACCTCTACTCTCCTCTCCACCTATCTTCTTTTCTCTCCACCTTCGGTCCGCCTCCCCCTCTCTCCCTATTTATTCCAGAACCCACTCCCCATCAGCCTTTCTGTTGAAGGGTCTAGGCCCGAAACATCAACTTCTGTGCTCCTGAGATGCTGCTTGGCCTGCTGTGTTCATCCAGCTTCGCACAAGTTATCATTAAGCAAGTTACAGTAGGGCCTTAGACAGGATAATCAGCAAAGTTTCATGGAAAGGAAATCATGTTTAAACATCTGCTGGAGTTCTCAGGGGAGGTAACACAGACTGCGGATAAAGGGGAACTGGCTAAATGTATTGTACTTAGATTACCAGAAAGCATTTGATCAGGTTTCATTGAAAATGTTATTTTGTAAAATAAAAGGTCATCGTGTAATCTGAATATATTGAAATAGGCGGGAGATTGGCTGGCTGACAAGCAGGCAATCGGCACAAATATATTGCTTTTTCCGGGAGGTATCACGCAACGAATGGTGTGCCACAATCAACAATGCTGGGATATATATAACTGGCTTGACTGAAGTAAAGAAGACATGTTTGCTAAATTTGTGGATGAACCAGAGACAAGGAGGAAATTAAGTTCTGTCAGGTTACAAAGGAGCAACGAAAAATTGATTAATTAATTAAGCAAGCAAGCAAACATGTGACAAATGAGGTATAGTGTGGGAAGATGCAAAATTGTCCATTTTTGCAGGAAGACTAAACCAGAAGCATATTATTGAAAAGGTGACAGATCGCAGAGCTTAGAAATGTCGAACAATCTGGGGGCTCTTCAGCATGAAATGCAACATGTTAGTAAGGTGCAGCAAGTAATTAGGAAAGTTGATAGAATATTATCATTTCTCATGATGAAAATTGAATGCGAAAGGAGGGAAATAGTACTTCAGTTATACAGGGAACCAGCGAGATGTCATCTGGAGTGCTGTATGCAGTTTTCTTTATGCTTTTTCAAGGAAGGGCATAAACACCTTCGACACAGTTCAGAGAGGGGTTACTCAAGTAATACCTTGAATGAGCATGTTGTCTTCTGAAGAAATGATGGACAGGCTACACCTGTATTAACTGGAGTTAAGAAGTCTAAGAGTTGACTTCATTGTTCAGGATCTTGTATATTTCAATCTTGACAACATGAACATGGAGAGAATGCTTCCAATCAGTTATGTCGGCACTCAGCAGATCTCCACGATTTCCACTTATGAATAGACAATCTAGTATTATAGGTCACTGTTTAAAAATCAGGGGTCATCCATTTAAAACAGAGATGTGGGGATTTTGTTTCTCAGCGTTGGGGATTGTGGTAACGTGTCTTTGAAACTCCCTTCCTTAAAAAGTAGTAGAAGCAGAGATCTTGAATAATTTAAAGCAGAGGTGGATAGATATTTAACAAGCAAGAGAGTGCTAAGTAATCAGGTGTAGGAGTGCAGTTTGAGGTGATAGTGGAATCAAGCGCAATCTTACTGAAAGACAGAGAAGGCACAAGAGGCTGAAAGCCGACTCCTGCTCCTAATTTATATGCTTGCATGAACTGGATGTTAGGTCATATTCCTCTCAGATATGAAGCTGTTTTACCAACTGGTCCATACAGCATCATTATATTGGATGGTGCTCCAGACACAATTCAGTATTTATCCTTTCAGACTCTTACACACTCATGAAACAGCTGGTAGTACGTGAATGAATCCCCATGAATGCAAAATGCTGATAGATATGGTTCTAATTATTTAGGATTGTATCAAAAGACAGCAATACTAAACTGGAAAGTGTAACGGCATTAACCACTTGTTGCTTTGTGTTCAATTGTTCATAAAATTGTTTGCTACATTAATACCAAGTACATTTTAATTGAGCATTAAACAAACCTGTAGGGACACAAGAATAAGAACAACATCATAAGGGAATAATATACTATAGTCTGCATAGAAGCGATTTTGTACTTCTGTTTGTTTATTTTCTGATACTTTTACTTTGTGAATAAATTCAGGTTCTCTTTGGTTTCGGAGTCCTATTTATGAAACATGTACTAAGAATGAATGGGAAAAATGTGTTCTTTGCACAGGAATAAAAAAGTTGGAGAAGGCCACACATTGCAAAATAGACAGGTTCAGGATGATCTCTCAAAACTATGATTCTAATTTTGCATCATGAAGAAACATTAGAGGTTCAAGAGACTTTACTTAAGAACCTGCACGCCAATCAGCTAATCATGAGGCAACCGCAACCAATAATTGAAATCCTGAAGAACGCGCACAAACTTAACAAAGATAACGTCCTATGCACATCAGTGGCACAATATTTCTCCAGAAGTTGCAAACCCCTTTGTCTGAAAATTGGGTGTTGCTGCTTAACAGTCTTCAAGGAAAGCGCAGCAACTCAAAACGATACAGTTATTTAACCCGAGGGCGAATTGGAATGTTAACTCCCTCTTCGATGACAAAGACTGGCATTGCACTAAAGGCGAAGCAACATGTGTGATTATTCTTGTTTTAATATTATGGCATTATCTTGTATTGTTGTTTTAAAATATAAATAACATGTTCCCTTTATTCACCTAAATGTCTGTTTGTTTCTCCACATTAGTTTTATATTTGAATATGTCTCACAGAGCTCCTTATTGTCTTTGAAGTCCAAAGCTCTTTGGACAAAAATACATGTAAAGGGATGAACAAAATCTTCATTAAGGAGGTGGCTTATAAAGACAATCTACAAATAAGAAGTAAAAGAGAACGTAGGACAGAGGGACAGAATGCCAAAATGAAGACAACAAATGGCTACCAATGGTGGACAAACACTGATGCATTGTTCAAGAGGTTTATTGAAGAGATGCAGATTTCTGGGTGAGTTCCATATCCAGGGAAGGTTAAAAGTTTGAAAAGCAATGGAGAGGTTTCAAGGTGAATTAAAAAGAGCGGCTGAAATGACAAGGGAAGCACCTCTTGGAGCACAGATGAGGGAAACAGAAAAAGAGGCACGCAAAACAGCATACAGGTGATTCTTACTAATTCTGTTGTTTACAAGTCTATAAAATTGTTGAAGTGATTGCAGAATATCATTTGTATTTTGAATATACTCTTGATGCTTATCTATATTGTGAAGTGAGTCACGAGATGGTACTCGGAATAGTGTTAAGGATTAAGTGACAACCATTTCTCAGTGCTGGTAGCTACAAAGAAAAATAAAGTATTCTGCTGATTATATTTGAGTTCTTCTTGCCAATGCATTCACCTTACAAAATATAGAGGGTGGCACATTTCCAGATGCCAAAATGTTACGGATCTTGCATGTCAGGAGGGTGATTGAGAGTCTGAAAAATGGGCCCTCAATGGCAACATTTCCAGGCCCGAGATTTTGAAATGGTCCACGTAGGAAAGCCAAGATCTTGACAACTAAGTTATGAATGCAATAGTAGAAGTAAAATTGATCGTTTCATGAGAACTGTCAGCAATTAACATTTCAAGTTCTGCAAGAAATTCTTATTTTTCAGCATCTCTTTACTTTTTTCAGAATCCAATTGTTGTTTTTCCAAAGATCTTTTGGATTTACTGTTTAGAAATTAAGTAAACCATGCAAAAACAGCAAGTGAAGCAATATTCATGCAAGCTTGTCAGCTTTACCCACTTCTGTAGCCTCCTTTCCCTGTTTACCATCCTTGAGACCGGAACATGAGACAGCAGGACAGAGGAACTTTTTTGCAACAATCACCAACAATGATATTACATGTGAAGCAAATATCTTTACCAGGAAACAGAGTGAGAGAAAAGAAAAAAACAATACTTTTAGATCCATGAGATGGAGTTTCAACTCTTCCACTTGGGACAGGGACGTAAAGAGTGTGCCTTAAATACTGCACAACAGGGATTATTTTAAATTAGGTAGGAACGATATTTTTCAAAGATGCATAATTACCATTGACAGTTTCTGAGAGCTTGCTGGCAAATAATTACTCAGATAAATCATACTTTTTAATAGTGCACAGGTGACAGATTGCTGGGATTTCATATTTTTGTTTCAAAATAGATGCTACTTCAAAGGAATCAACAGAAACATAAGTTAGAATTGTATATTTTGAGGCTAAGTTTCATGCCAGGGTCAATAAATGGCAGGGGTTGTGTTTGGGGATGGGGTCAGGCATTCTCACATAATTCTCTATTTGTCAATTCATTAATAGTTATGCATTGGTAACACACAAACAAGAAGGGCTGAAACACATGAGGACCTACTGAAATTCAACATTTGAAGGCCATATTTAAGTGGTACCCAGACATACTCTCTGCAACTCAGGAGGATCATCAAACTCTGCTCCTCACCTTCAACCAACTCAGAGATGGACAAGAACATAATTGAGGTCTCCCTAAACAGTCTCTTTCAGTCTCTTCTGGACAGAACAAAGTTCTTTTCCCTGTGGAAGGCAAAACAAGACCTTCCCAACCGACAAAGGCAGCCTGGACAGAGGAGGCAAGGGACGTCAGCTCCCAGGGGTGATCCAGAAGAACTTGAATCCATTGCAGCAAGAACTCACTTAGACAGGCTTACTAGCCTGGTCAGGCTTTACTCCTGACACTGCAAATATGTTTAGCAACATATAATACTGCACATGTCCGAGACTTCTCTTGAGCAAATCAACATCAAGAGATTTCAACTGTTTGCATAAACAAGGCTTGTTTATGAAAGAGGCAAGTAATAGAAACTGGTAGTACCCAACCAAGCTTGGAGGAAGAAATCTACACTAACAGATCGAAGCTTCAAATATATTGTATATTATCAAGGTTGTTTCTCATTTTTACCGAACAAAATTGCATGCATGAACATAATTCCAGCGTGTTAATGGGTATTGATGACATGCTAACAAATGCAAAATGGGCTGCCAACCATGGACAAGTTGAAGTATTGCTTTTTATTTGCCTGTGATCAACATGTTTTATCTGAATGTGTCTATTTTATTACTCTGAGTGATTGGCTCAATTTTAAGAACACAACTGCAAGCTACCATGCACTTAAAATATTAGAAAAGAAGATTATTCGGTTTCTCACTCATTTGTTGTGAAGATTAACAAAATGTGATATCGCCTTCACTTGACTCAGTCACATTATCTTTCACACAAAGTACATTTGAAGATAAAACAGTCATTCTAAAAATGGAATTTAACTCTGTCTTGGCTTCTTTCAGACCAATGTTGGTTGAGATGATTCTTTGATTGGATTGCCAGGCTTGAAAATACAAAGACTTTCTCAGTACTTGTGAAGGTTTGTTGTTTGTCAGTGATCTGCCTGGAAGTGAATTTCTCAGACAGATTTGAAGGGCAACATTTATCTTTGTCTCTGAACTTTTATAATTAGACACTTGTAATTACTTTGCTGACTGTAGTGATTTAAAGGTTTTTCTTCACAACATGTTCACTTGATGGAATTCTTTTGAAAGCTGGTTAAAATTCTGCCATGTCCATTAACAGGGATGGCTGCCACATCATGTGGCATCATATTCTGAGTCACAGTCAAAACAAGAAATTGTGGGGTCACTCAACTACCAGGTTGGATTCTTCTCCCACTTGTGGTTTCAGTTGATCAAAACCTTTTTTGTTTACAAGGCAAATCTGTACTTTTACAATGACAGTGTCAAGGGGCTTCTCAGACCTATCCACAGCAAGGAACTTTCAATGGTATTGCTACTGTCTCGAGAAATAAGACAACTGCATCCATAAAAATGTCTTGTCTACTTTGGAAATCATTATTGAGAAGATTTTTAGCTCAGGTTGAGGTTCTGGATGTGAGTTTGCTCGCTGAGCTGGAAGGTTCGTTTTCAGACGTTTCGTCACCATTCTAGGTAACATCATCAGTGAGCCTCCGATGAAGCGCTGGTGTTATGTCCCGCTTTCTATTTATCTGGTTAGGTTTCCTTGGGTTGGTGACGTCATTTCCTGTTCTTTTTCTCAGGGGATGGTAGATTGGCTCCAAATCAATGTGTTTGTTGATGGAGTTTCGGTTGGAATGCCATGCTTCTAGGAATTCTCGTGCGTGTCTCTGTTTGGCTTGTCCTAGGATGGATGTGTTGTCCTAATCAAAGTGGTGTCCTTCCTCATCTGTATGTAAGGATACGAGTGATAGTGGGTCATGTCGTTTTGTGGCTAGTTGATGTTCATGTATCCTGGTGGCTAGCTTTCTGCCAGTTTGTCCAATGTAGTGTTTACATTGTTTACATTTACAGTGTTTACATCCAACACTCCATTGGACAAACTGGCAGAAAGCTAGCACCAGGATACATGAACATCAACTAGCCACAAAACGACATGACCCACTATCACTCGTATCCTTACGTACAGAGGAGGAAGGACACCACTTTGATTGGGACAACACATCCATCCTAGGACAAGCCAAACAGAGACAAGCACAAGAATTCCTAGAAGCATGGCATTCCAACCGGAATTGCATCAACAAACACATTGGCTCCAAATCAATCTATCATCCCCTGAGAAAAAGAACTGGAAATGACATCACCAATGCAGGAAATGACATCACCAACCCAAGGAAACCTAATCAGATAAATAGAAAGTGGGACATAACACCAGCACTTCGTTGGAGGCTCACTGATGGTGTTACCTAGAATGGTGACGAAACGTCTGAAAACGAACCTTCCAGCTCAGCGAGCAAATTCACATCCATCATTATTGACTTGAACTATCCGAAAAATGCAGCTTTTAAAAATATAGTTCTTAACAATCTTGTCATCTTAATACTATCATGCTGAGTCTGAACACTGGGGAGTGGCAGACTTTGGGGGCATAGAACCCAGCTGAGAGAAGCAGAATGGATAGCACATGTACAAAAATGATACACAGGACCATGATCAACAGGGACAGTCAGGCATGCCCTGGTGAGGAGTGTGGCAGATGCTAAAAGCAAAGGCTTATCCCCACAGAGGTAGAGAACACCTGAATGTTACAGGGTGATCAACCAGGACGGACTTCCACATCTGGCTGACAGGCTACCAGAGTTCACAAGGAAATAGAGCTCCACACAGTGGAGACCCCAACAGTGACGCATAAAATGCCAACCACATAAGAGGTCCTCTGGCTAAGAGGGAAAACTTTTACCCTACCTGCCACACAGTGCCATTTTCACGGGAAAACTGTAGTCACTCCAATGCACTGTATCATGATATTTATGGCTCTGAACCTTTCAGCCAGTGACTTGAACCACAACAATATGCGGCCTGTGTTTGTGAATGGCACAATAAACAATGTTGCCATTCAAAACAGATCATGCGGTTGGCTTTGAAAATAAATCTTCCACAGCTCTTGTTTTTAAGTCTCATTTTGTGGTGGCTTATTTTGAATTTCATGATGAATTATTGACTTTCAAATGTCAGATTTCACTGTTTATCTCTGAATCCTGAGCACGTGAACTTGTCTCAGAAAATTAAAATTAAATTATTTCATGATATTTTGATCACTGCAGCCTATATGTTGCTGTTTGGAAGAATAATGGATGATCACATTCTTCTATTTGAGTGGAGGCATAAAAACATTGACAATAAGCAGGTTAATGCAGCAAATCAAAAACATACACAGGAATAGCATATGAATACATTAAATGTCATCTGTTAACATCATGCATACGTTATATGACTTGCAAGATTGTTCTTCAACACAAACAGTCTGAAAGACTTTTTTCAACACTTTACAAAATATTGGAACTATTTGACATCCCATCCAACATTCTCATTTTACTGTCAAAGCCTAAAAATTAAAATAAGGTTCTGATTAGATGTCCTCATTGTTTAATAAGCTTTCATTCGACACCATCAGCACAAACTTCTAAAGATTCTTTTTTGTTTGAGATTTTGATTACTCCTGAATTCTTTGGAATACTTCAGGCATTTTTGATCTCCAGAAAATAACTGAGAAATAAACTAGGGAAATGTAGATAGCTTACTGCAAAATAATGCCATCCATTTTCATCCAATTTGTCTTGTTGCCAGAAAAGAAAGTCAGACAGCTTCAGTCCCTACAAAAATCTATTGATTTATTTCAGCAGAAAAGTAAATTAGTGGATGAGTGTTACACTGTTAATGTACTTGGATTGTTTCAGAGAATAATATCAAGCAGAATATCTGATAAAGTAGCCGGCTTGATTGGAAATAACCTTTCAACAGAGGGCATAAAGAGGTGGCACAAGGAAGAGGTTTTTTTTTCAAGAAGCAACTAATGGAGCTCCACAGGGACTTGTTTCTGTCCTTTGGATGTTACAACGACTTAAAAGAAATTATGCAGATGAAAATCAGCCAGTATTATCAAGCTTGCTAATGCAATAACACTGCTTTTGCCAAAATATCCAGGGCAGGGTTTATCATTAGTCTTCAAAAGGGATCTATGTAAATGGGTTAAAATGTCAAAAAACACAAAAAGGTAGTAAATATTGTTAGTGAAAAAATGCTGATATAATGAGTGAATGCCATTTAGCAAAAATAGACACGGAAAAGTCATGATGATGATTATTAGTCATACTCATAACTTATCCAGTTAATGTGAGATTGCTGACATTAAGGCTAATTATATGCTGAGATGTGTGCCAAGAATAAGATGAAAGATATTATCTTAATCCAGTACAGCTCACTGTTAAGACGACATTAGGAGATGTCAGTATTGGCCGGCAAGGACACAGTGACTGAAAACCTATTTTTCAATGGACATTGATGCTTTGGGTAATATCTGCAAGAATGCACTCAACATTCAAAACAGTTAGCTATTTAGTTATCCCCCACAAGCGAACATTGACCAGACATGATCTTGCATGGAAAACAGATTTTTTTAAATGGTTATAATTATTCACCAAATGAGATGAGCTTGCACAAAATTGGCATAGATTAATATTATTAAGTTTTGGTTCAGACACAGTTTAACAGACATCTGAAGGGAGTGAATGATACACTGATTAGAAACTTGAAAAAAATCCCAAAGGAACAAAGGGTACAGAATTTTGTGCAAGAATATACCTTCAACATTCCAATGAACATCAGAACTGTTCCGCCAAGGTTACTTGAAAAGTCGTTCATGGGAAACAACTAGTAGAAAAAAAATGACAAATTTTATTTTGGCTGGCTGGAAAGTGTGTGTGGCGATTCTTGACTGCCCCTTATGAAATGTTACTTTTTACAACTTGCTTCACTCACATGTCATGAATATCACAGCATGATGAAATCGAGTCAACTCTGTTTTATGAATGATGACTTGTGTTTGCCAAATTATTTTGAGGGTGTACCATGTATCATGGAAAAGGAGGAATCAATATAAACAGCATGTTTGATCTTCAAAAGCAAATTAGGAGAAAGGGTGATGGATTGCAGATAACTTGTTTGCACTGAATGTTTATTGTTGGTCAACCAATCCTCAGAGTTCAAGAAAAAAAGCAGGCCATTTTCAGTTTGCAGTGTGAGTCAGTGAAGTGACTGGAGCATCAGTGCTTGCTCCTTCATTATTTAGATTTTATACAGTTGAGTTATCTGAGGGAAGTGAATGTAAAATATGTGAATTTTTGTAATTCTTTCATGGGATGCGATATCACTGGTAAGGTCAGCATTTGTGGTCTATCCCCGACGAGCCTTGCAAAGATGGTGATGACGCACATTCTTCAAGTACTAGGATCCATCTGGTACAACCACAGAAATGTTGGGAAGGAGGTTCCTGGATAATGATCTCATGATTATGATGAAATGGCAATGACACATAGGTTTTATATAAACCTGTGGATGGCAATGTTCCCGCGTGTCTGTACTGTCATTTGAGGTGCTGGAGGTCAGCGGTTTAGAAGGTACAGTGAGAAAAAAAACTTAAGTCAGTTGCTGCAGTATGTACTGTTGGAGGGAGTGAGTATTGAAAATAGTGGATATGGCACTAATTAAGGGCATTGGTTTGTCCTCCATCCTATCAACTCCTTGGATGTTTTGAAGTCACATTCATTGAGACAATTTGAAAATATTCCTTCACATCCTTGATTTCTGCCTTATTAACCAAAAGGTGGCTAACTCTGACCTGGTCTGGAAACAGTAGTATTTATTTGGCTGCACCTGTTCAATTTCTGGTCAATAGTGCCTCCCAATTTGCTGACCGTAGGGAATTCAGTAATGTAATACCGTTGAATGTTACGGGTCAAAGGCTAGATTTCCACTGGTTGGATATGCACTATTTGGCATTTGTATGGGTTTTACCTTTATTGCCACCTATCAAAACTACTCAGATGTAGTCCAGGTCTTGCTCTATATTGGCTCAGACCTGTTTCAGTAGGTGAGAATGGGAGTGAGAATTTTGTGGAGGGTTGCATTCTCTGACCTTAACAGGCAGGTAAGGTAATTCACAAAAGTGTTGAAAATGGCTATCCTGAAGGAAATCCTGCAGTGATACCTTGAAATTGTGATGATTGGCCTCATACAAGCTCATATGTATGGTCAGTCAACTTAAATCACATATACACAGAGAAAATGCAGCAGGTATTGGTCATGTAATCTCTGGATCAATTCCCCTTCTCATTGATGCCCATACCCCTCGATTCCATCTGAGTTGAAAAATCTATTGAACAACGGTATTACATTACTGAATTCCCTACGGTCAGCATACTGGGAGGTGCTATTGACCAGAAATTGAACAGATCCAGCCAAATAAATACTACGGTTTCCAGACCAGGTCAGAGGCAGGGCATTTTGATGGAGTTAGCGACCTTTTGGTTAATAAGGCAGAAATCAAGGATGTGAAGGAATATTTTCCAACTGATCTGTTGCCATTCTCTACCATATGATGACTGAGTCCTCTGAGTAAAATAATTCAAAAGAGTCACTGGCTCTGAGCAAAGGAATTTCACCACCTTGGTGATTGTTCATTCTGTCTTTTTGCAAGCTGTAACTCTAACCAGTCAAGAACTGTCCGTAATCTCTAGTCCAAATAGAGATGTCAAATGCTGCCTTGATATCACGGTTAGTCAAGCTCACCACAGTTTTGAAGTTCAGTCCTCTTATCCGTGTTTGGATCCAAAGTATAATGAGATCAGTCTGTGGTTCTGGAGAATGGACTGTGAATTTCAGTGAGTCCGGTATTTCAGAGTGAGAGCCACACTGCAGTACTGGCAGCAGTACCTTCTATCTCTTTCCTGATGATCAAGAGAGGGTTAATAGACAACAACGGGCTGAGTTAGGGTGGTTCCACTTTTTGCAAATAACACATAGCTGAGTAATTTTCCACAGTGAGCAGATTCCAATATCGTATTGCTGGACTGCAACAATTCGACTGAGTGTGTGGAAGTTCTGGAGCACAAGTTTGCTCATGATCCCAACCACTAGGTTAGAATGTAGGGTGCGAGGAGGATACAAAGAGACTTCAATGGGATATATTCCAGTTCAGTGATTTGGTAAGGTGATAGACATAATACGGAACAATAGAGGTGCCAGACTTGTTTTACAAGCTGAGAGTTTGGTAAATGTCCATGTTCAGAGGGGTTTGGGACTCATGAGGAGAAATCACAGATTTTGGCATGCAATTACAACACACAAAACACAACTGAATGGGCAAATGGTATATCAGTCTTTATTGCAGAGTGGATTACAGTATCAGAAGAAGGATGAATGAGGATACAGTATCTGCACTGAGGCCACATCTAGGTTACAGTGCAGTTTTTGTCATCTTACTTCATGAAAAATATACTTGCCTTATAGGGGTGCTCTCAAAGCTTATTAGTAAGAGGGGCCTTTGAGGAGAAATTTTGTTCAAGAGTTTATGCTCACTGAATTTTTGAAGAATTAAAGATTATTTCTTTAATGGGGAAAATTGGTCAAATGTTTGATGGAATAGATGCTGAAAGGCTGTTGCCCCAGATTGGTGAGTCCAGAATCAATCTCTCAGTTTCAGAATGAAAAGTCACTCAATAATAACCAAGATGGTGAGAAATTCCTTTCCTCAAGAGCCAGCGAATCTTTGGAATTATCAGACTCAGAGAACTGTGAATACTCAGCCATTGCATGCTCAAGATGAATTTCAATAGATTTTTAAACACCAAGGTGATCAAGGGGTATGGGCATAGGATGAGAAAACTGATTGATGTAGTGATCAAATTTCCTCTACCGACATCTACTTCCAATGGGTACATATGGCATGAGTTGGGCCTTTAAATGTTTATGTAACATGGCATCTTAAGCTCTGTAATAGTTGGTGCAAATTAGTAAACATGTTGCTAATCAAGTTCTATTGTCCAGAGCACAGCTGACATTTCTAAGCATTAATGTGGTTCTGGCTCTCTTTTATTTGGACAACATCCATAAGCCATAAATATATCTTTGAAACCAACCCCAAATGGGAAATCATTTGTAGAAACATACATATTTAATTGTGTAATTACATATGGTTGGAAATTATCTGTGCCTGTGCTTCTTATTGCATTTACGCATTTCCATAGTTTATTTACTCTCTGTTCCAATAATCAGTCACAGACATTATTGTTGACTCATTATGATGGTTGGAGATAAAAAGCAATGCAGTTGTACATGACAGTGATCAACAAACTTTTACAACTTGGCTTAAATTGGAGATGAAATGGAGAATACCATATTAATTGTGAAAAATAGGTTTTTCCTTGGATTATATTATTTTTTCATGTAATGCAACAGTCAAGTTAATCTGTAGACATTCTGTTTTATGTGGGCTCTGCCAATCTCATTTTGGGCTAATACTAATTTTTACTGCAGTATCTGAGCTGTTACTCAAAATCAGAACTTAACATTTTTATGAAGCATCAAGAAAGTAGCCAAGGAGAAGTTGAAATGGTACAGTCATCTATGTGCAGAAAGGGATAGCAAATGTGGTGAACAAAGAAGTGGAGATGGGACCACCAGGAAAGAGGGAAAAAAAGAACAATTCCTGACTGTGGATGGCAAGAGATTTAACTGCAATTGGATTGGAAGAGGGATGTATGACTACATGGAGATGAGACAAGGGAATCAACCAGCAGTGCGAAAATCCCAAGAAAGTGAGAACAAAAGGAAAGTTTCAATTTTTACAATGGGAATATCACTGAAAAAAATAAACCTGCCACTCAAGGCTAGAAAGGCCTAGCTCCTGACAAGTTTCAAAGTAAAAGCATCATCACATGTTGACCACAATTCAGTCAAACCAATGCCAGTCTCACCTACCAGCCAAAGAACTCAAGGGAAACCCTGTCGTTCTGTGAGAGACTCAACAGCATCAAGTATTGTTCAGGCATGTAAGCAGTCATAGGCAGGTCTGCTCTGCAATTGTTACCCTTGGTGGTACAAGTTCTGCCCACCAATAGCTGCCAGACAGAGGTCAGTGCTGCTTCACCTGTTTGCAACTGCTAGCATCTACCAGTTCTCTGAGTATGTGGAATAGTAAGATTATTTCAGGTAGTTCACTGCCAAGAATCTGTCTTTGTCTACATTGTTTCCAAGGCCTGTGTCTGACAATCAGTAGTTGAGCATAGACCTTCGGTGGGAATTAACAGAAGAGATACTTCTCAATAATAATAAACACAACTTAATAAAATTGGTAATGGGCCAGAAGGACTGTACAAAATACATTTGATGCCTAAGGCGGCTACGGTAGAAATTTCTGTCCCCGCTCAAAGGCTGTTTGACATCATAAGATTGGGTGGAGTCATTGCAACTTCAACAGTAATTATTTCAGAGCAAACATCTGCAGCTCTTCATTGCAAGACCAGCATGACCAGTGACAACTGGTGACCAAGTATCTCCCAGAGGCCCAAGATGTGGGTGGTAAATGTATAGAATGAGCTGCCGCAGGAGATAGTGAAGCCTGGCACAATTACAACATTTAAAAGGCATCTAAATGGTACACAAATAGGAAGGGTTCACAAGGATATGGGCCAAATGCTGGCAAATGAGATTAGATCAGTTTAGGATAACCAATCGGCATGGACGAGTTGGATAAACAGTCTGTTTCTGTATGATGCCTATGATTCTATGGCTCTATGATCATGAGACTCAAGATCTATGGGGAGTGAAGGCAGGATGGGGATCACCAGGTGGGGGAGGAAGTGAAGAACGCTGAGCAATTGGACATAGGAGGTTGTGGTAGCTTGATACAAGTACCAAAGGCTGCTAGGGATGGAATATATTGTATGAGAGATAATGGGAACTGCAGATGCTGGAGAATCCGAGATAATAAAATGTGAGGCTGGATGAACACAGCAGGCCAAGCAGCATCTCAGGAGCACAAAAGCTGACATTTCGGGCCTAGACCCTTCATCAGAGACTCTGATGAAGGGTCTAGGCCAGAAACGTCAGCTTTTGTTCTCCTGAGATGCTGCTTGGCCTGCTGTGTTCATCCAGCCTCACATTTTATTATCAGGGATGGAATATAGTTGGTTTATCAGCGAGTCAAGCTGGAAGGGGAGCTGCCTTTTTGCTTTTGGCAGAAACAAAATAGGCCCGAAGCTGGGAATGTAAATTGAAACAGAAAATACTGGCCATAGTCAGGAGGTCAGGCACCACCCATGGAGAAAAACTGATGGAACATTTTGGACTATGATTGACCTTCAACTGATCTGAAGGAGGATTACTATTGACCCAAGGTGTTCCCTCCTTTTCTCTTCACGGAAGCTGCCTGACCCGCTGAGTATTTCAGGCATTTTCTGCTTCCCTTTCTGCAGTCTGTTAACATGGACTTGGCTGGGACACTTCTGTCACTCCCAGCTCTACTATTCAGTTGATAAACAGCACATTGTGGTGAACTACTCAAAAATCAAAATCCGGTCCAACAAGTTATCTTGAGCCCAGTCAGTATAAACAACTCTGGCCAGCAAACATTTCCAATGTGTCTTCCTGCAGTCTGTGCACCAACAGTATACACTTTGACAAATGGCTTATTTTCAGCTGAAGATGTGCCCATGCTGCCCGTGATATTGTGAGCAGAGGCGGCCAGTTAGAAACTATTTGCATCTTGTGTACTCTGCCAAGATTGGGTAAATACCTGTCCATTGCAAAAACCAAGGTACTAATTCAAATGGCTTCATTTTGAACATTGAGAAATCCCTGGTGCTAATGTTATTTCCATCTCTGAGGGAAGATATTAAACAGGCTTACCTAAAAAAGATTGAATAATAGAAATTCAACCAGTGGTTAATTTTGTATTAATTAAATCTTTTACCCTCAATGAATGCTGAAGTGAAATCAGATGCACACCTAAATTATTTATTGAACAGTAAATATATTCCGTGATTTTTGTATTTCCTGTTGATGAAAAAACTGGATGACTAATGTAAGCCAATCAAAAATTTATATGTTTACCAGCAAGCTGATATATATCCATATTAAATTTGATTTTTAAATAATTGAACATTTTCACAACTTTATCAAGATGACAGTGAGAAGATAGGGAGAAACTGCATTACAATGAGAATAATTGCTGGTCATCTTTCTTTAAAGACATATTTATATGTCATTTATTAAATATAACCCCAGCTGATCAGCTATGACAATTCCACCATTAAAGATCTTTTTAGCTTACACCTTTTGAGCTTCATCCCAACATCAGCTGATGTGAATGTAATGACTGAGAGCCAACTCCAGACAGAAAAATAGAGCTTCAGATTTATAACGGGAGCAATGGCATAAAAACTTTCAAATTAGAAACAGAAGAACAGGGAAAGCATCAAGTGCACAACAATAAATTTACGTTACAGTGGGTAATTATTTACAATAACGGTGTCTCATGTCATCTTGAACAATTGATGAAGAAAAAACAACCTTGATGGACTCCTCTTTAAAGCCTTTTGACAGTTTCGGCTCTGAATAAAATGGAAAGTGGGCATGCTTCAATTATATTAGCCAACAGTTCTCAGAAGACTTTGTTTGAGACTTCAGTTTGTTAACATCTTCTCATGTTGATTGCAAGCTGCCCTTTGGTGACATAGTTGTACAATTTTTTTAAAAGCTGACTTCCTGATTTTATTAAATCTTATTCATTGCAAATCGTTCTGCAAACTGTCGACGATAGAAAGCAAGTACTATGTTGCAAGTCTGAAAAATTCCTCATTTCAGCACATATCGTACACTTACACTGGGCCTTTAATATGCTCATATCCAATTTCTAAACAATAATAGGTTACTATTTTATTCAGAACCATAAGAAATAAACTATCGTTTGCTTATTTACCTGAAACGAATGCAGTTTGTGAACTTTTTTTTCAAATCTTCCTCCACGCACATCACACACTGACAAAGAATTTTAAACTTACACCTGGACAAAGTTCAAAACTGGAGTAAAAAAATCAGGGTGAAACAATAAAAATAAGGATGGTGTTTTAAACTTAATGATGCATTGTGTGGAACCATCTTCTCAGTGACTGATTTTGAATACGGAACAAAATTCCTAGGAGATTGGTGAAGCCTCAAGGATGTTGATGGTTTAAGGAGGACAATACAGAAACAGAAGGATACAAAATACAAGTAACTCCACATATCACATATTGATAGTAATTTATTCAAGTATCAGGTCATGCAAGTTAAATAAACTAACACTGCTGTAAAATTCATGGCTCTGAACACTTCTGTAATTTGAGAAAATAAGTCAATTGTTTATGAATAGTTCCAGCACAGCAGGAGATCAGTCGGTCCAGCATGTCCATGCCACCTCTCTGTAAAACCAATTTAGTTTGTATTACAAACATGGTACTTCTCCACAGGTCTGCAATTTTATTTTCACTATAGATGATTATCCAGCTCCCTTTTGAAAACTATGATTGAGTCGACCTCCACCTCACTTTCAGGCAGTGTATTCCTGATCCCAACTACTCACTGCATAAAATAAAAATACATTTCCGACCCCAATGCCTCTGATTTTTCAGCCACTCAGCTTAAATTGGAGTCCTCTGGTCAGACCCCTTCACTACCCACCCTGTCCAAAACTTAGCATTTCTTGCACTTCCACCTTCTCTCAGAGGAAGAATCCCAGTTTTTGCCCAACAATCCGCTGAACTGTAGTCTCTCAGCTCAGGAGCCATTTTTGTTGGTTGTCCCTAAAGTGTGATGTCCAAAACTAGACAAAATGGTCTTGAAGCCAAATCACCACGAAACAGAATGTCACCACATGAGGGCTAGTCAGATAGGCTGAGGAGTGGCAAAAGAAATTCAATCCATATCAGTGCGAAGTGATGTCCTTGGGCAGGAGAAACAAGGCTGGAGGATACATGACAAGCCGTCAGACCCTGGGAAGCACCAATCAGCGCGATCCATGTCCATGGATCCCTGAAGGGATCAGGACCAGTAGCTAAAGTGCCCAAGAAGGGATATTTGCCTTTATTAGCTGAGATATCAAGCTGAAGATCAAGGAGCTTATGCCGGCACTGTATAAAAGGCACAGTTGCAGTGTTGTGTGCAGTTTTAAAGTCCACATTCTTGGAAGAATGTCTTTGCACTGGAGAGCGTGTCGAGGAGATTTCCCAGAATGTTACCTGGGCTGGAGTGTCTTTGTTATGGAGAAACATTGGACATATGAGGGTAATTTTCAATGGAACAGAGGATACCAGGAGGGGTCCATGATTGAGATGGATAAAATTATGAGGGGCACAGACTGGAAGAAACTTTCCGCTTGTTGGAAGGATTCAATGAGCCAGAGACAGATCCAAGTTAAGGGGCAGAAGGTTAAACAAGGGCAAGATTTACACAATTAATGGCAGGGCCCTGAGTCGTGTGATGGAATGGACAGACCCAAGGGTCCATGTACATAATTCTTTAGAAATTGTGTCAAGGGTATTCAGGTTGGTTCAGAAGGTGTTTAGCTTTCAATGCTCAGACCTTTGTGATAAGAGTTGGGACGTCATGCTGAGGTTGAACAGGATATTGATGATATTGATGAGGTCCCTTCTGCAGTACTTGGGAAGTTTTGGTCTCCCTATTATTGGAAAGATATTATTACATTAGAGAAGGTTCTGAAAGGATTTACTGGGACGTTGTAGGAAATAGAGGGTTTGAGTTATAAAAACAGTCTGGATAGGTTGGGTTTTTCTTCACTGGAGCATAGGAGGTCAAGGGGTGACCTCATTGACATTTATTATAAAAAAAACAGGAGCATGGATAAGATAAATAGCAATGATCTTTACCCCAGGTTGGGAGAGTTCAAGACTACGGGATATATTTTTAAGGCAAGACAAGAAATTTTTAAGAAGGCATGAGGTGCAACGTATTTTTAACATAAAGAGTGGTTCATGTGTGGAATGAACTGCCAGAGAAAATGGTGGATGCTGGTACAGACAACATTTGAAGACATTTATGTAAGTACATCAATAGGAAAGATTTGGAGGGATATGGACCAATGCAGGCAAGTGGGACTAGTTTAGTTTGGGAACATGGTCGGTACTAGTTGGACTGAAGGATCTGTTTCCATTCTGTATCACACGATGGACGTGGGGAAAAGAAAATTCATCCTGAGCTGGTACGAATCTGGAATTTAATGCCTATAAGGGCAGTTGTGGCAGAAACACCCGAACATTGTAGCAGTTTTTAGTGGCACGCTTGCGATGACAAGGCTACAGGCCCAGTGCTGGAAGATGGGGCCAGATAGTTAGGTGGTTATTTTTAATCCATGCAGCCTTGATTGGCCAAAGGGCCTCTTTTCCCTGTACTGTCACCCTTAGTGATTCTATCCAGCTTCAACAATTTGTTCACATATATCGCCATTGGTTCTTATTTCTGCTCCCACAATTAATTACTTAACATGTATCTCAACAAAATTTTATCTGCCGAGTCTACCAATTCCATCAGCCTCTGTATGTCCTCTTGAAATAGATATTCAATCTTCTTACGGTTCGCAATACTTCAAGGTTTTGTATCATTTATAAAACTTGAAAATGTACCATCTGTACAGCAAGACCGAGTCAATAATACGGATCAGAAAAACTGTCACCCTGATATGAATCCAAAGAAAACTTTTTACTGGTCTGAAAAAAATTTTAAATGTCACCATTACTCTCTGTTCTCAGTCATTCAGTCAAGTTTGTTTCCATGCTGCTGCTGTCCACTTTATTCCATGGATTTTGACTTCACTAACAAGCCAGTGCTATGGCATTCCATCAAAAACTTTTGTACATCACATCAACATTGTGACCTCTTCATGAAATCAGTCACATGAGTTAAACTCACACTGAACTAATATGCTTGTTTTCCTGGTGAACTGACAGTTGCCCAAATGATTGTCAGTTTTGATCAAAACTAAATTAAAAGTTTGAAGTTTGGAATCCAGTTGTCACCAACTCTGAGTCATAAAGTTTGGGTTCAAGTCCTACCTGCTCCAGAGTTATGTCGTAACACATCGGAACAGATATTAATCTACATCTCAAAGTTTACCCACCACTGAAGTTAACTTGGGCAAGGGAGCCTCTGAAATGTCTGTCTCCTTCCTCAATCAAAGATTCCCCAGTTTTGTTGTCGAAAGGGCCCTCAACCAGGTCTCAGCCATCTCCCACACTTCTGCTCTCACCCCTTCTCTTCCCTCCCAAACAGCAATAGGGTTCCCTTTATCCTTACCTACCATCCCACCAGCGTCCACATCCAGAATATCATCAGGAGCCATATCTGCCACCTCCAGCGAGATGCCACCATCAGACAAATATTCCCCTCCCCACCCTTGCCCAACTTCCACAGGGATCGCTCCCTCTGGGACACCCTGGTCCACACTTACTTCACCCCCAACACCTTCCCACAGCCCTTTGGCACCTTCCCCTGTAAGCGAAGGCACAACACCTGTCCATTTACCTCCTCACTCCCCAGTATCCAAGGGCTCAAACATACCTTCCAGGTGAAGCAACACTTCACCTGCATGTCCCAGAATCTAGTCTACTGCTTTTGCTGCTCACAATGTGGTCTCCTCAACACTGGGGAAATGAAGCGTAGACTGGGTGACCGCTTCACAGAACATCTATATTCTGCTCACAAAAAAGATCCTGAACTACCCAATGCCTGCCATTTTAATGCACCACCCTGCTCCCCAGCCAACATCTGGGTGTCTGGCTTGCTGCAGTGTTCTCGCAAAGCTCAATGCAAGCTGGAAGAACAACACCTCATTTTCCACTTGGGAACCCTATAGCTCTCCAGACTCCATATCAGGTTCAATAAATTTAGAGCCTAAACTCTTCCACGTCCCAGGCCCCCAGCCCACACAACAGGCATTGTTACCATATAGCCTGCCATGACACACCCCGACTTTAGTCACAAACAGTCCCCATTAACAACTATTCACCCTCCCAGCCTGATCGTTATCAACTCGTTTGTCTGCCCAACTGCTCTTCTCTCTCTTTTGGCTCTATCTTATCGTTTACTCCCTACCCCACCCCCTCCCCTTTTTTCTGCATACATCAGTTTTCCCAGCCACCATCAGGTCTGAGGAAGGGTCACCGAACCCAAAATGTTAAACTCTGCTTTTGCCTTCACAGATGCTGCCAGACTAGCTGACCTTTTTCAGCAACTTCTGTTTTTGTTCCTGATTGACAGCGTCCACAGTTCTTTCGTTTTTACTGAAAGTAAATTGATCAGCCTCGAGTGGATGGATTCATCCTTAATCCCTTTTTGAACAAAGCTCAGTTAACATCTCGAAACAGATGGATAACTTTCAAAAAGAAAAGAATCTCAACAGGGCCAGCTGAAATAACTGAAGGAGGAAGTCTCAAATTTGTAAAAAACACATTTACTTGGTGCCACACTACAGGTCTATATCCAGTGCAAAAGAGACAGGTCAAAGTTACCCGAGGTCTCCAGCAGAGGTTCACCAGCTTGAAATGTTTGACAATCATTCTACTCCGCTTGAGGTTTCCAGATTGGATGATCACCACAAACTGACAGTCTTGGTGATCTAGAATTACCGAAATTCCAGGCTACAACTCCTTTCAATAATTTAGCTAGGCTGGATCAAACTGTGTATTTTCATGAAAGATTTTATACTTCCTCCCCATCATTTCCCTCTGAAGAATGAAGGACTGTTGTTTAGACAGCTCGAATTTCCTTCTCCCTTCTTCAATGGATCAGAAACGCACTCATGTTTAAAATTTTTCTCAACACATTTTAGTAATTCTCCTTCCAATATTATCATCGCAGGTTATACTAGGATAGTATGAGCACAAAAGCCCAATTGCAAATATGTGATCCAAATCTTTCAATCTCCTTCAGAAACACTATGGCCATTAAACCGCAAATAAGATAAAAAGTATTCATACTGCTCTGCTTTTGCCTCTGAGCATCCTTTACAGAGTCTTTCTAAATTCCCCAATGGCAGGAAAACTCGGCAGGCAGCAGTCGTTGAAAAAGCTACACACTCTTTTTATTTTTCTGCCATCTTCTGTGGGTTTAAATGTTCCACGTTTCTTTGAAAAACTGCAGAGAGAAGGAAAGTGGGAAAGCAGATAAGATGGGTGAATGAAATAGGTAAGGTGTGAAGAAGACTTGGCGGCAAGTGGATAAAATGGACAGATGGCAGGTGGATGAGGTAGATAGAGTGGAAAGTGGATGAAATACAACATAGCTATATCGTTTGATTCAATCTAATCTCTAAACATACAGTCTACTGTGAAACAATGCCATTTTAATTCCAAGACTGATAAAATGAATACTCATCAATATAAAAGAAAACATTTGTTGACATCATATTCAAATAATTCCTCAGGGATGAATTCATGCAAACTTGCCATTTAGACAGTGATAATGGGAACTGCAGATGCTGGAGAATCCAAGATAACAAAGTGTGGAGCTGGATGAACACAGCAGGCCAAACAGCATCTCAGGAGCGCAAAAGCTGACGTTTCGGGCCGAGACCCTTCGTTCCCTTCCCCCTCATTCTCACATACCACCCCACCAACCTCTGGATACAACGTATCATCCTCCAACACTTCCGCCATCTACAATCCGACCCCACCGCCCAAGCTATTTTTCCATCCCCACCCTGGTCAGCCTTCCGTAGAGACCACTCTCTTCACGATTCCCTTGTCCGCTCCACACTGCCCTCCCACCCCACCACACCCGGCACCTTCCCATGCAACCGCAGGAAGTGCTGCACTTGCCCCCACACCTCCTCCCTCACCCCCATCCCAGGCCCTTAGATGACCTTCTATATCAAGCAGATGTTTAGCTGCACATCTGCCAATGTGGTATATTGTATCCATTGCACCCGGTGTGGCTTCTTCTACATTGGAGAAACCAAGCGGAGGCTTGGGGACCGCTTTGCAGAACACCTCCGCTTGGTTCGCAACAAACAACTGCACCTCCCAGTCGCGAACCATTTCAACTCCCCCTCCCATTCCTCAGACGACATGTCCATCATGGGCCTCCTGCAGTGCCACAATGATGCCACCCGAAGGTTGCAGGAACAGCAACTCATATTCCGCTTGGAAACCCTGCAGCCCAATGGTATCAATGTGCACTTCACAAGCTTCAAAATCTCCCCTTCCCCCACTGCATCCCAAAACCAGCCCAGTTCTTCTCCTTCCCCCACTGCACCACACAACCAGCCCAGCTTGTCCCCTCCACCCACTGCATCCCAAAACCAGCCCAGCCTGTTTCTGCTTCCCTAACCTGTTCTTCCTCTCACCCATCCCTTCCTCCCACCTCAAGCCGCACCTCCATTTCCTACCTAGCACCTCATCCCGCCTCCTTGACCTGTCCATCTTCCTTGGACTGACCTATCCCCTCCCTACCTCCCCACCTATACTCTCCTCTCCACCTATCTTCTTTTCTCTCCATCTTCGGTCCGCCTCCCCCTCTCTCCCTATTTATTCCAGTTCCCTCTCCCCATCCCCCTCTCTGATGAAGGGTCTAGGCCCGTAACGTCAGCTTTTGTGCTCCTGAGATGCTGCTGGGCCTGCTGTGTTCATCCTGCTTCACACTTTGTTATCTTGCCATTCAGACGATCACTTTTATGGAGATTTTCTGCATATGAACTAGGAATCTGACACAATTTCCCTTCATTCAAAACAATAACTGGAAAAATTATGTCCTCTCATGTTACCATGTCATTGCTGGAGAGATTATAACCTGTCATTTTCCTGTACTTTTGATTGCGGACTCAGATGGGGAAAGGGCTGTTTCTTTAAAAAAAGAGAGTGTGGAAAGAATTACTTCACTTATGGAAAACAAGTTATCAGCACTTATCCTGAGTGTTGCCCAAACTGCTGTTTGTTCAGCCAGTCAGGGGATGTTTGTGTGCAGAGGAAGTGGCACCAGGGTGGATAAACACAACCAGCTGATTTATGGAGAGGTGACCAGTTATCGATGGTAAAATCACCTAAAGCCTGAATGAAGCAAGTTATTTTCCCTCATCAGTTTCTTCAAGCTATGGCTTTTAGTCAAAATGTCAGAGATCGTATCATTTTTGAACCAGTTGCTCTGTGCTTTTCACAAGGATGTGATGACACTGAGAGAGGATAGATAAAGGACCAGCAAATTCTAGCAAGACAAAAGGATTATCACAATGAACTTGAGGTCAGGAACCATTGAATTGCCTTCCGAGTTTTTCCTTCTACTCACAATACCTTTTTTTTTGTCTTTCTGTGCCTGTTTGAATGCATGTATGGGAAAGTTTTAAATGGGTTAAGCATTTTAACTTGAGATAACAAGGGGTAGAGCTGGATGAACACAGCAGGCCAAGCAGCATCAGAGGAGCAGGAAGGCTGATATTTTGGGCCTAAAACCTTCTTCAGAAAAGGGTCGAGGCCCGAAATGTCAGCCTTCCTGCTCCTCTGATGCTGCTTGGCCTGCTGTGTTCATCCAGCTCTATGCCTTGTTATCTCAGATTCTCCAGCATCTGCACTCCCTCTGTAGAGTTTTATTATGGAAACAGTTCTAATTGATTGCCAGCAGCTAAAACCTATTTATTTCTAAAAGTGATTTTTGTTCAGTACAGAAACATGGCTGTCACGAGACAGAAAAAAATCAGGTAATTTGGGGAATTTTGTATACTTTGGTAAGAGTTTTCATTTTTGTAATGATTCAGAAAGAACTAGACATGATTTCCATTGTACTACCCCTGTGACGAGTGACATCATGAATGAAGGAATTTAATCTGCTAACTGTCAAATAATCAGACATGACTAGAATGTGGACTAATAATGTGTAACAGTGGAATGATGGTGTGCATATCATATGATTCTGAAGAGAGCTAGAACAAAGCAAAGTTCTAAGAACATGACAGAAGTGTGTACATATTGTAGATAGTAGATTCTTGCAAAAATTATGAACAGAGTAATTTAGGATACTAAAAAGAGTAGACCCCAAACACACTACAAAATACTTTATATATGATAATCTTCCAAACTTTTAAAGACCTCTATTAGTTACCTCTCAAGTCATCATAACTCTTGCTGTGAAAAGGTGCTAGCCTCAAAGCTAACCTCTGCAATAACTGTAATCCACGCTCCTTTGTAACACTCAAACGTGCATAAAAAGATAGAAAAGCATCATTGGTTGAGTAGCCCATTTGGCCCATAAGCCTTTTCTGCCATTCAACTTGATCATGGCTGATCATCCAACTCAGTGCCCTGTCCCTACTTTGTCTCCATACCCCTTCAATCCATTTAGTCCTAATGATACACTCAATTCCTTCTGGAAAATATTCAATCCTTCTAGCCTCAAACTAATTTCTATGGCAGAGATTTCCACAGGCTCACCACACTCAGAGTGAAATGATTTATCCCACCTCGGTCCTAAATGGCCTACTCCACATCTTTAGATTGTGACACTGGTTCTGGACTCCCAGGTCATCTGAAACATCCTTCCTACATTTACCCTGCCTAGTCCTGTTGTAACTTTATAGATTTCTATAAGACCTCTCTTCATTCTTCTAAGCTCCAGCAAATATGTTCCCAATTGATCCAGTGTCTCTTCATACGCTTGTCCTGCCATCTCAGGAATCAGTCTGGTGAACCTTTGTTACACTTCGTTTAGTCACAAAACTGTGCACAAGACTCCAGGTGTCATCTCACCAAGATCCTTCGGAACTGGAGCAAGAGAGATTCCAGTTGCTGTACTTGAATCCTCTCGCTATGCAGGCCAGCATACCAATTGAATGCTCACTTTTGCTGACTGGTATACAAAGACATCCACATCTCACTACATCTCCTGCTTTCTCGCTTATCACCATTTACAAAACAATCTTTATTCCTGATTTTGGTAGTAAAGTAGCTAACCTCACAATTATCCAGATTATACTTAATTTGCTATGCATTTGTCCACTCAGTCATTTTGTCCAAATCAATCTAAAGTATCCCTGCATCCTCCTCACAGGTCACTCTCCAACCCAGAATTGTATGAAATGCAAACTTGGGGATAGTATTTAGTTTCATCATCTAAATCATTGTACATACTGTGAATGGCTGGGGACAAGGCAGTGATCCCTGCAGTAATTGCCTGCCACTTAGCAAAAAGACCCATTTATTCCAACTCTTTGGTTCTTGTCTGTGAACCAGTTCTCCATCCATGTTAGTATACTTCCCCCAATTCCACTTATCTCTAATGTGAGGCCTTTTCACGAGCTTTCTCAAAGTCCAAGTAAACTACATCAACTGGCTCTCCCTTATCAACTCTCCTAGTTACATGCTTAAAAAATTCCAGTAGATTTGCAAAATATGATTTCTGTTTCACAGATCCATGCTGACTTTGTCCAATTGTGTACACTGTTTACCAAGTGTGTTGCAATTACATCTTATGTCATGGATTGCAGCAATTTCCCTGTGTCAAGTTAGGTGGTCTGTAATTCCCGATTTAGCTACTTTTTTTAAATAGTACAGTTAAATTACCTATCCTTCAATCCACAGGAACTGTTACAGAGACAAAAAATTCTTGAAAGATACCACTGTTCAGCAACCAATATTTCTCAGGCTCCTTCCTTATGTACTCTGGAATGTTTATTAGCAGACCTTGGGGATGTGTGAATCATTAATCTCAATTTTCCCAACACCATTTCTCTATAGATAATGATCTCCTTCAATTCCTCCCACTTACTCACCCCTATGTTCCCTAACATCATTGTAAATCAGTAGGTACATTCCTGTTCTTCAAATGTAGTACAGTAGTGGTACATAAAATCTGAACAACTTGCTTCGCATCATTATCATATCTGTCGACATTAACACTCAGAGAGTGATTTATATGTGTGGACAATTGAAACGCAAATTTGCTTGTGAATTTCTTACTCTGTTGTGTGAAAAAGTATTAATATTTCACTAAAATCAAGAAAAAGAAAAAATCTTCACAAATACATAAACAATGGTTAATCGTCACAGTGGAGAATTTTTTTTAAAACTCCTCTGGGCTTGATGTAGGGTATTTGCTGCAAAGTAATGCTCCTGCTAAGGAAGCCAAGCAAAAAAGGGAATGTGGGTCATAGATACAGCTTTGATCCTTCACTCTTTGCCACATGTAATTAGGGCTTCCTCCTCCCCCCTTCACTGAGACTGCAGAATTGCATAATTAGTTAAATATGTAACATTCACTCTCTAAAGGTATTCCATAATCGTGGCAGTAATTAGACTAGGTCAGAAATCACAAAATGCCAGGATATAGTCAAACAAGTTTATTTGAAAACACAAGCTTTCGGAGCATAGCCCTTTCTGACCTTGTTCACCCCCAGTCCAACACCAGCAGCACGACATCATATCAATAGACTGCTGTTGTAAAGAAAAACCGAAAATTTCCACAAATGCAATCATCCTTTCATCACTAAAAGCTCAGCTTAGAAATTTCAATGCCCTATTATGTGAAGATAATGATCCAGCCATAGGTAGAGGGTCGAGCCTCGGTTTTCTAGCCTGGTTTTGTCATATTTTGGATAGATGATAGTTGTCAGAGTAGGAACAGTCATTAGAAAAAGGAGCTGTCTTGCTTACTCTTGTTACTCATAAAATAATCCGTTCAAATAATATAGAACACGACAAATAGGAGGAGTAGGGTCCTCAAGCCTGCCTCACCATTCTGCACAATCATGGCTGATCCTCCTCACGCATCAATTCCTTTTTCTTGCCAGCTCTTCATGGCTTTCCATCCCTCAATATTCCAAAAATCTAACTACCTTCTCTCTATATATTTCCAGTAATCCAGCCTCTGCGGTACTTTTAAGTCCTTCCCCCTTGTAGGAAAGGCCAAAATATCATTTGCCACCTTAATTCCTGCACATGTGTGCTAATGCTTGGTGTTGCACAGACAGGAACACCTAAAATCTTCTGAACTGCACTTAGTTTCACATTTCTCCATTTAGATAACAGTTTGCCTTTTGATTCTCCTGACAAAGGTGCATCACTTCACACTTTGCAACATCAAATTCCATCTGCCATGTTTTTTGCGCAATCTTTCAACATTCTTTTGTAACCTCAGCCCTCATCACAACCTGGCCTCCCACATATTTTTGCGTCATCAGCAAGTTTGGATAAATCTGCCCATTCCTCCGAGTCATTATGAAAGATGGTGATTAATTGAGGCCCTTGGGTCATTCTGCTGGCTACAAATTTCAAATGTGAAAAGATCTAATAACACCGACTCTGAGCCTTGTATGTATTAACCAATCCACAGTCTATGCTCATATCAGGCCCCCACAATAGTGAGCTTCTATTTTCTATGGCACCTTATTGACTATTTTCTGGAAATCTAGATTGACTACAAGCTCCCCTTTATCACCTTTGCTTGTAATATCGCCAAGGAACAGTCGTAAATTTGTCAAAAATGATTCACATTCTTAAAACAATTTTGGCTGCGTTTGATTGCATTGAGCTTTTCTCAATATTCTTGCCATGATCAGCAGTCACAAAGCTGATGAAGTTCAGAGGTAACCCCACAGCAATCTAGCAAGATACCAACTAGATTTTCAAATCTAGGTACACAGGAATCATTAAGTGGACGGGACTGAGGGAAAAATCAGCATTAGTAGGGAAATGGTGCCGGAGAAATTGATGGGATTGATGATCCATATATCCCCAGGGTCCAATAATCTACATCTCAGTGTTCAAAACAAATGATGCCTAATATGCATTGGATGGTAGAAAATCTCAGAAACATACAGAGCAGCATCAATGCTAAGAAACCTGGGATACAGGAGGAGGTAACACACGAAAATTATGAAAAGACAATAGTTCATCAGATCACTGCTTGGGATATGTAGAACTGTTCCCTTTCCTGAAACACCTTTTTGAAGGAATGCCTATATATCACCCACACACAAAGGCACTTTAGCACTCACAACTCAATGTATTTGAGGAAATTGGATATCTTAAGCGGCTTAATCGGATTTAAAGAGAGGGCACACGTGATCCTTTCTGATCAGATTATTTTCCACTACCTTCAAATCAAGGCATCTTGTCAGAAAAGCTCACCACAATACTGGGTTTCTCACAACTTACACCCAGAGGAAGTAATTTGATTTTAATCAAATTAAGACCACTAAAGTCAGAGAAAGAGATTGTGATTAAAATGCATCACTATCATTGATGAAACCTCTTGTTCTATGATGCAGATTAAGTGACCAACATATCGGTTCTCACAGGTATGACATCATATTGGTCTATGATGCAGACCATTTTTAATTAGAGACCTGTTTGTGGTATTAAAACCAAACATCTGTTTTGAACTGTCAATTACAGACGAAAGCTGTGCAAAGCCATAGTGCATCTTGTACATGCCTAACTAAAGATCTGAGCTAATTTTCAGGTGAAGAGTTTGATTGGGTCATTTAGAATTCCTTTCAGTTGAACGTCTTGAAAAATTACTGCACATCAAAAATATTGCACAATTAGCCGACTTCCACTGAGTACTGACAAAAACAATTATAGTTTTCCATCTGTTACTGGAGAATATCTCCAGCAAGTATTAAACAGAGACAGGAAATGAAATGAAATAGAAACCCTGGGTCAGCACTCATGGAACACCTGCTCCTCTGTTCTCACTGTTGATTCCATAAAAAATGTGTGCCTTTCTAAAAAGGGAAAGAAGGTTCACAAAAGCACTTCCCTATTTAGAGGGCACCTGACCATTCTGTTTACATTATTGATGAGGAATTTCCAACAGCGGTTCCACAGAACCTCACCAAAACAGGGAAACTGGCATATTTACTAAAACTTCAAAAAACATTGTCTCAGTCTATCATTTTTATACATAAAAAAGGGAGCAAAAATATATTCTCCTCAAAATTGTCTTCCACCTCAACATACCTAATCATATGCTCTATTTTTTGGTCTTGTTTACATATCAATAAAGAAAAGATGACAGTTAGCCCTTAGACTTCCTCATCACTTAAATTGAGACAATCCAATCTGCTGCCTCTGCTTAATATTCTAGACCACAGCTCTCCAGTTTCTGTCCAGTCTGCCTTCATCTTGTCACAAGTGTTCCCTTGAACCTGTTCCTATTAAAATACTGATACCCAACTTTCCTTCCTGGACGCCATGTTGGTGAATATTGTAAACTGTTCTCTCTCCACAGGAGATGTCATTCTCATGTTTAAAAATGCTGTAATCCACTGTTCTAAAAAAAATCCTTCACCATCAAGTGCTTGCAGATATTGCCCCATTTCCAACCTCTCCTTCTCCTGCCAGACCCTGCGGCATGGGCCATTTACCTACCCTATCACCTGCCTAAGTTGTATGTTAGCTTTTGAGAATTTATGCACAAGGACTCCAAGTCCTTCTGTGTTGAAGTTTTCTGCAGTTTTTTGCCATTTAAATAATGCTCAACTCCTCTATTCTTCTTGCCACCTTATATTTTCCCACCGTATATTCTAAAAGGGATTGACAAAATATGGTTCCAGGAAACTATGCTGAATTCATCCTATAAATCCTCCCCATGGTTGCATCTGCCAACCTGACTATCCGAATTTACAAGATTGAATTTAACCAGGATTAGTTCACTGCCTGGTTTATATGCTTTCATTATTTCCCAATGTATTTTCTGAATTACTGCATAACAACAAGGAACCTAAAGCTGATTCCCACAAGTAGCTTCTTCCCTTTCATTTTTCTTATCTGCACCTGCATGGATACATCACGTGATTCATGATCAAGTTGCATTTTTGCCTAATTAAGCATAGTCAGAGAACCACTTGCAATGGCTTCACTTCCTGCTCCTACACTGTTGCCACTGGCGTACCCTCTGGATTTTGGCCTTCTCCTAGTTCTCAAGTATATGCTATCCTTCAGTAACATGGTCCCAAATCAAGATATTTGTTTTTACATGCAAACAAGAACACCCATCACGACCTTCCCTGACTCACTGCTTAAATTATCAGTCTGCTTATACTGCAAAGGCAGTTAATGTGCAGAAATAACCTCCAACTAAATTGTGGGAAGACTGATGCCATTATTTGCAGTCCTAACTCCAAACTTAATTCACTTGTTTCTCCAGGACAAGAAGAGGATGTTGATAATTTAGAAAATGGTTGCCATGTAGGTGAAGCTGTGTCTTCACTTTGTTAATCTTAGCCAGCTGATTAACTTCACACAATTTTTTTTTGTTTTATGCTTTTTTATTGAGAAAAAAGGTTTGAAGCCGCCCTGTCTGAGGCACATTCTCCATGGCAACACCCTGACGAGAGCTCTTAACTTAATAAGATAGCTCAAATTAGCAGTTCACAGAGCGAGCTGCAACTTCATGCTAAATATGGTCCAGTCAATCAACATTGTCTTCTTATGCTGGTTAGATTGGTGCTTGATGGGAAAGTTTGGTTTCCTCTATCAGAATCCTTATGATTTCAAAGAAGGGTATCAAAATGAATGAAAAAGCTTTCCATTCCCTAAATATCATCTCCAACCCTCTCCCTGACAGTACAAAGATTAAGCCAGTCTATTGACAATCTTGCTGTCACATCTGACCTGCAGGTGAATTGTCAACTTTATTCTCGCGTCATCACTCAGACCATCTAGTTCTATCCTCATGATATGATCCCTGTTTCAGCTCATCTACGACTTAAGGCCCTCAGCCATGCTTTAATTAACTCAAAACTCATCTATTCCAATGCACTGATGCTTGCCTCACACATTCTAATCTCTGCGAACATAGAACATAGAACATAGAACATAGAACAGTACAGCACAGAACAGGCCCTTCAGCCCACAATGTTGTGCCGACCATTGATCCTCATGGATGCACCCTCAAATTTCTGTGACCATATGCATGTCCAGCAGTCTCTTAAATGACCCCAATGACCTTGCTTCCACAACTGCTGCTGGCAACGCATTCCATGCTCTCACAACTCTCTGCGTAAAGAACCTGCCTCTGACATCCCCTCTATACTTTCCACCAACCAGCTTAAAACTATGACCCCTCGTGCTAGCCATTTCTGCCCTGGGAAATAGTCTCTGGCTATCGACTCTATCTATGCCTCTCATTATCTTGTATACCTCAATTAGGTCCCCTCTCCTCCTCCTTTTCTCCAATGAAAAGAGACCGAGCTCAGTCAACCTCTCTTCATAAGATAAGCCCTCCAGTCCAGGCAGCATCCTGGTAAACCTCCTCTGAACCCTCTCCAAAGCATCCACATCTTTCCTATAATAGGGCGCCCAGAACTGGACGCAGTATTCCAAGTGCGGTCTAACCAAAGTTTTATAGAGCTGCAACAAGATCTCACGACTCTTAAACTCAATCCCCCTGTTAATGAAAGCCAAAACACCATATGCTTTCTTAACAACCCTGTCCACTTGGGTGGCCATTTTAAGGGATCTATGTATCTGCACACCAATTTTTTTTTTTTTTAAATATTCAAGGTGTAATTTAGGCATGAAAGCATCTAAAATTTTGCAACCACATCTTGATACTATGTCCAGTGTTAACCAACTTTCAACTGCTCCAAATCACTCAGAATCATGATTTTAAAATCCTCATATTTGCATTTAAATCTTTCCGTGACTTTAACCTCCTATACCTCAGTAATTGCCTCCAACTTTGCAAATCATCCATGCTCCTCTTTTTCTGATTATTAGCGTCGTACTTCGTTCGGTAAAATTCCTGCAGAGCATGTCATGTGATGCTTCACTATGTTAAAAGCTCCATCTAAATACAAATTATTATTGCTGTTAAAGGTAATACACCAAAAGATTATTATGCACAACATAAGCAAATGCTTCTTGCAAAAGGAAAGCTTCATGCATCTTTTTTATCTGCAACATACATTCTTCCACCAATCCTTTCAATCTAATTAATCAATCCTGACTAAGCACAGAGATTACAAGAACTGCAGATGCTGGAGTTAGAGTCAATGCCATGTGGAGCTGGAGGAACATAGCAGGTCAGGCAGCATCAGAGAAGCAGGAGAGTCGACGTTTCAGGTTTACAAGTGCCCTGACCTGAAGCACTGACTTTCCTGCTCCTCTGATGCTGCTTGACCTGCTGTGTTCTTCCAGCTCCACACCGTATTGACACTGCCGAACCAGGGATATTGCTTTAAGTAATAACATCATTGTTGGGCAATAGTATAGCTGGTAACTGAAAACATACAGCATTTGAAGGGTCTAGGCCCGAAACGTCAGCTTTTGTGCTCCTGAGATGCTGCTTGGCCTGCTGTGTTCATCCAGCCTCACATTTTATTATCTTGGAATCTCCAGCATCTGCAGTTCCCATTATCTCTGATACTATTTTAACCTCACTGCGAAGCCTCTTCCAGGGATGCCTAACCTGAAGAAGTTACCCTCCTCCCTCCGGACCAACCTCAGGGAATCTCTCTCCCATTGCAACTCTCTTGTCCCCACCTACACCCTCTCCACCTATCTTCTTTACTCTCCATCTTCGGTCCGCCTCCCCCTCTCTCCCTATTTATTCCAGTTCCCTCCCCCCATCCCCCTCTCTGATGAAGGGTCTAGGCCCGAAATGTCAGCTTTTGTGCTCCTGAGATGCTGCTTGGCCTGCTGTGTTCATCCAGCCTCACATTTTATTATCTTGGAATCTCCAGCATCTGTAGTTCCCATTATCTCTGATACTATTTTAACCTCACTGCGAAGCCTCTTCCAGGGATGCCTAACCTGAAGAAGTTACCCTCCTCCCTCCGGACCAACCTCAGGGAATCTCTCTCCCATTGCAACTCTCTTGTCCCCACCTACACCCTCTCCACCTATCTTCTTTACTCTCCATCTTCGGTCCGCCTCCCCCTCTCTCCCTATTTATTCCAGTTCCCTCCCCCCATCCCCCTCTCTGATGAAGGGTCTAGGCCCGAAACGTCAGCTTTTGTGCTCCTGAGATGCTGCTTGGCCTGCTGTGTTCATCCAGCCTCACATTTTATTAGCATTTGACATAGAGCTCACTTTAATTTTGCAGACAGTCAAGCACACCATTTTCCTCCAGAGTTATTCACGTGGTCAGCCCACATCATCACCGTGCTACACCTTTCTGTTTCCAGACACTGATTTCTCCTCCAGCCTGAAGTTAATATATTTGATCTTCTTTCTTCTGCTCATCCACTTGGTTTTCAATGAGAACTTGAACCAGTGCAAAATGAGCAAAAGTTGTTTCAATGCTCCCATAAATGATTCCTCACCTATTATTTTGTTTTTTTTGGTACTTTTACATGCATAGGATGTGAACATTGTGTATTGACCAATGTTTGTTGTCCATTCCCAATGTTCATGTACCTGACTGTTTCGGCTAATTCAGAGGCAATTAAGAGTCAACTACATTGTTGTAGGTCTGCAGTCACATGTAGGCCAGACCAGGTTAGGCCAGTAAATTTCCTTTCCAAAAGGGCATTCGAGAACCAGTTGGGTATTTATGACAATGAATATTAGATTTATGGTCTCCATGACCATGACTAATGATATATTCCAGATTTATTGACCAAATTTAATTTCCACCACTGGAAGTGGACATCCCTCAGTTCAATGTTGCAAAGGCCAAAACCAATTTGTTTGAGTAAAACAACACTACATCTTAGTCCTGACTACACCCCTTCATGATGCCCACTTCATCTAAGTTGTGCAGCTGTGGGATATTGATTTAACGTGGGTCAAGCAAGCATAGCATTTTCCCCCCACCTATCCATCCCACTCTTCCAACGGATCAACCCACTAGCCCCTAACTGCATCCATCAATAACCATCCCATCTACGTGACCCCAGCTCCACCCCATTTCCTCTATTTATTTCCCAGCTACCTTCTCCCTCCCCTGTCTTAAAGGAGGGCCCCTACCCAAAGCATCAACTTTCCTGCTCCTCTGATGAAAACTGACCTGCTGGGTTCTTCGAAGTCCACACAGCATTGACACCAGAAAGTTTTGTCACCTTTGAGACCATCTACTTCAACCTCCGAAGAATGGTACTTCCACCTAAACTCACACTTACTGCAAAGGTTATCAACACTTTTTCATCTCTGGGCTCATTCATTCCAACATTCTCATTCTTAATGCGTCCTTATATGGACCCTTTAACACAATCCAGTGAGTTTCACTTTTCACAAATTGTGACATGTCCATGTCTCTGATTGCTGCATGCAAAAGAGTAGAAGAGAAATAAAATGCAGAATTGATTGCCTTTATTTTCTAGTGGAATTGCCTCAAAAAACTCAGGCCCTTCCTTAATTATATCAGGTTATGGAACTTTCTATAGTTGCAAAACTTCCAGTATTTAACGCCATGGCCTGGTCTGAGGCTTGTGCCAAAAGTTTTTAAAAGCAGCCCAGTTTTTCCAAGTGTTCTTCCAAAAGGCATTTGGCCCCCATTGTGATGCGTAACATACCAAACACTTATCAAAGCACACTCCCTGAAAGCATCTTATTCCGCTTTTTTAACAAATGGGGAGATTTGCACCTCCAGCATCCTTCCAAACAGCTTCTGTTGCACGCCTCGAAATACATTCCTGTTTTATTGAGTTTCTCAGGCCTTGTGTGCCTTTGTAAAGAACAGGGAGGTATTACAGTTGGGCTTCGATGTGAAGGTGCCGGTGTTGGACTGGGGCGGACAAGGTGAGAAATCACATGACACCAAGTCATCGTCCAACAGGTTTGTTTTAAAACACAAGCTTTCAGAGCCTCAGCCCTTCTTCAGGTGTTAGATTACACTGAAGAAGGACTGAAGATCCAAAAGCTTGTGTTTTCAAATAAACCTGTTGGACCATAAACTGATATTGTGTGATTTTTGATGTTGGGCCTCTAATCAATTTCAGAAACAAGTGCAAAGCTGAAATAGCATCAGGAGAAATTTAGTTATCTCCCAGTTGAAGATAGGAGAGACAAACTAACTGCCAGCAGAGCTTTTAATTAGCCAATCACTTTCTTGCAAAGACTGAGACAATCATTTCTTATTAAAAATCCTCGTCTCAGAGGGCCGTTAAAGCAACTGCAAGATAGAGAGAGGTAGATTCTGCTGCCACATTGTTGTGGCCTTGTTATTTTAAATTCCCAGCTCCCTTCATAAAAGTTATTCCTGAGATTAAAACACTGTGGGGAGTACTTTCCTCTATTTGTTAATGCAAACAAACACAGATGTAACTGTATGGTGTGAGTTTATCCATGTGTAACATCAGCTAATGCATGATAAAGATATCACTGTCGTCTTAGCACATATTACAGTTGCAATTAGTCTGAAAGAATGTGGTGAGGAGGGTGTTTGTTCAAGCTGCATCTCACGTGGAAGATTGGTTCTATTTTATTTGAACAAATTTATTGTGGCTATTTTTGGTACATCATGCACTGCCAGCAATTTCCTTGCATTATCGACATTCAAAAATGCTTAAGGGTGGTGATGTATAAAGAGTTGCTATGGTTACAGCTGGCGTTCATCGAAAGTGAGAGTGAATGCACAGATCCTGAATTTATTCTAAAACTGCCAACAGCTCACGGTAAATGAATGGTTTGAGTTATTGCCTTTGCGCAAAAACAAAGCTGTATTGGAGAAGCATGGTTTAATAAGCTGTCTTCGAGCATTTGTATTTTGCAAACTCAGGTTGTTGTGTTTCTCAAAAGCAAACATGTTTTGAGAGAATCTTGCGTCATCAGATTGTTGAAAGTCCTGACAGGTAGCTTTCTACAAGTCATTCTTGTAATGATAGTCCTCGATATTAAAGATTAGGCTCTACAGAGTTGCTGCAAAATGTTGCTTGTTTTACCAGTCACTGGCTTCATGACATCAAGGATGGAAACATACTCTTCTTTGCTCGTAAGCCTGTTCAACGACATCAGGCTGCATCATCTGTGAATGCATTAAACTCACAGTCAAACTAAAAAATTTTTATTGCTATTAAGCAATGACCTTAGGGGGAGATAGTGACATCGTGGTAATGTCAATGGATTCATTGAGGCCCAAGTTAATGTTGCGAGGACATGAGTCCAAACCCCACCATTGCTGCTGATAGGATTTGAATTCACTTCATAAATCTGGAAGTTTCTGCCTTTGCTCAAGCAATGAGTTCCTGATCCATCACAAACTTCTGTATTGTTCATTCAAAGCTGGTCCAGTGGAGGTGCTCATTGACAGCAGTCATCAATTGCCATAAAAAAACCTATTCCGTTCCTTTAAGGAAGGAAATCTGCTAGAATTACCACATCCACAGTAATGTGTTTCACACTTATCTACCTCTGAAATTGTCCAGCAAGCCACTCCATTCAAGGGCAATTAGGGATAAGCAACAAATATTATCCACAGAAGCAATACCTGCATCCCGTGGGAGAATAAGTAAAAAGCCTCAGAAGGTTGGTCCTAATATTTTAAGATAATTAAAAATCACCTGCCGTAAATGCTTTATTGAGTGTTATAAGCTGAATAATGAACTAACAAACTCTAAGATAACAAGATGTACAGCTGGATGAACACAGTCGGCCAAGCAGCATCAGAGGAGCAGGAAGCCTGACATTTCGGGCCTAGGCCCTTCTTCAGAAAATAACATTCTGACAAAGGGTCAAGGACCAAAAGGTCAGCTTTCCTGCTCCTCTGATGCTGCTTGGACTGCTGTGTTCATCCTGCTCTACACCTTGTTATCTCAGATTCTCCAGAATTTGCAGTTCCTGCTATCTCTGAAACTAATAAACTAAATGGTGTTTATGTCCATTTCCCAGCCAGTGACCAAAATAAATTAGAGTTTTGGTAAACTGCGGAGATAACTGAATGTTAGGGAGGGTGGATCAATTAAGTAATTGCCAATTTAAGAACATATGTTACAAATGACTAATAAATGACAAAGAAGAAAAGAAGCCCAAAATTGATCTAGCACTAAGACTAGCATAGAGGGGGCACTGACAAAATATGAATGATACTTTCCACTTTAAAAGAAATGATTCATAGACAAGGAGCAATTTCTGAGCTGGAGTGCTACCAACATCTTGCCACTCTCCTTTTTTCACTTCATAGCTAGGAGTCAGAGGAACATAATATAGAGTAATTCCTGCTCCCAGAATTTCTACACTTATAGTACCTCTAAAAGCACAGCACCTGAGGTGATCAATATTTGAATATTAGTTTGTTCATTGAACACACGTGAACACACCTGGCCATTCATATTTAAAAAAATAACATTTTCACATTCAACCCAGGAATGACGTTCAGGGTTTAGTTAAGGGAGACAAATGGGCTGGGAGTGCACAAAAACGTTGAACGTGAGGGAACAACAACATATAGCTCATTTTTCTGAGATTGTTAACTGTGTAAGAGAGAGCATTTTCTCCTAAATGTTACTTATCAATGTTAGTTTTGTTTTCTTAGATGTACTGAACTATTTCTGAGGAAGCGTCTGCTTTAAGCTGCAACAATCAATCAGACATCATCACCTCAAACCAATCTATGAGAAATGCAAACTCAGTTATTTCCACCAGTGATATACATTTTGTATTGTATGCTCAATTTTTCTATTTTATAGTTCAAAGCGTACGTTGAAGTAATTTATTACTATTTATTTCACTGTCACTCAAGAATGCCATGTGTGACTGTATTGAACATGTCAGAACTTTATTGGTTATTATCAAAGGTTCCACCTTTTCTGTCTGAAATTGCAGACGAATATTCAGAACCTAAATATCCATCTTGACCGAAATACACCTGAATCCTATTTTGACATTAAACACAGTTAAGTTGATTGTTTCAAAATTGTCATGTTTGCGGTTCAGTTGTAAACTGAGCACCAGCCCCACACAAAATGGGTATTTTCGGCAGGGGCAAGGTATTCACTTTCCTGCTGGCAATTATGAATAAATGAAGAAATTCTCCTCAGGCAGCTCAGTATTCTGCATTGAGGCAGGATGAAAAGGCTGACTAGGGATTGCTCCAATTATGAGATCAGGAATTGCTGACAATATTTGCATTTTAGTCAGATCTGACAGGATTAAAGATAGGTGAATGCTTTGGGGACATTTACATAGGCACCAAACTGGAAAACAAGCACTATGTTCTGTGTTTAAGAAATCACAAAACAACCCAAAAGGCTGAAAACTACAAAAAAACTCATCAATGCTAATTTGTACTGCAGAAAAGTGTTTTGAAATGCTTTTCAAACCCAGCCACTTTGGCCAGTTTTAACTCATTGAACTCAATGTTAAATTTTCTATGATGCTCCTCAGAAGCAAGTTGGTATACAGAATTAGATGAAAGAAAAATTATCAATACATAGAAGCTCACTTTGTCAATGAGTTTGGAAGACTGAATTGGATTTCAAACAACTGTAAAGCAGAAAGACATAAAACATTTAAGTGATCTTAGACAGTGAGATGACATTGGAGAGTCAAGGAAGTGAGAACAGTTCATGATTCTACAGTTGGCAGTACAATAACCAAGGAAGATTACAGTATTTGGCAGAAGGATCAGGTTGGAGTTGGCCAAATTTGTTTCTGAATAAACAACACAGGAGGATGTGATGGGTCAGGGACTCATTGCTTGAACAAAGGCAGAACTGTCAATTCCAAAAAAAAACTTGGCTTTGCACTTAATGTGCTGTAACCTACACGGCTAAAGATCAGGAGTTTCTATATTTGGACAGCAGTTTCAAAATGTACTTAAAATGGGTTTAACCAGGAAGTGAACTGGAGAAATGAGCAGCAATATGGAAAAATAACAAAGGTCTAAATTTTTAAAACTCAATGTTCTGTTGAAGGCACTGTCATGCTCAAAGAACAATTTTGCTGGATTTTCACTTTTTGGAACAATCTAACAGGCCAAAGATTGAATATGTTGGTGCAGCAAAGGGATGTGAAGCTGAAGTTGTGAGGTGAGTGAAGTCAGAGTCTTGCATGCTGTCAAGAACAGAGCTATCCAATGAGGCATATATAATTTTGATAACAATAAAAAATGTAGGAAGTACCCTGTAGTTTTGGCAACATTCAGTGCCTCATCAAGGGCCCTAACTTTGGGAAGGGGAGGGGATACAGATAGCCACACCTTTCTAATGTTCCTGACCCTTTCCTTCCATACATTATGGACCCTTTCCACCTGTACTCTTCACTGTGCCTTGGGATCCAGTGACAACTGTATGGCAAATCGTCGCACATGTGAGTATAACTTTAGGTCATGTGCTATTCGAGAATGCAAGTGGCATATGCATGTGACTGAAGGGTATAAAGGTCTTCAACTCCATCATGATGTGTGTCGCCTGCAGCATGATATGCAGACAAGAATGTACAGCTGTTTATAACCCAGATAGCAGCACAGTTTCATGTTTTTGCACATGCAATTTTTTTTCTATTACACTAAGCCATGATAAATGTTCTGTTGGATTCTTCAGGGTCACATTACCCATACTAATTCTTAGGGTGGAAGGGCTAATGAAAGCATAGCCACTTCAGGTATCAAGACTCCACAGGGGTCAAAAATGCCTTTCAGATCCTAGGCCACAGGTGAATATTGTACTGTCAGCAGCTGCCCTCTCCTCAATGGCTGAGCTTTCAATTAGCCTACAATACTCAAGGGTGGAATTTCCATGCTCAGGGTCCTTGATCCAAGGCAAGGTCTGCAATTCCTCAGTTAAGGGCCGAAGTAGCAGATTATTTTGTGGGCCTTCCCTAAAATGTCTATAAGGGACTATTGTCAGGTTACCAGCTACTGGGTGAGAATATTGTTGCCTCTTTCTTTCTCCAGAGCTGCTTCTAGACCTGCTGAGCATTTCTAACATTGCATTCTTTCAGGCATTTGTAATTTGTATTGCTTTTTCCAATGTGCAGAAATCATACCATGAGTGCAGATGCCAGTTTTTGAGATTGGGGAAAATGCAGAAAAATTACAGCATGACATGGAAGGGACCTTTGGAGTCCTAAAGGATTGGAATTGGAAGAAGATTAATAGAATCCTACAGTTTAGAACCAGGCCAATCAGCCCATCAGCGCCACACTGAAGATCATCCCACCCAGACCCATCCCTCTCCCTATCCCTGTAATTTCCCTGTAAACTCAAGTAATCTTATTTGGACTCTGTCTGTAATCCTCTGAGACTTTTCTTTTCAGGACTTGCACCAAGTGGGAACCCTTTTTCTGCTGTTAAGACTGAAGCAAAGTAATCATCCAGTGTGTCTGCCATTTCCTCATGGTCATTGGCAATATCTCCACTCTCAGCCTTCTGTGGGCCAATTGTATTATTTAAGCAGTAATTTTCCTTGAATTTATTTACAAAATCTCTTCTGTACCTTGCAAGTTTCTTTATGTAATGATTTTTAGCCGCTCTTACAAGCCACATTTTTTGGGTTTTGTATTTACCCCATTTTGTGGGATGTATACTGTTCTTTACAAATTGAAAAGCCCTTTCTATTAGTTTTATATTGTCATTTACCTCCTTACATGCTTGTGGCTGTTTTTCTTTAAGAGGCGGAACTTTTCACTCTGATGAGCACAAACTGTTTCTGAAGAGTATTAAATGTTTCTTGCAATAAGTACATTGTCAGTTGAGCAGTTATGCAGGAGTTAGGGTATGAATGTAACAATCTAGCCAATCATCACAATCCTCCAAATGTCCTGATTTCTAAAAAGACTTCTGGAGATTCTCAGGTGGAGAGGACACGATCAGTGGAATCTTCAATTTCCCAGGCAACTCTTTCAGAGTCTGCTATGTCTATGTTCAGCTCCCATTTACACTGGAATAAAGTCTGGCCAATGGAATATCCAGGCCGTCATTTATCAAGTTATCAATGAATGATATTGCAAGCATGTCAAGATACAAAAAGTATGCACTGCTTTCATCCAAGAATGGATGAAACACATGGGGCACAAACGTAAGCGGATATGATACTTATTTGCTGATTCAAATATGTATACATAGATATCTACAACAACAGAAATATTCATCCTTAACAGTTATAATCTGCCACCGATGATAAGATCTTTCCTCAGGAGAAAAGAATATATTTGGGAACGGATAAGTGAAACCTTGCACTAAATTGAAGTTACAAGTGGTGACTTAATAACAAGGCACATGGGGATCAGCTGTGTCGATAAAATATAATAATAGGGTAAGAGAGTTCAAAATATAAAACAGAATAACATAATAAAATGGGTAATCCCAAGGACTCCTAGTTGAATCCGGTTGAATGAAAAGTTTGAATAGACTATTTCTTTAGTCAGTAAATGCCATTTTCTGCAAAAAAAAAGGATTATTTGGACCAGAACAAATTCCAGCTGCTGTGCTGGATGATGTAACTCAGCAAAATTGTTTGACTTCCTTGGTAAGCCAACTCCGTTGTTCACAAAACATGGAGAACACATCATACAGTTAATCTAAACATACCGATGTTTTAGACCATTCCCATTTTCAACTCTGATACTATCATCATCAACATGACTATTTGAATTATTGCCAAATAAAGAAAAATTTTATCTGGTTACCCTGAATTCTTCAATTTACATTTTTTTGGTGAAACTTTCCTTAATTTTAAATTTGATATTTTAATTAACTTCATTGCAACATCAAAACAGCTTTCAACAATATATCTCACGAACTGTAAGGAAACATTTTAGGACTACAGAAAATGGCAGATGTTCAACAAACAGGAGAATGGGGCAACAGAAACAAAAAGTATCAAGAAGAAAATAGTTCCAAATGTGAAGTTCAAGAAAAAGCTTGTTTGAAGAATTTTGAAAGCTGCTTGTAAGTACAGTTATTTAGAAACAGTTTCATGGAATAGTACCATTTAAGCAGCAAGGGCAGTCACCAGTAAGAGAGTGGATATGAAAACAAGAAGTAAATTGGCATCTGATGAGGAGTGTGTGGAAAGGTTGCTGGATGGGAGGTCATGAAGAGATTTGCAAATTATATTTGGAAGATGCAGATCGCTTATGTCACTGCACATGAAGATGATCATATGCTCTTCTAAGTTCAACTAAAATGCGAGAATCTTAGAATGTTCAACTGTACAGCAAATAACAGCTGGATGAACCAAACTGACAATTTCATATCAAAATATTAACTTCAAATGAAATGTATAACTGATGAAGGTTCATATGGCATCATGTGGCAATCTAAGACATTTTCTAATACTTGGAAAAATTAAGTTTGATGAGATAGTGCCTAGAACAGGGAAAAAACAGCTAATTTACAGGGTCATGCACAACATGTGAATAGCTGCTGTATATTTTGTTTGTTTTCTTTTGGAAAATGGGAGAACTATTGGCAAGACCAGAATTTACTGTCCATCCCTATTTGCCGCAGGAATGTACTTATTAGGACTATCCATGACTGTGCAACACAAGATGGTCAATGGCTGGCCATGGTTACGGCAAGAGAACATGGCTGGCAGTAGTTAGAGATCCTGGGAAAATATTTCTTCATGTAGTCTTCACAAGAAGAACAATAGTAGCTCTGTAGACTCAAGGTTACTGGCTGAGATAGAAGGTGCAGCTGCAGTTGCTTACACATAAGACACAGAGAAGAACATTTCACACAAATTATTTTTTTTTCTCTTGAATTATTTAATTAATTCAATCTGTTTTAATATTAAGAGTTGGTTTTCGTAAAGATCCATCATATAATCATAGGTAAAGATTCCGAAATAGATCCACCCATTACATAACGATCACTAACAGCATTAGAGGAAAAGATTCAAACTAGTTTCAGACAGTGAAAGCAGCCCCCTCCCCTGATCATTACAGGGAGAAATGGATCATAGGTACAGAAATGAGCAAACATTGGAATCTGGATTGAATGAACACATCAAGACAAAACTTGTCACCTCAACAATTCTAACCATAACTTTGTTGGAACTGATCAAAAATCAAATTTTTTTGTATTTCCTGTAATGAGGAGATTAAAAAGGTCCTGAGGTGATAGGAAAGTATCCAATTAATTGGCAGTTAATGCAGTACAGTTGACAAATGTTACTTGAAATACAGTATCCAGTGTGAAAAGCCTCAAGAAAGAAGACAAGAAAGTCTGGGAAACATCATGAAGGGCCAAGATGGTCCATCTCTTTGTCATCCAGTGATTTGTCCAATTGGAAATACACTAAAATTGCTAAAGCAAGCTTGAACTCCATGATGCTGTACCAGACAGCTAATTACAAAGCAATAACTCAGCACTGCTGACCAATAGTAATCAAAGGGGTGAGGGGAGGGGATGGAGTAAACCGCGTGTGCGCTTGAAGTTTAAACTTTTTAAGGTAAGACATTCTGAAGCTTTTTGTGTGCCTTGTGATTTGTAATTGTGAAGTGTGAATTGTGAATTGTGATTTTGTCAATCACAATAAGGGTTACCTGAAACTACCCTGCAACTTGGACTTTCATGAGAAACTATGAGATCTAACAGTAGTGGTGGGTTATCTTACCTGAGTGTGAGTTGCCACTTTGAACCATCACATTTCACGTGGTGTAGATATACTTGAAGTGCTGTTAAGGAGAGGGTTCTGGAACGTTCACTCAACAGCAGTGAAGAAATAGCAACACATTTCCCAGTCACGATGATGTGGTATGTGATGTGTAGGGAGGAGCTTGGTGGTAGCGGTGTTCCCTTGTGCCTTGTTCTTGTAGGCAGTAGAGATCATAGGTTTGGAATGTGCTGTTGAAAATGTCTTGTTGAGTCACTGCAGTATATCTTGCAGCTTTTAAACATTTTCAGCCCTGGCGCAGTTGTGATGGCCTAATGGTATTATAGCTGGACTATTAATCCAGAAACCCAGATAATCTTCTGGGGACCTGAGGTTGAATCGCTCCACGGCAGATGGTAGAATTTGAATTCAATAAATATCTGGAATTAACAATCTAATAATAACCATGAATCAATTGTCAGGAAAAACCCATCTAATGTCCTTTAGGGAAGGAAACTGCTGTCCTTACCTGGCCTGGCCTACATGTGACTCCAGACCCACAGAAATGTAGTTGACTCTCAACTGCCTGCTGGGCAATTAGGGGTGGGCAATAAATGTTGCCAAGCCAGTGGTGCCCTCATCTCCTGAATGAATAAAGAAAAAAATAAAAATAAAATAACGAGTGAATGTTTAAGTAATGGATGGGACACCACCTGTTAGTAGTTTTTTCCTGCTAGTTGAGCATTCGGAATGTTGTTGAAGCTGTATATTTGCAAGCGAGAAAAAAAAATTCTTAAAACTCCTCATTTGTGCCTTGCAGACGTTGGAGAAGCTTTGGTGGGTCACGGCATGAGTCACGAGTTGCAGAATGTATCGCCTCTGACCTGTCCCCACAGCCACAGTATTTACGTAGCTATTCCAGTTAGGCTTCTGGTCAACAGCAACATCCAGATATGATGGCTGTGGGACTCATTGATAGAAATGTCATTGAACCTGAAGTCAGAAAGGTTCAATTCTTATTCAAAGAAAAGAGATGTTGCTTTGTACTCGTGTGGTATGAATACTGTCTGCTAATTACTAATTAAAACATTTACATAGTCCATTCTCATCTGCAGCAGAGCATGAAAAATATCAGCTGTAGAGTTATAACAGTTGGAGAGTTTTCCTGATGATTCCCACTGACTTAAATTTCACAGGAGCTCATTCATACCTGATATTATTTTATTCGAGCCAGTTCACTGGGACATTCTCTGGTATGGAGGGATCATTGTCCAAACAAAGGCTGAACAGGTTAGAACTCTGCTTACTGAAGTTGTGAGAAATGTGAGGTGATTTCATGGGGGGACAAAAACAGATTCTTAAAGGGCTTGACAGGGTAAATGTTGAGAGCATATTTTCCCTCATGGGAGATTTTAGGATCAGATGGCATTGTCTCAGAGTAAAGAGGCACCAATTTCAGTCTGACATGAGAAGAAATCACTTAAGGTTGTGATTATTTCAAACTCCTTACCACAGAGAGCTATGGGAGCTGAGTCCTTGTGTACACATCAGGCGCAGATCGATTCTTGATCATTCAGGGAATCAACGGTGATGGGGACAGGGCAGAAAATTGGATGGAAGCAATCTCTGATTAACCATGATCCTATTGAATGATAGAGTAGGTTTGAGGGCCGTATGGCCTACCACTATTCCTAAATGCTGCCTTGATCCGTGACTTTAGTGCTGAAATTGGATACAGTTCATTCTTCTCCATCAGTGTAGAGAGACATACAATGTTGAATTTGTGAATTCAAGCTCCATGCAAAACACTTATCAATGGGCTTTATGCGTTACTTTGGTGCTACTTCTTGTGACAACGAAGGCAGTGACTCTCACATCATCTCTGGAATTCAACTCCTTTTATTTTTATAACACTGCAATTCTAATGAGTTCGGAGCTGAGCAGTCCTGCTCGAACTAAGACTGAACATCAATAAGCAGAAACTAATTGCAATTTGATCATACTATTGATCTCACTTTCCATCATTCTTTGACCGTTGAGACTAGGTTGATGCAGTATTAATACCATTATTACATTTGTCCTACTTTCTGTGAGCAGGACATAATCAGGACACTTTTTCCCTTTGTTGGGAACTGGCATTATTATTAACATATTGAGCAGGCTGGCTCGGGGTGCAGCTAGCTGTGGAGCACAAGTCTTTAGTCTGACAGCAGGGATGCCGTCAACATTCTCTGATTTTGCTTCATCTGGCACTTGCAGCCATTTCTTGGTTTAACCTGGAGTGAATGAACTATTCAAAAAACAAACCTGTGATATTCTGAGCCTCTGACCTGTTATTAAAGCCACTGTATTTATGTGGTGAGTCCAGCTGAGTTGCTAGGAGATTCAGTGATGGCAGTGCTGTTGAATGTCAAGGGGCGATGGTTAGATTGATTATGTCCGACATGAGACATGGCCTGGTGTTTCTGTGATGTGAATGTTACTTGCCATTTGTCGGCCTTAGCCCAGTTATTGTCCGGATCTTGTTGCATTTAGTATCCGAGGAGTCAATAAATGGCGCTGAACATTGTGAAATCATTGGTGAACTTCCCCACTTCTGACCTATAGATGGAGCGCATGTCATTGATGAAGCAGCTTGAAGATCAGGCTTCAGACACTACCCTGAGGAACTCCAGTACAGGTGTCCTGGAGCTGAGATGACTGACCGCTAACAACCACAACCATCTTCCTTTGTGCTAGGCGTGATTCAAGCAGAGAGTTGATCCCTGATATCGACAGATTCCAGTTTTGCTGGTTGATACCACATTTGTATGAATGTGGCCTTGCTTTTAAAGGCTGTCACTGCTTCCTCACTGCAGCAAGACTGCGGAGCTCTAATATGTCTTTACTCGATCTGTAGCGTCTGAAGTTTGGCATGTATCCTCTGCTGTGTTGAGGCTACACCAGATTAGTCCCACAGCTTGCTGGTATTGACAGAGTGAAGGTTGAAGGTTGTGGCTGAATATAGTTCAACAACTACTGTACCTCAGAGATGCCCTGTTTTGGGCTGAAACATCTGTTCTGAATCCGCGCCAGTCAGCACAGTTCTAGTGCTACCGAGAAAGAAAGAATGTCCCTCATCTGAACAGGGGTCTTTACCAACGGAGGGAACGCACCATAATCTTTGTTACCAATATTGTCGTGGAGTAGCATTGTAAAACTAGACAGTCCTGTCAGGGGACAACACAAAAAGCATCAAGAACCTGTGTATGCAAATTATGCCTCGATGGTATACGGCAGAAATTTTCAGCTAGTCACTTGTCTTTGATCTGTTCAACCATTCAACAGTTAAATTTTCCTTTCAGTAAACGCCATCATATCTGAAAATCACAAAATGTAGTTGGGCAGTTTAATGTAGTTTTCTTGTAGTAGTTTTCAATGTAGTTTAAAAAGAAGCAGCCCATTATTATTTCTCATGATCGACAAAGTATTTACGGAAAAAAAAAATCAAGAATTGCTGTAAACACTCAATGGGTCAGGCAGCGATTCTGAAAAGTAACAGACACATGTTTCAGGTTAATTACTTTTCATTGTAATAGCTTGTTTAGGCTATTTAAGGGAGCTGGGCTCGTCATCAATAAATCTTTAGTGGCGCAGTGGTCGTGTCACCGTCTCTGGGTGGGTTCAAATTCTACCTGCTCCAGAGGTGTGCAATCACATCACAGAATAGTTTGTTTGGAAAAGTCAAGGAAACCATTAAATTCTGTTTGCAACAATTGCTAAAGGTGTTTAACTGTGGACTGTAGGCCAAGGAAAGAAATTACTTTGAATCATATCACTATGTGTGAGTATATGTCTTTGCGAGAATAGACTAAAAGAGGGTTGCATTGTGAGGTAAACTTATGTCTGTATATGACACTATTTGACACTAAATGTGCCTTTGAGACTTCAGTATAGATGTGCATGAGCCATACTGCCTTTTTTGCATTGTATGGCAGGTCTGACTTAAAAAACTTAACATTTAATTCAGATATTTGAGTGTCTTGTCACTCTTTCTTGTAATTCTCATGTTCAAAGCACAAAGCAGCTTGTCAAAGGTAAGAAGACAAGATACAGCCATTAAAAAACATTTAAAGAAACAAGCTCAAGTAAACTTTTCCCTTGTCTTGTTTATCTTACCAACTGCAAGAAGTCCAATCTAAAAACTATGTCCTTGAACACTTGGAAAGTTCTGGTGGCATTATTATTATTTGAATGATTTGTACTTCTGAATATCTTGCTATGCTGAGATGACTGACCGCTGTGTGAAAATTCAACCACAGAATATCAGAAAGAAAACCAAAAATAACTGCATCTGACCACAAAAAGTCTTCCATTGTAGACCTCAGCTTTCCGTACATAGCAAAAGTTACCAACGGAATTTTTTTTTAAAATAAGCCAGAAATCCTACTACACAGAAACAATACATTACAGGCCATCTCCGATTACATATTCAGTTACCCTCACCAACAAAATGCCAATTAGATTATAAGCATCACATTCCATAATATGTTTTTAGGGTCATGAGTTATGCATTTCGCCCCCTCATGTAAAGAAGGTGGCTGATAGCAAGATTGAGGAATCAGATTTTAGATGTTTTTTTTTCTGAAGGACAGAAACGAACAATAGTTTATATTAATTTAAGTTAATTTAGCAAAAATGTAGGATCACGAGGTAGCAATTTCTGCAGCTAAATGTAAAGGGAACAAAACAGGTGTAAAGGAGTTGAGCGTTGGACAAAAGGGGAACACATACAGAAAATATGCTGAGTATGATAACAGATATAGGAGTACGAAGTCACGAAAAAACCTAGAGATGAAATTGTGTGTTTTGAGAATTATGTGCAGGCAATTAGGGAGACATGAAAGGTAAGAAAAATTTGCAAAATCTTGGGCAGCCAACAAGGACAGGATTGAAGTAATTGAGACAGAAAGCGACAAATGTGTGCAGGAGTGTTTCAGAGAGAGGAGCACATTTTAAATTCTTCCTTGGAGGGTGCTGAGTGTTGGAGTCAGATGTTGAAATGGGATGGAAAGTATATGGTGGCGTGCCTGTTACCTTTATGACTATCACCCATTAAGCCAGCGACAAAGTGAAAATTAGGCAGCTTTCAAACTTCAAAGCCAAATGAGAGCCAAAGTCTAGGCCCGAAACATCAGCCTTCCTGCTCCTCTGATGCTGCTTGGCCTGTTGTGTTCATCCAGCTCTACACTGTGTTATAGCAAATTAACCAAGCTCCTGACTGATGAATGTGCAGTGGAAAGAAAAATATACGCCTGATTTACTGATATCATTTGGAAATGCAGTTGTCAAAACCATGATAGGATAGTGCTACAGAAATGCACAAGACAGTGGAGAGATACTGGAAAACAGGTCAAAGATGGTACGAACAGAAAATGCTGGAATAGTTCAGCAAATCTAGCAGCATCTCTGGAGAGAAGAAAGGTTCGCATTTTGAGTTTAATAACTCCTGTTTGGAGTTCCTTCAGAAAATAAGAGCAGACTATTGTTAAGAGCACACAAGATAACTAGAAAGTGACCATTTACACGTGAATGAAGGAATTCAAAGCAGGAATTCTTTTTACATGCTGATCCATGTAGATCAGTTATCTTTAACCATTTTTAAGCAGAAGGTCATTTATTGAATTTAAATGCAATCCAGGATTTACCCCAAATACTGTAACAAATAAACAGTTTAATAATTTAAAAGTTAGATGATCTTATGTCATGATTAACTGATTGTGCCCACTAATTAAATCCTACTTCACTACATTCACATATATTAAGCCAGACACAAACATCATTTTAAAAGCTTTGAAGAAAGATGTTTCACCTCATTTTTCAAAAAGGCCCAAGTATTTCTGATTCCTAGTTAAGTTTTTCTTTACTCTTTATCAAAAGTAGGCTGACAATTCTGACAATTGGAATGTTACAACTAACCAACAAATAAAAGAGTAAGCAGATGAACATGAGGCACAATCAACTCAAGAGATGTCCATGATAAACAAAAAAATGTTCTACAGCATATGGAACAACAGAACAGGGCAGTGAAGCTTGAAAGTTGCGTATGTAATGAGAGAGCAGCTATATTTAGTATAGCGGAGAAGCCTGAGGATATACAAGGGCTTCATTCACCACCATATAAATTATTTAAAGATGAAAGAGAAAATAAATAGATGGGAGTGTTAACACTGTAAGCAAGGGAGAACTTGGTACTGATCAGATTTAATAGCTTCTGTTGACACAAGGTCCAAGTCAATTTGGGTGAGGCTTGCAGCACCAAGGGAAGGCAATTAATTACACCAACAAACCAACTAAGTAAGAAGAAAATTATGAGAGCTTTTTGATCAAATAAAAGGCTCAGCAATAAAAGCTCATTGGTAATACACTTTCTTGAGCCGACCACAAATTATGACAGCATCTACCAAAGCAGAGAGTTAACTCAATAATAGTATGGGGAGAGAAGTCTTGAACTTGTATGGAAACAGGAAACGAGTGCTGTACAATTGACACAGGGTCTACTTAAACTAGTCTCAGGTTAGTATCCCAGCAAATGAAATATCTCAGGCTGCAAAGAGGGCTTTAATATCAAAGCTGGAGGGAGAGTTCAGGTGATGTGATGAAAAAATCTGAAATAAATGACAGATTTCTGTAATTGTGACCATGAAATATGACATGCTTTTACACCAATGCTGTTCGGGTAGAAATTCCACTGTCCTTCGCCAGCTTTGCCTATTTTTGACTACAGACTCATGGGAATGCAAGAACCTTCATTTTCTTGTGAAATGACCAGCAAGTCTCTCATTTTCATCAAGATCACTTCATAATCATCAAATGAGCAAAAAAAACAAACAGATCGTTCCACAACAACCTAGGCACTGCAAGTGACAAAGGCACCAGTCAATCCTAGAGATGGTCTTCATTGCAGCTCTGTCACTAGATCTAAAACTTAGATTTTCATGTAAATATAACAACACTATGGGTGTATTTGTACCTCATGGACTGCAGAGGTTCAAGGAGACATTTTAGCATCACCTTCTCGAATGCAATTAGGGAAGATTGGCTTTTCCAAAATTCCTCACATCATTGAAGCAAATTTAAAAAAAGAGTAATGAATAACAAATTAGCTGAGGCAAACTGTGAAATCAGGTTAAAAGGTCTCAAATTAAACAAGCAATGGAGAAGACTGTAAAGAAGTATTTCACATTTCTCAATACCATTCATTTATGGAGTCCAGGAGAAAAGCAGTACCTAAACTGTGACTAAAGAGGTTAAGGTAGTATTTGAATAAGTAAAACAATAGGTCTGAGAATCAAGAAATGAAAACCAAAGAATGACCAAAAAAAAAGGAAAATCGATAAAACTGAGCTACCAATAGAATAAACAGATTACACAAATCAGTAAAACAAAATTACATTAACCCAGCCCTCTTGAGCCACTATTTTGTAAAATAATCTTTTGTAAATCTTATTGTAAATCCAAATCTACTAGCCACCCTCTTATTACCCAGCTAGATCCACAAAAAAGTCCAATGTATTTCGCAAACATAACTTCCATTTCATTAAACACTACTAATCGAGAAATTAAGAATTGGCAATTCGGGGAACTAATGTCAGTCATTTGGAAAATGATGGTATTTTTTATGAAGGCAGAGGTAAGAGGGCATTAAAATATGAGTCAACATTACTGGAAGGAAGGGAAACTGTGTTTTACAAATTTACTGTATCTTTTGTGGACATATTGGTAAAGTATACAGCGTCTATATAAAAAGGAACAGAAAGTAGCCAATTTAAGTTGGGTGCCTGAGAAGTTGAAACATGATAGATTATAATAGGGAATACAAAATGACAGACACAATAAACAAATATTTTGCACCTTCCTTCACATTAAAAAACACAAAATACAGTCACAAAAATTATGGGAAAGTAACTATGTTTTGAACCTGATTGGCTATATCCTTGAGTTCTAAATGAGGTGCCTGCAGATAAAATGAATGGTAATCATCTTCCAAAATTCACTAGATTGGAATTGATTTGACAAGTTTGATACAATTCTTGAGGATGTAACGGATTGTGCCAAAAAATGGATCCAATTCACATTAAACAGTTGGATTTTTAAATAAATTCAATAAGCTGCCTCACAGTGCTGGATAATGGTTCCTAGCTTTGAGAATAATATGTTAACATGGACAGAGCTAGCCGAAGAACAGTTAGTGGAAACAAATGGATCACATCAGGTTGACCGATTGTTACTGCTTAACTGTTGAAGGGATCAATACCTGAGCCACGGTTATTTACAATTTATGTTAATGATTTAACAAAGCAATAGAGACAGTTTCAGGGAGTGGGAAAGAAGGTTGAAAATATGTTATAATGTGTGTTTATTCACTTTGGTAGGAAGAAAGGAAAATCACAATATATTTCAATAGTTAGAAACTAATAAATGTTAGTGTTCTGAAAGACTTCAGTTCCCTTGCTCAGAAAATAAGAAAAGTTAAACTGTAGGCAAAGCAAGCATTTAAAAGGGAAATTGGTATATTAGCAGCTACTGCAAGCGATTTGGAAAATAAGCTCAAGAATATTTTTCTATAAATTAACAGGGCTTTTTTTTACATTATATCTGAAATACTGTACATGGTTCTCATTTCCAAACCTGATGAAGGATAAAATTGCCCTGGACAAGGTGCAACGAAGGTTCACTAAAAAAAACCCTGGAAGCTGAAGCTTGTCCTAATGCTAAATTTTGAGTAGAATGGATCTAACGCCTCTGGTATTTTGAATAATGTGAGGTAATTTCATTGAAAAGCTTAAAATTCTAGGCTTAAGATAGCTGAAAACTTATTAATTCCCCTGGATGAAGAATTGAAAATAAAGTATTTAGTCTCAGGATAAAGGGTCAGCCCTCTCAGACTGAGATGAAAATGTCTTCAATTTGTGGGCTGTGATAACTTTGAATGGACTACCCTAGAGGGCTACAGGTGTTAGTTTCTGAGTACGTTCCTGGTTGAAATTAATCGACTTTTGAACTTAAATTGAACATCGAGGGCCGAAGGGCCTGTACTGTGCTGTGCTGTAATGTTCCACGTGCTATGTTCTAAAGTAAACACAGTAAAACTTGTGTGTGACATTTCTTAAAATCGCAACACGCCAGGAAAGTTATAATTTTCCGGTACATCCAAAAATCTGATCGTAATTTGAAACCAGTGGGTGAACAAGTGTGATTTTAGACTATGATTCTATACATTGTTGATGTTCATAAAAATGCATGAGATTCCAGGTTACAGGTTTAATATCTTTAAAATAGAAAAATGCCATCAGGTCATGGAACTCTAAACTACAACTTAAATATTAAATAGTGAGCAGGAAATGCAACTTCATTTTCTGTTTAATGGCTGAACAGATTTAAAAATTGCAATGTTTTCCTCCTTCCACTCTTGATGGACCATAATCTATCAGAGGACTTGACTGGCAATTATGCATATGCTCATTGCACCATACCTGAGGGCTGGAAAACTAATTAGTAAACACCTGGTAAGATCTTCACATAATTTTCTTATCAATACAATAATCTAGCAGTGAACAAGCTCTTTCCAAACAGGCTTAGAATAACTGAACTGCAGCTTAAATTTGTCAGCAAAAACACTCAATTTAAAGAGATGGATTAAGCATGAATGAAATAAATGTAAATTACACTTGAGCAAAATCTTGATGAAATGTTGGGGAGGAAATACACATTGAAGTGTAAATTAATTGCAGTGGAAGGAGCAACCAGAAACAATTTTATTCATCATTTACATATTTACAACCTTGTGAGAGGCAACTGGTAAAAGAAAGCTGCTATGTGGTGACATAATGTGCTTTTTGATATGAAGTGCACAGGATGGAACTCTAATTAATTTAGTAGTGGGTTGCAATAAGAATAAATACATTATAAAATAATAAATCTATCACATTCGACCTGCGTTGTTTTTGTCAAGATTTAAACCTGATGTGTGATATTTGCTGTCTATCTAGATCACAAATTGACCTTTTCTTCAACCTGAAAAGCACTTGTACATCTCGAAACTTCTGTCAGGTAGTTTTCTGCATGTAAGTTCACTTCCAGCATAGATTTGTCACCATTGTCATGCAGCAGGAGCAGCAGATGAGATTTCAACAGACTTTTATGAATAGCTTCACTGCTTTCACAAGCCACACATGTTGTAATACTTAGTTTAACAACTGGTATTGATATACCAAATCCTTGTTATCCACGGCAGGCACAGATTTCCGACAGATTAAAAAATTACAAATGCTGCTCCTATGTAACTTTCCTAGGTGCCATGAATGACCATGAGATCAGACCAGATGAGCCAATGAGACAAAATAAAAGGTCTGGAGCTGACATCATGAGCGCACAGATCCACAGAGAGTCAGTCAGCAGATAACAAGGAGTGACTCAAAGCTTTTTTTTATAGTGGCTTGTTTCTACCTATTTTCAGTTCACTTCAAATGGTTGCTGTGCACCTAAACTTCATTAAAACAAATTGCAACATGCTGTGACATGTCGGCAGATAATCATAGCATATAATTTGATGCTTCTGGGCAAGCGTATTGGATAAGTTCCAATGCTACTAGGATGTCTGCCTACTGTGCATTGTAATGTCATCATTTTTTACATGAGATTAAGCATATTTTCACAAATGATAGTGTTGTAATCAGATCAGGTAGCAATCTGTATTTTCTACAACAGATCCATGCAAAAACTTCAGAGTCACATAAATGTTGAATATTGTATGTGCCACTGTATAATTCATTCTGACTAACTGGAAACACTGAATTTCAACCGGAAGCTCTGTGTCATTTGAACAGTCAAACTGTGGTCTGACAACTGAATGCACTGACCACACTGGCAAAAGCTGAAGTGCTTCAGCTTCGGGATCTCTTGGCTGACGTACCTCAAGCACTTCAGGAACTGAGAAAATATCCAGGCAAATGTGGTAATTTCAAAAACCACTGGCAGGATTAATGCATGGTATCACAAATATTTCAACAGTGTGTGGAATATTACTATTGAAGTATGAAAATAGATTTTAATTTTTGAATGTCCACATTTAAGATGAATGCAAAATGATTCCTGAATGATATTAATTGAAGTGGTTTTTTTTCAAAAGATCAAACATTTTGAAGCTGGACTTTAGAAATGTGGCGGTTGATCCATATAGAGGGACCACTTATGTTATTTCACATAAAATAGAATTTTAACAAATCTACATCTGACTTCACTGAGCCAGAAGTGAAATGGATTCTGTTCTGAGGAGCAAGGTGTGTGCGAGGCATGACTTTAACCAGTGGAGAGCTCAGCTACAAACACTTAAATTACTTCATTGTCACTGGGTCAAAATCCTGAAACTTCTTCCCTGATGGCACTGTGTGCCTAGTCCTCACAGATTCCAACAAACCAATAAAGCAGCTCACCACTACTTATTTGAAGGGCTACTCCCAAATGGTTAGAAATTACTGATGAGGGATTATCAACATGGTTTGGTGTGTGAGAAATTGTGTCTTACGAACTTGATTGAACATTTTGAAGAAGTAACAAAGAAGACTGATGAGGGCAGAGCGGTGGATGTGATCTGTATGAATTTCTGCCAAGACTTTGACAAGGTTCTTCATGGTAGACTCGTTAGCAAGTTAGGTCACACAGAATAGAGGGAGAACTAGCTCTTGGATACGGAACTGGGTCAAAGGTAGAAGACAGAGGGTGGTGGGGGGGGGGGGGGGTACTTTTTAGATTGAAGGCTGTGAACAGTGATGTTCCACAAGGTTCGGGGCTGGGTCCACTGCTTCTTGTCATTTATGTAAATGATTTGGATGTGTACGTAGGAAGTATGGTTACTAAGTCTGCAGATGACACCAAAATTGGAGGTGTAGTGGACAGCGAAGAAGGTTACTTCAAAGTACATTGGGATTTTGATCAGATAGACTAATGAGCTGAGGAATGGCAGAGAGTTTAATTTGAATAAGTGTGAGGTGTTGCCTTTTGGAAAGACAAATCAGAGCAGGACCTGTACACTTAACGGCAAAGTCCTGGGAGTATCATTGGACAAACAGTCCTCAGGGCGCAGGTTGATAGTTCCTGGAAAGTGGAGTCACAGGTAATCAAGAAAGTGGAGAGGGCATTTGATACGCTTGTCTTTATTGGTCAGTGCATTGAGTAATGGAGTTGAGAGGTTGTGCAGGGCACTGGTTTGGCCACTTTTGGAATATTGAATGAAATTCTGGTCTCCCTTATCTTGTGGGGTTGTTGAGAAACTTACAAGGGTTCAGAAAAGACTTACAAGGATGTTGCCAGGGTTTGAGCTGTAGTGTTTGAGCTGTAGGGAGAGGTTGGGGCTATTTTCCCTGGAGGGTTGGAGTTTGAGGAGTGACCTGATAGTGGTTTATAAAATCATGAGGAGCATGGATAGGGAACTGGCTAAGGTCTTTTCCCTGCGGCAGGGGCGGTGGGGGGGGGGGGGGGGGGGGGGGGGGGACCGGAATCCAAAACTAGAGGGCATAGGGTTTAAGATGAGAGTGGAGAGATTTAAAAGGGATCTCAGGGGAAATTTTACTACGCAGAGGTTGGTGCCTGTATGGAATGAACAGCCAGAGGAAGTGGTTGAGGCTGGTACATTTCCAACATTTGGAAGACATCTGGATGAGTACATAAATAGGAAGGTTGAGAGAGATATAGGCCAAATGCTGGCAAATGGGACTAGATTTATTTAGGATATCTGGTCGTCATGGATGAGTCTGACTGAAATGTCTGATTCTGTGCTGCATATTTCTATGACTCTGAATGAAGACTCCTGGTCGACAGGTAATTTGCCATTATCTGTTTGTTAGTATCAACATTTGGAGCTGTGGAGAAAAATCTGGGTGTATGAAAGGAAGAACCCCAAAATTTAGACATAAAAAAAATTGTGCAATGCACTGACATGTGAATTGTGATGAAAAGCAATAGATGCACAGCTGGCAGGTCCTCTATTGTTTGTCCAGAGCAGGAGTTTTAAAGTTCAAGTGTTTCTGAAAGATTGCCCATCAACTGACTTCTCTATGGAGCTAGCTGATGGGTCACATAGCACCTCATGAAGTTAAACACTTGGCCTATTCATCGAAAATGGTTCAGCATTTGCTGGAGCAGTGAAGACCGACAACATCAGAATTATTGCACAACAAAAACTTGGCCACTTCAGTCCATTTAAACAAAAAAAGGGCTTTGTAAAAATATATATTTGATTGACAGCTCCAACTGATTTCACGAGAAACCTGTTTAAATTTCCTCTATTTCATGCAAATGTTGTAACAATTTTTAATCTGATCTTATTCCAGTTAAAAAAAAGTCTAAAGTGGCCAGAGAGAGAGAGAGAGAAAGTTACAATGAATTAGCCTGCAAAAAATCAATAACAAACTGCTCCAAAAAGGTAAACATTCAGAAGGCCTGCAACCAATGCAGTTTGTGTTGCAGCCTTGCACCACAGGCCTGATTGTTTGTTCTTTTCTATCTTTAGAGATGGGATTAAAACTGTGGGTTTGTAGTACATCACTGAATTTGTTCAATTATCCATTTACTATTAATAAATCCTTTTGGCAGTTTTAGCTTATGACATTGCCGTGTAAAGTCAAGAGGATTACATGAAGGTGCATAATATAATGAGCAGTCCAAAGATTTTGTCAATGAACCTTGGGTTAATTGTCTGACTTAATCACTGAACAGTTTAATCAGTGGTCCTTCTGGAGTGCTGTGGAGACTAAGGGAGTGATCTATGACATTGATCTTCAAAAAGATATTGATGTAACAGATCTAGAAACAAAACATTGGCAACCAAAGAAAAATAGCAAAAGTATTTAATGGTGACCTCAATAAAGGCTGAAAAAGGAATTTCAATACATGCCTTTGTGGGACGAAAGAAAGGGAGGTGTAAGGAGGCCAACACTAAATTTAATATCAGTGCACAGGTTTGCAGGCAAACATAGAGCACATCTGATCCAGTTTTAACGACTAATGAAGTAAAACTAAATCATACAGCATGAAATAGTTGCCCACTGTAATATCAAGTTGTCAGTAATAGCAATACCAAAAAACAATAAACATGTTGAGCCATGGAAGAGATTGAAGTGGTGACAGAGGATATAGGATTAATGAAATATTTCAAAGTGAAGTACGTATCAATGAGGGTCAGAGTATCAGGATGGCTTCAAGTTCAAATAAATTAATCTAGAGTTATAAAGCTCCTTGTGAAGACAGATTTGTGAAGGTGGGGGTTCATAATTTTGAGCAGATATTGATATGGTGAGGCAGCTATAGAGGACACCAACACGGTTGGTTTGTTTTGATTTGCAACTCAAAGATGGAATTTTCTACCCTCTCATGTAGCATACTTTGAAATGGGAAAGACATTGTATTGGGAGGGATGGAGATAACCTTAATACCTTCCTGATTCTGCAAGGTCAAATCAGAATGGAAAGGATTGTCATCGGATTTCCTACTGTGTCACTGATTGCAGCCCTTTATTTGCCAATGAATGACCATTTAAGGATGCCATCCCACCACCATGAGTATTGAAACAGCTTTAGACAGGTATAAAGTTGAGTACATAACAGGCTAAAACTGTGTCCAGCTTCTCATCACTGAGGGCAGGCTCACTCAATGAAACACACTCAGTTAATGACACAGAGACTTGACATTCAGAGGGAGGGCGCACCTTAGCCAGCCTCTGCCTTTTCTGCTGATCCCAGTAAGCCTCTCTGTCCCTGACCAGCATCCTGTAAAACCATTACTCATATTATTTAGTCATGGCTTGGGTTATTCTTTGATCCTGTGACATCTGGTGCTTGTAGTTCCAGTAGTGCCTCTAGTGTTGCTTTCTCCAAATGAACACTGGTCTTGGATTGGAATCTCCACTCCAAAGGTCCCAATGCCAGTTGGAGGCTCACTATTGCCTTGTCACTGCCAGAATGGCTCGATGGCAGGCGTGACTGAATTGAGTCCAGAAGCGAGCAAGACCCTCAAAATGTCAACAATATTCAAGCCTTAGATTCTATCAGACAGAATTTCCGAGGAATGGCATTCACACACTGATTTCAACTCCATTCCCTTTTGATGTAACAAAGGAGCTCGCCATTTCTTATGGGAGATTCGGTTAGGGCTCCTTCGGAAATGCAAAGCAGGAGTTTTGTTTTGACAAATCTCTCGACAGGCAGAATAATTAGGGGAAGGCAAACTGTGTCCCATTTTTCACAGGAGTCCATTGCTATATTGTGTGATTCGAAAGTCCTGCATAACAGACAGCCACTTTGACAACTCCGATGAAAGGATAATTATGGAAAGTATGTTTGATGGTTAGGTGCCAGCTGCACAGAATGCCAGGTGGTTAAGGGTAGACTGTCAATTGGAGAGGGGTAGGATTCCAGGGTAGTGGGGTGCCGAGGAGGCAGGACACTGAGTGACTTACTTGTCAATGGGGAGGGGGCCATGAGGGAAGGGTGCCATGGCAAATGTGGCAAAGGGGTCAGGTAAGCACTACAATATTTAAGGTAGGCCAGGGTGGATGTACGATATAAGGTCTGGCAGGAGAGGTGGTGAAATAACTCCACAGAAGTACACCATCATCAAATCACTCTTTACTTACACATGGAGCGTCCTTGACACTGATCCATCTCCCAGAGTGAAAAGGGTGTCTGACACTCCAGTTCTTACCTGTCAGCCAGGCATCCCTGATTGGGGCAGTTAATCTGGTCAAATCAAGGAACTGATGTTCGGAGGTCCATCTGGCTGGCCTCATTACAATCAGGGCAAATGGGGAGGGGGCTGTCAGGGTCCAATGGTAGTGGGACCGTGACGTTTCTCAAAGGATTTGGGGGTGTGCAGGGTGTAGTGTCAGGTCTAGCAGAGAGGGTGTCAAGTCCAGCAACAGGGGAAAGGGTCTTTGGTCCTCGAGAGGGTGATGGTGATGTCAGCATTGAGTAGGGAGAGGTATCAGGTCCCAGCTTGATGAGAAGTGCCCAGGACATGAGAGGGTGTCTTCCAGGTCCACTGTTGGGGTCTTGTGTGTCAGGAGAAAAGGAATGCATCCGGGTCAGGGTCTGGGGGCAGTAAGATGCTGGGGGAGGTGTAGTTGCGACCTGTGCTAAGTTGGGGTGTCAGTCTAATAGTTACTCAGGAGTTAGACTGTGTTTTTAACAGTCTACTTTTCTTCCTTAGCAACCAAATACTTAACTGCAATAGAACCCTTTGAATGAAGTGGAGTGTTCTAGAGGGTTGCAGGCATTGAGGAATTGACCAGCACATTCTTCAATTTCTCAGGCAATTCTTTCACAGTTTGTTGGGGATTCCAATGGATCCCCGTGCAGCAAATTCCATCTCTGCCGCAGATAGATTTTTCCGATCATTGGAAAATCCAGGCCTCAGTAATGATAGAAAAGTCACGCAGCTCAGTTTCGTTGCACTTTAGCGAGGATGAGTAATGAAGAAGCATGATCCAAACCTTCATCACTGGTTGAAGAATAATTAATGTAGAACTAAGATGTCTCCTTACCTTGGACTGTGACCATTGAATTTGTCATGAGTATTAAATCAGCTAGCCTCAGGCAAGAAATGAGAAGAAATCAGAGTCTTTAAACATCATCTTGTTTACACTAAGTACAGATTGCAAAAAAAAGTAATCCATATCATGCAGATTACCTTATTCAAAAAGATTCAGATGGATATCTGATCACGGATTTGATTGAGAGATACAAAGATTAGTATAAGCAGAGATAACTAAATCTTTCATGAAACTCAATATCCTTCGTACCAAGAAACTTAATCTGCAGTCAGTGATCAGGTAGGATTGAATAATGGACAAATATGGATCAACAGATATTCTGCAGTTATGCTTACTTACTGTTTGAGGGTGAAGAAACAATTTTGAGCAGGTTTACCCCAGGATTAAATAGAATACAGTCGATGACTGAGCAAAAACAGAAGGTGCTGGAGAAATGCAGCAGATTATTTTCTCTCAAGAGATGCTGGTCCACCTGCTGTGTTTTTCCTGTACTTTATTTTTATTTCAGATTTCCAGCATCTGTAGTGTTGTGCTTTTCTGTGATTTGACAGGTTGTACATTGTTCCAAGAAGTTATGGTCTCAGTTGGTCATCTACGTCTTTCCAGCTTTTCCATTTACATTTTTTTTCCATTTTTTTTAATTTCCTCCCCAACTTTGGGAAACATTATTAAATTGAGTGTAGCAAAAGAAACATTGCAAGTACTATGATCCAATAAAGTAGCAGAGAGTTGGGCTTGCACTATGATTAATCCAAATAATGATGTTCAACAAAATGCAAGTTTGCAGAGTGTGTCAGAATCTCTCTTAGTCTTCACTCTCTTGCTTGACTTTTCAACAAACGTTTAGGATAAGATCACATGGCTTTAATCAAGCGGTAACTGTCGATAACTTCAATATCATATTCCTTTGTGATGCATGCAGATTGTCTAAAGGTGGTGACCCAGCCTGGTGCAAATGTCCCTCCTGAGAGATAACTTCACTGTGTTCCAGTAAACTCATTTTGATTCATGAAATCACAAGTACAAGACCTACATTTTGAGAGGTGGTAATTTTAATATGTGCCTCAATTCAATGTAAAAATAGATTTTTATTGGTCACTACTCAAAGATATTGCGATCTATTCAGACACTCAGGCAACAGTTGTGATCCATTATCATCTCTCTCAATGTTTTGCTTAAATGGATCAGAAACAGGGCATGCTTTCATCCAGCACTCACAATGTTACCAGTGGTCAATACCTCACCAGAGATCTAAAAGGTGCAGCATGTCCCTGTTTTCAAGTGCAATTTCACCAGTGGTGACCAGTCTCTTTGCCACATGGTGAGTCATGGCAGCTTCCTTCTGAGCTTGGAAATGGGTCATGTGGGCATCCCATCTAACACTTTTATTTGCAGGGGGAAGCCGCAAGTGGTGATGAACACCCATACAGCAAAACACAAACCAACACTCACTAACTCACTAACTGTGGCATACCTGAGTGACCCCAGTGAACGTCAACGACAGTCACCATATGCTGAATGGAGCATTACCATTAAGTCCTTACAGCTGGGTGTAGCAATTAACTCCTTAATAGGTGTGCCAAAAATGTAGTCTCACAGTTTACCAAATGATCAGGATGGCACTGTCCACCTCTTTCCAGCTCTTGATTGGCACCCCTACCATCCTGACAAAACTGAGCTCAAGGAGAGTGTAATAAGAACTGGAGCCAACAATCAATGAAGCAGGAGAATCTTTAAAATGGTACAAAGTACCTCACCAAATATAGAATCAATAATTTGCATTTGCACCACCTCTCCTACTCCTATACCACCACCACCCCGACCCCGGCCCCTGTCAAGTTTACCTGCACTTGCAGAGGAAGGGAAGAGTTGCTGAATATTTAGTGGCTGGAAGTGGGGGAGCCCAGACAACCATCAGAGCTTCAAGCATTTCCATTTGTGATTAAAACAAAATATAAACATTGGTGGGGTAGATTAATTTATGACAGAAACTACATATGGAGTGCGACGATCTTGTGGCTTTGACAGGTATATTTTGTCTTGGTTTCTGTTTACTGAGAGATTGAACGAGAGGTGCCAAGTTGTCTGTAAACAGCTTGTGAGGCATTGGACTTTTTTTTCCCACTCAAGAGAGCAGCATGCAAAACATGAGGCACAACAATCCACACTTTGTGTACTTTTTTTGGTGAATACTGGTGAGAATGACTTACTTGTGGTAAGTGACATAAACATTGTGCACTGTAATATCACAGAAAAATATCAACATTTGTTGCAATGCACTACTTTCACAGAAAGAGAGATGGAGTCTCAAAGCATCTTCAGTCTGCTTTCAAAACAACGCTGCCAGCAAAGTCTATCAGCATTCATGCATTCGAGGGATACGGGTAATATTTCCCCAAAGTCGCCATTCGAATGGTCACACAACAATTTGTAAAGGTCACTCATTTAGGTCAGACCAGAAATTCCCAGTGTAATGTCATTGATCAATTTTCAGATGGGCTGCCCATGGAAAAAGAAGCAGTGCTCAACTTTGGGAATCAATAGGCAGCCAAATTGCTGTGCACTTTTGAAAACAATTTTGAGAATGGGAGGCTATAATCTATTCGTATTATCACTGGACTATAAATCCAGACACCCAGGGAATGTTCCAGGGACATAGCTTCGAATCCTGCCAAGGCAGATGGTGGAATTTGCATGCAGTAATAAGTCTGGAATTAAGAATCTGATGATGACAATGAACTGATCGTCAGGAAAAAAAAAACTAGTTCACTAATGTTCTTTAGAGAAGGAAACTGGCATCCTCACCGGGCCTGTCCTGTGTTTGTCTCCATACCACATAGCAATGTGGTTGACTTGTAACTGCCCTCTGCCGAGCCGGCAAGACTTCATCCCGTGAATGAATACAAAGAAAATAATCTTGGAAATCTCCACAATGAAACAAACAATCAGCATTGTTTCTGTGCAGATTTAATGTTGGTAGAACTTTTAATCTCAAAGAGTAGTGATTTTCTGTGACACAAATCTGAAGGGAAAATTCACATCCAATGGCACAGGATTGTTAACTTCTTTGCATGAGATCAGTATTCTGATGGAGCAAAGTAGGATATTGTGATCTCACACAAGGTTTGAACAAAAAATTGCTTCACCCATGGATGTGAAGTGAAGGCAACCTGAAGGGCAATAATGCAATCTGAATGGCACACAATAAAGGCTTTGCAAGCTTCTTGTCTGAGAATCACAGAATCAAGTTTGAAGCGAAACAAGTTTGTTAGAAAATCCCTGAAAAAAAAGTCATGTAACTATGTCAATCAGCATGATTCAGTGACAGAGACATGATTGAATTCCCTGTGTGGTACTGCTGAGTCAACATCTTCAAAGCCTGATATGCATCCTATGCTGAACTTACCTGGCAGTTTTGTCACAGTTGGTAGTCATAATTTTGGCAGCAATAGTGTTAGATCAATTTACTGTTGCTCATGCTTTGTACTGTCACTTCAAATACCGGGTGCCCTCTTGCTAAAATCAACAGAGTCGAGGTTGTAATGTAAATTGTCAGCACTATTAGTGATGGTGAGCTCTGGCTGCTATTTCTTCCAACCACCAAAAGCATGAACAAATGTGATTTCAGAACTAAATTCCACCAAGAGATTTTCAGCCATTGATTAAAAGAAAATCTTTGAATTGCCATAAAAACTTTGTCTGAGATTTTGCAACCAAATTTTGAATGCAGAAAATGTTTTATTTTCCCTTTTCCCAACAAAGCAGTTGCACAAAAAATAAATGAGCCAACTCCACAGAAACAGCAACAAAGATAAAACTGAACAGCTTTGATTCAATATAATTACGCAGAACTGAAAAGCAATAAGAAAATTCTCAAAATTCAGAGACCAAAGATTGACATGGCTTTTTGGCTAGTCAGTCAAATTCTCTGTGTTTGACATTATTACAGATCATCCACCCAGCTCTCAAGTATTTATTTTCTGCTGACGTCCACATATAAACATTAATACTGACTTCAAGTAGCACAGTAACTTGACAGTATCTGAGAAGAACAAGGAAACATTCAATGACATGCTTGCTACTCCCTTTAAAAAAAAGCAGGACTCCTCATTCTAGAGGATGATGGATGGCAAGGAGCATAAAAAGCAAAGTTTATGCTTGAAACCAGGAGCAAAATACTGCAAAGAGTGTTGAGGAAAACAGAAAAACATAGGATTTTGATTGAAAAGAAAATTAGGCAAGAAAAGCAATACTAGGTGATAGAGAAATCCAGCAGGTCTGGCAGCATCTGTGGAGACAGAAGCAGAGTTAACTTTGTTTAGAGTTGAGCATGACTCTTCTGTGAGATTGAGGACACGCAGAAAAGGCATGGGTTTTGTGCATTTGCGGGGATAGACGGTGCAGCAAGTGGAACAGAGAGACAACTAAGGGAAAAGGTTAAGGGAGATTCGAGATTTAAGACATTATAAAACAAAAGACAAAGGCAGTGGTGACTGTTAAGGTCTGAAACCATGGCAATCCCACCATGAGAATGCTGAGCTCAGAGACTGTGAGGGCACTTGAACATGGAGGTGTTTTCTTGGTCTTGCACAGCAGTGAGGAATTAACAAGACCGAAGTCAGCAGGTCCATATGGGTGGAGATTATGCTCCTCTGCTCAATCAGGATATGATAATATTTTACTTGTTCATAATCAAATGCAATCTCTGGCTCTCTCTATTGGTAGCCAGAACAGCTCCAGGAGTTGCCTCCATTGTGCTAGTGCTCTCTGAAAAGGGAAGAACCATTCAGCTGAGCAAAATGTTGGAGATGCAGAGGATGCTCTTGCTCTTGCTGGAGTGCAAGGAAAGTTTACCAGGCTGATTCTGGGGATGGCAGGTCTGGCATACGAGGAGAGATTGACTAGGTGGGGATTGTTTTCACTAGCGTTCAGACGAATGAGGGGGGTATCTCAGAGACTTATAACATTCCAACAGGACTAGACAGGGTCAATGCAGGGAGGATGTTCCTGATGGTGGATGTATCCAGAGCCAGGGGTCACAATGTGAGGATTTGGGGTAGATGAGGAGACATTTCTTAACCCACAAAGTGATGAGTCTGTGGAATTCTTTACCACAGGAAGTAATTGATGCCAAAACAGTGAATGTATTCATTAGGTGTATCGATATAGCACTGGGGGCGAATGGGCAAAGCTTTGAGGAGAAAGCAAGGGTTAGCTATTGAGTTGAATGATCAGCCATGATGATGATGAACGGCAGAGCAGACTGGAAGGGCCGAATGCCTTCCTCCTGCTCCTATTAGCTATGTTTCTATGTTATATAAATAGGGTTTAAATCACTTCAAGTGGCTGTTTGTATCAATGGTACACACATCAGAGCCCCTTCCAAACTCACACCTGTTAAAATGCCGGCAACACTGGGGAGACATTGCCTAGTGGTTGTTAGAGTTTTAATCCAGAAACTCATCTGGTATTCTGGGACACAAGTTCAAATCTCGCCATGACAGATGGTAGAAATTTATTTCAATAAAGAATCTGGAATTAAGGGTATACCGATGGCTAAAAAGCCATTGCTGATTGTTGGGGGAGCGGGGGGGAAAAACATCAGCTCACTTATGTCCTTTAGGGAAGTTAATCTGCCATCCTTATCTGGTCTGGCCAACATGCAACTCCAGCCCCACAGCGCTGTGGCTGACTCTCAACTACCCTCTGGGAAATTAGGGACAGGCAATAAATGCCGGCCCAGCCACAAACATTCAAATCCCGTGAGTGAATGAAGAACAAAGGGTTGTGCTGAGGAGCTAGTCCAACAGGCTGTCCCCAACTATTTCCTTGCTACCAGCCGCCTCAAACCTGTCTCTGCCGAAAACCAGCCCAGAGAATGATCATGGAAAATTATTCAAAGTCATTACATTTGTAAATATGTTATGGAGAAAAAATGTAATTAAGAAAATGGCGGGTCTTTTGAAAAACCAAAACGGTAACTTGAGAGTTGGGGCAGAAGATGTATTTGTGTCAGCCAACTTATAGTCCTACAAGTTTATTTAAAACCACGTGTTTTTGGAGCGTACTTGACAAAGGAGCAGTGCCCTGAGCGTTTGTAATTTTAAATAAACCCGTTGGACTATAACCTGACGTTATATATGACTTCTGCCTTTGTCCACCCTCGTCCAACACCAGCACCTCCACATCATGAATCAACCAAAGAAGGGGATAATGCAGGCCTTGCCTGTAATGAGCTCTGCATATACATTTCTCTTTAGCTGCATGGATGAGTTACTGGTGGCAGTTTGTATTTGAAAACAAAATAAAAAAGCAGGCCAAACAGGGGTGTTTGTGCTGCAGTGGTCATGTCCATCTCTCAGAGCCAGAAGGCCTGGGTTGAAGTTTCACTTGCTCCAGATGTATATCAGAGCATTTCTGGACAGGTTGATTTCAAGAAAATGAAGGAGAGCCAGGGATGTGTCTGCGTAATTATCCATCCCAAACTGGGGCCAGCCTATGTAGGGCATGAGTAGTGGCTCTATTTTAGTAAACAACTATAAATGATGTTCCTTTCCAGTGTCGCTTCCTGAGTTATTATATACAAACAATGGAAGAACTTCATAGTTGGAGCTATAGAACATAAAACATAGAACATTCCATGCAATCTTTAACGTCCAGAGCAGCCTACCATTTGAAACCTTATCAGAGGCCTCCCTCTCCCTCTGCTCCCATTCCTCCCCTTGAGGGACAATTGGGAATGTGCCAAACAAAGTCACATCTTATCCTTTGATCTCTACCTCCCTCCAGCTATTGTTGGAGAACCAAATGCCGTAGCTATTAGGAAGCTTGGTGATCTTACTAGATGAATAAATTAAGATGGGCTGAATGATGTTTCTTTGCTGATTCAAACTTGTTTGGTGGATATGAGGGGGAAATTTAGATCTTCAAGTGGAAAGGGATAAATGATAACTCCATGCGAAAAACAACTTAGAGGCTCTAGTCAGTAGGGTCTCTGACAGAATCTGCACAAACAGGGCAGAACGTTGATGAAAACTTTCTGAAAAGGCCTTGGAAAAGACAGGGTATTTCAGACATTGATAATAGGAAGCCAGCAACATCCTGGGTGAGACTGATTATTTCGTCCCAGGCTCGGTGAAGGAGACTTTAACATTTTATCCTGTGATACAGAAGAGGCATCTGTTTGTTTGATGTGGATAAAGGAAGATTGGAAAGTGGATAATGAGATGTTAATTGCACAATGATGATCAACTTTCCTGTATGTACCAGAGTTTTGCTTTGGTCCAATAGCTGAGGCAGATCTCTCCTGTGATGTTCAAATAAAATGCTTGTAAAAATTTATACTAAATCTCCTGCAGTTGATTATTTAAAAATCAAAACAATGGTGGATAATATAACAGCACTTCAAAATTAATTTATTGGTCATGACATAACTTGTGGTGTCCCGAGGACATGGGATGTGTATGAATATTCAAGTTTTCCCAAGTTCTTTCTTCACAAAATTGTAGATGTTTGTTATGTTGACTTTGGACAGCTCATGCTCATCAGTGACTGGTCATTGACAATCAGACATGGTTGACTGACAAGTCATGGTGCAGTCATAACTGGGAGCCTGGAAGGAATGTGAAATGAGCCAGCAGAGTGAAAGTTCAGCAGCAAAATTCACATTGGAGTCTATTTTTACACAATGTTGTTAGCATATTGATCTGAAGCAGATCAGGGCCACTGCATTGGATAGGGTGTTTCAGATACAAGATTTTGCATAAAGCAATTTGAGATGCTACACTTGAGAAATTGGAGGGCAATATCATAAAAAAAAAAACCCTTGATGAGTCAAGCACCTTTTAAAAAAAACTCATTTACTTAAAGCCATCATTGACAAATCTGATGAGTTTAATGATCCATGAATCCCAAAATAAAAATGTTATTCTTTTGCCAAATAGGCTTCATCAACAGAATGTCAACTTTCCGTTGAAAGAAAGGAATTAGCAAGGTTTAAATTATTTAGCTTTAAAACATAAAAATACGGTTGACTGAATAACCAATAAAACAGGAAGTATTGGATATATGTACCATCCAACTAACCTCCAAATCCAACGCATCATCCTCTGACATTTCCGCCAACTGCAATCTGACCCTACCACCAAAGACATTTTTTCCTTCCCTGCCCTTATGCGCTTTCCAGAGGGACCACTCTCTCTGTGAATCCCTTGTCCGCTCTACTCTCCCTTCCAGCCCCACTACCCCGCGTACTTTTCTCTGCAACCGAAGCAAGTGCTCCCTATTTATTTCAGAATCCCCTTTCCCTCCCCCATTTCTGAAGAAGGGTCTCGACCTGAAACGTGAACTTTGCTGCTCCTCTGATGCTGCTCGGCCTGCTGTGTTCATCCAGCTTCACATTGTGTTATCTCAGATTCTCCAGCATCAGCAGTTGCTAGTATCTCTGCAAGCATTGGATATACTCAGCATGGCAGACAGCATTTGTGGAGCAATAAAAATAGTTAACATTTTGAGTCCCAGAGACTTCTTCAGAACAAAACAGGCTGGAAAATGTTGGAGTATGTGTCATTGACCAATAGGGAGAACGAGTAAGTCGAAGAGATGATGAGCATTCTCAGAGAAAAAGGCAAACTGAGTGGTAATATATTCCCAAATCACCCCGCTCAGAAATGTAATAACACACCTCTGGAGCAGGTGGGACTTGAAACTGGGCCTCTGTAGCTTAAAGATAGGGAGACCACCACTGTACCACAGGGTCCTTCTGCGGTAACAGTAGCAAAGGATTGATCTCAACGCAAAACACTCGTTGATTTTAACTGCATGGAGTTAAAAGAAAGTTCACTTTTGATGGTTTACATTGTCCATAATGGGTTTTGCAAGTACGTAAGGAACTGTCTACATGGGTTTTTACTGGTGGTAGATAGTAGTTTTAAGAAAAAAATGTGAAAAGTCGTAGTGACTTGTGGTGCGGTGGGGGGACGGTCACTCAGCTCTATGCAATGACACTTCTGGTTAGAGAAGCGAAGAAAATGGTGGCTCTTGTGGTACAACGGCCGTATCCCGACATTTGAGCCGAGAAGCTGGGATTCCGAACAAACTTATTCCAAAGGTGCGCAATAGGTGCACTTCTAGAAGAGATTGTTTAGAAAATAGTCTTTCTTTTTAAAAAATGTAGCAAACTCAAGCAAACCAGACAGAAGGGGAGAGGGGTACAAGGGGTGTAAACAAAACAGAAAACAGTGTTCACGATCTGAAGTTGTTGAACTTCATGTTGAATCCTGAAGGCAGTGTCCCTTGAAAATGAGGTGCTGCTCCTCCAGCTTGTGTTGGGCTTCACTGGAGCACTGCAGCGGGACGAGGCCACAAATCATAGAACCCCTCCAGTGCAGAAGCAGCCCCTTCAGCCCAACAAGTCCACATCCACTGATAGAGCATCCTACCTGACCCATCCCCCAATACCCCACCTAATCTACACATCCCTGAATACTATAGGAAACTTATCACAACCAGTCCACCTCACCTGCACATCTTTGGACTGCGGGAGGAAACCAAAGCACACCCACGCAGACACAGGGAGAACATGCAAACTCCACACAGTCACCTAAGACTGGGTTCGAACCCGGGTCCCTGGTGCTCTGAGGCAGCAGCGCTAACCACTAAGCCACCATGCCGCCCTAAAAAATGAATGTTCAGGAAACCCAGTCGACAGGATATGAGCAAAGAGGCCAGCGAACACATTGAAATGGTGAGTATCTCGAGCATCAGTGATATGGACAGAGCAGCTGTGCTCTGCAAAGCGATCACCTAGTCTGTGTTTGGTCTCAAGCTCACTTCACAGATGTTTCAACAGTTGTTCCTGTTACATTTCCCAGTCAACTGTCATCACTGGCACCCAAAGACATCCATACAGCCGGGGAGTTTCCAGATTGTTTACACTTATTGATCATTAGAAAAGAAGAATACATTTTCATTATAAAGTATCTTTCATAATTTCAAGACATCCCAAAGCATTTTACAGTCAATGAATTTAAAAATTAGTCCCTGCGAATATAATTGTTGGCATCAAGATTCTGATGTTCAGACACTGAGACTGACTGAAAAAATTGTTAAAATTACATTACTGTGAGATGTAATTACTGAATTTATTTTTTTTCTCAGCTGTGAACATTGTAATTCTTGGAGATAATTATTTTCACCTCATATAGGGAGGAGATGGTCCAGCAATGGATGAGAAATTCTGAAAAAGAAATAATGGTAAAGCTTAGATAACAAGGTGTCGAGCTGCCTGAACACAGCAGGCCAAGCAGCATCAGAGGAGCAGGAAAGCTGATGTTTCAGATCGAGACCCTTCAGTGCTCATTGGAACTTTCCTGCAAATTTGATAAAAATTCAAATACGTGCACAAGGCTCCTCTGTAAACCGTACAAAACCAGCATCTTGCGCGTGGGCACTCAATCAGATTTCCTAAAAGTCTGATGTTCCTTGCCACAGAAAGTTACGTTGTCTATACAGTCTCTGAATAGTTGAAGGTGTATCCCAAACGATAGGCATTGGGACTCCTCACAAATCCCGTCTGTCAATTCCATGGGAATTTTTTGGAAAGTTTAAATATCTGAGAGTTAATTGCCCTACTTCCAGAGCCCTCTGAACAAGTCTTCAATTCTGATTTGGATATGGAGAATACAGAGGAATCTCACTTGTTTAGAGAATTCCCCAGGAAATGTTAGAATGGTAAAAAAAAATGAATAACTCCTCAATAACTGACTCTTCTATGGAGCCCTTCAACATCTACCCTCCACTCTGATCTCCCACTTCCCTATCATTCAACTATGCCCAAAGCTCCAAAGAGTACACACCCACAGGAAAACAACTATGCCTCGAGTCCTACAACCACATCCACTGAACTCCAACTGTATACCATGGATATACTCCTGACACAATAAAAACTATCACACTGAATATTTAACCTGCAACTCTTCCATTTGCACCATCCAGCACCCTGTCCTGAACTGATTACCTCCCTGACCCAACAAACGCCTGATCCCTTGGCTACATTCCTGATGTCTAAACGACCTGCATGACTCCCTGACTGATGAGCCCAAACATACACCAGACCCAACCCAACAAACACTATCACTTGACTATCTCCCTGCTCACCCAAAGAACCACAAAGCGATCTAAGAATGCCTCCAACATCTATCTGTTGACCTCTAACAACAGCAATCTCACTATCTAATAACCATCGATGGCCCCTGGTGACTTAACTACACCCCCAACATAATTCAACTAATCCCTGTTCCAACCTGACAACACCCCAACCAAATTACTATCCTCCCATCATCGATTTACAACTCTTTCTCATCCCTTCACTTCATGTCCTCTTCTTTCTCCAATTACAGCTGGTCTTCCAACTTTGCCCCACCCCCTAACAATCCCATTGACCTGATGTGACTACCTTATACCTGACTACTCCCAAACTTCTATCCTTTTCTTACCCATCTATCATCCTCGCCTTTCATACTCCTCAGATGCCACTTGTTGCCCAATCACCCACTGCCTTATTCCCTTACAAACTTGTTTTACATGCTTAACCCATCTCTGTAGCTTCTGAAAGAGGATTTGCGCATTTAAACTGTGTTTCCTTCTTAGAATATGGCGGCTAAGAATGTAGGAGCTGCAACAAGACACTCACTCCCTTGGGCTTGCTCCACCACTCTAGAACATGTCTGATCATCCACCTCAAAATTATTTCTGCACATTGGGCTATAACAGGTTATTAAAGCAAAATCCACAGCAATTGTTTTCAAACATTTCTGGTTGGGGAACTAAATGTAATGGTATGCGAACTTCCAAAGTTATGTTTTCAACTATATAATGGAAAGCAAGATGGATTCTTCTCGACACACATCTGGTTCAACAATGTCCTTATTTGTTCGGGCCTATATCTGGCCCAAGACACTTAGAATTCGATTCTTAACTGCCTTTTGAAATGATCTAGCAAATGGCTCACTTGCATCAAACTGTTCCAAAAGTAGTCAAATAAAAACAAAAAGTGCTTCCCCGGCCTAGGCACTGCAAATGACAATGACACACCATCCTCACTAACTTCAGCCAACCTGCATGGAAAATGGGAAAGTTCTCTCTAACAAAGACTTAAAATCCCACAAATTCTTGAGGGCAAACCCAGGCACCAAAACCTGCTAATGACTGATAATGACCTCCCTCCCTCCCTCAGATGATACATCAGTACTTCCGTATGACAAACGTGTTTTGGAAGAAGCAATGAGGGGCCAAAGGCAGACAATGCATTCAGGTTGGGCAATGTTCATAACAATCACCAAGACTGACTCAATAGCCACACTACTGAATGACTATCCACGTCCTGAAGGACTCTTCTGCAATACTGGACCTGAGGCTGATGGTATGAAGACAGACAAGAGCAAAAGAAAACTGACTTGGTCCTCACCAAACAATCTATGACAGATGCAGCTGTCCATAACACTGTTGGTAAGAGTGACCACCATATAGTCTCTGTTCATACTGAGGACACCCACCTTCATTTCATGAAACTTCACAATTTTTCTAAACGCAAGTGATTTAGAATAAAACTAGCAGCTCAAAGCTGAAGTAACTGGAGGAATTGTGGGCCTTCAGCAGGCACTGCACAATATAACCTCTGAATCTGTAATCACGCTGCATGGCATATTTCTCCTTCTAACATCTCCTTCAAATCCTACTTCAAATGTATGATGTAGCCAAGTATACTTGCAACTGTACCAGGAATTCCCAAGATTGAGATACCCAGTAAGACTACAAAACAAAGCTATATGCATGTAAAGCATGTGAAATAGCATTGTGTGGACTGTATTAAAAGATGCCACAGTCAGTGTATTCAACTGAAGCTTTCCATGACCAACAGTTAACAATGAATGGTGGCAGATAATCAAACAGCTAATGTGATAGGTCTCAAGGAAAATACCCTACATTAGTGTTGGCACAGAGGAAGTAAGTCCAAAAGGCATTCATCTTCACCCGGAAGTCCAAGTAGATGATCAGTAAGGGCCCCATTGAAAGGTCCCCAACACCATACAAGACAATTATCAGCCAGTTCGATTCACTCCACACAAGCTTTGTCACCTGACAAAGGAACAGCACTCCAAACGCTTGTCACTTCAAATAAATTTGTTGGACCATAACATGGTGTCATGTGGTTTCTGACTTTGTCCACCCAAGGTCAACACCAGCATTTCCACATCATGGATAGAAGAAAGGCAATGGATCCAAACAAATCCTGGCTGTAGCATTGAAGATGATGCTGTTGAGTTTGTTTTTATTCCAGTACATTTACAACACAAACATGACCTGACAAAGTGTATCATCATTCAAGTATAATTTGATTTACAAAAGCAGGATAAATCCAGCCTGGTCAATTACCGTTCTGTCAACCTGCAGTCAATCATCAGTAAAATAATAGAAGGTACAATAGTTGTTGCTGTTGTAGACAGTGCTATCAAGCACTACCTTATCAGCAATAATCAAGTTATTGATCCTTCATTTAATTTCCACCTGTACCGATTAGATTCAGCCTTCATTACAGCTTGAGAAATTCCACCAGTAAAATCCCTGCCTCATGACCAACATCTACGCAAGTTGGCGTCTCATGGAAAACCATCCAGTCGCTTGGCTGAGGTCAATTCTAACAATATTTAAAATGCTCAACATGATCCAGGCATCCAACTTGACTGGCACCCCAACACCTTATGCACACCATCCACTATGACTGCAGTGCGTACCATCTGCAAGATGCAGAACTGCAAAGTGGAAATCTTTTTACAGCAGCACTATTCAAATTCCAACTTCTACTGCCTACAAGAATGAAGGCAGGAGACATGGGAAAACCATCACCTTAAAATCCCTCTACAAGCCTCACACTATCCTGATTTGGAATTGTATCATAATTCCTTCAATGTCACAGGATGAAAATCCGAGAACTCCCTATTTAATGACACTGTTGGCGCACCTTCACAAACACATTGCAGCAGTTCAGGAAGGTAACTTTGTCGCCTTCTTCAAGTCAATTTGTAATGGACAATAAATGTCAACATTGCAAGTTATACCCACATCCCATGAAAGAATAATATGCAGTATTCATTTTCAAAAGAAAATTAAAATATTGCACAGCAGCAGAAATAATGTTCTAATCACCCAACAAATACAGAATAGTTGTTTTTGAGACATGGGTCACAACAGGATTTACCTGGATCAAGGCAAAAACTGATAATCTCATGAATATCCATTGATCACAGTGCAACATAATGGCCCAGGTATATAAACTAGCCGTGGCCATCCTCCCATGTTGGATGTATAATCTTTACTTCAGGCTTAATTTTAAAGAAATCCTTGCAATAAAACTTTGGAATGCATTTGCACACTGTCTTTTTACGTGTTTCCACTGCATATTTTTACCTAATAGTTTGCTGTTACGATGGCTTTGTCAACTTATGCGAGAAAAACTGTACCTGATTTGAAACTAGGAGATAAGTTGAGTGTATCATGTGAATTCCATGATCTCATCTCATTCTATTGCCATAATACTTTTGCTTTGAAATTGGTGAGGCCAAGCAAAAACAAACAGTATCAGTCATCATTTAAGACATTGTAAAAACATAAAATAATTCTTATAAGCTCGTTCACATCCTAAATTAATCGTATAATCATCAAATATAACAATTCTGCTAATATACTGAATAAAAAGAATAGCATGTTTATTTATCAAGTAGTTGCTCATAAATAAAATACAACTAATTACAATGCGTGAAAAATAAATGCATTATTTTTGATCTAAGAGGTAAAGTTGCCATAATCTTACCAGTACATTGGCTGCTCTTTCATTAAGGAGAAATGACGACTGGTGGTTTAAATCAAAAGTCACCATAACTCAGGTCAACTGTATCACTTGCCTATTTTGCAGCTGATTTGAGTAAACTTCTATTTAAACTTCTTGGACAATTTCAAACATTTTCACTTGCTGTCGTTGAGGTTGCAACTCTTCCTGTTAGCTTATGTTTCTGCCTTTTAATGAAAAAAAATCTATATCTGTTAATTTTGCTCTTCATAGATGCAGACTGACTTACTCAGAAGTTGCATGAGGCCAACAGGTATTTAATTGCAAGTGGCATTTAAATTGTGCGTGAGTACTTTGATTATCCCGTGCCATAATGTCAGAAATCCTCCAAAAGCCTGTCTTTCATGTTTTTCCCTCTTTTTCTAGTTGATTTATCAGGTCACAATTTATATGGATAAGAATTTAAAAACATTCAATCAAGAGAAGAGTACAAATTGGAGGCAGCAACAGAATGGATGCGATGGGCACCAGTCGGGGGAAAATGACATTTGGCAACTGTTGACCCAGGCAGCGAGGTAAACAAATGAGGAAGGGCACTGAGTAAAAGGGAAGCAGAATGGGAAAATGATTAAAATTAGATAAACAATGAAGAGGCAGTCAGGGAAAATAGCCTGTTGAAATGAGCAATGAATCTAACTCACTGGATACTGTTAGATAGGTTCTCAAAGTGATATGCTTAAAGGTTATATATAAAGTTAAAAAACCACTCTATTTTCTCTGAGCAATGGGTAAAAATGGAAAAGGCGTTAAAGAACTAAATGTTGGGAATATTATCAACTGACATTAGAATTTAGAAGGCTTGACTTTTCATCCCAGCTTGGGCTGGGACTAGAAGCTTACAATAAAAATAGCAACACTGGGCTGTGAAAGGATTTCCAAACTCCAGCTTGTCTCTGGGCTGATTTCATAGCATTGAGATGGGACCCGCCACTGAGTCTCTATCTGTTTGCGTACGGCATGTACGTATCCATATACATTCATACATACATCTTTCTTCTCCACCATTTGTCGGCTTTTTCTTTGCCCTCTATCACCAATGTTGAAAAAGAGTATTATCATTATTCTGGTAAAAGGACTTAGAATAGTTCCAATACTCCTCCTCTGGAGGTTCCATACCTCTAGAGCATGTGGGACTTGAACACTAGCCTCTTTGCTCAGAGAGAGGACATTACCCCTGTACAGGTTGATTAGAAGAAAAAAAAATTGGCAAGGATGATTAAGGGCTCCAGTGGTGCAAATTTAATGACCCTACCACTGAGCCTTCATTCAAGATGAGCGCCATAACTTGGACAGGTTGACTCAAAACAGCTGGAAAGGAATATCGGTGGCAGCAATGTACCCCAACCACAAGCTGTGATTGGGACCACAACATGCTGTCTTGGCTAATTATCCCCTGCCTCGGGTCGCTGTGGGTGTACCAGTCTACGACATGTAGGATTCCAGAATCACAGTCCACAAATCTACCATTGGAAACTTGCTCACAATGTTTCCACTTTTTAAAGAAAATGAGATTAAGATTTTGGACTTGAATCTATTATTCCTTTTCCACATAAATTTTCCATTGTGCCAATTGTGAAAGTGACATTTCAAGGGCTTTGTTGTTTGTGCAAGGCTTGAAGATTCTTAAATATGTAGCTATTAAAACAAACAGCTTCAAAGACAAAATGTTGATCATTAGTGGTATTTGACAGCAAATCACCTGCAATCAATAGTTTTTTTCACAGAAAAATTTAAACATTTTGCATACCTCTTAATGGAAGAATGGTGAGCATTCAAGAAAATGATATTTCTCCCCATTAGTTGATGATCACTTTTACTGTAAAAATATCAAATTACACTGTTTCACTGGAGACACAAAACAAATCATTGCTTACCGTGCCAAAGAGAGAAATACAAATTACATATACATTTTATGATGCTATAATTTCTTTCATTCTACACTTCCACTCTGAACGGACGTTTACACAAGTTGCCTCACTTTCAAAATCCAGTTTTCTGACCAACGCGTATCAAAGTACGCGCAGAATTAAACAGAATGTGAAAAGTATATTTAAGAGCTATTTAAATGATGCCAGGAGAGTTATTGAACTACACAGTTAAGAACAAAAGACAGTTTCAAGTGTCAGGACAACTGTGAAGTACGTTACTCCACAATCTATGCAAATAAAATCAAGACCTGTTACCAGTTTGTTCTTCAGATTTACATTGATTAACAGCCTGGTTGCATTTCCTCTATCTACTGGTGAAAATTTGTAAGTCATGTTACTGCAGTGTATAACCTTAGCTTTTCTCTTTAATACTTTGAGTTGAACACGAGATGATTTAATTTTGATCAGCAGATTTTTGGCTGTTATATTTCCTGTGAATTATGTTGTTCAAAAAAAAAGGTATGGCCATTTCTCATCATTCTAATTTCACAACTCTTCCCTGATTCTTATATACTCAGTGGAACCAAATGGTAAAGTTTTATTTTTGAAAGGTATGGAATTTTAAAATATCATTGAAACAAAAGAAAAATATTGCAGATGTTGGATATCCCAAATTAAAATGCAGTGCAGAAACTAAGCAAATCTGACAGCATCTATGGAAAGTGAAACAGACTTCATGTTCAGAGTTCAATATGATCCTCCAACCCGTGTTTCTGTCCCCATGGATGCTGCCAGCAGTGCTGAGTTTATCCATAATTTTATGTTTATGCTACATTATACAAGAAAGGCAAACTTTCAAACTGTTATTTATTATTGCATTAAATTTTAACTCCCATTCTCTGCATTTTCACTGTAGTGATCAACAATCTTGCATTACAGGCAAGTATCTATTTCCCAAACAAACATAGCAACAGTGGCAACAAATGTGGACAAACTAATCTCAGCAGATACTCTACAGCACCATTTACAATGTAATCCTGTTTTGTTATGTCAGCTAACATACTACACATGATTTTTAACTGTAACTGAATTATGCAGTTCTTTTGCTTGACACGATCGGAGTAAAACAAGTATTTTAGTTTCACAGGGAAAGCAGTTTCCACAAAACTCACATTGCCCCACAGCTGGGGACAGAAAGGTCCAGGTATGTTACTCTTTATACAGCCACAAGTTGTCAACTGCTTTCATAGAGGGTATTGTTTTGGATGTCACTTAGAATTTGCTGACTACACAGAAGTGTAACTGATAGTTTTGGATCAATGTTCTTTTTTTTTGTAGCCACATTCACATCTCGCCTGAGCTGTTTCAGGAATTAATTATTTATTTTCTTTTGACGAACTTCCAGATCACGTTCGATTGTTATTGTTATGGACCAGAGCAAACTCTCGCACCGCAACTTTCCCCCCACAGTGGTCGAGAACGCCCTTGACCGCGTCTCCAGCATTTCCCGCAACACATCCCTCACACCCCGCCCCAGCCACAACCGCCCCAAGAGGATCCCCCTCATTCTCACACACCACCCCACCAACCTCCGGATACAACGCATCATCCTCTGACACTTCCGCCATCTACAATCCGACCCCACCACCCAAGACATTTTTCCATCCCCACCCCTGTCTGCTTTCCGGAGAGACCACTCTCTCCGTGACTCACTTGTTCGCTCCACACTGCCCTTCAACGCCACCACACCCGGCACCTTCCCCTGCAACCGCAGTAAATGCTACACTTGCCCCCACGCCTCCTCCCTCACCCCGATCTCAGGCCCCAAGATGACTTTCCACATTAAGCAGAGGTTCACCTGCACATCTGCCAATGTGGTATACTGCATCCACTGTACCCGGTGTGGCTTCCTCTACATGGGGGAAACCAAGCGGAGGCTTGGGGACCACTTTGCAGAACACCTCCGCTCGGTTCGCAATAAACAACTGCACCTCCCAGTCGCAAACCATTTCAGCTCCCCCTCCCATTCTTTAGATGACATGTCCATCATGGGCCTCCTGCAGTGCCACAATGATGCCACCCGAAGGTTGCAGGAACAGCAACTCATATTCCGCTTGGGAACCCTGCAGCCCAATGGTATCAATGTGGACTTCACCAGCTTCAAAATCTTCCCTTCTCCCACCGCACCCCAAAACCAGCCCAGTTCGTCCCCTCCTCCCACTGCACCACACAACCAGCCCAGCTCTTTCCCTGCACCCACTGCATCCCAATACCAGTCCAACCTGTCTCTGCCTCGCTAACCTGTTCTTCCTCTCACCCATCCCTTCCTCCCACCCCAAGCCGCACGTCCATCTCCTGCCTACCAACCTCATCCCACCTCCTTGACCTATCCGTCTTCCCTGGACTGACCTATCCTCTCCCTACCTCCCCACCTATACTCTCCTCTCCACCTATCTTCTTTTCTCTCCATCTTCGGTCCGCCTCCCCCTCTCTCCCTATTTATTCCAGTTCCCTTTCCCCATTCCCCTCTCTGATGAAGGGTCTAGGCCCAAAACGTCAGCTTTTGTGCTCCTGAGATGCTGCTGGGCCTGCTGTGTTCATCCAGCCTCACATTTCATTATCTCTCTCAAAATATATTAAGAAGGTAACCTAGACCTGACTATTTCTTGTTTCAAAGGTCAATGTGAGGTCCCAGATGCAATTTGATTGATCAAACGACTGGATTTAAAGCAAATAGTGAAAATACAACAGAAGAAAGGAGGAATTGGAATAACAATTCTCATGGAAAATTAGAAAAATTAAAGTAACAGATATAGTAACTATTGCTAATCAACTGCACCAATATTGTACTGCCCATAAACAAACACTTGGCAAAAAACATAAATTGTGAAAACACATTGTCTCACATGTGACTCCCACAGCAGGCAGATAACCCCTAGTTTTTGCCCCTAACTGAGACAGGGACAAAAGCTATCTTTCATTTCTTCAAGACCCCCAACAGCAACTGCTGAAAGCAAAACTAAAGATGCTGGTTCTGTGGGAGTTTGACCAAAGCCCTTCAGGCTGCTTCCATTGTTCCAACTTTTAAAAAAATCTGAGGAAGGGTCACCGGCCACAAAATATTAACTCTCATTTTCTTCACAACTGCTGCCAGAACTGCTGAGTTTCTCCAGCAACTTCTGCTTTTGTTCCTGATTTACAGCATCCACATTTATTTCCACTTTTATTTAGAAACAACATACATTTGATAACCTTTCAACAGCATTTGAACTACTTCAAGTACAAATAGTACACTTGTGAGATTATGCTTCAATAGGAGACAGAATTTTCGAGGAGAGTCTGTAGGTAGTATAGTTCATTGATGAAATTATCTACAACATGCACGTGGAAACATAGATCAAATGCTCATTTGAACCAGAATTTTTGATCTCGAGATAGTTGCCGTCATTGAACTCCTTCAATCAAACACAATCTAACTCGAAAACAATCAGTTCAGATACCAGTAGATTCAGACCTTAGGAAGCTGTTCAGGAAGCAATGGAGATTCAATTCAATGCAGAAAATTATGCACTACAAAAACAATGTTAATTTCCAAAATTGCTTCACCAGGGGAGGCATAGCTCCAATCTAAACAACATGTTGCACATGGAAACATTAATAATAAATCTAAAAAAATTCTAATACTGTAATATTTTAACACAGATGTAGTTCAAAAAACCCACATCACTGAAGACAAAACTCTCCAGCCTTTTGCCAACAATGTATTCACTGTAGCAAAGGAGGTCACATCTCGAGGATGTGCATTTTGGTGGACGCAACAAGCAACAGACCAAATCATTCCCAAACCAATGTGGCATTTGTGCCTCAGAACAAAAGTTTTAAGAACGGTCAACAATGGCATGAACAAGCTTCTTTACATGAAGAATGACAATACGTGAATGGAATACTTTATTTCTCATTTCGGGTCATGAACAACAGTACCCATCTTTATACTGGAGAAATTACAACACCAATTGATAATTCTTATACATTCCTGTAGTTACATTACCATACGTTCTTTCAGCCAGATGAACTGATTCTTTGATTTAAGCCATTAGTCAGTACATGCCTGACGACAGTTTTTGACTTTGCCTTCTCTTTGACCAGTCAGTCTTGAACCTAAACTCAAGTGTGACATCTAACCACATGATTTAAAAAAAAAACTCTTGAATTTAACAAAGTGGTTTCGGAGACCAATAGGCAGTTTAGAATTGAATTGGGTACAGTCAGAATGATGAGTTCATGATGTCGCTAAATTGTGAAAGATTATTTTATGAATGAAATGAATGTAAATGAAAGTAAATAGGCTTTTTTTTTCTAAAAGGTTATTTTCGAAAATTGTTTATCCTTTTGTTTGGCAGGCAGCAAGCTAAGAACAGTGTAGTTTACAAATTAAAGGCACAATCAATAAGTGATATATTTTGATGCAAAGTACAACAGCATCACAATGTTAAAAATAAATCACTCAAGTTCTTTTTACTATCACATCCTCAGAGTAAAATGTTCCAAAGTAAATTACTGCAGCAAAAAGGTCATGTTTAATCCTGATTATGAACAGTGACAAATTCAGAATTCCATATGGATTCAGTAACACAGATTTCAAACATGAATCTTGCACATCTCTGAGGTCATAGGTTTGTGTCAGGTTGAGACTAGCATATTCTGAGTGAATATACACAGCAATCTGATGGGGCTTGTCAGGGTTGATCCTGACAGATTTAATTTTGCATTATTTTAAATAATTCATGGCAGACAATAATCATGTCTTCAATTAGTATAAACTAAGACCTGAATCTATGAAAATTAGAACCACGTTTCACAATTCATTAATCTATTTTTGTACTATATATTTCTTTTTGATGGCAGACCAATTCAGATGGCAATATTAGTGAAAGATTGAAATAGAATGCTTTTGATCATAATATTATTGAGATACCTGTTAATTAATAAAAGTTAATACCTGGACAATTGGAAATTGTGGATCATTTTTAACTTAATTCCACTGCAATGTTCAGGACCAAACCAATGAGCATCAGTATCCTTTCCATCCTACAATTTATGTGTGAAAACTTTCAGGCAAAGCAACAGAGAAACAGCATTTTTTACCTGGTACAATCCTATAAAAAGGACATCACGTGTGTCAGGGAAGATTTGATAGCGAGAGGCATAGGGAAATATGACTAAATGTGCCAAAAAAAAATTTAGTCAAAGAGAGGTATTTTAAGGAGCATCTTAGAAACAGAACATAATTGGGCTCCATGGTGACTGAATATTATGTTATTGATCTAAACTTGGGAATCCTCAGGCAATGGCAGCATTTCATATCAGCTTCAGAGTAATCGTGATCAATTAGAGGCTGAAAACATCCCACAATTAGATCATGAGTTTGAGGCAGATGGCACATGACAAGACTGCGGTTCTGTTGAACAGAGCTGGAGCTTTTAGCTATTGATTTCAAATCCTGCGTAATTTATCCCTTTTATTCAATCAAAGATTACACGGTAAACAAGCATACATTCATCAGATCAATCCTCAAGTTGATGCCCCAACTTGATGCTCTTTTTAAGACAACACCAATCCCAGTTAACAAGGTGTAGAGCTGGATGAACACAGCAGGCCATGCAGCAAAGGAATGGGAAGGTTGATGTTTCGGGCCTCAACCCTTCTTCACAAAACAAATCCCAGTATTATCTGGATGGGTCTTTGCTGGCCCATAATCCAAAATTTGGACATTTCAACTGAAATGTCCATCATAAAGTCTATGATTCCCCAATTTCATCATCCACTCAAGTTGGGCCATCAGCCATTGTATCCCACTCATTTATATAAATTACCCTTGGGAGATTTTAGGTTTTAGAAAAATCAGGGATGATCTCATTGAAACATGTCAGATTCTGAGGGAGGTTAATAGGCTATGTGCTGAGAGAACGTTTGCTCTTGACTGAATTTAGAATCAGGAAGCACAATTTCAAAAGTAAAACGTCTTACATTCAGGACAGTGATATGTTGGAATTTCTTTTGTTCAGGGATCATCAAATAAATTCAAGGCTGATTTCACAGTTCTTTCATTATCAGCGGTATTGGAGGGCAGGCACGAAACTGGAATAAATGTGTGATCCTTCTAAATGCGAGAATGGGCTCAATGATTTACTTCAGCTGCAACTTCTTCTGACCTACTTTTCTCAATTCCCTGTTAGTGAAGCACTCAGCAGCAGATGGATAATGTTTCATTTTTCTAGATAACTACCCCTGACACCTTACAGTATTTGACAACTCTTCCAGTACGAGTTACTGGGCAAGGTTTGTCTCAGTTGGTTTCCCATGGACTATAAGATTTTGGAGCAGAATTAGGCCATTCAGCCCATCGAGTCTGCTCTCGCCGGCACCATTTTCCTGCCTTCTCCCCATAACCCTGGATGCCTTCATCGATCAAGAATCTATTTATCTCTGTCGCAAATGTACTCAATCACTTGCCTCCACAGCAGCAATGAGTTTCACAGATGAACCACCCTCTGGCTAAAGAAATTTCTCATCTCAGAAAGCAAAGGGTTGAGCTAGATAAACACAACAGGACAGGCAGCATCTTAGGAGCACAAAAGCTGACGTTTCAGGCCGAGACCCTTCATCAGATGAAGGGTCCAGGCCTGAAACATCAGCTTTTGTGCTCCTAAGGTGCTGCCTGACCTGCTGTGTTTATCTAGCTCAACACTTTGTTATCTCAGATTCTCCAGCATCTGCTTTTCCCATTATCTCTGATACAATTTTCTCCTCATCTCAGTTCAAAAGGGTCGTCTGTTCTCTCTGAGGCTGTGCCTTCGGGTCCTAGTCTTTTCTACTCATAGCAACATCTTCTCCACATCCACGGCATCAGATTCCACCTCGTCCTTCTAAACTCCATTGAGTACCCCAAGTCCCCAGTTGCTCCTCATATGACAAACCCTTTGTCCCTGGAATCATTCTTGCGAACCTCCTCTGGACCCCTGGTGAAGCCAGCACGACCTTCTTCAGAAAGGGCACCCAAAACTGCTCACAATACTCCAAATGCAGTCTAACCAGAGTCTTATACAAACTGAGCAGCACATCTCTGCTCCTGTATTCCAGCGTCCTGAAATGAATGCTAACATTGCATTTGCCTTTCCAAATACCGATTGAACCTACACCTTTAGACAATCCGAACCAGGACTCCCAAGTCACTGTGTGCTTCAGATTTCTGAAGTCTTTTCCCATTTAGAAAATAGTCCGTGCCTTGTTCTTCCGACCCATGTGCATAACCTCACACTTTCCCACACTGTATTCCATCTGCCACTTATTTGTCCACTCTCCCAGCCTGCCCAAGCCCTTCTGCAGCCTTTGCACTTCCAAACACTACTTGTGCCTCCATGCAGCTTTTTGTTATCTGCAAACTTAACAACAATACCCTTAGTTCCTTCATACAGATCGTTAATGAATAACTTGAATTGTTGTGGTCTCAAAATCGGCTGATGCTGAACTCCACTAGTCACTGGCTCCCATCCTGAATAAGACCTTTTTACCTACTTTCTCTGCTTTCTGCCAGTCAGCCAATCCTCTATCCATGCCAGTACCTTGCCCTTGCCCTACCACTGTTTAGTCGGCTCCTGTGTGACACCTTGTTAAAGGCCTTCTGGAAATCTAAATAGACCATATCCACTGGGTCTCCTTTGTCTAAGTTGCTTGCAAATACCTCAAAGAATTCTAAGAGTTGCCAGACATGACCTTCCCTTGATGAAGCCATGTTGACTCAGCCCTATTTTACCAAGCAACCCGAAATTTCATCCTTAATAATGGACTTTAAAACATTACCAATGATGGAGGTCAGGCTAACCATGCTATAGGTCATCACCAGTGCCTCTAAAATCTCCTCAGCCATCACCTGTAGAATACTGGGGAGTAATTCAGGTGATTTAGCCACCTTCAGAACTTTCATTTCCCCAGCAACTACACTTACCCATAATGCCAAGTCTCTTAAAGTTCTGATATGATGCTGATATCTTCCACTGGGAAAACTTTCTGTGGTATTTCTTTACTCGCCATTATTGCATCTCCAGCCTCTCCAGCAGCCCAAAGTCCACTCCTGCATCTCTCTTACCTTTCGAATATAAAAAAATACGTCTTGCAATCTTCTTTTATATCACTAGCAGACTTATTCTCATATTTCCTCTTTTCCCCAATTATTGCTTCTTTTGATATTTTTCCTGCTGGTTTTTAAAAGGCTTCCCAAACTTTTGGCTTCCCACTTATCTTCACCACATTGTCTAATTTTTCTTTTGCTTTTATGCTGTCCCTGTCTTCCATTGTCAGCCATGATTGCCTTATCCTCCCCTTACTATGCTTCTTCCTTGGAATGAATTTCTGCTGCGCCTCCCAAATTACCCCAGAAACTCCTGCCCTTGCTGCTTCATCAACTTCCCCGCTAGGCTCCCCTTCTAATCAACTCTGGCCAGTTGCTCTCTCATGTCTTTGTAATTACCTTTACACAATTACAGTTGTAATTACCTTTACACAATTACAGTATCATTGCATCTGATTCCAGCTTCTCCCTCTCAAACTGCAAGGTGAATGCCATCATATTATGGTCACCACCCATGGGTTCATTCGCCTCAGGCTTCCTAATCATTTCAGCCTCAAGCCACATCAGCCAATCCAGAATTGTTTGTTCACAAGTGGGCTTTACGACAAGCTGCACCAAAACACCACCTCCGACATTCCACAAACTCCTTTTCTTGAGATCCACTACCAACCTGATTTTACCAACATTGACACTCCCATGATTATTGTAGTCGTGCCTTTCTTACATGCCTTTTTTGCCTTCTGATTTATTTTCTTCCCCATAGCCTGACTGCTGCTAGGAGGCTTACACCAACTCCCATCAGCATCTTCTTTCATTTTCAGCTTGTCAATCCTACCCACACCAATTCTATGCCTTCCAATTCAATATCGCTCCTTGCTATTGGTTTAATTTCATTTTTGTTTTACAAACAAGGCAAACCCGTTCCCTTTGACTATCTGTGTGTCCTTTTGATAGGTTGTTTTACCTTGGATATTTCGGACCTAGCCCTGATTCCCCTGCAGGCACAACTCTGTGCTACCCACATCATCGTACCTGCCAATTTCAATCTGTGCTACAAGCTCATTTAACTTGTTACATACACTGTGTGCATTTAATTATAATACACTCAGTCTTACGTCGACTGCCCCCTGTGAACCACCCCACTCCCACCATCCTCATTGTTGTTGCCTTATCTGCTGTATCTGAAGTTAGATTTTTGAGCCTTCTCATCTTATCTGCTTGAATACTTGTTCCGGAAACTTTAATAACTCTGCTGTGCCTCGGCTCCTTTAAGTTTGACCATAATCTCGATCCTGGCCACACAGAGCAGAATGTCCATTTCCCTGTTTATACCATCCCCAATTCCACCAACATTTCACTTTTCTCTCCCCACATTGAATAACTCCTTTTACCATAGTGCTACGGTCAGTTTGCTCATTCTCCCTATAACTCCCCTTCCTGTCCACACAGGCAGGAAGAATCTCAAACCTGTGAGACAAGCTCAAGAGCCGAGGCTCCTTCAGCGTTGCCTCCTGGATCCCTCTGCCTTCCTCGCTAATAGTCACACCCTCCTGTCCCTGACCTCTGACTGAATTTGTGGGAGTTAATCAGAGGGCCGTGGCTGCCTCCTGAAATTCAAGATCCAGGTAACTCCTCCCTTCCCCAACATGTGGCAGTGTTCAATGCTCAAACTCCAGCTCATCAACTCTGAACTGGAGCTTCTCAGACAACAACACTTTGCTACAGATTATGAAGTACAATGGAGTCCACCTGATCCTGATCATAAAAAGCTTACTGCCACCAATTCCTCTTTTGTCTTTGTTTTGCCTTGGGTCTATCCAGTGATTGTTGGGAGGGAATGTAGTGATGAGTTAGGACATAATAGCTGATGACTTTCAGCTCTCACAATGTGACACATCTGTTGGTTCCATGAACAGATGAGTGAGACACAGATGATGCAGTGCTGAAGGTCTGAATGATATTCCATTCCAGCATCTGATGGCTACATTTGTATACTGCAATCATAGGCACTTGTGGTGTTGGGGCCCAAGCTCAGCAATTCAGATGTACAGGAACACAACTACCTCGGTGCATCATACTGTAAGAGGGGCCAATGAGATGGAGACTGAGATATCAGGAGTGTAGATTAGGGTACTCATTTGAAGTAGTTTATCCTGATTTCAGGAACAATCGCGATGAATCAAAGTATAAGCACACAGGATCCAGAGTAACTTGCCAAGATGACAAAAATTAGCTCAGTGGTAGGTGACAGAGTGTGGGAGGCCCATGACCAGTGGCGTACTGTGAATGAGTGATTGATTGTACAGGGGCGAGTAGGGAAATGCCAAGTAAGTTTGCAAATGACACAAATTTTGGCAGTCTGATTAATCATGAGGTTTACTTTACTCGAAGAGAGGGGTGGGCTGGTCAGATGTGCAGATCAGTGGCAGATGGTATTTAACCCTGTAAAGTGTGAGGTGATGCACTTTGGAAGAAGTAACAAGGCAAGGGAGTACTCAAAATGGAGGCTAATAGAAAGCTCAGAGTAAAAAAAAGGATCTTGGGGAGCTTGTCCACTGATCCCTGAAGGCATCAGGACAGATTAAAGGGGTCATTAACATGGCACACAAGATACATGCCATTATCTGTCACGACTTGAATTATAAGAACAGGGAGTTTATGTTGAAAATTGTACAAAATTTGTTTAAGCCACAGCTGGAGTACTGTGAGCAGCTATGGTCATCATCACACTATCAGAAGCATTTGATTGGATTTGACAGAACGCAGAGGTGTTTGAACTGGTATGGAGTATTCCAGTGATGGAGAAAGGTTGGATAGTCCTCAGTTGATTTCCTTAGCGTTTTAAAGGCTGAGAGGGACCTGATCGATATCAGTAAAATCAATAGAGGCACAGACAGGGTTGAGAAGAAGCAGCTGTTTAACTCGGTTGAAAGATCAACAGTAAGGGTGCATTATGTTAAGGTGAAAGGCAGCGGTTTTAAGAGAAGTTTTGAGGGAAAAAAAGTCTTTCATCCAGAGGGTACTGGGAATCTAGAATGCACTGCTTGTGAAGGTAATAGACAAATCTCACAGCCTTCAAAATGTTCACAGACCACCACTTCAAATGTCATATCATTCAAGGATATGGGTCAGGTGCTAGGAAGGAGGATAAGTGTAGTTGGGTTAATGTGGACCTGATGGGCTGAAGGACCTTTTCTGCGCTGTACGACTCTTTGGATTCCGAGTAGTGGAGACATTGCCAAGGAGACTGCATCAGTCTTTGTACCATTAGCTCACATGACATGATACGATGATGACATCACAGCCATGACCCTTGAAGGTATGTTGCACATCTAATTCAAGGCATAATTGAACAATACCAACATGGTATATTTGCAAAAGGGGTATTACTTTTAAGTTGATGAGATGTATTAATGCATGACAGCTATAAGCACATCTGTATTCAGTTTGGCATTAATATTCAAGAGTCTTGTGACCTTGTTAAGATACTTCTGTGTCTTTGAAGGCTCAAGTAGAACCCGATATCTCTACTGTCAGAGTGTGATATTAGCAGAATGGCTGGAGCCAATGTAGCATGAACATGAACTTCTTCAAAACTATTACCTTATACCTTGCCTATTACCTTACCACATAATATTCTGAGCACAAAATGACAAGCAATACATGAGCGGTACTGGTTGATGGTCTTAGTGGCTCTGCAGTCATACTAAAGAATGAAAAATAACTGACTCAGTGCAACAATTACGAACAAGCCTTTGATTGGTATCGCATTTAAGAATTTGCCTGGCAATGTTTCGGCACCAAATACTTGGCAAATCCATTACAAAGCTGTTTTACAGCTCTATATTCTATCCTAGTGTGCTTTCCATTGATTCTTCCCTTTTTAACACATTCTTCAAATACATTTTTCACTTACTGGGAATTTGACATGAGGAGTGTAAGTATTTTGGTCAGGCCCACTCAGGCTGTTAAATGAGATAGCAGAGATTGAGAAATATCTGCCCAAGAAGACCGTTTCTTCAAACTGCCAAAGGCTGACAAACAGTTCAAAAAATGAATGAAATATTTCAAACAAGAAATTTGCAGAAAAATTCATGAATACTATTATGACCATAGTACATAAAGACAAATAGCTGATTAGATACTCCAGTTGTTCAAAGGTTCATTTTAACACAAGCCGCAAGTATTTTAAAAACATCAAAACATGCATGGCAGGGGATGTGGCACTTTGAAATTTTGCGTGATTTGCCAAGGTCGAGTTCCTATTAAAACTTTGGATATTTCTGTCTTGCTTGGATCAACATGTCAGCTATGAAATTTATACCATCCAAGTTCCTCAAGAGGGTGATCATAGCAGCCCACCCTTTCTTATTCAAGTTAATTTGATCTTGGACGTTGAGATGTCCCAAAGATTAGTTTGATGTGCGAAAATACACACAAGAAATCTGAACCTTTTCTTGGCTCATTTCTGAATAACAGTAAATCACTACACCGGGGCTAATCCTCTGATCAAATATCTACAGGGAGTATCAGTTGCAAAACTGTGGTCCTGTAGTCTTGAATTTGCACCAAAGAGTTGAATATTAGAAAGTCTGGACCTGCACTTTTTCATACATTACTTGAAGTAACTTAGTCTTCTGAGAGTGCCCAACTGGGGAATTAGCCCCAGAAATGACAGTGTGAAACATGAATTGTTGTTATTTGAGAGAGAAAAAAAAGTAAACACAAACGCCAGAGGCAATGCAAATTTAATCAGAATGAGCAAGGTAGCTTTATTTGCAGTTTTCCTCCCCTCATGTTGAATGTCATTTGAATGATAATTAAATAGTACACAGCAATCCCAACTGTTACCAGCCCACTGTAGCTGATACACTTTCCCCCCTCAGGCACTACTGACAATTTAGAAGTGCATATCCATAAATCAAAACAAATGAAACTGTTGGTGCAAAGTATATATTGCATAGGAGAATTATTTTGTAGGTTGTGTGTCAGACAGATTAATTTCAAGATTAAAAACATCAGATTTAAAAAAGATGCCCATGGTAATTGCAGCTTTAAGAAAAGCTCATTCTATGCATGTTCTGACAAGATGGTCAAACCTAGCACGTTGCAGCCCGAGGAGGTAATTAAAAAGTTCCAATGTAATTTTTAAACCTATTCCTATTACATATTATGTCAAACAACTAATACAACAAAGCACACAGTAAGCAATAAAATCGGACTGGTAAAATATTGTTTTCAGTATGTAATTTTGCAATTCAATTTCTTAATATGGAATAAATTGCCAAATAACAGTGAAGCTAACAACAAGTGCAAGTTAAATGAATGGCCATTGCTCATTCACTGCTCACAGCAGAATATGGCCCACTGTTTATCTTGGATGCTAAATTCAATTAATTTTATTAGCTTTAAACTGCAAGTGTTTTTAATTTATTCATTAATGTGTGCATCTCTGGTTTAGCGCTTATTGCCGATCTGTATTTGTGTTGAGAAGGTGGTGGTGAGCTGACTTTTTCAACTGCTACAGTCTGTATACTATAGAACGTCCACAATTAGATTAGGGGTAGAGTTACAGAATTTTGACCTAGCAACAGTGAAGGAACAGAAACGGAGTCCCAAGCCAGGATGGTGAGTAACTTGGAAGTGAACTTGCAGATAGTGATGTTTTCATGTATTTGCTGCCCTTGTCCTTCTTCGTCGTAGTGGTGTTAGGATTGGAATGTGTCACAGAAATGTAAAAAATAGGAGCAGGAGTAGACCATTCAGCCATTCGAACTTGCACACTATTCAATTATAATCATGGCTGATCATAGAAACCCAGTATCCCATTCCCGCTTTCCCTCCATACCCCTTGATCCCACAAGGGCCACATCCAGCTCCCTCTTGAATATATCTAATAAACTGGTCCTGACAGCTTCCTGTGGGGACATTCCACGGCTTCACGACTCTGAGTGAGGAAATTCTTCCTCATCTCAGCCCTGAATGACTTATCCCTTATTCTTAGACTGTGACCCTTTGTTCAGGATTTTCCTGATATTTGGTACATTCTGCCCACATCTAACCTGTCCAGCACCATCAGGATCTTATATGTTTCTATGAGACCACCACTCATTCTTCTGAGGAGCCTGAGAGCTGTTGCATTGTATTTTTTAGTTGTTACTCACGCAGGTGTCACTATGTATTGTTTATGGAGGGAGTGAATGCTGAAGGGATGCTATTCAATGATGATGTCAGGTGCCATGAATGTTATGTGAGCTGCACTTATCCAGGCATGTTAAGTGGATCCTGTCAAACTCTCAGTTTGCGCCTCGTGGATGGTGCGTAGGCTTCGAAGAGTCAACTGGCGAGCTACTCTCCTCAGGATTTCCAGACTCTGACAGAGAATCACCACACCTAGACTCACCCCTCTACCCTATCCCTGCAATCCTGCATTTCCCACAGCTAATCCATCCTATTTAAACAACCCTGGACACTTTGGGTCATTCAATATGGCCAATCCGCCTAACCTGACATCTTTGGACTGCGGGAGGAAACCAGAGCACACAGCAGAAACCCGCACAGACTCGGCGAGAATGTGCAAACCCCACACAGAGCCATCCAAGGCTGGAATCAAACCTGGGTCCCTGGTGCTGTGAAGCAGCACAGCAAACCATTGAGCCACCATACCTTATGTAGTTAATCCAAGTAGTCCCAAGACATTAGTCGGGGATTGAGCAGTATTAATACCATTCAATGTCAAGTGCATTAGAACCAGAAGCAGGGGTATGCCGGACAGACCATCAAGCCTTATTCCCATTCAACAAGGTCACGGCTGATCTGTCTCATGACCTCAACTGCTCTTTCAAACAAGCTCAAAAATAGCCATCAACTCCTCGCTATTTCAAAACATGATCAACCTCCTCTTTAATTACTTTCAGTGATCTAACCTCCACACCCGTCTGGGGTGTAAAATTTCAGATCTGTTGGGAGAGAAAATTCCTTTGCATCTCAGCTGTGAATAAAAGTCTCCTCACGCTGTTGGCTTGCTCGCCGAGCTGGTTATCATGCAGACATTTGGTCACCAGGCTGGGTAACATCATCAGTGCGGCCTCCGACAAAGCAATATTGTTCTACTCTGCTTGGAATTTATATGATCTGTCTGTTAAATTGGGTTGTGTCATTTCCAGTTCTGTTCTACATAGATTAGTATATGGGGCTGTCCACTGACATGATGATATTACCCAGAATGGTGACAAAACGTCTGCATGATAACCAATCAGCTTGATGAAAGCCAACAACAACACCATCCAACAACCCGAGCTATAAAACTTCGCAAATGTCCCCTTCATTTGACAACTATATCCCCTCGCTCAAGTTGAAACATCAGCTTAACATCAACCCTGTCAAGTCCTTTCAGAATCATGCAGGTTTGAATAAGAGCAGTCTTCATTCTTCTCAATTCTAATAAAGGTTTTTCCTGTTCAACCATTCTTGACAAGTTAATCTCTTCATCCCAAGAATCAGGTTGCGGGAGAGATGGTTAAGATTCACTCTCGAGGGGAATGGTCATTGCCTGGTACTTGTATGGCATGATCATGACTTATCACTTCTCAGCTCAAGCTCAAATGTTTTCTGGGCCTGACTGCATTTGGACAAGGATTGATTCAATATTTAAGGAGATCCATTTGTTGACCTGCTCTTTCCCACCAGAGTTCTGCTGAAATGTTGTTTGCATTAACAACTGAATCACATTGAATGTTGACACTAGTTTATCGAACTCAGGCCATGGTGTGGAGACAAATTTGCACCTGATTTGAATTGCAATCATAAATAAAGTGGACTCAACATCATATACCTGTGTGCCTATGTGTACATTCTGAAAAATAAATACATGTGCATAAATGCGCTTGCAGACACACTTTCCAGGAGAAGTCTGTGAATAGCCAGAAGCAAAGATAAGCCTGGCTAATTCATCCCCACTTCATTCAAACAGATGAGGCATGGTCCATACCAGCAAACACGTAGCCATCCAATACAACCTCGCTTTACCAACTTTTGGTCCTTGGTCTGTACACAGCAAATGTAAAACTTACTTCTGAGCTCTTCTCTCCCGACTTTTCCTCCGATGTAGGCTTTTTTTTTGCTTCATCTCTCTCTCTCTGATCCATTACTTGCAGCACGACTTTTAGCAGCCTTGGCACCATACCTTCCTTAAATCCTTCTGCCCCTCTACCTCCCTTAGCTCCTTTCAGATCCTCCTTAGCATATACCTCCTAACCAACATTTGAGGATCTCCCTGTGACCCTTCATATCCTTGTTGCCTCTTTTCTATGGAAAGGACATCATATTCACACAGTGTGTTGCTACTGTTGCAGTTTACTGCTTTTTGCCTTCTGAGCTGCATTGCCCTACACAGAGTTCCAAATAGTTCACTGAGGATTGATGAAAAGCTACTTTTATGTATTTCCGTTATGTTCTGCGAAAAGAAAATTTTGACACTATGAGCACAAGGTTGACACTCTATACTTCTCATTAGACCATCCAAGCGCTCAGTCCCTTCTATTGTCATCTCCCTTAGTTCAGAGCTTCAGCAGCATCAAAAATCTCTTTCCAGTCTCCATTGAACAAACCACCAGTTGTGCCAGTTGTCAGCACAAAATACATTCTTTAATTCACAAAGTATTTTATGGTATTTAACTGTCAAAAAATTGCTCTGGGGTGATTCTGACTCATGGACAGAGATTGCTATATTTTACACAAAATTTCATAACATGCATATCTTAATTCCTCATGGTTTGAAAAATAGGCACCCAACCAGCCCATGCGTACAAAAGTCAGACCACTTTCTTTCACACTAGATGGAATTGTGCAATTGGACAATAGTTGCTATAATCCCGATTGTTTAAAGAATCATGCAGAAATCCAATTTAAACTTACAGGGTAGTGCACTTGTATGCGCTAAAAATTGGACATACGAATAGACAGCAGCCCAAAAGCAGAACACCTCTCCGCCTCAACAAAAATGACAACTTATTGGAAAGACAGGGAGGTGGGCAGAGGGGGCGGGGTTGCCTCGTTAGTACTGAAATTAAATCTATGGCACTGAATGACATAGGGGCGGATGATGTGGAGTCTGTGCGGGTGGAGTTGAGGAACCACAAAGGCAATAAAACCATAATGGGAGTTTTGTACAGACCTCCTAACAGTGATCAGGACCAGGGGCGCAATTTGCACTGGGAAATAGATAGGGCATGTCAGAAAGGCAAGGTCACAGTGATCATGGGGGACTTCAATATGCAGGAGAACTGGGTGAATAATGTTGCCGGTGGATCCAAAGAAAAGGAATTCATGGAATGTTTACAGGATGGCTTTTTGGAACAGCTTGTGATGGAGCCCACTAGGAAGCACGCTATTCTGGACTTACTGCTATGTAATGCGCCAGACTTTATAAAAGATCTTAAAGTAAGGGAACACTGAGAAAGCAGCAATCATAATATGGTAGAGTTCAGTCTGCAGTTCGAAAGAGAGAAGGTAAAATTGGATGTAATGACGTTACAGTTAAATAAAGGTAATTACAGGGGCATGAGAGAGGAACTGATGAAAATCGACTGGAAGCAGAGCCTAGCGCGGAAGACAGTAGAACAAGGGGAGGTGTTTCTGGGTGTAATTGAGGACACAGTGCAGAGGTTCATCCCAAAGAAAAGAAAGATTATCCGGGGCGGGATTAGACAGCCATGGCTGACAAAGTAAGTCAGGAAATGTATCAAAGCAAAAGAAACAGCCTATAAAGTGGCCAAGAGCACTGAGAAATCAGAAGATTGGGAAGGCTACAAAAACAAACAGAGAATAACAAAGAGAAAAATAAGGAAGGAGAGGATCAAATATGAAGGTAGGCTAGCCAGTAATATTAGAAATTCTAGCAAAACTTTCTTTCAATACATAAGAAACAAATGAGAGGCAAAAGTAGACATAGGGCTGCTCCAAACTGATGCTGCAAGGCAAGTGATGGGAGACAAGGAAATAACTGAAGAACTTAATAAGTACTTTGCGTCAGACTTCACAGTGGAAGACATGAGTAGTTTGCCAACAATTAGGGAGAGTCAGGGGGCAGAGTTGAGTATGGTAGGCATTACAAAAGAGAAAGTGCTAGAAAAGCTGAAGGGTCTAAAAATTGATCAATCTCCAGGCCCTGATGGGCTACATCCCAGAGTTCTGAGGGAGGTGGCTGAGGAAATAGTGGAGGCTTTGGGTGTGATCTTTCAAAAGTCACTGGAGTCTGGGAAAGTCCCAGATGATTGGGAAATCACTGTTGTAACCCCCTTGTTTAAGAAAGGATCAAGGCAAAAGATGGAGAATTATAGGCCGATCAGCCTAATCTCGGTTGTTGGTAAAATTCTAGAATCCATCATTAAGGGTGAGATTTCTAAGTTCCTGGAAGCGCAGGGTCAGATTAGAACACGTCAGCATGGAATTATTAAGGGGAGGTCATGCCTGACAAATCTGTTAGAATTCTTTGAAGAGGCAACAAGTAGGTTAGACCAGGGAAACCCAGTGGATGTTATCTATCTGGACTTTCAAAAGGCCTTTGGTATGGTGTCTCACGGGAGGCTGCTGAGCAAGGTGAGGGCCCATGGTGTTCGAGGTGAGCTACTGGCTTGGATTGAGAATTGGCTGTCTGACAGAAGGCAGAGAGTTGGAATAAAAGGCTCTTTTCCAGAATGGCAACCAGTGATGAGTGGTGTCCCGCAGGGTTCCGTGTTAGGGCCGCAGCTGTTCACCTTGTATATTAATGATCTGGATGAAGGGACTGGGGGCATTCTGGCAAAGTGTGCCGATGATACGAAGATAGGTGGACAGGCAGGTAGTACAGAGGAGGTGGGGAGGCTGCAGAAAGATTTAGACAGTTTAGGAGAATGGTCCAGGAAATGGCTGATGAAATTCAACCTGAGCAAATGCGAGGATTTACACTTTGGAAAAAAGAATACAGGCATGGACTATTTTCTAAATGGTAGAAAATTCATAAAGCAGAAGTACAAGGAGATCTGGGAGTGTTGGTCCAGGATTCTCTGAAGGTTAACCTGCAGGTAGAGTCCATGATTAAGAAAGCGAATGTAATGTTGTCATTTATCTCAAGAGGGTTGGAATATAAAAGAAGTGATGTGCTTCTGAGACTTTATAAAGCTCTAGTTTGGCCCCATTTAGAAAACTGTGTCTAATTTTGGGCCCCACACCTCAGGAAGGACTTACTGGCACTGAAGCATGTCCAGCGGAGAGTCACACGGATGATCCCTGGAATGACAGGCCTAACATACGATGAACGGCTGAGGATTCTGGGATTGTATTCATTAGAGTTTAGAAGGTTGAGGGGAGATCCAATAGAAACTTACAAGATAATGTATGGCTTAGAAAGGGTAGACGCTGGGAAGTTGTTTCCATTAGGCCGGGTGATGGGGAGACTAGGACCCGTGGGCACAGCCTTAGAATTAGACGGGTCAATTTAGAATGGAAACGAGGAGACATTTCTTTAGCCAGAGAGTGGTGGGCCTGTGGAATTCATTGCCAAGAAGTGCAGTGGAGGCCGGGATATTGAATGCCTTCAAAGCAGAGATTAATAAATTCTTGATCTCACAAGGAATGAAGGGCTATGGGGAGAGTGTGGGTTAGTGGAGTTGAAATGCCCATCAGCCATGATTAAATGGAGGAGTGGACTTGAATGGCTGAATGGCCTTACTTCCATTCCTATGTCTTTTGGTCTAAATGTCAGCCATTCACCGTTTCATTTCTCAGAGCAATGTCTTGACCAGAGCCAAGATGCCTGGTTTTAAGTTTAAGCAAATCATAGCAGATACCCGGCTATCGTTAATAATTGCCTTATCTTCCAGGGCAGCACCTTTAGTAATTAGAGTCCACTTGCTAACCAATGAGCACTCTCTCCTGGGAAATTATAAAGATTGGTTCTCGCTTAAATTGATATTCTTGTGAATTATTCTGATGAGTGCAAGATAAAAAGCATCAGCCAAATGTGCCTTTTATCAGCAATAGTAAAATTCTGTATGACCAAATGAATATTAATTCTTTGTTTTCATTTTTGAATAACAAAATAACATCTAATTTTTTGAAATATTTATCTTATGTCTACCTTCTCTACTAACAAATACTTCATCATCTTTCTGTCAAATTACAATTCCAACTACTGTTTTCACTGTCATGATTTGTGAAAGAAATCATACTTTCTTCATGTACTTGTGGAAGTCTCCCTTCGTTGCTGTCAATGTGACAATAACTATCATGTTTATAGTCACTGTTTTGCTCTACTATTTACTACATTCTCAAAAAATAGTTCTTGGAACTGCTTCAAAGATTTATCATTTCTAAACAAATTCATTGCAACGTAATAGAAAAATAATGTGTTTTATTACTGTTAAATAGATTGGCAGAAAATACTGCGGCTTCTCGGGGATCACATCATCCTGAGAGGAACAGCTCAATTATCTGTTCAAGAATGAACTTATATTTTTGTTTTAAATTGCAAGTGCAATGATGAATATCAAATGTACAAATTTAATGTTTAAATTACATTTGCAGTAATTTACATATGTTTTGTGAAGTCATTGTACATTTTGATTCCAGGTTTCATGTGGAAGTGTGCGTCAAAACAATGCCACTGACCTACACCAGCAATCCCAGTGCACATTGAATTGCCTAAGTAATTTTGGCTTCATCCTTTCTTACACGTTTGAACAAACAAATAAAAACAGATCAATGAGCTCTCCAACTGAATCAATGAGACACATATTGCCTTAAGTTTAGTTGTACAAGACAAAATGACAGTTTTGATTCTTGATTTGTACTGATTTAGAAAAATGGGTGTTCCAGCTGGCCTTTGGTACATCCAGGGAGTGGAAAGGTAATTCAGATGGGAGCTCCCCTCTTGTTTAGTAACCAATGATTTTGCTTTAAGTACGGCATCTGGCTGATACGTGAAGACAAAATCCAAGTTTAGTGGAAGGAAGGGAAAAATCTCAACCACAATATTTTTGGGGAATGGTTAGATTTGTGCCAGTACGTGTACAAGCTCGGGAGTAACCACTTTGCCAGTTACTCTGAGACTTTGAGTTTCATTTCAATACTGTGGGTGCCAAATGTAGCCACTGCAGTGTGCTGGTTGTGGGAACTGTCAACTCTGGAAGAGCAGCAACTGAAAACAGCCTTGAGATGGAGTCCACATGGATGAGTCTTCCCACTATTCAATATAAAATTGCCAAACGAAACCTGAAGGATCACACAAATACCAAAAGAGGCTCAAATGAGCATGAGCAGAAAACTATTGTTGAACTTTTCCTGACCACATCACTAATCAAGATTTAACTCCACAAGTACATTACCATAAATTGCTTCCATTGAAGCCTGCAATGAACAATTTGGTTTGCTCTGAAGGCGCGCACACATACAATTCATACTCATTAAAAACTCAACAATGTATCGTGTCAGATGACACTCAGATTTCAAATGGTCAGTAATGAGGCTAAAACTTATTTTATTTTGTTTTATATTTTAACCCACAATAATATCTGCCTAAACTCTATTTACAAATAGTGCCAGCTACTGTGCAATACGTATCATGGACTTCAGTAAGGCGTTTGATAAGGTTCTCCGTGCCAAGCTGATGGAGAAAGTGTAAGTTACATGGAGTCCAGGGTGTGCTAGCTAGATGGATAAAAAACTGGCTCAGCAACAGGATGCAGAGCAGAAATGGAAAGGGGTTTCTCAAATTGGAGACCCGTGACCAGTGGCGTTCCACAGGGATCTGCGCTGGGACCACTGTTGTTTGTGATGTACGTAAACGATTTGGAGGAAGGTATAGATGGTCTGATGCAGATGACACGAAGATTGGTGGAGTAGCAGATAGTGAAGGGCCTGTTCCTGTGCTGTAAATTTTTTTGTTCTTTGTATTCAATGTAACATATAGTTACGTTCCAGACATTTTTCATTTTTTGGCTCATTTGAAAAATAAATCTCGAATCTGGTACAACCTCAGTGTAACACATATATTTTACATCACCATTTGCCATTTGGCAAATTGATAACATCATTTTATTTCTCGATATGGACGATGGTGGGAAATTGTGTGAGCAGTCTGCTGAGGGCTTTCTCAAAGTCGGGAGAGACCGATTCTATTTTTCAGAATTCTGGGGTGTTGAGATAAGATCCTCATTCAGATTCGCAAGTTGCTAATTAACATGAGCTATACCTTATTAATAGGCAACATCCTAACTGATCGCCCACCTCGGGAGGAACAAGATGCCAAGAATTCCTCGCAAAAAAAGCTAACCCTGGCTTGGAGCTTCAGCCACCAAACCTCCATCCTAGAAACAAGGCATGATCTACACACCCACGTTCATGGACCTTGTTATTACAGACTTGCCAGTCTCTCGAAATCATCACAGAACATGTCTGATCCACCTGAGCCAGCCTGTTGCACCCTAGGGACCACCATAACATCAAAACTGCTGAAAGGCCACATTGTGCACAGGGGTCAGGCTATATCTCGGGCTGCTCAATTGCTGCCTTGGCACTCACTCACTTTGGCCGAGCTGGACACTTTTAGCATCTCTGCCCTACTTTTTAGTACTTTGCCCCCTTTGCCAGGGCTACCACAGGACTTCGGTTGAGCCTTACTGTTTAGTGCAGACACAAAGGACGCTTGTCATAACGCTGTCAAATCAAGAGATACACCCTTCAGTCAGGGGTCCGTCAATGACTCTCCATGTACAAATAAAGGGCAACTTGGTGACAGAATACAAGCCTCTGTGGAATGATTTCAGGATCTTGTAATACTAAGCCAAAGGCAGGTCTGAGATCAGAACAGGGACTTGATTATAGTAAACCAGTTGCTTGGGAGAGTCCAGGTCAAGATCCTCTTCTTGTAAGGGATGTGCAACCAAATATCAGACAACTCACCATCCATCCTGGCTGTTTCTGGCCGATTGAGAGTTGTTTCCTCCTGGAATAGGAGACAGGAAGGTTTTAAGGTCAATGAAATTTGGTTTTAAGCTGCTGGTCTTTGTTTTGGTGGGGGATTGGTGTTGAACTATCCAGAGTGAGTGAGTGAGTGAGAGTGAGTGATTGAGCAGCTTGACTTGCTGTGTTCATCCAGCGCTACACCTTGTATATCTCAGATACCATCCGTGCAGGATTAGCAGCATGAGAGTTTGGTTCGGGTCAGAGTGAGTGAGACAAAGCATTGTGTGCAATCGAATGTTCAAGTATGAGCCTGGGTAGGAAGTAACTGCAGTAGCAGAGATAAGCAAGTGTGAGGTAGCAGAGAGAACATTTACTATGTCGGGGCAGAGAAGATCAATGATCTTCTTCCTGCACTGTTGGGCATTCCTCCAATCAGCTGACCCTGCACTGACTAGGGTGACAACATTGGAGACCGGCAGGGTCTGGTGTTAAGGAAAGGGATACCAGTCCTTGAGGAGGACCATGTCCTCCTTCTGCATTATCCTGATCACCAGAGTCCAGCCACTTGTCTGAAAAGGATAACACCAAATTCACCTTATCTGGTATGTCTCGGGCAGACCGGCAATGTTTGTCCAGAAGTGCAACAGCTTTTTAAAGATGGCACTCACACCAGGGATACCAGTCAATTCACAGCAGTTCAGAATTCTTCTCGATGGGGAAATTGGGTGGATCAAATTACCACTGAACAAGAGGACTTCCTTTGGGGATGGTTGGACAGTTGATTAAGTGAGTCCAGGATAACAGACGGAGAAAACCCATTGGACCTCACAGAGAGAAATGCTCAATGATGTTTGTGTCACTCATTGAAGTAAGATCATTTGAGCACCAATAGGGAACGCAATAACTTAGGAGATTTGCTATCCAGTTTTGTATTGCTCAAAATCTGGTTTTCTTGGAAATACGTGAAGTAGGAATCCAAAACTGCTGTGGGTATGACGTTATAGTCATTACAAAAAGGAACAGGGCTGATAGGACCAAAATTCTGAGATTGACATAAAAATAGTCAATGTGTAGTAAAAGGAAATGTGGGGTTGATTACAGACGAAAAGGGAACTTAAACAGGGAGGAAGAGAACTTGACTGAAGTATTAAACGAGCCAGCTATGTCTGTCTTTACCAAAGAAGACGCTGTCATGGAAAAAGTGTGAAACTCAACATTACAAGGACTTAAAATTGACAAGGAAGATGGATAGACTGTCGGAATTTATTAGGGACTGAAACTGGATAAGGTACATTCAAGGATATAAAGGAAATGTGATTTTAAACTTAAGAGACACTGGCAATAGCTTTTCTGTGCTCTTTGTTACAACAGTGATGAGAGAGCCTGAGTACAAATCATTTGTTGTTGGGGTAGAGTCTTTCCTACTATTCTAATCGAGAAGCCTTCCATTTGTCTGTGATGAAGGGTGAGCCACAAATAAATCTCAGCAGAAGCTCTTGTCTTAAAAAACAGGATTCAGCATGTCACACCTTAGGAACTGCATACATGTTACGTTAACTCTTAAACATATTAACCTAGTTCAAACAAGAGGTAGATAAGATATGCATCTCCATGAAAAGATTGCGTCTGCCCAAACTGTTCTGAACTGTCATCAATTGCCCGGTATTCCACCCAGTGGCTGTGTTGATAAGCTTTCGCTCAGCTCAGAATAACTCTCCCTTTATATAACCCTCACCAGCTCCGCCCCACCCCCACAACTCCAAGGATCTTTCCCCTTGGCAGTCACATTTTAAAATGGGATAAATATGTTATATTTAGCACTCCCCTTTCTTACCCTAAGTCTCTGCTTTAGTTTTGAAGTCAGTCTGGGACAGTTTGTAATTCTTCCCGAATGAGCTTGTGTCAGACTTGTAAGAGCAGCGAGCAATTGGGGCAAGGATTGTTGTCAGTGATATTGATCATTCTTTCACTTCTCCTGTGTAACTATAGCTGAGGACTTGGTTGACCATTGACAGTGTCATTGAGGGTCGTCCATTATCTTAGCTGGAGGGCCATTGACTTCATTAAAGTCCTCTTTGGAAGACAACAGTAACAATAAAAAGTAGTTTCATCTCCAGTAGCGTGTATTGGTCATGTGATCAGTCTCTCTCAAGCGGTTAGATATGGGATAGGTCTCCTGCAATACTGTGTGTTCTTTTGCCTGGTAGAGCAAATGTGTTTTGCAACAATATCATCAGTAGTACTGTTTGTTGCTGCATAACAAGCCAAGAGGAGACTGCAGGGGCTGTCAGGCCTGGATAAACTGTCACTGGTGATCTCTGGTGGACTGTACTGCTTAATTTTAACAATTTAACAGCAGCTTTATGTTGTTGTCTAAAGTCTTGCTGATATTTTTCCTGTGAGGATTGAGTGCTTTCAGAAAAACATTTCTTATTGCCCAGTGAAATCAGCAGCTGCTTCCCTGCTGATAATGTGAAATAAATCCTGGTCTCCAATATCAGCAATTTCCACTGGTTGAAACTACTTTTCCAGTGCTGCTATTCATCTTAGAAGACCGATAAAGTCTTGTTGTGTTTTCTTAGGTTGGTTGCTGGTAGTTTTATTAGGAATGTTTGAACTAAATCAATATCTTGCATGACGCTAATGGCAAAACAGACATCCTTTCTCTAAAGTGAGCTTTGTTGCTTCTGACACATCCTTAAACATCCTTTAATCGTAAGGGTCCTTCCATCTGTACTATGTTCCTGTCAACTTTAGGTTGTAACTTTGTATATGTGGCCAAGGTATATATGTCGATAATACAATGAATCTTATTCAATTTAAGTTTGGTATTGGACAAGATGTCCTTTGAAATAAATAAGTACAGTAATATCTGGTTGTGACGCATCTCCTAATTCACGTAGAAATGCCTTGAGTATTTCCTCCAATGGGACTATATCTTCAAAAGCAGGTATCTCTTCCAATGGGCAACAGTAATTTACCATGTAGAATCTTCTACGTGCATACCCACGAGTTTTTCTGCAGTTCTGGATTTTTGCACATCCTTTGGCTGCGAGTTCTTTTTTTAAAACAGCGCTGACACTTGCATATGACATTTTACAATTTTGTTTCATGTTGGCTTTTCACGTGTCTTTTTGGAGTGTGAAGTTAATAGGTTCTGTTGCTCTTCTGCAGTAAGGTTGTTCTTCTCATCTCAAGAGTTATTTGTGATTTTTCCTCATATCCGCTTCCAAGTTGGACAACATTTTCAAAGTTAAATCTTCCTTGGACTGTAAAAGCACTGATAAAAGATTGTATATGAATTCTGATTGCAAAGGTTCATAGTCACTTTTGTCAACTAATCTGAGAGGAGTAACTAATGAAAATGTCCATAAATTCCTTTGCAGATTGAACTCTCTGTCAAATCTTGCCTGTCGGAGTATTCTATGTGGTACTTTTGTTCAAGTAATTGTTGGAAATTTTTATATCATAAGTGTCCATGTCTCATAAATTAGAAATTATAAAAACATTGACTATAGGAGCTACATAATTCAGCAGTATACCAACCTCTTCTGCTTCTGATCTGGTATTCAGCTTTGAAAAAAAGGTGTCTTAAGAACTGTATTATCAATGAATTCCAATGTTATCTTCTGTTCAGACCATTTCTGATCTTTAACTTGCTCATAAGTATTATTTCTTTTCTTTTTCAATGTATTAATCAAACTTGTTATTGCGCAAGTGTTTCAAATCTTTATACATGCAATATTGATTTAAGTCCAGTACTCCATTAGCTTGTCTTTCTGTATTCAGAGACAGTTCTATTGCAGTATCAAGTTGGCAGCGTTTAGCACAGTAAGCAGTGTTCAGGCTTGCTGGAGGTAAGTTCCAGGCTGGTGGTATCCTTTTTCTCTTTGTAATTTCTGTCTTTTTTTTTGTTCACCTTCAAGGCTGGAGTGGTGTTGTCAGGGTGGTGGTTGCAGTGACAATGGTGTCAGCATGGATCGGGATTCTTAGTGGCAATGGCGGTGTCCAGGCAGAGATTCCTGGTGGCAGTAGGCCCAGAACTTGGGCTCTTGACAGCGCTAGGTCCAGAGCCTAGATTCGTGGAAGCAGCGGTGCACAGAGAGGAGTCACCTGGTGGAGGTAGGCCCGAAGCCTGGACTGTTGGCAGGGGTCAAGCAGCAGCAGAGCCAGAGACTCTTAGGGTGTCAGTGCCGTTATTGCTGTTCGTGAAGCGGGACTCCGAGAACCTAAATACACCTTCCGGAGACCTTGCAGCAACCCAGAAGCCATGGTTGAGACCAATAGTGGTTAATGATCCTCTTGATGTGGATGCTGGTGGGATGGTAGGTGAGGGTAAGGGTGTCCCCATTGCTGTTGTGGGAGGGAAGAGGAGAGGGACTGTAAGGGCTGAAGTGCAGGAGATGAATTGGACTCAGTTGAGGGCCCTGTCAACAATGGTGTCTCAGGAATCCTTGCCCGAGGAAGAAGATGGACATTTTGCATGCCTTCTCGTCGAAGCTAGCATCATCAGAACAGATGCAATGGAGACAGATGAACTGTAAGAACAGAATAGGAAGCAAGGTGTGAGGATGTACTGGTAACTATGGGAGTTGGTGGGTTTGTAGTCGATATTGGTGGTCAGTCTATCCCCAGAAATGAAAACAGAGATGTTGAGGATGGAAAGGGAGGAGTCACAGATCAACCAGGTGAAGATGAAAGTGATAGGGTCCCCCTTGTCCCAAACAAGCGGGGAAGCACAGTCTTTGAATATTTATAAGGCAGATGGGTGAAATGCATGGGGTGAAATGTTATCAGGGAGGTGGAAATATGTAATAATCACATCTGCTGCGATCTTATTGAATGGCAGATCACATTCAAGGAGCTAAATGGCCTACTGCAATGGCTAATTTGTGTGACTGAACGTATGAAGCCAGAGAATAATTTTTTCACATAGTAAGAGGTGAGGGTCTGGTATGCAGTGTGATGAATGCAGGTTCAATCAGCATTTAGAAGGTTTTCGAAAAACAGCAATGTGACAAGTTACAGAGAGAAGGCTACATCATGACACTTAGTAAGATGCTCATTAGCAGAGCCAGCACACATACAATAGGTTGAACGCCTTTGTGCTGTAATGATTCTGAGTACACAGTCATACAGAATTGTACTAAACTTGCAGGCTAGTTCTGAACAATTTTAACTTGAGACGTCACAAAATGGAATGCAATATTTCACTCTCTCTTACTGTTCGTTAATAACCCTTTGAGGTGAATTGGTTAGATTCATGGAGACCTGCTCTTTCTTGCCCTATGCTAGTGCAGCAGTGTCCCCCAAGCTGTAAATCGGCAATCATTCCTCTTAAATGAAGATAGAAGCCTGTAGTTCTTTATAAATGATGGCTAATTGCATACATGTATAGAAATGCATGGGTATTCCCTCATGTCCTGATCAATCTATATCTTTTACGCATGCTAAAGATCAAGTGAGAGTCTTTTTCATTGCGGTCTTTGGAATGCTTCAGGCCAAGATTAAAAGCCACATTTGTTGTGATAATAAAACAGCAGCAATCTAATTACTTTCAAGGCGCTGTGCAAATGCTTGGGTTTGTAAAATTAAATATTTTCCATTCTGCGTTTATAAAAAAAAACAATGATTCTCAGGTTAAGAACATAGCAGTAGAGATTGTAGAAGTACTAAATAGCATCTTTTTATTCTGCATTCCTGGGATCTGGGCTTCACACGCAGAGTCAGTATTTACTTTCTATCTCAAAAACTTAGAGAACGTAGTAGTTAGCAGCCTTCTTCAATTGCTGTACGTCTTATGGTCAAAGCATTGTTACAGCGCTGTTAGGTGGGGAATTCTAGGGTTTTGACCGAGTGACAAAGAAACAATGATATATTTCACAGTCAGGAAAGTGTGTGAACTGGTTGATGTCCTTGTGTGTCAGTGCACATAGTCTTGCTAAGGAGGGTCAAGTGGGTAGGAATAACTTTGTCCTCAGGGGAATCCCAAGTTGTTTGGCATATTTTTTCATATTTGACTATTTTGAGTAGTGGGATATGATTGAATGGCTTGCTAGGTCATTCTAGAGGCCAGGTAAGAGTCAGTTACTTTGTAGTAGAGAGTTTTATGTAGGCCAGATTGAGTAAAGCAGATTTCCTTTCTAAACAACATTAATGAACTTTCTTTTTACAATAATACACCATTTTCATGGTCAAGTCTGACAATAGTTAGTTATTTGTTTAAATTAAATGAAATAAGTTTAAATCTTTCCAACCGCCATGATGAAATTTGAACTCACGGGTTGAATTAATATGAGGCAGGGAGCACCACCTGTCTTGCAAGCATTTAATGGTCAATTTGCTAACAATAGGGTGGGCATATAACTTCCACTGTTCTGTAACAGCAAGTGCCACCTCAATGAGCTGACAGCTCTCCTGCGGTACAGTGGCAGTTGCATTGTGTGGACCTCAGCCCAGTGAAAGTCAGAGGCTCCATGACTGCCAAGCTATCAGACCCCATCAAGGTCGGGGTATGTATGGCTCTGTGCTTTTGTGTGTGTGTGTGTGTGTGTGTGTGTGTGTGTGTGTGTGTGTGTGTGTGGGGCGGGGGGGGGAGTGGTATGATTTATGAGGGGCGGTGCGTGCGTTTGGAGGTATGGTAATGAGTGGTGACGGAGCAAAAGAAATGTGGGATGCACGTCACTTTGGATCGGGCTCTTCAATGAGTTCAGGGGGTCTGTTAAGGAGTGTCACCCCTGACTGTCATCAACTGTCACAAGGCAATCAACCAAGCTGCACACTTGATATCAGAGATATTGGGAACTGCAGATGCTGGAGAATCCAAGATAACAAAGTATGAAGCTGGATGAACACAGCAAGGCAAGCAAGTGCTCCTGAGATGCTGCTTGGCCTGCTGTGTTCATCCAGCTTCACACTTTGTTGAGCTGCATGAGTTTCCTGCACTACTAGCTTATTAACGGGTATGTTTCAGCTTTTGTAGGATGAAGTTCTAAAATCTGCACTTAGGGGCCTCAAATTGCTTCTCGGCAGGCAAGTTGCTCAATACCATGCTCACCAGTGGTAAACTGCCATGATAGCAGAGATGGGTATGCAGGCAGAAAGCAGCTCTCCTATTGGATTTTAGGCCTGTAGACATTAACCTAAAACTTGCTGGATTATCCAAAATGTAGTTAAACAAAATTAGATGAATGAAATGAGCAGAAAAACAAACATATGATGCCTAGTGATGACGTAATGATTGGAAAGGTATTCACATTTTCCCATGTTTTGCTGAAGGAATGTGCTTTGTAACTCAGCAGCAATGGACTGAACTGTCACAGTACCTCTGGGAAAACTGACTTTTATTTAAAACAGACACAATGAATCATGTATCATGATGTGAGCTTTTTATCAGCTGAATTTGAGATTGTCACAGAATTATGCTGCGATTTCAAATGGTTGATTGGAAGGCACAAGTGGTGAATAGCAATCTCAAGCTAAAGTGGAGTAAGAGTTGATCAAGACTCAGAGATAGACCTCTTTCCAGACAGACATACGCAAATCTTCAGGAGTTAATTGGGATCAAAGAAACGTGGAAAACACATGTTTGCCAGTGGACAAACTGATCATTTTCCAGAGACTAGATATTATCAAGAATATAAATGCATAGTTTCTTTTCATGGAAAGATAGTTAGAAAACCCACTGTCTAACAGCAAAAGTTGAACAGCTCCAGAGATAAACTGATTAACAGTTACAAGTTGAGATGGAGCAGGCTGATTACTTGTTCTGGCCTGGTTCTCAGATATCCAGGTAAAAGGGATGTCTGGGAAAAATGTTTGCACTTTTTGTGAAGTTGCTTTAAAAAAGAACATTTGGTATATGCCACTGTTTTCTGGGTTATTTGCCCAAATTTCTAAATTGCGAGTCAATTACACTACTGTGTCTTATAACTCAACTAATGCTTCATCATTAGGAAAATTAGCCTTTAGACATGTGCGAACCATTATAGTTAGCAATCTGTATTCAGGCCTTCTCTTACACCGCACTGCTTTTTATAATTCAGTGCACATAATGCACATTAATACAACCTGGAGTCAGTGTAATACTGCTTTTGATTTTCTCATATCTATGGCTAGCCAACAGATCGTATAGCTTTAAGGTTTGCATTGTGTGTCCATAGTGTTGCACCTTCCCATATGTAACCTCAGAGGCTTTAGACTTGTATTCCTGAAGACAAAACAAATCAACTCAGATTACCATTATGTTCAACTTCATAGAGTTAGCTTAAGAAATGTAACTGAAACTAAATAGCATAATACGAGATTCAGGAACAACCAGCAGGCAGAAAATTATGCAATTACGTCCCTTGTGTTTTCAAAGCTAATAATAACAAAATAACAAGCACAACAAAAGGCTGTTAAATTGCACACAACTGGCTCACACTTTTCAGAGCTATCATTCTGCCTCATTACTCAACTCGAGGCGTACATTAGATCGACATTAAACAGTACAAAAATAATCCATAAATTGCCACCTTGGCTCAGTCGGTGATTGCTCACGACTTTACGAGTCATAAGGTTGTGAATTCGAGGCCCAAAACAGGTCATCAGCACAAAAACCAAAGCTGACCTTCAGTGAGGGACATTTGGCAGAGTATTCTTTTGATGGGTCTTCAAAACAGACAGTTTCCAACTCAGGTGAATGTAAAATATGCCACAAAGAGCACAAAACAGTATAACACAGGAAGAGGCCTTTCAGCACCCTCGTACCTGTGTCAGTCATGATGCCATTCTAAACTAGTCCCATCGGCTCTCCATATCCCTCTGTTTCCAGCCCATTCATGTGAGTGTTTAAATGTCTATTAAACTTTGCAGTTCTATCTGCTTCTACCACCTCCCCTGGCAGTGCATTCCAGACACATGTGTTAAAAGTTTTGCGATCTCATCTCCCTTAAATGTTTCGCCTCTCACCTGAAATCTATGTCCTTACATTTGACAAGCCCTCTTGGGAAAGGGACTCCAATCGTCCACCCTATCCATGCCTCTTATGATTTTATGTACTCTTTCAAGTCACCCCTCAGCCTGGCACTCCAGTGAAAACAATTCAAGTTTGTCATACCTCTCCTTATAGCCGAATGCTCCAGTCCAGGCATTATTCTGTTAAACCTCTTTGCCACTCTCTCTGAAGCTTCCACATCCTTCTTATAGTGTGGGGACCAAAACTGTATACAATACTTCAAATGTGGCCTCATTGAAGTCTTATAGAGCTGCAACTTGTACACTCAATAGCCTGACCGATGAAAGCAAGTTTGCCAAATGCATTCTTCACCACCTCATCCAACTGTGTTGTCACTTTCAGTGAGGTGTGGACTGGCAGCCCAAGATCCCTGTGTACATCTCCAAGACATCAGTGCCATTTACAGTATATTTTCCTCTTGCAAATGATCTCCCAAAATGCATCACCTCACACTCACCCAGGTTAAATTCTGTCTGCTATTTCTCTGCCTTCTCTCTTTCGAACTGATGTGTATCTTGTTGTAAGCTTTCATAGCCTTCCTCGCAATCCAAGACTCCGCCAATATTCATGTTGTCTGCCAATTTACTTATCAGGCCACCCACATTTTCAGTTGAGTCTTTTATAGATATTACAAACAACAAATGTACAAGCACTGATCCTAGCAGACCACCACTGGTCACACACTTCCAGTCAGAAAAACAATCCTCCACAACTACTCTGTCTTCTATGACTAAGCTAATTTGCTATCCAATTTTCCAACTTATCATGGATGACATGTGACTTAATCTTCTGGACCAACTTACCAGAAGGGACCTTGTCAAACGCTTTTGTAAAATCCATGCAGATAACATCTACTGCCTTACACATCAACTATCTTCAACACTCCCTCAAAAAAAAACTCAGTCAAGTTTGTAAGACAAGACCATCCACCATGCTGACTGTCCTTAAGTCCATTCTTCTCCAAATTCAAGTATATCTGTTCCTAAGAATCTTCGCCATTAATTTCCCTGCCAACAGATGGCAGGTTCACCATTCTTAAAGGAACAATATTGGTTACTCTTCTGGGACCTCCCTTGTGATAAAGAGGATATAACAATCTCCATCAAAGGTCTCTGTGATTTCCTCTCTTGCCTTCTTCAGTATCCTGGGATAGATCTCACCAGGGTCTGGGGACTTACCTATTAAAATTAGGTTTTAAGACGCTCAACACCTTTATCTACTTAATATTGACATACCTCAGTATATCAACATACTCCTCCCTGATCCTACCATCATTCATGCTAACTCAAAGTCCTCATTGAGGATCTTACCCACTTTCTCTGACTCAGCGCATAAATTCCTTCTTTATCATTGAGGGTCTACCCTTTCGGAGTGCATTGTGCCAAAGGGCAGGGGGTTTACTTTGAGTGTCCCGCAATATATCTCCACGACTCAAAGTGATCGACTGATCTATTGATGTGCTGCATACAGTTATTGTACATGCACACAGATCAAGATGTGATTGCATTTTACAATTAATTAATTGGTTGTAAAGTGCTTTGGAGTGTTGAGTACATAAGACATTATTTCAGCACAAAATCATTCCTTTCTAAGTTTACACAGTTAGATTTGTAATTGGTCCAAGAAATGGCCCTAAGAAAATTCCCCAGACAGATTTCTGCCCCTGTAAATAGAGAGGTTTAGAGTGAATGCAATGTCTTGTCAGCGGATGGCCTTTTCTGGCTGCTGTGGAAATGCTCTAAAAGATATGCCAGGCATTGTAATTTCCACGTTTTTCTGACGGAAAATGTTGGCAATTACATTACTCAAATTGTCTCATGAAAATTGACATGATATTGTCAGCTGGTATAGAGGAAGAGTAATTTGCAGCTAACAAGAAAAAAAGTCCTGATGAAAAAGAGTTAAATTATTGGATTTGCCATATCCAACCTGAAGAACTAAAATACTCAATCCCATACTGTGAGAACAAGGCAGAACATTGACTCACCACGACATCAAGTTTCTAAGATAATGAGTTTTCTTGTTTTTAAAATAAACCTGATCAGACATGCTATGACACACCTCTGGAGAAGGTAGAATTGAACCACAGCCTTCTGGTCCAAAGACGGAAATGCAACCAAAAATACAACAAGAGTCAAAAAAGCTGAGGCTCAATGCCTGGATTCTGTAGATCGGGTTAGAAATAGGACCCTAACACATGTCATGTTGCGTGTCAGGTAAGCACATTGGTCCAAATCTTCTCATCACAGGTCAGACTGCAAACTGCCCAGTTACCTTTGGTGGAACGTTCCTGGTTTACTTCTGGGTCAGGGGGCCTCCCAGGCAAAGCAGTTCAGACTAATGCCAGAATCATCACAGCTAGTAGTAGAGAGGCTAGTGCTGAAACTATACTACTTTCTTTCTGCAGTAGTGCTGTATTCAATGGTTTAAATGTTGCTCAGCTGTTGAGAGAAGGCGAATGTTTGTATGAGGAGATAGGCTGGAAGGTGTACGGGGGGAACAGAAGGCATGTGCACATGGAGGACGGGGCCGAGTGCCAACTGGCTACACCAGTAGAAAGACATGCAGGTGATGGGTAGAGGTATCAGATGAGCTAGGGCGCTATTTGAGTGAGAAAGTGGGTGAGGGGCAAGGGTGGCAGGTGAGTGAGTAAGGTCTGAGCTCATGGGAGCTGTTGGGAACTGTCGTCCTAGGCAGGGAGTTAGATTAGCGGGCAGGTCTGGGAAGATTTGGTGAGAAAGCTGAGCCGAGGAAGGGTATGGTCTGCTACAAAGGCCTGGACAATAGTCATACTTGGGCTGACAACTGGCCAATAACATTGGTACCACAGAAGCACCAGACAATGATTACATGGGAGAATCTAATCACCGCCCCTTGACATTTAACGGTATTACTATCCATGAATTCCCCATTATCAACATGCTGAGAGTCATGATTGACCAGAAAACGAACTGGACTAGTCATATAAATACCATGGCTTTCAGGGCAGCCAGAGGCTAGGAACACTGCAGTCTATAACACCTCCTGACTCCCCAGTGCCTGTCCACCATCTACAAGGCACAAGTCAGGTCAGTGATAGAGTACTCTCCACTTGTTTGCACAAGTGCAACTGCACCAGCACACGAAGCTCGACAACATGCAAGACAAGGCAGCCTGCCAAAACGGCACTAATATGCACTTTCTCCAGCATCAATGGACTGTAGCAGCAGTTTGTACCACCTGCAAGCTGTGCTGCAGAAATTCACCACAACAGTTGAATTCACCCCTGAGACAACACCTCCTATACCAATAACCATTATCACCTTGAAGGACAAGGGCAGCAAATATGTGGGAACACCTGCACCTGCAAGTTCAATTCTAAGCTACTCACAATCCTGACCTGGAATTATATTTCATGAATGTCATTGGATCGAAACTCTGGAACTCCCTCTCTAACAGCATTGTGTGCCTACCTGCACTAAATGGACCGTATCAGTACAAAGAGCTAGTGCACTACCACCTTCTCAAAGGCAAGGAGCAATGGGCAATAAGTGCTGTCCCAGCCAGCAATGCCCACATCCCTTTATTATTTTTTCAAATCATATGCATCACTTTATTCAATTTCCCCATTGGTTCATTGCTCTTAATATTTCTCAACGGAAAGTGACTGCAGTGTGGAATTTTATGTGTCATTGAAATCTGTGCCAAGGTGAAAGGTTTTGGAGTGTTCTGATGCGGACATTGCAGTGATTACAGTCAGATATGTGCTGATTATTGAGAACCCTGTGACATAAGCCAGTCTGGGAAATGACGCACTGACAATAACTTTTTCAGGAACTATAAATATCTTGAACAAGACAAGAAGCAGTCAAAATATTTGCAAGAAATTGTACCAGTCAATGAAGAAAACAACCAAAAGGTTTTCATGGGTGATTTCGAAAGAAACAAAATGTCAACATGCATCTTCTGCTGATAGTGATGAACCAAGGGAAAAGAAAAAAATGGCTGCACAGCCAATTGGTTGAAAATATTTTCTAGGAGGTACAATGTTACTTCCATCATAACCACATGTGGTTAGGTACGTCCATGCTATTACAGGTCATTTCTCTGATGAAAGGTCACAGATTTGAAATGTTAACATTGATCTTTCTCTTCATATTTGCTCTCTGACAAGCTATATTATTCCAGACATTTCTGTTTTTATTCATGCACCATTTAAATGGTTTGTCAAGAAACGGCATGATTTGCCCAATAGGGAAGAAGGAAATTTGACTCAATTAAGTGAGTTTGAATTCTTGCGTCCAATAAAGATCTCCGACAAATTGCAACCAAGCCAAGTGAGCAGTAACTTATTTCTGGATCAGCATCTTAATTTGAAGTGCAATTTTACAAACAGCAGTTTTGTTGCTCCATCCTGTAACAGTGGGCTGTATCCTGCATTTCTTTGGCGAAGTCTGAATTAGGCCAGAGATTTCTTTTGGAAGGATATCTGCTGCAAGGACGACAAGTGTGTTCACCATTTCTTTGTGAATTTGCCCCATTAATCACCTATTGTGTTACTATGGTGTCCATTACATTTGATTCCACTTCCACAGTCCACAAAACAAACTGCCACTCAGCAGATATCCGAGAATTCTCCAGTATCAGTTTATTCCATGTCATCTTGAAAAGCAAAGCGGTCTAGCCTAGTGCACCTGGCTAGCAGGAGCTGCCCTGCATGGTTCCAAATATCTAACCTGAACATGACAGACATGAGGAAATTGGCACCCTGCTTTTTGGATGGGGACTTCGAGGTCCTATTAGATGGGGATGAATGAACAACTTGGGTTTCCTCTTCCTGCATGACCAAAATAAAGGCCACAACTCCAGACCATGTCGTACTGGAACCCAGGTTAAAACAGTCTCAGTTGTTTGGAGAAATATGCAGCAATGCAGAATGAGGATCCATGACCTTTACCACTCTGCCAGCACTAGTGCCACCATATTCTCGCCAATACCTCCACTCTTACTTGCCTGTCTTCTGCTAATGTTCCCCTCTCCAGCATGGCTCATGCTCCAGCACTCTCACTATTGTCTATAACTTTTACCTCACTCACTGTCACCCTCTCCAATCCCAATGTCACGAACCTCGTATGCCCTCTGTGCTGCAACTCACCTGCTCAGGGCATCTCCCCACCTGCGCCAGGAACACCTGTCTCACCCACTTTCATCTGCCTTGTTTCTCACTCCAGAGGGAAGCGAGTAACTCCTCAAAATGGCACTAAGACTTGAGCAAGGGTGAGCTACATAACATTCAGGTCCTCACCCCTTATCTGGGCAACTTCCTAACTTGGACCACCCCAAGTGGCCCAGTGGCTTGCAAACAGGGGCTGGCTATCATATATTACTCTTACCGTATTGGGACATCCTTACATATGTGTGGGGTACTTGTGGTTCATTTCCTATTAGAGAACTCCTGAAAACAATATTGGTGCCCAGTGTCCAATATGGTGGTCATTTGGTGTGAGCTGAATTTCACATGATTAACATGTTAAGTTTTTCTTAATGTCTAGCTTTTTTTGGTGATTTTTGGTAAGACAGGAAGCTGAATTGCAAAGGAGGCACGTTGGGCCATCAACAAGGCAATAATCAAACCATAGTCTTCATTAACTGACAATTCTGAGCTGCCCGGCAAGAAACTTGCAATGCTGTTTGTAAAAATCATTAAAGATGGAGCAAGATGTTCTTGAGATTGACCTCCCTGAATTTCTCATCTCATTTTGCCCTATATTTCGCTCTACATTTCGCTACATGCCACGTTACTTTAAGATTCCACCTAATTATTCATTTACCCACTCTCACGTTGGAACATTGGCCAGCATTCACAACAAGTGTCAAAACGTTCTTGTAATCTTGTTACAGTCTGAACTATCTTCTAAGTTTAACAACCTAAACAATGCAATTTTTATTTCAGTAATATTTACTGCGAAACTCCAGAGAGCTACTCATGCTCTTCTTCCAATACTTAACCAGAAGTGCAATGGAAATTCTTTTTAGGTGCAGAAGCAAGTTTTCCAATGGACGCCCACAGAATAACACCAGCAGAGCAGCTGAGGAATTTCCCATCCATTGTGTTCTGTGCCTGTTATTTCATTCAGTTACTACCTTGTATACGACAATGCTTTATTCTCAAACTCTTCTGTCTCCCCTCTTCCTTGTCTATTGTCAAGAACAAATCCATCTGAATGTGTAATGTGTCACAAGTGCTATCAGGCTTGAAAAATATTAACTGACAGCAATTTGGTTGAGTCTCGCATCAGTCTCAATACAGCATTTTCAAAAACAATTTGAAGAAGAGACTTTTCAAACTCCATGTATCACAGCTATACCAATATATCAGATAACTTAAGGTACCGAAACTTTTGGGCATTGTCACAATGGCTCAGATTTTCCAATGATTTTCCAGATTGTTGTTTCTACAGAAGAGACAACAGGGAAATCTCACTTTCCAGTGCTCAGAAAATGGTAGATGCAGGTACAATTATAATGTTTAAAAGACATTTGGATGGGTACCTGAATAGAAAAAGGTTTAGGGGGATGTGAGCCAGGAGAGGACATGTTGGACTGGTTTAGTTTGAAATTATGTTCGATGTGGACTGGTTGGACCGCAAGGTCCGTTTCTGTGCTGTATGACTCCTTGACTCTAAGTGGCCTAGAGTTGGAGAATCGAAGATTTCGGCACATTTAAACCATAGTGGTTACAATGGAAAGGTAGAAGATTAAACACCTGCTCTAATCCTTGGGTAACTGTTAAACTGGATACTTTACTCACCACTTGACCTCTCACAATAACATTTCCAATTCCTGACACCACATACTCAACACACTCCCCTCCTGAACCAAACCTGACGTTGTCAGGTCAGGCCACCCCCTTGAGCCCACTGGCCACCAATCCCACTCTCCACCTCCACTACCCACCCCACTGCCACCTCGCACCCCCATCCCCCATATCAACGCTTCAAAACCTGTAACAGCTCTCTAACACAACATTTTCCCCTGACTCAATCTGATCCTCTCCTGGATCTAACCACCTGACCCAATCCAAGCATTCAGCCATTTAGCTGGCATTCTAACCTCTGCACCCATCTTGTACCTTACTGTTCTCACCTCCCTTGGAGTCTATGGATTCAACCAGTTGGTACCATACCACAATCACACACCTTGCACCATATCCAATAAACCACCTGGACATTTTAGTTTCTTAGCCACCAGATGTGTCTAGGCCTGTGGCAATGCCACTATGCAAAGTGGATTTCTCCCCAACTTTACCAATGGATGCATTTCTGATGGGTAAAACCCAGGATATTACAAGAAAACCATGGTAGTTAAGTGGCACTCTTCACGAGGATTGCCTTCAGTCAAGTCTCTTCTGTTATTCATGTACACGCTAAAAAAACTATACAAACTGCTTCAGGTTAGGCATCCCTGGAAGAGGCTTCGCAGTGAGGTTAAACCTACACAAACTGCTCCCTTGCATGTAGTTATTGTTACGTACATGCTTTTCAGGACATGCTTCTTGGAGTGATTCAGCATAAATCACACTTTCCTCAGGCCAACCAGTCGAATGTCATTCAGATACTGTAAATATACCAAAAATTTCCAGGATATTCCTAACTATTTTATCTCTGAAGTTAGTGTTGGATATCCTAAATCAGATGCTTGCCGGCCAGGCACAAGAAAATTACCTCAATTACATATGGTAAAAGCGAATGCTGGTCTTATTCCCTTATTTTTTGTGATCCTCGCAAAAATAGACTTTGACTATGATTGCAAAATAGGATACAATAAAAGATGCTTTCTCACATTGTATTTTCCAGCTAAGTTTAGAAGGACTCAGGTTTTTGTTCAGAGATCAATTTTTTTAAAGAAGATTGGTGAAAAGCTTTAACACTTGAAACCATATAAAATTCACAACATAGGTGCTCAGCTTTCATATAGTTGTAAAATTTCAAGGTATTTCAATGGATGTGACATTTTAAAAAGCATGATCTTTCAAAGGGACTATTAAATATCACATTTCGTCATATCGTATTGGGACTACTAGATTATTCCTTCGGGAGCAAGAGTATGGAAAAACAATGTCATTAGGCTTTGTTTGAAATGAGGTAAATTTACAAGACAGAAAAGAACTGCAGAAAATGAGCGCGTAAGTATGGATACATAGAATTGAAGAGACACCGAATGGCTCTTTAAGGAGGCAACATCAGAGCAAAATGTCAAAAATTGTGGGAGCAAAGTGCAACACATCATCCAAATAAAGAGAAACTCCCCCGAAATCTGCAACCGCAATTTAAAGGTTATCAGTAAACCAACAGGGAGCTTGTAGGTTTGTATGTGAAATAGTACCGTGTCATATTTGTAAGAATTATGGTAGCTAAATGTACAAAACAACTCTTGGGAAATTAAAATACTCCAGATGAAAGCTTTGTATAGAAGAGAATTTATAATTATGAGGATCAGTTCTGTGGGACTCAGGGAAACAGTCGATCTAAGGGGGAATATAAACAAGAGTTCCTCAAGGGAAGAAATATGCTTAAAAACAAATCTTCAGCCAGAACATTTTGCTCACTAAGGAGAAAAGGCCATCAGTAGAATCTTTTAACAGCAAAGGTGCAGATCTCTTTAGTGTCATTAAAATTTGTCACAAAACTGAAAGAACAAATTCTCTGTTTTCAGTATTTACAATCATCTTAGAACTGCTTTGGCCCCTAAAGCTTCTTCCATGTTTAATAGAAAGAATAAAGGTCAAATCTTTCCAACTTGAAAAATTGCAGCAATATATTTTGTAACAGTGAAGCTACCAGTGTAAACAGTTCTTGCACAAAAGGTCTCCTGATCAGACTTTATTACTTCCAATGCAGACTAGTTTGCAGCAACTGACCCGCACACTTTGTTTATAGAGGCTTAGCTTTGATTCCTATCCTGGGAAAAGAAATAAAGATTTTTTTGTCCCAAGCAAATGTTAAGAATTTTAAATAAATTGAGTTTGACTAATTTCTACAATGAGATGATGTGAATCATTCTTCAAATTTGACAGATAATACTGCACAAATCATGAAAATGTCCTTCCTGTAAATTTAAGAATTCCCTTACTTTATAGCAGCACGAAAGTGTTTTTGAAACCATTGAGGAATAACCTCCCATTTTAACTGAGCTGTGTGCCAGTACATAACCCGAGATTAAGGAGTGCTGTCAATGGGTGCAAAAAAAAAATGAAATTGCAAGCACCACTCATCACCATAATGAACACTACAAATGAGAAATAATCTTTTCATTATGCAATTAAATGTACTAAGTCATGGTAACATTGATTTAAGTGGTGACTAGGCAATAGACTACCACTTTCAGTGGTCAGCAACTTCATCACTCAAACACCATTCAAGCACAATACTTAAATTACAGAATGGGTTCAGCTTAGGTAATATACAGAAGGTGTTTAATACAGATTTAAGTCAGATATGTTGTGTTTCATATCCTTCTTTCATGAATATAAAAGCTCAGTAATTTCCACTGAACAGTCCTGCTTCTGTAATCTCCCAGGCACACATGAGCTGTGAATATAGGGAATTCCTAGTTTCCTGATAATTCCTGTTCAGAGTTACTATTATACAAATCTAGAGTAGATGGACCATGAACCCAACCCACCTGGCTCAGAGTTACGGGCACGATGACTGCACCACAAGGCCCTTTGGTGGAAAGACAATTTTTCAATATCAGATTAAGTAATTTGTTTCTAGAATAAGAATGGGATATTGTCACTTGGTAAAACCCAAAATAAGCTGTACAAACATAATGTCCTAATTAGAAGACATCTGACACCTACCAGCTCAAACAACCAAAACTTTGATGAGCTAACTTTGAGTTAATTATGATGAACAGATTATTAACTGGAATGTGAGCAGTGACAAGCTGCACCATCCTAAACAGCCACTCAAGTTGAGGAATTCTAAACTTGTCTCAAGTGTCCACAAAATCATTCATTCATGCTTATCGTCAAGATCTGCGAGCTGGAAAAAGACTTCCTGCATTGTTTTAAATCATTTGCACCTAAACGGCAATGTTTAAGTAGTTTCAAGTAAAAACATTTCTATTGATTGGAATATTCTGACTGAAAAATCAGGCACCTTTTTGAATTTAGCCTCAATGCATCCACTTTCAGTGACAGCAAAGTTAACATTATAAAGAAAAAGATGCCCTTCTGAATCTTGACCAATAAGGGAGTTCAACAACGCTAAAAAATTTGCAACATCGACAGCATTAATCACTACATTTCCCATATTTTCTTGATTCAAACCAGGAAATATTCTGTCTGTAGTCATTGTCTTTACGCAGCGTTATCACTAAAGTCAACTGAAAAGTAAGGATGCAATCATGACACAAGCCAACATGAAATCTCTGCAGGGATCACAATTCATAATTTGTCAATGCTTAATAACACTGAGGGGAAGCAGCTTGCAAACTTGATGCTACCCACCTCGTTTCATGTTTGTAGCATTCAACAGAATGGGATCTGATCTGCAGATTGGTTAAATTTTATTCAACGGGTGTCTACCAGCATCTAAGGCTCACACCTAATCCAGCTAGTTTCCACCTTTAAAAATCAACATTTCCTTTTGTAAAGCAATCTGCTGTAATTGCCTTCACATTGGAAACAAAGGCTGGAATCTTCCAAGCCCCTGAACAACATGTACAATTGTCAAGAGCTTTGGGGGAATATTATGAAAAGTCAAACAACATGTTTCTCCACATTGGGAGAAACAAATTACATTTTCCTGTTAAGTTCCAGACGTTTGAATGAGATTCTCGCTATTGAGAAGCCCAAGTCCTTTCAATTGAGGCTATTGCTCATTTCGCCCTCATTGTTATTTAATCATGCCTTAATGTTATGCACTCTTGTCTTCTGCCATCCAATGGATCGATACTCGGTAGTAAGAGCAGATGACATGAAAGTCATGGTAACTGGTTAGTCCAATGCACTGTTACTCATCAAACCTCCATTACTGACACCAGCAAAGTCACCTCTGGGAACTTTCCCAGGGCAGCAGTCATTTATACCCCATGTCTCCCGACACAAGCATTTGAAGCCTGATAGTCTTCCTGCAGCATCATGGCACTTTCTTGATCCACTTAAAGCATGCCTCTGCAGTATCATGCTGCACTTTGGAGTGCTCTGGCAACTATCATTGGAAGGCTGATGCCCCTTCTAAAATCCTTCTAAATCCTGCTATCAGCAATAATGGGAAAACTGCAGAAATTATAAACATGGACATCTTGCTCCCCATCCTACACCACTTCGCCTGGCCCTTCTGGTTTTCTTCTTTCAGATACCCAAGTGCTGTCCCAGGTCATTCTCAGGAAGAACACAATGAATAACATTACACTGCTGATGAAGAATAATCATCAACTGATCTAATTCTTGCAGGCACTATGCGAACATGAGAGACTTTTGTATGGTGAACACAGGACATGAATGAGTTTTAGCCCGATGGAGGGAAGAAAAATAGCTTGTATACCAGATCACAAGAGGCATGGATACACACACAAGCTCCCTTTGGTGAGTGTGGAGAGGGAGCAGGAGTAGGTTCTAACTGGGAACCTGATGGGCCAGCAAAAAGGAGGATACTGATGAAGATGTGCAAAATAACAGACTTTGCAGTCATTATCAAAGAGCAGTGAGGGTTTTAACCCTGCTGTGGTCAAGGCACTGTTTAGAACCTGGAGCCATCCTACCCAGGATCGAATTGGTGGTCAGCTTCTTAGTACACAATTGTTCAACTTCCAATGCAACACAGGTGGAAGACACCTGATGTCCCAGAGTTGTAATGGAAGCTCAGACTGGGATTGGAATATGCACACCATTCCAGTGCAAGCACAGACTACTTTAATCCTTGTTCTACATTTGATTTTCAAAGGACTTGCAGGATCCCTTGCCTGTGTGGCACTTTGTTCACTAACAAATCATTAGGATGACAGCATTTATGCTCTCACCACAGCGCTTTCTCACCTATGTTCTTGCTGCTGTCTTTAAACCAACCCTTTTAGAGTGCTACCAGTTCGGGCAAGTAACCAAGACCATCAACACTCACAGCAGTTTGGGATCATCTTGCAAATTCACCCCCCCACCCCGGTCTTCCCCAGTAAAAGACAACAGGCATCCACTGGTCTCGTTGCAGTTACTGGGATGACACTACATTGTAGCAGAGAGGCAGGAAGTGACTGCACAAGGGTGAATCATGAATGTTTATTATGCTGAGTCTTGAGCAAAAGGGTGCGATGATGAGAAGTTACAGATGAATGCTAAGATGACGAAATGCATGGCCCTGGAATGCAGAGAAGTAGAGATGCGTTGACTGAGACTTAATGCCACTTGATTGCTAATCTGTAAACCACAGCTTGTATTTTGGGAAAGCAGATTCAAATCCCACCATGGTTGATGTTGAAATTTGACTTCAATTAAAAAAAATACAAAGCTAGCTTCACAGTGATCATGTATCCACTGTCAATTGTCATAAAGTCCTATGTAATCAACTAATGTTATTTAGGGAATGAAATTGGCCATCCTCACCCAGATTGGCCTATATGTGACTGAATCCACAGCAACGTACTTGACAATAAGTGCCTCCAATCACACAGGCTTTCTGGACTGCAAAGGTTCTGGAAGTATCCTTCCTGCCACTTCTGATATGGGCCAGGCCTCTGGATGTCTAGTGTTAATGCCTGCATTGACAGGATGAAAAATTTTTTGAAGACACAGCAGGCCACAATGAACTTGTTGACAGGGCACTGGATGGTTTACTCTATGATGCTGCAATTGGCTTCGGGCCTCATCCATTCAGGTAGATTCTGAGGGTAAGGGGATGGTCACGAGCCAGTTGCCGAGTGGGGATTCTTTGTGCCTGAACAGTCACCCTCTGATTTTGTCTGGAGGCTCAAAGACAGTACGAATGAGAAACTTCTTCAGGATGAAGGCATCATAGCTGTTGTAAAAATATCGAGCATTGACCGGAGTGTTGGTCAGTCCACAGTTGTGCTCCAACTAGTCATAAGAGAGTGTGCACCGTGGTCTTTCCAGCATTTCTCCCTGGTGGCATGGAGATGCTTGCAAAGATTCTTGCACATTGATATTGTCAGTAGCTCCCTGCATTACCTGAAGTCCCAATATTGCAGAGACGTTATGTGCTCCCTTAGTCTTTGTTGAAAAAAATGGCCTCTCTTTGCACACATGTTCTCCATCACCTCCGAATGCAAAAATGGATGGTCACATCAATCACTGCCGTTGGGAATTATAGCAATTGTCATTTGCAAGCAGTGACAGTGCCACCTTTACGCGAGGTTACAGACCCTATTGAAAGATGGTGTAAAGTTCAATGATACAGAGGCTTAGTGACACCTCACAGAGCGAGCGATCTGGGTTCAATTCCAGCCTTGGGTGACTGTCTGCATGGGTTTCCACCGGGTGCTCTGGTTTCCTCACACAGTCTAAAGATGTGTAGGTTCGGTGGCTTAGTCATGCTAAATTGCCCTGTGGCGACCAGGCAAGTGCAGGGTGGGTGGGTTAGGCATGGGAATGAGGTGTTAAGGCATTCGGAAAGAGGGTTGGGTCTGGGTGGGATAATATTCGGAAAATCCATGCAGACCAGATGGGCCGAATGGCGTCTTTCTGCACTGTAGGGATTCTAGGATTCTATCCCCTTGTTAAACCTGAGTCATTATTTCTATAAAAGTGCATGTATGAGAAGTATTTTTTTCAAAACAGGTGATGAGTAACATTTTCTGTTGAGAACCTTCTACCTCCCACTTCAGCGATTTCTCCGACTATAGCACTTACACCATTACTCAGTCACGTTGCTGGCCACAAGCACTGCCACCATGGTACCTTTATCTCTTACAGACTTGGGTGACCAAATCTTCTTTCTTTCCTGTTCAAATGCAGTGGCTTACATAAGGCCTGCTGAAAACAAGGCACCGAATTTCCACAAACCTCTTCACAGCAGGATAAATTGACAGTACCTCCAAGATAAAGATTTGCCCTTCCAATAACATTAATGGTGAGGGGAGTTGTATATTGAGCTTTTCGCAACGAGCGAGCTATTTCATTGGACACAAATGATCCCAATTTTGAAAGAGAGGAGTCAAATCAGCCCAAATGGCTCATTCACAATCTGATCGTCCTGACAACAACTGCACACATGGCTCACCCACACTAACACCCTTCTTAGCAGTTAGTGTCATGCAGTCTGCACGAGACATGTCTGATAGACTGGTCTATATCATTTTAGGTCTTCAATGCAACCACAGGGCCAGCATCAGCAGCTCTGTGAATTTCACAGTTCTGGTGTTTTAAATTGCTCTGAGAATCTGGAGCTAGCACTCACATGAGTTGTGCATAAAGATGGTGTAATTGCATGGGTATTGACAGAGTTTGTTCTAAATTTGTCCAAGTTCCTAAAAATACTCCTGACGATTGACTGGATATTGTACATTATGCTACTGCAGCAATTAACAGACAAAGTGCAACTTTACTGACTGTTTACTCGAATCACAAGTTGCATTCATTTTCACAACTAGAGCTGATGTAAAAACATGAGTGATCAGAGGACCGAGTGATAATCTATTCAAATAAACAATAGTAAGCTTGTTATTAAATTCTCCTTGACAGTTCAAAGATAATGAGTTGAATGAAGGCGAACAGAAGCTGCAAGTGTCATCACAGTTCATGATGTAGGATGGACGATGGCAAACGTGGCTCCGCTTTTCAACAAAAGTGGGAAAGGCGAAACAGGAAATTACAGACTGGTGAGACTCATATCAGTGGTAGGGAAATTAGTGGAGAAAATTCTGAAGGAGCAAACTAATACCCACTTGGAAAGTCATGAGTTAATGATGTATACTCAGCAGAGTTTGGTCGGAAGGTGTTCATACCGATCAAATTTGTTGGAATCTTTTTGTAAATGTGATCAAGTATGTGGATGAGGGAAGTTCAGTTGGCTTATCTGGATTTTAGCCCCACTTTTTGACAAGGTCCCACATGGGAGACTGATTGAGAAGGTTAAAGCACAAAGAATTAAGGGAAAATTGTCACGATGGATCAGAAGCTGGCTACGTAATAGAACACAAAGAGTAGGAGGAGAAGGCTGTTTGAGTGACTGGGGGCTAAAGTCTAGCAGTGTACCACAAGGATCAGTACAAGAGCCCTTGTGGTTTGTTATATACGTAAATGATGCAGATGAAAATGGGACTGGAATGTTGGGCAAATTTGCAGATGACACCAAAGTTGGTCAAGTGGTTAACAGCAAAAATATGTGTACATTACAGGAAAATATATGTGGCTTGGTCAGAAGGTTAGACCAGTGGCAGATGGCATTGAACCCCAATAAGTGCGAGGCGATGCATTTTGGAAGAAACAAAAAGATGAGGGAGTATTTAATGAATGGCAAGACAGTGGGTAGGTTAAAGGAATAGAGGGTTCAGGGGGTAATTATTCGCAGATCACTGAAGCCAGCAGAACAAGTGAATAGGATACTTAAAGTGGCATTTGGGACGCTTGCTTTCGTCAGTCATGGCACAGAGTATAGAGCAGGCAGGTCATGTTGGAGTTGTACAGAGCATTGGTTAGACCACAGCTGGAGTACTGTGTGCAGATCTGGTCATCTCATTGCAGTAAGGATATGATAGCGCTAGAAAGGGTACAGAGGAGTTTCAACGGGATCAAAAACAAATTGCTGGAAAAACTCAGCAGGCCTGGCAGCATCTGTGGAGAGAAATCAGAGTTAACATTTCAGGTTTGTTCTGAAGAAGGGTAACTCAACCCGAAACATTAACTTTGATTTCTCTTCACATATGTTGCCAGGTCTGCTGAGCTTTTCCAGCAACTTCTGTTTTTGTCTCCGATTTACAGCATCCGCAGCTCTTTTGATTTTTATTTAGGCTCACCAGGATGCTGCCTGGGATGCAGAAATTAAACCATAAGAGAGAAGATAGGCTTGGATTGTTTTCTTTAGAGCAAAGAAGACAGAGGCGGTTGGGGGAAGAGGGTGGGTGGTAAGATAACATGATTGAGGTGTATAAGATTGCCAGGGATAGGGACAAAGTGGATACACAGCAGCTGTGCCCTTTGGTTGAAGGGTCAATCATGGGAGGGTACAGTTTTAGGGCAAGGGGCAGGGGATTCAGGAGATTTGGGAAATCCCTTTCTCACTCAGAGGGTAATGGGAATCTGAAAGGCACTGGAGACTGGAAAACTTAAACTCTTGAATTTTTGGATGAGAACTTCAAATATCATAACATTTAAGGGAATGGGACAAATGCAGGAAATTGGGGTGAGCAAACTTTTAGTGGTAGTTATGTCAGTGCAAACCTGATGGGCCGAAGGGCCTTTTCTGCTTTGCATGACTCTATGAACCTACCTTTGGATGAAAATCAGTTAGAATGCTATGCCTTGACAAAGTTTTGACAGACAGCTTTGGTCCGCCTGTATCAGCTAAGATTGCTTCCAATGCCAGTCTATCTAAACAAAGTTCCTTATGCTAATCCCAGGGAAGAATGCACTGTCTCAATGAGGTGAGTTTCAGTAGGTTGGGTCTGCACTCATTGAGGTTCAGAAACATGAGATGTAACCTGGGTGAACCAAAGAAGATTCATAGGGGACTTATCAGGGTAGAATCTCAGACAAAGGGATCACCCAGAGATGAAAAGGAATTTCTTCTCTCAGGTTGTAGTGTGTCTGCGGAATTCCCCATTACATTAAGTATATTGAAGGTTGAAACGGACAAATTCTTGATCAGTGAGGGAATCAAGAGTGATAGGGAAAAGGTGGGACAGTGGATTTGAGGATTATCAAAATCAGCAGTGATCTCACTGAGGGTGAAGCAGACTTAATGGGGTGAATGGCCTATACCTGCTCCTGCATCTTATGGTCTAATACAAATACATTCTAAGAGTTGTTTTTGCAGCCCGAAATGCAGACGTACGTTCATACCAACTTTTTGGAAAGAACACACCACATTTCCATCTCATCAATAAAAGACACGATTAACCAGTGTCCTCTCAGAACTGCATCGAAGTGATGTGAGCTTTTACACCATGGGTTAGCGTGTATCAAATGTACCAACCACCTGATTCATCTGTTTTCCAGTTTTGATGCATTTCTCAAATAAATTTCCTGTTGCACTTAGGTTGCCATTTTCCAACTTTCCATGGAACAGAGAACTTTAGCCCATGATCATATGTCAAACACGATGCCAAATTAAACTCATACTTTCCACCTGCCTGCCTGCCTGTAGTCCATATCCCTTCATTCTTTGCTTGGTCATATGCTTATCTAAAAGTTCCTTAAACACCCCTACTCCATCTGCTTCTACGACCACTCTTGGCAGCATGTTCCAGACTCCTACCACTCTCTGTGGAGAAGCTTGCCCCTCACACCTCCGTTTACCCCTCTCAACATAAAAGCATGCCCTGTTGTATTAGGGATTTCAACTCTGAGAAAAAGGTTCTGACTATCAACCCTATCTATGCACCTCATAATTTCACAAACTACTATCAAGTTGCACGTTTTCTCGTTAGTCAAAACATCTTGCAGCTTTCTGCATATTAAATGGCAAATGACACACCAATAAATCATTACATTCAATATCAATATCCCAGGGAATAATAGACATGAAAAACAGCAAATCGTTTGAAAAACAGAGCATCAAAAATGTCTGCATCATTATGATTGTGCACATTAGTATCAGCCAGAGACAGTTGGCAAAACTACAACAGCATGCCATATGACACTGTCATTGGGAGAGGCTTGTGCATGCTTATTAAAGAGATGAAATAAAGCATAGGAAGATAGTAAGGAGGAACATGAACCTGCTGCACCAAGCAACAGAGGTACCAAGGAAACAAGACAGAAATTAACCCTTTCCATAAATTTTAACTTGACGTGTGCAGCTTTTTTGGCCACAATAGACAATGCTTTTTCTCCAAATCGTAGCATGAATGTATTCTCAAAGTGATGAATGAGTTTTATTGTCACATATATTTTACAGGGAGAAAAGCAGTAAAATACAATGAAAAGCACTTCCACTAGCTTTAGAATAAAAGAAATAGATCCAGCTTAAAGAGAGTCCGCCAGTCTTGAACCACATCATTAATTATGCCACCACTTCACTGCTGTCTACACTGGACCCAACCAATGTTGACGTCATCACTCTACAGATGTCGTCTTTGACTGCTAGGCCAATTCTCCTCCACCACTGCCTCGCCACCACCTATGCCAGTCCCACCGACGTCGGAGTCACATCTCTCCTCACGAGGCCCAACTTGTCAACGTCGCTGTGATGCCCTACCACATCGTTTTGCCAATGCCAGTGCTGGACCCAATGACCGACGAAGTTGCCGATCCTCAGGCTCCCTCTCTTGCCGCTGGGCCTGCTTCGCTGATATCACCTCCACTGATGCAGAAACCGCCAATTCTAAACCTGGGTCCTGTAGTCACACCGAAAAGTAAGTAAGAGCTCATTTGTTGCCACTACAGGGTCCTCTCTGGGCCCACGTGTCACAATGAATACCATGCTGGGCCTACTTGAGGTGTGTACTGGTGTACCTCGTGTCCTGAGCTCGGATTGCAAGAGAAAAGAAACAAAAAAGAAAAGACAAGTGCCTGGTGTGGATGAGCCCTGGTTCTGAAGCCCTTCCCTGCTTTACAATCGAAATGCTGACTGTTTTTGTTCTTATTGTAAATCCTTTATACTAATCCAACAATACATGTATATATTTAACACAGCTTTGGACACTTTGATCCCAGTTATGTATTAAAAATGCTTTTGATAGCGCTCTTGTTAGTGAGTTGGACAAAGTGTCACAGAACTCATTTTGCAGTTCAGCTCAGATTTTAAGTGCAAGAGGCCTGAATAAAAACACCATACAAGCCCTTCCCAAATTCCCATAATATTTACTCTCCATCTCACTCTAGCCATCTGAGAAAGGATAGTACTCAATAATCCACATGTTTTGGCTGGACCATTGGAAATTCCTTCCTCTCTAGAGCAGAGCTCACTCTCTTCCATGAAGTTTCGTCTGATGGGAATTGGAGCAGATTCTCTCTCTCTCTTTTCACCCTCCTCCCAACCTGCTCTCCCTACTCCCGCACCCCCCAAGGTGTTCGGAGTTCCATTCCTGGCCGGTTTAAATCTTTGCCGAGTCTTCACTGAGGGAGTGGAGTCAAGGTGTGTCTTCTTGTTGACCTTCACTCCAGAACTTCCAGACTGTTCTACCATCTTTGGCAAATGGGGTCATGAGCTGGGTTCAAATCATCCAATAGACTCACACCAACACTCTTCACTGTTGCCGTGCTGGGAGGTGTAAAGTGCAAATACTCAGGCTGTCAAGATGCCAGGACACCTGACTGGCACTTCTCCGATAATCAATCCTTGAGCTGGTTGTACCTGGTTCCCTTTCTTGCCTTGTAGCCTCTTTGGTCTTGTTTTTCACTGTTCTCTGTGACTCATAGCTGATGGCTGCTGTTTAGTTTCGCCAATATTCTGTGAGGCCTGATTTCTCTGGCTGTGGGTCAATTTAGAATGCCCACTTGTGGGTCTGTGGTCACTTGACCACAATATGACCAATGTAATTCCTTCCCCCTGACTGCCTGAGTGCCAAACACAAATGGATTTCCTGCTCATCATGGAATTTGTCACCTGTCCAATGATCAGTTCAGGAAATTACCCTGAAACGTCTTTCTGCCATCTCATTACGCTGTGCCTTACAACTCATGTCTTTTTTCCAGGGACAAACATGAAGCATTACCCAAATAAAAGATCACATGCAAGATTCCAGAAAGGTATCCATCTTGGAAAGTGGTTATGCCTGTGGTCAAAGATAATGGGAACTGCAGATGCTGGAGAATCCGAGACAATGAAGTGTGGAGCTGGATGAACACAGCAGGCCAAGCAGCTACTTTAGACCACAAAAGCTGACATTTCTGGCCTGGACCCTTGATCAGAAAAGCGGGGTGAGGAGAGGATTCTGAACTAAATAGGGAGAGGGGGAGGCAGACCGAAGATGGACAGAGGAGAAGATAGGTGGAGAGGTGAGTATAGGTGGGGAGGTCGGGAGGGGATAGGTCAGTCCGGGAAGGATGGACAGGTCAAGGAGGTGGGATGAGGTCAGTGGGGAGGGAATGGAGGTGCAGCTTGAGGTGAGAGGAGCGGCTAGGTGAGAGGAAGAACAGGTTAGAGAGGCAGAGGTGAGCAGGGCTGGTTTTGGGATGCAGTGGGGGAGGGGAGATTTTGAAGCTAGTGAAATTCACATTGATACCATTGGGCTGCATGGTTCCCAAGCCGAATATGAGTTGCTGTTCCTGCAACCTACGGGTGGCATCATTGTGGCACTGCAGGAGACCCAGGATGGACATGTCGTCTAAGGAATGGGAGGAGGAGTTAAAATGGTTCATGACTGGGAGGTGCAGTTGTTTACTGCAAAGCGTAGGTGTTTTGCAAAGTGATCCCCAAGCCTCCGCTCGGTTTCCCCAATGTAGAGGGAGCCACAACGGGGACAGCGGATCAAGTGTACCACATTGGCGGATGTGCAGGTGAACATCTGCTTGATGTGGAAAGTCATCTTGGGGCCTGGGATGGGGGTGAGGGAGGAGGTGTGGGGACAGGTGTAGCACTTCCTGTGGTTTGGCCGACCATATTCCTCGACACATTACAAGTTGAAACAATCTTGCTTAAGTGTTACAAATAGCTTACGCTTTCCAAACATGAGGCATTAATGTTTTGAGGTGCTTCCTTCATAACTTACCTAACACAAGGGCCTACGGCAAATTGAGAAGTATGCACCTGAGACTGTGAGACTGCTGCGAGGTCCCTGAAACTCTGCTGAATAGTTGTCCTGGTTTCATCGTGACCTGGTTAATTGATCATGATCCTAGCAATCAGCACTGACACCTGAACCATAAGGCACAACTTTTTTTTTTAAATGTACACACTTCCAAGTGCAGATTGTTTGCTGAAAATGCCCAGACTTCGAGTATATCTGCCACGTTTCATTACTAAATAGAGATAAATTGCCTTAAATCGGCCATTGCAAAATAGCAACGTGGTTCACGCTCATGGTATGCTGTAAAACTGATGGGAAATCTTTACATTCACACACATGCAATTTAACATGTGATGGTTTTGGGCAGTAAATACTGGCCTTTGTCAAAGAGGAACATTCAAATTTTTAAGAAAATCAAGAAGTTGCTGAGAGTGATATCCTGCACTGATACAGGTCCACATTGCAGTATTTGCGGGCATGGGTAAAAGAGCGAAATAATGTGAGATTTAATATTTTAAGCACTATTAATGCGTAAAAAGCATTCATTCACTCTTAAACTCTCAAAAGCTCGTGATTTCAAATAACCCTGATGGACTATAACCTGGTGTCACATGACTTCTGAATATGTTATTGCTAAACATCTCATACTGTTTTGAAAAGTTAATCATTTCAGAATGGATTACATTCACTCAAAGCAGCATTTTAAAGACTCCCTTATTTAAAAAATATTTTTATTTAGTTGGATATCTTAGCTTTTACATTAATCCGTCACATATGTTTCATCATTTGTACTCCCTTCTTTGAAATGATTAAAATGTGGATGATATTTCCTGCTTTGTTGCCGAAGAGTTCTTCATTTTGATTGTCAATTTAATCTGCCTGACGGCCACATTTTTTATCCAAGACTTTTGTCTGCCACTACCGAACCCCCATTAATGGTGGCAGATTCAGAGTCACATCCAAATAGAGGAAATTAATGCTCTGGAGACCAGTAAATCTTTGTGGGTATTGTACAATCCAACAGCCATGACACCTCAAAAGGTGCTTGATTGGCTACATAGCACTTCATCATCTACTATGGTCATCAAAAGTTCTACATAAATGCCAGTCTGTCTTTTTTCAAGGTCAACAGCAAGTAACATAACTTTGTCACTGACCTCTGAGTCTGGGATGGTTTCCCCTCTCCATTCAGCACTCAGGGTCCTTTGCATCCTGATTAGCCTTGAATGCAAAGTCAAAATGATGCATTTAACAGCTGGTCTGGCACATAATTCATTGTGTTTATAGGCCGATTATGGAATTAGCAGTTGACTCAGCAGTCTGAGATTTTGTTTTTGCTAGCTTGCTTGTGTGTTTTGCAGTGCACTTGAATTTCAAGATCACACAATTAACACATGCGCATTACTTCAAGTGCACTTAAAAAGAGAGAAGGGAATACAATTTCACTCAGTGCACTATGTTCTCAGAGAAAATTAAAACCGTCAGGAACACAATGTACTTCATTTGTGAAAATATTGGTGCGAGAACAAATACCTGTTTACTCACAATCATGACGAACAAAGGAAAATATACATTATTGTGCTCAAGAAGCACTTGGATAAAAAAAAACGAAATGTTCTGGCTTTTAATACCAGAAAAATACTATTGAAAATAATTAAATTTATGGTAGCCCTGCAGCCAAAACGTTATGAATGTTCAAATCTATCAATAGCACACAACAAAATATAAGTTGAAGCGAGTTCATTTTTCAATAAGATTCTTTATTATCTGTGCTTATTTCAGCATGTAAGTAATGAACTTCAAGTTCAATTTTCCAATTAACATGAATTGAATTGTATTTACCAAGTACATTCAAAACAGCTCATGAGGAGAAACAGATATATTTCAGCAGGGAGTAATACTATAACCCCACTTCAGTTATTATTGTCAGAAACTTATGTAGGTGGCGATGAACCATTTAATTGATTAGCTGAAGAGTCAGATTCACATCAGAGTTCAAATTTTTTGCCCCAGTAATTTTTCTCTTCTTCTCGGAGTATAACAATGTCACCCATGAAAATATTGGAAGAAATGGCTTGTGGAAAAGAAATGACTTTGACACATGATTTTTTTCTATTCACTATCAATGTTCATTCATGTGCAACAGAAGTCAGAAGTGATGAGACTGCCATTTTTCGAACGTGTTCAATTCCCTCCCCTACAGAGGTTCAAACTACTTCAAAGTGAAATACCTCCCATCCCAGCAGCCAACGCAAGAACAGCAACATTGTTCCTAGCACTTTTATGTACACTAAAATTCTAATTTGAAAATAGCAAGGAATCACACATTCAAATCCAGAAGGAAGCTACTCAGCACGGAGTCAGAGTCATACAGCATGGAAACGGACCCTTTGGTCCAACCAATCCACACCGTCCATAATCCCAAACTAAACTAGTCCCACCTGCCTGCGATTGGCCCTGATTGCGCCAAATATATCTTATTCATGTACTTATCCAAAATGTCTTTTAAATGTTCTATCTGTACCCGCATCCACCACTTTCTCTGGAAGTTCATTCCGCATAAAAACTACTGTGTAGAAAAATCGCCACTCATGTTTTTGGTTTTTAATTTTTCGTGTCTCACCGAAACAAAGATACCCCTCGTCTTGAAATCCTCCACCCTAAGGGAAAGACACCAGCACTGCACTTAATTTATAATGCTCATTATTTTATAAACCTTAGTAAAGGTCATCTCTCATCCTCCTAAATTTCAGTGAAAAAAAGTCCCAGCCTATCTGGCCTCTCCTTATAACTCAAACCCTCCATTCCCAGCAACATTCTGGTTAATCTTTTCTGAACTCTCTCCAGCTTAATAATATCCTTCTTGTAACAAGGTGACCAGAATTCGACAACACTCCAAAAGAAATCTCACCAGTGTCCTGTACAACCTCAAAGTAACGTCTGAACAATGAAGGCAAACATGCTACGTGCCTGCTTAACCAGCCTGTCGACATGGGATGCAAATTTCAAAGAATTATGTACCTGATCCCGTCAGTCTCTCTGCTGCAACACTACCCATGGCCCTAGCTTTAATTGTATAAGTCCTGCCCTTATTTGTTTTACCAAAATGCAATACCTCATATTTAGCAAATTAAACTCCATCTGTCACTTCTCAGTCCATTAACCCAACTCATCAAGATCTCTTTGTAATCTTAGATAAGCTTCTTCACTGTCCACTGTACCATCAATTTTGGTGTCATTTGCAAACTCATTAACCTTGTCTATTATGTAAGTGATTTAGATGAGAATATAGGTGATTAATAAAAGTGGACCCAGCACCAGTTCCTGCATAAAGCTGTTGGTCACAGTCCTCCAGGAAGAAAAACAATCCTTCAGCACCACTCCATCTCTTGCTGTAAGCCAACTGTGGATCCCATTGGCAAGTTCTCACTGAATCTCATGTGATCTAACTTTACCAATTGGTCCACTCCACAGAACCTTGTCAAAGGCTTTACCAACGTCCATGTCAACAATCTCTACTTCTTGCCCTCATCAATCCTCTTAGTTGCTTCCTCCAAAAAACTCAGTCATATTTGTGAGACACTACTTCCCTTGTACAAAACCATGTTGACAATTCCTGATCATTCCTTGCCTCTCCAAATGCATATAAATCCAACTTTCCGAATCACCTCTAACAGTTTACCCAACGTTGAAGTCAGACTCACAGGTCCACAATTCCCAGGCTTCTCCTTGCATCCCTTCTTGAACAAAGAGAATCATTCTCCAGTCCTCTGGCACCTCACCCGTGATTATAGATTAAACTAATATTTTTGCAAAGGGCCTCACAATTTCCTCCCTAACTTCCCACAATGTCCTGGGATACCCTCTATCAGGTCTCAGACATTTATCCGCTTTTATATTTTCTAAGATCTCCGGCACTTCTGTAATGTGAACTGTGTTCAAAACATTAATATTTATTTTCGAGAGTTCTCCAGCCTCCATTTGTTTCTCCACAGTAAAAGTTGACACGATATATGCATTGAATGTTTCTCCCACCTGTTGAGTGCAACAGAAAGATGACCTCTTTGATCTTGAATGGGCCTGACTCTTTCTGCAGTTGTTCTCCTGCTCTTAATGTACCTATAGAATCACTTTCGATTATACTTAATCTTATTTTCCAAGTCTATCTCATGTTGTCGGTTGGCTTTCTTGAACTCCTGATTACACTCGTTATAGTCTTCAAAAGATTCATTTGAACCCAGTTGTCTGTACCTAATGTATGATTCTTTTTATTCTTGACCGGAACCTCAATATTTACCTTTATTTATCCATTTTTCTCTAATCATACCAGCCTTACCTTTCACTCTAACAGGAACATAATGACTCTGAACTCTCATTATCACACTTTTAAAAGTCACCCATTTATCAAATGCCCCTTTATCTGCGAACAGCCTACTCCTATCAACTTTTGGAAATTCTTTTCTCAACTGATTAAAATTTGCCTTACTCCAATTAAGAACTTGTACTTTTATGGAAGGCTTCTCCTTTTTCATACGATTTTGAAACAAACAGAATTATGATCACTGAATCAAAAATGTTCCCCAACTATCACTGCAATCACTTGTGCTGTCTTTTTACCCAAATGAAGGCCCAGTCTTGCTCCTTCTCTCGTGGGAATATTTATATATTGATCAAGAAAATTTTCTTGAACACACTTAAATTATTCACCAAATGATTTACACTGTGGTTGTCCCAATCAATGTTTGGAAAATTGTAATCACCTGTGACGACCTGATTACTCTTACATATGTCTGAGGTGTCACGACCTATTTGGTCCAAAGTTTCTCTCTCACCATTCGAGGGTGTACAGTGCAATCACATCAAGGTGACCATTCCTTTTTTATTTCTAATTTCCATCCATATATCCATATATGTTCAACCTATTGTGATTTTTCATAAACATCTTCACTAGTTGCAGCAGTAATGTTTTCCTTCATCAAACATGCCACACTCGCTCCTCATTTGCCTCTTTCTATCCTTGCTATAGAACCTGAAACCCAAAACATTGAGCTGCCAGTCCTGTTCATCCCTCAGCTATTTTTTGTAACAACTATGATGCCCCAATCCCATGTTTCCAAACATGTCCTGAGTTCATCTGCCTTACCTTTAAGACCCCCTTGCACTGAAATAGATGCAGTTTAATTCATTATTGTTACTTTATTCTAACTTGCTCTTGTCTTTCTTCTCTAATTAAATTGTTGTTATTTTCAGATTCAAAACCACCCTCCTCTTCCTATTTACTCTGCTACTTCAGATCCCTCCACTCCATTTCTTTCATACTTTACCGTCTCCTTTTGATATAACTAGCAAATCTCCCCACAAGGATATTGGTCCCTTTCCAGTTCAGGTGAAAAACAGATCTTTACTGCCCCAGAGGAGATCCAAATGATCCAAGAACCCGAATCCCTGAACATTACACCATCTCTCTGATTGGTTTATCTCTGTTATCCTTTTATTCTTTCCATCCTTCTAACACGACACTGATTACTACTTTTGAGGTTCTGTCTTCTAAACTTCCACCTAGCCTCTTATATTCACTCTGTAAAGCCTTAAATCTTTTTTCCTTAACTATGTCATTCCTACCAATGTCTTTAATAACTTCCAGTTCCTCACTCTCTCCTTTACCAATGTGCTTCAAATGTTTTGAGGCATCCTTAATCCTGACACCAGGAAACTCTCATACTATTGTAGATTCACTTTCACTGCCACAGAATGTGCTGTCAGTGACCTTGAGAGTACTCAATAATAATTATTCTTTTACATTTCGTCAAACCACACTTAACATGGGATTTATTTTGAGTGAACAAGATCTGACTGCCTCTTCTATTGCCCCTTGAGACTATCCTTTTCAACAGTTCCAAAGCTGAGTGTCTGTTTGAGATAGGAACAGATACAGGACACTTCTAAACTACCTTTTTACCTTAGCTGACAGTCACCCCTCTACCTGACTGATCCTGCCATGCAATCACTTTTCTCCATCTAGTAGCCATTTAACTCTGTGTCTCTGACAATGCCATCAATGCTATTAAGCCTAAAAACAATCAGCTTACACTTGCACCTTGCCTTATCTGAAGAATGAATATTCAGCATATAAAATGAAACAATAAAAAAAGTCAAATATATAACTCTTAGATAAAATCAACCACTCAGCCGAACAATCAATTTTAAAACTGACTCAAGTGGTCGAACAGACAACTTTCAATCTTCCATGTGTAGGCCGTTTCAAAAACTCCATGAAGACAACTCAATTAAAAAAAAAACTCCCCTCCACAATTTACAAAAAAGTCTCTTTAGTGATGGTAGAACAGCTTTCCTTCTACGTATATAATTTCTGAGGAAAAAGAACCAAGCTATCGATGTTTAGGCCCTCTCTAAAAGTTCCATTAACAGAACTCAGTTTAAAAAAAACATTTTGTTTCTTCTTGTTGTTTGAAGACTTTTTGTGTTTTTGACCATAAAGGGAACAAAAATAAATCAAGCTAAAAATCTTATACAACTGAAAAGTCTAAATGTAAGAAATCTATAAAGTAAATCTAAAATTAAGCCTAACATCTCATGAGCAGCTGTAAAATCCACACCACACTAGGTCCACCATTTCGGAAGTTAGCATATTGAGTTCATGATGGTGGTAACTCATCAACATGAGTCATTCAATTTTAATTTCCTTTCACTTTATCCATGAGCACAATAAATATTTCTCGGCTTGGTTTTAAGTTATTTTGAGCTCTACTAGCTGTCTACTTAAAAAAAATTACACTAATCAGTCAACTACTGAAAAAAAACTTTCCATTATTAGACACCTCGACAAGCTATAATTTTCAAAGCGCCTGCATTAGATCCCTTCTTTACCTACCGTATTCTCGTGAGAAATGACAAACACTTCAATCTTACTTCGTAACTACAAACTTTTCAATCGCCAAAATCACTGCAGTGAATCTTCATTTTACTTTCCCAATGGTCAACTGTTGTTATATTGGGGGAAAGCACAGCTTGAGATACAGAGCAATAATTGGATGAAGAGTGGGTGGGTTCAATTCCCATTGTGTTTGAGGTTACCATGAACGCTTTTCTTTCTCAACTTCTCTTTTTCTCTTGAGGTTTAGTGATTTTCAGCTTAAACCTCCACCTGTTGTCTCTCTCTCTTCCCCCCACCCCTAATGAGAGAAAAGCCGATGGTCGAGTAAGCCACCTTTATTTTTATTATCGTCATCATATTATATACTGAAAAATGCAATAATTAAACAGTGCCCAATACAATGGTCAGTCCAATTAGGATTTCACAACACTTGTTTTAAATTGTATAGAAATATCATGAGTACAGATGCTCATTTGTGTTTTATGCTTTTTGCACCTGTATTTCACCTTCAAAATTCTGTATGTTTTTCCTCTTAAATCTTGCTACTTCTTTATTCATATTATTTATTATTTATCATTCGGCGGTCCTCTAAAAGCAATAGTGTCATATATTATTTATACGCGTATACATTTAAATTAAAAACAAAGGTTTCAGCGATACTATTCTGCCAAGCTTAAACAGACCATTCACTTTATTCTGGGCTTCATACCCCTTATTCATCACTTCATCTTTTGCAGCTTTGAAATAAATGCTTCTGAAAATTCATATCCATATTTATAGATGAGTAACACATTCTATGATTTGCATTAATCTAAATTATAATCGGGTGAGCACAAATTCCTTGTGATAAGTCTATCCTTGCTGTTCACAATTATTACAATACGCTACACATTTACAAATATAATTTGATATTTTAGACTGTAGACATTTTCTTATAATTGAGGTAAATCAATAACAGAGGATCTCCATCTTCAGGTTAAAATTAGAAACATAAGTAATTTTTTTTGCAGATAAAAACTTGATAAGTTTAGCTAATCTCCCTCTCTGCAAATGTTCAGTAAGTCTGGACTATACATTAGGTTCTGGCAGGGAGTCAAGTTGTTTGTGAAAGGTAATTGGAGTTAATGTTTCATTGTTTAATGAGTGATAAAGATCTGCCTAAATGTGCCAGGAAATTGACTCCTTGCCAAAGCAGCAGTCAATGTGTATATGCCAGCCACCCACCCAATCTGGTTGATGAATGATTAAGCTACAGACCGCAAAACATATCCCACCATAAATGACAACCTCTAATTAAGTGATCATCATATAAAGTATACACCAGAGAAACATTGCTCTTGAGTTGCAAATTTCAGAAACATTGCTGCTGCCCCAAAATTACTTAAAAGCAACATTCAATGATTTACGATCAAATGTGCAGAATTTACCCGTGAAAAAAAAAATCGTCAATACCTTTCTTCTTGCATTTGTCATGATACTTTAAGTCGTAGAAAGTGCCCTGGCTGCCTCAAATAATGACCTCGAAGGGTAAGGTATAACAAGGTTATGAGCAAAACCTTGAAAGGTGAACATTTATTCCATGATGCTGCTATATACTACACAGCAGTAACATGAATAGTGCTCACCATTAAACAGGATGTATAAGGTGGAATGAGAATTTCAGTGATGGATACCCAAGTCATATGTCCCAAGAGACCGGCAGGTCATATCAAATACCATGTGACTTCAGTGGTTTCCAACAAGTAGGACACTGACTGCACCTAATAAGCCTGGACTTGCAAACCTCATTACTCCAGAAGGGGCCCCGCAACTGTCCTGGACAACCTTAACGTAATGTCCAGACTCCTGAACTCAAAACTCTGAGCAATTTGTCAGATAAGAGCCTCATCCCAGCCCCAGGAAAACTTGTGGCACAACCAGATGTGGGTGAGCAGCTGGCAAGCAGGCTGCCTTGGTTAATGAATATTCCTTCATGCCTTCAAACCCACCAGTGGTCAGCACAAAATTCAGTTCAATGACTATAAAGACAAATTAAATGTTAAAACAAGGATTATTCAACAATAACAAAGCAACTATTTGTACCAAAATGTAGACAATATTTAAACCAAAATTAATGAATTAGAGGCAATCATTATTATATTGGATCTGAATGATTGCAAAGGATATTGAGAGCAGGATTGGCAATTAGATACTGCATGACATAACACATTTCAAAAAGAAAACAAGAAAAGAAGGATGATGGAGAAACTGTATTGGTTAAAAATAGAATAGTAGTCAAATATAAAAAGGTGCAAACAGCCACAAAATTGACACAAAATACATATGGATTCAGCCAAAATATAACAACTCCAACATATCATTAGGTGATTGAAGTTATTATCAAATAAATGAAGGCCATGTAAGGAAAAAGTATGAAAAGAGAAATCTCAGAGATAAGTATCAGGTGGAGAGTAATGATCTTGTGAGATTTCAAGGATCTCCAAATTAATTGACTGGAAGAAGTAGCTAAATGAGCAAAGGAAATTGAGTTTTTACAGCGCATACATTCCTTTCTCATTCAGTGTATCAGATATCCAATCAGAAAAACAGCCACTGCTTAATCATGTAATGGGTAAAGGCAGAAGGAAAAGGAGCAGGGCAGTATCTTGATGATTGTCACAACAGACGAAGAATTTGAGGGCCATAAAGAGAACAAAGATTACCGAAGCACAAAATACTCTTCAATATTCAGGGTGGAACTGGGAAAGGCAAACGTGGAGAAAACATGAAAATTAAAGAGATAAAAGCTGTACAAAATATTTGGAAGGGGGGTCAACAGAGTTTGACAACTAACAGGAAGGTGGCTCTTCAGGAATATGAATGAAAAAAATCTCAGGAGATCATTTAATCGAAAGAAAAATAATAAACTTCGCTGAAGGATGAGATTCAAAGGATGAGTATTGTTGAGGTAGAAATGAAGAAAATAAGTGGCTAACTAGCAAAACTAAAAGGGGACATGACTCAAGGTCTTAATGGCATTTACCAAAGAATACTCAAAGAAACAGAGATGGAGACAACAATGGTTAAAATGTTCAAATTAAGTTGATGAGCGTTCCAGGGAGCAGCAGGCAACTCATGTTTATTGCTCGATACTGAAAGGGAAAATAGAAAATAAACCTGGGGGTTAAAAACCAGTTAATGTCACTCGCAAGAAAGTATTGAAATCTGTACTAAAATATGTGACAGATGAGCATCTAGAGATGCCAAGTAGATTTTAAAAGTGTTTGCATGAAGTTCAAAAGGTTAAATTCTGCTAATCAAAACTATTAAAATTCTTTGAAAAAATCATGGGAAGAAACGCACTAGAAGTCAAAGGTTTGACGTTTCTCTGAATAAACTACTATGTTAGAGGCTCACAAACAAAATATGGCATGTGGAGTCAGGAGACAAAACAGCAGATTCAATCGAAAGCTGGCTCATGATACAGCTCAGTGTAGAAACAAGAGTAGTTACTCAGATTAGATTAAGGTACTAAATAATGGTTAGCAAGGAACAGGGCTGAAACAGTGTGCCATTACATTAAAGAGCGAGATTTAGGAACACGTAACACAGTGTCAAGATTGTAAGCAAGGAATTAAATTTGTTCACCAAGTGCTGGAATTTTTTTTTCAAAAAAAGGAACATTTCAAAAGCTGTAATGAACTTGCCCATAAGCCTGGCCAAGCCAAGACCACTCCTGAAGTATCGGACTGAAAGAATGCTGCATTGTTGGAGGTATAGCCTTTTGAATGTGACATTAAATCAAGGCCCAGTCTCTCCTCTCAGTTTTGCATAAAAGATTCCAGAACTACTCTGAAAACAAGTAGGGCAACTTACCCCCTCCCACAGTGGCCTGGACTATGCTTATATCCCTCAAACAACTGTGTAACATCAAAACCATTGGTTATGATCACATGCTGTTTGAGAGAGTCTGTTAAGTGCACATTGCTCATTGCATTTCCTGTATGACAACAAAGATTAAAATTACTTGGATTACTGTAAATTGCTTTGAGACATCAAGTGGTAATGAAAGGTACCCAGTAAACACAGGTTTTAATGTTCTTTCAAAACATGATCTTTAAGAATTGTGCAAGAAATGAGCGATGACAGCTATTGGGAAAGATTAAATGGGGAAGACAGTTTCCATTAAAAGGAGAATTAGAGGTAACCTGATCAAATCCATCAATAACTTGTCTGAAAAGATTGATTAAAAAAACAGGCGAAATAAAAAAGAGAGATAATGGGAACTGCAGATGCTGGAGAATCCAAGATAACAAAGTGTGAAGCTGGATGAACACAGCAGGCCAAGCAGCATCTCAGGAGCACAAAAGCTGACGTTTCGGGCCTAGACCCTTCATCAGAGAGGGGGATGGGGAGACGGTTCTGGAATAAATAGGGAGAGAGGGGGAGGCGGACCGAAGATGGAGAGAAAAGAAGATAGGTGGAGAGGAGAGTATAGGTGGGCAGGTAGGGAGGGGACAGGTCAGTCCAGGGAAGACGGACAGGTCAAGGAGGTGGGATGAGGTTAGTAGGTAGGAAATGGCGGTGCGGCTTGAGATGGGAGGAAGGGATGGGTAAGAGGAAGAACAGGTTAGGGAGGCAGAAACAGGCTGGACTGGTTTTGGGATACAGTGGGGAGGAGGGGATGAGCTGGGCTGGTTGTGTGATGCAGTGGGGGGAGGGGACAACTCATACTCCGCTTGGGAACCCTGCAGCCCAATGGTATCAATGTGGGCTTCACCAGCTTCAAAATCTCCCCTTCCCCCACCGCATCCGACAACCAGCCCAGTTGGTCCCCTCCCCCCCCATTGCATCCCAAAACCAGCCCAGCCTGTCTCTGCCTCCCTAACCTGTTCTTTCTCTCACCCATCCCTTCCTTCCATCTCAAGCCGCACCTCCATTTCCCACGTACTAACCTCATCCCACCTCCTTGACCTGTCTGTCTTCCCTGGACTGACCTATCCCTTCCGTACCTCCCCACCTATACTCTCCTCTCCACCTATCTTCTTTTCTCTCCATCTTCGGTCCGCCTCCCCCTCTCTCCCTATTTATTCCAGAACCCTCACCCCATCCCCCTCTCTGATGAAGGGTCTAGGCCCGAAACGTCAGCTTTTGTGCTCCTGAGATGCTGCTTGGCCTGCTGTGTTTATCCAGCTCCACACTTTGAAATAAAAAATAGCTTGGACAGGGTAGAGATTGTCGGAACAGGCCGATGCTGGAGAATCTGAGATAACAAGGTGTACAGCTGGATGAACACAGCAGGCCAAGCACCATCAGAGGAGAAGGAAAACTGGCGTTTCAGGTCTGGAGCCTTCTTCAGAAGTGGGGGAGGGAACGTGCCCTCTGAAATCAATAGAGAGAGGGGTAGGCGATGATGGAAGGTGGATAGAGAACCAAGTAGGTGGAGAGAAGATGGACAGGTCAAGGAGGAGGGGATGGAGCCAGTAATGGTGAGTGTTGGTAGTGAGTTGGGATGGAGGTTGGAGAGTGAGGGAGGGACTTGTGGTAGGAGGGAAGACATACAGGTCAAGGGGGGACGGGGATGAGGCTAGTAGGTAGGAAATGGGGTAGGGGTTGGTCAGTGAGGTATGTGGAGCGGAAAGGTGGGAGAAAAGATGGACAGATGAAGGAGCTGGGGACAAGATGGGCTGGTCTTGTGATGAGGTCAGGGGGTTGGGGAATATTGCTCAAATGTTTTCATTTGTAAGTGCAGTTAAAACTAGGAACTGGAAATCCAAAATAAATTAGTAAGTGCCTAAGGAAGAAAAACTATTTTCTTTGACTCAAAGAGTAGTGAGAATGTAAAATATCATGGAGGAAAGGGCTCAAACAAATAATTTAAATGCTTTCAGAAGAAAATTAGACAACCACATGAAGGAAAGGGGAATACAATGATATTCTGAAATACTGAAATGAGGTGGATGAAACGGGAAGTGTTAAAAGGTATGAAAGGAACAAAATCTGGTTGAGAATGATGAGTACCACCCATTGTAATGAGCCAACACAGACACATAGGGTCAGTCCAAGGTAGTCTGTGGTGAAGCATGGAAGGCCTTGTGCGTGCACTGTTAGAAACCCTCATGTAACCGGTTTATAGTTTATAGCTATACCATAAACTTTTTAAAAGTTTACTTCACGCTCAAGACAACAACCAACTGGACCAAACAGGTAGAATGCCCCCATCCACAACAGGAGAAAATTTGAATGGGCACCAGACTGAGCTCAACAGGTACTTTTTTATTGTGTTAGCTTATGATCTAATTTATATTGGTGTTGTATTGTTAATATTGTTTAATCTATGAAAGATTTCTTCAAAATATTTTGTCATTCCCCTCCTGCAGATGCTACACAATGCCTGACTTTGGTTGATTTCTCCTCAGTTGCCACGTTGGCTAAAATAAGGTCACCTGATAAAGGCCAGGGATTAGATCTGGAAATGAATTGCAGCATCCAACAAGGTGACGCAGTGCAGCCTTCTCAAAGGCAACTAGGGGTGGAAAACTAATGTTTGACTTGCTAGTCACACTCACATTCTTTGAAAAGTATAAAACAAAGTGGATCTTCCTGCCTCTATTCCAACTCTGAACATATATTAAAAGTTGAACAAATTTGTCTCCACTCAAAGTAGAATGACCTAATAGCTGTAAATTGCTGAGATAACAAGGTGTAGAGCTGGTTGAACACAGCAGGCCAAGCAGCATCAGAGGAGCAGGAAGGTTGACGTTTCGGGCCTAGACCCTTCTTCAGAAATCTTTCCGCTCCTCTAATGCTGCTTGGCCTGCTGTGTTCATCCAGCTCTACACCTGGTTATCTCAGCTTCTCTGGCATCTGCAGTTCCTACCAAAGCTGTAAACTGCTAGTGTGCTAAATGAATATTTTCTCTCTCTGGATTTGTGTGAGTCAGCTTGATGAAATAAAAGAAAGCATAAGGCAGCGACTTGCAAATGTCATTAGTCATTTGAGATTATTTTTCAAGGGGGTGGAAGAGGAAGGGGTGAAGGGGATAAGGTATGATGGGGAAGTAGGAAGAGAGTAAGGAGGAGGATGGGTGAAGGAGGGAGAGGAAGGAGAGATGGGGATAAAGGGGTTATCGGGAAGTGGGAAGAGAGTGGGGAAGAGGAGAATAAGGAAAAGGCTAAGGTATACACTTCCCTCTCCCCACCCACAGCCCCACCCAACAAAAAAAAACAAAACCTTTTCCTACCATCTCTCCTTTCTCCTTCCCTTCCAGGCACTGTCTTCCCCACTTTCTCATACCCTAATACTTCCTGTCCCTGTTCCCACACAGAACCAAACAGGCGTGCAAAAGAAATGGAATATGTATGAGATCACTGAAAGACTGTGAAGTAATCATTTACGTTTAAAGCAATTTACAAAAACAAAAGGGCAGACTAAGAAAAGTTGGTGGAAACACGGGAGGAGAAGCGAAGAGAACTACTTGAAAAATTAGCTTGCTGATTAAATCTAAACAGGATGGACTGGTGTCAAAAATCTTGAAATAAACCACCCATAAATGGAATGTAAAGTGAATTACAATTGTGGAGGCAATGGCCTGGTGGTTTTATCACTGGATTATTAATCCAGAGAGCCAGGTAATGTTGTGGGGACTCAAGTCCAAACCTCACCATGGCCGAAGGTGAAATGTGAATTCAATGTAACAAAAACCTGAAATTAAGAGTCTAAGGTTGACCATGAACTGTTGTTGTTTGTCAGTAAAGACCATCTGGATCACTAATGTCCTTTAAAGATGGAAGCTGCCATCCTTACCTGTGACCACGGACCCACAGCAATATGGTTGACCCTTAACTGCCCAATGAGCAAGAAGTGCTGGCCTAGCTAGTGATGCCCACATCCTGCGATTGAATCGAAATTTTAAAAATCATTTATCTTAAAAACAAGTAGTTTCTCGAACCTTTCCTTGCCTAATACAGAAGGCAACATTCTTTCACATTTATGTTAAAAACAATTTTTTTACTGTTTAAAAAGGAACATGACTTAAAATAAAAGTGAAACTTCTATTAAAGTATTTGTTCCGCATGGCATTAATTGGCCCGTTTTAAAGTCTGTGCATTTTCTGTTCTCAGTTCAATTATCCAGTATTTGACGTGGCTTTTCTCCCCATTTCCAACACCTAGAATTAAAATATAAAGTGTCATCCAGCTTGACATGTGTGATCCCGCAGAGGAAGGTGTTCATCAGTGGTCAAACCACACTGCAGAAATTAGTGTGGGATTTAAACAAGCCTTCTGTGCAAACAGTAAGCTCTGCGTCACAGCTAAAACCATCCTGCCTAATTCCAGTGCTATGACCTAAGACTCACTGAAAGCACAGAGATGGTACAGTGTAAATTTCTTCATTCAAATTTAAATTTCCCTTCTTTGAATTCATGTAACACTGATTTCACTTTCTTTTAATGCGTGCATCAACATGCTTGTTGAGACTAACTTCGAGACTGAGGTGTACTGGTATACTTCATGGTTGATGTGCTTGATAATTACATGGAAATTAGGGTCATTTCCTGCTTTTCTGGAAGAAACAAAACTGTAGTTTCTTTTTCCACTTGTTATCAAATGTTCACGTTACTATTTAGTATGACATACAGCATCCTGAAGGTCGTGGCTAAACGTACAGGCTCAGCAGACACTCACAACCCACCTCCAACTCCCTTCTCTGCCAGGTCTCGCACAGCAGTGTAAGTGAAATACCGTGGATGAATTAAAAGCTAGGTCAGAATTCATGACAATCAACACCCTGAGATGGTGCCGCATTTGGATAATTCTGGCACCTATTGTGTTGTCAGGAGCAACATCCCCCACCATCATTATCTGCCCTGCTAAATCCTTCACTACCTCCCCACCTAGCCCTGAAATCCATGACACCCAAGACATGTCTTTGCTCCGCTCAATACTGCACGATCTCGACACCATCCTCTGTGCTTCCTTGGATCCTTCTTCACTGTCCATGTAACATGATACTATCTCCACCGCCACCCCTCCCCAAAATACCAATGCTGCCTTGTTGATCTTCAAACATCCATGCAAGCTGCTATTTTCTTGCTCTTGTTGCTTGTGTCAAAGAGTTCTCCAAAAATCAACAGCAGCATGAAGCCAACTAATGCATGCCACATTGAAACAAATGTGAAAGGGGTGTAGCAAGATTCTTGTGTACCATTGACTTTGCAAGGGCTTCCAACAAAAAGGGTTTAAGGACAGCTCATGCAAATATGGCACAAACACAGGCCCAGGGACCCTGACAAGCAGCCCAGTGTGACTGAAACACGCTGTTAATTTTGTCTCTGCATCTCAAATTTTGCTCCTACTTAATTTAATCACATTACATGCTACATGTTCTGTTTTTGTGGGTTCAAAATAATTCAGCCCTCCTATTCTCTTTCTCCACAGATGTTGACAGATCCCCGTCTGCTCTATTTTCCGTTTTTGTTTCAAAGTTCTGGCATCTGCAGAATGTGATGTTTGTACATGGTCCTTAACTGGATTGCAATTCCACTATGTCTGTCATTTTTAGAGCAAAATCTGCAGTTGTACTTGCTGATTCTGGCTGTATTTACTGCTTTTCTGAAAAGAATGTCTGCCTTTATTCCTGCATTGTGCTATGAGAAAAGAAATCTCTTACATCTGGGAGCACTATTAGATGAAACAGTACGCTCAGTCTCAAGGAGCGAGCCATTCAGATTTTACAGCAGGATGTTAGCGAGTTGGTGCAAAGACTTGATTTCCCCCTTGGAGCTCAAGGATTTAGATATCAGGGTAATAAAATGTGAGGCTGGATGAACACAGCAGGCCAAGCAGCATCTCAGGAGCACCTGAGTGCACCTGTGCTCCTGAGATGCTGCTTGGCCTGCTGTGTTCATCCAGCCTCACATTTTATTATCTTGGAATCTCCAGCATCTGCAGTTCCCATTATCTTTAGATATCAGGGGCCTGGTTTTCAACAGAAGAATGCATTTTGCTCATGAGAGGTTGTTCTACTCTTTCACAGAGTCCGGAGAACAAATTTCAACAAATAATACAAGATCGCAGGTTTGCACAAATTGCCTGTCTGGGGTGTTGATGAACAGCTCTGAAAATCTGCAGGAAGCCTCGGAACACATAGCAGCTCCGTGGCAGTCTGCAAGACAATACTTTGTGGCAGAAGTCCAAATGTCAGCCCGAGTATCTCTCATGTTGCCAAACGGGCTTTGGCTGTTATATGATCCCCTCATTTGATAAGTTGGTTGCTGAGCTGTGCCAGAGATGGGGAATCGTGGTATGTCCTGTTTATGACAGCGTCTCCTTAACCATACATCGATGTGCAGTGACGGCAAAGGCTGGATTGTGCTCCCAATTAATAATGTTGCTGTCTAAGCTGACACAACATTTTCACAGTAATCTAAACCCCTTTCCAATGACTTCCTCACAGCCACCAGGGGGCTTTGTCCATGGTGCACATGCTGCATCAGAAAGCTAGCCAATCAGCAGCCACGCTGACAAAGACAGAAGTCACAGGAGCTCAAGTTCCAATTCTGGATAAACCATTGCCAGCCTCTGCAGAGTCTGTTAAGTCAGAGATTGTACTGAGAAGAGCAACAGAAATAGTTAGTCCAGCAGAAAATAGAGCAACTGTTAAGAACAGGAAAGACTGGGAACAGACAGTGGGAACCGGTGTATCTGAATTATTATGAAGACTGGGCATGGGCTGTGAATTGTGATATTTTTGAGGTAACATTGAGAAAACTGTCGAGATGAACAAAAGTCTTAAGCAAGCGAGCGAGAGAGAGGGAGAGAAAGAAAAAGAGGAGGATAATGTTTTTTCTCTGCAGTGATCACTATCTGTTCAACAGAAGGGACAGATTATTTTAGTCTGGCCAATGTTAATGGAATTTTCCTTTGTTTGAGGAAAGAATTATTTCTCTTATACATTCTGCTAAGCAAACCTAAAGCCCATGGAGTAGATTGGAAAACAAAGTTAGTTGAGTACAAGAAACAAACAATGGAGCTGTGTGCTTGTAGTTTTGGACTTGGTCAAACATATTTTGGGGTTCCTCTCTCCTTTACACCTCCTGAATTATAGCTACTCCTTGATTTCTTTTGGCATCTTCTATAATGAGGACAGAAGCAAAAATGAATTTAATCTTCAAATTCCTTCTTACCGACTGGTAACTGCTGTTCCCTCTTAGTTGCTGGGAGACTCCACTCACACCAATTAACAGTGCTACTGCATAGCTTCCACTTGCAGAAGCAGCTGCTGGGCATGGACCTTCCAGGTCCACACAGCAACGGGAAAGAGTAAAGCGAACTGCAGATGCTGAAGAGTCACTGGACTCTCAGCGTTAACTCTCCTTTCTCTGCACAGATGTGACCAAACCTGCTGGGTTTCTTCAGCAATTTCCAGTTTTGTAAGCAGAGAGAAAACTGCTTGTGACTCTTGAAACTCATTCTCGAGAGGATCAACAATTGCAGAAACTTTCCTTCAACATTTTTCCATACCTCTCATCGTCTAATTTCTTTCCATTGATTAATCTTTCAGTCATTTTCTGCCATTCTTCACATTCCTTCTATCTCCTGCAGAGCCAATCCCATTGTCCCAGGGGCCCAAAGGCCTGTCGACTGGACCAGATTTCCAATTGTGCATTCATCTGTACTTTGTTCCTATTTCTGCACTCACGTGCATGTGGCACTGGGAAGCAATCTTCTGATTACTACTTTATATCTGTTTTCTGTTGCTCTACCTGCTTATTTCCCTTTGAGGTAGTGGTTACCCATTCCCTATCTTCCTGCTTGCCCCCTAATTTAGTGTGATCAACTCCATCAGGTGGTATTCATGTAGTTCTCCAACTCACCAATGCCCCTCAATGACTGTCGCTACTGCTTGATCTTTGAAACCCAGAAGTCAAGCCTGTTCATCTTGTATCAGAGATAATGGGAACTGCAGATGCTGGAGAATCCAAGATAATAAAGTGTGAAGCTGGATGAACACAGCAGGCCAAGCAGCATCTCAGGAGCACAAAAGCTGATGTTTCGGGCCTGGACCCTTCATCAGAGAGGGGGATGGGGGTGAGGGTTCTGGAATAAACAGGGAGAGAGGGGGAGGCGGACCGAAGATGGAGAGTAAAGAAGATAGGTGGAGAGGAGAGGATAGGTGGGGAGGTAGGGAGGGGACAGGTCAGTCCAGGGAAGACAGACAGGTCAAGGAGGTGGGATGAGGTTAGTAGGTAGGAAATGGAGGTACGGCTTGGGGTGGGAGGAAGGGATGGGTGAGAGGAAGAACAGGTTAGGGAGGCAGAGACAGGCTGGGCTGGTTTTGGGATGCAGTGGGGGGAGGGGAAAAACTGGGCTGGTTTTGGGATGCAGTGGGGAAAGGGGAGATTTTGAAGCTGGTGAAGTCCACATTGATAACATTGGGCTGCAGGGTTCCCAAGCGGAATATGAGTTGCTGTTCCTGCAACCTTCGGGTGGCATCAGTGTGGCACTGCAGGAGGCCCATGATGGACATGTCATCTAAAGAATGGGAGGGGGGAGTTGAAATGGTTCAAGACTGGGAGGTGCAGTTGTTTATTGCGAACCGAGCGGAGGTATTCTGCAAAGTGGTCCCCAAGCCTCCGCTTGGTTTCCCCAATGTAGAGGTAGCCACACCGGGTACAATGGATACAGTATACCACATTGGCAGATGTGCAGGTGAACCTCTGCTTAATGTGGAAAGTCATCTTGGGGCCTGGGATAGGGGTGAGGGAGGAGGTGTGGGGGCAAGTGTAGCATTTCCTGCGGTTGCAGGGGAAGGTGCCGGGTGTGGTGGGGTTGGAGGGCAGTGGGGAGCGAACAAGGGAGTCATGGAGAGAGTGGTCTCTCCAGAAGGCAGGCAAGGGTGGGGATGGAAAAATGTCTTGCGTGGTGGGGTCGGATTGTAAATGACGGAAGTGTCGGAGGATGATGCGTTGTATCCGGAGGTTGGTGGGGTGGTGTGTGAGAACGAGGGGGATCATCTTTGGGCGGTTGTGGTGCCGCAACCTCTCCACCCCTCTCACCCACTCCAACCTCTTCCCCGCAGAACGGGCAGCCCTCCTCTTCCTCCGCTCCAATCCCAACCTCACCATCAAACCCGCAGACAAGGGTGGCGCAGTGGTAGTATGGCACACTGACCTCTACATCGCCGAGGCCAAATGCCAACTCTCCAACACCACCTCCTACCGCCCCCTCGATCATGACCCCACCCCCGAGCACCAAACCATCATCTCCAATACCATTCACGACCTCATCACTTCAGGGGACCTCCCACCCACAGCCTCCAACCTTATTATTCCCCAACCCCGTTTCTATCTCCTTCCCAAAATCCACAAACCTGCCTGCCCTGGCCGAGCCATTGTCTCAGCCTGTTCCTGCCCCACCGAACTCATCTCCACCTATCTGGACTCCATTTTCTGCCCTTTGGTCCAGGAACTCCCTAACTAGGTCTGTGACACCACCCACGCCCTCCAACTCCTCCAGAACCTCCAATTCCCTGGCCCCCAACACCTCATTTTCACCATGGACGTTCAGTCCCTGTACACCTGTATTCCGCATGCAGATGGCCTCAAGGCCCTCCGCTTCTTCCTATCCCTCAGGCCCGACCAGTCCCCCTCCACCGACACCCTCATCCGCTTAGCCGAACTCGTCCTCACCCTCAACAACTTCTCTTTCGATTCCTCCCACTTCCTACAGACAAAGGGGGTGGCCATGGGCATCCGCATGGGCCCCAGCTATGCCTGCCTCTTTGTAGGTTACGTGGAACAGTCCCTCTTCCGCACCTACACAGGCCCCAAACCCCACCTCTTCCTCCGGTACATTGATGACTATCAGCGCCACCTCTTGCTCCTCAGAGGAGCTCGAACAGTTCATCCACTTCACCAACACCTTCCACCCCAACCTTCAGTTCACCTGGGCCATCTCCAGCACATCCCTCACCTTCCTGGACTTCTCAGTCTCCATCTCAGGCAACCAGCTTGTAACTGATGTCCATTTCAAGCCCACCGACTCCCACAGCTACCTAGAATACACCTCCTCCCACCCACCCTCCTGCAAAAATTCCATCCCCTATTCCCAATTCCTCCACCTCCGCCGCATCTGCTCCCTGGAAAGCAGGATGAACAGCAGTGAAGGCAAAGAAATGGAATTGGAGATGACATGAGTACAGAAGCATCACCTTCCTGCCCTTACATTTTATGCCTCAGCTATTCAAGGCAAGCATCCCTTTTTCTGAAGAAGGCTGCCAACCCAAAATGTCAGTTTTCCTGTTCCTGTCTGGCATTTGTGTTCCTCCAGCTCCATAGTGTGTTATCTCTGACTCCAGCATCTGCAGTTCTTGCTATCTCAAGCATCCTTCATTCCTCCTTAACCTTTTATCTACCTGTTCTGAAAACTCAAGGGATCAGTGGACATGCACACCAAGGGCCATTCAGCATACATTCCCTTGCCTTGTTTATTTTCACCAAGTGCATAACCTCACACCGATGTGGACTGAATTCCATTCGCCAAAGATCAGACCAACTGACAAACACGTCTGTATCCTCCTTTAATTTCAAGCTATCCTCCTCACTATTTACCGCTGAACGAATTTTTGTGTGAACCCTACTATATTCAAGTCCAACTTGTTTAAATATCCTGCAAACAGTAAGGGCTCCAAGAGTGTTTCCTTTGGAACCCCAGTGGAAGCAGGCTTCCAGTCACAAAACTTTCATCCATCACCTGTTCCCACCACTCAATTCGAATTCAAATCGCCAAATTCCCATGGATTTTTACCTTTGTTAACATCATGCATGGGAGACTAATATCAAAAAACCTTGCTGAAGTCCAAGTAGGGCCACGCAAATGAGTTGCCCTCATCTCCACATCCAACAACCTCTTCAAAAACATTCAATTTAAGTTGGTCAAGCATAATTTCCCTGAAATAAAACCATGCTGACTAGTCTTGATTAATCCTTGCCTCGTTAACATTAATTCTGCCCCTTAGAATTGCTTCCAACAGTTTCCCTACCACTGAGGTTAGACTGACTGGCCTGCAGCTTCCTAGCTTCTTCCTTGTTCTCTTCTTAAAGAACTATTCCACATTGTCAGTCTCCCAGTTCTGACATCTCTCCTATGGCCAGGGAGGAATTGAAACTTCTTGCCAGCACCCCTGCTATTTCCTCTTAAGCTTCACTCAACAGCCTGGGGTACATTTCATCCAGCCCTGGAAATTTATCTTTTTTTTTGCCTGTCATACCATGCAGAATGTCCTCGTTGTCTGTGCTAACTTCTTTCTGTATATCACTGTTCCTTTCTCTCATGAGCACCGACAAAAGTATTCATTTAAAACCCTACTACATCTTCAGGCTTCACTTATAAATTACCAACGTGACTCTTATCCTTTTGTCTTAAATGTACTGGTAAATTAATTTAGGATTTCTCTTCATTTTACCTGCCATTAAACTTTATGCTCCTTTCCAGCTCTCGTTTTTCTTTTTAAATTTCCCATTGCACATCTGTACTGCTCTAATACTTTTGCTGTTTGAGCCCTTGGTTTCTGACATCAACCCCTCTTTTTCTCTTTATTCAATCATGTATATCCCTTGTTGATCAGGATTCTCCAGATTTGTTGGTCACACCTTTGTCTTTATTCGATAATGTTGGTTCTGTACGTACCCTATTTCCTGCTTGAATGCGTCCCACTCCTTTGCCACAGATTTACCACAGCTCAGATGGGGATAAAATGGAAAACTGTAGTTTGCCGTGTCCTCCACGGGATGAGGGGGTGATGCAGCTTCCCCTGCAATGAATCCATCTATTGCTGAAGACCGAGATAACAAGGTGTAGAGCTGGATGAACGCAGCAGGCGAAGCAGCATCAGAGGACCAGGAAGGCTGACGTTTCGGGCCTAGACCCTTCTTCAGAATTCAGAAATTGCTGAAGACCACTGAGTTATCCCATATCCAACAGTGCTTCCTGTGACACAGTCACAATCCCTGCAATGCTTCAGAATACAACGCGCCTTCCCTGTATCCTTGCAAAGCCTAATCATTCCTTCTGACAACACTTCCAATGCTGTGGCCTGAGAAGTGCAGATCTCTTCTCTCCATTGCTTTTGACAATGAACAGTAATTTGACAAGTAGATTGGCCATTGCCCACCTCACAGTTTTAAATGTTGTGTACATGATTTTGGAGAACCCCCAGATATAGGACAGATATTTCCCTCCTGCAGCTTGTAGATACATGACAGATTCTACCAATGTTCCCAATCAGGGTCATATGGTGGTAAGAGAGTGCCAGTTGGATATTCCAGGGCCTGGCTCCTCCTAAAGACCTGACTGTCAATTTCACTGCTCAAAGATTCATCTGTATTGCCTTGACTGCAGTCACCAGGTTATAGGTGCTTGATTCCTTGACAGATGAGCCAATTTCTAGTTATCCACTTCATTGACCACCAATTGAAATACAGCACATCTTTTTGTTGGCCAAAAACACTCCACACCTTTCACACTGGATAACTTTTTCCAGTGTTAATGGAACCATAAGACGATCACAGAACAGCACAAGGGAACATGTATTTACTAAAGTGTGTGGATTATTTCCACCAGTTGAACAGCTGAACCATCAACATGTCCTCAGGCAGTTTGTTTTGTCCTTGGCCTTTCAGCATAATTTAGCGCATACCTGACATTTGTAGCTGGGAAAAAATAATCATGCGAACAGGCACACACTGCTGACTTTGGAGATTTTGTCAGGCATGCCCTTGTGGCTTTGACCCCAGAATATCTTGGCTTGCTGAGAGTGTACACACTCACACACCTTGCCCTGACATGCTCAAGGCAATGGGAGTCACGGACATGAGGTAAATGGAGGGGCAGACACCTTAGGAACATTCCAAGATAAAGCTCTGAAGGTGCTTTTCTGCTAGGCTTCCTGCGGACACTGTAATGTCTCCTTGAAAAGATGGGATCCTTGGAGGGAGTTTAATGTGCCTTCTGCACCTATTATCTTGCCATCCATCATCTGCACTCATAACTACTGTGTAGGTCCAAGTGCACATTCAGCATGACTGAATATTCTGCTGAACCTGGGTCTTTCAAGTGAAAACTGACCTTTTCTTTGAGGTGGCCAAGTGCTCACATGCCAGTGTCACCATCGTGATGAGAATTTGGACAGATCCTTCAATTTTCTTTTCCATTGGGAGCAGAGGTAGGTCATTCAGCCCATCAAGTTTGATCCATCACTGATTGAGATCATGGCTGATCTTATAATCCTCAACTTGATTTTCCTGTGTTTTCCCAATAACCTATATTCTCCTCATTAAAAATAAGCCTCACAACTTGAACTCTGCAGCCTTCTGCACCAAAGACCTCCACAGATTCACAATCGTCTCAGAGGAGAAATCCGCCCTCTTAAATGGGAGACCCCATTCTCTGAGATTATGTCCTCCATTCCAGGCTCTTCCCACAAAAGGAGAAATAATCTCTTTGCAACTGCATTGTTGAGCTCCCTGAGAATCTTGCCTATTTCAATCAGATTCCCTTCATTCTTATAAGTTCTAAAGAGAACAGGCCCAATCTACCCAACCTCTCCTCATAAGACAGTCCCTCCACATACAGGGTCAACGTCCTGACTGTTCCATGGACTGCCAATCTATCTTTGCTTAGATAAGGGGATCAAAACTGTGCCACTATTCCAGCTCTGGTCTAACTAGTGCCTTGTACAGTTTCAGCAAGCTGTTCCTACATTTTTCTTTACTCAATTCTCTTTAAAATAAAGGCAAACAGCACATTTCCTTCCCTACTACCCACTGAGCTTGGGATTTTAGTGTTTTGTGATTTATGCTCAAGGACCCAAAAACCCTCTGTTCTGAGGCTTTCTGCAGTTTTTCTCCATTTAAGTAATATTCAGCTTTTCTGTTCTTCCGGCCAAAGAACATAACCTCGCATTTTCCCACACTACATTCCATCTGCCAAGTTTGTGCCCAATCGCTTAAACTGCGTATATCCCTGAACAGATTCCTTGTGTTACCACGAGCCTTCCCACCTATTTCATGTTATCCCCAAATCTGGCCACAGTACATTCACATTACTCATCCAATCATTGACATATTTTGAAAATAATCATGGCCCCAGCTCTAATCTCTGTGGCACACCATTCATTATAGGTTGCCATCCTGAAAATGGACCTTTATTCCAACTCTATGTCTTCTCTCAGTAAGCACCACCAATCCATACTATGATAGTGCCTCCAATACCATATGCTCCCGTCCTTATGAGTATCTTACCAAACGCCTTCTGAGAATTCAAACATATCATAGCCACTTTTCCTTCATCTAGCTGGCTGACTACCTCCCTAAAGAACAGTAATAGGTTTGTCAGGCACAATTTCTCCTTCTGAGAAAAGGTCACTAGATCCAAAACATTAGCTCCGACTTCTTTTCACAGAAGCTGCCAGAACTGTTCACCCTTCCCAGCAGCTTTTGTTCTTGTTTATGATTTCTCCTTCACTGAGCCATGCTATTCTTCCTTGAACATATAACATGTTGTCAAAGGCAGGCACATAGCTCCATGGGTACCTGCATGGGCCCAAGCTATGCCTCCCTCTTTGTAGGTTATACGGAATAATCCCTCTTCCATACCTACACTGGCCGTAAACCCCACCTCTTCCTCTGTTACATTGATGATTGTATCTGCGCTGCCTCGTGCTCCCACGAGGAGCTCAAACTGTTCATCCACTTCACCAACACCTTCCACCCCCGCGTTAAGTTCACCTGGACCATCTCTAACACATACCTTACCTTCCTGGACCTCTCTGTCTCCATCTCGGGCAACCAGCTAGAAACTGATGTCCATTTCATGCCCACCGACTCCCACAGCTACCTAGAATACAGCTCCTCCCACCCACCTTCCTGCAAAAATTCCTACCCCTATTTCCAAGTCCTTCGATTCCGCCGCATCTGCTCCCAGGATGAGGCATTCCACTCCTGTACATCCCAGATGTCCTCATTTTTCAAGGACCACAACCTCCTCAACGGTGTCTCCTGCATTTCCCGCAACTCATCCCTCACACCCCGTCCCTGCAACAAGCACCAAAAGAGAATCCCCCTCAGCCTCACAAACTACCCCACCAACCTCCAGAACAACACCTCATTTTCCGATGCTTCCGCCATCTACAATCCGACCCCACCACCCAAGACATTTTTCCATCCATACCCTTACCTGCCTTCCGGCGGGACCACTCTTTCCGTGATTCTCTTGTCCACTCCACACTCCCTTCCAGCCCCACCACACCCGGCACCTTCCCCTGCAACTGCAGGAAGTGCTACACCTACCCTCACACCTCCTCCCTCACCCACATCCCAGGCCCCAAGATGACTTTCCACATCAAGCAAATGTTCACCTGCACATCTGTCAATGTAGTATACTGCATCCGCTGTACCCGTTGTGGCCTCCTCTACAATTGGGGAAACCAAATGGAGACTTGGGGATTGCTTTGCAGAACACCTCCGCTCGGTTCGCAATAGACAACTGCACCTTCCAGTCACCAACCATTTCAATTCCCCCTCCCATTCTTTAGATGACATGTCCATCATGGGTCTCCTGCAGTGCCACAATGATGCCACCCGAAGGTTGCAGGAGCAGCAACTCTCATTCCGCTTGGGGACTCTGCAGCCCAATGGTATCAATGTGGATTTCACAAGCTTCAAAATCTCCCCTCCCCCCACTGCATCCCAAAACCAGCCCAGCTCGTCCCACCTCCAGCCCCACCCCCATTTCCTACCTACTAACCTCACACGCTTGACCTGTCCGTCGTCCCCGAACTGACCTATCCCCTCCCTAACTCCCCACCTACACTCAACTCTACAGGCTCCATCCCCACCTCTTTAACTTGTCTGTCTCCTCTCCACCTATCTTCTCCTCGATCCATCTGCGATCCGCCTCCCCCTCTCTCCCTATTTATTTCAGAACTCTCTCCCTCTCCCCCTTTACTCATGAAGGGTCTAGGACTGAAACGTCAAATCTTGTGCTCCCCCAACGCTGCTTGGTCTGCTGTGTTCATCCAGCTCCACACTTTGTCCTCTCCAATTTCTCCAGCATCTGCAGTTCCCATTGTCTCTGATACACTTTTTACATTGGCACTTTTCCAATCCTCTGGGACTTTGCTCGAATCGGAGGACACTTGGAAGAGTACAACCAGTGAATCCACTATCTCTTCTACTATTTCTTTTAATACATTAGGATGTATTTCATCAGATCCATCTCTCTCTTCAGAAGGCTTCCTATCTTTTATTCCCTCTGTGTGATAGTTCTTGTACTTTTCTCCCCCCTCACTATTTGCCCTTGATTATTTTGTATCTTTTGCATCCTAACAGTTTCTTCTCATATAAAGACTAATGCAAAGTAGATATTCAATTCTGCTGCCATTTCCTGGTTCTCCATTGTTATCTCTTCTAACGAAAGGTCACTGGATGCAAAGTGTTAACTCTGTTTTTCTCTCAACAAGTACTGCCAGACCTTGTGAGCTTTTTCCAGCAATTTCTGTTTAAGTTTCTGATTTCCAGTATCTGTAGTTCTTTCAGTTTTTGCACTTCTTCAGCCTCATTCTCAAAACGGCCTTTGTTAACAGAGGTTTCTCTGTTTCTTTTTGTCAATTTAATGAAGCTCATGCTTTCTGTCTTGACATTGCTTGCAGGTTTTCCCTCAAAACTTAGCATTTCCCTTTTTTTTTGTTTTGGTCATCTTTTGTTGAGAATTCAACTAAGATCCTGCAAAAGCTGCTCTGAATCCATGAAAGCAGTGTATCAGTTTGAAGTTCCCACCACTGTAATGGAATTATTCTTTGCTGCATGCAGGCTTGCTACCTGTACCCTTATTCTGCACTGACAAAGTTTGCCAGGATGGAGAATGGAGTCAGGAATCCTGGAAGCAGTTTCTCCATTTCGAACAACATGAAAATCTAGTCCTGGATATACCTGGACTCCAAATATTGGCTACTCGAGCAGCCAAACATAGGGACACCTGAGGCATACGGCAGAGAGAAAAAAAAAATCAATCATTTGTATTTCTTTACTGGTGAACATGACAAAATCTTTTTAAGTGTGTGATTGGAGAAAATGAATTGCTCCATTATATTTATACATTTTGACTTTGTTAAAATTGGAGAAGGGGCAGTGCACTGAAAGATCTATGTGGAACATGGTACAAATTCTGACAAAAAGTAGCTGAAAATTACTTTACAAAAAGTATGTAATACAGTCAAGTAGATTTCCATCCACCCACGAATGTGTCATTAAGGCTAAAGTCTTTGCCACTTCACATTTGTTGTTGGACAAGTCGTTTCCATGTATCTGACTATTTCAATGAATGAAGATGCAATTGGTTTCACAAAATTGGATGTAGAAAAGCAACAGATGAAAATAACTCAGTGCTTCAGCTCACTTAATCCCAAAACCATGGCATTTGTGAAGAGAAGATGTTTTAACTCAAAGGGTCTCTTTCTTTCAACTGAAGCGTTTTAGACTTCTTTACTATGGTACATGCAGCACAGCAATACAATTATACAATTCTTGTCACATTATTGACTGAAGAAAATCCTAAATGGAATTCAAGAACAATTTACTTAGCCTCAGGAAAACTACTTCATAATTGTGCAGCAGCAGATTCCACATCTGTTCTCGCACAAACTTGCTCAGCAAACAATACCATGCATTTAAAACAGTTTTCGTAGCAAGCTATTCCTTACGATTCTGTGAAAATTACCCACTCCTTCAATTCTACAAAAGGGTAATGATACTGCTGTCCAGGAATGAGGTTTTTTCAAGTGAATAAAGATTTAAATGTTCCAGTAATAGAGTCATTGAGGTCTGGAGCAAAGACAAAGGCTGTTAAGCCCATCATGTCCACACAGTTCCAAAACAATACATGAACTATTTGAATTCCATTTTCCAGCACTTGGCCCATCACCTTCCATGCTTTAGCAATACAATTTGTGTTTTAAATCGTAGAAGGAAATCATGACCATACAGTAAATTAAACAGTTATAGAATCACCTACGTACATCTATTATTCACAAATAATAGTTTTCATTTAGTTTGATGTGTGCATAAGAAAACATTGATAATTTCTCACGTTACCTGAACAATTTAGTGACATGAGACAGTAAATTCCAAATATGTAAGAAATAAAGGCATCATATGATGCACATTCTTGTAGTGTTAAAATATTACCATTGTTCCATGAATAAAGTGGGACTTGGACATATTAGATTACTACTCAAAGATGGAGAACATTGCCTGGATAAACATTTTGAATATTCAGACATAGATTCCTTAATTGGCTGTGTTTCTGCAAACATTTTCTAATGCAAATACTTGCTTAAAGAAGTATGGAAATTTGTTAGGATGTGGTTCAAAGAACATCAAACAAATCCTCTCTCAATCTGAGACATGACGTTGTAAAGCAGCCCATTTTAGAGATATTTTAACAGATCACCATTTGATAAGATAAATCTGCATTTCTTGAACACTTCAGGTAATTCCAACTAAATCTGCTCAAGAACAAATCAAATGTAAGTCCAGCTTTTCTTCATTTTAGAAAGTGAAGGAAGCAGCATTGTTCACAGTAAATATGATGGATATTTTGCCATGTACAGATCAAAAGTATTAATGAGATATTTTACCTGCAAGGCAGCCAATGAATGATTGTAGTAACAGCAGTTTCCATAGCAACATCATCTTCAATTCCCAAGGGTAAACAAGCCTCTCATACAATCAGCAGTTAATAGACGACTTCCTTTTCAAAGTACAATCTTTAATCTGTGGGGAAAAACCAAATTTGAAAAAGAATTAAGAGCGAAATCTTGTGCTCTGCCTACCATCAGAATGCACCAAATGACAATAGTATTTGTTTGGCTGATCTAGAAAAAATAATTGATTTAGTGATTAATAAATCATGCAATTATGAAAACAGGTTGAATAATCAAGAGCAGTCTCCAAACTGGATGTGAAAGAAGTTGTTCTGCTTGTCTTGTAAACACAAAACCCTGTACACGCATAGAGGGCAAAAGCTCAACAACTGAGCAATGTACAATAAAGGAATGCCCCAAAGCAAAAAAGCTCAAGATATATTGTGCAGCGCTCAGTGAGACAATTTGCTTCATTTACAGTGCTTCAACCAGTTCACAGCTATAGGAAATGCTGACCACTCAAAAATCATAAAAAAGGTCTCAAGTGACTGACCTTGGGCTATTAATAATTCATTTCAAAAAGAAAATGTCATTGTTTTCACCTCAAATATATATTGCTTCAGTTGTTACAGCTAAATAAACCTGGAAATGCTCTGACCGATTTTCTATCTATCTGTTTCTATTGAGCAGTTGGGTGGTACAGTGTGTCAGTTCTCCTTAAGTTTTAAACAAATCACTATTAATGAAGCATGCTTCACATATGTACAGCAGCAGTCATGCCTTTCATCACCCGACATGACCAGATAGTCGTAATATTGTAAAAAGAAGCTGCAAAGCACAATCAATTGCAAAGCATTTCCAAAATAATTTGAAGAAGGAGGACAACTTTGAAGTCGAAAAGGATTCATGTGAACTTGACAATATTTACTTTGCTGTATTTCTGCAGAGAAGTGTGGTTACTTTTGGCAAGAGTGAATTTTGACAGGTCTTTGGCAAACGAATTTCGATGTATCATTGAGGACAGCTGTGCAAGACAAATATTACAATCAAAACTGGAGCTTCCAAGATTAATAACTTACAATTCCATTGGTGCTCATTCAGTTCCTTCATTGCGAGAACTAGTGATGACATTGAGACAAAATTTGGACCAAGTCTGGCTACAGGCTTAGCAACATTTTCTGACAGAAGGAGAGAAAATTAGAAATGAAGCAGGAGGAAAACAAAACTTTAAGAAGTGACTTTTGTTGATATGGCTTATAACATTGTGTCTGCAAAAAATTATGAAGGGTGATTTTCTTTGTCTGGTCCCTTTTCAGAACTTGAAATCAGTACAAATACTTTGTGCTGATGGTAACTCCCAACTAACCTCTTCGGCTTTAACCTTTTTAGTCATTCCTAATTATTGTGTCAGCAGACAAGGTTGGGTACATTTAATTTTTAAAAATAAATGTATTAGAATTATATGAGCTTTCTCATTTTAACAAAGTATGTTATTGAGCATGCATCATATGAATTTGAAATAGATCTGTATTTTCCACAAGCTCAAAATATTATTATTTTGTCCAGAATTTAAATGGAAATGTGAACTACATTTCATCAGTTTGAAAGTGGTGTTGCATTTCCTGTTTTCTGGACTAGTCCAATTAAATTCAAAGAAATTGTTCCAGGCTCTTTTTTAAAAAGATACAATGAATAATTATGCAGAATTTAAGTGCTGTTCATTGTTCAAACACTATCTGATCTCAGATTTTACATTTTCAAATTGTGCCAATCTCACTTGATTAATGTTAGGTGTTCATGCAAAAGTGAAGTGATCCACTCAGAAAATAACATTGGCATACTAACACCCAATTACTTCCTAACTTGATGAAATATTTTCATTATGACCACTAACTTCTCCATGAAAACTGATAGTTAATTTATTAAATAGCTTTTGAGTATCTTGACCATTTTAATCTCTGGAAGCAGTAAACTGCACATGCTATGAAATATTAACTGAGCAGATTCACATTACATCAGGCCTTTAGAGTCATGGCAGGTTAAATCAGAAAAAAAAAACTCAGCTTTATCCTGAACATGTGATCAATTTTTTTTATGAAACAAAAAATAATGATTCAGCAGATGGTCGCAATATGAACAGCAACAATTGAATTTTATTGTTGACACAGCATGTGCACATTGCATTGAAGGAAAATATCTCAGGTTTATTTTACCAGTTGACACAACCAAGGTGCACAAAGTTGTCCATGAGAACTTTTTTTTAAAACTGCGACTGTCAACCAAAATATCCAAACTCAAGACTCAGTTAATAATTTGCATCTGCAGTGCTGTGACACCAGTTGAACAATGTGGTTCATTTACGAATGCATCTGATTAATGATTGATGAAAGAGCATGAAATACATAAATTTTCATTATGTACTTGTCCATTTACACTTCTTTGGCTGAGTTTGTTTTGAACTATCAGCAAGAACCATTTTTTGCCTATTTCTTAGGATGAATGGTATAAAATCCAATTACTGGACCATGCACATTGCGTGTTTCTTCATTTTGTCGATTTTGCCAAGTTAAAACAAATTATTTAACATATTGTTCACTTCGTATAATAGCTTTCTACAGAGACAATCATGGTGCTATTAATATGGTAATTATACACTTTTTCATACAAATCTTTCATTGTGGCATTATTCACTCTGAGTACAATACAGTATAACCCGAATGTAGAAGCGGTGTAGATAAAGTGTATCTGTTCTTACTGTTCATTCTAATTGGTTCAGTCATGATCAATACCATGCAGCTTAATCATTGTACAGTTGAAACCGAATCATAAAATATATCAATCACCAGAAACAAAACTTTCTACATTAAAAGACTGCATTCATGTACAGTTTCTCCACACTCAAAGTAGATTACAGTTATCACAATATCATAAAGGTTAAGTGTAAATTATTACTAAAAAATAAATGAAAATCAGTGCATTCAAAAACTATGACATCATTATTCCATCCACACAGAATGGTATTTACAGCCATTGACTTAACTAATGCTTTGATTTCTTTTTTCATAAATGCAGCATCCATTTAAAGCTAGCTATGCTGAGGCTGCTCTTTGACTACTCACAACAGCAATATAATAAAGGCCAGAGTCCAAATGAAGGCAGCTTTGTGAATATGTTTACTGTCTGGTTGTTGAGAGTTTTTCTCTTCAGTCATTCCACAGAAAAATAATTCAGAATCTCTTCACAATCACCCTAGTAACACATTAGCATATCAACAGAAGGTACACCAGTGCATTTCAGTACATACTGAGCAACAAGCCCATGGGAACTAGCTTTTCGTTTAAATGTATATTTGCCAGGAGCTCGGCCATTGCTCACGTTTTGAATATCATTGACTGCATTTAATGCAGATACTTCCATCAATATGTAAACAATGTAGAGACGTTACTTTTGTTTGCATTCTCCACAGACATTATTAGACAAAAAAAATCGACTTTTCCATTTACTTCTGATTTGTCTTTCCTTTCGAAATGACGTTTTTCGCTCAGTTTAACCATACACTCCTTCCCCTTCCCAGTTGGCAAGTCATGGGACTTATCTTTAACTTGCTCAGCACTAGTATCATCTTGGGAACATAGTACATGGACCCAATAACCAGAACATAGATTTCAAGTAACAAGTACAGGAGAGTAATCAAAAGCAAGAACCATGGCACTGTTTCACTGGTAAAACAGTATTTTATGATCTCAGTTGATGGCAATACTGGACATGCCAGATTCCAGAATGAAAGGTGGTTTGATAAACCAGTAGTTTTATTTCTGCAATTTGGTTACCATGGTGATAAGTCATTGATCACATTAACATGAGGATAATAATGTACTTTCAAGAAAGGAACACAAGTTTCTTTCACCAAAGAATAAAAGCGACATAAATGAAGATGCTTTCTTTCACCAAAGAATAAAAGCGACATAAATGAAGATGCTTAAAGTTCATGAAAGCAAACAAAAAATTCAACCCTTTTTATTCCAGAAATGACCTTTCCAGACCACACAACCACAATGAAGTAAGCACTGCTATCTTCACTGATAATCTCTGACTCAATTGACAAGATCACAAGCATTTCCTTTCATCAACTTTCTGCGTATTCACCAGATGTGGTTCTCCCCTTTGTTGACTCTTCCCAAGGCACAGGGACAAGCTGACTTACTGCCTTTTTCCTGATCTGAGGCTGCAAAAACTGCTTAAAACTTGTTACCTCTCCTGTTGCACTGAAGATTCCACAAATTAAGAACGGCACTATTGCTGCTGCACGGATCTTTACTTTGTCTCAATTCAACTCGCCCGTGGCACCTGCCGATCTGTCCCTTGTCTCATTATTCACTGGAGAACACTGGAAATCCACCCCACTATTCCCAAAGACATCATAAATATGACATTTTGATTAAACTACTTAATTGCCCAAGCTTACTTTTGTGTCAAATTCAGGTTAAAAGAATACATATAGCAGGATCTCATCATTAACAAATAAAAAGTCACTACTTATTGTAATCAAAGAGTATTTAACCAAGGGCAAGAAAGCGACATGAACTGTTAGATAACAAAGTGTAGAGCTGGATAAACACAGCAGGCCAAGCAGAATCCTAGGAGCACAAAAGCTGACGTTTCGGGCCTAGACCCTTCATCAGAAGAGGGGGAAGGGGAAGAGGGCTCTGAAATAAATAGGGAGAGAGGGAGAAGCAGATCGAGGATAGATAGAGAAGATAGGTGGAGAGGAGACAAACAAGTTAAAGAGGTGGGGATGGAGCCTGTAGAGATGAGTGTACGTGGGGAGGTAGGGAGGGGACAGGTCAGTCCATGAAGGACGGGCAGGTCAAGGGGGCGGGATGAGGTTAGTAGGAAGGAAATGGAGGTGCGGCTTGAGGTGGGAGGGGGCGATAGGCGAGAGGAAGAACAGGTTTGGGAGGCGGGGACGAGCTGGGCTGGTTTTGGGATGCAGTAGGGGGAGGGGAGATTTTGAAGCTTGTGAAATCCACATTGATACTATTGGGCTGGAGGGTTCCTGCAAACTGAAACTCTTTCAAAACTAGAATCGTTGGATATCAGGGGGAAAACTCTCTGCTGGTTTCAGTCATATCTGGAACAACGGAAAATGGTTGTTGTCAAAGATCAGTCATCTCAGCTCTGGAACATCCCTGCAGGATCCCAACCATCTCCAACTGCTTGATCAATAAACCTTTCCTCCAATTCAAGATCAGAAGTGTGGATGTTCATTTGTGATTACACAATATTCAGCACCATGCCTGACTACTGTCAGATACTAAATGAGTTCAGAAACTTGCAACCTCTATTTGCTGTAACAGGACCAAAAGAGAAGCCTTTGCAATTGTAATATTGTTCAATCGCCAACTTAAGGTCTGGTTAATTGAGCGGGTTATTCGTTGTTATTCTGTTGGTAATCTAAATGTGTATAGCATCTTTAGAAATTACCTTTCATGTGTGCCCAGTTATGAATGGGAGTATATTTCTCCAAATTTGTATGTCTGCATTTTTGGGAGGATGTGGGCTTTTATTGCACTTACTTTGGGGGAAAAAAAGACATACATCATTTTGTTTCAAAAATGAAACCCATAAGAAAGCCAGTCGAGATCTGATGTTGAACATAATCATATTCAAAACAGTACTGCTCATAAATGCACTCTATTACAGTCTGCTATTAGAACATAGAACAGTACAGGCCGACGATGTTGTGCCAACCAAGGTGAAGTTAAGGGGAAAACTGATCTGGCCCCTTCTTCCCATCCATACTCATGACCCTGTCCCAACCCGCAAAATATGTTGCTGCTCTGGGGGATTTCCTTCCATGCAATACAATTTTCACTGGTCTGTGTTAACTATGGAGGTCAATGTCACTTGATAATCACCAAAGATCAGAAAAGAAAAAGTGACTTTACGTCTCCCCGCCAACTAACCCATCCTGCTATGCAATGAGATCATGGCTGGTCGTCAAATTTGGAGTCATAGCCTTTTTATTCTCTAATTTACTGGGTTTTTTTTCTATTAAAATGCCTTTTAAACTGTACTTTTCAATATAGCACAATACTTGTGATAATTCTAACTCCTTAATGAGCACAGTTTCAGAGAATGTGAAAATTGTTTTTGATACCGAAAAATCATTGGTGAATTTCAAAGGTTAATTTTGACAAGAGCTGCTCATGAACTGACATTTTCTGGCATTTAAGTTCAGTAGGGTAATGATATTAAACAATGAATTTTACCATCATCTTCCTGCTCTAGTGGAAAGACTGACAAAGAAATTTAACTTGCTGCTCTCCATAGTTTTACAGATCAATTCCTCATTGATTATTGGTGCATTTTTTTTAAGCAGACTGCCAAGATTCTCTCGGTAACCAAAACTAGCTGTGACTGAGGTTTTGTCTCAACACATTTACCTCAGGATGTAGGTAACAACGCTCCTTCAGGCCACTGACATTACTGAAATGACGTGGATTCATCAATTGGAAGCATAATTTCAAAATTTGCAGACAATACCTAAATCAAGAAGTTCAAGGGGCTGAATGGCCGATTCACGTTCCTAAGAGTATGTGTATTTTTGAAAGTCTTCCCTCTTTTGGTGCATTCCTTCACTGCAGTGAATACGGAAGGCATTCAAAAATGCTTGGAATGGCTATGTGGTTGTCAAAACATCTTACTTACGGAGAAACGTGAACTGCTACCTTTTGGAGGTAAGGAATGTATTTTATATACTGCTTAGAAAATAAGTGCTTTCTTGTAGTAAAATATGGGGTGCAAATCACGAAGAAGCAACACACAAGGGCAATTAAAAATAGAAAGGTTCCTTTTTGGAGGGATAGAACCGAAAAGCACAGGTGTTTCGCTGAACATGTATTAGACTTTGGTTGGTCCACACTTTGCAAATTTTGAGTAGTTGTAGTTTTCAAATTAGCATGAGCATAGAGGTCAGTTGATATGGTGGAACATAGATATATTGGAATGACATCAATGACATTTTTGCTCAACGTTGAGTATTTGGTCCCCTCAATAACGCTCAGTCGGGGCATCTTCTGCTAGGGGCTTTAGGGTATTTCCAAATGCTGGGCCAGGGCATTGCGATCTGTATGGTGTCCTGCTATTTCTTGAAATTCCAACTGCATCATCTGTGCTCCATTTTAGAAAGAAGCAGAAATTATCTTATCCACACCCTTCCTCCTTTCCAGCTAAGACCATGGGAAGCATTAGCATTGAAAATTTTCAGTGCAAGGGTACGGTTCTGCTGATTTTGATTGGCTATTATTCCCAATGCGTTGCAGTCCAGAAGCTCAATCAATGTACTTTAGCGAATCTGATAACCTCTTGGAAAGCCATACTTTCTATGCAATAAAACCTAACCTTCTACAAAGATGCAACCAGACCTGATGAGCATTTCCAAGAATTCTCATTTATATTGAAGCAAAAGTAACCTCTTTTGCAAGCTTTCCAAAAAGCAATCAGACTTTCTTAATCCCCTGCAGCGATGAGCTCAGCACCAGCTGTTTGAGATCTGAATCGGTACAATATTAAAGAGGAATTGAACAAAAAGAATCAAAGTATTAGTTTATGGAAACAAACAATTTGCTGGAGATGGGGGATAAGCATTGCCAAGGTACTAAAATGATCATTTTAAAACCAAGTGATTTATAAAGACGACCAAGTAACAAGTGTCATGCAGCACAACTAATAAAAGATTTTTGCCTTGCCACTCAAGAGGCCAATCTTGTGAGATCCAAAATAGGTCCCACATCATTGAGAAAGGTAATGCAACAATACCATGGCTATGAGAGGTGTAATTTGTGTTTTTTTTTTAAATGAAAAAAAGGTGGAGACAGAGGTGCTAAGTGGTCTGCTTCAAGTCTATCAAGTAAACAGTTTGAAGGGTGTTATTTTTTTTTCTCCCCCTCTTTGCTGGATCTATTCTCTCTCTGCCTTTCTGATGTCTTCAACTGTAATTCAAACTGTTTCATTTCCTTTTCTCCTCCTTCTTCCTTTAATTCAAACTGCTTCATTTGCAATTGATTTTTCACCATTTCTAAAGGTTCCGATGGCAGTTCTGGCAGTTATAAACGTCAGACTATTGCTGTAATTGCTCCCATTTTCACACAGGCAAAGACAACCCAACTCCAGCTCATCTGGCAATTCCAAAAGCTTTGCCTTGCTTACTTTCTCTGAAACTCCCAAAGCGACTTCTTCTACCACAGCAAAGTCTCGGTGACCAAAAGAGCCATGACAACACAAGGCAAACCCTACTTCAACCAAATGAATGCAACACCTGAAAAAAAAGAGAACACCAACATTCACCACTCACTCTCCAAAACCAATAATTCTAAAACCAATGCAGTTTGTGTCCCAGATGATCGACCAGAACAACCCCATTCAAAATGTATTCACAGGGTAGCTTAAACATCAACTTTTTATTTTTAAAGGCAGGTGTAATGTGTTTTGATCAGTCAAGCAAAACAGGCTTGAAATACAAAGAGAAACGAACCGAAATAAATCTTCCAAAAGAGCAAAATTTTAACAGAGTAACAAAGGATTTAACTGCTAAACAGTAAGTATTGCAATGTAATAGCATCCTATAAACACATCCTTGGCAAAGGCAAATTCAGTAAAATAGATTGTCACACATACTGTTCTGTCCTCCAGCATTAAAGAACATCAAGAGAATATTCTGACACAGAGCGCGAGAGAGCGCGAGAGCGCGAGAGAGACATAGGGAAATCTCAAGCATTTTGCTGCAGCAGGGGCAGATGAAAAGCAGCTTCCAAACCCCAACAGCTACTGAAAGTTAAAATAAAGCCCTGATTCTGTGGGAGCTTGGCCCTCCCTATTCAGGTTGCTTCTATCGTCCCAAGTTAAAAGAAAAACAAGGCCTCACAAGCTGGTTCTTTTATTGGATTCAGATAGACAGTTTGGTACCACTGTCTTAAAACCTCTCCTCCAAAACAAGGACAAAATACACCTCTTGAAGCCATAGAATTGTCACATCATCTCACAGAACCATTACAGTCCTGTTATAAGTTTAAAAACTCAAGGTCACTATGGTATTTTGACACTTCTTTGATTTAGTTAACCATTTTATCCTGCTCCTCTGGCATGATATAAATAAATGATGAGAATGTGGGGGAATGATAAGTTTATCGATTCCCCTGCACTTTCTATACTCCATAAGGCCTGACTCCATAAGGCATCATAAATATGGCCTTTTCATTAAACTACTTAATTGCCCAAGCTTACTTTAGTGTCAAATTCAGGGGTTTAAAAAAATTATATATAGCAGAATCTCATTATTAACAAATAAAAAGTCACTACTTATTGTAATCAAAAAGTATTTAACCAATGGCAAGAAAGTAACATGAACTGCTAATTTATATTTATAACTTAACCCACTCCTTTAACATTCCAGAGACAAACAGATAAACAAAGAGACAAAACACAACACGTATTATAGATGTTGAAGGATTGAAAAAGTTAGTACAGTTCTGGCACCGGTCTGGACGACAGGTGTCAATGAGTTATTTTCCTTCCGTTCTCTTCAATGTCTTTTGACTCTATGGCAAGGATACAATGTTGTATGTATTCTGATCCCTAGTCTTTCGTTCACTGATGAGGAATTCAGCCTGTTTCATTGGAGGTGCTTTTTATCTTTTCTTGCTTCAAATCCATAAATTTACAGAGAAGGCCATTTGCAAGAAAACGGCGAGGGAGACCAGCTTCTCTTTCAACCAATAAGTTGTGACCGCCTCCTTGATCGAATACAACCTGTCCATCTTCTCTCCCACCTATCCGCTGCCTACTTCACTGACCAATCCCCACCACTACCCATTTGCACTCACCCAACACCATCCCACCTACCTTCTCCAGCCCCACCCCTCCTCTCTCTATTTAATTTGGAGGTCGCTTCCCCCTCCCACATTTCTGAAGAAGGGTCCTGACCCGAAACATCAGCTTTCCTGCTCCTCTGAAGCTGCCTGACCCGCTGCGTTCCTCCAACTCCACACCTTGTTATCTCTGATCCTCAGTGTCGGCAGTTCTTACTATCTCACTTCCTATGTTCATGTGCTGAAGAATCAGAGTCCCTCTTGGCAAATTCTGCACTTGCATCTTCCTCCTGAGCGAAGACAGATATGAAGCACACATTTAACACCCTGCCAATTTCCTCCAGCCCCAAGAACAGATTGTCCCCTTGGTCCCAAATGGATCTTATATTTTCCCTGGTTATTCTCTTCCATGTAACATATTTTTGAATATCTTGTGATTTGCCCTAATTTTAACTATAGCTACTTTCTCATGCTCCCTGTTTGCTCTCCTAATTGCTTTCTTAAGATTCCCCCTGCACTTTCCATACTCCATAATGCCTCAGTTGATTTGTTTCCTTTGCACTTCTTGAACATTTGTAGACATCCAGGGTACTCAGGGCTTGTTCCTTCTAAATTTCATCCCAAAGGGACTATGTTGGGTCTGTACTCTCGACAATTCAATCCTTTCTCCTATGACTATCCCAATGTTGTTGGGAAAAGTTGAAATCCATAAATGTAACTAACCCATTATTATTTCGACACAGCTGATTGTATTGTTGACATATCTGCTCCTCTATTGCCTGCTAACAGTTTGGGGACTTAACATGCATTTCCAGCAATGTGATTGCCTCCTCTTTATTCCTTAACTCGACCCACAAAGCCTCATTTGAATGCCCTGCCAAGATATTGTCCCTCCTTACTGCAGTAACTGGCTTCTTAATAATGCAAAACTGCCTCCTCTTTGAAAATCTCTCCTGATCTGTTTAAAGATGCAATATCCTGGAATTCTGTGTTGCCAGTACTGCCTCTTCCTCAACTGCGTATGATAGCAACAATGTAATAATTCCATATGTCAATCCATGCCATTAAGTCATTTATTTTACTTATAATACTTCTAGCGTTAAATCAGAGGCCATCCAGCCTCACTTTATTCCTTTGAAACTCAATACAGCTCTGTGCGCTGATTTCCTTAATATAAAGTGCACTGTCCTTATTGTATGAATGATCTGTGTTTCTCCACCTGCTAAACTCGTTTAAACCTTGACTGTATATTCTTCAAAACAAAGTACAGCATGCGTTTGCAGCTTGGGACATAACCCACAGGGGTAAGTGGCTTTTGAGCAGGAGTTCATCAGCCCCTCATTATCTGAAACCAAGTTTTTCTTTCTCTCTCTCTCCGTTTAAAGTTTCTTTGACACATTTAGGTATTACATTCCTTGGTCCCACTCAAATTTCTTTTTTGCCAGCGTTGCCCACTTTTAAAACCATATTTCAGATTTAAGGGTTAAAAACTCTTTATATTTGTAGATTTTAATCTGCCATCATAATCACTTCTCTCAACCTTACAACCACTGAGCTTCTGAACACGTGTTCTGCACCAGTTCTTAAAATAATTCCAGACATCCTTCAGCAGAACATCAATATATCTAAAGCCATTGTTGTCACCACCGATTTAATTTTCTATGTCAGATACTAACGTCACTGAAAAAGAGACGTGCTTAAACCCGGCATCGTGTCTGAGGCAAGATGTTAAAGTCAGCATCATAACTGAAAGCTTGTCTTAAACCTCTTCATTTACACAGCAACGTTACCTATCTTTACTAGAAATCATTGCATTCAATGTCAATGTCAATGTCAAAACCTTGATTTCCACTTAATTCCTTTAATATTCTCATCGAATGCTGGGCTTTTATTTTACGCCTTTAGCAAATTACATCTTGTCCAAAATGCAAAACTCTGTCCATCTATTCTTCTGTATACTATGGAACTGCCATAACCTGCATTCTATTTACCATCTTTTCATTGCATCCAAAGCTCTCAACGCCTTACACCTCCATTCTTCTTTAATTATCGATCTCAATCTCTGTCCACCTATGAAGTTTTCCACACTCGCTCCACTCTTGTGTTTATGACAGAACAAGAATGTACATGACTGTTCTTTTCATTTAAAATGAACAACCTAAACCACACCCTTTTGATGCCACTCTAAAACATTTTTAATATCAATCCCATGACTTGGAATCCAGTATCCTGATTATACCTTTGTAAATGCTTTAGGGTGGCCTTCACATTGTAGAATCTACAGAAATGCATTTTATTTTTTTTGCAATTTGATTGTCAGTTTATAAATGATGCAAACCAATCCTCCTTTTCAGTTATTCTTAGCAGATACACATGACTGCTCAGTTTTCATTCCACAACCTTGTTCCAAGAGCAAAACATTTCCCAATGAACTCTTCTGAAGAAAAGTCACTGGACACAAGACGTGAACTTTGCTTTCTCTCCACAGATGCTGCCACACCTGAGTCTCTGCAGCTATTTCTGTTTTTAACTCAATGGCTTGGCTTGTCTTCGCTGGTTCGAGTAGCTTGTTCAATAGAGCACTTCCAGTAATAACAATGTTCCATGCAACATTATACAGAGAAATGATACTTCCTGTTGGCAGGCATTGTTGGTAAACAATCTGTCACTCCGACTGTTCGGGGAATTGCTGTGAATGTAAAATACATGGTAATGTAAAACATTTGTGCAGAATAAAATTTCAAAATAGACTGCTTTATATCCTTCAGCATTTTGAGGCTCTGTTCTTTCTTGGAAAGTTGATAAATTGATTGCAAATATGGACATCAAACAGGAGAGTACTCAGAAATTTAACAGGGACATTAATTGTCTTTTACAATAAATTATTATTGTTTAATGTTAGAGCTAACACCAAAATGTATATTAAATTGAATATAGAGCTATTTGACCTTTAAAGTGACTATATAGATCCTCAATTTAATCAATTGGTCTCTCCACAGATGCTGCCTAACCTTCTGAACATTTCCAACAATTTCTGTCACAATTGATGATGACCAAATGTTTTCCCTTTCTTCTCACCAAGTGAGACAAAGACTTCCTCCTTTTACACTGGATTAAGGAAATGCTCACTTATTTGTCAAAGCTTTTCACTTCTGTTGTACAGATTGTACATAATATTTCCCTTACATCATTCCACAATTCATCAGAGCTCTCATTGACCATTTCTGCTCAATTGGTTTATTAGCTGATCGTGACCTGTTCTTACACTTGTACATTATTTTATTTCACACTTTTAAATGTGTTGGCAACCTTTCAAAATTGCCTTTAAATTTGAATGGTCACTTGAATATTTGAATGGTTGCATACTTCCCATGATATAAAGACCATTGACCTTGGTATTTGGAAATTGATACTTTGATTAATTCTGTATTTAAAAACAAAATGACATGAACTTATGTTTTAAAAATGAAGCTGTGGGAAAATGACCTTCCTTCGATGTCAACATCTCCCGGTTAGAAATATGTTTTTGTCAATTTCCAGCCCTCAAAAATGAAATGTCTTAGTAAGTAAAACCATATGGTTACTATATAACACTTAAAGAACCACTAGAAACTCGCAGGTATGGTCCTTCAGGCTCAAGAAAATGCTTTGGATTTTAGCATAGTTGCTTTGATGAAATTATCCTCTCCTCCTCACTAAGTAAATGACACCTTTTTCTAAAAGATTACTTGTTTTCTTGTGCTTCATTATGCCTGGAAACATTTGGCACAAAGCGGAACTAATGGGTTCAGCATTGGTGCAATTTCCATTGCATCAAGACAAGCAACACTTTCACCGCTGATTTACATAATTGGGGTTTTTGTAGTCTTCATTAGAAAATAATTCCTTTGCTTTTCTGGTTTCTCAGATTTGCTTTATTTTTTCTGAAGCACTTTTTCTTGGATCTCTGGAGACAAGAAAAGAACAGTTGGATTCTTCCCCGACACAAATGGAATCAGTTCAGATCCTTGTGTTGTGACTGTAATAAAATCTGTACTTCCCCTAACTGAAAGCTAATCTGTTCAATTATCAATTGTAAATGCATTAACAACTCTCAGCCTGCATGTTCCTCATGGATGTACGTTTGCTGATACAGAATCAGTAAACTATCAATTCGATCAACAACGATTTTTTGTTCAGAAGATGCCACATTGCAGTCTGACTTTCAAAACGTTTGGTTCTGTTCAAAATGAGTTACCTGGAATAGATCCAAGCAACAACATGATAATCAATTAAGTGACGGACGGGTTAATCGAACGTGGTGTAAGGATCAGTTGCTCAACGATGCCCAGTTTGGGTTCCACCAGGGCCACTCAGCTTCTGACCTCATGACAGCTTTGGTTCAAACATGGCCAAAAGAGCTGAATTCTACAGGTGAGGCGAGAATGACAGCCCTTGACATCAAGGCCGCATCTGACCAAGTTTGACATCAAAAAGCTGCTTCAATGATTTGCCTCCAACATACGGGGTGGGGGGGGGGGGGTGCTCAACAATAATTGCACACTGTTCAGCTCCAGACACAACTCCTCAGCTTCTGAAGCAGTCCATGTTCAAATGAAACAAGATCTGGACAATATCCAGGCTCGGGTGAACAAGTAACATTTGCACCACATAAATGCCAAGCAATGACCATCTCCACTAAGAGGCGATCTAATGATTGCTCCTTGATTTTCAATGGCATTACCATCACTGAATTCCCCCGCTATCAACATCCTGAGAGTTACCACTGACCACAAACTCAACTGGACTAGCCGTTCAATACCATTGCTATAAAAGCAGGTCAGAGTCTAGGAATATTGCAGTAAGTAATTTACCTATGGACTCCCCAGAGCCAGTCCATTATGTAACAGGCACAAGCGAGGAAGTGCCTGAGGTCCATGCAGCTTGACACATTGCAATGACTTCCACAAACAGAGGTCAATGCTGTTCACATTGCATAGAATCTTGGAGTGGCTGTACACAATTGCACGTAGCCACCCAACTTGGATGGGACACTGGTGAGAAGTGTGGTACAATACTATCCACTTTCTTGGATGAGTGCTGCTCTAACATTGCATAAGAAACTGAATATCATCCAGGACAAGACAGCCCACTTGATTGGCACCACATCCACAGGTATCCAGAGAGTTTCCGCTGTGAATACTCAGTTGTAGATAATACATGCTACAAGATGCACTGCAAAAGTTCAAAGATATTAGACAGCTCCTTCCATACAACATGGAAAGAGATGCTTCAGCTGAACCAGTCCATGCAAACCATAATTCCAAACTAAACTAGTCCCACCTGCCTGAGATTGGCCCATATCCCTCCAAACACTTCTTATTCAAGTACTTCCCCACGTATCTTTTAAATATTATAACTGTGCCCCCATCCACCACTTCCTTTGAAGTTCAACACCCGAACCATTCTATGTAAAAATGTTGCCCCTCATGTCCTTTTTAATATCATTCTCCTCTCACCTTAAAAAAGTGCCTTTTCCCTCAGCTTGAAATCTCCCACACGAGGGGAAAGACACCTGCTCTGAACTTGATCGAGACCCTCATTATTTAAAAAAACCTTTGTTTGGTCACCTCTCAATCTCCTATGCTCCAGTGAAAATAAGTCCCAGCCTATTGAGCCTCTCTGTGTAACTCAATCCCTCCATTCCCAGCAATGTCCTGAGAAATCACATCCGAATCCTCTCTAACTTATTAAAATCCAGCCCACTGTCCATGATCACACCAACCTTCCAAAGCCACAACCATCTCGAAGGACAAGAACAGCACACGTGTGAGAACACCACCACCCCAAAGGTCACCTTCAAACTGGACTGAAAATAATAGATGGCTGGCTGTTCAGTGTTGTTGGGTCAAAATCCCAAAAATCCCAAACCAATAGCATTGTGGGTCCACCTACGACATATGGACTGCAGCAGGTCAAGGAGGCAGTCACAGCCACCTTCTCAAAGGAAGCTAGGGACAGGCAATAAATCCTGGCCCTGTCAGTAACACCGATATCCTATAGCTGGATTAAAGAAAAACAAGATGTTGTGATCATAGTGACAGAAAGCTGTCAGCGTTTATCAATATACCTCTGACGCTAACCACTGTCCAGAGTAACTGTGCAACTAAACAGGAAGAAATTGCAAACTTTTTGTCACTGATTATATGTTCCTCCATGCTGAAAGTTCCATCGTCTGCAATCAGTTAAAAATTACTGAACTGATGAGAATTATGCTTTTCAGCCTGCAAAAATCACTACTTAAAACCAATGTAAAATGATGCTTTGACAAAAAAAGTTTGGAAGGATGCACTACCTAATGTTGCTTAAGAACCTCAGCAACCCTTGAAACTAATTTTTGTATCATTTCATGTGAATATTCTGTTTTCTGGTATATTGAAACAGTGCAAATACTACTGTTCGATTTTGATTGAACGATCAGCTTCAAATTTATGTGATCTAATTGTTTATTTTGTGGTCTGGAGAGGCGATTAAAGGTTCTGGTTTGCTACCTGTGTGAATATTTTTATTACATTGGCTACTTCATAACTTCACCATGACTGGAGATCTCAGAGGCTGGCAGGTTCAAACTCATGTTAAGGAGCCAGGAAGTGACAGGAAAGTGAGATCAGCAGAGATGTGGTGGGATCACAATTGGAGAGCACTGAGGAACAGCTGGACAATCAGCACTGAGGTGTGAGAATGCAGTGAGCACCACAAGCACCAGGAACCAACTCAAGGTGTGATATCTCAGGAAACAGCCAAGTGATTGCCCTTTGTTAAAATGTGAGGAGAGGGGCAAATTGGCTTTTTCTCATAACATCAGAAAGCCAGAAGCATTGCATTGTGGCAGCAAGGAGTTTGTACTGATTTTACAGCAGCTGATTGATATGCAGTACCCTCTATGCTCCAGTGCTGAACTACAAGCAAGGAGCATTGTGAGCTGCTGGGATGGTTGGCTGGTGTGATTTGTCCAGGAGCAACAGTATCTGCTGATGCCTGACAATCGGGTGGAACCTGATCTCCAATCATTTTGGCTGTCCTTGTTCTTTGACAATGACCTTAGTCGTGAGGTCTCTGGGTAGGTGGCGTGCAGTCTTATCCCATGTTAAATGATCCCACATGTCCACTATATTTCAATCTCTTGGGAGACCCCTGTCAGTGAGCTCAGACATCAACAATGAAATTCAACACTGTTCCTCTGATGTCGATGTCAGTGCACACAGTAAGCAGTGTGTTTGTTGACTAAGATCTCAAACCCAACACCAAGCATACCCGAAGTGCATTATCTCACACTTTCAGGCTGATTTCCACTAGCCACTGCTCCACACACCTGACCAGCCTATTGATTCCCTCCAGTATTTTATGATCATTTTTCTTGCTATTAATCTCTGTACCAATTTTCCTGGCCACCACAAAGGTTTTGATCGTATTGTCTATATTTGTATGAATCCTCATGTACACCACAAGAAGTAAGGACCCCAGCAATAAGCCTAATGTTTCAAGTGGGAATCCAAAATACCAGTCAGAGAAACCTGCTTCTACCATCACTCTCTGCCTCCTGGCTCTCATGTCAAGTTTGATCCAGTTTACCACTTTGCCTTGAATCCCATGGGCTCTTACTTTCCTGACTAGTCTGGCATGTTAACAATATTATCAAAAGCCTTGCTGAAGTCCAGGCATACCACACCAAATGCACTCCCTTCACTAAGGCATCTGGTTATTTCCTCAAAGAAAAGAGAAGTGTAGTTGTAATCAGGGTTAGTATAGTCAGAGGAATGGGCACTGCTCTTCGTGGCAAGGATGTCTCATCTGGACTGCAGAGGGAACTTAGAGTGGGAGGGGAAGTTCTAATTGTCGTGGTCCTCATTAGTACAAATGATTTAAATCGAAAGAGAAAGGAGATTCTGCTGAGGGAATAGGAGCAGTTAAGGACTAAATTAAAACAAAGAACCAAAAAGGTAATCAACTCCAGATTATACCTTGGCCACAAGCAAATTGGCACAGGGTCAACAAGATGAAAGCAGTAAATTCATGGCTCAAGGACTGGTGTGGGAGTAACGGGTTTGAATTCATAGAACAGGTGTACCAGTACGGAGGAAGGAGGGAGCTGTTCCAATGGGATGAGTTCCACCTGAATCATGCTGGGACCAGAATCCTGGGAAAACACTTAATTTGGGCTGTGGATAGCGCTTTATAACAAATAATGGGGGTGGAGTGCAGTTGTACGCAAAATTACAGAAAAAAGTTCAGTTGAGGAGGGCTCAGCAAAGGTTCTTAATGTTCCTCAGAGAGTTTGGAAAGGGTCAGGAATCTAAGTTCCGGCACAGCAGATAAGGGGACAACTACGAGAAGAGAGGCAGTCAATGCAGGACTGAATATTTTGTAAGTAAATGCAGACCATGTTTAAAACAAGGCAAATGAGTTTGTCCGCAGGCACAATGCTGTGAGTGTTACAGGTATGGCTGCAAGAGGATCAGTGCTGGGACTAAATATCCAAGGATACACTTCCTGTCAAAAGGTTAAGTGAAATTAAATCGAGGGTAAGAAGTGAAATAGAATTGGAAGGCATTGAATTTGTGTACGGACAATTGAGGAACCACAAAAAGGGGAAAAATAAAACAAGCAGATGAGACCTATGTACAGACCTCCTGGCAGTAGTCAGGATGTGGGACAGAAAATGATTCAGGAGACAGAAAATGAATGTAGGAAAACGTACTATTACAATAAACATGGAGGAACTTCAAAATGCAAGTGGACTGGGAATATTAGGTTGGGAGTGTATTCTCAAGAAAAGGAATTTGTGGAATGTCTATGGGAAGTTATTTTTAGAGCAGCTTGTTGAACAGGAAACAGCAACTCTGGATGTGATGATTTTCTAATGAGGCAGTCTTGATTAGGAAGCTCAAGGTGAAGAAACTCTGGGTGGCAGTGAACATAATATGATGGAATTCACCCTGAAGTTTGAGAAGGAGAAGGTAGAATGAGATGCAACAGTGCTAAAATTACGTAAAGGTAACTACAAGGCCATGAGGGAGGAACTGTTCGAAGTTGACTGGAAGGGAAACCTGGCAGGGAAGATGGTGAAGCAGCGATGTCAGGAGTTTCTGGGGGTAATTCGGGAAGCACAGAAGGAATCAATCCCAAAGAAGGAAAAACATAACACACTAAGGGGATGATCTAGCAATCATGACTGACAATGGTAGTCAGGAACAGCATAAAAGCAAAAGAAAGAGCATATAATGTGGTGAAGATTAGTGAAGACAGGGATTCAGAAGCATTGAAAAACCGGCAGAGGATAATTGAAAAAAGGCAACAATAAGCGAGATGATAAAATCCGAGAGTAAGCTAGCTAGTAATAAAATTATATACCCAAAAGGCCTTTGAGAAGTTGCCACACAGGATGCTGTGCAATAAGACAAGAGTCCATGGCAGAAGTCAGACAGTGGGAATAAAGTGGTCCTTTTCAGGATGACAGTGAAGTTCTGCACGGGCCTATGTTGGGTCCACAACTATTCTCATAGAACATAACAGCACAGTACAGGCCCTTCGGCCCTCAATGTTGTGCCGACCTGTCATACTGATCTCAAGCCCATCTAACCTACACTATTCCATATACGTCCATATGCCTTATCCAATGACGACTTAAATGTACCTAAAGTTGGCGAATCTACTACCGTTGCAGCCAAAGCGTTCCATTCCCTTACTACTCTCTGAGTAAAGAAACTACCTCGGATATCTGTCCTATATCTTTCACCCCTCAATTTAAAGCTATGCCCCCTCGTGCTCGCCATCACCATCCTAGGAAAAAGGCTCTCCCTATCCACCCTATCTAACCCTCTGATTATTTTACATGTCTCAATTAAGTTACCTCTCAACCTTCTTCTCTCTAATGAAAACAGCCTCAAGTCCCTCAGCCTTTCCTCGTAAGACCTTCCCTCCATACCAGGCAACATCCTAGTAAATCTCCTCTGTGCTCTTTCCAAAGCTTCCACATCCTTCTTATAATGCGGTCACCAGAACTGTAAGCAATACCCCAAGTGCAGCCGCACCAGAGTTTTGTACAGCTTCACCATAACCTCTTGGCTCCGGAACTCGATCCCTCTATTAATAAAAGCTAAAACACCGTATGCCTTCTTAACAGCCCTGTCAACCTGGGTGGCAACTTTCAAGGATCTGTGTACATGGACACCGAGGTCTCTCTGCTCATCTACACTACTAAGAATCTTACTATTAGCCCTGTACTTTGCCTTTTGGTTACTCCTACCAAAGTGCATCAACTCACACTTGTGTGCATTAAACTCCATTTTCCACCTCTCAGCCCATCTCTGCAGCTTATCTATGTCTCTCTGCAACCTACAGCATCCTTTGTCACTATCCACAACTCCACCGACCTTAGTGTCATCTGCAAATTTACTAACCCATCCTTCTACGCCCTCATCCAGGTCATTTCTAAAAATGACAAACAGCAGTGGACCCAACACCGACCCTTGCGGCACACCACTAGTAACTGGTCTCCAAGATGAACATTTCCCATCAACCACCACCCTCAAACTTCTTTCAGCAAGCCAATTTCCGATCCAAACTGCTATATCTCCCACAATCCCATTCCTCCGCATTTTGTACAATAGCCTACTCTGGGGAACCTTATCGACCGCCTTGCTGAAATCCATATACACCACATCAACCGGTTCACTCTCATCTACCTGTTTCGTCACCTTCTCAAAGAACTCAATAAGGCTTGTGAGGCACGACCTTCCCTTCATAAAACCGTGCTGACTATCCCTAATCAATTTATTCTTTTCTAGATGATTATAAATCCTATCCCTTATAACCTTTTCCAACACTTTACCAACAACTGAGGTAAGGCTCACTGGTCTATAATTACCAGGGTTGTCTCTACTCCCCTTCTTGAACAGGGGAACCACATCTGCTATCCTCCAGTCATCTGGCACTATTCCTGTAGACAACGACGAGTTAAAGATCAAGGCCAAAGACTCGGCATTCTCCTCCCTGGCTTCCCAGAGGATCCGAGGATAAATCCCATCCGGCCCAAGGGACTTATCTATCTTCACCCTCTGAAGGATTTCTAATACCTCTTCCTTGTGAACCTCAATCCCACCAGTCTAGTAGCCTGTATCTCAGTATTCTCCTCGACAACATTGTCGTTTTCGAGAATGAATACTATTGAAAAATATTCATTTAGCACTTCCCCTATCTCATCTGACTCCACACACAACTTACCACTACTATCCTTGATTGGGCCTAATCTTACTTTCGTCATTCTTTTATTCCTTAAATACCTATAGAAAGCCTTAGTGTTTACCCTGATCCTATCCGCCAACAACTTCTCATGTCTCCTCCTGGCTCTTCTGAGCCCTCTCTTTCGGTCTTTCCCGGCTACCTCGGAGCCCTCAAGTGCCATAACTGAGCCTTCACATCTCATCCTACCATAAGCCTTCTTCTTCCTCTTGACCAGAGGTTCCACCTCCTTCGTAAACCACGGCTCCCGCACCCTACAGCTTCCTCCCTGCCTGACAGGTACATACTTATCTAGGAGACACAGGAGCTTTTCCTTGAATAAGCTCCACATTTCTAATGTGCCCATCCCCTGCAGTTTCCTTCCCCTTCCTATGCTCCCTCAATCTTGCTTAATCTCATCGTAATTGCCTTTCCCCCAGCTATAACTCTTGCCCAGTGGTATACACCTATCCCTTTCCATCACTAAAGTAAACATAACAGAATTGTGATCGCTGTCACCAAAGTGCTCACCTACTTCCAAATCTAACACCTGGCCAGGCTCATTACCCAGTACCAAATCTAATGTGGGTTCGCCCCTTGTTGGCCTATCTACATACCGTGTCAGGAAGCCCTCCTGCACACACTGGACAAAAACTGACCCATCTATAGTACTCAAACTATAGTGCTCCCAGTTAATATTTGGAAAGTTGAAGTCCCCCATGGCAACTACACTGTCTCTCTCACTCCTATCGAGAATCATCTTTGCTATCCTTTGCTATTCTCGTTATACAGTAACATTCTGGACAAAACTGAGGACATTGTTGCTAAGTTTGCAGGTACCACAAAGATTGGTAGAGAAACAGGAAGTGATAAAGAAGTAAGGAGGCTGTAGAAGGACTTGCACAGACTCGGAGAGTTGGCAAAGAATTGACCGATGGAATACAATGTGGGAGAAGTGCGAGGTTATGCACTTTGATAGGAAGAACAGAGACTTGTACTACAATCTAAATGGGAAAAGGTTTTGGAAATTGGAAGCACAAATGGACTTGGGAGTCCTAGTTCAGGATTCTCTTGAAGTTAAATGTAGGTTCAGTTGCAGTTAGGAAGGCAAATGTAACATTTCTGGATTACGGGCAAAAGGCAGGAGATAAAGAAATATTATCAGTTATGCTGGAATGGTGGAGCAGACTTGATTGGTCAAATGGCCTAATTTTTCTCCTGTATGTTGTCGTCTTACAATCTTAAAAACAAGTGATTTCTGTTTTTCCCATTGCTGACAATCCTGATTAATCCAAATGCAGATGATGTTCCATCTCTCTGAATTCTCCCTCATTAACAAGTGGCCCACTTCTGTGGTTACACTGACTGGCTCGTAATTTCCTGCTCTAACCCTTCCTCCTTTATGATAATAAGGCAAATCAGTGGCAATTGGAATTTATTTAAAGGCTCTCATTAACCTCTGTGCTCTTAAGGTTTTCACCTTCTTGAAAATAAATTGAATGCACAAAAATTGACAAGACTGTTGGCTGAACAGCTTTCATTTGTTTGAACCAGTCAATTCTGCTGCACAATTCATGGCAAAATGTTCAGTTCCACGCTACTTCCTGCTTTGACACTGACACCTACATATCAAAAAATGTCACAATGACTCTCAGTTATCCAATTAAAAATATTTTCTGGTTATTGTTCCAAAGTACACAATTAATTATCGCCAACTTTACACAGTCTTTAAGACTTTGATCTCAAACAGCAACAGTCAATGAAGTTTATCATCGAGTGGACTGGAATCAATGAGTTCATGTTGCAAAGGACCCTGTTCATCTGACTTAGAGGTAACTGTGACATTGGGCAAACTGTAATGAGTCTGATCTCTGGACTGAACTTAGATATAAATGATTCTGAATCTCAAATAATGTTGAAGATACAAAATAGAGACAAACGTGTTTAAGTGCGATTTGATTTTTGGAAAGGATCACAATACTTTTTACGACGAAATACAGAAAGCATTTACACACAGAAACCTACTGATCATAAAGTTAATCAATTTCATAACCCAAGTGTAAATTCGGTGTGTCATTCAACTGTCTGCAACAGTTATGATTTTGATCATTGTCGAATTCTTATTCAAAAATAAAACGCTCCCTTCAAATTAGTCTTCTGAGCGATTCACCTTATCAAACACAATGTTGTGACATAATAAGCAAGTGAAAAACATCTGCCCTTAACTAGATTCACTTTCTAGATTTCTTAAATTTCAGTGTCATAAGACACAAAAAGTCCCATTGAAATGGTGAGAGTTACATTTGTGTAGACAGTTTAGTTCACATCTGCTACAGAAACACAGCAATTTCATGCCAGTCAATGTTGAGCCAGACAGCAGGCTGTTATTTTCATGAAGTTAATAGTGATATGGCACATCCTGCGTGGCAACTTTCAGATTTCAGCATTTAACCATGTGGCAATCTGAAAGCTCTGATCTACAGATGCTTCACAATTTCTGCATAAATAACAGGAGCTATCTTAAGCCTTCTGCAACTTGCAAGCATATTATGGATCATTATGTCCATACCAAAACCCTGGTGTTACCACTGACCAGAAGCATTACTGGACCATCTCTGTCAAACATATAGCTGCAAGAGCAGTTTACAGCCTGATAAAAACTTCCCAGTCACTCAACATATGAATTCAGAATGCTTGTTCTACCATCTATAAGGCAAAAGGCAAGAATGTGATAGAATACTTTCCACCTGTCTGAATAAGTGTATGTCAAACTCAAGAAATTCAGTATCACTGAAGACAAAGCAACTGACTCAATTTGCACCCTATCCTTCTACAAGATGTACCGTAGCAACTCACAAAAGCAACTTCCAAGCCCATAACTTCCTGACCCTGATGGACAAGTGCAGTAAACTCACGGAAGCACCATCACATTCAAGTTCCTTCAAAGCTATACGCCACCACGACTTGGAACTATAGCACTATTCCCTCACGACTGCTGGGTCAAAATCTTCTAACTCCATTTTTAACAGCACGACTGCTGTGTCTGCAACACATGGACAGCAAGGTTCAAGAAGGCAGCTCATCATTTCAGTTGCCGGAAACAGGCAATAAATGTCGGCTTGGCCAATGACGTTTTCAAAAAAATGAAATATTTACAAGCTTTTAGTCTCCTCCAAATAAATTACTTTTATACTGAAGCAGTCTGAAACATAGTCCGACATGCAAGGCTCAACATGAGTGGTCCAGTCAGTCAATTCAAGTTACAACTTAAACTTTGTGTGGAAATAAATAAGCGACTCAGTGAATTTTGCCTTCCTTTTAATTTTACAATTGCTTGCCTGACTTTTGCTTTGGATGAAATCACAATATCAGCATTTCAATCACATTTTGAATGTGCCAAATGTCATACTTGGGAATATTAACTATTTAAATGACTTTTGGTAATGTCCAATTTGATCTTGGTGGTATTTCGTACAATTGTCACATGAACTCGCGTCAACTAACTTCTTCAAAACAAATTGTCAACAGTAATGGCACAAGTCCGCAAAGGAAACAGTGATAGCCCCATCACATGAAATCTTTAAGACTCATCCTTGCATTCTTCCCCTTTTTCCTTTATTTGGAAAATCCTTTTGGCAGATCATGCCTGGACAGTAAGCCCTATCTATAAAACTGTTGGTGGAATACAGATATTAGTCTGTAATGCCAAATAAACATGTTTCCAGATGAAGCCAGCAAATTACAATCATGTTTGGGTAACTTTTTTTCACTAAGAATAGAGTGTATTCAAAATTCCAGATGCTTGTGAAGAGAATAAAGCTACAAGGTACCAAGATCTTAAACAAACTAACTTTTACCAAAGTTAGTAAAGTAAAACAAATCTACACTAAATATTCTCCAAGAAAAACAAATTTGAAGATTCAAAATTAACATAAAGTAAGTATGAGTTAGCCAACACACAAGTGACTGCACTTCAGTTTGCCAATCTGATGAAGGAAGAACCCATGCTAGTGCCACTGTTGGTAACTAACATCCATGCATCAACTTGAAGCAACAGTCTAAAGACTTAAGTGGAGTCAGCACTTGGGCTTTCAACTCTTTCACCACTCAATTCAACTTTGACATCCTGTCAAGGGATTCTATGGTGACTGTGTTACATGGCAAGGAGCAGGGGGATGGCAATTCTGTCAAATCAAAGAATTATTACAGACCGCAAAACAGAACATTATATTTAAAAAAATACAAACTGCATTTAAAGTATGCAAAGGATATAAAACATGCATCCAAACAGGATTAACACAAAAGCATACAACAAAACACAAAAACTGCTTTTTGACTGTGCAACATTAATTTTCCTCTGAAGCGGTTGATTCAACACCTGTAAAACTCCTTTTTGGGAAACCAGAGGGGTCATTCAGTCATCATTATCATTTACTATGCCATTAAAACCATAGCTTCTCCTTAATTAACAATGCTTAAACTCATCTTTGATCTTTGTTATGACAAAAATGGCTAATTAGCATTAATTCACACTGTAACAGTAATCTCTGAGGAAATTTCTCAGAAGCAAGCACAACATCAGTTCACCCTATGGAGGGACAGTGCAACATTCACAAAGACAAACACAATCCCAAATTGATGTCAAAAATCAATTGATGTTTGATCACATATGGCCTCAACAAATGAATTTGTTGCCTCATGACTTTGTCTTGCAATTTGAAGCCTTTCTTTTGCAACAGATCTTTATACATTTCAAATGCCATGCAAACCGACAGTCACTGGGGATATTAATCAAGGTCAGTTCTGCTTAACGCATCTGAAGTAGAAACTAAGAAACATGAAACATGTTGAGGAACTGTCACAATTCAATGCAGTGAGGAAGATCTGAACATATCTATGTTTCATAGAATCCCTACAGTGTGAAAACAGGCCCTTTGGCCCAACAAGCCCACACTGACACAAAGAGCATCCCACCCAGACCTATCCCCCTAATCTACATAAACCTGAACACAACGGCAACTTAGCATGGCCAATCCACCTAACCTGCACATCTCTGGACTGTGGGAGGAAACCAGAGCACCTGGGAGGAAACCCACACAGACATGGGGAGAATGTGCAAACTCCGCACAGGCAGAAGCCCTAGGGTGGGATCGAACCTAGGTCCCTGGCACTGTGAGGCAGCAGTGCTAACCACTGAACCACCGTGCCGACATAAAGAGTTGAACAAAATATAAAACTAATCAAGGCATTCAGCGTCACGTGAATTAAAATAATTTGGATAGTACTGCCAGCTTGAACCACGTCACATGAGTACCACATGAAGGAATCTAATCCCATTCTATTCCAAGGCCAGAGTGCATATACAATTGTCTACAGGAATTATGGATTTCTTTTATAAAAGATCTCTAAACATTCAGAACGCCAGGCAATATTGACAGTCATTGGGAATAGTAATCAATAAAAGTTCTGCAGAACCCATCCGAAAAAGGATCATATTGGAAGAACTGACACAGTTAAACATAATGATTGAGAGCCAACAAATTATCTGACACAAAATTGAATAAATTCAAAATTCATGCCATGTGAAGGATTCATTCCATTCTCTCCTAAGACCATATTACATGTCCAACCGACTGTAGGAATGAAGACTCAGAGATAGCAAGAACTGCCGGTGCTGGAGTCAGAGTCAATGCAGTGTGGAGCTGGAGGAACACAGCAGGTCAGGCAGCAGAGGACCAGAGCAGTCAACATTTGGGTCTAGTTCCTTTGCTAAAATTTGACTGATGTTCCAGAATTGATTTTTAAACCCCCTCTCGTCTTTCTCTCTTCCATCCTTCACAAATTCCAGGTAATACAAATTTATTGGCCAGATTATTTATGTTCAATTTAAAGGATCTGGCCATTGCTGGCAAGGCTAGAATTGTTGCCTTGTCCCAACAGTCTTTGAGAAGTTGCTGGTGAGCCAACTCCTCAATTTTACCAGTCCTTGCATTGAAATAATTCCATCGTCAGAGGGGAAATTCCAACATTTTGATCCAGCGACAGAGAAAGAATGTTACATTTCTAAGACAGAATTGTGCATAACATTTTAAGGAGCTTGCAGGAGGCAGCATTTCTGTATGTTCTTTCAGGTTGCATTAGTTGTAGGTTTTCGAAATGCTGCGAACAAAGACTTGGTGAGCTCCTACAGACAGCACACACAGTAGTCACAGTGCACTGGATATGGAAGGGGTGCTGGACAATGCTTAGCATCTTGGAGGTTGCTGGATTTGCTTTCATCTAATCAAGTTAAGTAAATTCAATCATGCTCCTCTCAAGTGCTAGACCAGCCCTCATCCCAGGAATGAGCAAAACACACAAAAAAAAATTGACAATTTCAGATGGTAGAATGGATTTGCAGAGTCTGAAGATGAATCAGTTGCTCTGAGATTCTGACCTGCTCTTGTACCAAGAGTGTATACATCATTGGTTCAGTTAAATTTCTTGTCAACTGTAATTCCAAGTTGTAGGTAATTGCGCAATTCAATGTTGAAAACACGAAAATGACATTTTTTTTATTTTTTATTGTTGGAGATGATCATTGCTTCACATTTGTCTGATTTATAGCAAGACTGCACCCCATTTTCTGGAAGTCCAAGTCTGAGAAGATAGAATGACTCTAAACATGGAAGAACATGTAGTGCCATAACATTTAAGCTATCAATTCTATGAATAAAATTACTTCAGTCAGACAAGGGTACAGTGGTGTCATGCTTAAGTTACTACAGCAAACAAATGAAACCAAATGGCCACCTGTCAAAGATTCAGGCACCAGAAATGACAACAGCAATACAGCTCTGTCCATCCTACAAGGCCCCCATTCTGAACTTCTAGGGCTCATGGAAAAATTGGAAGCAGTATTTCACAGGCTGGTCAAGCAATAACCTGGCACAGTCATGGCACAACACCTTTCAGATCACCAACCATAGGTATATCCACAATTAAGTGGCACAGGGCTAAAATGTTGGAATGGAATTGTCCTGGGACTCCTCAACATTGATCCCAGACATCAGTCTCATAGATCAGACCAACTATGAACAAAGAAACCTCCAGCCGATTGCCACCTATCTGCTGCATCATTCATTGGTGAATCAGTGCTCTCCCAAGTTGAATACCACTTGAAGGAAGCGCTAAGTGTAGAAGGGGCAGAGCTTGTGCTTTGGGTGGTGACTTCAATGACCATCACTAAGAGTGGTACAAAAGCACCACTGTTAAAAAAACTGGTCAAGTCCTAAAGGACACAACTGTTGGACTGAATCTGCAGCAGATGGTGAAGAAATAAGAGGGGGAACACACTTCATCTTCAACAGTCTGCCTGCTACAGATACATCTGTCCATGACAGTACTCCTCAGAATGACAACTGCACAGTTCTAATAATGGGGAAGTCTCATCTTCACATTGATGATATTCTCCATTTTGCTGTACGCCAACATCACTGTACCTTTTGGTTTAAACTGGCATATTTCCAACTGATCTAACAATTACGACTGGTCATTCATGAAGTGACGTGGGCCATTGGCAACAGCAGAACTGTACCCCAACTCAACCTGCAATCTCATGGGCCAGCATATCCCCCACTCTAACATTATCAACGTAGTGTAGAATAGCATGTCAGGAGCAGCCACCAGGACATCCAAAAATGAGATATCAACCTGGTGAGACTACAACTCCAGACTACTCATGTGCCAAAAACATAAGCAGCAATTTGTATGTCGAGTTTAGCAATTCCACAGTCAAATCATTCGGATCTACAATATGATCATGAATGGTGCTAGATATTGAAACAACTCACTGGAGGAGGAAGCTCAGCCCCCCTCCCTAATGATAGAGAACCTCAGCTCATGAATGCGAAATACAAGGCTGAAGCACTTGCAAACATTTTCAGCAAGAAGTACTAATTAGATGATCCGTCTCAGCCTCCTCCGCAAGTCTGTTACATCACAGATGCTAGTCTTCAGCTGATTTTATTCAATCCATGTGATATCAAGAAAGGCACGGTCTACTTCAAAATGAATGGGTTTTTCCACCATTTCAGCAATTTGTGTCAAAGACCAGTGCTCCAGAACATTTTGTGCTCAAAGCCAAGCTATTCTAGTACAGCTATAACACTGGCAACTACCCAACAATGTGAAAATTTCCTAGGTATGTCCTCAATGAAAAAAATAGGATAAATCCAACAGTCAATTCATGACAAAAACAGAAACAGAGGTTGCTGGAACAGCTCTGCAGGTCTGACAGCATCTGTGATGAGGAATGACAGTTAATATTTCAGGTCTGGTGACCTTTCCTTAGAGGCCTTCCTCCCATTCTGAGTAAGGGTCACCAGACCTGAAACGTTGACTCTGATGTCTCCTCACAAATGCTGCCAGAACTTCTGAGCTTTTCCAGCAACATCTGTTTTTGTTTCTGATTTCCAGCATCTGCAGTTCTTTTGGGTTTTATTTCATATTCTTGAGTCAATTAGCCTCCCACTAGTCTAATCACCATTATCGATATAATGATGAGAAATGTCAGCAACAGTGTTATCAAGCAGCACTTGCCAAACATTAATAGGCTCACTGACACTCAGATTGGGTTCTTGCAGGGTCACACAGTTCCTGATTATGTTACAGTCTTGGCTGAAATGTTCACAAAAATGCTGAACTTTGAACTTATCCAACTGCAGCATCAAAGGACCCCCTACCATTTTCAGAATCAATGGGAATCAGGGGAAATTCTGCACTGAATGGGGTCATACCTGGGACTGGTAGAGTGGACTTGAATTAAAAAGGACAGCACTAGACAGACATAAAAACAAACAGTACAGAACCCCTTCGACCTGCTTCGCCCTGTCCGAGCTTAAGTAAAACAGCTAAGAGATTGTTAGTTATTTCTTGCACATCTCATTCGATTGGCCAAGTGGTTTAAATAATAGATGTTACTGCTGCTGAAAGAGTACTGCTAAGAATACACTTTTCCAAAGAAAAACTTAACATACAAATTAATTCAGTAATTAAATAAAATAGGGACTGCTGGGGACATGACACTTTTCAGGTTTAGTAAATTGGAGCAAATAGGTGCTGATACAAACCACAGTGACAATGTTGGTTGTTTCAAGGATCTTCAGATCATAGTTTAGGAACTGGAGCATAAGCCAGGCGCACTCCACCTAGGGGAGGGATGAGTGAGCAGAGGCATTGATTAACATAGGGAGCCAGAGGTTTAGAGGGTATGTGAGGAATTTTTTTTCATCCTGAGGGTATTGGCAATCTGGAATACACTGTCGAAAAGGGTGGTAGAGGCAGAAACCTCATTGCTTTTGAAAAATATTCAAGTGTCTTGCAATTCCAGAGCACACAAGGTTATGTGCCAAGAGCTGAAAATGAGATTAGAATAATCTGGTGCTTTTTTGTGAGTGACGCAGATCTGATGGACCAACCTCCATGACTCTATGAAGGAGGGGATGTGACATGGGCACTGTGTTTCAGGACATAGTCATACCCCTTAGATCAATTACATCAAATTAGGTCAGTGGTCAGAAACAAGAGGGTGTGAATGGTGAGTGAAAGGGGTTTGGGAATCCAGAATTTAGCAATGGAGGAGCCTCACCCCATGCCTTTGTCCAACTGATATGAGATTCTTGCTCCCAGTGTGAACGAGGGAACAGATTGCAGGGGCATTGAACGAACAAAGCCATGTATATAGGTACGGAATGCCATTCAAGTCAGCGGGAGAAAAGACAAATCTAATAGTAATAGGAGAATAATTACTTTGGAGAAAACATTCTCCAGACGAAGAACAATACAGAGTTGAGTTTTCCTTGCCCTCTGAAATGGTCTAGTAAGCTACTCCACTGTATCAAAATGCTTAAACAACCTAATGGCACTGTGGGTGTCCCTAAAGCCCCAAAAGATGGCTGTAGTTTAAGAAGGAAATCATGAGGGGCCCAGTTAAGGGGAATAGAGATCTTTTCCCTTGCACAAAACAGAGGGGCATATTTTTAAGGTGAGGAGAGCAAGATGTGAAAAGAGACCTATGGAGCAACATTTCCACACAAAGGGTGGCTCGTGGATGGAGCAAACCGTCAGAAGAAGTGGTAGATGCAGGTACAGTTATAACATTTAAAAGACATTTGGATGGGTACATAAATAGAAAAATGTTGAGGAATAGATACCACTGACTTGAGGACCGAGAAAAAGTTTCTGCTCAGGGATTACAAGCAGTTTGTGACCATACTAAACAGCATGTTTACAAAAGTAATAATCTCCAGACTACTCAGTGATTCACATGCAAATTAGAATTATGTAGACAGGATGAGAGAGGTAAATTTGTGGTTTAAAGATTGGTAGAGGAAAAATGGGCTCCAATTCATGGGGCGCTGGTACCAGTACTGGGCAAAGCATTAGTTTGAGTCTCATTTGAATCATTCTGGGACCAGTGTCTTGGCAAATTGTACAGCTGTAATTGTAGACAGGGCTTTGGACTAATCAGTAGGCAGAAGGCTCAAATAAGGGCAAGTTTAAAAAGTCAAAAAGAAACGAGAGACCAGAGATGTAAGGCAGTGAAGAGGTGGATGATAATTGAAGTGTACAAGAAAAGGGCAGATAATATAGGCAGAAGGGTGCAGCAGCAATTAGCATCAGAATAAGTAACAATGGAAACAAATCAAACACTAAGGCACTTTATCTGAATGCATGCAGTATTTCTCGCAAGGTAGATGTGTGGACAGCACAACTAATGAATATGAATTGATACCTGTCACGGAACTTTGGTTGCAGAATGAACAAGATCGGGAACTTAATACTCAAGTAGATTCAACGTTCCAGGAAAATAGGCAAAAAGCAAAGATACAAGGGAAAAAAGGAGAGATGCTGTTCATAAAGTAAGCCATCCATATAGTGGTGAATAGTGATTTACATGCAATGGGTCATGATGTGAAAGCAGTTTGGATATGAATAAAGAATAGCTAAGAAGTCACAGCTGGGTTTTACCCACAGGGCACTGCAGAGTTTTCTCGTATTAAGTCAAAGTATTCATCGGGAAATAATGGAGGTATGGGGAAGAGCACTAAAATTGTCTTGGTTAATTTTAATTTGCATCTCGATTGGGCAAATCCAATAAGCAAGACTAACATGGAAGACAATGTTTAAACTGCATCAGGGATCATTTCTTATAGCAGTATACTGCACAACTGACGCAGGCTATTTTAGATCTAGTAATGTGAAATGAGCTAGGATTAACAAGAGAACTCTGAGTTAAGGATCCCCTAAGGGCTCATAAGCACAACATAGTGGAATTTCCAATTCCATTTGAGGGATTGCAACTTGGGTCTCAAGCCAATGTCCTCAGCTTAAATGAGGGTAATTACAGAGGTATGGAGAAAGAGATGTCAAAAGCAGGCTGGGAAAACAGACTCAGGGGAAGGTCGGTAGATGAGTACTGGCAGATATTAAAGTGTTTATCTCAATAACTCTCAGCAAAAATGTATTCTGGTTTAAAATGAGAAAGACAACCCACTTTTAGTTAACAAAAGCAGCCAAAAAAAGTATTCAATCAGAAACTAAAGCACATAAAGCAGTGAAAACTCATCACAGTCTAGGCAATCGGGATTTTTGAAAGACCCAGCACTGCATCGTTATACCACAAATAAAAAGGGAGAAAATAGGTTATGAAAGTAAATTGGCAAGACATAGAAAAGCTAACAGCATGAGCTTCTATGTAGATGTGAAAATAAAAGAGAATAGCTCAAGTGGCTGTGGATTCTTCGAGAAAACAGCTGGAGAATTGATAATGAGGAAGATGAAAATGGCAGATATTTCAAACTAATATTTCAGTCTTCCTACACACTAAACATTCCAAAGATAAGTAAAGTTCCAAAAGGACAAAAGGTCCTGAATCAGTCTCTATCACCGAGGATAAAGTGGTTGAGAAACTGATGGAAATGAAGACAACTAGTCTCCAGGATCTGATAGCCCATACCCAAGGGTTTTAAAGGAAGTGGCTGCAGGGATAGTGCAGACATCGGTCGAAAGAGTCCAAAACTCCAAACTCACTCATTCCCTGGAGCATTCTAGCAGATTGGGGATCATGGGAACTGCAGATGCTGGAGAATCCAAGATAATAAAGTGTGAAGCTGGATGAACACAGCAGGCCCAGCAGCATCTCAGGAGCACAAAAGCTGACGCTTTGGGCCTAGACCCTTCATCAGAAACGTCAGCTTTTGTGCTCCTGAGATGCTGCTTGGCCTGCTGTGTTCATCCAGCCTCACATTTTGTTATCTCATTCTAGCAGATTGTCTGTTTTACAATGAGATGCCCCTGTTCAAGAGAGGAAAGAGACAGAAAGCAGGGAACTATTGGCAAGTTAGTCTAGCAAATATCATCGGCAAAATACAAGAGTACATTCTTAAGGAAGAAATATCAAGACACTCAGAACATAAAAATGCAGACAAACTCACAAATCCATACTGAACGAGAAATCAGGTGACAGGACTTGTCATGTTGAGGACTTAAGGAGTCTGCAAGGAGATACAAAAATGTTGAGTCTTGGGTAAAAGAGAATCCAAATAAATTTTAGTGTGGAGTATTTGGGTGTACTTGTGCAAGAAACACAAAAAGTTAGCATGTCGGTGCAGCAATCGGTAAATGCAATCTTTAATTCTCAGGGTTGAATTTAAACATAAGCAATTATTGTGACAAGTGCAAGGTGTGTTAGTGAGGCAGTAGCTGGAGTACTGTGTACAGTTTTGGTCCCAACATTGAAGATGACATGGACATAGAGACAGGTGAAAGAGAGATTCATTCAGCTGATTTTCAGGATGAAATGCTTGACCAATCAAGAATGCTTTTCTTCCTTAGACTTTAGAAGAATGAAGGAAGATCCAGTTGAAACACATAACATTCTTAAGAGGCTTGACAGGTTAGATGGCGAGATGTTTCCACAAGTGGAGGAATCTGGAACGAGCAAATAAGAGGACACTCATTCAAAAAATCAGATACAAAAGGAATTTCTTCTCTCAGAAAGTGATGGATGTCCAGAATTGCTGATCTCTGGTTTGGAGAGGCTACATCATAAACTATTTAGTGGGAGTAACTTGATTTTCTGAAGTATTGAGGATTTCAGGGCTATGAGGTGCTGGCACAAAAGATAAAGGCCTAGTGGTCATGTCAACAGTGATTTTATATAATGGCAGGGCAGGTTTGAAGGGTTGAATGGCCCACTCCTGCTCCTATTACTGATATTCCTCGAACTAGCACAAAGGAAGATGATTGTCGCTGGTGGAGGTCAGTCATTTCAACTCCAGAGCATGTCTGCTGGAGTTTCTTTAGATGGTGTCTGAGGCCAAACCATCTTCAGTTGTTTCATTCATTGTTTTTAATCACAAGGTCAGAGTGGGGATGTTCGCCAATGATCGCGCAATGTTCAGCACCATTCATGGCTCCTCAGAAACTGAAGTCATCTTTGCCCAAATGCAGCAAGGCCTGGGCATTTTTCAGGCTTGGGTGACATGTGACAAGTAACATCCACACCACACAAGTACCAAGCAATGATCATCTCCAACAAGATAGAATCTAACTCCCATTGCTCGACACTCACTGGAATTACCATCACTGAATCTCCCTACTATCAATATCTTGGGAGTGACCACTGACCAGATATAGTACGGGACCAACTATATAAATACTGTCCGACAAGAATAGACCAGAAGTTAGAAACCCTGCGGGAAGTAGCTCACCTCTTGACTCACCAAAACTTGCCCACCATCAACTAAGGTGCAATGCTGGAGTGCGAAGGAACACTTATTACTTGCCTGGATGAGTACAACTTCAACAACAGTCAAAACGCGATACATCATCCGGATAAAGCAACCCATTTAATCAGCTGCATATCAATTTTAAAAAATTCCACCACCAGGACATAATAGCTGCGGTGTGTATTGTCTGCAAGGTGCACTGCAGAAACTCACCAAGGCTTCTTGGACAGAATGTTGCAAATCCTACATGACCGCTACCATCTAAAAAGACAGACAGTAGATACATGGGAGAATCATCACCTGCAAGTTCCCCACAACTCCACTCACCATCCTGACTTAGAATTATATTGTCATTCTTTCAGTGAATTATAACATGGCAGGATTACGACACAGCTTGAGACTGACCCAGTCGTGCATCATGACATCTGATTTGTTTCATTTACCGTCGCCAAATAGTTTTGCAATTGCTTCAAATTAATTGTCAACCAGTACCTAATCTGTTTCTGTTCATCCATATTAAGTCGTTTCCATTTAAGTAACAGTCACTTATGGGATATTTTTGTCCCCGTGCACAGATAAAAGCACTTGTCTGCATTAAATTTCATCTATCAACCGCCTACTTCAAGCTAAAGGTGTGAAAATGCTTCTGAAAAAGTTTCAGAGATTGTCTCATTAGTTCCGTGCCATCTGCAAAGTCAGACAGCATCAGTTTACATCAATATCAAGCAAAATGAGCGTATCTCCAGCTTCAGTACTTTTCCAAGGACAATAAACTGAAGAGATTATAAAACAGTTGACTGTGGGATCCCTCTGGGTTCCCTTCTCCAAAGTTTATAGCAGCAATTATTTTGAAGAATTTTGTTTGATTTCATCTCATTCAAGTACCACCGTTCCTGATACCTCGCTGAAATCTAACAATGCCACATCCACTGCCTCACCTTCACTCCTTTTCCATACAGTAAAATTTGAAAAAAAAGGAAGCATTTTGGAGGGGTTCAACAAGTGGTGTTCATCACAAGGTATTTCTAACATTATTTTACATAAACCAACAAGCCTCTTTTAGAGGTGGGGCTCTTCGCTAATGAATCTACATTCAGTTTCATTTGCAACTCCAAAATAATGAAGCAACTCATAATTTAAAGTACGTCCTTGATCATCTCCAAGTTTGCGTGATTCAAATGAATAGGATCAATTGCTTTATTTAACAGGTAGATGGGGAGATCAGCCATCTCGCTTTTATATTCAAAGTAATTGATTTACCCAGGATCAACAATTTGAAGGGGGTGCATCAATTTTCAACCAAAAGCTGACAGGAACTACATCCAACAATGCTACAGCTAACAGAACAGGTCAAAGGATGCATTCTCTTCAATTAGCCGCTCATCCCCAATGATCCTTATTCACCATCAACAAGTGAGGATTGTGATTGAATACTTGTTCCTTACTTGTGCGATTGCAACTACAAGAAGCTCAGAGTTCCCCAGCCTAAAGGAAATTATTGTGTGGCATCCTTGTCACTAGATTCAAGACTTTGATTGTCCCATCATTCTTCTCCAAGCAGAGCTGATAGTTTTCACGGAAGTAAGAAAGATCTGCAAAAACTAGAACTGTACTTGCATAACTAACCAGAAATCTGCAATTGTTGTCCCCTTAAGCCTTACTGATTTACAGGCTCAGCTTCATTTAAATCCTGCCAGTCGACTTGCACTGAAGTCTACTTAAACACATGGCGTTACTACCTGTTAGTTCCCAAAGACTTAAAGAAAAAAGGAAATTGCTCATTGCAATACAAGTAAATTTTTAACAGTTTGATAACATCATTATTGTCACTGGTACTTAAAATTGGACTTCATAAATGAGGAATCTCAAACTTCCAGGCATTAGCGGTGGGGATTTAAAAACTTATTTCAAAACATTTCCTGTCTCTCTACTCTTTCCTAACTTAATCTCTCTCCCTCAAGGGCAAAAGGTCCTGCCTCAAAAAGGTAGCAGCACAGAGAGGCCATCCACTCTCAATGGACCAACACCACCAGCAGAAGCAATGGTCACTGTCAAGACTGTAACTGACCAACGAAGAAGTGATCCAAGGTAATTTGGAAAAATTCCACATACTTGGGGGTTGGCAAGGAGTGAGTAATGGGAACGAGGGAATGATGAGAGAGATTGGGAGAGGGCAGTGCGGCTCGGCAACATAGAGTAATTATACTTTGATGATCACTCCTATGGCGAGGTAAAAAGGGACCAGGTGCCTGCCTCTGCAAGTAAACCTGCCCGTCTAACCTCTTGGAAAGGGCTTTTCTTGGTGCCTCTCATTGCGGTCAGCAGCAGGAGGTGTTTAATGGGCCTCAGTTGGAACATAGGTGGTGAGCCACCTGGTTCCCATCTCACCTCTTGACCCCTCCCTCCACTGTTTTATTATGATTGCCATGAGGAGAAGGGCTGACAGTTGGGCAGGCATACATTTAACATGATTTATTGGGGAACATTAAATCCTGCCCTTTATTTTGCCTTCTGGTAATGACTGCACAGTCAATTAAAATTAACTTTTTCTCCCTGATTAACACTGCACAAATCAGTGAGGATTCTGCAGCCTAACTGGCTGAAGGACCATGTTTTGCTTGTCCTCTTCACAAGTGCCCAAGAGCCCTTTGTATAAGGCGCTGTCTCTGAGTACAGCAAACTGCTACTGAAAGTACAAAAAAACCTTGAGACCAGCTGTCAGCATGATAAGTGTAGAATACCATCCTTCCACCTCTGATCAGAAAAACCTCGCCAGTGTCAACTTCGTGTATCAAAGGTTCACCATAAATATATTATGCTTGAGCTGCAAGATGTGTTGTCGCAACTCACCTCATTCCCTTTCACAAGAACTGCATCTCTTCTGGATTGCAACTGAGCGCAACTGCAGCAATACTGTGAACACAGTTACTAAGTTCCCCTCCGACACTCATATTCCAATGATAAAGACATTAATTAGTATTACTTCTTCTGTATCAACAGACAAATTCTGTACGTAGCAGCAGAGGTGGAATATCTTCACTAATGAAATCACCACCTTCAACAATCAGAAGATTCTCTGCTACTTTGAGGTCAATGGGATGGACAATAATTTTAGTCCTGTCACAAGGCATCATCTAGATCCCAAAAACAAACAGGTTTAAACAAAAGAATGCTGAATAATATTCAGAAAAGGGAATTCTTTTAGCTCTGATTTGACACATCCAGAATTTCAGAGGAGTATGACACTGCCAGTTACAGCACCATAATTTCACTTGACATCAAAATTTGGCAGCTTGAATACTCTCTGAAGCAAAATTACAGGGGTTATTTTCCTCGCACTGGAGGGAAATTGCAACAGGAACATGTTTAACTTAAGAGGTCCTTTCAATTCAATCTGGAGAGAACACTGAACATAGTTCTCATCATTCCCTCAGGCTGGCTCACGAGATACACTGAGTAATTATTGCCAATATAAACATTCAGTTGATAAGAGGGCAGATCCACTCATTTGATTGATTATAAAACTAAATACCACCATAAGGTTTCAGCAGATGGCACATTTGTTGTGTGGTTACTTGAGTGATAGGAGGGTGTCACTGTGCTCAACCTGACTGTTCAATGTAGAGTTTGATGAAAGTTTCAAACTGAATGGTCCTGTCAGGAAAAAGATGGAGTCTCCTTTTGTCTTAAACACCTTTCATCATCCTTTGAAAAAGAAAACAAATTATTGCAATGCAGGCTCAAATATTCAAATAAATAATGTAATTTCGAATTGGTCTGTTTTTCAATGTTCGCAGTTCGGTGGAAATGCCAAGCATGAAGAGGTTTTAAAATGTGAAAACAATTAAAGATTTACACATCTTTTAGATTTAGATTCTTCAGAAAATGCTTTTTCAAATGAAGCTAATAGCATTGATAAACAGTGCATAATTCTCTTCCGTAAAAATGGAATGTTTACTTACTGAATAATACGTTGATAGATACATTAGCATCATTGGTTCCTTTGAGAGTTTGTACACAATAATCAGCGCAGTCAAAGAGAACAGATTTCCTTCAATCTGCCATATAATTCATGTTATGATAGCGAGAACAATTAAATTTAAATTTTAACCGATCATTTTAATACATCAGAAACTGCACGTGATGGTGAAATGACAGAACAATCTACTGAACAGACAGGATGTTACAGAGGGTGAAGACAAGGAAGAATTCATCAATGTTCTTGTTAGAAGGGGTAGTCTACAGGGTTGAAATACAGCAAATTGGACAAACATGGAAATGGGACAAACATAGCTAAGGAATATATCAAGCACTGTGATGGCATAAACAATACAAGGAAAATAGGATAGCAAGTGGGAAACCAAACAAATTGCATGATCACTTTGTGAAAAATATTAATTCAGTCAGTAAGCATGATTCTAAGCTTCTTTCCACCTTTAATTTTGACTCTCCACTTTCTTCTCATACTTGCCAATCCATTGAAACTCAACCTTCGCTTTCAGAGCAGCTGCCTAGCTCTCAAATCAGCACTGGTATTGAGTCTAGCAGAATATAAGTCCAACAATTTCAGAGATAATAGGAACTGCAGATGCTGGAGAATCCGAGATAACAAGGTATGGAGTTGGATGAACACAGCAGTCCAAGCAGCAGCTTCGGAGCAGGAAAGCTGACGTTTCGGGCCTAGTTATTTTCTGAAGAAGGGTCTAGGCCCAAAACATCAGCTTTCCTGCTCGGGCTTCTAGTTCATCCAGCTCCACACCTTGTTACCAATAATGTCAGACTTTAATCTCTAATTCAAAATTGTTTCATTTCCTCTTTGTACCAAATCAATTTTACCGTGGCTTTTGGCTTATTTTGCTTTTAATCAGCAGCTGAAACCCATTCTACCATTCACACCTCCATTAACCACATCTTTTGTTTCTTGTTCCATTACCACTCTTTTTAACCCTTCACCACAAAGTCTATTGTTATTGAACCTCTCCTGTCTTCTTCCTGATTACAGATGCTCTCTTTTGTTCTTTATCCACCTTCCCACCACCTTCAATTACTTAAAATCCATCACATTTAATATTTGTTTCCAGTGCAAAAAAAAATTATCAGATTAAAATGCTGATTAGAGATAATGGGAACTGCTGATGCTGGAGAATCCAAGATAACAAAGTGTGAAGCTGGATGAACACAGCAGGCCAAGCAGCATCTCAGGAGCACAAAAGCTGACACTTCAGGCCTAGACCCTTCATCAGAGGATGAAGGACAGACCCTTCCTCTGATCAAGGGTCTAGGCCTGAAACATCAGTTTTTGTGCTCCTGAGATGCTGCTTGGCCTGCTGTGTTCATCCAGCTTCACACTTTGTTATTTTACAATGCTGACTCTGTTTTCTCTCCATAGAAGTTGGCTGGGCTGCTGATTGTCAATATTTTCTGCTTTCAATGACAGATTCCCAACATTTCAACATATTGCATCATTATTTTTCAAGTTTCTTTTTGAAACGCATCCATATTATCTCGCCCAAGAGTTCATGATCTTCTATGACATGATATCTATTTATTTCTCAAAGATTGACTGCAATTATTGTCATGCATTTGAGTCAGATGAACACAGGAATATTCTGCGCAAGAGTCATGAATTATAGATTCCTTACTCTTCTGTTATATTGACCTTATACAACAAAGCTTTTGTGCTATAAGAGAGACAGGAATGCATCTCCTAAACGGCATGACTTCTGTAATTGAACTTCTTACTCTGACATTTATGATTTTTTTTGTTCAATGTTTACCATGTGCCATTTTTGTGCCACGGGCCAAAAACATATAAAGGGAATCTTAATAGGTCAAACACTGTTATGCTAAAACGCAGCATTTTTGCCTTTCTATGGTGCAAATAACATCTCATTGTCACCAATATGTTAACACTGGAAAAGAAAGGCGAGAAAAAGTAACAGCCTAACAGTTCATTCTCTGGGTTCTTATTTACATACATATTTTTTTGTTTCAGAAATTATGGCCACAGAAAATAAAAGAAAAACATTTTACTCACTTAAGTCAAACCAGGCTGAATCATAAGTGAAAACCGAAAGAACTGTGGATGCGGTCAGAGGCAATAACAGAAATTCTTGGACAAGCTCGGGTCTGGCAACACCTATGGAGAGAGATCAGAGCTAATGTCTCAGTTCAGGTGACCCTTCATCAGACTGGACCCGAAACGTTCACACCAATTTCCACAGATGCTGCCAGTCCTGCAGACTTTCCCAAGAATTTCTGTTTTTGTTTCTGTGCCATGTATGATTGCAATGAAATTCAAAAATCAAGAACTGAATATGTGGGTAACTTCAGCCTTGTTCTTAGAATGGCTGTGCTTAATCAGCAAACTCCAGCTGTAAAAGTAGCCTTTTGGAAGTTAGTGTAATGTGTCGGAGAATGGCTCTGAATCATTTCCTGAGTGGAAAAGCAAAAGGTTAAAAAAAATTGGAAAATTTATAACCTAATCATTTTCCTGATTTCATCAAAAATGTGACTGCAGTGATATTATAAGTTGTGCAACATAAAGTCCATACAATCAAAGTTTTGCGTACTTCAGTGAAATTTACACAGCATGGCTTGATATTGCTTTGTGATCAACTGGCATCATTCATTCCAGGATATGCTAAAATTGCCTCTTTCCATCAGTGATGACTCTTAGACAGACAAATACAAAACAGGGACTTGTGCATCTCATAAAACTTGCGAAAATGCAAGTTCGCTTCCTGTGATGGTAATATTTCAGCAACATTGGTCATGGAGAAATAAGCAATTCAGCCTTTGAGTCTGTTGTGCCATTTGAGATCATAAAGAGGTCATCTAATTTTAATCCACTCCACTTTCCTGTTTGATTCTCATAAACCCTTGACTGCTGTCTATCAAAAATCCAACATAGACTTAAACAGGTTTAGTGGTTGGGCAAAAAGTGGGACAGTTATTGTATAATATGGGCAAATAAGATATGTTCTATTTCGGCAGGAAGAAGCTTATTTAGAAACAGCATTATCCAAACAGCGAGAAGTTATAGACCTCTGACATGGCGAGGGATCTAGGTGGCCTGATGAATGTAACACAAAGGTTACTATTGCATGCTACACCCGAATAAAGAAAAATTATCGAATATTATTGTTTATTATGGGGGAATTGAATGCAAAGGCAATGTTGTTATGTGTCAGTTATACAGGGCATTGGCGAGACCACATTTGGAGTATTACGTACAATAGTGGATTCCATATTTAAGACGCAAATGTATTGGAGGCAATTCAGAGAAAGTGTACCAGACAGTACATAGAATGGGCTGGTACACCTTAAGAAGAAAGTTGGGCAGGCTAGGCTTATATCCAAAGGACTTTTCAAAAGTAAGAGGTGACTTGATTGACAGGTAGAAAATCTTGAGGAGTCTTGACAGGGTGGGTACGGAAAGAATGTTTTCTCCTGACGGTGGATCCAGAATTAGCTGTGACCACTTAAAAATAAAAATGTTTCTCATTCGAGACAGAGATGAAGAGAAAGGGTTGAGAGTCTTTGTGACTTTTTTCTCCAAAAAGCAGTGGAAGCAGATTCTTTCAATTTTTGAAGGCAATGGTGAATATGTATATTCAGTTTGGACGAATTAACACCACATTTGGTGTGATCAAACATTTTTCCAGGTAACAAAGCTGCACATACTGCTCAGTTTACCATTCATAGCTAAATCTCCAATAAGGTTAAAGCTCTTATTAGTTGAAATGGACGAAGTGGAGTTTTCAGATATACATTCTGCAAATAAGATAGCTGCACATGTTGTGGCATAGTGAGTAGTATCCCTGCATTTGAGCCATAAGATCCAATTTTAGGTCCTAACTGAGAAACTGAAATTGAAGGGAGATGAAAAGGAGCAAAGAGCATAGTACGAGCTTGTGGATCCTTCTAGTGTGTGTCAATGGCAGGTGGTAAGAGAGTTCAGCCACATGATGTAAAGAAATAGGTGTTTTCATCATCATCATTCATTACTACAGGCTACAACATGCAAGTACACATTTCCACAGCAACTTGGACTCTGAGGCTGAGTTGGCTACTCACTGGCAGGCCAGTGTGGATCAGATTGCTGTTCACAGCAAGGGTTTCAATCCCTGATCAGGTGGAGGTAGATTTGAAACGTGCCTTCCTACCTTACCCGCAGGGAAGACTGTGGCACGGTCAGCCCTGTCTTGGGGCAGAGAATTCAAGACGAAATAGAATGAAATAGCTAAACAAATGGAATGATTGTTAAATACAGTAACAATCTCTGAAGCACAAACAGATTAATGAATTCTCAAAATCCAGAATAACCTGATTAGTTTAGAGCACCAGCCATCGGTCTGAGAGCTAAATTGAACAAGTGACCCACCAGCTTGTCAACCATTCTATTCAATTTTGTATTTTCCTACAAATACCAAAAATTTTAAATGACTGTAATGTTTAATAATTAAGAAATACATATCCCGGTGGCTATAAAATATTTGATTTAAAGGTTAGAGTGTTCCTTCAGCAAGGTACAATTCAGTCTCATTGCTTTTAAAGAGCATTTATAATTAGAAATATTTGTAACTTCGTGAGCTGAATATGCTTGGGAATTACATGGGTAGTTTAAAACAGTGTTCCCTTTAAAAACTGAAGTTGGAGGGAAAAAAAATGTTTAATTAGATGAATAATGGCATGCTGTTCAGAAATGTAGGTAGGGCTCAATATTAACGATTTAGGTTTCAACCTCCCTGAAAATGCCATTAATCATTTTATAAATCCCAAAGTTAACTGTAAGATCAAAGTATAAAATGAAAAATGCTATGTATTCTACAAAGACTTATTCTTCACTGAGCTATGCAAAATTTCCGCTTTAATGAAACCATCTAATGTGTTCAGAATGTTGGCTCCAAATTACATCTCTTTTTCTTACATTGAAAAAAGTAGAGCAGAAGATGTAATCCAATGCCCTAGTTTGTTCATCCTGAACTGGTTGGCCCTCTATAGCCATACAATTTTGAAGGTTTCAAACCTTCAGTCATCTCTCTACTTATTTCTTGCATTGTGCTCATTTCCATTTACAACCAATCTTTCACCACCCATCAGCAGGTTCAATAAAACACCATTGTTTATCTTTAGCTCGAAGTTTATTTCATACTGTTCATCCCAAAATGTGAGAATGAATTCCATTTGCAGTGTTATAGCGAGGCAGAGGAGTTTCCTGTTCAACATATTTTGGGAACTGAAAAAAAAACTTAGGAACTGACATAATATTAAGTAAAAACTTAACAATTAAACTGAGACCAGCATCAAGAATAATATTCTGGTGCTGATCTCCTGAGAATGTTAGGGACCAGACCGCTTGATAAGATAAGAAGAGCATTTCAGATAATAATTTGAACTAATATTTGACTTTAATAAAACATTATCGCCTCGGCAAGTCCAGGTAAACGTGAATAGGCTACAGAATTCTTCATAACCCAGTGGATCTGAAACATTATTGTGGGTAATCTGCATTTGGAAGTAGTTTTACAAGTCAAAACAATAAATTGATGCACAATATACACTGCAGTCTCTTTCGGAACCAGTGGTGACACTGTGATCAAACACAGAAATAGCTGCGGCATAATTGCTAGAAGTAGCCAGGACAAAAACGTATGACTGCAAAGTAAATGAGGAAGGAAAAATGCATTTTGAAAGGAAAAATTAAAAGTATTTCAAACTGCCATGTAGAACACATATATACATTGAACACACAAATTATTTTAAATAAACAGTGGAAAGAGAGAAAATAAAATTGTGAAAAAAAAACTTACAGCTTAGAAATTGAGTAAAATAGATTAAAAGAGATATTATAGGTCTTTTGAAAAGAAAGGACATGAAAATGAACATGGCTTCAGCTGGTAATCACAATGCAAAGATTTTTTTTCCACTATTATAGTATTAATGAGAAAGGTAGTTGAATCATCAATAATTAAACTGAAGTTTGCACAGTTAAAATAGCAAATGGCTTCCTATCAAATCACTGTACTATACCTAGCATCAAACTAGATTTTGAGATGAGTGGCAAGGCCACTGTGAAGTACTGTGGGCAATGGAAATATGAAATAACTGCAGCAAATGTAGGAAGTATACACCAGGTCGGGGCATTATCTGCTGAGAGCGACAGTTAACGTTTCTGGGTAATGACCTTCCGTCAAAAATGCAGCAGTACTTCTAACCATCTTTGCCCTGTTTGAAGCAAGGCATTTGTTAAGTTGAAAAGATTCGAAATAAAATTAAAAAGACCACACGCACATTGCCATGGTCTCAGGAAGACCAAGGTGTCACCACATACAAGCCCATGGCTGTTGGCTAGATCACCATAATTCCCACCATTGAAATTAAACATCTAATCTAGTTGGTTCCAGATCCATTAATAACAAACAGAATACTGGAAATCATTTCAAGAGACAGTCAGCAGTGACCCCAACTCACCTTCTGATTCAGAAAAGCTTTCCACCATCTCCTCAAGTCAGAAGTGTGAGGGAATACACTTCACTTGTGTTGAAGAGTGCAGGTCTAAAACTCAAATACCAGCTACAACAAAGATACCCTTAGGTTTGTACACTCTGCCATCTTAATCATTCACTTCCTTGATAGCCTGCTACCCAAACCACAATGCACCCATCCCAACATGCCCCAGTTACACAGGAGATCTATGCCTAAACTCTTGGAATCATCTTCCACAGTACATTATAAGGACAGCACACACATGGCAGCACCATCCCCTGAAATTTTCTTTTTCAAGTTATACACCATCTTCATGGGTAGGTTTGCTCTTTTCCTTTAGATCAAATTCTGCAACTCGCGACTCAACAGCTTTGCACCCAACAAAATGTCTGCAGTACAAGAAGGCAACTCACCAGAGGGACACAATCCATGCTGAATAAAAAGAAAAACATGGACAGAAACAACTTGATAATTAATTGTCCATGTCTATGAGAACATGATACTGCATGACAACTGTCATGAATTTGTTTGAGGGCGTTACAGAAGAAAATATGTTCTGAGATTCCTGGATATCGTTGATTTTGACTTGAACCAATATCAAAACCAAAAACTTCCAACTAAATTAAAATCTAAAAAGAATTTATGGAAATAGTGGACTGGATAAAGATCGAACGTTGGAAAGAGCATTCATGTAAAATTTGAGCCGACTCAATTGACATTTTCACAAAACTTGCGCGAAACAATTTCAATAGGCAACAAAACTGGGCAGATACATAACAAATTAAAGTTGACAGTTTTTCCAATATAAATCATTTGAAAAGTGCTTCCCTCAGAAGAATGCAACTAACATGGCAGAAGGAAACTGTTGCAGGCACATGAAATTAAAAATAATCACTCTCAACTTCGAATGACATGAGGCAATGTAAATAGAGTCGTCATATTTAGCGAGACCAATACAAAATGGGTCCCCGAAGGTTATTTTAAGTCTTTACAAAGCTTTGATCAAACTTTTTGAGAAAGGGTCACCAGAACCCCGAAACATTAACTCTGATTTCTCTTCACAGATGCTGCTAGGCCTGCTGAGCTTTTCCAGCAACTTCAGTTTTTGTTACTGATCAAACCTTATTCTGAGGCATGCCTTTCATTCAGGTAACCAAAACACAAAACTAAAAGTAAACAAGTATTGGCAGGCTGAAGAAAAGCTCAACATGATAGATTTCAACAGTTACGAAATAGCGGCGTACAACTGATAAGCAGAAAATACTGTAAATGTGGGACATTTCATCAACCAATTAAACACGCACTATTATTTCAAATGAAGCTGGGTGTTTAAAGCAAAAGGACATACCTGAATGCTAGTTATAATAAAGAAGGAGCATTTAAATAACAATTTTCATGACTTTTGTACACTCTAAAACACTTCACAGCTGCAGAAAAGCATTTGAAGCATAGTCCATGAGAGCATGCAATGGTATAAATATTGAGGAAGTCACCAGGAGATCAACCACATTCATGTAGGAGTAGTGGTATTGGACAATGTCCACCTCAGCAAAAAACACAAGGGCTTAGTGGAACCTCGTATCCAAAAGATAGCCTGTTTGATGGTGCAACATTCACTCGCTGTTTAAGCGTATTCTTAACTTCTGTGCCTCAGTCCTGGAATAAAACCTTGAATGCAAAACATTCAGATTCAAGAGATGACAGCATAAGTCAAATTACTGATCAAATTTTGCTGAAAAAACGACTATGATTTTAATAACTTTTGGGAATCAAACATGTAGAGTAGCCCAGGTGAAAAAAGTTAGAGATAATTGTTTTAATCTATTTTTCTACCTACTTCTCATTTTTCTCTGTGTTTTAAACACCTCGATGATGCAGCTTCTCAATGTTTTTCTCGAATTACATAACCTGATTTCAATGTAAGCCATTCTTTTCAGTTTAAAAAAATTCTTGTTTTCCCTACTTAAAATGAAACAGTGAGTTTTAAGGCAACAAGATCTGATGCTCCTGACTTCAATGGAAAAGCAACTTGGGAAGACAGTTTAAGGGGAAGACAGTTTAAGTGGAAGCCAATTTGTTGCTGCTTATTCTGCACATCTGCCAAAATTAAACTCTCAGACTTTTCACTTGAAGACTTCTTTCTAAAGAAGACATGACATTGCTGAAATGTGTTACATCAATTTGCGTTAAATATTGTTTTAGATGAGACCATATATAAATAATTTACATTTCATAAGGAAAAGAAAATGAAATATCAACACGCAGTAGTTCCAGTTTTTGAGGGGAGTTTAGAGTCATCATTTTCTAGAGGGGCTGAGTATCATTTCATTGTTTTGACAACAGACAAGTGAGACAATTATGCTTGCGACAACTGAATCGTTCTTTTTCTTGCATTGTAAAAATAGCACAAAGTAGAGATGGTAAGGGCTCATTTCTCCACAGAAATTTTTGACAGAGTCATCATTTAATTGCTTTCGAATAATTTGGGAATAGATTACTAATGCAAAGGAGGAGGTGATCATAAAGAAATGAGCAAAATTGAGGTAGTCCGGAGTCATTTACTGGAAGGAAATTCAAAAGAGAGCGGGTCAAGGCAGGGGTGACCATGGTCTTTGAAATGATGTGGAACCAGAAATACTTCTTGATATTTTTCCTAATCAACCTGTTCAGAAAGAATATTATGTACCTCTGGAGCAGGGGGGACTTGAACCTAGGCCTCCTGGCTTAGAGATAGGGAAACTACCATTATGCCACAAGAGACCACAGCAATATATCTAATGCCTCTTCTGAGAGCCGTGAGCTTTTCTAATGTCTCTTGAAGAGACAAAACCCAACACTTGCCACACTTATCATTGCTCAGTTTTGATTTCAATTATCCTTAATTCATGCATTCAAGAGGATCCCAATATGTCTGAAGAATGAGCTCCACAAATTTAGCAATAGGATAGGAGAGGGGAGGAGGACTGCACTCTGCGTGGCCATTCTATTTGTTCAGTTTTTATGAGATCATTTTTGGTCAACCTTGGTCTGCTTTTTCTCACAATCTTTAGGTCTCTGTATTAATTCCAGAGAGGAAGCACAATAGACCAGCATGAGTTTGTTGTTGAGAAAATGCAGAAGTTGCGCAATTTTTCTACTTTCTTAGCATGTAAACTTATTGAGAAATAACTATTTGGTGATTGTGATACAATCCCTACCAAAGGTCACAGTGTTGATTCAGATGGCAAAGTTCAATTCTCTCTGTTAACAGTAATTCTTTTTCCCACCCCTCCCAGGTCATGCAATATTTATTTAAAAGCAGATTTCTTTCTGGACGCATTCAAGAAATTTCAGAAAACACAACAAATTTGGCCATTGTGACTGTGCAGCAGTAAAGTGGGTACATCATTAATTGATGTGCATACTTTCATGAAATATTCAAACTGTTGTAAATTGACTGATTGTTGCAGTGTTGAAATGCAGAAAGCCAAGCAGTAAAAAGACAGAAATGGAGCCTACTCTTTGTACATTTACAAGCTTTTATGTAGAGGCACATTATGCATATCTTGCACGTCAAGCACAAAGTATGCACCTGCACATATGAACCCAGATGAACCCTCAGTAGCCGACATATTAATACAATTAAACACCAAATGAATATACAATTAACATACATTGTGTCATAGTTTTCATTGCAGATGTGTAATTGGCAGACATGCACAGAGCTCCCCCATCTATGCATCTCAACTCTTGCTACTGTAAGTTCAAAGGGTGCAAACTTGCATAGATATGAAAATCGACTGGTTTAATCATACACCCAACATACATACAGAAATACAAGGCAAAAAAAGGGTTATGTCTTTGCTTGTTAAAGCTGGTCATGATTCCAGGATCAACTCTGTTTTTGCAAGTGCAAAACTGCTTAAATTCTTCTCTCCTCTGTCCAATGCTTTCACCTCAAGTCCCAAACGCAGGCAACAGGAACGCTTTTCTCACTAAGAGATCATCCAAATGGTTGCTCCCACTTTTACCCCTTGCCTTAGCCTAATGGATTAATTTTCATACAGTCCTGAGCTTAGATTTTGTAAAATACTAACAGGACAGAAGGAGGCAATTTAATAAGTTGTGTTCAGACCAGCTCTCAGCAAGGGAAATTTAGCTCATCCCACTCCTTGGCTCTTCTTCCACAGCCCAGAAAATTATTCCTTTTCAAATATGTATCTAATTACCTTAAGAAAATCACAATTGAAAGTTTTTCGCACGCCCCCAGCCCCTCCACACCTGTCATCAATTTTTCTACATAATATATTTTAAATCTTAACCACTTGTACACAAACTGCTTCTTCCTCATGTTACTAAAGTACTAATCATCAATGGCGTTAAATCAATGATCTTCTGGTTCTCAACACGAACATCGGGGTAACACTTTATCACAATTACCTTCACTAAATCTCATCCACATTTTCTTTTCAAAGGAAACTACCTCAGATTCTCCAATCTCTGAAATGAATGCATTGTCTGTTGAATCATCCTAGCTGTAAACTCGATTAAGGTTACATATACTTCCTAGAGGATAGCGCTCAGAATAGGAGACACTTGGACTAAGACTAAACCAGTGTATTCTCAAGATTTATCATTATTTCCTTGTCCTGATGATATATTTATTCAGCATTTAGTACGCATTCAGCATCTCAATAACTTTCTCTTTTCCTATAATTTTGGTGGCGGGTTTCTTGTTGGAAGTGAAGGAAAACAGAAAGGACTGATTTTATGCTTCAGTTGTCTTCTTTGCATTTGTAGCAGAGATGTCTTTTCTGGTCTGTAAGTAGTCACAGCATTCTTCTCATTCTTGTTCTATTTATAAAGCCAAAAGGAAATTTCTGAACACTCCAGTATTTTGAGAATTTGTCTCTTTTCATGTTTTTGTTTGTCTTTAAATTTATTTTTTTCCACAGCTTCTCTAAACTTTCAGTGTTCAGGTTAATTCTTCTGGTATTAACAACTTGGCATCTGTACAAATCTCCCTTGTTCTGACTGATCAGAAGAGAAGATTCTCTGGCAATGTCTGGAGAGATATAGATAGAAGCAGGCAATCCAACCCAGTCCTACACAACAGAGAAGGCATCGGAAGAAGAGGGTGTGGTAAAACACATAGAAGGCTAGAGGCAGGTTGAGAACGTCCAGGAGGGATTGTTTACCTTGGTACATTAATCACAGATATTTGCAAGAAAACTGGAATATGCATGTCTACTTCAAAATGGTGGAATATAAAAGCCAGGAAATTTTACTGCGGCTGTACAGTACTTCAGTGAGGCCATATCTGGAATATTCTGCAGAATTTTGACCTCCTTCTTTGAAAGGAAGTATACAATCACATTACAGGGAGTTCAGAAAATTGTTCACATGATTCGTTCTTGGGGCACAGGGATTGTTTGTAAGGAAAGGCCAAGTAGTCAAGTCTTTGCACACTAGAATTTAGAAGCACGAGAGGTGATCTTACTGAAGTCTGGCCCTCAAAATAGAAGATCTATTTATGGTCATTGTTCAAGATTCTTTTGACTTGAACAGTTCCTATGGGTTGCAGGATAGCTACTATTAAAAAAAGGAGGGAGAGAAAAAAAACAGCGATTTGTGGGCCATTTCACCTGACATCAGAAGTAGGGTTTATGTTTGATCCATCATAAAAGATTTAATAGCTGAGCACTTGGAAAACAGGGACAGGATTGGACACAACACAGGTTTGTGAAAGGGAACTCATGCTCAACAAATGTATTGGACTTTTTTTTTGAGGATGTAACTCGTAGGGTTGAGAGGGAGAACCAGATACCGTGCTTTATTTCAACTTTCAGAAGGCACTCAATGAGGTCTCACATAAGAGATTAGCTTGTAAAACTAAAGGACATGGCAATGGGAGTCTGGTGCCAACATAGGTAGGGAAGTAGCTGACAGGTGGGAAACAAAGCATTGGATTAAATCAGTCTATTTCTGAATGGCAGCCAGAGACGAGTGAGGTACTACAGGGATTACTACTAGGGCCCCAGCTACTCAAAATATATATTAATTAATTAGATGAGATAACTAGATATAATAACGCCATGTTTGCAGACGGCCAAAAGGTGGTGGTGGGGGGCTGCTGGGGTGAGAAACAAGATGGAAACAGACAGACTTCAGTGTGAATTGAAGAAATTGAATGAGTTGAAAAATGCATGGCAGATGAAATAAAAACCTCAGTTGTCCACCTTGATCTCAAAAACAGGAAAGCAGGTTCATAGCAGAGTGGTGATAGATTGGGAAAGGCAAAAAGACATGTTCTTCTATACCAGTTGCTCAAAGTAGGTAAGTGCAATATGCAGTGAAAGCCACAAACGGAATGCTGGCCTTCACAACGAGAGGATTTGAGAGCAGGAGCAGGAATGTCTTGCTGCAGTTGTACAGGATCATGTATTTAAAAGGATCAAATAGCGTGAGGCAAAGCGGGAACATGTCACAGAGTAGGATGATCAGCCATGGTATACTGAATCATGCAGCAGGCTCGAAGGGTTAAAAGACCTATTTCAGTTCTTATTTTCGATGTTTCTATGAAGTACACAAATTCCAGAGAGTGGTCTTGACAGCACGGATCCTAGGAATAGGCTGGGACAAGTGGGCAGAGTCTAAAGCTAAGAGATTTCCTTTTTGGGACAGGTGTTAAGATATCAGACCAGACCACCAACTTTATGCTGTGATCTTGTTGACATCACCACATTATGTTATGACTTGTAATCCTAAAACCAGGAACTTTGTAAGCAAAATAGGCACAAAGTAAGATCCTTGGGACTTACTGAGAGAATAAAGTGAGAAGAAACACTGGTTCAAGACCCTTCTGCATTGAAGGGTATCACTGCATTAAAAATTGATGGATCCTCTTTTGTTTTGAATACAATTACTTCTGTTGTACCTCTAAAGCTCTATCCTTGACCTTCCATTTCCCTTCTAAGTGCTGCTCTGAGCAATATTTCTGAAAATGTAACGTGTTTAAGATGGATGTTTACAATGCCCAGTTTGACCTTACAACTGCCTGTGTTGAATCCTCTGCTATCCCTAAACTGTTGCTTGCTAGACCGACATCCATTACTGGATGAGGAATAGTTCTCCAACTGAAAACGAGTGCCTTAACTCCTAAACACAAACTCTATTTTTTCGTGACACTTGACCTCTCTCCCAAGCAAGTGGAACAGACTGGATCAGATTGCTGAGCATTGCCTTCAGAATTTGATCTAAAGATGAGCTTCCAACAACATAGTCACACCATGATTAAGGCTAAATCTAGCCCTGCCTCAGCTTTCTATGTTGAAAGACTCCATCCATGCCCATTTTCCCATTAGATGTGACCATTAGAATGCACATATCCTATGTACTACTTTCTGTGAACTTACAGTCATTCAAAATTCTTCTGGCCATGTCCCAACTCTCAGAAAATCCTGTTTACTGATAACTTCTTTGCTAACCACCTTTTTTGGTTCTTGTTAAAGCAGTTTTTAATTTCCATATCACCAAGGGTCACACCTTCAGCTGGAAAGACTCTGAATGGACTTGTACTGTCCCTCTCTTTGCAGCGAAAGATCAAGATTCAAGTCTAACTTGTCCGGGGTGTGTATGGTGACATGTCTGAAAATGTTGGTTGAAAAATAAATTTTTGATGACAAAGTTCAGTGGGTTAATGCATCTATTTTTTCAGTAAAGAGATCTTGAGTTTGAATCACGGTGGTGCTTTTCTCTGGCAGCACAGTGGCTCAATGGTTAGCTCTGCTGCCTCATAGCAACTTGATTCCAGCCTCAGGCAACAGTCTGTGTGGAGTTTGCACATTCTACTGGTGTCTGTGTGAATTTCCTCTCAGTGCTTTAGTTGCTTCCCACGGTCCCAAGATGTTTAGGTTAGGTGGATTGGCCGTGCTAAATCGCCCACAGTATCTGAGAATATGTGGGCCAGGTGGATTAGTCACGGTAAATACAAGGTTACAGGGATAGGGTAGGGGTTCCAGATGGGATGGCCTTCGGAGGGTTGATGTGGACTTGATGGGCTGAAAGTCCAGCTTCCAAACTGTAGGGTTTGTATGATTCTTTGAGGGTCTTGACATACAGGGCCAGCTTTGTGATTATTTGTCCTAATATCTGACATCTGCAGTGGTGTAGCATGTTTATTACGTATAGATGGCATATAAAACCACATGTTAATCTCCAAGAAAGTGTCTAGATTGTAATGGAATACCCATTTGACTGAATGAGTTCAGGTCTCTCAAACACTTAGAAAATGAACATCATCCAGGATAAGGCTACTTGTGCAACATTTCATCCATCGATTTAAACTTCAATCTCTTCACTACTGATTCACAGTGGCAACCATGGTATACCCATTACAAGATACACTCCAGTAACTCAACAAGACTCCTCTGTTCGCACCTTCAAACCGTGTATTCCACCAGTGAGAACAACAGATCACAATTAATACCATGTAGGTTGCCATTGGCCAGAAACTGAACTTTACTAACCATGTAAATGTGCATCAGAAGCAAGGAATGCAGTGGTGAGTAACTCACCTGCTAAACTCCCATCAACCTGTACAAAATCAACAGGGCACAAATCAGGAATATGATGGAATACTTCCAAATTGCCTGGATGAGTGCAGCTCTAACAACAATGGAGAAGCTTGACACCACTCAGAACAAAGTGGCTACTTAATAGGCACTACACCCACAAACGTCAACACTGCCCACTGTTCTGTAGCAGCACTGCGTACGACTCACAAGATGCATTGCAGAACATCACCTAGACTCTTTAGACAGAAACTCCCAATGGGAGCATGACCTGCTGCAAGTTCCCCTCCAAGTCATTCATCAACCTGAACTGGAAATGGACCACAATTCCTTCAGTGACATTGGTTCAAAATCCTGGGATTCCCTCTTTAGTCACGCTGTCGGCCTACTTCCAACATATGGACTGCAGCAGTTCAAGAAGGCAGTGCATCACCACCTTCTTATAGTTAAGAAGGGGCAGGCAATAAATTCTGACCCAGCCAGTGATGCCTATACGACATGAGCAAATGAAATAAAAGAAGGAAACACCACCACAAGTTCTCTACCAAGCCACACAACATTTTGACATAGAACACTATCATAATTCTTCCAATGTCATGGGATCAACACTTGCTACTCCATCTACAGTACCACTCGAAGGGATGGGCAACAAATCCTGGTCTTGCCTATATTACCCATTAATAATAAAAATTCCTTTTGCTTTGAACTTAAATGTGTTTTGTTCTTTCGATCGGAAACTTTATCTCCATTTTACTCCAGCAGTGCAGCTCAACAGTGGAAAGTTGAACATTTAGAAAAATTGACCATCGTTCAGCATTTCTACTCCTTTAGAATTTTAAATGTAACTTAACTTCAAGTCAATATTCTGGGGGAGGTCAAAACGTCATCTGCTTGTTACCTCAGAGATGATTTAATAGGTAGTAACTGCCCGCATCAGAATGATCAGCAATGGGTGGTCCAACACAGTTGTTTGAGTGTAATGAAAACTACATTGCATATTTTGTCCACTGAAAGTTACCAGACATGTATTCCAGCAGAGAGTCAGTCTAGGAGACAAAATAAGAACTCCTGTTTTAATAGCATGTCAAGTTCTGATTCTGGAAACACTTACTGTTTCCACCCGAGAACTTCACAGAAGTAGATGCAGAATTCCATTCACGATTTTCATGATCAGTATGATTTTTTTTCTTCTGTTGCAGTCACAACTATATTTTTATTCAATAACAAAGCATAACATAATTCTCCCTTAAATTGTGATAGCCGTGCCAACTTACTACCAGAACTCCCTTGCTATTAACACCGTCATTTTAATTCCATGAGTTGCACAAATAAAGGTATTCACTTAGCAGGCAAGCAGAATAGAGGGTCAGTCACAGAATGTCAGAAAGATCTGAGAAAGTTTCAGACAGACCATCCTGAATAACAGCTTTGAAAGATGTGGTTACAACTAAAACACCTTCTTTCATGTTACTTTCACAATCAAAATAAAAGCAAGTTACAATACTCTTAAACTTGTGCTGAATAAGTTTGATCTCATCACAGTAACCTTAAAAATGCCAGAGGAAACAAAATGTTATAACTGTGTTTCTTTGGGTGACCTTCACTTCTTTTAGCGAGTCACACTTCGCAGCACCAGCAATAGTATAACTCCAGCCGTAAATGTTGTTTCCAGAGGATTGAATCTGTCAACTCTCAACATAGATCGTTTTTTCTGTATGATTACTGGATTTAGTATTGTGCAATGAAATGTCACTTGTAATATTTCTACCAGAAAATGTGACAGAAAATTGAATAAAATGATTCCCAATTGCTTTCAAATTTTGATATTGCTTGTGCCACAGACTAAAAACTGATACTATCAACAGATTTTGAATAGTCGATGGATGTCACAGGGAATTTTTTAATGATGTAACTTTTTCAGTGATGCACAAGTGAGGTTTTTGACACAATTAGTTCATATACATATAAATATAGAGCTTGGAGGCATGTTGCCTTTGTAGAATGTTTACTTTCTGCTTAAAACAACCACCCAATTCAGTATTTTATTTGTTCCAACCAGAGTATTAATTGACCACACTGAACTTTATGAAATTATCTGAACTGAAGTTCACATTGTTATCAAAAGATAGTGAAAACGATTCCACTCTGTTAGGCAAAAAGAAACATCTCCTAATTTCATCAATACTTCTATGACAAGTTTGACACACTAGGCATGAAACAGATTGCTTACAGCGATTAAATTTGAACTAAGAAACTCACACAATGCAACACACAATTCAGCGATATTTCAGGAAACTGCTTTTATTCAGATCAGAGGAGATGGATCTGCAACTGAACACGGCTGGGGAGTGTTCTCTGTGTTGGCTTCTTGAAGGGCTTAGCACCTGATGTCAACACAAACTGAAGACAAATATCTGCATACTGAGAACTGAAAGGGATTTGTAATATTGCCTACTACTGAGGAAATGGAACACAAATTAAACAACCATGATATCACATTAACCATTTACACCTCTCACTAAGACATTTAAAACATATGGCTTCATCTTCACTATGAACTGGACACCATCCCTCTTTAACTTTGTACCTGTGTATACATGCTTGACGTTGCATCTTTATTATTATTCTTCATGGCACTATCAGACTATAAAATTGCTCTTTCTTTCACTCAACAAAGCCTTGTAATTAGTTTGCTTTTGTTTCTAGTAAACTAGTTAACTATTTTTTAAACTGTAGAAAGGTATGGCATGGTGCCAAAAAAAGTTTTTTTTTGGATACACAACCATGGAGATTGGAAAAAAAAATGGAGCTGATTCATCTCCTTACCTGACTGCAACATTGGGCATGCAGTAAGCGTACACTATGAAAGGATCACTACAATTGGAAGTAGACCACTTGGCTATCAAGTCCACACTGTCTCTCTAAACAGTATTCCATTCAGACCTACCCCCTACTCTATCACTCTGCATTTCCCATGGTTAATCCACCCACCTTGTACATCCCTGGACATAACAAGGCAACTTAATCTCAGCTAACCTGCAAATCTTTGCACTGCGGGATGAAACAAGAGCACCAAGAGGAAAACCAGACAGACACAGGGAGAACATGCAAACTCAACAGAGACAGTCAACCAAAGCTGAAATTAAACCCAGGGCCCTGGAGCTAACCACTGAGCCACGCCAACCTTCTTTTTTTTATAGAATCCCTACAGTGTGGAAACAGGCCATTTGGCCCAATGAATCCACACTGACCATCCAAAGACCATCCCATCCAGACCTATCCCCCTACCTTATCCCTGTGACCCTGCATTTCCCATGGCTAATGTGCCAAGCTTAATTATCCCTGGGCAGTATGGGTAATTTAACGTGGCCAATCTACTTACCTTACACATCTTTGGACCTTGGAAAGAAACTGGAGTACAAGCTCCACACAGACAGTTGCCTGAGGGTGGAATTGAACCTGGGTCCCTTGAGGTGTGAGGCAGCAGTGCTAACCACTGAGCCACCATGTCGTATCTTTTCAACGCTCACATCCTGTCTGCCTCCACATGTTCAAAAATCTGATACTGAGTAAGTACTTCAGTCTGCAAGTACCTTGACAAGTACTTAACATGAGTTGCATTTTAAATATCTTCTGCCTTGTCAAAACAAATAATCTTCCACATAATTTAAATTTCCTGGACCTCAAAAACATCCTTTATTTCTGCAGAGACAGTAAAACACACAGGCTTACTGACATAATCCAAAGGCACTGCATTTGTAATGCATCTGTTCCTTATCATTTTTTTTGCGCATTCAGGTTGGTTCTGGTTGACTAATCATGAGCAATGTTTTTCATCCATTCTACGAAAAAAAAGGCATTTGCTAAACCTGAGGCAATTTCTGGTCAAATGCTGGAAAGAAAGCTTGAAATTCCTGTTGAGATCCATCTGAAATTGAACTAGATTTGTGCTCATTCAAAAGGTCTGAAACATTTCCAATAATGTGGCCAAGGACAGATCTAATTGCTACCCAATCATTTCTGCAGGACTCCTATTACTAAAAGAATGGCTAAACTTTATTCGGGCTTTACGGAATTATCCAAATCTCCCTTCATTCCATTTACATTCATAAATCTACACAAACCACTTGTGTGCTTCCATGTTAAACAGCATAGTGAATTCATGCGCTTACTCTGAATTCTGTAGATTTTGAGGCTTTGCTACAGTAATAGACCGTGTAGTCCATCAAATCTAAGCCTCAATAAAGTCGATACTTTCAGTGCAAAATCACATGTACTTGGTATTTATGCCTGAATGTAATGACTTCTCAATGGATGCATTAAGTTCCTTTTTTAATTAACTCTGCATCTATGGCTTCTGGATGAGTAAATTCAATACCCAAATACCATCTTGTATAAAACATAGCTATTTTTGGTAACACTGGGGAAGATAAGGGCAAGTTGCTCGATCGAACTATGGTCTGTGGCGTATAAGTACACTGGCAGTTTGTTCAGAAGGGAGTTTCAGAACTTGGACCGAGTGACAGTTAAGGCATTAAAATACAGTTTCGAGTCAGGATGGTATATGGCTTGGATGGGATCTCGGAAGTGGCAGTATACCCAAACATCTGTTGGCCTTGATCTTCTAGATTCTGCATTTGCAAAATGTCTTGAAGCTGCTCAGGTGATTTTGTGCAATGCATATTGTAAAGGGTACATACTACTGTCACTGCGCATTGATAGTGAAAGGAATCGATGTTGAATGTGGGGACTTTTTTTGCTGCACGATGTGAAGCTTTTTGAGCTTTGTTGGAACAGCACTCATCTAGCTAAGTGAGAGGTGCTCCATCAAACTCTTAACTGGTGCCTTGTAGATGGTTGACAGTCTTTGAGGAGAAAGAAAATTAGTTATACAGTACGGTTTTCGTATGCTCTGATCACATAGGATATGTACTGTTATGGACTAATGATTGACTAACACACCACAAGTGAATTATTCTCGTGTTGGCTGACTGTGACTACTGGGATATTGCACAATCAGTACTTGAGTACCAACTGTTCATAATATGTATCTATGATTTTGAAGTAGGGGTCGCATGTAACATTTCCAAATATTTGGATGAAATGGCAAACTTGTGAGAAAGACAAGAAACAGCTTCAGGATTCAGACAGTCTGAGCGAATGAACTAGAGTTTGGCAGATGTGGAAAAATGTGTGGTTATACACTTGGGAGGACCAGATGCGAAGAGTATTTCTGCAGAGGTAACAGGTTGAACAGTATCAAATGTACAAAGGTGCCTCATCATCAGTTGTTATAGGCTGACATGAAGGTGCAGTGAAATATTAGGCAAGCCTTTAGTGCAAGAGGATTTGAAAGTAGGAGTTTTGAAGTCTTGCTTTATCTGTATAGGAGCTTCATCAGACCACTCCAGGAATAGTGTGTGGAGTTTTGGTCTCCTCAGGAGACAACTTTGCCTAAAAATATCTGGCCCAGTTTCATGCAGACTGCTCTGTAGTTGCTTGGCTTATACTTGCACCTGCATTTTGACTGAGGCATAACACATGCAATTCTGCAGAAAAATTGTTACCAGCATCTCCGCGATTTCCACTGTCAATTCTGTCAGAATCCTTGGGTGCAGTTCATTCGGTCCCGTCAGTGCAAAATGCCCATTCTCTTATCATTTTTAAATACCATTAGTGACTGAATATCCTTCTCTTTTATTATACGTGACCTGAGCAGGGCCACTTTCTGCGGTAAAGACAAAATGAAAGGTGTGTTGAATACTTCAGCCAAGTTTTCTATGTCCTGATTAAATTGCCTATGGTTCCAAATTAGAACCATTGTTTTTAACCAAATATTTTTTTTCTAATTTATATGACAATAGAAGATTTGGGGTTCCCTTTCGCCACCAGCCTCTCCTCACAACTCGTCTCTGCTTCTCCTATTTGCTCTACATCACACATCTGACTTATCGATATTTGGCTTGCTTCTCAATTATATTTTGTAACCTGATATTTGCCAGAACTTCATTTTTTCTTGTTTTAACCATGATCCCCCTCTTATCATGCAGGGAGAGCTGGACTTGTTTGCTCTCCTTTCTCATTTCATGAGAAAAAAAGTCTTTGCCATGACTGAACCATCTCTTAAAAGGTAACCCATTGTTTCATGACTACTTCTTCCTGCAATTTTTGACTCCAATTTGTTTAGGCCACATCAATTCTTATCTCATTCAGATTGATGTTTATTGTTATTAATTATTTTTCCCATGGACTGTTCATTATCCTCTGCATTTGTCCCACTGACACATGATGTAATGGTCACTACAGTCAAATTAAAAATAAGCAACATCCACTGAAAAACAGATGATGAAACCTTTTTTTCTTAAACCTCTCAGAGTTCAGAACCTTTGAAACTTCCTTCCTCAAAAGCCAGTGGATGCAAAATTTTGAACTCAGGCAGATAGATTCTTGATTTCCAAAGGAACGACAGATTATTGAAGATATTCAGGAATGTGGAATTGAGGTTAAAAATCAGGCAGACAGTCATGATGTGATTGAATGGTGGAGTAGGCTTAAGTGGCTTACTCCTGTTCTTTGTTCTTAAATCTGAAGTATTCTGAGGTGATCCTCCTAGACTATCTCATTACAAAGAACCAGCTCTAGCTGTGCCTCTTTTCTTGCTGGGCTGAAAACTTCTCCTCAACACACCAAACTCTTGCTCTTCTTTTTCCCTTAACACTAAAATATCCCAGTCGATATTCAAGTTTCTCATTATATTTATTGTATTATTTTTCACTCCTATTTTCTTTGTAGATTTGTTCCAAAACATGCTTCTCACTGATTCATTGCCTATAAACACATAATTACACCTTTTTTGCTCCTCAGTTGTAGCCAATGGATTCAGTCTTCAATTCCTTGCAATGCCCTTTCTCCAGAACTCCTCCAGTGCTCTAGTGCACTCCTCAAATCAATATCAAGACACTTCCCTCTAGTGATTGCGAGGTGGTCAGCCAGGCTAACATCGCAGAATAAGTGTTCTTTGATTGGACCAGATTAAGATCTCCAGTCAGGGAGCCCTAGCTGAGAGATATGAGCAGGAGTGTCAGACATGCTGCTTACACAGAGCTGGCTCTGAGATCGCTAGATTCGTGTCTAGGACTATTCTTATGTAAATGAAGGGTATCTTGGTGATGGGATACCAGTCTCTGCGGAGTTATTTCACACCCCTTTCCATTCTTGCCTATTTTTCCTGAGTATCTTGTACCTATGATATGACATTAATTTTGCTCTTCATTAATCCAGGTCTCTTTTATAGTAACAACATTCACTATTCACTTGGCAATCAGCATGTTCAAATCACCAGTTTTATTTATCATACTCTGCATTCTAAGTCAAGCACAGAAAACTTAATTTAGAATTTATTACTGTCTTCTCGACTCTGGCCCTACCTGTCAACTTACTAGCGAGTTTTGAGAAGATTTGCAGCTCAGGTTGAGGTTCTGGATGTGAGTTTGCTCGCTGAGCTGGAAGGTTAGTTTTCAGACGTTTCGTCACCATTCTAGGTAACATCATCAGTGAGCTTCCGACGAAGCGCTGGTGTTATGTCCCGCTGCCAACTTACTATTCTCTATTCTACGACAACTGTCTCTCTCACTACTTTGTGCACTTGGTATTCCTCTTGGATATTATTTCCTGATTTCGACATCAGAGCTAGATAGTACAAATCCTCCCCAATAATAAAAATAAAATGTCCGATATGAAACTCAGTCCCAGCTCTGTTCAGGTATGCACCCCTCAGCCTGCATAGGTCTCCTCTCTCTCCAGTAGAGATAATCCCAATGGACCAAGAATCTGAAGTTCTCCAACTGCACCACCTTTCCAGCCACACGTGCATCTGTGTTATCCTTCTAATTCTATACTTACTTATGCCAGACACTGGGAGTAATCTGGTGATTACTATTTTGGAGGCTCTGCTAGCTAATTTTCTCAGTAACTCCCTAATTTTTGACTTGCCTTTTTGGACCTATATTGTTGGTCGAAAATTGGACTGTAACTGCTGACTATTTATCCTTCACCTCTTTGGGATGTTCACAGGAGACTCTTGTACTACCTGCCTATTGCTTTCTCACTGCAAGGTAGTCACCCATTTCCTCTTTCTCCACATACTCCTCAGCTGTGAGGTGATCACTTCTCTAACCATACTAGTTCATATAGCTACCAGCCGTATGGCTCGAACACAATAAATGACAGCTGCTGATTAAGTTCTGAAACCCAGAGCTCAAGCTGCTGCAACTAAACGGTTTCTGCACAATGGCTGTCGAAAGCACGAGAGACATTTTGGAGATCCCAAGTTGCACGGAACTTGCAATAATATTCAGCATGAGAGATAAAGTTCCCACTGTAGGATATATTGGTCTAAAGATATTGCAGAGGTTTTGTTACATTTCTCATTCTAGCAGATTTATCCACAAACTCCTTCCTTAATCAGTCTTGGGATTGGCAAAATCAAAGTCCTGCTTCCACGAATGTAGAACAAGCTATAGCTCATCCTCAAACTGTTTCATTTTTTTTTGTCACAATGAACAGTACCTTCCCCAGGGAGTTTCCGCTAATTTGTTATGCTCCGTTATCTTGACAGTTGACAATCTTACTCAGTTTAGTTAGTCATACCTTGTAACAATTGAACCTGGAAGCAAATATGTAAAATATATCAATAGACTAAATTTGGATTCAAAATAATAAGTCACAACCAACAAAAACTAAACCTAGAATAATTTTAGAAAAGCTGTTCACCACTGACAGATTAAACTGTAAAAAGGACGTATTACACAAAATTCCAAAAATCCTAGTACCCTACAGTACAGTTGGATTTTTTTTGGAATCAGCTTTCAAGGATCTGACTGAAAATTAATTTGGAATTCCTGATTCAAGGATTAAATTCTGTTGTAGGCCAATATGTAGCTGTAAGATACAAAATTTTGATCTGAGCACGTTTCTAGACCGAAACACAGCAAAGTGCCACCGACACATGCACAACTCAACAGCCTGGAGTCTCGAAGGAAATTAGACTTCAGGTCTCACCTGCATACTTAGCACAAGCTACAAGTGAGAGTTCAACCTTCACAGGTAGATAGCTGGAACAACAGTATCAACTCCCAATAGGTTTCAGTGAGAGGAGCTGGAGAGGGCTTAAAGTGATTCTGACAGGCTTTGCGAGGGTGAGGGGGCAGGTGGTAGGAGGGCGTGGCATTTGTGATTCCTGTGGGTGAGGGGGCAGGTGATATGGAGGTACAGCATTTGTAATTCCTGTGAGTGAGGGGGCAGGTGATATGGAGGTATGGCATTTGTGATTCCTGTGAGTGAGGGGGCAGGCAGTATGGAAGTATGGCATTTGTGATTTCTGAGAGTGAGGGGGCAGGCGTTATAGGGGCATGGCATTTATGATTCCTGTGGAGTCGGGATGATTGCTCTAGCTCTACACAATGGAGTTTCCTTTACCTTCACTTTATTAATTTATATTTATCTCACAAAGCAGCTGCTGATGACAGACTGAATCCGGCCTCACCTATCCCCAATTAAATTTTCAATATGTTTCCTTCAGTAAGTGTTAGGTCAGACAAACACAAAAGTTGCAGCACAGGTGGCATCGATTTGAAACATCGTGTTTAAAAGGGGCCATGTAAGATCTTGCCTGATCCCATCTTCCAGCTCTTTTTCTACAGCTTTGTACATTATACCACTTCAAGTTCATAGCCAAGCACTTCACAAATTGGCTGGAGCACTTCTAACTTTACCACCCTTTCAGTCAGCGAGTTTCAGACTCCCATCACTGAGTGAAATAAGGCTCTTCAATGTGATTAATTTTTCTTTCAATTACTTTAAATTTATACCTCTTGGTTATTGATCTCTCTGCCAGGGGAAATCAGAATTTCTAAACCACTCTATCTTGAACCTGCATAACAACGTAAAAATGCCATATAAATCTAAGTTGTTGTTTAACGTAATCATATGCTCCATGACCCTTCATAGGAACCTTACTAAATAAACAAGACACCAAACCATGTTTGGCAAAATGACTAAGAGCTTGATCAAAGTTACAGGCTTGAAGAAGGAAGGATGTGAAAGGAGGCAAGAGTGTATTTCAGAGTCTGAAGCCTAGATAGCTGAAAGCACAAACAGCAATGGTATTGTCGTGACATTACAGGAATGCAAAGGGGATCCGGGATGTTAGATGCCTTCAAGGCAGAGATCGACAAATTCTTGATCTCACAAGGAATCAAGGGCTACGGGGAGAGTGCAGGGAAGTGGTGTTGAAATGCCCATCAACCATGATTTAAATGGCGGAGTGGACTTGGTGGGCCAAATGGCCTTACTTCCACTCCTATGTCTTATGGGATCAGAATCTGTAAAGAACAGACATCTCAGGATTGTGCAGCTAAAGGGCATCATTGACAATATGGGAAAAAAGGCAGGAGGGTGTTAAAATTAAAGACAAGGGTGTAAAAGCTAATAAATTGCTTGACTGGGAGTCCATGAAATACGGGTACAAGTATGAGTGTGATAGGGAAACAGGATTTGCTTAAGAGCAGCAGTGCTGTGGAAGGCTTCACGTTCGGGGTGTGTATAATATGGTATTCCAGTAGCGGTAACAAAAGCATCAATGAGGATTTTGACAGTAGATGAGCCGAGATTGGATGAAACTGGACAATTTTAAGAGGTCAAAATAGATGGCAATGCAGTCCATAGCTCATTTTGCAATCAAATGTAACCATAAAGTTACAAAAAAAACTCACAATCTCATACTGTTTTCATGCAGAGGAATGGACAGAGTTAGAAAGTGAAGTGGCCAGAGACATTACATTCAGTCTTCACAATATTGAATTCAGTGAAATTTTTGTATATGCAGTACAGGTTAGCAGTCTGATAATTTATTAACAGTAAGAGGGCTGGTGAGGTTATGCTGGTTATTGTCAGCCTACCAGTAAAAAACTAAGGCTCTGCCCTTGTATGATGTTGCCAAGGAGCAGCATGTACATGTGAAACAGGAGGTGGCCAAGGGTAAATAATTGACGAACTACAGAAGTAAAGCAGGAAGAGAAGCCATTCCAAATGATTTTCTGGGCTGGCATTAGCCAGTTAAGAATGCAACCAGGTGAAAGTGCTCCCACCTAGCTGCATGATAGGGGAGAGTTTACAGAGAAAGATGGTGCGAGTCATCCGTGTCAAATAGTTGGAGACAGATCAAGGAAGACAAGGAGCACAAGATAACATTTGTCACAATTAGACCGTATGTCATTTCTGAATTTGCTAAAAGCTGTTGTGGTGCTGTGCAGAAATCCAAGTGGAAGAATTCAAATGGCATTCCAAGGAAGATGGAAAAAAGATCGAGGAGATAGCAATAGGATCAAAGGAACATGAGCAGGAGAGGATGTGAACAGGATGTGCTCAGAGAGGGGTGTCTTCACAATTAACCACAAAAAAGGTCAAATTATGCATCATCTTCAATTTCTACTCATACACTCCACACCTAAGTTTATATCGGCCACAGAAAGCAAGGGACCCAGTGATGAGCCACGCAGAATTAGACTGGAAATAGCCTTCAAGCCAAATAAGAACAAACATGACGATCCATCGTATTTTACTATCAAGTCAATTTTGGATCCAACTTGCCAACTTCCCTGAGATCATATGAGCTTTTATATTTGAGACCAGAATGCCATCTGAAATCTTATCAAAACAGTGCAGGGGTGGTGTTCTTTTTTCCCAGTCTGTCAAGGGCCTGATTATTTTCGTATTCTTCTTTTTGCTCTTTTTCCAATATACAAATACGTTTGGTCTTCCTTAGAGTTTATTTATACTTAACTATCTAGAGGAAGTTCTAAAATATCCACCTGGATTGCCTAAATAAAGATGACTGCAACTTTAACAACGAGACCAGCACTTGCTGAAAGTGGGCACAAACATGTACATTACAAAAGTAGAATAATTTGTGCCTGCTTTTCATCAAGAAAAAGGAGTGCATGGACATCCGTTTGAGAGTTTTTGTTGAATTATACAGACTGGCACACCCTGGAAAAACCATCTCAAACATTTCCTGATTGACAAGGGGGTAAGTTTACAATGCACAAAAATGGCCTAACCGAAAAACATTTTTTTGGTAATATTCACAAACTGTTTTTAATTTGTTTTGGCTGTTATTTTAGGAAGTGCTACTTGTTTAAAGTGAAACAGCAAACTGTAACTAATATCTTCTACCGTGAAAACACTTGCAATTTCACTGTCAATACTTTCAAACCTAAGCTTTATTGAAGCTATATCATTTCTATATTTGTTTTCAAGTATAATTACAAAACGTTAATATTCTTCGCTCCACATTATTTTTACCTTCAGAATACATTAAGCACAAGAGGTACATAAATAGCCCTTTATAATGAAAACCTAATTCAAGCAATTTAAATTCTTCTTCAAAACTTTGGATCTGTATTAATTTATTCAGCTAATTATACCTTGTATTTCACAATGTTGTAATTTTAAATTAAAGTTTTATCAAACTTTTATTTATTTATAGTTATTTAAATCCATAAACAGTTTTGGCAACAACTCCTTTTGATTTAGGAATCAGCAAGTCACAAATTCTACAGACACAATATTAACGATTGGAATGGCAGGCATTGTGTATTTCATAACATATGGTTGCTGCAACAGTTTCAGATATTAATTTATTCTGTAACAAGTTTTTTTTTGGTTTTACCACCAATCCTGTTATTTCCTGATCAGTGTTTCTAAAGCTACAGCTTAATTTAAAACAGGAATCACAGTGACTTATTGTCCAATTTTTTTTAAGAGTGATGTACTGTGATGTGTCACATTGTATTTTGTATTTATTTTTTGTGCAGATGAAATTTATATCTGCTCCTAGATTATTAAGTTTCTGAAGCATTTCAAATACCCAAGCCTGGTCTTAAATCCCCTGTCACTGCAGAAACTTCCAAATGCATCCTTCAGTCTCAGGCTGTTCCTCACCATTTTCTGTCACTTCCTTTCCAGGTCATCGCAGTTAATTTTCCTATGATGTTTAAATCCAATCAAGGTAGTCATTGCTATTTCAGATGAATCCAACCAAAGTTGAAAAGCTCATGCTAATTTTGTGAACTTGATAGCTATGATTAACACAGTCTCCGGCATGTCCTAAATTATGACAATCATCCACTATTTGCCAAATAGAAGCAAAACTCTGGATAGGAAATCAGTGTTGTTTGGGTTGCTAAATGTAGGAAGGATGCAGAAATCTGAACGCGTGGGTCTGTTGCACAGTCATTATTGAGGCTGCCATATTAAAATACAGTGGCAAAAAGAAACAAGACCAGGAAAGGCACTGGTGATAGGGTAGCACAAAAGACCAGTGATCCTGTCTTTGAGGTGATGCTGATTGACTTGAGAGGTAATTGAGATAGTGTGTTCCTGTGGCAGAGTAGCAATTGGAAGCCACTCAGCAGAACAAACAGGCTTGGCTCTTGTGGCAAAGTAGCTGTAATATCGAGAAGAGGGTCAGGATGCAGTGCAGTGATGCTGGGATGAGCGAGTTAATATTAGTGGGGTGAAAATTGCAACATGTGGTATTTTGAATTAGTGCTCTCGTTATGCTTAACTTTTTCCATGTTCTAAGAATAACAACTTGTGTCAGCTTATTATTTATTGCTACACAAAGCAAGAAAATAAGGGCAACTGAGATTCCAGACGGGATGGTGGAGTTGTCATACAAACTAGCAGATCCAGGGCAAAAAAACAGAATTAACAGGGGTGGTCGTGAGTTTGAGAATTATCAATGTGTGCTGAAAACTCTTTAAAGGCATTTTTTTTTTTCAGTAACTGAACAGAGCTCTCCCTTGCAATGGTTCAAATAAAATCTTTCTTTGGTTGAACCAGGTCAACTCGAGTGTAGGAAGTTTTCACCCCAATGATGCAGGTTACATGACCCTCAACAGGGATACCGCTTTGAATGATGACATCAGATGACAGATAAATATGTTTACTTTGTGACCCATTGGAGAGAGAGGGAAGCGTTCACTTCAGAGAACCAGCAGGCAACTGGGGGACCTGAACTAAAGAATGTGTCTGCAGATAAAAGTACCCAAAGACAGCATGGCACCAGGCTCACAGGTCATTGGGTAAACAAGGTAGAATGGTTGAAAGAGCAGTTTTTCCGCCGTCTTCGCCTCCATGCCTACTTCTTCAACCGGGAACCTAACCCTCCTTCCACTGACCCCTTCACCCGCTTCCAACACAAGTCCTCCTCCTGGACACCACCCCCAGGCCTCCTACCCTCCCTCGACCTCTTCATCTCCAACTGCCGTCGAGACATTAACCGCCTCAACCTCTCCACCCCTCTCACCCACTCCAACCTCTTCCCCGCAGAACGGGCAGCCCTCCGCTCCAACCCCGACCTCACCATCAAACCCGCAGACAAGGGTGGCGCAGAGGTAGTATGGCGCACTGACCTCTACATCGCCGAGGCCAGACGCCAACTCTCCGACACCACCTCCTACCGCCTCCTCGATCATGACCCCACACCCGAGCACCAAACCATCATCTCCAACACCATTCACGACCTCATCACCTCAGGGGACCTCCCACCCACAGCCTCCAACCTCATTGTTCCCCAACCCCGCACGGCCCGTTTCTATCTCCTTCCCAAAATCCACAAACCTGCCTGCTCTGGTCGACCCATCGTCTCAGCCTGCTCCTGCCCCACCGAACTCATCTCCACCTATCTGGACTCCATTTTCTCCTCTTTGGTCCAGGAACTCTCCACCTACGTCCGTGACACCACCCACGCCCTCCACCTCCTCCAGGGCTTCCAATTCCCTGGCCCCCAACACCTCATATTCACCATGGACGTCCAGTCCCTGTACACCTGCATTCCGCATGCAGATGGCCTCAAGGCCCTCCGCTTCTTCCCGTCCCGCAGGCCCGACCAGTCCCCCTCCACCGACACTCTCATCCGCCTAGCTGAACTCGTCCTCACACTCAACAACTTCTCTTTTGACTCCTCCCACTTCCTACAGACTAAGGGGGTGGCCATGGGCACCCGCATGGGCCCCAGCTATGCCTGCCTCTTTGTAGGTTACGTGGAACAGTCCCTCTTCCGCACCTACACAGGCCCCAAACCCCACCTCTTCCTCCGGTACATTGATGATTGTATCGGGGCCACCTCTTGCTCCCCAGAGGAGCTCGAACAGTTCATCCACTTCACCAACACCTTCCACCCCAACCTTCAGTTCACCTGGGCCATCTCCAGCACATCCCTCACCTTCCTGGACCTCTCAGTCTCCATCTCAGGCAACCAGCTTGTAACTGATGTCCATTTCAAGCCCACCGACTCCCAGAGCTACCTAGAATACGCCTCCTCCCACCCACCCTCCTGCAAAAATTCCATCCCCTATTCCCAATTCCTCCGCCTCCGCCCCCACGATAAGACAATCCACTCCCGCACATCCCAGATGTCCAAGTTCTTTAAGGACCGCAACTATCCCCCCCACAGTGATCGAGAACGCCCTTGACCACGTCTCCCGTATTTCCCGCAACACATCCCTCACACCCCGCCCCCGCCACAACCACCCTAAGGGGATCCCCCTCGTTCTCACACACCACCCTACCAACCTCCGGATACAACGCATCATCCTCCGACACTTCCGCCAACTACAATCCGACCCCACCACCCAAGACATTTTTCCATCCCCACCCCTGTCTGCTTTCCGGAGAGACCACTCTCTCCGTGACTCCCTTGTTCGCTCCACACTGCCCTCCAACCCCACCACACCCGGCACCTTCCCCTGCCACCGCAGGAAATGTTACACTTGCCCCCACACCTCCTCCCTCACCCCTATCCCAGGCCCCAAGATGACATTCCACATTAAGCAGAGGTTCACCTGCACATCTGCCAATGTGGTATACTGCATCCACTGTACCCGGTGCGGCTTCCTCTACATTGGGGAAACCAAGCGGAGGCTTGGGGACCGCATTGCAGAACACCTCCGCTGAGTTCGCAACAAACAACTGCACCTCCCAGTCGCAAACCATTTCCACTCCCCCTCCCATTCTCTAGATGACATGTCCATCATGGGCCTCCTGCATTGCCACAACGATGCCACCCGAAGGTTGCAGGAACAGCAACTCATATTCCGCCTGGGAACCCTGCAGCCTAATGGTATCAATGTGGACTTCACCAGTTTCAAAATCTCCCCTTCCCCTACTGCATCCCTAAACCAGCCCAGTTCGTCCCGTCCCCCCACTGCACCACACAACCAGCCTAGCTCTTCCCCCCCACCCACTGCATCCCAAAACCAGTCCAACCTGTCTCTGCCTCCCTAACCGGTTCTTCCTCTCACCCATCCCTTCCTCCCACCCCAAGCCGCACCCCCATCTACCTACTAACCTCATCCCAACTCCTTGACCTGTCCGTCTACCCTGGACTGACCTATCCTCTCCCTACCTCCCCACCTATACTCTCTCCACCTATCTTCTTTACTCTCCATCTTCGGTCCACCTCCCCCTCTCTCCCTATTTATTCCAGTTCCCTCTCCCCATCCCCCTCTCTGATGAAGGGTCTAGGCCCAAAACGTCAGCTTTTGTGCTCCTGAGATGCTGCTTGGCCTGCTGTGTTCATCCAGCCTCACATTTTATTATCTAAGGTAGAATGGTTCTCAGGCCAAATTCTGCAAATTAAAGTATATCTGTTGGAGAAAACAGGAGAGATTATTCTTTCACGAGGAAGTTGTATTGCATTATACTAAACTTCTGATATAACAGGCTATGATTCAGAGTGGGAATGGAACTTTCAACAGATTAGAAAGGAAAGGTTTGGGGTAAAATGACAAAGAAGGGCTGGGACCCATCATGGGTCATAAAGGATGATGAGAAAGCCAGGTGCAAGGAAAGGAGGAGAAAGGAGAAAATACCATAAGTCAGAGCTACCCTAATATATGCCAACAATCTGTGGTCAGTAGGCTAACTCAGGAGAAGAGAAAATTATGCAAGAAAAAAAATTGACCACCTTCATCAAAATGTAGCCGGAAAATCCATAAAGTCAGTGTCCTCTGATGATGATTGGAGTGGCTTAGTGGTTCAGTGGTTAGCATTGCTGCCTCATAGCACCATGGACCAGGGTTTGATTCCAGCCTTGGCTGACTGTCTGTATGGAGTTTGCATTTCCTCCCTGCGTCGGTGTGGAGTTCTTCCGGGTGCTCCAGTTTCCACCCACAGTCCAAAAATTTTCAGGTTTGGTGGACTGGTCATGCTAAATTGCCCCCGGCTGACCAGGGATGTGCAGGGTAGGTGGATTAGCCATGGAAAATGTGGGAGTACAGGGATCAGGTAGGGTATTGGGACTGGGTGGGTTGCTCTTTGGAAAGATATTGTTCCTTCAAGATTTTCTTCATTGTTTGGTCATGCCTGGAAATGTACAGCAACTATCAATTTCTTGATTTCAAACAAATGAACTCTGCTTCAGTGAAAAAAAAGTCACAAATAATATTCAACATTGCTTGCTGATGATCTAACATCTCTATTCCTGATGTTATGATGAAGGAGGGGCCATTGATAAAGCAGCTAAAGTTGCTTGGCCCAAGAAAGAACACAACACAGAGGAACTCCTGCAGAAATTTCCTGGAGGTGTCTTCACTGATCCCAAACCACCACAACTATCTTCCTTTGTACCAGCTATGACTCCAACCAGCAGAAAGTTCTTTCTCTGATTCCCATTGACTCCAGTTTTGCTTGGGTGCTTACATGCTGCACTTAGCCAAATTCAATCTTGATGTCAAGAGTACTCACTCTCATCTGACCCGCCGGAAGAAACAAGCTATTTGGCTAATGACAAGGGGAGAGAAATAATAATGGACAAGGACAAGTCCACATGCCCATAACTTCAGTTTCAATAGTGGCAGCAAAATACAGCCCTTGGATGTGGGTACAATATGATGACAGCCCATTCCCTGGGACGCATCCCACACCAACATGATTGAACAAAAAAGGCCAAAGATAATTCACAGTGAAGAACACCAGGATCACTGGATGAACCTTATTAAGGATGAACCAGAAGCTAAGTCAGCAATAGAAGAAATAGGAGAACTCATGCAAAGTAGGGTGCTGCGAAGTTCAACCTCCCCACAAATTCATCCAATTGGCCGGTTTTAAAATTAATGCAGCATACAGATGCACAATTGATTAGAGGGTTTTAAAATAACCTAACCCCACAATTTGATACCCTTGATGTGATCCCTGGCATGATTTGTCATGGACTACACCCAGATCACAGGGTATATATGATTTTAGACATTGCTTGCTGGTTTTAGGCCACCCCTTTTGCCCCAGATTTGTCAAATATATTTGCCTTTGGAGACCAAAAACAATACCACTGACCCACATCCCCTAGTGGCTCAAGAATCGTACATCTAATGATCCACCAACTGATAAACACCATTCTGGAATCATTAGACCTGGCCCGTTATGAAATCGACACTTTACAGAGTAGAGCCAACCTCCTGATAAGATCTGAGACCAAACTGGGGCATTACAGAGCATTAACTGGTATCTTTGAGATGCTGTGAAGGACTGGATGCAGGATTAATCTGAAGAAGTCACAGATCAGATGGTCAGAGATAATGGGAACTGTAGATGCTGGAGAATCCAAGATAACAAAGTGTGAAGCTGGATGAACACAGCAGGCCAAGCATCATCTCAGGAGCACAAAACTGACATTTCAGGCCTCGACACATCAGAGAGGCTCTCTCTGATGATGGGTCTAGGCCCGAAACGTCAGCTTTTGTGCTCCTGAGATGCTGCTTGGCCTGCTGTGTTCATCCAGCTTCACACTTTGCTATCACAGATCAGATGGTCACTGGTCCAGTACCTAGAACATACAACGGGCTTCGGTCTATTTTAGACCATCCCTTTCCTACAATCACGAACACACCCTGACCCATAAATGCGAGCGGAGTCATGAAATTCACGGGTGCCTGTACAGCGTCTGATCAAGGGATGAATCACGGCTTGGAATTGATACCTGGAGATGGAATTACAAAAATACAGGTTAAGCAAGCAATAGTTTGTGCACTAACCCTCAGGTTGCCAAATATGGGTAGACCATTCCATTGCCACGGTAATAATATAATAACTAGTACACATGATCCTGACACAGTGGGATGGTGACCAGCGATGCCCGGCAGTCAAATTCCCCACGAAGAGGGTCACATCACCACAGGCCTCATGCACTGTGTGATCACACTGCGAGGTCAGGATTGGTGAGCAAGCCAGGCCAATCATCCACGGTACTGATCTGACTTCAGTGTAACTGTTAAACACAGACAAAACTAAGTATTAGATAGCATAAGAGCTCCATAAGAAGCAGTTCTGATTCCCCAGAGGCAGGCCCAAAAACATAGTAAGAAATATGGAGTCAGCCCCACTGAAGGAAAGGTGCATCACTGACAAATATGGGGGGTTGAAGAGTAGGAAGGCTATCAAATGAATGGGGAAAGTGGAGGAATTATTTGTTGGTAGGTCTACAAGAATACATACAAGTGCCAACATGAGAAAATGTAGGGAAACAAATGTAACCAGGAGCTCAGGAAGGGGAATATTCTGAGCTCAGAGCACTCATGAAGGATTTACCAGGCGATGGGTAAATGAGTTGGCATTTATATGTACAGTGATTACATCTTCAGGGTTGTGTACTAACTACGTAACAGCATGAGCAAAATGAGGATATACAACCTCTAAAGGGAGTTCACATCAAGCATAAAGAAAGAGTCCAATCATTGATGGAGGCAGCAAGGCTCCCAGAGCAGGCGGTTATCATAATCATTCAAGGCTCCCAGAAGAATTAACAGCCTGGTTCAGAAACGGATCAGTGAGCAGAACAGGTGGTGAAAAATGTGACTGAAACATTGATCCTAATTTCTTTCTTTCTCCCCCACTCAGATGTGGGCTTCGAATCTAGGCCAGCATTCAGTGCTCATCCCTAACTGCCCCTTAACTGAGTGGCATGCTAAGCCATTTCAGAGAGTACAATGCAGTGGGCGTCTGGTGTCACATGTAAGCAAGACCAGGTGAGGATGGCAGATTTCTTCCCTGAGGGAGATTAGTGAGCCAGGTGGTTTTTTTTTCAAGCAATGGTTTTATTCAGATTCTTAATTTCATATTTTCTTTAAAACTGAATTCAAATTCCACCATCTCCCATGGAAGGACTGAAACACAGGCCCTCAGAGCATCAGCTGAGTTTCTGGATTCATAGTCTAACAGTAGTACCTCTATTCAGCTCTCTCCACACCTCCACCCCTACCACCCCCAGATTAGTTTCATTGGTTCCAAAGAGGTCAATATTAAATGTTTGCATGAGGAAGCCCAATTGGAAGAGAGGCAAGAGTGGGTGAAGAAAGGTGCCTGAAAAAGCAGGGTGAAATAACGCCACAGAAGCTGGTATCCCATCACCAAATCTCCCTTGATTTCCATTTGGAAAGTCCTTGGTGCTGGTCCAGCTACCTCTTAGCCAGCTCTCCTGTGTGTCTGACACTCCTGCTGCAACTCATGTAACATCATTGGTAATCGCTTTGCAGTGGGAAACTGCTAACTATTGTCCAACATATTTGATCTGCCTAAAGAAATTTGCAGAAAAGGCTATTAAAGTCAGGCTTGCTAACCAACTGAAATGAAATGGTCCTTGGGAGACCCTACAAATTTGACTTCATTGCTCTCCTACCTAATAGCAGAAAGGAAAACATTTTGTCTCGTGCACGTGCCATTTTACACAAGATTAGAGTTGTTTCTAACATGGGACTACTCAGCATTTACTGTAACAAGAATTCTGACAGTTGATGTAATCCTGAAGTTGGGAATGTACCTCCAAATACATTTGCATCAAAAAAACGGTTCAGCAAAAAACCCAAAGAGAGAGAGCAAATCCACTGAAAATTGGCCTTCTCTTTTGTAGAAGATGGCACATAATAGAAGGAAGAAGAACATAACCCACAAAGAACAAGGATGCATTCACCTCCTAAAACCTTGGGAGAAGATGACTCTCTACATCATGTGATCCTCACATTCAAGAACATTGAAGGTGATGGCATCAGTCTGTTCCTTCTCAACTTGTGGCAAATCACCAGCCTGATATTTGACAGAAATGAGCAAGCTGCTTCCCACACCATAATGTTCCTATTCGAATGCTCATGCTTTCAAATGCCCAACGACAGCTGCCTTCTTTGCCTGGGCATCTCCAGGAGAAGAGGAAATAGCAAAACTACAGCCATGATGAAGAAGCCCTGTCATTTTATCAGACACATGCAGCCCCCAGCTCAGACACTGGGGATCGTCGTACATCTTTGAGGCTAGTTGAATTGATACCATAAAATTTACCTACCTGCAGTCAGACTGCCTGTCCCTTTAACTAGTTGTGCCACCCTCAAAGTGATCCAGGCAGTCCCCTTGAAGCCCTCACGCGAGCTTGTGGCACCACCTCCCTCAATCAAAACAAGATTGGCAACTTTATTTTGCAGCTGTAATGTTTAATGATGTCAAACACATTTACCAGAAGTTTGAGCTGAAAACAATAGTTTACAATTCAATGTGGCATTTATGATGTGTTGAATTAACACTGATTATGTGTTTATCATCAGCATATTTGAAATCATAATAAATTGAATATTTCACCTCATTTATTTGTGCAATATATTCTACAATTTCAACGTCCAGAATCTAGATTATTAAAACATTTCCATAAAAAATAATGGGAAGCTTTTAAAAACAAAACTCTCATAATGAAGATACAAGTAACCAAATTAATAACCAGCTATATATAAAGGTGACACACTGAAGTGAGCGAAGGCACACTTAATTAACTCAAAAATCAACCTGCTTAAAATTACAAAGGAGAATGCTACTATTTATAACATGTGCAAAGCAAGGAATTGTTTAACCCTGGAGAAAATGACTGCAGTGAGGAGCAAAAACCTTTTGAAACTGCAGTGGGGGCCTAAATATTCTACTGCATGCAGGGCTGAGACTCGATATTACAAAGAGCTCGTCACAACTACAAACATGTTTAGTGGAGAGCAGAGTTGAAATATAAGGGGAGCATAATCATTATGGAAAACACAAAGCTGATGAATTGATCAACTTTTCAAAGAGCATGATCACTGTGGAATGCACCAAACAGAAACTCATCGACTTACACTTGGAATTACAAATACTGCAACAGTTTTGGGCAGCTTAAAGTTAGATGATGCCTGAGCATCAGACATGAGTGCATAAACGTGCACAGCAAACGATGATTGGGCAGACAATCTCTCCATAGGCTACATACCTTGGGTGCATACTTGTACCATAAGCCTTTTGCCTCGTTTGCACCCTGAACGCCCTTGAATATGATGTTATAAATCTTGAAAATGATTTCTATTCCAAGTATTGCACCCCACATGTAATCTTCCATTCTCAGACATCTGCTTGTTTTCAGGATTTTGTTTCAGTTCCTAACTTCTAATAATTTATGAACAGACGTTTGCATCTTGCTCACATTTATTGGTCAGCTTGCTCCTTGTTCTGTTTATCAAAATAATTGAAACCGTGCTGATGAGATTATACCCCATGATCAAATGCTGATGCATTGAAGTGAATAAAGTAACACTGTATTGTTGTTTCAAAAACAAACTGCTGGAGAAACTCAGCAGGTCTGGCAGCATCTAGGAGAGAATGCAAAGATAACGTGTCGAGTCTGGTGACATTTCCCTCAAAACTGAGAGGGGTTTGGAAGACAGGGTATATATGCTGAAGATGGGTGGGGGCAGGGAGTGAGGGATGGGAGGTGTATTGCAGTGAGTGAATAGGTGGAGATGGCATCCAGAGGGAGAGATGGATGTGAGACAAACGGGTGGATAACGGGGTCAAGAAAAGCTGAGCACGGGGGCCAAAATAAAAATGGGTTAACTTTGCTAGATTAGTCACCGAGTCTACATTCCAGCTCCTGACTGGAGAAGACGTCACATTGTGAACAGTGAATACTGTACAGTGGGTTGAGTGAGGTGCAGCAAAATGACCATTTCACCTGCACGATGTGTCTGGGGCCTTGGATACTGAGGATGGAGGAAGTAAACAGACAGGTGTTATATCTTCTGTGGCTGATGTGAAGTTGCTGTGAGGCTGACAGAGGTGTTGGGAGTGGAAAAGGAGTGGACCAGGGTGTTCCCTACGAAACAGTCCCTGCAGAAAGGTGATGAGGGAGGGGAGGGGAATACACAGCATCTCGCTCGAGGTGGCAGAAATGACGGCTCATTATCCTTTGGATGTAGAGGCTAGTGGGGTGGTAAGCGAGGATGAGGGGGACCCTATCACTGCTGAGAGAGAGAAGAGAAGGTGTGCGGACCCAAGAGCAGGAAACGAGTCACACATGGATAAAGGGCCCTGTCAACCACGGTAGCGGGAAATCCTCGGTTGAGGAAAAAAAGGTAGACACTTCTGAGGGTCCCCTAAAATGAACACAACACCAGATGCAATGCCAACTGAGAAAGTGACAGAATGGGATGGGGACTTTTCAGGAAGTTGGGTGGGAGAATCTACAGTGAAGGTAAGAGGGAATCAGTGGGTTTGTAGTGGATATTGCAGGTCAGCCTATCCTCAGTAATGGAAACAGAGATCCCAAGGAATTGAAGGGAGGAGTGGAGATGGTGCAGGTGGGAGGTTAATCAGGATGGAAATTGGAATTATAATTTGATACATTTTGCCAAGTTCAAATTTTGGGAGAAGTAGCACCAATGATGTCATCGATGTAGAAGGACAAAGAGTTGTGGGGAGGTGCCAGAGTAGGATTGGAAGTAAGAATGTTCCACATACCCGACAAAGAGTCAGGCACAACTGGGGCCTATGTGGGTATGCCTGGCCACACCTTTGACCTGAAAGAAGAGAGAGGAGTTAAGGAATAAGCTGTCTAAAGGAAGGATGCTTTTGGCTAGGCATAGGAGGGTGGTGGTAGATGGGAGCAGTTCAGGCTTCTCACTTTCTTCAAATCATAAAGGTGTGGACTTGGATAGCTGTATAGGCCCCCAGTTGCGCTTGTTTCCATTCCTGGGAAATGATTATCTGCTTCTCCTCCACTTCCAGCACCTCCCACGCCCTCGCATCACCTCCCCATTAAGTGCAGAATGTATAACATGAGCATTTTTACCTCCTTCCTCCTCACAATCCAAGGTCCCAGAAACATATTCCAAGTGAAGCAACGATATATCTGCACTTCACTCAATCTAGTCTCCTGTATTCACTGCTCACAATGTGGTCTGCTCTACACTGGGAAGATGAAACGCAGGCTGATTGACTGCTTTGTGGAAAACCCATGTTCGATCCGCAAAAAATAGCTTTGAGCTTCCAGTTGCTTGCCACTTCACACACCGTATTCCCTGGACAATGTCTCTGACTTGGGCTTGCTGCAATGCTCCAGTAAATCGTGCCAGCTGAAAGATGAGCTTTTCATTATCTGCGTGGTTCTCTGCGGCCTTCAGAAATAGATAGAGGCCAATCATTTTGGAAACTGAGATACCTTCTTCTGTGTCTCTTGCCCAGCTCAAACTCTGTCATGACGGCTGCTTTCTGTGCAGTTAACCCATTTTCACTGACTAATCATTCCTGTTATCAGCTTTTCTTTCTCCCTGGTTCACCATTATCCACCTCTTCGAACAACAGACATGCAGACCATCTGTCTGGGTTTCAACTTCATCTACACATTCACTCTTCCACCATCCCTAGCTTCTACAACCCTCTGCCCTTCACATGCCCCCTCTGCGTGTGCTCCCATCCCCCAATCACCTGCCATCAGTATAATCGATATATACCAACTTTTCTAAACTAATATCTGTGGCATCAATGAGCTTGAAACATTACAACTGCTTTCTCTTGACAGACCGGCTGAACTGTGCAAGCAATTTCTGTTTTGTTTTAGATCATCAGCTTCCACAGTTTTTTTCTTTTATTATATAATTGTTTCAAATGTTTTTGATCCAACGGTGGAGCACAGTAGGTTTCCAAATCTTTAACTGAAATATCCACAGTTTAACCTTTGATGAAAATATCTAAATTCAGAAACATGCAAGGTTGCGAAGCAGATTTTTGATGTGATTTGGAACTTGATCTTGCCTTTAAAGTGGAAGTGATTCTTCATTGCTTCTCTTATGAAATGCTTTGACTGAAAGACAGTGCCATGCCATGTGTCCCACTGCAGCTTGAATCTGCATTTTACAAATTCAACAAACATCAAAACAGATTTAAGATATTCTGTTGGTGACTTGATGCTGAGGTCCATTGTTCAGACCTCATTGTATTTCTACATCTTTTAATGCAGACAGAAATTACTATTCTACATGAAAATCTGGGAATGTAGCCAAAATTTCACTTACATTTTTTATGGTCTGAGTCTTCCAAACCATGAAAAACTGACCACAAAGGAAGTCTCACACAGTTCCAAATTAAATGACTTTGGCAAATTTTAGAAGGTGTATCTAGTTCAAAAACATTTTGTATGACAAATTGAACGTCAGTGTTTATGTATGTTCCCGTCAATTTAAACAAGGTTAAAAACCATCAGCTTGCAATACAACATCACATGAATGTGAGAGATAATGGGAACTGCAGATGCTGGAGATTTCAGAGATAATGGGAACTGCAGATGCTGGAGATCACATGAATGTGGGTAGTTTGTGCTTTCCTTCACTACTCCGCAAAAAACTTTGTAAGATATATCCATGGCAGGAGCATGGTTTCTTGTGCTGTTCAGAAGAAAATATATTAATAACGTTTTAAGTAAGATTGCAAATGCTATGTTTAAGAAATATAATTTAAACAGCTTTGACAGTATATAGCAGATTGTACTTAGGCCATAAAACCAGAAGGAGATATTCTGCATGGAAGTACAGATCATTAAGCAAAATCATGAAGAAATCTGCCCGGACCTATCTTCAAAGCCAGGATTTTCCAAATTTAAACCAAGCTGTCAAAACCAAAAACTTGCTTGCTGAGGGCAGATTCCTGGTTTAGGATACTGGGATTTGAGCATGACAGCATGTTCTTTAGGGCCAGAGCTTTTGGGAGACAGGGTTGTAAAGCAAACCATTCAGCTGCAAAAAACTGGCCTAACAGCAACAAGCATTGAACCTCAACATTTTTGAGACGATATCATGGATACGAATGTGGAACAAGCTCTCAAGCTGGTTTTCCTTTTTTTTGATGATCGTTGGTAACATAATTGGGTGAATGACAAGCCAAGAGGTAAACACAATAGAGTCATAAGATTGTAAACAAAACTATCATTTCTTCAAAGCTTTGATATTATATAAGAAAGGTTTAAAGACCTCATGTGTGCCAAGTTAAGTCTTATTTCATTGCTCTCCTAACCGTTGTGCAATTCTTCAAAGATTCCACTGTGACCTCTGCCCAATCAATAGTTTTCTTCTCTGCTTCCCATAGTTCTGTCAGTCAGAAGCTTCATTATATCTATTTATCCTGCTTTTGCTCAAAAGGTTGTCAACTTCCTCACAATAGCTAGATCCGGGAGGGAACTGGCCACTGTCTTCTGCCAGCGTGGAACAGTCAATCATTGAGCATAGAAACAGGTGCTTCAGCCCATCAACAAACACCAAACTGCACTATTCGACATTTACCTGCACTTGGTCCATTGCCTGCCATGCCTGAGCAGAAGTGCTCATCCAGATGCTTCTTAAATGTTGTGTTGGAACCTACCTCCACCATCCTCTTCTAAACCACTTGTTCCTCACAAACATAGGCTCTCTGGCCTTCAACATGTCTGTTATGAGGAAGAGAGTCGCATGATCTCTTCTGTCTATGCCTTTCGTAATTCTGAATAGCTTAATCAGATCATCCTCTCAAGCCTCTTCTGCTCCATGGTAAACAAACTCAGCCTACCAAATCTCCTCATAACTGAGAATGCTCATCCCAGACAACATCCTGGTAAACCTCTGAGATAATGGGAACTGCAGATGCTGGAGAATCCAAGATAATGAAATGTGAGGCTGGATGAACACAGCAGGCCAAGCAGCATCTCAGGAGCACAAAAGCTGACGTTTCGGGCCTAGACCCTTCATCAGAGATGTCTCTCTGATGAAGGGTCTAGGCCTGAAACGTCAGCTTTTGTGCTCCTGAGATGCTGCTTGGCCTGCTGTGTTCATCCAGCTTCATACTTTATTATCCTGATAAACCTCTTCTGTATCTGCTACTGTGCATTGATATCCTTGAATGAAGAGCTCGATCATATAACTGCACAAAGAAGGACCAGTAGAAGGTCATTCAGGCCAGGTCTGCTCCAACATTTGATAAGATCATGCCTGAATGGAACTCAAATTCTCAGTCTGGTGAGCAGCTTGGAAAAGCATGAGAGCAATTAAAATAGTTAGGCTCAAGGCGGTCACAACAAATAAATAAAAAAAAGTTACCTGAAAACTGTGTGAGTATTTCTGGCAGATGCGATGGTCTTGCTATGTGAGGGGGCATTAACAATATTAAAGAGTATAATTTCAGTGTTCAGACAGATGCTGTTGATTGTGCTTCAAGAACCCTGGATTAACTTTTGGGACAGACTATTCATGCCTAAGGAACACCAACTGTTCAAATAAATTTCTCTTCAATGAATTCTTGTTGAAGAGAACTGTTGCATGCTTTTCATTGACTCACTATCCCCATGACATCATTTCCCTCCCTACAAACATGCTAAAGACCGGTCCCACATGCTGTGTGCAGAACGAAGATATGTAACATGCAGCACAGAACCTGTGGTTCAAATTTACATGTATGCATCATATTCTTCCTTGATGTGCATGTGAACAAGCCTCCACTCTGGCCCAGTCCATTATAAACTATGAGAGAATATTTTTAAAATGGGATGCAAACAGACTATTAAAATGACCACTGCAAATCATGTTGTTACCTTTAGCATTTAAACTTTAGGCATGCCAAGTCTTGAGCAAACACTTCAGTAAATATAGGCATTCACAACACAGAATTCACATATCCCTTGGTTCAAGGATGGATCATCACAAAAACGACGACAAGATTCCAGCTGGCCTACTTCATGATTTCACCATGAACTAAAAAAGGAACTTAGAAATCAATACATGTAACATAGGTGTGAATGGATCTGACCAACTGTCCACTCTATTATGACGGCTTCTCTCACGCAAAATAAATCTGGTAAAGTTCCAAGTGTTAAGCAACACAGAATGTGTAAATCAACACACAATCCAAGTAAGTGGTTAAAAATTACTTTGAACTTGTGAAATTCACACGATGAGGGACCAGGTCAAAAGACAGACAGCACCAGCTTATAGTCCAACACGTTTGTTTGAAATCACAAGTCTACATAGCGCTGCTCCTTCGTCAGGTGAAGGAGCAGTGTTGCTAAAGCTTGTGATTTCAAGTAAACCTATTGGACTATAACCTGGTGTCATGCGACCTCTGACCTTGTCCACCCCAGTCCAACACCAACACCTCCACGTCATGAGGGACCTAAGTGACATCTGCTTTAACATCAGCAAGAGGTTGTTTTGCAGGCACTAAGTTTCAAGAATAAGCACGATAATAAAAAAAAGTGGGAGATCCAAATAGAGTGGGGGGGGGAGGGAGAGCGAGAGAGAGCAAAACAGCAAGCGAGAGAATGACTCCCTCTAACTGTTCCAGTTTGAAGTTCAGTTGAGGAGTACCAATCTCCGAGAAATTTGACTACAAAGGAACCTCACAGCTTGCAGATGATTTGAGAAAAGTTTCACTTCAACATAAAAGTTTCAGTGAAGAGTTTATAGGCTTACTATGACAAGGATTGAGATAAAACAAATAAATTTAGGGTGGCATCATGGCTCAGTGGTTAGCACTGCTGCCTCATAGCAGCAGGGACCCAGGTTCGATTCTACCCCTCGGTGACTGTGCAAACTCCACACAGACATTCTCCCCTGTGTCTGCGTGGATTTGCTCAAGCTTCCTCCCACAGTCCAAAGATGTGCAGGCTAGGGGCACTGGCCACGCTAAATTGCCTGTAGTGTTCAGGGGTGTGTAGCTCAGGTGGGTTACAGGGGGATGAGTCTGGTGGGATACTCTGAGGGTCAGTGTGGACTTATTGGGCCGATTATTGGGCTGTAGCGATTCTATGATCTAATCTGCCTGCTTCAAGATGTATTACACACTTCTGAAACAGGTGAGACTTGAACTTCGGTCTTTTGCCTTGGAGGCAGGGGCACCACTGCCGCATCACATGAACCTTTACTGTGACAGTATAGTAGCTCCATCAGTAGTCAGTTCCATATGTCTTAAGACAAGCAAGTATTGTATTATTTATTCCTATCTGTCAGTGCAAACATAACTCACAAAAAGCTGGATTCTATTTTTTTTAAATTAAGGCGTGGACTTTGAGATGAGAAAACACTTACCTCTTACAGGACAAGTTCCAGTTCATGGGCAATAAAAAAAGATGTATATTCTGTGGCACATAATTATTGTTTATTGTGTAAATGCTCCAATCAAATTTTATTCAACAGCTTTTGAAGAACCATTTCCACATTCACTGTTTGCATTTCCCATACATTTCATATGTGTGAAACTCAATTAAATTAGGCGGCCATGAATCGCCTTTTCAAATGTGATGCTGGCTGTTCAAATTAAACTACATTTTCAGTCAGCATAAACGTTATTCTACATGATCAGCTTCATAAGTTGACCCACTTTCAAAGTTAGACATTTACAGCTGCCTGATTTGTTCTTTTCGATATTTTTTTTAAAAATAGAAGTGAGTACATTGTCAGCCCTGCAGTCCTCTAGCACAACTACTACATCAAAAAATTAAAAACGACAAAAGTCAAGCCTACCATATTGTACTCTGACTTCATTCAGCATACTGTGATGTTCAAAGTTTTGCAAAGATCTGTAGCTCAGATTGTCGATGAGGTTGTTGACTGGCTCTCCAAGCTGGCTTGTTTTCATTCAGAGCGTTTAGTTCGGGAGTGCTGCAGTGTGTCCAGGTCTATTTAAATAGTGAAATGTGAGGCTGGATGAACACAGCAGGCCAAGCAGCATCTCGGGAGCACAAAAGCTGACGTTTCGGGCCTAGACCCTTCATCAGAGAGGGAGATGGGGTGAGGGAACTGGAATAAATAGGGAGAGAGGGGGAGGCGGACCGAAGATGGAGAGAAAAGAAGATAGGTGGAGAGAGTATAGGTGGGGAGGTAGGGAGGGGACAGGTCAAGGAGGTGGGATGAGGTTAGTAGGTAGGAGATGGGGGTGCGGCTCGGGGTGGGAGGGAGGAAGAACAGGTTAGGGAGGCAGAGACAGGTTGGACTGGTTTTGGGATGCAGTGGGTGGAGGGGAAGAGCTGGGCTGGTTGTGCAGCTCTTCCCCTCCACCCACTGCATCCCAAAACCAGGCCAGCCTGTCTCTGCCTCCCTAACCTGTTCTTCCTCTCACCCATCCCTTCCTCCCACCGCAAGCCGCACCCCCATCTCCTACCTACTAACCTCATCCCACCTCCTTGACCTGTCCGTCTTCCCTGGACTGACCTATCCCCTTCTTACCTCCCCACCTATACTCTCTCCACCTATCTTCTTTACTCTCCATCTTCGGTCCGCCTCCCCCTCTCTCCCTATTTATTCCAGAACCCTCACCCCATCCCCCTCTCTGATGAAGGGTCTAGGCCAGAAACGTCAGCTTTTGTGCTCCCGAGATGCTGCTTGGCCTGCTGTGTTCATCCAGCCTCACATTTTATTATCTTGGAATCTCTAGCATCTGCAGTTCCCATTACCTCTATTTAAATAGTGTCCTGCTCTTTGTTGCTGTTTCCTCTATTCATGTGGCCACTGTTTCTTTGGCTTGTGGGATGTCAACTGATTGAATAAAGCTGTGACATCAAAGGATACCACAATCTTGTCATTGATGATTTTTTATGTTCTTGGGGGTATTGTGGAAATCTTGGGTTGAGTGGAGAGAATGGGGTGATCCGTTTACTCGGTGTTTCAATCTCTGTTGTAGGTACTTGCCCAATTTGTGTGACCGTGTGCCTGGTAGGGAAACAATGGGTCTGAGAGGGACACTATTTAAGCTGGCCAGGACACACTGATACACTCCAGAACTACACAGTAAAAAGAGGAAGAACACTTACATCAGGTTCTCACTTTAAACGGAAAACCCTGCAACTTCATCCACAGATCCGTACATAAAACAGACAACAACAGGAGGACACAGTACGTCCTAACACACCGGCCATGCTGCCCTACATCAGGAACATATCGGAACTGACAACAAAACTCCTAAGACCACAAGGAATCATGGTGGCCCACAAGCACTCTATGACAAACACTTGCAAGGACTAAAGGCCCCATTCCCACAGCATGCAGAACCAACGTGGTTTACAAAAATGCTCTGCAACAATTGCCACCAACATGACATCGGACAGACAGGAAGGAAACTAGCCATCAGAATACACGAACGTCAACTAGCAGCAAAACAGCACATCACACTCTACTTCATATCAGTACACTCAGACAATGAAGGCCATCAGTTTAACGGGGACAAGGTAACCAAAGCAGCCTAAGCCAAACATCGATACGCATGGGCATTCCGAGGCATGGTTCTCCACCCATACTTCAAATCAAACATATAGTATATATAGCATATACAGACCAACAGAGATCAAATCCGGAAATGACAATATTCACCATAACGGACCAGAAACATGGCCTCATCGGAGGCTCCACTGATGGTGTCACCGAAGAGTGATGAAACATCTGAACAAAAACGAGCCAATTTCGCAAGCAAGTCGACAATCTCATACTATGATGTCGTCCATTAGAGCCTGCCACTTTTACACCTTTAGTTACATCAATTCTTTCAATATTATTTCAAGCCCAGCACGGGGGAAAAAACGAGCCCTCGTGGGGAGTGCAGCCTCTCGTGAGGAAAAACTACAGTGGAACATCTTTAGCCATGGCCCGCAGAAGGGCTGATGTGCTGAACTGTTAACTTTCATCCTTTATTTTCCGACTTGATACTGTTATAAAGCAGAGGTTAATCCCTCCCCACTCTGAGAACTGAAACCAAAATACCCCAAGAGGGGGGCCTCAGCCTTTAATCTGTAAAAGGGTATGAAAAGTGGTGAACCTGCTTCTCAGCAACTTCCAGTGGTTAAATGAAATAAATGTCTGACATTCGCCCTAAAATCAACAAGTAACATTTTATTTATATAACTAACAGTGAGCAAATTAACTAAACTATTAACGAACCAAACAAACACCTACCCACCAACTATTCCCAAATAAAATAAGATTCTAATAGTATGCTGTTCCAACAACTACAAGTCCTACATATATAAAATAAAAACAAAATTGAACCTAGTCTCTCAAAATTACTGTCAGGTTACGTGTCTTCTGGAATGCCTTCTCCGTCAAATGATCTGCATCAATTCTTCTGCTGGGAATATTAATTAGCTGTGCCATTGGTATCTGTGATTTAGATAGTGCTTTCTCTAAGACATAGAGGAGACTGTGAGAGCCAGTGATTCTCTTGAGAGCTGAGGACAGCTAAATATGGCGGATGGCAGCTAGCTTTCTGGCTTTGTTCGACTGCCCACTTCTTTTACATCCTTGATGACATATCAATTCTTACAATACGATTGGTCCTGTGTTGTGAAAGCCATCAGATTTAAATTTAATTGGTTTTGGTATCAAAGTGCCTGGTTCGAATTGATTGGCTACATTCAAAGCGTCTTTTCTTGGTCCAAAAAAAAACTGCTGCTTGGCTTGCTAACCGCATGGCCTTTTGACGCAAAAATGTTTCAATTTGGGTGTTCTCCACTTACTTGCAAACTTTTGAGCTGCTCAGACATCCATTTTAATCTCTAGACATTGAAAAGCATATCGTCTTTTAAAAGGAGCTTGCAATACTTCCCCTCCCCAACCCCCAGCATTTTACAAATACCAAATTCTAACTTCCAGTCTCCCACTCCACAAGCACTTTACGCAATTTTGCAACAGTACTAAGAAAAGCTGTAATGTTGGACTTTGAGCTCATTTCATTATTTTTCAACTTTGTACCTTAGATTTTGTACCAAGGTTCCTTTGTACCTGAGATGGCAGTAGGAATAGCGACATTGTACCCTTTTCGTTGTACGCCTTCATATAAGTACTTGTGCCAATAAAACCTAGTTCTATTTCCTTAATTTCCCAACTATTTCCTCTGCCACCTCTTCCTTGTGTACACTCTCATCCCAACCAGCAGTCATTCATTGCAAAAACTGGAAAGATAAACGCATCCTATACTGATTTTTCCACCACTTTCTGCAAATATTTTTGAAAAAAACTGACATTCGTGCCGAGAAACAAGATGGTAAAGCTTTTCACCCTCTGTTGATGTATTCTTCGATTCACATATACACATTTTATATTCACGCATGTATTCAAATAGCTTATGCTCTTAAATATAATCATGGTTTACACTATCAATTTACTGTCCTGTGCTATCCTCATTTGCTCCATATAATCCAGACAAAAACGATGTGCAGATCTAGAGTAGATGACTTGACATCTAGTGTCCATTGCACACGTACTTTAAGCTGCTTGGATGACGAGTGGTCCAGGGTTCTCCACCAGGGCACGCACAGGTTAGTTTGTGCACAAGATAGAATTCAAAAGTCGAGCTGAGGTTTTGGTAGTTGGGCTAAGGGTCAGGCTGCCTGAGTTTGTACAGCAGTCGGGATGTGTGAAGATGATAGAGAGTGCATATGTTTTGTGGTAACGGTAACAGGTAAATACACTTGTCATTATTGAAGGAAACATGCCATAGTAATTTCAAATGAATGCAAACATGCAGTAGAATGTGAAAAATCAAAACGGTCTTGTCACACTTACACAGGTTTGTTAATTTTGAGAAAATGGCATCACACTAACTGACTCACCTTTGAAATAAATTGAGTGACATGAAACAGCAGAATTCATAGGAGTGATACAAACTCAAATCACAGTACAGACAAATCTCATCCATTTCAAGTATCCTTTGCTGCCGACAATCTCTTTCGTAATGCAGATGCGCGCAGTTTCATTCTTTCAGGTCTTAATTGTTGAAAAATGTTAAAAGAGGGAGGCTTTAAAATGTAAATTTTGTTTAATTATTTGGTGGAAGCAGAGACAATGAATGATTCAAAAAGGAAATTGGATGGGTACTTGAAGGAAATAAACTTGCAGCACGACAGCGATAAAGCAGGGAAATGGTCTGAGTGGATTGTTTCGCAGAAAGCTGTTTGGAGTTGCTGAATGGGAAGTGCTCCTGTTCCGTAATTGCTCACACATTTCAATCTTTTGACCCTCAGTTCATTTATCTTTCTGTATCTGATTTAGCAGTAAATTCTTCTACTCTCATTTACACTTCATCGTTGTCTTATTAATTTCAAATTCCTTCAGCCTAATCGACACTCCTCGGAAAACCAGACCAATCTCATGTCGACTGACATTCTGCTGCTTTTATTCTCCAATAGGAGAGAGCTCCACATTTCTGACAGAAGATTCTAATCAGGGCTTCTTTACAAATGTGGACCTCTACTTTTATTCAAGCAGTTCTCTCCTCCTGCAACACTGTCAAGGCAAGAAAAACCATGCCTCCTTCTCGTGGTAGTCTGTTACTCTATTTAGAAAAAGTCCAAAATCACAGACAGCCACTTTGACAGCTGCTGTCAAACGATAAGCACACGGGATAATGTTACAGATATGGGAAGATAGGTTGCGAGCTAAGGAGGCTGAGAAATTAAAGGTGCTAAATGGGAACAGTGTAGAGTGCCAGGGAGCGGGGCTGGCCAATTGGGTGGGAGGTAGGGTGCCAAGTGGGCAGGGTCGGAGGTTGCAAGTGGCAAGCAGAGCAGATGAACGATGCAGGCTTTAAGCTTGGTCAAACTTTGTGAGAGATACTTGGTCTATTGGGGGCAAGTCAGGGTTCATGGATAATGGGTCCAGAGGAGATTGTGGAGAGGAGATCAGGGAGCCCAGCTCAGACAAAGCGGGTAGTGAGTCCATAGCTGGCTAAAATGCTTTATTTCCTGATCTGGAACAAGCTACCTGGAGGTTACAAAAGGAAGAAGAGTGAGACGTTTGGGGAGCTGGATATTGGCGAAGGCCGTCAGGGGGTGGAGGTTGGCAGGCGGTAACCCTGAAAAAGGCAAACTGAGGGGCTGCGTCCCAGGTGCACAGAAGAAGATTAGATGGAAAGCAAAACGTAGGTGGGCCGAAGGAATGGTGGGAGGGAGTGGTTTTCAGGTGCACAGCAGTACAAGGATGTCAGGCCAGGGTCTGGTGAAGGTTTGAGTGTCAGAGATCTGTGTAAGGTTTAGTTGGAGGTTTGTGAGCTCAGTATGGGGTCTACTAAAAACAGATTCAGGGTTAGACTGTGCATTTACTTATGTAGCTGTTTACAAATAATAATGATCCTTAATTTAAGCCAAAACAGCTGTGGATGCTCTAAGTCAGAAACAAGGTCGAAGTTGCTGGAAAAGTTCAGTAGGTCTGGCAGCATCTGTGAAGGAGAAAACAAAGTTAACATTTTGAGTCTGGTGACGCTTCCTCAGAGGCTCACCGAACCCAAAACATTAACTCTGCATGATCCTTAATTTCATTGGAATCCTTCCATTTATAATGGAGAATGCAGGGAGGATTCCAGGATTAGACAGATGTGTCAGGCCTCTTCAGAATTTTGTACACTTCAATAAAATCACCTGTTATTGAATCAAAACACCAAGAGTACAGGTCTAACCTCTTCAAAATTTTCTTGTAAGACAACTCTCCAAAGAAGATGTTAACCAATGGGACTTCACTTTGCTGCCTCCTGCACAAGTACTCTCACTGGCTCCTTATATAGGTGGAACAAGATGTCCTTTGTTTTACACTCCATCCTTTTTGCAACAAAGCTGGATAGTCCTTTTTTCTTGCCTTGAATATTAATTGAACTTTGTGATTCATACACAAGAACACTGCAGCATTCTGTAATCTCTAGGTGTCAATAATACTACTCTATTCTTTCAATCAAAATGGATACACAGATTTTCCCATGTTGTAGTCCATCTATCACATTTTTGCTCAGAGCTGAAAATATCTTGCTCCTTATTTTATACCTGTAAAGAAGGTATGTCATCTTCAATCTTCGAGGTCCAAATCTTTCCAATATTGCAAATGAAAATGATAGTGTTAATACTGAGCTGTTAGATGTAATAAGCTCTGCAACTTAACAAAAAGGGCAGACCCGATTATAAATTTAGGATTTATGATACAAGAATTTGAAAAGAAGGATCAAATTTGGACAACAGAATTTTGATGATTTCTAAATTGCAAGATCTTACGCCATCTCCGCACCTTGAATGTAAACAAAGTGCTTGGTTTTTACTGAAAAAAAAATGAATAAAACATGTTGGGTTTGCATCAAAGAAATAAAAATTCTTCAAACAGTTAATTTTATTTTGTCTGATTCTGTATCACGCTGACACAAAATCTATTTAACGTGTTTTTAGGATTTTTTTTCTCCCCCCAAGAAAACACCTCTGGTAGTTTTGACAGCATTACTCAATCAGAATACACTGAGTTATGGTAAGTTGAGGGCAAATAGAGAGAATAACTCTCCAAGACGATAATATAATCCTAACTTACTTATTATCAAGACATTATGAGTGGTGCTTCACAAAAATACAGCAATTACATGAGCAAATGATACTTTCACATTGTTAAAATCTTTACCTCCTTCTGTAATTACATTGTTTGGGGATGTTTTCTTATTGACGCTTACATTTACGCAATTAGCACTCCGCACCAGCATCAAGCACTTGAGACAAAAATGCAATCTTAGACCAATGTGCCTCCTTGCTTCCCACAGTCATGTGATCTTCACCATCAGTTCACTAAAGACACTGTGGAAGCCAGACTGTACACTGTGACCTTCACAGCCTGTGCAAAGTGGTTCTACATAGTGACCCAATAACGAAACTTTCAAAACTACCCTATAAACATGATATTATGCCGATGTTAGGATGCTGGATTATTCTGAGAGCCCAAGAAATGACAAGAATGAAGACTTGGAATTCCAGGTCATTGACAGCAAGCAAAAGCCACAAACCACAACTGAACAAAATTTAAAGTTTGGACAAGTAACCTTCAATGTGTCAAAAGGGATTTGCAACATACCACTGCGCATTAAACCATTAAACACCGGACCCACCGATAAATGGTTTCTAACAAATCAAAGCAGTGATACATTTTGGAGACAGAACAGAATTTCACCTCTTTAGTTTGGAAGTTATTCAAACAACTCTCTGAACTAAAAATCGGAGTGTTTAAGAAAAATAAACCATGCCAAATGAGATAATCTTGACGCTAAAATGGATTTTGTGCAACTTTTCATCTAATTCTGGCATACTACTCATCACAGCCCACAATCAGTCAGACTCCTCAGAAAACTGTCAGTTGTACATTAAAGTTTCTGTCTAATACACACATTTCTTCATTCAACTGCACTTTCATTTCAGGTAAATTTTGTTATGGACCAGACCAAACCCCTTCAAAATATTTTAAGATCGTAGACTGGACTCTAACTTTTCCTACTTTAATGTTAAGTGTCTGCTCCTGATGCAGTGCGACTGGTCAAAATACTTAACATTAAGCAAAACACAATTATTTCAATTCGATAGTTAAAATCCACAGGAAGAGGTATTTAGAATAATTTTACTCTATTGGGAAACCTAACAGAATAATAGATCCGGTAACTATTATTAATTAACTGTTCCAGCATAGTAATATCGCACTAACAAAGCCCTTGGCAAAAAAAAAGAAATTTCAGACATTGATTCTCACATGCTGTTCTCCAATCCTGGAGGTAAAAACACCAAGAGAAAAATTAGAGTCTGTAGCAGCCAGGCGACATTCACTGAAGTTTCCAACTCTGTTGAGACCCCAATAGTTTCTGATCCAAACAAAAAAACAAAACCCAGGTTTTCTAATCTGTGAAAGCTGGCCACACCCATTCAGGCTGTTTCAAAAAAAAACTTCTTCCAAGCTGTTTACTCAAGGGTTATTAATTTGACAGCTCATTAACTCCTGTTCAACCTCTCTTAAAAGAAACTAGGACAAAATAACCTCTTAAAAAGTTACAGCATCATCACAACTTTAAATATTGCAACATGTTATGATTCATCTGAGGACCTAAGTGATTATAATGCTCTCTGAATAGCCTAGAGGTTCTTGAAATTTGCAAAAGAAGAAAGTATTTCTTGATATTAAATAAAACATCCTAGTTTACACTTCTACTGCATTACCCTTGATGAAAACAATATTAATCACAGCTCGACATAAAAACATGAACTCATGTTTTCTTCAAATGCTGCCAGTGCTGCTGAGCTTTTTCAGCAACTTCTGTTTTTCTTTCTGATTTACAGCATCTGCAGTTTTTTCCCCAATTTTTAATTTGTATTTAACTCACTGCCACATCTCTTCCAGGCATGCCCACCTTGAAGAATTTCTTCTCCTCTTTCCAATGGGATTTCTGTTACTATCTTTCTTCCAGTCTGCCAACAATAATTACACTGTCATTCCTGATGTTTGACCAAATATTTGCTAAAACCCATTTCCACAGACATATCACATTCCTCAAAGACTGACTTAGGCTCAGACCCGTCCCGCATGATTCCAACTGAAATTTCATCCCTCATGTTTTGAATCATCCCAGGATCACATATCTCCATGATGTTCAATGTTTCACAGACAGCTGCTCTCCCCGCATCCTGAGATCCACACTCAATGCCATGTGGTGCCACATGGACACTCTCAACATTTCTCTCCAAAACCATCGCAACACACTGGCTCAGGGCTGCACCACTCCGCAGTTCCACATCATCCTCTGGCTCATTCCTTGTGCTAACAATGGTTCTCTGGAACCTTCCTCTCCTCCCCTTCCCTCAGACTCCAGCCACTGCTCCAACCCCAACTCCTGTCAGGCATTCACTATCCCTCCTAATGTTCTGCACTCTGATGTTAAATGTTCTGTACTCAGCAAAGGCCTCAGCTTTATTCCTCTGCATCCCCACCTTCACAAATTTCAGGGACATTATGACGTTGAGCTCTTCTTCTGTCGTCTTGGCCCCTGTGCGCATTTCTTTGGGCAAGAGTCCTCTCCCCGTCCCAGCGACCCCTTCATCCAGTTCTAACACTCTCCTTCCACCTGGACCCCGTCCTCTGTCTTCTTATCTGCACTCGATCTGTCCATTGAGAGCTGTCAACATGATATTAGTCACCTAAAAACTTCTCTGCCCCCTCTCACCAAATGCAATCTATCTCCCTCCGAAATGACTGCACTCTATGCACTTAGATCTAACCTTGACTTTGTTGTTAATCCTACCAACAAGGGTGGTGTTGTTGTAGTCTGGTGCATGACCTCTACGCTGCAGAGGCTGATCACCAACTCTCAGATACCTCCTGCTATCTTCGCCTGGACCAGGACCACACTATGGCACATCAGGCCATTGCATCTACTAAAGTAATTGATCTCATTTGATCTGATGAACCCCTCCACCTCACTTCTTCCGAGCCAATAGTCCCCCAGCCCCATACAGCTCACTTCTACCTTCTCCTAAAATTCCACCAATAGGACTGTCTGGACAGACCCATTGTTTCAGCCTGCTCCTGCCCCACAGAACTCATCTCTTCCTACCTTGACTCAGTCTTCTCTCCCCGGTCCAGTGTCTCTCAACATACATCTGTGATTCCTCTGATGCTTAACATGAGTTTGAAAACTTCCAGTTTGCAGGTTCCAGGTGCTTCCTCTTTACTAGGGGCGTGCAATTCCTTTACATGTCCATCCCCCACCAGGGAGGGCCTTAGGGGTCTCCGCTTCCTCCTGGAGCAAAGACCTGAACCGTCGTCACCCACCACCATCCTCCTCCGCTTGACTGAGCTTGTCTTCACCCTCAACAACTTCTCTTTTAACTCCTCTCATTTCCCTCAGGTCAGAGGGGTTGCCATGGGTACCCACATGGGCCCCAGTTATGCCTGTCTCTTCATGGGGTACTTGGAACATTCCTTATTCCAGTCCTATTCTGGCACCCACCCACAACTCTTTCTCTGATATATCGATGATATCATCGGTGCTGCTTCACTCTCTTGCTCGGAATTGGAAAAGTTCAGAATTGGAAAAGTTCATCAAATTCACTTCCAATTTCCACCTTGTCCATCTCTGACTCCTCCCTTCCTCGAGATCTGTTTCCATTTCTGGGGATAAACTGGCCACTAATATCCATTACAAGCCCACTGACTCCCACAGTGATCTGGTCTATACATCCTAGCCCTGTTTCCTGTAAAAGACTCCAACTCATTCTCCAAGTTCCTCCATTTTCGTTGCATATGTTCAGTTGGAGCCAACTTCAACAAGGGAGCCTCCGAAATGTCCACCTACTTCCTCAACCAAGGACTTCCCAGCATTGATGTCGACAGGCCCCTCAACTGGGTCCAACCCATCTCCCGCACTTCTGTCCTTATCCCCTCTATTCGACCCCGCAATAGCGATCAGGTTCCCCTTGTCCTTAGCTACCATCCCACCAGCGTCCACATCCACAAGATCATCAGGTGTCATTTCCGCCACTTCCAGCGAGATGCCATCACCAGACAGATATTCCCCTCCCCTCCCTTGCCCGCCTTCTATAGGGACCGTTCCCTCAGGGACACCATGGTCCATATTTCCTTCATTCCCAACATTCCCCCCCCCCCCCCCCCACAGCCTCATGGCACTTTCCCTGCAACTGGCAAAGGTGCAAGACCTGCCCATTTACCTCCTCCCTCCTCAGTATACCTTCCAGATGAAGCAGCACTTGACCTGCACTTCCCACAATCTCGTCTACTGCATTTGCTGCACACAATGTGGTCTCCTCTCCTTTGGGGAAACAATTGGGTGACCACTTCACAGGAATCGATGTTCTGCTCGCAGAAAATTGACTTTGAACTATCTGTTGCCAGTTACTTTAACGCACCACCCTGCTCCCTGGCCAACATCTGTCTCTGGCTTGCTGCAGTGTTCCAAAGCTCAACACAAGCTGGAAGAAAAACACCTCATTTTCCGCTTGGGGACCCTGCAGCCCTCCAGACTCAAAATCAAGTTCAGTAATTTTAGGGGCTAAACTCTACCACGTCCTCACCCCTTAGCCCACAAACCAGGCCTTGTTATCATGTAGCCTGCTATTACCCATGACTCATTGATAGTCCCTGAACAGTCTCCATTAACAGCTATTCAGGCAGGTCGTTATCAACCCCTTTGTCGAGACAACTGCTCTTCTCTCTCGCTCTCACTCTGGGCTCTATTCTTTATCCTCGTGTTTATTCCCTATCGCCCTCCCTATTTTGTGCATATAAACCGACATTTTCTCAACTATCACCAGTTCTGAGGAAGGGTCACTGGACCTGAAATATTAACTCAGCTTTCCCCCACCCCCTCCCCCACAGATACTGCCAGACCTGCTAAGCTTTTTTTTCTGGCAACTTTCGATTTTGGTCTTAATCATAGCTCTGTCTCCATTGTAGAGATTATTTACAGTTTTGATGAGATTCAGGCTACATGATAAGTTCAAGAAAGGAGGCTTGCTTTATCGAAAAAAATGCAGTTCGTTTGTTGTTGAGTCTCCTCCTCCTCCTTTCACAATGAAAATACAAACAAAAACCAAGAATCTCAACTACAAAGACGGAGAAAAAGATGGTCCAGAAGTTCTGATGGCTAGATCATGATTTCTGAAGCACTGATGGGGGGGGGGGGGTGTTACACACAGAATAAGCTGAGAAATCATTATCATCAGAGCAGACTCCACGGAATTGCCCCAGGTCACGCAAGATTCTACTGGGCAATTCACCAAATCCTGGAACCATCCACAATTATACAGTTAGCTCTGCTATAACGCGCGTTTCTTCAACACGGACTGGCTCCAGTGCGACTGAAAAATTTAGACCGCTATTTGTGGAGTGCCAACACTGCTTCCCTGGAATTGCATCAGAGCAAATACAACTCCATTAATTTCAATCGCGCAGCTTCGCATGATTTTCCGATAATGCGAGATGGCTTGAGAACGGAGCTATCGCGCTGTATCAAAACCGACTGTAAATTAAGAAACAGGAGGGCTCCACTGAAGTTAGTTGAATAGTTACTAGACTCCCAAATACCCAGTCTAACTCTTGGGTATCTATTATACTGAGCACTAAACGTACCCCCTTCATTCCATAAAACACCTCCCCTGAAATAATTACAGTTCCCAGGTGTTGACGTGACACATCCAATCAGCACCAGAACCAAATGACCCCTGAAACTCACGAAACACATGTCATTTCCTCTCACTCTGGAGGACATTATTTACTCCCTCAGCTCCTGCACCCCGAACCCACCACCACCACAACCCGACCCCTCCCCGCAACCAGGAGTTCACGTCCCCAGGTGAAGGAACACTGATTGCGATCTGTCAGAAAGGAAGAGCTTTCCGTGATGTAAAAAATAGTGCAAACTGGCAAATGATTATTCCTTGAAAAATCTGGCCCATGATTTAAAATGAAAGCCTGCAGCTTGAGCAATTAATTTACATTGTTCCGAGTAAGTACAAACTTGTGCATATGTAGATTCAGATTTCATCAAAAGGATTTTCTGCCTCTAACTGCTTTAGCCATGCACTCCAGTCATTGGTCACAAAAATATCCATCTCCACACTGCACCAGTGTCAATTTGCATTGATAACAAAACCTGGAGAACTACAATGAAGGATAGCACAGTGTTAGTCAAACAACCTCTCCCCACAATGTTCCATCTTCAAAATGTTTTCTCATTTATACACGGAAGTCATCAAAAACATAAGAATGCCCTAATAGCTTCTCTGGAACTGTTTTTGGCAGCATTCTAGGAGATTCATTTGCGAGGACTCCTCCATGGCTGTTTTGAATAATTTAACATTTTAAATTGAAATTTCAATGGGCATTACAACCTAAACACGATGCTCAAGTAGTCAATGAAACTAGCTTCAAAAGCCAGACTTTCAAACACTTTTCCTGGATATTTGTAAGAAAAGAATGAAATGACGATTATCAATGTTTCAAAACTGAATTTAACCCCCAAATGCATACATTTGATTGCAATTCTGCCAGCACGACGTTTTAAAATAAATACATTTTTGTGTGAAAGAATGATGGAGGTGACCACAACTGCTCATCTTGCGTAAACCAAACCATCTTTACTGGGGAGTAGCAGCATTGCCACGGAATGGCCACTATTCTCACTCGGGGATATTCACATAAGTTTATTGTAAAATTTGAGACAAATCTCCACAGGAGAATGGAGGAGCATAGACCTCACCTATCCATCACCAAACTCGCTGATGAAAGCTAATCATCAAAAATCTGTAACAATTGTCCGGCAAAGCGGGGTAATGACTGCCTTAAGGACTCAAAAAAAATAAGGCTCACCAGGACTCAATGACCCTTTGCATTTGTGACGCCTGGAAAGCCATATTCCTATCAATATTTCAATATCGGGACAGCAGGTTTATTGTTGATCAGTATTTTAAGCTTTTTTTCAACAAAATTTGTTGTAGGTAATTTTTTTTAAGTATTTGTACAAAATAACCATGAACCCTGACAAAAAAAATCAAATCTCTGCAGTTGAGATTAAACTTGAAATATGGCAAGTGTGTGTCATCAGAAATGAACACAGGACCATAATATCTAAGTTGGCACAGTAATAGGCCCATTGATCTCCTTTATCTCCCTTGTATCTCAGAATCTAATTTGATTACATTCTACAAAACAGGTTTTTTTTGATCATTTATTTCAATTGCAATCATTGTTTCAAAATGGCATGCTGATTGGAGCAAAAGGTAAGCAAGATATCTGCTCTTTCACTTTGTGCATTTTTAGATCACAGACAAGTGGATCAGTAAACCTAAGAAAAGCATATTGGAAATATGCCCGCTGACAGACATCATCTATATAACACAACTGTTTTGTCATTTCTGGACTTTTGAAGTTCGCTGTTACATTGGAATTGGAATGAACCAGCAACATTTTCTTTGAGTAGATTTAGCGTAGAAAATACATTAAAGCTGCTTCAGATGTAATGAAATGAACGGAAGCCTACTTAAATAGGAAGCTACCAAAATGCATGGCTAAAAACTTTCTGAAAGGCAGATTTTATGAGATTATTTTAAAAAGGCATAAATGAGACGAGAAATGTTTGAAGTTGCAAACGTTCCACAACATGAAGCCGAGGTATTTGAAACATGGCTACAAACAGCATGCAACATGATGGCTCAGTGGTTCACACTACGACTTCACAGCATCAGGGACCCAGGTTTGATTCCAGCCTTGGGTGACTGTCAGTGTGGAGTTTGCACGTTGTCGCTGTGTCTATGTTGGCTTTCTTCCAGGTGGTTTAATTTTGCAGTCCGAAGATGTGTAGGTTAGATGGATTGGCCACATGAAGTTGTCTCGGAGCGTCTGGGGATGTGCAAGTTATGTGGATTAGCCACGGTAATGTAGGGATAGGATGAGGGTGGGATGCTCAAAAGGGTCGGTGCAGACTCTTTGGGCTGAATGGTCTCTTTCTAATCTGTAAGGATTCCATGCGGTGGGATCCATGTGGCCCGAATAAAAATGCAAGGACTACCAAGAATGAAGCAATGGGATTGCAGATTTAAATAAGACTAAACCATGGAGGGATTTAAATGAGAATTTAAACATTGCTGTCTCAGAGAGGTTTGCTGCACCAGCACACATTGAGGACAAATAGCTTCAATAATACAGGGCAACAAACAGACAACATTTTTTAAATGAACTGAATGTTAGGAGGATGATAGTCACCGGAGAATCATTGAAATAGTTGAACATTGAGGTGAAAGGCCTGATTGAAGGCTTCAGTTGAAGATGAGCTTTGTGAGGGACAGAGGAGGGCCGCACTGCAGTGGTGCACAATTTACAAATATACCGCAGCAACTCACAAAGAGCCCTTCCCTCCAAACCTGTAACCACTACCATCTGGGAGAACAGGAACAGCAGTTGAATGGGAATGCCCCCATCTGAAAGTTCGTCCTGAAGATGTGCAGCACACTGACTTGGAAATATACTGCTGCATCTTCACTCCCACTGCATCAAAATTCATCATCCATTGACACTGGCTGGCAGACATACACCAGAAGAAATGCAGTGATTCAAGAAAATGACTCATCCCACCTTAAAAGCAATTAGGGAAGGCAATAAATGTTGAACCAAGTCCAATGTACAAAGAGACATTTTAGAAAAAGGCAAGTCGATGTAGATTAGAGATGAGGCTAGTGACAACAGCTTTGGTCTGCTCTGCTCAATGTCCAAAAAAGCTGCAGTGTTCTTTTCCTCCAGGACAGTACTCACACTGCTCAATAATTTTATTGTTAAATCAGTTTTGTCTCAATGTAACTCTGTACCTGTGAGACTGGAGAGAAATCTCATTGAGAATACACCCAGCACTCATGTAGACCACTAACCATGTAAATGGAAAGTATGTAAAAACAAAAATCAAAGATTCTTGTTCAAATGAACAAAATGGTCAAATCACGAGGGAGGCAAGAGGAATTGTTTATGTCAATAAGACAATGTAACATAGGCCTACATCTTAGCTGGTCTGGAATCCCTATTTCCCTCTTAGATCTGAAAAATAGTACTGAAATGTCACAAAAAGGTGTCCAGAAATTGAAGCATTTTATGTTGCACATGCATCACAACTAAAACATAAGAAACAAACTTGGAGTAATAAATGAAAGACATAATTTTATCCAAATTGAGAAGAAATGCCAGTGAATCAAGAATGAGTGTTAATTGTACTTGCTGCATCTCCATGCCAATTATGGCCCAGCCAATGAGTAGATGCAGGCAGTACATTTGACGCTTATCCCCAATCCTCTGACCAGGCAGTCATATTTTGATTGATCGGGGCATCAACATGGAGTTGTAAAGTTTAGCTGTCAAACATGACCCTTTTGTTTTGAACAAAAAAAAACTTACAATGCATGTCCAAATTCCTTTGCCTAAATAAAAAAGTTACCCACATACCTCCCCACACTATTATGAGCATGACTTGCAATGCAGGATCCAAGCCAAAAGAGACATTGCAGCAAGGCACCCAAGCTGCAGAATTTTCACATAAGCCATACCTCTTTTTTTTAAAATGGCACTCTTCTTCACTTCCAGGAATATGGCAAACGAAAAGATCCCAAAGCCTCTTTGACAAGGTACTGTGGGATATTGAGCATGAAAGGTGGGGTGTATAATGGTGGGTATGGTGGGATAGCAGAGAACTGAATCAGGCAGCATTATGGCTGCAAGTAGATCAGGTGGAATGGGCGGCATCCAAAGGTAGTGAGACGATAGGCTGGATTGTGGGATGTTGGAGAAGTTGGGTGATGGAGGTCAAATCAGATCAGTTTAAGGGTGGTCAGGCATCGAAGGGTGGTGGGCCATCAGGGGTTCACTGAGAAGAATTGGGAAGCGTCTAATGTGGAGTCATGAAGCGAAAAGAAAATATCAGTTTTGCAGTTACACTGCAGATGGATAAAGTACTTGAAATTTTCCTGCGTAACTAGTAAGCTACATGATACAGAACGCCCTGAAGTCACTAGAAAAAAAAGTCTGCAATTCTAATTTTGAGTCAGAGGGTGCCAGATGCAAGGCATCTCACTGGAATCCTGAGCTGATTGTGAAATCTGACCTATCCCCTCCCTACCTCCACACCTACACCCTCTCCACCTATCTTCTTTACTCTCCATCTTCGGTCCGCCTCCCCCTCTCTCCCTATTTATTCCAGTTCCCTCCCCCCATCCCCCTCTCTGATGAAGGGTCCAGGCCCGAAACGTCAGCTTTTGTGCTCCTGAGATGCTGCTTGGCCTGCTGTGTTCATCCAGCCTCACATTTTATTGTCTTGGAATCTCCAGCATCTGCAGTTCCCATTATCTCTGATACTATTTTAACCTCACTGCGAAGCCTCTTCCAGGGATGCCTAACCTGAAGAAGTTACCCTCCTCCCTCCGGACCAACCTCAGGGAATCTCTCTCCCATTGCACCCACCTCCTTGACCTGTCCGTCTTCCCTGGACTGACCTATCCCCTCCCTACCTCCACACCTACACCCTCTCCACCTATCTTCTTTACTCTCCATCTTCGGTCCGCCTCCCCCTCTCTCCCTATTTATTCCAGTTCCCTCCCCCCATCCCCCTCTCTGATGAAGGGTCCAGGCCCGAAACGTCAGCTTTTGTGCTCCTGAGATGCTGCTTGGCCTGCTGTGTTCATCCAGCCTCACATTTTATTGTCGTGAAATCTCCATGTTGTCACTGCACCATGGGTTCCAACGGTTTCCAGTGCACAACTTTCGGAATGTCAGACATCTGACTATTCCAGTACAAGATGATCTCGGCCTGAGGAAGGGTGTGGAAGAGCTGCTAAAATGCATCTCAAAACTGCAGCATGAAAATCCCACATACCTCATCACATCTGTCACATTCTATTACAATCTTAAGATAATGCGCAATTCTCATTTGGACAGAAACGGACAAGCACATTACAGATTCTACTGGTCCCCGACTACAAAGCAACTTTCTGTGAATGACCTCTAGCACGTACATTTTTAAACTGAAGTTTTAGAGAGGGTGAAATTCATTCAGATTAAGTATAACATTCCATGTTTAGGAGCCGAAAATAATAAGTTGCAACCTTCAAAGAGACTCCAGAATTACAGCAGGATAAAACGTGTTTGACATTAAGCCTTACAATATGACACTTTGTTTGATTTTGAATCAGAACTGTATCAGTAGCCTACATCAGGCGAATCTTATAGGGCTCTGTCAAGATTTGTGGCAGAATATAACTGGCTTTGATGAAGTTAGACATGAGAACACTTGACACAGAAATGACAGCACCTACTCCAGCTCACTACTTGCTCCAAAGATCCTGCAAGTTGGACTGTGGGCATCAACATTGCAGGGCATACTTCAAAGGGCACAAATCACACACTGTACCTTCAGGCTCCTCAATCCTTTCATGTTGCACAGACCCACTCCAAGTGTACCTGTCATGTATCGCCTTGCTTTGTGCACATTTTTCCCACGACCAAGCTCAACTACTTCTGTCTTTCCGTGTCATTTAACGCATACAGAAAGACAGGAGGCTTGCCATTGTTCACAGCTTGCCCAAGTCAAGAGAGATAGCCTTCACTCAGTGGCACCTGGCACAATAAGTCAAGTACAGCCTTTGATACCAGTCCAGGGGTTTGGACATGGTCAGGCAGCCACTTAGGGTGGTCAGAATCAGCACAATCTCCGCATAAAAGGGGTGAGGAGCCGAATATCAGACAGCCCACCATCTGCCTTGACTCTTTCTGCCCTTGCTGTGTTGTGGGTCAAAGTAGGTGGCACAGTTATTTTTTGGAAAAAAAAATGCAAGGTTAATGGTGACAGATGTTAATGTGAAACAGAGAGTGAGGGAAAATGTAACAGACAACAGTGAGACTGGTGGACCATGAGCATTTGAAGAAGGTGGGTGCAGTTGCACAAGCAGGGCGAGTGTGAGGTATCAGAGTGAAGATGGTGACATTGACACTATTGGAGTGGACTCGGACACTGACCTTCTTCCATAGATCCCTCAAAGTTGCAGCCCAAGTTGACAGGGATGTAAAGAAGGCGTATGGTGTGTTAGCTTTCATTGGCAGGGGAATTGAGTTTAAGAGCTGTGAGGTTATGCTGCAGCTCTATAAAACTCTGGTTAGACCACACTTGGAAGATTGTGTTCAGTTCTGGTTGCCTCATTCTAGGAAAGATGTGAAAGTTTTAAAGAGGGTGAGAGGAGATTTACCAAGATGTTGTCTAGACTAAAGAGCAGGTCTTATGAGGAAAGGTTGAGGCAGCTTGGGTGTTTTCATTGGAGTGTAGAAGGAGGAGAGGTGACTTGATACAGGTATACAAGATGATGAAGCGTAGATAGAGTGGATAGTCATAAACTTTTTCCTCAAGGCGGAAATGACAATTATGAGGGGACATAATTTTATGGTGATTGGAGGAAAGTATAGGGGAGATGTCAGAATTAGGTTCTTCAGAGAGAGAGTGGTGACGTGGGGAATGCGTTGCCAGCACTGGTAGTGGAGTCAGATACTTGACGGCTGTAGAAGATGGCGTGAGCTGAAGACTTGGTGATCAGTTGCTGGATGGCCAAGATGGCAGTGTTCGGGCTCCTGAGGACATCAACTCTAGGCCAGCCGCATCCTCCTCCTTCTGTCCTTTCTCAACCATCCTCTGACGCCATGAGAAAGCCAGAGCAGTGCTCGACAGGTTGTCTGCTGCAGTGGCGGTGGCGCCAGTGCCTGGAGCAAGGACACCTGGCTGTGGTAGGCCCGGGGCATGGAATCAGCAGGTCATTGGCTGTGGTGGCGATGGTGCCTGGTGTGAGGCCACCTGGCTGGAACAGACCTGAAGCACGGGGACACCGTGAGGCTGGGCATACATTGCAGAAGCCCTGGAGATGTTTTTGAAGACCTCTTGTAAAGAAGATGAACTCTTTGTGTAATTGCTTATCTTCCTGGAACTCAAAATGGGGCTGGATTGTGGCGACAACTTTTTCACTGCATCTTTCGAGATATGTGACAATAAATAAACAAATGGCTCAATTCCAGAATAATCTGGCAGTGGTGAGTTGTTCCAGGAATATCATATGGTAGGACAAGATTAAAATTAAGTAGGAGGGATGCTCTGTGAGGGGGGTTGGGGGTTCACTAATGAGGCGAATTCTTACGGACTAACACCCGACATAAAAAAATTCTGCAAATTGATCTCAGCCAGGAGACTTGCGGTTAAAGCCAAAATAATATCGATACAGTAAGTACTACAGTTTCAACAAATGCTTCTGTTCAGAACAGGGAGAGGAGTGTGACAGAGAGACAGAAAGGTAGGAAAGCTATATATTCCTCACATGTAGCCCACATCATTTTTTTGATCCTGGAGAATTGTAGTCTCCTCACAGTCTGTTAAAACGTTGCAGCCTGCAAGTTTTCAAAAACAACAATTTATTCATACAAACTCATCTGAATAATCTTGAGGGAAGAATGAGCTCCTGTCTATACAGGGCATTTGAGTTACAACTATTTCAGCTATAAACTACGCTCAGTTAAATGATTTATGATCCCCTTATTTCTTACTATAATTGCGATTTGTGATCAGAATTTCAAATGAAAAATGAGCCACATCCAAAACTGAATGTCAAGAGCTGAAAGTCAGAAAAATTCTAACCAGAACTATTTTCTAAATAGATTTTGAGTAAACAGTTTTGTGCCGAAAAAGAGGTCTCTCACCTGATGCAATGCAAGTTTACGTGTAAAACACAGTATTTGAAGGAACCAAAGTTTAAATCTACATCTTCAGTTTCTGCATTCCAAAATATAGGGCAGTACATCTAACAGCCACGACCATGAAGAGTTCCAGGATGTGGCAGTGTCTTTGTTATGGGGGAAAAGACACTTCTGTGATATATCTGCAGCAGTACACCTTTGGGGTTTCCTTCAGTATGACTGCCAGCAGGTTGTGCCAAATGGAGCATCTCAAAAGCCAGTCATCTTTTCTTGTCTTATCGCTTACTGATTGGTGCAAAGAAGTTTAAAGCCGCAGCACAAATGCCTTTGAAAGTACCATATACCACCTAGAAGCAGGTTGTTCATTATACTCTATATATTGCAGAAAAAAAATCATTATTTAAATGCAAATTTGCTTCTCTTCTTGCTGATTACCAAACGTGTTGACAAATATACCTTAAACAGAACTTTTTTAAAAAATAGATGAAGTAACATTGCATTTTGCTGAAACACTGATCGTTAATCCTTGTTCCACACTTTCTTTCCTGCAAAGGTAAATGATGAGCGTGGAGATAATTTTATTCAAGTCAATATGTAGTTGTACAGTGCTAACCTGACAAAACACTTATAAATGCATCCTAAATTTGATCGCAACAGCTTTATACATGTTGCAACAGTGCAATGCTATTTAGTATGTACTATCAGTAACACTACACATGTCAGATATCGTTCAGAACTTTTTATACACTTAATTATTTTATTTAGAACTAATTGTGCACTTTTTAAACAGTTTTGACTTTTTTGTATTCACATCTGAATACAGCAATGCAGGTTGAGAGATTCAGTCAAAAACTGAAAATGACACGAAGGAGCATTGCAATGGTTTTAACATGTCAGGGTGCATTTCAACTCAATTTTACTGTACTTTGGAATTGAAGGACATTGATTTTTATCACCTACTGAATCTGACATTCATACTGTATATAGCTAATATGATTCCAGGGAGCTCCCCAAATGAAAAATGCATGTAATAAATCAACAGTTATGTAATCACATTCAACTTTTCCACACCATGTGCACGAGCACTGTGAAAACAGCACTGCAAGATAAAACAAGGTACAGAGTACAGCAGCTGTACATTGCTGGTTGATTTTATGATGAATGCTTCCCTTTTCAAATGAGCGCAATCCTTTCTACAGGCCAACGACCAGGTATACAGAGGGTGAAACGATTGAATGTTTGCTGGGGAGGATACTGCTGACAGAGAAATTTTAATTATACAGGGGAGGCGACGGCCTGGTGATATTATTGCCGGACTGTTAAATCTAGAGACCCAGATAGTTTTCTGGGGACCTGGGTTCAAACCCTGCCACAGCAGATGGTAAAATTTGAATTCAAGAAAGCCAACTGGAATTAAGAGTCCAAATGATAACCATGAACCCATTGCTGATTGCCAGGAATAATCCATCTGTTCCATTAACGTCCTTTAGGGAAGCAAACAGCATCCTGACTTGGTCAGGCCCGCAACATGACTCCAGACCCACAGCAATATGATTGACTGTTAACTGCCCGCTGTAATTAAGGATGGACAATAAATGCTGGACAAGCCAGCGATGCCCACATCCCTGTGAATTAATTTTTAAAAAGCAGATCATTTTGAAGGTCAAAAAATAGATTTGCTTTATTGGTGATGAACTGCATCCATAGACTTCCTCCTTAAGTTGGGCCAGTCTGCTCATAACTTCTACTTCATTTTAAAATGTTAATGCATAAAGGGACAAATGCAATGACTGAGTCTGGAGATATTCCTGTTGGTTCCAGCAATTTCCTCTTAGGTTTTTCCTGACAATACATACGTTTTAAATAAAATAAATTTATCCTAACCCCTTTTCTCCTGTCCATTGAAGTACATCAATTAATTAGACTGATTTGCAAACTGCAATACTTTACTCCACATTCCATGATGACCACATCTTTCAATGCACAAAATAAACAAATTTGACTCAGGTGAAATTTCCAGCTAATTCACTGAAAACTTGGTGCTCTAGCTGAGAATGATATTAGTTGCGTGTAGCGCAGCATTAAGGTGGCTATCCAAAGGGGTGAAACAAAATATTTTAAAAAAGGACCTGTTTTATTCCGTTCACCATTGCCAATCAGTAACAACAGTACACACCATCTGCAAGACACGCTGCAGGAGTGCTCCCAAGACTCTTTAAAAAGCATCTTCCAAGTCCAAGACCACTTCCAACCTGAAGGCCAAGGACAGCAGACACAAGGGAACACCACCACCTGAAGCTCTGCTCCAAGCCACGTATCAACCTGACTTGGAAAATACATTGTTATTCCTCTAGTGTCAAAATTTTGAAACACTCTCTGAAATGGCATTGAGATTCTACCTATAGCGCATGGATTGCTGCAGTCCAAGAGGCAGCTCACCACCACTTTCTCAAGGGCAGCTAAGAATGGGCAGTAAATGTCCACACCTAATGAAAGAATTTGGAAAAAAAAATGTTCTGAGCACAACCCTAAAGCTTAATAGGACCTCATTGCATAGCAAATGCTGCAGGACCTGTGTTTTTTTTTAAGTAAATAGAGGAAAAGAAACCGTTTTAATGCTATAAAGTGCTTGGAACTAAATAATTCGAGAAATATGTTTCCATCTTAAAATCTATGAAAATCAAGCGTCAGAAGATTTTTGGATGAAAATATCGTAGAAAATGTAGAAATAGCACAGCTGCAAACAGGAGGCCAGAACTCAGCAAGGAGATCACTCGGTGTTAAGAAGCTACTGAATATTAATGGACAGTATTCATGTGATTCTTCCACTAATTTATTACAAAAAAACCCTGAAAATTTACAGGGTACTTGCCTTGGTTTCCATCCATCTTTTGCCTGTGGTAAATATGACGATACCTACTTGCTACTCACAGGCCTCGAAATGATTTAATGATGGATTATGATACATAAGAAGTCTGAAGAAAAATGGTGGTTACCAAACCTCTACAAATTAGCTTTAAAACAAAACGATGAAAATGAAACAATCACTGCAATTTTGTCCACTTAAAAACTACAATACCGGCGGCATCATCTTTGACCCTTAACGTAAAGCCTCTCCTTCTGTGTCCTGTTGGGTGAGGGCATTACGGTCATTGGCTGCAATTTTAGTTTCAGGCACAACACCGACATGAACCACAAAGTTTAATTGGCACAAGATGAGTCGTGAGAGACTTCACATGAATGTATATATGTCTTGCACTCCATTACTGATGATACATAATGTGGAATTGATTATTGCCCAAATGTGGAACACGGACATGTGAGCTTGTATCAGACCTCACCGTAGTGGCAGTGATGATGAAGCTCAATTTTAACTTTCACATTCTTAAGAGAACTCTACATTAGCAAAGGCAATGCAATGGACCAAACTGGGTCGATGACAACACATGACAGCAGCAATCAAATGGCTTTAACTGGTCACCATTTGGATAACTGGTTGGCTGAGTTATCCCTTTTTAATTCTTCTCAGCTAGTGCAGTAGCTTGAAATAAATCTAGGAAGGGGTGGCAGGGGGATGATGTAGGTACTGTATTAAATTATAGCATAATTATATAAATGACTTATGGTTAAAAATAATTGTTGAGTATGATTTCAAATTTTGAAAATCTCGTCAGTTGAAGGAAACACAAGGCGATATGGCAGGGCAGCAACACAGCATTTACGTCAATGTGGGAAGAAGTGGACACACCTGTGTGATCCACAGAAATCACATCTCCATTATGCATCAATAGCTTGAGAAACTTTAGCTCAAATTTACTGAGTTTAGACACCGCAATGCGTCAGTGGGAGATAAAGTAAGCTCAGCACTTTGCTTATGTTTTGCACTTGAGTTGTCTCCTGTGGCCAGGGGAAAAGACAGGTGTGATGAAGGGTTAGGCAGTTTGGAAACCTAGAAGGTAGGACTGAAGAAATTTCATTCCGCACAATTGCATGAGGCTCTTGCAACCTGTGTGAACAAGAGCTGGGATTTCAGCATGAGCAGTAAACTGATCAAAGTCTTGTGGTAGAGGCTCTTTGAAGTTGGACCTAAATTGAAAGCCACAGTGGTGAGGAACAGTTGCAGCCGAAAGTTAAAAAACGGCGAGAGTCCGAAAAACTGAGTTACTTACCTGGTGCCATGGTTGGGGACATCTTACAGCTGCAGAGGAGCTTGCAGAAAGAGCAGAAGTGTCAGTTATCATGGTCCACATAGTTACTAATGAGAGGTCAGATTAAGAAATAAGTTCTGCTCCGGGAATAAGTCAGTAAGGGTAAAATTAAAAAGCAAAACCACAAATAACTTCTGGTTTATCATCTGAGCCATGAAGTATTTGCCTCGAGTAAATAGGTCACACAGAGTGAAATAGACTGCTGAAAAAGATGGTATGACAGAGATAAATCAATTTAAATTTCATGCAGCGCAGACAACTCTACTGGGGAGAAAAACAAGTTGTACTGCTGGGAATGGGCTTCTCTTCAACAAAACTAGGGAGTAATGGCCTGGCAACTGAATAGCTAAGGATATGGGGTCATAGACTAAATGGTTGACGGGAGAATCTAGTTAAGGCAAAATGTATTATGTCAAAGAGAAAGGACAAGCAATAGTGTAGGGTGGCAGTATGAATAATAAATCACTGTGACAGCAAGGGACAGAGAAGAAAAATGTTTAGATGTGCAGAACTATAGGTGCTTCTTTGATCTTAATGTACACAGCATGAGAGATAAATTGACACCATACACAGAAATGCTTTAGATAAAATAGCCATTGCAGAGACATTGCTGCAAGATGACCAAGGCTGGGAATTAAATATTCCAGAATGTATTCAACAATTAAAATAGTGGAGGGAAAAAGGAAACGGAGGTGTGATAGCTCTGTCAATAAAGCATGAAATCAGTATGGTAGTGAGAAATTTCGGCTCAGAAAAAAATCAAACCATTTAATTAGTTCTGGGTGGACTCAAGAAATAGCACAGGTATTGCTGAAACAGACAGATTATGTCAAAAGGATTTAACCTTGCACGCACTTGTACAATTCAAGAAATATAATTGTAAAGTAAAACCAACATTTATTCTGCTTGAGAGGACAGTGGTGATTAATTGTCAAGTGGACTCTGCTTTGTAAAAAGTGTCACTGTGAAGGATGCACCAACAAACACCTAAGCTTTGTTTAAGTTTTAAACCTTTCACGCTGGCTGGTCAAAGATGTTGTCCTAAGAAACGACTAAGAGAATAGTTGTCATCTATTTTGTTGAGCTGTAACAGTTGCTGTGAGCATGCATTTTTTTTTTGGTCTTCAAAGAACAGGGTCTTTTTACAGAGGTTTGGCCACCTAACAGAAAACAAGATAATTGGTCATTTTCAGTTTGGAAAACTAACTAGTGGTGTGTCACTGGGAATACTGCTGTGGCCTGAACTGTTTGCAAACCATATTAAATGGCTGAGACAAAGGAACAGAGGGTATTCTAGCCAAATTTACTGATGATACACACGCAGGTGGGAAAACATGTTGGGAGGATGGCACAAACTGCCTGTAAGGAATATAAACAGATTAAGTGAGTGGGCAAACATTTGGCAGAGAAAATGTGATAGGAAGAAAAGAAAATCAAAGCATAATTTAAATAGGTATAGTGCTTTTAAATTTTCTTTCATGTTTAAGAAAGGTTATTAGCATGAGTGAGATTTACCAGAAGGTTTATCAAAATCAAAGATGGGTAGCAATAATAATATTTTGTGGCATTGGTAAAATTTAGTCTCACTAACATTTTATGGCAGAAGAAAACCTCACTGGTATTGCTAATGTTTGATATCAGCAACATTTACGAAGAGTAAACTGGTTGAGAAGCAAAGTTTATTGTCTTCTACATAGGATAACAAAAAAATCAAAAGAAATAAGAACAGAAATTGCTGTAAAATCTCAGCAGGTCTAGCAGCATCTGTGAAGAGAAATCAGTTAACGTTTCGGGTCCGGTGGCCCTTCCTCAGAATATAGAAGAACAAAGTTGTTAGATCTAATACATAGCGCTGTTCAGACCCCAAGACTTGACATTCAGTGCTATATGAAAACTCCACAGCGCTTCCATTTCTATTACCTTATATCTAAAAGTGTCACCAGTTGCATCAGCTTGAGCAGTAACTGAGATCACTGTGATGTATCTATAATTAAGAGATAATGAAAAGCACATTTATAAAATGTGTTGACATCGCAACATAACTATGTGCAGAGAAAAAGACGGAATGGTGACCTGACAGCTAAGAGGTAGTTGGTGCAGGAGCCACTTGAGTGGCTCTCACTGATGAAGGTTATGGCTCATCTAGAACATGCCACTACAAATGAAGTCCATGGCCTAAAAGAAGCATAAAGCAGACAGAAGAGCAACAGTGATAGGAGTTTTGAGAGATAATGGGAACTGCAGATGCTAGAGAATCCAAGATAACCAAGTGTGGGGCTGGATGAACACAGCAGGCCAAGCAGCATCTTAGTGGCACAAAAGCTGACGTTTTGGGCCTCGACCCTTCATCAGAAAAGATGATAAGGAGTTTTGTTCATTTGGGGAAATAGACTGACATTTCCGCAGCCACAGACATGTTATGCATCCTTCCTCCAGACAGAATTAATGGGGCCATTGAATGGACACCAAAGGCAAGGTTGGGTGGGGAGGTAAGAGGATGAACAACCAATAATTGTGGGCCACATTGGTACCAACTACTTCATTAGGAAGAGGGTTGTGGTCCTGTTATCAACAGGAAATTATTGGTAGGAAGTTACTGTGTAGTCCTCATCTCTGGATAATTGCCAGTATCATGTGCAAATGAATAAAGCAAATGAGAAGATAAAGAAAATGCATGCATGGCTGCAAAGATGATACAAGAGGTAGGACATAAGATTCAGAGAAAAGACAGTTTCTCTAGGGACAGGAGGCCTGTTTGGTAGGTTCAGAGCCAGTGAAAATGTAATCAAGTCTAAGTATAAATGTGATGGAATGTGGAAAATCAGCCTACTGAGTTACGAGCCTTGGATGGCCATGTAAAATTCAGCACTGAGCTCTAAGAAAGTCCTGCCTCTTGAAACCAGTCTTGTTTTTTATTGCATATTCTTAGATACAAAACACCAAAAAGATAGCAGTGGAACAAAGTGATTACGGTATTGGTCAAGGATTGCATTGTAGCATTGGAAGAGAGGATGTTCAAGTGTGGGCAAGGCATGAGACTATTTGACCGGAGTTAAGAAACCAAAAGATGTACATTTAATTTGCTTGGTGCAGCCCACAGGTCACCAATGTGTGGTGAATGTGCAAGAGGAACAAACTTGCAAGAGAATAACAGTGAAGTGCAGGAGTTACAGAGTACAGCAAGAGACTTCAACTATTCAAATATTAACTGGGTCAAAGTAAAGTGCAGAAAAAGGGACAAGTGATCTTCAACTAGGTTAAGTAAATTTTTCTACAGCATTCTGATTCCAATCTAATCAAAAAGGAGGCTTCCCACCTCATATCCCATAATCCTCACAGTGTTGCTTCGAAATTCTTCCCAAATCCACAAATAGGACTGCTCCAGCAGACCTATTGTTTCAGCCTGATCAGATCTCTGACGGTCACAGACTGGTATTTGTGTGGTGGAAATGTTACTTGCCCCTTGTCAGCCCACACCTGGATATGGTCCAGACCTTGATGGTGGACACTGAAATCCACCACCCAGAATATATTCTGCACTCTTGCCACCCTCAGTACTTCCTTCAAGTGGTGTTCGGCCAAGGGAAGATGGTACGGTGGTCATCAACAGGAGGTTTCCTCGCCCATGTTTAACCTGAAGCCATGAGGCTTCATGAAGACCACAGTGCAACTCTTTCCTGATTGTATCCCATTGTGCCACTACCTCTGCTGAGTCTGTCTGGTCATTGGGATAGGACATATCCAGGAACGGTGGTGTCTGTGACATTGCCTGCAAGGTGTGATTCCGAGAGTGAGACTGTGTCAGGCAGTTGTTTGACTAGTCTGTGACACAGCTCTCCCAATTTTGGCACGAGTCCCCATCTGTTAGTGAGGAGGACTTTGTAGGGTCAACAGGGCTGTTTCTGCTGTTGTCTTTTCCGATGCCTAGGTTGACTCCAAGGGATCTGGCTGGTTTCATTGGTTTGAGACTTTGTAGTAGCGGTACAACTGAGTGGTTCACCAGGACATTTCAGAGGGCAGTCGAGAGTCAACCACATTGATGTGGATCTGCAGTCACGTGCAGGCCAGACCAGGTGACGATGGCAGATTTCCTTTCCTGAAGGGCATTAGTGAGCCAGATGTTTTCTTTACCCTCCCTGACTATTGATGAATGGTTTCATGGAATCAGCAGATTCTTAATTCCAGACTTTCTTTTACTTCATTCAAATTCCACTACCTGGTGTGGCAGGATTAGAACCTGAGTCCCCAAAACATGAGCTGGGCTTTTGGATTAATAGTCTACTACCACAGGCTATTACCTTCCTACTAATCCTGACCCAAATACCCAGTCATCTCCTACCCATCACATCAAACTATCCCCTATCTACATAGCGAATGGTTAATTGAATCCCCACAAGCCACTTCATCCACCTGAACATTTTCCCACTTCATCATCGACCCTCCATCTAATCATTTTGTTGCCCATGGGCTAATTTATCAATTCACCAACATTCAGAAGGCTTCCTTAAACTTCCTGGTGGGAGTATGTGCCATTAAAAAGGGGAAATGTCCTGTCATTCCCACCTCTGCTCTGCTCTCAAAGTTCCCCAATGGACTCTGTGCTGCATATGTCTGCAAAAGCTGAACCTCTCAGAGCTCTACAGAAATGTAACGTAGAATAGAGATGGGCAATTTTACAAATGCAGCAACAATCTGCCATTGCTCAAATGATCTGAGCCATATCCATCTTTTAAATTTCCTTAGCATACAGCAAAAACATGACAATTCTGTTATCTCAGGATTAATGGTATCACTGTAATTTGTCAGCACTATTTTATGTTAATTCCATCCGAATACATTCTGTCCTTCACCTGGCCTCTCTTTTCTTAAGCAATTTTGCCTTTCTTCCTCCTTTCTTTCCTTTCCTATCTCTCCTGAACATTTTGAAATATGAATATTTAGGATCTAAACCTGTGTTTTTGAACCAAGTATCCATTCTTGCCACAATGTCATATTTTCCACTATCTATGATACTGGCAGCTTGCCAGCCTTTGTTACCACCTGCAGTGTCCCCACGTGCTGAGCAGTTTAAACATATTATGTGCTCTCAGACTCCACCTTGAAACTTACTGTTTCTTAAATTTATCTCTCTCTTCCAATTCCACTCTCATGCTACTTCCTCGTACCCATCCCTCTGCCAAGTTTGCCTAAAGCTCCTAAAAAGAACAAGCAAATGAGCCTGCTAGGGCACTCGTCACAGCTCTGTTCAGGAGCAATCAGACCATTGTGTACAAATCCCATCTCTCAAATGGACCAACCTCAAATCCCGAGGTTTAATAGCTTCCCAATTTGCATCCTCTCTCTTGTCACACATTCATCTTCGACGTCCTATTTTGTTGCTCAGCAGAGAAAGGTAATAGAAGTGGCAAAGACATTTTATGTCCTGGTTAAGAGATAAAGTGTGGAGCTGGATGAACACAGCAGGCCAAGTAGCATCTTAGGAACACAAAAGCTGACGTTTCAGGTCTAGACCCTTCATCGGATACCATTGGGCTGCAGGGTTCCCAAACAAAATAGGAGTTGCTGTTCCTGCAACCTTCGGGTGGCTTCAGTGCCTGCAACTTTCTCTTGGGAACCCTGCAGCCCAATGATATCAATGTGGATTTCACAAGCTTCAAACTCTCCCTTCCCCCTGCTGCATCCCAAAACCAGCCCAGCTCGTCCCTGCCTCCCTGACCTGTTCTTCCTCTCACCTATCCCCTCCTACCTCAAGCCTCATCTCCATTCCCGACCTACTAATCTCATCCCGCTCCCTTGACCTGTTCGTCCTCCTCAGACTGACCTATCCCCTCCCTACCTCCCACCTACACTCACCTCTACAGGCTCCATCCCCGCCCCTTTAACTTGTCTGTTTCCTCTCCACCTATCTTCCATCCATCCTCGATCCGCCTCCCCCTCTCTCCCGATTTATTTCAGAACCTTCTCCCCATCCCCCTTTTCTGAAGAAGGGTCTCGGCCAGAAACATCAGCCTTTGTGCTCCTAAGATGCTGCTTGGCCTGCTGTGTTCATCCAACTCCACACTTTGTTATTTCGGATTCTCCAGCATCTGCAGTTCCCATTATCTCGAATGTCCTGGTTGCTTGTTTAGTTCCATCTCTGTAAAGTCAAAAATCTGTCACCAGACTTTATTTTTCCTTTTTATCTTCGTTGTTTCTAACAGTATGAGCTTTGACTGCTCTTGCTGCTGGTTCCATCACCTTCTCTCAAATTCAACTAGCTACTCACAACGCTTGTGATCTATTTTAACCCTTGGATAATTTTGGACTCCAATACTTCTGTTCAAATCCAACTTGAAATTTGCTCATATCAACCAGTGCTTTTGACACACATGCTGTTGGATGTTTCCTTCATGCCTTTGTCATCTGCAGTTACCCCCCCTGCCCCATTCAACCAGCCTCCCACTTCTTCTCCATGTTAAAATATTGGCCTATTCCAGTTCCTATGTTATTAAGACTATAAGAAGTAGTAATAAGGGTCGGCCATTTGGCCCCTCGAGCCTGCTTCAAACAGATCATGGGTGGTCTGACATCCACTTTTCCACCCTTCCCTGTAATACTTGCTTCCTCTACTGATCAAGAATCGATCTCAACATTAAGTGTACACGTGGATCTTGTCCCTATAGCTCTCTGTAGCAAGTAGTCTGAAAGACTCCCAACCAACTGCCAAGAAATTCCTCCTCATCTCAGTGTTAATTTGTGCTCTTTTTACTGAGTCTATGCCCTCTGGTCCTAGACTCTCCCATGAGGGGGAAATCACCCTCTCAGCATTGACCCTGTCAAAACCCATTAGAATCCAATATGTTTCAATGAGATCACCTCTTATTCTTCTAAACTCCAATGATTAGAGTCCCAATTATTTAACTTTTACTCATTAGACAGTCCCCCCAATGCCAGGGATCATCTTGAAAAGCCTTTTTTGAACTGTCTCCCATGAAATAATGTTTTTTTCCCTCAATAAGGGTGCCAAAACTGCTCACGGTCCTCCAGATATCGTCTCACTAGCACCTTGAACAGTTGCACTAAGACTTCCCAACTCATACTCTAATCCCTTTGAAATTATGGCCAAATATTCCATGAGCCTTCCCGATCACCTGCTGAATGTGTGCTTGTTTTCTGCACTATATTTCCATTTAAATAATATTGTTCTTTCGTTTGCTCCTCTAAAATGAAGAACTTCACAGCTTCCCATATTATTGAACAATGCCAACTTTTTGCCCACTTACTTATCTATTAATATCTCTCTATAAAATGCATCCCTCTCTCAAGTTGCCTTTCCTCATTGCTTTGTGTCTTTGTTAAGATTTGACAAAGAATGGAAGGGGAACACAATAAACACTTAAATCACTGTCAACACTTGACATTATTTGCTTCTAGAGGTAAACTAGTGTGGTGAAATAGTGGTTCAATCCATTTTGTTATACATGAATATAGTATTGTTGACCAGTATATTCATTTGCTTTCTCTTAATACTCAATTATAACTGATGGTTTCTTGTCTCAGAAAATAAAATTGTTGCAGAGTCACAACTGGGAAGCACGTTGTATGTTGTACAGTGAGTCATGTATCATATTTTAATTTTCACTCCATCTGTTTATTTTTATTTAAAACCATTGGTGTCAGCAGTGGAACACATTCTGATCCAGAGCACTGATCCCTCCAAAATTATCAAACTTACCTTGTGAGTATGTATTCTTGACTGCAAGAACCAAAGATTTGGCCAGAATGACACAGCAAACTCTCATAAAACAGTTAACTATTACAGGTACAGCACAAAGAAATGATGTTGCATTGCATCCATGTTACGAATCATTTTGTGAGTGGTTAACTTCCATGATATGTGCCTGATGGTCTCCCAAGAGTTTCCCTAAATTGGGCAGATGAGAAAACAAAGAAAACCTTATTTCTTGTCAGAGAACACAATTCGTAAGCTACAACAACAAAAATAGGGTCATAGTCTCAACATCAACAGCAACATTTGACAGTTGCAACTGAAATATCAATTGGTGATTGTCAAATTATATCTGCTTACAGCAAAACCAATATTACAAAACTGGTTTGCTGTGTTTTGAACACCTGGGCTTGAACAACATGTGGGAGTACAAGACAGCACAGTGTGGAGCTGAAGGAAAGCAGCAGGCCAGGCAGCAGAAAAGTGAGGAATTTTGACATTTCAGGTTGGGATGCTTCAACAGAAATGGGGGAGGGGAAAGGAGCTGGGAAATAAAGAGAGAGAGGAGGGGTGCGGCTGGGGGAAAGGTAGGTGGGGTGGTGATAGGTGAGTGCAGGTAGGCAGTGTTGGGGTTTGGTCAGTAGGCTGGGTGGGGAGGATAGGTGGGAGAGAAGATGGACAGGCTGTGTCAGGTCAAGGAGGCAAGGATGAGAGGGGCGTTTGGACATGGGACGAGGCATGTGGTGGGGAGTTTTTAAAACTGGTGAATTCCAATGTTTAGACCATCGAGCTGTAGGCTCCCAAGGCAGAATATGAGGTCTTGCTCGTCCAGTTTGCGGGTGGTGTCATGGTGACACTGGGAGGCGGCTCAGGATGGGCATGTCATCCAGGGAGCGAGAAGGGGAGTTAAAATAGTCGGTGACCGAAAGCACTAACATTTACATTGCTGAGGCCCAGCACCAACTCTCTGACATCTCCTCCTATAGCCCCCTTGATCATGACCCCATCCCTGACCAATGAACCAGCAGCTCCCAGACCTTCCATTGCCTCATCCCCTCAGTGACTTCCCAACCACAGCCTCTAACCTCATCATTCCCCAACCCCATACCGCCTGCTTCTATCTCCTTCCCAAAATCCACAAACCTGACTGACTCCACCGACCAATTGTCTCTGCCTGCTCCTGCCCCACTGAACTCATCCACGATTACCCCGACTCTGTCTTTTACCCCACCTACATCCAGGACACCATCCATGCTCTCCACCTCCAAGATTTCCAATTCCCTTGCCCCCAAATACCTAATCTTCAATATGGATATCCAATCTCTGTAACACTTGCATTCCCCATGCAGATGGCCTAAAAGCCTACCACTTCTTCCTTCTTCCACAGGCCCAACTGATCCTCCTCCACCAACACCCTCATCCACTTGTTCAAACTCATCCTTACGCTGAACAACTTCTCCTTTAACTCCTTCCACTTTCTACAGGCTAAGGGGGTGGCCATGAGCACCCTCAGGGACCCAAGCTATCCCTGCCTCTTTGTGGGATACGTGGAACAGTCCCCTTTCCTCTGTGACACTGGCACCATTCCCCACCTCTTCCTCCACTACATCAGATTACTGCATCAGCACCACCTCGTGCTTCCAAAGGAGTTTGGGCAGTTCACCAACATTACTAACAGTTTTCACCCCAACCTCAAATGCACCTGGACCATCGCGGATACCTCTCTCTCTCTCTCGACTTCCTCATCTCCATCTTTGGTGATGACCTTGAAACCAATGTCTATTTTAAGCTCACCAACTCCCACAGTGACCTGGGCTACACCTCCTCTCACCCACCCTTTTACAAGAATGTGATCCGCTACTTCCAATTCATCCACCACCACTGCATCTGCTCCCAAGGTGGGACATTCCACTCCCAGATGTCCTCTCATTTCAAGGACTGTAACTTCCCCTCTGGGGGCTGAAAATGCCCTCAACCACCTCTCTTGCACTTCCTGCATTTCAGCCCTCACATACCCTCCTCCTGAACAAAATAAAGTGAGAAACCTCCTAGTCCTCACATTTGACCCCACCAACCTCAGTATCTACCGTATGATTCACTGCCACTTCCACCATCTACAATCCAACCCCACAACCAAAGAGATTTCCCTCCGCACCCCTATCTGCCTTTCATAGGGACCCTCTCTCTGCCACTGCCTCATCAGTTCCACACTCCCCATCAGCCCAACCACCCCCGCTGCCCTTCCCTACAACCACAGGAAGTGCTACACCTTCCCCCTCACCTCCACTCGAGGCCCAAAACACACCTTTCATATCAGACAGGGGTTTATCTGTTCATCAGTCAATGTGGTCAATTATATCCATCGCTCCTGATGTGGCTCCTCTACATTGGTGAGACCAATCATAGACTCGGAGACCATTTTGTGAAGCATCTGCACTCTGTATGCAACAAACGACAACACCTTCCAATCACCATTTTAACTCCCCCTCCCCAGGTGACAAGCCCTCTCCAGTATCACAAATTACACCACCCACAAACTGGAGGAGCAAAGCCTCCTATTCTGCCTCAGAACCCTGCAGTCCAATGCCCCAATCATGGAATTCACCAGTTTTAAAATCCCCCCATTCCCCCGGCCTCATCCCATGTCCAACCCTCCCTCTCATCACCGCAATCTCTCCATCTTCTTCCCCACCTATCTGCCCCACACAAACCAGTGACCAAACCCCACCAGCCCCCACCTGAATCCACCTCTCACCATGCCACCTACCTTCCCCCAGCCCCACCTCTTCTCTCTGTCTATTTCCCACCTCCCTTCCCACTCCCCATTTCCAAGGGAGGGTCCTGACGCAAAACATCAACTTTCCTGTTCCTCTGGTGCTGCCTGGCCTGCTGTGTTCCTCCAGCTCCACACTGTGTTATCTGACTCCAGCAACTGCAGTTCTTGCTATCTCCTTGTGGGAGTACCGTATTCACCACAGATACAAACAACAGTTGGTTTTGTGAAACAAGACTATAAATGCCGTTTCTCCTCAAAAAGGTGACTCATTCTGTGACTCTGTTCCACACATACTGGCCATGCTCCAGTTTCCACATTTCACACACCCTTGTTCATGGGTGAATCAAAATTGTTAATAAAGACAAATAGTGGAAAAATTGGAGAGATTAATCTTCTCTTCACATAACCTCAAAATAAAATGTCTATTTTGAGCAATGGCTAGGAGCAACTCAAGCATTTTATTTTCCCCTCAACTTATCACAGAGGCTCATTAAATCGAGACACAGTTTATGCTTTTGCTATTAACAAATTGCTGCACAAGTTGATAGTTTTTGGTCTTCAGCAACATCAGCCCTAATCCAAAAACTGTGACAAGATGATGGCAATCTGGTTTCTACCTATGCCACAATAATAACTACTCTTTATCTAAGTCACAAATAACACCCTATGGTGACTGGGACAAACTGTAAACTGTCAATGATAATGGGAACTGCAGATGCTGGAGAATTCCAAGATAATAAAATGTGAGGCTGGATGAACACAGCAGGCCAAGCAGCATCTCAGGAGCACAAAAGCTGACGTTTTGGACCTAGACCCTTCATCAGAGAGGGGGATGGGGAGAGGGAACTGGAATAAGTAGGGAGAGAGCTGTTCACAATTAATGTTTCAGGTCCCGCGTTCTGAAGAAGTGGCTCACTGGACCCAAAACATTTTAGGCAAATTTACCTGATTAGGTAAATCAGTATCTGATAGGAAAACAAATTCAACCAGGTTTCTCTCCATGGCAATTTATTTGTGTTTTGGATTTCCAGCATCCACAGTCTTTTAATTTCTTTTGAATTTCCAAATTTCTGATTGCATCTTTCCTCACCAGCAACAAACTGTTGGGAGTTAAACAAGTTTTATTTTGCAACATTTCTGTCATATCTGATCCTAGAATAAGCTGTCCACTGTAAAGCCATGTCATCACTAACTATTTTCATATCCATTACATGGTTCAAGTTCTCCCCAAAAAAGAATTCTGAAATGCTCTCTGATGTTTTTGTTAATTTAATCTCAAGTCTTTCAACACAGCACCTGCAGCCTCTCAATGTAAATAAACATGACATCCAAACCTAAAAACTCTGCGAGCCATCCCACGTCCCATTCATTAATCAACCCATATGCTTGTTGGCTGACATGGCACGCCTGGATGGTAAAATTCTCTTCCTTGTTTTTGAGTTTCTTCACTGCTTTCGTCCATTCCCATCTCTGCAGTCAGTCAATCTCAGCCTCATAATCCTCCAAAATTACTGCATTTGACAAATTCTAACTGCCAGAGCATTGCTGAATTCGTTTGTTCCACACTTCGTGGGCTTGCCGCAAGCTGCCTCAGCCTGGCCTCTACAATTCCCTCCATACAGTCCACTGACTCTCTATATCCACACCCACCTTGAAGATATTCCTTACAACCTATCATGTTGGCCAACCAATGAGTCACCTGGGCAAATATGGCCTGTTGGCTAATTTTGATTTATAACGCTCCTATGAAGCATCTTGAGACATGTTTTTCTCTTAAAGTGGCTTCATGAATACAGCTTGTTGTGATAAGTCATTGCAAAAGCTTTCAAGAAATTGATGTGGAGTGTTCTGAGCAACGTTCAAAAGTGCACTGTCGGTCTCTGGCTCTCAGCACTCCACTGGTGTCAGTATAAATTTTAAACTTTTTCCTTCGATACTAAAAAGACTAATTAAATAGCTCATCGAAATTATGTATCAATTAGGAAAACAAAATCCAACCAGGTTACTTTAATAAGCAAATTAATTTATTTATTGTAAAAGGAGGACTTCTTTGATAGATACAAACATAGAACAACAGACACTAAGAGCAGAAATAAGCCATTTGGTCTCTTCAGCCTGCCCTGCCATTCAATACGGCCACAGCCGACAGGGGCTCTTACTCCGATAGGGCCACGGCCGACAGGGGCTCTTACTCCGATCGAGCCATAGCTGATTGGGGCTATTAGTCCTGAGCCAATGAAGGGAATCAAAAGGACTCTCAGGAATTTTCCTCACTCTCGGGACTGGCTCTGAGCTAAGTGGTCAGAGCCCCTGTACCACTCATGCCTAAGTCAAGGGTGGCTTAGTGACAAGAGACCAGCCTCTACGGAGTTATTTCAGGTAGAAATAATTGGTACTTCTTGCAAGAAAAAAAGGACAAGGTACAAAAATGTTCACGATCACTTTTGGTCACCAGTGCACATATAGACTTATGTAACTAATCACAGGCAGCAGTCATTGGAACTTTTGCTCAGTCTTATTTCTCAATGATATATGAGGTCTTTCAAGAGAACATCAGTCTTTTCACTTCTCACAGTGGACTCTCCAAAAAAGGTGTTCTCGGAAAGGCAAAGATAGCTGCTGTTTCAGCATGCTGCACCCCAACCAAAAGCCAACATTTAAACATAGCCATAAACCCAGGCATGGGATTTCCACGAAATAAATTGAAACAATTAGCTGAAGCCTTATGATTTCCTACAATGGCTTTTATGAAAAAAAAGCTCAACTTTTTTTGATTATTTCTTTTCAAGTACAGCTATCTCTTCAGCATGAACCACTAGTCAGAATCCTTCACACATGAAGACTCAAAACAAAACTAATTGAAATTTCTTCATAAACACTCACTCAGCACAATTTTGAAGAGGAAGCACTTTTATATTTCACAACATTTAATATCACATTAGCAAATAACATTTGTTTTTCAGCAAGAAGCTAGAACAAAATTCTGTGATCTGCTCAAGTGCACCATTTGTTTAATGTAGTGCAGATCAATGATTTTCAAGCCTTGGGGTAGAATCATGTCGAGGTATTAGGGGTCTCATTAGCCAGTCGGGCAGCCAACAAGGGTCCCCTAATGCCTCTCTTCTGGAGGATCTGTGACACCACATGTCAGACAGGGAGTGTTGAGACCAGTGCTGGGACGTATCTGTGGAATCAAGGCCTTGGGGTGGAAATCACACAGGCCAAAAGCAACCATCCATTCATAACCTGGCACCTCTCTTTTGCCCGGCGGGGCTACAGTAGAGGCCATGGCTGTCACTGGAATGACAGATGCTAGAGTTTCATGATTGCCGTATGAGTAAGTAATGGTGTGGGGAGTAGTGTGGCATGGGGCTCACGAAGAGAGGGGGCAGGCAACATGGGCAGGTGATTCATTCTCAGCAAGCCCTCACCCTTCGATCGGACGCAGAGTTCCTTTGATCAACAGACCTTGTCCCACCCACTACCAAGACAACAAATCAGATGCAACACACAGTGTGGAGTTGATGGAGCACAGCAGGCCAGGCAGTATCTGAGAAGCGGGAAACTTGACGTTTCGGGTTCGGGACCCTTCCTGACCGAAATGTCAACTTTCCTGTTCCTCTGATGCTACTTGGCCTGCTGTGCTGCTCCAGCACCACACTGTTATCTCTGACTCCAGCATCTGTAGTTCTTACTATCTCTGAACAACAGATGTGTAGTTTTATCTGCCATGCAAGCTGCAGGTGACAGACAGCAGCAGAACAAGTTCCTTAAGCAGTCATTAATTGGCCACATAAGTGACTCAGTTGGCATTGAGTGGGGAGATCAATCACGGGCCTCTCCATCGATGACTTTATTCTGGCAGAGGCGAGGAAGTGACAGTCTTCAGGATTCATGATTTTACTTAATTAAATGCCCTGACCACCTCCCAGCTTACTCCTAGATACAACAGAACACTCTGCCCTTTGGATCTCAGTAAACAATTTTGAAAGAGTGTTTTCACATTTCCTTTAAAATGTGCCAAGTGAAGAGGATTCAAGGTTAAAAGGTCATTTCTAACATTTTTGTTTCATCTGGGTGTACCCTCAGGTTAATTGTGTATATTATTCAGGATAGACAACAGGCTAATATCTCTGTACTGACACAAAACTTGGCAAAACAAATGATATAAAACACTTGGTTTAACATCCACCAGAACTTCTATTGATTAGGAAGTAATTTTGATGGAACTGAGATTAGGTACTCTTCAATATTAAATCAAGAAAATTATGGCACATGCATCTTTCTGAATATTGTTTCATGAAACTGACACAATTAGGAAGCAAAAGTAATTAGGAAGCTATTAGGAAGAAGAGGTGAGTCAGCCCATCAAGTCTATGTTGGCTGTCTGGAGAGCATTCCCTCTCTCTCTATCCATACAGCACAACATGTTCTTCTTTCTCTCAGATTCATGCACAGTTTCCTTTTGAAATCATTCATCGTTTCTGCTTCCAACATCCTTGTGGCTCTGAGAGTTCCAAATCATTAACATTTGTTACATAACAAGTTTCATCCACACATTGCGCTTGTATCTGTTGCCCAAACCTTCTATGTGCATCCATTATTCTTTGTACCAACAGCTGATGGGAGCAGCTTTTCTACTTCATCTAAACCTAATCAAAATTGTGTCCACAGAAATAAGAATAGGAATAACCATACAGCCTGTTGAAACTGTTCTGGTATCCAAAATGATCATGGAGGCTTCAACTCCACTTTTCTATCTGCACTCCTCAGCCCTCGATTCCTTTGGAGACAAAAACACTGTCTGTCTTATCTGTAAATTAATTCATCAATGCAGCATGCACAATGCTGTGAACTAGAAAGTTGCACAGATTTAAAATACTGTGAAAAAACTGCTCAAAAATCAGTACTCACTGATAAGGCAAATTTTCAGGATAAGGCACCTATGTTTCAGGTTACTTTACCAGCAGAAACAAACAGACAATCCCTCAGGTGATTACCAATCAAGTTCTTTCAGAATCTCCTTTGTTTCAATTCCATCTCCTTCTAATTCTCTAACCTGAAGATATTGTAGACCCAATTTGACTCTGCCTCCTCTCGGGGACAACCCTGTCATTACAGGAACCAATCTCATGCTATTGTACCACCTCCAATGCACGTATATCCATTCTTAAATTTGAAGACCAAACTGCATCCATTAATCCACTGAAATAAAAGAAAGAACTGCAGATGGCGAAGATCTAAATGAAAACAGAAATTGTTGGTGGCACTCGGCATGTCAGCATCCATGGGAAAAAGCAGAGTTAACATTGATAACCAAGTGTGGAGCTGGATGAACACTTAGGCGCACAAAAGATGCTGCTTGGCCTGCTGCGTTCATCCAGCTCCACACTTTTATCTCGGATTCTCCAGCATCTGCAGTTCCCATTATCTCAGAGTTAACATTGAGTCTGGTGACTCCCATGCTAATATTCCAAGTTTTCTCGCGAGCCACTGTACAATTGTGACAAGACATCTTCAGTCCTGTTCTTCAAACAGGCCATTGCCTTCTTCATTGTTTACTGCATACGTGATAACTTTCTGTACTACTTATACAAGTACACCAAAGTTTCTCTGAACGTGAACTTTGATAGGTTTCACGTCTTATATAAAATGCTCTGCTTCTCTGTTATTATGATCAAGGTGAACAACTTCGCACCTTAATTTACGAAGGCCAAAATCCCAATGACCTTATTGATGGTGAGTAAACTATATAATTCCTTACAAACTGACTGCAAAGTTGTAGTTATCTGCTGTTCTGAACTAAATTAATACAGAACCTAATTATGGCACAAATTTCAGAGATTACATAACAGGACTATTTATTCAAAGGCAAACAGATAATATTTCATTAGTTCAATCTAAAAATTGAACTACACATGTTGTCTGATATGCTGAACCCAGCATTTGCAGCATTTTATTTTTGTTGAAGGAATACAGATCTGGGTTGCTCTTGCAGGGAGCATGAGCTCAAAAACCACCACAGCAGTGTGAGATGGCAATCTCAATTATATTCTGGTATTATAAAAACCAAGAAAGAATGCAGCCAATGGATTTTTTTTTAATTTTAAAGGAAGGACTCTTCCATTCTTTGTCTATCTGGCCAACACAAATCTCTAGTTAACCCACAGAGATATTCAACATCAGCACCATGAAGGATCAAGAATAATTTTAAACTGGTTACAAAGAGACAAGTATGTCTTACAGTATGCTGACAATCACCAAATTAACACATAGGTGAAGGATGAGATGAATCAAAAATTCTTAATTCAGAAGATATTAAGCAATATTGCAATACCTTGTCGTCAAGTCTTTTGCAATCAGACATCTTGCAACTGAACAATTGACATGTTTAAATTTACAGCATATTTTAGGTACGCTTGATATACAAATGATGATTTACCTCCTTGAAGTTAACTTGATTTTGTCTGTTTTTGATTGGAGAACCCATAGAATTGTTTACTTTGTATCTTCACAAATTGTTTCTTTCCCCCCTTTGTAATTATGGAGATGTGCTCATTGGATTTGCAAGCTGATTATCAACTTGTTCAACTGTATCATGAACGCTTACTATGGAGCCAATGAGGCCTGAAACCAAAGTTAAACCTCGAGGTACTGGTTCAGAGCAGGAGCTCCATCTAAGAAACCAGAAGATTTCCTCTACCCTCTGTCACATATGAATAAGATACAACTGCCCAACCATACAGACATGTTGCAAATTAAATACTTAAATCTGAAAAATCAGGTACAAAACTTCTACATGAAGATCAAAACAAGACAATCAATTTAAGATAACAAGGTGTAGAGCTGGATGAACACAGCAGGCCAAGCAGCATCAGAGTAGGAAAGCTGACGTTTCGGGTCTGGACCCTTTTTCAGAAATCAATTTCTGAAACAATCAATTTAAATTTGATTTTTTTTTGACTGCCAAGCTAATTTCAAGTTTTATTTTCCATGATGACTGTAGCATGGTCTAACCAAAATGAAGCCTCCATCTACAGGGAGATCTAGATGTTAAATTTCTTTTGTCAATAGCTATCCCTCAAAAAGGTAATGACTGATAAAAAAACGACTATCTGGTCATTAGCTCTTTGTTTATAGGATAGTGCTCTGTGCCAGTTGACTGCCATTACTACATTACAACAGTGCCTGCAATTCAGAAATATTTCACCAGTTGGAAGTTGCATTGAAAATGTCTGTGGTCATGAAAAGGTAGAGAGTTGCAAACCATGACTGTGTAAATAAGTATTTAAACTGTACTTTGGAAGATTTTATTCAGGAACTATTTAACAACATGCTCAGAAAATCAGGTGATAAGGCCAAGTCAACATAGTATTCTGAAAAGGAAAGAGAGTTTGGACAAGTTTGGCAGAGATTTTTTAAACGTGTAGGGTAGGTAAAGGGCAACTATCAGATTGATGTGCTTGCATTTCCAGAAGACATTTGATAAAAATGACAAAAGAAATAAGCTGATATACAAGATAATGCTCAGTGTGTTAGGGACACTAGTTGATACAGAGAAGCTTGGTTAATGGACAGAGACAGACAGTCGCAAGAAATGGGGCATGTTGAAGTTGGTTGACTGTGATTAGTGGTCTGCTGCAAGAATTGGTGCTGGTGCCTCAACTATTTACAATCTATACACGTGACTTGGACAAAAGAGACAGCAAGCAATTGAATGGTGACAAGCTTGAAATATGAACACTGTCTGTCTGTCTGTCTGTCTCTCTCTCCGCACAAGCGTTACCAGACCAGCTGAGTGTTTCCAACATTTTCTCCCATTTGTTATTCATACCCGAGAAATCCTTGATTCAGTTCCTTGGTAAAGTTTGTATGTCATATTTTTCCCCGGATATTGAGTGAAACCAGTGACCAATACAGAAGCATGACATTTCTTACCAGCAGTAAAAGCCACAAAGACGATAGTACCCATGGTTGTAAAATATAACTTTTTTCACTATGCATGCAGGAATGATTGTACCTCTGCAGTGAAAGCTCACCTTTCAGGATAATGCAATAGATACACATAAACACTGGAACATATGCCGAGCACAGAATTACTCTGTGACAAAAAGGGACTATCTGCACACTGTTGGAGGGAGGTGTGTGAAAGATTCAAATCATAGGGAAGGCAATGACAATTGCTACTGTGAGCTGGCAATGGCAGGCAAGAAAGTTAATGGAGTCAAACAAGTGCTTGAAAAGGTCAGGATCATGCATGTGGTACTCCCCCCAGACTATTCAAGGCTTACAGACAAGCTACTTATCCAAGGCTAGCCATAGGAATTTCCACTAGCTCAAATCTACATGCCCAGAGTGGAAATAGGAAAGGTACATAAACAAAATGATTTAGCTTCCTTCCATTTGTGAAAAAAAATACACTTTCTGCTGAGGAGAGCAAGTAGCAACAATGGTGCAGAAATGGAACTGGAAATTCATGACAGAAACTACTTGAAGCGTTGGGAGGAAATGGAAAGATCTCTTTTTAAATTGAAAAATAAAAGGAAAATTTATAGAGGGACGTTGGAGTGTTTCAAGTGGGGGACATGGGCAGCTACCACCAAAGAATGGAGAACTGTAGTGTAATATTGAGTCAAGGAGCTGCATGCATACCATGAACATGAACTGCAGTTATTGATCGACAAGATGAGGATTTAAAGCTGAAGACTGGACCCAAGGTTGGTCCTTAGAGGACAAAAGGTTAATAGTGAGCAGGACACCTGCAGAAAATTGGGTCAAGATAACGTGAAGGTATGGACCACACATGAATGAGAGTCCATCGAGACAGGATAGCTCTAGGATAGTGGAATCTGGAGATATAGAGTATTTGAGGGTTGTAATGGCAGAAGGGCTAAAAAGGTGCAGCTTTGTTGCATTTGTGATGGAGAACACACGGAATTTCAAGCTTAGGTTAGATATGATAAATGGAAGGCTTTAGCCCAAAAGTGCATGAAGGATTTGTAAAAGCAAGTGAAAATAGATTTGGCAGCAAGGGGTTGTATTTGGGATAAAATCAAATCCAGTCTTCACTATGTATTCTTTTCTTTAAAAAAATGGTAATGTTTGATCCAGGATAAAAAAAAGGATGCTTTATTAGTAGCTTCTGTTATTGCTACCTGAACATTAAAGCACTAAGGGAGAGTCAGTAAGCTTATCCTCTCACGTGGCATAATAAATATAGATTATTTGTTTACAAAAAAAAACCCTGTACATTTAGATAGAGACAAGCCATTGATGTTTCTTAAATAAATAGTTTCTATTTAGGATTTCCCTGTTGCTGTTGTTTTACAGTCACTGTTCAGCATGAAATTCATTTTTTATTGACACAAATAAATTATAGCTATATGGCATACACATGTAAGAAGAACACATACATGTTTATGTGCTGCAAGTCCAAAGTCTGTTTTTCACAGAGCTTGGGGCACTTAACATTTGTCAAGTGCAAGAAGGATCTGATTCAATTTAATGGTCTTCAGGTCCATTAGCCACCCTGAATAATTAACCAGTTAAAAAAGCCCATCCATAATTAGTAGCTCTTTCGTAAAAGTACCCTGTTCAGCTTTCTTTACTAAAATGCCCTGTAAAAATTATGATAATTGCACATATACTCAATAAAAAAGTACATATGTGTAATAAATCTTACTCCTCAAAATGACCTAACTGCCGCCAACTGTGCCGGCTGTAGATACACCGAGCCTTTAAATTTCATTGCAAGGGCAGATAGGCTGTTTCATGTTGCTAATCTATGTGAAAGTTCCACAGCAGGAATATTAAAGTTGCAATCATAGCTCTTTAGCAACTGAGTATGCAATACAAGTGGAGCAAATAATTCAGAGTAACAGATGCATCAACAGTTCTGCAATATAAACAAGGCATGAAAAGAAAAATGTTAAAAGATTCTTGGTTCGATGCAGACGTACCATATTATATTCGTCTACTCGCAGCATCTGAAGTACAATCTTCAGCTGCAATATTTTGCTCCATGTTCAATGATCTATGTTACATGCTCCATGGGGTGTCTCTTTTGCTTGAGGAATGTTCACAATTCACTGCATCTCACCCCACTCCCCAGCTGACATATAGCTATGAAGAAAACAGATTCTAATATTTCTACCATAGGTCAAATAGTGAATGCTAATTCACATGTTACTGGTAACTTTTCTTTTGTTATTATTGCCGGTTTATAAAACAATGCTTGATATATTGAAACAATAAATAAACATTTTTCTTAAAGATATTTCAATATGACAGCTTGGGAATACCAACTCTCCAGGCAAATGACATATTGAAACTCTCTTGTCTGAATCAGTTGAAAGTAGGTGATTTAAATTTTTTAATCATTTTAAAAGGTAATTCCATTTGAATTACTGAATTTATTTCTTGCTCTCTCACTTTACTGTAATCCCTTGTCAAAACCTCATCTGCGTGCCTTCACTCTTTTGGGGCAGCACATACAAGAAGAAGCAGTTTGTACAACATGTAGGTTTTAAAGGCATCGTCATTCTATCCATCAACTGAGAAACATGCCTTCCATGATCTGAGAGGTATGGTGTTGACTTGTCCCGTAGCGCACGCCCTACCAAAGGATCTGATGAGGGCTGATGGACCTCACCACACACATTGGGTGAAATGTTAATAGGACATGAACCAAATGCAAATTTTGACACCTGTAGATCATGACTGAGCTGCACATGATGCCACAAATCATTATTGCTCACTTAATTTGCTAAGTGTGTAAAACATGATTTTAGTCATCATATACACACGTAAAAATAAGGGGGAAGCAGATTTAAGACTGAGTTAAGGAGAAACGTCCTTACCCAAAGGGTTGTGAATCTGTGGAATTCCCTGCCCAGTGAAGCAGTTGAAGCTGTCTTGTTGAATATATTTAAGGCAAAGATAGATTTTTGAACAGTAAAGGAATTCAGGGTTATGGTAAGTGGGTGGGTAAGTGGAGCGGAGTTCATGAAAACATCAGCCATGTTCTTATTAAATTGCTGAGCAAGCTTGACAGGTAAGATAGCCTACCCTTTTCCTGTTTCTTGTGTTCTTATGTTGTGAATGCATTAAGCACTGCCCAATAAGAGTATGTCATATGGTCTCAGGTAGGGGAACAGTTTTGGATATTGAAGGAGTAAGACCTGGCATCTTGTGATAATGGGAACTGCAGATGCTGGAGAATCCAAGATAATAAATGTGAGGCTGGATGAACACAACAGGCCCAGCAGCATCTCAGGAGCACAAAAGCTGACGTTTCGGGCCTAGACCCTTCATCAGAGAGGGGGATGGGGTGAGGGTTCTGGAATAAATAGGGAGAGTGGGGGAGGCGGACCGAAGATGGAGAGAAAAGAAGATAAGTGGAGAGAAGAGTATAGGTGGGGAGGTAGGGAGGGGAAAGGTCAGTCCAGGGAAGACGGACAGGTCAAGGAGGTGGGATGAGGTTAGTAGGTAGGAGATGGAGGTGCGGCTTGGGGTGGGAGGAAGGGATGGGTGAGAGGAAGAACAGGTTAGGGAGGCAGAGACAGGTTGGACTGGTTTTGGGATGCAGTGGGTGGAGGGGAAGAGCTGGGCTGGTTGTGTGGTGCAGTGGGGGGAGGGGACAAACTGGGCTGGTTTTGGGATGCGGTGGGGGGAGGGGAGATTTTGAAGCTGGTCAAGTCCACATTGATACCATTGGGCTGCAGGGTTCCCAAGCGGAATATGAGTTGCTGTTCCTGCAACCTTCGGGTGGCATCATTGTGGCACTGCAGGAGGCCCATGATGGACATGTCATCTAAAGAATGGGAGGGGTAGTGGAAATGGTTTGCAACTGGGAGGTGCAGTTGTTTATTGCGAACTGAGCGGAGGTGTTCTGCAAAGTGGTCCCCAATCCTCTGCTTGGTTTCCCCAATGTAGAGGAAGCCACATCTTGCTCACTTTTGGAACAATGTCTTTCAAATGAATGCAATTCATGCCTCATTACTATCATGTAACCACTTCTCACTACCAAGTGATTTTCCTCAACCACACGAGCAAGCACTGTCAATTCACACCAAAACAAAAACAGGACGGTGGCAGTAAACTTACCAGATGTACCAGGTTGCACTGTGAAGAAAATCCATCATAGAATCCCCACAGTATGAGAGCAGGCCATTTGTCCCATTGATTTCACACCAACTCCCCAAAATCATCCTCCCCAGACGCAAGCCCGACCTTCCCCATGGAGATTTCACCTACCCTGAACACTGGGAAATTTAGCATGACTAATCTTCCTAACTTGCATATCTTCAGATTGTAGGAGGTAATCAGAGCACCTGGAAAAACACACACAGACATGGGGAGAATGTGTCAGTGTAGAGTTTGCACAGCCGCCCGAGGGTGGAATTGAATCTGGCTCTCTGGTGCTGTGAGGGAGCAGTACTAATCACTGAGCCACCCCCAACATTACATATGCTATTTACCAAAGTTTATGTTAGCTATTGGAAGTTTTCCGAACACGTGTATATCCAAGCCAAAATGAAACTTGACATCAAAAATTAGCAGAGTTTCAGTGGAAACAACAAGACGTTTTAAGAAATAGGAGTGAGTACAGGCTACTCAGCCCCTCAGGTTTCCTCCACCATTCAATGAAATCATAGCTGATCTACCCCAAGTCCTCAAAATCTTCATCATGTCAGTTTATCTTACCCCGTCAACTCTCAGACACTTCAAAAATCTACCTCCTCTTTAAATACATCCAATGATCCAGCATTTACAAGTCACGCGAGTAGAGAATTCCAGATATTCACCTCATCTGGGAGAATAGAATCCTTTGCATCTGTTTTAATTGACTATTCACTTCTGTGACTACAGCAACGAGTTCAAGATTAGGCACAAGAGGAAACACCTTCTCAGCGCCTCCCCTATCAAGGCGCCTTGGAATATTGCATGTTTCAAAAATATGACCACTTAGTCTTTGAAATTCTCATGAATAAAAAGGCCTAAACTGTTTCATTCTCAATAAGCCAACCCTTCATTTCAGTAATCAGCTCAGATTAATCTTTTTCCAAACTGCTTCCAATGTCGGTACATCTTTTCTTAAAATGCAAGGAGCAATTTAAAAAGACAGTACTTCAGGTGTGCCTCACTGACACCCTTTACAACTGCATCAAGAATTCACTAGTTTTAAGCTCCAATGCCTAAGCAATAAAGGCCAAAATTTCCATTTGCCTTCTGAATGTCTTGCTGCATCAACATGGTAACGTTTTGTGTTTCATGCACAAGAACACCCAGATCCTTTGTTGCACTTTTTTTGAAGTCTATTACTATTTACATAACAGCCTGCCTTTCATTCTTCTGATCAAAGTACATGTCCTCATACTTCCATCAGCGAAGTTTTCATCAACTCAAACTATCAACATCCACTTGCAGACTCCTTGTGCTCTCAACACAACATGCCCTCCCATCTATTTTTCTATCAGCAGCAAATTTGGAGGCAATATATAAAGCCCCCATCCCAAAAGGTGCCTATAGATACTAAACAATTGAGTACTGATTACAGTGAAATTAGAGCAGCAAAAGGCCATTAAGGCTGTTCTGCCATTGCTGATCTGATTTTGGCCTCAACTACTTTCCTACTGGTTCCCCACAACATTCAGCTCCCTTATCCAATAAAATCCAACTCGTCCTTGAATATTTCTTTTTCTGTTCATTTGTGGGATGTGGGCGTCACTGGCTGGCCAGCATTTCTTGTCTGTTCCTGGCTGCCCCTTGAGAAGGTGGTGGTGAGATGCCTTCTTGAACCACTGCATTCCTCCTGTTGTGGGTTGACACACAAATCTTATGAGGGAGGGAACTGCAGGATTTTGATCCAGCGACAGTGAAGGAATGGCGATACATTTCCAAGTCAGGATGGTGAGTGACTTGGAGGGGAACTTGGAAGTGGTAGTGTTTCCATGTATCTGCTACCCTTGTCCCTCCAGATGGAAGTGGTCGTGGGCTTGGAAGGTGCTGTCTGAGAATCTTTGGTGAATATCTGCAGAGCATTTTGTCGATAGTATACACTGCTGCGACTGAGCATCGGTGGTGGAAGAAGTAGATACAATACCAATCAAGTGTGCTGCTTTGTCCTGGATGGCATCCAACTTCTTGACCGTTGTTGGGGCTGCACTCATCCAGGCAAGTAGGGAGTATTCCATCACACTCCTGACTTTTGCCTTGTAGATAGTGGACAGGCTTTGAGGAGTCAGGAGGTGAGTCACTTGCCGCAGTATTCCCAGCCTCTGGCCTGCTCTTGTAGCCATTATTTATGTGGTGAGTCCAGTTGAGCTTCCGGTCAATGGTAACACCCAGGGTGTTGATAGCCAGGGATTCAGTGATGGTGACACCAATGAATGTCAAGGAACAGCATTTAGATTGTCTCTTATTGTTGACGATCATAGCCTGCTATTTGTGTGGCATGAATGTCACTTGCCTCTTGTCAGACCAAGCCTGGACACTGTCCAGATCTTGTTGTGTGTGAACATGGGCTGCTCCAGTATCTGAGGAGACATGAATGACTGCACAATGGTCAGCACCGTTGGTGCACATGCCCACTTCTGACCTTATGACGGAGGGAAGGTCATTGATGAAGCAGCTGAGCATGGTTGGGCCTGGGACACTAGCCTGAGGAACTCCTGCAAAAGATTTCCTGGAGATGATTTACCTCCCACAATCACAACCATCTTCATTTGTGCCAGGAATGACTCCAACTACTGGAGCATTTGCCCCCAATACCCATCGATTCCAGTTTTGCTCGGGCTCCTTGATGCCACACTCAGTTGAATGCAGCCTTGATATCAAGGGCGGGGGGGGGGGGTCACTCTCACCTCACCTCTGGAATTCAGCTCTTTTGGCCATGTTTGAACCAAAGGTGCAATGAGATCAGGAGCTGAGTGGCCCTGGCAGAACCCAAACTGGGAGTTGCTGAGCAGTTCTGTTTGACAGCACTGTTGATGACACCTTCCATCGCTTTACTGATGACCGAGAGGAGACTGATGGGGCAGTAATTGGCCGGGTTAGATTTGTCCTGCTTTGTGTGTACAGGACATACTTGGGCAATTTTACACAATGCTGGGTAGATACTAATGCTGTAACTGTGCTGGAAGAGCTTGGGTAGGGGAACGGCAAGTTCTGGAGCACAAGTCTTCAGTCCTATTACCAGAATGCTGTTCGGGGCCATAGCCTTTGCAGTATCCAATGTCTTCAACCAATTCTTGATATCACATGGAGTGAATCGAATTGGCCGAAGACTGGGGTCTATAATGCTGGGGGCCACAGGAGGAGGCCGAGATGGATCATCTAGCTAAAGGTTGTTGCGAATGCGTCAGCCTTGTCTTTTGCACTGATGTACTGGGCTCTGCCATCATTGAGGATGGGGATATTTGTGGAGCCTCCTGCTCCAATGAGTTGTTTAATTGTCCACCACCATTCACGACTGGATGGGGTAGGATTGCAGAGCTCAAATCTGATCTGTTGGTTGTGGGAAACTTAGCTCTGTCTATCGCTTGCTGCTTTCGCTGTTTGGCGTGCAAGTAGTCCGTTTGGTGGCTTCACCAGGTTGGTACCTCATTTTCAAGTATACCTGGTGCTGCTCCTGGCATGCCCTCCTTCCCTTTCCATTGAACCAAGAGATTCAGTAACACAGCCTCCACTGCTCTGATTAAAAGAATTTCAAACCTAATAACAGTCATATTCCTTGCCTCACCGGTCTTGTTCATAAAAAAAAATTGCTCAGACATTTGATGAACATGATTTGAAATGAGTAGTTTGGTACATTTTATTTGTATGCTGAATTGTTCGATTGCATGAACTAGCATTTGAACAACTATATTTTTAGCATTAAAGAGAAACAATCAATCAATTGGGCTATTCTGCAGGGCAAACGAACTGAACTGATTGCAACATGTTCCTTTGCTTTCACTAGACATTGCCTGGTCAATTGGGATGGTCGGGGATAATTTAGAAGCTATCCAGTCTTTTAGCCTAAATTTGCTGTTGTTTCTTTCCAAGTTAGTTTGTTTTAGTTGCTCGAACATGTCTTTAACTTAACTTAGGCTATTCACAAGCTTTTAAAGACTCTTATAACAGTGTGAGAAATCAGGTATGATAAAAAAGTGGCATCAACTTCTTAAACACTATTGTTTTGAACTCAGTATTGAAGTGGAGTCATCATTTCTCAAAATCACATGAATGATCAGTCTTCCATCTGAGATTAGGGGTGGTGGGGGAAAAGCAGATGTTACAATTTCTCTCAGGGATAGATCCAGTTCAGCCTGCAGTTTCTGGAATGCCACAGTGGACTGGCACAGAGTTTGTGGTTATAAGATCAAGGCAGTGGCCAAGTTACAATTAAAATAAATGCTGTTAATGTCTTGCGGCACACCACCTTTCAACCTTAAGGAAAGAGTTTGTGCACCAACCTGCCTTGGAACTGTCCTCATACATCTGAGCAGACTGATTTAAAATAATTGTAGCTCTGTAATGGAATTATCTTAATTCAAGCAACAGCAGCATTACCAAGATTTCAACTGCAGGAAATTCGATAAGAGGCAATATTACACAAGAGAGTGATGAGAGAGAGAGAGAGAGAGAGAGAGAGAGAGAGAGAGAGAGAGAGATGAGAGAGAGAGAGAGAGACACACACACACACACACACACACACACACACACACACAGAAGTTACACTCACAGATGGTCTTTCAAAAGCTCAAGAGATTTCAAAACAATTTCCAGGGAATGAGCAGTTTTGAATTTGGACAAATTGTAAAAGCTCTCACAGCCCTGTAGGCATGTAGCTCAGTTGGCCAGACAGCTGGTTTGGGATGTCGAACGATGCCAACAGTGTTGGTTTAATTCCTGTCCCACCTGAGGTTACCATGAATGTGCATTAAGCACCAAGTTAAACTCATCCGCAATTGCTTGTCTCCACTGAAAAAGCAGCCCTGGGGCAATGGTGCATTTTACTTCTGGTTTGTAGCCAATTTTGCATTACAAATACGATTGTAAAATAAAAAAAGGGCCAAATGTTTATATAACAATATTCTACAAAACAGTAATCTGTTCATGACTAGATAAGTTTTCTTTTCACAAAATCAATGCTGATTGAGAAATAAATGCTTCTCAGCCCAGCAGGAGGAACACTTTTGCAGTGATTAGAACCAGTCCCATTTGGATCTCATCGGCTCATGTTAACAACCCCAATCTAGGATCTCCTGGTCAGTCAATCAAGGAGACCTGGCTGACAGATAAACAGGGAGGTTACAAATACCGAGCTATGTTGAAATTTGCATGCTCCAAATATGATTAAGGACAGCTGACAGTAATTCAGGAATTGGTTTTAATACAAGAAAAAAACACTCCGGTTTCACACCAATGCTCTCAATGCTTTTAGAGAAAGGTGGACAGCGCAGTGGCGGATTTGCCAGATTTCCCCTTCCATCTCCATTTGATTTAGCTCCGTCCCTCTGCCTAACGTTTGGTGGCCTGCATTGCCCTGAACAGGCATTGCACATGACTTAATCAGTTGGTAAACACAGGTAATTTACTGATGATGGTGAATAGTTAGAAAAGACAATGGGGATCTTGTGACACAGAAAATAACGTCCACTTCTCGATCAGAAGATCCAAATTCAAGTCTCACTGCCCAAAACGTGTGTTTGAACAGGCTAGTTAAAAATACCACAGGGAATTCAGTGGTGGGAGAAAACCCGTCCTGCTGTGTATGCTAATGCTTCTGAATAGAAAAAGAACCGTTTTCAGAAATGGAAAGTAAAGTACAGGCTTCAGAGGGCCTCTTCTGGTGCAATGGCAGTGTACTTACCTCTGAGCCAGGAAATCCAGGTTCAAATCCCACCTGCTGAGTGTGTAACAACATCTCTGAACAGTAAAAGATCAAAAAACTGGCTTCAGTGTCCTTAGAAACAGGTCGGCTCTGCAGGGATTGGAGTGCAACACTTCCCCATCCAACTTCATCTGAATTTAGTTCCTTATCATTCCTTATAATGATCATTGTTGTACTGTGCATGGGATGTAGGCGCTTTTTAGACACACTTCTAAATAGTATTGCAGGTGATTTTAATGTACAAAATAAAGAACTGAGTTCTTTTCCCCTATTCTACCCTTTTCATTGCTCCTGGGTGGAAAAATAATTGACAAGAATTATCCATTCACAGGATGTGGATTTCACTGGCTAGGCCTGCATTTATTGCCCACCCCTAATTGCAGGGAGGACAGCTAAGAATCAACCACCTCGCTGTGGGTCTGCAGTCACATGGATGCCAGTTCCCTAAAGGACATGAGCCAACCAGGTGGGTTTCAACAATACTTGGTTCCGGAATTTGATTGATTTCAAATTCCACCATCTGCTACAGCAGGATTTGGACCCAGGTCCTTAGAACATTACACTGTTCCAGGGATAAAATAGTCGAGCAAGAATAAAAAGTAGGCCATCACCTCCCCTTAAATCATAAACTAATGAGTGAAATGGGTGATAAGGTGAGGGTTTATGAAAAAAACAATGTTTGCTTATTTTGTGGTGCTTGTTGCGGGAGATTGCACTCCTTGTGTAATTCATTCAAAAAAAAATTCCTTTCTTCTGACTGTATATCAACCTCATATGTGGGCCAAAGGACCTCCTCACGGGCCAGCTGCTGGACCTGGCCAAACATAGCCCTTAAGAGATAACAAGTTGCAGAGCTGGATGAACACAGCCGGCCAAGCAGCATCAGAGGAGCAGGAAAGTTAATGTTTTGGGTCTGGACCTTTCTTCAGAAGAAGGGTCTAGACCCGAAACATCAGCTTTCCTGCTCCCAATGCTGCTTGGCCTGCTGTGCTCATCCAGCTCTGCACTTTGTTATCTCAGATTCTCCAGCATCTGCAGTTTCTACTATAGCCGTTAACAGGTCCAGACAGCCAGCTATGGAGATGGTTCCAATTCTTGACTGCCTGCCTCTTCATCACCTATGTCCACGCTCATATGAAGAGAGGGATCTCATGGTGTCCAACACCACCTGTCAAGACTTCACTGAGCAGTGGATACCACTAGGGGGCTGTAGTGTCTGATCTCCCAAAGCCAGGGCATATTTTATTCAGTTCCCTCCCATTGTTCCCCTCAGCCCCTCCTTCACTTAGTGTAATAATTGCATGATCGTTGCAAGCACTACTGCTTGCAATTTAATGATTCAAACAGTCAAACGAATGATTTGGTGTTATGTTTCATAATAGGAACAGTTTGGTGGTGTGTTTATAAAAATTTCTACATGGGAAAGGGGACTGATCTTTCAAATTCTGCATTTTTGCACCTGTTTCTGGTGGTTAAATTTCCCAGGAATAAAAATTAGAATGTTTAATGAAATGTAAACAATTATACAGAATATAATACAAACAAAATGAGGCAAGAGAAAAAAGTAAAAACATTTGATCTTCCATCTCCAATGAAAAAAACATTTACATATTACAAGCTTGTAAAAGTAATTTTCAGCACCACAGAGGTAGTTTGTAAAATAATTAAGAATGCACACTGCATTATTAGTTTGCTTATACTTGAGTGCACCAGCCATCATGGTATCTGGTTGGTTTGGTGGGTAACTCATGGATAAGAAAAGCAACATGTTCTCCATGTATTTTACAAACATTACTGAATTGTCAGAGCACAAGAAGTGGCTATTTAGCCCACTGTATTCACCAACTCACCATGAAAGCAATGTACATAGTGTCACTCCCCTGCTTTCCCCCCAAAACCCAACAGAGAACAATCAATTTCCTCTTCAATGCTTTTATTGAACTGGCCTCTGCCACAGCCTCAGGTACAGCATTCTAGATCAGAAAAAAAGTAAACTGGCTCAAAAAGATTGCATTCACTCATGTCTCCCTTGCTCATTTTGCCAATTACCTTGCATCTGTGTCCTCTAACTCTCAACTGTTCCACCAATTGGAACACTGTCTTGTCAAGAAGCTGTGTGTTAAAACATCAAAGTCGCTAAATTTGTGGAGCAGCAGGGTACCTCTGACAGCAACTTTCTCAATTCCATATTTTACAAGTGTAGACAACAGAAGCTGCTGTTCAATTCATTCCACAATATTGGTGAGTGCCATTAATTTAATTATTTTTCTTATCATAAATTCCATGTTGATGCTATCACATCATTTGACTGTATCAATACATTTGCTGTTAGGATTTGTTATAATGTTTCCCATGACGATGTCAGAATCGCACCTTTATGCTCTTTTCATCAAGCAACCTGTTACAACATTCTTTTCAATTAAAAAAACACTTTGATAGGATCTACAAGCTTTCCGTGCACAAGTTGTATATAGCAATGCGAAAGTTGACAAATCAATAGGAAGATCATTTGTGGACGCTAAACAGATAAGTACATACACAAATGTACACATTTTATCTGGAGAGAAATAAAAACAAGAGACCAATAGAAATAGACACATATCTGTCCATGCATTTAATTGAGCAAACAGAGATTTATGATACCAGGGTTGGGACACAATAATATATTGCATTGCCAGTGTCGTCAGTTGTTCAGCAATTAGATTGTTTTGGTTCAATCACTGACCAACTCCACAAGGTCAGAAATTAGCAGTAAATTACTTCCCTAAATGTTTGTATTAAAAAATGGAGTTCTAATCTATTTTGATTTGGCACACTATTAAATAAACGTAATCATTTAATTAAGCTTAAAAAACAACTTTGAACTTAGAATGCCAATGTCTCTTTTGGAGTTCTAGGGGTATTTACTGAAGGAATTTCTTTCTTTTGGTTGGCAAAAGCCTAGGAGTGTGTTTATTATAAGTATTTGGATTTAAACAAGACAAACAATGCATGTGACAAGAGTTGAAATACATAAATAATCTGGAGCATCTAAATCGTGCTTCTTAGTGAATTTAACATCTTAACAGGATGGTAAGCAGTTGCTTCAAATCTGCACTCTGTCATTAACAAAGCTTTCACTGAGGTTGTAAGTGGATGAAAACAGCTTGGCTACCTGTAATTGTATACTGAAATGGTTCATTCTAACAATATAATCTATGCAATTAATGATAAAATGGAATCTCAGAAAATAAACATTAATGTCAGATAACACATACCTTTTGCTAGCATTTACTAGGTCACTCAGGTTTCATCCCTTTGACCGATTACAGAAGCAGTTTAATTACAATATTCTAGAAAAACAAATGCTCTTAATATTCATTTGCAATTTGAGGAGTTCCATGTCCTTTGACTATCCCACTTGATTTCAGGATGTTGCAAAATGCTTAACAGCACCACAGATGCAACTCCTGAAACAAAGAGCAGTTCCAAATACCTTTACTCATTGCCTGGATCAGTCACTGTCTGTGAGAACTGTGAATGCAAAACAACAAGGTACTTCCACTTTGCCCTTTTGTCTCTAAATCTACAATATTTAAATCAACAAAATAGCCTGTCACGAAAGACACAGGAAATAGAAATCCTCAGCAAATCAAATGCCTTTTAGGCAGCAGTAATACAGTGAATATTATTTCACTGTTGCCACACTGAGAGCATTTTCAGTAGCTGAGGCTTGTACTTACAGCTGCTGTTGAGTTAACATAAACACAATAATCCTTTCATAAACAAAGATGCAACACGCTTAACTCATTTCCATCACAATTGCAAGCTGTGCCTTTCAGTATCTAAGCAAAACAGCATGTCTTGATTCTAAAATACCATAAAGCTGCACCCTAATAAAGATATTTCTGTGTACTTACCGAACTAAATGGGAAAGAGCATCAGTTTCCTTTCCACTTTACAGTTCCGGCAAATAGAGGTGTAGGCTCACAGCCAGTCACTGCCTGAACTACACTGATCAACCAGGCATAACAGGCCCTTATGGGTTGTCTATGCAGCTGGGAGATAATGGAACCATTTTCTCAGCTGGGACCAGACACTTAACTGCTATACACTGTGTGCTGTGTGTCTGTTCACTGGCACTAATCAGGAAGTACAGTGCTTCTCAACCGCATTTCCCGAAGCACCTACACAATTAGAACATGAATCACATGGACACGCAGCAAGGTCTTCAGCTGTTCTTAACTGGATTCCCGAACTGAGATTAGGTTTAGAAAATGCTAATTGTAGTTTGTAGAATCTCATTGTCAGAAACGTTATGTTAAAACACAAGTCTGCCTTATTCTGACATGAACATCAATCTCACTCCCGGTGCATGTTCCTGTTGTTAGCCACATGTCCACGTATAAATGTTTCAACAGCTATTGTATGAATTTACTTTATCTATTTCAGACTGTGTTTACGAAATATAAACAAAATCATCAGAAAAAAATTCAATGCATTAAAAGGCATTTCAATCTAACATAAAACTTTACAATGAAATTGCCAGGTAATAATTTTGTTAAGTATACCTTGATGCGGGCAGTAGGGTTTGAATATATTTTTAATCAGTAAATATTTTTTAAAAAAGTTGTGTTAAATTTGTGGATTGTAAATGTTTATTTCGGTATGAACAAGGAACGGATTCTTCGACCCCTCTAATAGTGACATTTTGCCAACTCGCCACACTTGTGTTGCAGAAAGCATTATTCATGTGAATATGCACTTAATTAAATGTCAGTAAACTTTCTAAAGGTTGAAGATGTTATTTGCCACAGTGCATTAAATCGGTTTGCACTGTAGTCCTGCTTCAAACCAGCGTAGTTATTGGCACACACGACAATGTAATTTATTTTACTATACTGGCAGTTTGATTACACTGGTTTTTCTTGCAATAAAACAATTTCCTGCTAGGGCAAAGATGATGTTGACAAAGTGCACTCATCTCATTTTGTGATAACTAATGTACCAGCACATTGGAGGAAGAGGATTTCGAAAGCAAACACCGACAGTGTCTTTTACCAACAGGTTATATGTCAATGTTAATAAAAAGCAGTTCCGTGTGCCAAATCTCTAAGCTATTACAGATTTCTCTGCATGGTAATTTTTCTCTTCTTAAAAAGAGAAGAACTTTTATAATTACATTTTTACAATTGTCAATGGCCTACAATCTGATTCACAGCATTTTTTCCCTTAAGTGCAGCTGAGGTTCATCAATCTAAACACTGAGCAGTGATCTCCCCCTGGTGTGTGAATTGCTTACGCTGCTATACTTCTTTAAACGTTCTTAAAGGTTGTCAGATTAAGGCACTTACTATCTTCAAACGAGAATGTTTCAGATTTATTCCACTTCAAACATCCCACAAATGGTAATAAGCATAAAATGCCGTGGATGATGGAAATTGGAAACAAACAGAAGGAATTCTGGAGAAACTCATGAGGTCTGGCAGCAGTTAACATCTGTTTCTTTCTCCACAGATGCTGTCAGACCTGCTGAGTGTCTCCATTAACTAATTATTTCAGAAGTGAGTAGAGACAAAGCAACAAAGGTCTTCATCCCCAAACCTTGCAACAACAATGGCTCACAATCAATGGCTTTCAATGTCATAAGTCACTTATGCCGTATTTAGTTTGAAAATCTTTCCTGTTATGAGAATGAAGCTGAGAACGGCCAATGCTGGGGTCTGAGATAACAAGATGTCGAGTTAGATGAACCCAGCAGGGCAGGCAGCATCAGAGGAGCAGGAAATCTGATGGGGTTGGGATCCTTCAGAAATATATTCAAACCCTATCGCCCACATAAGAGGTATATTTGACAAAATTAATACCTGGCACTTTCATTATAACGTTTTTATGTTAGATTGAAATGCCTTTTAATGCATTGAATTTTGTTTCTTTTTCCCCTGATAATTTTGTTTAAATTTTTTTGAAGAAGCATCCGGACCAAAAACGTTAGCTTTCCTGCTCCTGTGATGCTTCCTGGCCTGCTGTGATCATCCAGCTCCACACTGAGGCGATGTTAGATGTGTAAACTATGGTATGGTATTTGGGATGAGTTTGGATCTGGATTTTGAGTTTGTAATTGGTGGGGTTTTCTATGTCTGAAGTCTATGGTTAACTTGTAAATATTTCTGTAACCACAGTGATTTATTTTAAAACAAGTTTTGAAGGCTTGACGCAGACTGATTTTATTTTAATTCTTTTATGACTCAGCTTGGAAAGTAATGGGCCTCAAATACGAATAGATAATGCTGGATTTTTTTAAGCTGAAGGGAAACACCCATAACTAAAACAATCTTTAGTCTCACTGTTTACATTGTGTCGTGTTTTAGATACGGGAAGACCTTGGAACAGGATGGCTGCACACAACGGAGCTCCTTCGAAGGAAATAATTGATTTAGTGAGTTAAATTACTTTGCTGTAAGAAGTCGGTGTTTGTCCCAGACCTGAAGCATTGGAATAAGATCCCAGGAGTATTTACTGAATTTAGTACATTGATTCTCAATGTGTGTTGTAGGAAGGAGCTATCCAAAGCCCAGTTTAAAAGTTTGTTACATATGGCTTCAATCAACCATGTTGTGAGATAACATTTCCATTGTGTGTGTAATATGAGTACCATTTTTGGTAACTGTACCAGGTTTTGCATATGTAGTGATTGGAACAATTACAGGTAGATCTCATTGACTATGAGATTCTTGATTGGGGTTGTTGAACTGGGCCAATCAGGGAGCCCTGTCTGACAGATATTAACAGGAGATTCAGAAGGTCTCCTCGGGACTGGCTTTGACCTGGCTGGTCAGAGCCCTTGTAAATAAAGGATGACTTAGTGATGGGATTAAGGCTTGTGTACAGTTTTTTCAGGGTATGTTACAAAAGCTCTTTTGTTCCTTTTTAATGTTATGGAAGAGTGGGATTGTAATTTTTACTGTGTGTCTAAAACCTTTGAGTTTGTCTTCTAAGTTTGGATTATTCCATTTTATCTTCATAACTCTTGTATGAAACTTTCATTTTATTGTTAAAGCAAAATCTGCACATTATTTGCTTACATTTCAGCAAGAGGCCACTTCACTGAAGCCAAAAAAATATATAATCTGTTAAATTGGGTTCCTGTTTGGCATCTGACTTGCCCAGCAATAACATCAGCTGGAATCGTAACATAGAAAAGAAAAATGTATGTTTCTTGACACATGTTTGCCCTATTCCTCTCTGTATTTCACCTTATTCAGAATAAATTCATGATTCAATGCTGCCTTTTTTATTTCAAGCGCAGGGGTAACCATTCTAATCCATCCAGATTTTAAAGGTAAATGTTGCAGGTAGGAAATATCAGTCAAAGAGGTTGTTTCAGAAATACTCCCAAATCAGCTTTGGCATACTGAAACTAATGGATGTGTTCTAACTGGGAAATATCTTCGCTGGGTGAAATGGAGTTATGAAGGGTGAAGGAATGAGAAATATTTCTTCTTTGTCTTTATAAAAAGAAACCATAACTTCAATTCAAATTTTGAAAAAGTTTACATTTCTGGAAGAAAGGATCAGCAAGCAATCATGTTTTCAATTAGCACAGCATGTTTTGGGAATAAATGCAACTATACAATATATACACATAGAAAAACAGTTAGATATATATGCCAGTCTGTAAAAGTGAACACACACACACAATCACAATTAAAATAAACCATAACGCCAGTTGATACCAAGACCGATGTGATCCTTCTTACTCCTGTCGTGAAAAGCAAGCAGTATTTTTTTAAATCTCTGTTGAAGCTGAAGTTATTTTTAACCCCAATTGGAGATACATTCCTTGTTCCTTAAGCCGCTGTGCAACTTAATCTTTCTTGATTACAAACTCCACTCTGTGGCCTTTGCAGATGATAAAATACATTGCAGAAATATTAAACACTGAAGGATTAAAGGGCTGCTGTGCAGGAACATCCTACACACAATAGCCTATCCGTGACACACAACGGAGGGCTAGATTAGAGCAAGTGCATAATTGTGCACATAATCACATCCACATTTCCAATCTTATCATATATGGTTACTTCGGTGAGAGAGGGAAAAAAATGTTTATTCTGAATTGTGACACACCAACAGAGACGCCCATTAATAAGGCGACAACAGGCTTTCACTGGTAATTCTATCCTTCGATCCTTCATGGAATGCTAAAATGTCTTTTTTTCTGCAATCATGAGGATATTTGCTGTGTGATTTTTCTGGAGTAAGTTACAGCAATAATTATTAATGGAAGCTGTCTTTTACAAAACTGACCTTTTCAAATTATCTTATACAAATCTATCTCACAAACCACTTCTTTGCAAAAAAAACCTGGGCCCTCTACTGGCTAAATCTGATTATTTTCTTTTCCATGTGGGCACATCGATCTTATTTTTATCAAAGTTCAACATGCGGCCAGAATTCACAAAGTATCGTACAGGTATTTTCGATTTTAGAGAAAACTTTGATTGTAACTTCTAAAAGCATCGATTAAAAATGCTTTGAATTCTGAACAGCTAAAACCAAAAAAGGGTACTTGATACAAAGTGTGGAGCTGGATGAACACAGCAGGCCAAGCAGCATCTTAGGAGCACAAAAGCTCATGTTTCGGGTCTAGACCCTTTTCTGATGAAGGGTCCAGGCCCAAAACTTCATCTTTTGTGCTCCTGAGATGCTGCCTGGCCTGCCATGTTCATCCAGCTCCACACTTTGTTATCTCGGATTCTCCAGCATCTGCAGTTCCCGTTATCTCTGATACAAAGGGTACCTGAACTTGTTCGAGCAAACCGAATAAAATCAGTTCAGTTTGTTTTTCAGCAAATACAGAGATTATAATTAATGAAAACTTCAGTATTTTCATGTAATGTGCTGTATATTTAAGCAGCATCAATGGCATATGTCAATTCCAGTCAGACCCCAGAAAAATATTTCTATGAAATAATGAGCACGAGGGGGTTGTGAAAAAGTAGATATACCCTAAAGAAAATTATTTACCAATAACCTGTACGAATTGAGTTGGAGTTGCACTTTGGATGAAATTTCCAAGCACACATTGAGTGGAATCTTGTAGAGGTCTGAATGACATGAGTTATGGTGAGATTTATGACAGAATTGGACAATATCAATGTCAGGAGTATTTCACTACATCTTTACGCTTTTGATGAGCAACATATTGAGCTTTTCACTGGGCAGGAGCAAGCCACCAATGAAGGACAATTCCTACTCATTAAACATTTGTTAATGATTCAACTCAGCTCATTAGTATTCAACTTCCTGTCTTACCAAATGCACCAAACAAGCTGGATGTTGAGACAATGAGGCTTGAAAATCAGAGCAGGTGCCTGGCAAATTTGTATCACCACTTATTCCAAAGCATATCCACATTGTGTATGACCAAACAACATCTCAGTGTATGATCTGTAGGCACCAGCGAGATTGGACAATGGCTTCTGGCATTTGCCAAATCCTCGCACTGTCATGGAACCACTCCAATATGCTTTTGTGTCAGTTCAGTATGCACTGACTTGAATTTCAAGGTACACTGGCAACTAGCAGAAAAGCCGCAGCTGGGACACTGCACACACAGCAAGATACGCAGCTCAAGGACTGAACAGAGCTGCATCTCAGGGTTGCTCTCTTGCTTTCTGCACGCTTGCACATTTAGCAGCATAGCTCCATGTTCACAGTATCTCTACGTTGCCTTATCCGCAACGCCTTGCCACGTTAGAACAGCGGCACCTCAGCCAGAGCTGAGGTCTGTCAGTGCTCCTGTATTGACAAGCCCTTTTGTGCAGACAGACAGAAGAGATACTTTTCAAACTTCAGTAGCTATCTATTTGGGGTGGGGGATACCTTAATGTATGGCACGCAGGTACATCACTTAACACCTACAGCATAGGCCAGTGTACGTTGACATGTCATTCCCGTGTCATCAGCTGGAAAGCTGACAAGCATCTTCTCAGCCATGTCAAACGTTCGCTCATCAAAGTCATTCAAAGGTCTGGAGGAATAAGTCTTGTGGCTGTTGGAGAGAAAGCATTTCAGAAAGCAGAAGGCAGTACCTTGCAGGCACAGCGCCGTCACCAAGTTGCTGGACATGCTGATTGATTAATAATGGAGGCATGGCCTTCATTATCTGGTTCCTATCTGCCTCATTGTATGGAGAAGTGTACTTCTCTCAATATCTGCCTACCTACCCTGCCCTGACAGCACCTCATGTCTGATTCTAATCCATCTTACCGCATACTGTTCCCTGAACAACTTATCACTCAGCAGATAGTGATCAAAAGACCAACATGCCTGGTGTCTATGTCATAGTTAAAAGGCCACTGAGCAACACAGAAGAGCACTGGTATTGCAAAGCTGGAGAAAAGTGGACAGGATATAGCTTTGGCAAATAGGGCAAAGGAGAACACAAAGAATTCTACAAATACATTCCTGGCAAAAGAGTAACTGTGGAGCGAATAGGGCCCCTTCAAGATCAACAAGGCCATCCAAGTGTGGAACCGCAGGAGATGCGGAAAATACTAAAGGAGTAGATTGTGTCAGTATTTACTGTGGAGAAGGAGAGAGAAGTTAGGCAACTGGGCATAATGAAGAGGAGGTGGTGCTGGATACCTTAAAATGCATAAAAGTGGATAAATCCCTGGGACTTGATCAGGTGTATCATAGAACTTTGTGGGAAAGCCAGGGAACTATAACCACTATGCCAGATGTTAGTGGTGGGTAAGGGTTGGAAAGGATACTTGGGGATAGGATTTACCTGTGTTTGGAAAGGCAAGGACTATTAGGGATTGGCAACATGGCTTTGTGCATGAGAAATCATGTTTCACTAACTTGACTGCATTTTTTTGAAGAAGTGACAAAGAAGACTAATGAAGGAAGAGCGGTGGATGTTATCTATGTGGACTTCAGCTCGGTGTTTGATACGTTCCAAATGGTAGACTGATAAGCTAGGCCAGATCACAGGGAATCCAGTGAGAACTAGCCATTTGGATACAGAATTGGCTTGAAGGCAGGAAACAGAGGACAGTGGTGGGGTGTTGTTTTTTGGACTGGAGGCCAGTGACCAGCAGTGTCTCACAAGGATCGGTGCTGCATTCACTGCTTTTTGTCATTTATATAAATGACATGGATGTGAATATAGGAGGAATGGTGAGTAAGTTTGCAGATCACACTAAAATTGATTGTGTGGCAGACCATGATGACAGTTAACTCAGAGTACAATGGACCTTGATTTGATGGACCAAGGGGTGGCAGATGGAGTTCAATTTGGATAAGTATAAAGTGTTGTATGTTGGTAAGGCAAATCAGGGCAGGACGTATACAGGGTCCTGGGGAGTGTTGCCAAGCAAAGAGACTTTGAAGGTGGAGTCACAGGTAGACAGGCTAGTGAAGAATACTTGCCTTTATTGGTCAGTGCATTGAGTACAGGAGTTGGGATGTCATGTTGTAGCTGTACAGGACATTGGCTAGATAAATTTTGTAATATTGCATTCAGTTCTGGTCTCCCTGCTATAGATAGCAAGGATGTTGTGAAACTTGAAAGGGTTCAGACAAGGGCAGGTTTGGGGGTTTTGAACCAAAGGGAGAGGCTGAATAGGCTGGGGCTATTTTCCCTGGAGCATTGGTAGCTGAGGGGTGACATTATAGAGGTTTATAACACCATGAGGAGCTTGGATATGGTGAATAACCCAAGGTCTTTTCCTCAGGTTAGGGGAATCCAAAACCAGAAGGAATTGATTTCAGGTGAGAGGGGAAAAATTTAAAAGGGCCCTCAGGGACAACCTTTTCACACAGAGGGTGGTGTGTGTACGGAATGAGCTGTGGATAGGCATATGAATTGGAAAGATTTAGAGGGATAATGGGCCAAAAGCTGGCAAATGGAACTAGATTAATTTAAGATATCTGATCCACATAGATAGGTTGGACCGGAGGGTCTGCTTCCGTGCTGTGTGTGTGTGTGTGTGTGTGTGTGTGTGTGTGTGTGTGTGTGTGTGTGTGTGTGTGTGTGTGTGTGTGCGCGCACATGGATAGTGCCATGATTCTCTAAAAGAGATCTCAAGGTCGTGGGTTTTAGTGAGTAAGGAGAGATACCCTCTTCATGAAGAACCTGCGGAGACACCACACCACCAGACCTGGTAGCCTGGCCCAAGATTGCAACCCAATTCATTGCCGTCTGAACTGTCAGTGTGCAGCTATGCATGCAGCCATCTAGATTCTTCATTGGATAGATTGATGGCTGCAATGGACAGCCAGGTCCAACACTAACATGGTCTGGGGGAGAGGCTCATATGTCTACACTTCATTTTCAACACCAAAGGCATGGAAACACAGGGAAGGGGAACCAGGTCTACAATCCAGGAGGCCCTTCCTCACAAGGAGATATCCAGGCAGAAGGGGAGGAGCCACACGCAGGCCACTCAAAAGTGCCCTCTCTCAGAACATGCCAGAGGCAACTAGGCCATCCAACACCACCCTGCCAGGACCCTATAACCAGTGGAACTGGCACCAGTTGTCCCTTTTCACAATAGTCATCACCCATGCTCTCAACCAGCAGTCCCAAGCCAAAACAGTAGGCTCCTCACTCTTCTTTTCACAGCTGTGGCTCCCCTTATGCCCTATCACCATTTCCCCAGTAGTTTCTTGGGTGGTGCCAATGAACAAACTGTGACTCACTCCTTTGAGTGACCTAACTGGATGGCCCTGGGCCAGAAATGCCCAGATGCTTGACTGAAGCCCATATGTCTCTGCAATTGCTTTTGCTGTACCCTCTGGACTGGCCACTATGTAGCCACAGGACGGCCCAGGACCCCTTCACGTACCTCTAATTGAGAGCACCACAACCAGGAGCCTGTCATGGCCAAACCCCTGGACTGGTTTTGGAGGCTGCCCTGAACTTACTGTGCTGGGGCTCCTTAACTGTTGGATGCCTTCATGGATGTCAGTGAGGAATACTGCAAAGACTTGGGGACATGGCTGCCTGCTCGCTATACAAGCCGCTGGTGCATGGTACAGATGTGAAACTGATGTAGCATGATGCTGTACAGCAAGATGTCTGCTCTATTGACTGAGGACTGCTAAACAGCAAGGCAAGCTGCCTGGTCGTCAGCCTGTACTAACTGACAGAGCAAGGCAAGGCAGAGATGCTGCAAAAAATGGAGTGAAGTGCTTAGTGAATGACTGCTAAGCGAGCAAATGATCAGTCCCTAGACTGTAGGTAAAAACCCTATATTTGCTGGGTTAGTTAAATTGAGAAAAAGAGCATGTGTAGCTTGCCTCATTGAGAGGTCACTTGTTTGAATGGTCACCTTGTATTCTCTGTGTTTTCCAAACAGCTCTGTGTGTGTTTAAATTATACATTATAGTTCAGCAGGCGATGTTCTGAGCTGGGGACATTATGTTTCAAGACATCAGCATGACTGTACCAGAATACAGAAAAGAGGAATGCAGGTGGAAGGTGACACAATTTCCCGACCCCACAAACAGTAGTATTCACAAAAGAAGTGAGCGAGACCTGGAGATCACAGAGGTGTCTTTAGTGGAGCAGGTTGCATGGGGCTCCCTTGCCATGAGTGTAATTTCACCAGTTTGGCCAAGGTGGAAGCCTGATGGATCCTGGCACATAACAGTGAATGACCATGTGTCGAATAAGAATATCCCAGCATGGGCATCCATTGGCAGCAGTGATGTATTCGATAGCAGCAATACCCTGTGAGACCGAAGAATTTACAACATTGGACATGTTGAATGCAATCTGGTCAATACACTGAGGGCTAAGAATGAGGGCAAGTTTGTGTTCATGGACCTGTCTGTCCAAAGGGTTTTACAATAACCCCTCCAGTTCCAAAGTGCATAGCACAAAGGCTGAAAGAGTTAAGTTTCCCAAACAGTGCAATGTACAGACAACCCACTGCTCCTCTCAGAAACTGAACAGTAGCATTTGGCCCTTCCTGTAATTGCAACTGTTGCGGGAATTGGGATCAAGTTTCACCCCAGGAAGGCTCAGATAGAGCAGAGATTCCAGGATTGACCTTTCACCATGGAGACAAGGCTATAGAGATAGGGAAACAGAAGTCTGTACAAGAATTGAAATGACCCATTTGTGTACCTCGGGTCTGATCATTCTCAGAATTGACAGGGTACTGCTGGGAGTTTATTAAGGCTTATAAAGCCAGCTACTCTGGCAAGGGATAGATAGGAATTGACTGAAGCATGTGAACATGCCTTTATTCAACTTGAGTCTGATTTGCGGACTGCAGGGGCCATAGATCCCATCTAAGATTACACCCGGGTGGTAGCAATCACAGATTCAAGTCTTTGCATGGTCCTAATGCAGGTGGGTGGGCCACACCGGGATCGTATGCCTCCCACATTATGTCAGATGTGGAGAAAGCAATAATTTTGCAGTGCACATCAGCACGTGCAGTGTAACCCTGACCACCACCACACATCAAGACTTATGTTACTCAGGGTGGTCAATGACAAAATTGTGAGCAGAGTATTTGTAGCCTGGTGGAACTTGCCCCTGAATGCCAAACAATTGGATGAACCAAAGCTGGCAGAAAACACAGATTACGATGGGGAGGCATATCACAGTACCATAGAAGAGGTTTGGGACACTGAGAATGGGATGCATGCAGGCAAATACCCAGAGGGACAATGCATCTTCGTGGATGAATCAAGCTTGGCAGTTAGAGGGAAAGAGAACTGGCTGTGGTATGAATGACTTGGAAAAAGGAGTGCAGTTGACCCTGAAGTTGCCCTGGACGAGCAGGCTGAGCTGCTGGCAGTAACGTGCGTGGTCACTCACCCCCAAGGATTCCCATATCCTACATGAACTGTTCTGACTTGATTTTCATGTGTAACTGACTACCTGGTCCCGGACAGAGTTCATCTTGGCTGCAGGGACAAGCCCATTTCTTCCAAATGGAAGTTTTGGAAGTGATAACAAGAACCCAGAACAACAACTACATGCTTCTGAAAGCTGGAATCCAGCGGGAGAGGAATAAAAGGGCAACTAAATTGGGCAGAGAAGGGGGTGAGAATGTAATCCGTACATTCTTTATGAATCAGGGATAAAGCAGCCATCACTGGTGAGGAAGGATCTGTATCTGTACCCTGTCCCCCAGAGCTGATGGAAGTCCAGAATAAAGACCCCATTTTAAAGCCTATTATCATTAGGGCAAGGCAGGGAAGAAAAGATTTGAAAGGATCATCGCAGGTTTGTGATAAAGCAATGAAGGCATGCTTGTTGTTAAAGTGAGACAAGTGGGTTTTGCATGATGGTTACAGACAGGAGTTCATGCAAATGGTCAATGGAGGCCCCTGGTGTGTTAGGCAGATGGGTGATTAGGTCACATGTGGAGGCCCGTGTGAAAAGATGTTTGGTCTGTCTACAGAATAACACAGACCCTCAGAATAGGCAAGTCAAACTGGGAGTTACCTGACAAGTGATGACAGATGCAGGTCAACATGAATGGTCCACTGCCAATGACTATAAAAGGAATCAAATATTGCCTGGTCCTGGTGGATAATTTCAAAACATTGATGGAGGATTTTCCCTGCAGCTTGGCCACAGTCGTGTGAATGGCAAGCATCCTCATAAAGGAAGTGTTTGCAATGTGAGTTTTACCCGATGCAGAGGCGTGGGATTAGGGAAGTCATTTTACAGGACAAATGATGCAAACTACATGAAATTTGCTGGGGATAGAGGATATATATCATGTGTCCCACAGTCCTCAATCTTTGGGAATACTGGAGTATATCAACAGGATCATGAACACAACACTGTGAAAGGAACTTCTGGGTCAACTTCAGAAATACGGGATGAAGTGTTAGCCTGGTCCTTGTGAATATACTTCGCCAACTTCAAGTACATTTAAGTCATCATTGGACAAGCATATGGACGTACATGGAATAGTGTAGGTTAGATGGGCTTCAGATTGGTATGACAGGCCGGCACAACATCAAGGGCCGAAGGGCCTGTACTGTGCTGGAATGTTCTATGTTCTATATTCTAATCGATTGGGACAGCTTACTCTCCCCACAAGTTAATAACAGGCAGGCTCATGCAGACCCCGATTAATACCAACACAATTGAATCAGCTGACATGAGAGGCGAACAAACATAAATTTGAAGCAATTGCACAGACAAGTGGCCTGTAACATTGCTGGCGTCTCCTCCCAAGATAAGTTGCTGCTGAAGCCAAGCAAAACCAAGTCACGCGATATGTGGATGAGCTGATGATATGGACTGATGATGCAAGGGTGGGAGTGTTTGAGCCCCTGCAGAGGAGCCCGCACAGTATTGTGGAGAAAGACAGTCATTCCTTGCAGAATTGAGATTGGAGGTCAATACCCACCACAATTTAAACACACACATCCATTCTGCGATGGCTTCAGAAAGAGTGCAGTTTCAGCAAGTTATCCAAGTATTATCTCTTAAAATCATTTCAAGATTTAAGTGAATAGTGAAGATTCAAAATCTCTTGAGCAAAATGCAGCTGACAATCAAACATATTCTGAAAATACATTCCCCTGAATTGTAAAGACTTGTCACCTTGCTGATAAAAATAAAAAGAAAATTTAAAATACATTGGATGAACTCTATGAAATTTCCCGTCAAAGAACAATGGTGCCAGTAAACATCCACATATCAATGCCTTTGAAACAACCTTCTTCACAATAGACCATAATGAGTATTCTCTGCAGCCTGAGGAAGCAGCTTGCAGTAATTAACATTTGAAGTGACTGCCAGACTCCCATAGCAAGATTTTGAAACACAAGAACTTTCTTACTGCTGAGAAATCTACTGAAATTCACAACACATTTCTCACCACTCCCCCGCCCCCCCCCGACCCCCCAAGGATTCTCCCTGTTTTCCTCCAAGATAATTATATCAGAATAAACTTCAAAGCCAATTATTTGTATGTAAAGTGCCTTGGGACATTAAGGACATAAAAGGCACTATATAAATGCAAGTTCTATTTTATTTGTTCAAACTCCATCAAACGCTATAACCCCATTCCAACCTAAAGGTTAAAATGCCAGTGTTTGCTGACAACAGAAACTCGACCACCACCTTGTCTATTTCTTAAGCAACCTATTTGGACCTGTTATAACACATATCCTAGTAGGTCGGACTTGAACACGGACAGCCTGACAGAGGATTAGGGACTTCGCTACTGTGCTTCATTATCCACTCTCTATTCTGTCGGTGTCACCTATCGTCTTTCTGTAATTTTAGAAAGCTGGAGATCAAAACCAAATATCCAGATAAAGAAGCACTTATAATATAATTCGCGGGGATAAGGTTTTTGAAACACAGAATGTAGACAGAATTGTTAAAATCAATTCTTAAAACACGTGTAAATTTCGAAGAATTTCATGTAATTTCACTAGTTCAATGTATATCACTTGCTCTGATTATATATATTTATCACTGTTTTGTCGCCACCAAAACACTTGGCTTCCTCCTCTCTACGTGACACTCCTCTCTTCTGTAGCACTCAGTTCTTAATAAAGCTGGTGGATTGAACATTCAGCATCATTGCAATACTTCAAAACTTCAAAAACCCTTCTAGTCATTCAAGCAAGAATAAAACAAAAATGCTTATTTTGGTGCTTATTCTGCCTTAATCCTCTTTCTTTTTCTTGTCAAAATGTACTCTGCCAGTTTCCTGGCCTCCAGATTTTTCACAGCTCTGGAGAGCACAGAATGAGGTCAAACAGCACAACAGTTCTGTGCCAGATGTTTGGAAGCACAATCCAATTAGTCGTATTTGCAAGCTCATTTCCCATATTCACGAAATAATTTTTTCCCTCAACTATTTGTCCAATTCTTCTTGAAAGTTATGACTGAGCCTGTTTCGGCCATCCTGTCAGGCCATGCATTCCACACCATAACTTACTCTTCCTCAAGATGTATCAAGGTTTTATCTGTCAGCTTAAATCTGTGCTGTTTGGTTATTGACTCTGAACAGTTGTGTGGCTTCTCCTTATTTAAGTGAGCTAAACCTAATGATCTCCTCTTTACATTGTCAGCTTGCAAAAGAACCCACACTTTTTCAGTCTTTTGGTAATTCCCTTTCACTGGAAAGATTCCAGTTTCCTACTTCCAAGCCATTTCTGGTGCTTGAAATCCAGCAATGTACACGACATTCCAATCATGGTCACACTGATGTTTTAACAATAAGTTCAGCTAAATTGATCGAATGATAGAATCCCTACAGTGCAGCGAGAGGCCATTTGGCCCATTGAGCCCGCACCAACCTTCCAAAAACCATCACACCCAGACCCAACCCCACCCCCAACTCTATCCCCATAACACTGCATTTCCCGTGGCCAATCCACCTAGCCTGTACCTCGCTGATCACTATGGGCAAGTTAGCATGGCCAAGCCACCTAATGTGCACATCGTTCGAATATTGGACAAAACCAGATCATCAGAGGAAGCCCACGTCACTTTGAGGCACAGTGCTAACCACTGAGCCATGGTACAACAAAGTACAAAGCCCAGAATTCCGTATGTTTTCCAATTTTTATAAGAACGAACATGGGCTGTCATTTTGGGTGTCATCTTGCCTTGGGTGAGTGCCTGTGTGGGGTTTGCACGTTCTGCTCATATCTGTGTGGATTTCTGCTGATTGTTCTGGCTTCTTCCCATTGTCCAAAGATGTGCAGATGAGGTGGATTAGTCATGATAAATTGCCCATAGTGTCCAGGGAAATGCAGACTACGTGGATTAACCATAGTAAACACAGGATTTCAGGAATCATGTGAGAGTGCTGTGACTGAGTGGGATGCTCTTTGGAGTGTTGCTGTAGACTTGATGGGCTGAATAGCCTCTTTCCTCATTGTGGGAATTCTATGATTCTGTTCTACAACACTATTATCTCGAAAGTTTTGGATACTAGCACCCCAATTCTCTTTGTCATATTATGCCCTTTTAATATGGTAGTCCTTTCAGTCTTCAAATACTTATTGCACTGAAATTAAGGCTGAGAGCGCAGCATATTGTTCCAACCGAATTCTCTCCCAGAGACTCAAGTGTGGATGTACGACCCTTCTTCAGCTTTCACTCCTCTGACAATCTTCAAACTTTTTAAGATAAAATTTGGCTCACCAGAAAAAAGTGTTAGATCTAGTTATTATTAGCCCATGAACAATTTTAATAGCATTAATATTTTTAATGACAACCAATGTCTTTTGGAAAATGAAGCACTTAAGCTGTATGGTAAAAGTTATGAATTGGTGTAGAGACTTGGAAAAGGTCTTTTTTAAGAAATATTTTCTTACTTTTACTTGTTATTTTTTCTTTTTTTTATTTTTCTGGCATTTGATTTGACATTAAATTAAACTCAAATGGAAAAGCAGCTGTTATGCAGCTGGAGAAAGAATGGCTACATAAGGTGGAATGATGAGGCAAAGTGGTGAAAGAATGTAGAATCAGGGGATTGATTGGAATGGGGGGAAAGTGGAGAGCCGAAAGTGGTGGAGTGCCCGTTTCATTCCTGGCACCACTGAAATCTCTCACTGGAGGTTTGGGATGTTGGAGGAGAAAGTTGGGGATGGTCTACCCATGTGGAGCAAAACAGAGGCCCTTAAGTGGTCAATTAAAGTGCATCACAGTGTTTTCCTGTAGCATTGGTGTTCACAGTGGGTTTAGGGGTCTCTCCTGAATTTGCACTTTGTGAGACAAGTGGGATACTTTCCAAGTGGTCAAAGGCTACCCCACAGAAACACCTCCCCTTAACCTTCACCAACAATTCTTTCCCCTTCACAGTGGTTAGAACATCTTGCCTTGGTGACTCAGATATCACTCAGACCACTCCATAACAGCTTAACTTGCGCTATTTTGAGTGGGTGCATGTAGGGGTGACCTGTGCCTTGCTTTTTCAGGTGACTTGTAACTGAATACACAAAGTGGGCCATGCCTGCTTACAAGATGGCAGACAGAAGCTAACCAAAACGAAGCAGCCTGCTCACACAGTGACATACAGTGGTACCTTCGAACAGAACTGCTAGAAGGTCAGTATAAGAACACTATATTTCCATCTGAGGCAGTACTGATAAGTACTGCCGTAGGGCAGATGAAAGGCCAATCCCAGCTTTATTAATGAAACAAAGATTGTCCCAGTAAATGAATAATGTCAGGTGCTAGATGAGGTCCTCAAGCAGCTGCAAGGATAATTAACATTATAACAAATTAACCTTATAACCATTAGTTAAAACTAAATGACTTTTCATTTTTACGTTATGTATTTGGGACAGTGGGAAAGTAAAAGGTGTTAATGATTGTGATAAAAGGCAGCACCAAAATACAATGAATAGTTGAATTTGAGCTGTCCTTACAGATAAACAAGCCTGAGAAAGACCTGAAAGAGTACAGCCATTAAACCTTTGTAATGCAAATAAATAGAACGCATAAAAAGATCCCAAGGCCTACAGATTACAGTATTGAGCGAATACCTTAAGATCATGGGAACCTGGGGCTGTTGATAGAAGAGTCCATCACTGATTAGGTATACAATAGGATTGGGTGTTTGGATTAGTGACTATGTTATATTTGATTACTGTCACACAAAATGTATTTAAATTCTGTATTTCTTTGTAAAAGCAAGCGGTGAGTCATTGAGAGTCATTTTCAGAGCAGATGTGGTGGAGGTGATGGAATTGGGAAAAGGGGATGGCATTTTTACTGGAAGGTGGATGGGCGGAGGTGTACCGCATCCCAAAACCAGCCCAGCTCATCCCCGCCTCCCTCACCTGTCCGTCCTCCCACCTATCCCCTCCTCCCACCTCAAGCCCCACCCCCATCTCCTACCTACTAACCTCATCACGCCCCCTTGATCTGAACATCCTCCCTGGACTGACCTATCTCCTCCCTACCTTCCCACCTACACTCACCTTTACTGGCTCCATCCCCGCCTCTTTGACCTGTCAGTCTCCTCTCCATCTATCTTCTCCTCTAACCATCTTCTATCCGCCTCCCCCTCTCTGTATATTTATTTCAGAACCCCCTTCCCCTCCCCCATTTCTGAAGAAGGGTCTAGGCATGAAACATCAGCTTTCCTGCTCCGACGATGCTGCGTTCATCCATACTTTATTTATCTCAGATTCTCCAGCATCGGCAGTTCCTACTCACTCTAACACCTGGCAGTTGATGACACCATGGATATGTGCTCCTGGAAACACCTGTGGTGGGGTTGTTTCTTACATCTTGAGTCGCCACTGGACACCATTACTGCCATGAAATCGAGCCCATAGGGTGGAACTTGCATCCAGAAATTAAACAAAAATGATGTGTGAATGCAAACTGACAATACTCATGAATATTCGCTTGCAAAATATAGCAAGGTGGTGAGTGGTATATTGTGGTCTACTTTAAAATCTGCCATCAGCAAAACAAACCATGGTACAGTGTAATACAACAAAATGTGAAGTTTTATTAAAAATTGGAAGGGAAATAAATTCATTTTAATTGTGACTTATTCAGTGAAGATAATAATCTGAAAATATCTTTTTCAATTCCACATTCAAGCTGAATTTGATACGATTGCTAAGTGTAATCACTTGATGTGCATTTTTGGTATTGATTTTACATGCTAATGCTTAACTTACAGTGACCTAATAAAACTATTTTTCTTGGGTCCGTGCTGCCCCCAGCAATATGCTTATGAGAAACAGATTGCCGCTACCTTGGGGTAGAAATTCATCTTGGCTGATTGTGCAAATCACATGGTATCAGATCTGCCACTGGATATCCACAGCAACTGATACTCAGCTCTATTGGAGTCGACGTAATTAAAGAGCAATCACTAGGTAAAACAGACAGCTGACTCATTGCTATTTTACACGATCGCCTCAGACAAATTTCTACTCCCATTTTCCTCCTTATCCATAACAGGATGTCAAAAGCTGTCAGGGTGGAAATACAGCTCACCTGCATTTCAATTCAAAAACAGACAGCCCAATGCAAGTCAAAAGGCATAAAATTAAGGATATCTAAGTACTGCTTTAAAATTTCACTTTCTTGGTTACTTTTCCTTCATATTTTGCCAAACAATTTCATCCACATCGCACCACTTCAAGTAGCTCCTTTTAGATGTGGAGTAGTTTTCAATTTCAATTTTGATTTGGCACTCTGCAAATTAAGTTATTCCTATTGCTATGATCAAAATATTCTACTATTGGGGTGGCACAGTGGATCTGTGGTCAGCACTGCTGCTTCACAGCACTATGGGCCTTGGTTCAATTCCAGCCTTGAGCAACTGTGTGGAATTTGTATGTTCTCCCCATGTCTGCGTGGGTTTTCTCCAGATGCTCTGGTTTCCTCCCACAGTCCAAAGATGTGTCAGTGAAGTGGATTGGTCATACTAAATTGCCAATAGTGTCAAGGGTGGGAAATGCAGGGGTAGGTCTGGTTGGGATGCTCTTCAGAGGGTCAGCGTGGACTCAATAGGCCAAATGCCCTGCTTCCATGCTGTGAGGATTCTATAGGCTTTTCAATTCTTTCTCCATAATAGAATATTCTTATTTAAACCTAAATTTCAATTTACATCATGATAAGTCTGTTGCTAATTAACTATGAGTTAAACATGGGTCAGCCAATGCCAGGTGTTAGTTAAAATAGTATTTTTGGGCTTGATGGGCAATTTTTGGCAGATTGTGTCTCAAATTTATATCAAGGAAAGAAACTGAGCGCAAATCAGGAGCATATCACAGAGTGAACTGCAAATAGATTGACAACCAAATTCAAATTTAGTGCAAGTTGGATTTCAAGACTGAGAAAAAGGCAAGTGCAACGTAAGCTGGCTGTTATTTATGTGCAAGTAATATAACTCTTGAAGTCAATGAAGCTAACTATATCTGAAAAAAACACAGTTGAAGAACCATGATAAATTGCCTTTTTAAAATTGTAAACTTTCAAGAAGTGGGTGTGGATTTAAACAAACACTGACCCCATCGCTCAAGATCAAAATCTCAGATCTTGAGGAGAAAATGCAAGCCATCAGGAAGAAAGAGATCAGTTAATGCAGTGACAGTACAACATCATACCAAAGAGAGATATAATTGCGCAGTGAAAGCAGAGACATGAGCAGTTATCTGAGCAGCTGCAAAGAAAAGTTAAAACAGGAATGCACAGAGTAATTTGCACAAACAGATTTGAAGTTTTGGCATGAAGATTCTGGCAAAAGCCATCAAATTTCAATGACACCAGAAACAACGATGATTCGAAGAGCAGTGAATTTGCAACACAACCAGAAATGTTGCAATCTAAGTGTTAGTGATTCAACAGCTACAGTAAATTAAATAATTTTGAGAGTCAAGGCTGACAGTGCTAGACACTACTTTTTCCTTCTGATAGTTCGGGTAAGAAGTAGATCATATGGAAGCACAAACATTTTCTAAGCCAGACAAGCCAGTTAATACACTTCATACAGGAGTTATGCACCAAATCCTGCAGCCACCAGTCATCAGAGGCCAGATGTATGACTAATTATGCACAGTGGGACTCTATTGAAGACCTGGCCTCTGCGGAGATCACCTGAGTAGTTCAAATGTCAATGGACATCTTCCCTGCTCGCCAGGAACTTCTACAAATGTTACATACCATCCATCCCGTCCAAAAAAATAAAACTACACATGACTATTCCCCACAACTCAACCACCTATCGCCTTTCCCACCTCATGAATCACTCAATCACCCATTCTGCCCAGCTAGTCACCTTACCCAACGATTCACTCCCGCACCACTGCAGCCATTCACTTACCATCTCAACCATTCAACCAAGCACCATCTCACTCACCCATACATTCAATAACATGCACCCATCTACCACCCACTCACTGACTCCCTCAACCTTTCAGCAACTCACCCAGGCATTCAATAGCACCTGGTGATAGAATTTAAATCTCAGCAGAATATGTTACCTAATGCTGTTAAAAGAGGATGTATATTCTCATCAAATTAATCCACTCTGATGGAGTTTCCCAGGTAATCCTGCATTTCTCTAACAACCAGGATTAGTAGATCCAAGAAATATTCCAAAGTTTCAGGTCAGGAGATCTTCATGTACGGCTTTGCCTGTGATCACATGATACAGGCCAATGACTTGGTCTGAAGAACTTAAGAACATAAGAACTAGGAGCAGGAGTAGGCCATCAGGCCCCTCAAGCCTGCCTGTCATTTAATATGATCATGGCTGATCTTTAAGACTCAGCTCCACTTACCCGCCCACCTACCATAACCCTTAATTCCTTTACTGTTCAAACGTTTACCTGGCCTTGCCTTAAAAACATTCAGTGAGGTAGCATCAGCCACTTCACTGGGCAGGGAATTCCATAGATTCACAACCCTTTGGGTGAAAAAGTTCCTCCTGACCTCAGTCCTACATCTGCTTCTCTTTATTTTGAGGCTACGCCCTCTCGTCCTAGTTTCACCTGCTAGCAGAAATAATCTCCCTGCCTCCACTTTATCTATTCCCTTCATAATCTTGCATGTTTCTATAAGATTTCCCCTCATTCTTCTGAGTTCCAAAATGGATGGCCTCACATTTATCGACATTGTACTCCATCTGCCAGATCTTTGACCACTCACTTAGACTATCTATATCCCTCTGCAGCCTTTCGGTGTCTTCTGTCCACTTTGCTCTACCACTCACCTCAGCGTCTTTTGCAAGCTTTGACACACCACACTTAGTCCTCAACTCCAAATCATCTGTGTAAATTGTAAACAATTGAGGTCCCAATATTGATCCCTGAGGCACACCACTAGCCACTGACCACCAACCAGAAAAAACACCCATTTACCCCTACTCATTGCTTTCATCCAATCCTCTATCCATGCCAATACATTACCTGTTATACCATACAACTTTATCTACTGTAGCATCCTTTGGGGTGGCACCTTGTCAAATGCCTTCTGGAAATCTAGATATCCCACATCTGCAGGTTCCCATTGTCCACAATGCAAGCAATGTCCTCAAAGAATTCCACCTAATTAGTTAAACATGATCTACCCTTCATGAACCCACGCTGGGTGTTCCCAATGGAACAATTTAGATCCAGATGTCTTGCTATTTCTTCCTCAATGATAGATTCAAGCATTTTCCCCATTATCGAAGTTCAGCTAACTGGCCTACAGTCATCAACTTTTTGGCTACTTCCTTTTTAAACAGTGGCATCACATTGGATGTTTTCCAATACCTGGGAACCACCTCAGAGTCCAGTGAATTTTTGTAAATAATTACTAGAGCACATGCTATTTCCCCCATCACCTCTTTGACTACCCTGGGATGCATTTCATCAGGGCCAGGAGACATGTTTACCTTTAGCCCCATTAGCTTGCCCAGCACTGCCTCGTTAGCAATAATAATAGTTTCTAGGTCCTCACCTGCTATAACCTTCTTGCTATTAGTTTTCGGCATGTTATTTGTGTCCTCCACTGTAAAGACCGGCATGAAATAACCATTTAATGTCTCGGCTATTTCCTCATTGCCAGTTATTAAATTGGTCTTCTCATCTTCTAAAGGACCAATGTTTACCTTTGCCAATCTTTTATGATTTACGTATTTATAGAAACTTTTGCTGCCTGCTTTTATATGCTGAGCTAGTTTACTCTCATAATCTATCTTACTTTTCTTTTTAAGATTTTTTTGTGGCTTTCTATTGGCCTATAAAGATTTCCCAATCTACTAGTTTCCCATGACTCTTTGCTTTATTGTATGGTTTTTTTTCAATCTGATACTTTCCTTTATTTCCTTAGACATCCATGGCTGGCTCTCTCTTTTCCTATGGTTCTTCCTTATCACTGAAATATACTTGCAGAGAATCCCTACAGTGTGGAAACAGGCCCTTTGGCCCAACAAGTCCACACTGAACCTCGCAGCATGCCACCTCGACCCATCCCCCATACCTCACCTAATCTACACCTCCCTGAGCACTATGGATAATTTAGCATGGCCGATTCACCTACCCTGCACATCTTTGGACTGTGGGAGGAAACTGGAACACCCAGAGGAAAACCACGCAGACACAGAGAGAATGTGCAAACTCCACACAGACAGTCACCTGAGGCTGGAATTGCACCTGGGCCCCTGGCGCTGTAAGCAGCAGAGCTAGCCACTGAGCCACCGTGCTGCCCCAGTATTTCTGCTGAGCACTGTGAAAAATTGTTTTGAAAGTCCTGCACCGTTCCTCAAGTGACCCACTGTGAAGTTTTTGCTCCCTTGCTACTTTAGCTAACTCCTTCTTCATTCCTTCACAGTCTCCTTTGTTTAAGCACAGAACGTAGGTACTGGATTTAACCTTCTCATGCTCCATCTGTATTTTAAATTCAACCATACTGTGATTGCTCCTTCCGAGAGGATCCCTAACTGTGAGATCATTAATTATTCCTGTCTCATTACACAGGACTAGATCTAGGATAGCTTGATCTCTCATGGGTTGCATTATATTGTTCAACGAAATTATCGCGGATGCATTCTGTGAATCCCTCCGCAAGGCTGCCATGACCGACCTGGTTTGACCAATCAATATGTGGATTAAAATCCCCCATGATAATTGCTGTACCATTTTTACATGCATTAGCTATTTTGATGTTTATTGCTCGCCCCACCATGATGTTGTTACTTGGTGGCCTCCAAACCACACCTATCAGTGATTTCTTCTCCCTGCTATTCCAAATTTCCACCCAAATGGATTCAACATTTTGTTCTGTAGAACCTATATCATCTCTCACCGCTGCCCTGATATCATCCTTAAAAAATCAGGGCGACACCTCCTCCCTTACCTTCCTGCCTGTCCTTCCAAACAGTTTGATACCCCGAGATATTTAACTCCCAGTCATGACCATCCTGTAGCCAAGTCTCTGTAATGGCCACTAAATCAAATCCTTTTGCCATGATTTGTACTGTCAACACATCCACCTTGTTTCGAATGCTCCGAGCATTCAGATAAAGTGCCCTTATGCCGGTTTTTGCAACTTCTTTTTGGGTCCTAATACCTCTATTACTGACAACTCTTGAGTTCTCCTTCCCTTTAACTTTTTTCCTGATTTTCCATGGAGTTGAAGCTTCCTCAACACCTGCTAACCCGCTGCTTTGCCTTACATTAATTGTAATTCTCCCTCTATGCTCACTTCTCCCTTCCCCCCTACTTACTAGTTTAAAGCCCTATTAACCACCCTATTTACCCTTTTCTGCCAGAACACTGGACCCGGCCCTGTTCAGGTGGAGTCCATCCCAGCGATATAGGTCCCTCTTGTCCCAGGACTGATGCTGTGCCCCATGAAAAGTAAAACCTCTTTCCCACACCACTCTTTTAGCCACATGTTTACTTCCCTGATCCTCGCCTCCCTATGCCAGTTTGCAAATGGCTCGGGCAGCAATCCAAAGATTATGATTCTTGAAGACCCCTTTTTGAAATTTTGTTCCTAGCTTTTCATAATCCTGAAACAGTTCTTTTTTCCCTAGTCCTGCCTACGTTGTTGGCATCTACATGGACCACAACAACTGGATCCTCCCCCTCCCTCTCTCGTATCCTCTCAAGCCGGTCAGAGATGTCTCACATCCTGGAACTGGGCAGGCAGCACACCATGGGGGATTCTCTATCCTGCTCACAAAGAATACTGTCTAGATCACTGATGATGGAATCCTCTACAACTACAATCTGTATTTATGCTCCCCCCATCTTGAATGGCCTCCTGGACCATAGTGCCATGGTCAGTTGACTCATCCTTCCTCCAGCCCTGTTACTCATCCATGCTGGCAGCAAGTGCCTCATACCTGTGGGACAATGTCAAGGGCTGTGGCCCCTGTGCTCCTGTCTGCACGGTCCCACTACCTGCCTCATTCGCAGTCACACACTGCTGTCCCTGCCTGCCAATCGAATTAACATTAGTTCATTGACCAGGAGTGACTGCCTTTTGGAACACAGCATCCAGGTATTTCTCTCCCTCCCGGATGTACTACAGTGTTTGGAGCTGAGATTCAAGCTCATCAATTTTGAGCTGGAGCTCCTCAAGCAGCCAACACTTGCTGCAGATATGGCCACTGCTGTTCTCAGTGGGATCCGCTAGCTCCCACATCATACAGCTACAACACATCACCTGGCCTGCCATCTCTACTTAATTACTTAAAATTATTTCGAGATATTGGGAACTGCAGATGCTGGAGAATCCGAGATAACAAAGTGTGGAGTTGGATGAACATAACAGGCCAAGCAGCAGCTTAGAAGCACAAAAGCTGACGTTTCGGGCCTAGGCCCTTCATCAGATGAAGGGTCTAGGCCCGAAACAACAGCTTTTGTGCTCCGAAGATGTTGCTTGGCCTGTTATGCTCATCCAGCTCCACACTTTGTTATCTAAGATTATTTAGTTTTTGTTTTAGTTTCGCAGTGTTCGCTGCACCAATAAGTTTACTCCATTATGTACACAGACTCCGGCTTTGTTTTCTGACCTGCTCCCAGAGGATTTTGCGTCAAGGTGACCACCCCGAAAGATAATAAAGAGATGAGGGAAAAAATGCAAATAGCTTGCCCGCTCACCACACTTAATTGTTATTATTAGTTGAGAGGAGGTGGAAAGGTGGGAGACACTGTGTGTGTGGTGTCTCGGGTATTAGTTAACTCCCAAATTTCTTGGATAGAAGCTTACTTTTCTGGGCTCCCCTCTCACTTCCTCCCGGACTCCCGCCTCTCAAAAACAACTCAAAGATCTGTAACTTGAATTTCAGGCAGGAATGGTATGACTTTCTGTGCCGGTTTGAGACATGGGCAATAATTGAAACATGAAAATTGCTGGGCTTTGGGTCTAAATTTAGGAAAGCAAGTCATTAATCAACACTGATCAGCACCCTCTTTGCCCACATGAAACCAAAGCACTGGCAAAATTTTGGAACAAGGAAGGGATAATGTGTGTAACCCAGGAAGGAAACCTTGGGAAAACAAACTCACTAATAGTGAAGTCACCAAACTTAAGTGGTGTTCAACCAGCAAACAATTAGCAGGAGAGATATTTAGGAGTGAAATGAAGCAAAACAACTGTAAACCAGGAAAAGCCTGAAGAAAGCTGAAAAATACGTACCAACAATTTCAAGAAAATCTTCTTCCCCACTGTTATCAGACTTTTGAACAGACCTTTCATATATTAACAGTGATCTTTCTCTGCATGATCTCTGTGTCTGTAACACTATAATCTGCATGTTTTTTCTGTTACTCTGATGAACTTATGTAAGGTATAATTTTCCTGGATAGAATGCAAAACATTACTTTTCACTGTTTTGGTCCATATGACAATAAAAAATCAAAATCAAGAACATGAAGGGACAGCATAGACAGTAAGAGCACGGTAAAAGTGGATGTAGTTATTTTACATGAGAATCTCAACATAATAATGAATTAAAATGTGCTTTCAAGTTAGGCAAAAGTAGACAATAAAAGTTGTAAAGCTAGCATATTTAGATGGCATGGGAAGATCAGAAGTGAATGGCAATATTGGTAAAGTCAAGAATACATGCTTGAATGAGACTAAAACTGATAAGGCAGAGAAGCAGAGTCAATATGCTTGAAACTGGACGGTCAAATAACAGGGTTTCTTAGAGTTACTTGGTTGTAGTATATTAAAAATTGAAAGGTCTTGAATTTCTGAGTATAAAATAGAGGAAGAAATCTGCAGACAGATTAAAGGCTATGGTGTACTATATGAACAAAATTGTTGTACGGAGATTTTAATCAACACCCACTGGTTGGTTGGGACTGAGGTAGATAAATTTTGAAAAATAAGCGCAATTCCTAAAATGTGTGCAACATTTTTTCCTTAAGCAGAACAACATGCTTACAAGGGTAGAGTTGTTGCTCGATCTGGTACTGATGAATGAAACAACTGATATGGTTGGGCATCATGTATCTGAGAATAACAAATGCAGAGTAGCGAGATTTAATATACAATTGTAAAGATAAAGATTTGGGACAAATCCAGGTTAGAGTGAATCTGCAATAATTTAGAAAGGTAGGGACAAGCCAGCTAGGTTGATGAGGAGAGAACAATTTGTCTCCTAACATTTAAAGCAAGTACTGATATTTATTTCTTAAAAGAGAAATCACAGAAGATTATAGAATCAGTATATTCCATTATTATGCATAAGTTATCAGTAATTTCAGAATACTTTTAATAAATAGATGCATTGGAAAACATTTTAAAATCCAGAAGTGGCCCGATAAGACCGAGAACAAATTTGAAAAAAAGAGAGAAAATGAGAGAAGTGGGTTAAATAAAAGAGCAGAACATTAAGAAATGTTGACTGAAAATTTCAGAAGAGAACTGTTAGACGCTTGGTAAGATCTTAGAAATGGACAGGTAATTTGCTGATAATCAAAATTACAAGCAGACATTTAATAAGCATTTTATGTCAATCTTTAGGAACCAGTGCAAATGTTGATGAATTGGTTCAACTGATACAAACTATTCCAGAGGCAAGAAGTACAACAGGTGAGGGAAATTCAGTGCATGTACAACATATAGGAAAGCCTCTGATAAGAGGTACATCAGCCAAAATTGAGGGACATGGAAAATGACCAAATGGATTGATAGGATCAGAATCAATAGAACAAAGAACAGAAATTGCAGGCAGTTTATCAGACAGGCTTGAATTGGACAGAGAAATTTAAAAATATTCAGTTCTGGGACCAACTCGGTTTGCCATATCAACAAACGATTTTAATGCAAATCTGGAGAGAATAATGTTGACATTGGCAAACCTAATCAAAAAGTCATGGACTGAATTATTTTAAAAGGAACAAAGGACGTCATAAAATGAAGGTTAATAACAAGGGGAAATGGTCTAAAGATTACTGGGTGGATTCCAGTGCCATTAATTGAAGGATGAATTTGAAAACATGCAACTTTGAGTGGAATTAAGCTCAATTAATAGTACAATGAAGTGGCTAATGGAATTCTCAATCTTTTTACAAGAAATTTGTGATATAAAAGCAGCTGGTAATAACACATAAACTTAGAAAGACATTGTATTGTGTGCAACATTGGTCTCCACACTACAGGGTGGATATTGAGATTATGATCGGTGCTACATGATTTTTGGATGCCAACTGAAATTAGGAAATACAAAATAAAATCTTGAGAAATGTTTCACATTGTCAGTTACTGAGTGATTTGACATATGCATTTAAACCTATGAAAGTATGATCTTGGTATATCGAAGCAGTTGGCTTCCAGTAGATATTGGATCTCGAATGAAAAGGCATAGGTATAAATATAAATGTGATTTGAAACAGGGAGATACAAATTCATTACAGCTTTAATGGTTCAAGCTGGTACAGTGTACAAATTGGAGATTAGAATGCCTCAGTAGATGAAGCAAAGGAGCAACAAAAAAGCTATTGGAACAGGGAAGATAAATATGCGTAGAACCATTTGTTCATGTGCTGCGCCAACAGACTGTGACTTCACTGTCCTTTCATATATTCTACGCATGAAAGAACCAGCAGATGAGCTTTTCCTCAGGCTTTCTTACTGTCATTTGAGCCAACAACTAAGTTACAGAAGATCAGGGCCAATTGATCCATTTTTCCTACATTTATTTTCCTTATCCCTTAAAACAAATGGTTCTCGCTCACCTGCTTTCAAGAGCTCCAATGTGAAAAGTTTGTTATGTTGACACAAAGAAGTAGAAACCTATATCTTTCCATCCACTAATGCACAACAGTAGACCATTTAAACCATGTAACAGCCCTCAAAAGAAAAATGTGCTCTTTTGTCCCCTCGAAAGCAGGCTGTACATACATATTACTGTAAAGGAGAATTGGATGGTCAGATTGGAGATCAGGAGGTATAGCTACTAAACTATTCTCCTGCAAACACCATGAATTTACAAATAGATTAAAACTTGGCCATGTTTATTTCCAGAGGGTATGACATCATACAGAGGGCACTCATTTCATTTTTGTGAGCATATCAATCAAAAAACCAAGTCTCAAGATCTTAAATCAGAGCTAAGAACAATGTCGTTTCTCAACAAATTTTTATCTGTACATCTTTCAACTGAGTGATTGTGACTGTTTGCTCATATTCCTTCAACCTGAAAAATGTTTTCAACAACTGTGGTTGCAGCAACATTGAAGCAGAACAATGATAAGTAACATTCTGGTTCATGGAGATATCAAAATGAAATGTGCATTAAAATTATTGTTGTGGACTTTTCCATATTGATAAAGCTGACACTGAGCTATTGGCTGAAAAGTCTCTGTAATTTTGATGCACACACAGCTAAAAGTAGAAATCTGGACTTTGCTCCCAGAAATACTTTTTTTTCTTCACAGTATGAGCTTGAGCAGTATTCTTCAGGGAAGTCATTGAATTTCAACATCTTAGTGTAACTGCCCACTCATCTCAGACTACTTTCAGACAAAAAAAAATCAGCGCTTGTTTCATCAGGATTCACAAAACGCAGAGGTGGGTGATGGAGGGAAACATTTAACAGCCGGAACAGCAATTTTAATGTCAATCTCCACTGATAAGCCCACAAAATTTCTCCCGGCAATTCCACACTTTATGAATCGCAAAAAAAAACAGTTCCTACACCACAAGGAGTGACATCCAGGCCAGAAAAATAAAGATATGAAAACGAGATAGGAGCGATCCATAATGTTAGGCCAAAAAGCAAGTGCCAATGTAAAGCTGCATTATTCTGCAGCATTGCCAACTCATTTCTTCATTGCTTGTAATAATTCTGTACACAAATGTTACGTAACCAACTCAACCTCGTGGAACAATAGTAAACATTGGAAAAGCTTTTAAGAACAAAATAACTTCGTTGGTTTAAGAAACCCCTGTCAAGTGGTGGCCAAATCAAAGCTTTTTTTATAGAGCTCCATTGAAAGCTCTGTAGTGTACATCCTTTTAAATAGTTCAAGCTTACCGAGGTAATAATGGACCAGTGGATTCCTTTTCAATGCATCTGTTTCAATGTTACTAGTATCAACGCTTTGTTGTACGTCGACAGATGAAGCATCAGCAGCTCATGTGCCGCCTTTGGTAAAGTCACTAGTTCATATTTATTGAACCCCTGTATTGTGGTCAATAAGAGGCTGTTGAGCACTTAAAGGCTATTTGATGAAAATCTCAGAGTGGGTTCAGGTTGGGGGGTCATGGATGAGGATGATCAGGGGATTGGCAGATGCAATTTTCTGTTCACTGTTGTGCAAGACTTATTCCCAAGGGAAAATTCCAATGTATGATAAATGTGTAGAATTCCCCAAGTGCCATGTTGATTAAAAGATGTCTGACTTTTGCATGCTGTCAAATAGGAACCAAAATAACACCACACCCCTTCCCTGAGGGTTCCACTTCGGATTTTGTCAAGGGCTATATTTTCACCATCAACCCAATATCATCATCCTTGCTTTCTGTGCGCCCCCCACCCCCGCAATTTCTGACTCCATCAGACCTTGACAATCACATTAATTCCAGCCTTATTCTCTGCTGCCTTTCACTTTCACATTCCTGCTCTAACAAAAGCTTCTTCTCTCTTGTGTTTTCTGTTGATAGATGATAATGAATCTATCAGGAGCAAGTACCAATGAGAGAACGAGCCTATGACTAGAGGAGCATGTTAAGGACCAGACCAAACACCTCAAAATATATTTGAAAGATAGCCTAGACCCCAACTTTCCCTTATTTTAGAAAGAAAGTGTAAGGTGTTGTGTTCTGGATTCAGTTTGGTCAGTCAAATTACCAGGCTTGAAGCAAAACACACTTTATTCATGCACCATGGTTTAAAACAACAAAAGAAAGAAGAATTGGAATATCTTAACTCTATTGGAAAACTTAACAGAACAATAGATTATTTAACTACAAAGCAGCTGCTGTTCCACTATAGTAATATCCCATTAACGCTCCTTTGGCAAAGGCAAATTCAGTAAAATAGATTGTTGCATATGCAATTCTCCAGCCCAGAAGGAAAAAACATCAGGAGAAGACACACACACACACACACACACACACACACACACACAAAGAGAGCGAGAGAGCAATTTTTTATAACTGAGAGAGATGTCATGCAGCTTCCAGCTACTGAAAGTTAAACTAAAATCCTGGTTCTGTGGGAGGAAACATCTGGTATGATATTTACATTTTGTTCCAAACGTACATGTGTCAATTAATACAAAGGTAAATTTTGTTCATCTTAAATTGCGACATTTCATTCAAATCTTTCTTATCCTGGGAGAGGACATCTAAATCTGAATGACCCAGCAGCATTTAAAGGACTCCAACCATTTAGACTGCTTCTATTGTTTAAACTGTTTATTGGCTTGGAGAAGACCACTCAGCACCTCTGTCTCAACCTCTCTTCATAAAAAGAAAAATAAAGCACATCTCTTAAAGCTGTAGCATCATTAGAAACAACTCCTTAGAAATAATAACAATTCCATATGTGGCGCTGACTTTTCCCAATGTTTGATTTATTCAAGAAGTACGCAAATCATTGGAAGGTTCCAACACAATAGTCTTGTGCTGACTCAAAATTGAGTGATTGTGCACGTTGTATTTTGGTTCAGGTATCTCACTGCCACAAATTCTCCTTTCTTAATGCTGTGTCTATGGCCTGTCTAATTATCAGTAGTAGAGGACTGACCACTAGTCAGTCTAAACTAAAGTGGTGATGTGGAGGTACTGGTATTAGACTGGGGTGGACAAAGTCAGAAGCCACACAACACCAGGTTACAATCCAATGGGTTCGTCCGGCCACACTCAAAAAACTTGTGATATATCTGTTGGACTATAACCTGGTGTTGTGTGACTTTTGACTTTAAATAAAAGTGGCTCTTAACTCCTGTATGAGGTAGTTTATTTCATGATAGCAATGCACACAATTTGCATCATCACTTTAATTCCTTAAGACTACCAGGAACTGCACAGAACACTTTGGCTCTTCTCAGGAACTCATGCATGTTTCAACTGCCTCCACTCAAAAATTACTTGACATTATCCAACTGAGTGCAATTTCATGCAATTGCAACATTAACTCATTCAGCACCAAAACTTTTGACAACAGTACACATTGCTTGATTTCAGAATTCATGATGTACTTAACAGCATCAAAGCAAGAGATGTTTACAAAATGTTTATAATATGGAAATACAATCTGCTCAACAGATGCATGCTATGAACTATATATTCCTTGCACCCTCTTTATTTGACCCCAATAATATATCTTTTTATTCCTTTTCATCGTTACCCCGTAAACATATCTATAGTAAACATCTCAAATAATCTTGGTGATTTTGAGGTTTCACAGAAAGCCAACCCCTATCCATATACTCCATCTCCATTTTGTGTTGCCAACGTCTTCGAGGACTCCTCCCACCCAAGTAATCCTTTCATCTGACCTCTTCCGTCAGGCAAAAGATACAGAAGCTTAAACACACATACCAACATGTTCAAGAACAGCTTCTTTATTGATGCCATTCGACTTCTGACTTGAATTCTCTAATTTCAAACCTGCTGTTGATCTTGCTTTTGCACACCTCCTGTGCAGCTGTAACCCTGTTTGCCTCTCTCTCTCTCTCTCTCTCTCTCTCTCTCTCCATAGCCTATGATCTGTATGTCTTCGTATGTTATGATCTACCTGTACTGCTCACAAAACAAAATGTTTCACTGTACATCGGCACACGGGACAGCAATAAATCAAATCAAATTTTCTTCATTTTATGAGTATGGACATTTCTCCTAAATCACTTGCTGGGTTTATTTCTGGCCTGAAGTACTGCTCTTACTCACAAGAGGAAACATCTGGTATGATATTTGCATTTTGTTCCAAATGTACATGTGTCAATTAATACAAAGGTAAATTTTGTTCATCTTAAATTGCGACATTTCATTCAAATCTTTCTTATCCTGGGAGAGTACAGCTAAATCTGTTTGACCCAGCAGCATTTAAAAGTATGAAAATTGTTGTTCATTTGATATCAGCCAATAACATGAACAGATTAGGTCACACACATTGACATCATGCAACATGTATTCCTTCTGTGAAATGATTTGCAAATAAACCACCATCTTCAGGACAAATTTAGATTTGTGAAATGTCAACCAACTTTAGTGATGATGTTTGAGAAGTGACCTTAGTCTTTAATCACATCCTCACATTTCAACTTGAATATAATATGTTGACATCATTATGTAATTTGTACATCTTTGGTTCGGAACTTGAAATCATCAGTTTCCCAAAAATACATGTGACATGAAGCATCTCTATCAATGTCTCCGCATAAAATTGTGGAAAAATAACAAATTATTGTTCAGTTCAGGTTTCTTAATGCCGTTGGCTTTCATCTGCACGGAACCAGTTAAGGCAACTGACATTTGGTAATCCTTAAGAAGCAAAATAAATGAAGAATATCTTCTCTTCTTTTGAATGTAAAATAAAACGAATTACCATTGATTTAAATCAGGAACATTTATTTGAGCGTGTGTTTTTATCCTGTCCTCACTTATCAATTGTTGATATGGTTTTGATCATGGTGTGCAGAAAACTGCTTTTGCTTGAACAGTCAAGAAAAATCAACAGTAAACAAATAATTTCGACAGTTTTGGCTGGTTGTCTAACATTTCTTTTTACCAGCTGCATTATTGAAGACAAAGGTGCGGCACAATTAAAAATGACCATCTCTGTCCGAGTTATCTGCAAGAGACCTTCATGATGCATTCAAAATAAATTTAGGAGAGAATACGATCAAGGTGCAGATGGGTGACCCTACCACAGACAACATTCTTAACGATTTTTGGCACGTGTAAATTTTCAGTTCAAATTCTTCTGTATGACGCCAAAGCCTATTAAATCGAAACCATTTCATATTAGTGAGCTGGATGGTTGCACAATAGGAGCACTCATTCAATGAAACATTATTTTCCAGTTAAACCATGTAACAAGTAAGCCATGAGACTTCATTGGTCAGGTTGCTTTTGATTGATACAGAATCAATGGGATGAAGGGCCTCTCGGTGTGTTCTAAAAAAGTGGCTACAGTGCTCCTAAACCACTGAGCTGCTTCCTCATAAGAGAGAGAGATGACTGGTGGTGGTTTAACCTGACGGTTGAGGGTTTACGTTTGACGAGAGTCCTTCACGGTAACCTGAGCTTGTGTGGGCATTGAACCTGTGTTGATGGTGTCATCCTGTATTGCAAACTAACAACCCAGAGCGAGACCTCTATAACTGATCAGGATTCTGCATGATCATATTAATTGCAACTGTGGTAGTTAAAAAGACTGCTTCTTCGTTCACAGTTATGTTATAGAATTACAATATCCTTAGAGTCTGCAAAATGGCCATTCAGCCCATTGAGCCTGCTCTACCCGCCGAACTGTCATCCCACCCAGACCGAACCCGAAACTATCCCGTAATCCAGCACTTACAATGATTAACACACCTAGACTATACATCCCAGGACACTGGAGGATAATTCACCTAACTGCATATCTTTGGACTGTGGAAGGAAACTAAAGCATCCAGCAGCAACCCATGCAAACCACGAGGACAATCTGCAAACTGAACACAGACAGTCACTTGAGGCGTCAAACTCGGGCCCCTGGGACAGTATGGCAACACTGTTAACCACTGAGCCCTCACGGTGCAGAAATTTGAAAAGATTTCTGTAAAAAAGGCTCAGTACCTATGTGTGGTAATGCTGTGATATTTGAGCTTGCTAACATTTAATGCTGTAATTAGTGAAATGCCTAATTGTCAGACTTGTTTAGGATTGCAAAGGAATAATTCAATAGGAGACCAATACTTCTTTGAGGGGCAGGAGAAGAGGGAGGAAAACGAAGGCTAATTAACTTCAGGTCACACTTTGCAGTGATGCAGCTGAACTGACAGATCCATGGTACCAGGTCACTAGCTTGCCCTCACAAGAAATAACAGTGGCTTCCGCAAGGCAGAATACGCGCAGACTTTTTATGAACTACACATGCCAATGCCTCTGAAGGTATTCCCATTTAATCATGTAATAATTCACTGACAACATTAGATTTGCGGCAGCATTGTTGTTGATGTGTCAGTAGTATAGCCAGGCTCTAGAGACTTTACCTCAGCTAATACCTCAATCCAGTATTGAAAGCGCGGTCGCTGGCAGGAGCTGTTATGTCTCAGGTGAGGTGCTGAACCCAGCCCTATCTGTACTATCATAATAAATCTTCAAAAATGAACAGGGAGTACCCTGTATCCCGAGTAACAACATTAAGAAGACCACTGTTGTGCAATCTTACTGTGCACACATCAGGTGAGATGTTTAGGCAGCCCTCGGTCTGGTTTTACAATATTCCACACTGAGGCCTTTTCGCAGACATGGGATTGGGAGACAGCAGAGTTCCTCACGGGCAGCGATGGATAATATATCTACATCAATGACGTTCACTTCAGGCCAGTTAAAAGACCAATGGAACTTTTTCAGGTAGTCTTGAGGTGTTTGCAGAAACAGTTCTCGCCCAGTTTAAAAACCTGAAGGTAGTCTCATTGTGGCAAGCTATGGTGTGAAACCTGAAGTAGTCTTGATTTGCTTGAACTGCCTGCCTATATGTTACAGCAATCATCTGTCATCCTGTGGAGCACCCCTCCATGAATGGCCCACATTTTGAAAACAAAGTGCCAGTTTGACTGGGTATTCCATAATGCATTGACACAAATAGAGATTGTGGACAAGTGCTGCTTAAATATTTTCATCTATACTATCTTTGTGAAATAAATCACTTAAGATTGGCAAAAATACAATCACCTGCTCTCAATAGGCACAGAATTTCAAAATGGTCATGCTACATATTTGGTAAAATACTAAATGATGTTACTTTTGATCAGCAAATTGTCATATGCATTGAGATGTAATGACATTAGCTCTCAAATGCTCCAATGCATATTACAATGAAATACAATCATTTCTGTTTTAATAGAAAATGCAAAATTCACTTTGTGCCTGGCAAGATTGAACAATTAAAACAATAGGCAGTTAACAAACATCTCGAGGCGTGATAAATTTGGCTTGGATCTGGGGAACTCATGTTAATCTTCTAAATATGCATTGAAATGTTACATTCACCTGTCATTTGTGTTAACAAACCATCTGATAACTTGGTCAACAGTGCAGAAGCCCTCTACAAGCTCACAATTGGTTGCAATTGCTTACTTGCTCAAATCCTGGAGTGAGCCTTTAACTCACTGTTTTGAAACATCAGGGCTACCCAGTCAAACTGGCACTTCATTGCAGAACTGAATGCAAAACAATTCACTAAAGGTAAGATGCAAAGTGTTGTTGTAATCTTTATGTCATTGGGAATATTAAACTGTTATATGTCAAATACTGGAAGAGCACAAAGCATATGGATTTCAAAGAACAGAGGGCACTTCCTCAAGTTGATACCAATGCTGTCCAGGTCTTTGTTGCATTTGGATTCAGATTGCTTCAGTACTGGAGCAGTTACAAACAATGCTGCAAATTGTACAAGAATCATCAAGCATCCACATCTCTGATCTTATGAATCAGGCAATGTCATTGGTGAAGCAGCTGAAGATGGTTGACCCGAGGTCATACCCCTCAGATACTCGAGCAGTGAAGACCTGGAGCTGAATTGACAGATCTCCAATAACTGCAAGTGTCCACCTCTCTGCTTGATATTACTGTAACCAGTGGAACTCCCTCCTGATTTCAACTTACTTCAGTTTTTCTAGGGTTCCTTGATGCCACATTCAAAGGTAGTTTTAATGTGAATGGCTGTCGTCCATCAGTTGTCAATGTAGCACTCCTGGCACCAGAGAGCTGTTGCTTGTCTTGTATCTGCTGAGCCTCACACTTAAAGTGTAAAAGGAGCGATAACAATCTCCAATTCACACACCCATCAGCTCACTGAACTTTCATCACAATCAAAATCTACACATCTGATTCCTTTTCCACCAAAGACTTGCATGGGACAAGGACACATTACAAAATGTGATCATTTGACTTGAACCCTGTTTGAGTTCAGACCAGCATCAGGCTCTGGTCAGGTTTGCTGGTGTCAGCTTGTATGATTGTCCTCACTGGGGCAGACTTACTCACTTGGCCGTGTTTCACTGAAAGCATCGTAAGCTGAAACGTGTCATGAGCTGAGGAAAATTGCGAAGCTTTAGGCTGAAGTGTTTTAACAAAGAAAGGATTTTGATGAGAAGTGGCCAAGTTACTGAAGAAAATTGTACCTTACCAGGGCTTGGAGGAAGTCATCAAGCCCACCAGGCACACATCTAGCATATGGTCGAGGTTGCGAAAATGTATTTCTCACTTTCCACAACAGAACAGTGCTTGGCAACGGAACTGATTGGGTAGGTGGATGTTAATGAGTACAAATGAAAACAATGTCCTCCAAAATCTAAATCTGTAATGCTGATTTACCTGACACATTAAAGCAAAATTTTAACTCACTGTCTGGAAACCGAATTGTTGGCTTGTTCCGAATTAAATTTCCCCATATGCTCTTCCAAAAGTGCCAGGCAGGCCGATAAAACTCAGCCCATCTTTGTACAAGAACACATGATGAGTTATCAAAGCGCAGATACAAGCATTTCCAAAAACAATGTGTTACAATTACGAGCCTGATTAAATAAAATTCCATTCCTTTCCCGGTATAAGATGTGTCTATCATTATAGGGTTATCTGACACCTGCAAGTTACTTTTTAAAATTTTCAGTTCTCTGCAGGCATATATTTTCAATCATGGATGGTGATACAGATGCCTATTGTTTGAGCAGCACTGCTGAAATGGATTAGATTAGATTCCGTACAGTGTGGAAGCAGGCCTTTTGGCCCAACAAGTCCACACTGCCCCTTGATATGTCCCTCCCAGACTCATCCCCCTATTAAGCCACATGTCCCTGAATACTATGGACAATTTAGCATGGCTAATCCACCTGGCCTGCACATTTTAGGACTGTGGGAGGAAACCGGAGCACTGGGAGGAAAACCACGCAGACATGGGGAGAATGTGCAAACTCTGCACAGAAAGTCACCCGAGGCTGGAATCGAACCCAGGTCCCTGATGCTGTGAAGCTGCAGTGCTAACCACTGTGCCACCATGCTGCCCCTTTTTCTCATTTTTCCCTCCCCATCCTTATCTGCTTTCCGGAGGGACCACTCTCTCCATGACTCCCTTGTCCGCTCCACACTCCCCTACAACCCTACCTCACTCAGCACTTCTCCCTGCAGCCGCAGGAAGTGTGACATCTGCCCCTCCACCTCGCCCCTCACCCCTGTCCCAGGCCCGAAGAAGACCTTTCACATCAAGCAGATGTTCACCTGCACATCTGCCAATGTGCTAAACTGCATCTGCTGTTCTCCTTGTGACCTCCTCTACATTGGGGAAACAAAGTGGAGCCTTGGGGACCACTTTGCAGAACACCTACACTCGGTTTGCACTAAACAACTGCGCCTCCCAGTCACGAACCATTTCAAATCCCCCTCCCATTCCTCAGATGGCATGTCCATCCTGGGCCTCCTCAGTGCCACAACAATGCTACCCAAAGGTTGCAGGAACAGCAACTCATATTCTGCTTGGGAACCCTGCAGCCTAATGGTATCAATGTGAACTTCACAAGCTTCAAAATCTCCTCTTCCCCTATCGCATCTCAAAGCCAGCCCAGCTTGTCCCCACTTCCCTAACCTGTCCTTCCTCCCACCTATCCCCTCCTCCCACCTCAAGTCCCAGCCCCATCTCCTACCAACTAATCTCATCCTATCCCCTTGACCTGTGTTCTCCCTGGTCTGACCTATCTCCTGTTCAGATTTCAGAACTTCAGATTTTTAAATTTAAGGAATATTTAATTCAATAATTTGTATAAATAGGACAGTATTAATCTGCCTTTCTCCTGCATCAGAAACTGTTAATTTTATCAAGCTGTACTCAGCTAGCATGAAGTGCTGCTGGCAAGATTTTGTCTTGAAACCAACCTATTCAGCCAGACACCTCTATTGCATGTCAATATCCCTTAAGTATAACAATTAGTGAGAAGTAAGTACATAGCCTGAGAGTGCTTTTTAGCAATTTTGTTCTGCGTTGTACTTCTTCATTCATCATTTGAATGTCATGTTTAAACGAGAGGGCACCTCTGGGACTGAGCCCAGCAGGCTTAAAAATTTGATATGAACAAAAAAGAGCAGTTTAAAAAAATGTCACTACATCATAACAGTTTCTTGAAGTACCATTAATAATAAGCCCTAAATATTATTTTCATTCAGCTCAAGAGTTGACAAGGCATTAAATGGCTCCCATTTGCTGAGTTAGTGCAGAGGTGGCAAGTTGAAAGGCTTATTACTGAAAACCTGCTTCATGTGCCATGATCTTCTGAACTTGGGAGCATGTCATTATAATTGTACATGAGACTAAGAAAAGTGTAATATTTCAGGTTAGTTACTGAGGTGAAATAAGCAAGGAACCAAGGAGGCAGGTATCCTGTCACCAAGTCACCTTTTATTGACATGTGCACAGTGCACGGACCCTGACAGCTTGCTCAGAGCCTGTCCCTAGAATGAGGAGACTCTCTGAGACTTCTGTTTATATTGGTCAGTCAGGGCTGCTTGATTGGTCCAGGTTAAAAGCCCTTGACAGGGAACTCATATTCAATGAGATCCACCTGGCCCTCATTCCAATCGCAACATTAGTTTATCACTAGATAATAAAATGTGAGGCTGGATGAACACAGCAGGCCAAGCAGCATCTCAGGAGCACAAAAGCTGACGTTTTGGGCCTAGACCCTTCATCAGAGAGGGGGATGGGGAGAGGGAACTGGAATAAATAGGGAGAGAGGGGGAGGCGGACCGAAGATGGAGAGTAAAGAAGATAGGTGGAGAGAGTATAGGTGGGGAGGTAGGGAGGGGATAGGTCAGTCCAGGGAAGACGGACAGGTCAAGGAGGTGAGATGAGGTTAGTAGGTAGATGGGGGTGCGGCTTGGGGTGGGAGGAAGGGATGGGTGAGAGGAAGAACCGGTTAGGGAGGCAGAGACAGGTTGGACTGGTTTTGGGATGCAATGGGTGGGGGGGAAGAGCTGGGCTGGTTGTGTGGTGCAGTGGGGGGAGGGGACGAACTGGGCTGGTTTAGGGATGCAGTTGGGGAAGGGGAGATTTTGAAACTGGTGAAGTCCACATTGATACCATTAGGCTGCAGGGTTCCCAGGCGGAATATGAGTTGCTGTTCCTGCAACCTTCGGGTGGCATCATTGTGGCAGTGCAGGAGGCCCATGATGGACATGTCAATCCTCCGACACTTCCGCCATTTACAATCCGACCCCACCACCCAAGACATTTTTCCATCCCCACCCCTGTCTGCTTTCCGGAGAGACCACTCTCTCCGTGACTCCCTTGTTCGCTCCACACTGCCCTCCAACCCCACCACAACCGGCACCTTCCCTGCAACCGCAGGAAATGCTACACTTGCCCCCACACCTCCTCCCTCACCCCTATCCCAGGCCCCAAGATGACATTCCACATTAAGCAGAGGTTCACCTGCACATCTGCCAATGTGGTATACTGCATCCACTGTACCCAGTGTGGCTTCCTCTACATTGGGGAAACCAAGCGGAGGCTTGGAGACCGCTTTGCAGAACACCTCTGCTCAGTTCGCAACAAACAACTGCACCTCCCAGTCGCAAACCATTTCCACTCCCCCTCCCATTCTTTAAATGACATGTCCATCATGGGCCTCCTGCACTGCCACAATGATGCCACCCGAAGGTTGCAGGAACAGCAACTCATATTCTGCCTGGGAATCCTGCAGCCTAATGGTATCAATGTGGACTTCACCAGTTTCAAAATCCCCCCTTCCCCAACTGCATCCCTAAACCTGCCCAGTTCTTCCCCCCAACCCACTGCATCCCAAAACCAGTCCAACCTGTCTCTGCCTCCCTAACCGGTTCGTCCTCTCACCCATCCCTTCCTCCCACCCCAAGCTGCACCCCCATCTACCTACTAACCTCATCCCACCTCCTTGACCTGTCCGTCTTCCCTGGACTGGCCTATCCCCTCCCTACCTCCCCACCTATACTCTCTCCACCTATCTTCTTTACTCTCCATCTTCGGTCCACCTCCCCCACTCTCCCTATTTATTCCAGTTCCCTCTCCCCATCCCCCTCTCTGATGAAGGGTCTAGGCCCAAAACGTCAGCTTTTGTGCTCCTGAGATGCTGCTTGGCCTGCTGTGTTCATCCCGCCTCACATTTTAGTATTAAGACAGATTATCTAGTCTGTAAGTTGTCTGTCATGTTTCCTGAAATTACAACATTGCAACATTTCAAACAGTATTACAAAATAAAGTAATGTGAAACACACCAAGGTCATGCAAAATTCAACTTAAAAGCAAAGTATTTGTTTATTCAAAAATTCTTCAAAATTTTCCATTAATTTTGAAACAGTTCAAAACCTATTTCTTGCTACTGTGCTAAGCTTTCTAAGAAATACTTAACTTGCTCAAGATGCTAATCATCTACTTGTATGAAGTAATCTGTTGAAGATGAGAGTGATTTTGATGATTCTTGGGGAGCCTTGTGGAATCTGTCTCAGTGAAATTGAGGGATTCCGTTCTAATTTCTAACCTGCTGCATTATTAGAGGACCTCAAGATCCTTTGGGTGTAGTCATTTGGAGAGATCTTATCAAAAAGTTGCAGCATCATGTCGAAGTGATGCATATCACAGCTTCAGCCCATCCAACTAGTTGCAGCTGGGAAAGTGTACCTTGATGGACAACAGGAGGGGTGGGAGTACCATTGGGTATCAGATTATGGGGATCTGCTCAATATCAGGAGGGGTTTCTTGAGGGAACCATCCCTTTTCCACCAATGCCCAAGAAGGGTAACCTACCAAGCTATCCCTCTTACTCATCTCAAAATTGAGGTGAAGGAGAAGTAGCCCTTACCTGAGGACACTGTTTGCGGCAAGGACAAACCAGCTGCTCTAGGTCTCACCTCACCATCAGAAAACCACATGAAGGTTGAAGGTGAGTGGGAGAGCACTTTGAAACTCACCCATGGAATTTTACAGGACCACTCCCCATGGTTATCAAAACACTGGAGGAAACTGTAAAATTCTGCCTGTGGATTCAAACCATATGGTGTCAATTGATTGAATTTATCTTCAATAAATTAAATAATCTGGAAAAAGAAAATGCTTGTCTCATTGGTAAGGTGATAAAATCACTGCATTATGGTAAAAGTCCATTTGGTTTGCTGATGTTCTTCATGGCAGAAAATCTTTAGTTTCTTGTCTAGTTTAGCCTCTGTGATATTACAAACCCAGCACAATATGCTTAACTCTTGAATGGCCTGGTAAAACACATCAAACCACTGCAATAAAGTGAATAACAATACAAGTAAATGGACAATCCAGCATCAACCTAGACGTCAGAAAATGACAACCTGTCCAGCCAACATTGAGGCAAAATGATTTATACTTCCCACATGATAAATAGTGTCGTCTCTTCGCTGTGTTAGTCTTTTAATGTCATTAACAATCTTCCTGAGCTCTACGGCAGTTTGTGAAGTGATGATGATCATGTTGATTAATTCTAGCGTGTTCTGTCTGTTACTCAGCCTAAGGTGATCAGTTCGCCCTTATTTCTGCTTGGACGGCACTTAACATTTCACTAAACCTGGCAGTTTTCCCTCCTATTGATCTACTTCTTCCCCCATTGACATGTTATATTGCTACTCACTTCTCATGTCATCAATGCATTTTGAACAAGGCAGAGTTGATTGCCTTTGCCCTCATACAATTCACAAAGCATGCCTTCATCACTCAGGATGCTGGTAATGGAACTGCCAATGTGCTAGTAATGGAATCACATTGGGCACTTAAGTTCCACTCTGTTGACCCAACAACCTAAGGGAAATCTATTGTATTAAGAGGTGAGGTGACAGTGGCTGCTCTTAACTTCAAGGCCACATTTAACCAAGTGTGGCATCAAGGAGCCCTGACAAACTTGGAATCAATGGGAATCAGGGGAAAATATCTCCACTGGTAGGAGTAACAATCTAACCACTGCCTCTTGACACTGAATGGCATCACAATCACTGAATGCCCCATTATCAACATCTAGGGCCTATCAGTGACCAGAAACTGAACTGGATGAGCCATATAAATACAGTCGTGACAATAGTGCATCAAAAGCTTGGAAAAGTACAGCAAATAACTCAACTCCTAACTCCCTACAGCCTGTCCACTATCCACAAGGCACAAGGCAGGAGTGTTTTGGAATACTCTTCACTTGCCTAGATGGGTGCAGTTCCAACAACAATCAAGAAGCTTGACATCATCCAGAACAAAATATACCGCTTGAGTGGCATCATATCCACAAGCATCCATTCCCTGCAACACCAATGCTCAACATCAGGAATGTGAACTGTTTGCAAGATGCACCATAGAAATTCACCAAAGGTCCTCAGATATCACATTCCAAAACCTATGAGCACTATTATCTGGTAGGACAAGGACAGCAGATACATGGGAACTCCACCGCCTACAACTTCTCCTCCAATTCACTCATCATCCTGACTTGGAAACATATCCCCATTCCTACTGTGTCACTGTTCAAAATCCTGGAATTCCCTTGCTAAGGGCATTGCAGTTTTACCCACAGCACATAGACTGCAGCGTTTCAAGGAGCAGCTCACCTCTACCTTCTTGAGGGCAACTAGAGCTGGATAATAATGCTGGCCAGGCAACAATGTCCATGCACCAAGTGAATAAATAAAAAGTATGCAATGTGATACAATGTCTGGGCTGTGGCTTAATTGGTTAAAGTGCCTGTTGATGAAACAGGAATTCTTGAATTCAATCCCAGTAGCGCCTGCATTTCATTTCAAGCACTTGTGTGGTGCATTTGTAAGGTCCCTACTTCAGAATCAGAAAGTCCACCTGCTCCAGAGGTGTATAACGACAACTCTGATCAGGTTGATAAATATATCTACAAAATAATACGTTGCACTTTCAAAATTCATCACGACTGAACAACCATTGAATTTGTAAAGCTCCTTTAGTTCAAAAATTGTATGTTCCTAGATATGAAATGTAACTGTATGGAAAATAATGGATGTTAAGCTGAAGAAAAAGATACCATATTGAGAAGAGAGTCTAAAGACCGAGACAAGTTTTTTTTTTGAGAAGATTCTTCAAGGAAAGAGAGGTTGAAAGAACGTTGAGTTGAAGAAGATAATTCATGAGCTTGCAATATTCGAATTTGAATGGCGTGGGGGAGGAGTGGCTTTGTGGGTAGAACCGCTGCCTCTCAGTGCCAGGGACCCAAGCTCAATACCAGCTTTGGGAGACTGTCTGTGGAGTTTGCAATATCCCACCATGTCTGCATGGGTTTCTGCCACGTGCTCCAATTTCCTCCTACACTCTAAGGATGTGTAGGTGAGGTGGCAATGCTAAATTGCCCCAGTGTCCAGGGATGTGCAGGCTAAATGGATTATAGGGCTAATGGGCGAGAGTGAGAGGCTGGGTGGGAATTTCTTCAGAGGGTTGGTGCAGACTTGATGGGTCAAATTGCCTCTTCCAGCACTGCAGGGATTCTATGATTCTATGATATATGCTATGTTGAAAGGAATGGAGAACGCTACACATCTCAGTCAAAGAAATTGAGACTTTAAACAAATCTATATAAGATGGAAAGATCACATGGGGAAATGAGGACATGAGGACATGTATTGTTGTAAATACAAGGATGAGGATTTTAAAATTGAATGATTAGAAAACTAAACACTAATATGGATCAACAAAAATGGGAGAACAAGGGTTATTGCTTCTGATTTGGTTTACAGCTAGCATAAATTTGAATGACTTAAAAGATATGAAGGATGGAAGACCATGTACAAAATCTTGATGATTGTTAGGCTTGCAGATCATGAAGGATCAAGGTTTCAATCGTATGTGGTCTGAGGGAGGAGTGGAGAAAAGGCATGCTGTAGAGGTGGAAGTAAGGAGGTTAGGAGAGGAAGTGGGGATCAGATCTCAACTGAGCAATGAACAGGATGTTGAGTTAATCAACAGATATTTTCAGTTTGAGTGACTAATGGTTTGACAGGAGTTGAATCAATGCCAAGGTTATTGTAGGGATTCAAAGGCTTTAAGTTTCACAATGCTGACCAAAATCAAAGATGAAATATTATCCCATCTACTGTAAACTGCACTCATTTTCTTCTTCAAATAATGTTCATCGCACATCAGCTGAAATAAAAATTAATGGGAAATAGAGATTAGAAACTCAACACTGGATTCCAATCATTATTCCCTACTGGAGAATAGCAACTGTGTCGTTATTTACTCACTTTCTTTCTGGATTTGAGATGTACAAATGGCAGCTAGCCTCGTGGCACATTTCAAGCACAAGTTCTTTTTGTTTTTACAATACCACAAATAATTTATAAGAGATAATATTTTCTCTTTTGTTACATAACTGTTGGTCCAAACATGCAGAAATTCTGTGACACAAATTGTGCCATTTCATAAGGCTATATGCAAACAGCAAATCCGATATACAGAAAATGCTGCCAAACAGGAATGATATTCGCTCTCTGGGAGATGATCCTCTTGGACTTGGAATCATGCAGTAATGTTAAGCTTTTGAACTGTGATAGTTTATATTGTGAAATTGTGTTAATTATTTGAAAGACCATTATTGTATAATATGACATGTTTCTTGGCATGCAAACTTATTTCTATGATAAAGGGCTTGATTATTCATGTCTCAAGCAATTTTAGTTGTAGTAGAAACATTTGAGGAAGACATATCAAATGAAATGCAAATCAATCCAGAAGTTGAGTTGGCTTTGTTTACATGATGTGAGATAGCATGATGAATGTAGAAGCACGATCAATTTCCAAAATATGGAACATGTGTGATAACCTGGTATCCAGGTAATTGACAGATAATGTTGATTTTCTCATGCCCTGTCACAGTTGAGTAGCCCTTGTCTTCATTCCTTGACACTTCCATCTGTAAGCACCTTAACTATCAATAACTTTCAATGATAACAGATTGTTTAGACAGAATGTAGCAGCACAGTCACTATAGGATGGCTGCATTCTGCATAATCTCCAGATGCTCACAGATAATTACTGAAGTGATCCATGTCCAGATTGTACTGCTTGTATATAATCACCTTGTGTTGAGTGTTATTGTTTAATAACTGACATCCTCTCAACCAAAGCTTCTAAAGCAGGTGCTCTCCATTGTCCCAAAACAGTTACAGTTAAAACCTGCTGTAAACTTGGAAAAAATAGTTTGTCCAATGGGAAATCTTTGTTCAGGCACAAACCCCATGCATCTCATAGATTAACAGATGTGCATTTTGCAGTGTCCTTTCTTGAAGAATCAAGCTCTCTTTGAATGAGTGCCACCATTTTTTTTTTCTGTTGGCGACTGCTCAAATGCAAAATGACTGATGAGTGCATTGTGCTGTTGCAGACAACCAAACTGATTACAAGTGGGCAGCAAGAGGAAAAAAAATCTATAAATTCAAAGCCTGTTAATTAGAACCAAGCAATTAACAATCACTGTAGGACTGAAGCCCTGAACAATCCCATATTTATTGATGAAACCATGAGAACAGAGGGCAAAGCAGGGTCATTGAAGCAATGAGTGAGTGAGAACTGTTTCAAAATAAAGCAACAATCGTTTGTGAAATTGCGCAAGGGTCTGATGTTGCTGCATGACCCCTATTCTTTATATCTTTTCAATTTTTTATTTTATTTGCTCATAGACATTGACACCTTGCAGTGTCAGGTTTCTGATTACATGAGTTGCCTCCTCACAGGCACCTTATCCCAATAGCCTTTTTGACACAAGGGTCTCCCAGAACAGTGTCAATACAACTTTTAGATTATGGAGGCACCTCAAGCAAAATCAAGTTTATTTGCATCTGACAATGAGAAACATTTGTATTTCCCAGCATGTGCCATTAAATAGCAACCCCCAAGAATGGAAAACAATCTTGGTCAAGACCTTTCAAACAAGGGAAAGTGAGATTCATTAATATGGTAGCATCACTGACCCAGGAGCGGTCTCATGGCTTGTTGTGAAATGGAAGATGAATCTTGTTACGAAATATAGGTGGAGTTTAGAGACAATAATTTATTTTCCCCAAAGTAAGGAACATTTTCATTCCCAACTCTGTATGAAGTTACTGTGCAGCCTTTAGTACAAAGTGTCAGGAACAATCCAATTAAAAATGGTAGGATGGTTTCCGAGGGTCCACAGTTGATACAGGAGGCACAATGGGGACAGTGGAAAGTGCTCAGGTACATAGGAACGTGTAAGGCTGTTTGAGATTAAGATATCAGCTTTCAAGTGGCCTAAAGCTGAATAAGGAGGACACCACTCCAGGGGATAAATTCTAGTTGTAGGTGTGATCTCCTCATGACAACATCATTGAGTCATTCAGTCTTGGGTGAACAACAAATGAACCCATACTGGCCTGCCACTTGGAGGCAAGCTCCATGCAGCTGATGAGCTCTGAAACTAAAAGGGGGCCCTTTCTCATGCGAGCTAGATCCCAGTGGAGTTCTTGCCATTCCCACCCTGCTGCCCTAACTTTAGCTACTAAATTGATCACAGTTGCTTACCTCACGCGACCAAATGAGGTGCTGCTGTAGTTCCCAACAGTGGGTGCTGCTGAGAAGGATTCTGAGAGCAGTCATCTCAGTCACTGCCCGGGTCCAAATAAAAGGAAGGCAAACTATAGTGGAACAGCCATTTTGAGAAGGGCAGCTTTGTGATTGGAGAGCTGCTGGAGGTTTAAGTGTAGGCTGAAGTGATTTCCAGGTTTCAAGGAGGAGGGCGAACAGCAGTGAGAAGGAGCAAATTATTGCAGCTGCAGAAGACATGAGGATAAAGGAGTAGCAGAAGGAAGTTTAACCGCGAAATCACAGGCAGCACTCAGTAAGTGACTGGTGAGTAGTTCCTCTTCTCTCTTGTTTTCTCTTTGCTTTGCTACTGTTGTTAATGTTAGGGTGAAGTCATGGCAGGAGATCCCAGGCCCATGTCATGCTCCTCATGTGCAATGTAGGAATTCTGGGACTGTTCCAATGTCCTTTGACTCCTTCATGTGCAGGATGTGTGTCCATTTGACAGGTCTGGAGCTGTGGTCGGATTCACTTTGAAGTATCCACAAGGCTGGCAGAATCATGGATAGCACATTCAGTAAGTTGGTCACACCACCAGTGAAAATTACTGAGGAAGATAGAGAATGGGTGACCAACAGACAGAGGAAGTGTTGGAAGGCAGTGCAGGGGTCCCCTGTGATTATCTCCCTCCAAAACAGGTATACTGTTTGGGATAGTGTTGGGGGAGATGGCTCACCAGGGGAAGGTGGCAGCAGCCAGGTTTATGGCACCGTGGCTCGCTCTGCTGCACAGGGGGACAGGATAAAGACCAGCAGGGCTATAGTGATAGGGAATTCAATTGTAAGGGGAATAGATTGGCGTTTCTGCCACCACAAACAAGCGTCTGGGTTGGTATGTTGTCTCTCTTGTTGCAAGGGCCAAGGATGTCTCGGTATCACTGTAGGATATTCGGCTAGTGGTGGTTGGAGTCGGGGGGGCGCGGTGGTGTTGTGGTGTTGAGGGTAGTGAACAACCAGCTGTTACAGTGCATATAGGCACCAATGATGTCTGGATGAGGTCCTCCAAGCTGAACTTAGTGAATTAGGTGTTAAGCTAAGAAGTAGGGCCTCAAAGATAGTAATATCGGAACTGCTACCAGTGCCAAGTGCTTGCCAGAGTAGGAACAGCAGGGTAGTTATGATGAATACATGGCTTGAAGGATGGCGCAAGAGAGAGGGATTCAAATTCCTGGGACATTGGAACCCGTTCCGGGGGAGGAGGGTCAAGTACAAACCAAATAGTCTGCACCTGGTTAGGACTTGAACCAATGTCCTAGGGGAATTTTTGCTCACGCCATCGGTGAGGGTTTAAACTAATATAGCAGGGGGATGGAAACTAAATCAGAAAATCAGAGGTAAGTAAAGTGGGAACAGAAAGAAAGGACAGGAGGGGGAAAAGTGAAAATGGAAGGCAGAGAAACTAAAGACAAAATTCAAAAAGGGCCACATTTCACAATGATACGAAAAGAGCAATTAATGTCAAAAAAAGAGGCTAAAGGCACTGTGTCTCTATGCGGGAACATTTGTAATAAGGTGGATGAATTAACTGCACAAACAGTTATCAACAGATATGATATAATAGGGATCACAGAGACCCGGCTCCAGAGTGACCAAGAATGGGACTGGGAATGGGAATGGGATGTGGAATCTATCTGGCTGGAGTCACAGAATACCAAAGGGAAAAATATGTTGGTGGGAGTTGGGTACAGACCACCAAACAGTAATTGTGATGTTGGGGACTGCATTAAACAGGAAGTTAAAGATGCATGCAGTAAGAGTACAGCAATTATTATGGGTGACTGAAATCTACATATTGATTGGAAAACCAAATTGGTAGCAAATCAATCGAGGAGGATTTCCTGGAATGTATGAGGGACTTTTTCCTTGGCCAATATATCAAGAAATTGTGTATTGTGTAATGAGAATGGATTAGTTAGCAGCATTGTGGCGCAAGATCCTTTGAGGAAGAGTGACCACAATATGGTAGAATTCTTCATTAAGATGGAGAACAACGCAAGTAAATCCGAAACTAGTGTACTGAACTTAAAGAAAGCTAACTTTGATGGTATGAGGCAGGTATTGGCGAGGATAAGCTGGCCAAGGATACTTAAAGGGTTGATGGTGGCTGTGCAATGATAGACATTTAAAGAACACATAGATGAACTTCAACAATTGTACATCCCTAGCTGTAATAAGAGTAAAACAGGGAAAGTGGTTCAACCATGGCTAACAAGGGAGATCAGGAAAAGTGTTAAAGCCAAAGAGGAGGTGTGTATATTGGCCAGAAAATGCAGCAAACCCAAGGACTGAGAGACATTTAAAATTCAACGGAGGAGGACAAAGGATTTAAGTTGGAAAGGGAAAATAGAATGTTCACGTAGGCTTGCGGAAAACATTAAAGCTGACTGCATAAGCTTCTGCTGATAGATGAAAAGAAAAAGATTAGTAAAGACAAATTCAGGTCCTTTGCGGTTAGAATCAGATGAATTCATAATGGACAAAAAAGAGATGGCAGAACAGTTGAACAAATGCTTTGAACCTGTCTTCAGTAAGGAGGACACAAATATCCTTCAGGAAAAGCTAGGGGACAGAGGGCCAAGCATGAAGGAGGACCTGAAGAATATCCTTATTTGTCAGGAAATGGTATTGGGGAAACTAATGGGATTAAAGCCTGCTAAGTCCCCAAAGTCTTATGCTCTGCATCCCAGAGAAGTGAAGGAAATGGACCTTGAAACAGTGGATGCATTGGTGATCATTTTCCAGCATTCTGTAGATTCTAGAAGAGTTCCAATGGACAAGAGGGTAGCGAATGTAACCCCACTCTTTGAAGAAAGAGGGAGAGAGACTATCAGGATTATAGGCTGGTAAGTCTGACATTGGTGGTGGGGAAATGCTGGGGTCATTCATTAAGGGGTAATAACTGAGCATTCGGAAAGCAGGGACAGAATTGATCCTCGCCAGCCAGCATAGATTCTTTAAAGGGAAATCATGCTTGACAAATCTTCTGGATTTTTTTGAGGATGTGACCAGATGTGTTTACAATGGTGAATTAGTAGATGTTAAGAATCTGGACTTTCAAAAGGCCTTTGACAAGGTTCCACACAAGTGATTAATAAGGAAAATTTAAACTCATGGTATCGGAGGTAATGCATTGACATGGATAGAGAACTGTTTGGCAGACAGGAAATAGAGAGTTGAAGTAAATGTGTCCTTTGCAGAGTGACAGGCAGTGATGAATGGGGTGCTGCAGGGTTCAGTGCTGGGACCCCAGCTGTTCACAATATACATTAATAATTTGGACAAAGGAAGTGAATGCAATATCTCCAAATTTGCAGATGACACTAAGCTGAGTAGCAGTGTTTGCTGTGAGGATAATGCTGAGAGGCTACAGGGTGACTTGCTGGACTGGCTGAGTGGGCAAATGCTTGGGAAATACAATATAATGTGGATAAATATGAGGTTATCCACTTTGGTCACAACAAAAAGCAGATTATTATCTAAATGGTGAAAGATTAGGAAAAGGTGAGGTGCAACCAGACCTGGGTGTCAAGGTGGAACAGTCGTTGAAGGTTGACAAGCAGATGCAGCAGGCCATGAGGAAGGCTCATGTCATGCTTTCCTTTGCTGTGAGAGGATTTGAATATCAGAGTAAGGATATTTTGCTGCTGTTGTACAGAGCCTTGGTGAGTTCACAGCTTGAGTATTGTGTGCAGTTTGGTCTTGCACTCTTGAAGAAGAACATTCTTGCTATTGAGGGAGTCTAGCGCAGGTTCACCAAACTGATTCCTGGGATGGCAGGACTGACACATGAGGAATGACTTGATTGACTGGACTTGTATTTGCTGGAGCTTAGAAGAATTGCGGGGGGGGGAGGGGGGGGTGGTTTCTCAGAGAAACATATAAAATCCTGATGGGACTGGACAGGCTAGATGTGGGAAGAATGTTCTCGATGTTGGCAAAGTCCAGAACTAGGGGTCACAGTCTCAGAATAAAGGATAAACTGTTCAGGATTGAGGTGAGGAAGAACTTCACTCAGAGTTGTGAACCTGTGGAATTCTCTCTCACAGGAAGCTGTTGGGGCCAGTTCATTAGACATAATTAATAAAGAGCTGGACCTGGCACTCACAGCTAAAGGGACTAAGGGGTATGTGGAGAGGGCAGGAATGGGATACTGGGATTACATAATCAGCCATGATTGTATTGAATGATGGTGCAGGCTCAGAGGCCCAAATGGCCCACTCCTGAATCTATTTTCGATGTTTCTATGTTTCCCCGTTTAGACTCACCTCTGTAGGAACAGGGAGATGCAGCTCTAAGTGTCAGCTCATGGCTGGCTGATGGCTGAATTTTAACTGACCCTCTAACATTGTTCTTCATGACCACTGGAGCTACAAGTTACTATGAAAAAAATCAAAGTATGTTTTGAATAATGCATTTTTTTTAACATTGATTATTCAGCTAATGAGAATGTTTTGTTAATCATCTAACTACTGATAAACATTATAAAGAGCATGAGCTCATGCCACCCCATTGCAAATATATCAGCAGAACATTAACAACCCTTACCATATGATCATGACCTGAACAGCTAAAACAAATTAAGTTACAAAAAGATTTGATCTGTTTTATTGAATATTAGAATGTAACATCTGCACTACCCTCTGTTGACTCATGCAGTAATTATCTTTTACATGAAAAATATGATTTCAGAAAAAAATATATTTAACGTAAGTTGAAAGTTATTTCAAACTCTTAGCTTTGAACTTTACAATTGATTATGAATAAATGTTAAAGCTTTTCAATGACAGGTTATACTGATCCAGGGAAAGAGATAATTTAAATACAGGTAGTTCTGCAAAAATACATGTTTCATTAATGCAAATTGGTTGTAATGTGATTGATGAATCGTGGACCCTATTTGGATGACCCAAATGTTCTGCTGTACAGGTATAATGATTTACTACAGTGATTTCCCTGTAACACAATTTTCTATGATGTGAGATCACACAAGAACACAACTATCATGTTCTATAAGAAATACCTGCATTTGGATTGTAAGGATGTTCACTGCTACAACAATGGGAAATGGAACATTTGACAACACTTATCAATTTATGGCCAGGAAATGACACAAACAATGCCGTAGAAAGACTTTTTGCTCTTTGACAAATGCACAATCAAGGCATTGCATTCTGAGTAAACTTTATCATGCGGTAAACAGACCTGATGAGTTGAGCATTGTACAGGGATCACCCACCTCTGCCTTGGCCACTCTTACGTACAACCTCCAACAACAGCCTCACTGACATGCCATGTCATCCTGCCGATCCGCTTATCAGCTGACCCACCAAGTCTAGACTTCTGAGCATTCTTCATTCAGAAAATTTAATTCATTTCGTCTCCAACAAAGAAGTCAGCATTACCACCTGAAAGCTCTTTCTCTGCTTTAAACTTAACCAAACCCATCCTCATCATGCAAATTGTTGGCATTGGAAAAGTGCAAAGTTCCTTGAGGTTGATATCAATTTTTAACTGTTCGTGCCAATGATCAATTTTTCTCCTCTTTCCTGACTATCACTTTTGACCTGCTGCTCCTCTGTCATAAACTCAATACTAACCTCAACAAGATATATCATTTGATTATATGATTCTACATATACATTGGGGTGGCATGGTGGCTCACTGGTTAGCACTGCTGCCTCACAGGACCTGGGTTCAATTCCACCCTTGGGTGACTGTCTGTGTGGAGTTTACACATTCTCTCCTGTGTCTGCGTGGATTTGCTCAAGTTTCATTCCACAGTTCAAAGATGTGCAAGCTAGGTGGATTGGTCATGCTAAATTTCCCGTAGTGTTCAAGGATGTGTAGATTGGGTGTGTTAAGGAGGATAGGTCTGGTGGGGATGCTCTATGGGTCAGTGTGGACTTGTTGGGCTGAAGGGCCTGTTTCCACACTGTAGGGAGTCTATGATCTAAAAGAGACTGCAAGTTGACAGTCATCCCTTTATTATAACACAATTGATTAGATTAGATGCCCTACAGTGTGGAAACAGGCCCTTTGGCCCAACAATTCCACGCTGCTCCTTGGAGCATCCCACCCAGACCCATTCCCCTACAACCCTGAACACTATGGGCAATTTAGCATGGCCAATCCATCTAGCCTGCAAATCTTTGGACTATGGGAAGAAACCGGAGCACCCGGAGAAAACCCACGCAGACACAGGGACAATGTGCAAACTCTGCACAGACAGTTGCCTGAGGCTGGAATCGAACCCGGGTCCCTGGTGCTGTGAGGCTGCAGTGCTAACCACTGAGCCACTGTGCCACCCACAAATGATGCTGTTTAAAATCCATTCAAGCATATGGATGAAACATTCATAAATACATTCAAGTCAGGTCAAGCTGGTCTCACTTTTTTCTCACCTTAAAGTAGATTATGCAATGATTCTATTTCCAAAGAAACTTGCATCATTGAAAAAAAAATTACTGAGATACAGGCATTACTATCCGGACACTTATTGTCCACCCTAATATCCCAGATATTTGATTTGCTTCATTTGAACCCATTAGGACGATTCCAGAATCTGAGGAATTACAGAAGAGTTAATCACATTCACGGGGGATATGGATGTCACTGAAAAAGCCAACATTTTTCTTATCCCAAATTGCCTTCGACAAAAATTAAAAGTCAATCACAATGTCAAGGGTCCGGAGTTAGAGGTAGGCCGGATAGTTTAAGGATACCAGATATCCTTCCCTGAAGGGAACAAGATGAGTTTCTAGGACAATTTGCCATGGTTATATGATCACCATTGGGATAGCATTTTATTCCACGTTGTTTGGTACTCAATTCAAATTACACCATCGGCCGTGGTGAAATGCTAACCCATATTCACAGCCTGGTCGTACAGCCTGAACATCCTAGATTCCAGCTCCAGTGACATCACCACAATGAAACCAACTCCCCTTGATGTGAGCTTTAGCACAGTAGCTCTCCTCGACTACCATTTTCCAATTCTGTTCCTTGGTTATGAATAAGCAGGAGAATTCCCACAAGACTTCATAACCGTAATCTAGAATGATGTTTCAGCGCAATACTAAGGGAGTGCTGTCATGACTGAGGTGGAGACTTTCAGCTCCTCCACCATAATCTCATTTGCTCCATCCACTCTCTGATTTTCCACATTGATTGCCAGAACTCAATAGTGTAGATTCCTGCATTCATCCATATCTAACATCTACGTTTGATATGCAAAACAAATGTTTTCCTGGGTTCAATCCATACTTGAAAGCTTGCAAAGAAGAAAATATTGTGGTTTGTGACTGGGGCTGTGGTGTTGGGGGGCTGTTAAAAATAGAGGAGTTTGATGCAGTAAAGAAACAAATGCTTTGAGAATAGGTCTGAGTGAAGAAGCTGGGATCATTTTTGAAGGGAAAAAACAGTTGTGCCTGGCTAGTTGCTGCAAGTTTGCAAGTTGGACAGAAATGAATTTTGTGCACAGACTAGTTAGAGGGAGTGGGGCTGCATCCAGAAGAAACAAATATTTAGTAGTGGGCTGAAGGAAATGATTGCTAGCATTAACTGTTGAAAGCTGGAGTGAACTTACTTTGAGCTTTGAGGAAACTAGTAAAGGAAAATAACCTAAATATCTGGGTCCAGGCGTAGCTGAATACCTGCTTGTTCCGATCTCTGAATTGAAAATTACATTTTATGTTCATCATTTCAAAAAGAAAGGAAAATATCAAGTAATTTCATAGGCATTTACGACGTTTCTACAATTATAAAAAGAACTGTACAAGAACTTAGTTGCACACTAAAGGAACAGGTATTTTAAAGGACAGTGCACATTTGAAAATTGACTATTAAATTCTGCTTAGAAGTATCTGACATTCCATAAGATTACACACATCTTAATTTCATATCAAACATTTTAAATTAAGTTTTTCAGGTTTTTTGAATTCAGAATATAAGTTTTGTTTCCAACACTTATAAGCCTTTCGTCTTGTCTTTCATGTCCCTCGGCTTATCTCTTCCAATGTAAACAAATACCTTTTAGGATTATTGACATTTTAAGACAAATTCCTGTACAGAGCTGTGTTTTCAATGTAATAAACCCATAATACATCAAAATAAGTTATTGTAAAGATTGTTTTTGAGTTGTCAGCCTTTCTGAAGCTGTTAGTTAATTATGCTAGTTTGTTGTTCTTACAATGTTTCCAGAGTGAAAAATTCATCTATTTATGAATCAGTATTCACCATATTTCAGAAATACTGTGCAGATGTTTTCTTTGAGGAACAACACACTATCTGCTTCAAAATACACTGATCACACTGACAACAATGTTGAGGCATATGGACTCGAAGTGCACTCTCCAGAGTCAGCTCATTCAATGCATCAGTTCCACTGTTAAGTTGTTGAAAAGAATGAGTACAGTATCCCAGAGAGGATGCTGAAAAAATCTGATCTGATGGGATTGCTCTGTTTTCCCACTCAACCTGACAATTTTCCCACATGGAAGATATGAACTTGTGGTGCTGAAACCAACATCTTTTAACAAGTCATAATTATAGCAATTGTTTAATGGATTCATTGTATACTAAATTTTGGGATTCTTTCAACAGATTTAAATCTACAGCAGTGTGAAAACTTCGATTGAATACTTGCTGATTTTAATACATCTCAGCCACATTTTAATGACAATTTGAATCAGTACAACAATTAAGCTTTGGACTATTGGACAAAGAAATGTTAAACAATATACAAAGTCACTGTGTGCTGAACTGTCCTGCCCAACTTCTCTCTCCCCTGTTTATAGACACATTGAAGAAAAATTGACTTCTTGACAAAATACTGTTGGGCATGTTTGGAAATTGAATTTATCTATAAGTGTAAACTTATATGTTGCCACATACAAACATTTTCATGTGATTGTAGTTGCTCTGAATCCTTTCCTTTGTTCTTAATGATAGGTTCTGGACACTGAGCTTGGTCAACCTGAAAGTAACTCTGAAAAATCACTTTACAGTTAACTTTATTAGAAACAGAGCAAAGAATCAATATGTGCAAGTTATTCTTCTGCTATATTTTCATTAACGTAAGAGACGTGACTTCAAATACAGTTCTGATCAAAAAATGTCTTAAAATATCTCAGGATCATTAGCATCTCCACCTTGCTGTTCTAACAGTAAATAAAACCATCTTGACATTATGAATCTGAATGGTTCACTAAGATATGAATGCTCTCTCTCTGTTCCAGAATGAATTGTGAGCAGATATGTCGCATAAATCAACGCATCTATTTCACATGCCCATCTTCTATACACGTATTCTGAAAATGTAACACCCTGATGGAAAAGCCAAAAAGCAATACTTTAATGTAATTCATATGGAAGTCCTTCCTGTGAAAAATAGTCAGCAAAACCCATCATGTTAGGATCATAAGTGAAATGCAGTATAACAGCTAAGAGTCATTACGATGAATATTCTCAGAAATTTTACACATAATCTGTAATTTACAGCAAAATAAAATGAGATAATCCTGTTTCCAGCACAGCCAACATCTGACATTTCATTCAAATTTCACCGCTGCACAGTTTGTGCATTTCTTTTACAGAAATGTATCTGCTCCTTCAGATATTTGTTGGCCTTCACACTAACTCATGGCATATTTATGTGTATCCTCTCATCACAGAAGAATTGGTCAATTTACAATGACTGGTTGATTTAATAACCTTGATGGTGTCAAGTGACAGATTTATAGCTGATTTTGCTGCTTGGCTAATTTATAGTGGCATCATTTTCAATTTCTAGAATAGGAATCAGTGAAAGATTGAAATTTTAACTGAATTTTGATCCTTCCAAAAAAAAATGTTTTACTCTGCAGAACCTACTGAGCACAAAATGTTTTGTGCAACTAAGAATGGTTAATTGTATCTTTTACACTTAAAGAGTGGTGAACATCTAACCTATGTACCAGTTCAACACTCTGAAGCTCTCTTTAAAACTGCATTTTTGGACCACATCGATTGTTTGAGACAAAAGCTTACCATTGATGCCTCCAAGGTAAATAAGAATATGCCTACTTTCGATAAGGAGGACTTGCAATAAATAAATCAAGAATCTCTGAGTACTTAGAATAAGCAGGTTAGATTTATTTCTTGCCATGAGCCAACCCAACATTCAAAACTAACAATGAGATATTGTAAACCAGATCTGTTTGACAATAATGCAGACCAAAGGAATGCTTTTGTAATTGAGCCCCAGTTTGTTCACCTAATCTGTCAACTGTTGTAAAATGCTCAGTTACAGCTAACCCATTGAGTCTATTATGATAAAAGTTTACACCATATTTGTCATTATCTGCATTGACAAAGTACACACTGAGTTCTGGCTGCAACAGAATTATCTGCACATTCATAAGAAACACTGACATAGAGCCATGGAATCCCTACAGTGTGGAAAAGGGCATTTGGCTCATCGCATCATCACTGACCCTCTGAACAGCATCCCACGCAGACCCACCCTATCTCTGTAACCCTGCATTTCTCATGGCCAATCCACCCACCCACATATCAGTGGACACTATGGGCAACTTAGCATGGCCAATCCACCTAACCTGTGCTTCTTTGGACTGTGGGAGGAAACCAGTGCCACCAAAGGAAACCCATGCAGACGGGGAGAATGTGCAACACATATTTGCTTTAGATGAAAACCAAAAGACATATCGCGAATCATTATTTGGCATTTTCCCATCTGAAACTCAGCAACAGTTTATTCCTGTGCATACATTCAATATATAGATTCTTATCTAGAGAATTCAGTTTAATTACTGGATACCTGCACCTCCCTATGAAATCACTATACACTGTGAAATCACAACTCACTTTATTTGCCCATAAAACCAGAGGTGAACTTGGTTGTGTTGAAGAGGCATGACTTGACAACTTTTCCCTTCATTAGTTAATGGTAACTTTCTAACTTTTAAATGTCAAAAAATAACTTCTTTGGAAAAGAAACCATATAACTTGTGATGGTTCTCCCATGTAATAAATCTTTCAGGATATATCAATGTTGTTAAAAAATTGTTTTGAACTGTCCTGTTTTGAACAAACACATAGATAGCTTGCGAGTTTTGAGAAGATTTGTAGCTCAGGTTGAAGTTCTGGATGTAAGTTGGCTCGCTGAGCTGGAAGGTTAGTTTTCAGATGTTTCATCACCATTCTAGGTAACATCATCAGTGAGCCTCCGATGCTTCGGAGGTAGCTTGGAATTCTAGCATGAGCATCATTATAAGATACATTCTGCTTAATCATACAACATGCAAACCAAACACACACATTTGTAATTTATGGTTGCTTCAAGAAGGTTGATTAAAAAAAAAATAGAATACCGATATTTGCTGCCCGAGCAAACAAAGTTCTAACTTTGTTTTCGTTCTGCAAATTTGGTGATGCAATCATTTCTTTTCAGCCAAATGTAGCCACAGTTTCAGCTGAAACAAAACGATCACAGAAATTCTAAGTGACATTTTAATGTTAGGTTTTTGCATTACAGCAACACAGGAACTGAAATAGACCATCTAGTTCCTTGAGTATGCTCTGTAATTCAATTAATTATGATCTATATCTCAATTCCATTTACATCTCTTCACTCTAGATGTATTGATACTTTTACCTCATAAAAATCTATTCATCTCAGATTCTACAATTCCATTCACCCCTCATCTAGATCTGTTTGGGAGAAAAAGATCATTTTTAGGATCTAGTAATGTGTTCCTATCCATTGCAAATTGTGTCAAGTTTGACTAATGTAACACATTGTCACTGACATTAATCTGCTTGTTCAAGAAGTTAGATTCGCTTCTCAATATTAGCCTATGCAATAGAGGAGAATGAGGGCTGTATCAATGATAACACTTGCTGAATCAAATGGATGTGATGTTTCTTCGATGGCCATTTAACACTTTAGTAAGACAAGGACAAACTGAACACTATTAAGGTTGATTGTACCATGGTAGTAGAAGAGGGAGCTATTTAAGCTGGGGAAGAAACAGGAACATAGTAGTGGTAGGAGACTGTATAAATGAGGGAACTGGTAAAAAAAAAGAACAGTATGACAGAGATTAGTGGTAAGCCAGAAAATTGGACAAATTTTAAAAACCAACAAAGGCCAACCAAACAAAGGGAAAATAACTTTAAAGTATAAACTAACAAGTGAAATAAACCAAGAGCTTCTTTAATAAAGAGGCCAATGTGAACATTAGCCTGTTTGGGATGAGGCCAGGGAAATAATAATGGGGAATCAGGGAATGGCAAAGGAGTTGATTATATACATGTCAACAATCTTGGCAGTAGAAAATACAAATAGAATTTCAAATATACAAAGTAATTAAAGGTCCAAAGCAAGGGAGGGAGGAAAGGATAAAATAGCTACCACTGAAGAAAAAGAACTCAAGGGCCTAGTGGTACCATGGCCACTATATCCCTGGGATCTGATGGGTTGCATCTTAAGGTATTCAAGGAAATAGCTACAGAGATAGTAGATGAACATCTGTAATCTCCCAGGAAACATCAGATTATGGAAATACATAGATGATTGGGAACCTTCATTGGAAATCTTGCATTCAAAAGTAGACAAAAAGTTGGTTAGCTTAACAGCTGTCATTGGGAAGATATTACAATTAAATTGTATTATAAAGCATGTAACTGTAAAATATTTAGAAATACATAATCTAACAAAGCAGACTCAGAAGAGTTTCACAAAAGGCAAAGTCATCTGCGTACTCAAGCAGGACAGATAAAAAAGGAATAAATAAATGTAATATAACTAGATTCCAAAAGGCATTTGATAAGGTATTGCACATAAGGCTACTTATTATGGTACAAAACCATAGTACTGGGGACAGAATATATGCATCGATGGGGGATTTGTTAACAAATAGAAAACAGAGAGCTAGGATAAGCGAGGCGGGCGCATTTTCAGTATGGCAATCTCCAACTAGTGGAATGCCACAGGGATCAGTCCTATGGTCACACTTACTTAAAATATATTTCAATCATGTAGATGATGACAGTGACCGTACTTTTGCCAAGTTTGCAGACAACATAAAAATAGGTGAAAAGGCAAATAGTAAGGATGACTCAAGGTGTCTGCACAGAAATATATAGATAGGCTAAGCCAGTGGGCAAAAACTTGGCAGATAGAACGTAATGTGAGAAAATGTAAGGCTATGCACTTTTGCAAAAATAATGGAGGAGCTGAATATCATTTGAATGGAAGAAAACTGCAGCAAGAAGGGAATTGGTGTCCTTCTGCATAAGTCACAAAAAACAAGCACACAATATCAGCAGGTAAGAGGGAAGACAAATGAAATATTGGCCTTCATTTACTTCGAAGAAAATGGAGCCTAAAAGTAGGGACGTCTTGCTAAAATATGACAAACGTTTGTCAAATGATACCTGGAATAGTGCACAAAGTTCTGGTCCATTTATATAAAGGAAGATGTACTGACACTGGAGGCAGTTCAGAGAAGTTTGTTTAGATTGATCCTGGGCGTGGAACAACATTTTTTATATAATGACGAGAGAATGAATGGATTACACTGTATTCATTGAGAGAAGAATGAGATACAACATTTATAAATTATACAGATTCTTTGGGGCCTTGATAGGATAATTCCTGTGTGGTTGTTCTCCTTGTGAGACAGTCCATGACCAGAGGACATCATCCCACAATAAGAGGTCACCTATTTAATGCAAGTACGAGGAGGAACTTCTTTTCTCAAAAGGAGTCTGTGGCATTCTTTACAGTAAATTTTGGGCCATTTGGTACAATTGAGGCTGAGATCGATTTTTAGTCAGTAAGGTAATCAAAGGTTAGAAAGGAAAGGCACTAAAACGGAATTTAGGATTATCCTATGACCTCATTGAGTGGCAGAGACTGGAGGAGTCAAGAGGCCACTTCTGCTCCTCAGACTCACCATCTCTACAATCATGAATCAACCATAAAGTGATAAATTCTACCATAATTCAATTAAATTTCAGTCTCTCTTGCAATGTAAGGCTTTTTATAGATGTTAATTCTAGCACCTAACTGCCCTAGCTTTCTTCTGGGTCTGTCAGCTGAAAACTTAATATGAACACGGGTTTAGGAGCAAACATGAATCATCCAGTCCTTTGAGCCTGCTAAGATCATGGCTGATCTGATTGTTGTCTCAGCTTCATTTCTCTGTTTGTTCTCCACCCATTACCATTGATTTTTGTGTCTATCAGAAGTCTATCTGACCTAATCTTGATGAAATTTAATCACCAACTCTCCACTTTCTGGAGAAGATATTTTTACCGACTAACAGCACAGATTTTTTTTTTAAATACCTGTGTTTAAAGGGTGACCTCTCAAACATAAACCGTGTTTCCAAGTATGAATTGTACCCAAAAGAAGTCCACCTTCCCAGTACCGATGCTATCAAGTTTGTCCAGCGTTTCAAGTGTTTCAGTAAGATCATGTCTTAATTTTCTGATCTCCGATGGATATCAGCTTAACTTGTTCTACCTTTCTTCTTCAGAAAAGCCCTTCATTCCATTGGTCAAGTGAGCCTTCTAATGGCTTCTAATGCAAATTTACCTTTTTCAAATAAGAACAAAACTGTGCATAATACTCCGATTGTGATCTCATCAATCTCTTGCACAGCCACAATGGAACTTCCCTATTTTTCTGTTTCATTCCCTCTGCAATAAATGCCAAAATTCCATTTGCCTTCTTCATCACATGCTGTAGCTCTACACCAACCACATATTACACGTGATTCTTGTACCAGGACGTGTATATATGTAACAATCAGTTCAACAATCTCTCTAAATTTAATAGTATACTAAAAATAATAACTTAGCACTGTGGATGCTGGAGATCTGAAATAATAACAGAAGTGGCGGAGAAATCCAACAGGTCTGGTAGCATCTGGCAGAAAGAAACAGAGTCGGGTTCAATATGACTCTTCTTTGGAATCCTGCTTCTATGATGATCCCTCTGTTAGAGTGGCAAAGTTCCAGTAAGATGGATCAACCAGACATTTGCTGCATTTCCCAGCAGAACTTGGACCTCAACCTGAAGATGTGGAACTAATTCTGGTGCTTCTTCACAGGAAGTTTGATGGATGAAGTCCAGGCTGCTCACCTGTCCAGTGTGCCTCGCAGATTCATCAATTAAACTAGTTAACATTCAGCTCTTCATATGGGGTCCTTTGAACATTCATACCTTGACAATGGTTTCCTGAGGTGAAATGCGACAAAGTTTAAGAGATAAAATCCCAATCCAGCATGAATATTTGTTCAGCTTTTCAGTGACTATCACCAGGGGAGATGTTCAATCTGATTGCTGATCCAAAGTCCCAATATGTAGTAATATTTAAAATCTAACCATTTGAAAGCAAATTTAAGATAACTTTTTTCATGTAAATGACATATCTTAAGGTACACTTTTCTGTTTAGAAACCAACATTTCTGTTTAGAAACCAACATGTTCGTTTCACTACTGTTTACATTTTGAGAGGTTAATTTAAGTGCTAATAATTTCACAATAGTAAATTCATTCTGAAGCAGTGTTGGCTTTGTTGTTCTAATTTTAGTGATCAGATGCTAAATGCTTAGAAGTTAAAAAGCAACAATGCAAGACATTCTGTCAAAGAGTAAGTGGACTTGAAACATTAACTTTCTACTGAGACCGCCAGGCCTGAGGGTTTCCACAGTGCTTTCTGTCTTTTAGGCAAAATGTTGAGTTAGGTCTAATTAGTTAATTGAATGAATGAATAAATGACTTATTTATTGTCGTATATACCTTGAAGACAGAGTAAAAAGAGTTTTGCTGCCACAATCCAGCATCATTTTGAGTTTCTTAAATAAGAGTTCCTCTTCTGTTCAATTTGGGGTCTCAAGCATGGCTTAAGGACTTCTGTAAGGCCTTCACAAAATGTTCCAACGCTCAAGGAGTCCCTGCTCCAGGACCTGCATGATTGATGCCAATGCCCCAGGAGACACCACCATTGCTACCATTGCCGTCTCTCTGATACTGCCAAGATTCCCCACTCTGAGCACTGGCTCTGCGAAGAATCCTGGCTCTGGGACTGCTGCCAGCAGAAGACTGCAGTCCAGACACTGTCACCAAGAGCCCAAGCTTCAGGTATCAGGCTATTGGGAGTGTAGGCTCCAGCCACTACCACGACAGCCAGGAATCCCTGTCCACACTGCCGCTGCTGCAACTACTGTCCCGCCGACATTGCTCCGGCCCTGATGGTGAGGACCAAAGGAAGAAGAAAAGAAAAAAAAAAGGATAAAAGTACATAGAGAGAATGATGCCACCTGTCTGGAACAAATGGGCTCCAATCAGCCTGAACTACCAGCCGTGCTGGTGCCATCTTGTACTCAAATATACAAAAGGAAGAGTCTGAGCTGATCTGATATCGTGCTAGTGTCCCTACCTTTGAGCCAGGTGGTCTCGTTCAAATTTCACCTGCTCCGGAAGATTTTCATAACATGCCTGAATAGATTGATTAAAAATCTCAATAAAGAAGAGACAGCCAGAAGGTGTTGGGTCTTCATGTTTGTTTTTTTGGATATTTCTGGTTTTCTTTGCTGTGCGGTTGTTTGAAATAAAACCCAAGCCAGAACACGAATGACTGGAGTTTGTCTAAAAGCATTTAACTTCTAGCATACAACAAGTTTTATGAAAAAAATCCTGACAAATCAAGCCATTTCATGTTTTAACAGCCTATTAGCAAGTGTTGTGCTGAACAGAAATATTATTCTACCCTTTAAAAATGGAAACTGTAGATTAAGCACAACAATGAATTTCAATGGCTAGAACTTGTAAGTTGGTCAAAGTAACTGCTCTTGGATGTTAGCAATTTCGGAATGTTAACACAAAAAATTAAGCAAAAATTAAACCATGATCAAAATTTAATGCAAAGATGTAATGCAAAGTATTTTTAGGTATGTTTCTTAAATATTTAGAGCCTTTTTTTGTATTGGTTATGATTAATTTAACAGACAAACTGTGAGATTCTGACCTATTATAGAGGATGAAAGGAACAGCTGCAAAATACATTGGAGCATTTCAACGGTTTTCTGCTGAGCTAAAGTGCTCCTGAGACAAGCACTGTTCAGTTGATTAAAGTCCTGACAGCCTTTAGTGGAGAGGTTGGATGCTCTTCAAGAGCCATTTCAATGGCAAAAATGAACATTTCATGGAACAAGTACAACAAAATCTATGTTGCAAACAACCCTGTCAAAATGCAATGTTCCTTCAGCCTTGACATAACCCTGGTTGAGCGAGTAAAAAAAATCTGCTCTGTGGTTATTTCAATCTCCTCCATCACAAAACTGCTGCACCTCTCTGAATGTTCATTAACAAATCCTAGAACGCAAAAGACAAGCTGTAGAATACATTTTATTGTCAATTCTGCTCCCCTTTCTTTTGGATTTCAGTTACTTCATGATTTTCATCAGTTTTAATGCCTATCTACATTAGGAGGTCAGAAACATCCCTCTTCCATCTATGTTGAAACAAAGTTTGGTCTGTCATTGAACTTTGCCCTAAAATAAATTATTTACGATGAACAATGTAAAATGCATCAAACAGGTATAAAACATTCATCAGTGGTTTTTTTTGTCTTCATTTTAACATTCATGAGGAAATTAACAGTCCACAAGTGTTTTGTTGTGGTGGAGTAGAACCATCAAATTTCAGTCAAGGTTTTGAGAAGTAGGAAACAATGAATATATGTTAAGCTGTTACAATTATTCTTCCACTCATAGGAAGTTATATTAACTTTTAACTGAAAAGGTGGTTAGAAAAAAAAATCCCAGCTTTAAAACTCAGTTTGAATCCACAGTCCAAATGGCTATTGACCTAGAATACTCACAAAAAAAAGCACATTTGACTTTAGTTTTAGCTGCATTTGATACTGGAAAATATATTTGTAAAATTATTGCAAAAGAATTGTTCCAATGTGCCATGCTGTGGCCTAGAGGTTCTTTGCTGTTGATTGCCAATTAATCATCAGATACGTTTCATATACCAGTATATTATACCTTAACAAATGAATCTATAGAATAATGCATAAACACATTTATCAATAAGACGTAATAATATGCCATCAATACAAGTTCTCAGCTGAAGGCTACAGTCTGTTGTAAAATGATACTGTGATTTGTTTCTCAGATACAGTCTGGCAGTTACATTTCACAACTAGCAATTTGGCTCACTCGGCAGTAAATTTGCATTTGTGACAAAATTTTCATCAATCATAACTTACGTAGGTAAACGTTACCAAGTAAACAAATGAAGGAGTGAGCAGGAAGAAAAATACTCACCCTCAACCTCCTGTTTCTGTTCGGAGCTACAACGTAGGGTATTCACATCAAGCTAACACAATTGCCCTGTGAGACTTCGCCTGTGATTTCCCGCTGTAGCTGTTAATCGAAAAGTAGCTTTTTGTAAATATTGCCTGGAGTGACTGAGGAAGGTCCTTACTAGACGTTTAGGTGGACAGATTTATACAGGGCAGAAGCATCAAGAGAATTTACTTTATCCACAGCTGGCACTCAGATAGGTCTGCTTTTGTTAATAAGTTTTGAAACTTTGAGCCCAAACGAGTGGACTGAATACTGCATGGAAGAAAATCACCCACCAGAGGGAGAAGAGAAACAAGGTAGGTCTGTTATGTCACATTTCCAATTTTTGATCACAGTAGCAGCATTGCTGGTTACCATGGAGAAAACCATTGGTTTCTAAGCAGTTCCCCTGCCATGCAATGTACTAATAGGATCACATGTAAAGAAGGCATAATCCAACTGTTATGGAAGTTGTAGTGTTAGTGAATGCCCCCGATAATGTTATGATAATGTTGGCTGCTGTTCATTTTCTAATAATTTACAAGGCAAATACAACAGTTGCAATTACATTCAAGTAAAATGCACTCATATTTCTAATTATGTTGTGGTATAGATTTTCTATAATGGAGAGCAATGTTAAGACTATTTGCTTTTACTCTCTGATGAAGGGTCTAGGCCCGAAACGTCAGCTTTTGTGCTCCTGAGATGCTGCTGGGCCTGCTGTGTTCATCCAGCCTCACATCTCATTATCTTGGATTCTCCAGCATCTGCAGTTCCCATTATCACTGATATTCTAGGGACTCAGGTTCAAATCCCGCCATAGCAGATGATGGAATTTGAATTCAATTAAAGAAATCTGAAATTAAGAATGTGCTAATGACATTGAAATCATTGTCAATTGTCAGGGAGAAAATCATTTGGTTCACTCATGTCCTTCAGGAAAGGAAACCTGTTCTTCTCACCTGGTGTGGCCCACATGTCAATCTAGACCAACAGCAATATGGTTGACTCTCAGTTGACCTCTACAATAGCCTAGCTAAACCTTCAGTTGTACCAATTGTGATAAAGTCTCAAAGAAATGAAACCAGCCACATCACCAAGAATTCACCTAGGCACCCAAAAAGGCAACAGCAGAAACACACTTGCTGACTCTGCAAAGTCCCCCTTACTAACGTATGGGGACGAGTGCCACACTTGGGAGAGGTGTCTCACAGACTAGTCAAACAACAGCCTGACATAGTTATACTCATGGGTTCATACTTTACAATGTCTCAGACACCACCACCAACATTATCCCTGGGTATGTCCTGTATCTCTGAGAGGACAGACCCAGCAGAGATAACAGCACAGTGGTATACAGTCACGAGGGAGTTGCCCTGGGAGCCTTCAACATTGACTCCAGACTCCATGAAGCCTCATGGGCTTCAGGCTAAACCTGGTCAAGGAAGTATCCTGCTGATCACAACATGCCATCGTCCCTCCGCTGATGAATTGGTACTCCTCCATTTTTAACAACACTTGGAGGTTTTCCATGTCTGCCACCTAGAGTGCCATGGCTGCAGTCTGACTGATCAAGCTGGTCAGGACCTACAGGACATGCTAGACTGGTCTGCAGCAGATGGCAAGGGAACCAATACCCTTTACCTCATCCTTACCAATCTGCCAGCTGTAGCTGCATCTGTCCATGACAGAATTGGTAAGAGTGGCCACCACACTGCCCTTGTGGGAACAGAATGCCACCTTCACATTGAGAATAATCTTCATTTTGTTATATGGCACTATCATCGTGCAAAACGGGACACACTTCACACAGATCTAGCAACCCAAACCTGGGCATCCATGAGGGGTTATGGGCCATCAACAACGGCAGATTTGTGCTCCAGTAACCTCATGGCCCAGCATAGCTCCCACTTAACCCTTGTCATCAAGCCAGGGGATCAACCCTGGCTTAACAGAGAGTGCAGGAGGGCATGCCAGGAGCAGCACCTTGAATACCTGAAAATGAGGGGTCAATCTGGTAAGGCAACCAAACAGGACAACTAGCATGGCAAATAGCATAAGCAGCAAGTGATAGGCAGAGCTAAGCCATCCCACAACCAATGGATCAAATCTAAACTCTGCAGTCCTGCCACATCCAGTCATGAATGGTGGTGAACAGTTCAACAACTCACTGGAGGAGGAGGCTCCATAAATATCCCCATCCTCAATGTTGGAAGAGCCTAGCACTTCTGTGCAAAAGGTAAGGCTGAAGCGTTCACAGTAGTCCTCAGCCAGAAGTGCCAAGTGGATAATCCATCTTGGCTTCCTCCAGTGGACACTAGAATCACACAACCAGCCTTCAGTCAATTCGATTCAATTCCACATGACATGAAGAAATGGTTGGAGACACTGGATACTGAAAAGGCAATGGGGACCAACAACATTCTGGCAAGAGTGCTGAAGATCTGTACTCCAGAACTTGACGCTCCCCTAGCCAAGCAGTTCCTGTGCAGTTACAACACTGGTATCTACCCAGTAATGTAGAAGATTGCCAACTATGTCCTGTGCATAAAATGCAGGACAAATCTAACCCAGCCAATTAATGCCCATAGCCTACTCTCAATCATCAATAAAGTGATGGAAGATGTCATCAACGATGCTATCAAACAGCACTTATTGTTGAACAATAACCTGCTCAGTGACACCAAGTTTGGGTTCTGCCAGGGCCACTCAGCTGCTGACCTCATTACACCTTTGCTTCAAGCATGGGTAAAAGAGCTGAATTCCAGAGGTGAGGTGAGAGTGACAGCTCATGATTTCAAGGCTATATTTGACTGAGTATGGTATCAAGGAGCCATGAAAAAAGTTAGATTATTGGGTATTGGGGGCAAAATTTTCACTGGTTGGGCATATGAAGATGGTTGTTGTTGTTGGAGGTCAGTCATCTCAGCTCCAGGATAGCTCTGCAGGAGTTCCTCAGGGGAATGTGCTCGGCCCAACCATCTTCAGCTGCTTCATCAGTGACCTTCCCTCTATCACAAGGTCAGAAGCAGGGATGTTTGCTGATGATTGCACAGTGTTCAGCACTGTTCATGGCACCACAGAAACAGAAGCAGCCCATGTTCAAATGCAACAAGACCTGGGCACTATCCAGGCTTTGGCTGACAAAGTGGCAAGTAACATTCATACCACACAAATGCCAAGCTATGACCGTCAGTAATAAGAGACAATCTAACCACTGCCCCTTGACAAACAATGGTGTTACAGTCTCTGAATCCCTCACTTTCAATGTCCTGGGGGATACCATTGATGAGAAGCTCAACTGGGCTTACCACAGAAATACAGTGGCTGCAAGAACAGGTTGGAACATCAAAATACGGCAGTGAGTAACTCACATCCTAACTCACCAAAGCCTGTCCATCATCTACAAGGCACAAGTCATGAGTTTGGTGGAATACTCCCCACTTGCCTGGTGGGTGCAGCTCCAACAGCACTCAAGAAGCCCGACACCATCCACAACAAAGCAGCCTGCGTGATTTGCATAACATCCACAAGCACTGATTCCCTCCATCACCGAAACTGAGTAGTAGCAGTGTGCACTGTAGAAATTCACCTAAGAACTTCAGAAAATATTTTCCAAAAGCATGACCACTTCCAATGGGAAAGACAAGGCAACAGGTACATGAGAAAACTATCACCTGCAAATTCCCCTCCAAGCAACTCACCTGTAACTTTCCTGATCTGGAAATATATCAGTGTTTCTTCAGTGTCACTGAGTTAGAATCCTGGATCTCCCTCCCTTTGGGCATTGTGGGTCAACACATAGGAGGCAGGCTGCAACTGTTCAAGAAGGGAGATCACAATCTCCTCTCAAGGGCAAAAAGGGACAGGCAAAAGTGCAGGCCAGTCAGCGATGGCCACATCCCACAAATTAATAGCAGGAATAGGACAAGGAGGTGAGTCTGGGTGGCATGCTCTTTGACGGGTCAAAGTTGACTCAGTGGGCAAAATGGCTTGTTTCCACACCATATGATTTCTATGGTTATTCTGAAGTGCAGTTAAGTTATCATGAAGGTTAACGTGGCAGTTAATTTCCAAACAGCAAATTCCCACAAAGAACAATGAGATAAATGGCTAAATCATCTGTATGGTTGATGTTGGTTTTGGAACAAGTGATTAGCACACCAAGCAAACTCCCTTGACATTCTTCGCTTCATTCCACACCATTTTATACATATCCATGTGTGAGAACAAATGGAACCATGGGTTAATATGATAACCGGAAAACTGAACTTTGAATAGTGTACCATTCACTCATAGTGCTTTTCAGTATCAACTGAGAATATGGGTTTTGCATTTTTGCATAGTGTTTCAATTCAGGACCTCCTGGCTGCGAGGAAAGGAGGACCACCATTGACTGGATAATCAAAATAAAAAGCAGGGTAAGTTAACGACTAGTAAGATATACGTTGATGTTATCTAAATTATTTTCAAAAGGAATAATGGTAAGGTTATCAGAACCTATCAGCATATAGTTCAAACTGGCCAGTAACTTCTGGAGCAAGAATTTACCTTCTGGTGGGAAATGGATGTCAAAGCTATTTCTAGTGTGATGATGCCATTGCTTTAAGAGGTGTATTTTGTCCTGGTTTCTTTTAGAGAGAGGCTGGAATGGGAGACACGCAGTCTATAAGAAGATAAACAACTTGTGAGGCCTTTTTTAAAAATGTTGGAACAATAGAAGCAGCCTGTGTAGGTGTGGTCAGGCTCTAACAGATCAAGGATTTTCAGTTGGCATTCAGCAAACTGTTGTGGGCTTGAAGAAGTGGAAGCTCTCTCAATTACAGCCAAAAGCTGGGGATTCTCTTCCGAGGCTGCTGGATGCATGTGAGACAGAATCTGTTTTCTATTTGTCTTTGCACCAAAGGCCATGTTTCTGGGATATTACGATATTGGAATTAATTAGTAATCGTTCCTGCATGTATTATTCTGTTAAGTTTTCAAATGAGTTGAGTTATTCTCAGTTCTTTTTTGTTGTATTTTAACTCCAAAATTTGAATAAATTTAGTTTTGCTTAATGTGGAGTATTTTGCCCAATTGAATTGCATCTATAGCAGCACTTTACATTTGTCTCTAAAGCAAGAAAATGTCAGGGTCTTGGCTACCTTCTTAAAAGGTCTTGCCGATAACACTAGGTCTTGATCCTGGTCTCCGGTGAAAGTAGTCATCACTCTCAATTTTCAAAAGGGCGCTCTCAATAGCTGGCTGAAGGATGGGCTGTGCAGCCAATTATAGAATGTGAGGGCAGGAACGGAGATGGGATTGAAAAATAGCACTCTGAATTTAAATTCACCGTGTAATTAATGGGGTTGTCACTTCAGGAAAGAACCACTGTGGTATGGCTGCTGATGTACGAGGAAAGATAAAAGCTGGGCTCTAGGTAAGGACTATCCCTCACTTGCAGATGTCCATCTGAAGTTTCTCCTCCTTGAGACAGTGAGGGAGAAGGACAAACATACCCTTTGTAGAGTTTGGCAGAAGGAGCTTACCGTCCCAAACTGAACAGGTCTGTGGTCAGAAACCGTGAGGAAACAAACAGTGAGCTGCTGAATTATGTTCTGTGTAGTAAGAGGTTAAATGAACTCAATCACTTTGACAAGCTAAATACAACGCCAAAGTCTCAGGACAGACTCTGTATACTTAACCTCCAACAAATAATCCAGGTGAGACACCTAACTGTGCATGCCGTTTCTTAACATGGGAGGAATGTGTCCTGGATTCACTACATCAGCAAGGCTCAAGGGTCTTAAGCTTGAAGGACCTTGCAGAACTGGTACTTGCAGTTTGTTAGAAAAATCAGCTCCTGCCTAACAGTACCCTTATCCTTCATTCTTTGAGACTTGCGGGAGTAATGACTACATAAAGCTTACATGAGGAGAGGGGCCCTGCTGAAATATCATCACTTCAATGGAAAAGGGAGCCGCAAAAGCTATCACTGTCACTGACTGAAAGCAAGATGGACATTCCTAATAAAGAGGACAAATAGAAATTGGGAAGCATACTGTTCTGAACGTATAACACAGAGTATTTTAACATGAGGATCTTTTTGAAGTTAACTCAAAATATTTGCCAACAGTGTGTGCACCACATGCTGAAAGCCATATTAACGACAGCAGACTAGACAGATATTTGCGAATGATTACTGCTTAATCTAAGCACGTACATTCAGGTAGCTTCATTGTACTCCTGTCAGTTTGACACTATTCTGATGACTCAGCTCGCGCGCGCACACACACACACACACACACACACACACACACACACACACACACACACACGCAGACTTATACAGGTCCTTTCTCACACAAGCACACGCAATTTCTTACATGCACACACACCCATCCACACACACACACACACATAAACACACACACACACACACACACACACACACATACACATACATACACACACACACACACACACACACACACACACGCAACACACTCACAAAGACCCTCTCTCTCACACACACATTCCCTCTCACACACACAGATGTGTTATTTCATTGGAGATGCTTGTGTAATTGCAGATATATTCTGTTTTGCTCAAAAAAGAAAACCTGACCCCAGTTTAAAACATAGACAGATTTTAAGCAAGACGTCACTTCTAAAATGCATTGTGTGACCTGAGATGTCACCTCTTGTATACATTGATAAAACCTTTAATTATCTTGGGACAATGACTTGAAAGGAATATGGATTTTGCATTTTAATCAGTAGTCTCCTTCCGAGCTGATTAAAGATTTAATAGGAGGCAGCCAGTTTTAGTGTTGTTACCTTCCTGCTTTTAAATTCTGTATCTTACATCTTCTCTCTCACCCTTTGCCTGAAAAAGATGTTCAGTTCGGAAAGCTTACTTTTTCAAATAAACCTGTTGGACAATAACCTGTTGTTGTGTGATTTTTGACCTTGTCTACCTTGGAAAGGCTGAGCCCTGCAGAGACTTCTGCTCTCAAAGGTTATTTGTTATGATCTCTTCTTGCAACTTCCGGTTCTTATTGGAGCAGATTTCACAGCAACCATGTCACACCTTTTAAATGCAACTTTCAACTGCATGGATACTATTTGCTAGGTGTGCGATTGTGCATGATTCGACTGGGTGGCACTCTGTGATAAGCATATCACAGCTAGGTTTAGGGTTAGAGTTAGGGTTAACTCCTCAAGCAGGAGGTGGTCAGTGAGGCAGAAGCAGCTGTTTGGCCCCTTTAGAAGATGGAAGACAGCTTATTTAGAATCCAATGCAAGGCACTGCAACACCCTGGAAAGGAACCTCAGATTAGCAACAGCAGATGAGCTCCTCTGTCGTCTGCATTTCCGAAGACACTGCATGGTCATGGACTGAGAATGGGGTTGTCCAGCAAGCTGTTGTCACAATGACAGCAGTGTAGCATCCTCTGGGTGTTCTCCAGTGGCACCTCCATAATAGAGATGATAGCCAAATGATTCTCAGCAGCAACCCAGGGCAAGTGCCAAACTAAAATGGGGCTGGCTGGAAAAGTTCAGCAGGCCTGGCAGCATCTGTGGAGAAAAATCAGAGTTAACATTTCGGGTCGAGTGACCCTTCCTCAGAACCAAGTGCCATCTACTTCCACCTCAACCAAAGTCTCAAGGGAAGCACTGCCGACATGCGGAAAGAGCACTTTGCAGTGTATGTCATGTTGAACTGTGCACTTTAATGCTTTTCAGCCCCAAGTGAATGCTCATATGCAAAATCAGATGTGTGAGCATTGTTTTATTAACAACAGGCCAGCAAAGTAGTGATGAATTGGTGAAGGGAACAAAGACCCGTGGACTGGAACAGGCAAACATTTGTGCACGTGTACATGCTTAGTGGGTTGCAAGCAAAACAATTCCAGACTGCACCTTCAATGGAATGTGCCTATAGGCAGCTCAAGGCATGTTCTGTTTGCTGCTTCTCCTCTGCAGTTAGAGATCAAATTATGTGGGCTTTAATCAATAATCATTGATGTTAATACCATGATTATAGTATAGAATGCATTGCTGACCTCAGCCATCCCACTCTGCCTCTCTGTTCTGCAACTTCCTCCTTTTCTTCCTTCTCTATGTGTAGCTCCTCCACTTCCAGCTCTCGTACAAAGGACATCAGTGGCCTGTGAAATGCAATGGTGTGTCAGAGGTAGTGGAAGTGAGTAATTCAGGTCGTGGCCAGTATGATGATCAAATGAGATAACAAGGTGTAGAGCTGGACAAATACAGCAGGTCAAGCAGCATCAGAGGAGCAGGAAGGCTGAAGTTTCTGGCCTAGAAGAAGGGTCTAAGCCCGAATGTCAGCTTTCCTGCTCCTCTGATGCTGCTTAGCCTGCTGTGTTCATCCAACTCTATACCTTGCTATCTCAGACTCTCCAGCATCTGCAGTTCCTACTATCTCTGATGATCAAATGTGCAGCTTTGGTCTGGATGGTGTCAGCCAGGCATGTAGACAATATTCCACATCACTTCTGACTTGTACCTTGTACAGTCATAGAGCATAGAGCTGTACAATATGGAAATATACCTTTCGGTCAAACGCATCCCTGCTGACCAGATATCCTAAACTGATACACTAAAGTGATCCCACTTAATAAAAATTGACTGATATTTCTCTAAATCTTTCCTATTCATATGTCCATCCAGATGCTCTTTAAATGGTGTACAAACAATAAACAATCATAAGCACTTGAACAGGCCCTAGTTAAATCCCTTCAGCCCTCCCAGCCTGCACTGATTTTACCCTTCTATACTAAAACTGTTTTCACTGACAGGATCCATGTTCCTCTATTCCCTTCCCATGTATGTAATTGTCCGGATGTTTCTTGAATGCTGCTATTCTGTCTGCTTCTACCACCTCCTCTGGTAACATGTTCTGGGCATTCACCACCCTATGTGTGAAAAACTCACCTCGAACACCTCTTTTAAACCTCCCGAACAGCACCTTGAGTCTGTCCCCATGTAATTGACCGGTCCACCCTGGGAAAAAGCCTCTTACTTTTCCACTCTATTCATGAGATTCATAACCTTATACTCTTCTGTCAATTTCCTACGTTCTAGTGCACAGCTAACATCCCCCATACCAGGCAGCATCCTGGTAAATCTTTTTCTGTACCCACTCCAAAGCATTCACATCCTTTTGGTAGTGTGGTGACATGAATTATTCTAATATTCCATGTGTGGCCTCATGACAGTTCTACAAAGCTGTAGCATAACTTGTTTATCCTTGTACTCAATGCCCCTTCCAATGATGACAAGCATGCCACGAGCCTTTTTCACTACCTTATCTGCCTACATTGCCAACTTCAGTGATCTGTGGACCTGAACACCCAGATCTCTCTGCGTAGCAATACTCCAATTGCACATTCACTGTGCAATTTCCACTTGTACTTGACCTTCCAAAATGCAAAATGTCACATTTCTTGAGATTAAACTCCATCTGCCATTTTTCTGCCCGTGCCTCCAACTGTTCTATAACCTGCTATATCCTCTGAAATTCCTCCTCACTATCCATGCCAATCTTTGAATCATCTGCAAACTTCCTAGTTAAATCTCCAAATCATTATGTAGACCACGAACAGCAGAGGTTCCAGCACTGATCCCTGTGGAACACCATTCGCCACAACCCTCCATTCCAATAAGCAACCTTCCACCGCTACCCTGTGTCTCCTATGAATAAGCCAGTTCTGTATCCATCTTGCCAGCTCACCTCAGAAAATGTGTAACTTCACCCTTTGTACCAGTCTGCCATGAGGGACCGTGTCAAAGGCCTTACTGAAGTCCATGTAGACAACGTCAACAGTATTTCCTTCTTAAATCATCTTTGTCATCTCCTCAAAAAACGTGATCAAGCTAGTGAGACACAACCTCCCCTGCACAAAATTGTTACTGTACAACATTCACCACTTCCTCTTGCTCTTCATTCCATACATGCATCACCCTCTGCGTGAAAACGTTGTCCCTTAAGTCTCTTTTAAATCTTTCACCTCTCACCGTAAAATTATGCCCTTGAGTTTTGGACTCCCCTTCCCAAGGGAAAAGACTTGGCTATTCACCCTATCCATGCCCCTCATGATTTTATAAGGGGTTATATTCTATAAGATCACCCCTCAGCCTTCAATGCTGCAGGGAAAATAGGTCCAGCCTGTTCAGCTTCTCCCTATAACTAAACCCTCCAACCCTGGCAACATCCTTATAAAACAGCAGGCAGCATCTGAAGAGCAGAAATGTTGAGGTTTTGGTTCCTGCCCCTCTGATGCTGCCTGGCCTGCTGTGTTCCTCCAGCTCCGCATTGTCTTGTCTCTGACTCTAGCATCTGCAATTCCTGTTATCTCTGATTATCCTTCCATATATCCTCCCACAACAAGATCTGGACAATGCACAGCTTGGGCTGATAAATAGCAGGTAATATTCAAGGCAATGATAATTTCCAACAAGATAGAATCTAACTTTACTGAACCCTTTCAACTTTCAAAACATCAATCCTATTGCAGGGAGATCCGAACTGAATACAGTATTCCAAAAGTGGCCGAACCAATGTGCTGTACATTCACAAAATAACCTTCCAACTCCTTTACTCAATGCACTGATCAATAAAGGCAAGCATACCAAACACTGTCATAACTTTCCTGTCTACCTGTGGTACCACTTGTGAGGAACTATGAACCACAATTCCAAGGTCTCTGCCTAGCAACATTCTCCAGAAACTTACCATTAAGTGTATAAATCCTGCACTGATTTGTATTTCCAAAATGCAACACCTTACATTTATCCAAATTAAACTCCATGTGTCACTCCTCGGCCCATTGGCCCATCTGATCAAGGTCCCATTGCACTCTGAGATAACCTTCTTCACTCTCCATTACACCACCAATTTTGGTGTCATCTGTAAACATACTAATCATACCTCCTATATTCACATCCAAATCATTTATGTTCATGACAAAAAGCAGCACACCGCTTGTCATAGGCATCCAGTCTGACAAGGTTAAGATAGAGAACAGGCTTTGGAGATGCAAGAGATTATTCACTCAAATTCACAGCTTCTGACATATGCTCATTGCCAGAAACATTTATATTGCTAAACAAGCTCAGTTTTTGGTCAATAGTAAACCCTTTGAAGTTAATTTGATGCATTTTTGCTTTTGATGCATTTTTGTGGTATCAGCCATGAAAGTTAGATTCTATCTTGTTGGAAATTATCATTGCCTTGAATATTACCTGCTATTTATCAGCCCAAGCTGTGCATTGTCCAGATCTTGTTGTGGGAGGATATAGTTTATTTTCAGCAAGAAAGTTGTCCTGAAGTTTCATAGCTTAAATATGACTGAATCCACCACTATTAACTGCTAGGGTGTTGTCATTGATCAAACAGCACTGTGGTTGTACTTCCAAGGACTGCAAGAGATCAGGAAAGGTGCCTTACTAAGACTTTTCCAAGGGAAAGTAAGGATCGGAAATAAATGTTGTCCTTGCCATTCTAGGCACATCATAAATGAGCAAAGAAAAGATATATCCTGCTCCTCCAAGACCTTTGACACTGTGTTGATCGAGTATTTAACAACCTGGATACCATGGAGCTGTGATACCTACAGGCTACCCAGTAACTGTACCAGAAAACTTTAACGCCTCGTCTGCTTCAATGTGAGTTAAGTATGAAATACCATGATCAATCTTATTTCCTCCCTTTTGGGAACTGAATATTAATATTTTAAATTGTGAAGTTTTGTTCTGTCAAACTCATTATTGGCGGACATTCTAAGATAATTTAAAGTCATTTTGTTTTGCTTTCTCCTTCATCACTCTCTCAATCCCATTTCTTCCCTCCTATTTTGCTTTCTCTAAATGACATTGAATTTAATTACATAACCTAATTTACACCTCTGCTACGACACTGCATGTTTTAGAAAAGGATTCTTCAATTTAAATTAGTTTCAGGAGACACGCTGTTTCTTGCTCTATTCACAAAGAACCTCAATCCTATTTGGACCTTGTGCTGAATCATTTGCCCAATGACAGTCTGCTCAAAAGCTCATTATAACTTTGCAGACAGTTCAAAGTGGAACTTGACCATTAACAAATTACATTTATATTCAGTTCCCAACACTGAAAATGGCAATTGGGCATCATAACTGTAGAATCAAAAATATTTGGCTCAAGTGTGTGCTTGACAAGATTCAAAGTTGTACAAGAGTTGGAATAATGTATTCAAAGATTTGAAAAGGGTAGTTGGTTCTGAGGTAACAGTTTGTAAAGAGAGAGGGAGAAATGTTGCTGCTGGCTTTTTATAAGAAGTAGGGCGGTTGATCTTTGATCAATATTTACTCTTCAAGGTAATTCGACAATGAGGAAAGCTTTAACATTGCAGAGCGAGTTGCAATGACACTTGATTTAGTCAGCTAACGATCATGATGAATTGCTAAGCTAGGTATGTGTCAGATGGGAATCTTTGCAAAGAAAACAAGGATGGTTTTGCTGGTGTCAATAAGAAAGAGTCGAGCTAAGTGACAGCTCTGAGAGGGAATGCTCAAACAGTTCAAACTCATATGGAGTCATCTGGATTTGTGAAATAATGCACTTTCATGCTTTTTGAGGAGGAAAATGGAGATTGGTGTTGTAGGTTGCCAGGATAGAAGAGAGAATGGTTGATTTTTTTTTGACATGCTAGCACAACACAGTAATATTGACAAGCAAGCAGCAAAGCACCTGAGGAGGGGAAACAATTTACAATGTAATACCGAAGAATGTGGATTGGAGTGTGTTAAACGGAATCAAGGCTAAGGAAGGAGAGATGGAATTGATACACCCAGTAAACTTAGAGAAGAGCAGGCATGCAGAGGTGTTGAGCAGATGGGACAGAGACAAGAGAGATACATGGGTTCAGAGTTAGTTTAGAGGGGTGGGATCTTTAGAATGAATTGCATGCTGTGAAAGATAAACTGCAAGAAGCAGCATTGGCAGCTGAACCAATGATCCTGATCCTTTTGAAATAGAAGTCTACTTGTATTTTTGGTGGAAGAGAGGTTGGAGAACGAAGGCCAGAGAATGTTTCACAGTGGGAAGCCATTCCTTGGGTTATCTTCTCTGTTAAGGATGATTCCAAGTAAATTAAGTCAAGGAAAAGTTCTGCTGGCAGCAATATTGGAGCGAATAATTTTTTTGTCGGAAACAAGGCTGTTAAAGGTAGAGGTGAGAGAGTTATTGAGAAAATTGATCACAGTAGAGATATTTGGAGTGAATAGTTAATCAAAAGGTATGCAGTTCTGAGTTTGAAATTCAATTTGTAAATAATGGGAATTTTTTTGAGGAAAGAGGGAGAACAAAATCAAGTCAGAAATGGGCATAGGATGTGGACCGTTGTGATGCAGAGCTGTGGTCAGATGGCCATCCAAGTCAGAATTAGAGGACCAGAGAAGGCAAGTCAGAAAATGTTTGTGAAATGGGTAGAAGCATTTAAATGGAAGGAGGTGTTTATTAACTATTCAGGGGGCATTCAGATAGAAAGCAGAGAGGTAATGAGACAGAGGTTGGTAAAACCAAGGATGACAAGTCACAAATGCAAAAGCTAACAAAGGAATGGATAGAGAATACCTCAACGAGAAACTTGTTGTAGGAAACAAAAAGTTTTTAAAAATAAATAAATGAAAAAGAAGTAGAAACTTGGTCAAGAGCAAGACAGGGATTACCAAATGTTGAAGAATTTAAAGGACAGTGACAGGAGTGAAAGAAACTACTCATAAAAGGAGAGGGTGTGCGAGGAGCACAGTGAGAGGACAAGATTTGATTTGCTACTAAGCGTAAAAAATAGACAAAGGAGCTTCAAAACTGAACAGAAAAGATGCATAAAATCCTTATAATGTAAATAATCATCATTGAAAATGGAATTGCCAACACAGGTGATAAAGCTTAATGGGTTAATGCATTTAAAATTGTTCAAATACTATTTTACTGAATAGCATCAATTTCATTCTTTAGTTTTTTTTGCTTAACATTTGGAAAATTACATGAAAACAAGTCAACAAAAATACAAATATCCATGAGTAAAAATATCTAATCATGAACTAAGACAAGTATCTTTAGAACTTAAATTTTAGCTTTGTGCCATGCACACCACATTTTAATTATTACAGATATTGATGAGTGCTGATCTTTGTCAGCCCTCAGGTAATTGTTCTGTAGCATTTTTGCCCTCAACTACAAATAATTTGCATATACTTTGTCAATAATTGGACAATACCTTATATCTAATTTCTTGAGAAAACTTTGAATGCATAACTAGTTCATTGAATACAACTGACTGTTTCAATATTTTCATCAAAGATACAACTCAAGATTATTATATTTGAACTTTATTAACTTAGAGAGACATAATAGCTTTTCAAAGAAATATAAATTCTGCAAATAAAGCTATTTCTAGATTGCTGGCTTATGTCAGCAGCCAATAAGAAGTATTCAGTTAGTCATTTCCAAGCAGGGCATAATCAAAAGAGCTTTATCTTGCAATAAATCCTTAGTTTTGGTTGGATGATTACAAACTTTATCTATGCATCAATATCAAAGCTGAATTTTATTGCTGAAGATGTTCTTGTTGAAAGAGACAGAATTAGCAATGTTAAAAATAAAATGATCGATTTATACTGTCAATTGAAAAGTGAAGCACACTGAATTTCTGGCACAATCCAGTATCTTATTGATGGCTATACGTCAGATTGATGAGCCCTTTGTATTACTGCACTGTTATTGGCAGTGCAGATTTCTGCAGCTATCTTATGATGTAAATAATTTGACTGTTGTTTCTGGAGAAACTTTATCAAAAGGCAAAGCAAAGAACTGTGGATGCTGAAGATCTGAAACAAAAACAGAAATTGACGGAGAAACTGAACAGGTCCGGCCGGATCTGTGGAGAGAAAGCAAGTTAATGTTTTGAGATCAGCGGCCCTTCTTCAGAACTGACGTTCTGCTTACCATCTATAGATGCTGCCAGACCTGCTGAGTTTCTCCAGAAATTTCTGCATATGTTCAAATGAAAAGGTGTCTGACGGAGAGACAGCAATGCTGCTTCTGTACTTCTAACAGATACAGATAGAGGCCTTGGCCACTTGCCCTCTTCCCACCCATAGTATACATGTAAACACTACCGACGAATCTTCAAGCACCTGAACAATGTTCACTGAATCAAGATTTGCAGTGAAATCACATGAGAAGTCCAGTGAAACCCACCGTAAACATCAGGAGCAAGTCATGAGATAATGGGAACTGCAGATGCTGGAGAATCCAAGATAACAAAGTGTGAAGCTGGATGAACACAGCAGGCCAAGCAGCATCTCAGGAGCACAAAAGCTGATGTTTCGGGCCTAGACCCTTCATCAGAGAGGGGGATAGGAAGAGGATTCTGGAATAAATAGGGAGAGAGGGGGAGGAAGGCCGAAGATGGAGAGAAAAGAAGATAGGTGGAGAGGAGAGTATAGGTGGGGAGATAGGGAGGGGATAGGTCAGTCCAGGGAAGACGGACAGGTCAAGGAGGTGGGATGAGGTTAGTAGGTGGAAAATGGAGGTGCGGCTTGAGGTGGGAGGAAGGGATAGGTGAGAGGAAGAACAGGTTAGGGAGGCAGAGACAGGCTGTGCTGGTTTTGGGATGCAGTGGGGAGCGGGGAAGAGTTGGGTTGGTTGTGTGATGCAGTGGGGGGAGGGGACGAACTGGGCTGGTTTTGGGATGCGGTGGGGGAAGGGGTGATTTTGAAGCTTGTGAAGTCCACATTGATACCATTGGGCTGCAGTGTTCCCACACAGAATATGAGTTGCTGTTCCTGCAACCTTCGGGTGGCATCATTGTGGCAGTGCAGGAGGCCCATGATGGACATGTCGTCTGAGGAATGGGAGGAGGAGTTAAAATGTTTCGCGACTGGGAGGTACAGTTGTTTATTGCGAACCGAGCGGAGGTGTTCTGCAAAGCAGTGCCCAAGCCTCCGCTTTCTTTCCCCAATGTAGAGGAAGCCACACCGGGTACAATGGATACAGTATAGCACATTGGCAGATGTGCAGGTGAACCTCTGCTTAATATAGAAAGTCATCTTGGGGCCTGGGATAGGGGTGAGGGATGAGTGTGAGGGCAAGTGTGGCACTTCCTGCGGTTGCAGGGGAAGGTGCCGGGTGTGGTGGTGTTGGAGGGCAGTGTGGAGCGAACAAGGGAGTCACGGAGAGAGTGGTCTCTCCGGAAAGCAGACAAGGGTGGGGATGGAAAAATGTCTTGGGTGGTGGGGTCAGATTGTAGATGGCGCATGTGTTGGAGGATAATGTGTTGCGGGAAATGTGGGAGGCGCGGTCAAGGGCATTCTTGATCACTGTTGGGGGAAAGTTGCGGTCCTTGAAGAACTTGGACATCAGGGATGTGCGGGAGTAGAATGCCTCATCCTGGGAGCAGATGCGGCGGAGGCAGAGGAATTGGGAATAGGGGATGGAATTTTTGCAGGATGGTGGGTGGGAGGAGGTGTATTCTAGGTAGCTGTGGGAGTCGGTGGGCTTGAAATGGACATCAGTTACAAGCTGGTTGCCTGAGATGGAGACTCGGAGGTCCAGGAAGGTGAGGGATGTGCTGAAGATGGCCCAGGTGAACTGAAGGTTGGGGTGGAAGGTGTTGGTGAAGTGGATGAACTGTTTGAGCTCCTCTGGGGAGCAAGAGGCAGTGCCGATACAGTCATCGATGTAACGGAGGAAGAGGTGGGATTTGGGGCCTGTGTAGGTGCAGAGGAGGGACTGTTCCACGTAACCTACAAAGAGACAGGCATAGCTGGGGCCCATGCGGGTGCCCATGCCACCCACTTTGTCTGTAGGAAGTGGGAGGAGTCAAAAGAGAAGTTGTTGAGGGTGAGAATGAGTTCGGCCAGGCGAATGAGGGTGTCGGTGGAGGGGGACTGGTTGGGCCTGCAGGACAGGAAGAAGCAGAGGGCCTTGAGGCCATCTGCATGTAGAATACAGGTGTATAGGGACTGGACGTCCATGGTGAAAATGAGGTGTTGGGGGCCAGGGAATTGGGAACAGGGAGCAAGTCATTTCACCTTTCATGCATTTGCCAACTGATGAGGTGGGGTTTTCACTGGGTAACGCCAGCTGTCAAGGGGGATTATAGCTTGACTTGTTAATGCCACAGCTCACCTTCTTACTCTTCAGCTACCTATCTTTCCAAATGCATTGAACAAGCTAGTTGTCGGGAATTCTGGAAATGGAAGCCAGCGTGGGGACCAGGCGACTCCAATTTGCCATTTGCAGCAAAGGATCTTCATTTTGGACAGCGGACATTAACATCTCAGGACATGTTCCATGGGCAATGGATATACACAGCTGACATCCACAGACACTGGGATCAGCCTCCTCATGTCAGCCTCTCAGAACCCTAATAACACATCTGCAATCTACTTAGGTCTGCCTCAGCCCTTCAATGCTGCATATCAGGCTGCACGAACAACTATCATTGTAATGCTGCAGCAAGGGCATTGTGTTCAGAGACACATAACCAGCTCATGGACAGGGCCAGGCTGCATTTCTGGCCTCATTGTTTGCTGCTATTGTACTCATTCAATGTGAACCTCCCTGAATACTCATGTCATCTATGTTTGCATTGCCTTTTTTCCCACTTTGCCCCATCAGCTGGACTTACTGGGCTCTCAGCATTGTTGTACTGCCTGCTTAGTGTAGGTTTAAAGTTAAGAAGCTTGTCATGGAAGCTTATCATGGATGACAGGAGTCCTCAGTCAAGTATGAGGAGATTGCCTTCGCTCATTGGATCACAGCATTGTAAATCAAAAACAGCCTCTGATCCAACTCCAAGTGCTTGGGTATGGTCAGTCAATTGCTTGGGTAGTCAGTGTCAGGATGCTTTCCATAAAAGGGGCTGGAAGCTGAATGTTGGATAACCCGCAGCCTGTTTTGAATCTTTCTACTCTACTGTGGTCTGTTTTCCTCCTGGAATGCAAGAGAGGCAGGTATAAATGAGAGATGGAGGATTACATGCTCTGAACAACTTGTTCAGAGATGATGGGACATGGGTGCAGCAGATGGCACTTGAATCCGGGCCTCCTAGCTCAATGGTATGGATACTACCACTGAACCACAAGCGCTCACAAAATGTAAATTTATGGCACAGCTGTGAATTTGATGCATGTGGAGGGGTGCCTCACATGACTGACTAAGTATTGCCAAAGGCAAGTAGGATTAAATTTGTTGGTGGTTGGGGTAAGGAAGACTTTGCAAAGAGCAGTGAGAACGTTCGTGTATGAGCATGTATAATGTAGCAGAGAAAGTGTGCAAGTGAGGTAGGAGAGAGAAGATGGAGGCATTGATGCTAACATTGACAATTTTCCTACATTGCTGTACATTCCTTCAGCTGGCTGAGGCTGAACTGACCTAGCTCAGCTTCCTAGTACCGAGCCCTCCAAAAGAAGCTGATGCAACTGGAAGGTTATCAAAGGAATCTAAGATTCATCCTTAGAGGTATGTTTTTTCTCATTTATTTGTGCACACTCATTCCCGCCCAGGAAGGGACTATGTCCCATCATCCCCCATCACCCTGTCTCATTTCCATAGTCATGAAATTCTGAAACTAGCCACGGAAAATTTTCATCTTTAATGGACCGCTCACGGCAAGAGAGGGCTGAAAGAGACAATCTGTAGCATAATGATAATGAATATGTTCATGATAATGATGTGCATGATTTTATAACCCTGCCATTAACAGTCACATGCTAGCAACACACTGAGAAGAAAGGTTGGGAAGAAGAGAGCCAGAGAGTTGTAATCAGTCATTTTATGCATTTGTCTGCAAGTAAAGAGTTTAAAGGACTTCTTGAGATTCATACAAAAGTTGCTGGAAGGTGAGGTAAAGGTAGAGATATCTAGAATAGGTATAATCCAGCTGGGGTCAGGGCCTCAAAGTATAGTAAAGACTCTCAATGTCCGGATGTCCATAGTAGGCTGAATCCGTGAGGGTATAATATAGGTTTGAGTCCATGGAACTAGCATAGTCCTTGGTGATAAGAACATTTGGACAATTTGGAACTGGCAGGAAGCCTGGAACCCAATCATCTGTGGCACAAATTTTGTCTTTTCTGCTTTCCTCAGCCATGTCATTTGCTTCTCATGTCTGGTATTCTGATCTATTAGAATGCGCAGGTGTGGTGAGGAGTCAGAATGGCAGCATTGCCATTTTTGAAGAATGCAGCAACTGAAGGATGAAGACACAAAAAATAGAGCTAGACATCCATGCATCCCCCCCAAAAAAACCCCACGCTGAAATCTCTCTTACTTATATGGAAGTCAAGTTGTTGGCTATTTATCTGCTTATCCTTGTTATAGTTCCTGAGTTGTATCCCTCATCAGTAACAATATAGACTGCAGAATATGAGGCCGTACGGAACCTTGATCTTTTGTTAAACTTTGTATTCTTTCCAAACACACAACAAAGTGTTACACTGAACCATCTCCATGGACTCTCTTGTCAGTTGATCCTTTGGCAATGAGGCAGACTGTCTAATCCCATTATTAACATTCAGCCTCAGTTCCTGAACACATGACAGCCTCGGTTTAAAAATGGACAAAAAAGCGATAAGATCTCCAGGGAGGAGGGAAGTGTGGCTGCCCTTGAAAGTACTGATTCTAACTTCTGTTTCCATTTATATGGCACTCATCATCCTCCAACATTTCTCATTCTAAATCTGTTGCCATGACAAATGTGTATGGAGGAGCAGATTGTTGATTGTGCAGTCGTCTCACCAAAAGGAGTTTGCACGGAACCAGCCTTTTTACATGAATGTGGATCAATCACTCAACAGTGTCAAATTGATATCATGATTTTTCTCCAATAAAGCAAACTGTGAAGCATTATCAGAAATGACTCGGTCTTCTGTTATAAAAAAAACTTCAGTAATATAATGACATCTTCCAAGTATGCAGGCATTTAACCTTAATCCATCTTGAGTAACAGTCAGTTATTGTGAGAAATGATTCTTTCCGTTGAGTTCAAAAGATTGAGTTGTTAATGGGATGGAGACATCGCTTGTTTGGCCAGCATTTATCACCCATTTCTAATTGGTCAGAGGACAGTTAAGAGTTGCTGCAGATTATTTCATCGTGCTCCTGACTTGGGACTTGGGCATGGTGAACAGGCTTTACGGAGTCGCCACAATAAATACCAGAGTAATCCAGTTCTATTTCTGAATGAGGACAACCCCAGGATATTGATGGCAGGCAATTCAGTGATAATAATGTCATTGAATTTCATCTTTTCTCATTAGGCAATCCACTCATTCCAGGTATTAGTATTGAAAATCTTTCTTTGAACTGCTTCTAGCACATTAACTTCCTTCTGAAAGTATGATGACAAGTACTGTACGCAGAACTCCAGATGTGGACTCATCAATGTACTGTGTGAGTGAAGGATAACCTCCTTACATTTGCATTCAATTCCCTTCACAATAAAACATAACATTCTATTTTATTTCCTGATTGCTTCCTATCCCTGCATCCTAACTTCAAGCAATTTGTGCACCAGGACGTTCAGATCTATCTGCATCTCAGAGCTCTGCAACCTCTCACCATTTTCAAACATGCTTATTTGCAGTTCACTCTGCCAAAATGGACAATTTCACACTTTCCAACATTGTACTTCATTTGTTAGATCTTTGTCCACTCACCTAACATCTCTCTCTCATTTTGTAAGCTCCTTATGTCCTCTTCATAACTCACTTTCCTACCTATCTTTGTATCACTAGCAAATGTAGCCAACATATTTTCAGTTCCTCATTCCAAATTATTTATATAAATTGTAAAGAATTGGGGCCCATTAGCAACCCCTGTGGTATATCACTCATGAAATCTGCCAAAGTGAGAAAGACCCATATATTCCTACTCTCTACTTTCTGTCAATAAGCTGATCTTCGATCCTTGCCAAAATGTTTACCCCCACATGATGAGTGTTTACTTTCTGCAATAACTTTTGATGTGCCTTCTGGAAATCTAAGAACAATACATCCACTCGTTCCCCTTTATTCAATGCATACATTATATCTTCAAAGAACTCCAATAAATTAATTAAACTTGATTTCCCTATGAAAAAAAAATCTGTTGACCTGCTGATTACCTGGAACTTATCTCAGTGACCTGTGATAATGTTTTCAATAACAGCTCCTTGTATTTTCCTGAAAACAGATGTTAAGCTAACTGGTCCATTGTTTTTTGCTTTCATCTGTTGAAAGTTACCTTAGGAATTTTCCATATAAAGGTACCTTATCCGAATCATATAAAATTTGGGATTTTAAAACAAATGGATCAATTATCTTACTCGTCATTTCTGTCAAGGCCCTGGGATGAAATCCATCAGCACCTGGAAACTTGTCAAATCATAGTTCCAACAACTTTCTCACTAATACTTTCCTGGTAACTGTAATCCCCAGTTCTAGTCCCAATTTACTGCAATTTCTAGTATGTTGCTTGTATTTTTTCTCATGAAGACCAAAGTTCATTTTGTCTGTAAACTCTTTATTTTTGAACACTAAATTCCCTGACTTATTTTTGTATGACTAACACTTCATTGTTAATTAGTTCCTTTTGAAAAAAATACCCGAAGAAACTTTTGCTGTCTGCATTTATATTTTGGCTAACATTCTCTCATACTCAAATATTGCCTTCCTGATTCATGTTTAAGTAATTCTTTGCTGTTTTTATACTTTGACCAGTGTTCTCACAAACCATCGATTTTTGCACAAAGAAATGTTTTTTCTTTGAGTTTAATACTATCTTTGACATTTTTATTTAACCACAGATAACTGCTACATTTCTTATTTTTTTAATGATTTGTTGGAATATATGTATTCTCAGCTTTCTGGAATATCCCCTTACATTTTTGCCATGGTATTTCTATTGAACTATTCCTTAACTTAAATTGTTAGTTCTCAGTTGTTTGGTCTCCTTTTATGCTTTCGTAATTATCCTTGTTTAAATTCAAAACAGTAGCCTTGTACCCACACTTGCCTCCCTTAAACTCTGTTCAAAATTCAATCATGTTATGGTCACTGCTACCCAACAGATCTTACACAATGAGGTCTGTAAATAACACCTTATTCATCAAAACTAGGCCCAGTACAGCCTGCACTCTGGTTTGTGCTATAACATGCTGATTTGAGAAATTGTTCTCAAAACAGCAAATGAATTCCACATCTAGGCTGCTGTTCCTGTCTGATTTTCCAGTCTGCACGTAATTCTTCTATAACATGATAGTTGCGTTCTTGTGTGTCCTCGTGTTATAGAAATCCGCATTGTAGGGAGATCACAATAGAAAAATCACAATAACTGTACAGCAGAAATTTTGCATTGTCCAAACAGTGTCCACTATTTATCAACAATGTTACAGCCAATTTGCATCAAAGAAACACGAGTTAAAGCAGAACTACCTGCATATGTAGGTAAAATTCCCCATGATAATTGTTGCACCTTTTGAAAAACTCCCGTTACTTCTTCTTTGATACCATGTCCTACCTACTGTTAAGGGGCTTTTATAAAACTCCTACAAGTGACCTCTTAACTATGTCATCTCAGCACACGTCTGAAGCCTGGCTCTGAACAGACAACATAGCAGTCGAGATTCACAATGACAAGAGGAAAGGGCATTGAGGAAGCAGCTGAAGATGCTTGAATCTAGGACACCACTTAAAGGATTTTTTTAACCACATCTGACAGTCGCAACTAGCTTTGTACGCTGTACGAGTCAAAATGATTTCAACTGAAATTAAATGTGCAGTGTCAAAGCAAGCCTTATACTTCTAAATGTAAAGAAGGGGGCACTTCACAGCTCACTGTTAAATTAGCAGAATTCGGAAAGGCCATAAAAAATATAAACACATGATTCCTGTACCACACCAGTGATATAGGCATTTGTGGGTATTTGATTTTCAGACATATCGTTGCGTACAGCAAAGGAAATTTTTCTGTGCATATGGCCAAGTCATGTTGTCTGTCCTTTAAAGATGTGCCCAGAAATGAAATTCCACACTTCAATACATATAAAATTTAATAAATATTTTATAGGAAATAAGCATGAAACTGATTATTGCCATTTACTTTCAATCATCTACACAATATAATTAACTATTCGATTCCAAAAAGAAAGTTAATTTTAATGTTGCTATTTCAAGATAAATATATTTTGTGACTCATAACCATCATATGAATGAAAAATCTCGACTCCATTTTCTCTCCCCGGTCCAGGAACTTCCCACCGACATCCGTGAAACCACCCACGCCCTCCACCTCCTCCAAAACTTCTGGTTCCCTGGTCCTCAACACCTCATCTTCACCATGGACTTCCAGTCCCTGTATAGTTGCATTCCTCACACGGATGGCCTAAAAGCCCTCTGCTTCTTCCTCTACCGCAGGCCCAAACAGTACCCTTCCACTGACACTCTTATCCACTTAAATGAACGCGTCCTTATCCTGAACAAACTTAAGATCACCTCGACCATCTCTGATACCTCTCTCTCCTTCCTGCAGCTCTCTGTCTCCATCTCTGGTAACCACCTGGAAACCGACATCTATTTCAAGACAACCAACTTCCACAGCTACTGAAAATACACCTCCTCTCACCCAACTTCTTGCAAGAATGCCATTCCCTATTCCCAATTCCTCCACTTCTGCTGCAAAGGCTCCCAAGATGAGACATTCCACTCCTAGACATCCCAGATGTCCTCATTTTTCAAGGACGTAAATTTCCCCTCCACATTGGTCAAAAACGCACCCAACCACACATCTCGCATTTCCCGCACCTCAGTCCTCACACCCCCGAACCACAATAATAACCAAAACAGAATTCTCCTCATCCTCACGTATCACCATATCAACCTCCAGATTCAATGCATTATCCTCCGCCACTTCCACCATCTGCAATCTGATCCCACCACGAAGACATTTTTCCCTCCCCACCTTTATCTGCCTTCTAGAGGGATCAGTCTCTCTGTGACTCCCTTGTCCGCTCCACACTCCCCACTAACCCCACAACCCCTGGAACATTTCCCTGCAACCACATGAAGTGCTACACCTGCCCCAATGCCTCCTCTCTCACCCCCATCCCAGGCCCAAAGAAAACCTTCCACATTAAACAGATGTTCATCTGCATATCTGCTAATGTGATGCATTGTGTCCGCTGTTCCCGATGTGGCCTCCTCTACATCAGGGAAACCAGGCGGAAGCTTGGTTCATGACAAACAACTGCACCTCCCAGTCATGAACCACTTCAACTCCCCCTCCTACTCCTTGGACGACATGTCCATCCAGGCCCTCCTCCAGTGCCACAACGATGCCATCCGAAGGCTGGAGGAACAGCACCTCATATTTCGCTTGGGAACCCTGCAGCCCATAGTCTCAATGTAGACTTCAGAAGCTTCAAAATCTCCCCACCCCTGACCTCATCCCAAGACCAGCCCTTCTCGTCCCCGCGTCCTTGACCTGTCTGTCGTTTCTCCCACATATCTGCTCTGCCCGTCTCACTGACCAAACCTCACCCCCACTTCCTATCGACTGCCCTCACCCCCGGGTCCTTGATCTGTCCGCCTGTCCTCCCACCTACCTGCCCCACCCTCCTCACTGACCAACCCCCATCCCAACTCCCTACCTACACTCACCTGTACTGGTTCCATCCCTGCCTCCTTGACAAATCTGTCTTCTCTCCAACCTATCTGCTCCTCTATCCACCTTCTGTCACTGCCTCCCTCTCTGTCTATTTATTTCAGAGCCGTCTTCCCCTCCCCCAATTCTAATGTAGGGTCCAGACCCAAAATGTCAGCCCTCCTGCTCCTCTGATGCTGTCTGGCCTGCTGTGTTCATCCAGCTCTAAACCTTGTTATCTCAGACTCCAGCGACGGCAGTTCCTACTATCTCTGTTTAATAATATGTTGGTGGCACTATTTTGCCAATAAAGAATAAGCATATTTCTTATGTGTTTGCATTATATCCAATGGGGCTCTTGGGGAGATGATGTCTGATTGTGTAGTCGTAGTGTTCCTACCTTCTGCACCAGTTCAAGTCTCACCTGCACTACAGATGTGTAATAACATCACTGAACAGGTTAATCAAAAATTATCTGCAATGGAGCTTTTGTGATATATTGGTAATGTTTGTACCTCTGGGCCAGGAGGCCAGGTTTCGAGTCCCACCTGCTCCAGAGGTGTGCAATAACATCACTGGAAGTTTGATCATAAAATACATTCTGTGTTTCTAGAATGGTTTCTGTGACAGTAAATATGATTCAAAAGTCACATCAGTAATTGTGAAAAAAACGCAATGCACATTCTAAAACAGACTGTTCATAAGCAATGACGCTATTGCAGCTTACCTGGAGCTGCCATTAAAAAGGCACCAAGACTAAAATGAACAACCTTGTGGCCCCTCGATAATTGATCTCTGGGGAGACAACCACTGAGTTTCTCAATTCTAACCTAACACTCTAAATTTCAAAATAACCTTTTTGTTTGCACAGTGCTGCAGCTGGCATCATTCAACCTGTTACAAAAAAGAAATACTGAAAAGAAATCCAGAGCTTATAAGACACAGTCCCAATTTTGAAAATTATAAATTACAATTGGGTATTTTATTGTCAGCTGCTTATTTCTAACTATAACAAACTGACCCATAGTATTTATCTTCGCAACGTTAGACCACAATGCTATTTTAGTCATTGCTATAATTCAAGGTAAATGCAGTCAGATACATTATTGATAATGGCAGAATGTATGTCATCTATATCTTTTCTGTAGATCATTTGTATTAAATCACGAATACAACGCAGGTTTCATTTTAATCAATTTACCACTTTTAGTGATTCAATAAATACGCTGTGGCATCAAGCAGTTGCCAGGAATCATTACAACTCACAAAAATTGAAAAATAAAATCACTTTGGCTTCAAGTTTTTAGAACAATTCGTTAACAACTCATGAAGGAAATAGAGAAAATGGAAGGCAGCTAGCTACAAGCCGTGAACTTCACCTACATTCTGTTCTCACTTTAAAATATGTACAACTTCCTTCGCAAGTGACATCATTGAATCAGTCAGGATGCAGTATTTCATCTGTTGCTGGCTGATTAGATCACAGGCTGTCAACAGTCTCAGCATCACAAGCATGAGTATGTGTTTGAAATTCAATGTTTGCTTTCACTGATATTGCTACAAACCCAGGTGCTATTTCAAAGCTTTACACAATGGGACTTTTGAGAAATTAATGTATTAATCCATGCATGTCATCAACTGCCCTGTGAAAAGTTGTGAAACCAGCGAAGAGAACTGTCACGAATAAGCGTAGAGATGACAGATTTTTGCTAGGTAGTAAATGCTAACATTAGTTTTTAAAAAATCTTGTCTGTTAGTAATACTTTTTTAAAAAATGCAAATAAGAAGGAAATGTTCTGCAATTTGTTAAAGTCAGCTGAGGGTTAGCCAAATGATAAAATCTCAATGTGAGATGGTGGACCTGAGCAGAATGCAAGTTATTAGCAAGGTTATAATTTTTCTTTTATGCTTAACTTTAATTGTAAGCTGAGCTATATGCTTTCAAAAATATCATTAAATATTTTTTCTTATGAAAATTGACTCATCAGCATGCTTTTTTGCTTTTCATTAAACCAGTAAAGAACACAAATGCCTTTGCCACTTTAAGATGGTTTGTTCCAAACACAGGTAAAGCAAACTTCTATCTTTCATCATAACCCACTTACTTAAAACTGAACTTCAATCAGGCATTGGAACTCCTAAAAAGCAAGCACTTCAAAAACAATACATTTATGAAATTACCAGTCCACTGCCAGCCACTCACCATAATACAGCATACCACAGTTAAATGAAGATGCAGCCATAACCAAATGAGAAACTTGAAGCACTACAAAGATCAATACCCATTTTCTGTTCAGGTGCAAGTCATTTTGGAGAGATTTTTTTAAAAAATCAAGGTTATTTTACATGCTCTTATTTGATCAATTTGAATGTTCAAATAACACATTAAGACTGTAGCTAATGCTCACGGCTTAAATTTCACTGCAGCCTTTTCAGAGATTACAAATGATAGAGCAAGTCTTTTACTTTCATATTGGGTTCTTAGTAGCTGATGCAGTATCAGTTTGGTCATGAAAAATTTATGCAGCCGAAGTACAATCCCAGGAAGATGCTATTGGTCTTTTTAACAGCTCTTCGACAGTGTATTGATTCCAGTCTATAACACATTTAATACAGAACATCAACAGGATCCTATTAGTTGAATTACTTAGATTAAAATAGTTTGGCGTTCCCTTTGGAAATAAAATACAATTATGCCAATATCAAAATAATTGTTTCTTCAATGAAGCATCTTGCACCATGAATACCCCCAACTGCACAAAGCCAGCCCCTCCTCCCTCACCCAACTTTCCAAAACATAAGCTAACTCAGTTTATATTTTCCTGCAGGAAACAGAAGCTGTTGGATATTTTCCTTCCAAAATTTCTCGGAGTGGTTTGCAAAAGTATTTCTCAAACTGACATCAAAAATGCCAACCATCCTGTTAGACACACCAATGGTAAATTAATTTTCTCCTCAGGGTTCCATTTTAATTTGAACACTCACTAAGTAACACAAGTATGGATGAATAAATTCATGCCATTTTTGTTCACATAAACTTAGCTGGTCAAACAGCTTAAATGAAAGCTCAGAACTGATCAGATTCAATTGTTTGGTTCAGTTAAAATCAATTCAATTCTAGTTTAATTCAAGTCTTAAAAGTCTACATATCATCAAAACAAAGCTCTCACATATAAATTGGTAAAATGAGTCATTCGATGCAAGGCCTGCTCAGAAAAGGCCAAGATATCTCTTTGCCAAACAAAGCTGATCCATAAAGAAAAAAAACGTGGTGTCAACTGATAGACTTCAGGAAGAAGTCCGACAAAGATATAGGTACTACTTTCTCATGAAAATCATTATAGTTGAAGCCGAATTGGTCTTCATTGTTAATCCTAATGGAAGACTTCTGCCTTAATCAATTCCTTTATATTTTATAATACTTCAATTTGACTTAAAAGTTCTAACATAAAACTCCATTCATTCATTGTTTCTTCACAATGGCTTCCTTCGACAAACCTGCAGCAAACGTTTTTGATTGTAGTGTTTTCACCAACATACTCCAACAGTTTATTATTCCTGATTGCAATCTCTCTTCAGGCTATAACCTCCTTTATTAGGCTTAGTTTACATGAGAAATTAGTAATCCTTCATTTTCAATTTTATTTGTTTCTCCCAGAACATCTACTGAATTGTGATTTTAGTGATTCATAGCCCTTTCAGCTATTCTGAGCAAGGTTTAACAAAATAAATGACTGCTATTATTATTGTGTTGAAAATTATTCAAAAAAGAGACATTTTGTCAAATCTTTCCATCTTCTACTATTCAGTACAAAGGCAAGGATACTAAATTATAAACAATCGCAACAATTTATACCATAGAGGAAATAGGTGGTTATTGCTTGGCAAGTTGACTCTGATATTGCCAGGTAGAAGCCATGAGGAACTATGGGCTTCCCAAGCTCCTGGATAATTTAAAATGGCACAAGTCTAGAATATATGCCTTTTTGAGGAATTTCCAGCAAATATAAATACGTCACATCCAGAGTGCGATTGAGCAACTTAAATCAGTCGTTAGCATACATATATGCACACTCAAGATTGTGGAGTAAGTAATATCCACTCCCAGAATGACATTCAACAGTAGGTGCTTTGTTTAAGATTTATAAATGTACTCATTATGTGGCTCATTTATGCTTGCTAAAAGCACCAGAGTTCACACACAGAAGCCTGTTCTGTTGGTGTATTAGGGTAAATTGCTGTGATCATTTAAAATTTGACATTCATGCATTTGTCCTAATGAGTGTAAGATTAAAGAAAGCCAAAGCCACGTGTCTCCTTTGAATATTATGCTAATATTATGTTGTATGTTTATTAGCTTGAAGATGGCATCAATTCAAAGCTGTTTTCTTTATTACAGGCAGGCTAAGGTTAAATCGCTCACATAATTTTTCACAGACTGACTGTTAACACTTAAAGGCTAAACTCAGGATTCTACATGAAAAGTTTGGTTTTGAGCAAATCTATCCAAGCCAATTCAAGTCAGTTTACTTTTTGCCTGTCGTTATCTTCCCCTCATACAGCCCCTGTAAGTATCAATGATTACACTGAGCATGGTGGGTATGGGGTTAAACCCCAAGCACACAACACATTATCTGCAGCAACACTTCAGGGCATCATAAGACTCAACTGAATTTTTGACAGCATGTTGAAGAAGGTATATGGATGTCGCAAAGGCTAGCGCAACAAAAATTCACTGGATTGATTCCTAGGATGTGGGTATTGCCTCTGAGGAGACATTGAATAGAATCACCTGATGTTTCATGGAGTTTTGAAGATTGAAAGTTGCACTCAGTGAAGCATTTACAATTTTTAGGAGACTTAATAAGACGATGATCTTGGAACGAAAAGTTCTCATCGCAGGCTCAGTAGTCAGCACGTATGATTCAGATTTGGAGAAATATCCTTTGTCAGAGGATTAGGAATCTTTGGGTGACCTGGTTTAATCTACACCCTAGGAAGGAGTGAATGATCAATCATTATGTATATTTATGAGTGTGATGGTTAGCTTTTTGGACGTGAATGGAATGATGGGATCTGGGGATAGGCTGTGGTGTGAAATTGAATTAGATCAGCCTTAATCTTACGCAGTAGTAGTGCTAGCTAGTGGGGTTTATGACTTCTACCTGTTTGTTTCTTTTTAATATGGAATTGTGGAACTGTTGCATTCTCAATCATTCTAATCTTGAGTTGAGATGGCAAACACTATCTGCCTTTTTGGATAATATTTGAAGAGAAGGAGAGGATTAACTTGTTTCAAACAACATCAAAACTTCAATCAGCAACAAAACACTTGAACAGTGCTATTTGTGAAACTTTTTATTCACAAGTCGGTTTCCAAGTTTGACTGTGACACTTCAAGTATAGTTAGGTCCTGATCAACATTTTCTCATCAGCCTGTTTGAAGATATTATAACAGGTCTCTAGAGCAGGTGGAACCTGGGCACGCAGAGAAAACTACCATGGTGCCACAAAAATCACTTCTCCCCAATTAATTGATGATAAAGTGCATTGAAACATTCTAAAAGTCTGAAATGTGCTGTTCTTATTTCATGTTCATTTTAATTGTATTGAATCAAAGAAATCAAAATGATATATATTACAAAGTTGGTATCAAGTGTCTGTGAACTAAACGTATTATTTTAATGGATGAAGCTCTGCATAATCTTCCTTTTGCAAAGAAGTGGACATTCTCAATTATACCGTGAATTCCACTAATTGTTATGTGAATGGCAGCAATCCAGCATTATGTTCCAATGATATTCGAGCAGAAGTGAAGCTGGAGAACAGTTGAACTGTTGTGTGAAACCTGATATGAAATAATTCCCACATGTTTACTATGTTCTCAAATAAATGTTGTATAGTTTCTGAGATAGATTTAGTTTATTATTTTTTTTATGCCTGCAGTGGGTGCCCTGACAGCAATCATCATATAGCACACTGCATATTGATGCATGATACTCTCCTCACAAGACAATCAATGATTGTAACAGGATCACTGAAAGTTTGTTGAGTGACTGCACATTGCAGATTGTGGAAAATTACACTATAACTATGCACAATAAATAATGCTTAACTAGGAAAACCTCCATATCTATTTTGATCTTATATCCCTTCCATCAAGTAATAAGTTGTGACAGAGAATTAGATGTTAATGAGAAAACACTGTGCCTTGAATTATTCACCTTGGTCATTTGGTCAATCAGCAATGGTATTCTCAGTTCAATCGCAAGGCAAAATTTAAAATAATTTCATCATCAGTAACATCAGAAGTAGAACATTTCACTGCAGAGTGGAATAATTCCTCTATAACAATATGCATTCCATCAACGTCACATTCCTTTCAGAAAATAAAACTATTTTATGCAAATTATTTGCTACACTGGCACATTAGGTAGTATTTAAACATCAGTAATTATATGGGTCCTGCAAGTTACATCTGATGAACTTTGCTTTGCTCCTGAAAGTGCACCTTAATGTGTATTCCTGTCATACAACTCAAGTCACAATAGTCTTACCAGATCTTTGGGCGGCTAGAGAGAATTAGATGACTGGTGGAGGTTTAATCAAAGGTTAAAATGCCTCATGCCAGGGGAGAGGTTGAGAAGGAGAAGCCTTCATGTTAGCTATACAAAAAACAGGTTTCAGTCAGTATAAAAACAATTTGGACTACAAGGTTGTGGACAAAGATAATCTTTGTTAAATTATTTTGAGATGCTGCACAATGTGAAAGTCAGTTTCTGATCTGGCATAATTTAATGGTTTTGTCGCATTACATTGTCCAGCCTATTTTGATATGCAACAAATAAATTAAATGATTTAAATATGAGTCATTCACTCCCTAACAGTGTTATATGGTTGCTGCTGCCATCTTTTCCGACTTTTTATGGATCTTGAATTTAGATCCCATACATACAATATACTAGATTTTGAAATCAAAGCAACATCGCTCACTGCTCACATTGAAGAAAGCCATGCTAAATTATTTAGCCATCTGTGTGACATGATTTTATCATTCCCAACATCGGTTTGTTTCTGGTGCCAAGACAAGGTGTTTTCCAGGTATGCAGCAGCAGTGAGGTCATTGAACAGGATAAGTAACCCATTATATTGGGGTGCTTTCACAGGCAGAAAACAAAACACTGAATCCCTTTTCTTTTACTCTATAATTTATGATGCAAGAAATTATAATTCAATAATTATAGAACAGCCAGTAAGGTAGTCAACCACACTTACGAACATAATGCATCCCCATTAAAAATCCAGCTGCAACTCATTCAATATGGTATGGTGTTTTCAAAGGGCTTTTACAATGAAAGTAATGGCATAAGAATGGTAACTGCTGTCTGTACAATTATTTCCAATTTATCCTGAAGAGTTTCGTCTCTAGAGAAGTGTTGAATCACTGACAGCAAACTCTGGATTTCTACATTTAACTACACAGTTTCCGGATGCTGCCTTTACTTTTGAAGGGATAACCACCATTTCAAGCCCAAAACCTAAAATATTTTTGAAAATGTGATATTAAGACTTTGTCACCAACTTCATAACAAATGGTCATGAATCAGTCACATGCAAATTGTTTAAAGAAATATTTTTCAATCACCTGTTTAGACAAGTTATGACACAGCTCTGTTACAAGTCAAACGTGAACATGTAAACCTTTTGACTCACCAGAAAAGCCCCTTGCAGGGTCATGAACACCCTGAAAAGGGGAATTGCCTAAAACCTTGGCCAGGATGTGATTCAAATCTTCCTTCCCTGGAGGATACAGCCGGAACTCAGCATCCTCAACCACTTACACACTACAACAGCTGCAGCTTGTCTCATGTGAACTATTTTCCTTTCGTGATGAAGCTCTTTGAGGAGCTGAACATAAAGCACGAGACAGAGTGAAACTCTATCATTATGCATTTCACTAAGAGCTGTAAAATGTCAGGAGTATAGGGTCAATTTCAAGTGTCTCAATTCTGGGATTAAATTAGAATTAAAACACATTGCAAATTGTGAAAATTTAATAGGGCTAATGCATTTTCCTGAAAAATAGGAGCATTGTTTAAAATGAAAACGTGCTGCATTTACAAATCTTCCTTTTAATCTGGTCATATATGAAACTGAATAGGAGCCACAACACATCATTTTTTTAAAAAAAGGCCTCAAATTTAGTAAAACAGATTGCAAACACTTGGAATCTTACAATCAGCTCTAAAATATGGATTTGTGTCTAAACATGAACCTAGAAAAGCCAATTATGCTGCTTACTACTGGTTTTAAAATCAATTCCAGAATGGCATCAACCTGAGCAAACACTGTAGCTACAAATGCTAAGATATAAACAAGCCCATAAAACAATGTGCACTCATATGGTTAAGAGTTTTGAGCAAATCATAAAGATAAGATAAACTGCACACTAAATGATTTGTCACTAACAAAGATAGGTACAACAAAAATATGTAGAATCTGTTAAAAACCATATTCAGCAAAATAGTCCTTTCAGCTCATTCTTAATAATTTGGCATAAATAGAATTATTTTGGTTATAATGATTGGAATCTGCAAATTTAGATAATTTAATTCGAAATGAGCTGCTGTAAGAACAAACAAAAATGGAAAGACAGTGTTATTTAAAGATGGAGATTTATGAATACATCTATATTCAAAACAAACTTTGGTTTTGTTCAGTACAATATATCCATGAGAAATTAAAAATGTAATCAGAAAATACCTTGAAGTAGTGGAAGTGAGACATTACCAGCTGTTGCTATCCATTAATTGCTAGTTGTTAGTTTCTAATTGTACCTGTTAGCCTTAACAAGCATGTAGATAAGACATTGAATGAAGTCAAGGTAAGATCCTCAGTCTGGAGCAGGAGTCAGAAGAGAAATTGTTGCAGCTGTGAGTCTGGGCCTGGCTGACACAAACAAAGCCAGAAGATTGTTGTTCAGGTCCAGCTGTACAAAGGAGTGATTTGCAGGAAGATGATGAAGTCAATCAAGCCAAAGAATGTGAACAAGTTGACAAAGATGGGGTGTGGATTGTCTACCATGATCAGAATCATATAGGATATCGCCTGTGGCTTTGAAAAAAGTTATTTCAGTGCTGTGGCAGAAGCACAATTGAAGTGAAATGGTTGAAACAGGGATTTGTTGGAAAGATAGACATAGCAATGGAAGGCAATGCGCTCAAGACCCATGGAAATGAATAGTAATTGGAAATGGCCTTGGTATTTGCTTTATAGCTTGAAAGCTGTGTATGGGCATACTATCTATTCATAATCCTTAATGTTAGTGCACAAAGCATATTCCATCATATAAAGTAAGCCAGTTTGCAAAGTATTTCTTGGAATCTGAATGGAATGCAAAATGAATTTCTTTCTTCTCAGTGAGTGTGCCATTTCAGAATATATCGTATAACAATTTTAAAAACAAGTGCAGAGTGTTTTTGTGCAATATCATTTAGAGAACGTCAGATCACACTCTCCCTAATATTTACCCACTTTTTCAATGGGTGACAAAAAAGCATCTCATTCGATGTTATCACCCACAATAAACCTGCCAGTAAAATAAATATGATAATAACATAACTCTTAAAAGCACCTGTGTATGCTATTTTTAAAAAGTGTGTTTTAATAAATCATGCTGGACCAAGTTATTAGATACAGATATTTTTGTCCATTAGTTCCCAAGCACACAGAATGACATTAAGACAATTAAATATATCAGAAAATGTAGCCAATCATGCTCAAAACAAATAAATCAGGAAATTTTCTCATATGTCTTCATTAAGTATCAAAAACCTAATGCTTTATAAATTAGTCTTATTTTTAGACACATTCTGGATGCTATCCTGAAAGGATATCTCCACAGTCCTTCGTTCTCTGTGGGCAAGGGTTTCAGTCAGCCTGGGTTAGGAGAACTCACCATGAGCCTCAGATGTCAGGGATCAGTCAGAAAGACACGCCATACCCTTTGACAACACCTCATTAGAGTTCCCCAGGATACTTCTGCCCAATGGATGTCTTAACTACCTTGAGTGAGATAGCAGCAGAGGTCAGCGCCCATGAATGGCATCGGAGAATTTGGTCCAGGGCAGCAAGGTGTTAAATGATGTGATGCTCTTCACCAGAAGATTTGCTGCTGCCTACTCAAAGCAAAGTCACATTCATAGGGACATAAATTGTTGAATGTTTGTGGCTGTAGATCATCATAGGCACTCATATTTGTATGGTTGACATTTTGGGTCAGGACCCTTTTTGGAAGAAGAGCCCTGACCCAAAACGTCAACTTTCCTGCTCCTCTGATGCTGCCTGGCCTGCTGTATTCCTCCAGCTCCACACTGTGTTATCTCTGACTCCAACATTGATAGTTCTCACTATCTATGACTCACGTTTGTATTATGTGGACCAATGTCTAGAGCTCTAAGACTGCCAGCCTCCACTGCCTCTTTGAGAAGATAACATTGAGTAAGATGCATACGTGAATTTGGGGAGGAACTGAGCATTGTGCGCATCCTCCAATATTTGGCAACAGATGAATACCTCTGACATATTAACATTTGAAGGATGTATGCTTTCTTGCATAACCTCTTATTGATGCTTCCCTATGACCAACAAACAAAGCAGGAGGTACTTGCTACATCACTTTTACTGAATTCGAGACAATTGAACAAATTAAGATCAGTAGATCTCAAACATGCCCACACTGAAGCAGCATGAGGGTCACAGCTCAAAGCCTTCATATGTTCCTGAAAGGTCATTTGACCTCAAAATTAACTGATATTAGGTTCTTATGGGCCTGTCTGTTAAACACCATTCTTTGTCAGCATCATCACTAGTCCTTCCTCAGTATCTCTGAAGTCCTCAACTTCTTCCTTATCTAAGGAGGCATTTGACTCCTACATCTCCCATCAGCTAAGTTCTCGCCTTTCCATCCATGTTATGAAGAATATAGTAAATAATCCCCATCCTGAAATTTGAGGAGTCCTGGAGTGTACCAACTAAGGAATCTAAGCAAAGAACCTTATCATTAGTTGGCTTATCGCCTCCTCAATGACCACTCTTATTTATGCAATGGCAGTATTGTGCCACTGTTTACCATCAGTATGGGGATTTCAGACTGGACTCATCAGCCAACTTCTCTACAGATACACCTTGTCACCTCTAAACCTGCCTTGGAGATGATATGCAGGAGCAATGATTTGCTGCATCTGGATGATTTGCAGAATATAAGTGTGTGACAGCTCCCTGGATAATGGTCACGTGCCTGCAGGAGTTGTTCCCTGCCATTACAGACCAGCTGGACAATGAAAGAGTGAAATCCCTTGTGTGTGCAGTCAATCATCACTTGGACACAAAGGAATCCAGAGATTCGGAGATGGATGCAAATCCCATGACTCAGACGTCATGAATCTCTGGCCAAAATTGTCTTTTGGGATATGCCAAATAAGCAATTTGCGGCAAATCATTTGTGAGGGCCACAGAAACAGCACAGTCACACAAAGGTGTACAGCTGCATACCTCGCTGCAGACATTGGCCAGTTGAGTGAACAGTATCCCGAGACATGTGGATGCCTCTGGCATTCTCTTATGACTTATTTGAAGATAAATTCAACCTCTACCTCAAGTAAAGCTTTCATGGTCCAGAGCTTGAGAGCATTGCTAACCCTGGCTCTCCTGTACAGGTACTGCCTGTTCTTCCACAGCTACCATTCCAGGCCTATTCGCGCCTTTGGACCTTCCTTGCTTTCTCCTCCTTATGTACAGCAAAACCAGTACAGCTTACACATTCAGCTGGCCAATCATTTTGAATTCAAACATGGATCTCTGAACAAAAAGGAGGTTATGGTTGGTTTCTACTGGATATCTCCTCCTCATCCATCTAAATCTTCAGTCCTTATCAGGCTGCCCATTAACTCCGGGGAACCCTTATCCCGCATCCACCCCATCTTGGTAAGGCCTGTCATTAATGAGTCATGAATGGTCTTTGTCCCCAATATCCAGCCCTTTCGCCATCAGCATTACAAAGCAATCCACGCAGGTTTGGCTGAACTCGCATTGATTCTTCAAGGTGTTTGTTATCCAGTATGTCCCAGCTCTGCTTAAAATCAACAGTATCCATATCACTTCAATATCCGTATCATTCATATCCAGCCACCCTGGACAATAAAGGCTCTTGCACAGGTTTACATGGAACTATCAACTCTTCCTATTCCCAGTCCCACCCTCACCATTCAGCCCAAATGTTACTGACCATTTGTTACCTTCAATGCCTGCTCTGACCTGGGCAGGATTTCTTAAAAAGGGGACTTCTTAAAAAGCCTGCTCTGGATATAACAACACACATTAACCGCTTTACTCTCTCTGTTCTCCCCATGACATACCAACTTCCTCTTGTCATTATAGACAGCTTTATAGTTTCTTTCGGTCTCCCTCAGTCAATATGCAAACACCCTATTCACCCTTCCCATAGACCTTCTCTCTGAGTCAACACAACATGAGGTCCCTATGTCCGATCTGATCTTGGCATAACCCTTGACTTTCCATTTCAACCACTCCTCCCCCAAATACAGTTGACAACATTAGACTATGCAAAGAACATCCTTCCTTGCCTTGCTTGCTTATCACTGTCATTGTCCCCTCAGCTTCACAGTTCCCTGTGCCCTTTCCCCAGAAACATTTTGCCGACACAAACAACCAAACTGTTCAGTTTTAACATCCAAACCACAGACTGTCCCACATTTAGCTGCACCTTTGAAGTTCACTTTGTAACCTTCCTGCCATCCTGGATAGTGTGGCATGAGACAGCCTTCCTAACTCCATTAGGCAGGGTATAGGCCAAGACAGGATGCCTGCCTTTGATAACAAGCCTACAACATGCAGCTTGGTAACACCCATTCGGAATCATGAAGAAGTTGCAGAAAGGAACAGAAAGAAATGTGTACTGACAGCAGCCTCCAGCCAGAAGGTCAAATTACTCAGTACGTGCCTCACATATACGATGAGGCTTCTCATTCATATTAATAACTTTGCAACTATGCATGCAATAGCAGCAGCCTCGGGTTTCAATGAGTATTCATGACCTGCCCCTTCCATCACTTTGCTGTTGATCAAGAATAGACCAATCGGGCAGTTAATGGCCATGTTGAATTTGTCCTTCTTGGTGCACAAGACATGTCTGGTCAGTGACCCACGTTGTCAGACCGGTGCCAGTGTTGCAGCTATACTGAAGTAGTTTGCTTTGCGATGCAGTTAAGTCGAGCTCAAGTTTTCAGTGCTTTTTGAATAACTGTCCAAGAGCCCATAGCCTTGGTAGTATACAGTCCCAGGATCATTAGCCCTTTCTTGATATTAGGTACTGAAGATCGGTATTTGTGGTGGTGGATTTCCGAAGAAACATGAAGTAGGTCATCCACTTGGCACCTCTTGTTGAAGTTGGGTACGTATATTCAGCCTTATCTTTTTTACTTGTATTCCTTCATCACTGAAATAGAAATCTTTGTGGAGTCTCCACCTCCTTTTACTGTCTACTAAATTTCATGCCTGGATGTGGCATTACAGTAGAACTTCAATCTGACCAATTGGTTTTGTCTACTGCAGTTTATGAGTCCTGACTATTGCATTCTGTTTCACCTGTGACATGCAAATAATTCTTTGTTGTAGCTTCACCAGGTTGACACCTTATTTTTGTGTTTGCTTGTTTCTGCTCCTGACACACCCTCCTTCACTTTTAACTGAACCAGGATTGATCTCGCCGCCTGATGGCAATGGTAGGCTGGAGGAAAGGCCAGGTCATGTGGTTGCAGATTATGATCAAGTGCATTTTTGCAAATGTCAATGGCTTACTGCACCTTAAGAGCGCTAAGCTTTTAGTTGCTATATCCGTTTGAAGTCTGTCCCATTTGCTGCAGTGGTAGTGTCACACAACACAATGGTGGGTATTTCACAAGACAGGGCTTTTCTATACAAGGCCGTATGGCGGTCACTTCTACCAATAGTGTCACGGACAGGCACATAGGCATCAGGTAGATTAGTGAGGGTGAGGTAAAGGAGACATTTCCCTCTAGCTCTTATCCTCACCAACTGCTGCAGAATCAGTCTGGAAGCTATGTCCTTCAGTGGCTCAGTCAGCACAGTTGATAATGGAATTGATGTCATACACTCAGAGTAAATTCTGTGACCTCATTAAGCTTGGAGCTTCCTCCTTGCAGTCTTCAACGTGGAGGAGTTCTGATTCATCAGTCATGTTTACATGGGGAATTGGTGGGGGACGTGTGGTGGAAACAGATGGCAATCAACAGGAGATTTAATTGCCCATGTTTTAACTGATGCCAAGAGACCTCATTAATGTTGAAAATCAATGTTGAAAACTCCCAGGCAACTCCTTCCTAACAGTATCAATCGTGTTACCACCTCTAGTGCGGATTTCTGTAGTGGTATCTGGGACGTGATCTTATTCATGCAATCATACTTTAAAGACAAATGTCAAACTGTTTTTTGACCAGACTGTGGGACAACTCTCAATTTGCCACAGACTCCCAGATGTTTGACGGAGAATACTTTGTACGGTCAACAGGCTGTGCTTGCCATCATCATTTCCAGTAACACAATCTATACCGGGGATCCACTCAAGTTTCACTTGTTTGTTTGGATTTCATTTGGTTTGATACAATTGACTGGCAGTTAAGAGCAAGCCACACTTCTGCAGATCTATAGTCATGTGGAGGCCAAGCCAGGTAAGGATCCCTTCATTTTCCTTCTTTCATGAACTAAATGCATTTTTTGGGGCAATCCCACAGTTGTCATTATGCTAGTTATTAATTCCAGATATATACTGAATTTGGATTTCATGATTTGCCATGGTGGGATACAAACCCATGTCCCTAGACCATTTGCCTGCTTCTCAATTACTGATCAATTGACAATATCACTGTGCCACTGCCTCCTCGCTCAAAGCAAACTTAAATAAAATGCACAAAACAGGTGCATAATTGGACAAATGTGTCCTGCACTGTCGAAGATCTTGTGTAATAGGAAGGTGGAAACATTGCAGTAAATGCTCAGTCACGATGAATGATTTTGGAGTTTTACTGAATTGTTTTTACAATGCTACCAGTTATCAGCTGTGAGATTTGCAAACAGTGTTAAGAAAAATCACTCTTTGTATAATATTACTATGCATTATTTGGAAATGCATTCAGATGGTTTATTTCTGATACTACTTAATATCCCATTGGGAAAAGTAAAGAACAAGCCACTATGTCCAGGACATTTGAGAATACTTGGATGAACAAAGGACACAACTCCAGCTCTCATCATTGGTTTCTGAACATAATCTTTAAAATCGCAAAGGCATCTTTTCGACAAGCAAGATGCATGCATACTAGTTTTTAAAAGCACTGTAAATTCCACTGTAGATTGGAACAGTGCAGTAAAGGCACAGCAGAGGATTTCATACCATTAATTGTTGTAACAAGGCAATCTCAATTGTGCCGTGTGATTGTGCCTTTAGTAATAGAAAGGAAGCCAGATTATTAAAAGTTTGGTACAGGTTGATCTCTCTGCAGGTCTGATTGTGGGTATGATTGAATTTTTGCGAGTCAAATAAATGGCATGATGAATTTACCGAACACATATTCCACTTACCTCTCCATCTAAAATTAATCTAAACACAGGCTTGAATATATTATCTTTTGGTCTGCAGTGCCCTGTGTTTAGCTTCAATTTTGTCATATGATTTTCTCTGCACTCAATTGTCTCTTACATCTGCATGTTACTTTATGGTTGAATAATGCATCAAACAGATGTAGGAAAATAATTACGTAAATCAGCTAATTTTTTATTAAATGAGTTAATGATTATATAAAAGTTAGCGGTCATGACATATCCATCATTCAGGTAATGACAGTGGAGTAAATTTATTGCCATGTGTCAAAACAATGTTTAAATCAAGGAGAAAACAAATTAACAGCTGCTAGTAAAGCTGCTCATCAAATCTAGCTGGTAAAATGATAGCTGACACAAAGTTGATCAGGTTTTTGACTCATCCAGAAGCTAAATGCTTTGTAGAATAGCACTACACACTCAAAACACATGATTATTTTGATGTGGAACTACAGGGATTATTATAGCAATTAAATAAATAGAGACAATACATGTATCTATACCAATTCTTTTATATTGCAAAAACATCAACTCGAGCTGATCGACTGGTGCTTGCTTCCAAATTTCTTTTGCGTCAGAATTTCTTCTGTTGAACAAAAAAAAGTATTCTTTGTTCAATATTGCACATAATGCACCAAAATTTATTGCAGTCAGTGAACATTAAATTTCATTGACAATTTGCATTATGTAAGTGAGAGTTCAAAATGTTGAACGCCATCTGTAGGCCAGGAAAATGGAACTTTTATAAATATAGTGACTGGCCTTCAACAAATCTCACTGAATAAATGTTAATGAAAAGTTTGTCACAGCAATGTGTGTGTGTGTGTCTGTTATTAAAGGAACTGTCAGTGAGATTCATTGAGCTAATCATTCCCTCCACACCAATTAAACCTCTTGGAAGGATCTTTTAGGCAAGAGAAAGGGCCTTACCATTGACACATTCCTTGAGGATGGATGCAAGTATGAAGCTATAGTGACAGGCCAGCAACAATTACATGGTTTAAGTGTATCAAACACTTATCCTCTGGTTAGGAAGGCAGACCAAACAAAGGTCAACTAGAATGGACATGTTTTGTTGCACTTCCTGAAATGCTGTCCAGTTTTTTTTCGCTATCTATAAAGTATGTGTCACCAAAGACACCGGGCCCATGCAGGAACTCTGGTTCCAAGGGCTAAGCCAGGCCCCAGAACAAATTGCAAGTGATGAACCAAGACAGTACAGCTGTCTGTACCATAATAGTGGCCACAAGTATTAACAAGGTAGAGAAACACATCAATAAAGCAAACAAGTGACAAATTTCAAAGTGACCAAGCTTTCTATGTTGCTACTTTTACATTCTATGTTGACAATATCAGGCAATTGGAAGCTTTCCAATCAGTGATATAAGGTTTTGTTAAACTGGTTTGATGGGCATTAAAAGCTATAGTTGACGTAGAAGCAAGTGTTAGCATATTACTAGTACATATACTGAAAGGCACAAGCCTCAGCTAGTGGCACTCCATGGTACATACTACGAGACACTATCTCAACAGGGTATAATGAACTGCCAGTTCAGTGCATTTGCAGGACAGTGCACTGCCAAAACAGAACTTCATCTTGGCTTCCAGAAAGTTTCAATTTTGAAGATACCAACAATCTAGCAGTGGCAGGACTACCACTGTGCACAGATTTTGGGGCAGTCACTATTCATAAGATCCAAAACACACCCAATCTGGTGAAACAGGCCAGAATGCATGGAATCGATCAATGACCTCAAATGTTTGTGTTCAGACGGATTTAACATAATAAAAATCTTAAGGATGATGCTGTGTTATATCTTGAGGATAATGCAACCATATTTATTGATCCTCCAAAGAAGTACACACAGGAGCATATGAGCTCAAAGTGGACTGAACAAGTTGGATTAAAATAATACTACTAGGAACCACCACAAAATTGGAATAGCGTCTTGAAAGATAGCAGTACAAGAGTATGCCTTAATTCAAGGCACCTCAAGTTTTACTGAGATGGCATCCACACAAAACACCAAAGATGGAAGAATTACATCCTAACTTTTCCAGGGCACAATTCATTTCAAAACTGCAAGTGTAGCAGTTATACTGGTCTGACCATTTAACAGAGGAATCCCAAAGCTTAGGGTATCAAGGATACCATTTGGATGTCACTATTTCTCATGGTTACCATTTAGGATCTCAGTTTCCAAGACATATCCTTCGAGTAGCACATGGACTGGATTATTCAGATTATAACTGGCTGTGTATTTGCACAGCTGAGGGCATTTCAGTCAAAGGTAAGAGAAATGTACAGCACAACAACCACCTTCACCGACTAACGACAGCAGTATAATGGTAAGGACAAGTATTTAGTAGAAATTAACACATGTTGATTCTCTCAAGTAGGTTGTGCCATCAAAATCTTGCGTGGTGTATTACCACACCCCTAGAAAATCCATGATTACTCAAGTGTATGACATCACAAGAAGGCCTAGACTTGTGACTAATGCAAGATAAGAAATTTATTGCACTGTGTACTTAGTTTGCGAACTCTGTCATATTTGCAGGCCAACTATTCTAATATGGAATGTAAAATATTAGCCCTGGGTCTTGCATTATTCTGATTTGGCTCAAAATTCACTTTTGAAACAGATCATAACCACTGGAAATGATCTGCTACAATTCACTAATGAGCGTACTGCCACATTTGCAACATCAAGCTCCAAGCTTTGACTTGGAAATGTGAAATAAGCTGGGCATCAGGATAATTATATGTGACACATTGAGTAATTTACTCAATCTCCACACGAGCCAAAATATTCCTTTGATCTACGTGTTAATGCTCTTGAACATGAAACTGAAGATGTTCTTGATGTTGATTTCTTCCACTTTGGCCAAAATCAGTGAGGGCAATTGCAATCAGCAATTGATGAAATTGAGCAACTACAAGAATTGCAAAAGATCATTATCCAAAGATGGCCTGACAATATCAAAGAAGTAACTTGAAATATTTGGACAGGCGCATGGATGTGATAGGTAATGAGGGATATGGACCAAATGCAGGCAAATGGGATCAGATTAATTGTAAAAACTGGGCATCACAGACATGTTGTGCCAAATGGCCCATTTCCATGCTGTAAGCCACTAGGATGCTACATTAGTATTAATTCTGGCCATACAGAGATGAACTTTGACTATCACGACAAGTCATTTTCAAAGGCAAACAAGATCTAATGTCAAAATTTCAACACCAAGATATCTTGCCAAGGTTGATAATGAATGTATCAGATGACTTGCACATGAATCTGTACACTGGGAGGGATGACTCAGGTTACTCAACAACTCACAAATGCAGGCATGGCATACCAAACATAAGCCCTGAAACAGGTTTGTAGCATACCAGTATTGTCAACCCCAGCTGCGGAGATAGCCTTTGCATTCAAAGGTATATCATCCACTCCTTGGATGAATGCAAAAATAGGTCAATTCACAATGCATGGGGAAGACAACATCCTTCTGATGCATTACTTCTCCAAATTTCCCATTGTTCAACATAGCAACATAGCAAGAAGGACTATCACTAACCGGATGAGCAGTATTTTCATTCAGTATCTTGGATCTGATAGCATTTGGCAACTGACCACAGTAAGCAGGCAACCTGTTACAAAACAAGTGAGTGTGTGATCCAATGTGGTAATAAAGAATTCAATAGACATTTATTATGGCTAACCAATGTACACAAATTTTAGATGACCACAAATCATAAATCATTAAGTGCTGAACAACAAAACTAGATGCTCCCATTGTGTTGCTGCATTTTTTTTGGAATACCAATGAAGGAAGGGTTACCATCCCAGCACAACATATACTCAGAAGCTAAGTGTAAATGGCCTTGATCAGCAACTATTCTTTTTATCATACAGGACATACTTTTCTAAAGGCAGAGTAGAATAAAGGAGACATAAAACGAGCAAGCATGAAGAAAAAGTCTAAAACTGGATACTATGCAAAGAGTGTAAGGTAATAATACAAAGTAAAGCTCTTAGATAAACACGCAAAGATTTCTGAAATATATAACCAACTCTGATCATATGATGACATTGATGATTATGGTGTTACCTTGTGAAGGAAAAGAAGCAAGTTCAGACCAATGTACAATATGCCAGTCATGCACAAAACAAGTCAGGAAGAATATTCCGTCAATGATGATTTTACAGTGATGTTGAGTGACAACAGCTAGCAGTAAGATTACCAAATTGTCAACTAAGTGCAACAAAGTGTCCAAAGTATTACGTTAATAGTTTTGAAATGTTAATCTTTTAAATTATGAATTGCCTGGTTGTAAAATTATCATATTGACAACATGTGTCCCTACATAATGATGCACATCAATTTACGATATAAATTTAACTTTGGAAAAAATAGTGCTGTTGGATTCTGGCTCTTGGTTGGTGTTTTAGTACTCTTTTAAGAGATATGCTCCTGATATCATCATTGCATGCGACCTAAAGATATTAATGTCTCTCCATCTGTTTTGATTGAATAGTGCAGTTGGCTTGATGAGCCAAATAGCCTAATTTGGCTCCAATATATCCAGATTTATAATCCATTTTAGCTATGGGAAGCATACCGTTCAGTGCTGCCTTGTGGTCATCTAAAGTTTGTGTATATTAGTTCGTCATAACAAATGTCTTTTGAATTCTTTCGTGCCACGATATTGATGACCAATTCCTTATATTACAGGAGAAAACATAAGTATTGTAAATCAGGAAAGTAAATTTGAAAGCAAACTAACATCGCCAACAAGACCTGAAAGTTAAAAAGTATAAGATTCAATACAATACAAGGCAGCACAGATACAGACACTTTGGCCTACCAAGCCCACGCTGATACCAAATCCTTATTTTGACCCGCTCCCCATTGCTGATGTGTCCATCAGGATATACCTGAAATGTTGCTAACGTGCCTGTTTCCAACACTTCCACTGGCACTCTGTTCCAAGCACTCACCATCCTCTGTGTGAAAAATTTTTCCCACACTTTTCCTCTAAAATTTCTCTCTCTCACCTTGGGTCTCTGCCTTAGTCTATGTGACCCTTCTACCCTGAGAAAACACCTCAGGCTACCACCCTATCTATGCCTCTCATAATTTTGTCGCCTTGATCAAGTCATTCCACAGCCTCTGTCTTTCCAGCTAAAACACTCCAAATTTATCTCAACTTTCCTCATATATGAAACCCACCCTACAAGGCAACATCCTGGTAAACCTTCTCTGCATTCTCTGCAAAGCACCCAAGTCCTTCTGGTGGTGTGGCAACCAGAAACAAATAATATTTCAAATATGGCTAAACTAAAGTTTTGTTCAGCTGCAGCGTAACTTGCCAATTTTTATATTCAAACACCGTTGCTGGAAATGCTCAGCAGGTCTGGCAGCATCTGTGAAGGTAAAAAGCAGAGGTAAGGTTTCAGGTCTGGTGATCCTTCCTCAGTTCTGATCATTCAGAACTCATCGATCATTGATCTCAGTTCAATCATTCTTGTCAGCTCAAAAAACTCAATCAAGTTGGGGAGGCATGACCTTCTCTGCATAAAATCATGCTGCCAGTCACTAACAAGTCCGTTCATTTCCAAATGTGAAGAAATCCTGTTTCTCAGTACCTTCTCCAACAGCTTCCCCACCACTGACATCAGATTCACCAGCATGTAATTACCTGGATTATCTCTGTTTCCCTTAGTAAACAAAGGAACATCATTGACCATTCTCCAGTCCTCTGGAACCTCACTTGAGGCGAAAGAGGATGCAAAGATAAAAATAAAAAGAATGGCAGATGCTGTAGATCAGGAACAAAAACAGAAGTTGTTGGAAAAGCTCAGCAGGTCTGGTAGCATCTATGAAGAAAAATAGAGTTAAGATCTCAGGTTCAATGATCGTTCCTCAGAACTCAATTCTGAGGAAGGGTCACTAGACCCGAAACGTTGACTCTGATTTCTTCTTCATAGATGCTGCCAGACCTGCCCTCTAGTTTTGGACTCCCTTATCCTGGGGGAAAAGAAATCCATCTATTTACCCTGTCCATGCTCCTCATGATTTTATTAGCCTCTATAAGGTCACTCCTCAGGCGCCGATGCCCCAGGGAAAATAACTCCAGCTTATTTGGCCACACCCTATAGGTCAAACTCTCCGAACCTGGTAATTTCCTTGAAATCTGACAGATTTCTCACCATGTGATGTACTTGACTGAACAGCCAAGTGGTAGGATCCTGTTCTTGGGAAATAATGCAGTCAGCAACTTCTCAGTGTTCATGTTTCACCACATTTTGCTTTGACAATAAACAATTTTGATGTTGATCTATTCTGCTAATTTAATTTTGACAATTATCTATAAGCTAGAGAACATTATTTTCTGTTAATTGTGCTGGATTTACTCTTATTCAAACCCGTAATTTACATCCTTATTTATTATTGCTGTTTGGCGAACCGAAACTGCAAATGTTTATTAATAACATTTTATGAGTTTGTATTGAAAGTAATTGAAACAGAGTTCTGATGCCTTCAGTTGGAAACTGGAAATATACATGAGAGAAATAGAACTAGAAAGATAAACTGAAATGTGAAATGAGGTAAGTGACTCAGGTGGAGGCACATAGAATATAAACACAAGCTCAAACTGGCAGGTCTGAGTAGTGTGCTTTTGCACTGTACATTAAGTATATGTTGACGCTTCGACAAAGTCAAATATCATGCATTATTTTGAAATATAGGCACTTTTCCAATACATGCAACATTACAGTGGTGATTGAAACATACAAGGTGTTTATACAGCTCAATAAAAGATATATTTCACAATGAGAAGCCTGGATCATGTTAGAACTCAATTTTGAGCACTTGTCTTTTCAGATCGAGTGGGAAGGTCACAAATTATAAAGTGTGTGTGTGTATGGGGGGGTGGGGTGCTGGTGGAATTTGAGGTTAATAATGTAAGTCTTGTCTTTAACTTAAAAAAGATAATTACGACGAACATTATTTTTATAACAATCAACTTACTTCTATGTGCCACAAACGTACCATAAGCTCATGCAAGGCTGTTAGTATTTATTTCTTTTTCTTTCAATTCTCCATTGTGTCATAGATGCATAGAGTCCTCGAGCTGGACAGCACTGAAACAGGCCCTTCGGTCCAACTTGCCCATGCCAGCCAGGTATCCTAGATAAAAGCAGTCCCATTTGCCAGCATTTGGCCCATATCGCTTCAAACCCTTCCTATTCATATACCCATCCAGATGCCTTTTAAATGTTGCAACTGTACCAGCCTCCACTACCACCTCTGGCAGCTCATTTCGTATATGCATCACGCTCTGCATGAGAAAGTCTGTGCCTTTGAACCCTTTTAATCTACTCCTCTCTCTTTAAACCTACGCCCTCTAGGTTTGGACTCTGCTCCCCTAGGAAAAATACCTTGTCTGTTCACTCTCTCTATCTCTGCCCTTCATAATTTTATAAATTTCTATAAGGTCACCCCTCAGTCTCTGATGCATGAGGGAAAATAACGCCTGCCTATTCAGCCTCCCTTCAAACTAACCTGTTCAGAGATGTTATTAGCAGGTGGGACTTGAACCTTGGACTCCCAGCACAGAGATACAAACATTACCAGTTTGCCATGATGCAAGCCCTTGCTAACAATACAGCAACTGAATTTGTCTCAAAGTATTGTGACAATCACTTGAGAAATAGATAACTTTTAAAAAGAGACATGAATTCCTAAGCCACTGGCAGAAAAAATAACATGATAGGTTTTATGTTTCAAGTCTTTTTAACTCAGCTGATAATACTGAACAATCAATTTATAGTTACACCACTCTATCGGGAGACAGTAGCCATGCAAAATAATCCTACACTGTTCTTGGCTTTTTCCAGGGTCCCTTTCCCCCGACCATATCACAACAAATCTTGCAGTGCTTCTTAAATGCTCCTTCACTGAGCATCTGCAAACTAATTTCCAGTCAAATCTCCATAAGTCACACGCTTATAAGCAAAAAAAAGCTCACTTTGGAATTGTATTCGGTACAATTACAAACAGCTTTTTCACCTGCATGGCACCTGATTCTCATAGCTTCTGGTCTTGGCTCACTTCCCATTACAATCAAACTACATGATCCTGTGTCTGGGCAGAGTTACACATGATTATCGTGAACACCCATTCCAGCATATTCCATTTTACATTAAAGGGCTTACTTTACTTTAAACATAATCACCCTCACATTCAAAACAGCATGTGTAATTATTATATCATTAGTGATTTTAAGATACCCAAAAAATTAAACCAAAATTCTTATTGTCAGCTGTAGATTCCGCTTCTGGCTTTAGGAACTGAAATTATTTAACATCCGTAACTTTTTCTTTCTTCATTTCGTCTTTTTGCATTATTTAGCAAAAAAAGAAATTGGTTTGGAATTCGTGGCACTGAGCAAAATAATTTACCTGGCATCATCAAGGAGCCAATTGTCAGTTGCCTCTCACTTCAAGAATGAAGTCCGTTGAGTCATGGATTTCTGACAAAGGTTTATATGTGGCCGAATGGGCAAATTAATGAGTCTCAGGTCTTTGGAGAAATGGGGCAGGATGCCCCATTAGTTATGTGGGATTTGTTTCCTTTTCTTTCCTTCCCTACCTCATTATTAAGGCATTTGGAATCAATGAAAGACACAACTTAATGCACATGCTGTAATTATCTTGCAAAGGTTCAGCCTGCTCTACATAGCATTGATGCCAAGCTTCAAAGAAAGCTTCCAAGTGTCATTGCAGTTCTTTTGTCCTACCCTGGCCATTTCAGAGTTCAGGAAAGAGATTCTGGTGCAGGAAAAGCTTTTCAGCTATGCGGACACATCCATTGTCACTAGCTTTTCTGCAATTTTGTCAGAACGCTTGGAGATCTCACTTCAAGAAGGACACCACTGTTTGCTCAACAGTACTCCTGCTGAATCTAGAGAATACCTCAGAGGCATTGTTGGTCGTATTTCTCTCACTCTTGTATGAGCCATTGAAAAACTGACCAGGGCACCCACAGTACAGCAGTGTGATGATGGCAACTGCTCAGTGCTTGAGCAATTTTGTTGACTTCTGGAAATCTTGGTTTTAAATACTTGTGGAAGACTGATTGGAGCAGCCGATCTGTTGTTGTATCTTCTCATCAAGTACCTTTTGAGAGCGGTGGCTGTCAATGTGTGAGGGATGCTCAACATTTTCCAGAAGCTCTCCTCCAACCTCTATGGGAGATGTAGTATTCAACTGACTAATTCTTTTGCTTTTGCAACAGTATCAAAGTCACTGAATAATCTAGCAGCTCTGCATTCTCTCTTATGTTTACATATTGTGACAGTGTACACTTCCCGATTTTAATAACTGATCATGAATTAGAAAAATCAACAACGATAAACTGTTCCACATGGATTGAAAGAATCAGCAGTAACTTTGGGATAAGCTGTTTCTTGCGATGAAAGGAACAACGAGAACCTGTTCTTAAAAGGAGTTATAGCAACATGTCAATTAACTGTCCCTGAGTAGAAGGAGCTAAAGAAATAACATAAACCATTTCCTGGGAGAGAGGAGATGACACTAATTTGATAATTTGCTGCCATGTAACAAATGTGCAATTAGATTTGCCTGCAGAAGCGATGTTCTGAAGTAAAGAGGTTAATTGCAGGAAAAAGCTGTTTTAAATGGACAGCTAACCCTGAATATAATAAGGAACAAGGGAATTATTTTTGATATGATGGCAAGCTGTAAACTTGAGGTCTCCAAAAGTGTAACCATCATTGGGGATGAAAGAATCTAAAAGATATCAATATTGTCACACTGCAATTTTAAAAGACAGAAAACTAAATAAGAATCCAACACTAGGACAACTCAACAGCAGAATTCAGAAAAACAACACTGCAGAAGGACTGAACCCTGGAATCACAGTACCAACAGATTCAAGAACAGCTTCTTCCCACTGTCATCAGATTTCGAAACAGACCTCTCAACTTTCAGATTTAATATTGGCATTGCTCTTTGTGCACCTTCTCTGCAACCATTGCATTGTATTCCTCACTCTGTTCTATTACCCTTGTGCACTTGGTATGGTATGATCTGCCTGTATTGCATGCAAAACAAAACTTTTCACAGTACCTTGGTATAAATGACAACAATAAATCAAATCAAAAAATCAAAAAATTTGCAAGATAGACCATTATTAATTGAATTCCTGGCCAAATTTCACCATTAATCAGGGTGCAGGCTTATACTTGAAAGGCCTTAATAGACTTTAAATCATTGTTTTAGTTCTTGACTGTGAGATTTCTTAACAAGTAGCTGAATTTAATGTAACTTGTGGTGATCTACAAATATTTTAAGATGATGTTGCAATAATAAAACAAAATTCTCATTTTAAAATGTGATACAGCCAGAAGAAAGATAAATAAGTTGCAAAGGGTTGTCAGCTGGAATGTATGACCTTTGTTTTTTTTTGGGTTCTGAATTTCATTAATCACTTTCTTTTCAAATGAGCCATTGAGCTACCCATGCTGTTTAATTTTGTATTATCTACCCAATTATTTGTTCAAGAAATAACAATATAATTTCAAGTTCTAAATAATATTATAAATAGAGATTCAACCTCTGATTCACAAGATAGAGCATTTCTGAAAGATGATCCTTGGAAATGGTTTTTTACAAGTTAAACACTTCTAGGGACACTCACGATGAACACAGCACAAAACAAACATTTTTAAGTATTACAGCTCATTTGATCCCCTCTCTGTGTTATATCATTTCATGTTTCTGCTCCTCTTTGCTCTCCAGCCATTTCAACTGCAAATGTGCATGCTGGGGACATGAACTGTCCCCATGATTAACTCATATTCAGTAGGAGACTAAATTTTCCACAGGCAAATTTGTGCTCCATATGTTTCAAAAATTACAGCCGACAAAAAGATGAATAGAAGTATTATGTGTTAGCATGAGTATCTTCTTCATGTGCCCATGGGTAACACACCAGAAATTGTACAGGGTGATCTTGCTGTCTTAAATAAGTGAAAAGCATGTCAATCATTGCAGATCAAGTCAGAACTAATCTAAATTGCACTGCAAGGAAGATGTTCTTCCAGAAACAAATGAAAACTGTCGTTGAGATTATGCTGAGAAACAGCACTGTTGAAAGGCTATCAACCTGAAACATGAACTTTGCATTTCTTCCCATAGATATTCTCTGACCCATCAGCTTTCCTGGTCCTCTGATGCTGCTTGGTCTGCTGTGTTCATCCAGCTCTACGCCTTGTTATCTTAGAGCAGTTCCAGCATTCTGCTTTCCAATTCAATTTTCCAGTAGCTACAGTGTTTTCCTTGTGTACAGGCATTTAACTTACATTCTACTGCGTTCTTGACTATAACAGAAATTTTACCGATTCTTGCGGAAGGTTTGTGCCTTAGTTGGGCTCAACCTTAATGCCAAGATATGGAAATATCGAGTGAAACAAACATCCTCAGAGTAATACTCAGATGCATATCCACTTCTTTCAAAGTGGTTGTTTGTTTATTTCTCAGCAGGCGGCAGGCTATTATAACATGAACTGTATCTGTCACTGGAGTTAATGAGGGATGTGCATTTTCTGACATGGTCTTGCCTGTGGCCATGTGATGAATCGGAAACAAAGATAATTTTAACAGAACTTATTTCTGAAGGAATGTTGCCAAATCATGATGGCAAATCACAAGTTATGAGCTGTATTTCTATTTAAAATGGCAAATTTGTTTATTCCACAACCCAAAGCAATGGTGGAATAATCTTCACCAAATTAGGTTTCCTTCACTGGCAAGAGGATTGGAAATGTATCACAACCTGTTGAGAAAAAATTACTCTCTGACGTATCATGTATGAATTCTCCAAAGATAAAGACGACAGCTTCACAAGATAAGTCAGAACTTTACATTTGAGATACACTGACTGAGCAAAATAATATCATAAACCTGGATCTGCTTGTTCATTATAGTTTGTTGCCAACTGAGAGTTTTGGATGCACTCATGTAGCAATGAATTAGAAAGGCAAACACTTTCAGAACAAAGGTGCTTTTCGATGTTTTTTCCAATCTGCTCGAACATTTTCTGATATGATATGGAATAAACTGGTTGAAGATTAGGGTTAGGGATGGTAGGGATATCATGTGGTTGTCAAGATTCATTTTGTTCCACATTCATTAATATTCTGCATACAGGCCAAATCAAACTCTATCCCAGTAGGGGGGTTATTAACATCAGCAGGAACAAACTCGAACTGACAGAATTAAATTCGGGATGGGATTAAAGGCAGCAATCACAGCAGAATCTAACCTTTGTCATCACTTGTGATTTTGCTCAAGTCTCAGCAGGTTGGATAAGTGAATACAAGTCATCCCACATACAGAAAACTTAAACTGCTTCTTTTCCGTAAGAATGCTCAGATTTTTCTCGCCTTCTCTCTTGAAGGTGCTGCACGATGCTGGCATTCAGCCCTTGTCACTGTGTTCCCTGTAGGTGGTTGTCAAATGGTAATTCTACACTTGTAAACCTGTCTGGTGAGCTCTCAGCATTTTAACCACAGGGAGCAGTTTAGCCATTGGCATGACTGAGGCTGTCTGGCAAAGCAGGAACCAATAACAGCACATCAACAACAATTTGCATTTGTAATACATCTTTAGCACGGCAAAATATTCAAAGATTCTTGAACAACAGCACAATCAGTACTGCTCAACAAGAGCACGTTTAACAAACTGCACAGTCCCCAATCAAAATAACAGTTCAAAGAATCCAAAATAAGCGTGCTGTGAAGAAGAAAACTAAATGATTTCAAGGAGTAGTTTTTCAACACTGAATTTTATGGAGGGTGACATCTTAAGTTAGAGGTAAGTGTTAGGTGATGCATTCCAGATACAAGTTGTTTGGTCATAGAATCCTTACAGTGTGGAAACAGGCCATTCAGCCTATTGAGCTCACACTGACCCTCTGAAGAGCATTCCACCCAGATCCACCCCTGACCGTATTCCTGCACACTGTTGGCAAATTAGCACAGCCAATTCTCCTGACCTACACATCTTTGGACTGTGGGAGGAAACCGGAGCACCTGGACGAAACCCATACAGACAAGGGAAGAATGTGTATACTCCACACAGACAGTTACCCAAGGCTGGAATCAAACCAGTGTCCCTGGTGCTGTGAGGTAGCAGTGTTAACCACTGAGCCACCAAGACATACCCAAAAATATGCTTGGTCAAACTACTTGACTTTGAGAAAAACACACTTTACTTATACACTCTTGTTAAAATACAACAATGGGAAGAAGAAACTGGGATAACAACTCTACTGGAAAACAGAATAATAGGTTATTGAACCATTAAACAGTAACTATTCCAATTTGCAACATCCCACAAACACCCCTTTGATAAAGGCAAGTTCAGAAAAAAAATGTTGTCTCATATACTGTCTCTAGCCCAGGAGGAAAAAAACAAGAGAAAACTCTGAGAGAGAGAAACAGGGAAGATGCACAGGAGCTTCCAAACCCAACTTCAAGACCCCAACAACAACTACTGCTGCAAAGTAAAAACCAAAAACAAGGCCTCAGAAGCCATTCACTTAACTGGTTCCAAATAGCTTGGTCTCTCTGTCTTAAAACCTCCCTTCAAAACAAAGGACAAAATACACCTATCAAAGCCACCGTATTATCACAGGCATGAGATGATAATTTATTTCACATGATAGTGACTCAAGAGAAAATATTTTTTCAGTTACAGTTTATTTCAAATGAATTTGATACAATTATCAACTCAGTCGAATCAGTGACTTTGTGTTGCCAGTTCTGTGTGATATCAATGCACAATAAAAACTGATGATTCTCTATTGTTCTCATGTCAAGTTGTCATGTCATTTCAAATGATATTCATAGAATCCCTACAGTGTGGAAACAGTTCTGTTGGCCCAACAAGTCCACACTGACCCTCAGAGCATACCACCCAGAACCATCCCCCTATAACGCATCTAATTGACACATCCCTGAACACCACGGGCAATTTAGCACAGCCAATCCACCTAACCTCCACATATTTGAAGTGTGCGAGAAAACTGGGCCACCTGGAGGAAACCCACGCAGACAGTTAGAATGTGCAAACTCCACACAGACAGTCGCCTGATGGGGGGATCGAACCAAGGTCCCTGGCCCAATGAGGCAACAGTACTAACCATTGAGCCACCTTGCCCCCAAATTATAATTTCAGGGCAGTAATTTTCAAAGTGTTTAAATTATCATTTAATAAATAATTAAATGAAGAATTAGTCAAGGAGGTTAGATTATAAAGCTCATTCAACTGGGAACCAAGAAGTTGGGAGAAGAAAAGTGTTTTTTTTTAATTTCTTGATTACAATTCCTCAAAATTGGAATTTTACAAAGATTTGTAGTGAATAAAACATATTTTAAGCAGCAAGCACGTGCTTTGGAAGACTTTTGAAGGAGTACTTGATATGGGAGTAAATTATTAACGTCTTTATACTCCAGATATTCATTTTTTTCTGCTTTTGTGTAGAATTTATGATCTGATTTTTGGTTTGCATTTCGACATACTAGCCATAACTCAGTTGACAGCTCTGTGAGTCACTAGGCTGTGGGTTATAGTATCTTGGTAGATATTTTAGCACAGAAATTTGACTGACAGTCTCAGTGCGGGTGTGAGGCACTAGCAAAGAAACTGCCTTTGAACATAAAACTGAGACAAGGAATCCCGTGGCACTCTATCAAGGAAGTGCATCTTGATCATCCAAGGTGTTTGAGTCAATATTTATCCCATCATCAATATATAAAGAAAAACCTGCTCATTACAAATACTTGTTTGTGGTAAGCTTGCTTAGAGTGAATTGGTTGCCATGTTTCTTACATTCCAACAATGACTTCAAAACTACTTTATTGGTTATAAGGTGCCGTGGAATGTCCAGGGATTATTAAAGGCACAACAGAGAAACTATTCTTTCTAGCGAGTTTTGAGAAGATTTGTAGCTCAGGTTGAGGTTCTGGATGTGAGTTTGCTCGCTGAGCTGGAAGGTTAGTTTTCAGACGTTTCACCACCATTCTAGGTAACATCATCAGTGAGCCTCCGACGAAGCTTCGTCGGAGGCTCACTGATGATGTTACCTAGAATGGTGACGAAACGTCTGAAAACTAACCTTCCAGCTTAGCGAGCAAACTCACATCCAGAACTATTCTTTCTTTTATTACTTTTCCTGATTTGTTCTACAGCTGTGATTAGGAATGAAGTGTGGATGATAATTTCAGTCATATTATAACACTGTTCAATGGCTTCGAAAAAAATTATTTGATCTTACCTGTTCTTGCAATTCTCTCTCAGCTTCAGAGGCTGATCAACTGAAACAAGTCAGATCCTACGTGAAGGGAAAGCTGATTCCAGCACATTGTACATTTCTCGTTCAGCATGTGACCCAAGTGATCTCCTTTATTTTATGGCTGAATAAACTACTTTTGCTTTTAGTCCAGACCAGCACTCTATTTGAACTTTGTTGTCTCATCTGGAAATAAGGCAGATGCAGAATACTAGATAACAAGGTGTCGAGCTGGATGAACACAGCAGGCCAAGCAGCATCAGAGGAGCAGGAAAGCTGGCGTTTTGGGCCTAGATCCTTCTTCAGAAAAAGGGTCCAAAAAAGGGTCTCTGCCCAAAATGTCAGCTTTCTTGCTCCTCTGATGCTGCTTGGCCTGCTGTATTCATCCAGCTCTATACCTTGTTGTCTCAAATTCTCCAGCATCTGCAGTTCCTACTATCTTAGATGCAGAATACTTCCAGCCCAAATGTTTTTACCAGCTTTTAAGAACATCTAGAGGACAAGCCAATCGCTAATTTTGTATCATGTAAGAGTTTTCACTTGCAATTCTCTCAAAGAATCCCAGAATGGTATTACAGAAAGAGACCATTTTATCCTGTGGAATCTGTGCCAGTTCTTTTGAGGAGTAATCCAGATAAGCACAATCCCCTGCTCTATGCTCATGTGACCACAATGTTTTCCTTTAAGTATCAATCCAACTCCCATTTGAAGACTACTGCTAAGCCTGTTTCCATCACCTATCGGACAGTTCATTCCGAGTTTAAGCACTTTGTGGCATCTATGTTTCTGTTGTCAATATTTTAAACCTCTATCCTTGGTTATTGAATCAATAGCAATCAGAAACAGATTTTAGCAATAACTCTATTTAAACCTTGAGTGATTTACAACACCTCCAGTAAATCTCAACTTTCTCTGCTCAAAGTAGAAAAACTTTAACTTATCCAATCCATATCTGCAACTTCAATCCCTTACCCCTGGAATAATTCTGGAAAATCTCGACTGTCCCTTCTCAAAAGCTTTTAAAAGTTTCGTAGCCGTGGTCCCCAGAACTGGATGCAATACTCCGGGTAGGGCTGAAATAAGAACTGATACCATTTTAGACTGACCTCTTGTGTGAACATTATAGAAAGAATGTTTCTGCTTTCAGTGTGAATCCAAAACCAGGAAGAATTCGACTCGAGAAACCCATGGCCTGAAGGGATATCCAAGTCCACCAGATCTCTTGCAATGAAACACTCAACTGGTAACAGCAAGTTTGGTGGTATAGTGGTTATCTAATTTAACAAAGATATCTTGATCAGTTGGGTCAAGGGGCTAATCCGTGGCTGATGGAGTTTAGTTGGATATTGGTAAAACATGTAAGGGCAGGACTTCTACAACCTTGGGTAGTGCTGTAGAACCAAGTGACCTAGAGGTTCAGGTACATAATTCCTTGAAGGTTGATCAAATATAGATAGGGTGGTTAAGAAGGCATTTCACACACTTACCTTCATTGCTTATACTTTTGACAACAGGAATTGGGACATTATGTTGAGATCGTACAAGACATTGGTGAGGCCTCTTCTGGAGTACTGAGTCCACTTCCAGCTGCTGTGTTTTAAGAAGGATATTATTAAGCTGGAAAGGGATCAGAAAAGACTTATCAGGATGCTGCCGGAAATGGGCAGTTTGATTCATCAGGAGAGGCTGGATAGGCTGCAACCTCCTTCTCTGGGGCGTAAAAGGTTGAGGGGTGGATATAAAGGTTAATAAAATCATGAACAGTATAGATAAGGTAAATGTCAGGTGTCTATTGCTAATGGTGAGGGATTTCAAAACTTGGTGGGGGGAAGTATTTTTAAGGTGAGAGGAGAAAGACTTCAAAAAGGACATGAGGGACTTTTTTTGTAAACACAGAGTGGCTTGTGTGTGGAATGAACTTCCAGAAGAAATTATGGATGTGGATACAGTTACATTTAACAGATGTTTGGATACGTATATGAATAGGAAAGGTTTGGAGGGGTATGGGTCAAATACAGGCAAGTCAGACTAGGTTAGTTTGGGATTTATGTTCCGCATTTACTGATTGGACTGGACGGTTTTATTTTTCTGTGCTGTATGACTCTACAGAAGGTGGCAGGCTTTTGATAGCACTTGGATCTTAAATGAAGGAACCCGGGCTACCAAAAGCTACTGGCCAATCAGAGGTGAGTAGCTCCAACACTTGGCAGTGCTGTGGAAGTGCCTATGGCTGCTATCATGGCCCCTTCCCCCACCCTCCCGACTCCCAGGATAGAGAAGCAGCCATGGAAAAGCTAAGTGTGTTCTTCATCAGGGGCCTCCAGGGCAGAGGGAAAAACATGCAATCCAGAAGCTGGGCAGGGGGAGTCTGAAGCAGCCACTCTCTGCCTGATCCCAACACCTCTTTCATGAACCGATTATTAACAATTCTGGTTGAGGCAGGTAGGTGGAATAGTTCTGGTAAAACACCAGCTTGCCCTCATTCATTTACTTTCCCAGCCCCAAGCCCATGCTCCTTGGGTGGTGAGAATACAACATTTGCATCCAATTATAAAGTTCAGGATGGCATGTGCTTTATTAACTGCATTGTTAGCCAGGCCTGCAACCTTCCAAAAGTTAATTGCACAAACTCTGAGCTCTCTTTTCTGGACTTGCTTCAAGATTTTAGCATTTTGCAGAGCATAAAGAAGGGAAGTTGGAGTAGGTCATTAAGCCTTCAACTCTGTTCCAGCTGTCAATAAAGCGATATATTGTTCCCATTTCCTGCACACTCCTCATCTCTATTGCTTTAGTATTAAAAATTACATCAAATGTTCTCGATGGTGAGCATTCACAGCTCTCTGGGTTATATAACTCCAAAGTTTCACAACCCTCTGAGTGAACAAAACATCTCTGCACAAACCCTAAGTGGTTCAAGACTGCTTCAAGATTGAGATCTGTGTAATACATGTATTATGTTGTCTCATTCATCCTGCCAATATTTATCTCCTCACACTTAGCAACATTGAACATTCTCATCCATGCTTGATTTTATGCCACTTCAGTCTTTGCATCTACTTCACTGTGTGACAACACACTTTCACGTTTTTCATCTGCAAGTTTTGAATTTATTCCCAAATCTAATTTGATAATATGTGAACTAAAGCAGAGGGTCCTGCTACTGAACTAAGGGTTTTGATCTCACAGGAATTAAGGGTTATAGGGAGAGTGCAGGGAAGTGGAGTTGAAATGCCCATCAGCCATGATTAAAAGGCGGAGTGGACTCGATGGGCCAAATGGCCTTACTTCCACTCCTATGTCTTATGATCTTGTGGTCTAAGGGTTGGGCTTTTTCCCAGGGTGGAAAAGTCAACTATGAGAGGGCACAGGTTCAAAGTGAGAGGGAAAGTTTAGGGGAGAAATGCAGGGAAAGTTTTTTTTTCACACAGAGGTTGGTGGGTGCCTGGAATACAGTTCCAGTGGAGCTGGTGGAAGCAGATATGTTCGCAAAGTTTAAGGCTTATCTTGATAGGCACATGAGCGGGAGGGGGTGGGTGAACAAAGGGATAGAAACTGCTTATGGGCAATTAGTAGCGGGTCTAAATAAATGTTTGGAGTCAACACAGGTTTGATGAGCTGAAGGACCTGTTCCTGGGCTATACTTTATTGCTCGTATTGTAAATTGCATTGCTTAACTTAAATATACAAACCTTCTTCACTTTACAAAACACATGGCAGTATAACAGCAAATCAGCATGTTTACCCCTACTTGTTTGACTAATTTAACATAATAATTTATTGCGGTACGCAAAATGTTTTCAAGTATTTTGTTTCTGGAAGATATTGGCAGTGGTACCAGCACCTCATTGCATTGGATAGAATGTTCAGGCTTTAGGGTTTAATATCTTTCAGCTGAACAAATGTACTACATGTACTGGAGTGTTATGATACAAAACTAATGCAAAATAAATGGGCTTTATGAAAAAAGCTTTGCAGGGAAATTAAACCTCAGGAGACTCTGTATATGAGCTGATCCACAACTGTTATTGAAAAGATTATCAGACACCATTAACAAGCAGACTCCTGAAAGAGGAAAGTAAAAGCAATGGCTTCAATTAAACAGGAGTTCCCAGTTGTTTTGAAGGAAATGCAACAAACGCTGAATAGAAGCACTTTGCACTTACTGGTAAATAGACCGTAAGTAAACAGTATTTTTTTAAACTGAGCTGTGATGGAGAAGACCCACCCACACATCTAAAATATATTGGTTTTACAAGACAAGATTAAGAAAGTGATTTCAACTGATAATAATGGCACAGGTGAAAGCAATTCCATGCTCATACGATTGCATCTTTACGACTTGACTTTACAAATGATTTTTCGCCTCTCTCCTGTCCCCTAAAATCCCCAAGGATTCTGATCTCTAACTCTGAGGCTGACCATCATTTGGCTGTACAGCCAGTGCTCAAGTACCTTTAACGAGCACAGAACCTTCCAGTTGGACACGAGTTGTTTTTTTTTTCTGGTTTTGCAAACATTCCACTCTTCCTCTTCAATAAAAAGTGGACATACTCTTGGTAGAAAGGGCAAACTGCTTGTTGATACTTCCCACTTAAAGTAGTTCATGGCCATACTATTAATCATGTTTGTATCTTGATTGTTCAAAAACAACACGGAAAATAAAAGCTCAGTATCCCAATAAATAAAGTACGCCTTACTGGGGAATCTCTAAATGATGATAAGCCCTGAGTAGTTCATTCAGGCACGTTGCTAACTGTGCTGTAATACGGACACATAATGGCATGCTGCAGACATTCTTCTCCTCCCTCATGTCCTTGTTAACATTGATGTGAATACGACAAGGTCATCTCAGGGCAGATGTATTGCTGGACGAGAGGCAATCCACCCAATGTGCACAGACCAGCAGCTAATTTGAAAGCAGTACTTGATTACATTGTAACTCAGAGTCTGATCAAAGAATGATTCATGGTTTCACTTTGCACTCATGTTTGCAAAGATTGAAGGAATGACATGGGGAAAGTAAGTGAGAGGATAAATAGGGTAATAAAACAGATGATGTTTCCCGTTCCATTGCAGACCACAGGTGCAGGATGATATTGGGCAGGCTGCCACTTCCTCTGCCCTGTACAGTTCAGGGGCAACCACAGCAGCTGCTCTCACTGCTGAGTGCTTCAATGGCAATTTAAATAAAAACCCTCCTTGATTCTCTAGGACAACGTCCAAATTATTTCAATAGACATTATGCTCTCCAGCTCTCACCCATCACTTCCAATCATTCCTCTGGTCACTCTCCATTGCTCATTCATGCCAATTCATGACTGACCACCCACCGCATTAGCACCATCCCAGTTCATATCAACCCATGCAACTGCCCAATGATCCCTTATACCTTCCATGTCAACGACATGGTATCCACACTGTGGGCTAAGGACCTCATACTGTAATGCAAATAGGGTCTGCTTGAAATTAGCATTTAGTTAAAATCATCTTGCTGAGTTTTGGTTTGCCTTATCTGTGACATGTAGACTGTCACCATTCCTGGACTTCTAACATAACAATTGTTTATGTTAGAAATGGGTGCAGGACTTTGGATCTGGGTCCTCTGCACCATTTTTAACAATCTAGCCCAGAAAATCAAGAGCTAAAGTACTCTACATTTATATAGTCACAGATTCATAAAGTAATACAGCATGGAAACAGGCCCTTCAGCCTAAACTGGTCCATACTGACCATGGTGCCCACTCAGCCATTTCCAATTGCTCACATTTGGCACATAACCCCCTAAAACCTTCCCATCAATGTATCTATCCAAATGATTTTTAAATGTTGCTATTTTACCTGTCTCAACCACTTTCTCTCGCAGCCCATTCCATACACTCACCACACTCTGTTGTGAAGAAGTTAGCCCTCAGATCCTTCTTAAATCTTTCCCTCTCACATTAAACCAATGCCCTCTCATTTTCAATTCCTCACCCCTGGGAAAAAAGACTATATGCATTCATCTTGTCTATGCCCCTCATGATTTTATACAACACAATAAGGTCGCCCCTCATTCTCTTATGGTGCAAGTATTAAAGTCTATCCTGGCTAACCTCTCCCTGTAACTCAGGCCTACTCGTCCTCGCAACATTATTGTAAATCTTCTTTGCACAATTTTCAGTTTAACTATGTCTTTCCTATAACAGGGTGGAAAAAACTGTACATAGTACTTCAAATGCAGCCACACCAATGACTTATACAATTGTAGCATAACGTCTTAACTCCTATTAGTCAGTGCATCAACAGATGAAGGCCACCATGCTAAATGCATTCTTCACCATCCCGTCCACCTGTGATGCTGCTTTCAGTGAACAATGTAATTGTATTCTTCGGTCCCTCTGTTCCCCAACACTGCTCAGGATCTTATCATTTCGGATATATCCTACCTTGGTTTGTCTTTCCAAAGTGCAACACATCATACTTAGCTGTCTTGAATTGCATTTGCCACTCCTCGGGCAACTTCCCTATCAGATCAAGATCCTTTTGTAATTTTTGATAAGCCTCTTTGACATCAATAGTACCTCCTAATTTTATACTGCCTGCAAAATTACTAATCATGCCTTGTACGTTCACAAATAGATCATTAATGCAAATAACAAATAGTTTAAGTAAAATGTACAAATACAATTCATACTTGACATCCTGTCTATGAAATAAGCAGAGTTTGATCACCTAATACTACTTCTGTCTTGGATAGAACTAGTACAGATCAAATCACACTTGTTACAGGTTCCTCACATTAAGTAAACAGCAAAATAAATTTCTTGTTTCTCCATACCAATTAAACTTAACATCTTGGAACTTTGCACATCTGATACTTCTGCTGCTATCCTTCTTATGGACCAATAAAGAGAAAACAAAAGCATTTCTTCTTCTAATTTATCACTGATATAAAATTTAATACCATAATTTTAACCACTCTAATAGGAAGCCAATTCTTTATTGAACTGCGTATCAGAAAGAACAAGTAACGTGTGTGTAATTCACAAGCAAATAATTAATACAATAAAAAAAATCAATACATACTCATAACCCAATAGACTACATTCTCTGTTCAGGTTTAACACTGTAGTTCTCATTATTTACCGAAAACATAACTCAGAAAACTTGTTAACTGTAAAAAGCAATTCCCAAGGTAGCTGCAGAAGCCGGAAAATAATGAATAGCTCATATTAGAGGCTGCACCATTAAACTGTGCAATATTCCATGATATAGGCATCTACAAGTCCTGATGCGAGATTGTTTATGAGAGGCCCACATTTAAATGCTCCACTGCAACTGCAGAAGAGAAGAAAACAAATTACTCAGAACTTTTACTGCTGAATTCGGTGCTTCACACATCTTGCAAATTCTTGCAATAAAATAATTCATCAAAATAAGATACAAAAAATTGAAACTTGTATACACCTTTAAGTCAGGAATCATACCAACTTACTTCTTGGTAATAATAGGCAAGAAATAATGATGTGTTGAATCTATTTTTACTTCTTTAGCTATCTTTAATATCTTGGTCAGTCTGTGAAGACTATGTAAAATGGCATCTGATATATGTGTGTGTTTGTTTAGTCAGAAACCCAGATGAATGGTGTCAAGGCCCAAAGTGCAGACTACTACATAGATTGGAATGAATAAGATTGTGCAGGAGATAAATCAAGTTATGAAGATGACAGTAAAGTTAGCTCTTAAAAGCTTATTTCTTGCAGACAAAATTGAAGTTCAAGATTCAACAATTTTGATGCCATGAGAAAGGTTGAATACGTGATGGTCCATATGTTCTTGACTTCAATTTTGAGAGAGTGCAGGATCAAGCAATGAACAGGATGAGACAACTGAAATATGGGACAAGTTACAGGATGAATTTCAGAGATACCATAATCAGAAAATGAATACAATGGTTACAACAAAGGGAATGTGATTTTTAAATAAAAAGATGAAGTAAAACCTTTGCTGGTATTTTTTTTGTGGGCTACTATTCAATATTCTCAGTGTGTGTGTTTTGCAGAGGCTTATGCGATCTTGTATGTGCAAGGCTAGCAGTCCTCTCGCTGAACAAAAGTTCGGTTGAATAAATAATATACAATACATTTTATCTCTGCAACTATTTACAGGTTAATAGAATAGGCTGTACATTGCTACAAAAACTGTTTGAAGGCCCAACTTGAGTCCTGTCTCCCAGAAATACTTTATTCTCCTTCTAAGTCCATATGACTTCTTCACAAGAATCACTCAATCAAGTGTTAAACCCTTTCAGACTCATATACAATTGTGTCATCGTCTAGGCCCGAAGCGGCAGCTCTTGTGCTCCTAAGATGCTGCTTGGCCTGCTGTGTTCATCTAGGTCCACACTTTGTTATCTACAGTAGTGTCATGTCAGGGAACAAGTGATCTCTCTCTTTAATATGGAGAATGTATTTGTGTAGATTCATAATTGTATGAATTATGATGCAATTAATATTTATCCATTGTTTTTTACTGTCAAAAAGTTGGTATGTCTCTTTTGAATATTTGTTTGTGGAATGTGGGCATAAATAACTAGGCCAGCATTAATTACTCAGCTCCACGTGCCCTTGAGACAATGGCAATGAGATGTCTTCTTGATCTATGCAACTGTTTTGGTGAAAACACTCCCACAGTGTAATTAGGTGGAGAATTTCAATCTTTTCAACCACTGATATATTTCAAAGTTACGATCGTGTTTGACTTGGATGACAATTTGGAGGCAATGGTTTTCCAGGAGCTGCTAACCTTGTTTCTTTACATAGTAGATTCATGAATTTTGGAGCTAGTGCTAAATAAACCAAGACAAGGTGGTGCAGTGCATCTTGTCGTTGGGACTCCTCGCAGCCACAGTGACCACTTAATGAGCACGCCATTCACCACTTCAAACATACACTCCCCCACCACGAGCTCACCTTGTCTAGAACATTAATCCTGCACAAGACACTTTCCTTCGACAGCACTATCCTACTCGCAACACTTCCCATTTCCAATGATGCAAACAACAGATGCACTGGAGAATGGCTAGTGGTTAATTTTCATCCAAATGACACACTGAGATATTCCAGTTAGAAAATTTAGTTTTCAGATGATCTTTATAGGGGATACAGCACATATGCATGCAAAGAATTTGAGCTTACACATTCCAAGGGTAGATTAGATTCCCTACTGTGTGGGAACAGGCCCTTCAGCCCAACAAGCCCACACCATCCCTTGGAGCATCCCACCCAGATCCATCCCCATATAACCCACACACCCCTGAACACAATGGGCAATTTAGCATGGCCAATCCACCTAGCCTGCACATCTTTGGACTGTGGGAGGAAACCCGCGCAAACATGGGGCAAACATACAAACTCTGCACAGTTTCCCAAGGCTGGAATTGAACCCGGGTCCCTGACACTGTGAGGCTGCAGTGCTAACCACTGAGCTACCATGCCGTCCAGGTATGGCATCAGTTTTCTTCTTTTTTCTAATATGACGATTCAGTCTTGGAAATCAACTACCAATCCTTCTCAGGTCAAAATGCTGGAATTGCCTCCCTGACAGCATTACTGAAGCACTTACAGCACTCACTGCAGCAGTTCAATGATCAATCCCTGATTCTCAAATTGTACTGCTGTGTTGGTAGGATCCCTGAACAGCAAGAAACATTCCCTTACAATGTATTATATCAAGCCCCATTCAGCATCTTGCAACTGTCAATGAAATTACTTCTCATTTTTCGGAACTCAGAGTATAGGCCAAATCTGTGAAGCCGCTCACTCTGGGACAACACTCTCGCATCTCAAGGAGAAATTTACTGAAACGTCGCTGTGCAGTCTCCAAAACAAGAATAATGTTTTCTCATTACAGAGATCAAAAGTGCACATAGTAGCCTTGATTTAGACTCATCAAAACCCTGTTAAATTTAACTTCGTAGAAAACTGGAGCAAGTTTCCTTTGTTTCTGTACCCCCAATGTCCTTGTAAGAAAGGAACAGTGTCATGCATCATACTATTTGTTTTGCACCTGAATATTGCATTTCTAGTCTTCTTGGACTAGCATTCTCAAATTGCTTTGGAAATGTATAAGTCTGAATTTCTTTCTGTTCATATGATCAAGGTGAACAATTTCACACTTCCATACATGATACTTTGTCGTAATCTTGCTGTTCACTCAATTTGCATGGATAGTTCCCAAACTCATTGAGATATCTGTTGACAGTTTCTCTATGTCCTCCCAAAAGCTTAGTTTTCTACTCAGCTTTGTATCATCAGCAAACTTAAGTATATTACTCTTTCAACTCTTCATCTAGGTCAATAATACAGATTGTAAATAATTGTGATCGAGCACTGATCCTCCATTATTCACAATCAGCCAACACTATATCCACTCTCTTCTCACTCTTTGTGAACCAATTGCCATGGAGTTTGAATCAGGACATTGCAAACTGTTTAAGATATTAGATATTATATTTTTTGTTTCAATACATTTGAAGCAAGTGCTGCTATTTCCCAGCTGATGTCAGTGCTGGACACAACACATCTTAGACTGAAATCTGACTTGACAGATTACTTTGTTTTCCGTTTAGTTTCAACAAGGTAGTCTCTCACCAAAACTCAAACTCACAATGTCATAACTTTGGTTTTAATAATAAAACATACTTCCATTGTACAGCATTAACGAAGACAAAATGGAAGAAACTTGACTACTTACATAACACAACTTTGGAGACTTTGATGATAGATCCTTGATAGATCCCCAAAGGTAACCTTTAAAATGTTTTCACACCAGAGAAGAATCACTTCATGCAATGCCTCTATCGGGTTAATTTAACTGATTTCCAGTCAATATTCCCTTTAAGGACCTGTGCATGGCAATCAGTATGCTGGCACATTGCACAGCATACACTTCCAGTTCCAGAAATCAATGCCGCACATGAATCTCAGAGGTCTGCAGAGCAAAATAAATGAAATCAGGAATGACGCTTCCATTTCCATCCCCAGTGAAACAAGGAACAAAAGCAAAGTTGCTGGAAAAGCTCAGCAGGTCTGGCAGCATCTGTGGACAAGAAAACAGAGTTAACGTTTCGGGTCTGGTGGCCCTTCCTTAGAACCGAAAGTGAAACCAGTTTTGTTTTGGCATTTTAGATATGGTAGAGTGAGAGATCTGCTGGTCCAAAGGTTGACAGATGGTTGTTAAAAACAGTTATGCTGCTGATGGATGTTGAACCTTGTATTGCTCGATATGAATCTAACTCTCTGTGACAATGGTTATGTTGCACAGTGCAGTGGAAGGGAAGATAGGAATTTGTACTCAAGTATTTTGTGGCAGTCACTTTGATGGATATAGTGAGGGATAGATGTCCGAGTGTAAGGTAAACTGGTGATAAGAATTCAAGTATGTTTTTTCCATCACGCTTGTTCCATCACCAATGGCTGCAGGTCCATTCTGGTCAATACATTTCTCAGGGACTAAGCCAGATCACGCAGTAGTAGTCCTGCAGAGTCATTCCTGTGATGAGCATTGAACTACAAGTGAGTTCTGTTTCCTCTCAATTCTAAATGATTCTTCCAAACAGTGATCAACATGAAGGAGTATTGACTCATCATAACTGAGGGAAGCTCGTTCCGAAGAAGGGTGACTGGACTTGAAACGTTATCTCTGATTTCTTTCTTCACAGATGCGACCAGATCTGCTGAGTGTTCTCCGAATACTGGCACAATTCCCCAGATGTTCGTGAGGACTGCTCTGCACAACAAAGATTGCAGGTGCCCCTTTTGTTTGACACAGTGGCTAGGTGAATACAGATAAATGGTCTGCTTTATTGCAATTTTACTTTTGTAGCCATTTGATGCAATAGTGACTTCAAGCGGTAGTTAAGAATCCACCATATTGTGTCAGGTCTGAAGTAACGAAGACCAGAGCAGTGATGAATGGCTCGTTTCTTTCTCTGAAGGTTGTAATGAAATAGAGGTTTCTTTCTGACAATCCAGTCATTTCATGGTCATCATCACCGAGACTAGCTATTTTTACTGCAAGTTCCATTCAATTTAACACGTTTAAATTCCCAATTTTCATGAGGTGAAAACTCAAGTCACTAGAGCAACAGCCTAGGTTTTCAGATTCTACTGAGCCAATAAAGTAACCATCAGATGTTTGTATCTAAAAAGGATGCAAACAATGTAAAAAATGTTGCTGTTTGCACATTACAGAAATCACTCCAACTGATACAACATCACTGAATAAATTCAAATTATTTCTGATGCACACCAAACATTATGAACAAGATAAAGTTTCTAATTCACTGCAAAAACTTGTTTTGACTTCATATTTTCATGACAAAATTTGCTAACATATATGTTAAATATTTACTGAAGTTTTTTTTGAATTGAAAATTGTTGAATTTTGTACAATATGAGATAAGGAAAGAAAATTTGAAACACATATTTGAAATATAGATGAGTGTATTTAAAGTATTGCTTAGCAATTTCAAAATGGGAGAAAAGTTAGCAGGAGGCAGGGGATTATGAACAAAGAGCTGAGGTTTTAAAAATACGCACGGTGAGGTGGCTTTAGACTGAGAAATACATGAATGGTACACAGACTGAACATGCTTTCCCAGTGAAATTAGCTGGGGATTGATTCATTTTCATGTTCAGACATCAACCGAGAACCGACTTTTTCTCCACATATGGGAAACATTGACAATGATATTATTCCAATGTCCATGGTAAAATTTCTGTTCTTATTTTTCAGATTGATCATCCAGGTCTGTTGGTTTGTAGGCCAGTTACATACAAACAAGGAACAAGTTTCAGCACTTGGTCCTTTAAGTCTGCTCCTCCATTCAATAAGATCACAGCTGATCTGATTTTTAACCTCAACTCTGTATTCCTAAACATCTCTGCTCATCTTTAACCCCTTCGCGACTAAGGATCTATCTACTGCTGCCTTTAAATATTTCAAGATTCTGCATTCACTACTTTTTGAGGAAAGGAATTCCAAAGACTCTTGGCTCTCAGAATGTTTTTCCTTATCTCTATCGTAAATGAGTGTCCCCTTATTTTAAAACTATGATCCCTAGTTCATAGTTTTTCACATCCATTCAGTCAAGTGCCATCAAGATCTCATATGTTTTAATTAAGTTACTTTTGACTCTTCTAAATTCCAGAGGATACAGGCCTAGTCTGATTCACCTTTGCTCATTCCAGGTATTAATCCAGTAAACTGTCCCTCAACTGATTCCAAAACATTACCAACCTTCTGTAAGCTCTGCGGTCAGTACCGTATGCAATCATGCAGATGTGGTCTTACCAAAGCCCTGTGCAACTGGAGTGGGAAGCCAAGGTTACCATGAAGTACTATCCTTCTGAACCTCTTCTCTCACAAGGGATGCAGTGACCCTTAGGTTAAACCACCACCAGTAATATTTCTTTAACAAGAGAGCATTCCTTTGGTCGTTTGGGGCTATGATGATTTTATCTGGATAACTGAGGCTTAATCTCCCTCCTTTTGCATTCCATATCCCTCGCAATTAACCACAATATTCTATTTGTATTCCTTATTCATTCTTATGCCCACATACTAACCTTATGCCATTTATACGCTTGGACCCGGATGCACCTAGCTCTCTCTGCATCTTGGAAATCTGCAACCTCTCACCAACAAGTATGCTTCGCTTTATCCTGAGTAATTTCTGCATGTTGCCCAACTTTCCAACGTTTGGGTGACGATGGAAAGAAATAGAAAACCCAGCTGCATTAAGTTGAGTCAGAAGTGTTCCCTTGGGGATAAGAGAAAAAAACATGACCAGTCATCGTGAGATGGCAAGATTCCTTTGGGGTCACAAGGAAAATTTATAATTTAAATGTTTAAAATTCTATCATATTTCAGGACAGAATGTAAGCACTACTGTATTATGGTACAGATTACAGGCACCTAGGCATTGGATGTTTAAAGCATCATGTCATGTAAATTTCCAGTATAAAGGTACATATCTCACTTCGAGTCACTCTTTCTGTGCAATGGGCTCAGTGCAGTGTGTTCAGTGAGCCAAATGTATATAACTGTAAGGCGGTATCAGTAAACATAGCACCCATAGACTGTGTGTGTAGATCTATAAAATTTGAATCTTGTAATTTGTTGGAGATGTTTAATATTATACTGTGTCTGACTCAAAAATAACCCAAGACGTTTGGAATCTGTAAATTGGACAAACAAATAGGATACCAAATACAGCATCAGGCACTACTGCCACACCATTTTAAGGTTACTTGAAAATTGAGCTCAGAAATGGAAAATAACCTTGACTGTCCAATCACCCCATTGTAACATGTGAGTAGATGATAGGCAGATGAAAATCCTGCTAATATCTTTCTCAAGACAACACAAGACATTGGCCTTTTGTGACTAAGTGGAGATTTAGTGAAATGATCCAAGCGTCAACAGTTTTAAAAAAAAAGTCTGATAAACTTATTCAAAGGTGGTTCTTATCCTGGAAGTCAGAACACAGGCCACTTGAGAGTTACCTGACAACATTAGTCCCTATTATAATTGGAAATTGTCGGAAAATACACACAAATGTGTTATAACTCAAAAAGTATATTTCTGAGTCATGTGCAAGAGTGCTTTACCTTCAGAGCAATTTTTCTTACTGTTATTATATTCATATCATGATGTAAATATCCAGCTGTGTGCCCTACAGCCAAATATTAACATTGGCCACAATACCTGTGGCCACAATACCTGTGGCCAATAGCAACAAATTATACATTCTTACCCCGGAATACCAGTAAGAAGACAAGTGAACATGAATGATATAAGGGTGTAACAAGCCTCCAGTTATCCATTATCCTCTACTTATCTCAATATTCTGGTATATCAAGCCACTGCTAGCTGGTAATAAGACATTAAATTAAAACATAAATCTTCTGTGTGAAGAAGAAACCTTTAAATGATGAAGTTCTATAAAATAATCAAAGAAAGCCCATGCATTTTCATCTTGTTAACAATAGATAACTAATAATATTATTCAGAATTAATCTAATTTGGAACAATCTGCAACCTCCAAAATGAAATAATTTGTGTCAAATCGCACCCACAATTTGACAAATGACATAATCAACAAGGTTTACTGTAATATCACTTGGAAATAGACCGAGAACATTGATGTTATTCAGGCTCTGATTAGCTTTCTTCTGTGCAAGAACTCTGATCTGAAGCATGACCTGGTGCACAAAGTAATTTGATGAACGATAGACTCACTTATAGTGTCTAGTTTTACAGCACATCGATGTCACTTTTGAACACTGTTAACATCAGTGACATGAGGCAATTCTGTATCAGAGTGAATTTCAAATCAAGTTTATGCACATATATCACTTCTTGCAACATCAGTGAATTATAGCTAGTTACTAGTCAACTCAATAATTTGAATCAAGTCACTGAAGAGTTAATAGGCCTGCAAGTCCATTATTTCCCAGCAGCTTTTCTTTCAGATTTTTTAGCAGCTATGAAGCATCCCGATTTCCATCGATTGTGGTTACAATTGAAATCTCAAAAATCCAACCGGTAGATTTTCCAGTTTAGATAAGGAACAGGGATAGAGCAAATGAGATGGAGAACTTGAAAAGGCAGAGCTTGACACGAGGGCAAGAAATATTTAGTGTGACTGAGGTCTCAAAATTCTTTGAAATTTCCAAGTATAGTCGTGACGAAGTATTGACGAAGTAAAGGACAAAGAGGCAACAAAAAGACACAGCAAAAGAGCAGGGCACCATAAGAGGGTGGTTGAATTGCTGGCAATGTGATAACAACCTCAGAAGGTGTCAAAGCACAAGGGCCCATGAAGATTCTGAAAATAATACGACAAATGGACCGGAAGGAAGCAGCTGCATATCGAGATCAATTTCCTTGCAGATTAAACAAAATTCAGTGCAGCTAAATTCTATCAACTATCTTAATGGCACATTTCCGATCTTACTTTTTGTATTTATTCATGGAATGTAGACCTCACCACCCAGGCCAGCATTTATAACTCATTCATAATGCCTGGAAGTGAATTGAGAGACAGCCACATTTTGTTATGGGTCTGGATTCACATTCAGGCCAGACCAAGTAAGGATGGCAAAGTTCTTTCCCTGAAAAATGCAAGTGAATCAGATATTGGTTTTTACAAGAATTGACAGTGATGACATGATTGGCATTCGAATAACTTTCTTTTCCAGGCTTGTTTAAAAATTAAATGTTCACCATCTGCCGTGTCCTCAGAACATGATCTTTGAGTTCTGGAATACTCATTACATTACATAAACATTCCACCATTGCCCCTCCCATTTCACTGTTCTTATCCTAGTAACAATGAAGGGAAATAACAAATAGGTTATAATAAAGGGTATAAAAAGGTGTTTTGTGCTGAACTGAACACTGGAATCTTACTCACAAAGGGACAGCTGAGACATCAGAGGTATTTGAATTTTAATATCATCAGCAATCTTTTAAAAGTTCCAAAAATGAATGGGAAAGGAATGTTTTGGATGTATGGAGAGTGACACTTTGTCCGTTAAGAAGTCATTAGAAAGAAACATTGTTACTTCTAAGCAGATGAACTGGGAAGACAGTAGAAGATTAAAAAATTGGAATTCTTGTTTATAACACTGAGTGATTACAGCCTAGCAATATCCTTGTTAATTACTTGCCCCTTTTTACCACCGTCACTTCTCAATGATAAGTGAAAATGGTGAATATATGTCATTCTATACAAGGTTGACAGTCATTTCCAAGGTTAGTTTTCAGACGTTTCGTCACCATTCTAGGGAACATCATCAGTGAGCCTGCAATGAAGTGCTGGTGTTATGTCCGGCTTTCTATTTATCTGTTTACCTAAACAGATAAATAGAAAGTGGGACATAACACAAGCGCTTCGTCGGAGGCTCACTGATGATGTTCCCTAGAATGGTGGCGAAACGTCTGAAAACTAACCTTCCAGCTCAGCGAGCAAACTCACATCCAGAACCTCAACCTGAGCTACAAATCTTCTCAAAACTCGCTTGTCATTTCCAAGTTTTTAAATCTTACAAAAATGAAAGCAACTGTTAACAATTATCTTTGATACACTTTCTTGTCACTTGAGCAGCACATTGGTCCCAACAAAATAGTACTTCCTGGAGAAGGAACTAAGTGCACACATAAAGAGAAGCCGGGAAAAAACAGTGATCTCATTCCGCCACCTTTACTTTGGGATTTTGGGGAGTGGGGTGTACTGTTAGGAACAATCAAGAGTTGTAAGTAAAATTGAGTTTAGCATTGCATTAGGGCAAGATTTTGGGTGAAATCATCTTTGGTTCATTTTTTCTTCAGACACCGGTATGCCAGCAACATCCAAATCTATGCCTGTTATCAATTAATAACTTGACTACCTTCTTCCTGTGTACTTCAGACAATCTCTGACAAACAGCAGATTTTCCAGCTTAAGGTGGCAGCAGCACTGCTGTTCCTCAGAGAAATTAAAACAATGTGACGTAGAGAGAAAAAGCCGAGAAACTGAGGCCAAAGTCAAATTTATTTTATATCTGCCTGCAAAAAGACTACTTTCCAGGAGATGTTTTTGCTTCTGCGCAAAATGAAGGCAAGCATTTGGATTGATCACAGCTACCATAATGAGATGAGAATATGAAAAGCACAAGCCATCTAAAATTGGAATGAGAAATTTCATATCAGAAATAGCAACAAGTTATAACTATAACATCTTTTAAATTGTCTGTGATAAAGAAAGTATCCATCTCTCTCCAGAGGTCAGATTGCAGTTTCTTTATTCCAAGTTTTAAAAATATACAACTTACAGTCTATTTTAAGTTTTGTTTCCAAAAAAGTAATCTTGAATGTAATTTCCTTGGTTTCTTACAAACATATGCTCTACCTGGATAAGGATAACCATGAATTCCTAGGGAGGGCAAAGAACTGTTGGCATCTGAAAACTCAACATCTCTCATCACATGATACTGTCATTTTCTCTTCAAAGGTCACCCAATTAAGATAGACAACACGGTGAAAGACAAAAAAGGCTGTGTGTGTATACATCACAACACTGTCAACCCATTTATTCTCTAGGGGAATTATAAATTCCTTCTGTAATAGATTATATGGAAACAAATGTATTGAGTGACTCATGGTAAGTAACTGGAATTTAATGGATTTGTATCGAACTTTTTCTCACTGATGTAGCTCTTAAATTAGTTCACATTTCATTTAACATTAATGCCTGACAAACTGGATATTTGTCAGAAACAATGACATAATCTCCATTCCTAGTTGTTTCAAAGGAATCTTCAGACTTGCTGATAAATGTTGACTGTTGTTTGAAGCAACAACAAGAGATGATTATTGATTTAAATCTTTATGATTTGTATCTATTTGAAATTCCTGTGTGCCATTCTCTACTGAGGATTCACACTCTCGACTGGGCAGGATGAATACTGAATGAGGCAATGGTTTAGTTTACACGTATGAATTCAGGAGACAAAGCTCTCGAAGAGGCTGTCTCCAAATGTTTTGCATGTTTCCATCCTTTCATACTCAGGTATCCTAGTTATTATATGACTACAAGCGACACAAAACTCTTATGGGAGTTTGTAACTCAATATTCATGCTTCACAATGATCATGTTCTTTGGGAAGCTAATCAGTTCCTCCACAATGCTCAGTCAACATTGATACCTCTATGTTTCAAGATGGTGCTCCACTCCTTCAGTGGTAAGGTCCCCTTCATGATTTGTCAAAAATGTTTCCACACTGTTTATCACAATCGTTTCTCTGTAAGGTTAATTGACCTCTCACTTCACACTTATTATAGTGGCCTCATCTTCATTTATAATTTTAAACACATCTCAGTTTCAAGTTAGGAATGTCTTGATGCCTGTAACCCCTTGGTCATCCCAAATATGCAGCTTGCTATTAATTTCTACAGCTAGATTCTTCCTGTCACACAAAAAGGAAAAGCACATGGTTATGATATTAAGTCACTTTGTTGTATTTGTTGTTTCCAGGGAAGGACAGTCTGCAAAAGTCATTGTGAAAGAGGAGGTATTTGAGGCAATGAATAGGCCAAAAATTTAAGAGGATTTTTTTGGAACTGAGTTTTATGTTGCCAAATCACCAGGACAGTGGATCTATGGATGCCAAAAGAAGTAACATGGAAATTATGGGAACATTGGGCTTAATTTTTTGGCTCTTCTTAGACACAAGTATTTTGCCCAAGGATGCGAGAATTGTAAATGTTACACATCTGACTGTTAGTATGCGAAGTTAAACTTCGCAACTGTAAACCAATCAGTTTAACCACTGTCGCAAGAGAGCTTTTATAAATTTTGGGACAAAGTTAAAAGGCATTGGACAAACATGCATTAACTAAGATTAGCCAGACAGGCTTGTTAAGGGAAAGTCACAGCCAACTAGCTTAATCAAATTTTTCATTACAAAACAAAGGTGGTTGACTGGGGCAATTAGGTTGATGTGACAGATAGCATCTGCCAAGACATGTTTGGTAAAGTACCACACAACAGGCAAAGATCATGAAACAGTGGCAGCATGCAAATGTATTTGAGTCAATAACAGGAAATGAGTGGCAATGAAGGGATTAATCATGAAGATTCATAGGGGTCAGCATCACTGCTTTTCTTTATTTACATTAAAGATCGAAATATGTGAATGCAATGCCTAATTTCAAATTTTGCACATGGCAAAAACTTGGAAGCTCTGAACTGCGAGGTCAAAGACAGAGTGTTAGCATTTGGGCAGATGAAATTCAATGCAGAGAAATTGAGAGTGATACAATTTTACAGAAAGAACAAGTAAAGACAATGCAAAATAAAGAAAACAATTCTGAAGGGGATGCAGGAATAGTGGAATCTATATATATATATTATATATAAGTCAAAGATATTGAAGCTGTTTGAGACATCAGTTAATAAGGTGTGTGGGATTATGGGCTTTCCAGGTATGTGAAAGCATTGGAGACTGTGTACAGATTTACAAGAATGGTCCTGGAAAAGAGATACTTCAGTTATAAGGATATTTTCAGCTATATAGATCCCTAGAACTATTCTCTTTGAAGAAAAGGACACAGAGTTGAGATTTGAAAGCTCAAAATCATGAAAGCTTTGGAATAGATAGAGCAAAACTATTTGCAGGGGAGGATGAGCTGAAAACCAAAGGAAACTGATCTAGATATTTTCTAATCAACCCATTCAGGCATGTTATTAAACAGTTCTGGAGCCAGTGGGTCTGCACCACAGGCCTCTTAGCCCAAATCCATGGACAACACGAGAAGAAGATCCCAAAAACCCTGATTGAAGGTGGGGGGAAAGGAGTGAAATGACAAATGGGAACAGAGCCCAAAGAGAGAGAGGAGAACAGTTGGACAGACAAAGGAGTTGGTAATGATCTGGCGAGGAGAGGGAATAACTGTGAATGAAAACTGTTAGATGCTAACAATAGTTAGTGAAAAATGGTAGACTATTTGGTAACAAGGCCTGGTGTGTGGGGTACGGGGCCAGGACAGAGGATAGTTCAGGTCCTAATATTATTGAACTCGATATTGAGTCCGGAGGGCTGCAGGGTCCCCAACCGGAAAATTCGGCGTTGTTCTTCCTGCTTGCGCTGAGCTTCGTTGGAACACTGCAGCAAGCCAGAGACAGAGAAGTTAGCCAGGGAACAGGGTTGTGTGTTAAAGTGGCAGGCAACTGGAAGCTCAGGACCCTTTTGTGGGCAGAACATAGATGTTTTGTGAAGTGGTCACCCAATCTATGCTTTGTCTTCCCAATGTAGAGGCGACCACGTTGTAAGCAGTGAATGCAGTAGACTAGATTGTATAAAAATCTTGCTTCACCTGGAAGATATATTTTGGGCCCTTGGATACTGGGGAGGGAGGAGGTAAATGGGCAGGTGTTACCCCTTCGACAGTTGCAGGAGTAGGAGCCGTGAGGCTGTGGGATGTGTTGAGAGTAAAGGAAGAGTGGACCATGGTGTCCAGGAGGTAATGGTCCCTGTGGAAGGCAGACAAAGAATGGGAGGGGAATTAGTTGCAGAGGCTAAATTGCACCTCAACTGGAGTGAAGTCAAAAAATTGTTTCTGCAAGCACTGCAAATCCATTGCTGGAAATTTCTACCATTTCTTCAATTCACCAAAAAGGAAATCATCAGATTCATTTTAAACTTTCATTTTGAGACACTCAAGAGAACAGTGAATTATTGGAACAAAAACAGAAATTGCTGGAAAAGCTCAGCTGGTCTGGCAGCATCTGTGGAGAGAAATCAGAGTCAACATTTGACAGAAATTGCTGGAAAAGCTCAGCTGGTCTGGCAGCATCTGTGGAGAGAAATCAGAGTCAACATTTGGCGTCCCGCGGCGTTGCCTCAGAACTGGACCCGAAATGTTAACTCTGATTTCTCTCCACAGATGCTGCCAGACCTGCTGAGCTTTCCCAGCAATTTCTATTTCTGATACTGATTTCCTGCATCCAGTTCTTTTCTTTTCTTTTACAGATCAAAGTACTTATTTTCCTGTGCGAAGGGAGCTCTTCAATCCTAAATTTAACAGGTACAAAGTACATGCTCAATGCATCCCAAATGTATTGTTCTATCCACCATATTGGTAAAGAATAAACATGCCACATCTAAGCCTGAAATAGATCAACATGCAAATTAGGGGCCTATTACACATTTGATCAAAGATCCATTTCAGGCTGACAAAAATGCCTGTATTCAAGAAAAGTAGTCCAACGTTTATCCTAAATGATGGTCCTGAAAAAAGACTATTTCATGTGATAACCAACAATGGCAGTATTTTAAAACAACAATATCTGTAGACAGAGCCAGGAGGAGGGTTCATCCTGACAGTTTTAACAACACATGCTGTTACCTTCTGCTGCCTCCTCCAACAAACCGATCGACTAACCTTGATTACATTGTAATACCTTTCATCTCCTGATGGTGGCAGAGTTTTCAGCACTGTTGCCTCACAGAACTGACGACCTGAGCTTGATGTGAGCCTTGGATGCCTGACTGCGTGGAGCTTGCACATGCTCCCCATGTCTGTGTGGGTTTCCTTCGGCTCCAGTTTCCTCCCACAGTCCAAAATGTGCACATTAGGTGGTTTAGCCATGCTAATCTGCCTCATAGGGTCCAAAGTCTCCTCCATCCACGGATGTGCAGATGCAGTAGGTTAGCTATGATAGATGTGGGGTTACAGGGATGCGGTGTTCGTTGACATACTGTTCAGAGGGTTGGCACAGACCTGATGGGCCAAATGGCTTCAGTCAGCACTGTAGGGCTTCAATGGATTTACTGGGCTCCTTGAAGTAAAAGAACAGTGCAGTGATTTTGAAATTAATTGCAATGGCAAATTGCTGACCTTGATTACTTGTGACCGAAGCAGCCCTCTCCCTTCATAGCTGTCACAATCATTTACTTGATATGGTTACTGTCATCAGAGCTGTTCAATCTTGCATCCAACTTTGCTGCAAAACTGTCTGTAACATTCTGCAGCTGGTCAGTTCCAAGAAAATGAAGACCCACTATTGGATGTACCCCAGGCCTTATCGATCAGGCACTAGACCATATCTATACAGCCTCAGTTTATGAATGTGCATGTCCTGTTCCATTCTACCCTGTTCATTTTATCAATTAAGCTATATCTTTAATGATATTATCTTTGCTAAAAATGAGTGATTGTAGCCAAGCCAAAGTGCAGAAGGGAGATAGAGGGCTTTGTGAAATGGTGCAATGAAAACAATCTGTCTTTCAACATTGACAAAACTAAAGAACTGATTATTGATTTTGGAAAGAAAGGTTGAGAACACGCTCCCATGTACATCAACAGAACTTAGGTTGAGAGGGTGAAGAGCATCACGTTCTTCAGACCCAAAATAGCCATAACCTTTCCTGGACTTCTCTTCTAAATGCAACAGTCAAGAAGGCACAACAACACTTCTTCTTCCTCAGGCAGCTCAGGAAATTTGGCACGTACATAAGGTCCCTCACCAACTTCTACCAATGCACTAATGAAAGCATACTGTCCAGGTGTATAACTGCCTGGTAAGGCAAATGCTCTGCTCAGGACTGTAAGAAACTATGGAAGGTGATGTGCACAGCCCAGACCATCATGGAAGACAACATTCCATCCACGGACTCCATTTACATGGCTCGCTGCCACAGAAAGGCAGCCAACATCATCAAAGACCCATCACATCCTGGTGTTGATCTCCTACAACCTCCTCGATCAGGCATTAGATACAGAAGCCTGAACACACGTAACAGTAGGTTCAACAACAGCTTCTTTGCAGTCATTATCAGACTGATGAATGAACTCTAGTCTCAAATCATGCTGATCTTGCGAACATTGATCTCGTCTAGTGCACACCCTGTGCAATGTAACCTGTATGCCTCTGTCCTTGTCTTTTTGATTTGTACATCCTCTGTTTACTATGATCTGCCTGTACTGGTCATAAACAAAGCTTTACACTGTATTTCAGTACACGTGACAATAAATCGATCAATCAATCAATTCACAATTGCTGCAGCAGTTCAAAATTGTCATTGGCTTCTCATCGGTTCTTGAAGAAGCGTAAGACAAACTAAGTCAACATGCATCTGCTCGAAATTCAAAAAGAGAGACCTTCGGGTGTAGTTTCATTGCTCCTTGTAAGTGGAGTGGCAAGTATACAAGGTGGTGACAACGTGTTTGATACATTTGTCTTCAGTGGTCAGTGCATTGAATATTGGAGTTGGGAACGAACAAGATAGTGATTCAGCTGCTTTTGGAATACTACCTTAAATTCTGATCTCCCTGCTATTGGAAAGATGTTGTTAAACTTGAAAGGGTGCAGAAAAGATTTACAAGGGTATTGCCACAGTTGGTGCATTTGAGTTTTCAGGAGAGGCTGAATCGGCTGGGGCTATTTTCCTTGGAGTATTGGAGGCTGAGAGGTGACTTTATAGAAGTTTGTAAAATCACAAGGGACATGGAGAGGGTGAATAGCCAAAGTATTTTTCCTGGGGTAGGTGAGTCCAAAACTGGAGGGCATAGGTTTAAGGTGTAATGGGAAAGATATAAAATGGGCTTAAGGGGAAGCTTTTTTTTATGCAGAGGATGGTGCATGTATGGAATAAGCTGCCAGAGGAAGAGGAGGAGGCTGGTACAATTACATTTAAAAGGCATCTGGATGGGCATACGAATAGGAAGGGTTTAGATGGATATGGGCCAAATGCTGGCAAATGGAATTTGATCAAATTAGGATATCTGGTCGGCATGGACAAGATCGACTGAAGGGTCTGCTTCTGTACTCTGCAACTCAGACTCTGTGCATCTTGTTGTAAATGTTTCAACACATCTACATTAATAGGATGCAGAATACAATTATATTTTAATTAGCCAGTAAATCATTTCCACATTTAGAACAAATTCACTATGATGAACAGAAGTTTTTTCTGTTTTTTTCTCACTTTTGCCTTTGCTATTAAATTTAAAACCACTGAACTGTTCTTTTACTTCAAGGATCCCAAGAACGTTTAAATTTACTCTCAGGAGATAAAAGATGTCATCATGTAATTGATACTGACATAGAGTCATAAAGAAATTGAGTTCAGTTCAAAAGGTGCGTGCTTTAATGCAAGGGAAATATTGAGTTAAAGGCTTAGCAAAAATCCAACTCAATCAACTGTTAATTACCTTCATAGCCAATTAACCAAGAGATTAACTATATAATCTTATGTTCATATAAAAACTTAAAACTGGTTTCAAGCAGCAGTTGTTCTTCTCCCCACTGCATCAGGTGTTAACAAAGTGCTGTTATCTATTTCAAATATTCTATGCCAACAATTTCAGCTCACATACAGTTAGTTACTCAGCAAAATATAATGGGAAGGACAAATATATTTAATCCTCTATTCTGAAAATACCTTTAACAAACTGTCCTGAGCAATATTCTCACCAATTTGGATATTTCTAGTTTAGCTTGATTCTGATTTTGTACCTATTTGAATCTGATTTCAAGATGCCCACAGTAAAAAAAAAGTTCTATTATATGCCTTTGCAGATTATTTTTTAAAAATAGCTGTGATGTTGCAGATTTTTTTTGTACTCAGAGGAATTATATTTCAGTGAACCATGACTCATTTACAAATATTGTAAATTCCAATATGACCTTTTTTTGTGAACCAAGTCAAGGAAGTTGTACCTCTCAGTTTCTTCACAGATAAATCTACCCTCAATGACGTGTCATGTTGTGTCTTCAAATGATGTTTACAAAAGGACAGATATGGAATTGTACGCTTATACACAACATCACTGTTGCAGAGCTTAAAATAATGAAGTGAAGTACTTAAATAATTATTCAACTCCAGCTCTCTTATTGGGGAACACATTGTCATTTACTGGCCATGTACTTTTTCTTCTCTACTCTGAAAATGCAATTTTGAAAAGCAATGTTCTAATTTCTAATCATTATTTTTTGTAAGTAATTACAACTCACAGTGACCAGGATGAAGCACATCAAAATGGATTTTTCTCTCAATGGAAGATAACTATCCACATTGTGATGTTAAACATATTATTTATGTATATTTGAATCTAATTTATCATAGAATTTGGATTTAAGTGAGTGATATGGCTTTTGTCTGTGGGTATGATAGGTTTAAGGATTACGTTATAAGTATTTCTGTGGACATGGTGATTCCTTTGAAAAATGGTATGAGAGATAGAGTTTATTTTGTGAAAATGGATAATATCTTCACTTGTAAATATTTTATTAGTGAACAAAATAAACAGCGATGTACTGGGCTTTCAGTTTAGAAGGTCAGAGACTTTTTTTTCTCTCCTTTTGATTAGGGTGTCATGCATCCAAGCTTGGATAAATCCTTCTATGTTTCAGTTTTGCGCTAGTCCTAGTGGAAGCTAGAAGTGTAAAACAGTCACTCCTGATGATAGGAAAGGAGCTGGTTTAAAACCGGGAAGAAATATGTTACTTCAGAGTGACCAGTTCAGTTTGAATATACCACATCAGATGTTTGGTTATGGTATTGGGGTTCTTTCATGCTAAGAAAAAATTAGTTTGATTGTATGAAGAGGCTATCAGATTTTTCAGACAGGAAGTTGTAGCCACAGTTAAATGTGATCTACAGGTATACAAAAAAAACAAGAATTCTTTCTGGTGTGAATGCAAGAACAGTGTCCTTTTGCAGTCAATGGGACAGTAATTTACCAAGTGTTTTTCAGTCCCTTAAGTTATAATATATGTAATTGACTTGATTTATTCTCTGTTACCTTCAATTCTTATGCCTAATAGGCTTCTTAAAACTGAACCTGCATCATTGCGTGTTTGCGTCTCTGTGAAAGAACACCTCGTTAAAACCAAAAGTAAAGATCCATCAGGTCAGGTTCCAGTCTGCAATCTGATTTATCCGCTAATAAAGTCAGCTGGGCTGATAACGACATTTTGTGGGCTTGTCAGCAGTTATTTGCACTAATCTCCGGCACTGTAGCCTCTGCGAGGGACACATGGTGCCTAATGAACACAACAAGAAATTACATGGTACTTGAAGCAATTTGGCAGATAACTTGTTCCAGACAGGCAGTGTTCAAGAAAGGAATTGTAATACAGTAAAGATCAATTAGATTTAATTGATAGGGAGAAAGCAAGATAAAAGTTATGAAATGCAAATGAGATTGAGAGTGAGAGAGGCATATGAAATATACAAATTTATAAATATATTCTTTTACTAATCGTTGTATTTATTTTCTACTGACAGGCTGCGTTAGTAACTTTAAATTTTCAGGACTAGAGAAGCGATACATCATTAAATTATCATCTTTTCTGCCATTTCTCAGATGTGTCAAGCCAACTTACCTAGCACTTTTCATAAAGGACGTGTGATAATATCTCTAGTCTGTCATGGCAGTGATTTTAATGACACATCTACCAGCTCGGGATTTAAACCCATACCCTCTGGAGAAGCAGGATGTTTCTGTGAATGCTGAATTTCCACATGAATTGGCAATGCGCAGTTGCCAGAGGCTCTCTCAGATTAACCATGCTGAGTGGTCTTCCCTTTATTGGTCAAGCAAAATCCAGGTGAATGGCATTTCTTGTCATAGTTACATCACATAATCTGAACAAGCAGTGCCATTTCAATACTGTCTGCCATCTTGAAGGAAATGCTTCTATGTTTAATGATGTTCACTCACAATTTGCATTTCATTTACTTTGATGAATCACATTTAGTAACAATGACAATTTCCTTCACATTCATAACCAAGCTGATGGTAAAGACAGACTTAGCCAGTTCCAGAGAGGATGAGACAGTAAATATCCATGAAACATAATTGGCCAATTTATGTACATTAAGGACAGTAGGTTGAATGTGCAACTTTTCTGTCTTTGGGCACATCATTATCCTTGCATGCTGCATCCTGACAGTGAAACACATAGGTTTGCAGTGTTTTATTTGCAGCTGCCAAATCACCTTATAAACCCACCCAAATCCGAGCCAACATAAAAAGCATGTGACACATAGTTAATAATGAAGCAATTAAGTTTCTGATTTATATGTATCTAAATTGCCACGTCATGGTTAAAATTTCAAAACTTTCATGCATGAAGTCATACAGCATTTTTTCTGTTCAACTCGTCACACCTCCTATCTTAAAATAAGTGCCAATCCCAAAATTTGGATGCACAAGTTGTAAACGGACACAATCTAAGACTTGAGGTTTTTATTAAGACAAACGTAATTGATGCAGTTGGTTAGAATGTACCTCTCTAATTTAATGTTTGTGAAAAAAACTTTAATTTGTTTTCCTCACTCAGACTGATTGAATCTTAACAAGATTTTCAATTTGACCAATCAACCTGCCAAATTCATTAACCTAGAATTAGGATTTATCTGACAGACTGATGATCTTCACTGTCACAGGACCCTGGGAGGAACCACATTCTGGAAAGACATTCTGTCTACATCAGTCCTATAATGACATGCTGGTCACACCTTCTCTTTACTAGAGCCTGGAAGTACTGACAACTCATCAATAATCCATCCTTTGTTCCTTTCGTGCAGTCATACAACAATATACAGACTGAATTACACGGGTGCAATTCACATTGATGCTTGATTTCACAGGAATGGCTGCATGCTCCACTTGAAAGCAATTTAATCCTTTTGGATTAAAGGAACATAGAAGTAATACCAATATTAGATGCAGGTCTACAATGTGCAAAGCAATTAGAAACCTTCAAATTCACAGAAGCTAGCAGAGATGGAAGCTTAGAAATCTTGAGGAATTGAGAAGTGTTAAATATTGACTAAACAGGATAATATTAAAAATTTGAATGCAAATACTTCATAAATCTTAAGTCTTCTAAATATTGTGTTTTCATTGCATGCAGCAATATTGGCAAAGTTTTTCTTTATTACCCATTTCTAATTGGGAACATGGTGGTGAGCTGGTTTCGTGAACTGCTGTGGTTACATGTGGTGTAGGTACTGTTCCAGGATATTGATCCACAAGACAGGGAAAATACAGAAATATTTCCAAGTCACTATGCTGCACGATTTAAGGAAGAATTGATATATAGCAGTGATCTCATGAATCTGCTTCCCTTATTTTTCTGTGCAGTGGAGGTATCTCGTTGAAAGAGCCTGGGCAGGATGCATCTTGTAAATGGTACAAACTGCAACAATGAATTGCCTGAGGTGAAAACAGTGATTGCCTCAGGCAACAGATAGGATGCTAATCAAAAAGGCTGCCTTGTTTTGATGATTTGTCTTCTAATTTATTCATTTCTTATATGTGGGCATCGCGAGTGAGGGAGCATATCTCATCCATCCCAAATTGCCTCTAAGAAGGTGATACGAATCTGCCTTCATGAAACTTGCTGTGTACGTACATTCATTCACAGTGCTGTTAGAAAGTGTGTTCCAGTTTTTTTGTTCCTACACTTCAAACGGGTCAATGGTATAATTTCAAGACAGGGTGGTCTGTGACTAGGAAGGCAACCTGCTGCAGCCAGATGGCTTCTGGGGCACTTGGCCTAGAATTGGCCATTTGAACTGAATGATGGGATTTCAGTGAAGTTAGGTAAGAATTTGTCAAATGTACTCTCTACAGAACACAGACATGATGCAGACTTGATTAGGCCACAACACAACTGTGTTAATGAGAGTGACTTAACTTAAGTGAATTTGAATGGACACGAACGATACATGGTATCACGAGAGCCAATGGGCACATTTGCATTTCAAGCGTTGCCCTGGTCTTTGTCACCTACGCCATGAACAGAAGAAGGAATGAAAACAATTGAAGACACGACTGTGATTCCTTGAATGGAATATCAAGACTAGGTGAACTTTCTGGAAACATGCTGGAAAAACCCTGTATTTGGCCTTGGGAAAGCAGCAGAAACTCCACAAGCAGAGATGTTACACCTGAGGTGTAAGGTCATCTTGTCTTCTGCAAAGGAACTCAGGCAGAGCAAGGGAGAGAGGATATTGATCTTGCAAGCTGCACGAACCCATCCCAAGGTTAAGTCTACATGGGAAGTATATGTGGCAAGTACGTCTGGGGAGTCTTCGGCAGATAGAGATTACACTTTAATTAAATGCCGAGTAATTTACATATTTTAACTAGTTGCTTCACAAAAGTTGCAACTGTTTTCCTAGTTATCCAACTTGTATCAGTTTCTCATCTCAATGCTACAGGGTACCTGGATAAATGTTTTTAAGTGACATATATGTTGATGTGTTTGCCATGGTCTGCACAGCTCAAGGTGGTGTTCATGTGCATCAGCTGCTATTGTCCTTTTAGTTGTTACGCGTTGCGGTTTGTTCTGTACTAACAAAGAAGGTTTAGTAAGTTCTGGAAGTATTGATCTTTTTGACTTGGATTACAGTCATCAGACCAGTCACACTTCTGACTTGCAACATGTAGCACTGGGGAATTAAGAGGTAAGCTGCATGCTGCACAATTCTCAGCTCTGGCTTCCATTTATTGACACATTATTTATATGCCTTCCTTAATTGACTTGTTGGTCACTGGGAACCAAGGGGGCCAAAATACCTATCAAAGGGGAGAAAAATGTATCTTTTTTGAACATAGGGTGACTGTCTGACACTTGTGTGATGAAATGTTTCGTCTTGCTGTCCTTCTGGACACAGAATGCTTTCTTCTCTCAGCATTGATCATTGTGCAATCACCAACATTCATTCTTAGTACGAACGGTATGATGGGGGAGACATCATTGTCAGGCGGCTGAAAATAGAGCAGTGCCTTGATGAACACCTGCACATTATAATTAACCTTGAGCAACCAAGTTCCTTCATATAAGCCACAATTCAAATCATTGAAGATCTTGCTCCGTAAATGTAATTGATTTTAATTGTATTTAAACTTGGTTACATATGAATATACAAGTTCGGAACAGGATTTAACCAATAAAACCACAGTGGTCCCTAGTTCTGGAGTCATGTTCTTTTCTTTGTTCTAGAATCTTCCACAAATGAAAAATCTTTTCCAATTACAACCTGTTAAAACACGGCTACAATCTGCCTGCTCTAGATATCAGTTTAGTAAACTTTCTCTGAGCTGCGTTATTCTACTGGACCTTCTCTGAAATGTTCAGACTTACAGACAATCTCCATTACCTTACCTCCTATTTGTAGAATTACCCTGGCTGCCACTGCTGGCACCTCACAGTATACATCAGCTCTGCAATCAGGTAGTACACTGAAAGACTTGCTTAAGGTGATTACTGCTACCAATCCTCCCCTGTCTCACGTCTGTTTAATTATTAGTGGTAGAGGATGGCCCACTGGCAAGCCAAAACAGAAGAGGCACTTGCTTTAGTTAACAAGATGGTTTGACAGCAATAAGTACAAGCCACATTACTACAAGGTGTAATGAACAAAGTTCTGCACCCGACAAGCTGGCAAATGTAGAAATAAACTGCCTCCAATCAAAGGCAGTGTGATTGGGGGGAGCTAATGCAACATAAAATTCTTCAGGAAAACTTAACTGAAACACTATGATTTCCCAATATGCAAAGTGAAACATTGGACCCAACCTTCTGATTAACTGTAATAAACTTCTTTAAGTTCCTGAATTAGGAGTTCATACTGTATGCAAAATAATTTAATGAAGAACTGTTACTATTTAGTTGTTGAGATAATAATTTATTGTCAAACTAAAAGAGGCAAATCAACATATTGCACACTGCTTTATACCAGAAACATTACATTTTTCCTGCAAAAGGAACCACCATCTGGCCTCCAAAAAGGTCTGTAATTTACTTATGCACTTTTATATTGCTACAGGATAATGGCAGCTGTGCAGAATATTGTTTTTGCATTTGAAAACAAAGTATTTAAACATCTGTTGAAATTATTGAAAACATTTATTGTTTGAAAGTATAATTAAAATCTAGAGTCTGCAAAGTTTCATAACAAATGTATAATTATGAAATGAAGTTATCGTAAGTATCAGGCACATTAAGTAATTACTTAGATGCTACAACCATCTATAATTTCCTATTTATCAAGCAAACAATGTGCTTTAAGAGACTGAGCAAACACTTCATCTGACAGGTATCAAGGGAACTTAATGTGAGTTAAATATTCAATCTAATGTTACTTTTTATTCAATTACAATTAGATCTTGTGCCGCAGTTTCTATGGTAGATTGGTAGTTTTAGAATTGCTGGACTGAAATGCAACTATAAGTAATCTTATACCCTTGTAAGGGCATAAATTTTACAAATTGAGTTTTCCCAAAATCAATTTATTATTTTCATCAATAACTTCAGATAAACAAGTCAAAAAGATTACCTGGAAATTGCTGGCTAAAAAGCTTTGCACAGGAACTTGAAATAGTTTGTGTGGCTCAGCGGCAATACTCTTCCCACTTGAGTAAGAAATCATGCATTCAAGACCAACTGCAGAGATATGAACATGAATTTCAGGTGATACTTCAGAGCGCCACCATCAGAGAATGAGAATGCACCATCATTTGGATGAGATATTGATCTAAGGGATTCCCAAGTGGTTATAAATATTCATCTCCCATAACAGCATTTTAGACAAGAACAGGGAGTTTCTCCCAAGTGTTCTGTACAATACTTATTCCCCAAAATAACAACAGGAAAACAATTTGGTCATTTATACATTTCTTCCTGTGAACTTCTGTGCTTTGTGTCCAATCGTGACTGCACTTCAAAATTGCTCAATTCACTGTTATGGGGCATCCTAAGGTCACAAAAGTCACAAAATGATTGCACATCGTTCAATCTTATCTAATTTTGTAACCCAGAAATATGCAACAACTATAAAAATAATATAATGTTATTTCCTCTTCAACATTAGACAATTGATCTGTATTTTCAACAGTTGAAATGGGGTGATTAAGAGTAACAGTATGAACGTTTCCTTTCTCTACAGAAGCACATTTTTCTTTGGGTGCAGTTTGATAGATGTTGGCTATCCTCTATGACATTACCACATTTTGACACTTGGATTGCTGACAAATAATTCAGGAGTGTTTGGGAATGGGACGGAGAGGTGATGGCATTCACATTTAAGTCTATGTTCATCTAATCTTCACTGGGCTGTCCATTTCAGCAGTATGAGCTGATCAGTAGGAAGACGTTTCATAGATGATATTCCTCTTGCAAATATTAATCCCGAAGTTGGCTCCATAACCTTGAATTTTCCCAACGCAATACTAAATTATTTAATCTCAAAACATGAAAAGAAAATTACTCCACAAACAATTGCAATACTGAAGACCTACTATGGTGCTGGAGTTATCGTTTTCGGATAAGACTTTACACAAGACGCCTATCCAGAAAGGATCGCTGTAAAACAAAATGCATTTTCTGATTCAAAATAGAATAAGGGTAGCTTTCTATTCTTTCCTGGCCAAGCAGAATTCTTTCAACTGTCAAACCGGTACAATTTTCAACTCATTTGAAGTGAATGGGCATTCTGTTCCAAAAACAAAATTCTGTCCAACCTGTAAAGTTAACAATTATCCACAAAATGTCTCCTCATTACAATGCTTTCAAAAGGTGTCGTCTTTGAGTATGATGTCAATAACTTTAAGCAAGCTGGAACTTAATGTGAAATACAATTTTTTTGAGTCAAAAAAGCACAATGTACAAATGTTGGGTCCAGGAAAAGAAGTACAAACAGGATGAAAATGCAACAAAGAATTTCAAATCTGCATGAGGTATGGTTAATACCATCACTCAGACTTAATACATTTCCTGTTTAAATTGCATTTCCATACATCAGCTATGAATGTCAGCTGTGACTCCATTGTTGTCAGCTGTGGCACTGCAGGTTATACTTTCGCTTCTGACTCATAGGGTTCCAGTTCAAATTCCTTTCCAGTGTCTGAGTGAAAAATCAATGCTGACACTTCACTGAAGAACTGAGGGAGCTCTGCACTGTTGGAGATCCCATCTTTCAGATGAGATGTTAAACCAAGCCCCAACATTTGCCTGTCCAGATGGATGCAAATGAACACATGGAACTATTTTGATGAAGTTTGAGGAAAATATTCCCAGTGGTCTGGGCAATAAGTTTCCCTTAAACAATATAATTAAAAATTATCTTATCATGATTACCCAAGTTAACCATGTTCATAATGATATGTTGATGGAATATGGATGTTAGTCTGTGACCTCATTACAACCAAAATAGGCAAAGAAACCAGATGCACTGAGTATTGAATTATCTGATGAAGTATTGGTCACAATGTGCAAGTCACCCTGATATTTATGCTTTGAATATTTCTTTTTGCAAATGGTGCCAGGATATCTAAGCATGGCTGACTTACAAACAACACCAAGTAAATGTTTAATATTACAAAAGCATAAGTGTTCTTTTAAAATAAATGACATACAAGTTTATAATCTAGGTTTATTTAACTTAACTGTTAGAAGTAAATGTAAGTTACGATAGAAAATGAATCACTTCATCAGAATAATGTACTGCTACTTGTGTATGACGATGTAAAATAACAGTCAGAGTGCTGCCCATGTTTTGAAGCAGTGCCCAGTGGCAACTTGTTGACAATGGCCATCAAAGGTGTTGCAGTTTTTAGACTGGATGCTTGCTGTAATTGAACTTCTACAAGGCATCTGGAGTGTTTGTGACAAGACTCAAAACTACAATGAGGTTTACAAACAATCAGATTGCGTACTCACTGAGACATGAAGGATTAGATTTTTGAATTCTTGGGGTGAGTGAGAAATAGTTAGGCACAATTTCCTAATTGTGGACTGGAGATGTTCTCGAATTCTAACTGCTTCTTGGACAGTTTCAAACCCTTCATGAGTTTAACAAGGAGAGACAGCAAAGATGGGATTCTCAAAATGAATTCCAATAAACTTGAACAGGCTGGCCGAGATTATTGCCCAACCATCAGGTCAACATGGACACACCAGGAATTCCTCACATACAAATAAAACTGTTTGTCTATGGATCAAGTTGCAGTAGTTTATTTCCAGCTCAGTCAGGGAATTACTGTTTAAAAACAGGATTGCATGACCGATGCAGATCAGGCATGCAGATACGACCTCAAATTTGTCTGAGCTTTGAATTCCTGCTGGTACTCTAAAACTCCAGTCCACACAGTCTTCATCAGGAAAAGTAAAACAAGAATTATACATTGGATAGCTATCATGCACAGAAAGAAAAATGAAAGATTGGGAAATAAATGGGATTAGGAACGTGAGAAAAAAGGGATAGGAAAATAAAAATAAGGTAGAATATCTGTTGGAATGAGGCTTTAAATTTTCAAAAAATTAGCTCTCCTAACAAAGACATTGTTTGGCAAATCATGATCATAAATAAAAAAAAACTTTCTCCTGAAGTTATTATCCTTAACTTTTCTGCTGTGTATAGGGAAAATTAGTGGCAATAATCACAATTTTTAACCATTATATTGATTTCAGTACTGAGACTTGACATGGTTTACAGATGGGTAGAATAACTGTTAAAGCAAACCCTGGATTACATTGCTTAAATTTACATATCAGAAGTGGCTCGATATTCCATTGTAGTTGTGGTGCTCACACCTTATCATTAACCCTGGCACAAAATCAATGCTTTCTGTTCTTCCATCTTGCTTAGTCTCTGACCACTTCCTTGTATTCCTCACAATTCTTATTAGTCCTCTTGTAACTCTATATGCTGTTATTTGAGATGGAAAAGCAATCTCAAACCTGTTTAGACTGCACTTTCAAATTCCTAAATGTGCAGCTATTTGCTCTTCATTCACCATGATATTTTTCATATATTCTTGTCCCCAGCAAGTCATCATTGTCTTTCTTTCAAGTTATTCTTGACTCTGCCCTCCACTTTCTGGTCAAGAAATACAGACTAGAGAATGTATGGTTCACATTTGATTAAACCACCAAAACCAGCTGACCTACATGATTCCTGGTGCTTCAATTTAAAATTTTGTCAATTGGGTTTAAAATTCCTCTGGTCTCTGTAACTTTCTGCAATATTAGAGCTGCCTCCAAAGTCTCCTAATCCTCTATGCTTGCAGCTAGTACAGTCTTCTATCTTTGAACATTATTTTGTAAGACTTTGATAAAATTACAAATTTTAAGGGCTCTATGTTGATCTGAAGCAACATTTTAGAGCTTTATTTTCTTCTTTATAGGTCATCCAGTTCGAATTTATGTCTGTCGAGTGAGACCATTAACGTTAAACACAGACTGAGAACAGGGAAATGTCTATGACTGTAAGAATTATTTTTCTTCTTGATCGACTAATGACCATAAGAGTCCCCAGCTGTCTCAGAAACATAAAGCCTCAAAGAGATAAGCATGCTTGAACTCAGCATGGCTTTTTTGAAATCTTGGTATTTGATAAGGAAAATACTCTCTTTGACTTTAACTTAGGTCCTTCACCTATTAACCATATCCACTGTGCAAGAACATCTATTCATCACGAAAATATCTTGCTAGGAATCACACCTAACATTTCTTCTTAATTGCCTTGGTATCCAGAGGGAAAAATAGATAAGCAATGTTTATGTGCAATAATTGTAACGGCTTTTCGATTGATTAGAGGATATAACATTATTTGCATTCCTGCAATCTGTATCAAAAAGGATCTATAATTTATTCAAAATGGAATAATTTTCCTGAGGCATGGGAAATGAGAGATGGACATATATCTAAGTTTACATAAATCTAGTTAGCGGTCTGGTGACACCAGGTAACCCTCGCGTTTGGTAAATAAAAAAAGGATTTATTTGCGATGTCTGCTAATATAGAATTGGTCTTTTTTTAAACATAGAATCAGTGTCCGAATGAGGGATAAAAGTTGAAATGTCAGAATCTCCCTTAAGATAGATCTACTGGTATAATTCAGTGGTGTAGTTCCCCTGTAACAAAATTTGACATGACATCACTTGAGAGTCAACACAAGGAAGACATCACCTGTGTTGTCAGTGCTCAAGGAAACTCAAATCGTGACAGATGACAAACATCCATGAAATCCTTACTGCTTTTTGTTAAGCATCTATAAACATGTTGCTTTATAAATTTGACTTTATTCAAAAATATTTGTGCCTCATTAGGTTGTGCAATATTAAGGACCCCATTGTGATAACTTAAGAACTTAGAATGTAGATAATTGGATGTAGGGGATTTAAATGCACCCGTAGCAAACAAACTTCCAAGGAAGTGAACAATCACTTTAGATCCAGAATCATGACTTCAACAGCTGCAACAGCTACAAAAACAACTTCTAGCACCTGCAACATTTCAACGCATTTTTTTACTTTTCATGTGCCTTCCTTGCATCATTGAACTTTTAGAAAGAAGACAATGGAGATTTTCAATAATTACAAAGAGGACAATGAAACATGAAAACTGAGCATGAGATCCCATTATTACATGAACACCCACCAAATGAGGCAATGATTCTGAAGGAATTGAAATCACATGTATTTGGGATGAGAATCATGCAGTCTGGCATGAATACTCTTTACAGACAGACGGGTCATCTGTTGGCTCCTGATGGATGTAATAATTCCAAGTTAGTTAATATTAATCTGGCTTATTGTTATTCTGTAATAAACTGCACCTTTTATTATATATTGCATGTGCCTCTTCTTTTTAAACCTCAAGATGCCTTATTCTTTACCACTGATAATTAGACCACCACTGATTGTGTTTTCTTTACGCAGGGCCCAAAACGCCAGCTCGAGAATCTGTTTTATTCGTCGACATAATGAGTATGTGGGAAAGCTAATGTTACCACATTAAAATTGGAAGAGTCAATGTAAGGAGGATAGAACCACCTTGCAATGGACCTGAGAGTCAGCATGTCCCTGTAACATATTGCATTGATTGAAATCACCATTTTCAGTTGCAGGATTTGAGAAATGTCACAGTTGTATAAAACAAGGCCGCAAGCCATGGTTCTCACAATTATCAAGCAAGTTTCAAACATCTGCTTTCAGCCATCATTACACTGGAATAAACCAATCAGGAACTAACTAACTAAGCTGTGGGAGATTGTCCACATTCTAAACTCTGATAAGGGCTGGGGAATAGTTGGTCAAATCAATTCACTCAACAGTTGTTCCTAGTTGTGCCAGGCAGTTAACCATAAGCTGATTTCTATGAAATAATGCTGTTGGGTTGGATTAGTTTCAATAATTCTTGAAGATTCCTGGCCACAAAACACCAATTTTACAGCAACTTGCTTATATATATGAGGACACTTCCGACATTACTTTCTGTCTTATCAGGCATACTCACGTCCAGTCTCAGATCACATGAATCTATGTCACCTCTTTGAATGAAATCACAGAGTGTTACAGCTAACCATTGATGATGGTTTGACACCCTTCATTACTCCACTGTTTCAGGAACACGTTACGCACTTTGATTCTGCAATACGTGAATAATTATGCTTTTATACAATAATTACCTTTTCCTTTGATGGTAATTCAGTTCTCTTATGTCTATGTGCTTAATTGGCTATTTCATTTTTTTCATCATGGTTACTAGCACCAATTTGTGTCAGGGTCAACTTTTGCTGAAAGCTTTGCTTGATTTCGCATGCTTTCTGAGCATGCTGCAGTGCTGACCTTGGGGATGTACCCATTGAGAAGCACACATCACCATACTCTCTGTAAGCACGTCATACTAGGCCACATCCATTCAGCACTGAAAGTAATTTCATGCTGAGCTAATATATCTGTCATTCTGAGACTCATGCCTGTATCACGTTCTGATTATTTTGATCAATTACTTGTTAGTCCCAACCCTCTTCAATCATTGTAGAAGCTGAAATTCCTTTGCAACCTCTTGAGAAGCTCTCAGAATTTCATTTCATTTCTCCCTACTTTTAAACTCCACAAAACTCCCTGACTGTTCACTTTCCAATCAAAACACATAATGATACAAATGAGTTGATAATCAGGTGGAAACACCAAACTCACATTTGAACCAATTCAGAACTCGTGCTGCATACGTCCGAGCAGCACAGCTTCAAGAAAATCTTGCTCATAGTGTACTTAGAGGTTGATATCTAATATATTTGTTCAATTTATCACATCCAGTGGACTCAGTACTATGTATCAATGGTTATGATTCAAATGCAATCTCATTTCTAGCTGTCAAATCAGTTCAATCTTTTCATAGAATAAATTTTAATATTTTAAGCCCAGTTGCAATGATATTAGATCACAATCAGACTTTCGTGGCAGACTTACTATTTTTCCCTTATAGTGAGCATTGCACTTGTATATCTGTATTTCTGCTCCATGCTTCAGAGAGAAAAAAAACACAAAAATTAGGAAACAATTTAAATGCTTTACTAAAAACTCCATTGTTAAGCAGAGGGATGACAGAGCCAACGCTGTAAATTTACTAACTTAACAATTCTGAAAATGCTATCCAGCATTGTGGATCTTGTTAGATCTCAATTTTAAAATAAATTCAACCAATTAAAGAATTATTGATGGGATCACACAAGATGCTTCTTTTATTCACCATGTCTCCTTTTCAAGGTATATAGGCATTATTTTCTGTTAAAGATAAAACATTCAAACAGCTATCGGTTTATAAAATGGTGAGAGGTATAGGTAGAGTTAATGGGAGTCATGTTTTGCCGAGGATGGGGGATTTCAAGACAAGGGAGCACATTTTATGGTGAGAGGAGAGAGATTTTAAAAAAGACCTGAGGGACTTTTTTTTTACACAGAGGGTAGGTTGTGCCTGCAATGAACTTCCAGAGGAAGTGGTAGATGTGGGTATAATTATAATGTTTAAAATACATTTGGAGAAATACATGAATAGGGAAGGTTTGGAGGGATATAGGCCAGGAGTGGGCAGGCGAGGCTTGTTTAGTTTGGGATTATGGTCGGCATGGAATGGTTGGACCAAAGGGTCCATTTCTTTGCTGTCTCACGCTATGACGCTATTATTAACCAATTAAATGTTTCCTTCACATGCAATTGTTGTCTTTTCTTCTCAATTTAGCAAATGATTGTTTCTACAATATTCTTTTAAAAAGAAATGTAAAATCAAATAACTCTGCAATGCCTGTCCAACAAGAGTCATCAATCTGAAAGCTCTTTTTGTAGCTCATGAACATTAATTCAAACCAATTGTTATTTTCATTCTTTCATTATTTTGAACAATGTTCCTGTCTGTTTTATACTGTCTTGTGAAATCAACATTTGGTCCTGTATTCCTTTTCCTGTAATTCACGCCTCAAATTTTTTTTCAATTTGGTTTTCTTATTTAAACACTTGTTCATGCATTTATATCTTTAAAGTAAGCTGGCCAAAATTGTGTACCTCGTTGAAGATTTGACCTTAGCACTGATCTGTACATTAGTCTAACTTGTCCAGTGTTGTGAATCAGTGTTGTCCATCTGAACTTGATTTAGAACATAGAACATAGAACAGTACAGCACAGAACAGGCCCTTCAGCCCACAATGTTGTGCCGACCATTGATCCTCATGGATGCACCCTCAAATTTCTGTGACCATATGCATGTCCAGCAGTCTCTTAAATGACCCCAATGACCTTGCTTCCACAACTGCTGCTGGCAACGCATTCCATGCTCTCACAACTCTCTGCGTAAAGAACCTGCCTCTGACATCCCCTCTATACTTTCCACCAACCAGCTTAAAACTATGACCCCTCGTGCTAGCCATTTCTGCCCTGGGAAATAGTCTCTGGCTATCGACTCTATCTATGCCTCTCATTATCTTGTATACCTCAATTAGGTCCCCTCTCCTCCTCCTTTTCTCCAATGAAAAGAGACCGAGCTCAGTCAACCTCTCTTCATAAGATAAGCCCTCCAGTCCAGGCAGCATCCTGGTAAACCTCCTCTGAACCCTCTCCAAAGCATCCACATCTTTCCTATAATAGGGCGCCCAGAACTGGACGCAGTATTCCAAGTGCGGTCTAACCAAAGTTTTATAGAGCTGCAACAAGATCTCACGACTCTTAAACTCAATCCCCCTGTTAATGAAAGCCAAAACACCATATGCTTTCTTAACAACCCTGTCCACTTGGGTGGCCATTTTAAGGGATCTATGTATCTGCACACCAAGATCCCTCTGTTCCTCCACGCTGCCAAGAATCCTATCCTTAATCCTGTACTCAGCTTTCAAATTCGACCTTCCAAAATGCATCACCTCGCATTTATCCAGGTTGAACTCCATCTGCCACCTCTCAGCCCATCTCTGCATCCTGTCAATGTCCCGCTGCAGCCTACAACAGCCCTCTACACTGTCAACGACACCTCCGACCTTTGTGTCGTCTGCAAACTTGCTGACCCATCCTTCAATTCCCTCGTCCAAGTCATTAATAAAAATTACAAACAGTAGAGGCCCAAGGACAGAGCCCTGTGGAACCCCACTCACCACTGACTTCCAGGCAGAATATTTTCCTTCTACTACCACTCGCTGTCTTCTGTTGGCCAGCCAATTCTGTATCCAAGCAGCTAAGTTCCCCTGTATCCCATTCCTCCTGACCTTCTGAATGAGCCTTCCATGGGGAACCTTATCAAATGCCTTACTGAAGTCCATATACACCACATCCACAGCTTGACCCTCATCAACCTTACTAGTCACATCCTCAAAAAACTCGATAAGGTTTGTAAGGCATGACCTACCCCTCACAAAGCCGTGTTGACTGTATTTGATCAAGCCATGCTCTTCCAGATGGTCATAAATCTTATCCCTCAGAATTACATTATCAATGTCCAGATACTTTCAAAATATGATCAACATTAATTCCCACAGTCTTTTGTTCCCTTGATTCTGTCAAGTGAAACAATTAAGAATTACTTAACGTGATCATGATTAAACATGAACTATTGATGTTCAAATCCATCCATTTTAATTTTAATACCTGGGATTTTCATGGACTCAAATGGTTTCAAAAGAAAAAGTCACTAACTTAAGTTGACTACAACAATGAATAATTCACACAGTTAGCATCATGGAACTAATGTGGAATAAAAACAGTAATAATAGTTTAATTTTCTTTATCAAAAGTCACACAAGCCTACCAAATAAAGCATGAAGAAAACCTCATCTCCTATTTTGATTTGCATATTTCAAGTGTTAGAGATGAGAGGTATCGCCTCCAATTCTTCAACTATCTAGCATGGAAACAATAAACTCAGACATTGAAAGACATCAACCAGCTGTATTTCAAGGGGCTGCTTTTGACTGTGCTGAAGAAATAAATTTCTTACTGGAACCAACTCGAGAAGGCCTTTTGCAGCATCTCTGGAAGGGAATATACCTTGTAATAGAATTGATGAAAAAGAAACATCAGGACACAGAGAACTCAAAGGACAACTGAAATATTTACTATGGATGGTGATATGAGATGTAAAATTAAACAGAAGCAAAGAACTGTGGATGTTAGAAATTTGAAACAAAAACATAAATTGCTGGATGAACTCAGCATCTGCGGAAAGAGTGATCACTAGACTTGAAAATTTAAACTCTGCTTTCTCTTCACACATGTTGCCAGACCTGCTGAGTTTCTCCAGCAATTTCTTCATAAAATTAACAATTGTAGTAACAGGTTAAAACACTATGTCTCAAGGTCACCCTAAGGAATATGTTATTTATTCCTTTCATTTTCCCTTTGTGCCGTACACTATCCATTTTGAACTTGGTACCTTTGTGTGTATATAATTAATGCCACTTCTTTAGTGTTTTTCTCAGGGGAAGTAAACAATAGATTGACTCTTTTGCTCAACCTACAGAGCAATAGAAATAATGTGGCATTGAAGGAGGCCATTTGGCCTATCTTGTTCATGTTGCTCCAAGACACCCAGAATCCCTTCCTAATCGCATTTTCCCAAGGCTCTGCACCTTATAGCACTTAAGGTGCATATCCAGGTACTTTTTAAAAGAGTTTAAGATCACTGCCTCCACCATCAACTCAGGCAGACACCCACCATCCTCTGCATCAAAAAGCTTTTCCTCATGTCCCCTTTAATCCCTCTGCCACTTGACTTGAATCTATAACCCCTAGTGTCTGAACTTTCTGCCAAGGGAAACAGGTTCCTCCTGTTTAGTCTACCTCTATCCCTCACAATTTTGTTTACTTCAATCATACCACCCCTTCGCCATCACTGTTCCAAGGAAAATGACCCAACCTATCTAATCTCTTCTCCCAGCTAAAATCCTCCAAGCCTGTCAACATTCTCGAAAATTTGATCTGCATTCTCTCAATTTACCTTCTTTACAACCTCTTCTACCCCTACTGCTACCTTCAGGGACCTGTACTTGCAAGCCATGATCTCTCACTTTAATCACTCCTCTCGGTATATTCCATTTTATTATGTATTCCCTTTGTCAGTTTGACCTCCCTAAATGCATTGCTTCACACTTATCAGAGTTGAACTCCATCTACCACATTCCTGTTCACTCCACTATTCCATTGAAATCATTTTGGAGCTGACAGCTATTGTCTGCATGGTCAACTTTTGTGTCACCTGCAAATTTCCAAATTGTGCCTCCCATGTACAAGTTCAAATTGTTAATGTGTAAAATAAACAGCAGGCACCCCAAAACTGATTCCTGCGGAACACCATTTGAAACAGATTTCCATCTGCAGTGGAAGTCATCGATTATTATCCTTTATTTTCTGTTACTAAACCAATTTGGAATCCAATTTGACACATTAACCTGTATCCCATGGGCTTTTACTTTTTTGACCAGACTGCCATGTAGGGCTTTTTTCAAATGCCTTACTTCAATCCTTGTAGATATCATCCACCGCACTATTCTTATCAATCCTCCTTGTCACTTCCGAAAAGAATTCGATGAAATTCCTAAGATATGACTTCCCGAGAACAAAACCATGCTGACTGTTCCTGACAAGTAGATGCCTTTCTTAATGAGTTTATCTGATCTTTCAGGAGTGATTTTAACAACTTGCCCTCCACCAAAGTAAGATTAACTAGGCTATAATTGTTTGGCATTTCCTTTGTATACTTTTAAACAACAGAACCAAATTTGCATTCTTCCAGTCCTGTGGCACGTCACCTGTGTCTCATGAAGATTAGAAACTAACCCTCAGGCATCTGTTATTTCTTCCCTGATCTCTTTCAACATTCTAGGGGACAATCCATCAGGCCCTGGCGGCTTATCAACTTTTAAGAATTCCAACTCCTCTAATAATTCCTCTTTCATCAGGATTATTTTGTCCACTGTTTCACACTGCTCTTCTTGGATTACAATATCGACATTATCCATTTCCTTTGTAAATACAGAGGCAAACAATTCATTTAAAATTCTTTCCATATCCTCTGCATCTTCACACAAGTCCCCTTCTTCATCTCTGATAGGTCCCACTTTTTCTTAACTATCCTTTTGCTCTTCATATCCTTAGTTTCCTTGATTTTGTTTGCCAATATTTTCTCAATTACCTGATCCCTGTACTCTCTATACTCCTCAAGGATACCTGTGGTGTTGCATAGATTTTTGTGACTGCCATAACCTTTCTATTTCCATTTAATCTTCCCCTGTATGTTTTTAGACAACCACAGGGGTCTAGATTTGACAGTACCATTCCTAATTTTGGAAGGGGACATGCCTGCTTTGTGCCCTGTGGACCTCACTTTTTAGTGCCTCCAACTGGCCTACCACTTACTTATCCTGTGGCAGCCATGTCTAGCCCACCCCAGCCAAGTCACTTGTCAGTTTCGTAAAATTTTCTCTCCCCCAGTTAAAAATTTTTACTCCTGATTCACCTGTTCTTTCCTACGATAATACTAAATCTAACCAAATTGTGGTCACAGTGTCACGTTACCCACTTGCCCGTCTTCATTTCCTGAAACTAAATCAAAGATTATGTCTCCTCTCATTTTGCCTGTCATGTATTGTTTAAAAAAAAATCCTTGACACAGTACATGAACTTTTCACCGCAATGCATCTTAAATTGTTTGAAATCTAGTTGATATTGGGATAGCTCAGGTCTCCTACTATAATAGCCTTCATATTCCTACAGGCATAAATTAATCCACATATGTGATCATCTATGTCCCTTCCAAAATTTAGGGGTCTATGGTAGGCACATAGTAGTGTGACTGTCTCCTTCTTTCGTCCCTAAGCCTCATTTCAACCCCAAAGCCTCATTTGTTAATCCATTTAGCATATCATCCCTTCTCACAATTCTTTAGCCAGTACTGTTTGCATTGTAAGCTTATAATTAGTTTCTTATTGATAAAATAGACATTGGATAATCTTTATTAGTGAGAGGTTATAACCTTCAGCAGAGACGGCATTAAATACTTGCTGTTGCCAATGATGTTGGAAAGGGGGAGTCTATTCACCACCCCCACTTACTTCAATTGAAGGAAGGAGTGATGAACAAACTCTCCTCTTTCCAATAAATTCAATTGATTTCCAGTTCACATCAATGCTCGAGTTTTGATGTAAACATAATTATAAGAACTGGGCTTACCTGGCCACCCACAATTGCACTGGTTTCATTGAAAAGGGGAATTCATTCCTTCCTGATTTGATTTTTCCTTGAACCAAAGTTCAAATCTGTAATGGAGCTGATGTTGTAATAGCAGGCATTTCCAAATATCTCAATGGAATTGTGTTGACCTGCCCTTACAATTCCCTTGATTGGCCGAAAATAGGTCAGCTCTATGTTCTGTATGGTTTTATTAATTTCTAAGATGCATTACGATATATTTCTCAAGGTTAAAATTATTCTGCAAAATGTCAAGTATACTAATATTTGATTGAGGTTTTAGTCTGGAGTTAGTTTACTGTTCCTTTTCAGACTCGCTCAGAGACTTTGCATCATTAGAAAATGTAATTATTTTGCAGATGTTATGCTTTGCATCACTCAGAAATCCTGTAAATAAAGTTAAAACAGATCCTGGCCTCCATATATATATGTTTGCCAAGTGTCAAGAAGCTACTGTAAAATCTGGAGTAAATGCTGAACCTTCAATGTTAATAATAAGCCTTGTCACTTCTAGAAGGGAACTTGTACAAATTTGGAGTAGTGTGTACATTTCTGGTTGCCCTGCTATAGGAAAGATATTATTAAATTAGAAGGGGTTCAGAAAAGATTTACCAGAGTGTTGGCAGGACTGGAGGGTTTGGGTGACAAGGAGAGGCTAGATAGGCTGGAACTTTTTTTCATCGAAGCACAGGAGATGGAGAGGCGACATTGTAGAGATCTATAATAATCATGAGGGGCACAGATAAGGTGAATGGCAAAGGTCTTTCCCCTACTTTGGGGAGGGGGGTGAGAGTGGAATTCAAAACTAGGACGTCTATATTTAAGGAGAGGGGAGAAAGATTTAAAAGGGACCTGAGGGGCAACTTTTTCACACTTAAGAGTGGTTTATATGTGGAATAAACTGCAAGAGAAAGTGATAGGTGCAGGTACAGTTGCAACATTTAAAATGTATTTGAATGGATACATGAACAGAAAAGGTTGAGAGGAATGTGGGCTAAACACAGGCAAGTGGGATAATAAAATGTGAGGCTGGATGAACACAGCAGGCCAAGCAGCATCTCAGGAGCACAAAAGCTGATGTTTCGGGCCTAGACCCTTCATCAGAGAGGGATAAGGGACAAGTGGGATAAGTTTAGTTTCAGAATCGTGGCCAGTATGGTCGACTTGGACCTAAGGGTCTGTTTCCGAGCCGTATGACTCGATTAGGAAAATGAGAACAAAATGCATTTGGATATAAACAGTGTTGATAACCTTTTTTTTAGGCTGTGGTATTTGAATTAAAGAATACTACAAAACCGAAGGATTGTATGATTCCAATCAGAAAGTTTATGTCACAGTACCTAAACTTTTAGAAGGGAAGAAATGACAACAGGATGTACAAGTGGGTCTGACAGCATCCATAAACTGAAGGACAAGTTATTTCAGCAAAAAAAAAATAATTTGTGCTTAATTCAGTAAAAGAGCTGACAAGCTTATCAATATTCCATTCACTGCTGCTGTCGGGCTCCTCCAGTCAGTCACCTGATGAAGACGAAAGTAGGAAGGTGTATGGTTGATTCTCAATCTGCTGTGTCACTTAATTGCAGCTGGGGTGGGTATTGAAATACTCTTGTTGTCCTCAGCTCTCATGTGAAAGTTTATGACTTCGGGATAAAGACAAGATGTAGCACCATAGCAATGGCCCTGCAGTTGATTATTCTCCCAACGTGAATTTTCAACTGAAAACCTGCTGAAATTATACATCAAAAGATGTTGAGTGTCCATGGATTAAACCCCACTGAGGAGATATCATCTTCAAGAAATAAGGAAATGTGGTAGAGAAGTAAAAACAGAAAATTGTCACTTAAAGACTGAAAATGACTTAATGGCTGTGAACTTATAACTTGCCAACTCAAAATTAAGCATGAAATTGAGAGTTTAATGAAACATGTAGCACATCTTACCCCTCGTTTAATGTTGTCAAGTGCTACCAATGTGCAAAAGAAAGATAATCTTTATTTTTAAAAATATTTTTCAATCAGAAAATATTCCAGGACAGGACTCTTAACAAAACCTAATTTCACATCTTAAGACAGGAGACATCACACATCCTAAAATAAGAGATCAGACTATGTTTCCATTAGCAACAAATCAGATACAGTCATGTCTCTCTGCCGATGCAGCTGATAGATCACACTCAAGATACAGACACTGAGTTCAACTTCAGAGTGTAATTTGTGACATTTTAATCTTGCCGATTTATTTTTTTTAGAATGAAGAAAACTGAAACGCAAAAGCAAGAAAAGCAAGCACATAAAATAGCCAGGATGTAAGTAATTTGAAGAAAGACAAATCATTGAACGAGCATGGAAAACAAGTGTGAGATTTAGAACACATAAAGGCGTTGGGGAAGACAGTTTAAAGTAGCCATAATTAATGATTGAGGTACAAACTGCAAGCCAAACTTTATTTGTTTTGAGAAGCTTATTCCTCAGGTTTTTGCTCAAATATATTCATATTTTAGTGAACACAAAGCTATTAGCTAGTTGCCAATAGGCAACACTCGAGAAAAATCTTTTTATTTCAAAACATTTTTTTTGAAAAAAATCTCTGATCTATTTATGTAGTAATTTGATTTTCTTCAAGTAATACAGCTAAGAATAAGTTTAACTCAAAATAAAAAGCAATTTTGTCCTTCGAAGGGGCTTCGCAGTATTTTGGCCAGCACCTGACAGAAAATGACATTTTCCTGACCAATTAACTATTTAATTTGGGGTAGTGTTGTAAAATTCTTGTTAAATTCAAACAAAAATTTAAAACAAATTAAACTATATCTATTCATATCCTTGCACAAACAAGAGCTGGTTTCATTTTTAAAGACTTCTTGAAAGTTTGAAAATCAAGCCAATTGGCAAAAATTCCCAGTGGTGATCCTGAACTTAGGATGTGGTTAATTCTGGCCAGATTCAGGCATTTTGCCCAAAGTTTTTTCAATTGTGCAAAAAAAACATAAACAAGAATAGGAGAAAACTATGCAGTCATCTGAGCATGTTCTGCCATTTAATATTGTCATGACTGAGAACGCAATTTCCAATTTTGTGCTTGTTCTCGTTATCCTTTGATTCCCTGAGGCATCAAGTGCTGGTTGCATCATGGTAGCATCCAATCAGTAAATGCAGATTGTTCAGTGAGCTCTGTGGAATAAAGAGTAGGGTGGTCCTAAAGCCAAGCCAGGCCATAAACTATTTTCTTTTAAATCAGTTGCATGGAATCTTGACTTTTCTCTTATCCACTGACACAAAAACATCATGCTTTTTCACAGGTATTTCCCAGTCTGAGGCTTATGCACATTAAATGTTTTTCAATGCAATGAAGAAAATGCACGTTATTTCAAACAAGTTAATAACGTCAGAATTCTTATTTTAAAAAGAATGGCTATAAATTTAGTGAAGCAGAAAAGCAGTTTATAAGGGAGATAATCAATCAATCACCAGTAACATAAATAACCATTTGGAATAGGTAGTGATTGAACATCACAGGTTGAAGACAGTAAATATATACTTAAGAGACTCAACAGCATAAATTATGATCTCGCTTAACAGCACTGTGACTGCATAACAATATCTCAAGAACTATAATGAATATAAAATCCATGAACTGCATCATGATGGAAGATATTATGTGTCTCTGCACTGTTTATTGGTCAGGTGGTGAGAAGCACATTTTTTTTCCCAAGAACAGAATGGTCTGAAGTTTTCACTGAGCATTGCACAGGATAGATTTTAAATGAAATGACTCAAACCATCACAAAATAAATCTACCTCAAATCAAGCTCCACCATTTTTAGCGCTTGTCTGTTAAACTGAAAGTGCTGCAACGTGGAAATCTAACCAAACCAGAAATGCTCCCCTCTCAGCCAATGAATTTAATATCATGGCATGGTTTGATGATTTCCAAACATTTCCGGGTCTTTGAAACATTTATTTTTGTTTTCAATGGACGGTCATTGAGGGTGAAACTTTTTTTAATTTTATATTTACAGTATATAAGGAAACAGCCAACTGCACCAAATCTGTTTGTAAAAGGCTTGGGATTATTTTTGAAAATCCTTTCCATTTGTTTAAAATCGAGTAAATCTTGGGAGGTGGATGAGACATTTTGCTTAGTAATGCCTACTTTTTGTGACTAATCCATTTTCAACTGTATTAATCAAACTCCATCAGCACCCTATGTTTCCAGGGATTCTTGTGCTTGCCCTGTTGAGTGGAAGATGAAAACCTTCAGCAATATGTCTCTTTTTCAGCAATCTTCATGATTATGTACCATCAGCTGACAATAGACGTCTCACATTTAATTTCTATTATTACTAAGCACACTCCAATGCATTGTGGCAAGACCCCACTCAATTTGCTGACGATTGGATTATCATCCAGTGTAATCATGCCTGTACACAAAGCAGGCACAGAATAAGATTAACTGCTCGTTCCTTTGCTTCCCTGCCCAAAAGGAAGACGTTTAAGTCAATTCAATCAAACCCACAGCTGAGATCAGTTAACCCAGACCAGAGGTTGAACGTCAGTTCAGATTTACTTGTCTAGCTCAACATGTCAAATGGCTCATCCAACTGTTCAATCATCACGGATCTTTATTACTGAATCCCTGCAGTGTGGAAGCAAGCCATTCAGCCCATTGAGTCGATACTGACTTTTGAAAGAACATCCCACCCAGAACCATCCCACTTTACCAATAACTCTGCACTTCATAAAACTCGTCCACCCAGTCTGCCCACCTCTGGGCATGATGGGCAATTTAGTTTGGTCAATCCACCTAATCTTTGGACTTGAGAGGAAATCGGAGTACCGGGAGGAAAGCTACGCAGAAATGGGGAGAATGTGCCACCTCCAATCAGACCTTCACCCAAGGGTGGAATCGAAACCAGGTCCCTAGGGTTGTGAGGCAGCAGCGCTAACCAGTGAGTCACCCTGTTTCCCTGAATATCTAGTCTGCATGGCTAAGTTGAACCAAAGTGTCTATTTCTGTACTGTACAACTCTATGACTTCATAACATTGGGAAATGGTATTGAAAAGTACACCTTTTATTGGATAATCACAGTGACCTTTTTGCTGTTTACAGACCATGGAACAGGTCAAAATCTACCTGACAGCAAAGAGAAAATAAACTTGTAGGGCTGATTATTTTCTCCGTCAACAAATACACTTCTTCAGTTCATGCTCTGAAATATTGCATCTCTGTGAATGAAGAAAAAGGTTTATTATTTGAATAATTGATGCACTAAGTTATAATGTTGCCTCATAGAAAGCTCTTAAGCCCATTTCATGCCACTGAAATCAGAATCAAATCTTAGTCTCTGATCCTTTGAGGTATAAAAAGGCACCAATCTCCAGAAATGTGGAATGTTTACATTAACATTACTTTCTGGAATGTATGTTCTGCTTGGATGCCTTCAGCACACTTCTAATGGTTCTGCTGTATGGGAAGACCTTTTGCCCGAAGGTAAATTCTGCGCTGCCATATTCACATTCCAACACGACTGATGAGAATCTCTCATCCAGCTGATATTTTAAATAGGATAAAGGGTGATTCCCACTGCTTTTTGAAGCTTTACACACTTTTTAAGCAATACAGAAACTTGATCATTGCCAAAATGGACTTTGCCTTGACAGCCTGCTTAGAGGTTTCCTGATAAATTAATGATATAATGCTTTGTACATTTCAATGTATTGAAATTGCATAGTGCATTTTTACTACTAGGGCCACCACTAGTCTACGCCAGGAGTAGAATATGGACACTGTGTTTATAAGCTTATCCTGTTCTGACTCATGTTGAGTCATATTGACACCTCCTTGGAACTTCACAAATGAGTATGATTGTAATGAAAACCAATACCTGTATTTGGAACTAATTTCCAGTTAAAGGGGCTCAGGGTGGGTTGGGGGGGGACTGTGGTGGGGGCACAGAGAAGCTGATGTCTATGTTCAGTCTTGAGGTTCCAATGAACACAGAAACAGAAGTAAAATGTTTGAAGTGTACCACCCAGTCCTCCACTTCTTTCCCTCTGTTCCTGCTGTCTACATGAAGGACTGCCAAGTAGGGTTATTTCCCATGTAAAGAAAGATGTCAGCCTCACAAATCAAATGGCACCAATAAAAGTGCCAAGGAATCAAACAGCTAGGCCAAACCCCTCAAACCTGGGTTTAGGAAGAGTTTCAGTGACCTTTCCAGTGCAGAAAAAGGCAAGAGGCATCCAACTTTCAGGTGCTAAGTCTCCATATTCTGAACTCCCGAACACTCCCCACATACAGCAGTCCACAGGCCAGGACACAAAGTAGCTCTGGACACACCTTGTATCTCTTGAGAGACTGCCTGACATCCCCATTTGAAAAAAAAGGCTTTCACTCCCATCCACCTCTATGACATCTCACACATATCTCAGTCAGCTTTCATGACTGTTGTTGTCCCACTCTCATGGGAAACCAATCGACTATTTACACATTGACATGACAAACTCTGCACATTTACAAATCTGATTGCAGGAGAAGAAAGTGCAGACTTCCAGAGAAAGGAGGGACACCCTTACTGTTGCTGAGGATGTAGTCTTGGATATGCGCAAGGTGTTGTGGCACAGGGCTGTTGGCAATGGAGAGGCTTATGATGACATTAAAAGTCACAGTGCTGTTGACAGTTTGGAGACCTAATTTAGCTTTTCTCCATCAGCTAGGATCATAATAACAAAGAAAGCCAGTTTTTCTGTTGGTAACATGATTGCCCCATGTATGCACTCAGTGACTCCCTGTGTTGATAGGAATCCAGCCACTGAAATAAAAACAACATAAACAACTGCCTAAGTGCCTCATCAATAGCAAAATGGATGTAGCTGTTGGCCCAGTCCAACCTGGTATTGATGACCGAGAATATGCATGTGGGCAGAAAATTGTGAAATGCTGTAGCTGTCATCAGCAAATCCTTGGAAGGAGAGAGAAGCAAATAAATTCAGAGCTGTGAGAGAGAGAGAGAGAGAGAGAGAGAGAGATAATGGGAACTGCAGATGCTGGACAATCCGAGATAACAAAGTGTGGAGCTGGATGAACACAGGAGGCCAAGCAGCATCAGAGGAGCACAAAAGCTGACGTTTCAGGCCGAGACCCTTCTGAAACGTCAGCTTTTATGCTCCTAAGATGCTGCTTGCCCTGCTGTGTTCATCCAGCTCCACACTTTGTTAAATTCAGAGCTGTGATGAGTAAATGATGTCCATGAGCTATAAGGAAGTCTTGTTCATGGGGGCTGCAGATGTTAGCAAAAAGTGGCTGAGAAAGCTTGAGGTAATTTACTTGTTCATGCAAAGCAAGTTTGCAGTCCCTCTGCTGGGACATTTTTGCCCAAGCTGGAGTTGTGTGTTCCTGCGTGCTATCCAGTGGAATGGTAGTTGGCTGGGGAAAAGGTAGCTCCTGCTATTGGAGTTATTGGCATTGATCTTCCCATTCCTCACCAGAAGTCCATAACACAGTTACATAGGCTGCTCCCACAGTGCAGTCAAACCAGTAAGAAGATCCAGATCAAGATGAGTGAAATCCAAGTCAAGTGAAATTGGTTCAAAATTTGTGAAAGCCTTGAAAAGCAGTGGAACTATACTCTCTGAAATGCCCCATTAACACTAGATTTTCACTAATTGAGGAATGTTGTTTTTCCAATTGCAGTTCTGCAATTGAAACCTATCAGTTTCAGGGAGAAAGAAAACCCTGCATTAGAGTTCCCAAAGGCCCATATAGCCTGCTTTCGCTACTTAAACTAGAATACTCGGTTAAAAGTGAAACTAATCAACTATTTACACATTGAAATGACAGACAAAAACTCATGGGCTTTCCAGCATGACTCCAAGATCATGCACTGGAACGAGGAAGTGAGTGGAGGGCTGTGCCTAGCATAACAAATGTCATTTATTTTGTCTGCATCCAAATCCACACATTGAAATTACACATGTCCCCACTACCCATCCCCCACCCATCACCACTAATCCAAACCTCCACCCAACACTCCACCCTGCATCTTGGCAGTTGCAACTTAACCCTACATTTTATAAGTTTACGACTCGAATGTACTATTTAACAGGTTATCAATAGTTCACCATGTCACATTGCTGAAGTTCATTTCTATAACTTCAAGTGAAAAGTAATCAATCATTTCTAGCTCAGATGAGAACAAAATCAATGTATCCTGGTTTCTTGTTCAGTCTTGTTGCTGGAGCTAGTTTACAATAATGAATTGTTATCTATATCTACAATATTGGTTTTGAGTTACAAGCTAATGTTAAATCAGTCATGATGTTCACAATGATCATCCTAAAATGAATGATTTAAAAACAGGCTTAGTGGTATCAACACAATTGCAATAAAACATTAAATAAAGTTTTAAAAGCAATGGTAAAAGATTACAATCATGCAGAACAAAATACTTTTATTTTTAGATTTCACCAAAGCTGACCACAAAAAGACTTCAATTATGTAATCAATGCTTGAGACCATGATAAGCATCCTTAACTGAACAAATACCAGTCAAGTGATTTCATCATTTTTGGTAGTTCTATCTCGGGAGTGAAATACAGCTAATTGTGTTCATGAATTGAACAGTTTAATATACAACCTCACTTGGTGTGAAGTTATAAAGTTCACATCTCCTTTTTTAATTCACACTTGTATGCTAAATTCAAGTATTGGGAGATGAAAGGCTTGTCTATCACTGAGCCAGTTTAGAAAAAACAATGGATCTAAATGCAGAAATATACACTGAATCATTATGTAATAGTTGCTTTTGAGCAAAAGAGGTAGAAGGAAAATGGATTTTAAAGCAGGAACTGGAGGACTCTCCTTCCCTCCCCACCATTCCTGTCAACATCTCAAAACAGTGTACAGATAAAAAAGCAAAACAGAGAAATAACTCTTCACCAAGAGCTTAAATGACGAACTAGAGCTCTGACTAAGCTCTTGGAATAAGCATACATTAACCCTACTCAGATTTGAAATTTTATCTTAGTGTACCAAGTGTTAAATTTGTTAAATGATTTGTGTGCTGAACTTCATCAAAAGTTTTTTTTTGGAAGCTGAGATGGGCTATTTATCAACCCTGATAAGTTTATATTTTCTCTAAGAATCCAAGCAGTTTGAACAGGCAGGCCGTCCTCTTCAAAATCATGGCTGATTGTAATGAGGGTATTCTTTCAGATGATCTTGATATTTACTCCTGACGATATATTCTATTATCTAGAATTGAATGGAAGTCATTGCATGTTCATACATTAGTTTGTTTCTAATCTACCAGGACCTCCACAATGCCCACTGACACTTGTGTTATGATCATTGGTGCCTCAAAACATGCACTTCAGCTTCTTCTAGCACATTGGCAGAAAATAAATTCATTCCTCAGGATTTAATTGTTTTGAAACCTCAAGTCGGTCTCAGCCTTACATCTCTTTTATCAGCAAACTGTTGAGTTTACTTGGGATATCTTAATTTTAAGAGGGTATATCACTCATGGCTTATCTATGAACATTTAGATTTGGAGTTCACAGTATCTACTTTTTTCCCCCTCAGCTGAAAGAGCCGATGCTCTTACAATCTTCGTGATTTATACCTTTTCCCTGACTACTTCTGTTGAGGATCTGAAAGGTATTTATTTTTAGTTAAGTTTACGCACAGGCTCAACTAATGTGATGTTTTCAGACCACTTCTGGCCTTACTGACCATTTTTCTAACCTAACTGTAAGAGGTATGTGTAACATTTTAAAAACTTTATTTTATCATTTCATTGGCTATGTGTAACATTGGCAAGACCAGCAATTATTAACAATCTCTGATTTCCTTTAAACAGTGTGGCACAGTGGCTCAATAGTTAGCACTGTTGCCTCACTGTGCCAGGGACTCAGGCTTTATTCCAGCCTTGGGTGACTGTGTGGAATTTGTACATTCTCCCTGTGTCTGCTTGGGCTTCCCTCGGGTACTCTGGTTTCCTTCCAAGTCTACACATGTGCAGGCTGGGTGGATTACCCATGGGAAATGCAGGATTGTGGGGATAGGGTAGGGGGTGTGGCATGCTCTTTGAAGGGTCAGTGTGGACTCGATGGGTTGAATGCCCAGCTTTCACAATGTTGTGATTCTATGAGTCAATAAGGTAAGACCCTAACAGGCTTCACTTCAACACAGGTGTAACTTTGCCCAAGAACTACGTAGCATTCCATCCAGAAAATAATGAGCAAATGCAAACTATATCACAGATGTCAAAGTGAGAAGCTGGATGCACACTGCATCACAAAACCAGCCCAGCCTATCCCCACCTCCATAACCTGTTCTTCCTCTCACCCATCCCTTCCTCCCACCTCAAGCCGAACCTCAATTTCCTACCTACTAACCTCATCCCTCCTCCTTGACCTGTCTGTATTCCCTGGACTGACCTATCTCGTCCCTACCTCCCCACCTATACTGTCCTCTCCACCTATCTTCTTTTCTCTCCATCTTCAGCCCACCTCCCCCCACGCCCTATTTTTTCCAGTTCCCTCTCCCCATCCGCCTCTCTGTTGAAGGGTCTGGGCCCAAAACGTCAGCTTTTGTGCTCCTGAGATGCTGCTTGGCCTGCTGTGTTCATCCAGCTTCACACTTTTTGTTATCCTGGATTCTCCAGCATCTGCAGTTCCCATTATCACTTCTACCACAGATGCGTTCCTGTAAAAGGTCAGAAATCATACAACACCCAGTTATAGTCCAACGGGTTTATTTGAAAACACAAGTTTTTGAATTCTTACTCCTTCTTCAGTGAGAGAGATAGTATCAGGCATAGAATTTATAAGAAAGAGATCAAAGGGTCACACTACTTATGAGGATGTACTAAACTAACCTGAGATGCTGACCCTTTGATCTTTTACTTATGAATTCTGTGTCTGATACTACCTGTCTCACTAACACCTAAAGAAGGAGTAAGACTTCGAAAGCATGTGCTTTCAAACAAACTGGTTAAACAATAACCTGGTGTTGTGTGATTTCTGACCTTGTCCACTTACGCCCAGCATTGGCACCTCCACATCATTCCTGTAAAAGTTTCAATGTTCTGTAGGTTTACTTTAGTACAATGTTCTTACCTGCTCTGATTGCTGTCATTACCTCATCAATTCACAAATTTATTAGATAGATGATGTGTAGTGCCTCACTACCCAGCTGCTGACCTGCTCTTGTAGCGAAAGCCATTAAACAAAAAGCCAAAGAAGTGTAAATGCTGGAACAATATTATAGCTGCAAGACAAAATCAGAAACTGCTAGGAAAACTCAGCAGGTCAGGCAGCATCTGTGGTGTGCAAGAAGAGGTAACATTTCAAGTCCAATTCTGAAGAAGGGTCACTGGACCCAAAACACTAACTCTGCTTTGTCTCCACAAATGCTGGTTGACCTGAGTTTTTCCAGCAATTTTGGATTTTGTCTTGTAGCTATAATATTGTTTTTGATTCATTAGCAGGATTAGGACAAGTATGTATGGCCCATCCTGAAGTGCCCAAAAGGCAGTTGACACTGTGGGTCTGTTTGGATCACCCATCCAGTTATGTTTCTGGTCAACTATAATCCCAAGATTCCTAATCATGCGTGATTCAGCAATGGGAATGACATTGAGTATCAGGGATGTTAATTAGACATTTTCTTGTTAGAGATAGTCATTGCCTAATAATTTTGCAACATAAATATTATTTGCTATTCATTAGCATGACTTTGGATGTTTTGCACAACTTGCGACAGAGAGGCACAGGCTGCTTCTGTATCTCACAGAAAACAAATGGAACTGAACAGTGTGCAATCAGTCATCAACAAACATATCCACTGAGAAGGAGGGATGGCTATTGATGAAGCAGCTGAAGTTGTGTGGACCTGAATCAGTACTATGCATAACTCTTGTAGTAATGACTTTAGGCTGAGATGATTCATAAATTTTTCACGCTAGGCATGCCACCAGCCAGTGGAAAAAAATTCTCTTTGACTTCCATTTTATTTCAACTTTCCTAGAAATCCTTAATGCCACCTCACTTCTGGAATTTAGGTACTGAAATTGTGCTGAGGTCTAAAGTTGATAAGTATAAGCAGATCCTAAAATGAGAGTAGGTGAGCATGTGATGGCACTGTTGACAATATTTTCCATTACTTCGCGGGTGATTGAAATTTCACTAGCGGACTATCAAGTGGCAAAGTTAGATTTAATTGTGCATTTGCAGGACATGATTGGGGCAATTTTCCACTTTGGCTCGCAGATGTTAGTATTGTAACTGTGTTCAAGAACGTTCCTCAAGTGCAACTGGGGTTGAGCAACCACTGCCAAGCCAGCCAATAAAGTTCCATTTGCTGAATGAATTTTTTAATATAAAAGTCTAGGGGCACAGCTGGTTCTGACCTTTACTATACCCATTGCATGAAAGCTCTTTTCGCCATCACTTGGAGTGGATGAAATTGGCTAGAACGCTGCCTCGGGTGATGGTAGGAATGTCAGGAGGAAGCCAAGGTGGATTATCCCATTAACACTGGCAACTTGGCAAATGCCTCAATCTTGTGTTTTGGACTTAGACGATGGGTTTTATGGTCGGTGAAGATGAGGAGGCTCTTGATCTGCTTCTTGTTTGCTGTTTATTCATCCACTACTAATCATAGTTCAGGTGGCAGAACAGCAGAGATTTTGTTTGATCTAATGGCCATAGTTCTGCCTATAGAACATGATGGTACACATTTGTTTTGCTCATTAATCGCATTAATGCTGCTTTTGTTTAGTCAGGGATTGTTTTGACTTTTTTTCCCCAGAGAAGCCAAAGATTACACCTTTCAAGCGTTCTTTATCGCTTTCACTAAAATAATGTTTAATAAACTCTGGCTAAACTGTCCTGTCGCCATTCCTTCATTTAGTTGAATATAGCCCAGGCATCTGGTTCCTGGTTGAATACAATTCTGAAAATGCTGTCGCTTGGTATGCTATGACTTGTAAATCATGCATTTTCTTTTCATTCACTGGCATTCACCTCTGTGGATACCTTAATGCAACGGGATCAGAAAGCAAATCTGATTTTAAAATACTTTGTTTTTTGTTTATTTATAGTTGTTTGACTTAAATTTCACATGAAAATAACTAACTGTGGTTCACGAAGGACGGGAAGACTTTAGAGAGCACCTGAAAAAGATTTATGAAAATGGCTGCAAGGATAAGGTTCTTCAGTTATATGGATAGTTCAAGAATCTGTAGCAGCTCTGACTGCAGATTAGAGTAGATTGAATTGAGGGATTCAAAATCATGAGGGGTACATGCAAAGTGTAAAAGGAGAAGTAATCTCTCTTCATAAAGAGATACAATGTGCACAGCTTAAAGATGAATGGTAAAAGAGTCAAAAACCATGAGAAAAATATTTTCACAGTGTGCAGAGACTGAGAGTGACTGAGAGTGTTCTGAATGCACAATCAATCCTGCCTTTCAAAAGGGCATTGGATAATTATCTGAAGGCAAAACATTGACAGGGATATGGGCAAAGGGCGGGTGAGCAGGGATAGCTGAATTGTTCTTGCTGAAATCTGGTATAAAGATGATGGGCTGAATTGTCTCCTGTGTGAATACCATTCTCTGATTCTATTGAGACGTTTCAGGTGATCAAATCAATGTGCTGTTTTATTTGAATCTGTAAAGTAATTTACATGGAGCTAAGGAACAAAAATGTGAGAATGTTATTGTGTGTCTTAATTTTGAAACATGCAGAGATGCTACATTGCACACTTGTATGAACGTTCAGCCCAATAGTGAATTGCAGTGAAAGCAATTAGTGATGAAGGATTATCTAGAGTTGTTATTATAGATCTATACAATAAGCTCCTGGTTAGAACACAGATAAATCTGTGTATTTTAATCATCTCAAACCATTTGAATATTACGGTAGTGCCCTTCAAATGTTTTAGATGAGCAACAAATATTACATAGAACATTACAGCACAGTACAGGCCCTTCGGCCCTCGATGTTGTGCCGACCTGTCATACCGATCTGAAGCCCATCTAACCTACACTATTCCATGTACGTCCTATGCTTATCTAATGATGACTTAAATGTACCTAAAGTTGATGAATCTACTCCCATTGCAAATATGATTCCAGGTACCAACATTAAGATAACAGAACAAATTATGCCAGGATTTCCTTTACTTTTTGAGAATAACTTTCAAGGTGCTTGACTTAAAACATTCCAGCCTATTAAGATGACAAAAGTAGTTGACCAAAAAGTTCATGAAAACAAGGTTCTAAAAGGTCATCTACAATCCGACCCCACCACCCAAGACATTTTTCCATCCCCACCCTTGTCTGCTTTCCGGAGAGACCACTCTCTCCATGACTCCCTTGTTCGGTCCACACTGCCCTCCAACCCCACCACACCCGGCACCTTCCCCTGCAACCGCAGGAAGTGCCACACTTGCCCCCACGCCTCCTCCCTCACCTCTATCCCAGGCCCCAAGATGACTTTCCATATTAAGCAGAGGTTCACCTGCACATCTGCCAATGTGGTATACTGTATCCATTGTACCCGGTGTGGCTTCCTCTACATTGGGGAAAGAAAGCAGAGGCTCGGGGACCGCTTTGCAGAACACTTCCGCTCGTTTCGCAACAAACAACTGCACCTCCCAGTCGCAAACCATTTCCACGCCCCCTCCCATTCTTTAGATGACATGTCCATCATGGGCCTCCTGCAGTGCCACAATGATGCCACCCGAAGGTTGCAGGAACAGCAACTCATTTTCCGCTTGGGAACCCTGCAGCCCAATGGTATCAATGTGGACTTCACCAGCTTCAAAATCTCCCCTTCCCCCACCGCATCCCGAAACCAGCCCAATTCATCCCCTCCCCCAACTGCACCACACAACCAGCCCAGCTCTTCCCCGCTCCCCACTGCATCCCAAAACCAGTCCAACCTGTCTCTGCCTCCCTAACCGGCTCTTCCTCTCACCCATCCCTTCCTCCCACCCCAAGCCGCACCTCCATCTCCTACCTACTAACCTCATCCCGCCTCCTTGACCTGTCCGTCTTCCCTGGACAGACCTATCCTCTCCTACCTCCCCACCTATACTCTCCTCCCCACCTATCTTCTTTACTCTCCATCTTCGGTCCGCCTCCCCCTCTCTCCCTATTTATTCCAGAACCCTCACCCCATCCCCCTCTCTGATGAAGGGTCTAGGCCTGAAATGTCAGCTTTTGTGCTCCTGAGATGCTGCTGGGCCTGCTGTGTTCATCCAGCTTCACATTTTATTATCTTGGATTCTCCAGCATCTGCAGTTCCCATTATCACTTCTAAAAGGTTTTGTGAGTTAGAAGTTACACTCTGGAATAATAGAACCAAGTAATGTAACTGACAATTTGCAAGCATTATAAAATATCACTTCCGATTCTGAACACCTATCTATAAACAGTTTGTTATTTAATTGTACCCCTTTTCTCTGAAACAGTGGTGGCATATTTCCCTCACTTCCTCTGTTTGTTTCCAAGGACTGCAAATGCACGGCTGTAACTTTAACTGGAAATAGGGTTTATATTACATATTCTGAGGTATGACAAAAAAAATCTTGTAACACAAGTATACAAAGAAATTCAAGCTCACAAACATACAAAGGCATTTGGTAAAGCTTGTCACATATTATTTTTGTGCTTTTCTTATTAATTCAGGGTTAAAGTGAGAAAAGGTTTAAAAATGTGTTTTAAAGCATTGCTGCATGTTCTGATAGATACATAACTGGATACATGACAAGCATTGTGTTTAAAGCTGCAAAAATAAGCAGTAATTGAAATGGCTGCAGATGATTTGGAACTTAGGGGTGCTGTGTACTGATGATGTTTGGTAACAACAAGAAATTGATTGGTCTATCGACTAGTGTTCAGTTATTGAGAAGAAAAGTCATTTGTTGTCGGTAACCATGTGATTGATTCTCAAGTAACTGAACACGGGATTGGAATAAGAAACGGAGAAGTGTTTTGATCTCTATCAGCACAGAAGCTGTCTCTCCATTCTTTGTGGTCAAAATCCTGCTTTAAACCTGAAGACAACCAGTTCATCTTTCTCGTACCAATTGTTGCAAGCAGTGACTTTTAACTGAAACATTGGAGACTTTGTATAAGCGAACTATTCACACTGATTCTTTTGCAAATCAGTAGAAAATCCAAAGAAACATAACAGAATTGCAACATTCTGACCAGCAAACGAATCATAAGGATCATCTCAGTAACCAATGAACAGGAACTACTGAACTGTTTCCTAAATTTCTTCTGCCCATATCCTATTTTTTTCCCTGTCTGTCTCTGTGTATGTGTGTGAGGAGCTGTTCAGAAGGGGATTAGAGTTTGAATTTGGAGTGCTATGCGCCAAAAGTTTATAAATAACTGTAGCTAGACTCTACTTACTTGTGACAATTAATAATGCTTATTCCAAAAGAGAAACCTGCTCGATGCTTTCCAGTAACCTGGTAAAAATCAGGTAAATTGGGGAATATATTGTGCAGCAATTTTAAAATCTTCAACTTTTGTTACGACTCCAGGAGTAATGGAGTTTGATTTCCAATCCACATTCCGAGTGAGAAATGACAATATAGATTTGCAACATATAAAGAGATTATTCAAATTTTAATGACTCAAATATAAAATAACCAATTGATGCTAATTTTAATGTCCCTGATTATAAGAATCAGAAAGTCCAAAGTTGGAGTTCATTGTGTGTAATCCCATTGTGGGAATGGTTGATTGACTAGCAAATTAGTTAAACATGATTTGCCCTTCATAAAATCATGCTGCCTCTAATGGATAGCATTTTGACTTTCCAAATGTCCTGAGATTGCTTCTTTGATAATTGATTCTAACACTTTGCCATTAACAGATGTTAAACTAACTGGTCTGTAACTTCCCACATATTGCCTCCCTCCTTTTGGAATAAGGGTGTTATATTAGCATTTTTCCAATCCACTGGAACCTTTCCCATGTCCAGCAACTTTTGGAATATTGTAACCAGTGGATCCACAATCTCCACTGCCACTTCCTTCATATCCTAGGATGTAAACTTTCAGCTTGTCTGCCCTTTGACCTAATAGTTTGCTGAGTACTTTTTCCCAATCAATGTTGATTGTTCTAGGTTCTATCATTTCTAGCCTCAGGTGACGGTGTGGAGTCTGCACCTTCTCTCCGTGTCTGTGTGGGTTTCCTCTGGGTGCTCCGGTTTCCTCCCACAGTCCAAAGATGTGCAGGCTAGGTGGATTGGCCATACTAAATTGCCCATAGTGTTCAGGGGTGTGTAGGTTAGAAGGGGATGGGTCTGGGTGGGATGCTTCAAAGGGGTATTGTGGATTTGCTGGGCCGAAGGGCCTGTTTCCATACTGTAGGGAATCTAATCTAATCTAACCGCCATCCTGTTTGTATCAACCCGTTTGTGCCCTGCAAGAATTTTTGTATAGCTCAATGCAATTTCTTCAAAAGAATAGGAATGCCGGCTCAGTGTCTGCAACCTTTCCTCATAAGACCACTTCAGGAATTAATCTGGTGAATTTCTACTGCCTCCCTTTGTGGTAAGTATATACTTCCTTAAATAAGGAGATCATACCTGCACACACTACTCTATGCAAGGTCTCGCCAAGGCCCTCGACAAGTACATTAAGACTCAAAATGAACATCAAAATTGTGTTTAAGATAACAAAGTGTGGAGCTGGATGAACGCAGCAGGTTAAGCAGCATCTTAGGAGCACAAAAGTTGAAGTTTCGGGCCTAGAAGGGTCCAGGCCTGGAACGTCGGCTTTTGTGCTCCTAAGATGCTGCTTGGCCTGCTGTGTTCATCTAGCTCCACACTTTGTGATCTCGGATTCTCCAGCATCTGCAGTTCCCATTATCTCTGTTACCAAAATTGTGTTTGTCTTTCTAATTTCTTGTTACAGCTACGTATTGGCTTTTAGTGATTCACAGATAATGACATTAAGCTTCCTTTGGACACCTACACTTCTCAACCCTGATCATTTAGGAAATAGTCTGCCTGTTTTTTCTTTGCCTAACTGAATAGTTTCCCTTTTGTACATTATACTTGTTGGGAGGCGATGGCCTTGTGGTATGGTCGTTGGACTGTTAATCTAGAGACCCAGATATTATTCTGGGGATCAAGGTTCAAATCCTGACAGGGCAGATGGTGGAATTTGAATTCAATAAATATCTGGAATTAAGAATCTAATGATGACCATGATAAATTGTCGGGGGAAAAAACCCATCTGGTTCATTAATGTCCTTTACGGAAGGAAACTGCCAACCTTACCTGGTCTGGCCTATGTGTGAATCTACACCCACAGCAATATGGATCACTCTCAACTGCCTGCTGGGCAATTAGGGATGGGCAATAAATGCTGCCTCGCCAGTGATGCCCTCATTCCATGAATGAATTAAAAAAAATGTTTCGTCAGATATATTCTTGCTGTTTCCTTTAGCCAGAGTAAGTCCTCTTGAAGTCTCATTGCATGCTTCTCACAATTTACATTCCTACCTAGTATCTGTGGAAAAAAAAAGCAGTTACTCTTCTTCAGAACTTCTTCTGGACCTGAAATGTTGGCGCCGCTTTCTGCACACAAATGCTGCCAGACCTGCTGAGCTTTTCCAACAATTTCTGGAACAAAAACAGAAGTTATTGGAAAAGATGAGCAGGTCTGCAACTTCTGTTTTTGCTCCTGATTTGCAGCATCTGTAGTTCTTAGTTTTATTTCACCTAATTCGATGGATCCAGCAAATTTGGAACAATTACAATCTGTCGCCCCATCCAAATGCAAGAATACTGATCATCGGCCCTGAACAGTTGTAGGCCTAGCACGGGACTTTGCAGTTCCATACTAGTCATAACCTGTCATGTTGAGAATATTCCATTTATTCCCATTTTCTTTCTGTTGAACAGTTTTCATACATACTGGTATATTTCACTCAATCCCTTGAATTTTAGTTATAATACTCATGTCCTCTGTCGGATTTTATCAAAAGCAACCCAAAAATCCAAAAGCTATCACATTCACTGGTTCTCCTCTGCCCATGCTACAAATAACATCTTCAAAAAGAAAACTCCAAGCTTCTGAAATGTGATTTCCTTTTCATAAATCATTTCATTGATTCAGCTCAATGTTGCCATTCTCATCCACATGACTGGTTATAACATCCTTTATAGCAGGTTCAAACAAACGTTTTCTCTGGCATCAATGTCAAGTTAACTGTCTGTAATTCTCCATTCCCACCTTCCTTCCTTCTTAAATAGTGTGGTTACACTGCACACAATGCAGTCAGCAGGATCAGAACTCTTTCCGGCACCAATTGAATAATGAAAAATAGCCACCAATACATTCATTATTTCTATTGCTGCTTGCCTCAATACGCTGGAATGAATCTCAGCTGGATCTGCAGATAAATCAACTCCCAAGCCAATCAATTTTTCAAGTATTACCCCATTACTAAGACTTATTTGCTTTGGCTTTTTAGTTACTTGGTTTCTGGGAGATTTTCTCCATCTGTTTCTGAAAAGACAGATGCAAACTTGTTGCTGAACTCAGGTTTTAGAGTAGATTTGTAGCTCGGATTGTGGGTGGTATGGTTGGTTGGTTCACCCAGCTGATTCGTTGCTGTTCCACAGACGTTTCATTATCCTGCTGGTAATGTCATCAGCGCAGCCTCTGGTGAAGCGCTGTTGTATTTTCCTGCCTGTTACCTAAACTCTGGTGTCTGTTGAGCTGGATTACCTCATTTCTGGTTTTCTTTCACAATGGAGTGTACGTGGGATCTAGTTCTATGTGTTTATTGATGGCTTTCTTCGTGAAGAACCAGGCTTCTAGGGATTCCCATTCTTGTCTCTGATTCGCTTGTCTCAGGGTCCTGGTGTTGTCCCAATTGAATTGATTGCTTTCTTTATCCATGTGGTTGGAGATGAGTGAGTATTGGTCATGTCTTTTTGTTGCCATTTGATGTTCAGGTACCCGTGTGGTTAATTTCCTGTGATAATGGGAACTGCAGATGCTGGAGAATCCAAGATAACAAAGTGTGGAGCTGGATGAACACAGCAGGCCAAGCAGAATCTCAGGAGCACAAAAGCTGAAGTTTTGGGCCTAGACCCTTCATCAGAGAGGTTAATTTCCTTCCTGTTTGTCCAATGTAATATTTGTCGCAGTCTTTAAAGGGAACCTTGTATTTGACGTTGGTTCCTGTCCATAGTGGGTAGTGGGCCACATCAAACCTATGCCATCTGCTAACCAGACCAAAGATCCACTATCCACTACTGACAGGAACCAATGTCATCTGCAAGATTCCCCGCAGAGACTGTGACAAACAACTACATTGGACGAATAGGAAGGAAATTAACAACAAGGGTACATGAACATCAATTGGCAACAAAAAGACATGACCAATATTCACTCATCTCCAACCACATGGATAAGGAAAGCAATCAATTCAATTGCAACAACACCAGGACCCTGAGACAAGCGAAGCAGAGACAATCCTGGAAGACTGGTTCTCTACGAAGAAAGCCATCAATAAACACATAGAGCTAGATCCCATGTACACTCCATTGAAAAGGAAAACCAGAAGTGAGGTAATCCAGCTCAACAGACACCAGAGTTTAAATAACAGGTGGGAAAATACAACAGTGCTTCATCGGAGGCTGCACTGACGATGTTACCCAGAAGGGTAATGAAACGTCTGTGGATCAATGAACCGGCTCGACGAGCTCACCAACCACAGTATTGCTTAATTGCCCTGGTCTCCACTTTCAATTTTCCTGTCCCCACCAATATTGGCCCCACATTTACCTTTGGCAATATTTCACTTTTCACGCATCAACAGAATCTTTTACTGTCAGCCAATATGTTCTTTGCTACGTGCATTCATTTTCTCTTATTCTCTTTCCTTAGCAGTTTCTTGGCCGTCTGTGCTGGCTTTTGAATTGCTCACAATGCTTAGTTTTACCATTATTTCCAATTTTCTTCTAAGTCACTTTGTTTGGTCTAATGTAATATTTAACTACTTCAGCTGACCATGGTCGAATTTCCTTTCTCTTTAGTATTTATGCCTCAGATGAATGTATATCTGTATAGTTATCTTTATGGTATTACTGTAAATAGTAGGCATTGACTGTCTCCCATCAAATCTTTGCTGTATTTTACAAATCCACTTTTGTTAAGTTGCCATTATATTGTCATTGCTTTCACTGCTCACACACAAGACCCTTGTTTTAGCTAGAACAGTCTTACTTTTAAATTCATTGCAAAATTCTCTCACATTATTGTTGCTATTTTCCTAAAGCTCCTTTCCAGCAAGTTGTTTTTCATTTAATTTTTAAACAGGACATGGATGCCACTGACTGGGGCAGTATTTATTGTCCATCCTGAGCTTTGCTTCAAAGGGTTGCAGTCTATGTTCTTGACCTGCCACAATCATTGGCTGTAAGGAAATCCATTGAGTTTTTGTTTATGCCTCATTTTGATCCCAATCTTGATCACCCTGTAACCAATGGCATTGCATCATAAAACATTTATGACAATATTTGCACGCAAACATGTATTCAAATCAAGTGCTCAATTCCTCAGAAAGCTCATGCCCTGCCAAAATGTCATCCATCAGTTTCCAGTCTTGTGTTCAATATCTTAATTCTCTTGTTTCTGACCTGATTACACATAGAACTGGGAGTGATCATGAAGTTACTGCTTTGAAAGTTCTGTTTTTCAATTTCCTTCTGAACTCCCCAAAACCTACTTTCAGGACTCCACACCCATTCTTACCACACCACTGGTACTGATATTGACTGTATCCTCTTTATGCTCATCATCCCTCAGAACAATGTTCTCCAGTTGTTCTGTAACATCCTTGACCCTAGCACCAGAGACGCCACATACCAACCTGTAGCCCATGGCCACAGAAATGCCTGTATGCTTCTTTTCATTCAATCATGTGAAATGGGCATTGCTGGCAAATCTAAAATCTACTGCCCATCTTTCACTGCCCGTGAACTGGATGACTTTCAAGGCCACTTCAGAGAGTAGTTCAGAGGCAGTCACACAACTGTGGGATTGGAGTTACATGTAAGCCAGGTCAGATAGTCTTTCCTGAAGATCTTTAGTGAATGAGATAGAAAGATAAATGACCACATTTAGAAGCTATCAATTCCTTATTTTTGTTGAATTCAAATTTCACCATGTTCCATAACTCCAGAAGATGGATTTACAACTCTAGATTCCTAGTTCAGTGAAAGTCCTGTTGCACTAAAAAATTCCTTGTCAGTACTGTTCTTCCATTCTTCTTCTTCCTCATCCCTGCAAAGCTGATCCAGTGATAGCAGCACTGTTTGATTTCCTGTCACCTTTACCCTCACCAGAATCCAAAGTGGGAAAATGATTTGTGAGCATTACCTGCCTGGTTCTCTTGGACTGGCTGGCAGTCACCAATTTGTTTACTGCCAGCGCCCCACCTCGGCTGCAATGTGACCACCTTGTTATATGTACTATCGATGGACTCCTCTGACCTGCAAATGCAAACACTGTTTCCAGCTGTCACTTGTGTTCTGATACCCAGAACTCCAGCTTGTGGAGAAAGTGGTAGTTCCTGCAGACATATTCATTGCAGACACGTGATATGCAAATGACTTTCCACATTTCACAGGCTCAGCCAAGCTTCCCAGTACCAACCATTTATGGACGAGTCGAACAGCTTACCAGTTCCTCACCAAAGGCTCCTTCGACTGCACCAAAACAAAAGCAAGGGCTGAATGATGAAGAATATGAATAAAAAGGGGTGAGGGGAGAAGGATAATGAGAGGAGAAGATACATATATCACTTCACCTGACTCACTACTAACCAGCCATACTCTGCTTGAGACCTGCGCTTTGCTTGCATTTATTCTCATTGGGGTGACAGTGCAAGAAATACATTAAAAATGACTTGGAGATCACAGTGCGTCAGGCAGTGTCCAAGGTTAGATAGCAAGCTAATGTTTCAAGTGTAGATGACTCTTCATCAGAGCTTTTTAAGAAATAGATTGAGCTATTTTACATAATTAACTGATCAGCCACTCTCTACTGGAGTTTGTTTACCCTGACCAAGGCCAGGGGGAGAAAAAAGAACAACTGTTTATATTCTGGCTTTGTTTAGAATATATTTCAGTTAAGAAAAAGGGAGTTAAGAAAAAGGGAGTTAAGTGATCAAGACAGACAATTTTTCAGATATATATTGACATTTAATCATTCCTTAAATACACTCTCTTTGTTGAGTGTGGGGCCTGGGAGATTAACAATTGCTGTGAACAAAAAGACTGGCATTATCGATAAAATACTGTCCATAATCCAGTGCATTAGTTAGGTGGAACAAACTTGCAATTCTAGCTCATAGCAGACCTTTCTTCCGACACCCCTCCATTACGCACCACCCCCCAACCAGAGATGGCTGTCTCTGAAACAAACTGTAACACAGTAGTTTTAATATTCCAGTCTCTTCAGGGGGCATATTAATCATTGATGGCCTGACTGATGTTAGCTTTTGAGAAGCTTCCACAAAGTTATGGCTAAATCCAGCCATGTGAGTTAACGCCACCAATGTTGGGCTGTTTAATGTGGTTTACAACAGTCATGACAGGTATCAACAATTGTTTGTACTCCATTCCTGAAAGCCCAGAGAGTGTTTTCATAGAAAGTCCTCAGGTTACAATCCGGTTGCACTCTGGAGTCTGTTTCAAAGTCAGAGCACAATACAGGACAAGGAGGCATTCGTAAGTGCAGGAAACGTTCCTGTGTCTGGTATTTAAAATGACACTGCTTTATTGAATCACATTCTTGAGATGGATAGACAAATCAGAGACCCCCTGTATATTTGTTCAGGATGTCATGAGGTCATGGCTGAGTGGCCGAAATCTAGAAAAATTATCCAGGCAGTTGGATTTAGTGGAGTTTCTCCTTTTCCTCAAATGTGTGAATATTTCATGAAACACTTTCACAAATATAATGGTTCCTAATGTTCATTTAGCACATTTTATGTTCTCCATTCCAATCTTGAAAATTTGGATGAAGACAAAACAATGCAGCATTAATTTTTAGAATGGTAGAGCTCATCAACTGACCGTCAGTGGAAAGAAAACCTTTTAGTAAACTGCACCATGTTGTGTCAAATGCAAGTTTCCACTATAGCAACTGAATCACTAATTGCATGGAATTATGACCAAAGATTACCTGGAAAATATTATAATTCAAAAATAATTATCCAAATTGCATTTTAAAGTGCAATACCTGACCTTTAATTTTGGATTACACAGGTCTAAAGGGATTCAGAATCTTCATATGACAGTTAAAATTCGTTAACTATCAAAACAGTAGTGATGCAAAAAACATTGGTATAAATATGGGAAATGTAGCAGATGGCAAAAATGCTAACCATCTGCACAGGAAAGGGCAAACAAATTATAGTAGCATTCGGACTGATGTAGCCTACTTAAACCTTCTGGTCCAGCTACAGAATGTTCAGGAGCAAGTGCAATACAACTCGACCAAGAACAAATTACGTTCAATGGAATGCACAACCAGCAGAAGAATTACATAGAGATAATGGGAACTGCAGATGCTGGAGAATTCCAAGATAATAAAATGTGAGGCTGGATGAACACAGCAGGCCAAGCAGCATCTCAGGAGCACAAAAGCTGACGTTTCGGGCCTAGACCCTTCTCTGATGAAGGGTCTAGGCCCGAAACGTCAGCTTTTGTGCTCCTGAGATGCTGCTTGGCCTGCTGTGTTCATCCAGCCTCACATTTTATTATCTCAGAAGAATTACATAGTTGTCCTTGAAAAACAGGAACCAAATGAAATGACAGCACAGCCATACAATGCAGCAGAATTAACATGAGTTCGCGAAAGAAGATTAGCAGACAGAAATACAATAACAATTTATAATAGACTCTAATTTGAAAGTAAAACCATGTAGGCATTGGGAATTTAAAACAAAATTCAGAACAGAAATTGCTATGAACACATAGATCAGGTATATTTGTGGCAAGAGCTGCAAAGTTAATGAGTCAAATATTCTTGAGGTAGCGGAAGAACAGGGAGAGATGCGTGCTGACTCTTGATGTGTACTTCCACTGAATACAATGTCAATCAGACACTATTAAAGCATCAGCAGGCCTTCACTGAGAATTAATGGGCCCCAAAAGCTATCAGTTCTCACACTCTGCAGTGCCCTGGGGGGGGCCATGGTTGCCAACAAAAGAACACATAGGATGGTGGAGGACCAAGGTGTAAGATAAGTAATTTGCATGGGGATGGGGGATTGTAAAGTGAAGAGGGGTTTGGAGATGGGGATTACTGGATGAGGGGGCAACGAGTTTGGCTCTCAGTGGGCAACACTTCCTTGTGTCTCATCCCTCAAATCAGGTATGGATTGCATGTGATCGAAGAGCCACCTCTTCTCGACTGCATCCTCATGGTGACAGGCTGCCTGCATAATTGGCCTTTTGAGCATGGTCACAAATCTGTTTGTAGTGGGGTTAATCCTAAGGATGGCAGGCTGCATCTCTTAATTGTCATTTCTGAGTTTCAATTATTGCAAAGCAGGAAGATTGACTATGGCCCTCCCCGTGCTGAATTTAATTCCAGTGGAGGTGAGAAGGAGGTGAGGTTTGGGATGGCACCACCCCATTTAAAATGGCCATCTTGCCTCCATGTTTGCCACCTCCAGAAACCCAAGATGCTGGTCACTGTTTCAGATGAATGATTTTTCAACTTAGCTAGAAGAAATTAGACAAGCAACATGAAGATTTTAAACATGGAGAAAAGCAAGAAAGCGGGTAGAGTAAAACTCTGATAAGCTCAAAGGCAGAAGAGATTAAATCCAAACAGTATGATTGTGCAATTTTTAAGGCAATAGGAGGTGCTAATGAGACAAACAAACTGAGTGGGTATAGTGGTGACCTATGTAAATAGAAATACCACAAACATTACTACAAACTGTGATGTGAAAAAAATAGACTACAATCTGAAATTGTTGATCTTGATTTTGTGGCTGGAATGCTGTAGAGTGCCTAATCAAAGATAAGGCGCTGGGTCTTGAGCTTACATGGAGCTTTATTGAAACAGTGCATGGGTCTGAGAACAGAATGCTCAGAGTTGGAACAAGGCAGACAATTGAAATTGTAGGAAGCTTGAGGTGATCCTTGCAGATTGAATTGACCTATTCCATAAAATAGCCACCCTCAAAAGAGATGAGATCTCGTCATGAGCAGTAAATGCAACACTAAATGTAAAACAAAACTAAAATACTGTTTCACATGGAAGATTTGTTTGGGGAAATACACACAGAGAAGATGTAAAATGCAAGGGTAGATATTCATCATCCACACCTGCATGGGAAGGTGAGGAGGCATTACACGACCTTGAAGAGGAGATTGGGGTATCACTCAGAGTCCCTTTAGAATATGGAAAAATGAAGAAAGATTGCTTGGTGGTTGCAGGAAATGGTGGAAAATTGACTCTTGAATGTAAAACATTTTGGGGTGGCAAGTGAAAACAAGGGGAACCTAATTGTGCAATCTGTCCCCATGTGCAGCAAGGCATTCAGACTTGGTCTGATGTGTGACTGAAATGTTGCTTGCTCCCCAAGTGTCAAGCTATGGCTATCATCAGGGACAGAGAATCAAATGCACATTATTTGATACTAGTGGCATTACCGTGACTGAATTCTCTGTCTGTATTTCTGCCTGTGTGCAGAACTTGGAAGACTTTGTGGTCTTCTCACATGTTATGGCCATTTGGACTTTTAAAAACATTGAGGATACGACATGTGCATGGCTGTGCAGAATGCTTTAAAGGAAGCATGCATTCAAATGAACATATCACCCACAGAAGAAAATAAAAGAGGTCATTGACTTGACTTACACCTATGATAAAACCATGCATTATTTCAAAATCAGCCTGAAGAGCTTTTCTCCCCTTTCTCTTCCAACCATATATCCCGGTTCACTTCCGCCCTTATCTCCAACAACAAAATTTTTGCTTGTCTCCACCTCCCTCTCCTGTAACACTGACTCCTTTCTTTGATTTAAGTTTAGTCAGCCATTCCATTGTCTTTTTCTTTGGCTTAATATCCATTTCACAATTGCTCCTCTCTAAAATGTCTTGGTGCACTTCTGATACACGTAAATTCTTTGGGTAATTGTAAACTTAATTTCCAGTTTTATCATTTAACAAATATTTTATCTAACACTTAATTCAAATGACTCTGATCCATGAATTGTATACAAATATTTTCATGATGCAAATGTAAACTGTTCATGTTTGCACCAGTTCATATCAGATATGGAGTGAAATACTCCAGGTCAGTGCATCAAAGATTTGGCCTTGAAAATGAAGCCTCCACCTAATGTGTGAAATGCATGCGATGTGCCATGCATGTTGATATTTTCAGAGATATGAGTTTTGTGAAGTCTGCATGTCTCACCATAGATAACGATCCCTACATAATGGGAGTGCAACATTGGGATATGGAGATTTCCAGTCTGAGGCTGCAATCAAGAAGAGGCAGAAAAACTTGTGGTTTAGGGTTACTGCCGAAAGTGACGGAGAATGGGCTCTTCAAGGCTTCAGACCACAGAACTGTTTCTCAGATTTGTATTGATTCTCAACGATTCCACAGTTACATTGCATCAGACACTCAATACATAGTTGTGCACTATTCATGACTGAAGTCGAACCATATCATTGCTCTTGATAACTGCAGTTGTTGATCAGAACATTGGACCTCAATAAGTGCATGAAACTAAAAATATCAGTGGCAGGTGCTTGATAGGAAGATGATCTTTGGGTTTCTTGGTTACACGGGGTGGCATGGGGTCAAGTTGTGAGCATTTATACTCACCAATAAGCGACTGAAAGATCAATTATGTTTCAAATTTGTTTTCCTGAACGATTTGAATATGCAGTCAAGTTTATAATATTGTCATATATGCTGGATGTGAGACGAAAAAACATGCTTTTGTCGATAATGACGCTTTCCTGTGTTGTAAACAGACGAAGCTTCTGAAGAATGACACAATTTTCAATTTGGAGAATTAAGTTTTAGATCGGGTAACTGGGGAATAACAAACAGTAACAGACAAAAAAAATGACCAAGATAACGAATAAAAAGAAACACAGTTCAAAATAGAGATAAATATGGCCAAAATTCACATACAGAATTCATGCAAAGCATCATAATGTCATCACGTATTATGTGTATATAAGTTTCAGTTGCTTAACTGTTTTGTTTTTAATTATATTAAAGGGACAGCAGTTGCTGAAATATGCATTCATTTATTTTGTTGAACTATAATCCAGGAGGATCACAGACTTATGTATGCAACTGCACTGCCTTGAGAACACATTTATTTGATTTTAAGCCAATGAATGCAATAGGAGACCCACAGTCATGAAGATGATACAAAACATATGTAATGATCAGTGACAGAACACAAGGTATACATCCCATAGCAGATAAAATCAGAGTGACATTGAATAAACATTTCATGACTGTCCACTACATGCACGCACACTTTCAATCCACTTTCCCCGATCAGTTTGATTTTATGCCAAAAGCCTTCAGGGAATTTAGAAGAATGTGCTTCAAACATTATTTAGTTATTGATGACATAAATTTTATGCAGAAATTTCATTTTCTAAGGACTGAGGAGATCTAATTCATAAGCTACTAAGTGAAGACAGTCCTTTCATTCAGACATTAATAATCCAAAATGCCAAAAAAAGGTCAATCTTAAAAGATATAATTGTGTTCATGGGAAAACTCATAAAACAAGGCCACTGCATTGAAGAAAACACTTTGAAAGGCTTACTGGCACCGCCTTATGATGATTCAGACTTGGAATTTAAAAATGCTTTAGTCATTTCCTATAGCCACCAATTTGATACACTGCTACAAATATTATTTCAGAATCTCCTGGAAGTTTTCAATAGGTGTTAATTTATTATGGGATAAAATCTACAGGTGCAACCTTCCTTTCATTGTACTCCATCAGCTGAGACTCAAGTCAGTACTTGTTTCTTATTAAACCTGTCACAAAGGTCAGTCAAGGTCTTTGCTTGTTAACAGCCTCATTATTCAGCAGTCCCCTCAGGATTCTAGCATTCAGAGTTCTATTTATTTCAGAATTTTCAATGAAAATTTGCATTGATTTATTTCCCTCTGTGTTTGATTGTTATTGTTCAAGCTGCAAGACTGAGCAATGTTTCTACATCAGAAGGTATTCATCATGCATTGATTGACTCTGGATTGTTTGCTTCACTGGTTGCCACTCAACAGGAAGCTTCAAGAGTTTATAAGGGGAAAGGTGAAGGGTTTCACACAGGCAAAAAATGAAATTTCAATGTACAGTTTATGACTGATGCAAGGTTGAAGATATAGATGTTGTCTTGAATAAATAAAATGGACAAGTACCATGCAATATGTGGCTATGACACAATTTAATATTGCAAGTTGAAAGTGGAGTCCTTGTGACTAGAATAAATTCAATGGTCAACTACTGTGCAAGATGTAGTTATGCCAAAAGTGCTAATTAGCCAAAATTTGCTGCAGAATTGCATCTAATGGTGTCTGCTGTTAGTTGAATCTTCAATTTCACAATTCAATACAAAAGCACATTATTCCTCTCCAAGTTACTATAACTGCAAGCAGATAATTACACAGTGAGGGAAACAGGACCCTGGGACGTTAATAAACAGAGCAATCAACAGGGGACCTCAAAATGATGCAACTTCAGGTTAGGAAATAAACAGAGGACTGAGAAAGTAAGTGAATTGAACTGATAAATTCAACAAAAAAATCAGCAATAGAAAGCAAACGAGGAAAAAGAGAGACTGACTTAAGAGAGAAATAGAGAAAGAAAGAAACAGAATATTAATTTTAAATCTCCCCAAAAATTAGTGTTTCAAGGAATAAGACATTGCATCTGGCAAATAGTTCTGGGTTCAACAGAGGGTGCATGGAAGACTTTTGTACATATTATATTATCAAAAGTGTAGTGAGTTTAGTAATGCCATGAGAAGCTGTCGAAGGACTGAAAACAAGGATAACGTAACTGTTCACAATTATTGCTCATAAACTATACACATAAGCATGGTAAAGAGGGCTTTTATTGTGCTTCCTTCAATCTGGACTCAGTTTTGTGTCATCTTATATCATGATAACATAACTCCTTACACCCATGCCCAGTATCTAATGTCAGTGTTGAGATCGTCAGCCCTTTATTCCGCAACTTCTCTCAGGTCTTATCCTGGTTACACAATTAAAGGTCTTTCAACTGCTCCTTTTATAAGTCTCTATTCTTCAGGATTTTGGAATGGTTTCAGCAATCCTTCACATTTGCACAGAGTTCCGTTTGAGGTTGTGAAAGTTCTGTGTGTTCTATACTTCTCTAAGAGTTGTAAGCTAAAGTTGACTCAACATTTGGATAGCTTGTTCTGCGGAATTCATGTATTCTCATGCTTGTTCATGGTCCTGCACTGCAGAATTTAGTTCTAGTGCACGTGAATTGGAGGGAGTATGGATTCACAGTTTGTGCTCCATCAAAAGCTGGCATGGGCAAATCCATTCTTGAAATGTTTAGTAAGGCTAAATGAAAAATTTCATTCTTTATTGGGAGGCTTTTAACAGTACGTACTATTTCTAGGCTTCAATGTCAGCTTGAAAATACTTCAGTGAACTTGTAATGTGGATAAATTCCTATGAGGCTGCAAAGGATTAGTTTAATAAGTCAGGAAACCACACTGGAAAGGAACATGATTTACTGTTGAGCTGCAAAACAGAGCCACTAATCATGACATATGCCCAATCTGGGACAGACAGTTGTGCAGACCTTTTCCTGGGACTGATGTAGAAAGGGCTCAGGTGATGAGTTCTGGCTGGGCAGGCCTTTGCCTGTTACCAAGGGAATTCCTACTCAACTAGGTCCATAAGGAGATTAATTTCTGAATTTCCCGAGGCCACATATGGGTTATCATAATCGGAAAAAGTCAATTGCTGAATCTTGACCTCTTGTCAGAAGTGAAAATGTTTGTGATTCCATGTGTGGAAAAGACTTTCATCTCTAATAATAGCTCAGGGATATATCAATTTGTCTTCTGCACCTCAAACCAATGGGAACATTAATTGAACAAGATGAAAAAACAGTTACTATTAATTAAAAAAAAAGAACTTCCCTATCATTGCAGAATGCTATTGAGTTTTGGTGAGTGCCTGACAAGTGCAAGATTTTTACATTCAATTTGGAACAAAACAACTCTCAGAGCTAAGAGCGATATCTCCAATATGAAAATACTTTGATGTTCAAAATCGTAACTTGGTCTGACCTCAGACAATGTCAGCATTCGTTTTGGATTTGAGCAACGAATCACTTGTCAATGTGCAGTCCAAAATCTTGCTGCAGCAGTTCATTTACTCAGTCAGTAAAATGTGAATTCTGAAGTATTAATTTAATAATGTATCTAATATTACCATTAAACTTAAGGTTTCTTCTGAAGATCCATGCATGCAAACATCATCTTTGTGAACTCTCCTTCCTGAATAGAGAATAGTCCATCTTCTGCTGCTCCACTGGTACTATCCCCCACTTCTTCCTACATAACACTGATGAATGTCATCAGCGCTGCCTTGCGCTTCCACAAAGAGCTTGAACAGTTTATCAAATTTCACCCCAACCTCCAATTCACCTGGACCATCTCTGATACCTCCCTCTCTTTCCTGGACCTTTCTATTTCCATATCTGCTGACCACATCGAAACTGATATCTATTTCAAGCCTACAGACTCCCACAGCTACCTGGACTACACCCCTCTCACCCACCTTCATGCAAGATTGCTATCCCCTACTTCCAATTCCTCTGCCGCCACCAAGCCTGGTCTCAAGATGGGGGCGTTCCATTCCTGCACATCTCAGATGTCCTCTTATTTCAACGACCGTAACTTCCCCGCTCTGGTGATCAAAAATGCCCTCAACTGCATACCTTGCATTTCCTGCACCTCTGCCCTCACATCCCCTCCCCTTCACAAAAATAAAGACAAAATTGCCCTTGTCCTCACATATCACCCCACCAACCTCCTCATCCAGCCGTATCATTCTCTGCCACCTCTGCCACCTACAATCCGATTCCACAACCAAACAGATATTTCCCTCCCCACCCCTGTGGACCTTTCATAGGGACCGCTGTCTCCACAACTCCCTCGTCCGCTCTGCATTCCCCACTAGCCCCACCACCCCCAGCACCTTTCTCTGCAACCGCAGAAAATGCTACACATGCCTTTAAACCTCAGTCTCACCTCCATTCTAGACACAAAACAAACCCTCCACATTAGACAGGGGTTCACCTGCACATATGTCAACTTCTACTGCATTCGCTGCTCCTGATGAGGCCTGCTCAACATTGGTGAGACTAAGCAGAGACTCGAAGACCGTTTTGTGAAGCATATGCATTCTGGATGCAACAAACGACAATACCTTCCAGTTGAGAACCATTTAAACTCACCCTTCCCTATCCCTGGACAACATGCCCATCCTAGACCTCCTCCAGTGTCACAATGACACCACCCACAAACTGCAGGAGCGGCACCTCATATTCTGCCTTGGGAGCCTGCAGCTCGATAGCCGAAATATGGATTTCACCAGTTTGAAAATCTCCCCACCCCCATTCTCATCCCATGTCCAACCCTCCCTCTCATCCCCGCCTCCTTGACCTGACACAAACTGTCCATCTTTTCTCCCACCTATCTGCTCCTCTCACCTCACTGACCAATCCCCACCACTCCCTACCTGCACTACCTATCACCATCCCACCTACCTTCCCCAGCCCCACCGCTCCTCCCTCTATTTATTTCTGAGCTCCCTTCCCCCTCCCCATTTTGGAAGACGGGTTCTGATCCAAAACATCAACTTTCCTGCTCCTCTGATGCTGCCTGGCCTGCTGTGTTCCTCCAGCTCCACACTATATGATCTTTGTGAATTACGCCTTCCATTCATTCTATCATGCTGGGTGCTGCAACTTCTGAACTTGTGATTCCAAAAGGCAAACAAAGCAATAGCAGCTAAATTGTGTTCACTGTTGTGACACTGGTTAAAGATGTGCAAATCTCATCCAATGGAATTTGTCAGAATCTGCTGTTTGCGTCCACCTTGGTTTGAGAGTTTAATTGCATTGTCTATAAATACAATGGGTGCTTTTCTTGTTGTAGCGCAAAGTCAGCACACATTATAATGAATCCATTTGGATTGGGAACTGGCACCAATGTAATGTTATTCAGCCGGTGTGCCGTAGCAGACTAGTGTACCAGGACAAGGTAAGAAGAGCGATGCAAAATTTTCAGGAAGCAGTGCTGCTTTACGAGAAGCTTGAGGATATGTCACTGTGTCTGATCTCCTTTGCAGCCTCAGTGTCTCTTGTTTAAGTAATTATCTGCTGACACTAGACGCCCCAACCGACTGCAAATGTACAAGCCTCCAGAGCCAGGAATGCGTTAATTTCGAATACCGTGCATACATGGAAATTCAGCCCTGTGCTAGCATTGACATTCAGCCCCACTCAATTTTTAGTTCACTTAAAAAATGTGACAGGTGCCATGGAATTGTTTATCTCTTTGAAGTTTGCCTTGGTGTTGAAAAGGTTGGGGACCACTCCTCTAGAAAAGCACATAGTAGTTTATGGTATCAGAGATAATGGGAACTGCAGATGCTGGAGATTCCAAGATAATAAAATGTGAGGCTGGATGAACACAGCAGGCCAAGCAGCATCTCAGGAGCACAAAAGCTGACGTTTCGGGCCTAGACCCTTCATCAGAGAGGGGGATGGGGGGAGGGAACTGGAATAAATAGGGAGAGAGGGGGAGGCGGACCGAAGATGGAGAGCAAAGAAGATAGGTGGAGAGGGTGTAGGTGGGGAGGTAGGGAGGGGATAGGTCAGTCCAGGGAAGACGGACAGGTCAAGGAGGTGGGATGAGGTTAGTAGGTAGCTGGGGGTGCGGCTGGGGGTGGGAGGAAGGGATGGGTGAGAGGAAGAACCGGTTAGGGAGGCAGAGACAGGTTGGACCCGAAGGTTGCAGGAACAGCAACTCATATTCCGCCTGGGAACCCTGCAGCCATATGGTATCAATGTGGACTTCACCAGTTTCAAAATCTCCCCTTCCCCCACTGCATCCCTAAACCAGCCCAGTTCATCCCCTCCCCCCACTGCACCACACAACCAGCCCAGCTCTTCCCCCCCAACCAGTCCAACCTGTCTCTGCCTCCCTAACCGGTTCTTCCTCTCACCCATCCCTTCCTCCCACCCCCAGCCGCACCCCCAGCTACCTACTAACCTCATCCCACCTCCTTGACCTGTCCGTCTTCCCTGGACTGACCTATCCCCTCCCTACCTCCCCACCTACACCCTCTCCACCTATCTTCTTTGCTCTCCATCTTCGGTCCGCCTCCCCCTCTCTCCCTATTTATTCCAGTTCCCTCCCCCCATCCCCCTCTCTGATGAAGGGTCTAGGCCCGAAACGTCAGCTTTTGTGCTCCTGAGATGCTGCTTGGCCTGCTGTGTTCATCCAGCCTCACATTTTATTATCATAGTAGTTTATGGGACTGGCAAAACAAGTCCCTGTCTGCCGCAAAATAACCACAAGCGAGTGAACTAATTAACACAGTAAAGGTTCACCAGTAGCGAAGGGTAAATCCAGACCAACAATAACAATCTGACTACTGGAGACCCAAAGCAAATTTGATTCCTTTTGTGAGAGCGAAAAAAAGTGTTTCCAACTGGAAAACAAGGCTTGGGAACAAAGTTAAAACTACTTACAGTGATGCAGCAATTTGTAATCTATTTACTTAATGACAGAGTTAACAACACATAAATTAAGAATTTTTATTCCAGAAAACTGAAAGTAGATTGTTTGAAAAGATCAGAAGTTTTTTTATAAATTAAATGACAGAGTCTCAGAGCCCTAACAGTGAAGTTCATTGAGTCTTAATTATTTTAACTGAATGAGAAACACAACTTTTATTCAAAATGAGTAAAAAAAAACAAGCTAAGTATCGAAGGGTTAGCAAGGTAAGCATTCAGATCTAAAGAAATTACATATCATACCTCAACTCTTTGGGGTTCTCCTAAAATCATTGCTGAAGGTCTCCTGGCATTCAACTATGTTGGAGATTCAGTGAGAGCTTTCTACATCTGCTGATATTCTTTTTTTCCACAAATCTGAGAGCCTGGGCTTTGTCAGTTCTAATAACCTGGAGATATCTTACCAAATTCTCCTGGTTTTGAAGTTTCATAAACTCAATCTTCCTGCTGATTTTCAGATTCAGATTTATTTCATATTGTCACTTGTACCTAGGTATAGCGAAAAGTGTACATTGTCAACGCATTCCAGTTCCACCTTCGATTACAGAATAAATCACAGAATAACTTGTACTTATTGTAAAATACTGAATAAATTAATATTAAATTGATATCACCAGAACTGAAGCAGCTTTGAAAATTCATCTTTCCTTCTTTGTAGCCTTCAGTCTCTTTGATCCTCGAGTTGCCACCATGTAACATGGTCCGCAGGCTCCTGGCAATGTACTTTGTAACTTATTTCCTGCAATGTCCTGAATCCATTTCCTATCAGGGAAACTAAACTTGCTTTTAAGATGGACACTGGTGTCTCCTGAAATGAACTGAAAAAAATCTTTTGAACTGATTATTTTTTTAATGTGCATCCTAGAAACTTCTGAACTAAAGATAAAGCTAATGGCCTGACAGTTTACTACAATATAGTCATATTTTCAAATTCTCATTTGCAGTCATCTGCTTTCTGACATACACTTGATAGACCACTCTTCTGGAAAGTATCTTTGATCAAGATTTTCATTTTTGTAAAAAACACTTCACAAAGGAAACAAACATTCATATGGTGATTTTTTTAAAAAAAATCTAAACCCCTAAAACAACACTCGCATTTATAAATTATAAACCTTTCATGATGAAATCTTGTCATAACTTTTAATCAATATTTCATATTGAGAGTAAGTAGGACATTGGTGAGATCACACTTCAATACCAAATACCAAGTCTCAAGACAGATTGTACATAGTATTTATTTATGTGTCAGTAAAGAAGCTAACTGAATGATACAACTGATGAACATTGCAACTGGAGTTCATTTGTGATAGAATCAGTTAGTCTCCAAGATAAATTAATTCATGAGCTTCTTTAGTCTAAAGCAAATCTGCCTGTAAAATAGGCATAAGAAATAACAAGGTGTAGAGCTGGATGAACACAGCAGGCTAAGCAGCATCACAGGAGCAGGAAAGCCGATGTTTCAGATCTGGACCCTTTTTCAGAAGGGCCGTTTTCATTTTCATCTTCATCTTCATTTTCCAGACCCGAAATATCAGCTTTCCTGCTGTGCTCTAGCATCGGCAGTTAGTAATATCTCTGTAAAATAAGCAGTCCAATTAGCAGCAGATACAGTCTAGAAAACTCTTCATACAGCATTATATGGTACAATGCAGACTATTCTACAGACAGTCTTGAGTATTTAAGGCAAAAAAGAATATTCACCTTAGGAAATGAATTCTTATGGGAAAACCTATTGCAGAGAAGGATATGAAATAGATTACCATGCATGAGGTAATAGAGTTTATGAGATAGCTTTCCAATAATGAAACAAAGCCTCATGTATGCCTGACAACAATGTACTGCAGTCTTAATATTTAATAAATAGTGTTGTAAAGAAGCCCAAGCCTAAAAATTGTTCCTGACACTGCCTTCTCCTTGACCAGTCTGTGTTGAACCCAAATTCATGATTGTTGGCATTAAACCACTTAGAAGATTTATTTATTTAAATTACCTATAAATAATCTTTTACCATTCGCCTAGGTATAAATAAATGAATGCACAAATCTTCCACTCTTTTTCCTATTTCTAAATTTACTTTTAGTCTGCTAAAGTTCCAGCCCTTTAATAACCAAAGTGCTCTAACTTGTTTTTCTCAATATATTTTCTTTCAGAGAAATAAAATCACAGTAATCCTGGGCTACCCTTACATTTGCAAATTCATATTCACACTGTGCATTTTCAAGTCACTGTCAGACCCGCATACATCAGAAAAGCTGAGAACTCGAGAGGTACTGGCGACAGTTCAGGTTCCATTCAATTAAAAAGAAACATATTTTGCATCTCTATGGCCACAATGTTGCTTGATTTGTAATACTTTTCATCTACATATCCAACTCCACAATTACATGATTACATTTTATCCATTGAATGCTCTTGTGCCATTTAGTTCTCTAATTAAGGGCTTTGCATGGGCTCTCAGCCGCTTTGATTGCTTTGGCTTAGACTTAATACTTTCGTCTGGAGTGACAGTGCTGTGAAGTGAATTTGAATTTTGTACTTTGAGCAAGGGTAGTTTATTTTATTTTGTGGGATACATTGACACTATTCAGTCAGTTGAATTAATTGAGTGTGTGTTTCACCTACAACAGTTCCTACTTCATTCAAAACAGATAAATTATTTGTGTAAAGGGATGCTGTCTCAGATTACATTTGCACAAGGTCTCATTTAATTCACAGGAGAAACACATTTGCATGTTGAAATTGACCTTTGAAAGATTTTGTACCATTATTGTCAGCTCAAAGTATCCAGGAGAAGAATCGTTGGTCTCTGTGTAAAGTTCCTCAGAATGCTATTGTGCTTCCAAAGTTAACTTAATCAGAAGTTTACCTAAAATCCCAAAGTTAAAATGCTGAAACTACAAAAATTCCAGCAAAAATCACTGGTGCTGGTTTAGGACATTTCCAGTGAAAATGATGGGGAGTTTGAAATCATTACTTGAGGCCAATTCCCATTATTATGCCTATGCGGGTCGAGAGCTTGGCTCATCTGAGGTACAGCTCTCTCGGTGCTGCTTCAAATCCCCAGATGAAAGTGAATTGTATTGCATGAATTAAATGTCAACATTCTCAATATTCTCACCGCTAAAGCTCATGCAGTTTCAGGCATTCCATTATCACCTGTTGACATCAGGAGTGTTTAGAAGTAGCAAACACATTAAAATATTTAAGAACATCTGACATTGATCGAAAAATGAAGTTACAGTGAAGGTAAAACAGAAAGCACTAGAAAAAGTGCTGGAACCAAAGAATCATACTGGATTTGAAAGTTTAACTTTATTTCTCTCCTCACAGATAATAGCAATCCTTTAAAAATGATTAGAAATTCCCTTGTAAAATAGTCGAAATCAATCGTTTTAGTAGCACATATATTGTACACAGTGGAACATGCTTGTCGTTGAAGAGGTAATTGATTTAAATAAAACATAGATGGAACAAGATGTGAAAAACAGCAAAGCTGATATAATTGGAAAATCTCTGAAAATGGTATTTACACAACTGGCAAACAGTTGTGTTCCTTTAATGACACAGAACCCCTCCATTAAATCAATTAAAGAAGTGCTAGCAACACTGAGAAAACAAGAAAGTAATTGTCTGAAATCACATAGACAAATCACTCATCTGTCCTCCAAAGGGTTAACAATTGAAGGAAAGGATGCAGGAGTAAGAGTTGAGGAACATACTAAGTTTACAGAAGAGATGTGTTAGATGTGGGATTTGTAACTACTCCTGAAGGATACCGTCCTGTCCTCAGCAATAGATTCAACAAAGTAATGGCTATGGATGTAATGTTGTCAGAAGAAAACAACAAACGTTCATGTTATATTTCATGGTTCTTTGCAATAAAATTCAGTCTGTCCACAAATGTGGTGAGGATAAGAAAATAATTGAAGATAAAGTACAGAAAAGTTAAGAAAAACAAAGTTGCTGGTAGAGCTCAGCAAGTCTGGCAGCATCTGTGAAGGGAAAAATAAAATTAACATTTCAGGTCTGGCGACCCTTCCGCATTAACATTAACTTTGTTTTTTCCCTCCACAGATGCTGCCAGACTTGCTGAGCTTGACCAGTGACTTTGTTTTGCTTCCTGATTTACAGCATCTGCAGCTCTTTCACTTTTTGTACAGAGCTAACCACTGAGCCACCGTGCCACCCCAATTCTTTAGTCATTCCGTCTAACTCATATCATTGATATGATTGATACAATTTGCAGCTGAACAATGCATTAACTCTGCCATATGAATGCCAATATTTATGTTTTTGTCATCAGCACTGTCACAAATTTGTCATCTGACTGAAACACTTGATAATCATGCAATCTGTTGTTTTGGCCTTCTTGACAAGTAATTTACACGAGTTGGGAACATTAGATTGTTATGGGCTGAAAAGCATCAGGAAAAAACTCCGAGAGCGAGAATAGCAGAGAGAGGTGTGCGGCAGATTCCAACCACGACTTCAAGATCCCAACAACTGCTACTGAAAACTCTTGGCCCTGCAGGAGCTTGACCCCAACCACTAATGCTGCTTCCATTGTTCCAGCTATAAAAACAAACCTCAAGGCCTCACAGACTGTTTACTCTAGTGGCTCTGAGTAGACTACTCTGGACCTTTCTTTATTAAACAAAATCAAAGGAAAAATATACCTCTGCCATTTTTAAACCGTCTGCGGAGTCCAATTTAGCCTGATAACATACAACAGCGGTTCTATTCATAGATTTCGCTGAGTAATTTGCCTTTAACTTGGAATTTCCTATTGCAGGTGTTTATATATCATAGAATGCGTACAGTGTGAAAACAGGCCCTTCAGCCCAAAAAGTCCACATTGCCCCTCAGAGCATCCCACCCAGACCCACCTCCCTATAATCCACCTAATCTTCACATCCCTGAACCCTATGGGCAATTTAGCATGGCCAATCCATCTAGCCTGCACATCTTTGGACTGTGGGAAGAAACCAGAGCACCCGGACGAAACCCATGCAGACATGGGGAGAATGTGCAAACTCCACACTGATAGTCACCCAAGGGTGGAATCCATCCCTGGTTCCCAGTTCTGTCAGGTAGCAGTGCTAACCACCGAGCCACCATGCCATATATGCTATGTTTTAATTTCAATGTGCTGTAAAATCTTAAAATGAAGGTGCCTATTGCATATGTACACCAACCTCTTTCTGTGACAATGTTACTAATATAGGAGTAGATGGTCCGAAGAAAAGGAAAGCTTGCTCTCTACTTCAGCAACAGGGAGCTGGAGGTGTAGTTGAAAGGGGTGGTGGAGAGGATGCAGCCCTCTTGTTCAGCTGTGAGCCACAGCTGGCCCTGGAACAAACTGCAGGCTGGGTCAGTGCTGTAAAGTAAGGCATGTCAGAAAGGTGAATTGGCATTTCAGTGAGATGAAAATGTACTGAAATAAGGTTATTGTTGCTCAAAGACGAGACTCATTTATAGCATGAGGTGAAATCAGGAAAATGTTTCCCAACATCGAGGATTTAAAATTTTCATGGTGTTTTCCCATTCTTCTCATGATTGCTGTTCTTGCACCAGGGAGATGAAAACTATACTCTGCTTCTGTGCGCAAAAAAGGGATCAATTTGTATCCAGAAAATGAAATCAGTTATAGAACATAGAACATAGAACATTACAGCACAGTACAGGCCCTTCGGCCCTCGATCTTGTGCCGACCTGTCATGCCGATCTCAAGCCCATCTAACCTGCACTATTCCATGTACGTCCATATGCTTGTCCAATGACCACTTCAATGTACCTTATGTTGGCGAATCTACTACCGTTGCAGGCAAAGCGTTCCATTCCCTTACTACTCTGAGTCAAGAAACTACCTCGGACATCTGTCCTATATCTTTCACCCCTCAATTTAAAGCTATGCCCCCTCGTGCTCGCTGTCACCATCCCAGGAAAAAGGCTCTCCCTATCCACCCTATCTCACCCTCTGATTATTTCATATGTTTCAATTAAGTCACCTCTCAACCTTCTTCTCTCTAATGAAAACAGCCTCAAGTCCCTCAGCCATTCCTCGTAAGACCTTCCCTCCATACCAGGCAACATCTTAGTAAATCTCCTCTGCACCCTTTCCAAAGCTTCCACATCCTTCTTATAATGCAGTGACCAGAACTGTATACAATACTCCAAGTGCGGCCACACCAGAGTTTTGTACAGCTTCACCATAACCTCTCGGTTCCGGAACTCGATCCCTCTATTAATCAAATGTTAATTTGTAGGTGATATTAGTTTAGGGAAGGATGTAGAAAAGAACATCTAGAAACCTTTTGGCTCTTTTTGAATTACAATGTGGGACTTATACTGTCCTTGTGGAGGAACAGTTGGGAACTCATTGTAATGCCTCATTTGAAAAGAAGCATGTCTTATGTTGTGGCAGTCCCTTGGTGTCACTCTAAATGATGTGTTCTTATCCTGGTGTGATGATTGCACAAAAATGTCCTGGCTCTGGTGTCTTAACCAAACTGAAATTGAGGACTATAGTTCATGCTTTTTTGTGCTAACATCTTTCAGGAAACCTGCAATTCATATTAAAGCATTGAGCAGTAAGAAACAGTGAATTTTCAGCATTTTGACTTGCTAACATTATAAATGTTCTGTTGTGGTGAGTGAAAGACCTGTGGAAAATATTACAAGGTTATCTGGGCACAGTGTTAACTATGATATAACAAAGTGTGAAGCTGGATGAACACAGCAGGCCAAGCAGCATCTCATGAAGCACAAAAGCTGATGTTTCGGGCCTAGGCCTTTCAAACACATTGTTTTTATATAATGATTTTGGTTTCCATATTCAAAGTTGGAATATTATAGTCTTCCCCTTTCTCCTGCTTTTTATCATTGCTAAATGATGAGTGACTTGATTTATAAGAAAAATGCTGATGGAGGTAACTTATTTCAATGCCCGATGCTGCAACAGCTGAGATGGAATTTCTGTCTCCTGTCTTACTTTGCTTGCAATAATCCTTCTCTACATGTTTCACTCAATCAGCTGGGACATTAACTGCTCAATTTTTCTGAAGCAATTTATTGTAATTCCTTGCGAGAAATAGTCAGTATGGTAACTGGTTACTTGAGCTATTTTGCAAGATGAAAGTGCTAAAATTCAAGCTATAATTTTCTCTGCAAGATGTCAAAAGATATGCTGTCCATTCCTCTTTATTTACTAGTTTCACACTGCTCAGATGATTGCTTCATGTTCAAACATGCTTTGACAAATATCTTTGCACCACTCATGAAGGGGTTATGGAGCCGTGATCAGCTCTAGAATCAAATCAAGGTGAAATTTGACATTGCAGGCCTGCATTAAAATAGACATTTCTGAAACATCATGGCAAATTCAAATAGCACAATTGATACAGGGTACAGATTTACTGGAATGAGAAAAAAGATATGCGGGGAGAAAGTGGCGTAAACTAATTCCGGTTAACCAAGGAAGTTAAGGATATTATCAAACTTCAGATAAACACACAACGTCACAGATGTAAGCTAGAAGCTTGTGAAAGGTTTAAAAACCAACAGAAGATGACTGACACAGGAAGAAAAAAAAAGAGAGCAAAGCCACAGGTAAAGTAAAAAATGGTAACAGCTTCTTCTGTATATCTATATCTATATATAGAAAAGCAGATGGAGAAGTTAAAGTAAACAAAGGGTCTTCAGAAATACAGCTAGGGAATTAATGAGGTTGAACTGGGAAATAGGAGATGACTTTAACTAAATACTTTGCATCAATCTTCAAGGTAAAAGATATTAAGAGCATTGCGAAAATGCTAAATAATCAAGGGTCAAGAGCAGGAGGTAATAAATCTAATTATAATCAATGGAGAAAACGTACTAGGTAATGACTGGGGATAAAGTTTAACAATTTTCCTGAGCCTGATGGGCTGCATCCTTAGAATATTAAAGGAAGTAACTTCAGAAATAGTGGATAAGCAGGTGAAAATCTTGGAAGAATCCTTCAATTTTGAAAAATCCCGGAGGATTAGAAAGCGTTGGGATCAGAAAGCTGCCGAAGTAACACATTTATCTAAAATGGGCAAAAGATACCAAAAAGATAATTTTTGTGATAATTTTTACCTTTTTCCTGGTCGCTTAACATATCTATTTGTAAGGGTATAGAGCAGAGCAATTAGAAATGCATGATCTGATCAAGCAGACTTAACATGGCTTCAGGAAGGGAAATACACAAATAATTAGAATTCTTGGTGGAGGTGAAGAATTTCATCTTTCAAAGTCTGTGGAATTTTTTACTGCAGAGTATTGTTGAGGCAGGAGAATTGCCTGTGAGACAATCTCTTTTAATAAATCTGCCCTTTGCTAAGAGGATATTGATGGAATGTTAAAATCTTGGAACAGTTACTGTTGAGTAGTTAAATAGCACATTATTCTGTTAATTTTTCCAAAAGAGTTAAGCTATTCCAACTGCTTTTTTAAAAATATTTTAACTATCACGTTTGAATAAAGTGTGTTTTGCTTCAATCTAGTCGTAAGACCAATTAAATTGCATCTGGAACATATTGTCTGTCACTTGCCGTTCAAATAAGGAAATGTTCGGGTCTAAGCCAGCTTCTTAAAATACTTTGATGGGGTTTGGCCTGATCCATAACAGGTCCCAGAACTGAAAATCCCATCCTTATTTCCACCAGATCCGATTTTGCCAGGAGGCAAAGTGAGGAGGCTATGGTTAACTCAGGAACGAAACCCAAAGTCTGCCAAGCCACTTAAACTGCGTTGAGTTCTGATTTTTGGAGATGCTTTTTACTGAAGTGGGTCCCTTCAGTTCAGTCAGACCACATTCAACTCAATACATGACATTATGTGCTTAATAATGATTTATAACATTCAACAGTTTTGTGCATTTATTCATTCGTACTAGAACTAAATTGTAGTTTGAAGCAAAAAAATGATGATTCATCAGAAGATTTTAGTGCACAATGGATGACTGATTTCTGTTGACTTGCAATATTCTCTGTACATAGTCATGAAAACGCAGAGATGTGGTGTCCATCCTGTGCTTGAAATAGGATTCTATATTTTAATGCTAAGCTTGCTTGGATCAAGAATTCATTCTCATGCAAGTAAGCATGAAATGCCTTATTTCTCTCATGCTAGCATTTTATGCTTGGATCAAGTAATTGAGTACTCTTCCACAATCAATCAGCTTTCAATTCTTCATTAAGTTGGCAAGATACAACTGTAAATATTTTGATTACCAAACTCTTGCGGATTCTATCAGATGAAGAGCTTGCCAATATATAGGCAATTGTACTCTCATGTTAGCCAAGAATTACTAAGTGAGCCGGAAATACTGCGATATCGTTCACTCTAGTCTGGCGAGGTCCTTAGAAATACCACATTATCGGCAGACTTTTTTCATAACCTGGCTTCAGATGCAGTTACAAGACAATGTGCAAATTGTAAGAACACTTTGCAGGACTTGTACAATACTTATCTCAATAAAAGGTTCAGGGTATCAAGAAATCTGCAACTTTGCAGATTACCTATCGAATGTCAAAATATATTTTGTGTTTACTTATTTTCCGTCCATTATGGCCTGTGCTAGTATTTCAGATGAGTAGTTTAAATAACACCCTGAACTAGACACTCAATTTTCAATTATAAAACGAGAGCATTACTTGCTGACAGTGTAACACAAGTAGATAGAAGAAAGCAATGCGAAATTTCACAAAATAAAGATGCATGCAAGTGCCCTCCTCTTTTCTTGGTATGGTACTGACCAGAGTCACAGAAGCCTTTTCCGATTGCTCTGGATAGTTTAAATGATCTCAGTTGATCTAATGGCAGGGACCCGAAAACTGAAACAGTGAATCAAAAACAGCTGCTTCTCTACTCGTGATGGCAGATGCCATCTATATCCAGTGATATAGAATGAAAACATCTCTATCATGCAACTTCTAATGCCCCTAATCTGACTCCAGAACATATAATTGAAGGGAAGAAATTTGTAGGAACCTTATAGCCACGCTGCCACACCAGAAGCTTTGGACTGGATATAAGGCGTTGACACAGATCTTTGTTTTTTTTTGTGTGCAACTATCATATGGGAAAAGGCAGCAAAAGGGTCTAAGCCTGAAACGTCAGCTTTCCTGCTCCTAAAATGCTGCTTGGCCTGCTGTGCTCATCCAGCTCCATATCTTGTTATCTCAGATTCTCCAGCATCTGCAGTTCCTATTATCTCTCCCCAACCACAAAATTAGTCCAGTGTGCCTATGCTGAGAGGAATGAAAATAACCATTTCTTAACTGTTTTCCAAGAAATCAACAGAAGCAAGCAACATGACCAAATTCAAATTGAACTGGAAAGTACTTTAGCCATCTTCCTTCTCCTTCTCTTACCCACATTACTGATATTGAAGACTCTTTCATCAACTATTGTTGTCTTCCATCGTTGTTGATATCAGAATTTCAAGCATTAGTTTGTTCCTGAGGACAACGTTCATGACACAAATAGCTTCAGTGTCAGTAATAGTGTGCAGAGTCAAAGTGTCAGATTTATTATTTGATTGCATTTGTGATGAAAACAAGGTGGGACAAGGTGATTTAGTCAAGTCAAATGAATGGTCATATTCATGGCAGATGATCATCATATGGTGAATACAAACTTGCCCAATTTGGTCGAACAAAACAGAATGGCAGATATAATGGAAAAAGCTGGAAAAAGCCATGCTGGCTTTGTACACGATTCATTGAAAGCAGGCATGTAGGTGCAGCATGCAATTATGAAGGCAAATGTTATGTTGGAGTTCATTGTAAGAGGGTTTGAGTATAGGAGCAAGGAATTCCTAATACTGCTGTACAGAGCTTTGGTAAGACCACATGGTGTCATCTGTGCAGTTTTGGCCTCAGGAAAGGGGTACCTGCTTCAGAAGTAGTGCAGTGATGGTTCATCAGACTGATTTCTGCACAAGCAAATTTGATGTATGAGGAACAGATGGGTCCACTTTGCCTCTGTTCACTAGAGTTTAGAAGAATGAGGGAAACTCTCATTCAAACAGAAAATTCTGACAGGACCGGACAGATTGGGTGCAGAAATGATGTTTCCCCTGGCCAGGGGTTCCAAAACAAATGGGTCCTAGTTTCACAATTTGGACTGAGATGAGAAGAAACTTCTTGGCTCAGAGAGTGTGAAACCAATGGAATTGCCAAGAATAGAAGGCTTGGAAATGGTCACTGAATATACTTTGGAAAGAAATGGAGAGATAGCCAGAAGTTAAAGGTGTCACAAAGATTACAGGAAGATTACAGAAGTATGGCATTGGGGTCAAGGATTGGTCACAGACACATTGAGTAGTGGAATGGGTTGATGGGTCAATGGCCTATTATTGCTATTTTATATGTTTCAGTGAGATTGTTGCTCAAAAATGTAGCATGAACTTCAGGAAGGATCAAATTCCTGTTGATGTTTCCATGTTGAACATTGTGCCAAACTTACTGTTATCCCATCTTATGGCACAGACACAATTCCATCCATGATCCACTTTCTGAGAACATACAAGGGACTTTCTGGTGCATAAAATAGCTGCCACAACTTAGCATCGCAGTACTGAATTCTTAAAAACACTTCATCAGCTGTGATGTGCTTTGGGATATCTCATGGTCTCTCAAACCTCATAAATATTGCAACATCATATCACAGAAGACACCAGAGAGCTGTGCTTAGAGATTGGTTCAGCAAATTGTATCACCATCTTCAGACTGAAGATGAAGTTTAAGAGAGAAGTGATACTTAAGAAAAAGAAAGAACGAGCTGCTCTTCACCACTTGGAGGTGATTCATATGCATGAAAAGACAATCCACATGACTGAAGTGAATTCAGCGACAAGAGTGTAAATTTAAGAGGTGTGTTTTGTCCCGGTTTCCTTTAGAGGGAGTTTGGGGAGACAGATGTAGAGTGGTCTATGAGAAGACAAACAACTTGTGAGGCCTGGACTTTTTTAAAATATTGGAACAAAAAAAGCAGCCTGAGTGGGGGTGGTCAAGCTCTCAAAGATCCAGGATTTTTAGTTAACTTTCAGCAGTTGTTGCTGGGGTCTCATCAGGGTTGGAAGGCAATGAATCTCCCCCAACTGCTGCACTTTCTCTTTGGGGAGCTGCTGCATATATTTCTTCCTTGCTGATTATCTCAGATGCAATCCTTTCTGTTTTTTTATGAATTTGCCTTTTTGCCACAAGTGTGTTTACGTGATGTTTCTGTATTGGAACAGCTATTATTTAGTAATAAACTAATCTACTATTCTTTTAAGAGATAGTAGGAACTGCAGATGCTGGAGAATCTGAGATAACAAGGTGTCGAGCTGAATGAACACAGCAGGTCAAGCAGCATCACAGGAGCAGGAAGGCCTAGACCCTTCTTCAAAAATGGAAAAGTGGAAGTGGGTTCCAAAATAAATAGGGAGTGGGGGGGGGCAGATTGAAGATGGATAGAGGAGAAGATAGGTGGAGAGGAGACAGACAGGTCAAAGAGGCAGGGATGGAGCCAGTAAAGGTGAGTGTAGGTGGGGAGGTAGGGAGGCGATAGGTCAGTACAGGGAGGATGGACAGGCCAAGGGGGTGGGATGTGGTTAGTAGGTAGGAGATGAGGGTGGGGCTTGAGGTAGGAGGAGGAGATAGGTGGGAGGAAGGACAGGTTAGGGAGGCCGGGAGGAGCTGGGCTGGTTTTGGGATGTGGTAGGGGGAGGGGAGATTTTGAAGCTTGTGAAATCCACATTGATACCATTGGGCTGAAGGGTTCACAAGAGGAATATGAGTTGCTGTTCCTGCAACCTTCGGGTAGGATCATTGTGGCACTGCAGGAGGCCCAGAATGGACTTGTCGTATAAGGGGTTGAAATGGTTCGCAACTGGGAGGTGCAGTTGTTTAGTGCGAACCGAGTGGAGGTGTTCTGCAAAGTGGTCTCCAAGCCTCCGCTTGGCTTCCCCAATGTAGAGGAGGCCACAACGGGAACAGTGGATGCGGTAGACCACATTGGCAGATGTGCAGGTGAACATCTGCTTGATGTGGGAAGTCTTCTTGGACCCTGGGATGGGGGTGAGGGGGAAGGTGTGGGGGCAAGTGTCACACTTCCTGCGATTGCAGGGAAAGGTGCTGGGGATGGTGGGACTAGAGGGGAGTGTGGAGCAGACAAGAGAGTCACAGAGAGAGTGGTCCCTCTGGAAAGCAGATAACGGTGGGCAGGGAAAAATGTCTTTGGTGGTGGGATCGGATGCAGATGGAGGAAATATTGGAGGACGATGCATTGGATCTGGAGTTTGGTGGGGTGGTACGTGAGGACGAGGGGTATTCTGTTTTGGTGGTTATTGCGGGGTGGGGGTGTGAGGGATGAGTTGTGGGAAATGCGAGAGACACAGTCGAGGGCGTTCTCAACCACTGAGCAGGGGGAGTTGCAGTCCTTCTCCTCTATCCATCTTCTATCCGCCGCCCACTCTTTCCCTATTTATTTCAGAACCCGTTTCCTCTCCCCCACTTCTGCAGAAGGGACTAGGCCCAAAACGTCAGCCTTCCAGCTCCTCTGATGGTGCTTGGCCTGCTATGTTCATCCAGCTCTACACCCTGTTATCTATTATCCTTTTAAGTTTTCCAAGAGAGTTAATTTATTTCAAGTTGCTTTTTTGCTGTATTTTAACCATAGGTGTGCACCAAATAATAAAATGTCCCTTTTTTTTGCTATATTCTATCACATATGGGCATCGCTCCATCACTGCTTTATCTTCATTCATTCACATGACTTGTAATTTTAATTAGGAAATCTGAAATCACAAATATATACAGAAAACAATCTGAGTTTGTCAAAGATGTAGGTTGAAGTAACTAATTGAAGACCCTTGCTATTCATCTTATCTGTGCCCATCATGATTTTAAACATTTGTGCAATATCACCCCCCAACCTTATACACTCTAGTGAAAAAAAGTCCTCGTCTTTACAGTCAATTTTTATACCCAAAGTCTGAAACCCTCCATTCCCAGTAACATTCTGATAAATCCTTTCTGAACATTCTCCAGTTTAATAATAACCTTCGTACAATTGGGAGAGCAGAACTGCAAACAGTACTCCAGAAGGGACCCCACCAATGTCCTATACAAGGCAACACCTTGTCCCAACTCCTGTACACAAAGGTCTGAGCAATGAAAGCAAATGTGCTGATGCCTTCTTAACTGGTGTCTCTACCTGTAATGCAAATTTCAAAGAATTATGCACCTGAACCCCTCGGACTCCTTGCTCAACAAAACTACTCAGGGCCCTTACTATTATTTCCATAAGTTCTGTCCTTGTTTGCGTTACTAAAAAGCAATACCTTACATTTATCCATATTAAATGCTATCTGCCCCTCCTCAGCCTATTGACGCTTTTGATCAATATCTCTTTGTAATCTGAGATAACTTTCTTGACTGTCCGTTACCCCACCAGTTTTGGTGTCACCTGCAATCTTACTAACTATGCCTCCTACATTCTCATCCAAATCATTTATCTAAATCACAAACAAAAGTAGGGCCAGCACCAATTCCTGTGCAACATAGCTAGAGGTAGACTTTGTATTGGCTTGCCTCAATTACTCATAAACTTGTGCAGCTCATTCAAAAGCATTTGACAGGATATTGATTGCAAGCTGAGTGATCACTGTGGAACACCCTCATCATGAACAATTGTTTACTCAAATGAAAACAGAAATTGCTGGAAAAACTCAGCAGGTCTGGTGGTATATGTGGAGAGGAATCACAGTTACTGTTTCAAGTTGAGTGATCCTTCCTCAGAACTTGTTTCCTCAAATTGCATGCTGGTGTCATTGGACATCTAACTTCGAGAGAATCTAATTGCATACTTGCATGTTCCTGCATGGTCTGTGCATTCTGACCATATTTCTAAATGTGGCCGTATTTGGGCTTAATAAGAAAAATGTATCTGTTCCACTGAAACATCACCCTGCAAGGAATTGTATTGTCCTTGATGTAACATTATTCTGAGTCCAAGAGCAGGATAGGCGCAAATGTAGTCTCAGTCCTTCACAATGATATATTAACACAGGTGGCATGGGGGCTCAGGGGTAAGCACTGCTGCCTCAGAGCACCAGGGATCTGGGTCTGATTCTGGCTTTGGGTAACTGTGTGGAGTTGGCATGTTCTCACTGTATCTGTGTGAGTTTCCTCCGGGTGCTCTGTTTTACTCCTCCGGTCGAAAGATGTGTGGGTTGGACACAGGAATTACAGGGATAGGGCAGGGACGGAGGTTGGTTTGGGCTTGGGTAGGGTGCCCTTCAATGGCTGAATGGCTTTTTTCTGCACTGTAAGGAACCTATGATTCTATGACGTTACTTTTGAGTATTATATTCAAAAGTTCATTTCGTTTTAATTCTGATATTAAACATAAAGGGTTGAAGCAGCTTCACTCATCTGATATTGTAGATCCACAATATATGATTTAAAATAGTTAAAAAGTTATATCATATTGTTCACAAACATATCAAACAAAACAGAAGTTGCTGGAGGAACTCAGCTGGTCTGCCAGCATTTGTGGAGAGATTTGTTTTTGTTTGCTCCTAATCTCTAGCATCCAAAGGTCTTTGTTTTATGTTATCTTGTTTCTTTTCAATGAGCTTTATGCTGGATTTTTGAAATTGCCAGAATTGAATACATAATAAGCAATTTGGCAGTTTCCACATGTTGATCAATTACCAGTACAAAAGTGATCTCACCACTTCCTGCAGATGTGGCACTCCTTGTATTGCATGAACATTCCAGGCAAGTTGATACAAAGTACAAGTGGATGAGATGTCTACTCCAGCTGGTTCTGAACAAAAAAGCCTTTTGAAACCCATTATGGTGTGACTTGCTGCAAATGACTCCACAGTTATCTACTGGAAAAGCACAGTAGTCTGTGACAAGGACACATCAAAACCACCTCTTTAGCTCAGTGCCTCATCTTGAGGCCCCAGATTGAAACTGCTATTTTTTTTCAAATTACATTTAATCCTACAGTCTGGACCTTTGTTGGATCGTCTGTGCAGCTCCACATTTTGCTGAATGGATCCCTCTTTTCTGAATAAAACTTAAAAGTCTGATTCCGTAAGATAAACCGAGGTTTCACCTGCAAAATGAACCAATTCCCAGCTTCCTGATAATCTTTCTTCTTCAGCAAAATGACTGCATCTGATTACCTATGAAACAGGCTTGTGAGTAGAGACAACTGCAACATCAACTTGACACTGAATTACTGGACTCTAATTCATGTGAACAGATGTTGGTACTTTTGATTTTAAGTGAACTGTTACTTCTCTCTTCTTTCCTGATTTTTATGGATAAGGGAGAGAGAAAAAGAGTGAGAGTGTGAGAGAGACAGTCGGTGTGTGTATGAGTGAGTGAGAGTGTGAAAGAGAAGGTGCTTCACAAACCAGTTTGCAAGGCAATAATATGCCCTATCTTTTAAAAAAAATCTTGAGAGAGTTTACTTTGAATCACTTTTAATAGAACTTCACAAACACGGTATGGTGAAATACACCACTGCCCATTTTTAAAAGGGAAACAAAAATTGCCAGTCACCTGTGTTATCAGTGGAAAAGCGGAAAAGTGGGAATAATTCAATTCATCTCTCTCTTAGCCATGACACATGGGAAAGTGTTCAATTTCTGCCATTGCAATTATCTGGCATTGTGGTTTTTGAAAACTGTATTTTTGGCAGAGGTAAATGCATTCTATTCAAATATGAAAAGCCTGTGTAATGTGTTCAAAAAGTGATCAATTAGAATCTGATTTCGAATTTCTCTGTTGTTTAATTTCAAAACCTTCAGCAACTGTTTCAGAAGTATTTAGCAGCCTGTTATACAAATCAGTTGATCTGTTTGGAACCTCGGAACAGATAACTTCAAGGCCTGGCAAGAATTTGGTAAGGCTGAGCCATCCTGAATAAAATTTAATTATGAAGTTGCAAACAATTCATTTCTGAAATCAATTTCTGTCAAAGTGTGTATTTTTCTGCTCCTATCAACTTGTGCTTTCACTGTCAACAGGTAAAAGTCAAAAGCCAAGATTCTGTCACATTCTGAACACCAGTAAGATTATCCGAAAGTGGGTAGAAGTAAAATGTGAGAGAAGCAGAGGATATTTCATCGCAGGAGGAGGTATTTCGGCCCAATGTATCTGTGTCTTTTTTCCAATAAGTGTTAATCATCTGAAAAAGACTGTTTCCTCCCCAGAGAAATTCTATTATATCAAGACATGAAAATACCCAGGGACACCTGCATTCATTTGCAAACGTAGTCTGAATAACGTCAGTCAAAAATTTTCAGAACAAAAACAAGAAGAGCAATTAAAAGAAAATGCAGGCTCCTTCAGTGTTAGATATAAGTCTGAGATAGTAGAAACTGCAGATGCTGGAGAATTCAAAGTAACAAGGTGTAGAGCTGGATAAACACAGCAGGCCAAGCAGCATCATAGGAGCAGGAAATTACTGGCTCCATCCGTGCCTCTTTGACCGGACTATCTCCTCCCCACCTACCTACGCCTCTATCCATCTTCTATCCGCCTCCTTCTCACTCTCTATTTATTTCAAAACCCCCTTCCCCTCCCCCATTTCTGAAGAAGGGTCTAGGCCCGAAATGTCAGCTTTCCTGCTCCTCTGATGCTGCTTGGCCTGCTGTGTTCATCCAGCTCTACATCTTGTTATCTCGGTGTAAGTCTGAATTTTTTTGAAGCTGCAGAGCCAGAGGGTATGCTTCTCATTCAGTCGGGTCACAATTTTTGTGAAGACAAACAGCCTATTCACCATTATAAAAATGGCAATGGGGACCAAAGGTTGATTAGCATGCAGGAGAGACATGTTCCTGTGAAAATGAGGCATAGAAAAGGCAAGATGAGGGAGCCATGGATGACAGGTGAAATTGTGAGACTAGCCAAGAGAAGAAAGGAAGCATACTTGAGGTCGACGCGACTGAAGACAGACGAAGCTTTGCAAGAATATCGGGAATGTAGAGCAAATCTGAAAAAAAGGGATTAAGAGGGCTAAGAGAGGACATGAGATCTTGCTGGCAAACATGGTTAAGGAAAATCCCAAAGACTTTTATTCATATATAAAGAGCAAGAGGGTAACTAGAGAAAGGATTGGCCCACTTAAGGACAAAGAAGGGAAGTTATGCGCTGAGTCAGAAAAAGTGGGTGACATTCTTAACGAGTACTTTGCATCAGTATTCACCAAGGAGAGGGACATGACGGATGTTGAGGTTAGGGTTAGATGTTTGCTTAGTCTAGGTCAAGTTGACATAAGGAAGGAGGAAGTGTTAGGTATCCTAAAAGACATTATGGTGGACAGATCCCTAGGTCCGGATGGGATCTATCCCAGGTTACTGAGAGAAGCGAGAGAGGAAATAGCCAGGGCCCTAACAGATATCTTTGCAGTGTCTTTAGACACGGGTGAGGTCCCAGAGGACTGGAGACTTGCTAATGTTGTCCCCTTGTTTAAAAAGGGCAGCAAGGATAATCCAGGTAATTATCGACCGGTGAGGCTGACATCAGTGCTAGGGAAGCTACTGGAGAAGATACTTTGGGATAGGATCTATTCCCATTTGGAAAAAAATGGGCTTATCAGTGCTGAGCAACATGGTTTTGTACAGGGAAGGTCATGTCTTACCAACTTAATAGAATTCTTTGAGGACGTGACAAAGTTGATTGATGAGGGAAAGGCTGTAGATGTCATATACATGGACTTCAGTAAGGCGTTTGATAAGGTTCCCCATGGCAGACTGATGGAGAAAGTGAAGTCACATGGGGTCCATGGTGTGCTAGCTAGATGTATAAAAAACTGGCTGGGCAGCAGGAGACAGAGGGTAGTAGTAGAAGGGAGTTTCTCAAATTGGAGACCTGTGACCAGTGGTGTTCCACAGGGATCTGTGCTGGGACCACTGTTGTTTGTGATATATGTAAATGATCTGGAGGAAGGTGTAGGTGGTCTCATCAGCAAGTTTGCTAATGACACTAAGATTGGTGGAGTAGCTGATAGTGAACGGGACTGTCAGAAATTACAGTAGAATATAGATAGACTGGAGAGTTGGGCAGATAAATGGCAGATGGAGTTCAATCCGGGCAAATGCGATGTGATGCATTTTGGAAGATCAAATTCAAGGGCGAACTATACAGTAATGGAAAAGTCTGAGGGAAAATTGATGACCAGAGAGATCTGGGTGTTCAGGTCCATGGTTCTCTGAAGGTGACAACGCAGGTCAATAGGGTGGTCAAGAAGGCATATGGCATGCTTTCCTTCATTGGGCAGGGTATTGAGTACAAGAGTTGGCAGGTCATGTTGCAGTTGTATAGGACTTTGGTTCGGCCACATTTGGAGTACTGTGTACAGTTCTGGTCGCCACGTTACCAAAAGGATGTGGATGCTTTGGAGAGGGTGCAGAGGAGGTTCACCAGGATGTTGCCTGGTATGGAGGGTGCTAGCTATGAAGAGAGGTTGAATAGATTAGGATTATTTTCATTAGAAAGATGGAGATTGAGACGGGACCTGTTTGAGGTCTACAAAATCAAGAGGGGTATAGACAGGGTGGATAGCAAAAAGCTTTTTCCCAGAGTGGGGGACTCAATTACTAGGGGTCATGAGTTCAAAGTGAGAGGAGGAAAGTTTAAGGGAGATATGCGTGGAAAGTTCTTTACACAGAGGGTGGTGGGCGCATGGAATGCGTTGCCAGCGGAGGTGGTAGACACAGACACGTTAGCGTCTTTTAAGATATATTTGGACAGGTACATGGATGGGCAGGGAGCAAATGGACACAGACCGTTAGAAAATAGATGACAGGTTAGACAGAGGATCTTGATCGGCGCAGGCTTGGAGGGCAGAAGGTCCTGTTCCTGTGCTGTAGGTTTCTTTGTTTCTTTGTTTCTTTGACCCAAACCAGAAGACATGCCCCTAAGTAGAGCACACACCTTTTCATGGAGTTGGGTTTTAATTTGAACATCCAATGGAATTCAACCTGGGAAAGTGTGAAGTAATTCATTTTGGAAGGTCAAATTTGAATCTACAATTTAGGGTTAATGGCAAGATTCTTGGCAGTATGGAGGAACAGAGGGATTTTGGGGTTCACGTCTATAGATCCCTCAAAGTTGCTACCCAAGTTGATAGAGGTAATTGGAACTGCAGATGCTGGAGAATCCGAGATAACAAAGTGTGGAGCTAGATGAACACAGCAGACCAAGCAAGGGCCAAAATGTCAGCTTTTGTGCTCCTAAGATGCTGCTTGGCCTGCCATGTTCATCCAGCTCCACACTTTATAATCCCAAGTTGACAGTATTGTTAAGAAGGTGTATGGTATATTGGCGTTAATTGGCAGGGGAATTGAGTTTAAGAGCCACAAAGTTATGCTGCAGCTCTATAAAGCCCTGGTTAGACCACACTTGGAATATTGTGTTCAGTTCTGGTCGCCTCATTATAGGAAGAGTGTGGAAGCTTTAGAGAGGATGCAGAAGAGATTTACCAGGATGCTGCCTGGACTGGAGAGCAGGTCTTCTGCGGAAAGGTTGAGGGAGACAGGGCATTTCTTATTGGAGCAAAGAAGGATTAGAGGTGACATGATAGAGGTGTACAAGATGATGAGTGGCATAGATAGACTGGATAGCCACAGACCTTTTTTTCCCAGGGCAGAAATAACTATTACGTGGGGGCATAATTTTAAGGTGATTGGAGGAAGGAATAGGGGAGATGACAGAGGTAAGTTCTTTACACAGAGAGTGGTGGGCTCGTGGAATGCACAGCCAGCAGATGTAGTGGAGTTAGACACATTAGTGACATTCTAGAGACTCTTGGATATGCACATGGATGGTAGTAAAATGTCAGGTATGCAGGGTAGTTTGATCTTAGAGAAGGGTAATAGGCCAGCACAACATTGTGGGCAGAAAGGCCTGTACTGTTCTATGTTCGATGTTCAGTGGTTTGCCCAGCCAATAGCACGTGTTAAGGGATAGTTGCCTCAGACTGAACTGATGTTCACTATGAGGATATTCAAAATCTCATTTCACCACTTCAGGCCAGGTAGAAGGAACTCTGAAACTGAAGGAGTAAGGTACCATTTTTATCTTGAGACACCCTATATGTGAGGTCAATTGCCCTACATTGTTGGTGTGTTAAAAAACAGAAACATTTTGAAACTTGGAAAGAGTCACCAAAAAGAGCCATTAAAAGCGCTGACATAAGGAGCAATCAAGCTATCCTGCTCAATCAAGCTAAACCTCCTGACCTTGATTTTTTTAAAAAAATTGTTTGTTATAAAGAAATCAGGTTATTTCAGACTGCTTGTTTGCTTCAGGCTGAGGTTTAGCATTATAGACTTGGTGCTATGTGGTTGATTACATCACCTTTCATTATCTCAGTGGGATGAGAGATTTATTCATAAGCTTTTATTTGAAAAATGAATTAAAACATAGACACTTAATCACAATTTAATCTCAGCATGGGTACTGAGGTCTGCTTATTCTGGATACTGAATGTGTTTGTGTGGATCATGTTAGAGAAAAGGGTGCTGAGTTGGAGGATGTATGTTTTTTGATTGACGGTGGTGGAGGGAATGTAAAGGAATAAGAGGTTGGGTTCAGAAGCTAGCGATAATAGACAGCCAAGAACAAGGCTGCATTGGGGAAGATGGAAATTAAGTATAGGACCATGGAGGGTGTGACGGAGCCATTGGATAATGATGAGAATGAGTTGTCATTTTCGGGGCAAGAGGAAAGTATGGACATTGAGGGGCTTAGAGGTATTGAGGGCTGCAGGAATGTTTATTTTTTTTGTTTGTCTGATTTTCTTTGGAAAAAAAAATGTAAGTGCAGTGAGTCAGGCCTTTGACCCAGTCTAGATTTACACTGAGCCGCCTTTGCACAGTTTCAGGGGTCAACTACCATAATTTTGGTAAAATGCAGCCGTCTTGGAATGAAACTTTCAGCTTCCAGGCCACTTTCTCCCAGGTTATGTGCGCGGAGCTGGGAATTGTTTTGACTCTGTGGTCCTCAGATCAAGAGAGATTCTTCAGTCTGATTCCTAGAATCCAGGGGTTGACTAGTTAAGAATGGCTCAACAGGTTAGGTCATTTTTCCTGTTTTAAAGAATGAGGGGTGATCTTATTGAAACAAACAAGATTCTGAGAGGTGGACAGGGTAGATATTGTGAAGATGCTTCCTAAATTGGGAGAATCTTGAACTAGACAATATATTTACAGAACAAGGGGACAGTCAGTTAAAACTGAATTGTATAAGAATTTCTTCAATCAGAGTATAGTGAATGGCTAGAATTTTCAGAGTTGTGGAGGTCAGATCACTCAAAGTATTTAAAGAAGTGGTGAATGGATTTGAGTTTCTGGGGAATTGAAAGCTATGATGAGCTGGCATAGAAGTGGAGTTGAGGCCTGGGGAATATCACCAATGATCTGATTGAATTGCAAGACAGACTTGTGGGGCCAAACAGCCAACTCCTGCTCCTACTTGATTTGTTCTTATTTTTCTCCTGTTCATCCTACCTCCTGTTGTCCACCACCCACTGCCCAACAGTCACTGTGTCAGTCTACTTTGGGATTCCTCCACTTTCTTAACCCTTCCTCTCACCTCGGTGGTTCGTCTCCCTTCATTGCTGCACCACTCGCTCATCACTCGCCAACCACTGAAGTGTAAAGGAGCAGCGATGGGAGGGAACAGCAACGAAAATGGGAAGTGGAAGTGTTTGAGGAATGGTAAAGAGAATGGGAAGGAGTGAGATTGGTGTGATTGATAAGAGGGAGTGCTAACAGTGGAGCAGGAAACCAGAAAGTATTGGATCAGATGGCAGGGATTGGGTAGCAGGAGGGAACAGATGGGTGAGAGTGGATGGCAAGCAGATATATGGAAATGGATGTTGGGCAGCAGTCGACAATAACGACAATAGCGACAGAAGAAACTTTGAACATGCAAGTGAATGGAGTGAAAGCAGAGTTGCTGTTCAATGGCAGGAGTTACAGTACACATGTAAGTTGCCAAGATTCTGGAACCCAGCAGTAAGCACTGTAATAAAGACATTACATTTCACTTCCCAATTTACTGGTATGAATCAATCATGTGAAAATTACAGCCAGCAGCTGTATGCACTAAAATTTAAAGGAATGGCAAAATGGTGGTTTGCACAAAATTTGCACAGAATGTAAGAGTGCAGTCTGTGCAATTTTAAGTAAATTGAAAGATATCATTGCTGTGAGCAGGGCAGGTGACTTTTCCAGTTATCTGCTAGCCTTCCACATTACAAGAGCAGCTCTATAAGGTAAAAGCTTCATACATTTATGTCTTGGTTTGTGTTCTTGTCACTTATCAAAGTCCGTTAGGGTATGTTATATCCCATTTCACCTGCAAACTAACCTAAGTGCTCAAATATACGCAGGGGATCATTTGCCACGAATATAAATAATGCATTAAGTATTATCACTTCTTACTTGAATGGAAGCCATTTTCAGGCTGTTAAAATCCATGAAGATTACAAAGCAGGTTTCTGTTAGAAGTAAAGAAGTTTAAATCATTCTCATAACTGATTGAATGTGATTGCAGTGCTGTGCTTGAAACAAGACCCAGAAGACCGTGAAAAACCTGTGAGATATAAATCAAAAGGAAAAGATGTGCAATTGCAGTGCTATTCCTTGAAATGCAATCCAGAAGGCCATAAAAAATCTGAGAGATACAAATCAAAAAATAAAGGACACAGCATTGATATGGCATCTTCTCCAATCTCAGGACATCCCAAAGTGTTCGTCACTGTTATAAATGTAAAATGTGACAGATGACTGTGTGCAACCAGGTTCCATAAACAGCCATGAAGTGACAACGAAATGATCTGTTTTTACTGATGTTAGTTGAGGGAAAAATATTGATCAAGGCACGAGGGATAAGTGCCCTGGTCTTTGAAATAAGGTTCAGAGATCTTTTATGGCCATTTGAGACAACATGTCTCATTTGAGGAGCTACACATTCACAGTGCTCCATGAAATAATACACTGGGGTTGTTGCAGCCTCTGTTTTGTGCACAAGTCCCTTGAGTGGGACTTGAACCTGGAGAGTTCCAATCTGGGCGTGCATACTGCTTCTGGACTCTGGCTGACATTTGAACACAGAAACAGGGGAAATGGGAGCAGAAGTGGGCCATTTGGCTCCTCAAGCCTGTTCTGTCATTCGTCATGATCCTGGCTGATCATCCATCTCAATAGCTTATACCCACTTTCCTCCACACCCTTTGATACCTTTAGCCCAAGGTGTTATCCGTTTTTACACTATAAAAACTAACATTTATACACTTTATACTGCATCTGCCATGCATTTGCTCACTCGCTTAGCTCGTCAATATCACACTGAGGCAGCTCTGCATCCTGCTCATCGCTCAACCTTCCACCCAACTTTGTACTGCCTGCAAATTTGCAGGTATTATATTTAGTTCCCTCATCTAAATCATTAAGATAGATTGTGAATAGCTAAAGTCCTAGCTCTGATTCCTGAAAAATCCTATTAGTCGCTGCCTGCCATTCAAGAAAAGACCAAATCTACCCAACAATGGAGTACCAAATAATCTTCCTGGATTGTGATTCCAAGCTAAAAGGATTGCAGTTGCATATTGAATGAATTGCCTCATGTAAGTGGGTAAAATTGTGTAAAGAAGATGCATGTGTGGGAGTTACAAATCTTATCAAGAGATTTGATCTTGTAAAACATACAACTAAAACTTAAGAACTGTGTAGATTTGTGGAGATTAAATTAATTTTAAAACTCAGCATACTGTATGTAATACTTTACATTATAAAATAATTCCTTTTTCTACCAGGAGCTCAGCAGGCTGAGTCAGATGGGACTGAACTATTATTATAGAGAGCAAATAGCTTTTCATGCAATGAAACAGTACCAGCAAAGATTAACATCCAGTCAGGTATTGTAATGTATTCTTTACAGCAGTTATCCATCTTAAAAAGCACTGACTATAAAATGTCACCTCATCATCCAAATTTTCTCTCCTTTTAACCTGAAGATTGTATCTCATGTTGGAAAATAGGTTGCAGCAAACCTCGCAAACCTTACCTCATATACCTTTCAACCAGCCAGTTACAGGTCTTGGCCACAATGTTTCAAGGGAAAAAAAGAACAGATGCCTATACTGAGGCCCGACACTGTGCAGACCAAAAGCAACAAGTGTAAAATGCTAGTGCAGCTAGTGTAAAATATGGCTGTATTGCCATAAATGTTGTAGGGTATTGAAAATGACTGATTATCACAGCTATAATTTCTTAACTAGCTTATGGGCACACACATCAGTTGGTACATTACCATGGCCACATTATTTATGCTGATCTTCTTTGCAGTCCCTCGTGTTCAAGGATGATTTGCTCCTCCTCTGGAAGGAACAGAGAGTTTCGATTCTGTGGTGGTTGAATAGTCCAATACTGATGAGATGGATGAGTGGGACACTTTGGATTCTACGGTCTTTACTTGTGTTCGGCCTCCACATGCTCCACTTGGTGCTGCTCAAAGTGGTTAACATCTTCACCAATCCAATCATTAAACAAATCAAAGCCTCTGGATTACACCTTACCTAATTTCTAAGTACTATACCATGAAAAGCTATTATCTATTAGAGCATCTTGCTTAAAATTCAATCTGGCAACATACAATAGTTGTGCTTTCATATATTTGAATGGACTTTCAACTTGAACTATTTAACAATACATAATGAAGAGTTATTGTTTTAAGTCAAAATAGGCAAAGATACCAATTGTTAATTGTGAATAAACAACTGTTTTGATAATGACAGATAGGGTTCGTCATGGATGCATTTCTCTCTGGGGTGAATGTAAATTTTCAAACAACAATTAATACTGTGGTTTGGCCCAAAGCATTTTAAGTTAGGAGAAAAATATTTTGATATAATAATGGATAGTTCCCACGAAATATTGGTACATCAATATATTTTTATCAGACAACGAGGTCTTTCTGGGTGATTTTCCAATTTCCAAAGCATCACACAGCTCAAAACTAATGATTTAATAGTGAGAAAAAAAAAGACTAAAATTACAGTGATCAACAGCCTTTCAGCAAACTATGTTTAATTATTTGGAAAAGAAAAATACTGTGAATGCTGGAAATCTGAAATAAAAACATAAGTGCTGGAAACACTCAGCATATCTGGAAGCCTCTTTGGAGAGAGAAACAGATTTAATGTTGCAAGTTGAGTGACACTTATTCAGAAATGAAGAACGATGGAGGTGCGAGAGGTTGTATGTTGTTCAAGGTTGGAAGTTGGAGGAAAAACAAAAGGAAATGTTGGGATAGGGTAGGGAACTGGTGTAAATAAATGACAAGGACATAAGGGCATCTATGATTGAAACAAGCTACAAGAGGAGATGGTGGAAATGGATACAATTACAACAATTGAAAAGTTTCTGGATGCACGGACGAAAGTAAGGATTAAGAGAGAGATAGGCCAATTGCCGGCAAATGGGACCAGTTCAGTTCAGGGTATCTGACTAGCATGGAAAAGTTGGACCAAAAGGTCTGTTTTTGTGCTGTTTACCTCTACGACTTTATAGAAATAAAGTTAAATGGGCTATGATCGTATGAAGACCCTTTAGAAGGGTCATTTTCTGAAGAAGGGCCCAGGCTTGAAACGTCAGCTTCCTGTTCCTCAGATGCTGCTTGGCCTGCTGTGTTTATCCAGTTTTACACCTTGTTATCTCAGACTCTAGCATCAGCAGTTCCTACTATCTCTCAGTCTTGAATTCAACATGTTTTGAGCACTTTATCAAGCCTGTATTTTTGCATTTACTTATGAATGTAGGATACCATTCACATTTCCAAAAGAAAGTTTGTTGACTTCTTCTTCCATTTCAAAAGTCTCGTGCATGTGAACACTTCAGATTTTCAAGACTAAGCATTTAATAAACAAGGCCTTTTTCTTAATTGTTCCCATTCAAAATGTACGCTGCATTAAGTTTCTGTATGCCCATTGTATGAACCTCTCACAACCTGCTGAAGCCACATGCAGTCTCTTCAGAGATAATAAAACTCACCATTTTTCTGTTATCTGCTAATACAGATACTGCAATAGCGTGTCTCATTTTGGTTCAAATTGCAAACTGTATCCATTTTTAAAATTTTTTCTCTATCCCAGGTTTCTGTTCAAACACGTTTGTATGTCGCAAAATCGAAATGTTCTATGAGCCAACATAATCAGGCAACATTTTAAAATGTAATTAAAGTTCCCTAACATCTATTCCTTGATATAGCTGCACTGTACAATGATCAAGTTTGAATATTACAGACAAAGGATGTGTCACAAAAAGCAGCACGTTGAATCAGTGTCAATTGACTTTGAGAATTTCCTTACTTTAAATAAATAAAGTGACTGAAAATGTACATAATTTATTTTTAGCTACAGTGAGGTACAATATTCAATTCCTTTAGTCAATTTAAAATAACCTCACACCCAAAACCAATTAAGACACAACTATTAGTGTCCTCACCCAAAGGTTCCAGGTTAAATTTAAAGCTTCATCAAAGACCTGCTAATGAGTGTATTTAACAGAAACTCCGGGTGGTGATTAATTTACAGAGGATGTAACTTGTTCGCCTGCAGAGTTTGCTTCTAGTGTGATCTTTTCAAAACCAGCGTAAGAGATCACAAAAGCTAAAATTAGTTTGAATGTAATTTGCGCTAATAATGCTGAAATCTGATAAACTGCATCAAAAACAAAATTAAAATTAAAAGTGTCAATTATAAATACAGACAATGATAGTCTCAAGATAATAAAATGTGAGGCTGGATGAACACAGCAGGCCAAGCAGCAACTCAGGAGCACAAAAGCTGACGTTTCGGGCCTAGACCCTTCATCAGAGAGCTCTGGGGACCTCCCACCCACAGCCTCCAACCTCATTGTTCCCCAACCCCGCACGGCCCGTTTCTATAAACATTTTGTGCTCCTGAGATGCTGCTGGGCCTGCTGTGTTCATCCAGCCTCACATTTTATTATCTTGGATTCTCAAGCATCTGCAGTTCCCATTATCTCTTATCAATGATAGTCTCATGTTCACTTTCAAGCCAATTATGCTGATCCAGGAGTGCAATGCCCCAATATTCACTCTTTGGAGATATCACTGTTCACAGGAGTCTGTTGAAAAAACGTGATTAATCAGTGTTCATGTGATATTTGGAGAAAAATAACCATTTAACATCTTTAATTCCCTCATGAAAAGGTTATGCTTTTACATTCAATTTTGTAACTTATCACGTATTTGTAAAATTCCTTAACTATTTCTCTTCATTTTACCAGTCAGTCATTCTTCATCAGGTTTGTTGGTCTTCCAATTCTTTCCTCTATATTTTCCAAAGCCATTTTAGTATAACTTTGTTTTATCCATCCAAGTCTGTCATGCCTCTTGAAGTTTCATTTTAATTTCCTTGGTGTTGGTTTTGTGGTAATGGAACTGGACTAATATTCAATTCCCTTTCTTAAAGTTCTGCCAACATGGGTTTGGATATCTCTGGAACAGATGGTGAAATTTTATCGCAATAAAAACCTGGAATAAAAACTGGACCTAACGGCTACCCTAAAATCATTGCTGATCACTGTAAAAAAAAACCCAGTGCGTTCACTAATGTTCTTGAAGAAAGGAAATCTGTTGTCCTTTCCTGGTCAGGCCAACATCTCACACCAGGCCCACAGCAATATGGTTGATTCTTAACTGCTCTCTGGGCAATTAAGGATGCCCACATCCTAGAATGAATTAAATAAAAAGGCCATCTTCACAGGACCACATTTAAAGCTGGTATACAACAGTGGGTTCTGCTATCGCACAATAGTTGAGTTCCTGTGCAACATCGCATTACAGAAAACCGTCCTATAGAAATAGTGGGGCCTGTGGGAAAAGTGGGGTTAGGGGTAAAACCACCAAATAACACCACTTAAAATCACTCAAAGATCACTCAGAAGCCTAACACAAAGGATACCACAGTTTGAATAAACATTTAATCCATATCTAATGATGAGACAAAAGTAAATTTCACACATTATCTTGAAAAAAATGTCAAGATGACTTGATGGGTGAGGAGGTTTTGAGGTTACTTTGTTGTTAATGCAGAAGCTGAGGGTTGTCATCATCATCATCATCCCTATCACCTTCAGGTGTGGTTCTAGTTACACTTTTAAGGTGAAAAATAATTAATCCAGAAGTGGATGGCTGTGGTTCATTGTCTTCTGACTGTTTTGTGGGAGTTGGATTTTATCACAAGGAGGCTTCTTGTCAACATTCTTGTCACTTTGACTTCGCATTTTTGTGGGTAACATGGCAGAAATTGCCAAAAAATGGCGTACCGTACCTCTCACAGAAAGCATGATGATCACATGATGTTGGCATGGAGACTCTTTCAGCATGAACATTGAGCTTGTTCAGCACAAAGCCCATGAAATGATCATGTGATGTTGACGTGCACATAAGGGAATCACATAATTGTCAAAACATGTTCGTGTTTTAGAAACAGCTTTCTCCTACTCATCAGTCGCGTTATAGTCAATTCGTGTTATTGGACATGTGTTATAGCAGAACCACCCTGTACATTAATTTGGTATTAGTTTATTAGCATTTACTGTATGTGGGTCTTGCTAAATTGGCCCGACACATCCAGGGATGTACAGATTAGATGGATCAGCCATGGTAAAAGTGGGGTTACTGGAATGGTGGGGTCAGGGTACAGATTCAATGGACTCAATGGTCTCTCTCTGTACTGTAGGGATTCTATAGTTAAGTAATTCAATTGTTTTTAGATAACTCACAGCACAAGTGCAGACCATTTTAACTAGGCCCAGTGCCTTACTGTCTGAGTGTTGTATCTACATCACCTTCCTCTGAGTGATCTTCCTTGCGTATACCCTTTTGCCCCCACTCCTTGTTATCTCTTGCTCTAGAATTTGAAATACAACCGACTATTTTGGATGCTTAATTACAAATGAAATTTCTGCCCCTGGTTCTCTCACTGTTTGTGTTTCCACGATATTTGGAGATGCTGTCAAATACTTGATAAAGACATGTTAACTGAATCTCTGGAAGGTGCACACTGCAATCAGAGTTCAGTGATGTTGAAATGGTGGAACTATTCACAATAGAATGTTTTATATTAAATTATATTAAACTTCATGAGTTGTTGCAGGCACATCCATCCACATCGTGCTCTGCTCTGTGTTCTAATGCATTAGATGGGATGGTGAGACATTGAGGGATATGATGTAAGCCTTGCTGAGAAGGCGATATTTCTGTGTGCCTGCAGTCACATATAAGCTAGCCCAGATAAAGATGGCATATTTCTTTCCCTAAAGGACATTAGTGGACCAGATGGGTTTTTACACCAATTGACATTTGTTACATGATCGCCGTTCTAGCTAGCTTTTAATTCCCAAACTTATTGATTTCAAATTTCACCATCTGTCGTGGTGGGATTCAAACCGATGTCCCCAGAACATTAACCCAGAACTTGTCTCGTAACATTACCATTATTTCACTATCTCCCCACAGTGTTGGTCACGCTGAACTATTTCAATCTTTACATGATGGGAAATTTCTAGAACATTGACAACAATGTCACTGAATGTGGGCGAACACATTTAGACATTAATCTGATGCAAATATTCCCTGTTATTTGGCACTTTGACTTGGATGTCATGGCTCCGTCAATCCATCACAGCTCAGACTGTTGTTGAACATTGTGGAAAATCAGTGAGAAGCTCCGCTCTTAGCTTGTAATAGTTGGTTCACGGTTCCTTTCCTGAGGAGCTTCTCCACTGATTGCTCCTGAACACTCATGTCCAATTCCCATTGCATCAGTGAACAAGCACTGGAGTAGTTCCCTCCAAGCTATGTTGATTATACTTGAAGTAATTATGATTGATATTATCTGAATTGGTTAAAAGTAAATTAATTAATTTCCCTATCTGCTTGGCTATTAAGATTTTTTCTATTTTGCACAAATGCAGCACTAATAGCCACAAACACTTAAAAGTAAGAGAAAAATAAATTGTTTTTCCAGAAATCTTTGTTGAAGTTTTATTAAATACAACTTCAGATTCTCTTTTAAACATTAACTGTAGATAAAATAACAATCTACTCGTAATTTTATCAAAATTACAGTGAATTTTAAACATTAAGAATTTATTAAGAGGCTAGCTATGAAGGGATCACTTCATTAGTATGAACTTAAGTAACACTAATTTTAAGAAAATTAGATGTTTTATGAATTAATTGGCTGAAATAAAATGCTATTGGCAGCATTCCAGCAATAGTTATGAAAAGCAAAGGTGATCCTTTCTGTTTAAAGGCTATTACATCCTAACTAGATTTTTAAAAAATCTTTTACTTTTTCTATTTTGTTCAGCCTTCATCAATTTAAGAACAATTAACTCCAAAGCTAATGCAACTTTAGATCTGCTTAATGCAATGGTTTTTGTTTATCCAACCGCCACCTGTGTGAAGTAGCTTAAAAAATATCTAACCAACTTCAGGAGGAGTGAGGATGAGGTGAAATCTTGTCTGCAATGAACAGCTAATAACTATTTCCACATTTTCCAAATTTTTCCTGTCTTAACAATTATGAAATACGATTGAGAATATCCCTGAACGTTTGCACGCAATTACTTTTCTAAAGTTGGAGAATACTGTTTTTCAATGTTAACTTGGTACAAATGATACAAATTTTGTTCAAAGAGATGTGTATTAACTTTTGCTTGCTCATGATAAAAGCCTTTGGCAGCTGCCAGGTTCTAAAATCTCGAAAAGGTATTCAGTGAGGCTGTAGCAGCTTCTGACTTTTGTGCAACTCAATGACAGAAACATTCTGCAGCATCTGGGTTTTTGATATATTCATTGCCTGTGGTACCATAATAGCTGCCATAAATGAGCTTCTGAAACATGTTTGGATTAATGACTTCCGTATAACAACAGCTGAAGTCGAAGTCCTTGTGTTCCACAATTCAACCTCTAAATTAACTTTCCCTTCTACATCCATATTTTAATTTCCTATCAATCAGCAAGTGTTATGATGGATGAACATTGTCTATAAAATTCATGCTTTGATGCTGTTTACCAATAGGCAGCAAAAATGAATTTGTGTTTCCCCTTTTTATTGGCACTTTCACATACTGGTTATAAGTACAACTTTTTAAATGCATTTTTTTTCTTCCTTCAAGGTTTCATAGTTCCTGGTAATGTCAACCACAGGCAACGGATGTTCTCAACAGTCTCTTCCTATACAACCAAGATATTTTTCCAGCAATATACAGTAACTAGAGGTTTACTGATTACAGTCAGGACTGAGCAATATTATTCACAATTGAATCTACTGGATTTGACAGAAATTAACAAACTTACTTTCATGGTTAATGTGCCCAAAGGTTTTTCTTTCATTCTGAAAAAGTTTTTAACTATTAAAATTGAGGAGTATACAATTTGAGATATTTACCAAAAAAGCAACTTTGACTGCCACAGTATTGTTGTACAGGGCATGCAGAATAATTTTCATTTGTGTTGCTTTTATTTTTAGATAAATAAGAGTTGAAATTTCCACATTCATATTCATTGAACATCACAAGAGAAACAAATGGTCTCGGAGAGTATTTTCCTACTTCAAACAGCAATGGTGTGGAAAGTCAGATCAATATTTACAATGTGACCACAAGCTCAGTCTCATTAACATAGATTTAAAAGACAAATGAAAATCAAACTTCTAGTGTGAGAATTTCAGTCACTTTATTTGCTGAGCTGAAATGTCAACAAAACCTTTATTGCAGCACAATTAAAAAATCAAGCATGCTAAATCTACTGAACCAAATAGCATTGGTGAGAAATACGACATCAGATGTCTTTGCCCACTGTTGACATAGATGCAGCAAAAAAACATGGTACGGCACTTCACAGGAAGAAAATTGGGGGCAAAAAGGAATAAAATTGCTGGGAAGATATGTAACAAATAAAATATGGCAGTATGAAACCATCATGTGTTTATATACATTCAACCCAACCAGGTGATTGCCATTCCAGTGGAGACAAATTAGTGTTTCTCCTACTGAGAAGCAATTGAGCAATTTAAGTTCAAGACTTGTAACTTTGGTCCTCCACACATTAACTTTGCGATACCCAGGTAAGAAGGGGAAATCTGCTCAGTTCCCTTGCTCTCTGCCAATCATAAAATTTTGGCCTTCTCTTGAGGGCATTGCGATCGCACTTTAATTAAAAAATGTTTAATAAGTTCAAAACTAAGGTACCAATTTCAAGGTTTTCTTGAATTAGGTCAAATGTTATGACCGAACAAATCAGTAAAGAAACATCAAAAACAGACACAGGTAATATGTTTAAAAGGAGTGGAGGACTATCCACGATAAGCAGGAAAACAAAAGCAGATATAGTTTAAATTTCTTTCAGAGTTCTGGAGTAGGCAGATTGAAACTTTGTGTCCACAGCTATTTAGCCATTGTTTTGTTTCTTCAGTAACAGCAATAGCTGTAGAATCCTGGAGTTCTCAGTGAATGGTTGTTTACTGGGCAATTCTTATGACAAATTATTCAGCGGACAGATGCAGAAATCAAGCCTTGCAGGTTCTGCTGTTATGCATTGATTTTTCCTTCTTCCTGCTCTGCCAAGCAAGCTACTGAGGTTCTGGTTCATGAGTCTAACTCCATTGTCTTTTCAAACTCAATGATCAGCAGGCAATCCTTCATCTCAGATCAGTGAAATTATCATGTAAGTGTGAAGAAAACAAGGATGCAAATTTTTGACACACAACTTTGTTGCTTGGTATCAACGTCTCTGGATGAAAATGCAATTTCATGGCAGCCAGTTCAGATCCATTTGAGCACACAGCAAATAGAAACAGGAGTCAGCCTGTTTGTGCCTGTCAGCCTCAGTGTGCTATGCCACTCTATAAGATCAGAGTTGATCTGCCCAGACCTCAATTCTTCTTTTACGCCAGATCATAACCATCAACTCTTTGTAGTACCAAAATTCTACCAACCTCCTCTTCAAATACTTTCAGTGATCCAATCTGCACACATATCTTGGAAAGAGAATTCCAGACATTCACTTCTCTCTGACAATGACACTTGAGAATTTCTTCCCTCATGTATCTGTTTTAAATGACTGCCCTCTTATTCTGAAATTACATTCACTAGATTGAGACTCCTTCACTAGTGGAAACATTTTCTCCATGTCAAGCCCTATCAGAAACTGGTTTGTTTGAATAATATCACATCATTCTTCTAAACTCTAATGAATAAAGGCATAACCTGCTTAGTCATTCTTTGTAAGTCAACTCCATCTCCCAGGAATCAACCAAAACAATCTCTTTTGAACTGTGCACAATACCAAAATACCCTTCTTTATGCACAGGGACCAAATCTTTACATAGTATTTTTGATTCAACCTCACTAACTCCCCATGCAATTGTGACAAAATTATCGATTTTTAAACTCCAACCCCCAGCAGATCAAAATAATGGTCAAAATTCCAACTGCCTTTTTAATTATTCGTTACATCTGCATGCTAATGGTTTATTTTTCAGGCACAAAAACATCTAGATTTCTTTCAGCTTTCACATTTTGAGTATATCTCCATTTAAATAATAGTCTGACTTTTGAATTATCCTATCACAGATCACACTTTCACACATCAAACTCCATTTGCCTAGTTTTTGCCCATTCACTCCACCTATCTACATTCCTATATGCATTCCTTATGTCCTCACAATGTGCCCTACCATCTGTTTTGCCTGCTGTAAGTTATTAATATCAAAAGGAAATAATTGAGGTCCCAGGACTCATTCTTGTAGCCTGACACTCACATGCAGTTTCAACTCGATAAGGATCTGTTAATGCTGATTCTCCCTTCTGTGTCTTAACTAATCCTCAATCCACATTGATACATTATCCCCAAACCATGTGCAATAACTTTTTATGTTGCACCTCATCGAATGTTTTCTGGAAGTCCAAATAAACTACATCTGCTGATTCTCCTTAATCAACTCTACTTGTTATATCCTTAAAGAAATCAAGCGATTTTCGGAAATATAGATTTCCTCTCACAAGGACTCTATTAGATTGCATTAAGCTTTTCTAAATGTCCTACTGTTTCAGCCCTTACAGTGGATTCTTGCATTTTGCTAAGAACATACATAACTGTCCTTTATTTTCCTGATTGCTACTTGAACATAGGTGTAAAATTGATGGTTTGCAATTTACTAGAACTCTTCTAGAAAGCAGAGAGTTTGAGAATATTTCAAGCAATGCCTCTCTACAATCTCTGCATACACACGTGTTAACCCTTGAATGCTGGCCAATAGTCCTGGCAATTTGTTTGCCTTCAACCCCACTAATTTATCAACTACTTTGTTCATTTGATAGATACTATTAGAAGACATTGTTCCCCCTTTAGCACCTTGGTTATCTGATATCTTTCAGATATTTATTGCCTTCCACTGTGAAGACTGGTGCAAAATATTGGTTTAAATTATCTACCATACATCATTCCCCCATTAGCAATTTCCCAGTTACATCCTCCAAAGATCCCACATCCATTTAAGTTTCTCTCAGAATCTCATGCTGATTGTTTTCATATTTTTTGCTAATTTATTTTCAATCAATTTTCTTCCTTTTTATTAGCTTTTCAGTCATCCACTGCTCGTTCCTGGGACATAATCTTTTAGCCTGCAATTAGTTTTCAAAACATTGTTTTCCTTAGTTTTGATTTTCTCCTTGACCAATATTGTTAACCACAGACGCTTCATCTTTCTCATTGAGTCCTTTATTAGGCATCAGTATTTGTCTTCTTCAAAAATGACTTAAGTCAACAAAGGTCTTAAGTATTAAATTCAGATGAAGGAAATTGAAGAGAGATTGTCCATGTTTTGTATTGTTGTAACACTCACTCTTTCAATCCTGCTATTTTAATAATTCCTTTTACCTTAAAAATTAACATCTGGCTTCAGGAAAATGCTGCTGGAATTGTTCATATACTGATCAGCAAAATACTCTTGCTTTATTCAAATGCATATTTGAAATATAAATATTTGGTCCACATCGAAAACCAAATTTTTTCAAGAGATTACTGTTGATAAAATTGTAACAAGGCTTAAGATCAATAGCATCTATTAAATTCTGTAATCTGCAATGAACAAATGAAAGTTCACGTAAATGACTACAAGTAGCAGGTAGATAATGTTTAAAATATAATTGACCAAACCAATAATTTGATACTGACACAAATTACTTATCAAAATATAGTAGAGATTGTTTCTCTTACAAACTTTGATCTTGTTTCAGATTGCATTTGTATTCTTGAACAAAAAAAAGGATAAATACGAAGTGTCGGTAAATACACAAATACTTGACTTGCCAATAGCAGCAAGGAATATTTTTGTACAGTCCATTATCAAGCATGGCATGCACAGCCAACAGATGAAAAACTTGTCAGACTAAAGTGCAAGGTGGAAACCAGATTTGAAAATTTTCAGTACGCTATGTACAGTCAAACACATTCCCACTCTTCCAACCTCAAGCCCCACCCCCACCCCCACCTCCTACCTACCAGCCTCCTTGACCTGTCCATCCTCCCTGGACTGACCTCCCTAACTCCGCACCTACACTCACCTTTATGAGCTCCATCCCTGCCGCCTTGATCTGTCTGTCTCCTCTCTTTTATCCTGTTCCTTTATCCAACTTCCATCTGCCTCCCCCCCTCTCCATTTATTTCAGAATCCCCTTCCCCTCCCCCATTTCTGAAGAAGGGTCGAGACCTGAAACATCAGCCTTCCTGCTCCTCTAATGCTGCCTGGCCTGCTGTGTTCAACCAGCTCTACAACTTGCTATCTCACATTCTTATTTTGGATGTTTTAGGTATGGGACAGTAAGGTATGTGCTTTGAAAGAGCAAAAACAAATGCACATTTACTCATGTGCATTCACCACAGCCCTGGTATCGAATAACTGTAACTGGAAAAACAATGGAATTTTCTGCTCCCTTGAGTACTGTGGGTAATGGCAGGAAATTTGGCAAAATACAACAAAAATAACTGAGAAAAATAATTCTCATTTTACTTTGTGTTTTAAATGGCAGGTTCAGAATCTCACCGATGAATGATGACAATCTTATTTTCACGTATTTGCATCTTATTAATAGCCCAACTCACCTCATTTCTCAGCAGTTTCCAACTGTCCTTACTACTTCTGAGAAACCGGATGATATTAATTCTCAAGAAGAAAGTCAAAATGGTGATCTGGCAGCAGAAGCTTATTGTGCACTGTTTGCTTCTCTGGTCCTTCACTGAAACCTGTCTTCATCACAAAGTCACTGCATGCTCCATGAACACAGTCCACTTCCACCCTTCACCTGTGCAAGTTGGGATTGGGAAATTATTATCATGATCATCATCATCTATGCTTTCGGACCAACTTGTACATACCTTTTCAGCCCTTCAGGGCTTCACTTTGTGTCGCTTTGTGTGCATGGACATATGTTCTGCTCATTCATGGACATATATAGTTCTCATGCATCTATACAGCTTGGAGGTTGGCTTCTTTTATTCGTACTCGCTCAGTTTGTGCTTACTCAGAGGCTGCCAGATTCTGTGCCATGGCATTGTTTCTTAATGCAGAAGGCGAGACAAGCAGGCTATCCTGGTTTGGAGCACTGGACATCAAGGAGTTGCATTGTTGCCATGTCAATTTCATCACTATAGCATGTGCTAGCTACCCAACAGTATAAAGTGAGTGTCAGGGATTTATTTTGTTTAACCACAAGAAGTTGAGGAAAAACAGGTTGCACTACTTTTTGGAGATAACAAGGTGTAGAGTTGAATGAATACAGCAGGCCAAGCAGCATCAGAGGAGCAAGAAGGCTGATGTTTCAGGCCTAGACCTGAAGAAGGGCCTCCTACTGAAACGTCAACCTTCCTTCTCCTCTGATGCTGCTTGGACTGCTATATTCATCCAACTCTACACCTTGTTATCTCAGATTCTCCAGCATCTGCAGTTCCTACTATCTCTACACCACTCTTCCAACTTCTTTTAACAGATTATAGGGCAAGGTGCTCCTCTCTGGGTGTTTTGGTTTTAGTTCTCAGAGGGGAATCAACCTTCGCTTTGTAACAGGGTGGAGAACTTAAAAATTCACAATTCTGAATGATAATAAATTCTCCTTACCTCAATTTGAAATAGCCATGTCCTGATCTGAGAATATGCTCCTTTGTCTGAAACTTACCTGTCAAGGGAAACTGGCTCTCAGCATTGACCCTGTCAAGTCTGCTGAGAAACCCATGTCTCATTCTTCGAAACAGACAATGTAAGCTAAATCAACTTAATTCCACCTCATGTGATATTCCTCCCATGACAGAAATCAATCTAATGATCATTCCTTTCTCCCGTCATGTTAGTGAGACCAAAACTGTGTACATTACTCGAATTGTGAACTCATCACTACCATGTACAATCGTAGTGATACTTTCTTTATTCTTGAACCAAGAACCCATTGCAATAAAGTTCAATGTACCATTTGCCAACCTGACCGCTTACTGTACTGCATGTTGACTTTTAAAAGGATATCCAAATTAATATTTTTCACAATTTAAAACATATCCAGCTGCGGGGAGGAGGGATAAATGTTGAAAGTCTGCTGGGGAACCTTGGGGCAGGATAATGAGAAGGTATCAGTTGCAGGGCTTCCTCACTCAGGCACAGATGGATGCTAGAGACCAAGTCCTTACTTCAACAGAATTGCTAAGTTTCACACAGCTTGGAGAAGTCCAGTTACCAAGAGTTCAAGTTGTGATTTAAGGTGTGTGATTTGTACATATGTTGGTCTCATTTATTTTGCAATGTGCATCAGTGTTGAGCCTATAAGTGTGAGGCTGGAAAAGCACAGCAGGTCAAACAGCATCAGGAGAGCAGAGAAGTCAACATTTCAGTCAAAACCTGTTCTGGGCCAAAACGTTGACTTTTCTGCTCCTCTGATGCCGTCTGACCTGTTGTGCTATTCTAGCCTCACACCTGCAGACTCTGGCTTCCAGCATCTGCAGTCCTATTGTCCCCTGGATCAGTGTTGACTCTAATTTTCTTACCAACTGCATGGCCATTAGAGTTTTGGTCTATGAAAATCAAAGAGCACAATGGGTATCTTGGAAGTAATTCTGCAGCTGTGGTGGCTACCTTTAAAAACAGTCTGAGAGCAATAGTTCTTCAAGTCAAACTGGAATTTGTTTAAACTGGGAGAATTCAATAAGCAATGTAAGCAGTCGGGTACATTAAGCTTCACTGATCAGGATGCAGAATGGTGGCTTTTATTTGGTTTAGGGGATACATACATAGACTGAAATCCTTTCGTTTTTCAGTTTTACACAATTCCTGGTTGAAGCTGAAAAATAAAATGGTTTCTCTGAAGTAGCGAGATTGCTTCAAATACTGTGAAATAGATTATCTCTGTGTAAGGAATTTTGAATGAAAGCTGAAGACGAGAAGTATTTGATCGGTTAAATCCTTGAACGTGTTAATTGGATCTGAGGAAGTTTAAACTCAGTTGTGTGAAGACTTAAGGAAGAGGCTGTTAGATTCTCAAGGTGGGAAATTGAAGCATCAGTTAGGCTCAGCTTTGGAAATGTAATGGAGAAAGGAATTTTCTCTTGAAACCAGATTAATGGGATTGTATTTGTTTCAAAACATGTAACTTGTGAAGAAGTTAAATTGTTTGTTTACTGTATTTTTTCTTAATTTCTTTTGCATCATAAATGACGATTTTATTTTAAAAATTAATTCTACAATATCGCCTGCTTGTGTTTCAGGTGAAGACTGGTTATAACAAACCAAAACATAATCATTCAAGCTAGGTTTCAGCCTGGGATCTGACTTGTCTAGTAATTACATCAGCTGGGATGATAAACAAGTTAACAAGCTGAATGACACGGATGATCACAGTTGAAGCCTCACCTTTGGAATGGATTGGTTGCCTGTTCACCATTGAGCCTGAAATATAAGTAGAAGTAGGTTGTTTGGAGATCTGTTTTTGTTGAGATGTTTAAGGCATAAACTCTCCCTGCCATGCACATGTTCTGTCATTTGTTATTGCTCAAGTTTATACGAACTAGTTCTACTTCCTGCTGTTCTTCACTCTGGTCCTTATACCATACTATTATCATGGTTATCCTGCTCCTTTCCCTTACTTTTTGCTTTCAGAGAATTTTGTTTGCACTTATAGTTATCCTCGAGTGCTGGAATTAGCAGCATGGATCAGAACATGTGAAGGTCAACCCACACAAAAATGGAAATAAACTTCATCTTTGCTTAGAATGCAACATTTCACAATTTAAAATGTCAGGACACACAGAGAGAAAAAATATATTCTATGAGTCAAATTAAAGAGAGATATATTACCAGACAAATTTAATGATGTAAACAGAACCAAATTGATACTATCTCTTAGCTTTGTTGCACGCAAAGTTCCTTACTACATGGTCTGATCTTTTTAAATCAAAATTATGTCACATCTAACTTGATTTCATAAAATACTTAATTAACATGTAAACACACAGACAGAATTACGTTTAAACATTACGATGCTTCCGTCATAAGCAACATTCATCTAACTGCAGCCTCACATATTCGGACCTCAATCATATGTTCAACCTCCAATTAAATAACTGGCTGCAGCTTATTATCATAAACAGTATTGCATCAGATAAGTGCAATCACCATTCCAAAAACAGACATTTGTGAAATCTATCTCTCAGTGATATGGGTGGAGATGAAAACGGCCATAGTCCCCAGGGGCCATCCGGTGCTGTCTCATTAGAAAGAGAGAGATAGCTGGCAGTGCTTTTAACCTGAGAGTGGTTACAGCTCAGGTGAGATGGTGAGGCCTTCATGCTGACCTCAGCTGGGATGGGATTTGAACCTGTGCTGTTGGTGTCATTCTGCATTGTAAACGAGCTTCCCAGCAATGATACTGGGGCAACTGAAACACTAAGCATGAGAAACAGAACTCTTTGGCTTGGTGGTAGTCAAAGTTCCTTCCATCAAGTAATTGTTATGGATACAATTAATTACACAGCTTGTCCTACACCCCCTCTGAGTACAGATAAAATGGTGCTTTACTGCCCAGAATCACAAGGCAAGCAGAAAGTTCTAATTGCACTTCTCAAATTTTCATCAGATTGCTGTTCTAAAAAACACAATTGCCTCACTGGGCATAATTTTTGAACCCTGTGTAGGGCAGGCATGCAACCAGATAAAGTCCAAAAATACTGCCTCCAACCAGCATAGGGTAGGCTTCCCCACCTTAGTTTTGGTGGTCATTTTGACCCGGCTCATTTGCAGAAAAGAACACAGTGAAACTTGCAAATGGCACATATTGGTTTGACTCACCTTGCTAACTTGAATTTCGACTTAAGAAGGGCCAGTGCATTCATCTCGAAAATATTAGTGCCTTTTTTTACCCCTGGTGTTTTTTGACTCTAGGTATGATGATAACAGGAGGCCAACTGGAATTTTATAACTGGCTTTCAGTTTCTCAGCATAACGTTGGGGTAGATAGAGTTAAACTTTATAGATGCTCATACCTATTGGCTACCCAACGTGCCAGTGCTCCACACAAATTGGTGGAATTGTCCAGCTTGCCAGTGTATAGTTATGCCAAAGGTTGCACTTCCCATGTGGTGACCTGGCTGATGTATTTGGGCCTTTTTTATTTCAATATTTCAAACATTTCTTGAGAGGGCACCTCTATGTTGGAGAACTCACAGTTACCTTGCCTTAGTGAATGAAACCTTTGAAGAGCAGGTGTGCATGCTGGAATGGATAGAGATAGAGGAAGCTGATGTGCTGAAAATTTTGTCAAACATTAAGATTGACAAGTCGCCAGGTCCGGACCAGATTTGTCCTCGGCTGCTTTGGGAAGCGAGAAATGCAATTGCTTTGCCACTTGTGAAGATCTTTGCATCCTCGCTCTCCACTGGAGTTGTACCTGAGGACTGGAGAGAGGCAAATGTAACTCCTCTCTTCAAGAAAGGAAATAGGGAAATACCCGGCAATTACAGGCCAGTAAGTCTCACGTATGTCGTCTGCAAGGTGTTAGAAGGATTCTGAGGGATAGGATTTATGACCATCTGGAAGGGCATGGCTTGATCAAATGCAATCAACACGGCTTTGTGAGGGGCAGGTTATGCCTCACAAACCTTATCGAGTTCTTTGAGGATGTGACTAGAAAAGTTGATGAGGGTCGAGCTGTGGATGTGGTGTATATGGACTTCAGTAAGGCATTTGATAAGGTTCCCCATGGTAGGCTCATTCAGAAGGCCGGGAGGAATGGGATACAGGGGAACTTAGCTGCCTGGACACAGAATTGGCTGGCCAACAGAAGACAGCGAGTGGTAGTAGAAGGAAAATATTCTGCCTGGAAGTCAGTGGTGAGTGGTGTTCCACAGGGCTCTGTCCTTGGACCTCTACTGTTTGTAATTTTTATTAATGACTTGGATGAGGGGATTGAAGGATCGGTCAGCAAGTTTGCAGACGACACAAAGGTCGGAGGTGTCGTTGACAGTATAGAGGGCTGTTGTAGGCTGCAGCAGGACATTGACAGGATGCATAGATGGGCTGAGAGGTGGCAGATGGAGTTCAACCTGGATAAATGCGAAGTGATGCATTTTGGAAGGTCGAATTTGAAAGCTGAGTACAGGATTAAGGATAGGATTCTTGGCAGTGTGGAGGAACAGAGGGATCTTGGTGTGCAGATACATAGATCCCTTAAAATGGCCACCCAAGTGGACAGGGTTGTTAAGAAAGCGTATGGTGTTTTGGCTTTCATTAACAGCGGGATTGAGTTTAAGAGTCGTGAGATCTTGTTGCAGCTCTATAAAACTTTGGTTAGACTGCACTTGGAATACTGCGTCCAGTTCTGGTCGCCCTATTATAGGAAAGATGTGGATGCTTTGGAGAGGGTTCAGAGGAGGTTTACCAGGATGCTGCCTGGACTGGAGGGCTTATCTTATGAAGAGAGGTTGACTGAGCTCGGTCTCTTTTCATTGGAGAAAAGGAGGAGGAAAGGGGGCCTAATTGAGGTATACAAGATAAGGAGAAGCATAGATAGAGTTGATAGCTAGAGACTATTTCCCAGGGCAGAAATGGCTAGCACGAGGGGTCATAGTTTTAAGCTGGTTGGAGGAAAGTATAGAGGGGATGTCAGAAGCGGGTTCTTTACACAGAGAGTTGTGAGAGCATGGAATGCATTGCCAGCAGCAGTTGTGGAAGCAAGGTCATTGGAGTCATTTAAGAGACTGCTGGACATGCATATGGTCACAGAAATTTGAGGGTGCATACATGAGGATCAATGGTCGGCACAACATCATGGGCTGAAGGGCCTGTTCTGTGCTGTACTGTTCTATGTTCTATATTCTTATCTGCAACCTGCAACTCCGAGCAAGTTAGAAGGGTCGACTGGTCCTTAGCTTCATGCGCCCTTCTGCGCTATCAACGAATTAAGGCCAATTACGCGGACTCCCCTATTATAAACTCTAGTTTTGACAGCTCCGTTCTCCTCCCAAGTCAGGGTCCAGAAACAGTTGCAATTGCTTTCACTGTCTTGAGTGAAAATACAGTCCATCCACTCTACAAGAAGAGAGTTTGTTCGATCTTCTGAAAACTTGAGGTTAAAGATGATTTCTCATGAGTTTCAATTAATTGGCTGTTGGCATGAAGGGCAAATGGATTGCGACTACCTCGAGATGCTGTTCCTGTATTTGAAATGCATGTTGCATTCATGCAAAAACTTCACATGCTACAAGCCCACCAGAGCATTGATGCTTCAGGAACAGAAGTTCACTTTGGACAGCTTTAGAAAGTTGCAATCAGCCAAAACAGTTCACATATTCAGAGCTTTGGATTTTGAGGATGTTTTGGGAGCATCTAACAGGGATTCCACTATTTTGATTTTGGAGGTTTTCAAAGCTAAAAGCAGCATTGCATGCTGCCTGATCTCGCAGGAAGGTTTAAGAGTTTAAGGACGGCAGGGAATCAATGACAGAAGGCGTGAGGAAACTAAGGCATGGGCAGGTGGCAAAAACAACGGCATTTTTGGTCATGGTGATCAGGACAATGATGTGTAAATCTCAAGCTCAATGGGCAGAATTCAGAAAAGCATTGAAGTATATTTAAGGTTCCAGAAGGATTTTCTTTTGGCTGCAAACACCACTGTGGCCTTCAAAGCGAGAGTGTAGAGGAACAGGACCAGCATCAGCAAGGTACAATGTGAGGATTCAGGGAGCAAGATTGACAGTTGTAGGCAAAGTTCAATGCAATAGGTCTCCACATTGGAAGAGGTAGGTTGTAACATGCCATTGGGTTAGTGTAAGCTAAATAGGGCCATCAAGTATTTGAGTGCAGTGCCTGGCAGCAAGTGGAGCCCACTGCTGAGTATGTTCAGTGTCATTTGTGTTGACAGCTGTCCTTTTCTATTTTCAAGAACTGAAATGCTGCTGGAAAGGGCTAGAAATGTACTCAATTTGGGCAGAATGTTAGTTTGATGTCAAAGGGCATGACTTTTCTGAAGAGGGGTCCAGGTCCAAAACATCAGCTGTCCTGCTCCTGTGATGCTGCTTGGCCGACTATGTTCATCCAGCTCTACACCTTGTTGTCTAGCATGAAACCCATGTTTGACAGACATTACAACACTGGGCTGTCAAAACATGAAGCTTCCTTTTGCAAAGTCCTGCAACATGAGACTTGAAATAATTGCATCACCCATTTCACATGCACTTTGATTGAGAGTGCTTTGGGGTCAGATACTGGTCAGAGGTGATCTGTTACATACCTTGCGGATTGAACCTGGAAATGTAAGTAAGACAATGAAAGTGGTCAACGTTGACTGAAGAGAAAACATTATTTGTTCCAGCTCCAAGACTCCTGTGTGAAGCACACAAGTTTAAGACCTCATCTAACATGCAGGTCGAATGATTATACGCACAGAATGCAGTGAGAGATTCACTATTTGCTGTGGGTACAGAATATTGTGGGTGGCGTTTGTGTTGCAGGCAGCCCTTTTCTGCTGATATATGGTGTTCACTCAGCTGGCATGGCATCGTCAGTAACTGTTGGCACATGCTGAAGCAGAAAGTGGGTGTCCAATTAAGACATGTCCCCCATTATCGATGCCAGCATGTGTCACCGTGTGGTGAGTTGTGCTCAGTCCTCATCGGGAGGGGATGCCACCGATTATCATTCTGAGATCAAAGGAAACATTTTCCTAGTTCTGTGTCCAATGTAGGTCCTTTCCACTGGGAGTGCTGGGCCCTGCCACTGGCGGAATGTTGGTCACTGTGGCTGCCAACCTGAGAGGGTGGCAATGGGTGCAGAAGGAGCAGAGCCAAAGGCAAGTGGAGGAGCAATAGCAGGCAAGCACAGAGCACAAGGAGCACCCAACTCAGACAGGCATGACACCCAGATGGTCGCTTAGGATGCATGGGATACCAAGAAGACCCAGAAATTTCTGATCCTGACTCCATTTCCTCGGCACAAACAAGGAGCAGTACCACCACACTCTGTATGCTCCAGGACACAGCAGCAGGATACATCATGTCGGATGCTGGAGGGGGATTTGAGGGCTGCAGGAGAGGGAGGTTATTCTCACCCAATGGCTGTGGAGAACACTGCTTCACTGATCTTCCATGCAAGTGGTCTCTTCCAAGCAGCAATAGGCAGCCTGTGCGTGATCTCTCAGTCATGTCGCCACAAATGTATCAGGGCAGTGACTGAAACCAACGGTGCAAGGTGATGAGATCTGTGCTGCAGCCCAGGTAGTAGGATTCAGGAACATAGTTGATTTCTTCCACTTGCAGAGTCCCATCAACTGCACATGCACAGCACTGAGAGGAATATATCACAACACTGCAGAAGTCATAAACTGGAAAAATTGCCCTTCCATTACTCTATGGGCGAACCGGGGATCTCTACTATAGTATGGACAACTTGGAGAGATTCTTTGCCTGAAATGATTATTATTTACTTATAAATAATGGTGAGTGATGTGGCAAGTACCCTTAGCCACACTTTGGTTTGGTTAGTAATACATCCCCCAAAACCATTAGGGCAAAGAATATAAAGTGTGCAGCTGGATGAACACAGCAGGCCAAGCAGCATCTCTGGAGCACAAAAGCTGATGTTTCGGGCCTAGACCCTTCATCAGAGAGGGGGATGGGGAGAGGGAACTGGAATAAATAGGGAGAGATGGGGAGGCGGACCGAAGATGGAGAGAAAACAAGATATGTGGGGAGGAGAGTATAGGTGGGGAGGCAGGGAGGGGATAGGTCAGTCCAGGGAAAATGGACAGGTCAAGGAGGCAGGATGAGGTGGTAGGTAGGAAATGGAGGTGCAGCTTGAGGTGGGAGGAAGGTATGGGTGAGAGGAAGAATAGGTTAGGAAAGCAGAGACAGGTTGGGCTGGTTTTGGGATGCAGTGGGGGGAGGGGACGAGCTGGGCTGGTTTTGTGATGCAGTGGTGGGGGGTAAGAACTGGGCTGGTTTTGGGATGCAGTAGGGGAAGGGGAGATTTTGAAGCTTGTGAAGTCCACGTTGATACCATTGGGCTGCAGGTTTCCCAAGCGGAATATGAGTTACTGTTCCTGCAACCTTTGGGTGGCATCATTGTGGCACTGCAGGAGGCCCATGATGGACATGTCATCTGAGGAATGGGAGGGGGAGTTGAAATGGTTCGCGACTGGGAGGTACAGTTGTTTGTTGCGAACCGAGCGGAGGTGTTCTGCAAAGCAGTCCCCAAGCCTCTGCTTTCTTTCCCCAATGTAGAGGAAGCCACACCGGGTGCAATGGATACAATATACCACATTGGCAGATGTGCAGGTGAACATCTGTTTGATATGGAAGGTCATCCTGGGTTCTGGGATAGGGGTGAGGGAGGAGGTGTGGGGGCAAGTGTAGCACTTCCTGCGGTTGCAGGGGTAGGTGCTGGGTGTGGTGGGGTTGGAGGGGAGTGTGGAGCGGACAAGGGAGTCACGGAGAGAGTGGTCTCTCCGGAAAGCAGACAATGGTGGGGATGGAAAAATAGCTTGGGTGGTGGGGTTGGATTGTAGATGGCGGAAGTGTCGGAGGATGATACGTTGTATCCGGAGGTTGGTGGGGTGGTATGTGAGGATGAGTGGGATCCTCTGGGGGCAGTTATGGCGGGGGCGGGGTGTGAGGGATGTGTTGCGGGAAATGCGGGAGACGCGGTCAAGGGCATTCTCGACCACTGCGGGGGGAAGGTTGTGGTCCTTGAAGAACGTGGATATCTGGGATGTGCGGGAGTGGAATGCCTCATCCTGGGAGCAGATGCGGCGGAGGCGGAGGAATTGGGAATAGGGGATGGAATTTTTGCAGGAGGGTGGGTGGGAGGAGGTGTATTCTAGGTAGCTGTGGGAATCGGTGGTTGCCTGAGATGGAGACTGAGAGGTCCAAGAAGGTGAGGGATGTGCTGGAGATGGCCCAGGTGAACTTGAGGTTGGGGTAGAAGGTAAAGTGGATGAACTGTTCGAGCTCCTCTGGGGAGCAAGAGGCTGCGCCAATACAGTCATCAATGTAACGGAGGAAGAGGTGGGGTTTGGGGCCTGTGTAGGTGCGGAAAAGGGACTGTTCCACGCAACCTACAAAGAGGCAGGCATAGCTTGGGCCCATGCGGGTACCCATGGCCACCCACCCTTGTTTCCACACTTTGTTATCTTGGATTCTCCAGCATCGGCAGTTCCCATTATCACTGGGCAAAGAATATTATGACCATGTCAGAAGAAGTGAACTAACTCCTTTCTTTACCTCATTCCTCGGTAGTTTATAACAGAGCTTGAATGATAAAAAGTGATATTGCAAATTCTGAATGTACTTCCTGGCATGTCATTCAATGTAAGGAAATAGTACATCCAGATTTCTTACATTGTCAAGGATGACATAAATATATGGCTACTCCAGTATTGATGTAAAAGGTGGAAATGTGTTATGACTTCTGTGGGACACCGTATATACATATAACACATGCAAAACAATAAAAGTTCCAAGTGGTAAACTGATGAAAGTTAAATTTAATGATTAGTATGGAAGTGAGTGTGGAATTCAAAATGGTGGAGCAGGCTTGTGGGGCCAAATGGTTGGCTTATGCTCCCCCTTCATGTGCTCCAATGTTTGTGCATGATCAGACAATGAACTGGTGTCTGATCTATAATTTAATTTGAAAGGAATGTCATTTAATTTAGGCTGTTTTACTGAAGAGAAGACACTGAGTAGATGCAATCTTTGATTGAGATTTCAGAGGTGAAGAGGATTATGTCTGTTACCTCTTTTGTCCAGATATCAATCTCTCATTTTGCTTCAAGATGGCAGTAGAGAACAAATTGCTGATTTTTCTGCTGACAACTGATTCTGCCTTGACAGCTATTTCCCAGAGCTTGAATTGAATTGAATCCACATTGAGTGTATCACTCTGCATTGTAAAATAGCTGTACAATTCACTGAGCTGACTGAACCCACTCAGTGACAGACTTGCCTTGCGCCAATATCAGAAAAAAAAACATTTTTATTGCTCTTGGAATAAATGTGAGAATTCCCCCAGCCCCGTTCCCAAGGAGTGATCTTTGGAAACCGCTTTGGAACCTTCTAAACATTTTCATATGTGCACAAGCTCAAAATTGCAAAATGATCTGGCAATCATCTACTGACCTAAACAATATCTAATTTCTAAAAAAAATGAAACAAGCTGATTAGGTTAATAACTAGTGTTTGGTATAATACACCTTTGTAGGAAGCAATTTTGAACATATTGCAATTCTAAATGGTAAGGAAGAATGAGGTGTTCATGATATTTTTCTGTTATGTACAGGTTACAGAACAGATTGCATACTTCCTTTCTCAGCTCTAGAAATGCAAAACTATTATTTTGGTTTAATTTCAGGCTTAGGTTGCTTTGAATGTAAAATAATCTTTTCGAATTGGCATTTTTGTTTCAGACTCCATGCATTCCATTTGAAAGAGGACATATAACTGCGTTTAAATTGATGCATGTTTCAAATGAGCAGACTGTTGGAAAAGGGTCAAGATTACAAACTAAGTCTTTAGAAATGTTAGGAGTCTGCAATAATTTCTCAATTTACAATGCTAAATGGCATATAATAGGCAGTACTTGGCTGCAAAAGAGATTGAAAATAGCATAAACTTTTGTGTTTCTATAATAGCCAAAAACAAATGGAGTTGCTACAAGCCACAAAGATAATGAATGTAAGTTTTTCTAAAAATATAAATGAGAGTAGATTTCTAACTTGCCTGAATTTTATCAACTTATAGAATTAGAAATTCATCATAGTAAAATGCTTTGAAGACTTGACTATGGAGGATCTAATAAATCTAGTGCTGCATAAAGTTTATGGCCTCTGGGACCAGTGGATAAAATTATTCTTCTCCAGACATCTATAACCGAACATTAATTGCCCATCTCAGGGCTTTGGGAAATGTTTACTCAAAAATATTCAGTAATAGATCTAGAAAATCATTACCTACTGCAGTTTCTTCATTGCCTTTCCATGTCGGGATGGAGTTGCCAATTTCAGTGTACAAAGAATAAAGACAGAACAAAGGTTGATGCAGCACAGGAACAGGCCCTTCAGCCCTCCAAGCCTCCAATGCCCCATTTTGCCCTTTCATACTAAAGCTGTCTTCACTTACAGGATCCATATCCCTCTGTTCCATTCTCATTCATGTATTTGTCCAGGTGCTTCTTGAATGCTGCTATTTGTCTGCTTCCTGGCATTCATCACCCTTTGTGTGAAAAACCTGGATTGCACAGCCCTTTTAAACTTTTCCCCCTACACCTTGAACCTGTGTCCTCTTGTAATTAATCCTTCCACCACTGGAAAAAGGTTCATACTTTCCACTCTATCCATGCCTTTGACAATCTTATAATCTTCTGTCAGATTGCCCGTCAATCTCCTGCATTCTAGTGAAAACCAAGCCAGTTATTCCAAACTTTGTTCATAGCTAAAATCTCCCATACTGGGCAACATCCTGGTAAACCTTTTCTGTACCCTCTCCAAAGCATCCATATCCTTCCGGTAGTGTGGTGTCCAGAACTATAAGCAATATTCCAAATGTGGCCTAACTAAAGTTCTATAAAGCTGCAGCATGACTTGCCTATGCTTATACTCAATGCCCCTTCCAGTAAAAAGAAGCATGCTATAGGCCTTTTATTTTTAACAGCTACATCTACTTGCGCTGTCACATCTAGTGATCTGTAGACATGTACATCCAGATCCCTCTACATATCAGTACTCAAAAGGGTTCTGCCATTCAACGTATAATTTTCACTTGCAGTTGACTTTCAAAAATGCATCACCTCACATTTGTCTGGTTAAACTCCATCCGCTATTTTTCTGCCCATGCCTTCAACTGACCTTGACCCTGTTGTAAACTCTGATAATCCTCCTCACGATCTGCAACTCCATCAGTCTTTGCATCATCCACGAACTTACTGATTAGACTAGCTATGTTTTCCTCCAAATCATTTTTGTAGATCACGGACAGCAGAGAGGTCTCAGCACTGGAACACCACGAGTCACAGCCCTCCATTCCAAAAAGCATCTTTTCACCACTGCCCTCTGTCTACTATGACTAAGCCAGTTCCGTATCTACTTGCCAGCTCACCCCTGATACCATGGGACTTCACCTTTTGTATCAGTCTGCCATTAGGGAACTTGTCAAAAGCTTTACTGAAGTCCAACATCAACTGCTTTTCTCTCATTAATTATCTCTGTCAGCTCCTCAAAAGACTCAATCAAGTTAGTACCTGCCCCACACAAAACCATGCTGTCTACCACTATGAAGCCGATTTCCTTCTAAATACATACAGAACTTGTCACTGAAAATTGTTTCCAATAATTTCCCTACCACTGACGTGAGACTCATAGGCCTGTAATTTCCAGGATTTTCCCTGCTATCCATCTTAATCAAAGGTACAACACTGGCTATTCTCCAGTCCTCTGGGAGCTCACATGTGGCCAAAGAAGATACAAAGATGTCTGTGAATGCTCCAGCAATTTGTTCTCTTGTCTCCCTCAGTGTTCTGGGATAGATTCCATCAGGACCCAGGGACTTATCTACCTTAATCCTTTTTTAAGTTACACAACACCTCTTCCTTTTGAATAGCAACTTTGCTCAGAAACTCGATACTCCCTTCCCTGAGATCATCTTCCAACAAATTCTTCACTTTGGTGTATACTGATACAAAGTATTTATTTAGGACTTCACCTCCCTCTTCTGGCTCCACAAATAGATTCCCTCCTTTTTCTTGAGTGGGCCAAGTCTTTCCCTGGCTGCCCTCTTGCTTTTTATGTATGTAGCCTTGGGATTCTCCTTAATCCTATTGGCTAAAAAAACATTCATGACCCCTTCTAATTCCTTGTTTAAGTTTCTTCCTACTTTGGTTTTATACTTCAAGGGCTTTATCAGTTCCCATCCTCCTCAACCTTACCTATGCTTCCTGTTTCTTTTTGACCAAGGTCATAACATCCCTGGTCACCCAAGGTTCAGCTAACATGCTATACCTATCCTTCATTTTTGCAGTAACATGCTATTCTTGAACCCTTATCAACTGCCATTTGAAATACTGCCACATGTTTGATGTAGATTTATGCACAGACAGCCACCTCTAATCAGTTCCTGCCTAATATTGCTGCAATTTGCCTTCTCCCAATTTAACACGTTCGCCCAAGGGCTGCTGTTATCCCTGAGTATCTTCGAACTTACGGTCTTATGGCCACTAGTCCCGAAGTGCACCCCCACTGAAACTTCACTCACCTGGCTGGGCACGTTTCCTAAAATCAAATCCAGTGTAACCACCTACCTGGTTGGACTGTTTACATATTGTGTCAAGAAACCATCCTGAATGGTCCTGACAAATTCTGCCCCATCCAAGCACCTAGCTCATAATGAATAATTGTCAGAAGGTATACTTTTTCTTTCACTCCCCCAATGGCATAAGCCCTAACTAAGAGTTAGGACTATTAAAATGGGTAGTTGAGGGACAAGGTGGCTTAACTTAACAAATAAAATGAACAGTAATAAATATTTTCCTCACCCATTTGTTTACGTTCACACAATGATGAATTTTCAGTTTGGTGTTGCTCTTGTTCTAATGCCTCAAAAGATAATTAGCGCTTTGGGCAAGGTGCTCCATCGGATCGCACATTTAGTGATTAATTTGTAGTTGACTACTTTGCAAAAATGAGAGGATTAGTTGAGGTTGCTCATCTCCTGAAGGTGCAGTGACTGATCTGAATAGGAATTGCCTTTTTGAGCTACGTCTCAAGTATTCTGCAGCTCAGCCTCAGGATCTCCATCTGGGCAGGGCCTTTCTGTGACCATGGCATTATGTTTTTGCACACACTGTTGCATAAAACCAGATGGCAGCAAATGCAGAAAGCACAAGGAGAACCTACTTCAAGTTCTGTCATGCATGAACAGAAATATCTTTCCTGATTAAAAAAAAGTGCCTGTTGCACACAGAACACATAACTGATCTTACAATATTTTACAAAAGTGAATCAAAAAGAAACACATGCACAACATGTACAATTTATAAAAAATCATTAAAGAAATAAATTCGAGGGAACTGGGTGAAAATACATATATTTAAAAAATGCATTGAATTAATTTATAGTTAGTTTATTAACGAAAAAGGCTGAACTAGAAATTGACCAAATGGAGGCCAACAGGAGAGCTTTGCAAAGTGGTATGAACTTTTTCTGAAGCTATTTTATGGAATCAGGACATCAGTATTGAATTAAGATAACACGGTGTGAAGTTAGATGAACACAGCAGGCCAAGAAGCATCAGAGGAGCAGGAAAGTTTGACGTTTCGGGTCAAGACCCTTCTTCAGAAATGGGGGCGAGGAAGAGGATTCTGAAATAAATAGGGAGACAGGGGGAGGCGGATAGAAAATGGTTAAAAGGAGAAGATAGGGTGAGAGGAGATAGACAGCAAAGAGGCAGGGTTAGAGCCAGTGAAGGTGAATGTAGGTGGGGAGTTAGGGAGGGGATAGGTCAGCCCAGGGAGGACGGATGGGTCAAGGAGGCGGGATGAGGTTAGTGGGTAGGAGATGGGGGTGGGGCTTGAGGTGGGAGGAATGGTGAGGAAGGAGGGGATTTTCTGGGCTGGTTTTGGGATGTGGTTGGGGGAGGGGAGATTTTGTAGCTTGTGAAGCCCACATTAATACCCTCAGAATGCAGGGTTCCCAAGTGAAATATGAGAGGCTGTTCCTGCATCTTTTGGGTGGCAATGCGGGAAGCCCAGAATGGATATGTCATCCGAAGAGTAGAGGGGGGAGTTGAAATGGTTCGTGATTGGGAGGTGCAGTTGTTTGTTGCAAACTGAGCATAGGTGTTCTGTAAAGTGGTCCCCAAGCCTCTAAGACTCTTCAATTTCAGTGATCTAAGGCTTTTTGGTTTGTCAGTTTCACTGAAGAAGCTCACTCTGGTGGGTCCCACACTGCTCATGGAATCTTGAAACCAGAATCCTCACTTAAAACAACACCCCATTGGCTCTTAGAAAACATAAGTGCACTATCCAACAACTAAGCTGCAGTTCTATGCTCAGATCTGAACCTCTTTAAGTAAAGTCCAAAACAGGATTGGGGACTATGCTGTCGTTGCAATGAAGCATCATGTTTAGGGCATCACTGCTTGTACACAGATTCTTGGGCAGGGATGGAATAAACCAAAACATGGAATTTATTTATTTTATTTATGAATTTACCCTAATAATAATGGAGGTACATGCAAGCAGATGATAATACATTAATATAGAATTAGTTTTATTGTGATATGTACTCAAATGAGTATAGTGAAAAGTTAATAAATTACCACTTACAGTATTATCTTTGCCACAGATTTTAAGGTACAAATTCTTCATGGAAAAAAAATTAGAAATAAAAGTTCAGAATAACATTCCTTCTAACCCAGTCTGCACTGTCAACTATCCTCCAGACCATGCCAGGCTTCAGCTCTGGATTCATATCAAGGCCAGAAGTTCATGCTGAGGCTATGTCAGGCCAAAAGACCATCACTTCAGGTCGAAAGACCACCACTTTAGGCCAGAAGATCATCACATCAGGCCTGGAGACTGCCATGTGAGCTGGGAAACTGCCACACCAGGCCGAGAAATCGCCACACCGGGTTCGCTCTGAGGCTGAAAGTCCAAGTCCACGAGTTACAAGATATTGCCGAGAAGAAAGATTGAATAGGGCAAAGTCAGCATGCTTTCACCGCGGGGAGGTCATGCCGAATAAATCTGCTGGAATTCTTCGAGGAAGTCTACTGGGTCAATGGAAAGATTCTTGGTAGTGTGGATATGCAGAAGGATCTTGGTGCCCATGTACATAGATCCCTGAAAGTTGCCACCCAGGTTGATAGTGCTGTTAAGAAGGCTTACGGTGTGTTAGATTTTATTCGTAGAGGGATTAAGTTCTGGAGCTGTGATGTCATGCTGCAACTGTACAAAACGCCAGTGCAGCCTCACTTGGAATACTGCATGCAGTTCTGGTCGCCCATTACAGGAAGTATGTGGAAGCATTGGAAAAGGTGCAGAGGAGATTTAACAGGATGTTGCCTGGTCTGGAGGGAAGGCCCTATCAAGGCAGGCTGAGGGACTTGAGTCTGTTCTTATTGGAGAGAAGAAGGCTAAGAGGGGATTTAATAGAGTCATACAAGATGATCAGAGGATTAGATCGGGTGGACAGTGAGAGTCTTTTTCTGAGGATGATGACGTCAGCTTGTACAAGGGGGCATAGCTACAAATTGAGGGGTGATAGATTTAAGACAGATCTCACAGGCAGGTTCTTTACTCAGAAAGTGGTAAGGGCGTGGAACGCCCTGCCTGCCAATGTAGTTAACTCAGCCACATTAGGGGTATTTAAACAGTCCTTGGATAAGCATATGGATGCTGATGGGGTAGTGTAGGGGGATGGGCTTAGATTAGTTCACAGGTCGGTGCAACATCGGGGGCCAAAGGGCCTGTCCTGTGCTGTATTGTTCTATGTTCTATGTTCTAAGTTCTAAACAGTAGACGCAAGATTAAAAAAACAGATGGAGTGGATGTGTTCTGGCTGGAGAGTTCTACTTCAGCGCCGCCTTGAATATCAATTTTATAGAACAAAGATCAATGCAGTTGAGGAACAGGCTCTTCAGGCCTCCAAGCCTGCACTGACACATTTTCCTTTCCACACTAAAGTTGTCTTCACTTCCCGGATCCATATCCCTCCATTCCCTTCCTATTCACATATTTGTTCAGGTGATTCTTCAATGCAGCTATTGTGTCTGCTTCCACGACCTCCTCTGGCAAATGCTCCAGGTACTCACCACCCTTTGAGTGAAAGATTTGCCTCACCCATCTCTTTTCAACTTACCCCTGCGCCCATAACTTGAACCTTTGTCACCTCATAACTGATCCCTCCACCCTGGGAAAAAAACGCCTCATACTTTTCACTCTGTCCATGCCATTCACAATCTTATAAACTTCCATCAGGTCTCCCCTCAACCTCCAGCATTCTAGTGAAAACAAAGCTAACCTATCCAACCTTTTTCCGAACTAAAATCCCCTTTTCCAGGCAATATTCTGATAAACCTATTTTTGTACCCTCTCCAATGCATCCACATCCTTCTGATTGTGTGGTGATGAGAACTGCGTGCAAAATTCCAAGTGTGGCCTAGCTGAAGTTCGAGAAAATGGCAACATAACTTGCCTATCCTTGTACTTAATGCCCTTTCCAATGAAGGCAATCATGCCATAAGTGTTTGTTACTGCGTTATCGACCTGCATTACCACCTTCAGTGATCTGTGGAACTGCACATCCATATCCCTCTGTATATTGGTACTCCTAAAGGTTCTGCCATTCACTGTATAACTTCCATCTGTAGTTGATCTTACAAAATGCATCACTCACATTTGTTGAAGTCAATGATGAAATAACTTGTCGAAAATCACTCCAATCAATCAAACCATTTTTAAGGAGACTTGTGTTTATACACTAAGCCATTTAAATGCTTTTAGAATGACCCAGAAGTGTTTCAGAAGCTGCAATGATTGTCATTTTTTACACTGCAACATCCAAAAAAACATGAGGATAAAACATGGAATTGCAGTTGGAGCATCATTATAATTCCCACATACTAAAGCATGTACTAATCTATTATCCAATCTGTTTAAATATTCTATTATAGTTAATGCACATAATCTGTATTTTTTTAATACTTTATGTGGTTAATAAAGCTTTGACAGCAGAGAAAGATCAGATTTTCCTTTCATTTCACAGAGTATACCAACCTCAATGGTGATCTGAATACTACTGCCCATTTCACCTTTTTAAGGTATTCATTCATTGTAGGAATTCTCCATAAGGAGCACAAAGGAAACAACTATCTTTGGTAGCATCTGCAATATATTGCTTGAAGAGGGAGCATCATGTCAAACGGCATCCACCATAAAAGCCCTCAGCTTTACTACGTCTTGTGACTGGAAATATGGGTGATGCTAGGAACTGTTTCACAGCGCTGTACTGGAAAATTGTATGAGCTGAATGCATTATCAAACAAGTCATAAATTATAGATATGCTAACCTCCAATCGAACATTAACGGTAGATCCTGCTCCCAGATGGATCTAATGGGTGCACTCGTGAAACAAGCTTCTTAAAGTTGGATTATTTTAAATAAACATTGTGTAAGTGGAGTTAGCAAGGCAATAACAATACACTTACATGTATATGAAAAGATTATTTTCAAATCCAAGAATCTGTACCATGCACTCAAATCATAGAATTCCTAAAGTTCCGAAATAAGTCAATCAGCCCAAAGTCAGCCTTAACCCTCGAAAGAGCATCTAACCCAGTCCAGGCCCCCTAACATATTCCCATTACCCACTAACTGTCATGGTAATCCAACTAACCTGCACATCCCTGGACACTACAGGACAATTTCCCTAACCTGTGCATCTTTCGACTGTGGGAGGAAACTCATGCAGACATGGAGAGAACATGCAAACTCCACGCAGTCAGCCACCCAAGGCTGGATTCAAACCCAGGTCTCTGAGGTGTGCTCCTTACGATGTGATGACTGCAGACATAACTGCTTGAACCACTTCTGCGTTCTCTATGTGATAGGTAGGAGTTGACATATCAATTAGGAACCCTCTGAAATTAACTAAAAAAGGAAAATCAATGACAACAAAATTGATAAGTCAACACACACACAAACATACTGATTTTTTGGGGGAATGTTTATTTGCTGAAAAAAGCTCAATTTTGATTGAAGTTGGCCAGGCACAGATAACATCACTGGGAATTTAACTGCGGAGGGTTAATTTGAAACATCATTGATGAAAGGAAATTTAATTCAAGGGCAACACAGTTTAAAAACTTCTTACAGGGTTATGGCAACTTGCCAAAATTGAGTGGATCTTCCCGGAACAGTTTTTAAGAAGAACCGAAGAGATGCATGCTGAATGTCACATGAATGCCTGCAATCCTTAACTCCAGGAAATACTACCACTATTCCCTAGCATCCTTGTTGCTGTGTCAGGAAAGTATCTCTCATCAAAAATGTTTGTGCTGAGTTTATTTTAGATTGCCAGTAACCACAGTATTTTGCTTTTGCACTTACACTGAAATTTTGATGGGCTTTGCAAATAAAAGTCCAGACAGCATGCATTTACTTTTGTTTCATTAAAAAAAAACACTTGTGTCCTGATAATTCTCATCATTAGGTGCTGGGTGAGACATTCTGAATAGTCACTGATCTACTGAGAAATACTTTTGCAGAAGAAAAATAAGCGAGCATAAAAATAGCACCACAGTTACTCATCATCCTGATCTAAAACACAGTCCTGACACTGCTGTTTTCAGTTTCAGCAGATGCTAAACTTCTGAAAGAATGTGTAAAGCCCTAAAAAGGCTTATAACACAATAAGAAACAAATTTAAATCCTTAACTGCTGTGGTACACAATGGAGGAAACTATAGTATTAATTCTATTAAAAATAACTTTGGAGGTAAAAAGGGATATCATGTACAACATCAAGAACCAGACAGTTAACTGAAGAAAGGAGTGAAGCATTTTTTCAAAAAAAAGCTTTAAATGCTGTCCAAAAGGTTTCATTGGTTTTGCAAACACGAGTTACAAAATATGACAACTAGCATAATGTCCATGCCATCCATTTTTGCCACTGCTGAATCAAGGCTGTATTTATAATTTTTTTCCCAGTATTAAACATAGCACAGAATTAAAGAAAAAAAAATCACATCACAATACTTCAATTCAATTTTCAGCAGTTTTCAGCACTGAAGTTCCAAAAAACAAAACTTCTCTGAAAACCTCCCTGAAGAGTGACAATGTAATTACAATGGCCCAAAAGAGGTGGAAATATCTGAATATGTTCCCAAGGTGGCAACATTCTGCTCAACACCACTTTGCCAAACTAAATATGGCTTAAAATAACATAAATCTTCTTCCTTGTCCAACATAATATATCATGGGTCAGTTAAAAAGGACATTGGCAGAGTATAATTTTTTTCTCTAACATATAGACACATTAATTCCGTATATCTTCCAATCAGCATGGACTACCTGTGTCTTAGAGGGGGTCAAGCTGCTCATGTGTTGTTGAAGTTGCACATGTTCAGAAAATCGGAAGGATTCCACCATACTCTCTGCTTAAGCTTTATAGATAGTGCAAAGACTTTGGGGAAATCAGGAGGTAAGCTCCTCACTGCAAAATTCACAACTTCTGCCTACTTTGTGCCATATTATTTGGACAGTTGGTCCAGTTAAGCTTTTGGTCAATGGTGGAGAAATTCAGCAATGGCAATGATGCTGAACCAGAAATGAAAAGCTATTTTCTCCCTTGTTGATGTGGCGTTTGTGTGGCATGGTTGTTACTTGCAACTTAGTAAAACACACGAATCTTGCCTGGGTCATTCTGCACGTAGCATGGGCTGCTTCTGTATCTGAGGAGTTGCAAATGGAACTGAACACTAGCAACCATCAGTGACCATCTATACTTTTGATCTTATGACATAAGATGAGGTAGCCGAAGATGGTTGGGCCACAGACACTACCCTGAGCTATTTCTGCAATAATGCTCTGGCACAGAAATGATTAACATTAAATGACCATAACCACCTCCCTTCGGTCCTGGTATGAATGGAGCCAGTGGAGACTTTTGCACCCAATTCCTCCTGACTTGAAATTTGCAAGAATTTTTTGACGGCACATTTGGTGAAATGCTTCCTTAGTCCCAAGGGCATTTACACTTGCCTCACTTCTGGACCAGCTCTTTGGTTCACTTTTAATCAAGGTTGCAATGAAATCTGACATTGAGAAATCATGGCAAAACACAACATCGATGAGCAAGTTATTTCTGTCTAATTGTCGCTTCCGAATGCTATTAATGGCACCTTTCACCACTTTGCTGTCGGACAGTAGCCTGATTTTATGTAAATTGACTGGATAGGAATTTGTTCTTTTTGGGGACATAACAAACTTTGCAAATTTGATCTTTGCCGTAACAAGGATTGTTTTGTTATTGTTCATGTACTGGAGCAGCTTGCCTGGATAAATGGCCAATTCTGGAGCATCAGTCTTCCGTTCCAATTTCAGGATGCTTTCCGGGTCTTTTACTTAATTATTAAGGATACAGTGCCAGGACACATAGAAAATCATAATACAATCAAGCAAAAACAACATGCTTATTTTGAATAGGAAATTGAGTTTGACAAATTTCTTAGAGCTCTCAGAGAATGTAACAAACAGAATGGATAAAAGGGAGCCAGTTGATATACAGTTCTTGGCTTTGCAAATTGCATCTGATTAGAAGCCTCATTAAAAAGTTGGTACGTAAGCTAAAGAGCTCATGGTATTGGGTCCGACATCCCAAAATGGATTGGGATTTGGCTAATGAACAGGAAAGAGAGTTGGGCTGAGGATGTAATAATTAGATTAATAATCTGTAACTACTGCAGTATCACAGGAATCAATGTTGGGGCTTCAACTTTCATCAATCCTATAAATGGAGCTCCCCATGTCAGAAAGCAGTGGAATTTGGGTCACTGAATATATTCAAAGCTGAGTTCAATAGGTTATTATTTATGAAACTGCCAACAGCTATGAATGTCAGGCAGGAGACAGGAGTGAATGACATCAGATCAGCCATGATCTTATTGAATGATGGAAGAGAATGGGGTCAAGTGACCTCGCCCTTCTCCTACTTCTTATGTTCCTGTGGGCTTTGTTATGTCCAGTGCCTTCACACAATTCACTATGTCAAGTAATGTGATTCAATTTTTCTGAAGACTGGAATTGTGATGCCAAGGATCACAGGAGGAGGTCCACTTTATATTTCTGGCTGAATTTAGCTGCAAATGCTTCAACCCTGTATTTTGTATTGATTGGCTAGGTATCCTCATCATTACGGATATAGATGTTTATCAAGTTTCTTCATCAGATGACTTCCTTTTGTCCACCATCATTCACAATTGAATGTGCCAGGGTTTGGGTACTTGATTTGGTTTGTTTATTTAAGGGGTCAGTCTGGTTTTGTCCAGAGCCTTTATTTTATTTCCCCCTACCAAGCACGCAATCTTGTGTTGCTGCATTCACCAGAGTTCCACCTTCCTGTTTCTTTTTGGTACACCAGGTGCTGACATCCTTTTCCGTACTTATCATTGAATCGGAGTTAGTCTTCTGGTCTGGTGGTAATGACAGATTGAGGGATAGAGCAGTTAAGTTTAATTCTGCTGTTGCTGATGGCTCAAGGATGTTTAAAGTGTCAGATTGGCCTGAGTTTATCATGGTGATTGTACACTCCATCATGATGTGGGTATCATCAATCCAAGGAGAGGGCTTCAACCCTTTAAGAACTGGAAGGTGGTCATTTCTACTAATATTTCAATGAACAGGTAGGACAAAAATGATTTCGTTGACATCAAGGCAGCATGTGTCTGAGAGTGGCATCAAGAACCTGAGGCAAAAACTGAAACTAATATTAGGGAAGAAATCTCTATTGTTTGGAGCTGTACCCACACAACGGAAGATGCTTCTGGCTTTTGGAGGCCAATCAGAATTCCTCTTGTAGTATCTGGGCTAGGCATCATCAGCTGCTTCATCAATGACCTTTGTTCCATCCTGAGATCAGTGGTGAGGAAGTGGGCTGGTGATTGTGCAATGTTCTATACTATTCACAAATCCTCAGATGATGAAGGAATACTCAGCTGGGGCTGTTACGTAGAAGATGAAATTTGCTCAACTCAAATTAGGCTGGTCTTCACTTGTAGAGTGAGTGTTATTCAAACAATGCTCCAGAGATTTGATGGCATTCATGCAAAATAGCACCCTTGATTAACATTCTATCCAAGAAGGTAAATGTTCACTCCTTGACAAATGAAGCAGTGCAATAAATCACCAAAGCAATTTTGACAGCACAAACTAAACACATCATATCTTCTTTGATCTGGAAGAACAAAAGCAGCAGAAGCAGGGGAACAATACCACTGGAAAATTTATCTCGAAGCCATCTACCATACTGACTTGCTACGATATTGCTATTCCTGCTTTGTCATTGGATCAAAATCCTTCAACTTCCTTCAAAATAGCACCGTTGGAGCGTCCACCAGATGGATTGCTGCAGTTCAAGAAAGCAACTCTCATCACCATTATCTTCTCAAAGGCAATTAGGGATGAACAACAGATGCCAGCTTTGCCAGTGGCTCCCCATAATCCACAAAATAATACAGTGATGTGTCTGCAGCAAGTCATAAAAGGTAAAATTGCCATTATCTTACCAGACCACAGGGCTGCTCTCTGATTAGAGAGAGATGGCTTATGGTCATTTGACCTGAGAATCACAATGCCTGGTGATAGGACAGGTTGAGAAGGAAAGTATTTCATGGTAACTTCAACCATTGTAAGAATTGACGCCATGCTATTGATGTCATTCTTTGATTTGATTTATTATTGTCAGATGTACTGAGATACAGTGAAAAGTATTGTTTTGCCTGCTAACCAGACAAATTAAATAAGTACATCAGGGTACTTAGACAGAATGTTTTAAATTATAATGTTATAGCTCCAGAGAAGGTAGAGAGAAAGATCAACTCTAATAAATGAGAGGTCTGTTCATAACAGCTGGAAAGAAACTGTTCTTGAATCTGTTGTTATGCATTTTCTAATATTTCTATCTTCTGCTATATCACAAACCAGCTGTCCAACCAATTGTGCTAACTGACACCTCCATTGTTGAGGAGAACATCAATAGCTTTTTTTCCCCTATTGTTGGTTCCTTCAATACTTGGTCAGTCTAGCAGATAAATCTTTTGGGACCCGGTCAGCTCAGTCAATGCTAGTTCTACTGAGTTAGCTGTGATGATTGATTCTGGTGTCCTCAGTCCAGAGTACATTCTTGTCTGTGACTACCTCCATTGTTTCTTCCAAGTTATGTTCAATGTGGAGGGAAGGTGGCAATTTGTAATCAGCATGAGACTTTCTTTCCCGTGCCTGCCAGAATCTGATATTGAAGAGAACATAATCAAAGATGGAGATGCTGATGCCTGGAACATTAGCGGTAGCTAGCATTTGGTTAATATGAGTATGTCAGTCACATGCTTGATTAATCCATGGGACAAAATTTGGCATAAGACTTTAGGTGTCACTGAGGAGGAGAATGCATGGTGAACTGGGTAACATATCATTTCCAGTGCTAAGCAAATGCCGTGTTGTCCACCTGGTTTTGCTCATTCATTTTCCCAGTTTAACATAACTGGGCAGCTTGCTCAACCATATTAGGAGGAAGTTGACCATACTTGTGTGTCTGGAGTCAAGAATAGGCCAGACCAGACAAGGAGAGCAAATTTCCCCAAAGAACATCAGTGAATCAGGTCGGCTTTTAATCATTGTCGCGATCACTATTAAAGAGATTGGCAATCTGAATCCAGAGTTATTAATGAATTGAACTTAAATTCTCTCAGCTGTCATGGGAGGACGGAATTCATGCTTCACAAACATTAGTGTCAGCATCTACATTAGAAGTCCTGCAAAATTTGTATTTTGTAAACAATGTATCTCTCTATTTTATGTATTCATGTGCTTATGACAGACTTAATTAATAAAGGTTAACCACTGCTCTTGATGTATAAATTTGTATGAGGGGAATAAAATTTTTCTTTGACTTGTGTCAACTCAGTATTACAGAATCAATAATAGAAACATTACTTCAGCATGCTTCCACTACACGATGGAGAATGATGTACTTACAAAATTACTCTCAAAGATTTAAAGGCAGCAATGTACTTGAACAAATAGGAATTTCTGTAAAGGATACCATATTCCCCCAAAGGAAATGTTTCAGAGCAAATAGTACAAGTCTATTTTGGTTATCACTCATTTTCTCCCCTCACATATATGTGTTCCTGCAAGAAAATTTAATCTTGCACAACATAATGATATATCATCTGCCTTCAACAGAACAATGTGCGCTGACTTTTGTATGATTCAGAAATAAAAGCTGCATTACAATAATTAATGTTAGAATTTGAGATATTGCTTTTTGCTGTCTAGTAGAATGTGCCCAATCATTTATTAACATTGTGAAGTTAAATCAAGAAATTGATTTGAAGTATATTTACAATATGTATATGGTTACTAATGGAACAATGGAACCTTTTTACCAACATAGAATGTCTTCTGAAATAATAATGGGAGTGACATTTGTTTTGCAAACAGAAATAGTGGATAGCACAATAATAAGTGGAAGTTTTATGGATACATTAAAAATATATTCAGTCACATCCTCAATCAGATCAAATACTTATGTATTACACTCAAGGATTTAACTACATTTTTATAATACAGCTCCTGTTGTTCAATTTTAAAAATGGCCTTATAATTAATAGTTTAGAACAATTAGATCGAACAGCATATTTAGGTACATTAACAATTACCTTTCTGATGAACATGGCTCAAATCTATCAATTCTACAAATTGTTCACTCTAAAATGACAACTCCCGAAAGATGAACACAAGATGAGAGTTACTGCAGCTGCCAATAAAAAAGGAAATTGTTCACATCACTATTGCATTAAACTGGCCTTGAATTCCTGAATTTTGTTTATCATTTGCTTTTTTTTGTTGCAGATTTATTCAGGTTAGTTTTGAACAGGTTCAGCCTGCTGATGCAAACTGGGTTTGTATGGCTGTTTGTGAAAGGAAAATCCTATATCTATGACTGTAAGAGTAGCTTATCTGTTGTTTCAGCACATGGCTGATGCTTTGTAATCTTTAGCTGTGCTTTGGCTTTGTCTATGATGCCTGGAGTGAATTTCTGTTATAAGTGCAACTCACCTTTGTTGATGCTATTTTAATTCGGATTCAACAACGAAACTCTTAATCAACTCGACTTCTAGAAAATTTAACACTCGTGACAAACATGAATGATAGAATATCAACAGTGGCCATTCAGCCCAACAAGCCAGCACTGATCAACCAAGTCAATATTTTCTGGCCTTGCCATTCATGACACACTATCTTCACATTTTCTAGACTTGTTCCTGACCCTAAACTCTAACTGACAGGACACATTCAGAATCTCCATGCCATATTCTAACTGGAGATTGGATTCAATCTCATTATACCCTGCATTTCCTAACTTCTGTAAGCAATGCATCACCTTGACTTCAGTCCTTTTGCTGTTAAAACCCTTATCTATGCCGTTGTCACTTCTAGGCCAGAGTAATTCAATGCTCTCCTGTGTAGTCTCCCAACCAGTACCTGCTACAAATATTTTCATTGCCCTATCCAGCACTAAGAACTACTCACCCTTCAGTGTTTATTGACTCTTTTACTTTCCAATCCAGCACTAAAAATTTACAATTCTCATTCCTGGCTCTATCCTATTTTATCAACTCTTGCAAACTTTCTGTTTCCATGTTGCATTGCCCCAGCTCCTTCCCACTGTTGATGGCTCTACATGCCAGGTCCCACATCATAGGAAAATAACCTGAGCCTTTTCACCACCCTCAAAGTTTCTCTAAAAATCTGTCTCTTGGAGCAATTTTTTTTTCATTCACTCAGTAGAGATCCACAATTTTTTTGTGTATCTTGCATTCCTTGAAATTCTTTGGTCCATTTTATTTACATAACAAGCCACGTGCAAATTAATGATAATGGGAACTGCAGATGCTGGAGAATCCAAGATAACAAAGTGTGGAGCTGAATGAACACAGCAGATCAAGCAGCATCTCAGGAGCACAAAAGCTGATGTTTCGGGCTGAGACCCTTCATCAGAAAAGGGGGATGGGGAGAGGTTTCTGAAATAAATAGGGAGAGATGGGGAGGCGAACTGAAGATGGATAGAGGAGAAGATAGGTGGAGAGGAGAGTATGGGCGGGGAGGTAGGGAGGAGATAGGTCAGTCTGTGGAGGGCGGACAGGTTAAGGGGTGGGATAGGAAATGGAGGTGCAGCTTGAGGTGGGAGCAGGGGATAGGTGAGAGGAAGAACAGGTTAGGCAGGCTGGGACGAGCTGGGCTGGTTTTGGGATGCAGTGGTGGTGGGTAGATTTTGAAGCTGGTGAAATCCACATTGATACTGATTATATTAAAAATTAGGCTACAGGGTTCCCAAGTGGAATATGAGTTGCTGTTCCTGCAACCTACGGGTGCCATCATAATGGCACTGCAGGAGGCCCAGGATGGACATGACGTCTAAGGAATGGGAGGGGGAGTTGAAATGGTTCGCGACTGGGAGATGCAGTTGTTTACTGCAGACTGAGCGCAGGTGTTCTGCAAAGCGGTCCCCAAGCCTCCGCTTGGTTCCCCCAATGTACAGGAAGCCACACTAGGTACAACGGATGCAGTATACCACATTTGCGGATGTGCAGGTGAACATCTGCTTGATGCGGAAAGTCAAGTGTTTCTCAACTCCTGTTGCCCTTTTGTTTTAAGGGGTTAAAAGTAACTGGCTGGGAGATTGAACAAATAAATAAATCCAGTTGCTACTTTTATCGGTTAATAACATGTGCACAGTTTGGAACAGGAACCAAATAGAAAGCACTTTGGAACTACACCACAAAAAGTGCTGAACAGTTTTTTTTTCCCCTATTTTGTGGATTAGACATCCTTTAGCGAGGTTACCAATTATGTGTCAATGCACGCTGAGTTGTGAATGGTTTCTCTTATGCTTTTTACTACAGTTGTGGAGTAACATCCCTCACGAAGTTTATTTGAGTTTTGATGTCAGAACTAAATTCAAAGTTTCCAACCTAGTGTAACATGCACTGCCCAGATCTTGTCCCAACTTCATTGTAAGAAACACAATGTGGTGGATTTGTGTCAATATACACGATATATACAATATATGAAAATTACTGTTTCACTTCATAAAATGTATCGCCGATCACAATTTTTCACAAAGTTCAAATACGTCCAATCAAATTTCCAAATGATCAGCAAAACAATTGGATGATCATTCACAACTTCAAAGCTTTATCTCACAATTTAACCGTTCATTGACATTATAAAGAAATGTTGATGGAAATGAATATAACAAAAGAGATTCAATTGACATTACTGAAGTTGTGTGTCTGGATTACGATGTTGTTAGAAAATGGGGAGAGATTTGGGCTCATTAGGTTACGGTTCAATATTCCTGTAAAATGCTTCTGCATAACGAAAAATGAAAAATTAAGCATGAACCAGTGCAGTTGACAGTGTAGTAAAAAAATTGAATTGTTTTACTTTGCATTAAAATATTCATAAATGCATTTAAAGATTTTAGTTGCAGTTTTATTATTCCAGCTGAAAATTGACAGAGAAAAATGAAAATTAATCTGAGATGAGAATTTTTATTTTTAAATAAAAGCATTTACTTCCGCACACAAGAAGCAAAATTTCATGGTCATGTAAAGTGATTCCGAAGAAAAATTGTCATGAAGTATATTTCTGTGAGCTATGCAATTTCTTAGCAAGTTAAATATATCTTTAATATGCAAAAAACTATTCAGAAGTTGCCCACCAATGCCTGCATGCTGGAAGAAGAAAGTTCAAATCATGGCTTGTGCATCTATCTTTGAAGCTTTGAGAATCTTTTCAACAACAAGGCCTACATACACACCTAAAGAAAAATGTTAATCTCCAGACTTTGATGAACGCCAGTACAAAATGTCAACATTGAATGACTCAAGCTAAGTTGTGATTTGTTTCATGAAATAATTTTACCAGGTTGGATTGAACCACAGCTACATTTGAAAAACCTAATACTTTATTCTTCTGGTAGCCAAGCCAAAGTGTTCACTAATTTCAGTCTGAGTCACTTTCGCAACAATATCAATGTACGGATCCCATTTCTGAATCAGATGTAATGCTTTTGCTTTTTTGTCATCGTTTCTCTCCACAACCAGTTATCTTCCTTTCCATCCAGGTGACATGGTGGCGATTGTGTGAATGAGTGAAGGTAAGGGCAGGGAATAAATTTCAACACTCCATTCCCCAATTTCCAATGTAGGGTCACTCATTTGGGTGCAGGCACTGTATGGGTGGCAGGGTGTGCTTGCAGGTACTTTGGTGAAGATTTAGGGCCTGTTTGGGATTGGGTTGATGCTGGGAGGGATGTTGGGAGTAGCTGAAGCAGGTCCAGTTGAGTCAGGATGGCAGGCAGGGGAACAGACAGCCAGGTTGGAAGTGTTGAGTTTAATGAGGCCATAACTAGTGTGTAGAGCAGATAGACGTCTGGGTGCTGAGCAGTAAAATGGATTTTGGATTAGCTGGCGAGTAGGGGAGTTGGGGAGTGGGGCAGTGTGGGTTGGGGAGTTGGTGGTTTCAGGTCTGTGATGCTTGGCTCTGGGTCTGAATTAGTGTTTGGCTCTGAGATGTGGGGGTGAGGATGAGGGTGGAGCCCGGATGTGGTGATAGAAGGGGTCAGTGGTAACGGAGTCACAAGTTGGGGGCTAGTCATAGCTTGAAGATTCAGAGCAGCACTGTCAGATCTGGAAGGTCCAGAGGGAGTTGGGGTCAGATCAGGAGGTGGGGTGGGGTTGATGTATTTTGGACATGGGGAGGAGGCTATTGAGTCTGAGGTGGTGGGGCAGGGGAGAGAAGAGAGGGGTTGGCTATTTGTGGGGCAGTCTAGTCAGTGGGGAAGGTCAAGTCCGAAGTGAGTATGATGAAGGTGGGGGTAGTGGTGGTCAAAGGTTAGTTTTCTCATTAGCCAGGAGTTCAAATAGGTTTTAATTCTTCCAACTTCTCCTGCCTAACTATTAAAATCAGTCAAATGGAACATGTGGAATACTCAAGACAGTAGCTCAAACTTAATGTTGGACATTGTCCCAGGGCTTCCAAATGCCTAATAATTGCCCATCAGAGGTTTTAGCTTCCTAAACAATTCTTGGGGGGGTTCAGCTGCACTGGGGCATCTGCACACTTTCAACATGCAACTCCTGTTTACAATGTGCAATGGCAATCTCTCTATCAGAGGTCTGGGCCCTTTGTTTTGTCTTTCAAATTGGTAACCTAATATTATTGTTGATACAGTGTGGAGCTGAAAGAACACAACAGGTCAGGCAGCATCAGAGGAGCAGGAAAGTCAATGTTTCGCGTCGGGACCCTAAGCACAACCTGAAAAAATCCGCTCTAAGGTACTGCACAACCAGATCTGCCTTCATTCTTCCATTTCAGTCATTTATTTCTAAATTTTCAGTTGTCTTGTCCTTATGACTGACCACCAAATTAATCCTTTGAAGCAGTTCCCCTGTATCAGTTTGTGATCACAACTGCTAGGATGTCATCATATCATAAGCACAGCGCTATTTGGAATAAATCTGAATATTCTAATTGATAGAAATGCCTGAGAACCACTGAAATCTATACTATCATTTAATTTTCTAACCATTACACCGAATTTTGAAACTTCTCTGATCAATTTCAGAAATCCTTTTGAAACAGTCATATACCATCAACTACCTCATGATGAATGCTTCCAGGCTCCCTGAAAATCAACTGTCTTGTTCTTTTTCTTCTAAACGAGTTTTAACACTCAAATATGTATAACCTCTCAGGCTACAGTTTCATGAGCTTTTAAACTAAACTACTGTGAAAAGAAAATGCAAATATATGTTTTCAATTCATTTATCATGCTTTGCAATCTACCAAATACATTCAATTTTCCACGAGCTCTACTTAAAACAGACCATTTGTTGCAAACTGTTAACGATGTTTCAGAAGACAATGATTGTGAAAATCATTTAATCTAGCTGAAGCTGTTGAAGTTATTATGGTTTTCGATTGCCAGATGACTATTTCCTCTCTGCGTGCCACTCCATCTTTCTCTTCAAAATTAAAATTTTACCTAAACCAGACAGCATGACTGCATGTGTCTAATAATGTGATATGAATATTTTATTAAGAAACTGTCTGAAGTGCTTCTCCCTCAACAACAGGCAAAGATCAAAATTTACAAGCCTTGTGAATTGCTTTTAAAGGATTGGTTAAAATGCTGACTGGGATTAATCATCTACTGGAAATTGTTTGAAGCATGCAACTATCAGTAGTTTATGAAAAGAAGTTTCAGAACGTGATCAATTTTAAATGCTTTCATTAACAGTGGAGTGGAAATTTGTTAAGTCTGTTTTATGTGATCAGGATTTGTAGAAACAAAATGACAGTTCCACTAAATAGTGGTCATGTTTTTGCAATTTCACAGCACTATTACAGTTAGTGTTTTAATTGCATTTAGCAGCTGCAACCATATTTACGAACAAATTTAAGGAGCGAATCTGGTATTTCCTTCCTAAAGAAATGGGCTGCTTTTCCACTTGATATTTTACAAAAGTTTTTGATGTGTTATAAAACTTTTGATATGGTTTAAATGATTTTGGCCTCCTTCTCATCTTTCCTCAAAGGTGTGGTAGATGGGCTGTCAGTTGAAATAAAAGGCAACAAAATAAGTGTAAGCAATTCAAGTTTTCAGGGACTACATGGCAGAGATACTCAGAATCTCAATCTCTCTTATTGTTCTGAAGTGTCTTGGGATTGTTTACTCTTCCATTAAAGGTGCTGTATCAGTTTGTTTTTCCATTAGAGAATGGAATTCCTGTTGAACACACTCCAACCGACTAGCCCTCAGACATGCATATATTAATCACCTTTACCATTTCCCCAATTGCTGATTTTGTATTTTTTTTACATAAGTCCATAGCTGTTGGAAACATCTTTTTGAAAGTTAACATTATACTATACGTGAAAATATTAAGGGCACTAATTTTCCATACAGTTACTCAGCAGTGCAAGCACCCCTTCAAAATGGTGGTAGTGGTAGTGAATTTTGTACATGTTGAAATAATGAAAATGATCAAATGTAACTGCCTGGGAATGACTTGTTGCGTAATGTCTTACAGCTTGTATACATTGTACCTGATATCAATGTGCTATCAAAGGTAAAGCCCATCATTGCATTTGCAGGATACCACGAGGGAGAACAAATCTGAGTTAACAGCAGTGGCCTTTATGAATAAATGACTCCCAGATACTGCATCATCTCACATCATGACCCACTTGTGCTTTTTCAAGTGCACGCCGAGGTGTTTCTGCTGGAGGTGGGAATCAGGAAGCAAGTTCAATTCCAGGCTGTGAACCAGCCCAGTTCGTCCCCTCCCCCAACTGCACCACAAAACCAGCCCAGCTCTTCCCCTCCACCCACTGCATCCCAAAACCAGTCCAACCTGTCTCTGCCTCCCTAACCTGTTCTTTCTCTCACCCATCCCTTCCTCCCACCCCAAGCTGCACCTCCATCTCCTACCTACTAACCTCATCCCACCTCCTTGACCTGTCCGTCTTCCCTGGACTGACCTATCCCCTCCCTACCTCCCCACCTAGACTCTCTCCACCTATCTTCTTTTCTCTCCATCTTCGGTCCGCCTCCCCCTCTCTCCCTATTTATTCCAGAACCCGCACCCCATCCCCCTCTCTGATGAAGGGTCTAGGCCCGAAACGTCAGCTTTTGTGCTCCTGAGATGCTGCTGGGCCTGCTGTGTTCATCCAGCCTCACATTTTATTACCCAACTGCCCAGTCGTTTCTATCTGGAACACCCCACCAATGCCATGCATCATAATTTTCATGGAGTTAGGGTGTAAATAACCCTAGAAATATGTCAGTTGCTAATGAGTGTTCAAAGTGCAGGAATGGAAAACATTAGAGTGGTACATTTTCTGTTCTGAATCAGCAATCTTTGTCATGGCTTCCATCCGTGTGGGATCTTAAACTTAAAGAGAGGCTCTATATTGTCAACAGGACAAATGGACAGCTAGGACCTAGAATAGGGTGGCCAAAGGCTGGTTATTGAAAAATAATTGTTGCTCATTAATTTGTCTGAAGATTCACTTTTCTCTATCGAGAGACAATGTGGGAAAATAAATAGCAACGTCTTTAAAAATATTCAGATTATAGAGGAGGTGATGCTGGTCATCTTAAAATGCATTAAGCTGTATAAATCCCTGGGATCTGATCAGGTATACACTAAAACTCTGTGGAAAGCTAGGGAAGTGTTTGCTGGGCTCCTTACTGAGATATTTGTATCATCAACAGCCACAGCCAAAGTGCTGGAAGACGAGGGGTTGGCTGGCCTAGTGCCACTATCTGCTGGTGAGGAAAAGCCATGGAACTATTGACCACTTAGTCTGACATCAATGATGGGTAAGTTGATGGAGGGAATCCTTAGGGAGAGGATTTACATGTATTTGGAAATGCAAGGAGTGATTAGGGATAATCAACATGGCTATTGCATGGGAAACTATGTCTCACTAACTTGAAATTTTTTAAGAAGTAACACAAAGGGCGGAGTGGTGGATGTCATCGATATGTACTTCAATAAGGTATTTGGCAGGGTTCCACATTATGGACTGGTTAGCAATGTTAAATCACATGGAAATCAGGGAGAACTAGCAATTTGGATCTAGAACTGACTCAAAGGTAGAAGACAGACAGTGGTGGTGAAGGCTTGCTCTTCAGACTGGAGGCCTGTGACCAGCCGTGTGTCACAAGGATTAGTGCAGGGGTCGATTGATTTACTTCATTTCTACAAATGATTTGGATGTGAACATAGGAGGGGTGGTTAGTAAGTGTGCAGATGATGCCAAAATTGGATGTGTAACAGTCAGCAAAGAAGGTTACCTCAGAGTACAATAGGACCTTGATCAGAATGGCGAATGGGCTGATGAGTTGCAGATGAAGTTTAACCTAGATAAATGTGAGGTGCTGCATTTTGGAAAGGCAAATCAGGGCAGGACTTATTCACTTAAATGGTCAGGTCTTGGGGAGTGTTGCTGAACAAAAACACCTTGGAGTGCAGATTCATTGTTCCTTGAAGGTGGAGTTGGAGGTAGATACAATAGTGAAGAAGGTGCTTGCCTTAATTGGTCATTGCATTGAGTAAAGTAATTGGGAGGTAGTAAGGGAATGGAACACTTTGCCTGCAACGGTAGTAGATTCACCAACTTTAGGTACATTTAAGTCATCATTGGACAAGCTTATGGACGTATATGGAATAGTGTAGGTTAGATGGGCTTAAGATCGGTATGACAGGTCGGCACAACATCGAGGGCCAAAGTGCCTGTACTGTGCTGTAATGTTCTATGTTCTATGTAAAGTTGTAGTTGATCATCTTCAGGGAGATTTTTACAGCCATAAATGTCAGAAACCAAGAATGCCATCAGGTATACAGGCTGACAGGTTCGTTTTTGCCATCCTCCCTTCATTCAGACCTGATTCAGCATGGGAATGGCCAGCTCTTGGCAAGTGAAATTTTTCCAAAGACAATGACTGAAACAGAGCAGGCAAAGGAAACAATTCCAGGTGCTATTTTTCAGATTGAATCGAATCATGGAAAACATCGCAGAGCAATAAGAAGTTACTTTTGACAGTTGCACCAATAACAAAGTACATATTTCATGAGCTGCTGTTGCTTGGGTTAGAAACAGCCAACCACACTGCTTAACTCTGCAAAACATAAAATGAAATGTTGCTGATAAATCGGCGCGTGAAGCTATTTAATAAAGGACATAGTTTGGCATTTAAGTTACAAGGTGCTGAATTCAAGCTCTACCTCAAGGCTGGAAATTTAATCTTGGCTCATAAATCATACTTACATTCAAGCTCTTTTATGTTGGAATTAACTTCCTTTGGATAAGCCATTCCATCAACTCAGATGATTTTGGTGGCAGTAATGATCCCTTGCACTATTAGAAAAAACATCAGGGATTTCTGCTTTGATTGATTGATTGATTGATTGATTGATTTATTGTCATGTGTACCGAAATACAGTGAAAAGCTATGTTTATGAGCAGCGCACGCAACAAAAGATGTACAAATTAAAAAAGACTTAGAGGAATACAGGTTACATTACACAGGGCATGCACTAAGTGAGATCAACTTTAGCAAGATCAATCATTACTTGTGGCTCGAAAGTGTTTGTTCGTCAACTAACTGCTCTCCTCCCATTGCTCTTCTTCTAATATTTATCTGATAATCTTACATGGTGGTATTGAGTTTGCTTCTATCATCCTTTCATTTAGTGCATCCCAGACATAACAGATCACTGGTTGATTTCAATCACAAAATGTAATCACATCACCTCTGATTCGTTTATCAGCTAGATTATGTCTTTGTCCTCTGGTTTTTCATCTGTCTGTCATTCAAATTTGTCCATCTATATTCATTACCCTAAAACTGTTCTCAGTTACAAATACCTCTTTCAAAGCTTGTCTCAATTTATTCAGCTTAAAGGAAAACAACCTCAGATAGTCATTTCCAGAAAAAGGTCCTGACCCAAAATGTCAGCTTTTCCACTCTTCTGATGCTGCCTGGCCTGCTGTGTTCTACCACCTCAACACTGTGTTATCTCTGACTCCATCATTGGCAGTTATCCCAAATTGTCATGCAGGCCAAAATGAGTACCATTTCAAAATAACTCCAAGTTTCCAAGGTCTGTGCATTTATGCACTTTGGAAGGGAGCTGGATGTTATTTGAATGGAGAAAGACTGCAGAAAGCTGAAGCACAGGGAGATTAATGCTTCATGCATAAATCACAAAAGCTAACATCCAAGTTCGGTAATAGTAGGTATCAGGAAATGCAAACGGGTCCTTTATTACAAGGGGAATAGAGTGTAATAATGGGAAGGTCTTGCTAAAACTAAACAAGGCACGAGTTAGATCACACCCACAATACTGTGAACGGTCTTGGTCCCCTTACTGAAAGAAAGACTGGCATCAGAGGTGGTCCCGAAGTATGGTGGGACTCTCTTCTGAGGAGAGGTGGTGTAGGTTTGGCATATAGTCATGGTAGTTTATAAGAATGAGAGGCAACCTGATTGAAGCATACAAGATTCTTGGTCAAATTTACTCACCAGATGTGGCGCGGCTTTTTCCCTTTGTGGGACAGAATAGAGCCATAGAGGCATAATCTAGGTCAGAGGCAAGGAGGGTAGTGAACCTGTGAAGTTCTTCACTGCAGCAAGTTTTGAGGTTGAGTTTTTAAGCACATTCAAGGCTGAGATGCACAGATTTCTAATTATTAGGGGAGTCAAGGATTTAAGAGGGCGGGGAGAAGGCATGAAAGTCGAGTTGAGGATTATCAGATCAGCCATGATCTCATTGAATTGTACAGTACACTTGATGTGATGAATGACCTTTTTCTACTTCTTTGGCTTATGGTAGGGAAGGGGCGATTTTGGACTCAAACAGCATTCAACAAACCCATACTAGAACACTGGACTTGTATGAACTATATAACTTGTATTTAAATACACCTCCTTTAAAGGTATTAGCACAGAGAACTGGATCAGAAGTAGGTTTCAAGGAGTGGCTTCACGGAGAAAAGAAAGGCAAAGAGATATGTTTAGGGGAAGATGGTGGTTCCAAGAGTTTAGGGTCTTGGCCACTACTAATGAAGAAGTGATTAGAATTAGAAACTTTCTCCAAGGATATCAGTGATAGAGAGGGAAGATGTCATTTAGGAGTCCAAAACAAATAACGAGCATTTTAAAAATTGTCATTTCTTAACCAGCAGCAATGTAAGTTAATGAGCACAGGGGTGATGGATGAAGGGAATTTGGCATGACTAAGGAAATGGTCAGCAGGATCTTGGAGGATCTAAAGCTGGCAGATTATTAAACATTGGACCCATGGCATACTTCAGTTCTCAAATCCAGAGATTACAAAGAAATCAATCAGTTTTAGCCAAGACCAGGGGGGGCAGGGGCTGATTTGCACAATGTTGTAGATTGGAATTTGTGATTTTAATCATGGCACCAATATGTGGTTGGAACTTCAGATATGACGGCAGAATTAAAAAGAGTCTGGTTTGAATTTTCTGAGGAGAAGGACAGGGTCAATTGTCAGAAAATAAATTTTGTAATGGGGTCTGATAATAATGGCTTTTGTCTTCTCAATATTAACTGCAGGGAATTTCTGTTCATCCAGTTATTGGAGGAAGAGAATGATGATCGAAGAAAGAATTTGAAATTCAGAATGAGGAGTGTTTAGTGAAGAGGCAGAGAAAGATAAGTAGTCAAAATACCTGAATGAGGGCTTTTGTTTTTTAAGGTATCTGGAAAGTGCAGGTTGCAGATAGACAGCTGGCTCACTACCAACATGAATGAAGCCTGCAAGTCTAAAACAGACACAAGGCTGCTGAAGAGCACACAGGCAATGGAATTAATCTGTTTATACTGACATTAACTTATACTTATACAGCAGCTTGAATGTAACGAATGGACCATCCTTTAATGAAATTTACATCATCATGGCATTATAAAACAAAACATGACAATGCCTCAAATAAGGACATGATAGATTAGATAGCCAAATCTTGCTTAAAAAGGTATATTTCACGACCAAAAGCAAGGCAGAGAAATAGTGCGATGGATTTTAGAGCTTTGGGTCCAGGAAGTGTTATGGATGACCATAATTTATCAAATAATGAATGGTTTCAACCAGAAGTACATTGGAGTAGTATCAGGAGCAGGTAACGGGTGATGAATCAGCTTCACACTTTTTAAGCACCACTAAGTCAGTCACAACAAATATTTTTAATTTCTTATTTTGTTCCATGTGGTTCTCAGACTTCAATTAAAGATATGGTGAACTGGATCGAAATGAAGAAGCCATTTATGAGGATTTATTGAGTGAAAGAAAAATGCTATTACCAACTAACCCTGAGGGAATAAAATAAAAACTCATCACCAAACACAGATATACAAACAGATAATAAATTTAAAGAAGAGTGTGTCTGGGACAGACAGGAAGATTAAAGGCTATGTGTTTTAAATGTCCTTAAGAGTCCTTGAGTTGTTCAATTTTTAACCTGAGGCCACAGTTGTTTCATTGTTGACTGCCATCCTCAGAGTGGTGAAGTTTGCTGTTATCTTTCAGCTCTCAAACAATAGTCGTTTACCCAACCTGCTTTTCGAATGTGAACTGGTTTCGTAAAAGCTGAAACAAATAGGGAGTCAGAAAGTTCCAGATCTTGTTGTCACAAATTTATTTCAACTTCTCTCTGCTTTATTTCTGAAAATTAGCTGCTAAAGTGTGGCTTGTTAGTACTTTTGAAAGTTTGGTTCCATTGTCTTTTGAAGCTCAACAGTGGCAGGCAATTTTCCATGTCCAATAGTGCATTTATCACACAAGTGTGCACATTTACTGATGTTTACTCATTTGCCTGGTTTTGAGGTATTGAGACAAGATGATAATTTCAGTGAAGACAGTTTTGTTTATTTCACTAACATAAAACAACGAACAACAGATGCTGGAGACCCGAAATAAAAACAGAAATTGCTGGAGACACTCAGCAGGTCCGGCAGCATCTGTTGGGGGGAGAAAAGCAGAGTTGACGCTTTGTGTTTCGTGACTCTTGTTTATTCCACATTGGGCCCCAATCTGTGCCCCAATCTATGGTAAGTCATATGAGATTTGTCCACAGTATGACTCAACAGACCTGCAAGGACTGTTATATGTCATGGTATCAAAGGTACAGAGTAACAATATGGCGACAAAATTACCTCAATGGCAGAAAACAGGGAGTAATCGTCAATTGATATGTTGCAGAATGTTTTGAGTGGAGGCTGCCAGAGGTCAGTTTTGGGACTCTTGCTTTTTCTCATATATATGAACAATCTGGATCTTGGTGTGCAGGGGACAATTTCAAAGTTTGCAGATGACACAACACTCAAGAAGCATAAGAACCAAAAGAACTGCGGATGCTGTAAATCAGGAACAAAAACAAAGTTGCTGGAAAAGTTCAGCAGGTCTGGCAGCATCTGTGGAGGAGAAAAAGGAGTTGACGTTTCGGGTCCGGTGACCCTTCGAAGAAGATGATAGCAGAGATGTGAATGCATTGGGGGCAGTGCTGAAGTGATTAGTTCCAGGAATAAGAAACATCACTAATGAGGATAGATTGAATAAGTTGTGTCTTTGCATCTTGATGAGGAGAGTTAACTGAACTTTCAAAACCATGAGCAGGCTGGATTGATTAAATATGGAGAAACTGTTTTGACAAGTAAAAGGAAGATGAACAAGAGATCATAGATTTAAACTGAAGTGCAAAAGAAGCAAAGGTGATGTGAGGGGGAAAAAGGACATTTTCTGAAGAAGGGTCTAAGCCCGAAACATCCTGCTCCTCTGATGCTGCTTGGGCTGCTGTGTTCATCCAGCCCTACACCTTGTTATTTCATTTTCACACAGTGATTAGTTAGGGCATTAAACACACTGCCCAGAATTGTGGCGCACACAGGTTCAAATGAAACATTCAAGAGGAAAACTGAATGATAGGTTTGATAAAAAATAGCATGCAAAAGCAGGAGATTATGCTCACTTGAAGAATTTGCTGAGGCAAATGGGCTGAATGGCCTCCTCCTGTGCCATAACAATTCTGTTACTCTATGGTGATTGTGACCTCACCTTGAGAGTTGTGTGTTATATACTGGCCCACCTGCTTGAACATTTGGTTATCTTGCTGCTGGTTGCTGTCACGCAATGCCACTGCACAAACACCATCAACACAGCATCCTTCTTTTCTCGCTGCGTGAATCATATTTTGTAATTTGGTCCGGTTAGCTTTGCAACATAGCACTATCAGCAGCAATGGCAGGTTGGTTTTCCTCTTGGGCCTCAGCCTGTGTGGAGTTTGCATGTTCTCCCTACGTCTGCATAGGTTTCTGCGGGATGTTCCGGTTTCCTCCCACAGTTCAAAGATGTTGAAGTTAGGTAGATTAGCCACGCTAAATTACTCATAGTGTTCAGGGAGGCATGGGTTAGGTGGATCAGCTGTGGGAAATGTAGGGCTGCAGGACAAGGGTCAGGGGATGGCTCTGGGAGGGATGCACTTCAGGGGGTCAGTGTGGACTTGCTGAACTGAATGGTGTGTTTCCACACTTGTAGGGATTTTATGGATTTTATGACTTTGTATAATCTTCGCTGCTCACACGTTTTCGAAACCTTTGCATTGATGCAAAAGTATTTGTGTTTAACTTTCTAAATGTCACTTTCCAGCCTGTGCAGGGTCATGGTAGTCATCTACCTGTTTGCTTGTTGTTAATCCCTTTCAAACCGCTTTATCTTTGATGTACAATTATTCTGTGCCTTGAAATGGTGAATCAATTGGTTTTTGGCAAGGTGAATCACATTTGTCTTCCAATTATCAGTTGTGCTCAGGGTGGTAATCTCTTCACTGTGATACAGCTATTGCAAAAAAAAAACAGCAATGCAATGTATAGATTTTGCTCTGTTCGTTGCCTCTTAATGATGATTGATTTGATAATATATACAATGCATTCTGCAAGACCAAGTGAACATGGTCAGTGAGGTGACAATATATGTGTCTCTCCCCACTGCTTACATGTCTTGAAATGGTTTACTGGTGAATTGTGGTCCGTTGTGTGACACTATTCATCCTGGGTTACTGCATAAGCTAAAAATAATGCTCGCTGTGTCAGTGATGCTTATACTGGTTGCATTGGTACATGAATGAACAAAGAGAAATTTATAGAGAAGAAATCCATCATGAGGATAGAATCTTCCTCATGCACTATGAATAAGTTTGTTGCAATTTTACCTAATATTGAGTGGATGTTGAGGCTTTCCATCATGCTGGAGTTGATACAGTTGGTAGGCTTCACATGCATTCATGAGTCATTGAAATCCAGACTTATCTCTTGTCAGTACAGACTCATGTGCTAGCCAGCTACTGTGTTTGAAACCCATGTGACCCTGGAGGGACATAGACAAAATATCTTGGCATAAGGCTTTTGGTGTTGGAACTTACTTGCCCTTAAAAAACCTTTTTGTGGTATACCAAACGAGTTCCTGTACAGCTAAAACAAAGGCATTTTCTCTGCTACTCTTTAATCCTTTCAGGCCATTCTTGAAATACGATTTTTCCTAACTCTTGTTGTTTCTCATCTTTGGCAGTTGTTGATTGCAACTGTTCAAGTGGCTGGGTCCCAAATGTGACAGGTCGACTTTGAGAATGTCTTCAACTTATGTCATCAAGACCATCAATGTGGCAGCTCAAGAAGAATTCTTGTGTGAGTTGGTAATCTGCTTTGCATGTTAGATGTAATCATCTGATCTTTGGCTACCATCTCACATCAAAATTGTATCCTAACACATTGACAAGTAAATACTGCCAATGTGGCTGTGCCCTCATTACTAGTTTCCAGTACTTCATTTCCAATGGGCTTATAATCTGACTGCACATGTAACCACATGACACAAAATACCAGGGGTGCCATGTTGTGCTCTACATTGGAATAGTTGACTTACATGCAAGAGGGGACTTTGGAATCAAAATCAATCGGCTTTGTCTTGTGTGCACCCAGACCAGTTTTACAATATATCCATTTGAAGAACCATGGCTTTCCAGTGTTGTCAATATCATAGTAGGTAGATAAGACCTGTTTGTCAACTCAAAGATGTATTGGAGTTCATCTTAGCACACACATGGCATGTCCTCCTTGAGTAAATCTTTTTGTGGAGATACCTATGAAGCGGGGAACATATCATGAGAGAAAACTTTTAAATTCCAGCATGATATCACAGTTTGTCTGTCTTCTGGGGTTGGACTTTTTTTCAAAATGTCTTTCATGTTCCCTGATCAGCGTGGACTCCATGGAAAGAGTAAATGGACCAAACAAAATTTATCCAGCCGATCTTGACTTGGCACTATGCACTGTCAGATGCCAATCCATGTTGTTGTACTACTGTCATTCATAATGATGATTTTGACTCCGGCAGGGTGCAGTACCCGACACAACAATGCTTGTTATCAGGAAAAACATAAAATGGCAAGTGCGGTTATCTTAATATTGAAGAACCCACGAGTACTTATGACAGCTGGCTATTTCCACACAAATATTAGGTTCACAGGCACATGAATGTCTAAGCTGGTATCAAATTATCAAGATACAAAGAGGAGAAGTGATTGACGTCAAAATGGTATGTGTGATGTTAGTTCGTGTGCTGTTCTACAGTGAAGCTGTCAAAAGCATGTCTCAAAGGTGTACTAACATGATGTGTCGCTTGAGGGCATACTGATATACTTTGGGAAATAACATTACAGTCAGGTGATCATGGCAATCATTCCAGGTTCATATTTATATTTAGACCATGGAAGATGTCAGGTTTGATGTTCCAAGCAGTCTTCATAACTGTATGCACAATCCATTGCAAGATAAGTGTTAATTAACAACACTAAAATTAGGCTGACAAAACACACATATTCTGCATTCACTCTCTTTGCCTTCATTGGGCTCAAACCTGCTCTGGTACTAGCAGCTGTACTGCTTACCTCTGCTGTAACACCTTCCCAAGTTTTAAGCCTTCATTTCCCAGGTCTGGAATCCATAGGCAAGTTTAAAGCATTATTACAAATTTGATTTCTTGATGGTGGGAACGTGATTATCTGAGGTCTCCCTCCTGTAGGGTGTTTGTGGAAACTTAGTTAGATAGCTTATATTTAGCAATTCATAACTGTTGTAAGTCTACAAGTAACAGAGGCATGAACAAGGGTTTCAGCCCAGCAGGTGAGCTGAGACTTAAACAAAGTCAAGGGCTGTAGAGGTGAACACAAGCAGTCTCAGAGATTGCTTAAATATCTCACTCAAACCAGGAGTTCCTGCGCCCCCAAAATGCTCAAAAGCCTAGAGATCAAGAATTTGACTCTGCCAGAACCAACAATCACGCAAACTATCACAAGAGACACACCTTTCCATCACCTTCACCAAAAAAAGGTACCAGCACAATTATTATGAATATTGCTCAGTTATGGAAATCACTCATTTACCAGCTGAAACTATGTCAATATGTAAACAGAGGTCCTATGACATACATGGGCCATTGATTGTCATTTTGAGATATAACCAAGTGGAATGAGCACATTGCAAGCAGTAACCAGATTGAATAATGACACAAAGACCTTGGGAAAAAGGAAAGTTTGAAACTTTTTTGTAGGGTCAGGATGAGCAAGAGTGTTGAAAATGGTCATTTGCTGATATTTCTGTTACCTGAATTATACCTTTAAATTGAATTATTAGCATGGATGTTGTCCAATTCCTACTATCACCTGGAATTGGATAGTTTCCCATCTGACAATATCTCAACAAAACTGAACAGTGTAGATTCAGATGCAAACATCTAAATAACTTCACACAATGTGCAGGTCAAGATGCAGATGTCAAACCACACCATTAAATACATATTCACGTCTGTTGATCATGAAATGTCCCTGTGTAAATGAATCAATGTAACAAGAAGCACACTTCAAAGAGAACTGTTAATAATAATTTTGATATGTTGATGTCCATTTCTGCACCCACCTTCTATTTCCCTATCAACCAGCTCCCAATTTACAACCCACTTCTTTTTCTCACTTAGTACCTTCCACAAGGAGTGAACAAAAACAGAACTTGCTGGAAAAGCTCAGCAGGTCTGGCAGCATCTGTAGAGAAAAATCAGAGTTGACATTTTGGGTCTGGTGATCCTTCCTGAGAACTTGAGAACGATTGAACTGGCTCTCCCGTTCTGTGTAGATCTGGCTGGTCACAACACAGGTTCATTTTTTTTGGATAGCACGAAGTTTTATTTTATCCAATTAAAATCTAATTAACTTCTTTTGATATCAGGCTACAAAAAAACCTGTACAAAGTCAAATACACTTCAAACTGAAGACTAAAAACAAGATCACTATCCAAACCTGTCTAAGAAGGTGGCCATCTTCTGCAGGCGTGTTCATCTTTACTCTTCCAGGGACATATCAGGAAAGAGTTAAAGGTAAGCTTCAATTCTGATGTGTGTGTGTTTATGGTTTGACATCCTAGTGTACAGTTTAGTGTGCTGGGAACTTCATAGCTTTGACAACAGCCATTAAACATCCCTGCACATCAGGTAAAGAAAGGGATAGCCAGTATCCCACTCAGTGCTGCCAGTCAGCCACTGTTGAAAGGAATCAGGACAAATGAGCATCAATAAACTAAACATCTCAAAATCAATTGTTCAATGACAAATGTTATTGCTCCTAATAACCTCCACTATAAATGGTCACAACATTTATCAGTCCACTCTTTATAAATGACTCAAGGAATTACTCATCCATATCATTTTTTCATATTTTTACATTTCTTTTTCTGGACTCACTTTTAATTCCTAACCTGCGTGCATATGTGTTGCATTATTATTGTTTGTCATGGTTAGGAGCTAATCAAATCACTTTTTGTTAACTTTCAATGTCTCATTAAATTGGCTCCTTTTAAAACAAAATTAGTTTCATCAGGGAGAAAAGGATCCACACGGGAAGGAGTTCTTTTTTAAAAAAAGAATTAACTTTCCTGCAACCATCCAAAGAGGTGGGTTTATCCTTCCACATCAGGAGCTTAACAATTTTGGGGTATCTCATCTGAAACTGCAATTATAAGTCAGGGACTAGTTATAACAACAATTCCAAATCAAGGGGATATGTAACTCGTAGGGGAAGTTGTTGGTGTCATTGTTCTCTTGCATCTGTTCTTGTTTTGGCTTTCGAGGAGTTAGACTCATGGGTTTAGAAGATGCTGTCAAATGAACCTTTGTAAACTGCTGGGAATGTGTATCAGCAGTGAAGGCAATAAATGTTCAAGGAGGTGGGTGGAGTACTAAACAAGCCAGCTGCTTTTTCAAGATGATGTCAAGCACCTTGAGCATTGAAACTGCACCCAATCAGGTAAGTGGTGAACATTTCATCATGTTTCAGCCTCCTGCCTTGTAGATGGTAGGCAGACTTTCGGGAGGCAGGAGATAATATAGTCACTGCAAAAGTCCCAGTTTCTGACCTGTTCTTACTGCCAAAGCATTTATATGGCTGGTCCAGCTCTGATAAAGGGAGGCTGATAGTTGGGATTTTGTAATTGCCATGTTGTTCAATGCCAAAGGAATATAGTTTGGTTCCCTTTTATTGGAGATGGTCAGTAAGATGGACATTGTTGGCTTTTGTGATGTGAATGACACTTGCCATTTAATAGAATTGAGCTTAACTGCCTTAGAATCATGCAAATAGCTGAGTATGTCTGAATGAATTGTTTACAATAAGAGAATATAACAGTGCATATTCAGCTGCAAGCTACTTTGAAAATGACACATTTGCTCACAATTGAATGTAACTCCTGGGCCTGAAGGAAATAAGAGATGGGCATTGATCTCATCTACAAGGCTAACTGCAGATGTGGGATCACACTCATCAATCTTCAACCATAGCCAAAAAAAGGTTAAATTAGATTATTTCTTGAAAAGGAATCACCAGAATTAGGCATTAAAGTTCAAAACTCAAAGTCTTTTTTGAAGTAACTTTACCTCTACTTCTGTGGGACAATTTTTCTGAGACTATTTTCAACATCACTTCTGAAGAAACAGCAAAAATATGGCCCTCAGTTGTGCAGTTAGCATACTAGAAATGCAGGTTACTGAAAGATTTAAAAAAATCTTTTACACTGTCTTTGCTGATTTTTGTTGAATACAATCTAAAATCGCATTACTAAATTCTGACTGTATTGCTTATGCCTTATTAGGTCAGGTACAACTGAGGAATTCACTGTTATACGCTAAGATTTTGGAGCTGAGAGATTTTAATTTAAAAGGGTTTTATACATCAAACTCCTAAAACGTATAAAACTTCAGTTACAACAAAAAAACTCTTGTGCTCAAGCACATGACTCTGAAGCATTCAATGTCAGAGTTAATAGATTAGATTCCCAACAGTGTGGAAACAGGCCCTTTGGCCCAACAAGTCCACACTGCCCCTTGGAGCATCCCCCTATAACCGACACACCCCTGAATACTACAGACAATTTAACATGGCCAATGCACCCAGCCTGCACATTTTCAGACTGGAAGAAAACGCACGCAAACACAGGGAGAACATGCAAACCCTGCACAGACAGTTGCCTGAACCTGGGTCCCTGGTGCTGTGGGGCTGCAGTGCTAACCACTGAGCAACTGTGCCACCCTGTGTAAGGTCCTCTTCATTGAAAGGAATTATCACTAGTATTAGTGTGCAATATATCAGTCTTGCTAGTTTAACATTTCTGCATGCAAAATGTCAAAAATAGTAGTATTGTTTAATGTTATGGAGAATTTTGCATCTAATCTTTAATTAACCAGGTTCACTTTTTCCAGGTGAAATCACAGCTGGAACTCTTCACACAATGCATGTATTGTTGAGATAATCTGAATTAGTCCATGTTGTGTAGGTATACACATCATAGTAATGAGGAGGAGGGAGTTCCAGGGTTTTGATCCAGCTAATCATTTAACAATCATGAGGAGTTAAAATATATGTTCACATTTCCCAGCTACATTAGAGCTTGAATATCTTCAACAAAGAGTCTTTCTTCAAAATAAAATATGAAGTCATGTACCATGGTTCATCTCAAGTAGATTTGATTTGATGCTTTGACAGTAAGCATGCTCAAATATTCCAAAAAAGATTTGAAATCTGAAGCACTACTTTAAATGCTATCACCATAATATTAATGGAAGTATTACTTACTCTTTACTCTTGTAACAAATTAGGAGGAGAGTGAAATGGGTTAGCTTGTTTTATGCTAATTTTTAAGCAGCTTATCCATCTTGCAATATGTCTAGCAATCTACCAATCAATCAGTCATACGTCTGGAGAGCAGCAAACCATTACTGTGATAAATGTGTCCTTGGCAAGCAAAAGATTTGTTTTCAGAGCCAACGTTTGCGTTATCCGAAATGTAATAAAGTTACATGACAAACATGTGATGGATGCTTACTGATCTGAATGGCTGAGGCTGTTACAATCTCTCTATAAACTGCACACATCAAAGTAGATCCATGGTTCTTACTGTAAGTGTCCTGTGCAAATGAATCAGACTTTTTAGGAGCAGCAATTGTTCTGGAGGTCAGTTAAATTGGTTGAATGAGTAGCTAAGATGTGCATGATAATAAAGCCAATGGCATTGGTTCAACAGATGCACTGACTGTGGCAGTTCATGGAGGTCTATCTCCTAATCTTCCCCCATACTTGAAGTGGAATGGTGGTCCTCAATCTACATCACCAACTGTCTCTTTTGAATGGAGAGAGAGAGATACCTGTGATACTTTGCGGATGATGGTTTTGTTAATTACAAGACTGCCACCGCAGACTTCTCACAGAATTTATTTAAAGTGCACTTGGCTAACTGTGTGTGGAGAAATGTTGATGACATATTGCACATTTGTTTCAAAAATAAAATAATTCATTCTCCCACCACCCCCACAAAAAATGTTTTATGATTTAAGTTCAACCTGCACTAGAATGCTCAATTATATTTGTACTGCAGATCTAAGTATACCAGGCACTTTGAAATCATATGCAATGGTACATTCTAAGATGTACTTTAATGATTTTTTTAAAAATCTGAACCATAATGCCTTTCATTCACCCATTTCAAGTTTTCCCTTTACTCCCCTACGCTTGCTTCAGACTCCGTCATATTTAGTTTCTCTCCTAAATCCATCTCACTTCATCATCATCATTTCATTTCTTTTTACCATTCAGAGTTACAGTTTAGTTCCATCTCATTTTACTATTTTTTTGTATGTTTTTCTAATTTCCTAGCTCTCCAATTCGTTTTTTCTTTGCATTAATCTCATGTTTGTTTTAGTCCCTATCATTTCACTTTGTTTTCTCACTTTCATGCCTTCATTCCTGATGTACCATTCTATTTCTCCTTTCTGTGCTTCTATAGCTTCTATTTTGGTCACTTGTTTCAATTGGCTGTATATCTCTCATTCCCTCTCAGTACCTTGGTTCATATCTCTCTATTCCTGTCTCTCTTTCATTTTCACCTGACAATTGCTGAGTCTTCTACACCTGATTTTTTTCTCCTTTGAGCACACAGGATAAGTATTGTATTTTGGAAAGTCAAATCAAGGTTGGAGTTTCATGGTGAATGGTAGGGCCTGAAGGAGTGTAGTAGAACAGAGGGACCTTGGAGTTCAGGTGCACAGATCTCTGAAAGTGAAGTCACAGGTAGACAGGGTCATGAAGAATGCTCATGGCACACTGGCCTTCATTAGTCACTGCATTGAGTTTCGAAGTTAAGAGGTTCTATAGTAGGATGCTGGTGAGGCCACACTTGGAGTATTAAGCTCAGTTTTGGTCACCTTGCTATAGGAAGAATGTTATTTAACTGGAAAGAGTGCAGAAGAATTTTATAACAATGTTGCCAGGCCTCAAGGGATTCAGTCAAAAGGAGAGGTTGGACAAGCTAGGGCTTTTTTTTAGAGCATAGGAGACAGGGGGGTGTGGTGGTTTGATAGAAGTGTATAAGATCATGAGAAGCATGGATAGGGTGAATTCACTCAGTCTTTATCCTAGGGTCAGGGAATCAAGGACGAGAGGGCATCAGCTTAAGGAAAAAGGGGAAAGAATACATGGGACTCTGAGGGTAACAGAGGGTGGTACAGAAATGAAATGAGCTGCCAGTGGAAGTGGTTGAGATGGGTATATTAACATCATTTAAAAGGGCATTTGGACAAAAAGATGGATTGGAAAGGTTTAGAAGGATATGGACCAAGTTTAGGGAAATGGGATTAGCATGGATGAACACTTTGGTCGGCACAGGCCAGTTTGGGCTGAAGGGCCTGTCTCCATCCTATAGTGCTCTATGACTCACATTGGCACTCATCCACTGGTAATGCAAGTGAAGGATGCTCTAGTTCATCCCATGAGAGTGTCAGTTAGTTCAGTTGTCTGAGCAGCTGGTATCTGATGCAGAGTGACGTCAATAGCATGGATTTAATTCACATTCTGGCTGAGATTACTATGAAGGCCCTGCTCTCTCAACATCACTCTTTGCCTGAGGTGTGGTAACCCTCAGTATAAACAACCAGAAGGGTCTCGACCCGAAATGTCAGCTTTTGTGCTCCTAAGATGCTGCTTGGCCTGCTGTGTTCATCCAGCTCCACACTTTGTGAAGCAATCATCTCTTTTTCTCTCTCTCTCTCTATCTATCTCTCTCTCTCTCTCTCTATCTCTCTCTCTATCTCTCTCTCTCTCTCTCTCTCTCTCTCTCTCTCTCTCTGAAGAGACAATGGGACTATGGTGACTTTTCAGGTAGTTCTTCCTATACACTGAAATGTACACAGTTAATATGACATTTCTGCATGCTAACTAGAGCACAATGGTCCAAAATTTGCCAATTTTCTTCTGGACAACTTTAGCTTCAGTTATTCTGCATCTTTCAAATCACAACTCATCATGTAATTGAAGTAATTGACAAAAGATTATCTCCCATTCAGTTACTTAGTTGGAAGATTCTGACTACAGCACATACCCCAACATTTTGCACTGCACTGGCTAATAAATTTCAGAGACTAAGTAGCTGCAATGTGCAGAACAGGAGTTAAAAGCTGGTGACTACAAGGAGTTAATCTGGTGACTGTGCTTTGGTCTATTTTAATTTCAGGACGATCATTTTTGTCTTTGACGACATAGTGGGCCACATCCACTGGTGATATTATTTTAAAGAAGGAATCTTAGAAAAGTTTAAAACGCCAAAGTTTAAAAAGATATGCCCAAAAAAAAGTCACATTGAACTAAGACAGAAAATTTATTTCTAGAATCTCTGGGAAGAAGCAGAAGTGGAGAAATTTAAAAAAAACCATAGAATCTTGATGGTTTTAAAGAGGCCATTCAGCCCATCAAGTCTGCACCAACTGTTTGAAGAACATCCCACACAGACACAGCTCCCTACTCTGTCCATGTAGCCCTTCATTTACCATGACTAATCCACCTTACCTGGACTGTGCGAGGAAATTGGAGCACCCAGCAGAAGCCTACGTAGATACAGAAAGAACATGTAAACTCCTCACAGATCCACATTGAACCTGGGTCCTTGGCACTGTGTGTTGGCTGTGATAACCACCAAGCCACTGGAGTGCCCAATACCCAAATGTTTGCATTCTGGGGATCAATAAATTAGAAATTTTGGAGTCTGAATTTCAAGAAAAAGCACGCATCTGTTTTTTTTCTATCTATATTCTTGTTCTTACTGCTTTTTAAAAATTGTTTCATTAAATCCTACTTATTTTGAAATCCTAGTTTAAACGTTCATTGAGGAATTCTCCAAAACTACTTGTGCTAGGTTGTCAAAGTTTCCAGGAAAGGTTGTAACAGTGAAGTTGTCTTCACACAACCTTGTTCTAATTTTTCCCTCTTCAATACATTTTTCAAATATCTACTGTGAACAAGTTAGCACATGACCCTACACTGACCGAGAAATGTGTCTTCATCAGCACTTGTCAGCACTACTATTATCACTGCATTCTGACATTCTCATTCTGCTGCACCAGCCACTCTTATGACCCTGATGGCATGAAATTATCAATTCTATGCAAAATTTATGCCCTACAGAGTAGTCTCCTGCTTTTGGAATGGAACAGATTTTGCAGAATGGACATTATTCATATTGCATGGCTTTGAATTTATCACAATGTCAAATTCAATGGCAAAAGTGAAAGATCAATACTTTAGCTCACAAGCCACCCCCATTCATTCTAGTTTTCAGGTTACAAATAGCCACAACTGCACTGGCCTTAATAAAACTTCATTTCTAAATGAGGTTTTTTGAGTGTGACAGTAAAACAGTGCAACTGTAATACATGAGAGATTTTATGAGGGCTTTATTGTACAATCAGTCACTTTGCATTTATTGGAATTAAGTTCTAGTTATCTTTCTGAATGAATAAAAGCTATGAAATGAGGTGCACAAAAATATAATTGCAAGAAATGTTCTGCACATTTGAATTGAGAAACACATCGGGGTGAACTTTACTGGGGGGTTGGGTAGGGTGATTGGTAGGTATAGATATCCCCCAAGAAGAAAAGTCAGGCAGCATTGAGTAATTCTCAAAAAGCTTATCCTGTAGAAATAACCTGCCCTCCAGTGGGAAGGAGTTCTGCCCTTGAGAGCTGCAAGCCAATCTAATTGATTGACAGCATCAACAGTCTCAGTACCATCAGAGCTCAGTAATCAATGCAGCTGGGCAGACAAGTGGGCTTCAGCAACAGGATCAATGGGAGCCAGACCAAGTACCAGGCTTTTAGGATGGAAATAGGCTGGGAGCCAAGATTGTGGTCTAGGCTTTCAAGACCTGTTGGGGAAGACCTAAAAGAGATGGTAATACCTTGGAAGGAGGTTCCCATAATGCATGTTGGGCATCTATTCCCCCACACCAATCTGCCAAAAGCTGCATATCCCTTCTTTCTTGCTTTTTCACTGAAGTTATTTGAAAAATAGCCATTTGAATTTCACTCCCCTGTCTACACTGATTATTTTATGTCATGGGCAGCATATTAATCAGATCAATTTGGTTGTTAACAAGTCTAGTTGTCTTTTTTTTGTTTAAATTTTGGACAAACCTATCTGTTGACTGCACTGTGGGATCAGCATCTGATTTGACAAAAATGAATAGGCCAAGCTATCCATCATACTTCCATGAGTTGCATTTTATGGACTCCCCACTTCTGAAAACATGGTTGGTCGGGGGAAGCCATAAAATCCAGCTTTGTGGAATCATGCTATAAAGTAAATAACCAACTCAAGTAATGAAGAAAATGTGGTAATTTTCTGCTGAATGTGATTAAACAGAACTGAGACATTCATTTACTGTCATGCCATCTATCAACCTCAAGTCCAAACATATCTTGGTCATTGTAATTGTAATATTCAAGGACAAACAGGTGAAATGTGAATTTCCTGCAATCATGTTGGCTCAAAAATAAAATAAATTCAAGACACCAGGGAAAAAAGTCCTTGATGGTGTGTTTTATTGCATCATTTGAGGTTCATTTTTGAAGTTATCCTTCTCAAAAAATGTTCTGCATTTTCTGTTTCTGAACTACCACGTAATGAAAAGAATTGAGTAATATATTGCCCAAATGTGCTCACAAAAAGATAGTGGGCAGTCAGGCATATTCAGCTAGCTATACAATAATCTTCCTTTGCATCTGGCCTTTTCCTTACCAACATCTTAATGTATATCATTTCCTTCTCAATAAGTGTGACGGGCTAGCTCAGCTAGTTAGGCCATAAATTTCATGAAACTTGCATTAAGTAAACCATATAATGAAATCCAGCCTTTTAGCAAAATACAGACTTTTTAAATGGCAAACTGGAGATTACGTTTTCATTTCCCAAAATTGCCTCAAGGCCAGTACAAAAATTGTATCCCTGTGGTTATTTAGCAGTTTACACATCCTATTATTTGCTCATCGTAGAAGTCCAGTCTGATTCTTAAGGGAATGACAGCAACAACTTAAATGAAGCCCACATCGACAACTCAGATAAAAGTGTAAGTGTGCATTCTTTTTGGAGCTCCATTGGCAGAATATTTTCAACTGCCAGAAATCTCGTACACTCTCCTACAGGCAATCTTGAGAGGTTGTTGGGAGGGGCTGGGGTGGTAGGGGTGTGATTACATGGGGTGGAGGTGGGTAATGCATCCAATGTGTAGTAGGAAGATAGGTGAGTCACCATGCAGGCAGCATGGGAAGCAAAATCTAGTGTATTTGCTCATGGGCTATCAGGAATGTTACCATATACGATTGCAGTTAGTGTTTGTTCTGGAGCAGTGGTGGGAGGGGGCGGGTGGTGCTGACTAATGGCAATGGGGCCTTTGTCCTCCCTGCTGAATCCCCTTTCCCCCTTCTGCCTTGAACCTTGGTCTACCAAATCCTTCCTGTGCCTCGGTACCTCCTTAGTCTGTGTTTGGAATACTTGCAGCTGTCAATGTTTCCCCATTGGCACTGCTGACAGGAGAAGACCTGATGGCTGCTGACTGGCTGGCGGCTTCTAACTGATTCTGATCCTCAAAGTTTTTCACTTTGGTGGACAGCCAACTGCAAGCCTGCTAAATGCTTTAGTAATGCAAGTTGCAGTGGCCCTTTTCAAAATGGCGAAACTCAGAAGTCTTATCTTCTCTGCAGCCAACAGCAAAGACCCCTGACACTTCCACAAGATTCGCAGCATATTCTGGTGCATTTTTAACTTCACCAAAGCCCATAAGATTCATACCGATAGCAAGTGTAAATTCTGGTCAAATTAGAGTTTTTCAGACGCTATGTTGTGTTCATATTTTCAGTTCTATAGGTAGGTGTCTTTGAATAAACGTCATACACATTTTCAGGAAAAGAATTTCACACGTGCAGTTTAGGATTGCTAAATGAACAGCAATTTTGCCCTGAAGCAGAATTTAGCAGATTTTTTTAAGGAAATAGGCGTACTTAATTGGAAAATAATTTGCGTAGAATTGTCTTTAGTCAAAATAAATAGTAAATTAAGCCACTGTCTGAAAAGTTGTGTTCCTCTGACTCGCTGTCCCATTATCCTACATTGCAGTGGATATTCCTTAATAATACATGTTTGGCCTTTTCAAGTTCAGTGACTAGACTTTGGGCTCAAAGGTGACTTTGACTGACAGTAACCTGCAGCCAAAGTGCAGTTACCAACTACATATAAACTGAAGGCATGATTACTGAACTTGACTGTGTTATGAAGTTTTAAATAACTTGGAAACAGATGGTGTGAGTAGCACCGTGTTTAATAGCAGGGTGTTTCTGCTGCAATGACTTGCACAGTGAGAAAAACCAGAACAGCAAGGAAAATTTTGGTTACAATATCTTTAAACTATTTTTCATTTCAAGGATAAATAAATGTCGTGCAAAAATAACTTTGAATCCAAATGAGAGAACCATACATCCTTGATGTAACTGAAACTAAAGTCACGAGTGCACTCCAACAGTGGTAATCATAACTCGTCCCAACTGAAAGTTATAAATACTCAGTATTGTGAAAAAAAAACTCATCTATCAAGTAATAATAATTTATTTCAAATCCATGAAGCAGGTTTGGTGGTCGTGAGGAGGTGGTGGCATTTAATTGGGTGGGAAGATTGCAAGTGGAGAACTAACTGCATTCCATCTTTGCCCAGATTAAGTCCAGGATAGTCTCTCCATCTCTTGTACGTTGGAAGTCCTGAAGTATGCAATTAGTGTCTATTCAATGGCTTTATCTCTACCTCTGTCCAAACAGGGAAGGGGTCGTACTAGAAATTGTACTGAGCAGTGAGCCTTGCCACAGGATTGAAGTTTTGAGGTGGGGCGGGGGTGTGGGTGCAATTTCGGAATGGTGATCATAGTTCTACAAGTTTTAAGACATTTATGGAGAAGGATAAAACTGGCCTCTTGGGTGAACATGCTAAACTGGGTGAAAGCTAATTACAACAGTATTAGGCAGGAACTGGAGAAATTAGATTAGGTGTGACTGGTTGAGGATGAATCCGCATCTGACATGTGGGAGTCTTTTAACAGCCAACTGATCAGAGTTCAACACTAACCAGTATGTTCCTGTCAGGGTGAAAGACAAGAATGGCACGATTTGGGATCCGTGGATCACAAGAGATGTTGAAAGTTTGGTCAAAAAGCAAAACAAGAAAGCATATGTAAGATTCAAGGAAGTGAAATCAGACAAGCTCTTGAGGAAAATACAGGAAGCAGGAAGGAACTTAAACAAGGGATTAAGGGGACTAAAAGGGACAATGAAATGTCCTGAGCAAGTAGGATTAAGGAGAATCTCAAGGCAATTTGTGCGTATGTTAGGGGCAAAAGAAAAATTAGGTCGACTCAAGGTGAAAGAAGGATTTATGTATTCAGCCAGAGAACGTGGGTATGGTCCTTAATGAGTACTGTGGGTAGTTGTCACAGAGGAGTAAGACATGGATAACGGAAAAATTAGGGAGGGATACGTTGATATTGTAGGACATGTGGACATTAAGAAGGTGGTGGTGTTGGGTACCTCGCAAAACATTCAGGTGGCTAAATCCCCATGGGCTGACGGGATAGACCTTAGAAAACTGAGGGAGGCAAGGGAGGAGATTGTTGGGGCCTTGATAGAGATCTGTACTCACAAGCTCCCTGAATATTATTGAAGAGCCAATTTTGCTCCTTTTTCTTGAATAGAAGGGCAAGAGGGATTATCCAGAAAATTATGGGCCGGTAAGCCATACGCTACTGATAGGGGAGTTATTGGAGAAGATTCTTAGAGACAGGATTAACTCATATTTGGAGGAAAATGCCTTATTAAGGAGAGTCAGTTTGGCTTCATACAAGGGAGGTATTGTCTCAAATTTGATTGAGTTTTTTTGAGGAAATAACAAAATTGATTGATGAGGGCAGGGCTGTGGATGCAGTTTACATGGATGTTACCAAAGCATTTGGCAAAGTTCTTCAGGGTAGGATGACCAAGAAGGTTAAGTCATATGGAATCCATGATGATTTGGCAAGTTGGATACAAAATTGGCTTGGTCATAGAAGACAGAATGTAATTCCAGAGGGGTGCTTTTCTAATTGAAGGTTTATAACCAATCGTGTTCCATAAGGATCTGTGCTGGAACATCTACTGTTTTTAATATATATATATATAAATGATTTGGATGAAAATATAGATGGTCTGATCAGGAAGTCTATTGATGGCACAAAGATTTGTGGAGTTATGGATTGTTGAGGAAGGTTGTTAAAAGGATACAACAGAGTAGAGATCATTTGCAAAGTTGTGAGGAGAAATGCCAGGAGGAATTTAATCTTCACACGTATAAGGTGAAATGCAAGAGGAACGTATACAGTAAATAGCAGGGACCCTTAGGGGCATTAACATACAGAGGGATCTTGGGGTGCAAGTCCATAGCTCTCTCAAAGTGGCAACACATTTGTGTAAGGTGAGAAAGAAGGCCTATAGCTTGCTTGCATTGATCGGTCAGGGCATTAGGTATGAATGTTGGCCAGTCATATTGCAGCTGTATAAGACTTCAGTGAGACCACATTTGGACTGTTGAATCATAGAATCCCTGCAGTGTGGAAGTGCACTTCTCCTGGTGAAGGCACAGCACTCTGAAAGATTGTGATTTCAAATAAACCTGTTGGACTATAACCTGGTGTGTGTGACTTCTGACTATGTCCACCCCTGTCCAACACTGTCACCTCCACATCAAGATTCAACCAAGAAGTGCACAATCCTGAACTGGATCTACATATCACAATTCTTTGATTGTTCTCTGAGTGAATATGCTGAAATTTCTTACCCATCGTAATTGTGGTAGCCCATCATCATAAAGATTGCAGCAGAGCAAGAAAATGTTCAACCAACAGGTTCTCAAAACAAAGAAGGAACAAATGCAATCTTTTCAAGAACAGAAAGAAAACAACTTGAGAATATGGTTATACGGGTGAAAGAGAATGCCTGTATCAGCAAGAATCTGTCAGCAATATCCAACCTAACCATGGCTGATAAGGTTTCCCATAAGTTGGGAAAGCAACATGCCTAATCTTTCTGAATACTGATTAAAATGCAGGAGATAAAAGTGCTACCACTCATATGGAGAATACTGACAACCTTTCTTGTTGGAGATCAACAGAATTTATAGTTAAGCCATGTTCCCCAATTGTTTTTCATGCTGTTTTCATTAATAAAAACTGAAATAATATCTCGGTCTGACCGAAAGTAGTGCTGAGCCTGTCATTCTAAACCTACAAGGAATGGGACTTATCCAGGTGAAATATGAGCCACCTATTGCATCCAGTTTGAAATAATGCACAAAATTTGTTCTGATTCAATTGTGATAATATTTTCAATGTCTTAGAGGGAGATAAATTTGGACTTTTATCTGGCATCACTTATGTTTGAGGTTTAATTCTCTTCGGGGAAAAAAAATTCAAACCTGAAAAGAAGCTGCCATTAATGACAAATGGAATGATTTTAGAAGGTGCAATCTTAAATGAGTGACAGTCTGAGATTCGTCTGTCTATTTTGGCAGATTAAAAAAAAATCTGTTTTGATTAAAATATCTTTATACTAAACAATAAATAATAAATTTTGGATACGTTTGAACAGAATTTTAAGATTTACTTGAGTACAATAAAAAAAAATTCAGTGAAGAATCCAAACAATTCAAGCATGTACGCCTCATCAGAGAAGTCTCACAATGGATTTTCTACAGTTCTGAAAGGTCAGGTTCTTCAGGTCAGCCAGCAGTAAGTTAGCCAAGTCCAGGTGATACTTCATCTTTCTATTCCCATGTTTTTATTCCTAAATAAACATTTTCTTTGTGGTACCATCTGACACATTTGGGCTGGGCTGTCTTCCCAGGTAGTTGCAGGCCCCTGAATGTCACTGAACTGCCTTCCTTTCAATTGCGCAGCCATTTGTTTCCACGAATTTACTATCTTGCCAATAATTTCACAGGCTAAGTGTTCACCATTTCAAGCATCTGCATTCTCTAAAATGACCATCTCAGATTGATTATCATTCAAAACTGGTAAAGCATAAGGTGGCCCAAATCTTCCAATCTGATTTACAATGCCCAATTTCTGACTGAAATCAAATAATAAGTTGTGTACTTGCATTCCCAGGAAAATTCCAAGCCAAACCTCTGGCACAAGATCTACAACAATCAATGTAGTCAGCCAAATATGAGCCACACCCGCTTTTTACAGTATATTGACAATATTCCAGAATGTAAAATGGTTAAAATAGACAAAGCCATTTTGACAGCTGGAAAAAAGGAACTTTGCAGCAAGTATGAGAGAGGGGTGTCAGAAATTCTGACTCTTAGTTAGAGTTAGGAACATTTTTGGAGGGTTGCGGTCACTGGTAATTGCCCACTGCAAGTAGCAACCTCTTGGGCAGCGACCATGTAGTCGGAGTGTCAGAACTTTTGAGGGGTCATGATGCATGTTTTTCACGATATATGGGACATAGTGTGAGAAGCTGGATACATGAAAGGGCTAAAAGCCCCAAAACTTAACTTTTATTTGAACAGATACTTTTTCCTTATTGACAGCACAAGCTTTGAGTTTATCCATCATTATTATTTTAAGTGCTCTTATGCGTCTGTCGTATGACAAACAGTTTTACATGACAAAGACATAAAATATATTTTTTTTTCTCTGAAGTGCAGTGGAATTTATCGACAACACCCACACTTGCAACTTCGCAACAATCTAAGTTTCCTTGGAGATTAATTTGCACATTTCTATTGATGAAGGAACAAAATATAGGCAGAGATGCAACTCATTGAGCAAAATTGAAAGAATGTACTTTCATAATGTAAATCACCTGAAATACATATATACGTACAGTTTGGTCATGTTTGATGCCTGAAAGGATTAACCCTTAACCAGAAATATTTTGTGTTAAACAATTCACACATACTCTGAAAGAATCCATACAACTTATACAAACGTCACATTGTTATTCCATATTTGCTCCTTTGCAAAGAAATGTAATGACTCGAGGAGAAAATAGAGAAAGAATCATTATAATAGAAAAACTCATTTAAAATTAATATTGACAGTAAAGTAATTACAAATCAATGACAAAGTGTCAAGAATGAGGTTAACACATATAATGTCAATCATGTAAGACTTTTCAGTAAGACTTCAAGTAACTTCAGGGCTACTATATGGAAAGCTTATTTGATTGTAATCCAATGATTTGATCTAATAATCTCAAGGACAAAGTCAAATTTCATCAATACAGGTTCAAAATTTGTATTTAGTTAAAGAAATCTGCACATAAAACATCAGTGAAGTGGCCATGAAGTTGTCAGACTATCATTTAAAACCCAATTGATTCATAATGTTCTAAAGGACACGCATATGCTATCCATAATCCTGCTTGGCAGTAATGCAGAGACTCGAACAAACAGCTCCGCCAATCATCCAACCCAAACTTTGGGTCCGCTACATGGATGACACCTTTGTCATCACTAAACAAATTAGAGGAAACCTTCAAGACCATCAATAATACCCTTTACTGGCATAACATTCACAAAAGAGGAGGAAAACAACAACAAACTGCCATTCCTAGATGTCACAGTAGAGCGAACAGCCAATGGGGAACTTCAAACCAGCATCTACAGGAAAACAACACATACGGACCAAATACTGAACTACAGGAGCAACCATCCCAACACCCACAAACGAAGCTGCATTAGAACATTATTCCAATGAGCCACCACACACTGCAGCACAGAGGAACTACGAAGACCAGAAGAAAATCACCTATACAGTGTATTCAAAAAGAATGGGTACCCTATGAACACAGTCCGCAGATTTCTCAGCAACAAACCCAAACAAACAGACAAAACGGGCCCAGAAACCATAACCACTCTCCCCTACATCAAAGACATTTGCGAAATGACTGCCAGACTACTCGGACCTCTTGGCATCAGGGTAGCCCACAAAAAGCACCAACACACTAAAACAGCAGCTAATGAACTTAAAAGACCCTATATAGACAACAAGCAAAACGAACGTCATCTACAAAATACCTTACAAGAACTGTGACAAACACTGCATTGGACAAACAGGCAGAAAGCTAGCCAACAGGATACATGAACGTCAACTAGCCACAAAACGACATGACCCACTATCACTCGTATCCTTACATACAGATGAGGAAGGACACCACTTTGATTGGGACAACACATCCATCCTAGGACAAGCCAAACAGAGACACGCACGAGAATTCCTAGAAACATGGCATTCCAACCGGAACTCCATCAACAAACACATTGGCTCCAAATCAATCTACCATCCTCTGAGAAAAGGAACAGGAAATGACATCACCAACACAGGAAATAACATCACCAACCCAAGGAAACCTAAATAGATAAATAGAAAGCGGGACATAACAACAGTGCTTCGGAGGCTCACTGATGATGTTACCTAGAATGGTGACGAAACGTCTGAAAACTAACCTTCCAGCTCAGCGAGCAAACTCACATCCAGAACCTCAACCTGAGCTACAAATCTTACAAAACTCGTTAACTCCGATCCCACACTAATCCAAATGTCTCTCAACTACTGTCTGAACTGACCTAGCTCACCATCATAAACCAATAAGAAGGTCATATAGATAGAAAAGACTCAGAACAATAACCATACATTATCTTGTTAGCCTGAGCAGAATTGCCAATAAAAGCCAATTTCACTTATGATGCCTCCACACCGACTGAAAACTAACCCAGCAGTACGTTTTAATGTTAACTGATAAGACAGATTTTTCAATATTCCTGAAAAATGAAGTTGGAAAATGGCAAATTAAAATGCATGACTAAACCCACTTAGATACCATTACCAGAAATAAAAAAGATTGTAACCATAATGATTACTCCTTATCAAAGAAGATTTTCATGGTACAGAACACAATATATTCTGATTGTGAGAAGACAATAATTTAAGCAAGAATATTTTAAATAAAACTGTCAACCATCACCTTATTCTGACACAGCAAAAGACAACCACGTTTTCCCAGGAGAAGGCAAGAAAATCCACCCTTACCTTCCCTCTAGTTACATTGGTATGACTGCGAAGGAATATGATTGATTTTCTAGCAACAAAAATATGTCAAATATTTTGCTGAGAACATATGAAAATTGGCTTAGAATAAGCACAATCATACTGGCAAGTGGCCTCTGCATTGGGTCACCAAGAGATAAGGTAGATGCATAAAAGATCAAATTTCTCATTGCTAATTGTTTAGTTATCACCAAGTAACCTACCTGGTTCAACAATGACACAAATGTTCAAGTATTTCACATTGTCTCTCTTATTCTTATGACCCAAAGTATAGATTGCAACAAGTGGAACACTGTGGTCCCTTGCAAACATTGTATTCATTACATCTTACCAACTAAGAGCTTTGGATTTGCACTAAGACAATGAAGCATGTTTTAATGAGGGTAGGGAACGTGGTAGATTTAGGATTGGGGGTGGGACAGCAATGATGAGGTCATTAGTAGAGACACATTTTAGGTGAAAATACTTGCGGGTTGTGTCGGTGGTGCACAGTTTGGATAAGGAAGACAATTTGGAAGAGAAGGGTGACAGTTTTAGGAGACAATTTGATAGGAAGACAGTTGTTGGGGGTGGGTGTGCTGTGTGTAGTTTGGGAGAAGATAATTTAGAATAGAGACCAGGAGATGAGGTGGCAAGAATGTAGGGGTGGTCTTGTAAGGGGTGGCGTGATGGGGGTGTGTGGAAAGTGGTAGACCATTAGTGGTGGGGGTGGAGTGTGCAGCCAACTGACACAGGTAGAGTGAGATGCTGAGATGCGGACAAGGTATAGAGTTGAGAAGTCAGAGTATGGCAGAAGTAAGGGTTTTATCTTCTGTGCTTGTCTGGTGCACCTTTATTTCATCAGTCTACAGTAGTTGACAAGGTTTTCTTTCCTTCTCTCGAAGACAGCTAAATACAAGTTTCTATTATATTCCTTAGCAGAATTTTTTGACATATTTTGACAGCTTTCATTTGTTCTTATAAAACAAATCATTCAAGCATCACTTGCATTTCTTGCATTGAAATGCAAAATTTCAGCCATCAATTGGTATCAGTTACACTGAAGACGAATCACACAACTATAATCTGACATTATCAATGGACATCATGCTGCTTAAGGGCAATGGCTTTTACCTACATGTTAAACTTTTTATACATAAGTCGTCATTGAAGTGGAGATTTGCAAGTCTTGAAACATCTACTTTTGCTTAACCCCACATATGGGATGTAGACATTGTTGGCTATGCTAACATTTATTGCGATGGGGCAGTTAAGAGTTGGCCACAATGGTCTATATGTGGCTGTAGATTCACATTAATCAGGTAAAGGTGGAGTTTTATTTCTTGAAGGGAGAACCATTTTGAGAAAATTGTCAAAGTAGTCATGACTAGATTCTCAATTCCAGATACATTTTATTGAATTCAAATTTCACTGTTTCCCATGGTGAGATTTGAACCCATGTCCTCAGAATATTTCTGAAGAAGGGTCTAGACCCAAAATGTCAGCCTTCCTGCTCCTCTGATGCTGCTTGGCTTGCTGTGTTCATCCAGTTCTACACCCTGTTATCTCAGATTCTCCAGCATCTGCAGTTCCTACTACCTCCTCAGAATATTACCTGGTTTACTGTATTAATACTCCAGTGATAATGCCACTGCACGATTGTCTCCCGTTTCAGGTGGAAATTGGTGGGATTGGATTTGTCCTGCTTTAACGTAGACAGAGCATACTTTGTAAACTCTCCACATCGTCAAATAAATGTTAGTGGTTTAGCTGAACTAGAAAAGTTTGGCTTAGGATGCGACAGGTTCTGGACCACTAATCTTCAGTACTGTTGCCAGAATGTTTCAGGAACCATACCCTTTGTAGTGTCCAATGGTTTGACTTATTTCTTGATATCACCTGGAGTGAACTCAGTTGGCTGAAGATGAGCATCTCTGATTATGAGGACTTTACGGGGACACCAAAATGGATCATTCACTTGACACTTCAGCTGGAAGTTGGACACAAATGCTTCGGAATTATCTTTTGCACTATATGTTGGGTTCTCTCATTATTGAGGATGGGGATATTTGTTAAGCCTCGTCATTCGGTGAGTTGTTAAATTGTCTGCTACTATTTATGATTGGATGTGGCTGGACTGCAGAACTTAGATCTGATCAGTTGTGTGGATGATGAGTCTTATCTGCTGCATTCAACTGCTGCTTTTTGACAAGCTGGTGCTGTATTGTAGCTTTTTCAGACTGGAATGCCTGGTACTCCGACTGGCATGCTATCTGATAATCTTTTTTGAAGGTCACCCAACTTGATGGGAATAACAGAGTTGAGAATAGGTCTATGTGATTATAGATTGTGGTTGATTACAACTCTGTTGCTGCTGATAGACTAAAGTGCCTTATAGACATCCAGTCTTGAGTTGCTGCATCTGTTTGAAGTCTGTCCTAATCAGCACAGTGATATAGCCACACAGCACGATACAGAGCAACCTCTAAGTGAAGCCATAACTTTGACTCTGTCACGACTCTGCTGTGGTGACTCATACTGATACTGTCATAGACAGACAGATCTGTGACAGACAGATTGGTCTTCTTGTTGATTCCATCAACACCTGCTGCAGAACGTTCCTTCAGGCTCAGTCAGCTGTGACACGACCAAGCCTTGCCTACTAATGAACAATGACGTTCCCCACCCAGAGCAGATTCTGTGACCTTACCACACTCAGAGCTTCCTCCAAGTGGTGTTTGACATCAGAAGGGAAATGATAAAACATATGTTCACTTGGAGGGTGGTATCAGTCTGGAAATCTTAATGTGAACAGAAACCCTCAATTCATTTCAGAGATGCTTGAAAATGCACATCAAATGTCTTAACCAAATGCCAGAAAGTTTGACTGTGTGGCTTATTTATCAGCTGGAGTAGAGAACTGTCCACTCTTTCAGAGCTAAAATTGGTTGGCTGTTTTATGAGCAATCAAAAGTTTCTTAACTGATGCATTTTTACTTTAATTTAAGTGAAGAGCATTGTTTTAAACATTAAGTTATAAATTATGTGGTTGTATTCTTTACAAAATGAATCCAGATAGAAACTTTAAAATATTTGCATCAAACCAAGTCATCTACCAGAATTACTTTTGTTTTTACTTACATCAGCACATGTCAGGAAGAAAACTCGATGCTTGTAAATCAAAACCACAGAGATATCTCAAGTTATTATCAGCCAGTGTCGCATTTTAAGAAAGTAATTTAATCCCAGAGGTTGTTGTTGTTCTTTTAACAACTGATTTGAGTTACTGTGTTCTATCTCATTGTTAGACATTTACTGCATCTTTTATGTCTTTCTCATATCTCTACTACTTCAATATATTTTGGCGCATTTAGATCTGTCAGTTCTTACAATTTAATGTTAATTCTGTTCCATTTACATCAAGATAACTTTGTTGAAGGAGGCAGCAAATATTACAGCAAATCTGACAGAAAACGTAGATTTGACTGAAAAAAATAATCCATTTACTTAATTTAATTGTCATCTTTGTGAATTATTACAGTCAAGCTAATTTCAATCAATCGACTGAAAGAAAAGAGGCTTAATCTATAATATATTATGTCTACAGGGATGTGAGCAACATTGCAGATTGCTGTTTTCCTTGTTCTTTGCAGTTTGACTTTGCTGGGCTTTTTAGAAGGACTGCCACAGTCTGCAAAGCTCACAGTTGGCCTAAATCTGAAAGCTTCTGTTCATTTAGTGCAGGAGAATGTGGCAGTTCAATCTTTAATAAAATTAAAGCTACTTTGTTTACAGAAAGAAGGCAATATGAATAAAAGGGGTTCAGGCTGTCTGAAAGACTTCAAATTGATAGTGTCACAACAAAGTCCACAGCTTCATAGAAACACTATTTACTACGCATTTCCATCCAAATAACAGACCATCCTGACTTGCACATAAATCAGTGCCATCCTTGGATCAAAACTCTGTAGCTCCTTAGTTAAAGCCTCAGCACAATAACGTCACCAGAAAGACTGGGGAAGTTCATCAAGAAAGAGTGCCAAGGCCTTCTCAAGGCAATTATGTATGAACAATCAATATTCCTTTTCCTTTGTTTCTCATTGCCTGAGAACAAATTAAAATTATGCAAGTCAAAGTCATCTGAAGTTAATAAGTGTATTCTCATATGGCCCCTATCATCAAACAACACCCACACAATTCAATGAAGTTGCCCGGGTCTAAACTCATTGAAAATAATTAACAGGTTCGCAGCATTAAGCATCCAGATAGACCGACAAATGAAACCATGGAAAAAATGCTGGATCTTCTTGGAGAGAAGGATAGATAGTTCTAAGTTAATGCAGAAGGTGCACTAATTGCAAATGCCAATCATCTTGGTGCTTCAGCAATAGGTTCCCCTCTGCCCCAGAAAGTTCTTTAAAAAAATTCACCTGTGGCAATTTAAGTATGAGCTTCATAAGAGGCACAGTATGTTCAGTCCTATAGGGATATAATGTTAAGCACCCAGTGCGTCTTATTCTTGATTCAAATTTGGACCCAGAGAATAAATTATGTGATGTCTCATAACAGATATAATGATACATCTTTCAGGGACATGCTCATGATATCATCCCTTTTCAGGGTATCTGACATAATGGTAATAATGCTCTCAGTCTTCATCTTACTGAGCTGTGTCTTTTGCAGCATGATACCCTGAGGAGAACAAGATATGGTCCATCTAAATTGCTAAGCTTTAGACCAGACACACAAGTGCTGTGATTGCAGTGTACATATGTAATTACTAAAAGCTGTAATAAAAGTTCATTAAATTCCACTGTACCATGAGGCCCATATCTCATCCTTGTATTCTGCAAGCTAACCGAGCTGTCATAACATGATAGTGGCTGATCATCAGCATATCCTACCACCCCTTGCCAAGATCCATGCATTAATTGTCACAAAACTTGATCAGAACCTTGAAATACTATGGGCACTTTTAATTTAGAATTCAAACATAGATTTTTTTTTAAAAGGTGATAAATGTACTAATACTTGAACTTAGTTTTCTATTCTCTGAGCTTTCAAAGCTGTTAATGAGAATTAGAATGGGCAACATGTCACATTGAAATTATTTTCCAGAAAAGAACTACAAAAAGCTTTCTCAAATTTGCATTTTACAGCACAAAAAAACCACTTTGCACCAGCAAACTCTGAGTAGAATTAGAGGAAATTACTTTTAAGGATATAAATGTACCATCTCCAAACAATTAAAAGATTTATTGAGGCATTTAGGATTATAATTTTACCTCAAAGCCAGTAAACCTGAAATATTAAGCATTGGTGAACAGTTTTTTTATGGAAACTGATGGATTAGATCTAGGGAAATTTAGAGAAATTTCTTTATGTCATCCAAGCAAGTGCACAGAGTTAAAGTGGCCAATCAAACACTGGACCTCATGACTGCAGAGTGCTCTTTCAGCAAAGTGTATGAGTTTTACCCTCTCATGCTGAAGTGTCACTGATTCCTAAAGAGTGAAGGGGGCAAACTTAACCGTGCATCAGTTAATGCTAAAGGCATACTGTTGAAAACTCCATAGCCTCAGGAAATAGTCTGGCCAGACATACATGGGATTTGAAAGGCTTATGCAGCTGATTTTGGCCATTGGTTATGGGCACTTAAAACAGAAACCACTTATAAAATAAAACTCTGTAAATTATTTTTCCTTGAGGAATTTAAAAACTCCTTCGCTCTCCCAACAAGAATACATTTCATGGAACAGAAAATGACCAAGTCAAGGTAGGCTGCCACATGAGCTGCTGAATTTGAACAGATTCACAAAACCCTGTTCTACAAGAAACTGTCTCCCGTAACAAGCAGCCAATTTACAAGAATCAAGGTGGGGGAGAGTGGTAGGAATGAGCACCAATGAGAGCCGGGAAAATCCTGAGAATCTATCTCCGGATATAAACGGGAGGTGTTGAGTGTCACAAGGTCACCAGGTGGACCTCATAGAAATGAATTCCCTGAACATGGCTGTTAATCTTGTCCAATCAGGGATCCCTGGAAGACGGATATTAACTGGAATGTCAGAGGCTCTTGCTCACTCTGAGCCAACCTAGATCAGCATCAAGTACTCCCCACATGTAAATAAACGGTGACTTGGTGACAGACGTAAGCCTCCCTGGAATTATTTCACAGAGATGAAAGACGAGGCCAAGAAGCATCTGTGATTTTGGGCCAACTGCTGGAGGCGATGGGAAAAATAACAGTGAGATTTATCAAGGCATGTACGATCTACAAAGAGAATGGGTGTCAGTCTGAAAGCATAGCAGACCAAGAAATGGCTTGGGCGGCAGCTGTGAATAAAAGAATGCAGATTAAATTGAACAAATTCCTGAGAGATTTTGGGATTTTGTGCCCAAAGGAAGAGTGATCACATTTTTCAAAGTTGGGGGTGAATGAGTCTGTAGATACACTGAGGGATACTAGAGCCAGCCATTCTTTACTGCAGGGAAAAGTCAGGACCTTCTCAGCAGAGGATGCAGTAAGAACCACAGTACTGGTAAATGGGATGAAGAAGGATACATATCCAGAGTTGTTACATTGCGGATCTGGAGGAACCTAGCACGTCAGGCAGCATCAGTAGAGCAGGAAAGTTGACGCATCAGGTCAAGACCTTTCATCAGGACTGGGGAGGGGGATGGGAGCTCAGAAATAAATGGGACATGGGGTTGGGGGAATGTAGGTGCAGTGGTGATAGTTGAGAGCAGGGAGGGGATTGTGGAAATTGGTCAATGAGAAGGGTGTGGCGTATCGGTGAGAAGGAAAATGCACAGGTTGTGTCAGGTCAAGGAGGCAGAGATGAGAGAGAGGACTGGATAGAGGATGAGGCGGGGGGTGGGGAAATTTCGAAATTTCAAAATCAGCCTGTGAAGGTTGTGGTGGCACTACAGACCTATAGGTCAGACTCTATCGGTCTGGTTATCCAAAACTACTAAACTACTTCTGTTTGTCACCAGAGAATCACCCAATTATTCCATTGTGTTTACTCCATTTAAATTGCTTGATGGAAACCAAGTGAGAGGGCCAAATCAAGGAGAGGCTTTTAGGTCAGAAGAATGAATTATTCACGTTAGACGACAGTTCCAGGAATGACTCTTGTAAGCCTGTGAAGTACCACAGGAACACTTGAAATTATGCCAAACAGTAACAGAACAAAAAGCAGATAACAATGCCAGGACTCAAATCTTGCAGCCAGGGCTCCTACCAACAGGAGGATCCTGAAGGAGCTGGTTAAGTTTCTCCTGCAGAGTTGTTAAAAGTCTTGGGGAAGTGAATTTTCTGATGGAGAAACATACTGGGGGAGAGAAAAGCGAAGGTTCTCTCATGTCAATATGATAGAGCAACACCAGGATTGAGAAAGGGGCAAACAGCTAATAGACTGTCTCACTGTTGCCAAACTCAAGGAACAGGGTACCTGAGAGGATAAACTAGAGGAGGAATGTGGCTGAGACCCATACCGAACCCCTCTACTGCCCAACAAACTCCTTCAGAAATATTAGCAAACTTAGCGTCCTTATTCACCGAGCATAGTGCAGAACAAGGAGACTTACAGCTGGACTGCAGGTCCGCTTGACTGCTTACACAAAGGAAATCTTCACTTTCCTTACTCTGAGCGGGCTGTAACAATGTCAAGTCATGCTATATACATTCCAAAGACAAAGACAATCTCTTACTGTGCAGCAAATGCTCTTTGAGCCACTGAAAACGATCTTTCAGAAAATATAGCCAGCTGACCGAATGGCTTGTCTTACAAAATGCAAGTTTGCGAAGGTCAAGTGACCTATCTCAGACACATATTAGATCAAGGATGAGTGCTGCCCAAGGCTGCTAAGTTAGAAACAGTAATGCAGTTCGCCATTCCCACAAGAAAATAGGAAATCATAAAGGATTTTTGGAATGTTTGGGTTCTACTGAAAATTTGAATGAAACATACAGTATTCTAGCTGACAGACCTACTTTGGAAAAAAAACACAAAATATGAATAGAGGACTACCAAACTGATTTTGAAAACCTGAAAGGCTATTTTAACAAACAAGATTATACACCTGTTTCTTCTAAACTTTTATCCTTATGCATTCACCCTTCATTTCTCCCCTGTGAGTTTGAATTACAAATCCTTCTCACTTTTCGTGATTAATAAACTCACTGTGTGTGAACTCAAGAAAACCTGATTAAATGGTTTCCTTTTAAAACATAAGTTCATTTGGGTCTGGGAGAAGAGTATCCAAAAAGTAAAAGATAATTTTTCAATTAGCCTTGTCACAACCAACTGAGGAGGTAGGTGAATAAATAAGTGGAACCTCTTCACCTGGGAGTTTAAAAGTTTGAAGTAACCTGACCGGAATCTTAACAAATTGGCAACCTTGCCTGTAGTTTGGGCATAACATAATTAAACCATTTGTAGCAATAAATACACTTGGTATATTTCCTGGATACAGAGAATTGGAATCATTTGGTGTAAAATAAACCAAGACTTGAACTGAACTATTACGTTATTCAATATTGCTTTCAGCACCATATATTTTTGAAGGCAAAAGTCAAGTCATCATTGTTCAATGGCATGTTATGACAAGAAGGTTCAACACATCCATTATTATTCACTGAAGAAAATCAATACTCATTGTGGATTAAACTATTAATTAATCATACTTATTTATGCAGATAAATTCTAACCCTTCTTCAGAAGATCATGATGAATAAGGTAAATCCACTGCAATGTCAGATCAAACAATTCGAAGCCTGTACAATTTGAGGGGATTAGAAAAATATACTTTCCTGCAAGTATAGCTATGCCTGACTGGATGAGATTTCAATATCCAAATAAAAAGCCAAATCCAAGAAAGCTGACAAAAATGCCAATATGTGAACACATATAACATACCCATTTTTTTCTTGGGTTCATGAGGGTTTTAATGCATGCTTTGACATCACAGTAACCAATACTTCCAATTAACTCCCTCAACCATTTAACATTACAAGCAGGAGATTATGGTATTTGTTCTTATATTGATTGTTTTGAATAAAATTTTCACCATTTTAACCCATTGCAGTCAATGTGAAAGGTTTCAATAATCTGTGTACTAAAACGTGAATACCTAAAAATATCTTTTAACAGGTTATACTTTGAAATGACTGCTAAGTGAAAAATACCAGTAACTTCAAAACTGCAATTTAAATGAAAGGAACCACTCTCTTGACATAAACTAATCTCTTGCAGATGAGACATACATAACATTTCAATACACAAATTGCAAGCACTTGGAAATATATTGGATGCTTTCATCTAAGTTTTCAGGTGCTCTTGATGCCAGGAATTAGGGAAGGGGCTGGTCTCAAATATCTACATTGAACCTGAAGAGCACCTATCAGGCATAACCGAAGCCCAGTGTCAGAGAGTATTGTAATTCTCCAGACAAGCCAACGCTGATATCTATTCTTTTGTCAGTGAAGATCTCACACCACAGAACACTGGTCACTTTGCCTTGTCAGTCATTGTCATTACCTGTGACCTTCACTATATAGGGTTCTGAAAGTGAAGATACTTGATTAAATGCAATAAGCAATAATTACTGTGATAATGACATGAGAATTCAGTGAGAAAGTTAAGTGGGCTCTTTTGGGAGACACACTTACGGTTAGGTCTTCCAACAAGTCTTTGTAATAACACAAAGCCTATTCTAATAGCCTGTAAACAGCCACAGAGGTACAATAATCTACATCTCGTTCATTCTACAAGACTTGTCTTGAAGCAAGTGGTTACCCTCACATACATGAGGGCATATAAAGCCACGAAAGAGCCAACACATTCAGGAGATGCAAATAGGAGCACACAACAGTGTTGAGCATCTTCATTTCTGGATCCTTCCCAGGATCATCTGTGGAATGTGACAGTATTTCATAAGTAGCTACACTGTTTAGCTGAGCAATAAGTGCCACGTTTCCAGATTGAGACAACACACTTATTGGATAATAGACACAGCCTGGCAGTAACAGGAAATGTAGTGTTTGGAATGAAGTGGTGGGAGAGCATTTTGGTGATAGTGACCATAACTGCCTCACATTCTACATAGCTATGGAGAAGGAGAGGATTAGGCAGAATGGGAGGATATTTAATTGGGGAAGAGGAAACTATGATGCGATTAGACATGAGTTAGGAAGCATGGACTGGGAGCAGTTGTTCCATGGTAAGGGAACTATAGACATGTGGAGACGGTTTAAGGAACAGTTGTTGGGAGTGATGAGTAAATATGTCCCTCTGAGACAGGCAAGAAGGGGTAAGATTAAGGAACCTTGGATGACGAGAGCGGTGGAGCTTCTAGTGAAAAGGAAGAAGGTAGCTTACAGAAGGTGGAGGAAGCTAGGGTCAAGTTCAGCTAGAGAGGATTACATGCAGGCAAGGAAGGAGCTCAAAAATGGTCTGAGGAGAGCCAGGAGGGGGCACGAGAAAGGCTTGGCAGAAGGAATCCGGGAAAACACAAAGGCATTTTACACTTACGTGAGGAATAAGAGAATGGTCAAAGAAAGAGTAGGGCCGATCAGGGATAGCATAGGGAACTTATGTGTGGAGCCTGAGGAGGTAGGGGAAGCCCTAAATGAGTTTTTTGCTTCTGTCTTTACGAAAGAAACGAACTTTGTAGTGAATGAAACCTTTGAAGAGCAGGTGTGCATGCTGGAATGGATAGAGATAGAGGAAGCTGATGTGCTGAAAATTTTGTCAAACATTAAGATTGACAAGTCGCCAGGCCCGGATCAGATTTGTCCTCGGCTGCTTTGGGAAGCGAGAAATGCAATTGCTTCGCCACTTGCGAAGATCTTTGCATCCTCGCTCTCCACTGGAGTCGTACCTGAGGACTGGAGAGAGGCAAATGTAATTCCTCTCTTCAAGAAAGGAAATAGGGAAATCCCCGGCAATTATAGACCGGTAAGTCTCACGTCTGTCGTCTGCAAGGTGTTAGAAAGGATTCTGAGGGATAAGATTTATGACCATCTGGAAGAGCATGGCTTGATCAAATACAGTCAACACGGCTTTGTGAGGGGTAGGTCATGCCTTACAAACCTTATCGAGTTTTTTGAGGATGTGACTAGAAAGGTTGATGAGGGTCGAGGTGTGGATGTGGTGTATATGGACTTCAGTAAGGCATTTGATAAGGTTCCCCATGGTAGGCTCATTCAGAAGGTCAGGAGGAATGGGATACAGGGGAACTTAGCTGCTTGGATACAGAATTGGCTGGCCAACAGAAGACAGCGAGTGGTAGTAGAAGGAAAATATTCTGCCTGGAAGTCAGTGGTGAGTGGAGTTCCACAGGGCTCTGTCCTTGGGCCTCTACTGTTTGTAATTTTTATTAATGACTTGGACGAGGGAATTGAAGGACGGGTCAGCAAGTTTGCAGACGACACAAAGGTCGGAGGTGTCGTTGACAGTGTAGAGGGCTGTTGTAGGCTGCAGCGGGACATTGACAGGATGCAGAGATGGGCTGAGAGGTGGCAGATGGAGTTCAACCTGGATAAATGCGAGGTGATGCATTTTGGAAGGTCGAATTTGAAAGCTGAGTACAGGATTAAGGATAGGATTCTTGGCAGCGTGGAGGAACAGAGGGATCTTGGTGTGCAGATACATAGATCCCTTAAAATGGCCACCCAAGTGGACAGGTTTGTTAAGAAAGCATATGGTGTTTTGGCTTTCATTAACAGGGGGATTGAGTTTAAGAGTCGTGAGATCTTGTTGCAGCTCTATAAAACTTTGGTTAGACCGCACTTGGAATACTGCGTCCAGTTCTGGGTGCCCTATTATAGGAAAGATGTGGATGCTTTGGAGAGGGTTCAGAGGAGGTTTACCAGGATGCTGCCTGGACTGGAGGGCTTATCTTATGAAGAGAGGTTGACTGAGCTTGGTCTCTTTTCATTGGAGAAAAGGAGGAGGAGAGGGGACCTAATTGAGGTATACAAGATAATGAGAGGCATAGATAGAGTTGATAGCCAGAGACTATTTCCCAGGGCAGAAATGGCTAGCACGAGGGGTCATAGTTTTAAGCTGGTTGGTGGAAAGTATAGAGGGGATGTCAGAGGCAGGTTCTTTACGCAGAGAGTTGTGAGAGCATGGAATGCGTTGCCAGCAGCAGTTGTGGAAGCAAGGTCATTGGGGTCATTTAAGAGACTGCTGGACATGTATACGGTCACAGAAATTTGAGGGGGCATACATGAGGATCAATGGTCGGCACAACATTGTGGGCTGAAGGGCCTGTTCTGTGCTGTACTGTTCTCTGTTCTATGTTCTATGTTCTAAGTCAGCCATGTCAACCTCAAAGAATATGAGTTCATTGACTGGGGCTGTTAATCTGGACCAATCACGGAGCACTGGCTGACAGATAGAAACAGGAAAGTCAGAGATTCTTACAGAGATAGTAGGAATGGCTGATGCTGGTGAATCTGATATAACAAGGTGTAGAACTGGATGAACGCAGCAGGCCAAGCAGCATCAGAGCAGCAGGAAAGCTGATGTATCTGGACTCCCTAGACTGATCTATCCCCTCCGAACTCTCCACCTGCACTCACCTGGACTGGCTCCATCCCCACTTCTTTGATCTGTCTGTCTCCTCTCCACCTATCTTCTCCTTTATCCATCTTCTATTGCTTCCCCCGTCTGCGTATTTATTTCAGAATTCCCTCCACCCCCCCATTTCTGAAGTAGGGTCCAGACCCTAAACGTCAGCTTTCCTGCTCCTCTGATGCTGTTTGACCCGCTGTGTTCATCCAGTTCTATACCTTGTTTTGTCAGAGATTCTGTTCACTCTGAGAGTTGGCTGTGAGGAATCTGGATCAGTGTCAAAAACTTTCCACATGTAAACAAAGGGTGGCCTGTTGATGGGATAATGGGTTCAGTCCAGTTATTTCAGAGAGTTTTGGGTTCTGCCTCAATAACTGGACTTCACAAATGCAGGGCATCACAGATTGTACTTATGCAGCCATCAAGTTGTGAAATTCATCTTCCACAATATTATGTGACCACAACCTGAGATTTCACCATGTGTCCTCTCAATTACCTGGGAACTATCCAGATTCCCACATTGTCTGCCAGTTAGGCTGCCTCAGATCTTCACTGAACTCACGGAGTGTGTGGCTGGGTTCGAGGAGACGGGATATCCCTCTACAGATGACCCTTCTACAGATCTTTATTGAGAAGCACACAAGGGATGACAGTAGAGGTCAACTGCTTCACAGGATAACGAGGTGCAGAGCTGGATGAACACAGCAGGCCAAGCAGCATCAGAGGAGCAGGAAGGCTGCCATTTCAGGCCTGAAACATCAGCCTTCTGCTCCTCTGATGCTGCTTGGCCTGCTGTGTTCATCTAGCTCTACACCTTGTTATCACAGATTCTCCAGCATCTGCAGTTCCTACTATCTCTGCTTCACAGGATAACTTGTGCAAAGGCCATCAGGATTCTGAACATGTGATTCCAGTGCACAGACTTAGACAAGCTTTTGGCCTCCAACTAGGTTCCTCATGATTGAAATGCATTACACATCCTTCAAAGAGGTGTGAAACCTGAGGACAATTGCACCCTGGCAGGATGCCTACTTGGGGGAGGAGCAAGAAATGAGAGAGGCAGAAGAAACAAAAGCAGAGGGAGGTAATACTGAACAGTGCATGACTACGTAGCCTCCTTCTGCTTCATTGCAGGAGAAGGACATCCCTCATCTTCGCCACAATCCCCAGCATCAGACCCAGTTTGGTGTTGATGGAACTAGCAGTGGCCCTGCCTGGATACCAGGCATCTGACATATTGTGACCTCTCTCTTCTTTTTTATAAAGGGAATGCTTTGGCTCAAACCTGAGTTCTCTCCCTCAGGGTAACCGGCAGCCTCAGTGATGGCTGCCGTGTGAGGCACCATGAACCCCATGCTTCATCAGATTCAGCAATCTTCTTAACTCCAATGGCTTTAATTGTTTGGAAACCTGTCACCTCACCACTTAATGACTTTTCCATGAAAATCTGAAGTTTAAACAAATTTCGCTCCTTGTCTGTCACCACTTCATTGGAAATCTTCTGACCAAAAATCAGACTCTGCTCCTATTGCCCGCTTTCATGACACAACATTATCAATCTTTCAACAAAAGTGCACCACAGACTTAAAATTATGTTATTTGCATTGAATATGACAAAAAAATGAAATATACAAATTAAGATACTTCAAATGTTATTCTTATTAGCCAGACAGTTTTGACAGGTGTTCTAGATTTCTCCCTTTTTCATGCTGCCCTTTAGACAAATAAGAATTTCCATTGCAGATACTTCCAGACTGCTGTTGATTATATACGTACCACTGATCATAACAATCATAACAATTCCTTCTGCAGTACATACACTGAATTCCAAATGAATATGGAAAAATACGGTATCTATCTTACATAAGATTGCATCTGTTGATATTCAAAAGGCGTTAATTCTTTTTGTCAAATACATTATTTTCACAAAAAATTATGTTTTGCCCACTCAGTTACATTTTCTTATGTAACCAGATTAAGTACCTTCACTATCACAAAATCCAAAGTCAGTTTTGATCCTCTTTTATGCAATTTTTTTTTAAATGCCACAAATCAATTTCTTTGGGTGAAATAAAAAACAGGTACTTAATCGGTGTAAGATAATCATGTGTGCAATTAAGATGCGAACAGAAAATTATTGCACTTTTGTGTTTGTAATGATTTGTAATGATTTAATGTGTTTGTAATGATTTAAACTTCACAGCGACAGTAAAATGTTAAAGTGCAGAATTGCAAGCCTCAGGATATCATGTCACCTTTTAAACTTATATCGAACAGAATTTTAAGAAAATTAAACCTCATAAATCTCAATTCTGAAAGAAGTTGGCTCACCATTATCTTCTCAAGGGCATTTAGGGATGTGCCACAATTACCAGCAATACTCACATTCCTCAAAGAAATATTCAGCAGGTCTAAAATCATCTTTGGAGAGCGAACAAGGCTTGACATTTCAGTTTGTAATAAAAGTACAGCAACTTAACAAATTCTGCCAGACCTCCAGAATATTTCCAGCATTTTCTGGTTTTATTTCATATTTCTAGAATCCACATTATCTTTTCTTTCTTATACGTTATTCTGTTCCATTTCAGCAATAAGCCATGTTTTTGAAGTTTTATGAAGAAAACTTTACAGCGATGTCAAAGTTCTAGTTTCAGAAAAGATCTAGTCCTTGCCTGAGTGTTTCTTATTATTTGAAAGTTGTCAGACACAATCAGACATTAGATAAAGGGCACCGCATTGGAATATGATTTCCATATAGTGCCCAAGCAAAATAATTCACTGACGAGGGATTAACATCAAGGACATTACATGATGCAAACATGATTATTCTGAAAAATCCCACATTGATCCATTTTGCCAGATTATTCTTAAAATTTCTGCTCATGGAAAAATAAATGGACATTAGCTGTAAAATATGCTTGAGACATATCCTAAGTATGGATGAGTTGGACCAGAGTGTCTGTTTCAGTGCTGTCTATCTGTATGGGTCTATGACTAATTTTCACAACATCAAAGATGAAAAGAATTGTAAATCTGTGCTATATTAAAAAGAACATTAAAATGGAAAGATCAGCTGTTGCATGTGGTTAAAGAAGTAAACTATGGAACAAGAAGTACCAATCTCCGTCACTGCATAAGGGAATTTTGGTTTCTGTGACAATGTATACCATATAAAATTGTGGTCTGAGTTGCCTAATTACTAGGTTGTTTTGAATACTAAATTATCTTATCAACATATGTCTAAATAGTGGTCCTGTATTGAAAGAAGCAAAATATTAATAGGTTCTCAAGAAATGGAGGCAGTCACAGCATTTAAAGCTGAGTGCACTGATAGTACTCAGTGTCACTTCATTATTGAATTTCAGAAAAGATCAAGTTAAAAAGCAAGACAGTTTAAAAAAAATCTCCTTATGAGACAAAATCATTCTGAATTCAAAACTACAAAAGTCAAAAAATAAAGAAGAACACGAATAATCTCAATTTTATTTTAACAATAACAAAGGTAATAGCAGTAACTTTAAACTAATGTGTGTTCACAAGAATACTATTGATGTGTTAATGCTTTTCCAACAGAGGGAAGGAATTATCTGCTCTCAGAAAACAGCAAGCTCAGAGAGAGGAATGGCCCTAAATGAATTATGGGAAGGGAGAGAAGAGGTAGTGTACTCAAACCTCAGGTTGTAACTTTGAGTAGGATCAAGTTCTGGTCGGGAAGGTCTTACTGCCCTAGGTTCCTGTCCTCCTGCCACTTAAGGGCTGAGTAAGAACTTCAACCAACCAACAGTGGAATTCACCCAGCTTGAAGTTTGCCTGAAAGGCAGCATCTATAATGTACAATTACTGACTTTGATGGCTGCGTCTTTGAGTTTTTGATCATGGATTTTTCCCCAGTTATCTTTCCATCGTGTGTTGCCTTCAAAGATGATGAGCGAAGCAGGCAGGAAGAGACAGCCTTCCAGTTCTTGACTTCAGATTAATTTTCTTTGTCTCTGCTCTGCTGCTTAAAGGCAGCTACTGAAATACGGTTTAGTGTATTTGCTCGAGTGCAGTTCCATTATCTTTGCAAGGGGGGTAAACTGTTAGTTGAGCCGAGCATCTCTCAAAATGTGGAATCATTACGCAAGTGTGAATTTAAACAAAAGTTGTGCATTTCTTGATGTTGTCTCAGTTTTCTGGGTTTGATACAGAACCATGCAATTCCTCCAGTGTGGAAACAAGTCATTCAGCCCATTAAGTTTTCACTGCCCCTGCTAAGAAAATTCCACCAAGTCCCACCCCCTACCCTAACCCCATTACCCTGCATTCCCCATCTCTAATCCAACTACCCTGCATATTCTGGACACTATCGGTAATTTAGCATGGTGAATCCACCTAACCTGTACATCTTTGGACACTGGGAGGAAGCCGGAGTACCTGGAGGAAACACACGCAGACGTGGGGAGAATGTACAAACTCCACACGGACAGTGACCAAAGGGTGGAATCAAACCAGGTCCCTGGTGCCGTGCTAAGCACCAAATCACCAAATCCCTTTATCTTTAGATAATTATGGTAATTTCAGTGCAAATGGTATTGTTAAATCTATGTGGGTCTCATGAAGCTTGCCTAAATCTGATCATGCAAATGCTTCAGCCGTTCAGGTCCATTTATTTAAAAAACAACTTTTTGTTCATTAAAATTCTCAGGTATAATAATCAGAGAGTTTATTCTCCACGTTTAGCTATATTATAACAGGTGGGGGAGGGTAAGGTGAGGAGCATAAGTTTCTTGATTAAAGACATATAGTGTCTGATCAAGGGACTGGACATCAAGCAGTGGGGTGACCACTGGGAAGAACCTCCCTTCCTTTGTTTCTGACTTCTCATGCCCACATCTCCCCCAAAGCCTACAACCTGATTAAAATCCCATCCCTTTACAGAAATCACTTGTGCTCTGGAATCTGCATGATGGTGTGACTCCATGGGTGCTTTTTTAGTACAACCATGATTTCCCCATGGCGTTGCTGAACTTCTGGGCTCTATTGGATGACTGTTATCACAGAGTAAGACTTCTGCTTTGCAAACACCTGTCAGTAGCCTCCCTTGTGTCGGATTGATGTGTGATTTTGTGAGCGTTTCATGAAAGGCGACAGTGTAAATCTCTCACCAATTCTCCAGTTACCAAACCAGGTGCTCTCCCATATTTGAAGATCACTTGTGAGGTGCTTACAAGAAGTGCATTATTTTATCCTGTAGGGATCAAGTGCGTAAGTTACAGGATTTTGCAACTTTTATGTTCTTTTGTTTATTTTAGTGTGCAGCTTGTTTTGATAGGCAATGCTTTCATAGTGCATTCTTCGAAATGTGAACATGACTTTTACATAGCTCGAGGTTATGTTATTAGGGGAAAAATGAAGACTGCAGCTGCAATTTTGTTTTCTCCTTCTTTAATGCTGAATTGTTGGGTTGAATTTTCCTCATTGAGCTGGGAATCGGAATGCTGTCCATTTCCTGCCATCGTGAGCAAGCTTCTCTGTCAATGTCCATCTGTCATATTTGAGTACCCTCAAATTCCTCAACTGGATCCTGCCACCCTCATGTCAAATTCCTTTCCAGCCTTGGGTCAATGTCCTTAACCTGGCACCAGGTGTGCAATATAGCCTTCGGGGCTCATGCTCGTGGCAGAAACAATATCAAACCCACGAACTAACTCCTTCCAAAACCACATTGTGACTTTCCTTTCACCCCTGAAATGTCTCCTTTCATAGTGCTGTGATTCATTTACTAACGTTCTCTACAGTGCCCACAGCTGGCAAGAACCTTCTAAAAGTTGGACAACGGCAATGCTCAACTATTGAATGCTATTTCCTTGGTATCCACAAGTGCCTCACCTGCAGCCCCACCCTTCTATCCCTGATCCCAGACCATATCTGAATTAAATAATGTGAGAGATTTGACTTCCTCCTGCAGCAAAGTGTCCAGGTCACGTTTTCCTCCCTGATGTGGTGTAAAATTTGCAATTTGGACTTCAGCTCCTCAATTGAGATCCAAAGTTCCTTGAGCTACAAACAACTACTACAGATGTGTTCGCTCTGGATGACCTTGGTTTCCAGCAACTCCCACATGCTGTAACAGAAAACACATCACCATAGAATCATACAGCCATAGAGATACACAGCACAGAAGCAGACTCTTTGGTCCAACTCATCTATGCTGATCAGATGTGCTGAATAAATCTAGTCCCATTTGACAGTATTTGGTCCATATCCCTCTAGACCATTCCTATTTGTACACCCATGCAGATGCCTTTTAAATGTTGGAATTGTACGAGCCTCCTCCACTTCCACTGACAACGCATTCCAGACATGCATCACGCTCTGTGTAAAGAAGTTGCCTCTTTGGTCCCTTTTAAATTTTTTCTCTCTCACCTTAAAACCTACATCTTCTCGTTTTGGACTCCCACATCTCAGGAAAAAGACCATGTCTATTTACATTATCCATGCCCTGTCAGCCTCTGACACTTCAGGCAAAATAGTCCCAGCCGAATCAGCCTCTACCTATAGCACAAACCCTCCCACCCTGGGAAAATCCTTGCAAATCTTTTCTGAACCCCTTTCAAGTTGAACAACATCTTTCCTACAGCAGGGAGACCAAAATTGCATGCAGTATTCCAAAGTGGCCTAACCAATTTCCTGCACAGCTGCAACGTGACACCATAACTCTTGCACTCAATGCACTGATCAATAAAGGCATGAATTAGTTAATTATGATCATATACTTGCTCGTGAATCGCTTCTAATTGTTTTCGCAGCAGTATTAATCTCTCACTCACCAAGTTATTTTCAAGAAAAAGGGGGAGAAAGAGAAAAAAAACTTGAGATCTAAATACAAACTTAAGACCTTATCTTTCTTTTAAAGACGATAAGTATTCACCAGCCCTACTCACTAATCAGCTACCTTTCCTGTACAAGGTAGTCACACATGTATATAAACACCCTGACACTCAGCAGCAAGATTCTCATCTCAACGTTAAAACTTCGGGTAGAAAACCAAACTTTTATTTCTTGATGTCAGTAATCTCACTTTTCTAATCTTGTCATGTTTTCCCAACTGAGTCAAAATTGCCCACATCATTCAGGACCTGGGAAGATTTTGCCCCTTGTCCAAGCAAGACAATTAAACCATTCCTTTATTATTGCCACTTACCCAGAGCTGTTAAGAAAATCGTCGAAGCTATATGTCCTTCACTACAGAAGAGGCAGAGTTCAAGACAGAATATTCTCATATCTTGATGTTAGTTAAGAGTTCATGAAAATGTTTTGAGTTAATTTCACAAAAATTACAAATACTCCACTGAAAATTTTCAACTATTTTTATCTTTGCAGATTTTCATAACAGGGTGGAAAAGAAAGAAGTATACATTGATAGGATGATAGAAGATGTGGAGATAGTAGCATCCATTTGAAAAGAGGCAAGAAACATTGCCCATGACAAGCAACTTTGAATCTTTATGGTTAATAAATTAAAACAACATCCCCATGAACAGAATATCTCACAAAGAAAAACAATACTTTTCCAAGCTTGTTGATGCAAACTCTCATGATTGCATCAGCATTGAAGGCCTGTCAGAAGGCTGGGTATATAAACAAGAAGCTGTTCGAGCTTCAACAAAAGGCTGTAGGTGAAAAGAAAATGCAGCTCCAATCACCTTTGTTCCCTTGGCAAGCAATCAAATGGTGATAATGTGCTTCAGTATTTTGTTCCAAACTCTCCCCAGATACCAAGTTGTTCGAGTAAGCAGAGTAAGCATTTATATAGAAGTAAATGTAAATTTCCCTTCATTCTTTTGAGACAAAGCATATAAATTCCCTAGTTTGGAGGTGTTGGAGATTCATCATGTACTTTACCTATCCACGGAGTATCGTTTCACTTCAAACTGCTCAACTCACAGAAATTTAATCATCACATCTAAGGTGAACTTAAGGGTTCAACCATGACAGATTTCTTTTAAAATCTTACACAATCCAGTAATGGTGTTTTCTCAAATAAAGGCTACACTAAACTTTAGTCCACATTATGAATCTTTCCTGTCAGAAAATTCAATTAACCAATGAAGAACCTCTGCTCCTTCCAGTTTGGTGAGACAAGACTGAAGAAGCAATATGCACTGTCTTAACACAGGTCAAGAGCTGTTGATTGAAAAGCCAAACTTCTTGGGTTTTAAGAGGTCAAATTGAAATGTTCTTGTCTGTACTTTGCTTTCAGTTACTACGATATTCTTGGAGCTGACCAGAAATGCATAGTCTCATAAACTAGACTTCTTAGCTGTTAATTTCTACAAATCAGGCAAGCACTGAAGCACGTAGCTCTTGAAATGTATCTCTCCTGTGGTATCATCCAATTGTGTCCAAACTTCCTTTAAAAAAATGTAAAGAAACTTTGCAACTTTCTATGTCAGATTAGAGTATTCTCACGATGGTAGTTAATGGCAATTGTCACCAAAACAATCACAAATTGTTCAGATGCAAAGAAATGATTCCCACAGAGACCAATAACTTTCAAAACGGAATTTGATTTTCACTAATAACTGAAAGGATCAGACAACAATATTTCACATTTTAAGACTTTCATTGAACTGAACTAATTACAAACTACATTGTATTCTGCATTATAGAAAAGATTTTGTAATTACTTTTCATAGTGTCCAAAAATCTCCGCTACCGGAGTTACACTTCACATGAACACTGAATTCTCCAGGAACAGTTCCAAGTCTGCGCTGAGCTCCTTTCCCCTTCCCAGCCAGATAGCTTGCATTCTGAGAACTACTTTTTGCAGTTATGGGCAAATTGAAGAGCATTCCCTCTATCCAAGGTTTAGCAAATATTCCACATTTGTTTGAACTCCAATGAGCATGGCCTTGAGAACATGAATTTCCACCTTTATCCTCTGTGGTGTGCAAGGGAGGCTTGTTTCCACCATCTCCCTGCTCTATTTCTCCCAGATTCTTTCCAAACTGAGTGATATTTTCAGTGATATATTCAGAAAACCCGACAACAAAGTCCTTATCAGATCAAATCCCGTGACATCATGCTTCACTTGGATCTTGTAATGAAGTAGAAATGTTAATTACATACCCTGGGGAGATTCCAACTCTCCCATTTTTCTAATTAAATGGACTAAAATGTAAAAAAAATAGAATATGTGACATTTCTAATACATTGCTTGAAACTGTTTATCCATTGCTGATCAATTGGAGCCTGGCAGTTCTTTAGTCCTAAGTGATAATGGGAACTGCAGATGCTGGAGAATCCGAGATAACAAAGTGTGGAGCTGGATGAACACAACAGGCCAAGCAGCATCTCAGGAGCACAAAAGCTGACGTTTCAGGCCTAGACCCTTCATCAGAGAGGGAGTCTTCTTCAGTTCTGTTACACTATCACTGCTCTGAGGAAGGGTCACCGGACCCAAAACGTTAACTCTGTTTTCTCCTCCATAGGTGCTGCCTGACCTGCTGAGCTCTTCCAGCAACTTTGTTTTTGTCTCCACTGTCAGCACTGCTTTGATCATTGTTATGTATTAAGTCTGTATATTGCACATCTTTTTCAGAGTGGATCAACATGGGTTCCCTTTAAGCTTAAGCAACCAATTCATTCAGAACAGGACATATTAGTCATTCACTGCTCTATGTTACCTTAAATTAAGAACACAGTCTTAAATGATAAAATCTTACAAAACCTGATATTTGCAATGATTAGGCAAACAGTAAAGTGTGCTGAAAAGAAAAAGAATAAAGAACAGAAAACTTCAAGAACAAGGCAGTTTGATGGAATGAACTGACAAAGAGAAGAAAATTAATATTGATAAAAATGAAGGATTATATTGGAAAGCATATTACATAGATGGAAATATTTAACAAAAAGACACTGAAGCACATTATGAATCAAACGAGTGAGTGATTCAGCTTGCACAATATCCTGAAGATACAATTTTATTCCAGTAGCGAGGCAGTAGTCATGAGCAACAGCTGCAAGGCTGGAGATAACCCTGCCTTGGCCTGTTAAGAAAGCTGTACCCGATTTCATGGCACTTGGGCAATTAAATTCATTATCTGCAGTTGACGGTTCAAATCCCTCAAGGGAACGTGTTCAGGTCTCAAGAAATGCTGATCAATTGGAGGCTGGCACTATCACTAGAGTAGCCAATGTTGTGGTTGCAGCAGATCCACACTCCACCAAGAGCACTTGGTAGGTAGTTCGGTTTGTGGGTCTCACTGGGGCCAGTCGAGAACATTCCAGCCAGTGAAGAGGGATTGCTCCCAAGGACAAACCGTTCATTTCAGCAGTACCAGCCATTAGAACTGCGGCTGCCCCTCTGTTTCTTCATTTCTTCTTTCCTCTGATATCAGATTAAATTCCGACATAAATTCCATGACAAAGCTCCTTCAAATAACCACATAAAAACCAAAGAACTGTGGATGCTGTAAATCAGGAACAAAAACAAAGTTGCTGGAAAAGCTCAGCAGGTCTGGCAGCATCTGTGAAGAAGAAAACAGAGTTAACTTTTCAGATCCGGTGACCCTTCTTCAAAACTTCCACAGTTCTGAGGAAGGATCACCGGACGCAAAACGTTAACTCTGTTTTCTCCTCCACAGATACTGTCAGACCTGCTGAGCTTTTCCAGCGACTTTGTTTTTGTTCAAAGAACCACTTATTGTTCCTTTAAAACAATTAAAATTTCAGAAATCTTAAATATCTTCAAAACATGAATATTACGTTCAGGTTTAAGAGGTAAATTTTCAGCCATACTCCTGTCAGGAAGCAAGGAAGGGCTGTCACCTTATCTCTGTCTCTTCTCTTGGTTTTTAACCAATGTTTACATTACAATTTAATTTCCTCACTTTTTATTAATGTGACAATGCTTTGTAAATTTGAAATGTTGTCTTTTGATATTAAGTCTTGATTCGACATTGAGATTATGAAGAATATCCCTTTCTAGCATGCTGATGTCAGAACACAATTTCTCACTTCTCTCAGACTTTGTCAACAAACACAAGATTTTTAAAAATCTCAGGCTGGAGTTATTAAGTCTTGACTTTCTAATTTTCCTCGGTTTCATTTTATTCGGTGTTAAGCCACAGCTGCAGTCAACTCTTGAACTTGGTCCTTCATTCAGTCTTTATATTTGCATAGAACTGAATTTTACAGACCAATTGGTCATTTATTCGAGCCTTGCTGTGCCCGGAGTCAGCCGATGTCAGCCTGATTGCCTTAAGGTAACAAAACTGTCAGCTGAATCTTCCGTTTAGTTGGGGTGTGCAAACAACACAGCTTGATGTCCCATGACTGGCTGTTCAGTGACACCACAAAGAAACCTAAGGAATGTTCTCATTTTGGGTTATAAATATTCATAAGAGTACAGAGGATGCGTGGGCCATTCAAGACTGCATTGGAAGTATTTCCTATGGGATTTTCATAGGATGCTAAGTCACAAAAAAAGCCAGTACCTATTAATTGTCGAAAGGAGTCAAGGTTATTTAGAAGTGCACCGAGAGAATAACATGGATAAATAAGCCAGATGAGCTAACAGTCTTCTCCAACCTGAAACTGTTACTTATAATTGGTGATACAATGAGGACAGTCATGGAAAATTGCAAGAATATAGAGCAACAATTAACTATCACACAGCCAGTGCTGCTGCCATATCCCCAACAGATCAATCACTGCTTTCAGGAAAAAAATGAAAATGCCATTTATTTTTCTGATTAACATTACACAAGTTGTTGTTAAATGAACTTTTAACTGTTTGAGGCAAATAAATATCTCTCTTCCTCAATAGCTTGCTCCATTCCCCACCCCTCCCACCCCCGCTGCAGTCCACTTCTACCCTTAGAAAGATCTGAGAATGGAATCTGTAGTTTCAAAATTTGTATTTTTTTTGAGTCAGGCCCTAATTTTCAAGGAAAGAGAAAGTCAACTACCTCTCCAGGTTTATAAGGCAAAAATATCTGAGGGTGTAAGTGAAATGTTCCGGACAGACCAAACATGGATGAAAAGGTATATAACAGGACACAGATCAATCCAAGCTCAGAAAATATATGAGTCCAATGATACAGTACAGACAGGCTGAAGATGAAGTTCAGATCAAGGAACAGAAAGTAAGTTGCTGCAGTTATTTGGGTCACCTCAAGATAATATTGATTCATTTATACCATGCAGGTGAGTTGAGGAGATACAATGTCAGCCTGATTGCCGAATTTGGCAAAGACAATGGTGTGAATCATGGATTTAATGTACACTGCTGTCTTCTGGTTATCGCACCAAGTCTTAAAAGGACAGAAGCTGAGATTCTTCATGAGGAAGATTGAATCATACATCACAGAAACAGGCTTGTCAACCCACTATGTTGATGCTGGCCAATAAACACCGAACTACACTAATCCTATTCAGCTGCACCTGTTCCATTGCCAACTGTGCCCTGTTATTTTAAATGGTCATCCAGGTGTTTCTTAGATGTTGCGAGAGCAACCTCCTCCACCACCCTTTCAGGTAGTGCATTCCATATTTCTACCATGTTATGGGTGAAAGATTATTTTTCTTTTCTCAGATCTCTTCTGAACCACTTAAACTTATGCCCTCTGATCATAGACATGTCTGCCATTTGAAAAGATTCTAATGAGCTACTCTGTCTATACCTCTCAATCAGAAACTCCCCACCCTCCACCCACATCCCACTCAGCCTTCTCTGCTCCAAGGAAAACAATTCTAGCAAATCCAGCCTCTCCACATAACTGAAACTTTGCTTTCTTGGTAACATCCAGGTGAATCTCCTCTGCCCTCTCTCCAGTGCAATCACATCCTTCTGATAGCACGGTGACCAGAACTGCAGACAATATTCCACCAATGGCATACGCAGTACTTAATAAAATAGTAACAAAAATTTATTGTTTCTATATTCTATGCCACGGCTAATGAAGGCAAGCATCCTGTATGCTTTATTCACCACCCTGTCTGTCTCTGCTAACATGAGACCTCCCAAAATGTAGCACCTCACACTCATCAGAATTACATTCCATCTGTCATTGCTAGACCCATTGCTAGACGAGTTGATCAGTATCAGAGAGTAGATGAGACCATCGTTCTCACTCTCAACAACACCACCAATTTTTGTATTATTCGCAAACTTACTAGTTATACTTTGTACATTCACATCCAAGTCTTTAATGTACATAACAAACAACGAGGGTCCCAGCATTGATCACTGTGTACATTGCTGGTCATAGACTTTCAATCACAAAAACAACCCTCCAGTATTCCCCTTTGCCTCCATTTCGCAAATTTTGGATCCAGTTTGCTAACTTGCTGACGGTCCCATGGGCTCTTACCTTTTTGATTGGCCTTCCACGTGGGACCTGTCAAAGGCCTTACTGAAGTCTACATAAACAACATCAATCGCGCTACCCTCATCAATGTATTTAGTCGCCTTTCCAAAAAAAACTGAATCAAATGAGTATGACACAATCTCCTTTGAACAAATTCATGCTGACTATGGATGATCAATCCTTGCCTTTCTGAGTATTGTTTCATCTTGTCTTTCAGAACTTTTTCCAACAATTGCCTGGCCGCTGACATGAGTTTAACTGGCCTGTAATAGGCCTCACCTATCCTTGCTGCCCTTCTTGAACAAAGGAACCACATTAGCTATCCTCCAGTCATCTGGCACTTCACTTGTGGCCAGCAATGTATTAAATATTTCTGCCAGGATGCCAGCAATCGCCTTCCCTGATGCTCATAGCAGCCTGGGATAAATTATGACCTGGTGGTTCATGGTCCTTTATGCCTGCTAAAATTTCTAATTTCTCCTCCTTATTAATCTTAACATGTTCAAGAACTTTACCATTGCAAAAGAAATCCTCGGCTATGATGTCTTTCTCCTGCGAATATTTATTCATTTAAGGCCTGACAAATACTGTCTAGCTCCATGTACAGATTGCTCCTTTGGTCTCTCCAGTAGGTCCCACTGTTTCCCTGGTAATTCTCTTACTCTTGGTATAGTTGTAAAATGCTGGAAGCTTTCCTTCATCTTATCTGTCAAAAATAGACTATTCTTCGTCTCCTTACCCTTCTTTGCCTTCCAAATTTCTTTCTTAAGTAATTCCCTGCACATAATCCATACTTTTGAAGGACCTCCCCTATTTTAATGCATATGCTTCGTTTTTTGTCTTCTTCAACTTAGTGACTTATTTGTATTTATTGTCCCATATTTTAGGTTCCATCACATGTACACAGTCAATCTCCTTCACAATTTTAAAAAGTGCAATGAGATGATCTCTCAACAATTTCAACATTTGTCATCTACTCACTGTTCTATTCATTCGAGGCTTCAAGGACTAACACTGCATTAATTTAAGAGTTTTCTGGTAACTGAATGCTCTTCATGTTTTATCTGTCTTATTTTTGAATTATTGTTCCTGCATCCCAGAGCACCCACAAAGTTGAGCACTGATTGAAAATTTCAGCAGCAGCATTGAAGTTTGTAAGATGTGGGAAAGAAACTGCATGTAATGTCTGAGAAATTCAGCCAAGGAACTACTTTTGGAAATTATCTTCATACAAAATACCAAGATACTTTAAAATCTACTTGAGGCAATTTTATGGAGGTTGGGGTGGGGGGGTGGGTGGTGGGGCAGGGGTGGGGAGAGAGATTCAGAAATTATGTGACAAATAGTGTTTACTTGAAATGAATGTGCATTTACCTATTTTCGATTTTCTGGGAACACATCTTCACTTTGTCTTAATTTAAGTAGAGTTAAAAATTGGCACTTAAGCAAAAGGGAAATACAACTGTTGTGTGTGTGGAATTGTCAGGCATGATTGCACCTGTCATCAAAATGTTCAGACAAGGAAAACTGGGAGCACATCTATTTGAAATTAAATCACTTAGAAACATGAAACAGTGTACATAACCTCTTTATGATACTTATTTCCAGTTGCTTGCCTTACTGTTTTTCATTAATCTTTATCAGAACAGGACCTCTGTGTAGAAAGCAGGGCCAGCTGACTGTGACACGAAATGGTATGACATTTTACTTCAAAGCCGAAACACTGCGCCAGCCAGCCCGGCAAATGAAGAAATACTAAATGAAGGTGAGGGGCTTCAAACCACAGAAGTGAGGGAGACAATGTTAAATATAAAAAGTTTCACAACTTAAAAGAAAACCCACACACCCTTTTAATTTTTGCACTGCCTTAACAAGGAGGAAAATGTCACACTGCTAAATGCAGAAAAGCACTCTTTATATCTTTAAATCAACCTGTCCAGATGTATCATGTCATATGTTATGTTTCTATTTCTGGGGAGAGAGCAGGAACAAGGGACAAAGTTATATGATTGGCCACAATCATATTGAATGGCAGAGCAGGCTCGAGAGGCCGCCGAATGGTCTACTCCTGCTCCTGTATTCTATGTATGTTTCCCTGTTTCCATGCAAGTACACACATATGCTTCCATGTACTTCTGGAGCAGTGTTGGACTTGAATGCAAGTCTTCTGACTCAGTAGTAGGGGCGCTACTGATACGCTACAAGACCCTGATGGTAAACCACTGCACACATGTTTTCTCACTTTGCCAAGTTGCATTTTTCAGATGGGCAACGGGCAGTGCAGCAATCCGACAGCATTTGGACATGTTTTGGGCCTAAATGTTTCCTTTTTGCCTGTCAAGGACAAGCGCAATTTTGACATACCTTCAGTAAAAAATGACAAACTTTTATTTCAATATGGTTACACACAATCTGCATCTTAATGAGACCTGGAAAAGTGATGGGAAAAATGTGAAGTTTGTCAAAGATTTTCATTCCATTATGAGTCAAAAAAATTAAAGTCTGAAGTACAAATCAGTGACAGATGGCAGCATCACATTTGATTCAGCAAACTTGAACAAACAGTAATAAAATAATAATCAGATAATTTTGTTTTCAAAATCAATGGCCAGGGCACTCAGACCTGGTACTAATTCAGATTAGTGCTATGAGTTTCCGCCTGAGCAGACCAATGGGGTCACAGTCACCGTTAGCAACATCATGGACAACGTCATTTCCACCAACATCACTCCACCCATCGCCAATGCCGCTCCACTCACTGCCGACACCACTCCACCTACCATCCCTACAACCACCAGCTCTACAACCAATGCCAGCCCCAAGCCCTGCCGTGTCTTCACCATCCCCCCAGACCTCCCCCTCACTGAGGATGAACAGTCAATCCACAGTAAAGGACTCACCTTAATCCCCCTCCACCCAAAAATCATGAATATCACTCACATTTGGATGTCAAACAGTTTTCTCTGCCACCTCCCCCTCTGCGCATATTTCTTTAACCACAAGTCAAACCCCAACTTCTACTAATCTCTTCTCCTGCCTCCAAAACACTCCATCCTCCTGGACACCATCCCAGGCCCTCTTACCCTCCCTTGGCCTCTTCATCTTCAACTGCCATCGTGACATTGATCACCTTAACCTCTCCACCCCTCTCACCCACTCCCAACCTCTCCCCCACAGAACGTGCAGCCCTCTGTTCCCTCCGCTCCCACCCTAACCTCACCATCAAACTCACAGACAAGGGGGGGGGGGCGATGTTGTAGTATGGCGCACTGACTTTTACATCGCCGAGGCCAGGCACCAGCTCTCCGACACCTCCTCCTACCACCCCCTTGATCATGAACTCATCCCTGACCACAGAACCATCATCTCTCAGACCATCCATAACCTTATCACCACAGGTGACCTCCCGTCCACAGCCTCCAACCTTATCGTTCCCCAACCCCATACTGCCTCTTTCTATCTCCTTCCCAAAATCCACAAACCTGACTGTGCCGTCCAACCCATTGTCCCTGCCTGCTCCTGCCCACATATCTCCGCTTATCTCAACTCTGTTTTCTCCCCCCGGTCCAGGTGCTCCCCACCTATGTCTGGGGCAGTACCCAAGCCCTCCACCTACTCCAAAACTTCCAATTCCCTGGCCCCCAACACCTCATCTTCATTATGGATATCCAATCCCTGTACACTTGCATTCCCCATGCAGATGGCCTGAAAGTCCTCCATTTCTTCCTCTCCCACAGGCCCAACCAGTCCGCCAACCCCTCTGCTTCACTGAACTCATCCTTACCTTTAACAACTTCTCCTTCAACTCCTCCCATTTCCTACAGACTAAGGCGGTGGCCATGGGTACCTGCATGGGGCCAAACTATGCCGACCTCTTTGTAGGGTGTGTAGACCAATCCCTCTTCAGTATCTACACTGGCTCTAAACTCCACCTCTTCCTCCGTTACATTGATGACTCTATCGGCACCGCCTCATGTTCCCATGAGGAACTCAAACAGTTCATCAACTTTACTAACACCTTCCACTCCAACCTCAAGTTCACCTGGGCCATCTCTGATATCTGCCTCTCCTTCCTGGACCTCTCTGTCTCTATCTCTGGTGACCACTTTGAAACTGATATCTATTTCAAGCCCGCCAACTCCCACAGCTACCTGGAATACACCAGTCTCACTCACCTTCCTGCAAGAATGCTATCCCAATTCTTCCACCTCTGCCGCATCTGCTCCCAAGCTGAGGTCTTCCACTCCCGAACATCCCAGCCGTCCTCATTTTTCAAGGACTGTCTTGAAAATGCTCTTGACTACATCTCTTGCGTTTCCCACACCTCTGCCCTCATATCCCCTCCCCGCAATAGAAACAAAGACAGAATCCCCTTTTCCCTCATGTATTATCCCATTAACCTTCGGATTTAATGCATCATTCTCCGCCACTTCCGCCATCTGCAATCTGACCCCACGACCAAGGATATATTTCCCTCCCCACCCATATCAGCCTTTCGTAGGGACCACTTTCTCTGTATCTCCCTCGTCTGCTCCACATTCCCCACTAGCCTCACCACACCTGGCACCTTTCCCTGCAACTGCAGGAAGTGCTACAACTGCCCCTACATCTCCTCCTTCCCATCCCAGGTCCCAAAAGCCTTCCACATCAGACAGATGTCCACCTGCACATCAGCTAATGTGGTATGTTGTATCCACTGTTCCTGATGTGGCCTCCTCTACATTGGTGAGACCAAGCAGAGGCTCGGAGATCGCTTTGTAGAGCACCTACACTCAGTTCGCAACAAACAACAACTCCTCCCAGGCATGAACCACTTCAGGTCCATCCTGGGCCTCCTCCAGTGTCACAACAACACCACCCGGAAACTGGAGGAACAGCACCTCATATTCCACCTTGGGAGCCGACTGCCCAACGGTCTCAATGTGGACTTTACTAGCTTCAAAATCTCCCCACCCCCAACCTCAGCCAATGATCAACCCTCCCTCTCATCCCCACCTCCTTGACCTGTCCATCTTCTCTCCCATCCATCCACTTCTCCCCCTTCACCGACCAATCCGCACTGCTACCTACGTGCAATCACCATCTCACTTATCTTCCCCAGCCCAACCATCCCCCTATCTCTATTTATTTCAAAGCCCCCTTCCCCTCCCCCATTTCTGAAGAAGGATCCCAACTTGAAACACCAGCTTTCCTGCTCCTCTGATGCTACCTGGCTGGCTGTGTTCCTCCAGGTCCACTCTGTGTTGTCTCTGACTCCAGCATTGGCAGTTCTTACTATCTCCCGGGGTGGGGAAGGGGGTGGTGGGGTGCACAATGCCTCCAACAATATGATGCACCCCCATACTGTACTGCAGTAGTTGGTAAACCTGCAATCTTTGATTGAACAGCAAGTGTGTGATTAATTGAACCACAGTTGCCATTTGTGTATCAGGAAAAATGTTTCAACACATTCCAGCACACAAAGTTCAGATGGAATGCCATGAAAGCAAAACAGGTCCAGGTCCTGTTGCTGTCATCTGTTGTGTGTCAAATTTTTAAAAAAGAAACACCATAACAACAAAATGAAAGGACATGCAATGGGAATGTACACTATGGAGCCTGAAGGCAAGAAATATAACAATACAGCACAACAGTCAGCTTTGTGTGCCTTTTTTAAAAAAAACAGAAATGAAAATAGTGCAAATTTGATTAAGCACAAACCAGACTATCTGCCGCACTAAATTCTGAAATGATCCCACCTGATGTGAATTCAGAAGCATTTGAGGTCTCAGAGAACTAAATGACACCTGATCTTTCATGAAACAAATGCACCTTCGGGGAGGTAGAACAATACAACCTACTGCATTTAATTATGTTGTTGTGCAATCTTAGTGGGAATTGATACAACACTTCTCAGCAAACAAGTTCCATCTGGACATCTTAATACAATTCTGGATAAGTATCATAATTGCAAACTTTTCACAACAGCTGTAGTTTGTAAAGGCAGTCCTTACCCCAATCCTCTCAAAGATAGGTGGCTATTTGCTCATGGAATGGCAAGGCAGCTCTGTATTAGTACGGTATTCTGGGCACTTCACTGTAATGAGAGAGAAAAAGAAAATGTATTTTACAAAAAAAATAGAAACCTAGATTACCAGTCACCTCTTGCATAATTTTTAAATTTTATCTGAGAATGTGGTTTGAAGGTCATTTCTAAGTCTCAGTCATGAAGGTACTTCCTGTGAAGCCACAAGGGACAGAGATCATCATCCTTTTGAAGTATTTATCTTTTGTTCTGTTTGTTCAATCACTAGAGGGCTCTGTGGCAATAAGCTGGCAGTGAACAATTTTCAGAAAATGCCTCAGACCACAAAGTACTGAGAACTGATTGTCAAATGCTGCTAAAGGTCCATTTTTTGATAACCAATAACAGATCAAACTTTCCAATTTCAATGCTAAAGCTGATATTGCAGAATAAAAATTGAAATAGCATATTACCCAATTACAACCATTTCAGTTGAAAGGACATACACATTTCCTTTGTTTAGCAGGTTAAGAAATCATATGTTTGCTGGGAAACATTGATGCACAATGTTATGGTACAAATGGATTGGCTAATCCTCTAATCTCAGCTGTTGTGGTAACTGTCACCAAGCATATTTACTGTTTAATGGCAATGTCACAGTACAAACACTGAATTAGTCATTTACAATTTCAAATGGAAAATTGTTGATCAGAGAAAGCTGTATCATTTGGGGAATATTGTTGTCTTTTTTCTCACCTTGAACTCATACTGAAGTTAATTTAGGTTGAAACTCACCACTGCTTTCTACATCTCACCCGACAATATGTGTTTGTTTGTTAATAAGACATTTGCCATCCTAGCGGATGTTTGTGTCAACAGCATGGTATTGATTGAAACAAGACTGACAATTGATGAAACCTTACTGCCGAATGAAACCTCCCCCACCTTCTACACTTTTCCACTCCTGTTAACGTAAAGTTGTGTCTATTGTCACCAAGTCACATCTTGCTGTGTCTTCTTACTCCTTTGACACTATCTCATTATGTTCCACTCCCTGATAACAAGGTGTGGAGCTGGATGAACACAGCAGGCCAAGCAGCATCAGAGGAGCAGGAAGGAAATTGAACTTTTATTTTCTGAACAAGGGTCTAGGCCCAAAACGTCAGCCTTCCTGCTCCTCTGGTGCTGCTTGGCCTGCTGTGCTCATCCAGCTCCACACCTTGTTATCTCAGATTCTGCAGCATCTGCAGTTCCTACTATCTCTGAAACATATTCCTCTCCTTTCTCTTCTTAATTAGACCTCTGAACTTTCTTGCTCACCCAAGAACTATGAAAATGTTCTCATCAAATAACTTAATTTCTTTCCTTTTGCACCAAGCAGGTTCTTTTCCCCAGTTAACTTTACCTCTAATTAAATTCTTCATACTCTCTTACCCCTGAGTTCATTGCCTTCTAATAATTGGTTAGCAAACCTGATGCAGAACCAGAGCACTTTCATCGCTTCAGTCCTACACATAAGAAACTTGGCAGGTCCTCGAACGCTACCAAGCTGAAAATCATGTATCAACTCTCACCTGGTCAGCCAAATACTGCATCTCCCCATAGACTCTCACACTCTCCATGTTAACTCTTGCTACCCACCCACCACCATGGTCTCTTATGTCCCCCATGATAATTTAAAACCGATTCATTCCAACCCACACTCTAGCCTTACATTATTCAGAAGGAATTCACCATTATCTACAATGGGCAAAACTCAGGAGCCTGTTGAGATGAGAAAAAAGGTCTAAATATCTATTGCAGCCATTTCTTTAACAAAAACAAGCACTCTTATTCAAGACCTGAGGCCTTTCCAAAACATTTATAGACATCTCAAGTACTTAGTTATTTATAAAAACAAACATACTATATTCATATATAGCTTGGGGACCGCTTTGCAGAACACCTCCGCTCGGTTCGCAACAAACAACTGCACCTCCCAGTCGCAAACCAATTCCACTCCCCCTCCCATTCTTTAGATGAAATGTCCATCATTGGCCTCCTGCAGTGCCACAATGATGCCACCCGAAGGTTGCAGGAACAGCAACTCATATTCCGCTTGGGAACCCTGCAGCCCAATGGTATCAATGTGGACTTCACCAGCTTCAAAATCTCCCCTTCCCCCACCGCATCCCAAAACCAGCCCAGTTCGTCCCCTCCCCCCACTGCACCACACAACCAGCCCAGCTCTTCCCCTCCACCCACTGCATCCCAAAACCAGCCCAGCCTGTCTCTGCCTCCCTAACCTGTTCTTCCTCTCACCCATCCCTTCCTCCCACCCAAGCCGCACCTCCATCTCCTACCTACTAACCTCATCCCACCTCCTTGACCTGTCCGTCTTCCCTGGACTGACCTATCCCCTCCCTACCTCCCCACCTATACTCTCCTCTCCACCTATCTTCTTTTCTCTCCATCTTCGGTCCGCCTCCCCCTCTCTCCCTATTTATTCCAGAACCCTCACCCCATCTCCCTCTCTGATGAAGGGTCTAGGCCCGAAACATCAGCTTTTGTGCTCCTGAGATGCTGCTTGGCCTGCTGTGTTCATCCAGCCTCACATTTCATTATACTATATTCATAACCTCATATCAAAGACAAATAATAACCTCAGACCTATCAAACTGTGAACTTAGCATCTTCTGAGAAAATGAAAGGCTGCAGGAAACAGCCAAGTGTTAATAGTGAGATAACAATTGCCCTTGGAATAATGTAAACAAGCTTTATACTGGAATTGCTGAAATAGATTCTTGCTACCCGTCAATGACATTGACAGGCTATTGCCTTTTACTTTTTTAAAAAGGCCTAGAGATTTAAATAACTCCATGTCATGATAGTTCCACAGACCTTATCTGCTGGTCAACAGCATTTACAAATTCTTTATCAATTCCTAACAAAGTCATTGAGTTAAGGGCCTTCTTTCAGTGAAATTGGAGTCTGTTCAAACACAGCACAACTTCAAATGACCTTTTAGGATCCAAGGATCTTAACCTATGTGAATTACAACTCATCCCTTTTCCCCTTCCCACAAAAGTAGCACATTGGAAATGGGGGCAGGACTTCTTGTTTGGTGTCCTAACCACTACTTTAGAAGTTCTGTGGCATCTTTTTGACTGTGCAAAAATTCTACCTGAAGTCCCACAAACAGAAAAATGATCGTGGCTTGATAATCTGTGCTATGTTATTTGAGGAGCTAGTGTTGAAAAGAATCACATGAATAATGCCCCACTCTTCTTTGAAACAAGACTGTGAAACTTTTCTGTCCATTCAGGAGGTTGGAAATGGCTTGATTAGGCCATGGACCATAAATTTAAAGTATACCTCCGACTGTTCCGAGATGTTAGCTTTCATTTTGAGCTCAGGTCCTGAGTCAGCAACCTTCTGTGTCGAGTGCTATCAACTGAGCTCAGCCGACGTATAAAACATTTCTGGGTTCTGCTCATCTGTCACAACTGTTTAACATTCCAGGCTTACTTCAGAATGCCAACACAAAGTAAAACAAAACAGGAGACATCTTCTGTAAACTCAGCTCTACCTTCTCCATCCTCACCTCCAACAAGTGGATCGAGCTCATGGACTTTCTATCAGTTCGATTTATACCATTTCAGACCTGGCTTTGCCACAGTTGTCCCTTCTCCTGGTGCCGCAGGCCAGATTTGCTGTGAAGGACCCCAATGATGAAATTTCGTTGTTTTTGGTCTTTACTTTTCTGATCTCCTTTCATGCCGCCTCTTGAGCTTCTCATCCATGAGACATAAAACCTGTTCTCTTCACCTTATTTCCAGCTTTCTACCTAACTTTCCTTCCGGGCTCCCATGTTAGCTGTTATTGTTCATGGTTACCTCTTTTCAGGTGCCAACCCCCTCCTCAATAAGCCAATCTTGAACCCGACATCTTTGCAATTGTTATACAACCTATGTTTGCTTTCCAAATTCTTGCATTCTGCTGTCATCACCAAATCTTCCCCTGACTAATGCAGAGCTCAAGTTTTGGATCGGTCCATTCCAGATTCCGCACATCTGTCCAACAACACCCCTTTCCTGCATTGTAGGCCACAACAGCTCTTATCCTTGCCATACAATGTCAATATGTGCCTGCGACAAAACTAAATTGTCATAATTCATCCTTCACGATTTATCTGCATCTTTTGATAAAGCAGACCATGACACTGTTCTCCAATGACACTTCGGCATCAACCATCAAGTGGGATTACACTCATCCCAGTTCTATTACCTATTCAAGCATGGGTCCAAGTAAAATCAGTTTCACTGGGTGTTCTTCCCAGTCCCATCTACCTACCATGTTGCCCAGGAAACAAATCCTTGTTTTCTCATCTATTTGCACAACATATTTTGTTTTGGTGACATCGACCAAAAAATTACTAGATGTTTTCACATTGATACTGATGACTTTCAGCTCCAACCTACCATCAACTCTTCTGATCCCATGGCTGTTTCTAAATGATCAGACTGTTTATCAAACACCCTGTAGGGTGTAGATACATACATTCCATTGTCTACTTCAACATTGGCACGGCTGAAAGTATTGTCTTTGATTCTTGACGTAAATGCCTTTTTCTAGTCATGTACTCAATCCCTTTCCCTGGAAATTAACTTGGCTGAATTGGACTGTTTACAATCTTGGCATCATATTTGATCCTGAATTGAGTGTCCAACCACATACTCGTACCAATATCAAGTCTGCAAAAGCCTACTTTTGTAATATCTCCTTAGTTCTGTCCCTCCTGAAGCTCATCTGCTGCTGAAATCTTCATCTTTGCGAAGTCTTACTTGACAGGCCTTGCACATTCTACCCTCTGTGAAGTCAAGTAATCAAAAACCCTGCTGCCGCATTATTAAACACAACAAACTCCACTAGCTAATCACTCTGACACTTGCGGACCTGTATTGCCTACTGGTGAAGCAAAATCTCTATTCTAAGGCACCCAACTTATTTTCAAAACTTTCCGTGACCTTACCACTCATTATGTCTGGTATTTGCAATCCTCAATTCCAAGGGATCCCTAATTTTCATTACCGCCTTGTTGCCAAATGTTCTTTCAAAATGTCAAAGACCCAAACTGTGGAATTTCCTGATTAAACATCTAGGCCTTTTTTGAAGAGACGACAAAATCAGTACTCAACATCATAATTTTTGGTCAAGATTTTGGTCAGGTAGCTTATTAACTTGTGGCTCAGTATGAGATTTTGCATTGTGTGATACAAGCACACAAATCAGTAGCAGGAGTTGGCAACGTGGCTACTCCATCCAATATGATCATCGTTGATCGGATTGTCACCTCAAATTCACATTCCTGTCTACACCTGATAAACTTTCAACTCATGCTTGATAATCAATCTAGCTCTGCCTTTAAAATGTTTAAGAACTTTGCTTTTACTAACTTTTTAGGAGGGAAGTTTCAAAGACATAACAGTATCACTGAAAGAGAAAAGAAAAATTGTCTTATCTCTGTTTTAAATGAGCAACCTCTGACTGTTAAACAGTGACCGCGAGTTTTATACTGACACATATGAGGAATGGTCCTCTTTACAACTACCCTGTCAAGAGCACTCACAATTTTATTTCAATTAAGTTACATCTTTGTCGTCTCTTCAATGGATGCAAACCTTGCCATTCAACCTTTCTTCATAAGGCAATGCGTTCATTCTAGGGACTATTTTGCTGAATTTTCTCTGAACTGCCAACAGTGTTTTTATGCCAACCCTTAAAAAAAAGTGACCTATATTGTCCACGATACTTCAGATGTAGTTTCACCAGTACCCTGTGTAAGCGAAGCATAACCTTCTCAATTTTTGTGTTAAATTCCTCAAATAGCTTTCCTTTTTATTTACTATCCCTGCATATTAACCTTAGTGATTCATGCATGAAGATACTCAGATCCTTTTACATTTTACAGCTCTTGTCTCTCAAAGTTTAGATAACATACTTCATTTTTATTCTTGTTGCCAGAATGGGCAACTTTGCATTTCCCGATGTTATACTACATTTCTCAAATCTTTGCCCACTCATCTACATCTATGAGTAATTTTTTATGACCTGTGCCTGTGAAGTGTTTTTGGACAATTTACCATAAACGTGCAACATAAACACAAGTTAATGTTGAATTAATTTGAAATAGATTTTTAGTACCTATCAAACCACACTTTAGTATTGACACCTCAGTCTGTACTAACAATTCAAAATTAAAAGCCAAAGTGTAATATTTTGTATGCAAATCTATGGGAAAATAAATTTCCTCTAATTTTGAAAAGTGAATAAGAAAAGATCATAGGTACAGGAATAGACTACTCATCCCCTCCAAACTATTATGCACTTAAATGATTAACAGCCCAATTATGTCTCATAAATTCATTCAAAACCCTAATCTCATCTTTCACATTTTTGATAAAGAACAATTTGCAATCAATTCAGTTCATCATATTATCCTCAATTTTGGATGCTGACAGTCAGTATTGCCCCAGTACAGTGTTGTTAGCACTTTGTCAAAATAGAATACTCCTTGTTGCTCTTCAAATCTTGTCCCTTAAAATCTCACAACACCTTTGTGTGGAAAAAAGTATGGGTTGGATGCAAACTGGTAATCACCACCTGGTGGCAGGCTGATAAGAAATTGATTAACGTTTATAGTGGTGCAGGTTATTTTTTCAGTTCTTCCACCATCTCAGCAATCTAGCGAAATAAGATGTTTTACAAGACAATATGCTAATTATTTTAATTTCTAAAAATATAAAGAATTTCTTCAATTGTCCCCCTTGTCCAACCTAACCCATGAAAGAATTCTTTGGAATTCTTATTAATTTAATCAGTAAATTCAAAAATTGACAATATTTTCAGATTAAAGATTTTTCCATTCCGTGTTTCTTATCTGTTTTGAATGGATTTAGGAATAACAATGGCTACATAAAGTCATAGCTGAGCGTAACTTAAAGATAATATATTATACAAATCAGAAGCTCCTTGAATCACACATTTATGTGATTGGCCTTGCTGTGTATATAAATAGAGCCAGAATGAATAATGATGAACAAAAGTATACCTTGTCAGTCTGTTATATAACAGGTTGTAATGTCTGATAGAAGTTGAACTGTTGAGCTCAAGAGGGGCATTAAAAAGGTTACCTGCTATGATCTTCCAGTAATTACAAAATTTAATTTTATGTGTTTCATCCCTGATTTTCATTAATTATTGCATTCATGTAAAACAACTGTCAGATGAATCAGGAATGGCATCTTTGGCTCAAGACAGAAGTCTTTGTGTTCAGCTCCCAATTCAGGGCTGACTTATTCTATTGTAGAACTGAGCATATTTTCCAACAATTATTTGCAGATTAGTTATGGGCCTTGATCAATTAAGGGTGACATTACTACTATATTCTTCATGGAATTCAATTCCTACAGTGTGGAAACAGACACTTTGGCCCAACAACTCCACACTGATCCTCGGAGCATAGCATCCAGACCCATCCCCGCATAATACACATGATCTATACATCCCTGAACACTAGGGCAATTTAACATGTCCGATCCACCTAACCAGCACTTCTTTGGACTGTGGGAGAAAACTGGAGTACCTGGAGGATACCCACGCAGACATGGGGAAAATGTGCAAACTCCACACCAACAGTTGCCTGAGACTGGAATCAAACTCAGGGCCCTGGTGCTGTGAGGCAGCAGTGCTAACCACAATACCACCGTGCCATCCCTGTTACACTGTGGTCATTCCGGTTTCACGCAATGATGTGCTTTGTGGCCGAATGCAATCTTGATGAAGTTGAGCATTTGGCTCCAGGCAAACGTGCTCAATGCTCAAAGAAACCCAACTTTTATGGCTTGTCATGCAGGTACTTTGACAGGAAACAATAGTGTTGCAGAAGGAGACCCACCGTTCGACGTGGCCGGGTTCGCTGTGAGGATCTGCCATCACAGAGAAGATGTAAGATAAAACTGCAGCAGGTGCCTGAAACTCCATCCTGCACCTCACCAATGTTGCCTCTGCCAATGTTACAGCCAATAAGGAGTCCCCACGCTCATCCTGCCATGAGATGCCTCCTCAATGCTGCTGCCAATGTCCTGTTCCAGGCTCACCAGCCATCTCCATTTGTACATAAACCATGAACAAGCCCTATCATTCTAACCATTAGGTCAAAATCTAAATGTATTCAATATAAATGTAAGAATATATACTCCCCACTAATGCCCTGAAATATCACAAAGAAAACAGCTAATAGTCACCATTATGTCAGGAAATATGACAACGTATTTACTGACCTCATTTAAGGAATAAGCAGTTACTTATCTGTTTGAAAAGGATTCTCAGCAACTCAAGCCTTTTATATAATCCTTGCACTCCAGCAGTATTTATATTTGGTCTCAGACCTGCAGTTAGAGCTACGACTTTGCCTGTTTTACTCTCAGACAGTGCCCTTTTCTTTGCATTGATTTCTGCCTATTCCACCCTTTAAGACAGTTTCCAGATTTCCACCACCCTCTAGATGAAAAAGTTTTATCTGACATCTTCTCTAATTCTTCTGTCCCTTACCTTAAATCTATGCCCCTGCTTATTGATCCCACCATCAAGAGGAAATGTTTCTTCCTGTCTCCCCTACTGATGTCTCTTATAATTTTACACATCTCAAACATGTCCCATCTCAATCTCTTCTGCTCTAAGAAAAGCAACCACACTCTGATCTTGTTTACCAATGCCCACAACTTCTATACATCTCATTGTGATGGTCCATCTTGTGACAATAGACATACTTCCATCCTCGTCCTTTGTTTTTCCGCCTGGGACCAGATCCTTGGGCCTTCTAAACTCTTTCTGTGTCTCTCTGGCTACATGTCTTTCTTTCACATTCCCAACTTCTCTCCTCAAGTTTACAGGGATGACACAAAAAAGCAAGGCGTCAAATTCATAAACTCTTCCCATTGGTTTCGTTATTGTAAGCAATGTCTATTTTTATTCGGCCACCTCATGTGCTTAGCTTTTTTCTAAAAGAAATTATAAATGCCTCAGCATCCCTTTTGACATGTTTTGGGAAGCTTGCACAAGACTAAATAGTTCCCGATGGGTCTTTGATTAAAATCAGATCGTTCTTCTTCAGGATGTTCCCGACAGTCAGCGACCTCTTTTTTAAAATGTGCTGCCTTTTAAGTTTATATATTCTTTTTCTTGCTTTTTCTCATGATTTTTCTTCATTTCTTTCTCCTCCCTCTAATGTGCTGTAACACTGTTTTTCCTTCAAATTCAAGTTTATTTCCATTTCCTTTTTCTATTTCAAGCTGCTTCCATTACTCATCGAATTCTTATTAATTCAATTGACTCAAAATTTGATTTACACTGTTGTTCATCCCATTTCAAATGCAGTGCTGTTTCCTCAGTTACATCCACCTTCCTAACCTCTACTTCCAACGCTAACCTTAAGTTCTAAGACAATTTAATTCCACGTTTTTTTTGGCAAATCATGAAGGAATGAATTTACCACCACCAAAAAGGTTGTAGCGACTGATCAACACTTTTGAGACGCAATAATGTACAAAAAACCTGATTTTAATAAAGTATAAACATTTCCTATTATCTTACCCCAATTATTAGTGCTCCAATCCAACAATGTCATCATTGAACATCCCACTGTGGGGCTCCACTTTTGTATAGTGACTGAAACTGGAGCTCCATGCCATTGGTCACAGAGTTATAAAAAAAGTTCCCAGTTACCAAGATGACCTTTGAATGGCTTATCTATGTCAAGCTTTAAACAAATGATCTGTCAACAAGATTCCTTGATAAACACAAGTACAAGTTTATCAGCAAAGATTAAAAACTAGAATTAGAATTAGGTTTATTGCCACATGTACTCAGGTGAATGTTGTGAAAAGTTAACAAAGTCACTACTAATGGCACCATCTTAGGCACAAAGGTACCAAAATGCAGGATCATAGGGATAAGTCAGAAAAAGAAAGAAAAAAAAATAAAAAGTTCGACATTACAGTCCTTCAATTACAGTCCACCTTAGGTGCAAGGTACCTAGAAACAAAACCTTAGGATTAAATTAGAAAAAAAGTTCAGCATTGTAGTCCTTCAGCACTAGTCCTCACCTCCAGACCACACCAGGATCTCACCTCCACAATCCATCGAGTCCCTGCTGTGGGCCCCGCTCATTGAAGATATTTTCACCATGCTGTGGCAGTCATCGCCAATATTTCCTTACAGTTGATTTAGGCTGGTTCCTTTTTTTTATCTGATTGAAAGTGTCTTTTGTCCTTGTGCAATACATTCATTTTGGATGACTTCTTCCTCCTTTTACACAGTTAAACCATGTAAATGAGGCTTATTTGTGGGTCAGTGAGTTATTCTATGAGCTACTGAGCCAAACAGAAACCTAGTTACAGTATTTGGCTGCCACAAACCAACAACCTGTCAGATACAAACTGAAATGAGCCATCAACACCATCAAAAACCAAGTACTGTAAGTCAGGCACCACTATGAGCAAGAATGGGTGCAATTCCTGTTTCTTTGTTATGAATAATGGGGTCAATGGGATCAGCAAAAAACCAGTGTGAGAAGAAAGATACAATCATTGGTAATCATACACAGTCAGTAACATTGAAGTGCAAATGCTTCACCGTCTAAAGCACAATGAATATGTGCAAATCACAGGCTGTCGCTTTAGGAAAAGAGAAAAAAGTAAACCTCTCAAAGCCTCTTGGCTTTCTGAAAAATAACACTTTGACTAATAGGTTATTCCTGAAGGCTAAAAGATAAATGTTGAATGTTGCAGAGTCTACTACTCCGGTGCTCTGACACATGTACACAAATAGCTCAGATATGGCTGGTTTTGAAGTATTGAGACACAACTTGTTCAGGGAGTGTAATATTGAGATGGTCTTTTCATCATTCTTTCAAAAAAAAACAGGTAGTTTTCACCCTGAACTGATGTGGTGGATTCTCCTTTTAGAAGAAGGACAAATCAGCTGGCCAGCTTGCTTGTCGGAAACTTTCCTCCATTTAATTTGTCTGTACTAGATTTATCTCCAACTGAACCAAATGAAGCAAGAACTCTGCAAACTGCTTTCTGTTAAAAACACTCCAGCAAGATCGATGGCAAAACAAGCAGTTAGCGAGTCCCAAGATTTCTTGGAGGCCTTGATAAAAATTCTCCATTCTCCACGGGGAACTTTTAATGATCTCTTTTAAAGAAACCTTAAAACTTGAAATGAATTCAATTTTCCGCATCTTTCAAAACTTAAGGCCCCAAAACAATATTAAGTGTCTTTCATAAATTGATTTACATTTTACAATTGAAGTTAAATTGAAAACTCCAGGTTTTACACTGACATGACACGTGTGTCAACAAAATAAAGAATGATTCTTCCATGGTCAGAGGAGCTGTTTATCACATGAGAAATGGGAATCATTCTACAATTTTCCCAAGAAGTTTCAAATGACACAACTAACACACTATTTGAAATGAGAAGAGCTCCCTCAAAGCAACAGGCCCAAAAAGAGTGAGGTTTTCATGAGTAAAAACATTTCCAGCCCTTGAATTAAGCTATATGAATGTCAGATCTGCTGCTGCAGACTCAGGTTTAAAAATATTTCAAATTATCCTTTCAACTTCCTCAGATCATTTAGCACTTACAGTAGTGACATCTTAATACTGTAGGAGAAAAGTACTCTTGTCCCTTTGCTCAAAACATTAAATGTTTACTGAACTGATGGAGTGTTTCCAGACAGGCAGCGTCTGATTTGCTATTGACAGTGTAATACTGGTTTTGTTACCAATCTTTCATTCTCAAAAGTAATCAGTTTCAGGTGAGTGGGCTGGAATAACTGAAATTTTTCTGGATTTTTTTTGTGGATGGTTGCCAGTTGTCAGTTTGATATGCTTAAAGTTTTTGATAATTATGGCACTGAGTCTGTCAACCTGATGTAGAAGACATTTGAGCACCATAGCAGAAAAATGTGTTGGGTCAAATCTTCAAATAATGGTGTACTTAGTGATGAATGCCCTAAGTTACATCACATGCACTCAGATCTTCCAGTGGCAAATTGCCAAGAAATGTTGCTGTAACATAGAATTAAACACAACACAGCAAGAAAAATTGTTAATTCAAAACTTGAATCAATAAAATGATTTTTTGCTCTTTTCCACAAAGTGACTTAATTTCTCTTTGTATGGGTTTAACTTAAACAATATTTTACGAGAAAAAGTATATTGAAGCCGAACTAAAATTCACAGATTTAGATAGGGCAAAATAATGCAGGCCAAACATCAACTAAAACAATTTGCTTTAGAGTACAGTTTTCATAAAAAAAAACTTTCATTTTTACAATTAGTGGAAAAAACATAAAACTTAAGCTTAAATTTGCATTTCATCAATTTAGTTTTATTTTTATTGAATGACTGTACAAATCATTTCAGCTTTCAGGTCTTTTGAAATCCTATCTTAACTAGGTAGCAAGTTTATGTGGAAACTAAAAGTTCACAGAAGTAACTTTGATTTGAATGCCAGAAGGGTTGAAAATGCACTCCAGTTCACGAAATGTACTCTCATTACTCACTCGTGATTTATGATGATTTATTTTTGTTCTGAACAACACAATCTCTTTCCACGAACTTTAGCTATTTACCTGACATTTTTCTTTGAATTAAAATTTGAGGGTAAACTCGAATTGAAGCAAGATAGTCAACCCAAAAGTCTCAGGCCCGGACTGTTCCATATATCATTCATCCAAAAGTTGAGGGAGACTTAATGAGGCTGGTGGATACTGACATACTTAAACCAGTTTTTGGACAACTCTGACTGTAAGGTTTTAAAGCAGATCAGAATAACCTGGAACTGTGGTGACTTCAAAGTTATCGTTAATTCCCCCAGTGACATTTTGACTTAAAAATCCACAGCTCTTGAATGAAGGTTCATTCAATGGCCTGGCAGCTGGGTAAAAATTCACAAAGTTGGAACTTTCACAGGCTTTTCCACAAATAGAAATGGCTGCTGAATACCAGCTCCTAATGACAGTGATGATAGTTAGGTCTAATTCACTATAAAAGCCTCACTTTTGTGATCATGTCAGCCCCAAGCTTATTTCAGAGGTCTATGGACCAAATCTGCCAATACAGATGTTATGTTTAAGGTTATGTAAAAACTGCAATTGTTGTTTAAAGAAAAATTTGAAAGTGAGGGTGGAATAGTTTATATCTACAGTTGATATATATCAAATTGAGACAATGACCTTTGAGAGGAGAGTCATGTGAGCACTGCTGACTCATCAGCCAGGTTGCAGGCTCGATTTGAACTTCTGCAAAGTGTCCAGCTGGAATAGAATAATCAATTCTTGTCACTCACAATTTTTACAAAAAAAAAGTACAGTGAAAAGTATTTAAGTCACCATATCACAGCACCTATATTAACAGAAGAAGGCATAGATAAGAAAACATCTTAAAAAAATTAAGGCCAGGTATATCTTAGTTCAATGCCCTGCTCTTGGGTTCAGGAAAAGACAGTCAGTCCTGCTGCTGGAAGCAAACCATCCATGCTGGGCCACTGGAATCGTGGGTGGCAAAAATCCACAGAAGCTGCCCCAAGGGCCAATCTCATTGTCGATCTCAGGAAGGAAGATGTTGCAAAAGTTGCCCTATGGATTCCTGGACCTCTGAAAGCTGTGCCAAAATCAGCTTAATGTTGAAGCTACCACTGGCTATGCAATGAAAGCCTCTCTTCTGGGTTACAGCAAACATCAAGTTCATATCTTCTTTTGTTCTTCCTGGGGCCTAGTAACTGCCCAATACAAACCTGCTAAACCTTACTTTATCATGCCCAGGATGCTTTATCATGGAAAACATAAATATAAATACAAGATAATTCCCCATCAATACATAAGGAACTTGAAGAAAATTCATCAGGTTTTTGTTTTGATGCTATTAATTGAAGTCCACTATCCACAAATGTTTGAGAAAGTATTTTGATCTTCAGAATATTGTGGATTTTAGTGGTATTTATTGTTAATTGATTAAGTAAGACCATAAGACCATAAGACATAGGAGTGGAAGTAAGGCCATTCGGCCCATCAAGTCCACCCTGCCATTTAAATCATGGCTGATAGGCATTTCAACTCCACTTCCCTGCACTCCCCCCATAGCCCTTGATACCTTTTGAGATCAAGAATTTGTCGATCTCTGCCTTGAAGGCATCCAACGTCCCGGCCTCCACTGCACTCCGCGGCAATGAATTCCACAAGCCCACCACTCTCTGGCTGAAGAAATGTCATGTCATTTCAGTTTTAAATTTACCCCGTCTAATTCTAAGGCTGTGCCCACGGGTCCTAGTCTCCCTGCCTAATGGAAACAACTTCCTAGCATCCACCCCTTCTAAACCATACAGCACTCTTGTGATAAGGAACGTCTCTTTCAACTATGTTAGATAATGCCAGTGCACATGCAGAACGACAACTCGAAAGTACCTCATTAAGTTCACATCAAAAATCTTCTCAATTATCATATTTCATCAGCAGTGAAATCCCCATTTTAAGCCAAGTACAAGGTTACTGTGCTTTTCTATTTACATGCAAAAACAAATTGCCTCCTGGAGCCAAACTTGTAGTGTTGAACTCACTTAGCACCAGTTGTCTTATGGAACCTTGCCCAAAATCCACCTCAGCCTCAAAACCACTTCTGAATTAATCAGTTGTGGAGTTCACAGCCAAGCAAAAAATTAACCTCACCTGACAACCATACAAACACATTTCCAACTGTTATCAATAAATAATTTATGCAGCTGAAATACTGATGCAACTTTACATGCCTAAAATGTATGTTCACAGGGCAATTGCTTCAAACATTTTGCACGAGCTGGGATTGCTAACTGAGCACAGACTTAGAATTAAACATACAAATTTTTGGCATTTGCCGCACATCTTGATAAATAACTGACTTTGCTGAGCAATTCCTAATTGTCAATGAACAGAATAAAATTAATTTTTGAATAGAATATGAATACACATATTTCATTCTCTACCAGGATTCATTATTCTCTAACCGACATTTGTGGACATGTCATTTCTGTTTGCAACAGACGTTTATATTATTTTGGGAGGTCAGTCAGCTGGATAATGCAAGTGTGGTGCAGGATAAGGTCAAGAGTTGTGTTCAATCTCTGTAGTAACTCTGGTAGCTCATGGGTGGGGGCTACATCCTCACATTGTTCTTTCTTGTAATTATGCTCAAGCAACCATATGACCAGCTGTCTTTCTCTAAAAATGAGCGATGCCATTTTGGACAATGGCCCCATAAAATTATATTACTTTGGAAACACAGCACATCACCTGTTTTGTTTTAACAATGCAATGTTGATAGAAAACTCAAAATGTAAAGACGAAGGTAAATTGTTTTCACAGAAAAAAGTAATCCAGTCTATTGAAAGGCAAGAAAGTTCATTACCTTACCCTGGGAACTGAATATTAATGTCAAGAAATTGCCATTTTTTTTAAAATAAACACCCACTGTGGGCAATATGCACCTTTTAAAAAATGAAAGGGCTTCTGTTGGCAATCAAGAGTCGATAGGTTGTGGAAATCAAAATAAACTTCAGTCTGTTGAGTATGAAACATAACAGATTTTGTATCAAAGAGATTGTTGGTCTTTTTCAAATGCAGCAAGTTACCTAATCTAATGCAGCTCTCAATACAAGTGAGCTGTCTACTCTTTCCATGAGTGAAAGAATGTCAATAATACAACTTCATCTGCACATGGGTCAATATATATTTATACTGTGGTCATTACTTTGTACAAGTTGAAGAATATTTTCTATTTCATTGTAGTGACATGTGCCAGAGATAGGGAATCAAAAATATTGATTATGAAATAACTGTCAATAAAAGGGTTAAAAAGGTAAAAATATTTATAGCATTTGATATTATAGTCTTTGAAAGTTTGACATTGAAAGTTTTGCGTGATTCATTTTTTTGAAGAAACACTTCACATTACAGTAGTCGACCTTGGAAAACAATTGGTTCCCATTCCTAACTGAATTTTGGGCACAAAATGGAAATTGATACGGGCTAATTTGCATGTCAAGTTTCTTAAACTCAATCTCAGCAGAATCCTCTGAGTTCACATGATGCAAAATTGCTGGAGGAATTAGGTCCCTGGACATGTCAATCATTATGTTGGTAATTCAAAGTCAGCATCATCTGGGGATGTGAATTCATGTTTATCTTCGAGCAGGTACATTCAATACTTGGCAAACTTTGCACGAGATCCTGTAGTAACTCAACTCTTCCCCCAGCAATTTTTTCCTCAAAAATAAACTTTCTTTAATTTAAATTAAGTTCAGGATAACAACTAAACCAATGTCCACTTGTAAATCTGTTCACTTAGGGTTGTTTTTCACGTTTGCCCTGATGCCTTTCTGATTAGGAGACAATGGCAGTATTCCGATTGACTCAAGGTTTTCAGGCGGTTAACAAGCCAATTGGTCAACTGATGTTCCTTGAGGGAACGGATAACAAAGGCTGTGGGGAGAGTACGCTTGCTGGAAGTGGACTTCAATTGTCACTTTCTTTCCTCAATCCATGCATAATCCAAATCAAATTGCTGCGCCTCATTCCATTAACTGTCATCGAGAAACATGGCCTGTGACACAGTAATGGACATTTCTAAATAGTTATGGTATATGTTGAACTAGCATTGCCATTTTGTTGCACATCAAAATTGTTTTGCCTTTCCTTTTTCCATAAGTTATGAGAGGATACAAATTTGTCACTGTTTCCATGTTACGATGTGCCTTAGCAATGCACACCAGACTGTGAACAATCACATTCAGGTGCAGTGCTTGAAAGTTTTTCCTGTTTACGACAGCACGGACAAATTTCCTTAAAACTGATCAGATTTGATGGTTTTATTTATCGAGGTAACTACAATGAATTGAAAAATGTTACGTGCAATGATATTTCATATAAATGAAATCATGAGTTTACTAAAATAAGCAACATTTCGGTTTTGAATGACACATCTGGATATGATAGCCCACAACCATAACCAATGGAACAGTTGCCTTTTGTTACAATCCAAAAATCACATTATCGTTGAAGAATGCATCGGACAACAATACTAGGGGCGAAGTGTTGCTTTAAGAATAATTGAACTTTCACTCATCAACATATTACTTTTAATCATCTTGACAAGCACAAACCAGAAATAGCATAATTTGAAACACTGAAAAGCTTTTCTAGAAAAAAAGCCATTTGAAAATGATCTAATCCTATTCTACATAATACCTTTTTAAACCACCATATCAAGATCCACATGACTGAAATACATTGCATTATTTCACCAAAGTAACCAAATTTGAGAGGTGATACAACCTCTTTCGCTTTCTACTTAAGTGCAATCTGGCATACATCTGAATGCAGGTTATGCACCCTCTCCAACAGGCATCTCCAGATAGCCACTAGGGTCAACTTACACAAGGACATGGAGGCTCACTGTTAAGTTATCACTGCCACCCGCAATCAGATCAAATAGCTTACTGCAAACAAAAATAAATAAACTCAAAAATTTCAGCTTGTAATGGGTGTGGAATGGTGCCTATTGAATAATCCTGGGATCTTCTACAGTTTGTATATTTTGCGAATTAACGTTTTGCGCTCTTTAAACCAATTTGCAGAGACAAGTTTGGTCTCCAACAGAATGCTTGAAGCATTTTTGCAACAAACTGTTTATACAAATGAATAGGCTGTAAGAATGTTCATACTGTGGTAATCATGCTCTGTTACCTGCAACACGTGACGTCAAAACTATAGGCACAGATTATTGATTTGGGTGAGGCAGCCTTTTTGACCAAAAACAGAAATAAATAACAAGGGAAATGTATGCACATATTACACACTCAGGGTTGGGAATTCTGAGGGAATTATGCTTATGGGAGGCAATTGTACTAAATAGGCCAACATTTAAAGGGGTTATGTTCAATAATGGTGAGTCTTTAATCATGTTAACATTCCATTTTGTAACAATGGTACCCACTAAGGGACAGCAGGTTCATTAGTGACATACATTTTAAACTACTCATGTCAGCATTACAAACTCAGGGACAAAGCACTGATTTGGATTACAGTCACTGATGTAAACTCTACCTTTATTACCTCATGAACTTCAGTTTTATGACCAAGAAATTATGTGGACTTTGCTTGAAATGCAATCTTTGGGACTGCAGGTACGGCAGAATAGCTTGAATTAATAAAGGGAACTTACGAGGAAGGTGTGTGTGGACATGCTGAAAGAACCTCATTCGGTGTGCAAGTGTCAATTGCATGGACACAGCTAAGCCGACTTGGACCAGTGATCTATAATGTGCCATCAGAACCAATCAGCAGGTAGAAAAGAACTGCGCACAATGAAACTGTCATGTTCAAAACTGGAGAAAACAGAACTGACAAAACCATCTACTGTACGGAGAAGAGGAATGACACGATGGGTAACAAGACAAAGAAGAACAGCAGCAATGAGATCCACGAATACCAAGCTCCACATCCAAGGTTTACAAGGAATATAAAGCCTGCAGTGACCTGTAAGCTACTTCCTACTTTGTTACAAGATGGGATGATGCAGCTCCAACAACGCTGAAGAAGCTTGACACTATCCAGGTCAAAGCGGATCACTTAATTTACATCCTATCCACCAGTTTCCATACTCACTGTCTTTACCATAGATGCTAGGGTCAGAAGTCACAACTTTCACAGTATTCCCCTACCTGGCAAAGGAGTAAAACTCCAAAGGCTTGTGACTTCTGACCTTATCCACCCGAATGCAACACTGGCACCTGAACATCATGGGCGCTGGTGGCAGTGGATTGTGTCAGTTTACAGGTGACTGCAGAAAGTTACCATGTTGCCTTCAATATATTCCAAATCCACGCTATATATCTGCAAGAAAGTTAAGGGCAGAAGATGCATGGGGACACCACCACCTGCAAGTTCCCTTCGAAGACTCTCACCATCCTGCCTTGGAACTACATCATTCTCCCGGGGTCAAAAACCTGGAAGGCGTTTCCTCCAAAGCACTGTTGATCTACCGATACTTCAAAGGCTGCAGCACTTCAAGAAGCCGACTCAGCTCTGCCTTCTCATGCACAAATACAGATGTTCATCAGTCCACCAATACCATCATCCCATGGACAAACATGTCAAAAGATCTTACTTTGCCTCAGAATGATTGGGATTGGGCTTCATTCTGTATGCAATTCTTCAGATTTCTGAAGAACCTTGATGCCTATGGAATTATTCTGAGGTTTACTTAGTTTGACAGAATAAACTTGCTGTACTGTATTTCAAGACAAGCTTTCTTGTAAAGTATCTTGAAAGCTATGTTAATTAAGATCTTCTGTTCGAAATATCTCATTGGCTTGTTGACCATAATGTAGATGCTCAGTGATGCTGTGGATATTTTCTGTTTCGATTTACATGGCATCAAAGGATATATTACCGCAAATTTCATTTTTCTTATGCTTCTGAAACATTCATGTCCCATTCAATGCCACACTCACACTATTAGCAAGCAAAGAGGCACTAATTTAACGATATAAGAGCTTGACAGATGAAAAGAACAGAATTGTTTGTGTGTGGTAGTATGTGACATTAATCTCACCTTCCGGCACTTGTCCCATAACCTTGAATGTTATGTCTAAGTAATATTTAAATGTAATAATGTTTTCTGCCTCAGCTGCACATTTCATTGGTAAAGTAGCATTTATCATTCATGTCAAATTGTCATCAAGAAGATACAAAGCTCGAAATACATGGAGGAGGTGGGCTAACTCACCAAGTGCCCCCAAAACACACAGAGAAATTCAAATATGGTGGTGACCAACTGGAGAAAAGTGGCATCCGTAAGTAGAATGGGCAAAATTATTGCGGAGCTGCTTATCCAAATTTAGGCTATTTCTTTCTCACATTTGCTACTGAGAGGCTCATAGCGAGATTATTGCGGTGTTTGCTATGATTGCCGCTGGTGACATCTTCTGGCATCTGTCACCTGTCAGTACATGGCACAGGGTAAGCATTGTTTGAGCTAATTTGTGGCCACCAATCCTCCTTTTTCACAATATCTTTGGGGCCTGTCAAATCAGCAGTGGCAGAAATTAAACCACTAATGAGTCTAAAAAGAAGAGATGTATGTCTTAATTAACAAGATAGATTATTGCTTAATGTCAATAATTACAGTTTACATGACTCATCAGGCATAATTTCTCAGACTATCAGGAACTGTGCAATGTATATTTGCTCCCTATCAAGGCTAATATAGAAGTTCTCTGTCTCCACCCAAAGCCTATGTATGATATCATCTGTTTGGGTGGAATGCAATGCAACATGACCATAAAAACTCCTTCAAAATCATTACCCTACACAACGATCAGCAGAAAACATGGGATAAAGGCAGACTGTAATTGGAGGAACAGTGAGAAAGTGAAAGTGGCATCAGCCAGCAAGTTTGCTGGGCTGGCGGAAATAAGGTCATTGAGGTCTGGAAGTTAATAACTAATTAATACTTTCCTTGTGCGTTTTTGTTTTAACTTTCAAGAGAGGAGCGACGGCCATCAATGATATTGCTGAGTTCTTGCAATTCTGTTTCTGAGAGAGTTCAAGTATCCCACTCATCACCACCAATACAGAATGTAATATCACACACTGGTTGAAACACTGATTAGCGATGGTTCATGAGGTTGTTCTTATGTTTGGAGAGATTTTTTCACACAAAGATGTTCAATAGGCTGGGTCTGTCATCACTGGAATTTAGAACAATGAGGGGCAACTGTGTAGAAACAGATTAGATTTTTCATGGAATTGATGGGATAGATGCGGAAAAGTTATTTCCCCTTTGGAAGAGTCTAAGACCAGAGGCATAATTTCAGAATAAGAGGTCACCTAGTTATGACAGAGGTGAGGAGTATTTTTTTCCCCCCTTTCAATCTTCTTTTCCTTCTGCCAATTTTTTTGTGTTGTCTGGGCTCCCTGGTTATTGAGAATGCACAACTTTCTCCTTTAATTAGTTGTTTAATTGTCAATCATTATTCAGGACTCAATATGGCAAGATTGTAGAATTTAATCCAAAACATTTTGTTGACGGATACAGAATGCTGCAACTACAGATGAGCACATGGACATCATCTTGTGTTGCAGTTTCAAGAAGTTAGCTTTCAGGTATTTTTGGTGCTGCAAAGCTACTCTCAATCTACATTAATCTCACCTTCCAGCACTTGTCCCATAACCTTGAATGTTATGTCTAAGTAATATTTAAATGTGATGATGTTTTCTGCCTCAACTACACTCCCAGGCAGTGTTTTTCAGACTCCCATTACCGTCCAGGTGAAAATATTTGTCTTCAAATTCCCTCTAAATCTCCTGCTTTTCACCTTAAAATTATGCCTCCTTGTCATTGACCCTTCAATTCCTTATAGTCTGAGCTGCACTCCCAATAGAAACAGAGGTAATCACTTGGTTCAATCATAATGATAGAGCAAAGGATGTGCTGCATACTATGGTTAGAGGTTTTGTTGAATGTAATTTTGTTGTTGATGGTCCATATTGCCTCATAAATGCCCAGTGCTGACCTGTTAAATCTATGTAGCACATTGGTGGTACCACAAACCATAACAAAGGGTGCCCTCAAGTGCGAAGACACTTGGTTTCAAAAGGGTTATGTAGTGGCCCAACCAAAACCAATAGATTGAGAAGGATGAGATTTTCTCCTCATTGGGTTTCTTTGTAACACGTCAGACATCCAATCAGGTAGATAAGTCCTTCAGGACTCAACCAACTCAGTCAGTACTATTGATGTCAAGCCTTTCTTAGTGATGGTTATTGAAGCTACAAACATAAAGTACATTGTGTGCACTTAGTATTGCTGCTCCCAATAGTGGAAGAAGTGATGATTCATCAGCTGAGAGAGGGTGGTAAGTGATGATCTATAAAAATAAGAATACTTGTCCATGTTTGACCTGGTACCATCAGGTGTCATGGCACAGTCAGAGTCAATGTTGGCGACTCCTAGAGGCTTTTGCTTTTCACTGTTTATTACTGTGCTACTATGTCTGGTTCATCTGCCCTGTTGGTTCCACAGAACAGACGCAATTGTGGCAATGGAAGAGTCTGGGACATGGCTGTAAAGTATAATTTGGATAGTATGGTATCAAAACATACTTAGACTATTGCAACAGCTCTCCCAGTTTTGATACAAACCTCCCAAATATTAGTGAGGACTTTTCTGGGTCAACTATGCAGGTTGTACCTTTTGTCATTTCCTGCCCTGAGACTGATGGCAGGGTCAATCCAATTTTAATATTATTCAAATTTTTCTGACATGGTTTGATGAAACTGATTGTCCTTTGAAATGGGACAGCATGCCAATTAAGAGTCAACCGCATTGCTGTGGGTGTACACTCACATCAGCCACACAGGACAGTGAAATAACTGCACAGAGGCTGATATTTCATCACCAAAACACCCTTTATTTATTTGTGCACAGGACATGGGCTTTGGGGCTAGCCAGCTTAAAGCTAGCCCCAAGACTGAGGAGACCTTCTGAACCTCCTGTTTGTGCCTGTCCCAGGTTAAAAATCTCAATCAAGGATCTCAGAGTCAATGAGATCCATTTGGACCTGGTTGCAATCACTACATCTCTCCCCCTCCGCCCCCAAGCCCCGTCCTCTCTCCATTGCCTGAGGATGTTGGCCTGTTATTTTTCTCGCAGCTTCTCCTGAGGCATTTTTTGGCCCAGGCCCGGTTCCTCTGACCTGAAGCATCTTGGGAGAGTTTCCTCCTCTGCTGCTGGCAGTAACGGTAGACTGGGCTCTGAGGTTTCCTCAATGCTCAATGGAGGGGGTGAACCCACAGTTTCTGACAGACTTCCTGGCTGTTCTGAGGGGCCAGGTATGTTTTTCCCCTGCCCTATTTGCAAGATAGCAGCTTTCAGGTGATCCATGTTTATTCAAGGCTGCCTCACCTACCCGAACTTTGTAATCCATGGGACCTGCCCTCATGTCAACCTTGCCTAGTATCCATGCCAGGCCTTTTCTGTGGTTTCAACACCAAACATCGTCCCCTGAGCTGAACCGTCCCTCTTGGTTACAGGTGGCATGTGACCGGCATTGGCATTTCGGCTGCCATTTCACCTTCCCCCTCCAGGTTTGGGAATATCAAGTTTAGCCTGGTGTGGAGTCTTCACCCCATCAGCCACTCCGCAGGAGCTATCATTGTAGTTGCATGAAGGGTGGTTCTATAATCAAACAGGAACCTACACAGTTTGGTATTGAGTGACACTGTACGCTGCTTCTTTTAGCTTGCTTTCAAGTTTAGACTGCACTTCCTGTCAGACTATTGGTCGATGAATAATAATGGGGCTGTCTGAACATGCAAAATGCCATTGGACTTTCAGAAATATGCAAATTCCTTGCTGTAAATGACGTCCTGTTGTCATGAGCTGTACTTCTGGGAATCTGTGTATCACTGGCAGCTTTTCAATCATCATCCTTAAGTCTGTTGAAAGAAGTCTATGGATGTCCAATGACTTTGAATGGGCATACACAATGACCAGGAACACTGTGCCCGTGAAAGGAGCTGCCTAGCTGATGTGTAACCATCCAGGGGTAGCCTGGCCATTCCATGAATGTGGGGGTGCTGCCAGTAGTTAGTTTTGTCCTTGCTGCCACTCTGGGCATTGCCCCACCAATGCAATTACTTTGGCACCTAATCCTGACCACCAATATAACTTCTCATGAACATCTTCACTTTGGAAACCTCCTGGATGGCCCTCGTGGTGTTCAGGCAGTAACTGCAGCAATCTTTCTTGGGACAACCTCTTTTACTCCTCACAGTAATATACCATCCCGGATGGTGATCTGGCCTCACTGGGTCCAGGAAGGCTTTAATCCTGGTTGTGATGGCCCTTCTCTCTCCTCCATCGCCAACAGCAGTTTCAATTTTGTCAGGACTCCGTGATTGGCCCAGGTTAACAACCCCATTCAGGGATCCCATAGTCAGTGGACCTACCCAGCCGTGATTCCAGACCCAACAGTCAGCAAATGTTCTCTCTGAAGAACTCTAAATAGGATGTTATTGTAAACTAACACGGTGTGAAGCTGGATGAACACAGCAGGTCAAGCAGCACCAGAGGACCAGGAAAGTTTGACGTCTCGGGTCGAGACCCTTCTTCGGAATGGTCTCGACCTGAGGCGTCAAACTTTCCTGCTCCTCTGATGCTGTTTGGCCTGCTGTGTTCATCCAGCTTCACACTGTGTTATCTCAGATTCTCCAGCATCGGCAGTTCCTACTATCTCTGTTATTGTGAACTATTGCTTTCATGATCATCATTACAAGGACATTTTATTCCCACTTTATTAATTGAACTTGAATTCCCCAGGTCCTGAGGTAGAATTTAAGTTAATTTCCTTTCTGTATTTTTCCACACTTCTGCATTTTAATTTCCGTAACATTAATTTTGTTCTCCTTTAAAGCCTAAAGTGATTTGACAACACATGGACATTTTGTAGTAATGGTTTCATCACCCATGATCTCTCTGAGACAGGCTTGAGTGATGAAGTACTCTTCACTCTTGCATTTTCACTCAACCCATTCCCAGCTTCTGGCATTCCCTCACATTTACTGTGCATGACACCTTGATCAACACACTCATCATTTGTTCTGGTACTTTTCCCCACTGTTACTTCCATCACACCTAAAACCTCTGAGCATTCCACCTCACAGCCAAGGATTGTTGCTAAGTAGAGGCAAGCATCCTCAGTCAGTCTTTTCTGGGTTTTTTTCAATCCTGTCAAATAACATTTTCCTCAAATTCGTAGAAGAGAACGAGCACTTTCCTGTTTTGCTTTCTATTTGCATCTACACCCAACTCATTGAGAGCTGATTGACAGGTCAATGTGATATCATTGATCTTGTCTGTCAACATGTTGCAGGTAAAAATAACTGGTTACTTTGACTGTTAAGACTGCATTTTAAATTAACACTGAGAAAACCAGACACACACTCATTTTCATCTCTGCTTCTTCCTTCCCTCAATTGTACGCAACATAGAACCAAAATAAAACATTACAACAATGTTACAACTAGCATATATTTTGAACACAGCCATTCTCACTAAAAGACTGGCATTCGCTTGAAACTTTGAGTAAATGTTACCTCAAATTTCATCCTTTGTTTTTCCAAAGACCATATGAAGAATAATAATGTAGTTCTTCTGTGTTGGAAAGCTTGGAGGGGAAGTTACAGCTGGTGGTGTTCCCATGTATTTGCTGCCACTTACCTTCCTGATTTTTGCGGTTGTTGATTTAGAAGGTGTTGTCTAAGAAGCCTTTCTGTAGAGCATCTTGTGCCACTGACCATCAATGGTAGAGTGACTGAATGCTTGTGTAAATGGTGTCAGTCAAACGGCACCCTCAGTGATATTAAGTAAGGCTCCAGAAAGGACAATCAGTGCAGCTGAGTAATATTGAAGCATCTGGGATGCTAACACACATGCTCAGATTACTCGAGTCAAATTCAACTCAGCTGTGGACAAAAACACCGAATTTGAAGCCATGGTATTTGGCATGACTAGTATGGCTTCATGGCATTAAAAGATACAATGTGCAATTAAATTGTAAAATAAGTTACACAGAATTAGTAAATTATAATCTTGCTCAGACATCCCAGTCATCCAAAACTGGATTCAAACCTAGATCCCTCGCGTAGTGAGGCAATGGTGCTAACCACAGAGCCATGGAACTGAATAACTGTACAAACTACTGAGGGATAGTTATTCAGGGTGGCTGCAAACAACCCATCACCATTTGCCCACAGTAACAGCCAATAATTTTGTTTAAAACATTTAACTTAATTTTCAGCTGTTGTAATATTTCTTCATCCAGATGCCTACTGAAGATGATCCCCATAATTTACAGAAGTAACAAATAGAAGATTTAAGAAAATACATTCGAACTTGCTCATAAATTTGTTCAATTACGAATGGAAATATGTAAAACAAGTTTTGCCTCCTGGAGTCTCAATCTGTGTGCCTGGTATAACTGTAACTGTTTAATAACATCCCTTGGTGAGAATCTTATGTGAGCAAGTGGAAAGTTATTTTAAACATGTACCCATCTTTCTCAATCTTGATCTTATGTTCTGCTTTGAAAAAAAATAACATTACTTCCATTCAGCTGCACCCTACAATCTTCATTCTACCTCATTCAGGCCAATCTTCATACCAGTCATGCTGCTTTCCTTGCATGTAATTCTTCTGTGTTGGAAAGCTTGGAGGGCAAGTTGCAGCTGGTGGTGTTCCCATGTATTTGCTGCCATTTACCTTCCTGATGTTAGCGGTTGTTGATTTAGAAGGTGTTGTCTAAGAAGCCTTTCTGTAGAGCATCTTGTGCCACTGAGCATCAATGGTAGAGTGACTGAATGCTTGTGTAAATGGTGTCAGTCAAATGACACCCTCAATGATATTAAGTTTCTTGAGTGTTAGAACAGAGAGCAGTACAGCACAGAAGCAGGCCCTTTGGCCAACCACGATGTCATTCTAAACTAATCCCATCTGCCTGCACATAATTCATATCCCTCTATTGCCTGCCTGTTCATGTGCCTGTCTAAATGCTTCTGAAACGTGCTTTCAAATCTGCTTCTACCATCTCATCTGGCAGCATATTCCAGGCACCCTTATCACAAAAACACTTATCCCACACATCTCATTTAAGCTTTTGCTCTCTCACCTTAAATCTACAATCCGAGTATTTGCCATTTCCACAGTGGGATAAAGAGTCCCATTATCCACCCTTACATCCACCCATATCCATGCCCCTTATAAATTTCTATACTTCAATCAGGTCGACTCTCACCCTCAGCTGCCGAGCAAAAGTATTACAGCTTTGTCTAACCTCTTCTCATAGCTAATATGCTCCAATCTAGGCAACATTCTGGTAAATTTGTTTTGCACATTCTCCAAGGCTTTCACAGAAGAATTGCAATCATTCAAACAAATGAGGAGTTTTTTAAATCAAATCCCTGAACTGTCTTTTGCAGATAGCGGACAGGCTTTGGGGAATCAGGAGAGATATTACTTGCCAGAAGTCGATAATGAGGTCAGAAACTGAGTGCCCTTTGTGAAACCCAAAGTGAATGTCAGTGAGCTGGTTGTTGTTAACAAACAATGTTTGATAGCATTATTGATGACACTTTTGACCACTTTACTGTTGATTGAGAGAGAGAAAGAGAGAGAGAGATGAGTGATGAGGTGGTCATTTGTCAGGTCGTACTTGTCCACTTTTGTGTGTACAGGATTTTTTTGGACAATTGTCCAGATATGCCATTGTTGTAGCTGTACTGGAACAGCTTGGCGAGAGGCATGGCATGTCCTTGAACACACATTTTCAGGACTATTGCAGGAATACTGAGAGGCCCTATAACATTTGCAGTATCTGGTGCTTCCAACAATTTCCAGATGTCGCATGAAGTAAATTAAATTGGTTAAGGGCTGGCATCTGTGAAACAATTGACCACTGCAAAAGGACGAAATGGATCGTCCACTCGACACTTCTGGCTGAAGATTGTTACAAATGCATCTACCTTATCAGCTGCACTAATGTGCTGAGCTACAGTATTGTTGAGGATGAAGATACCTCTGGAGTTTCCTCCTGCTCCAAGCAGATGTTTAATGAACTTCCTCCTTTCACAACTGGGTATGCCTCAACTGCTGAACTTAGATTTGATTTGTTGGTGGTGGAATTGCTTTGTTTAGTATTGTTTATTGCTTGCTGCTTATGCTGCATGGCAAGCAAATACTCCTGTTTTTTCAGTGTCACTGGCTTGTTATCTCTGTCTGTTTTAGGTGTGCCTAGTGCTCATAGAAGGCAGTACTCCTAGTTTGTTGGTTATGGCCCAGTGTGGGATGAGATATGTCGTCAGATCGCAGACTGTGCTTGAGTAAAATTCTGCTGATGTTGACAGTTCACAGAAGCTCATGGATGTCCAGTCCTGAGTTGCAAGATGTGCTTGAAGTCCATCCCATTTTGCTGGGTGAAACTGCCACACATTACAATGCAAGGTTTCCGTAATGTGAAGATTAGACTTTACCTCTACAGGGACGTGTGCAGCTGTCACACTCCTCGTGATATTGCCATAGACAGATGCATCTGTGGTAGGTGGTGAGGATGAGGTAAACTGTGGTTTTATGGTTTACCCTCTTGTTGGTTCCCTTGCCATCTGCCACAGTCCAAGGACTCAACCAGCTCAATCAGTCATGACGCTGCTGAGTTTCTCTTGCTGGTGGACACTGATATCCCCTAACCCAGAATTTATTCTGCTCCATTTCCACCTCAGTACTTCCTTGAGAAGAAAAGTATGATCCATCAGCTGAGGGGTGGCTTTTGGTGATAATGAGCAGGAGATTTCCTTGTCCATATTTGACCTAATGCCATACAACATCATGTGGTTTAGAATAAATTTTGAGGACTCCCAGTGCAACTCCCTCCCTGATTATTTACCACTATAATGCCACATATTTTGGGTCTGTCCTACCAGTAGGACAGGACTTAATCAGGGACTGGTGTGGTATTGTTGGGGGCATGGCATTAAAGGTTTGATTTCAAATCTGACCAAGGCAAGCTGGTGCTTGACTCATCTGTGAGACAGCTCGCACAATTTTGGCACTAGTCAGAGGACTTAGAAGAGTTGCCAGGACTATGCACGTCATTGTTGTTTCCAATGACTTTGGTTCATGTCAGATGCTCTATTCAATTTTGTTCCTTCTTTGGAACTGAGTGGCCTGCTCAACTATTTCCGGGAATGATCAAACACATTCTTGTGGGTCTGGAGTCACATGTAGGCCAACCTGGTAATTTTTCTTTCTCTAAAGGGCAATAGTTAAGGGTGTTTCTATGGCAATGGTTTCAGGGTCATCCACAATTCCAGATTTTTCTTTTTCATTGAATTCAAATTCAAATCAAGGTATTTACCTCAGTGAATACCCAGAACATCACCTGGGTCACTAGATTATCAGTCTCGTGATAATACCACATTGCCACTCTCCCTCTTTGGAAGCTTTCAAGTTCATCTTAGAGAAAGAACTTAGATTTGGAAGTTGGAGGTAACAAGAAAAAGCAGATTAAACAGAGGACGATAATGAGCAATGGTGAAATACAAATTGGCTGAAGGCTACAAAGAAGGTACAAGAGAGAATAACAGATGAAATTATTCAATCGAAATAAGCCAATGAATAAGGAGAAAGTAAATGAATACGAAGTAGATTGCAGAAGACAATAAAAAAAAGTTAATCTCTCCCAGTGCTGTGGGAGCTTATGCTGCAAAGATTCTGACTTAGAGATGGTGCCACCACAGGTATTACTTTTCCTACCAGCCTTATCTGTTATTCATAATTTCCACTCTGTTGCAAACAGAAATTCTTCAGTGAAACAAGGATCTCGACTGAAAGAACAGACTGAGTTCCCAAAGTAAAGCTGCTGCATTCAATACAAGTTGCAGACACTATCAACAGGTACAAAATAAACAACATTACATGCCTTATTAATGCAGTGATGGCAATGTGCAAAAAAGGCATTCTGCGAATTATGAGGAACCTGGTTGGGAGGAATCTCTTTAATTGGCTCTTTAAGTTGTGTAAGAGGATTTAAGGAATATGGTTTGTTTGCAATGGGCATTTGGGATTGCAGAGGGAAAATGGCAAAGAAGGGCAAGTGTAGTTTTAGGGATGATAGTCTAGTGACTGGGAATATACAAAAAGTCACATATTTTATCTATTTTTTGATCAAGATTGATCAATCATGAAGCTGGCATTTTTATTTAGTATTAGCCAAAATGTGCTAATTTTTAAAAGAATGCTCGAATAAAATATGTGTACATGCAACCTTAAATATTTTTCAAAGCCACAAGAGGAGCACTGTTTTGACAGTGTATGATATCATTCCTGCAATCAAAATATATTCTCTTACTGCAGCCTAAAATCTGCAACTGTTGCATGAGGTGAAGTAGGTGGGAAAACAATTATCAGCTTTGCAGTTGCTTGGAATTTTTGAAACGGTTGTGAAGTTCATTCACGTATTGTCTTTGCCTACGGAATCTGACATTTAATTAGATACTGCATTTGGAGCTCTTACTAATGTTTAACCCTTAGGGCTTTGGAGTTAAAATTGATTTTTCGTATGTTATATTCCACAAAATATTCATAAAAGGTACATGATGATTTCACCCAACAAAAAACAAAATCTAATTACAAGTGTAAACTTTTAAAACAGTGGGTTATTTGAGCAGAATAACACCAAATAAATGAATGAACTGAAAAGTAGCTTTGCGTTAATAAATTATGAAATAGGTCCCTTCGAGTTTTGAAGTAGCCATACATCTGAGATTGTCAATACTTTTTAAAAAATACAATACATTTTTCTTGGCTTAAATTTCAAAAACAATTTCTCACTTCCTCTGAACTGATTGTGTTCTTAGTATCATTTAAAATGCAAGGATCTGAAAGAAACAAACTTCTCACTGCATTCTGGTTTAGAAGTTATATGATACAGTGTATTCTTTGACTTCATATTATGTCTGTGGTTTAAAATTATCAGGCAAATTGGTGAACATTTAACCAAAAACTGACAGTAGCAAGACATATAAAGGGTTTAATCACCTCTTCTATGATATTGAGAAAATTTGGACCAATTTTCTTAGCACTAATGGGATCAAAGGGCATGGGGAGAAAGCACTTACAGAGAACGGAGCTCGCTGATCAATCATAATCGTATTGTACAGCAGAGCAGGCTCAAAAGGCTGAATGGTCACCTCATGCTTGATTTTCTATGCTTCTTTTGCTGCCTGGTCACCCTCCATTGAATCACAGCAGAAAGATAATCCAATATTCATCTTAGTTTGCAGCTGATAAATGACTTATTCAATCTTTGACTCAGAGTGCACAATTGGTTTAGAATGATTGGGAGTTTGCAGGAAATCCAAATGGAATTTAACTTCACAAGTCAGAAAATGGAATGTTGAAAATGTATCTGTTCTATCCACATAGGCTGTCCAAACAATTGTGTTTCATAAGGGCCACCTGACACTTGTTTGAAGTTATTTGGTTTCGCCCTAAAGATAGCTTAATCCGCGTCAAAACATTGAGTTCTGAGTAACAGTCACTGGACCCAAAACATTAACTCTGTTTTTTCCTTCACAGATGCTGCAGACCTGCTGAGCCTCTCCAGCAATTTTGATTTTGTTCCAAAATATTTTGGAAGGCTTGTGACAAGTCTTCTTCCCAGAATAATAGAAGCAAAAAATACTCACATCAAGATGATCCTGAATTATATTTCATCTCTGCTGCTCCCTGTTTGATGTTTGTGTCACATTGACAGCTATTTCTATGAGTTAACATAATTTTAATTCTATTTCTATGCAACAAGATGGAAAGAAAACAGAACATAATATATGATAGACAGGAACTTTTTTGTGACACTATGAATGTGAAGGATACATCTTGCAGATTTACAAAAAATCTGATTTCAAAGCAGAAATATTCCACAAATTGCAGGAAAAGAAGGCCAGTGATTTATGTGTTACTCTGGGGATACTTACATTTCAATGCTTTTTTGACAAACTTGGGGCTGAATCTTCCTGTGGACTCAGGAAAACCTGCCCCGCACACTTCTCATGGCTTGAAAAGTGCACATCCAGCTCTTCTGTGACTTTACAGTCTATTTTTATATTTTCACCCTCGGATCAGATTCAGATTATGTTTATGAGCCACGCTGAAGTGAGTGAGGCGGCTGCATGTGGAGGCTAGCCAATTGAAAGGCCTGAAACAGCTCTCCAACGCAGTATCTCAGATCCCAACATTGTTTGAAGGTCTCCTCAATTCACCCTTCACCTTTCTTAGTTCCCCATTCAGCCACAATGCCTCTCAGATCACCTTCTATTCTCTGTGGCCTTTCACCTGGGATGTACATTGCACAGTCTTCAAATTTCATTTGATATCAGTGGAAAGCATTTAATATTCTTGATGAAGTAGTGCACTTTTTCTTATCAAAGAAAGAACTCTGTGTCATTGGTGATAAAAATAATTCTCCTATGTTAAAAAAGTGCTATTCATAACAACTCTTTAATTCTTTGATTCTATATTACTTTGAGACAGCAAACAAGAAACCATATTAGAATGACAACTTGCTATTATAATTTCTGGAAACTATCATTCATTCTCAGATGAAGGAAACCTCGACAATGCTGAAACCCATTAGGACTTGAAACTCAGCCAAACATTGATAAGAGACACAGCTGTCCAAATAATAGATAATTTTCTGACAAAGAAGTATCAGCAGAGACTTGTTACAATCTCAAAGCAGAATATCTGGCAATTGATGCAGGGGAGTAGGTAGCTAATTTTTTTTCAGCTATAAATTCAAAACCAGATTCTTTGATTTGTCAGAGACATTGAAAGCACATTATAGAAGTTTACAGCACAGACTCACGATACATTTTGTAACATTGCTGCATTATTGTCCCTTTCCCACTGAAAGTACATTGTAATGCATGTAAAGAAATGCACAAATGAATCAATGTAGGGTCAGCTTATTTGTCAAAGACAGATCCTCATGATGAACCATTGTGTTAAAAACTGTTCTATATTAGAATACATCGTATTGTGGGAACAGGAGAAGGTGATTCAGCCTTTCAAACCTGCTCCAGCATTCAAAGAGATTGTGACAGATTACCAACCTCAATGTCACTTCACCAACTATCTCCATACCTTTTGATGTCACTAAGTTTCAGAAACCCATCAATTTCTCTTTTGAATATGCTTTTTGATTGAGCTACCAAAACTCTTGAGGGTAGAGAATTCAAGATGTTCATCTCCGCATGAGTGAAGAAGTTCCGCCTCATCTTAGTCAGAAATAAGATAGCCTTATTCCTGGATTATTTAAAAAACAAAAGAACTTTGGATGCTACAAATCACAAAGATAAACAGAAATTGCTGGAAAAGCTCAGCAGGTCTGGTAGCATCTGTGGAGAGAAATCTGAGTTCTGAGGAAGGGTTACTGCATCCAAAATATTGACTGATTTCTCTCCAAAAATGCTGCCAGACCTGCTGAGATTTCCCAACAATTTCTGTTTTGGTCCTAGATTATTTTCCCTGGTTTCAAACATGCTAGCCACAGGAAACATCTCACCTCTATCCATACTATCACACAATGTAGAGCATTTTCTCAGTTTTATCAAAAACATTCTTCTTTCTGTGAAAGTCTTTGAAAGACTTAGCTTCCTTAGTTTCTCCTCTCAAGACAACGTGGCCTTTTCAGGGATCAGCCCAGTGAACTTCGCAAACACTGTCTCTTTGGCAAGAATATCCTTCCTTCGAAAAGGAGACAAGAATTGTAGATAATACTCAAGGTGAAGTCTCACTAATGCTCAACACCACTGCAGCAAGGTATCTTTATTCATGCCCTCAAATCCTCTTAAAATGTGCTCCTGGTTATTGTTGAAGCCAAATGTGCAGCATTGTGTACTTGTATACCAGCGTAAGACCATTTTGTTAAAATCACAACAAAATATGATCAATCAAGTCAGATTTTAAACTGGGTTCTGATTAATCGAGAAATAACATCCACTAGGATCACAACAATACCATTTGCCTTTCTAATTCAGCTGGTAATAGTGACATGTAGAGGTGTGAAAATACTTCACACTTTTCTTTCAGAATGTTTCAGACATCTGAATGGACTTATCATTTTCTTCAGAAATTCTCAAACCTGGCAAATTTTGAATGACCTCCAAATTCCTGCACTAGTCAAAATGGTGTGCATGAGGAAAAATGATTTGTATCTTGCATTTAAATTGTGCTACGCATCATCGACAGGTGTGGGTGTGTATTTTTGCTGAATGCATTCTTCATCCGACAGAAGGCCAGAGGAAAGCGGAGTGGGGTTGACAATGTTGCAGATAATTGGATTTCCTTCAAGCAACTCTGATTGTAGCTATTTGCAAATTGAAACATGCCTTCGTACTGCTGAACAAAAGTTTGGTCTGGGGTTGTGTGCAAATGATTGAATGTACCTTCGTAACAACAGTGTTTACAATTCTGAACCATTTCTGTTCATGGTTTTGCTATGTTGTGATTGTTTGTTATAATAATTTGAAGCCTTCTATGCTCACCAATATTTTCCCATTTGCTGCGCACACAGTGTAGCACAGGATGGAACCATTCAGTCTACTGTACCAGTGCTGGTGCCAGCTGTCCAAGCAGAGTTATCCCCTCTCACCAACCTGTTATTTCACTTGTGTTTCCTCATGTTACCATTTCAGGCTCTTCCTGAAGAGCCACAACCCAGAATGGTATGATTTCTGATAAATCTCAGTCAAATAATTCTCATAACTGTTCCTCTCCACCCCCAACAATTCTTGTGTTATTCCTAAATCAATTACCAGTTTCAACTTAACAAGCAACAAAAAGAACTTTTCACAATTTACCCTGACAAAATCTTTCAAAATTTTCAAAAATAAAACTATGAGATTTCAAATCAAGCAGCATAAATATTGATAGTAAGAAAGTGAGAATCCCTCCTTCTGACAAAATTCCCAGGAACTGTACACTCTTTGTTTTACACAGCTTTAATGCTCTTCCCACAATTAGATGTTCAGAACTTGACACAATAGTCTCCAGTTGTGTCTTGCACAAATTCAACATCATTTCCTGGCTGTTTAATCCATGCTGCCACTGCGAAAGCCAAGACTCCCACTTGCCTTTTTCATGGTATTGTCCAGCTCTGCTCCCACCTTTAAAGATCAATATATTTTTTCTAACATTTTGTTAAGGATCGTGCCAGTTCGAGCAATCTTCTGCTCACTGTTCCATTGCCTCCCACCCCACGAAGTCTTCCACTTCATATTGTTCTGCATTGATCTAAATATGCCACCTACCTTATCATACCAGTTCGCTACATGCTTCTGCAATGTTCCTGCATTCTTCACAGTTTGCAATGCTCCCTAATTCAGTAGCATTAGTCAACCATAAGAAGGATGATACTGAACCTATGCTGAAATTATTTATATCCAAGAACTTTGTATCACAGCTCTCTGGGGTCACGGTTGTTCTTACCTTGCCAACTTCCTCAAAGATGTGGCATGCATCAGAAAACTTCCTCCCAAATGTGCTGTGCTGCACAATTAGATTTCAACACTTAATTCAAATTACAATTCATCTTCATACACAGTTCACCAGGTGTATATATCATAAAAAGTCTGGTTGCATGTACATTAAACAGTTAATTACAATAATTAAAAATATAAACTTATTTAGATCAGGTGATAAACCCTGAAAATTTGGTCCATTTAGTATTTTCAAAACATTTGGAATATTTAATGTTGAATTTACCAACAACTTATCAAAAAATCAAATATGTTAATACCCATTAACAAATTTAAATAAGGAGAGAGTATTTGCATATGCCATTTTCTGTAAAGAATTCTGCTCATCATCTTCAAGGTCACGATGGACAATTAGGAGACCACAAAGCAAATGCAGCATTCTGAATATAAATTTATGCAAGTAACATTTAAGATCCGAGTTCTGCTAAAATCAAAAGAACAATTCATTTTTATTGCACCATAGCTACCAACTCGCCTGCTGCATTTGAAACAGCAATAATGGTGAGATGAAGAGAACTATTGTTTTAATGGGTAGAATGGATCAGGACTGCTGGTGCCATTGATATACAGGGAACTGCACAGTTCAGAAGTTGCAGTTAATTGTCCCTCTACAAGGTGTGCTGCCTCAAACCTTATTTACCAACTCAGTGTTGAAATATGAACTTGAGACGTCAGTTTCCTCCTAAAAGCAGTGTAAAAGATTATGTATTTAGGAGTAAGTAAATTTTTAATAGCACAGTGACATTTACTGCTTAAACAACCCCTTTGTCTCCATAATGTACATTTATAAGCATGCAGTCAAATTGTCCCAAAAAAAGTCAAGATGTTTACAATTTATTTCTGTCTTTTGCATTTCATTCCTTTTACCACCTGTAAGTTTCAGTGTAGGTTTCACAAACTTACTGGTTGGAGAGTCTTGGTGCTTTTTATCTGAGTCATAGATATCACAGTAGTGGAGGGTACTGCACTGAAGCATGCACATAGGAAGCAGACAGAAATTAAAGAAAATTCTATCAGAATGAAAAAAAAAGTGATTTTCAATGTTGAGAGAAAAGTCTGCTTTTGCCTTGATGATTTTTTCAAAAGCTCAATGAAAACATCATGAGTATGAAAGAAGGACCCCATTTCCCTCCATTAGCATTTCATTGTTAGAAAATCTCACCTCAGTTCATGATTCTCACAAGCATTGGTGAGAAATCAGGTGACGTCAATTTCCAACATTGGAAAGCCTGAGTAGTTAGCTGGTCAGTGCAACTTGTCAGTGTGCTCTCCAAACCTCCATGTTGGCCGTTATACCTCACACCTTACAGCATACTCCGTGGCCAGTGATCATATCTACCCTTCATCTTGGAAATTGGAATCAGCAAAAAAAAAACCAACCCCACCACATCACGAAGGCTCATCTTGGAAAATTATAGGAAAGAATCCAGCACCCTCACTTTGGAGCTTGCTGACACCCTAAACTCGAAACATTAACTCTGTTTCTCTCTCCACAGATGCTGCCAGACCTGGCGAGTTTCTCCACCAGCTTCTGTTCTTATTTCAGATTTCCAGTATCTGCAGTTGCTGCTGTTGCATTCAGTCCTCATCTGTGTTTGCTATCAGTGCTCAGGGGTCATATGACTGTTAAGATGTCATGTTTTGGATGTTCCCCATCAAGATTAATTACACCCTTCCGAAATGGATCCAGCGACAGCAGATGCTTTTATTACTGCCACAGCAATATGACAACATCACAGAGAACTGTGGAGACTTGAAGGTGTCAGCGAGCCCAGGAATAACAGTAACATTCAGCAGCTGTCAATAACCTCCACTGGAGATGCACGGCAGGAATCTGTGGCTCCTTTTTCTGAGGTGAAGGAAGAGCTGATAGCTAAAATGCAGGCCTCTTAAGCGCAGAAGACAAGAGCAGATTAGCTGCACAATGGGGGTGTAAATTCAAGCACGTTCAGAATACATTCACAGTGGTCACAATATGAGAGCATTGCAGGACAGCACAATGAAGCTTTCTTGATTGCCTGGTCATGGGTTGGTGGGGGTGGAGGGAGATGGGGGTGCGGGTTTGGTATTCCACTCATGAAACGTCTTGACCCTGTTCTGCTAATTCTGGGATCTTCTCCTTGTTGGGTTGAGGTCACAAATGTCAGTCCATCCATCGTCACCTATTCTGACTTATTACAAGGCCGTTTCTCCTGGTATGAGACAAAGAGATGAATGAACTGAGGCAAAAATGGCTGAGCGAGCTTGATGATGGTGCAGGAGCAGGACAAATGATGAAGGGTCTCAAAAGAGAGTGAGTAGGAAGCACAGAGGATAGGAAGACTTAGTAGTAAAGGAAGCTGAGGTGGTTGCGAGCCATGAAGGGAAGATACTGCACACAGTGGTGAGTGTGATAGGCGATGAGCCTGCCAGGGAGGTGTGTGCAGCGGAAAAATTTGAGTCAGTGCAAGGTAGCCGTATCAAGATCCTTGCACCTACCCCTCCAGAGTGCAAATGGTCATTGACATACATTTGTTCTGACTGTGTGAATGACACTGGCCAATGTGGACCCTTCTCTATGTAGGCTGCTGAGTTCTGTCTGGCAGTCCTCTGGGAAGAGAACTACCATTCTCTGCATACCTCATACACTGGGATCTCCGTGTCCCTTTTGAATTAGTGAGCAGCTGTGCTTTAAATATGTCACTCGCAGCATTTACACCAGAAGGTCTCAGCAACAGAGAGCACTACTCTGTCTCTGGAAACAAAGTTCCATGAGAAGGGTGTTATGGAACTGATTGTGTAAGTAATGATGTGAGCAGTTGAAGTATGCATGAGAAAAGTCACTGTGGATGACAGAGAGAAATCTTCCATGAAATTCCATGAAATTTACACTTTGCGAAAACAGGGCAAGATTCAGCCCAAGGAAAATCTATATTTTAAAACCAGCAACATATTTGTGGACAAACGTTAATGTCCCTTTGTCACCGATCGCAAAATCCAGGCCATTATTTTAGCATTCTGTTAAGTACTTATATTGATCAACTTCTTAAAAAAAATTCTACATCAAGCATGCTGGCATATTGGCCTTTTCGTCATTTATCAACTGACTTGGTTTCTTCCAATAACTACTACTTCCCTCCTTTTTCTATATGAGAAGCACCAGCCATCTCTTCTACCTAATTAAAAGTTCCTGTAATTATCCATCACTAACACTGACAATCTGAGACTGAACATGTACTTTCTACTTCGGACAAATCAGTAACCTGCTATTCTAAAGTTTGACACATCCCTGTCAAGTGTAGCTGAAATTTTAAAAAATATGATTGAAGAATTATAATGATGTGTAAGGGATTCTTTTTCCTCCCTTTGAGAACTGACCAACTTCCTGAAATTTTGAAGGCTGCTGAGCCGAGGTGTGACATCGTAAGGATGAGTAAGCTGGAAATGGAAATGATAAAGAAGAAAGATGTACATTTCCACAGTGTCATTCTGACCTCCAGGCATCCTAAAGTTCTTCACAGACAAAGAGGTAGGCTGAACTGCAGTCCCGACTGTAATACAGGGAGCTGCCACAGACGACAATGTGATAATGAGCAGAAGGTCCATTTAATGTGGGATGAATATTGGCCAGAGCACCAGGAATTAGTTGATTGCTCTTTTTCAAATTCATGCTATGGGAACTTTCACATTCACTTGAAAGATAAGACAGGCGTTGATTTAATATATCACCTAAAAGTGCAGTATTGACTCAAGTCTACACTTAGTATCTATCCAGTTTTAGTTTGAGAGAAATTAACTTTCAAGTTCTTGACTTGAAGGGTGAGTATGCTCCCGATTGAGCCATGGCACACACAGCGTATCTGACTAAACAAAGAAGAAATTATCCATCACCAGGACTGGTAATTCAAGACCCAGGACCTTGATCACGCCACTGCAATGCTGTAAACAACTTATCTTTTCGGTATTCGAGTGTCCGCATGTTTTTTTTCCCTCACAAATATCAATAACCATAAAAGTTACTGGTTCTTCACACAAAGATTGATTACTAAACCTCTGATTTTGATAGCAGATCAGACGACTTGCTCCTTTTCAGGTTGCTGCACAGCACCAAAACCTGATTTAAAATAATATACTTTGTTCTGAAAATTATTGCCAGGCTTTACAGCTGAGCGTAAGATATTAAACTTGTGTATCTCCTGTATATTGACGTGTCCCTTGTTAGTTCTCCACAGAAAGCCAAATCAAAGTGAATCTGCTCAGTGTTGCAACAATATTAAGCACAAGAATACCTTTTTTTTAATCTCATGTATCCAAGCATTGTAGTCACAAGCTTGAATCTCTTACATTCAAGAAAGAAATGGCTGTTTTTACCCAAAGCGTTACATGGAAACAAGAATTAGAAATGGGCTATAATTAGGGCTAGTGTAAATTCCACTCAGAATTCAAACTGAGTCAACATAGAGAAGCTGGCTGCTGAGGCAAACACAAGCAGAAGAGGAAGCATACATGAGAAGGTTTCAACAGGGAGAAAGGGTGGAAAATTATTAAAATAATCATATATTTTCAAAATAGAACAGAGCAAAAACAAACTGAAGCAAGGGAATGAAATAACAATGAGTCATTGTTCCAAACATCTCACTAACAAAGTGAAATTGAAATGCTCACACTATCCTGGCGTAATAAATATTTTAAACCTTCTGAATCAAATTGCTTCAAGTGTTTGGAAATGGCGCTCCCGATGCTCCATCTAGTGGTAAATGTGGAGCTGCTAGTGACATATGATAAATGCTCAGCTAATATGAAACCATCTTGTGGAAGAGCCTCAAACTGAAGCATTCCAGGCTTTGATGGTGATATCTGCATCTGGAAGCATTTTTTCTCCACGGCACTACTATCCTCAAGTGTCTTTCATTACTCAATTATACCGATGTTTCTGAGGGACTCTCAATTTTGATGCACCCTGACTCTACTTTCTACCTAAACAGTGCCTGTCATTTTTGGTGTGGCTGTTCAGCGTCCACAGATGCTCACCTTCTGATTTAGTTCACAGTCTAGGGAATCTAGTTGCTGTGCTAAAGTGGACAATGGATGTGACGAGGTGTCAGTAGTTTCAAGAAGTGTGGCAGCTTGAAACTTATATGCTTAAGGCATTTTGGGTGTAGTACAGGTTGGGCAAATATGGAGGATACCAGGAAATACTGCAATAAGTGTTAGCAGTTGCTTTTGAACTGACTTCATTGAAACAATCAATAGAAGGAAGGCAATAATTACAAATGATCATTTAAATACAGCACTGTAACAAACGTACTTGTTGTTGTGTTACAAATTATTGCGTTACAGAATTTCGCATTGATTTTGCTTCCTTCATTACACTTATTCAAGATTCAAACAATGAAATTGATTAAATGGAAATGCTTGTGCCACAGCTGATGAAATAGCAAGTAACAATGTGTGCAGATATTCTAATTCCATAATACAGGTTGTCTGTCCAAACTATGATGATGGATGGGCAATTTTTCAAGCAATTCTTTATTTTCCAAAAATATGCTATCTTCATATCCACTCTCCAATCAATCATTGATAGCTCTCAGATGGCTAAGACTTCCAATCAGCTTTGGGATTTTAATGTTGTGGAGCTGGATGGTGTGTCAGTCAGTGATCTATCAGCTCAGGGTCACACTGGAATTTTAAAACTGAGGAGTTGCAGTGAACAGGTGACAACCCATTTGCCACTAATTAAGTAATGCTTACATGCCTTCAAAAGCTTTTTCATGGGTCAGGAGGACCAGCGGGAAATTTCAAATTATAACTCATCAAACCTAAACGGGTTAATTCAGGGTAAAAACTGAGAGAACTGCAGATGCTGTAATTTCTGAGGAAGGATCACTGGACCCGGAACATTAACTCTGATTTCTCTGCACAGATGCTGCCAGACCTGCTGAGCTTTTCCAGCAATTTCTGTTTTTGTTTCTGAGGTTAATTCAGAGGGATCTTGTATTGGATCCATTGCCTTGTTGTCTAGTTTTGTGCACAGTGTGGCTGCTGGTTCTCCGAGGTACCGCATCCTATCTCTGTCAGGACTTTAAATATCCTCTTGAACTGAGCTGAATATTGCCCCCGTTTTCTAGAAGAAACCCCTGGAGAGTCAAAGGAGAAAAGTTTTAAGAGTTTGACTTGCGAGGGCCACTTTAACATTCATATTTATGAGCAAGGAACCAAAAAATGGCTCAAAACAGGATTGTGAGTTAGATTATTACAAAATAGAAACATGGCATGATCCAGTCTCTTGTGCCATGCTTGCATTTTTGAAAAGCAACACAGTTAGTCCCATTCCCCTGCTCTCTCTCAAAAGCCTATTTGAAAATCAATATTCTGCACTGAGAAACTGCTGAGGTAATAAAATTCTACTCATAGCCTCAAATAATTAAGTACCATTTTGCTGTAAGTATGAAAATGAAGTCTGCCTTAATGTCAAACCACTCAGATTATGAGAATTATTCTGAAATGTCTCATCATTGATAACTGCAGAACATATTTAATCCACTGTTAATGCATTTTCAATCAAATTATATCTTCGTTGAATTATACTTCTGACTTTTTAATCGCCACATAGACAGTACTGGAAACTATTGTTTTGATCGAATGTACGCAAGAAGATGGTTGTGTTTTTGGAACTCTTACTTTGTTAGTCCATCATTATTTAATTGCAGACAGTTAACATGCGTCACTCAACAAGGTAATTTGTTCATCATCATAATTTACTAGAATGAAAACTTTTTGGGTACAAATTCCACAGTGATTTCTTTTGACTTCCTAGCAACTTTTACACTTTAATACATTGACATTGCACAAAGTAAATTTATGTTGAACACAATTATTTGGAATTACATTACCTGCAAATTTTAGCAGATGCAATTTAAATGGATTAATAGTGCAATTAGCGGTAGAAATGTGAATTTCCAAATGCACTAAAAACAAATATGAATGTTGCATGTCATCCTGTTCTGACTATTTAATGCCAAAATGTGAAAAACCTGTGAGTTAGAGGGGAATGTGGCAAGTTGGATCCAGTGTGGCTCAGTGGCAGGAAATAAAGGGTCATGATCCACAAATGTTTCTGTGAACCGGATGCAGTTTCCAATGATGTTCCATGTGCATCAGAGTTAGCTCTTTTGCTGTTTGCGATATATGTTAACGATTTAAACTCAAATTTGATGGGCATGGAAAATTTATAAGCAACACAAGATTTGTTTAGGTAGTTGATAATGAAGAAGATGGCTGTTGACTGTAGGATGGCAATGATAGCTTGGTTAAGTGGATAGAAAAGTGGCAAATATCATTCAATCTGGAGAATTTCAAAGTTATGCATTTGGAGATGGTAAACAAGACATTGTCATATACAATAAATGGGAAGGAATTTAGAGGGAGTGAGAGTTCTTGCCCACATTGCATGTCCACAGATCACTGAAGGTTGCAGAACAGGAAAGGAATTTGGGAAAGAGGGCATGAATAATGCTTTTTCTCATTAGGTGAGATATTGAATTCAAAGCAGGGATGTTGTGCCGTAACTACGCAAGACGGTGGTTAGGCCAGAGTTACCTTTTGTGTACAATGCTGTTCACCACATTACAAGAAGGATGTAATTATTCCAGATTGAGCTTTGAGGACATTTACAAAAATGCTTTAAAATTGCAGGTCTGAGGAAAGACTAAGTAGGTTATCATTTCAGAGGAAGGGTCACCAGACCCGAAATGTTAATTTTGATTTCTCTTCGCAGATGCTGCCAGATCAGCTGAACTTTTCCAGAAATTTCTGTTTTTGTTTCTGATTAACAGCATCTGCAGTTCTTTCAATTCTGAAGAAGGGTCCAGACCTGAAACATCAGCTTTCCTGCTCCTCTGATGCTGCTTGGCCTGCTGTGTTCATCCAGCTCTAAGCCTTGTTATCTAAGATCAAACCTGACATGTTTTTCCTGTTTTGCTGTTCACCTGCTTCCAAACTCCAATACTCTTGTTGACTATTTCCAACATTTTCTATTTTCTCACCAAATATGAACTGGCTTGCCCAGCATGTTTGCTGTTCATGGGATATCCAATGATTGCAAGTGAAAATGGTTTAAGTGGGTTGAATGTGATTAGAATTGGCTTTGGCTTTCATATTGCTCTCCATTGTCTCCAGATTTGTGACCAATTCCCAATGAAGAATTATGAATGTTCAGTTGGGTAAAACACCATAGTATGGCTTGAGTTTGTTGAGCTGCAGAAAACAATGGACTGTTTGAGATGTGTTACTCGATGTATAGTCTGTTATTTCTGTTATGTTGGTCCACCCTACTGCTGACCAAACACAGGGAGAGCTTAGCATTTACAAACAGACAGTGTGCAAAGACTTACAAATGGGACTGTTCATTCACAGTTGGGAATAGCACCAGATCAACAATCCATCAAAGTACAATTTGAATAAGAATCTAGTCATGATAAAAAGTAGTGTAATTTTGATTTTCTGAAAAGAAAACTTTCAGAAATCATTCCTTCAATATTTGATCCAAAACAGGATTATGCTGACATGGAAACAAAAAAAACCTTCAAATGGTTATGAAAAGAAATGAAACAGCTTTTGAAATACAGTGATATAAACTAGGGGTGTTCATGTCCAATAATTAATGACGGTGTACAAGACAGTAATTTAACAATGAAGTTAACAGCTGATTTAAATGGATGTAATTCAGTGACTGCTTTAATGAAATATTTCATCCGTTATAATTAGCTTGCAATTTAAAAAAAATCCATTTAGAAGTAATTACTTTTTCACATAAATTTTTCCATGATGGCTCAAAAATACACCCCATAAACCTTATGCTGAAAATATCATGTCTTTTATGACACTTGGAAAAGAAAGAAATCTTCAACACATTTTTTTACCTGACTTGTTAGAATGCATTGACCTACAATCATTTTGAATTTAACTAACCTAATAACAGCTCAAATTCCCTGTCCTAATTAGAATTCCAGTGCCACCTATTCAGCATTTTTGGAATACATCACACATTGGATAAAACTGTCTCTGGGATCTGCTCCTGTAGTGTGCAATGTTTTTCTCATTGTTAAGAACAGCAAATTCTAATTAAAAATAAACTGTAGCAGGGGTTGAAAAATGGTGTAATATATGATAAAACAACAGATATGTTTTATGAGTCAGGAGCGGAAATTAGCCACTTGGCCCCTTAGGCCTGCTCCACTATTCAAATACATGAATGATCTTCGTGATGTTTCCAGTTTGCTGCTTTTCAGTTTTTATATCGTGCACCCCGCCCAAAAGCAAAATGAAATGGGAAGGCTTAGTTCCATTTTTCCTTGTTAATGCTTTATTAAAGGTCATGAATGTTGATCATGTGCACAGTCTGTAGTTGTCAAGTTATAATAAAGAATAACTACTTTACTCTTAGTCAAGCAAAACAATTTTCTTTTATCAGCAGACAGTAAGAGATATTAATGGTACTTAGAAAATTCTGCTTTGCAGCATGGGTGTAGTGGCTACAGGTAGATTAAATAACACCAGTAAAAGGAGCAGAGCAGGATGACTTGGGAATGCAGAAGCCTCACTCAGCACATGTCCAATGTCTTTCCAAATTAATACGGTTCCATTCAAGGTTCTTGTGGTGCAGTGGTAATGTCCCTGCCTTTGAGTGAGAAGGTCCGGATTCACATTCTATCCATTCCAGTGGTGTGTAAAAACATTGCTAAATAATTGAGATTAAAAAAAAACGCTTTGAGATCGCTTTGACAAAATACTTTGAATTTGAAATAGATCTTGCTGAGTTCCATTCTTTACAAATAGGGTTCTATTGCCTCTGTTAGGAAACTAAATGATTAATGTTTACAAATAATTCTTCCTGAACTATCTGCTTCAGTTATTATCTCTTAAATAACTTGTTATAAACATTCACTTCAGGTAAGTCAAAAATTTCCTAGGCTTTTGAGACTGAGCATGATTTTCTTTGGAGTCACATGACTATCTGCTTCAGTTATTATCTCTTAAATAACTTGTTATAAACATTCACTTCAGGTAAGTCAAAAATTTCCTCGGCTTTTGAGACTGAGCATGATTTTCTTTGGAGTCACATGACTATGTGAAACCAGCCAAGCTCTATGATATGAAAGTCAAAGACTTCTCTTCACACTATTTTACTTGAATATTAAGATTGGCTGATAAAATACAATTCTGGATTTGTTTGGCAAAGAAATGTTAATGTGCTACTGTTGATTTTCAGATAGAGACTCAACGCATGTCTGACAAATCAAATAATCTCAGAAACACTGGTGCTTACAATGCAAGAATTGATCTTCTATTAATTAGCTGAGACCCACATTTAATGTTCTCCGCTTAAGAACTGGACTGTGTTGTGACTGGTCTGTGGAAGAGTTCTGTAGAAAGGTGAGATTATTTTTTTCCCAATGCGCGTGTTGAGGGAGGAATTCAGCAAGTGTAGATAATTGGCAGAAGTGGACAAAAACAATTCCAGATGCTGATTGTGTTATTGGAAAGAGAAGGCAATTAGACAAGCTCTCCAATGTGATTTGAGGAGAGAACTAAGGTACATGAATGTTGCTTGAGATAATTATAGTGTTATATAGTTACGAAGGAGAAGAAAATATGAAGAAGTGTCTGATTTTGGTTGTTCTGGGAAGGCTGTAAAATCAATTTCCTGCCCTTGAGTCAGGTTCTAGAAATTTTGTTGCTGGGTTGACTGGTCAACCATTTCAGATCGCACTGTAAAAGCCATTTGTCAAGCCACCTATCTTGTATTGTGCGTGCAATCGCACGAATAGTGTCCAGCATCCTTGAATAAAAACTGCACCTCACCTTTGACTGCTGCAGGCTGGCTTTGAAAAGCAACATGCCAGCCAGATTTCCTGCTCACCAGTGTACAAGATGATGAGTGGCATCGATAGAGTGGATGGCCAGAGGCTTTTTCCCAGGGTGGAAATGATTATTACTAGGGTTCATAATTTAATGGTGATTGGAGGAAGGTATAGAGGAGATGTTAGAGGTAGGTTCTTTACACAGAGAGTGGCGGATGTGTGGAATGCGCTGTCGGTGGTGGTAGTGGAGTCAGATACATTCGGGACATTTAAGCGACAGTAAAATAGAGGGTATGCAGGGTAGTTTGATCTTAGAGCAGGATAATAGGTCAGCACACCATTGTGGGCCGAAGGGCCTGTACTGTTCTATGTTCTTAAATGGTGGGATGCATATTAACAGTCCAATTTGCCCTGATAGCTCACCTTTGTATTTAAGGAAGGCCCAGTCATGAATTCAATTAAGCTTTCTACCAATATAATCAGAAACCATTGGCAACTGGCCATTCAATAGAGTCATAGACCTTTACAGCACAGAAACAGACTTTTCAGTCTAACTCATCCATATCGACCAGATATCCTAAATTAATCTAGTCCCATTTGCCAGCATTTGGCCCATACCTTCTAAAGCCTTCCTATTCATGTACCCACCCAGATGCTTTTTAAATGTTGCAATTGCACCAGCCTTCACTCCTCCTTCTGGCAGCTCACTCCACTCGTACACCACCTTCTGTGTGATAAAGTTGACCCTTAGGTCCATTCCACGTCTTTCGCCTCTCACCTTAAACGTATGCCCTCTAGTTTTGGACACCTAGGGGAAAGACCTTGGCCATTTATCCTGCCTATGCCCCTGATGATTTTATAAACCTCTTAAGGTCACCCCTCAGCCTCCGAAGTTCAAGGGAAAATAGTCCCAGTCTATTCAGCCTCTCCCTGGAGCTCAAACATTCCAACCCTGACAACATCCTTGTAGATCTTTTCTGAAACCTTCTAAATTTTGCAAAATCCTTCCGACAGCAGGAAGACCAGAATTACGTGCAGAATTCCAAAAGTGGCCTAACCAGTGTCCTGTGCAGCCACAACATGACCTCCCAATACCTATACTCAATGCACCAAATGTCAACTGCCTTCTTCGCTATCCTATCTGGCACTCCACATTCAAGGAACTATGAAGCTGCACTCAAAGATCTCTTTGTTCAGCAACACTCACCAGGACCTTACCATGAAGTGTGTAACTTCTGCCCTGATTTGCCTTTCCAAAATCTAGTACCTCACATTTATCCAAATTAAATTCCTCCTGCTACTCCTGGGCCTATTAACCCATCTTATCTTGGTCTTGTTGTACTCTGTGATAACCTTCTTTGCTGTCCACTACATCACTAATTTTGGTGTCATTTTCACATCCAAGTCATTTAGATAAATGATGAAAAGCATTGGACCCAGCAACGATCCTTGTGGCACACCACTGGTCACAGGCCTCCAGTCCTAAAAGCAATGCTCCACCACCACCCTCTGTTTTCTGCCTTTGAGCCAATTCTGTAACCAAATGGTCAGTTCTTTCTGTATTCTATGTGATCCACTTTCATTTGGCATTTACTCTCAAGGCACAGGACGCACCTGTGACCCAGTGCATACCCAAGTCTCACTGCACTTCCCTGTTTCCCATTGCTGTTCCTCTTGCCATTTAGATGATAATCTGTCTTTCTGTTCTTGCAACCAAAGTAGATAACTTCAGATTTATCCACTTTATACTTCATCTGCCATGCATTTGTTCACCTTCTCAACTTGTCCAAGCGACACAGTATCTCTATCCACTTCACAGGTTATCCTGCTATCTATCTTTGTGTCATCTGTAACTTGCGAGGTATTACGTTTCGTCCCCTCATGTAAATCATAAATTCATATTGTGAATAGCTGGTGTCCAAGTACTATTCCCTGTGATGCCCCACTCATTACAGACTACCAGTCAGAAAAGAACATGTTATTTCCTATTCTTTGCTTCCTGCCTGCCATCTGATTCTCTATCTATGTCAGAACACTACCCCTTAACACATGTACTTTAATTTTCCATACAAATCTCTTATGTAAGCAACATAAAATTGCAGGATGCAGTGAAAAACTTGAATTGTAAGACACTGCAGGGGCAGAAAATTGAGAGTCTGTAGCACTGGATCAGAGGATATGAGAGAGCTGTCTGCAGGATCTGTTAGAATTAAAAAGATTGGTTCATTAAAATACACAGTCAGAACAGATACAAGTACTGGAAGCTATTCAGGATAGAACCAACTGCCAGAACAGAAGACATATATTCAGAGGTAAATAAAACACAGAAGCTCATCCGTTGGCAATCACTTGCCTGACTTTTACTTGTGCATGAGCTGTTATGGTTTGTTGCATTGGTTTGTTGTAGCAAGATGAGCCGTACAGAAGAAATATAAAATTATCCTCCTTAATAAAAAATCTGCTGAACTCCGTGTATTGTGAATATTTTATGATGCAACTGTATCTTGCTTTATAAAGTGTTTTTCCTTGGTATTCACAGCAGGATGTGATTTACAATGATTAAACTAAATTGCAAAAGGGGATCCAAATCTAAATCATAAATATGCTGACTTTTCTCAATGTATTTTCTTTGACATACTTCAAAATTCATTGCATGTGGTACGTAAAAATAAATAAATGTACATTTCCATAGAGTAACCTCTGTCCATCTTAGTTGAATTAGAAAACAGAATCTCATGCAGAAGAAGTATTTTGAAAACACTGTGCTGCTCACTTTGTTTTAGAAAAGAGATTTCATTGTTGATAGATCAGCTGAAGAGAAATGCTGCAACATCTGCGGTATAAATATTCTTGCTGTCTTTGCCAGAAGTCACCAATTTCACTGGTCAGTGTCCCAGTTGATGGATGTTATTGAGTAGGTTGGACAATCACACTTTGTAAAATGTTGGAAGAAGCAACACAGACACACACAATTCTGAATGTGATCAATAAATACGAGCAGAATTTGCCAAGTGCATTCTCTGGAACAAACCTCCACTACAATAATACGTATCGCAAAATGGCCTGTATGTTATAGAAGGGTCTTAGCATTTACCACAAAATTGTAGTTTGTGGGATTAGTAGCTAAATGCAAGTAGCTGAACTGCATCACCCGTGATATCAGATCACATGGAGCTGAGAGCTGAGGGAAAGTCCAACTGAGCCATGAGTCTGAAAGTGGAGTAAGTATGAAGTGCTTCATAATTTGTACCAATGTGGTGCCAGTCCTCTGGTTCTAAGGGCTCTGAGAAACTGCGTGTCATATTTATGCATCGTGACAGTGCTGCTGTACAGTTTGCAAATTATTTCCAAGGAATCTCAGCTGATGCTGATAAAGGTGAACAGCCTTCAACCCAGCAGAATTCACTCAAGGCTGACAACAGTAAATACAGTAAATACCTGTTCCTGCGGCCTCCATTACGGCCAAACAGAACAATGGAAAATTCAATCCCCTGATGAGCCCTGCACTTTTAAGTAAAACTGCGAAGACTAGTTTTGCTGATTCCAGAAGTACAGGATTTTTTCCAGACTTGCTCTAAAGTCAGAAAGGTGTCACGTTCTGTGAGATCTGACGTTTCTAACGTCAACTGCATTGACAACATTTTCAGACACAAAGCATTGGTAAAGAAACTGCTGAATATTATGAGGTACTTGACACATTCAATTATTTTGGGAGGTGTTCACAAACTGGGGAAAATTTGGCACAGCCACAAGGCTCTAGAGAAAATTTTCATTCTTGTGGTAATTCTCTCTACCAGGTACCAGCTCAGTATTAAAGCAGGAAGGCCCTGAAAGCACCTACAGTGAAGTAAACAGGGCTAATGTTTGGTGTCTTTTCCCTAGGATTGTGGATTTTAAGTCAGCGGGGGGGAAGCTATATTTTTAAGGTGGGAGGAGAGAGATATAAAAAAGCTTTTTCTTGCGTAGAGTGCGTAGAATGAACTTCCTGAGGAAGTGGTGGATATAGACATTGTTACAACGTTTAAAAGACACTTAGGTAAGTACATGAACAGGAAAGGTTTGGAGGGATATAGGCAGGCAGATCGGACGGGTTCAGTTTGGGATTATGGTCGGCATGGACTGGTTGGGCCAAAAGGTCTGTTTCTGTGCTGTGTGGCTTTCTGAATCTGGAGCAAGAGGTCATTAAATGATGTCTCGTGGTGTGAATGCCAATCCAGACATTGGTGGACAGTTCCATGTCTGCCAGAGGGGGGGCAATTTTCATGCAGCATGCTGTGATAGGTAATTTTCAGCTTCAACTTGCAAAGTTAAACACATACAATAGCTGACAGGAGGTAACAAGACGTAGAGCTCGATGAACAATTCAGGCCAAGCAGCATCTTATAGATCATAGAATCCCTACAGTCTTAGGAGCAGGAAAGCTGATGTTTCGGGCCTAGACCCTTCATGAGAAAATGCTGCTTGGCCTGCTGTGTTCATCCAGCTCTACAACTTGTTATCTCGGATTTCCAGCATCTGCAGTTCCTATTATCTCTGATACAATAGCTAACAACAGCTTCTGTCACTCTGAAGTCTTAACCACAGCTTTTAGGTGATGTTATGGAAGCAAAACCATAATTTTGGAATGCTGATACCTTGGTCAATATCAACAAAATGCTTTTTAAATTGGACACAAGAAGGAGTGCCTTCAATCTTTTGGACACTACAGAATAGCTGAAGTTTGAGGTTTGCCAACCATCCATCATCATTTGACTTTCAGAATTAGGAACAGGAGTAAGGCTGTTGGCTCTCCATCATTCAATCAGATTACGGCTGATCCGACAGTCCTCACGCCCACTTTCCTGCCCTTTCCCATAAACCTTGATTCCCCGACTAATCAATAGCATATCTGTCTGTTTCAGCCTTAAATAAGCACAAGGCTTCTGCTGCCACAGCTCTCCCCCAAAGACTCACAAGTCTCTGAGAGAAGAAATTGCTCTTCAGCTCGGTCCCAAGTTGGCAGCCTTAATTCTGAGACCACGCCCTCTGGTTCCTGGCCCTCCCATGAAGGGAATGCCCTCTGAGCATTTACTCTGTCAAGCTCCTTAAGAATCCTGGAGGCTTCAATGAGATCACCCCTCATTCTTCTGTGTAACCTGTTCCCAACCTGTTTAACTTTTGTTCAAAAGCTCAAGCCTTTATGGGAGGAATCATCTGAGGGAACATTCTCTGAACTCCCCCAATGAAATAATGTATCTTCTCAGGTAAAGAGGCCAAAACTGTTCACAATGATCCAGGTATGGTCTCACCAGTATCTTGTGTAGTTGCACTAACACTTCCCTACTCTTATAATGCAACTTCCTTCAAGTAAGGGCCAGCAATCCAAGAACCTTCCTGATCACCAGCTGAATTTGAGTTTCATACAGAAGTATCCCCAAGTCCCTTTATGTTGCATCTTTCCGGAGTTCTTCTCCATTTAAGTAATACCCCACCAAAGACAGAAGGTAAGATGGTGAGAAAGAAATTGAAGATATTTTAAGGGAGTCACAATGAGGAGACCTCCTGCAGAGAATAATATCGTACTTGCAAAATGTATCAGCTGAACAAACAAATTCAGGAAGGAATTTCCAAAACTATTCACAGGAATGTAGAAGCTGTAAACAGCTCACCAGCTCACAATATCTATTCACCCCAAGAAAAGTTCCATTAATTGCTTTACAATGAGGTTAAGGAAAAAGAAGAAATGGAAGCTGTTTTGCACCAGGGGTTCATAACATCAGTGACACAATCAACATTTTGATGTTCCAGCAAATTGCACATACATAAACCAAAGGGATTGGAATCATTGAGTCATGGGGTTTTACAGCATGGAAAGAGGCCATTTGGCCCACCATGTCAGCACCAAACATTGAGTGTTTGATAATGCTGGTACGTTTTCCCGCAGTTGGCCAATATCACTATCAAGTGATCATCTCAATATTTCTTATATTTGTTATAGTCTACACCTCTACCACATCCTTCAAAAACAGTTGTGTAGACCTCTCACAGCTCAGCAATGTCATGGAATGAGAAATTGACATTGACATAAGGTTATAAAATTGGATCAAACAGGTTTTGGCAGCTTCTGTCAGAAGTAGGATCCAAATTTTTTAATCACTTCTACTTCTCACTTTGGCTAACTGTCTGATCTTGAATAGTTTGTATTGCCTCTGCTTCTACAATCTTCCAACATATGCATGGCTGGCATGCCAAAGGGACTTGAAGTCATGTGCCACATGAATGATAGGTCCACGTTTGGCCCTGCCATGGTGGAGCAGAATTAACAATGACAATATTACAATGTTTATAGGTTGTGGTTTCACTCAGCCACAAGTGCGAATGCCATCATCTTCCTGGACCACATCATCAAGGCACCAGGAGTCAAAGTGGATCCTCAAAAAGCAGCCATAGAGAATTTTTCATGACCTGCATCAGTCATTGAAATTCTGCAATTCACGGGCATGGCAAATCAGCTTTGCAAATTTCTAATCAGCCTGGGTCATATCAGTTAACTACGAAGACAGGACCAGGAATGGTAGAAAGGCATGTGCCAACATCAGGGCTTCAATATCGGTGAGAACATTCTTATGCTTACCTAAGCCCTGGCCCATTATGCCCTGGACCTAAAAATAATAGAGTAATAGAATCTCACAGCATGGAATGAGGGCCTTTGGCCAATGTATCCATACTGATCATAAGGACCTTCCTGCTACAGCCTCATTTTCCAACACTTGGTCTGATTCATGAACAAGCGATCATCTAAAAACTTCTTCAATGTTTTAATTTATCCTAACTCTATCACCCATTCAGGCAGAGTATTCCAAATTATCCATCAAGCCTGAAGTGAAAAATATCTTCGCGAAATATCCTCTAAACTTCCTGCCCTTCATCTTAAGTTGATGACCCAGTTATTGACACCGTGACTAAGAGAAAAAAAATTCTTCCTTTCTCTGCCATCAATGACCCTCATTATTCAATCAAGTTCACCCTGAACCTTTTGTACACTCAGGAAAACAATCCTAACCTTTCCAGTCTCTCTTCATAGATGAAACGCATCAGCCCAATTAACATCTTGGGAAATCTCCTCTGCATGCCATTTACATCCTTCTTATAGTGTGATAACCAGAACCCTGCACACAGTACTCCAGCTATGGCTGAGCTATTGTCTTATACAGCTCCATCAGAACCTCCCTGCTTGTATATTCAATGCCTTGACGAATGAAGGGAAGAATTGTACATTCCATGTTAACCACCTGTTCCTGTTTGCTTTAAGGATCTCTGAATGTGCACACTAAGATACTTCTGATCATCTGTACCTCCTACACTAGTACTCCCAAAATGCATTAGCTCAGACTTTTCAGGATTAAATTCCATTTGGCACTGTTCTGCCCATCGGTTCTGCCCATCTATATTATCCTACAGTCAAACGCTTTCCTTCTCACTACTTACCGCATCACCAATTTTTGTGTCATCTGCAAACTTACCTATCATACCCTCTACATTCACATCTAGATTGTAAATGTACAATATGAACAGCAAAGGAGCCAACAGTGAACCTGCAGTATCTTCATCATGCTTCTTGAATAATAGTTCCACATGAGCTGTTTTCTAGTCCTCTGGCATCTCTCCTGTATCCTGAGAGAATTTGAAAATTAATGCAATCCTTCAGTCATTTCGTTAGTTTTCTCTACAGGGTGCTTAGTCTTATTCTGTCTTATGCTCCCATAACCTGCTTGTAATGTATGTGCAAAATAACTAAGTGCTTAAAACAAATCGAACAAGGAAATTCAAATAGCATAAAACTACAAAACAATGTGTCAATTTGCTGATTTTTAAAAAAAATTCTCGCCATTTTCTGTTTTTTTGATTAAATGAATCAATGCCATTCTCTAACTGTACAACTCATAAACAAACGGTCTGCATGTGCTTCCTGTACTCCTTAAAAAAACAGTAAAAAAAATGAGATGTTCAAACTATTACTGTTGCTTTATGTTCATCTTTAATTAAATAGTTTAAATTTAAATCAAAAGAAATGGATGAGTATAAGTAATTATGAAATAATTCAATGAAATTATTAGATGAAGTCATAAATTAGAAAGAGCACCTTTTTAATGCAGACAGGTCGGCACAACATCGAGGGCTGAAGGGCCTGTACTGTGCTGTAATGTTCTATGTTCTATGTTCTATGTAAAATACAAAATAACATTGAAACCTATACTTCTTGGCTGGGAATTGATGCATCGTGCTTCATTATTTAAGACTCCCAAGAATCAATTGGAAAGAGCAGCTTTGATTAGGCAGGCAACTGCAGGTAATTTGAATCCCAAAACTCCTGTGTGCCTTCTTTAAAATATTGACGTGATGAATTGTAGCTGTGGGATTTTTTTAAACTATTATGGAAATATGGCTTCGTTGATAGACATTTTGGGATTCAGACATCTAATCTTGCCGTCTCCATAAAGTCTCAGCCAAAAGTTGAGTCCCAAAACAGAGGCTGTGCTGCAATCAACTAATAAAGAACAAAATAACATTTGCAATGTATCCTCGGGTTTCTGCTCTGCATGCACGCATTCCAATTTACTGTGATTGTCCCGTGGTGATGAAAGCTGTTGTAGAATTGGTGAAATGCATTTGAACTGAATATAAACTAAGTCTGAAACTGACATTGCTGGGGGCAAACTAATTCTCTTTTCAACAATAATAATCCATGAACAATGTTGCTTTTAACAGACATTAAAACACTTGTTAAAATGCATCAAAATAAAATTAATACATTTGTGACAACAGGTTTGCACAGATTCAGAAGATCATTGAATTGTAAAAGCAACTGTCTGAAATCCGTAAGGACCTTCAGTTGAGCAAATTCTTTGCCATACTCCTTGGTTGAAGTCTCATTTCACTTGCGCTGATGACTCCAACACCAGGACCAAGTGAACTTTGCTGGAACACATTGGTAGGCTATTCAAGTACAGAGGACAAATATCCTAATCTGCACAAGCTATAATTTGTACACGCGTACAGACAAACCCAGAAAACAGCAAAATCCTGAAGCAAAATCTTAACACAACTGACACAAACATCAACAATTTATTTCTATATTTTAAATGGATATGTTGTTCTGGAAAAAGTTGGCATTTCATTTCAGGAGTTATAACTCCTGTTTAAACAATGATACACTTTATACCTGATTGATTTTTAATCTAAAACTGGGCTAGGTAGATATTTAGATTAAGAACAATCCAATCAGACCACTTCCCTCAAAAAAACCTCATGATCCTCCTGTAAAACCACATGATGCAGACATTTGTCCTGCTTCAACATCCCTTCGCAAGATAAAATTCTCATTTCGGTTTCAGAGGTTTGTGGAGCCCTGAAACTGCTGAAATGCTTCAATTGCTTTTGAACAGGATGTTAAAACACAAGCCCCATTTACTTTGCTGCTGAATGTAACTTATTCAAAGATGCTGTCCTCGTAGTTTGCAGAAATGTTACATGCACACAAATTGCCTGCCATGTTGTGTGACAAAATAATTATGACTGTATTTCAAAAATAATTAATTGGCTGAGAAACACATGGAAATATTCTGAGATTGTGAAAGATTGTTGAGAAATAAAGTTCATCCTTTCCTAAGAAATGCAATGGAAGAAGGAATTGAAGAATCCAGTTACTGCTCAGAATCAGATATTATGGATTCAAAGATAGTAGGAACTGTCAATGCCAGAGAATCTGAGATAACAAGGTGTAGAGCTGGATGAACACAGCAGGCCAAGCAGCATCAGAGGAGCAGGAAAGCTGACGCTTTGTGTCTGGACCTTTGTTCAGAATTTTGACCCCATTTCTGAAGAAGGGTCCAGACCTGAAACGTCAGCTTTCCTGCTCCTCTGATGCTGCTTGGCCTTCTGTATTCCTTCAGTCTACACCTTGTTATCTCAGATATTACAGATGATTCTTTGTGTTCAGTTGTTGCTTGGAGTGGTAACTTTTACAACAGTCTCAAACACAACAAATTTCAGTTATGTTCACAAACAAAACAAAATGGCCCAGCTCTTCCCCCCCACCCACTGCATCCCAAAACCAGTCCAACCTGTCTCTGCCTCCCTAACCGGTTCTTCCTCTCACCCATCCCTTCCTCCCACCCCCAGCCGCACCCCCAGCTACCTACTAACCTCATCCCACCTCCTTGACCTGTCCGTCTTCCCTGGACTGACCTATCCCCTCCCTACCTCCCCACCTACACCCTCTCCACCTATCTTCTTTGCTCTCCATCTTCGGTCCGCCTCCCCCTCTCTCCCTATTTATTCCAGTTCCCTCCCCCCATCCCCCTCTCTGATGAAGGGTCTAGGCCCGAAACGTCAGCTTTTGTGCTCCTGAGATGCTGCTTGGCCTGCTGTGTTCATCCAGCCTCACATTTTATTAAAATGGTTGGTGTGACTTCTGATCAGCTCATGTGTGGAATTTTAATACACTTTATCAACACAATAAGTAATACACAGTAACCCTGAACCACCCTCATGTAAGAATAATATTCCCGCAATTATCTTTTCTAAATGATCAGAACATTAAATCTAATCAAACTGCCAAATTTTACTTCAGAAGCCTTGGCCTACTGTGTGAAATATAGGAGAGAGATAATAGGAACTGCAGATGCTGGAGAATCCGAGATAACAAGGTGTAGAGCTGGATGAACACAGCAGGTCAAGCAGCATCAAAGGAGCAGGAAAGCTGACGTTTCAGGCCTCGACCCTGTTTAATAATTTAGGGCCGTGCCATTTGGACTGATCAGTTGAAGAGAGCAACCAAATTGGATGTGATGTCAGCTGCGCCAATTTGTTATTTTTATCTCTGATTTATAGAACTGCAGATCCTAACAGGCATTTCGCAGGATACTAATTGTATATTTATGAGTGCTCAGCTCAATCACTGGATTAAATTTAAGGCACCACGTATTCTTGGAGCAAGAAAATTTGAGGTACATCAGGGGCACAACAATAAACAGTTTCAGGAAAGAACAGCGAGAGATAACAGCTGTCATGATGGGAAATAAATTTTCCAAGTCTCTGCCATTATGATTAATGGACAAAATTGAGGAATTTGGAAATTGTTTTATTCTCCATGCTCTTCCTGTATTTCTCTTACTTAAATGCCTTTACTGATTTATTTGTATTTCTATTTCATCCAGCAGGAAGTGTTTCTTTTATCCATACCGTTGATTAAAAGGCATTCGGAGGTAAATGTTCTAATGAAAGGTCATCAAACTGAATATTTCTCGCTCCACAGATAGCTTTGACCTGCAGGATGTTTCCAACATTCACCTTAGATTTTCAGAATTTCATAATTTTGCTTTGATTTCAGAAAAACTGTTGGCCTTGAAACATATCTCACACAAATTCACCAGAATGACTGCATTGACAGTAACAACACGGAACTATGCCTTTCACCCAACCAGTCCCTGCTTTAGATTAGATTAGATTAGATTCCCTACAGTGTGGAAACAGGCCCTTCAGCCCAACAAGTCCACACCACCCCTTAAAGTATCCCACCCAGACCCATCCCCCTATAACCCACACACCCCTGAATACTACGGGCAATTTAGCATGGCCAATCCACCTAACCTGCACATCTTTGGACTGTGGGAGGAAACCAGAGCACCCAGAGGAAACCCACGCAGACATGGGGAGAATGTGCAAACTCCACACAGACAGTCGCCCAAGGTGGGAATCCAACCCGGGTCCCTGGCGCTGTGAGGCTGCAGTGCTAACCACTGAGCCACCGTGCCACCCCAATTCCTTTAGAGGACCCTTTTCATATTTTTTTCATTTAACTGTATCAAAATAACCCTCAATTCCCTTTGTACTGACCTGAAAAATTGCTTTGATAGCAATTCCGCCATTCTTTGGAGAATGAATATTTTCTTTTAGATTGCCTACTGAATTTCTTGGACTATCTTATACTGAAGGTCTACCCTTCCCCTTAGCCACAAAGCAAAAAGATTCTTTCAGTCCACGGTGTGAAAATGTTTTAAAATTGTAAAGAGCTGAGGCTGTCACTGAGGCAAGAGAGCTACCCTGTTCATCATTTTCCAATTGCTGTAAACTCACATTTCTTGCTTTACCCTTTTAAATACACTCTTCACCCTCACCAATGCCTCTTTGTTGTTTTCCTAAATTGGCGACCAGATGAGATACTACACCCCCTGGAGGAATTGCATGTGGCTTGTAAGAGTTTGAATCTTGGCCAGGTGTAGGGTGGCAACTTAATTTGTTGAAATTTGACTTCCCTGGTTGTGTTTCAGGTTAGAGATGAGCTCAGCAACACATGTGGAGGTGTTGGACCTCATGCGATCCTCTGGCAGATTCCTACCAGTAACAAACTTCCAACATTTATTTTGTCCTTTTTTAAAAACTTCTGTGCTTTTTTACAACTCTGGACTGAAATGAGAGGAAAATATATTGTTTTCAAGCTAACGTTCTGAGAATCGCTGCATATTTTGTAAAGCAGATAATCTAACACTCATAACAACAGAAGAACTAGGAGAAGGAAAAGACTATTCAGTGCCCTTGAGCCTCCTCTGCCATGAAATACAATCATGGTTGATCTCATCTTGGCCTCAACTCCACTTTCCTGTCCGCTCTCCAAAACCCTTCAACCTATTATGAATTAAAGATATGCTGATCTCCTCCTTCAATGTACACAGTGTCAATGCATCTCTGGTTTAATGAATTTCACAGATTCATGACTCTTTGAGAGAAGTAACTCCAACATATCTCGGTTTTAAATATGCTGCCTCATATGCCAAAATTATGATTTCTTAATTTTGAATTAACTTTGCACAGGCAGATGTCCCATCACCAAGTCACCCTTTATAAACATGTGCATTATGTGTGATATTGATCCAGCTTCCTCAGAGGCAGCTCTCACAGCGAGCAGAACCTCTGTCACTCCTGTTTTTATCGATCAGCCAGGACTCCCTGATTAGACAAGGTTAACAGCTCCAATCAGGGAGCTCATATTCAATGAGGTCAACCTGGCCAACCTCATTACAATCGCTACAATCCGAGATTGTCCTTCAATTAAATAGCCGTTGAAAGAAGCAGTAATTGAAGTTTAAGTTGCTGACAAATTGGAGATGAGGGATTTTATTTTACAGGCTGAGCTTTGGTTGGCAACAGAAAGTTGATTGGTTAATGGACTAGGCTCTAGTTATCTATGACAAATGCCTTTTTGCCTGCCAACAATCATGTGAGTGGTTCTCAAGGAAGTGAAAATACTGGGGCCAAGACATAATTCAGAGGTAAATGAACAGGTCTCCATCAGCTAAGGAACTGTCTCTCTTTTCACTGTGGTTAAAACTGAAGAAAACCTATTTTTCTTTCCATTAGCTGTTGCTGTAAGCTGTAACTATTAACAAACTTTTATAAGTCACAGACTTTTATAAGTAAACCAGCCACCCTGTGCATTTTGCAAACTAGTGGAAGCACTTGGAAAGGGAAGACCAAGAAGAAACCTTCTGATTAGCTGGAAGCAATTCAACAAATTCTTGTGAATGAAGATTTATCAAACTACTTTTTCAGCTTTCTTCCGTCCATGTTCTTTATTTTTCGCCCATTTACGTCTGTCTTTGTGTGAATGTGTGTGTGTACTGTGGAGGCTGTGATTATAGATTTGAGAGGTAGTTTACAAGGGGATTAGAATTTTACTTTCCTTTGTCTGCTACATCAGCCCAGTCTCATGGAATGGTGAATACAACTGTGGACCCTAATACAAATTTTCAGTTTTCCATCCATGCTAATGCATCACCTCCATGAGCTCCGTTTATGTAGCAACTTATTGAATACTTTCTGAAAAGTCACAAACACAAGATCCATCAGTTCCCTTTTCTGCTTATTATCTCTTCAAAGAATTATCGCAAAATTTGTCAAACATGAATTCCCTTTCACAAAACCATGCTGACTCTATGTTGAAATCTTTTTGGGTATGAATGACCACCTTGTGTGCCATAACAATTCGTAATTCTGTGACTGTGATTGTGTTAAGCCCTACTAAAACTATTGCTTCCTTAACAGTGAACTCTTGCATTTTCTCAACAATAGATATTAGGTTGACTGGTCTATAACTTCTTGCTTTCTGACCCTCCTTTTTTGAACAAGAACATTACATTAGCAACTTTCCAGTCACCTGGAACTCTCCTGCAATCCAGTAACTTCATTGAGTTAAATTTTGAGGACTTGATTTGGATTCACTTGGGAAACAATCTAACTGAGGTGTTTAAAATATCAGAGAAATTACTTCCCCAATTAGGTATATTCTTAACATTAGAATGCATACATTTAGTAATTACATCAAGAGCTATCTTACCATCCAAAGAGCATTAAAAGTCTGAAACACTATCTCTTAAAGGCTATGGACGACTGTTAATCCAAAGACTCAGATAATGTTCTGGCAACCTGGGTTCGAATTCAACCAAGGCAAATGATGTAATCTGAATTCAATACACATCTGGAGTTGAGTCTAATAATGATCATGAATCCATTGTCGATTGATGGGAAAACCCATCTGGTTCAATAATGTCCTGTTGGGATGGAAACTGCCATCTTTACCTCATCTAGCCTTCATGTGACTCCAGACTACAGCAATGTGGTTGACTCTCAGCTGCCCTTTGGGCAATTTAGGATGGGCAATACATGCTGCTTGGCCACACTATTGGCAATGTAGAATGGCCAATCCACCTATCCTGAACATCTTTGGACTATGAGAAGAAACCCAGATCACCCGAAGGAAACACACGCAGACACGGGGAGAAAGTATCAGCTCCATGCAGACAGTTGCCCAAGGGTAGAATCAAACCCGGGTCCCTGGCACTGTGAGACAGCAGTGCTCACCACTGTGCTACCATGCCAACCAAAGGGCCATCTGAAAAGAGAACAAAATCAGAGATGTTTAAGAAGGGAATTTGAAAACTTATACCAGTCTGAACAATAGTACAGAATACATCAATCAAGAAGAACAAAATATTTTCTGCATAGTTCAGCAGTTCAGGATGATTCCAGGTTAGCTACTATCTGTGCTAAATGAGTTGACATTCATTGTGGTGATGAACGAGTCATATAATTGGCCTCAATACCCCAAAAGGAAACAGCTAAGGAAATGAAAAGAAAATTTGCGAAGGCTCCTGCTGCTAGCACATCCAGTGACTTCAGTTCGAAATTATCTATTTGAGAATAGCGTCGGTCTCATCTGGCACATTTTCATTCTTTAGCCGCAGTCATTCAGTTCAGACTTGTTGGTGAGAAATGGTCAGTTTGTGAAGATCTGATGAATGGTCATTGTTGATTGTACCATGCCCACTTCAGGTAAACAGAAGGGAGAGAAATAATTCCCAACTACTTAGAATGCACAACTGGAACTTGTACCATAAATGCAAACTAGGTTGTTTTAGTTTTCTGGCTTGAGTTTTTCAGAAGTTACTGAATATATTCAGCGGAGCAAAAACCCTCCATAATTTACACTCAGATATCAGAGATTAATTAAGCTTTATATTTTGCAAGGATTCTTGCAGTGTAAGCAACAACACATTCAATTACTTCCACAGAGGAGCTTCAATGTTTATGTCGCTTTAAAACAGTGACTCAGAAAATTGGCTTTCATTCTGCAGTTTTGTGAGCACTGTGTATGACTGCATTAATCTGTTGCAGATGTTGTCTGCATTATAATCTTAATCTACTTTTAAATGTATTCAAATCATTCATTATTCTCACAGGACTTCATTATCCCTTCACAATGGTAAAAGAATCACAGATCTATGACTTTATCAGTGTAAATGTCAACTAGACACTAGGTTGTGAAACTAGACACTAATATATTACTTCTCAAGACTATATGTGACATGGATTTTTCTATCAGTGCTACTTCCATTCACCATTGCATGGAACACTTAATATTCAATAAAATAATATTTCCCTAAATATGAACAAAGCATATACTCAGCAGTAAGGCAACACGATACAGTCAAACAAAAATTATAGCAATGCATAGAATTTGCTCTTTACATCGAACAAAGTGTTAAACTATTCAGGTAGGTCGATCTCTAAATCTGTGCAAAACATGCTGTAACTTCCAATATTTTAAATCCTGATTAGGAAAAGGAAAAATGAGTGAAGACATGAGTAATGGCAAAAATATTGAACTGATTTGTTTTTGTATGTTTCTCTTTCCGATTATAAAGACAGAGTTTTCACACGACTGTTTAATGTATACTTAAAAGTGAAGTGGTATCAGGTCAAAAATTCCATGGGGAACAGAAGCCCTGACTTTTCAACCTAATCTAATTTGCAGACAGGTCTCCCTTGAGGCAGCCGGAGCTCCTACCTCAAACAGGCAAGAAGCCTATGCATATCAGTATCAAATAATATCAACATCCTTAATCTGAAATGTTTTGGCCCAGATATTCGAAGGAGTAGTAATCATAGATTAAAATTCTGCTCCTACAGTTTTGAACTTGGACTAAGGTCCATGTTTCTGGCCAGCACTTCAGACCCCAGGTTCTTTAGATATGTGAAGCACATCAGACATCCAAAAGCTGAGAATTGCAGGTTATATTAAACCACCATTATCCCAACATTGGACACCATATTGTGTAATTTAAATGTCCAGCAGGACATGCGGCTCATCTGGTAGCTTTTGCGAAAGGATAAGTATGTTGGCTCAGGGTTTAGGCTGTCAGATGGATACAGGGTCGGGTGGAATGTCATATGAGTTGGTTGCATAGCATGCCAGGTAAGTAGCATAGGGTGAAAGATAAGTGGTGGAGCATTTAGGCTAAGTTAGAATTTTGCCATGGTGGGGGAGGGGGAGTTGTTGGCTTTGGCAACTGGGGAAGATCACCATGGGTTTGATGTGCCTGGGAAGGTAGGTGGAATGTTGGATCCAAAATTGAAGGGTATGTTGGGCCAGGCAGAGAGAGGCCGTGTTGTGTCTGGGAGGAAGAGTATTGGTTATCGATCCAGTAAATGCTGGGGGTATCAGGTCCTGGCATGAGGTGGAGTTTTGGAGAGATAGAGAACTGAAGCCATGTTCGGATTGGTTGGTTGGTTGGTTGTCATAGGTCCAGGATGTGGGAGGTTTCAGAGAGGCTGCAGCTGGGTTGGGGAGTGGGCCATTGGAGGTGGTGAGTGGTGATGTGGAAGTCAGTTTAATAACTACCTAACAAGTAGCTTACATATCCCATCCTCTCACCTTTCCTGGGTAACTGTGACCTGAAGTGAAGTGGAACCTCCCTCAATTCTCCAAAATTAATGGATTCTTTTGGATGGTTCCAGGGAGTGGATTGTCCATTGAAATCTTCAATTTCCTGCGCAATTACCATAGAGTATACTACATGTAACTCAGTGCACATTTATGGTGAATGACATCAATGTGTGTCCCTTCATCAACAATCTGGCCATCAGAATATCTGCGCCTACGTTTCTCTAAGGGCAGATGTTGCCAGATCTGCTTTCCAGCGTCTTCTGTTTTCATTTTAAAATAAATGCTGATTTCCCATGTGCTCATATTGTTACAACCGGGTCCTCAATCTGCGCACAAACTGTGAGTACTGCATTACGGGTGCTCATTTTTGAAGTGATCATAATGAGGTCAGCTAGGTAGATCTCATAGAATATGACTTCCCTAAATGGATTAACTATACCCAATCAGGGAGCCCTGGTTGATAGCTATTAACAGCAATGTCAGAAGTCTATTCACCCTGAGGCTTGGCTCTGAGGAAGCTGGATCAATGTCAAGTACTATGGATGTGTAAATAAAGGATGACTTGATGATGGGATACTGGTGTCTGTGGAGTAATTTCAATTTTCAACTTACATGAACAGATCATTGGCTACTCTCTGGCAAAACATCTTCCGACAATCACATAATATTCCTGAATGCTATTACTGATTACAGAATGTTGTAAACTCTCAGGATATTTTTCACATTGCATTATTATTTATCTCAAAGATCTTACTGGCAATTTCGGACGAAGATGTCAGGGGAGTAGAGCTCCTGTGCCACAGCTCTCCACTTTGACTGCTTTCCTTTCACTTTCTTTTTGCATCTCTTTTCTTTTGTTTACTTAGTTACAACGCCTGACCTTGGATGGTATCGACAGCAATAGCCCAGTGCGGGGACAGTGAGCGGATCAAAAGCATGGACCTCAAGCAGTCTCGACTTGGTCCCAGGGTGCGGACCATGACTGATCTAATGCAGAGGAGAGTGAGCCCCTCCTTACTTTACCTAAGCAAGCAGGGAACCTGGAATCAGTGTCTAACACATCGGCAGAGATGGCTTCGGAGAGGTAGGCCCAGTGGCAAAATATAGCACCCGCAAATTTGCAACTCTGTTATTGATTGGTTCGGTCCACTGCTGGCGGCAGCAAAATAATGAGGTAAGGACATCACAGCAACATTGATGAGGTGGGCCCAGCGGTTAATAAGCAACTCTGACACTGGTTCGTCTGGCTCAGGCAATGGTGAGGCAATGGCAGAGAGGTATCGGCCCAGCAGCCAAGATGGTGCCTAAGGATTAACGACTTTGATGTTGGTGAAGTCCTGTGTAGACAGCGGTGAAGCGGTGATGGAGGGATGACGGTCACTGATGGTGATGAGCTGGCTCACGACTGATGGGCAGTCTTCAAGCTACAACCTTATTGCTTTTGCTTTTTGTTCATATACTTTGTGATTTTTTTCCAAGTGCTGACATAGAGGCAACAAATGGAAACTTTTTCACTGCATTTTATCGTATTCTTACTGTAAAATACGCATGACAATACAATCATAATCAAATCAATTCCAGGCAAACAAAAGCAGGAGGAAGAGGTCCAGCAGCCACAGCAGGAGAAAAGTGCAAGCAGAACTGTAAGATCCTAAGATATAGGAGCAGAACTGGGCCATTCAGACCATTTAGTCTGCTCTGCCATTTGATCATGGACGATATGTTTCTCAGCTCCATTCTCATGCCTTCTTCCCATAACCCTTAATCCCCTAACGAAAGAAGAACCTCTTTATCTCTGTCTTAAATACACTTAATGGTTTGGCCTCCACAGCTCTCCACCCTCTGGCAGAAGAATTTACCTTTCATCTCAATTCTAAAGGGCATCCTTCAATCTGAGTCTTTGCCCTGAGGCCCTTGTCTTTCCTATTAGTGGAAACATCTTTGCCACATCTACCCTATCCGTGCATCTCAGAATTCTATAAGTTTCAATTAGATCTCCCTTCATGCTTTTAAAGTCCATTGAGTACAGATCCAGAGTCCTCAACCACTCCTCATATGACAAGCCCTTCAACCCCAGGACTATTTTTGGAAACCTTCTGTGGTCCCCCTCCAATGCTAGCACATTATTCCTCAGACATGATCCAAAAATGCCTTCCTAACCGCCAATGGAACCTGCATGTTAACCTTATGAGACTCCAGAACTTGGACTCTTAAGTTCCTTTGTGCTTCAGATTTCTGAAGCCTTTTCCCAGTTAGAAAATAGTCCATGTCTCTTTTCTTCCTGCCAAAGTGCAAAGCCTCACACGTTCTCAGATTGTATTCAATCTGCAACTTTTTTACCCACCCTCCTAGCCTGTTCAAGTCCCTCTGCAGTCTCCCTGCTTCCTCAATACTATCCCTCCATCGATCTATGTATCATCTGCAAACTTGACAACAAAACTGCCAGTTCCTTTGTCCAGGTTGGAAAAAACATAATGTGGATATTTGTGGTCCCAACACTCTGACCCCTGCGGAAATTTATTAGTCATTGGTTGCCATCCTGAAAAAGACCCCTTTACACCCACTCTTTGCTTTCTGCCAGTCAGCCAATCCTGTATCCATGCCAGTACCTTCCCCCTAATGCCAAGGGTTAAGAACATAGAACATAGAATAGTATAGCACAATATAAGACCTTCAACCCACGCTGTTGTGCGAACCCATTATCCTACTAAGATTAATCTACCCTGCACATTCTACATTTTACTATCGTCCATGTGCCTATCCCAAGAGTCGCTTAAAAGTCTTTAAAGTATCTGACTTATCTCTATCAGTTTTTATCTTGTTTAACAGTCTCCTCTGTGGTGTCTTGTCAAAGGCCTTCTGGAAATCCAAATAGATCACATCCACTGTCTCTCACTTGTCTAATCTGATTGTTACTTCCTGAAAGAATCTTAACAAATTTGTCAGGCATGACTTCTCCTTGACGGAGCCATGCTGACTCAGACCTATTTTACCATGCACTTCCAAGTACTTCACAAATTCATCCTTTATAATAGAATCTAAAATCTTGCCAATGACTGAGGACTGGTTAACAAGCCTGCAGTTTCTTGTCTTCTGCCTCATTACCTTCTTAACCAGAGGTGCAAAATTAGCCTTCTTCCAGTCTTCTGAAACCTTCCCTTCCTTTAGTGATTCCTGAAAGATCACCACCATGCTTCCACAATCTTCTCAGCTATTGCCTTCAGAAGTCTGGGGTGTTGTGAACAGGTTCAGGTTATTTATCCACGTTCAGCACTTTTAATTTCCTCAGTCCCATCTCCGTAGCAATGGTCACTGCATTCACCTCTGTCCACAACTCCCTTGAAGTGCCAGTGTGCTGCTGGTGTCTTCCACCAAAGTATATCTTCAGTTCCTGCATTTCTTTAATCCTCATTCAAACTTCTCCAGCTTTATTGTCCACGTCCACTCTTGCCTCTCTCTGGCCTTCTAGATATCTAAAAACAATTCTTACTTTTTTTGTATATATTGCTAGATAGCTTATTCTCATATTTAATCTTCTTTCCTCCTTATTGCTTTTTTAGTTAACATCTGCTCATTTTTAAAGTCACAGAATCATACAGCATGGAAACACAGCCTTCGGTCCAAGCAGACCCACACAAACTGTGTGACCTCCATATAGATCACAAGGCCAAGCCAGGGTACAAGATGTTGGGGAGTTTGAGTCGACCCATTAAAAATAGCAGTGACTAGGGAGCCTGATTGCATCACAGTAACTCATTCCCGGATTCTCAAATTCTACACCATAAGTTTCCTTTCTTCCCAGCCCTCAGCTTCACTTCTCTGTAAATTCACAACTGCTGCCATTGCGAAACTGTAGTTAGTGACAAGAGACCCAGCCGTGAGAAGGTAAATGCATTTTGGAGATCTGAATATATTACATCCACTCCTTTCCCTTTATCTATCCTGTTTGATACCTCCTCAATGAATTCTAATAATGTTTCTGACTCTAATTATATTATGTATTTCTAAACGTTGTGCTCTTGCACTCTTCATTATGGATGCTAAAATTTTCCCAGGAACAAACATCAAGCTAACTAGCCTGTTGACCAACAGTTGACTGTTTTTATTGTCTCCTTCCTTTTTGAGTAAATGTGTTATATTGCAGTTTGCAAATCCTTTAGCACTTCTCCAGAATATAAAAATGTTTGGATGATTACTGCCAGTACAACAACTATTTCTATGACTACTTCCTTTAATGTAACAGAATACATCCTTTCAGTCCAAGGGGACCTATCAGTACCTAGTCCCTTTAATTTCTTAAGTACATCTTGTCTAGTGATAGTTATCATATTTATTTCCTCTCACCATACAACATCCCACAATTTGCCCCATATTTTTTTGCATGCTTGGAATGCTTTTCGTATTTTCTATTTGTGAAGACTAATGTCAAATATTTATTCAACTCCTCTCCAATTTCCTGCTTCCCCATTATTATTTTCACAGCCACATTTTCTCAGGATCTATGTTCATTTAATTTTTGAACATCTGTTGTTAAATTTTGTATCAGGCAAGAAACTGAGTCTGCAAACTATGCCTCGAAAGTGCACGGCCAAACCAGAAATAATTTGAAGGCAACTTAGGTCTAACTGTTATTGAGTGGAGTTCATCAGTACAGTTACACCGTCATAGTTCAGGACACACACAGAATAACAGCCAATGCCGCTTTCTAAATCCTTTTGCAGCAAAAGCTGCCATGAATTCAGGTTTTCAAACAATGATTAAAGTGTTGGAATGTATTTGAAGCAGCCAAATACTTAAAATAGGTTTGTTGGAGGGAGGTAATAGCAGAGTCATTATGTCACTCAATGAGTAATCCAGAACATTAGGCTAAAATTCTCGGGTACGGATTTGAATCTCACCATGGCAAGAGGCAAAACTTGCATTCAATAAAATTCTAGAAGACAAAATTATTCGAATGGTGACCATGTAGCCACTGCCAAATTGTTCCAAAAACCCATCTGGTTCATCAATATCCATCAGGGAATAAAATATGTCATCCTCAGCTAGCCTGTTGGCCTTGTCAGCAACACCCATCCGGCTTAACAGAAGAAAACTAATTTTGCTTCTGAATGATAAAGCTGCAAGCACCAAGTAAATTAAATAATATTTTGGGATAAATTCTTCTTCCCTCGCATGATATACATGTTAACTGTGAGCATTTATTCGCCAGGTCAACAAATCAGAAAACGTTTTACAAAATTCAGAGTAAACTATTCTCATGCCCTCCCAATGCCACTCTTCTGAGAATTCTTCAGACAACTGAAGGGATTTTGATCACTGTACAATGTTGGCAGAAACTCCTGTTTGAATAGAAATTACAACCTACAGCTTGTCGGACTTAGAATCCCTCTTCATCGGGCAATGGCACGATGGTAGGTGTGGCACTGAAGTCAAAACTGAGGGAACAATGAGGTGGGGAGCAAACAGTTAAGTGGGGAATTACATGACAGGAAATTGGATAATAAGGTAAAGGAGAAATGGGAGAAGAAACAGAAACTGAATTTTTGTGCGTTCAAGGATGTAAAAACAATTTAAACAGAGGGAATGATGATGGAGAATGTGATTATTAACTATCAAAAGATGAGAAGAACATTGGTATGATCTTCAGCCGACTGGACTGAAGGATCAGAAAGAATGTCAATGTGAATCATGACAATGAAAGAGAATGGCAAATTGCAGAGGGAAGAGAAATGAGTGGCACATTACTTTGCTAATGGTTGATGGAAGCAAGAGTGTTCATGTCAATGATTTCCACTGTAATGTAACATGGTGAAACTGTAAACTGTGTTTGGGGCAATTGGATGTGATAAAAATAACTTTCAGGAATTGAAGGTTTGATTAATTTACAGGGAATTCTATCATATCACTTGGAACATATTTGTCGACTGCTAAGCAATATACCATGAATTTTGTGCTTTCAACATTTGGATTACCCTTCAGACATGCATGCATTGCAATACAAGGAAGGGAATGTTGGATGTATCGGAGGTGTGGTTTACCAAACACATAGCACCATTTGTTTCACATATCACAGCCTTATGTTCGAGGCCATAGCTGAGTTCACAAGCTTTCAGATCTGCTTGAGCTTTTCTTATTTACTTGGTGCCAGATGAGATTATCAGAAAAACTTGAGTTTAAAACACTGATTCCAATTTTAGACAAACATTTATTTCTTATCTGAAAGTTGTAAATGGAAGAAAATACAATTTCAAAGAATTTGGTTCATATACGAGAGTTCAACAGCTAAGAGTCTGAGAAATATTTATACTTGTTTTATAAATAACCTGAAAAATTCTAATTTCAAAGCAATGCCTTTCCCGAGAACCTCAAATTAAAGGGTTCTTCCTTGGGATGTATCAATGGCAAGGTTGCCATTTGCTGCCCATCCATTTCTGCACTTTACCTACTTTTTTGCTGCAGTCCATCTGGTACAAATATCTGCAGAGTACTGTTAGGAAAGCTATACTGTGGTTTCTAATTTTTTCCTCAACCTTTGAACCCTCATAAGTATTTTCAAGTTTTTTGCCTGTTTCTGGTGATCAGTTAGCTCAGTTGACTTCAGCAATGGTGCAGATGATACAAACGGTGTAGGTTTGATCACTGTACCTGTATTGGCAAATGAAACAGTATTGCCAACTGCCATCTTCCCTCACCCCATACTTAATGCAGAGAAATACCACTGAAGTAATATCAGAACTTGCCTCTCCCAAATAGAGAGAGATACTAATGGTCCATTGTGAGTTATGGTCAATAATCTTCCCTGCTTGACTATTCACTCATGTTCTTCTCTGACTGGCTGTCTGTCTTTCATCCCATCTTCATTTCCAACAGTTAGGTCATGGATTTCCATTGGATTAGACTGTGTTCTTGTAAAAGTATTGCAGCAGTTTGCCATTGCCTTCAACAGGATGGCTGAGGGGAAAAAGAAACTTCCACACTTTTCAGCTACCATCAGTACATTAAAGAAGATTTGCTGTCCAACAATCAAATGGCTTGGCCATGTGTGAACCCACCCTTCTTGCCACCAGGCCCTGCTTAAACAAGAGCTGTTGGCCCAGATGTTGGGATGAAACACAGCATCCCCCCAAGGCTTCCTTCTAGTTCCTGTAATACCACCGTGAAGACATGAAAATTATAACTCGCGTGGTACAACTCTTGTGGCATGAAAACTACAACTCTTGTGATCTCACACATAGACCTTATCAACAGCATTTAAATTCTCTGCAACAGGGACATTTGTTATACCAAATAGATTGTGGTGGGAAATGTAGGGAAATTATTTCTAATGTATTCAATATGCTTTCTTGAGCTTTCCTGTAAAGTGTTCTTTTTAGATATTATGTACTTATCACAGAAAAAGGCTACATGTGGAGTTAATTAGATGAATATATGACAATATATTCAGTGAACCTCTCTGTCAAGGCTAAAATGATTTATAGGCCCAGATATCCCAAGCTCCACCACCAAGCATGGTGCATTCTATTTTTACAAGGCAAGCATTGGTTTGGGGTTGAATTTTTTGCACACATGTTTCATGAAGATAGCTGGACATTTACATCATTGTCTGACTCCACTCAAGTCAAATTTTGGATGCCCAGGATTGTAAGATTTGAAATGTGCAGAATACACCTGGTAAGATCAGGCCTGAGGGATAAATTTATTTGATTAGCCAGTGTCCCCATTTGGATATGGTCTCGGAATATCTTTGGGGCATGGAGGATGTTCTTTGAAGAGATAATGTGTCTCTTGGTGGAGACAAGTTGTTCTTAAGTCTACTCTGATGAAAGCGTCATCTACATTAGTTTGCATTCTCTCTACAGATGCCTGACCTGCTGTGATTTCTACGTTTTTTTTTGTTTTCAGCACAGATTCCAGCTTCTGCAGTGAGTTGCTCCTCTGAGCTGTTCTTTTTGACTCTTAAAAGTTGGAATTAATGTGTGCAAAACATGAATAAACTCATGAACTGTCAAATTCTTTAAAACTGTCAACAGGCCAGTGACAATGAGTTGTCAGAAGCATCAAGGAGATATGCAAAGAGACATATGTTAAGGAGACAATGGCATAGAGGGTATTATTAGAAGGTTTAACATATGGGCATGAGCTGCAGATTGACAACTGGAAAGAAAACAGAGTAGAAATAAATATGTTATTGTAAGAAAGTACAGGCCAAGTTAGCTCATCATATGTTGAAGGAAAGTATTATTAGTTAGTATTAAACACAATAACAGACAAGCATTTAGATAAATTACAGGCAATCTGGAAAGGTCAACATGCCTTTGTCAAGCATGTTGAACCATCATACTGTCACACCAAACGTTAGTGCAGAAAATAAACATTAATTGTGTGTTCGCATAGCTCAGAGATTGGATAGCTAACAGGAAACAGAAAATAAGTAGAGATGACTAATTTGCTGGTTAGAAAGATGTAATGAGTGCTGTGTTACATGGATCAATGCTGGGAGTTCAATATTCTACAATTTATAGAAATGACATGGTTGAAGGAATGGATGGTATGGATGCTATGTTTACTAACTACTCTTAGATCGGCAGTAAGGCAAATTCTGAAGAGGACATAAGGAATTGGTAAAGGACACAGATTGGTTAATGAAGTGGGAAAAGATCTGATAAATAAGATATAATGGGGGAAATGTGAAAGTATCTATTTGACAGGCAATGTGAAAAGAGGCATGCTATCCAAATGGGAAGAGACTGTCGAGCTCTGAGATGCAGAGGCCTGTACGTTCTGGTGTGTGAACAACCAAAGGTTAGTGTGTAGATACATCAAGTACATAGGAAAGTTAATAAAATGTTATTGTTGATTTGAAATAGAATTGAACACAAAAGTAGGGAGGTTATACTTGAGTTAAACAGGGCTGCAGGGCAATATACAGGTATTTCTGCTTCAACATGTTTCAATAATGCAAATTGCTGTCACGTGATTGATGAAGAGTGGCCGCTATTTGGATAATGCGAACTTTCTACTGTAAAGTATGACAATTTTCTAAAGCATAGAACATAGAACATTACAGCACAGCACAGGCCCTTCGGCCCTCGATGTTGTGCCGACCTGTCATACCGATCTCAAGCCCGTCTAACCTACACTATTCCATGTACGTCCATATGCTTGGCCAATGACGACTTAAATGTACCTAAAGTTGGCGAATCTACTACTGTTGCAGGCAAAGCATTCCATTCCCTTACTACTCTCTGAGTAAAGAAACTACCTCTGACATCTGTCCTATATCTTTCATCCCTCAATTTAAAGCTATGCTCCCTCGTGCTCCCCGTCACCATTACTTCAGGGTGCATTCTAACTACACTGCTCTACAATCGAAGCAAGACTTCACTGCTCCTGTACTCAAATTCTCTTGGAATGAAGGTGAACAACGCTATTAACATGCAAGTGGCTTGCTGCACGCACAGAACCTTCAGCGACCGAGGTCACCTTGCATATCTATATTTGCTAATGTCTAGCCATTTAACAAATATGCTGCACATCTGTTTCTCCTACTGAAGTGGATAACCTCACTGTTTTTTGCACGTTATATTCCATCTGTCATGTTCTTGATAAACCATTCAGTCTGTCCACATCCTGCTGAAGCTGCTTCACATTTTCCTTACAATGCACATTTCCATTTAGCTTTGTATGATCTGCACATTTGTAAATTTGTAAATTCAGTCCCCAACTCCAAACCGCATAGACAACAGCAACAACAAAAACAAAGTTGCTGGAAAAGCTCAGTAGGTCAGTTTCTGAGGAACAGTCACCGGACCTGAAGCATCAACTCTGTTTTCTCCCCCACAGATGCTGCCAGACCTACTGAGCTTTTCCAGCAACTTTGTTTTTGTTCCTGATTTACAACATCCACAGTTCTTTTGGTTTTTAACAACAACAACAATAAACCACAAATATTGAGAACAGTTGGGGCCCAAGTACTGATCCTTGTGGCACCCCATTAGTCACAGCCTGCCAATATGAGAATGATGAATTTTTACCATGCTCTGTTTTCTGTATGTTAACTAACCTTTCATCTACATTACCTCCTGTCTCAGGCATTCTACTTTTCTAACCAGCCTCCTGTGGTGGATCTCATCAGAAGCCTTTGAAAATCTAAGTATACTATGTCTGTCAGCTTGCCTTTATCAATGTTGTTACTGAAACCTTTAAAAAAACTCTACCTTTATCAAACATGATTTCCCATTCACAAATCAATTAACAACAAGTGTCTGTCTATCCCATCCTTTACACAGATTTGTGTCATTTTCTTGACGACTGATGTAAGGACAACAGTGCCTTAGTGGTTAGCACTGCTGCCTCACAGCACCAGGGACCCAGGTTCGATTCTAGCCTCAGGTAACTGTCTGTATGGAGTTTACACATTCTCCCTCTGTCTGCGTGGGTTTCTTCCCACGGTCCAAAGATGTGCAGGCTAGGTGGATCAGCCATGCTAAATTGCCCATCGTGTTCAGGTTTGTGTGGGTAATAGGGGAATGGGTCTGGGGTGGATGCTTCAAGGGGTGGTGTGGGCTTGTTGGGCTGAAGGCCCTGTTTCCACATTGTAGGTAACCTAACCTAATCTGTAGCTTCCTGTTTTCTCTGTTGCTTTCTTTTTCAACTAGTGAGTGACGTTTGTATTCCTTCAATCCCCAGGAATGATTCCACAATCTATGGAATTTTGAAAATTATTACCACTGCATTGATTATTCCCACAGCTAATTCCTTCAAGGCTTGGACATGACTATCAGTTATGAGGTGATTATCACCTCTCAGCTACATTAATTTCTCCAGTCCAACCTTCTTATTAATACAGATTGTATCAACTCTTATTTCAACATATCTGCTTGGCTCTCCAGTTCTGGCAGATTTCTGGTATTTTCTTCAGTGAAAACAGACATGAAGTAAAAATTTAGTCTCTGCAATTTCTCTATTTCGCATTATAAATTCCCTTGACTCTGTCTGCAATGGACCTAATTTGATTTTAGCTAAAAATATTTCCTTTTCACACGCCTACAGAAGCTTTAATAGTGCATTTTTCAGTTTTTTTTTGTCAGATTGCATTTATATTGTACTGCTTCTTTCCTAAGAAATTAATTGGTTCTCCATTGGAATTTGTTGTTTCTTGTATTCTATAAATCTCACAATCCTTTAAATTTCTCTGATTTCTGGCAACTTTATATACTTTTTCTTTTAGCCTGAGTGAATCCTGAGCTTCTTTTGTTAGCTACGGTTGACAAACCATTGAGATTTTGCACTTGGAAACAATATATAATTGCTGTCAGTTGCTTAAAAAATATCCATTACCTATGTACTGTCAATTAGTGCCTCATGCCTTCATAATTTCCTTTATTCAAATGACGCACACTTACTTCAGGATGAACAAGACAGATGAACGTGATGTGGATAAATGTGAGGCTATCCATGTAGGTGGAAGAAGTGTAGAGTATATCATTAAAATGAGAGAGTTTGGGAAGTATTCATTTCCAAAAGAATGGGAGTGTCCTTGTGTATAAGTCACTGAAAGCTGATATGCATCTATAATACTCAATTCGGAAGGAAAATGATACGTGGCCTTTATTGAAAGAGAATTTGAGTATCGGAGTAAAGATGAAGTAGTTCTGTAGAACATTCAGACCAGACTCAAAATATTAACTCTATTTATTTCCATTGATGCTGCCAGACGTGGTGTATTTCTCCAGGGTTCCTTGTATTTGTTTCAAAATTTATATCATCTGCCATATTTTATCTTTATTTCAGGAGTAAAGACATGTTAATTCAACTGGTCAGACTATTGGTGAGACTGTACCTGGAGTACTATTTACAGTTTTTACCACCTTACCCAAGGGAGTGTGCAGCGAATGCTTCCCAGGCAGAATCCTGGGATGGTGGGATTGTATAATGAGGAGCGACTGAGGAGACAGGCCCTGTGCTCTCGAGAGTTACAAGAATGAGATGTGACATCAGCAAAGCTTACCTCAGCAAAGCTACCCATTATTTACACGTGCAGAATCATTGACACTGATCCAGCTCCCTCAGAGCTACCTCTCAGAGGGAACAGGACATCTGACGCTCCTGTTTATATCTGCCAGCCAGGGCTCCTTGATTGGACCAGGTTCATCATCATCATAGAATCCCAACAGTGTGGAAACAGACCTTTCGGCCCAACATTCCACACTGACTGTCAGAGCATTCCACCCCAGACCCATCCCTTTAACCCACCTAATCTGTACATTCCTGAACACTACAGGCAATTTAGCATGACTAATCCACACAGCCTGCACATTTTTGGTCTGTGGGAAGAAACCAGAGCACCTGGAAACCAGCAGACACGGGGAGAACATGCAAACTCCACACAGACAGTTGCCCGAGAGTGGAATCCAACCCATGTCCCTGGCACTGTGAGGCACAGTGCTGTCTGTAAAACTATCAACTGTGGTTACATGTTCACCATTCGGATAGCTTTCTGTTCCAGGTATTTATTGAATTCATATTCACTATCTGCCGATGCGGGGTTTGAAGACAGTTACACCAGAACATTAGCCTGAGGTCCTTGATCCTGACACCAGTTCACCACCATCTCCCCTTAGCAACCCCAATCAGGGAACTCATCTTCTACGAGATCCCCCTGACTGATTATGACTTGTTAATCGCGACATCCCTCCCCGTCTAAGTCTGGGGACAGAGAACTGTTCTTTCTGTTGTAGCCTCTCCTGGAGTGTTTTCACACCAAGTTCCCAGAATTCATCAGCGGATATGGGCAGTGTGTACCGGACTGTCGCCTGCCTCTTGTGTTTAGAGTATCTTGGAAAAAAATTCATCCCCTTCTTTGGGCTGCCCAGGCACTGAGGTTGCAACTTTGCCATGTCTGTCTGAGACTCCCAGATTTCTTTGACACGAGATAGAGGGTGAGAACCCCTGGGATCTAACGTTCTTTTTGGCTGTTCTGAGGGCCTAGGTATGTATTATTCCTGCCCTGTTTGCAAGCTTGCAGCTTTTACATGGTCCACATGCTCGTTCAGAACTGCGTCACCTATCCAAACTTTATACATCCTGGAACCGAACCTCGCATTAATGATGCCTCTTACCCATGAAGGGGTATTTCCATGATTCAGCACCAACCTTGTCCCCTAAAGTAAACCAACTTCCTCACTTTGAAGGGGGCTTTGTCTGGCAGTGACGTTCCTGATGTCAGTTAACCAACACAGCATCACCCCACCAACCCGGCTAGGTTCCCGAAGATCAGATTTAAACTGGTGCAAAGTGTTCTCCCCATTAGCAACGCTGCTGGAGCTAACCCTGAATTTGCATGAGATGGTCCAAGAATGGAATAGGAACTGGGGAAATTTGCTGTCAAGTGAAGCTGCAGGGTGTTTGTTTAAACCTGCCTTCGAAGTTTTGACTTCTTTTTGCCAGACCACTAGAAGATGGATGGCATGGATCTGTCCTTATATGCTGAAAGTCATTTGACTATTGGAAGTATTCAAATTCCCTGCTGGTAAATGATGACCTTCTGTCTGTGACCAACATTTCTGGGAGTACGAACATGCAAAAGATGCTTGCAGCTTTTCTATTGTCATTGCCACGTTAGATGAATGAGCACTATGCACATTCAAATACTTTGCGGTGTGTCCACAATGACTAAGAACATTGTGCCCTTAAAAAGATCTGCATAGTCGATGTATAACCAGGTCTAGGAGAGGCTGATGGTAATTTTTGTCTTTATTGGCACTCTGGGTATTGCCCCATCAACATGGCCATGTCTGTAATCCAATCTTGACCACCAGACTTAATTTCTTGCCAACATTTTCATTTTGGAAACCCCTGCGTGACCCTGGTGGGGTTCAGCCAATATCTGGTGGTGACCTTTGCTTGGGATAATCACTCTTGGCTCCCCATAATGAAATACTGCCCACTATGGTGATCTGGTCTCTCCGGGTCCATAAAGATTTCAATTCTGCTTGTAATGATCCTTATGTCTTCCCCACAACACCAGCTGTTTTAATTTTGTCAGGACTGAATATTTTTGTGCCTGATATTGTCAAGAATGACCAGAAGGCAGTACAGAAACCTGAAAACCTGAACAGAGTTTTTCAGCGGCTGTACCATTAGCGGTGCATCTGTCAATGAGAGGCAGTTCAAGGCATCTGTATTCACTACTTGGCCTCCAGGATGGTGTTCCAACTTGGAATTGTATGTACTCAGAATAAGGGCTCACTGCTGAATTTAACCTGACGCTATGGGTGGCTTGTCATTGTCCTCTGATAAGTGCTAGCAGAGGTTTATCGTCTGTTACTAAAACAAATTTACATCCATATTGATGGAGCTATCTCACACTAAAGATAACCACCAAACCTTCATTCTCTGTCTGGATATATTGGCACTCATGTCAGCCAAAGTCTGGGAAGCATACATGATTGAGTGTACCTCCCCATTGGGCCACCTGTAGGCAAGTAGTATCCAAATATTGTACGGGGAGGCATCACACACCAGACTGCTTAGATGATGATTGCTTCTTTACTTCTCTAAAGGCTCTGTCTTGGCTAAAAGGCCATTTCAATAGCAGATGTAAGGGTGCCAGGATGGAGGCCAGGTTTAATTCACTAATCCAAGGAAAGACAGAAACTCCAGTACAGATATAGGAGCCAGGGCACCTTTGATTGCCCTCAGTTTACCTTCCTATGGGTGCAGCCCAGTCTTGTCAACTCTGTAGTCAAAATAGTCATATGGGGTGCCTAGGACACACAGTTTACCCTTCTAAGGTATATGCCTTCTTGGGAGTAATGGCTTAGGATCATGTTCAAGTTCTCTAAGTGCTCCTTGCGGGTCTTCCCCATTATTAGCACGTCATCTAGATAAATAGCAACCTGTGTTGGACTTTGTAAATGCTCTCCATTCTTTGCTGAAAAATGGCACAGGCTGATAATATCCCAAATGGCAGTATCATGCATTGGTTCAAATTCTTATGGATATTAATTGTCGCATACTTCTGGGAATCCTCATCTAACTGCAATTGAAAGTACACATGGCTCATGTCAAGCTTTGTGAAGGACAGCTCTCCCCACCCCTGTCAGCTTTACAAATAAATCCTCTACGCAAGGGACTAGGAATTTATTCACCTGTGAAAAGCTTTTATCATTTGCTTAAATCCCCACCTATCCAGCCTCCTGATTTCTGTTTTTGCACGTAAGGCTAATGGTGCTGAGCAGGCCTTGCACAATCATGGAATTGATTCCTGGTCAACATGCAAGGTGGTCTTGGGTTCTTTGACAGCCCTATACACCTTACTGAAATACCTCCAGGCATTTAATTAAGGCTTCACTCAGATAGCCATTTTCAAATCGAAAAATATCGAGCCAATCAAGGTGAATATTTCTCAACTAATTTCACCCAATCAGGCTTGGGAACAAACCTTTCACTGTAATCACTGGTAACTGAACCAGTTGCTTCTCATATCAGACAAGAATCAGAGTAGTACCCTTAATGTGAAAAAGTTCTCTGGTACAAATTTTCAGTCTAACCAGCATCTTATGCAATTAAAGGGCTGGAATCCAGAGTAAATTTCAGTAAAGACTTGTTCAGCAATCGCTGATACATCCATGCCAGTGTCAATCACCATGAGAACAGGGTGACCATTTAACCAGATGTTTATTTTGATAGGTTCTGATCTGGCTGTTATCAATCAATGTAACTGTTCCAAGACAGATGCCGATGAGCTATCCAGGGTGTGCACTCTCCTGGATACTGGCCTATAAGTTTTCTTCATCAGTTCAAACCTGCTGGGAATTTTTTGGCGTCTCTAGTCAAAATATCAGCAGCAGCTACAATGGCTTACTGGTCCTGATTCTGAAGAAAATATTAACTATCTGGTTGAGGCTTTATTTTAGGGTTTTGTGGGCTGATCGAGAGTCCCGCTGTTTTGGACATGTCCTGTGTGAGGCTATGCATTTGCTTTCACTCAGGTGGCTTCCCCCAGGCTCAATCGGCCTGGTGAGAGTGTCTACTTCCGTCGGCATACCCTGTAACTCACCGTATTTTCTAATGACAAAGCCAGTTGTAGTGCCTGTTTGAAGTCAGTTGGGCTTCAGTGAGTAGGCGCTTTTTAATAGCTATTCATAAATGCAACAAACAAAATGGTCTCTTAGCATCTCATTAAGGGTTAAACCAAACTCACACTGCCAGTAGTCTTATCCTTGTCAAAAATCCCAACACAGACTCTCCTTGTTCTTGAATGGTTGAACAAAACCAATAGCATCTCAAAATTCGAGGATGCTTAGGGTCATAATATTCCTTACCTAAATGCATCAACTCTTGAAATGTTTTAGTGTCTGCTGCCTCAGGAAATGTTAGGCTCCTATTGACTGAGAAAGCTGCGGGTTCACAAGTGGTCAGGAGGATTATTCATTGCTTTTCATCTGCTTCAATGTCACTTGCCTGGAAAACATAATAGGTCCTTTCCACAAACTGGGTAAAGTCTTTGACAGCAGGATCCAATGAGTCAAACTTCCCAAGAGACATCTTGATGCCACAAATGTTCACCCCAACTCAGAGACAATTTGCTGCGAGCAAATTTCTTCAACAGCATGCTTTTTATTCTCTTGTCACCACTGAAATAACACCACAAAGCCCAGTATCACATCATCAAGTCACCCTTTATTTACATATGCATTGTACTTGAAAATGATCCAGCATCCTCAGCGCGAGATCTGAGTGAACAGAATTTCTGACAGTCCTGTTTATACCTGTCAGCCAGGATTCCCTGATTAGGCCAGGTTGACAGGCCCAATCAGTGAACTCATATTCTATGCCTCCACCCGACTAACCTCATCACAATCACTACAATGACCTTCTAAATTCTTTCTGCTTCCTTGACCGAAGCTTTTTGAGTTGCATCAGAAAACCTGGGAGTTCTTTCACTGGTTTGTTGCTCTATGGTTAGTCTTATTTCATTCATTGATTTAATAAATCTTTCATTCATTCTTTCATTCATTTATAATTCGGGCAACTTTCCATCATTTGTTGAAGTTAAAGAGCAGTTACTTTTTAGAAATGCAGCCGGGTTTGAAGAAGTGCACTTCAGCTGTACTTCAGGCGAACTACGTATACACCTGCTCCCCTTGCTGAGTGTGCAACCAGTCAGCATCAGTTTTAGCAATGAATTGCAGACTGCAATCGTGTTGATCAGCAGGGAGCAGAGTTTGCATGCTGCCTGCATCATCTGTTCAGGTAGAGAGTAATCCTGTGTTGCTACCTTCAAGCCTGAACCAGCATGATCCAATTTACAGCACTGTATAGCATAGAAACTGATTGTTCCCTCTGTTTACATAAGCAAAGCTAATCATGTCAGACAACAGACTACCCTGATTTTTGAGAAAGATCAAAATAACAACCACACACCTTCAACATGATAAATATGTTTTTGACAAAGAAATTTTGTAGCATCAGTTCCAGTAGTATACAGGAATTTATACTGCTATCATTTCTTTCACTGCATTTTAATGAAACAAAGTCTGTGAAACTGCAGAAAACAACAAAAGCATTAAAATTCCCATCTTTCAGGATACTGTGAGGTGCAATGGATTGTTGTGTGATCCTACTGATCAAATGAGTCTTTATTTTGTCCATCTGCAAGGGTTCTCTGTGGAATGAGAAAGTAGGTTGGTTCATATTAATGTAGCCCATTATCACAACTCTTAGAAATGCCTGGAAATGTTTCAGAGACATTGAGTTTCATTGAAATGCAGTTGCAGTCCAGTTATGTTGTCCAAAACAGGAGCTAATTAGAGCAGTGCAACATCCTGGAGCAAAATAAGCAGATAAGTAATGGATGTTGTTGAGAGCACAAATTCAGCCATGACACCAAAAGAATGACCCACTTTGCTTTGTATGGTGCCACAGGACTATTGACAGAGACCTGAATTAACAGTATTTTGTTTGGAATGTCTCGTTGAAATAACACCTCCAGCAATTTCTCTCTGCACTGGACAAAAGGATTAGCTAAAGTGCTGCATTCCTGCACAGCAGATTATTTCAATGAGAGCGAGTTATCAACTGAGCCAAGCTGTAACAACACTCCCCAATTACCATGAGCTCAGGCATACAGCACAAAAAAAACTGGTTCAATTTGACATTAATTGGCAATGTGAAACAGGCATCATGATGCCTGGTGATGCACAGCCTTACCTTTCAACACAAATAGAGGAACTGAGGTACTGAAAGTGAAACCTTGCTCTACATACAATTGCTGCTGTACTAAACTAGGAATACTTGTCATTAAGGTGCAGAGCCATCGCTTGGTGTTGAAATAACAGCAAGGCTAATAGCATAATTCAGTTTTTGTGGGTAAATGTTACCAGAATGTCAAATTGGATTCATGTAAGAATCCCAAGATGTCTGCAACGAGCTTTGTGAAAACACAGGCATCAGTGTTTGGTCCTGCTCCTGGTCAATTCTGAGGAAGGGTCACTTGACCTGAAATGTGAAACTCTGATTTCTCCACACAGATGCTGCCAGATCTGCTGAGCTTTTTCAGCAATTTTTATTTTTGCTCCTGGGTTTGGTGTGCATCAATGGGAGAATTCCTGGGTCTGTGAATGCAACCTTTAAAAACAGCTGCCCCAGGTGTCAGATTTATGGTTGGGGCATGGAGGCTGGATTACAAATTGGACCATCTGACTGCCACATCCTCTCCCACCCCACCTACCCACACACCCCTAGAACACCCAAAGGACTGATGAACTTGCTTTGTGAGTAGATTGGCTGATCAGAAAGCCTGGGTGGGGATCTAGTACCATGTTTGAAGCGTAAAAATAATGAATAAAACATGAAACATCCTCCAGCTCTCACTGTTCACTTGACACACACCCCCCTCATGCTCCCAAAGCTCCATGCCACCTCATATTCCCCGCAGTTCCCATTGATTCTTGGATCCTCCATTGCAAAATATTCTCCCAAACAACTCAATTGACCTCATCGTGCACCCCATATCAACCGAGGCTGCTATCTTACCACCATAACCTTTCATCACAACAAAGCAAATCTATGCTTCTCCATCACACCACTTGGCCGTTTACTGACGCTGCTAATTTGCTGCTAATTCCTGCCAACTCATTCCCATGGCTCACAATTCTTTACCCTTCCATCACACTCACTTAGTACCCAACACATGTAGACCTCGGGACACATGCAGACGTTAGATTAATTAAGTCGGGTACTTGCCATTTCATAGCTTGACTGGCACCTACAAATTGTGAGATCTTGTTATGATTACAAATTCCAATGCTCATTATCGTAATGGATTTTACACTTGATTGAAATGTTTGTTGTTGTTTTGTTGAAAAAATGTAAATGTACATTTGTTTATGAAGTATTATGAGACTGAGAAAAGACCTTCGTAAAACAAAACTACATTTAAATTCTTTCAAAAGAAGTAAAGCTTGAGAATAACAAACACATCAATCAAGTGTAAAATCCCTCACTGCAATGAGCAGTGATAGTCCAAAGAATTTATAACAATAGTCATTTCAAGAGCAGTACAGATGCTTGAAATTTTATGTTATGGATCAGAGAGGAGGAAAGTTTAAGGGAGCTATGCGGGGAAAACTCTTTACACAGAGGGTGGTGGGTGCCTGGAACGCGTAGCCAACGGAGGTGGTAGAGGCAGGCATGACAGCATCAAGATGTATCTAAACAGATACATGAATGGGCAGGGAGCTGAGGAATATGGATCCTTGGAAAATCGGCAACAGGTTGAGATAGAGGATCTGGATCGCGCAGGCTTGGAGGGCCGAAGGGCCTGTTCCTGTGCTGTAATTTTCTTTGTTCTTTAATCTTAGATCAAACATCGGCAAAATATATTGAGAAGACAGCCTAGACGTTAACATTTTCTACTTTTAAAGGTAAGTGTAAGACATTGCATCAGTCAAACTACTTAACTTTAAGTAAAACATTTCATTTTACACTGCAATTAAAATACAGACAAAATAAAAAGCAAAAGAAAAGAATTGGCTGAACTGTAAGTCTATGGAAATGGACACACACACACACACACACACACACACACACACACACACACACACAAACACACACACACACACACACACACACACACACACACACACACACACAGACGCACACACGCGCACACACACACACACATACACACACATACTTCTCCAATGTAGTAACATCCCATAAACACATTCTTGGCAAAGGCAAATTCAGTAAAATAGATTGTTTCACATGAAATTCTAGTAGCAAGAGAACACCAGCATTTAGCTGTAACAGAGAAAAGAATAAAGTATCCACATCCAGCTCCAAGACTTCAGCAACTGCTACAATTAAAAATCTTGGGTCTGAGGGAGCTGGACCCTACCTATTCAAGCCACTTCTATTGTTCCAACTTTAAAGAAATTGCCAAGATCTTACAGGCTGTTGAATTTATTAGTTTGGAGCAGACCCCTCTTCACTCTGCCTCAACTTTTCCTCATAACACCACAGTATCCATACAGCTAGTGCCAACCAAAGTATGTGACAATAGATGGTTACGAAATCAGTCACACAGTACCCTTAGGTTAATTTTAGCAGCCAGATTGAAACAGCAGGAAAAGTTTGCTCTTACAAAAAAACTTGACTTTTTTTTCAAAATTTAAAGAGCAGGAATTTTAACTGCCTTGTCAGCTCCTTTGATGCATGATGTTGACAGATCATCTTGACATGTTTGACAGTTTCCTTTATAAGGTTCCCTTGAATTTTTGACCACCACTTTAAAAGGGTCCTCCTCATAATTTTGTTACAAAGTAGAGGTTGGTCCCCCATCTCAGAAGTAACCATCTATCTCAGAAGTAAAAATGAAACACCCAGAGAACAGTACCTTGCGATATAAACAGTAAAAGGAGTGTGAAAAGTAGTAATGGACATTTTTCCATCCCCACCCTTGTCTGCCTTCCGGAGAGACCACTCTCTCCATGACTCCCTTGTCTGCTCCACACTCCCCTCCAACCCCACGACACCCGGCACCTTCCACTTCAACTGCAGGAAGTGCTACACTTACCCCCACTTCCTCCCTCACCCCCATCCCAGGCCCCAAGATGACCTTCCATATTAAGCAGATGTTCACCTGCACATCTGCCAATGCAGTATACTTTATCCACTGTACCCGGTGTGGCTTCCTCTACATTGGAGAAACCAGGCGGAGGCTTGAGGACCGCTTCGCAGAACACCTCCGCTCAGTTCGCAATGAACAACTACACCTTCCAGTCGCGAACTATTTTAACTTTCCCTCCCATTCCTTGGATGACATGTCCATGATGGGCCTCCTGCAGTGCCACAATGATGGAACAGCAATTCATATTCCGCAGCCCAATGCTATCAATGTGGACTTCACAAGCTTCAAAATCGCCCCCTCCCCCACTGCATCCCAAAACCAGCCCAGCTCGTCCCCTCATCCCACTGCATCACAAAACCAGCCCAGCTCGTCCCCGCCTCCCTAACCTGTTCTTCTTCTCACCTATCCCCTCCTCCCACCTCAAGCCGCACCTCCATTTCCCACCTACCAACCTCATCCCACCTCCTTGACCTGTCCATCCTCCCTGGACTGACCTATCCCCTCCCCACGTCCCCACCTATACTCTCCTCTCCACCTATCTTCTTTTCTATCCATCTTCGGTCCACCTCCCCCTCTCTCCCTATTTATTCCAGTTCCCTCTCCCCATCCCCCTCTCTGATGAAGGGTCTAGGCCCGAAACGTCAGCTCTTGTTCTCCTGAGATGCTGCTTGGCCTGCTGTGTTCATCCAGCTTCACACTTTGTTATCTTGAAAAGTAGTAAACCTGCTTTTCAGCAATTTCTAGTGGTCAAGTTAAATAAATCCCTGACACTGCCCTTAAAATCAACAAGTAACAATATATTTATCTAACTCTAACTGTGAATAAATACATCCCACTTATATAAATAAAAATAGAATTTAGTCTGTCAAAATTACAGCCACGTTATGTGTCTTCCAGAATGTTCTTCAGCCTTGTTTGTTGATTCTTCCATCAGAAACATCAACTAGTTTGTTATTTAGCTTTCTCATGGAGGAGGCTCTGAGAGCCAGTGATTCTCTCTTGAGAGTTCAGGGCTATTGAACCTGGTGGATGGCAGTTTGCTCTCTGTGTACTTGCAAACTTTCAAGCTGCTGCTCACAGACATCCATTTTAAATTTCTAAGCATGGAAAAAGCACATCATCTTTTAAAATGACCATGCAATGCTTTCTTCCTTAGACTTTTACAAACACCAAATTCTAACTTCTGGCCTCCTGACCTATAAGTACTGTATCCAACTTTGCAACACCTGGCCTTTAACAAAGAAATGAAGCATCATTTTGAAAAGATGGCTTCATTTTTTTTCTCTTAAAATCTTAACTTCATTGTATTACAAGATCCATAGCTCATTAATCCAGAGTTACACATTTTATTCTCATTCTGCACCTGTACAAAATTGAAAGCTACTGTTTTGATCTCATATTAAAATTTTCTTTTAAACTTGCAATAAAATATCCAGAATAAAATTTTCATGACCCATGACGTGTACAATCTGTCAATTAAATGCTTGTAATATGACGCTCCAATGAAATAATTTGATATTCTTGTCCTTAAATCTTTCCAGAAATGCCAAAGTTTTATGATTGGCATGCACAATGATCTCTGATGCATTGCTTGCAATGTTATCAATAAAATGTTGTAAGGCCATTGCCAAAGTCAATAACTGTTTTTCAGCAGTTGAATGTTATTTTCTGCTGGATATTGAGCTTAATTTTGTGAAAACAGTTTGGCCTTTTAATTCCACAGTCATCATTCTGTAACAACACAGCTCCAATATCGACATTGCTTGTGTCAATGGCACATCATATTTCAAGGATGGTCTTGGAAATTCCTCGATGGCCTTCATTTTCATGTTCCTTGGTGTCATCCATTCATTTCCAATGTTGTGCCCTAAGAATGTCACTTCTGCATTTGCGAATTCTGTTTTTGCCAAGCTTACGTCTAACTTTGCCTTCCACAGTCTTTGAAAGAGCTCTGCCAAATGCACCATGTGATCTTTCCACAAATGGCTGAAGATCATTCAGTTGTCTATATCGACAGCACAATTAGTCAATCTGACAACAATCCTATTCATGAGGCTCTGAAAAGTGGCTGGTGCATTTTTTATGCCAAAGGGCATTACTTTAAATCAATATAGCCCAGTAGGGGTTACAAAAGCAGAAATTCCTTTCACTGTCTCTGACAAAGGTACTTGCCCGTAACCGCAAAGTTAATCCAACTTTGTGATGTAAGTGGCTTGTCCTATCTTTTCCATATAGTCCTCCAGCTTTGGAACTGGGTATGAGTCAGATTTGGTCACGTTGTGGACCTTCCAATAATCTAAGCAGAATCATTAAGTACCATAAGGTTTGAGAACCAACATGATCAGCAAGCTCCACTCACTTTGGCTCATCTCTATGATGTCTTCTTGAGGCATCACTTCCACTTCCTTCTAAACCTGTGCTGGTTTGAGAGGATTTAGCCTGCAGGATTGTTATTTTATCAGAACAACATTCCCAATGTCAACATAGTGTTAGCCCTCCCCATTCTATTTCTACATTAATCCTCATAGCATGGAACAAGTCTTTCAATTCAATTCCCTGTACTTGGGACAGATAACTGAGGACCTCATCCCATTCCTTAAGAACTTCTTCATTCTGGATGTGAGTTTGCTCGCTGAGCTGGAAGGTTAGTTTTCCGACGTTTTGTCACCATTCTAGGTAACATCATCAGTGAGCCTCCAACGAAGCGCTGGTGTTATGTCCTGCTTTCTATTTATCTGTTTAGGTTTCCTTGGGTTGGTGATGTCATTTCCTGCGTTGGTGATGTCATTTTCTGTTCTTTTTCTCAGAGGATTGTAGATTGACTCCAAATCAATGTGTTTGTCATTGGAACACCAATCTACAGATTAGCCAAGGAACTACACCAAAGACTAAAACACCTAGTAGAAGACTCCCGCCATTCCATTCGCTCCACCCAAGAATTCCTGAACACCATCAAAGACACCAAGATAGAAGAGGATGAAATAATGGTCTCCTTTGACGTAACAGCCCTGTTCACATCCATCAACATCAACTTGCCCAAAGAAACACTGACTACACTATTAGAAGAACTGAAGACACATACACCAGACACCACCAGCCTCATCAGCAAGGACAACATCATCAAGCCAGTGGACCTATGCCTTACCACCCACTTCACTTTCAATAACAAAACCTACAGACAAACCAACGGTACACCCATGGGATCTCCGATATCGGGGTTCTTAGCAGAGGCAGTAATGCACAGACTTGAACAGACAGCTCTGCCAATCATCCAACCCAAACTTTGGGTCTGCTACATGGACGACACCTTTGTCATCACTAAACAAAACAAATTAGAGGAAACCTTCAAGACCATCAATAATACCCTTTACTGGCATAACATTCACAAAAGAGGAGGAAAACAACAACAAACTGCCATTCCTAGATGTCACAGTAGAGCGAACAGCCAATGGGGAACTTCAAACCAGCGTCTACAGGAAAACAACACATACGGACCAAATACTGAACTACAGGAGCAACCATCCCAACACCCACAAACGAAGTTGCATTAGAACATTATTCCAACGAGCCACCACACACTGCAGCACAGAGGAACTACGCAGAGCAGAAGAAAATCACCTATACAGTGTATTCAAAAAGAATGGGTAACCAATGAACACAGTCCGCAGATTTCTCAGCAACAAACCCAAACAAACAGACAAAACGGGCCCAGAAACCATAACCACTCTCCCCTACATCAAAGACATTTCCGAAATGACTGCCAGACTACTCGGACCTCTTGGCATCAGGGTAGCCCACAAACCCACCAACACACTAAAACAGCAGCTAATGAACTTAAAAGACCCTATACAGACAAAAAGCAAAACGAACGTCATCTACAAAATACCTCACAAGAACTGTGACAAACACTACATTGGACAAACAGGCAGGAAGCTAGCCACCGGGATACATGAACATCAATTAGCCACAAAACGACAAGACCCACTATCACTCGTATCCTTACATACAGATGAGGAAGGACATCACTTTGATTGGGACAACACATCCATCCTAGGACAAGCCAAACAGAGACACGCATGAGAATTCCTGGAAGCATGGCATTCCAACCGGATCTCCATCAACAAACACATTGATTTGGAGCCAATCTACCATCCTCTGAGAAAAAGAACAGAAAATGACATCACCAGCCCAAGGAAACCTAAACAGATAAATAGAAAGCGGGACATAACACCAACGCTTCGTCAGAGGCTCACTGATGATGTTACCTAGAATGGTGACGAGACGTCTGAAAACTAACCTTCCAGCTCAGCGAGCAAACTCACATCCAGAACCTCAACCTGAGCTACAAATCTTCTCAAAACTCGCTGACTTCCTCATTATTCAATTTACTCTGAGGCACCTCAAAATCCAAATCATCTGGATTAGATTCCTCACTCTGAATGGTTGTAACTAATACTTGCTGCTCCTGTTCCCTTTTCCTGTCACAGTAAGGTTTCAGCATGTTTACATGGCAAACCTGATAATTTTTTTTCCTATCTGGCATCGTTACTAGATAATTCACCTGATTTAATTTTTCTCAATCTGATGGGGATCACTAAATCTTGCTCTGAAGGTATCTGCTGTCATTGGAACAATACCAATACTTTATCCCCATGGGCAAATGTGCATATTTTAGATTTCTTATCTGCTTCTTGCTTCAGTAGGCGCTGTGCTGCCTTCAAATGTTTTCTAGCTTATTCACCTACTCTGCTTAATCTTTCTCTCACCTCAGATACATAATCCAACTGTGAGATCTTTGACAATCAACTTTTCCTTAATTAATTTAACAGGCATGCTTACTTCTTGTCTGAATATTAATTCAAATGGAATCAATGGAGTTGATTCATTTGGAGCATCCCTAATAGCAAAAAATATAAATGGGATACCTTTATTTCAATCATTTGGGTAACTCTGGTAATAAGCTCTCAGCATTGTCTTTAGGGTCTGATGCTACCTTTCCAATGTTCCCTGGGATTCAGGTTGTTACGCACTTGATTTGAAGTGTTGGATACCTAAACTATCAGAATGTCTGTAATAATCTGGCAGTAAAATCGAACCCTTGGTCTGACTGAACCTCCCTGCGGTATCTAAAATGGTTAAAGAGAGCAAGCAACTCTTCCATAACCTTTCGCGCATTGACATTCTGTAATGGAACGGCCTCCGGAAACCTGGAAGGCACATCCATTGTGGTTAGCAAATACTGGCTCCCACTTGTGGTTTTAAGGAGGTGACCAACACAATCTGTTATAACCCATGCAAAAGGTTCTTCAAATGCAGGAATTGACATCAAAGGCATTGGCTTTATCACTACCTGTGGTGTTCCTCCACCTGACATGTATGACAGGTAAAGCAAAATTCAACCACATCTTTCTGTAACCCAGAAATTCTTACGTATTTGAACCCGAATCTTCCTCTCTCCTTAATGACCTCCTACAGATATTTTGTGTGCTATCCGCCATATTTCCTGTCTGTATTCTACTGGCAAGACAATCTAGTGGACTTCCGCTCACTTCTCATCTGCACTAACCTGCTAAGGTCTCCATTTCCACCTGAAGATTTTATCCTTAAGTTAATAGCATTCTGGAAAACATTCTGTTTCCTTTTCCGAGTAAGCTTTATGATGTAAATCTTTTATCGTCTCACCTTTTTGTTCTAACTCCATTAGTCTTTCAGAGCTAATCACCTCTGCCTCATTTTCTACCTGCTGAGGTTTTTCCTTTACCATTTCATCGAAAAGAGTATCAACGAACTGGACCTCAACTCCTTCATCTTTCTCTTTTGTTTTCCTTCCTTGTTTTAACTTATGGCTGTGGGATCTTGTCACCACACAGTCTGAAAAAAATGCTGGGTTATTTTTCCTTAAACTCCTCATTTCCTGGGTTTTCTTCTGGCTTTTCCATGACTTACTAACCAGCCCATGACTAGGCTGTTCGCTCTCCTGCAGCTCCTTGGCTTCTCTTGGGACTTTGTTCATTACCTCAACTAATCCCACTGGTTTAGCCTCTTTTACCACACAATTTTTTCCCAGTGCCTCTCTTAAATTACCAGCACTGTGACGTTGTGAGTCCCACCTTAATGTTGTGAACAAAACCTGAGGTCTTTCACTTCATTTCCTGGTGTGATCTCCTTTTTGCTTTTCATTGAAGTATCTCTCTGTTTCCCAACTTCTATCCCTCACGGAATGAATTTGCTCTCAGAAGCTAGACTTTTATTTATGCACAAATGTGTATTCATCCACCATCTCTACAGGTCTTCTCACTGTTTTAACTTTCGGTTCCGCAACATGAGTTCTTATCACTTCTGGAAGTGAGTTTTTAAACTCCTCCAGCAGAATATCTCTAACAGCCTCAGAAGTCTATTCTATCTTTAGTGCTGTCGTCCATCTATCGTAATTGCTCTGCTTAGTTCTCTCAAATTCGATAAAAATCTGACTTGGCGTTTCTCTTACATTACTGATTCATTGTCTATGCTACTAGTATCAGCTCGTAGGTACTCAAAATAGCCTGTTTTACGTCTTCACATTCTCCTGACACCTTCTCTGACAGTGCTGCAAACATCTCATTAGCCCTGCCTCCCAACTTGGTCTGAATCAGCGTTCTTCATACAGTCTCCGGCCAGTTCATCTGTTTAGCCAGTTTCTCAAAAGAAATGAAAAAGGCCTCTGCATGTCTTCCATCAAATTTTGGTAAGGTTTTGAAATATTTGTGTATATCCGTATCAGGCCTTTGGCTGCAATGGGTTTGATCATCATCAGTATCCTCCTCATTAAGCCCACCTTCTACCTTCACCTTCATCCTTTTAAATTGAATTTCCTGTCCAATTGCCAACTTCGGAAGTTCAAACTCTCTTTTTTTCTTTTTGCTCTGCCAGAATAACTCGTTCCTTTACTTTTTGCTCTGCTTTTGGCCATAATCCTAATTTTTCAGCTCCCTTTCTTTCTTTTCGGCGAGGAATCTTCTTTCCTTTTCTTTTTCTTCGAAGTCCAATTGTCTCATTTGCATTTTATTTTTTTTTCTTACTCCACTGCATTTGACTTTCTCTCATATACCAAAATTCTTGATTAACTCCATGGTAATTTTAGCTTTCTACTTACCTCAAGTTAAATACAATTGTAGCTGATCTGTATCTTCAACCACCAGAATCTCTTTAGCAATGTTAAGAGCCATTTGCCCACTTTTGACTTAACCAAACACAAGCAACCAAATTTAAACAGATTTTCTACTTCTCACTTTACTTTTATTTAAAGATGTAGGACACTAGTCCCCAAGTCTGTTTAAATCTGTTGGGATATTTTGCACACTAAATATGTTCAAATCTGTTCAAATCCCATTCAGATCTGTCCGAATCCTAGACACTAGCCCCCATTCTGTTTTAAAGGGACCGTTGATCTGACAACTGAAACCGAAATGCCCTAAGAGGAGCACTTTGCTCAATAATCTGTAAAAGGAGTCTGAAAAGTGGTGTAACCTGCTGTTCAGCAACTTCTAGTAGTTAAATAAAATAAGCGCCTGACACACACTTTAAAATCAACAACTAACAATTTAGTTATCTAACTCTAACAGTGAACAAGTTAACTAAACTATTAACAAACTGAATAAATCTCATCTAACTCCTAACTATTCCTGAATAAAGCAAGAGTGTAATGGTATGCTGTTCTACTAAATACATGTTCCACTTATATTTGAAAAAGAATCTAGTGTCTCAAAATTACAGCCAGGACAAATGTCTTTTGGAATGTTTTTCAGCCTTCTTGTTGATTTTTCTGTCAGAAACATTAACTTGTTGTGCCAAGGGTACCTTTATTTTTTGGATGGTGCTTTCTCTAATACATAGAGGAAGTTATGAGAGCAAGCAATTCTCTCTTGAGAGCTGAGGGCTATCAATTCTCGCTGATGGTAGTTTGCTCTCTGTGTACTTGCAAATTTTTAAGCTACTGTTTACAGACATCCATTTTAAATCTCTACGCACAGAAAAAGCACATCATCTTTTCAAGGGACCATGCAATGCTTTCGCCCTTAGCATTTTAAACACACCAAATTCTAACTTCCTGCCTCCTGATTCACAAGTATTTTACTCAACCTTGCAACAATTTGGACAGATTTCTTCAAGCGGGGCTTCAGATAGCTTCAACATTTTTTTTTAAAAACCTACCTTTCACAATTACAATAGGCAACTTGCATTCCTCAAAGGGCACCTGACATATTCCAGAGCACCCTCACTTCAGAGATAGATCCACTAACTTCCAACACAGGGCATCTTACCTTCCCTAAAGGTGTCACAGAACAAAGCCCCAAAGTGTACCTCATCTTTCAAAAGGGGTTCACTGCTGATCAAAAGAAGCCCACAAAATCCAGACCTGCCCTCACCAGATCTACTCTGTACACCTCAGGTTTCACGCTTCAAGGCTGCCAAATTCCTGTTTCAGTCAAGACTTCGAATGAGTTAAGTTCGTACTTGCCTCCCAGAGCCATTCCTGTGCAAATGCCAACCTGATATATTCCAACTTCAGTGAAAATGGAATGTGTGATTTCCAGGCACATCCACCATTTTGGAAAACATTGAGCAGCTCTTTAACTGATATAACTCAAGCCGGAATTGTGTTCTAAGCTTCCAAACTCTTTTTCTGGAAATGTTCCAAATTTTAATTTAATGCACCACAGGTATCTATGTTTTGTTATTACAAGGATAAATGCTCTGGCCATTACGGATCAGTGATGATGAATCTCAATCCAATAATCTCACATTAAAATTTAACTATTTTAATTACGAAGTCTCATTCTTGCTCCGAAGGAAATTGGAAATATGTCAGATGATAAATTTCATTGTGTTCATACCTTTCTGTCTCTTTTGTCTCTTACTGATTTCACTTATTATGGACCAGATCAGATACCCTCAATATATTTTAAGACGGTAGCCTAGAGTCTCACTTATTTTTCATTTTAAAGACAAGAGTCAAGTGCGTATTCCAGATGCAATTTGATTGGTCTAACTACTTGGCATTAAGCAAAACACAATTTATTCAACTACTGTTGTTCAAATACAACAAAAGCAAGAAGAACGTGAAATCACTTAACTCTATAGGAAAACTTCACAGAATAAGAGATGCAGTAGTTTTTATTAATTAACTGTTCCAATATCATAACATCCCCTAATCACACCCCTTGGCAACAAGACCAAGTCTGAAACAAATTGTCTCACATGCAATCCTGCAGCAGAAAAAAGAGAAAAAAAAATCAAGTGGAAACAGAGAGCAGCAGCCAGGAGACATTTACTGTAGCTTCTAAACCTGCAATAGTTTAAAGCTAAAAAAAACCTAGAAATCCTTGTCTTTGAGAACTGGTCACACCGATCCAGGCTCAATCTACTGTTCCAACTTTAAAAAACGTGAAGCCTGGCAAGCTGTTTACAGTACCACAGACGACTCGTCACCTCTCCTTCAATCTCCCTCTTGAAAGAAACAAGGATAACATACACCTCTTAAATCTACAGCATTATCATTTCTTCATCAAATCTTTTTTGCCTTCTTTCTTTGTGTTGTCGTTAATTCAGTTTCCTCCTCCGTGTTTCAGCTCAAATCCTCCAATCGAATTGGTTAAAGCGATAACTTGCCCCGTCCAGTCAAATCCCAGATGTCCTGTTTATCTTGCTGCATTGAAAGCTTCTGCTTCCAGCAAATTTGTGAGGAAAAGTTTGGCACTGAGATTATGAGGACAAGTTTAACTTATGACCAACTGGAATATTTCATATTACATTTAATAGCTTGTTACAGTTAAGTCCAAAACTGTATCTTACAATTAAATAAATCCAACTATGGGGTGATGAGAACTGACCTAGTTTACATTGGTTAGCAATTTAATGGTATAATGGTGGATAAACAATGGGAAATATTTGAAGAAATAAATCATAATTGTCAATTATTACATCCCTTACAAAAATCAAATCTGCACTGGGAAGGTGTAATAGCCATAGCTAAACAAAGGTGTGATGGATTCTATCAAAACATAAGAAATAGGCATGGGGGACTTTGCAATCAATTGAGCCCTGCTTCAGCATTCAATATGATCATCACTGATACTGGTATCCAAATCACATTTAAAGGAAAGCCATTTCAATAATTGTCCTGTCATGTTCCTTCATAAACTTGAAGGTTCTGATGAAATCACCTTGTCTTCATTTGAAACTCCTAGATAACATAGACCTAATTTACTCAATCTCTCACTCAAGAACAATTCTCCCATCTCAGGGATCAATCTGGTGAACATTCATTGTATTGCGTCCAATGCAAGTACATCCTTCGTTAAATATAAAGTTTAAAATTGGACACAATATTCCAAGTGCAATCCCCATATAATTTCCACATTTTTAAAAATTTCATTTGTTGCATTGCAATTTTTTACAATATCAGCCAGGATAACACAGGCTTTCCTAAATGCTTGTCATACTTGCCTGTCAACATTTTTTGTTCCTTGCTTGAGTACACCCAAGTTTCCCTGGATACTGTTAATACCAGGTAAAAGTATGTGTGAATTGGCTTTCTCATTTTAACCCCTTTGGAGTTAAATTTTCAATTTTTTTTCGTGAGTAGCTGTACCTTATTTCAATGAAATGTCATCAGAATTAATCAAGGAGCTAAGTACAAGGTTTTCTTGAGTGAAGGGAGGAGAAATCTTTTGCAAACCCCAAGAAAAATGAAAAAAAAGACATCAAACACACATGCAAAAACTGGTATTAAAAAAGGAGAATGACAAGGACAAAAGGTAAACAAAGGAACATGTAATTTAAATGTTCTTGGGAAGAGTCCTTGAGATATTTGGATTTAACTTGAAACCATGTGCATTTAACTGATGTCTTGTGTACTCAGTAAAAACAAATATGTGAGCTATCCAAGGTAACAAAGTGTGAAGCTGGATGAACACAGCAGGCCAAGCAGCGTCTCAGGAGCACAAAAGCTGACGTTTCGGGCCGAGACCCTTCATCAGAGAGGGGGATGGGGAGAGGGAACTGGAATAAATAGGGAGAGAGGGAGAGGCGGATCGAAGATGGAGAGAAAAGAAGAAAGGTGGAGAGGAGATTATAGGTGGGGAGGCAAGGAGGGGATAGGTCAGTCCAAGGAAGATGGACAGGTCAAGGAGGTGGGATGAGGTTAGTAGGTAGGAAATGGGGGTGCGGCTTGAGGTGGGAGGAAGGGATGGGTGAGAGGAAGAACAGGTTAGGGAGGCAGAGACAGGCTGGGCTGGTTTTGGGATGCAGTGGGGGGAGGGGACGAACTGGGCTGGTTGTGGGATGCGGTGGGAGAAGGGGAGATTTTGAAGCTGGTGAAGTCCACATTGATACCATTGGGCTGCAGGGTTCCCAAGCGGAATATGAGTTGCTGTCCCTGCAACCTTCGGGTGGCATCCTTGTGGCACTGCAGGAGGCCCATGATGGACATGTCATCTGAGGAATGGGAGGGGGAGTTAAAATGGTTCGCGACTGGGAGGTGCAGTTGTTTATTGCGAGCCGAGTGGAGGTGTTCTGCAAAGCGGTCCCCAAGCCTCCGCTTGGTTTCCCCAATATAGAGGAAGCCACACCGGGTACAGTGGATAAAGTATACTATATTGGCAGATGTGCAGGTGAACCTCTGCTTAATGTGCAAAATCATCTTGGGGTCTGGGATAGAGGTGAGGGAGGAGGTGTGGGGGCAAGTGTAGCACTTCCTACGGTTGCAGGGGAAGGTGCCGGGTGTGGTGGCGTTGGAGGGCAGTGTGGAGCGAACAAGGGAGTCACAGAGAGAGTGGTCTCTCCGGAAGGCAGACAAGGGTGGGGATGGAAAATTGTTCTTGTGAGCTATGTTAGAGTTCTCTGTGTACCAATATTTCTCGATTTTGTTTTATCACTGGGTTCTGTCCCATGATAGAAACTGAGAAAAAACAAAATCACAGCCAGTCAGAAAGAGATACTGATGGATAAGCTTATCCCTTTCCAGTTACAAATCCAGCTATCTATTTGTTACTCTGCTAAAGTAGCTGCTTAAAATATAGCTAGGTTGTGTATTCCCATGACTGGGCTCATTATTTTCTTAGCTGGATCATTAATCTCCAGTATGTGAAACATATTCATGAAGATGTAAATAATAATAGAGTTACAGGTCTGAGTTTCAATCGCTTTTGAAAATATTAATTTTGGCTCAGTTAAATTAATTTCACAAAGTTGGCTTAGCCTGTGGTCAATGTGATTTTCCTTTGTAAAAACCATTTTAGTCCAAAAAATCCTGGTATTGAAATCAAATGATGCAGGTCAAAAATTGGTACTTTATCTTTTACCACGATCATGGCACCATCAACATTTATAAGTTTCAGATACCTTAAAAAATGCCCTGCCTTTCTGCATTTATGACCAAAGTATATCACCTCGCATTTTACCACAAAATAATCTATGGTGCGTGCCCTCTTACTTAACTCAATAAAAAAATGATTGATAGCATTGTCAAAAAGAGCTACCAGGTTAAGAACTATAAATGTTTGAAATGATAAGAAGGGGTCAATGGACAGAAATTATAAATCAATAAATGTTAAGGTGCAACTAATGAAATGTTAGAAGAGTTTCAGTCTCAGCTGTTTATAATCTGCGTAATTGACATAGATGATGGGTCCAACTGTAATCCAAAATTGCCGATGATGCAAACTTAGATGGAAAAGTATGTTATGGAAAGGGTTCAGGGCAGCTACCAAGGTATAGACACAAGTTGATGATGAACCAGGCTGACACATGGATCATAATATATAGATGTGTAAAATCATCCACTTTCACGGAATCTCAGAATTGTTTCGGTGCAGAATAAGGCTATTCGGCCGACTCTGCATGCTCCAGTTCTTCAAACATCACTAACTTGTGCCAATCTCTTGCTTTTTCCTTTTACCATTGCACACTATCTCTATTGAAATAATCATTCAATGCTCTTGTTAATACCTCAACTAAACATGCCAGCACCGTACTTGCAAGCAGTGCATTCCATACCCTACTGCTTGCTGAGTTAAAAGTGTTTATTTTTCTCACATCATCCTTACTTCTTTTGCACATTACTTTAAATTTATGGCTTCTCATTCTTGTATTTTTCTGAGCAGGAATAGCTTTGCCTTATCGACTCTACCCAGCCTGCTTATGATTTTGAAGATCCACCAAACTCCACTCAGACTTTGACTCTCCAAGGAGAGCAGTCCCAACTTCTATGACCTATCCTCACAGCTGAAATTCCTCAATCCGGAAACCCTTCCTGTAAATTACCTCTGCATCCCCTTCAATGCAATTACAGCTTTCCTATAACGTAACACTCACACCTGCATACAATACTCAAACCTAGACCTGATAAGCATCTTATCCAAGTTCAATGTCATCTCCTTGCTCTTACTGTCTTGGTCCTATTAATAAAGCCGAGGGCAACATATGCTTTATTAACTGCTATTTCCACCTGCCCTGCCACCTTCAATGATCTGTGCACATATGCATCCAGTTCGTTCAGTCCCTGATCCCACTTTAAAATTGCATCCTGCATTTTACATTGTCCTTCAATGTTCTTCTGAACAAAGTGCATCTTCTCACGCTTATCTGCATTGAAACTAATCTGCCACCTATCTGCCGATTCCACCAACTTGTCCGTGCTTGACTGGAATTCCACACTGTCCTCTTCACAGTTTACAATTCTTCCAAGGTTGTTTCATTTGTAAACGTTGAAATTATCCATCACACACCAAGATCCAGATCATTAATATATGTCTGGATAAGCAAGGATCCCGATCCCAACCTCTCAGGAACTCCGTTGTTTAATGGGAAGAATAAAAAAGCTGAGAAACTAAATACTGATATTCAAGGAGATTTGAATCATAGAAAGTTAACATATAAGTAAACCCCAAGGGTGAGATTTTAAATGGTATGTTAACTTCCATTGTGAGAGATTTGGGATATTAAAATAGGGACGTTTTGCTGAATTATTTTAGGGCTTTGTTCTGACTCCATCTGGTGTTCAGTTCACAGTTTCAATTTTCTTATCAAAGGAAAGATGCACTTCTTTTAGGCAGATGTAATAAAGATTGATTAAATTAATTCCTGGGGTGACAGACTTGTGCTATGAGGAATCATTGAATAAAATAGGCTTATTTCTCTTTAGTGTTTGCAAGAACAAGAGTTGCTCTCATTGAAATGTATAAGATTCCTAACAGAGCATGCAAGGGTAGAGATTTGTCCTTTTCTTCATCCAGAGAGGTGCATGTTCATAGAAGTTCCATAGGATCCCTGCAGTGTGGAGACATGCTATCCAGCCTAATGGGTCCACACTGACTCTCTGAAGAGCATCCCACTCAGACCCATGCCCCCACCCTATCCCTGTAATGCCACATTTCCTATGGCTAAGCCTCCTACATCGCTGAACACTCTGGACAATTTAACATGGCCAATCCACCTAATTTGCACATCTTGCGCATGGGAGGAAACCGGAGCACCCAGTGGAAATCCACTCAGGCACAGGGAGAATGTGCAAACTCCACACAGACAGTCACCTGAGTGTGCAATCAAACCCAGGTCCCTGGTGCTGTGAAGCAGCAGTACTGACCACTGGAATTTTCGATGAAAGCGTGAATGCTCAGTGGATCAATATAATCAAGATTGCAGTCAATAGATTTTTGACCATTAAAGGAAGCAATATTCGGAAAGAGCATGGTAAATTATATTGAAGTTCTCTTTTAAATCTAAATATGTTTGACGGTCTGTGACTGCAAGCTGTTTCATGATCTGCCTGAAATGTTATTCTTAACTTCCCAATGCCAATGTTTCCCCCCTTGGAGACAAGGATTTTGTTCTGTTATGCTACTTATTGTTGTAGCTTTTACTGCAGGACACTTTCATTTTCTGAAGCTATGGAACTTACAATGTCTTTAAATAATTTTGATTTCTTAAAAAAGGACACATTTGTCTCTCTTTGCTATTCCTGTTTCCACTTCTTTTTCTCAAACACTCTTTTGGAAGAAAATGCACTATTTCAGAATTGATAATATAGCAGTACATGATCACTATGTTCAAACCTAACCAAAGGAGTTTCAGCTCATGAACTCAATCAATTCTCCATTGCAACAATGCATGATTGAAATCAGCCATCCTTTTTAATGAAGAAAGTAAGTATAATGCCTCTGTTTGCTCTGTGGATCAAGCAGATCAATTATTTCAATAATTTCACATTACACATGTTTCATCAGAAACAGTAACAAGAAAGAACAAACATCTGGCTCATCATCTTTGCTCACTTTCTGGACCTTGATAGCAACAGACTGTTTATTTGATGAAACAATAATCACTCGTACTGCAAAACTTTGTGAAGAGATAGTAAAAGTAATAACACAATTGAAATGTTTTACTTTCCCTCATAAAGGACTTACATTTATCATTTCAGTCATCAGTGGTCACGGATAATCACTGAAAGCAAAAATCAGGAATTCCTGAAAGAATTGTTGCAAATGGGGGTTCTAACAAAGTTCTGGAGCTAAACATGAGAAGTAATTTATTGGAAATGATTGAAACAAGAACATATCATATCAATTTGAAGTTCTATGACTGAAAGTGATAAAAATCAGAGGCTACAATGGTCAATGGTATTATTTCTTCTGGGGGCAGGAGACGGGATAATTACAAAATGGTAATAACATCTATTCAGTGGACAGGTATTTGCAACTTAACAGCTTCTGCATTATCTTCTTGAAATGATCATTTGAGAAATAACCACAGAAATGTAAATATTAAAATGGACCATTAAAATGCCATTTGAAATGACAATCTCAAAAAGAAAAGCATCAAAGAATCACTTTGGACATAATAGTTCAAACCGTTGACTGGTTAATACAACATTCAAAGAAAGCCATAGAAAGAGTATATGCGGCATTTTCAATATTAGTGCACATGGGGCACAGAAAGGATAAATGAATGTCCTGTATTCATAACTATTATATAATCATTAAGATCACTGACTACACTTGAGAAATGTTTACTTTAGATCAGTTTACTATCATGAATAAATGTGATTGCTTTGAATAGTACAGTAGGGGAGAAATAAACATATATTCACAGCCGTTGTAACATTTGTGCTGTGTCTACGATGTCATTTTCTGAAGTGGGTGATATAGTGTAATATCTCATGCCCATTGTGTCAGGATACCTTGAAGAGACATGGTCAGGATATCGTCAGTGTATCTTAGCATTACAATGTGAGGGTATAAAGATCTCATACTCCAACATGCCTCAGGGTCACTTGATGGATGATATGCTTCTGGCACCAAGCTACTCAGTACTGTACTGGACAACTTAATGTTTGCCAAACAGTGATGTGCTGCAAATTTCTCAAGAACCAGTTCACGGTAAGAATCAACTTCAGAATTAATAGATTCTAACTTGTGTCATATGGATAGTAATCACAAGAACCTATTGATCAGTTTATCGGAGTTGCTGCAGCAAAGGATATGTATGTGAATTTTCTGAGGCAAACTGTCATAGATACTCCTTCAGTTTATCATGGCTTTCAGTTAAAGCCTTTGGCAAGGATCTTAATACAGCTGACTCCCTCATTGCGTTAATTGTGACTTCATGCTCTGCAGTGTCAAAAAGTACTCGTCTCAGCAATACATGTAACATGACATGTAACATATATCCTGAAAAGGCTGGATGGCACACAGAAAAGGCTAAAATTGACACAGGAACTGGAGCCAACATATTTCCATTATGTGTCCTGAAAGGAATGTATCCCGGCAATTTGCACTCCATAATGTAATATGGAAGAAACCCTCTCACAGAGTATAATGGATTGTCAATTCTGTGTTGCGACAGGATAATACTGCAATGCACATATGCTAGCTCATCTTGGCTTCCCAAAATCCTGTGCCTGATTTCTGCCAACATTCTAGTCATGAGAGAATTAGCAGAAAGCACTGAACTTCGTATAGTTACAATTCACGAGATTCAAACCATACTCACTGTATGAAACTGACCACAAGTGATGTAATCAAATTTATCAATGATCTCAAAGGCTATGATGTGGAATGAAATATAAAATGAGCTAGCAGGATGATTAAGTCTGAACTGATACCCCAATTCCCAAAATATTTCTCTTGGAAATACACATTGATGTTCTAGACTACAAAGTTGAAGATGTGTGAGCAATTGCAATCAGCAACTGCCAAATATGGACAATTGTAAGAGTTGCAAACAATCTTTAACCAGATTTGACTTGATGTTATTAACAAAGTACCTGAAAAGAGTTCTTATTCAGGTAATGCAGATGTGAACTTGTTATTTCACAACAAGTCACTTTCAAGGACAAACAAGCCTGAACATCAAAAGCATTATACCAAGCTATTATATCCACATTGCACAGGAGCCTATGCACCAGTCAGGGATGAACCAGGATATTCAATGACTTTTGAATGCACGTCAGGCATGCCAAATAAATCAATTTCAACAACGGAGAGAACACCTATATCCAGATTCTATCCCATTGACTCCTTGTATAAAAGTAGCAACATACCTATCCATTGTGAATGGGGAAGATTACAATTCTGTGATAGATTACTGCTTAATTTCCCCTTATAACTGAGCACCACAATAGGCATGACTGTCACTGATAGAATGAGTATTATTTTCAGTTAATTTGATGTCCTGCATGAGATAGTGTCAGCCAATGGACTGCAGTACATTGGCAAACCATTTCAAGAAACCTGTTAATAAGTGGAGAGTGGTACATACACATCGCCACTCCACGACCCACACTCAAACTCTTGAAGAAAACATCTTATGTCTGTATGATGTATTATGTATTAAGCAAGAGAGCAAGTTTTTACATTGCATTTCCCTGCAAAACAATGAAGAAGGGATTAAATTCTCCATTATAATTTACGCATGGAAGGTAAATGCGACCTTGGTAAGCAAACAATGTCTAACTATTCCAAGGTATTGGGCAGTCTTCATCAAAAGCAGAGGAGAAAGAAAGATTAAGCGAGCAGGTAGAGAACTCACAAAATTGTCTACTGATGAAACAGTCCAGGTTAGGAACACAATCTCATACAAACTTATCCATGATCAAGATACTATTCTGTGAAGGAATAACTCAGCTGTGCCCAATGTCTGGCACATTAATGATGTGTAATGACAGTGAAGAAAATTACTTCAATGATGATGATCATAGTATGGGAATATTGTGGAACAGCAACCAGTAACCAGACAGCCAAATTGTCAAACAGAGCTAATGGGAACTGCAGATGCTGGAGAATCCAAGACAACAAAGTGTGAAGCTCGATGAACACAGCAGGCCAAGCAGCATCCCAGGAGCACAAAAGCTGACAAACAAGTGCAGCTGAAAATAACATGGGCCTCTCCAGATGGTTGTGTGATTCCAGGTCAGGATGAGTTGTCAAACTTCCATAAAATTACCTTGAACTTTAAAATGTTAGTTCTGTGAACTGCCTTTATTTTCTGTTATTATAATTACAGAGTTGACAATGTGTGCTGATTTATAACCATCGACATTTGTCATGGATTTTTTTATAATCTTTGTTGAAAGGGGGATATTGTTTTACGGCTCATAGTAAGCATATTGGTATACCTTGAATTGTCTTGTTCAGGCTATCGTCACTGTATGACAGAATGTAATCTGAGGGTATTGTTGAGGCCATGTCTGTCTTCTCATTATTTTTCTCATTTTTGGTTTGGAACTGACAGCTGAAGTTGAGAAGTAAACTTTGAACTTTGAACAGCAGCTTATTTTTTTTTAAAGAAAGGAAAGGACCAACAACTTGATGTTTGTGTAACGGAACTGGCCTGGAAAGATAACTGCAGTTTAAGAACATGGGAATGAGTTATGCTTGAGAACTGAGAGCTGATTGGACATTGCACTGATCAATGAAAAGGAGGCTGGTGCTGGCCAGCTAACCACAGATAATGTTCAATAAAGAGAAACCAAATATTTAATTGGTTTTGACTAGGTTTTTTAGGGCAGAACATGTATTGTTTTGAGAATCTTCAGGAGACTGGCTTCTGAGTTTTATTCCCTCTGGTTTTATCACTAGCTAAAGAGTTATTGAATTTTCTGGCAAAACAATCCGAGGTTAAATGAAAATAAACAATATTCCTATGAGCCTGCTGGAAGCTGTTTGCATTGAATAACGACTTCAGAATTTAAACAAGATACAATCCAAAGCACCTAAATGCACCATTTACGGATCTGATCATCAGTACTCATCATTGGAATGGTTATCAAACCAGTAAATTAAAATCTCTTTTATTTTTATTTTTATTTATCCCTTAGCTGTGTCTGTCTGTGCATTTAAATTGGATCAAAGAAGATTAGGAACAAAAACAGTAGTTGCCGGAAAAGCTCAGCAGGTCTGGCAGCATCAGTAAAGAAAAAATCAGAGTTAACATTTCTGATCCGGTGACCCTTCCTCAGAACTGGAATTCTGAGGAGGGGTCACCGGATCTGAAACATTAACTCTGATTTCTCCTGACAGATACCGCCAGACCTGCTGAGCTTTTGCAGCAACTTCTGTTTTTGTTCCTGGTTTACAGCAGCTGCAGTATTTTTTTCAGTTTCTATCAAAGAAGATTAAATTTAAATCAGACATTAATTAGATGAACTTGTTGTTTAGTTTTGGTCTGCTAAATTATCCTGTCAATAATCAATTGTCAATTTCTGGTTAAGGTCCAAATGTGATGTCTGATAACTGTCATTCTTAAAAACTGGTCAGGAACAATCAGGCAATTTTGATGGTCATTTAATATTTTAATTTCACTATGTTGCAAATTCAGTGAAAGTGATTCTGATTCAGTTTGGCTTGCTGTTCCTGGCTGTGTAACATAATAAAGATCTCCTGTTCCAAAATTTGCCAACATTTTACTTGAAGCATCACACTCTAGTGGAAACATCCTTTTCTGTGTAAGTTCATAGCTTAACATTAGCTCAGACTGATATGGCTGAAAAATGTAAGGTTTCTCCTTAAAAACTTTTTTTGTAATCAATGGCTGATAGATTCTTCAATACCACAATGTACATGCTCAGTTTTTTTAATGTTATAGGAGATAACATAATCATCAGAGAAAAGACCCTGCTGAAGCCAAATAACATCAGGTCAAACAGGACTCTCCCATCAAATCCAGAAAGAAGGTTTAAATGAGGGATCTGACCATGCATATATTTTGTGTGTTTAAGATCCAATTTCTGATATAATTTTAAGGATTACAGAATTATCTTCTGTCGAGGAATAAAATAAGACCTTAGAATATTTTACTTCTGTGTACCATGTTAATGAAACAATCGTTCCATTGTGTACCATTTGCAAGATATCACTGGCATTGATATGATTTCAAAAGGAAAAAAAATTGCAAAGGCAAATTATTGATCATTCAATTTTTGAATTCAAAGTTATGTGTCTTGGAATTGCAAGGTTTTATTAAGGCTGTTCACTGAAACATAGTTTACATAGGAACATGTAATTTTTAAAAAAAAATCTTTGTCTTTGGAAATATTTATTAGAAACAGATGGCAATCTCAGAAAGTCACAACAACTCATGCGAGGAGGTGCAGAGTAAAACACTCCAGCTGAAGCTCCTCTGCTCCACCCATTCTTTCTGTTTGTTCTCTTTTCCTTTTCCTTCTCAACTCATGGCTTTGGTCAACCCAGAAGGGAATGGAGTAGCTGGCAAGCCCTGGAGGTGAATCTCGGAGTGGAGACCAGCGAGGGGAATCAGTCCCGGAGCAGACACCAGTGAGGGGAAGCGGTCCCAGATGGAAACCAGTGAAGAGAATCGTGCTCTAGGAGAAAATTTACCTTGGAGCAGCTGAGAGCTGGTGGGAGCAGACTATAGGCTTGGAGTGGAGCGGGGACCGTTGGTAGACAAGGGTCTGGCGAGCGCAGTCAGACCACATGTGGAAGCCCCTGCCCTCAGAGACTACAATGTTATGTTTATTTGTAATTTGTTTATTTAATTGTATCGACTGTCCTTTTAACTATGTCATATTTCTGTATAGTAATGCAGCTTTTTTTAATTCCTCCTTTTGTTCTAAGATTTGTGCCAAGCACTTGTACCTAAGATGGCACCATAAGAGGCAACATTGTAAAATTTTCACTGTACTCCTGTATGCCCATATTTGAGAACATGTGACAATAAAGGATATTCTATTCTATACTAACTTCAATCTCAGAACAATAGCATGAAATTATATGTGTGTTATCAAGATCTCATGTTGTTTCAGAATAAGCTTGCTCAAATTATTACATCGCATTCTGTGCTTTTTAACACGACAACTACACCAAGATAATTGAAATGAAATTGTCTACAATGTATTCCTGATGTAAAGTAAAGCTGGATATGTCTCTTTGCATTTGAATTGGTCAAAATAATACCGCTGCATAGTGATGATAGTTGATGTCTAAGGAAGTTAACCTCCAATCACGAGTAGCTAAAACAAACAAGTTTAATTTGGCCCTGAACAGTGGAGGAACAACAGGCTACATGAAAATGACACCACAAGAAGGCAAACGTTTGAGATATTAGAGAAAAATTTTAACACGTCTCCTCAAAAAACAAGTAATATTTTCCAACTCTCCTTTTAGCATTTGAACAATCTAAAATATTTAATCAATTTACAAAATAATTAGGCACTGTACGAAATGAGTTTGAAATCTTTGCCGATATGCAGTATGTTCAAAACTGAATGATAAAGAAACACAATCAGGAACAATTCCAAGTCTACATGCAAGAATTCGTCCTGCGTGGTTTTTAGTCATTCATTGGTTGCAGGATGCTGACGTTTCGGGTCAGGACCCTTCTTCAGAAATGGGGGAGGGGAAGGAGGCTCTGAAATAAATAAAGAGGGAGGGCAGTGATCACAGTAGATAGTGGAGGAGATAGGTGGGAGAAAGATGGACAGGTCAATGAGGTGGGGATGAGAGGAGGCTGGTCTTGGGATGAGGTCGGGGCATGGAGATTTTTAAGCTAATAAAGTCCACATTGAGACCATTGGATTGTAGACTTCCAAGGTGCAATATGAGGTACCGTTCCTCCAGTTTCCAGGTGGCATCACTGTGACACTGGAGGAGGCCCAGGATGGACATGTCGTGCAGGGAGTGGAAGGGGGAGTTGAAGTGGTTCGCGAATGAGAGATGTTGTCTCCCGATTCGGCCTCCTCAACGTCGGTGAGACCAAGTGAAGGCTTGGAGACTGCTTTGTAGAGCATCTACGTTTGGTTCGCGACAAACGACAACACTTCACTTTTGCGAACCACTTCAACTCCCCCTCTCACTCCCTGGACAACATGTCCATCCTGGGCCTCCTTCAGTGCCAGGTATGCTTGTTGAAATGGTACTGCAGGATGAAATAAATAATCACTTGGATAAATATTGGCTAATTCAGTAAAACCAACATGGATTTTTTGAATGGCAATTTGTGTTTCACAGACTTGCTGGAGTTTTGATGAGATAATGAAGTTTGCAGAGCGTAGTGCTCTTGATGTGCATGACAACTGGAAGGCTTTCGATCCAATGCCACACAACTCACTTGTGGACAAGATTACTGCTTACTATATTAAAGGGACAGTGGCAAAATGGACATAAAATTGAATGAGGGGTAGGAAACTGCGTAGTGGTGAATTGATATTTTTTGGAAAGGAGGCAGGTCTCCAGTGGAGTACCACAGAGGTTGATGCTGGGTTCTTTGCTCTTCCTGATGTCTAATAATGACACAGACCATGATTTATTGAGTATAATTTCAAAATTTGTAGTTGATATAAAACCTTGAAGAGGATAATGTAGAATTTCGGAAGGACATGGATTTCATTGATGACAAGTAGCAAATTATATTTACTGCAGAGAAATGTGAAGTGATTCATTTTGGAACAAAGAGCACAGAGAGATGGTATAAACCTCTGTTATTCTAAGGAGTTGCACGAACAGAGGAACCTGCGAGCCTTTGTGCATTAAGGTGACCAGAAAGTTTGAGAGCCTGGTTAAAAAATAAACAGCATCTGAACATATACAAATAGGGGAATGGGTCAGGAAATTCTGTTACATTTCTGAAGAACAATGGTTCAGCCTCAACTGGAGAACAAAACCCAGTTCTTACAAAAGATGTGAAGGTGTTACAGAGGGAAACATGTACATTTGTAGCCCCAGGGATGAGGATCTCCAGTTACATAGATAAGAGTGAAGACATTGGGACTGCTTTCCAAGGAGAGGAGGGAGTCTGGGTACAGAATATAAAGTAATAATGTCCCCATAACTCATTTGATTAGGGTACAATAGGGCATGGGTTTATAACTTATCATGACATGTGAAAAACTTCTGCACTCTGGATCTGGAATGAACTTTTTTTCAGAGTGGAAGCAGGTTCAACTGAGGCATTTGACAGAGATAACAAAGTGTGGAGCTGGATGAACACAACAGGCCAAGCAGCATCTTAGGAGCACAAAAGCTGATGTTTTGGGCATAGACCATTCATTAGAAAAGGTGGATGGGGAGAGGGTTCTGAAATAAAAAGGGAGAGAGGGGGAGGTGGATCGAAGGTGAATAGAGGAGAAGATAGGTGGAAAGGAGACAGAAAAGTTAAAGGGGCGGGGATGGAGCCTGTAGAGGTGAGTATAGGTGGGGAGGTAGGGAGGGGATAGGTCAGTCCGGGGAGGATGGACAGGTCAAGGGGGTGGGATGAGGTTAGGAGGTAGGAAATGGAGGTGCCGCTTGAAGTGGGAGGAGGGGATAGGTAAGCGGAAGAACAGGTGAGGGAGGTGGGGACGAGCTGGGCTGGTTTTGGGATGCAGTGGGGGGAGGGGATAGTTTGAAGCTTTGAAATCCACATTCATTCCTAAGCAGAATGTGAGTTGCTGTTCCTGCAACCTTCAGGTGGCATCATGGTGGCACTGCAGGAGGCCCAGGATGAACATGTCATCTGAGGAATGCGAGGGGGAGGTGAAATGGTTCATGGCTGGGAGGTGCAGTTGTTTGTTGCGAACCAAGCGGAGGTGTTCTGCAAAGCGGTCCCCAAGCCTCCGCTTGGTTTCCCCGATGTAGAGGAAACCTCAACGCGTACAGCTGATGCAGTATACCACATCAGCAGATGTGTAGGTGAACATCTGCTTGATGTGTGAAGTCATCTTGGGGCCTGGGATAGGGGTGAGGGAGGAGGTGTGGAGTCATGTATAGCACTTTCTGCGGTTGCAGAGGAGAGTGCTGGGTGTGGTGGGGTTGGAGGGGAGTGTGGAGTGTACAAGGGAGTCATGGAGAGAATGGTCTCTCCGGAAAGCAGACAAGGGTGGGGATGGAAAGATGACTTTGGTGTGGGGGTTGGATTGTAGATGGCGGAAGTGTCGGAGGATGATGCATTGTATCCTGAGGTTGTATCCTGGGGTGGTACATGAGGATGAGGGGGATTGTCTTTTTGCTGTTATTGTGGGGACGGGGTGTGAGAGATGAGTTGCAGGAAATGTGGGAGACATCGTCGAAGGTGTTCTCGACGACTGCGGGGGGGAAGTTGCAGTCCTTGAAGAATGAGGACATCTGGGATGTACGGGAGTGGAATGCCTCATCCTGGGAGCAGATGCAGCGGAGGCGAAGCAATTGGGAATAGTGGATGGAATTTTTGCAGGAAGGTGGGTGGGAGGAGGTGTATTCTAGTTAGCTATGGGAGTTAGTGGGCTTGAATGGAGATGCATCTTAAACTGGAAAGGAATAGTGTGCAGGGCTATGGGTAGAAGGTAAAGAAGTGGCACCAGATAAATTGCTCCTGACAGACAGCTGGCACTGGCATGGCGAGCAGAATAGGGCCTTCTGTGCTCTATTATTTATCTGCTTGCCTAAGTATAGATTGTAGTTTATTTTGAAGAGATTAAAGTCTTAGTGCAGTACGTAGGGAGATGAGGAAGCCACAAAGTTTCCTCAAACACATGTACTGAATAGCGTTTTATTCCTGCTGACCTATTGTGTGCTTTGTGAAAGTCGCGCATGTTAGACTGTCTGCTCTCAATTAAAAAGTTGATGAAAAGTAGATTAAGTAACTGCACAGGTGGGCCAAGAGATCCTATGACACAAAGTAGCAATGCAACCACAGCTTTAATGAAGCAAGTGTGAAACTTGTGCAGGCATAAATTGGCACATTTGGTCCAAATTACTAAACCACAGATGAGGAAGATTATTTAGCCTGTTTCAATTTGTAAACACAGTGAGATCCTAATATGTTCCCGTTGCAGCATTCAGGCATGAAATATGGCTTGATAGATTTTTTTTTCAGTTTTAACAAGGTTGTCTTTCACTGAAACACAAGCATGCAATTCTACTGATTTGGATTTAACAAGATAACAATGTTCATTACTCAAAAAAAAATCAAAAAAAAATTAATTACAATTCAGCCTTCATCTGAATATGTATTAAATATCATGGACATTCCCTATGTGAGGGATTTCTGAAATGTATCTTTTTCTACTGTAAAATTATTCCCCTTTCTGCTAATCATGCAGTTTAATAATGCTCTGGGTTCACGATGACTGAAACAATCTTACACACCTATAGAAGATCAACTTTTTCAGGTGAAAATGCATGTTTGTAAATCTTTTCTCATAACTTGAATATGTGACACTGAGGATCAGTCTTGTGTCCTTTTCTGCACAATCTTCTAATGTTTAATTGCCTCGATTATGTAAAATCTTTGCAGTTTTCAAGAAGTAATCTGACCACTGCATGATAAAGTTTGCTCATTACTTTCAATGACTTGTATTTATTTTTTATTACAAGTCAAAATCCAAATGTCTTTGTCTTATCCACGAAGGCATCATGTAGATCATCCTTAGCAATTTCAACACATGTCTGTCTTTTGTTCTTACCTGAGTATGTTACTTATCCCCATCAGTTTTCTTGTATCATAATTCTCTCCCTGTGTTTTTCCAACTCATTTAGCAATTTCTATCACTTTCTGAGTCTTCTTGTCAAAAACATGCCACAATCTTCTAAAGATAGCCTCTCTGCCTAAATATTGATTTTAAATCCTCTAGATTTAATTACATTGCCAATGTTTTCCCTGCATTATAATATTCTATGCCTGTCTATTTCCCAGTCCAGAGAGAAAAATAAGTGCAATCATGCTTTAAAATGCTCAGTACTGTGCTTGGCATCAATGGACATCAGGTGGTGCTAAAGGGAATCAGCTCAAATCTCTAATGACCATCATTCAGGAGAAGAGTACGAACTTGCTAAATGTTTCCAAATTTTAACAAGCAATTATGAGCCTTTGAAAGTAATTTCTGGTTCATATACTCATGACTATATCCTATTGTTAAGATCCCATCTGGGTTATTACTGGGCAAGTTAGGTCCCAGAATGCAGTCTGGCTTGTTTATTTGGTTTTATACAAGGCTGTCTTTCACCGAAACATGGACACTGAATGCTGATTTGATTTAACAATAAAACAAACTTTTATTACGCATAAGGAAAGAAGATAAAATAAACCAAACTATTTATACATATGACCCAAACTGAAAGATTTCAAAACACACAATAAAATACAATCCGATTTATCCCAAAAACACACTTTTACAATCCTTCATACCAGTGAGAATTTCCTTCTCTTTCACATCTATTGGGTTCAATTTAGCTGTGGCTTCCATTTCTTATCTTGAGAATCTGATAACCTTTTTCTTGTACCTTCTTACAACTGTGCTGAGATTTTTGCAGCCTTAAGTAATCCCTTCAGGGTTGTCATCAAACACTCCTGGTCTTGGCCTGTTAAACTAATTCCGAACACTATGCTAACCTATTTCTTGACAGCGCTAAACTGCTTCCCTTTCCAGGTGCAACAGTTTCATAAATTCCCTTTTAGCTAACACTTCTGCAAACTGTCTCAAGCTGAAACTTAAAAGAAAACCCCCTAAACTATCGGTATTACCCCTAAGCCCAAAAATAATTCCAGAATCTTCCATCTCCCAACTTGACTAAACCACCATTTCCTTCAGGAACTCTCGCTCTCATGTTATGTTTTAAAATAAATCACCATGTACACAGAAATCCATACAAATGAATCATTAAACTCCTTCAGACACATCAAACTCATACTGTCACTGGTTCAAAATTTCAGAAGTTCAAAATAATTAACTCTAAAATATAGATCAATCACATATGTCTTCACATTGCCAATGAGTGGACTTGTCTGGCATACCGCTTCCTCCTAGCCTCAAAGACAATTATCCGTCTGATATACAATGTTTTCTTGTAAAGATGCTTCATGTTTGATCACTTTTGTGAACTCAAATTTTAAGTCTTGTAGATTCATGGCTTTAAAAAAAAGGGACTATGGAATTTTTTAACACTTCTTTTTCCTGGAAGTCACATGCCGTGTGACCACAGTTTGTTCAGAGTAGAATCTCCTGATGGGGTTTACAACTGTCAGGTGGCAGATTAATCTTTGTCTGTTTTTTTTCTTCTTTTGGTCAACAGCCAGGCTGGAGTAGAAAAACACCTTTCCAACCCAGCTCTTCGATTTCTCAAAACATCTGATTGTGGATCCAATGTGGCACTGGAGCCTTGGTCTATCATGAACTTTGTCCCTTGCCCTAAGCAGCATCTAGAAGAATCCTCAATATTGGATTTCCATCACAAGCTGTGTTGGTAAATATCCCAGACAGATCTGGCTGTGCTTGTTGACATCCTTCTGTGTGTAGCAGAATGTCAGACAGGCAGCCATCTGTATGTCTCAAATAATTTTCTTTCATTTTCAAGAACTAAGATTTATTGGTCAAACGTGAATATCTGCAGAGATAAATCTGCTTTCCCCCTTTACCTGATGCATGTAAGCATGTGTGTTTTGGATCATTTAGCATGTCATCATTTAGGGTTTCACATTAAATGTTTTAACAAGCTCATATATCTTGATCAAATGAATTTTCTTTTATGATAAGTCAACATATTCGAGTTTACGAAAGAAACTTGCTTGATGGATCCTTTTAAGTCTAATACAGAGAAAGCATATGATATCCATATTAGGAACATTAAACTTAAATTGTGACGCATGGGCTATCGGGGCTAGCGATCGACAGTACATTCCTTCTATCTTAGCTATGACACTTAGGTCATCCATTTTCAATGCAAGTTTCTTTGTTCCTGTTTTGTTCATGTCTAGCTAGTTTCTCCTCTATCAGTTCCTTTCATTCTGGGAAGATTCCCAGTTACTCGGGAAGATAACTGCTAGTTCTTAGCTTTCCAAAACATTACAAATACAACAATCGACTGTAGCTCACATTTGTGGCTTCAAGGCCCTTATGTAATTCTTCAATGTTATTTACTTCTTCTTGGAGTTCCTATTTAAGTCTGCTGTTGGATGCTTTCTCATGATTGGCTGATCTAGTTGAACAGTTTAATTCTGCTTAAGATATTGTCCTTTAGATATATTCCTTTTAGTGAATAAAGGGTTGCTTACAGCTACAATCTCTGTGGCTTTTAAACTGCGTCTCAGTCTACCTTTACTCCTTGGATACTGGAATGAATTTTACACTGCAGCACTGATTGGGGCGGACAGGATGTCAGGTATTTTGAATGGTATTGGCACCACCCCACCCTCCTGCTCTCTCGCCTTGTTTTTGTCACAGTATTACATCAGAACAAGTGAGACCTAGACTGGTTCACCCATCCTTGTGTCATTTCAGGTCCATAAGGAGGCAATTAATGCCCATTTAATGGTGATTTCCTGCCTAGCTGATTGGCAGTAAGACTTGAGAATCACAAATAGAGTTGGAAAGTCAGTCCACTCAAGGGTAGATGGGAAAGTGATTGTGGCCACTTTTCTTTTTACAAAGGTCCTCCCTCTTCTTTCCATTTTCGCACAACATCAACTGCCCGAGCAAATGCTGCCCCAGCTTTGGCATCTCCATCAATAACCATTCCTTCTTCAACTGCCCACTCTACTTAGATAGCACCTGCACTTACCTGATTCAAACCCTGTGGGCTGCTTATCGTTTTATCCCTAGCCAATGCACAACTGATCCTATTAGGAATGACACAGCTGCTGGCCAATTAGATTGGCCGGCATATCGACAAGGAGATAGCTGCTCCCAAATCAGGGGAAGAAAACTCATCTCCAATCAAAAAAATCCTCCTTCAAATGTGAGAAGGCTATTTGGCAGACAATTCAACCATGATGCGTAGCATGAACTTGGTGACTGAGTAGAAAAACCTGACCATCTGAGAACTCCTGACCATCGTTTCCTTCAGCAGCGCTGGAGCATGCCTGGTACCCCTTTACGGGTGTAACCTTTTCGGGTGTTTCGCAAAGTGTATTGACTTTTCTTTTCAAGCCAAAACCATTCATTATATTCAGTTCCCTCCATCGCAACAATGCACATCCTGACTGGATAGTCTTCGAGGTATAAATTATTAACATTCACTCTCAAGGAAATCTGGCAAAATCACTGACTGAATCTAATGGTATCCTTCCACTTATAGTGACCACATTCTATTCACGTCCAGTCAGCTGACACTTTTTAAACATTCAATGGAATATGATTTCAAATAGCTTTGGAAGTTTTAACATAACATATTATGCATGAAATTGTTTAAATATAATCCAAAACTTGCTCACAAGCACAGTATAGTTTCAGTCCAAAGTTAACACTGTGTCAATTAATTAATGGGTTTTGACCATGAGTTGGACTGTCACTGAAAGCCCAGCATCACCTCCCATCAGGAAACTCTGATGGATTAAATGGCCATCAGGCAATGTGGCAGATGAGGGCCTTTCCAAAATCAAGAAACTAGGGGCAGAAATACAGCATCCCTAAAAGCTGCCAGCTAATCAAAGGTTGGTAGAAGTGTATTACTCAGCAGCCACAATTGGAGCAGTAGCTGCTGTCAGCAATGCATGGGTGAAATAGGTGTCAGACTACTTGGCCAGAGGTGAATTATAGCTGGGTGGGTATCTCAGCATAGTGGGCAGTAGGGGATTGGCGGCAAGGAAAGTTGGCGTCTTCTCAGATGCATTCCTTTACCTTCTCTTCCCGATACCACATTCCTTGATCAAATTCTGAGTGCCATTCAATGAGGGACACCCATGAAAAGCCCACATTGACAGGCTTGCTGCTTGGATTTGTCATTTGGTGAGACTCCTGACTCCCAGCTGAGGGGGGATGAGGCCTTTAAATGGGCATTAACTCAATTGATAGTCGGACAGGAAGGTCATGCACAAGCGTCCAAACCTTGGCAGAGTTTGGAAGGAGGCTGGGCCACTGACTGTTCCTCTCTACACTCTTTTAAATGCCTGGGACAACGAAACACACTGCAGAGGATGATTAATTCTTTCCGAGGAATTTAATACTGACAGAATTTTAACTGAAGTGACCGATTTGATTCCTACCAGCATTTCATGAACACCTGTTTAGAAAAATCCATGAAGAAAATATAAATTGAAGCAGAAGACATATTACTGAGGAATATGGAGAAGGAAGAATCAGGGGCAGTTATGCGAGAGGCAAGAATTCTGTTTCCTGACAACAGGAAAAGCTTCTGGTGTTAAATTTATGGAATATTTCGAGAGAAGTGGGGTCCCTGGCCTCACATTTGAAATTCAGTTTGCATTTATTAACATGTTATGAAAACTCATGAACACCCACCACTCAATCGAATTACATTCAAGGGTGCAGCCTTGTCAGACAAAATTGGGAAATGTCTGTTCACAAATCTGACGACATATGATGTGTGAACCTTTTGTGTTGACTTCTTCCTCCAAGCTTTGCTGAGATGCAAACGTCTTCTGTACTTGGCTCTGTTACATCCCAGGAGAAAACTAAGTGTATGGGTGAAGCCTGTCAATGTTGACCTGCTAATGAGAAATCTGACTCAACTGCACTGTGGCTTGTTGTTGCTGAACACACTTAGTGTAAGGGGTAAAGGGTCAGGGGAATTCATTGCTGCATAGGGCTATGGAAACAAGCCATTAAGTGTATTTAAGACAGAGATAGAAAGGTTCTTGATTGGTAGGGAGAAGGCACGAGAATGGGGTTGAGAAATGTATCTGCCATGATTGAATAGGGAAGCAGACACGCTGGGCTGAATGGTCTAATTCTGCACATATATCTTATGGTCTTATGAAGGTCTGACAAGCCAACAAGCCTGCCCAAGTGAAGTAGCCATGCTGGTAAGTGGAGTTGAATTCAAACAGTTTTTGTGGTTGTATCGTTGTCTCTTGCAAGCCTTTGGTGAAATTCTATCAGATGTCAATGTGAGGAAAGGTCAGTGACTTGAGGGTGTATAAGCAGCTGAGTGCTGTAGCTCCTTTTATGTTTGAGTACGAATTTGAGCAGATGCTGCAGAGACAGTGCCATATGGTGCTGGTCGTGCTGTATTGAAAGCTGCAATGAAACAACAAGCATCAGCTGCATGTGAGGCATCTGATGGAGATGCCTGGCACCCAACCTCTAGTCTGTGCAATGGCAACTTTCCAATGCTCACTCACAAGTATAGAAGCATAAAACACTGAGTGGACAGTGATACATAGCCTAAAAGCACAGAAAGTGTGCATGTTCATGTGCCTCTGGCTTTTTGTGAACCATCCATCGGCACTGACCTCCTTTGTCCAGGTTGTCTTTGCCAGTTATGACAGTGCCTTGTTGCCACCCCTAAGGAAAATAACTTTCCCTTTTTTCCAGGACAGTCTTCAATTTAGTTTGGTTTCTGACATATCCATTGGTGATGAGCAGAGATCGAATGATACTCCAGTGAAGTGCTGTCTGAATGCCTTTTAATTGCGGTGCCTGATGTTTTAGCCCAGCAGATTTGGTAGATTTCACAACTTACTGCCGATAAAATTTGGTGTTTAATCCGTGCATCCATATGTTCTGAGCTGTGAAGAACACAATTGCACAGAAAACGCAACCAGCCCTGGCACAGAAGTCCCTCCCACTTTTCAGGTCTTCCATGATGCAGGCTCAGAAGAGAAAATTCCATCTTGGCCTAAAGCCCCTCCAACATAATAAAATCGAAGGCCCTGGACCTTGTATGCCCTGGACCACATGAACCTACAATTGATAAAATGAAAAGTGAATTGTAATTTAATTCTTTCAATTATAAGTGTAATAAGCCACCTCAGAATGTTTTGCGCTGTACTGAAATAAATCAGTCTGTACTACACTCTATGTAACATCTCATTTGAACTGTTCTGTATTATACATGATCCATAAAATTTGTAAAAGCTTTGAACAATATGCAACTTGTATTCAAACTGTCAATCCTTTGAAACACAATAAATAATTTATTTACTCCATCCCATGTCAAATGGAAATAGTTTGAAATGCCAAAACCTGTTAGATTACAGAAGCAAAAAAAAAGGATCTTCAAGGAGGTCCCTGGCCGAAGTCCAAAATAAAATGCAACATCAATGCAGGAATTCAGTTTAATATGATTTCAACTGCTAAAGCGTCAAAAGCAAAAGGAACCTGAGGTAAGCAAAAGGTTATTAGTCACAGTCCATCTGTTTCATATTAGTGACAGAAAATGTCTGAACGAGCTGACAGTGTGGTGGATTTGTTCAATCATCAAACATCCACTTAACAAAAGTGAAATGAGATATGTTCTGCCTCCAAAATTTTCCACGTTATCTGTCCGATATGAAGTAGCAAAAGAGAGAAGCCTTAATGTTATCTTCCAATCCGCATTTCAGATGTTATCAAAGATGAGAAAAAAAACAAGCTGTTTTCATTTTGAGATAAATTGATGTAATATACAAGCTAAGTATCATATTATTGCTTCTCTGATATGTTTTTCTCCTTATGCAAAATTTTCTGAATCATAAATACATTTTCTATTGGTAATAGTCTTTATGATTGTGTGAAGGACTAGTGCAGAAAAACAAATTGGAGAAAGGAAAGGAAAGAAACACACCCATTATGCCTCCAGTGTGGTTTGTTGAGCAGTTCACTCTTTATTGTTTATTGCATGTGTTATCCAACTCAACATCCATAAAGACTCAAAAATTGCTTTAGAAAAGCCCGGGCAGCTTTTGGAACTATTTTCTTGGAAGTATGGAGCAAAACACCCAAGCTTAAAATTTTTAAGTTCACATGAAAATAAACATATCAACGGAGTATAAAATCAAGACTTTTCCTGATGCAAAAATAAGTATCATGGTTTGAGAATGACCATATGCTTGCATATCATCCGTCCGATGCCTTTCAGGGACAGTTATCTCTTTATAGATGGAGTTGGGCCAGGATCTTACAGATGCTTCAGACAATTTCTGTCTCTGACACCTGCTAAAGTACTCTGGGAGAGGGAAGAGATATCATTCAGGGCTCATCACAATTCAATGAGCCAATTTTGAATGAGGCTGATAAAATAGTGGTCTTGTGGGTCAAATAATCTACTACTACTAGATCAGATCCCACAGCTGAAGAATGACCATAATAGCTAAACATTATTCCAAGTGTAAACTATCATCTCTGAACTGTGGAGAAGGGAAACAATTGTAAGATGTAAAGGAAAACATAGAATTATTCTGCAATCTACACACTGACCGACATCTTTTCAATATAAATTGTCATCTTTTAAAATGTATCTTCTGCACATTATGGAGTGGTTGAAGAGATCTGAATTTATATCTTAATGATACAGAAGCATTGGTACGCTTGGAAAAATCCATTTGGTTGCTCATGAAAATAATATTTTTCGCTTGGTTGTTTGGACTTTTCTTTTCTGGTCAGCATAATGGACTCTGTTCTTTGAATGATCCTGCTCTAGGCTTTGATAGATGGGATGAAATGCAATTTCTTATATTAAAGGTGTGTGAGAAGCTAAGGATCCCTGGGCTTTAACATGTGAGGTATAAAATGCTAACTTTGATTGGAAATGCACAGAGCTAATCTATGATATGTGGCTTGCTGAGCCACATGGATTACTAGTGTCAAAAGCATGGGATCAATGTACTTTCACAGCAAATAATTTAGACTTTCTTCTGTGAAATTGACTTCCATTCTACAGAGTTCCAGACTTACAATTACAACAATGATCAATGTGATATTTGAAAGCTCTTGTTAGCTTGCAGTGGAACTTTATTTAAACAGCATAAAATGTTCCTAGTTGTCTGAAGAATTATTGATAAAAACAGATATTCTAAACGATAGAACTTGGAACAATATAGGGATGTTGATTCCTTTCTTTGCCGTTGTGTGCAATCTAACATACTGGAAAATGCATGAAGCAGCACAGCCAGTGACTGTTGAAAACTGGTCTGAGCAGCCAAGACAAAAGCAGATACCTCAGCAATGATGTTTTCCAAAATGTCTGGTTCAGTCAATAAATTATGATATCAAGTTGACATGATGAATATCTGATCCTCCATTTAGTTCAACAGAATCAGAAAGTTGCCATGTGATATTCCATGGCAATTATCAGAAAAGAAGGTATACTGTAACCTTCCCTAAACCAAGTGCATCACTGCCTCAGTGGGAGGACTTGTGACACAGTGGTAGCCTATTGGTCAGAAAGTCTGAGTTGAAGTTATACCTCAGGACTTGACGGCCATGGAAGGTGTAGCATGATACGGCTAAACAAGTCACTTGTCAATCAGTAAGTCCTTCTGATATATTTATGGCAGGCAGTAAGAATGGGACACTTTCATGGCCAGCTAGAAATTTGTGGCAGGTGCGGTGCAACAGCCTCCCCTGCTAAAATACTCAACGTTCTTTCTCATGTGAGGGACTACCACATTGCTTCAATGTTCCTTTCAACACAAAAACAACAATGTTAATGTTGGAGACAACACAGTGTGGAGTTGGAGGAGCACAGCAGGCCAGGTAGCATCAGAGGAGCAGGAAAGCTGATTTCTGAAGAAGGATCCCAACCCGAAACATCAGCTTTCCTGCTCCTCTGATGCTGCCTGGCCTGCTGTGTTATCACTGACTCCAGAATTGGCAGTTCTTACTATCTCCCAATGCTGACGTTGGAAATCTGTTTCCAATTGTTGATTCTATTCCCTTTTAATGGAATGTTTATCTGTCACAATCAAGAGCTGTTTTGCATGCTTGAGGTTAAAAAATGTTCCTGTCAGAGATCTACTTTCAATGAAGGTTACCGAGGGTCTGCGCGTGCACACACACACACATACACACACACCCACCCCCCCCCCCCCCACACACACACACACACACACACACACACACACACACACACACACACACTTTTTATTTGTATTTATATCTATATAATACATACATACATACATACACATATGACCACAGGATGCTAGAGCAGACACAGGCCATTCAGCCCTCTGAGTTTGCTTGACAATCCATTAAGATGATGGTTGATTTGATAATCTTCAACTTGACTTTGCTGCATTTTCCCCATAACCCTTAGTTCTTTTACTGATTTGAAATCTGCCCTGTCAGCCTTCATTTAATGAACAGTCTCTGCAACTCACTACAGTCAAGAATACCAAAGGTTCACTGTGTTCTTGACAACTGAAGGTTCTGAGGCTCTTCAAATGCAACTGCTAGATCCCCATATCTACCCAACATGCTGCCATACCCTCCTGTCTCTGATCACAGACAAAACTTCAATTATCTGGGCTATGGTGTGCAATTACCCTCTGAGGCAAAGTGTCCAGGTGTCTTTCCCTTTCCCTAATGTTGTGAAATGGCTGCAACTCATATACTATCTCCTTAACACAGGCCCCTCGAGACGCAGACACTTGCTTTCCATGTATTTGCTGAGGGTCACCTTGCATCATTTATCCTACCATCACCATCATATTTAATTTCATGTACCAACAACTACTCTGGTATTCCCAGACTTTATACTTTATTGTCAGATTTTTGTTTAACCACCACGATCATTCTTATTACTACAAAGTATTTCTAAGAAAAAGAGAAAGAGAAAGACTGGATATCTTAACACAAACTAAAGACGTTACTTTTATTTTAAGGATCATAATTACTCATCAATCAGCTGCCTTTCCTGCATTCACATCACACAGTGATGTGTGTTGTCACTACTGGTCTCATTGATAATCTTGATCTGAACCTTTCATCCGCTCCCAATCACATCTGACTCTGGAGTCTTTACTTCCTTGCTGACCAAACAATAATTCGACAATCTGAAATAATAAATAAATCTAACTATTTTATCTGCTATTAGCCAGGATTTCTTGAAAAAAATCTTTCTTTATTAGACTCTTGCTGTCATATCACCTTTTCCTTGAATGTTGAGTCAGGCACAAGAAAACTCCAAAGGTTAGCATTTGCTCAGCAGTTTTAGAAATATACAATGGAATAGACTTCAGTAAATCATGCAAACGATTGAATTATAAACAAAAGCAAAAGCAATGGGATACCATGAGTGCAATAAGCCATGTGACTTTTCTCAAATCCATGATCTCCAATCTTGCTCAGCAAGAGACAGCAGTGAACAATAAATTATTTTGTCAAGGCAGATTGAATACCTAGAATATCTAGAGCTTTGGGAAATTGAATGCTCAGCACTGATAATTATTACCCGACTTTTGATCGAAGGAATCTATGTAAATGGAAGGTGAACATTCCAATGTAACATATAAATATACCGAGGAATCTGTGAAATTGCCATTGTAAAATCAACTGTAGCAAAAATATCACTGCAACAATTGAATACCTCCAAAAAGATGTTTCGAAAAAATAGTAGATAACAAGGTGCAGAGCTGGATGATCACAGCAGGCCAAGCAGCATCAGAGGAGCAGGAAGCTGAAGTTTCAGGCCGACACCCTTCTTCAGCTTTCCTGCTCCTCTGATGCTGCTTGGCCTGCTGTGAGCATCCAGCACTGCATCTTATCTCAGATTCTCCAGCATCTGCAGTTCCTGCTATTTCTAAGAAGTAGTGCTCTCTTCGTTAATTAAAATTACCTAAAACAAAAATGGTGTAGATGTGAAAATAAGAACCAGTCTTTTGCCAACCATGCCTCAGAAGATGACATACTAACCTCTTAATCACAGGATTGTCCGTTCAAAGCACCACTCTTGGACAGGAGCATAGAAACCTAAGCTGACACTGAGTGAGCGTGGTGCTGTCAGAGGTTTGATTTGTTAAACTGAAATCTGCCTGCCCTTCCAAATGCACACAAAAGTTCCCATGACACCTTTCTGAAATATAGCAGAGTAATTCTACCCAGTGTTCTGTTTAACATTGATTCCTCAAACAGGTCATGATAAAAAGATTATCTTGTTAATGTCACATTTGACTTTGGAGTCTAGCTATGCATAAATTGGCTGCCACGATTTCTACATTACAACAATGGTTACATTACGAAAGCAGTTTATTGGTTGTCGCACACTTGAGATGTCATGGAAGACAGACTGAATGGAAACATTTGTCTCATTTCTCTTCTTGTTTGTGCCTCCCAGCGCCTTGGCTCTTTTTTTATATCTTTGCTACGTAATATTCACAGGGAATGCTTGTTTTTGCTCACTCTAATAACGGGCATCTCCAGATTCAAACTGGTTAGTTTCTGTACTCTTTACAGCTTTCTTTATTTGTACCAAACTCACTTCAAATGGACATGTGATATAATCTAATCTCATAATTCCAACATTTTTACTGCCATTTTCTCCTTTAAAGACTTGATTACATCATTACCTAAATTACATAACAATCCTGTACAGATAGGCCGTGCGGTAAATGCAGGGTTACAGAGATTGAAGGGGGTATGTCCGGGTTGGATGTTCCTCAGAGGGGTGACGCAGAGTTGATGGATAGAAAGTCCTTTATCTCCACTGTCGGGATTCCATAATACGATTGTAGGTCAGTTATGGAGAGCAAACCTCCTTTGTCGAAGGGCATTTGTGAATCAGTTGGATTTTTACAAAATATTCTCATTATTCCTTTAAGTGGCAATTGGCAGGAAGTAAAAATGGATCTCCCACAAGTAGGTCAAAGTGTCTTTATTTCCTTCAGTTTTCAAGTTCGTTCCACAAATCTCGAGCGTGATATTAGTAGATCACGTTGTAATACATGAAACAGGCATTTCCATCAGCTTTGGACTGTCCGGATCATTACTTTTTTTAAAAAAAGTTCAAAACATTTATAAGTTGTAATTCAAATCTCAAACTTCTATGACGTAATTTTTCAAGTTTTTCAACTTTGCTTGCTTACCCTTCAGTGGAAGCCTCCACCAACTTTCCCAAAAACTTTTTAATTTGTGTTTTCACTGATTAAACAATCAGACATCTGTGAAATGGTGATGAATTAAGTTACATGACCATTCCCATTGGAAAAGGATAAGAAGTGTTCAATTCTGAATGACACAGAATGATGTCATCAGGATTTAAAAGTCACATTTGCGAAAAAAAAATTGTTAATCTGGAGCAACAATGCATTTTGGAGCTGTCATTTTAGGCTTGGAAGCAAACAAACACCAGCTAATGGGATAAATCTAAATATAATTTCAAACTTAACCTCTTGTCTTCCAAATCCAAGTGCAGCTTTTTAATTCCCTGTCTGTCAGTCTTCTGTTATACTGGACAGCCAAACTGCAAACATCATCTATCAGGTGCGAGAGTATGCAGATCTACAATAAGCAAGTTGAATGCTAATAACTTAAGATGTTGCACAATTCAAACCAATACATTGATTGATGTTCACATACAACTGAACAAGGAGAGCGTTTGGCTGAAAGCAAGCCAGTCTGTATTATTAAGTTTGATGCACACTTGCCTTCTGGAGACCTATTGACTGATAACGTACAATCATGTCAGAGCTCACTACTTTGTTTTCTTGTTGTGCACAACAATTCCATCTTGTGTCTGGTTATCAAACTCAGGGTCATGCCACAAAGATCTTCATTAAAACTGTTTGGCTTCAATCAACCTTCTAATGTTAAATCACGCAATATTTTGTATCAATTTCCATGAAAAGATATTAAAAAGGGTTCACAGATAGTCAAATGCAAAAATTATCTTCCCATAATAGGAAGTCATTTGCTGAACTTGAAATTAAGGCAGTCCACCAATCTGTGGAATTTATTTTTACTGACCATCACCGACATCCATTATTGAGATCTAATGCTTAAATGCTGCTTGCCAAGTCACATTTGCACAATTTTGTTGATCTTCCATTTCTTGAACTCTTTAAACATGTTTTTATCACCTTGTGACATAGTTTACAGTTCCTTAGAGAAATGCTTTTGACCATTGAGTAAAGCCGCCTGGCACTTTTGCAAGTGATCAATAAATAGCAAAAAGGCTCCAATACAGATTTTAGCAGGCCCATAGAGAATACAATAGATGGAGCGATCTTTTGTTTTGATACATTTGAATTGTTTTTTCCATGTATCTCTCTTGACTCAAAACTAACACTGTGCAAAACACAGCTTTTGCTGAGCTGTCAGTAAGTGTTGAGCAGTATAGTCTGCTCAAGCACAAGATTTCATTTGAGATCTAGATAAGAAACAACATGAAAGCCAAGCTCCAAGCAAAGAGAAATGTAACAGTATTGCGAAATACTTTAAATACCTGACGAGAACTTTGTGAATATTGGTATTATTGCTGCAGTTTCCCTCCTCGTTCTTCAAAATGTCGGTGAGAGGTCACAGCAATTACAATAACATCCAAATGTATTTTCAAGCAGGAAGAGTCAATCTTAAAACTTTATAGAACTGAATTGAAATATAGTTGTCTAATTTCTACTTTTTTCTTCTTCTGATGAATACTTGAACAAGATCATGGTGATCTGATCCCATCTAATATTATTAGGACAAGTCAGATTCCAGACTTTTGTCGAGATTGATAAATCACATTTTTTTTGCTTTTTTTATTTTTGTTGGTTTAACAAGGTGGTTTTCCACTGAAACACAAGCAGATCATGTTGCAAATTTGGTTTTAACAAAATGCAGAATTTTTTATGCAAACGAAAAGGAGTTGGAATGAAATAACCCAAGTTATTTACATGTAGCACAATTTGAAAGATTTTGAAACAGACAGTTAACGTACAATCCCATCTATTCCACAATTATCACTTTACAGTCTTCAAACACCAGAAAGAGTTTACTTCTCTATCCATCCATAGGTTTAACTTAATAGTTTCTTTCATTCAGCAATCTTGAGAGGTTGGTAGCCTCTCCTTTAATTAGTCAAACAACTAAGACTAACCAATAACAACTAAGAACAGCAGATGCTGAAATCAGAGTCAATACAGTTGGGTAAACACAACAGGTCAGGCAGCATTAAAGGAGCAGGAAAGTCAAGATGCAGAATGTAAACTCGAAGCATCAAACTTCCTGCTCCTCTGATGCTGCCTGACCTGCTGTGTTCCTCTAGCTCCACACTATATAGACTAAGATTAGACCTTCCCAGCTTCAAATAACCCTTTCAGGATTCTATCCAAGCACTTCAGGGCTAAAACTTTCAATCTAAAATCCCGATGTGTTCCATAACCATTCTAAACTAGCTCCATTCTTGAAGAGAAACTGATCCATCCAATGTTAGCCAGAACTTCAGCAACTAAAAAAACAAAAGCTTTCCAAGCTCTGGGTTTTTCCCTCAAGTGTAAAAACAGTCCTAATTCTTTTGCGGATTCCTCTCAGTGTTGTCTGGATAGAGTATGCCACATTTGACTGGTGTACTGTGCTTTGCATGGCATGATTGGAACAGGGCAACAGGTGATATCTTGGATTTTGAGCACTGGAGGAACAGGAGCGGATTTCCAAAAAAAGAGGATGAGAACATTGGGAAGGATGGAGCCCTCCTTGTCCAAGTCACCAAACACCCTTTCCAAGTGAAACACTGATTTACCAGCACATCTTTCAACTTATTAGGTGAGCCCCAGGTGGACAGAGGAAGTGTTTCAGTGATACCCTTCAGGCCTCACTGGTGAAGTGAAGTATTCCCACAGATGCCTGGGAATCACTGGCCCAAGACCGTCCACAGTCACTAGGAGCATCCGGGAAGGCATTGAGCACCTGGAGACTTGTTATTGGGTAAAAACGGAAGCAAGGTGAAAACACCAAAAGGAGTGCGCTGCCACACCAATGCCCCACCCACTCCTTCCCATGACCCAAGTGTAACAGAGCCTATGGCAGGCACATTAGTCTGTACACAGCCACAGACAGATTCCCATCATTCTTGCCTCCGAGGGACTACCAATGATGATGCTGCTGCACTTTCTGCTCATGAAATGTTCTTCTCTCCACTGGGGGTGGGGTGTTGGTGGTGGTGGGGGGCACCAAAGCAGACTTGGATGGCTGCTTTGCTGATCACCTTAATTCAATGCACAAGCTTATCATTCTCCAGTTTGCTAATATGTTGTCTGAGGCCTGCTACACAGTTCCTGTGAAGCTTAGCACAAGCTCAATGAGCAGCATCATATTTTTTGACTCAGCAGGCTTCTGTCTTTTACACTCAACACTGAGGTCAACAACTTCAGATCATCACTTCTGACCGTAATTCTGACAGCTCCCACTATGGAGATCAGGCACTGCCAGGATTTGTGGGTGCTGTCGGCAAATCCATTTGGCTGGCACCTCTACTGAGTCAGTCTTCCTCCCAGCAAGGGGTGGGTTCCACTAGGAGCTTGTCTCACCACGTGCAGCCCCTTCTCAACAGCCAGTCAGCTGGCCAAAGACTTTTTGAGTGGAGGAGGTTTATGGCACGCTTCCAACCATAATCTTCCATCCACTATTTCTGTTCTTCCTTCACATGCTCCCTAATCTGCTGAATTTTCCTAGCTTTGCTCTTAATTCATATTTTCTGTATCCAAAGCATGTTGTTTTAAAGGCCTCATAAGTATCATGCCTCATGACTGACATGCTGATCATGACTGAAATGCCAGCTTTGTCATCTCAATCCTACTCAGATAATCTATAACACTTCTAAGTCTCTCTGTATCATTCCTCACATGTTTTGCACACATACAATTGGCAGATCTCCATGCATCATCAATGGAAAATATTTTATAATCTTTCAGAGGAAAGTGGATATTTCATCATTTAATAAAAGCATTCATATTTTTCATTGAGAAAAAAAATGCTTTTTATCATCTGGCAAGAAAATCTTTTCAACACTTTGCACATCAGCAAATCAGAAGCCACTTCAAAAGAATAATCTGCTTATTGCAACTTCTTAAATTTTCATTCAAACTCAGAAGAATCAAACACCAACTTTGCTGAAACCTATGACTACCTGAAAGGTTGCCAGTCATTTATATAGCCACTGTTGCCCAAAACAATAGATTGATCATGAGGAAGAAAGGAAAAGCAGGATTTTATTTTAATTTCCAAACATATTACTTGACAATCAGTTTAAAATAGGAGGCTGTTCGGCTTTCCTTTCAAGTATCGATTTCTTAACCCACTCACCACCAAATGTCAAAAGCATTTTTTTTGCTGCAGCCACAATCATTTAAATCACCTTCAAAATGATGATTACATCAGTTCACAGGATGCTTTCTAACAGCATTTTCTGCATTTTGGTCCTTTCTTCACTCGGAAAGCACTGTAATGCACATAAACAAGTTCACAAGGCTGATCAACATAAGCACAGACCTACTTTTAATTGACATATCCTTATCATAATCATGGCATTAAAAACACTTACACATCACAATATGGCACCCAGTAATGACATTTGGAAGTCTGAAAATACACCTCACTTATATCTTCTGGAATGTTATAGTCTCTTTAGCAGGTCTTCCATTTTCTTCACTGATTGAAATCAAGCGAGCATTTTCTCATGGGCTTCCAAAATGCTGTCCCTTCAGATAAGAGTTTAGTTCAGGAGCACATGCGATTTTGCTCCCAGGTTAAAATTTGGAACCTGATTCCCAATCTCTACAAAGCCAAAGACAAATGGCACAGGGTTGTAAATAATGGGGGAGAATCAAACTGAATAAGTTCATAAGAAATAGGAACAGGACAAGGCTATTCTGCCCCTCAAGCCTACTCTGCCATTCAACAGGATCATACCTGATCCATCTTTCCTCGTGTCCATGTTCCTGCCCTTTCCCTATAATGCTTGTTTCCCCTACTGATCAAGAATTTATCTCAGCCTTAAAAATACACAAGCTCCCGACCCTGACAACTTTCTGTGTTAAGGAGTTCCAAAAACTCTGAAGCCTCAAAGAAGAAGTTCTTCCTCATCTCAGTCTGAAATTGACGCCCCTTAATTCTGAGGCGAAGCCTTCTGATCCGTAGACTTTCCCATGAGAGGAAACATTTTCTCATCATTTATGTTATCAGGCCCATTAGAATCCTGTATGTTTCAAAGAGATCGCCTCCTATTCTATGAAATTCTAATGAGCAAAGTTCCAATTTCCTCCAATAAAAAAACTAAAGCTTTGAAATGCACTTCCACACATTTACAAACATTTAGTCTCCAATTTCTTAGACTTTCAAACCAACCAACTGGCACAGAAGTTTGATGGATCAACCCCAACAACAAAGGAAATTGGTGACCTCAAGCATACATGAATCAAAACACCATCAAAGTAACAGATGGCTCGAATGTTGACAAACATATACCAAGCCAACCCAGAAATGTCAATGAATCAGAAATTTATTTCCTTTCAACTGAAATTGAAATAAAATGTCCCTGACACCCCATGGCTTTCAAGGAATGAATGGATCTGACAGATACAAAACAACATCATGCTTGCAATGATTTGTTCCTCAAATACCAGAACTTGCCAACTGTAACAGGATATGAACTTTTACCAGCTGAAAAATAATGTGGCATTATTTGCGATGAAAGGACTTGGATGTGTAAGGATTCTTTCCTGCCTTCAATTTACGACAACAGTTCACAGAGAAAAGTCTACTTTCAGTGACATCGGATTAATGTATGGAAACACAATAGTATATCGTATTCTCAAGGTTTCAGTTTTTTAACTGAAATTTATTTGGCTAAATGTTGGCTTATACATCAGTTGAACTTCCACATTCTTCTTTAAAATAGGCCCAGGCTATCTTGAATGGCCACCCAAGCTAAAAGATCCAGGCTCCAATCACATACAACATCCCTGTTCAAGACAAATGCTCGAAGATGTCGTGAATTCTCAGCCCTGACCTTTTACCTACCTGGCATTTCTCATTTTCACAGAGGTAAGGTTGGCATTCCAGTAGTTTGCACATGTACAATTTCAAGAAATAGGTGGCCATTCAACTAACCAACTATCTCCATGGGGAACAGAATTTTGGCGTCCCTGGTGCCTGGGATTCAGGGTGTGGGGATTAAACCAGTCAAGAGTAGATAAAAACCGAAAGAACCGCTGATGCTGCAAATCAGAAACAAAAACAAAAATTGCTGGAAAAGCTCAGCAAATCTGGCAGCATCTGTGGAGAGAATTCAAACTTAACCTTTCTGGTTGAGTAACCCTTTCTTAGAATCGCTGAGCTTTTCCAGCAATATCTGTTTCTGTTTCAGTCAAGAGTAGATTTGTTCTGAGCACATTTCTTTTAGAGAGTCAGGGTACTCCATTGAAGACATGGTATCTGTAGATATGGTTGATGGATATCTTGGGGATGGTCGTCAGGGAATATTTGAGATGAGTCAACTTCCCTTTGGGACATTTAACCGTGGAGAAGATTGTGTCCAAAAGGTGAAGAAACTTTTTGGAATGGTCCGACCTAAGAAGTGTTAATAATGTTGACAAGTGTCAAGGCATGTCAAAAAGTGTTGAGATAATGTTAAATATACATCTATCAGCAAGGGTGCGCAATACAGAACTTTAAAGAAGAGAACTCTCTTCTCAATATGCATTATGTTTTGTGGATACTCAATAAGCTCTAACATGGTAGGTGAAGGTGGAAGGGTTGGTGGGTGGGAGGAATCACTAAATTGGCATCAGCCAATGAGCAGCCATGCAGGAAAGACAGAGGGCATAGGTGCATTGGTGGGTCATGGGAAGTCAGTGATGATAAAGGGGATACTTGTCTCCTGTTGGAGAGGTAAGGTAAGCTCGTACTTGTGAAGGCATGCGAGTGTGTCACAAGTGCATAAACACATCAGGACTGGTCAAGCATTCAGGCAACTGGCTGAAAGAAAATCTCGAGTAAAAACAAAGTGCCAGGTAGCTCAGGCTGCCTATTGACATAAAACCAGCAGAGGGTTTGCGCTGTATGAGCGACTTCCCAAACTTTCATTTTCATCATGGGATAACTTTCAAGAGTGTATTTTGATGGACAGCTCCAACTTTTTGTTTTGTGCTGAAGTGGGTTTACATACAACCCAGTGTGTTTTTCTCCCATCATCAAATACTGTTTCATCTATTATCCAGCATCAATAAATCACCTGTCTTTTCTGACTGATTAATGTACATGCAAAATGTGAAGGACAATGCAAACCCTGGAAGGTGAGTGGAACATAGGGAAAGAGGGAGGGGGCAAATTCAAACTGGAGTTGGAAGGAGGGATGAAGCACTCTACCCGCTGCAGCACCCATCTCTCTCTGAAAGCTATGAAAATAATGATGGACACCACATACTCCCTCCCTAAAGATACCCAGGCATGAATGTAGCCAGAGAACAAGGACTGACATCAGCAATTCCAAATTACTGAGGTGCCATCATTAATGATCAGTGAATGTCATTGTCGTCCTAGAGGGCTGCTCTCACATTTCAAAGACAGAAATGACTAGTGGTGAATTTAATCTGGACATCACCACACCTCAGGGCAGGGCAGGGACTTCACACCAACCTCAGGAAGTCTGGCATTAAAAACTCAGTGCCAGCATCACTGTGCATCATCAAACCAGCCATCCAGTCAAGGAAGCTAACCCGGAGACCTGAGATACCACAGTGTGGAGCTGGAGGAACACAGCAGGCCAGGCAGCATCAGAGGAGCAGGAAAGTTGATGTTTCAGGTCATTTTGCCATAGACAATTTTGTGCTCTATTTCTGAATTCTCAATGTATCATTTATATGCTTGTATATGTATATTGTTTTCTTTTCCTTGGAGCAGATGGCTCAATCTTAATTATCCAGTTGCAAACTTTTGTCTATTTAACAATTAAGGCCATTTTATTTCACTGACACTTGCCTCAAAGGTTAACCAAAATGATCTCACTTCACTGAGTCACCCACTCGAAGACACCGATATAAACCGAGAAACAGATAGAGGTAAAGTAAGAAGAAAATGGAATTTAACTCAGCAACTATTTAATAGCAGGCTTAATGTTTCTTAACTGAGTTGATGTTTCATTTGAAGTGAAAAAGAACTGATTTCTAAGTAGCGATGATATTCTGGGAGGCATTCTGTCAGGAAGTGGACTTGCCAGGTGAACCTAATGGTGGAATGACAAAACCATCATTTCTCTTACAAAGTACTGTTGTTTGATGCTTTGGCTGCTTAGCTCACCGTAGGAGACTATAGCTTTACTTACCCTTCAGGAGTTTTCCTCAACATTTATGTTCTGCCAATATACTTGCTGTCCGGGAAAAAATTTGTCCATCTTGTCACATGACCTCATAGAAAATGTCCAAATAACACATTGTGGTCATCCAAGAAACTGGCCGAGTTGGTTTTTCCCAGTCAGCCACAAGTCATTTCACTGAAAAAGGCAAAGGAGCTAATTGCTACAATGGAGACTTGTTTGCCCTTGTCTGATTCACAACGAGGCAACATCAAGAAGTATGTCCTCTTAGTCCTCCCTGCAGCTGAGATTACTTTTTAATCCTCAAAACACTTCTGGTGACTCTCAGAAGCCATCTTGACTTTCAACCTTTTGAAATATAGTTTTAAGAATATAACTTCGACGACTTATGAAATCATGACACTATCACGACAGTACTTGGCCTGACAACCATGCAGTAAAAGTTATCAGACAGATTAAAATCTCAGTCTGTTTCTGAATAAGGTCTTTCAGCCAGGGTTGATGCTAAGATAGTACATTCAAACTACTTCCCTTCAGTAAGAAACAGAACCAGAAAGAGTTCACACTTCTGACACTGCATGATTTTCCAGTGAGAACATGAATACAGAACAAATGAGGATAGGATTAACCGTAATGCTCTTAACAACTAAACAGCTTAATAAACATTATTTAACAATCGACCTTTGGGTAAGACAGCAGAAGGTAAGGGAATAAAAGATTCAGCCAAATCCAATGGATTTAAATTGGATTACTTACAAGACAGTTAATATTGGTAAAACTTAGATGGCATTGAGTTCAATCTTAGGAATTGTCAAACAACAAATAAGCGTCAGAAGACATGCAAAAATCAAAACCTGAAATGAAAGATTCACATATTGAAATTCTATCAGATTCCCTGAACTCCTCTGAGGAAGACTTTGTGCTCCTGACTGAAAACAGTCAGGAAAATAGGTTGATTTTTGATAAGAAGGCAGTGAAGTTCGGCTTTTTAGCCTGGGGCTCATCCGGTCCATCTGGTTTTCTTTCTATTTTCCTCCCTTTATTCTGTTTTTTTTTCCCACTTCTTGTTGAAGAGCTTGCTCAGTGGGACAGCATCAGTAGCAAGTAAGCCCAGCAGGGCAGACTTATGTAGGCCCTGCAGTGCAGGCTCATGTAGGCCCAACAGGGCAGACTCATGTAGGCCCAGCAGTGCAGGCTCATGTAGGCCCAGCAGTGCAGGCTCATGTAGACCCAGCAGGGCAGACTGATGTAGGCCCAGCAGTGTAGACTCATATAGGCCCAGCAGTGTAGACTCATGTAGGCCCAGCAGTGCAGGCTCATGTAGGCCCAGCAGTGCAGGCTCATGTAGACTCAGCAGGGCAGACTCATGTAGACCCAGCAGCGTAGACTCATGTAGGCCCAGCAGTGCAGGCTCATGTAGACCCAGCAATGCAGGCTCATGTAGACTCAGCAGGGCAGGCTCATGTAGACCCAGCAGTGTAGACTCATATAGGCCCAGCAGCGTAGACTCATGTAGACTCACCCGTGCAGGCTCATGTAGACCCAGTAGTGTAGACTCAGATAGGCCCAGCAGCGTAGACCCATGTAGGCCCAGCGCATCGACTCATGTTGGCCCAGCAGCACAGGCTTGTGGCACTGGCTTTAGAGGCAAGTCTGAGTTCCTGATGGCTCTTTGCACTTTTGAGGTGGTCCTCGCGCCTACTCATAGCTGCTGCTATGGAGGCAAGTCTTGCATTCTGCACCAGTGCAAATTCACAGAGGTGAAGGTGAGCTTGAGTGCAGAACAAGACCCAGCGCCATCAGTAGTGGCTGCATCGGTAAGGTGCACCTGAAGCAGATTCATGGCAGTGCCAGCAGTGAGTTTGGGCTGGTGTTACCTGGTAGCATCAATGGCATCTGCATTGGTGAGATCCATTCAGGATTCATAGTGATGAGGATATCAGTGAAGGTAAGATGGCACTGAAGAATGGTGACTTTTGTTCTGGGACAGCAGTACAGCGAGGGGGGCTCATGCCTGGCCCATGACACACCACTTAAGAAGAAGGACTGTAAAGTAGAACACTTTTTCTTTATTTCTTCACTTTTCTGCCTTGATATTCTCTGTTTTGATTTACTTTTTCTGTGGTTTAAGATGGAGCTGGGGAGTGGAGACACTCGACAGAACTTTCCACTGCATTTTTAAATGACAATAAATAAATCAAAACCAAATTACTTTTATTATATCATCTGCTGTTGATAACTGAAAGAAAAAAAAATGCGCATTATGATTTCAACAAATTAGAAGACTTTTCAGACTTCAAAGCATTATTGATTAAATGATACAACATAAACAGTGGGAATCTCAATTTACATGAAAGTAGGTCAGAGAATCACAGCTACAGCGTCATCACTCTATTCCTGTCATCGTTCCTCTGAGCAATGTATCTCAGTGGGAATATAGGTTCAGTGAACTTACCAGTCTTTGTTCTTAAATACTTCTTTGAGATTTCAATAGCTAGCTTCTTGAATTGGGTTATTGCTTGCTGTGTGAATTCAAGGTTAGATTTCACATCTGTTTCTAGATGGACTGGGCAACAGGAGCTGTACATTTTAACCGGGCATTACAAACTCCTAATATTGTGTGGAAGCTGCTCTTTGGCACTAACTGTCTCTTTGATGCATCAAATGATAAATCAGTTAAGTGTTTCAAGCACAAATAAGCAGCTCTCATGTCCTCACCATCCAGAAATATGTAGTTGTTTAAAAATGCAAGTACTGAACTGTGAAGGGGAAAGAGGCCTCAGAAATTTATGTTCTGTAGTCCTTTACACCAGGTTTCGACTTTGTCCTCAAAAAGAGTATGTGACCAGAAATACACTTTTGCACATTGATCTAATATCTTTGAAAATTATTGGGAATGACACTCGTACTTACTTATTAAAATAAGCATCTCCATATCTTTGATCCACATGTAGACTTTAAATCAGAATTGGTATAATGGCTGCTTTTGCAGCAATGCTCTGCAGTGAATCTGTACCTGTACAGCTTATAAATTGGGGCCAGTAAAAACATCGCAAACATCTCAATTCACACATAAGATTGAGGTACCTTTCAAGTCATGAATGATCAAAAGGTTAGGAGTGTCTATTTCTTTCCAAAAGAGATTTACTGGTGAAACAAAAAAAAACACAAGTTGTGTGTTGTAATTTAATTGGCAATGTTTGGTGTTTGTTTGATTTTAGTTGTAACTCAGATAGAAAAGATACCACTGTCAGTCATGTGCCAACAAACTACATATAAGCAAGGAAGCAATCCACTCATTTTTTTAAGGCTGTCATCATGCAACCAGCTGTTGTCACAAGATCCAACTAGTGGTTGAAAAACGTTCAAGCTGAACCTTACCATATTTTATCCAAATGTCAATTTTGCTAAGTTTCACAGAGGGTTTTTCTCCATGAGGTCTGGGTGGGTTCATTGTCTCATTGTCTCAAACAACTCATTAACCAACTACCACAGCCCCATGGTTCCCCTTTCACCCAATGCAAGCCCAATTCTACCATCTTGCCGTACCCAAAAGAATGCACCATTAGATATCCTGGAAAAGACCGACATTCCTCGAGTTGTGTCCATTTTTTAAAGGGGTTGCTTTGCAAGCATTGAAGCATAGTCAGGCCAAAACTGCCCTGTATGGTTCCAGTCACGTGATCCTAACATGGCAGGGTAGGGGAAAACCTACACCTCGCTTTGCAGGCAGGCACCTGGAGGTGCAGAGCAAGAATGTCCTCTTCCTTTAGAACCAGCACAGGAAACAACTCCATCAGACCATGCCAGTCTTGTCTGAGATTGGCACCCAGGGATCATTGCAATGTTAGCCATCTGGTAGAATGCCAAGCAGCATAGGAAAAGTCAGTGACAATCCACACTTGAAACAGGACAAGTGCCACCAGATTAGTTCTCTGCTCCCTCACATTCACTTCATCCCTACAACTGAACCCAATCTCCAACCAAGACTCATGCTCGACCATTCTCCCCACTGCATGCAGCAATCAACCCTGAGTTGCTCTCACCTGCCCCAATCCATTCTTTCTTCTAACCATGCATTGCCTCTGCATTCCTCCTCACTTACTCAGGGCACCTCGCCACCATTCCCCCACTGCATCAGCACTCACAACTGTGTTCCCACTTTTATCTCACTCATTCCCTCCTGTGGTGATGCTGTAACTTTAAGAGGTTATCTTGCTTTGGTCTCTTTGAAGATTGAGATTGAAGGAGAGGCGAAGAGCTGGCAAGTTAATGTCACTTGAGGAAACAATTTGGGAGGTGCTGGTAATTGGGTGTGACCAGCTCTCAAAGATCAGGATTTCTGAATTTTGGTTTCTCAGTAGCATCAAAAGGTTTTGGGGTTTCAACAGTGTTGGAAGCTTCAGTGAATATCTGTAGGTTGCTACTTCCTGTGAATTTTCACTTGACATTTTTTTTTCCCTCCTGAATGGCAGAACTGCATATGAAAATCTGCGTCTTCATAGAAGCCCTACAGTGTGGAAACAGGCTCTTCAGCCCAAAAAGTCCACACCGACTCTCAGAGCATCTCACTCAGGCCCATTCCCTAGTCAATAAATCTCTGAACACTATGGGCAATTTAGCATGGCCAATCCACCTAACTTGCACATCTTTGGACTGTGGGAGTAAACAGAGGACCCAGAGGAAACTCATGCAGACATTGTTAACCTTTGACATCTTCCATTGCACAGGAAGGCTTCAGCCTCTATCAGTGGACAGTTTTCCTGTAACAAAACAGCTTTGAGTCTTCAAAGGTATGTCATGATTTCTCGATTGCACGAATGAAAATATTTTCTTCAGCATGAAATCGGATATCTTGTCAGAGAGGAAGAATATCTGGAGCTGGTAAAATCTGGCTCTGTTCGGAAAGATAATTCTCACTTACTTTAAAGGCAGATTGTTCAAAGTTTTCGATCTTAATCGCCACTTTCTATTCCTTTCTGATAGTAACTCTGCAACATTACACTGCAGAAGAAAATCTACTCCACAGGTACTCTTCTGCATTGTTGAATTGTCAAAGCAAGTTGACAGAAAAAGTCGTAGCAATCCCAATTATCTATGAGTAATGCCACACTGAACAAATAATTAATATTATCAAATTCTACAGCAGTGAGGCTTTCATTTTTCATGTATCTAAGTCACATATACAAGCAACCAACAAAGTGTCAGGATAAATGTTGGAAAATTCATTATATTTGACCATTTACTGCACCTGCCAATCACAACACCTTCAGATGTTTACATTTGATGCACGACATGGAGTTTTGTCTGACACATTGGGAAGTCTTGCAAGGTTGTAACACGGTGATCCACAAATGGGCAGTACAGTGCCTCAGTGGTTAGCACTGCTGCCTCACAGCACCAGGGATCCAGGTTTGATTCTACCTTTGGGCACTGTCTGTGAGGAGTTTGCACATTCTCCCCGTGACTGTATGGGTTTCCTCTGGGTGCTCCGGTTTCCTCCCACAGTCCAAAGATGTGCAGGGTAAGTGGATTGACAATGCTAAATTGCCTGTAGTGTTCAGGGATGTGTCGATTACATGGGTTAATGGGGGATGGGGTCTGGTTGGGATGCTCTGAGGGTTGATGTGGACTAGTTGGGCCAAAGGGCCTGGTTCCACACTGTAAGGGATTCTATGATTCTAGTATGGTGGAATATTGTTAGTGGGAAGCCAAAGTCTTATTTTCACATTGAGGATATTCTCTGTTGCATTCTGTGGCACTATCTCAGTGTTCAATGGGATAGATGTGCAACAGATGTAGTAACCTAAAGAGAGAGCTCAGAAGAGCCAGGAGGAGACATGAGAAGTTGTTTGCGGATAGGATCAGGGTAAACCCTAAGGCTTTCTATCGATATTTAAGGAATAAAAGAATGACAAAAGTAAGATTAGGGCCAATCAAGAATAGTTGTGGTAAGTTGTGTGTGGAGTCAGAGGAGATGGGGAAGCATTAAATGAATATTTTTCAACAGTATTCACTCTAGAAAATGACGATGTTGTCGAGGACAATACTGAGATACAGGCTACTAGACTAGGTGGGATTGAGGTTCACAAGGAAGAGGTATTAGAAATCCTTCAGAGGTTGAAGATAGATAAGTCCCCTGGGCCGGATGGGATTTATTCTCGGGTCCTCTGGGAAGCCAGGGAGGAGATTGCCGAGCCTTTGGCATTGATCTTTAACTCGTCATTGTCTACAGGAATAGTGCCAGACGACTGGAGGATAGCAAATGTGGTTCCCCTGTTCAAGAAGGGGAGTAGAGACAACCCTGGGAATTATAGACCAGTGAGCCTTACCTCAGTTGTTTGTAAAGTGTTGGAAAAGGTTATAAGGGATAGGATTTATAATAATCTAGAAAAGAATAAATTGATTAGGGATAGTCAGCACGGTTTTGTGAAGGGAAGGTCGTGCCTCACAAACCTTATTGAGTTATTTGAGAAGGTGACCAAACAGGTAGATGAGAGTAAACCGGTTGATGTGGTGTATATGGATTTCAGCAAGGCGTTCGATAAGGTTGTCCACAATAGGCTATTGTACAAAATGCGGAGGAATGGGATTGTGGGAGATATAGCAGTTTGGATCGGAAATTGACTTGCTGAAAGAAGACAGAGGGTGGTAGTTGATGGGAAATGTTCATCCTGGAGACCAGTTACTAGTGGTGTACCGCAAGGGTCGGTGTTGGGTCCACTGCTGTTTGTCATTTTTATAAATGACCTGGATGAGGGCGTAGAAGGATGGGTTAGTAAATTTGCTGACGACACTAAGGTCGGTGGAGTTGTGGATAGTGACGAAGGATGCTGTAGGTTTCAGAGAGACATAGATAAGCCGCAGAGCTGGGCTGAGAGGTAGCAAATGGAGTTTAATGCAGACAAGTGTGAGGTGATGCACTTTGGTAGGAGTAACCGGAAGGCAAAGTACTGGGCTAATGGTAAGATTCTTAGCAGTGAAGATGAACAGAGAGATCTTGGTGTCCATGTACACAGATCCTTGAAAGTTGCCACCCAGGTTGACAGGGCTGTTAAGAAGGCATGCAGTGTTTTAGCTTTTATTAATAGAGAGATCAAGTTCCGGAGCCAAGAGGTTATGCTGCAGCTGTACAAAACTCTGGTGCGACCGCACTTGGAGTATTGCGTACAGTTCTGGTCACCGCATTATAAGAAGGATGTGGAAGCTTTGGAAAGGATGCAGAGGAGATTTTCTAGGATGTTGCCTGGTATGGAGGGAAGATCTTACGAGGAAACGCTGAGGGACTCGAGGCTGTTTTCATTAGAGAGAAGAAGGTTGAGGGATGACTTAATTGAAACATATGAAATAATCAGAGGGTTCGAGAGGGTGGATAGGGAGAGCCTTTTTCCTAGGATGGTGACAGCGAGCACGAGGGGGCATAGCTTTAAATTGAGGGGTGAAAGATTTAGGACAGATGTCAGAGGTAGTTTCTTTACTCAGAGAGTAGTAAGGGAATGGAATGCTTTGTCTGCAACGGTAGTAGATTCACCAACTTTAGGTACATTTAAGTCATCATTGGATAAGCATATGGACGTACATGGAATAGTATAGGTTAGATGGGCTTCAGATCGGTATGACAGGTCGGCACAACACCGAGGGCCGAAGGACCTGTACTGTGCTGTAATGGTCTATGTTCTATGTTAACTCAAGTCGAGGTACCCATGAGGTGCTTTTGACAATTGTCAACCACAGAATCTTGCTCCAGCACAATCTGCAACCTCATGGCCTAGCATATTCATCATTCTGCAGTTAGATCCAAGGAAGGAGATTAACTCTGGTTAAATGGACAGTGTAGGAGGGCTTAGCAGGAGCAGCATCTAAAAATTTACCTAAAGATGTCCCTAAAAATAAGATGCCAACCTGATGAAGCTACAACACAGGAGTACTACTTCTTTGGCAGTTCCGAAGTGTTGAGGATTACTTGCTTCCAGGTTGGTGTTTGATGTGGGGGGTGCATATTTGGTCTCCATGTGGTCCAATTGATGATGCTTCAAGTGGTTGGCCATGTCACAGATGACCCTTTCCATTTGTGTCTTCTAGGGCAAGCAATTCCCATGTCACTGGGGCTGTTGCTTGTGGTCAGGGAGACTTTCAAGGTGTTTGTCTGGCATTTCCTCAACCCTTCTTGTGATCTGGGAGTATGACACTTTTAGAGAATCCTATGTCAGACATGTAGACAATGTGGACACTCAAGGTGCATGACCAGTGCCTTCATACTGACGATATCAGCCTGAGACAGGATGTTCCCAATGGTATTCCTGTCCTGCCAGTGGATTTGCACCGCAGGAGGCCCAGGATGGACACGTCGTCTAAGGAATGGGAGGGGGAGTTCAAATAGTTCGCGACTGGGAGGTGCAGTTGTTTGTTGCGAACTGAGCGGAGTGTTCTGCAAAGCGGTCCCCAAGCCTCCGCTTGCCACAATGATGCCACCTGACGGTTGCAGGAACAGCAACTCATATTCCACTTGGGAACGCTGCAGCCCAATGGTCTCAATGTGGACTTCACAAGCTTCAAAATCTCCCCTTCCCTCACTGCATCCCAAAACCAGCCCAGCTCGTCCCCTCCCCCCACTGCATCGCAAAACCAGTCCAGCTCGTCCCCGCCTCCCTATCCTGTTCTTCCTCTCACCTATCCCCTCCTCCCAACTCAAGCCGCACCTCCATTTCCCACCTACTAATCTCATCCCACCTCCTTGACCTGTCCGTCCTCCCCGGATTGACCTATCCCCTCCCCACCTCCCCACCTATACTCTCCTCTCCACCTATCTTCTCTATCCATCTTTGGTCCGCCTCCCCCTCCCCCTCTCTCCCTATTTCTTTCAGAACCCTCTCCCCATCCCCCTCTCTGATGAAGGGTCTAGGCCTGAAACATCAGCTTTTGTACTCCTAAGATGCTGCTTGGCCTGCTGTGTTCATCCAGCTTCACACTTTGTCTCAGAACCTGCTCTGACCCGAACTAAACTGCTCCAGTACATATGCAACATGTCTCCACCTGTAAAATGCACTTGGATGTGTCACATACAAGAAAGGCTGGAAAAATCCAAGCCCATGCAATATCCACCCAATAAGTAAAGTGATAGACAAGCTGTACTTATTAGCAATAAACTGTTCACTGATGTTGGGTTTAGGTTCCAGCATAGCCAGCCACTCAGCTCCTTACCCCATTACAGCTTTGGTTCAAAAACTGACAAAAGAGCTGAATTCCAGAATTGAGGTAAGTGTGAAAGCCCTGAACATTAAAGCTACATTGGACCAAGTGAAACATCAAAGATCCCAAGCAAAATCAAACTCAATGGAAATCAAGGAAGAATTCTCCACTGGTTGGACTCACATGTCACAGAAAAGATATTGCATTTGTGAAAGGCCAATCATCTCAGCCAGAAGACATCACTGCAAGACTTCTTCTCTGTCGTATTTGAGGGCCAACTGGTTACTGCTCTTTCATTCATGACCTAGCTTCTACTAAACAGTCAGAATGGGGGCTGTTTGCTAATTATTGCACAATGTTCAGCTCCATTCACTACCCCACGGGCATTAAAGTACTCTGTGTCCATATGCAGCAGGATCTGTACATGATTCAGGCTTTGCCTGATTAGTGCAAGTAACATTCATGCAATAGAAATGTCAGTCATTGGCCATCACCAACAATAAACAATCTCATGATTTCAATTTCACAGTCAATGACACCACCATTGCAGAAAGCTGCGCTATCAAAATTGTGGGAAGTGAAAGTTGACCAGAAACAGGACTGGACTGTTGTCTAAATATTACAAGAGCAACAGGAACAAATGAGAAACTAGGAATTCTGCATTAACTAATTCACTTCCCAACTCCATTACGCCTGTGCATCACTTTCAATGTACAAGTCAGGAGTGCAACAGAATGTTCCTTAATTGCCTAAATGAGTGGCATTTGAAAAAGATTCAAGAAACTCAGCACCACCCAGGACAAAGCAGCCCACTTCAGTAATGCACACTGACCTCAATATCGTTGAGGCCAGACGCCAATTCTCTGACGCCTCCTCCGACCACCCCCTTGATCATGACCCCACCCCCGACCACCAAACCATCATCTCCCAAACCATCCACAACCTCATCCCCTCAGGTGACCTCCCGCCCTCAGCCTCCAAGCTCATCGTTCCCCAACCCAGCACCGCCCACTTCTATCTCCTTCCCAAAATCCACAAACCTGATTGCCCTGGTCGACACATTGTCTATGCCTGCTCCTGCCCCACCGAACTCATCTCCACCTATCTGGACTCCATTTTTGCCTCCTTAGTCCAGGAACTCCCTACCTATGTCCATGACACTACTCAGGCCCTCCACCTCATCCAAAACTTCCAATTCCCCGGTTTCCAACACATCATTTTGACAATGGACGTCCAGACCCTGTACACTTGCATTCGCATGGAGATGGCCTAAAAGACCTCCGCGTCTTCCTGTCCCTCAGGCATGCCCAGTCCCCGTCCACTGACACCCTCATCTGCTTAGCCGAACCCGTCCTCACCCTCAACAACTTATCTTTCAATTCCTCCCGCTTCCCACAGACAAGGGAGGTGGCCATGGGTACCCGCACGGGCCCAAGTTATACCTGCCTCTTTGTAGGTTACGTGGAACAATTCCTCTTCAGTATCTACACTGGCCCTGAACCCACATCTTCTTCCGTTACATTGATGATTGTATCGGTGCTGCCTCACGCTCCCACAAGGAGCCCGAACAGTGCATTCACTTCACCAACACCTTCCACCCCAGCCTCAAGTACACCTGGACCAACTGTCATACTTCTCTCTCCTTCCTGGACCTCTCTGTTTCCATCTCTGGCAACCACCTGGAAACCGAGATCCATTTCACACCCGACTCCCACAGCTACCTAGAATACACCTCCTCCCACCACCTTCCTGCAAAAATGCCATCCTCTATTTCCAATTCCTTCACTTCTGCCGCATCTGCTCCCGAGATGAGGAATTCCACTCCTGCACATCTCAGATGTCTTCGTTTTTCAAGGGCAGCAACTCCCACCCGCCCCAGTGGTGGAAAATGCCCTCGGCCATTTCTCCCCCATTTCCTACAACTCATCTCTCACACCCCCCTCCCCACAATAACAACCAAAGCAGAATCCCTCTCATCCTCATGTACCAGCTCACCAACCTCCGGATCCAATGCACCATCCTCCGACATTTCTGCCGTCTGCAATCTGAACCCACCACCAAAGACATTTTTCCCTCCCCACTCTTATCTGCTTTCTGGAGGGACCACTCTCTCCGAGTCTTCCTTGTCTGCTCCACACTCTGCTCTAACCCCACCACACCCGGCACTTTTCCCTGCAATTGCAGGAAGTGCTACACTTGCCCCTACACACCCCACCTCCCCATCGCAGGACCCAAGAATTCTTTCCACATCAAGCAGATATTCACCTGCACATCTGATAATATGGTATACTGTATCCACTGTTCCTGTTGTGGCATCCTTGACATTGGGGAAACAAAGCAGAGGCTTGGGAATAGCTTTGTGGAACACTGATGCTCAATTCGCACAAAACAGCTCCCAGTCACAAACCATTTCAACTCCCCCTCCCATTCCTCAGACGTCATGTCCATCTTGAGCCTCCTGCAGTGCCACAATGATGTCACCCAAAGGTTGCAGGAACAGCAACTCATATTCCGCTTGGGGGCCTGCAGCCCAATGGCATCAATGTGGATTTCGCAAGCTTCAAAATCTCTCCGCCCCCTATCGTATCCCAAAACCAGCCCAGCTCATCCCAGCCTCCCTAACCTGTTCTTCCTCCCACCTACCCCCTCCTCCCACCTCAAGCTGCACCTCCATTTCCTACGTACAAACCTCATCCCACCCTCTTGACCTGTCCGTCTTTCCTGGACTGACCTATCCCTTCCCTACCTCTCCACCTACACTCACCTTTACTGGCTCCATCCCTGCCTCTTTGACTTGACTGTCTTCTCTCCACCTATCTTCTCCTCTATCCATCTTCTATCCACCTCCCACTGTTTCCCTATGTATTTCAGAACCCATTCCTCTCCCCCATTTCTGAAGAAGGGTCTAGGCCCGAAATGTCAGCCTGCCTGCTCCTCTGATGCTGCTTGGCCTGCTGTGTTCATCCTGCTCTACATCTTGTTATCTGAGATTCTCCAGCATCTGCAGTTCCTACGATCACTTCAGTGCGACATTTGATAAGGTTGCCCATGGTAGTCTGATGGAGAAAGTGAAGTCGGATGGGGCCCAGGGTGTAGTAGCTAGATGGATAGAGAACTGGCTGGGCAACAGGAGACAAAGAGTTATAGTGGAAAGAAGTTTCTCAGAATGGAGAACTCTTACCAGTGGTGTTCCACAGGGATCCGTGTTGGGACCACTGTTGTTTGTGATATATTTAAATGATCTAGAGGAAGGTATAGATGGTCTGATTAGCAAGTTTGCAAATGACACTGTGATTGGTGGAGGAGCAGATAGTGAAGGGGACTGTCAGAGAATGCAGTAGAATATAGATAGATTGGAGACTTGCACAGAGAAATGGATGATGGAGTTCAATTCAGGCAAATGTGAGGTGATGCATTTTGGAAGATCCAATTCAAGACCGAACAATATGGTAAGTGGAAAAGCCCTGGGGAAAACTGATGCAGAGGGAGATCTGGGTGTTCTGGCCCATGGTATCCTGAAGGTGGCAACACAGGTTGATAGAGTGGTCAAGAAGGCATGTGGCATGCTTTCATTCATTGGACGGGGTATTGAGTACAAGAGTTGGCAGGTCATGTTACAGTTTCTCGGACTTTGGTTCAACCACATTTGGAATACTGCGTACAATTCTGGTTGCCACGTTACCAAAAGGATATGGATACATTGTAGAGGGTGCAGAGGAGATTCACTAGAATGTTGCCTGGTATGGAGGGCACTAACTATGAAGAGAGGTTGAGTAGATTAGGATTATTTACAATAGAAATATGGAGGTTGGGGGGACCTGACTGAGGTCTACAAAATCATGAGATGTATAGACAGGGTGGAGAGCAAGAAGCAGAGTGGGGGAACTCAATTACTAGCTGTTACAATTTCAAGGTGAGAGGGGAAAAGTTTAAGGGAGATATGTGTGGCAAGTTCATTATGCAGAGGGTGGTGGGTACCTGGAATGCATTGCCAGAGGAGGTGGTAGAGGTGGGCACGATTGCATCATTTAAGATGTATCTGGATGGATACATGAATGGGCAGGGAGTAGAGGGATACAGATCCTTGGAAAATAGGTGAAAGGTTTTGATAAGGATCTGGATCAGCTTGGAGAGCTGAAGGGCCTGTTCCTGTGCTGTGATTTTCTTTGTTCTTTGTTCTTTTGTTCTGGATTGGCAGCACATTTCAAAATTCACGCTCTCCACCATTGATGCACAGTAATAGCACCATCTGCAGGATACACTGCTCCATCGATAATATCTTCCAAATCAGTCAAGGGCAACACCAGTACCTGCAAGTTCCTTCCACACCACACACCATTTTAACTTGGAACTGTATCAATGTTCTTTCGATATCACTGAGTCAAAATTCTGAAACTGTTATTCCTTCATAACAGTACTTTGGGCGCACCCATTAACCACAGACTGCAATGGCTCAAGAAGATTGCTCACTTTGAGATTCTGAAGGGCAATAAGGAACAGGCAACAAATTTTATTATTCCCATCAATGCCCAAGACGATAGATTGATAAAAAAAATTGACCATCAATATTTTTGAACTGAGTTAATTAATGATAATCTAAAAATCTGAAGAGTTACATCCAGCACAAGGAAAAACAAATCGCTTTGAAAACAGATATCAGATACATTTTTTCAAAACTATCTGAGTTGAAAAAACACAAATATATAGCTTTTACAAATAAGAGCACCAGAGGGCACAATTGTAAGATAATTGATAAAAATCGTAAAATGACCACAAGGTAAAACTTCTTAATTTATTGCATAATCTTTAAATTGCTTCGATTAAGGTCTATTTGTCTTATTGGCCACTACGGTCTCAGATGCTCTTTTGCTCTTGCAGCAATATTATCGGATCACATTTCCCATAACTTGCAAATCAAGATCATTTGAGCTGAAGCGTGCAGAAAAATCTGAACTCACCAAGAATACTTAAAAAAAAACCATCCATGATTATAATGGCTGAGATGAAATACTTTGGATGTCATTTCAGCACACCTAGAAATTTCCCTTCATTTACATGACAGAATATACAATAATTGAAAAGCAAAGCAAAAAATCAGTTTAACAAGAGTGATCCAGTGCTCCTAATGTTGAGGAACTCAGTATTACCAATCAGCTCTATCATTGACATGAACACTGAATCAATTGAAATCTAGCAATTTGTTGAGAAAATTAGCCAGAAAATTGTGCATTCTCTCCTCAACAATCCAAAGCAAATGCACAACAGAAGAGATAAGATCATAAAACATCAAAGCATAAATAGGCCATTCAGCCCATTCAACTTTGGAATCAACTGAGTGAATCTCTTCTGTACCCGCTCCAGTGTTAGTATATCCCTTCTCAAGTAAGGAGACCAAAACTGCACACAGTGCTCCAGGTGTGGCCTCACCAGGACCCTGTATAGCTGCAGCATAGCCTCCCTGTTGTTAAACTCCAGCAATGACAGACATAAGTCCATTTGCCTTTTTCATTACTGCTGCACCTGCAATCCTACTTTTAGTGATTCATGCACAAGGACGCTCAAGTCCCTCTGCACAGTGACCTGCTCCATCAGTCAATGAGTTCCTGCCTGACCTGATAATCCCCAACCCCACTTTCCCATATTATCCCAAATTAATTCCTTTGCTGATTACAAATCTGTCTCTCTCAGCCTTGAGTATAATTAATGTCTCGATTGCTACAGCCTTCTGCAATAAGGAATTTAATGGATTCAGTCCGCTCAGAGAGGAGAATAAAAGAACATAAGAACTAGGAGCAGGAGTAGGCTATCCGGCCCCTCGAGCCTGCCCTGCCATTCAATATGATCATGGCTGATCTTTTTGAGGCTCAGCTCCACTTACCCATCCACTCATCATAACCCTTAATTCATTTACAGTTAAAAAATTTATCGAGCTTTGCCTTAAACACATTCAACGAGGTAGCTTCATTCGCTTCACTGGGCAGGGAATTCCACAGATTCACAACCCTTTGGGTGAAGAGGTTCCTCCTGACCTCAGTTCTACATCTGCTTCCCTTTATTTTGAGGTGACGCCCCCTTGTCCCAGTTTAACCTGCTCGTGGAAACAACTTCCCTGCCTCCACCTTATCTATTCTATAATCTATTCATAATCTTACATGTTTCTGTAAGATCTCGCCTCATTGTTCTGAATTCCAGTGAGTCTTATCCCAGCCTAGTTCCGCCTGGGAACCCTGCAGCCTAATGGTATCAATGTGGACTTCACCAGTTTCAAAATCTCCCCTTCCCCTACTGCATCCCTAAACCAGCCCAGTTCGTCCCCTGCCCCCGCTGCACCACACAACCAGCCCAGCTCCTACCCCCCACCCACTGCATCCCAAAACCAGTCCAACCTGTCTCTGCCTCCCTAACCGGTTCTTCCTCTCACCCATTCCTTCCTCCCACCCCAAGCTGCACCCCCATCTACCTACTAACCTCATCCCACCTCCTTGACCTGTCCATCTTCCCTGGGCTGACCTATCCCCTCCCTACCTCCCCACCTATACTCTCTCCACCTATCTTCTTTACTCTCCATCTTTGGTCCGCCTCCCCTTCTCTCCCTATTTATTCCAGTTCTCTCTCCCCATCCCCCTCTCTGATGAAGGGTCTAGGCCCGAAACGTCAGCTTTTGTGCTCCTGAGATGCTGCTTGGCCTGCTGTGTTCATCCAGCCTCACATTTTATTATCTTGGAATTCTCCAGCATCTGCAGTTCCCATTATCTCTAGTATATCTCTTCTCAAGTAAGGAGACCAAAATGACACACAGTACTCCAGGTGTGGCCTCACCAGGACTCTATACAGTTGCAGCATAGCCTCCCTGTTTTTAAACTCCATCCCTCCAGCAATGACAGCCAAAAGTCCATTTGCCTTTTTAATTACCTGCTGCACCTGCAATCCTACTTTTAGTGATTCATGCACAAGGGCACTCAAGTCCCTCTGCACAGTGACCTGCTGCATTTTTTTTTACCATTTAAAACATAGTCCATTTTGCTGTTATTCCAACCAAAATGACTGGCCTAACACTTAGCAACATTGTACTTCATCTGCAAGACCTTTGCCCACTCACTCAGACTATTGATATTCCTCTGCAGACTTTCAGTGTCTTCTGCAAACTTTGGTCTACCACTCATCTTAGTGTCATCTGCAAATTTTGACAGACCACACTTAGTCCCAAGAATGTTTCAATAAGATCTCTATGCATTCTTCTGAGCTCCAGTGAGCTCCAGTGAGCAGAAGTACAACCTGCTCAACCTGTCCTCATCAGAAAATTCCTCCATTCTCAGGATCAACCGAATGAACCTTCTCTGGACTGCCTGTAATGCCAGTGTCTTTTTCATCAGATGAAAGCAACCAACACTGTTCCAGGCATGGTCTGAATAGTGCCTTTCTTAGTTTCAGCACATCCATTTCCTTGAAACGGTCATCTGCTTTTTCGATACCTACTGAAGTTGCATGTCAACTTTTTGCAGTCTTGTTCCTTTTCTACAGTCATCCCCCTTTAAAATGATTTTCAACTCTTCTGCCCTTCTGTTCCTCCAAAAAGTGTGTAACCTGACATTTTCCCACATTATATTCCTCAATAGACTATATACTCACAAGCTTAACCTATTTAGCTCCCTCTGCAGACACTGTCCTCCTCCAGCACTTGCCTTCTCACCTGTTTTGATATCATCGCAAACTTGGCTATGATACTTTCCACATCCAAGTGACTAAGATGTAGTATAAATAATTGTGGCCCTATCACTGATCTCGGTCGGCTCTACTAGTTAGAAGTTGCTATCTCAAAATTGCCCCTTTACCCCAGCTCTCTGTCTTCTATCAATTAGACAGTCCTCCATCTATTCTCAAATACTACCAAGGACTCTTATTCAGTTGCCCTGAGCACATTACATTATTGAAAGTCTTTTAGAAATTCCAATATCTTACATTTCTAGGTTTTATTTTATCTATTCTGCTTGTTGCCCTCTGGAAGAACTGTAACAAATTTGTTTGGCATATTTTCTACTTCATGAAACCATATTAAATGTTAGGTTATATTAAATGTTTTTTAAATGCTCTTCCATTACATTCTTGCTGATTAACTCGAACATCTTTATGCGATAAAGAAAGATATCTGCAGAAAGGTATAAAAACTAACTGGCTGGATGAACACTGCAGGCCAAGCAGCATCTTAGGTGCAGGAAAACTGACGTTTTGGGCTTAGACCCTTCATCAAAAATGGGGGAGGGTAAGAGGGTTCTGAAATAAATAGGGAGAGACAGGGAGGCGGATTGAAGATGGATAGAGAAGATAGGTGAAGAGAAGACAGACAAGTTAGAGGGGCGGGGATGGAGCTATAAAGATGAGTGTAGGTGGGGAGGTAGGGAGGAGATAGGTCAGTCCAGGGAGGATGGACAGGTCAAGGGGGTGGGATGAGGTGAGTAGGTAGCAAAGAAACTGGCATTTTTTGTGTAAAACAAAAGGTTTCTGATTTCTAAAGGACAAAATAAAGAAAATATTCCAAATAAGTAACAAGTTATCAACATTTATGAACACTGAAGGTGACTTTGGGTGTGTAGCTTCAATTTATTTTGGGGCTAACATTGAAAAATCAAATCAGTTATGAAACCTCCTGCAATAATTATTTTGAGGCAAATCACCCAAAACTGTTAATATTAATTTATTTTATTCCTTTAAAAAGGTGCGGCTTGAGGTGGGAGGAGGGGATAAGTGAGAGGAAGAACAGGTGAGGGAGGTGGGGATGTGCTGGGCTGGATTTGGGATGCGGTAGCGGGAGGGGAGATTTTGAAGTTCGTGAAATCCACATTGATACTATTGGGCTGCAGGGTTCCCAAACAAAATATGATTTGCTGTTCCTGCAACTCCCAGTCGCCAACCATTTCAACTCCCCCTCCCATTCCTCAGTTGACATGTCCATCCTGGGCCTCCTGCAGTGCCACAACAATGCCACCCAAAGGTTGCAGGAACAGCAACTCGTTTTCCACTTGGGAACCCTGCAGCCCAATGGCATCAATGTGGACAATGAGCCCAGCTCGTCCCGTCCTCCCTAACCTGTTCTTCTGCTCATCTATCCCCTCCTCCCACCTCAAGCCGCACCGCTGTCTCCTACCTACTAACCTCATCCTGCCCCCTTGACCTGTCCGTCCTCCCTGGACTGACCTATCTCCTCCCTACCTCCCCACCTACACTCACCTACAGTGTCTGGTATGTCGTGTGTAATTGTACCATAGGAGAACATTGCCTTAAAGTACAAGAATCTTTCACCAGTCAACAACAATGATATGTTGAAGCAAAGGATTGGCTTTTCATGAGGTTCTACGAAGGACACATGAACAGCTATAGATGGCTGTTGGTAAATATTAACATTACTGCAGCAATTACGCTTCATAATTAGTAATTCACTGGCTGTAAATTCATAAAGCAATGTACATATGCAAGTCTTCATTTCTTGATTAGTTTGTTTCTGCACTGTTTGACTCAAATCAACAATTTTGTCCAGATTGTTCTATTGAGGCATGTACTATTTCTGCAGCTTTGTTTGATAAAACTTGTCTATAATAAGGATGGTGCAATGAAACATGCTGAAGATTTTTTTTAAAGGAATAAAATAAATTAATATTATCAGTTTTGGGTGATTTGCCTCAAAATAATTATTGCAGGCGGTTTCATAACTGATTTGATTTTTCAATGTTAGCCTCAAAATATATTGAAGCTACACACCCAAAGTCACCTTCAGTGTTCATAAATGTTGATAACTTGTTATTTATTTGGAATATTTTCTTTATTTTGTCTTTTAGAAATCAGAAACCTTTTGTTTTACACCAAAAAATGCCAGTTTCTTTGAAGCAAATGTTCAGAATATGTAGAGCCTTGTCCAAGGAGGACAGTGTGTTTTATACATTTGAGTGGCATTATTTCCAATAATAGCATCAGCCATAGAGGGATTATCACACAGTTTGTTGTACTTTGCATTTCACAGGAGATAGGATTTAATCAGCAAAACATAATGGGACAAACTGAGCTCAAAGTTCATGGAGGAGCCAACATCTTTGTTCAACTATACAGCAGGAACTGACTGCAGGAACATGATCAGAGACTTTGATGGATTTAGCATGTTATGCTTCTGAGGCTTGCCAAACATTAAACAGCAAAATAGAGCACACAATCCTGAGGCCATGACTTGCCAATGACATGAATGCAATGTTGATGAAGTGAACTAGATCAGATGCATGTGAAACAATTCAAAATTATTTTCTTGCACAGAATTGAAAGGAGGGGAGATGTGAGAGTTAGCCAACAGTATTGGACATGCTTCCATGAAATATGATCTGCTATATCATACTGCATATTAGAACGTTGAGGAAATAGGAGTGAATAAGGAAATTATGTCCTGCAAGTAGGGCATAATGGTGCCTGTGAAAGATCTGCTTTGTCCAGATATTTATAAGTTGCCATGAAGATGAGGGGCTGAAAATTAATCAGAAAGTTGAACACACTAGTGAAGGAGATAGCATTTATATAAGATTCAGAAATAGGTTGATGATTGGGCCATGAAGGCTTGTGCTTGCTGGAAAACAGAGATGGAAGGTAGGTGCTGGAGGAGAGTGAGACATGGGGAATGAACAAATACAAGGAGGAGGGTCAAAGATTTTGAGTGAAGCCTTTCACCAAGGGGATTGTGACTCCTGTGTCCTGACAATCAAGTTAGATCATGGCTTGAGGGAAATCATATGTTAACATCATGAATCAGAAGGGTGAACAGGTGCCTAGAATTTGAGTTGGGGGAGTGAGAAAATTATGTAGCAAAGGGGTTGGTGGACGTTCAGGGGAGATTGAAAAGATCACAAGGCGGAAGTTTAGTTTGATCACAACAATGAAGTAGCTTAGCTTAAGGCCAGGTGAGTAAGTAGTCCTGCCGTTTCTGGTCCTCAAGCAGCATTGGAAATGTTTGTGGGGATAAGCTTTTAATATCTTCTTTCAGCTTTCAAGTTTCCAAAATTTTGTATAGCACAAAGCAAATGTTAAATCTGCATATTGGCAACATTTTCACGCTTGAAGCTTTATTATAATTTAATGAAAGATTTGTTTCTTATATGAGAACAAACTAATTAACATCCCAAACCATCTCAGACAAAATCAGAATTGGATATGTTTGAGGGATCCTTTTCAGATTTTTCATTTTTTAATTCACTCAAAACCTGTTCAGAAAAGGCAGAGTCCAATTTGTATATGTGCTGGTAGCTTTCTTCTAGATTCTGAATGACAGTACAAATGTTAAATTAAAAAATTAGATAAATATACGTTTTTGTTTATTAGAAGCCCATATAAAGATAACTAGATAATAAAGTGTGAAGCTGGATGAACACAGCAGGCCAAGCAGCATCTCAGGAGCACAAAAGCTGATGTTTCGGGCCTAGACCCTTCATCAGAGAGGGGGATGGGGTGCGGGTTCTGGATTAAATAGGGAGAGAGGGGGAGGCGGACCGAAGATGGAGAGAAAAGAAGATAGGAGAGTATAGGTGGGGAGGTAGGGAGGGGATAGGTCAGTCCAGGGAAGACGGACAGGTCAAGGAGGTGGGATGAGGTTAGTAGGTAGGAAATGGAGGCGTGGCTTGGGGTGGGAGAAAGGGATGGGTGAGAGGAAGAACAGGTTAGGGAGGCAGATACAGGCTGGGTTGGGTTTGGGATGCAGTGGGGGGAGGGGAAGAGCTGGGCTGGTTGGGGAAACCAAGCGGAGGCTTGAGGACCGCTTTGCAGAACACCTCCGTTCGGTTCGCAATAAACAACTGCATCTCCCAGTCGCGAACCCTTTCAACTCCCCCTCCCATTCTTTAGATGACATGTCCATCATGGGCCTCCTGCAGTGCCACAATGATGCCACCCGAAGGTTGCAGGAACAGCAACTCATATTCCGCTTGGGAACCCTGCAGCCCAATGGTATCAATGTGGACTTCATCAGCTTCAGAATCTCCCTTTCCCCAACTGCATCCCAAAACCAGCCCAGCCTGTCTCTGCCTCCCTAACCTGTTCTTCCTCTCACCCATCCCTTCCTCCCACCCCAAGCCACACCTCCATCTCCTACCTACTAACCTCATCCCACCTCCTTGACCTGTCCGTCTTCCCTGGACTGACCTATCCCCTCCCTACCTCCCCACCTATACTCTCTCCAACTATCTTCTTTTCTCTCCATCTTCGGTCCGCCTCCCCATCTCTCCCTATTTATTCCAGAACCCACACCCCATCCCCCTCTCTGATGAAGGGTCTAGGCCCGAAACGTCAGCTTTTGTGCTCCTGAGATGCTGCTTGGCCTGCTGTGTTCATCCAGCTCCACACTTTGTTATCTTGGGTTCTCCAGCATCTGCAGTTCCCATTATCTCGAAAGATAACTAGACATGGTTCTTCCTTACAGAATTGAATGTTAACTAGACTGACATTTTGTAGCAACCACAGCTAAACACCACGAGTACATGAGAAATGTTAGCTGAGTGCAAACTCAGAAGAGCTACATTCCAGTTGCACATCATGAATCCAACAAACATCAAAAAAATGCTTTGAACACAAACAAAACACATTGCAGTGTCAACTTCAAAGGAAGTTCTAAGATACCAGCTACATGTCCAGGGCGGATGGCAATATATGTTTTACCACAAGAAATAAGAGTGGCAGTTGTAAATATTACATTTCACTGTCAACAATTCTACCCCATTCCATCCTGAGGAACAAATCTTTGAAAGTGAAAGCATCGCAACACAAAATGTAATATATCCCGGGAATACAAATCAAACAGGTGACAACTGTCACAAAACTGCAACGATTATTCAATTTAGTCGATGAAATTTAATCATGTAGCACATACAATGATGGAGAATTTTACAAACTGATTCTAGGACCAGGGATTAATGATCACATTAATAATAATAACAACAACAACAATCAGTGGATACAATGACATGAGATTGCACCGAATGTATTGAGGAATTCCCAGCATCCATTTTCTTTCCAATCATATGCAGGAAGAATGGCTCCTTTTACTCTGGGTTTGATAAGTTAGTCATAATAGTTCACTTGCCCCAATTTTCATCCATATTAGTCTGTTAGATATTGAATGCTGGTCAACATGGTTTGGCATTGTTAAAACTAACTGTTAAGAATAACTGCAAATAACTTATTATTGGCATAACATATGCAACTGTGTATAGTTGCTGCTTGTGACTGAATTTATTCTGAAATTTGACAACATGGACATTAGTTCTGCGAGGAGACAGAAAAGCAACTCCAATAATGTGCATCACCGTTGTCCTGAACTTCCAAAAATAACAAAATGGTCTACAGTAGGCCCATGAAGCAGACATGCCAAATCTGCTTGGCGAGAGAGTGGGTTGACTGAATGTTCTGTCACCTGGTATGCTAAGTGTGGTACTCGGTGGATTTTAGAGAGATTTTCAGCTAAAATATCTGCCTGGAGATTTTATTTTTGTCACACACTTCACTGCCAAGTGCACATTCCAATGTGGCAACAGCTTTTTTTTATTGATGGCGGGCAGAGAGGAGAGGAGGCCATCTATTAACATCCATTGTTTCCTAATCTCACTTTATTCATATGTAGTTTCCTCACTTTCCCAACAGCCCAACAAGAATCAGATGGTGACAACTCCTGGCAACAATTCAAAGCAGTTCCCTCATGACTTCAGTTCGCCACTTGCTGTTTGGCACCTCCATCTTGTACATCAGACACCAACATCTCTGGGCACCCTCCATGGACAGCGATTACACCTAGCCCCTTCCACAGCCTTAGCCTCCAACATACACCTGCTTCACTGTATCTTCACAGTACATCTCCAATCCACTTACAATACTCTGAAGTGCACTGGCACCTTTGATTGCAACATTGCAGCAAGAACAATTGCATGGAGGAACTGGAAACCCATCTCAGGAATCAGACAAACGTGCACCTTTGCATTGTTTACTTGTTGCCTTGACAGTCATTCACTTTGTGCCTATTTGGATGCTCACTGACTAGTTTTCCACGGTTTGGCCTTGTCCTCCTGCAGTTCGCCCTCACAACCAAAGCTTACATGTTCACAATACTTTGGTCTTGCATTATCTTTTAGTTCAATCACAAGGCCTGACAGCTTCATATTTCGTCAACAGTCATCATTAGAGGGATGTCAGTTTAGACTAGATTAGATTAGATTCCCTACAGTGTGGAAACAGTCCCTTCAGCCCAACAGGTCCACACTGCCCCTTGATATATCTCAGCCAGACCCATTTCCCTATTAACCCACACACCCCTGAATACTACCGGCAATTTAGCATGGCCAATCCACCTAACTGCACATGTTTGGTCTGTGGGAGGAAACCGGAGCACCTGGAGGAAACCTATGTGGACACGGGGAGAAGGTGCAAACTCCACACAAGCCGTCACCCAAGGGTGGATCTGAACCCAGGTCCCTGGCACTGTAAGACTGAAGTGCTAACCACTGAGCCACCGTGCCGCCCCGTGCAGTCGGGATCATGAGGTTTGAGAAAGTGCTTGCATTTATAACAAGGAGGTATCAGCTGTTTTAGTGGGCACACAGGTGCATAACTTGCCTGGACCTGGCGAGCTGTATCGCAGCCTGCTATGGGATGCAAGGCAAGGGGCCCTGGCAGAGATATTTAATTCTTTGCTATTGCTACAGATGAAGAGCCAGATGACTAGAAAATATCTGATGTGGTTCCTTTGTTCAAGAATTGAATTGAATCTCTTATTGTCACATTTATTGAATATAAAATAAGTGAAAAATGTGTACCATCACCATGCATCGGTGCTATTCCAATTAACTTAAAACAAAAAAATCTTTAACAGAGTTCAACTTTTCCTCCTCCAGCCCCACTGCAGGCTTCACCAGCCCATGTCATACCTCCACCAAAGTCTGGCTCCAGGCTTCACAGGCAGGCCAACTCTATGGTCAGAGATAACAATTTGTAGAGCTGGATGAACACAGCAGGCCAAGCAGCATCAGAGGAGCAGGAAGGCTGATGTTTTGGGACTAGACCCAAGGTAATTTTTCTGAAGAAAAATTGAGCCTTCCTGCTCGGCCTGCTGTGTTCATCCAGCACTACACCCTGTTATCTCAGATTCTCCAGCATCTGCAGTTCCTACTATCTCTGAAACAATTCTATGGCCATGCTGCCTCTAAAGCCGCTGCTGCTCTGGACCCCATCAAAGCCATCTTCAAACTGAAAGTGGTCTCTTGAGAAGGTAAGTATAAGCAGGAGCTCAAAACAAAACTGAGAGAAGAAGAAAAGCAGAGAGAGGAAAGCAGATGAAGAGGACAAACCCAGGCAGAAAAGCCTGGGCACAAGAGCCCAGATGTTGTCTACTCTGCCTCAGCCATCTTAGACCAAGGAATAAAAGGAAAAGAGGGTGACAGGGTTAGACCAGGTAATTACAGATTAGTTAGTCTGATGTCAATGGTCGGGAAATTATTGGAAAAAAATTCTGAAGGGTAGGGTTAATCAATACTTGGCAAGCCAGGGATTGATCGTGGATGATCAGCATGAATGTTAGAGAGGGATTCCATTGACAAATTTAATTGCGTTTTTGAATAGGTAACTAAATGCATTGATGAGGGTGCTGCAGTTAGTGCAGTGGTTTACATGGACTTCAGTAAGGCATTTCACAAGGCCCCACATGGGCAGTTGGTGCAAATGTTAAGAGCCCATGGGATGCAAGGCAATTCGGCAAACTGGATCCAGAATTGCCTTGCAAATGGGAGGCAAAGAGTGATGGTGGAGGGTTGTTTCTGTGGTTGGTAGTCTGTGATCACTGGTGTACCACAGGCGTCAGCATTGGGGCCTTTGCTGCTTGGTATGTACAGTCATGATTTGGATATGAATATAGAAGGTTTAGTTATTAAGCTTGAAAAAATTGGTGTCGATACAGTGGAGGATAGTCTCAGGCTACAGCCTGATACTCATAGCTGATAAATTGGGCAGAGAAATGGAATATGGAATTCAATCCGAATAACTGTGAGGTGATACATTTTGGGAGTTCTAATAATGGAAGATTATACACAATGAGTGGTTGGTCCCTCGGATGTGCTGAGAAACAAAGCAACTTTTGTGTATGAGTCCATAAATCAGTGTATGTACTCCTGAAATGGCACTGGGGCTGCTGTGATGATGGAATGGGTCTCTGTAGGCCTGCTTGTGGGCTCCTGGTATGGTGGCAGGGTGTCAGCTGCCGTGATGATGGAGTGGGGACTCTGTAGGCCTGCTTGTGGGCTCCTGGTATGGTGGCAGGGTGTCAGCTGCCGTGATGATGGAGTGGGGACTCTGTAGGCCTGCTTGTGGGCTCCTGGAATGGTGGCAGGGTGTCAGCTGCAGCATGGCAGAGTGAGGACAACTGGCTGTGGCAGGCTCGGAACATGAACTCTTAGCGATGGCAGCAGGTCATCGAAAACAGCAGTGTCAGTGCCTGGACTGGAGGATCCTGGCTGCAATCGGCCTGGAGCGGAGACCTTGCAGAAGTCCTGGAACTGATGAAGGTGAATTCTACTTAAGTATTTTCTTTTTATTCTTTTATACCTCAAAATCGCTCCGGATCATGGTAACAGAACACTTTTAACTCGAACTCCTGAGATACATGTGACAGTAAATCATTCAAATAGTAAAACTGACAAGCAATTTCTGGTAAGATTCAAATCATGGAATCAGATAGGAAACATGTTTACTTATGAGCCATTTCCTGAATGCTTCTTCTTTATCAAACACTGCAACAACCATGGAAGCCACAAAAATGAAGCCATTTTCCTCATAATTAGCCACAATCATTTTTTTTTTGGTCTGAGGTACCATAAAACATTATACTGCTCGTATTATTGTGAGTATTAATATGAGGAGCTCTGCTGAGCAACAGTGGATGAAAAATGTGACAGAAAGAGAAGGAAGCTGAAGAAAGAGGTAGAAGCAGAAATGCCTTACCTCGGCATTAGAGGCTCCACAGATGTCAAACTCCAAGAACATCATCTTTTAATGGAAGTGAAAACCTTACTTTGAATATGAATCTGCTGTAGATATTCTGACTAAGCTGTCCCAGGTGTGTTACTCGTGGGAGATTTTCAGAATATGGGCTGCCTGCGCAGGCAGTTATTAGGCAACTGTGGTGGTCACCAGTGTATTTAACAAGGCAATAATCTCTTAATTATTCACAGCAATGCACTGTTACAGAACGTACATGGGGTCAATGTTGAGTCAGGAGCCAAAAAATGCATCATAGTCATTTCATAGTGTGTGGCTGGAGTGCCATTATATATCTTCCCCTGCAGAAGCATCACCATGACAATTACAATCCTTCAAACTTACAAGCCTTTTAGATCATTAAATGAGTTCCACAATCTTTGTGCCATTTTGCTTTCACTGTGCCTGAGCAACAGTCACTTTTCTCAGTTAGGCAGATGGCTTACACTCGCCTGGGATCCTTCAATTACTTCTCCCACATCCTTGTGCCGCCCACTGTCTTTAATTGGCTACCTTCTGTAAGATCTCACTGCTGGCAACACCTCTGACGTGAGCATGGTCAGTACCCCCAAAATGGCCATGACACCTGAAAATATGGACAGCGCAGCAAACTCGAGACAAAGTCTTTAAGAGTCTAAGCACAGAGCATCAACCTGTCTCCAAAACAAGAACTGCACCTCCACAGACAATGTGAAGTTTTGAAATCAACTCTACGTTTGTTGACGCTTTTTATACATGTGACCACTCGCTTTCTCATCCAACTGTGTAATCCAGCCAGATTATACAAGAAACATTTCTCAGTTTTTATTATAAAGATAACTGGTGTGCTTTACATACGGATTTTTCATTGTGTACTTAATACTCACGGAGTGCAGCTGCAGAGGGCAACTCAACATCTGGATCTTGCAATCTCAATGCAAAGTTATTTTATTGCCCTTCATTATTTTAGTGGCTATTTAACCTGTTTAGGTTACGCAAAGAATCGCTGAATGTTATCAGTTTTTAAGTACTAGTGTCCTGAGCATATATTGTGTGTCCTGGGTTTTTTGTGAACACAGATTATATAAAGTAAAATAGTGGTATTCCATGACTGATAGCAGATACTAACCTATAAACTGAAATTTAAAACTCCAATCCTATTTTAATATTTGGAAAACAAACAATAAATGCACTTGCCTAACTGCAGGATATGCTTCTTTAGAAGAAATCACTTCTACAAACTGCTTTATTCACACTATAATCTTACTAATGGTTCACAAAATTAAGTCATCTGGAAGGTAGGATTTGACACCTCATTAATACATGGATAACATGAGTGTTTATGGTCATTAGGTCAATATTTTCCAGTTCAGTAATATCTTAGCAGGTAATGTGCTTATTTAGGGTTGATTTAGTGATGGTTTTCAGACTGAACTTAAATGTATGTTTCATCATACTTCAGGATTAGATTCCAATAGATTATAAATTCAATGTCGCATGCAATGTTGCTATCTTTTAGCTACTTGCTTTGTATCTGTTCAGAATTTTCGCATTGAATCTCCCAACATGTCACAGCAACAAAATTCCTAAGTCTATATCAACATGGTAGCACTTATCAGAACCACCACAAGTCTCAAAACATTTAACAGTGAATGAAATAACTTTGAATATGGTCACTGTTGTTACCGAGGAAATATTGCAGATAATTTGTGCCCAGCAACTTTCCACAAATAACAATGTGATAATGACCAGATTTTGCCATGTTGACTGACAAATAAATGTTGACCAGAACATCTATAATTTACTCTGTGTGGAAATTTAATCTGTGCTAGTAAAAACAAGGGCACAGGTGATACTGGGAACATCAATACTTAAAAATACACTATTTATCTGAATAACCTCTCTGTAATTTAAGCTGGTTAAATCACCAGAAAAATGCTGAACGACAATAAAATAATGTTGAGGTGAAATTGTAAGATCCAGATGTTGAATTGTGCTTTGCAGCTGTACATTGTTGTACTCAGTGCACAATGAAAAATCCATATGTTCAAATATCCCAGGCAGTTATTGTAATAAATAAAAATCCGGCATTTTTGTCGTGTTCCTTGGCTGAATTATTCATTTGGATGGGAAAGTAAAATTCACATGCACAACAAGTCTTTCTTGAATGTAGAGCTGTGGAATCTTTTGCGTTCACGTGGGAGGTCAATGAAAGTCTCGATTTAGCAGATCAGAAAGATGCCACTTCTGACAGCACTGCACATTCGCATTCATTATAAATCTAGATTGGCACATGCATCTAGAACATCGTGACTCAGAGGTGAGGGTGCTACCAACTGAGCCACAAATAACACCTGTACTTAAAACTAAAAACTTCACTTTGGTGAAATAAAGACACCAAACAGTAGCTCATTTCTTGTTCCAGGAGTGAAAGGGAATAACTATGATAGGAAATAAAACAGTTTATTTGTTTTGGAACACTGCAAAATTTAATTGCTTTAACCACAATGCACAGAATCTACTTTTGCTGAACATTCTCTGAGCAAAGAACAAAGAAAATTACAGCACAGAAACAGGCCCTTCGGCCCTCCAAGCCTGTGCTGATTCAGCTCCTCTGTCTAAACCTGTCACCTATTTTCCAAGGATCCCTCTGCTCCCTGTCCATTCATGTCTCTGTCTAGATATATCTTAAACTACGTTATTGTACCCGCCTCTACCACCTCCACTGGCAACGCATTCCAGACACCCATCACCCTCTGCGTCAAGAACGTTCCATGCATATCTCCCTTAAACCTTTCCTCTCTCACCTTCAAATCGTGATGCTTAGTAATTGAGCATTGTAAATAATAATTCTAGCATTAGGTTACTTTGTGCTTTTTTTTCAATAAAAGTTTAAGAACGCAGCCAACCGGCTTAAAATAATGAACATCTGTTTTGATAGGACTGAAAGTAAGCAATGCCAAACAACCGCACATCATGATTCTCATGCTTTTCTCTGAAGAATTTACTTTTTATTAACAGCTTCTAAGGCATTTATTGAGTGTACATATATGCAGATATCCATGTCATACTTGTGTGGATTAATACAGTGCACAGAAACAAGAGATGGCATATGGGGGATTTGGGCTGAGACCTTGACATTAACATTGACATTAGGGGAGGTGGTAGGGTCACAACTCCGCAGCACAAGAGGGACAGTTCCCACGCTTTCCACAAATCTGCCACTTAATGGTGACAGGCCATCTGACTTGAAAAGAAGCTGCAGCCTGTGAATTCAGAAAGGAATTTTATAATACAAAAATGCCATCAGCAGCCTGCCCAGCATTATGAAGGGAGAGCCACAGCAAGGCATGCAGGGAATGTCCCAAAGGATGCATGGAATATTGGCTTTCATCAGCTGTTGAAGAGCAATGCCAGACGGTCAGCCCAGTCTCTTTGAAGGCTACATAGGATTTTTCTTCAGACTCTTACAATAGCTGCTAACAGGCCTCAAGTTCGGTAAAGTTTCCATCATCCGAGAGCACCATAAGGCTGCTCTCTCTTAAGACAGAGAAATAGAGTAAATGATATCTCGCAGCGGCGCAGCCTAAGGGTCAACACACAGAAGATTGAGAAGGAAAGTCCTTCATGGTAACCTCAATTGGAGTAGGGAACTCACGCTGTGGGCACTTTGAACGGCAAACCAGCTGTCCAGCCAACTGGGCTAAGAGACACCTTCGGCTTCAAACTACCCTTAATAGGTCACCTGTCACTTGCAGCAAGTAGTCCTTGTATCCTAACTCTGATGGAAGGAAAATGGCCTGCAGCATATGGTGCTGGGTATCTAGTGCCATGAACTTTCAGGCCTATTGGCCTCTGTAATTGTCTCCAAGAGGAGATGAAAATCCAAAATAAAAACCGAAAGATACTACGGATGTCGTAAATCAGGTGCAAACACAGAAGTTGCTGGAAAAGCTCAGGAGATCTGGCAGCATCTATGAAGAAAATAAATCAGGGTTAATGTTTTGGGTGCAGTGACCCTTCCTCAGAACCAATGATAGCTGGGAAATCATCGGTTTCTGCGCAAAAGATAGGGAGGGGGAATGGAGTAAGTAGTAAACAATAGGACAAAGAAGAGAGCTCAAAGACAGAGAAGAGCATATGGATAAACAAAGGAGTTGACAGCATTCTGGTTAAGAGCTGCAGACTTACAGGCTCAATATCAAGTTCGATAATTTTAGGACTTAAACTCTCCCATGTCTAAGCCCCCTACCCCACACACCAGGCCTTGTTATCACATAGCCTGCCATTACACACTAACTATTGTTGGTCACTAACAGTCCCCATAACCAGCTATTCACCCTCCTAGCCAGAACACTATCAATTCCTTTGCCTATCCAATTGCTCTTCTCTGTCTTTGGGTTCTATCCTTTATCCTATTGTTTATTCCTAACTGAAGCCCCTCCAACATTTTCCTAGCTACCATCAGTTCCGAGGAAGAGTTGCCAAACTCGAAAGTTAACTCTGATGAAAATCCAATCTCAGTTGATAGTCCTGTCTCCTACATATGTGGGCAGGGAGGGAAAAATGATTAGCTGACTTCCTTCTTTTCAGGTAACCCAACTGACATCTCATTTTTCTGTCTTTCATACTTTGGTAAACTGTCAACAATAGGATTCTCCAGGACAGTCAACCAAACAAAGAAGGAGCTTGAGGCACTCATGTACGAAAGGCTAAAATGGATGTTGAAACAGAAATTTAATTCTTGAGGTGCAAACACACAGCATCTGGTGGGAAATGGCAATGCCATTAATTGCCACCTTGAGGACTGCTGACCAGAGGCATACAAAGATCATAAATGTCACAAGGGCATGCACAGTCAACAGTTTTGCCTTCTTTGTTGACTTTGGCACCAGCATGCTCTTCAAACTCTTAAATCAAAATTTTCACAGGGAGGCCTTTTATTCTCCTTATATCTGTAATATCTTCTAGACAGATAGCCCTTGAATATATCCACACTCCTCAGCTTCCATCTTTCGAGCACCGCAATTTAATTGTCCCATCATCGGTGGTCTTACTTTCTGAGAATGTAGCTCTGGAATTCTTGTATTAGATCTCTTACTTTATGTTTATCTTTCCTCCTTTAAAGTAGTCCTCAAAACCTACCTCTTCCATCAAGCATTTACTTGTATCTTCTAATTTGACTTGCTTCAGATTATGATAGGTTATACTCCCAGCAAGTGTGCCTTGGGACAATGTAGCGTTCTGAGAGTTGTTATCTCAATACAAGATTTTGTTGTTCTTACAGAAAGATGATTATGTTTTAGAGTTGGTGAAAGAACAGAATCATTAAAGGTAGAGTTGCCATAGTCCTACCAGACCATAGGGCTAAGTGTGTGTGTGTGTGTGTGTGTGTGTGTGTGTGTGTGTGTGTGTGTGTGTGTGTGTGTGTGTGTGTGTGTGTGAGAGAGAGAGAGAGAGAGAGAGAGAGAGAGAGAGAGAGAGAGAGAGAGAGATAGAGAAATGACTGATCAGAGGTTAACCTGAAGGTCAACACACATCCGGCCAGGAAAGATATTGAGAAGCAGAGGCCCTCATGGTAACCTCAGCCAGTGCAGGAACTGAACTGACGCTGTTGGCATCACTCTGCATTGTAAATCAGCCTTCCAGCCAACCGAGGGAAGGAAGTGATCAAAGCTGTGAGGGGAGGGTAATAATAGAAAACCATTTGTAAGTGATGCATAGCCAAATATGCCAGTTCAAAGGATATTGAATGCACTCTGTACACGGTGATTGCAATTTTCCAGTCAGCATGAGGCCCAACTTTTTAGCCAAAACAGAGTCAAGAGATAAAGGCAGCCCCTGGTTGGCAGACTGGGATGTGCCATAGTCATTGTATCACATCTCTGGGCAGTGGAAAGATGGCAACTCTACAATAACTATCAGACAGTTGACATCCCTTTTGATTTAAAAAATTGGAAGAGCACTTCAGGTTGTGCTGCCATCTTGAGGCATACTATCTGTTACTGGTATCTGGAGCTTTTACCTCTCAGACTGATGTTGCTGATCTTTCAGTGCTCTTGACCCTTTGTTGACCTTCTAGTCTTACAAACCATCCCACCACCATGGTTAGACTGGGCTTCCAGAACAGATCACTTAATTGGTCACCTCCTCAAAAATCATCCTCAACATAGTTTTCCTGACTAGTAGTTCCTCCTGATGGGATTAAGATCAACAAACAAAAGTCCATGCTATAGTTATTTGAACTTAAAAGGGAAACCTTTGTCCTGTTGAGTCCATGTTAGCTCTGTGCAAAGGAAGCTGCCTGCATTTGTGTGGTGAGAAAATCAAACATAATGGTTTCCACCATTTTGTTGCTTCCACAAAGGTTCCTAATCTTCTGTTCTCCCAAAATCTGTCTTTCCAAAAGTTATTCTTGCAGCTTTTGAAAACGGCAGTGTTTTATCAACAGTTCTTCATATACTTGCTCATATTTGCTTGTCACTGTTAGTGACACGACCAGCTAACTCTCAAATCTGCAAAACCTCCCTCTATGACTTACCCTAGTCAAACCCTCACATAGTTTTGTATTCCGTTCAGGCACAACGCTTTTCTGCCATCGTCATGCAGGAAGTGGGGGTTCAACACACAGAGTGAAGAAGAATGAGGTTCTTTGAGGAGATGACTGAACCCTGGTATCTTTGTGTGGCTCTGTCATCTATTGAATGGGGACATGCCATCATGCTGAGTTGCCCACAGGAATTCTTGTTTTTGCAATTGTGTTAGGTGAAGCCTGATGCAAATTCAATCATCTGGCTCGATGATACTTATTATGGTGAAAACACTGGGGCAACTGAACCACTGTTGATCCACAGTTCAGTTCCTATTTTATTTTAACTTGATGCATTGCAAAGTCTTGGACAATACATCCAACACAGATCTGAAAACAAGAACAATGGTAATCCAATAAATTTGGGATAGATTGAGCTTGTCTCCACATTTTCCAGAAAGAAAGCAGTTCATTCAGTTTACAAGCACAATTACATCGAGCACAAGACTAGCCTGATGAAAGATCTTCATCTCTGAAGACAGAGAAGGAAATCAAAGGAAGCAGCATGCAGGAGGAAAACAAAATTGTTTTATCAAAAGAATCCAAGAAGTTGAGCAGAATAGTAGTTACATCAGGGGTTGACTGAAGCAGAGCACTATTCATCATCCATCATATAGACAGCCAAGTAAAAAGAAACAATATGCACCAGAAGAGACAGCTGGTGTTACCAAGGCCCGCATTTATTCTTTCTGAAATTATATTTCACTGACAAATGTATTTATTTTGTTCCTACAAACACAGGAACAATTTGTTCTAGTCGAATTATCTATAGAAATAGTGTCAAGTTTTTAGGATGAAGGAATTTCGAGAGTTCTGTTTCAGTTTGTTGTCAACAGGACCAAAACAGAATGGCATTTCTCAAGTGCAAACTCAACAACATAAAAATTATTGACATGGAAGCTTTGTATTCCATTCATCACAAATATGTGCATGCCCGTTCTTCTGACTAATTGTATTGCATGTTTTAGTGCATCACTATTTTTGTCCATATTCAAACAAAATTGCAAAATTATAAGCATTCTTTGGTTGTCAGCCTATGTAATTATACATTCACAAATATACTGAAAATGATTAAAGATCAATAACATTTTTATTTTTAACAGTGTTTCAATATGCCCCTACACGTATGCAAAATCTCTTTCTCAAGCCTAGTGTCATTGATAGCACTTCTATGTAAGTTTACACCGACCTGGACCTTATCCAAATGACTTGCCTTCATAAAGTTGGAAATTTGTCTAATATGACAGTAGCAGATAAAATTCAATATATTGAAATTGATGTTCACCATTCATAAGAAGTTGAACATCTATCTCAAAGCGCAAGTGGGTATATCCATTTAAATAATGCTCATGCCTTAAATCTTACATCTGAATTTCATTTCACCTTCCTTAAGTTTTTAAATTAATCCATCTTGGACTTGTCTTCTGGTCAATACAGTGGGTGTACCTATCGCACATGGAGTGCAATAGTTTAACAGGAGGGTCATTGCCAACTTCTCAAAGGCAGGTAGTGATGTGCAACAAATCCTGGGGTCCAGCTACCAATGCCTATGCCACATGAAATAATAAAAAAACTTTGTACCTTCAAATATCCCACCACATTATGTTAGCAGGGCAGTTACTTATACAAAGACATAGTGGGCTTGAAAGTGGTTGACACTGAATAGATTGGCTCAACAGTGAGCCTTGTCTCTCCTTTATGTAAATCTGCCAAGTTTCAGTTGGACCCTCTAGGCAGCTGCTGATGAAGAGAATTTCACACATGTTTTGCTGGAATGTCATCCCTTATCTTAAGAAGCATAGAATATAGAGACATAGATATTATGCCAAAAGACAATCGCACTGAATCTCATTCAGATGATTGCGAGATTCAGTTCTAGACATTGTATCCATTCTGAAATACATTGTCTTGAAGGATGTGACGCAGATGCACCAGAATATCAGAGCAAAATGGGTTAAAATATAATGAGAAGTTGCAAAGACTAGACTTGCATTCCCTTCAGTATTGGTATTTAAGAGGCGGTCTGATTGAAATGCTCAGAGACTAAACAATTGGAATGCTGCTGAAGGGAGAAACATTTTTCAGAATTTGTTGATCTCATACTCATCAGGCCAAATGTCAACTTTCAAATAATCACAACAGTTTCTCATATAGGAGAAATCAGCACTGATTGGTTGATTCATCAAGTTATTTGATTAGTGAGATATGGCCATGGAGGAAACAAATGGAAACAATGTTAATGGGGATCCAAAAAGACACATATAAATAGACAAATATATTCCTTTGGTTTGCAGAGAATGGATCCCGAACTATAAATGTATGATCCTTTCAGCAAGCATTAATGAGCCATGCTATGAGTTTTACTGATTATCTTAAACTGGATGTCAGTGTTGCAGTCAGCTGCCATAGCTACTTCTGAATTACTCAGAAGCATGGGGAGCCAATGGTTCCCTGTTGCTTTCTCCACTGCAATGTCATAGTCAATCAGAGTTGACTTGACAACCAAAAAGTACTGTTTTCTACAGCAACATAAAGTGTGATGTGCATTTGTATTTTGACATCATTGCCTTTGTTCTGACGAGCGTAAAATGAAAAACTTTGGCATCATTTTCTTCTTTCAACAATATTCAAATCCCCTACTATCAAGCAACACAATAAAAGATTGGAAAGGAAGACATGGAAGAATTATTTATTGGGATCATACTACTGAATTCAGGGGATCTTGTTCCCCAGGTGCTCAGCTCGAAGTTGGTCATAGTTGTGGCTAAATGATGAAGAATGGTTAACATACAGGTTGAAACTTCCCAGAGAAATTACCAAAAGTAGTCAAGAAGTACACGTCAAGGTTAAAAACAAACTCGTCAGAGGTAGCATATTTTGGTAGTACGTAGGCACAAGCCATAAATTAAAATGAGACAGAGACCTGTACTGGGCCAGATTTTCCAAGGAATGGCAGTGTCATATATATAAACAAAGGAGTTCTGAATTTTTGACAGGAGTCTTCAGTCAGGGCTCCTTCAGAAACTTGAAGCCACAATCCCATTCTGACAGTTCCCTTGGTAGTGCAGAACTTTTAGTGGAGGGCAAACATTGTCACCTTTTCAGAGCATTTAGCTGCTTATGATATTTAAAAGTCTCAAAGCCACTTTGACAAATGTTAAGTACATAACTGTTCCGATGATAGAAGAGTAAGGTGCCAGATTGGGAGTAACATGCCAGTGTTTGAATTAAGGAAGGTACCAATTCACTAAGGTGCCAGGGCATGGAATATCAGGTGAGTTTGGGGTAGACAGCCATGCAAATAGGGTGATAGATGGGTAGGGTGCGATTAGTAGATTGCCAGATGGGTACGGTGTCAGGTAAGCAAAGTACTAGTTAGATAGGGTGCCCAGATAGGTATGGGTAGGTTGCCAGGGAACAGAATGCCTGGTGGGTAGGATGCCAAGTGGGAGGCAAAGTGTAGGGTGCTAGGTTGCAAGGTAGCTTAGATGTCAAATAAGTGATGCAGTGTTTAGAGTAGCTCACAGTTGGTCAGAGAAACCGGGTCTGGTAGAGTGGAGGGAATGTTGGGTCTGGCTTGGAGTGTTGGGGGTGGGGGCAGGGCTTGTTCAGGACCAATGATGAGCGAATAGGGGTTGGGAACAGAGCTGACGCATGGGGTGGCAAGCCCTGGGGTGGTGGTGGTGGTGTTAGGTCAGGGTCCGGGGCGGGTGTAGTTGGAGGTGTGCAAAATGACTGTATGGGAATTTGAAATTGTTGAAAATTTATTCAGGAATGAGACAATGTATTTATCGTTTAATCGTTGATGACCGACCAATGACTTAATTCCATCGCAACACTGAATTCTTCGACTCAAACAGAGGCTTGGAAGATTAGAAGCATAGAGGAATTGCAAGGCAGAATCTTCCGTTTCCCAGGAATATGCTGGGATGGGGATGCAGTCTGCTGGAATGATGATCAGGGTGCCAGAACTGAAGCTTCACTGGTACTCATTTCGATTTAGTTCTGAAAGAAACTATCATTTTTGTGACATACTTATTACGATATTTCATTTATTGTGTTTTATGAATAATTAACCTTGCACCTATTTCAATTGATTTGAAGCTGAATTATATGTAAAGATTGTGACTTCTCCTTATTAAACAGTTATTTTCGGAACTATACTTGTCAAATTTTCAAAGCAATCATTCACAAATACATCGACATATACAAAGAAACAGGCCAATAATTATAATGACCCTTGATTTAGTTTTCAATTATTGAATGCTGTTACTTTACAACTGAGTATTCAGTTCATAATTGGAGCCACATGACATTTCGTCTAGCTATTAAAAGACAAATCAAAATAACAGAACACTTCACAGCAATCCTTGTAAGATGCTATTTATAACCTCATTCTTTTCTTCAAAGTTCAAAAGGACGAACAAAATAATACAGAAGAATATTTCACTATTTCTGGAATTAAAAATTCCAATGAACGACATTTTATAAAATTTGAAGAAAATTTGTTCTAGATGAAATGTAATTTGTGCTAACATCTCTAAAAATAAGTCTTCAGTCCATGCCCTGCAAACAACCGTGTGAGTGAGGTGCAATGGTATGCAATATAGTCAATGCAGTTGCTTACACCTCAGCAGAACCAGGACCGATAACATTGTAGATTCTTTGTACTGCTGGGGAGTAATTGAACAACTTGACAGCAAATTGTTCCAGGAACCAAAATGTAGCATTTAAAATGAGAAACAAAATGAATGAAGGATAGGAGACATAGTAGTGTACAAGGACGTAACAAGGTATAATGTGAGGTCAAAGTAAGAAATGTAATCAAAACTAAGTTTAAGTTGCACTGCATATATTTTAATGCACAAAGTGTGATGAATATGACTGGAGATTTGCAAGCACAGGAAATCACATGGGAGTATTCTGTTGTGATGATAACGGAACTCAGGCTCAAAAAGGGTAGGACTACATGCTAAATATTTTTGGATTCAAGGTGTTCAGGAAAGATAAAGAAGGAAAGAAAGGAGGAAGGCTGGCAGTCTTGATCATGGGGAATATTACAGTGCCAGAAAGAGAGAGAGAGAGAGACAGAACGTCTAAAAAGGTCAATTGCATTGAGTTAAGAAACAATATGTGCAAGATGACACCACCGTTACATAGACCACCAGTGAGCTGAAAAACAAAGAGGAATACATCTGCAAGAAATTACAGAGAGGTATAAAACTATTAAATGGCGATGAGAGATTTTGATTACTATAATTTAAGATGGAATAGTAATTGAGTGAAGCACAGAGTTGGGGATGCATTTTTGGACTTTTCAAAAGAGCAGCTATTTTTTTTTCTGGCTCAATGAGAAAGGAGGCATTAGTTGATTGGAGTTCTGGCTAATAAGATGGGTCAGTCGAATCGTGTTTGTAAGGGAACATTTAGAGAACCATCATCAAAGTACCAAGAAAACAAAGTGTGGAGCTGGATGAACACAGCAGGCCAAGCAGCATCTCAGGAGCACAAAAGCTGATGTTTCGGGCCTGGACCCTTCATCAGAGAGGGAGATCAAGTACCACAAAGTACCACAAGATTTGTGTTTGCTACAAAAGATGCCAGGGAGAAATCCAAAGCAGGAGGATTAACTTTGGAAAAAGCCACTTTGAGAAGGGACATGATCCAAATATATTGATTCAAAGATTATCCAGCAAACAGTCAAGGGAAATAGACTGCCTTTGAAGAGGAGATGGCTCTGGTACAATATATGTTCATTGCTGCAGGGGAGAAGGACAGAACAATCAAAACCAGCATTCTGTGGGTGACAAGAGAGATCGAAATTAAGATGAAGCCGGAAGTGTCCAAATGTCAGATTTATTGTACAATACAGGACGTTCAGAGGAAAAGTGGGAATATAAGTAAGAGTTGCAAAGGGATGGTACGAGAATCTAACATAAAAATAAATCTCCAAGTGTTTCAATGTCCCAGATACATAGAATTGGTAAAAGTGTCAGAAGCTGGAGAGGGAGAGAGCAGCTAAGATACTAATTCAGTATGATACCACTGTTCTTATCAAGGAAGATGTGGCCGAGGACTTCGCAATAGGAGAACTAATTGTGACAATGGATATGCGAAAACTTCATGAAGAGGATGATTTTGAAAGACTGCCTGTCCTTAATGTTAAGAAGTCACCAGAATTGGATGAGGCCAAACAATGAAGAGGAGAAAGGGAAGAAATTGCAGAGCCATTTGTCTGACAGAACCTTTCTAAACAAGGCTCGGCCTGCAATTAGCTTCAGACCTCACCTCATAAACAAAGCTTGTTGGTCTGTTCTTTTCTTTTTTACCACAAGCTGTCCCAAAGTCCTTTGGTCAATTCCAGTTCACAACTCAAAATCACTGAAAAAGAATAAAAATAAAAATAACAAAAACCCAGCAGGGTTCTGACAAGTTGCAGAAAGGATTTACAAGAATGATTCCAGGGATGAAGGATATTTGTTCAGAGGAAAGGTTCAGAGAAGAGAAGATTAAGAAAATATTTGGTAGAACTGTTGAAAAACATGAGGAATTCATAGACAGATTCCATAGAGGGAAACTATTCCCATTGGTACAAGGGTTGAGAATAAAAGGATACCAATGTAAAGAGAATTGCTAAAGAACCTGAGGCACAGGGTAAAGCCCTTTTCACCCAGCAAAGTAATCTTGGCCTGGATTGTGCACATGGGGCTTTATAAGCAGAAGATGTGCATCTGAAGAAAATCAAATAAGTTTATGGAGAAAGGTTGAAAGAGTGGGAGAGTAGGACTAGATGAGTTGCTACTGCAGACAGCCAACATGCATACAAACTGAATGGCTTCCTTCTCTGCATAACCAGTTTATGATTTTGAAAGGGAGCTTTTATTGTAACATTTTGTCGGCTATAATGACATGTTTTGCTTGTTCAAACAACATCTGATCTTCAAGTGTGAGGCAAAAGCTTTACTTATTATTCATAAAGAAATAAGGAAAATGCATTAATGCAGGTCAAACCTTGTACAGTCTAATTTACAGATTAAACAGGATTATATTCTAATAACACCAAAGTGCTAACACTCAGAAGGAGGCCATTTTGCCTATTTTGTCTGCATTGGCTCTTCAAATTAGCATCAAGAATGGGTACAACTCTCCAGCCTTAAGCCCATACCCTTGCACATTGTTTCAATTTAAATAACTGTGCAAAGGTTATGTTGCCAACAGACCATGGCCATATGGTCGTATGGGCCATAGGGATGCTCTGTCATTAGAGAGAGATTACTGATGGTGATTTATCCTGAGGATAATTGTGCCTCAGGTAAGGGGAAATGTTAAGAAGTAGAGTTCTTCATGATTACCTCAGCCAGTTCAGGAACTGAACACATGCTGTTGGCATCATTCTGCGTCACAAACCAGCCTTCCAGGCAACGTGAGTTAACCAACCCCTGAGAAAATAGCAGCCTTGAATACATCAATTGACTTTGTCCCTACCACACTTGCAGGCAGTGTATTCCATCTGTTTAACTTGATCTCTAAGTTTCATATCCTTATACTTGAAATTCATTCTAATGTTGCTGATGTGGAAATTGGAGATAATTTATGTAAAATGGCCTTGTTAAAATCAATGGTAATTCATGATTGGGCTTGCAAATGAAAACAGAGATTAAGTGAATCATTAAATTTGCTCAAATCAGAGCAGAAAAAATGAGTAGGGAATCAAGTGAATTTATGTTGGCGTACTAAAGTATGGATTAAATGCAGCATTGGACAGCCAGAAACCTAGCCAACATTCCTTCTAATTTTCTTTCCTCTGATTCCTGCCTCCAAAATCATTGCGTTGCAACAACTTCTGGACCCAAAAGTCAAAGTCATGACTGGCAAAGCGACACTGACGATTGTGTGGATACTTGGAGTGGCTACATCCGTGAACGTACATGCAGCTTGGAGGGATGTACAAGAACACAGAAGAATTTCAGGAAAACAATTTGACTTCTTCCTCAGTTCTCTGCACAAAATCAAGTTCAACTCAACTAATGCCAAGATCTCTACTACAGGTCAGGCAAGGAGGCAGGTTCTAAATCCACTCCAAAAGATACAAGACTTGAATTCCATGTGCTTAGAAACAATCTGATCCATACCATCCATGTAGCTAACTGAGCCAATCGGCCAATGAGCTGGTGGTGACAACGCTCCCTCCTAACAGATGTTTCAATATCCAATGCTGTTGAGGTGGCTGCAGTTGAAAAAATTAGGCTGTCATCCGTCTCTTTCTAGTTTCTGCCTCTTCAAATGAGTTCTGGTGCCTCCCGAGCAATAGAGGACTTCATGCTCTGTCGTATGTTCCCAGCAACACACATCAGGATAAATATCAACTGCTGTTGGCTATCCACTGGCTTGATACAGGAAGCCATGCAGTCTGCCCAAATTAAGACAGTCTTCCAATACAAAAAAAAACTGTCCAATACCGAGCAACACAGTGTGGCACACTCCAAGGTTTGGGATTGCACAGTTAAGTCTGCAACAAAGGTTGGGGCAGCATCTGAAAAGGTTTACTGGGGACAGACCACAGCTAAGACTTTCTATATCTGTGCCAAGGAGTGGAACTACAAAACACTTCTTGCTTTAAATCTAACCTTATTGTAAATGTAACCTTGGAGTGCCAGCTATTGCATTGAAAGAAATTGAATTGTGATACAAAGTGTGGAGCTGAATGAACACAGCAGGCCAAGCAGCATCTTAGGGGCACAAAAGCTGACGTTTCGGGCCTAGACCCTTCATCAGAAAAGGGGCATGGGGAGAGGATTCTGAAATAAATAGGGACAGAGGAGGAGGTGGACCAAAGGTGGACAGAGGAGAAGATAGGTGGAGAGGAGAGTTGGAGGGGCGGCAGGTAGGAAGGGTATAGGTCAGTCTGGGGAGGGCAGACTGGTCAAGGGGGCTGGATGAGGTTAGTAGGTAGGAAATGGAGGTGCGGCTTGAGTTAGGAGGAGGGTATAGGTGAGAGGAAGAACAGGTTAGGCAGGCGGGGATGTGGAGGCAGCGGAAAAACTGCTCGAAGTTCACACCAGTCACATCTGGGCATCGAGCAGTTTTTCCGCTGCCTCCGCATCCCCGCCTCCCTAACCTGTTCTTCCTCTCACCTATCCCCTCCTCCCACCTCACGCCACACCTCCATTTCCGACCTACTAACCTCATCCCACCCCCTTGACCTGTCCGTCCTCCCTGGACTGACCTATACCCTCCTTACCTGACCCCCATACTCTCCTCCCCACCTATCTTCTTCTCTGTCCATCGTCAGTCCGCCTCCCACTCTTGCCCTATTTATTTCAGAATCCTCTCCCCATCCCCCTTTTCTGATGAAGGGTCTCGGCCCGAAACATCAGCTTTGGTGCTCCTATGATGCTGCTTGGCCTGCTGTGTTCATCCAGCTCCACACTTTGTTATCTCAGATTCTCCAGCGTCTGCAGTTCCAATTATCTCTGAATTATATTACACTCTGGGGAATGTCAAATTTGAACTATTACATAGTGCCCTTTCAGAAATGCTGTGAATAAAAACACGTTTTTTGAAGAAAAAAGAACACAAAATTGATTCATCAATAGGAATTGACCATTACAGTGCATTGAACAATTATATCCTGGGAATACAAGAACTCTCACTTCGCTGTGTTAAATTTTCCAGAAAAGACACTATCAAATGGAATTCTCAATCTTAGAATCATCCCAGCCTGTCCAAGGGTGGAAACTTACAATTCCTTGAATGGTTTGGCAATGCTGTGCCAGTTGTTAAAGTAAACCAAGAATAGGAAAATGAGACACTTAACGTGATGAGCAGAAAAGTCAGATTTTCCTACCCAAGATCTTAATTGCAAGATGACAATCTCAAGAGGGAGGGACATGAGGCCTATTTGTATGTATTACCATCTCATTATTACCTAATCTCACCTCATTTATTGACTATTGCAGTGTTTCCAGCCAGCAGAGTGAAATCAGAGATGGTGACAATTCTGAACATACAAGCCTGACCAGGCTCTTGGTGGTCATAGCTTCCCAGCATCTTCTCTGGTCATCAACCTCAGCCAGCATTTCTCAACAACTCAGGGCACGCTGTACAGAAGGAAAATATGTTTCTCGGGGGGGTTCAGAGTCTTTAGAATTCCCTTCTGCAAAAGGCAATGGATGCAGGATTTAAAAAAACACTTTTAAGGTGCAGGTTGACAGGTTCTTGTTTACTGAAGGGATGTAAGATGATTGGGGAATTGCAGGAATGTGGATTTGAGGTCAAAATTAAATCAATCACAATTGTATTGAATGGCCAAGCAAACTCAGTGGGCTGAGTGGCCTACAGGTAGTTCTCCTACAACGTAATAGTTCCGTTCTCGTGTGACTTCGCACAATAGAAAATTGCGCTTTAGAAAATTGCATCAGAGTGCAATCGCTATGGAAAATCACTATACACGTACAGCAGAAATTTTGCGTTATTCAAAAAGCACCTACTATTCATTAATCGTGTTATAATTTGTGTTAATGAAACATACATTATAGCTGAAGTCTTTAGTTGCGATGGGCCACAATCTGTCCTGGGATTCTGATCACTGCAAGTCAAGGGGGATTATCAGTGATCCCTGCTGTGGTAGGCAAGTGGATGAGTCAGTTGTGACAATTGGAGGCAGCATGTTGAGAGGAGACAATCACTTAAAGGCGAAACAACATAGAAGGGTGGGAGACTGTAGTGAATCAGAGGGTTGCTGCAGGTTGGGGGGGGGGTGAATTATTGATAATCATCTCCATGTTGGCTTCAGTAGAGAGACTGTGCATCATGGCAGTTGGTAATAACTGAGCTGCAGGCTTGGCCATCAGCGGTCGAGCGGAGAGGTGAAAACTTCAATAACATTTTGGGGGAAAACATGTGGAAGCTCAGAACTAATGGGATTGTCAGGGACAGCAAGAGGAAGTGCAGGGCTAATGTCACCTCCATTACCAGGCTGTGACTCACTCTGCAAAGCACAGCCTATTTTTTTTCCATCCTCATCTGAATTGCAAATATACGATGTAAATGGGAAATGGCTGCCACCATAAGACCAGTGGGTGAAATAGGTGTTTTTGTCCCCTCTGTGTGAGGAAGCAGGCTCTACTGTACAGTAGAATTCTGCAATTGAAACACATGCAGTGATCAACCATGTCAAATACTATTCCTGACCGTTAGCAATTTTGATCATGTCAGTGGTTATTTTGAATAGTTCATTGTCATTTCTGGGAAGCAGGAATAATCACACGCAACACAGAAGACTTTGAGCACACAATTCACAAACACACTCAGGTCACATAAGCTGCACAGGGGCATAGAGTTGATTCCCTCTTACCTTGATCTTGGAGTAATTTAAAACATACTCTTACATGTGATATTTCTTTTTTTGGGTCATGTGAAGGATGGAGAAACAAGATTTACTAATCCAACTACACTTGCATTCTTCTACTGTACTTGCATGACTTGGCTTATATTGCATATATTGGAATGAGGTCCAATACCAACATACATTAATATCCAGTGATCTCATGGTCCTCCTTATCAGAACACTGCACTGCCGTGAGGACAGTGCTGAACCATAATTTGATGGGAAGTGAATGCTGACTGCTTACATTACAACAGATCTGTTAATAGTGTTTATAATGAGGACTGGGAGAAAGTGAGGACGGGAACTTGCATCTCCACGCCCAGGGCCAGGAGCTAACTGTCAGTTGCCAAACAGCCTTCACATGAGGAGGTCACCGGAGAAAGTCCCCTCAGACTTTGAGTCTTCTTGTACTTCCTCCACATTCTGTAATCCCTAAGTCTCTAGATGAGCCAAATGCATTGCTGTTGCAGTCTGAGGATGTTCTGGAACACTGTCTCAGAACATTTAACCTACTGGAGCAGGATTTGTCAAATGAAGGTATAAGGTGGCCATCCTAACCCAGCGGCTATCCAGTTGACAGCCGCAGAAATATTTATGCAACTAGTTGCTTTCAAGTGTCTTCTTAGGAGCTAAAAGGGTCTAGGCCTGAAACGTCAGCTTTTGTCCTCCTGAGATGCTGCTTGGCCTGCTGTATTCATCCAGCTCCACATCTTGGATTCTCTAGCACCTGTAGTTCCCATTATCACTGCTTTCAAGTATCTGTTGGGAACCAGTGGGCTAGCTCTCAATCTTTAATCCACAAATGTACCAAGGTGGTTACTAATGCCATTTATGCTTCATTTTGTGACAAGGCCAGTATTGCATTTTGGAAAGTAGCTTTTGCTAACAAACTTGCTTCTTCAAGGCACAGAATGCCCATACACACATTGTGTTCTCATAATGTGTTATATAATGTGTCTAACTTCACCAATATAAACTGTTCTAGTCAGTCAATATGGAAGTCATCTTTGACCATCAGTACCATATCTTTGACCATCAGTACCATATCTTTGAAGTCCACACTAAATATCTTGGAAACTGCCATTATATTTGCAAGAGGTCCTGAGTTAATAATTCATTTCAAGGGAAGGATGCATTATAAGGAGGATTTTTTGGAGACAAGATTATTGGGTTGTCCCTCTACAACCATGGCTGCCTACTCCATGAGCCGACCCCCAAACTGAGGCTGAGTACAGATACTGAGGAAGCTGATTCTTTCACCAGAACTGTTGTGGAGCAGATGGTAGGCTTTCTGAAGGTGAGATCCCAATGCTGGAATCATTCTGACAGGTCCTTGCAGTGCAGACCAGACAGAGTATTCCATAAATTCCAAGCATGCTGTGCTTTACACTACTCAAGCATTTAAAGAGAGGATGTGATGAACACTGAAGTGTGAGGGGATTAGCACCAGTCTTCCATGGAGGAAGATGAGGACATTGAGAAAGAGAAACATCACCCTGATCATGACAGAGCAGTTCAATGTCAGGATCAAATAGCCAGACAAGACTTAATTGACACCCGCGTCCAACTGATATGCGGTGGGTGCAGTGACCATTCATTGACTAAATTTGTTGTTGTCTGAAAGGTGACCAATTCCCTTTATTCCCAGAAGGAGATGTAGCTTTTTTTTGTTTGTTGTTTGCTTACCAGTTCAATAAAATTTAACATTACCAGCTTTTTGAAGGTGACAAGATGTTATGTTACTCTGAGCAATATAGAAAATGTAATATTCAGTCAGACATGCTCTGTGATATGGTGTGATGTTAACACAGGTTGACTTTGTTATTTAATTCCTGTTTTTGTAGTTACTACGGTAGCCAATCAGGTAGCTACTGAACTAAAGAGGATCTATATTCACAAATATGTTTTTTTTAATTTCCAAAGAAGTGTCACATTGCCACCCATTTCCCCTCAAAAACTGTTATTTTTCACTTTCTTCCCAATATCTGTGCACTGTGAAGGACTATTCTTGACCTGTTGACTAGATGCGTTCAAGTATGGCACTGATTGAATGAATCCTGAAAAGGTCCAGACAATGGCCAGTACCTCCGGCACTGGTGTGCACATAACCTCATAAACATGGCATACATAATCTGGTGAACAGTGGCAAATTGAGAAAATAAAAATATTTACTAGTGCTCACAAAGCGAGACCCTCCATTAAACTGCCCAAAATTGACACATAGCCAACATCTTGTAAAATCCAACCCACACACTATCAAGGAATCTCACTGCCTTCTACAAGTGACACAGAAGCCTCAACTTGTTGGTGCCAACTTTACTTGGTTGGGGATTTGATATTCCGCTGCTCCATGATGCAGATGGTGATGTTCCTCCTACTCAGTGTCTTCATCTTCTTCCTCAAAATACCCTCTCAGTTCATCAGTTCACCACTCTTTGCCTGCTCCAGTTGTGCTGCCTGTGGCATGCTAGGAACCTTGAGCAACATTCATGAGGTCAAAAGCACACTGCTAAGTTGTGTTCAATTACATGCAATGTTAGCTCAATTGTCTTCTAAATGAGCTAATTTAAAGTTCCATTGCATTGTGGTGACAAATCTGCCCTCCATAATTTCCATTACTCAGAAAATACAGAACTGCAGTCGCAATGTTGGCATTCCAGGTAAATGCATCTCTTCCTGACTTGTTATTACCCTTTCCTGTTCTGCCTTCTCTTGGCTTTTTGAGGCTCAGTTAATTTCAGTACTATATTCAAGCTAGGCAGCCTCTGACTGATTGATTTGTGCTCCTAATTTTCCTTCCTGTAGACTAAAACCCACTGAAAGTTGAAAAATTAGAAATGGAACAACAAGTCCGACTGAATCGGGGATGATGTTTCACAGGCAAGAATAGATGGATAAATAAGAATTCAAACAGCAATTCTGTCAAGTTAAGGATACATTCACTTGGAATGAAGATTTATTTTATCGAATTGGTCTTTTGAGAGGAAGGCAGTTTGATTGTTAAGAGATTCTGTGCAAATTTGAAATCAATACTACAGCCCCTAGCTCACCAATGCATCCACTTGACGGGACAGTTAAATGCATATTTTCTCGCAGAGAATAGCCTGGATAGATCACTGTGTTGGTTCAAACTTTTGTCAGTTTCCTTGGAATTGAATCCAGTTCCTATTGAAATAACAAACACAAAATGCTAGATATCCACAGCAGGTCAGACACTGTTTTCAAAAGTAGAGTTACTGGGAATGAACCGAGCTCGTCTGATCAATTGGGAGCTCGTGAGGTTGTGACGGCGCACGGCGGGGCTAGTGGTGGTGCAGTGTGAAGCATAAGAGAAGTCTAAATATCTTGACAGTGGAATGTGAGTGCAACAGTGTGTGAGATATCACAGATTCCTCACCAGTCAAGCTAACCTGACAAAGGGTCAACTTCCAGTTAGGCAGACAGCAGTCCAGACTGGGTAGATCTGCCCACTGGGTGTCAGGGGCAGAGGGAAAGTCAATCTTGGAATGAATCTGGCAGGATGAAGAAATAAGTCATGAGAGTAAACTTTGGAGAGGAGGTAGCGATGTTGATTCCATTGCAATGAAGGGTGTGTGGAGGAAGAGCTAGAGACATGGTTTGGAGAAGATGGTTAGACAGGAGTTGTGCCTTTCGTCAGAAAAGGCAACTATCTATCGGCGTAATACAAAGCACAAGACTTAAGACAGAACCATTTCTTTCTGTTGATTCTGTTGACATATAAACTGTTACATCACTGATAATGAAAGTGTGGCAGTTCACATATTGACCATTTGCCCTTTACACAAAAAGAAGATGTGGGTGGGAACCCCAATGTCTACAGGGACAAGAATTGGAAGCCTCTTCGGCTAGGTTGGAGGCTATGTGGGGTTGGGCATTGCCCAGGCGGACACCAGATCCGGCCGAGATAGGTGAGAAACCACTTACGTCCAGAAGCAGACACTCCCCCAACCCACACTTTCACTGAAGCCACCCTTCCACTTTTAGATAGTAATGAGTACCATAGTCTCAGCATACAATTTAAAGTGACCACCCACCTCCTTCAGGTTAAAACTGAAGCTAGACAGGTTCTATGATTATGATTTTTATCACTTGAATTCACCAACCCAAACCTGCAGGTTTTTAGGGTTTAAAATTCCCAACAATTCAAGTAAGTGACCTTTCATCAGACCTGAATTGAAATGATTGGTGGTTGCATTATTTTTACTGGAACCTTCTGGACATTTGAAAGAAGCAAGCATGGATACTGTTTATGAATAGCAAGGAAGGCTGGTAATGTAGATTCAGACTGGCTTGAAAGCTATCCCTGAATTAATGATGCAGCAGAGCAGCAGAGCTCAGTGCGGCAACATCTGGGACACAAGCAGAATTTCTTTATTTCAGCAAAGTAAACACGGAGATCTTCAGAGAGCCAGGTGTGTGCCTGTTTTTGCTCACTCGCAAGAAAGAAAATCAATTATTTGAGTGGAAGATCTATCCTCAGTCTCTGGAGTACCTTTCTGATCTGTTTTCTGAAAGTTTTTCAACCACAGCTTTTGTTACTATTTCCTATTCATTGTTTACTTCCTACGAATAGATTAAAACCGATGATATTCCTGAATCACAATAACTATATGCCATACGGGGCTAACATTGGATAAATCACATTCTTCAAAATCTGAATTTGAGGTTACAACCTCATGACAGAGACTGAGCATTCTGTAAGCGAGCAACCTCCCTGCTTCCTCCCCAAAGCATACCCACCATCTACAAGGCATAAACGAGGAGTGTCATGGAATATTCCCCATTTGCCTAAATGAATGCAGTTCCAATTGCATTCAAGAAGCTTGATACAATTCAGGACAAAGCAGACTGCTTTATCACCACACCAGCTGTTTGGAAATTTATTTGAACCCATTGTATGCTGTAAGTCACCACATTCATTTGATCTCAAATAGAATTGCAGCAGCAGTTTGCCAGGTCTCCTCTGATTTGACCTTCCAATCCCGAATGGCACCGACATTGTTGAGTGCTGGTGGAGCAGTGCTCATCCTAGTAAGTAGACAGTATTTCACCACAACGCTAATTTGTGCCTTGAATGGGGAGGACATGCATTGAGGAGTCAGTGGGTGAGTTGTTCAGTGTTGGCTGGGATCTTGATCTTTGATATCTGTTGTTATCTATTGCCAAACTGAGGGTCACATTGTTTTGGATGCGGTGTTGCTTGGAAAGGTAAGAACCTAATTTCTTCATGGGTGGACATTGCTGAGATTCTTGGTCAGAGAAATTAACAATTTCACTTCTGAGCTGCCTGATCAATTCAGGAGGGCAGGTGGGATGCCTTGTATCTAATATCCAACTAGGGATTTTTAAAGAAATGGTCCGTGACGTGGGCTCAACAACAATTTTGGGCTCTTGTTGCTGCAGGCACCACATGATTGCAGAGGAGGCCGAGGAAGTTGCACCCCAAAGTTCTGCTGCAGCTTCCAAAGTGCGTCGGTGAGGTTATTATTCCCAAGGGTGGGAAGAAGACGACGATCTGTCCAACTAAATAACAATGGCGAAAATGGCCAGGGAATGTTAGCAAAGGCACGGCCCTTCCAACTGGGTTACAGTGCAGCAAGAAGTCTCAGGAGCAAGTTGGAGCAGAAAAGGTGAGTGTTCTGACATTTTATGGTGTGAAGGAACACATTTTGAAATTCTCACTATTCACTTGCACAGCAGAACACAGAAAAACACACAATCCCATTCCACTCACTCCTATCTCTAAGCACCCCCTCACCTCCCCATCTGAGAAGCTAGAACTCACTCCTTTTCATCCTACTGCTGTCTTGGAATAGATGCCTTACAGTTACCTCCCATGCAAGTTAGCTTTGTCTCCTCTCCAAACAAGTCACTTTTGGCAAAAGACACCAAACTGTGGGGTGGAGAGAGGGGCACATGCTCATCAGCCTTTCCCAAAGCTGCTCACTTGTTCTACACTGTAGGAAGTTATGTTTGAGAGGTTGCAGACAGCAGCTGCTCAGAGAGTCATGCAACATGGATATTCAAACATCTCGAAAGAGAGAGGTGATCCTCCATCGCAGATCCTGTATTAAGCGTTTTGATCATTCCGACTGAATGATTTATTGTTTATTGTTTCTGACCTGTGGTGGGACATGCAGATGAGGAGCAATTAGCTGGCATAGCAGCTGTTGTTGCAACCAATGGTGGTGATGTTGTAACTGTTGGAGCAGGATAGAAAGAAATAAAACTGTGATGGACCTACCCAGCTGCTTCCATGCCATGTTGAAGACTGGCAGCAATGAAGTGCAAGACAAATGAAATGCTCTCTCTCTCCCAAGAAGTTGGCATTCACACAGTGATTGGCATTTCTGGGATAAAATATACTTTTCACTGAAATCTCTTATTGGCCATTAATCATTTGGATACAGGGATACAAGGTTCTATCGTCAAATTTGTGGATGAGATAAACATAGACTGGACGGTAAACAGCAATGAGGAAATAAGAACCTTACGAATGGATATAGATAGATTAGGAGAGTGGACCAAAATGTGGCAGATAGGGTTTAAACTGGATAAGTGTGAGTCGTGCATTCTGGTCGGAAAAATGGGATGGTGACCCACTCTCTAAATGGAGAGAGACTTCAGGTACACCAGTGCAAACTGATGTGGGTGTCCTCATGCATGAGTTTCAGAAAACTAGCATGAAGGTACAGCAGATAATAAAGAAAGCAAATGGAATGTTGGTGTTTATAGCTAAAGGAGTAGAACATAAAGGTAGGAAATATTGTTGCAACTATACAAGGCATTGTTGAGACTGCACCTGGAGAATTGTGCACAGTTTTGGTCCCCTTAATTGAGGAAGAATTCGGGGGCATTGAAGGAAGTTCAGAGGACGTTCATTAGATTGATCCCAGAGATGAAGGGTTTGTCATATGAAGGGAGATTGAACAGCTTAGGCTTATACACTCTGGCAGTGAGAAGAATGAGGACAGAGTAAATTGAAGTATTCAACATGATAAAAGGTATAGATAAAATAGACATGGAGTGGATGCTTCCTCTTGTGGGGCATTCTAGGTCAAGGGGTCATGGTCATGGATAAGGGGTAGCAAATTTAAAACAGAATTGAGGAGCAGCCACTTCTCCCAAAGGATTACGATTCTGTGGAATTTGTTATCCCAAAGTGCGGGGGATGCTGGGACAGTAAGTAAATTTAAGGAGGAGTTAGGCAGATTTTTTAATTGGTAATGGGTTGAGGGGTTGTGGAGAGAAGCCAGGCAAAGTTGGGGGAGAAGCCTATCAGCCATGATCAAATGGTGGAGCAGACTTCAATGGGCTGTATGGCCTAATTCTGCCCCTATATCTTATGAATTTATGAACGTATGGCTAGAAATTTTACTGTGACTGATCAAGAGCAATTAACTGACAAATTTCTTCCAGGTCTATAGTTGTCTCAGTGACTTTGGCAGGAAGCAGGTATGACAGGGAAGCTGTGAAATGTTGGGGCTGATAAACTGCACAGTTAAAAGTGCTTTTAATTGTGATTTAATTGGGCCGATTGCTTTAAAAGCAGAACCCAGGAAGCTGGTCTTGGAATCTGCCCAAGGGAAAGCTGGAAGGGAGCAGGGTGACATTCGGAATATGACACAATGTCAACACCAAGGCAATCACGTACATCAAGGAACCCATCTCTACTTGACAGAAAACATCTGCTCAAAGAATTACTTTATTATTCCTCTACCTCTCAGTCACTACATTTTGTTTTTATTCATTCAGGAGATGTGGTGTAGCTGGCAAGGACACAATAGTTATTGCTCATTCACATTTGTGTTTGTAAGGTGGTGGGGAACCTTTCAAACTACTAAATAACTACATCCACAGTGCTGTTGGGGAGGATAGTCCAAGGTCTTAAAAAGTAAATCAATCTGCGGGAAGCATTTTAGGATCAGAAGGCACAAGATGTTCTCCACTTTGGTTTGCTCAATATTTTAAAATAATCTTGATGAAGATCGGTGATAAACACAGCTCTTGACAGATCTCTCGTTCATAACTAAAAATGAAAGTGCACCATCATATCTAGACATTGGAGTCAGAAGAACCATTTTCTCGATTCATGGCATGTCTTTTCCCACAGAAAATAAAACATAGATACTCTTTTATTTCCCTCTCTTTAGCTCATAACTGAAAAATTAGATATGATCTTTCTATCCCAAGACCTTGTTTCACACACCAATCAATCAAAGACAGACTTTTCCATTGTATAAAATCATTGTGCTGTTTGTGAAAATTTGGTCTTAAAGCCAGAATTCTATGAATCCACCTGATGGAAACTAAATTAGCCTTTTTTTTTCTGAGCAGCAAGATGTATTGCTCAACTCCTGAATCATTTCTTGCATTCTTTTGAAATAATGATGTACCCTATGTGATAGACGCCTGATGTGAGAAATCACTAAATGTTGTCTTCTGAGGCATATGATACTCTATGCATTATAATTTTTAAAAATGATTAAAAGATTTAGAAAATTAAACCATAAAACACAGCAAACCTGCCGGTGGTTCCTGCAATCCTTCAATCCCACTGCATATAAATAACAGCAAAGAAAATGAACTGTCTCAGAAGAGATGAAAGGTAAGAACAAGAAAGAAAAAAAAGGGTTATCAATCACAGAATGTAGAATTCATGGGAATCAGTATAGCCGGGTCAGAATGAAGGTAATGCAATACAATAATTCCTATGAAAATTAATAAAGGTCTTCCGGTAACCGTTTAATGATGTTAACTAGTCACTAGCAGGACCGTACAGACAAACCTTTATTTATATTTGGACAATTGTGCTGCACTTATCAACCCTGAAATATGGAAGGGAAAATGAAGCACAATATTCAACTGGGACATCAAAATTAAGAGCTGGAACAGGCCATTTGGCCCTTTCGGGCCTGCTGCACCATTCAATATGATCAATGGATGACCCTCTGTCTCAAAATCATGATCTGTCTTTTTTCGCATTCCACTTGATGCTTTTAAAATTGAAAAAAAAATCCATCTTTCTTGAATATATTCAATAACTTGGCCTAAACAGCCTTCTGTGGTAGAGAATTCCACAGGTCCACTATGATTTAAGAGAAGAAATCTTTTTCCTCAACTGAATCTAATTTGTTGGCCCCGTATTCTGAGACTGAGTCACCTGGTTCCAGACTTTCCAACCAAGGAAAACATCCTTCCTGCATCTGGTCTGTCTAGTCCTGCAAAAATTTTATGAGTTGAACTGGATTCCCTCTCATCTATCCAAAATCCCAATGAATACTGGACAATCTTAAAAGTCAATTGACTAGTTTTGTTCAAAGTGCATGTGGTTCTCAGCTTGGATTGACTTTATTCCAATAATCAGATAGTTCTTTTATTGATAGCATGAAGCTCATTAATATTTACCATTGCAAAAGCAAAAGAAATTCATGCCAACGGCATACAGCTATTCTACTACTGATCTTTTTTGACTTCACTTCGATGAAATTAACCATCTATATACTTTGACTAACTTTGAAATCCCTCATAAATGTACACCCACAAAACTGAATGGAAATCAAATCCCTCAGGAAGATTCCATCAAGGTAAAGAGAAAAGTCAGGATTGGAAATGTAAATAAGTTGAACCCTTACAACTCTAACTCCCTCATGTCACAGTCAACAGTTGACAATAAAAGCAAAATGACTGCCAGAGCCAAAAAACAAAAGATATTTTTGAAGAGATGTTACCGATGATCGCTTAGTTTGTCGTTCATCCAGAAGCTACAATGAATATAAAGGTTACAAATAGAAGAAACAAATTAATCACAGTATAAAAGAGTTGCATCAAGACAATTTCCTTTTCAGTTCAAAATTGTTCAGTGGTGTTCCCCTCCACTGACGATAAAGCTCAGTCTTTTATTGTAATTGCTACGCATCAGAGTTCCAGAATAAAAACTCTGCCTTCTAATCAGTAGAAAAAACATTTCTATAGCTTCCAAATATCGTTCATCACTGCCTCCTTGCGACAATTTAGGTTGTGCTTGGCTTACCCATTTTTAAAAAACTAATCCATTCATAGAATGCGCCAGAATATTCTTTTTGTATTCCTTAATTACCCTTCACAGATTAAAGAAGGACCGACAGCCCAAAATCTACTGAAAAGACATATAAACTGACAAAATGAGTGAGAATAAATTACTTGGCTGATCGGATGCAGAACTATGCCAATTCCTCCTTACTGCTCAGTCTCATGAAGATGTGCAACGACAGAGAAAATCTGTGATCAATTTTGGAAAACTCAGCGAAATTCCTTTGCTGCTCTCAGAGGAAATCAATGAGGTTGCAAAAATCTCAACACTATATAATCTATTCACTACTACAACTAGCTATCATTTTGGCTTTTGTAATTCAAAATGTGCTCTTCTCTCAGGAGCATGTCAAGTTCCATATTAAGTAAGGACTGTAGTAAATCAATACCTACCATTTGAGAAAAAAACTTTGAGTATTCAACTTAATTTTCAATTTAATCGTGCTCTTATTTCTTGCTATTCCCATCCATTTGAAGTGCCATCTGCAATGAGATGGAATCCAATCTCTTAGCCATTTGGAAGGAAAGAATCATATCTTTGTGAGATTCCATTTGTATAAATAGGCCTAACTTTGGGAACCTATCCTTAGAACAAATTCTCTCAGATTGGCTTTCTTGTTATTCACCTCTGCACTCTCTCAAAGCATCAAACATCCTTCAGTTCACATGGAACTTAGCCTGAACAAAATGTACCAATGCCTTATAGCCAAAGAATAACTGTCAAGTTTTATATGACTGTCTAGCTTTAAAATGCAAAACTTAATGTCTGCATTAAATCTACATCACAACGATTAGGCACTTTTACTAAGTGATAAACCAGTAACTATTATTTTTTATTATCTGTTCCCAACATTTGTTACTAGTTCACATTAAAGAAATCTTGCAAATATAGAGGTTTCTTTTCCCTAACTCCTCTAATCTCCAACAGGTTTGATCCAAATTATTTATTCCATGCACATATTCATGTTTACAACTGTAATGTTGTCAGAGCATTCTGCCTTTTCTAGATCCAGCACCTCAAGTCATTTCCTAATATCACATGAAGTGAATCAAACTGTCTGAAGACTGACAGTACTAAGGTTGGGCCTCAGTATATGGACGCAATGGATATTTCACACAGAATGTCTTGTTAAAGATGGCTGCAAATATTTCAGCAATTTTAGTTTTGCACTTGATGTGCCGGGACTTTGCTTTTCACTTGTTCATGGGATGTGGGCATCACTGGCTGAGTCAGCATTTATTGCTGATCTCAAGTTGCCTTTGAGAAGGTGGCACTGAGTTGTCTTCTTGAATCATTGCAGTCCATGTGCTTTAGGTAAATCCATAATGCCATTCAGGAGGGAATTCCAGGAATTTGTTAGAATTAGACTTGGATTTGGAAGGCATTGTCGAAGGAGTCTTTGTGAATTTCTGCAGTGCATCTTGTGGCTGGTATACATTGCAGCTACTGAGCATCAGTCGTGGAGGGATACGGATGTCTGTGGACAAAGTGCCAACCAAAAGGGCTTTGTCCTCTCTTGTGATCATATTATAGAGGGAAGATCACTGTTGAAGCAGCTGAAGATGGTTATGCCTAGGCTCTATCATTATTGAGGATGAATGGATTTTTGGAGTCTCCTCTTCCTGCTGTTTTTTAAAACATTCAATGCAAATTATTTGGGGCTGTCAGTTAACGATTTTGGACATGTTTATTTTTGTTGAGTGCACATTCACAAGAGCTTATGCCTGAAGAGCTGCAGTTGCAGTTTCATAGCTTCCAAAGTTACAGACAGCCTTCCATATTTGTTGCTGCTTCTGTCACAAATTTGCTGATACTCCTCAAGCTCCACTTGTTCTGCACTCATGCTTTCACATCAAGTGGAACAGGATAATTATTTGGGTGCCTGTAAACATTACCTCCGTAAAAGCAGTCATTTCAATTTTTAATATCAGGAAAAATTTACACACACATGCATCAAATTTTATCAGGATTTGCAAGTGTCTGTGGGTATAAGGCCAGATCCAAGTAAAAGGGATAAAAATAACATTCTCAGAGAGGGAACATCTTGGTGCTGCTAACCGACCACTTTAAAGAATACAATTGTAGCTGGATAACTTTGCCATAAATTTTCATAAAAAGTGTTGACTGGCTCTTCATCGTGTCACCAATGCATTAGTTAACTATAGTGTGTCAACAGCAGCAACTTATAAACACCAGCAATTAGCTGAGAAGGATATTTATCAGTCGTCTCTAATTGTTGCTACAGTGAAGAGCTAAAAAAGGTGCTCATGCCAGCACTATTATGACTTCAATTGTTCTCCTCAATTGCTGTATCACAGTAATGTTTCAACCAAGCATCTACACAATAATTAAGGTGACATAAAATTAATTTTATCGCTTTATTCCCCATTGTTACACCATAGATAGATTTTATTTTCCTCCATGTGTAAAGGTTAGCTGCACAGATTTACTGCCTCTGATTGTTTTCAGTCCAAGGGAATTAACAAAACATGCACAGAAAATGCATTTTCAGCGATGATCGCTGTTCTGAGCAGATGTAGTTACGTGGCTTAATGGAAGTGTTGGAAAATGTCACTGCCAATCACCTTTCTCTCATAAATTGTCATGACCCTTCATTTCTGATTTTAATATTTATGCAAATATTAAAAATGCATCTCAAATACTTGTGCATATTTTGAGCAAACCAAAACAATTCTGATTTCAATCTATTTTGGCCAGGCACAAGGAATTAAATTCACGTAAGAATTAAATCAAGTTCTTAAACAAAAATGGGTCAACAGATCACTATGTTAGTCAAAAAAATACCTGTTATGCCCAGGTCAAAAGAGTAAATTGAATCCCCTCTCTTCAGCCTTTCCAGTTGGCTGCAGCAATGGTTAAGGTTCTTTCTTGTACATAACTGTAACTTTCTCCAAATAAACTGAATTCACCATTTTAACCACAAATAATAAAGAAACCAAACACAATATTTTCAGCTGTTAAAAAAGTAACATACTGATTATCTGCTAAACTCAAGTGCAAGAATAAAATCACAACATTCAGCATATTTTCTTTCAGCAGTCTCAAACACACCGACAAAACTTAAGAGGGGAAAATGTCCCATTACAGAAAGGAAGTTAAAATGATGAAGTGAACTGTAGATGTTAGAGATCTGAAACAAAAACAGAAAGCATTTCAATTGGTCTGGCAGCATCTGTGATTAAAAAAAAATAGATTATATTTCATTTCAACAGTTCTGACAAAAGATTATTTCACATAAAACATTAAATCTACTTTTGTCTCCAAAGACACTGCCAGACCTTCTCCAGTATTTTCTGCTTTAGATATAGTTTAGAGTTTTTGGGTGTCTTGAGGACTAAGTATTTAACACGAGACCATGGTTGCTTAATAGCTTCCTGGACCTGTTAACAGTGGAGAATTTTGTTACTATCTTTTGGGTTCTGTGTTCTGATGCCTCTTTCCGATCAGTACTGTCACTGTCAATTTTGACTTCTTGAGACACACAGTGAGAGAAAAACAGAGATTTAGAGAGAGAGATACTACCCTTGTCTTTCAGTTTCAAAATTCCAGCTCTCCTGTTGAGAGGAAAATTGCCCATTGAGAGACAAACTGGTTATGTATTCCCTTTAATTGATGTTTCAACTCCAACATGCTGATAGCTTTCAGAATAATACAAATCAGAAAGGAGTCAAGGACATTTTCATGCTTCCTAGGATAGATTGACTGGTTTGTATTTGGATTAAACTTTAATTTCAGTCTGGTTGTCTCTTGACTAATTTACACTGCAACTTGGCCTGAACAAGTGAGCCCTGTGGCTACTTTAAATCACTGTTGCTTGGGTTCAAGTATTAAATCAGGGACGATGCAATTCAAAAATCACAGGTCCATTTTTTTATATTATTATGATAAAATAATAATTGTGTGTTAAGCGAAAAGTTGCTCTATTCCTCAAAAGGTTAAACTAAATCAAAACACAAAGCATTCATCTTTGAAAAGTTTTCCTCCAGGAATTATAACATAGCCTGGTTTATTGTTTTGAACAAATTATTTCCTAATTTCTTGGTGAAAAGCTAATATCTTTAATAATGCTGATCGAACTGCTTGTGTTTCTTTTCCTTGTAAAAATTTCAAAAACAAAACTTTTTACTTCTTGTGGCTGATTCTCAGCATTCTCTCAATTAATAACATGGAGAAACTTTAGCTGACACCTGTCATAAAGGTTACCGCAAAATACAATAATTTATGCTTCATTATGCTTCTGTCAAGTATAAACCTTTTGTAGTGCTTGACATTGTGGCCACTAGATTGTGTGCCCAGAGCTGCAGACAAATATTACTGAGAACTGGAACACAGGAAAAATCATTAATGTGCTTTTATTTCACAAACTTACAGTGCAGACCTAGCTAATCAGCTTACAACAAAGATGTAATGTCATTTATTACCAATCACAATGGCACTTCCTTCACATGGATATCTATAAGTCAAATAAAACCTTTGTGCTGAATTTTACCAAAATCAGCAAAGTGCCAATTTCGGGGAGTTTTATGGAGGGGTTCACACCGTGACCTCGAATGAGTTTTGTCACGCAAATTTCTGAAGCTCACCTCATTATTTGCCCACCATGCACCTACATTGCCCCACTCGTGCTATTATACATTCAGTGGCAGTGGAAAGATTCACCACTTCTGGGAAATGCTGGGATTCTCAGAACCATCTATAATACCCAGCTGTAGCAGGTCAAGCATTACTAACCAGGATCTGCCCTTCCCAATGCATGCAGTGGGAGGGCAATGAGAAAATAAACACCTAAGGGGTCATAAGTGGCACGGGTGAGGCTTCAAATATACTGCTGTTTTATCAATCTGATTGATTGCCATTGTAACTGCAACTCACGGACAAAATTACTACAAATTTCATGGAACTCTGATGGTTTCATTGGACCTGAAGATCTGACTGTAGCTCACTCCCTGGACTGCAGTGATACGGAAGCACTGACCAAGGCCCATATCCCAAGAAGCCAATTATGTTCAAGTCTCTGCATTAGAATCATACTCTGTCCTTGATTGACCGTGGCAGGACCCGCAGGCAGAAACCCCTCCCCCTTGACTTGACCAAGGAATACTTCTCTTCAACTTGGAGCCATGGCCATTTTTGGTGGAAGCACATCCACTGTGTTCGCCATGAGAGTTGCTGGCACATGTTGTCGGAGTGACAGGGACATAGCTATTGTTGTACACTCCATTCCTGATCACTGCAACTACCATGACAGTTGCTTGGCTGCGGTTTTGCACGAAACCGCAAGGCAAAATAGAAGTACTGTGAGATTTTAAGTTCTGAATGAGGCAATAAAGCACAAAAAATGCAAGGCACAGAGTGGTTCAACACGAAGTGAAAAAGTAAGGAGCCCAGAGATGCTTCCCAGGCCAATTGTAAGACAATGTTTTCCCTTGCAAACACAGTGTCCTAGCTGAAAGAAAGATGCCAATCTGCTCCTAAGTAGAGCACTGAACTGAAGATCGGTGTTCTAATTGAGTGAGAGAGATGCCGTGATGTGGTGAGAATGAGGCATGTCCCATGTCAAGCTCCGTGGATGGTGGTGTAGTCAATCACCAAGGGGACCTCACCACCTTTCAACCACCTTCACCAGCACGACCATCTTTGATAGCCATTTTCACCTCATGCAAACCTTCCTGGTGTACCATTGCAGAGGAAAACACGCCATAATGGGACAAAGCAAGGTGGGACAGGGAAAGCAGTTTCTGACATTCGGCTCTTCAGCCACAATGAGAAAAGGATCCAGTCCCTCACAGGAAAAAGCTGGGACTTCTCCTGTGGGGATGACATAACATCATGTCCTGCCAACAGTGACAGGACAGTTGTTAATCCACTGCAACTCTCACATTATCCCCAGTGACAGTGTTATTCATTGCAAACCATTGGCGGTGATGCCTGCTCTGTTGTCTCTTGCACCTATCAGCAGGATGTCCACAGCACCTGCAGAGGAAAGGGCTGCTCCACCATAACAGACCTCCTTGACACCTGACGAAGTCAGTTCCGGGGACTCAAGAGGAAGCATCAGTGCAGGTTGGCAAGACGCTGACTGCAGCAGCTCCCCCAGTGGCTGAGGGAGAAACACCCCTAGACATTGGCATTCGGAGGGCTGCTGGAGATCAGGAACCTGGTCACCCCCAGGACCTTGTGGCATCAGTAACCATGGACTTGGTCAGAAAGCACGAGTAGGCACAGGAGCATTAAGGGCAGAAGTAGAAGACAACATCCCTTGGCTCCAAGAGGCTGGAGAATCACAACTACACTCGGGAGACAGCACTGGCTCAAACATGTGGTTGATGGCTGTTTGCATGGACAAGTTGGCTTCTGTCTTGACAGACATCTCTAGGACTCTTAGGGTTAGCCAGATAGACTTACAGTTTTGCATTTGATCACCCCTATCATTGATACTCATGACTGAAGGCTTGGTAACAGGCGGATAGCGAATGCTTACTCCAGGTGACCTTTCCTCACAAAGTGACAGGGTGTGTCAAGAGGTGGTCAGCAGAGGAGGAGCCACTCACAGAAATCTTCTCTTGGAATATTCCAGAGGTGCCCTGGCCTTCCATCTTCACACTGCCCATCATCTTGTACGTTCGAACCAAGGACGGTTCGCTATGTTCTGGTAAGGAGACGGTCGGCATGTCCAGGGCCATCTAAATAGAAATGCTTGAGTTTACCTGACAAACTTTAAATAAACAAAGTTTAAAAACTGTAATAATCATTAAACTTCTGGAGCTACATACTTGCAGCTTACAACTTTGAATTTTGCTGATTTACGAGAACTCAGAAAACATTATCAGTTACTGGCTTAAAACACCAAGCAATTACTGCAGAAGATTAATGAGCAACCTTCTAACTATTTGCCTTCGTAATGTCCCTTTCTGTAAGTATCACTCAGTACCTTGTAAATTTGGATGTCATGCGTGGCACATAATGACTTCTAACACGAATCCTGCAGTGTACACAAACAGCAATTTAACAGATTACTGGCTTAAAGAACTGTTTTTACAGATCAGAAGAACCAATTACATCTTTGAGCGATGATTTGTTCTGCAATGCCTTACAAAAATTACTTAGAAAATCACTGAGGTATTTTAAATATTTACATTATTGATTTCATCATATGCTCCATTGGCAATGCACCCATTGTCTTGATACTTGAAGTGGCAAATATTCAAATGCCTATGCAGCAAAATTTTGCCTCTCTTGTTTTTATTTGAAAATATTTTGACATTGACACCTCATCATCTCTAATCCCATTCCTCATCTCAATACTTGCAACTTGAATCATTTCCCCGATTCATGGACCTAATAAAAATAAGTAATATGAGGGGCATACTGACAAAACCTGATGTTTTAAAGCCTCCATGAAAAATTTGGCCATGGAATTTTTGTGAAATAATCCAATTCAAAATGAATTCAGTCTTGGAAAATTAGTGGCTAGTAAAGAAGTCTGCATGGATTTTATAAAGGTAAATTTGTTTTTACTCAGTTGAATTACTTGATGAATCAATGAAGAGGGTTAATTGGGGGAGTGTGGTTGATGTTGCATGTATGGACTTTCAAAAGGCTTTTAATGGAGTATCGTACAACAGATTTCTTAGCAAATATGAGTCCCATGTGATTGTAGGGAGAGTAACAACATGGTTGTGTAATTGGCAAAAACATAGTAATTCATTGAGTGAGTTACATTGTGATGTTGCCCGGTGGTTATTATGTATTAATGATTTGGGCTTGGGAATGTAGCAAACCATGGGTGAATGCAAACAGACTTCATTTATAAACAGATACATGGCAAATACAACTTAATAAATAAAGTTGTGAAGCTCTGTTTTGACCAGAGAGAGAAATCAATCTGCAGTAAATTAATTTAAATAGGATTCAGGAACATTTAGATCTGGGTGTGTACTTACACATATCCTTGAAGGTTGTATGTAATCTTACAATTTCTGAAGATTCATGGGATCCTCGTTTACTACTCAAGCAAAAGCAAGACAGGTATCCCAAATTTCTTTCAAACACTGGTAACTGATCAAATTCTGAAAAATGTTGCATACCTGACTCAAGGGGCCTAACATTTTCTCTGTAACAGCTCTAGTAACACAACAGAGCTCAATTCACACCCAAGCCACCTTCTCTAGCATATGAGCAATTGACAAAGGAACGATAGATAACCAGAAGAAAAGAAAATGAAACTGATCTGAAATGTCTTACCTGAAAGGGTGGTGGAAGCAGAATCAATAGCAATTTCATATATTGGTGAAAGGGTAAGAATTCAGTGTTGTGAGAAAACATAAGGGTTTAGGAGTGATTGGATGGCTTTTCTCTGCTGTATTGTTCTACGATGTTGTTTATACAATCACTGAACTTGATACCAAAACAATAAGAGAAATAATTTCTTTTTGGAATTATCTGAAAGACATTTAATTCACTGTCTTTGAGAAGATTTTTCCAAGTTCGTTCATAGAGATGGATTATTCTGTGCAGAAAAGTTTGACAAATTAGGCTGCTCCTACCCAAGTTCAGAAGAGTGAGCAGTGACTTGTCTGATGTATAGAATGTTCTTCATGAAGTGGGTATGCAAAGAATGATTTTCCATACCAATGAGCCCAGAATGAGACAACACTTCAAAAGTTAGGTGTAACCGCTTTAGGACAGAGATAAGGGAAAACAAAACTTTGAACAGAGTTGTGCAACTTTGGAACTCTGCATTGGAAGGTAGTGGAGATGGGGTCATTAGATGGTGAAGGAAGATTGAATCCACTGCCTAACAAAAATTTAAGAATATGGAAGGAAATGGGAAGAGATTAAGTTTAAGAGGTTGAATAGTCGACTTATACTCTAAATTCTTATCCTCCTACACATGTGTCCATGATTGTTATGATCTTATAATTCTTACATCTCGTCCTACCCTCAAAGTAGTTAACTTCTGATGAATCAGAAGCGATTTCCATTTATTAATTTGCACATCTTTCAAAAAGGAATGATGTGGCGGTTCTACAAGGGGGCTATCCTGCAAAAGCTTATGTTTTCAAATAAACCTGTTGGACTAAAACCTAGTGTCTTGTGGCTTCTGATATTTTATACAAAAAGAAGGACACTTCCAATGCTATCCTACTTGCCAGGTGAGCCATTTATTTTCTACAGGTTGAAAATGATTGCAACAAAAGTATTTCTAAAGTGGATTTATGGTGTTTGCATACAAATTCTTAATATGTTAATAGGACAGACCTCTGACTTATTTTAGCAGGAGGTGTAAAAAACAGTAGGCTAGCGTCTTCACAAACCAAATGAGGTCCCAATCTGTAACATTGAAATTTTTGCACAGTTCCAGCAAAGTGGTTGTGAAACAAAACAAAGTCTTAAATTTCTAGATTTTCCAGTATTGATAAAAATCTATGTGCTAAACTCTCCCATTTTTTGGCCTTGTTTATTCTTAACGAGCTTCACAGCATCCTATCTGCCTCAGTGACAATGGTGGCTTTTCTCATTCAAAGCCAAAATAATAATGCAACTCGTCTCTTTGTGTCTGTCATATGCAATTGTTCAGCAAGGGAGCCAGAAGTACTCACTTTTGCCAGAACTTGGAAAGACTCACACCACTAGCACCATATTTAAGGCTTCAGGTTCCTTAAACCATGAACAGGCCTTCATATTCTAGTGCTCCAGCATTATTACTGAGGAAATGGCCAAGCAAAGGAAGTCAGCATCTTGAATCACCAACTGGAAGATGGAGCTGTTGATGGATGGGGTGTTGGGTAGGAGGACTGTGCTTTCCCCACACCACCGAACCCAGCCAGCCTGGTCCAAGATCATGGCCCAGGTCAATCCAGTTTTCATTTTTGTGTGAAACACAATTTCTATCAGTACAGGTCCGAAGTTATTGAACTTCTGTGCTCCAAAGAGGTAACTGTCATCAAATTCTCTTCGCTCTCTCATACTCACAGGGTCACTTACCTCGCTTTGCCACTGCACACACCTCTCACAAGATTAATGACTTACAAGTCTCACTACTGTACATGCCACGTCCACTCAATAGCTCTTAACCACATCATCCTCCCAAATTACTAATCCCTTCAGTCCTCCGCACTTTCTACTCTGTCACTGAGCACATTTACACCTCTCTTGCTCAAGCGTCATGAAAACTGTACATCCAGCCAATATCAGCATACTCAACCACCTCCTCATTTGTGCTAAAAACTAATGCTAGCCGCAGTGGCTGACAGCCTCCAACTATGCGGAAAGTGAGTGAGCACTTACAAATGATACCAATAGCTAACAGATGCATGCTGTATATGTACTTGATGTCAATTTCTCTGCGCACAAAATGACCTGGCAAAACAATGTGATTAATAGGTGTCCTGAACTCCAAAGTGAAGTTCTGAAATGGTGCGATAAAGGGTGTGAGAGCAGGCATGATGACCTGGGGACGCTGCCAGTTTGACCTGGCTGACATGCATGGATGAAGTCTGGAAGAAGATCGCATTCATGGAGTGTGAAGGGGCAGTGTGGTAGAGGTAGAATTGGTTGAAAGCCCAGAGAAGCAAGCAGTGAGCCTCTGCTGGCATGATACCACTCTGAAATACACATTGGGAATTGGTGACATCAAGTGTTTTGGAGAAAGAAGCAAATAAGAAACTGGATAGAAATTACATGAATTTAACAGTGAGATCCAAATGCATGGAAATAAGGATGTCAGTGTTCATTAGTGATATTCTAACCTTGTCATTTAAACCCTAAGGGGAAATTAGGACATTTCTACTTGACATTAAGAGACTGATTATTCCAATTTAGCAGTATTTTCCTCAACATTCATACGATTGCTCAGGTTGCTCATGAAAATTCTGCTTTTCATGTTTGCTCATTAACTGTTGGCTCAATGCCTTGGGTCTGATGGTGTCAAAAATCTTGGCTTCTTAAATTATTGCAATTGAATCTACATTTTCTTCTTATTATCTCTAATTGCCCTTAAGATGGTGGCAGTGAGCCATCTTACTGAAAGTAAATATTTTGGAGCATACTTAAAAATAGATTGGATACTTCTGCATTCATGAACTAGGTAATATTAACTTGTTGATATCATGAAGAAACATTGGCCCCAAACCCAGTTACAGATCTTTCAACAAAATGTAACTTCTTCAAGGCTTTTTTTGCCTTTACAAGCAAATGAGTTCTCAACATTTCAAACTGATTGCAGGCTTTGAAGACTTTAAATGTGCAACCACTGGAAGAGTGAAGAATCACAATAAGCAATTTCAGGATTTCCATTGTTAATAAAGCCTGGACAGGCTCCAAAAGTTGCTGTAAGTTTCAAAAGAGTGCAGACAGTGAATGCTCATTGACACACCATCAATACAACTGCAAATTTTGCAATTTTGAAATTGTATCTTATCTGAGGCAGACATTAAAAAGCAGATTACATATTTCCAGCATGGCCATTTTTGCTTAAATGCATGTTTTGCTCCACACAGAACGCAACTTTTTTTTCAAAATTGTGAAACAAGTTTGTGAGATATTGCATTCTCATTTTTTTTCCCCACACATCATCCTCTGAAACCCAGGGCAAAGTAACATCCAAGATCCTGGTTATGCTTAACATCTTTTGCCTTTAGTGAAAATGATTCCAGATTGAACAAAGATAAATCACTGAAAAAAAAACATGTTTAACAAATCTGAATTCTTCCAAATCAGCAAAAGCTTAAAAGGTAAAAAAAAAGGCCTGATTATCTGAAGGATAAACTGAGTTGAGAGAATGTGACAGATATTGGTCATAATGTTTCAAAGTGGCAGGGTGAGTTGAAGCTGTTGAAACAACAATGTTGGATCTCTGACTTTGAACAGTATAAAAACAAGGAAGTTGTGAGATAATATGCGTATGTGTTGAAAGGGTTAAATCCCAGCTGGAATAGTGTGTTCAATTCTGGACATGACATTTTGTATCAGATGCGAATGCTTTGGAGCGCAGATAGAAGATTTACTGGAATGAACAACCATGATCTTATATCGTGATACAGAGACACAATGGGCCAAATAAACTATCCTTGTTGCTAATTTGTGTAATGTGTCGAAATGGGTATGAAGTTCTGCACAGAGAGTATCAGAAGCAAGCCATTAACTTAAAAGAAAGATTCTCAAAGGTTATAATTTCTGTATTATTATTTGAACCATGTGCAAATTGATCTAGGCACATAAGATTGGAGTGATGAAAACATAGCTAAAAGATTGGTATGGGGAAGGTGGGCTATGGTTTGTGAGGAATTGGCACCAATACCAAGTCTGAGCTGTACTGTTGGGATGGTTGACACCTGAAACCAAATGGACCAGTGTACATATGATCTGCATAACTGGGATTTTAGATGAAAAAATGGGGAGAAGAATTAAATGTGGAAAGATGTGGTATAATATATAGCAGAGACAAGGTAAGAGAGGAAGATAGCAATATGGGAAATGAGAGTCAGTGGATGTACGAAGCAAGGAAATAAAACACTCAGTATGTACCAATAATCAAGGTGTGATGTTACATAGAGAACAAAATAAGATAATGAAGGGCAGGTAGCCGTAACGGAGACATGGCCGCAGGATGGCAAAGAATGGGGCTGGCACAATAGGGGCCAAAAAACATTCACAAAGAACAAGAAGCTACTCTCCCAATTGAGTGTTTTTTTTTCAAAGAACATTTGAACAAAGTGGAACATACCTTAAGTCTTCTTGCAGATGCAGAAAGATTAAGAAGGTGGGAGAATATCTGTGACAACAATGTGGGCCTGTACAGTGGTGTTGCTGCCGCAAATTGATCTTCCTGACACCTGTTTGATCAGTGATATTAACAGCTCTCATTCAATGAAAAATATTGACACCACAACTTTGGACCAATGGATGTATAGGACGACTGGGAACTTAAACAGAGAATGACTGAAAATTCCCAGGTGGAGAGGGATCTAGAGTTTCTAGTGCATGTTATGCACACAAAAAAATGAAGTTGCAGTATATAATCATGAAAGTGAATGAATGATGTTATTTATGATGAAATGAATTGAATATAAAACAAAGAATGCTATGTTTTAGTTATACACAATTTTGCTAAGACTATGTCTTAAATACCATGTCCAATTTTGGCCCTGAATTAAGAAAGGATGCAAATGCTTTGGAGACAGGAGGGTATCAGTTGGGTTGGGAAGGTGAATGAGAAGTTAGCATGTCAGATGAGGGTACTGTTAGGTCGATGAGGGTGAGGTATGGAGGCTTTGAACGGTTCGGGAATGGGTCAAGTCAGCATGACAGCCCAAGTTAGGGGAAGAGATGGGTTAGCTTGGACTAATAGGTTGCAGGATGAATGAAGGTTGATGAAAGTTCTGCATGGGGGAAAAAGAGAGTTGGATCAGGGGATTGGAGGAGGGTGCTGGTAGAGTTAAGGGATGTCCAGTTTGGGGAGGCATAGTCAACTGTATGTGATGGGTTGGGTGACCTTGAAATTTCAGTGTTGAAAGACAGGGGTCAGTGGTTTGTTAGAAGAGTCAGCTTAATAAATGGTAAGGAATTGGAGTAGATTATGATTCCTCCAAGATTTCCTGGTTAATTACGAAGCGAAACATGTCAGAACTCTCTGAAGTCTCTGATTTGAACTCTGATTTGGACACTTTCTCAGTCACCAGCTAACTGCACACCATAAGGTTCAACTCTATTGACATATCCCACTGAATCAGGTGCAATGGGACTTTCCTGTAGCCCCAGTGTAAAAGGCCAGTCTACACTTCAGCAATAACCATCCTTCTCCTGGAAGATCTGGATCATTACAGCACAACATTTGAGAATTCTGAAGAATAAAACATGTTCATGAATCAATCTTTTTGCTGTTGAGCATATCTTTAAGGTATGGACTTGTTAAGTTGCATAACAACACACTATGAAAGTTTTGGAGTGGAATTCTGCTTGCGAGTCCACGTGAACGAAACGTACAACTGAGCTCTACAAATGATTTTTGGTTTGATTCCGGCTGCAAATGGAGCTAATTAATCTCAGTCTGTTGATCAATATCCCGAATGCGCAGTGAAAAATATACACACATGATGTTGGATCATAATGTAACAAATTTCAGTTGTGATTTGCTACTAGATTGAGGTGACAATTGACATTTGCCTTCTGTGCTAACTCATGAAGATTGGCTACCCATGCAAGATAAATTTTCTGCAGTATTATAACCAGCAGCAATTGACATCTTGGAGATGAGACAAAGAATAGCAATTGGTGAAGAAAAGTGACAAAAGCTTTTTTAAAAAAGTGAACTTGTCCCCTCACTTTTTGAATTTCCTTATATTTGCATTTTATATTGCAGCCTACTCAAAAATGTCATGACAATGAAAATTGTTCATGTCTTCATCATGTCAACTGCATTACATTTTTAGATTTGTCCTCATTTTAATGTAGAATACACAGTCAATCATAAAAGAATTGTTCAGTTCAATTATCACACTATATTTAATCGTTTGCTTGGCTCTCAATTTTGCATTCCTGTTAATGAAATACTTTAAACACAAAGCATCATCATACTGCTTGACCACACAAATGGATCAATTTGAAAAAAATTCAATCTATATCTCTTGTGGAAAAACCTAGAACTACTGCAAACTGACAAGCTTTCATTTCTTCCTTTGAGAAAACCTACTGGCTTAAACTACATGAGCATTGTCATTTTAATACAGTTCACATCAATTTCAGTTTAATCCCATTCTTCCCTAAGTAACACTTGGGAAGAAGCCTCCTGCTCATCTTTCTGCATGGAACATAAATAATTCAGTGAAATGTCACAGTGATTCACTGAAGTTTGAGATATTAGTGTGGAAATGAAATCGTCTAAGAACAATGAAGGGCTTGTTTTTGCAAGCAGCAAGGGGATACTACAATAAAGTCGCGAGAAATGCATTTTCTCCCAATTATTCTTTTCTTATTCTGGATGGGGTCATGGACTTCATCGCCCATCGGTCTATACCGAAGTTTAATTGAAAGCCGATTAAAAATATATATTTGATGACATTTTTATTGAACTTCACGAACAAAGACTTTGAGCGTCTGACCCACCAGCCAGTTATCAGTATTTCAATTGATAAATAGCAGTTAGCCTGAAAGAAAGTTCAGAGTTCAGGAATGAAAATCCCTGGGAAATTCCATTGAAGGAAGACACCTTTTAGACTCCATGATGTTGGTGGTGAGAGTCCTGAAAATGAGCAGCAGTTCTGATGTAATAATTAATCACATGGAGACCAGCTGCCTTGCTACCAATCCAACCCTGCTTGCATTTTTCAACGTGTCCTCGTGCTACATCTTTTCACCTATGCTGCACTGTAGAAATAACCACGTCCATCATTCTAAAATGAAAATAGTCCAATTAGCCAATTAGAATGACAGGAAGGAGAATACATACAGAGGAGATTGATCAGGAATGTGTAAAGAATTCAGTAATGAGCAAAAGTTGGACAGATTGTCAATGTTTTCTTTGGCGAATGCTTTTGATGAAAAGTGAAAAACATTATGAGGGTCTTCGAGTGGACAGAACATAGAACATAGAAAAGTACAGCACAGTACAGGCCCTTTGGCCCACGATGTTGTGCCGTGGAATAATCCTAATCCAAAAATAAAATAACCTAACCTACATTTCCCTCAATTCACTGCTGTCCATGATCATGTCCAGCAGTCGCTTAAATGTCACTAATGACTCCGCTTCCACGACCACCACTGGTAAACTATTCCATGTGGTCACAACTCTCTGGGTGAAGAACCTCCCTTTGACGTCTCCTCTATACCTTCCTCCGAACACCTTAAAACTATGACCCCTCGTGGCAGTCAATCCTGCCCTGAGGAAAAGTCTCTGGCTATCGACTCTATCCATGCCTCTCATTACCTTGTACACCTCGATCAGGTCACCTCTCTTCCTCCTTCTCTCCAGAGAGAAACGTCCGAGCTCAGTTAACCTCTCCTCGTAAGACAAGCCCTCCAGTCCAGGCAGCATCCTGGTAAACCTCCTTTGCACCCTCTCCAAAGCCCCCACATCTTTCCTATAATAGGGCGACCAGAAATGGACACAATATTCCAAGTGTGGTCTCACCAGGGTTTTGTAGAGTTGCAGCATAACCTCGTGGCTCTTAAACTCGATCCCCTGTTAATGAAAGCCAAAACACCATATGCTTTCTTAACAACCTTATCCACCTGGTTGGCAACTTTGAGGGAGCTATGCACTTGAACACCAAGATCCCGCTGTTCCTCCACACTGCCGAGAATCCTGACTTTAATCCTATATTCAGCATTTAAGTTCGACCTTCCAAAATGCATCACTTCGCATTTATCCAGGTTGAACTCCATCTGCCATTTCTCAGCCCAGCTTTGTATTCTGTCAATGTCTCGCTGAAGCCTTTAATAGCCCTCGATACTATCAACGGCACCTCCAACCTTTGTATCATCAGCAAACATACTAACCCACCCCTCAACCATCCTCATCCAAGTCATTTATAAAAACTGCAAAGAGCAGAGGCCCAAGAACAGAGCCCTGCGGGACACCACTCAGCACTGACCTCCAGGCAGAATACCCACTCTCTGCCTCCTGTCAGCCAACCTATTCCGAATCCATACAGCCAAATCACCCTGTATCCCATACCTCCTGACTTTATGAATGAGCCTGCCGTGGGGAACCTTATCAAATGCCTTGCTGAAGTCCATGTACACCACATCCACTGCTCGACCCTCATCAACCTGTCTCGTGACTTCCTCAAAGAACTATTATGGATGGAACTATTTATTTCCATTCAGAGAGGTCACAAGGCACAGGTTTCAACCAAACGGTATAAGGTATTAAGAGGATTTGAGGTGAAACTCCCTTCATCCAGAGGCTGTTATTTTGGAACTCATCAGCTGAAAACAGAAGGAATAGTACTCCTCAGTACCTAAAAGTAAATATCTGGATGTGCACGAGATGCTGGAACCAAGCTGCAGAGCAAGAATTGGAAGATTAGCAGTGAATGGGTAACTCATTCCTGAATGAGACAGCCACTACAGGATAAACTGCCTCTTTACTTGATGTAAGTATTATTTTCTTCTAAAAGGAAAGCTAAAAAAAAGTAGAGCTGAGAAGAAAATAGGCTACATAAACAAAATAACAGATTTGCGAAGGGAATATATCCACAGAGGTGTATTGTGATGAAATCATGACAAAAGAACCCATTGCTTGACCCTGGCCAACATCAGACAGAATATTCACAAAATAAATCATGCTAATGGCTAGATAAAAGAATGAAAGTGTGTGAAGGAAGGTAGCACAGCAAACAGTCCCATTCAACTCACCAGTAAGCTGGCTGACCTCACCCATTAATTATCACAGGATTCTTTACTTAGTTTGAAAAAGGTTTCAAGTGGTTTAAACAAACTAATTCTGCAAACTAAATGCTGTTTTCCAACAGTATACAAGATGGCTAATGCTGTTTTGGTGCAGTGGTAGAGTCCCCATTCATTTTGGCACATGCAACTTTTCATCATTTTGTTCTATCTATTTTTCTCTTTCCTTCTGATGATAAATAATATTTGAATTTATCAATATTAAATTTCATGCGTTATTTGCATCCTCAGTTGCCTACGATCTAATCCCTTTTGTAAACTCTTCAATGCATTGTTTATCCGGATATATTTCTGTTTTGTTGATGACCAATGTAAACAGGCTATATTTTCTTTAGTGGGACTTTACATACACACATTTTCTGCCATGTTTCCCACATCACAAAGGAGATCCCACTTGAAAAGCACAGTAACTGGAGCTGGACTGTCCTTTGGGATGGACTGAGGGTGTGAATGATGCTAGGTAAATGGAAGCTCTTTCTTTATTTTGGTTGATATATCAGTGATGATGACTTTGCAACACTGATCATGTCGTAAATGCATGAAATAGTAAACTGGAGCTGCATTTTGCCACTTGGCCCATCAAGTCCATCATTCAATAGGATTATACTGAAATTTCTTCATTCATTCAAATTTTCTACCCTGTAGCCATGCTTCTTGATTCCCACTGTTTTAAAAATCTATAAATCTCAGCCCAGAAATGAAACTTCAATTGAACATTTATGGCCTTCTGAGCTGAAGAATTTCAGATCACCACACTGGGTGAAAAAATTTTTCTCTTCTCAGTTTTAAATGAGTGGCTGCTGAGTCTACATCTGTGGGTGAAATTTCTGGGTGGGAATCTTGATCTTTGGCTGGACAACAACTAAAGATCATTTCCTCTCTGTTGAGAAAGACCACTTAGTATTAAGTAACCATCAGACACTTAAATGGCCAATGGTACATCATTTTTGGGGTTTGAGGACATTGAGGCATTGCCCACCAATCAGAGAATGACACCTTTCCGTTGTCAATGTGGCCATTTGGAGTAGAGAGCATGGTGAATGAACTCAATGCAGTCAAGATCAATGTGGGATACAGAAGCAAAGGTGAACCAGGGATAACCGATCCCTCAACAATGCTAGTCTCTCAAACAGACACTTTGAATAAGGAAGCCCCTCAGAACTGGATTCTAACTGTTGTGGAATGAGGCCCTGAAGTAAGCATTAGTTGACCCTTTAAGGGCCTTAAATGAACGGGAGAGGAAAACAGTTGGGCCTGAAACCTCATACTCCCTCACCTAAATAAATGTTGGAGCCCTTCCATCCTGCTTCCCAGTGGCTCTTAAAACATGAACAATGATCACCCTCCCACCGATCCTCGATTCTCTAATGAGGAGAAGCAGATGGTCATCAATTATCTGTTTAAGCTTTCAGAAGTTTCACATGTTTCAATCAGGTCACTTCCGGTGACAGAAAATATAAGCCCAGTTTATTTTATCTGTCCGAAGCAGACAGCCCTCTCTTCCGGGAAATGAATTAGTGAAGTTTTCTCAAAACCTCTCTAAACGAAGTATATGCTTCCTTATTTGAGGAGGCTTAACTGTAATTCCAATACTTTTTGCATCCTGCATCAATTGCTGTATCTGAATGTTAATATATTTTATGATTATGATTGATACTAGGACTCTTAAATCATCCTATTGCGAGCATATACGAGTCCTTAACTTTATAAAAACTTCTCATTTCTTCCCAGCAAAGTCGATAATTTCACACTTCTGAACATTATATTCCATCTGTCACTTTCTTGCCCAAATCACTGAACCAATCTGTACATACTTCTGTACTTTCAAAGCACCCTTGCAGCTTATTTGTTCGCCCAGCTTTGATCGCTAACAAACTTGGGTATATTACCTGTCAACCTCCATCTAAGCCAATGGGGTAGATTGTAATTAACAAAGACACAAGCACTGACTTGTTGCAATGATCATCCAGAAGATGCCCTGTTAATTCCAGCTCAATTTGTTCCAGCTAACCAATATTAAACATCACCCCATTCCATTATCACTAATCGTATGTAACAACCTCTTACATAGCTCCTTTGTTGAATATGTCCTGAAAATCCAAATTTACTACGACAGTTGGTTCGCCTTCAAATATTTCACAAATAAATTTATTAAACACAACTTTTCTTACATAAAACTTTTTCAGGGAATGATCCAATGAACACCAGGTGTACATACACTTCATCCATCAACTTTAGCATCAGATATTTGTCAACCCCTCATGATCAAAATGGCACCTCTTCAATCTGTATACGGACACTCAGAAAGCACAAACTTGAATTACAGGATGCAATGACAACAAGCATGGAAAAGCTGCTGCAAGGACAATTTGGGCACACCCAGCTCATGGAATGGACCAGACTGCAGCTCAGGCTATTCGCTTGCTCTCTTTCTCCTTGTTCACTTTGTGCTTGCCTGCTTGGTCACAGCATCCATGCCCTGCAATGTCTGACACTGCCATGCTGTATCATGTTTGTTGGTGCATTGGTACTTTGCTGCTTCAGGCAGAACTGAAAGGCTGTCAGTACTGTAGTTTCAGTGTGCTATTTTGTGCAGGCACATAAACAGGCGGCTTGTCATACTTGTTAGTCACATCCATCAGGGAAGGTGGACAAGTTACTGTATGGCATACCGAGTCACTAACCTAACACCTATAGCATATGCCAACTGCTTTATTGGTAAACAGATTGCATGTTTGTTCCACCAAATAGCCATGTCAGAAAGTCTTCAGGGCCAGTCTTCAGTTCTGTCAAGTTGGGGAAGGGCATCGTCAGTTAGGAGGTTCTGGTTCCATCAGTCATGAGCATAGCCCACACACAATCTAGCTACACGATTATGAACAGATGTTCTCTTCAACTGGCCATGGTCATAGAATATATCTAACTACATCCTGAAAGTGGTAATGATTGGTGCTGCAGGCTCATTGCAAGCAGAAAGGGGAGCCCTGGGATTGTTCGTGGTGAGGGACCTGGTCTGTCTTGTCTAGGGAGCTGTCTGAAGTTGGTGTCAGGTTTGGTGTATCATTGAGGAAATTCAAAAGAGAGCTGTAAGATCATCAGAGTGGGCAGATCATTGTCAAAATGCAATAGCGCAGGCAAGGCTTGGTGGAGTAGGGTGAAGCAGAGACATGTGTTGAAGTAGCGACAAAAGATGTCAATAGTGGGAGAATCTTAAGGTATTTCGAGCATTCAGAAAGGCCTTCAAAGGCATGGTAGGTTATGGGAGCAGTATTATAGCGGGTGATCACAACTATGGCCTTCACAGTAAAGGACCAAGGTAGATATCACTAAGCTTGTCACATTTGGGCTCAGGAGCAAGGAGGGCAGCTAGAGGTAATTTTAATGCTGTGGGTCTCCACATAGGGATTATTGGAGGAAGGTATGTGCAGAAAGGGACTGTTATGGTCACATGAGGTAAAAACAGGTTCGAGGTTGGAAGGGAGAGGTAGATGGTGACCAGCAGAGCCTCATGTTGGCAGCATCTCCTGTGACCAGTGTTCCCTACCATGACTTGCCATTTCCTAGTTATAAAGTACAACTGGAAAGTAGCTGCAAAAACGTCCAGGGTTGGCAGAGCCAGTGCCAGTTTGATGGCAGAAAGCTGAGATCCATGTCAACTGGAGACTAGGGCATTGAATAGACAAATACATGAAGCACGAAACTGTAAACTCCAATTTTAATAAATATTGAATAATTCTTGACCCACTCCAATACATGCAGAGTAACACCAATTTGAATTTTGGGTTCGGATGCAGGTCAAAGATAATTTGCACCATGATGTTAGTGCTTGCAAATTGATCTTTGGAATTTCAATAATGCTGCAGCTGGCATTCATGACTTAAAAAGAGGCTAAGCCTGGCCAAAAGTGTCCCACCATTTGTGAACATTTCGAGGAAACTGTGGAATGAGGGGAAAATCACTTCAACACATTGCATGTAATTATGACAATGGACTCAAATGAATGCAAAGGAAAGCTGAATGATCATTGAGGAACTGAGATGGGACGGGAGTTCTGAGCACAGCAGTTACTCCTTTTTGATGCAATGTGCTGGTCACTGAGCCAGCATGACAACTTCTCTCACTTGGCGCACATACTGCAAGCAGGGATGTGGTGGAGCAGTGTTGTCCAGACAGAATGTACCACATCATCCTGACAATGTTGCACTTTGCATAATTGCAGCAGACAAAAAAGTGATACAGACTGTAAGACAATAAGATATTGGAGCAGAATTAGGCCACTTGGCCCATCATTTACGGCAAAAGTTTTTCAATCACATTCTCCTGCCTTCTGACCATAACTTTGGATCTCCCTACAAATCAATAACCGATCCACCTCAACACACTGTGGAGCTGGAGAACACAGCAGGTTAAGCAGCATCAGAGAGTAGGAAAGTCAACGTTTTGGGTTGGGGCCCTTCTTCGCAACTGCAGGGTGGGGTCGTGTGGAAGGGGGCCGGGAAATAAATAGAGGGGGGAGGAGTGGGACTGGGGGAAGGTAGGTGGGATGGCGATAGGTGGAAGCTGACAGAGATGGGCCAGTGGGAAGAGTGGAGAGGATGGATGAGGAAGAAAATAGACATGTTGCGTCAGGTCAAGGAGGCAGGGATGAGAGGGAGGGTTGGATGAGGGATGAAACCTGGGCTGGGGAGATTTTATATCTGGTGAACTCTTATGTTCGGGCCATCAGTCTGTAGAGTCCTGAGGCAGAATATGAGATGTTGCTCCTCCAGTTTGTGGGTAGTGTCATTGCAATACTGGAGGAGGCCCAGGATGGACATGTCACCCAGGGAGTGGAGGGGGAGTTAAAATGGTTGGCCACCAGAAGGTGTTGTCGATTATTGTGCACAGAGCACAGATGCTCCACAAAACGATCCCTGAACATGCGCTTGGTCTCAATGATGTAGAGGAAGCCACATCGGAAGCAACAGATACAGAAGATCAGGTTGGAGAATGTAGAGGTGAACCCCTGTTCGTTATGGAAAGTTTGTTTTGGACCTTGGATGAAGTTGAGAGGGGAAGTGTGGGGGCAGGAGTCGCACCTCCTGCAATTGAACGGAAAGGTGCTAGGGACGGCAGGGTTAGTGGGGAGTGTGGAGCGGATGAGGGAGCCGTAGACCGTTCCACTCCAGGGCATCCCAGATGTCGTTCTATTTCAAGGACTGCAATTTCCCCACCCCAGTGATCAAAAATGCCCTCAACCACATCTCTTGCATTTCCGTTAAAACTTCTTCCCCTAACAAAAATAAAGACAGAGTCCCCCGGACCTCATATACCACCCACTAACCTCCACATCCAGCACATCATTTTCTGCCATTTCTGCCACCTACAACACTCTGTGACTCCCTCGTCTGCTCTACATTTCCCAATAACCGGACCACACCTGGTACCTTTCCCAGCAATCTCCCACAGGAAATGCTACACCTGACCCTGCACCTCCCCTCTCACTTCCATCCAAGGCCCAAAACAAACATCCCATATCTGACATTTTCTTTCCTACTTGTACATCCACCTCATATTCCACCTCAGGAGCCGAAAGCACGATGGCCTGAACATTGAGTTCACCAGTTTTAAAATCTCCCAATTGCTGAACCCCAACTCATTGCATGTCCAACCCTCCCTCTCATCCCTGATGCCTTGGCCTGACACAACCTATCCGTCCCACCTTTCCCACAAATCAATCCCCACTACCCCTACCTGCATCCACCTATCACCGCCCTACCTACCTTACCCCAGCCCCATGCCTCCTCGCTCTCAACTCCTTGACTTGACCGAATCTGTCAATCTTCTCTCCCACCAATCTGCTCTACCCTTCTCACTGACCAATCCCCTCCACTCCCTACTTGCATCCACCTATCACTATCTCACCTCCTTCCACCAGCCCCAAGCTTCCTCCCTCTACTTATTTCCCAGTCCCTTTCCTTCCCCAGTTCTGATGAAGGGTCCCAAACCAAAACATCAGGTTTCCTGCTCCTCTGCTGCAGCCTGACCTGCTGTGTTCCTCCAGCTGCCCACTGTCATGACTCTGACATCAGCAACAGCAGTTCTTGGTATCTTCGAATAACCTATCTACCTCTGTCTTAAAAATAGTCAATAACTTGAGTAACTCCCCAGCCTTCTGTGGCAATGCGTTTCACGGATTCACCACCCTCAGGCTGAAGAAATTCCTCCTCACCTTAGTTCAAAAGGATAGTTCCTTCATTCTGAGGCTGTGCCTTCCGATCCCAGTCACTGCTACTCCTGGGAACATTTTCTCTGCATCCACTCTATCCAGGCCTCACGATATCCATAGGTTTCAACGAAATCCCCCTCCCCCCCTCATCCTTCTAAACTCCATCAAGCACAGACCCAGAGACTTCACCCACTCCTCATACAATAAGTCCTCTATTTCTGGGATTATTCTTGTGAACCCCCTCTGGACCTCCTCAAAGGCTGGAATATCCTTCCTTAGATACTTAGCCCAAAACTGCTAGCAATATTCCAAAAGCAGTCAGACCAGAGCCTTTTGAAAAAAAGACAATCTTGCAGAACAGAAAACTACTTATGCAAACAATTTGCAGACTTCCTGTACTTTGTGGAAACCAACATCATTAGGAAATTACACTGCAAATGAGAAGCCATCCGACATCACATTAAGGCTACATGGTGGCTCAGTGGTTAGCACTGCTGCCTCACAGCGCCACAGACCCGGGTTAGGTTCCAGTCTCGGGCGACTGTCTGTGTGGAGTTTGCACATTCTCCACGTGTCTATGTGGGTTTCCTGCAGGTGCTCCAGTTTCCTCCCACAGTCCAAAGACATGCAGGTTAGGTGGATTGGCTATGCTGAATTGCCCATAGTTTTCAGGGATATGTAGATGGGACGGGTCTGGGTGGGATGTCTGAAGTCTGCTGTGGACTTGTTGGGCCAAAGGACCTGTTTCCACACTGTAGGAATTCTATGAAGTCTATGATTCTATAACTTTAAATCAGGAAAATAGAACAATTAGCAAAGATCAGACAGCATGGTCAGTGCGAAAATGGAGGTGGCCACTTATGATGACATTATCTGTTAAGGAAGGGAGGGTGGAGTGGTAGTGGAGTGTGATGCTGAAATAAAACTAGTAGATGTGAATAAATCCGACAACATCCTTTGAGTGGGTGAAGTCAATGGATACTTCTGAGTATAATATCTCCTACTGCATGTTACATCATCACAACATGGGTATTTGTTCACAGAAAACCAGAAATTGCTGGAGAAACTCAGCAGATTACTGGTCTCAAAATGTTAACTCTGCTTTTTCTCCACAGATGCTCCCAGACTTGTTGAGTTTCTCTGGCAATTTCTGTTTTTTTCTTCAGATTTCCAGCATCCATAGATCTTTGTTTGTATTACCAATCTTCGTCATTGCTAATGCACCAGCCAGTCAATGACTCACCCAGCATCAGTCCTTGGAATTCAGGTCTTACATGGCATACAGCTAGTTCACCTCTTTCCTATTTCCATACACCATACCAATGCTCTCAAATTCACACCTTGCTGCCTCCATCAACCTCCAGATTTTCATCGAAGGACCATCATCCAAAAACAGCGCTATATGATCAATGATATTCTGCTTAAAATATATCAATGTGAAAGGGAGGACAGCAATCAAACAAGGATTCAAGTGCAAAGCTCATTAAGCTATCATAAATGGATATAAAAAAGCAGGAATGCAAAAAGAATGTTAGATGCTGTTAATTAAATCAACTAGCATTAACGTATTGATTGAATGGTTGCATGAGTAAATAATAAGAGATGTCCTGCCACTGGAGTCAGGAGATATCCACCTGTAATATTTCACTTTGTGAATGAAGTCTGTTCCTTGCAATGCTTGGCCCTGGTTTCCTCCTTCAAGATTGGTTACTAGGAGTGTAACAGCCTTCGTATGTCAAGAGATAGCAGACACCGATAGAAGACTTGCTTCAGCTGAATCCGAACTCTGAACAAAATCTGAATATTATGAACAGTACTGGATGCAAAAGGTTCTGTTCAATACAATGACCTCAGAAAGTGCAGAGTATCTGGTATCTGTACTTCAAAGGGTTAACATTCTGAGGAATGATTAAATAAGTCTACCTTTGTATTTGCCGGAACCTGGAAGGTTAAGGTTTGATTTGTTTGAAATTTTCAAGATATTAAGGGAAAGTACAGGGAGAAGAAAGAGAAACTATTTCTGCTGAATGGGAAGCTTACATCAAAGAAGGCATTTTCTAACTTAAAGATATGTCTTTCAGGAGTGTAGTTCAAAAGTATGTCTTGATGCAAAAGCAATTGGTTAATTGTTGATTGCAACTTAATTGAAAATAAGGTATTGGCACTGAGGTCTGACTGGACCACAGGGCTGATCTCTTCCATTAGGGAGAGACAGACAACTGGTAGTGATTTAACCCAAGGGTCACTATGCCTCAGGCAAGAGGAGAGCTTGAGGAAGAGGGTCCTTCATTGTAATCTGAACCAGTGTGGAAATTGAGCCTTTGCTATTAGCATCTTATTGCATTGCCAACCAGATGTCCCACCAACTGAGCCCTGTAACTGAATTTAAGACTGAGCTACAGTGTGCAATTCAGGTCTCCTGCTCTGGGAAGGATGTTGCAAAACTTGAATCGGTTCCAAAAAAATTTAGAAGAATGTTATTAGGGTTGGCGGGTTTGAGCATTTAGGAGAGGCTGAATAGGCTGGGGGCAATTTTCCCTGGAGCGTCTGACGCTGAGAAGTGACCCTATAGATGTTAATAAAATCATGAGGGGATGGATGAGGTAAATAAACATGGTGTTTTCCCCTGGGTAGGGGCACCAAAACTAGAGGGTATAGCTTTAAGGTGAGAGGGGAAAGATTTAAACTGAACCGAAGGGACAACTTTTTCGCACAGAGAGTGGTGCATGCAGAGAATCACCTGTCAGAGGAAGAGGTGGAGGCTGGTACAATTACAACTTTAACAATTTAAAAGGCATCTGGCTGAATATATGAATAGGAAGAGTTTAGAGGGATATGGGCCAAATGCTGTCAGATGGGACTAGATTTATTTAGGATATTTGTTCAGCGTAGGGAAGTTGGGCGAAAGGGTCTGTTTCTGGGTTGTACATCTCTCTGGCTCCCTGACTCTCGTATAGATTTCTGTGAGCAAAAGGTTTTCAGAGGTATGATTAATAGGTGAGTGTAAATTAAGTCACAGATCAGTAACAATATCATTGAATTGCAGAATGGGCCCAAGAGGCCAGAAGTCCTATTCCTGTTCCAATTTTCCTAATTGCAATTAATGTAGCACATGACCTGCACTGCCATTGCGATTTGTCCTCGTTTTAAATATTTAATTAAATATTTAACATATTAAACTTTTATCAAACGAATTCCCTTGGTTTGATTTAAATTTATTGCGTTAACAAAGGGAGATTTTCCTCTCTACCAAATTCTTATCATTTACAAATTCTTAACCATCCACTCTATTTATGATGCACTCCAACTACATTGTGATCTGTGCCTCAGCAGACAACTTAAAATTCTGTCCACCTTAATCTTATTGCATTTGCAATTGCTCAGTCAGCTTCCAGCTCGCAGTAATTACGCCTTACTCAGGCAATTACCTACAGATGATTCACCGCTAACTGCTTAATATTGTCTTCTATTTTTTAAATTCCAAGGTATATTGTAACTGTTATGATTAATTTCAGTTAGATCTACTCAGCAATTTACCAGAGAGGCTAACTCTTTCAAAATTTTCAGTTTTCCATGTTGCATTTGTGGTGAAGCTCACACTTTGCAGACACATTCTCCATGAAGCATCACGATCCAGTCTCAGCCGAGGAAATAATTTACATTTGTGCCAGAAGCAAACTAGTAACAAAGGGTTGATTACCTGTCGCAAGACTTACTGCATTTTTGAGTGCAAACACACTCTTGCAAATACAGTGTCACCTCTGTCCAATGGCTCAGCAATGCTGGTATTTCTGAGGGACAGTAAATATGCTGCACAAGTAGTCATCTGTAAACAGCATTACCCATCAGCGACCAGAGACTTGAACTGGACTTCATATGAGTGGTGCTTGGCGTGGCAAATGCTTGGAACTATTCATGTCATACTTCATGGTCAGATTTTTGTTCATGCTGGGCTTCAGATTTGCACATCTAAATGCCAATCGGATTTCCAGACTGTATCAGGTCATTAAATCTCCTCCAGCAGTGGATCAAAATTCTTGCTCTGAGCTGCTCACTAAGAAGCTGACACTTTCAACCATGTTAACAAAGTGTGGAGCTGGATGAACACAGCAGGCCAAGCAGCATCTCAGGAGCACAAAAGCTGACGTTTCAGGCCTAGCCCCTTCATCAGACCCTCTGATGAAGGGTTTAGGCCCGAAACGTCAGCTTTTGTGCTCCTGAGATGTTGCTTGGCCTGCTGTGTTCATCCAGCTCCACACTTTGTTATGTTGGATTCTCCAGCATCTGCAGTTCCCATTATCACTTTCAACCATGTATTTTTCAACAGGCTAAACCTTGTATCTGCTGGAGACGCATCTTCCTTTTCTCCCCTGACTGCCTATATAAGCCCTGACAAGGAGATCGCCACAAATGGTGGAGCAAACCTCATACCTCCTCAGCTTCCATTGATATAACACTCCCTCCTGTGTGGCCTGTATCCACAGCCTAAGTGAATATTGATCAAAGTGAGTTGCCAGCACTACAGGATACCGACTACCGCTCATCGGCCTGCTCCCCATTTGCTGATTAATTGGTTCTTCATCATAAAATCATCATGAATATCTCACCACGCACCATGCTGATCTCTTCACACAGAGAGTGGTGGCGTGTGGAATGCGCTGCTGGCAGTGGTAGTGAAGTCAGATACTTTAGAGACATTTTTAAGCGACTCTTGGATAGGCACATGGAGGATAGTAAAATGTAGGGTATGCCTGATAGTTTGATCTTAGTAGGATAATAGGTCAGCGCAACAGCGTGGGCCAAAGGCTGTTCTGTACTGTTCTATGTTCTACAATCCGGATATGGCCTCAATGTCAGATCATCTGTCAGATCAATACTTCACAATCAATCACGTAATTTGAGATTAAACTTAACTGTCTTTGGTTTTAAGTTTCAAAAAGAAAGTTACCTATTCAGATTTTTGTACTGATTAAAGTGATGTGTGCAATGTTTACAAACTCAGTTTGCATATGAACATTTCAGAATTGCCAACAGAAAAAAATACAAAGCATTACATTTGTTTGTGTTTTATGTGTATTGTAAAGTCTGGTTGGTTCGCTGAGCTCACTCGATGGCTTGCATGTGGTTCAGTATTTGGAAAGATATCACCATTTCTTCAGTGTCACTGAGTCAAAATCCTGAAACTCCCTACTTGACAGTACTCCGTCTCTAACAAATGGACTGCAACAGGTGAAGAAGGCAGCTGACCACTACTTTTACAAGGCAACTGGCAATGGGCATTAATTCTGGTCCAGCCAGCAATGCTCACATCCCATGAGTGAATCAAATAAAAAGTGCAAACAGCTTGGGTTCAATTTCCCCTTCCAGTTGACTTAGATTTAGGATCTGTCTCCTTGTCTTTAAGTGGAAGGCAGTAGCAAAGTATCATCTGACCAAAAAAAGACGACAGATCAGGGTGAAGAATCACCAGATAATGAGCATATTGTCAGCAGTCACACCACACCTACTAGACTGATGAATTTCTACAAGAATTTACAATTTTCCCAATTCCTTTATGGCAAATTTTGCTCTTATTTCAGTGTTCTGCTTTATGGATTGATATTTTCAAGTGCCCATTACGAATGAAAACAGATAACTAAAGTTTGAATTTTAAAAATCCTTTAGCTCAAAACAAGTTGTGAATTTTATCAATATTGCACTGTATTATCATTATTAAGGCGTCCGATGTTGTTTTGAAAGATTCACTGATTGTTAGGATGAAATTGTAAGAGCAGGTGAGACCATTGGCAAAGATGACAATGATTATCAGTACTTGCCTGGCTCATACATGCTCCAAGAGAAGGATTCCCATTTCACTGACAACTACAAATGTACAACAGGTGTGCCTTTGAAATGTTAGTGTTGTAATTATTGATAGTCATTTGATAATACAGACAGGAGTTTTGCTGAAGAAAGACATACAATCAAAACTTTTGGTCCCGTATTCATCAGAGCAATTTTCAAGAATACCAATTTCAGGGGAAAAACCAGTATTTTTAATGTGTAGAGGAGAATGCTGATTGGTTGGCAAGTGAACTCTCATTGGTAGAGATGTTGCCATGGAGAATGATGATTGACAGTTAAATCAGGTAAGTTCACTCAATTTTATCAATGCATTACCATGAGAAATGAAATACTGAATGGCATTCACCTATTATGTTGCGCTAAAACAGATGCAGTGTGTTTGTATGCATGTTGCTTCCATCTGCAAATTAGTCATGAAATAGTCAAATTACCTCAATTTCTTTCATTTCCTAATTGAGGAATTAGCCAAGAATTCTTTACCACAAACCTACCCTTACTGGTGAACATATACTTCAGGATTTCTGAAGTTCCATGAATTAAAATTGGCCTTATTGACAGCCTTTTCTATAGGTCCGAAGCCCTATTACCTTGGTTTCAGTAAAAAAATAAGCTAGTTGTCCTATGCTGCAACTGGGCAACAATGGTATGCATTACAAACATGATGCTGTTAACAAATGAAGTAATGTTTTGCCCATCACATAAATAAATGAGGTGGCATATGAATATCAGTCTGGGCATGTGATTCTCCAGAGCAATGTTACACTTGCCAAACAATCAGAACCCTTCCTTGCTGTTTGTACCAGTGAGAGGAGCAGAATCATCACAGGAAAACTGTAACATGCAATTTGCAAATGCTAAATATGTACGACCCTATTTTTGGTAGGTATTGTTTTTTTTTGATGTTACAGAATCACTACAATGCACACCAACTTCACACAGGTTGTAGGTTTAGTGGCAAAAGATGTTTTCATACTGAAGTTGAATCATATTGACTCAAATGACAGAAAATTGTTGTACCTTTCCACCTCTGAATCTTCACCATGAAAATGATTTTGCATATTGTACTCATTCCCCAATCCAATAATAATGTTCTGATTACCGCTTTCTTTCTTCACTGAGTAGATTCTTGAAAATGATCGGCTTTCTTAGAAAAATCATATGAGTTATAAATCATAATCTAAATTCTTCAATGAGCCAGCTGAATCAGAGCAAAGAGCAGCAAACCCATTCATGACTTAAAATGTTAATCTTGAACCTATTCCACCTGTTAGGTTATCACAGCCTTCTTCTAGTGCAGTGGTAGTGCCCCACGTCTGAATGAGGAGACCTAGGTTTGCATCCCATCTGTTCCAGATGCTTGTCATAATGTATTAGAACAGGTTAATTAATAGAACCATTACTACTAAGATAACAAGGATAATGAGAGACTCATGGCAGTAAGGGAGAGTGTGCAATTGACAACAGTGCTCCGAGGCTGGAGAGGAGAATGCTGCCCAACATTTTTTACTTGTTCAGTGCAGACTGACACCAAATGAAAAAAAACATACATCAGGCCACAGGAAATTATGGGACCTAACTCAGATGCAAAGTCTTCCAAGTCCAAATAGCTTGTCAACAAAATGTCAAGGACCTCATATGGATAATGAACATGGGGAAAATACCAAATTTAGAGCTACAGCCTATAAAAGGCTCTAAATGCAGCAAGAGTGTAAAAGGATGAAAAGAAAATTAGCAAGAAATCAAAGTAAATTGATATCATATCATTTCAGCTTTGTGCTAATGTAAAGTAGATTGAAATATGTCATCACCTAATCAGGATTTAATGCAAAATGGGTCTGTAATCATATTTCAAGAGGAGAGTGTAAAAGATTAGATTGCTTGTCAGAATAATAAGGGACATGCTGTTTTAAAGGAATCCAGCTCTCCCTCAAGATGGCAATATTCTTGGGAGTGGATAGAAAACAGCATTATATCAAGGGAATATTGTGTAATATTCTCACATAAAAAGCTATGCATTTTTGAAAAATAAAAATAGGCTGGAAAGTCTGCATTTATCTGTGCTGGTGTTAACTGCCAATTAATTTCTGTCAATCAAGAGCAGCTGCAAAGTGCAGTTTGGAACAGATTTTACTTCTTAATTTCTACTTCAACTTTAATATTCTGGAGTTTCTTGCCAAGAAGTACGGCGTGTTGACAATTCATCTCAGCTTATTCTATGTGAATTTCCATGGTAGCTGATAGAAACTTGCAAGTTTTTTTTTGGTTACCTTTGCATTTCAAGCAGCAATGTACATAACACAGTCATCACTGTTAGGGCATGAGCAAAATTTGTGTTTAGAGTTTTGATTAAAATTGACAAGAGCAAGTAAAGTTAAAAGTTATACCTGAGAGAGTGCCCTCAAACCAAACTGCATTGCCCTACTGAAGAATAATGGTAAGAGACATGATTTGTTGCAGGTCAGTATTGTGATGTAACAATGAATATCAGTGGTAACACTGAAGAGCATGAACACAACTGATTAGATTCTCATAGCATCAACAATGATCAATCTTGGTCAATCCACATTGACACCATAGTCAAGACAGCACGCTAAAGCTTCTTCTTCCTCAGAAGGCAAAAGAAATTTTGATGTCTACAAGGACTCTTACCAATTTTACAGATGCACCATAGAAACTGTCTTATCTGAATAAACCAGATCTTGCTTTGGCAACTGCTCTGCCCAAGAACAAAAGAAATTACGGAAGGTTGTGAACACACAGCAGTCTAGCACGCAAACCGGCCTTCCTTCCATTGACTCAATCCACAATTTCTGCTGCCTTGGGACAGCAGCCAACATAATCAAAGATCCTTCCCATGCAGTATATTGTCCTCCAACCTCTTTCATCAGGCAGAAGATACAAAGGTTTGAAAACACATACCAACAGATTTAAGAACAGCTTCTTTCCTACTGTTATGAGACATCTGAACAGACCTCTGGTATTGTCAAGATGACCTTTCTCTGCACTTTCTCTTCAGCCATAACACTGCATTCTGCATCCTGTTCTATTACGCTGCTAAAATTATCTAATGTATGAGATGTCTGTTTAGCGTCCAGTGTCTCGGTACATGTGACAATAATAAATCACATCAATTCCTGTTCTTTTTCTGGGCTGCCAGACTTGCAAACCAAGGAAGGAATGAAATTAAGATAAACTTACTAGAGCAAGTTCATAAACACTGATCTCTTAAAATTAAATCCAAAACAAAGCCTGCATGAAAATGACTTCAGAGTCTTTGAAACAAGTCAGGACCAGTAATACAGCCTATTTTTACTTCACTTCTGAGGAAGTCAAATCAGATTCATCAAATTAACTCCAATTCTCTCTGACCTCAAGTGTTTTCAACCATGAAACACATTGTGTCAGAAGGAGGCAGAGGCAACATCACATTTTTAAGACATAGATAGATATTTGATTTAGGTGGATAGGTCATTATCAGGCGGGCGAACAAGGGTTGTTTGGTGGAGTTGAGAATGTGAAATTCCAAAACTCCAACAGATTAGCTGTGATCCGATTGAATGATACAGAAGTTGAAGGAGCAAAATAGTCCACTTATGTATCTGTTTTGTATTTTTGTATGCTCACAAGCTATTGGTCTAAAATGGCCTCCACGTACAGAGTTGGAAAGCAACATCTACCTAAACTTCACATGCTTGAACACTATGAGCAATTTAGCATGGCCAATCCACCCTGCATATCTTTGGACTTTGAGAGGAACCTAAAGCGCTGGGGGAAACCTGTTCCGATTGGAGGAGGGTGTGCAAACTCCAGACAGACAGTTGCCTGAGGATGGAATTGAACCTGGGTCCCCGATGATGAGGCAGCAGTGCTAGTCACTGCGCTGCCCCTCTGAGATATGCATAATAATGAATGCAGAGCTCCCAAGGACAGTCACTTTATTTGTCCCCTTATTACTCTCATAGCATTATTTCAGTCCTTGGCCAACTGCACTGTTCCAATGGGACAGAATGGAAGCTTCAGGAATGGCACCTCATCTTTCAACTTGGTACTTTTCTGCCTTCTGGACAAACATTGTGTGCATCAACTTCAGGTCATCAACTGTCTCCATTCTCTCTTGATTTATCTGCTGAGTTTGAATTCTTTCTTTCAGGTAGCACCACCCTAGACTTTGTCAGCTGTTTAGTTTCTTTGTTTCTTTTTCCTGCACGTCACACAACCTCTGCTGTCTTCGACCATTTCACTGTTTTTCATTTTATCCTTGTAAACTCACACCAAGCCTATTATATTTCTAACTTTTTCCACTTCTAATGAAAGATGACAGGCTGAAAACATTAAATCTGTTTCTCTCTCTCAGCACATGCTGCCTGAGCTACTGAGTTTTTGTTGGCCTTTTCGAATATACAGCTACCATTTACATAAGGGTGGGAAACAACCATCTTTTAATGTTCAATTGATTTTCTGTCGACTTCTGTCTGTAACTGCTTTTATTATAACCAGGCTAATCTCGAATTTCAATTCCAACATATGATCTGCATACTAACATTTGTGGAGAACACATCAGCATACAGAACAAATGGTCTGAATATTCATCATCCAGCATGTTTCTAAAACTGGTGTCACATTCTCTTTTGAATATTACTAACTAATTTAAAGCAGCTGAGTAGAAATCACAATTGTCCCAACATCACCAGAAAATAACATGGGTCACATTTTATTAATTTGCAAGCTATATCGACAAGACCTAAGTATAGAATTAGAACATTTGGTCCATCAAATCAGCTCTGCCATTCAATGAAGTAATCCTTTCCTGTCTTCTAACACTTGATTTTCTTACTGATTAAAAACCTGTCTACCTCAGCCTTGAATATATTTAATGATGCCAGCCCAATAGAATGCTGTAGTGAAGAATTCCACAGATTTATTACGCTCAGAACAATTTCCTCTTCACCTCCTTCTTAAATGGGCTACTCCAAATTCTGAGATTATGTCCTCTGGTCAAGCCTCTTCCACAATGGGAAACAATTTCTCCAAAGCAACTTGTTCAGCCTATAAGTCGGAATCAATAAAGTTTCTTGTCGTTCTTCTAAACTCCAAATACAAGCCGAACGTCCTCACCCTCACCTCAGAAGAAAACCCTTCCCTATACAGTACCAACCTCATCATCCTTCTCAAGACAATCCCAATACCATTATGTATTTCCCTAAATAAGGGGATGAAAACTGTTCACAATATTGATGTGTGGCCTGACTAGTGCTTATATAGTTTCATCAAGACACCTCTTGTTATACTCCATACTCTCTGAAATTAAAAAAGTCTTTTAATCTTAAAATCCAAAATAAAATTGGGCACATCAACAATGTTTGTTGGATCCTAACAGTATAAAAAATGATGCACTTATCTGTTAAGACCCAGGCGTCATTGAAGGGATTTGAAGCCTTTTCAGGCTGATTACAGTTCAAAATCCAAACCTATTCTACAGTTATCGTGGATGGACTATTCACTTTTCTAGTCTTCATGACATTGGTGTTTCAACTGTCATTTAAGATTATAAATTAAAAAGTAGACGCAAAGAATTTTTAAAAAGGAGGAAGTTTGTCAATTATTCACAGAAAGTATAAACCTAAAGCCAAACAAAATAATGAACCTGAGTCTAAAATCAAATTATTAGTTTTGTTAAGATTGGCTTTCAGTAACAAATTTAGTTCCTGTAACAATTGATATTTTTACTATCATAAGTCTTTGTTTTCTGACAATACAACCAAATCCAAATTTCCAAAGATAAAAATAAAAATGGAAAGATGATAAAACTGCAAATTTGTCAAATTGTGCAATTGTACATCAATGTATAACACAAGCCGAAATATAAAGCAACAAAGTCTGTAAAAAGGTGAAATTATAACCAATTTGTCTCCAATATTTGAAAGATAAATTAAAATTCAATATCATTTAGCACACAAATTAATGACAAGGTATGAAAGATATTCTGATGATGACATGGTAAGATGCTTCTCCCCATTCAATGGTTGCACATCAGTGAATCAATAGAGGCTGACATTTAAACATGTCTCCACAAATGTGATTAGATTTATCAGTTTTCAGCTAGCTACTGAAGGCATTTCAGCAAACAGAGAAATTGATGGTCATTCAGCACAACATAGCCTGTCAACTGGAAGAAGAGCATTTGCGTAACATCTAAAGACTGCTCATAATATTTAATACATTTTCAAGATAATGTTTTGTTATTTCGTTACATTCAGCATGGTAAACAAATATGAAATAATGTAAATAATGTGCAAATAAGACCACAGGAAGAAGTAGGAACAAGACTAGGCTGTTTAGCCCCTTGAGCTTGCTTTGCCTAACCTAACATTCATCACGTCCACTTGCCTGTGTTTTCCTTATAACCCTTGATCTCCTAATTGATGATGAATCTATCTCAGCATAAAATATACACAACAACTCTGCCTACATTGCTGTCTGTGACAAAACTCACAATCTTTTTGAGAGAAGAAATTACTCCTCAATCTTAAATTGGTGCCCCTTAATTCGAAGGCTATGCTCACTGGTCCTAAACTTTGAATGAGATTGCCTCTCATTCTTTTAACCCTTAGCAAGTCGAGTCTCAAACTGTCGAACCTTTGTTCGTAAGACAATCTCTTCATACCAGGGATCATCCCAATGAACCTTCTCTGAATTGCTTCCATAAAAGAATATCTCTCATCAAATAAGTTGCTAAGACTGATCACAGTTGACCAGCAAATTGTACAGCTGCAGTAAGACTTCCCTACTCTTGTACTCCAATCCCCATGACATAGGCCTACCTGATTAGCTGCTACACGGATGTGCTAGTTTCAGTGTTTTCTACCACTGTGTCCCATTGTGTTGTAGCCTTCTGAAGTTTATCTGCACTTAAATAACACTTTGTTGCTCTCCCTTCCAAAATGAACTTCATAGTTTTCCATTTTATACACTTCTTGACCACTCACTTCACCTATCAATATCTCTCAAAAAAAATTGTTTGCAAACCCTCTGCAACCTGTTTTTCCATTGATTTTTGTGTTATCAGCAAATTTTCCGGTACTTCTTTCTTCCAAGTCATTAATTTGTATGGTAAGCCATCGGGCTCTCATTACATAAGCAAGTTCATAACTATAAAAGAAATAATTAAGCCTAAAGTAAAAATGAAAATAATTTCATGAATTCAATGGAGGCAAGAAACCATGGACCACATTTTCACCATCAGAGTGAATAGTTTGAGTTGGGAAATTTTCCCAGCTTGCTATATACAGCTCAGAGAAAAGAGGTTGGGATGTCAAAACCTATAGTTTGAAGTGGTGTTTGGGGGGAGTGGGGGCATTGTCCCTGGAGGCAAATTGGATAGAGGTGGCACAACCCAGAGCAATGTGGTTGGCCCTAAACTGCTGTCTGAGCAGTCAGGAATGGACAATAAATTCTGGTCTAATTTGTGGCATTTACATCCCATGAGCAAATAAACAAGAAAAAAGGGTGATAATGGGAACTACAGATGCTGGAGAATCCAAGATAATAAAATGTGAGGCTGGATGAACACAGCAGGCTCAGCAGCATCTCAGGATCCTGAGATGCTGCTGGGCTTGCTGTGTTCATCCAGCCTCACATTTTATTATATTAAAAAAAGGGTGGACTGGAATGTACTCAATGGTTTGCAATTTACTGTAAATAACAAAGGAATTGTTCCCTGCAGACTTTGAGTTTGTCACAGCATCTACCTAGTATACCACATCAAGTATTTGTTGACATTCTCCAAAGAGAAAGCTGAATTTATGTTGTCTCAACCTATGTGGGGACATTTTAAACATACAGAACAATTTCACTGACATACAGACCAAAAATTAGCAAATCATAATTGGGAAATATAGAATACATTTACATCACTGAAAAGAAAGCAAAATGAAAGAATGAATATTTAGTTGAGATTGAAGGAAATCATTATCAAAAACAATTCCAAAATTGTAAAGTTTCTGTTTTAAAGTCCGCAATATTGGGCTGAAACTGTCTCAGTGTCAGGGAGGATTTTTATCTGTGAGGCCTCACAAAATTTCTCATGCCATCATTCCCAAACGCACTTCATTAGCTACCTGCTATGTGCTTAAGTTGTCCCTAGACCCCAGTGCTAGCCTGATACTCCCACTTACTGTAGCCTGAACTACCTGCTACTGCTCGGACATCCGAATATCACTGGCTTTGGTGCTATCTTTAAAAGGGCATTATGTACTTGATCATGCACTGTCACCCCAAAGCTGCCCTGTACCGTTTGTGTCCTTTGCCCCAAAATGGCAGAGAAGCATAAATCAGCACCCTACTTTGTGGACAGGGACCTGGAGGTCCTGATGGATGGTCCTGGAGAAACATTTTCCTCCCTGGGATTGGCAGAGGAGGCCATGATCAGACTCTTCCAGCTGGGGTCAGGGTGGCCTCAGGTGTCTGGAGAAATTCCTAACAGAGTGGGAAGTAAGTCAAAAACCCTTTCAACTGCACCATGTGGGGTGCCACTATGTTCCTACCTCAGATAGCCCTCTTGGCCATTGCACATACCTTCCATCAAGACGCATGCTTTCCCTCTCGCTATTGAATGCAACATCTTACCTCAGTGACTCTTACACACTGAATTCCCCCACATCACTAAGCAAGCAGGGCCTGTGCATAATACATGGGGTACATGTGTGTATGTGAGTGTGTGGCTGACACTCATGTACCATGCCCTAGGATGCTGGTGCAGGGTGTCCAAGATGGAGGTCTGAAGAAGCAAGCAGTGAGTTGGAATTACCAGGACACTGCTCTGACTTGCAAGTCGGGAATTCTCAGCATCCTATTTCTATTCAGTGTGTAGTAGAACAGGAGAATGCATATAAATGTGCCAAAATACAATGAGGGAGGTATTAAGGATGATGATCATGAGCAATAATACCAGTTAACAGGCCTCTTAGCACTCACAAGTGAAAATCCTATCTTGACCAGCAGAAGTTAGTTGGAAAATGCAACTTGTTGCTCCCAGCATCAAGAAAGCCTCATTTGACTTCTCCCATGATTGTCTAAAATTTCTCACCATTGTCCATGTTATTCAGGCCCTGGGTTAAATGCACCCATTGAATCTTCCCTAAATGGAATGATACTCTGTGCTTGCAAAAGTATTTTGTTCTGCGCTAGAGTGAGTGCAAAGGAAAAACCATCACTCCACCAATGAAGGACATGAGATGACAGGCAACTAAAATATTGCATTTGTGAAAAACACAATGAGGGGGAGGGCTTGCAGAGTCTCCAAAACTTGGAGAGGTCATTTGACTCAGCTCTTGAATGTAAGAAAGCTATCAGATTTTGGACTAAGAGCCTGAGGAAAAGACTGACACAAGACAGAATGGAAATCATTGTTTTACTCTTCTGTCTCTTATTTTGAAATGTCTCTCATAAAAGCTGACCAGTCGATTTGAAGGCCCACCAGAAGTCATCACGGCTGCAATGTAAGAGATTAAAGCAAGAATTCCATATCAAAATAGAACAGGAGAATCACCCCAGTCTGCAGAGTGACTGCTCGACTTATTAACATCAGTACCAGCAGTTATTGCAAGGTAAGCGACCACACAGCTGGAACCAAACGTTTGGGTAATTCATGCAAAGATTTCTTCCCTCACATTACTTACCGCTTGGCCAAGTTTTAAGATCTGATGCTACGAACTGTTCCAGCATTTTTTCAGAGCTTGTAGCATTGTATGCAGGTTTTTGTTGTTTGTACTTATATATTTTTGATAATGAATTCGATATGTTTGCTTCAGTGAGTTTTCAAATCAAATACTTATCCTCACTAAGGAATTTGGCTGGCCTGTATCTCATGGCATGTTCTGCAGAGCGGAGTATACATTTCTTAAATTAGCAATACCACCTCCCTTTTAAGCTCTTTTTATGCTGTGCTCAATGTGGAACGAAGTGGAGAGAGGTGCCAGTTCACCCCTCCTGAATTGGTCATAATATAAGTTTAACTTCCATACCTTGATATACAAAATCATTTCAGAAATCTCATCAAAATCTTGAAATGCCTATTTCATAGCCATTAACTTATTGGATTAGTTAGTGCCTCATCAAGATCAAATGAAACTGTACTTTGACACAGATGTGCAATGGATTGCTGATGAATTGAGTGCCTGTTCTGATCACGAACAGATAAGAGCGGAAAAATTAACTTTTCAATTATTAAACTGCCAGTTTTTTTCCTGGAAAATGTATTGTACGTGTGATTGAGTATACTAAATCCCACCACAAAGCTCTCATTTTTGATGATATATTCAATCATTTTGAAAGATCTGAAAACTTCAAAGTCAGACATATTTTTACATAAATAGCTGACAGTATAAATAAATTACATCATGAGGGAAATATGGTGGAACTTGATGGCTTACAAGACATTTTGGAAAAATTCACGGTAATAAGAAGTGATCTGATATCTATTCAACATTAAAGCAGAACATCAAAATCGTTCACAATGTAAATGAATTGGCCATGTCACTTCATGAGCGGTTTTATTGGCCTTACTGTGAAACTAGAGTGAGTGAATTATTTGAACGGAATGTTTCTTGGACCTAAGATGTCACAAAATAATTATTTATTCATTTTTGCAACAGCAGAAGTAATAAATCACAAGGAAGACCTTAAATCCAATTTGATAAATACAAATCGCTTAGCAGTCTTCAATATGCATGTTTACATGGTTTGCACATGCATGATGTTGCCTGAGCCAAGAGTATCACACATTATTTCTATGAACTAAAAGATACTATCTGGATGTCAAACTGCTATGTCATCATATTCAGAGCCAGAATGATTTGGTGTGCCAAAACTGTCCTTGCACAAGCATTTTGTTCAATGTATTATTTCAAGAGTGCCTTTAAAATTTTTGTCTAAATTATTGACAACAATGGTGAACTGCACTAACCTGAGCAGGATGCCAAAAGCAACCTATCCCCATTGAGAACATTAATATTGATTAATATTAAGGGTAATTTTAACTTGGTACAAGAATTTACAATGGATGAAATCAAATTGGTCATCTGTCATAGATTTTGGTCTACACCTCTTTTCCATTGAAAGGATATTAAATTGACAGATAATCTTATACCACCAGACTGTAGCCGTATGATTTCATCTAAATTCCTGTACTGTATCAGGATGGTTAACAGTTAAGTCTCTACAAGCATACTGGAAAAAGAGACCAACTTCACAAGAACAATAGTCGACTGCAAGGCAAAGCGAAACATTCCTGATCAGTAGGCATCTGGTTGAAGAGGGTCCTCAATCTTTATGATGATCAAAACTATTCAATCAGAGGCAGAAGGGAGGACAATGAAGCAATGTATACCATCTATATGAGCCTTGAATGGACAATCTCAGAGTCACGAGGGTCCTGGGGGTGAGGGTTGCATAGGGTGGGGTCAAAAGAACATGGTCCAGAATTATGAAGGATTATGAAAAGACATATGAAAGCATTGAAGATATTGTGGGCCCTAACCTAAGAATAACCATCATTGAAGCAGAAGCTGAGCTCGAAGATCAGAAAAGAAAGATATGCACACTGCTGAGAGGCAGAAACCTGGCCAGCTATCCCTCACCAGTACGGGTAAAACCCAACTCTCAGTATAATCCGAAGTATCCGTAATGTCACCCAAGGCAACTTTATGTTACAGAGCAGTACAGAGTTTTTCTGGAGCTTCTCGAGCTCCCCCGAGAGGGTCCACAACCTGCAGGGAATCCGTTTTGGTAAGAAGCTACAAAACAGCTCAGCAAAAAGGCAAAAACGTTCAGGCCTCTGTGTGAGACAGAGGGGAAAACAAGGTCTTGGAGGAGGACAAGGCTGAACTCAAGAGATGGCGAGCTGAATTACCGAAAAAAAAAAGTTTTCACAGGAAACTAATGCACATGGCTCAGTTCTAGAGTCAGTGTGAAAGAACTGATTTGGAAAACGAACAAGAAGTAAGGACATGAGATGTGGCAGAACTGAGGTCCATCAGTTAAACCGTGAAGACGGAGATCTGAAAGATGCAGTTAAGGCACGGCACCGGAATAACCAGGACCATGGCAAAGCAGCTGACAACAGTGTAAGACGGACAGAGACAAATTATAATCTGAATTGCCTACCCAGCAGGGTATGATACACACTGCATCTCTCATGTCTGAAAGCAAGGTGTGACAAGGATGATCTGGTAGAAAGCCTGAACAAGCATAGATAAAAGAAGGGAGGAAACCCTATTTATGAATACATTTTAATGACAAAAATCCTTGGGCTATCATGGACACTGGTGACCAGACCAAATGGTGCCACCACTTTGAACTTGCACTTCAGTGGAGAGGGCAAGAGGATGTGTGAGAACTACAACCCACTTGATAATTAGCAGCACTGTAGTCTGAGTGTTAGGAAGTTTGGTGAGAGTCCTGAGGAAGCCTGGAAATAATTTTTCAGACTTCTATAGGCTCAGGGCTGATGCCTGAGAACGTCGAATTGTAAACATCATGCTTTTGATCAAGAAAGGAGTTTGGACTAAACTAAGTGTGGAAAATTAAAGCTCATGGTATTGGAGGTAACCTATTGATGTGGATAGGGGACTAGTTGGCAGCTGAGAAGCAGAGAGTCGGAATAAACAGGTTCTTTTCAGAGTGGTGAGCAGTGACGAGTGGGGGGTACCTCAGGGTTCTGTGCTGGGAATTTGGCTCTTCACAATATACATTAATGGTTTGGACGAAGGAATCGAATGCTACATCTCCAAATTTGCAGATGACACAAAGCTGGGTGGCTGTGTCTGCTGTGAGGAAGATGTTAAGAGGCTGCAGGGTGACATGGACAGACTGGCTGAATGGGTCAGTACTTAGCAAATGCAATATACTGTGGATAAATGTGAGGTTAACCATTTTGATCACAAAAACAGGAAAACAGATTCTCATCTGAATGGTGGTAGTTTCGGAAAAGGGGAAGTGCAACGATACCTGAGTGTCATGGTGGAATAATCACTGAAGGCTGGCATGCAAATGCAGCAGGGAGTGAGGAATGCTAATGGCATGCTGCCCTTCATGAAGGACAAGGTTTGAATACTGGAGTAAGGATATCTTGTTGCAGTTGTACAGGGCCTTGGTGAGGCCAGACCTTGAATATTGTGCGCAGTCTTAGTCTCCTGGTCTGAGGAAGGGCATTCTTGCTATTGAGGGAGTGCAGCAAAAGTTCACCAGACTGATTCCCGAGAAGGCAGGGCTGATATATGAGGAAAGACTGGATTGACTGGGCTTGTATCTGTTGGAACTTAGAAGAATGAGGGGGGAATCTCAGAGAAACATATAAAATCCTGATGGGGCTGGGCAGGTTAGATGCAGGAAGAATGTTCCCGATGTTCAGGAGGTCCAGATCTAGGGGTCAGAGTCTATGAATAACAGGTGAGCTATTCAGAGCTGAGATGAGGAAAAATTTCCTCACTCAGAGTTGTGAAGCTGTGGAATTCTCTTCAACAGGAACCTGTTGGGATCAGTTCATTAGATTTCTTCAAGAGGGAGCTGGATGTGGCCCACGTGGCTAAAGGTATCAAGGGGTATGAGGAGAGGGTGGGAATGGGTTACTGAGATTGCATGATCAATTGTGATTGTATTGAATGGAGTTGCAGGCTTGAAGGGCTGAATAGCCTATTCCTGTGGCTATTTTCAATGTTTTGGTATTTCGATGTTTCCCTTCACTGTCCAAGGCTCCAGGCTTTTCATTTCAGGCGAAATAACGGTTTACCTCTACATCACTTGATCTGGTCCACTGTATGTGCTGCTCATTCTGTGGTCTCCTCTCCACTGGGGGGATGAAACACAGACTGGGGTGACCATTTTGCAGAACACCTTCGTCATGTCCATACAAAATAACCCCAAGTCTCCAGTTGCCTGCCACTTGGACAGACCATCATGTTTCCTGCCCAACATCTTTGTCTCAGGCTTGCTACATTGCTCCAGTTCAATGTAGGAAGTGAGAGGTAATCTATTTAGTTGGGAGAATAAGGATAGAAAGTATAAAACAAAGCCGACATCGACAAACAATGTGCAGGAACAGAGAAACGCAGGTGGGCACATCAGTCATTAAATGTGCCAGGAGATGTTAATGCAACAGATTAATAAAACATACAGTACCATAGGATCCAATGATAAGGTAGGGAGGACAAGGGCAAGGAGGTTATATTGAATGTGTGGAAGACGCTATAGTTCAGTCTCAGCTGGACTGCTAAATCTAGTTCTGAGCACCACACTAGAGGAAAGATATGCAGAAATTGAACAGAGAAGTGGTTTATGAGGCAGCTTTCAGGGATGGGGAAGCTGGTACTGTTCTCCTTAAAAGAGAAGGCTGAGGCAAGCTCTGATGGAAATGTTCAAAATAAAGAAGACTCTGGACAAATAAACGGCAAGAAAATGTATTCATTCATTAAGAGATTGATAATGGGAAAACACAGATTTCAAGTAATTAGTAAACTAATTAAAAATGGTGTAAGGAAAATACTTTACATGGAGCACATGATGAGGTTTTAGAATGCACTGCCTGACAGTGTGATGATAACTTCAACTGAAGCATTCAAATGGGAATTAGATAGTCGTATGAAAATTAAGAATAACAATGTGCAGGGTTGTGGAAAAAGGTCGGAAGTTTATTTGGGAAGCCGGTACTGACACAGTTTGTTTAGTGGACTCTTTCTGCACAGTAACAATTCTGAGATTTTGTAAACAGCCCTTAACATATTATTAGTGGGAATAAAAAAATTCTTGCTGTCACTGCCAGATGTAGCAACAGAGCCAATTTTTAATGCCCTTTCAGTATCTTCAGGCAAAACCAAACAATTGTCCCATTTCCCTGAGAGTTCTTTTTAAAGGAAATATGTGTCAACTACTGAGTGAACTGCCTTGAACCATTCTTCATTACAAAATGCAAATAATCACGTACTTGAATAAATAACCAATGGTAACATGATAACTGCAAGAGCTCCTCAGACGCCTCAGTGATACTGCAGAAGCATACATTGGCCTGCAACCAATATAAAGCATGTTTGCAGTTAATTCTGGTTTCCGGTCATCTATAAAGCTATGCACCATGATAATTCAAAGGAATTATTTTCCAAGTTTTTTGAAAATTTATCAAAATGTTCACACCTTACTGATTAGTTTTCTTTTAAGTCCTTAGAAATATTGTTTGTTCTGTTTCCTGTTTGTGTCAGCGCTTGGCATAGTTGTTCAAATCCACACCAAGATTAAAACAAAAGGGCCAACCCAATGAGAAAGAAAACAATGCTGATCCAAGAGGCATATAATGGTGTGAATCCAGCTGGAACAACAGAATAATTAATATCAAAGTATATCTCTCGTTTGTTTTGAGTTATACAAACTGTCAAGTGAGGTTCCTTTAATACACTTCTCGTGCTAGTGGAACTCATTTTTTACTATTGTTCAGTGGAAAACCATTTTCTGAGGTCATATGATAGTTAGTAGGTTGTATGACACATACAATGAATTCTGTAGAGGTTCGACAGTATCGTGATAGTGAGTGGGTTGAGTTTTTGTCAAGAGGCTTTTGGCACATAAAGTGGGAGTGTGTGGGACTGTTCAATTGGGTATTGGGTTAAGAGATCAGCTTTGTCCTGTTAAAAATGTCAGGGAAATTAGTTTATTGCCGCTATGACCATTCAGGTCACAGCAAGCAGACCTGTGCTTCCAACGGTATTTCTAACTTCAAAACTAATAAATCATTTGATATACTCTGGTTGATAAGTACCCTCGAGATCCTTTTCATAAGATTAAGGTGACAAGGTTGTACATAACATATATGGAGCACAGCAGAGAAAATACATAATCTTTGACACTTTCATACTGGGGGTTCAGCAGCTGGTAAAAGTTGAGGTAATGGTTTCAGTATTCTACAAGCTGCAAGCATCTCATTTTTGTGAAAATCAAACTCCATTCTGATGAATTCATTCAGTGGTCACGTTTTCACATACCAAATGCTGTCATTTGCACGCTGCTGTAGTATAACAGGACCACAGCAATGACCCAGATGAATATCTAAAGTACTGTATGAATCTGAGATTGACTCTGAGTGCAGACTGGACTAGCTCATTCAGTTAGGAAAAGCTGCTGATGTCAGCCACATCGTAAGGAGTAAATCTGCATTGTAATCACTGCTACCTTTGAAGCAATGAATAATGTTGAAAGCAATTTTAGTAGCAGACTTGTTTGGCTAATTAAGTGAGTTTCTCTCCTCTGTGAACATTGTTTGGAGTATAATTTATGAAACAAAGTTGGAATATAGTGAATAATTGTGAAGGCAAAGTTGAAGAAAAAATGAAAGCAGAAATAGTACACAGGGAACAGATTGTAACAGTAATGTATGATTCAAGGTGTGCAACCTCATGGAATTCCCAGTTCAACTTCCAATAGACAATTCCCTTGATTGCAGGATTTCTTGAAACTCTAGGTTAGAGAGGCAGAATTCAATAGGTCTGATTTATTTACCTGAATAGTGACGCAGGAAATATTAGGCAATAAAATACTGTTCTACTGGGTAAGTGAACAACTTTGTGAAAAGAAAGCTCCGAACAACACTGGCCACATTTCTCCTTACCCCTATCGTTTCCTCATCCCCAAACTGGCCATTCTACGCATCTATCCCCTCACACCATGTGATCTCCACTTCTAACTACTCACTTCAGTGAAATTCCCATCTTACCCATGTACCTGTATGGAATTTTATTTTCATGATAATGAGATACATGCAGTTTAGAGAATGCTGAAACCATGACTCCAACTTTGATGCCCCTTTGAAGAACCAGTGCAGGCAAGGTAAGTCAAAAAGCCTCCTTGTGCACTGTCACAATTCTATGACACCAAACCCAGCCTACCCACTGACACTAAGTCACCAATTCTAACCTTGACTTTAATGAATTAACAAACATACATACTTTCTTTTGAAAACTGTTGATGTCAGTCACATCATAAATAATAAGTCTGCAGTGTAATCACTGCTAAACAACAATGAGTGCAATTTTATCAAAATAAGCTGCACTTAAAGTTTATAAAATCAAATTACGTGCAAAAGTCATAAAATCTGAGTGATTTCCTAGGTTAGTCTTGATATAACAGAATTTGGGCATGAATTGTGCTGCATGTTAATCATCTACATTCCAAGAATGGTCATGGTGAGGGGTTTTCACTTCTGACATGCTTAAACTCAATAACCTTTCCAATTGGAAGTGGGACATGGAGGAAAACCTTGGTGCTCCAGTGGACATTCCAAAAATAGGTGTTGTTTTCACTATTCTTCATGGTCATCAGTACCACCATTATTTCAAGAACATGGAGGAAGCTCACTAAAAATGAGATTACAGTTGTAAATTATTGCCATCCTGTTTTCAGGCAGTAACTGAAGATGTTAAAGGCCAGAAGAAAGCCATTATCTCCAATCCGTTTCATAATTTTATACTGCACCAAACAAAATGGGATGCAAAGTGCCTAAGTTGGTCGCACAGATGAATACATCTGCTTTCTGTAACTTTGCAATTACTCCGTAGATTTTCCAAGCAGCCCTGGAAACTTATATTTCATTTAGCAGAATACAGCACAGTGCACGGGGGATATAGCTAAGTACTTACAAAAAGTCAATGCAATCGGGCAGTGTCAACATTGTTTTCTGAAAGGGAAGTCATGTTTGATTAATGTGTTGGCAATTTTGAGGAAGTCACACACATTTTGGGTAAAGGAGAGCCTGTGAACTGGCTATACTTCAATCTCCAGAAAGCATTTGACAAGCTACCACATTGCACATTGAAATGTAAATTAAGGATTCATCAAGTAAGAGGAAACAAATAAAATTATGAAAGAAATAGATAAGGTAGAAGCAGGGAGATCATTTCCACTGGCGCATAAAACTGGACCAAGTGTGAATCGCTTCAAAATAAGGGAGAGCAGATTTAGAACCGAGTTGAGGAGTAATTTTTTTTCCCCAAAGCGTTGTGAATCTGTGGAATTTCCTGCCCAGTGAAGCAGTTGAGACTACCTCACTGGATGTTTTTAAGGCAAAGATAGAATTTTGAACAGTAAAGGAATTAAGTGTTATTGTGAGCAGGTGGATTAGTTGAACTGAGTGCACAAAAAGATCAGCCATGATCTCATTGAATGGAGGAGCAGGGTTGAGGGACAAGATGACCTACTCCTGCTTCTGCTTCTTGTGTTCTTATCTATCTTTGTGCCATGATCGAACTTAGCAAACATATATTTGGGTTCCTTCCTCCAAGTCAATAATATACATACATACAAATGTAAATTAAGGATTCATCAAGTAAGAGGAAACACTTGGGAGGACAGTGGATTGCTAAACTAACAAGAAATAGAACGTGAGTATAAATGGATCATTTCAAGCTGGCAAGCTATAGCCAGCTGGAGATACCTCAAGAATTTCTGATGTATATTATTGACTTGGAGGAAGGAACCCAAATATATGTTTGCTAAGTTCGATCATGGCACAAAGATAGATAAGAACACAAGAAGCAGAGGCAGGAGTAGGTCATCTTGTCCCTCAACCCTGCTCCTCCATTCAATGAGATCATGGCTGATCTTTTTGTGCACTCAGTTCGACTAATCCACCTGCTCACAATAACACTTAATTCCTTTACTGTTCAAAATTCTATCTTTGCCTTAAAAACATCCAATGAGGTAGTCTCAACTGCTTCACTGGGCAGGAAATTCCACAGATTCATAACGCTTTGGGGAAAAAAATTACTCCTCTACTCGGTTCTAAATCTGCTCTCCCTTATTTTGAAGCGATTCACACTTGGTCCAGTTTTATCCGCCAGTGGAAATGATCTCCCTGCTTCTACCTTATCTATTTCTTTCATAATTTTATTTGTTTCTATGAGATCCTCCCTCAATCTTCTAAGTTCCAATGAGTATAGTCCCAGCCTACTCAATCTCTCCGCATAAGCCAACACCGTCAACTACCGAATGAACCATATTTGCACCCTCTCTCGTGCCGGTACATCCTTTCTCAAGGAAGGAGACCAAAGCTGGACACAGCACTCCAGGCGTGGCCTCACCAGCACCCTCTACAGCTGCAGCACAACCTTCCTGCTTTTAAACTCCATCCCTCCAGCAATGAAGAACAATATTACATTTGCCTTCCCAATTACCTGGATAGACAGGAAATGTATTAAAAATACATGAACTATCTGTAATCATTTGCAGATTCCTTCAGCGAGTGGACTTAAATTTGGCATTTGGCAGATAAGAACGTTATTTTACGAAAGAAGGCTGGACAAGTTAGATCTTTATCTTGGAGAATGGAAATATGAGAGGTGACCTCATTGAGACACATCAAATTCCTGAGGAGCTGATGAGGTAAATGCTCCAAGGATGATTTCCCTCATGGGAGAGATTAAAACCAGGAGACATAGTTTAAAAATACAGCCAAAATTTGGGGAATAGTTTTCTTTTAGACGATTATAAGTCTGTGGAATTTCCTTCCCCAGTGAACGTCGGCTGCAGAATCATTGAACATTTTTAAGGCAGGGTCAAATCAATTCTTGACTAATAAGGAACTCAAAGGTCAGCAGAGGTAGGTTGGAATGTTGAAGTGAGGTGGCAAATAGATCTGCCATTATCATAATAAAGAAGGTCAATGGTGCCAAAAACCTATTCCTGCTCCTAATTTCTACGTTCCAATGTTCCTGAACAACACTCGATTTAAAGAAATGTAACTATAAATCTTGTTGAATATAACATGTTGTTGAATATGCATTTTGGAATGATTTTATGTAGCCTGATAGCCATTTTTGGATATTACAGATGTTTCTGTTATTTGAATCAATTTGTGAGTTAAGATGAATTGTGCCTCAAAAGGTTTATTATCTTCAAGTCTAATGAGCAGCTCCTGTCCACTGGGATATCATCAACCAATTTTATGCAAATTATGTGTATGATTTTAAAATAAAATCCATCTTGCGCAAAAATGCCCCACATTCAATAGGAACAATGGTACGGGTTGTGGCAGCAGTGGGGATAAGGGGAAGGTGGGGAGGTGGGACGGATTTATCTTATTATACAGTTACTTGTATACCTTACAATATCAGTGCAGAATCTCAGTATTTCAGGTTGTACATGCCTGCACATACAATATCCCTGAGGCTGCTTGTTCCTTATCTTTAAATAAGGCACTTATACCCCTATGTAGCATAACACTTTGTTATTAAATCTGTAAATAGTGGCTGATCAATTAAAGCTCTTTCATGCAGTGCGCAAGACATTACACATCAAAAATCTTTCACTATTGTCGATTGTTAATTTCTATTCATGGTGTTTCTTCAACACTTGATCTGCTCACCCGGACAGATAAAGCTGTCTGACCTCTGTCAATTCCTTGTCAGATTTTGAGCTGCACAGATTTGTCTGACCTTCCTGCTGATGTTATTAAAATGTTGTTAATAGCCACAGATGAAGATTCGATCACTGATATGAAAGTAAGATCTTCCTGCCAAATATACATCTGTATCTTGGCTGGAACATGAGAAACTATGATAAAATAATCCATTATGAGCCATTGCCTGAATTTTCCAGTGGAATTTTTGAGTTTTTTATTTGCATTACCAAAGATGAGTGGCCTGTATTGTCTTGCAATTTCAGTCTCACAGTGTTATTTGTGAGGCTTAACGGTCCCTTTGTCACTACTAATGCTTCCTTCCTATTGCAACATATCTTTGTTCTGTCTCCATCAAAGCTCTCAGCATAAAATACACAGGTTATTGTCATCCACCACTTTGCACATTAATAAGGACATATCCGACTGCTGTGGATAACAAGCATCAATTATCATGTGCCAAGTCATGGCAATGTCTCTTAAGATTTATTTCAGAAGCTGAAGTCTGTTGCTGACTCCAATACCATTACTTTTCTCAAGATCTCTAATGGTTTGAGTAATTTGAGGACAGACGTTCCCATCTGATTTGCCATGCCTAAGTACCATTTATTCACTTTAGAGCTGGAAATACACTGATGGCTCTTGTTTCCTTGGATTCACCCTCAAATTACATTCCTTTTTGATTTTCCTGGGATGTCAGCCACATGGCAAATGGTTCCCCATTTCCCTTCCAGAATTGTAGACATTGTCCTTTGAAAAGTCTCTTGTGCAGAAGAGATATCAAATGTAGACAATTCACATTTTGCCACACGAATGCTCTAATAATGGTCAGCAATCTTGATTCCAAAGGTATCAATCAAAAGCCAATGTTGGCATCCAGGTTTGTGTAAAATGTGTATGCGCTAATTTTGCTAAACTATCAACACAAACAAAATTGAACGGATTTCTCTTCTGACTCCATTTTTTAACTGAATGAGATCCTCAACACACTGTTATGAGTAAATCGCCACAAGCTACCTTTATTTTGGCTACTTATTAAGACACCCAAACACTGAAACAGTGATTTGAAATTTATTGTATCTAGCAACCAAAACAAGACCTCTCAAATAATCAGGTTAAGTGTTACAACCTAAATTGACTATTACCAAATTAATGGTGGAATCTGTCTAGAATTCTAACCAAAAGTGTCTGTGTCTGGAAGTATCCAGGTTTCAATCTTTATCCTGTATTAGTCTTTGAATTTCTGCTAAAAAATAGAGTTCTGGTGTTTGATTCTTTGACATATTTTCATCCTCAGATCATTAATGATTCTTTAAGTTCTTTCATCCAAATTACTGCAAGCCTGCAGGTTGCCTTCTTATCAGAAGTAGCTTCTTTGCTCCTTGTTACATATGTCTTAACTATCTGTTTGAAGAAACAGGTTTCCTATTGTTCATTCATAAAATCCTCTGTAGGCCAAATCATTTGTCCTTTGTGGCAATAATGCATTCTGTTAATTAAGCAGGTGTCAAATCAGTTTTGCTCATGTCGCCTCTACTGCCAGATATAGTTATTTACTTTCAATTCCTTTCTAAGTTGTCCTTGTCTTTGAAAGTTTATTCCAGGCAGTTATTGTTGCTGCTTTCGAGTATAATAGTTTATTTTTGTTGGTTCATTCAGTCCACGAGCAGTTATGAATGCCCTGAAGTCTATAATATCACATCGTAATTTTAGCTTTCCATTTGCCTTGTCATAAGGTACTAGACATGAGCATGATTGTGTGAGTTGTGTAAAAATAATATGCTACTATGCTAACAGATTTTACTTTTCCCATCAAAGAATGAGGAAATTTCCTGGGAGAATAAAAGTAGATAAGCTCTCATTTTGCAGAGTAATGTAATGTTTGTACTTCATTTGCTTGAAGCTTTGAAAATTCTCATCAAAATTCTCCTCCATTTTGTTTTTGAAGTGTTATATCCACTCATGCTAATTGACCTGGATAAATACATGCATTTCTGTTCATTAATCAGGTATGTTGATTCCTCAGTGAATATGAATGTTTCATTGACATTTAATCTTCCATGGCCAAGTCTCGTGATAATTTGTGCAGACACTTGAAGCTCTGTGCCTCTTGGACCTTGAAGTTTTCTATTAATTGGTCTGGCTCTCACTGACTTCTTTCGCAATTTTGGGTAAAATTACATGTGAATGACTTTTCCTAAGATCTCTGATTGCATTTGCTCGAGAGAAAAATCAGATCACTTTCAGATTTCCAATTAACAGCTGGCCAACAAAATGCCATTTGTTGAATATCCAAACTTCGACAATCTTTTGTATGCTTTCTAATGTTTCTTAATTATACTTCTGAAAGACCTGTCACTTTTTTTTCAGGTTATGGACCTTAGTCCTAGACTGCTCAATGAGTGAAAATATTCAGATTAATAGCAAGTCCTGGAATAATTCTGAATAGCCCCAAAAGAGAGGCTTATGGATTGGAAACATGAACTCTCTCTATAGTTGCTGCTGGACCAGAAGTTTTCGAGCACTTTCTGTTTTTATTTCAAATCTCCATCGCAAGCAGTGTTTTGCCTTTGTCACAGTAAGTTTTCAATATATTAAGGAGAATTGATTAAGGAGAGAGACAGGAACTATCTCTCTACTTAATCAATACCCCATAATATATTGAAAATTTCTATCAAGAGAAGACAACTGTAGTTAGTGCAACATCTTCTGGTAACCTGCTCCTTGATATCCAAACATCTTCAGCTCTTTTCAATGACCGTCACCCCAATCGTAGGGTCAGAAATGGGGATGTTCCCTGATGAGTGCATAGTATACAGCATTATTCATGACTCGACAGATACTGAAGCAGTCCGTGTTCAAATACGACAAGTTCTGGGTAATGTTCAGGCTTGGGCTGACAAGTGGCAAGTAACATTTGTACCACACAAATTCCAGGCTATGACTATTATTAATAAAAGACAATCTAACCACTTGGCATTCAATGGTGTTGGTATCACACAATCCCCCACTATCAATATCCTGGGGTTACCATTGACCAGAAACTCAACTGGGAACAACACATGCACATTGGCTACAACAGCAAGTCAGAGGCTCGGAATACTGCACTGAGTAACTCATCTCCTGACTCCTCAAAGAGTATTTATCATCTACAAAGCACAACTCAAGAGTGTGATGGAACAGTCCCAATGGGCCTGGATGGGTGCAGCCCCAACAACACTCAAGAAGCTTGACTTAACTGGCACTACATCCACAAGCATTCACTCCCTCTACCACTGATGCTCAGTGGCAGCAAGATGCACTGCAGAAATTCATCATAAATCATCAGACAGCACTACCAGCTCCATGACCACTTCAAAACACAAGTTCAAGGGCAGAAAGATACATGGGAACACCACCACCTTCAAGTTCCTGACTTAGAAATAGATTGTCATTCCTTCACTGTCACTGGTCAAAATTCTGGAATTCCCTCTACCATGGCAGTGCAGGTCAACTTACAGTAGATGCACTGCAAGAAGGCAGCTCACCAATACCTTCTCAGGGGCCACTAGGAATGGGCAATAAATGCTGGCCAGCCATCAATGTCCACATCCCACAAATGAGTAAACAAAAATCCCGATAAAATTCTGTTAAATCTGTGTGCGCTCCCTACAAGGGAGGGAGTGTCTTCATGAAGCAATGAGTCTAGAAATCCAGGCTTAGCTGAACCGGGGTTTTATATATCTGTAACTTTACCTCTTCCCTTTTTTATTTTCCCTTTACATGTGATATTGCAAATATCTTTGTAGAGGGACATTTAATTCTGAACCACCTGTTTCTATCCAGTTACTGTTTTGGTTAGTAATTTCAGCTGCTCTTTTTTGAATGCAAAAATTATACAGAAATCTTGTAGTTCTTAAAAGCCATACTGTAATAATTTGTACTTTATATACACACGAATATGAGTGGAATTTTAACCACCTCTGTCAATTTCAGATATGATCAGAATATATCATGTACATGGAGCTGTAATAAAGTCTGCCAGGACGATTATTATGTTCCATATTTTTCTGCCTAGATGACATTGAACAATATTGAGTGTAATTGCAGCATTGATTCTTTAAATACTTCATCTACTTCATGATAGTGTGTTACCATTTTTCCATATCATTTCCCAATTCATATAAAATTGTTTCAACATGTCTCTAATGAATTTTAACAAAGTATTGCTGGTTCAACATCCAAGAGTACCCAATATATCCAGAAACTAATGCTACAAGCATTTCTCACACATGCTGGAAGATAAAAGTGGGCAACAGTTATAAGGTGATTTCATGAAATGAAATTTACAAAGTGCACATTTTGGCTTCTCAGGAGAAAGAGATAAATGTAGAAGTAGATTTTAATGGAATGCAACAAATTAATTTACAAATTGCTGACATTGCTCATGGTAGACCAGTTTGCATGGGGCTCTCTCAATTGGCTGCCATAATGGTTTATTCAAGGTTTCCACCAAACAGTAGCCAATCGGCAGAACCACCAATGAAATTCGTAGTTGATTGCTTCTGTTGTCCTTTTCAAGTTTCAGTGTCACAGAACCCACAAGCTCACTAATGCAGTGGATCACAAGATAAACTCCAAGGGATATTATTACCTCTTCAAGGTATTGAACAAATGCATTGTTACAAGTATAATATTTCATACTATTTCCAATCAACTGTAAAAACTTCTTTAAAGCCTAAATAATGTTTATCTTCAAAACAAAAAGCCATTTTCAATTACGTTATAAAATAGATTTTTGTTCAAATTCTGAAGGTGCATTTGTGATGTTTACTTGAGTCATAACATCTGTCATTTGTTTATTAAACTCTTTGTTTCCTCAAATTGCATAATTTCACGTCAGTTAGTGTTGAGTGTAATATATTTTCACATCTTTACAGCTGTAGCATAATTCTCGCTCAATTTCTTATTGATGTGGAATTCAATGCTGTTAGAAGGACAACTGTTCTGTTATTATACTTTCAGTGACCTATATATATATCCATATATATAATTTTGGCCTCAATAAACATAGTCAGCACCAAAGCAGCTCGCAAACATATGTCTTTAACCCAGGCTCCAACATTAGTTTACTCAATTCTCCTCAACAAAATTAGCTCAATTGTTCATCACAATTTATGGTCGATCGTTACAATAACTTATGTCTGGATCACTCAGCAGACTCAGTATTGGAACTTGACAGGAGTGATTGAAACCATCTGGTAGCAATTAAGTCACAGTAAATGACTTTGTATGGATAAGATTAACTGACACTTTTCATGATAGTTGGCAGAATATTACTTTTTCAGGCTCAGTCTGAGGTACATCAGTTTTTTTTAGAAGGTCTTTTGCTGCGAGGCCTAGAAAAATCTCTTGCTGTCATGAACCAACTGACTGGTACCGATCACATCTGACTCTAGCCCCATTTTTCCAGCTGCAAGTCCCAGAACAACATGTCACTCAGCGCATATCCTGGAATACAGCAGTATTCCCTGTGTCCACACCAGCCTTAAAAGATCTATACACCTAAACTAGCACCATCAGTTCAGAGCAGCTCTGCACAGTGCCTGACATTAGAAAATGAGCACCTCCCTTTGTGGTTGGGACCAGGAGATCTTGCTGGATGGGGTGTTGCATAAGCAGGACTAGTTCTTCCCTTAGAAACAGCAGCACAGGCTATGATACCAGCATGGTCTGAGATGACCATCAGGTCAGTAACATCTTAGTTGCCGGGGGGAATGTTGGGCAGTCTGTCACCAGTCTTAAATTTATGTGCTATATTTCAGGCTGTTTTTTCCTGGAATGAGAGCAAGGCAGATATTATCAGACATGGAAGTGGGCTGCACAGCTATTAGTTGTGGTACTTGCTTTCCTGAGCGAGGGGCTGACAGTACAGTGGGCGTACAACGTTAGCAGCCTTGGGATGAGTGATATTGAATCATTTCAGTGACAGCTGCTGGTGCAGTCTAAGGGCCAAAACTCGCATGGACCGGAGATGTGGCAAGAGGATTGATAAAGGCACATGTTGAGTGCCAAAGGGCGTGGATGTGTGTGCATGTAGCTGGTGTCCATGAAGTACAAGCGCGGGGGTGTTGGAATTTGGTGTCCAACGTGGAGGCCTTTTGGAGCAAGTAGTGAGCAGAATGCACAAGGTACACTGGTCGCTTGTTTCCATGTCGAGTTTTCTTGGTGTTGTGGTTGTTTGGAAGATGGAATACTCAATATTAATGTGGTGAATTGTGCTGTCAACAAGGCACCTAACAAGCAATGATCCCTCTTCATGGCAATTCACTGCTGCTTAGTCAGAAATGGACCACATTACCTGTGTATAATGTAAAAGATGGCACACGTTACTCCAATGTTGAGATGGGCCTTGTTAGACTTCCTGTCTTATTCTGCCACAAATTCTACATGTATCACTCGGACTCCTATAAGATTCCACCCAATAATTTCTGTGTGTTTATATTCTCAATGATATTCCCAGTAGCATATTCATTGAGATAAGTGGGTGAAAGCTGGCCAGAAAGTGCTTGCACAAGTTATTTCAGTGAGCTGTGTTGTTGACTTTGCAGCACACCATGGTTTTTCATCAACAGTAAATTTCCAGAAGGTAATTAAGGATTTGACTGCTCATTTTTCTTCTAATGCTCATTCTTCATTGTTATTTTTTGCAGTTTATATTCATTTATGTTTAATCAACTGTATGTTTGGCTGATGAATTAGAAGTAAGTGTATGACTTGACTCAATTAATTGGTTATTAGGCAACTCGCTGTTGTCCAAACCCATACAGCAAAACTGTTGTTTCTTTTCTGTGTGTAAAATAGATGAAGAATTATACATTAAACATCCTTCAAAATTTTTTCTGCTTTATTAGAAGCCAGCTATAAATTTGAAATAGTCAAGCAATTTTGACTTCCTTACCCCAAATGCAATTATGCAATATATTACTGTGGTATTATCAAAATAAATTGCTCTTTAAATAAGATGCAAAGTCGTGCGAGACTAAAAAGAAGTTCACTTTCTCTTCAAGGACACTATTGGATAATTATTAAATATCAAAGGCCTGCATTTAATGAATGTTCTCTCTCTCTTAATGGTAGTTTTCCTACTAAGCTTGCATAGCTCTGAGCGTTTACACCCATGAACATCACAATTTAGTCTTAAGCCAAATGAGCTTTAATAAGTAGATAATTTTAATGAAAGCTATCAAATCACTCATAAAGTAAACCATTTAGAGTGTGATGACAGGATTTAAGAGGTTATTTTGTCCTTTTTTTTAAAAAGAGAGGTTTTAAGAGAGGTGGAGAGCTGATTCTTTGGAAAACCAACAAGCAGCTTGTGAGGCCATGGGGATATTTTTTAAAAATTGGAATAATAGAAGCAGCTTGAATAGGAGTGGTCAAGCTCTTACAAGACCAGAATTTTTAGTTTCTTAATTTTTCAGTGGCAGTTGTTGCTGAGCCTGTCACTGCAGTACATTTCTCCTTGCTACACTCTCTGAGAGATTTATTTTGAAGCTTTTCCTCCTGGGCTGCTGCAGTTACATGTGAGACAATCTGATTTTTTTGAATTTACCTTTTACCAATGATAATGGGAACTGCAGATGCTGGAGAATTCCAAGATAATAAAATGTGAGGTTGGATGAACACAGCAGGCCAAGCAGCATCTCAGGAGCACAAAAGCTGACGTTTCAAGGGTCTAGGCCCGAAACGTCAGCTTTTGTGCTCCTGAGATGCTGCTTGGCCTGCTGTGTTCATCCAGCCTCACATTTTATGACCTTTTACCAAAGATGTGTTTATGGGATGTCACTGTCCTGAAACAGTTATTGTTTATTAGCTAACCAATCAATTTATTTGGTTAAGTTTTCCAAAAGAGTTAGAGGTCAGCCAATTCTTTTCTTCATTCTTTCTTTGTTTGTATTTTAACCAGAGCTAATAAAATGAGGTGTGATTTGCTTCAAATCTAATAGCTTGACCACTCAAATTGCATCTGGAACACAACACCTTATACTTAGCTTTAAAATGTTAGGTTCTAGACTACCTTTTTAAAGTATTTTGAGATGGTCTGGTCTGATTTCAAACAAAAGTACAACTTGCAGATTTTATCTCACGTACTCATCAATAACTCCATCTGAAATGATATTCAGTGCAATGAGTGTTGCATCATCGAATAACACATTTTGGATGAAAACTAAGCCATTTGCCTGTTAGTATATGGTCCAAGTCAATTTCAAATACTTTATGCCATTTTAGAACAGTATACATTTCCTTGGATTTTCCATCAAATCTTCCTTTTCCACCTAATATTGCCAGGAAGGAAAATGAGCTGGGAGTTCAAGCTGTTACACTTAGTGTTTTATACAAAAATGCTACTGTGCTTGTCTGCTTAATCATCACTGAATTTCAAAGCTGGTTGTCTACAAAACACTTCAAGACACTGAAATGTGCAAAAAAAACCACGCAAAACATGTACCTATTTCCAGTAATTTTCCTGTGAGTGGCATAAATATGCTCATTCAAATGAGAAGAAGAAAGAAATAATGATACCCTGAGAAAAGATTGTGGCCACACTAAAACTTTAATGGAACTATCAAATTGTAAAAAAATGGGTATTGCAAAAAATAAATGTGTTTTGATAAAATTGCAAATCAAGATTCCTTCTAATGGCATAACTGAAAATTGTGGTTACTGCACATGTTTACACATATTTTAACTGTGCTAACACTGATTGCAGTTCTTCATCCTCGATGTTACATGTTCTCAAGAGTGCAGTCTACCTGGACTGTGACTTTATTCAAACTGACTGGAAGAGGGCAGTCCCCAGTCAGTGCCTGAAAGTCAACGGTAAATGTAAAATCATCATAGTCGCAGAGGACCATAAGGCTGCTTGCTCATTAGAGAGAGAAAGAGATAGCTGGTGGTTATCATGGTCGTCACCACTCCTCAGACAAGTAAAGTCCTTCACAGTAGCCTCAGCTGGTACAGCTTTGAGCCCATGCTGTTGTCACACCACCTTGCATCACAAACCTGCTGTCCTGTAAACTGAGCTAATGAACCCCTTTCCTATAGCAGAGATCATGATCATAGCAAACCTGGAGGCACATTGGGATAGAAATACAATTTGTACCAAACAATCAAATTGACATTCAAGAAACCACTTAAGAATTTAAATAAGATCCATGTTCCTTAACCACTACCTTCAGTTCATTAAGTGAGATTACAATTAAAGCAAAGGTTTATTCAAAGAATAGGAACAGCTGGGTGAGAAAAACACGAAGTTGCATCAAATTTGTCTTCTCCTAACCTGTTGCCACTGGATGGAATGATAATAAAGATAGTAATGAATCATAACTATCAATCTCGATCAATTCCTAATCAACAGACCCAGAAGTGACAGAAAGGAAACCCAGTAATGAAAATCTTCAGAAAATGTAGGTCCTGTTCCTCTTGGGTATGTTGATATGTCATATGTTCATAATATCATAATTTATTCATATGCTACCTCCCAAAATGTTATTTTCTGAAAGTGATTGCATGTAGAACACAGTGAGAAAAAATTATCTTCCTTGCTCTTACGTTTGATTACCTTGAGCAAACATTTCTTTCGTGGTGCACATGAAATTTGTGGTTACCATTTGGAAGATGACAGACCAAGAGAAAGATGGACTCCATTTTGATAACCAGATACTGTCAATCAAGGAGGTACTCCACATCAAGCACAGTCTTGTTCTTCAACATCGACAGTGCGGATCAATCTTTAATAAACACATCGACTCCTACTCAATGGTATATCTCCACTTTACATTCCACCCAGAATACTGTTGTCTGTGTTAATTTTAAAGCACTCATCTACGCTAAATTTGAGGCACTTCTGCCTAGCTTTTTGATTTTGATTGACACTGTTTAAAATGATTTCACGCAGAATAATTATTCCTCAGCAGAGAAAGATTTTGACCTCATCAGTCTGCATTGGCTTTTAAGACAGGTGCAAGAGATGAGATAACATTTCTATCTCAGACACACATGTCCTCTTAGTTTCACTATGATTTTAATTTTAGTTCTTTTCCTTTTTGTTTTGAGATAACCTTTCAGCAAGAAAAAAGCTAATTGCACTTGTAACATTGACAATGCCATTGAGATGGTAATTAGATCAGAGAGTTTATTATTTAAGAACAATCAAGTGAATACTGTTCAGTGAAGCTTGAACGCAAGTGTTAGAAATCATCTTACCTCATTTATGCTACTGAGAAATAAGCATACATTAAATGTATGAGGGTTCCTTATAAAACATTTTATGACTTTTTTTGGAAAAAAGAAAAGGTAAGTCTGAAAGTACAATCTGTTCTGTCAACCAAGTGGAAAATGGTTTGTCCATTCTCTTTTAAAATAATAATTTTTTTCAATGGCCTTCCTTTTGTGAACACAAAGATTGAACCAAATAGCTTGATCTAAAATTGTTAGCTTGCCTTTGCACTGTTTTAATTGTATTTGTTACAAATCATGCTTGCTATTACTAATGCTTGTTCTTTATAGTGTTGTTTCAAGGATAGTTTCAATTAATGAGCCAACATTTCCTATGATTTGAAGTTCTACTTCAAAGCATTTAACATAAGGAGCATTTTTGGAAATCTCCTGCGACATCATACACAGGATTCCACCACACCTCAACTAACTAATGAATATTTGTTCCAGATTTTTAATCACAGATTAGGTTATTAAACAGTACTAAACAATCCAGACAGAGCTGCAAAGGTAAATCAAGCATGTCAATTCACTCTGGCAAACAAAATACAAAATGCAGGAGAAACTCAGCAGTTCTGCAACATCTCTGGAGTGAGAAACAAAGCTCACATTTTGAGTACAATATGACCCTTAAATGGAACTTCAGGGGATGAGAGATGGACAGTTATTTTCTGTTGAAAAAGAGGGGCGTAGGAATAAGTGAAACAGATGGTGAGGAAGCCCACAGCAAAAAGTAGGAGAGGGATGATATTGATGATGAGTAAATATTAATTGTCGCAAATAGGTCTACCCTGAAACCCCTTGTAAGAAGAGAACGGGTGTGGGGGATGTAATCAGACTGGAGGAACATGTTCATGACCTGAAATTGATTAATTCAATAATTAATTCAATCAGCCTTCCTGAAGGCTGCCATGTGCCTTTGCAGAAAATGAAGTGCTGTTCTCACAGTTGCAGTTGGCTTTTCTGGAAAATTGGAGCTGACCCAGGACAGAAATGTGAGTAAGTGAGAAGGACATGTGCATTGAAATGGCAAGTAATCAGTGATCGGGCTTATTCTTGCATACATGGGAGAGGTTTTCCGCAAAGCTGTTGCTCAGTTTGCAATGAGACTTTCCAATGTGGAGTCGACTGCATTGTAAGCAGCAGAAACAGTGGGCTGGATTGAAAGAAGTACAAGTAAAATGTTGCTTCACATGGAAGTTGTATTTGGGGCACTGGATGTAAAGAGGCTGAAAAGGACAAGTCTTACCCATTCTGCGATGTCAGAGTATGATGATTCTGTAGTGTTAAGAGGTGTATTTTGTCCTTCTTTTTTAAGAGAACAGCTGAATAAGAGGATCCAAGTGGTAACACAAGCAGGCTGTGAGGCCTTGGGATTTTTTTTCAAAAATCAAAACGATAGAAGCAGCCTGGCTGGGTGAGGCCAGCTGTTGTAGACCAGCATATCAATGTTTTATTTTTAGCTTTTAGATTCAGCAGAAACTGCTGGAGTCTTGAAGAAATAGAAGCTATTTTTTTCTCCTTTCAGTCATAACCAGAATCTGAGGTTTCCCATCCTATTGCAGGCGATGCATGTGAGAAAATCTGATTCCTGAATTTGCCTTTTGCCAAGGAGTGTTTTTATGGGATATTACTGTATTGGAACAATATTAATTGGTAATAGTAACTGTATCTATTATTCCATTAAGTTTTCCAATAGAGTTCTTATTACAAGCTCTTCTTCCTTTAGTTATGTTTCAACTACAGTGTTTGAATAAATTGTGTTTTGCTTAACATTAAGTAGTTTGACCAATCAAGTTGCATCTGGAACACAGCACCTGACATTGACCAGTAAAATAAGAAAATGTTATGCTCTAGGATGCCTTCTCAATATATTTTGACAGGGCTTCGTCTGATCCAGAACAAAAGGTTGGTTCCACGGGAAAGTGAAGAGGTTTTGCTCGTGACAAAGGAATGGACCAGGGTGTCATGGAGAGAATAGTCTGCAGAGAGATGAGAGTGAAAGGGAGCAGAAGGTATGTTTGGTGGTTATATCTTGCTGGAAATGGAGGAAATAATAGAGGATGATCTTTTGAATGCAGAAGCTACTGGGGTAGAACGTGAAGACAATGGGAATTCTGTGGCTGTTCTGGGAGGACAGAGAAAAGATGAGGGAAGAAGTATGTGTCAGACACAGCTATTCACCAAGTTTGGGGGGAGTGGGGGGTGGATTCTCACTTGAAGAAAAAGAAAGTCACATCAGATAAATCCCTGTGTAATGTGACATCATTGGAACAGTGGTGATGGAGTTCAAGAAAGTGGGAGAATGGAATGGAACCCTCCAGGAAACAAGGTGTGAGCATATTAGATGTAACTGTGGGAGTCAGTAACTTGTAGTGAATATTGGCAGACAGCTTATCCCCAGAAATGGGTAAACAAAAGACAAGGAAGGCAAGTGTCAGAGATAGACTAGCTGAAGATGAGAAACGAATGTACATTAGAAGCAAAATGGATGAATTTTTCCAATTCTTGATGACAGCAGGAAGCAACATTGATGTACTGGAGAAAGGGATATGGTGTTGGCCTGTAATAGAACTGGAACAAGGAGTGTGCCACATACACGACAAAGATACAGGCAAAACTGGGACCCATGTGGTAGTCCATTGTCATAGCTTTCACTTGATGTAAGTGAGAAAAATTCAAAGATAAATTGTTCAAAAGGAGAACAAGCTCAGCCAGCTGAAAGAAGATGGTAGTGGAGACAAGCTTTTTTGATCAACTTTCAAGGAAGAAGTAGAGAGCACCTGACTATCCTGACAAGTGGTGGTAGTGAAATGGTGTTTTGCCAAATAGCCACTTGCTTTAGCAGTTTTCGTACTGGCTAAGGCTTGTATGAGTTAGTTTACTGCCTTTTAATCTTCCTTTGTCTTTGGCCCATCTCTAGATTAGTGGTAGAGGAAATACCACAGAAGAGTAAGTACAACATTTGGTCACACAATGATCAGGATCTGCGGGAACTGGTATCACCAGATGAGCTCTCTCTGAAAGTTAACATGAACTCCTTGTCTCCACCCACAGATGTGTGAAATTTCAGTAGAATGGAATCAATCGATCATGCATCCTAATCACTTCAGAACTATGACTTTATACAAAACAATCAGGCAAGACTGTTCTGTTTCTTTGCACAAAGCTTTTGATGAAGTATCATGAGTGGGAAACAAGTTATTCCGTTCCTTCAAAAGAAAGGAATAGAATCACTGTATTAAGGGCACATGACTGATTTTTATGAAGTCTAATTTAATGGTCATGAATACAATATGATAACCTGAATGATCCACAAACAAAATGTGGTTTCTTTGAAACTTTGAACATTTTTAAAGAAAAAACAAGTGGTAATGTTCAGTCAGGAAAGTTAGATTTTAAACTGACTTAACGGGATGCTCGAAATCAAAGATGAAGTGAAAATCTATTTTATTCTGGCATGAAGAGAGTAAAAAAAATGAAGAGCAGAGAAAAGATGAGGAAATGTTATTGGCATGGTAATCATGTGTGTGTAAATGCTGACAGGAGATATGTCGAATGAGCAATGGAAAAGAAATGAGCAGTTAATCATCTATCATTTTCTGCCCTGAGGCATGTTCTCCCTCAAATTTCACACATGAAATCCTAAAACTATTTACTGAGGAAGAGGTGCTGAAATGGTTTCTAATGTCCTTCCTCTGAGTTCTTATCTTTGGGATGCGTTCTCCAATGTAAGTTGAACACAAGACTCTAAAGCATTAACCCACTCAGACAGTGGAATTTCCATGAAATTGGTATCCTCACAAGATAAACCATTACTCTTTAGAAATAGGGAGAAAAATGTTTTAACTCATTCAGCAAGTTTTTGACTCAATTAATTTTCCATTTATCGGTATATTTCAGGATTACAAAGAACAGTTCAGTACAGAAACAGGTCTTTTGGCCCACAATCCTGAGCTGAAACAACCTTTTGCCTGTACGTAGGAAGTATCCCTCCCTTCCCTGCCTATTTGTGCAACTGTCCAGATGCTTCTTAAACATTGCAGTTGTATTTGCGTCTACCATCCCCACTGGCTTTGCATTCCAGACAATTACCACCCTCTATGTAAAAAAGAACTGCCTCTCTCATCTCCTTTTAGCTTTTTCTCATTTGCCTTAAGCCTACATCCTTGGTGTATGGTCCTGTTCCAATACGCAAAATTATATGTTTGTCTTTGAACATTATATCAAATCAATTTTAGATTAAGTCATAAAAATAATATAATTGTGATCAAAAGTCTATAGTGTAACATCTAAATGATTTCCTGTTGAAACAAATTACTGACATTTCCATTCAGAACACTGTAAAAGTATACAACTGATGCTCAAGTCAGAGATAACACAGTGTGGAGCTGGAGGAACACAACAGGCCAGACAGCATCAGAGGAGCAGGGAAGTTGGCATTTCAGGTCAGGGCCCTTCTTCAGAAATGGGGAGGAGGAAAGGAGCTCAGAAATAAATAGACAGAGGGGAAGTGGGTCTGGGAAAGGTAGGTGGAATGGTGAGAGGGGAGTGCAGGTAGGCAGTGGTGGGGATTGGTCAGTGAGGTGGGAGGAATGGATAGGTGGGAGAAAAGATTGACAGGTTGTGTTGAGGCAAGGAGGTGGGGTGAGAGGGAGGGTAGGTCATGGGATGAGGCTGGAGGTGGAGATAGTTTGAAACAGGTAAAATCCATGTTCAGGCCATTGGGCTGCAGCCTCCCAAGGTGGAATATGAGGTCTGGCTCCTCCAGTTTGCAACCAGAAGTTGTTATCATTTGTCACGAACAGAGAACAGGTGCTTGCAAAGAGGTTTCCGAGCCTCCGCTTGGTCTCACTGATGTAGAGAAGGCCACATCAGGAGCAGCAGATGCAATAGACCACATTGACAGATGTGCTGGTGAATCTCTGTCTGCTGTGAAAAGTTTTTTTTAGGTTCCTTGGATGGAGGTGATGGGGGACGTGTAGGGACAGGCGAAGAACTTCCTCTGGTTGCAAGGAAAGGTGCCAGGGGTGGTGAGGTGCCGGGGGTGGTGGGGCTAGTGAGGACTGTAGTGTGGATGAGCGAGTCATGGAGAGAGCAGTCCCTATGAAAGGCAAATAGGTGTGGAGAAGGAAATATATCTTTGGTTGTGGGGTTGGATTGTAGACCTCAGAAGTGACGGAGAATGATACATTGGATACGGAGATTGGTGGGGCGATATGTGAGGGCGAGGGAGATTCTGTCCTTGTTTATGTTGGGGGGGAGGGGATTCAGGGCAGAGATGCGGGAAATGCAAAAGATGTGGTTGAGAGCATTTTTGACCACGAAGGGGGGATGTTGTGGTCCTTGAAATAAGAGGACATCTGGGATGTTTGGGAGTGTAACGCCCCATCTTGGGAGCAGAAGCAATGGATGCAGAGGAATTAGGAGTAGGGGGTCGCATTCTTGCAGGAAGGTGGGTGAGAGGAGGTGTAGTCCAGGTAGCTGTGGGAGTCGGTGGGCTTGAAATAGATGTCGGTTTCAAAGCAGTCACCAGAGATGGAGAAAGTGAGGTCCAGGAAGGAGACAGAGGAATCAGAGATGATCCAGGTGAACTTGAGGTTGGGGTGAAAGGTGTTAGTAAAATTGATGAACTGTTCAAGCTCCTTATGGGAGCATGAGGCAACACTGATAGAGTCAACAATGTAACAGAGAAAGAGAAGGAGGATGGGTCCAGTGTAGCTGCGGAAGAGGGACTGTTCCACATACCCTACAAAGAGGCAGGCACAGCTTGGGCCCGTGCGGGTACTTATGGCCACTCCTTTGGTCTGTAGGAAATAGGAGGAGTTGAAGGAGAAGTTGTTAAGGGTAAGGATGAGTTCGATGAAGCAGAGGGGTAGGGGGACTGGTTGGGCCTGTGGGAGAGGAGGAAGATGAGGCTTTTAGGCCATCTGCATGGGGAATGCAAGTGTCCAGGGATTGGATGTCCACAGTGAAGATGAGGCTTTGGGGGCCAGGGAATTAGAAGTCTTGGAGGAGGTGGAGGGTGTGGGTGGTGTCCCAGGCGTAGGTGGGGAGTACTTGGATTGGCAGGGAGAAAACAGAGTCAAGATAAGCAGAGATATGTTCAGTGGGCCAGGAGCAGGCAGAGACAATGGGTCAGCCGGGACAATCGGGTTTGTGGATTTTGGGAAGGGGATAGGAGCGGGCGGGACGGGGTTGGGGAACAATGAGGTTGGAGGCTGTGGACGGGAGTTCATCTGAAGAGATGAGGTTGTGGATGGTCTGGGAGATGATGTCTTGGTGGTCAGGGGTGCGGTCATGATCAAGGGGGCGGTAGGAGGGGGTGTCAGAGAGCTGGTGCCTAGCCTCGGCGATGTAAAGGTCAGTACGCCATGCCACAACTGCGCCCCCCCTTATCTGTGAGTTTGATGGTGAGGTTGGGGTGGGAGCGGAGGGAACAGAGGGCTGCATGTTCTGTGGGGGAGAGAAGTTGGAGTAAATGAGAGGGATAGAGAGATTCAGGCGATCATTGTCACGACGGCAGTTGGAAATGAAGACGTCCAGGGAGGGTAAGAGGCCATGGGGTGGTGTCCAGGAGGATGGGGTATGTTGGAGGTGGGAAAAGGGGTCAGCAGAGGGTGGGTTAGACTCACGGTTAAAGAAATAGGCACAGAGGTGGAGGCGGTAGAAACAGTGTTCGACATCCAAGCATGAGTGGTATTCATTGTTGATGTGTGTGCGGAGGGGAAAGAAGGTGAGTCCTTGAGTGAGGACTGACCATTCGTCCTCTGTGAGGGGTATGGTCTGGAGGGATGGTGAAGACCTGGCAAGGATTGGGGCTAGATTTGGGTGTAGAGCTTGTGGCTGGGTTGAAGCTGGCTGTTCAAGTATACAAAGGAGGCGAATGTATTCGTTGATCTGCAAATGAACTTTTTTTTTCTAAATTAATCTGATTAATAGATTCCAGTAAACATGACACTCCCAAGTTATTTGTGGTCGATTGTTCTCAAGTCCCAAGGAAAACAATTAACACACACTTTTTCGCATTGAATTCTCTTCTCAAAGACAAAGGATTTGGAGGGAAGACTTAGTAGCTTTTGAAAATAGGCCGATGGATCACAATGCAGATTCAGCTGTACCCATTCCTTATGCTTCAGGCAGCGTACAAATGTCATGCTTCTTGCTAACTCAAACATAGCAGTATCTGGCCCATGCAATACTGGGCATGCTACGTGCTCTAGTGGGGAGCGTCCTGATTTATACAAAATGAGCAGCTCTGAGAGATATGCCACCATGAGTAATTTGAAAGCCATCCGGCACCAGACGCATAATTGGCTGCTGCTGATGAAAACTACTCCATTGTCATACTGGCAATGAGACCCACAGCATGCGAGTAAAATTCACATCATGATGTCTAAGGACTGGTCAATGTCAATATCTGTCTCTTTTTTGGGTTCAAAACATACACTTCAAAAGCATGACAATCCTTGATTTCAACTAAGCAACACAAAAGAGTGCAAGTGGACACATCAATTTATTTAAGAATACCTGACTATGTTTATTAAATGGGCTGTACACCTTGGCGTAAATAACCCACCAGAACATAATGGATGTTAATTACATCGTCAATATTGTAGCTGATGGCCTAGAAAGCTCAGTCGACAAAGTTTAACTTGATATTAGACTTCACTTTATATATTCAAATGTTATTTCTGGAAACAAAACGCAGTGTTTAGTTTCCTTTCAGGGAAAACAGTGCTTAATTATATAAATTTAGACATTTGCTTCAGCACATAACTTTGAATTTACTGACTATTGAAACAAGTCTTCAATTATAGAGAAGATGATAAATATAGAAGCATTCTGCTCCATCTTTTTTTAAAATTCTGCTTTAAATATATTACAGGCTGCACAGCTACTCAATACAAAACCAAAATGTGCATTTTAGTTGCGTTACTTTCTTTTGATATTCTGTTCCTACCCTTTCCTTATGGTTTAGGAGTGAGCACACGATTAAACTGGTGACTATAAATTAATTACTTTTACAATGAACAGAAATGTTAATAATTAATGATAAATAATGATATTAATAGAAAGAGTACAACAATTCTGTTATTTTGTTACCATCACGTACTAATTGAGCAATGTTCAAAATGGAAATATGTTCATGTTGAAAATAATGACAACTGTCGATTATTTTTAGCTACTATTTTTGCAGAAACAATGTCAGGGTTCCTCAGTAGAATGAGCAGAGTCCAGGAAACACAATTAGTTCCAGTGCAGATAGTTCAGCATTTTTGCTCGCTTTGCATATATGCCAGGTCATGAAGTAGAAATATCAGTGACAGATTGACATGAGTCAGGCATTTATATGAGTTATCCACTGCTGATGATACATTTATTAGTGCTTTTGCATGCACATTAGACCAAGTTTCATTTGAATAAGAACAGCACTGATACAGTGGACAGGGACAAATACTTCTGCATTCCACTGTGTTGGTATTGCACTGGAGTATTAAAGTCTGGTGCCTTATCCAGAAAGACAAGATGAGAAGAAACAGATGATCTGACGTGGCCAACGTATCTCCACAGATGAGGTTGACCAGATTACTGATGAATGATAGCCTCACAAATGGAGAGATTTATTACACTTCAGCATTGTCCCTGACACATCAGATTTTTGGCAAGTGTCCATGCTTCTCCAGCATTTTATTTTCATCTCATTCAGTATCTTCTGCAATAATTTGTCAACTCCTAGGGCAATGCGGACAAGTTATCTTATTCCAGGTGTACTTGGGTTGATGGCACCACAGAAAAGATAACCCAGCCAGCAGCAGGGTTTGTGCATTTAATACTGAAAAATGATGTTTGAAGTTTATCTTGTCTCATTGATGATATAACAACGTCAAGCTCTCAACTCCAGGCACTTAATAGACCAAAAAAGCCACAAGCTTTGAGCTTATTTTGCCAATGATGCAAGGATAAGTCTCGCTCACTTTCAAAAAGAAAGAAGACAATGGGTCTCAGAAAAGACAAGTGAAAATGAAATCAGAATCTTAAAAGGACGTGTTAAAACTGAAAAGAGAAATTTGTGCATGAGAGACAGCAACAAAGCACCGTAAAAATTAACATTCATTTTCCAGGGTGAAAATTATTTCACTGAAGTAGGATCTGAAACTTACACTGCTACTGGAGTGATATTCGTTTTCATATCATAGAAAGCCATATAAAAATGTTTTAAAATTGGTCAGCCTGAAGAAATTGCTAGGTCATTCAAATGTTTTGCTTTCACAATTTGCTCAGGTGCAGATATATATAAAAACATACATTCAAAATTTCATGTGGTGCAAATCGGAGTAATATCTGTGGTAAAAGTTCTCAAGGTGATATTTATTCCTATTTGACATTGAATTTACAATGGCACAAAACTATAGATACTTGTGGCCTGGAAAGTGGTCCTTCAGTCTAATATGGTTGCACTGGCTCTTTGTTGCAGCATACTTCCCCTTCAAATCATCTTGTATCTTCTTCAGAGTCAAGTCGTGTTCACTTTTCCCTGAAAGCTGCAGTAATCTGCTCCAATCACTCCCTGTTGCAAAATACTTAATGGCTCAAGAACCTTTCTTCCAAAGAGAGATGTTTTTGCGTCTCCTTGCTCCCCTTGCAAAGATGTTCAATTCTTGCCCCTGTGTCATAAAAGCTTCCAACCAAAAAAAAAGGTCTTTCCTCATTCCCTGTTTCCAAAACTTCCATAATTTAAAAAAACCTCTATTAAAACTCCTCTTAGCCTCCCTATTTCATTGGAAATAATTCCACTACCCTATCTCTCCTCCAAAGACGTTTTCAGCTCCACCATCAATGTGATGAAGCTCCGTTGTCTACTCTTCAAGATTTTATTCTATCTGTGATCTAACTAAGGTTTTACATCAATGTATTGTTCCATTTGAAGGTCCTTTCAGTCAATACATTCGTGCATGTAATGTGGCGGTGAGCAGTTTAAACATAAATATCCAGGGCTTAGTTTCTACTTTTAGCCAGAGTACCAGCACAGGAGCTAACATCAGTGACAAGGCCAAGTAATACAGGAGGTAAAAATCAAAAGGAACTATCATTTTGTGATTGCAGCTTTGAACTTCGCAGAAATATGAATGTGAGCAGACATCAGGTGAAGTTATGAGTATAGTCCTTGTTATTGCCTCCCATTGGTTCCTGTGTTGAATGCTGTACACATACTGACTGTTCATGCTAATAGAAGGGGAACAGAAGGGCACATACATAAACAGAGATTAAAGTAGTAATTTTCACATTTGTTTACATTCTGCAACTATGCTGCCAAAGAACTCAGCAGGCAACTGGCTACAAGTACCTGGATTCACTAATTATAACAATGACCTTAAAGGAATGTAAAATGTAATCATCTGATCATTGGAACTGTGCTCCTGAATTATGCTCCAAGCTCACAGCACTGCCTTAATAAGCTGTGGTCCAGAACACTTCCATGTACAGTGCCATGGAAAATGCACAAATATTTGTATGATAAAAATGATATAAATCACCATGTGTCCTGTTGTTGAACAGATTCGATTTTCTAAGCCATACTCACATTGACTGAAACGTTGCATTCATGAAAAGATAACATGTCACAAAGATCATGTAGTAAATAGAAAGCACAAAAGGAAAGCAATTGTGAATCCCTGGAACATTACAATAAACAAAGTTGCTAGATAAATCAGTAAAATAAATGAGAATGTGAGAGAATCAAATTGCTAAAAGTACTATTTCTGAAAAATATTCGCACCAATTTCCTATTCTCACAAATCTGCAAAAATGTGTTTATCGCAAACATATAAAACATTGACTAATTAAATTTGAATTCCACTGGCTGATTTAATACCGAATACTCTCATGAATTCAAGCTTTTAAAAAGGGACAAACACACCATCTTAAAATGGCAATAGGAATCCATGGACCCACAAGAGTTGGTCCAATATAATGAAACTGATATACATCAGATAAAAGATCATTTTGAGTTGAAGGTAACCTTTTCCCAAGCAGCAATGAAACAAATCAGCAAGGCCCCATGGGAGGCTGGAAGGGACCTCATCTCCTATTTGATTCAGACATTTATGAGAATCTTAATCTGTTTGAGATGAAACGGCACTTACAAATGTCAAGCCTGAAAACAAGTTCAGTAGATTTGAAATGCATATACAAGCTGCTATTCCAAGAAACTTCTTTTTTTCGCAGACCAGCGAAGGATTTGCGAATGCAGAACTTAACACAAGTGAGCAAAATCACTCTTCCTGAAGCAGAAAAGCACCAAGTGATAGCCATGATTGGAAACTAATAGAAACAAATGGAGAGTTTAGGTATTGCAGTACTCACTCTACAGATGGTCCAAACAATGAATGAACCAACTGCCACCACAGATTAACAACTTTTCACCACAAATACACACCAAAGACTCTGAGCTGAATATTCTTATTTTCTTTTTGCACCACAGGCTCTTCAGTATTCTATCAAGCACATGTAAGTGTGTGCATGTGAGGGCTGAAATGACTGAATGGAGACCACATATTTGATGAAAAGTATTGATTTTTCTTAAGTTTATGTTTATACATGTGTAGTATGCAGAGCAATACAAATTTTCAAAAAGCAGCTCATTTTAGCTCAAGGAGTTAAAAGGGTCAAGGGGTATGTGAACAAAGTGGGAGCAGATTATGAACATCCATGATCATAATAAAATGGTGGAGCAGGTTTGAAGGGCTGAATGGCCCATTCGTGCTCCTATACTCTCTGTTCTATGAATCCCAATTTTCAAAATATTACGAAACACTGCCAACTTATCTCAATGGAGAGGAAGGTTTGCCTTTTCAACATCTCATTTACACATGGGAACATCTTACAACATGAAGAGTGATTGAATAGATTGTCATTGCAAGAATCACTCAATTTCGTTTCTTCAACTACAGCAATTTGAATGATTCTTGAAAGGCAAAATCATGTCGAACATCACCTGCTAAAAGTGTAGTGAAATCCAAGCATTATTCTTAATGAGTCATTTCACCATTCAAGTTTTAATGTGTACTTTGTAACCATCAGCACATCAGAGGCAGATCTCGTGACTCTTGCTTAATTAGTGTAATCGAGATTTTGAAAATGACCTGCAAGTATCTCAATCTATTATTCTGTGAAACATTTAGTCACAATTAGTTTCTTTTTGCCCTCAGGAGACAGTAAGGCATTGTTCAAAGGGAGCTCCTGTGATACAGTGGTAATGACTCTACCTTTGAGCCATGAGGCCTAGTTTCAAGAACCACTTGCTCCAGAGGTCATAATATCTCTGAACGCATTGAAAAAAATGGGTTAATCAATACAATTAAATCCTGGATTTTCCCTCTTTTAGATCTGGTGTGTGGTGGGGCCTTTTTTAAGATTGAGGCAATCCTCACTACAATCCACAGGAAAACTTGCCGCATCAAATGCCAATTCATCACTGAAAACAGTTCCTAATTTGGAGAGGTTCTCAGTCAACACTTACTACATTCCACCTCCCTGAAGGTGTTGGCTAGATTTTGGCAGCTACTGTGAGGGCCCAAGTTGTTAGCTCAGAGTTCTATCTTGCTGGTTGCACTGCTATGCTGAAGACTAAGAGCATTGGTGAAGCAAGAGATTACCAGGGTGGAGAGGAATCCAGGGAGTTTGTGGAGAAAGAGGAACCTGAGGCAAAGGCAGAGGGGGTTGAGCCGCCCAAATCTGATGCCCACCTGCCCACGCCATCCCCAAATCTGCGCTCCCAATCACTCCTAAATTGGGGAAAACTGAAGCTCAGCCTCAGCAGCCAAGCCATTCCATTTCATAGTCAGAGATAATGGGAACTGCAGATGCTGGAGAATTCAAGATAACAAAGTGTGAAGCTGGATGAACACAGCAGGCCAAGCAGCATCTTAGGAGCACAATAGCTGACATTTCGGGCCTAGACCCTTCATCAAAGAGGGGAATGGGGAGATGGTTCTGAAATAAATAGGGAGAGAGGGGGAGGTGGACCGAAGATGGACAGGGGAGAAGATAGATGGAGAGGAGAGTATAGGTGGGGAGGTGGGGAGGGGATAGGTCAGTCTGCAGAGGATGGACAGGTCAAGGAGGCGGGATGAGGTTAGTAGGTGGGAAATGGAGGTGCGGCTCGAGGTGGGAGGAGGGAATAGGCGAGAGGAAGAACAGGTTAGGGAGGCGGGGACGAGGTAGGCTGGTTTTGGGATGCAGTGGGGGGAGGGACGAGCTGGGCTGATTTTGGGATGCAGTGGCGGAGGGGGAGATTTTGAAGCTTGTGAAGTCCACATTGATACCATTCGGCTGCAGGGTTCCCAAGCGGAATATGAGATGCTGTTCCTGCAACCTTCGGGTGGCATCCTCGTGGCACTGCAGGAGGCTCATGATGGACATGTCGTCAAAGGAATGGGAGGAAGAGTTAAAGCGGTTCGCGACTGGGAGGTGCAGTTGTTTATTGTGATCCGAGCGGAGGTGTTCTGCAAAGCAGTTCCCAAGCCTCTGCTTGGTTTCCCCAATGGAGAGGAAGCCACACCAGGTACAGTGGATACAGTATACTACATTAGCAGATGTGCAGGTGCACATCTGCTTGATATGGCAAGTCATTTTGGGGCCTGGGATGGGGGTGAGGGAGGAGGTGTGGGGGCAAATGTAGCATTTCCTGTGGTTGCAGGGGAAGGTGCCGGGTGTCGTAGGGTTGGAGGGGAGCATGGAGTGGACAAGGGAGTCACATAGAGTGTGGTCTCTCCGGAAGGCAGACAAGGGTGGGGATGGAAAAATGTCTTGGGTGGTGGGGTCGGATTGTAGATGGTGGAAGTGTCGGAGGCTGATGCGTTGGATCCGGAGGTTGGTGGGGTGGTATGTGAGAATGGGGGGATCCTCTTAGGGTGGCTGTGGCGGGGGTGGGGTGTGAGGGACGTGTTGTGGGAAATGCGGGAGACACGGTCGTTGGCGTTCTCAACCAGTACCGGGGGGAAGTTGCAGGCCTTGAAGAAAGTGGCCATCTGGGATGTGCGGGAGGGGAATGCCTCATCCTGGGTGGAATGCTTCATCCTGGGAGCAGATGCGGCGGAGGCGAAGGAATTGGGAATAGGGGATGGAATTTTTGCAGGGGGGTGGGTGGGAGGAGGTGTATCCTAGATAGCTGTGGGAGTCGTTGGGCTTGGAATGGACATCAGTTTCTAGCTGGTTGCCTGAGATGGAGATAGAGAGGTCCAGGGAGGTGAGGGATGTGTTGGAGATGGTCCAGGTGAACTTAAGGTTGGGGTGGAAGGTACTGGTGAAGTGGATGAACTGTTCGAGCTCCTCTTGGGATCAAGAGGCGGCGCTGATACAGTCATCAATGTAATGGAGGAAGAGGTGGGGTTTGGGGCCAGTGTAGGTCCAGAAGAGGGACTGTTCCACGTAACCTACAAAGAGGTAGGCATAGCTTGGGCCCATGCGGGTACCCATGGCCACCCCCATTCAACAGTCATGAAGGCTACCACTTTTCTCACCTGACAGGAGAACATTTAATTGGGCTGATGATAAGACAAAGTCATTAAGTTGTCATTAATTTACAAGTGAAGGTGCTTAGTTGGCTGTGGACCAGGACAGCAGGATGAGATGGGTATTTCCCTGGTGCCAACTGACCCATTAGTTACATTTAGCCCACCTTTTCTGCCACATCTGGAAAGGGGAGAATCAGACTCCAGTTTATTTTTCCGAACATGTTTCTGCTGAATTCAAAGTTTAGCAATACAACATTATATCATGAGTCAGAGCAAATCTATGCTTTCTGACATATGGTGATGAAGAATATGGAATTTTATGCGTGTTATTTCTTTGTCACGATGCGAATATGAATGTGCAGTTCCCAACAGAAGAAAAAGCAACATGAGTGAGTCAATTAAACCAAGGCTTTTTAGAAAACAGCATGAAAAAGTTGTGAAATTATGTTGAATGTTGTGATTGATGACTTATCACTGCTAAGATGAACTCTACACTCCCATAAACAGAAGTGTTCACTCTGATTTTATTTACAGTAATGGTATGTGCTTTCATTTTTCAGATAGATCTTGTGTGCACTGGGTGGATAATGAGACATTAGATGGAGAAAGGATTCTCCTGCCACATTCACCTTCAGCCAGCAAAACACTTTATGCTGCTCCCAGGTCTTAGTCTTTACTATTGCTCAGTCTAAGTGACAAAGACATGAAGACTGACTTCAGTAAAAAACAACTGCAATAACCATTAATTTTTAATGGCGGATGGAACTTTGATAGTTACCTTCGAGTTACTTTTTTAGAACTTTAAGTGACAGAGTGGTGTAAAAATGTCAAAATCACAGAATTGTTACAACACAAAAGGTGGTCATTTGACTGGTCTTGAATTTACAAAATGCTCATCTTCTTCCCTCAGCCCAGCACATTCTTATTTTCCAGATAACTCCTTCATATATATTAACCTTACCGACTTTACCCACACTTTCAAGCAACATAGTTCAGACCCTAATCATTTGCCACCTTAAAATATTTTACCTCATGTCACAGTTGCTTCTTTTGCTAACTTCTTGACATCTGTCCACTTATTCTCAATCCTTTCAAGCGTGAAAACAGCTTTTCCCCTTTTCAATTCTGCCCAGGCCTCTCTTACTTATTACGGTGGAATGAGACAAGTCACGCAAAATAAACTTTCCTCAGTCCTTCTAAATGAAACACCTTTATTACAATTGTTACAAGACTTCAACACATCCAAGAGCATTACATTGAAAGTTGTTAGAACATGGTCTGCTTTAAACTGGCTTTCATCAGATTTTGGCCAAACTCATCATTGGTCATGCCAAATCAGTCCATACCAAGGGAAGGATAATGAATTACATTTCACATGTCTGAATGCCAGACAGAAGGAAAGAAACTCAGGGCAGAATTTTTACTTTTTGACCTTTCGTGCAGGAAACGCTGGCTAATCATCCAGCACAGTGTGCTGTTACTTTTATAATACAAGTATAATGTTAACATTCCACTTCCAGCTTTGCTGATCACTCAAACTGGCCAGATAAAGTGCTTTTAATCAACATCTTCTGACATGCTTGACAAAGATCCCTGGCAGATGAGCCTCAAACATGGCTTAGAGGCAGAAACACTGCTGTTTTCCAAAAACAGCCATCAAAGTGAATGATGTGCCTCAAGTTCTTTATTTCATGGGAGCCTAGCAGAGATCAGAATGTCCCTCTTTCAGACCAACAGGGAAAAAAGAAAGAGTAAAGATGGAGCTTTCCCATGTGGGTGGGGAGGACGGTTATACACTGGGTTTAAACATCCTAACAATTGTGAAGGGAGAGGCCACAAAGACACAAGATTGATGGAGTGCATGTCCATTGGCAATGGAGAGTTAGAGTCTTCAAGTTACCTGATGGCAAAACTAGACAACACATAGCTACATGCCACACAAAATTCCCCAATGTTGACTGGAATATGAATATCGTATAATGATGACTTGAACCCCATCTCCTTACCAAAATCGTCATGCAGGAATTTTTACAGGAATTAGCTAAGGAGTCCTTAGAAAAGATTGTGAACTCTGAGTACCCAACACCTTCAAACTGACACACACCAGTCACTGGTGCAGGTACACCTTCAAACTGACACACACCAGTCACTGGTGCAGGTACATAATTTGGTGACAACTCCAACAGTGGCAGCCATATCATTAGAAATTGAGCCATACTTCATCAATGAGCAGGAACAGATGCTGGTCTCAGGGACAACAGCAGACAGTCCCCATTAGTTGATACAGGTCACTCTAAGCTTTGCTCAGCTGAATGCAGATGCTGAGCCTTGGGGGTGGTTGACAAAGATAACACTCCTGGAGTAGCAGGAGCACAAAATGTGAGGCTCTGTCACCATTTCCGGATGTGTGGCAGACCAAAGGAGTTTGTCTCAAAAAATGCCCAACTTTGTGAAAAGAGTGATGACCTGCATTAGCTATAGCAGACAGGTGGATGATTGCTGATTCTCTTTAAAGATCTGAACACTGTCGCTGCCTGTTTCAATCGTGGATGGAAGTCTTATACCTCAGTTATTCAACACTATATGAAGGTACGGCAGGGAAATTGCAGTCAAGTGCTCCTGACTAGCATAGATCTGAGATTTGGCCATGAGAAAATAACAAAAAGACTTGTGGAAATCGGTGTAAATTAGTGTTAGCATACATGAGGTGTAGGGTTCAAAAGTTAGAATTGGTGTATGTACTTAAAGCACGCCATTGTTTGTTAGTGTCAGGCTGAAGTGATAAAACTTGGTGCCTGATTTCCAAATGCTGTAATAAGGAAATATTCACGTGTTATTTGATTGATTGTGTAACACAAGCTCATTAAAGCAAAGGAACTGACTCTGTGGTTTTACAACTGATGTCCATGAATAAATAAAGGAAGAAAGCAGTTCACCGTTCGCCATAAGCACCTCAGCAGTCAAAGTAGGCAAATGAGTAGGCCGCCTGTAGTTCTGCTTAAACCACTAGGGTAATACCATGTCAAAATAACATAAGAAAGAAGAAGGGATTTTGCACTTTCACAAGGGGAACCTTTTGGATGTTTGCAAATACATCACTGTGTCAATTTTATGAGAAAAATATTAATAGCCCTGAAAATTTGATCCAGATATTCTGACCTCCAGATAGTTGATTAGACATGTATTCTGGAAGTCCTGACATATTGGTTCCATGAGAATTTCTTAGGCAGTTTTAATTTCCAATGAACAAGCTCCCTATTGATAAAGCTGACTGAAAATGATTCTGAATTGGATTCGGTAATTTGGGCATTTATCTCGGAAATGTTGAATGGAAAAATCTTCATTTAACTCTTGAGTCATGGTAAAACTCATCCTCCCTAACTGCCTGCTTCAGCCCCACTCAGCCATTACTCCCACTCCCCAATTCCCTGAAACACCTGACACACCACCACCGATTCCATGCCCTCATATTGACTCACCTGGCCCAACCTGACTTGACCTCAACACCCAAAACCCCTCTAACAATCTCCTGACATGCCTGGCCTGCCCAGCGTGTGGTCTGATGATCAAACTACCAACGTCATCTTTTGGACACCTCACTCAGGACTGACAGTGCCACCTTAACAACTTAACCATTCACCTCATTCCTTTACCACTTATCTCAACTACTCTGCCCACTGTCATGATCCCAGCTGAAGGTAATATGGAACAAATTAGATTTCAGAAAGGAATCTGGCTTGTTACATGATATGTTTAATTATTAAAATATGGGAACCAATTATTAAAATATGGGAACTACATTTGTTACTAACGGAATGTTTTTACACAAGGTTGCCAATTTTAAGAAAATAGCATGCGTTCAGTATGCAAAAGGAAAGGAAAACGAATCAACAAAATTATACAAGACACAAAAACAGGAAGTTCTGTATAAACTTAGCAGGTCTGGAAGCATTTGCAAGGAGAGAAACAAATTGATAATTCACATTCATTGACTGTTTTTCAGAGTCCCAAACTTTGGAAGCATCATAGGACTCAAAATGTTAACTCTGTTCCTCTCTCATAGATGGTATGAGATGTGCTGAGTTCTCCAGCAATTTCTGCTTTTGTTTCCGATCTCCAATATTTACAGTATTTTGTTTGTGTATATAAAAGGTAGAGGTGGACCCACCATAGTCTTACCAGACCATAGGGTTGCATTCTCATTAGACAGAGAGACAGCTGCTTTGGTTTAAACCAAGGATCATCATGCCATGGGCAAGGAGAGAATCATAAATTCATGGAGTTGTACAGCATGAAAACAGTCTCTTCGGTCTAAGTCAGCCACGTCAACCAGATAGCCTAAATTAATGTTGTCCCATTTGCCAGGATTTGGCTCATTTCCCTCTAAACCCTTCCTATTCATGTACCCATCCAGATGCCTTTTAAATGTTGTAATTGTACCAGCCTCCACTACTTCCTCTTGCAGCTCATTTCATGTACCCTCCACCCTCGGTATGAAAATGTTGCTCCTTACATCCCTTTTAAATCTTTTCTCTCTCACATTAAACCTATGTCCTCTAGTTTTGGATTCCCCTACCTGATGATAAAGACCTTGGCGATTCGCTCTGTTCATGTCGCTCACAATTTTGTCATTGTGCAAAAGGTTTGTAAGTTAACTCCTCAGTGTCACATGCATTTCTAGCAGCAGGAAGAGAATTATAGCATTTAGCTGTAACAGAGAGAGAAATAGGAGCTTCCAAATCCAGCTTCAAGAACCCAGCAACTTCGACTGAAGGCAAAAGCTGAAAAAAATTCTTGCTTGTGTCAGAAGTTGACCCCATCCATTCAGGCTACTTCTGTTCTTCCAACTTAAGCAAAAAACAAGGCCTCACAAGCTATGAACTTTACTGGCTTTGGAGCAAACTGTTTGATATCTCTGTCTCAATTTTTCTTCATCGAGAAAAGGACAAAATTCACCTCTTAAAGCCATTGTATTGTCACACCAGAATACAATAGCTAGTGCAGTACAAAGTGGGCATGATCTCCCTTGATGATCCAGCATTATAAGAAAGGAGGTACACTTGGCCTAACATGCACCTCGGAGGAAGTTTCAGTCAGAAATGCAGAGCTCGGTGTGGTGAGGAGAAATAGGAAAAAAGTGGCAATCCAGCAGTTATTCACACTCCTTTGAAGATTTGGGCCTTTAGTTTGAGTGTGCATAATCCAATGCTCACTATTGTTACCTTCACCTGACAAATGACTAGTGGCCCCAAGGAAAATGGTATGTCTCCAAAGAATGGATTTTAATGAGAAGCAAATCAAGAGCGTGATTGATTTATGTTGGGAGAGGGTGATACCAGTGATTTTCACATTACTGTTCCATTTAGGTTTTTAACCCTCAGGTTATCTGAATCATGCATTAATTCATCCATTGTGAGCATCTCTGGCAGCTAGGTGACCAGCTGGAAGGAGTCAGGTCTTGTCAGACTCATCCGTATTATGCTACTCCTCCAAGAAACATATAAAACAACCATCACATTCCTCCTATGGCACCTTGCAGCATTTGTTTTGCAAGGCACAGCAGACAAATAAAGTAAGACTTGTATTTATAGAACCATTTTCAGTCTCCATTCTAAACACTGGCTGGTACCTGTTGAAAGAGTGTCCCTAAATCTATCGGGATACTCGAGCTGCAACTGTCAAAGGAAGACAATGGTTTGTTCCATTACTGCTCATGTTCACAAGCCTCATTCTATCAGTAGCAAGCATTTCCACATCAGCTACATCTTCACAGCGTAGGCCTCGATGTCCAAGCAGCCATCTGTAAACTGTTTGGATGCTGCATCAGTTACATCTAGCACAAAGACATTGTAGCAGCTCCCAAGAAACCTTGCACAAGCATGCATGAGTATGTCCCAGTGGTCACATCCAGCCCTCAACACCAACAGCGTAGAATCCCATGGTTTATCTAACTCTTGTGTCTGTCAGAGGCTGACCTGATGGGGACAATCAATTTGTTGGATCTGCAGGAATTCAGTTAGAACAGCAAATCTAACCGCATTCACCTTCAGACTGGCCTCGTCATGATTAAGTTTTCTTACGTGACGTGTGCGTTCCTTGCCAGGCCAATGGTTATTGCTCATCTCTAATTTCCCTTGAAAAGTTGGGTTGAATTGATAGGTTCCATGTGCTGAGGCAAACTCACAGTGTTGTTTGGAATAAAGTTGAAGGATTTTGATTTGCCAAAGTAGGGACGCAACATAGTTGCAAATCAGGAAGGTGTGGGTCTTGGAAAATTAATAGGAAAGTGGTATTTCTCTTGACTCTGCTGTAGTTGCCTTTTTGATGGTATAAGTCAAGAATTTATAAGATACTGATGATGGGATCTAGTCGATGACACACATTGGTGCCACTATCAGCCAATGGTAGTGGGAGTAAAATTTTAGTTTGGGTTGTTCATCAAACTGGCATCATCGTCATAGTATTTGTTGGAATTTTTGTTGGAGCTGCACTCATCCGAACAATGGAGAATACTCCATCATGCTCCAGCCTTATTTCTAATAGATAGACTTTGGATAGTCAGGTGGTATATTAAATGTCAAGGAATTCCAAACTTCTGACCTAATTTTAACACCACAATGCTCATTTTGGAGCGGTGTCCCTCAACTTATAGCCTCTCTAGTGGCAGGTGGGCAATCTGTTCCAGGTCAAAAAGAAATACATGGCATAGAACCAAGGAAGGATGAATTGTGTATGAAGCAGAATTAATTCATATCAAGTTACAATGGAAAATAATTATTATAATGTTTTCTTTCTTCACTTTAAATTAGTAAATGAGTTCTTTGAAAAGGTGACACAAGCAGTAGATGACTGTCATGCTGTGGATGTTGTACATTTGGACTTCAGAAAGTATTTGATAGGGTGCTACATGGCAGGTCAGTTTGCAGATTAAACATGTTTGGGATTGATGGGTCCTTGGCCGCATGGATTAAGAGGTGGCTAAAAAATAGGAAACAGAGGGTAGGTATGGATGGATATTTTTCAGAATGGAGATCTCCAGCATCATGGATGCTAGGCTCCAGGTATTTCAATTCATTCCATAGCTGAAACCATTGTATACTGCAAAGGCTCGTGGCCCCTGACCACATGCTGGCAATAGCATGAAGTAGTATGTCGCAGAACTTGTCACACTCCAGGGCAAGATATGTCAGTACACACAACACTGGCAACCACCCAACAATGTGCAAAATTACCCAGGCATGCCCCATACATGGAGAAACATGAAACAAATCAACCTGGCCAATTACAGTCCAATCCGCGGATTCTGATCATCACTTAAGTGATGGGAGGCGTCTCTAACAGTGTTATCAAACCATGCTTGCTTAGCAATAACCTGCTCACTGATGCCCAGTTTGCGTTTCATAAGAGCCACTCAGCTCTTGATTTCATCACAGCTTCAGTTCAAACATGCATACAAAAATCTGAATTCCTGAGGTACGGTACTTGCCTTTGACTTCTAACCCACATTCCACTGACTGTGGCATCAAGGAGCCCTTGAAAAACTGGAGTCAGCCAGAATCAGGGATAAAACTCTTCACTGGTCATAGCTGGCACTTAGGAAGATGATTGTGCTTGCTGAAGGTTAGTCATCTCAGCTTCAAGAAATCTCTGCAGAAGTTCTTCAGTATGGTGTACTGGGCCCAAACATATTCAGCAGCTTTATCAATGACACACTCTCCATTATAAGATCAAAAGGGGGGAGATTGACAGATGACTGTACAATGCTCAGTGCCATTTCAACTCCTCAAACACTGAAGTGGTCTACATTCAAAAGCAGCAACATTCATGCCGCATAAGGGCCAGGCAATGACCATCTCCAACAGTTCAGAATATAATCATCAGTCATTGACATTCAAGGACACTACCACCATTGCTGGAATTCCCCAGTATCAAAATTCTGAGAGTTACCATTGACCAGAAACTGAACTGGGCCTACCATTCACCACAGTGGCTACATGTCAGAGGCTAGGAACACTGAAGCGACTAACTTGACTCCTGTATCCCCAAAACTTGCCCACTATCTATAAGGCGCATGTCAGGAATGTGATTAAACTCTCAACAATTGTTTGGCTAATACAGCTCCAATGACACACAAGAAGCTTGACAACATAGAAGGACAGAAAAGCTCCCTTGATTTGCACTACATCCACAATCAGTAATTCCCTTTTCCACTTATCCTGAGTAGCTGCAGCATTTATCATCTACAAGATGCACTGCAAAAATTCACATAGATTCTTCAGGCATCATCTTCCAAACCCCTGACCTCTACTGTCTAAAAGGACAGGGCTGCAGATACATTGGAATGCCACCACTTGTAAGTTCTCTTCCAAGGCACTCACTACCCTTGGACGTATATTACCATTCCTTCAGTGTCGTTGTGGCAAAATCCCAAAAGCCCCCCTACAAATGGTATTCTGGATCTACTGACACCAAATGAACTGCAGTGCTTCAAGACAGCACTCACCACCAGTTTCTCAAGTGCAATTAGGGATGGGCAATAAATGCATATGAATGAATAGAAAGAAAGAAGTTGATTATTTTAATTTGAAAGTCAATTCATTTAAGGTATTTACTTGGTTATCTTGGAAAAACTCGTTTGCTTTTATTTTTTGACTTGGAGTAGTTGGATGACAGCAACGGTACACTCATCTAGCTTCATCCATAACAAAAATAATAAAAGAGCTATCACATCAGCAGTTTTATCTGCACTTGGGTCTTGCACATACATTCATATGGTTATAAAACGTGCTCAAGTTTGTGAGTGATGGCCAGTAACCCAAAAAGAAGTGAGAAGTGTTGTTTTTTTTTGCAACTGGAGGGCAGGAGAGCATTGTTAAGTTTAAAAGATCACTTGGAGTCCGTGTCTTGGCAACTACAATTGCAAGAAGTGAAAAACCAATAATCAAGTTTAAATTGCTATTGCTTGCAACAAAATGTGACTTTCATATCTTTTTCCTATATACATTCATCTTGTTAAGTTTCACCCTCTTCCTGCATTTATCCTTGAGAAACTGACATTCTAGACGGCATTGAACTAGTCCTCATAACAGGCAATTTTTGTTAAGAATAAAATAAACTGCATCTGTGCAAGATCCTACAAAAACAAATCGAAAAAAAACCAAATGTAAGCCAACAAAACAAGAACTGGATCATCCACTCACATCGCAAAAGGTAATTTTCACCAATTAAAACTTTAGGCTGAATTTTCACAGCCAGTGACAACTTGAGCAATGACAACACAGCTGGGAAAATTTGGTGTATTTGGAAAAAATGAAATTGTTTGTCCAAGAAAACAGATTGATTTTGCATCTCAGGTTCAAGGAAAAATATGAATCTTAGTAGTCAGTACTTAGAGGTCTATTCGCATATATGACCATTTTATTAATGCCTCGCAACATGTCATTTATATCCAGCTTGTGACACTCCAAACGCCCACCTCCCACCTTGCTCAGTATACCTCTGCCTTGCCTTGCTTTTTTTAGTATATTCACAAAGCCAGGAAGCTTGTTATTGTTCCCAGCATGAGCATGTAAAGGGATGAACTTGTTGCCGTACAGCACGTTGCTGTGTCAATGTTATACATAGAGTATGTGCTAACAGGTTATGCAACGAATACACTGCATGTACTTCAATCAAATAGCCATGTCTGAACTGCGAACTACTCAGTTAGATGTTAAGTCAAGGGACTGTTGTCAGTCAGAGAGTACTGGCAAAGTAAGCCAAGGCTGTCGTTGGGTATCAGTCCAGGGGCTTGTACACAGTCAGTCAGGCATTCCAGGTGGTGAAGGTCAAGAGGTTACTTCTCATTGCAGTCCAGCAACTAGGCCACAAGCAATCCTGCAGCTCCTTTCAGAAAAGTGATGGAAATTCGTAGTCAGTCATTCAGTGGGTGACTCAGAAATCTGGAAGAGGTCAGGTCACTCACATCAGGGCTGACCTTCCAAATTGGTAAGAGGTATTGGCCACAGTCAGGACTGAACACTGACAAGATATCATGCCAGGGTAGATATCAGGGAAACAGTATCACTCCCTTCGGCAGGGATAAAATGTTATTTTGTAGTAAGGATGGTTAGCCTGTGTAGCTTCATTCTTATATCTGCAGCAACAATGGCAGTTGATCAGATAGGTGATGATGCAAATTATGACTGCAAATGGTAATTTGCAATGAAGTTCCTTCAGAAGCTTTTCCTTTCTGGTTTGCCTCTCACTACGTGCACTGTGAAAATTTACTTGTAGCTGGCACCAATTGATCTGATACACAGTCACATTTAAAATAAGGTGCCAGAGGTGAAATACAAATGTGGTCCTGGAAGTGATAAGGATTTTCACTGCTGGCAAGATAATGTGAGTGTCGTGTTATAGAGACATGGTGTGTCTGTAATGAGGTCAGTGAAGGGGAATTGTGCGGGATAATCCATTAGATATCATAGGGGGAAACCCTTCGTGAAACTCCCTAAAACTGACACTTATTCAATGTTGCTAACGATTGTTTGAATACACAAACTTTATACTCTCTATAAAGATTTGGACAAATCAATAAAAATGAGAGGATGCCAGAAGAAAGGCTGACATAATCGATAGTGCAGTCATTGCTTAGAATAACAGTTTAAATTCTAAGTCACCCATTATGAAAAAATCTGTCTAGACTAGCTTGCACACTGCAAAAATACATAACATGATGGCATCTAATTACTTCATGGACTGCAACGGTTCAAAAAGGCTCTTCACCAATACTTCAAGGGACCTTGGGATAAGCAACTAATTCTGGCCTTGCAAGAAGTACGCTCATCCTTACGACCGATTTTAAAAAAAACTATCAATTATTTACAATCAGAACTTTCAATTTTACTGTACAAAATCCCTGTGAACTTCAACTTTTAAAATATTTAAAGTGCAAGCTGTTACACAGTTTCAACTAATTTTACTTTCTGCTCATGGGAGAAGCAAAGGGTTGTAAAGCACAACCATAAAATGCCCTTACTTACAAAGGAGCTATTTGCATTTCTTCAAATAAATCTTTCTGATAAAATTTCAATGATTACTCAAGAGCAATATTAATTTAACTGAAATTCTTTTAATGTTAAAATAATCAGAAAATTCATCCTTAAATTCTGCAGAAATGACCCTTTATCATCTGTTTGGGTCATCTGGGAGTCACAATTCTAGGAAGCCAATCAAACTAATTGTTACTTGAGAAAAGACATCGAGGTGTTGGTGAACAGCAATGGTGCATAGCCTCTGATTAGTCAGGCCACAGTGCTCGTACTATTTAATTCAGTTTAATCATCCTGGGCCAAAAGGTTTGGTTTCAAGTCCCGCTTACATGGAAGTGTATCATAATATGCCTGACCAGATTGATTAAATGTGCTGAAAAGCTGGCAATGGCAGACGACAAAATGATACATAGTTCTACTTTTGTGGAATTATGAGCTTTTGTCTCAAAGCTATAAAACCCTTACTCAGCTATAGTTTGAAAAACTTTGTGCAAACCCTCAAATATTAACAAAGTTAAGAACCTGACCCAACTGAAAAAACCAAGGTGGGCTCACAAAAGCAAAACAAAACTCGTGCTATATCACAGAAAATGTGCTTTTATGATTAAACAAAAATAATAATGTTCCAGTTTGTGAAAAATAGAGCCAAATGCAAAAAGCAGACGACCTCAAGTATCCTTGGGGTTTCATCACTAAAAGGTCCAGATGGCTACAGAGATCATAAATGCATTGGTGACTAACTTCAAAATTCTGTTGATTCTAGAAAGGTTCCTTAGGATGGAAAATAGCAATCTTAAACCTGCTATTTTAGAGAGGAGTGAGAATAGAGTACTGCAAAACTCGCTAGTTTGATGTAAACTGTAAAGAGAGTGTTTAGATCTATTATAATGGATGGGGTAATGGATTTTATTTCTAACTTTATCTAAATATGTCATTGGTAAAATTAAGCAAAGTTAGCTGAGAATTATGAAAGGGAATTCATGTTTGAGAAACGTGTTGCAGTTCGTTGAGGATATACTGGGAGCATTGATAAAAGGAGAACTAGTGACTGTGCGGTCGTTGGATTTTCAGAAGCTTCTCATAAGCTCTCACACAGGACCTTGGAATTAAAATTGGGGAACATGCAACTGGTGAAATATACCAGTATAAACTGAGAATTAGTTGACCAAAAGAAAGCAGAGAGTAGTAACACTTAGTTTATTCTCACAATGAAAAATTAATCCAAGTGGAGACCTGCCAAGATAAATGTTTGGTTCACAGTCAAGATAATTGGTTTGGAAATGGGGATTAATGGTAATATTTCCAAATTTGCTGATGACACCAAACTGGGTGGGAACGTGAGGAGGATGCAAGGAGATTTCAAGCAGACTCGGCATGGTGGCTCAGTGGTTAGCACTGTAGCCTCACAGTGCTAGGGTCCCGGGTTCAATTCCAGGTTTTGGTAACTGTCTGTGCGGAGTTTGCACATTCTCCCTGTGTCTGCGTGGGTTTTCTCCAAGTGCTCCGGTTTCCTCCCACAGTCCAAAGATGTGCAGGCTAGGTGGATTGGCCATGCTAAATTGCCTGTCGTGTTCAGGGGTGTGTGGGTTATAGGGGGATGGGTCTGGGTGGGATGTTCCAAGAGGTGGTGTGGACTTGTTGGGCCGAAGGGCCTGTTTCCACACAGTAGGTAATCTAATCAAGTGAACAGGCTGGAATGTGTTAAACGAAATACAATGTGTGTAAGTGTAAAGTTATGAGGAAAAATAAACAGAATATTTCTTAAAATTGTGAAATAGTTGAAATTGTGGGTGTCAAAAGGGGTTTTGGATTTCTTGTTTGAGTCATGAAAATTTAGCACACATGTGCAGAAAACAATGAGAAAGACAAGCAGTATGTGGCCTTCATCACAAGGATATCAGTGCAAAGATGTCTTGCTGCAGTTGTATCGATACATGGTTATACGTCACCTGAGATACTGTATACAGTTTTGATTTCCTAATCTAAGGATAGATACTCTTGACAGAGTGTGTGCAATTTGGGATCACCAATGAATCCTTGGAATGGCAAGATTGTTTTAAGCAAAGCAATTGACAAGAATGGGCCTGTATTCCAGACAGTTGCAAAGAATGAGGAATAATCTCATTGAACAGACAAAATTGTTTCAGGATGCTCCAGGACCGATATGGATAACATACTTCGCCTGCTTGGTGAATCTAAAACCAGGGGACATAATTTCAGGTGCGGGGTGAGGCATTTAGGAGTGAATGTAGGGAATTTTTTTAGAGAGTGGTGAAGTCGTTAACTCAGAGGGCTGTGGAAACTCAATCATTTAAGACAATCAGGACAAAAAAAAGCAAAAAAAAAATTACTGGAGACTAAGTAACTGGATAATGTTGTGGTAGTGCAGAGAAGTGGCAATGAGGTAGATGATCAGCAATTATAAAATATGAACAGTGGTGCTGGTTTGATGGGATGAATGGCCTGTACCTATTCATTTTCTCCTCGCTCCCTGAGGTCCTGAGTCCTCAATTTTGATGCTTTAGATTAAATATAAAATTGTTCAACAGAAGGAAATGAAAAGCTACTGGCACCATCTGACAATTGCTCATTACCAGTGATACCAAGAATAATGAAAGCCATAATCCTGCTGAAAGAAGAAGCCAAGCAATAAAGTCAGCCATTGAGCAAGGGAAAAAGAACTCCAAAATGCAGTGAAGCAGAGAAGGCGGAATTGTTGATCCTATTAATGATACGGTATGTTTCTAAAGAAAGGTTGTGGCTCAAAGTTTTGAGAGAACAATAAAACACATCAGTGATAAATTCTCATGGGACACACAATGCATATTTTAAGTATGATGCAGAACAAAAGCAATGTCGCTTTGGCTTTTTATAGGACAAGTTGAAGATTTTACATCAACCTTAGTTTTTGTCTCAGGTTAGCACATCTTTGTAGCATTCCAAATAATTTACAAATGATGTCCTTGTTGCAGCCTTTGGGATATGCTCTTTTATTCTTAGATCTGGAGTCATGAAAAAAACCTTCTCATCATGGCAGATACTAGTCGCTGCCAGCAAAAGGTTGAAGACATGAACAACTTATTGGGCTAAGAACAGGTGGGAGCCAGTAATAATTCACATGTAGAAAATAAAAAAAAAGCAAGTTCCAGGCATTTCACTTCATTACAATTTCTGCCTTTTCCAGTAAATAATAAAATCATGGCATGCTTTTCCCCTAGCAAAGTAAATGCAAATTTTTGGGTGCTTTTTCTGTGGAATTTTGCTGATTATCTCAGCTGAAGCTCATTTTACTTTCAAAGGAAATTTATTTTTCACCACTTCAAATGATAATTTTCGTACAAACTCACCTTTTATTATATATCTACATAATTGGGGATCGGCTCCAAACTCAAACCTTTCTGTCATCCTGGAAGTGGTCCACAGAACTGTCAATTGACTGACTATCTTTCCTCCCATTACATTAGATGGATGTGACCAGCTCACTTTAAACTGCACACCTATTTCACCGATCCAAACGCTAATTTCAAGAGGGAATGCTGTACAGTAAAGAGTTAAGGGTGCCTATTCTTCATGGATATGGACATATGCATTGCAGCTATGCTATGATGATATCAGGTCACATGACTGGGAGCTGCTGGAAGAAGACATAATGGAAGCCTGCTCTGTCACACTTTTACATATTGTTTATCGTGAATTAAAGTTCATCATTTGAATTGGCCTTGTGTTCAGATTTCATGTCTCAAGCTCTCAGAAGTGTGAAATATAATATTCTTTCAAATTCGTATGAAATTACTTCAAATTATTAAACAAATTCATTTTTGATCCAGCTTGTTGTGCTTTTATAAAATTCAGTCATACTTTAAACAGTTAACTGATATCACAAAATAATCCCACTCTTCAAATATAAATGTCTGTCCAGAGGAGAAGCTAAACAGTTTGGTTGTTGCTATTCTAGCACCAAGTTTCGCATAGCTAAAGAGTAATGTATACTTACATTTTGCCTGAGGTTCCACAAGAGACTAATATCCAACTTGATAAAATGTAACTCACAATTGCATTCTATGATGAAACTCTTTCGTCCCCCAAGATGATGTTTCTCTTCTGCCAAAGACCGTGTGGATTTCTTTTATCATTTGATATCAGCAACTTGGACTAATACCAATAAGAGGGATTGGTTGCAGTGATTCTATCTGAAAGGATCACAGGTGATTTAGGTGCACATGGCAACAAAACTTACCAGCTGTGAGCAACACTCAAAGACTGCTGCTTACCATGCCAGTTTCCTCTTTCTGAATAGATATCAGGATCTCGTCGTAAAAACTCTCTTAAAGCTTTGTGATAAAAACAGAGGTTGATGCAAAAGCTCAGCATGCCTGGTCACATCTGTGACAAGAAATCAGGGTGAAGATTTCAGGTCCATTAATCCCTCCTCAGAACTGATGGCAGCTAGGAGACAGCTGGTTTTTATGCTGAAGATAAGGTGGGGATGGGGAGTGGGTAAGGAGTAGATGGTAGGTGGAGTTACAGAAAAGGAGTGGATAATGATTAGCCTGGGAGATCGAACAACTCCTGTGCATTGGGGAAACAAACCGCATACTTGGTAACGCCTTGCAGAACATCTATGTTCTGTCTGCCATAAAGGCCTTGAGCTTCCCATTTAAAGTCCCAAAAACAGTTTGTTACTCTTATTTGAACTAATGTTATTTGCAAACTACAAGCAATGAAATACTGATGTTATTGCTAAACCAATGGAACAACTTTGAAATCTTTCACAGTTGATCTTGTAAACAAAGTGTTGTTTTAATGTTGCAAGTTTACGCACGTTCTAAAGGATGTTTTCTTTATGTACACTTATAATGCTGTGTAAAACATTGTTGCAAATCAATTTGCAAGACACATATACAATTTCCAAGAAAGGATGCACGTTTGGAGCATTGAACAAAAGTAGCATATAAGTCTCATTAATTTAAGAAAATGAATCAGCACTATTCAATTGGATCTAACTGGGGCTATCAGTTTTGTTCACCATGAAATCCATTTAAAGGCAACCTAGATTTCTTCAAGGCAAGGGTCATATTGGCTGCAGGAAACTTTGAGTGAAAATTCTGCACGATGACAGGCAAAAATAGAAACTGTGGTCTACTTCTCATTTCATAATCTTCTGAAGTGAATTGGAAGATCCGCAAACTGGCACAGATTGAAAGTATTGATGTGGTGAACGTCGACACCGGGTCTAATTGAAAGGGAAAGTATCGACACTGTGGACAAGCGAGGAATTCTTCAGACTACTTTCTTCTGATTTGCTTCCAAATGACTTTGGCAGCTCACTGCACTGATGGGCTGGCTCCTCATCCACTTGTTTTATCTTCCAGTTCCACTACTTCCTCCCATGGAGAACCTTTACTTGGATGGCAAGACGTGGAGCATGCAGAAAATGATTTCTTCTTACTCGTCAGTCTTCACGCGAAGGTAATGAGCTGCTAATGCCACTCAAACACAGCATCAGTGACTTGCCAGATGGCTGTGTGCAGAGTAAACATAATCATGATGGTGAGGTCATTGGAGCAGTTTAAAAATATTTAGAGCCATAGGGGCTTTCGCTGCCACCAGTAATGCAGTGTATATTCTAGCGCTGAGCTTCGAATCTCACAGGAAGTAGAGGCATAGGGATATGATTGACACCTTATTGAAATGTAAATGCTTTAAACTGTATGCATTGTAATGACACCTGCGCCCTTTCATTGCAATTGATTTGTGAAAGTCTTTGCTGCCGGTCTGCACCCCCTGATTTGGAAACATTAATGTTCAGTCCAGAAGCATTCCTCTATACTTGGTAACTCAGAGCCATTTAATTTTGTGAAACAGTTTTTAATCATCGCAAGAACATTGTATACAACAAAGAAATTTTTTTGTCAATTCAGTTAAAAACTTCGCTCAAAAGCAACCTGGCAACATGGATATCTAGAGACTGACATTGGGAAAGGTCAGGATCCTCTTAAATACCCTTTAAACCTTTAAATCTTTTAATCTTTCAATTGCTTTTTGAAGTAAATGGAATAAACCATTCAGGACTAAGACGAGGAGAAATTTCTTCACCCAGAGAGTGGTGAGACTGTGGAATTTGCTACCATAGAAAACGGTCAAGACCAAAACATAGTAGGATTCCACGAATGAATTAGGTACAACACTTGGAGCTCCCTCTTGCGTTCATTGCTCAGACATTTAGGTATAGGAGTTGGGGTACCATATTGAGGGTGTCCAAGACATTGGTGAAGCCTCTTCTGGAGTACTGTATGCAGTTCTGGTCACCCTGTTGTAGAAAGGATATTACTAAACTGTATGCAGTTCTGGTCACCCTGTTGTAGAAAGGATATTACTAAACTGTAGAAGGCTCAGAGAAGATTCACCAGGACATTGCCAGGAATGGAGAGTTTGCAATATAAAAACAGGCTGGCCTAGGCCCGAAATGTCAGCTTTCCTGCTCCTCTGATGCTGCTTGGCCTGCTGTGTTCATCCAGCTCTACACCTTGTCATCCTGGAAAGGCTGGGACTGTTTTCACTGGAGCATAGGAGGTTGAGGGGTGACCTTGTGGAGGTTTACAAAATCGTGAGGGGAATAGATAAGGTGAATGTAAAGGGTATTTTCCCTAGAATGTAGGAGTTCAAAACGACAGATGAGAGGACAAAGGACATGAGGGGCAACTTTTTTTTTCCACAGAGAATGGTTCATGTGTGGAATAATGTTTAAAAAGGCGACTACTGCCAGAGAAAATGGTGGCTGCAGGTACAGTTACAACACTTGAAAGATATTTGGATTAGTTCATGAGTAGGAAAGGTTTAGAGGGCCAAGTGCAGGCAGGTCGGACAAGATAAGTTTGGGAACATAGCAGGCATGGACTGGTTGGACTGAAGGGTCTGTTTTCATGCTGAATGACTGTGTGACTTCATTCTTGAATAAAAGCAGGATATTGATTTAAACAATTATTGTTAGGGAAACAAAAACAAAACAAAACAGTGAGGAATAATGTTTAAAAAGGCGACTACTGTCATTCTGAAAGTTTAATTCAGCCACTTTAACAATTCCCTCATGACTGAAATTCTTATTCTTCCATTCCCTTTATAAGTGTGAGGGCTGCCTTTACTTTTAGTTAACATATAATGGCTGCCTATGGTTTTTAGTTGACATAAAAATGGCTAAAAAAGATCATTAGCATGAACAATACTTTACACAGTCAGAATTGTGGCCTTTGTACTCATAACAACCACATAAGAATCTTATAAAATGAAGTCACACAATAGATTCTTATTCATAAGAAGCAAGGTTAGACAGGGCAGTTTTGATAAAGGGCATCCTTTGAAAATACTGACAGAAGATCGTCTTACCAGCTCAACTATTTAATATGAGATAGAAGGAGAAATGCTTAACTCACTTTAGTTAAGATCTTTTAGGCAATTGTAATCATATATCATCTATCAATCAAGGTTTTAAATGAAACAAACATTGAGAGATTTCACTGAATTCCTGTGTACAGACAGCCTTAGAGAGGACGGAGAAGAACCCAACCTTTTGCCAGGGAGGACTGAATAGCAGGTGCAGAAGTCAACAACTTCATAGAATCATAGAATACCGACAGCGTGGAAACAGGTCCTTCAACCCAACAAATCCATACCGAACCTCAGAGCATCCCACCCAGACCCATTCCCTTGTAACCCACCTAATCTACACATCCCTGAGCACTACGGGCAATTTAGCATGGCCAATCCACCCAACTTGCTCGTCTTTGGACTGTGGGAGGAAACCGGAGCACCCAGAAGAAACCCACACAGATACAGGGAGAGTGTGCAAACTCCACACAGACAGTCGCCCAAGGCTGGAACTGAACCGAGGTCCCCGGTGCTGTGAGGCTGCAGTGCTAACCACTAAACCACCGTGCTGCCTTTTTTGCTTTACAGTGTGGAAACAGGCCCCTTCAGCAAGTCCACACCGACCCTCACAGCATCCCACCCAGACCCATCCCCCTAAAACCCACCAAACCTACACAACGCTGAACACTGAAGGCAATTTAGCATAACCACTCCACAGCGCCTGGGCTTTGGGAGGAAACTGGAGCACCCAAAGGAAACCCACATAGACACGGGAAGAATGTGCAAACTGCACCCTGACAGTTGCCCGAGGGTGGAATTGAACCCAGGTCCCTGGTGCTGTGAGGCAGCAGTGCTAACCACTGAGCCACTGTCCTGGTCCTCTGGGACCCTGCCTGACTCCAGTGATTCCTGAAAAATTACCACTAATGCATCCACTGTCTCTTCAGCTATCTCTGTTAGAACTCTGGGCTGTGGCCCATCTAGTCCAGCTGATTTATCCACCTTCAGGCCAATCAGTTTTACTAGTAACTTTATCTTGGTGATGGCCACCATACTCAGCTCTGCCCCCAGACTCTCTTGAATTTTTGGGAGATTACTCGTGTCTTCCACAGTGAAGACTGACACAAAGTAATTATTCAGTTCCTCAGCCATTTCCTTGTTCCCCACTACTATCTCTCCACAGACATTTTCCAGTGGCCCAATGTCCACTTTTGCCTCTCTTTTACCCTTGATATATCAAAATAAAGTCTTACCGTCTTACAGTATATTACTGGCCGGCTTACTCTCATATTTAATCTTCTCCTCCCTTATTTCTCTTTTTGTTGCCCTCTGTTGGTCTTTGTAAGCTTCCCAGTCCTCTGGTTTCCCCCTGCCCTTCACCACATTGTATGCTTTCTCTTTTGTTTTTGTGCGATCCCTGACTTCCTTCATCGGCCATCGTTGCCTCATCCACCCTGCTTCTTTTTCGTGGGGGCAAATTTTTCTTGCGTCTCTTGAATTACTGCCAGAAACTTCTGCCATTGCTGCTCCACCGTCTTTCCTGCTCGGCTCTTCTTCCAGTCAATCCTACCCAGCTCCTCCATCATGCCTCTGCAGTTGCTTTTATTTAGCTGTAATACTGTTATCTCTGATTGTATCTTCCCCCTCTCAAATTGCAGAGTAAATTCTGTCATCTTATGACCACTGCCTCCTAAGCGTTCCTTTACCTTAAGCTCCCTCATCGAGTCTGCCTCACTGCACAACACTAATTCCAGTATTGCCTGCTTCCTTGTGGGCTCCACCACAAGCTGCTCCAAAAAGCCATCTCATAGCCATTCCACAAACTCCTTTGCTTGCAATCCACTACCAACATGATTTTTCCAGTCCGCCTGCATATTGAAATCCCACATGACCACTGTCACTTTGCCTTTTGTACACACCTTTTTTGTCTATCTCCTGGTGTATCTTGTGCCCCAGCTCCTGACTACTGTTTGGAGGCCTGTACACAAGTACAACCATGGTTTCTTTACTTTTGCGGTTCCCGAATTCTACCCGCACAGATTGTACACTATCTGACTCTGCTTTGTTTCTTCGTCTTGATTTAATTTCATTTCTCACTAATAAGGCAATCCCAGCCCCACGGCACACCTGCCTATCTTTCCAATAGGATGTATGTCCTTGGATATTCCTTCCCAATCCTGATCCCTTTGCAGCCACATTTCTGTGATGTCCACCATGTCATACCTGCCAATTTCAATTTGTGCCAGAAACTCATTTCCCTTCTATCTTATACTGTGTACATTCAGATATAACACCTTCAGTAGTAACCATCCCTCTTCTCATTGTCATTCGTTTATCCAGTGTGTTTGAAGTTTAATTGCTAGCCCTTTCCAAACACTCTGTCTTATTTGTGTCTGTGCCGGAGACTTTAATAACCTCTCCAGAGTTCTCCTTCCCTGATATTTCTTTATATTTTTTCCTCATAATTGAATCCACCACTACAGATTTTAACCTGCTGCTTTGTTTCCCACTGGGGCAAGTTTCACCATTCCCTTCCCCCCTACTTTCTAGTTTAAAGTCCTGTTGAGCAGTCTATTTATTCTTTTCGCTAGAACATTGGTCCCAAGTTGATTCAGGTGGAGACCATCCCAGCGGTACAGATCCCTCCTGTTCCAATACTGATGCCAATGCCCCTTGAAAAGGAACCCCTCTTTCCCATACCACTCTTTTAGCCATGTGTTTACTTCCCCTATTCTCATGTCTCTGTGCGATTAGCACATGGCTCAGGCAGTAATCTGGAGGAGATTATAACCCTTGAGGACCTGTTCTTTAATTTGGTTCCTAGCTCCTGATAATCTCTGAACAGGAACAAAAACATAGTTGCTGGAAAAGCTCAGCAGGTCTGGCAGCAGTTGTGGGGGAGAAAACCGAGTTAACGTTTCGGATCTGGTGACCCTTGCTCAGAACTGATGGACAGTTGTGGACATTTTGGAGGCTCCCTTGTCAACATGTCCACTTTCTTCCTCAACTGAGGATTGCCATGCTCCATTGTCAACAGGGCCCTCAATTGGGTCCGACCCATCTCCGGCACTTCTGCCCACACCCATCCTCTTCCCTCCCGCAACGGGGATGGGTTCCCCTTATCCTCACCTACCATCTCACCAGCATCCACATCCAGAAAATCATCGGACGCCATTTCTGCCATCTCCAGCAAAGTGCCTCCAACAGACACATATTACCCTCCCCTCCCTTGTCCGCTTTCCGCAGGGGCTGTTCCCTCCGGGACACCCTGGTCCATATTTCCTTCACCCCCAACAGCCCCACAGCCCTAAGGCACCTTCCCCTGTAACCGGCAAAGGTGCAGCACCTGCCCATTTACCTCCTCACTCCCCACTATCCAAGGGCCCAAACAGACCTTCCAGGTGAAACAACACTTCACCTGTACTTCCAAGAATCTCGTCAACTGCATTCGCTGCTCACAATGTGGTCTCCTCTACATTGGGGCAACGAAGTGTAGACGTGACGACTGTTTCACAGAACATCTACATTCTGCTCACAAAAAAGACCCTGAACTACCTGTTGCCTGCCACTTCAATGCACCATCCTGCTCTCTGGCCAATATCTCTGTCTCCGGCTTGCTACAGTGTTCCAGTGAAGCCCGGCGAAAGCTGAAGGAACAACACTTCATTTTCTGCTTGGGGGCCCTACAATATTACAATATTACAATATACTCAATATTGAGAAAAATAATTTTAGAGCTTAAACTCCCCCATGTCCCAGCTCCCCACCCCACACACCAGGCCTTGTTACCACATAGCCTGCCATTACCTACTCCTTGTTGTTAGACACTAACAGTCCCTATTCACAACTATTCACCCTCCCAGCCTGATCGGTAGCAACCCCTCTGTCTGGCCATCTGTCTGTCTCTCTCTTTGGGCTATATCGTATCGGTTACTCCCTACCCCAGCCACCTCCCTATTTTCTGCATATAAAATGACGTTTTCCCAGCCACCATCAGTTCTGAGGAAGGATCACCAGACCCAAAATGTTAACTCTGTTTTTTCCTCCACAGATGCTGCCAGACCTGCCAAGCTTTTCCAGCAACTTTGTGTTTGTTCCTGATTGACAGCATCCTCAGTTCTTTTGGTTTTTAATCTCTGAACACGTCCTCTTTCCTAGTCTTGCTTATGTTCTTTGTTTCATCGTGGACCACAACTGTTGGATCCTACCCCTCCCGCTCCAATATCCTTTCAATTCAGGTCAGAGATATGCCTTACCCTGCACTGGGCAGGCAATACTCCATGCGAAACTTCCGATCCTGCTCACAAAGGATATTACCTATCCCCCTAATTATAGAATCGCCTACAACTACCAATTGTCATTTTGCTCCCCGCTCTTGAATGGCCTCCCATACCATGGTGCAATGGTCAGTGAGTAGTGAGGTAAAAGGGTACTGACACCAAAACTAATTTCATAAAAAGGATCTTGATTCAGGGATATGTTCTTGATCAAATCAATAATGTGCTTTCTTGCACACAGCTGCTACAGATGTTTAGTGAACATCAAAACTGCATATTTCATGCATATTTCAGCACAGTAAATCCTGTTGCTGTATTCAACTCTATGGCACTCATTTTGGACCTGGAAAATGTGAGAGGGAAATTATATTCTCTTTCACTAAATATGGTCACTGTTTAAATGAACACAGTTATTATTTGCTACACAACAAGACTTGTCTTGAGATGGAACTCAAGTTTTTAGTGAAAATCCTCACTTCTGTCCAAGAATTTTATTATTTTCATCATATATCATTTTAAACAAATCACAATATATAAATATTGTCCGCCCATCATAGCACCTGACAGTCTCTTAATTGGCTGCAAGGGTTTTGTCTCCTCACTTACGCAAATGGCTCTCAATCTTTGCATGATGAATTGCTTTAACTTTCATTGGTTACAATCTGGCGTCTCGACTCCTACTTTTTATTAGATGCCTCAAAATGTTTTCAACTTTCTCCCGATTTCATGCATATTTCAATAAATCCTCCCTTTCAAAAAAAGAAAAAAAGCTAATTTCTCTCATCTATCGTCATATTTCTACCTTCAAGAACTACAAATCAGTTTGATGACACTATCTTGCACTCCAGACAGAATCTTTTGTACACCTTGAACTTGTATCTTTTTATGCTAATGTCTTCAAAATTATCTTCAATCTGGTGATTGCTGATCTGCAGGAATTGAACATATTGCTCTTAAACAGCCAATGTCTATCTTTCAACTTGACAATTCATTTGTGGAATATGAATATGGAAAATAGAATGGTTTCTAAGCTTTATTCTGTATCTTCCAGTTATGCACGTGTTGAATTTTCTGACTTCTGAACATTTACAGTTTTTGTCCAATTTGTTCTGAATTCCTGAAGGCAGACAGCCGAAGACAGGAGGGAGAAAATCCCAACTTTTTGCCAGGGTGGATTGAATAGTAGGTGCAGATGTCAGCAACAATAGAATGTGACTGAATGAGATGCTTTCATCCAATTTGTTCTGCTGGTGCTCGGATACATCATCCCATGTGGCATATCGTGGTTCAAAATAGAGCACTGTAGCATGTTGTAACTTCAGGTTGCCAACTTGTGGTGGCTTGAGGTTGGGTTTGTTTGCTGTCACCAATCCTCCTTTCAGTGTTGAGAATAAGAACCTGTCTAATTACCAGCAGTGGAACCAAACCACTACTAAGAGTCTGAACAAGAAGAGACAGTTAACTTGTACAACAATGTAGAGTCTATTGTATGATAACCGTAATGTGGAGGTGGGCAAGGTTTGAAGTCACACGACACCAGGTTATAGTTCAACAGTTTTATTTGAAATCACAAGCTGTCAGAGCGTTGCTCCTTCATCGGGTGAATCGAAGAGAAGCACACAGGTACTGAATTTATCGGCAGAGGGAGCAAAAGATCATCCTCCAAGGCAGCCTTTGAGATACACAACAATGCAGAATCATCGAGCAGAAGATGATGGCCAAGTTCCATTCCCATGAAGATGGCCTCAACCATGACCTTGGGTTCATGTCACAATACACGTAACCCCACCATATTGTTCTGGATCTATAAAATCCTCCTCACAGTTCTGAGGAAGGGTAACCGGACCCGTAACATTAACCGTGATATTTTCTTTACAGAGCTGCCAGACCTGCTGAGCTTTTTAAGCAACTTCTGTTTTTGTTTTTCATTTACAGCATCCACAGCTTTTCATATTTTTAAAAATATTCCTTATTGTCCTGTTTTGACACCATCACATAGATAACTTGACATGATCTCTCTACCTTGATTAATTTGTGCAATTTTGGACTACTTGTTACTTTGGTCAGACTCTAGGCATTTGACTCTGACAACTATCATGTTATTCCAGCCATTTGGTTTGTCCCCAGCACCGCTTTATTTTTAATTTTTTGCAATTATCTCTCTGCCTCACTTAATCAGATCACAGGTAATCCCTTCATTTGCTATTCAGCTGTTGACACTTTACTCACACCATCTGATGACCTGTCGAGACCTATCAGTCAGCCTGTTGATACTCCTCTCACAGAATTTGTACAATCTTTTTATCTCTCTATTTTAAGTTCTGTGCCTGTGTGCCTCTCTTCACTTCGTCTGGCGAAAGCTTGTCATTTTTTTAATAAACCTGTTGGACTATAACCTGGTGTTGTGTGACTTCTGACCTTATGATAATTATCACAGACACAAATAACAGCAATTAATTTGACATAATTACAACCATAAGTTAAGAGTGAGGTACCTAGCCTGTGTGTCGATCGGATCTTGGGCAACCCTGACAGTTTCTCCACCCAAAGACTGTGCATCATTATCAGGTTGAGAATCTCATGTAAACTTAACAACTTTTCCCAGAACTTTTACCTTATACAAAACTAATTACACAGGAATTAAAAGCTGTTGCCAGAAGGGTGTACCCAGATGGCTGCAAGCGAAAAAGAAACTGATTCAGATGCGCCCATCAAAGAAGTATTGCATGAGTCCAGTCTCACGGCTATCATGATAGACCTGCTCATAATAAAGCCTCTGGGGGCCAATATCTCAGCTCTCCTTGCAGCACAGATCAAGCCACAAAATGTCACTGCAGGAATGGGACAGCAGACTGAGCCAATGAGATCAGTACTTGCCTCATTCAGTGCTCAAATCAGCCTGTAAACTCTGATGGCAGCCCTGCAAATGAATCATTTAGGAATGTAGCAGGATTACTGAGGCCCACACTGTGGGCATGGCAGTGGATCTGTGCATACTGTATGTGCTATCATCTCAAAGGGCAACAACATTCACGTTCTCACCGAGGTCATATCACCTGTGCCCTAGCAGTTGCCTTGCAGTCAATCTGCCCAAACCTGATTTTTTTTTCAAATCTTGCTGTAAGTAGGCAAAGGCTGCTTCAGTTTCAGGTGGAGTTGTGAATGGAAAGGGCAACTTAAGCAATCATTGCCCATCTGGAGTGCACTCACAGGCTTCTCTTAAGTAGTCATGGCATCAGAAATATTGTAATAGGCACACAAAAGATCTACTCCACAACAGTCTGGAATGTTTTGTTGTTGCCATTCTATCTTTATTCAGAGAACACAGCGTCCCCATCACAGAAACAAGATTTCCTAACCTTTATTACACTCCCTTCCAAAATAAGGGGACCAAAACTGTAATAGTACTTCAGGTGCAGTCTAACAAAGGTTCCATACAATTGAAGTAAGATTTTGATAGTCTCGTATTCAAATTCTCTTGCCATACCTTGCCATTAACCTTCCTCATACCATGCTACCCTTGCATGTTAGCTATCATAGACATATTGACATTGGCACCTAGGTCTCTTTATTGACCTGCAGCTTCTAATCTTGCATGTTTTCTGAAATTCTATGGACATCTGTTCTTCCTACGAAAGTCACACTTTTCCACGTTATATTCCATCTGCCACATTCTTCCTCACTTACTAAGCCTGCCCAAATTCTTTTGAAACTGTCTTGCATTTTCCCCACAGCATACATGCCCAGGAAACTTGATATTATTTGTTCACTTGGAAATATTCTATTTGGTTCCCAACTCCAAATAATAGATATATTGTGAACAGTCGGTGCCAAGTGTTGATCCTTGTCGTACTCCACTAGAGTTTGCTTTCTGCCTGTCAGAACATTGTGAATTCGCACTAATATACTAATTCTTTTCTTTTGCACTTTAAGAATGTGTACCGACCTCACGTGGGGACTTTATCTGAAGCTCTTTGGAAATCCATGTATAACATCTCTAACAACCCCTTTAATAAAAATTATTTCAGTGACATTCTCAACAAACTCCTGCAGGATCGTCAAACAATTTCCCACTGACTAATCCTTCCTGATCATGCCTGTCAGATTTATTGTTATCTAGTTCTTCGTTTATTACATCCTTTACTATAGATTCGAGCAATTTCTCTCTCACACGTTGTGCTCATAGCTCTGTCATTTTGCATTTGCTCCCTCTTCTTTCTAAAAGTGTGGGGCCACATTTCCTACATTCCATCCTACTCCAGCATCTAGAGCATTTTGGAAGATGGTCACCAACTCATCCATCTTCGTCATGGCTACCTCTGTCAACAGAATATTTTGTGGAATATCAAGTTGCAGGAAATTTTCCATATTCACTCCTATTAATTTTTCAAACCCAACTTTCCTACTAACATTAATTCCCTTCTACTCCTCATTCTTCTGAGTCCCTTGAAACTCTAATTCTGGCAAATTTCTTGTATCTTCTTCAGTGGGCATGGAAACAAAATAACCACTTAGCTTCTCCACCATTTGAGTAAGCCCCATTGTAAATTTTACTAATTGCCTGCAATAGCGCAAGACTTAACAGTTGCATTAAATGTCACCATGGTCTGAATGAAATCTTGAACAGGAACGGTGGCTCATGGCACCAATAAATTTTTATTCCTTTCTATGGAGCCTCCACATCCCACTCCCAATGCAAGACCAAAATGAGCACAGCTCAGATTTTTGTCTTCATCAACACTTCAAGTCAGTCTCAGAGAATGTACTGTCAAGGCATTTCTTCTCACTCTCCACCAGTGCAGTGACAGCTGCTTTGGTGCGTAAAGTACTGCAGACTCAGAGTCAAATTCTGGTGAGCACAGCACAGACACAGGATCTCATCTAGAGGAGCAAGAAATAAATGAAGCCTGTAACACTTGGAAGGACAAAACCTTGACTTCCCTTCAGTTGCAGCATCCCTTAGATAGATGAAGGAGGTTGAAATGCACACTGTTAGGGAAGAAAAGTAATATCTTTGGATGCTCTAGAGGTTTCCTGAAGCACTGTTTGTCCTGTTCAGGCACCCAAATCCTGACATCAAGAAGGGCCAAGGAGGCGACAGAAGCTGCACCAATGAAAGAGCCACCTAGCAGGCGAGAACCTTCCAGTACCCAGAGTGCCAAAAAATGCTATCAGAGACAAGAAAGCAAAGCAATCTGCTGTCTTGCTCAATCCGAGCAGGACTAAAATATAGCAAGACAAAACAATTAAAACCTTCACGAGCCTCAACCCCGCCTCCTTGACATGTCCATCTTCCCTCTCACCTATCTGCCACTCCCTCCTCACTGACCAACCCCCATCTCAACTTCCTACCTACATTCGCCTTTACTGTTTTCATCCCCACCTCCTTCACCTGTCCGTCATCTCTCTGCCTATCTGTTCTACTATCCATCTTCTATCACCACATTCCCCTCTCTCGATTTATTTCAGATCCCCCTTCTGGAGAAGGGTCCAGACCCAAAACATCAGCTTTCCTGTTCCTCTGATGCTGCTTGGTCTGTTGTGCTCTTTCAGCTCTTCACCTTGTTATCTCAGACTCCAGCATCAGCAGTTCCTACTATCTCTAAAACTTTGGCCGGACAGGTGTCAATCATCCATTTAACACAGCCCTCAACTCAAATACATTTTGCCCAACAATCCTGTTGACCCTTTCAGCTGAGAATGGTTTCTGATTATTTAATTTTTAGTTGCAGACTAACCTGAAGAGCAATGATGTGATCTGGAAGTTCACACATTCATCCTGTGCTGTAGTGAAAAGAGCATGAATGTTCTTATTCAGAGCTGCCCTGTGGGAGTAACATAACCTCCAAATACCAGGAACTACACCAGGTAATTGGATTTCAGAGGATTTCAAGGGACAAGATTTACATGCATTTGGAAAAGCAAGCACTAATGAGGGATAGTCAACATAACTCTGTATGTGGGAAATCGTGACTCACTAACTTGATTGCGTTTTTGAGGATATAACTGAAAAGTTTTAACAGGGACCTGAGGGACAATTTTTTCACATAGAGGGTGGTGCAACTATACAACGAGCTGCCAGAGAAGGTGGTGAGGGGTGGTACAATTGCAACATTTAGAAGGCATCTGGATGGATATACAAATAGGCAGGGTTTAGAGGGAAATGGGCAAAATGCTGACAAGTGGGACGAGATCGGTTCAGAATATCTAATTGGCATGGGCAAGTTGAACAGAAGGGTCTACTTCCATGCTGTATTAATCTATGACTTGAAGTCAGTCAGCACAGTTTAATCCCTCTCCATCTCAGCAACAGATAATGTCCATAGCAGATGAAGGTTTGTGTATTATTGGTGCAGCATGTAATCCTGAATAGCTCCATGCTGATGCTCTGGCAAGAAAATTGAAGTTATTGATGCAAAGCAGACAAATCCATTTATACTGGGATCAGTGCTGAGGTTTTAACTGTTTACAGCCTATATCAATAATATCAATGATGCAACTGAGTGTATGGTAACTGAATTTGCCAATGACACCAAGATAGATAGAAAATTAAATGGTCATGATGTAGAGTCTACAAATCGACAAGACAGGGTAAGTAGGCAAAAGTTGAAGTTGCTGGAAAAGCCCAGCAGATCTGGCAGCATCTGTGAAGAAAAACATCTTCATGTTTCAGGTCCGGCGACCCTTCCTCAGAACTCAAATTGTTAACTCTGACATTTTTCTTCACAGACCTTCTGAGCTTTTCCAGCAACTTCTGTTTTTGTTCCCGATTTACAGCATCTGTAGTTTTTTTCAGTTTTTAAGCAGAAAAGCATTGGCAGATGGTTTGTAATCTGAGAAAATGCAAATAAGTCCACTTTAGCAGCAAGAATAAAGCAATTTATGATTTAAATGGAAAGAGATTGCAGAACTTAACAGTACATGAGTATTGATGTTTCAATGTAGGTAGGACAAGTGAAAAGCATATGGAATATTGGTGTTTGATGCAAGGGGAATGGCATGAAAAGACAAGGAAGCTTTATTGAAGTTGCACTTGGTGGTAAGACCATACTAAGAATAATGCCTTTTTGCTCAAATACAAATTGTAATCGAAGAGAAGGTTCTCATGATTGAATTCTGGAATGAAGAGTTTCTGAAGAATGGCTAAACAGACTGGGCCTATACTTCTGGAATTTAAAGGAATGAGAAGTGTTCTCACTGAATTGCAGAAGATCTTGAAGGGATTTGGTGAAATGGATATTGGGAAAATTTTCCTCTTATGGGGAGACTAGGACTGGAGCACATAATTTAACTGTAAGCAGACTCCCTTTAATGGCACGGTTGATTTTTTTTTGGCAGAGGGTCATTAATGTGTGGAACTTTTTTTCCCCAAGAATCAGTGAAGGCTGGGTTAAACTTATTCAAAGGTAAGTAGATGCATTTTAAGAAAACAGAGAACTGCAAATGTTGGAAACCTGAAAATGAAGCACAAATTACAGGAGAAACCCAATAGTCCTGACAGCATCTATGGACAGAAAGCAAAGTTAACATTTTGAGTCCAGTGACCCTACTTCAGAATTCTGAAAAATACATACTTTTGATGAGCAAGAGAATCAAGATTTATGAGGACAGACAGGAGATGGAATTAAGAGTATCCATGATCTTCTGGTGGGGAAAGCCACAAATATCCCTTTGTACAATGTTCTGATTTTACAAATTAAAATGGTTAATTTTTAATCTTTTTCATCTCATTGTCCTTGGCATCTCATTGTCCATTTTTTTCTTGGAGCCAAGCAATCAATTTTGCTTTTGGTTTTTATTTTTAAAAAAAGTTATCAAATTACAAATCTTTGCATGGCAAACAATTATATTTTCCACAGCTAAGAGCTTTTCCAACGTTAATCATCCTTCTCATATTAAATTGCCTGTCACGTTGCTATCTGGAATTTCCCTGTCTTAACCTGACATTGAGTATAGGGAAACTGAATTCACAAAATTCTTGGTCACTTTTTTTTTATTCTTTTATGTATGAAGTTGCTTTACAAGCATTTTACAAAATAGATTTATGTCAGATAATTTTCTAGAGTTCAAAACGATGTGCAGGATCGTTATATTTCATCACTTTGTCAAGAGATCAAATTAATTGGCTAAGTAGCACAGCTAATAAGGTTTCAAAGTCTATTAACGGAAGAAGTTATTACTTTTTGACCTGGGCTGCAATAGATATGAGTTGTATACATTTACATAAATCAGCTGTCTGAAGATTCTAGTTTGAAAGCTGTCAACTCTTTTAAGTGATGTCAATGTTTAATATAAAAACAGCACAATAATAAAATGTTGCAGAGTTTCACAGTCATTCTCCTGAAAAGTACATTAACATAGCTATAAAGAGTTATTTTGGCTTGAAAAAAAAAGTGAAAACAGGTTCAAAATATGCCTGGACTAATTAGACATGCTGGTTTGAAAGCCTGGTTTTAGCATACAATTTCTGATCGTAATTGCCAATTACCATATTTTGAACTTGCCTTGAGGTGCTTAGATAGAAATACCAACAGTTTCAGCATTCAAACACTGATTACGCACAATTTTCATGAAACAGTATATGTAGGTTCTGCACGCCCACTTAAACTGACCGTGTGGAGTTGTGTAACAGCTTGTATGAGCATGGTTCAGACATGAGTAAGTGGACACATTGGATCTCAGACAGAGCCTTTCAGATCCACATGCAAATAGATGCATTGTACACTCATAGAGGAGTCATCCTTTTCCTTAACCTGTTTCTTTCTTCGACATGGCATCCTGAGAGTTGACATGATTAGCCAGAGATCATGGTCTATATCAATACCAATTATATATGGAGAGAAGAATAAGAGATGAGGCCCTGCATGCAAAGTTCAGAGAGATGGAAAAAAGAATGATCTGCAGGATGTTAAAAATATAATTTCCAGATTGATTGCTGGGCCACTCACAAGAAAGTAGCAAAATGGCTAGATAGAGCAGAGGAATTTGTAGCTTTAGATTTTTTTTCTTTATTCATGAAGGGGTGAGTGTGTCACTGGCTAAGCACATTTATTGCCCATCACTAATTGCCCAGAGGACAGTTCAGATACAACCACATTGCTGTGGGTCTGGAGTTACATGTCGTCCCCAGCAGGGTAGGATGGCACTTTCCTTCCCTAAAGGACCTTAGTGAACTAGATGGGTTATTTTTTCCCAACAATTGTCAGTGGATTTATGGTCATCATTCGATTCTTAATTCCAGATATTTTATTGAATTCAAATTCCACCAATCACCTTGCAGCATGGCTTACTCTTGTAATTGGGGACAGCTTCAACTAACCTAGCGAGGGTGTGGGAACCAGAATATAGCATGAAAGCGGGCAAAAGCAAACGTGCACATAAGGTCAAGGGAGGACAGATAGTGCCAGTTAAACTAAGAAATAGACATGTACAAACTTATATAAATCAGCTCTTTGTTCGACCATCCAAATAATTGCGACAAAGCATGCTTGTTCAAGTGTAGTTCCATGTAGCCAGGTCAAAAAGTCTAGCCCTAAATTAGGTTTCCGGTAAGAAAAGGCACAAATGCCAAATACGTTTGGTGACTTCAGGTACCAACAACACTGAGGTAATCTTAAGTCAAAGGGATAACAAATGCTGAGCATATAAAATTGTAGGATTCTGTCCAAAATATTCTGAGATACAAAGTATTCTGGAAAGGTAGGAAGCAAAGACAAAAGGACTTAAAGTTTTGAGCAAAGAGAATAGCTTCATATTAAAAAGATAGAGGATGTCCTCGAGGGGCCAAGTCAAGAGTTTACTCAATTTGAGTTAAGAAACAATAAAAGTATTACTATGCTAATTGGCACATTTTCCAGACAACAAACTAAAGATACTGAGGAACAGACAGACTGAGAAACTAAAGAAGACAGTCATCACAGGTCCAGGATAAGTCAAAATTTTCCGAACTTCATCCCTTCAGATCCACCACCACTACTAAATCCCACACCTACCCCCTCCACCACCCACCACCGGACACCCCCATCCCCCCAAACAGCTGCCAACATCCCAGAAGCTACTATTGACAAGAAACTGAACTGGATTAGACTTGAAATTACAATGGCTACAGAAGCAGGCCAGAGGCGAGGAATCTTGCAGTGAGTAATGCATCTTGACTTCCTAAAGCCTGTCCACTAATTACAAGGTTCACATCAGGAGTGTGATCACATACATCCCAATTTACTGGAATGTAGCACCAGCAACACACAAGAAGCTTGACATCATCCAGAGCAACGCAACCATATTACTGGTAACACATCCACAAGTATTCATTCCCTCTACCAGTTCAGAACTGGCCTGGAAATTAAAAACAAAAAAAAAATAGAACAGAGAACAATACAGGCCCTTTGGTCCATGATGTTGTGCCAACCTATTATCCTACGAAGATCAAACTAGTCTGCATACCTTACATTTTACTATCCTTCATGTGCCTATCCAAGAGTCACTTAAAAGTCTCTAAAGTATCTGATTCCACTACCACTGCCGGCAGCGCATTCCACACACCCACGACTCTCTGTGTAAAGAACCTACCTCTGACATCTCCCATTTTCCTTCCTCCAATCACGTTTAAAATTTTGCCCCCTCATAATAGTTATTTCCGCCCTGGGAAAAAGTTCTGGCTATCCACTCTACCTATGCCTCTCATCATCTTGTACACATCTATTAAGTCACTTCTCATCTTTCTCCAATGAAAAAAAGCCCTAGCTCCCTCAACCTTTCCTCATAAGACCTGTCTTTCAGTCCAGACAGCATCCCGGTAAGTCTCCTCTGCACCCTCTCTAAAGCTTCCACATCCTTCCTATAAAGAGGTGATCAGAACTGAACACAGTATTCCACATGCGGCCTAGTTACGGCTCAATAAAGCTGCATTATAGCCTTGTGGCTCGTAAACTCAATTCCCCTGCCGATAAAAGCCAGAAGCCAAAATTAAAGGAAATTAGTTACCGATCTAAGAAAACTGCTGACGAATTGCATCTTGTGCCTGCAATACTCAGGGGTGAAAGCTGGTTGAATTGGTCAATGACGGCATGGCTGATGCTAACTGGCCAAAAAAGGGGAATAAAGGGTGATAACAGAATTCTATGTGGTGTTCACAGAAAGCAGAGTGATTTTGTAAGATTCTGGACTGGCAGCTCTGGTTTAATCTCTCATATCGTCTCCAGTCATCAAATTGTTTAAAGTTCTGACCAAAGAATTCCAGTCTGCAAGAAATAAGTAAATATTGCTAGGAGTCTTCTCAAATTGTTTGCACTAGCCATATGCATTTGGAATTCAAGCAAGAGATTTAGTTTTACTCATTTTGTCAGCATTTTATAAAGCCGAGTATTAATCATTTGAAGTTGTTTCACTGACCTGGCAAATTAAAATTCTTTAAGTTTCTTTTTTATTTATTCTTTAACTGTGCCTGTCTCAAAGTCTGTCTGAGAGTCTGGGGGTTTATAATCATAGAAGATTGGATTTAGATTGTCTATCTTAATTGAGATCCCTCATTGGTTATTTTTGTTCTGGTAAAGTTACATTATTAACAATAATTGTTAACTTTTGTTTGTTATTAACTTGGTGTCCAAGAGGGACTTTTATAAGGACTGGTTAGGAGCAATTGGACAATCTTGAGAGTCATTGGATTTTTAATTTCACTTACAAATCCAGTGATGGAGAGACTGATTTGGTATGGCTTGCTATAAGGTCCCACAGAGCTCTTCCTTTCATCATTTTAAACAGTTTACTGAGACCACTTCTTAATCATGTGCATTCAAATGAATGCAAACTAAGTTTATGCTACTTCTTTAGCCCATTTGCCTTGATTTATCATCGAATCATAGAATTCCAAAAGTGTGGAAAAAGGGCTTTTGGCCCAACAAATCCACACCGACCATCAGAGCATCCTACCTAGATCCATCCCCCTATCACCCACCTAAGCTACACATCCCTGAACACTATGGGTAATTTATCACAGCCAATCTACCTAGTCTGCACATCTTCAGACTGTGGGAGGAAACCAGAGTACCCACTGGAAATCCACACAAATACAGGGAGAATGTGCAAACTTCAGACAGACAGTCACTTGAGGGTGGAATCACAGCTGGGTCCCTTGTGCTGAGAGGCAGCAGTGCTAACCACTGAGCCATGACCTTCCAGAATCTAACATCACTTGTATAAGCTGTTTGTGATTTATTGTAACCTCCAGCTCTCATACATACATGCACTGGCCTTCAAAAGCACACAGTTATACGGAAATTTTGATCTGTCATAATTTGCTTATTCACCCAAGTTATTTATATGTGTGACAAAAGGTTGATGTCCCAATATAAAATCTCAGGGAACAGGACTTCTGACATCCCGCCAATTTAATGCATGTTGTTGAACCCAATGATCTATCTCTAACCACCCAACAAAATCCAGCTTATGTTACAAAATTACCTTTGATTCTGCTCCATCTCATTTTGTTTCTGTGAACAATAGCTAATACTGAACAAATATACCTCAAGATTCATATTGATAATCTCCATAGACACGACCCTTTCATTGTGTTAATGATCTACTCAAAAAATTAAGTTACATTAATTCAAAATAACTTACTGTTCACAAATTGATGCCAGATCTCTTGGATTAACTTTTAACTGTTCAAATATTCAGTCCCTTAATCTCCAGTAAATTCTTAAAAATTGCCATTGAGTTGACATGCTTATAGGTTTCTCGATGTTCCTCCCGCATGTCCTTAACATAGTATGAGCAATGCTTGAAACATACAAATCCAAAGGCACAATTTCCAGCTCGAGCAATCTTTACAAAATGGCAATTGCAGTGGCAATTTTCCTTCCAATTTCTTTATTACGTTTATGATGATGGTAATGTTATATTTGGTGCCCCTATTTTAGTGGGTAATTGGATACAATGTATTAATTGTTCATATTTTTCATTTCATTGTCTATTATCTTCATTATCCATCTGAGTATCACTAGCATCTCTTTTTAATGTGCTTAATCACATTACAGTCAATATTCCCAAGTATTTTACCCGATTATTATCTAATGCAGGGCCATTACATATCATTAAATCTATATCATTCCACTTTCTTTGGAAACATTGTTCCAGAAAACTACATTTTAGAAAATGGCCATCTGTGCTATTTGAGTTGCTCTGCTTCTCAAAGCCTGCGAAAATTAAAACTTCCTTTTAGGATCATGTAATTTCTACTACGTGCTTCCCTGGTGCTTTAGTTAACCATCCTAGCAATGACCCAAGGCTCCTTTGAACTCATGTCCTCTGCTGCAAAGAAATATGAGCAAGGCAGAGGCATGGAAATACCATAACTTGCAAATATCTCTTTCAAGCCACACAGTATCCTGACTTAGAATTATATTGTTGTTACTTCACTGCTGTGAGTTTAGTGTCCTGGAATACCTTTTCTAACAGCACCATGGGTATGCGTACAACACACAGGCCATAGTGGTTCAATAAAGTATCTCACTAGCACCTTTTGGTATCTTCAATGACAATTCAGGATTTGTCCCCTGAACAAATATGTAAAAATTCCCTTCAACTATCAATGGTATTAAATCTGCAGACAACTGTCAAAAACATTATTTTGTTCTTTCCTATTCCTAACTTCTTATCCATAGAATTTCCAACACCTATGTAACTGTACTGCTGTTCCTTTATACCAACGCTGTATCAAAATTGCTACTCTTTCCCAATTCACCTTCACTTTCCGAAGATCGGTATTAATTTATATCACATTCCCAGGAATTTCATACGGCATTTTATTTTTAACCACGTTAAAAGCTAAAATAGAGTAAATACTGGCGATGTTGAAGTTTCACAAAACTCAGATGCTGTGGAATGGACTGTGAACACTTGATTATAACTTACACAGAGTACTCAAAGCAAAACAAAAAGAGCCACAAAGTGAGATCGTAGTAAAACAAAAATTGCTGGAAAACCTGAGCAGGCCTGGCACTATCTGCAGAGAGAGAAAGGAGAGTTAACGTTTTGAATCCGGGACTCTTCGTTAGAACTGATAGCAGCTGGCAAAACATGGCACTTATGCTGAAGAAAGGTTTGCAGGGAGCAGAGAAGGTGAGCAGATAGGAGACAGAGCTCAGAGAGAGATATGAATGGATCGGCAGATAAGGGGATTATTTATAACAGGCCACGACAGAAAAAGGAAACTGCATAAGATGTGTTGATAGCTAAGAGTAGCAGAGAATGGATAAACTGTGCTAGAAGTTGTCCAAGTAATGTGATAATAGGACATTGAGTGGTTGAGAATGAGCTGGCTGTGCTGAAATCATGAAAGGAACGGAACTGCAGGATCCCCAAGTGAAAGATCATCTCCAGCATCCACAATTCTTTGTTTTACTTTAAACAAGAAAGTAAGTAATGTGATGGTCATTTTTTGGGGTGTTGCAAGTTCCTTTTGAGGGCCAAATCAGTATGTTTAACATGAGGACACCCTGTGGTTCAAAGGATAACAAATGTCATATGACTACAATCAGGAGTGGGTGTCCAGTGAACATCTAGTAGAAAGATGCAGAGCACACAGGTCACAATATTTATCAGCATTCAACACTGATTTGAAGCTATTTTGGAACTCCACTTTCTGAATAAATCCCTTTCTTTACTTCACACAACAAAGCCTACATTCAGCATGATGTGGAGGTGCCGGTGTTGGACTGGGGTGGGCAAAGTCAGAAGTCACATGATACCATGTTATAGTCCAACAGGTTTACTTGAAATCACGCAGGAGGGCTGCTCCTTCATCAGGTGACGTGCAACAGGAAGGGCCCACCAGTGCTATTTCAACCATGTCATTGCTGGTTCATTTCATCCAGCTGTTGCTGCAATTGTAGAAGTGTTTGGTGCTTTTTGCAATTTTCCCAAGTGGCAAGTGTCTGTCAGGAGTGGTGTGACAAGGTACTGAAGGGCATTTTGCTGACTTACCATCATAGAGTCATTCAGAATGGAAACTGACCCTTCAGCTCAACTCATCCATGCCAACCAGATTTTCGAACATAAACTAATCCCATTCACCTGTATTTGGTCCGTTATCCCTCTAATCCATGCATCTGTCTAAATGCACTTTAAATATTGTAATTGTACCCACCTCTACCACTTCCTTTGGCAGCCTTTTAGGTGTCTTTTAAATCTTTCACTTCTCAGCTTAAGCCTATGCCACTAGATTTGGACACCCCTACCCTCGGGATGACCTTGACTATTCACTGTATCTGTAACTCCCATGATTTTATAAACCTGTATGAGGTCACTCCTTAGCCTCTTATGCTCCAGGGAAAAAAAATATTCTCAGCCTATCCAGCATCCCATCATAATTTAAACCGTCTATTCTTGGTAACATCCTTGTAAATCTTTTTTACACCCTTTCCAGTTGAATAATATCCTTCATATAGTAGGGCAACCAGAATTGTATGTGGTGCTCCAAATGTGGCCTCAGCAATTTCTTGTACAACTGTAACATTCCTTGAGCAGATTTTAAAATGAGGTGAGTGCTTTCTTGCCAGGCTACAAATTTATGCTTGAATATGAAATGGAAAAAAAAATTCAAAGCTTGAAAATAAAAATTGCAAAATACAGAAATAGAATAATCTACAAATCCTTCCAGTGTTCATTCTGAACAAACGTGCTGCTCACAGGCATATGTGCAGAACGGGTATTCTCAGAGACAAAGATTGAATTTCAAAAATAAAGAGCGATTTTGAATACTATGACAAACTGCTGGAAAAAGAGAAGGCAAAGGAGGAGAAGGGCACCGAGCAGAAGGTCATATCTGCCTGTACTATTCTCCAATCTGCACTTCATGTGTAGCATGCCTGCTTTTCACTAAGGGTGCTGCAACTGTAACTGTAAAACTCAATTATTCTTCTTCCCCAGCTAAGGCTAGAAATATTTGGAACATCACGCAGTTTACTGTCCATTGTGCTGCATTGGCAAAGTCACTGGTGGTTGCTCATTATTGAGGGAATTATACTTCAGAGTATCTGATTGAAAAAAAAGCAGGCAGAGTATGAGTATGTAGTTCTGTAAGAATTACAGACTCACCTGAGTTTTAGGATTTTACTGAGTGCATGCACATTGCACTGTGACCCTGCACGTCAGTGTTACAGAAGTGGATTCCATTGCTTCAGTGTCTACAATAGAGGCAAAGGGTCAAGCAGGTCAGTGGATAGTATCAGGTCAGCCAGCAGTCATGATACTCTGATCAGATAGCACTCCCCAGTGCTAGATAGCTATCACAGCAATCCAAAAGGCAACAAACTGGGCAACGAAGGCTGTTCACTGAAGGCACACTTACTAAAATAAAAGGCATGCTGCTGCACAAACTGTGAGAAATCATTTTTGGCATATTGAAGCAACTTTAAAGAGTTGCTTCACTTTTCCAAAAATGCCATGAGGATCTCTGCTGGCATATATTGGCACAGCAGTACTGCAGGAATGAACGGCAAGATTTGTGGTAGTATATCACATTGACATCAGGAGGACAGCTGTCGCTACCAGTTACTTAGTGAGAAAGGAGGACAGGAGAATAAGGAAGACATTACAGAAGAACAAAGAAGAACAAAGACAAAATTTACAGCCATGTTGTCTGTGTAGAGCTCATCCAAGTGCAATATCAATAACACAAGCTGATCATCCCTTCACCAACAGTCCCACATCTTATCTTCCTGACGATCAGAGGGACCACTCTGCTACAACGTAAAAACAAAGCCATCACAGTACAAATATGCCAAACTAAAATTTATAAGTGAGCATTGTATACAATAATTAATTAACTGTCCTTGTGCATTCCCTTAGATCCTAGAGCTAGAAAGAAAAGGAGAGTACTGTGGATATCTAAACAGTGCAATGAATCCTAGCCCTGTAGTGTCAAGAGGACTGCTGTTTGAGAAGCCCTGGAACAAAATTGTATCATATATGCTATGGCTTTAAATAGATTGAGAAATCTGAGACTCTCTTCGGAGACAGAAATGAAGATCAATTTATTTGGTTCAAATTTAATAAAGGAAATGACAAATGCTTTGCATCAGCTGTTAGCAGAAAACAAGGACATTTACATCTCCAAGGACCAATGCATCTCCAACTTATGTCTATTTGACAAAAACGTATTATAATGATTTTTATTGCACTGAGCTTTACTGATACACTTCATTCCACTGTGAATTAGGAACAATAATTTTATTGTGATACCAATTCTACCACAATCCACAACCAACATAATAAACTTTCAAAGCATCAACAAACAAAACCCCACAGGCCTACCATCTTTCTGGTGTATAAAAAAAACAAATTAGTATTAATCCATCAAGCAATTTTAAGTGCTCGGCAAATTACTTACCAAATGGACTTCACAATGGTTCTTTGAAGAGTTCAATATTTCCTCTATTTAGTCCTTTGTCGCATAAATATATGCCTGCTCTCGAAAAGGCTTTCTCTGTTAAGCAAAGAAGAACAAACATCTTCTTTCATGAATGGTTGAGAAACTGTATTTGCACAAAATGCTTTAATATATTCACTTGACCAAATTGAACCCAACAATGCAACAGAATCAGAATATTCAAATCTGAAGGGTTTTACGCGATGGCAGAATTGACTCGAACTACCTGTCACAATGGACTCAAATTAAAGGAGTCTTCCACAATTGCTAAAAATCAGCACAACCATCATCCAGCATCCATCAATGAGCTCAAGCCTGAATTAGCTCAGACATCGAAACGGACTGGGAACAAATGACTCTTCAATATCTTATGTAACATCTACTCAATAACTATAACACCACGATTCAATAAATTGCAGAAAAAGCATCACAACTTTATTTCAAAATCTTAACAGCATGAAATACGGGACACGATTTTGCACAACATATCTCAATTTTCAGTCCAAAGTAGATTAAAGAAAGTCCACTAAACTGACACCTGGAATGGCCCAGTTGTCTGAGGACTTGATTGAAACATAAAAATCTGAGAGCTCTTGAAAGAGTGGACGTAGAAATAATTGTTTTCTTTTCCTTTAAAATGGAGTAAAGGCAGGATAAAGTTTAGAAAGTAGTATCATTTTTTTAAAATCAACCTGCTCAGAGATGTTATAACAAACCTAAAGCAGATGGGATGTGAACACAGCTCTCCTGGTCCAGAAATGGGGAAATTACCAATTCAGCTCTAGAATCCTCTCACAAGGTCACATATTTTAAATTCACTCTATTCAGAGATGCTATGAAATACGTTTGCAGCAGATGGCTCAGAGGTAAGGACGTTACCTCCGTGCAACAAGTTCCTCTGAAAGGACGGTTACTTTTATGGAAGAATCTCGTACCAAGGGTCACTAATTAAAAATAAATGATTGCCAGTTTAGAACACAGATTAGGATATTTGTTAATCTCTCAGAGGGCTGAGAATCTTTGGAATACTTCTTCATAGGGCAACAGAAGCAAAGTCTTTGAATATTTGTTTCAAGGCAGAGATTGTTGAATTCTTAATATGCATGGAGGTGGAAGGTTACTGTCGGTAGGTAGAAATGTGGAATAATCAGGTTAGCTGTGATCTTATTAAATGCAGAGCAGGATCAAAGGTTTGAATTGCTTTCCTAGAGTCCTATTATGATGTGGCACAGTGGTACAGTCTCTACCTCTCATCCAGAAAGCCTGAGTTCAAATGCCATCCTACTCCAGCAGGGTGTGATGCCATGTTGGAGAAGGTTGATTTCAAAATATCCCAATGCACCTTTCACATCCAAATGAGACCTTCAAATGACCCTTGAACATCTGCATCTCTGATTGACTTTCCATCGAATTACATTGAACACAGATGTAGGCCGTATCGCTCAAACAGTAACTTTAGGCCTAATCTTGTCTCTCAGTCGTTCTGTATTTCACCTTAAAGCTCTATCTCCTTCATAATCTGCTTATCTAAACGTTTTGTACAAACTACATCCCATGACAATGCATCCAACACTTTCATTACCATCCTTACTTAATTCCTTGGGGTTTACATCAGATTAATGGCCTGTAGTTTTTATGAAAAGCCACATAAGAAAGAAAACGTTTTTGTCAAGTATGTTGGTCACCTTTCAGCCTGTGATTTTCAAACATGTTCAATTTTGACTCATAGGTATACCCTCCAATTCTGCTGTCACCCTTGTAAAACTTCTTTTTGCATATTGTCCAGTACCTTGACATCTTTGTGTGACGATGCTGTGGCTTTAAGAGGTAAATCTTGTCCTGGTTTCTTTTAAAAGAGAGATTGAATGAGGTGGAGCAAGTAGTCTGTGGTAACATAAACAGCTTGTGAGGTCTTGGGTTTTTTTTAAGTTGGAAAAATAGAATCATCCTAGATTATGTGGCCAACGCTTCCAGACCAGGATTTCTAATTTTTTATAGGTTTAGATTTAAGCTGATGCTATCGGAATCTCAAAGGGTTTGGCAACTGCAGTGAAATGTCTCTGAGATACTACTCTCTCTCTTGATGAATTTTTTTCTCTCTCTGCTGATGCTGGATTGCATATGAGATAACCTGCATCTGGTTTTACCAATTTGCTAAGGTTTGTGATTATGGGATGTTGCTACATTGGAACTGTTAATTAGTAAAAGTAACTGTATCTATTATTCTGTTAGGCTTTCCAATAGAGTTAAGTTGTTCGAAGTTCTTATTTCTTTTGTTGTGTTTTAACTATAAATTGTGTTTTGCTTAACGCCAAATAGTTTGACCAGTTGAATATTATCTGAAACACAACACTTCACATTTGCCTTTAAATTAATAAAAAGTTAGGGCTAGGTTGCCGACTTAAAATATTTTGGTGGAGGTTGGGGGTGGAAGCGTCAAGTCGGGTTCGTCACACTCGGTGAAGTACAGCAAATAGAAGATGACATTATATTCCAAGTGTGGTGTAACCAAGGTTTGAAGCATTTTTTTTTCACTTCCAGACATCTAGGAATGAATCAAAGTATGTCGTTTGCTTTTGATTTCAAAATATAGTCATTAATATGAATTGTGAACAACCATGGTCCCAACATTTATTTTTATGGATCCCTACTCCCAACCTTCTATGCTAATTGGATCCCAAGCCAGATGGTGAAATATGAAAGTCAGCACTTTCTTTTCTTAATAAAAGGTTTATTTACAGCATTCAGCTTCCCATATCCAAATACTCACTCTGTGTCCCAGCCATCTCTCTCTGTATGTACTCCTTAATTAAACATTTGTGGACCTTACCAATCTCATTAACATTCTGCTGCTCTGAATAATTACGCCTTACCTCCCAATCTGCAGTTTCTGACTCACAGCCACCTAACTATAAATTCGACTACATGTTCTCAACATTACTGGCTATGGCCTCATTCATTAGTCTTTGTGTAGTACCTTATCAGAGACCTTGTAGAATCTAGGTAAATTATATCCCATAAATTATCCTTGTCCATTTTGTTACCTCTTTCAATAATTCACTTTGTCAAGGAGAAACTTCCTTCAGCTTTATGTTGACTCTTCATTATTACAACTTTAACTTTTCGAAGATTATTTTTATTTTAGCCTTCTATGGAGATTCTGTCATTTTCTGTCTTTCCAGTCTTTAGCTGATTAGCCTAAAATTGCCTAACCATGTTCTATCTCCCTTCTCAAACATACACATGGTGTTATGACTCCTTTTCCAAAACTGTTGCTTTGAAAACTTCAGCTCTACTCTCCGAAGATCCAAAATGCATTGTGATGACATTAAAACACTTTTCACAAAGATGAGTATTTGAATAAAAAGCTTTGTAAATGTAGCTTTAAATTGCAGGTTCCAGGGCTTTCTATCATCTGAGGCTAGATATTTTTATTCACCTTGTTCAGATATGATATGACACATCTCTGGAGCAGGTGGGACATGAACCCAAATATACTTCCACTGTGTTATAAGGAGTTCTTAAGGTCTGAGGTTGTCCTGTTTTGCAGAGGCTAAATCAGGATGCTTTGTCTGCTAATTGCTACTATTTGGACTGACAAGGCACGTCCAGTTCACTAACATCAGGACGAATCCAACCCGACTATTTATTGTCATCGAGTCATACAGTCACACTGCACAGAAGCAGACACTTCGAACCAACTGGCCCATGTCAAACATAACCCCAAACTAATCTAGCCCCACCTGTCTGCTTCTGGTGGATAACCCTCCAATCCTTTCATATTCATGTACTTGTCCAAGTGTCTTCTAAATGTTGCAACTGTGGCCATATCCACCACTTCCTCAGGAAGCCCATTCTACATGTGAACCACCCTCTGCGTAAAAAACAAAATATCCTTCATGTCTTTTTTTTTATTAAATATCTCTCATCTCACCTGAAATATTTGCCCCCTAGTCTTCTTTTCAATTTACTCTAAATCATCAGAAAAGTGATTGGAGAGTAATTGATAGATCCATTAAGTGGCACGTGAAAAGGAATAAATTTGTTCACTGACAATCAGTTTGGGTTCTGCCAGGGTCAATCGTCTCTATATCTCATTTTAATCATTAGCCAAACAGAATCAAAAGGGCTCAAGCCCACAGTGAAGTGGAGTTGACTGCTGTTGACATCAAGGCAATTTTTCACTGAGTTTCGTATAGAAGAGACCAAACAGAAATAGAGTCAGTCAGAATTGACCACAAATGCTTTTTGCTCATAGCTAGCAAAAGAGAGATCAATTGTGGTTGGAGATCCATAATCCTTCTCCACTGCAAGAGTGACACAGGCTATTTTCCTGGCCCCAACCATCTTCAGTAATGTAATCAGATGATGGGGGTTGCTATCACAGAGGATTTCCAAGAGATGAAGAGCCAGCAAGCCTTGGTCCATGGAGGCTTCCAAGATAATCTTCCAGTCCAGCATCTGATCCATGGAGCAGGGTGATATTCTTCTTCCAGAAGGTACAAAAGGAGTGCTCTGTGCTCAGTGGCCTGAAGAAAGGAGATGGTTTGGTGATGTCATCTCAGTCTGACATCCTGAGGATCAACAAATCCTTTTATGTCTGATACAAAGTGCACAGGCAATGTTGCCTCCCAGTCATCCCTGTGCTCTATCACAGAGGTCTGAGATACAGCACGCATGAGAGGCCGGACCAGCTGTTATCTCTGGTTGAGCTGATCAAGGCTCTCAAGTCCTTCGAAAAGAATAAAATTCCCTAAAGTGATGGCTTACCGGCCAAGCTGTATTCGGCTCTGTGGGAGCTGATTGGCCAGGACCTGCTGGAGGTGTATGACAGTACACTTCAGGCAGGTACCATGTGCAAATCCATGAGAAAAGGTATCATCGCCCTCATCTACAAGCAGAAGAGGGAGAGGGAGGTAATTAGAAGCCGGCGACCAATTTTGCTGCTGAATGTGGATTATAAAATCCTGCCTGAAGCCACTAACAACTGGATGAGGTCTGCTCCAGGATTGGGAATTCACCCTGACCAAACCTGTGCCACTCAGGGCAGGAAGATTGCTGGGAGCCTCATGCTCCACAGGGATATGATCACCTGTGTGCAGGACAAAAGGGTGGACACTGCTTCATCAGCCTGGAACAAGAAAAGGTCTTAGACAGGATATCACACACATTCATGAGAGATATTCTCTCCAAAATGGGTAATGGAGAAGATATCTGAATTGGATCTAACTTCTCTGCACCAACATTGATAGCACAGTCTCAATCAATGTGTGAGAATCAGAAAACTTCCCGATCAGGTCCAGAGTCAGGCAGGGCTGGCAATTCTCTCCTGCCTTGTTTGTGTGTTGTACAGAGCATTTTGCTGAGTCCATCAGGAAAGATGTGAGCCTGAGAGGGGTGACTATTCCAGGCAAGGGAGGCCTGCAGGTCAAAGCCACCCTGTACATGGATGACATCACCATTTTCTGCTCAGATCCACTGTCAGTGAAGAGGCTCATGGGCGTCTGTGACCAGTTTGAACTGGCCTTGGGTACGAAAGTCAGTAGGGGCAAGATTGATGCCATGTTCTTTGGGAACTGGGCCGAACAATCTTTCATCCCCTTCACTGTCACAACAGACCACCTGAAGGTGCTGGGTATTTGGTTCGTAGGGGCTGTACCATGCACCAAAACTTGGCAGGAGTGTATCATCAAACTCAGGCAGAAACTAGGTGGATAGGAGCACTGGTCCCTATCCAATGCAGGATAAAACCTGGCCATCAGTTGTGAGGTACTCTCAGTGCTGTTGTACATGGTGCAGGTCTGGCCTATTCCCTGAACTTGTGCCCCTGCTGTCACCTGGGCCATCTTTCATTTCATTTGGAGGTTGAAGATAGACTGAGTTTGACCGGGCGTTATGTATAAAGAAGGGGAGGAAGGGGGGAGAAACGTACCCATTGCTACCCTTACCGGGATGGCCACCTTTGTGTGTGGCTGCAACAAACTGTGCATAGATCCTCGGTAGGTAAACAGCAAGTGTCATTGCTCACTGTGGTTCTACCTGTCCCCGGTGCTGCGAAGGATAGGCCTGGCCTCGTTGCTGGGAACGCTCCGAGTATTTGGACCATCCTGTGCCACCTGTCCTTTGTGAAGCAATTTGTGAAAGAAAACACCTTTGACCACAAGACCATTAGGCCGTGGTTAGCACAGAGCGTACTCAAGGCCTTTTGAGAAAAGGAAAGGGTAGATCTTGTTGAGTGGTTTCCTGCATGAACTGTCATAGTCATTTGGCAGAATAGCTCATCCCCAGAGCTTTCCAACAGGCACCAGGACATTGCTTGGCTGTTGGTGACAAAGGGCTCTGCTTATGAGATCCCTCCTGCATGTCCAGACTCTGTGCCACTGCATGCTGCCCTCAAAGTGGCTGTGGGGTTGGGGGGGGGGCACTAGACTGTCACACACCACCTTCTGGAATGTGCCAACACAAAGGAAGTCTGGAGGCAAATGCAGTGCCTTTTGTCGAGGTTCGTCCCGAGCAGTTCCATGACGTGGGGCTCTGTGCCCTATGGTTTGTTCCCCGGGATGCACGCTGAGACAGGCATCAGCTGTGCATGGATGACCATAAACATGGTGCAAAACACTCTTTGGTCTACCTGAAACTTGTTGGTCTTCCAGCTGAAACTGTTGACCCTGACTGAGTGTTGCAGACTGACACATTCCAAGGTCCAGGACGACATGCTGAGGGAGGTACTAAAGGTTGACACAGCTGCTGCCAAGGTGCAGTGGGGAAAAACCACAAAGCGAGGTCCTTCTGCCGAAGCATAACGGATGTCCATCCAGTAACTGGATCCTGCTGAGGCCTCAGCTAAAATCCACTCAGTTCATTGTCAGTATAGAGATAGGCAAACACCAATATTTTATTTTGTAAGTTAGTTTAGATCTGAACAGATTCATTAGCTGCTTATATACGTAAAAATTTCCTTCTATGAATAAAGTATATTTCTGCAATTAAAAAATTCTTAAACAATTACCTTCCTTCCATCATGAAGTCAGAATTGGGGATGTTTGCTGATGATTGCACAGTGTTCAGTATCAGTTGTGAACTTCTTGGGAACTAAAGTCGTCCACATGCTTATGTACGAGCATTTTGTTACGGACCAGACCAATCCTCTTCAAAACACATTGGGAAGATAGCCTCGACCCAAACATTTTTTTCTTGTAAAGGTAAGAGTAAGGCGTTGTATTCCAGGTGTAATGTGATTGCTCAAACTGGTCGACTTTAAGCAAAATACATTTTATTTTCACACTACAGCTAAAATACAGACAAAATAAAAAGAAACGATTGACTTGACTGAAACTCTCTTGAAATGATTAACAAAATATTATAAATTAATTACCATTAATTAACTGTTCCAATATAGTAATACCCCATAAGCACACGCTTGGCAATAGCAAATTCAGTAAAATAGATTATCTTGCATGAAACTTTAGCAGCAAGAAGAGAATCCCAGCTTTTGGCTGTAACAGAGGTAGAAATAAATGATTCCACATCAAGCTTCAAGACACCAGCAACTAAAAATCCTGGTTCGATGGGAGCTTGACCTCACCCATTCAGGCTGCTTCTGTCATTCAAACTTTAAAAACAACCCTGAGGCCTCATAAGCTATTTATTATATTGTCTTAGAGCAGACGGCACATCACCTTTGTCTCAAAATTACATCACAAAAAATAGGATAAAATATCCCTATTAAAGCCATAGCATGGTCACAATCTGGACAACATCCAGACTTGCTTGATAAGTGGTAAATAACATTCATGCCATACAGGTATCAGACAATGGCCATCTCCAACAAGAGAATCTAACTATCCCCTCTTCACTTTCAGTGGTATTATCATTGCTAAATCCCCCCAAATCAATATCCAAGGAATTATTATTGACCAGAAATTGAACTGCACCAATCACATAGATACTGTGGGCAAAAGTGCAATTCAGAATTGAGAAATCCTTAGATGAGCAATTCACAAGCTGTCTCCCCAGCGCATGTCCACCCTTCACTGACCAGGATAAGCTCAGCTACAACAACACTCAAAAAATTTTGACACCCATATATTTCAAAACAGTCAAACTGATTGACACCCCCAAACCATCAGCCTCAACAATCACTCCCTTCAACACTAACCCACAGTGGCAATAGGGTATATGATCTTCCAGATGAACTGCCGTAACTCACTGAAGCTCCATTGGCAGTATTACCTAAAATTGTTCAGTCAAGAAGGAGTGGGCAGCTGATGCATGGCAACAGCACCATCTGTAAGCCTGGCCATGTCAGCAGCTGATCAATGTTCACTTGAGGTTGGATGGCATTCTCCTCACATCGAACAATACTTCAAAGATTTGCGTTGTCGGCAAAATTTGAAATTGTGTCCCTAACACCCAAGTTTAGGTCAGTAAAATATATATCAATAGGAGAGTTTCTGCTGAATGTGCCTATTCACAGAAATGATAGTGGGTAGTTTGGACACAAAGACATGTGTGGTTACAAGATTTCAGTCTTAATTATTTGACCTGTGGTGCCCAACAATCATTTTAAGTAGCTGACTCCAGTATATTTGATTTGCTGATTCCTTACTACATTTTATCTTATTATGCCATTTGTTTCAACAAAATTGTCATTCCTACTTTACTTCACCATCATTCTATCAGAAGTAGAGAGAAGTGATTATTTTCAAAAATCATATTTTGTTGCGCCCCTTACTTCAAAAATCAGCTCAGATTACACTTACCCTAATTGTAATGATAAGGTTAATGCTATCACACTCAAAATATAGTCCTGGTAAAACTTCATAGTTGGATAATATTCTAATATTTATAAATAGTCTTCTTCCAAATCAATATTGACAAATTCTATGTAGTCTCAAAATAAATGATTGCTAAATTTAGAGAAAGGCATTTAGCCTTTAAAAGTTCAAGTTTGTATCTGCATTACTGTTGCCTCCAATTTACTCATATAAAACATAATTTTTTGTCTTGATCAGTGTGTTCACCTTTTATAATAATTTTGTAGGGACAGTAAGTCAACTCAATTTAATCTATGAGCTGTAAACATAATGCCACAAGAAGCTTCAATGCATTTCCTCCAGCTATTTATTGGCTCTATTAGTTTGCATGAGCAGTCTCAATGTTCAGAAGTATCTCTGCAGATGGAACAAAGGTGCATTAGCAAAATGCAAGCAATTCTTTCTCCCCTTTGAACAGGCTAAAGGTAAAACAGATCTGACAAATTAAATTATTCCAATCTTTCTTCCTGCCAATTTCCAAAAATGCCAGAGGCCAGTAACTGAGGATTCGTCAAACAAAATACTATAATCAAATTAAGAAATTCATCAAGCTTCCATTAAGTTCCAATACTCTGACTTATGTTATTTATAACATCTCAAAGAATGACAAAAAGTTAAATGTTTTCATTTCACATTTTCTGGGAACAGTACAAATCTAAACTGCAAGTACTTAATGGGGCTACCTCAATCTCGTCAGGATACATCACATCACAATTGTTCTCAATTCGGAACATGCCAACAAGTAATTATTTTCTTTGGTTTGTTAAATAAATTACGTTCTACAATTTTGAATGGATCAAGGTTATAACAAAATGGCAAAAAAGTGGATTGAAGAGCAGCCATTTCTGTCCTTACAACCATAGCAGCAAAGATAACAATGAGTCTTCACTCTCAGCTATGTAAAGTTCATTTACAGTTGCAGAACACAGAGAAGAAACAAGGAAATCTTGCACCTAAGTCACTGGAACAGATACCATGTCAAACACATTTATCAACAAGCTGGTTTATTTTCAAGTCAACTCGGGGAGTAAACTTCTTAAAATTATCCAAGACCATCTCGAGGCATGGTAAGCTGTGACGAGCAGCAGAATTCAACATTCAACTACAATCTGTGTCAGGAATACAACATATCCCTCACACTAACCTTGTAAGGCTCTAGAAGCTTGCGTTTCACATAAATGTGTTGAACTATAATCTGGTGCTGTGTGACTTCTGACCTTGTCCACTCAGTGCAACTCTGTCACATCCATATCATGACTATCCATGTTAAGAAGCCAGGAAGTCAACTTTGGCTCAATGAAGACAATGAGCAAGCATTCCAGGGAGCAGGACCTACAATGGAGGTGTTAATCTGGAGAAACTGCAGTACAAAGACTGTCTGCTAAACAACAGAAGCCATCCATGATAACCAGTGCGAAGTTATCTCACACCTCATGAATTAGATCAAAGTGTTCCATGAGACAATGGTGCCTGGTTTCTAACATGGAGCTCAACCAGAGTGCATGACTAGTTGAATCCACCAGGTGCTTGCTCTAGTTTCCGACTCAAGATTACCCAACATCAAACTTGTTTGGCAACTTTGGAAAGATGGCAGGCTTGATATTTAATGAGGCAATCTGGATTGTTAACCAGCATTTAGTAACCAATATCCCTGTCAAATGGCAGTGCCTGATGTAAATTTCACCTCGCCACTTGTGAAAAGTACAAAAAAAAGGGCATGTGTTATTGCTCTTGACATGAAATGGGTCTCGCTGGACTTCTTGCTCAAATCTGTCACACAGCTCAACATGACCACATTGCTGAGGCCACTACAAGCTTGTCACCGAGTGCAAAAATTTTAAATTAAGACTGACCACACTTAATTTGCAAAACATGGGGCATTTAATTGGGCAAAATGAAAGTAAAGGTGCTGGAAATTTGAAACATAAACAGCAGTCATTGAGTCAGAGAGCCATACAACATGGAAACAGATCCTTTAGTCCAACGCGTCCATGCCAACTAGGTAACCTAAATTAGTCGAGTCCCACTTGCCAGCATTTGGCCTATATGTCTCTCAACCCTTCCCATTAATTTACCCATCTCAATGCCTTTTCAATGTTGTTCTTATTCCAGCCTCCACCACTTCCTCTGACAACTCATTCCATACATGCGCAAGCCCTGCATGAAAATGATTGTCCCTTAGATCCCTTTTAAATCTTTCCCCTCTCACATAGTTTTGAGCGCCCCCACCTGGGGAATAGACATTGTCTATTTACCCTATCCACGCCCCTCATGATTTTATAAACCTCTATAAGGTCACCCCTCAGCCTCCGATGCTCCAGGGGAAATAGCCCAGTCTATTCAACGTCTTCCTCTCATTCAAATCCTCCAGACCTGGCAACATCCTTGGAAATTTTTTCTGAACACGTCCAAATTTCACAACATTTTTCCTATAGCAGGGAGACCAGAATTGCACACAGTGTTCCAAAAGTGGCTCTCTGACTCAATGACTGCTGTTTATGTACAGCAGCAACATGACATCCCAACTCTTATAATCAATGATAACAAAGTGTGGAGCTGGATGAACACAGCAGGCCAACCAGCATCTGTGGAGCACAAAAGCTGGCGTTTCGGGCCTAGACCCTTATAATCAACGCACTGACAGATAAAGGCAAGCATATCAAACACCTTCTTCACTATCATGCCTACCTATGACTCCACTTTCAAGGAACTATGAACCTGCACCCCAGGTATCTTTGTTCAGCAGCACTCCCCAGGACCTTACAATTAAGTGTATAAATCCTGCCCTGATTTGCCATTCCAAATGAGGCACCTCATATTTATCTAGAGTAAACTCCATCTACCACTCTTCAGCCCATTGGCCCATCTGATCAAGATCCCATTGTACTCTGGGGTAACCTTCTTTACTATCGAATACACCTCCAATTTTGGAGTCATCTTCAAACTTACTAACCAAACCTCCTACGTTCACATCCAAATAATTTATATTAATGACAGAAGGCAGTGGACACAGCACCAATCCTTGCGGCACACCGCTGATCACTGGCCTCCAATCTGAAAAGCCACCCTCCACCACCACCTAAGCTAGGCTGGTCTGCTCTCTGTCTTGTCTAAGAGGCTTGTGGCAATTCTGAAATATCGAAATCTTCAGCACCAATAATACCATTGTATGTTCTCATCCAACGTCTCTACATGGTGGGGCAAATTGGGAACAGAAGGGACTTTGCTTTATTGGGTTAACATCTTAATGCAAGTTAAGCTTGCTTTCTTCTTTTTATTTGATCATAGAAAACATTAACTGTATATAGTTCAAGGTGTTACCTCTGATATGAGGCTGTCAAAGAGAACTCAAAGTAGAAATGTAATCTTATCTCACAAATATTAACTGTATCATGTTCTTAATGACATTGACCCTATACACTACAATGGGTGTTGTCTAAGGATGGCTTTAAGAACTGCAGATCTTTTGGATATATAGTAATGATCCAAAAGTTCGTGCCCAAGGCAACATTTGCAAATGAAACAATGAAATATATAAAAGCATCCAAGAGGGCCATAGGTCTAGTCTCTCAGGAGAGTTGACTTGTAGTGTTTTTATCTGAGGGTCACCATACATTTGGTTTGGGGAGAATTTGAGAGGAGCATCCTTCATTGTAACCTTAGCTGGTGCAGGAAAAGAACTCCATGCTGTTGTTGGTGTCTTTTCATCGCAAACCAGCCAACTGAGCTAAACAAGTCCTGTGAGAGAACTGTATAGGTATTTGGAGCACGCATGTAGACAAGTGAAATAGCCTAGCAGTGGTAGATAAAATTTAACGCTGAGAACTGTGAGAGTTACACATTTGGAGGAAGATTAAAAAAGGCTGTTATAAATGGAAGAGCATAATTTTAAAGCGGGTCAATGAATACAGTTGTTCTTAAAACATATTGTTGGAGAAGGCAGGACAAGTTGAAAATATTTGGCTTTATTAATCAATAAATGGATATACCTGACAAGCAAGGCAATTCTGTTAATTCTTTATGAAGTATTGCTTCAGCCTTGGCTTGACCATGCTATTCAGGTCTGGAGGCCATACTTTAGGAAGCATTTCAAGGTAAAGAAGAGCAGGCAGAACAGTACCATTCTACTGCAACTGTATCAAAGGCTTAGGTAGAGAGATAGAACTTGATTAGCGCTGAAACGTTTAAGATGAGATTTAATAGCCATGTTCAAAATCGTATAAATCTCAATGGAGGAAGTATTGGATTTTGGCAGAGATTATAGATGTTATTTTGTTACGACATTGTAAAATGAATTAGGAATTCCTATGTCATGCATTGCATGTATGAACTGCAAAGTGGTATACCACCCACTTAATACACGGCAATCAGTGTACCAAAACAAGAAGGTATTATTCTGAAGTACACAAACGGAGCTGCAGAAATACACTCTGTTAGCTCGAGCATGTGGCGTGAACGTCTGGGTACATCAAGATGAGAAGAATAGATTGAAAAAAATCAGAAAAAGATCAGAGGCAGCATGAGGAGACATGTTTTTAATTCTGAAGCCAAGTTGTTACGATCTGAAATGTCTCGTCTGAATGAGTGGTTGAAACAGATTTAATAATAACTTTCAAACTGAAATTAGATAAATTGTTGAAGACAAATTATGAAAGGAAAGCTGCAGATGACTGATTAAACTGTTTCAGGAATTTGCCAGCTGTATATGATGAGCAGAATGGCCTCCTCCTGGACAGAACCATTCTTTAACTCGAAATGCAGAAGTCAGTGTGAGGATGATGCATTTGACTTTTACAATACGGGAAAAGGATTGCATTAGAAATACCTAATTCTGACAGAGTGTTTTAAAATAAGATTGTTAAAATCCTAACATATCATGGACATGCAGCAATTTTTCATCAGACACATAGATATACTGTGCAAAAAGATGGCTCAGTATTGAACTAAACTGCTAAGTTACCTTAAATATTGAATCTACAAACTCCGTAAGTGAAACTCAGGACATTTCAGAGAATGTCAAATCTATGATATTTTCAACTATAGAGCAAATACCAAGTAAAGTTTCACTAAGAACCTATCTTTACTACATTCTATTGACAGCCTCGCAGGGTAAACAAGCATCTGAAGTATCGAAAAGCTTCTTGGTTTATAAAAAAATAGAATCTTAACAACATTTGACTGCTGAAGGCTTTCAATTTCACAAGAATTTTCACATTAATCTGGTTGATTGTCATCCCCACACGGTTGACATGGCCAATTTTTTGAAGTTGTTGAGGAGAAAATTTGAACAGAGACTAGGTATCATCAGATTCACTCTTTGGTGAGTGAATATTACAGCAACCAGCATTCTCTATTATGTCTGAATTCACTGCAATTTTCCAATGCTTTGCATCCACTCCCTGCAATAGATCTGATGTAAATTGTCATGTCATCAAACTGAACTGCACCAGAAGTGTGCTCAAAATACAGTTATTAGTAGTTTTGTGGATTTCACCTTGAATTGTTTTATATTCTAGATGTTTGAATTGACCTGAGCCAAGTTCGAGGAGTCACTGGAGAGACAAGTCAATTAAGCAACTTTGGCTAACGGTGAAGTTCATTTGATAATTATCTCATATTAAAAAGTCAGTCGATGGCTTTAAAATATAGCGTTAAAACTTTCTCAGTTCTGACTGGAATTCATATTATTATAAATTATTTAAAGTGAAGCTGAATAAGTGTGGTTTTGAGTCTAGCCCAAAGACTATCACAAATCGTACTTTAAATACTTTTGTAGAGCACTGAATAAATGTTTTCCTTTGTATCAACACTCTCAGTATATGCGGGGGAAATTGACCACCCTGTTGGTGGATTACATGATCCAAACCAAGGATGTGAAAAAACATACAAAAAAATTCCTCCATAATTCTAAAAGGATTTCTGATTTTATTCTGCTTCCACAACCACAGAGACTCTTTATTTTTGACACCAAGTGCTCTCTTATTGAAATGAACCTCTCTGATGAAGGGTCCAGGCCCGAAACGTCAGCTTTTGTGCTCCTGAGATGCTGCTTGGCCTGCTGTGTTCATCCAGCCGCACATTTTATTATCTTGGAATTCTCCAGCATCTGCAGTTCCCATTATCTTTGCTCTCTTACTGATATCCTCAAACAAATTTTTGCACCAAATACATGAGTTTTTTTTTACACATAAGACCATAAGACCATAAGATACAGGAGTGGAAGTAAGGCCATTTGGCCCATTGAGTCCACTCTGCCATTTAAATCATAGCTGATGGACATTTCAACTCCACCTCCCTGCACTCTCCCCGTAGCCCTTGATTCCTTGTGAGATCAAGAATTTGTCGATCTCTCCCTTGAAGGCATCTAACGCCCTGGCCTCCACTGCACTCCCGTGGCAATGAATTCCACAAGCCCACCACTCTCTGGCTGAAGAAATGCTGTCTTATTTCTGTTTAAAATTTACCCCCTCTAATTCTAAGGCTATGCCCACGGGTCCTAGTCTTCCTGCCTAATGGAAACAAGTTCCCAGAATCCACCTTTTCTAAGCCATGCAGTATCTTGGAAGTTTCTGTGAGATCTCCCCTCAACCTTCTAAACTCTAATGAGTACAATCCCAGGATCCTTAGCCATTCATCATACATTAAACTTACCATTCCAGGGATCATCCGTGTGAATCTCCACTGGACACGCTCCAAGGCTAGTATGTCCTTCCTGAGATGTGGGGCCCAAAATTGGACACAGTATTCTAAATGGGGTCTAACTAGAGCTTTATAAAGTCTCAGAAGCACATTGCTGCTTTTATATTCCAAGCCTTTTGAGATAAACAACAACATTGCATTCGCTTTCTTAATCACGGACTCTACCTGCAAGTTAATTTTTAGATAGTCCTGGACCAACACTCCCAGATCCCTTTGTACTTCTGCTTTACAAATTTTCTCACCATTTAGAAAATAGTCCATGCCTGTATTCTTTTTTCCAAAGTGCAAAACCTTGCATTTGCTCACGTTCAATTTCATCAGCCATTTCCTGGACCACTCTCCTAAACTGTCTAAATCTTTCTGCAGCTTCCCCACCTCTTCAGTACTACCTGCCTGTCCACCTATCTTCGTATCATCGGCAAACTTCGCCAGAATGCCCCCAGTCCCTTCATCCAGATCATTAATATATAAGGTGAACAGCTGCGGCCCCAACACTGAACCCTGTGGGACACTACTCGTCACCAGTTGCCATTCTGAGAAAGAGCCTTTTATCTCAACTCTCTGCCTTCTGTCAGGCAGCCAATCCTCAATCCAAGGAGTAGCTCACCTCGAACACCATGGGCCCTCACTTTGCTCAGCAGCCTCCCGTGAGGCACCGTATCAAAGGCCTTTTGGAAGTCTCGATAGATAACATCCACTGGGTTTCCCTGGTCTAACATAATTGTTACCTCTTCAGAGAATTCTAACAGGTTTGTCAGGCATGACCTCCCCTTACTAAACCCATGCTGGCTTGTTTTAATCTGACCCTGCACTTCAGGAATTTAGAAATCTCACCCTTGACAATGGATTCTAGAATTTTACCAAAAACCGAGGCTAGGCTAATCGGCCTATAATTTTCCATCTTTTGCCTTGATCCTTTCTTAAACAAGGGGGTGACAACAGCAATTTTCCAATCATCTGGGACTTTCCCTGACTCCAGTGACTTTGAAAGATCACAACCAAAGCCTCTGCTATTTCCTCAGCCACCTCCCTCAGAACTCTAGGATGTAGCCCATCGGGGCCAGGAGATTTATCAATTTGCGGACCTTTCAGCTTTTCTAGCTCCTGCTGCAAGGGCTAAAACATGATTATCGTGATTCAAGCATGGACTGTCAGAAAATGGTTACAGATTTACATGGAGCAGTTAATAAAACCAATTGTAAAATAAAATCGCATTCAAGCCAAAATTGAGATTTCAACTTTAAAAACTTACATCAATATTTAAATTCAGTCAAAGGGGCTAGGGCTGTAATATTCATTAGAAGGAAAAGTTCTTCTCCAGAGCTCTCCAGAAAACATTCACCAAAAAATATTCATTCCCACATGAATAACATTACTAACAATGGCAAACAGTTGTTGCGAAACCTTGGGAATTAGTTGAAGACAGAAATATAGTCTTGATATTGTCAGCTGAAGCATGAGATTGTGTCCTCTACTTGAGAAAAAAAAGTGCTCATCAAGTTTATATAGTTCTTAAAGCTAGGAAGAATGGCAAATTAAGTCATAAGATAGCATGTCCATAAAAGCATGTTTGCAGTGTCCGTTTCCCTTGTCAATAAAATCATGCGGATCATGTCCATGTGTTGTTTAATCCTATTTTAATGGCTTATTCATTTAAATTCCTCTGATTTAGTCATTGTAATAAGAGTTTTTGCACAAATAACTATGCAGTCAATTTATGAAAAATGGAAAACCTCACTACAAAATAAATATATTAAACTAATTTGTTCCACTTTGTAAATTCAGTAATTAAATCAGTTACACTCGATAGTTTTGAATTAGTTTTTCATTTCTTTGGTAATAATAACAGCACATTCTAGTGAGAATTACCACATAATGTTTTGTGAAGACCTAATCAAACATTGCCATAATATACTGATATTTTAAGAAGAAGCAGAGTAAAACATCCCAGCAGAATTTACATTGCTGTTGTTGCTGTTGTGTTAACATTAAAACCAAGCTTGCATTTTAAGGTCTACTTTAATGACTAACTTGAAACACAAGTCCCTATTGTTCATGGACAAATACAGTAGAAAACTTGTACCTCTTACAGTTCCATGGTCACCACAGTGTTAAAAATTTGGGATCACATTTTACTCTGTGCTTCTGATATAATAGCATTTTTATATAACCATCTTGGTTAATTCAAGAATTTTCACATTTTACTGGAAATGTTGATTCAGAAGAGAGCACAAGAAAAATTATTATAATATTAACACTGTCCATGTAATCTTTAGATGTATGTGAAGGGCTGGCCAGTTACTAATGGAAGGAGAAATTGACAGAGGGTAAGCCCACATTTGCTCACACAGGGAGTCAATTTCATTGAAGCAATCCAAATTGAGATCACAAGCAAAAGGGACGGTAAGTACCTTACTGGAAATTCAGATCAAGTCATTCCTGCACATCTCAACAGACCAAGTTGAATACTTGAACAGTAATTGACCACAGAAACATCAGTTGGGGAAACAGAAGACTATCTGAAAGCAAGATAACAAAGTGTGGAGCTGGATGTACACAGCAGGCGAAGCAGCATCTTAGGAGCACAAAAGCTGACGTTTCGGGCCTAAACCCTTCATCAGAAAAGGGGAATGGGCAGAGGGTTCTGAAATAAATAGGGAGAAAGGGGGAGGTGGATCAAAGGTGAATAGCGGACAAGGTAGGTAGAGAGGAGACAGACAAGTTAAAGGGGCAGGGATGGAGCCTGTAGAGGTAAGTATAGGTGGGGAGGTAGGGAGGGGATAGGTCAGTCCAGGGAGGATGGACAGGTCAAGGGGGCGGGATGAGGTTAGGAAGTAGGAAATGGAGGTGCAGCTTGAGACGGTAGAAGGGGATAGGTGAGTGGAAGAACAGGTTAGGGAGGGAGGGATGAGCTGGGCTGGTTTTGGGATGCAGTGCGGGGAGGGGAGACTTTGAATACACCTCCTCCCACCCACCTATCTGCAAAAATTCCATCCCCTATTCCCAATTCCTTCACCTCCGCCGCATTGGCTTCCAGGATGAGGCATTCCACTCCCGTACATCCCAGATGTCTTCGTTCTTCCAGGACCGCAACCTCCCCCCATCCCGCAGTGGTCAAAACGCCCTCGACCAAGTCTCCCGCATTTCCCACCACTCATTCCTCACATCCCGTCCCCGCAATAACCGCCAAAGGAGAAGCCCCCTCGTCCTCACATCCCACCTCACCAACCTCCGGACACAACGCATCATCCTCCACCACTTCTGCCATCTACAATCCGACCCCACCACCAAAGACATTTTACCATCCCCACCCTTGTCTGCCTTCGGGAAAGACCACTCTCTCCATGACTCCCTTGTTTGCTCCCCACTCCCCTCCAACCTCACTGCACCCAGCACTTTCCCCTGCAACCGCAGGAAGTGCTACACTTGCTCTCACACATTCTCTCTCACCCACATCCCAGGCCCCAAGATGACTTTCCACATCGAGCAGATGTTCACCTGCACATCTGCCAATGTGGTTTACTGCATCTGTTGTACACGGTGTGGCTTCCTCTACTGGGGAAACCAAGCGGAGGCTTGGGGACCGCTTTGCAGAACACCTACGCTCAGTTCGTAATAAGCAACTGCACCTCCCAGTCACGAACTATTTCAACTCCCCCTCCTATTCCTCAGACATGTCCATCCTGGGCCTCCTGCAGTGCCACAACGATGCCACCCGAACTTTGCAGGAACTGCAAATCATATTTCGCTTGGGAACCTTGCAGCCCAGTGGTATCAATGTGAATTTCACAAGCTTCAAAATCTCCCCTACCCCCACTGCAACCCAAAACCAGCCCAGCTCGTCCTCTGCCTCCCTAATTTGTTCTTCCTCTCACCTATCCCCTCCTCCTGCCTCAAGCCACACCTCCATTTCCTGCCTCCTGATCTCATCCCGCCCCCTTGACCTGTCCGTCCTCCCTGGACTGACTTATCCCCTCCCTACCTCCCCACCTATACTCTCCTCTACAGGCTCCATCCCCGCCCCTTTAACTTGTCTGTCTCCTCTCTACCTATCTTCTCCTCTCTCCACCTTCGATCCGCCTCCCCCTCTCTCCCTATTTATTTCAGAACCCTCGCCCCATCCCCCCTTTCTGATGAAGGGTCTAGGCCGAAACGTCAGCTTTTGTGCTCCTGAGATGCTGCTTGTCCTGCTGTGTTCATCCAGCTCTATACTTTGTTATCTTGGATTCTCCAGCATCTGCAGCTCCCTTTATCCCTGATACTATCTGAAAGCAAGGCAGATAATATAAATGCATGATTTCAAACACAGTAAATTTGTAATTTTCAACTATCTTTTGTGTCTAAATAACTAAATGAAAGGAAGGCCTCATTATTTCATGATCCAGCACATTAAGGGAGTTGGAAATATTGCTTTCAGTTTGATTGTGGAATCATACTGACCATGAAGCAGAAACAGAACACACATTGCCATATTGCAGGGTGACTGCTATCACAAATTGATTAGGACTGACATGATTCAGCATTGTTGAGACCACGAAGTAATCCCAAAGAGCCCTCATGTGGCAGAAAATTTTGAAAAAACTTGATAGGGAAATTGCTTGAACACTCCTTCCCAATCTTGACACCATCCCACAGAGGTTGCTAGAAAAGCTCAGCAGGTCTGGCAACATCTCTGTGAAAAAAAAGCCATATTTAACATTTTGGGTCTGGTGACCTTTTCTCCTTACGAACCTAAAACATTAACTCTGACCTTTTCTTCACAGATGCTGCCAGACCTGCTGAGCTTTTCCAGCAACTTCTGTTTTTTTTTTCCTGATTTGCAGCATCCGTAATCCTTTCAGTTTTTATTGACGTCATCCCATTTGTGTAAAATCATGGGTGTGCAGCAAATCAATAACTTGGGATCAGAAAGCTTCACATGATGCATTTTTACTGATGACTGAGAAGACCAAACGATGAAAGGTGAGTTCTGCCACAAATACCACACATGATGTAGTTATCAAGAGCCTTCCGTGTTGTTGTTTTAAGTGCTGCCAAGTTCCTGTGGCCACTAATCACTATGGCAGCATACGCCAGCCCATAGCCGATGCCACCACTTCCCTCTGTCGTTGGCTCATGTCACAAAGCTATGAGAATCAATATTTAGAACTTCCATGTCAACATTCGAAAGCATCTTTGAACTATAGTTTTGAGTGTCCTACTGATAACCTGGCACCAGTTACTATGCCACACAGGAAATCCTTCCATATGTGGCGATCTTCCACCCTTTGAACATGCCAATTTGTTGATGTCAGCTCTGTTGAATGAGTGCTAACATACCTGGGAGCTTTCTTTTACGACAATTGCCATGAAATTTGCAGAATGTATCGGCAAGCAGTTCACCTCAACTGAGATTAAATAGATATCCTGAGTGGCATTCAGAATAGGTATAGAGCAAGGATCAGCCAGTGTGTATTTAAAACATAGGAATCCAAATGAAATACAAAGATGGTGTCAAATGAATTAAAGCAAGACATTTACAAATCCTAACAAGGAATAGGGGAGAAAATGAGAAAATTTCAGAAGCTGAGTAAACAGATGGTCAGAGGATCAAAGAAGCAAAGGAAAACGTGCATGACATCAGATGCAAAGCATGACAGCTGAAAGCCCTTCCAGTATCTGACAGTAAGCAGATTGTCAGGAAAGTCGCAAGGGTCTTAAAATGTGCCAATGAGATGAGCAGGATTACAAACAGCAACTAGTTCTCATCTTAGTGGACACATCCTCTAAGTAATCACTGCAGGAATGAGAATAACATGACTTGATAATAACATGATAATTCAAGCAAATTTATAGATCTCCAGGAAGAAAAACAAATCCTAAGGGATCACTGTTGTTTGTTCCTGGTGTCCTCATGTGATGGATAAGATTTATGAACTGCTGATAGTTATTTTGACAGAATCAGCGAGTGCTGAGTATATCTTGTCAGAATAGAAATAAAGCTTATCCAAGATTCATATTCCAGAAAGGGGACAGGTTAGTAAAACAGTTTATGGATATGGGATCATGGCTGCATAAGAGTACGTGCCAGGTGGCGATATTAAGTTTAATTAATAATCCAGCAAAATATTAGTTTCACACCAGCTGGAATATTGTGTTAAATTCTGAAAGGGCATTCAGATTTTCTTAAAATACAGAGATTTACAAAAATATTTCCGTGACTAAAATGACAATGAAGATAAACTGAAGAAGATGGGGGTCTTCTGCTTACAGCAGAGTAGACTGAAAGGAGAGATAATAGAGCTGTTTAAGATCATGAAGGGTGGGTTAACTGTAGAGTACAGACTTAATCTGAACGAGAAAAGAAACAGATGAGACATGAGGAGTAATTTTTGAGTGTTACCCATGGTTAGGGTTTGGAAAACTAATTCATCAGCAATGTTCAGGAGTGAATTTGATGAATATTTAAAGGAGAAAACAATTACAGGGGTTTGGAGAAAAAGCAAGGCAGTTGATTGAACTGCTTAAATGCTTACTAGAGACTTGATGGGCTGAATGGCCTCCGTTTATTTTGTGTTATTCCGAAATTGTCATTCAGTTATCAATAGACACAATAATCTTTCATGACTTGAGGTTAAGTCACTAGATTTAGTTATGAAGCCCCAAATTTCACATTACTATGTGATAATCCAGATAACTGCAGGCAACAATGATTTTGATTCAGGGTCTAAACTTTTTGGGGAATAAAAAATTTCAGTTGGATTATAAAGAGCTACATTTCCCAAAATTACCAATATATTCATCACAAGAGTCTACTACAGCAGCTAGAAGTAGACCAAATGCACAGTAAAGCCTTGTCAATGAGAGAATGGGTAAAGGAAAGAATGCAAACAGCATGCATTAGGAGAAATCATTGGAAAGGAGCCTATGGAAGCATAAAGAGAGATGTCCAAGAAATCAGTGCTCTTCTAATTCCAATAATGTCAAAAATAATTAGATGTCAATTGGTTAGGGGCACTTGTATCATATTTTGTATTTAAGCGCTTAAAATAAGAGTTCAGAAATTATAAGTGAGCAGAAAAAATGCAAAGCAGGAAAGTGTAAGACGGAATACAAGTAACATAGATTTATCCATTGGAAATTTGAAAGATATCTGGGGTTATCATCAACTCAGTGATTAAAGTATTTGATAATTACATGCAAACATATGAAATAACAACAGAAGTAGATCTTACAGCCTCTTAAACCAGCTACACTAATCAATAAAATCAAGGCTGCTCCATTTATATATTAAATTCCAGTCTCCCAACTATTCCCAATGAGCCTTAAATCTTCTCCCTGACAAAATTTGTCTACATTTGCTTTGAAATTATTGAATAACCTGCCTCCATCACCTTCTGAGACAGAGAGTTCCAAAGTTGCAGAACCTTCCAAGTGAAAATAAAAACTCCTCCTCATCTCTGTCTTGAAAGGACTCTAAATTTTAAATTATTGAACAGCAGCCCCTAGTTCTGAACTCATCCACAATCAGAAACACATTTTTCCATGTGGCCTTGTCAAGACAATACAGACTCTTCGGCACTTCAACTAAGCCAGCCCTTACTCTTCTAATCCTCTGTGGAAACAAGCCCAGCCTTTTCAACTTGACCTGGTCAGAAAATCCATTCATTCCAGGTGTGGAGTAGTAACAAATAAAGCTAATGGAATGTTAAGTTCTCATGTCAGATTACATCTCACGAAAACTGCATGTCACACTGCTCAGAGTACACAAAGAATAATGTGTTCCGTTTTGGCCACCTAACTAAAAGGAAAATGTCGTTATAAAAAAGGCAGTGAAGAGGAGAGCCTCGTGAATGTTGCCCAGCATTAGAGATTAATTACGACAAAGGATGCAAAAGCTGGACCTTAGAAGAAACAATCAGGGAAAGGTTACATTAGCATTCACATCAGGAAGAACTAATGGTAAGAGTCCTCAACATTTAAACATGTTTGCCAGACAGGGAAATGAAGTGAAATCTTTGATTCATTTAACATAAATTCAGAAGCTGTGATGAGGGGCCAACATTTCCTCCACTTAACTTAACTTTGGACAATCATTGTACATACAGTAATGAAAGGAATAAGCATGAAGGTGGGGCAGAATTATTCATGTCTATGAAGACACCCTTGTGCTTGAACTTCTCAAATTGCTTTTTCATATATTGCTAAACAAAATTAAATATTGCTGTTCCAAAGTCTATGTGTATCACTAATATCTGAATATCTCCTTAAAATGGGCAGTCACCTTATCTTCACGCTGGAAGTTTCTTTTTTCATTTATTCTTTCATGCATTTATCATCAGCAATCACTATCCCCTTGTTTTGACCAATTATTTTCTGCATGTTATGCATTGATGGGTCACAAAATGTCTGATGCACTATCTTAAGAGAAAATTGACAAGGTAAAATGGTATAATTACATTATATGGAAATTATATGAGTTGATACTTCTGTTTTACTTTCAATGTGCTTATGATGAAGACAAAACTATGTGGAAAATAGTTACTGCCTGGTTGCACACAGATCTGTCTCCAGGCCCGGATTATTTGAGTAATTGGCAGAAGCTCCCAGTACACTCTTGGCCTTGTGTCAACAGACAAATTAATTGGGCAGGTAGAAAAGCAAGCTGGAAGCTCAAATTTAATGGAATGTGCCCACTCAAAGATGATTGTCTGCACAAGTGTCAGACAAAGTGAAAGGAAAAGAAAGCATGTGTCAATCATGACACAGATGCTGTGGGCAAAGTCCCTTTTTGATGGCGAGTCAGCTCAAGTTCTATTTATCAAAATGAGTTACTCTATTTGTCATTCCATGGTGCCTTCTGCAGGGGACAGTTGTGTATGATTCCTGCACTGAGATGATATCAAACCATGCATGGGAAACCATCTATTAAACCCTGAACTCCAATGAATCCTGTCATCTGTCGTAAAATCAGGTTTGCATGCAACATTAACAGACTTTATCAAACATAACGATATGCAAGTGCTGGTAAGAGAGGACATCTTCTGCTGCTCTACAAAACTAAGTCTACAACATCATTTTGTCATAGGTTATTTCACTCAAGCTCTGCTGTTAATCTTAGCTAACAGTGATAATTAACCCTTAACTTCACAGTTGCCTGAGGTGAACTTATTTCTTGTTATGCTGACTATTTGCATACTCAATAACACATTCTTCTTGCAAATAGGTCTTGGCCAATTGCTTCATCTATATTTGGGCAAATGTTAGGCACTATTCTTAAATAGTTAGAACAAGACACTTAAAATAGTTCATGGTATTCAGGCAGAGTCATGATGTTTTTGTGAAGGGAGGACATCTATTTAACTAAGCTTTTGGAGTTCTGTGAGAAAATAACATGTGCTGTGCATCCGTGGAAGTGATGGATATACTATGCTGAGATTTCCAAAAGGTATTTGATAAAGTGTCCCATGACTACTTGGAAAATAAAAGCTCATGGTGTAAGGTGTAGCATTTTAGCATGAAGAGAAGGTTAGCTTGCTAAGAAGAAGCACAAATTCAGCAAATAGTGAGAGATTGTAGATTTCTGGAACATTGAGGGCTCAAAGATGAGAAAGAAAATTTGACATTTTTAGGGAGAACTGTTAGCGCATGGGACGGCATTGGATACTGTGTCTTTGCAGCATGACTAATGGCACTTCCAACACAATAAAGGTCCAATGTCAAAGTTCTATGTTGAGTCATTCCATGGCCCTTTTTATTGGAGTGCTCAATGTCCCACAGTATGGAGTAATTTGCAAAACCGTCATTTGTGAGTGATGTGGATGCTGACTGTTCATGTTAGTAAGGTCCTATTCTATTCCATATAATTCTCACTCAGCTTCATTGCAAAAAATGACTGATATATTCAGACAAAACAAGTGTTATCGCCACTTTTTACCATGATGCAGCAAAGGTGGAGAGAAATATAAAAGGAATAAATATGCCAGCAAGCCCAGGCCTCGAAGCAACCTGCATCTACACATGAACAGAAAACAGCTTAAGATTCCCTCAGGATTCACAGGAGGTGTTTAGGAGAGGCTGTCATCCTCAATGCCATTTTTGCTGAAGTGCATCATTGATACAATTGCCACTTTTTGTGATGCTCAGTGTGAGCGCAAACTGAAGATTTGACATGAGGAAGAGCACACTAAGCAGGAAGAGCTTCACCTTCTACATGGTGAAGTGCAGCAGAATCAGATACAAAAGGCCAGACAGGATTGAATTGACCCTCGGTCCCAGTGGATGAGAGCTGGGTGCAGTTATTGACTGTAAAATTGCTGGTGCTTAATGTGCAAGCAGTGTGTTTCTGTTCAAAAGGACAAATGTAGCTTCTGATTGTTAGACTTATGTTCACTTCTGTTGATGTTGAATAAAGGTGCAGGTCTTGACCCATTTGAAGTCTTCCCTGTGCGTGATGGTCCCACGTGGAACAAGATAAGATACTGGGGAACGAATAGCAGGGACGAAGCGATTAACAGGGAATGTGGCTGAGGAAGAGTCAGGTGTGTGACCTGGTGCTTAGACCGCCACAGGTGCAGTAATGTGTTGGGAAATGTTAGCCATGCCTCCTATATGCCCCAAAACATTTTTCTGGGGCTGTTGTGCCATTATGTTCATGTGAAAGGTATTGCAAATGGTCAGCACTTAACTGGGTACACAGCTGGGGGCTAAAGCTGGCGCCAACAGCAAGAATGTTGCCATACTCTGACAGTGGAAACTACTTCCAGCCTATGAGTAGATGAGTTTGGAATTCATTTTGAGGTTGCGCAGGACGTTGGTGACGCCTCTTCTGGAGTACAGTGTCCAGTTCTAGTTACCTTATTGGAGTTTATAAAATAATGAAGGGCAATGAGAACACAGTGTGGAGCTGGATGAACACAGCAGGCCAGGGAAGCATCAGAGGATCAGGAAAGCTGATGTTTTTGGTTTGGAACCTTCTTCATTTTCTGAAGAAGGTTCCTGTCCCGAAACATCAGCTTTCCTGCTCCTCTGATACTGCCTGGTCTGCTGTGTTCATCTAGCTCCGTACTGTGTTATCTCAAACTTCAGCATCAGCAGTTCTTACTTTCTCTGAGGTGTAATGATAGTTGTCTTTTCCCTGTGATGGGTGATTTCAAAACAAGGGGTCACAATTTTAAGAAGAGAGGAGAGAGATTTAAAACGGCATGAGAGTAAAATTGTTTTATACAGAGGGTAGTTCCATTTGGAAGGAGCTGCCTAAGGAAGGAGTGGATGTGGGTAGAAGTACAACGCTTAAAACACATTTGGATACACTTGAATATGAAAGTTTTGGAGGAATATGGGCCAGGAGAAGGCAAGTCGGACTATTTTAATTTGGGATTATATTTCCATGCTGTATGACTCTATGAATCTATGGCTCTGTTGTGAGTGGGATGATCAAGTGAGCCTTTGATGAGGGGATGGGGTGGAAGATCCTGTGCAGTATGCTCAGACGTTTATGAGACAAAGTTGGAATGATCGTATGACAAAATCCACAGAGTGAAATCCTCCATGAAACTTGACAAAAATAACATTTAGGCAAGATATGACAAGGGTCACCCCAGCATTTATTTAACATATGTTCTATCAAAAATTCTGAATTTTATTTTCCGAACAGCAACAGAAAACTAAAAAAAATATTTATTTTGGGTTCAAACACTTGTTTCTCCCATGAAAAAGCTGCTGATTTTCATGTTCGCAAATGTTGCTTTTCTGTTGTCATTTGAATGTATTGATATGAATTTATTGGTTTTGAGAAATCTTTGACAAGCATTTTAAAGAGAAATGAAGACTGTGGTGGACCAAAAGGTTGACTAGGCATTTATACTAATACCAAGTGAACATGTATTTTAGGACCATTATCATGAAGATGTTGCATTACATGGAACTGGAACATTGAACATGTAGAGTTCTGGGATCTCGTCAGTCAGGTTCAGACATTTCCCCTCTTCCTCACTCCTGTACATATTGTACGTATTTCGTTAAATTTGTTGATATTCACTGACAATAGTGTGGACAACATTCTGATAACCCGACATGATCTTTCTTCAACCCTAACGCATCCTTAAACAATAAGACATGTGCCTTTAGAGTGAAAGGACAAACTGTCATATGATTTTTAATAATAAATACAATGACATCAAAAGTAATTCCACAAAGACTCGGTTGGTGTATGCAAGATCAAATTGCCATTTTTGGCAAAAAATATTTTCCTCAAATCCTGGGATGAAAAAAATTTAAACTTCTGTTCACAAATTTATGAAAATAGAGCCTGTTAAAGAGATCTGAAGTTTTAATTATAACTGTACTTGCCTAATAAATATTTTGTGCTGCTTGAAATTTGTAAAAAAGAACATGTTTTAACTCGCTAACACATGGATAGGAAGTGTTTATTATGGTGCAAAAATAAATAAACATCCAACAATCAAAGTTTTAATGATGTAGGATGTGAACAAATATGTTCTGAATCTCTGTAGCAATCTATGCATGACATTTCATGTAATGAATATTCAATAAAACACACATTTTCTCACTTTGGAATTGATTAGTCAGGTTATGTAAGATCCAGTATTGATCATCTCACATTATATCTGCAACTCTAAAGATAAACAGGGCATGGGATTGAAAGGTCTAAGTTCTTATTTTGCTGAGATACTGATCTAAATTGCCCTGCACTGGAGGTTTATGAATCTTTGAAAATGCAATGAGCAAAGCATTAAACTTAAACTTTCTCGTGGCTCATCATTAATTCTCCTCACTTCTCAGAGGCTACTTCAGGGATTGGATCTTAATACCACCTGGAGGCATATTTGAAGATGGGGTGCTGGTGGCGGTTGAATGCTTACAAAATAAAGTGGCTGGTCTTCTGACTGCCTTTGCTCTGACTCCCCAACTTTTTGTCATATTATGGAGTATAGGAAGGTGTGTGGTAACCCAGCTGCATCAGAGCTACTGAGGATCTTAAGGGTCACTTCAGGACCTGATCTGCCTGTATTATTATTTTCCATTTGGCAGGTGTAGGCAATGTGGATAGCTCAACAGCTTTCATTGTGTAGCATGTTTATAGGTAGGAAAAGGGCACACCTCCATTGGACAATCCCTTGCATCTGTTGAAGCCACCCACCATACCAAGATCTTACCCATAACTTAAGTATCCCCTCAGCCTTTTAAAGCTAGTTCTCCTACTCTCTCCCACCCACTCTCCCACTCCTGAAGGGGTGTACCAGATTTACCTTAAAATTTGAGCTTCATCAGTCTTCTTCCTCAGGGGCTTCCTTTATTCCAAACAGTGGTTTAATCACCACCAATGGGACTCAAGCAGAACTCGACAATTTAATCATCTTGCAGTTCTGATTGGATTATGTTGGAAAATTAACACAATGCTATCAGTTATTGTAAGGGGATATAAATTCAAAAGTATTCAAGAAGTCAGTAAGAGGATACTTGATTGAAACATAGAAGATCCCAAAGGGTTTGACAGGGCAAATGTGGAAAGAATGTTTGCTCTTGTAGGAAAATTTGGATTCAGAGGTCACGATAAAAGAAAATAAAACCCAAGGTACACTTGCCCAATAAGACAGGAAAAAAAAAGGCCACTGTTTGTGACCTTTTTTTTCCCTTCCTTCTGGGTCCCTTAAAATAATAATTCATTTAGACCTGCAAGACCACTCTGTGAACCACTGAGAAAGCAGGACTAACCTTTGGAAGGATAGTGCTCTGACCGCACTCAGAATTGTCTTGGTTATCTGCTGACACAGGGGATACTAACCAAAATACTTTGCTTTACCCAGCTGCTGTTTGGGGATTTGATAAAATGGTTACATTGCAAAAGCTACAGACAGCACTGCCAAAGAGGTTTTAACTGTGAAACTCTGGCCACCTGGAACAATGCAGCATCATTCAATGGGTTCAGCCTTTATATTAATAGATCTTGAGAGATGAGCAATTTAAAAAATTGGATAAATATGGGTGATAAAGGAGAAATTCCAGGAGGCTAGCTTTGAGCCAGACCTCCATTTAACATGGGGTTGCTCTTTTTAGTTATGGCCTATGATAGATTGTAAACAAAGTAGGAGTCAGAGCACAGAGGCAATATATAGAGATGTGTTGATTCTTTTCCCTCCCCAAGTCTCTTAGTAATAACAATGATGATAAAATAGAGATAGATTTTTTTTATGGGAAAACTATCTTACAAAATAAAAGGGACCAGTTTTGTCAGAAACTAAATAGATTCATCGAATCAAACAGTGCGGAACAGGCCCTTCGGCCCATTGTGTCTGTGATGAAACATACAAAATACCTGACCTCCTACATATTCCCATTTACAAACACCTCGCCCATGTTATGACTTGTCAAGCACACATTCAGGTACTTTTTAAAGGTTACGAGGCAACTTGCCTTGACTACCCTCCCAGACAGCACCTTCCAGACCTTCACCAGCGTCTGGGTAAAAAAGGTTTTCTTCACATGTCCAGTAAACCTCCTGCTCCTCATCAGTGCTTCAGTAAAAAAACTGTCACCACATTTTGACAGTGTGTTTCGTAGGCCGGCTTTCTGGAGCTGTAAAACATGTCTGAATCTGCTCCCTTATCTCTGGCAGTGTTAATATCAGTCTTGATCGCCAACAATTTAAAATCTCAAAGCTGGTTTTAAAAGATCGACAATTTCTTTTTTAAAATTGTATACATATTGTATCATGTGGCAATTATGGTGACCTGACTGGCACATTTTTGGCAACTATTGAAATCCTATTGGATATCAAAATGAATTTAAATAGGTTTCAGTTTTATTATAAATGCACTGTGAAATACACGAATGGATGGACTAGATCAGTGTGCATATTGAACAACACTAGGACATAGAGACTGGAAAATCTAGAATGTCTAAAGATGATACATATTGTTTATCATGCAAAAGCATCCCTCCTTACAACCAGAAAGCAGCAAATTTCAGCAGAGCAAGATTTGATAATAAACAAAAATGACAGAAAATCATTGTCAGGTATGAGGAACTCTACACTAGCTAATATCAGCTAACAGACATGCATCTTCCAGTCTGTTTCTATGCAGGAACTTGTCGGCACAGCTCCTTTCTTCCAATGGAAGGTTCTTTCAGGTCTGACACTGTGAAACATTTAAAAATACTTTCCTGAGAACTGGTCTTCCCTTTTAAACTGTTAAGTGTGGAAGCAATTTCTGTGCTTGTACATCAAAGTGATTTTTTACCGGATTTTGATTTCCTTAGAAAGTATAGGTAAGATTTTTATAATTCCAACTTTTCAGGAGTTACATAGTTGTGACTCTAGGAAAAGTAATCAAAATGCATGAAATTAAAATGTAATTGCAGAAAACACTAACTCTGTGTGTGTAATAGTGAAATGACCATCATTGAAGTGCTCCTTCACAGCTTAAATTGACAAATCACCAGATAATAAATATTTTTGTAATTGTAATGTTCTCGACTCCCTGCAATCCCTCTCAGTGAGGATTGCAAACTCAAGATTTGATGGATGATGCTGCAGACTCAGTCAGCTCAGATTCACAAAGGAATGTACAATTGCTTCACAGGCAGGATTTCTTGTCAGAGTACAGAAAATGCCATATTTTAAATTCGAAAAACAGCCTATCTTATTTACTGAAATGCAGTATATTTATCACAAATTGCAATTATCTAAATGTCTGTCCTCTCCACAATTTAGGTATGTGGCCCAGTTTCAGTGGTCAGCATTCTCCACACCTCTGCATTATCTTATTTCATAGAAGATGTTGAAATTTTAACTGTGAATCGAATCTGTACAGTGTGAAAGAAGGCAGTTTGGTCGATTGATCCACATCATCCGTCTGAAGAGTATTACCCCCAGGCTCAAGACCCCGCCCCCCCCAACCCATCCCGTCGCTGGAACCCTGCATTTCTCAAGGCGAACCCATCTCACCTGCCCATCCCTGGACACTACGGGCAAGTTAGCATGGCCAATCCACCTAATCTGCACATCTTTGGATTGTGGGAGAAAACTGGAACACCCAAAGGAAACCTATGCAGACACGGGGAGAATGTGCAAACACTACACAGACAGTCACCCAAGGGTGGAATCGGACCCAGGTCCCTGGTGCTGTGAGGCAGCTGTGCTAACCACTGTTCACTGTGCTGCCCAGGGTTGGTAAGGGAGCGCTATAACTATTGGTATCAGTCCACCATTACTCCTTCACCCTCAATCCACCAGAGGGATACACTCTTCTCAGTTCATTTTCTTTTCTCGTCCATTCGACTTGCTAATGTCAGACCTCCTTCAACATGAAGGTAGACAAGGGCAAAGGCACAATCTGGCAAGGCCTGGCAGAGTAGTATTTCTGATGGAGGCACAGAAAGGGAGTCAACACAAGTAATAATTAAGTACGGTATCAACGAACAAGCAAGTCTGAACTACCCAGGATGTTGTCCTGGCATCGAGCTCATTTCTGCTTCACATTTTAGAAGATTACTGATTTAGGAAACAGAATGGAGCATAGTCCAATTACCGGACTGTAGATGGGCTTTGCGGAATCAGCAATCTTGCCCATTAATCAGCATACACTTAGCCAACATTTGAGACTCAGCAATTCGACCAAAATGTCACATCTCACAGCTCAGTGGAGTAGCAGTTTGTCATTGGGAACAATCAGTGAGGCAGAACCGAGTACAAACGACCCGCTGTCGCCTGTAATACTTTGCTAAGCAGCTGTTCTGAAAGGGAGAGAAATGATACTAAAACATCCAGATTTATATCGAAACTGGGAAACAAAATTCTTGGTGCATTTCACAAAGTTTGAGGGCAAAATTTTAACCCTCAAGTCAGGACAGGACAGAGATGAGTGAAAGAAATTTCAAGCTGATCTAAACTCTTGCACTTCCAGTTTTAAATTTGGGAGTAAGTGAGCATTCCCCTCTCAGCAGGTTGCTGACTAAACAGATTTGTAGAATGCCTGTATTTGACAGTATTACTAGTTTTTATTCCACAAATAATGGGATTCATTTTTCTACAAGGCAGAAGTCAGGGCTGGGGTACTGTCCATCTCTCTGGATGAGTGCAGCTCCAACAACACTTAAGAAACTGAAATAACCGCACACTCACTGGTACCTAGTCACCAAGACACCCTTTATTTAAATGAGCACACTACATTGGCTCCAGTCAGCTCAGCCAGTGCTGATCCATAGAATAGGGGGATTCTGAGATTGCTGTTTATAATCTGTCTGCCAGGACTCTCTGATTGGCCCCAGGTTAATAACCCTATTTGGGGGGTGGGGGGGCACCTACTCAGTGAGATCCACCTGGCTTTCATTCCAATCACTAGAGAAAGTTGACGACATACAGCTAAAAGCAGCCCAATTTATCAGCATGCCATCCACCAACTTAGACATTCACTCCCTCGACGGCCAATGCACAATGGCATCAGTGTATCCCATACACAGGAAATCTAGAATGTCTGGAGAGGCTCAATAAACAATAGATAAGCAAGATTACAGAAAAAATCTTTCTGAAATTATGTTTGTTGAAATATGAAAGAAATGGCAATTGTAGTTTTGAGTATGTCCTCAAAATTGAAAGAATTGCACATGGGTGGAATTTTTTCAGTTATGTTACAAAGATTTAACTTTCACAGGGCTTTCTCTATTCAGTTCAGCCAGTCCGTGCCAATATTTATATTCCACTTGATTGACCTGTCATCTTTTATCAGCTATCAGCATATCACATGAATCACTTTTCCCTCAATAATGTGCACATGCAATGTGCTTTTACATACATCAATATGATGTATCTCAAAGAACCTTAATATCACCTCGAACAAAGCAACCCATTTGTCTGTTCAGGCACACTGCCCAGTTGGGTGAACATTCATTCTTCTGCCATTGATTGTCAATTTTGAATGAGTTCAATTTTACAAAAGGGAATATGTGGGAGACCATCCAGGAGCATGTTGGAAGAGTCAAGTCTGGAGCTAATGAAGATATGAATGAGGGTTTCAGTAGCAGGTCTGATGTAATTTGGTGAAGATTGATGATGTTACAGTTGTGGAAATAGGTTGTCATTTTGAGATGAGTGTTACAAAAAGAAGTTATGCACACATTTGTTGTTTTGTTTTATTCATTCACAGGATGAGGGCATCGCTGGCTCAGCAGCATTTATTGCTCATCCCTAATTGCCTACAGGGCAGTTAAGAGTCAACCACATTGTTGTGGGTTTGGAATCACATGTAGGCCAGACCAGGTAAGGATGGCAATTTCCTTCCCTGAAGGACATGAGTGAACCAGATAGGCTTTTCTAACATAAGAGATAACAAGGTGTAGAGTTGAATGAACATAGCAGACCAAGCAGCATCATAGGAGCAAGAAAGCTGACGTTTCGGGCCTAGAATTCACAATTGTCATTAGACCCTTAATTCCAGGTATTTATTGAATTCAAATTCCACCATCTGCCAGGGCAGGATTCGAACCTGGGTCCCCAGAATATTATCTGGGTCACTGAATTAACAGTCTAGGGTGAATACCATGAGGCTGCTGCCTCCCCTTTAATCAAAGAGGGTGTGTGTGTGCTTGTGTGTGCTTGTGTGTGTGTGTGTGTGTGTGTGTGTGTGTGTGTGTGTGTGTGTGTACGAGTGTGAAGTTAGTGAGCTTTCTTTAACCTTCTTAATTGGTTTGTTCTATTTTAAATAATTTCTGCAAGCTGTTGTGAATTTGAAAATAAACAAGATTATTTCTTATAACACACTTGTCCTGAAGTTATATCATGTGATGTCTCTCACACACACACATCCTCATACACCAAAGATTAGATGAAGAGAAAATAATACAATTGCAATCTGGAAATATTTCAGTTATTTCAACTCAGATCTTGAGTTGCTTAGTTGAACTGCTGCTTTAACTGGAGTGCAGGTCTTGTAGGAGAAGAACAATCTCAGCAAGTTATAAGGCTTTATGTGGTTGAATTGCCAAGTCCTCAGCTTTCAGGTGAACTAATTAAGGGAAAGACTTTCTCCCACCTCAAGGCATAGATATTATTTGCCTTGGCTGCACAATTGTCTTGAAGTTCTTTCAATTGCCTTCCAGATGGCATGTAGTATGGTATTTCTGCATCAGTGTTGTTTTTGCAGTTACTTTTAAAAGCAGCTAAAAAAAATGGCTGCCTTATCCAAGTAACACAGTGTGGAGCTGGAGGAACACAGCAGGCCAGGCAGCATTAGAATAAGGGTCCCTTGACCCGAAACATCAGCTTTCCTGCTCCTCCGATGCTGCTTGGGCTTCTGTGTTCCTCCAGCTTACTGTGTTATCTTTGATTCCAGCATCGGCAGTTCTTACTATCTCTGCTTTATCCAAATGGTGTGTTGCAACTGCAAAGGCTTTTTCCCATGAAGATGGTTGACTTTTAATTCAGTAATCACCTCGTGTTTTGGCTTTACACACCCTGAGTGTTTGACACAGCCAAGCCCTGCAACTGTGTTTTGAATGAGGAGCCATCAGTAAATCCATTTCATATTCTTCTGATGTCCATTTAGTTTCAATCTCTCTGTTGTTCACAGTAATATGGAAAGATGAGTTATCTGGTAATGTCACAAACCTGACTTTTGATAGACCATCTTTAAGAACAGGAATGTGTGGCCATGTTAGGTATTTGCTAATGACTTTCAGGTTTGTCTGGAGCTGAATTTGCTAAAACCACATGTAATGCTGTCAGCCATCTTATATTTTAAACAATAGGTTTAAAATCTGTAATAATTTCATGCCTCTGCTTGCATCCCATGACACCACTGATACATAAGGAGGAAAAAAATCATATGGCCAACTTTCTTCCTGAAAAATCCTAACTTTCACACATGGCATTGAAAGTTCATTTCAGTAATTCCAGGGTCTTTTCCTCAACCAATTGCTGAGAGCCCTATCCCATATGCTGAAGACTGTTTTTTGTGTCAAGAACTTCCTAATGGTCATCCTGAATTGTTCATTTTAACCTGTGGTCAATTTTAATTTGCAGTCTTTTTTTTTAATGAACCTTTTCTGCAGTTTTCAATCTCACAAAATTCACACACTTCTTGTATAAAGACTGAAGAGCTCAGCTTATTCCATCAGAATGCATAATGCAGTCTTCTAACACTTCTAACTATCTCTGATGCCTTTCTTGGTATCAACTACACAACCTGAAGGATATCTTGTATCTCAGTGATCAGATTTGGGTAATCTGGTTTGACATAGCAGTATGTGGTTTGTGCTGTGTAAACATTTTCTTTGATAATTTAACATTTTATCTTGCCAAATTGAAGCTCACAATAGACATTAATCAGCCATTGAATCTGCAAAAATGCTTAAATTCCTTTTGCATTTACCTTCAAGATGCTCTGATACCATTCAAGGAGCACTTATGTAACCTATGGTCCCCTGATTTGCTGCAATTTCCGTTGTGTTAATCAAGTTTCAGCACTCAGTTTTCTGTTCACCCGCATACGTTCTCTTGATGACAGCCTGTAGTACACATTCTGGTGGTGGGCTTAGTCTACTGCAAAGCTATTGAGATGTACGTTCCTTTACCTTCCATATCTGCTGAATCTTCTTCCAGTCTGGTGGTTGCAAGGCCAGGGTCAAGTCAAACAGGGGTCAGCAACTCCTGCATTTGCTAGAGCCAAATATTAGACCATGGCTGCTCCCTGGTACATTAGCCCAAAAGTCCAAAGATCTTGATCAAAGGTAGGCAGTTTGACAATGGAGAGCAGGGATGAAGACTTCTAGAGGTTCAGGTTACGAAGAGAGGGCAACAGGGACACTCAGATGCAAGCGCACACCATTATTTTAGGCCCGCGGTGTTGATCAGGGTTGAGTGTCTTCAGTTGAGACCTCGCCCACCATTCATGCTCACAAGTTGCAGTCAATAAGTAGCATTCATGCATTTTGTATCTGGGAAGGCACATTTTGGCTGGCCTGCTTACAGCTAGGTTAATCCCAGCCGGAGCGGACTAAAGCACTTCAATGGCCTTTCATTGGCTGTGCAGTCTCCAGCCTAAAATTAATTCTGGTGGAGGCAGGAAGGCAGCTGGGACCATTTATAAACCAGATCCAACTAATTAAATGCCTTTTCCACCTCCGACCTTATCTCCTCCAGTAATCGGAAGAACCTGCCCCCAATATTAAATCTTTGAATCTGTAAAAGGTAACGCTAACAGGCATATTTCATTATGCGACATTCTACTTCCCAAAAACAAGTACAAACAGAAACCTAGCTAAAGGCCAATACCATCTTTCGCTGTTTGCAAAGCCTCCCTGGTTTGTTACATTTTCCACTTCTTGTTCTGTTAACTTTGTCATGGTGATCTGTAGCATTTATCACTGGCTCAGATCTTGATCTAATTCCCTGTTCTCCTAACTCTTTCTTCTCCATTGAACATTTTGAATTATTCCACCATTCAACTCCTTTCCAAAATCATCATTCTGTACCACACATTCAAATACAATAAAATTGATCGCAGATATTTTCATTGCGGTCCTTCTTCAAAACCTTTCCAAACTCAGTAATTTCAGCAATCTCCTCAATTTATGGTGCTCTTTCTCATTTGAGTTCATTGCCCCTTATTCTCTTGAAATTCATCCCTCCAAATGAATTTGCCAACACACATTCACAGCCTTCCCTTTAAGCATAACATCTCAGGTGGACTCGCTCGTCACTTCACATCAAATGTAGAACAAGTCACTTCTGATTGCTTCTTAATTATACTCACCAACCCCATCTACCTTATTTTCTCCAACCCGACAAACTAACCTTGGAAAATCATATCCCCCAATTCCTGTAAAACAAATATCTGATTAGATTAGATTAGCTTCCCTACAGTGTGGAAACAGGCCCTTCGGCCCAACAAGTCCATTCTGCCCCTTGAAGCATCCCACCGAGACCCATCCCCCTATAACCCACACACCCCTGAACACTATGGGCAATTTAGCATGGCCAATCCACCTAACCTGCACATCGTTGGGCTGTGGGAGGAAACCGGAGCACCCGGAGGAAACCCACGCAGACACGGGGAGAATGTGCAAACTCCACACCGACAGTCACCCGAGGTGAGAATTGAACCCTGGTCCCTGGTGCTGTGAGGCTGCAGTGCTAACCACTGTGCCACCCCTTTGGTCTTCCATTCATCATTTTTATATGGCTGCTGATTTGCTCAACTGAAACATCACATGTTTTTAATTAATTATTAGGATATGGGTGTCACTAGTTAGGCTATTTATTACCCATCCCTCATTGTCGAGGGGGCAGTTAAGAGTCAACTGAATTGCTATGGGTCTGGAGTCTCATGTAGTTAAGGACAACATTTTTTTTTCCCAAAAGGACATTTCAGATGGGTTTTTCTGACAATTGACAATGGCCATACATTCATTACTAGGCTCTAAATTCCAGAATTTTTTTTATTGACTTCAAAGTCTACCATATGCCCTGGTGGGATTTGAATCCAGGTTCCTAGAGCAATGACTGTTCTGAATTAATAGCCTTCAATGTCCTAGTACCCAACAAAAATAACCAGTCCCTGGGTATAGCTGTAATCTTTGCTCGCTGAGTCCTAAAATGCAGATTTGAAAGAATATGGGAGACAACGGATTTCTTCCACCACCACCAGATCTGGCTGAATGATTTATGAACTACTCACTGTCAACTGCTAAAATTGCTTACTATTCGAAGAGCATCCTCAAAGTTGTAGTTTCTGATATCTAATATAAATTGCTTTCTTGAACACCTTTTCCAATCCCCTTTACCTTCCCCTCCGAAAGAAAGCATGAAGAGTTCATGAACCTCTTACTTATTATAACCAAGACAATCCAATTAACTGCCTCTATGTTATCACTCCCTTCCACAAATCTGTCAGTCACAGCTTTTTATAATGCCCCCTCTTTCCTTGGCTGACGACTGTCTCTAGTTTCGCATCTATCAGCCACCATCCCCACAACCCCTTGGCTTCTCTGAGCTGGTCTTTGAAAACTATTTCCTACTCTCTTGATTCTATTCCCACAAAACCACTGACTCTGCCCCCAATGTCCCCTTATAGCCCTTTTATGTCAGTTTGTGTGGTACATTTTTAACTTAGCTTCACCACTTTTAGGATATATATTTCTATTATGCATGTTGTAGCAGACTAACAAGGTCAAAGAAGCTATTTTAAGGCTGACATTAAGCTGAATAAGCTATTTTATAGCTGTATCATGTATTAACCAAATATATTAATCAAAGTTGCTCAATTGAGATAGTCATACAGTCAGCAACAAATGAATGAATATGTAGTGAATTTTAATTGAGTTACAATTAATGAATTAGTAATTAATCATTGATATAAGAAAGACTGGTTTTTGCTGTAAATCTCTAAGAACTTAATTGATTATAAGCTTGTGTCTGAAAGAAACACGTGGGTGAGGTAAGATCTAATGGCAAGGGAACCTTCAAATTGTAATAATGCTCCTGTAAAGCACCTTTGGAGGTTTTATGTTGCAGTTCACTCTTCCCTCAGCCTTCAAAAGCTGCCTGATGCAAACACATATTTCATGTCCTAACTTACAGCCTTTGTATTTGAAAAATGCGCAAATGAACCAGGATTTTGGGAATGGCAACTGTATTTTCTTCACTTTTAAGCTTATTCTGCATCATCGGTTTGATATCTGCAACAGAACCTTCTGAAGACGATCTATTTCCATTATTTAATGCTATCTCTGAGACAAGGCATCCAAAACTGAAATGATGGCCAAGCAAATGATAAAACCTGCCAGCAAAGGGTCATTTGCCCTTTACCCTAACTCCCTAGATAGAAATCGAAACAGAAGACCTTGGAGAAAATTACAGTTTTATTGGTCTCTCCTCCTTGAATTGCTAAAATATAAATCCCACGAGGTGAACATCATTCCGATTAAGCTTAAATTCCCTTCAATAGGTCAATCTTACTGCTTCCTAATAATGCTTTCCATACTCCATTACCCACTCTAATAGTTCTGACTAGAGGTAGTTTGCCAAGAATTGCCACATAAGATGTAATCACTTACATGTTCCGGCTCCAGGATTTTATTTTTTGCATTCGTCCACATTCTGTCTTTGGTTATTACGTAGCAGGGCAGAATTATAGGACAAAGCTTCTTCACTCAAATACTTTTAAAGAAACTAAAGGTCAAGTGGAAATATTTAAGATATATCCAGGTCTATGGGAATAATGATCAACTCCTCAATGTTCCATACACTTCTTTTAAAATCAAATGTCAGAATGTTCCTTGTTAAATGCATGAAGCTAACAGCCCAATGTCTTCTGAGACAGTGAGCTGAATATTTTGGTCTTTGGATTGTTGAGAAATTTGAACTTCTAATAGGTAACTTAGTTGCTCCTTTGGACGCTCCATAAATGCCTCTGTAACAGGTTGATAAGGTGGTCAGGAAAGCAAATGGAATAGCTGCCTTCATTTGTCAAGGCTTTGAATACAAGAATAGGGAGGTTTTTGATGGAGCTGTATATAACAATAATTAGGCCCCACTCGGAGTACTGTGTGCAGTTCTGGTAACTGTGCCATATAAAGGGTATAATTGCACTCAGGAGAATGCAGAAGATGTTGTCTAGGGTGGAGCGTCTCAGCTCTGAGGAGAGACTGGACTTATTTTCCTTGAAGCAGAGAAGCCCAAGAAGTGATCTGATTTAGGTGCATAAACTTATGAGCAGCGTACATAGTGCGAACAGGAAGAAACTTTTGTCCTTTGTATAAACCATAGATTTAAGGGAAGCAGCAGGAGGCTCAGAAAGGATGCGAAGAAAACAGTTTACCCCAGAGCTGGGTGTATCTGTAACTCACTGCCTTTAAGAATGGTAGAGGCCGGAACATTCAACATTTCATCAGTATTGAGGCGAATACTTGTAATGCCATATCATGTAAGGATATGCGCTGAGTGCTAGAAATGGGATTAAAGTGTATATCTGCACAGGTTGTCAAACAAATATAATTGGCTGAAGGGCCTCTTTCCATTTTGTAATAGTCTGGGACCCGAAGACTTCACTCACTCCCCCACCCTACATTTGATGATGCTTTCACTTAAATCACCCATCCATTCATGAAAATTGAAAGCTTGTGCCTTTAATCGCACTACGCAGCAGAGGGTGCAATGAAAGTGACCTCCTCCTACCTTCGCCCAAATCTGCTCCAATCTGATTGAGTTATTGAATGGATTCTGCACTGCACATTTCCATGAAAGTTGGGCTCAGAAGGTCCAAGAAGCAACGCAGAGCAACATCCAGCAGGAGCCTATTTATGGGCTTAGCAGCAAATCTAGATTGTTTGTTGTTGCTGCGTTTTTCTGACTTTGCTTCATAAAACTAAAATTCATCGAAAAGATCCTACCTCTCCATGTAAACAGCCACAAAATATTTCAACCACAGCTTCCCCAGATGTTTTCTCATTTCTCTCAAGCATTGCCTGATTGCATTTGTGCTATATACATGGAGAAGGCAGTCTCAGTACAGTCTACTGTGCAGTCACATCAGAGGATGACTTCAGATTTACACCCCTGATAAATATTACTAGGTTCTGCATCATTGGGACAGCCTTACACAGCTAGCACTTAATGGGCATGCTGCCAGACAGAAAAACTCAGACAATGAGCTTTTACTTCCCTAACATTACAATGGATGGAAACATTGCAGATTGCTTGCTGTGATTTGTAATGAGGGCTGGATATTTATGAGAACCCCACCAGCAGCCCAGGGCCTCAGAACATGTATTTACAACTCTTAGCCAAGTAATTTAAAAAAAAATTCTTCTGTAACTGTGTAAATTCAGCCTGAGGTACATTGCTTGGACTATTTAAAGGACAAAAATTTAAATACTTCACGTTTTAAAGGACATTTCCTGACTAATCACTGTTCTCTTCATATGCTTGGATGCATCTCTAATCATTCATCTAATGAAAAGATCAATTTATTTGATACTGCCAGAGAGCAATAGATCTTAGGACAGCATGTTGTAAATTTCAGTAAGTCTTTTTTTTAAATTGAGAAAAGAAAGCAATTTAATACAACTTGAAATAATCCCAGTTGTTATTTTCTCCCAACACTCGCCCCTCCCCCGTTTTCTCACATGCAGGTGTTAACAACTGACTGAAATACAGTTCCTTGGGCACTATGTACTGCTGGCACTTTGCTGATGTGGCGATTATTCATGTATGAGCCTTATTATTGAGTATTAGTGTTGGCTCGACTGCAGCATGAAATAGGGCGGCGTTGCTGGAATCAGAGCTAAACTGGATCCTATGCTCACATACAAACAGCAGGAGATCACTGCAGTAATCAGGAGCAGAAATACTGGTCAATTTTCCTCCTCCTAGCCCAGGGCACTTTGGGCTAACTGTAGAATGCGTTGACTGAAGCGAGATATAGCTTTGTCTGTCAGGCTCATGCTAAGCTGTGCCAATTTGCTGTTTGACAAATATTTTTAATTTTATTTTTCTCTTGATAAACATATTCTTTATTTCCTGAAAATAAGGCAACCAGAAATAAGTGTGATCCTCAAGACATAGTCTTACTGAATGTTGATGCAGGTTTAAGTGGAACTGCCCTACATTTCACTTTAATCCCGTGAGTAATAAATCCTGCATGTCTATTTTTTTAAATCCTTGCTAACTTTTAGTTGAAGGCGGATTTATACATGGATTCTTTTGTTCCCATACTCACCTATACCTTAACATTTTAAATGTCATTTACCTTTCTATTGTCCCTGCAAAATGTATTACCTAACATTTATGTGCTGGCTTTCGATTGAAAACCATTTCCCCAAATCTGCAAGTTTATCAACAATGTCTTGTAATTTGTTGCAAACTCCAGTATTGATTACCCACTAATTTGACTTCACATGCAGTTTAGAAATTATGTTTTTGATTTTTAAAGAATATAAATTGTAACCAGCAGTTGTTTCAGCACCGATCCCTGTGGAAAATCACTTCTCACTTTCTGTCACTCAAGTAACTATTTATCACTATTTGATTGCTGTCTTGAAACGAGTTGGCCTCCAATCAACGACTTCACCTTGGATTCCACGTACTCTGATATTTTGAAATCGCATTTTTGTGGGGGTCCTGAGTGAAGGCCCTTTGTAAATCCAAATAAGATGCATTTAATGCTTTATCTTTGTCTGTTCTAACTGTATCTTCTCCACAAAATCAATAATAAAATTTCTCAATCAGATTTTCTATTTTGAAATCAACAACAATCTATTTTTACATCTTCTTCTGTCTTCAGTTCTGTGATATGTCTTACCACCGATGTTCATTTCCAGTCATTTGGTCCCATTCATTGAGTGAAATAGGATCAGAAGATTTTGGCTGCTGTCGTTGCAAGTTCCACTCTACTTCCCTTAGCCTTTTAAAAATTCCTTCATGAAAAAATGAGTGCCTGGAAAAGGCCCATAATTTGCTGAGACCTAACTGACGTTGAGAACATGGAGATGAGCTACCTGCATGAATTGCTGCTGTTCACATGGTGTAGGTGTATCTGCGGTCCAGGATTATGACTAAGCGACAGTGAAGGAATCGTGAAGTAGTTCCAAGTCAGAATGGTTTATGCCGTGGAGAAAAAATTGCAATTGGTGGTGTTCCCTTGCATCTGCTACCCTGATCCTTTTTGGTAGTAAAGCTTGGAGGTTGGAAGGTGGTGATGAGGGAGGTTTGGAAAATTATCGTACAAATCTATGGTATATATTTCTGCAGCTATGTTCCAATGACAAAGTGATAGTTAAAAATGGTAGATGAGCAAGCAGGCTGCTTTGCCTTCAGAACTGTTAAGCAAGGAGCACGGATAGCCATAATGGAACCAAATATTGGCAGAAAAATAGCAGATGAGTGATGAGCTATCTTCAAGTCATAGTCCTTGAGGAAGGGATAAACAAAATCAGAGCACCCTGGATGACAAAGAAGATAGAGAGAGCTGCCACCAAAGTGGATAGAGTTGTTAAGAAGGCATATGGTGTGTTAGCTTTCATTAATAGAGGGATTGAGTTCAAGAGCCATGAAGTTATGCTCCAGCTATACAAAAGCCTGGTTCAGCCACATCTGGAGTATTGTGTCCAGTTCTGGTCACCTCATTACAGCAAACATGTAGAAGCATTTGAAAAGGTGCAGAGGTGATTTACCAGGATGTTGCCTGGAATGGAGGGAAGGTCGAATGAGGAAAGGTTGAGAGAGCTAGGGCTTTTCTCTTTAGAATGACGAAGGATGAGTGGTGACTTGATAGAGGTGTACAAAATGATCAGAGGTATAGATGGACAGCCAGAAATGTTTTCCTAGCGTGGAGGTAGCTTTAATGAGGGGACGTAGTTTTAAAGTGAAAGGAGGTAGATATCGGGGAGACATCAGAAATAGGTTTTTTACTCAGAGTGGTAGGGGCGTGGAATGTATTGCCAGAGAGGGTAGTGGAGTTGGCCTCTTTAGGGGCATTTAAGCGGCTATTAGATAGGCATATAGACGATCGTATAAGGTAGGGGTGGATGTTAGATAGACCTTAGGTTTTGTGTAAAAGTTCGGCACAACATTGTGGGCCGAACGGCCTGTATTGTGCTGTACTGTTCAATACTGTTCAAAGTAAACTAGAGAAGAAAGTGTTTTTTTAATGACAGGTGGCAGACGAAAATACACTTGAGAACCAAGCTGAAAAAAACAAATAAGAGAAGCAAAGAAGGATGATGAAAAAAAGAGATCAGCAAGACAATTCCAATGTCTTCCACTGGCATATTAATAGTAACAAGGCGCTTAAAAGGAGAAGAGGTAATGGGAACTGCAGATGCTGGAGAATCCGAGATAACAAAGTGTGAAGCTGGATGGACACAGCAGGACGAGCAGCATCTTAGGAACACAAAAGCTGACGTTTCGGGCCTAGACCCTCCATCAGAGAGGGGGATGGGGACAGGGTTCTGAAATAAATAGGGAGAGGGGGGGAGGCGGACCGAAGATGGATAGAGGAGAAGATAGGTGGAGAGGAGAGTATAGGTGCGGAGGTAGGGACGGGATAGGTCAGTCCGGGGAGGACAGACAGGTCAAGGAGGCGGGATGAGGTTAGTACGTGGGAAATGGAAGTGCAGCTTGAGGTGGGAGGAGGGGATAGGTGAGAGGAAGAACAGGTTCTTCCTGTAACAGGCTGTTCCTGCAACCTTCGGGTGGCATCGTTGTGACACTGCAGGAAGCCCAGGATGGACATGTCATATAAGGAATGGGAGGGGGAGTTAAAATGGTTCATGACATATCTTATCACACATCCATATCAAGCAGATGTTCACCTGAACATCTGCCAATGTGGTATACTGTATCCACTGTACCCGGTGTGGCTTCCTCTACATTGGAGAAACCAAACGGAGGCTCGGGGACCACTTTGCAGAACACCTCTGCTCGGTTCACAATAAACAACTGCACCTCGCAGTCGCAAACCATTTTAACTCCCCTTCCCATTCCTTAGGTGATATGTCCATCCTGGGCCTCCTGCAGTGTCACAATGATGCCACCCGAAGGTTGCAGGAACAGCAACTCATATTCTGCTTGGGAACCCTGCAGCCCAATGGTATCAATGTGGACTTCACAAGCTTCAAAATCTCCCCTCCCCCCACTGCATCCCAAAACCAGCCCAGCTTGTCCCCACCTCCCCAACCTGTTCTTCCTCTCACCTATCCCTCCTCCCACCTCAAGCTGCTCCTCTATTTCCCACCTACTAACCTCATCCTGCCTCCTTGACCTGTCCGTCCTCCCCGGACTGACCTATCCCCTCCATCCCTCCCCACCTATACTCTCCTCTCTACCTATCTTCTCCTCTATCCATCTTCAGTCCGCCTCCCCCTCTCTTCCTATTTATTCCAGTTCCCTCTCCCCATCCCCCTCTCTGATGAAGGGTCTAGGCCCAAAACGTCAGCTTTTGTGCTCCTGAGATGCTGCTTGTCCTGCTGTGTTCATCCAGCTCCACAATTTGTTATCTTAGCTTGAAAGGAGAAGTCTGATTATGAATCAAACAGGGGATTTACACATGAAATTGTTGTTAAATGAGTACATTATTTCTGTCCTTAACCTATGAGGCAGAAGCTACCAGGTTATGCTAACACCCAAAGATATTGAAGAATGTCAGATTTGAACTTGCAGATGTACTGGCAATAATTGTTTATGCTTCCCGAGGCTCAGTGCAGTGTTGGAGGGTTGGAATAATAACAGAAATTCTGCCAGTGTTCAAAAAGTAAAAATAACCACAGCAATTACGGACCAGTCAATTCAACATCAGCTTTGGGAAAACAATTTTTTTTATTCATTCAGGGGATGTGGGCATTGCTGGCTGGGCCAGCATTTATTACCTATCCGTAGTTTTCCTTGAGGAAGTGATGGTCAGCTGCTTTTTTGAATTGCTACATCCATGTTGAACAGAAAGACACATTTTTGGGGACAGAGAATGAAGATTTTGACAGAGAAGAGAAGGAACAGGGTCATATTTCCATGTCAGGCTTGCATACAATCTAGCGGATCCATTTATTTTCTACCTTGGTCCTTCCAGGTTGGAATGGTTGTGGGTATGGATGCTGTTGTCCATGAAGCTTTTGTAAATTTCTACAGTGTAACTTGCAGATGGTACAGACTGCTGCAATTATGAATCAGTGAAAGCTTGTGAATACGGTGCCAATTAAGTGGACTGCTTTGTCCTGGATGGTGTCAAGCTTGTTAGAGCTGCGCTCATCCAGGCAAGTCAGGAGCATTCCATCAAATCCTGACTTGTGCTTGTGAACACGGGAAGCTACCGGTGTGAATCTTGCCTTGCACAACAGTCAACCAAGTTCATGTGTAGGATATATATTGCTGGAGTGCAAATGTAAACAATCAATTTGCCAAAATTTGCAGGCACAAGTATATCAGCTTGTCAGGATGCTGGTCATCATCCATCGAATTAATCAGGATCAGCAAACAAATCAAGCTCAGAAATTTCAGCTATCACTTCAGTTCATGACTTAACATCAAATAGCCAGAAGATTTGAGTAAAATTGACAGTTTTCACGAAGCTGCAGTATTGTACTTGAAGGAGAATTTAAGACCACCCATTGATGAAACACAAGTACAGTATTCACTTGAAGACTATTGAGGATTGAGCAAAATGAGATGAAGTGAGGAGGAATCATTAATACAGTTCCGGAGCATATAGACTGGGATAGCTAAATAATATGCATCATGAAAAACAGGATGGATATTTGAGAGTCTATCTCAATCAACAGTGCATAAAGTAGACTAGAAATGGTGTCCTTCCAAAATACACACTACAGAAGAGCTAAATGTCGAGGCTTGAATGTCCAGTATGGTTACTAGTCAGTGTATCATGTGGACGAATCCCAAGAGCTCATGAGATTCCATATCCCAATTCGTCGACATAATGTCAATAACTCTCCTGACTATTTGTTTACCAAAACTTTTTCAAGCTCACATGGACCACATTACATTCAATATACAAGGATAGATCTGTATCACTGATGGTATTGCTGTCTCAGGAAGAACAAAGGCAGTATACACCCAACAATCTGCATTTATTGTTGCAAGTGGCATTAAATTTACAAAATAATGATGTTCCATAGTCAGAAATGTCACATCGATCTGTCACAGATCAACTTTTTTCAGTTATATTTATTCCAATGCAGACATACATCTGATTCAAGTAAAACAGAGGACATAAAACCGCTTTGCAGAATACCTCCGCTCGGTTCGCAATAAACAACTGCACCTCCCAGTCGCAAACCATTTCCACTCCCCCTCCCATTCTTTAGATGACATGTCCATCATGGGCATCCTGCAGTGCCACAATGATGCCACCTGAAGGTTGCAGGAACAGCAACTCATATTCCGCTTGGGAACCCTGCAGCTCAATGGTATCAATGTGGACTTCACCAGCTTCAAAATCTCCCCTTCCCCCACCACATCCCAAAACCAGCCCAGTTTGTCCCCTCCCCCGACTGCACCACACAACCAGCCCAGCTCTTCCCCTCCACTCTCTGCATCCCAAAACCAGTCCAACCTGTCTCTGCCTCCCTAACCTGTTCTTCCTCTCACCCATCCCTTCCTCCCACCCCAAGCCGCATCTCCATCTCCTACCTACTAACCTCATCCCACCTCCTTGACCTGTCTGTCTTCCCTGGACTGACCTATCCCCTCCCTACCTCCCCACCTATACTCTCCTCTCCACCTATCTTCTTTTCTCTCCATCTTCGGTCCGCCTCCCCCTCTCTTCCTATTTATTCCAGTTCCCTCACCCCCATCCCCCTCTCTGATGAAGGGTCTAGGCCCGAAACATCAGCTTTTGTGCTCCTGAGATGCTGCTGGGCCTGCTGTGTTCATCCAGCCTCACATTTCATTATCTGACATAAAACATTTGCCAACTCCAAGAGACAAGGCAAATCTTTGAAGATATTTAGGTCTCTTGAAGTTTGCATCACAAGACTTCCCAATTTCATTCAGAAGTCTTCATCACTGACAGAATTATTTTGAAAGGACATGATTTTCTTTTGGCATGAGAACTACCAGTGCATCTTTGAAGCATTAAAACATTCTCTGTTCGAATGATCAAACTTGCAATGTTATGACTTCTGGGGGACAACTGCCCTGGAAAGTGATACCTCCATAAAGTCCTGAATGCATGCATACCACAAAAGGCAAGCCAATCATATTTGCTTCTGAAGCTGTTTTATAGCACAGTTCAATGACTCAAACATTGAGCAGGTGACAATGCCTTAGCTTTTGTAGTCTTGCATTTTTTATAACTTAGTTGTATTTGGTCAAAACCACTCATCAGTGCATGGCCAAAGCAGCAGCAACTGATAAATATCTAAGGTTATGATTATGAAATTAAGTACAATGCAGGTAATCTAATGGTCACATTAAATGCACTTAGGAGGATGTCCTTAAAATTCACTTGGTATATTTTGCAGAATGCAAAAGCCAGGAGGTACAAAATAAAAACACAAAGAGATCCCACACTACTCCAGGGCCGATAGAAAAATGTTGTTGAAGGGTGGCCTGATTCAATTTAGCACATCAACATTGGTAATTGAGAGACTACATTTGTAATTTCTGTAATGAGCTAGTCATCTCCCGATGATTTATTTTTATCAGGAGGTCATCATGCTAGAATCTTTGCAACCTGATATTCTTCAACAACGTTATTACACACAAATGGCCAAAGATTCAGTATATAGGCCAGTTATCAATAGTGACATCAAAATCCTTGGTCAGTTACTGCAAGGATGCTCAAGAAGAAATGCCAAGTCAGCACAAAGGAACACTGGTGCCAGATGAAGTCTCTGCTTAGTCTTTGTCTGAAATCACATCTAATTCTTTTCATGTCCCTGGAAATGACTTCATTGCCATCACTGACTACTCAGCCAACTGCCTAAGTTCACACACAGAACCCACAGAAAGTACACAGCAACCAGCCAAGGTAAGAAGAACACACTCAGAACCATGATCTTATATTCATTACATTGCATTGGCGAGACAGAGCTGAGGACAAAATATGTGTTCCAGTTTCCCAATCCCGTCTCAGTCTTCTTGTATTACACACAAAATACGAAAACACAAAGAGGAACAACAGACAATATCATTGTTGATTGTGGGCAATCAAGGCCACCTTCAGATATAGTCACCATCATCAGGTGATACATGCGCCCATTAACCATCTTCGCCCTCAGTACCCAAGGTTCCAGAAACAATTCCAGGTGAAGTCACAATTTGCCTGTATGTCAAATCATCTGATCTACTCTATTCACTGCTCACAATGTGGTCTTCCCAATATTTGGGAGATGAAATGCAGGCTGGGCAACTGTTTTGCAGAACACCTACTTTCTGTCTATGAGATTGATGGCAAGCTTCCAGCTGCCAGCCTCTTGAACATACCACTGCGTTCCCACATCAGTATTTCTTTCCCAGGATTACTGCAATATTCCACCGAGGCTCAGTGCAAGCTGGGAAGAACATCATCTTCTCTTCTGCATGTGGACTTCAGGACTCAGAATTGCCTGAACACATCCTTCTATGACCTTTACCCACTGCAAAGCCTCAGGCTCTGTTGGAACATGGGCTGCTTTCAGCACAAGAGACTCAGTTTCCCCCCAGTCATTAACACCACCATCAGTTTTTCTTCTTCCCTGGCTTATTGTCACTCATCCTTTCTTTTTCTTCCTTGGGCTCCGTCTCCACCTATCCACTTCCTTCTTTTACCCCATACCTGTCAATCAGCACAAATACCAGCCTTTACCAGCCGCTATCAGCTCTGAAGAAGGGTCACCAGACTTGAAATGTTTACTCTGCTTTCTCTCCAAAGATGCTGCAAAATCTGAGTTTTTCCAGCTATTTATGCTTTTGTTTCACCATTATGAAATCTGGACTTACCATAAAATTTCTTTATATCATAGGGTCACATGCTCTTGGAATTAATTAAACTTTTGTAAAGGCATGGTGCACATATGACATTCCATCTTAGTCAAAAGAGTTCACCTTTAAGGACTCAATGTTCTGTGTGAATACGATATCAAGAGTCTTCAAACTTCACACCTACAGAAATCAGTAGGTGTCTTTTGTGTATGTTCTTTAACTTGTACTGTGTTGCCATTTTAAATAAACTAACCCACCGAATTAATCAACATTTGACAACAGATTGAGTATTAGATTCTCGTAAACATGACATTTGCAGTCCTCAATTTTATATAGCGATGTTTCTGTTATTCTGACATGTGATTCCTCACTTCTGATATTACCTCAACATCTTTTTTTTGTTTTGAATGCTGTGTGTATTGTTGTATAGGTCAAGTTAATTTGTCTTTAAGAGTTGTTAATTTAAAAAAAATTCTCTTTTACACTTGTTACAGTTGCATTTACTCCATAAACTTTTATGTTGTGTTTGTTTCTTTTTAAATGTCAGTCTGAGCTCTATTTTCATCCCCGCTGGTTATCCCAGAGTTATTTTTTAAGTATTGTTAAAGTTTTGCAAACATAATGCACAACACCAAAAAAAAATTGCTCTTTATGGGACAGGCCAGAGAGATTTCTTGGTACGTTAGGAAGTTACGAGAAAGAAAATTCGCAAACTGTCAATTCCGCAAAACAGAGATAGTACGAACTACAGATGCTGGAGAATCTGAGACAACAAGGTGTAGAGCTGGATGAACACAGCAGGCTCAGCAGCATCAGAGGAGCAGGAAAGCTGACATTTCAGGCCAAAGAACTGTGTGCAAACAAACTAATATACCTATCCTACTGCCAAGACAACCCACAGAAGTTTTGTGCAGATTTCTAAACATGTTTTTCCCCTTGTTATTGATATATTTTTCACAAAAAAGAAAAAGCACACCACAGACAAAAATCAATGATTGTTTAATATTTTCAGACAGGAAGCAACCATGAAATTGGTGAATCTGAGATAGACAGCTTGAGAGACAGTCAGGTTTCTTTGCTCCTCACTGAGATTAGGCTGCAAAAGAACTAGTGGCATTCTTTATCAAACAATGATGGTAGGGTGTTACTCTTACTTGTTTAGACTATTTTTATTCAACTTTCCAGTTATTTCTGTTTGCCACTGAAACTAGAACAAATTCCAATCCTATCTGGTATTTCATTTCATTTCTATGGCAGTATGGGGTGGAAATTCACAACCATACTAACTCACAAAACAGTCCAAATTTGCAGGGTGTGATTTTAATTCCTCCTTGTTGTTTTTGGTTCAGTATTTCGCTCTCTTGCAGCTCTGAGAATTCACTCAATCTCAGATTCACCTCTTCTGTTACTATGTTTCATGTTGTGTGCATAATGGTTGCCTCAAAATAAAGTGAAAACTCTCACAGGAGCAGTAAAGATCACATGACTACAGTAAACCAGCCAGTGCACGGTGTGAAAAAACTCTCCAAACAGTATTTTTAATTCATTCATGGGACATGGATGTCTCTAGCTCAGCTAGTCTTCATTGCCCATCCTGAAGTGAAGTTTCTGGATTAATAGTCTGATGTCATTGCTTCCCAGAAGTCTGCACGATAATTAGAAAATTGAATATCTGCAACTTTATTCATTGTGGGATCCACATTATTTTTCCTATCCTTCAATTCTTTTTTTCAAAGGCACTTCTGGCAAATGTGTTGGGTCTAATCAATGACGGTGAAAAGTTTATGTGTTGCAGCAGTGTTTTCCCAGTCACCATTTTCTTTTGATTCAGCTTTTTTTTCATGCATACAGCAGTACAAGTTATTTTGGAAATGTGAATTCATTTTCCTGACATGAATTTAAAGGGACAATGTCATCACAGGATAATGCATTTCAGGGCATTTCAGTCTGTACTTTCATCTTTCTTTGAAGAGTCGGTGAAATGCCAGCTCTTCACTACAATTCATGACCCATTTACAGCCCTGTTGAACACATTATTTCAAAAACGTGCAATCCATGAGAATTATGATTCTATTTGAGGTAATGTAATAGAAGGAGACAATCACGTTGCATGTAGAACAATGACCCTTTGACAGTTAACAAGCCATGAACCTGGTATTAAAAAAATTGTCAGTCTAGCTCGTATGGTTTTATGATGGAAAAAATAATTCACTTGGGACTAAGAAAATACTGATTTTTAGATGGGATTTAATATTTAGCTCAAAGCTACTGTTACATACGTAATAAACAGTGAAAGAAAGGAAACACTATTTTATGCATCAAGTCTGAAAGACCACAAGGCCACAAGATGTTGGAGCAGAATTAGTCCAGTCAGCCTTCAACAATTCCATCATTTAATGGGATCATGGCTGATCTGATAATTCCCACCTCCACATTCCTGACATTTTCCCATTGTCATTGATTTAAAATTTGACAGTCTCAGCCCTGAATGTAATTAATGACCACCCTCTACAGACCTCTGCAGCAAAAAACGTTGTACTGATTCACTCTCCTCGGACAGAAGAAATGCCTTCTTGTCTCTTTTCAAGGGATATGGGGAGAGTCAAGGGCTAGGGGGAGAGTGCAGGGAAGTGGTGTTGAAATACCTATCAGCCATGATTAAATGGCGGAGTGGACTCGATGGGCTGAATGGCCTTGCTTCCACTTCTATGTCTTATGGTCTATTGGTTTTATGGTCTCATCTGAAATGGGTGGTCCCTTCCTCTGAGATTATGTTATGTGGATCTCAGCTCTCTCACAAGGGAAAGGATCATTCCCCATCTACCCTGTCAAGTCCCCGAAGAATCTTGTACGTTTAAATCTAGTCCCTTCTCATTCTCAAATAATTGTGATATCATTTCTGCATCACAATTTCTGCAATTCTTATCTCAAACAAAGCCATATGGCCTCTTGGGAGAGGAAACAAAAGAAAAAGCTCAGGTGAACTGAATGAAAACAAAAGTCCAGAAAGTCTGCTGCAGGCCTCTTTGTTAATTGAAACTAGTCCAGGCCTCCTGGCCTTGCGATTGCCATCAGGTAACTGGGTTTTTGTGCAACATAGTCTATATTCCAGGCAAAAACAGGTTTATTTCTTGTTAGCAGGAATTCAGTGAATCAGTATCCATGACACAAGCTTTTCTGGAGATCCGCTGTTGTTTGGAAAAGAACAATCCCATTCTAGAACAGTGTAATTGGGCATAAGTTAGCAAACTGTGCCATTGCTAGCTTTTTGAAACATATTTACAACCAGTGCCATTCATCTGCTCTTGTGAATCTGTGTGCATCACATTTTCCTCACTTTCTTGAACTTACAGGTCTGCCTTCAACTGTTTAAAATTGGAGCAATCTGTCTACCTGAACACAGCATACTCCCATTAAGATGCAAAATCCTGTGTCGTTGTCTGGGATCTTGGATAAAGAGCCAAAGGGACCCAGCGTTGTCCACTGACAGCATATACCAATCATAGAATCCTGACAGCAACTTCCCTAAGAGCATCCCAGCAACCCTCTTCCCTCATCCTATCCACATACTCCACACTTACCACAACTAAATCTACCGAGCCAGCGCATCCCCAGACACCGTGGACAATTTAGCATTGCCAATTCATCTAAACTGCACATCTTTGGACTGTGGGAGGAAGCCAGAGCACCTGATAGAAACACACACAGACAGATGGTGAACATACAAACTCCACAGAAAGTCATCCAAGGCTGGAATCAAAACTGCATCCCCGTGAGGCAGCAGTGCTGACCACTGTGCCACTGTTCCGCCCAGTAATTGCCAAGCCAGGGGAAGGACTTTCCCTGGGTTTAGGACCTTGGTGATGCCAATTTCACCAACCACAAGCTGACAGCTTCTCAGAGGTTAACAACAACACAGCAAACAATGAAGTGGTGGCTGTTGCTGGAATGGTATACTCTGGAGGCCCAAGACTCAAACCACAGGTAAAGATTGGAAGGAGAAGGTTGAGAAATTTGGTTGCACAGTATGACTACACAGGGAGTCAAGCGAGTCACACTCAGCCGTATAAGTCCTTCCTGAAGGTAAATCCCTTGAAAAGGATCCTTAGATTCAGGGCTCCCTGCCCACCAACACCACAGCAGAAGCTAGCAAACAAATGCATTGTTTACCTGGTATGCATGAGCCACCCACCTGCCTCTGAGTTAATACCCCTGGCAATGGGACTAGGTGCTTCATTGGGCATCAATTGTCCACTTATGGGCCTGAATTAGTGTCGGATCCATCCATGAACCTTTCCACCTGCCACTCTCCCACCTGGCTGAGTGTCCCCAAGCACTGTATAGCAGTGGTGGCACAATCTCACCAAACATCACATAAATCTTGATCAAATCATGCCAATCAGTGCAGTGCTTTGCATCAGAGGGTGACGCACCATTTAGCATCCATACTTCCCAAGATTGGCTGAGCCATAATCCCAAATGACAAACTTGCACATCTTAGGTTTTAGCAGTTGGCAGATTTTGATTGGATTATGTTGAATACACGGTGCCTCAGTGGTAAGCACTTCTGCGTCACAGTACCAAGGACTTGGGTTCAATTTTAGCCTTGGGCGAGTATCTGTGGATTTTGCACATTCTCCCCGTGTCCGTATGGTATTGATCCAGGTCCTCTGGTTTCCTTTCATAGTCTAGAGACGTGCAGCTAGGTGGGTTAGTCATGGGAAATGCAGGGTTACAGGGATAGGGAAGGGGGTTGGGTCTGGGTGGGATGCTGTTTGGGGGGTCGGTATGGACTCATTGGGCCAATTGGCCTGGTTCCACACTGTAGGATTCAATGAAATATTTGAACGAATGGCTCCAGAGGGTCATTCTGTTCCACACTAGTGAAGTGTTCATATCTAAAGTATAATCCCAAAATCCTGCAACCAAGAAATTTGATGAGGATGATTTGAGCTTCAAGAATTTGTGGGTCATTGTATTGAATCCTCCAGCAGAGATCAGTAACTGGGAAAAATACAAGCAACATTGCTTTATTTGACCATCATTCTATAATATGGATATGCTCAATGCTGTGCAATAATGTCCTTAAAATATCAATTATCCACATCTTATTCAGACTTCAACAGCTTGAACAATGGGTTATACATTCAAGATGGTAGCCAAGTAGGACCCTGCAGCTGGAGCCCATCTTCCAAGAGGAAAGTTCAATTTTCTTTCTCAGAGAGCAAAACATAACCCAGGTGAAGTTTATATTGTAAGATACATTTATAGGTGTCCGGGTCTTAAGGATGTTTTCATTACCTTTTTGAATTTCCTACCACTGACCAGTTGCTTTCAAGAGCATCCTTCAGCTCAAAAATGGACTTCTCCTTACTTGCCTGAATTGTGAGCCAATAGAGAAGGCAGCGACTCATCTTGGACCTTTAACCAATAGTGGAATCAACATTGTAACTGCATTTAAATACTTAGGAATAAAATGAGGAACAACTGAAAAGCAAGGCCAAATCAGGCACTGTACAAAGGAAAACAATGAAGAATTAGAAAAAAAACTAAATGGAATGAGAGAAAAAAAAGACAAAGAAAAGGTTTTAAACATTTTTTTAAAAGTCCAACAACAATTCACAGAGTGAAGAAATGAGGCTTCACGGTTTAAATTTTTCACTTTCTGCCATGTAAATTGATTAATTGTTGGTGGCTATTATCACAGAGTTAATTACCAAAGCAACTTTCTATGACAAATTCAATGGAGAATGTGTAAGCCCACCAAGTTCACGAAAACTACATTAAAACCAAAGGTAACTTGCCATTTGAGCAAAGTAAACAGCACAATAGTCTAAAGTGACAAAGAACTCTGACCAATTTAATCTTGTAAATCTTTGGACTTGCTACTTGTTTTCACATTAATATCTGCATCTGGCATTTAAATGTTATTATAGTGTGGGTTATAACCCTGACCCTTTCAAGAACTGAAGTTGATCAAAATTAGCACACTCCAAATCAATTTACCCCCTTGCAACAAACAGATTCAGTTGCCTCCTGAATTTCCTGTCAATTCAGACATCAACATGCACATTGAAAATTGTATAAGGATAGAGGAAAGCATCATGGAAATATAAAGGCACAAAAATTTCCAGTATAATCATCCATGTCATCAAACTAGGTTAAGTCTTTAAGAAGAAATATCAGTACCTCATATTCTCCTTGCGCACTTGCAAAGCAAGTATCCTCCATTTTAAATCTGAGCTGGCTGACTGAAAAAAGACTAAAGATGCAGACTTCTATTTTTTGCCACAATTACATTTAAGTAAACTATTCAATTAAAATACCTTTCAACTGTATATGTTCCAGTTCTGTGGCATCTGAATAAATTCAGGTGAAGCAGGTATAATGCATATAATCCAATTATAACATCGACAGAAATCATATGTTGCAAAGTTCTGAAATATACACTGGAGGGAACTTCACTTATTCTAAAATTTGTAGTTCCTACCTGTTTAATAACTCTACATGATGGATTGAACAGAAGTTCATGAAACCAGATCTATTTTCACAAATTTACATGCTTCCTTCTAATTTGTAATTTGCCAAAGTGTTTCAAAATTCAATCAGTACATGGCTGTGTCACTAGGAAACATTTGCTCTGCATTCAGGACTTTCTATCCATATTCACTATCCATATTCATCCCAGCTTACATTATTCTTAAGGGCAAGATTGAATTCCCTGTACCTACAAAAGTAACTTCGCCGGCGTTACCATGAGCACAAAAACACTCAGCAACATATTAGGATTTCCTGATAATTATTCAGGTCTGTCTATTGTTTTTAATTAAACCTCCAAGTTCTATCTTAAATTCCAGTGAGTAACAGAACACCAGATCAGACAGTGGTCCAAAATAGCTACAATTTTCACATTTAGCATGTTCGAGTGACTATATTATGACAAATGTCCATGCACATAAAATGCCATAAACTAATTCCCTCCAGGGTGAAAAGCAATTTTCAATGGTAACTTGGCACAATAAACAAATGTTACCTCTACATTTTCTTACAATCCATCTAACCATCAATGAAAATATCAATGTGTTAAGTTTAACTGTTATCCATTCAATTATTTAACAATTTGTGTTCTTTTGGCAAACATGTTATAATTTTCCAGCTGCAAGCTGTGGTATATGGGATTAAAAGTTATATGTTAACAGCTAAAGTGCACTGTCGGTGATGCTAGATGATATCAGATCCCATGCAACTGTGAACTGTTCAAAAAAAGTTCCACTGAAGTCCTGCCCCATCATCCTTCAGTACCTAGTGTAATTTGGTAATAGAAGTGCATTAGTTTGCACCAGTATGGTGTTGAGTTATCCTCAGACTCCCATAACTGCCATCATAGTTATACAAATGCAACGTTCAGAATTTAGCAGTAATAAAATCAGTAAGTGAAGGTACATTTGATATTCTTCTTAGATTTTCTCTCTAATCTATTCCTAAACAAATTGCCAATAAACTCTACAATTGTTATGCTTCACTGGAGTAGTGCAGTAAAAATCAATCCCTGCTATTCCAGGAGTTGTCACACAAAACGAAGATTTAAAAAATACACAAAAATCCCCAATTTACATGTCTTTTAGACCCAGATTGGGTCAAGATCACAGTTGAGGTATATAAACTTCACAGAAAATTACTCCTCATCACTAGTAATTAAATACAGCTGCAGATAAACAGTTATGGATATTGGTAGAAGACTCAAATACCCTTAACACACAGACCCACTCAGGTCATAGTTGAAGGAAAAACTAAGAAAGCAACTCAGGAGCCACTGTTCACACAACCTCCTAAGATCATTTTTGTGATGATCAAAATGTTGCTTCACATTTTCCCTTTTCCAGATGCTTCTCATGGTTTGCAAGAGGCAAAGTTAGCCTGGTTCACTGATAAAAGGTCGCTGACTTATTTATTTAAAAGCATAGCTTACAGCAGCTGAAGGAGAGATAAATTAGTTTTCTTTCAGCTTAAAGTGCCCTTTGTCTGCAGAGAACATTGAGACTTCCTGAGCTATTGCTCGTCTAAAGGCTTCATTGGACCTTGATCACAACTCAAAGGTGTTCAGCTACCTACAAACCAATCACAGAATTGTTGTCAGGCAGAAAATTAGCAACTGGTCCCTGGTCCACAAACCAAACTGCTACTTGTTGCCACACAATGTTCCATTTGCACACACCTCTTGGTTCTAGTTGTCTATAATCACTGTTGTAAGTCATAGCTATAAAAATATTACTCACGATGAGCGTTAAGTTACTATCTTTCAAACCATGAAACAATTCTAACAATTACTGGTTTTAGTACAGTTCTTTTCTCATTTCATTTTTTTAAATAATTGAAAAAAAGACAGACACAACCTTTACACATCAGATGTTGCAAAAATAGATTTGCAATTACAGCTAGATTTATTCAAATCTAATGCTATTTGCTTGATTTAGAGGAGTGGAAACAAAATCAAAACAATACAAACTGCATTGTATTTGTCATAATGACAGCTACATAGCACATTACCTTCATGCTTGATTATATAGCTATTATTTGTGTGCCAATCTGTCATTAAGTTCTGGATGACAGGCTTGTTTTTTCCTTTGCTCAGTATAAGCATGATACTGTTAATTACATAGAAGAGGAATTCATACAGATGAATTGTGAGATGATTTTTTAGATCAGTACATCTAAGATCCATTAGAGAGCAGACCATTTTGGACTCAATAAGAAACGATAATCGATAACCCAGCAGCAAAAGGGAAAGAATGGCCATAACATGAGAAGGTATTTTATTGAGTTTGAAAGTTATTGAATTAAGTTCAAAACTGGTGTCTTAACTGTAAACGTATCAAATTCTGTCAGTATGAGGGAAGAATTGGTTCAGATAGATTGGGAAACAGCATCAAAAAAGATGGTGAACAAACATTAGCTTGCATTTGAAAAAAATAATGATGTGCAAAAAAATGAACATTTCTTTGGGACACAAAAACTGAAATAAGTGATCCAATTGGACTAAGATGAGGAGTTGGCAGAATATTAGATCAAAGGGAAAGGCATATAATGTTGTCAAAAAGATTAGTGAAACTCAGAATGGGAGGTTTCAAGGATTTGGCGAAGTAGGACCAAGAAATTGATTATGAAGAAGAGGGGTAAATTTGAGATGACAAATTATAAACATTTTTATAGGTATGTAAATAAAAACAATAGATTGGTGAACATTAATGTTTGTTTCCAGAATCAAAGACAGATGAAATTATGACAAGGAATACAAAAGTGGCAGACATTAAACAGACACTTTGGGTGGAATCATGCCAGTCCCTAAATGATGTGAGTGAGAAATTTGGCAAAATTACATGAGATTATGAAGGAGGGCTTTCTTAATGTCGAGACGAACATGTCACATTTTCTACTTAAGTCCCACGTGTCAAGATAGGATTTTTACGAGTGAGCAGTGAGTGACCAATAACAGCGATTATTGTTCATAATTATCCTCATAATGGCCTAATCTCACCCCATTAGCGTGCACTTTTTCATTGTTCCAGCTGCAGGAGAGAAACTGGGCACTGAGAATTCAGAACTTGAAAATCACAGCAGGTCCCTGGTGACTCCAGCTTGCTGCTGGCTCTTCCTGACCTCCACCTTTGACATTGGGCACTAACATGTTCCAAGGGAATGACTGCACACACCCCACATCCGTGGATGCTGGCACCGAACACGTGCCTCATCATACCCTCATGGTAGGTATCTTACCTACTCACTGTATGTTTCTGAATCACCACGCTGCACTTTGGAACGCTGCTGCAAGGACATTTTTTGCAAAGGGACATGGGCTAGACCAGGCTGAGCCTCAAGATTTCTTACTCGCCCCCTTAATACACTTATTTTGGATCTACCTGCATACTTCTGCATTGCCTTTTTTATTTTCTTTTTACTCTATCATGCAGGCCTTAAAAGTACACTGTACTTCTGTTTTGCCTTACTTACAAAGCCAGACAGCCTGTTATTGCTCTTAGCACTCATCACTCTGGACAGTCAAATATGTTTGCTGCATCAGTCTCACAATTACAGTCAACTCTATGGAGGCTGCAGCCAGTCAACAGTCCCAGTGCAGTCAGCCAAGGACAGAATTCACTGAGAGTCCAGGGACTTGGGCAAGGTCAGTTGTCCAACCAGGTGATCAGGGTCAGGGGTACTGTCTCACTATAGCTGGGAAGTGAAATGTGTATGTGAAAAGTCTACAATTATGTGTGATGCAAATGCTGGTAACAAGCAATTTGACCATGTCGTTGCTCCTTGCTCATTGAAAGTAGCCATCTCTGTGAGTGTGAACTAATCCTGAGAATCCACCACTAGTGCAGAGTACAAAGCACAAAGCTGATGCAATACCTCAAAATAAAATGGATTCCTTCTCTACTTGGTCAGTAAGTATAATCTAAGACGTGCTATATGCATTGATGCCTTTCATGGTTGGTGTGGGGCTGGGACTCTGTACTTATATGGCACTTGCATTACCCTACTGTTTCTTTGTGACATGTCTGGTGGTGCTTGTATCACAATAAAAGGTCTAATGTCAAAGTTCTACGATGAGTCACTCCATGGGCCTGCCTGTCCGAATACTCAATACCCATGCTCCAGAGTAATATGCAAAGTTTTCATTTGTGAGTGTTGCAAATGTGGACTGTTCACATTTTTAAGGCTCTGTTCCACACACACACACTCATTGCAAACAAGATTTTTGTTTTCAGCTGCAGCTCTTGCAGTGATAACGTAGTGAAGTTGTGGTTGGTTGGCTCACTGAGCTGGTTCGTTGTTCCACAGACATTTCATTACCATGCTGAGTGACATCATCAGCACAGCCCCCGATGAAGTGGTATTCTGTTTTCCCGCTTGTCATTTGAACTCCGGTATCCGTTCGACTGGATTACCTCACTTCTGGTTTTCATTTACAATGGAGTGTATATGGGGTCAGGCTTTGTGTTGACTGATGGCTTTCTTAGTGTAGTACCACACTTCGAGGAATTTCCGTGCTTCTCTGTTTTGCTTATCCTAGAATCCTGGTGTCGTCCCAATCTCCTTATCTATGTGGCTAGAGATGAGTGAGTACTGGTTATGTATTTTCGTTGCCAGTTGATGTTTGTGTACCCTTGTGGTTAATTTCCTGCCTGTTTGTCCAATGTCATGTTTGTCACAGTCTCTGCAGGGAATCTTGTGTATGACATTGGTCCTGAGCTACAAATCTACTCTAAAATGCAGAGGACTGGAAGAGGAACATTTCAAGCAACAAGCCTAGGATCGGCATCAAACTCAAATGGATGCCAAACAGTCATCACAGATTTCAGCTAAGGATCTCCTCAGCATGTGTCAGAGGTACAGGGGGTCCAGTGTGTATTGTCCTTGATGACATTTCCTCTGGATGTGCCAGGTATAGTGTTGACAGAAACTGAGAGCGTCTCAGGACACTGTCACCGAACTACACTTGGTGCTGGATCGGAACCTGTGACCTGAAGTGGGGTTGGCCATCCTATTCAGCGGCCATTAAGTTGACATCTCGGTTGGACTTTTGTGTTACTGGCTCTTTTGACTTGTGGGAATTCTCAACTGACCACCAGTAAATGTATTGCAGCTTCATTCGGTGCCAGGTGGGGAAGTAGAGAAAATGCAAAGATATTCTTGATGAGGAATACAGACAAGTTTTGACAGTTTGAGGTACGATGGTGGATGGACGAAGTAAAAAGTTTCAGAGTTATGAACATTAACCATTCTGGTTGAAAGAAGAAAATAAAACCATTCTTTTTTTCATTTGAATTGTGAAAAGCTGGGAAAAGTTTGCATTCGGTAGGACTTGAATGTGTTGTTAAAAGAATCAAACAGAGTTAATAAACAGGTACAGCAAGCAATTAGGAAGGCAAATGATATGTTAGCTTTTATAACAAAAGGGATTGGACTATAAGAGTAAAACAAATTTACAACAATCATAGAGGACTATATGAAATAAACCCTCTAATTATTTTATAGATGCACAGAACCTTGAGGTTGAGACACAGCAGCAACTTCCAAAACCAGAAATTAATACATTGCCAAGCCAATCAGTTTGCCTGGGGCCTCAGAGGAACTCGGTAATGGTTGTACAACCACATGTCACTCATATTACAGGGAACATTGGCTAGTACACCTGCAGTACTGCATACAGTTTTAGGCCCCTTCTCCAAGAAAAGGACATACTGGGCCAAGAGGGAGTGTGATGAAGGTTTACTAACATGGTTCTTAGGATGACTGGAATGACCCATGAGGAGAGAACAGAATTGGCCCACATCTCTGGAGTTTAAAAGACGGAGAGGGCATTTCATAGCAAGGTTTTTTTTTACAAGGCTTGACAAGATTGATGCAGAGAAAGTGCTTCTGCTATCTGAGAAATCTAGAACTAGGAGTTGCAATCTCAGACTAAGGGGTTGGTCAGTTGGATCTGAGATGAAGAGAAATTCTGCTCTCAAAGAGTTACAAGTCTTTGGAATTCCCTACTTCAAAAAGCTATGTAGGCGATGTGATTATATCTATTCAAAATGGAAATTAGCAGATTTTGGGAGGTTCAGGGAATCAAGTGATACAGGAATAGTGTGGCTACATGCTGATACAGAAGCTCAGCCATGATTTCATTGAATGAAGGCACAGCTCAAATATTCAAATCAACTATTCCTGCACCCAATTCTTGTGTTCTCCTGTTGAGACAGAACATGTGGGGTTTAACTTCACACGATGCACTGATTGTATTTCTGTCAAAGGTGGGGCGCAAACATGTTGACATGTTCAGTCTAAAACAGATCTTCACAAAAAAAGTTATATCAGTATCTCATCAAGACAGGTGACACCTGTGAGATAAATAATGCCTACCCATGCTCATGCTCCTGTTCTTATTGTATTTCACTGACTCCTTATCTCATCACACTAACATCAAATTTGTTGTGGTCTCCTTTAAATCCCCTGTAAAATCTTCTATAGGCTTCTGTTGAAAGAAATATGCTTCACAACTGTCCACTTTCCTTCCAGGGCAGTCAATAATGTTCATTTACCACACTCTTTACTCTTGCATACCTATTTGCTTTTGTTGACTTGTAGTCAAACTCCACAAGATCTTTCTCATCCAAGTCTCAGACCGCTCATTAAATTTATCTAATTGCTGCTCAGTATCCACATCTCTCACGTAAAAGACAGTAAATGCAACTGAGCTTCAAAACTAAGGTAGTGGTCATTGTTTCAAACTTAGACATTTCAAACTCCTAACTATTACCCAGAAAGAAGGCTAAAAAGGGTCTCAACTGTTTATACATTTGAGTTTTGTGACAATTCTTGAAGATCCTTCACAATATTAACCCATTAATATCACCTTTGGATTTGGAATAAATTACACAGGCATTGTTCTACAGCTGATAAATACTGCTGAATATAAGGTGCAACAAATGAATCAAATTACTTCTTCTCATTTTCTGGTCCAATTTATAAATCAAATCTTGAATAACAATCAATGTTCAGATTAACACAAAATAACAATCTGTTAGTATGTTCCAATGATAACTAAGTTTCCTAACGATGCATGTTTTAAAACCAAACTAAATTATCAAATGTCAATTGCAACGATAGAAGGTATTCAGTCATGCCTTAACAATTCAAACAACTCATTACATTACCAATATTTTATACCTGCTTCCAAGATATTACTGGCTTGCCACTGATTATTGAAGACATAATTTTAGAAAGCTCATGTAGGAAATCCATTGTATTTTCAGTGTAGTAATTGCTGAGCAGAACCATATACAAAGGAAACTAAAGCAGGACTCATGGGTGACCAAAGAACTCAACCTGTCTGAAAGCTTTACAGTGGTCTCAAGGATTCAGTGCACGAATTATTCATATCGAATGTGATTTAACAAAGATGCAAAGAGTTATGCATGAGCAACACTGAAGAACTCTTTTAAATCCATTTTTATCGAAAATTAAGAGAGTAAAAGACATTCTGTAACACCAACAAAGTTGGTCCTGCCAACAAATATAGAATGTCTAAATCTTAATAAGAACCATCCATTGAAAACATTTCCCTCCCACAGCACCTTTAGATTTCAGTGTGGAACATGTTTCATCATACATGTTTTTTGGAACATTCAAACAATTATAGCTGAGCATCAGTAACTCCACGCCTTCAAAACAACAGGGTATCAATCACCCCATTCAATGTATGAGACACCATTATAGGCAAACAGATTACTTCGGGGTCAAGAAAAGAGACACAAGGGTTTTCAAAATTAATGTCCAGTGCCTATGTTTGAAATAGGAGAGACGTCTGGCCAGTTGATAAACTGATGCAATGAAAAGGAGTGGCCAGTGACAGGAAGTCAGATCCAAAAGATCTTTTTGCTCTGTACTTAGCACTTTCCTCTGGGATTTTGTGACCTTGCAAATTGTTGACTACTGTCTGGATTTCTTTTTCACTTCGTTTACCATGATTAAATATTAACAGGTTGCTAATTCAGTGTCTAGTAATGTGACAGCTAAGTGTTGTAAATTGCAGCGTCACTTATATTACATGTCAGCATCCATGAGAAAGGTGAGGTATTTGTTGACACTGGGAAATTGGGATCTGAAGACTTACTTAATGAGGCTGTGGATTGCATACTCAGAGATATGCATGATGTCTTCTGTAAAAACTTGGAAGCAGTTTGAAGAAGAACTATTTTACAACTCATTGGTGGAGAGAGAGGTTTGTATCTCTTCATAGTTTCAAACCCTTTTTAGCAATTTTTATAAGAATGAAAAGTGGTGTGAGTGAGATCAGGCTGGATGTTGTCAGAGTACATATGAACCCTGCCATCACAGGCCCCTCAGAGAACGAGGCTGGGGAAGCAAAAATGGGGAACCAAAAAAAAGGCAGAGATATTGAACAAATAGTTTTCATCAGTCTTTATGATGGTATATGTTAAAGGCACAGAGTCCGTAGAGTTGTACAGCATGGAAATAAGACCTTTCGATCCAACTGGTCCATGCTGACCAAATATGCTAAACTGATCTAATCCCATTTGGCAGCATTCAGCCAATATCCCTCCAAGCCCTTCCTATTCATATACCAATCCAGATGCCTTTTAAAAGTTGTAATTGTATCAGCCTCCACCACTTCCTCTGGCAGCTCCTTCCACACATGCACCACCCTCTGTATGAGAACGTTGCCCCTGACGTTCCTTTTACATCTGTCCCCTCTCAACTTAAACCTATGCTTTTTGGTTTTGAGTTCCCTACCCTGGGGAAAAAAGTCCTTGACTATTCACTCTAGCCCATGCCGCTCACGATTTTTATAAACCTTTCTGAGGGTCGCCCCTCAGCCTCTGATGCTCCAAGGTAGGTAGTCCCAGTTTATTCAGCTTCCCCCTATACCTCACAGTCTCCAAGCCTGACAATATCCCTATAAATCTTTTCTGAACCCTTTCAAGTTTAACAATAATTTTCCAATAGCAGGGAAACCAGAACTGAATGCAGTATTCCAAAGTGGCCTAATCAATGTTGCAGTTTGCAGGACATGATTTCCTACCTCCTTTACTCAATGCACTGGCCAATAAAGGGAAGCATACAAAACACCTTCTTCCCTACCCTGTCCAGCTGTGACTCCGCCTTCAAGGAACTATGAACTGCACTCCAAGATCTCTGCGTTCAGCCACACACCCTATGACCCTGCCATTAATTATGTAAGTCCTGCCCTGATTTGTCTTACCAAAATGCATTACCCCGCATTAATCTAAATGAAACTCTGTCTGGCACTCCTTGGCCCATCGACCCATCTGAACAAGGTCCCATAGAAGTGTGTTAACCTTCTTCACTGTTCACTACATCACTAAATTTTGTGTTACCTGCAAACATACTAGCCATTCCTTCTACATTCACCTCCAAATCATTTATATAAATAACAAAAAGCAGTGGACCCAGCATTGATCATTGCAACATACCACTGGTCACAGGTCTCCAGTCTTCAAAACAACCTTCCACCAACAACCACTCTCTCCAACCTTCAAGGCAATTTTGTATCCAAATGGCTAGTTCCCCCTGTATTCAATGCAATCTAACCTTGCTAACCAGTCTATCATGTGGAACATTGTTGGACACCTTGCTGTTGCCCATGTAGATAATATCCAGCACTTGGTTTTCTTTGTCATGCCTTCAAAAAACTCAATCAAGTTAGTGAGAAACGATTTCCCATGCACAAAGTTAATTTGACTATCCATAATCAGTCTATGCCTTTCCAAATCCATGTAAATCTTGCCCTTCAGAATCCCGTCCAATAACTTAACTACCGCTGACATCAGACACACCAGTCAATAGTTCAGTGATAATGGGAACTGCAGATGCTGGAGAATCCAAAATAACAAAGTATGGAGGTGGATGAACACAGGGCCAAGCAGCATCTCAGGAACACAAAAGCTTTTGCACTCCTGAGATGCTGCTTGGCCTGCTGTGTTCATCCAGCTCCACACTTTGTTATCCAGTCAATAGTTCCTTGGTATCAGAGATAATGGGAACTGCAGATGCTGGAGAATTCCAAGATAATAAAATGTGAGGCTGGATGAACACAGCAGGCCAAGCAGCATCTCAGGAGCACAAAAGCTGACGTTTCGGGCCTAGACCCTTCATCAGAGAGGGGGATGGGGAGAGGGAACTGGAATAAATAGGGAGAGAGGGGGAGGCGGACCGAAGATGGAGAGTAAAGAAGATAGGTGGAGAGAGTATAGGTGGGGAGGTAGGGAGGGGATAGGTCAGTCCAGGGAAGACGGACAGGTCAAGGAGGTGGGATGAGGTTAGTAGGTAGATGGGGGTGCGGCTTGAGGTGGGAGGAAGGGATGGGTGAGAGGAAGAACCGGTTCGGGAGGCAGAGACAGGTTGGACTGGTTTTGGGATGCAGTGGGTGAGGGGGAAGACCTGAGCTGGTTGTGTGGTGCAGTGGGGGGAGGGGACGAACTGGGCTGGTTTAGGGACGCAGTTGGGGAAGGGGAGATTTTGAAACTGGTGACGTCCACATTGATACCATTAGGCTGCAGGGTTCCCAGGCGGAATATGAGTTGCTGTTCCTGCAACCTTCGGGTGGCATCATTGTGGCACTGCAGGAGGCCCATGATGGACATGTCATCTAAAGAATGGGAGGGGGAGTGGAAATGGTTTGCGACTGGGAGGTGCAGTTGTTTGTTGCGAACAGAGCAGAGGTGTTCTGCAACGCGGTCTCCAAGCCTCCGCTTGGTTTCCCTCCAAGCCTCTGCTTGGTTTCCCCATGATAAGACATTCCACTCCCGCACATCCCAGATGTCCAAGTTCTTCAAGGACCGCAACTTTCCCCCCACAGTGATCAAGAACTCCCTTGACCGCGTCTCCATTATTTCCCGCAACACATCCCTCACACCCCGCCCCCGCCACAACCGCCCAAAGATGTTCCCCCTCGTTCTCACACACCACCCTACCAACCTCCGGATACAACGCATCATCCTCCGAAACTTCCGCCATTTACAATCCGACCCCACCACCCAAGACATTTTTCCATCCCCACCCCTGTCTGCTTTCCGGAGAGACCACTCTCTCCGTGACTCCCTTGTTCGCTCCACACTGCCCTCCAACCCCACCACACCCGGCACCTTCCCCTGCAACCGCAGGAAATGCTACACTTGCCCCCACACCTCCTCCCTCACCCCTATCCCAGGCCCCAAGATGACATTCCACATTAAGCAGAGGTTCACCTGCACATCTGCCAATGTGGTATACTGCATCCACTGTACCCAGTGTGGCTTCCTCTACATTGGGGAAACCAAGCGGAGGCTTGGAGACCGCTTTGCAGAACACCTCCGCTCAGTTCGCAACAAACAACTGCACCTCCCAGTCGCAAACCATTTCCACTCCCCCTCCCATTTTTTGGATGACATGTCCATCATGGGCCTCCTGCAGTGCCACAATGATGCCACCCGAAGGTTGCAGGAACAGCAACTCATATTCCGCCTGGGAACCCTGCAGCCTAATGGTATCAATGTGGACTTCACCAGTTTCAAAATCTCCCCTTCCCCAACTGCATCCCTAAACCAGCCCAGTTTGTCCCCTCCCCCCACTGCACCACACAACCAGCCCAGGTCTTTCCCCCCACCCACTGCATCCCAAAACCAGTCCAACCTGTCTCTGCCTCCCGAACCGGTTCTTCCTCTCACCCATCCCTTCCTCCCACCTCAAGCCGCACCCCCATCTACCTATTAACCTCATCCCACCTCCTTGACCTGTCCATCTTCCCTGGACTGACCTATCCCCTCCCTACCTCCCCACCTATACTCTCTCCACCTATCTTCTTTACTCTCCATCTTCGGTCCGCCTCCCCCTCTCTCCCTATTTATTCCAGTTCCTTCTCCCCATCCCCCTCTCTGATGAAGGGTCTCGGCCCAAAACGTCAGCTTTTGTGCTCCTGAGATGCTGCTTGGCCTGCTGTGTTCATCCAGCCTCACATTTTATTATAATAGTTCCTTGGCTTTTCCTTACTACTTTTAAATAATGGCACCACATTAACCACCCTCTAGTCATCCAGCAGCTCACTGTGGCTCCAGTGATACAAGCATCTCAGGAAGGGAGCCAGCAATCACCTCTAGAGCTTCCCACAAAGTTCTGTGATGCATCTGATCAGGTCCCAGGATTTATCCACCTTTATGCGCTTTGAGATGTTGAGCACCTCCAATTCTGTGAGACAGGCACTTTGGAAGATGTCATTGTTTAGTTCTCTAGCTTCCATATCCTTCTCCACAGTAATGCGAATGCTAAATGCTTATTTTTGGTATTTCATCCGTCTCCTGCGGTTTCACACGTAGATGGCCTTTTTGATCTTTAAGGGGCCCTAGTCTCCACCTAGTTACTCATTTTCCCTTCATGTATTTATAGAATCCATCTGGATAAAACTTAACCTTATTTGGCAAAGCTATTTCATGTCTCTTTTATCCCTCCTAATTTCTACTGCTGCTGCTGTTATATCCTCTAGGGATTCACTAGAACCCCGCTGTCTGTACTTGACATGTGCTGCCTCCTTTTTCGTCACCAGTGCCTCAGTTTTTTTCAGTCATCCAGCATTCCCTGCAGCTACCAGCCTTGTGCTTCCCTCTGATCGGAACAATTTGTCCCTGAACTCACGTTATCTCATTTGTGAAGGCTTCCCATTTTCCAACTGTCCCTTTAACTGTGAATAGCCTCTCCCAATCAACTTTTGAAATTTCTTTCCTTATTCCAACTTTAGCTTTTAGATCAGGTCTACCCTTTTCCATAATTATTTTACAAAGAATGTAAATACAATCCTGGCCCCAGTGTGCTCGCCCACTGACGCCTCTGTCGCTTGTTCTGCCTTAGTTCCAAAGAGAAGGTAAAGTTTTGTTCCTTCTCGCATAGGTTCATCCAGACACCGAATATTCTCATACACACTTAAATTCTACTGCATCTAAGCCCTTACCATTATGGCAGTCCCAGTCCAAAATTACTAAATATTAAAGAGGCAAAATGAGGAAAAGAATAAATGCAGGACATAGAAAACACATATAAGGAAGGCAACTATTACAACAATCATGGGGGACCTCAATATGCAGGTGGATTGGGAAAATCAGGATGGTAGCAGATTCAAAGAAAAGGAATTCATGTCTACGTTTATTTTGGAGCAGCTTGCAGGAGAACTCAGAACGGAACAGGCCATTCTGGAACTGGTGATGAGCAATGAGGCAGACTAGATTTGGGAGCTTCAGGTGAAGGGACCCCTAGGGGGCAGTGATCATAATATGATACAAATTCACCCTGCAGTTTGAGAGGGACAAGATGGAATCAGTACTAATTGAGCACAAAGAAATGGCGCAGAAACCGAATAGGTACTTTGCATCAAGCTTCACGGAGGAAGACACGAGCAGCATATCGGAACTGCAAGAGAGTCATAGTGCTGGGGGAGCAGAGAAAGTTTGAAGGTGGATAAATCACCCAGGCCAGATGGACTACACTCCAGAGTGCTGAAGGAGATGGCTGAGGAGATTGTAGAGGCATTTTTCAAGAATGAATGGAATCAGGGGCGGTCCCAGAAGACTGGAAAATGGTGAATGTAACACCCCTGTTTAAGGGAGGCAGGAGACAGGAAATTAGAGGCCAGGTAGCCTGACGTCAGTCATTGGTTAGATCAGAGATCCCGTTACTACCAAGGTCACTTGGAGTACTTGGAAATGCATGGTAAAATAGGGTTGAGTCAGCACTGCTTCATCAAGGGGAGGTCGTCTAACAAATCTAGAATTCTTGCAGGAGGTAATGAGCAAGTTAGACAAGATTTACCTGGATTTCCAGAAGACTTCTGAGAATGTGCTGTACAAAAAAATTGTTGAATAAGGTAACAGGGGTGAGGCACAGTCATGGGCAGAGGATTGGCTGACTGACAGAAAGCAGAAAGTGGAGATCAAGGGGTCTTTTTCAGGGTGGTAATCAGTGACTAGTGGTATACCACAAGAGCCTCTGTCAGGACCACAGCTGTACGTATTCTAAATTAATGATCTGGATAAAGGAATGAGGGCATTGTTGCTCGGTTTGCAGATGACACAAAGATGGGTGGATAGAAATCTAGTGTTGAGCAAGGCTGCAGAAGGACTTGGACAGTCTAGGTGTGTAGGCAAAGAAGTTGCATATGGAACACACTGTGGCAATGTGTGAGACAGGAAAATTAGAAGCATGGACTATTTTCTAAATGGGAAAAGGCTTCAAAAACCTGAAGCACAAACTGAATTGAGCATCCTCGTTCAGCATTCTCTTACTGTTAATGTGCAAGTTCCCTTGAAAGTTGGGAAAGCAAATGTATTGCCAGCATTCATTTCAAGAGGGGCAGAATACAAGAGTAGGGAAATAGTGCTGAGGCCGTGTAAGGGTCTGATCAGACAACATTTTGAATATTGTGTGCAGATTTGCTCCCTGTATCTGAGGAATAATGTGCTGGCATTGGAGGGGTTCTAGAGGAGGTTTACAAGAATGATCTTGGCAATGAAGGCCTGGTCATATGTGGAGCATGGGTCTGTACTGAATAGAATTCAGAAGGATAAGGCAGATCTGAATGAAACTTACAGGATACTGAGTATCCCGAATAGAATGATAGTGGAGAAGATGTTTCCACTTGCAGGAGACTTGGAATGAATGGCATGGCCTCAGAGTGAAGGGACAGCCCTTTAGAACTGAGATTATCAGGACATTCTTCAGCTGGAGGCTGGTAAATCTGTGGAACTCATTGTTACCGAAGGCTATGGGGGCCATGTCATAGAGTGTATTTAAGACAGAAATCGATAGGCTTTTGATGGAAAGGGGGTCCAGGATTATAGGAGAAGGCAGGAAAATGGGTTTGAGAAACATATCAGCCATGATCGATGGTGGAACAGACTTGATGGGCCAAATAGCCTGATCCCGCCCCTATTTCTTATGGTTTTATGGGCAAGAAGGCCAGAGGAGATGAATATTATTGAAGTGGAGAAAGGCTACAAAAAGCTACAGAATAAGGATTTGGAAGCCATCATTCGCAAATCACAAAAAAATCATAGTATCCGCATTCAACAGGATAAAGGGGAAGAAAAATAAAATGCTGGCCTTACATTCAAGTAGGTTTTGTTGAAACTGTACAAGGCACTGGTCAGACCACAGCCGAAATCCTGATCCAAGGGAACAAATATTAGTTTGGAGGTATTTACCAGGTTAATACCAAGTTTGGACGGACTAATCTAATGAGGAGGAGTTAAGTGGCAACCTAATTTTAACAGACAAAATTCTTGCAGGATTTGACAGGGTTGATGCAGAATAATTGTTAAAGGTTATGGAGAGAATCCAGGACCAAAGGGCTTACTGTCAGAGTAAGGGGTCACATAGTTAAGACAGAGATGAGGAGGAATTTCTTTCCCAGAAGGATGTGAATCTACGGAATGCTTTCGTGCAGAGGACTGTCAATACTGTATCATTCAGTACATTCAAGATTGAGAAAGATACAGTAAGACAATCAAAGATATGGGGATAAACGAATAAAGTGGACTTGAGGATTATCAGGTCAACCATGATCTCGTTGAATGTTGGAGCAGATTCTATTTGCTGAATAGCCTACCCCTGCACCAAAAGAATTATGTTACAGAGGGATAGGATATTGATAAGAAATAGTAAAAGGTCAAGGACAGATAGAAAGAGGACATCAGTGTCACAGTACCTTGTGCTGAGAATTCATTGCATGAAAATGAACAGATGAGCACAGTACTAAGTGAGAGCTGCCCAATCCAGCTGTACAAAATAGGAGAGCACAGATTTGGCAAGTGACAGGTTAGTGAAGGAGCCTGAAGAGAAAAAAAAAGGATGGAAGTGGTTTATTAAAACCAAGGATTTTTGCTTTTTTTGGAAGAGGAGGCGTTAGTGATGACAGCAGATTTGAAAGCATTTTCTTTGGCGAGGAAAACATTTACAATATCAGGCAGCACACGAGCTGGGAAGGGAATGGAAGTGGAAAAAGAACTGGGCAGCACTAAGTAAATATCAACCTATTGAGCTCAGAGGGCATGAGAGATGTTGGGCAAGAAACTGAAGAAAATATCAAATCTAGAGATGAAAAATCATGAATGGCAGTGCTGAGGCAAATAGTCCGAGAAAATAGTGGGAACAGCTGATGTTACACAGTCTGAAGTAGGCACTCTGTGATAGGTCAGAAACCACTTTGGAGGATGAATAAGAACCCTGATCAATCATTGTGGCCTAAATGGCCATTTAAATAAATCAATGTAATTTAATAGCCTGACTGCATTGAAAATACTGTCACTGGTCTTCGGTTAGTGAATGGGAGTCAGCCTTGCACAGCTAGAAGTTAGGGTGAGTGACTCACTGAAATAAACCTCAGCAAACAGTGAAGAGTGCAGTGATAGATGATCTGGCTATCCAAAGAGCAGTCAGACTGGGCCTTAAAACATAATTCCATTTCTCCCACACAAATTCTGATAAACCCACTGACTTTTCCAGCACTTTCTTTTTTGTATCAGATTTCCATCATCAGCAGTGTTTTGTTTATGAGCGCCAGAGTAGAGAGTAAGGACGGGAACAGTACAGACCAAAAGACTCCCTGTCTCTTGTCATCTGAGAAGACAGCAGCCATGAGAAAGGAAATTGGGGAAACAGACACTGCATCACGTTTATTCTCCCTGTCAATACCTGACAGTATTCCTTTCCAACATATTACCCGTGTTGCGTGTATATTTGATGTCATTTTCCACTGTTATTTTTTCTATATTAGGAATAAAGTTCGTACTTCATCCACTCAAGACAACCTTGATAATTCATTTTCATTTAGTAAAAATACATGGCTATTACAACTCTGATTGCCATTTGCTGGTGAAATTTCAGAAACGTTGCGACCAACGAAGAGACGGTTTAAAAGAGGGGAACTGATTCTTATTAATAAAGTGTGAAGCTGGATGAACACAGCAGGCCAAGCAGCATCTCAGGAGCTCCTTAGATGCTGCTGGGCCTGCTGTGTTCATCCAGCTTCACACTTTATTATCTTGGATTCTCCAGCATCTGCAGTTCCCATTATAACTGATTCTTATTCTTCACTTGGCTGCAACACACTGATATTTTAAAATATATTTGGGAGAAAAAAAGTCCATCTAATTAGCATGAGTGCTGATATTCAGTCTGTAACAATGTGAACATACAACATAAACCATACTGGTGCTCTCCCTAACAATTTATCACTTTCACTGAAACATTTAAACACTGATACTACCTTTCATTGTTCTTCTTTCTGCCTGAAATGTAAGGGATAATAACTGCCAAGGATTGCTGGAACATGTTAACAGACATATTACTCATTCAGAACACTGGACTACGGAATTCCATCATACTTTGATTTCTGAGTTCATATTCGTCAGTAGAATATTTTGCACATTCTATCAACAATTACATTGGATTGAACAATCACTCTGTTTGGACTTGGGCCCAGTTAATGGCTCAAAATAAGACAGCATTATGCATAACTATAACAAAATAAATAATAAATTCATACTTAAGTGAAGAATATTTAAATACTTCCTTTTTAAATGCAGTTGAGCTGATTTCTTGAAAGCTTACACAGGTTGTATCAGTCAACAAGATTTAGAGCCCATTTGGTATAAACTGTAGCAAGTAGCCGATTAATCAATGAAATATTGCTGGTGAGATTAGATAGTCACCTCCATATATTGAAACTCGTTTCACATAATGAGCCTTTCATCAGCAAAGCATGATCATGCTCAAACTAAGTGCTGAAGCAGATCATTTATCAATGTGATGATTGCATCAAAAATCACTTTTCCATGCATTTCATTCCATCAACAAATATGCAATCATAGCACTTTGGTTTGGTTCTGTTCCACCAAGTAATTTTTTAGATGGTTACATTTCTGTTCCACTATAGCCAAATGCAACATATGTGTATAGAAGTTGGAGCCACAAATAACACTAAGGAAGATAACTGTGGTTGTTGGAGGTCAATCATCTCAGCCACAGGGCATCACTGTTCTTCAGGATAGTGACCTTGGCCCAAATATTATCAGCTGCTTCATCAATGGATGACCTTCTCTCAATCACAAGGCCAAAAATGGGGATGTTTGCTCATGATTACACAAAGTTTTGCACCAAACAAAACATCTCAAATATCAAAGTAGTCAATACACTAAGATCTGGTGATTTTCAGACTCGGGCTGATATGAGTGGCAAGTAACATTGATGCCACACCTTTTTCTGACAATGACAGTTTCGAACAAGAGAGAATCTAACCATCACCACATGATTGTGAATTCCATTACTGTAACTTTCAAAATCCTTGGTGTTACTGCTGACTAGAAACTGAACTAGACATCCGTATCAATATTGTGCCTATAACTGCAGATCAGAGGCTGGGAATTCTGCTGTGAGTAACCCATCTCCTGACTTCTCAAACACTCAACCATATAAAAAGGGACAAGCCAGGAGTGCGATGGAATCCTCTCCAGTTGCCTGGATGAGTACATCTTCGACAACGCTTAAAAAGCCCAAGACCATCCAGGATAAAGCACCAATTTGACTGCTGCTCAGTCTCAAACATTTATCGTTCATCCATCTCCATCATTGATGCACTGTGGCAATGTGTACCCTCTGCATCATGCACTGTGACAACTCACCAAGGCTCCGTAGGTAGCACCTTCAACAGCATGATGTCTGTCACACTGAGGGTAAGGCCAGCAGATACATGGGAATGGTATCGCCTCTATTTCCCCTCTAAGCCACACACTATCCTGACTTGGAATTTTACTATAGTTCCTTCATTGTCAAAATCCTGGAACTCTTTCCCTTATAGCATTGTGGATATATTGACATCAAACTGACTGCAATGGTTCAAGATGACATGTCACTACCATTTCTCAAGTGCCCTTAGGGTTGGGCAATTTTGTTGGCTGAGCCAGCAATGTCCTCATTCTGTGCCTGAAGTAAAATGCGCTGCTGCCAGGGAGCCATGAATTTTAAATTGCTTAAAATAAAGCAGTTAGAGAATAGATAAGACACACTATTATGAATATTTAAAATTGCTCAGAAAAAGAAATACTACTAGTGAGCAAGCAAACAAATAGCGTAATTCCTTTAATTAAAACTGGAGATGGGGCAAGGTCAGGAAATTACAGACCAACCAGTTTCACTTTGGTGGCAGAAAAGGTAATGGGATATTTACTTGAAGATAAAATTTAAAACAGAAAATAGAATCCAAAGTGGATGGTGTGAATGCAAAAAAATGTGGTTGACAACATTATTGAATGCTTGTAACAATAACAAAAAGGCAGCTAACAATAGGCACAATATAAACATTCATAATAAAAACATTGAGGAAGTACTTTCAAGTAGGTGCAAAAGCATGGCCAGAAACTGAGAGTCAAATCACAGAAATGATTGCAAACTGGCTATGAAACAAAATAAATAGTAGGAATGAGAGGCGATTTTTAAGATGATCAAATGGTATTCTACAAGATTGGTGCTCAGACTTCTCTTCAGTGTTTATAAGAACTATTGCAACAAAGAAATCACAACTACCATTTCAAAACTTGTGGATGCCACTAAATTTCGATGAACTTGCAGAGTCTTGTTAATACAGAAAAGGTCTGTGACAATAAGATGCAGAAAGATATTGATGAACATGCAAAATAAGTATGAAATTGTCGTAAGTACTGCAAAAAAATGATTGTCAGATGATACAGATTTGTACGAATCATGAACATAATTCCTTCTTGGAAAATGACAGGTCGAAAAAATGCTGTGGGGGTATAGATATACAACTTTTTAAAATTAGCAATGCCAATTTGTGAAGCCAAAGTAAACTCAAAGAGTCAGATTGTGATTTTGGAGGGAAAAACTGAAAAGACAAGTTAGTTGAAAATTGAATGGAACTTTGTTTGGAACATACTTGGGATATTAAGAATGTATATCCATTTCCTTACTGCATAAAATGATAGAGATTCACTATAGACGATGCAAAATTAACTATTGCAATGATACCAAAGTGTGAGATTATAATTATTTGGAAAGATTGAACAGGCTGAAGCACTTCCATCTAGAACAATGAAAACTGAAGCACGACTTGATAGAGGTCTTTAAGTTTATGAAAGGGTCAACGTAAAGAACATGTTTCTACTTACAAACAAGACCAGAGCCATCAAACAGGGAATTTCAGAGAATCCCTTCACACAGAATGGTGTCATCATTGAAACCATATTCAATGTAGAGTAACTGAGTCATCGCATATAAATACATTTCAGGAAAGGTGGATGAGTACACGAGAAGTAAGGAATCTGATGGAGTTATGTGGAGAGTGGGCAGAAGCTCAAGTGAGTCCAAGGAGTGGGAGAATTGAAGAATAGGCCACAGCAAAAATGTCAGAGAAATGTGCAAGTCAACTCTGTCTCAGGCTGTTTCACACAACCATTTCTTCCACACTTTTTGTGGGTTTCTCTGCCAATTCATGACACAGCTTTTTAACATGACCTCAATTACAGTGTTTAAAGGCACAGGCCAAAAATGTTAAACTAGTTGGCATTAAGAATAAGACGCAATGTCTTGCCATGGGTTGTCAGTCAAAGACTACATCTTGTTCTGCGAGGCCTTTGGATGCACTTCTGGAGGTTATGATAAAGAGGTGGCAGATACTAAAGTTTAGGAGAGGGACGAAGAAACCCAGTGGAGAAACCAAGAAGGTTTAACTGGAGGCATCAGAAGATATCAACAGCAGGAATATCACATTGAACATCTGGACAGATGCAGGCAGTGCTGCAATTGAACTAAAAAAAAGGCAGGGAAAGTTAGACCAGTGAGACATTTTCCAAACATGCTATGTTGTGTTTGCAGTATCCAATCCACTCACCTTTTTCTCAACCCTAATGCAGCACACCACTCTATTAGCTCACTGAGCTGGCTACTTCACCAGCCTCCTTGAACTAGAGGGCTGGTCCTTCTATTTGCTTTTGACTAAATATTAGGCTTATCAAGTTTATTGCAGGATTTCTCTCCATGAGGCTGAGTGAATATTCTATCAACCTCTCACCATATCTAACCAAAGTCCTCTCATTATCCAAGTATCCCACTCCCATGGCATCGCTCTCAACGCCTTCAAGCTGCATTTGCACTTCTGGTACTGATGCCATCTTTCAGGGGTGTTGTGTACCCAGAAGCACTTTCAGTTGGAATGGCTGCGAGATTCCAGAGATATGTCTCCACTATGGTAGAAAAAGGAAAATTACTGCCCCACTTTGCTGGCAGGGATCCCGAAGTCCCACTGGATTGTGTGGTATAGACGTGGGTCATCCCTTTTCCCCACATCTAACAGAGAAGGCCAAGAAGATGCCAACCTGGTCAGTGTAGTCTCTGCCATATGCTGACATGCACAACAATTTAGGAAGAATCTTCCATTCTGCCAGTGTAAATGCAATTACCTTTTCTCTGATACCTCACATATACTGTGTCTCTGTTGCTATACACTGACCCACAACCACCCCCAAAAAAGGCTCAAGTTCTACTGCAGAGATAGTTGGAACTGTAGATGCTGGAGAATCTGAGGTAACAGGGTGTAGAGTTGAATGAACACAGCAGGCCAAGCAGCATCGGAGGAGCAGGAAGGCTGATGTTTTGGGCCTCGATCTTCAGAAAATGGCTTCAGAAAATTTTCTGAAGGAAGATCGAGGCCCAAAACATCAGCTTTCCTGCTCCTCTGATGCTGCTTGGCCTGCTGTGTTCATCCAGCTTTACACCCTGTTATCTTAAGTTCTACTGCACTCGCTTTCGCTGCTACAAATTCCCTCAATCCTTGTCATCCTTCACAGCACCCAACACCACTTATCCTGCATGCCTTCTGCACTGCCAACTCACTCACTTGGGATACCTGCTGACTCATCTGTACCAACCACTTTTCCTCTCCCTTAATGCCTCTCTTTCAGTTCAAGAGAAAATAACAGTCTACAACATAACAAAGAAAGTCAAGGTATTGGATGGGATGACATTTAGCTCCTCAGCCCCTGTGTATAGAGGACCATGATGTTGACAACCCCAAACACTTCACGGACTATGTCTAAGCCATCAGACAGATGTTAGATTTGTCTTTCACTTTCTGTGCCAGGATCCTTTAACCAAAGGCCTTTTGCCTTGACTTCACTGAGGACTGCTGACAACCATGTCAAGCTTTCTCACTTTGCTTCTGCACTAACTGCAAGGAAATACAGAAGTTCTGAGAGACTGGTATATCTGGCAAAAAGGCAAGGAAAGGCAAGGATGATGTAAGCATGCCAGGGGGGCGAAGGCTAAGTGGGCAAGCGAACAACCTGGAGGTGTAAATTTGTCCTGTCTCTGAGCTGGATACTGACCCTGAACGGAAAGTGTTCTTGCAGTATCACAGATACTTATCGCTGCATCTCAAGGTGCATCGTTGAAGTGCAGAAGTGGAGCGAACAGATCTAAAAGATTTGTACAACAGATGTAAATGAGAGATTTGAACTCAGGTCCCCAGAACATTGACTAGGTCTCTGGATTAACAGACTTACGATAATATCATTGGACCATTGCCTCTCCAGTTCATCTAATCACCTTTTTTGACATTCAGTGCAGGGCATCAGAGCCCAGTGATCAGATAGATGGAGCTCCAAAGTGCAGATGAGAAATCTCCAAATTCTAAAGGGTAGATGACACCTGCAAGCTGCACAAAGAATGACCGCTTCCTGACAAGTAGGTCAGAAAACAATTGAGGGAAGTGAGCCCTTAATGGTGTAAATTACCTGGGCGTGTTTCAGCGCTCTCAATTGCTGCTGCACACTTGCCTAGTTGTCGCTGGTAAATTTCAGGAAGTCCAGGAAGCCCATAGATTCCAAACTGAACAATGCATGTCCAAGTGTCAGTAATTGAGAGATTGACATAAAATATGTGACAACTCACCCTCCCTCGGTTTTGCACACCATCTACCTCACTGCAGCAAAACATGGAATGTAGAAACAGAAGTGGGTGTGCAGAAAGGTTTCCTAACATCTGCCCTGTAAGGTCTCACTTTTGCATGCTTCTTAGTTGTGGACATTCCTAAGCAATAAAAGTAGTTCAACTGATGAAGGGTCTAGGCCCGAAACGTCAGCTTTTGTGCTCCTGAGATTCTGCTGGGCCTGCTGTGTTCATCCAGCTTCACCCTTTATTATCTTGAGTTCTCCAGCATCTGCAGTTCCCACTATCACAACTACTTCTACTTGCTCTGTTTCATTTCATATCCTGAAAACATCAGCGAGGGCGATGGTGGAAGAAACAGCCCTCAGTAAACCTGAAGAATTAATTAAAAGTGGCATCAGAACGGTGTAATATAATTAGAAGAATAGATCATCTTTCAGACCATGCAATTTGGCACATTCAAGAAATCCACAGATAAACCCAAAAGTACAAGCTTGAAATTGAAGAAAGCAGAAATTGAACGAGAAAAGGCAAGTGACTAAATGTAATGTGAACTATTCAAATAGAATAATTGTTTTGTAACTGTGCTGAGGAGAAGATAAATAATAATAATGAAAAGAGTCAGGTAAAAGACAACATAAGGAAATCACCCCCAGGCTTTCAACAAAATTAGCTGATGGCGGGGAGACAGCGCTTAAAAGAATGAGAAACAAATAGAAAATACAACAAAATTCAAGAAATTTCAAGAAATTTCAAGATTTGAATGTGAAGAGGCAGAAGACATAGATTTGGAATAATTCAACAAATTTTCACACACAGATTCTGCTGCACTTTTCAACAGTGAGAGACTGTTGTACAACAGTTTGAGACTGGGAAAAATGGTAGTGTGGAAACAAAAGAGAAACGATTCAAAATCTAATTCGATCCTTCAAATAAAAATGTTCAATTTATATTAATGTGTGCAAATAGAGTTGTACGGCAATCATTTGTCAGGGGCACTCGAAAATGTCTTGAGACTGCATTTCCATTTCCTGCTTGGCCAGCAGGTTCCAAACAGTTGGTAGTCATTGGCTCAAATGACCATAACATGCTTTTAAACGACATTTTCTTAAACCATCAATGGATACATGTGCAACTCCTTCAGAATAGGTTAAAGAGAGGAATGATTCAGTGAGCATTAACTGACACTTTTGCTGAAAAATCCATTCCAAGAAGTGGACATCACATTGTGACAACACATTTTCAATAGCATGACATGCTTTTGGTGGAAGTAATACAAAACGTAGTCTGCTTTAAAACACATGAAGTTGATTTAGCTCCCTTAATCAAAGCAAAAAGGAAGGCAAGAGTGCTGCAGAGAGATAATGGGAACTGCAGATGCTGGAGAATCCAAGATAACAAAGTGTGGAGCTGGATGAACACAGCAGGCCAAGCAGCATCTCAGGAGCACAAAAGCTGATGTTTCGGGCCTAGACCCTCTCTGATGAAGGGTCTAGGCCCAAAACGTCAGCTTTTGTGCTCCTGAGATGCTGCTTGGCCTGCTGTATTCATCCAGCTGCACACTTTGTTAGCAAGAGTGCTGTACTTGGACACCGTTAGCAATGCAAATAACTACAGATAAGGAAATAATTTCAAAAACATTCAATGGAGATATAGTCTTGATCTCTGACAATGTATTCAAATATGTGTTGAAGGGGCATGCAGAGTGATGCATGTGGAATGTTGGCCAGAAATAAAGAGACAATAGGGCCTTCACTACACAGCAGTGGAGTAGAAGTGTTCACTTCCAAGCAAGTAATGAGAATAACACAGCAGACAATGAGAACAGCACTATCTGGATTTGTATAACAGACAAAGTGCTTTTTTTTATCATAAAGCAAAAGATGTGCCCCCCTCAGTATGAAAGATGTTGTTGCGGCCAAAAACAAAGTGCCATTTGGTAAATTCTTTGGTGTTGACCGATTGTGAGAACTTGGGACGCTGCGGTCAGTATCATGAATACTTCTTGCTCATCATCAACATGTTCGGATAATGATGCCCTCTGAGAAATAAGTGACAAAGTCATAAATAAACATGGATACGAAAAACAAAAGGTGATGCGTCAGATTGCAATAATTATGCTGGCATATCACCATTACATATAGCTGAAAAGATTTTTGGCCCAATAGTGCTCAGTCACTTACAACAGAAAACTGGTACAATGCGGAACTGGCTGTTGAACAGTGGACTTTATTGTTAGACACCTTCAAGAAGACTGCAGAGGGCAGCAGAAGTCTCTAAGATCTGAATTTTCCCAAAATTTGGTGAAGCTGAACTTTAATAATGGTCTGAATATTGCAAAGTTCTGGCTCAATGGGCACTTCCGCAACTACTAAGTGCAAGATAGAGTGAGTGGTACTCAGGGGGCATGCTGCATACCTAACAAGGTGAACAACATAATATTGTGGGACAAAAAGCATTCAAGCTCTCTGAAGGAAACTCTCAATTTCATGACGCTCACCTCTTTAAGTATGCACCATGCTTGCACAGTGCCAAGCCATGTGACAGAAATAAGGATAGTTGGCTGCCAACTCCTGTGATCAGAGAGTGTTGACTCAGTGGAATCAAATCAAAGACTGCTCATGTGGTGATGCCACGACCACCATGTCCTGGCAACCAAGAAAGATTCATTAACAATATACTATGCTACATCACTGAAAACGTATTCTTAACACAGTCAACCTTCCATCCCTATGGCACACAGAATCCCTACAGTGCAGGTGGAGACCTTTCAACCCATCGAGTTTGCACACCATTCCTGTAACCCTGTATTTACCATTGCTAATGCACCTAGCCTACATATCCCTGGACACTATGGGTAATTTAGCATGGCCAGTCCACTTAATCTTGGACTGTGAGAGGAAACCAGGGCACCTGAAAACCCATGCAGACATGGGGAGAAATTGCAAACTCTGCACAGTCAACCACCCAAGGTTGGAATCGAACCTGGGTTGCTGTGCCACTGTGCTGCCTTTCGGGGCTTTCATGTTGGATTAAGTAGTGTTGTTTGGAGTGTGCAAATGGTATGATTTTAATTTTTCATATTAAAATGTTTCTGCCTAAAGTAATGAGTTGGTTATATATCACTGAGGTCTAATTTTTCTACTTATTTCGTCATTTGGATGCAGAAATTTCTGTATCTCTGACCTAAACTACTCAGAGTATTACTCATTCAGCTATCTCCGACAAGTGGATATTTATACTACTGAAACCAGAGGATTATTTTCCATAACAATTTGTGTTGCACTATTTTTATGAGACTGTCTTTGTCCATCATAAGCACTGAAGAAGCAGTATTTACAATTTTCTTTCAATCACAACAATCATTTTGAGAGAATTGGGACTACTCTTCCAAAGTTCATGGTGTGTTTGAGATTTTGCTTGGTGTTCATCGTTATCTCCAATATTCTCTAAGGTCTACATTTAAAATTACATGAAATGCTTTAACTATTGTCTAATTATCTTGATGCATGTTGTCTTGGTCAGTAAGTAAACTCAGCTAGTCGTGCCCTGTTGTCCAGATCAGTTAGTTCATTGACTTCAGTTGATACCATCACCTAGATCTGAAAGTGAAGCACTTACTGAAAATCCATCCTAATTTAGCTCATATTAGTTTGAATTTGTTACCTTGCCCTGCTCTAGTATTTTAAATTTTCTAAAATTCTAAATTGGCCTTCCCTTAACTATCTTGAATACCTCTACATGATCACTTCTTGAGGTTTCCCTTCAAGATTATAAAACTGACATCTCCATCTTAACTCAACTCGGATAGGAAAGTTTAGCTCCTTGGCTGCTCGGTGCAACAAGTGCCTTTAGTAATCATTATACTTGTTGAACCAGAATGGGCCACAACACTGTACAGTTTGATTCAAGTGCAAGCTCATGTAACTTCCACAGCTCTTGCATCCTTTCAAAAGTGCAATGTCTACAATTGGACATAGCATCCCGGTCAAGTCAAATCAATGTTTATTTGAGATCATCATACTATCTTTGCTTTAGTATGCTGTATCTAAATTTCTAAAGCTCAAAATCCCATATGCCTTATTATTTGTTTTCTCAATGTGCCATCTTTGATGACTTGTGCCCTCTTACTTTGAATCCTCCTCTGGAATTCCATCCTTCAGTTTGGATTGACTTGCTTATCCTGCATATTTACTTCTTCTGAGGTGAATTTTGATTCCTTTTGTCCATTAGTTGATCACTGGGTCATTATGTTTATGAAAGCTCTCAAACCTCTTGGTTTTGACATCAGTTGTTCCAACATCACTATGTTGGTTATTTTTCATTCTTCTTTGAGATACTTCACCCAATTCCCTATAAATTCTCCTTTGACATTTTTTTGTTAGCTTAAATATTATATCAAAGTCTTTCTGAAATTTGATCAATTTTGAGCAACTTCAGATTCCCCTGTTTAATCTAATTTGTCATTTTCGCATTTAATCACTTTGCATTAGGCTTTCAAATCTAATTTTTCAAAATCAGAAGACGAATACCACAAAAATGCAGAGCATCACATTGTTCTCCACCATCACACAACAATGCCATGTTTCACCAGTCAGGTATGCTTTTCTCAGGTTTATGCCTGTGGTTTATACAATGGCTCTTTTTGTGGAATATCAAATGACAGTTGGAGGCCCCGGAACATCAAACTGTCAGGTTTATTGTTAAGGTTCGTTCAGGTGTGGCTTATTAGTAACTTTGTGCAACTGTATAAACAGACACAGGTGTAGCAGGAAGACTTCACAGATCATCAAATTCTTAGAGTTAGAAAGAAGCCAATCGGCCCATTGAGTCTAAACCAACTCCCCAAAGAGAATCTCAGCCTGACCCAGGCCCCAACCTGATCCCTGCCACCTCGCATTTACCAATGCTAATCCAGCTAGCATGCAAATCTTAAGACTGTGAGAGGAAACCATAGCACCTGCTGGAAACTCACGCAGGCATGGGAGAACATGCAAAGTCCAGACAGACAATCAGCCAAGGATGGAATTGAACCTAGGTCTCCGGTGCTGTGAAGCAGCAGTGCTAACCACTGAGCTACCATGCTGCCCTTTGTTGGAAACACAGGGAAACCAGATTGAAGTTTGGAGCAGCCTATGCACTACCATCTGTACTGTGCTGGCATTGGTGGGTATGTATCTGGCTGTCTCCATGGGCAGGTTGGCAGCACCCATGGAGTGCTAGGTCCAGCAGAATGTTCTTTCAGTGTTGGAAATGCACACAGGCCTGCACTTAATTGAAGTGGCCACTGGTGGTCAGCATCAGTGACAAGGTGACAGGAGGACAAGTGACCTTGAACTGACTCCATGTGTCCTTTCGTCATAAAGACACAGGGCGGCACCAGCAGGCACCAGCCAGAGGAACAATGACACACAGGTTTCAGAAAAATCCTTTCAGGACACTCCAGAGATTCACATGCCATCCATCTCCACTCTGCCTGTGACCCTTAACCGTGTGCAAATTCAAGTCCATGACAGTGAGCCTGCACTTGGCCAAGATACTCTCAGTCTCTTGGGCTGTCTTGTTACATAGGCCCCTGGGGTGACCCACTCAAAACACCAAGGTCAACAGATTACACTTTAGGACGGTCACGCTTTACCTCAGATGCAGACTGTGGGACCATACCTCAACAGAGCGAGAGGGAGAGGAAAAGGAAAATCTTCAAAATGAAGCACAGAAATTTGAAGTACTAAATCGTTAGATTGTTAATGGAAACTGCCATCTCAAGAAGTAGTCTGCATCTTTGAATGACAAATTAAAATACCCCCATTACAACCAACCTTTGTTGCTGGCTCAAATTTGATGTACTCCCACTTGACGACTTGCTACAGATAGCAGGAGGTGTGAATATACATGGAGCTAAATATCCCAAAAGGACTCTGCAGTGATTGTGACAAGGTCAGCCAGGTAGATATCACAAGATGAGTTCCCTGACTGAGGCTGATAATCTGGTCCTGTCAAGGAGCCCTGGCTGACATGTGAAAACACAAGAGTCAGAGATTCTGGCACTCTAAGAGTGACTCTGAAGAGACAGGGTGTAAATAAAGGTGCAATGGTGATGGGATACCAGCCTCTGTGGCGTTATTTCAGACTTCACATGTGGAAAATACATATCAAGCAGGACGAATGGAAATATTAAAGGAGAGAACCAAAGGTGTGGTCAAAAATACAGGCTTTGTTGGGTATTTTGAAGAAGAGGTGCAAGGTACAAGAGTGGAAGTATTTCTAAACAGTATCGAGATGGCATAACAATTTTTCTCATGAAATTGAAGAAGAAATAGGATTGTGAAAAAGAAGGTGCTGGAGCGAGAGAACTTGGTTACAATTTAACTGGGATGAAAATCAAGAGAGCAGTCAGGAAATCATTGTGGGGGAAGGACCAGAGCAACATTTTGAGAGTCCTGGTCAAGGATAAAAGTGTGCATTTAAATTGTTCAAGATCAAATCTGGCATCTGTCGGAATCAATGTGGGTGAATGTCAAGAACAAAAATGGATTCAAGGGCTGCAATGCAGATTATTTATAGGAAAATAAGTCAAGAAGGTGAAGCGACTGACCTTATAAAATAGCAAAAAAAAAGAGAACACAGTGTGATGGCATATCATAACATCAATCTGAAAGAATGATTTTGGTGTCCTCAAAGTCAAAAGAAAGATGAAAACTAAAGCAAATGAATTTGAACATGAAGCGAGGCAAAGGCGAACATAGTGTTGGACAAGGGTTTTCTTGATAGTGGCTTGTGATTTTTGAAAAGGAAAATGACAAGCAGTTTAAGCAGCAAGAAAAAAATGATATCAGTGAACAGTGAGCCAAGAAGACGAGGTTGTAATATTTAATTACATTTATTGTCATTAAATGCATACAGCTGATCTGTTTAAAATAATAAATTCTGGTTTTACCGAGCAGCTTTGTAACAGGATAATTCAGTGCACAGAACCAGCATTTCATCAACAAAATGCCCCAGGGAAAGGTTTCAAGTGTTGGTCCACACCAGCTCCAGAATAACAGCACAAGTGGAGATGAGAAAGCCCATTTACTCATAATAAGAGCTTCATTATATAAGACAATCTAAACAAGCTTTTAAACAATTGTAATACTCTATTCCCATTGCCTTGCTTAATTGCAACCTAAGGGGTGAAATATGACTGTAGTATTACATGAAAACCACAATTCAAATACAACTCACAGATTTGCAGCTACAATGGCTAACACATGTTAAATTATCAATCTATTCTGGAAATCAGCCAAATTCCTGTCAGGTTTAAAAAAAAAGCATTTTTTTTTAGAAAAATAGCTTGTCAATACAACTTAGAGATGATAACTCTCATGAAAACATTCTGCAAGCTCTCAAGAGCTCATTGCAATATCAACACAATGGGTTGAGAATCTATTCAAGAACATTGTGCTGTGAACTGCATTGAGAAAATAAAGTTTAAAAAATGTTAACTTTAATACAAGTAAGGGTTATATAATAAACAGTTATATATATAATACATTTACTACCACTAATATCTGAACATAATCAGTGGAACACTCGTTCTATTCACAACTTTTCCTTTAAAACATTTTTTTTACACTTATCACGTGTGGTATTTCGATAGAATTGCACTTCTTTTGCAAACAGTCTACAATTATTTCCAGCTTCCCAAGTGTTTATGCTTTCCTATCTCACTGCATAGTAATTTTGTAAATACAGTAAGGCACTTCTCAGATTTTGGACAGTTACCTGAATTTACCACCAGTAGTAAGGATCACACGAATTCAAATTCCAATTCCAAACCCCACCTCTCTCCCCCAACCACCACCCAGTGATACTAGGATGGATCTTCTGAATCCCTTAGATGACTGAGGAACGTTATCATTCACTAGAGATTCTGTTTCTTGCATCCATCTCACAAATAACCCTACAGTCTCTTTTCTCTAGTGATCAAACCAATTCCTGCTCTTTTCCACACTCACTTTACCCTTCCACTCCAAAGGCTTGGAGCTAGCAGGTCTCTTTACTTGTTGTACAACCCTTGTTCCTTTGCCCTTGGCCTTTTTCTCCCTAGTGTGACAACTTCTCACCTTGCTCCGTCAATCTCTTGACTAAATCAGGGTTTTTGTCAGGCTTGAATTGAAGAATACAAACTAACCACAAACACAGCTTTTGTTTTGGCTCCATGGCTATGCCCATGCTAAATACAATAAGTAGATGTGAGGCAAAATTCAGAAGAGTCACATGACGTCCTTAATTTTAAATGAAGTTTAGAGACACAGACCAAATCATGATAATATTCTAAATCGCAAAATTATATCACTATGTCGGTAATACCATTTATTTTCCTTGATATAATTTCAATTCAGGATTCCTACTGGCGTGATGACCTACCAGCCTGACGCAGCAGCCTCTTCCAGTAGGAGCCTCCTGGCGTGGTGTGGTGATGTCCCAGCCTCCCGTGGTATTGTAGCGACCTTCCAGCCTCCTTCAGTGATCTCCCAGCATGCCTTGTCAATGGCGTGGTGTGGAGCCAGCACTCGGTGTGGGCCGGAAGCTAAGTGCCAGAGTGGTCTGCTGGACTGAATTCTTTTCTGTAACGCTGGGCATGTTATTTCTGTGTTATCCAAAATCTTGTAATAAAAGAAGCTGTGCTGAGATACTTTTGTCTCTAAATCAATGCTGTAATTGGCAAGGTATGAAGTTTTCACTCGATTCATTGAGTTTTTGTGACAATAAAGGCTGTTCTACTAATTCTATTCTACTCTCCTTGGAACGCTGGCAAAGATAACACAAAGTCCTTTTTATCTTGGCATTCTGTTGCAACATTTGTTTCGAAGTGACAATTTATGTACACAAATTACCTGAATTTGCGAGATAACAAAGTGTGGAGCTGGATGAACACAGCAGGCCAAGCAGCATCTTAGGAGGACAAAAGCTGACATTTTGGGCCTAGACCCTTCCGAAACGCCAGCTTTTGTGCTCCTAAGATGTTGCTTGGCCTGCTATGTTCCTCCAGCTCCACACTTTGTTATCTTGGATTCTCCAGCATTTGCAGTTCCCATTATCTCTTACCTGAACCTGCAATACCTGAACAAATCGTAACCATACACTGTAAGATGGGATCAAAAGGCTGCTTATTATTACTAAAGTAGCATTTCTGAAATCAGCATATACCCACCTGCAGATGTTAATTGATGGCCCACTGTGTTGAATACTGCAATGACGTGCATCGTAGGAAGATGGACATCTCCAACTCTGCATTTGGAATGCTGCTGCAGTTTGCTGTTATCGTTGAGTTACATTCAACAAATGCAGCAAAACATTCAACAACAGAGTTTCTGAAGGTTACTTTTTGTTTTGGAAATAGAAATAAACTCTCAAAGGATGGAATTCCTGCTGAACTATAAGCATGGATAGGCCCATCTATTGACATATCTCCTAAGATTCTACCTTCGCCTTTGGCGGCAGGATCTATTCTACAGGACACTCAAAAATAACTGCATTATCCAACAACTAAGGCCGCAATGGAGATTATAACAGCTTCTGGGCACCTCCCTCTTCATCATCACTGGGAAGGGCTGGGTAGTTCATGGGACTTCGAAAATACTGTGCGTGTGTGTGTGTGTGTGTGTGTGTGTGTGTGTGTATCAAGAAGCTGAGAGCAATTTCTGTGCTGGCAGGTGAACTTAACCTTTCCCATAGGACAGCAACAAGACAATTGCAGGTTATAGAGATAATGGGAACTGCAGATGCTGGAGATTCCAAGATTATAAAATGTGAGGCTGGATGAACACAGCAGGCCAAGCAGCATCTCAGGAGCACAAAAGCTGACGTTTCGGGCCTAATGAAGGGTCTAGGCCCGAAACGTCAGCTTTTGTGCTCCTGAGATGCTGCTTGGCCTGCTGTGTTCATCCAGCCTCACATTTTATTATCATTAAATTGCAGGTTATAGCTTGTTTTTGTACATCATGTGTTTCACACTGTCAACAGGATTCTTCAAGAATTTAGGGGGATAAAAAAAGCATGTTGTTGCCTTGGTCTCAAGTACTGCTTTCATGATAACATGCTTTATGTTACTTGATTTGACAGCAGCACCTCTGATACTGGCAAAGTGAAGAGTGAAGTGAAACTGGGCTGCTTTCTAGCCCTGACTGGGTGTGGTCTTTTATTCTCCATGACTCTGAAATCTGCCATTCTTATACATGTGTAATGAAGTAGCCTGCACAATATATCAGATGGCAAAAGCTAAACATTCTGTACAAACTGTTAAAGAAGAAAAACAAAATTCTTCACTCAAGAACTCGTTGATGATGACGAAGCTGTGCTAAACACAGAAACTCAACTTGAAAGGCTCATTGATGGTCTCTTCTCTGCATGTATGTTGTTTTCCTTTATTATGGGCACTGAAAAATACAGATTTTTGGACAGAATGTTCAACCACTGCCTTTGATCCACTAAACAACAGACCACAACGGACCTCAGACCAGGCACAGAGAAAGCAGCTACCATCTTTGGGCAACTCAAAAAAATGCATGGAAATACAACAAGCTGTCTGCAAGGACCAAGGTACTGGTTTATGAGGCTTGCATTTCCAGCACCTTGTAAGGTTGTGAAACAGGAATAACCTCTAAGTATTCAAAAAAGAAGCTCAAACATTTTCATGTTTCATACATGAAGCATATTTTCAGCCTCTCAAAGAAGGACAAATTCATGAATGTGACAGTTCTTTACATGGCAAATCTCCAAATATGACAACACTTATCAAGCAGAGATGACTTCACTGGTTCAGACACATAGCATAGGATTAAATATGAAAATATCCACAAGGATATTTCGTATGGCAACGTATTCAGAGCCATAAGACCAAGAGTGCATCAGCTCTACTTCATGGATGCTTACAGGCATTGTCTGAAGGCAGTAAACATCAATTTTTACAAGTGGGAAACCTTGGCCAACAGCAGACAGAAATTGCAACATTACCTATGAACAGATAAATGCTAGTAGGCTGATAAACAGCTACATTGGCTTTGACTACAGGCAACAACTTCAAAATCTGCAAACAAACTCATGACTATATGTTAGTTTGGTTGACTGATTTATGATGCACAGCAAAGCATGGGTTCAACTCCTATACCAGCTGAGGTTACCTGTATGTGACTGCAGACCTGTAGTAACGCGAGTGGCTCTTAACTGCCCTCCAGTAATTAGGGATGGGCAATAAATGCTGCCTAGCTAGCAATGCCCTCAGCCCATGAATGAATAAAAAAAGGACGTGGCTCAAGTTTAGAATTCATTGTTTGAAACTGCATTAAAATCAAAACATTCAGAAGGGAAACAGATAAGCAACTTAAGAGAAAACAAGAGTTGAGAATTTTGGTGTTAGGTTAGCAGTGTGGGATAGCTGAGCTATTCTTCAAGAATTAGTGAGGATATAAATGGGTCAATTACCTCAGTAGATAATGAAGAGCCTCAGATGATCTCAGTACTTTCCCTCTAGCTACTCTCCCATGAATAATTGACTCTTATTCCTCTCAAATCCAAGAGGAGAATGGATGACAGTTTGTACAAAACATGACCAAGTCCTTGTCCTTACAGTTCATTTTCATGTGATGGAAGAACTTACAGGTCAAAGCTATTTCTTCATAATAGGATTCTTAAAGGATTCTCCACAAGCTCTGCAAAGTTGTACACATTTAGGAAACAGGATAGATTAACCAGGTGGTCGCAACTATGCTGCTCCTTAACGTGTTCGTGGTTGATCTGAGCATTACTGCCTTATCTACATTTCATCCAGACCCAGTTGATAGGTTTATCAAGGAAAAATCTGCTGAACCTGGATTTGAAAAATGCGATCGTCTCAGCCTGCACAGTTTTTGGGAGACAGAATTATAGATTATCGCGATCTTGTGTGTTGAAAAGGTGCTTCCCCTGATTTCACTTTTAAATGGCCCAGTTCTGATGTTGTGCTTTTGTCCCCTAGTTTAGATTGGACCAGAGGAGGTAGTTTTTTTTCCTGCATAGATCAATCTGGTGAATTTCTTAATCATTTTAATTACTGTCATAGATCATCCAGCAACCTTTAAGGGAACACAAGCAATCTCTTATTGTTACTTAACCCTACAATCATTGGAAATTTCTGTTGAATCTGCATTAAGCTCTGGTAAAATATTTTTACTTTACATCAGTTAACAAACCAACAGCATTGTCTCCCCTAGCATCCTAAATAAAATGAATTGGATTTTATGAACTCTAATTCATAGTCATGGAACGTGCTGTGATGGGTTTGCTCAGACTTGAGCCTACTCATTCTGCAAAATGCACATTTCTTTCTTTTTCTCTCCTGCACATATTTAATGTGGCTGCTGGATTAGACTTGCAAACCAATGGGTTTTCAGTCCTGTCTAGTATCAATTTGAGAGGATTGCCCCACCTTTTCAAAGAACTATGGCCAAAGTAAGGGCGAGAGGAAGTGAATGGCATTACAAAACAAAATGACAGAGTTTCTACACCCTTCACTGGGCTGATAGGCAATATGAAGAGAAATACACAGGGATGAATTTTTTCATATTTGATGAACTGTCATTTTTTGCCTAGTTTCATGAGTGTTTCTCTCCATGAGGCTTCAAGCGCTCTCACGCTAATGTCCCAAACTCTCCTCATTAACTATCTACCATGCCTTAGTGGCACTACTCTCAACTGAGGTTAGTTCAAATTCTTACTTGAAGTAGCTGGAAATACTTACCACTCTTGAAATATAGTGGGATCTCTGGTACTTACGCCACTTGTAAATGTTGTGTATCCAGTTAAGCACTGTGAGGCATGAGCCTCGTGAGGTTCGTGACCTTTTCTCAGACACAACAAAGAAGGGGTAATTGGTGCCCTACTTTGAGGAAAGGGATCAGGAGGTCCTGATGGATGAGGGTGGTGCAGGGGAGGGATGTCGTCTTCCCAAAGGACCAGACGAGAAAACTACGACACGAAACACTATCAACCGGGTGCAAGGCGACCGCCGGCATTGAAGGAACACCTAGCAGTAAGGAAGAAGGTCAATAACCTTCTCCGCTCTACCTAGCCCTGTGCCCCCATGACTCATCTTGCATGGCCTCATGTTCCTTGCTTGATTGCTTTCTTGTCATATTTACAGTGTTTGGTTCAGGCATACAACACAAGTGAAAATGACTTCTCTGCATCCACTCTATCAATACATAATTTGAACGAGCTTTACTAGGTCAATTCTGACTTCTCTTTTCTATGCAGAATTCTGACTCTCCAGTCTACTCAACATATTTACACCATCTTAGGTCTGTTGCTATCAGTTATAAACAATTTTTGCAATTTTGTGTCATCTAATAGTTTGCAAATTTCTCCTCTGTTCTCCGAAGGACAAAGCAAAGCTCATTTTGCACTGATACTTGGTAGTCATAATTCTGTTAATTTTGCCCCATTTATATTACATGAGAATTCTGTAGTATCCACATCAATTTTACAATTGCACGTGCATAAGTTTGCAGGTGTAACTCTTCTAAAATGGTTAGTCGCCATTATTTTATTCAATGCCCAATGAAGAAAAAAAGATTTCTAAGGAATCTAATTCTAAAAGTATTTATCTATTACAAATAGGGGATCATGTTTAATCTTTCAGTCCATGAAAAGACACATTTCTAGAAGCTGTTTCATTTTTTCTAAACCAGATATATTACCACTGGGGAGAGAAACATGACAAGTTCGGAGATAATATTAAAACTCACAAAATTTGACATTGTGTGGTGTTTGACTATCTCAGCTGGACATGTTGCAACTGTTGACATGGCAAGTTGTTAATATAAGTAAGATATGTGAGGATTTGATGTTAAAATAATGGTTGACACTGAATATGCATTTCATTACCAATTCCATCATTGCTTAACATTATGCTATGCTTGTTGGGTTCAAAGTGCTAAATACCTTTTTCACCAAGATTTTTCAATTAGCCCTTTATGAACCATGGCATTTTAAAATTTTAAATTTCCTGTACTCTACATTTCTAATCAAGAATTTCACTTAATAAGTGTCACTTTCATTGCTGCTCTTTGAAGTGAAAGCCAAATTGTAAACCGTACAACGAATTAATGTTTCGGTCCATCTGAAGGAAAGTAGTAGCATCTCTCCCCAGGGTATGAAACGCAATTTGATGATTTAATGTGACTGTTGAACTGCAGGTTGCTCTCCAGGTTCAAAGCAGATCATCTGGTCAGTGATAACGATATTGCCTCTGGAGATAAATCTCACAATGAACATGAAAGCAAATGAACAGAACTCCCAGATAAAAGAATTTTTAGTAAGGGAAGTACAGCAATCATAAAAGAAAAAATAAATAAAAGAGTGCATTATTGCTTGAAATCAAGACCCAATCTCTTTTAAAACACCATGGAACTGAAATGGGGCAAGGACAGCATTGAACAATATTGTGAAAATAATTTTAACCTTGAGACCTCTACACAATAACACTTAAAATCTATGCATTTACCATGTCTGAACAACAGAGTAAGTTCCTGTGATAATGGGAACTGCAGATGCTGGAGAATCCAAGATAATAAAGTGTGACGCTGGATGAACACAGCAGGCCAAGCAGCATCTCAGGAGCACAAAAGCTGATGTTTCAGGCCTAGACCCTCTCTGATGAAGGGTCTAGGCCCAAAACGTCAGCTTTTGTGCTCCTGAGATGCTGCTTGGCCTGCTGTGTTCATCCAGCTTCACACTTTATTATCTTAGAGTAGGTTCCTGCTTTGGATGCTAACAGAAAAATACATTTACATTACATCAGTCAGATCATACTTCAAGCTTCCACGTACATTCAGGACAATCAGCAAGAAATATTTTGCCGACAGTACAACTGGACAGCCAAATAGAACACATTTGTTTTTTTTTGTCTTTTTCTTATATGCATTCCATGATGTATTTGAGATTAGAAACCTGCCACAGTTTTATTCTAGCCGTTGAGATCTCATAATGAAGGTCGGATTCAAATTGTAATTTAAGAGAACAATTTGTCAAAGTTTCTGACACAAGAACTCCTTCCATACTGACGTTGCAATTAGGAAACAGACATTAACATTTGACATCATACCATGCACACTACTTCTGAGCCTTCTTGTCGCATTAAATCAGGTATCCCAGCCAGTCAATCCTTCTGACGCTGGCAGTTAGCCTCAGGACCACTCTCTAGTGCCTGCACCTAAATCAAAGGAGGCCTCAAATTTGGCACAACGTTTTTGCTTTCAGAGTGGCAGACCGCCAAAATTTTGCACGCCTCTCCGACACCACTGTTTCATCCTATTATAAACACCTCAAAGCCGATATATTCAATCTAAGTTTTAGTCACCTGACTCAGTTTCTTATTCTTTGGGTCAATGCAACTTTGCAGTGCTTCTGTTTGTGCCTGGAATGTTTTTCATGCACGTTACTGTCGTAGTGGAAGAGTACAAATATGAGGACTTAAGGCCTTAAACTTTCTGGTCAGATCAACAACATCCCCCTCTCTGATGAAGGGTCTAGGCCCGAAACGTCAGCTTTTGTGCTCCTGAGATGCTGCTTGGCCTGCTGTGTTCATCCAGCCTCACATTTTATTATCTTGGAATCTCCAGCATCTGCAGTTCCCATTATCTCTGATACTATTTTAACCTCACTGCGAAGCCTCTTCCAGGGATGCCTAACCTGAAGAAGTTACCCTCCTCCCTCCGGACCAACCTCAGGGAATCTCTACTCTCCATCTTCGGTCCGCCTCCCCCTCTCTCCCTATTTATTCCAGTTCCCTCCCCCCATCCCCCTCTCTGATGAAGGGTCTAGGCCCGAAACGTCAGCTTTTGTGCTCCTGAGATGCTGCTTGGCCTGCTGTGTTCATCCAGCCTCACATTTTATTATCTTGGAATCTCCAGCATCTGCAGTTCCCATTATCTCTGATACTATTTTAACCTCACTGCGAAGCCTCTTCCAGGGATGCCTAACCTGAAGAAGTTACCCTCCTCCCTCCGGACCAACCTCAGGGAATCTCTACTCTCCATCTTCGGTCCGCCTCCCCCTCTCTCCCTATTTATTCCAGTTCCCTCCCCCCATTCCCCTCTCTGATGAAGGGTCTAGGCCCGAAACGTCAGCTTTTGTGCTCCTGAGATGCTGCTTGGCCTGCTGTGTTCATCCAGCCTCACATTTTATTATCTTGGAATCTCCAGCATCTGCAGTTCCCATTATCTCTCACAACTTGAATAATACTTTCATTGAGATACAAATGAAGTGGAAAGGTCCTCCAGGTGAAACTGAGAAAGACCACTAATATCAGGAGGTATGATTTAGGAGCGAAAACAGCAAAAACATAAACGTTCTAACCTTGGTTAGAATCAGTTGGAAGTGAACATTGAGAAAATCAGATAAGAGATACAAAAAGAGGATATTATTTTAAGTTTATTTCTAATAGCTGGGATCAAGGAGGAGAAAAATATTGAGATGAGCAAATGACTAGAATGGAGTTCCATGGGAGGCAAGGCAAAGTAAAAATCTACAGTCGCTAAGAATCAGCTGAATCCTGCAAAACAGTTATGAAGCCTGTTTTACTCATTCACTCGCAAGGAAATTAATGAGGATGAGGTATATGGTCTTCCTCAATACGATCTGATGTCTGAAAATGAATTTGTATGAAACCAAATCTTTTTGCAAATCCTCATACATCAGGCACGATTTCTGTTTCTATTGGTTACCATCTTTGAAAATGTAGATTATGTAAATCTGGCTGAAGCCTTGACAGTCTCAAACTTTTCTGCTTCTTATCATTCTGACTCACAATCACTGTTGTTCCACTTATTATTTACTTGCATCAAAGGATTAAAGGATTTGTATTTTAGTTGAGCTCATTTTCCATTATAACACTGTTTCTGAAATCATATCACCCTCACCTTTGCATGTAAAGAACCACATGAAACAAAATCAGATCTTATAAGTGTAATCATTTACTGGTTAGGATGTTAAGGGATTCTCCCCAACCCCTCCCCCATCCAACCCTGGTGAGTCATACAACTGCAGTTTAAAATGATTCAGATTGTATGAATCTATATTTAGATTGGCTATTAACATCATACTTGAAATGAGATTTGCAGTTTCCAGTTATTTGCGCTTACTCAAGGTATTTGCAATGCTAAAGCACAAACAGCTGCTCGTTTCATTAAAACTGTCAATAAACATGCATTTGAGTACATTACCTGTTGTTTTGTGTATGACAATCAGAAACTTGATCATTTATTTATACTTTCCTGTCATTTTTTTTACTACTATTCAATGAGGAAGCTGGCTGCTGAAGAGTTTGTAGTTAATAAGAACAGAGAACACATCAAAAAGCACTGACAGCAATTTGTAGCGGAAGCGTCTGTTACAAATAAAGCTACGTTACACAATGCAAATTATTCAGAATTGGCAAAAATAGAGAAGTTCTTAAGAATTATTGAAGTTCACGGTTGGTTGATGTAGTACCCTAAATTGACAGGATTTTAAAATATCAAACAAATTTTCTCAGAAAAGTATGATGTCACAATGAATCAATCCCATTGAACACAGAACATTATTAACATTTAGAAAGAGCTTATGAAAGTTCAAGTAGATAAAAGTGTAGCTGCAGATTAATTCTCTGTTCATCAACTGTGCATTATTTAATAAACTTGTGAGTTTTGTGCTTCAATTATTAAGCCTCTGGTGCAAATGTCACCGTATTTCATCAATGTGAAATACCAACGGTGACAGTCACGGCTGCAGAAAATCTTATATGAAGCCAAATATCTTCCTTTCCACTCCACACACTCGTTCTGACATTAGGTGGGTGAATAAACTCATTCTCATTATTGAAAGCATTATTATTCTACTTCTTTACCATAACAAGATATTGTGTATGATGGCAATAATGTGCTTACCCAAACAATTCTGTTGGCTTACACAAGCTTTTCTCTAAACTACTTTAAAAAAAGGTCCCATTTTAACACTTGAGAATGAACTTGATTTCAGTCCACAACAAAAACCAACATTGTTACAATTTAAATGTAATTATTAAAACCTGTGCATTGTACACATGCCACAACAGAATATTTAACACAAAAATGAAAATCTGTGATGAAATTCGCAGATAGTTAATAACTGGACAGCTCACAGTTACAATATCCAGATCCATCTCTAACACTAATACGTTTGAAAAGTACAACCACTACAGCCAAGATAACAAAGTGTGAGGCTGGATGAGCACAGCAGGCCAAGCAGCATCTCAGGAGCACAAAAGCTGACGTTTCGGGCCTAGACCCTTCATCAGAGAGGGGGTTGGGGAGAGGGAACTGGAATAAATAGGGAGAGAGGGGGAGGCGGACCGAAGATGGAGAGAAAAGAAGACAGGAGGAGGGGAGAGTATAGGTGAGGAGGTAGGGAGGGGATAGGTCAGTCCAGGGAAGATGGACAGGTCAAGGAGACGGGATGAGGTGGTAGGTAAGAAATGGGGGTGCGGCTTGAGGTGGGAGGAAGGGGTGGGTGAGAGGAAGAACAGGTTAGGGAGGCTGAGACAGGCTGGGCTGGTTTTGGGATGCAGTGGGGGGAGGGGACGAACTGGGCTGGTTTTGGGATGCTGTGGGGGAAGGGGAGATTTTGAAGCTTGTGAAGTCCACATTGATACCATTGGGCTGCAGGGTTCCCAAGCAACCTTCCTGCAACCTTCGGGTGGCATCATTGTGGCACTACAGGAGGCCCATGATGGACATGTCGTCTGAGGAATGGGAGGGGGAGTGGAAATGGCTTGCGACTGGGAGGTGCAGTTGTTTGTTGTGAACCGAGCGGAGGTGTTCTGCAAAGCATTCACCAAGCCTCCGCTTGGTTTCCCCAATCTAGAGGAAGCCACACCGGATGCAATGGATACAACATACCAGATTGGCAGATGTGCAGGTGAACATCTGCTTGATATGGAAGGTCATCTTGGGGCCTGGGATAGGGGTGAGGGAGGAGGTGTGGGGGCAAGTGTAGCACTTCCTGCGATTGCAGGGGAAGGTGCCGGGTGTGGTGGGGTTGGAGGGGACTGTGGAGCAGACAAGGGAGTCGCAGAGAGAGTGGTCTCTCCAGAAGACAGACAGGGGTGGGGATGGAAAAATAGCTTGGGCGGTGGGGTCGGATTGTAGATGGCGGAAGTGTTGGAGGATGATACGTTGTATCCGGAGGTTGGTGGGGTGGTATGTGAAAATGAGGGGGATCCTCTTGGGGCGGTTGTGGCGGGGGCGGGGTGTGAGGGATGTGTTGTGGGAAATGCAGGAAACGCGGTCAAGGGCATTCTCGACCACTGCAGGGGGAAAGTTGAGGTCCTTGAAGAACGTGGACATCTGGGATGTGCGGGAGTGGAATGCCTCATCCTGGGAGCAGATGCGGCGGAGGCGGAGGAATTGGGAATACGGGATGGAATTTTTTTCAGGAGGGTGGGTGGGAGGAGGTGTATTCTAGGTAGCTGTGGGAGTCGGTGGGCTTGAAATGGACACTATAGCCAAGTTGCTCAATATGAGGAATTTGTCTTGTGATTCATTTCTTCCCACTGCTGGGAAATGTACTGGGGGCTGGGGGAAATGAAGAGGGGTTGCAGTGGATTAACAAGACTATTTCTTGCAATTCCATTCACTATTTCAGTTTCTCAATTAGGGTTGCAAACTACCATTTTTACCACTGTCGTAATCATTAACAAGTGACAACTGGTTGATTTTGTAACTGTTATGGCATCTCTCTTTCATCTGATTTAATCACTTTTTTTCCAGAATTCTATGAAGGATTCTCCTCACCAATTTCATTATCTGTCAGAATTTTATCCTCCATCTTTATGAGCTTTCCCACATCCTCCGATTTATTTTCATCCTCTTCACCAATGTGAACCAAAGTTTTAGTGGTCTATTCAATGCTGCCAGTTTTCACACTACCTTGATCCTTACACAGATTGTGTTTCACTGTGGGGAAAAGAAACGCTCATATTGGCAACCAACTCAACATTTTATCATTTACCTATTCACTGATACGATTTGAATAATTTTTGGGGGGTCTGATACTCATCGTGTAGTCCACATTATGCACTTAGCTGTCATTTCAGTTCTGACATCTTTGACTAACAAGGGCTCTTACCTTGAAACTTGTGTTTCTCCATTTTCAGAGATCGATCAATGACTTTAAAAACAATGACCTCATTTCTCCAAAAGAAGACTATCACTATTCTAGTGTAGATGGGAGATGCAAATGGGGACCGGATGGAATTCCCATTCACACAATCTCCAAAAGAATTGTAAGATTCTAATGAGCAATTTCCCTACATCTGGGGTCCTCCAAATAAAACTCTAGAAATTCTCCTATTTAAATTAATTTGATGAAATTAAGAGTTAATCAGGAAAGGTTAGTCTGTTAAATACATAGTTACTCGGGATGTAGACAATTACACTGAACCCACACAGAGCTTACACACCCTCAACTACACGTCTTCCAGACCATTTTACACTGCCCCAGATCCTGATCAGATGTCCCACACATTCTTCCAGGGCCTAGCTCCTGTACCTTGACCTGGGCTACATTTGTCTCCACACCCCCTGTCAGGAGCTGGCCCCATCTAGCCCTGCTTCCCCAGTCCCGTATTCTGTATCAAATGTCCCGTTCTCACACAGTGTCCCCTCTTTCCCCTCTCCCCCAACCCCACTGCTTACAACCCTTTGAGCCAACTCCTCCTCTGTTGCTGGATAAAACTCTGGCCTGAGACCTGACCATCCCACCCTCCAACAATTTTGCATCACCCCTCCCCCACCGCTAGACATGACCTTGCCCTCCAGGCCTGACATGTACTCACCTGCTTCACTGCCAGTCCCGATATCTTGTACCCTTTTCATTCTTTCCTCAACACTGCATTGATTATACTGTTTCCCTTTCCACCTTGCACCCTAGCACCCTACACATTTGGCATTCAACCTACCTGGAACCTGAGACTAGGTATGCTGCCACTGCATAACCTATTCCCTACCCAGTTGGCACCCTGTCCCACCTGGCACCCTACTTACCTGTCACTCTACCCTCCCAGTTTTCTCATCTCACATTTACCTTGTGTACTTATCATTTGACATCAGCTGTCAAAGTGGCTACCTGTGATGCTCCACCTTGAAATTTCAGAATACAGCGGCTGATTGCTGTGGATAGGGGTCACATGTGCCTTCCTCTATCAGTTCTGTACTACGCAAGAACTTCAGAATGGAAGGATGGTTTGACATTTTTGATTGAGCCATAAATGGTCTGTCCTGTCAGAAATGTGAAGTCTATCCTTGTACCAACAAAGAAGGGGCAGAGAGGCAATCTGCATGACATCGATTCCCACTCCTTGGTAAACCTGGCCCATTATTTCCCTTTAATATGAGTGCAAGAAGTCATATCCAACAATTATTCATATGTAACACTGTTTTCCACAAACTACTGCTTAAAATGTCCATCTGAAACATAACATCAAGCCATCTTCTCCAACAACTGCTTTCAATTAATGCACAACATCCGTACATCTTCCCAATCACTAGAAACTACTACATAATATCTGCAGCTAATCTCAATTTCTGCTACTTCTGAAATGGCTTGAATTTATTTTGTGACTAAATAACATGTCAATGCAAATGTTACATATGCCTCCTTTACATGTCTTATTGCTTTTTGAAATACACTGTGTGGTGACTTAATTCATCTGACCTTTGTGCCAAATGCCACTTGAAGTCACAAAACCTTCCACTGAATCCAGTTTTAATTGCTAGAATATCGATTTAGCATCCAAAACTCACTTACTCTGATTGGCACTTCTTGTATGACAGTCACTGAATCACATTCCCTCCTACTGGCTCCGTGAGCTCATTCTCGGCAAAGAAATAGTTCCCAGGTTCGTTGCCAACAAATTCTTGAAATTTATATCCATGGGGTGACCCACTTGCATTATAACAGGAGCAGGTATATTCTCTCTACTTTCTTTTTTGGGTACATTCAAGATGATTGTGACTGTATTATCCTGCACAGATGAGTCACTGAAAATTTTACATTCCAGAGTGAATGGATATTTTAGTCAGCACGGACCACTTCGGGCCAAAGGGCCTGTCTCTCTGTAGGAATCTATGACTCTAGACTTTGTAATCTTCTTAAAAAACAAAGTTTGGAATTTATCTGAAAGACTTGGCCAAAATACCATGTCATTTGTGTTTATGTTTAAGACCTAGTGTAGTTAAGTTCCAATATTGATAAGAAATCAAGCGATGTTTTGATTATATGAAACTAGTATGCATTAGGTCAACGGCAATAGTGCTGGATCTTATTGAAGCTAATGGTAAACAGGAAGATGGGCAGGAGATCTTGAAATAGTTGAATGGGGAGTGCGATAAATGCTCAGATAAGACTTTGAACAGTGGATGGGCTGGGTAAATGCAGATGAAGACAATTCTGGTTGGGGCGAAACAATTCAATATTGGCACTGGAAAGAATATCAAATGATAGGTTCAACTAAGATTGAATAAAATAGACTTCACAAAATGTTCACAGTTCATCAGATACAGTGTCTCGCAGGACAACAGAATTAATGACTTCAACAGAAAGCCTGTGGTCCGGCCACAGATAATGGCGTTTGTTTTTCTGATATTAACTTGGAGAAGACTGGTTAATCCAACAGTGAATGTTGAGCCAGCAGTCTGACATGTAAAGGAGCAGTGGAATGGTCAAGAGTGGTGATGCATGGATACAGACTGTTTCTGGAAGCTGACCCTATGTCTGTAAATGAAATTGCCAAAATGCAGTATGTCAATAAACAGAATGGACAAAGAGTAGAGTGAGATGAACACAGCAGGTCAACCAGCATCTTAGCAGCACAAAAGCTGCCGTTTCGGGCCTAGGCCCTTCATCAGAAAATGGGGAGGGGGAGAGGGTTCTGAAATAAATAGGGAGAGAGGGGGAGGCGGATCGAAGATGGCAAAGGAGTTGCAGTGGGAGAGAGATCCCCTGAGGTATGTCCGGAGGGAGGAGGGTAACTTCTTAGGGTTAGGCATCTCTGGAAGTGGCTTCGCAGTGAGGTTAAAATTGTATCAGAGATAATGAGAACTGTAGATGCTAGTGAATCCGAGACAAACCTCAGGGGATCTCTCTCCCACTGTAACTTTCTTGCCATCTTCGATCCGCCTCCCCCTCTCTCCCTATTTATTTCAGAACCCTCTCCCCCTCCCCCTTTTCTGATGAAGGGTCTGGGCCTGAAACATAAGCTTTTGTGCTCCTAAGATGCTGCTTGATCTGCTGTGTTTGTCCAGTTCCACACTTTGTTATCTCTTAAACAGAAAGGACCTTGCTCGACTCTTGAGGCTATTGTGTGGAGGTGCAGCAATTATTTTCTGATCTTGGGAGAAAAGGAGAAGCAAACTGAAATGCAACCTGCTTCTGACTCTCAATTCCAAATGAATTCCACCAAGGTATGTTTGGAGTGTGCAGTGAAGACAACAGTGTTGTCAGCTAAAATCAAATGCTTAGCTTGGCCCCTCACTCTTCCACTTTTCTCAGTCACAGGGACTTGGAGTTCTTTCCCAAGTTCTGCTTCCTCAGTGCAAAAGCAAAATAAATGTTTCATTATTGAGTTCTGCTGATTGGTACTTTTTTAAAATGTCATTTCTATTCATTTTACGATTTTTAAAAACTGATCCATTTATTGTTTGACATTGATATTTCTGTTCAGCAACATTCATGTTTTCTTAATACTATGTTATTTTCTTGTGAGGTACATGTTTGCCAAAGCAGATGTCAGAAAAGGGGAGATAGAAAATGGGAAACTACAGGCAAGTTAACTTAACATCTACCATTACAAGATGGTAGAAGCTGTCATTAAAGATGTTACAGCAGGGATCTACAAAATCATATAAATTAATCAGATGGAGTCAAAATAGTTTCTGAACAGAAATAGTGTTTAACCAATTTATTGCAGTCACTCGAGATGTATAAATAAAGGGGAACCAAGAGATGTAATGTACTTAGGTTACCAAAAGCATTTCATAAGAGACTACGTCAAAGGTTATTGAAGAAAATAAAAGCTCGTGGTGTGGAGGTAACATATTGGTATGAATAGAAGATTGGCTAGCTAACAAAAAACAGAAGGATAGTGTCAATGATATACTCTCTGGTTGGCATTATGTAGCAAGTGGTGTGCCGCAGGAATCAGAGCTAGAGCCTCAGTGTTTTACAATTTACATAAATAACTTGAATAAAAGGGATGAGAGATTTGGTTGCTAAGTCTTCTGACAACACAGAATCATAAAAGTATTACAGTGCAGGAGGAGGCTTAACTGGCCAGCATTATCTCATTAAATGAGCATCATTAACTAAGATCACAAAGCTAAATAATATTGTAAGCTGAGAAGAGGCCATAAGAAAGCTGCAAAGGGATATAAATAGAACATAGAACACAGAGTACAGGCCCTTCAGTCTACAATGTTGTGCCGACGTATTATCCTACTAAGATCAAACTACCCTGCACACCCTACATTTTACTATTCTCCATGTGCCTATCCAAGAGTCACCTAAAACATACTGAAGTATCTGACTCCCCAACACTGTCAGCAGCGCATTCCACTCACCCACCACTCTCTGTGTAAAGAACCTACTTCTGACATTCCCCCATGTCTTCCTCTAATCACCTGAAAATTATACCAACTCACAATATTCATTTCCACCCAGGGAGAGTCTCTGACTATCCACTTTATCTGTACCTCTCATCATCTTGTACATTTCTGCCAAGTCACTTCTCATCCTTCTTCGCTCCAATGAAAAAAGCCCCAGCTCCCTCAACCTTACCTCATAAGACCTGCCCTCCTGTCCAAGCAGCATCCTGGTAAAACTCCTTGGCACCCTCACAAAATCTTCCACATCCTTCCAATAATGAGGTGACCAGAACTGAACACAATATTCCAAGCGTGGTCTAACCAGAGTTTTACAGAGCTGCAGCATAACCTCATGGCTCTTAAACTTAGTCCCCCTGCCAATGAAACCCAACATGCCATATGCCTTCTTTACAACCCTATCAACTTGGGTAGCAACTGTGAGGGATCTATGGACGTGGACCCCAAGATCCCGCTGTCCCTCCACACTGCCGAGAATCCTGCCATTAACCCTGTATTCTGCATTCAAATTGGATCTTCCAAAATGAATCATTTCACACTTTTCTGCATTGAATTCCATCTGCCATTTCTTTGCCCAGCTCTACATCTTGTCAACATCCTCTTGCAACCATCAACAGCCCTCCACACTGTCCACAACTCCACTAACCATTGTGTCATTGGCATATTTACTAACCCACCCTTCCACTTCTTCATCCAAGCCATTTATAAAGATCACAAAGAGCAGAGATCCCAGAACAGATTCCTGTGGAACACCCAACTGGTCACTGAGCTCCAGGCAGAATACTTTCCATATACTACCACCCTCTGTCTTCTAATGGTCAGCCAATTTTGTGTCCAGACAGCCAAATTTCCCTGAATCCCATGCCTTGTAACTTTCTGAAAATGCCTACCATGTGGAACCTTATTGAATGCCTTGCTAAAATCTATATACACCATATCCACAGCTCGACCTTCATCAATATGTTTTGTCACATCCTCAAAGAATTCAGTAAGTCTTGTGAGGCATGACCTGCCCCTCACAAAGCCATGTTGACTATTCCTAATCAAACTGTGCTTTTCCAAATAATCATAAGTACTATCTCATGGAATCCTTTCCAATAATTTGCCCACCACAGAAGTAAGACTGACCGGTCTGTAATTTCCAGGATTATCTTTATTCCCTTTCTTGAACAATCCCACTCTCCAATCACCTGGAACTACTCCCGTGGACAGTGAGGATCCAAAAAATCACTGCCAAAGGGGCAGCAATCTCTTCCCTCATGTCCCGTAGTAACCCTGGGTATATCCAATCTGGCCTAGGGGACTTAGCTATCCTCATCTTTTTCCAAATTTCTAGCAGATCCTCCTTCCTAACATCAACCTGTTCAAGCATATATGCCTGTTTCATGCTGACCTCACAAACGTCAAGGTCCCTCTCACCGGTGAATACTGAAGCAAAGTGTTCATTAAGGACCTCCCCTACCTCTTCTGACTCTGCACACAAGTTCCCTCCACTATCCCTGATTGGCCCTACCCTCATTCTGGCCATCCTCTTGTTCCTCACGTAAGTATAGAAAGTCTTGGTGTTTTCCTTGATCCTACCCACCAAGGTATTCTCATACCACCCTCTAGCTCCCCTAAGTACATTCTTCAGTTCCTTCCAAGCTCCCCTTGTAGACCTCTAGAGCCCTGTCCGATCCTTGCTTCGTCAACCTTCAGTAAACTTCCTTCTTCCTCTTGACTCGGTGTTTAACATGCCTTGTCATCCAAGGTTCCTTCACTTTACCATCCCTTCCTTGCCCCAGTGGTAAAAACCTGTCCAGTAATTGTAGCAACTGCTCCCATAAACAACCTCAATATTTCTGTCATGCATTCCCCTGAGAATATTTGATGCCAATTGATGCTCTGTAGTTCTTGCCACATCACATTGTGATTCCCCCTCCCCAAATGAAATACTTTCCCCTACCGTCTGCTCCTATCCTTCTCTATGACTATAGAAAAAGTCAGGGAGTTGTGATCACTATCATCGAAGTCCTGTCCCACCAAGAGATCTGACTCCTGGCATGGTTCGTTGCCAAGCGCCAAATCCAATATGGCCTCCCCTCTAGTCAGTCTATTTACATATTGAGTCAGAAATCCTTCCTAGACACATTTAACAAAATTTGCTCCATCCAAACTATTTGCACTTTGGAGGTTCCAGTCTATATTTGGGAAGTTGAGGTCTCCCATGACAACAACCCTATTACTTCTGCACCTTTCCAAAATATGACTCACAATCCATTGAGTGACTGAGCATCGATCTAGCAAATGGAATATACTTGGGAAAATGTGAATAAAAAGGCCATGTTATTTAAATGATGAGATAATGCAGGTCTCTGCAGAGTGATTTGGGTATCCTGATGCACGAATCACAAAATATTAGCGAATATGTACGGCAAGAAACTCAAAAAGCTAACAGAATGTTGTTGTTTATTGCAAAGGTAATTGAACAAAAAATAATGAGGTTGCACTATAGTTATATTGGACACTGATAAGGCCACACCTGGCATAGTATGTACAGCATTGGTCTCCTTGTGAAATTAAGGATGTCAATGCTTTGGAAGCAGTTCAGCAAAGAGTTAATAGGTGAATGCCTGAAATGGGCTGGTTGACTTATGAGAAGGTTTTAGACAGGCTAGGCTTGCATCTACTGGAGTTTTGAAGAGTCACAATGACTTGATTCAAACATGGCTGATTCTCAAGGGGTGAATGTGGACAGAATGTTTCCTCTTGTGGAAGAATCTAGAACTCGGTGTTACTGTTTCAAAATAAATTGTCACCCAAGTCGTACAGATATAAAGACCTTTTATTCTTCAGATGTGAGCAGTTTTGGCATTTTTTTTGTGACAGGGATAAAGACGTTCATGATAAGCAAGGAAGAAAGGGGGTTATTTTTGCTCCAATAGGAACAGCAAGTGTTGGAAATTCTCAGCAGATTCACAGGGATACAGAGATTAATGAGCCTTCATCAGAGCAGCTGAATAGCATGCATCTCAAATGTTGGCTGTTTCTCTCTTGACAGACATTCCCTGGCCTGTGGATCATTTCCAGTGTTTTCTGTTTATATTTCCAATTTTTGGCACCTCCCATCGTTCGTTCTCTGATGAAATGCTCCATGTTAAGTATTTTCAAGTATGATTGGCTTCATTTTATAAGAAAATATTCAGCACTCAATGTAAATTTTCTCTTCCTTTTTAGCACTTATGAAGATACAATAGCACATTATCACAGGGGAATTGGTTGTGCTAAATTACTGCAAACTTTTGCCTTTTTAAAACTTGGACATGAAATCAGGCATCATTTGCCAACTAACGGCCTCAGTAGATGGCTTATTGGGGGCTAGATTTCAGATCATGGCTGATCATACTCATCAGGAGATTGGATGTTGATGATATGGTTCCAGTGCTTGGGCAGACCTGGAGAACACTCTTGAACATGGACTAGCATAGATATACAACATTCTCGTGATCTCCTGCAATGGAAGACGCAAAATGTTTCTGCCATAGCTCATTTCGAGAACCATGAGAAAATTTGCTCTGTAGTCTTGCAAATTACTTTCTTGACTGTTACCACTCCAAATGGGCCCAAATATTGAAAATTTAGCCCATTGTTTCAGAGGATTAAATTACACATCAACAAAAAGTTAGTCGACCTTCAAAACAAAAAGTGCTTGATTCATCTTACAGTGAAAGAAACCAAACTTGAGGAAAATAAATCCCGTTAAACTCCCTTTCAAGGTAGGTTATAATTAATGTCAGACATGAGACTCACATTCAGACGAATAAAGGTCAAGTTCAGCACCAATGTTATGTTCACTTCACAGTGATTGATTAACACTTGAAACAGACTTCTGAAGGTAGGCACAGTTGTGCGCTCATTTAAGTGACAGCTGGAAACTGTCAGTTCTTTCAGACAGACAAAGCAAGATGACCTCAATGGCCTTCCTCATTTCTATTTTTTTCTTGAAACAGTTGAAGGTCTTCATATTGACAGCAGACACAAGATTACATTTTGTTTCCTCTGACACAGTGAATGCATGAAAGATACAGCCAAATACAAGACCACTTGACCCTGGTGGATGAAAAGCCCTTCAATTTTTTTTCCAAATCTTTATTGTGTGAAAACTGAATTCCTTTTAAAAACACGGAAAAAAATCAAACAGAAGGGCCTTGACTTGTGCTTTATTCCTTGAAAGAGCATTTGTCCTCACTGGGAGGGTAACATGAAGTTTGATATTTGTTAATTGCTTGCAAAAAGAAACATTTAGTATTTTATGTAAAAGCCTGAAAATCCTGAAAATATTTCATCATCAGACAGATTATTAAAGACTATGGTGATGCCAACGATTTATTCAAAGTAATACTGCACTCTTAGGAGTAAAGAAGCTCAAATAAAATGACATCCTTTTTACACTTCAGTGCCTTGACTGTCCTGTACAGTTCCCGTGCTGATTGTCAGCTCCTGATATTGGACTGTTTGTCATCATAAAACTGAGATCAGCGTGAGATGTTTCTCGTGTTTCTGAAAACGCAAGCTCACATCAGCAAGCATCGCACAAAAGCTGTTTGTCTCAATGTTCAGAGAAGGAAACTGACTATCCTTGGGCGATCTGGCCTTTACATGACTCCAGTCCCAGAGCAGTGTGGTTAAGTCTTAACTGTTCTGTAGAAGAGCCTAGCAAGCCACTCAGTTGTATGGAACCACCTCCAGCATTTCAAGACGACTGTCAAGTTCACCTCCTTGCTTCCTGATTAAATCTTGAACTCCAATGATGGCCTCCAAACCTTTGCCCACATCTTCTCTGTTTGGAGCTGCTGCTGGCCATTTTTGCCACATCAAATTTCTAACCTTAAGTAAATTTGCCCAAAGTAGTGGTGCTGGAAGGTTTCCTCCTGTTCTGATGTGGGTTTTGAAGGTGAAAGCTTATTAAATCTTCACCATGTCAATTGCCAAGCAGATAACCCATCCACAACCATTGTACTTGAACACTTACTGTATAACAATTTAGTTTGCTCCCTTCATAACCAGTCATTGTGAAAGAGATTGTACACTGTGGTGCTGAAGAACTTTGCTGCATAACTAAAACAGGGCCACATAATGAAAGCCTAAACTAATGCAAACGGTTTGTTAACTTGCCAAATAAAATCACAAACAGCAGTTGTGTTACCATATTGTACATAATGGTTCAACCTCTAACCAAACTTGCATTCATTTTGAATGGTGTTTTGCAGTGCTCAAGCTATTACCCAAACATATTTACACACTGTGAACACAGTATCTGTCATCATCTGGGGTCTTAAAAATGTTTTCTGACATAATTTTAATTTATTTCTTAATTTTTGTTTGATACACAACAAATTCACATTCATGGTGTAACCTGATTTGAAAGGTTAAAAATGACTTTTTAAAAATATGCAGAAGGAGCCAGTTAATATGGGGTATAATTATCAACCTTTTCGCAAATTCCAAAATATATTCAAAAGAATGGAAAACATACCAATTGATGTATTTATTCCACGAAGAACCTATTCAATTTTTAGGGCCTCCACAAAGGCTCGCATGCAAGTGCAATGAGTGGAAACTGTCAATGGTGATTAATTCATCATAATAGCATGACTGAAATCATCTTCAGCAAGACAGTTTGAAAACAATTTCAAATGTTTACAGAAACTCAAGTAGCCTTGAAGGTGATTTGCAGTGAAAATTCCTCATTTGTTTGTGGGGACTTCATTCTTATTGGGGAAGCAATGGCCTAGTGATATTGTCATTCAACTATTCATCCAGAGATCCAGACTGTATTCTGGAGACCTGGATCAAATCCTGCCACAGCAAATGGTGGAATTTGAATTCAATAAAAATCTGGAATTAAGAGCCTAATGATGATCATGAAACCGTTGTCAACTTTTGGGGAAAAACCCATCTGGTTCACTAATGTCACAGAGTAATACAGCATAGAAATAGACCCTTCTGTCCAACTCGTCTACACTGACCATGTTCCCAAAATAAAGTCATCTCACCTGCCTGTCTTTGGCCCATATCCCTCTCAACCTTTCCAATTCATGTACTTATCCAAAAGTATTTTAAACATTGGATGCAGTTACAGTTTGACGACTCTCTCAAGTTATTTATTCTACACCTTTAGGAAGGGAAACTGCCACCTTTACCTGGTGTGGCTTATACATGACTCCAGGTCCACAGCAATGTGTTTGACTTTCAACTGCCCTTTGGGTAATTACAGGCGGACAATAAATGCAGGCCCAGCCAGAGACACCCTCCTGAATGAAAAAAAAACTCTCCAATACATTAGAAAACCAATCCATTAATTGGATTAAAAATGGTAAAATTTTTCTTCCAAATCAAACAATATCAAGGAATATGCTTAGGTGTGTTTAATAAGTCAATCACTGCATTGACTAAACAAAACAAAGAAAAACTTAAATAGTCTCATCCTCTTCCATACCTGACCTTTATACTGGAACAATACAACACAGAATCACAAGAGTCTCAGTTGCACACTCTGTACAAGGCAGTAACAGCCACAGAAAAAAACAGTGAAAAGCATCAGACGTACTTTCAACTAAAACAGAAGGAACTTGAGAAAGCAACTATTGGGTTAGCCGCCTATAGGAGCCAGAATTGGCTGAACAACCATTTGTTCTAATTTACCAGTAAAAAGATGATTGCAGCAATACACAAAGTTGTTTCCCTATCTTATCTCAATGCACTTAAGTCTGTACCTTCTGGTTTGTAACACTTCTGCCACTGAAGACAGCATCTCTGACATTATCTTCTCAATTATTTTACCAAAGCTGTCAATGACTCAGGATACCAGAATGAGATGACACCTCAACCTTCTCGGTTTCAAAGAGAACTAGCTCAACTTCTTCCGACTCTCATTAAAACTGAAATCTTTCACCCTTGTTACCATTCCAATAAAATCAATCCTTTTGCACTGCCTCTAATCTCTGAGTTTCTTGTCAACGTGTTGTACCCACAACTGAGAAGAATACTCCAGTCAAGGAAAAATTTGAGATAATGGGAACTGCAGATGCTGTCCATGTCCATCATGGGCCTCCTGCACTGCCACAATGATGCCACCCGAAGGTTGCAGGAACAGCAACTCATATTCCGCCTGGGAACCCTGCAGCCATATGGTATCAATGTGGACTTCACCAGTTTCAAAATCTCCCCTTCCCCCACTGCGTCCCTCAACCAGCCCAGTTCATCCCCTCCCCCCACTGCACCACACAACCAGCCCAGCTCTTCCCCCCCACCCACTGCATCCCAAAACCAGTCCAACCTGTCTCTGCCTCCCTAACCGGTTCTTCCTCTCACCCATCCCTTCCTCCCACCCCAAGCCGCACCCCCAGCTACCTACTAACCTCATCCCACCTCCTTGACCTGTCCGTCTTCCCTGGACTGACCTATCCCCTCCCTACCTCCCCACCTACACCCTCTCCACCTATCTTCTTTACTCTCCATCTTCGGTCCGCCTCCCCCTCTCTCCCTATTTATTCCAGTTCCCTCCCCCCATCCCCCTCTCTGATGAAGGGTCTAGGCCCGAAACGTCAGCTTTTGTGCTCCTGAGATGCTGCTTGGCCTGCTGTGTTCATCCAGCCTCACATTTTATTATCAAGGAAAAATTTGAGTTTTTTTTAAGGAAGAGTTCAGCAAGACACTCTTATTTTATCCTCTCTGGCCCACATATTCCATGGCCGGAGAGTCATTACAGCAGTGTGGGCTGAAGTCGTGTATTGGTTACTCTGTGGAATCTCAGACACTGAAAATTCCGTGGAAATCATGAAGGAAATGGAAACCTGTGAGGATTTTGTCACTTTAAGCGTTATTTCGTCCTGGGTTATTTTTGGAAGAGAGGTTGTAAGGCAGAAGTATTGAACTGGCTACTTTAAGATGACTTAAGTAAACAGCTTGTGAAGCCTTAAGACATTTTTTAATAAAGTTGGAACAACGGAAACAGCCTGGGTGTGGCCAGGTCTCATAAACCTGGCTTTCCAGTTTCCTTCGAGGTCATGGGAACAGCTGATGCCGGAGGATCTGAGATAACAAGGTGTAGAGCTGGATGAACACAACAGGCCAGGCAGCATACCTCTGATGCTGCCTGGCCTGCTGTGTTCATCCAGCTCTACACCTTGTTATTTCTAGTTTTCTTTTTTTGTTTTACTGTCAGAAGCTGTTTGGGGCCTTGAAAGAATTGGTAGCCTCAGTATATATCTCTTGGCTGCTTCATTCTAAACTTTCTCTTGATGTTTCTTCCTCCTGGAGGGAGAACTATATGTTAGAATCTGTGTCTGAATTTGCCTTTTTACCAGTGTCTAAGGGATGTGATGATATTGGAACAGCTCATTCGTAATAGGTACTCTACATATTATTTGGTTAACTTTTCCGAAAGTTGTTATTCTAAATTCTTGCTTATTTTGTTTCTATTTTAAATGAAGTGTTTAAGCAAATTGTGTTTTGCTTAATATCAAGTAGTTTGACCAACCACATCACATCTGGAGCACGGCACTTCACATATACTGTTAAAGTTGGAAAAAGTTAGGGTCGAGGCTATCTTCCTTAAAAAAAATTTAAAAGGGTCTACCCTGGTCCAGAACAAACTTCAGATAGGTAAATCCCTCATGACTGGAGCCCTTTGAAAGAATCAAAGTTGGAGAATTCAGTTCAGTTCTGATCAGTGAAACTTCGTAGTTACCCATGAAAGGTTTGAGGGTTAAAAATCTACTCTAAATCCAATGTTACTATTAAACTAATGGCCTAAATCACTGCTCAGCTTTATAAATGCACCATTCCTGACCCAGGAAATGCAGAACCCCTGACCAGAACAACATCCCTCAGAATTCAGACCTGCCTCAAATCCACCAAACCCCAACTCTATCCTGAGATAACAAGGTGTAGATCTCCAAGCAGCACCAGAAGAGCAGGAAGGCTGATGTTTTGTCTTGCTGTGTTCATCCAGTTTGACACCTTGTTATCTCAGATTCTGCAGCATCTGCAGTTCCTACTATCTCTCCTCCCAACTCGACCCTGACTGACTCAACATGTTGAATCCCCTGCCTTTCTCCTGCAACCATAATCCATCCACCATGTTGTCCAGATACCAAATCCTTCCTTGTTCCAATCGCCTCCCTTCCTTATTAAACCTGAACCCCAAACCTCCAACACCCAATACCAAGCGGACACTGCCTCCCCTTATCTTAACAAGCCCTGGGTCTGGCACTAACTCTGTCACACAAACTATCACTTTCCAAAAGCAAAACCACCTCGCTCCGCCAACCCATCAAACTGAACTCTCTTGGAAGTGACACTCAATGTGGTCCTACACTCTCCCTGAAACAGAACCCTTGAATCGCCCCATCCCAGTACTAGTCTGATGGCCCACAGATCAGAGAACTCACTCCACTGACACTACATTGCCCCCTCAACCCCTCATTGTTCCATAGCACTCACTCAATCACTTACCTGGCACCTCTTGGTACCTTTCCTATCTCATCCACTTTGTTTGTCACTTCCCTCACATGGCATACCACCCACCTCTCATTCTAAGATCTCAGCTAAATGCCACCCAAAAACTGTAATCATTGGACACATTTACCTTTTCACAGGAGCTGTCAAAGTGGCTGGCTATTCAGCTGGACAGTGAATCACAGACCACAATACAATGACTGCTGCAAAAAGTGTTTTGTGTTCCTTCTTTGCTGGTGGATTTATGGTTTCCAGCTCAAGTCTTTTCCCAGGAATCTCCAACACAGAAATCCGCTGAAGGTAGGTGTGTAGTTTTTAAAACTGACCCGGGTTGGAAATCGAGTTTCAAATCTGGATCCAAATATCTGAGCATGCAACTGTATAAATATATGGAATATTTGGCTGTATTTATGTTCAAGTTACGACTTTCTCAACTTGTTCTGTCACTTTCAAGATTTTTGTATAACAAATTATTCCAGCATGCACCTCTACATTCTACCAAAAGCATTACCTTATAATGGTCTTTAACAAATGTAATCCTGTCACACATCTGTCAACTTTACCAGTCTACTTATGTCTCTCTGGATCTGCTATATCCTCCTCATTGTATATGCATTTCCAAGTTTCACATGATAACAATAAATTATGGAAAACAATAGTGTGGTTTCCCGTCAGTCATATTTTGCAATGTCAAATTGTCGTTATTTCAGAAACATTATTTTCAGTTTCATTTTGATTTCAATTAGCACTTCAAATCTGCATACACATTGGCCAATAAAATGGATCATACCGTGTTCATTATGCAGAGATCTCCGATACATGAGGAAGGACACACAAGTCTACTTCACACTGACTGCATACCTTTTTTTAAATAATATCTCCTCCTTCAACATGGAGACATGACTGAAACAGGCATCAGGCCACATGAATATGCAAATTGGGAGCAGGGTGTGTGGTGCCTGCTGCAAGTTGTTCACCAATTGGCACCAAAGCAAAATGTCCACAGAGCTGCCTCGGTCAACTGGATCCAACAGAATACTCAGTGGCTGCCCATTATGTGTGTTTGGCCTGCACTTCAACATTCTAGCCATGGGTGCTCAGGCTCAATGTTGAGATGAGAAACCTGAGGAAACACAACCTCATTCCAGATGGAGCACAGTGTGGAGCTGGAGGAACACAGCAGGCAAGGCAGCATCAGAGGAACAGGAAAGTTGACATTTTGGGTCAGGACCCTCTTCTCCCTCCCGATTTCTGAAGTAGGATCCTGACCCATATAGTCTTCATCCAGCTCCACACCTTGATAACTCTAATTCTAACTGCAGTTTTTGCTATCTCACTCCACATGTTCCTTCTCCAAGAAGATGTTATGGGGACAGCTGTATTAAAGAAAGAGGGTCAACACACACACACACACACACACACACAGGCATCTTCATAACTATTCATAACTTATTCTCAGGATACTTTAGAATTGCCTTGTCCCTCCATCTCCCCTCTGTCAGTGACCACGTTACTTCAGGATGGTGCACCTACTTCAGATAGGATGTTTTCCATGATCACACGACAAAAAAAAACACCCACAAAAGTTTTCAAAGTTACCAGGGCACACCAATCAAAAGCCTTCCTCCACCCTCACTTGGGAAGTCAGCCTCACACCTGGACGTACTGGGAGGGGAATGAAGGACAAGCATGCTTCTTGTGCCGATTGTTCAGTGTAGTTTTTCAGCCACAGTACATAATCTGATTTTCTGTAAATACATCACTTGTGCTGTCCCCAGGTCTGTTCTAATCTTATTCCCAATAAAAATAGGAGAAGGCTCACTGAAGTGACATGGAGCAAACAGCAAAAAAGATTTTTCTGCATTTCAATCAATTACTCACTTTGGAAACTCACTCGATCAAATAAAATGGAGATCACTTCATCTGTCAGGGAACCAGACATTGTAAATTGGTAATTTTAGTCTGGGCACAACAAGTGAATCTCAAAAACATGGACAGTAACATTATGATCAAGGGGAGGAACTAGCTCCTGGGATATACCATTGGTGTATCCTTCACATGCAACTTATTGAAGCAATGGCAGAATTGCTCAGACTCCAGAAGAGCAATGTCTGCGGGTTTTCCAGGCCACACTGCAAAATTTCAAGGTGTGAGATGTGAAGTGGGAAATAAGTAAATCATCTGTCAACTTATGAAATTGTTGAGAGAACACTCTAGCCCACAGCAAGGTGAGCACTGTCAAATGAGGATGCTCCAGGATTATCATAAAGGATCTTTGCATTCTGAGGCATTTCAGAGATAGCGAGGAGCCAAGGCTCAAAAGGAGCAGTCTCACCCTGTGGTACTTCTCAATGGTATTCACTAGGTAGTGGACTCCTTGATGCGAGTCACATCTTTGACATGGGGCCATTTCAGTGCAAACATCATGGAATGTGTGGTCACGAAAGTGCTCACAAAGTATCACAGCTATATTTTGTGCTCATGTTGGACCTGACACATGCATTTCAGCTTTCACTGAAGTGAGGACATCAAATCTGCATTTGAAAGGAAAAGTCAATATTTTATTTCAACAATCAATCAAACAACAAAAACCAACCCTTGAAAACACAGCGCATGTCAATCAGAGGCCTGACAGTTAACTGTGCAAAATAAAATAATAACAAGTTATCTCTGGATGGGTTGACTTTTAGGTTCTCTCTGGACTTTTTGGGCTTGGTGGATGTGTCTTTCTCTCTTGGCTGTTCTCCTAGTCAAAGTATTCCCACCTTCATCCTTCCCCTCAGATGTTTCTTCTCCTTCCTGACTCTCCTCTTCATTCTTTTCTGTCTGAGAATGTGAAGATGGCAGCACACCATCCCGATGCAGGAAACCCTCTCTCTGTTATGCTGTGTGACACCATTTGACTGGCTCAAACATCGGATTCTCATTCTCAGGAGCCCAATGGTTTTATAATGGCTCTGGTTGGGGCATGTCAGAATTGTAGCGGTCCTTGGAAACAAGCTGAGATACCATCATCAAGACACGGTGAGAGCAGCTATTGTTCCCTAGCTACCAAGACTGCAAGGGGTGAGAACCCCAAAAGACTCTTGCACCCAAGGGTACTCCAGGATGCATGAATCATTACAGCTCCTTGATACGATATTTGATGTCCAGAGATGGCTGTTGTTAAAAATGATGTGAGCAATCAGAGAATGCAACCATTTTCTGTAACGCAGACACCCACTTTGAGACCATCTGCTCCTCTCCCCTTTCCTACAGGATCATACTCTACAATATTCAATTACTGTCCATGACCATCCCACAGCTAACAAATAAAACCATGTCAATTCCAAGTCAAGATGAGCGGACAGCCTTAATAATGTTATAGACAAAGCGTTTAATTCCCCAGTGGATTATGGACCCTCCATCCCCTGACTGGGAGTGACCCATCACTCAGGATGACTTTGCAGGGCTGCTCTGATTGATTGCCATCCCCAGACTGAATTTGCAAGATGATCCAGACAAACAATGGAGACTGCTTTTGCACAGATTCCTGGACTGCTGAACTTTCCTGACTGAAATAGTGCAGAGATAATGGGAACTGCAGATGCTGGAGAATCCAAGATAACAAAGTGTGGGCTTGGATGGACACAGCAGGCCAAGCAGCAACTTAGGAGCACAAAAGCTGACGTTTCGGGCCTAGACCCTTCACCAGAAAAGGGGGATGGGGAGAGGATTCTGAAATAAATAGGGAGAGAGGGGCCCCCTTTTCTGATGAAGGGTCTTGGCCCGAAACATCAGCTTTTGAGCTCCTAAGATGCTGCTTGGCCTGCTGTGTTCATCCAGCCCCACATTTTGTTATCTTGAAATAGTGCAGATCTCAGGCTTGTGTTGGACAACTGCCTGATTAACCTTGTCGAGCCCACAGTCTGTAATGGACACATCCACTCGACCAGATGAGGAGCTATCTACTGAATAACTGACTGACTAGAGACCACCCTAATTCCACTGAACCTGCCTCCCCTTTCCCTTTCACTCACTGCCATTCACATGCAGTGTGCTTGCCCTGAAAGTTGCTTGTTTACACATCAGTTTTGACATTGACATAGCACCATGGTATATAATACATACCCTGATAGCATGATACATCACACTGATATTTTACTGTTTCTTACAGCCACGTGCTCCTACCTTGTATTTTTGCAGTAAAGCATGGTTCTGAGGTAAATATTGCTACCTGTCCATTAAAGTGCCATCTATTAAGTAAACCCTGGGCCGTTCCCCAGTCATGCAGAGTGATTGGTCAAGAAGACAGTGTCTTAGTCCCCATGGAGGATCTCTTGCAAAGGTTACAACAAAAGACACTGATGATTGAGATGGTTGTTGGACGCAGCCAGTTTGATGTACTGATTCAACCAGGAAGACAAAGAACAAAGTTGACAGCTTCTGAAGAGTCAAACATCTTAATTGAGTAAAAGTTAATTGGTTGTGCAAGTTAATTCCAGTGATTTTTCTAATTATAGAGGGGCAACTGCATGTGTAGAGGCTTCTCACCAGCTGACAGCAAGTTATTTTAATTGCAAAGGTTTATCTCAACAGTGAGAATTTGATTTTTGGACATTTGCCCAATGAACTCACTGTGACTGCCATTGTTGCCACCACCTCATGAAGTTGAAAATTGTGTTGTTGATTGTCTCACTTAGATGTAGCCTGATCTAATATGTTTCTCAAACATTTTTCAATTTTATTTTAGGAGAGGTAGGTCAGTTTGTCTATGTCTGGGAAATCACACCACTCAAATGAATAACTATTTTGAGAACCAGAAGACAGAGAAAATATTATCATGAGGCAGTAAATGGAGATATTTATACTACAATGGATTGACTGAGCTATGTATTAAAGCTAAAATCAGACCATCAAAATGTTTGTATGAAGTAACTTAATTGAAGAATTTCTTATAACCAATGGGTTTCAATTAAAAATTCACCTCATTACCTGGTTCTCATAATTGTTTCAACTAACAATTTCAACATCATGCAAAATTATTATATCCATAGAAATTTGGCAAAAATTATTTCTTTTAATCATGTATTTAATTCAATGGTTTTACTTGAATTTATGATCTGTTTTTTATGATTTCTATCACTCATTCTCTGCATCCTCAGCAACACTCCCAAAATTCCAAGGAGAAAAATCTACATCGACAACTACATTTCAATGTTTGTTAATAGCCTGAATATTTCATCATCATTGTCAAAGGCAGTGCCTGTGGTATCACTCGATACCTTTAGTATTATTGTCTGCATTTTCAGAGTTTTCTGAAACTGCAACAAGATGACAATACACTGCTTTAAAATATTTTCCTTCTTGAGCCAGAATTAAAGAGACTTTGTGCTGAATCTTCAGCGATGATATTCTCTGGATGTTTTCAAGAAATATTTGATGTTATTGTCATTTCTAATAAGAATATAGTTCAATGATCAGAGATAATGGGAACTGCAGATGCTGGAGAATCCAAGATAACAAAATGTGAAGCTGGATGAACACAGCAGGCCAAGCAGCATCTCAGGAGCACAAAAGCTGATGTTTCGGGCCTAGACCCTTCATTAGAGAGGGGGATGGGGAGAGGGTTCTGAAATAAATAGGGAGAAAGGGGGAAGCGGACCGAAGATGGATAAAGGAGAAGATAGGTCAGTGCGGAGAGTATATGTGGGGAGGTAGGGAGGGGATAGGTCAGTGCAGGGAGTATGGACATGTCAAGGAGGTGGGATGAAGTTAGTAGGTGGGAAATGGAGGTGCAGCTTGAGGTGGGAGGAGGGGATGGATGAGAGGAAGAACAGGTTAGGGAGGTGGGGATGAGCTTGGCTGGTTTTGGGGTGCAGTGGGGGGAGGGGGCAAGATGGGCTGGTTTTGGGATGCAATGGGGGTAGGGGAGATTTTGAAGCTTGTGAAGTCCACATGGATACGATTGGGCTGCAGGGTTCCCAAGCGGAATATGAGTTGCTGCTCCTGCAACCTCCGGGTGTACCCAAGTGGAATATGAGTTGCTGTTCCTGCAACCATCGGGTGGCCACCCAAAGGTTGCAGGAACAGCAACTCATATTCCAATTGGGAACCCTGCAGCCCAATGGTATCAATGTGGACTTCACAAACTTCAAAATCTCCCCTTCCCCCACTGCATCCCAAAACCAGCCCAGCTCGTCCCCGCCTCCCTAACCTGTTCATCCCCTCCTCCCACCTCAAGCCGCACTTCCATTTCCCACCTACTCACCGCATCCCGCCTCCTTGACCTGTCTGCCCTCCCCGGACTGACCTATCCCCTCCCTACCTCCCAACCTATACTCTCCTCTCCACCCATCTTTTCCTCTGTCCATCTTCGGTCCGTCTCCCCCTATCCCCATGCTCTGATGAAGGGTCTAGGAACGAAACATCAGCTTTTGTGCTCCTGTGATGCTGCTTGGCCTGCTGTGTTCATCCAGCTCCACACTTTGTTATATAGTTCAGTGAGTCAGGTGACTCCTTAGAAGCATCAGTCAGACTTTACAATTTGAGCAATAGATCAAAGGTAGCCTTTTCACATTCCAAAATTAATATGTTCCTTATTTGGAACAAATTGGACTATTCAGTCCCTCAAGTCTGCTCTGGCATTTAGAAAAGTCACGGTGGATCATGGCTTTGACTCTTGTTTCCTGCTTAAAGTGATAGGCTTTGACTCTCTTGGAAGTTAAGAATTGGCCCTGGTCTGAAAAGTAACCATCAGGCCTGCCTCCATTGCTCCTAAGGGAATGCACAGTCACAAAGACTGATGGCTCTCAGAACAAAATTCTGAGATGAAATGGAAGATTCCATTTGTTAAACGCATTCCTCTGGTTCCAGTCTCCCCCACAAGCAGAGATAACAAGGTGTGGAGCTGGATGAACACAACAGGCCGAGCAGCATCTTCGGACCACAAAAGCTGACGTTTCGGGCCTAAGCCCTTCATCCGAAAAATGATGAAGGGTCTAGGCCTGAAACGTCAGCTTTTGTGCTCCTAAGATGCTGCTCGGCCTGCTGTGTTCATCCAGCTCCACACCTTGTTATCTCAGATTCTTCAGCATCTGCAGTTCCCATTATCTCCCCCACAAGCAGACATGTCTTTTCAGCACCTAACTTGTCAAACCTCCTGGGGATCACATGTTTTGTCTGACCTCCCATTCCACTAAATTCAATGGATGTGTCGAAATAGAGAAAATTGGAGCAGGAGTAGGTTATTCAACTTTCTGAACCTGCTCCACCACTATTCAATGTGATCATGGCTAATCATTCCAACTCAATACCCTGTTCTCGTTTTCTCTCCAATTCCTTCGATCCCTTTAGCTCTGAGAACTTTATGTAACTCCTTCTTGAAAACAATATTTTAGCCTCAAATGCTTTCTGTGGCAGAGCATTCCACAGGCTCACAACCCTCTGGGTGATGATGTTTCTCCTGATCCCAGTATGAAATGGGCACATCCCAGATGTCCAAGTTCTTTAAGGACCGCAACTTTCCCCCCACAGTGATCGAGAACGCCCTTGACCGCGTCTCCCGCATTTCCCGCGACACATCCCTCACACCCCGCCCCCGCCACAACCGCCCCAAGAGGATCCCCCTCGTTCTCACACACCACCCTACCAGCCTCCGGATACAACGCATTATCCTCCGACACTTCCGCCATTTACAATCCGACCCCACCACCCAAGACATTTTTCCATCCCCTCCCCTGTCTGCTTTCCAGAGAGACCACTCTCTCCGTGACTCCCTTGTTCGCTCCACACTGCCCTCCAACCCCACCACACCCGGCACCTTCCCATGCAACCGCAGGAAATGCTACACTTGTCCCCACACCTCCTCCCTCACCCCCATCCCAGGCCCCAAGATGACATTCCACATTAAGCAGAGGTTCACCTGCACATCTGCCAATGTGGTATACTGCATCCACTGTACCCGGTGCGGCTTCCTCTACATTGGGGAAACCAAGCGGAGGCTTGGGGACCGCTTTGCAGAACACCTCCGCTCAGTTCGCAACAAACAACTGCACCTCCCAGTCGCAAACCATTCTCTTGATGACATGTCCATCATGGGCCTCCTGCACTGCCACAATGATGCCACCCGAAGGTTGCAGGAACAGCAACTCATATTCCGCCTGGGAACCCTGCAGCCATATGGTATCAATGTGGACTTCACCAGTTTCAAAATCTCCCCTTCCCCTACTGCATCCCTAAACCAGCCCAGTTCATCCCCTCCCCCCACTGCACCACACAACCAGCCCAGCTCTTTCCCCCCACCCACTGCATTCCAAAACCAGTCCAACCTGTCTCTGCCTCCCGAACCGGTTCTTCCTCTCACCCATCCCTTCCTCCCACCCCAAGCCGCACCCCCAGCTACCTACTAACCTCATCCCACCTCCTTGACCTGTCCGTCTTCCCTGGACTGACCTATCCCCTCCCTACCTCCCCACCTACACTCTCTCCACCTATCTTCTTTACTCTCCATCTTCGGTCCGCCTCCCCCTCTCTCCCTATTTATTCCAGTTCCCTCCCCCCATCCCCCTCTCTGATGAAGGGTCTAGGCCCGAAACGTCAGCTTTTGTGCTCCTGAGATGCTGCTTGGCCTGCTGTGTTCATCCAGCCTCACATTTTATTATCATGAAATGGCCTACCCAGTGGTTCTTGGTTCTGGACTCTCCAGTCATTGGCAACACCTTTCTTGCATTCACCCTGTCTGGTTCTGTTAGAATTTAACAGATTTTCTGAGAATGGTCTCTCATTCTTCTGTCGGTCCAACCTGACCTAAATTTTCTCAAGGATTATTGGCCTCATTCCAGGAATTAGTTCAGTGAATCTTCTCTGAACTGTCTCATGCAATTGGTCCAAAATTGAACTCTCAATATTTTCCTTCCAACACCTTGTTTAACTGTAATAAAACATATACTTTTATTTTTCATTCCTATTGCATTAACTGATAACATTCAATTTCTCTTCCTATTCACTAGTTATATCTGCATAATAACCTGTTTTTTATTATTCATGTACTGGAACACCCAGATCCTTCTATCTTAGAGTTCCTCAATTTCTACCCCTTTAAATAACATGCTGCATTTCTGATCTTCTGAGAAAAGTTAAGAAACTCATGCTTCGCTACATAACATTCCATAAACTACAACTTTGCCCAATCACTTCTACCATTTGTGTCCCTTTGTAGACATGTGCTCTTCACAATTAACTTGCCGATCTGACTTTGCAGTGTTAACAAATGAAGTTACCATACATTCAGCCCTGACATCCAAATCATTTGTGTAGACTAAATACCTGAGGTCCCAGCACTGATCCTTTGATAGGACATTGTCTCCTATACTATGAGCTCTTTTTTTGTGTGGGAAGCATTGATGTGGCACCTTGTCAATGCCTTCTGAAATCTCAGTATGTCACATCCACAAGTACCCCTTCATCCATCTCGCTCACTACTCCCTGAAATAGCTCTAGTAAATAAGCCGAACATGATTTACCTGACTCAAAACCACAGTGTTGAGATTTTCCAAGTGCATTGCTCCAATTTACTTAAGAATAGACTCCAGGATTTTCCTGACAGTTGATGTTAAACTAACTGATTTTTGATTTAATGCCAGAAATCACATTCTGAATCAGACTCACAAATTTGATGAGGATTATTAAAGAATGAATGGATTACAGATACCCTTGAGTCTTGGTCTCTTATTTGTATGACTGGTTCTTCTTTCATTGTATCACAATCAACATTTTTCCAACTGACTGGAAACTCTTCATTTTCTTGTCCTCTTTCTTTAGTTGCTATTTGCCACTTTATGTCAACCATTTTGCCTGTTTCCCACTATCTTTAGCTTCCTTAGATCTATGTGTCATCTGTCATTTGTCTCAGAACCACGGTCACATGGAACAAATATGACAAACATCTTAAAAAATGAAAAGACTTTGGCATTCACGACGTAAATTCATAGTATACTTTTTTTGAAATGCATGGGTGATGTTGGTTGTGAAAGCAAACTGAGTTCTGATGTCACTGGTGATACATTATAGGCAAATTATGGGATCTCCTTCAAAGACAGCAATCCAACACACTCCAGAATTAAATGTCAACACCTGTACAATATACGCTTTAGTCCAAGGCATCGAGCCAATAGGTTTGGTTGAGTGGCCCAAGGACCTCAAAAGGTGTCTGATAACAGACAAACATTTCTGTGTTGAATACGTATAATTTGTTTGGATCTAAGTGCATATCTTGCCATATTTTCAGTGCAATTCCAGTCACAAAAGGTTGAATTTCCAAAGTACGCATGTGAGTTGTTTGAACGCATTTAAAGCCACATCAAAGTAGACAACATGACACCCCAACATTAAAATGATTGCTGATGAGTGGAGCTTCATCCATGAGCAAAGTTGAACTGGCAGTATCTTTCAATATTCATAATGAACAGACAACGTGCTGATGTGAAGAGGAAATAGCCATCTACATTTTATCTCAGTCCATTTTGCTGTAACGTAGCGGGAGGTAATGGCCTAGTGGTATTATTGCTGGACTGTAAATCCAGAGAACTGGGTAGCATCCTGGGGGCCTGGGTTTGAATCCCACCATGGCAGATGGTGGAATTTGAATTCTTCAAATTATCTGGAATTTAGCATCTCGTGATGACCATGAATCCACTGTTGATTGTCAGGGGAAAAACCCATCTGGTTCATAAATGTCGTTCAGGGAAGGAAATTGCCATCCTTACCTGGTCTGGCCTACATGTGACTCCAGATCCACAGCAATATGGGTGACTCTGAACTGCCCTCTGGGTAATTAGGAATGGGTAATAAATGCTGCCTAGCCAGTGACGCCCTTATCCCATGAATGAATAAAAAATAGAAAAAATCCTGCATTAAAAGGTTTTTTTGTCGAAGCAAAAGTACATAAATTGCAAATATGACAGAATCAAAAGATGAATTAGCTGAAAATCTAAAATAAAACTAAAAATTGTTGGAAATACTCAGCAGGTCAGGCAACATCTATGTCCCAAAAAGCACAGCTCATATTTCAGGTCAATGGCTATCCAACACGAAGCTGAATCCTCAACCCTTTTTCTTTGCCACTCCCTGAGCTGCTAAAATTTCCATCAACTTCTTTTTCAGTGGTATAAGGGTTTAAAATGCTTATTGTGAAGTCCACACATCTCACTGTACCTAGCAATACACATGAATAGAAATTCATTTGGCAGAAATTAAATATGCTGTAAGATATCAGCATATGAACACATATGATTGCTTCAGCAATTGCTTTGTGTTATTTCACCAGGGCTGTTAACCTTATTAAAATAAATTGGTTAAGTGTTCATACCCTCATCACACACTGTACTATTAAGGGGTATGTACCCAACTGTAAACAAATTGAGATTCTGTGAAGCGAACCCAAAAAAAGGAGCTATTATCAGTCATGTAGCCTCTCCTGCATCTGTTATGACAAGCAAAAACAGAAAGTGTTGCTGTTTCCTTGAATAAAACATGAGAGGAGTGTAAAGTGTTTACTGAATGCAGCAATCAACTGCATATCAAAATCTGAAATAAACGGTGTTAACATAAAACAAATTCCATTGAGGATAATGAAAAAAATTCTGAGTGCTCATACATTTTCCAAACCATGTTCTATGTTGGCATCTAATGTGACAAAAGTTATTTCCTGCAAGTGTTATGCAAACCATTAATTTCATGTTACGCAGTTGCCTGATGATTTTTCAAAGACATTAACAACTACTAATGGCAAAATTTAAGGTTTTTTTTGCAATAATTCCCATGTCACAAGTTTTGCATTGTTGAAGGAGCTAACATTTAGATGAGATGGTGACGACACAGTGGTTAGCACTGTTATCTCACACTTACAATGGGCCTCGGTTCGATTGCAGCATCTGGCAACTTTCACCCTGTGTCTGTGTGCATTTCCTCTGGGTGCTTTGGTTTCCTCCTACAGTCCAAAGATGCGCAGGTTAGGTGGATTGGCGATGTTAAATCAGCCATTGCATCCAGGGATGTGCAGGTTTGGTGAGTTGGTTATCCTAAAAGCAGGGTTACGGAGCCAGATTGAGGGGAGACAGGATACACTTCAGAGGGTCAAAACAGACTCTATGGGCCACTGGCCTCTATCTGCAATGTTGAACTGAGATAACTGGCTCTCAACTGGGCAGAAATGTTCAAAAAAGAATATTCAAAGAGGAATAGTGGGGCGCTGCAGCCATCCCTGTCGAGATTTACCCTGAAATCAGATTATTTGGTTATTATCTTAGGGCTGTCCCAGACTTCACTCTGTGTAATTTGGTTGCTTGTTTTCTACATTTTTAAAGTATGTTTTAATGTGTTATTAGCAACATGGACTGAGGAAGCAGAGACATGAGAAGATATAATAGAAATGATTGGCTGAAAGTGCACAGAAAGCAATATGTTTTTATGCTGAAGGGTTTATTAATTTGCTGATTCTCAGCTAAAATGCTGTTTTGCTCTATGGTCTTTAATTTCCTGTTGCTTTTGAATTTATCCTTTTCCGCATTGTATCAACTTCCTTGATTACTTTAAAGTCCTACTTACCGCCCTGGCTATTTTACTTGCCAGTGCACTGATCATGGCCCAGAATAAGCACGATTCATCCTAATGCAATAGGTTTTTGTTTCCGTCACATGGGCACCAGTGCCCCATGAATGTAAAATAAAAACCAAGAGAACAACCGATGCTGTAAATCAGGAACAAAGACAGAAATTGCTGGAAAAGCTCAGGAGGTCTGGCAGCATCTGTGAAAAAAAATAAGAGTTAGTGTTTCAGGTGCAGAGACCCTTCTTCAGAACTATGGTAGCTGTGAAAATGCTGGTTTATATGCAGATGGTAAGTTGAGGAGAGGGAGTGGCTGGACGGAGTAAATAATAGGTCGGAATGGAGCCCAAAGAGAAAGAAGAGCAGTTGGATAGACAGTTGTCATTTCTGCCACCTCCAGACACATACTACCCTCTCATCCTCTCCCTTGTCTGTCTCCCCATGCACTATCTTCTGCATACAAACCAACATTTTCCCAGCTACCATCAATTATGAGGAAGGGTCAATAGACCTGAAACGTTAACTCTGATTTCTCTGTACAGATGCTGCCGGGCCTGCTGAGCATTTCTACCAACTTCACTTTATGCCCCCTGAATGAAAACCTAGGTATCTCACACCATTAGCCATGCATTTAACTTTTACGTAGACAGAGAAAATTATATTGGAAAGGTAACCACAAAGAGTTCACTGAATGTAATCAGTACATTTTTCTTCAACAAAATGTTGTGGATCCAACAAGATCAGCCTATTTTGTCCTCAAATATGTAGTCATGTGGGTTCAATAAAAGATTATTGCTCAGAAACAGCAGTGCATACCATCTACAAGATGCAGTGCAGAAATTTGTTCAGGATCCTTCAAGAGTACCTTCCAAAACAAAATCACTGCTGTTCAGAAGGACAAGGGCAGCAGATACATGAGAACACCACCACCTGAAAGATCCCCTTCAAGCCACTTACTGACTCAGAAATATATTATTCCTTCTTTAGTATTGTTCAGTGAAATTCTAATGATTCCCTTCCTAACAGCATTGTGTTGTACCAGCACTGTTGGGCAGTGGTTGAAGAAAGTAGCTTACCACCACGATCTCAAGGGCAGCTAAGTATGGGCGATAAATATGACCCAGCCAGCAAAGTTCACATCCCCTGAATTAAGATAACAAGGTGTAGAACTGGATGAATACAGCAGGTCAAGCAGCATCAGATGAGTAGGAAAGCTGACGTTTTGGGCCTAGACCCTTCTTCGGAAATGGGGTCCATTGCTTGACCTGCTGTATTCATCCAGTTCTACACCTTGTTATCTCAGATTCTCCAGCATTAGCCATTCATACTAGCCCCTGAATTAATTTCTTTTTTAAGTCTTCTACGATATCTCACATGTTCAATTGTGTGTTTTGGACATTAACTGGCAAAAATCAGATGAATCTAAAGCACCCTAAATTTTAGCTGTAGCACATTCCATGGCCCATGGGTGTATAAATTAAAACCCAACCCCATCAACAGCCCACTCCCAGAGAAAACAGTGGGGGCTGTGTTTCAAAGTAGAGCTTTCAAATGAAGGTCTCCACTACCATTTTCATAAAGAAAGAGGAGCTATCCATCTGCACAATATTTATTTGTTACATTTCATCATACTGTCATTCTACAACAAACAGGAATGATGGCAGGAAGGAGAGAGGTAGGAGAATCCAAAGGATAAAGCGAAGTTACAATCACACCAGTTGCCAGGACAAAATAGCTCATACGTGAGATTACCGAAAGGTGCCTCATGCCCGAGATAGGGTCTCTTGACCAAAAAGCACACTGTGTTAAATTTGAATATTGTTCTGTTTCACATCCAGATTATTGCAAACCCCAAGAGTTCAAAATATTGATATGGAGGTATTTCCCCATGATCAATAGAATAATTCACTGTGTTACCAAACGTGGATAATAGTGCATTATCGATGGAGCACATAGACTTAAAACTGAACTATAAAAAAATGCAGGCATCACATTTGGGATCCAATTAATTAAATCATCACAAATAAGCCATAGAAACCCTCAAGCATGCTGTGCCATTTCACAGAATGAAAAGTTTGTGAAAATAGTTGATTGGAAACAGTGGATTGGAAATAGTGGATTGCAACTGCACCTGTTCGGCCTCTGACAAGAATAACCAGTCTGTACTTGGTACAAGAACAATAGATGAGATCTTCAATCAGAAATCATTTTGCACCTAATTCTATAGCCAATTTTGATTGTGATGAGTTGTAATTTCCTGCGAAATTAATGGGTTTGCTGTGTTCTGACTGTTTGATGTGGCCGATTGCTATGTTATTGCATGGATGTCTTGAGAATTAAGATCATGGCAGATCTTGAGCATCAACTTCAAATCTTCCACACTGTCATCACACCCTTTAATTTCCCTTTGCTCTTGGGGGCTTGAACATGCTAAGCAACTAAACATACACATCACTCTGGGATACAGAATTCCAAAATTTAAGAAACATGAGAGGAAAGCAAATTCTCTGCATTTCATTCTTGAATGGCATCTCACTCATTTTAAATTGAGCCGCTAGTTGTGGACTCCTCAGCTACAGGAAACATCTTGCCAGAATCTATTCTTTCAAATAATTTCTCAGTTTCAAGGAGATCACCTCTCATTCTTTAAAACTCTGGATGATACAGGCCCAATTTGCCCAATATGACCTTATAGACAGTCCTTCCATCCTGGGAACAAGTTTGCTGAAGCTTTGTTGCACTCCCTGTTTGGCAATAATGCCTTTCCTGAGAAAAGGAGACCAAAATTGGTCTATCAAAGACCAGTTTAAGCAAGACCTCATTACTTCAATCCGTACCTTCTTACAATAAAGCTTGCTACGTGAGCATCTGAACATTCAGTGACTTATCAACATGTACATCTACACGTTCCAAGCAATCATCATTGAAAAAACTAAAAGTTGGAGTAGGCCATTCAGTCCTTCCAGCCTATTCTGCCATTTAATATAATCATAGAGGATCCTCTATCATCATGCCTTATTCCTGTTACCTCTCCATATTTCTTTGTTTTCAATATGTATATATTTATCAATACTTTTTTCTTGATGATACAGTGACTTGGCCTCCACAGTCTTCTGTGGAATTGAATGCCACAAGGTGGCCACCCTCTGAGTGAATAAAGTTTTCTGAATCTCAGTCTCAAATGGCCTAGCCTATATTCCAATACTCTGACCCCAGGTTCTAGACTCTTCAAACAGGGAAAAACATCCTCCCTGCATCTTGTCTTTCTAACTCTTTTAGAATTTTATACTTTTCAATCTGTTCCCCTCTTAAGTCTCCTAAACTCTGTTGAATGCAGGCCCAATCGAATCAATCCCTCCTCATACAACGGTACTGTCATTTCCAGAATCAACCAAGTGAACCTCCACACTGCTTCTCTGGCAAGTATATCCTCTCTTCAGAGACAGTAGGAACTGCAGATGCTGGAGAATCTGAGATAACAAGGTGTAGAGCAGGATGAACACAGCAGGCCTAGCAGCATTAGAGGAGCCGGAAGGCTGATGTTTCCGGCCTAGACCCTTCTTCAGAAATTGTTTTTGGTAGAAGTTCAAAGAATGAAGTTGTGTGCTCCAAGTCAGTCTCAGCAAGGTCTTCAACAACTGCAGAAAGAGACTCATTGTGGAATTTAATTCCTCTTGAAATGAAAGCCAATATATCGTTTGTCTTCCTAATTGCTTGTTGCACTTGTATGTTTATTTCCCTTTGTCCATCCATATTTGCACATTTATCACCATTCTAATAATACTCTGCATCTCTGTTTTTCACACCCAACTGGACAACTTCACACTTATCCACATTGTACTGTATCTATCAAGTGTCTGCCCACACACTCAACCTGTCTAGACCACCATGGCAGAAGCACCAACATCCCAGATGGTAGATGTAATCTTCTGTTCTTGCTGGGCTGAGGGGCAGGAAAGACACTTTATTTAGACAAAGATCTGAGATCCAAAACAAAAGCAGAAATTGCTGGCAAAACTCAGCAGGTCTGGCAGCATCTGTGCAAAGAAAGCTGAGTTAAATGTTTAGAGACAGTGACTCTTCATCAAAACTCAATAGTTTAGTTTGTGAAATAACAAAGTGTGGAGCTGGATGAACACAGCAGGACAAGCAGCATCTTAGGAAGACTCCTAAGATGCTGCTTGGCCTGCTGTGATCATCCAGCTCCACACTTTATGATCTTGGATTCTCCAGCATCTGCAGTTCCCATTATCTCTGATACAATTTAGTTTGTGGCCTGGTTTCAGATTGTACCACCTTCCCAACTCCACTGAATTCACAACTTTGTCGGTAGACCCATCATCGAACTTCATACCCTTCCACCAACTGCAGCTCTTAAGTGGCTAATTGTGGGCCAACTAAAGGTCTGATCCTGTAGTTGACGGGATGAACCCAGCTGCAGTCGGCCTGTCACCATGTGGTGATCATGGCAAAGCCATCTGTACAGGACACTAGCCAACTGGTGAAGGTCTCTTGATGACAGGCACTCAAAGCCTGACTGGGGACTGGGCTCAATCCTCTTGATTCTGAAGCATCTATCCACCCTATGAAAACCCCCCACTACCTCTTACTTATTCAAGGGTTGGGGTCATCCACAACCCTGGGACTCTGTTGGGGGAGGGGGGCCTTCCAGCAGCAGCCAGGGCCTTCCTGCTGGCCTCTGATAAGGACAAGAGCTGCTGTCTTCGAGACAGCATCCTGGGGTAATATTTACCATGTAAGATTCACTGAGGGTTATCGCACCACCTGCAATAACCTGTGATGCAACATACATTCCTGAAAAGAAATGCTGCAAATTTCTCACCAGCTTGCCTTGAAACACAGCTCTTTTTCTTATTCATTCACGATATGTGGGCGTCACAGATATTTATTTCCACGAATTAAGCATCAACCATGTCACATGGAAGCCAGGCCAGGTAAGGCAGCTGCAACCTCCCGTAAAGAATATTAGTGAACGCTTGTTTCTTTTCTGACAATTAGCGACAGTTTCACAGTCATTACTGGACTCAATCTCAGATATTTACTGAATTCAAACTTCACCCCTGCCATGATGGGGTTCGAAACTTGCTGCCTAGAACAATACCTGTGCCTCTGCATTAATAGTCCAGCAAAAGTTCTTATTGCACAAAATATCTAAAGTCAATTTGTCTTGTTGTTTCCACAAATTGTTCTTTGGACTACTGTTCAATATATTCAACAGTACAGTAGACTTCCAAACTCTTGCCAGTTTGATTTATCCAGTTCATACCAAGATTAAATGCCCCCACCACTCTTGCATTGCCTTTGTGACAAGGTCCACTTTAGGTTAATTAACATGCTCACCAACAATGTAGGTACTGTTAGGGAGCCTACCCTCACTGTGCTTTTTGTGTCCTGTTGTTATTTGCTAACCCCATCCACACTAATTTACTTCCCATTCTTCCAAACCAAGGTCTTTTCTCACTACTATCTTTCTACCATCATTTAAGTTAAATTTATTAAAATAAAATCACTGTAGACTAACATAACCATAGGGCTGTGCTCTCACTGGAGAAATACAACTGACGGTGATTTAACCTGAGGTTCACCAAGCCTCAGGCGAGAGGAGAGGTTCAGAAGTAATGTCCTTCATGGTAATCTCAGTCAGTAAAGAATTGAACTCACAATGTCAGCATCACTCTGCAGTGCAAATTGACCATCCAGTTAAGTGTACTGATTGATTGTAGCTTCTTTTCCATCCTGTCATTTTTTTTTTCAAAACATTAAGCATCCAGAATATTTAGTTCCCAAACTTGGCTCCCATATAACCATGTCACTTGTGGCAAATGTTTTATGCATTCAATTAACGTGCCTTCAATGTTAACAATTTTTCCAAACTATGACTGTATTCACTAACGCACATTTGGGCATACCTATCACACTTTTTTCACTTAAATTGCTGTACTGCTATATGGCTCAGCTTGTTTTTGATGCATTTCTTAAAATACGCCATTCAAAAGTAAAAACATAATTGTTCACAAAAACACCAAGAAGTAGGAAGTTGAAAATGTTGGCTCACTGTAACTATCTGACCTACAAGCAAGATCTGCTTTTCTCTTTACCTTCCTTACGCAGAGTGTGAGACTCACCACTGCACGAACATTATTGACAGCCTTGTCATCCAGATCATCCTTGGTGTGCAAGTCTTGACAAGGTAGGTACAGTTTTTCAGTTTTAATAGGGTCCCTCAGTAATAATCAAAAGTGTCAACTTGGCTCATATTTTGCTTCATGTAGCTAAGACATGAAGGTGATTTGTCGGCACTCCACTGCTATACTGGGAGAGATCTTTTGAAATTGAGTCAACAACTTTTGATTTGAGAAATAATCTCATTAAAAATAAAATGCAGCTGTTAAGATAATTTCCTCCATTTTCTCTCAATTGTGGGTGAGAAAGAGGAGAAGGAAGAGAGGATGAAAAGGAAGGAACGAATTAAGGGTGGGGGGAATGGATGGAGAATGAAAGAGGAAGGAAAGCGCATTGTTATCAATTGAGTATTTTTGAAATGTTGTCCAATTTGTAATTTCAACTCTTTGTTTTGCAGCCTGAAATGTGGGAAGGTTGAATTAATGTTCAAACACTATCCTTCAAGCAATGAAGAATGATTTGATACAATATATTGGATTTTAAAGTTGCAGCGTATAATGCTAAAACGTACACAATAAATGCACCAACTCATTCATGCATTCAAGCTGTTACGAAACCCACAAAACAAACAAGCCAAAGCAAGTGGTATTGTTTACATTCTCCCTGACAATCCACATTGAATGCAAGATGGCAAATGAAAACATTCCTATATTTTTGATCCAAAAAAGTAAATAAAAGTATAAGCCAGAGAAAAGGAGGCTTGTAATAAATTCCAGACCCAAAATAGAAAATGAGATGAACAAAACTACAAATGAGATGAACAAAAGAGGACAGAGAGAGGTACAAGATGGCAAAGAGCATAAAAGGAAAGAAAATACTCAATAACATAAAAAGGGAACACAAAAGCCTTCCTTCAATATCAATTGTAGATATGGGAAGGTTGAGGTTGTTTCAGATCCAAAATGGAGCTCTTCTAGTACAGATCGAAGCCATGTTTAAAAAGTGTGATATGACATCTATCTCCATGAGTAGTACTGCCAATGTGACAGAAAAGGAAGGGGCAACTAAGCAATCAGATAGAGGAAGAATAATGGAATGTTCTTAATGTTAGCTGTCCTCAAAAGTCATGAAGACACCCAGACGGGAAGAGAATGCACATTCTGCATGGGTGGTGATGATGGTAGGCCTGGTCACAATCTCTTACTGATAGCAGTGCCCAAGAATTGTAAAGTTGCACCCCAACACCAAAAAAAATGTTCAGCATGTTAAATCCAGTAGCTATTATGCTAGTCACCACAGCAATCATAGGGAAGGAAATTAAATACCTCCATGATGGCCAGTATCCTCTCACAATAGACCCTTTATTGACATGTCCATAGTACTCGACACTGATCCAGTAGCTCAGAGTCAAGTGTCAGATAGAACAAAACCCCTAATAACTCCTCTGTCAGCCAGGGCTCCCTGATTAGAACAGGTTAACAGCCCCAATCAGGGAACTCATTCTGTGAACTCTACCTGGCTGGCCTCATAATAATCACCACAGAAACTATTAAATTATTAATCCTAGGTCATATTAATAAAGACTAACTTATATTTATAAAAAGTATTTATAAATGACCAGATGTCTCAAAATGCTTCATGAACATGAACAAACATTGAAGCAGAGTCACTGCAGTAATGTAAGAAATAACTGAATAATAAAGTGAGATCACATTCCAATCAGCTGTCATCTTACAATATATCAATTGCCATCTCCTGTTCCTACGCCTGTGTTTGATGTGTAAAAGGAATATTAAGGCTGAGCAGAGTTTGCAGAGCAAAATTATCTGGAATGGGACAGATTGTCATTTACTTCTTCATACACACAGACTTAATCTTCCTTAGAAAGAGAGAAGCAAATAAACCAAAACAAATCTCAGAGCAGACTCTTACAACTTTAGAAAACACTTGATGAATGTTTAAATGGAATCAAAAATTGAATGCACTTCAGTTTAAAAAAAACTTTTCAGATGAGTTCAGCTATAACGGATTATCAACTTGAGCCATCTATCATTTTGGTAACATTCAAAAGAAGATACGACAGTTTTTGTAATATTTCACAGTCTGCTTGTTGGCAAATCAAGTGGAAATTTAGTAAGTGAATTAGGACCTTTTGTTGTGCATCTAGAGCAGTGCAGTGTGATATGGAAAGTCAAAGCAACAATAAGACTAAATCAAGGATGGATATTGTCAATACATGCAATGATGTGGATTGAATTGTATCTCTGATTGAAATGGAAAATGGGCTCTTGCTCATTTGTCAGCAGGTCAGTAGTAGGACTTCAGATTTTAGCTTTGCCCAAAAGCTTTTTTTCTTATTCTTTGTTACGTTGTGATGGTTTTCATTTGAAATGTAATCCCCGAGCAATGTAAAAAGCACGGCAAATTCAACAACTTGTAATTATATGATGCTTCTAACACAGTAAACCATCTTCCCATGTCTCATGACAAACTTTGCCACTGAGTCACAAAAGGAATTATCAGTATAAATGAACAAAGATTGGACAAAGAGATAGATTGGAGTGTTGAAAAGGTTTAGGGAGAAACTAAGGCATAAACAACAATGGTGGGATAGTTAAAATCTGGGATGCCATTAGGTTAGAATTGGAGTAGCACTCATTTTTGAGTTCTTATACCGTTGAGGAAGTGGATAGAGAAGGACTAGACCGAATCAAATCACGTATGAAGGCTTTAAAGTCAAGCTAATACTCAAATCAGCAGGAAGAACTGGACGCAATGCATAAAAGGATGTGAGGAGGAGAGTTTTGGATAGGCTTATATTTACTGAAATTACAACGTGAGAAATTAGCCAGGACTGCCTCAGCATTGTGAAGTCCAAAATGTGTAAACTGAACGAGTGAGACTTTCTGCACCAGGCAAGATAAAGCAGGAATGGAGCTAATCTTACTTGATGGTGCAGATATGCTTCGGAAGATCATTTTTGTGTCATGTCAGTTAGTAAAGTTGCATCCATTCTGTTTTAGCCTCAGAAAAATGACAGAGAGAGAGAGAGAGAGAGAGAGAGAGAGAGAGAGAAAGAGAGAGAGTTAAGAGTCAGTGACCAGGCAATACATATTGTGATATGAACAAAAACCAAATGTTTTCATCTTCACAATATTAAATTGGAGGAAATATCTGCTGCTCTAATATTGAATGTTGAACACAATATGAATGGTGGATGCAGTTTAATGCACGTCCAACTCTCCCTTCAGATCGAACTGCGTAATTTAGTGATTCAGCAGCAGTGACACAATGTCATCTTTGGATGATAGGGTAACATCTGAAACAAACATAATTCCCACTGTAATGTATTGTTGGTCCAGGAAAAATCAAAATACCAGATGGTGGTGATTTCTCAGTCAAGTGGAAAAAGAAGCATGCGTTTCCTAAATACATTGGCTCCTTATTAACTGCGTCTCCTCCACAATAACACTCAACACCGAAGCCCCCCGAGGATGCATCCTCAGTGCCCTACTGTACTCCCTTGTACACCTAAGGCCATGTTGCCTAATTCCGAATGAATGCCATCTACAAGTTTGCTGACATCGCCACTATAGAGGGACGGATATCGGACAATGATGAATCAAAACACAGAAGGGAGGTAGCGGGCTTGGTGACATGGTGCAATAGAAACAGTCTGTCTCTCACTGTCAGCAAAACTAAAGAACTGATCATCAACTTCAAAAAGACAGGAGGAGAACACACCCCCATCTGCATCAATGGAGTTGAGATTGAGAGAGTGAGAGCATCAAGTTCCTTGGAGTGATAATAACTGATTACCTGTCCTGGACTCCCCACGTAAATGCCGCAGTCAAGAAGGCACAACAACACCGCTTTATCCTCAGGCAGCTCAGGAAATTTGACCCTCACCAACTTCGACAAATGCACCATTGAAAGAATACTGCCCAAGTGCACAGTAGCCTGGCAACTGCTCTTCCCAGGGCCGTAAGAAACTACAGAAGTGGTGTGTGCAGCCCAGACCATCACGGAAGCCAACCTTCCATCCACGGACTCTATTTACACAGCTCACTGCTATGGAAAGGTTCCCAACATCATCAAAGACTCACTGCACCCTGGTAATGATGTCCTACAACCTCTTCCTTCAGGCAGAAGATATAGTAACCTGAACATATGCACAAGCAAGTTCAGGAACAGTCTTTTTGATCTGTATATCCTTCCTTGCTGTGATCTGCCTGGATCACTTGTAAACAAAGCTTTTCACTGTATTTCAATGCAATCAATAAAATGGAAATCACTTGATCGTGTTCCAAAACTTGTCTCTATTTAATGATCCATGATGTTAATACTTGGCAAGTCTGATCCCAAACTGAAATATAGCTTGACAGATTTTTTGTTAATTTAATGAGGTGGACTTTCACTGAAACACAAAAAGAGTTGGTTTAGATGTTTAATGCATGAAAGAAAAAATAGCATAAGTCAAGAACTTTACACATATCATAATTCGAAAGATTTTGAAACACAGGAAGAAAAAGACTCTGTTCATCTCAATGGCAAACAGAGGGTGTTTGTTTTTTTATTTTTTTTATTGCTTTCACGTGACAGTTCAATTTGATTCACCATCCCGCACGTTCGATATGCTTTTTATTGACTATTCACAATTATGCTTGAATTATCTCAACTTTGAATAACATTTTCAGAGTTTTAACCAAACACATATGGTGTAGAATTTTCAAACTAAAGCCTGTATATTTCGTTTCCATTTTTTTTCTTTCTTGAACTAATCTTTTTCTCTGGGAGAAATTGTTTTGTATGCCTAACTTTGATAAGGATGTCTGAAACCTGAAATGAGAAATAGTTTTCAAGCTATAAGATGTTCCCAAACAAACAGAAAGAAGTCCCCAGTCCTTCTAACTGAAAGCAGACTGGTGCTCTTCAACGTTTATGCAAACAAATTACCATATACATTTCAGGATTTCCCTCTGTCTCTCTATGTCACATATCTTGTTTCAAAACAAAGAAAAAGCACCTGGAATTCTGAGACATCATACACCCTGACCAAAACCCGCATGTCGCGAGTTCAACTCAAACTCCAATATCAGTTATATAAGTTACATTTACATATACTTGGAATGAGCAAAAAAAAATACAAAGTCTCAGCACATTTGATTCATCTATTAGACTAGGCTTTGGTGGCATAATTATGTTGTTTTTAACCGATAACTTCTCAAAAAGTACTGTCCAAAAGCTTTGTGATGAGAAGTCTTAATTTGTGTATGCAATTAGAATGTTGTTCAGAAAGTATTTATGTTGATTGTTCATTAAGTTCCAAACACTAATGTAGCTTTAGTAAAGGACAAGTAATGTGATAACTTGGGCATTTGCACAGTTCACTCCAGTGGGGGTAGCAGAAGCACCAAACAGAAACCAAGACTGTAATATGGATTCGCTAGAAGAATGGACTGTGGCTAGAATTGGCCAGTGTCTATATGCAAAAAAGGTACATATTAAAAGGGCAATTCTTGTGGGAAAGCTTGGAGTATTTTTTCCCTTCGTCAAAATTTACAAACATTCAATTAGAAGTTGTTAATTATGTTGATGCAGTTGCACATTATTGAGTTAAACATGGTAAAAGCTACTCCAGAAAAGGTGGATAAATTAGGAGTACATCGAATGTTTTGTGCTCTGAGGAATTGCACATGTCACAGCAAAGTCACTTGTATCCATTTTTTTGCCCAATAAACCCAGTTAGTTTGCTTTCAAAATTAGTGATTGTGCTTTTTGCTGCTCAGTTTATTCCTCAACAAGACTTTTCTTACTGTGGGGCTTGGTACAGAGTTCAAGTCTCTATTCAATGCACAACAGAATTTGAGTGTCAAGTTGTTTTGGCTGTTGGATATTGGAAGAAAAGTGTTATACAGCATGCTTCACTCACCTTATTAATTAAAAATATGCTAATATAAAGGTAATTAAAATCCACAAGGCATTGCTCACAATAAAAATAAATAGTCAAGCTACTATTCAGATGAAATACAAAAGGAGCCATGTTTAAAATGTTGCAATTTAACATTCTTTTGTTCCCTATTTTAGTACGGCTTTATTCACACAAATCTGCAATTCTCACAAGAATTTATACTGATTTATTTGCCAAATGCAAAGCTGTATTCCTTTCAATAATGACTGTGAACAAGTATGAGGAACGTGAATTACATTAATGTCCTGTGGAAAGCAAGGTTAGGAAGCCATGCAACTGAACATTTTATGCTATGTCCCTCATCCACAGACAAACAATGAAAAGCTTCACTTGGATATGGCTGGGCTTACGTTGATTTTAGCTTTAATGATAAAATATTTTATAGTTCTTCACTGAATTATTTAGTGACAGGTCACTTGTGTTTTTTAACACTTGCAGATGCATAATGTTACGCTCACACAGTACATAGCAGTTTGCAATAATTCGCAGAGTCATGCTATCTCACCTTGCCCCACTTTTATGGTATGGTGATCCTAAAATTATATATACCCAATTGTATCTCTCATTGGAGAGAAGTAACAATGGTCCTTTTGAGGAGTTAATTGCCTGTTTAACAAAAAGACTTCCTATTAATTACTCAGAGCATGTAACTTATAAATTGAGTAGGAGTAGCTAATAGTGGGAACAGTTCTAGTGCATTTATTGCCTAAATGCCTTGCCCACTTGGAAGCAGAAAATGTCTCAATCTCTCTCGCTATCAGCTAAAGGTTAACTGTGCGAAAGATCCTTTACCCAACGGATACTTTGGCAAAATCCTATTAGCCTGTGGACCTGGGTAATTTGTTCAGTCTTTATAAAAATGACTTTATTGTTGTTGGGCAGAATAGATTTTGAGCATTACTGAAGAAGTTGCATTTTGCTAAACCATTTTGTCCTCGTTAGGCTAAGAAATGCCAGTCGAAATAGATTTTTTAAAAATACTGTCTGTGCTATATCACTCAAAGTGATTTTTCTTTTACATTGGTATTTCTTAGGAAATATCCTGATGAGTGCAAGATAAAAGCCCTGGTGAAATATTTATTTTGTTTCAGTGAAATTTACCCAGTTGTGCTTGAAGCTTTCTTGAATTTTTCTTCTTAAAATGCAAAAATATCTTCCATGATACCTGGGTTTAAAACAGTACCTTGTCCATTTCAATCTGCAACCAAAAATATGGAAGAAGAGCGATATGGTCTTTACAATTGCACAGTGGAATTGAAAGTTATCGAATAAAGAACAAGACCTTTAGTCTTGCATTTCTGGTTGATCTACAGAGCGTCAATTTTGTTGCAGTTGATAAGATTTGCAACATTTGGCTCCTTTTTTTTATACCGTTTTCAACTTGTGAAGAGAGAAGGAAACGTCTGGTAATTTTTGGTCTGAGAGCATGTCTTTATATTTGTCGCTGTGATTGCGCATTCTATGAAGGCTTGGCTCACAGTATTGACTCTTAGTATCCATGAGTATTGTATTCACCACAAGCTACAATTAATATTTCTCTGCAAAGGTAACTCCGACAAAAAAAATCATATTTTTTTAACATCTGAATTTGGTCTTCGCGCAGACTATATCGAGGCATCGAAAATCAGGTGTGGGAATCTGCACCTGATAATCACTTTAAGAATGGAAGTGAAATAGCTGTGTAGAGGCTGGTATCTCTTCACCAAGTTGGCACTGATTTACATGTGCACCCCACATGGCCTCTGTTTTTTAACATTTGCAGATGCATAACGTTATGCTCACACAAAACATAGAGGTTAAAGATAATTTTTGGAGGCCTGCTACCCACTGTGTCCCAAAATTATATATAACCAATTGTCAGCTAAAAGCCAGTCCCTAGGCTGAGGAGACATTCTGAATCTCTTCATTGTGTCTGTCAGCCAAGTCTCCCTAATTGGCACGGCTTAACAACTCCAATCAAAAATCACTTGCATTTTTATTTCCATATCTGAGTTCTGCAAATTTCTTCAGCAATTCAAAAACCAATTCTTATTGAGGCCAAATGTTGGTTACAGGATATTAAACTGGAACAATTCTTCCAAACTGGTCAGCTATTTAAAATCCAGAGAGAAACTGGGGTCAGTGAAGTGACCATTCAGTCTCTCCAACACAAATAGAAAATGTTCATCTCTTGAGTGAACAAATCAAGTTGCATTAACATGACACAATAGTGATTAGCTTTCAAAACAACAATGCAAGACACAACATTTAATGCAACTTTATACTATTATGAATTCACATGGCAACTGCATGTCTACAACTGACAAATACTATTCAAGAATATTCATTTGCAAGCTAGTTTCAGCCATCTGGAACACAGATGAGTTTTCCCAACCAAATAATGTTCAACTTAACACAATCAAGCAAATGAACTTTTTCTCTATTCAGTTGTAGGATGTGGGTGCCACTGGCTGGCCAGCATCTCTTGCTCTTCTCCAAGCTGTCGTAGTTCAGTTACAACACTTGTGTCTATCCAGCAATGTGGAAAATTGCCCAAATATATCCTGTGCACAAAAAGCAGGACAAATCCAACCCAGCCAAACACCGGCCCATCAGTCTACACTTGATCATCAATAAAGTCATGGAAGGTGTCACTTCCAAAATTGCCAAAATATTCTCAGAAACATTTGGGTGCTGCATGTACATTTTATATTATGTACAGCACTACATTTATTTGTAAAATGAAAGTACCTGTTATCCACACTTAAGAGCAGAAACATCAGTCTGAGAAAACAGTGAAATACACTAAGACTGCATCAATGTGCTTTTTCATTTGCTCCATTCAGTAATGGAACCAAGAATACAATTGTCTGCAACTGCGACCAGCAAATTCTGTTTTGCTATTAACCTAGCACGTCCAGCAGGCTGATGTGATATCTCAACAGTGTGCATGGCGTGAGCTATCGTGTGTTTTTTTGCATCTCATTTTCAGCCCAAGTCCACCACTGGATAGTAGCAATGCACCTAAGAGTCAAATGTGCAAGTATTTTCCTGTCAGTTAACTGTCTCTTTTTTGGAAAACCCTCAGCTATGCCTCCTAATGGAAATAAATAGAAACTGGGACTCTCACATTTCAGGCTAAGGTAGGGGATTTTGAGGGAGGTTTAGCCCCCAACACGTGCAGTGTGCAAGTGGACACACTCTGCCACTCATGAACCAAAATCTCAGTTACATGTACATAGCTCCATTGCCTTGTGAATATCTCGGAAGAGTCCAAGCTCCAGGGAGCACACTGACAAAAAAATGTCAGCCCTCCAGCAACCATGTCATTGCCAAATGTGCTGCCTTGCAACTTTTTTGGACTCAATGGGTGATGTTGAAGGGGATGTTTCAGATCAATATAAATTTTGCCCAGGATTGTGCCCTGCAGGGGTCACTACAGTTTCACTTCAGAGCGTTAACTCAGTATGGATGGCAGCACTTACAAGCAATAAGCTTATAACTTGATGGAGAGAGTGCTGTCTCCAAGGTGCAAAGTGCCTTTATATTCCCCTAGTCAACCAATGCCCACTTCAAAATCAGTTGACTCTGACTTTCACAAGGTGCTAACTCACCATGATTCATCAGCATCTGCAGTGGCTTGGATTTTAAGTCTCTGATCAAACATTGGCAGTATTCATTGTAAGCAGGAAAATAAATGAAAATAAGACCATTGTCTTTTGCTGCAGAAAATACAGCAGAAACTGCCTTTTCAAAGTGGGGCTTCAGAACCACCAGGTGATACTCATCAAGTTGACCACTGTGGCACAGAGCTCTTAAGATAAAGATAACATTCACCAGTAGAAGTTACCCCCCTCCCTCCGGACCAACCTCAGGGAATCTCTCTCCCACTGCAACTCTCCTGTAATCTCCCCTGGACTGACCTATCCCCCTCCCTACCTTCCCACCTGTACTCTCCTCTCCACCTATCTTCTTTTCTCTCCATCTTTGGTCTGCCTCCCCCTCTCTCCCTATTTATTCCAGAATCCCCCTCTCCCCATCCCCCTCTCTGATGAAGGATCTAGGCCCGAAAAGTCAGCTTTTGTGCTCCTGAGATGCTGCCTGGCCTGCTGTGTTCATCCAGCTTCACACTTTGTTATCTCTTATTCACCAGTACTAACTTTGTCAGTGCTTTCTTTTTGCAAAAATTTGCTTTGTTTTGATTTTTAAAAGACCTTTATCTGCATTCACAGGTACTAAACCAGTTCTATATAGTCTTTGGATATCAAGAAAAATAAACACTGGGGTTTGATATGCCCTGCAGTTGCAAAAACCGAAGGCATTTCTTTTTCACTAGGCAGAGTGTTTACACACAGTGAGCCTTGTTAGTGCTTATCACCACCCAAGATGTATATTCAAGGAGCTATCACATAATTAATTCAACTGAAGCATCCTTAAAGCTGAAGCAAAGCCACTTTAAACAATGTGTTTTCAATTTATTTCCACTTGTATCTTTCAACATTTGCAAGAGAAACAGGTCACAAATTTTGTAGAATGCTGAGTTTAGTGGAGATTCGCAGTTGTCTAATTAAACTCAAACTCTCAAATAATTGCTGCAAATTCTCAATTGTTTATATGAGATGATCGTGATCAGGAAACCCAACAGGAAATGCTGAGGTGTTTTCGGGGTCAGGTCTGGCAGTGGGGACAGGCATAGACCATTGAACAACAAAGCAGTGGGAACTTCAGGTGCTAAAGTGCAAGTTGTTGGGTGTTGGAGCAGAGACAGGGGAGGAAGTCGGGCACCTGGGGAGGAGGACATTTGTCAAGTCTTTGGGCAGTGAGTGTTGACAGGTCCCCAGGCAGAAATATTTGTCAAGTCCTGTCAGAGGGTATTGGCTCCTGGGGGTGTCACCTCAGGGTCTTGGGTGTGTAAGTGATCTGAGAAAGGTATACTTACAGGTTTGTGAAACACTAATGGGGCATGTTTAACACTACTCAGACATTACATGAATTATGTAATAGCCTCCTGTGTCGCAACTGGCTATTTTACTTGATTTCATCAGAGCCATCTGATTTCTATGGAGACTTTCAGAGGATTTTAGGTGTAGATGAATTGCCTATTGGAATTGTCAATTTCCCAGGCAATTTCTGCATAGTCTGCTACAGTGGGGATTCTGCAGGGCACCCACAGACGTCTTCACTTAAGCTAGAATAACCACTGTCTGGCCAGCGAAGAATTTGCTCTTATACTGACACCAGCACAGCATTCAACCTTCCTATGCAACTTTCAAGGGATCCAATCAATGCTAAATATAGAATAGCATTTTAATCTTTCAGCATGAAAAATGGCATAAATACATACAATTCTAAACTCAAACACATCAAATGAATATGACATGATAACATCACTTTGTTTTTGACACAAATTGCTTTACACTGACATTCCAATGAAATTCTATTGCACGGCAGTTTTGAGAACTGCATAAAACCATCAAAATGGCAGACACGTTTAAACAAATATAAACACACAGTTTGTTCTCAACTTAGATGGGAAATTTAAGATAACTTGCTCAGATGCGCCTTGCAAGTAACAGTAGGAGTAGTTGAATTGCCTTCAGGTAAAGGTAGATTTTAATATTAATTCACCAGCACGGTACATTTTCCTGCACAGTATCATCAAGGTGGTTCTTAGGCGATAAATGGAGAGAATTAATCGCATTTACCAGCTGAGTGCTAATCATGCTATTTGCTCACACCTTAACTTAAGGTCAGCAGCAAATTAAACCACTAAATGAAACCATTCAAATTATGCACTGTGCCAATTGGAATAAGCAATTTGACCTGCAGTCAAAACTGGTCCAATGACGCAAAAAAACATTTTGAGCAGGAAACTGGAAGTCAGGTTTATTTGAGCATTTGACAACAGAAATAACAGTGCTTGGGAAAACTCATTAAGGCACAGGGCATATTTCAAGGAATGCAAACTTTGTATTTTGTTTAAATAATTTATTAAAGCAAACATGGTTTGAACAATTGGGGAAAGTTAATGATGTGAGTGACAATGAATTATATAAATTATGGTGAAGGATTTTAATTGGTTCCTGAAATATTTGAACAATCTTTTTTTTCTCTCTCTGCAAAATGCAAATTTAAATTGCATCAAACCTACTTGACAGCTGATTTGCTGTGTTGTTGCATGTGGTGCGAGTGGGAGAGTGATGAGCATCTCTTTTGAAAATAATTGCTAAAGCAGCTGTTTGATATCATTAGAAATACAGTGCAGTAACTTTTGGGCCAGAATCTGAGTTAAGTCCCATCCACTCAAGATAGGTGGTAAGGAAAAGCTGTGTAACTGTCGACCAGTGAGCCTGACAACAGTGGTGAGCAAGTTGTTGGAGGGAATCCTGAGGGACAGGATGCATATGTATTTGAAAAAGTAAGGACTGACTGAGGATGGACAACATGGCTTTGTGCATGAGAAACTTGTCTCAATAACTTGGGTAAGTTTTTTTGAAGAAGTAACAAAGAGGACTGATGAGGGCAGGGCAGTGAATATGATCTATATCGACTTCAGAGAGGCATTTGACAAGGTTCCCCATGGAAGAGTGGTTAGCAAGTTTAATTCGCATGAAATACAGAGAGAACTAGCTGTGTGAATGCAGCAATGGCTCAAAGGTAGATGGCAGAGGGTGGTGGTAGAAAATAGTTTTTTTCTGGGTGGATGCCTGTCACCAGTATTGTGCCACAAGGATCAGGGCTGGGTCCAGTGCTTTTCATCACTTGTATAAATGATCTGGATGTGAACATAGGGCATATGGTTAGTACATTTTCAGACGACCCAAATTGGAAGTTTAGTGGACAATGATGAAGACAATAGGATCTCAGAATACAACAGGATCTTAATCAGATGGGCCAATGGACTCAGGAGTGACAAATAGAGTTTAATTCAGATAGATGTGAGGTGCTACATTTTGGAAAGGCAAATCAGGGCAGGGCTTATACACTTATTGGGTCCTGAACAGTGTTGCTGATCGAAGAGATCTTGGAATGTAGGTTCATCGTTCCTTTAAATAGAGTCACAGGTAGATAGGACAGTGAAGAAGGCGTTTGGTATGCTTGCCTTTCTTGGACAGTTCATTGAGTATTGGAGTTGGAAGATTATGTTGCAATGGTACAGGACATCAATGAGGTCACTTTTTAAATATTGCTTGCTCGTCTGGTCTTTCTGCTATCGGAAGGATTTTGTGAAACTTGAAAGGGTTCACAAAAGATTTACAAGGATGTTACAAGAATTGGAGGGTTTGAGCTACAGGGAGATGCTGAATCGGCTAGGGCAGTCTTCCTTGGAGCATCCAAGGCTGAGGGGTAACCCTATAGAGGCTTACAAAATCACAAGTGGTATGGATAGGGTAAATATACAAGGTCTTTTCCCCAGGATGGAGGAGTCCAAAACTAGAGGGCATATGTTTAAGGTGAGAGGGGAAAGATATAAAAGGGACCTAAGGGACAACTTTTTCACGCAGAGAGTGGTGCATGTATGAAATGTGCTGCGAGAGGAAGTGGTGAAGGGTAGAATGATCACAATATTAAAAGGCATCTGGATGGGTCCATGAATAGAAAGGGTTTAGAAGGAAAGGGGCCAAATGATGGCAAATGGAACAATTTAGGATATCTGGTTGGAATGGACGGATTAGACCAAAGGATCTGTTTCCATGCTGCACAACTGTATGAATCTCTGACTCTAAGAGTCATAACATGACAATACGTTGACTTCAAAATAGCTGCAGTAGTTTCTTTGCTCAGTTTTAATTCCGATGCCGATAACACATTTATAGCACAATTTTTACTCTTCGACCAACATTAACTAATGGTCAAAACCATTATTGAAAAGATATATTTTTGACACCATACATGTGGATAAACAAATAAGTACGATTCCCCTTACCACAATTATACCCATAGGTTCACCTATGTAGTTTTCAGAAGTGATACGAGAAGGACTCTGCCATGTGATGTATTTGTTTCATGTGTGGGCTCTGACGTCCAATAACAGTTAATCCATCAAGCTTCAAAAAAGCAGAACTAATTTATGCATTTCAATTTTCAACAAATATCATGTCTGGTAATTCTCCGTGTTGTTTTATATTTTGACTTAAATAAATGCAATAATATCATTTAGAAACTTTCTGTAAACATGAATTTATACCATCTTCAATTCAATTCAGTTTTTGTAAATATTCTGGATTTCCTTGAGTTTGGAGACAAATAAAGATGCAACTTTCCGTTGCATGCAATATGACCGGTATAAATCCGCATTTGACCACCACCTCCACCCCCAAGAATGACCCATCTATACACAGAAACAGAATATGTAACAGTTTAAAAGTTTCTCTGGGCACAATACTGACAGCTCATCTTGTAGTCGATTAAAAAAAAGATTTGACCAGTTCTTCGCACAATTGGGTGCATGGGGTTAAATCAAGAAGTGGTATCAAGTGGTGTGAAGCTTGGGTTTTACAAATTAGTCATTGCACAGTTTTGAGGACTTGTGTAAAAACTACATGAATTAATAGCCTGCCTGAGGTGTCAACGTTTCAACATTGCACTGCAGCAGTGAAGGTAAGCATTGAAGAAAACATACTTAGAACTTCAAATGACAAAAACAAAATTCAAAAGATTCATTGATCTGCCAGTAAACGATCATATTAAAGCATCAAAAAAATTCTCATGATTAGAATATAACTGGCCAGTTTTGTGAAACCTGAAAAGCTTTATTGCACTGTGAGAAAATAATTTGGTTTATTTTGTGTATTTTGCACTATCAAAGCAAGAACACTGAGCTTCCTAAGTATTCAATGACCAGCAGTTAAGACATTGGAGTTCAATTTCAAAGCAACCTATTTTAGAAGTAGGATTTGCTATGCCCCAGACTGTGAAGATCATTCAACAACAGAATGCAGATCATGAAGCCAAAGTTATAATGCACAAGCTAGCAACTCATATTCCACTTGGGAACCCTGCAGCCCAATGGTATCAATGTGGATTTCACAAGCTTCAAAATCTCTCCTCCCCCTACTGCATCCCAGAACCAGCCCAGCTTGTTCCTGCCTCCCTAACCTGTTCTTCCTCTCACCTATCCCCTCGTCCCACCTCAAGCCGCACCCCCATTTCCAACCTAGTAACCTCATCCCGCTTTCTTGACCTGTCTGTCTTTCCAGACTGACCTATCCCCTCCCTCCCTCCCCACCTACACTCGCCTCTGCTGGCTCCATCCCAATCCCTTCAACTTGTCTGTCTCCTCTCCACCTATCTTCTCCCCTATCCATCTTCGATCTGTCTCCCCCTCTGTCCCTCTTTATTTCAGAACTCTCTCCCCCTCTCCCTTTTCTGATGAAGGGTCTGGGCCTGAAACATCAGCTTTTGTGCTCTTAAGATGCTGCTTGGCCTGTTGTGCTCATCCAGCTCCACAATTTGTTATCTCGGATTGTCCAGCAGCTACAGTTCCCATTATATCTGTTTTCGTGCAGGATATGATCAGATTCACTAAATAACCAATAAATTAAAACGTGTTGCTCAGCATAGAAATGCTAATGATCTCACACTTCACATACAAATAAACATACATACAAGTCTATAAATTAGAAGCAGGAGTAAGCCTTCCGACCTCTCAAACCTGCTTTGCCATTCAATATGATCAAGACTGATCAGATTGTGGCTTGAACTCTAATTTCCTCAATTTCTCCAACTACCTGTGACCCCCATCTTAGTCAAGGGTCTACATTAAAGGCAAACAATAATCTGTTTCGGCCACCCTTCAGTGTGAACATTATGATCACAAACTGTATACGTCACTACATAAATCTTGAAAAGGTTACCCATTGTTATCTGTGTCCAAATTTAAATGAGGATAATAATCTGAGATTTGAGTTGGAAGACACTTCAAGATCCTGTGACATGATAATTCTGATACACCTGTTTTTTCATGGTGGATAAAGAAAGCTTCAAGGTAATTCAACCGAGATCCAACAACAAACTTGGAGGCAGAATGGACATGAAAATATCTTCAGTGTTCAATCCACCAAATCCTTTTTTCTCCAAAACACAAGTGACATCGAAGTAAAGTCTGTTTTTCTGAACAGTTGAACTCATTTAGCTCTGAGGTTCAATTAATTTTGTCCCTCACTCTCAACATATTGAAGAGGGATGTAAATTTTGCAGCTGTCTTTATTCCAATCGAGCTGTTAGTATTTAAAATATCATCTTGATCTCCAGGCTATACAAATTTTCAGCATAAGGTGGTACAATGTTATCACAAGATTTTATTACTTTCACATGTCAGTGGATTTTCATTTAAATTTGGGTATTCTCGCTTGAAGTAAAATCGTAGGTTGAAAATGCAAATTGAGATCTTGCTCAATATTGAGATGCATTTAGCATGAGCAGGATAAAAGTAGAATTTAGGATGATAGCATTAGTTAGGGCGTACAGAATATTGAAATATCTACTTCCAAAAATGTGAAATTAATTAAGCTCCTCACAAGCGTTGGCGTTGTGCAAAATAGTGAACATGAAATAATAGCACAAGGGTGTGCCTATGAAAGAAATTTTCCAATTTGAAAACGCACATTTGATCTTTACTTTTGTACAATGGCCAGACACATTTCCACATCCACTTTCTCACAGTGCAATTGCATGTTCTCAGACTTATGTCACACCTCCAGTGGGGTGGGGGATGAGGGTGTTGGGGGGTGCATGTTATAAACTCAGTATGGTAACTTTACATAGTCGGGTCCCAGTCTAATTGAGTGCAAATGCTGTAATAATCTCTTTCATTCATTCACAGATGAAAGCATCTCTGACGAGGCCAGCATTTATTGCCCATCCCAAAAGGTAACCGCATTACCTGTGGATCCGGAGTCACGTATTGATGAGACCAGGTAAGGATGGCTGTTTCCTTCCTTAAAAGTACATCAGTGCATCAGATGGAATTTTTCTGTTAATTTGCAATAGATTCACAGTCATCAATAGACTCTTAATTCCAGATTATTTTTGAATTCAGATTCCACCAGCTGCTCTGGAAGGATTTAAATCCTGTTGCCAGAACGTTACCTGGGTCACTGGATTTCTGATGAAGGGTCTAGGCCCGAAACATCAGCTTTTGTGCTCCGAAGATGCGGCTTGGCCTGCTGTGTTCATCCAGCTCCACACTTTGTTATCTCGGATTCTCCAGCATCTGCAGTTCCCATTATCACTGGATTAATAGTCCATCAAAAATACCACTCGGTAAAAATTCACACAATTGCATACTATAGACATATTTATGTATGCAACAATTGGGGTGTGATTGTGAGCTTGAACATTTGGTTCCTAAGCACCCACATTCTCAGTGCTGTGAGGGTCATTTTCAATCCAAAATGATATGTGAGGGATATACATATATTCTGCAGAAGCCAGTTTGGTGAAGGCTTCGACGTGCACTATAGGCTTCTGTCCAAAGTATTCAGGGTCGACAGATTGCAGTATTGTTCAGAATAGAACGTGAACACAAGTACTGCCATTTTGGCAGTCAACATTCTGGTTTACGCCCCCTCTTAAAGCTGTTCAGCCAAACACATGGTCAGCAGCAGAAAGAACTGCTCCACTTGGTGCTTAGCAAGTTTATCATCTGTACCTTCATGTCACACAACCTCAACACGATAAAGCCTTTCCCCAAGTTCTAAAGCCAACGGAGTACGAGGGCGATGATGAGATAATGGACATTTTTTGCCCATTAATTAGTGCTTGAAGGATAAGACTGTGACATCAGGAGCAGCAACTCCAGTCCCTCATGTTGCAAACATTAAAACCAGCACAAAATACAGCATTCCAAAAAAAAAACTTCTCAATCAAATACAACTATAATTTGTACAAACCTCAACTAATTCCCTTTGTGTATTCTCTAAGATCCTGGTCCCATGTGCCTTTCCCTGCCCCTGTGATGCTGGTCAGTACTAACACAACTGGCTGTAGAATGGTGAGATGAATGTTGCCGACTTCCAGTGGAGGGTTTTCTTTTTGCCAGGCCAGCATTTACTGCCTATCTCCAATTGCCCAGCGAGCATTATTGTGGGTGTGGAGTTACATGTAGGTGGGAAGTAGGAACGACTATGATTTTCCTCTGTCAAGAAGATCAGTGAATCATTTTTTTTTGTTTCCTGACAATCAACATAATTTCACAGCCAACATAAGACACTTAATACCAGAGCTTTATTGAATCAAACTTCTACCATGTGCCATAACAAGATTCAAATCCTAGTCCCCAGAGCAATCAGAATACAATAGATTAATAATCTAGGTCATCACATTTCCTAACCCAACATGACTTCTTAGGATGACCTCATACAGCTGATGCCAAAAATTCTGATACTAATTACATCATATCTTTATGGGAGGCAGCAATCTGGATTGACTGACATACAGATAACGTTGAACAGAAGTGATCAGAGGACAAAGACTTTCATCACTGAAAGGGAGCAAGTGAGTGCTGCATAGAGCCACTACCATGGATCAGCAGATTTTTCCATCCATCCTAACTATCTGTTGGTGCACATATTGCTGAATAGCTGCAACGTCCTCCATACACATTTGAAAACTGTCAGCCAAAGTCATGAGGCTAGTATCCTGAGTTTGTGTGACAGCTAACACTGCTTGCATTACAACAAGCCAAAACTTTGTAATCTGAGTCAGAGCAAGCAAATGGTATTGCAGCTTGGCAGCAAGCTCATCTTGCATTACAGAAATCTGAGCATCGACTGCAACCAGATTTTCCAAGGCTTTTACTCATGCTGCAATAGAAGTGGAGATATCAGACAATGCATTGTCATTGCATCTATGAGTGTTGCTATTGGAATTGGCTCATACTTGCTTGCTAGTTAGGATTAGCTCCAAAGTCTATGAAAATCCCTGTGCCAAGTTGGTGACAGAATAAAGTGAATATTTATCAATAATCAACAATAACAGAAGGAGCTAGATAAACTCAGCCATTCTGGCAGCATCTTTGGAGAGAAAGCAGAGTCAACATTTTAAGTCCAGTGACCATTCTTCAGAACCTGAATAATAACTATACTGATACATCAGCAACATTCTAATCCACCAGCCTTCTTATATAGACAACAATATCAAAATCCCCAGAGTCCTCTGCAGCAGAGGTAGTGTGTGATCCCATGAACTGGTGGTCTGATACCCAACCTAGGATGCAGGTCACCATGTGCACATCGTGCCTTTAATGTTGTCTCCGAAAGCACATGAATTCCAATATCTATATTCGGCTGCAATTGTGAAATTGCATGATGCATCCTTATCATCGCAATCCTCTTGTTTTCCCGCCACTGCCTGGTCAAGTTACTATCCTTATGTGTCAAATAAGAGAAAAGGCATAATGGTAAGGTTGTAGGGGTGACTGATGGGGGAGGGTGATGTCAAATGTGCATTCTTACACCATCTGCATCTTGAACATTTCACCTTAAGCAGTAATTAAGTAATGAAGGGGAAATGGAATGAGGAGGAGAATTAGTTTTGGAGTTATCATGATAAAAGTTTAAGCACCACAATTGGCCATGGCCTCCGCAATAGTTGCTCCGATGTTAGTGATTGCAGTGTCCCAGATTTAGGACAGGATATGCAACCTGGTTTCATGCACCAGTTCAGGCATTGCTGCTTCACATTTTGTACCTTAGAGGTAGTCACCAAAGTCCCAGATAACATAAGGCTGTTCTCTCATCAGAGACACAACTGGTTTAACTGGAAGGTCACCGCACCTCAGATGAAGGGTGAGCTTAAGAAGGTGGGACTGACACGATGCTCTCAGCCAGTATGGGAATTAAATCCATGTCAATCTGCATGGTAAACCAGCCATCCAACCAACTGAGCTAACCAACTTCCTGCCCACTTTATCTGGCAGAAGAAAGGCAAAGTGGATAGCAAGTGGATTTCAAGGTGACAAGAATGAGGAACATCATGTATTCATAGGGAGGCAGAGTAAGAAGCCTTTCAGATGTGTGGCAATGAGACGTCAGAATAGCTGACTATTGGCTGGTTTTGACAGGACCTGGATACAATGTTGTTCATCTTCAATTACCTCAACAAAGCAGCCAAGGTCAATATCTTCAAATATCATATTCTACCAACTATACCACTAACAGACAAAATTTATCACCCCTTACCCCTTAACAATTTCTACCAATTGCAGAGAATTATATGCATTGTGCTTTCAGAGAAGTCGTCAAACCACAAGTTAGGACTAAGCAGGAGATTGCGAATGATTGACTGCCAAGCTGTTTAAGGGAATCCAGAGGGATCCCACTCAGGAACTGGCATTCTCTTCAGGCCATCATTAAGGATAATAGATTCTTGGAGGAATGATGTAATGGGCAAGCCCAAGGCACCCCACATGGCCTACAATATAAAGAGCGAAAGAAGAGAAGGGCAACACTGATTGGAAATTCTTTACACACAGGCATTTCTGCACCCAATGTGACTCCAAGGTAGTTGGTTTTGTGCTGGTGCTGGAGCCCGTCTTCTCTGGGAGGACAAAGAGGTAATTGTCCACATTGGGATCATCGACCCAGCGGGGAGGCGATGGGGTCCTGCAATTGGAATTTAGGAGCTAGGTAGTAAATTAACAAGCAGATAGTAAACAGTGTTCATCAGATTACTCCGAGTGTCATGTTCAGGTAAGTACAGAATGAAGAAGATAAAACAGTTAAATACATGGTCAGAAATGGTACAAGAGGGAGGGTTTTCAAATTCTGGGACTGTGAGACTGGCTTTGGGGAGATGGCAGTGGTGCAAGCTGGATAGTTTGCATTTAAACAGGTCTGAGTTCTTCAACTGTAAAAAAAAAAGCTGGGTGAGGCAAATAGCATGAAAAGAGAGAATAATAGAAGGAGTCAGAGTAAGGGAGAAACTAATGGAGCCTCAATTAGGGTTCCACCGCAACTATGTGAACGCATAGAGCACAGTCAGTGAGGTTGTTGAGTCACATGTACAGATTATCATGTGTTATCATATTCTTGTGATAGTAGCAGAAGCTCAAGGAACGGCAGATCTCAGCATTAAAGGTTCTTTATTACAAGGTCTCTATTGATCTGTTGTGATTCCAAGATTCTGTAAATCTCCACCTGAAATGTCAACTCAATTCAATGATCTGTCCTCAGAACCAGCAGTTATTTGCTATTTTCTAAGACCAGCAAAGAGGAAATTGTTAATTAAACAACCCCTGATAGTTCTACAATACCCACACCTATGGGAAACCATAGTGAAACCTATTGATGGAAAACTTTCAGAAAAACAATTGTTCACTAATTCCGCATGTAGGATAAATACCTGAAGGGCAAGTGCAATCAATCGACATGAATGTTAAAGAATCGTCTAAACTGTACTGCACAAGTAACTGCAGGTCTATCCACATGCTTGAACCTTGCACTACTCACAATCTATGGAATGAGTCCAACACCAAACACAACAGTAACTGCAGCAGATTATTCAAGAAATACTTGCAAAACCGAATATGAAAGCATAAAACATTTCATTTTCTTCTGATTTAGTGGAGCGAGAATATCAGCTCTCTGCTATTGAAAGAAAATAAAAGGTTGAGGAGAAAAAGAATGAACAGGGGATTCAGGACAAATCATCTTGAAGGACTCCACATACAGCGTTCATTGATAGGAATCCAGCTGCCAGATGATCTACTGACAGCTTGCATACCGCATATTCAGAAATCGGCTGGGTTGCTGCAATGTCTGTTTCATCCTGCATAAAGGGTTTTACTGACTTAAATAACCTAACCCATGGAGTTAATCCAACCCTGACAAGCAATTGATTATTAGACTACCATTAACAAGACAGCCCTCACACAATTAGTACTTTTGCCAGTCACATAATCACATCTCACACCTTACACACATGATGTGGCTTTGTGAGAACAATTCGTTATTGGGTACCTGGCATGGATCTGCGTGACGTGCACTCTCATCTGCTAATTAGAATGTTTTTAAAAATTCAGGAATAAACAAACAAAAACAATGCATTGTGAGACAATGTTTCTCTGCTTAATTCACCCTACTTTAAAATAATTTTCTGCATTACACATGTTCTAATTGATAATAGTTTGATGTCTGACTTTAAATTCTGACTGTTTAGAAATAAACGAAAACAATTAAGTGATAGTCGGAACCGCAAACGCTGGAGAATCTGAGATAACCAGGTATAGAGCTGGATGAACACAGCAGGCCAAGCAGCATCAGACGAGCAGGAAAACTGACACTTTAGGCTGAGAAGGGTCTAGGCCCGAAATGTCAGCCTTCATGCTCCTCTGATGCTGCTTGGCCTGCTGTGTTCATCCAGCTCTATACCTCGTTATCTAAGACAATTAGGTGACCTTGTTATTAAAGTATGTATTGTTTTTACATTGCAGCAGCATATGAGCCTTGTAATGCTGTGTTGTAATGTTGAGTTAATTACTGTCATATTTAAGATTCCAGTAAGACTGTTCGAAGTATTGAAATAATCTCATACTGTTGATCAAAAGCACAGAAGATTTATGCCCCCCAGTTATTTCATTTAGGATTGGAAACTCTGTTTCCACTTCTATAACCAGGATAATAGTCTTTACAAAGTAAACATTAGTGGTTCTGTAATCCTCACAATTATTCTATCAATGTTCTACGTCTGAGTACATTCCCTGTTTAATATCTTGGATGCAAAATAAATTGTTTACTTTTCAATTTGGTTTGCCCAAAGTACCGACATTCGAACATTTGTCTACACCCAGCTTACTTGTGAAGCAGAAAGTGGTTGCCACCTGTTTGTCAGTTGTCCTCATTTAATTCACTGAAATGTTTAATGAGATGAAATGAACACTGGTCTGTTCCTTCCATAATCATGAGCTTTTAATATTTTAAGGAGAAGTTTTTGGTAACAACATTGCAAAATTAGACACCAATCATTAGCATGTGTGACAATCTGGACTACCATCCCTTATGTGTTAACTTAAAATGCTCATGAATGCTCATAAATATTCACCTGCACATCTGCTAATGTAATATACTGCATCCACTGTTCCCGATGTGGCCTCTTCTACATCAGGGAAACCAAGCGGAGGCTTGGAGACCGCTTTGTGGAACACCCACACTCGGGACAAACAACTGCATCTCCCAGTTGTGAACCACTTCAACTCCTCTTCCCAATCCTTGAAAGACATGTCCATCCTTGGCCTCCTCCAGTACCACAACAATGCCACCCAAAGGTTGCAGGAACAGCACCTCATATTTCGCTTGGGAACCCTGCAGCCCAATGGTCTCAATGTGGGCTTCAAAATCTCCCCACCCCCGACCTCACTCCAAAACCAGCCCAACTTGCCCCTGCCTCCCTGCCTTGTCCATCTTTTCTCCCACCTATCCACTCCTCCCACCTCAAGCCTCAACCCAACGTCCTACCTACCAGCCTCATCCCCACCTCCTTGACCTGTCTGTCTTCTCTTGACTGACCAAACCCCATCCCAACTCTCCACCTTTACTGGCTCCATCCCTGCCCTCTTGACCTGCCTGCCTTCTCTCCACCTATCTGCTCCTTTACCCACCTTCCATCCACCGCCCCCTCTCTGATAATTTATTTCAGAATCGCCTTCCCTTCCCCTACTTCTGAGTCCAGACCCGAAACGTCAGCTTTCCTGCTCCTCTGATGTTGCTTGGCCTGTTTTGTTCATCTAGCTCTACACCAGGTTATCTCATGCTCATAAGATTCAAACACAAAAGAATATAGACAAGCAGTTCACATTTCATTGAAGGGAAACGAACCATAAGAATTCCTCATTACATTTAAGTCCCAAAAAATTGATGACCATAATAGTCATCCTTAGTTAGGCGGGAGAGATGATTTCTTCACAGAGGAAGTATTTCATATTTTGAGTCAGTGGGGAAAAAAGAAAAGATTGATTTGCTTTGTCATGAAGAATATAACGTTTGCAAAGTCCTCACTCAATCCAATAACTAGGAAGAAACAGCTAGCTTATAATATCTGCATTATGTTGGTTTGAATGATCACTTGATTCCCTTATATTTGACAACAGGGCATTCAAATTAGACAATGAAGTCTTGGGTAAATTACAGATCAAAGGATTACAAACGTTGTGTTTGCCCACCAAATACACATTGTGTTCGTACTCTATTAGGGATGAGAAGTAAGTGGTATATGTGTGTGTGCGAGTGCATGTGCGTGTGTAGGGGAAGTTTGGGGGTATATGTCACTAACCACTCTGGATAGTTTCTGTGCATTTGCAGACTTGGAGAGATATAAAGTGTGAAGGGAAGATTTGTGTGCTAGTCATTTGTGAGATAGGGTCTGAATTTATTTTGTGAAAACGCTGCTTGCATGTTTTTACCTCAGTTTTAGTATTTCAAGTTTTGATTTTTTTGATCACTGGGGACATACAGTTGCTCTTTTTACCAAGGAAGTCCAAAATGTACTCCCAAGGAAGTCAAATTAAAAATTTATAAAGAGTTTTTGGAAGTGTGCAAAAGTATTGAAAATCATTATAAATCACTCAATTGCCTCTGAACTGAAGATTAATGGCATGTCTTCAGTTTCTGACATTTTTGGCACTGTAGTTTCACTCGGAATATGGCTCATAAATTACTCTTGCTGATCATTTCATCAAAAGGACAATTCTACAGTGAGAAATTCTCACTTCGACCAATAAACTAGGTAACTGTTCATAAACCCTGAGCTGTAATTTTTGCAGCAAATGACTGAGGCATGCTAGTGAAACACATGGGAAAAACACTTCACCAATCAGATTGAAGGACTTGTGAGTTTGTTGCCCATCAGAACCTGGCTTCCATTTTGGCATTTGTCTATCAATCAGAGACCTACCCCATATTATATGTATCAGTGTTGAATTAAACCCAGAAGCGGAACTTACATTCGAAGTCAACTCTATCCAGCTTGCTTTCTGAATGAATAAATTTAGTTATTGACATTCTCCAGTAGTACAAAGCCACAAGGGATTGGTGTGAGGCTAGCCATGATGATTAATGATCAAATCCACCAAGGGTTTGTTATGTTCAGTGGTAATGAAGAAATCTGTATTAATGTTCCTTCATGATTTAAAAAAAAATCAGCCAGTAAATTTTTATTAGAAACTGAGCTGAATCAAATTTGCAGCATTAGTAGCAACAAGTTCAGGAATAAATAGAAAGAATATTGCTGCTAGCTTAAGAAAGAAGCTTCAGTAGACAGCAAGTTACCTGCAAAATCTTGGCAACTTCGAATGTGAATTCACTTTGTTTACTTACCAGCCTGTTTTTAAACTACAGCAATTCCAGGGATTTTGTTTGGTGGGAAAAATGATATCTGTCACAGTGAAAATAAAATGTAATGTTGCAAATTACATTATTCAGAAACAAGTACAATTTGAGATCTGGCCTCACAGATAGACAGACAAGTGGGCAATGTGGATGCACTCTATAATTTCCTGAATTTCAATATAAACTGGCAATTCCATTCACAGGAAGAAAAGTGAGCAGAATGGAAAAAAAATGAAATGAAACCACAGAACATGTTGCTCTGAAGTTGAGCAATAATATTGGGATGGAGTACCAGGAATTTTATTCAGTGTTCAACCATGCTCTCTCTTATCGGTGAATGCTTGAAGTTAACAGCGTGTGTTTGAAATAGAAAATGCTCGGTGCCTCAGAACCAGTCTTCTGCATTTTGAGGAGTACAAAACAAATGCAGGTTTTGACACCGCAAGTAATGTTGAGTGAAGACAACTTTTCATCATGCGTTTATTGTGAGGTGACCTAACAAAGGTGATAAAAAGAAGCTTAGAAAAATGTTACCCTGTGTTTTTACATCAAATTGAATTGGAATAGTTGAATCAAGAGATGTGTTTATTTTTATGAAAGATTATTATAGGACTGTTATTCACACGAGCAATCAGCATATGCTATATGAATTGTTATGGACCAGACCAGACACCATCAAAATATTTGAAGAAGGTAGTCTAGACCCTCAGTTTTTCTTATTTTAAAGGCAAGTGTAATATGCCTGTTCCAGGTGCAATGTGACTGGTCAGATTACTTGGCATTAAGCATTCTTTAGAATAAATATGTAGGATATTATATTCCTCTATGCTCATCAAAACAACTTGATCAAGCAATATAGGTTGAAAAGAAAAAAAAAGTGCTATTCAGTATTTTCCGTAGTTAACTTTTGTGTCTGGTAAATTTATTTAAAAACTGTAGTTAAAATACAAACAAACAAAAGGGAATTTAGAATAACAACTCTTTTGGAGAACTTAACACAACAATAAATGCAGTAACTATTATGAATTAACTGTTTCAGTAAAGTAACATCACATAAACACAACGCTTCACAAAAAAAAAGGAAAATTCAGGCACAGATTCTCACATGTAGTTCTCCAAAACAGGAGGAAAGCATCAAGAGAAAATTCAGATAGTGCAGCAGTCAGGAGGCATTCACTGAAGCTTCCAATTCTTTTGAAACGCCAATAGTTTCTGACACAACTCAGAAATCCTGATCTGAGAGAGCTGGTCATGACCATGCAGGGTGTTAAAAAAAATACAGGCCTCTCAAGCTGTCTACACATGTTATCTTCAGTAGCCAGCTATACACCTCGACCTTGCAAAATCTCTTCAAAAAGAAAACAGGACAAAATAACCTCTTGAAATGACATCATTGTTACAGAATTACAAACAGAAGCAGACAATTCAACCCTTCAAACGTTCTCTGCCATTCAATAAGACTGTGTCTAATACAAATTAGATTTCCACAAGCAAGAATTCCATTTATACAATAAGGGCACTTTCGGGATACAAGTCACCTTTTCCTCCTTGGTCCCCGACTTTCAAGTATCCCAATAGAATTTGGGAAGTAATGTTGCAGCTGCACAGGGATATTAGTTAGGCCACGTTTGCAATACTGTATGCAATTCTCATCTCCCTACTATAGGAAACTTGTAGTGAAACTTGAAAGTGTTCAGAAAAGGTTTACAAGGGCATTTCTACGGTTAGAGGGTATGAGCTATCAGGAGAGGGAAAATAGGCCGGGGCAATTTCCGCTGCAGTGTCAGAGGCTGACTTTACAGAGGTTTATAAAATCATGAGGGGCATGGATAGGATAAGTAGACAGATCTTTTCCCTGGGGTTGGGGAGTCATAAATTGGAGGGCAGAGGTCTAAAGTGAAAGGGGAAAGATTTAAAAGGGATCTAAGGGGCAACTTTTTTTTCATGCAGAGGGTAGTGCGTGTGCGATGAGCTGCCAGAGAAGGTGGAGGAAGCTAGTACAATTGCAACATTTAAAAAGCATCTGGATAGGTATACAGATAGGAAGGGTTTATGGGCCAAATGCTGGTAAATGGGACAAGATTTATTGAGGATATCTGGTCAGCATGGATGAGTTGGACTGAAGGCTCTGTTTCAATGCTGTACATTTCTATGACTCTATGACTCTAATATTTCCTGTATAAAACCACCCAGCCCAATATTAGATCACCAAGTCATGATATTTTTTCAACATGTTAATAACTATGAAAATGTGGTTAAACTATACATTTTTTAAAAATCTTCCATGTAATATGATTTTTTGGGTTTTAAAATGCTGACTGTCCTTACCCGCATTTTGGCTTTGATAAAACTCCAATAAAACTATTTTGCAAAGTACTCATACAACAGCTGGAAAATCCTGAATGTAAATAAAAAGTCACCAGGCATTTTTTTAATCAACTTCTCAAAGTAATGCTTTCTTTAAAGGCCCTAAAATTATGGACACAAAAGTATAAGTCTACAAATTGGCCTTTCAAACTGTGGTTTCAAACAGAACAAGGTGGAGGTGATACTCAGTGTTAATAGCTTTGAGAATCCTTCAAAATCTTTGGAGTTTTGTTTTGGTGGAAGTAGCTAAAGACACAGATGTTTGAGACTTGATTCCTGTTACAGAAAAAAGTTGAATAAAGATGTATTTTGTTTAAACACTGCAGATTTAAACACTTCCCACCACACGTAGCCTGTTATTCCTTACTGAAATATACCCCTCCTTGGCTCTCTCAAATCTCTCCTCTCACTGATCTTATAGGTCTCCACCACAGGCCCTGTCTCATTCTGGTGATACGGTAATTTTAAAGCTTCAAAATGGAGCCACAGTGTATTTAAATAAAAAGTGTGAAGCACTGGTATAAAAATTTGAATGAATGGAGATACTTGGTTCTATCTTTGAAATATTAGATATCATATTCCACTGTGCTTATCTAAAAAATGTGGTCATGTAATATAGATTGAAAAGAAAAAAACAAATAATAATGTGTTATTCAGTATTTTCTGCAGTTAACTTCTGTGTCTGATAAATCACATCACACTATGGGAACTGTAGCAATAAATAAATTTCAATAACTTCCATTGTCAGATCGTACCAAGGTAACGTCAAATGATTTGACTCAGGTCAGTGCTCATCCATTCAGGATTACTCAGTTATCAGAAATACCTTCAAGATAAACCGTATACCTGTGATTTATTTCAATCTTCTGAGGTTTAGGTGTCTGACTGTAAGATCCTCTGAGATATCCTAGCATACAAATACAGTGCTACTCTGTTTGGCAGGACCTGTTTCTCAACAGTTCTTGGGTCCAAGCACCATTCCGGGCATTGACCACACACAAGCCTGAAGTATTATAGAATCGTAGATTGATTGAATCCCTACAGCTTGGAAGCAGGCCATTTGACGCATTGAAGTCTGCACTGACCCTCCAAAGAGCAACCCATCCAGACCCACCCTTTCTCTGTAAACCTGCATTTTCCATGTTTACCCAACTAGCCTGAAAATCCCTGGATGCTATGGGCAATTTAGCAGAACCAATCCACCAAACTTTGGACTGTGAGAGGAAACCACAGTACTCAGAGGAAACCCATGCAGACACAGGGAGAATGTGCAAAATCAACACAATTACCTGAGGCTGGAATCAAACCTTGATTCTTGGCACTGTGAGGCAGCAGTGCGAACCACTGAAGTACAATTTTTCTTCATTTGTTTTGCCATCTGGCCAACATCAACACAAGAATATGCAATGTGTTTAAACACTTTGAAATATCTTATCTGCGATAGGGGCAGATATCTTTTTGGAGAGATTCATACATCCAGTTCAGGGAAACCAATCAGCAGCTGTTTATGTTGCTGGTAAGGCAATCCTTTGTTGTCAAGGTCATAATGCTCCTTAAGAGGATACTGGCCTCTCCTCTTCTTCAACCGTTGCTGTCCACCAGGTGTCCAGGCACAAACAGTGCTGGTAAGATGTAAGTTCTAGGCTTTTGACCAAAGCAAGGAGAAGGCGAGAGTTCTGATTTTGCTCCATGTCAGTATATTTTATTGCTGACATTGGAGGGATATTTCCAGACATTCTCATGCATCTGCTGCTTTTGACCTTCTAATTGGCTTCCAAAGGTGCTGCCAAAAAATACCTTAATGCTTTGCCTTTGGGTATAATACACACTGCTGCAACTGTGCGTCAGTGATTGTTGGAATGTCTAAAGCTGTGGAAGTCATGCCAATTAAGCATGTTCCTTTGTTCTAAATGCTGTCAAATTTTCTGAGTGTTGTTGGAGATGCATTTGGAAAAACAATTTCTGTCAAACTCCTGATCATGTCTCATTGGAGATGGCCATTGCACCACACATGTGGAATTATAATATCACATGTCACTTATCGGCACAAGGGCAAATGTTTTTCAAGTATTTATATTTATGAACACGGACTGCGTCTGTATCTGAGGAGTTGCAAGAACAAACTGAAAAGAAACAGTAATGAGATTAGGTTCAATTAAATGCATTAAATTGCAAAACATTACACAGAGTGATAGTTATCATAAGAATACTGTCAATTTATTGTCAAACTCTGTGTGAAGAATAAATTACAGGTGCTTTTTTTTGCCAAAGGAATCATGCCACAAAAGACAGCATTAATTGGTTAATTTCTCTCCAGGCTTTGTTTATTTACGTACTTAACTGTTCACTTGCTCTGAGGTGACAAAGGGCACAAACTGGATTGACTGGTCCTCAAGAATGTTTCACTCTTTTGTTGCTTCTCCACTCTGCAAAGTGTTAGACTATCCCTCCAACTGTTTTCCTGTTCAGTGCCCTCTCAATAAAGCTCACCTCCTGCCCACATTTTTTCTTGAAAAAAAAGAATTAGTAGTAGACGGGCCATGGTAGGTTTGAATGAGTTAGCCATCCTACTGATAAAAGAATGATGAAAGATGTGAATATTCACTGCAATGAACTTTTCTCGGTCAGAAACTGCTTCTCAATGTTCATCTAAATTTCTCAGCTCTCCTGATTTGTTTGTTCAATCCCTTGAGTACTATATTTAATATAACAGTCTTTAATGTGACTCACACCAAGATCCTATCACATTAGCTTGTTGGATGTGCCAAAGCTTAACAGGTAGGAAAACAGACTGGAGATGTCCAGAGGATATAAAGCAGTTTCTTTACTTCAAATTTGTTGGATAGCCCAGTAATTTCTTGTGTACTTTTAAAACAGCCTCAGTTATTTGAATCCTGTGCAGAATTTTCAAAATCCATCCAGCAGGTCTGCTTTTTGCATTAAAAAACTAATGATTCAACAGTTAATCAAGGGCAGCACAGTGGCTCAGTGGTTAGCACTGCTGCCTCACAGCACTAAGGACCGGTGTTCAATCCCACCCTCGGGTGACTGTGTGGAGTTTGCATATTCTATGTGCATCTGTGTGAGTTTCCTCCACATGCTCCGCTTTCCTCCCACAGTCCAAAGATGTGCAGGCTAGGTTGATTGGTCATGTTAAATTGCCCACAATGTTCAGGAATGTGTAGATTAGGGGGGATGGGTCTGGGTGGGATGCTCTGAGGTTCGGTGTGGAATTGTTGGGCTGAAGGGCCTGTTTCCACACTGTCGTGATTCTATGATTCATTCGGCATAAACAGAGGATTTTTGCGTGCATGTAGTTTTTGTCAATTATCCCACGTCAAAATAATGTATTGATTCTATTTTATACCTGACATGATTCTAAGGGATGGAAGTGCTCCAACAAGACTTTCTTCATGTGGTCGATTTTTTTTTGTAAATACACTCATATGAAAGCGACAGGAATGTTTTCGGACATAACACATGGCCACATACTTATTTTCTTTTCAGTAGGGGCTATCGTATCTCATCCACAACAAATGCAGTGATAAATTCTAGCTCATTTTACTTCATCACTGTCCAACAACAGCAATCCTATACTGCTACCACAATTAAAAAGGATTGAAGGAAAACTATCACAGTAAGCCCAATTACAGAACATCATTGAAAGCAACTAAGTGGCTACTGATTGAAGTCATTAAATAAAAATCAGCCGATCTTCACTGTTATGTGCCATTAAAAGGAAAAAGTGGCACTTATTGGGGCTAAATAATATTCATTTCTTTTGGTGTATACTGCAATCAAATGCTGGAGAATTGTGTCTGAGATGCTTGGGCACAATTCTGATGGGCAGTCTGCTGGAAACTAATTTTTGATCAAGAAATATGCTTCCAATTCTTGATATTTTCCACTCAATTCATTCATATGTCATTGTCCAACTGTGCAGCTGGTGGACTTGAATGTGGGTCCCTGGCTGTTATCCAATTGGTGTACGTTGGTCTGGAAGTGTATGAAAGGGTAAATATTTGATTGGGCCCCATAAAAACCATCCACTGTGAAGCTGTTATGAGGACTTGATGATGAGTAAAGTAGGGTCTCACGGGAGATAGATAAACCCAATGAACGGTTTTGTTTTCTGTAATAAATGTAGACCCTATTATTACAACAAATAAAACATAGCAGAAATACTTGTAAATTACATCTTTACTGTGCATGGTTCTTTCTAACAGACGAGGCTATCCTCACACACGTCAGACAGTGTAAGCCCCTAAAGAACCCACACAGTTATCAGATATGAATGGCATCACACATAGCACTAATAACCACTGGCAGCATGCACAGCAACACATTATGGCCTTAATAAGTTTGCAATACTGACTGACACCAGAGCTGCCAGTCTGAACTCCACATTTCAGCCACAGTATCTTTCATGTCTGAATTTGCAACAGCAGAAAAACAAACACATTCATCCCGCCCAAACTGACAGGTCATGCAGCAAATCTTAATTTCTGCCCCCTTAAGTAAGGGGAACTAGACTTGACTCTATTACAGTGACCTCCTGCCTTACTGCTTCACTTCCAGAGTAGGCAGCATGGATTGCATAAAGCACTATCAGGTCCTGGTCTACAATTGTTCATTGTTCACAAGATCACGGTTACCCAGCAAAAGGAAGCCATTCAGAATACCCACGCGGCTCTGCAGCAGCAATTCTCCCAGTCCTATTTCATTGCCATTTTCCAAAATCCCTGCAAATTTTGTTTCTTCAGTTGCTTATTTCATCCCATTTAAAAGCTACGATCAGATCTGCTTTCACGCCCACTCGAGCAGGGTATCCCAAATTCTAACAACTTGCTGCAAAAAATTTTCCTCAATGTTTCAGGTGATCGCGAAAAGAATTAATGTCCGGTGATTCACAGTCTCCTCTCCAATGGGAACATCTTTTTCTGTACTCTGTCTCGATGATTTTGGGCATCTCTGTCAAATCACCTTTCAATATTCTCTTCTCTAAGGACATTAACTACAGTTTCCTCCATTAATTCCGATAATTAAATTCCCTTATCACTGGAATTAAATCTTTTCTGCACCCTCTCGAAAGTTTTCAGAATTGGATAGAATTTTCTAATTGAAGATGAACTAGCATTTTATCCAGATGCAACAATTATTTCATTTTTGCGTGCCTTGATCAAGTCTTGGATTCTTAATGCCTTTTTAAGCCCATGATCAAACTGCGTTGCCACCTTCAAGGATTTGTGCCCCAGTTCTGTCTGATCTGGATTTCCTTCAGAATTGCACTTTTTCAAATCCATGCCAATCTTCACCCAGAATTCCACATTTAAATGGCAGGTATTTCTGGATATAATGCAGAAGGTGCAGGATCAGTTCATACCAAAGAGGAAGAAAGATGCTAAGAGAAGGCGGGGGCAGCCGTGGCTGACGAAGGAAGTTAAGGACTGTATAAAAATAAAAGAGAACTATAACATAGCAAAGATGAACGGGAAGTCGGAGGACTGGGAAGCTTTTAAAGAGCAACAGCGGATAACTAAAAAGGCAATACACAGAGAAAAGATGAGCTATGAAGGGAAACTGGCCAAAAATATAAAGGAGGACAGTAAAAGTTTTTTTAGGTATGTGAAAAGAAAAAAAATGCTTACGACTAAAATTGGGCCCTTGAAGTCAGAAACGGGTGAATTTATCATGGGGAACAAGGAAATGGCAGATAAGTTGAATAGGTACTTTGGATCTGTCTTCCCTAGGGAAGACATAAGCAATCTCCCAGATGCAGTAGTGGCTGAAGGACCAAGGGTAATGGACGTACTGAAGGGTATTTATATTAGGCAGGAAATGGTGTTGGATAGACTGTTAGGTCTGAAGACTGATAAGTCCCCGGGACCTGATGGTCTGCATCCCAGGGTACTTAAGGAGGTGGCTCTAGAAATTCTGAACGCATTGGTAATTATTTTCCAAGGTTCTATAGATTCAGGATCAGTTCCTGCGGATTGGAGGGTGGCAAATGTTGTCCCACTTTTCAAGAAAGGAGGGAGAGAGAAAACAGGAAATTACAGACCGGTTAGCCTGATGTCAGTGGTGGGAAAGATGCTGGAGTCAATTATAAAAGATGAAATTATGACTCATTTGGATAGCAGTAACAGAATAGGTCAGAGTCAGCATGGATTTACGAAGGGGAAATCGTGCTTGACTAATCTTCTGGAATTTTTTGAGGGTGTATCTATGAAGATGGATAAGGGAGAGCCAGTGGATGTAGTGTGCCTGGACTTTCAGAAAGCCTTTGATAAAGTCCTGCATAGGAGATTAATGAACAAAATTATTGGGGGCAAAATACTGAGTTGGATTGAAAATTGGCTGGCTGACAGGAAGCAAAGAGTAGTGATAAACGGGTCCCTTTCGGAATGGCAGGCAGTGACCAGTGGGGTACCACAAGGTTCGGTGCTGGGACCACAGCTGTTTATGATATATATTAATGATATAGATGAAGGCATTAGAAGTAATATTTATCTAGGACACACAGGAGCCTTTCCTTGAATAAGCTCCACATTTCTAATGTGCCCATCCCCTGCAGTTTCCTTCCCCATTCTATGCTCCCTAAATCTTGCCTAATCTCATTGTAATTGCCTTTCCCCCAGCTATAACTCTTGCCCAGTGGTGTACACCTATCCCTTTCCATCACTAAAGTAAACATAACAGAATTGTGATCGTTATCACCAAAGTGCTCACCTACTTCCAAATCTAACACCTGGCCGGGCTCATTACCCAGTACCAAATCTAATGTGGCTTTGCCCCTTGTTGGCCTATCTACATACTGTGTCAGGAAGCCCTCCTGCACACACTGGGCAAAAACTGACCCATCTATAGTACTCGAACTATAGTGTTCCTCGTCAATATTTGGAAAGTTGAAGTCCCCCATGACAACTACCCTGTCTCTCTCACTCCTATCGAGAATCAACTTTGCTATCCTTTCCTCTACATCTCTGGAACTATTCGGAGGCCTATAGAAATCTCCCAACAGGGTGACCTCTCCTTTCCTGTTTCTAAATGAATATTTTTCAACTTCACTTTAGAAAACGACAATGCTATCGAGGACAATACTGAGATACAGGCTACTAGACTAGGTGGGATTGAGGTTCACACGGAAGAGGTATTAGAAATCCTTCAGAAGGTGAAGATAGATAAGTCCCCTGGGCCAGATGAGATTTATCCTCGGATCCTCTGGGAAGCCAGGGAGGAGATTGCTGAGCCTTTGGCATTGATCTTTAACTCATCATTGTCTACAGGAATAGTGCCAGATGACTGGAGGATAGCAAATGTGGTTCCCCTGTTCAAGAAGGGGAGTAGAGACAACCCTGGGAATTATAGACCAGTGAGCCTTAGCTCAGTTGTTGGTAAAGTGTTGGAAAAGGTTATAAGGGATAGGATTTATAATCATCTAGAAAAGAATAAATTGATTAGGGATAGTCAGCACGGTTTTGTGAAGGAAAGGTTGTGCCTCACAAACCTTATTGAGTTCTTTGAGAAGGTGATCAAATAGGAAGATGAGAGTAAACCCGTTGATGTGGTGTATATGGATTTCAGCAAGGCGTTCGATAAGGTTGTCCACAATAGGCTATTGTACAAAATGCGGAGGAATGGAACTGTGGGAGAGAAAGCAGTTTGGGTCGGAAATTGGCTTGCTGAAAGAAGACAGAGGGTGGTAGTTGATGGGAAATGTTCATCCTGGAGACCAGTTACTAGTAGTGTACCGCAAGGGTCGGTGTTGGGTCCACTGCTGTTTGTCATTTTTATTAATGACCTGGATGAGGGCGTAGAGGGATGGGTTAGTAAATTTGCAGATGACACTAAGGTCGGTGGAGTTGCGGATAGTGACGAAGGATGCTGTTGGTTGCAGAGAGACATAGATAAGCTGCAGAGCTGGGCTGAGAGGTGGCAAATGGAGCTTAATGCAGACAAGTGTGAGGTGATGCACTTTGGTAGGAGTAACCAAAAGGCAAAGTACAGGGCTAATGGTAAGATTCTTAGCAGTATAGATGAGCAGAGAGATCTTGGTGTCCATGTACACAGATCCTTGAAAGTTGCCACCCAGGTTGACAGGGCTGTTAAGAAGGCATACAGTGTTTTAGCTTTTATTAATAGAGGGATCGAGTTCTGGAACCAAGAGGTTATGGTGAAGCTGTACAAAACTCTGGTGCGGCCGCACTTGGAGTATTGTGTACAGTTCTGGTCACTGCATTATAAGAAGGATGTGGAAGCTTTAGAAAGGGGGCAGAGGAGATTTACTAGGATGTTGCCTGGTATGGAGGGAAGGTCTTATGAGGAAAGGCTGAGGGACTTGAGTGAGTGATAATGGGAACTGCAGATGCTGGAGAATCCAAGATAATGAAATGTGAGGCTGGATGAACACAGCAGGCCCAGCTAGACCCTTCATCAGAGAGCTGTTTTCATTAGAGAGAAGAAGGTTGAGAGGTGACTTAATTGAAACATATAAAATAATCAGAGGGTTAGATAGGGTGGATAGGGAGAGCCTTTTTCCTAGGATGGTGACGGCGAGCACAAGGGGGCATAGCTTTAAATTGAGGGGTGAAAGATATAGGACAGATGTCAGAGGTAGTTTCTTTACTCAGAGAGTAGTAAGGGAATGGAACGCTTTGCCTGCAACGGTAGTAGATTCGCCAACTTTAGGGACATTAAGTCGTCATTGGACAAGCATACGGACGTACATGGAATAGTGTAGGTTAGATGGGCTTGAGATCGGTATGACAGGTCGGCACAACATCGAGGGCTGAAGGGCCTGTACTGTGCTGTCATGTTCTATGTTCTAATATTAGCAAATTTGCTGATGACACAAAGTTGGGTGGCAGTGTGAATTGGGAGGAGGATGTTATTAGAATACAGGGTGACTTGTACAGGCTAGGTGAGTGCACGGATGCATGGCAGCAGCAGTTTAATGTGGATAAATGTGTGGTTATACACGTTGGTGGCAAGAACAGGAAGGCAGATTACTATCTCAATGGAGTCAAATTAGTTAAAGGGGAAGAACAACGACATCTAGGTGTTCTTGTACGTCAGTCAATGAAAGCAAGCATGCAGCTACAGCAGGCTGTGAAGAAAGCTAATAGCATGCTGGCCTTCATCACAAGAGGAATTGAGTATAGGAGCAAAGAGGTCCTTCTGCAGCTGTACAGGGTCCTGGTGAGACCACACCTGGAGTACTGTGTGCAGTTTTGGTCTCCTAATTTGAGGAAGGACATTCTTGCTATTGAGGGAGTGCAGCATAGGTTCACAAGGTCAATTCCTGGAATGGCGGGACTATCATACGTTGAAAGATTGGAGCGACTGGGCTTGTATACTCTTGAGTTTAGAAGGATGAGAGGGATCTGATTGAAACTTATAAGATTATTAAGGGATTAGACACTGTGGAGGCAGGAAGCATGTTTCCGCTGATGGGTGAGTCCAGGACCAGAGGACACAGTTTAAAAATAAGGAGTAGGCCATTTAGAACAGAGTTGTGGAAAAACTTCTTCACCCAGAGAGTGGTGGATATATGGAATGTTCTGCCCCAGAAGGCAGTGGAGGCCAACTCTCTGGATACTTTCATGAAAGAGATAGACAGAGCTCTTAAAGATAGTGGAATCAAGGGTTATGGGGATAAGGCAGGAACAGGTTACTGATTGTGGATGATCAGCCATGATCATAATGAATGGTGGTGCTGGCTCGAAGGGCCGAATGGCCTACTCCAGCACCTATTGTCTATAAATCCCTCCAATCAGATTTCTGCTCCTCCCAGCCGACTGAAGTGGCTCCAAGTCACAACTTACACTCTCACAAAACTGTAACAAAAGTAAACAATCCTTCCACACCATGTCGATACGCTTTGACATCATTGACCACACCATCTTCCCTCAATACTTCTCCATTGTCTTCCAGTTGAGCGAAGCTACATTCACCTGGTTCCATTCTTGTCCAGAATATTATTTACTGTGGTTTATCATCCCATTCATGTAAGTTATTTCTTTTGTTTCTCGAGGATCAATCCTTCGTACTCCCCTGTTTCTTTACCAAATGCTATCCTTCAGCATAGCATTAGTTTTCACATGTACACTGAAGACATCCAGCTTTATCCACCAATTTACGCAGCTCCTTAACTGTGACTAGATTAGCAAACTACTAACCTGACATTGATACGAGATGAGCAGAAATGTCCTCTAATTCATTATTGGAAAGACTGAGGCTATTATTTCCACTCCCTGCTCTGCACGGTCTTACCTTCTTTCCTAGCAACTTCTTAAGGCAATCTGCAATCTGTTTGCAACCTTGCTGTCAGATTTGATCTGCTGCACTGTACACCATCACCGAGACCAGTTCTTTCCAGCTCCATCACATTGCCTGAATTCTGCCTTTCTCAAAGCTCATCTGTTGCCTTAACCTTCATTCGTGGCTTTGTTATCTGCAAACTTGACAGCTCCATTGAAATCCTAGCCTGTCTCTCACACTCCACCTTCTAAAAACTTCAAGGCATTGAAAATTTTGTGTCCTTGCCTTCTTCATATTAGTTCCCATTCAAACATAACTGCAGTACTCACTGACTTGTAATCAAGTTCTAGTCAGGCAATGCTTTGAAATTCAAAATTATCAATCTTGACTTCAAATAAGTTTGGGTCGTACATTTTCTTTTTTATAAGATATCCTTCAGTTCCACAAAACTCAGATATGGGAGATCAAATTCTGGCCTCTTGAACATCCCAATTTCAATTGCTTCACCATAGACAGGCCTGCCTCAGCTTTAACCTCTGAAATTCCCTCTGTAACATTCTCTGAATCTCTGTCTTTCCTCTTTAAGACATTCAAGGCCTTTGACAAGGTACCACTTGGCGGGTTATTGAGTAAAGTTAAATCTCACGGGATCCAGGGAGAGTTAGCAAATTGGATACAAAATTGGCTTTTTGGTGGATGACAGAAGGTGGTGGCAGAGAGTTGGCTTTTTAGATGGAGACCTGTGACCATTGGTGTGCCACAGTGTTTGGTGCTGGGACCACTGCTATTTGTCATTTATATAAATGGTTTGGATGAGAATTTAGGAGGTATGCTTACTAGGTTTTCAAATGACACCAAGGTTAGTGATATGGTGGACAGTGAAGAAGGTTTTGTGGAAATGCAGTGAAATCTTGATCAATTTGGGCAGTACGCTTAGGAATTGCTGTTCGAAATTCATTTAGATAAATGCCAGGTTTTCATTTTGGTAAGGTTTAAGGTGAGAAGAGAGACATACAAAAGAGTCCAGAAGGGTATTTTTTTTCCCTTACAAAGGGTGATGAGTGTCTGGTATGTGCTGCCAGAGGTAGTGGCGAAAGTGAGTACAATTTTGTCATTTAAGAAACATTCAAACAGGTACATGGATGGGCTAGGTATGGAAAGATATGGACCAAATACAGACAAATGGGACTAGTTTAAGTCGTGAAAACTGGACGGTGTCAGCAAGTTGGGCCAAAGGGCCTGTTTCCACTGCTGTAGATCTCTATGATTGTATGTCTCTAAGATAAGCCTGCCTCTTTGACCAAAATTTTCATCATCAGCTCTAATATCTCTTTATCAAATTTTACTTTGTAGTGCTCCTGTGAAATGTCTTGGGATGATCTGTTATGTTTAAGGCAATCTCTAAATGCAGGCTGTTATATTACACAAGCGCAACTGAGCACATGGTAAATTGTAAGAAAGCCTGACATCAATGCTATTTAAAGGGATCATGAACAACTTACAGTGCAATTGCTGGTTTATTTCTTCTGCTTGCTGATGTAATCGTCAGTGTTTTTGTGTGGTTGAAGTCTGAATAGCCTGTAGGGATTTGTGTGGTTAGAGCTGAAGCACTTCTTAAGGTTCATACTGAAACAATTTGATTCTACAAATCAGTGACCTTTCAGGCCTTCATCTTTGAATCAAGTGTGAATGACAGAACATACAGAGGTCTTGTGGAATGGCTCAAGACGATAGACAAGAAAAAGTAGGAAGGGAAGGGTTGGGGGGTGGATTTTGAAAAGATGCCACATTCGCTGAGTGTCTTTCAGGATTTTGGAGCATGAGTCATTGAATATCTTCAAGATCAAGATTGACAGATTTTGAAACAACACAGAAATCAACGATTAACTGGAACAGGTGGGCTTTCGAGGTCAAATTTAAGTCAACAACGATCTCCAATGAATGCCAGGGTAGATTTGAGGACCATACACCTAGTTATGCTCTTCTTTCTTAAAATAAATTCCTTCAAATTTCAGTGAGGAAAAATCATCAAATAAGCAGCAAATAAGCTATGACTGGAATCAGGCAAGACGACAATCCTAAAGTGAGGCAAGGACAGCTTATTGCTGATGATATAACCATGGTTCTTCTCTGTAATGCATTTTGTTCCTTCCTGCAAAGGTGACCTGTGCCTGGCTGTTTCAGGTGACTTGTACCTGACCACATGAAGTGGGCCATGCCTGCTTACAAGATGGCAGACAGAAGCTAACCAAAATGAAGCAGCCTGCTCACACAGTGACATACAGTGGTACCTTCGAACAGAACTGCTAGAAAGTCAGTATAAGAACACTATATTTCCATCTGAGGCAGGACTGATAAAGGACGCCGTAGGGCAGATGAAAGGCCAATCCCAGCTTTATTAATGAAACAAAGATTCTCCCAGTAAATGAATAATGTCAGGTGCTGGATGAGGTCCTCAAGCAGCTGCAAGGGTAACAGTTAGTTACTTCATTGTAAATAGTCACCTCTTTGAAGCTATCAGCTTTATTAAATAGTTTCTAGATAAAATGCTCTAATCATAGAAGTTTGTTTCAATTCATAAACAGAATATACTACAAGCCTTAAAATACATTCAAGCTTAGATGTGAAAGTTAACCAGCCTTAGAAGATGCCTTCCCATATGCCATGAACAAGATAAATAAATCACAACCCGTAAATTACAAAATGCCGACAGTAGAAGTAGTTGTGTAACGTTACACTTATAATTAACTTTATAACAGAAGTTCACCTCATAGCAATTAACTAAAACTAACTGACATTTTATTTTTACATTATGTATTTGGGACAGTGGGAAAGTAAAAGGTGTTAATGATTGTGATAAAAGGCAGCACCAAAATACAATGGTTAATAGAATTTGAGCGGTCCTTACAGATAAACAAGCCTGAGAAAGACCCAAAGGAGTATAGCCGTTAAACCTTAGAAATGTGAAACAACAGGATGCGTGGAAATATCCCAAGGCGTACAGATTACAATATTGAGCTAATATAACAAGATCATGGGAACTTGGGGCTGTCTATGAAAGAATCCATCACTGATTAGGTGTACAATAGGATTGGGTGTTCAGATTGGGGGAAGGACAGTGAATTAATTGTTTTAGATTATTTTAACACAAAATGAATAAAAATGTTGTATTTCTTTGTAAAAGCAGAGAGTGTGTCATTGATCTATCTTCTGAAGGCAGATTCGAGGAAAATCTTTCGGCCCTCTCCCTGCATATACCAGTTTCTGCTTGAATAAACATCTTCCACTTGCCTGAATCCTGCCTGCCTCCTGAGTCTTTGTCTGGGTCAGGAAAAGCACTCCTACACTTCTTTGGATAATAGAAGCCACGAGGGAAAACAAACAGCCTCTTAGTATAGGAAGAATTATTCTGAATTAATCTCCTTTGTGTTTGTTCTGACTGCTTGTCTCTGGCTAATGTATTTCAGATTACCAGCTTTACCGCAGTTCAGGATCCTGTTGACTGCAAGTTACCTTGCATACATCTCAGGAAAACTAAGTGATTTTCACAAGCCAAAGGAGAGAATCAGCAAACTATGCCTGGGTTCCTCTCAATTCCTTCAGTCCAGTAGGAATACCACCAATTGCAGGTTCCCCTCCTCACCGCAAACCATCCTGACTTGGAACAATATTATAATTCCTTCACTGTTTCTGGGTCAAAATTGCAGCATCCTCTTCCTAAGAGCACAGTGGGTGTTGTAACATCCCAAAGAATGCAGCAATTCAAGGACAGTCTCACTGTCACTTGAGGGATTAGCAATTACAGATGGGAAATAAATGCTTACCTTGCCAGGAGGACAACATTGGTGTTTTCAAACAAAGTTTCTGCTGCTCAGGCAACTGTCAGTTGGAGGATACCTGCAGTCACTGCACAAATATTAAGACTTTTGGTTGTGGCTGTGTGTGTAGGGTTTCAAATTCAAATAGGGAATGTTTCAATAAAAGAGCAGTAGAGATATCATAGTGATGTGACATGAGTAGATAGATTTCTTCACTGGCCAAAAATGTCACCAACTGCAGCCTTACACCTACTTCTTTTGACTGCTTGTCAGACTCAGGTATTTTTACAATTAGTTTTCTTTTTGGCTTCAGGTTTCTCTTCTCTGGACAGCCACCTCAGGGTCTTGAATTCCAACAACAGTTGTGTTCAATGTGCAAAAATTTGGGGAAAATTGAGTGCATCAAATTTCACAGGAAACCAAGCAACCAGAACTGAAATGTATTTGAAATGTCAATGCCCATGCTTACGACACAAACTCCACATTGCTTGTTCCACACTCACACCACTTACAGAACTGGGAAGTGCTCAACAACACAAACTGAGTTCATAGAGGAACAGCAGCTCGGACATATGGTTCTGCCATGTTCGCCAAGTCTGTCCATTTTGACAGCTCGCTCACTGCAAATGTGTGACTTCAAATCTCGAACATATTAACAGGACAGTTCTGGGTTCCATATTAGAGGAAGGATGTGAACACATTGGAGAAAGTACAGAAGTGATTTCTAAGAATGGTTCCAAGGATGAGAAACTTCAGTTCTGAGGATACGTTGAAGACACTGGACCTGTTCCTCTGGTATAGAAGGCGGCCAAGATGAGGTTTGATTGAGGTTTCCATTATTGAGAGTGATGGTTGGGCTTTTAGGGAGAAACTCCTCACTTCTAAAAGGAGCAAGAACAAGAAGGTAGAGATTTTTTTAAAAAAGGGGAAAAAGGGAGATATGAGAATTTCACAAAAGAAACAGGGGGGATATGAGAAAAACTTTTTCACTCAATGACTAGTTAGGGTATGGAATGCATGGTCTGGGGATGTAATGAAGGCATTCAATTGAGATATTTAAGAGGTCAGTGAAGAACTAGTTTGATAAAATAGCATCTAAGGACACATGAAAAAAGCAGGATATTGTCACAAAGAAATGATAATCATTTGATGAGCCAGTGAAGGCACAATGGCTCAATGGCCTCCTTCTGCATAGGGTGGCACAGTGACACAGTGTTTAGCACAGCTGCCTCCCAGCACCAAGGCCCCAGGTTCAATTTCAGCTGTGGGCATCTGTCTGTGAGGAGTTTGCACGTTCTCCCCATGTCTGTGTGGGTTTTCTCCAGGTGCTCTGGTTTCCTCCCACAGTCCAAAGATGTGCAGGTTAGGTGGATTGGCCGTGCGAAATTGTCCACAGTGCTCAGGGAGGGGGAGGTTATAGGGGGATGGGCCTGGGTGGGATGATCTGAGGTTCTGTGTAGACTTGTTGGGCCAAAGGGCCTGTTTCCACACTGTAGGTATGATATTCTATCACACTTCTGTGGTCTGAGATTTTCTGAGCACTGAAGTAATGACATTTTAGAAATGTGTTTTTGCAAAATAACGTAGGGAAACAAATCCAGATTGATGGGAGAATGTTATAAAAATATTCATTCATTTCCCTTTGACAGGTACAAGCAGTGGTTGAAAGTGAATGCTTTGTCTTTGCAGATGATGCTTCACTACACTGTGTGCATTTACTTAAGCCTAGGTGTGATGAATAAGAGAGAAAAACTAAATTGAAGCAAGAAACTGGATATTTTCCAATCAACCTGTTCACGTCTGGAGCAGGTGGGAGTTAAACCTAGGTCTTCTGGCTCAGACAAAAACAACACTACCACTGTGCCACAAGAGCCACCCCATAGTAAGTTTGAGGTTGTAGATATTGCAAATAAAGATCTTGTTCACATCTAGAAACTGGTTTTATCTCTGTTTATTCTTGAGGCATAAAGCATGTCAGTCAATATGACGGAACTGTTGTATGTTGTTTTGTATAGTTTTGAGTGATGACTGAGTCATTATAGTTCAAATAATAACAAGTTTGCTGCATACTATTTGTAGCTTTACATTATTTTGACTTTTCTTGCTGAAGACATGATCACTCTTATCTTTAATATTTAATTTCTTACCAACAAAGTTGAATGCTTATCAGAGAAGTTTTGCGCATTCACCAGATATGATTCTGTCCATTTATAACTATATGTGAGGTGAACAGACACAAGGTAATTCGCTGAACTGTATGTAAAAAAAAACACTCTGGGATTTTCCCGGCTCTGTCTACTTAGATAACTTTAGGTGCCTTTATAGCTCTGGTGGTCTGCAGACTGCCAAAACTAAAACTGTCCTTCTGCTGGTACGCATCTTTACTCACCGAAGTGAGCCTGTTTGTGACCCCTCTCAGTCATCTATTCTTTTATATCATCATTGTGAGACTGCTATTCAAACAGTCCAAGTTATGAGCCTTTGTAAGCACAATAGTTCAGAAACAGCTCTTGCCACTGCTCAACAGGGGAGAAGCTGAGTAGCAGGAGTACAAGGGATAAAAACTGGGCGATCATATGCAACAGGAAGTGGAGGCAGACAAAGTGGAAGGGAGGCTGTTATGTAAATCGCCCCTTCTGGTCAGATTTTGGTAGTCAAATAATTCAAGTGCAATACAAATGATCTCAAACACATTTAACAATGGTCTCAGTGTACTTAAATCACTGACCATTGTGTCACCTTCTAAAAGAAGATCTAAAAATAAAAACCAACAGAAAATGCACGTTTCAATCTAAGTTTAAAAACAATTACTTAATATATGCAGAAGTAAATACAAAAAATAAACACTGCAAGTAAAAGTTACAAAAAGAACCATGGCACAGAGCATACAAATGTGTACTAATTACTCTCTAAAGCCCATTTTGTACCTTTGCCTTTCTTGGTACTTGCCCATTGGGTGTTGACATTTTATTGACGACAAAGCAGATGGCTTTTGAGAGCAGTCTCGGGCAGCTCTGAACCTACTTCACCTGAGGCACTTTGCTCTGATGAGCTGTCATCCAACAGCAAGGCCACTGGCAAAGTGAGTGAGTGTTGGGAGCAGAAGTTACAAACATAAGACAGGGCAACATATCCAAGCATACAAATCATTCAGCTGAATGGGCCCTTTGTTAATCAAGTGTGATGAAAGCTTATGATATTGTTATTGTTATTATTATTTGGCTGCTTGAATTCTAAAAGAGAAGAAAATGGGCTCTTTTTTTTGAAATTCTGTGAAGGTGACTTGTTTTCCTCCAAGGTACAAAAACTCATTTTTTTAGTCGTGGGCCAAAAAAGCATTTCAAAGGAATCAGTGGATGTGAACAAAATGACTCGGCAAGCTGGATGGTGAGATAATTACTGAAGATTTTGCTAAGTTGTGCATTTACAATCAATAGAGAGACAGATGGAAAGGGGTCACAAACAGGCTCACTTCGGTGAGTAAAGATGCGTACCAGCAGAAGGACAGTTTTAGTTTTGGCAGTCTGCAGACCATCAGAGCTGTAAAGGCACCTAAAGTTATCTAAGTAGACAGAGCCGGGAAAATCCCAGAGTGTTTTTTTTTACATACAGTTCAGCGAATTACCTTGTGTCTGTTCACCTCACATATAGTTATAAATGGACAGAATCATATCTGGTGAATGCGCAAAACTTCTCTGATAAGCATTCAACTTTGTTGGTAAGAAATTAAAGATTAAAGATAAGAGTGATACTTTAGCGGGTTTGACTTCCTGGAAAAGAATATCGCGAGGTCAACAAAAGTTTTGAAATTTTCTTTCTGCTTCTGACAATTAGATCTTTCCAAATTGTGATTTATAGCTTCTGAATTAATTTCCCTTCTGATGAAATAAACTTCCGTTCTTTTGTTAAATGCAGACTGGCAGATTCATGTGACTATGTTCAATGACTGACTACCATGGTAGCTAATTCAGAAAAATAAAGCTAATGGTCTGTCAGGCCAGACTTCACCTTGGGATTGAACCTGTTCTGTATTACCATCAGTTGGGATCACAACTCTTGAATCTACATCTGCCCTCTCTTCAATAATTGCTGAAGAGCCTGAGAGGTAAATTACAGCTTACAGGAAACTGAGCAGTGGATGGGGCCACTTGAAGATAAGTTCATTCTACTTTAAGTTACTCATGTTAGGTTATTGATTTTAATTTGTGCACATCATTCATAATCTCGGAGAAAACATCTGCAATGACTCCAGTTGCCTGGAGGACCTTCTGCTAAAGATGTCTTTTCTTCTCTCCACCCCTTACTGCACACATTCGACTTTACTGAACTAATTTTCAACCTGAAAGCACAGATTCAGCTTCCAAAGGAATGTTCCAGTTCCTGCAGGCACAATGTATCTTTCCTTGAAAGAAGGCATGCTGCCTTGAAGTAGAGCCATTCATATCAGGTCCTTTACTGAAGGGTATGGCCAATCAATAGCAATTAAAGAGATGCCTGCATGCAGCTATTGCTTAACGCAACAGGGATCATCAATCAACAAGATTTTGCCTGCAAGACAATGAATGGGTACAGATATATTGAATTCCATGATCCCAACAATCCTTGTCAGAGTCTTTATCAAATTCCTATCCTGAGACCAATAAGTCTTAAAATCGAGATTGACATTAAATTAAGACTGGCAAAAAAGTATCCTTTGACTTAATGTGGTATCAAGCTTCTGGGTCAAAATTAGACATGACCCACTATCACTAGTATCTTTACGTACAGATGAGGAAGGGCACCACTTTGATTGGGACAACACATCCACCCTAGGACAAGCCAAATAGAGACACGCACGAGAATCCCGAGAAGCATGGCATTCCAACCAGAACTCCATCAACACACACATTAATTTGGAGCCCATCTACCACCCTCTAAGAAAAAGAATAGGAAATGACATCACCAACACAGGAAATGACATCAACACAGGAAATGGTATCACCAAACCAAAGAAACCTAAACACATAAATAGAAAGCGGGACATAATACCAGCGCTTCACCGGAGGCTCACTGATAATGTTACCCAGAATGGTGACAAAATGTCTGAAAACAAACCTTGCAGCTCAGCGAGCAAACTTACATCCAGAACCTCAACCTGAGCTACAAATCTTCTCAAAACTCAAAATTAGAGTCAACAAGAATCTCCAAGAATCAAACCATCTCCCATTTATATTCAATGGCATTACCATCACAGAATTCCTCACGGTCTGGATATTACGATGGATCAGAAATAGAATGGGACCAGACATATAAGCACAGTGGTTACAAGAACAGGTAAGAAGTTGGGAATTCTATGGCACATTATTTAGTTCCTGATTCCCCAAAATATGGCCACCATTTAGCAGTCAAGAATGTGATAGAATGCTCTGCACTTGCCTGGATAAATAAACATAGCTACTACAATAGTAAAGATTGTCATCCAAGCCAAAAACAACTTGCTTGATCAGTAATGTAGTCAATCATCTTAAGCATTCACTCCCCCCAGTATCCACACAAAGTTGCAGTAGCATGAATCATTGACATAATGTACATTAACAACTCATCAAATTTCCTTCAACATCATCTTCCAAACCCACAATCACTACCACCAAAAAGAACATGAGCTGGAGACACATGAGGACACCACCACCTACGAGGAATCACCAAGTTGCTGACAGTGTGACAATCTTGATATGAAACCATGTCTTTTTTTTTCCCTTCGCTAGGTCAAAGACCTGGAACTTCCCCCTTAACAGAATCAACATTTACTTGGACTAGATTGACTGTGGCAGTTTAAGAAAGCACTTACAATCTCCTTTTTAACAGCAATCACATTGAGCAACAAAGCCAACCAATGCTCGTATTCTCAGAACAAACCAGATAAAAGGAACACGTTTTGCGCTAATATTGCTGGCACCATGTACTGCGCTACTTCCAAAGATTCATGCATACATAACTATACCATCATGGATTTTGCCTTTCATAGTTGTCTGAACTTAAGCAAACTGATCAAAGTCTGAGCATGCTATGTCTCTACCTTTAGCTTAACTAACTATTGCTTGATTTTCCTTAAGTCCTGTAAATTCTATCATTTTCTATCAAATGGAAAACCTGATTATAAATCTCTAGCAGAGATCTTCCATTCCTCTCTTACAGTCTCAATAATGTGTCACTATTGACAGCAAAGGTACATCATCCTATCCATCATGATTAACATAACCACTCCAATGCTGCAGGGCCAGCAGTAAACACATATTACATCCATTCGACTGCATAAATCGAATCAAATCCAAACAATTTCAATTAAGTAAACAAAATATTTCAATGAGTTACACGACCAATGGAATGTTACTTTTGATGCAAGTCTTTAAGCTTGTTGCATTTCCCCCCCATCCCCCAAGTTATACCTCTGAAGTCCATTGCAGTGTTTTTCTACCTTGCTGGGGCTATAGAAATGTCAGGTGCTTTCTCTGTCAAACAGGAGATAAATAATAACCAACTCAGCTCTTTGAGTACTATCTGATGCACTTTTATTAGATAAAGCTTTAACAATGTAATTTTGAAGTTAGAAAAATGCATGTGACAGTCTGAGGAGAAATTAATCTACTCAATGTATTATTCACATTTTCTTTGGTGGAAGGCGTGGCCTTTGTCAGGTCAGCATAATTTAAATCAAATTATTGGTGACAATACATCTCCTATGCCTGTATTTCTTTTTGAATCAACTATCCAAGTTAAATAGATTATTATCCCCTTGAATTTCAATTCCGTTATGTTTGAAGCATCTCATTTTACACAAAAATTCCTCAAAATTTTGCCAGCAGAACGAAAAGCCGAATACAAAATAACCAATGGCATAATCTGTGCTCATCAACCTGCCCCATATGATCCAGCACATTTCACTATCCGAGTTATCATTTGAATACCTTCAAAAACAAGTTGCTGGCAAAGTGACTGCTTAATAGTTTTCTTAACATGATTAAAATTGTTACTTTTAATTATGAAATATGAACTTGAGCTTCCATAATCCTGGAGTATTATTCAGTAGTTTTTTTAATTATAATCAGCAAATTAGTAATTCTTTTTGCTTTAAACTAGTCCTGCAGCTAGCATAGTATGATACGTCTCCTTCGTGTATTCGAGTTGTGGGTATCTATGCATAACTGCTCCAGCTTGCTCATCTGAGAATAAGGCTCTCCCACTCTCTTCAGTACTGTAACGTTATTTACATTCATTCATTACAAGTTACTGAATAAAGCTCTGTTGTGGAGTGTCTAAGGCTTCTCTTTTTTCACATTCATTGTTCTTGGATTTCTTCCTCTTCTTCTCAATGTCAGGGTAACACCATGTTCAATATTCTTTACATTAGTTCTTAGAATGTGCTCTTCGGAGACAACAGAATTGTTGATCCATGGGTGAAAACATTAGAAAGAGAAATAAATATGATCCATTTCCATTTATAGAAGGTTGGTGGCCGTAAGATGGAGATTCAAGACACTTCATTAAAAAAGAATCCAATGTAACAGTGAGGAGAAACATTTATATGCAATGATTTGTTTCGATCTGGAATACCAATATCATAGAGAGCCATGAAATGGAAGCGCTGGTGTTGGACTGGGGTGGACAAGATTAGAAATCTCATGACACCAGATTATAGTCCAAAAGGTTTATTTGTAAACACAAGCTTTCAGAGCATAACAACATCATAGATCAACATCTGCACTCAGTCAACATTTTTTTTACCATTAGATAAACCAGGCATAATCTTCTGTGGCATCCCTGACAATGAGAATGTCATAAATAAGAATCACCTGTTTGAAGATTTCAAGTCGATGGAGCTGTGAAAAGGAGATAGCAAGACCTACAGATGCTGAAGTCAGAGATAACAAATCTTGGAGCCAGAGGAACACAGAGGAGCAGGAATGTTGACATTTTGGGTTGGGACCCTTCTTCAGAAATATGCTGTGATGATTTCCTTTGGTGGCTGCTTCTACTGTAGACCTATCTTGATGAAGAGAGATGCTGGATACAGAGTCTCGGAAACAAATAATCTTTGTAGTTTATGTGAATCGCTACCTCATGTTCTTTCATCGCCAGAAGGAAATGACAGTTCTCTCCTATTTTTGAATAATGTGGTAAGTCTAAATTTCTTCTTCCTTGGCACTCTGAAACCTTGTGTAGCACTGTTGTATTTCCCATATTAACTGGTGCAGCACATCATTGAATCACTTCAGGATTACTTATATTTCTTGGATGATCGGCTCCCACACACAACTTGCGTACTCCAAGACAGGGTCAAGAAACATTTAGAAAGCTAAAATGCTGGGGGATTTTTGTGGTAAAATGATGCCTCAGTAACCCAAACACTGTTTGCCCTGGATGTTCACTGCTAAATATGGATTCCTTATTGAGGTGAACCCTCAGGTATGGTTATCTATCAACTTGTCAGAGAATTCAATCACTTACAAGCTATCTACTGGGAGACACCTTCTCTTGCTAATACACATAACACACTATTTTTGTGGCATTCAATGCCATTTCTTATTGGTCCCCCCCATTTTGCAGTTCCACAAGAGAATCTTGCAGTGGATGAACATGAACTTGAGTTTTCCCTGTTTCAGAAACTACAGTTACCTGTAAACAGAGGTCCCTTGTTCCTTTTTGCCTTGTTGGGAAAGTTATTTTTTATATGACGACAAGAACAGGAAACATCCCAACACAATTCCCTACGATATTGCTGAGAGGACCTCAAGAGAGGATGATTCCCCAACACCTACCACACTTTGTCTTCTGTGGTAACTAAGTGCCAAATCTATTTTAACGATGTCCCTTGGTTCCACTATCCTAAAGTTTGACGCTTTTGAGTATTCATGTATCTTTCAAAACCTGAAGGCAGTTCATAAACAGTCTTTAAAAGCCATGTTTAAAGAGGTCATTTCACTTGGAAGTGCAGACACACAGGGATGGACCTTGCCATATTATAATTTTCACTGAGTTTCATGGAGAGTCCTCACCATTAGGACTATTGACTTTTCCTGCACTGTTGCCACAAGCCAATTTCATTAACTACCTTTTTACGCCCCTGTGGTGACACTGTCATCCAGTACTCAGCAAATTCTCATACACATCACTGCATCACAGCATCCTTGGCACTGGTGTCTTATTTAAAAGGCTGTTTGCACCCAGTCAAGTGCTGACAGTCTGGAGCTGCCCTGAACGTTTGCAGACATTTTCCTTAACTCTGGTGAGAAGAGGAAATTGTGGTCCTGTTTTACGTGCAGAGACCTGGAGGTCCTGGTATATGGGGTGGCACAAAGAAGGCCACCAGAAGAGGCCACATGATAAAATCCTACCAGATTGGTGTAAGTTTTCCCACTGGGTCAGTGCTTTCCCCAAAGTCTGGAACAAATGTCCTGCATAAGGTGAATAACATTCTCTGCTCCTCCAGGGTCGTGCCATCAACCTCTCCCTGCAACCTCACACAAGGATGCTGTAATGCAGTGATGTGTATGAGAATTTGCTGAGTACTGGATGACAGTGTCCGGATACAACGCATCATCCTCCGACACTTCCGCCATCTACAATCCGACCCCACCACCCAAGGCATTTTTCAATCCCCACCCCTGTCTGCTTTCCGGAGAGACCACTCTCTCCGTGACTCCCTTGTTCGCTCCACACTGCCCTCCAACCCCACCACACCCGGCACCTTCCCCTGCAACCGCAGGAAATGCTACACTTGCCCCCACACCTCCTCCCTCACCCCTATCCCAGGCCCCAAGATGACATTCCACATTAAGCAGAGGTTCACCTGCACATCTGCCAATGTGGTATACTGCATCCACTGTACCCGTTGTGGCTTCCTCTACACTGGGGAAACCAAGTGGAGGCTTGGGGACCGCTTTGCAGAACACCTCCGCTCGGTTCGCAATAAACAACTGCACCTCCCAGTCGCAAACCATTTCCACTCCCCCTCCGATTCTTCAGATGACATGTCCATCATGGGCCTCCTGCAGTGCCACAATGATGCCACCCGAAGGTTGCAGGAACAGCAACTCATATTCCGCTTGGGAACCCTGCAACCCAAAGGTATCAATGTGGACTTCACCAGCTTCAAAATGTCCGCTTCCCCCACCGCATCCCAAAACCAGCCCAGTTCGTCCCCTCCCAGCACTGCACCACACAACCAGCCCAGCTCTTTCCCCCCCACCCACTGCATCCCAAAACCAGTCCAACCTGTCTCTGCCGCCCTAACCCGTTCTTCCTCTCACCCATCCCTTCCTCCCACCCCAAGCCGCACCTCCATCTCCTACCTACTATCCTCATCCCACCTCCTTGACCTGTCTGTCTTCCCTGGACTGACCTATCCCCTCCCTACCTCCCCACCTATACTCTCCTCCCCACCTACCTTCTTTTCTCTCCATCTTCAGTCCGCCTCCCCCCCTCTCCCTATTTATTCCAGTTCCCTCACCCCATCCCCCTCTCTGATGAAGGGTCTAGGCCCGAAACATCAGCTTTTGTGCTCCTGAGATGCTGCTTGGCCTGCTGTGTTCATCCAGCCTCACATTTTATTATCTTGGATTCTCCAGCATCTGCAGTTCCCATTACCACTGGAAAATATATTTGTTGCTTCTGTCTTGATCGTTTGCAGTTTATCACATTTCTCTTGCACTGATAGCTAAATTAAATTTATAGTTTAACAGACACAAAATATTTTATTTCTGCTATTTTGTTGGCCGTTTCTCTGAGGAAGATTTTCCTCTCAGCACAGGGTGGTGGAATTAAATACAATCGTAACTTCCAAAATAATTCAATAAAAACAATTCAATAGAATCTTGTAAACAAACCAAGACTGTTCAGACCTATGGGGAAATAGTACGTGAGTGGAACTAATTGGATAACTCTTCCTCGGAATGACTTACCACAAATGTAATCTGATCAAGAGATTACATAAAACGATGGAAATTACCCAGTGAATATGTCTGAACTATAGTTTTAGTGTTCCTGCGCTATTGTTTTCCAGTCATGTATTTTTAGCCACACTAGCAAAGGCCAATATCTGCTGAATGTGCCTTCTGCTGCTTTGGGTGCTTAGTGGTAAACAATAGAAATCATTCTTTAGTTAATGTATAAGACACACATAAATGAATAGTTCCACCAAAGCTTTGTCCTAGTACATACACCAATAGCAGAAAACATGGACCATTGTCAGTCCAAAGTCAACAGTTCCTCCAAAGTATGGTACGGCTGTTGCATGTTTAATCTTAAATTTCTCATCTATTGCAATGTTCTATCAACTTTCAGAGTTATATTATAGTTATATCATTGTATGGCAACTTGATAGGGAACACATGAAGAATTTGCTGAATTGTCAAAACAACATTCAATTTCCTTGTTGCTTCAACTTATCCAGCACAATTTTAAGGCAATTTTACTTTTTGGCAAGGAAAGTGGGTCCAAACTGTTAACACCAGTTTTCCAACAATAAATGACTTTCTCTCATTCCTTCATACACTGAATCAATCACGAGACAACAATGCCCCAGAACCAAGTCCTGAGTGCCCTCACCTCACCATTTTCTCCTGAGAACCCAGTAGCAGGTGGTTCTTTGCAACTTGAAGTGCAAGCGGAGCAACACAGATTAAAACTGACGAAGCGCAATTGTTGCCAGGATCATCTGCAACAAGACAAAGATGGAATGGGCTTATAATAAATTTTTGACTCAATAGTTACAAGCAGAAGTACTTTCTGCAGCAATTTTATTTTTTGACCCATCCTGCTTACATTCACCTCTGCTTGCTTCCAACAACCAGTCTGACCTCCTTTCTCCTTGACCTGGCTTTCTCTGTGGGGTACTCTCTTGAGTGTGAGAAGATTGAAGGAAAATGTAACACAGAAAATATTAATAACCTCTCATGTTTCCCTCTTCTTCATACATAATATACAGAAAGCTCAAAACATACTTGCATCTTAATGGGAAGAATTTCCGAAAACTGCAACACATGGAAAAAGACACAGATCTGTCACCTTTAAGAACAGCAATTTCTCCATTGGTATCAGACTTATGAACAGGCCTCTCATATATTAGAGTTTATCTTTCTCTGCACCTTTCCCCTAGCTGTAACACTATATTCTGCATTCTGTTCTATTACCCTGATGAACTTATGTAAGGTATGATTTGTCTAGTTAGAATACAATATTTTTCACCGTAACTCAGTACATGCGATAATAATAAATCAAATACAAATACCTATTAACAACAATCTTCAACCTTTCAGCTGCCCATCTACTCTACAGCTCAGAGAGTATCCCCTGTGTTCAGCTTTTATGGTCTTGGTTTAAATTATGCCATGTTTGGCAACATCACTCAGATTTTGTTCTCAGGTCATTGAAATATGTCCTGGGAGATTAAAAACTGAATCTGCATAAATTTTCCGTGTAAAGCATTTTGTTTTTTAGTGAATATGGAGGCTAATTCCAAAGACACAGCCACTTCTAACCTTTAGTTTGTATGGCAGCTGTCCTCAACCTCCTTTGCACTTCTTGCAACTTCATGCTCTGTAGGCCATCGATTGCAACATCCTTGACAATACCATCTAGTGCCCCCATTCTGCCCACAAATACTTTCTAATTCTAGCATTGAAGTAAATGCTGACCAAAGGTCCATGCAGGAATTTGGACTTCAGTTTGTCATAATATTTTTATTCTTTCAATATTTATTCAAACACCATGTGGAAATGCATCCAGAAGTTGTTCACGACACTGACTTTCATAGCATACATTTGATCTCCCTTTACACCTCAGTAAATATTTCACAGAGGTCAACAATAATAGCTGAACATTCCTATAATGGGAGCCTCAAGACCTTACATATGATTTAATTACCCAAGGTTTGGCAGTAATGAGAAATCAGAGAACCTGTAGTTACTTTAAATGGACATTAAGCACTGCTATTTGAAACTAATTAAGCCTGGAAATTACTGCGCCTCCAATACTTTTGACCTTACAATAAGGAATCATAGCTTCCCAATAACAATGTATGAGGGGCTATTCAATTCACCTCAAAGAGGTAGGTTGGATGAAACCATCACTCAACCATTTTAAAGTTTTCAGGATTTAAACAATTTGTGTCCTTTGTGTGACACTTAGGACAAAATTGGTTAAAAAGTGGGAGCATACAACTTGCCTACATCAGGATGCACAAGAACTAGATAAACTAAAATGCTACGTACAGATGTACATGAACACATTTAACCATGCCACTCTGTTTAAAAAGATGTGGAATCAGATAACATATTTGGAAGAATTGACACATAATTAGATGTTATACGGAATGGGTTCAATTGAGGTGTGGAGAGTTGTTCTGTCATGGACGAATTAAAAGGAGAGTTGTTCAATCATGACTGCTTTCAGCACAGATTCAACAAGGGGAAATTGAGGAAAATAATATCTAAAAAGCTGCTAATGCAGAGGATGAAATGAAAATTTGAAAATTAGACTTGTGTTTATTTGTTAGCTAAGGACATTAAGGTTCCCAAACCAAGACAGGCAGATTTAATATACAATCTCGTCACGATTGTGTTAAACATGCTTTAGAATATAAACTGCCTCCTCCTACTCCTACAGTCCTAAGATATCACAGGCCAGCAGGGGATTGAGGACATTAAATACAAGTTGACGTCTCAAGAAATGAACACCTAGAAAACTGGAAGTAGCATATCAATTGACACTGACTGATCTCCTGATCTGAGTTCTGAATGTTAACAATGACCTTGATGGCTGAGTCATCATGATTGAATTACAATTACTCAGCAGGAAATAATAACTTTGTACTGCACTTGCCAAAATCTTGTTATAATAGGCAATAACGAATTGACAAGGTAAATCCAAGAAAGTAATGTACCTATGTGGGAGTGAGGATGACAGGATAACACATGTCACTTCGGGATATTTTCATCCCGTGCTATGGGAAAGACAGCCGAGGACAATTTCAGCAGTTTATGTTGCAGCATTTTGGAGCTGCAGCTCTGTTAAACCTCAATTTGCAATTAGCTGAATTCCTCAGAAAATTAAGTAAAATGAAACAAAGGCTGATTAGGAAAGTTATGCAAGAGTCACTTGTCCAGTATTATGACAGAAAGAATCAATTAGAATAGTTGATTCTATAAGTGACTGTGTGGTTTATATTAACAATATTATTCATAGCCATCAATGAAGTTAAATATCTGCTCCAAAACATCCTTTATCTGACCATTAAAAGAATTGAAAGTTGTTGATAGTGGGGTTGATTAAATAGTTGACGATATTGCAGATGAAATATTGTTGCCTTTAAATTATGATCTTTGTTCAGGCCTTTAGGAATTCTTTCCAGTCTATGTATTCATCTTAAGGATACCTCAATTTTGTGTGGCAAGACCTTAAAAATGGACAAAGGGTAAATAGACAAAGTAACTTTTGCTCTGAAAGCTGTACGTAACTAACATTAAATCCTTTATATACTGCATTCAGTGATAGAAGCGATTAACATGAAATTGGAGGAATACAATTTGAAATTATCAGAACAACTGTAAAGAAAGGCCTGATCTCCTTTGTCTCCAAGGAAAAGCGTGGCTTCGTATGACTGTATCATGGGGGTGCTTTTCAACTACTATGTACGAAGATGAGAAGCAGCAAAATCAGTTATAAACACAATAATCACATAAATATGCTCAACAGAACAGCAGAATATGATCAGAAAAAAGACATCAATCCTATTTTTAATTGGACAAAGATTTGCCTTTGAATTTCAGAAAATCTTCAGAAATTTTTCTAAACAAGAGTCTAATTTTACTTGAATTCTTCGACAGTGCAATAAAAATGTAAAAATTTATTGCCAGTCCATCAAAACCTAAGGAATTAATCTTCTATATTTAGGAAGCGGGAGAGAGTCATAGGCCTCAGGCAAGAAAATACCGTGACTCTTTAGAAGTCAGTTCAGATACATTTTTGAAAATCTCCCAAATCTCTCACCTGCACACCCACCGCACCCCAACCTCAACCAATGCCATTTTGAAGTCAAGTGATGGAGAAGTATCAGGAAGGCTGATGCAACATTATGACTATATTCATCGACTTAATCGATGAGGAGACAAGCAAGGGCATCTGGAGAGATCCACAATTGATGAGTGCTTAAGAAATGTATAGACTATAACAGCACATAAATGAGGAATGCCGGACATTTGTAAGAAACAGTTTGGAGGCTGGTGATACTATCAAATTTAATGTTAAGTTACACCGAGGAATAGCACTGAACCCCTTCTTTTGATTGTCACAGATGAGGAAGTGAGACAAAACCGTACTAACAATGTTTGCAGATGATAACGAGCTATGTGGTGGAGATGATCAGATTATGACTCAGTGTCCAGAGACTGGGAGAAAAGCACCAGAAAACAGAGGTACCAATGTGTCAAAGATCCAATGTATTGACAAATGGCTTGAACTTAAGAAAGAAAATTACCGAGGTGATGTAAAGATTATGGATGAAAACTTGGAGAAAGTGAACAGATTCAAGTACGTGGGCTCACTGGAGATAGAAGTGGGAAGTATGGAAAGCAAAATCAGAGATGGAGGAAGAACAAAATAAGAGAAGAAATGTATTGCAAGGCCAAAGAAAAAATATCCACAATTTGAATGGATAAAGAAATTTTGAAAACCTTTGAAAATCTCCCTAAAGATTTCATTATATGCTCTCAGAAAAGGAAATTATTGGATGATGAACCATGGCATCTGAAATAAAGCTTGTCTCAAACAGTTATACGCACTTTAAGGCTTTCATATTGAACAAAGCTTGCTTCAGGCAAACTCCATCAATTTGAACTCCAGTAAATCCAATGTATATACAACACATTATCAGCTGTTTCAATGTCTGTTATGTTTGCTGCTCAATGTTGATTGTGCTATACTCTGCAAGTTTTATCACATTAATACATTGTAAAATAGAGCACTGAAATAGCTGTTACAGGGCTAAATAGAGTTCCAAGCGATTTGCTGAAACGCAACTTTTAATATGAATAGTTTGTTTTAATTTCCAGACACTAAACTATTCGACAGTTAGATTTCACAGTAATAGCATGACACACTTGTCAAATATATCTGTACTCAAAATTTTTAACATTCTTTGAACAAATTTTTATTCACATACATTCCAGATAAGATTAAGTTTATAAACTGCATTTATCTCTAATGATTGACTGCTAGAAATACTGTGGTCTGATGTGTACCTTCCCACACCAAATGGTTGCCTCATCTCAAAATGCTCAGCTGTCCTGGGCATAAGCCCTGGAAACAAAGACACCATGATTAGTCTCACAATTCCAAAAGCCACATCTCAGTTGTGACCAGGCTAATTGACTGGAGAGTAAGAGCTCATCAAAGTGTGTTCATGTCTTGTCAAGAGGGTTCAGAAAAGATTTACCAGGTTGTTGCCAGGATTGGAGGGTTTGAGACATAAAAATAGACTGGACAGGCTGGGACCTTTTTTTCACCGGATCGCAGGAGGTTGAGAGGTTACTTTCTTGAGGTTTTCAAATAGTGATGGGCATAAGTAAGTTGAATATCAGCAGTCTTTTCCGTCAGGAGGGGAGTTCAAAACTGCAAGTCATATTTTTAAGGTGAGAGGAGAAGAATTTAAAAGGAACATGAGGGGCAACTGTTTTACACAGAGAGTGGTTCGTTTGAGGAATGAACTTCCAGACAAAGTGATGGATGCAGGTACAGTTGCAACGTTTGGAAGACATTTGGATAAGTACGTGAATAGGAAAGGTTTGGAGGGATATGGGCCAAGGGCAGGCAGATGGGATTAGTTTAGTTTGGGAATATGATGGCAAATAAAGATCAATCTCTGAAATGTGAAGTGGTGTACTTTGGTACAAAGAACATGGAGAGACAACAGGTGTGCTGGAGCAGAAAAAACTAGGTGTTGTGTGCATAGTCATTAAAGGTGGTATAAGAGATAGAGAGAGCTGCTAATAAAAGCATATAGTATCCCAGGCTTCACAAGTAGGGGCATTGAGCAGAGCATGATGGTTATGATGCACTGATATAAGACAATAGTTTCGTCATTTGAAGAACTGTGTACAGTTCTGGGCATCACACTATAGGATGGATGTGAATGCATTGGAAAGATTGCTTTATGAGGCTTTATGAAAGAGGCTTTATTAACACAGTTCTAGGGATGAGGCACTTCAGCAATGTGGAATGATGGGACAAGTTGAGGCTGTTTGTTTCCTTGGAGAGGAGAAGATGAAGAGGAGATGAAATAGCAGTAAAACCACGCAGGATCTGGAGAGAGTGAAAATGGAGAAAGTGATCTGGAACCAGAGGGTACAGTTTTCAGTGTTTTGCAAAAGAAACAAGCAGAGCCACAGAATCATATAGCATGGAAATACACCATTTGGTCCAACCAGTCTATGGCAACCATAATGCCAAACTAAACAAATCACACCTGCCTGTGCCTATCCCATATCCCTCCAAACATTTCCTATTCACGTGCTTATCTAAGTGTCTTTTAAACATTGTAACTGTGCCCACACCCACCACTTCCTCTGGAAATTCATTCCACACACGAACCACACTTTGTGCAAACAAATTGCCCCTCATGACCCTTTTAAATTGTTCTCCTCACACCTTAAAAAAACGTTCCTTGGTCTTGAAATTCCCCACCCTGGGGAAAAGACACTTGCTGTTTGCATTATCCATATACCTCATAATTTTATAAACTGCAACTCCCAAAAACTTTTTTTTTCACGCAGTGCACAGTTCAGGTGTATAATGTCATGCCTCAAAGTGTGACAGAGGCAGGTTCAATTCAGGCATTCATTGAGGATATTGCATGATTGTTTAATCAGCAACAAATGTGCAAGATTTTGCAAGGAAAGCATGAGGTTTCCACGAAGTTAAAGTACTCTAAGTTGGTCCAAACACAAATGGCTGAATGGTCTGTCATGTAAAAGGTCTGTGACTGTGATAGAAACTGCTGCGCCATCTCCTCGCATTTGGATGGTATAAAACATAACAATAATTTTCGATGCTTTCCCGGTAAAAACCTTGGAATAAATCTCTTTTCTAAGATAATAAAGCAACCAAAACCATCTTGATTTAGAAGTTTCTAGGAAACTCATTATGATGCAAACTCGTAAGTATCATTTGCTGTCAACTCCGTTCATATTTTAAAAGTTTCATCTCCATTGATCATCCTTTATCTCCTTCTCCACAAATAGCAACTAATTTATGATACAATTCCTGATAAATGTTAGTAGACCTGATGAATGTAATCCATTCCACACGCAAACAACCAGACAGCCAGTGTTGCCACTGTATTTAACAACATGTACATAACAATCAAGTCTGATTTCACCCTCACCTCATCTGTAATTTCCAGTGAGAGTTATTGGGTTGCTAATTTGAAACAGAGAGCCCAAGATCACATTCTTCCTCCTCTCAGGAATGAACTATGGTATTCCCCACTTCAATGAACAAATTAATTTGGTACAATTTGGGACAAAGATAACCTCATTATTGTTCTGTGTAGTTCAATGCCACATTGTAAGATGCATTCACCTCCTCAAGCATTTGGAGAATCCATTTTGCAACAATGAAGCAAATATTTGCTGGAAGCAGATTTTTTTTTGTCAAAAAGTCATCCAAACATAGAGTCATAGAGCTGTACAACATGGAAACAGAGCTTTCAGTCCAATTCGTCCACACCGACCAGACGTCCAAATAAATCAGTTCCTTTTGCCAGAATTTGGCCCATATCCTTCTAAACTTTTCCTGTTCATATACTCATCCAGACGCCTTTTAAATGTTATAATTGTGCCGGCCTGTATAACTTCCTCTGGTGTCTCATTCCATACAGGCACCACCATATGTGTGAAAAATTGCCCCTTAGGTACCTTTTAAATCTTTCCCCTCTTGCCTTAAACCTGTGCCCTCTAGTTTTGGGCTCCCCCACCCTGGGGAAAAGACCTTGCCTATTTATTCTATCCACAGCCCTCATGATTTTATAAGCCTCTTTCAGGTCACTCTTCAGATTCCGACTCTCCACGGAAAAAAGCCCCAGTCTACTCAGCCTCTTCCTATAGCTCAAACACTCCAGCTCTGGAAACAGAGATACTAAGAACTTCCAACGCTGAGGTCAGAGATAGCACAGTGTGGAGCTGGAGGAACACAGCAGGTCAGGCAACATCGGGGGAGCAGGAAAGTTGACGTTTCGGGTCGGGTCCCCCCCTCAGAAATGGGGGAGGGGGAAGGGAGTTCCAAAATAAATGGGGTGGGGGGGGTGGTACTGGGGAAAATAGGCCGCTCATCCCTACCTCACTGACCAACCCCCACCACTACCTGCCTGCACTCATCTGTCACCATCTCACCTCCCTTCCCCAGCCCCAGCCGTCCTCTCTTCTTATTTCGGAGCTCCCTTCCCCTCCCCACTTCTGAAGAAGGGTCCTGTACCAAAATGTCAACTTCCCTGCTCCTCTGGTGCTGCCTGGCCTGCTTTGCCAACTCTGGCAACATCCTTGTAAATCTTCCCTGAACCTTTTAAAGATTCACAACAGCCTTCCTATAGCAAGGAGACCAGAATTACATGCAATAGTCCAAAAGTAGCCTCACCATTGTTCTGTACAGCCACAACATGACCTCCCAACTACTATGCTCAATACACTAACCAATAAATTCAAGCATACCAAACGCCTTCTTCATGATCCCGTCCGCCTCTAACTCTACTTTCAAGGAACTATGAACCCGCACTCCAAGGTCTCTTTGTTCAGCAACACTGCCCAGGACCTTACCATTAAGTGGGTATGTTATGCCCCGAACTGCCTTTCCAAAATGTAGGACCTCATATTTAACTAAATTAAACTCCATCTGCCACTCCACTGCCAATTGGCCCACCTGATCAAGGGCCTGTTGTACTCTGAGATAAACTTCTTTGCAGCCCATTACACCAGAAAGTTTGGTGTCAGCTCCATACTTACTAATCATCCCTCTTCTGTTCACATCCAAATCATTTATATATATGATGAAAAGTAATGAACCCAGCCCCGACCCTTGTGGCACACCATTGGCCACAGGACTCCAGTCTAAAGAGCAATCCTCCACCATCACCCTCTGTCTTTTACCTTCTAGCCAGTTCTGTATCAAAAAGCCTAGTTCTCCCTGTACTCCACGTAATCTAACCTTGCTAACCAGTCTACCATGAGGAACCTTGTCACACACCTTACTGAAAGTCCATATAGATCACATCCACCGTTCTGCCCTGATCAATCCTCTTCGTTACTTCTTCAAAAAAATCAATCAAGTTAGTGAGACACGATTTCCTCTCTCAAAGCCATGTTGACGACCCCTAATCAGTTTTTGCCTTTTGAAATACGTGTAAATACCTGGACCTCATTATTCCCTCCAACAGCTTGCCCACCACTGATGTTAGGCTCATCAATCTACAGTCCTCTGGCTTTTTCTTATCACTGCTCTTAACTTGTGACACCACATTAGCCAACCTCTAGTCCTCCAGCTCCTCACCCGTTGCTATCGGTGATACAAACATCTCAGCGAGGGGCCCAACATCACTTCCCTAACTTCCCACAGAGCTCTGGCATTGACCTGATCAGGTCCTGTGGATTTAACCACCTTTATGTGTCTGAAGACACCCAGCACCTCTTCCTCTGCAATATGGGCATTTTTCAAGAAGCCGCTATTTATTTCCCCAAGCTCTCGAGGCTTCAAATGCTTCTTCAGAGTAAATGCTGATGCAAAATACTCAGTTAGCATCTCTCTCATCTTCTTCAGGTCGACACATAGGTGGCCTTGCTCGTCTTTAAGAGGCTCTATTCTCTCCCGAGTTACTCTTTTGCCTTTAATGTATTTGTAGAATCCCATTGGATTCTTCTTAACCCAATTTGCTAAAATTATGTCTTATCCCCCGTTTTTTCCCTCTTAAGGATACTTTTATTGCTTTCATACTCCTCTTGGGATTCATTCAACCTCTGCTATCTGTACCTGGCATATGCTTCCTTCCTTTTCTTGACCAAAACCGGAATTTATCCAGCATTCCCGACATCTACCAGCCTTGTCGTTCACCCAAAAATGAACATACTGTCTCTGGACTCTCGTTATCTCATTTTTGAAGGTTTTTCATCTTCCAGCCATCCCTTTACCTGTGAATATCTGCTCCCATTCAACTTTCAAAAGTTCTTGCCCAATGCCGTGAAAATCGACCTTCCTCCAATTTAGAACTTTAACTTTTAGAACCAGTATCCCCTTTTCCATCACTATTTTAAAACTAATAGAATCATGGTCACTGTCCCCAAAGTGCTCCCCCACAGACACTTCATCCCCTGCTCTGCCTTATTTTCAAAGAGGAGGTAAAGTTCTGCCCCTTCTCTGGTAGGTACATCCACATACTGAATAAGAAAATTTCTAATACATAATTAACAAATTCCTCCCCATCCAAAGCTTTAACACTATGGAAGTCCCAGCCTATGTTTGGAAAGTTAAAATCTCTGACCATTGTCACCTTGTTATTTCTTACAGATAATTGAGGTGTCCTCACAAATTTGCTTCTCAATTTCTTGAGGACTACTGGGTGGTCTAGAGTACAATTCCAATAAGGTGAACATCCCTTTCTTATTTCTTGGTTCCACCCAAATAACTTCCCTGGATGTGCTGCCAAGAATATCATCCCTAAGTACAGCCATAATGTTATCCCTGATCAAAAACACCACTCCCCCTTCTTTCTTTGTATCTTTTGGATAGCATTTATACCCTGGAATATTCTCAAAGGCGAAAAGAAACCAGCAGGAGGTCACTGTACACGTTGGAGCTAACAACATAGTAAGAGATAATGATGAGGTTCTGAGGAGACAATGCAGAAAATTAGTCAGCAATTTAAAAAGTAGGTTCTTGAGGGTAGTAATATCTGGATTACTCCTGGTGCCATAAGCTTGTGAGAGTTGGAATACGAGGATAGAGCAGATGAATGTGTGACAGTCCTGTCCATCCCTGAGCCGCATTTCTGTGATCACTTATGATATCCCAATCTCATGTTCCCAATCATGCCCTGAGTTCATATGCCTTACCTGTTAGGCCTCTTGCATTGAAATAAATTCAGCTTAATTTAGTAGTCCTACCTCATTCTGTTTCATTCCTGTCTGTCCCGACTGTTTGACTTGCTCCTTTTCCTGACTATACCAGACTGGGACTGATTCTTTTCTCACCATCTCCCTAGGTCCCACCTTTCCCCTTACGAGTTTAAATCCTCCCAAGCAGCTCTGACAAAACTCTCTGCCAGTATATTCAGGTACAATCTATCATTCTTTTACAGGCCACTTCTGCCCCAGAAGACATTAAAATAGCCCAAAAAAGTGAATCGTTCTGCCTGCACCAGCTCCTCAGTCACACATTCATCTGCTCTATCCTCGTATTCCAACTCTCACAAGCTTATGGCACCAGGAGTAATCCAGATATTACTACCCTCAAGAACCTACTTTTTAAATTGCTGACTAATTTTCTGCATTGTCTCCTCAGAACCTCATCATTATCTCTTACTATGTTGTTAGCTCCAACGTGTACAGTGACCTCCTGCTGGTTTCTTTTCGCCTTTGAGAATATTCTGCACCCTCTCTGAGATATCTTTGATCCTGGCACCAGGGAGGTAACACACCATTCTTGTTATCTCATTGTCAGCCACTGACTAGAGAGTCCCTTATCACAACTGATCACTTGGAACTTGATATACTCCTCATTACATGAGAGTCCCAGGACCAGAAATCTGGCTGTCAATGTTACATTCCCCTCAGAGTCCGTCACCACCTACGTTTTCCAAGACAGCATACTTGTTTGAGATGGGACAGCCACAGAAGACTCCTGCACGACCTGCCTACCTCTCCTACCTTTCCTGAGGTAACTCATTTATTTGACTATATCTACAGTTTTTCCACATCTCTGCAACTGCCATTCATCTCAGCCATGAACTCCTGTAAATTCCTCATTGCCCCGCACTGATGTTCCAATTATCCATGCAATCTGATAGGATTTGCAACCAAAGTTACTTCCTGCAGACATAATCATCAGTAACATGGAAGGTCTCTCTAATCTCCCAAATCCGACAGGAGGGGCACATCACTCTGCTAAAGGCCATCTTTGTACCTTAGCAATCTACAGACACATAAAATAGCCTAGCCTTACTGCTCTAAAAACATAACTGCAGGCTAGCTCATCTTGCACAGACTCATTACAGATTTGCATTTCCAACTGTTCAAAGACACACAGAGAAAAATGTTTCAGTGGACTGAAGATATGAATGTTTTAGTTATTATGAGCAGACAACTCATGCCAAGTAGTTGCTACCTTCAAACTTATTTGTGCAATATCCATTCTTCAGTTGGGTTTCATAGCCTCATTAAACACATTGCACATCTGCAAATATGTCAATTTTCTGATTGCTTTGATGTTTTCAAATTTGTTGGTCGACTTGGTTCATTCCATGTTCGCTCAGGTTCTTTGATATATTTCAAGGCAAGAAAGAGTTATACTTGACACAGCACATGAAGCACATATTGTCAAAACTGAAGCAAATAATCAGTTAAAATTCAAGAGTTTCTAAACTTTTCAAAGTTGTCCCTTTTCCTCACAAATGTTACTCATCAAAAAAGATAAACTGCACAGATACCAATTGTGTTTGAAGGCTAATGGTTAACCTATGGTTCTATTGGTGACAAAATCAGTTGATTTTTTTTTGTAATCAACCTCTTTAGTCATGCTATGGCCCATTACCAGCATGGGTCAGGCTTGAACCCAGACCTTATTGCTCAGATGTAGGAGCAGCACTAAGGATCCACAAGAGATCTCAAAAGCACCAAAAATGTTGCAAACTTGTCCATGCTGACCATGGTGCCCACTCAGCTAGTTCCAATTGCTCACATTGGTCCATATCCCTCTAAACCCTTCTCATTCACGTACCTATTCAATTTTTAAAAAAATGTTGTTATTGTACCTGACTCAACCACTTTCCCCGGCAGCCCATTCCATATACACACCACTCTCTGCGTGAAGAAGTTGCCCCACAGGTCCTTCTTAAACCTATCCCCTCTCATCTTCAATTCTGGATCCCTGGGAAAAAGATTATATACATTCATCCTATATATGCCCCTCATTTTATACACCTCAATAAGGTCCTCCCTCATTCTCCTACGTTCCAAGGAATAAAGTCCTATCTTGGCTAACCTCTCCCTATAATTCAAGCCTTCTAGTCCTGGCAACTTCCCTGTAAATCTTCATTGCACACTTTCCAGTTTAACTATGTCTCTCCTCTAACAAGGTGGCCAAAACTGGAAACAATACTCCAAGTGCAGTCTCACCAACTACTTATACAACTGTAAAATAACGTCCCAACTTCCGTACTCAATGCCTCAACTGATGAAGGCCAGCATGCTAAATGCCTTCTTCACCACCCTGTCCACCTGTGATGCTGTTTTCAATGAACTATGTACTTGTATTCCTACGTCCTTCTGTTCCACAATGTTTCTCAGGACCTTACCATTTGCTCTAGATGACCTACCTTGTTTTAAGTTTCCAAAGTGCAACATCTCACACTAATCTGTATTGAATTGCATTTGCTAATCCTCAGCCCACTTCCCTATCCGATCAAGATTCATCTTGAATTTTTGATGGCCTTCTTCACTATCAACGATACCGCCTAATTTTGTATTACCTGCAAACTTACTAATCATGCCTTGTACATTCGCATTCAGACCATTTCTGTAAATAACAAATAACAAAGGCCTCAGCACCAAACCCTGTGGCATAACATTAGTCACAGGCCTCCAGTCCAGAAACAACCATCAACCATCATGCTCTGCCTCCTACCATTGAGCCAGTTTTGAATCCGGTTAGCTAGCTTTTCCTGGCTCCCATGTGACCTAACCATCATGACTAACCAGGGTACGTTTGTGAGGAACCTTGTCAAAGGCCTTACTAAAATCCATACAGACAACATTCACTGCCCTACCCTAATCCATCCTCTTGGTTACCTCATTGAAAAACTCTAAAAGATTTGTCAGACATGAGTTCCTGTGTGCAAATCCATGCTGACTGTCTCTAATCAGACCTTGACTATCCAAATTATGCCTTTCAGAAGTATTCCTCAGCTAAACCAGCAAATGATTTCAAGATGATAACTTGGTCCTTGCATTTCGAATTGTCAAAGGAGATCAATTTGTTCCTTTGGTGTTAATGTCTCATGCCGATACTAATTGTCCTTGATATAAATTAGTGGTTGATAATTGTAAATCTGATTATAAGTTGTGACATGTTTATTGTTTGGTTAGTTGTGTATATTCAAAGATTTATTCAGATTCTGTTTGCATACCTGCCCACAATATTTCACAATGAACAAATAGTTGATGTAAATAGCATTGTACCAACAACTTTACTTAATCTGTGACCAGTGTTTTATTCAAATTATCAGCAGCACCAGGGATGATTTTCAGAAACTGCACTTTGTTCTCAGTTACTTGAGGAACAATCTTATTTATAATTAGCTCCAGTCGCCCTACTTATCAAACATTATGCACAAAGTTCTAATTTAATCTGGCGAAGTAATTTGAAAAATCAGGACCATCGCATCTGACATAACCGCAGCAATATTACATTTGGAATCCTAAAAAATAGGTTCAGTTTTTTTTAAAGATCTAAACGTCCACCTGGCATCTCTGCTGAAGATGCTGTTACAGATCCTGAAAATTCTAACTTCTGTCACTAGCCTGTGCCAATTAGAACAAAGTGGGAAGCGAAGGTTCACTAATTGGCCTTGTACTTCGGAGCTCGGAGAGTTATTCTGCCTCTTTTGTCCATGACACAAAAACTCTGTTGGAATTGCACCTCTGTGGAAACTGGCTGATTAGAGAATCATGTCTGATTGTGGCTCCCCCCATCAAACACTTTAGATCAAATAATCTGGTTGTTCTCCTGTCAAGCAGAGACAATAGAGACTTGAATGCAAGTCAACTTTGGACGACTTCAAGCGAATGGGGGCGGTAAGGCAAAAAAAAACTGATGAGAAGGAAAATTAATTCAGCAAAGTATCTGATAGATAATACTATCTGATACAGTTGCTCATTTAAAATTGGAATAGTCAACAATTTTAGATTTTAAAAAATACAAATTGCTTATATCACTCAATGGAATCTAATTAACATTGTACAGTACCATAAGGTATTCTGTGTATCAGATAATGGTTCTGAAAGAGTTACTGCAGAAGTTACATCAGCTCTACCCAAGCTAATGGTGTCACACACTGTGTTAGGAAAAGCAAAGAGTTCTATACCAGCCTTCACAGTAAATACATGTACTCTGCACTGATCTCAAGAGCTCCTCATAATTATGCCTGACCAGTAGAGTAAACTCCAGCTGTTGCTTTGATATAATAACCTATCTTTTTAACTATGAAAAGTATCTATTCTATTCACTCACCCAGTGGTCTATCACCTACCTCTGACAGATATATCGACCAAAGGCACTGTACAGACAAAGAATAATTGGTGGCTGTGATCTACCTCAAACACCGGTGCCCTCAGCCATGTGTTGGCACACATAGTACATACCACTAGCTTTCAGCAGTGATAATCAATTCGTACTTCATGCCTTTTCTTCAATTGCATTCCTAATTATGGGATATTATATACTTAAGCTAAAAAATGCATTTACATGGGTTTCATTGAGATTTTTGTTGATATCATAGTGGGTGGAGAGGTATAGCGTAGTTGATGATATGTACACGGAGTTTCAAAAGAAGTTTGATAACAATGGCATACATTAGACTCACAAGCAATAGTTAAGATTATGGAATGAAAAGGTTAGTTAGTAGTAGCATTATGCTTTCTACCAATTGGTCATTTTTGAAATCATTTGTGGTGAATGTCAGATTTTCACATTGGGAACACCATGGCATTCCCCAAGGCTGGATACCAGAGATGCGATACTTCTTAATATAATTCACAACTGAACATCATTTGGTGATACAGAAAATCTTCTGAAATTTGCAAATAGCACAAAACATAGAAACATCATCAATAGTCAGGAATATTTCAATAGACTTGCAAGAAAACATAGCTGGGCTGGTGGAATTTGGGGGGACAAGTTGTGAGGTGCAACAATCTGCCTCAAAAAATGGGAAGTGATATAATTTAAACAGTAACATTAATATGATTACATGGACTGCAGGTGTTTATGCTCAAATCTTTGCAAGTGGAAGGGCTAAGTAATAAAGCAATAAGCAAAACGTATGGGATTCTAGACAATATAAATAGAAACCGAACAAAACTCAGGAAGCTATTCTAAAAACCATAGAAAACATTAGTTCAGTTCAAGTTAAAGTGCTGTCTGTAATTCTCGCACCACACTGTAGGAAGGATGTCAAGGCTTTAGACAGAGGGCAGAAGAAGTTTTTGGAATGGTTCTATGCCTGAAGGATTGTAGCAGCCAAAGCAAAAACAATAGATTCTGGAAATATGCAGCAGGTAAGGTAGCTCCTGTCGAAAGGAAAGGAAAAACAATTCTTGATGTTTCAGGTCAATCAGAACTGAAAAAAATATATGTATAGATGAAACCCAAAACAAAAATGGAAATTGCTGGAGGAAGTCAGCAAGTCTGGCAGACTCTGTGGGAGAAAACAGAGCTAGTGCTTCAAATGGTTAAGTCAATTCTGCAGAGATAATGGGAACTGCAGATGTTGGAGAATCTGAGATAACAAAAGTGTGGAGCTGGATGAACGCACCAGGCCAATCGGCAAGTTAGGAGCACAAAAGCTGACGTTTTGGGCCTAGACCCCTCAACAGAAAAGGAGGATGGGGAGAGGGTCCTGAAATAAATAGGTAGAGAGGGGGAGGTGGATTGAAGGTGGATTGAAGAGAAGATAGCTGGAGAGGCACAGTTGGCGCCAAATTGGGAAGGCTCGAATGTGGACTGTAGTCCATTGGGGATGATCTGGTTCCGTAGGCAGGTGCTGAGGAAGGTGATGTGGCTGTGGTACCTGGTTTGCTTCAAGACGTGGTTGAGCAGTTTCAAGGCCAAAGAGATTATAAGAGAGTTGCAGTGGGAGAGAGATTCCCTGAGTTTTGTCTGGAGGGAGGAGGATAACTTCTTCAGGTTGGGCACCCTGGAAGAGGCTTCGCAGTGAGGTCAAAATTGTATCAGAGATAATGGGAACTGCAGCTGCTGGAGAATCTGAGATTACAAAGTGTGGAGCTGGATGAACACAGCAGGCCAAGCAGCATCTCAGGAGCACAAAAGCTGACTTTCCGATTCTGCAGTTGGCTACACTGGAAGCTACAGTATAAGTTTCATACATTGGAGTTATGTTCAAAATCTAGCAGAATACCTCATTGTTACAACTCTTTGTTCAAATGTACATATTCAAGAACTAAAATAAATAAGAACTGAAAATGGTTGAAATATTCGAAGGTTCTCTCAATATCTGTGGAGATAGAGACTGAGTTAAGGCATATTTTTGCCGTGTTCAACTCCAAATCTGTTCAGAAGTTACTCCATAGGATTGGAAGAAACAGGAACAGAAGCAGGACATACTTGTTTCTGTTCCTACCTTTTCCCATTTTCTCATCAGAAAATCTCTCCAGACCCAGGATCAATCTACTGAACCTTCTCTGGACTGCCCCCAATGTCAGTACATCTTTCGTCAGATAAAGATACCAAAACTGGATGAAAACATTCCATTTCCTGTCTACATTATTTCTGAACATAGCCTCCAACTGAACTCCAACATGAAATTTTTAAAAACAGAGTAAGAAACAAATTTGCTTTTAAGGTCATTTTTTCAAACCAACAAATCCCCTTTACACCACATCAATATTCCATTAATTCATAAACTCCATGAATAATTAAGAAAGTTGTGATTTCTAAGAACATAATAATTCTCAAAAATAGAATAAAAATGTATTCAGTTCATTGAAGGTCATTTTTTATCCAAAACTCTCAATTCTAGCTTCAAGCTGTGCTTTGAAAGTCACTAATATTTTACCTCTATCACTTCATCTAACTGGGTACTGAGTTGGATAATCTGTAATGATCATATTGAATGGTAGAGCAGACGTGAAGAGCTGAATGGCTTCCTCCTGCTCCTATTTTCTATTCTATTCTGAATATCTCACAGCTTTCAGCACAGAGAAGTTTGCCCAGTTAGTTGGATATTTTGAAGAAATAAAAAAAGGTAATATACCCAGGCCATTTGGTTTGTTGTGCAAAACTATGTTTAGAGCTCAAGTCTAAAGTGATAAGGTTCCCCATGGTAGGCTCATTCAGAAGGTCAGGAGGAATGGGATACAGGGGAACTTAGCTGCTTGGATACAGAATTGGCTGGCCAACAGAAGACAGCGAGTGGTAGTAGAAGGAAAATATTCTGCCTGGAAGTCAGTGGTGAGTGGAGTTCCACAGGGCTCTGTCCTTGGGCCTCTACTGTTTGTAATTTTTATTAATGACTTGGACGAGGGAATTGAAGGATGGGTCAGCAAGTTTGCAGACGACACAAAGGTCGGAGGTGTCGTTGACAGTGTAGAGGGCTGTTGTAGGCTGCAGCGGGACATTGACAGGATGCAGAGATGGGCTGAGAGGTGGCAGATGGAGTTCAACCTGGATAAATGCGAGGTGATGCATTTTGGAAGGTCGAATTTGAAAGCTGAGTACAGGATTAAGGATAGAATTCTTGGCAGCGTGGAGGAATAGAGGGATCTTGGTGTGCAGATACATAGATCCCTTAAAATGGCCACCCAAGTGGACAGGGTTGTTAAGAAAGCATATGGTGTTTTGGCTTTCATTAACAGGGGGATTGAGTTTAAGAGTCGTGAGATCTTGTTGCAGCTCTATAAAACTTTGGTTAGACCGCACTTGGAATACTGCGTCCAGTTCTGGGCGCCCTATTATAGGAAAGATGTGGATGCTTTGGAGAGGGTTCAGAGGAGGTTTACCAGGATGCTGCCTGGACTGGAGGGCTTATCTTATGAAGAGAGGTTGACTGAGCTCGGTCTCTTTTCATTGGAGAAAAGGAGGAGGAGAGGGGACCTAATTGAGGTATACAAGATAATGAGAGGCATAGATAGAGTTGATAGCCAGAGACTATTTCCCAGGGCAGAAATGGCTAGCACGAGGGGTCATAGTTTTAAGCTTGTTGGTGGAAAGTATCGAGGGGATGTCAGAGGCAGGTTCTTTACGCAGAGAGTTGTGAGAGCATGGAATGCGTTGCCAGCAGCAGTTGTGGAAGCAAGGTCATTGGGGTCATTTAAGAGACTGCTGGACATGTATACGGTCACAGAAATTTGAGGGTGCATACATGAGGATCAATGGTCGGCACAACATTGTGGGCTGAAGGGCCTGTTCTGTGCTGTACTGTCCTATGTTCTATGTTCTATGTTCTGGAACTAACAATATAACTTGAATTTCTTCTCACAACTCTTATACCGCACATTTACAAGTATTGTTTTCTCTGTTATCATCTTTAGTGCACACATACCCTTTTGTGATGTCGGAGCCAAAAGGAGAACATTATATTTCATGTGATACCTGCTTAGTGCATTATAAAATATTCTCACTAGCTCTGTACGATCGAACTTTACTTTTGTGACTAAGCATTTTTCATTGATTTGATATGGCATACAGCACCCTAAGTGGTGAGTTGACCACAACTCCACATCACTTTATGAGTCTCTCTGTGCTAATTTGATTCATTCATTCTCTGCCCCCACGTCAAACATTTTCTACTCAATTTGTAATAATTCACAGTTTCCACTATCAAATTCAATTTGCAATTTCTCTGCCCAGTTGCATAATTTATCTATTCCATTAATACATTGTTGAAGTCTATAATCCCAACACTGCTCTTGATATTTATTGCTTCCTACAAATTTGACCAGTTACATTGGATTCTCAATCAAGAATCATTCTGGCAGATTTTCAACAACATCACTCAAAACACTGGCCCCAATGCAAATCCTCTCGAAACATCTCCTTAACCTAACACTGCAGGTCTTTTCATCTACAGTTTGCAATGACATCACAAATCATCCTCTACTTAATCAGATTAAAAACATTAATTAATCATGAAAGACCTGCCGTGCGTATGAGTTGCAATTCATCAACTGATTCTATGCACTAAATTTATCTATTATTGTGTCTATCACTCAAATGCTTAAAGTCTCTTTATCATGATCTGGTTTGCTCAAGATGCAGCAACTTGTCATTGTTATAGTTGTGTCTGAATTTGATGATAGGACCCCATTTGACAGCAGAAAATATGAACCCAGCCATGAATGAGTAAATATTTCTCTGGAATTCTACAAAATCTGTCACTCACAGTTTTACCGTGCTACGTAAGAAATACATTTTGAACATTTTCTTAAAAATCTACAACAAAGTACGTAAATTCTTGAGAACATCGCATTTTTGTTGTTTTTGAGTGTTCCTGGCCTTAGAAGGGCTACCTACTGATGTCCAAGTCTGATAGAATGTTGAGGTAATTTGCAGCGACTGGAGGGCCCACAAGACCTCCTGTTTCAAACACCTCCACCAGAGCCAATAAGCACCAGTGCACCATCGCTTTGGTCTCTGGTTATTCTGCAGAGGAGCTGCAGAGGTAGTTTGGCAGCAGTGACCAATCTGTACAGAATGCGTTTCTAAAAACCAAAAGCCGAACCTTTTCAAGGCAAAGTCATCATTAGAGGTACCGCATGATCCCCTTCTCACAATGGCAGCACAAATCTCTAGCCATGGCCCTTCATCTTGGTGGGTGGTAGTTGGACGTAGATTGAGGACTCCACCCACCATCTTTAGTTGGCAATGGAGCAAGGAGTGTCTTATTTGGCCACCTCTGTGAAGATTGCCCAGCCAGAAGTCTTGACAGTGAGACAGAGCTCAGAACACACTCGTATCCTCAGAACACAATTTCAACCTTCATCTTCAATGAATGGCCCTGAGGTAAATGGGTGATTATTAATCCTGTGGCTAATTTGGCCACTCATGACACGCAGGGCAGAAAACGATTTCATTTCAAAGAAGAAAGGTTTGTTTTGGGAAATTATGTTTTATTTTGTTATAAGTTTCACCAAAGTAGTAACAGCAAGACAAAATGACAAGTTTCCATTATTTATTTTTAGATTTGTTGCTGCTGCTGCACCTATATTTTGCTCAAGTTTGATTTGTTGCTCTTGTGAAAAAAAAAATGTGTCTGTATGTTTCATTTTCCTGGATCCGCACCAGTGCCCAATGATTTTTAATGACAACAGTGAGTGGTCCATAAATTTCTTTCCCTATTTCCTCTAACAGACATGTACCGTATGTGAGAATTGCATCAGATTTTACATAGTGTCTGTAAAATATTATAAACCTTTTGCACAGAATGCCTTTTTTTAAGGGGCCAACAATAAAACAAACTCATTTCCTGTGAGATCTTTGGTATGGAAATATGAGTACAGGATGAAAGGAAGATGGAGTGAGATGAAATGGTGCAGCAATGAAATAAGGAGTTGAGACAGTTAACTGGGAGTATAAAAACAGTGATGTATTCAACATAAGTCTTTTAACACAGCTGAATAATTTCAAACTTCCAGCTATGAACCAATTCAAGTCTGCCACAAAGATAGATTTGAAAAGAATTACACAAAGCTTGACCTAGCATCTCCACTCAAGACATTTAATTAGTTTAAGACAAATAAAGCAATTATTTAAATCCTACAAATGTGCAGCATGTTTCTTAAGCAGCAGAGAGCAGAAGGAAAATACAAGAGCCTCACTGGTTGGTGAAGGAATGCGGATGAACAGCGATCGAAGGTTGATAGAGCTTCTGCATAACGCCACTTTGCAAAGAGTGTAAAACAAGTCTATTCATGAAAGTATGATGTGCAACAAGCTGAATAGTCAAAGCATTAAAGACGAGGAGCAACTGATCACAATCAATACGTTTCAAGGCTAATAAATAACTGTTTTTGAGGATTTTAAAAAAAACTTCTTTATTCTGATGCTGAATTTTTATTTCTGATTGCTTCAGCTCAGTAACATATACTGAGGTGTCTGTACCTAGGTTCCGAAGTACTTATGATGGTACCAAAGAGGTGGCATTACAAACTTTTCACTTTTCTTGTTTGTGTGCATGGGACAATAAAGCTAATCCAATTCAAATCAATTCCCTTTTCAACATTGAGGCAACTAATTCAGAAGTAAACAGTCCTCGCTTCCTCAAACTTGATTCCATGAGAAAATATGTTTTACATTTATAATCTGTACATCACAACTCTGGTAGTCTCCTATAACACAGTGTGGAGCTGGAGGAACACATCAGGCCAGGCATCAGAGGAGCAGGAAAGCTGACATTTTGGGCCGGGGACTCTTCTTCAAACCCTTTCTGAAGGAGAATCTCGAGCCGAACCGTTAGCATTACCAGCTCCTCGGATGCTGCCTGACCTGATGTGTTCCTCCAGCCTCGCACTGTGTTATCTCAGACTCCAGCATCGGCAGTTCTTACTATCTCTGGTAGTCCCCTGATGTGAGAACAGAATGCTACTTCTAACTTTGGTGTATCTCCAATCAGGGTGCCTCACTCTAAGGCTTTAAATTTTTTTTAGTCAATATAAGTATTTATGTTATGCATTAAACGTAATAAAATATCGCACAACATTTAACAGAAATAAGTAAGTAAATATGAGACATTAGTCATGAGAGTTGCTGCTGATCCTATTACAGAAGGCCATCAGAAAGTATGCAAAAACATGCCACCTGTGCACATAGATGAGAACAGAAAATTACAGGAGAAACAAGTCCCAGCAGGAGACAACCTAGAACTCAAGAAATGGGCCTCAGATTTGAGAAGATCCTGAAAATTCTGAGGCTGTTGATCACCCCTTTGACATGTAATACATTTCTTTATGTCATTCTGCTCAGTGCTGTGGGATGCTTTACGCTGTATGAGGTCTGATATAAATAGAAGTCAATAAAATAAAACAAAACATCTGTCTGTGATGTGATGAGATTATGAGATTGCACCAAATTGTAAAGGGTTGCCTTCTTGTACTTTCCTGTTGTTTTAATATATACCCACAGGAGTGTCTGTACATAAACTGAAGCGATGCAACAGTTACCTGACAGTGATCACGAACCACAGAAAGAAATGCAGTTTCTACTCATCATTGAACCTAAAAACCTATGAAATTGTCGAAATGATAGCTTTCCTTAGATCACCTATTGTGAATTTAGCGATAAAGTGACAGCGTCCCTGTCAATTTGCATGTACTTCAATTGTTGTGTTTCAGGGACAGGAACCTGCAATATCCAATATGCAAAGGTATTACACCATAACCAGTTGTTGGGTGATTAGATACCAGTCTTGATTCAATGGGAGTATTTCTGCCTGTAAGACAGAGTGAGTCCTGTGTTTGATGAATAAATAATCAGGTTGACAAATCAATGCATGTTGACAGAAAACTGCACAATCGCCAGTACAGTCCTTTGCATGAGTGGTTAACCTTTTTCTTTATTTATTCGCGGGATGAGGGCGACACTGGCTCGGCAGCATTTATTGCCCATCCCTAATTGCCCAGGAGGGCAGTTAAGAGTCAACCCATTGCTGAGGGTCCAGAATCTCATGAAGGCGAGACAAGGTAAAGATGGCAGTTTCCTTCCCGAAAATACATTAGAGAACTAGATGGGTTTTTCCAACAATCGACAAGGGATTCATGCTCCTCATTGGACTCTTAACTCCAGATGTTTATTGAATTGAAATTCCACCATCTGGAACTGCGGGATTTGAACCCAGATTCCCGGAACATTATCCGAGTCTCTGGATTAACAGGCCATTGCCTCCTGCTAACAGCTGTCCTGATCAGACCAAATTGAAACTCCTGAAACAAAAGAGGAGTCAAGCTATCTCACTGTTGAGGTGGGGATTGTGTGATGGCCTGGTTGGTGACCAGTAATCCAGGGATCCAGATAATGTTCTGAGGAATTAAACAAAGACCTGCTGGTGCTGGCCATCTGAAACACACAAAACTGAAATTGCTGGGGAACCACAAAGGGACTGGCAGCATCAGTGAGGAAGAAATAGAGAGATAATATTCTGAGTCCAATAACCCTTCTCAAAAGTTTTTAAGAAGTGTCATTTGACTCAAAACGTGAACTCTGTTTTCTGTCCATTGATGCTCCCAGACGTGCTGAGAATCTCCATCAACTTCTGTTTATTTTGGTGTTTCTAATATTTTGAAAAAAGGGTTTGAATCCAATAAAACTGAATGCAATAAAAATCTGGAATTACAAGTCAAATGGAACAATTGCTGTAAAAAGCCTGCCTGGTTTACTTTAAGGAAGGAAAACCATCATCCTTGCCTGGTCTGACTTTCATGTGACTCCAGATCTGCAATATTGTGGTTAACTCTTAACTGCCCTCTGGGATGGGCAATAAATGCCGGCCGAGCCAGAGACGTCCTCATCCCGTAAATGAAACGGTGGAGGGCATTCAGTGTATGACAAAATAGCAGGATAGTAACCTTTATGATTTTATAAGTAAGCCTGTTCTTGATAGCCTCTAAAATTGCAAGAAAGCACTCAAAAAAAGGAATGAAACCAGACAGAAAATATAGTACCAGCAAGGGCCAACCCAGCCCTGTTAACACTGCAAAGTCATCCTCACCAAGAAAACATGTGCAAAGTTGGGAGAACTGTGTCACAGACTAGTCAAGCAGTCGCCTGGCAGAGTCCGACTCATGGAGTCATATCTTACCTAGAACAAGCGGATAACACCATCACCAAGCCTGCGTTGACTGGCAGGACAAATCCAGAAGGGGTAGTGGCATAATGATATACATTCTTGAGGGAGTTGCCTTGGGAATCCTCAACATTGACTCTGAACTCCATAAACTCCTGTGCATCAGATCAAACATTGACACAAAATCTCTTGCAGATTGGTATATACCACATACATCAACCTACTCAGCTGATGAATCTGTTCTCCTCTGTGCTGAACCCAATTTGAAGGAAAGACTATTGTTGGCAAGGATGCATATGTTCTCTGGGTGGGTGTCTGTCACTAAGAGTGGTTCAGCTGTACGACTGAATAAGCCAGTTGGGTCATAGGATATGCATGCAGGATTAAGGGCATAGCTGCTAAAATGGAACTGTAGCTTGCGGTGAGGGAGCCAACAAGGCTGAAGACCAGACTTGAACTCATCCTCATTAACATGCCAACCACAGATGTTTTGGTCCCTTACGTTACTAGTAAAAGTGACCATCTCACAGTCTTTGTGGTGACAAAGTCTCATCTTCAAACTAAGGACACTTTCTACCATAGATAGCAAGGTGTAGAGCTGGATGGGCACAGCAGGCCAAGCAGCATCAGAGGAGCAGGAAAGCTGATCTTCTTTTCTGAAGATCAGCTTTCCTGCTCCTCTGATGCTGCTTGGCCTGCTGTGTTCATCCAGCTCTATACCTTTTTATCTCAGATTCACCAGCATTGGCAGTTCCTACTGTCTCTGTAACACTTTCAACCATGTTGTTTGGCACTATCACAGTGCTCAAGGGGATCGTCTTCAACATTAGCAATCAAGACTGGGCATCCATGAAATGCTGTGGGACAGCAGCAGAATTTTATTCAGGCAAACTCAATTTCATGGCCCAAGAGGCCAGGGAATTGATCTTGATTCAATGAAGAGCGCAGGAGAGAGCAACACTAGGCACACCTGAAAATGAGGTGTCAACCTGGTGAAGCTACAAAACAGGAAGACTTGCATGGCAAACAGTTTACGGAGCAAGTGATAGAACCACTTAGCTCTGTCAACAACCAACAGCCCAGTTCTAAGCTCTGAAGTTCTGCTCATCCAGTGGTGGATGGGAGAGGGCAATTAAACAACAAGCAACAGGCTCCACAAATATCCTTTACCTTAATAACAGGGAACCCCAACAAATCATTACAATAAAAAAAAGCTGAAGTACTTGAAATAATCTTCAACCAGAAGTGCCAAGCAGACAATCCATCTTGTCCTTCTCTACAGATCACCAGTATCAAAGATGTCAGCCCTTCAGACAATTCTATTCACTCTATAAATGGTCGGAGGCACTGGACACTGAAAAAGCTGCAGGATCTTACAACTTCCTGGCAATATTACTGAAGATGCTGTGCTCCAGAATCTCCTGCACCCCTAGTTTAGCTGTTTCAGTACAGCTACAACACTCACATCTAGCTGACAGCTTGAAAAGTTGCCGATGTATGTCCCGTGTACAAAAAGCATGACAAATCCATCCTGACCAAATAACAGTTCATCAGTCTGCTCTCGGTCATCAGTAAAGTGATGGATGTTGCCATCAATCAATACTGTTGTAACATTTCAGCAGTAGTTAGATATTCATTTGCATTGCCAGATCTTCCTCCAAGGCTATGGGTCAAAATATGGAAAATAGTTTTGGTGTAATCAATCTTTGTTGACGGGTACAAAGAAGAAAGGCTGAACAGCCTCCTTCAGGGCCGTACATTTCTGAGCCTAAAGGACTGAAAGTAGTACAAACTAATAAGGGAGGAATACTTGAACAAAATGGCTATATTCAGTTATATCCTGAGGTATGCTTTATCACAGAAAAACTCCAGTCTGCCCTTTAAATTCACTTGCACATTATCAGTCAGACTTCTTTTGCATTACTCCTCTTTTCAGTTTATTGACTTTATTGGCAACTACCAATATCTCATGATTATGAGAACTTATGCTTCTACTCCTGACCTGAGACTGTCTGTAGCCTGAATCTCACTGTCTAAACTTTTCAAGCTCTGGCCTCAGCATGCACTTCTTTCTCTGTTAGGACTCTCCTCTGGACAGTTGACAATTTTATGATGGATCAGTACTTTCTGACCCACAATCAATCCTTCCACTGCACTGTCTCATACCCCATTCCCCAATCCCTTCCTCCCACCTCAAGCCACACCTCCATTTCCTACCTACTAACCTCATCCCGCCTCCTTGACCTGCCCGTCTTCTCTGGACTGACCTATCCCCTCCCTACCTCCCCACCTATACTCTCCTCTCCACCTATCTTTTTTTCTCTCCATCGTTGGTCCGCCTCCCCCTCTCTCCCTATTTATTCCAGTTCCCTCTCCCCATCCCCCTCTCTGATGAAGGGTCTAGGCCCGAAACGTCAGCTTTTGTGCTCCTGAGATGCTGCTTGGCCTGCTGTGTTCGTCCAGCTTCACACTTTGTTATCTTGGATTCTCCAGCATCTGCAGTTCCCATTATCTCTGATCACAGCTATACCACCGAGACTGCCAAACGGAAAACTGTTCCATTCAGAGGGAACCTTGCTTGTTTCTTTTTTGCACAAATTCTCACTCTGTGCCAAACTTTTAAACAGAAAACACAGAATAACATCAATTGCAATTGGCTTTCTATTTATCCTTAGCTTCTGAGCTGTTCGTCCCTCTACGGCTTCAAGTCACATAGCATTTACTGAAATTCAGTGATGTCACAATCAGGAATATAATTAATCCTATTTCTGAATAATGCTTGGCCATTCTGATCTTAAAGGCAAATTGCACAGCAGAAAATATAGCCTGATGGGCCAACATATGGATCATCTCATAAGCAAGTATCTCCTGGCCTAAAAATCAGTTTCAGACTGCGTGCATTTGTAAGCTCATAAACCTCCTATCTGTGCACTATTTTGCACAGTTAATATCCGTTTGCAGCATCCATGTGCAATGACTGACTGTGATAATCTGTAAATATTTTCTTTAATGACTGAGGGTAATAATCACTTTGGCAGGCACTGGCAAAGCTTGCTTACCAGGTCCATTTGACGACACGTTTTCCTTCAGCAGGCTGCAAATGTCTGTGACCGCGCGGCAGGTATGCCAAGCCCCATGAGGTATGAGTTTAATACATGATGAAACCAGCTGATCCTTTGCCTGCATACATTGTGATGTGAGCTGAATTACTTTGTTCAGAACCTCTCTCTTGTGGAATAGTAGATCGATAGCAACTGGTTCCACTGGTATCCTTGCTGTTGTTCATCTGGCATTCAAAGTAAAGTAGCACCAGGCTGATCTTCTGTATGTCAGTTGCAAAGATGAAATGAGGTGTGCAAATATCCAATATTCATAGAATATTCACAGAATCACCACAGTGAGGAAGCAGGCCATCCAGCCAATCAAGTCTACATCCTTCCCAAAAGCATCCCAAACTGACACACTCCCCTACCCTATCCCTGTAACTCTGCATCTCCCATTGTTAATCCATACAGCCGGCACATCCCTGGACATGATGGCCAATAAATGGGATGTGACATCAAAAGTCAGGAAGGTACCTCCAAAGTAATGGGAACTCCTTCAACATAGTAAAAGCTAACTGTCAACACAAATACACTGAGCAAATGCCTTTTATCACAGCCTGGAAGAAGATATGAGATTGCAATGGCTTTTTACCCATCATTCCTTCAGTACCACAGCTACTCTTACTTGTTGGTTCTGGAGTTCAAGTTGCTAATTCTTGTTAATATGGTATTAACCTAGTTAAATTGGCAATCTGCCTTCCACAAAAGTGTTCCAGGCATCATAACAAACTAGTTATAATTAACTATGGAAGTTAACCCTCGCTTTCCAGAACAGCATCAATTTCAGTGCTTTTAACTACGAACCATTCCAAAAATTCCACTTGAAAGCTGACATTCCATCAAGCATCTTCCCAATTTGTTTTTTTTGTATATTATGACTGGCAATTATTAAAATAATTGTGCACCTAATGGGAATTGCTGTTACTTATGCATAATGGTTCAACTTCAGGGAAGTAGCATGTGTCTGATTAAATAATAACCATTGGAATTTTATGACATTTCTGCAGTTGCTCGGTAAATACGGAATAAGCCTCAGTGCAAGAACTACAAAATAAACCATGACAGATATTTGGGAATATCTACATGAATAATTATCCTTTTCATGATGCATTAACTGTTAATTACACCCAATTAACCTATGTGCTGCAGGCCATGAGCAATTAAAAGTGTGAAGACTCATCTCTAAAATGAGTAATTGCTGCAGATCTCAAATGTAAAAACTTAAAAGTTTATATGTGAGGTGTATTATGTCCCTACATCTCAGCCAGATGGCCCGGGTTCAAGTCTCACCTGGGCTACAGGTGGGTCACACCATGCCTGAACTGGTTGGTTGAAGTATCTGAAAAGTTATAGTTGGGCCTTGAGCGCAGTGGTAGGGTTCCTGTTTCTGAGCTGGAAGGGAAAAGCTCAAGTCCAACTTGCCCCAGAGGTGTGCCTCAGTGCATCTGAACAGGTTGAGTGAAATAATTAAAAATATACATCTTAAAATTACTTTTCATTTCTGTTCCTTTTTTATTCTCTTCATCCAATCTTTATTGACCTCTTTTTGGGTCAGGTTTTCAATTCTGAGTCTCTGACAAAACAGCACGATCACTAGTAGGTAGGAAATATGAAATAACAAAGAAGTGTACTTTACTACCACCCTTGAACTGAAGCATTCCCCAACCAGAGAATACGGGCAGATTGTATGCCAGGTTTGCTAAAGGAAGGAATTCCTAATTGAGGGGGCCTGGCAGGAGCCAGAGTGACAGAACTGCACATGGATGGTTAATCCTACCGAATTACAAGAATGGAGAGCAGACCCATTACAATTGTCTCCTGCATCTCTCACTATTACCTGGATGTCTTGTTGGGGAATCTGAGGAGCTGCGGTGACATGATTTTTCCCTGATAGTTCATAACTGATAACTAATAAAAGATTCAAGAACAGCTTCTTTCGCACAGGAATCAGACTTTTGAATGGGCCTCACAAATGTTAGTGTTGATCCCTCTCTCTGTACTTTCTCTGAGGCTATAACACTGTATCCTGCACCTTGCTCTGCTACCTGATGCATTTTGCATGGTATGATCTGCCTGTAGATTACACAAAACAATACTTTTCACTGTATTTCAGGACATGTGACAACAATAAATGAAATCAAATCAAATCCCCTTGCAATAAATAACAATATTCCACTTGCCTTCTTAATCATCAGCGTGTCAACATTGAGTGACTCGTGTACCGGGAACTAAATTCCTCAATGCTCAGCTGGTCCACCGGAAAAGTAGTTCCAGGAAACTACAGATGTCAGTCGTGATTCATCATGTAAATCTGTGTCTCTTGGGCTTTGGGTGTTGACATGTACCTGGAGACCTGATTCTTTGCCAGTTGGAGGGAGATCTTTCTCTGCCTTGTGTAGCTGCACGAGGTTGAGAAGAAGGCAGCTGCTACTGGTGCACCTCCTGCTGCTCAAACTTGTGTTATTATGGATATCGCTGGTCCTTTTATTCTTCATGAGAGGTTCAGAATAGAATTACATCATCTGCTCCTATCTTGTGATGAAAACCAGCAACAAAGGGAGAGTGAAAGGCAAGACAGCTGACTTTCAAACCCACCTGGGTGAAACCCAGAAGAGAGTGGGATGATGCTGGATTTCTGACCAGTAGTTTCAGAAAACTGAGTTCCTCAGAGACACCTAGACCTACCTCCTTTTGTTGGTGACAGTGTTCCCATTTATCTTTTTCTTTACCTGACAACATTGAATTTCCCACTCTATTTCATCCTTCAGCTCAGTTCTCAATCTGGTTACTTTGCAATCCTTCAAACAGATTGATTTAGAAGACTCAGGTGCTTGTCCTGTTTCACTCTGGTTTCAGACATCCCATTTCCCTGCTGAACCCATTACCAGTTTGCACTTTCAGCATCTTAAACACGCATGATGAATTTAACTCATAACTGATACTATCACACCAAATCTGGATGCAAATCTTCATTTTTAATCTTCAAGTAACACTAATATTAATAAACATAGTGAGTATTCATGAAGGCACAAAATGAATCAGTTCTTAAGTAGGGGGTAACAATAAATTAATTGTGGAAAGGGTGATATCCAACTCAACTAACTGTAAAATGAGTTTGAAATAGTTAATAATTCTAGAGTTGTAAGACTAACCACATTTTGGTTGGACTATTTATATATATTCACAGAGTATAAAAATTTACATTGCAAAGAGACACCTTGCACATTAAGCATACCAGTGCATTACGATTTTAACTGAACTGTCTTGCATTTCTGTAGTTTCTCTCACATCCTCAAGATGGCACTAATTGCTTCCTAGCCAATTAATTCATCTTCCAATGCAAGCACAATAATGATGTGAACAAATGCAGCTGCCAATTTGGGCTAAACAAGTCCAAAAACCAATAAAGGAGATAATTAATCAGTATATCTGTTTTGGTGTAGGCTGAGGGAAGAATGTTGGCCCAGACTCAAGAAAAAGAAAATCCCTGCTCTTTTCATTCTCGCACAGAATTGACAGAGTAATGACAGGAAATAGAGAGATATCAGGAAAAGCATTGAAAAGAGATTAGGATTACTGTTTGTGTCGAGGATAAACACAGCAAAGACGGTTAAGTCAGGTGGTTTCTTGTTGCGATTTATATTTCTATATAAATAATCCCATTGTATTCTTTTCAGTGAGCTGAATGGGCTCTCTGTTTAACTTCCCATCTCATCCCAAGCTATCATTTCCAATAACATAGTCTCACCTAATACAGCATTCTGGCTGGATAATATGTTGAAGTCCTGAAATGATGTTTGAACACAATAATACTTTGATCCTCAGGAATTATTTTGGATGGAGCCCCATTCCCTGAAGTTCAGATGGGCCCTGGTCTTTGGAAATTGGGATATTCTCCAGGTTATGTTGCCTTCAGCGTAGGAGATTTAGTGGGCCCAGCAGAGATGATGAGAGGCAAGGGCTGCTTCACCGTAATTCCTCTGTCATGTGGTAGCCACGGAGTGGGCATTGGCAGCTGGGTATTGAGGTGGAATCCCACAGCCACTTCAGAAAACAAGAAGCAGTGAATGGAAGAAGAAAACATGTGTGAACTATTTCTTTTAATAATTTATATAATTAAAATGGCACCGCATGATGGTGGCACATGCATTTTACTGTATTTTCATAAATACATGTAACAATAACTTAGCGTATTGTAGTATCATTGTCAAAGATTCAAAATACTCAGCCAAACTAATGTGATCTAGAGAAAAGCATGTGCACTAGGTGGCTTATCATAGTCATGAGACTGCTACCACAACGTAATTTGCTTCCGCATTGCCTGGGTTGCATCCATTCAACATATTACTTGAAACAGGATGTCAGACATGTATGAGCCAATTTTCAGAAGAGTCAAGTACTCTCAAACAAAACACGAACCAAGATCTAGAACTATAGTCTGCAACTCAGAAGCATTGGGTGTGTCAGAATTCAGTGTATTTTTCACTCCTTGCGGCTAAGGAAGTAAAAGAAGCTATGAGACAGCATTGGAATTTGTTCTATTCTCAATGGAAGAATGTTGAACAAGCTGCAGAACCGCACTTTAAAAATCTGAGCAATTAAGGGTAACAGACTTGTTTTCAGTACTGGAGAAGATGTGTTACAAAACATATTGCACCCTAAACATCACAGCAGAGCAGAGAACCCAAATTTTGAAAGTTTTGCAGATTTACTTTGTACCCCAGACTGATGTTACTTATGAATCAAGTATTTAGCATCAGAGTTAAGGGGAAAGGGAGCCAACCGATCAGTATGTGATTGCACTAACACATCTCTAGCTGAATCCTCTGAGTTTAGACAACCGATAGATGATCTTATCAGAGATAGCACTGTGTAGGCCAAAGGGATCCCAAATCTGAGCATTTGAGAATTTACATATTTTGGAGGTCATCTTATAAAAGAAAAGGAAGCACGTCCAGCAGAAGGACAATGTCTCTCTCGCTGCATGAAGCTGATTTATGTTGGACACAAATATTTAGCCAGAATGAATCGCCATATAGAAAGATGGCTTATGGAGAGCTGTCAGTCGATGATTCTGATGAATCGCTTTACACCGTACAGCAGGTTGTCATTGGCAGGTCTCAAGGTGATAAATGTTTTTGTGACTGTTAGAATGATGGCTGCAGAATCAGTGTATAAAGTGAATGTGAAGTGTCAGATAGACACTGGTACATCGTGCCCTTTCAGAGAGCTTAAGAGATCTGTGCAAAATGACTGAAGATATGACCCAAAAATGAAGCCCTTGAAGTTACAGTTATATGAAGAATGACCCTCATCCTCAGAGGACAAGTGACACTGAGATCCCAATGCCATGGGAAGAATGGCAATCTGGAGTAGACAGGAGGCAAAATCCACTCATCTCAGTTTACACAACTCTCAAGCTTTGACTGGTAACTCTGCAAATGGCAGAAGAGATTTACGGGTGTTGTGAAGGCCACTCAGTCTGAAACTAAATGTTGAAGTTAAAAGGTTACAAAGATTTTTTTTACGGTCCTTGCCTATCTTTCTGATGAACGTCATCTCAAAGTGGATGAGACTGTGTGACCAACTGGGCAGCTGCAGAGCAGAGATAGGCAAGATAGAGGAACCATCGGCCTCACTGGCCTAGGAGGTCATAAAAATGGAAACAAATATTGGAAAGCCAAGAAATTGTTCTTTAAGGCGTTGATACAAATGTCAAGTTAGACCAACCAGAAGAGATGGTCATCACAGACTAGGTGAAGGAAAAGTGTGACAAGAAAAAGGGAATGAACAAGAAGTGCACTTGATGATGAAGTTGAATTGTCATGTCACATCCTGAGAATGAAAATTCTTTGTCTGTATCTTGGTAAAGTGAGAGTTGTATCATATATGTAGTGACCAACAGATGTTAATGTCATGCAACAATTGATTGGATTTATGAAATACCTCGCCAAATTCATTTATTATTACAGCAAGTTCAAATCTAAGGGAGAAAACAAAATCCAGCATTTTTGTTCTATGAGCAACCAGTTCTGATTGGTTGGCCAGAGTACTCCAATCACTGGAGGCAAGAATGAACAGATGATAATTGATAGATAATGGCCAGACTTTGCCAGCCTCACTTTAATTTATTTGGTCGCCAAGCACTAGCTTTAAAGAGAATGCAAGGGATTCAGAATGAAAAAAAATTATTCAAAGAAAATCTCAGATTCATTTATTCCAATATATTATGGAACAAATAAATGTGGAAGACCTGGACACTGTTTGTATTCTGTTCTAAGCCTGACAACAAAACTGAGCCTCTGAAGATGCTAGAGTCAGAGAATGAATCTTGAACTGGATATCATGTTAGAGAGAAAGGATCAAAATTTGTGGTATATGCAATGGGCATCACAGTAACTAATTTTAGAGGACCAACAATACTCAAGAACCTTAGCATCATCCAGGACAAAGGAGTTCATAATTCATCTAATACCTTAACCATTCATTCCCATTATCACTGGTGCATTCTTGCAGCACTGCATAGATTTACAGCATGCACTGCAGCAAATCGTCAAGACTTCTTTGAAACTTTTGGTCTCGACCACACAGAAGGACCAATCAACAGTAATACATGGCAACACCACAACCTGCAGACTCCTCTCCAAGTCACACACCATCCAGACTAGGAATTATGTCACTGTTTCTCCACTGTTGCTGGATCAAGTTCCTCCAATGCCCCCCAAAGCATTGTGGGTGTATCTTCACCAGAATTACTACAACAATGCCAGAGTGGCTCACCAGTGCCTTCTCAACAGCCACTAACAATGCAAAATAGGTTGCCTTACCCGTTTGTGCCAGATATTTTCACTACGTTTTAAACGATAAATCCTTTATTAGGTGCTCGGTGGTAGACAAAGGGAAACCTACAGCTGCAAACACAGATTTTTCATAATTTAGCAAAATATTTTCAGAGTATTTCAGAATACATTATTTGTTTAAACTGATAATTACTCAGTTGGCAAGGGCAATGACAATGATTACATTATAACTTAAGTTCACACATTAAATGACCACTCTAATTAGGTCTCAGTCATATTCAACTAGATTTAGACAACATTCCGGCTGGGACTGATGTGTTGGACAAATGTTACTTACCACTTAATTGCCATGCAATGATCGTCACCAGCAGGAGAGAAACAAATCATCTTTGCATCTAGCCTGGTACCAAAGCAATAGCAATCACTTGAAACTTTGAAGATGTACTGAACCAAACAAAATGACTAAATCACAGTGGCCACAAGGCTGATTGACCTCAGTGGGTCAAATAGAATTGTCTCAGAAATGACTAAATAATCTAAGCCAACAGGGGCAATGTCATTGTCTGTTTAATGCTCTTCACAAAAAAATTATGAGAAATCTGCATACCGACACTTCTAGTTGCATCCCTGCCAATTAAGTTCAGTTTCAAATCATCAGTTTGGCCTAACCACATGCTACCAGCTTTTAGCTCTGACTGATAGAAGGGCTTGTTAATGTATGACCTAACAAGCATTTGCAAGACCAAAGTAAAACAGTCAACATTTCTTGACACTCTTTGCTTGGCAAAATAATGTATTGATCCACAGAATGATCAAAATCTGAGAGGAATATGTGAATTTCAGTGGATTTAATACTGCACCTAAAATAATGATATTGTACAGCCATGTTAGCAAAATAACAAAAATAATCTTCAAAGTTACACTTAATTCAAGTCATCACAAATGTTAATTAATAGGCCAAGCCAAAGCAATATAAATTGCCAAACAAACCCAACATCATCTTCAATTTGATGACAAGTTTAAAATTATACAAATATCAATATTCTTTGGGAGAGGAGCTGAATTCACTGTCTTTCATATTGCTGAAAAAAATAAAATTTTATTGAATCTTTTCATCCCGCATTTGTCAGGCCATTTCACAAAACAGCAAATCTGAGTTTCACCACGAAGGATGTGCCGTGATAGTGTGGCACAGAACAAGAAGCAGCTTACGCTTGAAAAAAATGAGCAACAACAGCTTTAAATGCTCAGAAAGTCAACAACCCAACAGAGATATTAAACCTGAACCATCTTGTTCTGATGAAGTGTTGACCAAGCCAGTAACACTCCCCAGTGAAGAAATGCTATCCCAGGAAAACACTGATAGCAAACAAACTGACAATAACAACTTGAACACATCATCAAAATACTTTAATACTGTCAAAATAACAGATGAAATGCATGTACAAAGACTGATCAAAGTCTAACAGACAAGATTTGTCACAAATTTGTGAATGAATTAAAATGTTCTTTGTTGACCCGTAATTTTAGTTAACTTGTAAATGATAATACATACCTTTACATGTGACATGAAAAGGTGAATGTTTGCAGAAATGCAATTGTACTTTGTGTACTGTTGGCTTGCCATAGTCATGTGATCTCTACCTTTGCTGTAACTTGTTTTCACTTTGGTTTGTGGCAGCTATTAAACACATTACTGTACTGGTCACAAAACCTAGCCAGTGTTTCTTACATCTTTAATCTACAATAACCCCTTTAGACTCTGATAGCAAATTAAACCAACACAAATTCATAAATTTAGCAACTCTGGACTATGATTTCCAAGTTAATTCCATTGTTATTATTTGTATTATTTGTGGAAGGTTTCACAAGTTAAAAATACAAACTTGATTTTCAAACCCTTTTTATAAAGAGTCTGAGTAATTACAAGACAGAAGAGTGTTAATCCAATTTCCTGTTGAAATGATCTATCATCCCAACTTTCGCCATCCTCGGTGGCAACAAATCTTACATAACCCAATATGCTAGCTGTGTCTGGAAGTTACAAGCCTGTAAAAGGGAACAATTTAAGTAGAATCCGTATAATTATATAGGGAAACATAAACAGTCCAATTAAAGGCCATCTCTACAATAGAAAAGCCTTGAATCAAACCTTTTCACAGCTGCATGTTTTGCCTTTTAACTTACCATCCTCACCAGACAATGTACCCAATAAACTAGGTCCAAAAGAATTCTATTAAAATACTTAGTTAAAGTATCAGATTATGGTCATATGAAGCAATGGGCTCTTCCCAACTCTTCACTAATTTTAGATGCTTTCCACATGCTTAATGCCGAAGTGAAAACACAAAAAAATGTAACAAACCAGTCATTGGATTTGACGGATGCAATCTCTGCAAACACGAGGTTAAAAACAGAAGTTATGTGTCAAAAATGAGCACATTGTACGAACCGACCAGATCCATCTGCTGTTCTGCGGAACTGTGCAAATCGCCTGCCTTTGGCATTCAATGTATTTGCCTTCAATGAACCTCTCACTCTGAAAATCCTTCAGGTTACCATTGAACTAAGCCAGCCACATAAACACTGTGACTACAGGAGCAGATCAATGTCCAAAAATTATGTCGTGAGTAATTCATCTCCCCGCTCCCCAGAGCATCTACAGGGCAGAAACCAGAATTATGATGGATGGGTAGATAAGTACAAGAACACTCAAGAAGATGACATCATCCTGGAAAAAATATCCTATTTGACCAGTGCCCCACTTATCTCCTGAAACATTCACGCCCTACATCACTGGTGCACATTGGCAAAAGTATGTACCACGTACAGAATGCACTGTAGATACTTACCAAAACATCTCTGACAAAACCTTCAGTTATTGTGGCCTCTACCATCTAGAAGGACAATGGTAACAGATGCAACATGGTTACGTGCAGGTTGCCCTCCAAGCTGTCACAATCTTGACTTGGAACTGTGTTACTGATATTTCACTATTGCCGGAATCCTTTCCCTGACAACACGGTGGGTAACTGCACCACATGGACTTCACCAAGGCCAGGGTTCGACTCACCATCACCTACTCAAAAATAATGAGGGACACACAAGAAACACCAGCCTTAACAGAGAGGCTCACCTCCCACAAAATAGCCAGAAGAGGAATTAAGGAATGCATTATGTAAATCAATCACTGCAACAAAGAAAAACAATCTAAGTTCTCATCCAACAAAAAATGACACTTCATCAAGAAGCAGAGAAATATTTAAAAACCATTTTTGGTCAAGAAAAACAAATTCAAGTTTCCCATGCTCCCAGTATAGGCAACTGACAATGCTCTTTGTTAAATAGTCCAAAGAGTGGAACTGACAATAGAAATAGGAACATATTAACATCCATAAGGTATGCCATCCAGAGGGATGTCTTCCTCCCAGTGCTTGACAGACATGGCTTATTTAAGCTACACTACAGCCAGGAAGTCTTGACCCTGTTTCAACTCCAATTGTGCTGACTGTGGCGATTTACAGCAGAAGCTTACTTTTTTTGACATTTTATAGGGAGGTGTGACAGGTGAGGAGGAGGGTGGGTTTTGTGTATATTGTATTCAGCGATAAGATGCTGTGCATCTGATACGGACCAAGGCTGTTTGGAGCTCATAAATGAGACTACATTCCATTAACACATAACATGTTGATGAAGATATAAGCTTCTTGAAAAATTATATTTGAGTTGTTGAACTGAATTAAAAGTTCAATAACAATCGCAATGGAATTTGCAGCAAATTTCTACAGCATTGACTATATAAGAGCAAAAAAGAACAGGACATGGCAGACTTCCTCAATAAAATAAAACTAACTCTGAACTACTGATAAGGGGATCAAAAAAGACGCCGCTGCAAGAGCAGAATTACATTTTTGTAATACTGACAATGTAGGAAGCATCAGTTTAAATAAGGACATCAGAAGGAACCAGAAAGAAATGTGAGCGGTTGAGTCTCAACATCTTGCAACAGTCATGAACCGGATGTATTAATACTGCCCTAACACAGCATTTTTGAAACAGTACAAGAGTCCAATGCTTAAATATTAATTAATCACCAAATTCTAAGAAATCAAAGTTAACCTTCATTTAGTAAATATCCACTTGGCGATGTAAAATAGGAAATGCAAAATTTTGTAAGCTGAAGAAAAATTTGTACCAATTAAATCATTTTTTCCACATGATTACTGTGCATGAAATGGACTGGAAAGTGATCAGTTTGGTTAAGTTCCTGCAGATATCTCTGTTAATAGCAACAGGAAGTTCTCTTGAATGTTCCAAAATACCACATTTGCTGCATAAAATAATAACTTCCACAACACAGCACACTGCATCACTTAAATTATATAGGAATGTCACAATGATTTATCTTAATTTTACAAACCATCACATTCTTTATCCTATTCGTGTCAGTCTCTGATTTTTGGTAGGACAAATATTACTCATTAATGAGCAAGCTCCTACATTTGTTATGGAGAATACTGCACTTAAGCACTCACCAAAGGAGTTCAGAATCCCTTTAACTCTTTCCTGGTCACTTTATTAAAAAATCCTGTGGAAAATTTCTTTCAGCGAATATCGGGTTGTTGATGCTCTTCAACATAATTGTATAAAGTGCACTGAATCTTGAAATTTGCTTAAGTTGAGAAATGTTCAGAGTTATGCTGCCTTTTTTCCGGTAAACTGGGTAGCTGGATCAGAAATTGCTTAAGCAATTATCTCCCAACCAATTCACTCCCACAAGAAAGCCAACCAATTGTTCTTCATTGTCACACTTCATTTTCATTGTTGATTTTAAATCATAAATTATACCCGTCAAACACACAAATTTGTATTCTGCTTTCAAATGTAACACAGTTGCATAAAGTAAATAAGAATGAAAACATACTCAACTCACAGTGATAAAGCTTTTGATATTTAGAACAACTGTAAAATGGATGATATGGACGTAAAAAAGGATCTTTGTCATGGAAATAATAAAGCCATTACAATCATAATCTCTCATTATATTTCACCTTGAAGTGAATTGTCAACAAATGGCTAAGATTAAATCGTATTTTTAGACATTAATAGCTGTGTGGCAATTATGGATTTAAAAGGTTACCTGTGCGAATTGAACTTGTTTAAAGCTGTGAGGACGCAGCTGTGTGCGACAACAGGCTAAGTCTGTGATCCTCAACTCTGGAGAGTTCAAATCCCTCTCAGGGAGAAATATTCACTTCCTTCACCAATAATTATTGATGGTCTCCCAGACTTCCAATAAAATTCACATCTCCAGACCGCTGGCAATTAAACATGTCTTCCAGGAATCACAGCTCAAAACTTGGGTATGAAAATGGAAAACTGACACTGTGGTGCTAATAAAATTGAAAAAGAGCAGTCAACGAAAACAGTTTTAAAAATGTAAAAACTGCAAGCATCTTACTGGCCTTACCACTTCAATTAGTTCACAAGTTTTCCTCTGAAACGTCAAGATTCTTTACTGCACATACATCTGCGGCTTCCTTGATGGATTTAATATCTTATGAGGGAAATGCACCATTGTCACTCATCTGTCACTATTAGACTAGGTGAGCATTTCTGGAATTGTTCCATTACACTGCTGTCCTTTATTGTTTTAATGTGCGAATAGTATAAATATACAGAACAAAATTCTTCTGAAGAATGATTTAATCTCCTGTTTTTTGCATTCACTCACAGGATGTGGGTATTGCTGGCTGGGCCAGCATTTATTTTTTGCACCTAGTTATCTTTGAGAAGCTGGTGACCAGCTGCCTTCTTGAACTGCTGCAGTCCCTCTTCTGCAGCTCGACCCACAATTTGACAGAACTTCAGGATTTTGGCCCACCGACAATGAAGGAATGACAACGTATTTCCAAGTCAGGATGGTGAGACGCTTGGACAGATCTGCACCCATTTTGTGTAATACCAACAACCAGTAAATCACCCTCACACCCTACCACTAGCCCCAGCCTCTTCCCTGCCATCTGTTACCTTTAAAATTAGTTCATCTGTAAATAATCCTCATACTAATGATCACTCCATACAAAAGTGTTGGCTTAAGCATTCTTGTCACGAATGTTGAATGCTTTGTTGACAGTTTTGAATATTTTATGTACTTTGTTTCAGTTTTTTGCTATGTTTTCGATATTTTGCTTCCTTGTTTCACTGAGAGTAGAAGAAGATATAACACTAGATATAAGAACAACACAAGATTCTCTCTGAAATCGGCTGGAAATAATCTTTTGGTGGTACAGAACTTGTAGACTGCTGAAAATTGACATAATTGGTCAAAGATTTTTGACCTACTTTCATAAGGACAAATCACAAGAAGTGCCAACATAAACAAAAAAACAACAATTATCTTGTATAAGGTGCAATTGCTGATTAGTTGGCAAGTGAGCTCTGATTGGTCAAGGTGTTACCACAGAGAATATACAAAAAGCATCAGACATGGAAGTGAAGAATTGGTTGAGCAAATTGACTGTCACAAAAAAAATCATTGTGAGTGGCAACCAAATAGCTGGGAAAGCAGAAATTTCAAACAGCAGCAGTAAATGACTTGGGGAAGTAAGAATATCCATGGTAGGTCAGAGAAGAAAGTGGGATTAAAAAGCATTGGTGTGTGACATTGACATTTCTAAGGAAGTGCTTGGATATGAGTTGTCAGTAATAAAACCCACAAGAATTAAGATCAAGAGGGCTGGCAATAGGTTAGATGCATTATTGACAATGAAGTTATAAGTAAGGGAACAGATAAAATCAGAGGAAACATGAGCCAAGGTGGAAATTGAAAAAAGGTGAGGCACTAGGGAGATAGGGGAGGCCATTGTGTGATTTAGGGATTGGTTCACACCATTCCCTGACACTTTAAGCGAGCAGGGAGGGAGGCTTCATTGATGGACAACATGTTGCCACTCGTGTTGAGTTTTGGAGATTTTACAAAAGAATCAGACTGCATGGGTACAGACCCTTCAGCCTAACTCGTCCAAGCTGAATGGGTTTCCTAAACTGAATGAGTTCCATTTGCCTGCATTTCGACCATATCCTTTTAATCTTTATTCTTTTAATCTCATGTACATGAGCAAATATCTTTGAAATGTTGGAATTGTACTAGCCTCGACTATTTCCACTGGCAGCTCATTTCCAAATGTACACCACTTTCTATGTGAAAAAAGTTGCCCTCAGGTCCCTTTCAAAATTTTGCTCTCTCATCTTAACCTTAAGCCCTGTAGTCTCCTCTCTGGTGAAAGCCAATTGAAGCCAGTGAAATCCACTCCTCTACCCTGGTGGGGGGGGGGGGGAATAAAACCTTTGTTTTTCACTTTATCTATGCCTGTCCTGATTTTATGAACATCAGTAAGGTCACCTCTCAGCCTCCCACACTCTGGAAAAGAAGTCCCAGCCTATTCAACTTCTCCTTATAACTCAAACCTTCCAGCCTCGGAAACATCCTTGCAGATCTTTTCTGGACCTCTTCCAGTTCAATAACATCCTTCCTGTAGTAGGGTGACCAGAATTGTATGCAGTGCTCCAGTTGTGGCCTTACCAATGTCATGTGCAGCCATAACATGACATCCCAACTCATGCACTCAGTTCTCCGACTGATGACAACGAAGTGTGGAGCTGGATGAACACAGCAGGCCAAGCAGCATCTCAGGAGCACAAAAGCTAACGTTTCGGGCCTAGACCCTTCATCAGAAAGGGGGATGGGGACAGGATTCTGAAATAAATAGAGAGAAAGGGGGAGGTGGACTGAAGATGGATAGAGGAGTAGATAGGTGGGGAGGAGAGTATGAGTGGGGAGGTAGGGAGGGGATATGTCAGTCCAGAGAGGACGGACAGGTCAAGGGGGTGAGATAAGGCTAGTAGGTAGGAAATGGAGGTGCGGCTTGAGGTGGGAGGAGGGGATTAGTGAGAGGAAGAACAGTTAGGCAGGCTGGGACGAGCTGGGTTGGATTTGGGATACAGTGGGAGGAGGGGAGATTTTGAAGCTGGTGAAATCCACATTGATACCATTGGGCTGCAGGGTTCCCAAGAGAATATGAGTTGCTGTTCCTGCAACCTACAGGTGGCATCATTATGGCACTGCAGGAGGCCCATGATGGACATGTCGTCTAAGGAATGGGAGGGGGATTTGAAAAGGTTCACAACTGGGAGGTGCAGTTGTTTACTGCGAACTGAGCATAGCTGTTCTGCAAAGTGGTCCCCAAGCCTCCACTTTGTTTCCCCAATGTAGAGGAAGCCACACCGGGTACAGCGGATACAGTATACCACATTGTGCAGGTGAACATCTGTTTGATGTGGAAAGTCATCTTGGGGCCTGAGATAGGGGTGAGGGAGGAGGTGTGGGGGCAAGTGTAGCACTTCCTGTGGTTGCAGGGGAAAGTGCCGGGTGAGGTCAGGTTGGAGGGGAGTGTGGAGCGGACAAGGGAGTCCCAGAGAGAGTGGTTTCTCCGGAAGGCAGATAAATGTGGGGTGGGAAAAATTTCTTCAGTGGTGGGGTCGAACTGTAGATGGCGGAAGTGTCGTAGGATGATGCATTGTATCCGGAGGTTGGTAGGGTGTATGTGAGGACTAGGGGGATTCTCTTCGGGCGGTTATTGTGAGGATGGGGTGTGAGGGGTGAGGTGTAGGAAATGCGGGAGACCCGTCCTCCGCGGACTGACCTATCCCCTCCCTGCCTCCCCACCCTTACTCTCCTCCCCACCTGTCTTCTCCTTTATCCATCTTCCATCCGCTTCCCCCTCTCTCCCTATTTATTTCAGAATCCTCTCCCCATCCCCCTTTTCTGATGAAGGGTCTAGGCCCAAAATGCCAGTTTTTGTGCTCCTGAGATGCTGCTTGGCCTGCTGTGTTCATCCAGCCGCGCACTTTGCTGTCTTGGATTCTCCAGCATCTGCAGTTCCTATTATCTCCGACTGATGAAGCCTTTTCTACTATTCTCTCTGTCTGTGATTATACATTCAAGGAACAATGTACCTGCTCTCCAGGTCTCTACTCAAAAACACTCTCCAGGGCCTTATCATTGACTGTTTAAGTCTTGCTTTGGTTTGTCTTACCAAAATGCAACACCTTACATTTATTTAAATTAAACTCCATCTGCCATTCCTCATCCCACTGGTCCAGTTGATCAAGATCCCATTGTACTCTCAGATAACCTTCTTTACTGTCCACTAGGCCATCGATTTGAGTCATCTGCAAACTTACTAACCGTGCCTCGTATATTCTCTTCCAAATTGTTTATGAAAATGATGAAAAACAGTTAGCCCAACTCTGATCCTTGCGGCACACTGCTGGTCACAAGCCTCCAGTCTGAACCACAACTGTCAACCACCACCCTCTATCCCCTACTGTCCCGCTAACATAGTATCAAATTGGCTAGCTTTGCCTGGATCCCATGAGAGCTCGGAACCTAACTAACCAGTCTACCATCTTTTAATCACCCTGTTACACACCTCTAGAGCAGGTGGGGCTTGAACTTGGATTTCCTGGCTTGGAGGTAGGAACTTTACAACTGCACCAGCAGTATGCAAATATAATCATCCACAAAAAAGTGACAGATGAAGCACACAGGGATTTGGGAGTCCTAATGTGCAAACCACTAAAAAGCTGGCATCCACGTTCATCAGGTCATAGGGAAGGCAAACCGATTGTTGGGCTTTATTTTGAAGGAAAGTGAGCATCTAAAAGGTGGGGGGAGGGATAGGTTTGTTGAAAATGTTAAAATAGGAGCACTCCCGTTCACCTTTTCCACAGAAAGATATGCAAACATTGGAAGCTATCCAGAGAAGGTTCACTAGTTTGATTCCGGGTATGGTTGAGGAGATTAGGCTTGTACTTATTAGATTCGAGAAGAATAAGAGAAGACTGTATTGAAACACACAAGGCTCTGAGAGGGGGGATAGAAACCAAAAGAACTGGGGATGCTGGAAATCCAAAACAAAAACACAAATTGCTGAAAAAGCTCAGCAGGTCTGGCAGCATCTGTGGAGAAAAATCAGAGTTAACATTTCCGGTCTCGTGATCCTTTCTCAGAACTGATGGTAGCTATGATGCAGACGATAGAGTGGAGGTAGGAGATAAGGGGTAAACAATAGGTAGAGATGGAGCCCAAGGATGGAGAAGAACAGTTGGACAGACAAAGGAGTGGATAACTGTCAGCGTAGGAGAATGAATGGCTACTATGGAGGACTATTAGTGGCCGACAGCCCCCACTTATATTTTTCTGGTTTTTAACTCTTGTGGACAAGTCTAGTACCGAAACATATCATCGCAAAGTAAGTTGTTGCCCATTTAACAGAATTGAGAACAAATTGCTTCCCTCAGAGAGTAGGACAATTCAGAATATTTGAAGCAGCATGTAAATAATAAATATTTACAGGGATATGGGCAAGCACAGGCAGGTGGGTCTACTTTAGTTTGGGATTATGGTTAGTGTGGGCTAGTCGGACTGAAGGGTCTATTTCTGTGCTGTATGCCTCTATGACACTTATATTCTGAAATCAACAGGTATTCTGAAGAGGACGGCAAAGAGAAAATACAGTTATGGACAAATGGCACCTTTCATTCGAGTAGGAGTAGGCACTGCTGATATACAATAGATTAGAGTTAATAATTAAATTATGATGGGTACACTGAGTAACAAATTTGAGAGGAGAGGTTGGAACATTTAGAATGGCTGTTCCAAGGAAAAAGTGACAAAATGTTTTGATGCGCCTTTCAAAAAGATATTTACGGGTAGCTGTGGTAGTTTTTCTATGAATTAAAACTTGGAATGATAGCAGAACAGGAAAACGGAGAGGTAATTATAGGTTCAGATACAGGTTATGGGATGGAAAGAGTATGGGAATATAAGCTGACATGACTCAGCTACTTTCACAGAGTAGTCATCAGAGAAGAGATGCCAGGAGAAAGAAATGGAAATGGAGACAGTAGTAACAGGCTCAGGTTTGAAGTGACAAAAAAACATCATTTGTGAATAGACCCCAAGCCTAACAAGAAGTATAGCACAGAACATAGAACAGTACAGCACAGAACAGGCCCTTCAGCCCACGATGTTGTGCCGACCATTGATCCTCATGTATGCATCCTCAAATTTCTGCGACCATATGCATGTCCAGCAGTCTTTTAAATGTCCCCAATGACCTTGCTTCCACAACTGCTGCTGGCAACGCCTTCCATGCTCTCACAACTCTCTGTGTAAAGAACCCGCCTCTGACATCCCCTCTATACTTTCCTCCAACCAGCTTAAAACTATGACCCCTCGTGTTAGTCATTTCTGCCCTGGGAAATAGCCTCTGGCTATCAACTCTATCTATGCCTCTCATTATCTTGTATACCTCAATTAGGTCTCCTCTCCTCCTCCTTTTCTCCAATGAAAAAAGTCCAAGCTCAGTCAACCTCTCTTCATAAGATAAGCCCTCCAGTCCAGGCAGCATCCTGGTAAACCTCCTCTGAACCCTCTCCAAAGCATCCACATCTTTCCTATAATAGGGCAACCAGAACTGGACGCAGTATTCCAAGTGTGGTCTAACCAAAGTTTTATAAGGCTGCAACAAGATCTCACGACTCTTAAACTCAATCCCCCTGCTAATGAAAGCCAAAATACCATATGCTTTCTTAACAACCCTGTCCACTTGGGTGGCCATTTTAAGGGATCTATGTATCTGCACACCAAGATCCCTCCGTTCCTCCACACTGCCAAGAATCCTATCCTTAATCCTGTACTCAGCTTTCAAATTCGACCTTCCAAAATGCATCACCTCGCATTTATCCAGGTTGAACTCCATCTGCCACCTCTCAGCCCATCTCTGCATCCTGTCAATGTCCCGCTGCAGCCTACAACAGCCCTCTATACTGTCAACGACACCTCCAACCTTCGTGTCATCTGCAAACTTGTTGACCCATCCTTCAATCCCCTCATCCAAGTCATTCATAAAAATTACAAACAGTAGAGGCCCAAGGACAGAGGCCTGTGGAACACCACTCACTGCTGACTTCCAGGCAGAATATTTTCCTTCTACTACCACTTGCTGTCTTCTGTTGGCCATCCAATTCTGTATCTAGACAGCTAAGTTCCCCTGTATCCCATCCTTCCTGACCTTTTGAACGAGCCTACCATGGGGAACCTCATCAAATGCCTTGCTGAAGTCCATATACACCACATCCACAGCTTGACCCTCATCAACTTTTCTAGTCACATCCTCAAAGAACTCGATAAGGTTTGTGAGGCATGACCTGCCCCTCACAAAGCCGTGTTGACTGCATTTAATCAAGCCAAGCTCTTCCAGATGGCCATAAATCCTATCCCTCAGAATCCTTTCTGACACCTTGCAGACGACAGACGTGAGACTTACTGGTCTGTAATTGCTGGGGATTTCCCTATTTCCTTTCTTGAAGAGAGGAATTACATTTGCCTCTCTCCAGTCCTCAGGTACGACTCCAGTGGAGAGCGAGGATGCAAAGATCTTCGTAAGTGGCGAAGCAATTGCATTTCTCGTTTCCCAAAGCAGCCGAGGACAAATCTGGTCCGGGCCTGGCGACTTGTCAATCTTAATGTTTGACAAAATTTTCAGCACATCAGCTTCCTCTATCTCTATCCATTCCAGCATGCACACTTGCTCTTCAAAGGTTTCATTCACTACAAAGTTTGTTTCTTTCTTAAAGACAGAAGCAAAAAACTCATTTAGGGCTTCCCCTACCTCCTCAGACTCCACACACAAGTTCGCTATGCTATCCCTACTCATTCTTTGACCATTCTCTTATTCCTCACATAAGTGTAAAATGCCTTTGTGTTCTCCCTAATCCGTTCTGCCAAGCCTTTCTTATGCCCCCTCCTGGCTCTCCTCAGACCATTTTTGAGCTCTTTCCTCGCCTGCCTGTAATCCTCTCTAGCTGAACTTGACCCTAGCTTCCTCCACCTTATGTAAGCCACCTTCTTCCTTTAGACGAGAAGCTCCACCGCTCTCGTCATCCAAGGTTCCTTTATCTTACCCCTTCTTGCCTGTCTCAGAGGGACATATTTACTCATCACTCACAACAACTGTTCCTTAAACAGTCTCCACATGTCCATAGTGCCTTTACCATGGAACAATTGCTCCCAGTCCATGCTTCCTAACTCATGTCTAATCACATCATAGTTTCCTCTTCCCCAATTAAATGTCCTCCCATTTTGCCTAATCCTCTCCTTCTCCATAGCTATGTAAAATGTGAGGCAGTTATGGTCACTGTCACCAAAATGCTCTCCCACCACAAGATCTGATACCTGCCCTGGCTCGTTTCCAAGCACCAAGTCTAGAATGGCCTCTCCCCTTGTCAGCCTGTCAATGTACTGAGTTAGGAAACCCTCCTGAACACACCTTACAAAAACAGCTCCATTCAAATCTTCTGCTCGAAGGAGGTTCCAATCAATATTGGGAAAGTTAAAGTCACCCATTACAACAACACTACTACGTCTACACTTTTCCAAAATCTGCCGACCTATGCTTTCTTCAATCTCCCTTCTGCTACTGGGGGGCCTGTAGTAAACCCCTAACGAGGTGACTACTCCCTTGCTGTTCCTAATTTCCACCCATACTGACTCAGTAGACAGATCTTCCTCGACAATGGAGGCTTCTGTAGCTGTGATACCCTCTCTGATTAGTAGTGCTACACCCCCTCCACTTTTTCCCCCCTCCCTATTCTTTCTAACTGCTCTAAACCCTGGAACATCCAGGAACCATTCCTGCCCCTGAGAAACCCATGCCTCTGTTATGGCCACAACATCATAGCACCAGGTCCTGATCCATGCTCTAAGTTCATCACTTTTATTCCTGATACTCTTTGCGTTAAAGCAAATACACTTTAACTGATCCCTTGGTTCCTTCCCAGGAAAATCCTTCCCACTAGCTGGTCTACCTCTTGCTACTGCCTCACCTGCATCAACTCTCACCTCCGGTATACAGCTCAGGTTCCCACCCCCCTGCCATACTAGTTTAAGCCCTCTCGAATTACTCGAGCAAACCTTCCACCCAGGACATTGGTCCCCTTCCAGTTCAGATGCAACCCGTCCTTCTTGTACAGGTCCCACGCTCCCCAGAAGGCATCCCAATTATCTACATATCTGAAGCCCTCCCTCCTACGTGTTAAGCTGCGCCCGCTCTCTGTTCGTCGCCTCGCTATCTCGTGGCACCGGTAGTAAACTAGAGAACACTGTTCTGTTCGTCCTGCTTTGCAGCTTCCATCCTAACTCCCTGAAATCACTTTTTATATCCTCAATCCTTTTTCTGGCTATATCATTAGTGCCAATATGTAACACGATTTTTGGCTGTTCGCCCTCCCCTTTTAGAACCTTATACACCTGATCGGAGATGTCCCGGACCCTGGCACCAGGGAGGCACCATACCTTCCGGGAATCCCGATCCTGACCACAAAATCTCCTGTCGATTCCCCTAACTATTGAGTCCCCTACCACGAGTACTTTCCTATTCTGCCCCCTTCCCTTCTTTGCCACAGTGTCAGGTTCAGTGCCAGAGAACTGACTACTACGGTTTTCCTCTGACCCCAAGCCTAACAAGAAGTACTTGAGTTCAAGATTCAAGCTTCCTAATTTCACTCATTGAAATTTAATCAACCCAACCAAGAGCAAATACTAAGTTGTTGCATGGCGACAAGGGAAGGCAGCCAAGTGAAGGCGCGGAAGACGATTTGGCTTTCTCAACCAAACCACCCTCCACAACCCACTCACTGCAGTTCAGTGCTAAAAGAAGCTTAATAATCTTGTCAGAATTGCTGGAGATCTGTCAGTCTGTGTCTTTACATACATCTGCTTCAAGCTCAAGTAGGGGAGTAGTTCATCATTTGGCATTCTCAGGAGCAAATACTTATTTGAAAACAAGTCTACCTTTCACATACTTTATTTTTAACTCTGAATCTCAGGTTTGTCACAAATGACTCAACTGAGCCATGGAAAAGGACAAGTTAGCAATAAGTGTGTGAATAAACATGCATCTATAATAACCCTCCTGATCCAGCCATGTGGAACTGATTTTATCCTTCCATTTGAGTTTTTTAAAAAATTAAATATTAATTTCACCCATCTCATAAACAGATGATTTTTACAATATGAATCAACAACATTTGACATTTTAATTTCAGTCACAAGAAGTGATAAAAATAAAAAAGTTAGCTATATTTTTGTATTATTTCTGAATTTGCCCAACAGTGTGTACGATTTTTAAAAAAATTCGTCTGTTAATAAGTAAATTGTTGAACAACGTATGAAGGTGAAAACCTATATCTGGATATTACTTTGCACACATCAATGACAGTAAAGCTCCAATTTTAACTAACGGGTCTAATTTGGGGTAAATTCCATCATTGAATAAAAATTAAACTGGATGTAAAATGATGTTCAACCTGAAACCATCACTTTTCTGACTGGCTTCTGGGATTAATCTCGGCTCAGATTTAAATAAACCAACAGATTATTGGAAAAATTACAACAGCACAGTTTGGAGTTTATTTTAAGTGATTGAACCCAAACTCTTAAAATGATAATGATTGACAGGAGTTGTGAATCACAATGGAGAATTAAAACAAATGGTGGCGAAACTGTTCAATACCCTTGTACAAATCCAGCACTTTCTTTCCACCCGAAGTTATATTTTCAATGTTATTTGCACAGATGTGGTCACATTTGTAAATGGTGGACAGGCACTGGGGAGATGGAGGTGGGTTACTTAAAAGACCAGATGACACAAGAGCACAAGTGAGCCATTCCGCCCATTGAATCTACTTCACTTTTCAATCAGATCATGATTGATCTGATGATCCTCAACTTTACTTCTGTGCCTTTTTCCCTTGCCCTTGAGTTCCTGTACTGATTAAAATCTTGCTGTTTCAGTCTTGAATATACTTAGCAACTGAGCCTTAACAGATGTTTGCAGTAAAGAATTCCACAGATTCACTACCATCTGAGAGAAGAAATTCCTTCTCATTTCGGTCACAAATTTGTGGCCTCTTATTTGGATATTATTTCCTCTCATCCTTGACTGTCCCTCAAGGGAAACAACCTCTCTGCATCTGCCTTGACAACCTGCAGAATCCCCAGCCTTTGACCTACTCTCTTCACCTCAAGCTACTGAAAGCGGGAAATTCAGTGACGGTAATGACATCAAAGTCAAGGGGAGATTCCCTCTTGTCACAAATGATCATTGCCTGATTCTCATGCGTCATAACTGTTCCGTGCCACTTATCATTCCAAGCCTGGATGTTATCCCACTCTTGCTGCATGGGGACACAAATCTGAGGAGTTACATAAGATACTGAAAATTGTGCAATCATCAGTGAACATTCCCACTCGGATCCTGCATGTACACATACTCGTCAGTATTACTGTACAGAAAATTACATCTACTTCATTGTACTTGTTCATCCCATGCATTCAAAGCTGTGTTCGTTGGCATATTATATTGTCTTTCTAATTGTTTCTCTGTGTAACGAAGTATAATGAGTAGGGTTTACTCTTTTACACCAGGGTCTGCAGTTATTTGCTGTCTTTGGGCAAAGAGTTAACATTAAGTACAGTTTGTGACATAGGGTATGGGCAGTAACTATGAATTAATCCATGGTGTTCTGATGTTATATGTTTTCCCAGTTGCTTTTTATTTTATTGGTTTACTTTATTAAAGAATCAGCATGTGAATAATGAGTCAGAGCTCCAGTCAGAGAAAACACTTTCCCATCCTCCAAGGAGTTACAACCTGCTCTCTGTATAATGAGCCGGTCAAAGACAAAAGGTAGATTATGTGTAGCGTAAATCTGAAATACAAATACAGATCAATGGATCGAATCAGAGTGCTTGGATGCTGGATATGGTGGTGGGTGGGCAGTTCTGATCAGTTGATAATCCCAAGTTGTTGCAAGGGAGACATGATTTGAGTAGAAGGATAATGATAGAAATGCATTTTTCAGCCACCAGACAAACGGAAACGATTATGAGGCTACACATGTCCAGCAGCCAGCCAAGCGGTTATCCTGTCAAACCCTTCCCATGATTCAAGCCCTTTGCTGTCAACGAGTTCTGATGGGTTTGTGAACATTTTAGGATATTTGTTTGGTTTCCTCTGTAAACAGCAAGGTGCAACAGTCTCACAGCTAATCTGGAAAGCTCCCCAGATCATCCAATATGTCACAATACCAATATGTGCCTCCAGAATATCAATGCTTGTCGCATCTCCTTATAGATATTCCCCAAAGTTATCTGCAATCTCTTTTACCGAAAAATCAGCGGCTCTACATAACAACACTAGGACAGGCAAAGACACACGGAAGCCAGGCACAAATGGAATGGACAAGGTAAATAGATGTCTTCTATATACAATATAAATTCATTTTGTTCATTGTTGGGTTTGAGGTGTTCATTTTGTGGTGCAGTTTACTATTACACTGGCTAGTAAAGTGTGGAAGATAAAAATGTGGAATTGCTAGTGAAAATTGAACCGGGGTTACAGTTACTGATCTAGAAATTGCTGGCGAAACTCAAAGAGTTTGACAGCATTCATGGTGATAAAACAAAGTTAATGCTGTGTCTAATGACTCTCCTTCTGTTCTTTGTTTTGTTATAGTGACTAATGTCGTACTCAGATGAATGCTTTGGGCAGAGCTAACAGAAAGGCACTGTCAAGGTCACCTTTTCATTTTTTTCTTCTTCTCCCTGTCTGCAGGTGCTTGCCACAACGATAGTGCCAAGGGCAGTGCCCGCATAGTGAGAGGGTACAGCTTGTAGCAAATACTGGGATTTTCCAGAATAGTTTAGGCAGCAGAATAACTTTGCGTTACAGAAGTGGCTCACCCTATCAAACAGTGCATACAACAAAAACCTTGCTACTGCACACAAAGTGTACTTGTTGGTTTTGCACCAAAACCATCAGCTATGTTATTAACAGTTCATGATCATAGAATCCCCACAGTGCGAAAACAGGCCCTTTGGCCCAACAAGGCCACACCAATTCTCAGATATCCAACCCAGACCCATTCCCCATGACCCACCTAATCTAAACATCCCTGAGCACTATGGGCAAATTAGCATGGCCAATCTAACTAGCCTACACATCTTTGGACTGCGGGCGGAAACCCACGCAGACAGGGAGAGAATGTGCAAACGTGACACAGACAGCTGCCTGAGGGTGGAATTGAAACCAGGTTCCTGGCACTGTGAGGCAGAGGTGCTAACCATTGAGCTACCTTGCCACCCTATTATTAGCTATCCAGAAATCACCTTTTTGATTGTCCTATTGGCTGAAATGCAACTAGCCCAATACAGCACTGCAGAATGGAGGTAGCTGCATGCAGTCAAGATACTGGCACAACGATTAGATCACATACCATGTGAATCTGAGGAAACGGAATCCTTTTCATTTCTCATATGTGGTGGCCTTGATATACTGGGCCACAGAGCGATGTACATACAGCCAATATCACCTCACATACAGAGGAAGTTTGCTTTCCTTGCGAAACCATCAGTATACCCTCCCTGCTGGTTTATGGCAACAGACAATTAAATGTATTTACCTATCTTTGAAGAGAGAGCCTCAGTGACCTCCCTTACTTAACAATGAGCAATATTATATTGCAAATTTCTCTAGCTCCAGCGTAAAATGAACTAGACACAAAAATTAATCAGCAGAACTACCTTCATACCTACAATGCCAGATGTGGCTGCTGCAGGTGTCCACTTTCAGCGAGGACAGTTCTACTGAGGCACAGCTCTTTCACAGGTTGTTCCTCACAGATATTCAGGTGGAGACTTGCTCCTTGAACAATTCGGATGATTGTAGCCTGCTGCTAAGAGTTATTCTCTCACTCATTCTCCCCAATCTTGAAATTGCTTGTTCTACTCTGCATTGCATCTATTCATTCTCAAGCTTTATTGCAACAGGAATGTCTACTAGCACACCATGTTTGTACAGAAGCTATTAAAATAAGTCAAAATCCTCCAGCACAAGTGCAATGTCTGCAACTTCGAATCACAATCAAAAGTAGTAAATGCACAGAATGTGGCACAAACCAAAACAGATTGCTGGACTGCCCTGCTGTTGAACACATACTAAGGTATGTTATCAAATTAGCTTTTTATACCAGAAGACACCATGTTTTGCCTGTGACAGATACATCTGGTGGACATTTACACATGCACACACCAACATTTGCAACAACCGACAAGAGTTCATACACAGCTGCTCACCAATCTGGAACTTGAAGGGCTCTAGTAGCATTCCACAAAACAGATGCATTTCTCGTCTGCCTGCTTTTTGACACAAAATGAGTGGTCAGAGAACCAAGAATACAAAAGTAGGTTGTTGATTGCCAGTACAAAATAAGCATTCACATCTTAAAGAGGAGGACTGGCATGATGGCTCAGTGGTCAGCACTGCTGCCTCACAGTACCAGGGACCCATGTTTGATTCCATCCTCAGTGACTGTGTAGAGTTTGCACATTGTTTGCATGGGTTTCCTCCCACGATCCAGAGATGTGCAGGATAGGTGGATTGTCTATGCTATATTAATGATGGTGTTCAGGGATGTGTAGGTAAGTTGGATTATTCAGGGATGGGTCTGGGTGAGATGCAGCGTGGACTTGTTGGGCCAAAGGGCCTGTTTCCACATTGCAGGGATTCTAAGGAGTTAATAATTTAGCATCTTGAACTTGCCATATTGTGCAATGAGATTGTGGCTGATTTGTGGCTTAATTCTATATATTCACCTTCCTTGCACGTTCCTTCATAACTGATTAACAAAAATCAATTAATTTCTGATTTTAAACCCAACATTTAAAATTGTATTAATTGTCCTTTCCAGAAAAAGTTCAATTATCACCACCTTTTGCCTGTAGAAGTATTTTCTAACTTCATCCTTTAATAGTGCTTAAAAAAAGACCATGTCCCCAAGTACGAGGCTCCCAGAAAAGCTATTTCACAGACTGATCCTCAGAAATAATTTCTATTACCCTGAGAGATTCCCTCTAATATCTCAAAAACTTCAGTCAGATTATTTGTACCTTCAAGGTTCCAGGAAGGAATCTCTTCACAATTTATCACTTTGCATCTCGGTATTAATTTGAGAAATCTACATTGTACTACCTTCAAAGCTGCTATAGCTTTCCCAGCATGTGGTGTCCTGAACTGCTCACACTACTCCAAGTGTAATTTGACTAAGGCTTCATATTGTTGCTGTGCTGTCGCATAGCATCTCTAAGGAGGTCTATGGGTGCAGTCGGTAGTATCTCTCCCTCTGACACATCCATTCTGGGTTCAAGTCCTGGGATCAAGGTTTATGGCCAAGGAATGTGCAATTATATCACAGATAAGCAAGTTGACTATTAAACTGTGAACCCTTTTCTCACGTGCCTACAGCAGGTAGTAATTTTGGGAGCCACCCAACAGAAAGAAAGTTGGAGCATTATTACTCTCCAGATTTCTAGGTTCCACCATTCATGTAAAAATGTAACTTAGCACAATAACATGGACACCTTGGAAGACCAATTGTCTCAGCCGCGTGCACAGCCAGCATGGATCAGATTGGCACCAACAGAGCAGTTTTCAATTCCTATTCCAGCTGAGGTAAATTTAGGATTTGCCTCCTTGTCCTATCTGTGGCACAGATAGTGATGCTATGGTCTAAACTTATCTTTGAGCCACAGATGTGCATGCTCCAGGAACTATGACAATTCCAGGTACTGCAACGCTTCACCTGTCCTTCCATCATCAATGTGTTCTAAGGAAATCATGAATCAGTGTATTTAATTCTATATTTATAATATTGTTGTATATCTTATCAATATTATCACTAGCTGATATTTTGAACATTTGAAATAGAATAAATCTTAATTGCTTTCCAGATACTTAACAGTTAACCAGCTTCTCCTGTTACAGAGTTGCTAACTCCAGTACTCTACTGTTGGTTGTACTCGGGTGCAACATCATAGTAATTTGGCTGGGTTTCGACATTCCTCACACAAAAAGGCCTATATGATTCACTCAATTAGGATCTAATTGCAGCTCTTTCTTAATTCAACTGCTTTTCAGATGCTTTAAAAACATCCCTGCTTAAGGCTGGCAACTACAAAATTTAAACAGCAGATTTAATGCAAATTTTCAAACACAAAACCTGTTAGATTTGTACAAAATTTAAAAAAAACTTCCTCACCCAACAACTGCATGCCCTCAGTTCGAAAAGCAAGATAAGTGATAGACTCAAAAAGATGAGGCTACTCAGTTCATTAAGTCCTTGCACACTCTCTTGAAGAGCAATCGAATTAGCACATTCTCCTGCTCTATTGTAGCCCAGGAGATGTATTTTCCTCTAGGGTTTATCCAATTTCCATTTACTATCACCAATTGTCTCTTCCTCCACCACCCTCACATCTGCTCTGCATTTTCTGCACAAATTTTCAAATCAGTGACCCCTACTCCTTGTGCTATGAACTAATGCTGATAGATTTTCTTTGTCTAAATTATGTAAACCTGTCAAGATCTTGTCCACTGTTATGAACTCTCCATTTAATCTTTTTTGCTGAAAGCAACAAACCCAACTTTCTCAAACGAACCTCAAATTAATCATGGCTGTATCCTATTAACTTTTCACAAGCGTGATAAACAGTACTGGATGCTGCATACTAGTTGTGGCCTAATCAAATATTTATACAGGCACTTAATAGCTATACTCACAGAGACAAGGTTAAATGTTAACTATTCTCTTAATATGTTTTGCCATCATTAAGGATCCAAGCACAAACATGCCCAGAACCATTTGATCCAGTATACTCTTTAAAATTGTGCCAATAATCCCTTTCACCTCTTCCGATATCTTCTATTAAACATTATTAGAGAGAAGGTTGAGACGTGACTTAATTGAAACATATAAAATAATCAGAGGGTTAGATAGGGTGGATAGGGAGAGCCTTTTTCCTAGGATGGTGACGGCGAGCACGAGGGGTCATAGCTTTAAATTGAGGGGTGAAAGATATAGGACAGATGTCAGAGGTAGTTTCTTTACTCAGAGAGTAGTAAGGAAATGGAACGCTTTGCCTGCAACGGTAGTAGATTTGCCAACTTTAAGTACATTTAAGTCGTCATTGGATAAACATATGGACGTACATGGAATAGTGTAGGTTAGATGGGCTTGAGATCGGTATGACAGGTCGGCACAACATCGAGGGCCGAAGGGCCTGTACTATGCTGTAATGTTCTATATTCTATGTTCTACATCAGAATCAACATCATGGTCAGACAGAAGAAAGGTCATGATGCTCATAATTACAAGCACTGATGAAGAGAAATCACATTCATTTTACAAAAAGTGCAAGTAGTAACTTCCTTCGGTGCCTCAAATTACACAGAATTCTTCACAGCAAAGGGTGACTGCATTAACTAGAAACTTGCTGGTAAACAGCATCCTGGTAAACAGCCACTTGCAAATCCACCAATGCTGCAGAGCTTTACCGCTGCAAAGGGGATACTTCAACATTCAGTTTGGACACCTAAGATGGAGGAGAGAGGACACAGATACACACTGGGTACCAGAAGGACATTACCCACTATATTGGTAAAGATTGAAGTGTAGTTGTCAAAGGGCAAGCCTGAGAAAGACGTTTGGCTTTTCACGTACCTGAATATAGGGGCAAATACATATTTCATGTCGGCCTTATCCATTGTTTCCTCTCAGCAACCACTCAAAAGATCCACATAAGGCCTACTGTATTTATGACAACCAAATCTATCTATAGCCTGGCTGGCAGTTCTTAACACGACTGCTCGAGACTTCCAAGAAAAATAAGTTTTTTGGAATTTTGGAGGAGCAGGAGTCTTCATTCTACAACTGTCCAAAAGACTCGTTCCTGCACTCATTTCCAGTCACTTGCAACTCCCTTCTGAACTCTGCTCCAGGAATGTGACTGATGTTGTTGCAGCTACTCATATTCTGAAGTATTTCCCTGGTGGTGTGCAACAGGCATCTGCAACTCAGTCAGCCCGTATTGAACGTGGATGGGCCGACGTGTTCACAAGCAGAAGTCATGCGCAGCATTCAACTTCTGACAAACAAAAGGTGAACGAGGAGACCAGAATTCAATCTTCACAGATTGCTTCACAGATATTTCTCTTTTTTTTAATTGAAACCTACTCACAAATTCTGTATTCTGTCTCCCAGAATTTCTAGTTTTTTTTGGCCCTGGTCATTGCGGGGAACATACAATGAGAATGACAATGTACTTCACTGAAACCTTGAATCATTTGTATGTGTCTGAGATGGGACAGGCATGAGGTTGTGGTAGGCACAGACTTATTGTTGTAATGTGGTGATTATTCAGCCGGTGCAATTTTTACCAAGTTGGTGAACATGCTATAGCCTGGGCTATAGTAGGCCAGTCAAAGGGGCTGGTCCAGATGCGATGCCGCTGCTTGAGCCAATCTGCTGGGGGGCTGGCCCCAGTACAGTCCAGACAGAATGTGCTGCATCATCCTGGCATGCTGTGCTATGCACAACTGGAAGAGTCAATAGGATGATGAGGAATTGAGGGAACAGGCACATTCTTGGAAAGAGGACAATGGCAACATTGGGGAGGAAGAAAATCTCCTTCTCCGTGAAGGGGATCAGCTGTATTGGATTTTCCAAGCCGGATGGAATCTGATTGACACCCAGATCCAGTTATTGAAAGTTGAGTGGACTCTGACCTCTACTCATTGTTTGGGTTCAATTTTACTGGCTATAAGTCAAAGATCATGTTTGGAATTGTATGATTTGCTTGTCTTTAAGTGATGTTCACTGATTGAAGTCCCCAACCCAGAGTTTATTTTGCATTTTTGCTACCTGCAGTGCTTGTCCATAGCGGTGTTCAACATGGACTAGTATGGATTCATTAGCTGATGGGGCCGGGGTGGAGGGAAATGGGGCAATGACAGTATGTGGTGATCAGCTGGAGTGTCACCTGATGCCATGAGATTTTATAAGATCTGGAGTTAATTTTGATGTTTGCCAGGGCCACCACTTTCCAAGAGTATGCCACTGTACCACCATCTCTGCGAATGTTTCTGTCTAGCTGGTGGGACAGGGTGTACCCAGGGATGGTGACGGTACTGTTAAGAACTTTATAAATTCTGATTCAATGAGTTTGACTCTGTCAGCTGTTGTTAGACCATTCTGTGAGCCACGTCTCCCAATTTTGGCATGATGCCTTAGATTTCAGTTGTTCAGAGAAAGCCCTTGCAGCTTTATAAAATGCAGATGGTGCTTGATGTATATGACAGAGCTGTATTTTCCTATGTTATTTTTGGGCTATAAGTGATTATAAGGTGGTCTACCCATTTAAATACTTCTTTTAGACTGGATAAGGGTTTGATACAAATAAGTGACTTGCTAGGCCATTTCAGAGGGCATCCCAGAGTCAACTGTAATGCTCCAAGTCTCGAGTCACATGTGGGTGAGAGCAGTTAGGGTAGCAGGTTTCCTTACTGAAAGGGCTTGAGTGAACCAGATGGTCGTTTTCTGACAATTGACAATGGTCACATGGTTGCCCTTAAATTTGTTCTGGAATTCATATTTCACCATCTGCCATGGTAAATTTGAACCCATATCCTCAGAACATTAACCTGGGGATCTAGATTAATGTTTACAAGGTTACTAGTCCAGTAACATTACCACTATGTCACCACCTTGCCAAAATGTGTTATCTCGGCAGATGAAACCCTGTGAAACTAAGTTAGATGGCAATCCTTTGCTCCTTTAAATCTCTGCAATATTGGATTGCTCCTTACAAAGTATTATTTGTGTCACATGTGTACAACCCACATAATTCCTTACAAACTGCAACCTGATGCTCTGTGTAGCAAACTGAGCAGCATTTATTATTGCAAAGAGATAGGCAACATCTGATCAGCAGATCAACAGATTTGACAAATCTGGGAGCTTCCCAGAATTCAAGAGTTGCGACAGATCCCTAGAAAGTGCATGTACATCAGCAGGGATTGTTCCCCTACTAAAGAATCTTCTGCCAGTATTTATTTATTTGCTCTTCTTCTTTCCTCCAGTGCAGCAGGCTCACTAGTAGTGTCATGGGCTTGGTTCTTCCTGCACATCCAAGCATCCAGCTGCCCCCGCTAATATCCAGAATGGAAAACCAATTTGAGAGCTGTGAGTGGGACCTGCAGGGACTCTTGATTTTTCTACCCGTTTCTGTCAGACTGCCTGGCAGTCACCCACTCCCTTTCTGCCTGCTTGCCTCTAACATGTGGTGTGACCCACCTCTCTGTGCATATTATCTACATATTCACCTGCTCAGAGATGTATGCCAGTGACTCCAGCCTCAGTTCAAACTCAGAAAACCAGATGGTGACATCTCCAGAACCTTAATACATCAATTCCATCGCCCATCTTCAAAATCCAGTTTCAACCATTCATTGTTCCAATGCCCCTCTCATTTTGACCCTTCTCCTGTGAGGACCTAATTGCTCTCTTCTTTTTTGTGGAGGCTTTCACTGCCCCCTGCATCTCCATCCCTTCACCTGCTATCGTGAGCTTCATTCTGCATCCTGTACAACTTTTTGTTTACCTTATTGTCCTGAGGACTCGAGCATGGTCTTCCTAGCCTGAAGTCAATGCAGTTTAAATAACTCCCTATTTCTAAAAAAAAAATTTCTTCAATCCACTTTTAATTGTCTGTCGTGTTATAAGCTCGTAGATTTCTTTAGGAGATGAACTTCAAAATGTCTTTAATACACAGCATCTGAATAATGCTGTTGAGAAAGGTTACCACCTTATTTCTTTTTGAGATAGCCAACAATGAAAAGCGAAATCGATAAAGCAAAATGAGATAAGAAACAGAGAAAGGTAAATGACCTTCCTATTTTCATGAAAACCGAAAAAGCAACAAAAACTTTTGCGTAAACCGAAATGCATTCAGGCTTTAGAAACAGCAGCAATCTAAGTTCAATAAAGTTTCCATTGATGAGTGACTGTACTGCTCATAAACAAAGCTTTTCACTGTACTTCAGTGCACGTGACAATAAATCAATCATTAGAAGTCAAAGGCCAGATCCAAAAACTGAGAATAAGTTGCTATTATCTGAAGGTGGCATTAATGGACCTCTGCCATTCTGGATATTTGCATAATTTTTGGTGAAGACCTTGTGGAAAATATTGACTGGTTATGCACTTAAATTGGCTATTGATTCGAAGCAGATGGGGTGAATTTCTTTGTAAGGAAGAAAGAGTTGCAAAGGTCTTTTCAACTGAGTTTCATGATCTATATACTGTGTGGACTACTCAGCAAGTTTAAAACAAAAACAGAAGTTCCCAAGAAACTCAGCAGGTTCATCTGTGGAGAGAGTACAGATGTAACGTTTCGGGCCCAGTGACCCTTCTGCAGAATTGACTATCACTGAGAAAAGATTGGTAGATGGGTGGAAGGAGGGAGAAGGAACAAACAATAAGGGGTGTTGGAGCCCAGAAAGAGAAAAACACAGTTGGGCAGACGAAAGAATGAGTAAAGGTCAGCTTGGGAGAATCAATGGCTGCTAACAGGGGCCATTAGTGGCTGTCAATGGGATGGTTATAATTGCAGCCCATGTGAGGACAAGGCCTAGTGTGTGGGGATTGAGGTAAGGACATGGAAGAAGTGCTTAGGCCCTAAAATTATTGAATTCAATATTGTGTCCTGAAGGATGCAGCGTCGCCAAGCAGAAAATGAGATGCCATTCTTCCAGCTTGTATTGACTGCTACTGGAGCATTGCAGCAAGCCCAAGGCAGAGGTACTCGCAATGGAATAAAGTGGTTTATTGAAGTGGCAAGCAACAGGAAATTCAGAAACAAAAACAGAAGTTGCTGGAAAAGCTCAGCAGGTCTGGCAGCATCTGTGAAGAGGAATCAGAGTTAACGTTTCAGGCCGATGATTCTTCCTCAAAAACAGTATCTTATTTTCTGCTTGGGGACACTGAAGCCTACAGAACTCAATGCTGAATTCAATAATTTTAGAGCCAAATCACCTTCTTCCATGTCCTTATCCCAACCCCCATGAGACCCAAAATGTTAACTCTGATTTCTCTCCACAGACCTGCTGAGCAATTTCTAGAAAATTTCTGTTTCTGTTTCTGATATATGGCATCCACTGTTCCTCTGGTTTTCATTTAGCAAGACACTCACTTTTGCAGAAATCTGTCTTAGATGTATCTCCGAATTGATGTGAAATGTGTAGTTTATAGCAGACAGCAATTTTTATGTTCAGTTATGTTTAACTTATAATGACTCTAGCCCCTTCACTATGCTCCAAAAGCTTGTGTTTTCAAAGAAACCTATTGGACTATAACCTGGTGCCATGTGATTTCTGACCTTGTCCACCCCAATCCAACACCAGCACCTCCACCTAACAGTTATTTTGGACAGACATACCCCAAACAACTTATCCATTAAACAAAGGACATCCCAGACAGAAAGGCACCAGGTCCTGCTACAGAAAGAAACTAGCCATAGCATACCATCTAAATGATTGACTTTTCTTTCAAACAATTACATGTATCTCCATGATAGCAAAGTGTGGAGCTGGATGGTCTAGGGGGTCTAGGCCCGAAATGCCAGCTTTTGTGCTCCGAAAATGCTGCTTGGCCTGCTGTGTTCATCCAGCTCCACACTTTGTTATCTCAGCTTCTCCAGCATCTGCAGTTCCCATTACCTCTATTACATGTATCTCCCTGATTGTCCAGAACAATAGACAGTTCCAGAAAACCATCTAAGAGATATAAAAAACAGGGTTTACCTGCAGACCTCTCGAGGAACTGCTCTTGGAATCATCGGAGGCCTTCTGAGGAGAGCAGCATGGCAAGAAGCGGAGGGCAGCTGACCATCCAGAGAGAGAGAGAGGAAGAAAGCAGCTTCGCAGACCCAGAGACAGAGCCAGAGGGAGAGCAACTACATAAATCTATAAGACACTCAGGAGGTATTGTAACCTGAAGGGGCCAAATATTATTAAAGATTAGTTTATTATTAAAGATTCCTGTAACTTTGTTTCAAATAAAGTTGGGACTGTTTTGTATTGGAACTAGCTTGTGTTCAACTCACTTAGGTATTGTGAGACACCTGGGGAAATTAGTTCATAACATTCAGGTCAGAGGTGTCTCAACTGTCTTAAGGAGAAACAAGACAACAATGATTTGTGGCCTTACATCACTTCTTCATTTAATCGATGTTTCACTAATTGCAGACACCATTCGATAAATAACGTAATTTCACAAAAGAAAAGCAGAATAGGGAACAAGAAAACACTTAAATTGTTCAAAATTACCAAAGGTGAAAAACTAGGAGAGTTAAACGAATTTTTTTTTCAAAAACCTAGAAATTAGAAAGATGCATTATAAAAAGATTGAAGGCTTTGAAGTCAACTCTGCCAAATAAAACAACTGACTGTAGTTTATAGCCCACATATCACTGCAGTAGAGGAAACAACTGGAAAGGAAAAGAAGTGACAGCTGTGAACTATCAAATTGTGAAAAGGTCTATTGTGTTTCCAACAAAAAGTATTTTGACCATGAAAACTTCGCTTTATGAAACAGAACTGTATGGCATGATAGAATGCAAATGAGAACATATCCCCTGCAATTAGTATAGAGCAATTTTATCTTGAATTCCCTCCCTGTACCCAACTAACAATTAAAATTCCATCCTCCAGACATGAGCCAATGAATGTGGGCTCAAATAACAACAAATTAAAGCACAAATTAACGTTCACTTCGCGACATACTGCATGCATGACTGTCTGCACAGGTATACTCTGGAGTTTGAGCAGTGTTGGATTACCACCATGTGGAAAACACAAATTATATCGGAAGATCAAGCTTTACAGGTAAAAAGTGATATCCAAAAAGTGATAGAAACAGGATCCTTCACATGCATCACAATTCCCTTCCCATACCTTCCCAACAAACCTACCAGGCACTGGCATAGGAGGTCAGTGCAGTTGTACAAACCTTAATTACTGAACAGAAAATCAGTTTCCTTGATCATCGGCAGCAATTATTCTTTCTGCTACAACATTCATTGTAAGAAGAATTAAGACAACTCTGGTCAAAGTGTCATAATTGAAAGGACAATTATGATTAATCAAAATTCCATCTTAATTTATTTTCAAACAATATCTCCCATTCATTAGACAAATGCAGTCATTTGTCTTGGACAATAATTTGATTGATGTGACAACTAAAACATGTTATAAAAACCATGTTGCACAATATATTTACTGACAATCAGGAAATACATAGACCACTTTATTCAGAACAGAATGAAGTCCTCTCTAATTTTGGGATCAATGTTGTAATTCAAACTTGTGGTACAGCAAGTCTCATATACGTGATAGTCTATTCCTTTCAACAGGCGCTCACGTTATTGAATATCTAATATAAAGTCAAAAACTTGACTCTCCTGTTCCACAACTATCTAAAACACTGATTTCCTTCTTTTAAACAATAGTTTTAAATTAATAACCTCATCTAAATAAATCAAAAGGCAAATTTATTAATACCAAACTGGGTATGGTCAATTATAATTTTTAAAACAAATATTGCTCACAATTTACAATAGCTATAATTTCACTTCAATTCATTTTATTTCCTTTACACCTTAGAAAACTGCAAAAGTCATTGAGAATGCTGTTATTTGCTACTTTTTTTAAAAAAAAATCTGCTTCTTTCAAACAGCCATCTACTCAGAAATTAGATGTTTGGAAGCTTCTAGACATTAGTAAATTCACCTCAAAGCAACAGCTACTGCCAATCTAGTTAGTCAATTGAAAATGTAGTTGATAAACAGTTGCAAAACTATTATTTTCAGTGAAATCACATAATTTCTGTGGATCACCAAATATTTGCATGATTCAATGGTTATTAGCACTAATCTTAATTCAAATGATGACATAGTTCTTGACATTGTATGCATTGCTGCAAGCAAAGACTTACGATGGGGAATGATGTTGATGTTTAATGTCGTCATATTAGCCTGCTCATCGACTTACAGTTATGAGTAACTTGGGAATGACCTTGATGATATGTCCTCTGACAATTACTTAGGTCATTCATTCGTCAAGCTAAGTACAAGTTCAAGAGTTCTTACGTGCAATGATTTGCATCTTGCAATTCAGTGCTTATTTTTTTGTCAGTGTGTTATCAGTAACTGCGCCCCTCAGGGATCAATACATAGATACTTATCTTTCATTGACTTTACATTACTACGCATCTGCCAAGAGATTCTTTACTTTCTTATTTTTCTGAAGAAATTACCTTAAGAAATGTGTTTTCTTAGCTTTTGGCATTATGGTAATGTGTAGCTACTCATATAAGCATTAAGGAGATCAAATAATTTCTATTAATACTACAACTGAAATAACTTGCTTGAATTTAACGCTCCATTGAAAAACAAAACTAATTACAAAACTACAAAAGGAATCCTGGCCCACAGTTCTCTCAGAAGGGAATTCTGATGCCTTAAGACAAAAGGTTCCTGGTGAAACGTTTGAAAAATATCATGGGAAAATTTTAACTGATTTTTTTTCTAAAACAAAAGCCATGGCGACATGACATGGCTACATTTCATTTTGAAGCAAAAATATGCAACTGAGAATCTGATAATGGTTAACTCGATACTAATTGTGTTTTAATTGTAAATTTAAAGGATATTAATTAGGATGTACCTAGAGCATGTAAATATAAGCTGTCTGAACCTTGTGGTTCAGTGGTACGTATGGGTCAAAGCGTCTGGTTTCAAGCACGCCCAACTCAGCAATGTTTTGTAACATGTTCAGATGGGTTGATTAGAAATAACGTAAGGCATCTTATGGAGAAATAATAATGTCTCCTTTTATGGGCCAGAAGATCTGGGTTGAAGTCCCACTTGTCCCCAGGCTGGCTCCACAAAGCTTAATTAAAATAACTATTTGAAGTTGGCTGAAGGTCTTGTGATGCACGAGTTGTGTCACTACTCTTGGGCCAGAAAGTCTGGTAATCAAGTCCTGCCTGCCCAACATGGCTGCACAATGGTTCAGTAGTTAGCACTGCTGCCTCACAGTGCAAAGGATCCAGGTTTGATTCCATCCTCATGGACTGTCTGTGCAGAGTTTGCACATTCTCCTTGTGTCTGCAGCCTCCAAGTGCTCTGGTTTCCTCCAACAGCCCAAAGATGTGCAGGTGAGGTAGATTGGCCATGCTAAATTGCCCATTGTGTCCAGGGATATGCAGGCTCGGTGGATTAGACATGGAAGGTGCAGGGATGCTGTGGAGCATGAGTATGGTGGGATGCTCCTCTGAGAGCTGGTGTGGACGTATGGAGCCAAATCGCCCGTTTTCACACTGTAGGGACCCTATAAAGATTCTATAAATGTGCGTTACACTATGTCCAAACAAGTTGGCATAATAGAAACTGATTGAATGAGGGTTTGCTATTTTGAGATGGTTGGTATGCAACATGTCTTTCTGTAACAAAAGCTTGTCCATGTGTTAAAACTGGGATCTAGTGTATTTTATCCTTCAATTCCAGCTTTCCAGGTTCTTACATGATAACAGGATACTGATACAAGGTTGCTTGCTGAGCTAGCTGGTAATCATACTGGTGTTTCATCACCAGCCTAGGTAACATCATCAGTGTGGCCTCCGAAGAAGCAATGTTGTTCTACTGTGCTGGGAATTTATAAGATTCGGTTTGTTAAGTTTGGGGTTGTGTCATTTCCAGTTCTGTTCTGCATGGGTTCATGTTTGGGGTCTCATTCCACAGGTTTGTTGATTGCATTACAGGTTGAAAACCAGGCCTTTAGGAATTCCCGTGCATGTCTGCGGTTGGCTTGAGTTAGGATGGTCACATTGTCCCAGTTAAATTGTTAGCCTTCATTGTCTAAGTGCACTGAAATAAGGGAAAGTTCATCATGTTGTTTGTCTGCCAGTCAGTGTTTGCGAATCCTGATGGCGAGTTTCCTTCCGGTCTGGCCGATATAGTGTTTGTTGCAGTCATTGCAAGGTATTTTGTAAACTACATCGGCCTGCATCCCATGGGTACGGGGTCTTTGTTTGTTTGTCATCATTAAACGCACCAAGTTAGTAAAAAACACACCATCTCGTCAACAACTCTTTCACTGGGATCAAATTTAGGAAAGAAGAGGAAGGCAACAATCAACTTACGTTTCTAAACCTCGGGGTAGAATTAATAACAAATGGGGATTTCCAAACCACAGCATGTAGGAAGGCAACCCACACTGACCAAATCCTCAACTTCCATGGCAATCACCCCAATGTGTCGCAAACAAAGCTGTGTTTGGACATGAGCCAAATGGGCCACTACACATTGCAACACACCAGAGTAATGCAGGAAGGAGGAAGAACACTTATACAAGGTCTTTGCTAACAAGGGGTATCCCAACAACTTCATCCACAGCTGCCTATGAGATGGACAATGCCAAGAGGACACAATACACCCCAATACACTAGCCACACAATCCTATATCAATAGCATATCAGAACTGACAATGAGACTCCGGTGACCACTACGAATTGTAGTAGCACACAAACCCACACCTACACTGCAACAAAGACTCACAAGGACCAAAGACCCCATACCCGTGACATGCAGGACCAACACAGATTACAGAATATCTTACAATGACTGCAACAAACACTACATCACCCAAACCAGAAGGAAACTCGCCATCAGGATACGCAAACACCAGTTAGCAACAAAACAACACAACAAACTTTCCCTCATCTCAATGCACTCAAGCAATGATGACCATCAATTTAACTGGGATAACGTGACCATCCTAGCTCAAGCCAACCAGAGACAGGGTCTAGGCCTGAAACGTCAGCTTTTGTGCTCCTGAGATGCTGCTTGGCCTGCTGTGTTCATCCAGCTACACACTTTGTTATCTTGGATTCTCCAGCATCTGCAGTTTCCATTATCTCAGGAATTCCTAGGGGCCTGGTTTTCAAACCGTAATGCAATCAATAAACATGTGAACCAAGACCCCATGTACAAACACATGCAGAACAGAATTAGAAAGGGCACAATCGAAATGAACAGGCAGGATCATATAAATTCCAAGTGGAGCAGAACAATATCATTTCATCAGAGGACACACGGTTGATGTTGCCTGGTACGATGATGAAACGTCTGTATGATGACCAGCCAGCTCGGTGAGCAAGCCACCACCAGTCACTCACCAGTCTTCGTAACAACTTAAAAAAATACAGGTACCTAAAGGTGAAGTTGGAAAGTGCAGGCTGTTTTGCTCAAACTTACTATACAATTCCTAATGACCGTTATAAAATAATTAAATGTTAGTTTAAATTATCAGGTTGTGATCACCCTCTGATGTTTTCAAGAAATGTACAGTGAAAGGATGATGTTGATGGATGGGAATAGACTAATATTTCTTCTGTAAAGAAAACAATGCATAGCATTTGAGGTGATGTTAACTGCTTAAAGTGAAATCATAAGTATTTTGAGATGTTGGGTTCCCTGATGGAGAGTGAAGAAGGGAACCAAATTTCTAGATTAAAGGGGCTACAGAAAAGTTGCCTAGTCAGCACTTCATAAATCTCAGAAGGAAAGTCATTTTATCTAAGATTATGGGTTATTATGAAAAGATTGGCACAGTTCAAGTGGGGATCCAGTACACTTGTTTGGTACTAGTGTTTAAGTTATTAAATATGCTGAGATATTTCATGCGTTGATAATTGGCTCCAGCTGGTCTTTGGTCCTTGGAGAATGTATTAGATTAGGTGTTTGCTGCCGTAAAGAAAACCCTGGGGAAACAGACATTACCTTCAGTCTTGATGGGCCAAATGAGATACAATTACAAGTCACCAGAATTCAAAATATTCCCGACGCCAATGACACAATTCAAGGGAAAGAAGGATTAAAGACAGCCAGAATGACTATGAAAACACAGTTCTCTCAGAAGAGGAAATGGGAACAATGACAATGGGTGAATGATTACAAAAATGCCCAAAAGTTAATAGGTGTTTTACTGATTTCTCAGTATCATTATGTGACAAATAGCTTGGAGTGAAGAGGCAAAGTCTTTAAATGGTGCATGAGGATGGTCTCATGGTACAGTAGTAGTGAATCCCTACCTCTGAGTCAGAAGGCAAAAACAGAAATTGCTGTCAAAATTAATGTTAATATTAATGATTTGGGTCCAGCAACTCTTCTTCAGAACAATGGTCACTTGACCTGAAATATTAACACTGCTTTCTCTTCATAGATACTGTCAGACCTCCTGAGCTTTTCCAGAAATTTCTGCTTGTTTCTGATTACCAGCACCCACAGTTCTTTTGTTTTTCTGAGTCAGGAGATCAGGTTCAATTCTCACCTGCTGCAGAAGTGTGTAATAACATCTCTGAACAGGTTGATTAGAAAATATCTGAAATTATACCTGAAGAAAATAGCACTGACAAAGTGGAAGAAGCTAATGATGAATATTAGTTCTGGTCACAAGCATTTATTTTATCTTGTAATGAATGCATTAATCACTGTCCTATCTAACTGCAAGATGAAAGAATACATAGAAAAAGGAGTTGTAGGAGGATTGTCTCAATATAATGCTTTTCACAGAGTTTGGAAGTGTTTGGGTTTCTTTCGAAATTTTGTTTGTTCACTTGAAGTCTAACTGAAGGAGACAGAAAAGAAAAAGCTGATTGTCCATTGCTTGGGTGTTAATTGTATTTGGATGACAGGTTTCAATTCAGGATATATCATGCTTATACATAAATATGCATGTGTATAGAATGCGCGGAGGTGGGAAGAGGGATATTGTTTGAAGGTATATGCTGTGCAAAGTGACCCTCTAATCGAAAGTGTACAAGTATTTTAAGACTAGCCCCAGCACTCTATCCCTCACAGCCTGGCTATCTGAGTTCCAGGAATAGACAACATTAGTCTCAACGCCAGTGAGGTTGCCAAGAAATGTATAAGGCTTGTTACTGATACTGTAGTAACTGATTAGATACCCTTGACGGGCATTCCTACATTTTAAATAGAGACAATTTTACACATAGATTGTAAAATATTTTGTTAGATATCACCGTTCCAAACCAATATTTAATGATTGAAGAAGTAACCTATTTTTTCATTGAGACGAACTTTAATATTAAATGTTAAAACCTTGAGTACTCCAGATTCCTTGCATTTGCTCGATTTCAATGGTGACAGACTCAGTGAGGAAATTCATAAATTTTCCTCAAGTATTTACAGTTTTGCTTTACATCTTCACCTTCTCGAAGAAGAGGCTGGGGAGAATTTAATGCTACAAATTATTTACATTGAACCCCATAAATGAAAACCGTAGATTAATTAACTTCCTGCATGGCCAAATTTTCATCAGCTTACACTTCATGCAGAACAGCAATTATAACAGAAAAGATGATTTGGGCCACCACCTGACCATGTTTATGTTTACATGGATGCTGTCAATTCCAATATAATCACAGGACAGCTAATTCATGCAAAAAAAGAGTATCAGCACCATGTTAGGATCAATGTAAACACTGAATTAATATTCATCCTTCTTTCTGAAGAAATTCATTCAAGTATTGAAAATTGCACAACTCAGGCATCGGCAGAAATGAAATTTTATTCCTATTGCACATAGTAAATTGATTATACCAGCTGAAAGTGAAATATTATCAACATTGCAATTTAGTTATTTGGTGGTACGAAACTTGAATGTTCCTGAAAGAAAGGCACATTTTGTCAAAGTTTTTCATCCGTGCTCATCAGGACAATTTGCAAGATTACCTGTAAAGAAGAAAAACAACACTTAACTTTGTGAAAGGAGGGTGCTGATTGATTGGCTAGAAGTCTCTGGTTGGTAGAGGTATTGCCATACATAATTCAGCAACTACTTACGGCTTATGGTAAATAGTGGGATGTTGACTTTGATTGGTCAAGGCTCTGCCCAGGGAAATGAACCAGTGGATGGCTGTCACCTATTTTGTGGAGTTGAACAGGCACAGTATATGCACTTGATCTTCCTGTTTTCAAAGAACATGGTCTTGAGTATAAACTTATACAGCTTCCAAGATACACGAGTGCACCACGCTGCAAGCCTGACTGACAATGCTAAGTTGGTTGGCAGTGGATGCCAGGTGGAAATTGCGTAGTATACTAAACACACATTCTTTTTTGCAGACAGAAAGAGCATGTACATACATTTCATGTTCTTCAACGCAACAAAATAGGAAACAGCCATTTAGTTGTAATGGGAACTGCAGATGCTGGAGAATCCAAGATAACAAAGTGTGGAGCTGGATGAACACAGCAGGCCAAGCAGCATCTCAGATGCACAAAAGCTGACGTTTCGGGCCTAAACCCTTCATCAGAGAGGGGGATGGAGAGAGGGAACTGGAATAAATAGGGAGAGAGGGGGAGGTGGACCGAAGATGGAGAGAAAACATGATAGGTAGAGAGAAGAGTATAGGTGGGGAGGTAGGGAAGGGATAGGTCAGACCAGAGAAGATGGACAGGTCAAGGAGGCGGGATGAGGTGGTAGGTAGGAAATGGAGATGCAGCTTGAGGTGGGAGGAAAGGATGGGTGAGAGGAAGAACAGGTTAGGGAGGCAGAGACAAGCTGGGCTGGTTTTGGGATGCAGTGGGGGGAGGGGATGAGCTGGGCTGGTTTTGTGATGCAGTGGAGGGAGGGGAAGAACTGGGCTGGTTTTGGGATGCGGTGGGGGAAGGGGAGATTTTGAAGCTTGCGAAGTCCACATTGATACCATTGGGCTGCAAGCTTCCCAAGCGGAATATGAGTTGCTGTTCCTGCAACCTTCGGGTGGCATCATTGTGGCACTGCAGGAGGCCCATGATGGACATGTCATCTAAAGAATGGGAGGGGAGTGGAAATGGTTTGCGACTGGGAGGTGCAGTTGTTTGTTGCAAACCAAGTGGAGATGTTCTGCAAAGCGGTCCCCAAGCCTCCGCTTGGTTTCCCCAATGTAGAGGAAGCCACACCGGGTGCAATGGATACAATATACCACATTGGCAGATGTGCAGGTGAACCTTTGTTTGATATGGAAGGTCATCCTGGGGCCTGGGATGGGGGTGAGGGAGGAGGTGTGGGGGCAAGTGTAGCACTTCCTGCGGTTGCAGGGGCAGGTGCCGGGTGTGGTGGGGTTGGAGGGGAGCGTGGAGCGGAGGGTTAGGTCGGTGCTAAGCAAGGGGCTCACCTTTGTCCCCCTCCACCCACACATCAACGAATACCAGTCACGTTTGGACATCGAGCAGTTTTTCTGCCGCCTTCGCCTCCACGCTTACTTCTTTAACCGGGAGCCTAACCCTCCCTCCACTGACCCCTTCACCCTACTCCAACACAAGTCCTCCTCCTGGACACCACCCCCAGGCCTCCTACCCTCCCTGGACCTCTTCATCTCCAACTGCCGTCGAGACATCAACCGCCTCAACCTCTCCACCCCTCTCACCCACTCCAACCTCTCCCCCGCAGAACGGGCAGCCCTCCGCTCCAACCCCAACCTCACCATCAAACCCGCAGACAAGGGTGGCGCAGTGGTAGTATGGCGCACTGACCTCTACATCAACGAGGCCAAACGCCAACGCTCCAACACCTCCTCCTACCGCCCCCTTGATCATTTCCCCACCCCCGAGCACCAAACCATCATCTCCAACACCATTCACGACCTCATCACCTCAGGGGACCTCCCACCCACAGCCTCCAACCTCATTGTTCCCCAACCCCTCACGGCCCGTTTCTATCTCCTTCCCAAAATCCACAAACCTGCCTGCCCTGGTCGACGCATTGTCTCAGCCTGTTCTTGCCCCACCAAACTCATTTCCACCTATCTGGACTCCATTTTCTCCCCTTTGGTCCAGGAACACCCCACCTACGTCCGTAACTCCACCCACGCCCTCCACCTCCCCCAGGACTTCCAATTCCCCGGCCCACAACACCTCGTTTTCACCATGGACGTCCAGTCCCTATACACCTGTATTCCTCATGCAGATGGCCTCAAGGTCCTCAGCTTCTTCCTGTCCCACAGGCCCGATCAATCCCCCTCCACCGACACCCTCATCTGCCTAGCCTAACTCGTCCTCACCCTCAACAACTTCTCTTTTGATTCCTCCCACTTCCTACAGACAAAGGGGGTGGCCATGGGTACCCACATGGGCCCAAGCTATGCCTGCCTCTTTGTAGGTTGCGTGGAACAGTCCCTCTTCCGTACCTACACAGGCTCCAAACCCCACCTCTTCCTCCGTTACATTGATGGCTGTATCGGCGCCGCCTCTTGCTCCCCAGAGGAGCTCGAACAGTTCATCCACTTTACCAACACCTTCCACCCCAACCTCAAGTTCACCTGGGCCATTTCCAACACATCCCTCACCTTCCTGGGCCTCTCAGTCTCCATCTCAGGTATCCAGCTAGAAACTGATGTCCATTTCAAGCCCACTGATTCCCACAGCTACCTAGAATACACCTCCTCCCACCCACCTTTCTGCAAAAATTCCATCCCCTATTCTCAATTCCTCTGCCTCCGCCACATCTGCTCCCAGGATGTGGCATTCCACTCCCGCACATCCCAGATGTCCACGTTCTTCCAGGACCGCCACTTCCCCCCACAGTGTTCAAGAACGCCTTTGACCGCATCTCCCGCATTTCCCGCAACACATCCCTCACACCCCATCCCCACCACAACCGCCCCCAGAGGATCCCCCTTGTCCTCACATACGACCCCACCAACCTCCGGATACAACGTATCATCCTCCGACACTTCCGCCATCTACAATCTGACCCCACCACCCAAGCCATTTTTCCATCCCCACCCTTGTCTGCCTTCCGGAGAGACCACTCTCTCCGCGACTCCCTTGAGTGTTCCACACTCCCCTCCAACCCTACCACACCCGGCACCTGGCCCTGCAACCGCAGGAAGTGCTACACCTGCCCCACACCTCCTCCCTCACCCACATCCCAGGCCCCAGGATGACCTTCCATATCAAACAGATGTTCACCTGCACATCTGCCAATGTGGTATATTGTATCCATTGCACCCGGTGTGGCTTCCTCTACATTAGGGAAACCAAGCGGAGGCTTGAGGATCGCTTTGCAGAACATCTCCACTTGGTTTGCAACAAACATCTGCATCTCCCAGTCGCGAACCATTTCAACTCCCCCTCCCATTCCTCAGATGACATGTCCGCCATGGGCCTCCTGCAGTGCCACAATGATGCCACCCGAAGGTTGCAGGAACAGCAACTCATATTCCGCTTGGGAACCCTGCAGCCCAATGGTATCAACGTGGACTTCACAAGCTTCAAAATCTCCCCTTCCCCTACTGCATCCCAAAACCAGCCCAGTTCTTCCTCTCCCCTCACTGCATCACAAAACCAGCCCAGCTCGTTCCCTCCCCCCACTGCATCCCAAAACCAGCCCAGCCTGTCTCTGCTTCCCTAACCTTTTCTTCCTCTCACCTATCCCTTCCTCCCACCTCAAGCGGCACCTACCACCTCATCCTGCCTCCTTGACCTGTCCATCTTCCCTGGACTGACCTATCCCCTCCTTACCTCCCCACCTATACTCTCCTCTCCACCTATCTTGTTTTCTCTCCATCTTCGGTCCGCCTCCCCCTCTCTCCCTGTTTATTCCAGTTCCCTCTCTCCATTCCCCTCTTTGATGAAGGGTCTAGGCCCAAAACGTCAGCTTTTGTTCTCTAACAGCCATTTAGTTGTCCGTTTCCCATGGCAATATCCTGGAAAATGAAACTAAACCTGTTTGGTTTCAACTCTCAAGAAAGCCTGGCAATAAACTGCTAATTATCGTTGATTGCTGCATACTTTATGGTGAAGCTTCTTGTAATCAGAGTCTATTTGCCAACCAATTGGCACTCTTCTCTCATACAGTATAAATATTGGTTTTCCCCTTTTATTGGTAATCTTCTGAAGTATGCTGATGAAAACATGATAAAATGTTTCACGGAAAAAGGCCTTTTTTCAGCAATATTTGAGTGTACATGTTCAAGCAACAATCAAAACTCAATGTGAGCTAAATGCAACATTGCACGATAAATGCTCCACAGACCAAAACCAACCACTTGGAATATTTTCAGTGATATTCAATGTAACGTAAATTATTTAGGACAGTGAAGTCTATGAGCTGGATTCAAAGTCGAGGTTAGTCTTTCAATGAACCCGTCAAATCTTCAGCAATCAAATTAATAATCATCTACCCTTGCATCTTAGCACAAACAACTCATATTCAAAGGCCATGAACAATCAAAGAGGTAACAACATCTCAATTAACAAAGCAAACAGACACTAATAACTGAAGCATAAATCTTCTATTTTAATGTTTAAAGAATGGAAATGTTCTAGCAAGAATATTAATATTCCAGAACTCAGTGAAATGTCGATGCAATGAAACAGCAACAGACAACATCAGATATCAGAGTCAGATACATGTTCTTTTAGAAGGGAAAATATACATTTGAATGCCTGGTAGAAACATAAGTAGCCTCAGCTCAAATGCCCCAAAGTCTACCAACATAGACCTCACTTGTATAAAGTGTAACTAAGATATATGATGGTTACCAGTCTCTGTAAAATCTCCTTCTCAGTATGCTATTTGTCATTTCATTTTAAAATCTAGGTTAAGTTGAGATAACAAATTAACATTTAGGTCTTCCCTCAAATGTACACATTCCAAACTGGAGCCAAAAGGGCCAAAAATACACTAGAATTTCAATCTGAGCATGCATCCTCCCAGAAAGTTGGGCATTGGAGAACGTAGTTTCCACAATCATTACAACTTGTGGACGTAGTCATTGTAACGGAGTCAGCTAGATGGACCGTATAGTAAATGACTTCCCTGGTTGGGGCTGTTACTCTGGTCCAATCAGGGAGCCCTGGCTGATGTAAAAGAATAAATAGCAGGAATATTGGGTCCCTTAATGCGTGACTTAGTGGGAGACAGTGCTGTTGTCAAAGGCATTTGTAAACAAAGGGTGATTGATGCCAGCCTCAAAACATTTATATCGTAAGAGGTTAAAGGTTTCTTTTGGGTTCACATTCTCTCTTTACAACACTGGCACTCCTCAACCTACTCAGTGTTCAAACCTCCAGGACAGTCCATCTCTGAATGAAACAAGAGTAAGAACTGCAGGCATAAATAGTACCTGTCTTAAACACTCCTCCACATCATCATTTCTTTCAAAAATGGAAGACAGAACACTGACAATCAAACAAAAACACATCACAAAACAATGCAGGCCCAGAGTAATACAGCCTTTACCACTTTCACTGGTTTCCTTTCAGAAAATAACAGGAAAATTGCAAGTGCCAGGAATTTCAGTTCCATTACCTAACTCTCTTGTGCTATGTGACATGTTCACACATTTCATATACCTCTTTCATTTGAGAATACTCATTAGGTCCATACTTTGAACAAAAATTATAAACAAGGATCAAAAATAATTTACCTCTGAAATTGTTCAGTTTTTTTGGTTAATATCCATTTAAAGAATTACTAGTCTTTATGTTACAATTCCAATGTGCATATCCTTCCTTGCCCCTCGATAGCAAATCCATTTAGGTTTCCATAAGCACAATCACTTAATGTTCCAAAACCAACAAAAAAGTACGACTGAAATACATATTACAGTACTTGATCTTTTGCTGTAATATCATAGTTTTGTATTCAGTCAATCATTGAACTTAGGTAGTAGACTGTTGCAATTCATTGCAGATGACATCCAAATTACTATTACTCTATTCCTGATGTTGTTGTCACTTTACAATATTAAGCACAGAACAAGTAATTTAATCTCCATATCTAGTAAATACAGTTAGATTGTTGTTCAATTAAATTTCAATCTCTATGTATCAGGAGTTATCCTCACATAGAAAGAAGATTGCAAATTTGATTGAAAATATAAGATCACCTTGACATCAGAAAACAATTAACTACTGCCTTTTTATGAGCTTTGAAAACAGAGCACATTTTTCTTCATAGCTTTGATGTAATTACTTACACGTATGATAATAGTTTCATTCAGACTTTTTTCAGCAAAGGGAAAGTGAAAACAATGTATTACAATCCACTAAGCATTGTATCTTTGGTTTTCAGCATACTTTTTCTGAAATAAAAAACAAAATTATGACCTTGGGTATACAATATTTGCACATATTAATATTATCACTGATACTCCAAAGGGGCCGTATCAAATAATGTATTCGAACTGGTTTGCCTATTTTGAAGATTAGGGCAAGTTTTCACCCCGTCACATATGTCAAACTTACTTATTCCAAGTTATAAAAAGTGGGAATTTTATGCCACCATTGCAATTACTCGCATTGCCAGTAGAAACGATGCAGCAATGATGAATATCTCCAAAAACCTTTTTGTTATAAACAGACTTTGAAATGCTATTGTATGGATTGTCAAATTATAAATGATATACATGTCAGCATGTCACTAGAACCTGCGGGTTTTAAATATTCAGTTCATAAGCAGTCATTTAATATTGTCGGATGAAAGCCCCAATACAATTACTGTCAAATACGAAAAGGTCTCTAGATATAAAATGATGAAATGGCTCACACTGAGACTTTGAAACATGAAGCCAGAACATAATACATCACATAATTCTCTTTAAAAACTTTGAACTGCTGATTTCTTTTTAAATTCAGTTCTTAATTATAGAAAGCGATAATTCAGAAAAATAACATGGAATTATAGAAAAACAATGAACATTGACTACTCTAAATGTGTGCATTTTTGTCGGCACAGAATCTTTCAAACCTATGGTTGTATTTTACCATTTTTAGGTACAGTGCTATTTTCAGGAAGTTTCATAGTGGGCGCACTGCAGGAGAGGTAATATTACTCCCAGTGCTGAAACAACCTAGCATATAAGCCACTGGTGCCATATTTGGTTGTGATGCCAGTGACGGACTGTTACTGGACGAGTAATTCAGAAGCCAGACAAAATCTCTGGAGGCATGGATTTGAATTCCATCACGGAGGACGGTGAGATTTGAATTCTGTAATGATCCTGAGTAATAAACTAGCCTAATGGTGACAACAATTACTGCTGTCGATTGTTGTAAAGAAACTGCTTCACTGATGCCCTTTTTCGAGGGAAATCTGCCATCCTGACCTGGATGGCCTACGCAGTCTGGGATGGGGGCTAAATGCTAGCCCAGCCAGCAATGCCCACGTTGGACAACTGAATTGGTTTTTAAAATTAAGGCAGAGCTGCATGCTACTTCAGGTGCTGTAAGCTAGGCCTTACCTTGCTTACTGCCCTCTTTGGAAACTGAAATGGAAGCTTTTCAGAGGAAAGCAGCCAACTTTATGATGGCCCTGCTAGTTAGGCTGGTCAAGAGGAGGGTCATCCTTTACTCAGCGACCAGCTGAGAAGGCTAAGGCTAACTTGGTAACAGAGAGCAGCCTGGGTCAGTGCTGCCTGCAGGGCCAGGAGAAATATACTGCAGAATAAACAGCAATGATCAACCGCACTCTCAAAGCTCTCTCTGCTCAATCTAATTCCATTGTACACAAACTTCAACAACATTCACAAGCTACTGACCTCATCATGGCATGTGGCATTGCCATTCAACAGCTCTCACCCACCTCATCCTCTAAAACTACTAATGCCCTGTGTTCTCTGCCTAAAATGCTGGCAATCCACAGAAGTCGTTGCCAGCAAGTAAGCAAAATGTGAGCAAGTCCTAAGAAATGAAGCTAAAAGCCATGAGATGCTTCGTGTGCAGATGCATGAGACAGGTATGAGAATCTGTGAAGAAAGCCTACCTGACAGGAACATGCAAGTCAAAGGTGCCCTTGAGCTCTAAAGTGGAATACTGAAGAGCTGAATTGGTTTCTGAGTTGAACTGAGATAGGCCATGACAAAGCAGTGAGCTTGGTCATTTGCTGATGCCAAATTTGGTGGACAAAGGATGGAAGAAAATGCATTCTTCAATGCATTCGTGAAGTGACATCAAAATGGAAGTTCAGAGAAGCAAGCAATGACGTACATCCACCAGGTAACCACACTGATTTTCAAACCCACCATGTAACTACTCTGACTTTCAAGTCGAGAATGGTCACTGCCAAGTTTCTGGGGAGAGGAAGGGACGATTGCAAGCTGCATAGAAATGAGGTGAGGTTACATCATAATGAGATGTAAATTTAGGGAAATAAGGTAGTCACTACTTTTTCGTAGAATTTGAAATTTGCAGTTGAAGTCTTCAGAGGAAAGTCAGAACTTCTCTTTACTAATGTCCAGATTCAGATACTTTTCAATCTTACCATATTTTCCAACATTTCTTGCCCTTGTCCACACTGCTCAAGAGTAGACAAAATTGCACCCAAAATGCTCTATGTTTTCTGGGGAGAGGAAGGGACGATTGCAAGCTGCATAGAAATGAGGTGAGGTTACATCATAATGAGATGTAAATTTAGGGAAATAAGGTAGTCACTACTTTTTCGTAGAATTTGAAATTTGCAGTTGAAGTCTTCAGAGGAAAGTCAGAACTTCTCTTTACTAATGTCCAGATTCAGATACTTTTCAATCTTACTATATTTTCCAACATTTCTTGCCCTTGTCCACACTGCTCAAGAGTAGACAAAATTGCACCCAAAATGCTCTATGTTTTCTGGACCAGATTTTAAGAAGCACTTTCCACTCAGCTAAATTATCTTCTTTGTACATGTGGCAAGTCATATTGGGGTTCAGTTGCACAAATGTCATCTTCTAGTTCATCACCCAAGGATCACATTTGTAGGGTCAAACTTTAATTAAGGGTGTCAAAAGGGTGGTATTCAAATATTATATTGCTCCCTTAAATACTTCATCCATATTACTACTGTATTAACCATAGAGAGTGTTTTGTATTGTTTCAGCAACACTGGTTTCTCCATTTGTTGTCTGACAATGTATCTAAATGGTGTAAGAACGATAAAGATTATATCGTGTCATGACAGTAGAATAAACCTAATTTTAATCTCATTGAACTTTTGTTTCCCCAATAATAGGCCAAGTCCATCACTCACCAGGCTACCATTTATTACCCATCCCTAATTGCTCATAGGGCAGTTAAGAATTACTCACATTAAGTCTTAAATGAATTATCTCTTGAGTTAACTTTATTGTCACGTGTGCTTGAACGAGTGCAGTGAAAAGTTTGTAATGTCACCACTTATGGTGCCATCTTAGGTCCAGGACACTTAGGTACAGATGCTTAAGTATTTAATACAAAATTGAAAGAATAGTGAACAAAAATCGTGCATAAGAATAAGAGCAAAAAAAAAGGACTCGAATTGGCAGTCCTTTCACTGTGGGTCTGGTGTCAACTACAAGCCAGACGAGGTAAGGATGGCAGTTTCCTTCCCTTAAAGGACAATCAAACCAAATCGGTTTCTCCCAACAGCAATGGATTCATGTCATCATTACAATCTTAATTCCAGATTTTCATTGAATTAAATTCAATTGTACCTGGATTTTAAGACAAGTCCCCAGAACTGGATTAACAGTCCAGAGACAATACCACTGAGCCATTTTAACACCTGTGTTCATTTATGGATTAAAATGGTTTCAGTAGTAGAAAAACACAGAATGAGTCATCATCTGACTAGGTTGAGCCAAGGTCGTGAAACTTCAATAAATCAGACCCATTCTGAAGTGAAACTAAAATTGGCTGAAACCAGTCGCTCAGATCTATAGCTCCTGTTTCATTTATACCTTTCTCGAAGTTTCAAAAACAGGATGAAAGTCACCTGTACATTATCCAAGATAACAAAGTGTGGAGCTGGATGAACACAGCAGGCCATTATCACTGTACATTATCCAGTTCTGGAAAACAATTAAGCTGAACATGGGAATCAACAAAAGATCTGTATTACTGCCAACAGTTTCTGTGACAGCAAAGAGAAACATGATGGATTTGTAAGATCAGAACTGAAAGGCCTCTCCCTGTTTCTCCCAGCCTCTTGACCAGTGCCTAGCGGAAAAGCAAATTGGAGAACCATCCATTCATCAAGAGCTCAATGATATCTACAGATTTTGACACTATCAAAAGTACATGTCATCAAACTGTGATCTCACCGACAGGGTCAAAACCCAACAGGGACTCAAAGGACTTTTTTAACAAAATTGCCTATTCTTGACCATCAGTCTTGAAAAAGACACAATCACCCTTTTGGACTTTAGACCTGCATGTGTGTTGATGTTGAATTTTATTATTCTTTGCTGGCTAAATACGTTCTGAATTTCCTCTTCCTTTCATTCAAGAATGCTTCAAAATTGGCTTCAAAACTTTCACTCATTTAAGCTTGATACAGCTTTGTGCTAAAATGACAAAAATTACTTGTTCTGAAGTTCTAAAGAAGGGTCACTAGACCTGGAGTGTTAATTCTGATTTTTCTCCATAGAGGCCACCAAATATGTCAACGCTCTACACATCTTTATCAATTTGCATTACTGCTTTTAGTAAAATGCCCATCTGTATTCCAAGGTCCATTTGCCCTTCTAACTCACTTAGTTTCTTACTATTCAACTTAATGTGCCTGCCTTATTCCTCCTACCTAAGTGAACATTGCATTCCCTATACTTATTTTGTCACAAATCCACTCATTTAAAAATCCCTTTAGACATTCAAGAATTAAAAAATAACAAAAGAAGTGCATTGGTTAGAAATTAAACAAAACCTAAAAATACGGGAGACACTCATTAGGTAATCAACTTGAAATGGTAATTGTTCTCATCTCCAAACATGCTTCTTACTTTGTTAAGTATTTTCAGTGTTTCTTGTCTCCATTTTGAACATGAAATCATGAGTCGGTTGTATGTAGAAACATATGAGAATTAATTAGAAGATGAGGTCAACACTCAGGTAAGAGAACATTAATAAGTTTTATAAAGCAGAATCATATACAAGGGAGGCTAATGAAGGACATCTTCTGGAACCCTACAACTGAGATTCGAATTCCAAGTTATGTAAAGTCATTATTTAAAGGCTCCTTACGTACATGCTCTGCAGATATTTTTAGAATGTGTTTACAGCAAACTATTTGTTTCACAATACACATGCTTGTAATCTGGAATTTCAACTGACTCACTTTTTTGAAATGGATTCTGAGTGATGTTTTGAGTCCTGCAGAGTTCTTTGTTACCGATCGTGATGTTTCATTTGTTTCAGCAATGATTACAATTTAAATCACCACCCTTTCATTTTGTCCCGACTGAAATCAAAACATGCATCACTTAAAAGATTCTAAAGAAATATTTAATAAAATCAGACTATTCAGAAAGCATGTACGTATTTAGCCTCCCATTCTTACTTATCCTTTTTGGTAAAGGAAACAAAATGCTAATTAACTGTGTTGAGCCATTTTTGGAAACATTATAAGGTAACTGTTTTCTTCGGAACAGAGAAGACTGAGAGGGAATATGACTGAGACATATATGTGGGGTATGCATATGGTGAATAGAGTGCAGCTATTCTCCTTGGTTGAGAGGTCAATCACAAAAAGGTATAGAATATAGAACATAGAACAATACAGGCCCTTCAGACCACAATGTTGTGCTGAACTTTTATGCTAAGCCTAAGGTCTATCTAACCTCTACCCAAACCTTATTCTATCATCAATATTCCTGTCTAATAGATGCTTAAATGCCCCTAATGAGGCCGATTCCACTACCCTCTCCAGCAATGCATTACATGACCCACCCACTCTCTGAGTAAAGAACCTACCTCTGACGTCTCCCCTAATATCTACCTCCACTGACTTTAAAACTATGCCCCCTTGTTAGAGCTACCTCCACCCTAGGAAAAGGTCTCTGGCTGTCCAATCTTTCTACACCTCTGATCATGTTATACACCTCTATCAAGTCACCTCTCAACTTTCGTTGTTCTAAAGAGAAAAGCTCTAGCTCTCTCAACCTTCCCTCCAATCCAGGCAAGATCCTGGTAAATCTCCGCTGCACCTTTTCCAACGCTTCCACATCCTTCCTGTAATGAGGCGCCCAGAACCGGACACAATACAGATGTGGCTGAATCAAGATTTTGTACAGCTGGAGCAGAAAATCAAGGCTCTTGAACTCAATCCCTCTATTAAAGAAAGCCCACACACCATATGCCTTCTTAACAGCTCTATCCACCTGGGTGGCAGCTTTCAGGGAACTGTGGACATGAACCCCGAGATCCCTCGGTTCCTCCCACACTGCCACAAATCTTTCCATTAACCCTGCATTCTGCTTTCAAGTTTGCCTTTCCAAAAGTATAGTTTTAGGGTAAGGGGTGGGAGATTCAGACTGGACTTAGGATAATTTTTCTTCACTCAACAGGTGTTGGGAATCTGGAATGTACTGCCTGAGAAGGTAGTAGAGGCTAAAAACTTGACAACCTTTCAGGAATATTTGGATTCGGGACAAGTGCAGGAAATTAGGATTAGCACACTTTTAGTGGTAGGTATGTTTGTGCAGATGTGATGCGGTGTATGAATTTATGAACTGTTCTTCCTTAATGACACATATGGAAACACTAAAACAGTAAACGCACAATTTAAGAAAAAACCGTTTGGTCAACGGTCTCGGCCCGAAATGTCAACTTTCCTGCTCCTAAGATGCTGCATGGCCTGGTGTGTTCATCCAGCTCAACACCTTGTTATCTCGGATTCTACAGCATCTTCCCTTCCTATTATCTCTGGTCAATGAACTAATGCCTTGAATCAGTGAATAAAAATGCCTGAATGGATAAATATACTATGTTGCAACTCTACTCGATCAGCCCAGTTTGAATAGTTTACACTTTGATCAATGATATTTTCTGTTTACAATGCATTGCCACATCATTCCATCAAAATTACCAATGCATTAACAATGACATATTTACATCTGGAAATTGGTAAATTCTCAAATTCACAGATGAGTTGTTCAGTTATCAATAACATATGATCCTTGAGGCCAAACCAAGTAAAAAACAAATGTTCACTGACACATTTCATAAAATCCTGCATAATGTTTTGACAAACAAATACTTCAAGTACTGTCAGACTGCATTTAAATACAAGATAATAAAATGTGAGGCTGGATGAACACAGCAGGCCAAGCAGCATCTCAGGAGCACAAAAGCTGACGTTTCGGGCCTAGACCCTTCATCAGAGAGGGGGATGGGGAGAGGGAACTGGAATAAATAGGGATAGAGGGGGAGGCGGACCGAAGATGGAGAGTAAAGAAGATAGGTGGAGAGAGGAAAGGTGGGGAGGAAGGGAGGGGATAGGTCAGTCCAGGGAAGACAGACAGGTCAAGGAGGTGGGATGAGGTAAGTAGGTAGATGGGGGTGCGGCTTGGGGTGGGAGGAAGGGATGGGTGAGAGGAAGAACCGGTTAGGGAGGCAGAGACAGTTTGGACTGGTTTTGGGATGCAGTGGGTGGGGGGGAAGAGCTGGGCTGGTTGTGTGGTGCAGTGGGGGGAGGGGACGAACTGGGCTGGTTTAGGGATGCAGTAGGGGAAGGGGAGATTTTGAAACTGGTGAAGTCCACATTGATACCATATGGCTGCAGGGTTCCCAGGCGGAATATGAGTTGCTGTTCCTGCAACCTTCGGGTGGCATCATTGTGGCAGTGCAGGAGGCCCATGATGGACATGTCATCTAGAGAATGGGAGGGGGAGTGGAAATGGTTTGCAACTGGGAGGTGTAGTTGTTTGTTGCGAACTGAGCGGAGGTGTTCTGCATCCCAAAACCAGTCCAACCTGTCTCTGCCTCCCTAACCGGTTCTTCCTCTCACCCATCCCTTCCTCCCACCCCAAGCCGCACCCCCAGCTACCTACTAACCTCATCCCACCTCCTTGACCTGTCCGTCTTCCCTGGACTGACCTATCCTCTCCCTACCTCCCCACCTACACTCTCTCCACCTATCTTCTTTACTCTCCATCTTTGGTCCGCCTCCCCCTCTCTCCCTATTTATTCCAGTTCCCTCTCCCCATCCCCCTCTCTGATGAAGGGTCTGGGCCCGAAACGTCAGCTTTTGTGCTCCTGAGATGCTGCTTGGCCTGCTGTGTTCATCCAGCCTCACATTTTATTATCTTGGAATTCTCCAGCATCTGCAGTTCCCATTATCTCTGCATTTAAATACAGTTTCACTCCTTAAGAAACGCTGGAAAAGACCAATACACAAAGTGCAATATGTCATGAAGCTCAAGTTCCAATCCTGAATCTTTACTGTCCTGCATAGCACAGCATCGGATGGAGGTGGAATTCAAAAGATCATAAAGGTGGAGGTTTTGATGTCCATGACTTCTGAAAAGCTTTTCACTGAATTCAAATATGACTAGCCACCTTAAGGCAAAACCCAGGAGTCACATTTGAAAGGAAATGCATTTACATCACGCCTAATCTCACCCCAAATGTGTTTTGATCATTTCTCTCATTTTAAGTAATTACTAGTATTCTTTTCCTTAATATCTGGCATGGGACAAAAGTGTGTACTCCTGTTCTGTCTGTCAAAGAATTGTTTTGTGGGTTGGACAATTCAATTGGCTTCCACCTATAAAGACAGTTTGTGGTTACTGTACAGATTAGAACAGCTTGTCAAAACAGTAATAATGGAAACATCTTGGCACCAGTTCTTGCTATAAGCTGTGATCTTTGAAGGTAGTCATCCATAGAAGCTATGGCTAATGCATCTTACATTTACTCATACAAGAAGATGGATTATCAGTCAAAACTTGTACCTAAAATTGCATAAGACTCAATTTCAGTGAATTTCATGGAGGTATCTTTCCATGAGCTGTGGCGAGTGATTTTACGCAATTCTCCACTGCCACCTTATTATGTATGCATCATGCCTATATGGTAACTCACTATCTTGCATACACCCGTGGAACTGGTTGTCAGTGAAGTTCTGGCTGGCTTGTTGCACCTGGTGGTTGCACTGCTCTATCATGCTGAAGGTTATGTTCCTCCTTCTCAATGTCCTCATACTTCCTTCTCAGAAGACTGATACCACTCTTAGTTTTTTTCAGCATCTGTGACATCTGGTCTTTGACTGCTTTTGCAGTGCAGAACATGCAAGGAATAAGCAGCATACCTTGTCTGGGCCTATACTGTAATGAACATCCAGACATCTGAATCTTATCTTGATGAGGTCCATCATCTGCTCCACTATGGCCCTTGTGGAAATGATGAATGTACACTCAACATCATTCAGAGGTTTCATGATGGTGTTATCAGCCATCTTTGAAGAGGGCAGCCTTTGTTTCCCAATAACCATTCATGTAAGGCATACAGCCCTTGAAATGAAATAGGAACCTGAGAGTTCTCAAGAATATAGATGTCATGACTTGGATATTGATGGAATGGCATTCTTTTCTCTAAGAGAGGCTAGCCACATTATGACATGTCACACTCAACACAACGTGCTTACAGCTTATCGTACCCTGCACTTGGACGAAGCCAGTGATATGTGTAGAGCCAGCCACTCAAACACTGGCCTTGACACGGGATGTGGGCATCACTGGCTGAACTAGTATTTACTGCCCTCCCCTTGCTCTTGAGAATGTGGTGGTGAACTGCCTTCTTGACCCACTATCATCCACGTGCTGTAGTTTGAACCACAATGCTCTGAGGGAGAGATTTCCAGACCCAGTGACAGTGAAGAAGTGGTGATATATTTTCAAGTCAAGATGGTTGGAAGTCCAGCACCAACTGACCTACTGCTAAGCCATGGAATAATTGCACTGGGCCTAAGCATTTACAGTGTCCCACTCCCCAGACTGTGATGATACTGAAGACCTGACACAGAGCACTGCAAGTGGCCACCTTACCATATCCTCGTCCTTGGACTGAAATTGAATGCCCCCAGGGATTCATGACTGACAATGATCTCCCTGAGGCAAGGCTACTTTACTGAAATACATTCAATGTGTTTGCCAAGTAATCTACTGACACATGCTTCGGTGTGATATTGATGTACCACAATGCAGTACAGCAAGATGTCTGCCCTCTTAGCTGATCATAGCTGATAAACACAACAATCTGCCTGGCTTTGTGCCTGAGCTAGAAGGAAAGACAAAAGTGAAGTGATACTCAAAGTTGTGAATGAGATAGTGAAGTCTAAAAGGCAAGGTAAGACAGACATGTTGTGATCTTCCAAGTCGGCACAAAGTGAGTGATTGTTGAGGGAACAACTGAAGAGCCTTGAGGTGCACCATGCTCTGCACCATAAAATGGGTACCCTGTCACTTGGAAAAACAGCTTGGAAACAAGAGTGTCATGAAAAGTGTCAGTACGCACCAAAGTGTCACATTGATGTGGATAACTGCAATCTGAGTGAGCCAAATATGTGCCATGATGATATGTTTTGGCTGATGCAAATTTGATGCCAATCACAAAGGTCAGAGGGGGGCAGTTGATGACTACCTATGGAGTGCACCCTGCAGTCCTGGGAACTTTTGGTTGAGGTGAGGGCCCAGAGGAGCAAGCAGCCAGCTGCCTGGTCTGACTTCCATTTCATGAATTCTTGACACTCCATCCCTACCACAACAAATTGCGTATGCATGAAGCAAGAATAGGTAATAATGAGACATGAATGCATGCAAATCAACCTCCCGCTGCTCAATGAGCCTCTTGCACCTCACCAGCAAGATTCTCATCTCTTTACTCATGCACGATATTTATATGTTTGCATTCACAACTTGGTGCAAAATCAGGCCATTTCCTCTAAAAATTAAGAAACTCGCTTTTGTTTGTTCTTATCATATTTCTCCAACTGACTTGCCATATCATTCAGGGTCCGGTAAAAGTCCACTGATGGTCTACATGCTATCCAAACCCCATAGAGTCAAAGATCTGTTCCTAAATTTCATGAATGTCTTTATGATTTTGTTTAAGCTACACCAACTGGAATTGATATTTTTGTTTTTGATAACTCAGGTAGCCAGCAAAAGGGTTAACACAACATTTTGAGTTAAATACTAAATTAATCATTCTAGATCCATTTTTAATCAGCTTCAGAAGTCTTTCAAGTTAGTTGAAATCATGTTTCCATGACGGACATAAAACGTTTTCTGGGAAATGTCATTGAGTTATTGTATCATGAGTCCCCAAGTGCAAGGTATTGAATAATGTGCCAATTTAGAAAATGGAGCATCTGCAGTTTGTATAATGTTTACTGAGGACTCGTATTTGGAGTTCTACATTGGAATGTGGGTATAATCAATAGTTCCCACAACTGGGACTAATCTGGTCATTCTGAAAGATTGCATGACCTTCTCATTCACCTGTTTGGGGCCAGTGTTTAAATAGTACTAAGAGGGAACAACGGTGACTTTGTTCATGGAGGAGTCCCTATTGTAAACTGTACAGCTTTTGTTTACTTCCAACTTCACGAGTAGGTCCTAGTAATTGGCATACTCTCTTCCTCCATGTCAGATAAATGGAGGAGCTGGTCATCAACTTCAGGAAGCTGAATGGTGGACATGCCTCTGCCTGCATCAACGGTGCTGGGGTGGAGGTGGTCGAGAACATCAATTCAATAGGGGAGGCGATGGCCCTCATGGTATTATTGCTGGAATGTTAATCCAGAGACCCAGATAGCATTCTGGGGCCCAGGTTTGAATCCCGCCATGGCAGACGATGGAATTTGAATTCAATAAATATCTGAAATTAAGAATCTATTGATGACCACAAATCCATTGTCAACTGTTGGGAGAAACCTATCTGGTTCACTGATGTCCTTTACAGATGGAAATTACCATCCTTACCAGGTCTGGCCTACACAGCAATGTAGTTGACTCTCAACTGCCCTCTGGGGCAATTAGGGATGGGCAATAAACGCTGTCTAGCCAGCGATGCCCTCATCCCAAAACTGTATAAAGGAATCTATCCCAGTCCATTCACATTCATGGAAGCACAGCAGCGTCTCTACTTTCTTGGAAGGCTAAGGAAATTCAGCATGTCCACAATAACCTTTACTAATTTTTGTAGATGCACCATAGCTTGTTACAGCATTTTCTGTGCCCAAGACCACAGGACATTGTAGGGAGTTGTTAGCACAGCCCAGTCCATCACAAAAACCAGACTTCCTTCTATTGATTCCATCTGCACTTCCCACTGCCTCAGGAATGCAGCCAACATAATTAAAGACCTCTCCCTCTCCAATTACACTTTCTTCCATCCTCTTCCATCAAGCAGAAGATTCAAAAGTTTGAAAACGCTTACCAACAGATGCATGAACAGCTTCTTCCCCGCTGTTATCAGACTTATGAACAGATCTCTCACACATTTGAGTTGATCTTTCTCTGCACCTTCTCTGCAGCTTTAACACTGTATTCTGCATTCTGTCTGTTACCCTGATGTACTGAGGTAAGGTATGATTTGTCTGGTTGTCATGCAATACTTTTCACTACATCTCAGCATATATGACAAGATATGATTTGATTTATTATTAAGATATAATCACAAGTAAGAGGCACAAGGTTACTTAAAAAAGGAAGTTGAAGTATCTAGAAATGGATGGTGTCACGAATCCTAAATCTGAAATATAATAAGAAAAATAATTTTACTCTGAAATTGAATGGGTACTTCCAGGGTGTAAAACATTACTGACAGACATGTGGTCGTAAATGACTAACCACACAAAGACCTCAATGTAGATTGTGTCCTTCACAATCCAATAACTTTGCAACCAATATATTTTACTTTATACTTTGTTTCTGTTAAATGAATATTTTAAAATGGGGATGTCAAATTTTTCAAGATGGCAGCAGAGTAGGGTTTCTAAGCACAGGGCTCATCCACTCCCATCGACTTTCTTTCTTTTTACCTTTGTTCTTTTCTTATATTTTTGCATTTCATTTTAAGTGAATGGAGAGTAGTGGGTGAAGGAGGAGACCTCCAGTGGCAGCAACAGCAATGCCACGATGAGCTAGACATGGCTCCAACCAGCCTGGAGTGTGCCAGCGAGCTGGGGGCAAGTCTCAGGCTGACTGCCCTGTGCTCGAATTCACAGGTTGGGCCAAGGCTCCAGGACCACAGTTAGGCCTGAGCACCTGAAGGTGGGAAAAGGTAGTCTTGGCCCATTGTGGCTGTCTGCCAGTGTACCAGTCAAAACCTCGCATTGTGGTCTTGTCTCAGCATGAAGGTGTCATTCCATGTGGAGGTATTCTTTGTCTTTGGTGTCCAGGCATTCCAGTGGCCCAGCAGACAGTCTCACCCAGGAGTGGTGGTCTCAGCCCAGCATGGCGGTCTTCTTCCAGCCTCATCGCAGCTGCACCTTCAGGATATTCCAGCGTTCCTGCACTGGATTTCCTGAGCTCGGAAGCCATTAACCGAACTGTAATCAACTTTGTCTCAATGTTACTTCTTTTTTAAAATTGTGTATGATTTCTGTCATTGATGTAGGCCAAAGTTCGGGGTGACTTATAAAACTCTTCACTGTATTTTTCATATAAAAGAACACTTGACAATTAATTTTGATTCCATTCTGCTCTATTCTTTTCTATGGGAAGGGGGCAGCATCACTGAAGTTTAATTTTACATTCAGCTATACCTCACTTCTAGAAGATATGTTCATAGACAGTTTATTAGGAAAAATTAAAAGAAGAAAGGTTGCATTACAAGGGGCCATTTTTGGTCAAAAAGTACTGTGAAGGGCAACTAAATATTGAATAACCATTACATTCACTGCAAAGTCAATTGCTTAGATCCCTTTTCAGAGTTACGTAATTTGCCTGAAGTACAGAAATAACATGGTGTAAACTGTGACCAAAAGCCAAGGTTCTGACGACGATTACAAATTTTTCAAGATTGTTCATCATCTGACCTCATCTAATCTCTTCCTATCTTTTATGTCATGCCATTTCGAGGCTGCAATTAATTGAGTAGAATTACTGTGAAAATGAAAAAATATATTTAGATTCAAAGCATTAAATTTTCATTTTGCAGCTGAAATTGATCAGATTATAAGTTGTTTCTATGGGTGACTGTGATGCTTAATTTAGCTTTGCAGCTACACAGCACACACACCAAAAACATTACTCAATGGAGCACCATTGCAAATAAAGTGGAGTTATGTTAGTCATATTACACAGCACCCAGTCTCTCTTAGAGACATTAAATACATAAAACGACTTAGTCCAAATCAAAAAAAATTACCGATTTGTCAGATGTGAAAGGAATGCAATTGTCTGTGCTATTAAATATAATAAACATAACTTGTACGAATGTTATTTAAAATAGGATCCATTTAATATTACTGCAAAAATCAATTTGCAAGTGTTTAGCATAGACATCCAATTCAATTTACATAAGACAAAAACAAAACGATCACATGCTTTCATTTGCAAGCCTAGCTTGGATTGTCAGTACAAAGACATATGACCTCTGATTGAATTCAAAGAACTGATGCATCCCATTTAATCATCCTTTGTAGGATTCAGGTTTACACTGTTGGAATAATTGTTTTAAGAATCTTATTTCTTCCAGGAACAATAACTGAAATTGCTGGAAAAGCTCAGCAGGTCTGGCAGCATCTGTGAAGAAAAGCCTGACTTAGGCGGCACGGTGGCTCAGTGGTTAGCACTGCAGCCTCACAGCACCAGAGACCCAGGTTCGATTCCAGCCTTGGGTAACTGTCTGTGTGGAGTTTGCACATTCTCACCGTGTCTGTGTGGGTTTCCTCCAGGTGCTCTGGTTTCCTCCCACAGTCCAAAGATGTGCAGGCTAGGTGGATTGGCCGTGCTAAATTGCCTGTAGTGTTCAGGGGTGTGTGGGTTATAGGGGGATGCGTCTGGGTGGGATGCTTGAAGGGGCAGTGTGAACTTGTTGGGCCGCAGGGCCTGTTTTCACACTGTAGGGAATCTAATCTTAACTTTTTGCGTCTGGTGACCTTTCCTCTGAAGGTTCACTTGTTCTGAGGAAGGGTCAGTGGACCCTAAACGTTAACTCTGATTTTTCTACACAGACGCTGCCAGACCTGCTGAGCTTTTCCAGCAACTTCTGTTTTTGTTCCTGATTTACCGCATCCACAAGTCTTTCGGTTCTTACTTCTTCCAGGTCAGGTGTCAGCTCTACTCAAATCTCACTCTTCAGCCGATAATTGTTAATCAGGGCAAAGTGCAAGCTCCCACAATATTCCTGATGAACACCAGCTTCTCCTGCTGTTCTTAACAAATACCCTCATCTAAATTCGATTCACTTCTGAATCCTTTCACTGCTCACGTGCAGAAAGTGAATCTTGCATTCAGCTACATATATAAGAAGGTCATTATAAGATCATAAGATGTAGGACCAGAAGTACACCATATGGCCCTTTGAGTCTTGTCCACAATTCTACGAGATCATGACTAATGACATAAACTTCGGGTCCACTTTCCCGCCTTTTCCATGTAACCTTTGATTTCCTTACTGATTAAAAATCTGTCTACCTTAGCCTCAAAAATACTCAGCCTACTTCCTACAGCATTCTGTAGTAAAGAATTCCACAGGTTTGCTACCCTTAAAGAAAATAAATCCCTGTTTATTTTTGTCCTAACTGAGTGACCCCTCTAACTGAGATTTGCCGTCTGGCCCTAAACTCTTCAACATAGGGAAACATCCTCTCTGCATCGACCCTGACAGGGCATCTTAGAACCTTATGTTTCAATAAGGTCATCTCGCATTCTTCTTCAATTTCACACAGGCCCAGTCCATGCAACCTCTCATTTAAAAATCCCTCCGTACCCAGGATCAAACAAGTGAACATGCGTTGGACAGCCTACAAAGCCAAGTTATCTTTCCTTGGATTAGGGGACCAAAACAGTTCATCATATACCAGCTCTAGTTCGATTGATGTCTTGTGTAGCTTCACTAAGACTTCCTATTTTTATGCTCAACTCCCTTTGAAGTAAAAGCCAACATTCAATTCACCTTCACTATTACCCAGGGAGCTTGGATGTTAGCTTTTTGTAATTTCTGAACAAAAAAAACATATTAAAGTGAATTCATATTAATGCAACCTTACTGACTCTGCTTGATTATATTTTGCATTTCTAAATACACCACTGTTATATCATTTGTCATAGACATTAATATTTTCTCAACAACAGACATTAAGCTAATTGGCATCAGTTGTTTGCTTCTTGTCTCCTTCCCTTTTTGAATAAAGATGTTACATTGGCAGTTTTCCACTGTCCTGCAATTTTCCAGAATCTAATGACTGTGGGAAAGTCACAATGAGTACAACCACTATATCTGCAGTTGCTTCCTTTAACTTCATAAGATGTAACCCATCTGGTCCATTAGTTCTGAAACTTCAGAGAAATATAGGGCATTTTCTTTATTGAGGAGCTGAAATATTTCTTCAAGAAATCTGACCATTCCAAAGAATTACAATTCTAAATAAATTTGAGGATTGCAGAAGTTATCTTTGATGCAATTTTAACATGCTTACTTTGTAAAAGCTTGCCAACATTTATGTTTGGAAGATATTACAATCATCCAGCTCACATATTGAACACTAGATCAACCAGGAGTTGACCTTTTGCGAATTTAACCACTTCAGCACAGCTAAGACACAGGCCCAAGTTCAGCAGGATGCATGCCATAAGCAGGTCTGGCTAATGACACTATGGGGATTTTTGTTTAGTGTCCACTGCAGAAACAGATTGGAGAAGAAGAGGCTCAAAATGATAATTTTACTTTCTATTTAGTTTTATTATTTTAGGGCCTAGAGAAAGATGAACAGTATTACTAAATTGTTTAAAATAATGGCTATCTGGAGTTCAGATTGAGAAAAGAACTGTATTTTATCTTGAGTTCTCTAAACAGTGATGTTGAGATAAATTCCTCAGATGGGTCAAATTTTTAAAGTTTTGTTTTGAAATGTATTGGTACAACTTCTGTGAGACGATTCACTAACTAGAAAACAAGATTTCTGTATTCTTTTCCAACTAAAATGATTCTATCTGCTACCCCCTGCAATTCCTCACCGATGAAAATTGTAATTTGATTGCAATTTCTCTCAAGTTTAAAATCAGCAATTTGCTATCACAGCAGTCCATTTCCTCCATTTATAATATCTCCTCAGGTGCTTAAATACTGATGAATCGTATAAATCAAAACAGTGAATTAATGGCTCTATTTACAGATCCATATTGAATTGCAAATTCATTTAGGGTGCGGAGTAACTGACCGTTGTTATAAAATTGTCATCAAATGACTTTCAATCCTGTCAAAGTTAGCAGATCACAGAAACAAGAGTAAAAATATCTCAGATCAAAGCAATTCAACCTCTTCTTCAGTAATTTTCCATCCTGAGACTAAAGGCCAGTCAGAAATCCAATCAATTCATAACTGATGCTCAAGGCAAGAAATTACCTCCTAAATCCACACTTAGTGTGAGCAAGAATTAAAAACAACACAACAGTAAAGGGCTTTTAATATTCTCTCAAACCACATGGTTCAGCCAGTCAGGATAATAATACCATAGAATACAACTAAAAAATGTTTAAGTCAAGCATATAAATGAATTGTACTTTCAAAACGAGATTCCAGAGTGAGCTGAGCTGTTCAGTGATGACAAAATTCTACAAGACCAATGTTTGATTCATTCCTCTTGACTCCTCTACATACATCAATGGGATTATTAAGAAGACAAATGTGTTTTTTTCACACAGCCTCCATAAAAATTCATAGTCAGCAGGCAAAACAAAATAAAATTTATGTGAAAAGAAATTTGCTCCACCACAGTCCAATCACAATGAATACCTTAGTTGTGAATACTTCAATTTGGCAGAGAATGGTTCAAAACAAATTCAAGGGTCAAATTCCATTCAAGGAACCAGTGCCCTGAAAATAGCTTTTGTTTCAGAAAAAGGTGATACAAAATCCTGAGCAGTCGACTGTAACAAAGCATGTGACAATACGTTTGTGTTCCAACCAAAATGTAAGCTGAGCAAGTAATGAGAATTTAGAAACCAAGCATTCTACATGGGTGACCACTGATACTTAATATACAAATATCTGACCAGTGAGAAAATAGGTCACTTTAACACCAAACAATGGATTTCGCTGGCTCCACGGCTCAGAGGTAGCAGCACTGGTTTTGCAAATGAGAGATCACGATTTTGATCCTCAATGGGGCCTCTGATGTCAGTTTATCTTAGAGTGTTCTGTGGCACAGTGGTGGTGCGCCCAGCTCTGGGCCACAGAGTCCAGGTTCAGTTTCCACCTCAGAGTATAATGGCTATTGAGGTGCGTGACAACGTGTTCAGACAAGTTAAGGAAAAAGATAATAGATTTCAAAATTTCTTGAGAAGGCAATGGAGTTGAGAGTTGAGATGATGACTGCAAGACATGCTCCTACCTTTGTTTGATGCTGAAATGATGCTTGAAAATGCCAAGCAGCAGAAATGCCACGTGCACTTGCAATTGCAGTGCGATAAAATTCACAATGTAGGACATGTTATCCAATACAGTGAATGCAGCAGAATGCTCAGAGACCTGTGAATGCAACAGCAGGAGAATGGAATTTCACATTGTTCTCGAACTGCCTGGAATAGACACAGGTGCAACAATCTCAAAGTGCTAAGAAAACAAAGACTATTAATATTGAAGTAGCAACACAGTAAAAACATCACAGAAGGAAAGTTTATGAGGTGTTAGACATCCCAAATCATTCAACTACCAAAGATATATACATTCTTAGCTTTGAAATGGAAAATGTGAAAAAGTAGATTTTAAAACTGACTCTTGGGTCAAAAAATACAGTAAAGGCAATTGTATTGCTCAGGTTGAATTCCTTGAGCAACGTTTTTGAAAAGAATACATGGGATGTGGGATTCATTGGTCCGGTCAGCAGTTATTGCCCATCCTTAATTGCCCTTGAGAGGGTGACCTTGAACCATTACAGACAGTGTAAACAAAGATACTTACAGTTCAGTTGGATAAGGAAGCTGAAAATTTTGTCCCAGTAATGATATAATTCCCAGTCAGGACAGTACATGTTCTGCAGGGTATTGTTCCCACGCATCTTCTGTCCATGTCCTTTGAGGCAGTAAAGGTTTGGTGTTCATAAGTACATTAGAAGGAGGTGATGTAAGTTATTCTAGTGTGTCTTTTTATGGCGAATTGATGTCTCTGTTCATCAGAGTTGGAGGGAGTGAATATTGAAAGTGGTGGTAATTGAGTGCTAATCAAGCAGACTGCTGTGTATTTGGTTGTATTCAGCTTCTTCAATGTTGTTCAAACTACCCTTATCAGGCAAGTAAAGGGTTTTTCAATAGATCCACGATTTGTGTCTGATAAATGGCATAAACATTCTGGAACATCAGGTGGTGAGTAACTTACTGCAGAGTACTCAATTTTTGATCCATTTTGTAGCTACAGTATACATATGGATGGTCCACTTAAGCCTCTCCTGAAGTTTCTATTTATTATTTAGCACACAACCCTGCTCATTGATGCAACTCAGAAAACTTTCCACTCACCTGCAGATAATTTTGTAATCTACTACATTCGGATGGTCTGAGCTAGATGTGGAGCAAGTAGATAAAGAGCTACATGAAAAGTTTCATTTGACTGAACATTGCCAAATTCCATAAACCTTCTCTCTTCCTAGCGTGTAACTGAGATCTCCATGATGAGATAAGGAGAATGTATCCATACGCGTGACCGAGCACCGTTTCAGGAAGAAGGAAACCACTTAAAAAGATTTCTCCAGAGGTTGGATGAAAGAACTTAAAAGGAAGTGATGGACTTCAATGCAATTTAGACAACTGGATGATCAAGAAATAAAAACAGCCACATATTAGACAATGTTTCACAGACCTCTCGGTTCTAATTTTCAATGTGCATCTCCTTTCTCCACTGCTTGAAGTGTTAAATTGCAATCCTAAATGCAGTGATATCATTCAAATTAGTTAAACAATTAGTTTAAGGTTTTAAATTTTATAATAATGCAAATGATTCACAATTTGGTACAAATTGAAAGGAAAAAGGAGGGATGAAACAACAAATAATCTACTCACAGCTTAGAGACATATTGAATAACCTGAAGTTCCCTTCAAGAAAAGTCAGACAACAATGAATGATCTAAAAGATCTTCCCTGTGAGACCATGAAAGACTGTTAGGGAGTAAAGTATTAGCTTAGAAAATGACTAAGAGTCAGAAGAAAATGCCAATCAAGGCTAATCGGCATAGAAGTGTGAAAAAAAGAAGATAAAACCTGTTAATTTATGAAATGCTTTCACAATCCTACGGCACACTTTACATCCAATGAAGCACAGATGAAGGGCAGTCATTACCACAATGTCAGGAAAAAGAGTGGCCATTTTACGCAGCAGGCATAAGAGCTGCACTGTGCCAAAATACAGATTTGAATATTCTTTATTGTCATGAGTGTCCAAGTACAGAAGTACAGTGAAAAGCTTGACTGTGTTACCTCTTCTGGTGCCATCTTACGTACAAAGTACCGAGGTATGGATTTTAGTTACAAAAATAGGAATAAAAATGAAAAATAATTGCATTGCTTGACATGGTATAAGCTCGAAACACGACATAGTTAAAAGGATAGACATCTACTGTTGCTCAGTGCGGGGGCTTCCACATGTGGTCTGACAGCCTGCACCAGACCCCAGTCCAACAACAGTCCCTGCTCTGCTCCAAGCCTCCAGTGTGCTCCACAACTGCTCTCAGCTTCTCCAAGGTAAGTTTTCTGTGGGACTTGCTTCCCACTCGCTGGCTTTCACTGTTTCTCCGCACTGGCCTTCATTCCTGGAACCAATTCCCCTTGCTGGCCTCCACTTCAGAGCTCACTTCAAGTGATCGCCAAGCAACTGCCAGGTGAGCATACAAGTGCCAAATAAGCATTTGATCCAGTGGACTGTCTTGTTGTTGGTAGTTGCGATGGCTCATTCAAATAACTCAATGCAAAATGGAAATTCTTGCCATTGTGTTCTGTATCCAACTTCACGAAACCACCTCTGTACACTCTTTAATTTAGAGGTGCATTGTTGTCAAGAAATGTCTGAGTCCTCACAATATCCCAATTAGCAAAGCTTTTTAAACTGGTTTTAGCTAAGTTATCTGGAGGACAGTTCTGTTTCCTTTCCTTTCAGGACAGTTAGAGCAGTTCTTCAGACCCATCATGCTTCTATAAAATCTTTCTAAATAAACTTTTAGTGAGAGGAATCATCTGAGAAGTATGCCTATTTGGAAGAACCTCAATGAGGAGATTGGAAATATAATCCATTTCATGCGGCCTCACCTGAAAGATGGCACCTTTCACAACACACCACGTGATCAATATTTTACACTGCAGTCTCAGTTTTATCCAAACCTATTTGGACAGGGTTGATTACAATCTTGCGACTCTGACGGAGGGCTGCTCCCAAAACAGACCAGGTTGATAGCCGAGGAGAAACCACAAGGGAAAATAAATGAAAGTTTGCAAATGAAGAAGGTCTGGAATGAAAACTGAAAATGTTGTGATGAGTAGACACTGATACACTAATACAACAGATCCAAAATTATTCTAATGAGGTGTCTACACTCGCAATATTAACCTAACTCCTTTTCCTCCCTCAGCATGAAGATATTCATTTTCATCGTCAACACATTTTATTGAAAAGAAATTAGAAACTTTGTCTCAAGATTTAGATATGAAGACTGATCTGGTGAGAACTACTAATTGATAACTGTACATCACACATTTTAGTGAAAACATCTGTAAGTACCGCACATCAATTACACTTTGACACACTGTAATTATGATATTTCTATGAAGTCAACACACTGAACACCAGGGCTATTTTCAACCTATGGCTACCAATTTCTCATCTGAAAAACACATGGCAAGTAGCTGCCCTATTGACTCCCAATGACATTTGTACATCAGTTGAGTTCAACCGGCAAGTCTTGGACAGAGTGTCACTTTTCCCCCTATAAATAGATACAAGCTGAAACTATGGCTGTAGTTTTAGGAAGTGTACACTCCTAATCTGTAATCCTTAAAATGAATAAGTAAGGTTGGCTTCAATTTTATCCTTCACCAATAGTCTTTCTGGAACTGTGACACCCAAAGTCCACTTGCAGCATTTACTTGGCACACCTGTAAAATGGAAATGCTGCCATTTTGTCTCAGGCATTAAGATGCTTAGAGATGCAAACGGATTTCCTTCGTATCTTGATTGTTAACTTCACGGTCCAACTGGGCTTTTGTGCTCGACAGTAAGGATTCTAACCAGGGATCCTCAAAAGTGACTACTGGTGGAAAATCTAAAGAAAAACCAAGAAATGTTTTAACTTGAATTTATATCAGGTCAGAAGCAGTTCTGGCTTGACAAAACTACTGCAACCCAATTCCAGCTCATGTTTCCCACCTTCCAAGATGGGAACATCATTTGATGTCATGGTGAGCTGTCATATGCAAATCAGGCCAGAAACTAAAGAATGCTCCGGTCTCTCAAATGCCAGTCTTGAATAGGAAGTCCAGGCATTCTGCTGATTTCATATCCACTTTAAAAGTAAACAGTACTCCAAACCTAACCTTCCCCTCCCAACCACGATATATTACCTCATGATTAAAGTGCAAACACCAGCATTCTGTCCCTCCAATGAAAAGCTTTTTAAAGTGGAAAATAGCATGTCATGTGCACAAAAATGCTTTTCGAATTAATTCAAAAGCTTCTCAGGAACACGAAAATGTACAAAATTACTGTGCATTCAGAGGTTAAAATAAACAAGCACAGAGGCTTTTGCATAATTGTTGCTTGATATATTTGAACATCTTGACATGAGGATGCGTTGAATAAAATGATTACAGATGGCTGCAGGAAACATCTGAAACTGTACTCTATTGACGAGTAAGCAATTTGTTATATCCCTGGGGACAGCCCTGGATCTCCTATGATTTGATGCCTGTAAAATGAGGTAACAGCACTCATCACTAACTGATTCAATAAGGAATTACCACCACCACTGTCACATATTCCCAGTGTCAAATGGACTATAACATTAGACAACTAGAAAGACAGGTAGCAAGATGCAATAAATAATCAAACCAGCAGTAATGAATATTGGGAGCTGGTTCAATGAATGGGTGAATGACCTCTGTAAACCACCAAATATCTCAGCATTACACCACTGTTTGCGTTGTGATAGTAGAGAGGGTAGTAAAAAAACCCTACAATTAGCCTGAGCTAAGAAGGGAGCAAAACCTCATAACCTTTCTGGTCATGACTGCCATTCAGCTACCCTTCCAGGAATTTTGATTCTGATCTGAATGAGGACAAGGTCAGATTCTATTCATTAAAGACTTCAAACAAAAAACCATCGACTATCACCATCTAACTGGTCACATGAAGAATAACTAATTTGAACAGCTGTGAGAAATCATATTCTAGCAATGAGTGAACACATTTACGAGTGAGGGAGGGAAGAAACATAGCAGAAAAAGAGAAAAAAATGCAAGGGATACACTCTTTTCAAGATTCATGCTGGTATCAACTAATCAGTTTTTGTTATTTGTTTTAAAAAATGTCATATCCACATACATTTTTCATTTGAAATTGTGATAATCGTTTTGTAACTTAACATCATATTCTTTGAGGAAGAAAACAGACTTTGCAATATGTTCCTATAGCTTGATGGTAGCAATGTTTAAGTGCTTACTGAGGCTTGCTGCTGCAAGATGTATTGAGTTCCAGAGCATCTGGTATTTGCTGTTGCAGCTATTCAAAAATAATGTGCATTTTCAAGGCTTAACTCACGTGGTAAAGAATTTCCCTTAAATGATATCACACCATCTAAAATCTCAATGTGAAACATTAAAACAATCAGGACCAGCTATGACACTGAACAAGTCAACCAGATACCACGGTCAATGATCTGGAGAACAAGTTCAAATCCTAATTTGCCATAAGGTGGCACAGTGCTGAGTGGTTATCCTGCTAGTAACCCAGGTTAAATTCCACCCTTGGATGTCTGTCTGTATGGAGTTTGAATGTTCTTCCTGTGTCTGCATGGTCTTCCTTCGGGTGCTCTGGTTTCATCCCACAGTCCAAAGATGTGCAGTTTAGGTCGATTGGCCATGCTAAATTGCCTTTTGTGTCCAGGGATGTGTAGACTAGATGGATTAGCATATATGCATAGTTAGAAGGAATAATATTGCAAGTTGAACCTGGTTGGGATGCTGTTTGGAAGGTCAGTGCAGACTCAATGGGCCAAATGGTCTGCTTCTGCACAGGAGGGATTCTAATGCAAGATAACAAGGCGTGGATCTGGGTGAACACAGCAGGCCAAGTAGCATCTTATGGGCAGGAAAGCTGATGTTTTGGGCTGAGACCCTTCTTTTAAGCAATAAGTTCAGTTCTTAAATTTGTAGAAGTAAAAAAATGACGGTGAAGTTTCCAACCCTTTTAAAAATTTGACCGGTTCAATAATGCCCTTTCAACAAGCACAGCTGACTTACTTATCCCATCTGACTCCATTCTTGTAACAAAAGGATGAACAATTAACAACCCATTGAAGTAACCCCAGAAGTCATTTCTTTTTGTGCAACAATGAGATGGTCAATAAATGATGACCTTTACAATGACATATGCATACTGAGAATTAATTTAAAAGTACAAAAAGGATTCAGATGTAAAGTAAAATAAGACTTGTGTCAATGATAGCTTAAGGTAATAGCTTCTTGCCTATTATGCTATTAGACAACAAAAATACTGGATGGGACAGGCCAGTTGAGGATGCAATACAAGGAAGTGCTTAGATAAGCAAATTTTATGACTGTTGTTTGACAGGAACACATTTCAAGGAATAGTCTCAATTACTTTGAGACAGATGTGTGTGTCACAGGAAGGGACCAAACTATTTAACTTGAATATCATCAGATTTATGGAGAGGTTTGACAATGGTTCTATTTGAGATTTTTTTAAATTTGAGCAGGCTATTATATAAAAGATTTTGGGAAGGATATCTTGGGCTGTTTTCTTTTAAGTTTGTAAGTATCCTGATGCCATCAGAGACAGGGAAGACCAGAAAGTTAGCAGCAAACCACAAAACTTGCAAAGCAAGCTTATGACAGGTGTAAGGCAGAAAATGCGCTCGAGAATTAAAGAAATACTGACAGGTTAGCAGGTGATGGAAAAGCTTATAAGAGACAAACTGTGACTCCAGCAGCCAACATGAAAGGAAGTCATAACATTTTCTATCGACATATGAATGTGAGAGGATGACTAAAGGAGGAATAGGGCTGATCAGAGACCGAAAGGTGGATTCAGAAATGTAGGCAAGGCTTAGCTGAGGTGTTAAATTAATTTGGATCCGTCATTACGAAAGAGGAGGATGCTTCCCAGGTGATGGCAACAGAGGAGAGAACACAGTCATTAGAAGGACTCAAAATTAACAAATGAAGAAATCTTGGATAAATTGTTGGCCATTTGAAGGTGTCAAGCCACCAGGACCAATTGAGATGGATTCTGGCAGAGGTGAGGGTAGAAATTGTGCAGACACGGGCCACAAATTTTCAGTCTCCCCTGGACTTAGGGAAGGCAGCAGAAGACTGGAAGATTGCAAGCATTATGGCCTTTTTCAAGAAAGGTTGTAAAGACGATCCCAGCAATTTCAGCTGAGCGAGTTTAACTTCAAAGGTGAGGAAACTGCTCAAAACAATTGGTCAGTATGGAATTAAAAATCACATTGAAAAAAATTGTCGATTAGGAAGAGTCAGCATAGATTTCTAAAGGAGAAATGTGTTTAACAGCATTGCTGAAGGTTTTCCTTGAAGTAACAGCACTGTTGTAGCCATTCCTGTCAACTATCATGGAGGTCTTAGATGACAGCATGCTGGAGAGGCTGGATCAGCCGTTATCTATGAATGAGCTGACCAAGGCCCTCTAGAAATAAGAAAAAGAATAGAACTCCTGGAAGCGGCCACTTACCGGCTGAGATTTTTCAGCTCTGTGGGACTTGATTGGCCATATCTGTTGGAGGTGTATGACACTATGCCTCTGGCAGGAAGCATATGTAAATCCATGAGGAAAGGTATCATCAGCCACATCTACAAGCTGAAGGGGGAGAGGGAGCAAATTAAAATTTGGCAATCAATTTCACTGCTAAATGAAGATTACAAAATCCTGTCCAATCCATCACCAACCTAGTCAGGTTTGCTCTGGGATTGGTGATTCCCCCTCATCAAACTTGTGCTATACCAGGCAGGACAATCTCCGAGAGCCTCATGTTCCCCAGGCATACAATTCTCTACGTGCGGGACGTGGGTGCGGATGCTTGCTTCACCAGCCTGGACCAACAGAAGGCCTTTGACAGGATATCATACACCGACATGTGGGACACGCTCTCCAATATGGGCCTTGAGGAGGGAATCTGCAATTGGATTTAACTGTTCTACACTAACATCAGTGGTGCAGTCTCAATGAATGGGTGGGAATCAGAAAGCTTCCCAATCAGATCTGAAGTCAGGTATAGGTGCCCACTCTCTTCTGCCTTGTTTGTATGTTGTATTCAGGCTTTTGCTGAGTCCATTGGGAAGGATGCAACCCTGTGAGGGGTGACTATTCCAGGCAGTGGAGACCTGCAGCTTAAAGCCTCCCTGTACATTTTCTGCTTGGATCCACTGTCAGTGCACAGACTCATGAGCATCTTAGACCAGTTCGAACTGGCCTCAGAAGCCAAGGTAAATCGATGCAAGAACAAGGCCATGTTCTTTGGGAACTGGTCTGCCCAATCTTTTATCCCCTTCACCATCGGGACAGGTTACCTGAAGGTGCTGCAGACAAGGTTCGGAGAGGCACAGGATTGCATCACCAAGGGGAGGCCAAAATTTGGCTTTTGCGAGCACCTGTCCATGTCCATTGCAGGCAAAAACCTGGTCATCAGGTAAGCGGTATACTTGGTGTTGCCACATGTGGTGCAGGTCTGGCCCAACCCCAGAATCTGCTCCGTTGCAGTCACCTGAGCCATCTTCCACTTCATCTGGAGGTCTAAGATGGACCATGTCCACATAATACCATGTACAAAGCTCTGGGAAAGGGGGTAACACACTACCCAATGCCACTCTCATCCTGATGACAATTTTGTGTGTGAATGCATCAAGCTGGACATAAACCTTGGTGTACAAACATCCAAGTGCCACTGTATATTGACGTTCTATTATCCCTGGTGTTGTGAAGGATGGGCCTGGCCATGTTGCCACAGACTGATCCAAGTAGTTGGACCATTCCATTCCATCTGTCCCTCATACAGAAAACACCTTTGACCACACGTTCAGCAGGAAGTGGTCAGCACATTGTCTCAAACATCATTTGGCAGAATTCTTCACCACCAGAATTCTCTAATTAGCAACAAGGCATTGCTTGGCTGGTGGTGAGAAGGAGACTACCTGTGGGATCCTTCCTGTACACCCAGACTCTCTGAGACTGTACAATATCCTCGAAGCAGCTGCAGGAGGGAAGAGACTGTGACGCATCTCCTCAGAGTCCCGACCCAAAACGTCAACTTTCCTGCTCTTCTGATGCTGCCTGGTCTGCTGTGTTCCTCCAGCTCCACACTGTGTTATCTCCTTCTAGAATGTGCCTTTGAAAAGGGAGTCTGGAAAGAGATGCAGAGGACTTTGTCAAGGTTCATCCCTAGCAGCTCTGTGATGCAGGACTTTATGCTCTATGGTCTGTAGCCCAGGACAAACGCCGAGACAAACATTGACTCTACCTGGAGGATCTTCAACTTGATGTAGAAAACTCTTTGGTCTCTCTGAAACTTGTTGGTCTTCCAGAGCAAGGAGTGTGGCCCTGACAAAGCGTTGCAGACTGACACATTCCAAAGTACAGGACTACTTGCTGAGCGACGCACTAAAGCTTGAGGCAGCTGCAGCTAAGGCGCAGTGGAGAAAGACCACCGTCTAAGGTCTTCCTGCTGAAGCACAAGGGGGAGACCATTCAGTTACTGGACCCTCCCAGTGTCTCAAATATTCTTGTATAAGTAAGAAATGTCTTGGGTTTGTTTGTTCTAGATATGTAAAGACTGTATACAATTGAATGGCTCTACTGTCTATGGATCTATTTTTTTTTAATGAATGAAATATATTTTTGAAATAAAAAGCAGCACTGTTGGGATACAGTGGTAATGTCCCGAAGGCAGGACGATGACTTTCAAATTCCACCTGCTCCAGTTTTGTGTCATAATATCTCTGAACACATTGATTATAAAAGTAGGATAAATAAAAAAAAGTGTCAATCTAGATAAAGCTGATGGTGTTGTGTACATGGATTTCAAGAAGATGTTTGATAGGATGCCACACAACAGACTTGTGAGGAAAGTTACAGGTTATGGTATAATACTGAAAGTGGCTACATGGATACCAAATTGGCTGTGCAACAGGAAACAAAAAGTAGTGCTCAATGGTTATTTGTCATGCTGAAAGAGAGTTTGCAGTGGAGTACCTAGAGGTCAGGATTAGGGCACTTACTCTTCATGATATATATTAGTGATCCAACCCATGGTGAGCAGGGGGCAATTTCAAAGCTTGCCAATGACACAAAACTTGGAAGTGTTGTGGAGGGAGACAGAGTGAAACTCCAAAAGGGCATTAACAAGTTGGTCAGGTGGGCAGATAGGTCACATGTGAAGTTTAATGCAGTGAAGTATAAGGTAAGTATACATTTTGGTTAGAATAACATGGAAAGCCAATATAAAATGGTGGGGTCAGGGAGGGGGACAAAACTCTGAAAGGGGTTCAGGTAGAACCAGGGTGCTTTGTGCACAGGCTATTGAAGTTGGCATGAGAGGTGGAGACGGCAGTTAATAAAGCACACTGCATTCTCTGTTTTCTTCAAAGGGATACAGAGTAGACAAACAAGGAGGTGATGTTGAACTTGTACAAGACACTTTTTAGACCTCAGTTGCAGTATTACCTTCAACTGTGGTACAAATTCCGGGAAAGACGTGAATGCATCTTGTTGGGGGGGTGGGGGGTGTTACCAGACCTCTCCTCTGGTTTGGCCACAAGTCTTGCCGTAGTTTATGTAGCCCAGGCACTGATAAGATTTCACCCATAAATTCATGTGAATAAATTATAAAATTAGGATTGAGATCAAGGAGAAAGAATTCAGTCATTGGCATGGAAGGCCATAGTTTTTGAAGGCCAGTCATCACATCTCTTGGATTTCACAGCAGCAGTTCCTCCACAAAGTGCTTTTGAATGTGCTGCCCTTCAGCTTTGTCAATGACCTTCCCTCGAAGTAAAACTACACAAGTTTAGCCAGTGCCCAAATTCATTCAAGTCTTTTCTGATCACGCCAGACTGCAACATGAACGGCAGCATCGATGTTCAATAATATTTGTGTCAGACACGTGCAGGTGGCAGGTACCTCTGTTGGACTATCAGCAACTCCAATCTCACCATATTTGTGACTAAGAACATATTGGTGGATCACTTAGAACCAGCAAATTAAGTCAACCAGCCTTATCAATACAGTGGCCAGAAAGGCAAGGAAGAAACCGGGAACTCTAGCTTTTAACTTCCTGATTTCGTTTAGCATTCCACTATCTACCATAAATCAAATCAACTGATTGGGAGTTGTCAGAATAATGAATAAATTCAGTATCATTGAGTACAAAGAAGAATGAGACAAGAGATTGGAATTAATGTCCAGTACCTCAATTACTATTATTCTATCCATTGTATCCAAAATGCAATTTCAAAACTGTATTGCGATGGAGGAATGACAGAACTGAAACAATAATCTGGAAATAATCCAGTTCAAATTATATTATAGAATTGTAATTGCAAAAAGCTTATATCAGCAAAAGTGATGATGAAATGACTGGATCATTGCAAAAACACATCTTGTTCACGAACATCATGCCAAACTGCAGCAGCTGAAAGCCAAGGTAATGTCATAGTCATAATTTCTCTGAATATATGTATTTGTGTATAAGCATACAGGGATCCTTGATTCACAAACATCTGACCTACAAATGGATACCTGCATGGGCCCAAGCTATGCCTGCCTCTTTGGAAGTTACGCGGAACAATCCCTCTTTTGGACCGACACTGGCCCTAAACTCCACCTCTTCCTCCGTTACATTGATGACTGTATCGGCGCCACCTCATGCTCCCACGCGGAGCTCGAACAGTTCATCCACTTCACCAACACCTTGCACCCCAATCTTAGTTCACCTGGACCATCTCTGATACCTCTCTCTCCTTCCAGGACCTCTCCGTTTCCATCTCTGGCAACCATCTAGAAACCGACGTCCATTTCAAGCCCACCGACTCCCACAGCTACCTGGAATACACCTCCTCCCAACCACCTTCCTGCAAAAATGCCATCCCCTATTCCCAATTCCTTCACCTCCACCATATCTGCTCCCAGGATGAGGCATTCCTCTCCCGCACATCTCAGATGTCCTCGTTTTTCAAGGACCGCAACTTCCCCCTCTCAGTGATCAAGAACGCCCTCGACCATGTCTCCTGTATTTCCTGCTACTCATCCCTCACACCCCCTCCCTGCAATAACAACCAAAACAGAATCCCCCTCATCCTCATGTACCACCTCACCAACCTCCAGATCCAACGCATCATCCTCCGACACTTCCGTCATCTGCAATCCGACCCCACCACCAAAGGCATTTTTCCATCCTCATCCTTATCTGCTTTCCGGAGAGACCACTCTCTCCATGACTCCCTTGTCCGCTCCACACTCCTCTCCAACCCCATCACACCTAGCACTTTCCTCTGCAACCACAGGAAGTGCTACACCTGATCCTCACCTCCCCCCTCACCCCCATCCTAGGTCCCAAGAAAACCTTCCACATCAAGCAGATGTTCACCTGCACATCTACTAATGTGGTATATTGCATCTGCTGTTCCCGTTATGGCCTCCTCTATATTGGAGAAACCAACCAGAGGCTTGGGGACTGCTTTGCAGAACACCTCCGCTCGGTTCGCAATAAACAACTGCACCTCCCAGTCGCGAACCATTTCAAGTCCCCCTCCCATTCCTCAGACGACATGTCCATCCTAGGCCTCCTGCAGTGCCACAATGATGCCACCCGAAGGTTGCAGGAACTGCAACTCATATCCCGTTTGGGAACCCTGCTGCCCAATGGTATCAATGTGGATTTCACAAGCTTCAAAATCTTCCCTCCCCCAACCGCATCCCAAAAACAGCCCAGCTCGTCCCCACCTCCCTAACCTGTCCTTCCTCCCACATGTCCCCTCCTCCCACTTCAAGCCCCACACCCATCTCCTAACTCCAAACCTCATCCCACCCCCTTGACTTGTCCATCCTCCCTGGACTGACCTATCTCCTCCCTACCTGCACTCAACTTTACTGGCTCCATCCCCAACTCTTTGACCTGTCTGTTTCCTCTCCACCTATCTTCTCCTCTATCCATATTCTATCTGCCTCCCCCTCCCTCCTTATCTATTTCAGAACCCCCTTCTCCTCCTCCAAATCTGAAGAAGGGTCTGAGCCTGAAACGTCAGCCTTCCTGCTCCTCTGATGCTTCTTGGCCTGCTGCGTTCACCCAGATCTACACTTTGTTACTTCTGACTGACAAATACTTGAACTTACAAATGCAATGCTGTATGCAATTTTAAAGTGTGTAAGAAGTAATTTTTAAGGTGTAAATTTAAAGAGGTGACATATGAACATTTCTGTGCTTATGAACAGCTTTGTTATATTGTCCTCTACTGTGTACTCCAAATGGAATCCAATTGCAACCTGTGAACTGCCTATATAAATATGTGTGTTTATATAAACGTGTATATCCGTATGCATGTACAAATAATGGGCATTCCCAAAGGAAAGTTGAAGTCTTCATTAAGTTTGTCGCTTTGAATATACACTTGAATTACATAGTGCTTATATATTTCCGTGGAGTCAGTTTCTTCTCATTCAATTCTGGTCAGGAAAGGACATTGGATCTGTCAAGCTCATGTGAACAAAATTTTGTTGAGATGAACTAATTCAAATGATACATGGTTTCTAACAGAGATGTCACTAGTTTCAAGCATGACCATTTTGAAAGTGGCTCTGTATTTGATAAGGAATGTGACACTTAGAAGTTCTAAATCCAGGGAAGCGTTAAATTATTGATGTTACAAAATGATATTCAGGAAAAGGGAGAATGCATCATCGCTACTTTCCTATTCACTTTAACCAGATTGGGAGATTAAAATACCAGAGAAACTGGTTAAAATATCAGAAGCATTTGATGAAAGCAATAAAACATCAGTGATATTAACAAAACAGAACTGTTGTATTTTTCACAACAGTTTGTAATACAACAATGGCATTACATTGTAGCTGTAGTTCATTAAACACAATTTCTCATGTTTTGGGAGGGGGAGCACAAACAGGACGCTAAACACACCATGGCACAGTTCCTATTAGAATAATATCCATTTTGTTAATTCTCTTTCTGTCATTCCTTTAAGCAACAAACTGATTTTTTTCTTTTGTTTGTTTCACATTTCAACTTTCATCTGCTATTTAATGGCAAGATGTTCTTCTGTCGTCAAGTTCATTTGATGGAAACAGAAATTACAATTATCTTGTACTAAACACCATTGAGTTTCTTTATATGGTGTTAACTTTGTTGGACTGGGAAGCTAGAGTTCCTGTATTTTCCTATTCCATGTGTTATTTAAGAAGCTGAATGTTAGTTCAAATCCAGTTGAGTGACTGGGAAAACTGGGCATAATTGAAAGCCCAAAATGAAAAAAAAATTGAGTTAAAAAAATTCAGGTGACAAAAGAAAGGGCTGATGGAACAATTTTTTTTTCTGGAAGATAAAGCAAAACTGGCATGGGATTGTGCAGATATAAGGCTACTGTGTTGGAAAAATGTTGGCAAAATTGCCTCAAAGATCCTTGCTTTAGGATTAAGTCCAGTTGATATTAGTTTTAATAGCTTTCTAACAATACAAGATGATTCCAAACATAAGCGATGAACATAAGATTTAAGAGCAAGAGTAGGCAATTCTTCCCCTTAAGACTTCTCTGTCATTTAACAAGATCATGACTGTTCTCATCTCACCCTTAGTTCCACGCTCCTGCCCATGCCCTATGAATCCTTTAACCCGTTACTAATTCAAAATCTGTCTATACCCTTCTTAAATTTACTCAATGTCCCAGCGTCCACTGCACTCAGGGTAGTGAATTCCACAGATGTGTATACCTTTGAGTGAAGTAATTCCTCCTCATCTACATTTTAAATCTGCCAATCCTTAGCCTAAACTATGACCCCTCAGTCGAGATCGTCACACCAGAGGAAGTATACACTCAATGTCTACTTTGTGAACCCCCTTATGCATCTGAGATGTCTCAATTGGATCTCCTCTCATTCTTCTAAATTCAACCGACTATCGGCCTGAACAGCTGAATCCTAGTCTTTCACATCTAGAATTAATCTGGTTAGCCTTTCTGAACTTGCTCCAAAGCAATTACTCAAGTAATGTGACCAAAACTGTTCACATAGATGCCTTGTACAGTTGCAAAAACACTTCCCGACTTTTTAATTCAATTCCTTTCACAATAACATCCCAAACTTCTATTTGCCCTCCATATTACCTGCACACTTGCAATACCATCTAACCTCAAATAAATTTTCTCACTCAGTGAGAGCAAGGTTGTCATGACATGTTGATTAAGGATTAACTTGAAGGGCGATCTAATTGGCAGATCTTCAGAATTTTAACCTCATCTCCTTAATCACTGGGATGCCCCAATAGTGTCTTAAAATCTGATTTTCACTCATTTGGAACTCCAAGTTATGCAAATGTCCTGCAAGAAACTATAAGCAAATCAACAAGAACTCTATCCAAATCTCTCCACTCTTGAACTCCATACCTTTCTAAACATTTATAAATGAGCATGTGACTCATTCAAATGTGCATTATTCATAGTAGTGGCAATATGTTGAGCATCAACTTGACCTTAGCTGGCATCCTAGCGGACCCGAAATCTCATAAAATCCAGACGCACAAAGTGTACAGCACTACTCCCCAGAAAAATATCAAGAACACTATCTGATGTTATGAATCTCGGTGGATTGTTTTGGGTAGTTGTGACTCCTTCATGTGATTCAAGCTGGAACCAGCCAAGATTTCCCCAAGGTGTGCAGTGGGTCAACACCAAGCCACACAATGTCTCCAATCATTCATATATTGAGCAGTCACAATGCACATTTGTGGCAATATGACTACTTCTGTTTTGTTTCTGGGCTACATGGTTCCTGAAACTGAATAATTAGTGGTAACCTGGACCCCTCTCCAATGCTGCACTTTATGTTCCGCACTTTTTACAGAATGTTGCATCACTCTTTATTGTGACAATAAACAGAATGGCACAAATCAAGTCACAAAGTAGTCACTGATCAGCTTCAAGTTTCGTTATTGTAGCTGTAAATTTGTTTGTGGACCACAATTAATATTGTTATTTTAACAAGGTTGAGAGATTGGTGACAGGTCTGTCATGATAGATTACACAGTCGTATTTTGTTATTATCAAGTGAGCTTTGAGCTTGGGATCAGAACTATATCTTTTCACTCTTATCAAGAATTACAAGAGTTAAAGCAAAATTGGCCATCATTCATTTACGTTAATACATATGAGTGTTTGCTATTTTCGCAAGTGTCAATATTATCTTTTTCTACTACAATCCCTTGCTGAGGTCAGCCTTTAAGTTAGCCTTTGAAACAGGCACAGCATGTAACAGCATCTAACAAACTTCAAGTGTCAACAGGTACCTGCAGATAGCTTTTTGCACTTCTTTAGTTGAAACCATATGTTATTCCAACCTCAGGCTTGAAATATTTCCAACGCCGCTCTCAACTGGTAACTTTTTCACCCTATCGAACGCTGCAAAAAGGATCTCAGCTCCTTGTGTTCCTTCATCAATGGAGAATAAAGGATTGTGTTGCTCTACCTTATCACTTCACAAGAATGATTTAGTGCAGAAACTTCCATTCTGTAAAAGTAAGATTCCTTGACAAATTGTGCAAAAAGATTATCTAATCCTTTTATTTCTATGTTAGTTTTAAAAAAGCTTTTGGACAGAAGTAAATTATTTATTCCTCCTTAAAGAGATAGATAGGGGAACAAATATTTCGAGTCATAGAGACATATAGCAAAGAAACAGACCCTTCTGTCTAAATTATCCTTGCCAACCAGATTTCCCAGAGTGAACTAGACCCATTTGCCTTCATTTGGCTCATATCTCGCTCAATCTGTACTATCCATGCACCTGTCCAATTTTTTTTAAATGAAGTAACGGTGCCGGTTTCTACCACTTCCTCTGGCAGTTCATTCAGGACACGAACCAGCATCTGTGTGAAAAGTTGCCCTTTAAAGGTTCCTTTTAAATCTTTCTCCTCTCACCTAAAATTATGCCCCCGAGTTTCAAGCAACCTTACACCAGGGATAAGACCTTTGCTACTCACCTTAACTATACCCATCATGATTTTATAAGCCTGTACAGCAAACCTATTTTTTTAGCATTTCAGGTTTCCCGCATTCACATTATTTTGTCTCAATGTAAGATCTCACCTGAAAGATTGCATCATTTAAGATGGAGATTTTCAAGTACTTCAAGCAAAATACTGCAGATGCTGGAAAACTGAAATAGAAGCAGAAAATACTGGAGAAACTCAGAATGTGTGGCAGCATCTGTTCAAGAATGATATGATTTGTTTTCTCAGTAAGAGTCATGTCAGACTCAAAAATTAACTTTATTTCGCTCTTCACAGCTGCTGCCAGACCTGCTGAGTTTCTCCATCATTTTATGTTTCTTTTCATTTCAAGCACTTCATTGTTTGTCATGGCAGATTCTTTAACTCAAAGATAAAGATTCTAGCATTCAGTCAAACAACTACCCTTTCCACTTTGACTTGCAGCAGAGATGTATCCAAATAATTCCCCGCTGGGCATGATATGGCTATCACTTAATTTGCCTTAACCACATTCTCTGAATGAAACTGCAAAAAACATGTCAATTTTCTTTTTATGTATATCAACAGTCAATATCTTACTACATGAGGAATGTAAAATTTAATCAAACTAGATCCGTTCTTGATTGTTGGATTTCCACATATACTCATGTTGGAGATTATATACTCAAAGGTATTGAATTCAATTCAGTAAGAGATGTTCTGTTAAAATAAAATTTGGTCATGGGATGTCAGCATCATTGGCAAGGCCAGGATTTATTACTCATCCAAAATTGCCCATAAAAAGGTCATGGTGAATAAAAGCCTTGAATCACTGCAGTTCCTACGGTGTGACACTTACATTGTGGTTCAGGATATGGGGCATTTCCAGGATTTTTACCAATGAAGAAATTACAACAAATTTCAAGTCAGGATGCAGTGCAATTTTTGAGGTAAATATGGAAATGATTGTGTTCTCATGCACCCTGCTGCCTTTGTATTGCCAGCTGTTAGGCTGAGGTCACAGGTTTATTGATGTGCTGTCAAGAGAAGTATTGACGAATTGCTGTAATGTATCTCGTAGGCAATAGATCCTGCAACCATACTGCAACTGTGGTAGATGGAATGCATATTTCACTCAACAGGTGGGATGCCAAGCTTGTCTTTGTTTTGTCCTGGGTAATGCTGAGTTTTGTGTTAGTGTTGCTGGAGCTGCACGCATGCATTTCAAGTGACTCCTCCCTTGAAATGATCAGAAGGTGTAGGGGTGTCACTCACTGTAGAATATACATTTCTCATCTGCTTCACAGTCTGTTTGTGGCTTGTTCCAACTGATTGTCAAATTGGTGGTGCTGGGGGATGGGGTGGTGGGGGAGAAGGGGGATTGGTTCAGGTTACTGATTGAAACAGTCATTGTTTGAGCCTTGTCTGGCACAAATGTTTCTTCTTACTTACTCAGTCAAGTTTGAATGTTGCCTCATCCTGCTGCATAGGCTGTTTATTTGAAGAGGTACAAATAGAACTGAACGCAGAGCATCCAACAGGATTTTGATCTTGTGCTGTGTAACACTAAAATAATTCTTAGAGTAGGCAGAAAAATTGAGCCCCTCAGTTGTTCTAAATGATAGCGATGCAATATTTCTTTTTCCCTAGTCTTTCATGTTGTTTCATTTTATGCTGTAATATTATTTCTTGCTGCACAAAATTTCATTTATTGACCATACTTTTGTAACCTATAATGCTTCAAGTCACTTGAATAACTCCATTTTTTTTTTCTCAATATTCATAACATAATCTTCAGAAATATCCATGCACCAATAAGTTTCAAGGTCTCATTTCAATAATTAAAATGATTTTTTAAAATCTATGATTGAAGGCAATTTATTAATTTCTTCCTTCGACCCACTTCCTTTTTGGTCTCATTATTTAACATACTAAAACCCCATGGTTGTCCACAAAATAATGAAAAATTCTATTTGGCATTTTGTTACCTTATAATGGGATAACATCAAAACCACAGAAGCATAATTGTGTTTTGTTTATTAAATTAATGTGTTCTGTCAGGATTCTTTGATGCACATCCCATATAATCATCAAAATATGTTGACTTTGGCAAAGATAAAGCAGTGCAAATGCTCTTCCATTCAAATTGTGTTATTTTGCTTAAACAGATTATTTGCATGAGGTTTCCTTAAACTCGACTTAACCTCTTGCAATAAAGGCACATGGTTCAATATTTGCTTATTTTCATTCACCTCTGGTACACGTTGTGCATAACTTCACTGTCACTCTTGCTTATATCTCAGTTCATTTCTTACGACCCCTTACGATAGAATGGCACTTAAATTTATAGCCTAGCTACTGCAGTACTGAATGAGCAGTTGTGTCCTGTCCAGCAATTGCTTTCGGTTAAAGGTTGGTTGCATATTTGATACTGAGCTAATTTTCTGGAAGAATAACCCCCTGCTTATTTCCACCACTAAAGCACTGCCCTGATGCAAAGTCTGCTTGGCTCACCTGCTGGAAGTGTCATACATGTCTTTATTTGCTTTGACTATTCTAACGTGCTCATAAATGGTCTCTCATACTTGAACCTGTAAAACTGAGATTATCTGAAACTCTGCTTCTTGTATCCTGGCTCATGTTAAATGGGGTGGCTCAGTGGCTAGCCTTGCTGCCTCACAGCACCAGGGACCCAGGTTTGAATCAACCCTCAGATGACTGTCTGTGTGGAATTTGCACATTCTCCCTGCGTCTGCATGGGTTTCCTCCCACAGTCCAAAGATGTGCAGGCTAAGTGGATTGGCTAAGCTAAATTGCCCACAGTATTGAGGGATGTGTAGGTTACTTAGGTTAAGGGGAATGGGTCTGGGTCGGATATTCTGAGGTTCGGTGTGGATTTGTTGGGCCAAAAGGCCTGTTTCCACATTGTAGGGATTCGATGAAATCCTGTTCTATCATTACCACTATTCTGACTGACTTGCATTAGCACCTGCTTAGGTAATTATTCAATTTTAAAATTCTCATTCTTGTTTTCAAATCCCTTGATGGCTTTAAACTACTACTGTCATCTCTAGCCTCATAATCTTCTGTTTCTCTGCCACTGACATTCAGGTCTCAAGAACATCTCTGATTTGAACCATTTCACCATTGGTAGCCATGCTTTCCTACCAGATGGGATTTCCTACCAGATAGTTTCTACACTTTCCTCCTCTAATATATTTCATAAAACTCACCTCGTTGACCAGGTTTTTTTAAAAATCATTCACCTAATACCTGCTTTTGTGGACCAATGTCAATTTTTCTTATATGAACCCATGGGACACGGAAGTTGCTGGCTCGCTAGCATTTATTGACCATCCCCAGTTGCCCTTGAGAATGCGGTCATGAGCTGCTATCTTTCACACATCTGTGAAACACCTAGGAATGCCTTGTTATGTCATAGGCACAACATAAATACAAGTTGTTGTTGGAGGTTTTAAATACAGCCAACAATTTGCAACATGCACTGAAAGGTTGAGGTCCCATTAAATTTAACATTCAACAATCCCCAATTTAGTATATTGATGTTCCCAGAATATTCTCACAACTAAAAGCAAAATTGATGAAGGTTGTGAAATGGTTACAATACAATTGTGAGCATTTAATCAAGAATTTTAATGTAATATAATTTTGAAAACAGCAGCAGCTGACAATTTTTCCTAACCTTTTCATAGACAACCCCTCACCCAACAATAATATCTTATGTTTAACTGGCACCTTGAACACAGTGAAACCCCCCAGAACCAACTTTATAAAAGAGAACAAGACATCACAGTTCCAAAAAGAAATTTCAGGTTAAGTGACCAAAACCTCAACCAACCACATTTGATTTAAAGTGTGTCTTAAAGAAGGAAAGCAACATAGAGAGGTGTGGGAGGGAGTTTCAGTGGTTAAGGCTCAGGCAACTTCAGGCATGGTTACTCACGGTGGGACTTTGTAATGCAATAATGCCTAAGAGGCCAAAATTAGAGGAACAAAATTAGAAGAACCTCAGAGGATTGTCAAGTGAAGTAGATCACAGGGATAAGAATGGAAAAGGCCATGGAGAGTTTTGAGACAAGGACATGAACTTTAAAGTCTTACATTGCTTGACCTGGAGCCAATGTCAGTCAAAATTACAATAGCAACTGAGGAAGAGGATTTTCTGTGATTTAAGATATGAATGAGATTTTTTAATTGACTTCAAATGTACAGCGGTTAAAATAGAGAAGACCAGCCGTCAATACATCAGAATAGTTGAGAATGCAGGTAACAAGGGCATGAATGATGGTTTCATTAAGACATAAACTGGAATGGAGAAGAAGTTGGAGAATTACAGAAGTGAAAATGTGTGTTAGAGTGATGGCACAGTTATGAGATTGGGAATGCATTTCAGGATTAAATCTGATACCAAGTTTGCAAATATATAAAGGTTATCTGAGACTGTCATGATTCAGAGAGATAGAACTAGTAGCAGGATAGGAGACTGGGGACTGCTTATGAGAGCTTCACTCTTCCCAAGAACTAATCGGAGGATCTTCTTATCTAAGATTAGGAGTCAGGTAAGCAGGCTTGTAAAATCATCCTACTCTTGGGGCTTAAATTCGTGCTGGACTTAAAGTTATCCTTTTTAAGTGGGTGAGCTGCCGATGAGAGATCACATAATTGTTTCATCTTACTCCAGACTCAGTTTTGGATAGGTCTCAATGTGTCTGGTTGAGGTTCGCATTTGATGTCCCTGGTCCTGATACTGGGTGTCAAGAAACTTATACTCCTGCATCAATATGCACTCACCTCAAAGTTCTTCAGAGTGGTTATTCAGCAAATGCCATTCCATTCATTCTGAGGAAGGGTCACTGGACCCGAAACGTTAATTCTTTTTTCTCCTCCACAGATGCTGAGCTTTTCCAGCAACTTTTTGTTCCTGATTTACAGCATCCAGAGTTCTTTTGGTTCTTAATGCCATTCTATTGTTGACAGATGAAAGAAACAGAGCATAACAGCCAAGAAGAGGAGGCACAGCCAAAAGAAATTAACCACTTAAGACCTCCTTCCTTATGGCAGCAAAAGAAATGAGAAAGATGCTGAAATTCATTATATTTTACTTATTTTTTCATGAAATGTTGGAATTATTGGCTTGACTACCACTCGCATCCTTAATTGCACCTGAGATGGAAAGGAACTTTCTTGAACCACTGCAGTCCATGCGGTATAGGTGCATCTGTTGGTAAGAGAGTTTTAGAACTTTGGCCCAGGAAAAATCAAGGGACAGCTAGATAGTTCCAAACTAGGATGGTGAATAGCACGGATGGGAGGTTGCAAGTGGTAGTGTTTGCAAGCAACTGCGACCCCTGCCCTTCTAGTTGTTAGATGTAATGGGTTTAAATGGAGGCCTGGTGATTTGAGTCATGAAAATGGATTATAACCACAAATAGTGTTGGAAATATTAAATGTTTAAGTACAATTTGTTTGTGTGTTTTTTAAGAAAGGGATACAAGCAAAAATGTGGCTGAGGATGTAAACTGAGTGCTACCTAAAGACCTTGTGTGGATTACACAGTCCCAAGAGGAATAATGGAATGTTGCACTTGTAGACTGAAATTTCCTCATGTCTTGTAGATGGCAAGGGTATTTCAGACAGAAACACTTCAAAAGGAGAGATGCCATTCAAAAAGCTGATCTGGTGACATCCCTGTGTGTTGTGTCCCAGACTGCAGGCATAATGTTCTTTGAAAGAAAGGCGCTTCCAGCCAAAAGATATGTTTGTGCCTTACTCTTCTAAGAATACTCAAGAAAAGAAGCTGAACACCAACAGCAACAGCTGACCCATGTGTTAATGTGTGATTGAAGTTACACCATGCTGTGAAGGGACCCAAAGCTGGGAACCTCCACTGGATACCCGATCATGTGGGGGTAAAAAGAAATAAACTTTCTCTGATTGCTGAAAGTAAGTAATCACCAAAGCCACTGATGAAGGAACCTGAATAAATTCATTTCAGTTTCTGCAAAAACCACGAATCTCCAAACACTCAACAGTCAAATCGATACTGGCATCATCAACTTCAAATGCTGCAATATTTTACAGTCTATTTATCAGAGACTAATTCAAAAATGCTTTTGTTCACTTTTTGCACTTGTATCTTATTTCTCATCTATGTAGTTATGCATCACATTTTATTTTCTTCTTGGGTTTTAGTAACAAATTAGCTCAGTATTTCTTTAATTAAAGAATACCTGGTTACATTGGCTCCTTTTACCACAAAAATGCATTTAGGCTCGTGAAAGAGATCCATGAGAGAAAGGACCCTTTTCAAACTAATGTTACTCTGATTGACCAAAGGAGGGTTTGAATAAGAAGGAAAGCCAGTTCATCCCTGCTCACCCAGAATCATAATGAATTGGGAACCTGAGCTTCATGTCTCAAATAGTTTCCACAGATGACACAAACAAATTAGAATGGAGAAAGTAGATTGCTTCTTTGAACTCAACTTTTAAAACTGCAGAAATTATTTGTTGAATCTGTACTCCTAAGGAATGTATAGAAAGATCCACATTTGATGGTTTGAGAAAATATTTAAAAATTCTATCCCTTGAATAGCTAAGAAATTTAATAAGGCATGTGTGATTAGGATTTTTCCTGAAAGGCAGCAAATCCGAGGGTTTAACGGTCTACGTTTAGAAATTGAGGATAATGAAAAGGATAGAGATGGTGAGATTAAAATTAGAGGATTAGAAATTAGGATTTCAAAAAGAAAACCAGAATGAGAGAAGAAGGGGAAATAGAAAAAAAAAGTGACTGATAAAGGGAAACAGAAAGAAGAGAGAAAGACAGCGAGGCAGAGCAAGGACATGGAAAAATGAAAGTCTATTTCAGTACACAGAGAAGGAAGTTCACTCTAGAAGTTCTCAAGTGAGCAGTGGGAATCTTAGTGTCCCTTGAAGATATTTGAGGTGGCACAGTATCTCAGTGGTTAGCACTGGTGCCTCACAGCGCGAGGGACCCAGATTTGATTCCACGTTTGGGCAATCATGTGCAGAGTTTGCACATTCTCCTGATGGCTGTGTGGGCTTTCTCCAGGTACTCCAGTCTGCTCCCACTGTGCAAAGATGTGTAGGCTAGGTGATTGGCCATGCTAAGTTACTCAATGTGCCCAGGGACAAGCAAGTTCGGTGGATTAGCTGTGGGAAATGCAGGGTTACAAGGATAAGATAGGAAGGTGGATCGGGTGCTATACTTTTCAGGGGGTTGGTGTGGGCTTAATGGGGCCAAATGGCCTGCTTCCACACTGTAAGGATTCTATGACACCAATGGCTCAGACTTCAGGGTGAAGGCAACTCAGTTTGCTCATTTAATTTCTACATTTGATGAAACAGATGTGCAATGACTTTTTGTTTCTTTCAAGCAGTAGCACAGCAAACATAATGGCCCATCCAATATTGGTCTTCATTACTGCAGAGTAAAGTTTCAGAGAAAGCTCACAAGGTTTGCTCCCTCTTGCCCAAGCAGGTGCTGATTATGAAAGGGAAAAAAGTCTATTTTAAGGTCATACGATTCAATGCTTCAAAATACTACATCCTCAGGAAATGGTTGGAATTTGGAAGGTGTAAGCAGCTTGCTTTTGATCAGTGAGTGCAGGCACTTCAAATAGAAGCCACCTCCAAAAGCCCATGTGAAATAATTATCCTTGCCATGTTTAAAAGGTTGAAACCATTCCCAATAAGAACGTACACAGAGGAACAAAGAGTGACAGGGTCCAGGAAGGCAGACACACTGGATGACGATTATTTGCTAATCCACAAACCCCGTTACCAGAAAAAAAACTTTTCACAAATCACCCTGAACCACCTGGAGAGAACAAAATTAGAGAGGGTGATGAGAAAGTGAGTAACCAGACTGACCACCCATGGAAGAGTCTAAAACCATGCTCAGGACAGAAAGAGTGCTGCTGGCTTGAAAAGTGCAAGCATGTAGCCTGTATGTTTAAGAGAAAGTATACATCCAGACCAATTGAAGGAGGCTGCATGGAAAACCACTGCGATATATAGGGGCTTTTTCACCGTGTTCGGTGAATGTAAATTCTCGAGAGAGTCTAGCAGTGCAGGCTTTTCAAGCCAGCAGCACTCTCAGAGTCAACAACACTCCCATGGGTCTGGAGTCCTATGTATGCCAGATAGGTAAGGATAGCAGTTTCCTTCCCTGAAGGGCATGATGAACCAGTCAGTTTCTCCTGACAATCAACGATGGTTTCATGGTCCTCCTTCGGCACTTAATTCCAGGTTTTTAAATGAATTCAAATTCCACCATTTGCTGTGGCAGGATTCAAACCCAGGCCCCCAAATCATTACCGAAGTCTGTGGATTAATAGCGTTTTGATAAACCATTAGGTCATTGCCTAACCTTTTACAAATTATACAAATCCCTGAGAGTTAGCGGGATTTTGTATCCGAAGGAAGAGTGACCATGATGAAGTGAGGGTGCCTGCAAGCGAATGGCCAGCCAAACTCTACTAATGGGAAAAGGCATGACCATTCCACCAAAGAGTACAATAAGTGCCGATGTGCTGGTAAATGGGTTGAAGAGGGATGCATGCCTGCTCCCCACCCCTTTACCAGGTGAATCTGGAGGTAATTCTTAAAATTCTGTCGACCCTGGTGTAATTCTTACATGTTGGTGAGTAGCAAATGCAACCAAACAATTTAAAAAGGAAGAGAAAAACAGAGAATTACAGAACAGTCAGCCTAAAGTAATTGGTGGAGAAAATGCTTGGACTCTATCATAAAAGATGCGATAACAGCACTTTTTGAAAGCATTAGTATGATTGTAAAAAATAACTTGTGATGATAATGAATTGAGGACCTTCTTCCAAACACCAATTGTACCAAAAGTTGCTTTGGTGCATCTTGCAGTTGGTACAGGTGGTACAAAATGCTGCAACTGTCCATCAGGAATGGTGTGAGGAAATGCACTGCCAATCAAAAGGGCTGCTTTGTCTTTGATAGTGGTGTCTTTCTTCAGTGTTGTTGGAGCTGCACTCATTTATTAAGCAGCTATCAGTAACTGATATGAAGTAGGTTTCTCAGAACAATCTCCGCTCCATAAAAATCTTTAAAGTATGTCTTGTCTAGTATGGCCAACCAAGTCCATGCAAAGTTGAGCCTAAAATTTTAATGGCCCCACTGCTGTATTCTCAAGTCTGGGAGCCAGAGATTTAATTGTACTCCTAACGTCCAGCATTGTGAAGAGATTCAATGACAAGAAATGCACCCAATATTTACATATTCCTGAAAAATACCATTGATGTATGACTGCCCAAATATCTAACTTCAACTAGCTAGTTCAAAAGTGGCAATAGAAGTCAGGAAGCCAATGAGCCCTTTCTGTTAAGTATCTCAAAATAAGTATTTCCAAAGACCTAATACAGACATCATTAAGCTTGTTGGTTAACTTTTTACAGTTCTATATTTCTAAGAACTGAACTGAAAGGCTGAGGACCTTGTACCCAACGGCCACGTATGCACTTTTCGCTATACTCATTTGAGTACATCTGACAGTAAAGCTCATTCTAATTCTAATTGTGCACCCCGTAAATTAGATCATTTTCTTTAAAAGTTTGCAAAGATTGCAAAAGATTTATCCTTATCCTACCGCAATTCTTCTTTTAAAAGGATTCAAGCCATCTAAATGGATTAACAGAGTTTACAGTAATGAAATTCTATTAAGTAAGTGCAGTGCAGATGGAACATTTTATTAACTGAGCAAAAAAAGTACCTGTGGAAATAAATGTTGGTTATTGCCCTTCACTGCACATTTTATTTCAATTTAATAAACATTTACACCATTAAGAAGATTAAACCTATCTGCAAATCAAATGAAGGCAGTTATTGTCTCATGGTATTAGCTTAATACATTTTGAAAACATCTGGTGATCAATGGAGTAGGATGCAACAGTGAGACAAATATATATGTGGAGTTGGAAACTAATACAGTAGATTGACAAGATGTAGTGATATCCAAGATAAATACAGAGCATTACCAGTTTGAATTAGATACAGAAGCCATTAATTGAACATTTGACTCAATCTTTATTTTATAATGGACGAGGAATTCAAATGCGAGTTCTACACCTTACAGTACAAATCAACTAAGAACACCTCAAGGTGAATTTCCACCTCCAACACATGGGTGATAATTTTGTAAAACATCCCATCTGCCATTATTTAGATCCATTCATTCCCATGATGGTCTGAACAATAGGCAGGTTCCATCTGCAGATCCCAACCAGCTCTATTCTTGTCAAGGTGCTGAAAATGAAAATCATCCTTTGTTCTCCCCTCTAATTGCTGTTAGATTTTTCTTTGCCTGAATGTGTTGTCTCCTTGCAATGGTGCAATTTCACAGGTGTTGGACACCCCTTTGCAAAGTTGCTGTTAGTAATTGCTCAGTCTTGCCAAGTTTCAGTTTGTTGGCTGTTTGACTGGACAAATTCAATTCTGCCCTCAACCAGCATCACGCTTCCAATGTGAGTCACTGAAATCAAGAGCAGCACTTAGTGACTGATATCCCCCAGCTGAATTCAAAGACACTGATACAGTCCAGGTACTACCCTGACTGAGATCAGCCAACACTGAGGATTGAACCTTGGAACTTCCAAATTCACTGAGGAACTCCTCACTTGATTAACTCACTGAGTTATCAAGTCAGAAGTCATTATTTTCTTTCAACCTCGATTTGAGACTGGCAAATGCATTTTCTGGTCCTAGCAATAGGCTTCACCATTCATACTTCAAGGCATATTTGTGGGTAGCATAAATGTACTGTACCATTTAGGTTCCAGATGCTAGTTAATGCTATTGCGGTCACTAGAACATTGTTGAACATTTTATGAGGGTTCAGCTTCAACTTTGGTTGCAAGTCAACAGGACAAAAAATAACGCTAGGCTTCTAATTATTTTTGTCTGAGTTTCCAGTCAAATTCAATGCATATCATCAGACAGGTTCTGACAGCAAAGACAAGTGGGTTGTCTTTTTATCAACACTCGATTTACCATTTCTTGCATTGGAAGATACTTACTGACATTCTCCAAAGTTACATCCCAGAGCTTCGTTATGGATAGCTGAAATAGTTCCATTGAAAAAGAGAAACATTTTAATCAAGGGGTACTATGGCTCAGTGATAGTGTCACTATCATGGACCAGGAGGTCTAGGTTCAAGTCCCACCTGCTCCTGAGGTGTGTAATAACATCTCTAAACAGGTAATTTTTTAAAAAATCATTGTAATCAGTATATAGTTGAAAAACTGATAGTGATCCAAACTTAAATAACAAAGAATGGCTTTACTAACCACACAGAACCATGTTCATCATTTGTTTCACTGGCATACATGCATCAGTTTCTCATGAGTTAAACATTGCTTACTTTTTAAAAAAGTTTGGAAAGTGTGCCTGACAGTGCCGTTAGTACTGAAAAAAGGTTTAATTTTAAGAGGTTCTTGAAAGATCTGCAAATGGACATGTGTAAAATAATAATACACAGACTCATGTTTAGTCACGAATTCGATGAGAACATGTGGTCATTTTTGTGAGTAGGGCTGAGTCTCAGAAAAATTACTTTCAAAACAATGCAAAAGAAACTGCAACGCACGCTGGACATAATTTGCACTTGAAGTTCTTTGATCTTTTGCACTGATTTAAGCCACTTCGGAAATGGAAAAATGTTCAACACCACTCCACCAGCAATCTTCTGTAATCTTTCCCACCTCCCTGACAAATTGACATCTGCCTATTTAAATCAAAATTAATTTGATTTAAAAAGGGCCATTGACAATTCCTGAAAAAGACAACTTAGTCAAGTTTTATTTTTTTAAAAAATTACTGTTTTTACACAGGTAACTTCCATCAGATTTAAAAATTCATATTAACAGTTTCAATGTAGCTGTGTGCTCAGTATCAGGGTTCAAACACAAGTTTCATCCAGAGAGGATGTTCAGAAAGCTTTGTGGGAGCACCTGCTGCAGGCTATCCCTGGGCATCAAAAAAGCAAAGTGCTCCTATTAATCTGAAGGAACTATCTAGCACCCTCAACCAACTCTTAAGGGGCCAATCCCTAAGGATAGACAAGTTGACCATGCAGTTCCACCTGGAACAAGTATGTGTGATTCCTGAAGGAGTGTTTAACAACTGGGGAAATATCCCTTGCATAGCACAGAGCCATCATCAGCACTGCTGCCAAACAGCAGAGACCTTAAAACTGGCACACTTCTCTCTCTTTCCTGAGCACAGGTAATTAAATTTTATTAAGTCAATATCTATTTGCTTTGGTACTGACTGGACCATATGGTCAACTCAACCAGTGCTACACTGACACAAGTCAGTGGCATCCATCTGGTTGAGAATCTGGTCATCTTTCTCAGAGGACTGGTCTGTCAACTGCCTTCCATTCCCTTTATAAAGTAAAAGCATTCTGCAGGGTGGATCATAAATATTTCTGCAGGGCTCTGTGAACATTCAGGTAAAGACACTGTTTGTCATCTAGATCTGAATTCAGTACACTATCACCCAGTGTATGAATTGGGTTAGCAGGTTCTTCATGATATCCCTGCGATTCAGGAGAGCAGTGAGTCAGGCAGCCCTTCTCTGGCTAATTGCACTTTATTTGAGTAAAGCCAATCCTGTGCTTCCTGTGAATGAAGATATTGGGTTTGGCTCCACACAATCAGGCATGGAGTTAGTCCTCTTGGGTTATGTTCCTCATTTTCACAGACCCTACTGACCCATACAGGATGTTTGAGTGCCAAGATATACTCTGCAAAGTCCTCCACCAGGTTCAACGCAGGAAAAAATCCTCTGGAGACCTGCTCAGTCAATGGCAAATGGACTCCTAGCTGTAGTGGCTCTAGCATTTATCTGGAGAAAGATCCATCTTCTGTACTTTGGAGTTTACCTCAGCTCTGAGGAAGAATATTATTCAGTCAATTGGCAGAAGCTGGAGGCCAAAGTCACCAATCACCCCGACCACAGAATATGATAACTTAAAGTGAAGCTTTTGATAAGATACAGAAGATGGTAATCCAATTCTTCTGGGACAGAAGGCAGCACTGGATCATTGCTGAGGTATTTAGTCTTCCATTGTCTTCCGTTAATAAGTGAAGTCAAGTGCTGGTTTGTCCTCACACTCAGGTAGAAATTTTCTCTCTTCTGACCTTGCAGCAATGCCTTTATATCAAGTCCTCTCCTAGATGGTGAACCCTGCCAATGCATATCCTCTGCCTGGTCCACATCCTCAATTATGGCATGCAGCTCCTCTTCATGGTCCATGTTGATCTTTGTCGCAATTTATACAAGTTACCAATCTTTTACTGGGATCTGGTCAAAGTTTGGGACCTGCTTACCTATCAATGGAGATCTCCTCCATCAGAAGTAACAGCTGTCATTATGGACGACTATGCAAGATACCCCACATCTATCAATCTGCTTTCTACTGAGGGAGGAGAGGTTTTGGGGTAACAAGTCTCCGTTTATGCTGTATGGTAGAGGATCATACTGGATGACGCCAAAGGAACTGTTGACTTTACATTGATTAATGTGCAGCTCATGGCCTTAGCCATCCAGAACCCCAAAGCAGTGGCACTCTGCTCAACAAGGTAGTCATGGTGTCAAGGCAGTTCGAAGCTGAGTGAGCTCCATCTGAACTTAACCCCATTCTGATAGGATATCACACTGGCTCCAGGACCCTTCAAACCTTTCTCAGGGACCTATGCTACACAACTTTTCCACATCTCCTTCTTGTCAGCATTGAGGGGTGTGTGTTGTTGCTGCCTACATTCTACCCCTTTCCCTTGTCAGCCATTTGGATATGCTTGGCATTTCATTTTGCCATTTGGATGTGTCAAAAGCCTCCAGTGGAGTGCTGCATACGTGAGAGAACTCTTCCTTCTCTTCAGTGATCTGGAGTTGACGGCTCTCGTATGCAGCAGTCCCATGCTGTCAGAGGTTAAAAAGGCTCATGGGCTCCCAGGCCTCTTATGATATTTGAAACCTCAAAAGGTTCACGGAGCATGCATATAGAGGTTATAGAAGACATTAGGCACCTTTTTACAGGGGCTGCTTCTAAATTTTTGGATGCATTTCAGTCACAGGTACATGATCTTTGGATATCTGATGTAGAGAGGGGAAGGGCAAATCAAAGGACTTGCTTAAAGACATGCTCATAGGCCTAGTCAAGGTGGCCATTAACAGTTGTAGGCAGTAGGCAAAGGAGAGATCATTGCACATGACTGGATGCCTCTCTTATGTGGTAACATTTGCTCCAAAGTGTCCTTGCAGAGGAAGCACAAAATGTAATCTACTATACTTCAGACTTTCTATGATTTGGGGCTGCTGCAGGGGTTGTGGTGCATTCTCACTGCCTAAATAATATTTTAATTTTAACTACATTTCCTTTAAAAATATAGCTTTTGTTCACCTGGTTGCCTTGGTCATCAATTTTTTTTCTGCTTATTATTCATGAACAGGTTTTGGATGGTGAACACTCACCTATTATTTTAGTATTTCTTGTGTTCTTTCCAATGCTTCTGACAACTAACCAAACTTAATGTCTTAAAAGAACCTTTGTTACTGCCAGCTGCTCATATCCCAACCCACATCAAGTCCTATTTAATCATCCACCCATCAGTATTTGTGATAAATATTTTAATCTCCAAAAGGTGTCCAATTGAAAACCTATTTAAGTTCACCCATTGGTTTCTCCCCTTCCTTTCACAATAACATTCTTTTGCACTTCCCCCTCCTGAAAGAACTCTGCACCCTTGAAAATTCTGTTTTCCTTCACTTCTTTGTTGGCTAACTCTTCAGTTGCCTCTGCCCATGCTCTACATCTCTCCATTTATTCCACCCATTAAAGTCATCCCATTGGGCATTTAGCCTATCATCTTGATAGTTTGGAGTCCATTGTGTTGTCTGGTTATCTCTCAGTGAGACATTGAGATTTGTTTTCCTTATTAAAGATGGATATCGACTATTGTCGCATATATATGAATATAAAGTGGCTACGTTGAAAACAACAAAAAAGGAATTCAAGTGGCAATCAACTCAAAGTCCACAAATTCATGAGCCAAGCCTTTATTGTAGTCTATTATAACAGGGCATTTGTTGGGCAGGATGAGTCAGAAAATGCTTCTGCAATGACACAATAGGTGATGGGTGGAGATTGGGCATTTTCGTTTCATACAGAACTGGAAATAATAACCATGCCACTTACATAAGTCTGGTAATGGTTACCAGATAATCAGGCTGTGGAGAAGCTAACAGCAGTAGAGCAGGACAGGAGGAGCACTCCAGCATTCAAGTAATCTGAACTACAATCAGTTCAGTTTGATAAAATCTATTTTAAAAAATAGCAATAGGCAGAGGGTGCATGCACTTTTTTCCCCAGAGGTATCTTGTGCTCTAATGACTCTGTATTTATCCTTGGTCACTTTCACTGCCCAGTCAGAGGAAACATTGTTTGCAGACACCAATTGGCAGCAGAACCTTTAACCTCCACCGGAGTCTAAAGAGAGTTTGAGAAAGGGCACTTCGTCAGGTTCTCCGTGCTACTGTCTTCAGCACACATGTACACGCATTCATTATATTGCTGGGATTTTTTTTCCACTAAATTGAGCATTACAGAAAACAGTTAAAATGTGCACACGTCTGATTCATACTGTGCGCTCCGGTGGAATTGGAGCTGAAGTGTTTCAAGTCATTTTGACATATCCAAAGAAAATGTTACTGCAGCCACCAAAAACAATATTAAAAAAACACTAAGTTTGCCACTTGTAAAGTCTTGCTTGCGGGACGCAAAAAAAGACCAAAGTATGAAGGTAATTCCAGTGGAAACATGAAATAAGTACAGCTCAAAAATGAGTCTCGTGTTACTTCAGAAACAGTTACAGCACTGTAAATGCTCACAGACAAAATGAAACCAGGCTAACACTATCCAGCGCATTATCAAAACGGGATTATTTTTTAAAACACAGGCACATATTGTGTGATAAATGCATCCACAAATCAAAACCATGTCAACAATCCCCACGCACAGAAAACACACGTTTGGCAAAACAGCGGGGGCTGCTCCTCACAAGTGTCAACACACACACATACACACATTCACACAGAGAGAATCATCACCTTTCCGAGCAGCCCCGCTTTTCAAAGCCAATGGACTCAGAAAACTTTTGTGTGTGGGTGGGGGGAATAATAAAAATAAAACCGCCCCTCCCTGCCCATATCAGGTCAGGATACAGGGAGTAGGATGGACTCAGCGCCCCCCAACACCCTCAGTGACCAGTGAAGGCTCACTTTTGCCATCAGCAGCGGAAGCTTGGGGAGCATTCCACATCGCACCCCAACCCCCGACAAGCCACCCCCGGCTTCCAAACCCCGGCTGAGCAGCACACTCTCGCCGGATTGAACATACAAGGCGACAACAGCTTCCCTTCCCTCACCAACCGCTGCTTCTCACAACTAGATAACATCGCATTTCCAAAATGGGAAGCTCATTTCTCTCTGTCTCTCTCTGAGCGATCGAACTGCCCGGCCTCTTGGCAAGTCTTACCCCCAGCTCGGCTCCAGTTGTCCGGCAGAGAACCCAGGAGCTGCCGTCCCCCTCAACACCGTGACTGGCGCAAACGATGTCACTCCCTCCCCGCCTCAGCACCAAGTGCCCACCTCCACTTTATTTTAAGAGTGTATGTGTGCCTTGTGTGAAAAAAAACCCTTATCAAATGAAGCAGCTTTGCCTCGTTACGCCTGTGCGTCACTGGCTCTCTCGGAGTACGTCCCTCCCTCCCCCCCCCCGCCAACTCTACCTCATTATCTCCCCTGAAGATGGGATAGCTCACTGTATCTATCTCTCCTCAGAACATAAGGGAAAAAAAATCAAAGCATTCGGCGCCACAAGGTGAAGGGGGCGACCCGCTTCATTAGCGGCTGATGGATGGAACAGGAAGGAAGGGAGTGGGAGCAGGGGGTGGGGTGCTACTCTGGGGAGGTGACTGAGACTCGTTGGGTGCAGGAAGGGGTTCAGAACCTCTGGTAGCCCTCCCCATCAAGTCTGGAGTTTGCAAACAGGAGCTGCCCCGATGGGCGGCGAAATAGACATGTTTTGTATATATATACAGAACGTAAGGTCTCACATTGCCTGCGTGTGTGTTTAGCCAGGCAGTTAACGTGTCAACATCGCCGCTATTTACCTTGGGCTGACAGTCTGCATCAACGGCGATGAGAGTGGCTTGATATTTGCGGTAAACAGCCTCACCTTTCCCCACTCTATTTCACCCCTCTCCCCCACCCCGACAGGGCAAGTCGTACATCTCCCATCGCCTTCCTGCCAACAACAAAAAAGATCGAATCCAAAGATTGGCAGGAAGGCGCTGGGAAATGTACATATTTTGAGAGAACCCAAAACAAACTCTCGCGGTTAACCAAGATATAATAAAACAGAGAAGCTGAGTTGCAATCTCGGTCCCCACCTTATGACACGGGCATCGTTCTCCCTCTGGGGACGCGCCAGAAGGGATGTATGTAAAAGCTTTTATTGGACTATTGATTCATTGCTACCGCACTGGAAGGTGAGGGCAAACTTTGAGAACCAGTTCCTTCTCATTGAAACAAAAGAAGGTGTTATTTCACCCCCTTTTATCCCTAACATTTCCCTTCAGACTAAAGACTGTAAAATAATCCATTCCTCCGCTAACCTTGTTCCCAGTGAGGCCAAACCTCTTGGAGGGGCTGATCAATTCCATTGAATTGAGCGGAGTCCCATCTTTTATTGGACCAACGGACGAATCATTTCTCATTTAGTGAAAGGACCGAAGAGCGTGCGCTTTGCTCTATTTTTAAAACTACAGTTGATCGGATAATGAAAATAAACCGGCACAGCTCTGACCAAAGGTGGCCTCGTGGTTTCTGTATCACACCATTTGTTTTAATGCTATTAACCAGTCTGGAGCATCTAGTTACATTCTGTATATATATATATACACACACACACACACACATACACATGCTATGACCTACTAAAAGTCAATGCCAGGAGGTACTGCATAAATATGAGGGTAGATGAGCTTTGTAACAGACTGTACACTTCCCCGATGCCTCAGTTCACTTTCCAGCATCCCATCACCACCGACATTCTCGTCAGCTTTCGTGGAGTCAAATCTGAACATGGCGAACCCGAATATGTAGGTCGCATGGCAAATACGTGACAACATTATCCTGCATTGATTGGCATACAACTCCTGCAGCATTTTTAATCAGCACGGCAAAGACTGTTGCAGCAATTAAACGCAACACTGCTTGTCATTATTATTAGTATTTACATTTACATTCTATCTTCCCAAACTTTTTTTTCTTTTTTCAGTGCTATCGCTTGAAATAGCGTGTCCAGCGAAGTATGAAAATATTATGGGAGAAGTTTGAAATATGCCAATTAAACTCTCCGTACCGTGTAGAAGAACGTGTGTCTGGGATTAGAGCGAAATTTTGCACAGGGCAGGACAAGTCTAAGAAGCGTGCGCGCTGCTTGAGCGGATCCAAATGTAGACTTAAAATATTTAATGCTCTGTAATTTGACGATTATAACCAATTCATAAATCTTCATAAAGCCAATGGCATGAGTCCTAAAATCATTGAAAACTGCAACGATCTGCCCAATGAGACGAGGGGAAGTCACTACATATTATAATTTGAGAGTGGTTAAAGATTAATTGAGATGAAAGGCGCCGTGCGAGCTTTTCGATCTGTGTAAATGCATAGAAAAATGTAGTATCCCTACATGCTCAAATTGCAAACGATACCACCATTTTGATCTGTTCCTTTCAACGTAATCTGGCGGAGAATTCTCTCTTTAACACAGGGATTCTGTCGCGCAGTATCAAGTGAAATTCATCCTTTTGCCTGCAGCTGGGCTGCCACCGTGAGGCTTCACTTTGTGGTGATACAGTCAATGCTCCGAAAGCTGCATGACAACAGATTGTCTTTTCTCTGTCTTTAAGTGATACCAGTTAATCTCTGGTGACTGTTCGGCTGCATTGCTTCAAATATCTTTCTCCATTGGGTTGCTCTTTCGGATTCCCACCTTTCAGATGCGAGGTTAACCTCAGAAATTAACTCGCGTGGCCTCGAAGCCCTTTGCCTTTTGAAGAAAGACAGAAGAATTGTTCCCAGTGTCCTGGGCAATGTTTAATCCTTCACTGTAACAGATAATCTGAACCTGGTGGGATTGTTATTTGTGGGAGTTTGTTTGTACAAATTGGCTGCTCCGTAGCGGGCGGAGATGGCGAATATACTTCGTGTATTTAATAGACTGGAAAACACTTCCGGACAATCGGAAGTTATGTAAAGTGCGACAAAAGTGCTAGTCCTACTTACATTATGTCTAGTACCTAATTTACATTTCTTTAAGTCCCCCACCAACACCATTGCCAAATACACACCTTTTCGTCATTTCTTTGTTTTGGGCATCAGTTTTATCATGTTACAATATTTATTTTTCAAAACTAAAAACACACAGATGTCAGAAGATGCTGGTTTTGACTTGAACGTGAGTACCAGGCACAGACAGATAAGAAGTTGTATGGAACCGTGCTGGGACAGTTAATAGAGAAAATGGAACAAAACAAAGTTGTTGGAAAAGCTCAGCAGGTCTGACAGCATCTGTGGAGGATAAAACACAGTTAACGTTTCCAGTCCAGTGACCCTTCTTCACAACCCAGAGAAAATGGATTTTGAGATCAAGTGAAATGTACCCAGGTTTGGCAAATGCAACACAACACGGTAGCTCAGTGGTTAGCACTGCCGCCTCACAATGCTCGGGACCCAGATTTGATTCCTCCTACGGTCCAGAGATGTGCACGCAAGGTCGATTAGCCACGGGGAATGCAGGGATAGGGTCCGGGTAGTGAGTCTGAGTGGGACACTGTTTCGCGGTATCAGTGCAGACTGGATGAGCTGAACGGCCTCTTGCTGTACTTTGGGGATTCAGTGTTCATAACATGAGGGGCTGAATTTGGGGATTGTTGGAGTTGGAATTGCCAGCACCTGGGATGATTGAGAAGCTCAGGAAAGAGGACACCTGTATTATTATCATGAAGCACAAAGCAAATAACTGACCCATTCGTAAGAATAAGACCCAGGTCAGCTATCATGACTGGCAGTCAAGGGTGTAATCAACTGGACAAGATGGGTCAGCATAAAGCCGTTCAGCCCATTCTTCATGAATGAAGAAAAGGATTGTTCACTCTGCATTTGTGTAAAGATGAGTGATTGCAAAAGAAGGCCGGCACATGAAAGCACAGTACAACTTCAGAGGGGCAAAACACATTTTGAAGAGAAGAGGCCTCAGTGAGAAAAGTACTTTAAAACATGGATAAAATTCACGTTTTCTTTTCCAGATTGCTTGTTTATGTTTTAATTGCAAATCTCAACCATACAAAGCAGAGGAAGCAACTGGCCACTCAAAGGATATTGATTTCTTTTCAGGTGGATTGTTTTTGTGGTGGTTGCTCATTGTTGATTTTGAGTAACTGGAAACATAAAAAAGAAACATAAATAATTCTTTGAACAGATCTCTATGATATGTCTTTTTTTTACTTAATGGGACATTTGATGAAGCACACAGTGTGATTTTTAATTGCTTAGTTATTACAGAACAACTAATCAGCCCAAAATACATTTTATCATGCCCTATATCAATTTTGCTCAAGGGAGATGTGCTAGATACTTAATTGTATTGACCTGGGTACAGTTGTATCACTTGAAACAAATAAAATGCACGAGCAACATTAATAAACTTTGACTGGACTGATGGATCAAGGGCACGTTATAGCTTACTTATCATTATTAATTCTGAATTCAAATTAACTCCAGTCACAGAAATATGTAATTGTTAAAGGCAATTACTCCATCTTAGGCCTCATTTTAAACACATGGGTTTTGACTCCCTCCCCTATTCAATGTTGTGTTCATTTGTTTTTTTTTCATTTAATAACAACAATCCCTACAATTACTATATTAAGCAACATATCTAAACTATTCATATTTCAGAAAAGACACAATAATCATCAAATGGATTGTGCGCAGAGGTGTGGAAAGTGGATTACAAATAGAAATGAGATTTGCATTCAAAATGAATGGAACTATTTATTCGGCTTGTCTAAGCATTTGTCAAGGAGTGCTTTAGATATTGCAATTCATTTTTTTCCATTTTGATCTTTTAATAATTGATTAAAGCGTGAAAGGTCAATATGATGGACTTTATTAAAAAAAACTATCCGATGCTTCATTGGACAGATAATGGGCCAGATTCTTCCTTTGGCAACCGACATTTCAAACATTTAACAAGAGTTAGGTGTGAAGGATTGCAGACCTGCAATGAGACCATCTGATTTTTCAATCCAGTTTACTTGTAGAAAGGTCTCTGTTCAATTTCCATTTAAAGAATAATTTATTATTCAAATATAAAAAGAGGAATTATGTCCTAATTATGCTTTGTGTTTTTAAAACAGAGAAATTAAAATTTCAGCAGTGATTATTCAATGGCAAACATACAATTCTCCTTTCTCAATTAGACACAATGCTGTACTTCAACATTAAATCGGGATATTGTGGCCGTCTCTCATCAGAATTAAGAGTTTTTTAAATTCACTGAGCAAGATAACCTTTGAATCTTAAAAGAGATATCTTAATCCCTGTTTATATTAAGCCAGCGATGAATTTAGGAACATATCAATATATTAAAAGGGTGATCAGAGGTGAATGAATGAAAGTGGATTACTGGCCTTCTTCATCTGTAGCTAGCTTTCAGCATATTACACATAAAACTGAAATTTGAAAGGATGTTGGCATATGCAGCAGCAGCAGCAGTTTGGGTTGGCCAGCTGTCTGGCAAAACAAGGACTCTGGTGGACAGCAGGGATGGGATTACAAAGTGCTGTAATCCTGAGAGAGGACCATAGTTCACGGTCCATGGCCCTTGGATCAATGGCCAAACAATCTACTGAAGAACAGACTGTGGGCCCCAGTAAAACAGAAGCTGAAATTTCTTTTGAACAATGATTTTCGCAGCCATAGTATCATGGCAGCACCATTCATGGTGGCTGCTACATGCATTGTATTGGAAGCTTGAATATCAGCCATCAGATGTGGTTGAGCCCACAAGTGTGCTAATGGAGTTGGCCAAGAGTTAATGCAGAATGGATGGAATCCAAGCCTCACACAAAACCCTGTGCTAAATTACTTCCCTGCCACCAAGCATTCTGTTGTGTACACCCATCTGCATTCTTTACTAGACTTGCCCATTGAAGTTGTTATCTGAATCACCAGCAGCAGAACTCATTTTCAATCTCTGCCTCCAGTCAGCTGGCACCTGTGCTATCCTTGTCACCTGTCATGGCTGCAGACCATTGTACCCATTGTTTCACCATGGACTGAGCCAGCAACCATGCAATTTTCTAATTCAATATTTGAGTAAATATCAGTGAGAGAGAAATCAAGTGGAGTTGAAACTTCATCATTACCATCTATCAATCGTTAGGACGAGGCAATGGCATTGTGGTATTTTTTGTTAGACTCTTAATCCAGAGACCAAGGTAATGTTCTGGGGACCTGGGTTTGAATTCTGCCATGGCAGATTGTGGAATTTGGATTCAATAATAATCCAGAATTAAGAGTTGAATGCTAACCATGAAACCATTTGCCGATTGTCAGGAAAAAATCCCATCTGGCTCACTAATGTCCTTTAGAGAAGGAAATTTACCATCCTTACCTGGTCTGGCCTACGTGTCACTCCAGATGTACCGCAATGTGGTTAACTCTTAACTGCCCTCTGGGCAATTAGGAGTGGACAATAAATGCTGGCCTCACCAGCGATGCCCACATTCCTGTGAATGAATGAAAAAATAATCCACTGTCAGATTGGTTGCACTCTTGGGAATCTGCAAATGCTAAAGTACAAGGAAAGGCCAACAAGGGAATTATTTTTAAATTCACTCATTGGACGTGGATATTGCTAACAAAGCCTGCATTCATTGTCCATTCCTCGTTGTTTTCAAAAGGTTGTGGTGAACTGCCTTCTTGAACTGTTGCAGCCCATTTGGTGTAGATAAATCCACAAAGTCAACAAAAAGGTATTTCCAAGATTTCTACCCAACAACACTGAAGGAAGGATGATATATTTCCAAGTCTGGATGCCAAATGACTTGGAGAGGAACTTGCAGGTGATAGTGTTCCCATGTATCTGCCGTCATAAGGAGGAATTAGAGGGGGTGTGGTAAATTGATCCTTTTTTTTAAGGTCACCGGTGCTGTTGGTAAGATATCTTCAGACATTCATTCATGTGAGATTATTGAATTTCTGGTGACCCTGCACCGATTTTGGGAATTAACTGCTGGCATCAATTACCCTGGGTTATCAGCTGCCATTGCTTTGTGAGCATGTGCCTGGAGGATCTGCTCCCTCTCATGATAACAAAGTGTGGGGCTGGATGAACACAACTGGCCAAGCAGCATCTTAGGAGCACAAAAGCTGACATTTTGGGCCTAGACCCTTCATCAGAAAAGCTTTTCTGATGAAGGGTCTAGGCCCGAAACGTCAGCTTTTGTGCTCCTAAGATGCTGCTTGACCTGCTTTTTTCATCCAGCCCCATACCTTGTTATCTTGGATTCTCCGGCATCTGCAGTTCCCATTATCTCTGCTCCCTCTCATGATCATTTGTTGTCCTTTGCACTGCACACAGCACTATCACAAGGTCATGTGATGAGTTAAGTAGTGTCCTAGGTTTGAGTGCAAACCCAAAACGTCATGGCCAAGTAAGGGATGTTCATAAAGTGGCCAACCTGCATTTCCTTTCAACACACATCAGCAGCAGGCAGTATGCCTGGAAGAGATTGCTGGTCAAGTGCGTGATGGAAATAAATTTGAAGATTTTAATATGCTACATAGCTCCACCTAAAACACATATACAATAGTGCATATTGCTGCAGCAACTTGGACTCCCTGAATGGCTATAATGCACCATCATTATACACAGCACTGTTCTGAGTCTAGGCTGCACTTTCAACAGCCAAAATGCATCTTGCCTTTAAGGTGTACGTATTTGTTTTACATACAGCTGGCAAGAAACTATAATGGCCCTCTACTGAAGCATGCAGCCAATGAAAAGTGCAATTGGAGTTGGATGAACACAGTAATTATGATAATTATCAGGTGGCACTGAAATGGTATTCTGAGGTGGGTGTGGGGAGAATTAGAGAGGGATATTGATTTCCAATTTAGCCAACATGAAAATCTTAATTTACCAGATGATTTTAGTCCTAATTAATTATAATTAACATAATTCAAAGTTGCCCGTACATGCTAAACGACAAAGCTTTGGTTTTAGGATTCAAATGTTGATTCGATCCAGTTTTCATGGAACAGTCTGCATGGATTCCCCTTTCTCACTCTCCGGAAGGTGGGGAATGGTGCAACAGCCTAGCTAAGTGACACTTCACGGAATAGTTCACAGACCAATGGAGAGGTGCTTCTCAGATGCAGCACCAAAAAGACCAGAAAAGGACTGATTTTTTTACATACAACAGGGATAGTGTCTACCTTATCCCTCTTCCCCACTCCCTTCATCTCACATACCACCCTCCCCTCCCTCTTCCACCCCTTCACATTACTCTGTCCGCATTGCTTTTCCCCCACCACTCTGCAGCCCCCCACCATTAACCTATCTTCCCAACATTGCCTTCACACTCAATCCTCATCAAAACTGGGACCCATGGAAAAATGCTTCTGATCAAGCACTCTTTTTCCCAAAAAGGTCTTGAACAAAGTGCGGCAGTTAAAGATTTATTTAAGCCAAAGGGTGTAAATAGGTACTGATTGGGTCCAGTCATAACAAAAGCAGATGTTTAAAAATGTCAATTCAGTACAATATTTTGTTCCATTTGCTGATTGCCATAATTTGAATTGCCACTTGCAGTTTTAACGCTGAAGCTCTCATTAGTCATAAGTTCCAAGTTGCAATAGAAACGTTTTCCTTGTGCTCTCTTCACCGAAAGTGTGGGGCATTCTTCCTGCCACACAGTAGCAGTTTTCAGGATGGCTCAGTAACTGAGGGGGGGCAGGAATAGGGAAGAAAATGTTCACCTCACCATCTTCACCCTCTTTGTTGCAGCTGCTGGCATTGTTCTGTCGAGACACATGCCCTCCTTCCCTTCTTACCGGAAAGGAAGTGACTCCTAACAAGATGCCCATGATCAAGGTTTGTGTTTCTCATGGAGACTTAATCCTTGGAGAATCTTCAGAATAAACTTTGTTGGAGCATTGATTGATTCTTGACACATTGTTCCAGGAAGTCTCCTGATGTATTTCAGAGAACTTCTTCACAGCTCCAACAGATTCTGAAATGGTGACTATCCCTTTAAGTGGTATTTGTTCCTTCAAGTGGTACTTGAAATTAGCAGCTAAAATATGTTTTGTTTTCCAACAGCTGATAGCTATTGTTGAAGCATTAGCCACCAAAATGTCATTGGGTGCAACTTCTCTCACGGGTGTTAGTAGGCATTTCAAGTGGCAATTGGTTGTTCAGCAAGACTCCAGGACATTTCTAGTGCAGTCTTTGAATCCTTTGCTAAAATGATACCTTATACCAAGCATGAGCTAAAACATTATTCAAGATCTTATCTTGTCTACTCCTTTGCTTCTTTTGTGTCTGATATATTCAACGATAATTGGACACCGAATCCATCTAATCTTTTTAGATGAAGTACTTTGAAAATATGGGTCCTACATCAGAGAAGCCATGAGAGCATGTCCCGGAACATCTTCTACGAGTTTCATAGATTCACTTCACATTCACTGTTCAAGTAATGTCTGGATATGAAATGGTTTTTATTTCTTCAAATCGTGCTTGAAATTCACATCAGCATCTTGTTTTCTCCCAAAGGACAAGTGACAGTTCGGAGAGGGTCTTGCAGTAAGCACGAGTGAGCAAAATACCACGAAATGCCCTTAATGAATGCTAGCAAGCCACAAACCATTGCTAATCAATCCTCCAGGCAGCCATTTCTCGTGAAGACTTTCTTTAACCAAGTAGCGTCTTACATTAAACATTGGCTATACCAATACTTCAGCTCAAGGTTCCAGCTTGCACATTGTGACGATTCATTTGCATCTGAGTTACCTGAAAAAAATTGTCATATGGTTTCCGACTTGGCAACTTGGCATAATTCAGGTGACAGATTAATGAAACTTTTATCTTCGTCCTATTTCACTTGATATTGGTATTAAATATGAGTATTTTTTGCTGTCAGGCACCATCTGAGATGAATGTCAGCTCATTATTTGTTCAATATTTGTTTTGATATGCATTGAGATTAGTTTCACTGAAACACAACTAACTGTTGGTTCAGTTTCAAAATGCTTGACTGAATTTTTTGCTCCGTTACTTGCCACTTTTCAAATGATAACCTATTAGTTGTATTTGTCTTGTATCATTTGTCATGTGTGTAAAAATCTGCAACTTTGGTGAGTTCAGAAGGTCAAAGTAAGTCATGTGACAGGTACGTGATGAAAGAGCCTGAAAAAGCGCCAATATCTGAATGATGAAATCTGTTTTGTGGTCAATCACATTTTCTGACATTTGTCACATTCTAATTATTATGTCACGCTGTTTGCACCTCAATTGCCAGGTTAAGCTAATAGAGAGTGTAGTCATGCACCATTTGACTCTTATCTCACTGAGTCAGTCACATGTCAATCTTCACTTGGTCACACATCACTTAACAATAGCATCACAGAATCACAGTTTACCTATCAATTGAATTTAGTATCATACAGTTGCATGTCACTACCTACTTGGTCTTGCATCATTTGATGTTCGTGCCACTATGTTAGAGGTCACTCTATACTCTATGAGCATTCATTTCCAGCATAGTTAGTTGTCACTTATTAAATTGTCAGCTAAAATCAGAATGTCACGTAGCCAAAAACTGGCAATTTATATTTCTCCTGAGGAGGTGGTTTAGGAAATTGGTAGCGTTTTGAAATTATAACAGGACATGAAAAATTTATCTTGAAAGGAATTCACGTTTCACATTTCGATGAAATATTTCATAATTTTAGTCTAAAACTATTCAAACTTTAAAAGTATTGCACACAGATTGTCAAGACCAAGGTTGGCATTTAAGTAAACCACTGTTAACAGAGGAGGAAATAAATGGACCAAAGCATGTCAAAGTAATTCAACCTCTTTTTAAGGCCATACTTTCTGCTCACATTTTTATGTCACACCATGATCAGTCAAAAGGTCTGAAACAAATCATTTGTCCCATCCAATCTCAGACCCAAGAAACCAGCTCATCTGTTAGGCTGTCTACTCGGTAGATTTTGATTATGTACTAGAGCTGTCATTTCTCAATAAACTGCTTTAGACTGCTTGTGACTCCTTGATTCCTTTTTGGTAATCCATGACCCTTGATCAAATCTGGCATAAGAAAGAGTATTACTGAGAATATAAATACTGAACCAATTCATGATAAAGGTATCCATATATTTCTTACTCCTTTCCTCATCTCACTTCTCCCTCATCCTTCAATCTCTTCTGAATGAGAGGCTATAGAGAATGTAAGCATGCACTTCTTACTTTTTATTCCTGCCTTAGCACCTTAAAATCACCTCAAACCTGATTGCTTATTATTTCAACTACTCAAGGGTTAGAACCTGAACAGACAGTAGAGGAAGAGGAAAAAGGCATTGAATATTCCGAGACACCAATATATGATCTGACTAATGCCATGTCCAATTCATACATTACTGCTGTATGTATTTTAAAGGACATGATATTAGAGAGGTTTACATTTGGTGAGATTCTAGATGCAAGTATGCAGCAGCCAGAGTGTGGGGAAAGGATAGCAGAGCTAAAAGATAGCAGAGGGAGAAGCACCATTGAAGTCCATTGCAGTGGACTCAGATAAATCCCTTGAGGTCCATCCCACAGGAGTACGCTTTTGGATGGATCCGGTCAAAGGTTTGGTACACTGCGAAAGTGTGCCAGCATGCCTAATCACAATGTCAAGGAGCATGGAGCATTTTGAAACTGAACCAACAGTTAGTTGTGTTTCAGTGAAACTAATCTCAATGCATATCAAAACAAATATTGAACAAATGATGAGCGGACAGACATCTCAGATGGTGCCTGACAGCAAAAAATACTCATATTTAATACCAATATCAAGTGAAATAGGCCTGAGATCATCTGATCATCAAGTTCAGAACTGTGTGGATCTTGAGCTTCACTGTCGGGATAAGGATTCCTTATGTCCAAAGGCTATTTGAATCTTGGTTATTTCATATTTGCTGTTATGACATAGAAATCCAGGCTGTGTGTGAAGAAATCTTTTAAGCTTAATACTATGTATCAAATGTTTTGCTTTAAATGTTTAAATTGATCATTAGTTTAGAATAGTTTTTCAAACATTTGCAGACTTCTTTTTAATATTACCAACTACACTTCATAAAAAGCTTGTTCCTTCTCAAAATTCCAACCAGTTTATTTAACCACAAGATAATGTTGATAAGTTGACATATTTTTATCCTTTCAGTCAGTTTAGCCATGTTAAATGCAGCATAGAAATTATATTCACGAATATCATCTGTTCCTATGCTTTTAGGTCTTAAGGTGGATCCCAAATGCTATTCTATAAAAGGAAAGGAAAGGTGTACCTTTCACAATATAGAAACGCTGGATCTTCACCCCAATATGACTTTCATAGTGAATTAACACGGATGATGATTTTAATTATTACCAATCCCTAGGGTTCATTCGTATTGATGTGAATGAGATAGATCTCCTAGAAAAGCAATTTGATCAGAGGGACAAATCTACAGGAATTATTTAAGAGGAGTTTATGTGCCCTGACTTACAAAACGTTCTAGAGAAACTGTTTTTTATGAAATACCAACAAAAACTCTCTCTTGTGTCACAGAACAGAATATGTCATTTGAAACTTGCAAAATTTGCCATCAACGTAGAGGCGACAATAACTCACTGTTGACTTTATCATTTGCGGACATCAAGGTCTTCATCAGTCAATGATTGAATTGGATATTGTACCATTTTTTATGGTTAAAATCCTTCGTCTTTCAATGTGTTTTATCTCTGTGGTTCTGTATTAGTTGTGTTTTTTTTTCCTGCAAAGTACATAATTTATTATTTCTTGCCAACTTGAACATGATAGGTAAGCTAAGTTTATTTCAGCACGCATTCATATCTCTCCTTGATGTGGAAAAATATCCCTTCAAGTGGATCCAGAAAAGCAATCAGTAATCAATAACCTCAATCTTTTATCACTCAGTTCCCAAAAATAATCTTGCTGAATTTCTCAAGAAGGAAAATAAGTCTGACTAACTAAAGGAAAAGTGTGACCTCGTGGCAATCAATTTATTGGAATCACATTGGCGCATAGTGATTGACTTCAAAAAAGAAACAAATCATTCTTTTTTCTTTTCTTTTCAGGAAGATCAGCATGAAAACAAGACTGAATTTCCGAATTGTACAGGGAGAGAGATTAAAATATTGGTTCTGTGAAATGCTCTTTGTGTGAGCATGGAGGCAGAAGGACTTTCCTCAGATAAGGTTCAATGAAGTCCTTGCTGCTGAATTTACTCCTAATTATATGCAAAACCTGCATGGATCAGGGGATTATTTGCTTGCAATAGAAAACATTGATTTTTATGCTTAAAATATTTGTAATGTTACATTTTGTACACAGGCTAGGTATGTTTTTTATTTCTCTTCCTGATAATTCACTTTATAAAATAAGCCCATGCAGTCAAACAAATGTTTGGGTGCATTTGAATGAACGTCAATTGAAAATTTCATTTTCCTACATATCTGACTGGACAAACTACATTTGGGATACAGAATAAATTTAGCTACCAACTTTAAAATAAAATTACTGTTGAAGATGATTTCGAAAAAGGATTGGTATGATTCTGATGCTAAGACAAAACATTCACAAAAATTCTTCTCCTTTCCAGTCAAAAAAATTGGATATATACCGTGGAAAACAGAGAGTTTGAGAGTGACATAAAGACCAATTTTCTTTGAGGGTACCAGTGGAATTAGCTAACACAGACCGGAGCAAGATATTTAATCTTGTCAAAAACAATAGCTCATCAAGACACAGTGTACGTTGAAAATAGGCAATTTAAAATGAATCTGTGGAAACAATGGGGCCAATGTTAATTCCCCCAAAGTGAGTAGTTTGGAATCAAGTGAGATGTTAAAATGTCAAACACCGCAAACCCGAACACAATGCTCCAAACTCATGAACTCTGCTTTTGGGGGGAAGACAGCAACAAATGTCATTGCAGGAGGTATGTCAGTCGCCAAACATTATAATAAAACAGTGCTTCTCAGGTTTAATCTTTGTTACAAATTTAATTCTGGCTGGTTCCTTACCAGGACCTCAGGAAAACAGGCAGTTCAAGGGAGGTCAAAATTGTATCAGAGATAATGGGAACTGCAGATGCTGGAGAATCCAAGATAACAAAGTGTGAAGCTGGATGAACACAGCAGGCCAAGCAGCATCTCAGGAGCACAAAAGCTGATGTTTCAGGCCGAGACCCTTCATCAGAGAGGGGGATGGGGAGAGGGTTCTGGAATAAATAGGGAGAAAGGGAGAGGTGGACCGAAGATGGAGAGAAAAGAAGATAGGTGGAGAGGAGAGTATAGGTGGGGAGGTAGCGAGGGGATAGGTCAGCCCGGGGAAGACGGACAGGTCAAGGAGGTGGGATGAGGTTAGCAGGTAGGAAATGGAGGTGCGGCTTGAAGTGGGAGGAAGGGATGGGTGAGAGGAAGAACAGGTTAGGGAGGCAGAGACAGGCTGGGCTGGTTTTGAGATGCAGTGGGGGGAGGGGACGAGCTGGGCTGGTTGTGTGATGCAGTGGGGGGAGGGGACAAACTGGGCTGGTTTTGGGATGCGTTGGGGGAGGGGAAGATTTTGAAGGTGGTGAAGTCCACATTGATACCATTGGGCTGCAGGGTTCCCAAGCGGAATATGAGTTGCTGTTCCTGCAACCTTCGGGTGGCATCATTGTGGCACTGCAGGAGGCCCATGATGGACATGTCATCTAAAGAATGGAAGGGGGTGTCAAAATGGTTCGCGACTGGGAGGTGCAGTTGTTTATTGCGAACAGAGCAGAGGTGTTCTGCAAAGTGATCCCCAAGCCTCCGCTTGGTTTCCCCAATGTAAAGGAAGCCACACTGGATACAATGGATACAGTATACCACATTGGCAGATGTGCAGGTGAACATCTGCTTAATATGGAAAGTCATCTTGGGGCCTGGGACGGCTCTGGGAGGGAAGAAGTGTGGGGGCAAGTGTAGCACTTCCTGTGGTTGCAGGGGAAGGTGCCGGGTGTGGTGGGGTTGGAGGGGAGTGTGGAACGAACAAGGGAGTCATGGAGAGAGTGGTCTCTCCAGAAGGCAGACGAGGGTGGGGATGGAAAAATGTCTCGGGTGGTGGGGTCGGATTGTAGATTGTGGAAGTGTCGGAGGATGATGCGTTGTATCCGGAGGTTGGTGGGGTGGTGTGTGAGAATGAGGGGGATCCTCTGGGGGCGGTTGTGGTGGGGGCGGGGTGTGAGGGATGGGTTGCGGGAAATGCTGGAGACGTGGTCAATGGTGTTCTCGACCACTGTGGGGGGAAAGTTGCGGTCCTTGAAGAACTTGGAATCTGGGATGTGCGGGAGTGGAATGCCTCATCCTGGGAGCGGATGCGGCGGGGGCAGAGGATTTGGGAATAGGGGATGGAATTTTTGCAGGAGGATGGGTGGGAGGAGGTGTATTCTCGCTAGCTGTGGGAGTCGATGGGCTTGAAATGGACATCAGTTACAAGCTGGTTGCCTGAGATGGAGACTGAGAGGTCCAGGAAGGTGAGGGATGTGCTGGAGATGGCCCAGGTGAACTTGAGGTTGGGGTGGAAGGTGTTGGTGAAGTGGATGAACTGTTCGAGCTCCTCTGGGGAGCAAGAGGCGGCGCCGATACAGTCATCAATGTAACGGAGGAAGAGGTGGGGTTTGGGGCCTGTGTAGGTGCGGAAGAGGGACTGTTCCACGTAACCTACAAAGAGGCAGGCATAGCTGGGGCCCATGCGGGTGCCCATGGCCACCCCCTTAGTCTGTAGGAAGTGGGAGGAGTCAAAAGAGAAGTTGTTGAATGTGAGGACGAGTTCAGCTAGGCGGATGAGAGTGTCGGTGGAGGGGGACTGGTCGGGCCTGCGGGACAGGAAGAAGCGGAGGGCCTTGAGGCCATCTCCATGCGGAATGCAGGTGTATAGGGACTGGACGTCCATGGTGAATATGAGGTGTTGGGGGCCAGGGAATTGGAAGTCCTGGAGGAGGTGGAGGGCGTGGGTGGTGTCACGGACGTAGGTGGGGAGTTCCTGGACCAAAGGGGAGAAAATGGAGTCCAGATAGGTGGAGATGAGTTCGGTGGGGCAGGAGCAGGCTGAGACAAAGGGTCGACCAGGGCAGGCAGGTTTGTGGATTTTGGGAAGGAGATAGAAAGAAGCCGTGCAGGGTTGGGGAACAATAAGGTTGGAGGCTGTAGGTGGGAGATCCCCTGACGTGATGAGGTCATGGATGGTGTTGGAGATGATGGTTTGGGGCTCGGGGGTGGGGTCATGATCAAGGGAGCGGTAGAAGGAGGTGTCAGAGAGTTGGCGTCTGGCCTCGGCGATGTAGAGGTCAGTGCGCCATACTACCACTGCGCCACCCTTGTCTGCGGGTTTGATGGTGAGGTTGGGGTTGGAGCGGAGGGAGCAGAGGGCTGCCCGTTCTGCGGGGGAGAGGTTGGAGTGGAGTTGAACACTTCTCGATATATTTACCTCCTTAGATACAGTTTCCTCTTTCTTGTGATGAAGCATTTCAAACACAAAGGCTCAAATTTTCTCTATTTCCATGTTGATGAGAGTTGTGGAATCCCTATTTCAGCAGAGCTCTGGAGGAATTTAAGATTCTTCTGGGAAATTCCTCTATGGCTGTAACCCCCCAAAAATCTCCAGAAAACCAGGATTTGGGATGATTCTGATGGAATTAGGTAAAACAGCCACTCTGCAGAAGTTAGGCTACTAAATACACTGTCTAACTGCTGAGTAACTTTTAAACTGATACATAGTAACTCACACACCCCAATTACACTTCCTTCAGACCACTTAAGCGTCAAGACCCTCACCCATTATCCCCTTTTCATGCTTCATACCTAACCCCCCTACTCCATTGATCCACCCCGAACTGAAACTGAACTAAGACGGCCACTCACTGCCCCCATATCCAACCACATACCTTGCAGGCCTGACACCCAAACTTCCCGTTGTCATGCAGGACTTGATTTCTCCAATGCATCCTGAACTGCCCAAAACACTCCATCGCTAACATGACCATCTTGCCCCCTTACACCATGGCACTCTACACACTTGGCACCCTGCTCAGTTTCTACTTGGGAAGCAACCAACCTGACACCTTACTTCATATACAGCTGGCATTCTATTCCACTGGCACATTGCTCCTACCCATTCAACATCCTTTTCCTTGTCGAGCTGGTATCCCATCCAACTGGGAACATACATGATTGGCACCCAAGCCACCTAGCAGCCGAATTACCTGACATCCTTACTGTACCCAGTTAGCACCCGACTTACCTGGCACTCTGCACCCATCCATCTGGCACCTAAATCTCACAGCACCCAAACATTACATTTTCTGGCTCAGTGTCTAGCACTGTAGCCTCACAGTACCATGGACCCAGGTTTGATTCCAGCCTCAGGTAACTGCCTGTGCAGAGTTTGCACATTCTCCCCTTGTCTGTGTGGGTTTCCTCCAGGCGCTCCGGTTTCCTCCCACAGTCCAAAGATGTGCAGTCCAGGTGGATCGGCCATGCTAAATTGTTCGTAGTGTTCAGGGGTGTGCGGGTTATAGGGAGGTGAGTCTGGGTGGGATGCGCCAAGGGGCGTGGTGGACTTGTTGGGTCAAAGGCCACTGTAGGGAATCTAATCAAATGTACTTCCTGTTTGACTGTAGTTGTCATAGCGTTTGTCAGGACATTTATATTTCACAATACGAGGTTGACAGCTTTGAGTAGAGGATGGGATGAAAAGGAAACAAAAAGAACAGTTTCTGTGAGCACAGAGGTGGCACATGTGTTACATCATTGCTAATAGAAGCTCTAATTTGTAAATGCACTGCCAATTTACAGCTAATTAACTGTCATTGTAATTGCAGCTCTAAGAATAAAGCTGCACATTCTACCTACCCTCAGCCCCATAATGTGTTGGAACCCTGTCTCGGAAACGTTAGCACACGAACACCCAGTGTATCATATCAACTTGTCATTGATTAATGTGGGAGTGTCACATATTGGAAAATCTTCAAATAGTTGAAAACCCCATTAACTTTTATTGAACAGCAGCAGAAGCAACATAAAACAAGAAGAAAACAACTGCAACAATAATGAAAAGTGCTGGAGAAATTCAGCGGGTCTGGCAGCAACTGTGGAAAGAGAAATGTTGTTAACATTTTGAGTCCTGTAACTTTCACCATTTATCGATGGAAATTGGCATCCAACACTGATCCAACGCTCAGGACCATCAGACCACCTCTCTGATCTACTTGCAGACTACTTAAGTGACACAGACCTATGTTACAGGGTGCACCAGTAAAGAGTTTTGAAATGCTGCAGCAGGGGCACATTGCGTTGAGGGGTAAGCATCCAGCTATTAGACTGGACGATAAGTTGTCAGTGTGGTATGAGGTATAAGGGCTCTGATGGGGGGGATGGTTGCCTGACAACCAGTTGAAGCTCAGTACTGACAGTGTCCACTGTGAGTTGTATCTCTTGCCATCACCTTGCCGTTCTCCAGCAGCAAAATGCAACTGGAAAATGGCAGGGGCAATGCCCAGGCTGGGCACAGTCAGTGTTACTGGATGAGAGCAAGTGTGGGATCCATGTCTGCTGGTACTAAGACATGAATGGGGCCAATACATGAAGCAGCCATTTGCAAACTCCAGCAATATTTAATTAGCTATCTGTCCATTTGTACTGCATAAAGAGTGCACATGTCTTGTGTTCAAATCAGAGTCAAAACCAATTAAATCATGCCATTAGTTCTTGCAAATCCAACATCAGCATCTCAATGATGTAGCAGTTAGCAGCAATGAGAACAACGTTGGCCAAAGATGACCCCTAACTTGTGTGGCATCCGATGTGCAGTGGGATGCAGACACAATTATTTCATCATTGATGCTTAACAATGGTCTATACTGAATGCAATGAAAAAGTTGATTTATTGCTGTGCGTCTGGGTTGTGAGAGGGAGTGGGGTGGTGTGCAGCAGGAATCTCCGTTTGATGAAATGTGTTGTTCATTCAGCCAATGTGGCTCATTCATCAAGCTACTGCACCCATTGAGGCAGAGATTCAATGAATGATAGAGACATGGCCCTCATCAGGGCAGTGCATGTCTTACTCTACGCAGGAGTGCATGCAGTCTTCAGCTGCAGATTTTGCAAACATTCACTCTTCTGAGATCTATGGACCTCTTTTATTCTTTATATTCCAAATTTATGTCATTTCCACTGGTCATTCGCCCAGCCTCTGGTAAGATTTTGGTTTCTGGGGCTGCCATCCTAAGAACATGAAGACAGATGATGAAGGAGTAGGGCCAGTGACAAGCCCAGGAGAAGCAGTAGGCCACTGTGGTGGATGAGGAGCACCCAGCTCAGATGGAGGGTGTGGCCATGAGGTCACTTCAGATGCACGGAGTCCACAGAAGGACCAAAGGTTTTTGGACCCATCTCCTTTTCTTGTGGTTGAGCAAAGCTCTAGGGATGGCTCGCTACATCATGAGACAGTGTGATGGAATTCTGCCATCTGCGGGAGTGGGACGTGATGTTCCATGAGTGGAAGGCTATCCTCTCCTCGTGTTGAAGGGTGCAAATGCTTTACAGTGCAATGTGCATGATCTGTGTGGGCTATCTCAGCCCTACACCCACAAATGCATCGGAACAGTGACTAAAGCTAACTGTGAAAACATTGCTGGTTCAGCCCAAGCAACAGGATTTGGAAACTGATATGAGTTCCCTCAGGTGCAGGGCATGATAAATTACATCCCTGTGACTCTGAAAAGTTTGTATCATAATGTTGCAGAATACATTGATAGGAAGGGTTTCTATTCTGTTAATGTTCAGGTCAATTGTGATCATTGTTACTTTTCGGTGTTGTATGTTGTCACCTTGGCATCTGCCTCAACTCTTAAATCCTGTAGCACGCTCATGTAGCCAGTGCCTCTGAGATTCAGGTGCTTTATAAGGCTACTACTAGTGAATAAGGGATACCTGCTGTGGCTCATGATACCATTGTGCAACCCCTGATTGATACATGCTTCAACCAGGGCTGTGGTGGAGCTGACAACAGGGCTGATGAAAATGCTGGCACTGACCTGGGGAAGAGTGGGGAAGCCTCCACCATAGTTTGAACTGAGTGTGCTGATCCATCCAGGCATGCTAAGGCCTGCACCATTCAAGCAGGCAATTAGTTGATAAGCTCCATGTTGAGCAACTGGGGGAATGAGACCAGTTTTCTGAGATGGACAATGAGGACACTGGGGAAAAGGAAGTTTTGGTACATGACAGAGCACATTCCAGTGAGGTCCTGAATGAAACCCTTTCCAATAGATGGGAGCTGGCTGAAGTAGACCATCATGGAATATTTGTTGTTCATTGTGGGGGATAAATTGCAGCCTGAGTTCTTTTTGTTTCTGTTTGCAGTTGTTGGCTGTGAAATAAAAGTCATGTCTGCAATTGCTCAGTTGCTTGCTTGTATATGACCTCCCTCGACTGGCAAGATGCAGTTCTACACTGGGTTTTGGTGGCAATGGGGGCTGAGAAACTGAATGACCTGTTCGTTAAGCTGCGAGAGGGTGAGGGAAGTACACATGAAGGAGGTGCTAGTCAAACTAGTAATGTGGAATGAGCAGAATAGATTTGTGGCTGCTGCGCAATTATACTACTGGTGATGGCCAATGTTGGATTGCCAATGCTTGTCTGGGTGCACAGCAGTCTTTTGGGAATGGTGCTGGTGCACGAGATGCCATTTGGTGGTTACCAAGTGAATGGCAAGTTGTTCCAGGAATGGCACATCATAAGGTGTGGATAAAATCAGAAGTGAGAGGGTGCACAGTGACTCAATTGTTAGAACTACTGCTTTACAGCGTCACGGAACTAGGTTCAATTCTACCCTCGGCGACTGTCTGTGTGGAGTTAGCACTTTCTCCACATGTTTGCATGGGGTTCTTCTAGGTGTTCCGGCTTCCTCCCATAGCCCAAACATGTGCAGGTTAGCTAGATTGGTCATGTTAAATTGTCCATTGTTTCAAGGAATATGCAGGCTAGGTTGATTAGCCATGAGAAATGCAGGCTTACATGAACAGGGCAGGAGGTTGGTTCTGGATGGAAGCTCTATGGAAAATCAACATGCACTTGATGGGCTGAATGGCTTACTTCCACAGTGTCAGGAATTTTATGAGAGAGGGTGGGTAGGCATTCAGTGAGGTAGGTTGCGTAAGATGCGGTGTGAAAGCTGCAAAACTCTTGATGCAACTTGCACTTAACTGAAGAAATATAAAATTCAGCTTTTTTTGGAATTAGTTATAAAGTCATAGAGTTATGCAACACAGAATCAGATCCTTCACTCAACCAGTTAATGCTGAACATAACCCCAAACTAAACTAGTCCCACCTGCCTGCGCCTGGCCCATATCCCTTCAAATCCTCCTTTCTCATGGACATATCCAAAAGCCTTTTAATCTTTGTGATTGCATCTACATCCATCACTTCCTCAGGAAGTTCATTCCATACGTGAACCACTCTCTGTTTAAAAAAAAATTGCCTGTCATGTCTATTTTATATCTTCGTCCTGTGATTTTAAAAATGTACCTCCTCATCTTGAAATCCCCATCCCAGGGAAATATCAACTGCCATTTACTCTATCTATACTGCTCATCATTTTATAAACCAATCAGGTTGTCTCTCAATCTCCTTCGCTCCAGTGAAAGAAGTAGCAGCCTATTCAACCTTTCTAACTCAACCCTTCCATCGCCGGCAACATCTTGGTCAATGTCTTCTAAATCCTCTCCAACTTAATAATATCCTTCCTATAACTGGGCAATCAGAACAGAACACAGTATTGCAGAAGAGGCCTCACTAATGCCCTGTACAACCTCAACATGACTTATTAACTCCCAGACTCACAGCACTGAGCGATAAAGGCAAGTTTGCCAAATGCCTTTTTAACCACTCCGCCGACAAGTGATGCAAACTTCAAAGAATTATATTTGTATGTCTCTCGGTCCCTCTCTTCTGGAACACTATGCAAAGCCCTACTATTAATAGTACAAGCCCTACCCTTGTTTGTTGTACCAAAATGCAATACCTCACATTTATCCAGATTGAACTCCATCTGCCATTTTTTTAGCCCATTGACCCAAATGATCAAAATTCCTTTGTAATCTTAGAAAACCTTCTTCACTATTGACTATGCCACCAATTTTAGTGTTGTCTGCAGACTTACTAACGATGTCTTCTATATTCTCATCCAAATCATTTATATAAATGACAAATAAAAGATGATCCAGAATCAACCCCTATGGAACAAGGCGAGGTGATGGCCTCGTGGTATTAACACTGGACTGTTAATCCAGAGCTACAGATAATGTTCTGGGACCTGAGGTTGAATCCTGCCATGGCAGATGGTAGAATTTGAATTCAATAAATATCTGGAATTAACAATGTAATGATGGCAGCGATTCCATTGTTGATTGTCTGGAAAAACCCAATTGGTTCACTAATGCCCTTTTGGGAAGGAAACTGCCAGCCTTACCTGGTCTGGCCTACATATGACTCCAGACTCATAGCAATGTGGTTGACTCTTAACTGCCCTCTGGGCAATTAGGGATGGACAATAAATGCTGGCCTAGACAGTGATGCCCTCATCCCATGAATGAACAAAGGAAAAAAAAGGAACACTGCTGATGACAGTCCTCTAGATAGAAAAGCAACCCTCCAACATTACTCTCTGTCTCCTGTCATTAAGCCAGTTATGTATCCAATTGGCAAGCTCACTGTGAATCCCATGTGACCTAACTTTACCAATTAGTCTACCATGCAGAAACTTGACAAAGGTGTTACTAATGTCCAAGTAAACAACATCTACTGCTTGGCCCTCATCAAGCTCTTCAGTATCTTCCTCAAAAACTCAATCAAGTTTGTGAGACACGATTTTCCTCACACAAATCTGTAATCAATTTTTACCTCCCTAAATGTGCATAAATCTAACTTTTAGAATCACCTCCAACAATTTACTCACAATGGAATCAGATTCACGGGTCTACGGTTCCCCAGTTTCTCCTTACAACCTTTCTTACACAAAGGTACAACATTCGCCACCCTCCAGTCATCAGACACCTCACCCATAGTTACAATTGATGCAAATTTTCTGCAAGCGGTCTTGCAATTTCCTCCCTTACTTGCCACAATGTTCTGGGATACTGGGATCAGGTCCTGGAGATTTATACACCTTTGTATTCCCTAAGACTCTTTAAACTTCCTCTTCTGTAATGTGAACAGTTTTTAAAACTTAAAAATTCATTTCTCTGCATTCTCTGGATTCCATGTCTTTTTCCACAGTAGAAACTGATATTCAATTAGTATCTTTCCCATTGTTTTCAAAAATGTCCTTGTCTGGGGCTGTTTCATTTCACTCTGAAGCCATACCCCCACCCAATGCCAAACAATCACGCGACAATGCGCAACATCTTCATCTTCATCCTCAGAAGGCTGCTGCCCTTTTCTCACCTTTTCAGCAACCATCACATCCCATCCTTCGCTGTTCCTTTTGGACAGGCCACAACATGCAAGGATTATACAGCCAATTTTGTCTGAGTTTATTGGGAGGCCCACCATACTAAGCCTAGCATTCGAACATTATCCACAGGATGCTGATCATCTACTCCATTATGGCACAAGTGAAGGAATAGGCAGCTTTGTATTTTAAGTTAAGAACAAACAGAATTCTTCAATGGGCAATGTGTAACAAAACAATACAACTTCCTGGAGGATCTGTAAACAATTTAATGAATGACCTCTACAGATTAGTTGGAACCTATGAATGTGAAGACTTGTCAACTGAATTCAAAATTACTGGAGCAATATTTAATCAGTCCCTGTCTGACTGATTACAGTCTAAAGAAGATCTAACTTTGGAGGAAGCTTTTGAGATCATTTTGGAAGCAGAGGCCATGAGAAAATTACAGAAATGTTCTAAGAAATTTGAGGAATGACCTTACCACAGACAGCAACCAAACCTACTAACTTCATAATGTACAAACACTCCAATCACATGCACGAAAAGCCAACAGAAAATGGAGGCGGTCATCAGATCCTAAGAGACGATGAGAGTGCTGTGGGCCAGAAAGCTTCATAGGCAAAAGCAGTTTCCAGTTACAACAATAAAAGTTATATCTGTGAAAAAAAACCTTCAATGGACAAGCTGGCATCCACATCGGGAAATGTAAATCTACCAGAGGAGATACCCAAAGCATTTTTCAGGCTCATTGGTAATCCAACTGAACAGTAAAAATCATGAGACAAATAGAAATGATGAGTTATACAGGAACTTTTATTTGCACTGCAAAACTGAAAGAGCAGAATTCTCCAGACAAATCATGTACTCCATGAAAGCCGAGATAAATAGCGTTGAACAGGCCACAGGAAAGGGAGATGAGGATTAACAAAAATTAAATAGATAAGGAGTACAACTAAGAATACCAGACACAGACAGACAAGATCAAGATTAAGTGCTTCCTGTTTGGGTGAGTAAAAGCTCTTTACCTTACTGGAGAAATCTGTTTTTCATTTTGTTCTATAAAGACAACACTGGAATTCAAATATGTGCCTGGATGGGTATTAAAAGACATTTAATTCTTGCTTGCAAAAGACTTCTCTCTGGTCTAGAATGGACTGTTCCTGTGTCTGCTTGAATAAGCAATCTTAGCCTGCACTTGAGATTCTTGTGGTCACTCATTCACGAAATCAGAACCAAGTTTGACATAACTTAGTCATGCCACTGATATCTTACTGAGTTGGAGCTGGATACAGGTTGAGTGTCATTGGCCTATCTGACCAAATACTACGACTTGAGAAACACTAAGGTGCAGCTTTATAGACGCAAAGCAAATGACGGAAACAGAATAAGTCTCAAGGTTAAAGGGATGAGACAAATAACATTACAACAAAAGGAATGATAGATAAGAATATGAGACTGTTCAGAATCAGCAAATCTTACTCTTGAGCAAAAAGGCATGCTTTCTCCTCAACATTCTTCAAAAGAATATACATCAGCACAGGGATAAAAGTTTTCTTTTAGACAGTATATTCCAAATTGCTCACAAAATCAACACTGCAACATTATGTTCAGGAAAGCTACACACCCAGGAGGACTCCACAACCTTTACTACATCAAGTTCAGAAACAGTTTCAGGAAATTACCAAAATGGCTGTCGTTTCCCAGGTGACCAAACCAACCAGCTCCATCAGAAAATTTATCAACTAACAGAACTCAACCAACTGATAGCTTGGGAAATTCATCACATCTCAAGTTATCTAAAGATTGAATACAAGTAACAAAAATTCTTGGCAACAGCAACTCCTGGTGGAACTCCAATCAAGAATGCATAAAACATTTATCATTCCATTTAGGTGAAATTGTTTTCACAGAATGCTATTTTGAATTGTCTCCACCATAAAAAATCTTTTAACATATCATGTTCAATAGTGTAAGATTTGGAAGGGATGATTTGCCATTTGGATGGCATATTGATACATGAGGGTAAGACCAAAAATAATGACCAGAGAGTTCCATGCAATGTATACCTGCTTGCTTCCAATGAGAAGCATGAATTCTCCAAGGAGTCAATTTGCATCTTGGGACATATTATTGTCAAAGATAGGATAAAGTTAGATCCAAAGAACACAAAAGCTTTGAAGAATTCCTGACTCCATAATTGGTTGATGACTTGCAAAAATTTGGTGGCAAGGTGAACAATTTGGCAAAATTTTTGCCTCACTTGGCAATGATAATTAAGCCATTAAGACAGCTTCCCAAAAAGGCATAGGATACTGTTCAGCGCTATCAGGAAGATGCCTTGTGAAAGGTCAATGACATGCCAAAGTCACAAATGTTCTGGCTCACCACAAACCATCCTTTCCAACTAATACAGCTGCAGGTATTTCAGTTATGGGCACAGGAGGAGAGCTCTTTCCGAAGCAATCTGATGGGAAACTATTGTATGATGCCTCCAGGGCATTTGCAGACAGGAGATCCTCCTCATTTTCTGAGCGTACTATAGGTTATCACACTATATCCTTAGCTTGCAAGCTCTCAGAACAATGGCAATAAACTTTACATCTTCTTGTTTGATGAAAAAGAATTGGAAAGGATGCCTCCACAACTACTATTGTTTCACCTCCAATTTATGACCTTTGGGGTATGAAACCAAATATTGAAAGGAATCTGCACACAACAGAGGATGACCTCTCCAAAGATACTATCAACAGCTTTACAATGTCTTATGGCAAATGTCCTCATGAACTGAATCATATACTTATGCAAAGAGGCAGTACCAGGCCAAGTTAAAGGCCCAAACCAATCATAAAGATGGCCGCCGACTGTGGCAAGGACTACACCACATAATGGGATACAAAGTGAAGCAGAGTAAGATATTGGACAAAATCGCATTCCTCCAATGGGCACAATGCTTTCTGTGCTCAGATGAAGCAGTCTGCCGGCAGCACGGTGTCACCTGCCCCAACAGCCCCAGGTGCACCTGTTGTCTCCATCACTGTTGTAGACACTTTCCTGAGAGTAAACCCGGGGAAAATGATGGGTCCAGATGGAGTCTCCAACCATGCACTTAGACCCTGTGTGGGCCAGTTGGCAGAAGTATTCACTGACATCTTCAACCTCTTCTTGCTCAATCCAAAGTTCCCACCTCCTCCAGGAAGATCACCATCATCCCAGTACTAAAGAAAGCACATGCAACATGTCTTAACAACTACTGCCCAGTCGCTTTGAATTCCATAATCATGAAGTGCTTCAAGAGGCTGGTCATGGCCCACATCAACTTCAGCTCCCAGTCTGCCTCAATCCCCTGGAAATTGCCTACTGGTGAAGCAGGCCCACAGCAGATACCATTTCTGTAGCCCTACGTTCATTCTTGGAACACCTGGATAGCGAGGCCACCTACGTCAGGCTCCTACTCACCAATTACAGCTCTGCCTTCAAGACCATAGTCCCCTCCAAATTGATCTCAAATCTCTAAGACCTTTGTCTTGGCTCTGCCCTCTGCAACTAGATCCTTAGTTTAGTGATGCAAGAATGCAGTCAGTGAAGACAGACAACAACTCCTCCTCTATAATAATCCTCGACACTGGCACCCCACAGCGATGCGTTCTTAGCTCCCTAGTGTACTCCCTATCCACCCATAACTGTGTAACCAAATTCCGTATGAACACCATCCACAAGTTTGCTGATGACACCATTGTGCGAGGACAAAATTGAATAACAATGAGTCAGAACACACAAAGGAAGTACAGTGCTTGGTGATGTCGTACAAAGATTTTAAAAAAAACTCTTTGTCTATGTTGGCAAAACAAAAGAACTGATCATTGACTTCAGGAAGAAAGGAGGAGGACATGCCCCTATCTACATCAATGGAGTGTAGGCAGAGAGGGTTGACAGCATCAAGTTCCTAACAGTGACAATAAACAACATTCTGTCCTGGATCTCTCACATAGACATGACAGTCAAGAAGGCACAATAACGCTCCTCCTTCCTCAGGCAGCTGAAGAAACTTGGCATGTCCATAAGCACCCTCACCAACTTTTACTGACACACCATGGAAAACATATATTCCAGATGCATAACCAGCTGGTACGGCAACTACTCTGCCCAAGAACATATGAAACTACAGAAACACTAGTGTGCAAAGTCCAGACCATCTCCCATCCATCGTCTTCATTTACAATTCTCATTGCCGTGGAAAGGTTGGCAATATCATCAAAGACCTCTCCCTTCCTTGTTATGTTCTCTCCGTCTTCTTTCATCAAGCAGAAGATACCAAAGCTTGAACACACGCACCAAGTCGTTCAAGAACAGCGTCTTCCCTGCTGTTATTAAACCAATAAATAGACCTCTCCAACTTCAAACAATGTTAATCTTGCAAATGTTGATCTTCCTTTGCACACCTAATCTATAGCCATAACCTTGTATCCCTCACTCTATCTGAGCATCCTATGATCTGTATGTCCTTGTTTGCTATGATCTGCCTAAACTGCTTGCAAAACAAAAAATCACTGTACTTTGGCACCTGTGTCTACAATTAAACAAATCAAACTTTTTTAAAAAGTTGCAATGATACTGTGGTCAGCAACCAAACCAGTTCCAATCTAATGTAACAGGAACAGAATTAAACAACCTGGAAGTTTTTGCCATTTATTGGTATTGTATCAGAAGGTGGCCCAACTAAATTGTCTTCTGAAGGAGGGTCACTGGACCCGAAATGTTAATTCTGCTTTCTCTCCACAGATGGTTAGGGCCCATTGAGTTTTTCCAACAACTTCTGTTTTCTTTACAAAAAACATGTGGTTCAAACCTGAAGACCTATGTTGAACTTGAACAGTAATTCCTCATTTTGGAGGATTGGATGACAGGCGGGTGGTCAGGAATCTGAAAAGGGACTAAGGGCCTCAAAGTTTACTGTGAAACTTCCCTATACACAGGTATGTACAAGGAGACCCATGGATACTTATTTCATTCCCTACCAGACCATGGGCACGACTGGCAACTGAATCATTTATGTTTGGCAGATAATCAACCTTAATACTAATGCTAACTTTTCACTGGAGCACCACTATGAAGGGATTTGTCACTACTCATGGGATTGTAGTTGTGGTCATACCAGACAGTGGAACCCAGTTAGTTAATGAGTCATTTCCAGATTTCAAAATGTAACAGAATCACCAAAATACCCACTGACAAATGGGGAAGCTAGACATGGTGAACAAACAGCCAAGTCACTTTTGAGAAAGAAGCCAACTTCAAGCCTTGTTAAATTACTGGTCTTCCCCATTCCAATGTATCTTATCTCAATCATAATTATGAATGGGCAGAAAACTGAAGATTTAACTTTAACCTACCAAAGAGGCTGATTCCACTGTTGAGTCTAAAAGACTATAAAACTGTTTCTAACAACATTCAGCCTTATTGATAGCAAAAGGCTATTTACAATAATAAATGTTACCATGTGCAGCATTTGCCATTCTGGACGTAGAGCAGTGGGTATGGATCAGGATTGGCATAATTGATCGAGGTTCAGCAGACCCACATAGTTGCACATTGGCTGTATGATGGGGAAGAGATGTACACAGTAACTGCAGGAACTTTGTTTCACTGCACAACCATCACCTATTAGTTCTTCACTGGGACAAAGACGATGATGAATGCCCATAAAATAATGATTCACAGACCAGTCAAGTTAAAGATAAGAATCAAGGTCAAAAATCCTCAAATGAAAGACCAACCAATGTTTCAAATCCAAATTAATGTGTTCTAATAGAACTGTGAAACCTCCAGACCCCTAAACTTGGTGAACTCAGAGAGTTGGGGGAGAAAGTGATCATGTGAGATTGTTTTTTACATAATTATGCATTAAATTATCTAAGAAGAAAAATACGTTTATGGGGAGATAGTAGGAACTGCCAACGCTGGAGAATCTGAGATAACAAGGTGTAGAGCTGGATGAACATAGTCAGCCAAGCAATGTCAGAGGAGCAGGAAACCTGACGTTTCAGGTCTGGATCCTTCTTCACAAATAGGTTTTTCTGAAGAAGGGTCCAGACTTGAAAAGTCAGCTCTCCTGTTTTTTTGATGTTGCTTGGCCTGCTGTATTCATCCAGCTCTACACCTTATTATCTAAGTTTGTGGGGAGCTGTTGTAGAAGGTAATGGCTCTAAAAGAAAAGAACATTTGAGATGTACTGAATTCCACCCAATTTGATGAAGCCACACAATCTCTGGGTGGACAATCAATTGGAATCTGAAAAGATGTCCTGCTTGAGGCATGCATTTCTACTTTACTTCCCGTTGGTAATAGTTAATGTGCTTAAGAGTTAATGTATAATCTACCAAGGTATTGTTATGTGCTAATTACATCTTCTTCTGAAAGTCAACTGCCTCCCTGTATAAACATACTTGTGATCCATTCTCCACCACAGACCAATGAACAGCCCCTGGGCTAGCACAGAAAGGAAGGTTAGTGTCAGCTCTATACCCAAACACAAGGGCCCACTACTTAGCAGCTATTCACCATATCATAGTATTGCAAAACCAGCCTCAAAATTATGCTGTTACATCCCAATATACAAGCGCTTAACATGCTAATGCAGAATTATGGCAGTAATATTAGCTCACCATAAATTACTGGATTAATTTCTCCATCTGAATACCACTGGAATAACTTGCTTAAAAAAAAAAGTTTTCATTGTTTAAATTCCACTACCCTCTGGTACAATTTCCAAAGCCAATGACAAACTGGGAGATGGCCCGAGTGCTCATTAAACTTGGAACATGTACCAATTTTCACAGATGTCTTTACAGCTGTATTCAAATGCAATTTAGAGTGCAAAGTGTTGCTGTGCCAGAAATTATATATAAATATATATATAAATATATTTATTCAGTGTCTTTGATAACCTTAGGATATTCCAAAATGCTTCACAGTCAATGATGACAAAACTGTTTTTGAAGTAATAAAAAACCTGCAGAATAACTGCTTGGCGAGAAATTTCAGGGTTTAATCTTCTTCAACATTTCGCCCGTGGTGATTCACCTTCTTCAGGAGATTAATCAGGTGGGTAAGAGTCCTTGGCAGCCAAATCATGAATGGTCTGTTGGTAAAAAACAGGTTTGACGGCAAAATGACCACTTTTCTTTTATATATATGTATGCGTATATAATATATATTTATATTATATATGAGGCAAACCACAGTCTCCACTTGTAATTTTGTTGCAAAATGATTGCTTCTTTGAAAGTGTAGAATAATATGTTTCTTTTCCAGAAATATGTAAATAAATTTCTCTTTTTTTCTCTCTGAAAAATCATGATTTCTCATTTTCAGTCTTTTCAATGCATCGAGTGACCTTTGATTCCTGATAACAAATTGTTCAACTGAAACACTATTATAACATGGAATGATCAGTCTGCGTTATGGGCTTCAGTGATAGGTTATGTGTTTCTGTGTGATGAATGTACTTTCCTAGCTTAATAGTTGAGTGAGAAATGGAGGTTGGACGGCGACCAAGTGATCTGACCCAAGCAATTGCATTCCTGCTGGTTATGTCAGTTGAATTTTGTCATTGTCACAAAGAATAAATTCTGAGGATCATAAAAATGAGCTGGTGTGGTGTTTTTATCAGTGTGCTACTTTTACTTTGGTGGCAGCCCTACCTGGAGCTCGGCCTGATTGACAAGGTTCACTTCCAGGCAGGTGAAGTGCTCTGCATTAAGGAACATGTAGCAGTTTGTGGGAACACAGAGGTGCAGTGGACTCAGGTGTTTCTGTTCCCTGTCCCCAGGTAGTCCTCTTTCTCTGCAAATAGGTCATCTTTGATTGAGGGATGATCTGATGGTGAAGGGGTCCAATGGTAGGGAGCTGCTGGGGAGGTGAGGTAATGAAGAGGAAAGTGGCTTTTGATACAAGTGAGGACTAAACATTTGTCTTGCTCCTGGCCCACAGTTTACTTTCTGGATTTTGCAAAGGAACTTTGGCTCAGCACAGTTAAATTTATTTGGCACATAAAAGCCAAAGTACGTAACCACATTAAAATAAAATGATAAATGAAGGGCCCAACTGAGAATCAGCTTCTGTTCGAACTGTTCAATGTAATTGTGAGGGTATTGAGGTGGTCTTGAAATTTCAAAAAAAGTTTCCCACCCCGCAGGAAGGATGTGAATGCTTCGGAGAGTGTGCAGAACAGGATGACTGAGATGTTGCCTGGATTAGAGCTGTAAGGAGAGGCGAGTAAAATTGGTTGTTTTCTCTGTAGTGGTGGAGGCTGAGGAGACACTGAAAAATTAAGGGATGCATAGATAGATTTGAAGGTCTGAATCTTTCTTCCCAGAGTTGAATTGTCTAGTACAAGGGGACATGCATTTCAGGTCAGAGATGGAAAGTTCAAAGATAATGTGAGGGGCAAGTTTTTTTTACACAGAGTGGTAGGTGTTGGGCCATTGAGGCAGATATGTTTGGGGCATTTAAGGGACTTTTAGATAAGCATATGAAAGGAGATATGTGGCTCAAGGGCATGGAGAAGGGGTCAGTTTAATTTGGTGTCATGATCGGCACAAAATATTGGGCTGAGGGGCCCATTCCCGTGCAATATTCTATGTTGTTAAAATTACCTTCTAATTCCTGTCAAACTGATACTAATTCCATAGAAAATTCCTCCAGAGTTTGTCAGTGAGGTTTGACACAGGCGTCAAACCCTCCTATATTATACGTAGTAACACAAAATGCTCAGTGGTGCTATATCTATGAGAGGATGAAAACAGGTATGACATGAGTGCTACATTAATAAGGCACATGTATTTGAAAGTTTGATTTTGCACACTATTTTAATGTGAATTGTGATTACGATAATGTGAACTTGTGTGGAGGATTTAAAAGACAGAGAATCACAGGTTTAGTACTCAATTGCTGATGAATCACAATGTTCATGGAGCCGTATGTATCTGGGGCTGTGTGTGTGTGCGCGTGTGTGTTGTGGGGGTTTGGGATCACAGGTTAGTGCACTTGTGGTTGTGATTAATGGTTCTGTTTCTAAAACAGAAACTCTAGGTTTAAGTCCCAGTCCAACATTCGATGACCAAGGATGACGCATTCATAATGCAACCAGACAAGATGAAGGGATTAGCAACTGCAGGTCAGAAGAACAGGAGAGGTTCCTGGTCAGCCATGTGATAGAAACAATTTGAAGTCTCGATTATCACTTTCCATTGCTTTAGGTTACAACACTCATGTAAAAGTATATGTTTTCAAAGCACCAACTCAGACTACTTCTGCAGACCGGTTGGCTCAGTTGCCTGGACAACCAGATTGGTGCCAATGGCACATGGTTCGATCCCTGTATTGGCTGGTATGGATTCAGAACCTGCCTCCTTTCCCCAATCTACCCCATGGTAGAGCTTGTGGCATTGTGGGCACAATCTGCTTTCAGGCAGAGAGCTCAAAGAACTATTTTTGGGTTTGACGCATTAGCTTGCATCAAAGTTGTGGAGAGTGCCAGTTAAGATTCAGCAGCTAAATTCAGAATGGTTCTGGGATTGAGTGAGATGGAAAACAGAATTTTGATATGGCACTGGAGCTCCTGATGGAGGAGAAATGTTGGTCTCTACTCACAGCAGGGAAGTTTTTAATCTTGACCCCTTTGGCTTCCCATCCCTCTCTTTTGCAGCAGAATATGCTCTCTCTCAGGTCTCCTTCCTTGCTCCTAATCTTCCTACCAACCAAGATGGGTACAAAGAAAGGTGCCCCTCATCTTCCTTTAAGGTGTGCAATAATGTACAGGAACATGGTACTTACAGTTTTTAGCTGACGTTCTCAGAGAGTTTCGAGAACATAAGTTGTTTGACGAAAAACTGAAAGAACTGCGGATGCTGAAACTCAGAAAGATAAACAGAAATTGCCGGAAAAGCTCAGCATGTCCGACCGCACCTGTGGAAAGAAATCAGGGTTAACGCTTTGGATCCAGTGACCCTTCCTCAAAAATGTTGTTACACTGTGAAATGTAGATAAACTGTCTCAGAAAGCCATGCCAATGTGCGCTAAAAGTCCTCTTTAAACCTATAGTGAAAAGTGAACAGTAAAATGTAAATAGACTTAAAGTCATAGTCAAAATATACCGTTACCTCACGTTTAATCCCAATCAATTTGTTGTGATTTGGAGTGGGTAATGGCATCAGTTGTTTAACAATCCTTTCTATAACCATTCTTGGTGTGTGCTTCAATTCCCTTTTCATGAAGGCATCCTGTGCTAAACACAACTAAACTCATCTTTCAGCTAAAGATCCCAGATTAACCACCTCAGTGTATAAAGTATCTGGAGAAAATTGTTCCCTGAATGTTAGATACTGTTAAAATGTAATTTGCAGATTATTTTGTTCCTGGCCCTTATCTGTCGTTCGTCATTATAATAATCCCACTGGATTTAGCCCCAATTTATTCCTACTCATTTTCTTTTCCCATGTTGAAGTCACTTAATTACTCAGATAACACTCAAACTAAGCCAATATCAAAGATATAAAGAGGAAATTCCACTGCATAATTGACAACCACATTAGCTTAATATACAAATCTCGAGGTCATCTAGGAAGTGTTACACTTTGCCTGGGGAACAGTACAGACAACATAAGCTATGGTTCACACTGCTGGTCATGGTCTGTAGAAATGGAATGTACTGATATTGGGTGAGTTCAGGATTAAGCACATCTGTGGTGCTTATCACAGTTGAATTATATTGACCAACTTGGCCTTAATAACTCGATTGAGGTTCTGGCAGGAGGTTAAATCCACTGGGATCATATCTCAACATAGGTCAGCACCCTCTGAAAATAATTCAGACCAAGTATATTTGAATTTATAAAGGATAAATTATTTTTCATGCTGATTTCAGCTGAGTAACATTTTCCCATGATACTGTCTTTTTGAGGTTATGACCGTATATTAGAACGTAAGAAAGATAAAACGATATTATGACATTAGTTTAGGTGCTTTTGATTTACTTTTGCTGTTGCAGAGTTAGCAGACGTATTGTAGTGTGTTTTCGGAGATAAGGGCAGAGACCGGAGTGAGACTAGAATATAAAATGCTCCACACATCCCACTAAAAAGCAGACATTGCTAGGCTACTTCGGGATTTCTTTGCAACACCTTTTTTTATTTGGAGGAAGTGAGTGGAGTTCAAATTAAGTACAACTTACTGTGTATCCAAACTTTCTGTCATCGAAAATGCTTTGATCCTTGATCATTTAGTGGATAGAAATAGTGAAAATGTACTTTCTAATTGTCATCCATGGGGGATAAGATTTGTCACATACTGCCAGCCAGAAAATGAACACTGATTTCATACGAACACTGTTCCCACCATCCAAGTAATTATCAATCCATATCATGGAACCTCTAATTCCATGGGCTCTCATTTTTGTTAATGAACTCTTGTGCAGAACTATGTCGAGTCCCTGATTCTACACAAGTGCAAATACTTCCTCGAACACAAATTCACTTTCCCTAAAGATATGGCAGCTGTCAACAGCTGCCCTATTATGTAAAGAATTCATTAAAGTTCATTGCAAGGATAGCAGCAATCCTGCAGGGCATTGTTATCATTTGAAACATTTGATAATGAGTAAATCAGCAGAAAATTGAATGCAAAGTGGCCAGATATGTAATTGCTGCTTTGCACATTTTGTTTTAATTTTAAATTAGCGACTTGTCATTATGATTCTTTTTTTCTTGAAATGCAAAATGTAATATCATCGCAAACATGCAAGCTGAAGGCTCCAGGCAGAGCACCGCTTCATAAAACATGTTAAAAAGTGCACTTCATAATTGTTAGCAGCAAACCAGAAAATTATATTCTACAAAACATGCATCATTTGGCAGCAAGAATGATTCAGAATAATGAATTTGTTTTGATCATTTTCAATTGTGATTTTGGTGTTATTACGCCAGAAAATGGAGCTTGAAGCTTTCACTAATAAAAATGCATTAGTGTGTCAAGCAAGACATGAATTATACCTATTATGCAGAATGCATTTTTTTCCATTATCCAATAGCAATAGTTAGGATTAGGTCTGCGAGATATTAATCATGAAAAAAAACAGTAATTAAGATTAAGTTCATACTTTCAAACTGTCTCAATGAGTTGCTGCCAAAGCCAAGAGTCAACTTGCATTTATTTGAAGTACCTTTTCAGGACCTCAGGAGTTTTGAAGTTGAAGAGGTCACTTTTGAAATTCTGTTTTTAAATTGTTAGGTTACTTTTTAAATACTGCTTTTAAATCGGTAAGAGTGATAACCAACTGATATATACCAAAATGCCACAAACAGAAAATGATGCAATGATAATTAATCATTTGTGGTGTTGGTTGAGGAATGAGTGTTATTAGGATGTAAAAATATTGTTATCCTTTGAATGGTGTCATGGAATGTTAATATTTACCTGAATGGACAAACAAAGTGTCAGCTTAGTTTCTGAACAAAATCATTGTGGGCATAAACGTAAATGTTGACATTTCTACATTGAATGTCAACCTGAGTTATATGTTGATTTTAGTAATTAAAAATCAAAAATAAATCTGATAATAATATCATTATCAGTTTATTGAAGCCAAAGTTAAACATTCTGATGAGATCTAATTTCTTGTATTCCTGTTATCCACTTAAATTTTAACAAGAAGTGTAAAAAACACACCTGATTTTCGCTTATGTTTTAGTTTTTATTCCTGAATAAATGACAAAAACATTTCTTTGTTTATTTGGACTGTACTCATCTTCATTATTTGCCTAGATATTACCGTACCATGTGCGTAAGACCAGTGTTCATACAGTCTTGGTCAACTATCAATTTCCATTGTTCACTGGGGAGTTTCTCCAGTGGGCAGGAAAATAGAGGTGCCTGTATAAATCAAGATGTGGCTGTATTTTTGTTGATCTGATATTGTGAATAAAGCTTGATTGCCTAATATGCATGTACATTGAGAAATGTTTCCATTAAAATATATTTACTCAAACATGGGTGTCAAGACTTACTCTGGGCATGCTTTTCACTTAGTCATAGCAAAATCTTTAACGGTATCCAACAGCTATTTCTTTGTATGCTGCCACTATTCTGTTTGTGGATCATAGCTCTTTTGGGAAATCAGTTGTGTCAATGATTGTTGTGCTGTTTGACAAGATGTATATATTATCTAAGTCTGTCTGAAAATTTCATTTCATTCCTCCAAGCTATTTTGTTCTGGCTCAAAAAAAAATCAATAACTGATAATGTCAATATTAAATTTTCACTCTTATACGATATAAGGAAAGGCTGCTTTTCCATATTAAATATTTCTCATATATTTTTAACATTTGGAATACTTTCTGCTCTGTCCTATTTGACTATGAGGGCTTGATAACCTAAATTGTTGGAATAACTGGATTTTAACTGTCACTTGCTCTATTCCAAAAAAAGTGATTGATCAAGAGAAGCCCTGTTCAAAAGATATCGGATATGTGTCTGTGTCATCTGAAAGTTTAATTTATGAAATTGAGCTGTTCTGCTTTTGCTGTCAGTTAAATCATTAATATCAAATGGTTTACAAACTTGGCTTCAATCAATTTAAAGCTGTCTTTAAGCATCACTTTCAGAAATGTTGAGAATGAAAGACATGGTTTATAAAATGCCAACTCATCTGGAATTTGTGAATACTCAGTACGGCATAGAATCTATGAGGCTACTTTTTGTTTCATTGTTTCATTGGTGAATCGTTGGGCAGATTATCTGCTTGCAAAAATCAATGGAAATAAAAACTGAAGCCTTTTTGTCATGGCAGGCAGATGATCAGCTATTTCTCACTCAATGGGGAAGGTAGACTTTATCTCCTCTGTAGAAAGATGAAGCAGATGAATCCCTGGTTGGAAAGATGGTTCTGGAAATAAGCTTTGGATCCTATGATGTTGAAAATGGTTCCGTGAGAGGAGGGACCTGAGCAAGTCAGCCAGTTTGCATTTCTACAAATCTGGAATTAAGGTGATTGTGTCAGAGTTTGTTAATGATGTTGAGGAGGTTTAAAAACAACATATGGGAGCTGGGAAGCTTCTGTGAAATCAGAAAGATAAAACAAGCATAAAAGATTGGAAGAAGTAGATAACTTTGGAGTAAAACAGCATGACATATTAGGTAGGTTCAGACTCAAAAGGAATGCAGCAAGTCTGAATTAGATTCTGAATGCATGTTATGAACAAACAAGGCATGTTAAATAAAGATAGCGAGTTACAGATGCAAATATACTGTACAGGAACATGATGTGGCAATAAGAACACTGGCTCAAAAAAAAACTGGCATTGGGTATTAAATATTCCTGGACAGAACCTGCTCCTGAAAAATAGGGAAATGAAAGGAAGAAAGAGGGATGACCTTACTGAGCAAGGAAAATCTGACAGTGCTGAAATGAAAAGATACCCTGGAGGGATTGAGGACAGACCCCATTTATCTGGAGTTAAGACAGAATGAGGTAACATTACTCAACTGAACACATGCTATACACCAGCATATTGCACTAAATTAATAAAATAAAATTTACAGGTAAATTTTATAGGTTTTCAAAAGAAGTGAGTGAAAATTGATAATGGGGAGGGTTAACTATTCTCATATATCGTAAGGTGATAACAGTGGAAAAGTCAGACAACAGATGATTTCTGAAGTGCATTCAGGATTCTTGTTCACTCTGTTTAGAATATAACAAGAACATACCATTGTTAGATCCAATTTTGTGGAATGATGTGGTAAAAATAGATCAAGCATCAGTCAAGGAACACGAAGGAAACAACGACCATAATATCCTGAGGTTTAGCTGAGATGTAGACAAGAAGCAAACTAGAATAGAATGATCAAAAGGATCAATTTCTAATGGGATGAGAATGGAACTGTCACAAGTAAATTTGAATCAAAGATTTTTTGACAGGTGAAACTGCAATGGAACAACAGACTGTCTTTAAAGAGGAGATAGTTGGCTACAGTGGAGGACTTCTCAAGTGAGGGAAGTCAAAGTTCCCTTGATGATAAAAAAACTAGGGAGCAAGTTGAAACACTAAAAGGCAGATGCCAGCAGGATAACTGATGTGAGAGGTAGGCTGAATGTAGAAAGTTCAGAATGCAGGGAGAAAAGGAAATAATATAGGCAAAGAAATAGAAAGAATGAGAAGAGATTGGCAGTAACATAATGAGCCAAAACAGTAAAGAAAAGAGACTGTAAAGACTTGCTGCACTATAGTCGATACGTTATCAGGATCAGATGGGAGAAATAGAAGAATATCAATAGACGGCACTGTGAAAATTGTGGAGGCACTGTTCATAATCTTTCAATTCTAAGCAAAAGGCTGGTGTCAGGGGGCTGGATAATTTCAAATCTTATATTCTTCATCAAAAAGTACTATCAGGATAAAACAGCATCCATTGACCAGTCAGTTTGGACTCTGTGGTGGGAAAAGTTTAAGAAATTATTAAATGGGACAAAATTGAAAGTCATTTGGACAAGTGTAGATTAATTCAGAAAATACAGCTTAAATTTATCCAAGGCAAATGGGACTTAATTAAGTTGCTTAATATTAAAGTTATTAATATTAATAAATAAAGGGAAATATTAAAGTTACTCAGGAACTGGTACTGAGATTACCCTTTTTCCCTCCTGGGAATTCGAAAGGTTCTGCCACTATTGTCCACACCTACAATCCTTTCAGTTCCTTGGGAGACATTTAGCTGTTATCAGGCTTTGGCATCCACAATGTGTCACGAATCCATAAACCAATCAGCAACCTGCTGCCAGTTAAATCTCACTTAGGATACATCCCCAGGTGCTGGGCCCATCATCTTAAAGCAACCTCACACCCACTCGCACATACACATACAGACACTCACACACACACTTACACACTCCTTAAACAAAGCAACAATGTAAACACAATTTACACAGTGACTTGCTTTTTCAGAGTGAATTCTGGTTTTAACAAAGTCCTTTTCTCATTTCAGTTCATAATCTAAAATAGTGAAATAAAACGATGCTTAAAAGACTGCTTACATTCCTGATGCATATTAAAGGCTCAGACGTGGGTGTAAACATGTTTAACTTTAACAATTAACATTTTAATTGTGTAACATGTGATCATCTGATGGAGAATCTGACAAGCAGCTCTGAAGTGAATGTAATTTAAATGAGCTTGGAGTTAATTTCAAGTAAAAGCTACTTTATGTTAATCCTGGAGGTCAAAGTTGATAATCAAAAAAGTTCAGAAAAAGCAAAGTCCACAGAGAGATTCCAGAATACATGCTATTTAACTAAAAACTGAAAGAACTGCGGATGCTGGAAATCAGAAAAAAAGACAGAAATTGCTGGAAAAGCTCAGCACGTCTGGAAGCACCTGTGGAAAGAAATCAGAGTTAATGCTTCACGTCCAATGGCCCTTCCTCAAAAATGTTGTTACACTGTGAATTGTAGATAAACTGTCTCAGCAAGCCATGCCAATGTGCACTAAAAGTCCTCTTCAAACCTATAGCAGAAAGTGAACAGTAAAATGTAAATAGGCTTAAAGTCATAGTCAAAATATATCGTTGCCTCATGTTTAATGCAACTCAATTTGTTATTATTTGGAGTGGACATTAATTCAGTTTCAATCCGCTGACCTGGAGTCTCCTTACTAAGTGCAAGCAAAATATTTAAATGGCAATCCGTTGTTTAACAATCCTCTCTATAACCATTCCTGGTGTGTTCTTCAACTCCTTTATCAGGTAGGTGTCCTGTGCTAAACACACCTAAACTTATCTTTCAGCTGAAGATCCCACATTAGCCATCTCAGTGTAAAAAGTATCTGGAGAAAATTGCTCTCTGAAGGTTAGATAATGTTAAAATGTTTTGCAGATTATTTTGTTCCTTAGCTCTATCTGCTATGAGTGAAAAGTGAATGGCCTCTTTCCATATGGAATGCATTTTATGATTCTTTCTCTATGGTTCCCATTTACCTCACTGCCAAAATCCTCTCAAACGAATGCAGATCTCCCCATGTTAGTTATAATGAATGGAAAAAATCTGGAAAGCCTTACACAGCCACAGAAATGATCAAAATGATATTTCCAAACTGTATAGTGGTACAACTAATTCAATCTGACAGCTGCTTCTGAACCAACTTTTTTTTTGCCATATTCCATTTACTACACACCACTTACATGACAACAATAAAGAGAGTTTTATGTGTAAAGTACTCATGTGCCCCATCTTCCTTTCCATTTTACATTGTTATTGTGTACAAGAAAATGTACATTTGATTCATGTTTTGTTGTTCAGTTGTTTGCAAAGTGAGGTCGCTGAAACAGATCTAATTGTGTGTGATGTTGAGACAGCTTTCAGTATCATGTGAAGTTTGGTTGTATTGATTGATAATCTGGTTTCGTGAGGTTTAATGTACCAAATCTTTTTACTCAGTTGTGTCCATCATTGCTACAGAGTTGGGCTGAGATGATGTACAAACAATTGTCACAAATATGTCATTATGTATTTGCCTCTGTTCCTCTATAAATGAAGAGAACTATTTGTTCTGAAAAAAATAAACTCTTAATCAAATTCAGGCCCAGAGCTTTGTGCACAGGTGCTTTACTCATGTGCCAGAAGATTGTAAAGGTTATTGTCAAATTTTGATAAAATCTTACCATTTTCAACATGATTTACAAAATATAGTTCCAAATCATTTATCTTTCTGATGCTGCAAATTGCTTATGTTTCACAACAGAAAATATGATAGCAATTATTTCTGGATTTGGGTTTTTTTTTGTTGAAATTTTCCATTTTTCAGAGACTTCATTGTTTGATTTGATTTGATTGCTTGTCACACGTACCAAAGTACAGTGAAAAGCTTTGTTTATGAGTGGAATGGGCAGAGGACAGACAGATTACAGGGTGGAAAAGAAAACTTGGGCAGCGTGAGGCATACATGTTAAACCACACAGGATGTATGGTAGTCAAGATCAACATTAACATGATCAGCATTATTTAAAGTTAGAGAGTCCATCCCTCAGTCTAATAGCAGTAGGGAAGAAGCTGTTCTTGAACCTGGTGTGTGTTCAAGCTTCTGTACCTCTGCCTGTAACAGCTACATTCATTTTACAGTACACAGGATGCTAACACGAAGAGTCTGGGTAATTCTGGTTGAGTATGAATCAGACTAAAAGTAGCAAATGGATAATTTCATCATTATATCTCTCTTTTATTACATTGATCCCAAACCATATGGGATAACAGAGCACAGATGGCTCCTTCCAGTGGAGCATGAAGTAATTGAAAAAATTTTCATCTGTTTCCCCATGAACACAGTTTATGTTTCTTTTCTTTCTGTCCTCAACCATACACTGCAATATCATGAAAAAAATTAGCAGCTTCTAATATTGCATGTGATGGGTGCCTTTGTTTCAGTTTGGTCTGATATTCTCTGATTACGATGGATTGTGGCAATTCTAAAATTTTGTTTCATCTGTATCTCAGAATTTTGGTCTCTATCAAAACATAACTTAGTATCCAAAGGACCACAGCTATGATGCAGCACAGAAGGGGGCTATTCAAACCACCCTATCCATGCCAATCTAAAGCCATCCAGATGCCTTTTCTAATCATACATTCCTGCTCATGGTCCATAGCCCTGCAGTTGGTAGCACGAAAGATACAAATAAGTTTTTTTTTCTCTTAAAAAGGCCTAAAACATTAACTGTGATAACTCTCCATACATGCTGCCAGACCAGCTGAACTTTTCCAGCAATTTATGTTTTTGTTCTTTATTTGCAGTATCCTCAGTTATTTTGGTTTTGTTTAAGTGAACAGTCTAGTCTTCCTCACTGCAATAAAGAAGCTTAAACATCATTTTTGTATTTTATTTTGCTTTTCCTTAAGGAAAGCATTCCAAACATTCCAGGAGCTAGGTTTTACTAGCCCTTTCAAGATAGCTCAATGTTGGGATGGGGTGGTCCTGCGAGATGCTAAGGAAGATTATGGGCAGGTGCCATCGTTCCACCACAAGGAATTTTCCAGTAAAGGGGAAGTCAGAGATATTTCCTCCTTCCCCAATGAAGGCCTCTCATCTCCACTGATGACATTTTACCTATGGGCAGTTGGGTCCTCCACCAGATGAAGAGACTAACTAATGAATGAACCTTCACCATCACCAACACAAAAGCCCTCTTAGGGTCTCTTTAGCCAGACACTAATGGGTCAGCAGGTCCAGGAGTGTCGTTGGCCCCAGCAAAGTTCCCTGCTCAGGGGCCTTTCCTAAAAAATGGCAATGCACAGTTGTCTCCAGCCTTTATGAAATACTTACCATTGATTTTGTGATATGACTTAAGTAGGACTAAACAGATACTCAGACAAGCACACAGAAATCTAATGGGAGACAAAAATAAATCCTCAAAGAATTTGTTCACAGTCACTTTGTCATTTTGGCCCTGTTAAAACCTTGACAGAACCGTACTCAGGTTTTAAGAAAGACTGACATACAAACCCATGAATGCATAACCAAAATATTTATCAGATAACCAAGAAGGAGTAATGTAAAATTTCTCAAAATGCACACTTGGCAGACTATGCTCAGGATTACAGGATGGCAAGCTTGCAAAATTATGAGCGAGTGTGACCTTAATCCATTCAAAACCCATTCAGTTATACAGAGTCAAAATTGAGTGGATCATCTTGAACAAATGAGGGATAGAAAGGGGAAGATTGGAGAACCATGGATGACAGGTGAAATTGTGAGATGAGCAAAGAGGAAAAAGGAAGCATATATAAGGTCTAGGCGACTGAAAACAGATGAAGATTTGGAAGAATATCAGGCAAGTAGGACCAATCTGAAATGAGGAATTAAGAGGGCTAAAAGGGGTTATGAACTATCTTTAGAAAACAGGATTAAGGAAAATCCCAAAGCCTTTTATTCATACATAAGCAACAAGAGGGTAACTAGAGAAAAGGTTAGCCCCCTCAAGGACAAAGGAGGGAAGTTATGCAAGGAGTCAGAGAAAATGAGTGGTATTTTTAAGGAGTACTTTGCATGGGTATTCACCGAGGAGAGGGACATGACGGATGTTAAGATTAGGGATAGATGTTTGCTTACTCTCGGTCAAGTTGGCATAAGGCGGGGGGGGGGGGGGGGGGGAGTGTTGGGTATCCTAAAAGGCGAGGATAATCCAGGTAATTATAGCCCAGTGAGCCTGATGTCAGTGGTGGGGAAGCTGCTGGAGAAGATACTGAGGGATAGGATTTATTTATATTTAGAGAGAAAATGGGCTTATTAGTGATAGGCAGCATGGTTTTGTGAAGGGAAGGTTATGCCTTACCAACTCGATATAATTCGTTGAGCAAATGACAAAGTCGATAGATGAGGGAAGGGCTGTAGATGTCATACACATGGACTTCAATAAGGCGGTTGATAAGGTTCCCCAAGGTAGGCTGATAGAGAAAATGAAGTAGCATAGGGTCTAGGGTGTACTTGCTAGATGGATAGAGAACTGGCTGTGCTACAGGAGACGGAGAGTTGTAGTGGAAGGGAGTTTCTCAAATTGCAGACCTGTGACCAGTGGTGTTCCGTGTTCAGGTCACTGTTGTTTGTGATATACATAAATGATCTGGAGGAAGGTATAGATGGTCTGATTAGCAAGTTTGCAGATGACTCTAAGATTGGTGGAGTTGCAGATAGTGAAGGGGACTGTCGGAGAATGCAGCAGAATATAGATAGATTAGAGAAATGGCAGATGGAGTTCAATCCAGGCAAATGTGAGGTGATGCATTTTGGAAGATCCAATTCAAGAGCGAACTATAGGGTAAATGGAAAAGCCCTGGGGAAAACTGATGCACTGAGAGATCTGGGTGTTCAGGTCCATTGTACCCTGAAGGTGGCAATGCAGGTTGATAAAGTGGTCAAGAAGGAATATGGCGTGCTTTCATTCATCGTACAGGGTATTGAGTACAAGAGTTGTCAGGTCATGTTACAATTGTATAGGACTTTGGTTTGACTACATATGGAATACTGCGTACAATTCTGGTTGCCACATTACCAAAAGGATGTGGATGCTTTGGAGAGGGTGCAGAGGAGGTTGACCAGGATGTTGCCTGGTCTAGAGAGCACTAGATATAAAGAGAGATTGAGTAGATTAGGATTATTTACATTAGAAAGACGGAGGTTGAGGGGGGACCTAATTGGGGTCTACAAAGTCATGAGAGGTATAGACAGGGAGGAAAGCAAGAAGCTTTTTCCCCCAGAGTGGGGAACTCAATTACCAGGGGTCACAATTTCAAGGTGAGAGGGGAGAAGTTTAAGGGAGATATGCGTTGAAAGCTCTTTACGCAGATGGTGTTGGGTGCCTGGAATGTGTTGCCAGCAGAGGTGGTAGAAGCGGGCACGATGGCATCATTTAAGACGTATCTTGACAGATACATGAATGGGCAGGGAGCAGAGGAGTACAGATCCTTGGAAAATACGAGACAGGTTTAGATAGAGGATTTGGATAGGCACAGGCTTGGAGGGCCAAAGGCCCTGTTTCTGTGCTGTAATTTTCTTTGTTCTTTATTGCTCTTTATTCGCTAAACATTAGCTTGGACTTTGATAAATCACAGTAAAATTTTGACAGTGGAACACAGAACAAAAGGAAGGACCGCGATGACAATATTTTGAATTTTGGGAAGGTAATCACACACGCAAAGAGCCTGCTTTTGACGTATTATTAACTGCAAAGAATTTCACAGGCATTCTCTCTAACCTGGTGTCTGCACTCCTTCAGTATGTAGCCAAATGTGAATGAAGCAAAATTAGGAGGTCTGCTGAGCTCCTGCCCTGTGGGCACAATAAATACTCCATTTGTCATCTATTTTTGTTGATTTTCAACCAGTTGGCATTTCATCTAATTTATTTTCATTTCTTTTTTCTTATACCCTCATTAATGTTGCAGATCTGTTTAGTTGTTATGCAGTGTACAAGTTAGAATGTTCCAGGTGGGAGATATTAGCAAAAATACTTAACTGCCATATAATTCTCTGTTTAATGGATAACCATGCAGAAAGTCTCTGTGCACCACATAATTTGATAAATACCTCCCACCTGAAGGCATTTCACTGGTACCTGAGTATAGTAATTGAGGAGAAATCTGCTCCCCGTACCATTTATTCATTTACTCAAAGAAAAACTAATCAAAGGCAAACTATCGAAAAATATTTGCAAAATGGCCTGAAATTAGACAAAGAAAAGACCAAGCAATTTTGGAATTTTAGAATTTCCAATTAGAAACCAATTAGTAAATTCAGAAACATTTTATATTTGTAAATTTTGAATGTGTACTCCTCTATTTATAAACACATTTCATATATAATTAAACTTTCTGTTCTCCTGCCCCACAATAATGCCCACTTGCTCCATCATCTCTGATTTGCATGTCATTTGTTCTCTGATATTTAAAATTCTTGCCTTCCTGTTCAAAATATTATATCATTGTCTCTATTCTATCATGAACACATCCTCCAACATGTCCTTTTTTGGAAGAATGATTCTTGTTTGTTATATTTCCCTCCTTCATTTGTTCTTCCACTGGAGAAAAGGCCTTTTGCTGTCCCATGTCTACACTGTGTATTTCACATTTTCCTATTCAGTTGTGGGGATGCGGGTGTCAACACTTGTTAAAGATAAGTTTGCTGTAATAAAGACTTTTTTTATTTATTGATGACGTCAGTTACAACAAAGAAGAGAACATAGAACAGTGCAGCAAAGGAACAGATCCTTCAGCTGACCATATTTGTGCCAACCAGAATGCCATTCTAAACTAATCCCAAATGCCTGCACATACTTCTTTAAATTCCCTGCTTATTCATATATCTGTCTAAATGCCTCTTAACCATTACCATTATACCTGTTTCTATAACCTCCTTCGCAGTGTATTCCAGGTGCCTATCACCCTCTGTACAAAAGAAAACATTCCTCACACATCTCCGTGAATATTTTCCTTTCTCACCTCTGCCCCCCTACTATTTGATAGGCAGGAGTTGGAGGGTGGGGGTGCAGATTCCAACTATCAACTTTATCTGTGCCTCTCAATGCTGTAGCGAAAACAATTCACGTTTGTAAAAGCTCTCCTGAAATCTATTACACTGCAGTCAAGACAACATCATGGTAAATCCCTTTGCACTCGCTCCATGGCCTCCACATTATTCCTCAAGTGTAGCAACCAGAACTGCACACAATACTCCAAGTGTGGCCTTACTAAAATTTCATTCAGCTGCATCATGACTTGCTAACTTTTATACACAATGCCCTGACGAAGACAAACATACCTAATGTCTTCTTTCCTGCTATAGACTTGCACCCCAAGTTCCCTCTGTATATCAATGCTGTTAAATGTCTGCCATTTACAGTATCCTTTCCTCTTGCATTTGACCTCCCAATATGCATCACCTCATAATTATCTGGATTAAACTCCATCTGCCATGACTCTTCCCAACCTTCCAACCGGTCTGTATCTAGCTGTGTCCTTTGACAACCTTCCCCACTATCCACAGCTCCATTAATTTTTGTGTCATCTGCAAACTTACTCATTAAAACACCTACATCTGCGTCCAAGTCTTTTTTTTTAATATTGCGAAGAGCAGACTGGGTGCACATTGACAACCCTCTCAAATTGAGAGAACATTAATAATATGATTGCCATGCTCCTACCATGGCCATAGTGGAAGAGCCTAAGCACCTTCATAAGATGATGTTTGATGTCTGGACTGTTCTAGCAGGACCTTACCGTATCGCTCAACAAGGTGTACCACATCTTCATGGCATGCTGTGTCCTTCACAATTGGAGCCAACAAAATGGTTATTGTCCTGGATGAAAATGAAATGAAGGATTGAAATTAATCCCATGCAGATGAGGATGAGGACATCGACCTGGAAGGGCCTGTAAGAGATCTTGTTGGAGTTGTGCCCTGCCGAGCTAGAGAGGGCAGACAAAACAACATTGGGACCCACTTGTATGAGGTATGTTTGGGCTTCCTTCCATTTTGTATTACTTCCTGTTGGTTCCATGTTAATCAGTTCCTGGTCGACATGTTTTCTGCTGCACTCCTTGAGCTTTTCCGTTGATGAATAAAAGATACCTGTATGATCCTCAGCCAATCCATCTGTAAAGAAGCCGCACTTTACAAACTCTCCTTACCATTCAAGCAACAACAGCAGTCGTACAGGCAGGGTAACAAACTGACATGCCGCTGAGGTTATGCAGCTTTTAAGATATCAGAGTGCAGCACATTACAATTGCTCATGGTGGGCAGTAGGCTAGGACCAACCATGAGGCAGTTCCTTGACACTTTCCAATCCTGGTTGGCCTTCAATACTTGAGAGTTAATGTAAATTGCTAAATTTTGCTGAAATCATAGAATCTTTAAAATGAAGCAGACCATTCGACCCATTGATTCCACACCCACCCTCTGAAGATCATCCCACCCAGACCCACCTCACTGCTCTATCCCTGTAATCCTACATTTCCTATCTATAATCTACCTAGCCTGCACATTCCTGCACACTATGGGCCATTTAGCCAGGCCAATCCACCCAACCTGCACATTTCTACATGAGTGTGTGAATATTCTGTCAGACAGCAGGTCACCTGTGAGAGGCAGCGATTTGTGCAGCTTCTGTCGACAGGTCACTGAGCCACGAGAGAGAGTGTGGACATGACTTGCCCAGAGTGCACCTCCCAATCTTGAAAAAGCTGAAAGGTATAATATGAGAGATAATGGGAACTGCAGATGCTGGAGAATTCCAAGATAATAAAATGTGAGGCTGGATGAACACAGCAGGCCAAGCAGCATCTCAGGAGCACAAAAGCTAACGTTTCGGGCCTAGACCCTTCATCAGAGAGGGGGATGGGGAGAGGGAACTGGAATAAATAGGGAGAGAAGGGGAGGCGGACCAAAGATGGAGAGTAAAGAAGATAGGTGGAGAGAGTATAGGTGGGGAGGTAGGGAGGGGATAGGTCAGTCCAGGGACGACGGACAGGTCAAGGAGGTGGGATGAGGTTAGTAGGTAGATGGGGGTGCGGCTTGGGGTGGGAGGAAGGGATGGGTGAGAGGAAGAACCGGTTAGGGAGGCAGAGACAGGTTGGACTGGTTTTGGGATGCAGTGGGTGGGGGGGAAGAGCTGGGCTGGTTGTGTGGTGCAGTGGGGGGAGGGGACGAACTGGGCTGGTTTAGGGATGCAGTAGGGGAAGGGGAGATTTTGAAACTGGTGAAGTCCACATTGATACCATATGGCTGCAGGGTTCCCAGGTGGAATATGAGTTGCTGTTCCTGCAACCTTCGGGTGGCATCATTGTGGCAGTGCAGGAGGCCCATGATGGGCATGTCATCTAGAGAATGGGAGGGGGAGTGGAAATGGTTCGCGACTGGGAGGTGCGGCTTCCTCTACATTGGGGAAACCAAGCGGAGGCTTGGGGACCGCTTTGCAGAACACCTCTGCTCAGTTCGCAACAAACAACTGCACCTCCCAGTCGCAAACCATTTCCACTCCCCCTCCCATTCTCTAGATGACATGCCCATCATGGGCCTCCTGCACTGCCACAATGATGCCACCCGAAGGTTGCAGGAACAGCAACTCATATTCCGCCTGGGAACCCTGCAGCCATATGGTATCAATGTGGACTTCACCAGTTTCAAAATCTCCCCTTCCCCTACTGCATCCCTAAACCAGCCCAGTTCTTCTCCTCCCCCCACTGCACCACACAACCAGCCCAGCTCTTCCCCCCCACCCACTGCATCCCAAAACCAGTCCAACCTGTCCCTGCCTCCCTAACCGGTTCTTCCTCTCACCCATCCCTTCCTCCCACCCCAAGCCGCACCCCCATCTACCTACTAACCTCATCCCACCTCCTTGACCTGTCCGTCTTCCCTGGACTGACCTATCCCCTCCCTACCTCCCCACCTATACTCTCTCCACCTATCTTCTTTACTCTCCATCTTCGGTCCGCCTCCCCCTCTCTCCCTATTTATTCCAGTTCCCTCTCCCCATCCCCCTCTCTGATGAAGGGTCTAGGCCCGAAACGTTAGCTTTTGTGCTCCTGAGATGCTGCTTGGCCTGCTGTGTTCATCCAGCCTCACATTTTATTATCAAGGTATAATATGATATTGCCTGCAGAGAAATGTGGAATCATCATTGATTCTATCTTCTCACTCAGTGGGCGTAAGTACGGATGAGCTAGTAAAGCAGGCACAATCACAATCCCTGTACATTTCTTGTATCTCAGCATTGTCTACTCTAAAGTGTAACATTCTGACTCCACAGGTCAATGTCATGTCAAGGATCACTCATGTCTGATGCTACTAATGTTCAAGGTGACAGTAGATTATAAGAGAAGGGCAATTCTTGGCCATTGTTATTTCCTTCATTATGGAGATTTTGGAAGAGGATACTCATACATCAAGTGATCACGTTTCACCAGGTCTGTGGGGTCTGCAATGTGGTTCCTTTTCCCAATAGCTACCTAGTATCACCAAACTGTTTCCAAGAGAGGATGGGACACCTTGATTGAGGTTGAAGTCCCTTGAGCCCAGTGGCCTTGGCAGATGCTGCATACCAATGGCATCAGTGATAGAGAGTGATACAGCCGAGCACAATGAAGCTCACTTGTTTAGCTGGATATGGAGGTTTCAGTGTACTCAAGTGAGCAGTTAGCCTCCTCCTCCCCTACAAACTCCTGCATCTTTTCCTCAAATTGTGTGACGAGCCTAATGACCTTAACAGGGTGAAATGGAAAATACCTTTCCTCTTGAAGTGAGGCCAGAACTTGGAGGCACTGCTTAAAATTAGGAATTGCCTTTTTCAGACAGGGATGGGAAGATTTTCTTTTTTCTTTAAGGGTCATACAACTTTGGAACTCTGCCTGAGGAAGTGATGTAAGTGGCGTCATTGAATATTTTCAATGCAGAGGTGTGAAAATTCTTGGTCAGCAAAAATAGTCAATGGTAGATGACAATGGGGTATTCAAAATACAAACTAATCACCCATGATCTTGTTGAATGGCCGAGCAGGCTTGAGGGATCAAATGGGACGTGTTTTGCTCCTATTTTGCAAGGTTGCATGTCCGTAAAGTGCCAGCGACTGAACCAACATGATGGTGCACAGGGCTTGTAATTGCTTACATTACAAATGGAGCACTAAGATTATGTATGATTTTCACTAAACAAAGGACGTAGGATGGAAATCCATCCAATTTTATCTCTCGACAATAATTTAGCAACATTCACAGCAAGCATTCTAATTTTTATAAAATTAGATGCTAACAGTGGTTATTGACAGATATCCTGAAACCACAAGGCCTGATTGTTGACTGTGTTGATTAAACCATTTAGGAACTTTTGTTGCAACCACCCACCTTTTCAGATTTTCACTGCGCTAGCGATTCTCTGAATTGCAACATCTAGAATCTTGTAAGGCAAATGAGGAACCATGCGCTAAATGCATGACAAAGGCAAAGTGAAGAAGGAAATTGGCCAGAGGGTTCGGAATGAATGAAAGGCCACAGGCCTATAATGAAATAAGGAATACCAATTCTCCAGAATGATAATTATTTGATGACACATTATCCAAGAGCAAGGCATCATACCGGATTCAGGGAAGACAAGAACGATCACTGAGTTTCTGCCACTGAAGTGTGTAAACAATGGAAAGTGCTTCTCAAGCATTCAAGATCAAAAAGGAAAGCTCACGCTTAACCTATCCACTTCTACACAACTAAAAGCAGCTTTTTAAGAAAGTTTAGCAATGGCACTTCAGCCAGGAATAAGCTGCAGCTTTTATTAGGTTTAATGCAAAGCTACTTTTTATTGACGTTTCAGCTCATTACAGCTCAGGTATATCAATGATAGTAGCAGCAAATGCTTAGTCCATAGACAAGTGCAAATCGACAGAAACAAAAAAAAAACAGAACTTGCTGGAGAAATTCAACAGATGAGGCAGCATCAATAGGAAGAGAAACAGAGTTAATGTTTTGAGTCCAGAGGCCCTTCTTCACAACAGAAATTGACAGAACATGAAAACACATCTGTTTACATTGATTCCGAGATCTTTTACAGAGACTGAAGCAGAAGTTAACAATTGTGAAGGAAGGTGTAGCTCTCATCTGGGAATGAGAAATGTTCACAGGCTAACTTATGGGATGAGAATTTCTGGTCAAAATGGTGACATGACTGGGATCAAAAGAAATCTCAAAATTCCTCTTAGCATACAAAGATTCAAACCCAATCTGATGGGTAATGATTATGAAATAGCATATGTTCTGGGCAAGATGCAAGTAACAGTGGATACTCAGAAGAAGATCTCATTTTTAGAGAAAAACTAGAGTCCGATTTTAAAGTCAGAGCTATCATTTTGCCAGCAACTAAGGGAAAATGTCAGACATGCTTGTGCAGCTCATAAATCTGACAAGCAATGGATAAAGGGAGAAACTCTGTCTGCAGGAGTTGTTGCAATATAGACCTGCAAATCAAGTGCTGAAAATGTACCACAAGTAGAAACAACATATGACAATAGTGGAAAATGTATTGGTGTACAACTGCTGAATGATGATGCAAAAAGAAATCCTGTTCAATGAAATTCATTATCACAAGTCAGAACAACAACACAAAACCATGACGTTCACCAGGCCTTTTGGAAAAGAAACAGACAGGATTACATTTCACTCTGACGAACAAGTGCTTTACATAGCTAAGTGTCTGCAGAGCCAATGATTGCATCAACACTTGAGACAGCCATTGGAAAGACTAGCAATGGTTTTATTTGCTTTTAATCGATTATTGTTCAAGTTGGGTTGAAGCAGTTGGATTTCACTCAACTATGGCAAACTCAGTGGTCAGAGCAGTAAAAAGGATCTTTACAGAACACAGTTTCACAGAAGAATTAATATTGGACAATCTGTGTACAAAGACTTCAGAAAGTTTACTTTGGAGGTAGGCATCAACCAGATGACAAAGTCATCCTCAGTTGAACAGAGAAGGAGAAACAGCAGGAAAAATTGTGATGTCTTTGATGCATAAGAATATAAACAAAAACCATCTCGACTCAGTCACAGAGTAACATCAGTGAATAATGGGTCCTCACCAGTGCAATTGTTACTGGGAAGGAGGTCAAAAACAGATGTAACACTACCTCAACTGTAACGTTTCAAGACAAGAATAAAATGAAAAAAAGACAGAAAAAGCTACACTGGAAAGCAGTTGAAATAGTACAACTGTAAGACATTAGACAGGAAATATAATCAGTCTTCTTAAAAAAAGGGCAGGTTTAATGTTTAAACTGTTGAATGGACAGGAAGTCAGAGGCAACAGTCATCAAACAAGCAGATCAGCTGAGGTCTTATTTCATCAGAACAGTTGAAGGGATATTTAGGAGGAGCAGGAAGGCACTGATCACTCTCGAGCTGAGAGGTGAGACTGCATATGATTAGTAAACAGTGCCTATACTACATCAGGCAGTTTACAGAGAGATTCAACTGGGCTAATCTATCCTTCCTGAGGTGTGGTGCCAAGATCTGATTTCAATACACTAGGTGGGGGTCTAGCCAGTATTTTGTATAGCTGCAGCATGACGTCTACATCCTTATACCCCAGTTTTCTCGAAATAAAGGCCAGAATTCCATGAGCTGTTTTCATTATTTTCAGCCAGCACTTTTTTGCAACATACTGGGTTTTATTTTGCACTAATCTCCTCTCCATACAATGCACCCTGCTGTGATGAAAAGTCTTGCTTTAAAAACCGATGTATTTTATCAGCGGGGTATCAATTAGTTGGATGGCTGGTTTGCAATGCGGAATGATGCCAACAGCGTGTTGTGGTCAGATAGCTCAGGGTTTGAATGGTTCAGCCTTTGTGCAACCAGGCCTGATGGGTGAAGCACAAAGCATCCAAATGAGACAAAGGTGGGCAAAGACAAGCCCAGACCTGCCCTGGAAAATGAGGCTGGCTTGTGTATTGGAGTATGTTGAGCATACTTGTAATAGAGCCAGTTTTGAATCAAGAATCAAGTTAGGCATCACATAAAATGTCAGGTAGAAAATTAAATTCAAATCCATTTTTAAATGATTTTTTAACGAACTAAATTTAACAGTAAGGGACTCTACTTCTTTCTTTTGTGTTTGACAACATACTTAGTACTGTTCATGTATTCTTTCCGTTCAGTTGCATTACTAAATTGTTTATCTATCTATGTGATCCAGCCTACAGTGACCTTTCTCCCTGTAATATTCAGTAGGTTACAATTGTGTATCTAAACCAATACTCGGAAGGGAATTATTCACGGCTCCTGGATAAATTGGTCAGCATCTATTTCAACACCACATAAGAAAACAGTAAAAATAGGCAAAAACAGAACATTTTAGAGATAAACTATTACTTCCTGTCCAAAATTCAATTGGTTGTTTTCTGGAATGATCATTTTTTAATTTAATTTCTGTCATGTGAAGAGGAGAAATTCTGCCTGAGCTGTGGCAGTGTATTTTATTGCCATATTACAATGATAAAATGACATCTCAGCAACAACTGAACTATCCCAATAATTGTTGGCTACTGGCAAAATTTATTTTCTTGACAGAAGTGGAAGAGATGGTCTCAGCTGATAACTCCTAAAAGTCAAAAACTATTGTTGCCATGTTCATATTGTTGGATTAGATGTTTCAGGAATAAAACAAAATAATTTGCATTTTTCCATAGCCTTTGAAACTGCAAAGCATCTCAGAGCCATGATTATGATATTGAGGTGTGTACATGTACAAACATTGAGACTAATCAGCGCGCAATACATTTCACAAATAATAATAAGACAAATAACTAGTTAATAGAGATAACAAGGTGTGAAGCTGGATGAACACAGCAGGCCAAGCAGCATCAGAGGAGTAGGAAGGCTGATGTTTTGGGCCTAGACCCTTCTCCAGAAATTGGAGAGGGGAAGGGGGTTCTGAAATAAATAGGGAGAGAGGAGGAGGCGGATAGAAGATGGATGAAGGAGAAGATAGGGTGAGAGGAGACAGACAGGTCGAAGAGGCGGGGTTAGAGCCAGTGACTGTGAATGTAGGTGGGGAGTTAGGGAGGGGACAGGTCAGTCCAGGGAGGATGGACAGTTCAAGGAGTGGGGGATGAGGTTAGTTGGGAGGAGATGGGGGTGGGGCTTGAGGTGGGAGGAATGGTTAGGGAGACGGGGACTAGCGAGCTAGTTTTGGCATGTGGTCGGGGGACGGGAGATTCTGAAGCTTGTGAAGTCCACATTGATACCCTTGGGCTGCAGAGTTCCCAAGCAAAATATGGCGTGCTGTTCCTGCACCTTTTGGGTGGCATCATTGTGGCACTGCAGGAGGCCCAGGATGGACATGTCGTCCGAGGAGTTGGGTTGGGGGGGGGGGGGGAGCGCAGAGTTGAAATGGTTTGCGACTGGGAGCTGTAGCTGTTTGTTGTGAACTGAGCGTAGGTGTTATGCAAAGGTTTCCCCAATGTAGAGGAAACCACATCGGGAACAGCGGATACAGTATATCACACTAACAGATGAGCAGGTGGACATCTGTTTGATGCAGAAGGTCTTCTTAGGGCCTGGGATGGGGGTGAGGGGGGAGGTATAGGGGCAGGTGTAGCACTTGCTTCAGTTTCAGGGAAAAGTGCCGGGAGTGGTGGGGCTGGACAGGAGTGTGGAGCGGACCAGTGAGTCACGGAGACAGTGGTCCTTCCGAAAAGCAGCTATGAGTGGGGAGGGAAAAATGTCTTTGGTAGTGGGGTCGGATTGCAGATGGCGGAAATGTTGGAGAATAATGTGTTGGATCTGGAAGTCGGTCGGGTGGTACGTGAGGACGAGGGGGATTCTGTTTTGGTTATTCTTGTGTAAGAGGGTGTGAGGAATGAGTTGCGGGAAATGCGGGAGACACAGTCAAGGGCATTTTCGATCACTGTGGAGGGGAAGTTGCAGTCCTTGAAAAAAGAGGACATTGGGATGTTCGGGAGTGGAATGCCTCATCTTGGGAGCAGATGCGGTGGAGATGAAGGAATTGGGAATGGGGAAGGCATTTTTACAGGAAGGTGGGTGAGGGGAGGAGTATTCTAGGTAGTTGTGGGAGATAGTAAGCTTAACAATGGATATTGGTTTCCAGGAGGATGCCAGACATGGAGACAGAGAGGTCCAGGAAGGAGAGAGAGTTATCAGAAATGATCCAGGTGAACTTGAGGTTGGGGTGGGAGGTGATAGTGAAATGGATGAACTGTTCGAGCTCCTCGTGGGAGCACGAGGTGGTTGCGAAACAGTCAGCAATGTAACGGAGGAAGAGGTGGAGTTTAGGGCCAGTGTAGGTACGGATGAGGGATTGTTCCACATAACCTACAAAGAGGCAGGCATAGCTTGGGTTGGGAAACGATGAGGTTAGGAGCTGTGGGTGGGAGGTCACCTGAGGTGATGATGTTGTGAATGGTTTATGAGATGATGGTTTGGTGCTTGGGGGTGGGGTCATTTTCAAGGGGGTGATAGGAGGAGGTGTCAGAGAGTTGGTGCCTGGCCTCGGTGATATAGAGGCCAGTGTGCCATATTACAACTGTGCCTCCTGGTCTGTGGGTTTTTTGGTGATGTTGGGATTGGAGCAGAGGGAGCAGCCAGCTGCACGTTCTGTGGGGGAGAAGCTGGAGTGGGTGAGAGGGGTGGAGAGTTTGAGGCGATTGATGTCGATGACAAATAAAGATGAAGTTGCTTGGGAACACTGCAGCCCAAGGGTATCAATGTGGACTTCACAAGCTTCAAAATCTCCCCTCCCCCAACCGCATCCCAAAAATCAGCCCAGCTAGTCCCTGCCTCCCTAATCATTCCTTCCACCTCAAGTCCCACCCCCATCTCTTACCCACTAACCTCATTCCGCCTCCTTGACCTGACCATCTTCCCTGGACCACCCTGTCCCGTCCCTAACTCCCCAGCTATATTCATCTTCGCTGGCTCTAACCCCGCCTCTTTGACTGGTCTGTCTCCTCTCACCCTATCTTCTCCTTTATCCATCTGCTATATGCCTCCCCCTCTCTCTCTATTTATTTCAGACTCCCCGTCCCCTCCCCCTTTTCTGAAGAAGGGTCTCGACCAGAAACATCAGCTTTCCTGCTTCTCTGATGCTGCTTGGCCTGCTGTGTTCATGCAGCTTCACACAGCGTTATCTCAGATTCGCCAGCATCGGCATTCTCTACTATCTCTGTAACAAATAATCAGTTGATTCATTTTTGGTGGTCAGGGTTGAAGAGGGAAATGATGTCCGGGGCAACAATCACTTCTGATTGTTTTCAAAGGGAGCCAAGGCTTTTTCACTTCCAACTGAACAGGCAGAATAATTAAAATTTCACCTTCACAACAGCACCTCCTCCAATGTAGAAATTCACAATTAATTCATCTTCCATTCAAGAAAGGAGGTAGGCAGGGAGCAGGAAACCATTGGCCTGTTAGATGAATTCCATCAAATCATTAATCAAAACCGCACAAATGATTCTTAAAGTTTTACCTCAGTGAAATCCAGTTTTCAGTCAAATTACAGTGTTACACTTTGAGTAACGCATACACACTGTGACAGGTGATACCCAAAGAACATATTTGTTGCTTTGGTGTGACATAAATATTACTTGGCCAGGTTTCCCACAAAATGCTCCTGATGTAAATTGGTCCAGTTTATGTGTCATGTGGTTCCAAGGAAGCAACTGTCCCTCGTAATCTTACAACATTTGGAATGGGATAAATATGGAAGATGGGGGACAATTTGGCTGGTGTATCCTTCATGACCTCATCAATCTGACCATGAATTTCTCTTTCCTGTTACATCTGGTCCACCACGAGCTTCTCTTTCTTCGTCACCACATTTAAATGCTGATGTAACACAGAACATTTGGCTCCAAAGGATTTCCCTCTCATGCCACAGAGAATTCTGCTTTCCAAGATCAGTGTTCACTTTGGTTAAAGTGCCATATTTCCTCAGTTGGGCAAGGTTATTTTCCAACCTCCTCTTCCCTTGCTTCAGCCCCATCCTTTAAACTGCTGAGTGTTTACATGGGACATCTGATTTGATCTTTGAGACACTTCTTCCTCCATAGGGTCTGTCACACTCTCTTCTGATGCCATTTTGGTGTCTCTGCTGGACTGGAAAGTTCCTTCCGAGTGAAAGGAAATCCAACATAGCCCACCATGCATATTGATCAAGCCTTGACATGAGGTAGCACGGTGGGTAGCACTGCTGCTTCACAGTGCCAGGGACCCGAGTTTGGTTCTATGCTCCAAACGACTATCCCCGTGTCTGCATAGGTTTCCTCCAGGTGCTCTGGGTTCCTCCCACAGTCATAAAGATGTGCGGGTCAGGAGGATTGGCCATGCCAAATTGCTGAGAGTGCCCTTAGATGTGCAGGCTGGGGTGGGGGTTAGCCATGGGATATGCAGGGTTACTGGGAGAGGGTAGTGTGATGCTGTTCAGAGGGTGGGTCTGAATGTCTGCTTCCACTCTGCATGGATACTATGATTCTATGAAAGATATAGTCAGGCTTGGATCAGATCCAAATGGGAAGGATCCAGCCATGTTTCTCAGAATTTTGGCACAAGACATCTATGACATGCAATGGTTGTCTGTAAAACAATCTAGCAATATGACATATAACTGCTGGGTATGGGATTACCTATAAAGAAGTTCCACAGACCATGTTAATAGAGGTAGCAATTTCTTCCCTGTCCCTGAGTCAGAGTAGGTCATATAGTCCAGTCTAAGGTATATCATTGAGGCAGATTCTTCATTTAGCCAGAAGATGTAGAATGGAGGAAGAACAGAGAAAAACATCCAAGTCCAGTTATTAATTTGTAATAGCTTTTCAATGCATAGAGCTTACTTAATCACTAATACATAACATTTAAAGCAAATAAACATTTTGCAGAATATCGATGCAATTTGCAGATAAATGTTATTTCTGAATTCGAATTATTCTCCAAGCTTCCAGCAGTACTTTCACCACTTCCCACTATGGTTTAAATTTCAAGCTCAGGAATTTAATGACTTCTGATTTGTAAAAGAATGGCTTTTATGTACAATAGCCCAAAAATCTGTAGTTCACTTTATCAGCTGAGACCTTTTATTTATTGAACATCTGATTGTGCAGCATTCATTACAAGTGGCCTGTGGTACCTGTGAGCTGGGCAAGTGACTGGGAGGTCTTCAACAAATGATAATAATAAATCCGTATTGAGATGCAGACGGTGCAAACTGGACTTAATTTGCAAAAACAGGGAATATCAATTCCTGAAGACTTCATTGATTCTGCACGAGACTGAAATTAGGTAATGATGCTCATTTACTGAGTCAGAGTGGACACACCATGGGTTGAATGGCCTTATTCTACGCCAGAATACATTCTTATGAAATTATTTTAAAATTATTGTATGGGAAATTTATTGTTTCCATGAAAATTTCTTGAAACCAAACCAAATTCAGAATAATTAAAAATTGGTTGAGATATTCCAATCACTAGGTACATTGGAGTTGGATTCTGGGATCATTTGGAAATCCCATGCAGCAGACACCATGGGAATTTATGAAGAGCCTGGTTTCATCAAAGCAATTACCTTCCATCTGAAGTGCTCTGCTAAAGTCCTCTGCAGTCAGAGATTTTGGAGGGTTCTGACTCACTTCAAATTAATAGTTATGCGGGAAACATGAGGGGATGAAAAAACCTCCAGCATAGATATAAACTGAAGCCAGAACTCATCACTGACACTTTTAACATTTCGCACCTCCAGAACTCACAGCTCTACTTCCTGGTCCAGAAAACAAGACCACTGATCTGAGAAAAAAAAACCTCAAACCTGCAAAACCCAACTCTAATCCAACTCAACACCTCAACCAACCCGAAGTACTTATCCTCTTACTTAAAATTCTATCCCCTCACCCACCTGGAACCCTAATCCCAAGCTTGCCTGGTACCACAGCCCCCTAACTCAATGGAAACCCTGATTCCTTTGTCCACCTGCCAACCTCGCACCCTTACCACCTGGCACCTTTAGCCTTCCTCCACATGATATCACACCTTTACTCATCCAGCTTCCATCCTACCTGCACAGTTACCTTTTCACCACAGCCATCAAAATGACTGGGTGCCGAACATTTAAATTCCAGAATATGATTCCAATTACTGGTGCAAAAGGGGATATATTTTCAAGTCTGATCAAACTGCTGCTGGCTGCAATGTTTGCTGGATTCATCTGTGCGTCATCGCAACTGTGGGGTCCTGCCCAGGAAAATCCATGACAAAGAACACTCAAGAAGCTTGACAACATATGGGACAAAGTAATCCTTGTCATTGGCACCATATCCACAAACATTTCCTCAATTCATAAATGATGCACCAGAGCAACAAGGTATATAATTATAAGATGGACTGCAGAAAATCACTTAGTCTTCCTGGACAGTATCTTCCAAACAAATGACCACTGACATCTGGAAAGACGAGGGTACTCATCATCCTGACTTGGAAACGTATCACTGTTCCTTCCTTGTCGCCAGGTCAAAATCCTGGAACATCTTCCGAATAGCATTGCGGCTTTATCTGCGCAACATGGGCAGCATCGCTTCAAGTAGGCAGCTCATCACTGCCTTCTCAGGTCATTAGGATGGGTAAAAACGCTAGTCCAGCCAGTCATGTCAACATCATCCGAAAGAATAAAGGTAAGTTAATAAAAAGGAAAGCGTGAATTTCTTAGTCTGATCATGATCAGAGGAGGGTTTCCAACTCTGATTGAAATTTTTGGGCCATGCATTTTCATTTTGAACTTAAGAAACATTTTCAATCGCCGAATGTTAATGTCAACAATTCACGAATGTCAACAATAGAGCCACTTATGTTTCAATCAAATTTAGGATTGGCATAGAGTTTTCAGGATTTTATTTGTAGTTAAATATTTCTGACTTCATTATTTATGTCACAAAAGCAAATTAATCGATCACTGTCATATTTGGGTATCTGAGATCTTACAATGTGTACATCTGTTTATTTATCTGAAATATTATAAGACTAACTTAACTTCCAAATTACATAATCAGCTGGAATTTGGTTTGTGACTTCTCAAGGACAAAATCTATGCTAAACAAGTAGGCCATTTTTTCCCCTTCTGTCACTGTGACAGGGTATTTAAAATGCTGCCAATCAAATTCTTTAGCACTTGAACATGACTTGATGAATGATTGCCTTCACCAGGCTTTATATCCATCACACATAACTGGGCTGACGATCGAATCAAGGTGTAGAGCTGAATGAGTTTGACACCTTGTTATCTCAGATTCTTCAGCATCGGCAGTTCCCACTATCTGTGACTATCTAATCCTTCAGGACAGGCAAAATCAGTGGACTCAAATAGTAAAACATCCTCTAAGGAAATGCTTTAACATTTCTCCTAGATGTCATGATCTTTTGAGCTTGTCTATGTAAGTTGTTGTCACATTAGTAATCTAGAATTTGATTTATAGCCTGCATTGCCTGACATTTTCTGTTATTAAAATATTTTTCTTTTAACCATCAAACAAGTACGTTGTGTAGCAGAACCTTGCACTTTTGAGGGAGAATAATATTCTGCTGGGTTGCAGTATGATCTATAATGCATTTATCCCCCTTAGGTACAGTTCAGGTTTACATATATCTTACGTACAGAGAAGGTTTATATATATATCATCATCATAGATTTCTGAACCATTGAGGTAGAATTGTTTAGGGACAGTTCGACTAAAATTCAAATTTATTTCTGTAAATCATTTAAGCCGATTATCATTCCTGGTGGGCACAGTATAAACATTTAAAATCTAATAAGTGTGCAAATGGATCTATGAACTTAAGAGATATACGCTGTAAACTTATGATAGGTTTCCACATTTCAAATAATTACCATGAGGAAATAGTATTTAAGGAGGTGTTAAGAGAAATAATGCTTAAGAAAACTTTTGCTCACAGCACAGCAATATCACATGTGTAATGGAAGAACAGTACATGATCTACATAAAATGATTTAATAATTACAGTGATTTTGAAACTGATTTGCCAAAAAAATGTCTGCAATTTGCAGCTTTCAGTTATCCTGTCTTTGCAAATTGCAATTATGACATTATTGTTAAGGCCATGCAGGAAATATCTCATTTTAAAAAAACGTGAAGCTATTGAAGACAAGATTGGATATTTGCTGAGAACAGGTGCTAGGGTTGCAATATGCAATCAGCCCAAGCCAATTCAGTAATCTGCAGGCTACTGAGTAGCTGCAGGCCATAGTCGAGGGCTGATATTCAGAACAGCCAGGTATGGCTTAAAACCCAACACAAATGGTGCAGCAGGCCAGGTGGTATCTACCTTTGTTTCTGATGCAGTGCAGGAGGTTTTGCTGCATGGGATATACTGGAAAGAAATTATTTTCCTTTGGGGTCAGGAAACACTCATTAGTGGCCGATATCAACAGTGTAGCTATGAGAATCTGGATGTAGCACAGCAAAACAGATCAGTTCACTCATGTGCACGTGAATGAATGTATCTATTTACAATTGTGGCAAGACATAGAATCCCGACAGATAAGAAGCAGGGTATTCAGCCCATCGAGTCCACATTCACCCTCTGAAAAGGATCCCACTCTGTCCCTGCAACTCCCATGGCTAACCTACCTAGACTGCACATTCCTGGACACGATGGGCAATTCAGCATGGCCAATCCACCTGACCTAAGAAATTGGGAGGAAATTGGAGCATCTGGAGGAAACCCATGCAGACATGAGGTCAATGAACAAACTCCACACAGACAGTTGCCTGCAGGTGGAACTGAATGTGGGTCCCTGGCATTTTGAGGCAGCAATGCTAACCAGTGAGCCACTGTGCTGTCCTTTGGGCTATGGGGAATATGGACCATAGAATTCTAACTTCCGTCATTTAACCATGAAACCTGAAAACTTCCATAGGCTTAAATAGTTTAGACAAAGGAAGAAACATGAATCAAATGACTGCAGTAGCTGCCTGATCAGAGATCGAGGCAAGCTCATAGAGACCCATATGCAATCAACAAAGTTGTGTTCAGGAAAGTTACCATTTTTACCAAAATACATCAAAACCAGGCACACTAGTCAATATGTAGACATTTGCACCTCCTGATTAACTCACATAAATATGATAATTTCACATATTGTGAGATACAGGGCTCGGGTGTCAATCAGCAAACTTGGAAAAACAATGGAGCTAGGGTCTCGAATATAGACTGCAGTACATTTCAAAAGCAACTTTTGAGCAGCAGTTCAGAGAGAAAAAGAGATTCATAGCAGCAGAATGTAGAAATCTTGTTCTTTCTCTGCGTTGTTCTTATGCCACTGCTTGGTTCTTTCAATATCCAAGTAAAACAGAGTCTAGTGAAAAAAACAGCTGAAGAAGTTACCACTTGTGGAGAACGCAAGCAGATCCTGCCACTGCTGCAATATGGATAAAAAAAAATCAACTATAGCCTCAGGTTTAAAACCTAACTCTTCTCGAAGACTCGAAAAACCTTAAAGTTGTGTGGTGTTATTTCTTCCTGTCTACACTCACCACTCTCCCTTCTCAACCCTGCATATGTTTGATGTCTCAATTTTTTTTCTTGGAGTTCCTAAGTATTAAAATTCTTCCTTCTTTGCCTCAAGAAAACCTTGCAATTGACTCCAATTTATAGTGAACTACATTTTACTTGAAATATGATAGCTGTGTGCTAAAAAGACAAATTCAAAAATAAGTTATGACTATCTACCGGGGTTAAAAAGAGATAAACAGATTTACTCCTTTTCACTGAGTCTTAACAGCTGTCACAGGCCATTGCCTATCAACCATACCACTGAATTCAGATGCTGCTCTATTCATTATTGGTTATCTACCAACATCCCATCAACAATGGCTCATACCCGATCATCAATCCCTCACCTCTCCTCACACACACACAGCTCTGCTACAACCCTCATACTCATGTCTAACAGTCTAATATTCTCAGTCAGAAATGCATACAGACTGACATACCTCTCTATCTCTCTTGCAGCTAATATACAACAAAAGGCAGCAGAACCTGACTGATTGGGGAAAAATACAGCAACATGTCCTCAGTCTACAGGAAAAAGAACAGCACTCAAAAACATTGGAAAGCTACAAATGAAGCCACGGCAGGGCTGAAACCAGATGATGTGCTCTTGTACTTAAGCCATCTTCTCAAATTCCAGTCCCCACATCATTCCACCAAACATCTGACTTACAACCTGCAGCCAGCAAAACAACACACCTTTTGATTTACTCTGTATTGGGTTGTCGTCAAAGACCAGTGGCAGACTCCTCCAACTTCAGTCACTGGCATTCAGACTATACAGCAACGCTAGCTCGGGCAAAGGCACCAACAATAGAGAGGGATGCATATGTGCACATGAGTTGAATTTTGTACTGAACATTGTATTTTTTGTTGAATAACTTTGGAGGATTCTTTTGTGGTGGCATCAATAATCAACATTTTGACCAGGAATATTCTTTTCTTGCTGGTAACAGTGCGAAAGTCAGGACTGCAATTGAAGTAATCAATCACTTAATGAATTAATTAATTCTTAGTCATAGAATTGTAGCTGAAATATACAATTGTGGCAACCTCAGGAATGAGGATGTGCTGAATGCTGCTGGCAAAAAATGAAAGTATGTGACCAGTAGACATTCACCAGGATGACATGCTGAGTGCAGTCCCGCAGCAATTGGACAATGAAAGGAGCTGGAATATTTCACACGATTGAAGTGCAAAGCATGCCGAGTCACATGTTCAGTGCATGCACCAAGAACCCACTGCCCTCACAAATTATGCTTACTGCTTATTTCCCTCTTCAAAGCGGAGATAATGAAGTCTATTTCCTGGCATTAAAGAACTCTATCTCTTCTTGGATGAACAACAAATCAGGAGATGTTAAATATGTTGCCTTTTCTAGTTTTGATAGTTCTGGATGCAACAAGATTTCAGGGCAATGGCCACCTTCACAGCCACTGACTATTCTGGTCTCACCCTATTTAGGCATCAGGGGTCTGTTTCCAAGAAGTGACAGAGTTCTGTTAGGCCCTCCTTGGTGAATGTCACAGACTGAATACATCCTCGTGGTGGCTTAGGTCGAAATAGGAGGAATGTTATTGGAAAATTAAAGTAGATGCTGCCTTCTGTTCTCATCCCTCTCTCTCTCTCACACACACACACACACACGCACACACACACACACACACACACACACACACACACACACACACACACACACACAATCTTTTCTCTATGAGCAGCTTGTCATCTTAGTTGTTGCTGAGCACAATCTCCCTCCCACTCCAAAGGGAACGGTTGCTCGTTCACCTGTCTGGGTACAAGGCATAGCCTTTCCCACCTAAAGTCCAACTCCTTCATTATCACCAACTGTAAACAACTCTATTGCAACTCAGGACTTCCACAGAATCACAGAATTTTTGACACACATCTTTGCCCCAAGTCTCCAAACAAACAATTTAACCTGATGTGATTCTATACTTTCTGCACACAACTTAGCATATTCTTCCTTCTTAGACGGAATCAATACCTCTTCTGAATGCTTTGGTTGAAATTGTCTCAACTATACTCTCAGGTTGTGCACAGCAAAACTGCACTATTTATCGTTTTGTCAATTATTTTATACCTGTGCCCTTTTGCTCTTGCGCTGTTCGCAAATGGCAACAGTTTCTCCACATCCGCTCCATCCATAATCTCATACCTTGCAGAGGATAGTCAGCAACTGAATTACAAGTTGATTATTGGTAGTTATTTGCACTGTTTAACATGTATATAGCTGTGCATGTTTATGAAACGATGTTAACTCGACCTGCAGGGTTCAAAATGGCAATGCTGATATCAATTCAGTGGTTGACACTGAACAACATAATCGCCTGCTTACGCAGCATCTTTCTGTGCTTATCAAGGTGGCATTTGGCAAGGCGACAACGAGAGTGAACAAAATTATCCAGAAGGCCAATGTTGGATGGAAATAGCTGAAGCCACTAACATTACAGAGAAATTTTATGACTATTTAGTCAGTATAATCACATCCTTTCCGAAAATACTGAAAACAGTATGATTGCTTTAACTTCGTCCAAATTATCCACAAGTGTTTTATGAGATAGTCAATTCCAAAAGCAATCCGATTCATATCACTGAACATTTATAATTCAAAAACTGTTGACAAGACTGTTATAGTGGTCTCTAATCTACTAAGCTATTTAATCTTCAGTTCATGGTTTCAAACTGTAGTTCAGTGATGAGTACTCTGTCTTGCTGCTGGTTGAAATCCCAATCAGTTTGAATTTCAATGCAGCCCACACCAAACTGTAATATGCTCCTCAGACAATTGCTCAATAATTTTTAAATTTTCAACTTTTCAGTGTTAATATCCAGTTAAATCAATCACAATGAATATTGTCTCTAGGTAGTTCATGTATATTCATCTGACATTGCACGTATCTGAGGTTGTGATATATACATCACATTGGATAGCAAGTTTAAGAACACAATCATACTAAATATTAAGTTTAAGCACTGCAAACTATAAGTCCCTTTTTCGTTGTTGGATTGGGTGCAGGAGGTATTGGAAAGTGGATGAGGGCATGGTGTAATATTCTGTGGAAAATCCAAATGTAAGTTCAGTGCATCTATGAATAGCATTTGAACACAGGTACATTATTATAACTTTATCCCCAGCTTTTCCATCTAAGTCACTACAGCAAGTGTATCAAGGACTTGCATAAGCATGTGAAAAAGGAGCACGAGGTGACCATTCAGGCCTCACTTTTGCTCCACAGTTTCATAAGTTTAAAGCTGCTCTGATTGTAACCTCAAATCCATATTCCCACCCACCCCAGGTAGCCTCTCAACTATCTTCATGCCAAAAATATACTTACTTTTGCCTTAAAATTATTGAAAGACACTGTTCTTTTCTGTCTGTTCAGCATGTGGGTCCAAAAGACTGACGACCAACTGTGAAAACAAATTTGGCCTCCTCTGTGTTTTTAGATGGGCGGCAACTTCTTAAAAAATTTTCAAACAGTGACTCTGAGTTTGAGATTCTTCCAGAAAAGAAATTATCCTCTCCATATTCACACTGCCAAGATCATTCATGATCTCATAATCTTTCAATCAAGTCACCTCTTACCTATCTAAACTCCAGCAGATGCAAGGTTAGTCTGTCAAACCTTTCCTCGTAAGACAATCTCCCTCATTCAAGATAATAGTCTCAATAATCTTCTTGAACTTGAACAACATCTCTGCATCCTTTCTTAAATAAGTTGATCAACGCTGCACACAGTGCTCTTGATGTCGTCTCATTAGATCTCTGTATCACTGAAGAAAAGTCTTTTGAAATTTGTCGTCAATTCAATTCCCTTCATAGGAAATAGTAATGCTAGATTACCTTTCTTAATTAAATGCTGAAACTGCATCCTAGTGTATTGCAGTTCATGAACCAGGACACTCAAATCCCTCTGCAATCTTTCACCATTTAGATAATGTCCATTTCTTTTATTGTTCCTGCCAAAATGGACACTTTTATGCTTTCTTACATTATACTCAATTTTCTAGACCTTAACCCTCACTTATCGATATTTTTGGTAGCTTCCTTATATCCTCATCACAACTCCCTTTGTCCCTATCTTTGTGTCATGATGTGAAGGTGCTGTTGTTGGTCTGGGGTGGACAAAGTCAGAAGTCACACAATGCCTGGTTGTTGTCTGAAAGACAGTAGGAACTGCAGATGCTGGGGAATCTGAGATATCAAGGTATAGAGCTGGATGAACACAGCAGGCCAAGCAGCATCCTGCTTTTCCTGCACCTCTGATGCTGCTTGGCCTGCTGTGTTTATTCAGTTCTACAACTTGTTATACCAGGCTGTAGTCCAACACGTTTAATCATACAAGCTTTCGGAGTGCAGCCCCTTTGTCAGGTGCAGTGAGAAAGCAGTGCACACAGAGCCAGAGTTCATAGGCAGAGAGATCAAAACAGCATACAACTGGTGTGAGTGGAGTGTCAGAAGTTAAGTCCATGCAGGTGATCAAATGTGTTAATAATGAGTCAAGTGTTAACAGCTGAATAACCAGTGAAGGGATGACCTATAATCCAATTAAGTGAGGTGGCGAGGTAATTACAAAATATTAAAAATAAGGTGGTGCTAGAGACAAACTGAATGAGTGGAATCACATGCTGAATTCAAAACTGTACAAATTAATTAGGGTAGAGAGATCTCATAATTTATCAAGGTGATGCTGTCAAAACATGACAGTAAGGAAAATTGCACAGACACAGAACAGCGAGGTGGGGTCACATGTAGCATGACATGAATGCAAGATCATGTTTGAAGCCATCTTCATGGGTATGGATGAGTGATAATGGGAACTGCAGATGCTGGAGAATCCAAGATAATAAAATGTGAGGCTGGATGAACACAGCAAGCCCACATGCATCTCAGGAGCACAAAAGCTGACGTTTCGGGCCTAGAGGGTCGAGGCCTCTAACTTTCTGCTTTCTGTTTCCCTGTCTGTTTGCATATTGGAATTAAATTTGTGATCTTCCAATCCATGGGAACATTGTCTGAATCCAGGGTGTTTTGGAAAATTGAAAGCAAAGCATTAAATATAAACCACATTTTATGGGCCAAGAATGAAGTCTACTTTGTCAACCTACAATGTCAACAATTTATTCAGTACCACTTCTCAGGTGATCAAAAATTTCACGAGTTCCTCTTCTCTTCAAATTTCTGATTTACAACTGTTTCTGCAACATTACTTCTATCCTTGATGGTGAAGACAGATTAAAAATTATCTCTTCAATCCATCTGCCATCTCTTTATATACCATAATCAACTGTAGACACTCACCTTCTGCAAGACCAAAGCTCACTCTGTTAACACTTTCCCTTCTTCTGTATTTGTAGAAACTTTTGTTGTTCAGTTTTATATTTCTGCCTACCTTTCTCTTGTACTCAAAATTTTCCCCACTTCTTTAGCTTTTTTCTCAACTTTTGCTGTTTTTCATATTTTTGTCCCATTATCAGGCTTGTCTTTTCATACTATTTTAAATTTCATACCAGTTTTAACCATTCTAAAAAAAAAGATGCTGAGTCCATCCCTGAGAACTCTTGGAAATAGCCAAGAAGTGAAGAAGCAATTCTCGTTGTTTAAGGTGTTGGCACACTCTGATTATAAGCAAGATCACATGCTGACATGTGATGCCTCCCTGTCGGGATCAGGCTAATGTTGGCTCACAGGTGGCCCAATGGAGAGGAACATCCAAAGCAAAGTACCTAGGCATCTTTCCCCTCCCTCTTGCATCACTGTCTGTTGTTTAGCCTCCAGTTAATAATCCCTGAACAGAAGTTGCTTGAACTTTCAACATTCACTGCAGAAGTGTTTGCCCTGCATCACAGTGACACCCTGGATCCCCACACGTTGCAGCAATGTCACAGCACTTGCCCTGCCATTCTCAGTGTGGCCCAAGGAATAAATTAATTATATTACTCAATATTATACTCAGTTGTCACATACAGTATTAACCTAAACACCAGTTGCTATGATATTTTGAATCTCTGGAGTAAAATAAATCTTGATCACTTAACAGATCGGAATAACTTTGATATCTTGGATTCTCCAGCATCTGCAGTTCCCATTATCTCTGATACAAGAATAGCTAGCTTCTTTGCCTGGAACATTGTAAGAACCAACCCCTAGACGTTGACAAAGTTAGTCAAAGCAAAAACAAAGAGAAAGGAGATTTTCTTTGCTTCCCTAACTCACTTAATGTCTGACACCTTGCACTCTACAGGAAATCACAGTCTCGTGCCAGTCTTAACTGACCTAACTACAGAAGAATTAATTTCAACCCCTTTACATAATTAAGCCCAACTGTTCTTTCACTCGAGGATTTGATAAAGGCAAGCAACTTGCAAATATAAACTGCATGTTTCAGTTAAATGTTAACTGCAAAAATTAAATCTGTCCTAACACATTTAAACTTCCTTACCACCAATTTCCCGAATCCAGTTCTCCTATTGCTTGCTCCTTTGGGTAGTACTGGCCACCTGTCTTAGGATTATTCCTTCATGTAGTCCTCTAAGTGCGGCTCACTGCTTACCCTTGTGCCTCCCTCTCCCTTGTTCCTCTCAAGGTCAAACACAGATTTGTAAAGGCAAACCCAAAGTTGGAATTTGGAGGAGGTTGGAGTTGAAAGCAATGGAATCTCAGTTAATAAGCAGAGGCATCAAGGCAAGAGGAAGAAAGCTGATGCTAACATGTCAGGTAATATATGGCTTGAGTCTCACCTTGTGCTTAGTTTTTTTTTCTATTTTTATTTGATCATGATGCTGACTTGGCAGCATTTATTGCCCATCTCTAATTGCCCAGAAGGCAGTTAAGTGTCAACCATATTGTTGTGGTTCTGGTGCCTCATGCAAGGAAAGCAACTTCCTTCCCTAATGGACATTGGTGAACCAGATGGGGGGTTTCTGACAATTGACAATGAATTCATTGTCATCATTAGACTCTAATTTCATGATTTTTTATTGAATTTAATTTCTACCATCTGCCAAGGCAGGATTCAAACTTGGGTCCCCAGGACATGACCATCATCTCTTGCTTATCAGCCCAGAGAAAGAGTCACTAGGTCATGACTTCCCCCAATTAATTTCAGTAAAGATGAACCTAAACAGCTTGGGAAAGATAGTACAGTTGAAAATTCACTTTCAACTTTCATTTTCATCTTTTCTATTCCATAATCTGCCTTCCCAAACTTACACTCCCATATCACTGCTCACATGCACTTAAATTGTATGCCAACTCATTCTTTACTTCTTCTGTACTTCTCCACATCCCAGTCTGTCCACTCACCAGTGCCACCCAGTATCATCCACATGCAATTTTAATGCCACTTCCTCAGACTCAACTTCACTACATCCAATTTAAGATCCACTTTAACTAGCCATAGTATTACACGTCTTAAGTTGATTAAGAAAATGTCGAAAATAACCTGTCACTGAAAATACAGAGAACAATTGTTTCCTACAAGGCCATGGGCCTGAAAGATTTGTGTTGGAGACTACGCTAATGTCCACATAATTTACTGATGCTGGTTAAACTTCAGTGAGAACAGGGCAGAACACCTTTAGATCTTGCAGAGTGAAGATCTAGATGTTACGTCTTGCAGTGTTAGATTAGGTTCCCTATTCAGCCCAACAAGTCCACACTGCCCCTTGGAGCATCCCACCCAGACCCATCCCCCTATACTGAACATCCCTGAACACTATGAGCAATTTAGCATGGCCAACACCTACCTGCACATCTTTGGGCTGTGGGAGAAAACTGGAGCACCCGGAGGAAATCCACGCAGACACGGGGAGAATGTGCAAACTCCACACAGACAGTTACCTGAGGCTGGAATCGAACCCAGGTCCCTGGTGCTATGAGGCTGCGGTGCTAACCACTGAGCCACCGCCATATGTAGGTAAGAAAGAAATTTTGAGCACTGAGGGTTTTTTGCAGTATTTCCTTGGATTTTTTTTTAAATTTGGAGACAAAATGTGGTGTTGGACCTAAAAGCAGAAGGTGCAAGCTGGGCTAGCCTAACTAGCGATGTCAACATCCCATGAATGAATGAATAAAAACCTTCTACTGGGTTATCTCATGGAATCACACTCCCGCTTCATCATTGAATTTCAATATCCAACTTCCAAGTGCCATATTTAAAAGCCAAACAGATGGCACTTTATTTTCTGCAAGCAAGGAACATCATTCACCCTCTGTGAGTATCCCACTCTCCCACCTGGAAATGTCTGAGACCAGACAGAAAGTGATTCCTGAAGGACCGTACAATATCTCAGGGATACTAACAGAAAATTATCTCAACTGACAAAGGCAGTTTTGACCAGGGTCACAGCAGAGGCTCGTGCTGGTGGGAAGCTCAAAAGAACCCGACTGCAGTGCTGGCAAAAGCAGAAATGTTCTGCTGTGCCACGCAAGGTAAATGCCATTGTCTGCCCAGTGGTAACTCTCACTCGGCCAGGCATGGAGCATTGTTAAGTTTGTCACTGCAGAAGACTGTCATGCTTAACATAAGTGGTCAGTCATCTCCATGAGGTGCCTCATGTCACTGAGTGTGTAGCAATTAAACAGAGCCACTGCTTGCACCACAGTGCTACTGCCTCTCAGACATCTGCCAGGGTGCACACTTAAATCATAAGAAAGAATCTACAACTCTCAGCAGCTCAGGTACCATCAGGTCACTGACCTCTCATCTCAAGTCAGAGAACTTACATATCTCATACATTTTCACCTAAGTGTTGCATAGGATGAAGGCACAGCCACAAAAGGGTGGCTCTAATCTGAACTTTTCAATAGTTTCTCTGCCACAGACATCATACACAATCTGCTCTTACTCTTTGTGAAACAGGAGTACTATTCATTCCCTTAACTCCTCTATAGTGCGTATTATGTTCTTCTTATCAGCAACGTATACACATCTCTGGGGATTGACATCTCTGTATGTAACTATGCATGCTCATGTAGCCATGCTTATGTCTCTATGTTTGTCTGTGTCTATAGAGGTTTTTGCTATTCATTTGTGGGATGTGGCTGTCATTGGCTGGACCACCATTTCTTGCCTATCTCTAGATGCCTTTGAGAAGATGATGGTGAGATGTCCTCTTGAACCGCTGCAATCCACCTGCTGTGAGATGACCTGCAATACCACGAGGGAGTGAAGGAATGGTGATCCATTTCCAAGTCAAGATGGTGAGTGGCTTAGAGGGGAACTTGAAAGTGGTGGCGTTTCCATATATGTGCTGCCCTTGTCCTTCTACATTGAAGTAGTCATGGATTTGGAATATGCTGTCTGAGGATCTTTGGTGAATTTCTGCAGTGCATCTTGCGGATAGTACACACTGCTCCTCCTGATCGTCAGTGGTGGAGGGAGTGAATGCCCGTGGATGTAGTGCCAATCAAGTGGGCTGCTCTGTTCTGGATGGTGTCAAGCTTCTGGAGTATTTCTAGGGCTGCACTCACCCAGGCAAATGGGGAGTATTCCATCACACTCCTGACTTGTGCATTGTAGATGGTGGACAGGCTTTAAGGATCAGGAGGTGAGTTACTCGCTGCAGTATTCTTAGCTTCTGGCCTGATCTTGTAGCCATTCTGTTAATGTGATAAGTCCAGTTGAGTTTCTGGTCAATGGTAACCCCCAGGATGTTGATAGTGGGGGATTCAGTGATGGTAACACCATTGAATGTCAAGGGGTGATGGTTAGATTGTCTCTTATTGGTGATGGTCATAGCCTGGCATTTGTGTGATGCGAACTTGTCAGCCCAAGACTGGACATTGCTCAGAACTTGTTGCATTTGAACATGGACTGCTTCAGTTTCTGAGGAGTCACAAATGGTGCTTAACATTGTCAAATCATCAGTGAACATCCCCACTTCTGACCTAATGACGGAGGGAAGATCGTTGACGAAGCAGCTGAAGATGGCTAGGCCTGGGACACTATCCTGAGGAACTCTTGCAGAGATGTCCTAGAGCTGAGATGATTAACCTCCCACAACCACACCCATCTTTCTTTATGTCAGGTATGACACCACCCAATGGACAGTTTGTCCCCGATACCCATTGATTCCAGTTTTGCTGGTGCTCTTTTATGCCACACTCAGTTGAATTCAGCATGATGTTAACAGCTGTCACTCTCACCTCACCTCTGGAAGTCAGCTCTTTTGGCCATGTTTGAACCAAGGCTGTAATGAGGTCAGGAGCTGAGTGGCCCTGGCAGAACCCAAACTGGGTGTCACTGAGCAGGTTATTGCTGAGCAGATGCAGCTTGATCGCACTACTGATGACACCTTCCATCACTTTACTGATGATTGAGAGCAGACCGATGGGGCAGTAATTGGTTGGGTTGTGTTTGTCCTGCTTTTTGTGTACAGGATGTTCCTGGGCAATTTCCCACATTACTGGATAGATACCTGTGTTGTAATTGTACTGGAAAACCTTGACTAGGGGAGTGGTAACTTCTGGAGCACAAGTCTTCAGTATTCTTGCAGAATGTTGTCAGGGCCCATTGGCTTTGCAGTATCCAGTGTCTCTAACTGTTTCTTGATATCATGTGGAGTGAATAGAATTGGCTGAAGGCTGGTATCTGTGATTCTGGAGACCACCACAGGTGGCCGAGATGGAGCATCCACTCAGCACTTCTGGCTGAAGATTGCTGTGAATGCTTCAGCCTTATCTTTTTCCCTGATGTGCTGGGCTCTTCCATCATTGAGGATGGGGATATTTTCTGAGCCTCCACCTCCAGTCAGTTGTTTAATTGTCCACCACCATTCACGACTGGATGCGGCAGGATTGCAGAGCTTAGATCTGATCCATTGGTTGTGGGAAACTTAGCTCTGTTTGTCAGTTGCTGCTTTCATTGTTTGGTGTGCAAGTTGTCCTGTTTGGTGGCCTGGTGCTGCTCCTGGCATGCCCTCCTGCACTCTCCATTGAAACAGGGTTGATCCCCTAGGTTGATGGTAATGGTTGAGTCGGGGATATGCCAGGCCATGGGGTTACAGATTGTGCTGGAGTACACTTCTGCTGCTGTTGATGACCCATAACACTTCATGGTCACCCAAGCTTGAGTTGCTAAATGTGTTCAAAGTGTGTCCTGTTTAGCACAGTGATGATGCCACACAACACGATGGTGGTTATTTTCAACATGTAGGTGGGACCTCATTTTCACAAGGACTGTGCGATGGTCAGTCTTACCGAAACTACCATAGGCCGATGCAACTGCAACTGGCAGATTAGTAAGAATGAGGTTAAGTATGCTTTTCCTTCTTGTTGGTTCCCTCATCACCAGCTGCAGGCCCAGTCTAGCAGCTCGGTCCTTTATGACCCGACCAGCTCGATCAATAGTACTGCTGCCGAGCCATTCTTGGTGGTGGACGTTGAAATCCTTTCACCATCTGTTTCATTTACTCCTCTTCCTCTTTGCAGGGACTGGTTAACTCAGTTGGCTGGATGGTTATTTATTATGAAAAATGACACCCAACAGTGCAGGCTCAATTCCCGCACTGACTGAGGTTACAATGAAGGAATCTCCTTCTCAACCTCTCCTCTCCTCTCACCTGAGGCATGGTGACCCTCAGGTTAAGCCACCACCAGTCATCTCCTTCCTGAAAGAGCGGTTCTATGGTATGGTAGGACCATGGCAACTTTACCTTTACCTGCCCCTTTGAGGCATGGTGACCCTCCGGTTTAGCCACCACCAGTCATCTCCCTCCTCCTTAAGAACATAAGAAAGAGGTGTAATTCAGCCCATCGAGCCTGTTCCATCATTCAATTTTGCTACCCAGAGTACATTTTGTGCTCTCGCCATCTTCAGTGTTTTCTTCAAGTGTTGTTCAACATGGAGGACGACTGATTCATCAGCTGAGGGAGGATGGTATGTGGTGATCAACAGGTGGTTTCCTTGCCCATGTTTAATCTGAAGCCATGAGACTTTAAGGGGTCCAGAATCAATGTGAAGACTTCCTCCCAACTGTACACCACTGTGTTGCCACCTCTACTGGGTCTGTCCTGCAGATGGGATCGGACATATCCAGGGATGGCGATGGTGGGACTGGGACATTGCCTGTAAGGTGTGATTCCATGAGTATGACTATGTCAGGCTGTTGCATGACCACGAGACAGCTCTCCCGTTTTTGGCACTAGTCCCCCAGGCCTTTGTGTTTTCTGATGCACAGGTTGATGCCAGGTGATCTGTCTGGCTTCATTTCTTTGATTGGTATAACTGAATGGCTTGCTGGGCTGTTTCAGAGGGCAACTGAATGTCAACCACATTGTTGTGGGCCTGATGTCACATATTGGCCAGACCAGGAGAGGATGGCAGATTTCTTCCCCCGAAGGACATTAGTGAACCAGATGGGTTTTTCCAACAACTGGCAATGATTTCATGGTGATTAGTAGATTCTTAATTGCAGACTTTTATTATTGAATTCATATTCCAGCATCTGCTGTGGTGGGATTCAAATCTGGGTCCCAAAAAATTAGCTGAGTTTCTGGATTAATCGTCTAACGATAATACCACTAGGCCATCACCTACCCCATTATTAGACGAACATGTACACAAGTGCAACTGTGTCTAGACTGAGGGCAAGGTATTCCTGACATAAGGCTCCTGATCCCATTTGAGGAACAAGCAGTGGAGTTAGCACGAGGTCATAGGGATCCTGCCCATCCTTAAGGGACAGTTGGATATGGAAACCCCGCCAGAGAGAAAGCCTCCACTCTGCCTTTCTGAGCTATGCATCAAGTCGTAACCTTTTAAACAAAAGTTTGGATGCCGTAATGCAACACTAACAAATATTTTCTTTGGTTTTCTTTGAAACCTCTAGGTCCCAATTTCACTTAAACAACGAAAGAGAAACCTCATTTCCAAGGCCAGACTGTAGCACCAATTCATGCACCAACTTTGAGGATGAAAAGTCGGGACCCTCAGGATATGCACTATCAAGGTCACCTACCCGATCCTCCATCAGTGCCAAAACATGGAGTTTGGGATCTGATTCCTGTGAGCACAATACCGAAGTGGGCCTGCAGCTAAGGCCTGCAGGAAATTACTTCCCAGTTCTCTGACATTCAGAGAACTGCTGGAGGATGGCCTCTTGCTGTACAGACAATGATTCTTCAGATATTAATGTGACGTGTATAATGCATAGATAAAGAGGGGAAAGTCTGGCAGATGTGCCAAAGATTATGTGCTGAGTGCATCCAAAAAGTCTGCCCAAATTCTGTCTGGTGTCACATCTCCAGTATGGAGGCATAGCACTGCCTCTTTGAAAGGCCTGTGGCAGTATTGCTTTGTATGTGGGCGGACCTTCAGTCCATTGCTCAAGCATTCATTTACTGGCTCGATGAGAGGTCACTGTTGTAACATTGTTCAGCCTTAGTTTGGGGGTTCCATACTTGAGTTATTAACCGCATCTTCTGTTGTTGCCTTTGAGTTAAGCACTGGAGAGGAAAACTGTGAATTTTATTCAATATTTATTTTGACATCTAACTGCAGGTGGAATTTTAACTCATTTAAAATCCATCCCATACACATATTTCAACCAGTCACTTTGTGTTTCTGAGAATCCTTACAGTTTGGAAACGGGCCATTCGGCCCTTCAAGTCCACACCGAACCTCCAAAGAGCATCCCTCCCAGACCATTCCCCTATCCTGTCCCTGTAACCCTGCATTTCCCTGCACCACACCTACACATCCCTGAACACTATGGGCAATTTAGCATGACCAATCCACCAAGCCTGCACATCTTTCGACTGTGGGAGGAAACCAGACCACTTGGCGGAAATCCACACAGACGGGGGAGAACAAAGTTTTGAAAGGTCTGTGGCAATTATTTCATTCATTGAAGGACACAACATTTTTCCACTGTAACAACCACAAAGTACCTCACTCGCCACAATATGTTTTGAGACGTCCTGAGACTATAAAAGGCACAGTACAAATGAAAGACCCTTTGATTTCTTGACTTGCTCAGACCTGGCTATCCTTCTTTGAGATGTTAATCTCTGTGTCAGAGGTTATCAAAGTTCCATGCACAGCTCACTGCAATGATCAGACCAGTTTGTGAAATTTGTACCATAGTGAAATCCTTTCTGATGACTGCATACTTAGGATTAACAAAGCCCTACAAAAATTAGTTTGAAAGCCACAGTCACAGATATGCAGTGGATTATTTTAAGTTGGTCAAAGATGCACTCAATTATTAAACCATAATGTTCTGATGATGTGTCACTGGATTCAAAACATCAATTCTGGTTTTTTTTAACTTCATAAACGCTGCCAGACTCGCTGAATTTCTCCAGCACTTTCTGTTTTTGTTTCGGAACTCCAGCATCTAAGGGCCTTTGTTTTATTTTTGTGTTTGATTCCTGCCACATCTCTTGTAGGTTTGCCCAACTTGAAGAAGCTTTCCTCTCCAACAAGATATCCATTTGAATCTTTCTTCTTATGCATTGTCATTACTTTCATTGTCCCTCCTAATGTTTGACAATGTACTTGCCAAAACCTACTACCACAGCCACATCTCTTTCCTTAGTAACAAGTTCGGAAAAGTGTGACTGGGCTTGAAATGTTAACTTTTTTGTTTCTCTTTACAGGTGTAGCTAGATCTGCTGAGTTTCTCCAGTACTTTCTGTTTTTGGATCAAAGTATGCCATTGTATAAACCACAATCTCACTGGGTTTGCAGGACATTGTGGATTCCTGCTGTGAATATTATTTGAATGTGAATTTCATTAGTCACAACAGAATTCCTTATCCTTAATTCAAAGTGGAAAACGTTTGCATTGAACCAGGTTAGATATTAAGACAACATCCAATTAAAACATATGGCCATTGGAAATAAAAAGCACCAAATTGCTTTGAAAGTTCCAATCAAGGAAGGTCTTTCAGTCTGCCCTATGAAGCATATCATCATTTAATACTTTAAAAAAATGCAATATCCGGCAATGCTTAGTTCAAGTATTTCTAAATATAGAAACATGAATATGGTCCTTTTCATGCTGCATTAAAAATATTCAATGATTTGGAGAAAATAGGAAACAAATTTCAACCAGAACTGAGCAACAGTAAAAATAGACACATTCCTTAGAACTTTAAAGTGAGGTCCAAAGGAACACACAGAATTGATTCCTGGGAGTTGGTTACGAAGTGGTAATAAAGCCTTGTTGTTTAGGTTATTTAATAAAATCAAAAGGTGCAATTTCACTGCAAAGTGGGTGGGTTTGGGTCAGATGGAACATAAAATAGAAAACTCAGAACCAACCTCACCCAACAATCAATCTGCTATCAGGATCAAGTTCAGTGACGAACTTAAATATTTCAACAGGGCTCCAGGCTTAAACTGCGACCTCTCCCAGGTTTAATTCTGACTGTGTTTTCCAGACATTAGGGAAGCTCAACAGCTGTTGGGAGATGAGGACTGCAGGGTGGAAGAGTTAAATGTCTTTTTATCACAAGGAACTAGGAAACTTCCCCTGAATAAACCAAGCTAGCCTTCTTTCTTCACAAAATCACATATCCAGACAATAAGGTAATAACAGCCATCCTTTCCAAGGTAATAAAATGTGAGGCTGGATGAACACAGCAGGCCAAGCAGCATCTCAGGAGCACAAAAGCTGATGTTTCGGGCCTAGACCCTTCATCAGGGCTCTCTGATGAAGGGTCTAGGCCCGAAACGTCAGCTTTTGTGCTCCTGAGATGCTGCTTGGCCTGCTGTGTTCATCCAGCCTCACATTTTATTATCTTGGAATTCTCCAGCATCTGCAGTTCTCATTATCTCTCATCCTTTCCAAGGGTTCCTTGTCTTGGATCACAGGGTGTATCCAAGCGGTTCTTTTCAGATTCATTCAAGATCATGCAGTTGTCGAATATCATCAACAATTTTTGGCCTTCATCCCATCACATACTATCGTCCCCGATGATATTTGACAGCACATGTTACCATCGCAGATGTAGATGCAAATCAGCGGCAGCCACGCGAGAACATATAAGAGTATGTAACTTACAATAGAAGTTTAAAACCAAAGTCAAACATTTCAGTTTGATTCAGGCATTGTACTTTTTTCTACGGTGACCCACTTTTTAAAAAAGTTATTTGATGACCCATTCTAGATATTTGCTGTATCTCTATGTAAATTTGTCCAAATCCAATAGTCTGTTTCCTCTCTAACCATTTTTATGTATTGAAACCACTGAGACTGTGTGCATGAACTTTATCTTTTCCCAGAAACTCTTTAAATTTTCAGGTAACTATTCCATTTAAATGTTTTAAAATACTAGGGCATGTGAGCTTTAAGATAGTCTTCGTCATGATGTGCTTAAGTGTACCCAGACTCAGTGATTTCAAAATTCCTGACACTCACTACAATTAATATTTCCACTGTGCTTTCTATCACTGAAATGTGTTATTGATGAATGGCTTGATGGGTCGAAGGTGGCTCATTCATTGCAGTGTTACGATGTTGAAATTCTGCAAATGTGTTCAGCCTTCAGTGTCTCCAATTTCTAAACATAAAACAAACAAGTTTCACCCAGGCCATGTCAAGCAGAATAAGTTAATCAGTATTAATTTACTACGGATTCAAATCTGAGGAGGGGGATGGTATAAACTGCACGTAATTATGTTATCTGTGTCTCCTCCTTAAATGAAGGAAACGCTCATCCGTTTTTTTTTTAAATTTGCCTTTCCTAAACTCCTCACATACAGAAGGAGTTCCATTTTCAACATCCCAATGTCCCGATCACTAGGATATGAACAATGAGTCAATCTAACATCCAGAATTAAAGATTCGCTCATGCGTTATAATTACGTTTGGAAGTTCACTCTGGCCAGAAAGAGGAATTCCAAACATAGTAATTTAAAATTTACCCAAACACAACATGGGGCCAATTCCAACATGTAAATGTTTATGAAGTTTTACAAATCAAATGTTTGAATCAATATTTTGCAGATACACAACTGCTGATGGTTTCGTAAAAGAACACTGCATTAACCATACATGTCTCACACTGGTACAGGCACACAACACACTTTCAAATCACTATACACTCTCAAAATGCAAACAGACCTTTTTTTGCATCCCTGATCTCAAGCTCCAGGGAACAGAAACACATAAATTGTACAAGATAACATTGAGCACCCAACAAAACAAAAGTGCATTCAAACCAAAACATACACTTCAACAAGGTTCAGTATATTTGCATAGTTCAGAAACCTGGCCTCCAGTTTTCTCTTTTTTTCAGTTATAACTGTCTCCCATCCTTTTGGGGGTCCTATTTGTGCTAATATATTTGCTACAGATCTGAATTCAGAGTCTGCCACATTCCACCCTGGAATACAAAAGGTGTCCAGAGCATCAAGTTGCCTTTTCCTTCTCTTCAACATTTTCCTGAATCCCATTCTCATCACCAAAAATGTCTTCAATCACAGAGCGTGTCCAAGTGATTCTTTTCAGATTTGGCTAAAGGTAGTGAAGAGAAGATTCAACAACAGCAGTTCGCTTAAGAATGAACATTTCTGAAGTCATAATCTAAAATGGAAGATAAACAAGAAAAAAGAAACACTGAAATATGACCCTCTATTAAGCTATAAAAAAATGAAAAATGAAGGAAAAGAAAACAATGAGCCTCACACCCTCCTGCACATTGGGGATCCCTTGAGTGACAGCTCGTCAGGAGGCTGAGATTTGTTCCTGGCACTGCTTGCGATCGTGTTCCAAGGTGAAATCCTTGGAATAAAACTCGCTCTCTTATAATAGTGTACCAAACAGCCAGTACAGAAAACATGCTAAACAAGTTCAGAAAAGCAACTTTGATTCTGCTATCTTCAGCACGTAAAGGAATGTTCACAGGACTCATTCACGGTCATGCAGCTTTGAATATCATCAACAATTTTAGCCCTCCAGCCCATCTTCTACACTCCTTGCAATTACCAAACACTTACTCTACCTTCACCAACACTTTTCTAATATATTGCTGATAGATTACAACCTGAGCCCCAACATGACCACTGTTCCCAACTTTGCCGTTACTGACCCCACGATGCATATTCACCCACACACCCTCTCAATCATTGACACCACGAGAGAACGATTTCCATTCTCCTTGGCCCACACTGACACATGTGCTAACACTGATATTCCCCATAATCAACAAAGTAACTTTCCTACCACTGGAAGTCCCATAATTACTGAATCCCAACAACCACTGAGCTCATCCAAGTATACCGATCCCAATGCAGGTATCAAACACCACCAAAGCCTTTCTATCCAAAAAGCCTACCGGTTGACCCTACAAACAGACTGTATACCATATCTAAACTTTCATAAGCTTTACCCTAGCAGATCCCTAGGTGTGGCCTCTTCTCTACGTTCCTGGTCCAACAGTCTAGCTTCTGGATGGTGATTATTTTGAAAATAATCTCCTCAGTGTTTGGAGAAAGCTCAAATATGAGTATGCTTGAAGCCACATCTAAGTAAAGATTGGGGTTCTGTAAATGTTCAAATAAGGTTTCTCATGAATTTTTTGCTGTATTGAGGGAGAACCTATTGCCATTATAAATCTAAATGACTCTTCAAGAAGAGGAGGATGAGGAGGCATGGGCAACCTCTCCAGGACCCCTCCACTCAGCCTGAGAACAGCTACTTGTTAGGCAATGTTAAGACTCAAAAACAAAAATAATCTTAAAAATGCTGTATGCAATCAACAACCAGCTGCATTTTATTAACCAGAAGCATTATTGTAGGGCCCAACCAATTGGGATTTGCACTTTACCCTTTTATCTTCCTAATTCCCTACTTTACTATGCTGCTGAGATATCCCACAATGTTTTAAAAATGAATTCATGGAGTGCAAATATCGCTGGCAGTTTTAATTGCAAATTCCCCCAAAAAACCCAGAAAAGGCAAGGCAAGCAGCTTTCCTGAACCACTGCTATTAATAGAGTGCAATGACAGTCAAAGTGCTGTTCAGGACTTTCAGGAATTTTACTCACCGACACCAAAGGAATGGTGATTTAGTGTGGTGGACATTGTGCTTTGGGAAATATCTTGTGATATCGAGTGATATAAAACTGACAGTTAGAATTATAGGGCCCAGAGGATGAAATGTGAAGCACATATAGGAATTGCTGGAAAAGCTTAGCAGGTCTAGCAGCATCAGTGGAGAGAAATCAGAGTTTCAGGTCCATTGACCCTTCCTCAGAACAGGGACCTGAAATGTTAACTCTGATTTCTCTCCATAGATGCTGCCAGACCTGCTGAGCTTTTCCAGCAATTTCTCTTTTTGTTTCTGATTTCTAGCATTCACAATTCTTTTGGTTTTTATTTAATGTAAAATTTGAAGAGGTTAGCAGTTTAGTCTCCTCACCTAATGGAAGTTGTCAATATCCACTTTATGTGTTCAGCTTGGTGAAAATTGTGCTGTTGCAAGTTTATCCAGTACCCTCATCTATCGGCTCCATTTGAAATATCTGTCATCGTTCTTTCTTATTTCATGTGTGAAGTTGATGAACATTTGAATGGATCAATTTAGTTTGGGAATTAGAAGTGAAACAGAATACCAAATAGATGGTTGGGTGACATTTGAAATAACTTTCGACCTCAATCTCAATTTTTATCCTATTTAGAATTGGGTATCGGGTGTTCCTAAATGTGAACGAGCAGATTGGTTGGCATCTGTTTTCACTGTACAGTGCGATACAGTGTTCACTTTACTTAAACCTCTAAAGACTTCTGTAAAATGTTTAAATGCATTTGCTAGTTCTTGTTTGATGACAGTTTCCATTCTGTAAATGAGGTTGGGAACTATGATCATGCTCTTGATTAGTAAAACATTGCTGGTTGTTGATTACACACAGCATTTCTAAGATTCTTTTTATCTTTGAGTCTTAGCATTGCCTGACTCTGTCCTTTTAATTTGAAGCTGATTCCTTCTGGGAATGAAGGCTGTTGGATAATCTTTTGCAGTGATGTCAGGCCATTCAACATAACTTTGACTCAACCACCTATGTCAAATTTAAAGTATGAGGTGTTGATATGGTGGTCATTTTGAGTGATTTCTCCAGGAGAAGCATTCCCTTTGTCAGGGTGGATGAATGAGACAGTACCTTGTGTTTTTTTTTGAATGCAGACTTTTTAAAAAATAATCTGTTATTGTAAAACAACTGAAGTTTTATGACTCTGACTTGCAATGGCATCAGTGGGGGCATTTTCACATCTGTAGACTTGCAAAATAGTGATTAGTATATTTTCCATCACTTTCCCTGTTACAGCAATTATGTTTTCAGTTCTGCATCCACAAGAGCAGATAGCTTGAAAGGACTCACCCCCAACTTGCCTTTGTGTAGCCTGCATGGAGACAATTGTATTCCAGAAAGTTTATGGCTCGGGCCTACGATAGACCATCTCCCCCAACAGTGGCATCTGTGCTGGCTACAAGATTGGTCCAGTGACTTTCTTCATTGCTTTCTGTTGTTGCTAGATATCTCTGCCAGTTATTCTCTTTCCTCTACACTCAGAGTGTTGGACAGACCACCCCCTCAGTCCCTGCACTGTCCTGCTCATGGTCTTTTCTTCAAGATGCTCCCTAGCTGCTTGTTGGTGGTGCTGTGGTCTCAAGATTGATTGCCAATAAGTAGTGACACCATATCTAGGCCATTAATAGAATGTAGTTCACAGCTTGTCAGTGAATGTCAACAACCTTCATTAAGTAGAAATGGACTGAAGGAAGAGGGGGCATCTGTGGAATCCGAGATACTCAGGTCCTCATTCCACATAATCTTACATCAGAATGACAGAGCTCCTGAAAGATATGCTTAGTAGCTTTTAGACGAAAGGTATAGTTAGTCCACAACAGTGAAGATTATTTATTTCAAGATTATTCTTTGCTGTAATTTAGAGTAAACTTCAAAGATTTAACAGTGGACACAATGGAAAATGTTTGAGTTACATCATGGCTGAGATTTTGCAGTAGCAATGGCTGCAAAACAAACAGACTTCTCTGTCATTACCCGGATAAAGCTGAAACCAACCTCTGGAATCTGTACTTGTGCAATAACACTTAGAAGCTGCTTTCAGTGATTCTACGCATCTCCAGAGGATGCACTGTTATGGAACACATAGCTGTAATCAGAAGGAAATTTACGATTTGGCATATACTTCTATCCTCACACTTTTAGTCTTGCTGTAAAAACCTGTGATGGTTGGCAAACATTGGAGAAAACAGTTTTCCAACATTTTTTAAAGTCATGCTGATAATCTAATTGGACCTTTATGAGCTGTCAGATGTTGCTACTGTCTTTGGGAGAATCATTTTTACATGTTTGTTTACATTTTTTACAATTCCTATCTTATTCAGATCAAAAGTAAGTATTCCAGTATCTGCAAGTTTAATTTCAAGTGGAAGTTATTAAGTGCTTTTCTCTTCTTGTCAATGAGATGAATGCAGCATGATTGGCTGCTTACCAGTTTCTTGTTATCACTGTTGTGGGTAATTTGTAGATCTCTTCTGACGTCAAGCCAATTTCAAACCAATGTTGGGAAAGGTGAAATTCACACCACAGAAATCACTAGATCTTGGGTCTCAGTGGTGAGCCCCAATATCTCATTGCTAAACACAAATCTTAATGCCATGTGTATAACTTTATAGTTAATTTTTGATTGAACATGAAGTTTTCACAAATATAGCAGATGAAAACACCAAGAAAATCCTCCCATCTTGATGTTGCATGAATTTCATTCAAGACAGGAATGAAAATCATTCCTAACTCTTTGTTTATGCCAATTAATTTTGTCTAACCAGCAGCCACAGTCATGTTACACAAGCTTATATAAACAAACCTATTAAGTAAATGGTGCACTGCAGTGAATACCTAACTGAATCTACTGGGATTTCATTAACACTATGTAACAGAGCTCCATAAATAAACAGTTGAATAAGCGATGCAAAACTAGTTGTTAAGTTTGCTTCAAATTATTGGCAACAGTGCTGCATACTAAACAGAGAGAGTTGTATCTTGTTTTGTACAACAGTATCACTATCAGGAGACAGCTGATTGAGCGTTACCTTTTGTCATTTAATGAAATGAGGAAAGCAGCAAGTTCAAGTTAGCTGCAATAAATACCCAGCTTAATATGAAATTGCTGCCTTCAACTGCATTCAATTCAATTCAATTCACTGGTTATTTCAAAGGCTCCAGCTTGACGAAGTATTCTCTACTATGCAGTTGAAAGTCTGACCTCAAGCGTGTTATCCTGCAAAAAAGGTTTTGATCCTGAGAAGCTCGTAACATGGATCCAATGATAGAATATGAAATTTAATCAGTTCAAGACAAACTATAACTATCTTAATTGGAGTGTTTACCAGTCAGACTCAATGTCAAGGAAGTTCAAACAATGTAATGCATTATTTAATCTATATGCACAATGGTAATAATAATTATGAAGCTTGGGTTAATGCTCTGAGAACAAATCCCATGATAGAAGCTGATTGGAATTTAAATTAAATTACTAAGGCTAGCTTAACTTTCAAAATTACTTCAGTGAATTTTTTTAATAACTGGAAATTGAGTTAGTTTGGTGTCACCATTACGAAGACTATCATTGATTAGCAGTAAAAAAAATTGGTTCATTACAGTTCTTTAGGGAAACATAGAAGATAGAGTAGGGGGAAGCCATTTGGCTCTTCGACCCTGCTCTGCCATTCAATCCAATCATAGCTGATTATCCAACTCAATGCCTAATCCTTCTTTCTCCCCATAACCTTTTATCCCATTTTCCCCAAGTGCCATATCTAGCCGCCTCTTGAATAGATTCAATGTTTTGGCATCAACTATTTCCTGTGGTAATGAATTTCACACGCTCACCACTCTGTGGATGAAGAACTATCTCCTCATCTCCATCCTAAATGGTCTACTCCAAATCCTCAGACTGTGACCCTGGTTCTGGATACACCCACCATCGGGAACATCCTCCCTGCAACTACCCTCTCCAGACCTGTTAGAATTTTACAAGTCTCTGTGAGGGTCCCCCACCCCCTCACTTGTCTGAACTTTAGTGAAGGCAACCCTAAACTAGTCAACCTCTTCTCAAGCGTTAGTCCCACCATCCCCAGAATCAGCCTGGAAAACGTTCGCTGCTCTCCCTCGAGAGCAAGAGCATCCTTCCTCAGAAAAGGACATGAAAACTGCACACAAAATTCTAGATGTGGCCTCACTAAGGCCTGATATAACTGCAACAATACATCCCTGTTCCTGTACATGAAACCCCTCGCAATAATGGCCAAAATACCATTTGCCTTCTTTACTACCCGCTGCACCTGCATGCTTACCTTCAGCAACTGGTGCACAAGGACACCCAGGTCCCACGGCACACTCCCCTCTCCCAATTCACAGCCTTCATGTTTTTGCTTTCCAAGTGAATAGCCTCACATTTATCCAAATTATACTGCATCTGCCTTTGATTTGCCTACTCACCCAACTTGTCCAGATCATGCTGAAGGATCTCTGTATCCTCATCAGAGTTCACCCTCCCATCCAACTTAGCACCATCTGCAAACTTGAGATTTTACTTTTTTTTTCTCATCAAAATCATTAATAGGTATTGTGAATAGCTGGGGTCCAAACATCGATCTCTGTGGCATCCCACCAATTACTGCCTGCCAATTTAAAAAGGACCATTAATTCCTACTCTTTGCTTCCTCTCTGTCAACCAGTTTCCTATCCAAGTTATTACACCTTCCCCCAATCCCACGTGCTTTAAGCTTGCACAATAATCTCTTATGTGGGAATTTGTGAAATGCTTTCTGAAAGTCCAAATATGGCATATCGACCAGCTCTCCCTTATCAAATCTATGAGTTATATTTTCATTGAATTCCAACAGACTTTTTGAGCATGATTTCTCTTTCATAAATCCATGCTGGCTCTGTCTGCTCCTGCCAGTCGTTTCTAAATACTTTGCTATTAAGACCTTGATAATGGATTCAAGAATTTTGTCCACTACTGATATTAGGCTTATTGGTCCTATAATTCTCTGTTTTCTCTCTACCTTACGTTTTGAATATTGGAGTGACATTAGCTACCCTCCAATTTTCAGGGACTATTCCAGAGTCTATAGAATCCTAGAAGATTACCTCCAATGCATCCACTATTTCTGGTGCTATTTCCTTAAGTACTCTGGGATATAGATTATCAGGCCCTGGGAATTTATCTGCCTTCAATCCCATCAATTTTCCCAGCAACATTTCTCTATTAATATTGATCTCCCTCAATTCTTCCATCACACTAAATCTTGCATTCTCCAACATTTCCAGTGTCTGATTTATTTCCTCTTTTGTGAATACAGAACCAAAATCTATATCCAGTTGCTCAGCCATTTCTTTGTCCCTTATTATACATTCATCCATTTCTGTCTGAAAGGGACCTACATTTGTCTTCACCGATCTTCTTCTCTTCAAGCACCTATAGAAACTCTTGGTGTCAGTCTTTATGTTCCATGCAAGTTTACTTTTGTACTGTATTTTCCCCTTCTTAATCAATCCCTTGGTCGCTCAGTGCTGAATGCTAAACAGGCCCCAATCTTCAGAAATATTATTTTTCTTGGCCAATCTGTATGCTTCTTCCTTGGATTGGATACTATCCCTAAGTCCCTTCGTAAGCCATGGATTGTCCCTCATACCCATTTTGTCAGACAGGAATAAACAGTTGTTACAGTTCCCCCATGTGTTCCTTGAATGTTTGCCATTGCCTATCCACTGTCATCCCTTTAAGTAAATGTCCCCAATCTATCAAGGCCAACTCATGCCTCATATTTTCATAGTTTCTTTTATTAAGATTCAGCACTCTAGTCTCCAAAACAACTACCTCACTCTCCATTTTGATTAAAAATTCTATCATGTCATGATCACTCATCCCCGAGGGGTCTCGCACAACTAGATTGGCAATGATTCCCCTCTCATTACACAGTACTCAGTCTAAGATGGCCTGCTCTCTAGGTGGTTCCTCCACTTATTAGTCAAGAAGACCATTCCATGTACATTCCATGAATTTCTCCTCTACGGCATTGTGCCTAATTTGATTTGGCCAATCTGTGTGCAGATTAAAATCACTCATGATCACCAATATTCCCTTATCACATACATCTCTAATTTTCTGTTTAATGTCATTCCCAACATCACCACTGCAGTTTTGGGATCTACATATGACACCCACTCATGTTTTTTGCCCCTTGATATTTATCAACTCTAGACATAAAGATTTCACATTGTCTGAGCTAAAGCCCTTTCTTGCTGTGGTATTAAGTTCCTCGTTAACCATCTTTTCTTTTTTGTCTCTCCTTCCTAAATACTGAATACCCTTGGACATTCAGTTCCGATCACTGATCACACTGCAGCCATATTTCCACAATCACAATTATATTGTACCCGTTTAAATCTATCTGCGTGAATAGTTCATCCACTTTATTGCAAATGTTCTGCGCATGGAGGCACAAAGCCATTATACTTTTCTTTTAAACAGTGTTTACCTCGCTCTTATTTTACTCAATAGCCCTGTTTTAATTTTGTTCTTGGTTTCTCAACCTATCAGTTTTCTTATTCCCTTTTCTACCTTTTGTTTTTCTCCATGCTCCTTCCTTCTCTGACTCCTTACGTATGTTCCCAGTCCCCAGCATATTAGTACATCTTGTGGGAAAGGCACAAATGTTGTCAAATGTAGTACAACATAGGAAAACATGAAGTTGTTCATTTTGGAAGGAAAAACAAAAGAACAGAATATGATTTAAATGGAGAAAAACTGCAGAAAGCTGCAACACAAAGGGGCTTGGGGGTACTTTAAAGCTAGCACACAGTTGCAGCAGGTATCAGGAAGGTTAATGGGCTGTTGGCCCTTATTTCAAGGAGATTGGAGTCTAAGAATAAGGAAGTATTATGCAATGTACAAGGTGTTGGTGAGAACACATGTGAGTACTGTGGGCAGTTTTGGTCCCTTTTTTAAAGAAAATTTTTATTTCACTGGAGGCAATTCAGAGACATTTCACTAGGTGATCCTGGTACACAGGAATTGTCTATTCAGCAAAGGTTAAAAGGTTGTGACTCTACTCAGAGTCACATCTATATAGGCATACAGCACAGAATCAGACCCTTCAGTCCAGCCAGTCCATGCTGACCACATAATTCCAAATTAAACTAATCCCACCTGCCTGTGCTTGGCCCATATCCGTCTAAATCTTTCCCATTCACATACCTGTATTTTAAGTGCTGTAAATGCGCTTGCATCCACCATTTCACATGGAATTTCAATCCACACATGAGCCAAGGATGTCTTTGTTTGGATTATATGTGGGTCCAGACTTATGGAAATGTTGTTGACTCTTAATTACTGCCTGAAATGGTCTAGCAGACCACTTAGCTGTATGAAAATACTGCAGGAAAATTAAAAAGAGATAAAATTGTATTCCTGGCATGTGGTATCGTTCGAGGTGCCAGATATGACAGCAGCTTATCCGGGCCAGTTGACCCTGAAAGGTCTTCCTCACAAACATCTGAGGCTTATGCCCAAATTGGGAGAGCTCTCCCACACACTAGCTGAGAAACAAGTTGCCATATTCAAGCTGATGGAATCATATTTGCAGTCAATGCCTCAGACATTACTATAATCAGCCTTAGGTATATTCTGTCCTGTGAGCACCACACAGCCACCCAGAGTATTATGCAGACAGGAAGGAGTTGCTCTGGGCATGCTCAACATTGACTCCAGCTCCCGTGAAATATCGCGGCATGGCTTCAAACATGGATAAGGAACCTCTTGCTAATGACCACTTATTACCCTCGCTCAACTGGTAACTCCTCAAAATGTTGAACAACTTTTGAAATGTTTTAAATGCTGAGGGTAGCAATAACACTGCATTCCCCTAAGTGGGAATCTTTTCTTTTCAGCACCAATAGTAGCCCAATAGCAATACTACCAAGTTGACTGAATCCTCCTGATATGGAGGTGAAGGAATTCAAAAGAGGGATAAAACCCACTGGTTCTTGTCCTGCCTATCAATCAAATATGATTGATTCAGGGCATATCTAGGTATTGAACATTGAGCATCCAGGAGGCACCATGGGCTATCAATAACGGCAGAATTCTAATCAGCCTCAATCTGTATTCATCATATCCACCTTCCACAATACCATAAAGCCAAGGTTTCAACTGCTATACAATAATGAGTGCAGGAGGGCATATAAGAACAATACTACAAAACAAGGTGTCATCTTGGTAAAGGTGCAACACAGGGCCACTGCATGGCAAACAGTGAAAGTGGCATGTGATAATGTGAAGATGTGCCACGCCTATGGATGAAAGCTAGTGGTTCTCCATCATCCAGCTGTGAATGCTGATGAGCAATGAAAGAACAAATTGGAGGAGGCAGACCAACAAAGATACCCATCCTTAATGACAGAGTGCTCAGCATATGAGTAATGATGGCAAAGCTGAAGCACTTGCAATACTCCTTTGTCATGGAATAGCTACAGGCACAGTGTACTGCAAAACCCATTGGCTCCTGACATTATCCTGGTTGTTGTACTCAGGTCATATGCTCCTGCTATAATTTCACTTCTCACTTTCTCCTACTTCTATCTACCGGAATAATTTGGAACATTGCCCAGATATATCCCACCTGCAAAAAGCAGTATAAATCTCATCTTCTCAATCTGTCTAATTTTCCTAAACAGCTCAGTGACATAAGTCTCATTGAAAGTGCTATCAAGTGGCATGTGTTCAGAAATAATCTGATCACTGAAGCTCAGTTTGGACTCTGCCATGGCCACTGAGATCCTGATCTCATTACTGGCCTGTTACAAATGTGGACAAGAAAGCTAGAATTCAGAGGTGAAGGAAGAGTGACTACCATTGATGTCAAAGCAGCATTTGACCAAGCACGACCTCGAACAGTTTAGCAAAATTGTTGCCATTGGGAATCAGAGGAAAGCTTCCATGGCTTCAAGTCATACCTAACAGAAAGAAAGATGGTTATGGGTGTTGGAGGTGAAGTATCCCAGTCCTACAAATTCACAAAAAGTATTCATCAGATTAACGTCTTAGACTTTGCCATTTTCAGATGTTTCTTCACTGGCTGATGAGTTTGCAATGTTCAGTACTATTCATAGCTCTTCAGATACTGAAGCGCTTGTATAAGATGGGAAAATAGGTTGGAATGGATGAGAAAATAGGCTGGGAAAGTTAATGATGATATTTGACAACTGCATGACCTTGAATGAATCCTGTGATCATTCCTTTATGGGCCGAGGACAGCACCAGCAGCTTGTTTCTCTGTAGTTGTTTTTTCTGTACCAGCTGTTAGTTACATTGTATAAGAAAGAGAGAGCTTCATTCCAAGGATTGGACTTCACCTTGAACCTGGATTGTGGATGGTGCCAGGACCAAACCTAAGACTCCACACCAGCTGTCAACCAAGGGGTGCCTGATGGCAGAAGGGCAGGAGACTTAATGTATTTTTTTAACCTTTCCTTTCCTTTTTACACTCAATATTACTACTATTACTTAATAAACACCTACATTTAAGCAAATTGCTGTTGTCGACTGTTGTCTTAATTATATTTAACTAAATCCAGAAGAACCACTTGTACACACCCTGTGATCCAAGATAGTGTTACATCTCCAGAAGTAGAAAGACGTGGATTACAATCAAGCCTGGCCTAATTAGAAATACATAACATTCATGCTACTTAATTACCATCTCCAATAAGAGAGAATCTTAGCATGCACTCTCAATGTTCAATGGCATTCCCATCAATGAATCCACCCATTTTGATGTTCCTGTTGACCAGAAATGGATCTGGAGGAGTAATATACAACAGTTCGTTAGACATTGGAAATCTATGGTGAGTAAGGCACTTCCTGATTCCTCAAAGCCTGTTCACCATTTACAAAGTATAGTAGAGAGTGTAAGGGAAAACTCTCCACTTACCTGGAAGGGAACTGATCCAACAACACTCAAGGACTCAGGAAAAATTTGTCCACTTGATCAGCACCCCATCCACCAACTTAAGCATTCACTCCCTCCACCATCAATGCACAGTAGCAGTAGTGTATGCTATCTCCAGAATGTGCTGCAGGTGTTCACCAAGGATTCTTCCAAATCTACCTCCAAGAAAAGCAAAGACAAAATATTACTCAGAATGCCAACATTTGCAAGTTCTCCACCAAGCCACAGACCATCCTATTTGGAACTTCATCACAATACGATATCTCGGGATATCAATGCTTCAGGTGGGATAGAGAGGGAGGTAAAAGGGGTGGAGGAGTTGCATTACTGGTCAACGAGCTATATCACAGCTGTACTGAAGGAGGGCACTATGGAGGACTCGAGCAGTGAGGCAGTATGGGCAGAACTCAGAAATAGGAAGGGTGCAGTAACAATGTTGGGGCTGTACTACAGGCCTCCCAACAGCGAGCGTGAGATAGAGGTACAAATATGTAAACAGATTATGGAAAGGTGTAGGACCAACAGGGTGGTGGTGATGGGAGATTTTAATTTTCACAACATTGATTGGGATCCAGTTCATTTTAGGGGTCAAGATGAAACAGAATTCGTAAGGAGAATCCAGGAGGGTTTTTGAGAGCAGTATATATGTAAGTCCAACTCAGGAAGGGGCCATACTGGACCTGGTGTTGGGGAATGAGCCTGGGCAGGTGGTTGATACTAAATTAGGGGACGACTTTAGAAATAGTGACAACAATTCTGTAAGTTTTACAATACTCATGGACAAAGATGAGAGTGGTCATAAAGGAAGTGTTCTAAACTGGGGGGAGGCCAACTATACCAAAATTCGGCAGGATCTGGAGAATGTAGACTGGGAGAAACTGTTTGAAGGTAAATCCACATTTGATATGTGGGAGGTTTTTACAGAGAGGTTGATTAGAGTGCAGGAGAGACATGTTCCTATGAAAATGAGGGATAGAAATGGCAAGATTAGGGAACCATGGATGACAGGTGAAATTGTGAGACGAGCTACGACGAAAAAGGAAGCATACATAGGGTCTAGGCAAATGAAGACAGATGAAGCTTTGGAAGAATATTGGGAATGGAGGGCAAATCTGAAACGAGGAATTAAGAGGGCTAAAAGGGGACATGAGATATCTTTAGCAAACATGGTTAAAGAAAATCCCAAAACCTTTTATTCATATATAAAGAGCAAGAGGGTAGCTATAGAAAGGATTGGCCCACTTAAGGACAAAGAAGGAAAGTTATGGGTTGAGTCAGAGAAAATGGGTGACATTCTTAACGAGTACTTTGCATCGGTATTCACCAAGGAGAGGGACATGACGGATGTTGAGGTTAGGGATAGATGTTTGACTACTCTCGGTCAAGTCGGCGTAAGGCGGGAAGAAGTGTTGGGTATCCTAAAAGGCATTAAGGTGGACTAGTCCCCACATCCAGATGGGAGCTATCCCAGGAAATTGAGGGAAGCGAGAGAGGAAATAGCCGGGGCCTTAACAGATATCTTTGCAGCGTCCTTAAGCATGGGTGAGGTCCCGGAGGACTGGAGAATTGCTAATGTTGTCCCCTTGTTTAAGAAGGGTAGCAGAGATAATCCAGGTAATTATCGACCGGTGAGCCTGTCGTCAGTGGTAGGGAAGCTGCTGGAGAAGATACTGAGGGATAGGATCTATTCCCATTTGGAAGAAAATGAGTTTATCAGTGATAGGCAACATGGTTTTGTGCAGGGAAGGTCATGTCTTACCAATGTAATAGAATTCTTTGAGGACGTAATAAAGTTGATTGATGAGGGAAACACTGTAGAGGTGTTTAGTAAAGCTGTAGTAAGGCGTTTGATAAAGTTCCCCATGACAAGCTAATGGAGAAAGTGAAGTCACATGGGGTCCAGGGTGTGCTAGCTAGATGGATAAAAAACTGGCTAGGCAACAGGAGACAGAGGGTAGTAGTGGAAGGGGGTTTCTCAAATTGGAGACCTGTGACCATTGGTGTTCCACAGGGATCTGTGCTTGGGACCACTGTTGTTTGTGATATATGTAAATGATTTGGAGGAAGGTGTAGGTGGTCTGATCAGCAAGTTTGCAGATGACACTAAGATTGATGGAGTAGCAGTTAGTGAAGGGAACTGTCAGAGAATGCAGCACATTATAGATAGATTGGAGAGTTGGGCAGATAAATGGCAGATGGAGTTCAATCCGGGCAAATGTGAGGTGATGCATTTTGGAAGATCTAATTCAAGAACAAACTATACAGTAAATGGAAAAGTCCTGGGGAAAATTGGTGTACAGAAAGATCTGTGTGTTCAGGTCCATTGTTCCCTGAAGGTAGCAACGCAGGTCAATAGAGTGGTCAAGAAGGCATACAGCATGCTTTCCTTCATCAGATGGGGTATTGAGTACAAGATTTGGCAGGTCATGTTACAGTTGTATAAGACTTTGGTTTGGCCACATTTAGAGTACTATGTACAGTTCTGGTTGCCACATTACCAAAAGGATGTGGATGCTTTGGACAGGGTGCAGAGGAGGCTCACCAGGATGTTGCCTGGTATGGAGGACACTAGCTATGAAGAAAGGTTGAGTAGATTCAGATTATTTCCATTAGAAAGACTGAGATTGAGGGGGGACCTGATTGAGGTCGACAAAATCATGAGGGGTATAGACAAGGTGGATAGCAAGCTTTTTCCCAGAGTGGGGGACTCAATTACTAGGGGTCACGAGTTCAAAGTGAGGGGAGGGAAGTTTATGGGAGATATGAGTGGAAAGTTCTTTACGCAGAGGGTGGTGGGTGCCTGGAACGCGTTGCCAGCGGAGGTGGTAGATGCAGACACAATAGTGTATTTTAAGATGTGTCTGGACAGGTACATGGATGGGCAGGGAGCAAAGGGATACAGACCCTTAGAAAATAGATGACAGATTTAGATGGAGGATCGCAATTGGCGCAGGCTTGGAGGGCCAAAGGGCCTGTTCCTGTGCTGTAATTTTCTTTGTTCTATACCTTCTTTGTCACAGTGTCAGAATTCTGGAACTCGCTTCCAAATGGCACAAAAGTTTGGCATATATTCACTAGGTGGGCTGCAGCAGTTTGAGACATCTCCAGGGCAACTAGGAATGGACAACAAATGTCATTCCTCATGAAATAATTAAACAAAAGACAGTGATGTGACATGGAATAATTCAGGAATGACAACATAAATAGTTTGCTTACTGATGCTGCCTGCAGGAATATAACACAACAGAAACACATAAACATCAGACGTAAACATTGCAATGTATGATTCTGTTTTTTTTACACTTCAAGGCAGAGTCCAGTTGGAGTCAGCTGCAAGCTTTATGGGCTCAGGAATCAGAGGGCAGAGAGAATCAAAGCCAAAAATCTAGCATTTTCACAATCTCCAGGAGAAGCACAATATTCACTGAACTGGTCCACATATTTAATAGAATTGCATATTTAGAGGGATCTATCAAGGGCTCTATAAAAAAATTGAACAAATTGGAGCTGGTAAATTTTCTTGCCATTAGGCATTTCCTCAATTAATAAATTTACATTCATAATATGATTGAACAAATCTGGCACAAAATGATTAGAAAGCTAATTTCTTCTGAAGGCTATTTTGTTTAAAAAATCAGACCCCATTACAAATCAGGGCCATAAAAATAATATTCTGTATATTTTCAAAAAAAATTCCCTTTGAAACTGCCCTAAAGGGAGGTGTGTTTGTGAATTGCAAGTGTAAAGCTATTTTCATGGGGATTCAGGAATAGTGTGTCTAGTTTTTAAAAAATTTCTTGAAGCTAAATTTATGAATGAAGTAAATACAACATAGCAGAAAATGAAATGATGTTAATGTAACCACAATTAGCAGCACATTTAGAATAGATTCAGAATTCGCAAAGGATTTGTTAAAAAGTACTTGTGTCTCAGCACAACTGAAGCCACTTCTTTTCTATTTCTTTTCCAACCAAACAGAAATAATAACACTGGGCTGCTGTCTGGATAGAAATTAATTTCTCTACCTCAATACACAAATGGCCACATATACCTTTGAGAGAATAGGGAAGTCGAGGCCTGATTGGCAAAACATAGATTTGATGTCGGTTTATAAAATATCCAGAGAGGTTTTGTACCTTTCATGAATGAGTGCAGTAGTACAATGGTGCCTTTAATTTGCATACAGATACCATTGTCAGTTCATACCTGGTCCAGAACAATATCCTGAACACAAGTGGTGGGCACAGCAGATCCTGGTCTCCTTCACGGTTCTCCATTGTTCTTAATCCTGTTCCTCCAAAAGACAGAAATTAACTTGTCCAATATCTTGAATGTTTCAAACAAAACAGCAGCGCAAGAACACTTGATATAAAATCCACAGATCGACTTAATAGAAAAGACAAAAATCAAATAAAATGAATGGTCCAAGCCAGCCTGAAAACCATGCTACAAACAGTATGACTTGGCTTTTAAAATTGAGGAAAGTTAATGGAGTGAACTTTACTGGCAAACATGCAGGAAAATGTCTTGATGTCTGAATTATGTCTTTGGGATCGAATCTTGTTATAACTAGCTATAAAACACAATGGGAGTAAATTTCTTGGTGTATTGCACTAGCACTATGTTTTATTTTACTTTTTCTTATTTTTATATAGTTTGGAACAGTGAGTTGAAGTTAAGAACTAAACTTTGAAGAGCAACTTGTTTTCAAAGAGAAAAAGTCAGACCCTTTTTCTTCGGAACCGGCCTGGAAAATAATGTAACTTAATGACTGATTTGAGGACACCGTAGATGAATCAGCACTAAGTTATGGCTCTGCTCAAGCTGGCACCTGATTGGATTTTAGCCTGATCAATCAAGATACAACTGGTGCTAACCAGCCAACCACAAAGAATGTTTGATTTGTCTTTCAATTGGTTCTGACTGCATTTCCAGCAGGAGGCAGTGTGATTAATGGAAGCTTCTAGAGATTGCACTGCTTTGTTTTGCTCTCTCCCTCTATCTGTCTTTCTGTCTCTGTCTCTCTCTCTCTTCAGTTATCAAATTGTTGAATGCTCTGAGCAAAAAAGTCATGGTCTGTAAGAAAAAAGTAAACATTTCTTGTAGTATTCTGGAATTTTTCGAATTAACAAGTGACTTTGCAAATCATGCAGTATATAAAAATCTACTTGCCTGTCCATGGATTTCAAGAAGGCTTGGTATCTATCATTTCAAACTGTTTGTTTAGCTGGCAAATTTCTTAACTTATCCCTTAACTTGGTTTGTCTTTGAGTGGGGATTATGAAAAAAGAAGTTTAGGCTTTAGATCATACATACTGCTTAAATTACCTAATTGTTTACTTGGCTTTGACTTAAGCTACATTACTAATAGTATTTTTTAAAATTTGTTATAAAGTTGGTGTTCAACATCTGTTACTCACAAATTTGGGTTAGGAACATTTGTGCAGTTTGGAGGGTCATTGGATATTTTAATTTCACTGTATTGCAAATAATGTGATTGGGTTTGACTTGGAAATCCAGCATGAAAGCTATCCATCTTCCACTTTGTTATGATCATAAAGCATTCAGCAATTTTAACATGTCCTTTTTTTTATTCTGTATTCAGTCATGTTGACCTCAAATCGATTCTTGGCACCCATTCCTAAGCTAGCCCTCAACTCCTGAAAGGTTATTGACCAACAGCGCTCAGCTATTTATTCTCTTTGAATCTGCTTCAATTTTCGTCATGATCTTGTCAAAGCCACATGTTATACTTATCCGTCTGAAAAAAAATGGTATCTGAATGGAGATGCTGCTGAGTAAGATGACAGGCCCACAACTGATGACTTCATAGTTTCATAATAGTAAACTGTAAAACTGAATTTCAATAGATCACATAAAGATTTTTTTAAGTAAAAATGAAGTTGGGAGATAAATAATAAATGCCCAATTGGATCTTCAGGGACAGGAGTATGCCACCACTATACATATCCCAGTCCTTAAATCTGTGGTTAACCCTGAGAGTCCTCAGAGAGGGATGGCAATGAACTCTGTATCAACTACCTCCTGGGAACAAATAAAGTAAAAAATATTTTGCAAAACTATTGTCATGCATCCCAGTTTGCTCAACTATTCCATGTTTTAATATTCCTTTGTTTAATCCACACATGGCAAAGATGGTTCCTATTATTTTCTTCAGTGGTTCTCATATAATTTTGATGGACCATTTCCTGAAAATGCAGAAAGGGGACAAAAACTGGTCTCTTCCATCGAAAGTAACCAACAGTACCCGGTGCGGCTTTCTCTACATTGGGGAAACCAAGCGGAGGCTTGGGGACCGCTTTGCAGAACACCTCCGCTCAGTTCGCAACAAACAACTGCACCTCCCAGTCGCAAACCATTTCCACTCCCCCTCCCATTCTCTTGATGACATGTCCATCATGGGCCTCCTGCACTGCCACAATGATGCCACCCGAAGGTTGCAGGAACAGCAACTCATATTCCGCCTGGGAACCCTGCAGCCATATGGTATCAATGTGGACTTCACCAGTTTCAAAATCTCCCCTTCCCCCACTGCATCCCTAAACCAGCCCAGTTCATCCCCTCCCCCCACTGCACCACACAACCAGCCCAGCTCTTCCCCCCCACCCACTGCATCCCAAAACCAGTCCAACCTGTCTCTGCCTCCCTAACCGGTTCTTCCTCTCACCCATCCCTTTCTCCCACCCCAAGCCGCACCCCCAGCTACCTACTAACCTCATCCCACCTCCTTGACCTGTCCGTCTTCCCTGGACTGACCTATCCCCTCCCTACCTCCCCACCTACACCCTCTCCACCTATCTTCTTTACTCTCCATCTTCGGTCCGCCTCCCCCTCTCTCCCTATTTATTCCAGTTCCCTCCCCCCATCCCCCTCTCTGATGAAGGGTCTAGGCCCGAAACGTCAGCTTTTGTGCTCCTGAGATGCTGCTTGGCCTGCTGTGTTCATCCAGCCTCACATTTTATTATCAACAGAACTTTGTTAGAAATTTAGAATGAACAATTCCAAGAAGTGTGGTAATGGACCAATTGTCCTTTGACATTAAATTTTGATGAGATTTATCATCCAAGGTGTACGATTATGGTGTGAGGATGTGAGAATTATACACCAGGGGGCATTGTAATCAAAGAAGTACAGTAAACAACCAAGATTGAAGGTTCTTGATTGAACTCTAAAATGATTACGCAAGGCGTCAGAATTTACATCAAATGAAGTCTGAAATAATTTCAATTTTATTAGAATAGGTCAAAATGTATCTCCTGAATGTGATTTCATATATTGTGCTTTATTGGATTAAACAGACCCTAATTAGGCACAATGTAGGGCTGGGGCAGGACACAGTCCAATGAGCAAAATATTATACATGCTGGGCAAATTAGGCTCAGAACTAATGGCATACATTTTGCATGTGTTACTTTCAGAAATAGAGGATGGGAATCATGAACTGCAAACCTTGATCTTGCCTTCACCCAGCATTCTTGGTGTACGCATCACCCATCTTAGTGTTAGATCATTTAATTTTATAGCCATGCTGACAGGTTGGCATAGTGCTACCTGCAAAGCATCAGCAAATTAATTACTCTTTATTACCTTCCATAACTAACTCCGTACTATCTGGTCCTTGCAGTTTCTGCAAGAATCAAGAGCAATTCTAATTTAAATACCATTTCAAAAGAGAAAGCAACATTTATTGGGCAGTGACTTAAACATGTACTTTATCCACCTTCATGCTGAATGCTTGCATGACTTACAAATTCAGGAGAACATTTAGAATTAGAGGTTGACACAGATACTTAATAATGTTTGATTTTACTTGGTGATAAATATGAGCATCACCAATGATTTCGAAGGAACTAACTCAACTGCAATTAATGATAATGGGAACTGCAGATGCTGTGGAATCCAAGATAACAAAGTGTGGGGCTGAATGAACACAGCAGGCCAAGCAGCATCTCAAGAGCACAAAAGCTGACGTTTTGGGCCTAGACCCTTCATCAGAGAGGGGGATGGGAAGAGGGAACTGGAATAAATAGGGAGAGAGGGGGAGGCGAACCGAAGATGGAGAGAAAAGAAGATAGGTGGAGAAGAGAGTATAGGTGAGGAGGTAGGGAGGGGATAGGTCAGTCCAGGGAAGACGGACAGGTCAAGGAGGTGGGATGAGGTGGTAGGTAGGAGATGGAGGTGCGGCTTGAGGTGGGAGGAAGGGATGGGTGAGAGGAAGAACAGTTTAGGGAAGCAGAGTCAGGCTGGGCTGGTTTTGGGATGCAGTGGGGGGAGGGGTCGAGCTGGGCTGGTTTTGGGATGCAGTGCGGAAAGTGGAGCTTTTGAAGCTTGTGAAGTCCACATTGATACCATTGGGCTGCAGGGTTCCTAAGCGGAATATGAGTTGGTGTTCTTGCAACCTTCGGGTGGCATCATTGTGGCACTGCAGGAGGCCCATGATGGACATGTCATCTGAGGAATGGGTGGGGGAGTTAAAATGGTTCGCGACTGGGTGGTGCAGTTGTTTGTTGCGAACCGAGCGGAGGTGTTCTGCAAATTAACTGCAATTAAATCAACTGCAATTAAATACAGGTTCTTAAATTTTAAATGAAAGGATGGTCTATGAGCTTAATTAATTAAACTGAACTGCTTAGAGAACTGAAGACAGTAAATCCGAAAACATCACAAATGCATTTACTGGTATAAATAGTTAAACCACTGGATCTCATTAAAAATACTCAATACAGCATTGGCACAAATATTGTGTACCTAATAAAGGCATTGACTGACAGTTATTAAGTAGAAAACATCATAAATTGCTTCATAGAGATATTAAAAAGCAAATATGAATATTGAATGCAGAACAGATATTAAGTTTGATGAAAAGATTGATCAAGGAAATAATTTACAAGTAAGGTACAAAATAAGAATGCTGAGGTGCACAGAAATTTAGAAAGGCAAGTTATGAGAATGTTGTAGAGAGGATAAAGCTATAGAGATAAACAGCAGTTTGGCTATAAAGGGAATTAAGCACAAAAACAAGAATTTTAATGTTTTCACCTTCAGGGAATAAGGCCAATGTAGGTCAGTGAACATGGGAGAAATAGGTAAATGGAACTTAATGCAAGATGGGATATGAACACAGTCAGGTGAGCTTTGTCAGAAATTGGCAAGGTGTCAGTTTTGGTGAGAGTCTTGTTCAATTTCTTTCTGCAGGCCGAAGTAAATTTTCTCACACTGTTCTCTACAGCTTACCTCAGAACCTATACATCACATTTCTGAACCACCCCGCACACACCATCTTCGCTTCTAACAGGGGTGCAGTGCTTGCCACTGCCAGATCCTCCAAAATTCCCAACAGTGACACCATTTTAAAGCCCAACTCTGCATCCAGTCATATGCTGATGTCTAGGGCTTATCCCTCATCATGAATATAGTGGGAGAAGACAAGAAATAAATACTTCTTAACATGCATATGTGACACAACTGTCAAGTCATCTCTGGTACAACTGCATATTCTTATCTGTATCATTACTTCAGAATCAAACCACACAGGTGAGCCTTCCTTAGAGTCATCCCATCTTTGAGCCCTGTCTCAGAAAGTGCCACTCTTTTCCTAATGCCAATTGTAGCCTAACTCATCTCATTATTCGTTGTGGGAGTATCATGTTATGGAACCTCTCAAAAAGTTGAAAAAAAATCATTTATTCAGCAACAACAAAGCAAAGACAAAACAAATGTGAGAAATAAAGCTGTATTGGCTTCTTAAAACAGACAGGGACGGCTTGCCTTTCTAATAGCAACAGAAGTTCACAATGCACCCAGCTTAAATTGATTGGCACTGGATGTTACTTAAATCCGGTCTTTCTTGTTGCACCTAATTCTGCAGTGCAGTATCATATTCAAGGTCAAAAACAAAGTTGCTGGAAAAGCTCAGCAGGTCTGGCAGCATCTGAGAAGAAAAAAGCATAGTTAATGTTTCGGGTTGGGTGACCTGTCGTCAGACCTCACAGGTGCTGCCAAACCTGCTGAGCTTTTCCAGCAACTTCTGTTTTTGTTCCTGATTTACAGCATCCACAGTTCTTTCAGTTTTTATTTCGTACTCAAAGTGATGGTCCTCCTTGTCAGTGCCCTCACCTTAATCCTCAGAAGATCTCCCAGCTCTTCAGAGTCCAGCAGATCACTCCTTTGCCTACTCCAGCTGTGCAGACCACAGCTCACAAGGATTAAGTATCACACTCTACCGAGGATGTACTGCAAAGAACCCCCCAGACCAAACCACATATTGGCACCTCATCTTCAGCAAGCCTGCTTCATGATGGGACAACAAGGTGCAGAGCTGGGCAAACACAGCAGGCCAAGCAGCATCAGAACAGCAGGAAGGCTGACATTTTGGGCCTAGATGAAACATTAGCCTTCCTGCTCCTCTGATGCTACTTGGTCTGCTGTCTTTGTCCAGCTCTGCACCTTGTTGTCTTAGATTCTCCAGCATCTTCTGTTCCTGCTATCTCTGCTTCGTGATGGCACTGGTTTAAGGATGGGTTGCATTATATCTATGCTCGGCCTTGGTCAGTAGCTTCTGGAGCTGATTCATCAGCCAGAGGGCACGCCTTATATCCTAGTAACTATCTTTTTGAGGCATCTGGCCCGTGAAACAAAGCAGGAGTATGAGTGTTCTCGGACATACAGACATCATAACAGTTTTCAGTGTACCTGCAGGTGACTTTTAAAAATGTGTTACTAATGCTCAAACATGAATTTTACATGGATGGAATTTCTGTTCATAAAGTCAGCTGTGTTTTGATACCTTTCTTTCAGTGTTATGTGTGTATAGACTATTGCTCCTTTGCCAGCTTGGTTGGCAAAACCTACTACCATGATTCAGTGCAGATCTTGTCATGAGGAATTGAGGTGAAGCAATGTGATCTGACCCAAACTGTATTGCTAACAGCCTTGCGATATTTGTGCGTTGAGGTCTGCGAGATCCCACACAAATTCCCAATGGAGACTTGAAAACAGCCATCTACACTGGCACTGCTATCACTTTGACAGGCACGAGGAATAGGACGGCCACCCACCTTTGGGTCATATGTCCTGCACTAACAGTTGACACATTTCTGTGAGAGTGCCCCAGAACAATGGTAGTTTGCAGCACCACTGTCCCTCCCTCATCGGCAGACAATGGCTTTGAGGCCGAGTGATTCCAGGCCTCCTGCACTGCCTTCACATTTTGAAGGGACTTTCAGCTTCAATGCTTTCATATGAAGGCTGTTTGGCAGCTGCTGGAGATTGCTGCTGGCCCTGGGCTTGTTGACATAACTGATCCTCTTCCATTTTTCTGTGCCCTCCTTGCATCATAGCAATAGCAATCACACAATGCCACTCGTCGCATACAGCCAGCATGGTTGACACTCTCTTGCATAAATAACCCCAGACACCTGTCCGTAGATGTAGTCCACTTAAACATACTAAGTCACCGTTGCTTTATCCAGAACACCCATTGCAGAAGCATGTCTTATCATTGTGCAGTAGGAGGAGAATCACATGTAGGCTACCATTCAGACAATTGCAATGATGAGCTTTAATTTACAATCAGCAGAAGCAAACACAAACAAAACCATTAGAGTCTGGTGTTCACTCTACAAAGCAAAACAAATGCTGACATGATGACCAACAGTTACTTTACATTCCATGATTCCTGCACTCAGCTCTCATTTCCTGGAGCCGGGTGTCCATTAGGTCCTGTCTGACTTGGAGCACTCAACGCTGTGAGCTCTATCTCATCAAGGAGAGCTAACCCTTCCCCAACATTCTCAGCCTCCTCCTCAGAAGATTGTTCTGATTCTTCCTATTCCTCAGAACCCAGCACATTGCCTCTTTGCTTGCTCTAATTGTGAACAACACTGCACTTTGGGATGATGCAGCACACTTTGTTGAGACTAAACTAGAGAACCCCTCACAAAGCCGATCTTCAGCAGCCCATTTTCTGCCAACCAAGACCCTGGTTGGCGAATGAACAGTACAATATCTGGGCCATGGATCTGAAACTGGATTGTGCAATGGTATGATAAGCTATGGTTACAGTGGGTAGCCCTAGTCCCCCAGTAGGCAGCCTTATAAAGCACCTGGATTCTCAAATGTGTCAGAATATGGAGTGACGGCAGATGTCAGGGGAGTGTGCACTCACCTTGTGAAGTGGTAAATGTGATCGTAGGTCACATGAACATTAATGGAATGGAAGCTCTTCCTCTAGATGAATTCCACAGAGTTGTGATACAGTGCAATGTGTACACAGATGAGGACAATCTGCTTGCGGAGGAAGTCAGCTCTGTTCTCCAATCCTACTGCATGAACTGTAGCAATGATCTCATAATTGGGAACCCTTATATTTTGACTTTTCTCTCATTACCATTATTTCCCCAACCTGACACGTCCCTCTGCCTTGGCACACTCCTCCCTTTCTCAGCTTTGACTGCTCCACAATGTGACCATCCGGTTGAACATATGTGCAGTGTGCTTGTCGTGTCAGCAGCTCGCACATTCTCTCAGTATTAGATTGACATTATGATATCAAGAAGAGATTGGATATCGCATCTGGGGCAAAAAGGATCAAAGAAAATGGAGGAAAAGCTGAGTGTGATGATCAGCTGTGATCAATCTAAAAGTAGGAAGGGCCAAATGATCCAATCCTCCTCCTATTTTCTATCTTTCTATGTCTCAGTGAGCGTCACCTCTGGACAGATTCCTGCTGACGGACATGATGGGCAGTTTGTGTGTGTGCACAAAAGGGCACATCAAGACAGCCATACTGACAGTCTTTGGCTCTGGTTCAAGCACCAACATGCTAACATGCATGGCACAGCAAGGGGAAGCAGGGGTATTGCATGCATTCATGCCAGGACTAAGTAAGAAAGTGCAAAGTCAGCAAACCAGCAGCCCTGAGATGCAGCCAAGTCTAATCATGAGCCGCGTGTCGATCACCATGCGCCTAGTGTCCTTGTAGCAGCCTTTTAATGTTAGTTGCTGGTGTGGTCTAAAATATGGGACTCAATTTTCTAAGTGGATTGAAGAAATGCAATGAGGATCCTGAGGAGTTGGTAAAGCCAATGTTCATAGACCAGAGGTGTATACGGCTGCTGCTCACGCATCATATCTTCGATGCTGTTGCACAGTAACCAACATGACAGCTCTTCCCAGCCTGTGGTGAGCTAAAGTCACCAGGCACCTCATCTGACTTCCATTTCGAGAATTCTCAGGCTCTAGCTTACTTATGGTCAGTGATTTGATGGAAAACTGTGTACTAATGAGGCAAGATGTACGGTTAATCAAGTTGTTAACAAGCAACAATTCCTCTTAGCAAGCAACTTGCTCTTGCTGAGCAGGAATCTTGTCTCAACATCCAGGTCTTACTTAAAAATGCAGTGAGTTGTTCCCAATGTCAGGAGAGGTCGGGCTTGACCTCTGCTGCAATTCTACAATATTTTGTGCCCTTGCCAACATTGTTCATGCCCCTGGAAGATTGTGCCCAGAATATAGCCTCAAAGATGTATATGTAGTGCAAGAAGACGTTTAAGAATCACATATAAAATTCCAGGTAAGAAACAGTTTGCTAAGGTCATATCCTATTAGAGCATCATTAATTTGATTCACTGGGAGGTTTTGTAGCACAGTTTACAGTAACTCAAACAAAGGGCTTTTGGCACAGAGGTAGAGTCCCATCCCAAAGGTTAATGGCCAAATAAACATTGCAAATACTTCTAGTGCACTACAACAAGTGATTAAATTAGGAGAGTTTCCTAGTTAGCCATGCTTTATATGGATTAACTTCTGGGAACATGGTAGAGCTCTGTTCCAGGAAAACTACTTGCGGATACCAATGTAAGCACCAGGTTTGTCAGCCGTATGAAGCACTACATGCATGAAATCATCATAGTCTCAGGCTTATCCAATGTTCAAATCACAAACCGACACTCCAAATTCTCTTCAATCTGTTCCAATGAACATTCATTGCTGAGCTTCTCTGCACACTCAACATTTAGCCACAATGGCAATTTTCACTCTAGATGTCACATATCTCACACACACTGGTGAGCTTTTGATGATTGGAACCATCTCTTTTCTTACAGGTAAGATCGGTGCAGTGGTAAGAATTGTGAGAGAGAAGAGGCAGACCTGCATTCTTTCATCTCCACAATGAAGCTAGTGCTGCCTATTATGACAAGGAACACTGTGGACAGTATGACTTCAACTCCACCTCTATCTTGTAGCAAACCAGCAGCCCTGAGATGCAGCCCAGGAGAATCATGAGCTGTGTGTCTATCGTCACCTGCATAGTGTCCTTTTAGCAGCCATTTAACGTTAGTTGCTGGTGTGGTCTAAAATACAGGACTCAACTTTCTAAGTGGATTGAAGAAATGCAATGAGGATCCTGAGGAGTTGGTAATGCCAATGTTCATAGACCAGAGGTATGTATGGCTGGTGCTCACGCATCATACCTTGAATGATCCCTGCTCATTCTCACAGTTTTGTCCAAGATAAAGCCCTATTTGGCAACCTACGTCTGCAAAGAACTGCTCGAGCAGACACAGTTAATGGAATTAATTTCTGACAATTGAAACTTTGAACAAGTGCCACATAAAGCTAAAATGCGTAGAACTGCAGAAACAAATACACTGTAAAAATAATGCAGCAACTAACCTGCAAGTCGTAGATGGTCCTCTGAATATTGCTGGCAGATGAGACTCCTTTGTTGTCCTTAACATTGCATTCATTAGAAAGTAATAGCTGGAAGCTGTAGCTACAAAATGGAACTACTGGCATCAAATTAGAATGACATACAAACTGTCACAATGCATCATGCGTAAGAGACCTCACATTACACAAATACTATATGGATAAATATCACCCTCATTGGCTTCACTCTTTCTAATCTATACTGGAGTCAAGTACATTTGATCCACGATTATATGTCAGGCTGTAATACAAACACACAGTGGAGTGGCCATGGGAGGTGCTAGAAAGGTACATGGAGCTCTTGACTGTCTGTATGTTTTTTGGATGGTATTGCCAAGAGTCATTGAATGGCAATCAGAAAAACATATTCTTCTGTATATGTGTTGACTTATTGTTGGTTTGTTTGCTCAGTTGATGGAATGACTGGTTTGTGATGCAGAATGACACTAGTTGTTCACTATCCACACTGGGCATGGTGAACATAAAGTCCTACCTTCTCAATCTTGCCCCTTTGATGGAGGAGTGGTGACTATCAGTTTAAACCAGTTGTTGTCTTTTTCTAATGGGACTGTGGCAACATTTCTGTTTAATCAATGATGTCTTTTCTGTATGCTACAGTTCTCACCAAAAAAAAACTTTCTGTGACACGGGCTTGTTTTCTTTTGGATAGCTAACAGTGAATTTCATGAACTGCAACAGAGATTCTAGAAGAACTTTAGTATTTTCAGAAGGCACCCAGGGATATGTCAAAACACTGACAAAACTACTTCCTGAGAAAGACTGAAATGCTAATACTCTGGCGTAATTAATATAAATGGTATGATATAATTTGACGGCACGGTGGCACAGTGGTTAGCACTGTTGCCTCACAGCACCAGGGACTCCTGTTCAATTCCAGCCTCGGGTGACTGTGTGGAATTTGCACATTCTCGCCATGTCTGCGTGGATTTCTTCTGGGTGCTCTGGTTTCCTCGTACAGTCCAAAGATGTGCAGGTTAGGTAGACTGGCCATGCTAAATTGCCTATAGCGTTCAGGGATGTGTAGATTGGGTGGGTGATAGTTGAATGGGTGTGGGTAGGTGCTCTGAGGGTCAGTGTGGACTTGTTGGGCTGAAGGGCCTGTTTCCACACTGTAGTAATTCTATGATATGTTTAAGTACCAAGAGACACATGAAACATTTGTTACTCTGTATTTAATAAGACAAACATCCACGTTTGAAAAGATCACAAGATCATTTACACAATACATATTAGTCGCGGAAACATTCCATGATGATCTCGTATAACACAAGAATGTTGTACAGGTAGAAAAGATGAATTTGCAAACCTTACATGACTTTTCTTTAAGTGAAAACACACAACTGTATCACTTGAAGGGGTATCTGAACTTTTAAAATGGGGGCATAGACTATGAAGTACATTTGTCATAGCTTTCTACCTAATACAGTGACTGCAAGTACTATAGCCATACAGACTGTTTAATAACATCACGTCACTACGAGTTAAATAAGTTAACAATAATTCTTAGGGGATTTTACAATATCTGAGTGAGCATACAAATTATGAAAGTTGGTCTGTTAAACTTGATACAAGTTTTCAAAGTTTCTTTTGAGAAGCCGTATCATGATACACAGTTACTGATTGCGATTGAAGACTATATTGGTAAGCAATTGAGCCAGCAGCTACAGTGATCAAGACTGTCAAATGGGGCAATGTACACCATGCATACTGAACATATTACCGCTGTAACTTGAGGAGCAATAGTTCACAAATAGCCTGAAAACTGCAGTCAGTATTTGGTTTATTATACCCTTGGACATACGTTTATTTTAAAAATGAATATCTGTTCTCACATTTTGTGCTGAAGAGCATTGATTGGCATTGCATTTGTTTTTGCATGTGATGCCCGTTCTGACAATTGTGTAGAATTGAAGTCCAAATGTACAATAAAATGAAGCATACCATACAAACATAAGGCTTTGAAATTATACTTTGGTTCATCAATTTTTTTTTAAAAGAAGCATGCCTAACTGAAAGCCTACTCCCTTACTACAGAAGATATAGAAACACCCTTGCATTGAGAGTAATTTTATTGAACCCGATCATCATTAGAAAACTGTTTCCTCCAAATCTGGAAAGATTAAATCTGTCATTTACAAATGATTGATTTTCTGTAAATATGGTAGCTACACAAATAATTCATCCTGATAAAAGGAGTTAATGTGGAATGATACACAGCCATACATGAATCAAAGCTTAAACATGTTGCCACACTGAAAAAAATTGTAAATTTGCATGCGATATGGCATGCATGTTTAATAAGGCTCATGAAAATACACAACTACTTTCGGACTTTTTTAACCACTAAAATATCTAATGCCAATTGTTCCTTAAAAACCAGGCCACTGCAAAACATGAATTTTAAAACATCTGTCATATTCATATTTAGTCAGCTTCTTGCCATCGTAAGTACTGGAAAGTTTTGTGCAACTATTGCAGAAGTTGGCAAATGCTCTCCAATTTGTTAATATAAACATTATTTGTTCATTTTACAAAAATGTCACAATTTGAAATACTTTTAAAATGAAAAAAAATACCATGCACTGTTAAACAAGAACAAAAATTAGACTTGTTGGAACTCTACGAATAAAAACTTTGACACAAATACAATAACCTCACAATTGTTCACTAATAATAAATGAATGTAAAATTCTTCAAAGTATACAAATTTTCTGAGGTGGAAACATGTAGTTTATTTAGTTCAATATCGTGAAGCTATGTTTTACCTATTTTACACACAATATAAATCAGACACATAGATACTTCTTATTGACACATCGGCTGTGAATCAACAAAATTAATGTTTAAGTATTTACCCAGAATTTGTAGCAGGAATATTGTCGTAAAAACATTGTTGATCTGCTGAAAATGAACTAACAGCAGTTTTCCTCCAAATTCTAAACATATTCCTAATTACAAAAATGTACATTGCACTGTTTTGCCTTGATAATAACTAAAACAGGTGACTGAATACAATCATTAAATGCAGAACTTTGGATAAAGAGCATAATTGAAGAAAAATAAGACACAAGGATTATACAGTCATGTGTATCCCTAACAATGGTACAGTTTACACAAATGATTTATGATTCTGACAAATCAACTGTTCCATTGTTGCGAGTTAAACAAGTTCACATCCATTTTTAACATGAACTTCCTTCATCCTCTGCACGCCACTCTTTAAAAATATTCAATTCCAAATCTGATTTCCACTGGCAGTTATCACTGTAAACTCAGAGGATGATTCTGGACCTTTTTTGTGAAATAGAATTCTGCATATAAATAATTAATTTCTTACTTTTTTCCTTTAGCCACAAAATTTAGTTTGCAAATTGTGAACATTGTATTTTGTGAGATCTTCTACTGGCTAAACAAAAACAGAGGAATAATGTTCGTGGTCCCTTCAGCTTCCATAGTCATTGCATTAAGAGGCATCGGTGCACCAGGGGTTGGTCTCCTTAAGTTCATAAGTGATATCAATCTCAGTTCTGCAGGTTCTTAATTTCTAAACATGTAGGATCACAAGACACCTAAACAAACTGCAACAAAGGGACTCAAATTTGCTAATAACAGCAGCAAGGATTTAAAAGGTTATAAGCAATTACTTCATCAGCAACTAGAAGCCATTTGTATTACAAACCTACAGACACTTGTATTTTACATGGATTTTGCACAACATATCCTTTAGACTGAGAAGTGGACTGCAACAAAATATCCCATGCATCTCAGTCTTTGTCAAATATTAGATAAGCATCCGTTAGGGCCTGATTAACTATTTTCTTTTAGCCTGTTGGCAATCTGAGTTAATGTGCAACAAATATTTAGTTGTACAACAAATTCACGAAAAGAAAGTAAGTGAAGTTTATGAACATGTTTTTCATGCTTTCATTGGAGAGGTGGCTATAGAACTTCCATTTTCATCTGCTGCATCATTCTCCTTATTTCCTCTGTACTGTCCAATGAATGAACCATCTTCATTAAACTGCACTTCTGGTCCGCCATCTTCATACACTGCCAAACTGTCATCACTTCCAGTTGGCTTCACCACCTCATTCAGAGATTGCTGGCTTTCTTTCAATGGTTTATCTTCATTATCACTGAAAAAAAAATCCACTTTCAGAAATTTTGATACATTGGTAGTAGAGATCTGGAAAATCGCGGGGTGCATTGTTCCTGTGAAATGAATTATTTAACAATCCTGTTCTCCTTGTTTCTTTTATTAAAGGAGTGTAATGATCTCCTGATGCTTTCACTTTAGCAATTCAACTGCTGGTCACCTGATCCCATTACCAATTGATATAACCCCCAAAGTGAAAGATTTCAAATCCATTATTGCAGTATCTTTTTCAAAGGTTAAATGAGTAACACATATGTACTTTTATATTGACTGGTAAATTGCAGTAATCAATGACTGCTCCAACATTTGATAATGTTCGTTACTGTTAATTTAACCAAATAAATAGAATTCATTATGGAAAACAATGACAATGTCAGTAATAATTATCTCAAGCTTCGGATATTCTCAGTAAATGCAAAGTGGGTTTCTACTGACATAGAGTATTAGACTTTTATAACATGGAAATTGACCATTCAGTCCAGCTTGTTCATGTTGACCACACATCTTAATCTGAGCTAGTCCTACTTGCCAGTATTTTGCCTACGTCCCTCTCAACCTTTCTTATTCATATACCCATTCAGATACCTTTTAAATGCTGGAATTGCACCAGACTCCACCACTTCCTTTAGCAGCTCATTCCACACAGACGCCACCCTTGTGTTACCCCTCAGGTCATTTAAAAATATTTCCCCTCTCACTTTAAACCTACACCCCTCCAACTTTGGACTCCCCCACCCTAGGAAAATGAACTTGGCTACTCACGCTCTCCATGCCCATCATGGTCTATCGCCAAACACAGCTCCAAAAGAACATGAAAGATACTTACCAGTAAGTACATGGGATTTCGAGCAGAGAAATAGGTCTTCAGTACCAAAGGGTCAATGCTGGTGTTAATACTCTACACAAACCTCCTTTTATTCTCATTAACTCTTCCCAACCTGCATCTATGCCCTCCACTTGCTCTCCCATTTATTGTTCAGGATCTTCTAGCCTCAGATAGGACAGGCCTATTGGCAAAAAGGCTGCTGAATCAGGTGGTGTACTGGCACGCTAGAAACATGCCCCTTTCCTAGCTCAACTGGGATTACGTTTCGGACAGGAAGGTCCAAGCTCAATCTTCAATTAATGGTCACTTAATGTCCAATTAAGAGCCTATTTCTACCAGTATCTGATTGATTGATTGATTATTGTCACATGTACCGAGATACAGTGAAAAATATTGTCTTGCATGCTCTCCAGGCAGATTGTGCCGTACAAAGTGAGTGCAGAATCACGTGTTACAGCCACAGAGAACGTGCAGAGAGAGAGAGAGAGGGAGAGACAGACAGAGAGAGGGAGGGTTGGGGGGGGGGGGTGGTGAGAGAGAGAGACAGAGACAGAGAGAGAGAGAGAGATCAGAATTAACATTTGAAAGGTCCATTCAAAATTCTATAACTGCAGGGAAGAAACTGTTCTTGAATCTGTTTGCATGTGTATTCAATCGTTTTTGGCTTCTGACAGAAGAGATTGGACGAAGACAGTATAACTGAGGTAGGCGGGGTCTTTGACCATGTTGGTTGCTTTCCCAAGGCAGTGGAAGTATAGGTGGAGTCGAAAGATGGGGGGCTGGTTTGCGTGTTGGACCATGCTGTATTCATGACTTACTGTAGTTTCCTGCAGTCTGGGGAAGAGCAGTTGCCGCACTGTGCTGTGTGATGTCAGCTCCAGACAAGATGCGAAAAAGTGTTAGCCCACCTGAATGGTAAAACAGTTGAGCCAGGCTGTCAGTTCTGGCGGGCAGGATGGCGGTCCCTCGATCTGCACCAATGTATGCATGATCAAAGAGCTTGTCCTAAGGCAGGAAGTGGTTGTTGAGAATCATCTCCTGCCCTTGCTTCTAATCTCTCTCCCCCCCCCTCTCTCTATGACTCTAATCCAACTTCCAAAAAACACCACCTGACACCTTGGTCGTCCTGATGCTGCTTGTCATACTCGCATCAGCTACAGCTTTCTTGGTGGTTCTGCTGAGTAAAAGACTCTGCCAGCGTCTAGTTTCGCTGATAGTTCTCACCGGGTGGGATTTCAACATCTGGAATCTCTTTCCGGAGAAAGCCACATAACTGCCTTCCAAACAGTCTGATTTAAGGACGTGGACCTTGTTTTGAAAAGTCAGAATGGATTTTCAGAAAGTGAAAATGCAACAATCTGTCAATTATACATTAACCTCCTCTTAAATTTATCAATGTTGTCCTCTTCAATCACTGGTATTTCATTAAACACCTTTACAGTGCTGAAAATTTCTTTCAGATCTTCACTGTCAAAGAGTTTTGAAATACTCTACTCCAGGCAGCTTTGGATATTTGGTTAGTTTCTTAAATTACAAACATGGATGAGTAGTTTCAGATACTAAGGCATTTAAGGGGTAATGCAGGGAAAAGGTGCTGCACTCGATCAGCCATAATCTTGGTCACTGGCAAAGCAGATTCAAAGAGTCAAGTTATCTGGTCTTGCTCCTGCCTCTTGTGTCACTCTGTACAGTTCTCCAGGTACAGTCAAATTAAGGTTTTGTGCACATTTAGTATTGTGCCCGACTTTTCTATTCCATGAGAAATTAAATGTTATGTTCCTTGTTGTGATACAGTTTACATGTGCTCTTAATGAGATAGATCTTACATTACTGTCGATCACAGTACTGAGGACAGTATCTGAGGTATTCGTCCTGTAACTGTCTATCAGTCTACAGCAGTAGCAGCGGATACAGAAGTCCGGTGTATAGAGCAAGAAGTTGGTCTCAACCAAGTGTTGCAGGCTGGCACATTCCAAGATCTAGGTCTACCTGATGAGGGGTGCACTGAAACTTGGGGAAGCTGCCACCAAGAGAGCACCGTCCAAGTTCTTTCTGCCAATGTTAAATGGAGGTCCTTCAGTTATCGGACCAACACCCCCCTCCCCCGATGCCTCAAATATGTGTAATTATAGTCTTGTACAGTACAAGTAAGAAATGCCTTTGGTTTTTTTTTGGATTCAGTCGAAGTCCAGTGTTTGTTTCTCCATATGCTACTATACAGCACTGAACTGCTTCAGTGACTCTGTGCAGACTGTACATAAAGATATTTGTTTGAATACAGTACATTGTTTCAATAAAAACTACTGGTTAATATTGGCTACATATTGTCTTAGCTCCAAATTGGTATGTTTACATCAAATAGAAGAACATTGCATTGTTCATGGCCTTAATAATTGGGTTTGCTTTTTTTTGTAATGAAAGGGAATGATCCTCAATGCCACTAGTTCATTACAGTTCGAAGAAGTGGCAAAATGAACCTTCTCATGCTTTGTTATGTTGAAATTAATTTGCTGTTTCTTCAGTTAGATCTAACCTCTCTACATTTTCCTGCATTTTTGTTCATTGTTCCTGGACTTCATTCCCCACTTTGATACTGTCTGCAAATTTTGGAACAATTGCTGTGGTGGTGGATCAAAACCCCAAAGTATGGACAGACATCTTCTTTACTTTTAATTCAAAAATGTGCTAGTTTTAAAAGGAGGACTCTCCAAAAAAAGCGTGGACTTAAATTCAATGACTCCTGTGTGAAGCCAATGGAATGTTGCACATTCAAGTTATCAAGGAAACTGGAGTGTGATATTTTCACAACAATGAATACAAGGGGCTAACCACCTGGGGTTAACAACATGCTATCACTGTGGATTACGTTTCTATATTGCAGACACATTTTGTGTTGCTCCCTTTAAAGAATACACAATGACAGAGGTTAAAAAGTAATTTCAAATCTACTGGCATGATCTCGAGAAACTGCACTTTGATGCGCATTATGATATGCTTCAGCATGAGCATGCTGTGAAGATCAAAGTCAAAGAGCTATATCCTAGTCATCCACATGTTGTAGGTAAAGAAAGACTCCTTCTCACTTTGAATGCTGCAGTTAAAAAAAAGACAGGCCAAAGGACATTCCAACAGCCCACAAAAGCAAGAATCTCAATATTGTATGTTCAGCTACCAGCATCCATAGTGTTAGTGCAACAATATCTATCAAAATGTCATCTTCGCAAATAAGTCAGACACTCATCATATCACTTTTTTAGTTGTAACTTTTTGGAGTCTCCTCTTATTTTAATCTGTGCATGTAATTTATGAGCATCTCTTGCATACAGCAATTAATACACTCACTCATTTTAGTTAAATGAAGAAGTCCTGGCTAAATTGTCTTCTTTTAAAATGTCATTTCAGTTGGTTCCTTGTGGCAACCGACTAAGGGACTGAGTGAATTAAGAAGGGAGCTATCTCGTCCTGACTCACATCACAGTCTAACAGTTTAAGATATACTACCTGGAATTGTAAACTCAATTGGTGTCTGGTCATAAATCCATGAGTACATCAATGCATCTAGTAAACGACAGTGGTTCCATCATAACTTCTGTCAACCTTTGTTTCAGATTTTCACTGAGTTCAAATTTCCCCTGGTGGGATTTGAACCCATGTGCCCGAAACATTTGCCTGGAGTTCTCAATCACTGGACCACATCATGACTATCTCTCCAAGTCCCTGTTGACTTTTGTAAATGTGTACACATGGTGCTAAAATTGATTCGCAGTGCACGTTGTTTGGAATATACCACTTGAGGTTCAGGGGGTATCCAAATAGGTGCACAGACCTGAATGAACTGCACCAGAAACCACAAAGCTGAGTGAGTTAGAGGGAGTACACTGAATATCCATAGGAAAATGTAACACCAGGTTAATTGATGGTGAATTTCTTCCTGCAGTTGTTTCTAATCTGCAAGAGTTTAGTACTTTCTGTAATTAGTTCAACATGCAAAAGTAAACAGGGGGTGGGTTATTTGGCTTTGAGTCAACACAATGGAAAGTCTTATTGTTGTCTCAATCATTTTGCAGTAGTCTCAGTACATTTTAATACAACCTTTCTCTACACATGAATGTAACATATGGTCAATGATCTGCGCTAGCTCAATGTTTCTCTTCCAGGATATCTTTATATAGTTCTCACTCTTAGTCACATGATTACACATAATTACACCACGATGCTCGTGCTGTTAAACTATTGCTCTGCAGAGGAAAAGCACAAACAATTTTCCCCTAGACATGACTGCAATCATAGGCATTTTCTTTGGGCTACAGCATGACTCAAGAGCGGGAAAGGGTAGAAAACACGAGGCAGGACAAGTTGCTGGATAAGGAAAGAAGGATAGCGGCGATAAGATTTCCAACACGTTGTTTGGAGAGAATTCTTCTCCCTGAATTGCACTGAGGAACAGTGTGCATGATATCAGATACAATCCCTTCCAAGCTGGAGTTGGAGATATGTGAAGCATCTCTTGGTTTACCATCCAATGAATGTACGGTTGTCACAGGCTAAATGGTAGTTCAGACCATTAATGTGGCAAAATGATGCTTCCACTGTCTGGACTGTTTGCTATGATCTGTTGAATGCTGGACAACCATGAGATTAGAACAAGCCTGTTGCCATCCACATAGAGTAGCAAAGGGATGGTGATGGGGAGGATAAGAACATGGAGTAGAGTGAGAATGAAGAGAGCAGGAAATCCATCTTGCTACCTCGAAAATCCATGAAGAACTTCTCTCAGTTCAATATTACAACCATAACTCCCATTTGTATTCAGTTAGCCACAGCGTAAAAGTAAAACAAAAACACCCAAAGCAAAACTCATGCAATATGGCACTCAACTGTCAACAAATCATCCTCTGCATTTCCTTCATGCTCACCATCACTATGCCTGTGTCTGCCCTAAAACTCTGACAGAGAGTTACCTCAGTGGCTAGAACATACCAGTTTTCAGTGGAAGAGCCTGAAGATGACCTCAAGAAGTCAGTCCCAGCTGTGCATTTGAACAATCTCGGTAGCAGCGACAGGACAAAACCACCGGAAATGGTGGAACGGCAGCAGTAACAAAATGAATGCTGTCTTTCTGAGCTAGAACAGCATGTTCATGTTCCATGGGTCTCCCACCAACTCCAATGTGTTGGCATCCTAACAATCCTTGTAATCTCTTCAGGGGCAGATGGTTGGACTGCTGTAACACCCTTCAGGACCTTTTGCATACTATCATCTACAACCACAATGAGAGCCATCTGAAATTTGCACAGCAGCAAGTTGATCCGACCTAACATGCATCTGAGCTTCCAGTGCATCACCTACGCTTATGGTGGAAGCTGCAGCTGAAGCTGACCCAATAGATGCTACATCATGACTTGGTCCAGAAGTGCACTCATGCAGTTGGCAACCACTCCATGTCTGAAAGGGATGGGTGTTGAGGACGGTGCAAAACCCTGCACTAAGTCAGTGCTGGGCACCTTCATGTATTTTGAGATTGACTATAGGCTTCTTAATGTACTCAGCATTTTGTTACGCACACCTATCATTTGTTTTTTGCATACGCTGGCCTCCAGGGTGGAGTGAATATCTGTGGATGTGGTGCCAAGCAAGTGGGCTGCTTTATCCTAGATGGTGTCAAGTTTCTTGAACATTTTTGGAGCTGCACTCATCCAAGCAAGTGGGAATTTTCCATCACATTTCTGATTTGGCCTTTGTGGATGTTCAATAAACTCTGGGAGTCAGGAGGTCAGTTACTCTATGCAGGATCCTAGCCTTTGATCTGCTCTTGTCGCCAATCTATGTTTAATCAGTGCTAACTCCCAGAATGTTAGTAACGGAGGATTAAATTCCCTCTTGTCAGAGCTGGTCATTGCCTGGCACTTGCACGGTGCAGGTGTTACTTGCCACTGGTCAGCCCAAGCCTGGAAACTGTTCAAATCTTGCTCATCTGGACATTGACTACTTCAGCAGCTGAGAAGTCACAAATAGTGCTGAACATTACGTCATCATTAGCAAACATCTTTGCTTCTTACATTGTGCTGGAGGGAGGGTTATTGATGAAGCAAGTGCTCGGATTGACAAATGTAATTGAACTCCATGTCTTCTTAGTCCCTCTTGAGCTCACACCTGGGAGACCACCAAGTCCCTTGTCAATACATCCCCCCTCTAATGCATCTTCTATACCAAGGCCTTTGTTAAAGAATCTGAAAATCTTGGAATTCAAAGTCTTGCATGCTGTCCTATTCTTCTTTCATTTTTAGAATTCATTGTTGAATGACTTCTAGCACCTTTCACTGTTGCTTTGACAGATTTAGGCTGGTTTTGAGTACTGCATTATAGCTTTAATTGGTGCAGGCCTCTCACAAGTTTGGCTAATTTGCTGAGGTGTAATGCAACTTCACATCTCCTAAGACAGTAAGAAATAGGAGCAGGAGCAGACCATTTGGCCTCTAAGTCTGCTCTGCCATTTAAAGACATCAGGGCTGGTCTGATTGTCACCTTAACTCTGCTTTCTGGTCTGCCCCACAACTGTTGATTCTTTTGCAGGTCAAAAATCTTACTTTCTCCTCCTGGAATACAGGAAATGACACAGCCTCCACTGCTGATCCTTAATCTTCCTTATATCTGTTTAAGTGAGATATTCATTGTTTTGGAACTATTCCCCTTAGTTCTAGATTCACCCAGAAGAGGCAACATCCTCTCAGAATCTACTCCATTAAGCGTCCTCAGAACCTTATATGTTTCAATAAGAACACCTTTCAGTCGACTAAACTCTCAGAACATGGACCCAAGATGCTGAACCCTTCCTCAGGAATCAACTGAGTAAACATACTCTGTTTTCAATGTAATTATATCCATCATGGATAGATGGTGGATAAATAGATTGACGGTCAAAGTGGCAGGGCATGAGGTATTTGGGCTCCTGGCCTGCCTGCTACCTTTCACACGGCCAACCAATTCTTTTGTTTTAAATCTAATTTTTCCTTTGATTTTAAATCAAATTCATTTTTTCCTCCTTTCTGCAGCTTCCGTGGTGGAGGGAGGTTGCGGGGAGCTTTTGAGCAGCAGATCCAGTCCATTCCTCATTCTTAGTTCGATGCGACTGGGGTCTGTGCTTTTCCTTTCGTGTTTCTACCGTTTGTGCAACGGTGGCAGAATGAATGATCCCTTAACCTTCAGGGGTTAATTTGGACGGTCTGTCGGTCTGCGGAGGTTGAGGAGAACAGGCCCGGTCTTCAAGAGTTGGGACAGTCTCCTTACAATGGCAACGGCTGGTGTATTGGCGGCCATGCACAGCGGCTTTGGCAGAGGCGACATTCTGGGTCCAGTCGGCGGCAGTCTGAGGGCTGTTCCAGCGTGCTTCCGTCTTGCTGTTATGGCCTCAGGGACAACTTTGGCAGCTGTGGAATAAGGTACATCCTACAGCCACTTATGAAAGCAAGAAGCCGTGGTTGTGACAAAAAAAGTGACATTTGTCTTAATTTTGTATATTTTTATAATTTATGTAATTGTAATTGTGTCAGATTAACGATGGTAACTTATACACAGTATTTTCATCAATTCATTTAACAGTAAATTAGTGTACTATAAACTGTTAGCAGTGGCTGTAAACTGCAGCAATGCTCATCAGAAACAACACCAAATCCCATTGATTTGGCATTGGTTCAGTGCGCATTATAATCCCTGCCCTTGTTTTCAAGTGCTATCTCATTTAGCCCTCTCTGCATTCTACATCTTTTGTTACCTTGTAGATTCTAGCAATGCTTTTGCTCCTGCCGTTCATCTAACTGGGCTACAGTTTCCTGGGTTGATTCTGATACCATTGTTCAGAAAGCAACTAAATTTGTCACACAGTGGTCTTCTGGCATTACTCTTTTTTTTATTGAGTTTTATACATAGTAAAGCCTCTCACTTTTGAATAATCTACAATGTGTTATCTTTGCTCTCATAAAATCTGACATGGTTTGTTGATGTTTTCTCCCATGCTCAGTCTGGGGCCAACGTCTACGCAGCATTTCTGTCTTTCAGGATCATCACATCTAAATTTAATTTGTTCATTACAGTGCCTGTTTATTCTTAATTTAATTCTCTTGTATTATTTCTGCATCCATAGACTTTTGACAATTCCTTTCTGTTTTCTTCATATATTTTATTCACCTTCTTAATTGTCTGTATAACATCTTCCTTGAAATCATTCACCACTTTTTATTGTCACTTACATTGTTTATGTACTGCACCAATACCTTTCTCCTCAGATTTGCTTCCATTCTCATTTCATTATAGACTAGTTTGTTGTTATTTGATACTTGTCATAAACCCGACTCAGTTTCCCTTGATTGATTGTGACTTCTTTGTCATCAGTTTTTTAATTCCGTTCGCATCCCCAAGTCGATCCTCATTTCTTTTTGTTGAATTTTCTCAATCCATCACTTTGATTTTGATATCATGTATATCTTTTTTTGATCCTTTATGTTGTTATTATGGTCCCATGCTTACTTTTCTGCTCCACTTCATTCCCATTATGAAATCTAGCAGTGTTTCTGTCTCCATTTGCTTTCTTCCACATCATGGCAGAACTGAGTTTTGTGACCATTGCAGAATATATGTATACTTCCCTATTTTTAGTCACTCTCTCTTTTCTCTGTCATGGGTACAGCGACTGAAACTGCCCATGATTATAATTCTGTATGTTTTCCTTATTTCATGTTTTGTTGACATATTTCTCCAGCACTGAGGAGATTTTGATGCTAACTTACAGAGGCAGATCTTGCCAACTTATTCCTGCAACTAATAATCTGGGGACCCAAATCCCATTTATATTCGCAGTCTTTTTCTATTCCATGAATAAATACTGGCACTGAATGAATGGCCAGGTGGTTTTGATCTATTTCATGCATATTTTTTCCCAACATAAAACCAAGGAATTTCTGAGTAATAATCTTATTGTCATTGTCTAATATATTCTTCTTGTACCACCCATTTCTCTTTTATGTTCAAACATTGCTGACAATTCTATGTTAATAGCAATTTCTTTTAATTCTAAGAGAGGAACGTTTGCTTTCTTGTCCAACCATTAGTCAGTTGACTTTCTGGTTAATCACCTGGGCAATATATATGGAACATGAAAACATCACAAAAATGCCTTCACTTACTCTAAACAATTTGCTCAGTGACTCAATCTTGCACAAACAATCCTGTGAAAATTCTATTGCTCTCCAGGTCTGAGTAATATCAAATGCTATGCTGCAATAAAACACCTCTCCAAATGATTATTTAGCTTTGTAACAAGCTAGAGGAACTGGCACAAGAAATGTATTTTAATTGCCGACATTTCACACAGTTAGCACTTTTAGGAATCCTACTCATAAGCAACATCTCTGGAGTCACTCAAAGCGACTGAACTTCACTGCATAATGTGGCCAAATGATTTCTTCACATGAGAAATTCCAAGACATCATTTGAATTGATAGCTAATCTATTGGAGCAGTAGTAGGAGAGGAGACCCAGCAGGAGATGTGCTGAGCTGAGGACAGGGATTTTAAAGTCAGGAAATTAAGTGAGAAAAGGGAGAGAGATTTGGAGGTTGCCAGATTAGCATGAGAAAGCATGTATTATAGATCATGTGGACTGTCAAGACGAAGAACAAAATGCTCACTTGACAATTTAACATGCCAAAGTGGTGTATAAATAATTGTGAAAAGACAAAAAGCAGAAACAAAATGTCAGTGATAATGGGAACTGCAGATGCTGGAGATTCCAAGATAATAAACTGTGAGGCTGGGTGAACACAGCAGGCCAAGCAGCATCTCAGGAGCACAAAAGCTGACGTTTCGGGCCAAGACCCTTCATCAGAGAGGGGGATGGGGGGAGGGAACTGGAATAAATAGGGAGAGAGGGGGAGGCGGACCGAAGATGGAGAGTAAAGAAGATAGGTGGAGAGGGTGTAGGTGGGGAGGTAGGGAGGGGATAGGTCAGTCCAGGGAAGACGGACAGGTCAAGGAGGTGGGATGAGGTTAGTAGGTAGCTGGGGGTGCGGCTTGGGGTGGGAGGAAGGGATGGGTGAGAGGAAGAACCGGTTAGGGAGGCAGAGACAGGTTGGACTGGTTTTGGGATGCAGTGGGTGGGGGGGAAGAACTGGGCTGGTTGTGTGGTGCAGTGGGGGGAGGGGATGAACTGGGCTGGTTTAGGGATGCAGTAGGGGAAGGGGAGATTTTGAAACTGGTGAAGTCCACATTGATACCATATGGCTGCAGGGTTCCCAGGTGGAATATGAGTTGCTGTTCCTGCAACCTTCGGGTGGCATCATTGTGGCAGTGCAGGAGGCCCATGATGGACATGTCATCAAGAGAATGGGAGGGGGAGTGGAAATGGTTTGCGACTGGGAGGTGCAGTTGTTTGTTGCGAACTGAGCGGAGGTGTTCTGCAAAGCGGTCCCCAAGCCTCCGCTTGGTTTCCCCAATGTAGAGGAAGCCGCACCGGGTACAGTGGATGCAGTATACCACATTGGCAGATGTGCAGGTGAACCTCTGCTTAATGTGGAATGTCATCTTGGGGTCTGGGATGGGGGTGAGGGAGGATGTCAGTCCCCACTTCTCCCAATGACCTTCAGCATCATTCCTCATTAGGTAATTGTCAAGTTCTTTTTGAGACAATATTTAGGCATATCACAGGTTTTGAGTCCTAGAGTTCTACAGCACAGAGACAGGTCCTTTGGCCCAAGCTGGTCTGTGCCAACCAAAATGTACATCCATGCTCATCCCATTTCCCTGCACATGGTCCATATCCTTCTAAACCTTTCCTGTCCATTTATTTGTCCAAATGCCTGTTAAACATTATTAATGTACCCGCCTCAACCACTTCTGCTGGTAGCTCATTCCATATGTGTTCCACCCTCTGTGCAAAAAAGTTTCCCCTCAGGTTCCAATGTATTCTTTCCCCTCTTACCATAAACTGATGTCCTCGAGTCCTTGATTCACCAATAAAGGGAAAAAGATTGAGTGCATTCACTATATCCATGCACCTCATGATCTAAGATTCCCCCCTCATTCTCTTAGGCTCTGAAGAAAGCTTGTCCAACCTCTCCTGATAACTCAGTCCCTTGAGTCCTGGCAACATCCTTGTAAATTTCTTCCGCACTCTTTTCAGTTTAATGACATCCTTCCTATAGCAAGGCGACCAAAGCTGAATACATTTCTCCAGGGCAGCCTCACCAACGTCATGTACAACTACATCATAATTTCCCAACTTCTATTCTCAATACCCTGACTGATCAAGGCCACTAAGAACATAAGAACTAGGAGCAGGAGTAGGCCATCCGGCCCCTCGAGCTTGCCCTGCCATTCATTATTATCATGGCTGATCTTTTTGAGACTCAGCTCCACTTACCCACCCGCACATCATAACCTTTAATTCCTTTACTGTTCAAAAATTTATCTAGCCTTGCCTTAAACACATTCAGTGAGGTAGCTTCAACCATTCACTGGGCAGGGAATTCCACAGACTCACATGCCTTTGGGTGAAGAAGTTCCTCCTGACCTCAGTTCTACATCTGCTTCCCTTTATTTTGAGGCTATGCCCCCTAGTCCTAGTTTCACCTGCTAGTGGAAACAACCTCCCTGCCTCCACCTTATCTATTCCCTTCATAATCTTATATGTTTTTTTAAGATCTCCCCTCATTCTTCCAAATTCCAATGAGTATAATCCCAGCCTACTTAGTGTCTTCTCAAAATCCAACCCTCTCAACTCTGGAATCAACTGAGTGAATCTCCTGTGTACCCCCTCCAGTGCTAGTATGTCCCTTTGCAAGTAAGGAGACCAAAACTGTACACAGTGCTCCAGGTGTGGCCTCACCAGGACCCTAAGCAGCTGCAGCATAGCCTCCCTGTTTTTAAACTCCATCCCCATTGCAATGACAGACAAAATTCCATTTGCCTTTTTAATTACCTGCTGCACCTGCAATCCTACTTTTTAGCAATTCAGGCACCCAAGGGCACCCGAGTCCCTGTGCACAGTAGCGTGCTGCAATTTTTTACCATTTAAAACAAATTCCATTTTGCTGTTATTCCTCCCAAAATGGATGGCCTCACCCTTATCAACATTGTTCTCCATCTGCCAGATCTTTGACCACTCATTTAGACTATCTATATCCCCCTGCAGGCTTTCAGTGTCTTCTGCACTCTTTGCTCTACCACTCACCTTCGTGTCATCTGCAAATTTTGACACATCACGCTTAGTCCCCAACTCCAAATCATCGATGTAAATTGTAAACAGTTGCAGTCCCAACACTGATTCCTGAGGCACACCATTAGCCACTGACCGCCAACCAGAAAAAACACCCATTTACCCCTACTCTTTGCTTTCTACTCGTCAACCAATCCTCTATCCATGCCAATACATTACCTGTAATACCGTGTAACTTTATCTTATGTAACAGCCTTTGGTGTGGCACCTTGTCAAATGCCTTCTGAAAATCCAGAGACACTACATCCACAGGTTCCCCATTGTCCACCATGCAAGTAATGTCCTCAAAGAATTCACCACATTAGTTAAACATGACCTACCCTTCATGAACCCATGCTGGATGTTCCCAGTGGGACAATTTATATCCAGATTTCTTGCTATTCCTTCCTTAATGATAGATTCAAGCATTTTCCCTATTACTGAAGCTCAGCTAACTGGCCTATAATTACCTGCTTTTTGTCTACTTCCTTTTTAAACAGTGGCATCCCATTGGCTGTTTACCAATCTGTGAGAACCACCCCAGAGTCCAGTGAATTTTGGTAAATAATTACGAGAGCATTTGCTATTTCCCCCATCACCTCTTTTAGTAACCCAGGATGCATTTCATCAGGGCCAGGAGACTTGTCTACCTTTAGCCCCATTAGCTTGCCCAGCACTGCCTCCTTACTGATAATGATAGTTTCTAGGTCCTCACCTGTTACAACCTTCTTGCCATCAGTTTTTGGCATGTTATTTGTGTCCTCCACTGTGAAGACTGACACAAGATGACTGTTTAGTGCCTCATCTATTTCCTCATTCCCAGTTATTAAATTGGCCTTCTTATCCTCTAAAGGATCAACATTTACTTTTGCCAATCTTTTACGATTTACGTACTTAGAGAAACTTTTGCTGCCTGTTTTTATATTTTGAGCTAGTTTACTCTCATAATCTATCTTACTTTTCTTTATAACTTTTTTGTGGCTTTCTGTCGGACTTTAAAGATTTCCTAATCTACTCATTTCCCACTAATCTTTGCTTTTTTGTAAGTATTTTTTGTTAATCTGATACTTTCCTTTATTTCCTTAGACATCCACGGTTGACTATTTCTTTTCCGACAGTTCTTCCTTATCACTGGAATATAATTCTGCTGAGTACTGTGAAAAATCGTTTTGAAAGTCCTCCACTGTTCCTCAACTGAACCGTCATAATTTTTTTGCTCCCATTCTACCTTGGCTAACTCCTTCCTCATCCCATCATAGTCTCCTTTGTTTAAGCACAGGACGTAGGTACTGGATTTAACCTTCTCAAGCTCCATCTGTATGTTAAATTCAACCATACTGTGATCGTTCCTTCTCAGAGGATCCCTAACTGTGAGATCATTAATTATTCCTGTTTCATTACACAGGACTAGATCTAGGATAGCTTACTCTCTTGTAGGTTCCATTACATATTGTTCAAGGAAATTATCGCAGACGCATTCTCTGACCCCCTCCTCAAGGCTACCATGACCGTCCTGGTTTTACCAATCAATATGTAGATTAAAATCCCCCATGATAATTGCTGTACCATTTTTACATGCATTAGCTATTTCTATGTTTATTGCCTGCCCCACCACGATGTCATTATTTGGTGGCCTATAGACCACACCCATCAGTGACTTCTTCTCCCTGCTATTCCTAATTTCCACCCAAATCGATTCAACCTTTTGTTCAGTAGAACCTGTATCATCTCTCACTACTTCCTAGGTATCATCCTTAAAATTCAGAGTGACACCACCTCCCTTACCTTCCTGCCTGTCCTTCCGAACAGTTTAATACCCCTGGATGTTTAACTCCCAGTCATGACCATCCTGTAACCGTGTCACTGTAATGGCCACTAAATCATATCCATTTGCCATAATTTGCGCCGTCAACTCATCGACCTTGTTTCGAATGCTCCGAGATAAACTGCCCTTATGCCAGTTTTTGCACCTTTTTTTGGGTCCTATCACCTCCATTACTAACAGCTCTTGAATTCTCCTTCCTTTTAACTTGTTTCCTAATTTTCAATGGAGTTCAAGCTTCCTCGTCACTTGCTAACCTGCTGCTTTGCCTTCTATTAATTGTTAATTTCCCTCTTATGCTCACTCCTCCCTTCCCAGTTTAAAGTCCTATTGACCACACTATTTACCTTTTTCACCAGAATACTGGACCTAGCTCTGTTCAGGTGTTAAGCCAAAAGCCTTCTTCATTGCCCTGTCTACCTGTGACTCAAATTTCTGAGAACCGTGCACCTGAACTCCAAGGTCCTTCTCTTCCACTACACTCCTTAAGGCCCTACCATTCACCCTGAAACTCCTACCTGGATTTGACTTTCCAAAATGCAACAGCTCACACTTATCTATATTAAACTCCTTTTGCCATCTCTTGGCCCACTTCCCCAGCTGATCAAAATCCTGCTAAAATTTCTGATAACCTTCCTCACTGTCCACAATACAGCTTATTTTAGTGTCATCTGCAAACTTACTAATCATGCCTTGTACATTCTCATCCAAAATCATCAATATAGATAACAAACAACAATGGGCCTAGCACCGACTCCTGAAGCACACCGCTTGTCACAGGCCTCAGTCAGACAAGCATCCTTCCAGTCTTACCCTCTGCTTCCAACCTTCAAGCCAATTGTGTATCCAATTTGCAAGCTGTCCCTGGGTTCTAAGTGATCTAACCTTCCCGAGCAGTAGCAGAGTGTCTACTGCTCTGCTTTCATCAACTTTCCTGGTCACTCCATCAGAGCTCTTCTCAAATTTGTGTGGCATGATCTCCCACACACAAAGTCATGCTGACTCCTAATTAAACGCTGTCTTTCCAAATGCATATATATCTTAGATCAGAATCTTCTCAAGTAACTTACCTATCGCAGATGTTAAGCTTACTTGTCTATAAGTCTCAGGTTTTTCTTTGCAGCCCTTCTTGAACAAGGGCACAATATTCACTAACGTCCAATTTTCAAGGGCTTCACCCACAGCTAATGATGCAAATATATCAGCCAGGCCCCCGCAATTTCTTCCCTCACCTTTTGCACGGTTCCTGGATATATCTGGTCAGGAACAGGATATTTAACCACCTTCGTACATTCTAATACTTCCGACACCTCCTGTGCTGTGATATGGACTGTCCCCAAGATATTGTCACTAACTTCCCCAAGTTCCCAAGACTTCATGTCTTTCTCCACAGTAAATACAGAAAAAAATATTCATTAAGGACCTCATCTATCTATTACGGTTCCACACATGCATGTCCACTTTGGGCCTTGAGGGGTCCTATGCTCTCTCTAGTTATTCTTTTTCCTTTAACATACTTAAATAATCCCTTTGGATTCACCCTCATCTTCTCAGTCAAAGTTATCTCATGTCCCCTTTTTGCCCTCCTGATTTCCTTCTTCAATAAACTCCTGTATTCTTTATATACTTTCGGGGATTCCCTTGATCCCAACTGCTTGCTCCTGAACCATGCCTCCTTTTCTTTAAATGGTCAAAGTCTCAACATCTCTTGTCATCCAGGGTTCCCTACTCCTGCCAATCTTGCTCTTCACCATGACATGAACATATAAACCTTGAACTCTAGCTATCACACTTTTAAAGGCTTCTCACTTGCTTAAAAGTTCTTTTGCCTACACCAACCAACCCCTGCAAGCTCCTGTCTAATTCCATCAAAATTCACCTTGCCCCAATTTAAGACTTGCATCTTTAGACCAGTTTTGTCTTTTTCCATAACGACTTTAAAATTAATAGAACTATGATCACTCGTCCCAAAATGATCCCCCGTGGTCACCTCAGTCACCTGTCCTGCCCTATTTCCTAAGAATAGGTCATACTTTGCCTCTTCCTGAGTTGGACCCTCTGTATAATGCTTAAGAAACTTTCCTGAACACATTTAACAAATTCCACCTCATCTCAGCCCCTAACGCTATGGCAGTCCCAGAAAATTAAAATCCCCCACTATGACAACTATATTGCTCCTGCAATTCACCCCAGTCTCCCTGCATATTTGTTCCTCTAATTCCCTTTGACAATTTGGAGACAATAGTACAGTCTCAATAATGTCACGATCCTTTTCTCATTTCCTCACTCCACCCACAAAGCCTCATTAGATGATCACTCAGTTATTTCATATCTGACTACTGCTGTGATACTCCCCTTAATCAAAATTGCAACTCCTCCTTCCCTCTTTCCTTCAGCTCTGTCTTGCCTAAAGCACTTGTACCTTCGCACATTAAGCTGCCAGTCCTGTCCATCCCTTAGCCATGTTTCCATAATGGCTATCACATCCCTGCCCCATGTACCTGTCCATGCCTTGAGGTCATCGGTTTTACCCATCAGCCATCTTGCATTGAAATAACTGTAATTTAATCCAGCAGGAATTCCTTGCTCCCTGTCCTGTTCCATCCTGTCCTGCCTCTTCAGCTTGCTATTTCTGATTACTGTATCTCCTTCCAGCCTCACATGGTCGTCCCTACTGTTTAGGGTGCCACCCCACTGCCAATATAGTTTAAACCCTCCCTAGCAGCACGAGCAAATCTGCCCCCCATGGATGCTGGTTCTCTCCTGTTCAGGTGCAACCTGTCCCTCTTGACCAGGTCACCTTTGCCCCAGAAATGATCCCAATGATCCAGGAATCTGAATCCTTTCCCTCTGCACCAATTCTTTAGCTATGCATTCGTCTGCCATATCCTCCTGTCCTTACCCTCACCAGCACGTGGTACTGGAAATAATCCGGAGATTACCACCGTCGAGGTCCTGGTCTGTAACATTTTTTTCTAGCTCTCTATAATCACTCTGCAGGACCTGATCCCTATTTCTACCTATGTCATTTGTGCCAATGTGCTCAATGACTTTTGGCTGCTCACCCTCCTCCTCGAGAATGTTCTGCAGCCGTTTCGAGATATCCCAGACCCTGGAACCTGGGAAACAATACACCATCCTGGGTCCCCGTTGGCGGCCACAGAATCTGCTGTCTGGCCCGCTAACTATCTCCAAACACTGGGGTCCTGTTTACCTTCACCTTTTCCCCCTGTTGCCCACAGCCAGTTGTGGTGTCACCAACCTGGCTACTGGTGCTTTCCCCGATTGGTCATTCCCCACACAGCATCCAGAACGGTATATTTCTTTTCCAGATGAATGGCCATAGGGGATCCCTGCACTGTCTGCATGCTCCCTTTACGTTTCCTGTAGTCACCCAGGTACTCTCCACCTGCACCTTTGGTGTGCCCATCTCATTAAAACTCTTATCAATGATGCGCTCAGCATCTCAGATGATCCAGAGTCCATCCAGCTCCAGAGTCCATCCAGCTGCAGCTCCAGCTCCAGCTCCTCAACCTGGCCTCCCAGGAGCTGCAGCTGGGTGCACTTCCCACAGGTGTAGTCTTCAGGGTCAATGGAGGTCTCCCTGAGCTCCCACATCCTGCAGGAGGAGCATGCCACTGCCCGAACTATCATCTCAAATTGCTGTAAGATTAACAGCAAAATTAAAAGGATTTTACCTGAGCTTACCTGTACATTTTGCTGAGCTGCTGCTCACCAAAACCTATTGTGCCAATGCTTGACCCTCCCTCTCATCCCCGCCTCCTTAACCTGACACAACCTGTCAATCTTCTCTCCCACCTGTCCTCCCTAAATTTCTCACTGACCAATCCCTACCTTCATCCACCTATCACCATCCCACCTACCTTACACCGGCCACATCCGTCCTCCCTCTATTTATTTCCCAGTTTCCATCCCCCTCCCCTGTCCTGAAGAAAGGTCCAGCCCGAAATGTTGACTCTCCTGCTCCTCTGATGCTGCCTGGCCTGCTGTGTTCCTCCAGCTCCACACTGTATTGACTCTGACGCCAGCATCTGCAGTTCTTGCTATTTCCAATGTGATACTTAGCTCATGTGGGTTTACTCAAACTGGGAAAATTTCATTTTAAAGCTCTCTTTCACAATGAGGCTGGCAGGAAATATTTCTTCTCACTTAACTTTCGTGAATTTTAAAGCCTTGCTTGAGCATGAGTTCAGTTTTTCTAATCCTGTGCAATCTAAAAACCAAACTCCTGTGCGGTGATTCATTACGCCCCACTACAAAAAGCTGCTGTCCCGCTCCTGAAGGCAACATTGTCTGTGTATTTGCAAAGGTATCTTAGAAGATTCTCATCTCATAGCTCACCTGCACTGCAATGTAAATCTCGTGGGCTTTGCAACAAAGTGGAAATGTGATTTGCTAAATTTATTGCTTGAAGCATAACTGGATTCAACTTCATGTTGTCAACACCTTTTGTGGAATTTGTAGACTCTCAATCTATTTTAACTCACAACCTGTTGTCACTGTCCCCAAGTGTAAATACCTTGCACCTTCTTCCCAGTAAATCTAGGACACCCCCCAGCTTAATCTCTAACAATCAAACCACTCAAGACTAGCTGTCAGGGAGATTTGATAGCAGGTCACATGATCCTCTTCATTTCAATTGAAATTAAATCACGAATCATAAAAATCTTTTGAATGTCACAATTATAAGTAGTAATTACACAGACAGCCGATGCAATTGTTGTTATCTTCTGAAATCTTCCAGATTCTGGAAAGGTGCCAGCAGATTGGACAAGTACAAATACATCTCTAACTCCCCATTGCCTCCAGTCTTTACAAGCCACAGCCTGGAAGAATTTAGAATCCATTCTCAACTCCTCCAAATTCCATCTTTGGATTGTCCTCCGGAGTTGTTCTCACCCAGGCTACTGCCGTGCAATTGATGTCAAAATGGAACGTAAATTATCAATGTTTCAGCAAGTTGCGTTTCACGGGAATCTGTTCCAGGTTTCCCGTGTTACAGTTGATGCCACCCCTTTCCCAAACAGAGTTAACACCGGGGTCAGCACCTCTTAGTAAGGATTGATTAGGGAGTCACACAGCTGTTTGTCCCTCCTTGCAAAGTCATTTTCAGTTGCAAACACCCACATAAAGTCTGTGCAAAAATATAACCAAGATATACCCCTGAGTATTCCCATAGATTTCAATGGGGAGACCGTTATTTCTGCAGCAGAGACTGGAGTTGATTGTTGGAATAATGTGGAAACCCCTTTGCAGCACAGTCTGAGAGAGTTGCCTGAGAAATTGAAAATTTAGTTGAGGAATTTCCCTGCATTTGAAAAATATTCCCTCAAATTTTGAGAATGCAGAGGGCACTGGCTCACTTCAGCATAATATTTACTCAGGAAACGTACAAAGATAAAAAAACTGCTGGCTAATGATTGAACAGAATTCTCAACTCATCACCGATTCTACCATGATTCCTGATCCCCACTGCAAAACCCCCTCCCCAATGCTACATCCCTCACCTTCTGACCTGATCATGTCTGCCCTGACACCCCTTCCCTCCATCCTGCTGGACCCAACATTCTATTTCTGAGAACACCGGTCAGGGAAACCCTGCACTTATTACCCAACCTGACACCATCACCCTGACTGCTGGACTCATCATATCCCATCACTCTTACTGGACCCAATTTCCTACCCCCACCACCCCTCACCTCCCTGAACCAATCCAACAACTTTCTCACCTGATCCCATTCAACTTGAGCTCCTCTAGGCCAACCAGCTTCATCAATCAAATGCACACAACCATTTAAATGGCATCTACCCGCTCACCCGCATGACACCCAACCCCTGTAATTACCTGGCATCCTAACACCACACTCATCTGCCAGCATACCTCCGTACTTACCTTACGTACTTATCCTTTCACAATAGCTACACAAGTGGCTGCAGGCCATTTAAATTATAGAAGATGGCACGGACGGTCATCGTTGTAAAAACGGGAATTTCAGCGATGTTCCTCTCTCCTGTTGGTTGTGAGGCTTCCTGAAATGATCTCCAATGCAAAGTAAAGGGGGACCCCATGCAGGAGTTCCCAAATTAGAATTGATCAGAATGTAACAATCCTGTTCAGCTGAGCAGGATTGGAAATAGGATTTTAGACATTGAGTAGAATTTATGTGGCAATCAATTGTGTCATTTGTCCACTATGAAGAGTAAAATTCAGCTCCATCCAATCTCATTGTTAATTCAGTGTACAGATCTTGGTGTGATGAATAATCTTCCTGAGGCACTGCTGTAGAATTAAGCTTATCATTATTTTTCAAGGGATCTGATGATTTTGCTTTTATCCCTTCACTGGAAGTGGGCTTTACTGTCTTGGTCAGCACTTATTGCCTTCAAGAAGGTGGTAGTGAGCTGTCTTCTTGAAAAGCTACAGTGTGTTTGGTGTGGGTACATTGTCCTTCTCACCGGTAGGTTTCGTGAGTTTCAAAGGTGTTATCTGAGGTGCTTTGGTGAATTTCTGCTCTGCATCTTGTAAACAGTACACACTGCTGCTACTTATCTTTGACGGTGGAAGGAGGGACTGTTTGTGGAAATGATGCCAATTAAGTGGATCGCTTTGTGCTGGATGCTATTGGGCTTCTTCAACAGTGTTGGAGTTTTCAACACACTTCTGACTGGTGCCTTGTAAATAGTAGACAGGCTCTGAGCGAACAGGGGGTATTTTTGCACAATTCCGAGCCTCTAATCTGTTCTTGCAGGCACATTGTTAATTTGGCTAGTCCAGATCAGTTTCTGGTTAATAGTAACTTCCTGGGATTCACTGATTGCTGCAGAATGTCAAAAGGGGAAATGGTTAGGCCTCTTATTGGAGATGGTCATTGCCTGGCACTTGCATGACATGAATGTTACTTTCTTCTGGGCAGCCCAAACCTGAATACTGTCCAGGTGTGGCTGTATTTGGACATGAGCTGCATCAGTATCTGAAAAGTTGCAAACAAAGCTAAACATTGCTCAATCATCAGCAAATGCCCCTATTTCTGACTCCCTGATGGAGGCAAGGTCACCAGTGAAGCAGCTGAAGATGCAGCTTTCTGGACTTAATATTGAATGCAACAACATTAAGGTTTGTGCTCTCTCCTGTCCTTACCACAACTCCTACACACCAGGCCTTATTATCACATAGTCTGGTATTACACACAACACTATTGTTTGCCACTAACAGTCCCCATTAAAGGCTATTCACTCTTCTGGACACATTGTTATCCACTCCGTTGTCTGTTCAACCATTCTTCTTTTTCTAATCTCATCCATCATTTACTCCTTACCCTCTCCCCCTACCCTATCTTCTGCACGTAGCCACCATTTTCCTAGCTGCTATCAGTGTCTCAACACAAAACATTAACTCTAATTTCTGTCCACAGATGCTGCCAAACCTGCTGAGCTTTTCCAACAATTTCTGCTCTGGCTGCAGCAGAAGATCCTGATGAATCTGTACTAAGATGTCCTGGAGCTGAAATGACTGACCTCTAACAACCTCAACCATCTTCCTCCGTGCCAGGTTTAACTCCAACCTTGATTTCCCCTGATTCCCAAGTGACTCCACTTTTGCTAGGGTTCCTTGACGCCACATACGGTCGAAAGCAGGTTCGAAGGTCTGTCACTCTCACCTCGTCTCTGGAATTCATCTTTTTTTGTCCTAGTTTGAACTAAGGCAGTAATGAGGTCTGGAGCTTAGTCACCCTGTTTCAATCTGAATTGAGTGTCCCAAAAGGTTATTGTTGAGTACATGATATTTGATAGCATTATTGATGGCACCTTGCGTCATTTTATTGATGATCAAGTGTAGATTGACAGGGCGGTAATTGTGAATCAAAATGTAACTTGTCAGCACACTGTAAACTCTGCTGCTGAACAGGAAAAAGAAAATCTGGAATTTAGCTGCCAGTCCAACCACCAGTGCACACACAGCTTTCCAACAGCAATTCCTAAAACCTTGGTTCCGGTCACTAACTGCCTGTTTTCCAGGTTTTTGCTTCCTCTGTTCTCTCCCAATCCTCCTGCTGCTTGCCTCCGGCTAATTTAACCTCTCCCTCTCACTCTTTTGGATATTTCTATGCAAATCCTTTGCATTTCCCCTCTGCTGCATCCACTGGCCCCTTACTCCTCCATTTTGCTTTCACTTGCCACCATTTAGTGACTCCTCCCCGTTTATCCTTTGCCACCCCATGTCATTTCAGTCCTCCCAAAGCCCTTTGCCACTTCGTCACACTTGCTCCCATTTTTTTTGTACTTCCCCTGCTTCCTTCCACTTCATCCTGCAGCCCTTTCCCACTCCCTTGAACTTCCTGCAACAGCCCTCCTGTTTCTCCCCTTGTCCACTCACTTTGCCTGGCAAGCAAAGTGAGCAGTGGAACGGCAGAATAGGAACAGCAGAACAGACAGGTGGCAAGGGCGACACGAGGGTGAGGGATGGAGTGAGGACAGAAGCGTAATGTTCAGTATTGTGCATTCTCCCTTCCACCGTCATGATCATTACTGCAGGAAGCTGCCTCAGATGCCGCTGTGAGCGATAATACCTGTGCAGACACTATGTCTGCAAAGAGTGTTATCTCTGTCGTTGTGACGTCAGCAAATGCAGCCTTTTTATGATTGACCTGGTGCTGCATATCTGAAATTTCAAAATGGGTTGAAAACATGATGAAGTTGTGGTGTGAAAACATGCCAAATCATGCTTTAGCTTATTCAAATCATGAATAAAATGTAATTTTAAAATCTCAAATGGAGGCTTCAAACAGAGGGAAATATTATAGCACTGATTCACTGACTGCACACAAAACTGATGCATGGAAAAAAATTGAAATCTAAAATAAAAGTATGAAAAAATATATCAAACCAAACAGAACAAAAACATTTATAGTCTTACCTTTCTAAAGATCTGTGCCAGTTGCAGTTAGCATAAAATCAAAGCATATTACATATTACTATAAAACTCATTGCCGTGCAAGTAAAATAGTTCACTGGTTTATGACCAATTCCATCAACTAAATGGTAGCAAAGAAATTCAACAGCTGTATAATATCTTAATTTATCTTTGTGCAATTATTTTCGATTTTTTATGTTACTTACTGCGGGAACAAGGGAAACATTTCCTACATTTTGCTGTGATTATTTGCTGCAGTAAATCGTGTTGAGGAGTTACAGACACAGATTTCCATTTGGAAATATAATGTTGTGATAACAGAGGCCCGACTCAAAGAAGGGCAAGACTGGGGGTTAAGTATTCCTTTGCATCAGGTGTTCAGTAAAAGTAGAAAAGGAAGGAAAGGAGGAGGCATAGCAGTATCAGTTAAGGAGGGCATGACAGTGACGGAAAATGAGGCCACCTCAGGAGGATGAAGGACAGAGTCATTTTGGCCGGAGCTAATGAACAAAAGGCTACAATTACATTGTAAATTACCAAGAAATGCCAACGTCGGAATAGTGAAAATACAGAACTTCACTTGGCAAAATACAGACTGGGAAACTGGCAGTGCATTGGCAGTGAGGGGCAGGTGTTGCTAACTTGTATTCAGGAGAGTTTTCTACAGCAATATGTACCCAGTCCATCAAGAAAGGACTGAATGGTAGGCTCAGGTCTTAGAAATAAGGTGGGCCAATGGATTAAGTGTCAGAACAGGAATATTTAGAAGACAGACCATTGTATCAAGGTTCCAGATGGTGCTGGAGAATGACATGCAACAATTCAGAGTAGGAAAAAATCAATTCGCAAAGAGTTAGCTTCAACGTAGTAAGAACAGTGCTGAGCAGGAATGAATGGAACAAGGGCTTGGTGGAAAAAAACATGAGTAAACAATGGGCTACCTTCAAAGATCGAGTAGTTTGGATACAGTTACGGTGTATTCTCTCAGATGGGAAATGGAGGACAAACAAATCCAAAGTTCCCAAATGACAGGTAGGGAGAAATTAATATCAGAGAATAAAGTGCCCTTATGACAGGTGTCAGACAGAAAATGCAATTGAGAACAAAGAGAAATACCAAAGATTTAGAGGGGAGGTGAAAAAATGAAGCAAACATAAAGGGGAATCCCAAAGTCACAGAGCTAAAAAGTGGTGGAAGGAGGGCTGAATAGAGGCCAAAATATGGAAGCAGGAGGCATGGCTGAGGTATTGAATGAATTCTTTCAACTGTCACTACAAAAGAAGAGGGTGCTGCCCAGGCCATGGTGACAGAGGAGGAAACACTCTCATGAGACAGGATTAAAATTAAGCAAGAAAGAAATCTTGGATCGACTGTTGGAAATGAAAGTTAATCAGGCACCAGGGCCAGACAAGATGCAGCTAAAGAAATTGAAGGAAGTGCAGACAAAAGTCCTCCCCTAGATTCGGGGGAGCTGCCTGATGACTGGAGAATTGCAAACATTACTGTCTTGTTCAAGAAAGATTGTGAAGATAATCCCAGAAATTATCAGCCAGATCATTCAACTTCAGCAGAGGGGAAATTTCTGGAAACAATTATTCAGGATAAAATTAGCAGTCACATCAATTACCAAGTGTCAGCATGGGTTTCTAAAAGGGAATTTTTGTTTCACCAACACGTTGAAGTTTTTGAAGAAATGACAGAAAGTCTTGATGAAAATAATTGATGTGGCCTCATAGATTTCCAGAAAGCATTTGATACAGTGCCACAAAACAGACTTGTGAGGTAAGTTATAGGTCATGATATGAAAGGATAGTAACAGTACAGAAATAGAATTGATTGAGTGATATGAAATAGATAGTAATGATCAACAAATATTTTTGAAGCAAGAGGAAGGGTGGAGTAGAGTTTTCAGGGACTGGTATTAAGATTTTGTTTTTTCTCATAAATACACATGATCTGTATCCCGGCGTGCCGGAAATAGTTTCAGAGTTTGCGGATGACAGGAAATGTGAGAGAATTGTCAAGTGTGAAGAGGACAGCGTGAACCTCCAAAAGAACATCGACAATTATTGGAGTGAATGGATAGATGGCAGAAGACGTTTGATGCAAAGAAGTGCAATTTGATGCACTTTGGTGGGATGAGCTTTGAAAGGCAACATAAAATAGAGGACACAATTCTAAAGAGGTGCAGGAGCAGAATGACCTGAATGTATTTGTGCACAGATCATTGAAGGTGGCAGAACAGTTGTAGAAAGTGATAATAAACATAGAACATTACAGCACAGTGCAGGCCCTTCGGCCCTCGATGTTGTGCCGACCCGTCAAACCAATCTGAAGCCCATCTAACCTACGCTATTCCATGTACGTCCATATGCTTGTCCAATGATGACTTAAATGTACCTAGACTTGGCGAATCTACTACTGTTGCAGGCAAAGCGTTCCATTCCCTTACAACTCTCTGAGTAAAGAAACTACCTCTGACATCTGTCCTATATCTTTCACCCCTCAATTTAAAGCTATGCCCCCTCGTGCTCGCCGTCACCATCCTAGGAAAAAGACTCTCCCCATCCACTCTATCTAACCCTCTGATTATTTTATATGTTTCAATTAAGTCACCTCTCAACCTTCTTCTCTCTAACAAAAACAGCCTCAAGTCCCTCAGCCTTTCCTCGTAAGACCTTCCCTCCATACCAGGCAACATTCTAGTAAATCTCCTCTGCACCCTTTCCAAAGCTTCCACATCCTTCTTATAATGCAGTGACCAGAACTGTACGCAATACTCCAAGCGTGGCCACACCAGAGTTTTGTACAGCTGCAGCATAACCTCTTGGTTCCGGAACTCGATCCCTCTATTAATAAAAGCTAAAACACTGTATGCCTTCTTAACAGCCCTGTCAACCTGAGTGGCAACTTTCAAGGATCTGTGTACATGGACACCGAGATCTCTCTGCTCATCTACACTACCAAGAATCTTACCATTAGCCCAGTGCTTTGCCTTCCAGTTACTCCTACCAAAGTGCATCACCTCACACTTGTCTGCATTAGACTCCATTTGCCACCTCTCAGCCCAGCTCTGCAGCTTATCTATGTCTCTCTGCCACCTACAGCATCCTTCGTCACTATCCACAACTCCACCGACCTTAGTGTCGTCTGCAAATTTACTAACCCATCCTCCTACCCCCTCATCCAGGTCATTTATAAAAATGACAAACAGCAGTGGACCCAACACCGAGCCTTGTGGTACACGACTAGTAACTGGTCTCCAGGATGAACATTTCCCATCGACTACCACCCTCTGTCTTCTTTCAGCAAGCCAATTTCCGATTAAACTGCTGTATCTCCCACTATCCCATTCCTCCGCATTTTGTACAATAGCCTACTGTGGGGAACCTTAGCGAATGCCTTGCTGAAATCCATATACACCACATCAACCGGTTTACTCTCATCTACCTGTTTGGTCACCTTCTCAATGAACTCAATAAGGTTTTTGAGGCATGACCTAACCTTCACAAAACCGTGCTGACTATCCCTAATCAATTTATTCTTTTCTAGATGATTATAAATTCTATCTCTTATAACCTTTTCCAACACTTTACCAACAATTGAGGTAAGGCTCACTGGTCTATAATTCCCAGGGTTGTCTCTACTCCCCTTCTTGAACAGGGGAACTACATTTGCTGTCTTCCAGTCATCTGGCACTATTCCTGTTGACAATGACACTATTCCTGTAGACAATAAAGCATGCAGAATTCTCCATTTGATTAATAGGGGCATAGAGTACAAGGAGGTCATGTTGAACCCATTTAAGACACTTCTTGGACCTCAACTGGAGTACTGCATAAACATTATAGGATGCATATGAATACATTGGTTAGATTGCAGGAGCTATTCACAAAAATGGTTCCAGCAATGATAAACCCTCATAGCTGATGTTTCTCAAAGAAGCTGGGACTGTTATCTCGAGACAGAAGGTGGCTGAGAGAAGATTTGATTGAGGTTTTCAAAATCTTGAGCAGCCTGAATAGAGTAAATACGGAGAAACCGTTTCCACTTGCACACTGAACAAAAACAAGAGTGCATAAATATGAAGTGATTTGCAAAAGAAGCAAGGGTGACGTCAGAAAGTACTCTCTCACACACTGAGTTGTTCGGGTGTAAAATGCACTAACATTGTAACACATCTGTGATTCTGTGGTTATAGGCTTTCTGTGGTTTTACCATTACTGTTACAGTTGCTGTTGCCAACCACATTTATTTGATAAATACACTACAAGAAAAATGAACTTCATAAGTAGGAAATTTACACCTAATTTTGAGATCTTCATTCTCTACCTTCAAGGTATTATATGTCTTGTTTAAACTTAAACAAGCATAACTTGTGTCAAACAATTTAGATGTATGCAATTTCTGATCAAGACTCTGACTGAGTTCTCAAAGTGCTTGCTTGTAAGAAATCAATTGTACACATAGTAACACACCAGAAACAACAAAGATATGAATGACAAGCTAATCTGTTTTGGAAGCATTGGCTGAGTAAGCAATGTTGGCTGTAAAAGTGAGAGAAGTCTTTGGTCTTCTTTTGAATAGAGGCTTGAGACCTTGAATCTCTACCTGACCTAATGAAACAGACAGAAAGGACATTGATTTAATGTCTAATCTGAAAGACAGTAGATCTGAGATTGTCAATGCTATTTTATGATCAAATGTAAGAGATGTTTCAAGGCCAAACAAACTTTCCGCAAAGTATGGAGTGCAGAATTAATAAACACCATTGGGCAGCACTGGCCAACTCTCAAATCCACTGTAACTGAAACACCCAAAGTTGAATGACAGACAGCTTCGGAAATCATAACAAAAAAACATTCAAATACAGAATTAACCAAATTGCTGTGGGTCTGAAGACACATACAGGCCAGACCAGTAAGACTGGAAAATTTCTCTCCCTAATGAGCACTGGAAATGAGATGGTGCTTTTTCCTAACAATTGACAATGGATTCCTGGTCATCATTAGATTCTTAATTCAGATTTTTATTGAATCCAAATTCTACCATCTGCCATGGCGGGTTTTAAACTCAGGTCCCAAGAACATTACCAGGGTCTCTGGATTAATAGCCTCACGATAATAACACTAGGCCATTGTCTCCCCATTGCTTGTCAAACTATAACTACATGAGTTTCTCATGAGGCAGCAGCAAGTTGCCAATTGAGGGGATTATTGTTTGTTCAATATCTTGATGATTGCTCAATTTGTTGGATTAAGATTTAGCTCCCTATCTTGCCAAACAAGCTGGACATAAAAAAAAAGACATAGAAACCAGAGAAGATACATGGAGAATTCAGCCAGCCACTTGTTCTGAAGGACCTCCATGTGGTCCACAGGCAATAACATCTCACATCAACGTGGGCACCAGCTACACAACCCCGCATCTATGGACAATGCCATCTGATATGTGTTGGTGTCCAAGAACCCTGCTCTACTTTGAGGACGCTTCTGCACTTCATAGCTGCGCCACCAACTCTCACTGCAATGCTGCTGGAAGGACATTGCATAGTCAGGGTCACACAACCAGCTCATGGTCTGGACCAGCCTGTATCTCTGGGCTCTCACTGTGCTGTTACATTGTGTATACACAGTCAAAGCTTAGATGGATTCTCACAGTATCTCTGCCTTTCATTGTCTTTCCCTCCCCAGTCAGGGCTAACAAGCACATATTGCTGCTGTCTCGCCTTGCCATTTAATGCAGATACAAAGGAAAGAAGCTTTTCATGATTGTCTATGGCCTCAGTCCGTTCAACAGTGACAGCTTTCAGTCAGCTGTCTGGTACAGTAAGTCAAGGACAAAATAGTTTAAGTCTTAAGATCTAGGAAAAATTCTAAATATTTCTCTATGCCAGTTTAAAACAATAATTGACCATTCGTGGATATTAAACCACAATTGATAGCTAACTGCTGATGTGTATTTCAGAAACTATGGCAGTATTCTCAAATGATTGAGAGAAAGTCAGGAACAGGTTTGAATCCACAGTAGCGGTGCCATTGATCTTTCACTGTCCTGTGGATTGGCATGTCACTTCCAGGTTACCTGACCACTCAGTGAGGATAGTTGGGATAGACTTGCACTCGAAACAGATGGCAAGGCAGATGATTCTGGCAGAAGGCCCACGTTAAATTAACATGGTACTTATTGGATCTTTGGAAGGGATTGATGTGGATGATTAGAAATACCAGTAATGGGCCTTTGATAGGTGCTGAAGAGTAGGGTAAGGTGAACGAGAGAGTGCTCAAAATGGAATTCCGGCACCGCCCCCTGTTTCCACATTCGATTTATGGCATAGCTCATCTTCAGCAAACTCCAGCAGTCCCTCTAAGGAAATTATGCTGCTGTAAAGCAGGCAAAATGGGGTGGAACATGATTGCCACTTTCTCTGTTCAGATTTTTCTCAACTCAGCATTTTCATCCACAATCAAATTTGAAACTTCTAATTAGTCAGATTAAAATGCCAGTTTAAAACAATAAGTGCTTTCATTTAAAGCCGGGTCGTCAAAATTTGCCTGTGGCAATTAGTATGTGTGTTTATAAAATTAATCCCCATCTCTATATTTTGTTTGTGTAAATCTATTACAATTTATATCAATGTCTACTTTCATCTATTTATTCCCACCGCATCGTTGCCCATAAAACTTTGATTGAGGAATAACACACACTTGGTTTTATTAATCAAGTCACAATTGCAAAAGTAATTTCATGTTTGAATCGATAATACTAGATGTGTTCAATTGATTTCCCTTTTCTCTGCACTGTAACTGAGATGCAATCATTAAGATAACATCAGTTATAAGATCTGCAAATGTTAAAGATGCAACATTTAGTCACCAATTTAATTTATTTCTGCAGTTACAGGTCAAGACTTCAATAAAAATCTAGCAGTATGTGGGTGAATATCAATATACAGAAAACAACAATCGAGATTTTAATTTAGTATTGAAGTTTTAATAACTGGTCTAGTTTGATCAGATGTTCAGTAGTATATGCATAACTTCTCGAGATAATTTAAAAGCACATTATGTGCAATAAATGTGGAATCCACATGTAATTAAACAGAATGAATGAAGATGGTCATTTCTGTTTTCATCGAATCAATAGGATAAACACGAAATCTTGTACTGATCCAGGAGAATGTAAAAATCCCACAGCCTGGATGACAATATAGCTTTACAAAAGCAAAAATGAAAGCAGATATCACGTCTGTTACATAGAAAAGTGTGGTTGTTGAGAACAGCTGGTCAATATACTAGTCAACTCAGGCTTACAATGAAAGTTAGATGCAAGAACCTGCCTCAGTTCAACTATCCTGCTTTCATACGTTCCATCAAATGATTTTATTTTTAAATCTGCTGATCATCAAAATGATTAAAATGTGGTTCAAATAATCAAAAGGGCTCAAAAGCTAATTTTATGATTGAAAAAGTGTATGCATAAATCCTGGTGATTCTGTTCAAATTAATTATCCAAAAGAAAATTAAATGCATCTGGCTCATCTATTCTTGAAGCATATGAGATTGAACTAAGAGTCAGTAATTATAATGCTGTAGCAGTGTCAAGTAAATAATGATGAATTGATTCGCGCTGAAACAACAATTCATTAAACATTGCAACAAGTTGAATTTAGGACCATTTTAGGAATATATGAAAAGCAAACATGAAATCTATTTGACAGAAAATACTAATGTTTTCTTTTTAATACAATTCATCAGTTCAGAATCTATTCAAATAAAGGCAAATTTGTGCATTAATTATGTACTCATCAAGTACAAAATGAGGGAAAAAAATGATACCCAATGCAGAGGGGCAATTCACCGAGTGTTTGTCTTGATCCCAGAAAATAAGCAACAGAAAGGATTTGAGCTGGGTCATCAGCTCCAGCTAAGTTGGTGCGAAAACTATTGCCACAGTTCCATGCCACTCTTGGTCTATTTCTCAGGAGGTGAAGTGTCAGGGCTCCTGACACTCTGATAGTCAATGATGTTTAGTAAATTATATTAAGTTCTGTTATGGCCTTTTCTTGGAGGCCAACTAGGAAGTTCACTTCAATCTCTTTGCCGAGGCAGTAAGCACCGGTTCACTGCCTCTGAAGTGGCTTCCCAATTACAAAATGGCTTTGGCGCCCTCCGTTCCTGCCTATGATAGCGGCTTTAGATCAACTTTTTAGAGGGGTTTCCTGTTAAGTAGCAAGTCATGTTTGATCCACACAAATGCCAGAGAGTAACCATTTTCATTGACAGAATCAATCATCTCCTCATTACATCACTGAAACAATGCCAACAAAATCCTGGGAGGGTTACTATTGACCAGAAACTGAACTGGACCGGCCACATAACTGACTTTGTGAACATAGTCAGTATGGTTCCTAAGTTTGCAGATGACACCAAAATTGGCAGTGCAGTGGACAGTGAAGAAGGTTACCTTAGTATACAACATGATCTTGATCAGATGGGCCAATAGGCCAAGGAGTGGCAGCTAGAGCTTAATTTAAATAAATGTGAGGTGCTCCATTTTGGAAAGGCACCTCAGGGCAGGACTTATACACTTAATGGTAAGGTCCTGGGGAGTGTTGCTGAACAAATGGACCTTGGAGCGCAGGCTCATAATTACTTGAAAGTGGCATCAGAGGTAGATAGGATAGTGAAGAAGGTGTTTGGTATGCATGCCTTTGTTGGTCATTGAGTATAGGAGTTGGGAGGTCATGTTGTGGCTGTACAGTACATTGGTTTGGCCACATTTGGAATATTGAGTGCAGTTCTAGTCTCCCTGTTATAGGAATCATTTTGGCAACCTTGAAATAATTCAAAAAATATTTAGAAGAAGTCTCAGGGCTTCAGTGTTTGTGCTATAGGGAGAGGCTGAATAGGTTGGGGCTTTTTTTCCTTGGAACATCAGAGGTTGAGGAGTGACCTTGTAGAGTTTTATAAAATCATGAGGGGCATGGATAGGATAAATTGCCGAGGTTTTTTTGTTCCCCGGGTGGGGGAGTCCAAAACTGGGTTTAAGATGAGACGAGAAAGATTTAAAAGAGACCTAACAGGCAACATTTTTATGCAGAGGGTGGTATGTATATGGAACCAACTGCCAGAAGAAGTGGTGAAGGATGGTCCAATAACAATATTTAAAAACATCTGGATAGGTCTATGAACTGGAAGAAGTTAGAGGGATATGGGTCAGATGCTGGCAAATGGGATACTTTAATTTCAGACATCTGGTCAGCATGGACAACTTGGACCAAAGAGTCTGTTGCCGTGTTGTAAAAGTCAATGACTCTGTGACTCCAATTCTGAGGTAACATCCCGCCTGACTCCCCAAAGCCTATTGATCCAAACCAGGAGAGATATGACATCTTCTCCAATTCCCTCGAGAAAAGTGTGGCTCCAGAAACACTTAAGGAGGTGCAAGAATAACAGGTCCAACAACCAAGAATAATCAGACCTTCTGACTGGAAACCCACGCAGTACCTTAAATGTTGACTGCTGCCACCACTGATGCAGGGAGACAATACTGTGTGCCATCTGCAAAGACACACTGCAATAACTCACCAAGCCTCCATCGACACTATCTTCCAAACTCATCACCTCAACCAGCTAGATGCACAAATGAATGAGCACACATCTGCAGGCTTCCCTCTAACTTGCAGACCATCCTGGCATATTATCTTTCTTCATTGTTTCAAGGTCAAAAATGTTGCAGTGCTTTCCTAGCATTCCTTCTCTATTAGGAATGAGCAACAAATGTTGGCTGGGACAGAGATGCTCACAGCACAAGAGCAAAATGGTGCACTGGTTTAAGTGGAACTAGTGACTGTTCATTTAAATTTCCTGAAGGCATTTGATAAGATGCTATGTCAAGGTTGTTGCAGAAAATAAAGGCACATGACAAGGAGGAAAACATTCTTTTGGTTGACGAACAAGAAGTGAGGAATAATCATTATTGGGTTTCTTTCTGGTTAGCAAGATGGAAATGGCAGAGATCTACAAAGATGTGTGCTGGACCATCAATTGTTTCCAATTTATATAGAGATTTATACAGAGTATCATTACCAAATTTGCTGATGACGCAATGCTAGACAGGAAAGGAAGTTGTGAATAGGGTGTAAGGAGGGTACAAAAGGATACTGCTGGGTTAAATGAGTGGGAAAAGAGACAGCAAGTGGGGTATAATGTAGGAAAAATATGAACATTATCCATTTTGGCATGAAGAATATACATTATCTGAACAGTGAACAATTCCAGAACTCTGAGATGCAGAAGAATCTTGCTGAGCTGTGCATGAATCACAGAAGATTAATATGCAGCTACAGCAAGTAATTAGGAAAGCTAATAAAATGCTATCATTTATTGTTAGGGGTATTAAACACAAAATTAGGGAAGTTCTACTTCAATTATCCAGGCACTAAGACGAATTCAGGACTATGCATAGAAATATATGTGAAATCAATGCAATGGTCTGAACTGGGCATATTAACATAACCATTTGCCTTGAAAAATAAGAGAAAGCATTAAAAATGCAGCATTTCAGAGCAAGTGAGTTCTTCAATTGTTTTCAATTCAATTAGTCTGACCAAACAAATATACTCGATCTTCAAAAGTTAATTTTACAAGAAGAGATTAATTCCTTAGGATATAATTGAAGTTGAAGATATAAAAGCTATGATATCCAAGGTAAATGATGAGAGACATCACTTTGCCACTGTACTACTAATGTTATTCCTGTAGTATAAAAAGGACCCCGACAGCAAGTACAAACGTTGACTGAGTGACAGCAATGGAAAGTAGCACTGAACTGTTTGTCAAACTGGACGAAACTTTCGAGTGAGGATCCCAGCGACTGGGGTTAGGGCATTATTTTTCTTTGTATTAATGTGCTAGACTTGAGTATACAGCACACAATTTCAGAATTCAATATTTTGAGCTGACAGAAAACTTGCAAGCATAGTGAACTCAGGAGGAAGATAGTGAGGAATTTCAAACAACATAGGCATGCTGATGGAGTGTGGCAAATTAAATATAATATTGAAAAGCAATAAGTGCTTCACTGTGGTAGGAAAACACTGAGAAGAGGAAATACAAAATAAAGGTTACAGTCCTAACTGCAGTGTTGCAGCAGAAGATCTTCGGATTTCTGTGCAGAAATTGTTGAAGGTGGCAAGGCAAATTGAGAAAGCAGTTTGCAAGGTATAAACAAGCCTACAATGAAAACGAACACACAGGTTTGGCCTCAGCCATGTGTCTAATTTTTGACATCACACCTTCGAACGGATGTGAAAGATTTACAGAGAAAAAGAACATTCCAAGGATGATGGAGTTTGCGACTGGTTTGGAGAAGCTGCGGCTGTTCCTCCAATGAAGAGAAGCTTAATGTGAGATTTGAAAAAATGATTTTTGGACAGTGTAGATAAGCAGCAATTGTTCCCAATTGTGGAAGGGTTGAGAACTAGAAAATACTGATTTTACGCCAATGACAGAAGATCCAAATTCAATATATGGAAAATTTATTCGAGGCAGCAAGTGGTTAGGATCTGGAATGCCCTGCCTGAGAGAGTAATGGAAGCAGACTCTATTGTGAGGCTTTTCAAAAGGGGTCTTATTATTTATTATATATTATTATATATAAGAATTATTTGAAGTAAAATTAATTACTTAAAGAGAAAACAAAAATTCCAGGGCTACAGTCAAAGGGTAGGGCAGTAGACTAACAAAGTTGTTCTCGCAGAGGCCCAGCACTGACCTGCCTCATGCAGGGAGTAATCAGGGCATTTAGATATATGAAGTTATCATGTCCAAAGTAAAATGCTAAATACAGTAAAAATTGACAGTTTTAAGTTGTACCTTTCTTTTTTTTAACTCATTGTAGCTGATGCTTAAAACCCAGTATGTATTTTAAAATAGGAATTTGATTGAATAGTATTGTTTTAGGTGCAAAAGTACAATTCACAATGAATCCTAGGTAACCAAAATTATTCGAGTACATGAAATAGATGATAGTTTACTAAGTCACCAACAATGAAAAGAAAATAACAATATCAACATTTAAATAGATTATGAATGAATTTAACTTTCTTCATAAACTTTGGTTTGGCAGCTTCATTTAAAAACAGAACAAATAAAATTGGATATAACGTTAAAGAATGCAGCAATAGTTCCTGCATAGTGTATAAACAAGGCTGGATTTGAATTAGCAAAGGAGACTATTTTATTAAAGGAAAGGAAATGACAATGTCAATGAATTCGTTCTGATCAACTGCAAAAATTTAAAACATTTACCCATATTCTCCAAATGTTTCTTCTTTCATTGGTTGGGCCTCAGGATCTCCCCCAGCATCTTCTTTATCTTTAACTGTGAAGGAAAATCAATAACACATGAGCACATCCGATGTTTAATTTTGCCTGCTGTTTTTTAGTTCTAGACGCTCGAAAATTGAGAAAATGTAATAAAGGAAATATCAAAATTAAGATTCATTGTTCATCTGTGGTCTCATACTTTATTAGGCAAAAGCACTTTGTTGAATTACCAATTAATTCTAATTGTAATTAACAACTCTGCTATTCTTAATTCATTGTGATTCAGCAATCTTTTCGAGTCATGTCTTTCTTATTGTCAAACGATTAGTTGAGCACAGTCAGAAAGCAAACAAGTTTATGCAGAAATGCCTTGCAATGACAATGATTCACATGTTTTCTGCTTAGTGATATTGAATTGACTCGAATTAACTTTATTGTGACCTGTTTTCAAATGAGTACAGTGAAAAGTTTATCAGTTGCCACTTACAGCACCATCTTAGCTGCAAAGGTACCAGGCACAATCCTTAGTTATACAATAGAGAAACTAAGAAAAACAAAGTTACGTTACAGCTATACACAGTATAACCATAGGTCAAAAAACAAGAAGCAATGTTAAAAAGACAAACATCATCATCTCTCCTCAAAGGCTCTACGCAGCAGAACATCTGATCTGGTAGGAAAGAATTATTTCACAAAATTCTGTTGTCAAGTTTTCATTGATAGGCAAATTTGTAAGGTATTAAGTAACAAAGAAGAACCAAAAGTTCTCAAAGCTGAATAGTTATTTACAGGTGAATGACATTTGTACAGAATATAATTGGATAGGCATACTTTGTAAAAATGCTTTTGTCATTTTTAGCATTACCGATAATCATTGTTCTGAATGGAATGACACACTGAAATGTATCTTGTCTTTCACATGTGCACCAGATTTGGCAGAAGTTTGTGCACAGTACAATAAGACAATAAGTGTTATCAGGCCTACTGTGTTTGCATATAATTATAGACAAAATATAATGATCTGTCTTGGATTCCCAAAATGGCTCTCCTTAAATGAAAATGTGAAGCATCAGAAATTTGTTTACCTGGGTTGAAAAATCCTGCACCCTCAGGAAAATCTACCAGATGCATCTTCACGGCTCACAAGATTCACACCTATTATCTGTGACTCCACATGCCATTTTTGTCTGGACAAACCTGACGAGTTCCTGGTAGAGTTATCAAGCTGCAAACCAGCATGGGAAGAGCAAGAGAATTGATTGGGCCATTTAGAAGCCTCACCTCAGTTCCTCAACACAATCTCCCGTCTCTCAACAGCGACAGATGTCACCTCTGTCATGTGCTCTACCCAACCCCCAGGCAGTTTAGGCTTCCTTGGATCATTACACCATGCTGTTCAATGGCTCTATGTTAGTATAATGCTCTGTCAGAGTAACCCTGCCGAACTCATGCCGCCTCCGCCCCTTCAGATCACCCATGTCCACTCTTTACAATTTCTGTGCCACATGTATCCCTATGTCCCTCAGATGACCCATGCTACCTCTATTCTCCCATTAATGCTCGATGGTCCCCAATCACCCATGCTTCACAATATGACCTGAAATCCCCATGTGGGATATGTATCCATTCACTCAGTATGAACTATGTGCACTCCTAAGATTCTGTGCCATTCCATAGAAAATATTTTACAATCCTTGAGAAAAGTAAAACTCTTACCAAGTCAGTAAAGCTCCCAGATCATTGGAACCAAGAACAAAATGTATTATGTCATGTGAAAAACAAAAGTTTGTGAGACTTGTAATTTTATTAGTTTGTATTAAACAAACCAAATATTACAGCAAAAGGACAATCTGTTCTTAAAACTTCATTTTCAGAAAAAAAAATAGAACAGGTATTGTAATGAAATCCATGAAAAGACAGCAATTTCTCCCTCAATGTCGGCAAAATAAAGGAGTTTGTCAATGACTTCAGGAAGTGGAGGACACACCCCTGTCTGTATCAATGGAGCTGAGACGGAGAAGATCGAGAACTTCAATTTCCTAGGAGTAAATATCACTGACAATCTATTCCGGTCCATCCAAGTTGACTCTACTGTCTAGAAAGTATACATATGCGTCTACTTTCCCAGAAGGCAAAGGAAATTCAGCATGTCCACAATGACACTTACCAATCATCATGCATGCACCATTGAAAGTATTCCACCTGGATACATCACAGCTTGGTATGACAACTGCTCCCTCCAAGAGTGCGAAAAATTACAGAGTGTTGCAAACACAAACCAGCCTTCCATTCATTGACCCAATCTACTACCCCGAGTCAGGAAAGCAACCAACATAATGAAAGGCCCTTCCGACCTCAGTTATACTCTCTTCCACCCTCTTCCATGGGGCAGAAGATGGAAAAGTTTGAAAACACATACCAACACATTCAAGAACAGCTTTTTCCTGACCAGACCGCTCAGAAATTGAAGTTGATCTTTCTCTGAAGCTCTAACACTATATTCTGCATTCTGTTCTATTACGCTGATGTACTCATGTTGGGAATGATTTGCCTGGATAGTATGCAAAGCAATACTTTTCACTCTAACCTGGTCCATGTGACAATAATAAATCAAATAAATCAGAACCAGGTAATGTTCACTGAAAGACTGTCTGGTTGGCTCGATGATTGAGATACCATCTGCACTGTGTCACATTGAGGGTTATAGATGCACAATGCTGATTTGACATAGAACATAGAACAGTACAGCACAGAACAGGCCCTTCAGCCCACGATGTTGTGCCGACCATTGATTCTCATGTATGCACCCTCAAATTTCTGTGGCCATATGCATGTCCAGCAGTCTCTTAAATGTCCCCAATGACCTTGCTTCCACAACCATTGCTGGCAACGCATTCCATGCTCTCACAACTCTCTGTGTAAAGAACCCGCCTCTGACATCCCCTCTATACTTTCCTCCAACCAGCTTAAAACTATGATCCCTCGTGTTAGCCATTTCTGCCCTGGGAAATAGTCTCTGGCTATCAACTCTATCTATGCCTCTCATTATCTTGTATACCTCAATTAGGTCCCCTCTCCTCCCCCTTTTCTCCAATGAAAAAAGTCCAAGCTCACTCAACCTCTCTTCATAAGATAAGCCCTCCAGTCCAGGCAGCATCCTGGTAAACCTCCTCTGAACCCTCTCCAAAGTATCCACATCTTTCCGATAATAGGGCAACCAGAACTGGACGCAGTATTCCAAGTGCGGTCTAACTAAAGTTTTATAGAGCTGCAACAAGATCTCATGACACTTAAACTCAATCCTCCTGCTAATGAAAGCCAAAACACCATATGCTTTCTTAACAACCCTGTCCACTTGGGTGGCCATTTTAAGGGATCTATGTATCTGCACACCAAGATCCCTCTGTTCCTCCACACTGCCAAGAATCCTATCCTTCATCCTGTACTCAGCTTTCAAATTCGACCTTCCAAAATGCATCACCTCACATTTATCCAGGTTGAACTCCATCTGCCACCTCTCAGCCCATCTCTGCATCCTGTCAATATCCCACTGCAGCCTACAACAGCCCTCTATACTGTCAACAATACCTCCAACCTTCGTGTCGTCTGCAAACTTGCTGACCCATCCTTCAATCCCCTCATCCAAGTCATTCATAAAAATTACAAACAGTAGAGGCCCAAGGACAGAGCCCTGTGGAACACCACTCAGCACTGACTTCCAGACAGAATATTTTCCTTCTACTACTACCCGCTGTCTTCTGTTGGCCAGCCAATTCTGTATCCAGACAGCTAAGTTCCCCTGTATCCCATTCTTCCTGACCTTCTGAACGAGCCTACCATGGGGAACCTTATCAAATGCCTTGCTGAAGTCCACATACACCACATTCACAGCTCGACCCTCGTCAACTTTTCTAGTCACATCCTCAAAGAACTCGATAAGGTTTGTGAGGCATGACCTGCCCCTCACAAAGCCGTGTTGACTGCATTTGATCAAGCCATGCTCTTCCAGATGGTCATAAATCCTATCCCTCAGAATCCTTTCTAACACCTTGTAGACGACAGACGTGAGACTTACTGGTCTGTAACTGCCAGGGATTTCCCTATTTCCTTTCTTGAAGAGAGGAATTACATTTGCCTCTCTCCAGTCCTCAGGTACGACTCCAGTGGAGAGCGAGGATGCAAAGATCTTCGCAAGTGGCGAAGCAATTGCATTTCTCGTTTCCCAAAGCAGCCGAGGACAAATCTGGTCCGGGCCTGGCGACTTGTCAATCTTAATGTTAGACAAAATTTTCAGCACATCAGCTTCCTCTATCTCTATCCATTCCAGCATGCACACCTGCCCTTCAAAGGTTTCATTCACTACAAAGTTCGTTTCTTTTGTAAAGACAGAGGCAAAAAACTCATTTAGGGCTTCCCCTACCTCCTCAGACTCCACACACAAGTTCCCTATGCTATCCCTGATTGGCCCTACTCTTTCTTTAACCATTCTCTTATTCCTCACATAAGTGTAAAATGCCTTTGTGTTTTCCCTAATCCGTTCTGCCAAGCCTTTCTCATGCCCCCTTCTGGCTCTCCTCAGACCATTTTTGAGCTCCTTCCTCGCCTACCTGTAATCCTCTGGAGCTGAGCTTGACCCTAGCTTCCTCCACCTTATGTAAGCTACCTTCTTCCTTTTGACGAGAAGCTCCACTGCTCTCGTCATCCAAGGTTCCTTTATCTTACCCCTTCTTGCCTGTCTCAGAGGGACATATTTATTCATTACTCACAACAACTGTTCCTTAAAAAGTCTCTACATGACTATAGTGCCTTTGCCATGGAACAACTGCTCCCAGTCCGTGCTTCCTAACTCATGTCTAATCGCATCATAGTTTCCTCTTCCCCAATTAAATATCCTCCCATTTTGCCTAATCCTCTCCTTCTCCATAGCTATGTAGAATGTGAGGCAGTTATGGTCACTATCACCAAAATGCTCTCCCACCACAAGATCTGATACCTGCCCCGGCTCGTTTCCGAGCACCAAGTCTAGAATGGCCTCTCCCCTTGTCGGCCTGTCAACGTACTGAGTTAGGAAACCCTCCTGAACACACCTTACAAAAACAGCTCCATTCAAATCTTCTGCTTGAAGGAGGTTCCAATCAATATTGAAAAAGTTAAAGTTAAAGTCACACATTACAACAACCCTACTACGTCCACACTTTTCCAAAATCTGCCGACCTATGCTTTCTTCAGTCTTACTGCTGCTATTGGGGGGCCTGTAGTAAACCCCTAACAAGGTGACTACTCCCTTGCTGTTCCTAATTCCCACCCATACTGACTCAGTAGGCAGATCTTCCTCAACAATGGAACCTTCTGTAGCTGTGATACCCTCTCTGATTAGTAGTGCCACACCCCTGCCTCTTTTTCCCCCCCTCCCTATTCTTTTTAAATGCTCTAAACCCTGGACCTATTAGATTAGATTCCCTACAATGTGGAAAACAGGCCCTTTGGCCCAACAAGTCCACACCACCCCTTGGAGCACCCCACCCAGATCCTTCCCCTATAACCCACACACCCCTGAACACTGCGGGCAATTTACCATGGCCAATCCACCCAGCCTGCACATCTTTGGACTGTGGGAGGAAACCCATGCAGACACGGGGAGAATGTGCAAACTCCACACAGACAGTTGCACCAGGCTGGAATCAAACCTGGGGCCCTGGCGCTGTGAGGCTGGAAAGCTAACGACTGAGCCACCGTGTCAATATTAAATACTATGCACCATTGATACACATTGTTGATTACAGAAGTAGAAACAGTTAAGTGTTTATACGTCTTCATGCCTCTGCAACCACTTACCCCCAATCCTCAGTCTCGATGACATATACACAAGACTTCTTCCCACACCTGTGATCCTTGCCCCATTGAACTCCCCCAAGATCTTCAGCTCTTCCTCAAGATCCTCATTCTTCCCCGTGCCCCCGAATTGCTCCACCCAACTCCACCATACCAACTGGGATTGTAAATTATGCTCAAGACATCATCTCATTCAGCTCTAGCCCATGGGGTGGTGATATTGGAGGGGAGTGGGAGAGACTAATGGAGTGGGAGAGACCAAATTGGAGGGGTGTGGAGAGAGAGAACGAGAGTGAGAGAGCGAGCGAGAGAGACTATGTCCTTGGACCTCGAGGGACTTGGGTATGGCAAAGACTTGGGGAGGATGGGACGGATCTCTCGAAACCTGGGAGTTTTGGGAGGAATTGGGCTGCTGAGGCCTGGGGGAGCAGATGAAGTGTGAGGGTTGAGGAAGGAAGGGGAGTCCTGGGGCTTGTTGCACGCAGACACAATTGTCTGGATTCCTTGCCTGGTTGCTGATTAGAACTACACCAAGGCCAAGTCTTGCCAACAGCTGACTGGCACATTGAGTGTTGCAGATGGTTGTCTACAGGTGGCAAAACTGATGCAGGTCATTCCAATTGCCCCTGCTCTAGTCCCACCATCTCAGCTGGAGGATCCACCAGCAATCAGATACTTGAGAGTAGTGTCCAAGTAGATGGGGTCTGTGAGGAAGGGCATTTTTGGGTTGAGTGACAGTGACACAGCATGGATATAATTTCAAGTCTGGATAAATCAGAGTGATATGCGACTCTGAGGGTTTCTTGTCGGTGATGGTGGTCTGGCTGATGCTATCATTGGAGCCTTTGTGAGTTGTTGATTCACTCATTTTTGTTTTTCATTGTATATTATATATTATATTATAAATATTATGTTATATTATAAAGCATTGGAGAATAAGCAGGAAGAAAAGCAGCATCTGAAATGGAAGGGTCAAGGGAGCTCTTGGGGAAAGAAATGAAAACATATGGCAGGATTTGGTTATTTTGATTTTGTCATCAGCAAGAGCAAATAATGCTTGAATGCCACACAAACAGCAGGCTACAAAAACATGCAAAAGCTGCTAAACATTTGGGACATCTTCGGAAATTTTTGTTTTTTCTCGCATTTCTTTTCAGAAAGCTGGAGTAAAATAGTGAGGATTGTGTGCTTGGAAGAATTCTAACTGCTATTTCTCCACTGGTGTTTTGTGTGACAGTGTGTGTGAGGGAGAGCAGTGTGTGTATCATCTGTGTATGTGAGGGAGAGCAGTGTATGTACCTGTGTACATGAGGGAGTGCAATGTGTTTACATGTATCTGATGGAGACCAGTGTGTGTATGTGAGGGAGAGCAGTGTGTGTACCTGTGTATGTGAGGGGCTGCAGTGTGTGTACATGTATCTGATGGAGAGCAGTGTGTGTATCTGTGTATGTGAGGGAGAGCAGTGTGTGTCCCTAGGTATACGAGGAGTACAGTGTGCGTACATGTGTCTGGTGGAGAGCAGTGTGTGTGTCTGTGTATGCACCTGTGTACATGAGGGAGTGTGTTTACGGGTGTCTGAGGGAGAGCAGTGTGTGCATCTGTGCAGATGAGGGAGTACAGTGTGTGTATCTGTATACGTGATGGAGTGCAGTGTGTGTTTCTGTGTATGAGAGGGAAAGTAGTGTGTGTGACGGATGGCAGAGTATATGTTTGAGAGAGAGAGAGAAACAGAGGATGGACTTTCGGTGTGTGAGTGCGGTTTGGAGCAAGCAAGGTCAGACTGAGTGGTTGTGTGTGGTGTCTGTGTGTGGTGTGTGTGTCCGTCCGTCCGTCCATCTGTGGATGTAAGAGAGAGAGGGAGAGAGGTCTGTTTGTCTGTGTGTGTGAAGAGAAGGCGAAAGCGAGAGAGAGAGGGTATATCTGTGTGTGAGAGAGATCTTTCGTGTGTTGGAATTCAGGAATCAAGGATGTTCCAAAATCTGTCTTCAGCTAATTAAAACAATGGTTTAAAACTCAAGGAAGCACAAACTAAAAGCTGGACCTTTCATCAGCAAAGCTGAATGCTGAGAAAGATATCCTCACTCTTGTCTGACACTGACTTGTGAAGCTTGGTGCTCACTGTGCATTGTGAGGGTTCGATGCTTTTGTGGCTAATTCTTCACACAGATATGCCCTCTTGTATCCAGACAAAAAGTCAGCCCTGTGAGTACACAACTTACTGCCCAATATCTAGCTGATTTGTATGGGGACCCAGAGATTGTGAAAGACAAATCTTATTGTGTGAATCAGCTACTGTAATATTGCATGCACACAACAACTTGTATTTTCTGTCTTTATGCAAAATGGACTTCAAGTTATCGATTGCAAGGTAGCAAATCAATAATAGGTTAGTTTTTCCATAAGGTACACAAATAAGCAGAATGTGGGGCGTAATGCATAACCTTCTCCACAGTAAGTTGAAAGAAGAAAAGACATAATATTTCATAAAGTCTGGATGAGCCCTTTTCAATGCACAAGTAAGTTAATAGAGACAGATGTTAAGATTAGATGATGGACTTCTATTCTGACAGCCTAGAACTTTTGCTAGTGAAAGGAAGTTTTAACTCATCTGTATCTGCGGCATAATTATCCTGTCACTGAAAGTGGTGACAGAGCTGGCAAGAAAGAAAAGTATTTGATTGAACTGGCCCTGAAGAGATACTCACGCCAAAACCCACCCCCAAATGCCAACTTTTACACCTAAACCCAAAGAAAGGAACAGCTGGCTTTGTTCTGTACAAATTTATGGCCTCAGAGACCTTTAGTATGAAGAGCTTGGCCTGGACAGAGAGAAAGAGAGAGAGAAACAGACAGACAGAAAAAGAGACAGAGAGACAGACAGAGAGACAGACAGAGAAAGAATGAGAGGGTCAGAGACAGAAACAGCAGCTGTGACTAATAGTACAGAAAAATTCTAGTTTGCAACAGGGCAGGATACTCATGGAAGCTCATTCTTCAGTTGAAGATCTGTGGAATACACTTCAGGAATCCTAGAATAGTGATGAAAACTAAATTTGATGTAAACTGGACTTCTCAACTTCTTAAAATGGGGAGAAGCAAATTTTTTAAAAGCTGGAAATAACTTTGGACTGGTTGCTGTAAAGAATACAATGCTGCAGAGTGAACAGTGACATGTTCATGCGTTGTGGCCCTTGGTCTTGTGAAAAAAGTTAGAAAGGAGATAGATTTTCGACACTTTAGTTGATTAATTCCTTATTAAGGAGTGTTTAGGTGATGTTACAATGAATGTCTTAAAATTATAAATCCTTTGAGTTGGTTGCTGAACATTCATTTATTTTTACTTGTTATCATTCTTTACAGGGATTGTAACAGCATTGCTCTGTATCACAGAGCAAGCGGTGCAGCAGCTTCTTGGCTGTTATCCATGGAGTTCAGCTGGAACACTGGCTTTGTGCTGAATCTAACATTATAGAAATGTCACCAATAAAACAAACTTTTAAAAATTGCTGAATAGAATTGTTTGTGTCAGTACTTTTTCTGTTTTCTGGCCCCAGGTACTGTGCAATAAGGTCACATGCTGATATTTTCAACCAAAACATTGATGATCTCATTATTCCACAAACAGTGTTGTTATTTTGAAATTTTACAATTTGTGTACTCTGATATGCTAAGATGCATCATCTGATTTGAAAAGTCAAAAGAAATGAGGCATGGGGTTGAAATAAATCACAAAAAATGAGGCATGGGGCTGGAAAGCTGCATATTTTTAACCAGAAAGTGTAATCAATTGTAAGGAATAAAACTACTTGGGATTTATCTGTGAAACAAATTATAGATGGGCATTCAGAATACAATATCAAAAAATAGAAACCTGATGATATCAGCAGTATTGCCTGATCCATTAAACAGTGACAAATGCGGTTATTGTCTTTGGATACTGAACCCTGAGTCTGTGTCTCATAAACATTTTTCCCCAAATGCACCCTTATTTCGGCCAGCTTGAATCAGTTCAGAAATTGCAGGTTCTGTGTTCATTCATAATAGTGAATCCAATCTCCTTCCCAATCTATGTTTATTATTTGCTTTAATGAGCGTCAAGAGTGTCTTTGGTCTCGATAATGAAAGGAATCTAATTAGCAAACCAGAGCAGATGAAAGTTAGACTTGTTAAAGAAAACAGTGCTTCAGAGACTAGATAAATAAGGAATTCACTTCAGGATGTTGGGTTGGGATTTGTTTTAGTTCAGGGAATATAAATAAGTTGGTCGGCAAGAAGAAGTGAGACTTGAGTCTGGGACTTGAGGGGATATGCTGGGGGGAAAACATGAGTTCACTAGTTCTCTAACAAAGCATTTTTCAATTAGGATTTGACAGCATGGAGTATTGAGCAGCTTCTATCGAAAGAAACTGTATTCCTTTGACTACTTAAATAACAAATCATATTTTTCTGAGTCAAGAATATTTAAGGTGTTTACCAACATGAAACTGAATGAAGCATTTAGGCTAATGAATTTAAGTTATTACTAAACCAGGATTATCAATTATGCAACTTAAAATAATCCAATTTTTTAATGTTGTGCTCTCTTAGCAGGCAGACAAAAATATAACTGATATTTTCTTTTCTTTATCCTGTTTAGACAGAATATCCTGGTCAATACAAACTACACCTATTATTCAATTTAATGAATAGACGGGGTTGTAAAATTATACTTTGGATGATCTGTTTATCAATTAGTTTTGCTTGTATACTGGATGGTTACAGTTTCAGTTTCTTTTTATTTACTCATGGCATGAGGTTTCACTGGCTCAATGGCCATGTACTGCTCATCCTTGATTGTGCTATCAGTGGTTAAAGTGTGCTCTGGAGTCACAGGTAGGCCAGACCAGCTAACGACAGCAGATTTCCTTCCATAAACAATATTAGTACACTGGAGGCTTTTTAAAACAAGTTATAGTGTTTAGATGGTCGCCATGAAAATCAAAAAAAGTTATTCCAGATTTACATTGAATTGCAATTTTACAGTGTTTTCAGAAAATGAACTTGTTGTTCTGAGTTCCTGGTCCAATGATTTAACCATTACTTTACCTCCTTCTCTCAGATTTCAAAATATAAAAATAATTTTAGCATCTGGATTATATTTCCATTAAAAATGGTAAAATTATTCTATTCAAGATGGTTTAATCATCATAAATTCCCTTAATATAAAATGCTGACTTATGTTGGAAAGAAATTTCAAAAACCTGCTCTAGAACAACACTGGATGGGCAGAGTGTGCTACATTACAGACAATTGGCAACACCCTTTCGGAGTGTGAGCGATGTGGGCTATGACAAGATTTGTGGCATAATTAGACAAAAAGTCAGGCAAGGTTTAAATTGACTTTGAGGGCATTCCACTGCATTTTTTATACATTTTCTATGTGGGAAAGAAAATTTCTAGCCAGGCAGTGGCATGCTGCCAATTAGGTGAGATTATATCTTGCACTATGTCTTATTAATGCAGCAACCCAACTCTTTGATATTCAGCTTCCTATCTTACCAAATGTGCCAAACAAGCCAGGTGCTGAGAAATCACGGAAATCAGAGTGCATGTCTTTAGGTAGCTGAAGACCAGCCTCCACCTTGCTTCGCACCAAGCGTCATCTGTTGCCATGAGGATCAACTGAATACTTTAATCTGCAATGGCTGACATTTGTTAACCCTGCTCGTCCATCCATGCATCCCTCCCATCCATGTATAGGCCGCTTAAGAAGCAACAGCTAGCATTGAAAGTTGCTGCAAAAACACTCACAGATGGGACTAGGCAGCATCTCAGGACTGCTTCCCTGCTCTCTCAAAACTCGTTTCAGTCTGCGCTTTTCTCCGTGTGGGCAGCATCCATACTCTGCCTTCACATGCTGTGCTATGCCAGTTAGCACCTCGCACTTCAGCCACAGCCAGAAGATATCACTGCTGCCATATTGATATGTTCTTTAATGTAGAAACACAGAGAGGCTGCTTGTCTTTGGGGATTTGTCAGGGGAAGGGGGAAGAAAAGGCACAGTCCACACACAGTCCGGGGCATTGGAAATATGTTAAGACAGTCTGGGCTGCTCACAGTCAGAGATGACACAGATGACAGTTTGATCATCTGTCATGTGAGTTTATCGATGGTATGTACTGAATGGAATGGAAAGTTGACTGAGTGAGACAGGTCTGGGAAAAGAGGTTGTTGCAGTAAAGATAGCACTCTGTTCTGATGTGATGAGCTGGCCACTCAGCTGGTAAGGCACCTTCACATGTCTACTGGAATTTTTATAGGATATAACTCAGTTGAAAGGAGGAGCCAGTGGATTTGGTTTATTTGGACTGTCAGAAGACTTTTGTCAAAGTCTCAAATAGAGATCAACACGTAAAATTAAAGCATTGGGATTGGAGATGGTGTACTGAAATGTATTGAAAGCTGATTGGCATAGAGGAAACAAAGAGTAGGAATGAATGGATCTTTTCACAAATGCAGTGACTATTGGGGACCGCAGGGATCAGCGCTAAGACCCCAGCTATTCACAACATATGTTAATGATTTAAATGAGGAAACTAAATATAATATGACACCATCACAATTTATGCACAGTGACAGGTCCACAACAGATGCCATCTCCCTGGCCCTACACTCATGCCTGAAACATCTGGATAACAATGATACATACATTGGGCTCCCACTTATTGACTACAACTCTGCCTTCAACACTGTAATGATAAGCAAATTAATCTTCAAACTGTGAGACCCTGGCCTCTGTTCCACCCTCTGCAACTGGATCCTTGAGGTCCTAACACAGACTGCAATCAGTGAGAATAGGCAACAACATCTCCTCCACAATAATTCTCAACACTGGCACCCCACAAGGCCGCGTCCTTGCTCCTTACTATATTCCTTATATACTCATGACTGTATAAAGCCATATTTCATTTTAACTCCATCTATAGGTTTGCTGACAACACCACCACTGTAGGCCAGATCTCAAACAAAGACAAGGCAAAAGACAGGAATGTGCTTGGTGGCATGGTGTCAAGATCACAATCTCTTCCCCCAATGTCAGCAGAACAAAGGAAATCGTCATTGACTTCAGGAAGCCAGGTGGAGGGCACACCCTTGTCTACATTAATGGTGCTGAGGTGGAGATGATTGACAGCATCAAGTTCCTCGGAGTAACAATCACCAATAATCCATCCTGTTCCACCCTTGTTGATGTGACAGTCAAGAAAGTACAACAATACCTCTTCTTCTTCAGGAAGCTAAAGAAATTCAGCACATCCATAAAGACTCTCACCAATTTTTATAGATGCACCGGAAGAAGCATTCTACCCAGATGCATTATGGCTTGGTATGGCAACTTCTCTTGCCAGGGCTAAAACAAACTACAGAGAGTTGTGAACACAGCCTAGTCAATCATGCAAGCCAACTTTCCATCCACTGACTCCATCCATGCTTCTCGTTGTCTCAGGAAGGTAGTCACAACATCAACAAATTCTCCCATCCCAGTTCTAATCTCTTCCGACCTCTTCCGTTGGGCAGAAGACATAAAAGTTTAAACATGTACCAAACTATTTAAGAACAGCTTCTTCCCCGCTGTTATTGAATTGAACGGACCTCTCAAATTTTAAACTTAACATAATCTGTTTCTTTGCGAACCTTCTCTGTCGCCGTAACATTGTATTCCTCACTCTGTTTGATTATCCTTATGCATTTAATATGATATGATCCGCCTGCACTGTCTGCAAAACAAAAAACCTTTCACTGCACTTAGGTAGATGTGACAATAATAGCCCAAATCATAAAAGGCCTGGGAGGGCTGAGAGGATGAGGCAGAGGTGCTTCAGTGTAATTCAGACAAGTTGAATACGTTGACAAATACACGGCAGTACAATGGGGATAAATGTGAGGTCATCCACTGTGGGAGCAAAAATATGGGAGGCAGATTATTATCTGAATGACAATAAATTGAGAGCCGGAAATACGCAATGAGACCTGAATGTCCTCATAAGCCAGTCACTGAATGTAAGCGTGTAGGTGCAGCAGTTAGTAAAGAAGGCAAGTCGTATGTTGGCAAGAGAAACAGAAATTTCTGGAAAAGCTCAGCAGTTCTGGTAGCACTTGTGGAGAGAAATCAAGAGTTAATGTTTCAGGTCCAGTGACCCTTCCTCAGAACTAATCTCTTGGCCTCTTTATCGGAGGAAGGATCTTCTTGTCACAGAGGGAGTGCAGCAAAGTTTAACCAAACTGATTCCTGGGATGGCAGGACTGATGCATGAGGAGAGGTTGACTTGGTAAGGATTGTATTCGCTCAAGTTTAGAAGAATGGGATCTCCGAGAAATTGAGAAAATTCCAGCAAGATAAGACAAGGAAAAGTGCAAGAAGGATATTCCAGATGGTGGGGAAGTCCAGAACCAGGGCTCACAGTCCGAGGAAATGGAGTAAACTATTTCGGACTGAGATGAGGAGAAACTTTTTTTCACTCACAGAGTGGTGAGCCTGTGGAATTTGCTACCATAGAAAGCAGCTGAGGTCAAAGCATTCTATGCTTCAAAAAGGAGTTGGATATAGCATTTGGGCTTAAAGGGACCTAAGGCCTGAGGACAGGTCGAAACAGGCTAAGTTGGACGATCATCCATGATCTTAATGAATGACACAGCAGGCTGAAAGGGCTGACTGGCCTCCTCCTGCTCCTATGTTTTTTTTCTTTTTCACCAAGCATCTCCACATTCTGAGGCTGAAGCTAAATGGATAATGAAGACAGAAACCTTCATTATCAGGGTGTAGCATCTCTCACTGTTTGAAGAAGAATATTCAGCTCTCATCTATAACATATGAGACGTAAATACATGTTTAGCTCATTGTGTTTCCATTGCAGGCCTTTTCCACTGGAAAAGCCTGCTTAACGATGCTGGAAGGATGTTGGTTGTAGTTGCCACCTTTCATTGAGGGTGAAGGATTAGGTGTGATGGTAAGCCCAGTAGCAGGAGCAGGCCACGGTGGAAGCTGAGAAGCTCCCAGCTCAGGGATAGATTGTAGCCACAGGGCCCTTCACGATGTGTATGGTCCACAGCGAACCCAGAAATGTATGGTCTTGCCTCCATTTATGGGGATAAGCGAAGCGCAGTGTCAACAAATGATGTGGCTGTCCTGGGGCATTGTAACAGGACTTTTTTGAGTGCTGGAGAGGGACCCAAGAGTTGCAGGATTGGGAGACCACCCCTCCAGTGACAGCGCCTTTGAACTTTGATAGCAAAGTCTCCTTCTAGGGTTCAGTAGGCGACCTATGTGGGATTTTTCAGTCACACATTCACAAGTGTGTCAGGACAATGATGAAGGCCATCTGTACAAAGTCACATTTTGCTCCCCAGTGACCAGGAGAGTGTGCAGCCCAGGTAGGATCTGGAAATATACTTGGCTTTTCTCAGGTGCAGGCTGTCATACACTGTATGCACATGGTTATGAGAAGGTCATATCAGAACTCTCTGTAATTAATTCACAGGAAAGAGATCTGTTTAATGTTCAGGTTGTCTGTGATTCTTGTTACCACTTCCTAAAGGTATCTCTCCACTATTGTGGCAAGTCTCACCACTCATGAACCCTGAAGCACTCTTACGTACCTGTCAAGTTTCGGGCCCAAGGGCCTCATGAGTCTGGCTACTGAGGGACAAGGGCTACCAATGCTGACCAAAGCTTTCGACACCATTGTACAGTGCCTCGACTGATGCAGAAGGCAAAAACAATGCTGCTCATGCTTCAGCCACAGACATGGTGGAGCACCGAACAGGGCTACTGAAAATGTGGTTCCACTATTTGGACTGATTTGGGGCATACTCCAGTCTATTCCACATAGAGTGTGCCACATCATCCTGGTGTGCTGTGCTCTGTGCAATTCCAGCAGGCAACAAGGTGACGTTTAGATGCTGAAGATCTGGGGAAACAGGAATGGTCTTCCTAGGAAGACAATGACAACACTGAGGAGCAGGAAGCTCTCCCTGTCTGTCACAGAGCTCGACTGTGTAAGGAGCTAATAGCCACACAGGACCTGACTGACACCCAGTTTCAGTGGATGAGAGCTGGGTGCAGTGAACTACCATAGACCGTAGATTAGACATTGGTCAGGATGCCACCCTTTGGCTTGCAATGTAGGGGTGAACTACAGTCTCTATTGGCAGTGTTTGGCTTCACTTTTGCTGGTTACAAAAAGGTGGTCATGTTTGGAATTGACAAATTCCTTGCCTAGGTGTCATATTCTCCTACACAATGATAATGACAGGTTGCAAGTCTCACCGGTAGGCACTGAGAACAGAGTAACAGTGATATAATCAGGATTTTTGAGACAGAATATAGTTAAAGTCTAGTGAAGTTGCAGCCTAGTAGTTAAACAGCGAAGAGGGTGAGAGAATGGGATTTTATGTGCAAAGGAATGAGTGTCAGCTGCATGCCAAGGCAGCTTGGTTTTGTGGTTGATGCACCATTATGCTGCTGGTGAAGAGCAATGCCAAATTTGTCCTAGATGTGTCCACGTGGAAAGCAGCTTTTCAAAGACGGTGTGGGAGCAAGGAATATCAGTCTTTCCATGGTTTTTGATGAGTGGCAAGTCACTCGGCATGGTCTATGGTACGTGAGGATAGAATTCGACAGGAGGGAGGTCACAGAGATGCAGCTGGTTATCATCGAGACACGTTTGGTATGATACAATGAGAAATTTCGCTGTCGCTCATCATAAGAATCCCTCCAAAAATTCTCCATGGAATTAGTACTTTGCTCAAAGAATCAGATTCTACCCAATATTTGAAATGCAAGCTTTTAATTCGAAGTGTTTACACAGGTAGTTTGAGTTTTAAGTGGTGACTCACTGTCACCTTCTCAAGGGAATTACAAATGGACAACAAATGTTGTCTTTTACCAGCAGTGCTCATCATCCTCTGAATGAATAAGGAAAATGCTTCGTGAAAAGCATATCCATAAATTAAAACACTATAAACTGGATGCAAGGTGTGGAGCTGGATGAATACAGCAGGCCAAGCAGCATCAGAGGAGCAGGAAAGCTGATGTTTTGGGCCGAGACCCCTACTCCTTTAATGCTGATTGGCCTGCCGTGTTCATCTAGTTCTACACTTTGTTATCTTAGATTCTCCAGCATTGGCAGTTCCTAACATCTCTGTAACAAATTGGATGCAGATGCTTTTATATCAATACTAGCCTATCTTCTGGTGATATATTGGCGCATACATTAACAATGGTCTTCAGATGAAAGAAAGGGGAGCTCACGAAACAATTTCCAATCATACAATCATCAACTTTTATATAATTCTGAAATGTTTGTGGGATCGTTGGAAGCAAAGATGTTGAGGTTTTTAAAATCACTGGAATGTCTGTGCTTTCTGAGTAAAGAATTTGCAATTTCTAATCCAAATGAAGACATCATAATTCATGCTGGAAATATTCATATGGCAAGTTTGCACAGACTTGGACTTTAAATATATTATTTAAATATACAAGCCCACAAATATTCTTTTATAGCAAACATTAATATAAACTAGAATTGTATCGCAATTCATTGTGGGCTAATTTTATCACAAAATTAGAAAAGAAACCAATAAGTAACATCTATATTCAGGACTATCGAAAACAATTAATAGGTATGTCCTGAATGCGCTTCTTTGAAATATTCTTTTGTACCCCGTGTTCCTTTTATCTTAATTAACATTATCTATCAGAATATGCATGAATATTCAGTACTTATTTACTGTTATATACATGAAAGAATAAATGCAAGTACATACCAGAATATTTTCCTCCTTTGTTTCTCTTTATGAAGCAAGCAATTAGTAAAATCAAGGTAAGGAGAGCAACAGCACACATTAGGCCAATAAACCATCCTTGTGTAGATATTCCTCCATGAATTCCTGCATAAGCTGTTAATAGTCCACATAATTAATCATCAAGAAAAATAGCAATTAGTAAAATTAAACCATCTTTTTCATGAAAATTCTTGCAACTTTATTCAATCAATATACTACACATCATTTTTAATCCATGAACTTTATCTAAATGTCAAGAATTGTTAAATTCTTTTCATTGATACTTGTTCATCAGAAGCTTCATTTATTTTATAATGTACACCAAGTAAACCTCACCTGTAGAAAAAAAAACTCAAATACTTAAGTTGCGCAGTGTTATATTTTTGAACTAGGGTTTTTTGAAAGAACAGGTCTCAATGATGTTATTTGGCACAATGGATGCATGAAAGAGCTGCATCAGCAAATGTCAACAAAGAACAATTCCAAGTTTCCAGAAGAAAAATCTAACAACTATGAAATGTTGAAAATGTTTACGTTATTCTCAACTATTCTGTGCTGTAATATTCTATGAAATTCTATGATCTTACATCAAGTCATTGCTTTTTTTTATCTCACTGGTCACAATGCCAACCAACTCTTGGCTGTATCCCTGTCTCATGAATTCCATTTTAATCCCAAAGTATCTACATATGAACTGAGCAAAGAGACTACAATTATGAGTAACACCATGTAATAACCATTTCTTCTGCAGTAGATGACAGTTTCTGTAAATTGTTTTTGACATCTGCTGAACAAGTACATAAAATTATTCAGGGATTTGAGAATAGCTTTGAAATTAAAAAGGAACCTTAAATTACCAGTGTGCATAGATACTGATTAGGTTGATTCATTCACTGCTAGCTCATGTATGATTTTGGCTTGATATACCCGTCATGAGTGAATGATAAAGCATGCCTACAACAGTCTACTAAGCAATGGCAAAAGCACCAGTTAGGCCATGCACAAACAATGCTGATGAATTACAAAAAAAAGCCTCAGTTGATTGTCAGGATAACAGCAAAGCATTATATATGCAGAACGTCAAAAAATTGAAAATTCTATGCATGTTGTCCCATTGCAACAATTCATATTGATTACAAACATCCTTTTTTTACCTTCTGTGATTTATAATCTAAAGGTAATAGTTTTCCATATCAACAATACTTTTGAATATAAATTATAGCTATTTCGTTGGCGGAGCATGACTTGGCCACTTTGGAAGGTGGCGAGGGCAGGAGGTGGATGGGGAGCAGGGCAGATCGCACCATTTAAATTTGTCTAAATTGGAGAACAGAACACCAAGCTGGTATTGAGGTAATATTCCCAAACCAAGCCTGAAGGCTCAGCCATAACTGGACTGACTGTAGGTCAAACACATGAGATGAAAATAAATAATGTGGACTCCTAGAAGTGAAATAGAAGCACTCCTCCAAAGGTATGGTTGTCTACAACCTTCTACGTAAACGCTAGAAGATCTTGTAAGAGTGGGGGTGCAGTGATGAGGTGGTGGCTGAACCCCCTCACTGGCTCCGCCATTGTATTTTTTCCAAAATATTTATTTGTATGTATGAAAAATGTGTTCACTAGATTTTAAATGGGACCAGTGCCTCACCTTTTCCCCTTGTTTCTATAACATCTTCAAAAATGCTAGAGTTATCAAACCAGTTCTTAGCCATAAGACGGATTGTATATTCAGTTCCAGGTTCTAGCCCTTCTAAGATGTGGAAATTTTGTGAAACATTTACCACGTCTGAAATCTTCCATTTACCTTTACCTATGGAAATTGCATTAAGAAAATTAACTCCAACACATTGGCTGGGATTTTAATCCCAAAACAACTCAAGCACAATTAGGTTTAATTATAATAAGTTATGTCACATTTATCACTGTACTTTTTATTTCTTAAAATGTCAATGAAACTTATATAATAATTCGAATAATACAATGACAATACAATTTGCACCTTTAAAAAACTGCCTGTAACTGATGCTAATTTGAGAGTGAGTTATAAAGAAATAAACTGCATTGATTTGCTTCATTAGTCATAGTTAGTGGGGCAAGTAGAACAGGTATATTAATCGGTCCATTGGGGATTTGATTACAATTTCTACAAGAATTAGAGAGTGAGAACAGCTTACGGTTATTCATGTATGCAACATAAAATTCAGAAGCTGCATGTCCCATTCCTGGAATCCAGCTGATGTTTGCATATGTTGCACTTACAGAAGAACTGACGTTCAGCAAGACTGGAACTAGTAAATAAGTAACAAGACAAGCAATATTGCATTAATGCAACAACGTTATTTGCACTATAGGAAAGTAAGAATGAAGATTAGATTACAACTTTACCAACAGCATGCACACCACAGGGTTTGTAATTAAAGATCAGTTCAAGGAATGTTGGCTGTCGATTAAATTCTGGTCTGCAAATCAGGAATAAATGTATCATATCATGGCTTGTTTATTAATTTCAAACCCTGGCATAGTGGGGAATGGAACAAGTAAATGAGTAAAAATAAATGTTTCATTTTTGCAAGATAACTTTTCACATTCTTCTATGAAATGACTGTTAAGAATTAGAAATGTGTGCTGGTGAATATCTAATTTGTATGATATAATTTACATATTTCCTTTTGAAACATTGAAGCTGCAGAATAGTCAACTGTATAATGCTCCATTCCACAGAAAAGTAGCTGCATATAGAACGTAGGCTGTACAAAAAGAAACACTGTCACTTCAATCTTATTAGCAAGTCAGTTGAGAAAAGATTTTGCTAAGCCCCAAGGATACAGATCAAGAAAAACTGGTAAAACTGATGAGCTAGTAATTGAATAAGAAGGAAAGTCTGAAGAGGGAAAAATTGCAGAAACATACAATGTTTTTATCCATCAGTATTACAACTCCATTACTGGAACAATGTTGAATATTACCAAGCTGCTTACTTAGGGCTTTGCAGAACTACCATTAGATGCTGCAGAGTGCAGGAATTTCAAGAGCACAAGCAAATAATTACTGAGAATGCACTTTAAGCAATCTTTTAGGCTAAGCAACATTTCATAACAGCAAAAATGCCAAGCATGTTGTTTTCTGGTATCTCAGCCTTGTTTACAATTCAAGGTAATATCAAGTCATTTTAAAATTCAATTTAAGAGCAGAACAGTTCATTCTAGGTTTCAATAGCATACTCATATATAAAAACAAAGATTCTTGTCGTGCAGGTGTCTTGTCTCAATCTCTGGGAAGGAAGTTCTGGATTCAAATACTACCTGCCTCATGTTTGAGCATGTTGATTAAAAATACCTGCAACAGAAAATGTCACCCAGGCTACAGAGAATCAACTTGGGTTCTTTCCAAGACATGACGGATCCCAACCCATGGGTTTGAGCTAAATATAAGCCATTTTTAGTGGATTTTCATACAGCTAGTTGCTAAAAGTCTATCATTGCCTGGTGCTAAACTGTTCCCACTTCCAAGAACCCTTAGTCTCCACATTTTTTTTCAGGAGTCAAGACAATTGTTTTACATTCTTCTGTCGATAAATAACTTTGTTTCCACTCGTATGAGAAACACTTTTAAAGTCTCTGAAAATATTACCACGGCTCATTAAGTACAATCCTTGTCAGATGAGTACAATCTATATGTAGTTTTGTAATAAATGACACAAACCAAATACATTTACAAAGTGTTGAAAATGGCAAATTGTCAGTTTGAATAAAGTAATTTTCACTGTTTATTTTGAATGTGCCAGCTTAAAAAGGCACACAACATAATTGCATGGAGTGTTCCCTTCCCTGTGCCCTCAAAGGCAAACCCCAGCTGTGGAAACAGATGTAGACACAGCAGGGAGAAGGTTACAAATCTCAGTGTGCTAATCCATTGTCCACAGAAACAAAAAAGCTTCACTAGTTGAAACCGTTTTCTATGATATGCCACTTTGAATTCATGTTGCTGACATGTAGGATATTATACAACTGAATGTGAAATATCTACAAAAAACAAAGATTCATTAGAAATTAGGGTAAGGGAAGCAGTTGGAATGGAGAAACTGTAGGAGAATCCTGAAAAATAAAGCACAGAAATAGTCTCATGAGAAGTTACAGAATTGTCAAAAGGCGCTGGAAAAGAACACAAAGTAAACAATGATAATAAAATGTGAGGCTGGATGAACACAGCAGGCCCAGCAGCATCTCAGGAGCACAAAAGCTGACGTTTCGGGCCTAGACCCTTCATCTGATGAAGGGTCTAGGCCCGAAACGTCAGCTTTTGTGCTCCTGAGATGCTGCTGGGCCTGCTGTGTTCATCCAGCCTCACATTTTATTATCTTGGATTCTCCAGCATCTGCAGTTCCCATTATCACTGATACAAAGTAAACAATGGCCTGACTTGAACAGTCTACATTCTCTTACAATGTAAAATGAAATAAGTATACAATGTTGTATTAATTTTTCAATGTTTTTTGAACAATTGAGAACAGAACACATGATTAATAGTTTGGGTTGGAGCTTTTTCATGTTTTTTTTCGAGCAATGCACATTCTCTCACATTCTTGGATTTTGGAACAAATGGGGAGATTGCAAGGAAAACACAAAGAAAAACTGAAACACTTTTCTCATTCAAACAGTATCATAATTGATTGATGATTTCTTTTTCACAGTGCATCAACAGTTTAAAAAAAAGCCTCATGCACAGAAAACACATTTCATTTGCCATGTCTGCTGTTCAAGGAACGATCAATCCTCTGGTTCAAATGCAAAAGTTTTGTGTCAACGATTTTAAATATATATGTGAGTGACAGTCCTTTCTTGAACGCAGAGTTCAATTTATAATAAAAAAGAAAGTGCTGGAAATACACAGCATCTATACAGAGAGAAACTGAGTTAAACTTCAGATTAATAATCTTTCAACCCTTTGAGAAACTTCCCTTTTGGTCTTTCTCAACCTCCTTTTCCTAGCTTCAATCTGTTTAAAGGATATAAAGCCTCTTCTTTCCAGTCTGACTGAAGGTCATCAACATGGAAAGATAACTCACAACACATGCTGTCTGACTTACTGAGTACTTACAGAATTTGGAGTTTTCATTTCAGAGTTTCAGTATCTGCAGTATTTAGCATTTATATTTGTTGTTTAAATTTGCTTAGCCCTAGTCCTTACCGGATTGTATTTTTCAGTCTGTTCAATGAAAATCAGAGGACCATTGTGTAGAGAGATCATCAGCTCAGTGTATTTTTACATTGTAATAATAGATTTTCTCTTTGTCACCCAAATGGTATTTTGTAATTCACAGAGTGAAGATCAAGTGGATTTTCTAAAGAACAATGAAGACTGCAACCTACCCATAATTCTGCAATGTCTTCATGACTGTGCAGTACTTTTGAATAGTTTAAGAAAATGATTGAAATTTAAAAAGAGCAAATTCTACATAGCATGGTGACTACTGTTCTCTGAACCTTCACTGTGCTTACTTCTTTTGAACACAACTTAGTTAGGTGAGATATTATTGTGCCATCTATTAAAATTGAGGACATCATGTGAGAATATTATACAATAGATAATTTGCAAACACAGAGTCACTCAGACAAGAAATCATTCTATTTGAGAGTCAGTGACAACGGTGAGAGTGGAAAGGTACTGAGATGCTTATTGTCAAGCTGTCTGAAATAAAAGAAAGAGACTAAAAAATTTCAAATTTGTAATGGCTGCTCTGTACTCAACATACATCATTCTGTTTCATTTCTGGCAGACCGTATCCTACAGTGAAGTTCCTTGTATGCATTTATGCTGACTTGTTTGAAAAGGAAATGTGATATTTTCCTTTCTGAAAAAGCATTTTATGTTGCATTTGTATCAATTTAGTGTTTGCACTATAGGAAGCGAAAGGTTTTCCCTGAGATTTTAGATATTATTATTACTTTGAACAATGAACCAGCGAAAATAATGTGTCTGTAAAATTAAAGCAAGTTTACTGTTTTTAGAAAAGTAATTTATCTTTTAGATTATGTGCGTATTTGTTGCTTCGTAGGTTAAAAAGGTGTCTGTTAATTTGGCTTCAGTTCAAATTAATAAAACTTCTGTCATTTGCAAAATTGTGTTTGGGTTTGAATACATTTTGTGTTTGATGTAATGCAAAAAATTGTGGTGTACCTGGTCTGGACACTACATATTCTAATAGCTATAAGACATCAGTGCACTTTCACATAATTTTCTGCACTAGTTTTAAAACATCATAACATAAGCAGGTGGTGAACTAATCACCAAACATTTCTGCTAAGTCTGCTCATTTGGAAATTTGTGAGCAGTCTTCAAAAATTTAACCTTAAATTCAATTTAAGTAATTTTGTACACTAGAACATGTAAGAAGATACATTTAAAAGGTTTTGAATGATTTTTGCTCTTTACTAAAGGATTGGCTACTCCATCAGTTATGGATCACACCAAACCCCCTCAAAATATATCAAAAAGATAGCCTAGGCCCTATGTTTTTCTTATTTTAAAATTAAGTGCAAGGTGTTGCATTCCAGATGCAATTTGATTGGTCAAACCAATCAACTTCAACTCAAACACATTTTACTTTTAAATGACAGTTAAAAATACAGACAAAATAAAAATAAAAGAATTGGCTTAACTGTAACTCTTTTGAAGTGCTTAACAAAGGAATTGATATATATTAATGACAACTAATTAGCTTTCCAATATAGTAATATCTTATAAACAAACTTTGGCAAAGGAAAATTCAGTGAAATGGACAGTCTCACATGGAATTCCAGCAACAGGAAGATAACCCCAGATTTTAGGTGTAACATAGAAAGGAATAAGAATTTCTCCATCCAGCTTCAAGATCACAGCAACTGCAGAAAGCTGAAACAAAAGATTCTGGCCCTGTGGGAGCCTGACCCCATCTCTTCAGGCTGCTTCTATTGTACCAACCTTTAAAAAAAGGCTTCAGAAGTTGTTTACTCTATTGGCTGTGAGCATTGATCACCTCTGTCTCAACCTCTCTTCACAAAAAAAAACTCCAGGACAAAATACACCTCTTAAGGCCACAGTATCGCCACACCTCCCCCCAACATAAAAAAATGAACCATCAATATACAAATGTTATCAGTGAACTGCAACATATATACACAAAATTAACTCTAAGCATGTAAACATTCACTGGTACAGTTCATTTCAGTATGTATTTTCCTCCCACCAAATGTTTCTATCTTCATTTATAAAAGTTGCAATAATGCATTGTCAATTACATTCCCTCATCCTGCCATGTGTGTAATTTTCAACTTGAAAGGCTGCAATAATAAGCTCTAAACATGTGCAATTTTTATCTTTTTTTTCCAAAAACTTTAAGGGGTTATGATCAGTGTGTCTAATTGTCTCAGATTACTGGCAATATAAATGTTGGAAATTTTCAATGGCAACACTAAACACAAGGCCTCCTTCTTAATTGTGGAATATTTCTGTTGATGATTATTCAATCTTCCTGCAAAATACCCAATAGGTCTTTGTATCTTCTCATCATCTTCTTGCAAAAGTACACCCACATCACTCAAATCGATAGCCACTTTGAATGGCTTTGCCTAACACTGGGGCAGTGGTGAACACAGCTTTTAGGCTGTGAAATGCCTTCTAACATTCCTCTGCCATTGAAATTATCTGCACTTCTTCAACAAGTCAGTCAGTGGAGCAACAACACTGCTAAAGTTCACTACAAACATCCGATAAGAACCACTCAGTCCCACAACTTGTCGTACTTTTCTCCTCTTTGATGTAATGGGGTACTCTGAAAAACTTTGTTTTTATATCTCATGGGGCCCATTTATCCATATTCAATGACATGGCCTAGGAACTTCTGAAAACTCACCCTTAGCCAGATTCATTATCAAGCCTGCCCCCTGAAGTCCATCGAACAATATTGATAGATACTCCCAATAGTCCTTCCATTTGTACTAAAAATTTGTTGATATACAGTACAGAAAATGACTTTATTGGTTAGTCTTTGAAATGTGGCTGACACATTTTTCATACTTCAAACCGGTATAGTCCATTCAATGTCACAAAAGCCAACATTTCCTTCACTCTTTTGAATAAAGGATACGTAAGTCCAACTTTGAAATTGAAGTTGCTTGTCCCACCTTTGCAATACCGTTTTCCAAACATGGCACAGGATATGAATCAAATTTTGTAACTGCAATAGCCTGCAAATAATCATTGGGTACCATCTCATTTTGGCATTATTATGATAGGTGAGTTTAATTTGCTGTAACTCACTTCAATTATATTGACTTCGAGCACGTCTTCAATTACTTTTTAAAATCTGTGTCAACATTAGAGAGTTTAGTCGATAAGGATGTTGCTTAATTAGAACCATATCTATATCATGCACAATCAGATTAGTACTTCTTGTCTTATTCCCCACATATTAAGGCTTTGATCAAGAATAAGAAGGAGGCATATATTAGGTACAGACAACTGGAATCAAGCGAATCTTTTGAAGAGTTTAAGAGGTATAGGGCCATTCTTAATATGGAAATCAAAAGGGCTAAAAGGTGATACGAGAATTGGCAGACAAATTCAAGGATAATCCAAAGAGATTCTTCAAGTACATTAAGAGCAAAAGAGCAACTAGAGAAAGAATAATGCCCCTTAAAGATCCATGAGGTCACTGATGTGTGGATCCACAGGAGATGAGAGAGATACTGAATGAATACTTTGCATCAGTTTTTACTGTGGATAAAGAAATGGACGCTGGTGAATTTGTGGAAATAATTATTAATGTCTTCAAAACAGTCCATGTTACAGGACAGGAGGTGCTGGAGGTCTTAACACACATAAAAGTAGATAAATCTCTCAGACCTGATCAAATGTATCCCAGAACATTGTGGGAAGTTAGGCAAGAAATTGTGGTTCTCGAGCAGAGATTACTGCATCATCTATGGGCATGGGTTAGGTGCTGGAGAACTGAATGTTGTGTCTTTATTTACTAAAGTAAGGTGAAGCCTGGGGCCTGGTAACTATGGACCAGTGAGTCTGACATCAATGACGAATAATTTGTTGGGGGCAATTGTGAGACTCTGAATTTACATGCATTTGGAGACAGAAGCACTGATTAGGGATAGTCAGCATGGCTTTGTGCGGAAGAAATCATGTCTCACAAACTTGGTTGAGTTTTTTAAGGATGTAACTGAAAAGATTGATAAGGGAAAAGCAGTAGAAATTGTCTGCATGGACTTTAGTAAAGCCTTTGACAACGTTTCATGATAGACTAATTAGTAAACTGAAATCACATGGGATTCAGGGAGAACTTGCCAAACGGATACAAAATTGGCTTGACAATAGAAGACAGAGAGTGATGAAAGAGGGTTGCTTTTCAGACTACAGGCCTGTCACCGACAATGTTCTGTAGGGGCTGGTGCTGGTCCACCATTTGTCATTTATATAACAATTTAAATGAAAATTTAGGAGGCATGGTTAGTAAGTTTGCATGTAATACCGAAACTAGTGGTATATTGGACAGTGAAGAATCATTATCATAGAATTCCAACAGAGTGGAAGCAGGCAACTTAGCCTGTCGAGTCCACACCAACCCTCTGAAAAGCATCCCACACAGACCCACCCCCCTGCCCTATCCTTGCATTTCCCACCATAGACACTATGGGGAATTTATCATGGCCAATTCACCCAGCCTGCACCTCTTTGGACCCTGAGAGGAAACTGAAGCACCTGAAGGAAACTCACGTAGACACAGGGAGAATATGCAAACTCCACACATAGTTGCCTGAGGCTGGCATTGAACCTGGGTCTCTGGCACTGTGAGACAACTGAGCCACTGTGGCCTAATAATTGTCCTTTGAGTGGCTCAACTTTATCTGGATTGGGGTCCTGCTGCAGAATGAAGGTATCTTACTGTCTAGAAAACTGTCATGTTCAATGGTCATAGACTAGTTGTATGTTAAATGAGAAGAACTTCTTTTGGTTGCTTCATGTGGCACCTTAAGAGTAACGTGTACGCTGTGAATGGAAGCTTGCATCATTGCAAAGCCCGCAATCCCAGCAAAAGCTTGCACCAATCTATTTGTTGTTCTCTGGAAAACGAGAATGAGGGGTAGTCAGTTCTCTTTGTGCAGTAACACTCAGTGATCTCCTTTACACAACAGAAGGTGGCAAATTGTAAGATGTTGCAGATATCCTCTGCTTCAAAATAGAACACAGGAACAGAGGAAGATTTATGGCATAGTGAGAGGCCATTAATCTCCCCATAACCAATCTATAAGAGGGCCAACATGCACATGTTTATGACCAGTCACCCGTACAGTTACCGGTAATGATATCCTTGGAGTTTTGCAAGTGGTGGCAGCACATGGCAGATTTCACTGAGATATTTTTATTGCTGCAATCAGAGTCCCCAATTTGTTACAATTCCAAGTGGGTACTTAAAAAGTAAAGAGTTGTGAACAGGCTGCCTTCTTAATTGAAACCGAAAGAATTGTAAATGCTGTAAATTAGAAACAAAAATAGAAATTGCTGTAAGAGCTCCCCAGTTCGGAGAAAGGGTTACCAGACCCAAAACGTTTACTCTGATTTCTCTTCTCTGATTCACAATAAGTTTAATTTATAAAGGATTTCTTCCCCAGCAATACTTTTCTCCCAGACCCATATGAACTTCTGTTTCAAAAGGTGCCAATTAACCATGTTTTCTTAAATTCACAAAAAAATTAGTGTATTCATTCATTGCTAAACACTAGAAGAATTAGTAATGCAAGCTATTTGAATGCAAATTATAAGTAAGAGGCAACTTCAACAAGTTAAATATTTAAAATAAAAACAAAGTACAGCCTTGAATTGTCCACAAAGAGTAGACAGTTGAATGTTGGAGCTGCAGCAGCAGAAGTTACCAGAGCCAATAATATTGCTAGTTGGACTGTTCATTTCATGATTCTGAAATGGCTTGTCTTTCTTGGTTATGATCGAATTCCAGCATTCAGGATGAGAGACAGTCCTTTGTTATCAGGTTTCCTGTTGTCTGACTTTGAGCGTCCAGAGTTAAAGAGAGTCTTTATCTGCACATCGGTGTGACTCGCAGATATTTCTTCCACAGTGACCTTCACAGAGTGTAAACGCTTGAACACAGGCTGGTACAGACAATAATGCTCAGTCTCTCATGAGCATACTCCAGGAGAGTTGAAACTGGCTTTTTAACCCTTATCCTTGTGTATTCTTCAAAGGGAAAAACGCAGAATATGTCTGCAGTTTGGATCATAACGCGCAGGGGGTGTTTTCCTGTTGAACAGGGGTTGTCAGCACCTTGTCAGTTTTATCGTCATGAAAGATCACTGTCTAGCCTATTTTCACTTCTCTCTGCCCCCTCTTTTGAAGGGTTGATATTTGAAGTTCTCTTTGTACCCGTGGGTGTCACATGCTCTCTCAGACAGCTGCTGAATTAACATCTGCTGCCATTCTATGGCTGTATAAGCTATCTTTTGAAAAAGCACGTTTTGAAATGGCCAATTTAAATCGCCCACAGTACCTGGGAGTTCAGACCCATGGTCAAGACACTGGTTATCACATCTTTTATATAGATGCAAGCAGTTTCCCTATAACTGTAGTCAAACCAACATGTCTGTAGTTCTTTGTTCTCTCTTCCTTCTTATAAACAGGGTTACATTTGCAACTTAGCCTATTGCAGGAACATTTTCAGAATCAACAGAATTTATGAAGTGAACCAACATTGTCTTTATGGCAACTCCTTCAACCAGTCTGGTATGTAACCTGTCAAAGGGATTTATTAAACTTCAATCCAAGTACCATCCCTTTACTAACACTAAGTTCTGTTAGCTCCTCGGCTTTACACTTGGTCACCTATCATTTCCAGGAGATTTTCTGCATCATTTTACGTGAGGACAGACAAAAAGTAATTGTGCAGTTTCTCTGCTATTTCTTTGTTCTCTGCTCTTTCCCTGTTCTCCACTATTGCCTTGTTCTCTATTATAAATCCTCCAGTTTTCACCTGATATTTGTCTTAGCTAATCTTTTCTTGTTCACATACTTAAAGAAGCTTTTACAGTCCTCCTGTATGTTTCTTACTAGCTTGCATTCATATTATGGCTCCACTTCATTTATGAAATTCTTAGCCATCTTTTGTAGGGTTCTAAATTGCTCCCTCTGGCTTACAAACCTCGTCTGGCATTCTTAGGGATGATTTTGTTTGATCTAATGCAAATTTTAACATCTTTACTTAGCCATGGTTGAGTTGCACTGCACATTAGGTGTTTGTGCATTAGATAAATGTATACCTATTGTAGATCAAAAAGTATGTAGTTAAATACCAGCCAACCTGTTAAATGCCTGTCAACGGTCAAAGTGTATTTTCCCTATTCAACATAGCCAACTTGTACCTCAGTTTCCACATTCAGATTTAAAACACTAGTTTCAGAATGAACTGCACTGTTTTCAAAGTTAAAACATTATTTTCATTTATTGTGGTCATTATCTCCAGAAAAAATGTAATTAGTTAGTCCTTTCTCATTATATGAAAGTAAATCTGAAATAGTCTGACCACTTATTGGTTCTTCAATATATTATTCCTGAAATCCATCTCATACACATTTCAGCAATTCATTCTCCACAGCATGAGTTCTGATTAGGTTTACGAGTCATACAAATTGACAGGGTCAGAAGTCACATGACACCAATTGTAGTCCAATAGGCTTAACTGAAATCACAAGCTTCTTTAGCACTGGCCCTTCGTCAGGGGAAGTGAAGAAAAGCACTCAGGCACAGAATTTATCAGCAGAGAGATCATTACATCACGCAAATGGCATGAGGGGAGAGTCGGGAGGTTGAATAATAAGTCTCTGCAGGTGATCAAGAGTGTCAGACAGTGTGAGTAAATTGTCAACAGCTGAATATCAGGTGAAAGGATGACCTATAATCGGACCAATTGAGGCAGAAAGATAATTATAAAAATTAAACATAAGGTGGTGCTGCAGACAAATCAAATGACTGGAAATAACATTATTGGTATAAATGTCACATGCTGAGGGTCTAACAAAAGTAACAAGCAATCCAAATCCCTACAAACTAATTGAAGTAGACAGATCATACCAAGTTATCAAGCAGATGGTGTCAAAACAGGACAGTAAAGAAAATTTTTACAGATACAGAACAGTATGGTAGGGTTACACAGAGTGTGACGTGAGCCCAAGATCACCGTTGCAGCCTTCTTCACGGGTAAGGATAATGGGAGCTGCAGATGCTGGAGAATCCGAGAAAACAAATTTGGAGCTGGATGAACACAGCAGGCCAAGCAGCATCTCAGGAGTACAAAAGAGGCCTTGAAGGGTCTAGGCCCGAAACGTCAGCTTTGGTACTCCTAAGATACTGCTTGGTCTGCTGTGTTCATCCAGCTCCGCACTTTGTTTTCATGGGTAGGGAGTCTGGCTGTCAGCTTTTGCTCACTTCATCTGACAAAGGGGCAATGCTCCAAAAGCTGTTTCAAATAAACCTGTTGGACAATAACCTGGTGTCATGTGACTTCTGACCTTGTCCACTGCAGTCCAACAGTGGCACCTCCACATCATGGATACAACTTGACATCACCCATTATTACTCAGTATCACAGTCAAGCATGTTGCTCTGGGTTTGGAGCTACATCTTGGCAAGATCAATTAAGGATGGATTACTTTCTATTTATTAACAAAGTGATACTTGTCATGGTCACAAAGACTTGGCAAAGACAAATGCCAAGTATTAATTTAATATTTTAACTGTGCCTCTTGTCACTAAGCATAAATGCCTTTTCATTCTGAATCACCCCCATTCCTCCCTTTACTATCCTTTTTCTATTTATACACTGGCTAAAGGAAGTTGGCTCAATGGCTGGTTTGAAATGCATTGTGAAGCTAACACTGCAGGTTCACTTTCTGTGCCTACTGATGTTACTATGAAGGTCTCATCTTCTCACCCTCTTCCTTCACCTGAGGCATTGTGACACTCATATTAAACTCTCTAGCAGTCATCCCTCTCTAATAAGACAGCAGGTCATCTAGAACTCTAGTGACTTTACCTCTGCACCTTTTGAAGATCTTGGGTTTTAGCTGCCAGTCTCTTTGCATATGCTCTTTTAGCTTTAATTATTGTGCTTTCCTTATATCTTCCCTGAACCTTTTATATGCAGCCAGGTTTTTAGCTATTTTACCCACATTACATCTCTCATAAATTACAGTAAATGGCAACTGTTGTGGGGGATGCTTTTAAGAGTCGACAACATTCAAAATAAACTTAGTTGCGCTGGTGTAATGGTACTTCTACATCGGCAGGAAAAATAATAACTCTAACAATTCCTGTCAGAACAGAGTGAGGTAAAAAAAAGGCAGCAGATGCAGTCAGAGTGTTAACTACATTGATAGCAGTGAAGAACACCATGTGGTCCTGCTTGTAGCAGAACCTGACACTGCCTGACTCCAGGGAATTAATATAAGTCTGTGTACCACTGCTGGAAGCAGCAATATATTAATGAGTTCCTACCCCTAGAACTAGTTAAGCATTTGTGATACAACATTGTTATCAGTTAAACTTATGCTTGGACGTCAAAATGTCTCAAATTAAGTTGGAATTTACACCTGATGAACAGAGAACATATTGCCAGAGACCAATTAGTTGCTACACTTTCCACAAAGCATTCTCCACTCTCTGGAGAAATCTGGGCTAAGCTAGTTTTCTGAAATATCCTCTCATCATTCAGGCACGTGGAGAAACATTTGAAAGACAGCGGAGGTCTGAAATTCCTCTGTGACCGGTTCTAACAGATTTCTTAATCCATTTAAAATAACACAGGTTAATGCTCTCATTAAAATAGCACAAAGAGGCATTTGACAGAAGCATATGAACCAGTGCACAAGAAAAGTGTTCAGAAATTAAAGGAGATGAAAATCCACAGTCTCTCCCGCGTCCTTCCACCACAGGTCTGGTAATAATGCAAAACAAGGTCTGGAAATTAATTTGTTCTTCAGTACTTATGGATGGTTCTGCAAAATTTTCTTGGAGGTAGACACCCCAAGCAATGGCTTTCTTGTGTAAAGTAGTGTGATAGGTGTAGACGAAATGCGAAGGCAATGGCCCAGTGGTTTTATTGCTGGACTGTTAATTCAGAGACCCAAACAATATTCTCGGGATCCAGGTTCAAATCCTGCTGTAGTAGATGGTGGAATCTGAATTCAATAAATATCTGGAATTAGGAATCTAATGATGACCATGAATCCATTGTCGATTGTTGGAAAAACCCTTCTGGTTTACCAATGTTCTTTAAGGAAGGAAACTACCTGGCTGACATGTGGCTCTAGACCCACAGCAATGTGATTGACTCTTAACTGGCTTCTGGGCAATTAGGAATGGACAATAAATGCTGCTATGTTAGTGACATCCTCATCCCCTGAATGAATAAAGAAAAATAAAGGTGAGGTTGAGAGATTCCTAGTTCCTGCTTTGGAAATCTGACGGTGTCAAGTACAAGTACAGGTGGGCAGAAAGGCCTGAGGCTGGCAGAAGTAAATTTGAACTCAGGTGGCAAGCATAGGATGTGGCCTGAACTTCTGAAGGTATTACAGGCTATCCAGATGATGAAGCTGTGGGAGTGAGTGAGATGGGGTAGAAGAGGCTGGAATCCTCCAACAGAAATTCCTTGCAGGGGTTTTTTTTAGCACATGGCTGCTGTATGTAGCACTTCAGATCCTAATTGTCTGAAGAATCTCATTCAATTGTGTGAACTTGCTTGTAGGTTGTCTGAAACTGATTACACATCTTCTGATGTTCTTCATGATTGCACATCTATCCCAGAATTTGTCTTCCCAATCTGAAGTAGCACCCTGGGATGGCACAAAACTCAGTATTCATGTACTGAGGAACAGTTGGCATCCTAACACATGAATGGAGACAAAGAATCTGACAGGTATGTAAAGAGGAGGAGGCAGGACATATACATTATCATTTGGATTTAGTGTGCTGTGGAGTAGATAAAAGCTCCAGTGGTGTGTAATTTAAACTCATTAAATCAGGTTCACCCTTATACTTAACCTTTCCAATCCACTGTTCTCCCTGATTTAGTTTCTGAATATGCTTCTTTCCTTCTATATTAACTTTTGGATCAGTACTGCCAATATTGTATTAATCTTATTTATCTAACTTATGCATTTCAAACTTTATAAACTGTCCACTCACTCGACATTTTTCTCTTGCTACGGGCAGTTCCATTAATTATTGTGGTCAATCATTTTGTTTTTTTAAAATCTCTAACGCTTATGAACACAAACTCAAAAGCGTCAATCACATGACTGTGGGCCACAATTCATACTTAGGCTTATGAAACTCATGTGGTAATCTTTGGACAGGATAAAATGGTCATGATTGACATACACAATTAAGGAATTAACGTATCAGGAGAAAAGGAAAAATTAAAAGAGAGAAAATAAAGGTGGTCAGCTCCTGACCTCATTAGTCTCAATCTAAACATGAAGAAATAGTCAAATTCAAGACAAGGCAACATTTGACTAAATATGGCATCAAGGAGTAGAGTGAAATTAGAATCAATGAGAATTGGGGGAAACATCTCAACTGGTTGGAATCATATCAAGCACAAATGAACATGGTTGATGAATGTTAATTATCTGAGGCCCAGGACATTATGGTAGGATTGTCCAAACCTAAGCACCCTTCAGCTGCTTTATCAATGACCTTCCATCTGTCACAAAACTAGAATTGTTCAGAACCATTTCTGGCTCCTCTGAATTTGAGCAGTTTCTGTCCATATCTGGCATGACCTGAACAGCATCGCCACTTGAACTTACAAGTGGCAATTATCATTTACACCATACCAGTGCTCGGTAATTATCATGTTCAACAAGAGAAATCTAACTATGTCTCCTTGACAGTTAATAGCTAAATCTCCCATAGGCATTGCACTGGGTTTTACAGTTAATCAGAAACTGAATTAGCTGTATAAATACTTTAGTTAGAACAGCGGGTTGCCTCCTGGCTCAACAAAGCTTGTCCATCAGGACAAAGTCGTCCAGTTGACTGGCACTTTATCCATCACCCACAAGATAATCTGCAGCTACTTAGCAAGGCTCCTTCAAAAGCACTTTCCAAAGCTGTGAGCTGTGCCAGCTTGTAGGACAAGGGAAGCAGATGTCTGAGAACACCATCATCTGGAAGTTCTTATCCAAGGCATACACACAGCCTCCACAGTACAAGTAATCAACCCCTCTCATCATCAGATTTAAGGTTTCTCTTATTGAACATGATTATCATCTCGCACTTGTACGGTGCGAATGATAGTTGCCCCTTGTAAGTTCAAGCCAAGATGCTGTACAGGTCACGTCATAAATGGACGGAGGCTGCTTGAATTCAGAGGAATCAGAAATGGTCCTGAATATTTAACAATCAACAGTGAACATCAGTAATTCTGGTTTTGTGACAGATGAAAGGTCATTGATAAAGCAGCTGAAGGGTGCTCGGGTTTGGTCAACCCCGCTCATCATCTACCTTCAAGAAGCTGCACATGTCTCAGAGGAAACACCAATAAGGCTTTCTAAATGCACCCTCCACCAGCAGAGTCACTTTCAACTCAGTGTATATCAGCTGAAGAGCACCTTTTAATGAGCACAGCACTGGCACATCTTCAAAGCCAGCTGAAGAAGAAATGTGCTCGGTCACTGGCACTCAAAGGACTGCCACCGACCAGAACTTGCTAACCCCCAGGTAGAAGAGGATCTCAAGGACCTCAGCCACAATAAGTTCATGAAAATGCATAAACAGGCTAAGGAGAACTTGGCAAGTTTGTCAGAGGATCAGTAATTTGGATTCATGTTTGGGGAGAACAGTATCATACATTTGAATGACACACACCGCAATGATGTGGTGGGGGCTCTTTTTGACGATGCAGAGATCCATGGACAGAGGGTGCAGGTGGTTGTTGCCAGGGAACCTGCCTGGATAGACTGGGGAATGATGGACAACATGGATGCCAGGAGAAGACAGAGGTGAGCTGTAGGTGTAAGGCAAGTGCTTGGAATTTCTAGTGTGAATTTAGCACCATCTGTTTTTCGCTGACACCTGGGGGAATATATTAAATATAAATATAATTGATTTGAGATTAGTATGATGGAGATGTTAATGCATGCCACGAAGCCCTTTGATAAGTAAGATTCTTCTGAAGCTACTGAAACCTCAAGGGAAAATGGATGTTTCTTTCTCACTGTTATGAATCTAACACGTTAAAATTAACATCTTGTTTTCCCAACCTTTATTCCATTGACAACATCCTTCATATGCTTGGAAAAAAAAACGACTCGAAGATTCGAAAATTATTTTTTTAGCACACAGCCAGAGCACACTGTAATAAAAATGTAGTTCACAAGTTGCCGAGAATCAAATAGGAAGTAAATTACACATTTTACCTGAGTTATCTGAGAAATGAAATGTTCATATTCACCAAAAATAAGGGATTGGTGAAGGACGATCTCAGGGAAGGGAGTGTCAAATTTCTTAGCCAAGTTGCTATTAAAAAGGAAGAGGTGTTGTGCATCTTAAAAAGTATCAAGCTAGATAAGTCCCCGGGTCTTGATGGGATCTATCCCAGACTTTTGAGGGGAAGAAAAAGAGAACAAATTGTTGGAGTATTCATCGACATCTTTTCGGCCACAGGTGAGGTCCCAGAGGACTGGAGTATAGCCAATGTTGTCCCTTTGTTTAAGAAGGAGAGCAGGGATAATCCAGGAAATTAGAGGGCCTGTGAGCCTCAGGTCAGTGGTAGAGAAATTGTTGAAAAAGATTCTCTGGGACAAGATCTCAACACATTTAGAAACAAATGGACTTATTAGCAATCAACAGCACGGTTTTGTGCGGGGGAGGTCATGCCTCACTAACTTGATCAAGGTTTTTGAGGAGGTGACTAAGATGACTGTTGAGGGAAAAGTGATTGATGTTGTCAACATGGACCTCAGTAAAGCCTTTGACAAGATCCCTCATGGCTGACTGGTACAAAGGGTGAAGGCACATGGTATCGGGATGAACTGACAAGGGAGATACAGTCCTGGATTAGTCATAGGAGACACAGAGTAGCGGTGGAAGAATATTTTTCGGAATGAAGGGTTATGACGAGTGGTGTTCCACAGGGATCAGTGCAGACAGCCTTTGTTGTTTGTGGTCTATATAAATGATTTGGAAGAAAATGTGGCTGATCTAATTCATAAGTTTGCAGGCAACGTAAAGATTGGTAGTATTGCAGATAGTGAGGAGGAGTGTCAGAGGATTCAGCAGAATATAATTCAGTTGAAGGCATGGGCAGAAAAATGGCAGATGGCGTTTAATCCAGACAAACATGAGGTGATGCATTTTGGAAGGTCAAGTACAGGTGGAAACTATACAGTGAATGGCAGAATGCTTCGGAGTATTCTTATGCAGAGGGATCTGGATGTGCGGGTCCACATATCACTGAAGGTGGCAGCGCAGGTGGATAAGGGAGTAAAAAAAGCCTATGGCATGCTTGCCTTCATTGGTATCAGAGATGATGGGAACTGCAGATGCTGGAGATTCCAAGATAATAAAATGTGAGGCTGGACGAACACAGCAGGCCAAGCAGCATCTCAGGAGCACCTGAGATGCTGCTTGGCCTGCTGTGTTCGTCCAGCCTCACATTTTATTATCTTGCCTTCATTGGAACGGGTATTGAGTGCAAGTATAGGCAACTCATGTTGCAGCTTTATAGAAATTTTGTTAGGGCCCATTTGGAATATTGCGTACAGTTCTGGTCACCACACTACCAGAAGGATGTGGATGCTTCAGACAGGGTACAAAAAAGGTTTACCAAGATGCTGCCTGGTATGGACGATTTTAGCTATGAAGAAAGCTTGGACAGACCGGCTTTGTCTTCACTGGAATGCCAGGGGTTAAAGGACGACCTGCTACAACCTGATAGAAGTTTAAAACATTGTGAATGGCATGGATAGAGTGTAAAGTAGGAGGCATTTTCCCAGGCTAGAGAAGTCAATTACTATGGGTAGTATAGTTCAAGACGCAGGGAGGAGAGTTTAGAAGAGATATGCAAGGTGTGTTTTTCGTACAAAGGATGAGTGCCTGGAATGTGCTGCCAGTGGAGGTGGTGGAAGCAGACACAATAGCAGCATTTAATAAATACCTGGACAAGTATATGAATAGTCAGGGAATCCTGTAAGTGAAGGCAGTTTTAGTATGGAAGGGAAAAATATGTTGGCACAGGCTTGGAAAGGTGAAGGGCTTATTCTTGTGCTGTATCAATTTTTTGGTTCTTTGTTCAAAGAAAGAGCAATTTTGTAACCTACTAACAGGACAAAAAAAGTAAAAAAGCAACATTGAAACAACTTCTAAAAAGCTGGTATAAAAACAGGAGAATCGTACCGAAAGGACGAATCAGGATTGGCATTTAAAAAGTCTATACAAGCCTTGAGCTATTAGATTTAACAGAAAGCACGGCTGGTAAAAAAAAATATCCTGAACAGAATTTGTAGGTATCTTTGATTTCTCAGTGATTGGGTCTTTGTCCAATTTGTTTTGGCTTTGGGAGATGCTTTTTTCAAGAGGCTGAGATACGTGGATTTTGAGAAGTGCTTTCAGCACTGAATCCATTTTCTTCTTTCTGTGACAAAAACTGTTTCCTAAAATACAGTTCACTTATGCATTTCTGGATCTGGCTTCCGTTTTTTGTCAAGCTGGATAATCTGCAGGGGCCTTTCATTCCAATATGCAAAACTTCCAGAAAAGTGCAAATCAACCAAAAGATATAGATTTGAATTTTGTAAAAATATTAATTTTTGATGAAATTGATTCTTGTTAAGTGATGTTTTTATGACTTTGTCTCAAACTGGACAAGTGAGCATTGTGGCCATCTTAGACCATTTCTTTTTCTTTTCTAGAACCATTTTCATCCATGAGCTGTCAAAGATATTAAAATTAGACGACGGAAGTCAAAAATTCTTAGTCCATTTTTAACGTTTTTATAACATTTCACCACCAGCAAAATGTCAGCCAATTAAGTGTACCAGTTTGGCATGTCAGAACCAGGCAGATACAAAGTTTTGATTATATAGCTGGAGCATCAGTCTTCAACCTTGAATTTAAATTGTTTAATTCAAGCAGGCAGTGTTTCCGAGTAGCAGAATGATGTTTAAAACTTATAATCACTATTTTGGAATTCTTCACACAGATTCGCTTCAAACACCTCTTAAATGTTGAGTCTGCTAGACAGGGAGTGAAAAGCCCATTGTTGAAGGTTGTGGGTACATTCAATGCATACTACTAGAGGAATCAGTGATTCATCTGCTTTCAACAGCGCATTCTCAGCTCACTGACACCTTTCCATGTATTGTCTCAGACATCATACTGCCAGAGTTCAAGTTGTAGTCATTCTAGCATCTTGTTAAGCACAGCTGAGAAGTTCCAAAGATTCATGTATCACACTTTGAGAAGTTGCTTTTGATCAATACAGGAGTTCAACAACACCTTGTTTTGAAAATATCAATGATGATTTGGGAACAATATCAAGATTGCTAATTTATGTCTGATATTAATTATGTCTGTCGATTCTACAAGATTAGACTTGGCTATCACTTCCAGTTGCTGACTAGAATATATTCACATGCATATAATTGCATGAATATACTCAAAGAAAGTTGAATACCAAGAAAACCATTCTTATATGTTAAAATAACACATATACTTGATAGGGCTAGCGACACTGGAATCATTTCAAAGTCATGTTTCTCTCCCTGTTCATAATGCTGAGTATTTCCAGTTTTATTTGCTTCCAGTTTCAAGCATGAGCATTATTTTGTATTACTAAAAGCATTTTCTAAGATTTAATTGTAATAAAATATCTGTTTTCTATCTTTGAGGAGCTTGCATTCAATTTCAGTTACCCTACATTTTCCCTCAATTTCTTTGGTTTGCTTCTTGGTAAATCTTGGGACTCATAGGATCCCTGCCAACTTGAAACTGCAGATAGACAAGACAGTGTTTTCTGCTATTACGAGTGTTTTGGCAATGCAAATTGGCTGTAACGCGATTGATGAATAGGTGAACGTTATTTGTAAAACATGAACTTTCACAAACATGTGTTGGCTATTATGCAATTCGATCCGAAACACTTTGCTATCACAGTCAACGTTTATGCATTGAGTCTCTGGGTTGACATCATATGTTCAGTTGACATGTGATTTGTTGTGAGATAACAAAGTGTGGAGCTGGATGAACACAGCAGGCCAAGCAGCAGCATAGGAGCACAAAAGCTGATTTTTGAGTGCGAGCAGCAGCGGAGGCAAGACGGACCCGGAAGACTGCAGCTAAGGTAAAGCAGTTTATTTTTAAAATTACTTACCGGTAGCGGGCAGCGGTGTTTTTTTCCTCTTTCAGAGAAGGAGCGGGAGCACCGGAGGAAGTGACGAGGACCAGAGGGGCAGCCAGGAAGGAAAGCAGTGACCACATATATCAGCAAGGCGGCTAAACCCGAGACTCTACAACTGTGGTGTCTCCCACCCACCCTCCTCCTCTAACCTAGTTAATAAGGTAAGGTTCATTCTAAACTTTCTCTATTGAATATATGTTTGTTATTAATTTGTTATTATTACTTGAAGTAAGCTTTCTGCTTTAGTATTGAGTGGGTGTTCAGATAAGTGGGGTATGGATGCTAGGGCAGTTGCTTGCTCCTCCTGCAGAATGTGGCAGTTGGGAGATGTGGCACACGTCTCCGCTGGCTACATCTGCGGGAAGTGCACCCAGCTACAGCTCCTTGAAAACCGTGTTAGGGAAATGGAGCTGGAGCTGGATGAACTACGGATCATTCGGGAGGCAGAGGGGGTAATTGAGAGGAGTTATCGGGAGTTGGTCACTCCTAAGGCTCAGGACGAGGATAGATGGGTTACAGTTAGGGGGAGGAAAGGGGACAGACAGACAGTGCAAAGATCCCCTGTGGGCATTCCCCTCAGCAATAAGTATACTGTTTTGGATACTGCTGGGGGGGATGACCTACCAGAGGAAAGCCATAGTAGTCAGTTCTCTGGCACTGAGCCTGACACTGTGGCAAAGAAGGGAAGGGGGCAGAATAGAAAAGTACTCGTGGTAGGGGACTCAATAGTTAGGGGAATCGACAGGAGATTTTGTGGGCAAGATCGGGATTCCCGGAAGGTATGTTGCCTCCCTGGTGCCAGGGTCCGGGACGTCTCCGATCGGGTGTATAAAGTTCAAAAAGGGGAGGGCGAACAGCCAGAAATCGTGTTACATATTGGCACAAATGATATAGCCAGAAATAGGTTTGAGGATATAAAAAGTGATTTCAGGGAGTTAGGATGGAAGCTGCAGAGCAGGACGAACAGAGTAGTGTTCTCTGGTTTACTACCGGTGCCACGAGATAGCGAGGTGAGGAACAGGGAGCGGGCGCAGCTGAACACGTGGATACGCAGCTGGTGTAGGAGGGAGGGCTTCAGATATGTTGATAATTGGGATGCCTTCTGGGGAAGGTGGGACCTGTACAAGAAGGACGGGTTGCATCTGAACTGGAAGGGGACCAATGTCCTGGGTGGAAGGTTTGCTCGAGTAGTTCGAGAGGGTTTAAACTAGTATGGCAGGGGGGTGGGAAGCTGAGCTGTATACCAGAGGTGAGCGTTGATGCAGGTGAGGCAGTAGCAAGAGGTAGACCAGCTAGTGGGAAGGATTTTCCTGGGAAGGAACCAAGGGATCGGTTAAAGTGTGTTTGCTTTAATGCAAGGAGTATCAGGAATAAAAGTGATGAACTTAGAGCATGGATCAATACCTGGTGCTATGATGTTGTGGCCATAACAGAGACATGGGTTTCTCGTGGGCAGGAATGGTTGCTGGATGTTCCAGGGTTTAGAACATTTAAAAAGAATAGGGAGGGGGGAAAAAGAGGAGGGGGTGTAGCACTACTAATCAGAGAGGGTATCACAGCTACAGAAGCTTCCTTTGTCGAGGAAGATCTGCCTACTGAGTCAGTATGGGTGGAAATTAGGAACAGCAAGGGAGTTGTCACCTCGTTAGGGGTTTACTACAGGCCCCCCAATAGCAGCAGGGAGATTGAAGAAAGCATAGGTCGACAGATTTTGGAAAAGTGTGCACGCAGTAGGGTTGTTGTAATGGGTGACTTTAACTTTCCTAATATTGATTGGAACCTCCTTCGAGCAGAAGATTTGAATGGAGCTGTTTTTGTAAGGTGTGTTCAGGAGGGTTTCCTAACGCAGTACGTTGACAGGCCGACGAGGGGAGAGGCCATTCTAGACTTGGTGCTCGGAAACGAGCCGGGGCAGGTATCAGATCTTGTGGTGGGAGAGCATTTTGGTGATAGTGACCATAACTGCCTCACATTCTACATAGCTATGGAGAAGGAGAGGATTAGGCAGAATGGGAGGATATTTAATTGGGGAAGAGGAAACTATGATGCGATTAGACATGAGTTAGGAAGCATGGACTGGGAGCAGTTGTTCCATGGTAAGGGAACTATAGACATGTGGAGACGGTTTAAGGAACAGTTGTTGGGAGTGATGAGTAAATATGTCCCTCTGAGACAGGCAAGAAGGGGTAAGATTAAGGAACCTTGGATGACGAGAGCGGTGGAACTTCTCGTGAAAAGGAAGAAGGTAGCTTACATAAGGTGGAGGAAGCTAGGGTCAAGTTCAGCTAGAGAGGATTACATGCAGGCAAGGAAGGAGCTCAAAAATGGTCTGAGGAGAGCCAGGAGGGGGCACGAGAAAGGCTTGGCAGAAGGAATCCGGGAAAACACAAAGGCATTTTACACTTACGTGAGGAATAAGAGAATGGTCAAAGAAAGAGTAGGGCCGATCAGGGATAGCATAGGGAACTTGTGTGTGGAGCCTGAGGAGGTAGGGGAAGCCCTAAATGAGTTTTTTGCTTCTGTCTTTACGAAAGAAACCAACTTTGTAGTGAATGAAACCTTTGAAGAGCAGGTGTGCATGCTGGAATGGATAGAGATAGACGAAGCTGATGTGCTGAAAATTTTGTCAAACATTAAGATTGACAAGTCGCCAGGCCTGGATCAGATTTGTCCTCGGCTGCTTTGGGAAGCGAGAAATGCAATTGCTTCGCCACTTGCGAAGATCTTTGCATCCTCGCTCTCCACTGGAGTCGTACCTGAGGACTGGAGAGAGGCAAATGTAATTCGTCTCTTCAAGAAAGGAAATAGGGAAATCCCCGGCAATTATAGACCGGTAAGTCTCACGTCTGTCGTCTGCAAGGTGTTAGAAAGGATTCTGAGGGATAAGATTTATGACCATCTGGAAGAGCATGGCTTGATCAAATACAGTCAACACGGCTTTGTGAGGGGTAGGTCATGCCTTACAAACCTTATCGAGTTTTTTGAGGATGTGACTAGAAAGGTTGATGAGGGTCGAGCTGTGGATGTGGTGTATATGGACTTCAGTAAGGCATTTGATAAGGTTCCCCATGGTAGGCTCATTCAGAAGGTCAGGAGGAATGGGATACAGGGGAACTTAGCTGCTTGGATACAGAATTGGCTGGCCAACAGAAGACAGCGAGTGGTAGTAGAAGGAAAATATTCTGCCTGGAAGTCAGTGGTGAGTGGAGTTCCACAGGGCTCTGTCCTTGGGCCTCTACTGTTTGTAATTTATATTAATGACTTGGACTAGGGAATTGAAGGATGGGTCAGCAAGTTTGCAGACGACACAAAGGTCGGAGGTGTCGTTGACAGTGTAGAGGGCTGTTGTAGGCTGCAGCGGGACATTGACAGGATGCAGAGATGGGCTGAGAGGTGGCAGATGGAGTTCAACCTGGATAAATGCGAGGTGATGCATTTTGGAAGGTCGAATTTGAAAGCTGAGTACAGGATTAAGGATAGGATTCTTGGCAGCGTGGAGGAACAGAGGGATCTTGGTGTGCAGATACATAGATCCCTTAAAATGGCCACCCAAGTGGACAGGGTTGTTAAGAAAGCATATGGTGTTTTGGCTTTCATTAACAGGGGGATTGAGTTTAAGAGTCGTGAGATCTTGTTGCAGCTCTATAAAACTTTGGTTAGACCGCACTTGGAATACTGCGTCCAGTTCTGGGCGCCCTATTATAGGAAAGATGTGGATGCTTTGGAGAGGGTTCAGAGAAGGTTTACCAGGATGCTGCCTGGACTGGAGGGCTTATCTTATGAAGAGAGGTTGACTGAGCTCGGTCTCTTTTCATTGGAGAAAAGGAGGAGGAGAGGGGACCTAATTGAGGTATACAAGATAATGAGAGGCATAGATAGAGTTGATAGCCAGAGACTATTTCCCAGGGCAGAAATGGCTAGCACGAGGGGTCATAGTTTTAAGCTGGTTGGTGGAAAGTATAGAGGGGATGTCAGAGGCAGGTTCTTTACGCAGAGAGTTGTGAGAGCATGGAATGCGTTGCCAGCAGCAGTTGTGGAAGCAAGGTCATTGGGGTCATTTAAGAGACTGCTGGACATGTACATGGTCACAGAAATTTGAGGGTGCATACATGAGGATCAATGGTCGGCACAACATCGTGAGCTGAAGGGCCTGTTCTGTGCTGTACTGTTCTATGTTCTATGTTCTATGTTTTTGGCCTCGACCCTTAGGTACTTGACAATTTTCACTTTTTTTTGCATATTTTGCCACGTTACCCATAAAGATAGGAGGACAAAGTGACAAGAACGTTTACAAGCAGTGTCCAGCTGATAAAATTGCAGTTGGTGAACACAAAAGAAAGGCTTGAAGAGAAGCGAGATGTTCAAAGGATCTTAACAACTCAGCAACCTCAAGACCACCCTCCTCCTCCACCAAGTTACTGTATCTTCAATTTTTTTCAAGGTAAAGTGTTATATTTACAGTTTTATTTCATTATTAAATGGGAGGGGCAGGAGTTGAGGGTGTTGATGACGTTAAGAGCTAAGAGAGAAAAAATGAGCTGGCTGTGCTGAATGCAGCCCATATAATGTGATAATGGGTCTAGGAGTATGTGAGAATGAGCGACTGTGTTGAGTGTAATCCATGTCATGACAGGGCCGCATGTAGAGTAATTAAAAACGTGGAAGGATGGAATCAGGCTCGAAAGTTATTGAACTCAAATGTTGAGTTCTTGAGGCTGCAATGCCTCCTAGTAGAAAAATGAAATGTTATTCTTACACTCAGGTTTATGGGCTTAGGTTCACTGAAACGCTGCAGCAGGCCTGTGACAGAAATGTTGGCAGGGGATCCAGGTCGCGTCCAAAAACTCTTAACCTTTTCATCTACCTCTCTCTCAGCTCTGTCTCCACTTATCTGCTCACCTCTCCTCTCCACTATACCCCTCAAATGCACACCCCCTGCCCCATCCCTTCAGCCTTCATACAAAGAGAATTTTGTTCCAAACTGATGATAGTTCTGAAGACATGTAGCTGGGTTTGAAACATTTTCACTGCTTTCTTCCCACAGATGTTGCTAGACTGCCTGAGTTTCTCTAGCAATTTCTGTTTTTCTTTCAGATTTCCTGCGTTTTTAAATTTTATTTTGAACATTCTACACATCAGTGCCACAACACCGCGAGCGGCACGGTGGCTCAGTGGTGAGCTCTGCTGCCTCACAGCACCAGTGACCAGATTTGATTCCAGCATTGGGTGACTATCTATTTGCACATTCTCCCCATGTGTAGCTTTTCTCCCACAGACCAAAGATGTGCACATTAGGTGGATTAGTCATGTTACATTGCCTATAAAGTCAAGGGATGTGCAGGCTATGTGGATTAGCCATAGGATATGCAGAGATAAGAGGGTGGGTCTGGGAGAGATGTTCTTCAGAGGGTTGTTGTGGATCTGATAGGCCTAATTGCCAGCTTTCACACTGTTGGGGTTCTATGACATGCTGAACTAAATAATTCTGCAATAATTAAAACCAACAAAAAATGGGATTTTGTCCAATTAAAATAATAGGCTTTTGTCTGTTTTCTCACAGTTTGATGTTAACTATATGCAGAGAAACCCAAGGTTATAGACATAATGTAGCCCTTTAAAAGCTATAATGATCATGATGCACTGCATCCCCATACTTAGTTAAAGTGATGCAAGTAAATGCACAGATTTTGCGTTGTCCGCTCATTTCTGTGTCTGTAATGTGCAATGCAGTGCTCAATGTGCTGCTGGGGGCCTGCAAGCTCAGCAGACCGTTTAGGCTCACACCAACTGACATTTGTTCTACTTCTGAATGCTGTATGTTTTAAACAAGAGATTACCCTGGCTACAGCTGTTGATGGAATTGGCTGTGGAAAACCATCTGCCCTTGAATAAACTGAAGCGATGGTACCCCAGTTGACACAGAGGACTCTGAGGTTCTCAGTTGCAGCACGAGAGCCACAAGAAGTGAAAATGAGGCAAGGTGTCAAACTTTTTCTATGAGGCTAGAAGGCCATCTATACATATGATGTGACCACATTGGGAACAATATCACGAAGGTCAATGTCAAGAGTGTGGTCCTGATAACCCAGATACAGTGCTGGTAAAAGTTCAATGTTGGTGAACAAATGATAAAAATGTGATCTTCCACCAAGTGTACCATTAATCTTACACACTGCTTGCATCATCATCATTCACCAATTATCAGTCTCAAGGAATTAGGGTTCCTAACCTAACGTTTAAAAGCTCCACTGGAGTCTCACACTTACCACTGTGGCAAGATTCACATTCATATTTCACAGCTTCCATATACATCTAACTATTCAACTCTGACAGCCACATCACCAAATACATTACAATACACTCACTGATACTCTGATAGCAGGGTGCAGCAGCTAAGAGACTGAGAGCACAGGCACAGTCGTAACTCCTCACCACATTGGAGATAACCGTACTTGGGGTTATTGGTGCACACGTGGCTGAGGTCATGGTAACCATCATCACTGAAGCTTATGCAACTTCTTAAATCCCACTTCACACTCGACCATAATCTTCCTACAATAGAATGCTGACAATGGTGTAGCTGTGCACCCCTTGGCTTCCATCCAAGCAGCTTTCCCTCAGCTCAACTTCTTTATGTGCATTCATGCCTTCATATGCTCAAGACCTGCCACTTGGCCAGTCACTTGTGCCTTAATATGAAAGTTTGGAGGAGGAGCACAGAGCTGAGGAAGCATGGAATCTTGAGTTCAGGTGCTAGCATCGCCAAGGGTAATATAGAGATAACATTTGCAAGTCGTGGGACACCCAGCACAACTGGCTACAGCTAAGCCTGGAGGAACACACTGTACATTTGCCAGCTGAGCAAATGAAGAGACAGCAGCCTCATTCCGCTGCAAAAGACTCAGATGAACACATGCAAGGTGTAACATACTGGAAAATTCTGATGGTCCGGAGCAGAGAAATGCTTGGTACATTGACAGGCCTGCCATTGAACTTATTGTTACTCATCAGGAGGATGGAGGAATCCAGCCCAACACGGGGTTGGGGTTCACAAAGATTGGAGCCCATTCCATCAGACATGAAAGCAGTGGCCAGGTGCATAAGAGCAGGTGCAAGGCCCCCCGGATGCAGAATTTGACAGTTCATGTAAAAGCTTCCACTGCAGCACAGGCAGAAGCTACTCAAAATTTGAGTGCTGCAGAGGGAGCTCACACTGAAGGTTATACAATTGCTTTTTGTTGCATGTAAGTCCAGGTTTTCTTGTAGGCTGCTGCTGTAGGTACCAGTACTGAAAATGGCTGGCAGGATCTTGTAGCAATGCTGCATGGAGTGCTCCACTACAGTAAGGAAATAAAGTAGGCATGAAATGCTTGTTTTGTGGTCACTTGTATTTGAGGATTTCAGTCAATGCAATGTGGAATTGCTCTCTAACAGGGGTACGGAAAGGAGGGAACTGAGGAGCAACAGTAGATTTCAAAAGGGAAGCGAAAGTCTGATGAGATGTTCATGGGTGGCCTTTGTGGAAGGATGATCACCGCATGACTCTTCCCTTCCTCCTCCTGAGGTGATTGTTGAAGGGGATACCATATCCACATGGTATGCAGGCTGTACAAAACAATGGTGGCTCAGGAGTTACTGCTGTGTACTAAAGACATTCTGTAAGCTGTCAAGACAAACAGAGCACTGTTTCAGGGTGCCAATGATTTTCTTCACATCTCCTGGGGCAATTTAAAGACACGGGGGAAAGGGGACAGAGAGGGGCAGGGTATATTAGTTGGCAGAGAGGATACACGCATCACATGGACAGTAATAGGCCCGGACTGGAGCAGTCACCCTCCAGTTCCATGTGGTGACGTGAAGAATGCAGGGTCAGCTGTTTGGCACCGGATCAGAAAAATGGTTCGTGCTGTCAAGGATGTGTGAATCACCGACACAATGGCCCCTGCAAGCTCTCACTTCAAGTTTACCCCCAGAAGCTACAACCCCTGTGGCCCCTGCCCCTCATACACAGCTTCACTTCCAATGCCCTGCCATTCCTCAGTTCAAGAAGAACAATAACTAGAGGTCCTTATGACCAGGAGTCAGTGTTACTGCTCCACTCCCTTCAAACTGAAAAAAGCTGTGGAAGTTCCTCTAACAATGCAACTCTTCCATGAGATCTGCAGCAGCAGCGAACAAAAGTCAAAGATATCTCACTTGAAAGTTGAGCGGTGATCCATGTCATTCTCACAGGTGAGATATTCCTTCGGCAAATTGGCAGGTTGTGCGCCAAATCGGCATAGGTCACTGTCTGGTGTTGGAATCTGAACTCCTACGTGATATGGAGCATGCACCAAAAAATTACCCAATAGTCTTTCAAAATACACAGACTGGCATTGGCTGCACAGGAGGAGATCAAGTGCAGGTTATCTGGTGGTGGCCTCTTGCTCCTGTACTGCCAAAACCAAAGATACGAGGAAGCTAAATTCTGTGGCTCGTAGTCTTGATTCCGAGATCATTAACTACAGTCATGACAGCAAAAATGATCAATGAGTTGCCGCACATTACATTATGCCAAACCTTACTTTGGCAATGGATGCTGATCTGTGATTAGATCTTGAAGCTACCATCCAATATGAGCATTAAAAATACGGAAAATGAACTGATACTGTTTTGAAGCATTTGGAAACATTTCAAGCTGCATTTTTATAGCCAGTAAATGGCAAAGAATAAATGATTTTGAATGTTCTTTAATTTAAAACTGTTTGAAGTGATATTGACAGAATGTGGGTGGAAGTTTGAAAACAACCTCTGTACATATTGTCCTATCACAATGAACATGCAACTATCAAGTTTCTCCACTATCAATCTTGCATTGTGGTAGAAATCATTGAGGTGGGTGAGGTGGGGGAGATAGTAATTGTCACTGTCAAAACCTGAATGATCACCTCCTACCCTCATGCCATTCCCATTGTATCCTCTGATCCTTTCTATTTGAAAATGAAAATGAGGCGGTTTCAATCTGCAGTGGTTGACCAGATTTGCATGTTTTGCCTGTATAGTATTGCGCTGAAAGTACACCCATGATTTCAGGGATTAATTGTTCCATTTATATGGACAGTACAACACGTCTCCTGATTTTTTTACAGTTCATTATTTTCACTACATTTAAGTGCATACATTTCTCTTTTTTTGTGTTTTTAAACTTATTTCAGGCTTCAATGTCTCAGCAAAAATTCAGAAATTTGCACTGCATCAAAAAAAATTTCTAATGAGCAGTACCACTCATTGTTATCAATTTGGAAGGACCCAAATAATTTGTAACACATTCATATTTCACTGAATATATTGCTGTTATTTTATAATCTCTCATATTAATTTCTCATTATCAATATGAATGACGATGCTGCACCTGATTCACTAAATTGTGGTAATTAGCCCAGGATTTGCATTGCGACATATTTTACTTTTTAATATCATTTTTATTACTTTATTGCATTGTTACAGATAAATTGCTCATTAGGCAGGAGATTTTCTGAGCAGGGAACAAGTCGATGTTGTGAGTATCCTACTTCTGATTTGCATTTTCTGACAGTTGTAGTTGCTGCTTGTTAGGGTCAATGAGAAGGAACTGATGAATCACAAAAACATGTCGCAATATATGTGTTATTCCACTGGGCATGCAAACAGACAAGCAACAGAAGTTTTCTAAAAAAAGAACGGGTATCAGTGCATCGTGTTTAATGCACTTTTACTTTTTATAAAATAACATCTGGTTCATAACTTGTGAGACCTATGCCTCCAATCTTAAGGAAGAGACATTTGTCTGTTTTTGAAGACCTCATCATTGTTGTAACCATAGATACAGTGACAAACAGGTCATTACCATTTTGGGAATATTTCTTGCAAACACTTATTAGGGCATTTTTGGTGTTTCTCTTAGAATGCCTCTCAAAACAACAATCTTTCCATCATTGAATCATAGGTATTAGATTCCTTACAGTGTGAATGCAGGAGATTTAGTCCATCAATTTCACACTGCCCCTCTGACAAATATCCCACCCAAACCCACCCTCCTAACCTATCCCTGTAACTCTGCATTCCCATGGCTAATTCACCCAGCCCACACATCTCAGGATACTATGGGTAATTTAGCATGGTCAATCCACCTAACTTGCACATCTTTGGACTGTTGGAGGAAAGGGGAACACCCGGAGGAAAACCTTGCAAACAGAGGGTGAATGTGAAAAATCCACAGTCACCCGAGGCTAGAAACAAACCGTGGCACCCCATTATGATCATTTTTTGACTTGAGATAAATACCCAGAGGGAATGGTTTGCATTTTTCTGCATGGTTTCTGTCAAACTGTTACTTTATAAGTGACCCACAGTTTAGAGACACATTCCAAAGTGAGAAATTATTATTTTCTTGATTTGCTTTGACATGGCAGGAGGGTTGATGTATCATCGGCTATTTTGGATCAAAGGAAATAAATGAACCAAGAAAATTTTGCTCTTCAAACTTGTCCTGTTTCTTACAACTGAGCAGACCTTTGTTACATTGTGAAGTGGGGACATTTGCATAATTGCCATTTATTACTTTTAAAATGATCTGGTATTTCAAATAATGGATATGCTTTTGGTTTCACAATAATTTAACTGGAACAAAGGCTTAATCTTCAAAATCTCATCTGGAATGTTCTGTGTCATTTAATCTAATGTGCAACAGTATTTCTTTCGTGCTGAAGTGGAATGAAATAGTCATTAGAATTTACAAAACTACAGTAAAGATGATAAAAATGTATTAAACGTTTTATGTTCAGTCTTAAATGAACCAAGAAATCACGGCCTATTGGTTGTAAGTGTTCACCATGAAATATGGCACCCAACTCCTATTAACATAGACAGAAGCAACAGTATGGAAACTAAATAGTAGAATCACCTTGTAGAATTAGATTTGGGATTTTTAAAAAATATTTGAACACACAATATTTGAATTTTCTTAGGTGGAGAAAAACAGCATTCAATGAAGTGGCTGCTGCTGCTAAATGTTTTGACAGCCCCAAAATGTAGCTCCACCAACTATCCTGATATTACTTCGTGGCTGAACTAACCACTTGCAAGGGCTGGGAGCATCAACCGATTAACCTGAAATTAGTTTGATTCACGTAAGCTGCCTAAGTATGTCAGCTTATACAAAATGCTAAAGGTTCATACATTGAGGTTGAACATTTGATCCAGGTAATTAAATATAATTGGGTTGTAAGTAATGATCCCATCAGTCGAAAATTATTCAATTAACATGTAAGGGAAGAAATTTACAAAATTGTCTCCTCAGTAATTATTTGGGAATATTCTCCTGAATACTACCAACAAACTTTTCTTCCAATCAGTGAATAAGATTCTGAAATTGCTTCAGTCATTTTTACACAATCTTAGGTTGTAGCTTAATTATTGTGCAAATTCTACATTTCCATTACACCTCTGACATTTGAGTTGAACGTAATGTTCTACGTCCCAAGAAATGATGTTTGGTGACTGCAGGATTCAGAGAAAACAAATTGCAACACCAAAGTACAGCTGTAACAGTCCATTAAAGAATAAAAGGCATTATGCTTTCAGTACAATATGTGCTTTGATTTAACTACTATACTCAGTGTAATTCAAAGCCTGAGTTAAAATTGCAACCAGAGCTTCAATGGGGTCTTCGATTATCTATATTATGCAGCTTATGATTTATTTTTCCTCCTATGTGTATAATCACCTTTGTCATTTGCTTCAAAACTGTATATGTTTCCCTCTGAATGCCCAGAAGGAACACCAGTAAAACTTGCAAATGACATGCACCAGTTTGATTCATTTTGTGTCCTAAAAAATGGAGCTCCAGTCAGATCAGTGCTTCCATTTTCAAGTATTTTTTGTTTTTCTAACCGACTTGTTTTCCCCCTCTAGGTTACAGGATAATTGATCACAACGCAGTGGTCCCCTGGTGAGCTCCACCATTCAATTAAACCATGGCTGATCTGCACCTCAATTTTGTTTGCACACCATCCCTTGAAATCATTAAAGACATTTCATTCTCAGTCTTTTAAATCTCAATTGACTTAATATTCATTATAGTTTGTGTGAAAATGTACTTCCTGGCTTTGTCTTACTTAGCCTAGTTCAAATTTTAAGATTATGTCATCTTGTTACTGATTTCATTGCAATGTAAATGCATTTTTAGTTACTGCCCTGTAGAATTTTTGTATCGTTTCAAACAACACAATTTGATTGCCCCTTGGCATCTTGAACACAAGGATTACAAATCATCTTTATGCAGTCTTGCTTGATCAATTAACACATTAATCAATGATATAATGATGATCAATGTGCACTTTATTCTTTCCAAGATTTATACAACTTATTTGTCAGATTTTTGCTTCTAAGGACATTTTCTGAGCTGGCAGACCTTTCAGTATAACTCCTCCACTCTGCACCTAATCTACTCTGGGGAGGCTGGTTTTTACCCCAGATTCTTTTAAAAAAATTGGAGGAGTTATTTTGTTTACATGGGTGCAATGAAGTATTGATTTTGCTTAATGGATACCTTGGTGGGGGTATCATCGTTTTTGTGATTTCTTTTGTCATTATCTCAATGCTTATTTGCAGAAGATGGAAGTGTAAGGTGCTTCAAATGTTTGTTAAGACTGCTTCAATAGTCGGTTTGATTGACATTTTTTATAGAGTTTTAAGAACTAGTTGTCTTTTATACAAAACAAAATAATGAATGTGATGATTTTCAAGCAGTTTCCCACATGCCATTGATAGTACAGAGTTCATTGGTTCAGTCCATTGTATATATTGGATCAACAGGAATGGAACCAACATGAGTTGAAGGAAGATTTAAGGGGCCACTGAGGTGGAGGGCCCAAGTTGGCTTTGAGGGGACATATCTAAGATGTTTAGAGGTTACCTTTCAAATGACTCCTGAATCTAGAATATCATACACAAATCCTTTGAAATCATGAAATTCAAGTCATAGTAAACTGAGTTTGATGCCACAGAGGCTGCAGGGGAGTAGGACTTACTTACTTGCAATAGAGACTGTAAAACTGGAAATGTAGGATATGAGTTTATGACTCTTAACCTTTTCCTATGCCAACAAAAACTGGAAATGTGAATCAAGTCATAACATTTTTAAGTGGCTCTGGGGTTCTTCAACTCTGCACACCAGCTCTTGGCATCTAAAACGCAATGTAAGTCTCCAGGCAGAATCTAACCAATGCTCTATCCAAATTAATTCAAACATTTTCACTTTAGTTCCTTGAAACTAAATGGCTAAGTTTTCTTTTAGCTCAGTAGCATCTTTTAATGATTTGTAAATCCTTTGTATTTCCACAGCTCCTCGTCTCTTCCTATTGAGAAAATATTCTGATTTGTCTTCCTCAGCTGACTTCACACTTGATTAAGAATGAAGAGATAGTAGAAATTTTGAAGGATTTCTGAAGAAGGGTCTAGGCCTGAAATATCAGCTTTCCTGTTCCTCTGATACTGCTTGGCCTGCTGTGTTCATCCACCTCTACACTTTGTTATCTCTGATTAAGAATGAACCCCGGTTGCTCTAATTTTGTCTGTTCACTTACTCTTTCATCGAGACTGCCTGCTATAATTTGTTAAATTTAGCATTAACTTGAACGATGGATATTTAAACCTCAAATCCTGAATTCAAATGATCACTATAACTAGCGAAAATACAGGCCTCAGTACAGATCTCAAGGAACCAAGGCTTATCTTATCTGCTAACTACACAACAGATGCAAAATAAAAAAGTTTGTCCTGATCAGAAGGGAAGACTGGGATGACGGTTTAATGGAAATGTCTATTGGGGTTGTTGAAATTTTCCTTTTTCAGGTCATGTTTTGCTTAGATCTTCCTTCTCCAGGTATTTTTACTGGCTTGCAGGAGGCACAGGGTGATCAGTTCATACTTATCTGACATTTTGGGCAAGAACCACAGCTTACAGCAACTGATGAGGGAAAACAAACAGGCTTTCTTCAGGCTTGAGAGATAATGGGGACTGCTAATGCTGGAGAATCCAAGATAACAAAGTCTGAAGCTGGATGAACACAGCAGGCCAAGCAGCATCTCAGGAGCACAAAAGCTGACATTTCAGGCCTGGACCTTCATCAGAGGATGAAGGATCTAGGCCTAAAACGTCAACTTTTGTGCTCCTGAGATGCTGCTTGGTCTGCTGTGTGCATCCAGCTTCAGACTTTGTTATCTTCTTCAGGCTTGAAGTTGTTTACTACAGAGAGAAAGACAGCTCCTTTCTTTTGGGGAGTCTGATAGCTTATGAAAGCTTAAACATTCATCCCCACACAAGGTGAACAACCACCTAGAAACCACATACACAGTTGTTGGCAGGCAGAAGGCCTTTGATTCCATTAACTACTCACTATTGCAGACCAGACCAATCAGCTACTTGATGCTGAACAAGTCTCCATTTATAGATACGCATTAAGTCAATCTTGTCTGCACCAACTCTTCACCCTCCCAGCCAGATCGTTATCAACTCCTTTGTCTGTCCAACTGTTCTCTCTCTTTAGGCTTTATCCAAGCATTTACTCCCTACACTACACCCCTCCCTATTTTCTGCATATAAACTGATGTTTTCCCAGCGTCCATCAGTTCTGAGGCAGGGTCACTGGACTTGAAACATTAACTCTGACTTTTTCTTCACAGATGCTGCCAGACATGCTGAGCTTTTCACTGCAAATTAGTGATCACTTCAAAAACTTAAATTAGATTGGTCAGGAATGAACTGTTCTTCCCAGGGCCAACACAAATGTCTTGGAACAGATCACGCTTGCTCAAATGCTTCCTTTACTTCATTGTGAATGATAAGTTTGTGGTCATCTAATTTCTCCCTCTTTCCCTTAGTCTCTAAATCTAAATTGCTTCGAAAAATGATCACTAATTCATCCACTATAGTCACCTATTTTAAGACCTAATGTACAATTATTATTTTGGGCTATAACTATTGCTAAAACGATCTAATTGCAAATGAAATCTAAGTTATGAGGTGAACATTATTTAGTATAGGTAGTACACATGCAAATTACAGAGCTGTTGTGGTTTTACACAGATTAAAAAATACCAGTAGTTACAAAACAATTCTTCTTCGTATTTGTCAATTTTATGAAACAGTCATTTGTATTATAATTAGATTAAAATTAGCTTCTCAAAATAAATTTTACAACATTTTAACTTACAGTTGTACATCTGATTGACCTGTTTTCATTTGCCATTTTTAATGAAATGATAAATCAAACAAAATGAATAAGACAAATGAAAAAACAACTCTGTTTTTAGTATACATAGAATGCAATACCATTCCCAAATGCTTTAAATTGTATAGAAAGATTAATATATTGTATACAAAGAATATTTGTGATATCATGAAGCAGCAATTCAAAAATCCTTGCATTACACCAGATTAATTTTTTAAAAAAATCACTCATTACTAAAGATTTGAATTTGCAAACATGGTTGCCTTACCTCCTTCCATAACTGTTGTCCCTTCTTCTGTAATAAGTTTCCCAGATCCACTCCTTGTGTAAGCACTCAGGTAGAATTTATACTTGCTGCTGGTGTCAAGGTCAGAGACTACTACCTTGGTTGTATCAGGATCCGTAATATTAATAGTATTCAAAGAGCCAATTTCTTCTGTGTCATTAACTGTAACATAAAACATTTAAGTATGAGATTTTGTTATGGTGTGTTCGATACCTGTACCTGGAAGAAACAAGGAAAATAATTTTGCTGTTAGTTTGACAACTAATTTAAGTAAAATGAAAGCTGTGGAAAGGCAGTGTTTTTGTTTGAATTTCTGGCTATTTTCCATTACATGTGCAAAATCACTAGAATACTGTGATTTCCCTATCAGTACGTTGGTCAATGCATACCTTACACTAAGGAGGCAAAGGTTTGTGAATCTAGTTTCCACACATCTTCTCTCCTCTTTTCTCAGAATATTTAGATGACACAGATTCTCTGGCACTAACTGTCAATGTTCACCTTCATTCTTCTTCTGAAACTGGCAGAAACTTCTGGAATCCACAGAAATCCAGAAGTTGCTGTCCATGATGAGGATTGAGGTCCCCCGAAATGAAGAGTAAAATTCACCAAGTTGATGAGAACTTGGCTTTTTAGCACTATTTATCTTACTATGAAAACACGTGTTGAATAAGGCGTAACTGATTTATCAGCTCATATGTCCAAATTGCTGAACAATTACACTGGCCCTGAAAAATAAGCACTGTTGGCAGAATGTCATATTTCTGCAGCACAATAAAAAAATTCCACCTTTAAAATATATTTGAAGTTTGGTTATTAGTTTATATCTTAATCACATTGGTGTGTCCCCATCTATAATTTGGCTTCAGTGAATCTTCATAAAAAATGAATCAGCCAGAACATTTTATATGCTGGGTTCATGTCTATGAGAATACTCCGAGATGATTGGTTGGCTATCCTATTTGATTTTTTGTTGTTGGATATATATGATCCTATTGTTGGGTAAATTCAAACTGATGTTAGGAATGAGGAAAACTATACGTTGGAAGTATCAATCCTTTATTGATATTTCCTTTTAAGATCAGCAAAGATAATTCAGATCTGGTTCACAAAATGCAACCCATTAGATTCTGACTATCACTCAGTTCTATGGTATCTCAAACTGGACTTAGTAGCAATTCAAGCCTCAATATACAAAGTGATCAAATTACAGTCTGAGTAAAAACACTCATATCAATAAGGTATTAATTGTGTTGTTCATGATCATTACACAACAAATACTGCTGACAAATTTATGTGATATAATGCATTTCAATTCACTGCACTATTGCTGATACAGATATTGAGCCAAATCAGCTTAACTATGGACCATTAATTCATGTATAAAGGGCTGAAAATATGGGAAGAGAATAATATCTGTTACTCATAATGTTCAGGATGCATGGGATATGATCACCAATAGTTGAAAATGGTAATGTTTAAAATTAGCATTCTCAGGAAGATACATTTACCTTACATTCTTCCTTTACTAACTCCTTCTCCACCAAGAACAATAAAGGACTAGAGCAATATTTTACAAAACATAATTTTGGTGTCCTCCAAGGACACACTTTAGGAAAATCTGTTGAATTTTTAAAACTAAAAATGTTCATCCACGGTATTCATTGGATACTTTTCGTGACAAGTTCCAGGTAGATGACTGTGAAGGGAAAGCATAACAATTACCCAGTATCTACAGAGATAATGGGAACTGCAGATGCTGGAGATTCCAAGATAATAAAATGTGAGGCTGGATGAACACAACAGGCCAAGCAGCATCTCAGGAGCACAAAAGCTGACGTTTCGGGCCTAGACCAGCTCCTCAGTTCCTATGGTTATTTTTCAATTTTTCCAGGTTACTCTGCCTGTTACATTCTTTTGTAATAAGGTATTGTGAGAGCCATTATAGATTCTTCACTAGTTACAAACTGTTGAAGTCTTACAGCTCTACCCCTCATAAGACTTAAATTGAGATTGCGTTTTCCCTATCAGTCAACGGTGTTTTGTTTGTTTTGCAGAGTGGCTCTTATTTATTTTGACTATCTTCTGTCAGTGAGCGGCAAATCACAGAGTAAAGATTCATGGTCAATGTGAGGTAAACTTCACCTGAGCGAAACAGAGGTGAGTGAGTACTTCTGAGAGTTTGGTTCAAAGTAGGAATTAAACTGGTACACATCTACTAAGTTCAATTTTGAGAAAAAAAGTCAACTTTTGACTTGAACTAACAGACTTTGCACAAGGTGATGTGGCTTTGTTAAACAGTAGTTTTTTTTATTGGTAGTGATAGTTATCTCTCAATACCTGAAATCACTTCCCTGAATATGTTGTTGATCACTGTCGCAGAAAGCTAAATTAGAAAAAGTGACTCATCACTGTTCTGTTTACAGCAGGGGTTTTTACAGTGCACAGTCAGTTTCGGCAAACGGTCAGAGAGTGGGAGAATTCACCTGAGTAACACAGAGAAAAGAGAGGCTGAGTGAGTGGACTGGGAATCGTTTTGAAAATCAAAACTTGCTACAGAAGCGGAAAAAGGTGCTTTCATCAGGTTAGCTGTAAGAAATAAAATATACTGAGTGGTGAAGCCGGTGAAGGGAAGTATGCTTTTCATTTTTGCTAGAAGTTCATTGCTTGGTTAAAAACAGTGCCCACGTGTGCTGTCTTTGCATTGTTATTAATTATAAAAACAGATTATTTATAAGAAAGTAGCTAGATATTCTCGAGTCAACGTGTTGAGAGATTTTATGGATGGTGGACGGTAACTGAACGACAAATTTTTCTTCCCTATTGTTTAGAAAAATTACTGGACATAGTGTTGGATATTTTGAACAAAGGGGTTTTTTTATGGGGAACCTTTATTAGATCCTATTTCCATTAAACCCAGTTCCAATCATAACAAAAATATGTACAAGATGATGACCGAAGACTAGCAGCATTTTGGACAGTCATCCAAAAGTGATATTAATAATGATTAGTTATTGGTGGGATTGTTGCTGTCTGTTTTTGAAATCCTCCATGAAATTGTGTAAACTATGTGGTTTGAATCTGCTTATTTAAAGTTTATGGCTTTCAGCCAAATTCATGTCTGAATGAATTGTCAATATCTAGTAATTCTCAGGTATGAACGAAATGAAGTGGTGTCCCGGGGTGATATCTTTCACTGGATAGCTGCACACAATAGAATCCTATCAGGTATTTTTGCTTTTATTGGTCCAGAATGCTGAGGCCAGTGGTGCACTAATTTAGCACATATTGGGGATTAAGTCTCGACATTTCTTGGCTTGTGCTGCATAGTTCTGGGATGTGATCATTTTTATGCAAAGTGGAGAGAAACTTGCCTTTGGATAAAAGTTGAAAGCAATATCGACTGCTTGCATCTTCAAAGTTTAAAATGAAGAAGAAAATTTAATTCCCAGGTATACAGCTTCACTGTCAAATTTCAGATCAATGCATAAATAACAGCAATGGTAGAACAGAAGGAAAAGCAAAAGTTTATTCTTAAATACCATCGTCTTCAATGAAGATTTCCCAATTCCGGTGGAGAGGCTTACTCAATGTTAGCATTAACTTGACATTAATTAACATTTATTGACCATTAACTTAAGTATTTGGAAAGCAGATGCAAAGTGGGTAATATGTTCCAGCAAAAGTTAAAAAAAAATCCTCTGGGTAATGCAAACTAAAAATTTACCTACAGGACTACAGTAGCTCAACATTGCTGCTCAAGAGTATGTTGGTTTACTGATAGTAAATATTCCTTCCCAAAGCCCTGTCTTCTGCTCTGCTTTTTGTACTAATCCACTTCTCCTTAGAAGATGCACTACTCTATGCCTCAAACACTTCCTGCGGCAAAACAATCTATGAACTGTGTGAAATGACATTTCTTCTGATTACATTTTTAAGTTCATGATGCTGGATGGGATTTTACAATTTAGACTTCAAGTATGGTGATGGGTGTTACAGATGGTATCACATCCATTATGGCCTGTGGCAAGAGTTCTGGAGCAAGCATCAGCTTTTTATGTCCGATGAAAATGTGTACTGAGGTGAATTAAATGGTGAGTCATCCTGGTGGCAAGTGAAGGGTCTTGCCTCTACTGGCTGCTCCTGGGTTTGAAGGCTCTGATGTTATATTGAAAGGTCATGCAGACATCTCTTCACTTGCTAAACATGAGGAACTTCACAGGTCCTACCCTACCTCAGAGATTACTGTCAGGAGTCAAAGGGGACTCCCTGCTTTAACAATCTCTTGTTAGAGTGTCTGGTCCAAGCAGTCTGAACTAGAGAAGAGGTTTTCTTCCTATCTGAAGGGAGAGAGTAATCCTCCTATCAGAACCAGGCTGCCTGGGCTATGGTCACACAGAGGTCAGTGCCCTCTTCAACATCAATAACATGTGGCCCACCACAGGAAATGGATGATTGATTCCCAGTGCTCCACCACATTAAGTATCACAATCTTCTCACTGCAAGTTCCTAGACACTTATTCCAATTCTGCTACTGTACAGTCAGATGGCATGCTCATTCCTACTTCATTATCACATGCATGATATGCTCTGAACAGCCCATACCCATTTTATGCTGCCAATCCTGAGTACCAAAATTGATACTCACTTACTGGAATGGGTTCACTACCTGGCAAGATGATGCATATATTCATATCCCCTCAATCCTTCACTTACTGCAGGACAAGCCAGAACTCAAAATGGAAGGAAGGCGTTCCAGATGATGGAGACCTTCTATTCCCAGAATCCTTACCCTCTTTGGAGGAAGATCTGGTTCAACTTTAAGGTGAGGACCAACACCGGCCTTGTGCTAAAGGAAAGAAACTCCCAAACATTCCACAGTTATGAGCAGTCAAGAGATAAACAGATAAAGATGGGCATGATGGCAGTTGAGCATGAGCTTCCCTGAGGATGAGACAGGTGACACTTCAGTGACTCCAACAGAGAAGTGCCCACCTGCACCCACTACCAGCACAGAGGCTGTTATCTCTGTTTTATTAGGTGGCACGTTGGCACAGTGGTTAACACTGCTGCCTCACAGCACCAGAGACCTGGGTTCATTTGTACCATTGGGCAGTCTGTGTGGAATTTGCAGATTCAAACTGTGTCTGTGGGGGTTTTTTCCGGGTGCTCCGGTTTCCTCCCACAGTCTAAAGATGTTCAGGCTAGGTGGATTAGCCATGCTGATTTGCCTCATAATGTCCAGAGATTTGCAGGTTAGGTGTGTTATGGGGGATGGCTCTGGGTGGGATGCTCTGATGATCGGTGTGGACTTGGGCTGAAGGTCCTGTCCCCACACTGCAGGGATTCTATTCTAGGATTGGTGGTAAGGACGAGAGCAGATTCAGACACAGAGTCTGCTGAGTACATCATTGACATGTGACCCAGCTGGTGCAGGCTGAAACACCTGAGGTCTCCAATACCTAAAGGGCTGTGGAGATCAGGCACCAACTGAGCTCCAGGCAGAATGTGTATCTCCTCAGCCAGTCAGAACTGATATACTCAACCTGTAGAGACAGGGGAACATTGGCAGTGGAGCCAGAGGAGAGAACTAAAAGTCCATCAATCTTCTGCCTCAGGTGGTGGCTCTATCATAGAAGCGCTTGGCTGTGTCCATGGAATGGCTGACAGCAGCACCTTAAAGAAAAGGTTCAACAGTACGTTCACGGAGTTTCAGATATGTGCTTTGACCTGCAAATGTTCAGACGTGAGAAAAGGATGAGGTATTGATGCACGGAGAGATCTGGGTGTTCAGGTCCATTGCACCCTAAAGGTGGCAATGCAGGACGATAGAGTGGTCGAGGAGGCATCCGGCATGTTTTCATTCATTGGATGGGGTATTGAGTGCAAGAGTTGGCAGGTCGTGTTACAGTTTTATCGGAATTTGGTTCAACCACATTTGGAATACTGCGTACAGTTTCTGTTCGTCATATTACCAAAAGGATGTGGATGCTGTGGAGATGGTGAGGAGGAAGTTCACCAGGATGTTGCCTGGTAAAAGGGTGCTAGCTATGAAGAGACATTGTGTAGATTAGGATTATTTACATTTGACAGATGGAGTTTGAGGGGAGACCTGATTGAGGTCTACAAAATCATGAGAGGTATAGACAGGGTGAGTAGCAAGAAGCTTTTTCCCCAGAGTGGGGGACTCAATTACTAGGGGTCACGATTTCAAGGTGAGAGGGGAAAAGTTTAAGGGAGATATGCATGGAAAGTTCTTTACGCAGTGGGTGGTGGGTGCTTGGAATGTGTAGCCAGCGGAGGTGGTAGAGGAAGGCATGATACCGTCACTTAAGGCGTACCTAGACAGGTACAGGAATGGAAACCAAAAGAACTATGGATGCTGTAAATCAGGAACAGAAACAAAGTTGCTGGAAAAGCTCAGCAGGTCTGGCAGCATCTGTGGGGGAGAAAACAGAGTTAACGTTTTGGGTCTGGTGACCCTTCCTCAGAACTCAGAACTGAGCTCTGAGGAAGGGTCACCGGACCCGGAATGTTAACTCTTTTTTCACCTCCACAGATACATCAATGGGCAGGGAGCAGAGGGATACAGATGTTTGGAAAATAGGTTTAGATACAGGATCAGGATTGGCACAGGCATGGAGGGCCCTTGGTGTCTGTTCGTATGCTGTAATTTTCTTTGTTCTTTGTTCTATTTCATCCTCACCCAAGGTGCCCCTTCTTCTCAAGGAAATAGGGTAGTACCAGCAGAAAGCCACTGGAAGGTGACCAGGAGTTTAATCTCAGGACACTCCTAAGCTATATAAAATCCTTTTTCGGCTGCATTTGGAATACTGTGTGCAGTTTTGGTCACCATACTACCAGTAGTTTGTGGAAGCATTGGAGAGAGTCCAGAAAAGTTTCACCAGGATGTTGCCTAGTCTCCAGGGCATTGATTATGAGGAAAGGTTAAAAAGGCTAGGATTGTTTTCACTGGAAAGACAGTGGCTGAGAGGAGACCTGGTAGAGGTCTTCAAAATTACGAGAAGCATAGATAGGGTGGGTAGTCAGAGGCTTTTTCCCAGGGTTGAAGTTTCAATTACAAGGGAGCACAGGTTCAAGGTCAGAGGGTGAAAGTTTAAGAGAGATGTGCGAGGGAAGTTTTTCCACACAAAGAGCGGTAGCAGCCTGGAATGCACTACCAGAAGAGATGGTGGAAGTGGGCACATTGAAGACATTTAAGAGGCACCTAGTTAGGTACATGAATAGAGAGGGAAAAGGGGGATGCAGATCAAAAAATGGCAGGTTTGATTTTAGATTAACTCGGGCATGATGGTCAGCACAGGCTTGGAGGGCCAAAGTGCCTCTTCCTGTGCTGTACTTTTTCATTTGTTTATTTGTTCAAGGTGATCTGCAATGCCACTTCTCATCTGCCAGTGAGTTCATTGACTGCAGCCAATCAAACCGAGTAGAACACACTTGTATCTGGTCACCAGCAAGGGGCACTTTTGGCCTCGAAGCCTGCCAAAGTCTTCACAGTTACCATGAATCCCTATTCAGCAGGCATCCACCACTCCAGATGTACATGGTAGGCCTGAATCTAAATGTGGTGGTAGGTATATGAAGAAGAAATGGTTTTAAATCCTTCTCTATACTGCAATAAATAGATAAATAATTACAACATGTAAATATATGTTTGGTTCCACTGATCTAATGCTTTGGATAGTTTGACTTCCTTGTTAGGTACTGTTATGGCTGACTGAAATGAAAATTGTGTATCATCTTTCCCCATGACAAGGAGAAGCCAGCCACCCTACCCTGATATCACTTTTGAAAATTTCACTGTGGTAGCAATATGTATGTCTCCTGTATGCACATGTTTGTCTATATGTAATATGTATGTCTATGTATACACAATGCATGTCTATGTCTATGTATACCAGCTCTCCCTGGTATCCTCATGAAATATGGGCCTAGCGTTTAGTCACTAACTGGTGTTCAAGAACACATAATTCACCGCATCACTTCCACAGCAGACTACTGTGCCTGGAATAGCTTAAGCAGTAAATTTAAGCTCTCTGTATTTAATGTACTTTCTATAATGGGTCATGTGAAATTGCTGTCTTCACTCTATGATGTAAGAATTGGCTTTTACAAATTTATTTTCACTTGTTTGCTCAAATGTTCCATGTCCCTATTTATAAATCCATAAAATGGTATCCTTTACTCACAAATTAAGGACACTGATTTAGATCATCAATGGACATCATATAGTGGCAAAAGCCTCTTGGACTATATTACATTAGTTGGAGACCAAGTGACATAAAAAGGCACGACCAACCAGCACAAATATCACATTTACTGGCAGCAACATTAGATTAATTCCAATCTAGCAAAGCACATCCGAATTTCCATCAAGAACATCATTTGAGTTTGACTCCCAGATAGAAGTATAAATTCAGTCAATGGCCTCTGAACACTGAAGTTTAATATGCTATCTGTAAATTTCCCAAGTATATTTTGCCAACCCTTAAAAAAGCTGGAATTCGACTAACATAATTATTGGCACCAAATGGACATATATTGCAAGTGAAATTTACAGGTGCAAACACCACCATTTCTTGCCACAACACACGGCCAAATTGCAAGCTAATTTTGCACATCAACATGTTACAGTTGCTGACAGTACTAATAGGTTCAAGAACCTGGCAAAATTCTAACAGCAATAAATTGTACAATCTAGCTTGTTTAGCATTTAAATGCTCTGCAATTTACTTTAGGTATTGGCAGATTCATGGAGTAACTTCAACAAGTTCCTCACGTCTGCACTCCTGTGAAATTTTAGCTTCAACACAGTTTGCACAATTGACATCATTTAATAATCTAATTGGCAACATTTGCGAGGTACATTTAAATAACTTAAGGGACAGAAATGTATGCATGTTACACCCTATTTTGGTTTGAAGTGGCATGTTGATATGGCTATACCACTGCAAAATGTGTGGGGGCCATATTCTAAGCATTTTGTGCAGAGAGATATTAAGCCCGTTAAGTATGTTAATAAGGCATAACACCATTTTTTTAAAAAAAAGTCATTAATTCTTCAGATATCCTATGGCTATTAATGAAACCTAAAATTCAGGAAATGTGTAAAGCACAAAACAATGCATTGATCAGGCATGTTAGAACAAAGGTGCTCATCTGTCTCAATAAGTTGACTGAGATTTTGAGGTAACAACACAACAAATTTTAACACGATGGCTTCTCATTTTAGAAGCAAGCCAAAATGAAATTTATATTTTTAATCAGGACTGAACTGCTCGCCACTATTCTTATTTTTGTACCTTGAATTATGGTCCAGCATTCTGTTATCCCAATGTACACACTGCTCTGATGGAATATAATCAGGAATTGCTATGATTTCTTACAATATGAAAATAATAAAGAACTTGCATTGATATAGCACTTCATATGGTCTCAGGGCATTCCAAAATATTTACAGCCAGCAAAGTAATTTAGAAGTGATAAAATACAGCAAACCTTGCAGTCAATTTGCACAAGCTCCCACAAACAGTAATGAGATAAATTCATTGGGGTTATCTGCTTTAAAGATGTTGGTTGCAAGATAAATATCAGCAAACACATCTTGAAGAATTCCCTTGCTTTTCTTTGAAATAGCATAATTGAACCTATTATTTCTACTTAAAATGAAGCCCTAATTTAATCTTACCTAAAGTATGGCGTCTCAAGCTATCCAGCACTCATGCAATGTTAGATTTTGTCAGCCAGGATGTTGTTTCTGACTCATTGTGAGAGTACATATGCTCCAATAGCATTTAGCTTCTTAAACCCAAACATGACATAACAGGAAATAACAGGAGCTACTAATGCACTGCTTCTAATAGAATTGTCCAAGTACGAAGATCATTTTGCACAGAGAAAAATTCTAAATTGATGCTTCATTGAAAAGTTTCTTACCCTATTCCGAGTGCTCACATCAAATCTACTGTCAGCCAGTGTTCAAGCTCAGAGCTCAAACAGTATTCAGGATAGATCATGTGAACTCACCTTGCTCTTTCAAAATTATCATGTGTATATCAATTATTTTGTGTTAAAGATATCCACAAGTGCTTTTACAGTTTGAGTGTGTAGTTGACTGCAAACACACAACTCGCCCCAACACCTGAAGTGCACTGAATGAAAATGCCAATCTATATTAACAGATGGTAATAAGGAGCCATTAAAATGTCTATAAATGTTCAGCTAGATACCTGATAACAGTTTATTCAAAGCAAGTTCTGCATATATTGACTCCAGGTCTCTTTATTATTCTTTAAAGGATGGGCATACCATTGGCAAGTCAAAATTTGTCTCTCATCTCTCTGAGAAGGTGGTGTTGATATACCTTGTCAGCTTCATTATCCAGTTTCAGTTATTGACCCTACCAATCTGAAGGCATGGCAATATAGTTCTAAATCAATGTAGTATGTTATATGGAAAGCAACATGCAGGCAGTAGCATTCCCTTGTGCTGTTGCCCTCATCCTTTTAGGTGGTCAAGACTGTGGGTTTAGAATGAAGGAGTCTTAGCGAGTGGCTGTAGTGCATTTTGCAAATAATGAGCATGCTTGCCACTGAATATTGGCGATGAAGTGAATGTATGTTTAAAATATGAACGGGTGTCAATCAAACAAGATGCTTTGTACTGGCTTGTGTTAAGCTTCTCGGGTATTGTTGAACCTGAACATATCCAGGCAAGTGACAAGTATTTCACTACTCACCTGTCTTGTAACTTTTCAATTGTGGACAGATTTTGAGGAATTAGAATTTGAGTTACTTGCCACAGAATCCTCAGTCTGTTTTTGTCATCACAGTATTCAAGATATAACATTAGTCCAATAAGTAATCTGGTCAATAACATCCAAAATGTAGACATGCCAATGCAGTGATGGCTGTGCCATTGGAAGTCATGGAGAAACAGATACATTCTCTTTGTTGAAAATAGTTGTTGCTTGGCACTTGCATGGTATGCATATTACTCAACAGATATCAGCTCAAGTCTGAACCTTGTCTAACAACAACTAGGAGTGATTGTTTGTTGCAGCCGTCTGTCTCAAAAAGACAATGCTTTGTGCTGTGGTTGTCCACTTTGTGTTAAGCATCATCTGATGTGGTTCAAGGAACGTCACTCCCTCCTACCCATAAAGAGTTTGTTTTGGCCACCAACATCAAGAAGACAAATGTTATCATCCGGGACATTGCCATAACCAACAGTGATAATGTGACCCTGGTGGTTGTGAATAGCTTCATGTATCAAGGCTCCACAATCATCAGCAATCTGCAGTTGAAGCTGAAGTCAAGACACCCATCACAAAAGCTGTGACTGTTATATCTAAGCTAAGAAAATGTGGATCAACAATAATCTGACTGACAGCACCAATGGTAAGTGAACAAAGTCAATGTCCGCATTTGCTGCAAAGGAGGACAAAGATTTGGTGGTCTCTCTTTGCTCTAAGCCTTTTTCTACTCCAATGTGCTTTCTAACAGTCAGCCACCCGGGGTCACAGCCATCACTGACTGTCTCCAGGTGTCAGTGTCAATGTCTGCCATCTTTATATCGTGCTTACAGGTGTCCTTGTAACATAGGTATGGACACCCAGAACATTGTGACCCCATGGCCAATTCATAGTACGAAAACCCTTTGTGCATGCAGCCATTTTCAATCAGAAGAACTTGCTGAGTCAGCACAGTCTTTGTCGGGTTAGTAATGAGTAAATGCTGACGGAAACAGGACACTTCAAGAATCCTGCAGTTAGTGGCTTTGCCATGCCAAGGGAAAACAGGCAAAGGTAGAAATATTTCAGACCACTCTACTACCTAGCATGTGTTGATTAGAACACAGCATTGCAAAGGTGTGAATTGCGGATACAGACTTGGTACACTTGCCTTCTGGTGCTCTCAGTCTGGCTATTGTTCTACAATTTCTTACATATGACAGCTTCAGCTATTTTTGCTAAATATGCTCATTTCAGCTTCAAATGGCAGATTGCTGATGCTCGTGGAGCCTTGTTACATGCTGTTACGAACAACTGACAGATCACACGATCACTGCTGATTATGGTGGTATGGCAAAATCGTGGATAACAACATTTGTCTTTTTGATGCTGGTGGCCAAAACAAAACTTCACAGGTAGGAGGGAGTCTTTCCAAATGCCAGCAAAGCTGTTTCTCAGAATAGAATGCCAGTGTGGCATCATTAGCAATGAGTAACTCTCTAAAGGAGGATCTTAGATCAGGGTCTTAGATCCAAAGCGAGCAAAATTGAACAGTTCCATCAGTTCTGGCAATAATTAGACACCGTCAGTAGGTGACCTGAAGAATATGCCAAAGTTACAGAACAGAATCTTGTTTCACATCATTACGGATCTCTAACGGTGTCAATTCTGGCCCATCACAGCTGACTGTCATGTAAAGACATCAAAAGAGATGCTTCGACACACAGTTTGTTTCTCCAGCAGTTCAAGTAGACCACCTCTGCTCACATGGTCGAATACCTTCACAAGATTGATGAAGGCAATATTTAGAGGTCATTTTGTTATCAGCAGTTTCTTTGCAGCAGCTGAACTGAATAGCCCACGTCAATTACAAATGTCCCAGTTCTGAAACCATACTGGGATCTGAAGGTGATGAGTTTAGCCACGATCTGGGGTCAGTGAATAGCAACATGAGCACATACTAATCCCATGATACTAAACATGGATAGTTAATAGTTGCTGTAAATGCTGTAGTCAACCTTTCTTTCGTGCAAGGTCACATACATATCCTGGGGTACTCCCATGAGCACAGGTAGAGAAGTTTTTACAGATGCTGCAGGAGCACTTGGTCTCAGATGCTGTCGCAATAATACCTCAAGCTTGACCCATGGCAAATGAGTCAAGTGTTTTGCTCAATTGATTCACTGTGGCTTTGATATCAAGCTCTGTTATTACAGGCCCTCTATGGTAGCTAGGGGTCCCTTGATGATAATTTTCTTCGAAGAATACAACTCAAGTTAGTTTTCCACTCACCTCACCAACAGTTCATTGCAATCAGTGCTGACCTCCGTTGCCTTTGTTTTCAATGGAGTATTTTCTTGTTGCCAGAACTGCTACCCTTTTGGTCCACTCATAAATCCCCTTGACATACTCTATGTTGAAAAACCTACAGATATTCGAGTGGAGTGGCAACCAGTCGTTATTTGTATACCACCCAACAGTCTGTTGAAATTTGCTTCAAACAGCTCTTCCTTTCTTTGGATTTTTGCAATTAGATCTCTTGATAAGAGTAGACTGTTTGGATTTAATGACACAGTGATTTCTGCCATTAACCAGTTAGCATTTTCTCACTGATATAGAAGGTGTAGAGCTGGATGAACACAGAAGGCCAAGCAGCATCAGAGGAGCAGGAAAGCTGACGTTTCAGGCCCAGACCCTTCTTTAGAAAATTTTCTGATATGCAAGGTTCTGAGGTCATACATTGTGGTTAAACATAATTATGTTGTTGCCAGTGGTCTACTGTAACTCAATTTGAATTGATAGGTCTGTTCTCCATTTTAACATCCAGCACAGTTGTTGTGCCAGACAGCATGATAGATGTCAAGGACTGTGTAATGATGATTCTTATCAATCCAGTCATGCACAGATGCTTCCATAACACGTAGAATGGTGAAGGCAAGATTGTGTTGGAATTTTCTCATGTTGGTTTCCACAACACCTGCAGCCCATGCCAGCCTGTTAGATAGCTCCTTCAGCAATCAACCAGCTCAGTCAGTAGCTGTTTGAACAAACCACTCTTAGTCATAACTATTAAGCAGTCTCACCAAAAGAATGTTTGTGCACTTGCTATCCTCAGTGCTTCTCCCATGTGGTGTTTAGCATAGAAGAGTACTGATTCATCAACTGAGATCAGATGGTAAATAGTCATGAGGTCTGTGTGAAAACACAGCGTGGAGCTGGAGGAACACAGCAGGCCAGGCAACATCAGAGGAGCAGGAAAGTTGACATTTCTGAAGAAGGGTCCTGACTTGAAATGTCAACTTTCCTGCTCCTCTTTTGCTGCCTGGCCTGCTGTGCTCCTCCAGCTCCATCCTGTCTTTTTCTGACTCCAGCATCTGCAGTTCTTACTGTCTCATCAGATGTGCGTGGCCACATCTTGCATAGCTTTTTAAATCACTTCCAAAGTGGAAAACAGGGAGGTCACACATCATTTTGAGTTGTTTTTTTTATTGTTGTTGCAAGTACGAGCAGACTATTGTCCATGAAAGTGCATCTCTAATTTGGAAGTTACTAGAAGTAATTAAAAAAAACAAAAGCAGACCCATCTTTCTTGAAAGTGATTAGTTTACGTCCAACAACTGGACATTCTTGCTTCAGCAAACTCAGTTTTGAAAATCATGTTTTGTGAATTTCTTCCATACTGCATAATTTATTTTAAAAATTCAAGAGATAATGCACATATTTACGTGCCAGATCTTTTGTTATGATAGCTTCTAATTTGGCATGATAAAGATCAATTTCTGTCCTGGGGTAACTGAAAACACCAAGTGAAAAATAAGGCCAACATGCACTTTCATTATATCTGCAAATATCAGGAGGAATTTGGAAGCCTGCTTCGTCAAGGTATCCTCTGTTATTCTGATGACACGAAAGAATTTTTTTTAGAGCCAAGATGTCAGTTGAATCAGAAATCTGACTGCAATATAGTTGTGCTTTTTAAAAAAAGTGCTGGAGGATAAATTGATAAACAATACTGAAGGAGGAAAGCAATTTTACAGAAAATGATTTTTTTCAGGTATATAATGTTCAAACTGATACCTGGATCCAAATGGTAAAACAGTGAGATCAGGAAAAAAAAACTTGGACATGGGGAAAATATTGTAAAATATGCATTGAGAATTTGCTTTGGAAAATATGCAAATTATCATCAAAACGTTGCAACCAAAAACAAGAACAATATGTTGCCATTCATTGAAAATATTAAGGAAGAATTAAGATAAAGTGGGACTTCTTAATGGTCAAACAACTAAGATACTAAACTATATGAACATAATTTTAAGTAATTTTGTCCGAATAGTTTTCATTGTAAGAAATAATTATTCCTCAGGGGATCAATCAAAGATCATGAAAAAGAACAGCTGAGACAGGAGACAGCAGAAACCATTCATCTCCATCAGCTAATTTCATTATTCAAACAGATCATGGATGATCTGTGCTTTAATTCATTTTGTCATCATTATAAGATTGGCTTTCTCTGGACCAACTGCAATGTTGAAATCCCTCCATTCATTGTACATGAGATATCTTCTGAGGCTGGATTTTCCAGTTGGAAGGGGATTCAATTTGAGTTATGAACTTCTATGTCCAGCATGGCATAAAACATGACAATCACAGGGTTAGAGTCTAAATAATTGGACAGAAGGGTCTGGAGCTGAAATAGGACCTGGAAGTCAGAAATGGACGTGGGACACAAGATTGAGTCAGCAACCAATGCTGTGGTGACTTTCTGTATATGGCCTTGAAAAGGGAGAATGTCTTCATCTTTAAAGTATCTGGGGGTAAAGGAGAGCAGAAACCCATGACAGATTGGGGAAACTGGATGAACACAGCAGGCCAAGCAGCATCAGAGGAACAGGAAAGCTGATGTTGCAGGCCTAGACCCTTCTTCAGAAAGTGGGGAGGGGAAGGGGAAGAAATAAACAGGGAGAGAGGGGGAGGTGGATAAAAGATGGATAGAGGAGAAGATAGGTGGAGAGGAAACAGACAAGTTAAAGAGGCAGGGATGGAGCTGGTAAAGGTGAGTGTAGGTGGGGAGGTAGGGAGGGGATAGGTCAATCCAGGGAGGACAGATATGTCGAGGGGGTGGGTGGGATGAGGTTAGTCAGTAGGAGATGGGGGTGGGGCTTGAGGTGGGAGGAGGGGACAGGTGGGAGGAACGATAGGTTAGGGAGGTGGTAATGAGCTGGGCTGGTTTTGGGATGCAGTAGGGGAAGGGTAGATTATGTAGAACAATCCCTCTTTCATAGCTACACAGGCCCCAAACCCCACCTCTTCCTTTGTTACATTGATGACTGTATCGGTGCCGCCTCATGCTCCCAAGCGGAGCTCGAACAGTTCATCCACTTCACCAACACCTTCCACCCCAACCTTAAGTTCACTTGGACCATCTCTCATGCCACTCTCTCCTTCCTGGACCTCCCTATTTCAATCTCTGGCAACCACCCAGAAACCGATATCCATTTCAAGTCCACAGGCTCCCACAGCTGCCCAGAATACACCTCCTCCCACCCACCTTCCGGCAAGAATGCCATCCCCTATTTTTAATTCCTTTGTCGCTGCCGCATCTGCTCCCAGGATGAAGCATTCCACTCCTGTACATCTCAGATGTCCTTGCTTTTCAAGGGCTACAACATCACCGCCGTTCCCCCCCGCCCCCCACCCCACCCACTGAAGTGGTCGAGAACGCCCTCAACCGTGTCTCCCGTACTTCCCACAACTCATCCCTCATACCCCCACCCCACAATAACAACCAAAACAGAATCTCCCTTGTCCTCACGTACCACCCCACCAACTTCCAGATCCAACACAAGTTCCTCTGACACTTCTGCCATCTGCAATCCGACCCCACCACCAAAGAAATTTTTCCCTCCCCACCCTTAGCTGCTTTCCGGAGGGACCACTCTCTCCGTGACTCCCTTGTCTGCTCCACACTCCCTTCCAGCCCCACCAGAGCCAGCACTTTTCTCTGCAACTGCAGGAAGTGCTACACCTGCCCCTACATCTCCCCCCTCACCCTCATTCCAGGCCCAAGAAGACTTTCCACATCAAGCAGATGTTCACCTGTACATCTGCTAGTGTGCTATACTGCATCCGCTGTTCCCGTTATGGCTTCTTCTACATTGGGGAAACCAAGCAGAGGCTTGGGGATTGCTTTGCAGAACACCTACACTCAGTTTGCACTAAACAACCACACCTCCCAGCCGCAAACCATTTTAACTCCCCCCTCCCACTCCTTAGACGACATGTAGTGCCACAATGATGCTACCCGAAGGTTGCAGGAACAGCAACTCGCATTCCCTGCACCCTGCAGCCCAATGCTATCAATGTGGGCTTCACAAGCTTCAAAATCTCCCTTACCCCCACCACATCCCAAAATCAGCCCACCTCATCCCCACCTCCCTAACCTGTCCTTCCTCCCACCTATCCCCTCCTCCCGCTTCAAGCCCCACCCCATCTCCTATCTACCAACCTCATCCCGCCCCCTTATCTTGTCCGTCCTCCCTGGACTGATCTATCCCCTCCCTACCTCCCCACTGACACTCACCTTTACTGGCTCCATCCCTGCCTCTTTGACCTGTCTCCTCACCACCTATATTCTCCTCTATCCTTCTTCTATCCACCTCCGCCTCTCCCTATTTCTGAAGAAGGGTCTAGGCCTGAAACATCAGCCTTCCTGCTCCTCTAACACTGCTTGGCCTGCTGTGTTCATCCAGGTCTGCACCGCATTATCTCAGATTCTCCAGCACCTGCAGTTCCTACTATTTCTGAATAGATTAGGGAAATGTTGGTTTGTAAAATATTGTGCTGACTAGATTGGTTGCTTGCACTTTTATTTACTCTTTTCGTGTCAAATAAAACCATTTCAGCGTTGTTCCCTCCATTTCAAACAGACTACAGCGGGTCAGTTTCGAAAAACTCCTGATAGCACTTCATCACTTTGAAGAACATGGGTGCTCTTAACTAGCTGTCTAATGGCTTCATTTTAACAAATTGGGTAACTTTACTTTCCCACCTTCACTCTCCTCACTCTTGGAAAATCTTCAGAGTTATGAATAGAAACAGCAAACTGGCATACAGTGCTAATTCTTCTGCCATTCCAATCAGCTTCAACTCAAATTGGAGCAGTAATTCCTGGCAATGAGTGTTTATCCTGATTAAGCTGCCTTGCATACCTTGGCAATCAATCTAGATAAAATTATATGTTTGAATCTGTTACAAATGGCTGGAAATTGTTTGCCAGACCTTGTCTCCAAGAATCCAAATGAAAAGATGGCTATAAAAGCATATGAAACATACTCAAAAGATGACAGAAATACTGATGGACAGAATAATAGAGGGTTCCTCAATTTTCTTGAACCAACTTTTGCTCACTAGTTACAGGGTAATATCAAACAAAACTGGCCGACAATCTTTAAAAAGAACATTTCTGGGGACTTACGATTTATTAGCTTTATATAATAGGAAAGTATTCGGCGGCAATATAACTTTAGTTGAAAAAACTACACACCAACATGAGTTTCTGAAAAGCTTGCTGTGTTTAACCAATCTGAAGGCATTGCTGGAAAATATAATGAAGTTTACAGATGACAGTAATACAGTTGAAATCATTTCTCTCTCTTCCCGAGGGGATTAGATGTGACTCACAAGATCCCAATGACTTATGAGAGTGTTCCTGGCATATTGCAAATAACTTTAATTTTAAACATGAAGCAATTCAACAATATAAAACAAAAGTAAACGTAAAATAGAATGTCAAGCAGGGTGCTTAGATCATTGCAGTATTTCAAGATGAACAAAATTTGTGAATAATATTTGCATAAAACTTACATCACCAATCTGAACTATTGTCTCTGATATGAACTGACAGAGTCATAGAGTCACAGAATCATTCAGCACTGAAACAGGTCCTTCGGTCCAACCAGTCTGTGCCAAATATAATCCCAAACTAAACTAGTCCCACCTGCCTGCTCCGCCAAACCTTTCCTATTCATGTACTTATCCAAATATCTTCTCAACATTAAATTGTACCCACATCCACCACTTCCTCAGGAAGTTCATTCCACAGACAAACCACTCTCTGTGTAAAAACATGCCTTTTGTGTCTTTTTAAATCTCTCTTCTATCTCTTGTAAATATTTACCCCCTAGTCCCCATCCTATAACATTACTTATACCCTTCAATATTTTATAAACTTCTATCAGATCGCCTCTCCACTTGTTACATGCCAGTGAAGAAAGTCCCAGCCTATCCAGCCTTTCTTCATAACTTAAACCTTCCACGACTTCTAGGGGAATTAAAGGGAGTGGATGCATGTTTACCTGAAACAAAACCAGGTTTGCCAGATCTGACTTAACAACAACGAATTCTACTACATTTCAAATTACTCTGCCCAAGCTATCCACCATCAGATCATTTTGGACAGCAAACATTACATTGGATTTTTCTTTTCACCCACTGTTGGTGAATGAATCTCTGAAAGAACAGTATCTTATAAAGACAAGAATGCACAATAAAGCTTCAATAAAAGCTGTCAATATTTCACTTCTAAAAATTTCTGCTACAATAGTTAAACTCAAATTTACACAAAATTATATCTCCATTCACAAAAGGTATTTAAATACAAACAAGAATTTCACTTTAAAGCATTAATACACAAAGATATACATCCTACAAAGATATACGTCCTAGAAGGACAAACATTCTCTTCAGCACTATGTGGTAATGTTTTCATTAGCCATACTAAGTCAGCCAGGTACCCTACCTGTTCTGGCTGACACAGCTGAAGCAGCATAAACTAGATGAAAGTGGTTCTGAGTTGAAATAAAATGGCTGGGGAAGACTTATTTTTGCTGAAACAGCAGCTTCCATAGTCTGCTGCTGGAAGTTAAACTCCTAGCTAGAGTAATTAGCTGTCTTCACAGAAGGTAGATATCCACAGTAACTAGATTAAGATAACACAACATGGCTCTTATGAAATGTCTACAATGGGCTCGGTGGAACAGAAGCAGATGGGGTTACTTGGGTGGAGACAGTGAGATAAGGTCCAGCTGTTCAAACCAGGCTGCTCCAAAGTCTGTCATTCATCATGGGATAGAAGGAAAGGGTCTGGCCACAGACTGATCACTCACTCACATGACGTTAAAATCCCCAGGTAATTGCATGAGGAATTAGATGATAGGCAGCTAAAATGGGCTGAGCACTTCTATTTAAACTGCTTGTTTGCCTTTGTTCAGTGGAGAAATCTTGGACTGCCCGAAGATTCTCTCCCCACCAGTGTAAAACAATGAACTCTTTGATGCTGGAAGTGGTCCTGGGTGTCAAGGGAATCATTTAGCCATTCTGTCCCAACTGTATCCAACAACAGTTTCACCTTTCAAGTTTCAACAGATTATCATCAATGAATTACACTCTTAGTAACCCTTGCTCCCTTGGGTCAGGATAGATCTTATGGTGCAGTCTTTTTCAAGTGACCAGCTAATAACAACCCAGTTCACCATTTGGCCACTTGTCCCTAGTTCTTCAGCATTTCTGAATTATTCACATAGTTTTCCAAGTTTTATGCTGTCTGAGCAAGCTTATACATTATCTCGAAGAGCTTTTGTTCCCCTTTCTGACAACGCTAGCAAAAACCTAAATGGTTCCTAAATGCAATTTGTTTCTTCTCTTCTCACAGGTCTGTGTGTTTTGCTAATTATGAGCTGTAACCTGAAATTGTCAATTCACGTCAAATAGTCTTTTTTTAACCTCATTTTCATCCACACAGCAACTTCAGCCAAGTCTAATTTCTCTATTATGACATGGCCAGGAAATCCAATTATATCCAACTTGCCAAATTTCCATTGTTTCACTTTGGTTTAAAGCGATGTTCGACAAATACAAATTCATCAAAGCTCAGCCAACAGACTTCCTACGCCCCTCGATCACAATCTGATGTAAGATTGGGGCTGGTGGCAGATGAGGTCAAGGATGGAATTGCTGGCCACAGGTCAAATGAGGCCTGAAAAGTCAAATAGGGGTCACTTCAAGGCCTTCTCCCCCCCATTACTGACATTCCATCAGTGGAAAGAATGGCTTTAAATCACATGAACAGTGCCCCAACGCTCCTACCCACACCCTGACATAAAAGTGGTAGTCTTCTTGATGATCTTCCTGATGAGACACACTGTCCTGCAAGAAAGACACCAGTACCCTGAACACAAATTTTGGCTTCACTGTATTGTTGATGACAGAGCATTGCTCAACCCGAAATGTTAACTCTCGTTCTCTCCAAAAAAATGTTGCCTGATTTGCTAGATTTTTCTAGCTTTATATTTATTCTTATTTCAAATTTCGAGTATCAATAGCAATTTATATTTGCATTTGAGAATAAAAGTCAAGGCTGACTTTCCAATGAAACATGAAGAGAGTATTTCACTGTAGAAGATGCAGTTGTTCAGATGCACCACGGTCTCATCTGCCTGTTCAGCTGGATGTTAAAGGTTTCAGAGCACTATATTCAAGAAGTGTACGGAATTATCCCCAGTGCCCTAGTACCTATCTTGATTTGTCAATTAATATCACACTCAAAATATACATTATGTGGTTATGATATTGTTGCTGAATGAAAATTACTTGCCATCATTCTTCAACAAAAAAATTTCCTGATGAACCCACAATTGCACTTAAGGAATGGTGTCAGATTGGTAGCCCCCAGCTCTTTTCTGCACAATCAGAGCCATTGCCACTATCATTAAACTCAGCCTCACACTTCACAACATCATTTGTGTTCATGTTCCTGCTAAACAAAGAAGAGCACTCAGGTGCACAAGTACTTCCCAAGCACTACTACCTAATGGCATTGATTCTGGGAGGGCAATTTCCTCATGTACTATTATTTTTTAAACAATTGCTTATAATCCTCTCCCTTTCAACATCATAAAAACTCTTCGCATGGAGGATTTGTCAGAGGGAGAGCTGAACCTGAGCACCATAGCATGCTGGATGCGAGTTTGCTTGCTGAGCTGGAAGGTTAGTTTTCAGACGTGTCGTCACCATTCTAGGTAACATCATCAGTGAGCCTCCGACGAAGCGCTGGTGTTATGTCCCGCTTTCTATTTATTTGTTTAGGTTTCCTGTCTTTTTCTCAGAACAGGAAATGACATCAGCAACCCAAGGAAACCTAAACAGATAAATAGAAAGCGGGACATAACACCAGCGCTTCGTCGGAGGCTCACTGATGATGTTACCTAGAATGGTGACAAAACATCTGGAAACAAACCTTCCAGCTCAGCAAGCAAACTCACATCCAGAACCTCAGCCTGAGTTACAAATCTTCTCAAAACTCGCTACCATAGCATGCATCCAAATGGTTAACCAGTGAGTGATACAAGAGGAGGCATAACTAAGCCAATGTTGGGGGAACTGGCGACACAGATAATGGTGGGGTAATACCTAACATATTAACAAGCACCACCCTACCTAAGATATAGGAGCAGAATGAGGATATTTGGCCCACTAAGTTTGCTCCGTCATTCAATAATCGCTTTCCATCCATAGCTCTTGATTTGGGGGTATATTTTGATCCATTTATAATTTAATTGGAGTTAGTGCCTGTTGGTGACATTTCAAACTATCTCACCTGAGCTTTCTTCAGCAAGATTGAACTTGTAGCAAAAAAAGAAAGGGAAATTATTATGCATTAATCAGGGGAACAGACTTTCAATGTAACTGTAATCATAACATAAGTCGACCTGAAGTGTCACCAAATTGTCAAAAACATTTGACAAATACCTCAGATGAAAATAGCAATTAATGGAAACCTACAGTAGAACTACTAGTGGGAAGAAACATAATGGAAATACACCACCAAGTGGTGAAAGTTAAATTCAGAGCAATGTGGAAAATATTTCCATTTACAATAACTGAAAATATTCTATTTTTTTTCCAAAACATTTTCCAGTGTGTTTATTCCACAAAATATATCTCCAAATCACTGAAGTAAAAGTTATTCAAGTTGTTTTCTTTTAACTAATTCTCGTTTTTTTTTAATCTAGACATGGTGTTTTATATTAGAATTCACAAGCTCACACAGAATATTTTTGAATAAATCAATAATAGTTCGAAGTTTTTAATCCCTTATTGTGCCAGATATTGAGCGTTGCCACAAAGCAAAATATTGCAGATGCTGGAAGTCCAAAAACCTCCAGAAATACCAACTCTAAAGTTGATTGTGACAGGCTAAACATCTGACTACTTCCAATTCTGATGAAAAGTCATCAATCCAAAAATTGAATTCTATGTCTCTCTCCTTGGATGCTGCCTGACTTGTTGACTGCTTCCATCATTTCTTGTTTTTATTCAAGGCTATTAGCAACAGAACAGCTATCTATCACCTTCTGATAGGGAGCTTAATGGTAGTGCAGTTCTACTACATGGAGTTGGAGTGACTGATTTCTATACTGGGCAGGTTTTCTAAGAATTAGCTGTACAATTGATGCAGACAGTTAATTGGGATATTTGTTACCACGGTAAAACTGTATAGCCAGGATGGTTACAAGGACAAGGGGCAACCAAAACAGCCATGGTGTGCTCTCAGAGCTCAGTACTTACTGATTTCAATTGTTCTCTTTTAAATGTAGCAACTTCTTTTAAAAGAAAAGGCTTGCCGATCTTGAGATTTTTGAATATTTTAATATATAAATAGTCAAGAATAACCATGCATTTTTCTGAGATTTTACTCCAGTTATTGTTTCGACATGGGGTGAAATCAAGAACTATAACAGATAGCATTATTAGATTCCTGGATTAACTGCATGCAAGTGAGTATTCTGGTGATTTGTACAATAATGTTGTCGTCAATACTTGACTTTGATACTTATATCATCAGGGTCTAATGTTGGAATTAACCATCCACATGTTCAAAACTTGTGAAGGTGAATAGATGGGATTTCAAAGTGCAAGACTGAGTCAATTGCTGAAAATACAACCCTATTAAGAAATGAAAACATCATCTATCCAGGCATCACATACATAAAGACCATAATGAACAGGAATTTAGTGGCTCTTTTATAGCTCGAGTTCACCACCAAAACCCATGCACTAGGCTCTTTTTCAGTGTACTAATTAGATAATGGACGATTTTGAAATTGTGGAAACGTTTTGGCTTCCTGAATGAATACCTAGGAAAATCTCTCCTGCAGCAAATAATCTTGCTATTTTAATGCCATAATCATAACACTACACTTGCAGAATACATTTAATGCTCTCCTTGAATATATAGAGAGAAAATAGATGGTCTAGATACATTATGATATGCACTGCCATTGACAGGCTGTGTTGCCCTTAGCGCTCAAAGGATGCAAGATAATTAATTAGATTTTGAACATTTTCAATAGTGCACCATCTCACAGAGAAATCCACTCCAATTAAATTGCCATTTAATTTGGCTTTTCCCTATTAACTATTCCAAAGATAGAACTGTGACTAACTTAATAATATTTCCCAACATGGTAATTTTCTTTATCGTTCTTGTAAATGATTTCAAAAAGTATGTATAAATTACATTATAAAGTTCATATGCTTAATACTTAGCATTTATCAGATAAACATTTTTATACCTGAATACTGACAACAAAGTTGTTTTTATGAATCATAATTATTTAATACACGTGTCAGCAGAACAGCTACTATACTTTTAAAGTATATCATTGGTTTTGGAGCACTTTGGGACATCCTGAGATCATTAAAAGTGCAATGTGAAGACAAGTTTTTCCTGACCAAAGTTTATCTTAAGCATTAATATTTACAAGTTAGCCTGCTCAATGGATATTGCTGCAGGCTTAAGAGTAATGGAGATGCCATGTGACCCAGCACTCAATTTCATTCACAAAACTATTTCGTGATTTTATTACAAATCACCAGTTTTTGACTGAGCGTCAATTCAAAGATAAAGTTTTCATAAGTCATGAGATTCTGCCATGAGTCTTCATGTGACTGAACAAGCCAATTTTTTTGTTGTGCATATTTTAAACACATGGGACAGGTTGTCCTTGGTGATGGTGGATCCAAAGTGCAGACTTTGCTTTCTTCTCTTTTTTTCTGCTGCTGCTCTGCCTCATCTTTAAGGCATCGTCGTGAAGCTTTAAGGATAGACTGTCATCATTTTAAAGAGTTGAGAATTTTGAATGGGCTTCTCTCTGCCATTAATTTCAGGTGCCACAACTTCAAGGAGAGCTTCAGTGCATCTTAACTATTTCTTTGTCCTCCGCTAGAATTGTTGCCATTGAAAGTTGAAACTGCAAGGCTCGGTGGGGAGACATTTTTAAGCATGCAGACACAGGGTCCAATCCAACAAAGTTGATTTTTCAGGAGTTTTTCCTGGACACTTATGGACTTGCCTTCAATAAGCACAACAGTGTTTGTTTAGTGATCCTGCTATTGAATCAATAGGATACACCAGATCTATTGTGGATGAAATTTATCTCATGCTCTTATTCATCACTGGTACATAGTCCCACACTCTAAGAAATTCACAATCATGGTCACCTTCACAGCCACTAGAAACATTTACTTTGAGCTTGCAGGTACTGGTTTCATACTCAATTGAAATCCTCACATCAAGTTCATGCTGAACCAGGCAATGCAAGCTGCCTCTTCCCTTCCTTTTCCTTTCCTCTTCCCCATCTACCCTCTGCACAGCTGGTGGTAAGGGATTTCTCCTTCAAATTTTGGTTTGTCACGGTGACCAAAATTAAGCAGGCCTACTAGACAGGCTCCAAATTTTGGTATTATGACTGATAGCAGGAGACCAAGCAATAATCTGCACTTCCTGCACTCAAACATCAGGCAAGTTCCAGTATAGAACAGATAAGTGACAGAGTCAGTGGCATCATGAACCACAGGGGATCTTGCAATTTCAGGGAAGCCACATGCTCTTCCTGCCCATTTGTCTCTGTCAAGAAGAATTGCAATTGGCTTTCATTGGGTAGAAAGCATCCGTGAGTTCCCTTATTTAGTCATAGCAAACTGTACTTGGGATCAAATATCTCTACTAACTGCCTAGAAAGAGCCAATATCATGACCCTGAGGGAGAACAATGCACCACAAACTGAACCCACCATTCCATAATAAGATAACAAAGTGTGGAGCTGGATGAACACAGCAGGCCAAGCAGCATCTCAGGAGCACAAAAGCTGACGTTTCGGGCCTGGACCCTTCATCAGAGAGCCCAGTTCCGTAGGCAGGTGCTGAGGAAGGTGATGTGACTGTGGTACCTGTTTGCTTCAGGACATGGTCGAGCAGTTTCAAGGCTGAAGAGATTACAAGAGAGTTGCAGTGGGAGAGAGATTCCCTGAGGTTGGTCTGGAGGGAGGAGGTTAACTTCTTCAGGTTAGGCATCCCTGGAAGAGGCTTCGCAGTGAGGTTAAAATTGTAACAATGATAATGGGAACTGCAGATGCTGGAGAATCCAAGATAACAAAGTGTGGAGCTGGATGAACACAGCAGGCCAAGCAGCATCTCAAGAGCACAAAAGCTGACGTTTCAGCCCTAGACCCTTTATCACCATTCCAGAAGTTGTCATTATTTTGAGATGTAACCTATTTAATCTCAAGGATGGCTAATACATGATGGTGACCATTATCTAAGGCAAAAGAAACTCACTCCAAGTTTAATGAGCAAGAAAACAAAAACATGAAAATTAACTTATTTTCTAACATGTGCCAAAAGCAGATTACTATCTACTGATAGATAAACTTAAATTGTAGCTCATCTACAACCAAACACGCATTCATTCATTCACACATAAAATGTGCAGAATGAAAGAAACAGATTGCTTTTGAGGAATATCATGGATTTTAAAAAAGGGCAAAAACAGCAGTAAGCTAAAGGATCAGAGTCCAAACTGAAAGGAATCTGAAGCGTCATTCCTAGCTCTTTTCTCGGTTTTTAGTAAGATCACATTGTGATCAATTGTGGCAATTCCCAATTTGGTAACCAGTCAGCTGGACTTAGATTTTAGTTTGAGTTCGCAATTCTCTCTTTTTCCATGTCTTTCAGTGTTATTTAATTTCCACGCAATGAGAGATAGAGAGATAGATAGAGAGAGAAAGACAGAGAGAGAAAGGGAGAGAGAGAAAGGGAGAGAGAGAAAGGGAGAGAGAGAAAGGGTCGATAGAAAGGGAGAGAGAGAAAGGGTCGATAGAAAGGGAGAGCGAGAAAGAGAGAGCGAGAAAGAGAGAGCGAGAAAGAGAGAGAGATTGGTTCTTGGCAGACTTTATGAAAGGCTGAGTCCCAACAGCCCTCTCTTCTTTAAGTTCTGTGACCAACTGTACTTAAACCAATCCACAAGCTGTGGTTGAGCAGCTGTGTATTTCACCAAACACTCCTGGTGCCAGGGAGTCTCACGAGACAAACCATATCCAGTTTCAGTGAAAGAAAATCACAGTTTCACATTTCCTTCAAGTGTTAAAAAAAACTAATTATTCAAACTACCAGTATTCTGATTTATATTTTGAAATAAAATATGGTCTTTCTTACATTAGATATAAAATACTTCACAATCACAGCCTCCTTTACAGCCATTAGTAACACTTTCTATGTCATGCTTTTTGAGGATGCAGGGGGCAGATTCCTGAAAGGATATCCTTTCCAAAGGGCAGGCATTCTCATCTATTGGTCCTCACTGAGGTGCAGGATGGAGAATTTCATCCTGAGTGGGTCAGATTTCCTGCTCTAAGTCTTTCTCTTGATTTTCTTGTCTCTGTCATTTTTCAAATGATGCTGTGTTCCAAGGGGAATGCCTAATAACATTTGCACACCTGGGAGCAACTGCCTTGTGCAAGATCCATGAAGTCAGCAAAAAGCCCTTCAGCCTTTGCCACAAAAACATGTGTCATTCCCACCATTTTGAAGTTTGGAAGTACTGTTAGTGCTCAACAATCGAATTTATTCACTCAAATCTGTTGGATTTCAGCCAAGTTTGCAGTTTATTTCTACAAAGGAGATATGTTGCTCTTTGGAGGCACTGCGTAGTATGACCTTTCAAGATTGTGTGGAGTTGTGTGTTTACTGATGAGGTCCATCGTGGTTCATTCTTCTTCGATATTTCTTTTTCATATTCTGTATTTATCTTTATCAAGTTGAGGCTCACCACTGCTGGGGAGTTGAGGATTTTTTTTGAACTTTTGATATTCAATGAAGTATCAAACACAACTGGGTTATATACAGAGACAACCATTTGCAGATAGCAGTGATTCTGAGGGGTTTTCATCCAGTGAACAGGGAGAAATCATTTCCAGTGGCATGTGGATAGTTAACAAAGTGACACAGATTTAAGGTAATTAGCAAACTAGATTGAACACATTTACTTGTTATGATCTAGAATTCATTGAAAAAGAATGACAGAACCAGAATTATAAGTGATTTAAAAAGGGATTATTAAAATGTTATTCAGGAAACAGTGTTACAGAATGCTATGCCTGTGGATGCAGTCAAGCTGGACTTTGAGGAGTCCCTTTCTACTCAGGAAGGTGCCAGTCCAGAGATGTGCAAGCAAGGTAATTCAACAGCACCTTGAACAGGCCCGCACTGCAATGCCCTCTTGTCCTATTTTGCTCTTTCCACTTCAGAAAAGGGCTAAATTGTCCCTTGGCCTAATAATCTTCAGCTGCTTCATCAATGACCTTCCCTCTATCATAGGCTCAGAAGTGGGATGTTCACCCATGATTGCACAATGTTCGACACTATTCATGAGTCGTTAGATTCTGGAACAGTCGATGTCTGAATACAACAAGGTCTGGACAATATCCAGGCTTGGGTTGACACGTAGCAGGTAACATTTGCGTCACACAGAGGAAGCAATGGCCTAGTGGTATTATTGCTAAACTACGAATGCAGAGACCCTGGTAATGCTCGAGGGATCCAGGCTCAATAATTTTGAGTTCAGTTAAAAATCTAGAATTAAGAATCTAATTACATTAATTGGTATGGATTGTCCCATCTGAAAAACACATCTAGTAAAAAAAAGTAATCAGAGGGTTAGATAGGGTGGATAGGGAGAGCCTTTTTCCTAGGATGGTGACGGCGAGCACAAGGGGGCATCGCTTTAAATTGAGGGGTGAAAGATATAGGACAGACGTCAGAGGTAGTTTCTTTACTCAGAGAGTAGTAAGGCAATGGAACGCTTTGCCTGCAACGGCAGTAGATTCGCCAACTTTAGGTACATTTAAGTCATCATTGGACAAGCATATGGATGTACATGGAATAGTGTAGGTTAGATGGGCTTCAGATCGATATGACAGGTCGGCACAACATCGAGGGTCGAAGGGCCTGTGCTGTGCTGTAATGTTCTATGTTCTATGTTCTATATATAGTTCACTACTGTCCTCAAAGCAAAGAAGCTGCTATCCTTGCCTGGTCTGGCCTACATGTGATCCTAGAACTTTTAACTTCCCTGTAGCCAGTTAGGGATGGGAAATAAATAATAGCCTAGCCAGTGATACCCACATCCTGTAAATGAATTTAAATAAATACCAATGCCAGGCAATGACCATCTCTAATAAGAGACAATTGAACCACTGCCCCTTGATTTAATTGGACTTGCTATATAAATACAGGACTACAACAGGAGGTTAGAAGTTCAGAATATTGGGGAAAGTAATTCACCTCTGAACTCCCCAAAGCCGATTCACAAAGCACAAGTCAGGAGTGTAATGGGATATATCCCACTTCCCTGGAAGGGTGCAGGTCTGACAAAACTCAAGAAGCTTGACACCATACAGGACAAAGCAGCCTGCTTGATTGGGATTACATTCACAAGCATACGTGCCCTCCACCAACAATACTCAGTAGCAGCAGTGTGCATTACCTACAAGATGTACTGCAGAAATTCAACAAAGAACCTCAGACAGCACCTTCCAAGCCTATGACCCCTTCTATCTACAGTGACAGGGGCAGCAGGTCCATGCGAAAACCACCTGCAAGTTCTCCAAGCCACTCACCATCCTGACTTGGAGATATATTGTTGTTCTTTCATTCACTGTTACTGGCACAAAATCCTGGAATTCCCTCCTTAAGGGCATTGTGCATCTACCTACAGCTCACGGACTGCAGCAGTTCAAGAAGCCAGCTCACCACTATTTTCTCAAGGCCAACTAGGGTTGGGCAATGAATGCTGGCCAGCTAGCGACGCCCACACCCCACAAGCGAATGAAAGAAATTATAGTTAAACATTGCGACAAGCGAGTTTCATGACATCCACTCCATCATGGCTCAAAGCAGATTGCTCCCACTATTCACCTCAATAATTATGTACAAGATATTTTGTGTGAATTTGTTGAAGAATCTCTTAATGAGAGAGATCAATGAGCTTATCACCGCCAGGGCCTTCTGGCTTTCATATCATTAATGCAGGTATTTAACTTCAGCTGCTCCAAGACAGGTAGCCTGCATCTGAGTGCTCGAGAATTTATGCCCTAAGTTAACATTGCCACTCAGAGAATCTGGATGCCTCCATTAATGTCAATGAGCTCTAATAAATGAAATTAGTCAAAAGGTACTGTCCATGTCAGCACAAATACATCTTGCTTGCAAATCAACGTGGCAGAAGCATGCAAATTATAGCTATCCTTGTGCTCAAAGTGGGCTTGGTGGTCCACAGTTCATCGAGATATCGTGGTGAGGCTGAATGATTTGCTAATGCTGAGTTGTGTGATGCAGGATCGATGAGGACTAGGGCCATAGACCATGGAGGGGCACTGTGTGGAAGCAGCAGTAACATGATGCCTGAATGAGGCATTCGACAAGCTGCAATCGCCAAGTACGCAGGTTTTATCTGTCAGGGGTTTAGTGTTCACTTTCTTGGTGGAGAAGAGAAGAATTGAAGGAGATATGTAAATAGGACAAGATTGGATAATAATAACATGCAAATGCTTGGAAATAAGCATGTCTCCACTTGAGGGCAAGTTGCCATTTAGAACTTGAGGGAAAATCACGTGGGTTTTTCTCAATATTGACAATCTGATTTTTAACACCTGCTTTAATGAATGACCTTCCTCCCCGTTTCGCTTGCCATATTAAAGAGTGGAAAGTTCTGCATAAAGAGTGAGGTCTCCCAGATTATAGAGCCTCGGTCTTGTTCCCTGATACCATGGAGACAAACAAATTGGGAAATATCACTTATGTCATCCACTTCAGTCTGGAAATTTTCAGTGGTGTAACAATAATTGACTTAGTGAATCTGACAGCCAACAACTGCGTTGTCAATGACCTGATTCAAGCTTCGGGTTAAAGTTGCAATAGTTTATGTAATTTGTACGTATTCTCTCTGGTGATGCAAAGGGACTGGACACATTGCAGCAGGATAAAAATTTTAGGGGCAGCAAATGTTACCCACGCACTTAATACTTGAAAAAATAATTAATCTCATGCGTACATATGGTAAGTTGTTTTTTTTCATCACATTCAGCAAAGTGACAGTGATTATGTTTTTGCTTCTCAAAATAAAGCTTATTTTGCTGCTATTCACATGTGATGAAGGATACACTTCACACAGATCCTTCATGGTAAACTTTGCACTGCCAGTTGCATCAATAACAGATGACAAGTCAAGCTTACCAGCTAAGTGGAATAAAACAAGCCGCTTTCACTGCTGCAAACCAAATCCAAGAATATCACAGTTTGAATTGGCTGAAAATTTCTCTCTCTCTCTCTCTGCAGGCCTTCAGTGAAATGAGCTTGTGCAATCTCAACCCAGTTCCAAGTGAGCACAGCAGGAACAGTCTATAATTCATAACTAATTGGAAATTTCACTCAGAGAGCCCACAGAGATGATTGAAGTGAGTCTCGGAGAAAAGTTACACAGCAGCAGTGCTGTTCTTCTGAGTCTGATGTCAGGTATAATGCGGGGACAGAAAAAGGGAATTTTCCGATACACCTTGCATGTGGTTTATCAGCTATCCACGTGCTTGTTGCTGGTTCTAATGTTAAGAAGATTTGCATTCACTGGGACTGAAATCTCGAAGCACAATGAACAAATATATTCATTCTAAAGAGGGCCTTTTGATTTGAATGTCATTTGATGGTTTAATGGGTTCCTCCTACTTTTGTTGAGGTGTCCAATTTTCTTGCAGTGTTTAGTCATGATTGCAATCTCTTGTGCATTCAGCTAAAACAAGCAATAACTGCAACTGTGTCGCCTGAACAATCATGAATTAATGATTCTGTCAAATCGCTCAAAATTAGACTATTTGAAGGTATAACACAATACCATGCTTTTATGCAACTTGGCATGTTTGACACCTTCTACTGCTTAGTTCTTCGGAGCATTTGATGAGTTTCATTTGCAAATTAATTATAATTCTCTTCCTTTTCCCTCAACAAATCTAAAGTGTAAGGCCATCATGACTTGAGTGCTGATCTCCATGGAATAAGAGGTTCATTCAAGTTTTACTCCAGGAATTAAACGTGTGCAAAAGAAGCATTTCATATGTAAGTGGAGCCCGAATCTGTAGACTTCCAGAAACCATCCTCGCGTAACATCCTGTGTTTATAGTTCTGCTGAATAAAGTCTGTAAATGTTCACTTCGAAGAGTGAAGGCCTCATTTTACCACATGGAGGCAGATGATGACTGGAGCCACAATACTGGAGACAAGAGGCAAGGAAATGTCTGAAATGAAGCCCACAGATAGCATAATGCTATAGGTAAATAATGAAAACCAAAAGAATTGTGGATGCTGTAAAGCAGGAACAAAACAGAAGTTGCCAGAAAGCCTCAACAGGTCTGGCAGCATCTGTGAAGAAAAAAAATCAGAGTTAACAGTTCGGTTGCTGTGACTCAATTTGAGTTCTGAGGAAGGTCACTCCACCTGAAATGTTAACTCTGATATTTTTCTTTTCAGATGCTGCCAGTCCTGCTGAGCTTTTCCAGGTAAATAATGAGGCCACCCCATTGATCCAGCCCTAGAAGAGAAACTCAACAGTAACAGGAAGTTGCAGCAGCTGGACTCCAAGGCCTAACTAGGTCCCAAATAACAGAGAGAGAAATCCAGTGCAAAAACTGAAAAAGTGCAGATGAAATTCCACAGGTGAGGCAGCAAAGAACATGAAAATTATTCAGCCATCCTGAACAAAGCACCACAGTGAGTATTTGCAAGAATGGGGAAGAAAAGAACATATGAAGAGCCCAACCACAGAAAGTGGATGACAAAACAGGCCTTGCTTAACACCATTCAGGGACTCTAAATCTAGAATCTAGTATTGCCGAGCGTCATGAATGCTGAGAGACAGAGAGAGAGAGAGACAGAGACAGGGGCAGAGACAGAAAAGTATGAGGCTGTAGAAAAAAACAGAAAACAGACTAAAGTTCTCCGCAAGTGTCCAGATATGTGAGGATGCTGAGGAGCAAGACAAATTCTTCTTGAACATTGAAGCTTCTGACAGATTGCGTGGCACTCTACCTGCACTGGCAGAAATCAATACATGGAACATTTCCTCACAATCATGCACAGACAATATGAAGTTGCCTCATTCAGAGAAAACTGTCAAACCTCTGAAACAGCCCATCAAGAGATAGTTTAACAACCATAAACAGCAAAACAGGAACCATTCAGGGAAAAGGATATGCTGAAATTCAAATGAGATCAAGCTAACATTCAATGTTCAGAAATTATTAATCTGCACAAATAACAGGGAGAGTGTGCATGTGTCTGAAATATCGACCACAATCTCCTCTCAAAGAGCAAACCTTTCTCTTTTCACCACCAATATTCTTATTTCTCTCGATTACAGTCGGTATTTATCTCCTATTTCTTTCATCCATTCTATACCTGTCCATTCTCCAAACTTTTCCTCCCCGATGTTGAACCGAAAACTTATTACCAAGACAATAAGAAACCTAAGGGCATACATAATTCCTGCACTAAATTCCTTCTGAATATTTTAGAATATCCACTGAATTTCATGTCAGTGTGCATGTCTTGAGGTCAAGACCAATTCGCAAATAATCAGGCTGAACTAAAATTAGAGTATAGGAGAGCTTTAAGTGACAACTTCAACAGCTCATACAGTATTGGTATATGTAATAGGTGATACCAGATTATCCATTCAATCCATCACGTTGCTTCCATCAGAAATGAATTAGGGTACAAGCAGACCAAATTAAAACAATTTCCAGATTAGGACCTCATCTCTGGTCAGAGCTGCCCCATGAAGCACAAATCCATTGTCCTCTCTCAGAATGACAAAAGCATGATCCCAGCATGGCTATTGTGTCATTATTGTTGCCTTCTCAGTCAATCAGATCAAGCTCATGACCACCATGCTGAAGTGGCATAGACTGAAATCAGGCCCTTGAAACCCATAGTTGCTCAAAGGCAACCTTGTATGGCTGTCTAAAGTCCTTCCCAGTGAAAGCCAGCTGTCCTGCAGCTATTGGGTCAGGATTATCACAAGAAGAGGACAAGGGCAGTCAAAGACACTTTCAAGACTGACAGTAAAAGAATGCACAAGGCTGGTTGGTTCTGTTTCTTTGTGCATTCTTAATGTATTGCTGAATAAAGTTGTTCTGTGAATGTCTTTGCTGTTGGCTATTTTTGAGTAATATATGCCAAAAGGCCAATGGAAATCTGAAATGGATGAACATAAGTTTTTGTTAGGATTACAAACCATTCAGGAGCTTGCTCATGGCATCAACATTGCAGCATGTGACCTCAGGCTGTAAAGATTATATACTCCATTTTAATTCAGAGCACTTGAAGTATGACATGCAAATAGAAGTATGCAGCTCTTTGTGACCAAACAACTTAACATGAATTCAGACACTGATATGCCCGTGAACATGATGTTTATACAGCTAGCTGTAATACCTATCAGAGATAATGGGAACTGCAGATGCTGGAGATTCCAAGATAATAAAATGTGAGGCTGGATGAACACAGCAGGCCAAGCAGCATCTCAGGAGCACAAAAGCTGACGTTTCGGGCCTAGACCCTTCATCAGAGAGGGGGATGGGGGGAGGGAACTGGAATAAATAGGGAGAGAGGGGGAGGCGGACCGAAGATGGAGAGTAAAGAAGATAGGTGGAGAGAGTGTAGGTGGGGAGGTAGGGAGGGGAGAGGTCAGTCCAGGGAAGACGGACAGGTCAAGGAGGTGGGATGAGGTTAGTAGGTAGCTGGGGGTGCGGCTTGGGGTGGGAGGAAGGGATGGGTGAGAGGAAGAACCGGTTAGGGAGGCAGAGACAGGTTGGACTGGTTTTGGGATGCAGTGGGTGGGGGGGAAGAGCTGGGCTGGTTGTGTGGTGCAGTGGGGGGAGGGGATGAACTGGGCTGGTTTAGGGATGCAGTAGGGGAAGGGGAGATTTTGAAACTGGTGATGTCCACATTGATACCTTTGGGTTGCAGGGTTCCCAGGCGGAATATGAGTTGCTGTTCCTGCAACCTTCGGGTGGCATCATTGTGGCAGTGCAGGAGGCCCATGATGGACATGTCATCAAGAGAATGGGAGGGGGAGTGGAAATGGTTTGCGACTGGGAGGTGCAGTTGTTTGTTGCGAACTGAGCGGAGGTGTTCTGCAAAGCGGTCCCCAAGCCTCCGCCTGGTTTCCCCAATGTAGAGGAAGCCGCACCGGGTACAGTGGATGCAGTATACCACATTGGCAGATGTGCAGGTGAACCTCTGCTTAATGTGGAATGTCATCTTGGGGCCTGGGATGGGGGTGAGGGAGGAGGTGTGGGGACAAGTGTAGCATTTCCTGCGGTTGCAGGGGAAGGTGCCGGGTGTGGTGGGGTTGGAGGGCAGTGTGGAGCGAACAAGGGAGTCACGGAGAGAGTGGTCTCTCCGGAAAGCAGACAGGGGAGGGGATGGAAAAATGTCTTGGGTGGTGGGGTCGGATTGTAAATGGCGGAAGTGTCGGAGGATAATGCGTTGTATCCGAAGGTTGGTAGGGTGGTGTGTGAGAACGAGGGGGATCCTCTTGGGGCGGTTGTGGCGGGGGCGGGGTGTGAGGGATGTGTCGCGGGAAATGCGGGAGACGCGGTCAAGGGCGTTCTCGATCACCGTGGGGGGAAAGTTGCGGTCCAGTTGCAGGCTGAGACGATGGGTGACCTGCCCCACCGAACTCATCTCCACCTATCTGGACTGCTCCTGCCCCACCGAACTCATCTCCACCTATCTGGACTCCATTTTCTCCCCTTTGGTCACCCATCGTCTCAGCCTGCTCCTGCCCCACCGAACTCATCTCCACCTATCTGGACTCCATTTTCTCCCCTTTGGTCCTTCCCAAAATCCACAAACCTGCCTGCCCTGGTCAACCCATCGTCTCAGCCTGCTCCTGCCCCACCGAACTCATCTCCACCTATCTGGACTCCATTTTCTCCCCTTTGGTCCAGGAACTCCCCACCTACGTCCGTGACACCACCCACGCCCTCCACCTCCTCCAGGACTTCCAATTCCCTGGCCCCCAACACCTCATATTCACCATGGACGTCCAGTCCCTGTACACCTGCATTCCGCATGGAGATGGCCTCAAGGCCCTCCGCTTCTTCCTGTCCCGCAGGCCCGACCAGGCCCCCTCCACTGACACTCTCATCCGTCTAGCTGAACTCGTCCTCACACTCAACAACTTCTCTTTTGACTCCTCCCACTTCCTACAGACTAAGGGGGTGGCCATGGGCACCCGCATGGGCCCCAGCTATGCCTGCCTCTTTGTAGGTTACGTGGAACAGTCCCTCTTCCGCACCTACACAGGCCCCAAACCCCACCTCTTCCTCCGGTACATTGATGACTGTATCGGCGCCGCCTCTTGCTCCCCAGAGGAGCTCGAACAGTTCATCCACTTCACCAACACCTTCCACCCCAACCTTCAGTTCACCTGGGCCATCTCCAGCACATCCCTCACCTTCCTTGACCTCTCAGTCTCCATCTCAGGCAACCAGCTTGTAACTGATGTCCATTTCAAGCCCACCGACTCCCACAGCTACCTAGAATACACCTCCTCCCACCCACCCTCCTGCAAAAATTCCATCCCCTATTCCCAATTCCTCCGCCTCCGCCGCATCTGCTCCCACGATAAGACATTCCACTCCCGCACATCCCAGATGTCCAAGTTCTTTAAGGACCGCAACTTTCCCCCCACGGTGATCGAGAACGCCCTTGATCGCGTCTCCCGCATTTCCCGCGACACATCCCTCACACCCCGCCCCCGCCACAACCGCCCCAAGAGGATCCCCCTCGTTCTCACACACCACCCTACCAACCTCCGGATACAACGCATTATCCTCCGACACTTCCGCCATTTACAATCCGACCCCACCACCCAAGACATTTTTCCATCCCCTCCCCTGTCTGCTTTCCGGAGAGACCACTCTCTCCGTGACTCCCTTGTTCGCTCCACACTGCCCTCCAACCCCACCACACCCGGCACCTTCCCCTGCAACCGCAGGAAATGCTACACTTGTCCCCACACCTCCTCCCTCACCCCCATCCCAGGCCCCAAGATGACATTCCACATTAAGCAGAGGTTCACCTGCACATCTGCCAATGTGGTATACTGCATCCACTGTACCCAGTGCGGCTTCCTCTACATTGGGGAAACCAAGCGGAGGCTTGGGGACCGCTTTGCAGAACACCTCCGCTCAGTTCGCAACAAACAACTGCACCTCCCAGTCGCAAACCATTTCCACTCCCCCTCCCATTCTCTTGATGACATGTCCATCATGGGCCTCCTGCACTGCCACAATGATGCCACCCGAAGGTTGCAGGAACAGCAACTCATATTCCGCCTGGGAACCCTGCAACCCAAAGGTATCAATGTGGACATCACCAGTTTCAAAATCTCCCCTTCCCCTACTGCATCCCTAAACCAGCCCAGTTCATCCCCTCCCCCCACTGCACCACACAACCAGCCCAGCTCTTCCCCCCCACCCACTGCATCCCAAAACCATCCAACCTGTCTCTGCCTCCCTAACCGGTTCTTCCTCTCACCCATCCCTTCCTCCCACCCCAAGCCGCACTCCCAGCTACCTACTAACCTCATCCCACCTCCTTGACCTGTCCGTCTTCCCTGGACTGACCTATCCCCTCCCTACCTCCCCACCTACATTCTCTCCACCTATCTTCTTTACTCTCCATCTTCGGTCCGCCTCCCCCTCTCTCCCTATTTATTCCAGTTCCCTCCCCCCATCCCCCTCTCTGATGAAGGGTCTAGGCCCGAAACGTCAGCTTTTGTGCTCCTGAGATGCTGCTTGGCCTGCTGTGTTCATCCAGCCTCACATTTTATTATCTTGTAATACCTATCAGTCTGATTCTTTAATACCATGTAATCCGGGACCACTTCCTTCATACACAAGCAGTAACATAAGCATTGCTGTTTCCCATAAAATGCCCAGCTGGAGACAAACCCGCATCACAGTAAAAAAAGTTCCTATCCACTGTAGCTAAGTGACATAAAATGGTCACTTGGCGTCTTGTCCAGCATTATTCCTGCACCTTCCTCCTCTTCCCATTTTGCCTTTTCCTCAGTATGAACCCACTATCTCCAGAACCAATGTGGCTGAATCTTCATTTTTGAACATCAGTACAAATCTAGAGAGCTTCTCAGGCATATAAAGCAGAGTTCTTTGGAGATCTACAAGGGTAAATTACTGATTAGGAGCCCAGTTACTTGTTCCATTGTGTTGTTTGTGATTCTTTGGCTCTGGTTCTTGGTGTAGCCACACACCAACTGAACATGAACTAAGTGATAAACCTTGTGGCTGCAGTATTATTTCTCACAGATGCAGAGTGGGCACAGAAACGCATATGTGCAACTGCTGATTAGCCTTCAAAAATTATTGCTATTTCATACTGCTTAGCATGAAATTACGCTTCTGGCCAGTTCTCTGATGCAGAACTGATGCAGGGGAGCTCAATATTAATTTTATGTTTTTGTATTAGTATTCCTTACAGATTGCAGTTTACAGATTTACCAGTCACAGCCTGGTTTAGGGTATTTCAGAAAGAGGTAGAAAATTTGGCGACATTCAGGTAAATGGTAAACCTATAATTGAGATAAAACAGAAATTACTGTTAAGATGGTCATTGACAGCCAGAGAGCTAGCTGTGCACGACAGCAATACTATCTTTTATTCACATGGATTACACTACACTAAACAATGGACCCCTGAAGCCACGAAGAAGAGAGGCTTCTTCAGCAATTGCTGCCAAAGGCAGGTTTTTTTCCATCAGCATATTTTACAATGAATACCTTGATATTCAGTTACAATGATGTCAAGAAACCTAATCTCAGCGGTAACCATGTAGCTCTGCTGCTTCAAAAACTTCACTTTGATCGGCTAAATATTTCATAAGCATTGGTCATAATTCCATCTTACAGTTAGAATGTTCCTTTTTTTCCTGTTCCAGGCTTGACTAATGCCATGTCATAAAATACGAGAAATGACAAATGATGCACCAGACAATACATTCTAAGGAAGGAGTTAATCATCACATTGTTTTGAACTACATTTGCATCAGCTAAAAAAGAAGAAAGATATTCTCAGCTTAGTTTAAGGGTAATGCTTGCACAAAATACCTTCTATCCTTCGTCCTCTTTTCCAATAAGATATTCTTTTAAAGTTGATTTGAAAGGATTAACCATCATTCTAAGTATAAGGAAGAATGCGGCAGCCCCCCAGCATGCACTGATTATTTCGGTGAATATAAATGACAGATTGCAAATGCTGGACACGTAGAAACAAGTCAGTGAACATTCCTAAAGTACAATGATAAGTTAAATTGTATTAGATGTGTACTTACATGGTAATAATTCTGTATCTTTTCTATCTCTAAATGATGATTAACTTGCTGCATCACTTCGAGAATTTTCTAACTTCAATTTTTAGCTATTTAGTTTATCGTTTTAGGTGTACTCCACAGTTATCCTTAAAAATTTTGAACACGCACAGAGTATTGTTGGAAATTCAGCCTTGATGCATCCATCATCAACTGTTTTATCTTTGGTGCCCGAAGTCTTCTCATCCGACAGCATGAGGTAAGGAACAGTGACGAGTGAGCCATTTATTAATTCATTCAGCAGTGAAGGCATTGCAGGGAAGACCAGCATTTAAGTTTCAACTCTAAATGCCCTTGATAAAGTGTTGAGTTCCCTTTATGAATTGCTGTACTTTGTGGTGAAGGTCTCAGGGAGGGACTTCCAGTTTTTTGATCTTGCAAGAATGAAGGAACAACAGTGTGTTTTGAAGTCAGAATGGTATGTGATTTGGAGAGGCACCTGAACAGCTATTGTCCCCATGTGTATACTGTCCTTGATCATCTCAGTGATATATGTCATAGATTTGCTCTGTGTTGTCAGGAAGCATTTGCAAGTTGTTGAATTGCATTTTGTACAAACTTCAGCTGTACTGAGGGCTAGTGATGAAAGGGAGTGACAATTTAATGTGGTGGACGGCTGGTGATCAGTGCAAAATCTTGTTTGACTTTTCAGTACAGTCCTGAAAGAATGCTGTAAAGTCAGCAAAACAGATTACTGGTCATTATCACATCGCTTTTGCAGTTCAGTTCTGGGAGTACATTTGCTGCTGTTATTCCTACATTGTAGTAGTGGCTGTTACTTCAGACATAACTCCATTGTCTGCAAAGCAATTGGGACATCTTCAGGCTGAGAAAGTGTTGTGTAAATGCAAGTAGCTTCTTCTTGCTCTTTTTTTTTGCATTTCGTTGTATTGATATTGGGTGAAACCCATGTTAGTACAGCTGTGTTCATCAAGCAAAGACTTCTGTGAGCAGCCACAAGCCAAGGTAGAATTACCATTCGTGACCAGTTGCTGCAAACACATTTTACAGCCAATCCTGGCCCAATTTATATATAGCTTGCAGCAAGTTATACATTTGGGAATGCGACAACAATACTGTAATTGCAAAATCATAGAACAGAGAAAGACGTCATTTGGCCTGTGTCAAGATGGTGATAAGAGATGGACCATTGATTTTCAAAATCGATTGTTTGATTTTAATACCGGAGGCCATCGTGGATGCTAGATAACAAAGTGTGGAGCTGGATGAACACAGCAGGCCAAGCAGCATCTTAGGAGCTAACAGCTTTAAAAACAGCCAAAACATGGACTTTCAAACAGCACAGCAGTCACCTGACCACACCAGCTTGCTTCGCTTCAGGAAGCCAATGTGGAATGAAGTAAACCAGTTTGGAAACCTGATCAAATGCCATTGAAGCTAATGCAACCCAGTCAAGATGAAAAGGCTCTCATCTTCTTTTGATTCACACCTTAATGGGAATGTTCACATAACGGTAGAAGACAGTAGATGGCCGTGTGACCGCAGAACTGAATTAAGCTTGAGAAAGTGATTTTTCTGCCCTTCAAGAAGGAAAAATGCCAATGACAGTAAAGTTTAAAAAGAAACATCAGGAGGCTGAGAACTCAAAAGGACAACTGAAATATTCACCACTGCTAATGATTCAAGCTCCCATCATCACCATTCCTCAACCTGGCTATGGTGCAGCAACTTCCAAAAGTTTCTTTGCCAATACATCCCAAACCTGTGACATTTCTCACCACCAAACAACCATGGGCTCAGGTTAAAACCTTACACACCAAAGGCACCCTAAAGACTTTAAACAGTCCATTCCATTCATCTTCCTTTTGCAATGGATACTGTCCCTATTCAGCACAGGAGTACAAATGCTTGAGATTGGGTCCATTCCTTTTTTCTTGGAGTAAAGAGATAATAAAATTGATCTTTCTTTCAATCGATAGAGCACCATAATTGGCTTCTTATCAGTATAGTTGAAATTAAGCAACTGCATTTCAATTGGCTAGAGGTATAGTCTTATGCTGAAAAAGGATTTTTTTTTCTGGAGAGGTTGGTATGAGAGAAGCTGATTTCCCCCTCCTCACTGAGTCATGTCAGTGTTGGCTCTTTATGTGAGCAACTCAGCCACATCTGCACACTCTTTAATGCCTTTGCCTCATTCCTACAATGTAGTCACCAGGATTTATCACAATGCTCCAGCAGAGGCCAAAATAGTGTTTTGTAAAAGTTCCTTATGAACCCTTGCTTTTGAATTATAGGCCTCTATCCAAATATCCAATATGGTGAATTACCTCTAAAACACAACAAAGAATTGTGGATAATAAAATGTGAGGCTGGATGAACACAGCAGGCCAAGCAGCATCTCAGGAGCACAAAAGCTGACGTTTCGGGCCTAGACCCTTCATCAGATGAAGGGTCTAGGCCCGAAACGTCAGCTTTTGTGCTCCTGAGATGCTGCTTGGCCTGCTGTGTTCATCCAGCCTCACATTTTATTATCTTGGAATCTCCAGCATCTGCAGTTCCCATTATCTCTGAAAGAATTGTGGATGTTGTAGATCTGAAACAAAAAGAGAAATTGCTGGAGAAACTAAGCAGGTCAGGCAACATCTGTGAAGAGCAAGTAGATGAAAGTTCTGAGTCCAGTGTCTTTCTTCAGAATGGGAACATCCAAACTTTCCTGCAAGCCACATACTACCTTGACTTGAAATACATTGTTTTCATGGTCACAGGATCAAAGTTGTGGAGCCTCCGAAGAGTTTTGTTGTTGTGCTGAAAGACATGGACAACAGCAGTCCATGAAAGCAGCACAGCATCACCACCTTCTCAAGGGTACTGATGAGGAGCAATAACTGCTGACCTAACCAGTGATGTCACATCCTGTGGGATAAAAAGACAGGAATAAAAAACTCCCCTTTATCAGTTTTTTGCCCTTCGAGTGTCTGAACCAGCTCCTCTTTCACAAAAACATTGGCAGATTTTCTTCCTTGCAAAAGACACATACAAATTACTTATTTAGTATCTCTATCATGTTCTCTGGTTCCACACATAAATGTCTTTTTGATCTCAAATCAAACTATTCTTTCTTTACACCCTTTACTTTGGGATTCCTTTTTATGTCAGCTGCTAATCTCATCTGAAACACTCCCTTTGCTGCTGTTACTTCTTTTCAGTTCCTTCTGAAATTTCCATACTCTGCATTGTTCATACTACCCCTGGACCTTTTCTTCAACTGCATTTTGCTCTCCACCTTTCTCATCACACTGGGAATGCTGGCTTTGTTTGTTTTTCCTTCACCCCTCATGGGAAACTGAAATATTTCCTTTGAAAAAGAAAGCCATTGTTCACTTACAGTTTTGCCCAACAATCTTTGCCTCCAAGTTCCTAGATCAATTCTCATCTCACCAAAATTGCCCAACAAAGCACCACTCCCCCAATCCCCAACCTCTCAACTGATAAATTCTCATCAAATAGTTTCTTATTCTTTTCTCCACAATAGATAATCTTAAACTTATGATGCAGTATCACTATCTCTGAAACATTCCCCATAACACCTGATCCACTGCATTCTCTAAAAACGGGTCCTTGAGGTGCTATGAACCATTTGTAATTGCTTCTGTTCCAATACAATCTATAACCTCATGGCCCAGCATATCCCCATCTCTACCATTGCCATACAACACCCATATTATGGAATATTGCAGCTAGCCCAGCTCTTTTCTGAACTAGGTCTTGTCTTTTGCCAGAACTTTGTGCATTTATGTAGCTCTTCAGTGTTGCAAAAATCTCTACTGCCAATAGAGGACATTTGAGCAGCTACTGTGGAATGTAGGCAACACAGAAGTCAATTTGCATCTTTAGCTGTGGAATTTTCAAGATGGAGGTGACGGGGTCAAGAGTGTTCAGCTCCTGAGCATGGGGGTCAGCTGCTCAAGGGATCATGCAGCGGGTCCGGCCACATTCGTAGGGCTTCATCATTGTCTTTCCCTCTCGGTACATTTTTTTTTGTAGTTTTGGGTTCCCTGAGGCCTCCTTGTGATGGTCCCCTTGTGGGAGCCTGGAGCCCTACCTATCTCCATCCCTGCTCCATCTCAGGTGGCCAGGACCCACCCAGCATTGGAGGTGGTGTAGGACCTATGCAGCAGGACCATCGCCAGCTCAGAGGCGGTGGACGCTGAAGTGATGGCACTGGTGGTGACAGAAGAGGAGCACATTGCTTGGACCCCTGGGGATAATGTTGGACGTCAGCAACTGGAGAAGCAAAGAGCATGAAGACTTTCTTGAGAGGGTAAGATGAACTTTTGAAGCTGTCTCAGCTTCGGTAATATTAATTTAATGTCAATTTATTCAGTGTTTTACAAATTATGCAACTTATTTTGTAATTTGTTTGGTAATCCAAGAAAGTGACAAGTTTATCCAATTCTCACTGCACCTAGGTACAAGTGTCAATATTAATTACATCTAAATCCACTGTATTTGGCTTCCATTGGTGTCTTATCAACTGAGCAGCAAGGAAGGTCTTTCACGTTCCTAAGTGCTGGGAGTGGTTAACTTTGGTGAATCCACCTTGGCTATCTCCTTCAAGGTTCTCGCAAGCTGTGCAGACGAGAGAGCGGACCGCAAGGAAGGTAAATAATTGTACCGTGGCAACAAGATGCAGAGAGGAAATAGGTGACAGGATTATTAAGGGAATGGATACTGTTCTCTGTAGCCGTGAGTAAAATTCTCAAAGGCTGATCTGCCTGCCGAGGGCCAAGATGAAAGAGATTTTCTTAGAGCCAGAAAAGAACTTGTGGGTGAAGGGTTGTTTGGGCTGGGGAGTTGGGGGTGAAGGGGTGGGGGGTGATCATTCACATTGGTAGCATTACCGTTGGTCGGATTAAAAATTATATTCAGCTGAAAGAATTTGAACAGTTAATGAGCCAAATTAAAAAGCAGAATCTCAGAGGTTACAATCTCGGGATGACGAACTGAATCACAGGCAAACTGGCATATCGTAAATGAAGTCAAGGAGTTAAGTGCGTGGTACAAAGCTTGGTGTGGGTGGAATAAGTTTCAGTACATGGGGCACCGGCACTAACACTGACATAGAAAGGAGATATTTTGTTGGGACAGACTTCACTGAAAGCCATGCTGGAGCCAGTGTCCTGTTGACAGGTTTTAATCTAATAGGGTGGGGTTGGGAGAGAAGAAACCCGAACCAAGCTCACACAAAGTGAAAGGGACAGAGTGCGCAAGTATAGGGAAAAAATGTTAAAAAAATTTAAATGGGGATAAAAACTTGATAAAAGCAAGATTAATCACTCTTTATTTCAATGCATGCATGGAATAAAATTGATTAATTAATGGCAGCAATACAGTTTAATAGGTGCAAACATATAGCCATTACCGTGACATGGTTGCAAGGAAATCAACATCAGGAATTAGATTTTCAGGGCAATGTGACTTTTCAAAAGGACTATCATGAAGGACAGGGTAGTAAGGTTGCTTTGTTCATACAGGATAGAATAAGTTTGATAGCAATAAATGCTCTTGGATCAAAAAATATAGAATCTATATAGCTGAGGAAAGATGACAATGGTAGGAGTAGTGTACAGGCCACCAAACAGCTATATAGTAAATTAAATCAAAAGGCAATGATGGCACGTACAAAGGCAGTACATTTAATCATGAGAGACTTAATTTTCATGTATATTGACAAAGTCAGATTGGAAAAGATGGCCAAGAGGAAGAGTTCAAAGCGTGTATTCTTGGCAGTTTTCTGGAATAACCTGTTGTCGATGCAAGCTGTCAGACTATTCAGTATTTAGTGATGTGTCATGAGGCTGGTTTAATAATTGATTTCAGAATTATTATTATATTATTATATTATAATATTATAAAGACGAAGAAAATAAGTATGAAGGGAAACTGGCAAGCAATGTTTTGATATAAAATGGAAGCCAGGGATCAAAGTGAACATACCCCATTTAAAGGATGAGGCTGAGGAAATAATAATGGTGTGAAGGGGCAGAGGAGCTGAATAAATGCTTTGTATCAGTGTTCACAGGGGAAGGCAGTATTTCTGGAATGCTATCAATCAGTAATCAAGGGGCAAGAAGTGGAAAGGAAATAAACACACTATCACTCCTGGCAAAAATACTAGGGAAACTACAATCCCCAGGCCTGATGGGATGCATCCTTGTATGTTCAAAGAAAGAGCTATAGAGATCATGGATCCGTGAGTAATTGTTGTTGAATTCTTAGATTCTGGAGAAGTGCTGGAGATTTGGAAAGCTGTCAATATCATGCCTTCATTCATATTGAGGAGGAGGCAAAAAAAACCCAGTTAACTGCTGGCTAGATCAATATCTCCTCACTTAATGTCTATTTTCAGAAAAAATATTAGTATTTGTTGTAAGGATGTAACAGCAGAGCATTTAGAAATAATTATCATGATCAAGCAGGGTTACCGTGGCTTCATGAAAGGGAAATCATATCCAATCAAGTTATTAGAATTCTTTGAGGAGGTAACAAGCAGGACAGATCAAGACACATAAATATTCAGATTGCCTGAAGGTGTTGATTATGATATCACTACCTAATTGGAGAAAAGCCTATGATGTTCGAGGTATTAAACTGGCATAGGAAGAGGACAACAAACTAACAGAAGACAAAGAGTTGGAATAAAGGGGCCATTTTTAGCATGGCAATATGTAATAATATGGAGTGTGACAAGGTTCGGTGCTGGAGATATTTACAATATATATCAATGAATTCAATGAAGAAATTGAATGTACTATAGCCAAATTTGAGGAGGACAAGAATTGTCCGCAGTGGGATATAGGCAAGTTCTAAGTGGGCAAAAAATGTCTTGGCAGGTGGAATATAATGTGGGAAAATATGAGGTTATACATTCTGGCAGGAAGAATGGAGAAGTCAAATCTTACTTAAATGGAGAAAGGCCATAGAAAGATGAAAGTGACACCATTTAACTGAGTGTGGCATCAAGGAGTCCTCGCAAAACTGGAGTCAATAGGAATCAGGGGAAAATGCTCAACCAGTTTGAGTCATACCTGGCACGCAGGACAATGGTCATAGTTATTAGAGGTCAGTCACCTCAGCTTCAGGAAATGTCTGCAGGAATTCCTCTAGTCAGTGTCCTTGGCCAAACCATCTCTTATCAATGACTTTCCCTCCATCACAAGGGTGTTGGTCAATGACTGCACCATGTTTAGTATCATTCATGACTCCTCAGATATGGAAGCAGTCTATGTTCAAATGTGTCAAGACCTGGACAACATCCAAACTTGAGCTGACAAGCTGCAAGTAGCATCACGCCACACAAGTGCCAGGAAATGACCATCTCCAATACCATCACAGTATTTGTCATTATCAACATCCTGGGATTTTCATTGAACAGAAACTCAACTGGACTCACCATATAAATACAGTGGCTACAACAGCAGGTCAGAAAGTAGGGGTACTGTGGTAAGCAACTCATCTCCTGACTCCTCAAAGCCTGTCCACCATCTACAAGGCACAAGTCAGGAGTGAAATGGAATACTGCCCACTTGCCTAGATGAGTGCAGCTCCAACAACACTCAAGAAGCTCGACACTATCAAGGTCAAAGTAGCCCACTTGATCAGCACCACATCCATAGGCATCCTCGCCCTCCACTACCAATGTTCAGTCATCGCAGTGTGTGCTATCTGCAAGAAATTCACCAAAGATCTTAGACAGCAGCTTCTAAACTAATGACTTTCATCTGAAAGGTCAAGGGCAACAGATTTGTGGGAACACCACCACTTGCAAGTTCCCCTTTAAGCCACTCACTATCCTGACTTGGAAATATATCACCGCTCCTTCAGTGTCACTGTTTCAAAATCCTGGAATTTTCTCTCTAATGGCATCATGAGTGTACCTACAGAGTGTGGGCTGCAGCAGTTCATGAAGGCAGTTCACCACCTTTAACGACAGAGAAGACTTGATGGGTTGAATGATCCACTTCTGCTTGTGGATCTATCATCTTACGGTCTCTCAATGGAATTGGAGTATGGTATATATATCCAACAATGTAAATTAATTTTGGTCACCTTGACCTAAATTGAAATTAGTTTAGTGTCTTTCAAAGAACGTGTCTCTTAAAAATTTCAATTCAAGTTTCAAACTCATTCATTCAAAAGTCAATATTTTACATAAGCTGTAATATTTTGTGACAGTGTTAATAACAAGAATTTTTTATGGGCATTGGTTGAGGAATAAATACTGAACAACATCAGACACAAACATCTTCAAAAATGCTGGATCCATCTGAGACAGCAGACCCTTAAAAATATCTCATCTAGATATGAAATTAGCTTTCACATCATCTTGTGTATGAGGAAACTGTCAGTAACATTTGTATCCATAGTAATTATGGCAACTCTGAAAGCCAAAACTCGAACCTCAATTCACTGGAAGGGGGCTGGCTGCAGAAATATGAAACAGATCAGTTGCTCCTGTAGTATTGGGAACTAAATTAATGTTTTCTTTCACTCTGTATATACACAGAAGGCAATATTTATGCATGCACAGAACACAATTTTCCAAAAAGCTACTGACACAGTCGCCATTTTTAAATTTCAAGTGTAGGTATCCTGCACAAAAAGCACAATCCTGATGAAATCTCAATAACCAGCAAAGTTTCTGAAACTGAGATAACAAGGTGTAGAGTTGGATGAACACAACAGGCCAAGGAGCATTAGAGGAGCAGGAAAGCTGATGTTTCGGGCCTGGACCCTTCTTCAGAAATGGGGAAGGGGAAGAGTGTTCTGAAATAAACAGGGAGAGAAGGTGAAACGGATAGAAGATGGATAGAGGAGAAGATAGGTGGAGAGGAGACAGACAGGTCAAAGAGGCAGGGATGGAGCCAGTGAAGGTGAGTGTAGGTGGGGAGTTAGGGAGGACGGACAGGTCAAGGGGGCAGGATGACGTTAATAGGTAGGAAATGGGGGTGCGGCTTGAGGTGGGAGGAGGGGAATAGGTGGGAGGAAGGATAGGTTAGGCAGGCGGGGATGAGCTGGGCTGGTTTTGGGATGCAGTGGGGGGAGGGGAGATTTTGAAACTTGTGAAGTCCACATTGATACCATTGGGCTGCAGGGTTCCCAAGCGGAATATGAGTTGCTGTTCCTACAATCTTCGGGTGGTATCATTGTGGCGCTGCAGGAGGTCCAGGATGGACATGTTGTCTGAGGAATGGGAGGGGGAGTTGAAATGGTTCATGACTGGGAGGTGCAGTTGTTTCGTGTGAACTGAGCGGAGGTGTTCTGCAAAGTGGTCCCCAAACCACTGCTTGGTTTCCCCAATGTAGTGGAGGCCACACGGAAACAGCAGATGCAGTAGACCACATTGGCAGATGTGCAGGTCAACATCTGCTTGATGTGCAAAGTCTTCTTGGGACCTGGGATGGGGGTGAGGGGGGAGGTGTAGGGGCAGGGGTAGCACTTCCTGCGGTTGGAGGGAAAAGTGCCGGGTGTGGTGGGGCTGGAGGGGAGTGTGGAGCAGACAAAGCAGTTACAGACAGAGTGGTCCCTCCAGAAAGCAGATGAGGGTGGGGAGAGAAAAGTATCTTTGGGGGTGGGGTCAGATTGCAGATGGCGCAAGTGTCAGAGGATGACGCATTGGATCTGGAAGCTGGTGGAGTGGTACATGAGGACAAGGAGGATTCTGTTTTGGTTGTTATTGCAGGGAGGTGTTGTGAGGGATGAGTTGCAGGAAGTCCAGGAGACATGGTCGAGGGTATTCTTGACCACTGAAGGTCAGGGTTAGGGCGGTGGGTGGTGCGATGTAGTGGCGGTCCTTGAAGAACAGAGACATCTGAGATGTACAGGAGTGGAATGCCTCATCCTGGGAGCAGATGCGGCGGAGGTGCATCTTCTGAGCCTTATCTTTTTATGCACTTCTGGGAAAGTGTATATATTAGCTGAAACACAAACTCTATCAAAAGTGAAAAACGCACTGAACTTCTTTAAAACATTGTCAAAGGCCAATATATGATGCAGCGAGAAAATCTCCGTGCCATTCTGAACCAAAGGAGCCAATTATACATGATTTATGTAAAGGATACGCATGTATTCAGTTAATACAACAGTATTTTCAGGGGAAGGAGAGGGTCTTGTATCAAAGAGAATACAAGGAGAAATACAAGATCCTGAATGCAAAGACATGTGAAACTAAGTGCCATCAGGGTATGCTTGATGCAAACGTAAACTGAAAAGCACTTCGCAGGCATTCAGCTACTTTGGAAATGTGAAAGTAATCCAACCATTAATGCATTACAGTCTGAAGTCTGAGTAGCTTTTATGTTCTACTATTGGAAGTGAATCTTTACAAACAATTGATACTACTTTTCTATAGCAAATAACCTTGTATAAAAACATTATAGAAAGGACAATGACATGCCAAAATCACTGCTCCACAAAGATTCAAACAACTTCAAAATGGAAAACAACAATGCAGTCGTAAAGCATATATGGCGCTGCAACATCAATATTTATATTGAGATAAGAATCCTGTTAATTTGGATAATTTCACTTTTCATCTTACCACTGCTATAGCGCCAGTAAGTTACATTATATGGAAACAAATTTAATTGACAGAGAACTGACTGGTGGAATTATCTGCCCCACATCAAATGATGTTTCAACACCTTTGCGAACGAAGTAAATGAAACTTCTCACAGTGCTGACAGATGACTCCATGCACAAATAATGGCAGTTATTAAAGATAATCAAAGCTGCCATTAGAACAGATAAGTGAATATTAGTCAAAGTAAACACTGATCAAACCATTTGAGGCAAAAGAAAAACATGGTTGTCAAGTAAAATTAAAATATCTCAATGATCTAACATTCAGCTAGCAAGCTCCAATCATTTTCCTTTTGTAAGAATAACCAGCAAAATTGAAAAGTGGAAACACTGTCATTTACATACACTTGTGAATATCACTCAGACTTCCTTGCAATTGTCACAAAGAAAAAACTTACAGAACAAAGAGAACCTATCAGGAACGAGTCTTGTCAGCTTTGATCCAAATCATTCCTGGAAACTGCACTACTCTAAAAAGGCAACTGAAAATGTCATCGTTGGACATAAACCATACATGTGTCCTTTCTATGACCTAAAAACTTCCTACATTTATTTTCTCATGTATTCCGCTGTATATGACCTCCACTGAAAGTGATGTAATGTTCTGCTAACAACTATTGGCTACAAATACATCACAAAGCCTCGACGGATTTTCTACATTGCACAAAATAAAACTGGTAAATAAATACTGCGAGCTTCTTTGTATGTTGTTACAAATTGGTCCAAGTTTTGGTCCTTCTTAAAACCATCATTTGCATGTAATGTTTTGTATTAAAGTGACAGCAGGAGGTTTAAACTATTTCCTTGCCATTTGTTTTAGCCCAAAGCCATTCTGCTTTAAATTTAGCAACATCCCTGGGCGATCTAAAATCAAATCCACTTACTACATGCATCAGGAATTTTGCAAGTAGTTGAACACAGTACAATTTTCCCAAATAACTATATCAAGAAAACAAATAGTCGATTATTGCATAACAATTGTTTAAGCTTTGAAAATTGTAAGATTAAATTGGTAACAACTCAGCATGGTTTGAGAGAAAATGTACTCAGTTTCAATTTACTAAAAGATTATGAAATGCTATGGTGGAGCAACAACATTATTAAATCTGGAGTAGTTGAATGGAGTTCAATTTCACCACAAAATTTTTAAAACAGGTCCACAATCACTAACTGGATAATAGGTTTCTCCTTAGTTAGTATTATAGCCCTAAGAGAGACTCAGAACTGCACAAGACCACAGAGAGTTTACAAACACAAATAGCAAATTTAATCATTAAGTACATGATTTTTTTTTTAGTGTACGGAAACACAGACATAGAATCATAGAACATGGGAGCAGGAATAGGCCATTTGGCTCTTTCAGCCTGCTCCACATTCAGTGTGATCATCACTCATCAACAATTCAATGCCCTGTTCCCACTTTCTCCCCATCCCTTTTCATACCTTTAGCCTCAAGAATTATATCTGATTCTTTCTTAAAAATATTCCATGCTTTGGCCCAAACTGTATTCTCTGGCAGGGAACTCCACAAGCACACCATTCTCTGAGTGAAGAAGTTTCTTTCTATTTTACCCTGAGTCAGTGCACAAATAGGTGCATTCTGCAGTTCACTCAATAGTGGATGAGCAGTGGAGGAACAAAAGTACGGCCAAATGAGTGAATAAACCAATGAAAGCAAAGAATAATAATCACAAGGCGTTTTCAACTGTCTTAACGGCAAGTAGGTCATGGTGATAACGGAATAGAGTTTTGACAATGCGTTATTGTAATAGGTGGGAAGGAAACCATTATACATTAGACAGGATAAACCAAAAGCTCCAAAACTGGGAGGAGAAACGTTAGCCTGGATCTATGATGAAACAAAATTCACAATCAAATTGCCACTTCACACCTACATTTCTTGTGCCCTAATGTAGCCTCAACATTTCCAGAAGAAGCTGGGACCTGATGATCTAGCTCAAAACTAAGAAGCATACAATCCCACAAAGAACTTCATTGGACAGAAGCAGTGTTAGAGAAGGGGAAGGTGGGTTAGGGGAGTGGGCGGGGGGTGGCAGGAACGACAAACCATATGCACCTATTTACAGGACTAGAAGCTGTGAAGTATGTTTAAATGTCCAATGTAAATGTTACCAAATGGGCAAAAAATTGAAGTGTTAGTGCATGTGTGAGCAGATGAATGATGGAAAAGATAAACGGATGGGTAAGAAGTCAGTGGATAGGATGAAGTGGTGTCAGACAACTAGGGTTGTAAAACTGCAGGAGGGTGAAAAGGGTAGGTGGGCAAGTAGGAAGGTGGGTGGGGGGGTTAATCAGATTGGGATGGGAGGAATTAACGCGTCTGAATGTAGTCAGGTTGTGGGGTCTGCTAGCTGGGTCCAGAGTATTGGTTTAGATTGGGCGATGATTCGGAGGAGGATGTCGCGGGCAAAGATGTGGGATGAGTTGGAATATCAAAGGGGGAGTCAGTTTGTGGTGGAAGTGCTCATGTGAGTGACTCAGATCATTATCAAATCACACAGGAGTCAAAAGACCTTTCTTTGTACACCATTTCCTGAGCAACTATCCAGGAAGGTACATCAGAACCGTCCAAAGTTTCCAGCTACAACTCAGATTTAAGAATTTTTTAAAAGAGAATTCTGGGAACAGGGAAATTGCCCATCAGAACGTTAATCTTCTCGGGCAATTCCCACTGAGGTCATTATAATGAGATCTCAGCAGGGTCTTAACACTTAACTTTGGTAGAATACTTGGTCTCTGATGCTCTGGAGACTTGAAGTTCTGGACCATCAATTAATTTTTTTTCTCTTAATATCGACCAAAGAACTAAATCAGGTAAGTATGATGGTGAATGATGAGAACCGAAAGAACTGCAGATGCTGTAAATCAGAAACAAAAATAGAAAAATGAAAAGTACAGCAGATCTGCCAGCATCTGTGAAGGCAAATCAGAGTTAACATTTTGGGTCGAATGCCTCAACAGTTCCTCAGGAATGATGAAACATGAAATGCTGTAACGACATTTAAAATGAAAAAGGTGATGCAATGAATTGAATAAACAATCTCAAGAGACTTTTTAATGCACTTTATCCAGTTCTCAGAGCTTTTTTGCTGGCGTTGGCCCCTCTAGCTATCTGCACCCACTGTCTTTACAGTGTTTCTCTGAAGGGCCTTCTTATCCCTGCTTGGTTAAGAACCTCTGCACCACATCCATTCCCTATTTGATTGTTTCTAAGCGCTGCATCAGTCAACCTTGGAGTATGATCTCAATTATGTTGTGTCATTCTTATATCTTTCCAAATAAAATCCTCCAGAGACTGTCTCGGCCAAAAAGCTGTTCTCATTTTTAGAGATACATGCTTGCTTTAAGTAGTGCCGACCAGTTTCATATGAATGTCACCTCTGCTCAAGCAGAGAGTCATCTTACAACTTGTTTAGAATTAACTGCATATTACAACCATGTATACAAGGAAGCAGCACTAGGTGTGAAGATGAACCATTGTGAGGTTTATCACATTTCAAATCTGTCCAATATTGTTCTCCATGAAGCTTCCGGCCACCAATATTTCATTGTTACTTGTGGGTCCTGGTTGTGTACAAACAGGCTGCTAGGTTTCCTTCGTTCAAATATTCAGTATATTTCAAAAGTACTCCATGAGCCATAACACATTTTGGGATTTTCTGACATTATGAAAACATCAATTCAAGTTCTTTCTTCAATAGTCTGATGTTTAATTCTAACCAACATATTCACAGAGAAACCAGATTATAAGATTACAATATAAAAGTAAAGAAAGCACATGAATTTTATCGGTAATCAAGATCATTAAACTGCAACTCCTACTTACTCAACTGGTACTTAAGCAAATAGCCAGTAAGAATGCCATTAGGTTTTGCCGGAGGCCCCCACATCAGAGTCACAGAGTTTTTGGCAAAGTTTGCAATTTGCAGGAAGGCAGGCTGCTCAGGGACTGTCAGAAAAGAAAAAGCAAAACATGTTTGTTAATGATGGGTTCAATTGTATATACTTTTAATCAAGAAAGGAGCTACCTTCTGAACTGTAATCCCAGTGGTATTTTCATGAATGATCAATATTGATTGTGCCAGAAGAATCTATTTTTTTCCAGAAACTAAGTTCAGTTTGTCCTACTGAATAATATTGCAAATAGTACCTTCCTTTCAAACAGTAGAAAATTATTTGCTGCATTAAAACATGGCTATAAGTCATTTAATTATGACAAAACTCAACAGCCCTAAATGGCTGTGACAAGATTACTTCTTGATATTTGACACAAATCCAGCAACTTCATTGTACACAACAGAAAAGCTTATAGCAAGATGATAACTGTTTTGATTGCTTTTATGAGGGCAATGGTAGCATGGCATAACTTGCCGAATAATTTGAAGAGAATGGAAACTCGTTTGGAGCGTTTTTTTCTCCATCTCAAATTGCTGGCTAAGTTGCTCACTTATCATGATATGCATCGGTAATTCACCATTACATTTGCAGCAATTGCAGGGCCAATTTTTTTTTAATAAACCAATCTCTTCTACACAAGTATTATTTCATTAATTATGACAGTGATAAAATGGAAACTTAATATTGAGATTTAAGACAGTCATTGAATGAGGAGAGATAATCTGGAAAGCACAGTTACATTGGAGTAACTGTGATCAAACTGAATTATTTTCTTGTTGCTTTGTAAAGTAGGAGGAAGACAGTACACATATACAAAACCTTCATCATGAAGTTATGAAGCATTAGCGACAAACATATGTTCTGAAATTAAACAACCTTTGGCATAATGGAACAGTCGATTGCAGAGATGGTCGTGTTATTCATCACACACACACACACACACACACACACACACACACACACACACACACACACACACACACACACACACACACACACACACACACACACACACAGAAACAATTTACAAAGTGCAAAATGGTTAGATATCCAGATCAGACAGAACCCTCAAGCGTATGTTAGGCAATAGGGGTATAGTATATGCCTTAAGTTGAATACATTGGCCAAATACATTTTGGGCCAGCTCTCTCAACATTTATTTCATACTGACATAGAATGTGAACATCATCAGAAAAGCAAACTATTCGTAAAGAAGGGAATTATTATATTGAAAATATCTGCAATTGCAGCTCACATGTTGGGGACAAGAAATTCAGTAACGCAGCAATGGTAGTGCACGAATGCAATTCCATCGTAGGGTAACTGCCCCCCTTCTCTTCCACGGTGTTTGAACAGGAACCATGAAAGAGCTTAGAAATTACATTGAATAGTTTAAACAATGCAGGTGCAGCATACCATTAAATCATGGAGGGCAAATATTGATAAAATTGTGGACCACTTTTGTGATAGCTGCTCAGAAGCACCTGCATCATCTCTGATGAAGGGTCTAGGCCCAAAATGTCAGCTTTTGTGCTCCTTAGATGCTGCTTGGCCTGCTGTGTTCATCCAGCTTCACACTTTGTTATCTTGGATTCTCCAGCATCTGCAGTTCCCATTATCAGGGCATCATCTGGTATTGCAGGTTACAAAGTTGCTGAACATTTACTGAGCGGAATCCTTTTTCAGATTTATATAGCCAGTGAGAAATGCAAAAGCAGTATATTTAGGAGTGGATTTTGAGATGTTCAGACATTTATTATTCCTGCATAGATGGGAGTTGTGTATGGGATCCTGTGGAATCCACATTGTTGCTTACTTTGAAGGAACTGCACAGAAAATTGAGTTTCCTCATTTTTGTGTTCCACTGGACAATTTCTCTCTGCCTGGAGCCCTGAAAAAGGATCCAGTTACATCAGAGAATCTTGAAGGCTCTGGTGAACTATTGAATACACAGTCTGACTCACGTGAAGGTATTCCACTAATCGCGTACTTAGCTCAGGTTTTCCCATAAATATCACCACCAGACCACTTACACAAGACTGACTGGATATACCACTCTTTCCCGTGGGGTATGATACCACCACCAACCCCTTCTCCCGCCCTGCCGTCCTGCTGTAGATCCATCAGTCCCCATCCTTCACTTCAGACCTGCAGCTTCTTGCCCTGCTCCAGAATTGATAACCTCCTACCCATTTTCTGGACCCAAAACCCATGCCTCACACTCATCTGGCCCCATCCCTGATGAAGAACCTGTATGCTACTCCCTCACTCCGGGCACCCTCTCCCACCTTCACCCTATCTGGAACCCCCTTCCAGCTTCAAATTCTCCAAACCTCTCTCCCACCCATTCCCAACCTCAGCTTCTCTGGTCCCGCCGATCACCTTAATCTTCTCCGGTTCTGCCTCCTACCTTCACCACCACCCAATCACATGCACACTGTTGTTCTTCAGGACAACCAGCCCATTATGGCTTTGTTCTAATCTATAACGCCCGAGATCTTTGGGAATCCTGGTAGTTTGTAAAATTATACACCCTTCTCATGTTTTTGTCAATTATTATCAACAAAAGACGGGATAAAATTAGCTGTTTGAACGTCAATTAAGAACTGATTAGCTTGTTATGTTGATCTGTCCAATGAGCATTCATACAGAGAGAATATAAAAGACAGGTCATACAAATAGGCAAGGGTATCATGTTAGACTGGAGGATAAGCACCTTACATAGAAGCTATGTGTGCCGAAACACTCCTGTTTTGACGAGCTTTCTTCGGTTTCTGCTGATGCCTGAGTTGAAATCCAGTTAGATTTCAAAAAGGACATGGTGGAACCTGCTCTTTATCTGGGGTAGGGATAGAATCTTTTATCTTAGTCCAAACTTATCGCTTGTCAGGAGTGACCAGAGTTTCGTATAATATTTTGTGCTAGTTTGCTTCAACTGTATGATCTCTAAAAGCACACATGAATATAATTTTTGGACCACAAGTTTTGCAGAACTTTTCAAGCACTGATGTTGTCTGTGAATAGGTCTATTGTAAAGACTTCTCTCACAGCAAGGAATACACAGCAGTCAAACTAAATGATATGGAAGAACTTGTTCACATGGATCATGATATTGTAGCTGTACAACACACCTAATATCTGCTTCTCATAACACTGTTGCAGAGACTGCAAATGCCTATCCCATTATTTCTAACTTCTGCAACAGGAAGTACACGGTATTTAGACCACATTATTATACATGATACATTTCCAGCTCAACTGCTGGAGATTGAAAGATTACAATGCTATCCTTATCCCATTTCACTTGCTATTTCAAAGACAGGAACTGACTGTTAACTTTTTGTTCCCTCGAGTATTTGGCAATTTCAACCTCAAAATAGAATAAACGGCTATTTTGTTGGTTTGCTGATCTTCAGAGTATGATTTTCACTTTGCAAGTCCCTCTCTATTTCAACTGGTAATGTAATACTGGAAGTCAAATTCAAAATGTCATGACTCCTCCACTGATACTTACTCCATTAGTTTCCATAACTTCATTTGGTTCAATTTGGTCAAAAAGATAGATCAAACACTCTGGGAAATCAAACTATTCAATTCTTTCAGCTCTATTAACTTGTTCCTACAGATCATGGCATCGTTAGCAAGAGGTTTATATGCAAAATCAACTGGAATAGTTCATAGAGTCAGGCCACATAATATAGCAATAATACATGTATAGTATCATTGCCCTCCCTTGAATTCTGTTATCTCTTTTGTTTGAAGTATAATGACAAAATATTCCAAATAAATCATTTTATCTCCTGGTTCACAGGACAATTGCAAGGAAAATGCTTGACAAGCATCTTTAAGGTGTTCAATGATATAACAAACCAAATCCAGAAGAATGTGTTCCGTGTCTACAGACCTAATTTTGAAAAAGAAATGATAAATGGAAGAATCAGAAATTATACAAATATGCAAGCCATTGCTTACCTACAGTCAAAGAGAGATTCCATGATAAGAAATTACATCATATTTAAGTTTGCTTAAGCTTTTTAAATTGATTTTGAGGAGGAAAACTTTACCTCCTTCTGGAGTCTTGAAATGAATGGGTCCACTTTGTGGTCCATCACCTTTCCTATTAAAGACCATCACGATCAGACCATATTCACTGTAGGGTTCCAAACCGGGCACCATTCCATGGCTTCGTTGTCCGTTGAAAGTAAGGACATGTTTTTCAATGTATCGTTTTCTCCTTTCCAACAAACTTTTGATTTTCCAGTAGACAATCTGTTACAGGAAAAAATGACAAGAGTGTTACCTACAAATTGACAGTCTTTGAAAAAATATAAACACAAAGTTAATAAACAGTTGGAAATATGTTACATAGAAAATTACAAAGAAGTCTGTTGTTTGAGCAAGTCTATGGTTCACATTGATAATTATTTACTTTAAGAAAACGTACTTTTAACATTTAGATTCCTCGTCATTGCTCTTGTTAATAGCCTGCTTTTTTTTAAATGAGGAGGTGTTGTTGCTGGACAGGAGTGAACAAAATCAGAAGTTACATGACACCAGGTTATTGTCCAACTGGTTTATTTCAAATTACAAGCTTCGGAGCACTGCCCCTTTATCAGGTAAAGTGGCAAGACGCACATCCTCCCTCTTCTACACCTGTCAAAGGGGCAGAGCTCCTTGAAAACTTGTAGTTTTAAATAAATCTGTTGGACTATAACCTGGTATTTTGTTGTCAGCAGTTAAAACAATTTTTCACTTAAAAAATCCTTCCAGTGGATTCCAGAGCACATTCCTCCTCCTTTCTGATGTTAGTTTAATCTTGACATCTTCAGAAGAGGAATTATAGGTTTCAGAAACAGAGCAATTAGTAGAGAAATCAACCAGCCAATCCGATCGGGCATTTCTCATGCATACTAAGGAAATAAATAAAATCCAATGAATATGAATAACATCCACATCATTATTCATAAAGTGAAATGAAGATTATTCCATGAACCTGTGTGGCTCAAAGTAAATAGAACAGCACATTCTGTACCTTTTAAAAATTGTAGCCTATCAATTTCTTCTGTTTAAATGAAACTCCACAATTTTAAAATTATAGTATTGTAAAAGAAATGCATTATGTCAAATCTTTGTTTTGCACTTACTAAGACAATGCACATGAAACACAATCATAAACAGAAAATAGGCTGTTCTGCTGTATAAGAGAACACATGTTCTGGAAAGTGTGAGACAACATCATATTTTTCCATAAAATTTCAAGTTTGTCATGCCAAATGAATATTGCTAAAATTACCTATATCAGACCAAAATAGGTTGTTTGGCAGCAAAATTGACAGCATGCTGATCAAAATAAAGTCAGTTTATCCTGATTGAAGTAGATTATCATTGACAACCATGTCTGAATTACCAAGTTTAACTGCATTTGTGTGAACAGTTGTTTTACACAGGAAAACACCAAGTGTTGAAACCTCACCATTAATGCTCTGGAAAATACAGTGAATATGAAGCCAATTGAAGAAAACCTTAAAAAGTAAGGTGGAATCATTGCAACTTATAAACAACATTCAATCTGCAAGCCGGGAACTTCCACTTCAGTTGGAATGCTGATCTGAACTCAAATTGCGCCGATTGTGCAAGTGTTATTTTCAGCTCAAGTTTCCACTCGACTTACTTGCATATCATCAACATATTACTGCATTACCCAATATGACTATACTTAAGAATGTAACAAAATGCAGTTTCATTAATCCAGCTGACTTTGGATTTAACATTCAAATGAATGAAAACTTCAGTTACAGTCCATAGGGAGTGAGCAACCTGATATTGAATAACTGAAAGCAATTTCTAAATAAAGTAAACAAAATCATTTACCAGGTACATTTGTACAGTAGTAGGAACTGCAGATGCTGGAGAATCTGAGATAACAAGGTGTAGAGCTGGATGAACACAGCAGGCCAAGCAGCATCAGAGGAGCAGGAAGGCTGATGTTTTGGGCCTAGGCCCTTCTTCAGAAAAAACAAAAGGGTCTAAACCCTAAACGTCAGCTTTCCTGCTCCTCTGATGCTGCTTGACCTGCTGTGTTCGTCCAACTCTACACCTTGTTATCTCACATTTGTATGGTAGTCAGTTTTTCTTTCAAATATGCATTTTCAGGCACAACATGATTACGATCTGGAATATGCTGTCTCAGACTGTGGTACAGCTAGATTTGATGGCAGTTTTCAAAGCAAATTGGACAAGCAGTTAAAGATAAAATGTTTGCAAAAGAAAAGTGGGCAAGTGGGGCTAGCTAAAATGCTGTTGCACAGGTTGGTACAGACTTGGCAGGATGAATGGTTATCTTGCTGTGCAGTCACCAGTCTGTAATTTTCTGATTTAAAAGTTTGAAACAACAGATGAATAAGTTAAATTGTACCGAATTTTAAACCTCATTGATGGTTTGCAAATGGTGCAATGAGTGGAAACATCGATTGGAAATGGGACAAGATCAATCTTATGATTAAGACCTGGTCAATGCTATTTTAAAGATAATAAATAAGATTGGACACATAATCAGATCTGGACATTATATGCACTGTGCATAATACACACTTCAAAAACATTGATCTGTTGTGCTTTTTGCCAATTTTGGATGAAACGGGACCTGCAGTCTCACAAGGTATATTTCTTGAAATTTCTCCCAAGATTTGGAGGGTCATGGGCAAGAATCAGGCAGGTGGGACTAGATTAGTTTGGGATTTATAGTTGGCATGAACTGCTTGGAATGAAGAGTTTATTTCTATTGCTGTATGACTCTATGACTATATGTTGGGTCCTTTGGTCTGTACTGTATGATTTTGTCCTTGTTAAGAATGAGAAAAGAGCTTGAAATTTATTGTAAATAGCTCACACAACAGACTGGGCAGTGTATTGTTATCAACAATACAGACCAAGAAATTAACTGTCAGGACTGTGTGGCTTCAACCCTAAGAATTCCTATGCTGGTGATCATCCTACAGATACTTACGAACTTCGATTTTCTTCTTCCTAGTGCATTAATATTCCATGGTGCAGTTTGAAAAAAAATGGTTTGTATGAAAGAAAAATGGTCTTAAGTTTATGATATGGCCAATGATTTTGTCCATTTCTTACTCTTTGACATTGATTGATTGTATTGAGTATCCAAGGATAAATTTAGATGCAAATAAACTGCATGAATTTGATATTTACTTCTTCCACAAATATAAGCCCTGAATTGATTTCACCTCTGAAAAACATACATAAGTCGGTCCAGATTTTGCCACAGAAAAAATAGTGAGTCTAGCCATGCTCATCATTGCCGTAGAGCAAACTGAACACCAAATTATGGTTTCTGTACTTGTACAGTTAAGTACAAAGTTTTGGAAATAGCAATTCAATTTTCATTGCTTCTGCAAGCAATGTTAGTACTCCACACTTAGAATTCAGCCTTAAATGCAAGAAGAACAGAAGTTTGCATATGAACGTATGAACTAGGAACAGGATTAGGCCACTCTGTGCCTCAAACCTGTTCTATGGTTTCATCAGACCATGGCTGATCTGCTTGTTCCACATTTCCACCATCCTATTAATCTTTTGACTGCTTATCAAAAAAATTATCTGCCACTGCCTTAAAAATACTCAAGGACTGTGTTTCCACTGTCTTTTCAGAAAAAGAAGAGCTCTGAAGACTCATAACCCTCTCTGAGAAAACGTCTTATCTTCATTCTAAATGGGCAGCTCCTTGCTTTGAAACAGTGCAGACAGGTTCTAGATTCTTCCACAAGCGGAAACATCTGTCCATATCCACTTTGTCTAAACTCTTTGGGATCTCAGTTGTTTCAATCAAAACAGCTCTTCCTTCTCTTAAATCAACAGGAAACAAGCCTAGCTTGTCTCCTCTTGAAACAGCCCACCCATTCCAGGTATTGTTGTCATATACCTTTCCTGAATTGCTTCCAAAATATTTGCATCCTTCCTCGAATAACAAATACTGTGGTCGGTACTCCAGACGTAGTCTCATCAATGCTCTGTAAAAGTGAAGCATAATCCCCTTACTTTTGGATTCAGTTCTCCTTGCAAGAAACAATAAAATTCTATTCGCTTTTCTAATTACTTGCTACAGCTGCATATTAGACTTTTGTCATTCATGTGTAAGTTCACCAAGATCCCTCTGCACCTCAGAGATCAACAATCTCTTACCGTTTAGATAATACCATTTTTATTCTTCATGCCAAAATGGACAATTTCACATTTTCCCTACAGTTAACGCCATTCAGCACATCCTTGGCTATCAATCTTCTCCTGGTAAATATTTTCTGAGTGCTCTTCAGTTCAGTAACATCCTTCCAATAATAGAGCAACCAGAAGTGCACATAGTACTCTTTGGAGAGACCTCACTAATATTCTGCACAACCTCAACATAACTTCCTAATTCCTGTGCTCAAAAGGTCTGAACAATGAAGGCAAGCATGCCAAATGCCTTCTTAACCATCCTGTCGACATGTGATGCAAACTTCAAAGAATTATGTAGCTGCTCCTCTCGGCCCCTCTGTTCTGCAACACTACCCAGGGCCCTACCACTATTTGTATAAGCCCTATACTTTGCATTTATCCAGATTAAACTCCATCTGGAATGTTTCAGCCCATTGATCCATTTTATCAAGATCCCTTTGTAATCTTAGATCATCTTCACTGTCTGCTTTTGAGTTTAGTTGAAGGGGAAACACACTTCAACTGTGCTCATTTTTCTGCATTTCTCCACTGTACAATCTGCCTCACCTTTCCAACATTCTGTAAACGTTTAATAAAGGAGGATAACCTTTGTCATGTTCATGCATTTTCGTCACAAATTAATCTACTTCTGCCAACAAGCTGCTTTTCTGTGGATTGACTCCAAATATACTCATTCATCCTTCGAGACATATGAAAATGTATCCATGATCAGCTTGATCATATCTGTAACAGTACTGATGTAAGTTTTCTATTTTTCTTTGAAGCAATTTTTAATCTCAGATTCTATTTTATTTTCTGAATGGTCCCAAACCAAAACTGGACAGGAAGTACTGAAACACGCCAACATTGCAAACAAGTTTACTGCAGGGCTTATAACGTGAAGCTTTTAAAAATCAATTCAAACTAAATAAATAAAAATCGAGATATTTGTAATTATAGGTTAGTACAATGATGATGATAAAGTTATTTCTGTTTATTTAGTGGCTCAATCCGTAAAACTAGTGTTTACTTCAGTGTGATCTTATGGAACTCTCCATCAAAGCAAAATAACTGATTGTTCTGTGCTTGCTGCAGACAGGAGATTAAAAAGGTGGGAGATTGTGAAATAAACTATTAGTCAGACATTTCCTCAGTCATTTACAAACACAGAACATGATAACATCTATCAATAACAATGAGTTGCAGATAAATCCTGCTATTAACATTAAATTTCACAAGGTATTTCACATGAACATTATCAAATGCCACTTGATATACAGGTACAAAAGGAAAATATTAGGACAGATGATCATAGGCTTGGAAAACAGGCTATGTTTTGAAGAACACCGTGAAAGACGAATGGGAGGGAGGAAGTCACAGAGATTTAGTGAGAGAATTTTGAACAATGGGGCTTAGCAGCTGAAAATCCATTTGTATAAAGTACAGCAGATGCTGGAAACGTGAATCAAACAGAGAATATTTGAAAAACTCAACTCAGCAGGTCGAGCACAATGAGTACAGAAAGAAAGTGTTAATGTTTCAAGTCCAATATGACTTCTTCAAAGCTGAAAGGAGTTGGAAATAAGTATAAAAATTAATTTCCAACATCTTTCAGTTCTAAAGATACTATTATAATTGGTTGAGTGATCAAAATTTGGAGGGCACAAGGGTGACGGGAGAAAAAGTATTCAGTGTGAGATGGAACACAGACTACAGAGATTTAGATGAGTTCCAACTTCTGTGGTGCAGAAAATGTGAGGTCAACCAGAAGAAAATTAGAATTATTGTCAAGAACATTGTTGTACAATATATTGAGCAAATAAGGCAAATTAATCCTGTTCATTTTTGGAGTCACACAATATTGTGTGGTGTTAAAGTTGTGATTGTGGAAACGAGTGTGGCTATCACTTGTTAGACTGCTGATCGTCATCCATTCTTAATTATACAAGGAAGAATCAATCACATGACTGCTAGACAGGAGTCACATATCGGTGAGGCTTCTATTTTGTTTGTATCTATGTTGTCAGGTTTCTAGTGAAAGTGATCTGAAAGCTGAGGGACCACATACTGAATAAAACAAAACGTTTTGTCTTCCATTCATTACCTTCTCTGTCTGTATTCTCTCTACATGCCTCCAAATGGTGGCACAGTGGGCTCAGTGGTTAGCACTGCGAGGAATCCGGGTTTGATTCTACCGTCAGGTGCCTGTGTCCTCGTGGGTTTCGTTCAGATGCTCTGGTCTCCTGCCACTGCTCAAAGATATGCACATTAGCTGGACTGACCGTACTAAATTGCCCAAAGTGTCCAGCATTGTGCAGGCCAGGTGGGTTAATCATGGGAAATGCAGGGGTACAGGGATACAGTGAGGGGTGGGTCTGGGACAGATGCTTGTCAGAGGGGCAGTGTGGACCTAATGGGATGTATGCCTTGCTTCCACACGGCAGGGATTCTATGACTAAGTGATGACCCATTTAGATCCACAGGCGCGCTCTGTGTAGTGCATTGAAAACAGGGAGTCTATTGGTTCAACAGCACTGAATATTTTCGTTGAAATGAAGAGACACAGGGGATGCGAGTTGGAGAAGTTGGTTTTATTTTGCTGGTTTTTGCAAGACATTTGAGGCATGGCAGCAATGCTCATCACTGTATAACAGCCAGTGAAGGTAGAAATGAGCAATTCTGACAACTTGGCAGTGCTGCACATCCAAATGTGTTCAATCTTCCCCTTAATGGATTTATTGAAATGAGTGTTTGAAGTAATAGACTTCTATTGGCATAAAAGGAAAGACAGCAGAAAGCTTGCTATGAGCCAGAAGTTATTAAATGTCCATATGTTCAGCTCAGAAATAGTGGACAACAGACTGGAAGCAAGCCAACAGTCATAGCAGACAAATGTGTGGATAGAATTTGTTCATTCTTTGCACATCCTGAGACTCCTGAAGCATCAAGCATGATAAAATACTTTTGAAGAAATGTGTTTCTTCAAATGAACTTGTCACAGTCATAAACAGATCTCTTTAGATTGTTGCCACTCTTGAAGACTGTTTACAACTGATCTGCTTTACACAACAGTTAGGTTGCAAGACATTTGGTGGCAATTTCTGCTTGTTTAAGATCTCAAATCAAATTTGAGAAGATTAGTGAACTGATCACCACAAATATGGCAATCATCAATTTCCTCTTAGCACTGATCTACACTAAGAAAGACATGTATGAGGGTTCGATCTGTGCATGAGCTGATGCAGAGTTGGACAAAGTGATGGATTTGGAAATAGGTAGCCTTGAAGTCTGAGTGGCTAAGTGAATGGAAGCATAGCCCAGCTCAGTATCAAATCAGGCACTGAGCTTGCGAGGAGTCTGCTTCAGTCTCAGATATTTGTCAGAAAAAAAGGTGGAGTTTCAAAGGAATGGTGTTTGTGACAGGGCATGAAAATATTGGTTTGATCTTCCTAATTCAGAGAGAATAATTTTGCGGATCGACTAGAATTTTGACACTGAAAAATTATTTCAAATCAGGGATAGCTGAAACATTGAGAGGTGGCACTGTGGAATAACTAGGTGTCATCAGCAAAAATATGACACCTCGTATTTTGTTCATAGATGGTTTTGCTGATGGACAATACTTAAATGAAAAATAGGAGGGGGCCAAGGATAGATCCTTGGCAACTCTCCAGAGATAACATCATGATAGCAGGAGCAGAAGCCATCTCAGGGTGAGGCTGTGCCTGGAGAAACAAGGGTGGGAACAAGTGAAGATAAACACATCAGCTACTTGATAGAGAAGAGCCCCAGATAGAACAATGGTGTGGGTGACAGTGTCAAATGCTGCAGACAAGTCGATATAGCAGCATTTTAGTATTACACACAAGTGTTGCACTGTGTATAAACGGCCCAAGGCGCTTCATAATCAATCTCATTCAAAAAAATATCCAATACCTTCCTTGAGCGTAGTGAATAATAGCAGTAGCTCCAGAATTGATTGTATTCTCCAGCTTTTTCAGGTTACTCCTTTGTCAGTACGTGTTCTGTTAACGTCTTCCTCACTGTTCTATACTTGTAATGAACACTTTAATTACTTCCATTTCACTGAAACTTATTGTTTTACTGATTTGCATATGAAAATATGATGGTCATTATTCCAGAGAAGTTAATTATTTTGGGCTTAAATTTCCCATTTTAAGGCTGCACATTTTTCAATTCAGATTTGATGTCTCACACATATTCTTTTGTTCTTCAATTCATTAATTATACAACTCGCCTCTTCAGCACCCATTTCTCAGAGTTATGCAGCAGGAGATATGAAACTGCTTGCTGCTGCCGGAACCTTTTTCGTATTTACATAGCTTGTGCCTTATTTATATGCCAGCTGAGTACTTCCTCAGACTCTGCAAGCCAGGAATAGCCTTTGACACTTCAGTCTTGCATCATTATTTGAAAGCAAATGGCCCAGAAAGGCAATTAATCCCCCCAGCTTGCCAACCAGTACCTGGAGGTGCTGATGAATGGGATAATGGAAAGCAGGACAGTGTTTTTCCTGCTGATAGCAAAGGAGACTATATTAGCAGACTGAACCAGACTGGGCTGAGATAGCAGCCCAGGTTAGAGGAGTGTCATGTATGAAGCCAAATGCACAGTGGTGCAGTCAGTACGTTAACTTTCTATTGTACTCCACAGTGGTAACTATCATCATCTTCTCAATGCTACTTCACTGTTACTCTGCCTCTCCAAGTGACTCTTACAAAAACTCACAGGTACAACTCTCATTATTCCATGCATCATTGCCACTCAATGGCTTTCACATACTTCAGTCTACCAAGCTACTAACCATTCCTCCCCTCTTAGCTTCCTACTTATTCACTGCGGATACCTCAATACCTCTCCTGCACATACATCAGCACTTGAAACTTTTCCATCCAATTGAATTATGCTCAGCCTTTCATTTGTCACACTTCAGGAAAAAGTGGACCTGCACAACCTGGGCTTCTGTCCCCACTGCAGTCTGAATGATTCCCAGACTGGTTACACCTAACTACAGGAATGACTCTGGCCCAAGCACCTGGACTTTGATGAGCCCCTTGATTACGATGGAGTATCCCTTAGAGACAGTAAGAATGCTGGAAGCCAAAGTCAATAGGTGTGACTCTGGCAAAGCACAGCAGGTCAGACAGCATCTGGGAGGTAGGAAAGTCAATGTTTCAGGCCAAAACTCTTCATCAGATCTGGGGAGCGGAGTTCAGAAATAAATAGAGGGATGGGGTTGGGGATGGGGAAAGGGTAGGTCAGATGGTGACAGATGCATGCAGGTAGGAGTTGTTGCGATTGGTCAGTGGGAAGTTTGGAGTTGGTAGGTGTGTGCAAAGAGGGACAGGTTAGGTCAGGTTAAGGAGGTGAGGATGAGGTGGAGGGCTGGACATAGGATAAGGCTGAGTGTGGAGGGATTTTGAAGCTGGTGAAGTCAATATTGAGGCCAAAGGGATGGCCCTGGGCATTTGAATAGGCGTAGAACAGTCCCTCTTGAACAATTACACTCGAACAGTTCATGAACTTCGCCAACACCTTCCATCCCACCCTCTAATTCAACTGGACTATTTCTGACGCCTCCCTCCCCTTTCTGAACTTCTGTGTCTCCATCTCTGGAAACCAACTCACCACTAACATTCATTTCAAACCCATTGATTCGTCCAGCTACCTCAACTACACCTCCTCCCACCCACCCTCCGGCAAAAGTGCTCTCCCATGCACAATTCCTCTAACTCTGCTGCATCTGCTCCAAGGATGAGGTATTTTACACCAGACCATCCCAAATATCCTCCTCCTTTCGGGACTGGAACTTCTCCTCCTCTGTAATTAAGGATACCCTCAACCACATCTCCTGCATTTCCCTCAATTCCACGTTTCTGCCCTTAAAGCCCCTGCCCCCAACAACAATAAGGATAGAGTCCCTTTGGCCAGCACATACCACTCCACTAACCTCTGAATACAATGTATCATCCTCTGATATTTCTGCCACCTACAATTAGATGCCACCACCAAAATGGTATTCCCTCCCTGCATCTCAACACCCCCCCCACCCCCACACCCAACTCCGTTTTCTGCAGGGACTATCCATTATATGACTCCCTCATCAGCTCCACACTCCCCACCAACCCCTCACCACCCCTGACATCTTTCCATGCAACTATAGTAGGTACTACACCTGCCCCCACCTTCCCTCTCACCTCCGTCCAAGGCCCCAAGCAATCATTCCAAATCCGGCACAGCTCCACCTGCACTTCATTCAACCCATTCTTCTGTAACAGTTGCTCCCGATGTGATCTCCTCTATAATGGGGAGATCAAACAAGATTCACGGATCGGTTTGCAGAGCGTCTGCACTCTGCATGTACCAAATAACTCAACCTTCGGGTTGTCATCCGTTTTAATTCCCCCTCCCACTCTCCTGATGACATGTCCATCCTCGGCCTCCTCCACTGTCAGAGTGAGGCCAAATGTAAACTGGAGGAACTACATCCAGTATTTCACCTTGGAGCTTATAGCCCAATGGCCTCAATATTGTCTTCAGCAGCTTCAAACTCCTTCCACCCCGCCTTATCTCACATCCAGCTCCCCCCTCCTCCTCACCTCCCTGACCTGACCTTACCTGTACATCTTCCTACTCAACTATCCGCTCCACCATTCCCACTGACCAATCACAATAATCACCCACCTGCATCCACCTATCATCATCCCACCTACCCTTCCCCATCCCTAAACCCCTCTCTCAATTCATTTCTGGGCTTCCTTCTTCCTCCCTGATGAAGGGTCCAAAACATGGACTTTCCTGCTCTTTGGATGCTGTCTGACATGGAGTATCCCTTGACTGACCGTCGTCTCTCTTACCCCCACCAAGGACTGGTGCTGTTTGACTTTAAGATATGGCCATTTGAGGCTCATGCAGCATGTGTTGCACGCAAGCTGTTGGCAAATGTTGTTGCAGATGTGACATTGAAATTACATGATGCTGTATAGCAACATATTTAGCCCTTTGAGTGTTTTAGTCTTCCAAATTGTGACAAGCTGTCTACCTCTCCCCTGGGCAATGCAAGCCATGGAGTCTGTCAAGCTCCAAGTGAGTGCATTGAGAACGAGCTATAAGAAATTAAGTTAAGGCTTGTAAGGTGCGTTGGTGCATGAGATGTATGCGTCACTGTGTGCAAAGCAAATTGGCAGAAACAGAAACATCAACACCTTTGAGCTCCAAAGCAAAGTTAACACGGGTTCAATTGGTTTGGGTGTTAATCTGAGATCAGGCATGATGGTGTGGTGAGGCTGGTAGTTTGCAGTTGCTGACTTGCCTGGACAGATCATGGAGGAGCACTGGGTCCAGGGAGCATGCAAGGACATTGTGGTGAAGATAGTATCCGGCAAATGCGCAGAGAAGCAGCAAGTCTTTATTACAAGGCTACCATCCTTTCATCTAAGGAATTGGTGCTGTCTAGTTTCTCAGGGAAAGAGAGGAGAATTTGGAGCTGCAGAGGAACAAGGCAGATGAACTAACAGTAAGATATAAATGAATGGAAAAATGCAGTTACTACTCATTAATAGGATTCTGAACTTGAGCTTAAACCTCAAAGAAAAACAATTAGATTTCCTTTCTCAATGTCAAGTTACTGATTTTTTAAATTTTTGCTCAGGGTTTTCCCCACAATTCTCACCATTTCCTGCAATGCTCAATGAAGCAAAAATTATGTTGTATCTTTTGTCGGGAACTTGTCTCAGTCTGAACTTTTGGACATCACATTTACCTTCCTATTCCTCTCAGCAACACTGCAGGATACAAATGAAGACACTCCACCCCCCAACCTTATTGGCAAAACTTCCAATTAATCTTTTATGACTGCCCGGCATGAGTTGTCGGTTTGAAATCACATTGAAATTCATCATCCTGGACTGAACTGCACTAACTTTGTAGGTATTGGAGAGTCAGCTGTGGTGATGCACACATGCCATTTTGTTGAACTTGAACCTGCAGCTTTCTTTCAGTTTGAAGGAAAATAGCTACAAGGTGCTCCCTCCAATAAATCAGAAGCATCATCTGTCTCAAAGAAGTTCCACTTCTTGCACCAGGCAATATGCTGGCAGAGGAGCCCGAGTCAGATGGGATATGCTTCATTAAAAATAAAACAAAAAAAAAGCCACTGTCCCCTTGCATATCACACCCAGTCAGGTTCCTTCTGCAGTAGATTTACACAGCTCTCAATTTGGTTTCAAAAAGAATCCCAAAAAGGCATGGAGAAAATACTCAATGAAGAGGGTCAAGGGAAGATTCTGTTATGATCTGAATCAGATGAGGATAAAAGGCTCAAGGAGAAAGACTGGTTCCATCCAACATTTGATTTGAATTGCGCTAGCAAAGAACTGACATGGGCACAGCATCACTCATTGGGGTTTGAAAATGTAGAAATACTAACAAATCAATAGAGATATAAACAATATATAGGTCAATGGTCTCAGAGATTTTTGACGATTATTTGAAAGTTTCCTGAATATTCTACTCTGGCACGAAACAACTTTGAAAACATACATTTTCACATCCTAATTAAAGAGGGGAAAACCAGAAGTGTTCTGCAGTCTTGTTTCAAACTCTCAATGCAGCTGATAAAGGCACATCATTGCTTCATGCCCTATATAGAGCCACAACTTCAATCCGAAGCACATTAATTTAAATGACAAATTTTGCTTCAGCATGGTGAAATTTCATCTTTGAACCAATTCTAAACTCATGAAATATAAATTCAATTCCCATAATAATTGAGTGGAAGTAGGGCAATATTAGCTCACCTGAAAAGTCTTCTATCCCTTCAATTGAGAGGGAGGTCAGATCCTAACTGTGGATCCTCACTTTTCATTACCTTGTCACAACTGCAGCAGTGATACCATCAAATAGCTCAGGCAGTCTCTGCTGTTACGATGTGAACACACCTCAGGACTTAAAGACTTTCTAATAATTATCCCAGAGGCCAAATGATTTTTGAACACAACACTGAACAACATTATCAGAAAACTACTGTAAGTTGCCTTCAGAAAATCTCATTAACTTATATTCTCCAGAAGTTACTGATGAAAGAAAATTGAGCAGAAGATAATCTACAAAGTGCTAAACATCAATGAGTTACAAAAACCAAAATGCCTTTGCTGTCATGGCTATCTCCTTAAAGTGGAGAAGGGATTTCATTGCAATTTTAACTACTGTCACAATTTACAACTGAGTCGCTCCTTACAGGATTAATTTTATTCTTGTAAAAAAATCTTAAAGCAAGTGTTCTTCTTTCCATTCAAGGTCAAAAGAAGAATTAGCCAGAACATGAATCTTGCACCACTTATTCAATCATTCCCTTGAGATGCATACAATTGTGATCAGTCTTTCTTTCTGATAACTGTATCAGAAACATAATTTATCTACCTTACACATTACTTATTTGTCCTTCAACATCTCCTCCCACAATTGAGAAAACAAGTTTGTCTGGTTCAAGTACATAAAACATCAGCTAATTGTGGGAACATTATGAAATTATCATGGTAGGTGGAAGAGACAGAGGAAAATATTCAGGCTTCCTGTTAGAAACGTTAGCCACAAGGAATTTAGTTGTGTCATGCACACATTTCCAGAGCTTCAGCTGCAGTTTTGGATGCAAACCACATGCAACACTCTTGTGGATCATTTTTGGCCACCATTTTAGCTGTATTGTGAGCATAGGTGCAATAGCCATTTGGTAGAAGTAGACAGAATAAGCAAACCCTGATGTCAGTCGATTGTACTGATTTGACTCATGCCATTTTCCACCTGAATGCTCCTGCCAATTTCCTCCCTCAAAGACCAACTGAACCTGAATTTGGATTGAGCAGCAGGATGAACTAGCCTGCATTAATAAAATTGTTTAGACATTCAAACTGTTCATTGAAGTTGCTCAAGTTAACTAGGAGTGGCCTCACATATAGTGAAGACCTCACTTTAAGAGTCAAGTGTTCCTAGTCTAGGGTGATGCAATTTCCCCTTGGTCTACTTTATTTAAAAACAGCGCTAACAAAAGTATTGTCGGAAAACACACTGCTTAAGAACTGATGAGGAGGAAGGGAGACAGGCTTTCAGAAGAACGTCATATCGAACCAAGATCTTCAGGAAGACATTTGTGATCTTCAACCTGAGACAGGAAGAGCATGCATGACAACCTTTTTTCATCAAGGAGGTGCCAAATAACAGCTGACAGCTGATATCTGCTCCTAATAAATTGGTAACATTCTATATACATTAAAGTGAGGATGGTTCTAGTCAGTGGCTGGTAAAGTAGCTGCAGGTATGAACTAAAGAAAGTCTAGATGCTTCCAGCTGAGGCGGGCAACTTCTCAAATATCTGACTGTTCATTGTCCGCTGTTGTATGAGGAAGGTCACCAAGAATAGAAAGAGAAGGGAGCATGTTGCTTTCTGCTTTTCTGGTGAGGAGCAAGTTGAGCACATGCCCCACTTTGTCAGGATATCAGGTTTTCCTTGGTGCAATGAGCATTGACCGTGTAGACATCACTTTGCATGTGCCACATATAAATTCAGAGATATCTTGTTGCCTGAGGGGTATTACATGTCAAAAAGTAACATCCACGTCACACAAGTGCCAGGCAATGACCATCTCCAATAATAGACAATCTAACCACCACTCCTTGACATTCAAAGGCACTATTATCACTGAGTTCCCCTACTGTAAATAAGAAATTTAGTTGTGTCATGCACACATTTCTAGAGCCACCATTATCTGAAAACTCAACTGGACCTACCAAATAAATATAGTGACAGAAAGATCAGGTCAGAGGCGAGGAATCCTGCAGCAAATAACTCACTTCCAGGCTCCCCAAAGGCTCTATAAGAGGGTGCACAGAGTCTGGCCAGAAAGCCATCAATCAGCCTGAGTACTTCTGAGGTAAGCAGGAAACCAGCAGGATATCTCAAAATGGAGATATTTTATGTAGGACTGTTAATTAGTCACAATATCTCATGGTCATGGCTGTCAGCTCCTCCACAGGATGGCCTGTGCCTGTGGATATGATCAATGATTCCTAGCAGGTCAATTGCCACTCCTCCTGCCCCATCCTGATGCCACAGTGTCATGCCAGCAGGGGTGCCAGGCACCATCTTGATGATCTAAGTTTCTTTCCAGTTGATCCAATAAGCCATTGTTGGACAGGCAGCCTCTGCTGTGCTCATCACATCTCTGGCATGATCATTTGGTGGTCAGAAGACTTCAGAAGCTACCCCAATGTTACATTTGCTCACAGACCTACTTCTGATTCCACTGTGTGGAAGAAGGAAAAGTGTCAGCTCATAGAGGGACCAATAGATGCAAACATTTAGCTCAAGACAACAGATAAGGCAAGCTGTTTACACATTAAATTATTTGGATCAAACAGCTCTCATATTTAGCATGGAGGCCCTTCCTCTTCAGGTTTGCATTGATGTTCGAATTGAGTAAGTGAAACAAGAGTGGCATGCGTGATGATGTGTACAAGATGGTGGGAAGGAGGACAGCATGACAGAGAACTGTCAGGAGAACTGATGAAAAGAACCAGCAGCCAGATCAGTGGAGTGATGATCTAACATACAGTTAGTTTGAGCCGAGAGAAAAATGTTCCAACCGAAGGGGCCCAACTGTTGTCAGTGATCAGAATCACATTTCAGTGTATGAGATGCTACACTTTTCTTCCGAAGAAAATCCATTCTTCCATCTCATTTTGGACCCCACACAATTTTCCCTTGTCTTTTTCGTGCATCAAGAATGTGAACGGTCAAAATGTCCAGCCACCCCAACTGTGTAAAATGAGGGATGAAAGTCAGATTTTTTCTGGTGCAGCAGTAATGGAGAAGCAGTTTTTTGGAAACCCATTGAAAGAACCACACGCTTCAGTATTTGTGAAGATGATGGAAAGTGTAAAGAATCTGGAACATGCTGAAAGGCATGCGTATAGTGTTTTCACACTTTCAAAAGTCACAATTAGGTAGCTTTCCATGCAAAATCCCACAATAACATTCTGGGCTTTAAAGGTAATTTTCTAATGGGAAAGAGCATGGAGTGAACATTGTTACAAAGTCCCCTGCCAGCCTGTGCTATCATTTTGAGTTAAATGGTTCTGGCTGTGGAAGATAATTTTGTTCTTGACACTTGAAAATAAATCTAACCATGTGTCCCCTGTATTGGCTTACAGACGCTCTGTTTTCAAGTTGAAATTAGCATCTCTCTGGACTTCCAAGATCTACTACTTGGATAACCGTGGCCATCTGAACATTTGGATGTGTTTCGAGGTCCAATAAATTTCAATACAGTAGGATTTCCATTTACTTTAGAATTAATGAATGAAGTGTCAAAAAGTTGCAATAACATATTGTGTCTTTGATGTTGTTTCTGCTTTGTTGACAAAAATTTATTGGGCCACAAATATTACAAGGTTTACCTCACATTGCCGAACATTTAAGCGAATAACAGTTATTAAGAGTCTTTTATTGAATGGTGATTGTCTAAGTTTTGACATAGTGGAGGCCATTAAGCCATTTGTGTCCATTCAAATCCCTATCAGAGAAACTTTGCAAGTCCTACTGTCTAATCCTTTCACTAAGTTACTTTTTTTTTCTTTTCAGATCATCAGAATATTCAGGAAATTTCCCTCATGTTGCCTTTGTCTCTTTTGTCATTCAGCTTAAGTCTCTCTCCTCTCTCTCAGTCCGATCACTAGCAGGAACAGTTTATCAATTCTGTCCAGGCCCTTCACGCAAATGAATATCTGGGTCAAATCTTCTTTCAACCTACTGGACTGCAAGGTCCAAACTCTTCATGCTATTTATTTAATTGATGTTCCTCATCCATGGAACCAATCTGGTCATTTTTTTCGGCACCATCACAAATACCTCTTCACATTCCTTCTTAAGCATGATATCAAGAACCGGACACTTCTTAAGAATGTAAAATATCTTCTGGCAATATCACATGGAACCTCAGGACTATACTTAGTGCATGTTGGATAAGTGGCTATACAAGGATATATGGAGTTTACACAGAGATGTCATCTGAGGCATCACTGGTTGGTTAATGGTTGGTAGGGTGAGAGAGGTAGGGGGTGAGGTTTAGGAGCTCTTTCGGCATTGTGGGAGCCTGGATATAGCATTAGTCACCTGGGATTGACCTGTTAACTAGTCTGCCCCTGCAACCACACACTTGCTGTGCAGGTTTGTTGCTCACAAGATACCATGAGTCTGACCCCATTGTGAAAAGACAGAAAGGGTGCAACAAGTCGCTGCATTTAAATGCATAGTCTGTGAGCTGCAGAAATGCTCTGGTCAGGTATTCTTGAGCTCCAAAGAATATTCAAGCCAAAGTGTACAGATTATGGAAAAGGATTTGGTGAAAGTGCCTCACGTTAAGTTTCCGGGGTCAGCGGTGGTAGAAAATGGAATTATAGAAATGGAGATTTTATAACAAATTAGCTTTGGCCAAGTAATTAGACCAAGTATAATGGACTGTTTTGTGATCAAGAAGTATCATTGGAACTGAAAGGTGGAATCTCTAGAAAAGTTATGAAGCAAGCTTTGGTAAATATGACAGAAAGTGTGGTGACAGTATGAAAAGAGGACCAATGACTGGACACAAATGACAGAAAGATGTGGAGTTGGATGTGTGGAGTGATAATCAAGGACAAGATCAGGAACCAGGAGTTCAGGGAGTCACTGAAAACAGTGGGATCATCAATTAATGCAGTTGCGAAAATATTCAAATGGTTTGGTCACCTTTTGTGGATGGAGAGAAAATGTGATGCACTGAGTGATGAAAATGAGCTTACCACGAACAATAAGAGGAAAGCTATATGGAAACTTGTAGCAGCCAGAGATTTAAATGCAATAGAATTAGATGAAGTATAGGTGATTGACAGGAGATGGAAGCGGATGATTAATCAGAACTGTGGTGATCACAAGTAAAATGGGAGAAGGAAGAGGAAGGAGCAAGGAGAAGTCGAAATCATTCACCTAAGATTACTGAACTACATTTGAATTTTGAAATGATTTGCTGCATCTCTTAAACTCTGTTAAATATAATCCCAGTTGCAGGAGGGCCGCAATCCCAGCCCAAAAAAAACTCTGAGAGAAGGGCAACGCAAGCTAAGAAACATTGAGACCTGGTCATTAGTACTAAGTACATGATGAATGGAACAACTTATATTTAGATAACCTCTAACAATATGTGCGACATCCCAATGCAACACCTCGAAGAAAAAAAGGATTACCTAGTGGGGTGGACTTTTGAACAGGATGGTGCAAGAGGAAAAAATATGGAATTTTGCAGGAAACAGATTAATGCTGTATAGAATGGGAAATTGTGAAGTATTTCTGGGTCAGCCATCTGATTTTTTTTTCTCTATTTGTGAACTTGCAAGGAATTTCAAGTGTTCTGTTTTCTCATTGATCAATCCAAGTCTCTGGGGTTATATGGATGTCAGTAACCTCCATTCATCCACTCAACAGCATGCTTCGCAACAGAGAGTGCACAAGGATGAAAACAAACTCTTCTGTTTAAATTGTTCATTAATTATCAATATTTCTCATTATAAAAGAAAATTAAAATATGATCGTTTACTTACAATCATACACAATGTTGGACTATTGCACTGATTCAGATATGCATAATTACTTTAACTCTCAATATATGGAAGAAAGACTTTCAGTACATTTGATGGCTCAGACACAAGGATGAAGATTTCACAGGCTTATATATTTGTATTATTCATATGAAAACTGACAAAAATATCTGTGGATTGGTTTGTTGATCTTTAGCAGTTCTAGTTTATCTGAGAAGAGATTTATGAGTGCTACCTCTGATGAAATTTTCTGAGCAGCAAAATTATACTGTCAAATGGAGCTCTGGTTTTGTGAACATTTCTTAGTGCAGACGTAAAGAATGTAAGTCAAAACACAAACATAGAAAATGGTCATTATGTGCTGTACACAAATCTATAATAACTTGGCAACATTACCCTTTATTACATTTTGCTGATACAAAGTACTTGATTTGTCTTTTTTTGACAGGTTTCTAATGTCTGGAGGCAGCAACACTTATTGAATACTGTTAGAGTTTCTGAAATACCAATGACAAATATTTCTTCTAAGCATTCCTCAGGCATCCTCACTGAAACACCTTTAATGCAGTAATCACAGGCAATACAAGAGCTTGCCAACTCCAAAGGACTCTATAAATATTGTCCAATATCCAGAAGTGTAGAATAATTGAACAACACAGCAATGATAGAGACCATTCATCCCCATCTAGTCTCTTCCTCATGTCATTTCTAGTTCTTCTGTCAATCACCTTAAATCCTGCCTCTCTGGTTACTGACCTCTTTCTAAACTGTTCACAATTTTTTAACATCTCCATCAATAATCTTTTTATAGTCTTCTCTGCTCAAAGAACATACCCAGTTCCTCCAGTCATTCAATTAAACTTTTGCTCCCCCTTCTCTACAATCATTCTCATAAATCACCGCTGCACTCTTTCCACAGCTGTCAAGCCTTTCAAGTGTGCCGCACAGAACTGAACACATTCCTTCAAGTGATTCAAACTACTGTTTGCTTTAGGGCAACTATCATCTTATCCAAGACCAGCAAAATATCCTCTCATTTTTAATTCAATTTTTAAAGTTTGAGGTCCCATGTGATTTATCAGCCATTTCATTGACACTTCAAATCGATATTCGAAGACATCTGCATGAACGTGCCAAAACCCCACCCCCACTTGTTGCATACTTTCAAAACTGTCCCACTTAACTTTTTTTTTATCACTGCTCATTCTTCCTTTCAAATAAAGTAGCCTCACGCTTTTGTGCTTTGAATTTTTATCCATATCTGTTCACTCATTACACTAGCTTGTCTTCATCCTTCTGAAGTTTACAAACGTAGGAAATCAGAGCAGGAGTATGCCATATGGCTCCTCAAGCCTATTGTACGATTCATTAAGGTTCAATAATGTTGACCAGCCCAGTCTTTCTGTTGGAAGTAGATAATCTTCGATTTGCTTAGTGTCCTGTAATTTACATACCTCAAGATTGATTATATTCAACAACTGATCATCAATTACCATCTGGAGTTGAAAATACGAAAGATTCACAATACTAAGTTGAGATATTTCTCTTCGCATCAACCCGATTTGATTGACCCCATATCCTGATATTCTATCTATTGTTGTAGATTTCCTAGCCATGGAAACAACTATCCCATACTCTCAGAAACCTATAGACTTCAATGAGATTACGTCCTTCACGCTAAATTCCACATATGTAAGAGTACAATGTTCAGTCTCTCCTCATACTACAGCTCTTTCATTTCAGAACTCAATATTCTTCCTTGGAGACAGAGATCAAAACTGTATTCAGTTATACAGTATACCGTATTCAAGCTCTGTTCTCACCAAACCCTTGTAACAATTTCAAGACTCCCTTTCACATATATTCCAACCGTCCTGTAATATGGACCAAAGTGCAAATTTTGTTGCTCATTATTCTCGATAATTCTTGTTCAGATGAAAGGCTAATAACTTGAAATGCTGAATCAGTTTCTCGCCACATATATTACATAATTTTCGAGTATTTCCAGCATATTTAACCCTTATTTCAGATTTCCAGCATCTGTGGTATTTTGCTGTCGTACCAGGTAAACACATTTTGTGGCAGTTGTGAATCTTACAGAAGCAATGTGCTGGCAATCAAACCCTACTACGACAAAAGCCAAAACAAAAGTGTAAATCAAAAAATAGGTAACTTGCCTCTTTTTGTACAACTAACCTGAGTAAAATAATTGCTTATTGCACTCAATAGACTAAAATAAAACTCATTTACTAAATGCAATCCTAATATTGAAGCAAATGTAAAAAAAATGTTAACAGCCAATCTACTTTATCCCCTTAATCCCAATTACATAGTAGTATCCGGAAAAGGTAACACAGCTCTGCAGAGGTATTATGGTTTTGATAAAAAAAAACACTCTGCGGGTAAAGGGCATGAATTCAAAAGACTGACTGGACTGACTTCTCCCAGTCCCTTCAATTTCACATGGATGAGGTTGGACTGCTGACAGGCTTGGAATAATGGAGGATCTTCAGATTTCAGATACAGCTCGGAGACAGTCATTTGAAATTTCTTCAGGTTCCACAAAAACATCACAGAGATCTGTCAGCTGGTTTTGCTTTGTCTCGTATTAATTGAGAGTTATGGAGAGAGGACAGAGAGAGAGACAGAGAGTTTGTGGGGGATGGGGTTTGCACGACGGAGGGAGAGGGAGAGAGAAGGAGCAAACTTTGCTTTTCTCTGCAAGCTTCTCACTCAATTGCCCACATCCAAATGTGTAAAAATATACAGCAACCTCAGTCCAGAGGCTGTTGCTCAACAAGAACATGCAGATTGCACTGCTTTTGCAAATCTGTTTCTTCAGCAAACAGCATCATAAATTCTACCTCTGACCAGACTTGACTGGACTACTTTGTCACCATGACTTATTTGTCCAGTAATTGACCAATAAACCAAAATTCTCTTTAGCATTTTTGTGTTCGTAACATAACATGTTAAACTTTCTTCAACTTCAAAGTGTCTGAACGGTTCCACATTCCAGTTTCTCAAAGGAATACATATACATTTCTGCACTAATACTCCTAACAAGCTGCATGCTGCTCAAAGAGTGAACAAAAATTCTCCCCAACAAACAAGACTTTGGTGATCTAAAAATTAGATACATTAGTTATTTAGTCAATAATGTAAGTATCATTGGTAGTGCCTTCTAATGAGCCGGGAGTATAAAAATTCAATGAGACAGTGATTTGTCCTGCGATGAATGGTTGTAGCACCTTGTGTAGTCATCACATCATTCAACCATTATATTTAGGTAGATAGTATAACTCAGTGATTGTCTCTCAGCTGAATCATCAGCAGCAAAGAAAGGTATATTTCACATGAAAGACACTGTGCATTGGTCATATGATTTATTTGATAACTTCAGGTCCTGGCCATTTCATTAAACAACGCTTTTCACTGTGTTTGTCAGACACATGATGATAAATAAATCTAATCCATTTCAGCACATCTCCTGTAAATCAAGACACTGCAATGGAAAACTCACAGTGACCACTGCGTGCAGTTACAGTGCAAACCGGTGGAAGCAAATATGATGCTGTGTTTGGTTTGCACTGAATTAAACTGTGATGAATCTGTGTGTTCAAATTGAATTGGTAATTTCTGAGGCAGATCCTAGCTAAAACAGAAACTGACTATTAATCATAAGGAAAACAGGAAAGGGAGTCATGAGGAGAAAGCAAACCCTCAACGTTTTTAAGGAAAAAGAAACAAACAGGTTTGATAACCAAAATCTCTGGCAAACTGATCCTGCTTAAAAGTCTAAAAAGAGTCAGTCCAAGCTGAGCTGTAGCAGATGATGAATTCACTGGTTTAGTACAAGTAAGCTGAAGAAGACTGACAAAGGCAGAATCCATATCCAAAAGCTTACAGCTCGTCACAACAGCTGTTCCTGTAACTCGAAGATAACATTGATGGGTCTACCTCATCCAGACTCAGTTGAGCAAGCTCAACAGAAATCTAATGAAAAAGTCCAATGTGTATTCTCTCATAAGGTAAAAAACAATCCTACTTCCATGACGATAAACTCAATGCATGGCAAAAGAAGGCACAATAACTCTGTAGTCCTAGCTAAGATACAAATATTTTTTCTTCTACTATATTACTGCCTCCTTTCTATAAATTGTCCAGCCGTTTTAAAGTGCAATCATTATTCTGTCCTGTTAATTTTTAATCATTGAGAACGATATTAAGATTCAGACTCATTGTGTCTTTTCCCCTTTAACGATATCAAGCAAGGAATAAAAATAGTCAAATCTATGATGATGACAAGTCAAAAAAACACACCATTTGAAATAAACATTGATTCACTGTTTGCAGACACACTTTTGCAAGGAATTCTGTAACATGTTCAATTTTATCACTTTTAAAAAGCCTGAAAGATTGCCAGCATGAGAACTACTATCTTCTTTGCTTCTGGGTGAAAATCAAACCTGGAAAGTATGAGACAAAGAATGATTTTTAGACATGCATGCACACAGATCTTTCCTTGACAGAGGGCATACACCTAAGCAAAACGGTGGGGAGGTGTGCAGGATATGAATGTGTTGGGGAGAGAATTAACTGCAGGGATATAGATTTAGAGTGTACTATGTTGAAGAGTCACTTGGTTTTTGGACACAAATAGAACTGATGAATCCAATGTACCTACATTTGGAGATAATAAAATGTGAGGCTGGATGAACACAGCAGGCCAAGCAGCATCTCAGGAGCACAAAAGCTGACGTTTCGGGCCTAGACCCTTCATCAGCTCTGATGAAGGGTCTAGGCCCGAAACGTCAGCTTTTGTGCTCCTGAGATGCTGCTTGGCCTGCTGTGTTCATCCAGCCTCACATTTTATTATCTTGGAATCTCCAGCATCTGCAGTTCCCATTATCTCTGATACCTACATTTGGAATATGGTTTCATAATGAGCTGAAAAAAATAGTTTCAATCAGTTTCATATTTGCTGTCTAAGCCGCTGCATCATTCTTCTGAACTTTGCTCCATAATTAATTTATCAACAGATCGGACAGCAAGGGAAAATGGAACTGTGTTGGTTGTGGACTTACGAGGGAAAGATGAAGTGGAAAGGGAATGAGAGAGAAACTGTTTTGGTGGTGTCACTTCCATACAGTCTCACGATGGATTTTTCTTGATGAGTGAGTTTTCTTGAGTTATTGTCATAAACTTGCCTCATTCATGACTCACCATGCCCATAAGATGCCCTCATTGTCTGATGTTAGCCTGATTCTCTCACTTGTAATAGCCAGGGATTCTCTCCATTTCCTGGCTTTGCTGGAACAGACTGACATCCCTAGCACTGGTGCCACATTCAAAATGCCATTGCTCATCCGGACAAGGACTAGCATCGCTACGTACAATTTGGTGAATTTGTTAGCAGACAAGGCCAGGCCATTTTTCCAGTCAGCGACCGCAAGTGGACAGGGCAGTATAGAGGAGGCCCTGGCACCAAGCCCTGCGTGACTGGTCTGACATTGCTATCAGGGTCAGTGCAATCTCCATGCATAGGAGGAACACCAAACACTGCAGCAAAAAGGTCAAGAACCTTCGCCATTCTGCCAGGTTAAGTGCCACCATGAACCTCTGCTCTCTCACACGAACTCACTCTCTGCAACGACACCCTCCGCTCACTAAGGTCCATGCTCTTCCACTCTGTTATGTGCAATACTCTCCCTCACTTGCTCCAGCCATCCAGTGCTCCAAGAATATCAATCTTGCATGCACTTGACAATGCCTACTTGCTCACTCAAAGCATCTACCTCACCTGCAGCAACATTGACAGCTGGGCCCCACAACCTCTTATCACTCAATCCATGCCTACCCCTTCTCTCTTTACGGGAGAAATTGACCCAAAATAAGGCGAGAAAAGCAAGGACAGGTGCTGACGTGCCCGACACTTGACTAGTCACCTCCTAAATGGAGAGGATCTTGGTCTTCACTGGTGAGGACTCGAATAAGTCCCGCATGGATTGAGAGACATCTGTATCCTTGGAACCAAGTCCCCACTCAATGGGAAGGCAAAAGCCTTGTGGTAGTTTTGATGGATTATTATTCCAAATACTAAGTGAATGCTCTGGGGACCAGATTTAAATCCCACCATGGACTTGAAATCAATTTTTTTTAAAAATCTGGTTTTTAAAATTTAGTGATGGCCACAAACCCATCGTGAATTGTCAGAAAAACCCATGTGGTTCACGAGTATCCTTCAGGAATGATATCTGCCATCCTTACCTGGTCTGACCTACAAGTGAGTCCAGGCCCAAAGCAGTGTGATTGGCTTTCAACAGCCCTCTGACATAGCCAAGCAAGCTACTCAGTTGTATCAATCACTGTGAAGTCTCAACAAAAAAAAATGAAACTGGGTTACTTCAGTTACTAGGGGTCACGATGTCGAGATGAAAGGGGACAAGTTTCAGAGAGATATGCGTGGAAAGTTCTTTATGCAGACGGTGGTGGGTGCCTGGAACACGTTGCCAACAGAGGTGGTAGAGGCAGGGACGACAGCATCATTTAAGATGTATTTAGACAGATGTATGAATGGGCAGGGAGCAGAGGGATACAGATCCTACCCCTTGGTCCAGGAACTCCTTACCGACATTTGGGACACCACCCATGTCCTCCACCTCCTCCAGAACTTCCAATTCACCGGTCCCCAACGCCTCATTTTTACGATGGACGTCCAGTCTCTATACACCTGCATTCCCCATGCAGATGGCCTAAGGGTCCTCCACTTCTTCCTGTCCCATAGGCTTGACCAGAAACCCTCCACAGACACCCTCATCCGCCTAGCCAAACTCGTCCTCACCCTCAACAACTTCTCTTTTGATTCCTCACATTTCCTATAGACAAAGGGGGTGGTCATGGGTACCTGCGCGGGCCCAAACTATGCCTGCCTCTTTGCAGATTATGTGGAAGAATGCCTATTCCATACCTACACTGGCCCTAAACACCACCTCCTCCTCCGTTACATTGATGACTGTATCGGTGCTCCCACGAGGAGCTCGAACTGTTAATCCACTTCACCAACACCCTTCACCCCAACCTCAAGTTCACTTGGACTATCTTTAACACCGCCCTCACCTTCCTGGACCTCTCTGCCTCCATCTGAGGCAACCACTTAGAAAACAATGTCCATTTCAAGCCCACCAACTCCCACAGCTACCTAGAATGCACCTCCTCCCATCCACCTTCCTGCAAAAATGCCATCCCCTATTCCCAATTCCTCCGCCTCCGCCGCATCTGCTCCTAGGATGAGGCATCCCACTCCCTTACGAAACAGATGCCCTCGTTTTACAAGGACCGCAACATCCCCCCTGCAGTGGTTGAGAACACCCTTGACTGTGTCTCCCGCATTTCCCACAACTCATCCCTTACACCCCGTCCCTGCAATAACCACCAAAAGAGAATCCCCCTCGTCATCACATACCACCCCACCAACCTCCGGATACAATGCATCATCCTCCGACACTTCTGCCAGATGCAATCTGACCCCACCACCAAAGACCTTTTTCCCTCCGCACCCTTGTCAGCTTTCCGGAAGGATCACTCAACAGCCTGACATTATCGGACACATCGAATCATACCTTATAGACAATGTCCCAAACACCGGCATGACTATCCCTGGATATGTCATGTCCCAGCAGAGGTAACAACACAATGGTATACAGTGAGGAAGGAGTTGCCCTGGAAGTCCTCAACAATGACTCTAGATCATGGAGTCTCAGGCTTTCAGGTTAAACATGGGCATATTTACTACGTACTGTCATCCCTCAGTTAGTGATTCAATACTCCACAATGTTGAACAACATTTGAAGGAAGCACTGAAGATGGCAAAGGAGCAAAATGTCCTCTGCTTCAGTGATTTCAATTCTGATCACCAAGTGCAGCTAGGCAGCAGTACTATTGATTGAGCTAGTTGGGTCCTTGAGGGCATAGCTGCTTGACTGGATCTGTGGCAGATAGTGAAGAAATCAACAAGAGGAAGAGACACACTTTATCTCATCCTTACCAATCTGCCAGCAACCACTATCAAGGCACAAGTCAGGAGTGTGATGGAATGTGCCCCACTTTCCTGGATGAGTGCAGCTTCAAAAACACTCAAGTAGCTTGACACCATCCAGGACAAAGCAGCCTGCTTGACTGGCATCACATCCAGAAGCATTCACTCCTTCCACCACCAACGCTGAGTCACAGCAACGTGTGCTATCTACAAGGTGCATTGTAGAAACTCACCAAACATTCCTGAACTGCAACTTCCAAACCTACAGCCACTTCCATCTTGATGGACATGGGCAGCAGATATATCGGAATACCATCACCTTCAAGTTCAGATCCAACCACTCACGATCCTGACTTATCATCATTCCTTCAGTATCACTTGGTCAAAATTCTGGAATTCCCACCTTAACAGCATTATGGGTCAACAAAAGCACATGGGCTGGAGCAGTTTATGAAAGTAGCATACCACCACCTCCAAGAGAAATTTGGGATGGACAATCAGTGTCAGCCCAGCCAGTGATGCCTATGTCCCAGAAGTAAATTAAAAACACTGACCACTGTATCTCACATAAACAGTCAATGGAATTTTCACTTGACAGGAACACATAGCTTTCCTCTTTTTTTGTGCTTTCCCAGGGTGATGCTCATAATAGCCACAGTCAAGGTTGGCCTCCTGCACCCTCCACCAACTCAGATACGTATGCCCCGGGGCATATTTTATTGAGATTAGAGTTCGGAGCAGCTGTTGGTGAGCATATTGCTGCCAGGTCTCCACAGCTGGTCAAAAGAAAATGTGCCATTTCACTGGCACTCAAAGGAGGGCCAGAGACCAAGCATCTGTTCTGCCTCAGGCAAGAGATGACCCTATGGTGTTGGAAAACAGGGATATTTAACAAATTCACAAGCAGGCATAGAGTTAGCAGGTGGGTTTCTTTGTCTGAAACAACAAGTGGCAAGTTGGAGTCACCAAGTGCTTTCTGGTTGGGAATTTTTGGCATTTGTTTCTTGGCATCAGTTCCAGGGTACAATAGGAAGTTGCACACTAATAAGGTGAGATTCAGTGTTAATGAGGACGATAATCTCCTATAATGGGTATCTTGCCACTTGGTAGTTAGAATCTCAATATTCAAAACTCTATTGGTAAATGCAAAATGCTTGCCCACGAAATCAAGAAAAGCCCATCTCAACTTCTCACGCAATTTTCCCAGGCATCTCATCAATAAAGCATGTCATTGAGTGCCTTAGACAATTCCATTCACAACCTCTGACTGAGGAGGGAAGGCATTTAAAACAAGGTAGTATAACTTGGACTGATATAATGCCCTAAAATCAACTTTATCTTTGTGAAAAGATACTGTTCTCTCTTCTCTTCCTCAAACTACATCATCAGTGACATTAATTTGCCTGAATCTCCTGTGATACATTTTGAAGTTGGTAAAATACAAACCAAGGACTTAAGACAGACTCATTTACTCAGGATTGATTGGACGATAATGGAAACCCTTGTCAATACACAGAGGCTGAAGTTATTTCAATAAAATATCAGGAATTTGTGAAGATTTGTCTGAAATTATGCAGGTTCTTGTCAATAAGAAACTACAGAACAGCTGCATAGTAATACCATCCTTTTTGGTTTGAATCAATTATTCTTTAATCAGTTGAACCTTATAAGTGCATCAAGACCATGGAGACGTGGAATTGTGTCTGTGGCTGACAATATTTTAGGTACATATATAAAGTGGATTGAAATGAGCATGTCAGTTCATTTGATGCAATATGCTGATCACTGCTCATTCAACAGATGATAATGCACTTTAGTGGATATTTATAATTGCTCTAACTTTTATTCAGAATATCAGGCAAGCTTCTTCATAGCGCTACTGACAGTGACATCATTAGAAAATAAAATCATGCACCTGCTCAGAATGAACTCAGCTCTTGTCAAGTTAAGAACAGATTCATGGCAGAACAACAGCCAGCAATAACTGAATTAAGTATCTCACCCCGAAGCATACTTTTGTCGGCTTGGCTGTTTGTTATCAAAACATAGCGCTGGTTTGGACAGGTCAGCACAAGCTATTAACTGGAAGCATAACTCTAAAAGACAAGTAACATTGCTTTTAACAATGCTCCTGAGTAGCATGTTCACACTCAGGATCAAATTAATACAAATTAACACGTCATAACGGAAATTGAGAGGGTGGCAATATATGCAAAAAACAAACACACATTCCAACTGATTTCGAAATATCGCAGCCAGAATCTGCTTCATCATCAGTAAAATGGCTTTGTTGCATAGTTTCAATGCCTTGCCTATTAAATTAATCAGCTTATGCAACACATCCCTCACACCCCGCCCCCGCTACAACCGCCCCAAGAGGATCCCCCTCGTTCTCACACACCACTCCACCAACCTCCGGATACAACGCATCATCCTCCGACACTTCCGCCATCTACAATCCTACCCCACCACCCAAGACATTTTTCCATCCCCACCCCTGTCTGCTTTCCGGAGAGACCACTCTCTCTGTGACTCCCTTGTTCGCTCCACACTGCCCTCCAACCCGGCACCTTCCCCTGCAACCGCAGGAAATGCTACACTTGCCCCCACACCTCCTCCCTCACCCCTATCCCAGGCCCCAAGATGTCTTTCCACATTAAGCAGAGGTTCACCTGCACATCTGCCAATGTGGTATACTGCATCCACTGTACCCGGTGTGGCTTCCTCTACATTGGGGAAACCAAGCGGAGGCTTGGGGGCCGCTTTGCAGAACACCTCCGCTCGGTTCACAATAAACAACTGCACATCCCAGTCGCAAACCATTTCCACTCCCCCTCCCATTCTTTAGATGACATGTCCATCATGGGCCTCCTGCAGTGCCACAATGATGCCACCCGAAGGTTGCAGGAACAGCAACTCATATTCCGCTTGGGAACCCTGCAGCCCAATGGTATCAATGTGGACTTCACCAGCTTCAAAATCTCCCCTTCCCCCACCGCATCCCAAAACCAGCCCAGTTCATCCCCTCCCCCCACTGCACCACACAACCAGCCCAGCTCTTCCCCTCCACCCACTGCATCCCAAAACCAGTCCAACCTGTCTCTGCCTCCCTAACCTGTTCTTCCTCTCACCCATCCCTTCCTCCCACCCCAAGCTGCACCTCCATCTCCTACCTACTAACCTCATCCCACCTCCTTGACCTGTCCGTCTTCCCTGGACTGACCTATCCCCTCCCTACCTCCCCACCTATACTCTCCTCTCCACCTATCTTCTTTTCTCTCCATCTTCAGTCCGCCTCCCCCTCTCTCCCTATTTATTCCAGAACCCTCACCCCATCCCCCTCTCTGATGAAGGGTCTAGGCCCGAAACGTCAGCTTTTGTGCTCCTGAGATGCTGCTGGGCATGCTGTGTTCATCTAGCCTCACATTTTATTATCTTGGATTCTCCAGCATCTGCAGTTCCCATTATCACAGCTTATGTCACAAATCTTTTCAATGTAAGCAGGGATCACACATGTCACCGCACTGTTTGCTGCAATGCATGGTGATTACAGACATACATGTTGAGATAGCATATTTCACAGTTGAATTTCACTTACTTTAGGGTGTGTATTGAGTAACTTACTGCTTTTAATCAAGGATTTGATTATGTTGCAACTTGATTAAGTTGCAAATTGTCTAATCACTGTAAAATATTTACGATTGTATAACAGACTGAAGTGCAAATGTAAATAAGATGAGAAAACATGAGGAATGTCAATGTTGAAGTGGTGCGTGATATTTTTACAATGTAACTGTGTGTGTCTTTCTACTTCTTAATGTATGAGATCCTCCTCACACTCCTTAATAACAAAGTGTGCAGCTGGATGAACACAAGCAGGCCAAGCAGCATCTCAGGAGCACAAAAGCTGACGTTTCGGGCCTAGACCCTTCATCAGAGAGGGGGATGGGGAGAGGGTTCTGGAATAAATAGGGAGAGAGGGGGAGGCGGACCAAAGATGGAGAGAAAAGAAGATAGGTGGAGAGGAGAATATAGGTGGGGAGGTAGGGAGGGGATAGGTCAGTCCAGGGAAGACAGACAGGTCAAGGAGGCAGGATGAAGTAGAAGGTAGGAAATGGAGGTGAGGCTTGAGGTGGGAGGAAGGGAGAGGTGAGAGGAAGAAGAGGTTAGGGAAGCGGAGACAGGTTGGACTGGTTTTGGGATGCAGTGGGGGGAGGGGACGAGCTGGGCTAGTTTTGTGATGCAGTGCGGGGAGGCTTCACACTTTGTTATCTTGGATTCTCCAGCATCTGCAGTTCCCATTATCACCTTTCGAGAACATCAAGGGTTTGGCTGTTCCTTTGTTTTAAGGCAATACCCATGAGGGAATTATTACATCAAAGTGGGAATCATAGCAGAGCCAAATTTTGTTTCTGTACAGTATCCAAAAATAGAAACTTCACAGTACTGATTGCTCGACAGTCATTACATGTGGAACCTTGAGTAATCTGTTTCCTCTCCTTGACCACTGTAATTTACAAACACTTGTAAGCCAATTGCAGCACACATCTCTGCTACCCCTGGATAAGATGAGCTCACTCAATAATATCCAATAATGAAACCTGGAGACCTCCACTGGCCTACTTGATTAAACAACACATGCCAGGTTCAAACAATACTTCATTGCTTGACTAGAACATAAACAATGGAGCACAGAAAGTCAGTGAGTATGACTAGGGTGAGTTCATATCTTACCAAAGCTTACCATGAAATTTAATTCAATAAGTTTGTGACATGACAACAGAAAATTACCATGAAAACTACTGAATTATTGTTAAAGCAGAAATTTCTGTAATAAACTTGCTTGCTCCTCATAACTTACTGCTTCAGCAGCACCCAGCAAGATCAAAGGAAGAATGAGCAGAACTTAATATGTGAAAGGCAGGGACTAATGTGCTCAAGTCCCTTTCCAACCAATACACTATTCAGAGATACCTGCCTGAATTTTAAAATTCCCCATTTACAAAATTAATATATTCTGAGAGCCTCCTTAACTGATAAAAATAATAATAAACATGACTCTGCTTTTCAAACTAATTTAACAAACAAGAAAGCTTCAAGGAAAATACTTTTTCACATATCCTTTCTCTGAGACGCTGCCAAAGTCACATTTATTACCCATCCTTGGTTGCCCTAAGTGGGAGATCCACTTTTGGAAGCCCAAAATTCTTATTTTTTTTAAACAATCGCACCAGTCTACTGAAGCTATGATGGTGAAGGAACAACAAAACATTGGCTTGGTCAGAAAGCTGTATTCCTTGATAAAAGGAGTGATTCCATGACATTGATCTTCACGGGCAAAGTTACAGGGTAAAGAGATATTGTCAAAAAACAAATCTTGATGAGTTGTTGCTATTTATCCTGTCAATCATTTATACACAAGCCACAGTGAGTGAGAGAAATCAAGACAGATGAAGTCTGAGTTAGAGACACTGAGTGTGAGGGTTGGATGAAGAATGAGTTGAATGAGTTGCTTTTTTCTAGGAGAAGGTAACTGGCTTTTTGAGGGATCTTGCAGCTGCAACCAATTGCTACTTGACTGGTCTGCAGAGCATCTCACACATGTTAAACAGCACATTTTTTTTTCTTAAATTTTGAGACCTGGATTGTCTTCCAATCTTTTTTGAAATATCAATATCAATGAAAAAAAAGACGAAGGCAGAGGAGAGTAATAAGAACACAAAATGCCTTTGTTTGGTCTACAAATGAAATTTTGCATTAGATTTCATTGCAATAAAAAGTTTGGTCTTCAAATTCTGAATAGTGGGTGAAGCTCTTGGTCGCTGGTTTTATGGATCTTAGCTGAAAGATAATATTAAAAATATAGCATTCTTGCAGCTGCTACAGCTGCTCAGCATCATACCAAATGCATTTTGAGTAGGAATAAATTTGTAGATCAGAAACACAATCTAAAATTGGTTCTCATCATTGCTAGATTAGTTCATTAAAAGGCCAACAATTTGACAATTTACAGTGGTTGAACTGGGAATGCATGAATTCAATAGACATTTGTGGGCTCCATTAAGAATAATTGGGATGAGGGTGTTGGGGAAGAGTATGCTGGGGAAATCCAACCAGAACCTCGTTGAAGTGGCTGCTTTTTATTTGTTCACAGGAAGTGAGCGTCAGTAGTTAGATTAGTCTTTATCGCCCAGTGCTATTTGTCAGGGAGAAAGCTCCACAGTTCCTGGTTGCAAGGGTGCCTACAGTGCTGTGAAGAAGAGAGTTCCAACTTTTTCACCTAATGCTAGTGGAGGAACAGTGATATAGTTCCAAGACAAGATAAAGTGTGGCTTTGTGAAAATTGCAGTTTGTGGGGCTCCCAAATTCTCCCCTTGTTCTTCTGAATGGTTGATAATTCACGTTTGGAAGATGCTGTTCGAGGCGCCTTGGTAAGCTTCTGATTTGGATCCTGTGGATGGTTCACACTGCTGTCACTATGAATTGGTGGCAAAGGAAGTCAGAGTTGATGGGTTGTCAATCAAGTAGGTTGCTTTGTCCTGGATGAGGACAAGCTTTGAATATTTTTGGAGGGTTCACCCATCCTGGCAAGTGGGGAGTACTTAAACACAGTCCTGGCTTGTGCCTTCTATATGGGGGTCAAGCATTGAGGATACAAGAGGTGATTAACTGGATACAAAATTCTTAGCCTCTGTGCTGCTCTTGTTACACAAGTACTTACATGGCTAGCCAGCTGAGTCTCCTGTGAATAGTAACCATTATGAAAATTGGCCAGGAGGACGTTCAATGCTGGTAATGCCATGTTATAAGTGACAATAGGTAGATTCTGTTTTTTATTTCTAACTGTCAAAAGCATCAACGACAACATTAAAAAAATTTGAAATGCTCTGGCTGAAGTTTGAACACGATTTCATCTTTGTACATTTTCATTCTTTTTCCATAAAGTGTTAATGAACAGGCAACATCTGGTTCTGCTACGTTGCTCCCCGAATCAAACAAACCCCTGATATTCAGAGCTGATTTTTTTTCTGCAATGGTGGTACCTCACCTTGATACTATTACCATCAGGAATTCATCATCTGATATAGTGGCTCCTTCCACAGCACAAGTCCTCTCTCTGATAGCTAATGGGCAGTTGAAGATTGGCAGCTGTCAATTCTGGCAGACTGGCCAGAGATAGTGGCCACCACAAGGACTTCAGTCAACCAAGGAACAGCATTCTTATAAGGAGGGCAAAAGTATCCATCCCTGAGCCTGCAGGGAGGCCATCAGCTTTTCTTAACAAGTTTCCCGGCAGAGCTGAAGGACCCCAATCACTGTCAGTTTGCCAGAGGTGTTGGGAAGAGGCCCTTAATTGATATCTTTTGGGCCTGAATGGACCTCTGAATGAGAAGGCTGTCCTTCATCTCCCACACTGTGGAATGAACTGGGCACTGTTGGGAAGCCCGTGGACACTCAACCTGCATTTCTTTCCTTCAAAATCACATCTACTTCCACTTCATTTCACAAGCACGCCCAAGGGCATCAATAAATTCTGCCCTCACTGTCTGTGGTGAGAACACTTCAACAAATCATTGGAAGGTGTTGCTCATCCATTAAGGCATAACACAAATGCATTAGAAGAGAAAGGGGGTTTAGCCAATCTTCTTGACCTGACACAACCTGTCCATCTTCTCTCCCACCTATCTGCCCCACCCATCCCACTGACCAATCGCACTACTCCCTACTTACATCTATCTATCACCATCCCACCTACCTTTTCCAGTCCCATGCCCCCTCTCTATTTATTTCCCAGGTCCCTCACCCCTCCCCATTTCTGAACAAGAGTCCCAACCCAAAATGGGATGCTGCCTGGTCTGCTGTGTTCTTCCAGCTCCACACTGTCTTGTCTCTGACTCAAGCATCTGCAGTTCTTACCATTTCCTTGGCCAAGATAATGTAGCGTTTTTACATCTCCTAATATTGACTTCAACCTTGATGATATTGATAGTCTATTTGGATATAATTTCACAGACATCTCATTTGCATACAGATATGTTTCAATCCATTCAGAACGGATGCTTACGATGTTTTTGGATGGCGTTGAACAGCAAGATCCCTGCCTGAAATTTATATCCAGCAGTTATGATCACCTGGAGAGTAGCTCCTGCCACTGTTAGTGAAACAATTATTTCAGGCCTGATAGATGATCAAATGCTGTAACTTACTGTTATCCACAGCTCAATTAATCTCTAATCACTTCCAATGCTGAAGGGTTTTTAGCAAATCTGATTAATTTTGATGAGTTTTTTTTCTTTCAAAAGCACGCAGTGATCAAGCATGTTTGCTTTTAATGTGTATCAATCATTTTAGAAGGACTAAAGAAATTACAAGATCACAAAATCTTTTCCAACTTATTTTTATACCAACATTTATAATTTTGCACAAAACATTCTATGTGTGAACATTGATGGGTACTTAAAATACATTTCTATTACCTTCCACTTAAAAAAGCTGCCCCCCTCGTTTTTTTCTTTTCTCCTTTTATTTTTCCCAAATGTGTTTCATTTTTTGCTAAAAAATAATGAATGCTTCAACTAGTGTTACCCAAGCTGAGAATTCTTTGAGTTGACACATTTTAGACTGAAGTATCAAAACTTGAGTTTTAATAGGCCTCAAACAAAACAAGCTATAATTAATCACCAACAAAATTAATCAGTGTTATAATCAGTCAGGAAAGCTGTAGATTTAATTATTTTACTGATTCTTCAGTACAAGAAATATGCTCAAAATACATTCCTGTCAGCCAAGAGAGCAGGATCTATAAAGAAAAGTGTGTCATAACATCTCCAAACACCCCTAGTGTGTGCAACATATTTTTGGGGGTAGAAGAGCTATGTGAAAATAGGCGCATGACACCCAATTAGAAACAAGCTTCTAGAAAAGCTTCGACAAATACACTTACATGTAATGGCTTCCAGAATTAGATTCCCATTCTCGGTTGCATAGAACATTACAGCACAGTACAGGCCCTTTGGCCTTCGATGTTGTGCCAACCTGGTTGGACGTTATTGCAGAAGTTTTTATTCCACAAAATTTGAACTGAGAGACTTTGACATGTCAGGTGCCTAATTTACAAAACATGACGGTATCACATGTCAAGCAGACATCCCATAATACAGAAATGATCAACCAATGAGAGTCACCTTCCCACAAATCCCCTGAAAGTTAAATAGGCATTTCTAAATTGTTTTTGTGATGGCACAGAGACAGAAAAATGACATTCCCACCATATACTCTGGGCGACTCAGGATGAATTTTTCAAAATGGTATGGATAAGGTGACCTTATTTTTTAATTCTCAAGAAAACGTGAAGCTGGAGAACGTATATATTCTCTGTGGAGTTACAAACTCTCCACAAATATTGCATCCAACAAAAATGCCGGACAGCATACTATGCCTGCTCTGGGTCTAGCCATATTCCAAACATAACAAGAAGGGTAACAAAATTGTTATATTCCAGCCTATCTTGTCCATCAGAACATCAAAGTAGAAAGTTGGGTTTGCTGCAATAAATATAAATAATTCTAATAAGCTTTAAAATTTAGTTTGGATATTGATTGGCACAGAAAACTGTTACCATCCGAATAGATGGCAGCAATGAATTTGACATTTCTCGCTTTGCGTCTGTACCAATTATTCCCAAAGTACCAGCTCCAGAGCCTGCAGCCCAAGAGAATGCACTTGATGTGTCTTTATTGCTGAACTGCAGATGTTACTCATGAAAATGCAGGCTGTAAAACATGTATTTTAAAATGTGTTTTATGATTTTGAATCTCAAACAATCACGCTCCTTCCTTCTGCTTCCAAAGTGACATAATCGAATGATGGCAAAAGAAACTGAGAAAACATTAAATATTATTTCCTACTTGGCTGAAGAAACTTCTGTTAAAGATTAATAGCTTTGTCCAAAAAAATAATGTGGATGACTTTGATCCACTACTGCCTTGCAGAAAATTGCTCACTTAAAGTTAGCTTTACATATTTTCACGAGATGCATGGGTAGTGTTAAAATGTTATGATTTTTAAAGATAGAAGAATTTGGAATAGGATATGTGCTTGGTTTGAGATTTACAAACTGATGTGATAACAAGTAGTGCGGAGAGTCACACAATAAACTCTCATTAAGAGTTCTCAACAATGCAATTTTTTGTCAAAGTTCAGAAATGGATCACAGGCATTCAAGATGAGTTCTTGAGAAAACAAACAGAATTGAGGCTTTTTTCTAAAACGGCAACAAATTTTGTGAAAATGTCAGATGTTAAATTATGATCAAAAGTCACTAAACTGTTTTTTTATAAAACTTTCATAATGCATGTTCTGATCAAAGCTTATTTTATTAACGGACAAGGCAGATACCAGACAGAAGCCTGGTCTGATTGGTCACATTTTGATTGGTTTTGCTTTCACTGAAGTGTTCTCTTGCTGAAACACATTCACAAAATATTATAGATGATGAAATGTGAGGCTGGATGAACACAGCAGGCCCAGCAGCATCTCAGGAGCACAAAAGCTGACGTTTCGGACCAGGCCCTTCATCAGAGAGGGGGATGGGGTGAGGGTTCTGGAATAAATAGGGAGAGAGGGGGAGGCGGACCAAAGATGGAGAGAAAAGAAGATAGGTGGGGAGGAGAGTATAGGTGGGGAGGTAGGGCGAGGATAGGTCAGTCCAGGGAAGACGGACAGGTCAAGGAGGTGGGATGAGGTTAGTAGGCAGGAGATGGAGGTGTGGCTTGGGGTGGGAGGAAGGGATGGGTGAGAGGAAGAACAGGTTAGGGAGGCAGAGACAGGTTGGACTGGTTTTGGGATGCAGTGGGTGGAGGGGAAGAGCTGGGCTGGTTGTATGGTGCAGTGGGGGGAGGGGACGAACTGGGCTGGTTTTGGGATGCGGTGGGGGAAGGGGAGATTTTGAAGCTGGTGAGGTCCACATTGATACCATTGGGCTGCAGGGTTCCCAAGCGGAATATGAGTTGCTGTTCCTGCAACCTTCGGGTGGCATCATTGTGGCACTGCAGGAGGCCCATGATGGACATGTCATCTTAAGAATGGGAGGGGGAGTGGAAATGGTTTGCGACTGGGAGGTGCAGTTGTTTACTGCGAACCGAGCGGAGGTGTTCTGCAAAGCGGTCCCCAAGCCTAAGCATATTATAGATTTGTTTGAACAATAAATCAAGTTTATTAAAAATGAAATGAAAGTAAAACTTAATCGGCTGAGCCATCTACTTATAACACAAATTCAAAGATGTTTAACTACATAGTAAAAGTATATTCCCATTCATACTAAAACAGTTCTTTATAAATTGAAATGAAACAAAACCGCTTTGAACCATATCCAAAACGTCCCTTGGTACAGTGTACAAAATACCAATTCTCCATCAGTAACAGTGGAGTCTCTGTACCTAACACCTCGGTCGGTTTAAATCACTTGTGACTTTAACATTGAGGCTAGAATTATGGATAACTTTTTCCGGGACCTATTACACTTAAAAGTGGATTTACGTAACTGTGACACGGGCTTGTCCATACACCTCTGGTCTTGGACTTTACGAAATCTTCGCTTTCATATCACCTATCTCATTATATCACTTTCCTTTCCCATGAGCATTCCCCTGTCCAGCCATATTATTCAAAGGGCATCACTAGACAGCTCCACTCCACATACAACTTTTCTCTCTTTATCTCTGTTGTATCCTTTAAGTTGAAAAACAAACAACTTTTTCCTGAACCCGTGCTTCTAAACTTAAGCTTGTTTATCTTTTTTGATCATAAAACTGTTTAATTCTGAAGCTCGGCTTCAAAACTTGTTTCAAAATAAATTGCCATGATGATAGAAATATTGGAGTTAATAATTAACTTCAGACACAAAATTCAATCAACTCAAAAACTGGAAACTGAATTTTACAATAAATAACACAGACACACGCACGCACACACACACACATATCCCACAGTCTTTCTGATTTTTCTTATAAGATCAAAATTATGTCTTATCTTAGGGATAAATTATAGCTGAGTCTACACTCCTATAAAATGTTATTAGTTTAAATCAACAAATCTCCCAATGACACAATGAAATCACTATTTTCAGTGACTGTAATTCTTCAGCTGACCATAATTATAAATCATTTTAAATAAAGCATCTAATTCTTATTAGCTATAAATATATGATGATCCTTGTACTTACTGGAAGAACATATGTGTACACGTTTGTGTGATACATTATAAGTCATTTCTATAAGTGTGAAATTAATACCAGATTTTTAAAACACCTACACCTGTAACTTCGGTGTTTATACTGCTTGTTCAGGAAAGCATGAAGAGTGTTAGCTATAATGTTTGAAACACACCAATGATGAAACATTTCTGCGTTTATCTTGTATAAAAGATTGTATTAAACATAAAAAGAGGTCCAAGGTTTATTGTCTGTGGGAATTTTTTTTCATCTTGAAAGAAATGCATATGAATAATCACTTGGCAAAACAGAATTTGAGTATTGCAGTAAAACAGACACACAGCAATCATCAAGGTTCACACGAATGCTAAGTTTCAAAGGAAGAAACAACTTATGTTGCACAAGAAAGGGATGGTGGCTGCTTTACAAGTTGATTCTGATTGGTCGAAGCACTGCCATGGAGAATGCACCAGGGAGCTATTGTTCCCATGCTTTGTTAAATTTTAAAAGAAGATATGGTGCCTGGAACTCTTCAGGGGCTCACAACCTGGCTCATTCATGCTTGCTAGAAGCTACACATCTTCATATACAGGACTTAGTGCAGTGGCAAGGGAATGGAAATGGCTTCAGAGAGCAGAAATTTGCTGTCCTCCCTCAGGAAGCATTTATCCTTCCACTCTAGCCATTCCATCAGTTTTCTCTCCCAGTGGGGTGATTCTGTTTGGAAAATCTGATATCACATGGAAGGGAAGTGGCTCAATCTGAGTTGAGTCCACGAAGAGACCAAGGCGACTGAGACTATCCTCTCAGATTTCCTGGTTGCTGATGACAGTGCGCTAGCCAACAGTTCATAGCTGCAAATAAAATGCAGCTTGGAACGGTTCTATACTGTACATAACAACTTTGGTCCAAAAATCAGCATAAAGAAAACTGAAGTAATGTACCACCCCCTTCATGAAAGTGTTATTGAAATTCCAGGAAACTGTTGACAGTGGCTTATTTCACTTATCTTTGCAGTCCGACAAATTGTCGATGTTAAGGATGATCTTTAGCAGAGTAACTCAACCTTCCAATCTGAAAAACTAGACAACACAGCAACAGTATTACGCTCTGTTCAAAGCATTCAAGAATGCATTCCCGCAACATGCCAACCAACACAACTATCTTGACCTGAGCAATCTTGGAAAGCATCTGAAGATCAGGTGATTCAACAAAACACCAGAAAAGAAGGTGCTCACTTCAGCTGGCATGCTATGCACCACAGCAAATCAAGACAGTCATGGCTGAGTTGGGCTGATCACATTGTCAGAATCCCTTACCAAAGTCTAATTTGTCTGGAAAGTCCGAGTCTGGAGTTCACTCATGGTGGTCAAAGAAAGTGCTACAAGGACACACTTGAAGATTTCACTTTGGATTTTGATGATGACTTGGACTCTTGGGAGCAGGCACGGTCGAAAAAAAAAGGAGTCTATTATTCCTGGAAAGCACACGCATTGCAGTATTGGGACAAACTGCAAGGACTGGAAATCCTGAGCCAACAACTTGTCCAAAACTCGATCACTTACAATACTCTTCTCTATTTGCCACAGATTCTCATGGGAGAAGATCAGACTTAGCACTCACTTATGTACCCATTGGAACCCTGCCAAACCCCTGAATGATCAACATATACATTTCATCTCAAACAATAAAACCTCCGTTTGTGCAGCTGCTATTCTATGCAGTTCAATTATAGCCCAGACTGCACATGCCAATTTCACAATGGTGTAGACCACAGTATGGAGTTCAAGGTCTGAAACTGTTTGAGGATATCCTCCAATGAAATCTTCCCCAATGAAATGATTAACCATGTATTTTTGTTTGTAACTGCTTCACTGTATCTCAACTGGTGTTCAGTTAAGTAGGAATACAGTGCAGTGGTATTTTAAATTTAAACTGCTTTTCAAGCTGCTAGGCAAAGCCCAGGATGAAATGACTCATTTAGTTTTGTTTGTAAAAAGATAATGATTACTGAGCATTTTGTTAAAAACCATATATCCTCTGGCTTCTCTGTGAGCAGGTTATTTTACATTGACAAGAAACGTCTCTATGAGGCCAGAATCTTAACTGTTTACAAAATACAATTGCTGATAAAATTTTATATTTAAATGAATAGGCTATCAGAAAGTTCTCTAGAATAACTATGGATACTGTTATGTGTAAAACAGGTGTGACATACAGAACAAAAAATATGTCCCCATTTTACTTCTATAGTATTACAATTGGATATTCGCTGGCATTGCTCATCACTAAGTGGGAAACTTATATGATATGTGCAATGTATTTAGCTTCTAAATATTACCAGCTGATCTCTCATAATGTTGCTCACGGTGAGTAGAGGCTTATGAATGTAATTAGGGTGTTATTGGGAAATAACATATTATTCTGTTCAGGGAATCTGCTGAGACATGTGATGCTAAACAGGTGAGACTATTTTTTCTGCAAAATCATCCAATGGCTTATTTTAACATACCTCCCTCGGAATGGCTAAATTGAGAGTGGTTTTTTTTTACTTTTCACTCTCCTTGGTCTTCTCCTTCACCCTGGAAGTCCCCCTTTTTTCCATTTCCTTCAAGAGATCTTCTTCTTACTATAGTGATTGGAACTAGATGGATCTAATTGACTATGAGATCCTTGATTGGGATTGTTAACCTGGGCCAAACAGGAAGCCGTGGCTGACTGATATAAACAGGGGTTCAGGTACTGACTCTGAGCTGGCTGGCCACAGTGTCCTGCGCACATGTAAATCAGGGGTGACTTGGTGACAGGATACCTGCCTTTTGTGTAGCAATGTCATCTTCTGGTTTCTTTCTTTTTGTTCCTCCTCATGTCTCTTACGTTCACAGATGTTCTTTGCTCCACTCCAAAACTTGTCTCTTCTGAACTATTTTACTCTATTTCTATTAATATATAACTTCTCTGTCACCAAGCCCTTCATTTGCTTCTTTCCACAGTTGTCTTTCTGTTTCCTGGGTATTTCCATGCACATTCCGATAAGTGAATGAAAACTGACAATAGTCAGGATGGCAAGAGAAAATATTAGATTGTTGAAATACTTCAGACTGAAGGAGTGGTGGAAGCAAACAAATGGAATTAAAATTGAAAGAATGAAACGGCAGGAATGGCTAAGTATTTAGAACATGTCAGAGTTCACTGCAATGCTCTGAAATATCCCAAGTGGCAAAAAGGCTCTTGAAACCAACGAACAAAACTGTAAATGGGAAAGCCTGAAGAATATAAATTTTAAAAGAATATGTAAGTTTCAACAGAGGGAGAAATACTAGCAGTACAGTATCAGCAGCATCCTGAACCAGAAGGAGGGAAAGCTAATTATGATTGCAAATAGCACTTTGTTTCATAGTTTCAAATGAAGATCCAATTATTATACCCACTGTTGGAACATAGGCATGGACTGAAACAGGGTTATGAAATGGAATAATTAAAGATGGTTAATATGAAGATGAAATGCCACCTATGCAAAATCTATAATTATCATAAATAAGATTAAGTGCACGCAGGAAGGTAGACTATCTTCTTCACACTCTTGCATTTTCTTTTCTTACCTCCAGATCTCTTAATTGACATTTTTTATTCAGAGAGATTTCAATTTTCAGAACATTATGAGAGAAGATCTGATACTCTGGTTTTCGGTCTGGCCTCAAAGGAATCATGCACCAACTATGTGTCGTATAGTGCTTAAAAACTGAAAGATATCCAGAGGTCCTAGTCCATTTAATTTTCCTAAGTTCAGCATCTCAGGCCAGTTGTGTCTCCATCCAGGATCCAAAATGTGCTGCTTTCGGTCATTTGAAATTCCATTCTACGCCATTTACACTGAGTTCAGTGCTCAAGCAAAGAAAAAAAAATCTTCGTCACTGTTTCAATCACTTCGGAGTATCTTTACATGATATCCATCAATTTGGGGAGGTTACACAACATACACACCTCTAAACTAATGATTGAAACAATAAATAGCACAGTGAATAGTGATTAAGGCAATGAACATATTTAACTTTCAGTCGCAACAGGTTAAATAAAGCAGAACAGTGAATGAAATTCAGACTGATTCCCAAAATTAACTTTTACATTGACAGAATGGGAATCATCCACATATTATCTCATCCATCCACAATGCCTTCAGATGAACTCGAGCTGATTGAAATAAGTTAACCAAAAAATGATTTTGAAGTTCTCCGGCAAAAAAAACTGGTACACATGCATCTCTGTAAAAGTTCCTGGAAATTAAAAGAGACAAAATAGCCCTGAAGATAAATGGCTTGAACCTCTCACATCGTCAGATCCGACAGAATTTTTCAGGCATATTTGTGACAAAGCAAGCTGGGCCATTTTCCTGATAAGACGAACATATGATAATCCTACATTTACCCTAATAAGTTCCAGACAAAAGGTTCTGTTTTTCACAGCATATTCAGAAATTATGCGGCTCTGCATTATTACAGAAAGAAGAATGGGGCTTCAAATGGGAGACAGGTTAACAACGATATATAGCACTCCATTATAGTATAAGTATTACTGTGTAACAAACTAACTGATTTAAAGCAACTCGTCGCTTCAAAGAAGACAAACTAGCTTCTTGTAATATGTCTGAATTGCCTCTTGTTCCTGCTTTAACAGGCTACTCATGATATGTTATAAATTGGTGAACAAATTCTATTAAATGGTAATAGTCCCATTACAGGGCTATCAAAACTAAATCATTTACACAGGTTTCCTCTGCAAAAGAAAATATTCGTGCCAGTGTTAATGGCAATTTTTTTTTCCAAAGTTGCTTATCTGCAAATATTTTTCCTCAGATGCTGTTCACAAATGTCTTTTTTAAAAAAGAACAGTTACCATACATTTGTGTAAAAGCTGCTGCAAAGTAAGAAAATTGACTTGAAAATAATGCAAACTTAAATAGAAAAGAAAATGTTTCTTTCTGTATGAAGTAAGCTCTAGAACAAAACAATATATTTCAATTTGCAAATGCAAATTAAAGATTCCTAGCAGCTGCCATGATACTTACAGCCTGTGGTGATTCATCCTCTCTGACCTCTTTGCACTTCAATGCAGACTTACTGGCTGGTTGATCAGGGACTAAGGAAATCATATTTAATATGTACCTATTGGCACCCATAAGGAATCAAACTGATGGAGCCCAGGTATGATGTGGTGAAAGCCATTCAACAAACATCAAAATAGCTGTCACTCAGTCTGTTGTGATTGCAATGAGGTCAGCTGGGTGGGCATCATAGAATAAGAGTTCCTTGATTGGACCATATTAACAGCCCCAATCTGGGAGCCCTGGCTGACTACAAACAGAAGTGTCAGACATCCTGTTCCCTCTGAGAGCCATCTGGGAGCTGGATCAGTGTCAAGGACACCCCATGTGTAAGTAAAGGGTAACTTTGTGAGGAGATACTGGCCTTGTGGAGTTATTTCAAAGTTAACCATTGGCAAACTACAGATGTGCTTCAGGTGCCTGGATGAATCTAAAGGTGAGCTTCAATTCACCTTCCATCGTCTCCAGGATGATTGCAGTGTGCCCTCCTTTGCACAAGAGTAACATTTTAACTTGCAGGAAAATCAAAGTGCAGATTTCTCCAAACAACTATATACAGGAGGAGGAAGAACATGCTATGGTTAAGCCACCAGTAACAGCACAGATTACTGTCCAGGATGTGCTCATTCTTGAAAGTTTCATTTAGGTTCCACAAGTCCAACCATCTGAAAGGCAATTAGAAAAGTCATTCCACACCCACTTCATTTTTGGAATGCATCACCCAGATGTTCAGTAGAAGAGTGTTCAACTCAGGCATTCAAGAGGGCATTGGATGATTAATTTAATTTTTAAAAGAAGTTCAGAGTTCGGGGGAAAAGGCAGGAGTTTGGCATGAAGATAAAATACTCAGAGAATCGATGCAGACAAAATGGATTGAATGGCTTTCTTCAGTAACTTAACAATTCTGTGATTCTGTGACTTACCTCAACTCAAAATGGTCGTAGTGAAAATCAAGCATCTTTTTTGCATCTTTCCATAGCTATACACCAATTCCGGTCTTATCAAATGAAAAAGCAATAATGCCAGGTAACAATCAAAAATGACCATGACTGAAAGTAATGAAAACGTCCATATTGCCCAAAATTTAAGAAACATTAGTGTGGCACGGTGGCTAGTACTATTGGCTCACAGCACCAGGGACCCTGAATCAGTTCCACTCTCAGGCGACTGTCTATGTGGAGTTTGCACATTCACGCCGTGTCTGTGTGAGTTTCCTCCGGTTGCTCCACTTCCTTCCCTCAGTCCAAAGATATGCAGGCTAAGTGGAATGGCCATGCCAAGTTGCCTGCAGTGTCCAGGGACATTTAGGTTAGGTGGGTTAGACATGGGGAAATGTGGCAATGGGGGAATGAGTTGTGTTAGGATGCTCTTCAGAGAGGCAGTGTGGATTTATTGGGCTAAATGGCCTGTTTCCACACTGTAGGGATTCTATGATCTATTACATTCCATAACACACTCTCTTTCCCATGCTTTTACAATCAGTAGACTCTAGACTTTCTCTTTTGAGTACTTAGTTAATTCCTGGGATGTGGATATCATTGGCTAGGCAAGCATTTATTGTCTATCCCTAACTGCCCAGAAAACAGTAACAAGCCAAATACAGTGCAATGTATCTGGAGTCATATGTAGACCAGAGCAGATAAGAATGGCAGGTTTCATTTCCTGAAAGAATTTAGTGTACCAAATGGGTTTTTGTGGCAATTGGCAGTTTGCATACTTTGTGGTGGGTTTGTGGCAGATATGTTAATGAGGATGCTATCATGGAATAGACAGAGGATTGCGGTGAATTTTTGCTGACAACAAAATTTGAGGAGGTGCTCCAATTACGGTCAGAGTTGACAAGTCAAAGACTTTTGTGAATTCAAAAAAGGCCTTGTGCAGAAAATGTTGCTGCTCTTTGCATTTAACTTGAATTTGTCTTACAGTGAAGATATGTCCACTGTGCCTGCTAATGGTTAGAATCCATTGGGAGGAGGTGATGGATGTAGATTTTTTTTAATGACTTCCACTGTTGTTGAGAGGTAGTAAGTGTCTCGTGCTTGTTTGTCCAAACACTCAGAGGCTGAGCTTCAAGCGATTTTCAATGCATTCATGAAGGGATATTTAACAATGGGCTTTTAGTCTAAACATCCAGAAGATAAAGGTCCCCCATTAGCCTGCTTCCAATGCACAATATTGTCCCTCACAACTATCCATGGTTGGCCAATTGACATTGTGGATCAACTCCCACATCTCAAGATTTTCTTCTCAGTGAAGGCAGATATCCAAAACGAAATTCAACTTTGCCTCCAGTATGCCAGTTCAGCTACTGACCATCTCAGGAACAGAGTTTTTGACAAGAAATTCCTTAAAGTTGTCAGCAAGTTCAAGGTCTGCAGGGCAGCAGTGTTACCAACCCTCTTGTACGCGTCAGATACATGGACAAGGTCCAGTTACTGGAGAGATATGACCCGTGATGTCTGCATAAAACATTGCAAATCCAGGGGTGAGATAAGTGCTTCAATATTAGTGTTCTCTCTCACAGAACATTGTCCTCAGTATCATGCTAGTCATGCCAATCTGCTGCACTGCGCATGCCACATTCTCTGTACATCTGGTAATTCAAGACAAATAAAATCCCTACTTAGATTTGTCATGGCAAGCAGTTACCAGAAGGCTGGACAAAATACTTCAACGCTGAGCTTCTGGCATGTTGTTGGAATTTTACACAGCTAGGTAACTGGATATTGTTTCTTCACAATCTTGAATTATGCCTTATCAATGTCAGTCTGACCTTTTTGAAAGGTGAGGACTGGGTTTGTGGGGTTGCCTGGGCACAACTGTTTCAAGTTAACAAACAGAAAACTTTGGTGTCAGAGACAATGAATTTGATGGTTTCACTCCCTTTGGACATCTCTCATGCCATTTTGATTGTTACCACCTCCATACCCAACAGACATATTAATACCCTTGACAGTGTTTAGGAAAATAGTTAAACATGTGTCTTTTTCATCTTGCTTCCTTCTTATCGTGCGGCAATGCTTTCTTCCCCCAACAATACAAAGGCACATGAGACAAGACTGACAAATTTTCTTTTGCGAGTGAATATGAAGCCAACTGAAGTACATTTCACTGGTAAATTAATATGAGATTTATTTCTATTTCATTGCAAAAGAGGAAAATGATACTTAATGAGAAAATTATGTTCTTTCCATGACTACCTTGTTCTGCTTTGTCATAAAATGGGTCTTAGTTTCATACCATACCAGTTCAATTATTTCATTAACATTTTTGAATCAATGTTGGCAAACAGTTAAACAGCTAACAGGAGGATGAGGCTTAACAAATGTGTCCAACACCAACAATGGGGAATGCCAGCATATTAGTGCAAAAGAGAAGACTGAAGGATCGACAGCACCTTCCAAGCTAGCTACCACCTCAAATGACAAAGCAGCAGCTGCATGGGAACATCACAATCTGCAAGTTTCCCTCCAAGTTACACACTAGATTGACCTGAAACTATAACACAGTTCTCTCATTGTAGTTCAGTCAAAATCCTGGAACTCTTGGCACACTGAGTGTACTGATACCCCAACGGCTGCAAAGTTTCAAGAGGGCAGCTCACCACTATCAGCTCCAAGGCAATCAGGATGGACTTAAATGGTAGCCTTGCAGCGATGCCCAGATTCCATGAATTTTTTTTCAAGTAATTTGAAAGTCATGCTGTCAAGTCAAAAAGGATTGTAAATTCACACAGTCAGCGAAATTATGTTATCTTAAAAACATATTCAATAAAAAAAACTAATCATTTTTATCTGCAATACTTCCAAAACAGCAATTTGTCTCAGGCTCATCTCAAACAATATTATTCAATAATGCAGCAATAACCTGACCTTATAACCTTCCAGGTGGCCACGAATTTTCTCTTTTGGTACTTCTGACCAAGTGACTTTAATTAAAGTACTGTTCATGATCTCAACGGCAACATTCAAAGGAGCAGCTTCAGGAACTGTTGAAATAAGCACAGAACTTGTGTTAGAGATTCACAATGTCTGAAAACACGGAACATGCATTGGTTCATGAAATAAATTCCTTGAAAATTATTTGTGATGGAAGTTGAACACTGTGTTGAAAATAGTGAAATTTATATGATTCTCAGGTGATCCTGAGCACTCACATTGCCTTCAAACATTATGCCACAAAGTGCCTTGTGGAATTTTAAACAGAATATAAGTGTGAAGTTTTAAATATGTTTGACTTTTATCACTTCAGTCTCATTCATCTTTTGCTGACTACAATTACTTGTCTCATGAGACAAATTACTTCTATAACAAGCAATTACCAGAGGTACTGAGGGGTTAAATACAGATTTTCTTAAACTCAACTCCTGATTTACACTCTGTCAACTGCCTTAACTGGCTTGAACTGTGTGAGTTCATAAATAATGTTAAAGAGTATGTTTGTAACTAAAATTCATTTTAGTTTTCTGTATGACTTTCAATGAAAGCAAAGGCCTCACTAGTAACCATATCACGAGGCATCATTAGATGTTTTTAAATGAAAGTATTGCAAATTCCAGGAAATGTAACTTAGAATGAGAAATCTCAGGCTTCAAATAATTACAAAATATGGTGCACAGCCAATTTAACTGGTACACATTTTTCTTTCCACAAAAGGAAGAAAGAAAGAAACACTCAACCTGGTACTGTTCATGGAGAAAACAAATCAATATTGGTGATCTATTGAAAACATATCCTTTAATGTAGAGGGAATGTTTTCAAGACCGAAGGAATCCTTCATGCAAGATTTGCTTTAATAAACAAAAAAAGACTTTTGAATCTTTAGAACATATTTACAATGTGAACTTGCATAGTCCTCTGGGGACAGGTAGGGCTTTTATGTGAATGAAACCCAGGTGGTAGTTTCTCCCATTTTTTAAATTCTGAAAATCACCCTGATAGAAATATGATCTTACTTCATCTGACAGATTACTGCACTACTGGAATGTACACAGTTCGAGGTACACTTCCGGAAATGGACATACTTGCAGTCTAATGAACCTTGCTGATATCTTATAACCATGTGTTCTTGCCTCCCAGTTGGAAATGTGTGTGATAAGTAAGTGTGTCTTCTCTTGCAGCTTTACTGAAACACAAACACTTAATCACCCCAAACGTTAGTTATCTCACATCATAAACATATATGTAAATGATTAAAGAGCAGCATTGAGTTTGAATTACATTGGTTAAAGAACTTACAGACATTGCCATCAACTCAACATTTTTCTCAAGGTTTGGTTTTTTTGCCTTTACTTAGGATCAGGAATCTCTCAGCAATGTAACATCTTTCACTCAAACAAATGGCAAGGTTCAAGGAGAAAATCTGCTTTATATCAACAATACATCATATTTGGTGAAAGAAAACACAGGGTCAAAAAATTTTCTAGTTCCAAAATAAAATTTCTCCTTTCTTCAAAATGATGGATTTCATCACACGATAGCTGTCTATCTGTTACCGTAGTTTTCAAACTCCTCACAAATGTCAAACCCTGATAAGTGCTGCTAAATTTTAGGGATTCCTGTAAATACAGCCACAGACTTCCTGCAAAGGTTTCACCTTAATTTGCAAATATTGTGCTCTTCACAAAAAGGAAAATGACACGATCATTGGGTTCTTGACATCAACAAGTTAACAAATACAAATTAACAAATTACAAAACAAAAACAACATTTTGTTGATCTCAGAGCTGCTGCACAGAACTGAAATGAAAATTTCAAATCTAGTGAATAATTTCTTTCTAATGTGGTATGGTTTGTGGAAAGCAATAGCTAACTCTTGTATTCATTTGTATCAAAATATGAATTGCATCACTTGCAGATGTGAATATCTTGTCTAATAATAAAAGAAAGCTTTTTCTTTCTCTCACCCCAGGCAGGCATTTTTTCAGTAAAAGGCCCACTTCAGAAAAAAAAAGATAAACTTGTTTTTATATAGCATAATTCATGACCAGAGTGTTTGTGGAAGCAACTATTTTCAAATTGTGTTTGAGATAGAGACCTACCACTAGTTATTGTTTCTGTGCTGTGCGTAAGGTAAGGGCCTCCATGGTTAACAGTGACAGAAGCTGAAACACATCTGAGTCTGAACAAGAAGAGGCACTCGTCTTAGCAAGTTGCAGGAAATTACTTAATACCAATAGGTGCAAGTGACACTGGTTTGGGCAAAATGGAAAAGACTCCCAGGAGCCAAGATGACAGGTCTGCAGCATCAGGAACTGGAGCTGAACTCCCTGATTCTTCACCGAAGGCTGTATTAAAATGTCAGGTTGGATAAGATACATACAGTCTCCAAGATGAGTGCTTTCAGACCCATTACTTTATCCAGCATATCTAACCAAACTTTTTCTGCACAACTATTATTTCTGCATTTATCACTCCTATCTTCATCCAAGATTCCGATTTGACAAATTTATGTAATCTGATGACTTCACAAATTTTCAAAAATATTTTCTCTACATATTCTGGAGACTGGCAGATCTTTGGCTCGAGGGCTGTTAACGATGGCAGGTTTTGAAATATTAACACCATGAAGTTCCACATAGGATTTAATCCCAAGCAAACATTAATGGATAATTATTCTGCGATGAGACAACGTTCCTTCAGTTCCTCAACTCTCATGGCTGTGAAAACAACATACAATTAGTCCTGTTGAGGTCCCGCATTCCTATCCACCACCCTTGGCCCATTTGTGGCACCTGTCATGCACAATAAAGTCTATTACAATGAAGAGTTTGTAGCTCCCAGCGAGACTGTTCCTTATTTCAAACATTTTATAGTCTCTGAACTGAAGTGTGGAGGCATTATGTTTGATAGGATTCAGTTTTCTTTTATTAGCAATTCTGATGATGAGAAAGCACACAGGTTGGGGAAGACCAGCGATTTAACAATGACTTTTAAAAGTCAGAATTTTTCATCAAAAGAGATTTGATCATCTGGACCCCACAGTGAGCCTCCCCATTTGACTGTCGCTTTGCAAGATCCTTACATGTTCATCATCTGGCAATAGCTACAACCACCCAAAAGACTCATTGGCAAACTGTGATCTGTAAGTTTGAAGAATATAATCTCCTTACTTAAAAACAACTAAAAGTTTCAAATCTTTAATTTAATGTAATATTTTAGTTTTGTCTGACCTAACAAAGTCAAAAGTATTCATGAATCAAGTAGAATTTATTCAGCCAGATTTTATAAATACTTAATAACATGCAGCAAAGCCAACATTCACACACACAAAAATGTATTCTCCTTGAAGGAATAGTAGGAACTGCAGATCCCGGAGAATCTGAGATAACAAGGTGTAGAGCTGGGTGAACACAGCAGGGCCAGCAAGCCTGAAACGTCAGCTTTCCTGCTTCTCTGATGCTGCTTGGCCTGCTGTGTTCATCCAGCTCTACGCCTTGTTATTTCACGTTCTCCTTGAAGGCCCAGGTTCCCTTGAACTTTGTGAGCACACGTAACACCTTTCTTATTCTCTCCAAAAACTGATGTTCCAACACAGATGATCTTTGTTGAAAGACAGGATATCACAATAAGTTGAACCTGCCAAGTGCAAACTTTGAAGTCAACATTGAAACCCTGAATTGCATCAGATATAATTTTAAAAATGCAATTGCTTCACTCAAACCACTCAGGTCCTTCAGGTTTGCCACAAGCAGTTTTCTTATAAACTGTCTCACAGCAGAAGTTCAATTCATTATAGTATCCTAAAACTTAGTATCCTAAATCTTAGAAATCCATTATCAAACACAATCTTGACAACATGCTACGTGTAATGGACATTTTATGTGAGATCCTGACCAACACCTGTGACAGTTCTATGTAACTTCTCACTTCTATCCACGATGAAAAATCATTGACAGCATTAAGGCTTTCCCATCTATCAGACAGAAATAGGGCAGTGACACTCCTTCCAATGCTTTGGAGATGAAAATAGTGGTCCTTGCCTGTGAAGAGCTCACATTTGGTAGTCTTCACTGTCAGGTAAAATGTTTTCAATCTCCTTTGAGATCCCTGCCCACCAGATCGATGCCTGAGCCCGAGAAAATCCCAAATATCCCAGATGTATCTTGTCTAGAATATCATTCTACAGTAAACCTGGAATGACCAGTACCTCATCAAACAACAAATGATAATCTATAATGGTGAAATTCTGCTGATGCCCAAATAAGTCTTCATGGTAAACCCTCTGGTCCCGAGGTCAGGCAAGACTTTGATACAATATTGATGAATGACGATCTATTTTTGGTGTTCTCTTTGTTGCTTTGGATTTGATTGAGTCTGTTTTGAGTACCTGACCAATGTATTGCTGTGACTGAGTAAACCATTCAATTTCACAAACGATTCCCTCATCAGTCAATTTAAGGCTGCTGAGTCATTTTGGAGAGCACACTTTCCATCATTCTTGGCTTCCTCTGCACATACTTTGTCACATAAATTTTGCAAAATGCTTTACAATGCCTAAAAATCTTTGCAAATCATGAACTGATTTTAGAATTGGAAACACTATTGGCTTTCTTTTCTTGAGAATCTGGCATTCACCCATCTTTGTCAACAATGTGTCGCAAGAGTTAAAAAAGAAGCCCTCTGAAAATCCGTATTTGCCTTTGAGTTTAACTGCTTCAGTCTGTAGACATTTTAACACTGCATGAACCTGCTAGTCCTGCTCCTCATGCTTCTCCCCATATACTAATACATTATCCATGTGGCATATGGCACCTTCTTACACTTCTGAAATATATTACATGGTAGGGTGGAAGATTTCTGAGCCTCAGGTTATCCCAAATGGCATTTGAAGTAAAACCTGCAGAGTGACAAACATAGTAAGCAGAGCTGATTGCTCACCTAATGGCATGTGCCGCAAGGCACTGTTGGTATTAAGGCTGGTCAAAACTCTACAGTTGTACATTTTGATAAATACTCATTCATTGTAGAGATAGGGTGGATTTCCCTTCCTCCATCACTTTCTTTAACCTTGGTCAATACATATTCTGATAGAAACTCTGGATTTGCAACACCTTTGCCCAATAAACATTTAGTTGGCTTGGTAACCATGGAAATTTGGTCATTTAGTTGAGTTGCTTGGACTTGATTCATGCCAAGATGAAGAATCATCCTGGATGTTTAGTGCCACAATAGTTCAGCATCCTTTCTTGATAAGATGCCGTCTTCAGTATTGTGTTTATTGAATCCTGTGAATATTTTGGAACACCTCATCTCATCGTAACTTTTAAACCTACAATGTTCTAGTTATTTGACTGTTTGAAAAGGATTGAGAGAACAACATGTCCTCCTGCTCAAGAGTGAGATCTTCTGCCATAAACAAGCTGTGTCAAATCTGATAAAGTTGGGTAACCAAGTTCCCCAGAAGAATCTGATACATTTCCAGTTCTTCACAAGAACATCATTGCATGAGTAAGAGACAGCAAGAACTGCAAATATTGAAGTCAGAGTCAACACAGTGTGGAGCTGGAGGAATACAATAAGTGAGGCAGCAGAGGAGTAGGAAAGTCAACGTTTTGGGTCTGAAGAAGGGTCCTGACCTAGAATGTCGACTGTGCTACTCCTCAAAATGCCCTGCTGTGTTCCTCCAGCTCCACACTGTGTGGCATGAGTAAGAATTTGCTCTTGTTTTTCTGCTCTGGAACTGAGTCCTATTTCTTCATATTTTCTCGAGGTGACCCCCAGGTTGACAGATGTCTCATTCTTTGTCACAACCTAGGCAGTATCTGGGCCTGTGAGGCTTCTTTTCATTCCATATCACTGACACACTCTTAAAAACTGCTGTTTCACCTACTTTTGTAATAAAAGCAAAATACTGCAGGTGCTGGAAATCTGAACCATACACAGAGAGTGCTGGAGAAACTCAGCAGGTCTGGAGGCATTAGTTGAGACAGAAACAGAGTTAATGTTCTAAATTGAGTATGAACCTTCAACTACTGTTGTGTTAGCGTCTGCCGTTTCTGCAGAGTATTTATTCCTTGTAAAGAGGATATGCTTTGTCAGTCTTCTGTGTAAGTTTGTCCTTCTCCTTTCAGAATTTGTCTGAGAGCCTCTTATGCTTCCAACATAATTTGAATAGCTTTGTTCAAGGTCAATGCTTCCTTGTACTGCAATAAATCTGCTGAAGTCTCATCAAGGATTCGAACAACAACTCTGTTTCTTCTGAGTTCTGATTCAACAGTGTTCCAATAATTCGGAGAGATCATGAATGAAATTATCTTCATATTTCCCTGGAGGTTGAACTCTTCTATTAAATCTTGTTCTTTCATGAATGTTTTTGTAATTTCTACAAAAGCCACAGCAACTGGAAAACTAAAAAAAAAGCAAATGCTGAAAACATAATATGAAAGAGTAAAAGTGAATTATCTCCTGTCTTTGGGAACGGGAATGCCTCATTGATTTATGGTCTGCCCAGGCCGAATGTCAAAGAGGAAGTACATCATACAAAATTAACCCTGCATCAAGTTAATTTGGGCAGTGCCATTCGGCAGCGGATCAAGGTCTGTGATTGAATCTGTCATGGCGCAGCCATTCTACTCCTCGAAATGGTAGTCTAGCTCTCAAAGATGTGCTGAACTCAGCGGAAGGGCTGCCCCAGACTGCTTGCATTTACACTTGCTGAGTGATGCAGCTTTACAAATAGAGCATTGGAGAAAGGTCCAGATTCACAGACATGGTTCTGGATGCCTTCATTAAGAGTTGCACAGGAGAGGGCCAATATTTCTGCAGAAGGCAAGGAAATCCTTCAGGAAAACCCTCAGAAGGTGCCAGTGTGGTTAATGCAAACAGTCTCACTTCAATGAGCTGGTAGAGATGTCACAATAAGTTTAATGGCATTACCAGGCTGGTCAAGGTCTGAGAATGTACTTTCAAATGACTTTTTAACCCCCCTTACTACCAGATCCTCATGTTGCTCAATTGGTGACATCCTCACCTCCCTCATCCATCAGCACTCCCTGGCTCTTCGGAGCCATGGCTCATGTTTAGAAACTTCGCATCTCTCTCACTTCAAAGACGCCTTACCCACAACTAGTTCTGGCAGTTTTCATGTCTCACTGTGACAAGCACATCATATAAACAAAGCGTGTATAAGGTCAGTGACTGTTTTGGACTCTCTTAGAGGACAAAGTGCAAATCACTACTCAAAGTAAGCTACATTTCTGAAGCCATTAAGATTCTCCAGATGGTTCTCCATATCACAGGGCTGGCTGTCACAGAACCCATAATCTCCAGTATCATTGAACACATTGGGGATGAAGGAGGATCACCGGACTTGAAACATTAACTCTGCTTTCTCTCGTTGACCTGGTGAGTTTCTCTCACAGTTCTTGGGTATTTTTTCAGATTTTCAGCACCCACAGTTCTTTGTTTTGGGGATCTAATGTGTTCCTGTTAATGCCTCTTCTCAATTCAAACAGGACCCTTATCCTGCTAGCCAGCACAAGGTGGGACGTACTCATAGTGTGACCATAGACTTCTTGCTTTCTAACATATCCCTCACCACTAATCACATCCCACACACCAACACCCACCAAAGACTTCCTTCACTTGAGCAGTCCTCTTTATAATTTTTATGTTTTCAGACACTGAAGAACCATGGGCTGCTCAGCCACAAGAGAAGGAACAGTTACAGTAACAGCGCAGCAGTGATGAAGAAGCTCTATCACTTGTTTCAATTCTTGTAGCCTACGGCTCAGATGTTTGTCACTGACTTTAACTTCGACACAAGTACAGAGTTGGGTTCTGGTCCAGGATGCTGCAACCAGGTCTGTCAGCTCAATGGAGATTATTGCTGCAAATAACTCAGAAAAGCTGTCTGGTCCTTTATTGTTGGGTCCCTCTTGCAGTTGTCCAAATGTCCTTTATTCAGTGACAACTACATATTGGGATTAGACCTGCGCAGTCCAAAGTTGTGACTATTGTATCTAACCAGCCAGTTGTAGGTGTTTGACGGCACTATCTGACCAAGTGGGAAGCTTCTGCCATTAGTGCCTTCCCACATGAACATCTCTCCTGGCAGGGGTGCATGATTTGGGTGATACCATGCAGGCTGTAACTCCCAAACACCCACCTCAATGGACTGCTGGCTTTGGCCGCACCAGCTCCACTGTGGCATGAACCAAGTTTCTCAGCCTAAGTGTTTGAAAACACATCAGTGGTTTACAAGCTAATGGAGATGAAAATATTTGGTTCATGCAAACACATCACTATGAAATGCATTGCAGAGCCATTAGAGATAGCTTAGATCATACTGATTATAGTACTTTCATTTATCTCAAGTATCACTGGGATGAACTCTGCATGTTAAGATTCCTAAAGCTCTGAAAATAAAGCTCATCTCAGAGAGATTTTTTTCGTTAATTCCTGTTAATTACTTCAATAGGCCAAACAATTTATTTTCTTGTGTGGGGTATTCATTAATTATCTCATTCTTGTTTGTTTCTACTTTGCTTCCTGAAAGCTGCAATCAACAGTCATTGTCAGTGGAATAGACAGTCAATCAATGTTTAACAAAACAATCAGAACAATCACCTCACTGGAGTGTATTCTGCAGAGCAGTTTTGGGTCCCGGTGGCACAGTGATACTGTCCAGGTTTAAGTTTCACTTGTTTCATAAGTGTGCTAAAACATGTCTGAACAGCTGATTAGAAAAATATATATGCTTAAGAACACAATCCCGCGAAGTCTAAGTGGCTAACTGCAAATCTTCACCTTATTTTCACCTGTCAGATACGCTGGATATTCACGAACCAACTGAACATTCACGAACCAACTGAATGCAAGATCTATCCCCATGGTAAAGCAACAATGTTCTTTGCTAACTTTCAGAAAGCTGTCCAGGATCTAGCAACCTCCACGAATGTATTTCACTGTTCTTTTATCAGTTTGAACTTACTTGAAGAAATCTCCAGGCATCCAGCAGCTATGGTGTCTTTAAGTAGCATAAAGAACCAAACACACTTAAGTATTCCCATCTTCAGAAAACCAGAAGAAAATACATTGATTTTATTTTCACTTTCGATTAAATCACCTCACAAATTAATTTCTCACCACACCATGTATCCCCATCAATTACACTGCCTCATTTTCTGCTACTCAAGACTCATGCCTAATATTCAGGTATTGCACCTTACCCTTACAATATTCCAATGATTTCAGTCTTCAATGCAGTTCAACAACATGGCTGGAACCAGCATTATGGAATCCAAGCATCGTCCACATTCTAAACTTTGACAGGATGTGTCCACACATGGGAAAGTCTATGATCAGAGGACTCAGTTTCAACTTAAGTTTAGGATGAGGAGGAATTTCTTCTCTCAAAGGGTTTGTGTCATCATACATCCAACCTCCATTCCCAGCCCACCCTCATCTTGCAATGCAGCATGATGTGTGAGCTGCTAATGGTGGGACCATAGGCCCCTTGCAAATACATTGAGTGAACCTGTACAGTTCAAATTTGTTAATCATGAATCAAAATCAGCTAGTACATTTGTGTGATCAGTTGGGAAGCTTCTGGTACCATTACAACATGCCCACGTGGCCCACTTGTGGCATAAACTGCGTGGTGAAAGCAGCCAGAGACACTGTGTGCCACACTAATGTTAAAATCTTAATAATGAGTTGGTGGCAGAAGAAACTAGAGCCCAAATTACTTGGAATAGATTTACTTAAAGAGTGAAACAATCCAGGTCCACTTTGCTCTGTGCCTGTCAGTGTATCTTCACACTCTGTTCGAAACAAGCCAAACTGAATAAAATTCTAAAAGAGTATTTGGATGGAAATCAAAACTGTAGAAGCAGTTTCGCAAGCTGAATTGAAATATCTTTGTGGGGGTGCAGTGGGTGGGAGATAATGCCCTCTGTGGTGCTACTGGTTATGAAAAGCCTCTAATCGATGCTCTACACCTGTATTGGCGTAACCTTGACTGACACAATTAACAATGTTAGACCAGGAGTCATCAGTTCAACTCCCACCTGCTCCGGGCATGTACAACAACATTTGAACATATTGATTTTAAAACATCAGCAATTAACTATGTGGAAGAAAAATAAAGCCAGAAGACATAAGAACAGGAGGAGACCATTCCACCACCGCCACCCCAAGCACTCTCTGCCATTCAATAGGATTATGGCCGATCCAACATTCCTCTTGTCCACTTCCTGCAGTTTTCCCTTTAACCCTTGATTCCCCTACTCATCAAGAGTGTATTTCAGCCTTTAAAAAAACACAAGGACTCTGCTTCCTCAATTCTCTGTCACAAGGAATTCTAAAGACTCGCAACCCTTTGAGAGAAGAAATTCCTCCTCATTGTAACCTTAAGTTGGTATCCCTCTATTTTGAAACTGTGTCCTCTGGTCAGAGGCTTGCCCATGTATGGACACATCCTCTCAGCATTTAATGCGTGGATGACACTTGGATTCCATAATGCTGGTTCCAGCCATGTTGTTGAGTTCAATTTCAAAGCCCTGCTTTTGACTCAGGTTATGATTCTCCCTTTGTATTTTTTTTGGGTTTGAAGTTGCCATGATGAAATATTAAAATTGTTACCCCCTCAGCATTAACCCAGTATTCAACACAAAGGTACCTGTGGAAAATCATTACTTCACTCTGTTGGGAGATAGCACCCTGTTGAGTTAAGCATTACAAATAGTGATCCTTCTGTGGCCAGGGACAATGTTAAATTTGAAAAACTCAACATTGAACAACTTAGGGATCATTATCAGAAATTTCTTTCACCTGAATAGACTGTTGTTGTCCTTTCATTTGCTGAACATTTACATTGCAGATAACTAACTATTGTTGTAATTATTTCCTCAAAAAGTTCACAACACAAGAAAACAAAACAAATCTGTTTACATCACAATATCTATAGATTCTGGGCTCCTGTGACACATTTATTTTGTATATTGAGGTGGTCTGAGTAAGTATTTGTCATTTTGAAGTGACAACAATATTGACAAAACCACATTCTCAGCCTCTCAGAAAAATATATAAATTCAAGTTATACTGAACAAAGATGTATTTCCAGATTGTCATTGAATACAACCCAACTAAATCACTCACAACTTCAAAAGGGGATGCATAACGCTAAAAATGTCTTGCAGCTTCAATTAAGGAAACAGTGGCAGGAAAAAAAAACTATGGCTTTAACAGAATGGAACAAACCACCAGGATACACAAAAACTAAAACATAGCAAAGGTGAAAGCAAATATACCTACAGACATCAAAACTACGACTTACAGGTAAGATTATGAAAAAAAGTAAGTCAAATCTTATCACCCATAACCACCTCATCAGTCTACACTCAATCATCACCAAAGTGAAAGAAGACATTGTTAACAACGTTATCAAACAGCATTACACAGCAATTATCAAATCAAAGCTCAGTTTAGTTCTGCTTGGGTTACAATGGTCCACACCTCATTACAGCCTTGAGCTGAACATGACTAAAAAGATTAACTCCATAGATAACGTGAGAGTGACTATACTTGAATTATTGCAGCATTTGATTGAGTGTGACTTCAACGAAGCAGAGCAAAACTGATGTTGATGGAAATCAGTAGGAAACTCTCTATTTATTTGGCATCATAACTAGCTCAAAGGGAGATTTGACAATTGATAAGGTTCCTCAGAGTGGTGTCCCAGACCAAACAATCTTCAGCTCCCTCATCAATGATTTACACTTCATCACAAGGTCAAAAATGAGAATGTTCACTGATGTTTGCGAAGAGTTCAGTACCATTTGTAATGCCTCACACAATAAGCAATCCTTGTCTGCTTGCAAAAAAAACCACTCTCTCCGTGACTCCCTTGTTCGCTCCACACTGCCCTCCAACCCCACCACACCCGGCACCTTCCCCTGCAACCGCAGGAAATGCTACACTTGTCCCCACACCTCCTCCCTCACCCCCATCCCAGGCCCCAAGGTGACATTCCACATTAAGCAGAGGTTCACCTGCACATCTGCCAATGTGGTATACTGCATCCACTGTACCCGGTGCGGCTTCCTCTACATTGGGGAAACCAAGCGGAGGCTTGGGGACCGCTTTGCAGAACACCTCCGCTCAGTTCGCAACAAACAACTGCACCTCCCAGTCGCAAACCATTTCCACTCCCCCTCCCATTCTCTTGATGACATGTCCATCATGGGCCTCCTGCACTGCCACAATGATGCCACCCGAAGGTTGCAGGAACAGCAACTCATATTCCGCCTGGGAACCCTGCAGCCATATGGTATCAATGTTGACTTCACCAGTTTCAAAATCTCCCCTTCCCCCACTGCATCCCTAAACCAGCCCAGTTCATCCCCTCCCCCCACTGCACCACACAACCAGCCCAGCTCTTCCCCCCCACCCACTGCATCCCAAAACCAGTCCAACCTGTCTCTGCCTCCCTAACCGGTTCTTCCTCTCACCCATCCCTTCCTCCCACCCCAAGCCGCACCCCCAGCTACCTACTAACCTCATCCCACCTCCTTGACCTGTCCGTCTTCCCTGGACTGACCTATCCCCTCCCTACCTCCCCACCTACACCCTCTCCACCTATCTTCTTTACTCTCCATCTTCGGTCCGCCTCCCCCTCCCTATTTATTCCAGTTCCCTCCCCCCATCCCCCTCTCTGATGAAGGGTCGAGGCCCGAAACGTCAGCTTTTGTGCTCCTGAGATGCTGCTTGGCCTGCTGTGTTCATCCAGCCTCACATTTTATTATCTTGGAATCTCCAGCATCTGCAGTTCCCATTATCCCTGGATACTATATAAGCTTGGCCTCAAGGTTCTTGTGGCACAGTGGGTAGTGCCCCTACTGCTGAGCCAGCAGTCCCAGGTACAAATTCCATTTGGTCCAGATGTTTATAACAAGTTGGTTGGTTGATTGGAAAAGTGTTTACAGCCTTGGGCTGGCTAATGATAAGTAACATTCACCGTGCCTAAGTACCAGGCAATGACCATCTCGAACAAAAAAGAATCTGATGCTTTCCCCTGGACTTCCAAGCACATTACTATAATTGAATCTTCATCATTGATATTCTGTGGTTTACTATTAATCATAAATATGACTGTACTAGCGATTTAGCATGACTAAAAGCTTAGGAGAGAGGTTGGGAAATATAGACCAGTCACTCTAACTTCAAGAGTGGGGAAAATGCTGGAGTATTTACAAAAGACATGATCACAGAACATTTTGAAAACATTAATGGAGTTGGCTAAGCCTGGCATGGGTTTATGAAAGGAAGATCATGCTTAACTAATCTATTGGAATTCTGATGATGGAATTTATAGAGTAGACAAGGGAGAACCAGTCGATGTGGTTTATTTAGATTACTGAAATTACGAAAACGTCACTGAGTGAAATGTTCAGTGAGACAACACAAATGTGAACGGGTTGAATGGCCTCCTTCTGCTTTGCAATAAATCTTTGCTTTTGTACCTCCTTTTACAGCACCTTCCAAACAAGCAGCCTCGACCATCTAGAAGGACCTGAGCAGGATTTAGTAACAGTATCATCTGAAAATTCCTCATTAAGTTATATAACTTACCAGTATATTGTCAGTTCTTCATTCAAACTCAGCTAATGTCTTAGAATTCTCTCCTTTATGGTACTATGTGTTTACTGACACCTCATCAGGCCACTCACATCCCACCTCAAAATTACAGATCTCTTCTGGTGCAGAAGGAGGCCATTCAGTCAATCATGCTTTCACTGGTACTTCAAATGAGCATCATTACCTACTGCCAATTTCTTGCTTTTCTTGTCCTCCAATCCTTGCACAATATTTCTATTCAAATAATTGTACGTGATGTTTCCAGGCACTTCCCAATGAATTCTAGTGTGAAAAAGCTTTCCTCTCACATTTGCTCCTCTGGTAAATCAATTTAAATCTACACTTTCTCATTCTTATTCCTTCTGTGAGCTGGAATAGTTCCTCCCCAACTACTTCATCCAGCTCTCTTTATGATTTTAAAAAGCCTCAATCAGATCTTCTCTTTGTCTTTTTCTCTCTAAAGACAACAGTTCCAACGGCAATCTATTCTCAGGGCAAAGGGGGAGGAAATAGCTCTGTGGCATTACTACTAGGCTATTATTTCATAGGCCCAGGCTTCCTTCTGGAGATCTGGATTCAAACTCTGCCATGGCAGACGGTAGAATTTGAACTTGATAAAAATCGGATGTCATGATCCACGAATCCATTGTCAATTGTTGGTAAAAACCCACGTGGTTCACTAATGTCATTTAGGGAAGGAAGCTACTGTCCTTACCTGGTCTGGCCGACACGTGACTCCATACCACAGCAATGTGGTTGACTCAAAATTGCCCTCTCGACAATAAAAGATCAGCAATAATTGCTGTTCCAGCCAGCAGTGCCCACATCTCAGTAACAAATTTTTTAAAAAACTGCAGTTCTTCATCCTTGGACACATTATAAATCACTTCGACACTCATGCAAATACATTCTTTCTCCTTCCAATAATGTGGCATCCATAACTATACACAACCTTGTGAAGCTTAACAACTATATTGTACAAGTTCAACATCATCTTCTGCTCTTATGTTCTATGCTCCTAGTAATAAGCTCAAGAATTCTGTAAGCTTATGAATTGTCCCCTCTACCCATCCTGTCATGTTCAAAGATCTGAGTGTATGGTAACCAGGTTCCTCTGTCCTGCACCCCCTATAGATTTGGACCCCTTATTTTATATCAGCTTCCAATGTTCTGCTGACCAAAATGCATCACCTCACTTTTCTCCCCATTGAACCTTATCTGCCATCTATTCAATCACGTCACCAACTTAACAGCGTCTCTTGGGACATTTAAAATGTCCTCCACACAGTTTACAATTCTTCCAAGTTTTAATTAATATGTATCATATAAAGCAAGGGTCCCAATAGCAATCCCTGGACAGCTTCACTTCCTCTAGCCTGAAACAGAGTCAATAACTCTCTGCATCATATTATTCAGGCAATTTTGTATCCATGCTGCTACTGTCCCTTTTTATTTATTGCCTCTAACCTTCCTCTCAAATCTGTCGTATGTCACTGCATCAAATGCCTTTTGAAAGTCTTTATACACTACATCAACTGCACTATTCTCATCAAGGCTCATAGAATCAGAGAATCCCTACAGTGTGGAAGTCAGCCATTCAGCCTATCATGTTCACACTGACAATCCAAATGGCAACCCCCTCCCCCAACTACATCTCTGTAACACTGCATTTCCCATGGGTAATCCACCTAACCTGTATATCCCTGGAACCTATGGCCAATTTAGCATGGCCTCTCCACTAAATGTCTCCACAAGACATTTAGCATGTCCACCGATCCTGCACATCTTTGTACAGTGGAAGAAAGCTGGAGCGCCCAGAGGAAACCCATGCAGATATGGGGAGAATGTGCAAATTCCACACAGACAGACAATCACCTGATGGTGGCATTGAACCCAGGTTCCTGGCGCTGTGAGGCAGCAGTGCTAATCACTGAGTCACGGTGTCACCTCCATAAAAAAACTCCAGGATATTTGTCAAGCATGATTTCCCCTTCAGATTGGGCTCCTGCCTAATCTGCCCAACTATTTCCACATGACTATTCATTCTATGCCCACCACAGAGGCTAATCATCTCTGGTTTTAAATTGCATGGCTTATTCTTACAAACTTTGTTTTGAACAATGTCATAATATTTGCACTTCTCCAGTCTTCTGGCATCTCCCATTAGTCTAGTGAAGTCTGAAAGCTTATGGCCAGTGCCCCTGCAATTTCCACCCTCACATCTGTCAGTGCCCTCAGAGGCAACCCATGACGGTATCTAGGCCTGGTCCCTTGGCCGCATGTGGTGGTCTCTTGGACCAGCATGGAGAAGTCTTGGCCCAGCATGGCAGTATCTCGGCATGCAAGCGGGTCCTGCCTGGGCATGCTCGGGATGCAGCACGAGGAGGCTGGGCAGGCTGTAGCTTCAGCAAGAGCATCAGTGATGGCATCACAGCCCAACATGGGAACAGTGAGCAGTGAGCGAGATCCCCCTGGTATCTGTGGTGATGGCATCAAGTACAGGCAGCTGAGATCACCAGGAGAGTGAGCCAAGCGGAAGACTCATCAAAGAGTGAACTTATAACTTTACTCCTTTATTATTCTAGTTTATATTAAGAAGGAGTTTAACGTTGACAACTACCTTATTTCTTTATTTTTCTACTTGCTCTATGAAGGTAATGTCTAGCTTTTTATAAGAGATAATGGGAACTGCAGATGCTAGAGAATTCGAGATAACAACATATGAAGCTGGATGAACACAGCAGGCCAAGCAGCTGCTCCTAAGAAGCTGCTTGGCCTGCTGTGTTCATCCAGCTCCACACTTTATTATCTTGCTTTTCATACTTTGCTTCTCTTAATACTTTGTACCTTTGAACCTAAAATGGCACCATGTGTGGCAACATTATATACTTTTCACTGTACAATCACCTTCCAGTATAAATGACAAGCCTCCTAATACCATCCTCCATTTGAAAATCTTCCAAGTCAGACACATTCATGCAATTCGTCACCTCAAACGATTGTAGAGGCTCCACTATTATACATATTGCAGCAGAGAAGTGGCAGTATCACATCCTTTAGGGAGTTGGGGCAAACAACAAAATGCAGACTTCCTACGTTTGCTGTATCCAACAATTTAAAAAAAAGCCTTTGCTGATGATAACTAAACCACAAGTCTTCTGAATGTCCAAAAACATCTCATACCCACAAAGCTGCTTAATCAACGAAACTAGTAAATGTGTATATTTGTTACATTGATTACATTATCAATAATAAAGCCTAATAAATACTTCAGATTTTTAAAAATCTCCAACAATTTCGACAATGTAGATGTTAGACTGAGTGGTCTTTAACTATTAAATGGAAATTTCACTGGAACTCTTCAGGTAAAATTCTTGCCTCAAATCTCCAAGTTTTCCGCCTTTCACTTCTAAAGTGTACCTCCTTGTTCCTGGTCCTTTGATTAAACTTTCTTCACCTTAACAGTATTGGACTGAAACTATCAATTTGGATGACTTCTTTGCTCACTTCCTTGCAGATATCAGAATGGGTCTTATTTTAGACAGATGCCTTGCAGATATTAATTTCTTTGGATATATGCATAACACATGCGTTAGTGCTTTTTTAAACATATGTTGTTCTTTTGATAACTGTATCCCCTATTCATAATTTGTACACGTGACTGTAATTGAATGCTCTATGTGAAGGCAGCCTACCAAAATAGAAGCATATTGATGGATGGCTAGCTTGCATTTTATTTAAACCTGCATCTAGAATGTCTTCCCAGTACATACAAAAACAAATGAACTCAAAGGTTAATCTTTTTAGAATTGTGAATGTTATTGCCAATTTCACAAATTTTGAAGCTGAAAAATTAACAGAGATCATTTAAACAGGAATTTTTCTGTCATAGCTATTCTTCATGGCATAGCAGGCTATAATATGCCATGTTACATTCATATAGAGCTTTGCATTTTTGGTCAATTTACTGTTCTTCCAAATTCCAATGCTGAACTTTGACATGATACCTGCAGCCTTGGAAATCCTGACATTGACTTAAGCAGCAAGAGACAATCTGCTGGCAGCTGTTGATCTAAACTGTGAGAAACAGTCGACAACCTCCAAGTCAAGGTTATTAATATTATTGGAAGGTGTATTATCTACATCCAGGCTCATAATTTTGGCCTTCTTCATGCTGATGGTTAGTTCAAACTCTTTGCAGGTCCAGATGAAGTGAACTACAATCTGACCTACATGTGAATTTTGTCATGCAATGTCAGTGCAGCATCTTCAGCAAAATGCAACTCACGGCCTAGGACATTCCACCCTTTGGTCTTGGCACACGGTCTTGCCAACTTCAACAGCTTGCCATCAGCTCTGGTACATATGCATCCTCAGAGGTCTAGCTCAATTTTAAAATCATAACAAGTCCACCAAATGCAGAAACACTTGCACCAGCAGAAAGCAGATGTTGGTAGCTCATCATCAGATTATCATTAGTCGGAACAATCAGCTTAGATATGTGACATTGCCTCAACTTCAAAGGAATAAAGCAATGCTTCTAAATTTTTCAGTTTTGATTTGTGTTTAATTTGAAATAAACCATACCAATAACCACATCACCATCATTCCTCTTTTACTTGAATGAAAATATGTAAAGGCTAACACTTCAATTTGATTCAATTTTATTTCCAACTGGGATGTCTTTTAAGTTAACGCTTCCAACTTTTTCAGCTGAAGCAGAATAGGCATTTTGATGTTGTTTATGGATTCAACCTCGCTGCTTGTTTGAGTGTTTATCTGTATGTTCACCCTTGTAATGTACACAATGAATACTTGACTCTTGTTGAGACAACTTTATTAACAACACTAACTATTTACACTGCGATAAGTTCTCTGCTTTACATTCAGTCTGGGTTCTGTGCTTACTTACCTAATGGCTACATTACATGACCATAAACTCTACACATGATCGATTGCAATAACCAAACTCTGCACTGGCAAAATGATTATTAAAGGATCCTTATTCTGGAACATTATATGGTACAATGTCATCTGACTGTCTTCAAAGTGCATTGCCTTTCTTGGAACTATGTAATAACACTAAACCTCTCACCAGTCCAATTCTATTGATCAAGATAAGCTTTTGTGATTTTTCGAATATCGAGAATGTCAACCACACTCAAAATAGAAACCGGGGAGCATTGGCAGCAGGAATGTTTAAAAAAAATCCAAAGAAGATTGAGCGTGCCACAACTGTACAAAACGCTAGTGCGGCCTCACTTGGAATATTGCGTACAGTTCTGGTCGCCCCATTACAGGAAGGATGAGGAAGCATCGGAAAAGGTGCAGAAGAGATTTACCAGGATGTTGCCTGGCCTGAAGCGCAGGCCCTATGAAGAAAGGCTGAGGGACTTGGGTCTGTTCTCATTGGAGAGAAGGAGTCTAAGAGGGGATTTAATAGAGACATACAAGATGATCAGAGGATTAGATAGGGTGGACAGTGAGAGTTTTTTTTCCATGGATGATGACTTCAGGTTGTACAAGGGGGCATAGCTACAAACTGAGGGGTGATAGATTTAAGACAGATGTCAGAGGCAGGTTCTTTAATCACAGAGCGGTACGGGCGTGGAACGCCCTGCCTGCCAATGTAGTTAACTCAGCCACATTAGGGGCATTTAAACAGTCCTTGGATAAGCATATGGACAAAGATGGGATAGTGTAGGGGGAGAGGCTTGGATTAGTTCACAAGTCGGCACAACATCGAGGGCTGAAGGGCCTGTTCTGCGCTGTGCTGTTCTATGAGTGAGTTGCAGAATGATGTAAAATCAACTTTAATGTAATTACGTCTGAGATCATTGATATTGGAGTAAGAAAGATCAGCTACACTATTTCTTAGATGGTGTGATATTAAGAACTGCAATTGCAAAGGAACAACGAGCTTTAATCCAGGTACAGAAATTGCTGAAACTGGTACATAGGGGTCAAAATTTAATCCAAAAGGACTAAATCAAATGTTGGGATTTATCTTGAGGAGGCTGGATAAAACCAAAAGGATGGAAACTTTGCTCCAGTGAAACACTGTCTCGATCAGGTCCCATCAATGGTACAGATTCGGATGCTACATCTCAGAAATAATGCTCTGGTCTTGGAAAGAGCAAGGTTTACCAGCATGAAATCAAGGTTACATTATGAGGAGAGATTACCTGAGCTGAGGATTTTATTATTTTTAAAGTAATTGATTGAGAGAATTTTTTTCTGCTTATGCAGTAGACAAGGACAAGGGAACTGGGTATTACACATTTCCATTTGGTTTACACCTGCCTCTGTAAAGAAAAGCTTATAGGTTTATTAAGACCAGATTTCAATGTTTACCACATGATTTTTAGAATTCTAGCTCAATTTTAGAATCATAGCAAGTCCTTCAAATGCAGAAACACTTCCACCAGCAGAAAGCCGATGTTGGTAACTCATTTGATCATTTTAAAACAAAGAACAATACATTTTTGTTTGCCAAAGAACTTAAAGGCTGTGGATTCCAAGGTGGATGAGTAAAGTCAGTACACAGATTGGCAATGATCAGAATGAATGGTGGAATGGGTTTGCTGGGGGAGAGATGAGTACGGAAAATTATATGACATACTCCTGTTCCTACATCCTGCCCATTGGTATTATGTTTATCCTTAGATCCTGCACATGCATATCGACATCTTATCAGCAAATCAAATTTATGTAAAATTAGGACTACGTAAAAACTGGTTTGAACAATAAACAAAATACACATTTTTCTGATTTTGTAAAGCAGTCTTTGTAACACTGAAATCTATTCATCAATATTACTCAATCAAGCATCAAGTTCCCAGTAAATGCAAATGTCAGACACATTAGAAAACATCTTAACTGGGAAGCTGAAAGTATTCAAGTATGTGTCGGGGGAATTAATTAAATCAGTTCAAAGCTCTGTGATAGTGACAGGCTGGAAAGCCTTTAAAATACATGGTGGAGAAATGTGTTCACAGATTGTGTAATGCAGACTGAACAGTGATTCTTCAGGGGCTTGCAGTGCTATTGGATGCTACCTATGAAGGTCAGTTGCTCAGCTGTTGGCTCAGGTGGTTAGTTTGTGATGCAGAATGGTGCTCACTGTGTGGGTTCAATTCCCATACCTGCTGAGGGAAACATGAAGATCCCATCTTCTCAATCTTGCTTAAGACATGGTCATCTTCAGGTTAAACCACCAGTCATCTCTGAGGCATGTCCTCTAGGACTATGGCAACCTACAGCTTCCTTCATTGTTATCAATTAAAAACAATTTTTATGATGATTTGCAAACTTTTATCTCCTTGTTTACCACCACTTTCGTATCACTCTCTCTGGGCTCCATATCCAAATATCTGCTCACTTCTCCCCTTTCCCCCCAACCCCGAACACTTCGGCTTCAGCATAAATACCACTTTTCCCCAGTTATTTACAGTATACTGGACTCAAAATGTTAACCCTGTTTTCCTCACACAGAAGCTGTCAGGCCTATTGAGGTTCTCTAACAATTTCTGTTTTTGTTCCAGATTTTCTTTACATGATTGCATGTTCCAGTAGCTTTTACAAACACTGGGTGGAAGGTGGTAGAATGGCTGGTATGAAGAGCTAAACATTTTTAAGTGGATTTTTTAAAAAATTCATTCACAGGAACGAGCACGTTGCTGGCTATGCCCAGCCCAAAATTCCCAGAGGGCAATTAAGAGTCAACCACATTCCACTGGAGTCAGCCTGCTCACTTCTAGTTTTAATGAAGATAGATTGGGGACAGATATCCTTCACAAAAACCATGCTGTTCGCTGAAATACTGCAACTTAATTTAAGTTTTAATGTTCAAGTGTATAGGCTGAGTTCATCAGCCTCAGGACAAAAGGGAATATGACATGTTCCGGCCATCAAGTATGTGCCTTTATGCTGTAGATCGTGTGGCATCTGGAGCTGGAATGCCCTTCCTGCCTCCCATGCCCAGCTGCTATCTCAGATCCATAAGCATTGACTAATTCCTTGCCCAAAAGCTATCAGGTAATATCTGTCCCCACATCTCAGGATTACTGACTGACGCCAAAGTGCAATATGTCGCAACCATGACAGCCCATCCTCGCCTCACCTTACAATATCCAATTTCTCCCTCTCACCTTCAATATCCCAGGCTGCACAATATCCAACAACTTTCCACAGTCACCCAAATTTTAAAGTTAAGTGAAGCAATGTATGAGATTAAGGTATGCTTATGTGCTTTACAGAACAATATATGTTCATCAGATTGTGAATAAGGCACTGTTGGATAGATTTTCACTGATATTTTGTTTCAAACCATGGTTTTAATGACCAGCATTTGGCAGTCTCCACTTGTGGACTGTATAGGTGATCCAATATGTACTATCCGTCTCTGATCTCCCCGAGGGCACTAAAAAACAGAGCCAGCATGGATTTTTCAAATGAAAAGCATGTCTGACCAGTTTCTTAGCATTTTTTGAGGAAGGCTCAACCAGAGTGGATAGAGGGGAACCAGTAGATATGTTGCATTTGGACTTCAAGAATGCATTCGACAAAGTACCTCACAAAAGATGATGTCATAAGGGCTGACAGGATTGCAGGTTGTACATCGGCATTGATAGAGAGTCAGCTCATGGTCAGCAAACAGCAACAGGGGATAAGGGGTTCTTTCTCAGTTTGACCTGTGACCTGTGGGATTCCACCTGGATCACAGCTGGCACTGCAAGTGTTTACAATATACATCGTGTCTTGGAGGAAGCAAGCGAATGTACTGTAATCAAATTTGCAAATAACATTAAAATAGGTAGAAAGGAAGGTTCTGACAGGGATACAAACTGCCTAAAGAGAGATATTGATAGGTTAATTAAGTGGGAATAAAATGTTGGCAAATGGAGTATAATGTGGGAAACTGCAAATTTATTCATCTTGGAAGGGAGAACAAAAGAACAGAATATTAATTAAATGGGGATTTAAAAATCTGCCAAACAAAGGGACTTGGGGGTTTCTTGTGCACAGAACACAGAAAGCCAGCACGCAGAAAAGCTGATGTAATATTGGCCCTTATTTCAAAGTGGTTGGTGTATGAGAGTAGGAAAGTCTTATTACAACTGTACAAGCTGCTGGTGAGACTACATCTGCACTATAGCGAGCAGTTTTGGTCCACTTATTTAAGGGAGATATAAATTCATTGGAGGCAGTTCAGAGAAGGTAGACTAGGACAATGCCTGGTATGGAGAGATTGTCTTCTGAGCAAAGATTAAATAGATTGGGACTCAACCCACTGTAGTTTAGAAGAACAAGAGGTGATCTATTGAAACATATGGGATTCTTAAGGGGCTTGACAGAGTAAATGATGAGAGGATATTTCCTCTCATGGGAGAGTCTTTGACCAGAGGGCACAGTCTGAGAAGTAAGAGGCACCAATTTAAGATTGAGACAAGAAGGAATTTCAATTCTGAGAAAATTTTGAGTCTTTGGAACTCCTGGAACAGACAGCTGTAGGGTCACAGTCCTTGTGCATATTTAAGGTTGAGATAGATAGTGTTTTCATCAGTCGGGGAATCAAGGGTTACAGGGAAAATGGCAGGACAATGGACTTGTGGAATGTTGGATCAGCTATAGTCCTATTGAATGGTGCAGCAGGCTTAGGGGCTGAATGGTTGAATCATGTTCCTATTCCTTATAGGCGAATGAAGAATGGGCTTGGAATAACATGCTAGCCAGAACAGTGGGAAAGTTGATTTTTTTTTAACAAAGGTCACCCATGAGCTGTTATTTTTAAAAGAAAGTTTGGTAGTTTCCTTGGGCTTGTTATAGTCTTAGTCCTAAAAGTATGAGATTTATTGAATTCATTTCCGCAACTTGCCTTTTGAGGAATTGAACTCATGACCTCTAGAATGCTGAGGTAGTGCTATTATCAGAATGATAAATATAATAAACAATCAATCTCATGTTCAGAATGTATTCACCCAATAAGTTACTTTTGAAATGTTTATATACATTATAATTTTACTTACGAATGTCAAAGTAATTGTTTTAACAATTATCCAAAAATAAGCTCCATTATCTACAGCTTTGATGCATCTTTAATGATAGTCCTTCAAAAGTTGAACTTTATATGGATGAAAAGAAAAACAATCTTGAAACAATTACTTTTTTTTGCAGTGTGGCTCAAATACAGCATTTCACAGGACAATAAAAGTCAAAAATACTTACTATCCTCTCCTGAATATCCTGTAACTACTTTTGGATTTGGGCCTGATCCAACATCATTTATTGCTTGCACCTTGATGTCGTAAGGTACAAATGTTGAGGTATTCGTAACAAAGTAGTGGTGCTTATTGACCACTTCTTCGTTCCACGTTGTGTTAGCCCCTTGCCGTCTCCAGCTAACTTTGTATCTCAGTCCAGGTCCATTCCAGTCAATGGGTTTCAGTGGCTGCAAAACACATACAGAGAAAATGTTTGCAGCTTTTGAATCAATCATAAAAATGTTGCAATAAAATAATTACAGTATGCTTCAGATTAACACAAAGAAAAACTGTGGGTGTTAGAAGTGGAACATTTACAACTAACAGTATATTTTGTTTGCAATGCAGGACATGTTACTGGTAACAAAAATAAGACATCATGAACACATGGTTCAGAACAGCAGTTTTCTGGAAAAAGTGCTGACATTCAAGGACATCTAAATGGTTAATAGCAAGTTCCAGGAATTAGTCAAATGGTTAAAACGACCAGGAGCTGAGAGAGTTCTAATTAAGACTGGTATCAGTTTCAACAGGGGTCTGTGAGATTCAGAATGAAAAGACTGATGAAAGTGGTCTGATGCCAAAATGGATAAAATTCATAAGCCAGAAAAGCTCTTGTAAAACTATTGATACGGTAAATTATCTTTCTTATCACGACTTTAAGTTCTTTACAGAGGAAAGAAGTATGATACTTAATTTGAAATTTGTTCCTTGTTAAACTACTCCAGCATTGTAAGATTTCTGTAATTCTAATTATAGTTTCTAATACTTATCCATTTGAATTACACCATAGAAAATAATTCATCTGATTTAATTATCATCTTGATTGAACACTAAAGGTTTGCTCAGACAAAGCAGAATTTTCTTTGCACTAATAAATATCGTTGAGAATATTTTACTTCTCAAAATGGTTTGTTTCTGAGCTGAAAGTTCAAGAATGGAAGTTAAAGATTAAGGACGATTTTCGTGTTCGACATAGCTGAAATAAAATACATAGAGAAAGCCCACAGAGGAAGGGTCAGTGATGAAAAATAACTAAGAAGTGAAAAAGACTGCTTGACTGAGGAGGAGAATGTGGCCACCAAAGGCGAGGCAAGGTATGTGAATGACAGCCAGTCAGAGGCATGCTTAAAGTGAGAGCTACAACATTGTAAAGGAAAACAGAATTACCCAATTCTCTCGCAGTCGACCTACAAAACAGACATTATTTATCCCTTCATAGCATCGAGAAATAATCTCAATGTTGGAAATATGCAAGTAATTTGAAATAAAAACTGCAAGCCAAGTCACGGAGGTCTTCTGGAACTCCTGGTTTGAGACAGAAGTTCCAGGTTCAAGAATCAAGGAGGTTACATTCGTAGCACAACCAAACAAGCTGATTGTCAAGTTTGTGATTCCATCCCATATGCACCAACGGCAGGCTTTAAGAATGTTATCGATTCCTGCTCAGCAATGTGATGAAAATAAATTGGATCCTCAAAAGCTCCAGGATAGAACATGCAGTTTCATGTGCAAGTTGCCACAGCAACTTACTCAGTCTCCTTGGGGAAGTGATAGGCTGAGATTACTGAGGGAAGATTTTTTTCATAGGCTTACTGTGTTGAAGGGGAGAAAAACAAAGGACACCTTACATTCCTTTTTAGGGAGTTGGGATGATGGCAGGGGAAATAGAAATGTCTGACGTGTGAAGGAACTTGCCCAGAGTCTTGGACAGTGAAAAAAAAATTGTCTGAGTATTTTCTAAAATCCAAGTACTTAGTTTCACTTTCCTTGTTCTGGCATTTGATTCACCAGTTCCACTTCACTTTTCTTCACAATCTGTTCTTTTTGTGGCATCCTGTGTGATTTCAGATATTTCTTTTCTCTGTTCATTATCAGCTCAAATTTCTGATGTAGCAAGCGATGCACACAACATGCAGAAATTATCCTGGAGACTTTGGTTGACTATAGCATAGTACTGGATTTATTCAAGCGACTATTAAGAATCTTCAGCATGTTTAGAGTCTGTTCTAACACATTGGCTGCATTTTCATCGACCATTATATATTCTCATCTGCCTGTAGAATGTAGTCTGGAGTCATCAGTGTCCCAATTAGCAGCAGGATCACAAAGATTATAGTGCACAGATTGACGTTGATTGTAGTTGATTAGTAAAGGTAGTGACATGGCTCAGAATGTTTTAATGGACGAAGTGGATAGGATCAAAAAATGTACTGCTACAGATTGTGGTTAAGCCAAACTCAATTGAAGTGTTCCAAAGGGAATTCGATAATTATCTGAGCATTTGATGACCGGTATTTCATTTTGCTCATTCATGGAACGTGGGATTTGCTGACTGAGTCAGCATTTATTGCTATCATAACTGACTTTCAAGTGAGCTTCAAGTGCAGTCGGCTTGCAATATTTCTGTGCCGTCATTAAAGCTCAGACCGATGTAATAGTTCTGGATTTTAGCCTGATGGCCAGGAGAACCATACATTTTGCAACACCCAACAGGTTGCTGGGATTGTTGAGGTACCACCCAAGGGAGTGGTAGTAATCCAATGGAGCATAAACCCGCTGTCCTCTCTCACAAAGAGAGCATTTGCCTTTTCACCCGTGCCACTCTTGCCAATGCCAATGTCTGTTTTGCAACCAAGGCAGACTATCAGTGCTCATGACTAAATGGTCTGGTTTGGAGCTGAATCTTCTACATAGGAACAGGAGTCGGCATTTTAGCTCCCTATGCCAGTTCCATCATTCAATAAGATCCTAGCTGATCTTTGTCCTCAAGCTACATGCTTTTTGGCCTATATCCCGCAATATCATTGCTTAACAAAAAAAAAACACTTTCTCAGATTTAAAATTACCAACTGATTCAGCATCCATTGCCCTTTGTGAAGGCAGCTCCGGACATCTACAACCCTTTATGCATGGAAATGTTTCCTAACATTTTTCCTGAACAGTTTGGCCCTAATTCTCAGACAACGCTCCTTATTTCTTGAGTCGCCTACCAATAGAAATAATTTATCCATCCCATTTTTTCCTGCTAATATCATGAAGACTTCCATCAGATCACCACTTAACCATCTGAACTCTAGGAAAGGCAGGTCAAGCATTGATAACCTCTCCCCATAATTTAACCTCTGAATTTCAGATAGCATTCTCCTAAATTCACCAAAGGTCCTCTGACAGCATCTTCCAAACCCACTACCACTTCCATCTAGGACATCATACATAAAGATACACCACCATCTCCAAGCTCCCCCCCAAGTCATCCCCCCCACTCACCATCCTGGCTTGGAAATATATCACTGTTCCTTCACTTCACTGAGTCAAAATCCTGGAATTCCCTCCTTAATAGCATTGTGGGTCAGCCTACAGCAGGAAGAGTGCAGCAGTTCAAGAAGGCAGCTCACCACTACCTTCTCAAGGGTATCTAGGGATGGGTAAGAAATGCTGGCCAGCCAGCGACACCCATATTCCCAAATGAACAGAAAAAAAAACTTGCACTGCACTTCCTCCAAGACCAATAACTCCTTCCTAAGATGAGCTGCCCAGATTTGCTCACAGTGCTCCAAGTGTGGGCTAACCAGGGTTATGCATAACTACAACAGTTTTTCGTGTCCTTATACTCTAGTCTTCAATGGGCCGAATAGCCTAATTCTGCTCTGAAATTTTATGACCTCCAGATATAAACATTTGCTTTCCATTAGCTTTCTTTAATACTTTCTGCACCTGTTCATGATATTTTAAAGACGCACCTAAACTCTCAAGTCTCTTCGGACATCCACTATATTTAACTTCATACCGTTGAAAAAGTACCCTGATCTGTCCTTTCTTAGTCCAACATGGTTAATCTTACACTTACTTACATGGAACCACGTATGCCACAGTTTTACACATTCACTCATCAATCAATATCGCTGAATAAATTTATGCCATCTATACTGCCAACAATATTGCCTAACTTGCTGTATCAGCAAATGTGAGGATATGACATTCTATGCCATCATCTAAGTTGTTAATAAGTATTGAGATCTTAGCACAAATCATTGTGAGACAACACAGGTCACATCCTGACAAGTTAAGTACAATTATCTCCACTCTGTCATTGCCGTTCAACCAATTTCTCAGCCATGTCAATAATTTGCCCTCAGTGCTATAGGCTAGACACAACAAGTAAGATGAAACTGTTTCACCTTGCAAAAGAACAAGACAGCATTGGTTTAAAGTGATGTGCAATAGAAACAAGGATTATCTGAGAGAAGAAAACCTTTTTAACGTAGCGAGAAGTTAAGGGATAGAATGCACTGCCTTGAAATCATGTTGGAGGCAGGTTCAATTGAGCCATTCAAGCGGACACTGGATTTTTTTGGGAAAGTAACAGTGTGCAGGAATGTGGGGAAAAGGCAGGAGATCGGCACAAGACAACAGTGCCAGCCTGAGTAAAAGATCCAGACAAGATAATGGAGCCAATGCATGCATGACTGTCTAAGTGGCCTCATTGCATACTGCAACCCTGATTCTGCGATAGTTTCAGGGAGAAGCTGAGGTACAGTGCTGCTGGTGAACAGGTGAATGGATTTGCAGTTACAGATGCTGCAGTCAGATGAATTTTGAAGTAAAGAGCAGCCAGCAAGAGGCCCTGTCTTTTACTTCTCTTCTTCCTTTTCTTCATGCTTCTGTTTTAGTTTTATAGCTTATAGCAAGGACAGCTCATGATGTTGTGTTTGTGCAGCATGCACTAGGCCAGAACAAATCTTGACATCTGCTTTATCAAATACCATAAAGTAGCTGGGGCAGCACAAACATTGCTTGAGTGTGCCAGTGATCTCGTCTGCTTTGTTGGGTTTTGTGTGGCACATGGCTTTTATTATCTGCAAGCTGTGCTTGTAGAGAAGGCTTGGCTACTGGAATCATTAGCCAAACAGCCCTCATCATACAGTGCTATCATTTGGTTTGCCATATGGCTCAACGCAGATGATACAGTGGGCTATCACAAGCATAAGTAAATTAGCTCCAGCCAGAATATTAGATGTGAACCTTCATTATTCATATGATCATATGCCAGCTGTCGATGGGGAGCGTGGAATCCTTTTTTTGCTTCTGGAATGAGGTAGAGTTGATGTGCAGCATCTACAAATGAATAATCATGTAACTACTGGCACCCTGTACCATAGAAAAGCATGCAAACTTAGCAAAGATTAGAGTGAACAGGTTTCTGTTCTCCTGAAAGAGAAGTGACATTTGATTTGCTTTTCTCAGAGGAAAATTCAGAGATGTTAAAAATACATTCAGCTCCAGCCTTGAAGGAGCCAGATGCAATAGATCATCATCACTGAATGTTGATGAGGTCACAGGCAGAGGACCATGTGCAGCTCTAAAATCTACAATGTAGGAGGGATGTGACTGCACCGTAGATGCTGCAGAGAAGATCTACCAGGATGTTACCTCAATTGGAGAGTTTCAGTTAGGAAGAGAGATCAGATAGACTTGCATCAGTGATAATGGGAACTGCAGATGCTGCAGAATCCAAGATAATAAAGTGTGAAGCTGGATGAATACAGCAGGCCAAGCAGCAATGTGCTCCTGAGATGCTGCTTGGACTGCTATGTTCATCCAGCTTCACACTTTATTATCTCAGACAGACTTGTGCTGTTTTCCTCAGAGCAGAGGTGATCGAGAGGGGACATGATTGAGATGTATACAATTATAAGGGGCATAGATAGAATAGACAGGAAGAAACCTTTCCCTTGGCAGAAGGATCAATGACCAGGGGCGTAGATTTACATTAACGGGAAGGTTTAGAGGAGATGTGAGGAAAATCTTTTTTCATCCAGATGCAATGGGAGCCTGGAATTAATTCCTGTAAGGATGATCAGGGCAGAAAACCCCTTACAACATTGAAGAAATATTTAAATGCACACTTTCAATGCCAAGGCATTCAAAGCTGAAGGCCAAGTCCTGAAAATTAGGATTCAAATAGTGAGGTTTTTGTTTTTTTTTAAACTGGTGGGAACATTGTGGGTCAAAAGGGCCTTGTTCTGTGCTGTAGATCTCTATGACTTGATCACACATTGACCTTCATAGACAGTGGTACACTCCTTTCCTTGCTGGTTATAATGGTTGCAACAGGTTAAGTATAAATTTGACAGAGGTGTTCAAAAACATGTGGCTAATTTAGAGAGAAATAGTTTCTAGTCATTGATGTGTGTGGTAACCAAAAGGCATCAAGTTCAGCTGAGATGACATAAAGAGATATAAACGTAGCCAGTTGTAATCTTGAATGCACTGCCTGAAAGCTTTGCTCACAAAGATTCAACAGTAACATTCAGAAGGTAATTGGATAGACTGATAAGAAGTCAAAGAAAAATATGGTAGAGAGTTTGGGGAAGGAGCAGGGCAACTAATTGAATATATAATTGAATCTTCTGTGCTCCATACTGCAAAGATTCTGTGAAAATAGATCTACTTTCTCAGAATAAAAAGCTTGGAGTAGCAGAAGTCACTGAACAGATGAGCTGAAAATGTGACAGCATGAAGATTAATTGAATTGAAATAGCCGTCATTTTCACCATGCCCGTTTACTCAAAAGCATCCGAATGCCTATAGGATTCACTAACATTTTCTGCACCGCCAAGTTATTTTGCAGATCATAACCTTTCTGGCTAGTAAATAATGAAGGTAACTTGTCAAGTGGCAGCAGTTTCTCATTGTTGTGGTAAAATCTCATGAAGGAAAGAACTATCATGTCACATTATATCGATCATAAAGTCAATTTATTAATTCAAATAACTAGTTAAAACAAGAAAAAGAGATCTACTGAATTTTTGCAAAATGTGCAGGCCACACTAGTAGAAAAAACAACTCCATTAGTCGCTGAAAGTTGCAATACAGGGTGTTCAGTGAACTACGAGCGTTCATAGCCTCTGATCGATATGGTCAATCATGAGTCAGTTAGGAAAATATGGTGAGATCTGAAAAAAATTAGATTTCCAATGCAGAGATAAAAGGTCTGACCTTCCAACCAAAGTTCAAATGGCAAGACAAGATTTTTGCCTATGAGCTGCAAGAGGCCTATTTGTATGTATTTGCATCTCATTAGTACCAAACATCACCTCATTGAAATGCTATTTAATTTTTTTCCAACATGCCACACGGAAGCTAAACAGTGACAATTCCTAACATGAAAGTCAGGGTGGATATCATATGCTTTTCTGGCCCTCCATCTTGGGCAACAGTCCCCAAGACTTACTCATTTCCAGTGATTTCCTGCAATCCCCATCCACAAGAGATTGCCATTGGACATGTGCCAGCTTAATGATATCATCATGGCTCATCACCAATGCATGTGAAATAGAGTAATCCACCTTAGTAGTGTACTTTGGAGTATACCAACAGTTTGTATTGTGATTTTGCTGCTTGGCCTCTTTGCGAGGGACTCATGGATTGGAGCAGGGTGTACCTCAAGGGCTCTTTGCTTGCTGTCTTAGCACTCCCTCGCTTCGTGCCTAATTTAATTTTCACAGCACCCCTGCCTGACCTTCCCTTCTTTACCTATTTGCTGCTTCGTTCACAAAGCGCAGGTGTATAGTACCCTTCTTTTGCTTGTCTTTTCCTGCAGGCATATGCTGTCTGGCTCCATACTCTGTCATTGTTATATCTACATCACGTGCTAGCAACCTATGTGCAAACACACTGTATGTGCTTCAAGCAAATTGGTTGTCTGAAAGGGGTTCCATTCCATTCACTGAAGGTCACAAAGTGAGCGAGTAATGGGATCAGTTTTGTGGTGGGATATCAGAGCAGTTAATTCTAAAGGTTGGAGGCAGCAAACTCTGATGCAGAGGGGACAATAAATACGTAGGTGGGCAACTGAACACATGAGGGTGGTCGACGACTGATCATGGGAGGACAAGAGATACTGTGGGAGGAAGAGTCATTGACAGTCACCACTACCTTTGTTTTGAAGGGGGAAGCAGTGCATAACTATGTTTGGCATAATAACACTAAGTCTGGGGTTCTCGGGTACTGTTGGGACATGGGCATTATAAATCAATTTTAGTAAATGTGTGTGAAAATGAAGCAATGTGAGCTGAGCTGTAAAGTTTCACAAATGGTCCACCAATCATAAATTCCAAGGTCGTCTAGCCTGCATAAGATCCAAGAGCTGCTGACCTTACACCCTGGACTATAAAATGTTCACACTGTTATCCTGTTGGCATCGCCGCCGTTCTTGCGTAATGAGAGATTGGGGGTGGGGTGATATATTCTCGTTCTTCCAATCAAGTCCTTACAACCCTCACCAATAGGTTTGCCAAATAACTTGAGGAGTGTACATCTGAATCAAGTCTACAATACATACAATTCGTACACTGGTATCCCATTGATTTTCATGTTGGAGGCTACCACATCCCAAAGTCTGGAAGATACCTCTAGCCCTGGGCCTGGAGGCTCCAGAGGTGTGTAATTGCATCTCTCAACAGGCTGATGAGGAAAATAGGTCAAATGTGATTTGTATGTGCTGTGACTGCTGAATAATCAGAGGAGCTGTTTCATTTCTGACATTTGCCCCACATCGGCTCATTGGAACCACTCCTTTTGGAACGAGGCACAGAAGATATGCTCGTCTCGTGGGCTGCAACGCAAATAGCTTCCACATGAATGGATGAGCAATGCATTCATCCAAAGACCAGCATCAACCTCCAGCAGATGTGAAGTTACCTCCTGATGTGCTGCCCTCCCAACATGGCAAAGATTGAAGGGGGGAAAGTTGTTTACTTTCCACAGAATGCCATGCAGAAAAAGAGGGTCAGGGGTAATCTGTTCAATAAAAGCCATGGTTAAAAACTGATGAAAGACTTCCCAAGATTTGATGCTCCCTGATCTAAGCATGATAAAGTTAAATATGAGTGTGGGCTCTGTGGTAAGTACAGTTATTATTCAGTCATGGCTAGAACATTGAGTGGCAATAAGGATGGCGATCATCTCCACTTTCATTCCTGAAGTTGAAGCTAAAATGACAATCACTCACACAGCTGATGAAAAGTGAATATATATTTAGAAAGTGAGAATGTAGTTACAATAAAATTTCACCCATGCCACCTATGAGGGCTCAGAATGATTTTTTTTTCCTGTTCCTCCCATTACATTTAAGTGCTGTGCTGGGGTTTGGGGTGGAGGAAACCTGCCCTGAAGTGCAGTCTGCTGACCTTGGGTATTTTTCATGGATAATCCTCCTGCCATTTGTAGTTAGAAGGCTCAGACATAATCAGAGTGCCCTGCCCACGTGCACGCTCACCTGCCTCAGATTGAATTCTCAGAGGGTTGCAGTTTGCAGGAAGGAAAGAGATGGATGGGCTGGGCATCTCTATAGTCTCCTTGGAGGGGAATTGATGGCTGCCTACACTGGGGCTCCCCTTCCAGCTTGATTTCTCTTGGGCCCATCCTATCTCCTTATGAGAAAGGGACACTTAGAGTGAGGTGAAGGCCCCTCATCTCCATGTAACTCTTTGCTGTTGGTGTTGAGCACAACTAGCTTGAGCAATACAGTGCAGTCCGTGCCTACATCCAGCTGACACCGGACGACATGGCACTCACCAAATTGTCGGCAGAGGCAGGCAGACACTTGCATGCCACAGATAGCAAGTTACAGGTTGTGCTGGTGGGGTCCTCCAACCCTTGAGTCAGTTTCTCTGATGTTTAAATTTGGCATCAAGGCACAAACCTTCAAACTTTACAGCAGTGGTGAGTACTTCCATGATAGTGTGAAAACAGTGTTATTGAGGTGCGGGGCACACATAATGAAAGGATCAGCAGTGAACTGAGACATAAACCACTTGAGTTTACAGAGAGAAACCCTCCATTAAATTCCCTGAAATTGGCATTTGGCTGATTGAGTAAAATTCAGCACTTGCCTTTAAACTTTTCAACTAATCATTCTTAGGTCCCCAAATCATTACCACAAGACAGTTATCAATGAATTCCTGACGTTCATTTGAAATTTGGCTCTCTGCTACTTTAACACAGATGTTGAGCAATTAATGATTAATAGATTGAACATGACTATTCCAGAATGCATAACCTTTACTGCATTGCATGACTATTAGAGAAAAGAAAAATAAGGGTCATTTATAGTTAATGCATACTTAAGAGGTTTGACACATGTTATTTAGAACAAGATGGTTTAAAAATTTATGTTTATTGGCAGGGTCGTTTTGATGTCAGTGAAAAATCAGTCAACTACATTAAAATCAAATGGATTCCATTTATCTCTGTTATTTGTCCCTTTGGAAATACATTTTCAAACTACTCCACTGTAGTTTTGTTCAAAACAACCTCAGAAATACATCTTTAGTGCATTACAGACAATTGGTTTAAGTCCTTGGATGTGGAACAGAGGAACATCAGAAGGTACAGAGGCTAAATGAGCATTGATAATGAGACATACAAACAATCTTTCCTGTTAATTTTACACAAGAAACACCATAGTTTTTATTTGATTATGGCCAAAATATCGCCATTTCAATTTTAATTTAAGAGGACTAAATATCAGCACAGACATGTAAAGTGTGAACTGACCATCCATCAACATTCTGGTGATTATCATTTATTAGAATTTTAAGAAGACTATCCATAGAAATACTGTGGCCACAAAGGTCAGAGCCTTCGGTTTCTCTGGAGAGTGACTCATGCCTCATTTTGCCAAGTCTTGTCCATCATTCACAAGGCACAAGTCAAGTGTGTCATGGAATGCAGACCACTTGCTAGAATGAGTGCAGATCCAGCAATATTCACAAAGCTCAATCCAAAAGCGCAATCACCAGCTTAAGCATTCATTTCTTCCATCACTAACACCCTCTGCAGCAGTGTGTACCATGTGCAAAAGCACAATGTGGCAACTCACAACGTCTCTGCTGAATGTACTTTCCATATCTATAAACTTCACACCCAGAAGGTCTAGTTCAGGAGATGCGTGGGAGGTCACCACTTGAAAGATCAGTCCTGCCAACAACCCTATTCCCGTCCCCCCAGTCCATGTCTACTCTGTTCTGACATGGAACAAAAGCAGCATTCCCTCACTACTGTTGGATTAAAAAGCTCAAGCTCCCTTCTAAACAGCGCAGTGAGTGTACTTGCATTAATGGACTGAAATAATTCAAGAAGCTGGCATACCAATCCTTTCTCAAGGACTCTTAGTTATGGACAATAAATGTCAGCCTTGCCAGTAAAGTTCATATCTCATAAAAGAATTTTTTAAAAAATGGAGGTTTACAAATCCAGCTTTGAAATGTGGCAATATTCTAAATTTCCCATAGTTCAAGAAGTATTGTTATTAAATTCAGTAATGCAAAAAAAGTCCCATTTTAAAAAGCATTTTCCATATACTTCCCTGTCTAGTTCCGTACAATTTCACACTGGTGTAGGCAATGACATTATTCGTTATGAGAACCTACTTTTAGTGATAATTTTACAGATGAGTTCCATAAAGTACACAATAATGACACAATATACCCTTCTTCCATCAAGTGCCTATGCAGTATTTTCCCCCAGAGGTTTGTCTACTATGTTGAACAAAGACTTGGGACAATTCCTGCCCAATTTATCGTAGCCTAACTTTTTCCACTCCATCTGTCAATGCATCTGTAATCGGCATCGGGCAGATAGCCGAGCAGCATAGAATTGACAGCAGGTGGGGCATGTGCTGTGGAATACATTGCTGCTTAGAGGGCATGGAAACACTAAGCATTTTAGTTCTTATTGGAATTTTCACTTTTACGACAAATAGACAGTTTCAATCCATATATTGTTGTATTTAAATTGAATTAGGCAGACAGCGTTCTCAAAGGAAACTTGTCAGTTATATTATGAAAAATCCCATTGTTACGAGAAGATATTCATTAAGGAAAGTAAAGTTTTAATGTATTTTTGAGTTTCAAAGTGTTGACATTTTCACAGAATTAATGGCTCCATGTTGGCTTTTTAAAAAATCTATTCAGTCACACAAATGCCTTCTTTATGTGAAGAAACAATTGTTAAAACATATAATTGTGTAATTTATCAACTAAAAGAAAATGAAGTTGAAAGTATAACCAGTAAAAATTTTCCTTCTTGTAACCAAATCTATTTATATGGCACATCCTCCAAAACATAATCGGAACTTATCAAATATTCTTTCAACCTACTCATTGACTCCTAAAGAACGGTTTATCATCTGGAACATTTTCTCATTACAGTTATCAGAAAATTACCATTATTAGAATGCACATAATTTACCTGATTCTCACCAGTTAATATTCATAGAGAAATTGTCAACACATACTTTTCTGATGTATTAATAATGCCATTACAAAATTGATTGAAGCAATTTTTCTGCATCTCTCAAATCTTTCAATGTCCAGGAATCCATTTTTCAAATGCATTTACAATGTTGACATCAATAATCTTCCCTGCAACTTATTTCCATACTGCTAGTTATCATTTGAGGAAAAATGTTTTCTCTCACTTTCTTTCATTGTCATTTTCACACAAAGTAATATCTGCTCCTTTACCGATCATATGTCCTTGTATGCTTGATATGAACATAATGCTAAAGATTTGTTTAACGCAAATGTTATTATTGCTTCTTGCTCCAACTAATTATTTAAGACGTATCTATACAATTGGTTAAATTAATTGAAATGTCTAAATACTTTAGAATATGGAGAAATTATTTTTCATGACTTACCCATTTCTTATTTTGATGTTTGCAAATGTGGAAATACATTTCTACATTGTCTTTTTTGAAAAATAAACACTCAGGTGGATGTTTGGAATCTAGAATGAACTGTCTGGGAAGGTAGTGGAGTCCAAAAACTTCACAATGCTTAAAAAAAAATTGGAATGAGCACTTGAAATATCATAACATTCTAGAAAATTGGACAAGTGCAGGAGATTGGGATTAGCGTGGCTTTAGCGATAATTATAGACATGCAGACTCGAGAGGCCACAAAGGGTCTTCCTGCAATGTATGAGTCTATGACTCTAAGGCAACAATTCTCTAAAACCAATGCCACAATTCCCATGTAAATTATCATCTTTTCAAACTCCTTTCCTTTGCAAGATTGTTTGCAATCTAATTTTTTTTAACCTAATTGTGGCAACTTTCTTGGGGAAATTCTGAAAAGCAAAATATAAATCAATTGCATTTTGTTGTACAATGCGACATGAATATCTGCAGAAATAGTAGAAACTGCCAACGCTGGAGAATCTGAGATAACACGGTGTGAAAATGGATGAAAACAGCAGGCCAAGCAGCATCAGAGGAGCAGGAAAGCTTGACATTTAGGGTCAGGACCGTTCTTCAGAAATGGGGGTGGGGAAGGGGATTCTGAAATAAATAGGGATACAGGGGGAGGTGGACAGAAGATGGATGAAGGAGAAGATAGGTTGAGAGGAGATAGACAGGTCAAAGAAGTGAGGTTATAGCCAGTGAAGGTGAATGTTGGTGGGGAGTTAGTGGGGGAGGCAGGGGATAGATCAATCCAGGGAGGACAGACAGGTCAGTGGGTGGGGGGGGTTGAGATGGGATTAGTGGGTAGGGGATGGGGGTGGAGCTTGAGTTGGGAGGTGGGGACTAGCTGGGTTTTGGTCAGGGGAGGGGAAATTTTGAAGCTTGTGAAGTCCACATTGATACCCTTGGGCTGTAGAGTTCTGAAGCAAAATATGAGATGTTGTTCCTGCATCTTTCGGGTGGTGTCATTGTGGCAATGCAGGAGGCCCAGGATGGATATGTCGTCCGAGGAGTTGGTGGGGGGGGGGTGGAATTGAAATGGTTCGTGACTGGGAGGTGTAGTTGTTTGTTGAAAACAGAGCATAGGTGTTCCACAAAGTGCCCCCAAGCCTCTGTTTGGTTTCCCCAATGTACAGGAGGCCACAATGGGAACAGCGGAAACAATATATAACATTGACAGATGTGCAGGTGAACATCTGTTTGATGTGAAAAGTCTTCCTAGGGCCTGGGATCGGGGTGAGAGGGGAGGTACAGGGGCAGGTGTAGCAGTTGCTTCAGTTGCAGGGAAAAGTGCCAGGGGTGGTGGGGCTGGAGGGGTGTGCGGAGCGGACAAGAAAGCCATGGAGAGTGTGGTCCCTCCGGAAAGCACATAAGGGTGGGGAGGGAAAAATATCTATGGTGGTAGGTCCGGATTGCAGATGGCGGAAATGTCGGAGGATGATGCGTTGGACTTGGATGTTGGTCGGGTGGTACACGAGGACGAGGGGGATTCTGTTTTGTTTTTACATGGGGAATGCAGGTGTATAGGGACTGGATGTCCAGAGTGAAAATGAGGTGTTGGGGACTGGGGAATTGGACCACCAACGTACGTCAGATCGAGCAAATTTATTTACTTTTTAATTACAGAAGCCCACAATATTAACAACACACTGAAGTTAACGTTTATCTTCACTGGCAGAACAGATTAACCAGCTCATTTGACATCTACTTTCATTCCATTGAAAATCAGGTGGTCACTCGAAGGCTGGGTGATTCTTATTGTCAGCCTAATGCCCAGCTTTTTAAGCTTGTTAAAACAGGAAATCACTCCTTTAAGCCGTAAATGTCACCGCAGTGCTCAAAATTATTCAAGAACTCTAAGAAATGAGAAAATCAACTACAGTTCTTGCTTCTGATTTCTACTGAAGAATGTCCTACATAGTTAGAACTCAAGGGAGATGTTTTTATTTGACTGTCAAATGCCAACCGTCTGTTTGTTATTGCTTTAATGCCAGCTCATGGTACTACTGGACAAGTCAGACTCCAAAATAAAATCAAGATTAACAGTTTCCCTTTCCTGTGGTAATTAGTCACTGAGACAAAGTCACGTGATGTTGTTGGCTTCCTTTAACAACAGAAAGGAGGTCGTTACACAAAAGAACAAATAAACAAAAAATCTATCAATATGTAGAAATCAGCTGGAGAGAACTCAAAATATATGGCGAAACAATGTTTCAACCTGATTCTTGAAAATATCCAATAACAAAGACTCAAGTCAAGAGAATACATATACCTATCTTGATTCTTTCAAGTTGTACCCAATGGACAGTTTACCACATCTTTGTTTGGACTGTGCATAGAATTTATTGAGTCTTTTTGCAAGTCTGATGACATGGACACCTAGCTAAAAACAGTGCCTCTTCTTCAGATACTCTGGTGGTGCGTCTTACATGAGTAACCACTGGATAGGCCCAAGGCAAAGCCAATACAAAGTTGGCAGTGACCTTCCTCAAACATTTCAGATTCCGAAAACTACAAGAACAAGTTTATAATCTTGTGGGACAGAAAGAATGCATAATCTGAAATTATAAAATATCTTTCGTAGCCAGAAGGGTTAATTTTTTTTTGTAATCTCACATGAAATTTTCTTGGGGTGTAGGACATAGCAAAGAGTTGGTGGTGAGGTTGCTTGGTTATTTGCTGAATAATAAACTCTATTTTTAGATTTCAGAAATCAGTGAGCAAGAACAGCTGAATTTCAAAAGCAGCAATTATTTTGAGGTCATTCTACTTCTTCCACTAGAACAACCAAGTGATACAAGCCTTTTGGGATTGCCACTAACTGGAAAAAGACAGTCAGCACCATCTGGCCACTGGGAATGAAATACTATAGTACGCGTGAATAAACCACGAACAGGGAGCAAAAGGCAGAACAGAAAAAAAGACAAACAGCAGCTGAAAGCCATGAGATATAATCTTACCAGCGGCCTTCAAACCATAAGAAAATGAAAAATGCACAATTTTCTCCACAGAAGTAAGCAAAGCCAGCAGATGCTCCAATTATCAAGAAATACAATTTACAGCACACACCATTATCCTGAAGACCTCACACAGTACACCGTACATTTTCATGAGAACAACAATAAATAAAATATAATTGGATGATCTGCTATGAAAATGCGAAAATGCAAAACTGCAAAGTGAAGTTATTTCTCATTGCAAGACAAAAGGGATGTGTTTCTCTCCTAGATCAGCAATGAAATAAATTACTTTGAAAGCATTTAAATCTATTTGGAACACATGCAACAGCTGCTGACAAAATTAGGCAAATTATATGCCCCTATAAATACTCAGGAAATTGTGCAAGAAATAATTGCGTTCAGCAGTTTCTTCACATCTCAGTTGTGTTACTTACGTGACACACTAAATAGTTTTGACAGTTACTGTGCCTATTAGTGTTTGGGACTTGTGTAACAATAAATTTAATCAAATGTAAGAAGTCTTTGCCCTCCATTTTTTGGGCAGAGCTAAGAAAATATGATACCAAAATCTAGCAACATGGACAACTAAAAATCTCCATGTTATTAAACAAAATAAACAATAATTTGGTTAATCAAATACAAACATAAGATATTATCTCATTTCCACAAAATACATTATTAACTTCATCATGTGCATCACTCAGGTATTAGTATATGAGACAGCATTTAGTTAAAATGTAGGTTTGAGCAAAGGAACAAAAGTAGGACATTCAGCTCATCGAGTGTGTTCCAGCATTCAATACGATCATGGCTGATCTGTGGCCGAAACCAATTATCGATCTCAGATTTAAAATTACCAACTGATCAGTATCCACTGTAATTTGTGGAACAGAGTTCCAAACATCTATCATGCTTTGCGGGTAGGTGTACTTCCTAACATCTCTCCTGAATGGTCTGACCCCAATTCTTGGACTATTCTCCTCTAGTTCCACAGTTCCCAACCAGTGGAAATAGTTTATCTTTATCTACACTGTATTTTCTTGTTAATATTTTGACGAGTCTGATCAGATCGCCCCTTAACTGTCTAAATTCGAGGAAAAATAGGCCTCATTTGCATAAAGGAGTCGCAAGAACTGCCGATGCTAGAGTCAGTGACAACACAGTATGGAGCTGGATGAGCACAGCAGGTCAGGCAGCATCAGAGGAGCAGGAAAGTTGACGTTTCAGGTCAGGACCCTTTCCTGCTCCTCTGATGCTGCCTGACCTGTTGTGTTCCTCCAACTCCATACTGTGTTGTTTCCAATCTCTCTTCTTATAATGCAGCCTGAAGTCCAGATATCATTCTTGTTAAACTACAAAGCCAATACATCTTCCAAAGGTGTGGAGCCCAGATAAGTTCACAGTACTCCAAAGAGGGTCTCACCAGGGCTTTGTGTAACTGCAGCATAATGTCTGCATCCTTGTACTCCAGTCCTCGAGGGATGAAGGACAGCATCCCATTAGCTTTCATTATTTTATGCACCTATTCAGGACACTTTAAAGATCCATGCAGCTGAAACCCCACGTCTCTTTGGACATCCACTGTATTTAACTTTATACAATCAAGAAAGTACCCTGATCTATCGTTTCTCAGTCCAGAATGGATAAACTCAACTTGTTCACATGGAACTTCATCTGCCAGTTTTGCCCATTCGCTTAGTCTATCAATCTCTCTTTGACATTTTATGTTATTGTCCACAGTGTCTCCAATGCCACCTATCAATGTGTCATCATTATGCTTGGATATATGACTTCTATGCCATTATCCAAGTCGATAATAAATAATGCAAATAATTGAGGCTCTAAAACAGATCTCTTTGGTACACCACCGCTCACATCATGCCAATGAGTACCTACCAAATTGTCCCGACATTCTGTTTCCTACCACTGAAAATATTTCCTCCCTATGTCAGTAACTTACGCTCACTTCCATGGGCTTCCACCTTAGTTTACAGTTTCTTATGTGAGACTTTATCAAATGCCTTCTGGAAGTCCATTTAACAATATTCATAGGCATGCCCCTGTCCACCAACTTAGCCACTTCTTCAAAACAAAATCAGTGAGGTTCAATGATCTCTGTTTTTCAGGCTTGACCACTTTGTCATGAATCCCTGCTAGCTCTCCCTAATTAATGAAAAAAATTTCAACGTGTTCAGTTACCCCATTCTTGATTATCAACTCCTACAATTTCCCCATCCCAGATGTTCAGCAAACTAGTCTGTAATTCCCCGGTGTTTCTGTCTCACCCTTCTTAAAATACAGATTGACATGTTCAGATTACCAATTCAGACAGATTAATTTGTATCTATTGAACTCAGAAATATCACAATTGGGACATCTACAATGTGATCCCTAGATCCTCTAAAATTCACAGGTGGAAACCATCATTTCCCGGGGCTTTGCCACTCTTTAGTTCCATTAATTCGCCTCATTACTGATGTTTCACCTACATTAAATATATTCAGTTTCTGTTTCCTGGTCCATTACTTAATTCCTTAGGTCATCCGTTTAATGATTCTCACTTCCTGAATCCAGTCCCCATCTCTTCTGTCTACCTGTATTGCATCACTGACCTCTGAGCTCAAGTAGCTCTACATATTTTCATGCTGTTCCACTTCGTGTCTGTTTCCCCAGAAACCTAAAATATCCATTCTATTTTAATTTTCTGAGAAACTTGATGGTTCAGATTTTGTTTCAGTGAAGTGAAATTTCTGTTTCAGTTCCAGTTAGGGTTTATCGGAAGAAAAAACGGATATTGTAAATTGGATAACAGCAAACTACCATTGTGATTCATACTTCATGGTCATAGCTATATCCTCATATGTATACCATTGCTATTATTCTTGCATGCAGACAGTGACAGGTAATAAACCACAACACTATTGTCGAAACTGATAGCATTATATTCATTGACATGTTTCATTCTCTCCAACAGGACGAGGAGTAGCATCAAGCCAGCCAGGAAAGGTGTAGCTGAATATCCTCACTCCCATGAACAGGACTGTTTTAGCCTTCATTGGAATGGCCATGACTGAGGCCAACACCACTTTGGCATTGGAGGCAGGGAGGGATTAGACTAAAGATGATGGTATGTTTCCAAATAACATCCTTCATTGCACGGCTTCTTCATATTTACAAACTGCATATGGTGTAAACCATGCAACTCATGTTTCTCTGTGTTCTCTTCCCACAACTCCACAACTGTTGCTTTCAGCTTTCAGATCCAGAAAAGCTACCGGTCAGCCAGCCAGTAGAGTCGATGCAAAATGCCCAAGTGAGAAAACGGGCCAAGGCTGAATAAACATTAATCATTAATCTTACATGTGCAGCCACTAGTTCTGATACTGGCCATGCTAGGACTTTACTGGATAGCAAGGAGAAAGGAATTGCATATGATGAGACACAGTGCACAAATGGGCTCAGGGTGAAGTATTGCACATGTTTTCCAGGTCCCCAGATGGTGAGGTTGAATCTGAGTTCGACTGAACAGAATTCAGAGGAGGATTTCAATGGCTTACGCACTGAGATACTTGGCGTCTTGTCAGGAATGCCAGAAAGCCTGCTGCCATTGTTCCATGCGAGGAAATCTCGCAGCAGCTTTGCATTGAATTTGCACAGACATTGATGCACACTTTTTCTAGAGTGGAAGTAGTGAGCAGTTCTTTGAGGAAACCTGTGGATAGTTTTGTGTAGCTCCTGGTGGATGGTGTTTCAGCTTCACTGCAGTAGTACTAATAACTATCCAGTGTCTGAGTACTGCAGGGGAAGCTCAGATTTCTCTCTGAAATTTCAGCTTACTGCCATGTAGGGTCTAATGGCACATGGTCGAATGCCCTCTTTCAGAATGGCAGCATTCACGAGGCCCCTCTGTCACTTTGTCAGTGTTCTTGCTGATTTCCATCAAACAGACTAGATTGTGGCCTCCCAGTCCAAGGCAAAGCAATCCCAAGTTAGAGCATGTGTTGTGTTCACTGAAACTACTGTCAGATCACATCAGCCTGCTGGGAATAGTGATATTGTGCTGGGCTCTCCCTTCACCCCCGACCTTGGCTGCTCTCCATATACTTGATGGGAAAAGCTGTGTCCTTCTGACAGCAAGGTTAAGTATGAAATGGTACATCACACAAATTATGACACAGCACCCTGCCAAATGCTACTGGCGTCCTCCACAGCAATCCAGCATCGCTTGAACTTCTGGTGGTCTGACTGTACGGTCAATGGTACCCTGCATCGTGGGGAAGATCACTCTCTTGGTGAAGCCGTATACATGTCCACTTGCTGGAGAACTCAATGCACATTCCCCTTCAGACATAAGGAGTGTCAGTTATCTCCTTAATAGGGGTGTGGGCATAATACCCTGTACTGAGAGATATTAAGACATGGTGCCCGCTCTAAGGAAGGATCCATGAAGGAATTCATAGCTTGTGGAAGTTCCAATCTCAACCTGTTATGAGGTTGCAGGTCTATCCACAAGAAGTGGCAGATTTCAGTGAGCACTGCTTTCTTCAAGCTCTCCAAGCTTAAGGTAAGACAACTGCCCTCAAAGACATTGGATGGATAGGTATTTCCTGCTAAGAACTGTTCTCTTCTCCTCCTCTTCATCCTACAAGAAGACAATTCCCTTTGTCAGAGATAATGGGAACGGCAGATGCTGGTGAATCTGAGATAACAAAGTGTGAAGCTGGATGAACACAGCAGGCCAAGCAGCATCTTAGGAGCATAAAAGCTGGTGTTTCGGGTCTAGGCCCGAAACGTCAGCTTTTGTGCTCCTAAGATGCTGCTTGGCCTGCTGTGTTCATCCAGCTTCACACTTTATTATCTCGGATTCCTTTTGTCAAACTGCAGGCCACAAGTGAAGGCAACTGCAGAACCCGTACTGGAGGCAAGTGGTTTGAATCAAACTCAAAGTCAGAACAATAGCTCACCAACAAATCACAATCAAAACCTCACTGCAACTCACCAAAGTCTGGAGTAGAAATCAATCAGTGTCTGGAGGAAAGTTCATCTCTTTAAATTGTGAACAGTCTTCCTGTCACTGTACTCATGTTAAGTGACTGTTAAAGAGTACTGAGATCAGAAATGGCAGTGCTGCTGTTAAATCAGTATCACATGGCTGCTGTTTTGCTACCAAAAACAGAGGTATTACAAACCTGAAATCTGTTATTATGAAGACTGTAACAATTATGAATGCTGTCCAACTCGTTTTCAATCAGAAGTCTAATATCATGAGGAAAAGAGCGAAATTTCTGAGCAAATGTTTCCAACAGTTTTGGAGGCTGTTCGAGGAAAACATACCAATGGCAACAGTCAACAAAAACTATGTACTAACATCAGGTTTTCACAAGGATCACATCTTGAAAAGTGACATAGGTATGTTGGGTAAATGAGAGATAAGAAACGCAACATCCAATGTTCATATAAGCACAAAGGTCAATCCTACGCATTCAAGGCAGAATTCCAAACAAAGGCTTTATTGACACGCAGTAACTGATCAGCACTTTTCAATTTACTTTCTGGATACATTCAAAGCTCTTATTCCAGGTTGAGAAGTCCCTCACTAATACTCTGAACTGTGAGGAAATAACTGAGTGGTGCTGATGTGTGAGAGGACCCTTGACATGAAGTGCTATGATAATTTTAGTTGCTAAATTGACCTCAAGAACTTTCCTGAAATGTACCATGGGACCTGTACACTCTCAACCAGAGAACTTACTTCAGTAATTCTGTTACTCACGAGGATCTGAGAACTGGAAGCAATTAACAAAAGATGCAATCGTTTGTGAAAAATAAAGCATATGAGTAAGATATTACTCTCAGGTTTTAGTACAGTACACTATGATCAAAGTTGAGCGTAAGCAAATCTTTATAAAGTCGAAACTTAAATGGCAGTTGAGTTACCACAATGCCCCTACTTTAACTTTCTTCTTTCAAATTTTAACTTGGTTTATTTGAATATTTTGGCATTGAAATTCTGCTCCACAGCCTATGCTGTGGATGCTGTTTTTGTCTCCAAAATGATGCCTGCAGAGAGGGGAAATCTTTCAGTTCTGACCCAGGTCAGCTGCCATTTCTGTGGGGCCATTAGTATTCACTGAAAGTAGGAATATCGTGATATCAGATATTGTGCAATGTAGATTTGATGCCAGTGCTGCCGTTTTGAAGTATAACACTTCAGTTTAATATTGTTTCTCCATCCTACACAGCTGATAATGGATTTAATGGCAAGAAACACCCTCTAGCAACACAATTTAAGGAGATCATCAACCCCTGTTAGTAGCTGATTGTAAAATATATGAGTCAAAAATCGATGATTCAAATGCTTTTGAGTTCCAGAGTTATTTAAATTTACTGCATTATTATAGGATGTTGCCCTGATTTCAAAGAATCTATGAGAAGCATTTACTTTCAAACAGCGGCACAATAGTTTACACTCCCTTGAACAACAAAAAGACAGGAAGAATAAAGAGGTGACAGCTGGAGGGTGGTTAATGTTGTACCTTTGTTCATAAAATAATGAGGGGTATTGATAGGTTAATGGTAGTTGTCTTTTCCCTGGGATGGTGATTTCAAGACTAAGGTGAAAGGAAAGAGAATTTAAAAAGACATGAGGGACAATTTTCTTTACTCAGAGGGTGGTTCATGTCTGGAATGAACGTCCTGAGGAAGTGGTAGATGCAGGTACAATTACAATGTTTAAAAGACATTTGGTCAAGTAAATGAATATAGAGGCTTGGGGAGGTCTGGGCCAGGAGCAGGCAGATGAGACTAGTTTGACATGGACTGGTTGGGCCAAAGGATCTGTTTCTGTGCTGTATGTCTTGATGGCTCTACGGCACAGAGTGGAAAAAGCTGTTGGAAGAGGGAGGATACAATGCAAGACATTAATGAGGAGGTTATATCCATCAGGGATAATGAAATGTGGAGTTGGATGAACACAGCAAGCCAGGCAGCATCAGAGGAGCAGGAAAGCTGACATTTCAGTTCAGGACATTTCCTCAGAAAAAAAGAAAGGTTCCAACCGGAAGCGTCAGTTTTCCTGCTCCTCTGATGCTGCCTGGCCTGCTGTGTTCATCCAGCTCTACACTTAGTTATCTCTGACTCCAGCATCTGCAGTTCTTGCTATCTCTTATATCCATTACGGGTGTTAAATAAACAATTCCACTCTGAATCTCTATGAGGAGCAGTGTGTTAGACTCTTAGACTCATTCAAACATGCCAGCAGCCATAAGTGCAGATTCAGACCAGTGAAGATGGCATTGCCAGTAGGTGTTAAGATGGCTGTAGCTATAAAAATAATCTTGAGAAACAATGTGCTGTTCAAAATACACTTGCTGCTTTGCTGAAACCATGTATCATTACCTGATAACCTATCATTCAAAAAGGATTTGGGCTGCAAGGTGGCTCAGTGGTTAGCACTGCTACCTCACAGCGCCAGGGACCTGGGCTCGATTCCACCCTCGGCCGACTGCGTGGAGTTTAGACATCCTCCCCGTGTCTGCGTGGGTTTCCTCCGGGTGCTCCGGTTTCCTCCCACAGTCCAAAGATGTGCAGGTTAGGTGGGTTGGCCATGCTAAATTTCCTGTACTGTTCAGGGGTGTGTAGATTAGGTGGGTTATAGGGTGACGGGTCTGAGTGGGATGCTTGGAGGGTCAGTGTGGATTTGTTGGGTTGAAGGGCCTGTTTTCACACTGTAGGGATTCTACGATGATGATTTCATTCTCTTGACATCCAGTTTCTGCATGACCACACACAGCCTATACTCCAGTAACCCTCCACAGCTGTTATAATGCATTCATGTTGTAGAAGTCTCCTGTACTATCTGTGATTGAGCGAACATCAAATAAAAACAATAGGCGATTCTTGAATGACAAGAGTTTTTTTTTGGTGGCAAAAATGAAGCCTTCAACATGCAAGCCTCCCACACCTGGACAGTGTGGGCAGAACAAAAGTCACGCAGCTGCACAAAAATTAGATTGAGCAGACTACTGAGAAAAGTAGACAGTTCTTCTGCTGGTAGGGCTGCTCTGGAGGATCCTTCCATTTCCATCAGAGCATGTGCCATGGCAGTCTAGTGAATGCTGCCTGACCATACCCTTATGCAGGTACAATGCTTGCCACCAGCTTCAAGTCAGCCAGCTGAGGAGGTGGAGGAAGCACAGTAGGAGAAAAGGACTAAGGGAAGGGCAGCTAGCACACCTCTTTCTGACATGGATATCCAAGATTGGCTCAACCCATTTTGGTACCAGTTTTGTCTCGTTCCTTACATAATGGTTTCACATCTGAATTTCTCGCTTTGAAAGCCTTCACAGCATCTGCTAGCTTGCAACTTAAAATTCAATGTCATCACAAAATAAACATTCCAAATCAAATTTAGAAACCAAACTATGCCATGTAGCAAAAACAGAAGTCAATTATCACCCTCATGCATACTTCTTCTATCTGTCTTCTATTAGTGCCTGTCTTAGAGCTCTTGTGAAGTGAGACCCCAGTGACTGAAGCACAACTGCTGGAAGACTCCTAACTTTCAGCAAGGAAACTGCAGATGGCGTTGTAGGTAGCATCAAACAGCTAATGGCATGGGGCTTACTGGCACCAGCTTAGCATTGGGCAGCAGCAAACTTGTATGCCTGATCAAGAAAGCCACTGATACTCTGTCTAAAAATACTCAAACTCAGACTGGATTGCAGCTTTGTATACTGCCCAAAAGACACACAAATGCCTGTCTCCAGAAAGGAGACTCCTGGGTTATCACAACATCCTGCAAGCTCCTTTGAACATTGACGACAGCAGCGAAAGATTTTGTCTGCGCCCTTCAGTTCACAAAGGCATAGCAGGAGAAACAAGGACATCTGGGCAGCGTGGTGGCTTAGTGGTTCGCACTGCAGCCTCACAGCACTAGGGACCCGGGTTCGATTCCAGCCTCAGGAAAATGTCTGTGCGGAGTTTGCACTTTCTCCCCGTATTCTGCGCGAGTTTACTTCGGGTGCTCCGGTTTCCTCCCACAGTCCAAAGATGTGCAGGCTGGGTGGATTGGCCATGCTAAATTGTTTGTAGTGGTCAGGGGTGGGAGGGTTATAGCCGGGTGGGATGCTCCATGGGGCAGTGTGGACTTGTTGGGCCGAAGGCCTGTTTCCACACTGAAGGGAATCTAATCTGGGATCTGAGTGATCAGGCCAACCAATTAAATAGAAGAATTGAGGAAATAAACAAAGGATAGACATAGAGAAAGAATGAATCAGTGAGGGCTAATTCAATCGAAATCAATTACAGAAGGCAAAATGAAGCAAAAAGATTTGATTGGAACACAGAGAAAGTTGAAATGAAAGTCACCTGAACTTGCAGGATTTTGTCTGACTTCAGAATGAACAAGCTGCATTAACAATAAGATGATGCTAATGAATAATAACAATTTTTTTTATCTGCATCATTTGCAAACATGTCCTCTCCTTTCAATTCAATTATCTTCACTAGCTGCGATATTGAGGGGTTTCACTCTACAAAGTCCCATTCAGATTGAGCATAAAACTGAGAATTGGGTGCAGAGCGTTCCTGACCACTCTTTGTCTCAGTTTTCCCGTCATATGTTCTAAAAATGGAGTGTTATTTGGCTCGTAACATTAAGCACAATTTTCCAAGTCCACTCAGAGTTTTCAAAACAGCAGATAGGAAAACGTACTTGTGTGGGAGACAAAATGTCAGTTTTTAGTTAAATTTTGTCTGTGAAGCTCTTGGGGCATTTATGTGTTCAGGCTTCCCAATCAAAATCAGTTTGCATTCATTAGCAGGTCACAAATTCTCAATAACGCTGGCCCTCTGCAATTTCTTTTCTTTGTGGATGGAATGTGACTCGTATTTACTGTCCAGGGCAGTGAAGAGTTACCCACATTGTTACGGGTCTGGAGGGTTACTTGTGGGCTACCCTGGGTGAAGACAACAAATTTTCTCTCCTTGACAGTGGTTACTTGGTTGCAAAATCAGGTTTGCTTTTTAATTCTAGATTTATTTGATCAAATTCAAATTTCATCATCTGTTAAGGTGGGAATCAAACCCATTCCCCTGAATATAAGTAGACAAGATGGTTATGAAGGCTTATGGCATGCTTGTCTTCATCGCTGGGGCACAGAGTATGAAAATTGGCAAGCTATTTTTCAGCTGTTTAGTTTAGCCACATTTAGAATATTGTGAACAGTTCTGGTCACCACACGACCAGAAGGATGTGGAAGCTTTGGAAAGAGTACAGAAACAGTTTACCAGGATGTTTCCTGGTTTGGAAGGTATTAGCAATGGAGAGAGATTGGACAAACAATAAATGTTGGCATTACCAACAATGCCAGTTCACATCAGTGAATAAAAAAATAGAAATATGCTAGCAGGGCCTCCACGATAGGAGCAACCTATGACAGTCCGAAGATGACGTCTACTCTAACAAATACAATGTATATATCTCATTCCTCTACAGTCTTCACAGATCAAAAACTCCACGCCAAATGCTAAAACCACTGAACCTAGAAGCTACGTAATTGTTGATAAAACTAAGAAGATGAAGGAGGAAGCATAGAAGAAAGGAAAAACAATGGTGACAAAATCTGAGACATGAGACTCAGAGGCTCTGGTTAAGAATGAATCAGCAGGGCATGAAAATGGGAATGCCAAGTTTTCAGTGCTATCAGGCAGTGACCAGAGAAAGGTGTATATAGTGTTGTGCTTGCCACAGGCAAGCCATCAGTGAGAAGCAATTTGATGTCTGCATTCATCTCGTTGTGTGGAAAGGTCGATGAACTGATGTGAGAGTTGCTGCATGTTATAGTTCCCTTTTAAGTTGAAATGTGAACCTCCATAACAACCTCAGCCCTAATGACTTGGGACTGTTGTTGCCATCTTGTGAAAACAGCACATCTCTCTTCTCCAAATTCACTTGCAGGAGAGCCTCAAGGGAGTACTACTGAACCAGGAGGCTGACTTCTGCTGTGTCTCTGACATCCCCAAGGTTGGGCAGGGGTAATGAGCCAAAATCCACTCATGGTCCTGCACTACAGGGAATGAAGTACTATCCAGGTGCCTACAAAAATAGAACCTGGAAGCTGAAGTTTGGAAGAAGTCCCTCCTATTTTTTCATCTGCCTTCATACAGCCTCAGCAATGAAAATTCTGCCCATTGTGTCTTGAGTTATTACCTTTGAAGTACGCATCTGCATCCTTGAATATGAAGTAATGTTCCATTTAGCTCCAAGCATAAAAAGGAAACAAGTGTCACTCTGTAGTTGCAGTCATATACACTACAAATGATTAGACAAACAGCTATTAATGTATTTCCTACTGCTGGAAGACTCCATTTGGAAATCAGCATAAAATATACATTAATGTATTGTTCAAATCTGGTAAAGAAATGCCAGCAGCATACATTGGTGTCACACAATTGCCAGAAAAGGACCACTACCAACAAGAGTGAATCCGACCACTCAATGACATTACCATTGGTGTATACCCCACCAATGACATCCATGTGACCATTGACCAGAAGCGGAGGTTGATTAGCCATGTAAATACAATGGGCACAAAAATAGGTCAGAGGATAGGATTTCGATGGAGAGTAACTCAACTCTTGTCTCCCTAGTGTCTGTCCACCATCTACAGGGCACAAGTCAGGACTGTGACAGATTGATCTCCAGTTGCCTAAATGTGCCGAGCTCCAACAACACTGAATTAGTTTGACACCATCTAGGACAAGTTAGCCTGCCTGATTGGGACCCCAACCATAAACTTCAACATTCACTCCCTTCACCACCAATATACAGTGGCAGCAGCGTGTGCCATCAAGAAAATGCACCGCATTAAGCCGTCAAGTTCCCCTGTTCACCAAGTTCTCAACAGAACTTTCCAGACCTGCGATCTCTACTACCTAGAGAGTAAGGGCAGCAGACACACACAACATCACCACCTGCAAGCATTCCTCAAAGTCAAATACCATCCTGATTTGGACTCTCCCTTCCTGGGAAGATGACCTTGGCTATTCACTTTATCCACACTCTCATGATTTTGTAAACCTCTGTCAGGTCACTCCTCAGCTTCCGAAGTTCCAAGGAAAATCGCCTCAGCCTATTCGGCCTCTCTGTGTAGCTCAAACCCACCAAGCCCAGGTACATCCTTGTAAATCTTTCCTGAAACCTTTCAAGTTGAATTACATCCTTCCTTAGCAGAGAGACCAGAATTTAAGCGTCAAATGCTGGGCCAACCAATAATATCCTCAACCAATTAATGAACTAAAAAAAATACAGTTGCTTAACTTGTATTTTAAGAAGGTGTTGACGATTTCAACATATTAGTAAATTTGACACAAACATTTTAAAAAGTCCACATTTCTTACCTCCCATGAAATTTTCATATTGTCAATATTTGTTCCTTCTCCTTTTACATTTTTTGGATTCTTCTCTGGAGCTAAATAAAACAAAAAACAATGAAGTGAAATTGCTTTCTATTAATAACAAACTATCTTTCATAGGTTAATTCAATCCTTGGATAAATTTCAGACGAATTAAGAACTCAATATTGATTTTTCAACTAATTGTTACTTTTCTTTTAAACAATTCGATTCACAACTGTGTTTGAATCAAATGACAATGGATAAACAGTAGAAATGATGTGTACATATAAATCTAAAACAGTGGATGGTTTAACAGAATAACAGCCTGATCCTAGCTCGAAAAATACTAACATGTTAACACTGCATATCATAATTAATATGCAAATCAGACAACCTGTAGAGGGAGTTAGAAGTTACATCATGGATGTGATTTTCTTCTTCCTGGAGGTGACAAGATCGGTCTTGAAAGAAGAAAATAATCCGCAGATTAAGCCCGGGACAGATACTCAGCCCTTCCTCATCACCTCATCAATTAAGTCCTGGGAGGGAAAGTCTGCTCTGGGCTTTTTCAAGTCTCCTGTCAGGAACCAATTAAAGGTCACGTAAGGACTTCAATTCACTGCCTTCTTGGTGACCTGCCTTCCTGGCTGTTGAAAGAAGTTGCTGGTTTCCTGACTGCATAAAAAGGGTGACCTACCTTCCAAATGGGTGAGGAGTTAAGAGGCAAACTCTGTTGGCTCCAGTTTAGGGATAATTAGGGCAAATGATTGGAGTATGAAAGCCACTCTCATTTACTCGCCCTTGAATCTCTAACCCCATTCTTCTTCGGGCCTCACGCCACAAGGAGAAAAAGGTGGTCGTCATGGGGGCTATGTAAACAATGATAGGTAGCACACCAGGGAGCTGTCGGCTGAGTCCTGGGGAAAGTGGGCAACTCAAATCTGGGATGGGCTTCATTGTAGAAGGTCGCTGAGGGAATGGTCATCATGACTGGGGACAACTGCAGATCCTAAGTTGATCAGATGAGAACAGCTTTGGAGGCAGGATTCACAGGCACAGTAACAGGAAAGGGAATATAAAGAATGGAGGAAAATTTGTATGCTACAGGCAGCACCTGCAAATGACTCTCGTAAACACAAAGTTGGAACATTGCCACATTAGACTGAAAGTCAATTGAGTAATAAACACACAAAATGGGTGGAGTATGTTACTTTTTTTTTCCCTTTTGGGGCGAAGCGAACAATTTAGATATTGAAACTTTCCTTGGTGCTTTACAATAATCATTTATTTGCTGCTCAAGTAATATCACGATCTGCCTTCAACTTGCACTGCATTTGCAGGTTATTAATTGCCCAAGAATGCAGATTTTAAATTTAAACTCAATCATTACAATGTACACACTATTTGCCTCCACCCTCTGAGCTAGAGGGTTTGTGTTCAAACCTCACCTCAAGATAGTATGAATCATTGATATGACCGTCTATGTGCAAACAGACCAATTTAAAAAAGCATCTTTCTCATGTAAACTGAACAAGTCTCATGACAGAAACAATTTGTCTACCATCCAATTGGATAAGGTCACATCCTTTGAATTATTTGTTGAGGCATGATTATTACCACTTTGAGAAGACTGCATGCCACTCTGTGTGAAGGCATGACGCGATGCTTCATTGGTATGGTTGTGAAGGCTCAGGATTTCCTTCAACAACATTCCATTATCTTTCTGCCATTTGCCATAGAGCTCATTTCGAGAACACTGTTGCTGGAGTCAAGGTGACTTTATTGATTTATCAAAGACAATGCAGAAGGAGATTACAATTGGAACATTTTCAGAAAACCTAGCAATTTCCAGCGGCTGCTACAGTATCCAGGGATAGTAGCAATAGGACGTGGTCTGTAAAATAAGGTGCCTCACTATCTTTTCCTTTGTCTGAAAGACAACAGATGGCAATTAAGTCTGTCTGGCCACACCCAGCAGGACTTGTCTTCACACTGATTGGTGACAGTTCCACCCTCGTGGCCATTAAGCCTACAGGTACACTGAAACTGTTATGCTGTTGGTTCATTCCTGTAAACAACTGGTGTCCTGTGTGGCATCTTTCATAGCTTGACATACAAATACATCTGGCGTGTGGCCAATGCCAACTTCATCAAAAATATCTCCTCATATTATACAAAATGTGGAAGTGATGGCTAAGGGATATTATCCCTGGGTTATTATCCTGCAGATCCAGGTAATGTTCTGGGTGATCAGGTTCAAATCTCACCAGTGCAGATGGTGGATTTCTAATTCAATAAATATCTGGAATTAAGAGTTTAATGACAATCATGAAACCATTATTAATTGTCAGGAAAAACCTACCTGGTTCATGAATATCCTTTAGGCAAGGAAACTGCCATCATTATCTGGTTTGACCTACGTGCAACTCCAAACCCACAGCCATGTGATTTACTCTTAAATGCCCTCTGGCTAATTAGGGATGGCCAATAAATGCTGATTAGCCACTGACACCCTCATTCCGTGAATGAATTAAAAAAACACATCAACAGTTCTGAAGAAGGTTTGCTGGACCCAAAAATTTAACTTTGCTTTCTCTCCATAGATACTGCCAGACCTGCTGAGTTTTCCCAGAAATTGCTGTTTTTGTTTCTTATTTCCGGCATCTGCACTTTTATTTTCTCCATTTAGTCCTTATATCCTTCTTCCTTGAAGATGAAAGTCAATTGGCTCATGAATTGGGATTCTCTATCATCGCTGACTTCGCTCAGACTCAAATTGCTATTTACTGCATCCATTTTGATTTGACAGTTTCTCAACCTGTAAAGTTTTTGGACAGAAAAGGCTTCAGCTTGCTTAATGTTCAAATTATATGTGAATATCGACAGGTGGTCTGAGTCAGGCATCCAGGGAATTATCATGACTCTTACACACTGGAAAACTCCCAACTGTTTGTCTTCTTCCAAGGTCCCCAGCCCAAACATACATGAATCCTGGGAGATCAGAGTACCTCCTCCAAACATGGCTCATAGCGCCTTTAAAAAGGAATGAAACGGCTCACGTTTCAACAAGGGGCTGTACTGGAATAGACTATAGGCCTCCCCAGGATGCGTTTTCAATGCTGGACTGCGCAAGTGTGGCCTTACTGTACAGTTCAAAACAAAAGGTGTCCCACGATATTGTGGCATCTTGTGCCTTTCACAATGGAAATTGACAAAGGATTGATGCCCTCTATGTGGATGAAGTGGAGAATAGGCAGCAATCTTCTGAGGATGAAGATGACACAGATAATGAAGACATGAACCAACAGTGCCCTCAAATGATTCAGAGTATGCACGGACTGCTAAACAGACCTGAAATGCTTGAGCTTCCTCTAGGACAACGTTAAACCTGGAAGTAGCAGCACTTTGTGCAGTTTTTCCATATGAACATACAAAATAGGAGCAGAAATAAGCCAAGATAATACAATGAGGCTGGATGAACACAGCAGGCCAAGCAGCATCTCAGGAGCACAAAAGCTGATGTTTCGGGCCTAGACCCTTCATCAGAGAGGGGGATGGGGTGAGGGTTCTGGAATAAATAGGGAGAGAGGGGGAGGCGGACCGAAGATGGAGAGAAAAGAAGATAGGTGGAGAGAGTATAGGTGGGGAGGTAGGGAGGGGATAGGTCAGTCCAGGGAAGACGGACAGGTCAAGGTGGTGGGATGAGGTTAGTAGGTAGATGGGGGTGCGGCTTGGGGTGGGAGGAAGGGATGGGTGAGAGGAAGAACAGGTTAGGGAGGCAGAGACAGGTTGGACTGGTTTTGGGATGCAGTGGGTGGAGGGGAAGAGCTGGGCTGGTTGTGTGGTGCAGTGGGGGTCGGGGACGAACTGGGCTGGTTTAGGGATGCGGTGGGGGAAGGGGAGATTTTGAAACTGGTGAAGTCAACATTGATACCATTAGGCTGCAGGGTTCCCAGGCGGAATATGAGTTGCTGCTCCTGCAACCTTCGGGTGGCATCATTGTGGCACTGCAGGAGGCCCATGATGGAAATGTCATCTAAAGAATGGGAGGGGGAGTGGAAATGGTTTGCGACTGGGAGGTGCAGTTGTTTGTTGCGAACTGAGTGGAGGTGTTCTGCAAAGCGGTCCCCAAGCCTCCGCTTGGTTTCCCCAATGTTAAGGAAGCCACACTGGGTACAGTGGATGCAGTATACCACATTGGCAGATGTGCAGGTGAACCTCTGCTTAATGTGGAATGTCATCTTGGGGCCTGGGATAGGGGTGAGGGAGGAGGTGTGGGGGCAAGTGTAGCATTTCCTGCGGTTGCAGGGGAGGTGCCGGGTGTGGTGGGGTTGGAAGGCGGTGTGGAACGAACAAGGGAGTCACGGAGAGATTGGTCTCTCCGGAAAGCAGACAGGGGTGGGGATGGAAAAATGTCTTGGGTGGTGGGGTTGGATTGTAGATGGCGGAAGTGTCGGAGGATGATGCGTTGTATCCGGAGGTTGGTGGAGTGGTGTGTGAGAACGAGGGGGATCCTCTTGGGGCGGTTGTGGCAGGGGCGGGGTGTGAGGGATGTGTTGCGGGAAATACGGAAGACGCGGTCAAGGGCGTTCTCGATCACTGTGGGGGGAAAGTTGCGGTCCTTGAAGGACTTGGACATCTGGGATGTGCGGGAGTGGAATGTCTTATCGTGGGAGCAGATGCTTTGGAGGCGGAGGAATTGGGAATAGGGGATTGAATTTTTGCAGGAGGGTGGGTGGGAGGAGGTGTATTCTAGGTAGCTGTGGGAGTCGGTAGGCTTGAAATGGGCATCAGTTACAAGCTGGTTGCCTGAGATGGAGACTGAGAGGTCCAGGAAGGTGAGGGATGTGCTGGAGATGGCCCAGGTGAACTGAAGGTTGGGGTGGAAGGTGTTGGTGAAGTGGATGAGCTGTTCGAGCTCCTCTGGGGAGCAAGAGTCGGCGCCGATACAATCATCAATGTACCGGAGGAAGAGGTGGGGTTTGGGTCCATCCCCTATTCCCAATTCCTCCGCCTCCGACGCATCTGCTTCCACAATAAGACATTCCACTCCCGCACATCCCAGATGTCCAAGTTCTTCAAGGACCGCAACTTTCCCCCCACAGTGATCGAGAACGCCCTTGACCGCGTCTCCCGTATTTCCCGCAACACATCCCTCGCACCCCGCCCCCGCCACAACCGCCCAAAGAGGATCCCCCTCGTTCTCACACACCACCCCACCAACCTCCGGATACAACGCATCATCCTCCGACACTTCCGCCATCTACAATCCGACCCCACCACCCAAGACATTTTTCCATCCCCACCCCTGTCTGCTTTCCGGAGAGGCCACTCTCTCCGTGACTCCCTTGTTTGTTCCACACTGCCCTCCAACCCCACCACACCCGGCACCTTCCCCTGCAACCGCAGGAAATGCTACACTTGTCCCCACACCTCCTCCCTCACCCCTATCCCAGGCCCCAAGATGACATTCCACATTAAGCAGAGGTTCACCTGCACATCTGCCAATGTGGTATACTGCATCCACTGTACCCGGTGTGGCTTCCTCTACATTGGGGAAACCAAGCGGAGGCTTGGGGACCGCTTTGCAGAACACCTCCGCTCAGTTCGCAACAAACAACTGCACCTCCCAGTCGCAAACCATTTCCACTCCCCCTCCCGTTCTTTAGATGACATTTCTATCATGGGCCTCCTGCAGTGCCACAATGATGCCACCCGAAGGTTGCAGGAACAGCAACTCATATTCCGCCTGGGAACCCTTCAGCCTAATGGTATCAATGTGGACTTCACCAGTTTCAAAATCTCCCCTTCCCCCACCGCATCCCTAAACCAGCCCAGTTCGTCCCCGACCCCCACTGCACCACACAACCAGCCCAGCTCTTCCCCTCCACCCACTGCATCCCAAAACCAGTCCAACCTGTCTCTGCCTCCCTAACCTGTTCTTCCTCTCACCCATCCCTTCCTCCCACCCCAAGCCGCACCCCCATCTACCTACTAACCTCATCCCACCTCCTTGACCTGTCCGTCTTCCCTGGACTGACCTATCCCCTCCCTACCTCCCCACCTATACTCTCTCCACCTATCTTCTTTTCTCTCCATCTTCAGTCCGCCTTCCCCTCTCTCCCTATTTATTCCAGAACCCTCACCCCATCCGAAACGTCAGCTTTTCTGCTCCTGAGATGCTGCTTGGCCTGCTGTGTTCATCCAGCCTCAGATTTTATTATCTTGGATTCTCCAGCGTCTGCAGTTCCCATTATCGCAGAAATAAGCCATTTGGCTCCTTACTCTTGTCCTGCAATTCAATGACATTGTGGCTGATCTGTTTGCATTTCAAATTCCAAATTCCCATCTGCATCTAATAACCCTTGATCCCCCGGCCTAACAAGAATTTGTTTATGTATGTCTTTCATATATTTGATGATCCACCCTCCTCCACTGTCTCCTGAGGCAGCGTTCCAATGTTGCACAACCCTCTGAGGAAAAATATTCTCATCTCTGTTCAGAAAGGGTGATCTCAAATTTTAAAAAATACAGGGCACTCCTAGTTCTGGAAGAACTCACAAGAGAAAATATGCTTTCCACATCTACTTTGTCAAGACTATTCAGGCTCTTATATACTTCAATCAAGTCACCCCCTCGGTACTTTGAACTCCAGTGGAAACAAGCCCACCCTGTTCAACCTGTTCTCAAAGACAACACACTCATTTCAGGTACTCATCCAATAATCCTCCTGGGAAGTGCTTCCAATTCAATTCCATACTTCTGCATATAAAGAGGTCAAAACTGCACACAATGTTGTGTTTTTTCATTGTTCAATGTGCCAGGAGGTGGAATGGTCATGTGAGCTGCCCATGCTACATCTCCCTGTCTTCAATGAAAGTGCATTCCCTTGAAAAGATGATGCACAGAATGAACCTTTCCTGTGGTGGCATGTGGAACCATCAACGATGACATACTCTCACTCATTGGGTGGGTTTAAGTATGGAATGATGTGTACAGGCGAGGCCCTAACACATTCCCTGCTCAATTCCTTCAGCCTCAGTCTTGCTCACATTACTATGCAATGCCTTCACTGTTACCTTGGTATCTTGGTTCAAGGATCTGTGAGATTCTCTGCAGTAAAGGTAATGTGAGAGAGTTGAGTAATATTTGGTTAATACAGCTTCATCATTCGATATCTGAAAAGGCTGTTCATCTCACTCACAGGTGCAATTTAACCAGGTCTGTTGTGACAATTATACGATAACAAACACTGTTAACAGTGCAAGTATAACTTCATTAACAAAAGTGAAAGAAACGATGTAGCACCCACGTCACCTATGTGCCCTCAGTGTTTTCTTCTTCCTCTTCCTCTTCCTCTGACTTCATTGAGGTTTAGGCCAGACTTTAACAGCGGGAGTGAAGGGAACTCGGTGATCTACCTTATTATCCTGGAGGACTGGGCAGTCATCCTCTGTGGTCCTTTGGGCCAAGCAGGTTCAGGCTTACCCAGTCTCCTGCCTAGGTAAAGATTTGTTTCCTCCGCTTTCATACAGCTGCAGATTTTTGGGATCAGAGGCAAGAGGAGATGTATGACCCTAAGAAGCAGCTTTCTAGGAGTCTATGTGTTGCTCCCCCTCCCTCTGCATGCATGCAGGCACCACCCTCTCTCCCTGAGAAGAGGGACACTCGGAGGGAGTCCAAGGTCCCTCTCTTGATTTGCCACTGATGCTGAGCACCCATGACTAAAGCAATGAACTGCAGGTGTGAGTGCCTGCCACAGGCAATGAGCATTGGCCCCATGTGCTGGACCTGGATCTCCAAGGTGGCTGTTATACTTTCCATCGAGGAGCCATGTGCACGTATGACGGAGCTAGCAGATACACAGAAACGATAGTTGACTTCTCACCCTTCATTGCAAATTACCAACAGCCTCTAACTAACTTTCTTGATATTCCTGTGCCTGTCTCTGCAGGTTCACTTATGGCCAAGCACATGGTCTTCCTGTGGCTCAGCAAGTGCCTGGTTTCTGGCAGACCTCCAAGTGTGAGGGACCTGGAGCATTTCTTCCTGGACAGTCCGTGCTCACCACAATGTGTCCCTGTGTCTAATCTCAAACCCTTTGAGCTGGAGGAGCATGCAGGTCTAAGCCTTGCCGTGTATCCCCTGAGGCTGTCACTTGCTTCCTCATTACAGAAGGAACTGAGGGTCTCTAACAGTGTCTCATTGCTGGCTGTCCATGCATGAAAAGACAGGGAATTAGTTGACAAGGGTGAATAAAAGCTTGTGCAGCAGTAGAATGAGTGAGCACTGGTGGCACTGGCAAAGTTGCACAGCACGCTGAAGCTTATTAAATTGGCAAACCATTGGCATCTTCTCATTCCAATGCTGCTTTTCTCCAGAAAACTCCTCCATTTATTCCTCATTGAGAAAGAACAGCCTGATAGCAACTCTCATCCATAACCTCTTTCCCCAACCAGCTTCGAAATTAGGAGTCTAACTATTGGCCAATTTTCCCTGCAATGAAACAAAGAGAGAGAGACAGTGTATTACGGAAGAGCAGTTAATGATCATGCATGAGCAGGAGAGGCAATGGGATTACCCTAATAAGCAAGCTGCAAGTACAGAGAATAACGAGGCTTGGTAGTTGCAGTTGATGAAGTGGATGTGAGCCTTTTAATAGTCATGGTGAATGTGATATTGATGGTTATAGTCTATCACTTTAGTGAGACACATGTGCAGTGGCATAGGTAGAGTGTGTAACAGCCCTTTCAGTGTAAAGAATTAGAGAGCAAATGCTATCACTTTCCCTTGTGGAGCACAGATCATTGACCTTCTTCACACACACTGCTGGGTGTCCTGCTTCACATGAGCTGGTGCACTGAACCGTGCTGCTATTTGGGCCTCAGCTGGCTATGTTTAGTGCTGTGGCTTCCTGTGACAGTCAGCTGGGAAGAGTACTGATTTCCTCTCCACCATATCAGCCACCAGCATCTCCAGATCTCTGTTTGTGAGGTAGACAGCAAGCTTGCCTTTCTTCTGGGTCACCTTTTATGGAGATTATGATTGAAAACCACAGTTTGAGGGGTGATTCATGGCTTGAGGCATCTTAAGTTGTATGCAGCTGTGCTTTAAACGTGGTGCCAGAGGTGTAGAATCCTCAAAGTCCCTGCAGTAGCGAGCACCTCCAGCTCACTCACCACACAGTTTCCTGAGAAAGAAGCAATTCCTAGCTGCATATGATGACAAGATGAAGACCATGAGCAAACTCACCCTGGGCCATGATGGTCATGGCCAATACATTTTAACTGTAAATGGGAAAATTCCAGACAGGCACTTTAATGAAAGGGGCAATTTGAATTTGATGACATTCCCTACAAGTTGTTGTTGGTGCCAACATTTCACAAAAATAAATAATTTGGTTTTGACAGAAGTGCAGGGCGCGTTAAAATTGTTGATTGTACTGAGCCAGGAGGTATGGTGAACCCTTGAAGAAGAGAACACAAGGTTAAATTTTTTTAAAAAGTACAGATTAGCCATATTGCAGAACACCATTTATCAAATGAACACCAGATGGTGATAGAGTCAGGATATAAAAGAATGAATGAATTTAGGCACAGGTATTTAAGTCATGAGAAGCTTGATCTCAAGCTTCATCACAACAGGTATATCAACTGCAAATGAGGGTAACTGTGCAGAATGTTTATCAATCCTGAAGCATTGGGAACATAACTCATTTCCCCAACAATGGAGCTATTAATGAGTGTGAGGCAAAAGTATTTGTTTCAATTTAGCAATCGGCTTTGGTGTTGTTGGTCGCACAATGCTTAAGGTAAGTTTTGGTGTGCGTTAATTATTCCTCCAGCATGGGAAAACATATTTTGAAAATCAATTAATACTACCTTCATTATGATGCTCACTGAGTTGTGGGGATGGTTTAGCTCAGTTGGCTGTATGGTTGGTTTACAACGCCGTGTAATACCGACAGTCTGAGTTCAGCACCTACACCAGCTGAGGTTACCATAAAGAGCTCTCCTTCTTGGCCTCTTCCCTTACCTGGGGCACGGTGACCTTCAGGTGAAACCATCACTATTTTTGTGTCTCTCTCATGAACGAGCAGCACTGTGGTCTGGTAAGACAATGGCAATTTTGCCTTTACCACATGGGACAGCCACCAATCTGCCAACTGATTTATTGTCTCAGCATTTCATTTCAAACCTTCTGAAGGATAAGTGTTCCTTGGCTGCAGCCACTAGTTCCATATCGTCTGTGATTGAATAACATCAAATCGTGGTCAATACGTGAAATTTCAAATGTTTTATCTCATTGACATATTTTCTCTTGACATGTATTCAAGGGATTTTCAGACTTTCGTGAAGTCTACTGGGGGTAGTTTTGATTGATGGCAGTGACTATACCTGTAAGAAGTTGCAGATTACCCGCCTGACAATACATCTTTGATATAGTGACAAGCCTCCGATTGGGGATTATGAACAGTTCCCTTAGCTCAGTCTATAGTTTATACCTCACTCAAAGGCGAGGTTACTCAGATTCAGTGACAGTGTTAGGTAATGCATACAATGAGCAACATATCTGAGTGATCTTGTTGCATTGCAATATAGCTTAGGTAATGTATCATTGTTCTTAGATATCTGATGACCAACATTGGAGTACTGCATGGTTATTCTTCAGCCCCAAAACTCCACTGGTCACAAAATAAACGTAAATGAATCTACCAGTTACTGACGTGGCCAGCTCTAGATATGTTTAATTAACCTGTGCAAATATGTTATGACACACCTCAGGAGGAAGTGGAGCTTGAACCTGTGCCTTTGGGGTCAAAGACAGGGGCAATACTGGCAGGATAGCTCAATGGTTAGCACTGCTGCCTCGTAGGCACCGGGGACCCAGGTTTGATTCCACCCTCAGGGGATTGCCTCTGTGGCATTTGCACATTCTCCCTGTGTCTGCTTCGGTTTCCTCCCACAGTCACAAAAATGTGCAGGTTGGGTAGATTGGTTATGTTAAATTGCCCATACTGTTCAGAGTTTGTAGACTGGGTGGATTAGACATGGGAAATGCAGGGATAGTGTAGCATGGTGGGTTTGGGTGGGATGCACTTCAGAGATTGGTGTGGACCGGATGGGCCGAGTGGCCTACTTCCACACTGTAGGAATTCTATGATACCACTATGCACCAAAACAGACACTGCCACCCTCAATATGGCCAAAACTTGCTCAATAAGAACCGTAAAGTTGAACAGTGGACAATCTGAAAAAGCTAAGCATAAATATTTACCGTTCTAAATATCCCCATCATATGCACTTTAGCCAAATAATGACAGTTTGTTCTTGCTGACACAGAATCATGCCACAGAATGGCCTGCATGAGATATTTAAGAAAGGAAACTTATAGGGGCAGCAAAAATTATTCATTGCCCTATTAGCATAATTTAAAACAACCGAACATAATCTTCAGATACAAATTAATCCGAATGATACTAAACTTCCGAGAAAAACCTATCTCCAAAACATTGTGAGAAAATGCATTACACTGCCTGTAGAACCAGCTCTGATTGTTTAAAGGGAATATATTTTATTAGTAAATATTTACTATTTTCCATGATATACCTCTTTAATCAATTTTTTGCTCATTGTTGTAAGCAAAAGGAACACTTTACATTCTGGACATGCAGTGGGATCATCAAATATTTTTGGTTCAAGTAAAAGGTTACCAGTGTAATGATAAGCTAATTGGCCAAATAAATGCTCAATTAGAAAGAAAAAACAGAACATCCATCAATCAATTAAGAATTAATTTTGTTTTTTTTCCTCCCTTGTCAGTTATCTCTGCCTCTCACATCTTCCTTCTCCTGAACATTTTCAATGTTTGCTCCAATAAGATTTTGTAGTCTTGCGCACCATTGTGGTATGCTTTGTAGAAAGTTTTCCAATGCAAATTTTGGCACTAGGTCTCAACAGCCAAGAAACATAAATTTAACATGGCAAGTCGTTATTATTTTTGTGAGAAGCAATTCACAAGGGTTAACTCACAAGCTTTTCATCTTTCTGCAATTTTAATTGCTGTATAAGTGAAGGTATTCTCTCACTATTGGGAATCGGAATCATTCAATTGAAGTTGACCTGACATTTTTGTTATCACCAATTCTCACCTGAAGTTCTCAAGTTTTTGAAGTAACTTTAAAATCAAAGTGTCAATTTTCAGCAGTTTCACGGACAGTTTCTCCCACGAGCTCTGGCAAGTTATTTTATGCTACTTTCTGCAGCTCAACTCAATAGGTTGCATTTTACAAGGACTCAGCTTAATCTCATTAGATACAAGGCTCACAAGATTTCTCCTGTGGTTATTGACTAGGAATGACATTCTTATGGTGTTCACTTGTCCACTGATAGCCAGATGCTTTCACTCATCCCAGGTGGACGTAAGTGCCACTATTGGGCTGCCCGAGAACCCCTGGTTCTGGCACCATATTGAAAAAAAACTATGATGCAGTGATTTTCCAGATGTTAGATGAACTTGCACAGGCAGGCAGGTAAGGGGCTATTTGTACCCTACCTTGTATGCAGTAATCTGGAGCATCTGGTACAGAGAAGGGACCTTCTCCTTCCCCAGTACCTGAAGAGAAGACCAAGACACCAAATTATGCTCATCTGGTCAGATGTTACTGCCTGAGTCAATGCACGCTTAATCATCTGGAGGAATGGCCATCAGTGCCAGAAGCACTCTGGTAGAGTTAGTGTTACCATCTTCTCTCTTGTGCCTCACACTCATTCACTCAATGCTGCCGCATCCACTTCCTGCCAAGGCTTATGGGCTACCACTCTCAATACTGCATGCAGTATCTTCTCTTGCTTGCACACATTTACCCAATTCCTCTATCCTGCTCACGGTGCACGGCCTTACTGGCCTGGGACACTTCACCACTTTTCACCCAAATGCACCAGTACCAGTGTCTGTGCCAGTCACTTTGATTTCACTGGGTCTCTACTGTCCTCTCATTCTAGGAGAAAGGAGGTTGTAATAGGCCAAAAGTGCCAAGACAGGTGTTTGAGTACATGGCAATCAGTTCCTCACTCGCTATGAGCAGACAATCTTAGCCCTTTCTGTGGGGAGAAACCTTGGACTGGTGCTCTGCAAACGTTGAAACATCCTTACCTTGACAACCAAAGAAGAAGAGCTGCTCATTGTGGGGCTACTTTCCTTTACACCTGCTGTGGCTATATTATTAACATGGTACAACTTCTGCACCTCCATCTCCAAAGAATACAGACTTTGAGGAAGTATTGTCAAGACTGTCTCCTGCACGTTCCACCTGCACAGTTACTGCCCCTTCAGTGGGTATGTTAATACAATCAGAGTCAGCAGCACTTTACTGCCATGTCTTTGCAGCTGGTTGAGGAAGAAACATCTCAGGTTGCTGCCCTCAGTGAGCATTCCAGAGACCAGGCACCAGCCTTGAGGAGGTCTGGACCGCATAACGCGGGCAATTTTTAACTTCTTTGACATATCCATCCTGGCACCAGACCAACATGGAGATTTGATGCGGGCACTGGGCAATCTGAGACAAAGGTCACAAGGCTGCACCAACATAGTTGAGACTCAGCTGCCACAGGCGTGTCAGCATCTAACTGATTGCTTGGTGGCTGTCACCAAGATCTAGGTTCAGCAGTCTCACTGGGTATCTGCACGGACCTGTACTCCATTGATCTAACTATTGGTGCTCAGCACCAACAACAATATAATAGGGAAATGGAGGTCAGGTGCCCCTTCCTCACAAGGAGACAGAATGAGGGCGCATCAGCGGCAAAGGTGACATGTCACAGTCAATACACTTCCATATTTCTTCAGTTTACACCACATGTGTGCGAATGTATGTCTAGCCTCAACATTGAAAGGACAAGTGAAAACCATCCTTAGTGTTACACCATGTCTAATGGCTCAGTGTGTGAACAACACCTGAACTACGTGCTGCCTGTGGGAAAGAGCAAGTGCGTGCCACTTTAGCATCTAAAATTAATCTTTCCAGGTAGTGAAATAATGCCATTCAATCACAGCCATTGCTGGGATTTATTTGCAATTTTGCAGGATCTCATAAGAGTGCATGGGGCCAGAATTGGGGCCGCACACAGTAAGTTCATGCCTAAGGTTCATATAGCATATAGTGCTGGCAGGTATGTTTCAATGACAGAAGTTTGAATTACATTATCGCATTTTAAAGGGCCTCATATTGCTCAAAATTGAAGTCAGCTCCCTCACAGAAGATAACACCTGTCCTGCCCATTCTGGTGCAGTCACAGCCATTTCCATCTCCATTGCAAACTTATAGTTATATCACACAACGGAAGCAAACAGCGGTTGTTTCTCAAACAGTGAGTTTCAGCCTCAGCCTCTTATTTTTTGGTGAACCAACAAATATAACATTCACTTCTTGGCATGCCGCCCTTCAATTACATAGGCTTTGAAATTCCCCAAGCTCCCATCTAACCCGACTCTCTAATTCTTCATATGCCCACGTTATGCACTCAGCTCCAGGTATATTGGATAAACTTGCAGGTCCACTGTCCCCCACTGAAGCTCGGGTGTAGTTTACAGTCAGAGACTGTAATGTCCTCTTTCCCACATCACCACTTTTCTATTAATGCTGTATTGCCTCCCCATCTCGTCCCATTTCACAATTCTAATCCCACTTGCATGCCAGGATTCTGCCTCCAACAGCCAACCACAGATTTGGCCTCTGTCAGGCAGCAGCACTCCCCAGTTCAAACCCAAACCCTTAGACTGACATTGGAGGCTTCTCTTATGTCCTGCCTCTGACTGAAGGCTGTCTCCCTGGACCTGACTGAGGACTTCCCACAGTGTTTGAGATGTGGCATTTGCCTACAGTGCATGTAATGTTTTTCGCACATATGTCGCTGACCAATAGTGCAGGCATAACACTGGCACAGCACATTGCTATACAGAAGCTAGTCTGCCTACTTGACTGACAACAATGACAAGTTCCCTGGCTTTACGGCTGTGCTACAAGACCAGTCAAGGCAGAGATCCGGTGAGCCTTTAAGATGTGGCTGCAGGAGGTGGGGGAGGTCCCAAAACACAAGTCAAGGTAAGGCTGCCATGAGCATTGAAGGAGGAGCCCTGAGATACTCCTTGGTCATAAGCCGAGTGCCAGTCCCTCTGCACATGACTGCAAGCTACAGCCAGACAATGAATGTATAGTCGGTGGATCATGGATGTGCCATGTTAATACAGTAAGGCTGGTAAATGTCAGATGCCAATGCCCCAGAATATGCAGCGTGTCCAATCACTGCCATGGAGCATGCCCAGAGATGTTGGTGCCCACAATGAAGGTCCAGAGGAGTGGTGAGCTGGAGAACATTGGGTGCCCGTACCCTCTTTGATATCATGAATTGTGGTGTCTCATTACTTGATGGTGGTAGAATGGGTGACTGCAAATTAACAAGATGAAATGAAGTAAAAATGATGGTGATAACAAGTGATAACCTATTGTATCAACCTCTCACAACTCACCAGAGAGAATCCCATGTGAACAGCGAGACCAAAAAGAATCACTTGATATGGCCATTTGGTTGAAATACATGCAGCATGTTTGCCACATAAGCTAGTGGCACATGCTATTACTATCGCATGTCTACGTATGGTACCTGCCTAGCTTTGATTCTGCACTAAAAGTCAAGAAAACACAAAAATACATCTGCCTGTATGCTCTAAATGAGGTGCAAAATGCAAAAAGACTCAGCAAGACAGAGATACTGTCAATTTCCAGCGAAGCATTAAGTTATTAATTGCCTTGTTCTAATCCAGAAGATCCCCTCCTCTCATTGTGCTCGAGCAGTATTACAATGCTTGGTATTGCTGCATTCCAAAGTGCAGGAATGATGCGGAGAACTGTGTTTCATGTGATTCAGAGTTGTGCCATGATGATGAGGTGAGGCTGCAGCCAGACAGGTGCAAATGTCCGCTGCCCAAAGAAAGTGCCTGAGTTATGTTAGGAAATACTGGATAAGATAAAGGCCTGGAGGAACAAGTAGTGATCTGGAGCTGGTTGATATGTGCTTTAATTTGCATGTTGGGAATTGTCACCACTTAGTTTCTCTCTGCCTTGTGATGGAATAAAAACTGTATAAAAAACAAGGGGAGAAGAAATAATAATCCATACACATGTCCTCTTGCTGCTCACGAGAGAAATTCTCACCTTGCCATTCAAACCTTAAGTGCATATTGAACTTAATTTTCTCTACATCGGGAAACATTTTTTTCCAATCTCCATGTTTCCCCAATTGATTCATCATTGCCCACATAAGTTAGGGACTGGGAAAACTTCACCAAATGAATTCCATCAATGTTTTCTTCCAAGTAATGAATTATTCTGTATTTATTGTGTGCATAAGTTAATTATTTTGGTATTCACAACCTACTCCCAAAGTATTCCATATTTTCATCAGACAGTTAAGTAATTAGGTCCCCCATACAGTAAATACTATGTAAGTATCTAAGAAAGAGTTTTGGGGTAGGTGATAGTGAGAGAAAAAAAAATTAAAGAAGCAAACAGACAAATGAAGAAAGCAGAGGTAACGAAATAAAAAAAAAGCAATTAGAATGCGACACAAACAACATTGGATGAGAGTTACAAGCATTCTTTAATAAATAAACTCGTGTAACACAATTAAATCACAATAGTTTAGCACATGAAACAGAATAGGGAACGAGAAGTCACCATGTAGTGAGATAATTGGGATATATTGTAAAGAAACACTTTGCTAAAATGGTAACTCCCCAGCAACTGAGAATTGGACAATGAAACATTTCTGTGCCAATTATTGTCTGTGCCATTCTCATTATCCACATTATGATTCATGCTTTGTACAATCATATTCATGGAGATTACAGCACAGAAAGAGATAGTTCTGTCCAACGCAGCCAATCCAACCAGATATTCTGCGTTAATCTCGTCCCATTTGCAAGCGTTTGGCCCATATCCCCTTAAACCCTTCCTATTCATATACGCATCTTGATGCCTTTTAAATGTGTAATTGTACCAGCCTCCACCACCTCCTCTGGCAGCTCATTCCATACAGGCATCACTCTGTGTGAAAATGTTGCCCGTTAGATGTCTTTCAAATCTTTGTCTTCTCACCTTAAACCTATCTTCTTTAGATTTGGACTCCCCCCATCATCAGGAAAAGACCTCGACTCTTCACCCTATCCATGCCCCTCATGATTTTATAAACTTTTCTAAGGTCACCCCTCATCCTCTGATACTGTGCCGATAGGAAAGATGTCAATAGTAATTTTTATTTACGTACCTGCCGATGGTGTTGTGTGTTTTTCTGAAGGCTGACTGGGATGACTTTTGCCGACTTCATTTACAGCTGATATTCGAAACTGATAAGTAACATACGGAGAGAGCTGCAATGTAACTGAAGTTGTATTTCCATCAACTCTTGTCTTTTCATGCCATCTTTTCAGTTCAAATGTGGTCTCCTCCACAATAAATGCTATATAAAATTAACATTGTTTCATATATTAGTAAATATGTAAAATGACATGGAAGGTTTAGTATTTATTTGATATTGGGGGTACAAATTAATCAAATTACTTGAGATTTTATTTCTGACAATTATTACAAATACAATGCTGCCATTAACTTACTTATCAGTAGACATTGAAACTTAATATTGTCTGAACCGATACTAGCCTATAATTCTCAGGTTGAGGCTTTGTGTTTGAATGAGTTCTGTTTATGTTATTTTGCATAAATAGATTTTCAAAGTATACATACCACCAGCATTTTCACAAATTATAAAGCATAGATATAAACATGACAATTGTAAAACACACAGTTTTCCTCTCTGTAGCTAAAAAATGCTTTCCATAAAAATATTGTGAGGAAGATCCCATGTTACATGACTACGATTGCATTATTTGGCATATTTGCATTTTTGGCTGGAAATCTGTTTGGATATTCTGATGGAACAGGTTATTGGCTGACAAATGCGAAACATTTTAGTTGCAATCTGAATCAACTTCTGACTGAGATTTTAACTTTTGTTTTGGAAATAATTGTTCAAATTATATCAGGTTTTTCATGGCCATCGAATGTTACAAATGCTTTAAAGCCAGAGAACGACTTATGAAATGGAGAAAATACAGCAACCAACTTTGTGAACAGTGAAGTCCCATACTTAAAGGATAAATTATTGTTCAAGACACCAGGGATAATTTGTCTGCTCTTTAAACAAACCCTTCAGATATTTTACATCTAGAAAATATGGCAAACGTGGTTTGGGTTTAACGTCTCATTTGAAAGATGGCACCTCTTCGACTGCAGGACACAGTCAGTACTGTATTGGAATTTCATTTTTGTGATCAGGTCCTGCACTGAGATTTGAAATCAGAAACGCATAACTCAAAAGCAAGAGGATCCTAAAAGAGCCACTTCTGACATTTTGTTTCTTTACATAATACTATTAATTTCTTGAATAAGAATAAAAAAAAGAGATATTTAACTCTATGCTGACTTTGACCACAACAATCCTGACAGATATTCAAATCAAAAGCACTATTTTTGATCAAAATCAAATCCAGCATTCAAATGTTTAACATGTTCCCTCCATCAGCATCCTTTCGCAAAGATATCTAAAATAGTAAACATTACCTACCAATTATGGGACTATTGTGGCTATCTCCCGGATTCCAGTCTAATCTAACATTCATGTTTTGCAGGTCAGTTAATTTCAAATCTTCTGGTGGCTCTGGAACATCTAACAAATAACATCTTTTTAAATGCCAATATATTTTTAAAATTCACATCATTGATAAAATCTGTTAATACTTAATGTGTTTTACCCAAGGATAAATTAGCATTGACTCATGCTATTTAGAGATAACGATGGAACCTTTCAAATATTGCATCTTATGACAAAGAAACAACAATAACAGCACGGCAAAATCAATTCTTTTATATCTTTGGGTTGACTCGTGTAGTTTGTATCCAAGGCACTGTCTGTCATTCTGATACCGATTTATTCACATTTACAAAAATCAATATAATGCCTTGCATTAGAATGGATTTATTTTCTAGTTTGACAAACAACCAATAGCTAATGACAAAGAATTTCACATAAAAGGAGTCAATATTCCTTTCTTCCTTGTGTATAGCAATGTGGTTTAACATTCCTGTGAAAGACACATATACAAAATAGGGAACATATAGCTATTATATATACAGATATAGAGTTTCACAGCCAGCTCCCTCAGGATTCAGTGTGGCCTGCGTTTCAGATCTTGCCAGTTTTCTGTATGGGAAGCTCAGGTCAGGCAGTTTGAGCTAGTTTAGGTGCAGCAGATTGGATCTAGTTGGTTTAGGTAGGGTCAAGAGTGATTCAAATCTCTCAGAGGACTGGAAAAATCTGGTGTGCGAAGCAGATAACTTGTCTGAGGTCGCACTGCAATAATGCAGCACCGAGCTGAACAAGCTAGCAAGTTATTTCTTCACTCCATGAGGTCTAAAATTCATTCACAGCCACTCATAAAAATGCGCAATATTTGCGGGACCTGGATGTGAGACACCATGTCTGTGTAAATCTACATGCATTGAAGAAATAAAAAAAACTATTAATTATTTATGGAAAAAATCTGAAGATAATTTCAGGGTAACATTGATATGTCACAATTGATCATTCGACAAATGGAAAGTTACATTTTTTTGCTTGCTCATAAAATTTAGGAAGACTTTATGCCTTTCGATAAGACAGTAATCTCACTCTTTATTACGTTGCTGAAAATTTCCTTTCCAATGGCAACGATAAGAGTCTTTTGGGTCAATAAAGTGTTTTCAAACTACCAAAAAAATATTATTCTAACTTTATGCATCAACCCCTAGCTATTCACTTTCCCACAATATCTCTTTTACATCCAGGAATGGATGTGGATGTCTTCAATTTATTGTACTACTGAACTGTTTTGAGGACTTCAACATTTCATAACTTTTTTCTTCTTTGGGTGATATATTTCCTTAATTCCTGCTCCAACATCTGAATTTAAATGCTTTAACCTTTGATATTTGAAATGAACTGGGTGCATTTTGTCCATTAATTCCATAATCTTGAATATGTTAATTATGTTACTTTGGTAGCTCAAGTTTTCCCAAAGAAAGTAATTCTACAACATGCTCCTCACTTACATTTCTGACACAGATGATTAGCTTTTTTCATCTTCGCTCTGACTTGGAAAAATTACTATTATCAATATTTTCCTTTTGAAATAAATCCAATATTGCACGAAGTTCTACAAATGCAATTAACTTCTGCAAAAACAAGATAACCATGACATTGATAACTGTTGACATGCATTAAAGTATTTCTTTAATTGGAAAAATCGCCACAATGCGGTCAAAATTGTTGAAAAATATGTTGGCCAACACTACTGTCATGTTTGTCACTGCGGAATAAATGTTCAGACTATGCTGATTTTGGAAAATAAAGCAAATATCCTGTTACTGAAAGGCAGAGAGATAACTATGGACTTATGCAGCTCCACTGATTGGCATGTAGTGCCTGTAATTTTACATTCAGACTCTTATGGTCATTATGAATACCTAGGTCAGGAACAAGGTGAGGAACATGTACCAGGTATTAAACAAAGCTTTGCTTTTGCCAATGCTAAAGTCAAGAAAGTTATGCCTCATTCATAAGAGCATAAGAACGAGGAATAGGATTGGGCCATCTGGCCCCTCGAGGCTGCCCTGCCATTTAATATGATCATGGCTGATCTTTTTAAGACTCAGTTCCACTTACCCACCCACCTACCATAACCCTTAATTCCTTTACTGTTAAAAAATTTATCTAGCTTTGCCTTAAACACATTCAGTGAGGTAGCTTCAACCATTTCACTAGGCAGGGAATTCCACAGATTCACAACCCTTTGGGTGAAGAAGTTCCACCTGACCTCAGTCCTACATCTGCACCCCTTTATTGTGAGGCAATGCCCTCTAGTCCTAGTTTCACCTGCAAGCAGAAACCACCTCCCTGCCTCCACCTTACTTATTCCATTCATAATCTCATATGTTTGTGTAAGGTCTCCCCTCATCCTTCTGAGTTCCAATGAGTATAATCCCAGCCTAGTCAGTCTCTCCTCATAATCCAACCCGCTCAACTCTGGAATCAACCCAGTGAATCTCCTCTGCATCCCCACCACTGCTAGTATATCTCTTCTCAAGTAAGGAGACCAAAACTGCACACAGTACTCCAGGTGTGGCCTCACCAGGATTCTATACAGTTGCAGAATTGTCTCCCTGTTTTCAAACTCTATCCCTTGAGCAATGGCAGACAAAATTCCATTTGCCTTCTTAATCACCTGCTGCACCTACAATCCCACCTTCAGCGATTCATGCACAAGGGCACCCAAGTCCCTTTGCACATTGACCTGCTGCAATATTTTACCATTTAAAACATAGTCCATTTTGCTGTTTTTCTGATCAAAATGGATGACCTCACACTTATCAACATTGTACTCCATCTGCCAGACCTTTGCCCACTTAGACTATCTATATTCCTCGATAGACTTTCAGCGTCTTCTGCACTCTTTGCTCTACCACTCACCTTCGTGTCATCTGCAAATTCTGACACACCACACTTAGTCCCCAACTCCAAATCATCGATGTAAATTCATTTTATATTTACAGAAAAGTTGCCAAACACTATTAAAGCAATCATTGAGTTAAGCCTAGTAGTACTGAAATATAATCTGTGTGTTCTTATATGTGGACGTGAAGACATGGAATAGCCGATAGGAAGTACAAAGATGCCAAGAAGGCAATATAGGGGGACTCTTGATATGCCTCCTAAAAGAGTAAATTTAATATTTTAGGTCTGCTAATGACACCAGAACAAATAGAAGTTCAGTCATGCAAGGGCAGTGTTGCAAAAACAGACAATAAGATGTTTGAAGTTTTCGTGGGATGGAGATCATGACAAAGGTCTGGGCGAATTCAGGAAGTCGAACAGAATGTTGTTGTGACTTTGACCAATGTGTTCTGGATAAGGCAACACTGGTACTGGCGTCTAGAGAATTTGAAAAAGTCATCACATGGAGTGGAGATTCACTTCTGCACATAGCTGCCAGCCCTGGTTTATCCATGAGAAACTGATGATGGAATGGTACAGAATAAATGCACCATGACAACAGCCTGGATAATGGGCATTCATCATGAGGAAGGGCTGGGCAGGGTTTTAAAGAACTGCATACTTATTGAATGAGAGCCCTCTGGTTCCTCTCTGCCTTGATGTAGAGATTTTGAGGGTGGAATGAAACCATGTGCTCTTTCATTCTGGTTCCTGTTGCTGAAGGAAGAGACGATGAACTGTTTCCCCTTTCCTGAGCTCCATTATTCCCAAGTACAGTGGAGAACAACACACCAGGAAAAGTTGGTAATTTCTCTAGTTTCCACTTCCAAGGACCTTGAGGTGTAACATTTGAGGGTGCCTTTGATGGCCACAAGCTGGGTCAAACTCTCAGGCAACAGATTGAGTGTGCTGGCACATTTCAGTGACCAGCCCATTCCTAATCAGGAATTGTCTATGTGAAGGTGAAACTTCTTTTGAGCGGACTTGATGGATAGGACCTCCTTATGAGGTGCCCCCTTTTTGTCCCAATGCTTCCCCACTTTGCATCCTTTGTTCCATGTCCTGGTTAAATTTACAGAACAAACAACAGGGAAATCAAGCGGAAGATTGGGGGCCTCTTTGTGGAACACCTCCGCTCGGTTCGCAACAAACAACTGCACCTCCCAGTTGTAAACCATTTCAACTCCCCCTCCCACTCCTCCAACATGTCCATCCAGGGCCTCCTGCAGTGCCACAATGATGCCACCTGAAGGTTGCAGAAACAGCAACTCATATTCTGCTTGGGAACCCTGCAGCCCAATGGTATCAACGTGGACTTCACAAGCTTCAAAATCTCCCCTTCCCCCACTGCATCCCAAAACCAGCCCAGCTTGTCCCCACCTCCCTAACCTGTTCTTCCTCTTCGCTATCCCCTCCTCCCACCTCAAGGCGCATCCCCATTTCCTACCTACTAGCCTCATCCCGCCCCCCTTGACCTGTCCGTCCTCCCTGGACTGACCTATCTCCTCCCTACCTCCCCACCTCTTTAACTTGTCTGTCTCCTCTCTACCCATCTTCTCCCCTATCCATCTTCGATCCGCCTCCCCCTCTCTCCTTATTTATTTCAGAACCCTCTTCCCCTCCCCCATTTCTGATGAAGGGCCTAGGTCCGAAACATCAACTTTTGTGCTCCTAAGGTGCTGCTTGGCCTGCTGTGTTCATCCAGCCCCATACTTTGTTATCTCGGATTCTCCAGCATCTGCAGTTCCCATTATGTCTAATCACTCCTCCAACGGCCAGGCATTTCTCAGCCCTTCTTGACAGTGACCACCGACTGCCAATTAACAATGATCAAGAAATCTGTAAAGGCCATTCATAGATTCAAACAAAACTAAATTAAGCCAAAAGCAGTTAATGTGCAACATGCTGAGTGCCCTATTAAATAGCCCTGGTCGAGGGCCCATTTTTCAACAGAAAATATGGTTTTTGCATTATGAAGTATGCATTTATGACTTAAGCCTACTTGGTCAAATTAGGAGAATGGGCATCACACTGGTTCATAGAGTTATTCAGGATACCACCAATTTTGAATCTTCCAAAACAAACTGAGAGCTGTGGTGCCCTTTTCAATACAACGCAAGGTCTGTGCCAACAATGCCTGAATCAGATATTCAGTGGGCCGACGATGATGAAATCAAGTGATAGGAACGGCATGCAAGAAAGGCACTATTAGGATAATCATGGGAGACTTCAACATGCAGGTCGACTGGGAAAATAATGTTAGCCGCAGATCTCAAGAACAGGAATTTGTGTAATGTCGACAAGATTTTTTTGGAGTAGCATTTGGTAGAGCCCATGAGGTAACAGGTGATTCTGGATTTGGTGATATGTAGCGAGGCAGACTTAATTTGATTCGGGAGCTTAAGGTGAAGGAACTCCAAGGGGCAGTGACTATAATATGATAGAATTCTTACTTCAGTTTGAGGGGGAGAAGTAAAGAGATGTAACAGGAAATAATACAGTAAAGGTAACCACAAAGGAGAAGCTTGCCAGAGCTAGCCAATTGAGGAAGATGGTGGAGTAGCAATGGCAGGGATATTTGGGAGGCCCAACAGAAATTTATCCCAAGTAAGACAAAACATATTAAGGGGAGGGACAGGCAACGATGGCTGACAAGGGAAGTCAGGGACAGGATAAAAGCAAAATATAAAGCATACAATATGGTGAAGATTATTGGGAATACAGAGAATTGGGAAGCCTTTAAAAACCAGCAGAACATGCCTAAAAAAGCAACAAGAGGGGTGAAGATGAACTGTGAGAGCAAGCTAGCTAATAGAAAAGAAGACTACAAAAGTTTTTTTTTAATATCTAAAAGATAAGAGAGAGGCAAAAGTTGATACTGGACCACTAGAAAATGAGACTGGAGAATTAGTAACGGGGCACTAGGAATTGGCAGGGGAACTGAACAGGTAGTTTGCATGAGCTTTTACAGTGGAAGAGGACAGCAGCATAGCAGCAAGTCAAGAGAGTCAGGGACAGAGATAATTATAATAGCCACAACTAAGGGCAAGGTGTTGGGGATGCTGTAAGTTCTGAAGGTGCATAAATCATCCCAGAGTTCTGAAAGAGCTAGTTGAGGAGATTGTGGAGGCATTGTTTATAATCTTTCAGGAATCTCTGGAGTCAGGTAGTGTCCCAGAGAACTGGAGAGCGGTTAATGTAACACCCATGTTTACGAAGTGGCAGGGGAGATAAAACAGAGGTGAAACTGTAGGCTGATTAGTCTGTCCTCAGTCAATCGTAAAACTTTAGAGTCCGCTATTAAGGATGAAACTGCAGATACTCAGTAGGACGTGATAAAATATGTCTGAGTCAGTATGGCTTGGTCAAGTGGTCTGACAAATCTGTTAGAATATCTTAAGAAGGTAGCAAGCAAGTTTGACAAATAAGAGCCATTGGCTAGGATCGATTTGGATTTCCAGAAGACTTCTGACAAGGGACTTCACAAAATGCTGTGGAATAAGAGCCCTTGCTGTTAGGGGCAAGGTACAGGCATGGATAGAGGATTGACTGACTGGCAGAAGGCAGGATGTGGGGATAAAGGGGTATTTTTCAGGATGACAGCAAGTGACTAATAGATTTTCACAGGGGTTAGAGTTGGGACCACAACTAATCATCTTATACATTAACAATTGGGACGAAGGAACTGAGGGCATTGTTGCTAAGTTTGCAGATAAGGTAGGTTGAGGAACAGGGTGTTTGAGGAAGTTGGTAGGCTGCAGGAGGATGTGAATGGGCTCGAAGAGTGAGACAAAAAATAACAGATGGCATACAATGTGTGGAAGTGTAAGGTCATTCACTTTGGTTGGAAGAATAGAGCCTGAGGTTATTTTCTAAATGAGGAACAGATGAGAAAACCTGATGCACAATGAAACTTAGGAGTTCAACTTCAAAAATCTCTTGAGATTAACTTGTAAATTTGGTTGGCAGTGAGAAAGACAAATGCAGTGTTCGCATTCATTTCAAGAAGGCTAGATTACAAGAGTAGGGATCTAATGCTGAGGCTGTATATGGCTCTGGTCAAACCGCATTTGGAATATTGAGAGCAGTTTTAGGTTCCATATCTAAGGAAGGATGAGTTAGCATTGGAAGGGGTCCAGAGGAGGCTTTCAAGATGATCTCAGGAATGAAGGGCTTGTCGTATGAGTTTCGGTTGAGGACTCCGAGTCTGTAATTGATGCAGTATGGAAGGATGAAATGGAATCTCATTTAAACTTAGAGAACTGGCAAGCCTGAATACAGTTGGTGCAGAGAAAATATTTCCACTAGTAGGAGAGACTAGGACCTAAGGGCATAGCCGCAGAGTAAAGGGAGAACACTTTAGAAATAAGATGGGGAGAAATTCCTTTAACCAGAGCGTGGTGAATCTGTGGAACTCTCTGCCACAGAAGGCTGTGGAGGCCAAGTCATTGAGTGTCTTTGTGGCAGAGATAGATCAGTTCTTGATGAGTAAGGAGATCGAAGGTTACAGGGATAAGGCAGGAGAGTGGGGTTGAGAAAAATATCAGCCATGATTGAATGGGAAGCAGACTCAATGGGCTGAAAGGTTGAATTCTGCTCTTAATCTTCTGAGTCCACTTGTTCAAAATGACAAACAAGAGGAAATTGCTTTTTTTGTAAATCTGCCCTATAAAATCTTTATTCCTCTTAAAAGCTGAATTCGATCACCGCTGAGCCTTCTATACAACTGGCAGTGTCTTTGCAATCTGTGTTCATAATTTAGTCCTTCAATCCCTGATATCTGTTTGGTGAATCTATGTTCCAAATCCTCCAAGGTCAGCATGCCCTCCCTAAGGAAAGTTCTCAGAACTGAACACTGCATTCTATATGTGGCCTGAGTAAAGCTTTGTCAAACTGTAGCACAATCTCCACTTCTTTTTTTAAGTTCTTGTATCCGTCCCAAAAGTTCAAATTCAGTTATAATGTCATTCATTACAATTAAAATAGATTAAAGTGTGCATCAAAAATGACTAATAGCAGAATAACTAGAGAGAAGCGAATGAGCTAATACAAGATTTTGGAGAAGATTGATAAACGTGTTGCAATCTTTGGACTGCAATCAGAAAACAGCAATCTTTCAAAGCATTAAACTTCCATTGCCTGGGAGTGGAGCCTCATGTATTAACCTCTGTGATTGATGTTAAAGCAGTGTGACCCAGTAGAGACCTCTCATTCTACATCACTAGTTTTAGCCTAAGCCAAAAGTGTTTTTGTATCTGTTCTTAGCACACAATTTAAAGCATCAAATGAAGCAGATGCAGTTGCCTGATCTTCTGTTGCTTCATTAAATAATACAAACCTTTAATGCATAAATTACACCGTATAGAAAATGTATCATAAAATAAAATGGAGAGACGTTTATGACACAATTTGGAGACATTTCTCTATAGCAGCACTGTTTACTCACTTTGTACCATTCCCTGCACATTTAACAATTCCTGAGCACTTTCATGGTTTTCTCAAATCAGATATTTTTACATTTCAAAAATAGTCATGTGCTGATTTAAGTGTTCTCTTTGAAAGCTTTTCGGAGCAATTGGCTTTAGTGGCCCCAGGTGAGGAAACAAAAAAAATATGGTCAGATCTCCTGCTCCAGATTGTCAGTGGGTGACCCCTGCTGGAAAGGATTTATACTTTCTTGAGTTAGAACACTACTATTCATGGCTGTAATATTTACTGCAGTTGAATAACATTTTAATATTTCATGTCAACATCACTCATAATTCTTTGAGCAAGGTGCCTTATACAAGTCCATAAAGCTTTCTTTCAAAATAAGTCAATTCTTTAAGAAAAGGGGAAAAAATGAGCTTAGCATGCACTAAAATTTGGTATTACTTCGTAAAAATACAGAAATACAGGCAACTGTGTTTGTTTTATGCAATATTTTCAATTATATACCAAGATATAAACTTCATACTTTTATAATTTGTAAATACCTTGGCTTAGTCTAAAACCAGAAATGCAGAATGAGAGGTCTCCACTACAGATGGGTATAAATAATGACTGGGCCGCATCGTTATAATATCAATTAAGGTCAATGCACAGAGCTTCACTCCCATGCAGTGACAATTCAATGGTCAGCGTAATGCACAAAAACACACCTTTAAAGATTGCTGAAAAGAGAGATGCATTGCCCAAGTTTTCTTTTCTCTCAATGGAGTAAAAGCAGGAAGGCCAAATTTAAAATGATCACAACTATCTATGCCAAGGATAAAAGATTGGTAATTGGTAAGCAAGTTTACCCTCATTGCTTTCAGTACAGCAATGCTCGGGTCAACAGGCAACTCTAAGCTTCTAATCTCTCAGGTAACTCAAAAATTCTGCATGGCTTGAGCTATTTGTTTGCAGAGAAAAATCCACATGCATGAATGCATGTCACTGTTAACAAATGTTAAGTGAGCCATGTTATACTTGTTTGATGTTATTTTTCAATTATTGATTCTCATTACATTGTCCTGAACATGGTGAATATCCATTCTTGAGCTACTAATACCTTGAAATTAACTTGCAACTTGGAGCAGTGTGCTCAGAATTGTTCCATTGACCAAAAACATATATTTGATAAAAAGTTTTGAGATCTGTAGCTTTGAATCAAATCATTTTTTTTCATCTTGCACTCATCAGGACAATTTCCAAGAAATATTAATTTGAAGGGAAAACAACATTTATACTATATGTTACGAGACTGCTTATTTGTTGATTGGTTGAGACATTGCCATAGTTAATGGTGACTGATAGTTAACTGTCAAGCTTTGTTCAGATTGTAAAACAGTCATGTTGACTCTGGCTCGTTAAATATTGTCATGAGATATGTGTCAGAGATTGGTTGTCACCTATTTTGTTCGGGAGCATGGTGTGTATATATATTCTTCCTGTCTGCAAAGAACAGGTAGGAACACAGATAGCTTCCAGTACATGCTAACTGCACGCACTATGAGCCTGACTGACAAATTGATTGTCAGCACAATTCTTTGCAGACTGGAGATTATTTAGCACCTGCTTATTATTGCGGAATCAATTCTAATGTTGGGCACAGCATTGTGAGTGTGAGTGTGACTATGTGAGTGCAGCCTAATTGCATTTGGTTACAAGCTTGTTGGTTGAAAATAGCCAAAGGAATTCAATGTTTGGTACAATCCATCAGCCTTTGGGACATACGGCCTAGTATCACACCAGCAATGAAAATCATATACCATCAAAATTCGTTAAATGATAGACAGTAGGTTTTTTGACTTGACAGCAGTACCCTGTTCATGATGAACAGCACTCATTGTCTCTGCATTGTAGCAGTAGAAGAAAGCTAGTTTCATCTTTTGCTCACCTTAAATGACCATAGTAATCTTAAACAGACTCGGCACTTTTCAGGACCAAAGGTGACAGATTTCAGCCTGTTTATGAGGTGTTCTGTGATGGTATACAATGAGAAGTAATCTGATCAGGGTAGCCACAGTCTCATGGGATGACTTTAATGCACCCAATTTCAGCATTAGGCTTGCATAGAGAACTAATAGCTACCATTATGAGAATCAATATTCATTAAACTTATGAACTCAGCAATTTGCCAAAATAGACAATGCTGCCATGGAATGCTGCCCAGCTGTCACAAATGTCTTTGTTGGCTCCCATGAGAAAAATATCTTCAATGGAACGACACTTAATCTCCTGCAAATGCATATTTCCAATTTCCAGATGTTACATTTGATACATTTGAATTCACAGCTATGTGGAATGACTTTCTTACATGTCTTAATTGGCTCCAGCCAAATGCTCAAATTCATCTTTGAAAAAGAGCAGACAATAAAGCTCCCTTTCCTTGAAGTCCTAGTTAAGAAATAGGCCAGAAGGTTCTGTACTGCTGTGTACCACAAACCTACTTTGCTGGTTCGTATACACATTGAGATCCCAATATTCTGAATAAAAAAGGGGCTCCAGTTGCAAAGATTTTTTTTAAAATATCTCACATTCATGTGAACAATTTACAAATCAGAAGGTGTTTGTATTCCCACATTGAGTTCATCACATTGAAATAGGAAAAGATCTTCTTGCCTGCAAGTTGGGTTCACAGGCAAGTTCTGTCTGTAAGTGGCCTACTCAATTTCTTCAGACTAACGTCACCCGCTCAGTCCCAGCAGCAATGTAAACCAAGGACACACCTTTCTTGGTGTCAGAAAACTACACAAAACAAGTTGAGGGAATGATACACTAATTAGCTCAACACCAGTGATAGGAAAGCTCATGCATTCTTTATTCAATACTGTAACACGCAAATGTCCAGCATTTAAAAATGTTACCAACTGTTGTCAACATGGAATTGAAAGCAAAGCTTTTACTTTACAAGAAGTTATTGAAATCTTTGAGGAAGTGACAGAAAGGGGAGATGAAAGTAACAGTATCAATTCAGGGCAGGCAATGATCCAGTGGTATAATCACTAGACTATTCACCCAGATATGCTGGGGATCCACGTCCAAACACCACTATGGCAGATGGTTGGAATTTGAATCCAATAAACACCTGGAATTTAGAGTCTAATGATGACCATGAAACCACTGTTGCTTAGGAAAGGAAACTGTCATCCTTACCTGGCCTGGCCTATATGTGAATCTGATCCCACAGTAATGTGCTTGACTCTACACTACCCTCTGGGCTATGAGGGATGTGCAGTAATGCAGGACTAAGGTCAAAACACCTGGGCTGAAATACAAGTAACAGACTGGAGAGCAAGTTGGCTACAAAACAGAAACCTGGTGTTCCAAGTAGCTCCTCAAATGGGAAAAAGGCCGGAAGTGGTGTTTGAAAGAATCAATGCAAGAACCACAATTGTTCATAATTAGTATATACAATTTGCATGTGGGAACTGGAAATACAATTTCAAAATTTGCAGAGGATATTGGCGAGCATCAAATAAGATATTAGAAAGCTTTCAAAATGAACATATAATTGTTCAATGAACTTCAAATACCCATGTCATGAAGTTTGTGGCATCTGTCTGGGGAAAGATACACAAATATTTTAAAGCCCATTCCCATACACATGCTACCCCATTGACTCACCCTTGTTTCTGTTTAACCAGCTGGCCACACAATTAAGTGTTCACTGTTAACTGTTCAACTGTTAATGGCCAGCAGGGGAACATACATTCCGGCAAGTATTTGGACAATTCTGTTTTTATTTGGTTATCGAGTCCAATAATATTTTCCTTTCAAATTATTGAACCAATTTATTTTCTCCGGAAGTATCCATTTGTAAAATTTTCGTTCTGCATCTCCTAAATTAAAATTGACAACTCTCAAGTTGAATTTTATACTTATAACAATTAGAAAGAAGCAGAGGCAGTTCTTTTGTTGAGTATATTTCGTGAAATCTTTAGAATTTGGATTAATGTTGATTGTTGGGGCAACAACAGATAATTCTGACACAAACACTGCTAATTTACAGTTTATTATGAGATGGTATATTCTACTACTTTAATCTGGAATGTCTGAGAATTTGTTTTCATGTGTTTTAAAATATGTGTATCCTTCCTCTGTGAGTCACTGAATGTTAACACAGTAGCAGCAGATTCTTTAAAAGTGAGGCAATGTGAATAACCCACCCACATCAGACCTGACATTTTATACTGCGCACATTTCAGGGAAGAGTACAACGCTGCATATATACATTGCTGCTAGCGTATCCTTCAACCTAATTGCAAGCATAATCTCAGCTGCTTGAGGCCTTTAATGCTGTTAACAAACTAAAATGCAGTTCCATCGAAGTATGCGCTCCTCTGCTGATACATTTGAGCCCACACTACATGACTGCATTGTTTGACTTTTCTTTTGAGTGGGACTGATGGGAGGTAGGAATTTCAATGGAATTAGCCCAGTTGTTATACTTGGGAGCTTTGACTGCAGTTTTTACATTTGTGTACAGAGAAATGTTAAATACAAAGTCCAATAGATTGTCCCATACATTATGTTGGTTCTTTCCAAGTAAGTTACCCAAATATGTTGATCCAGTGTTAAGCACTGGGGAATTCTGAAAACTATGTTTCCACACTCATTAAAGACCATCTCTAAAGTTGGATTATCAAGCATTTTCTGGAAGCTGATCTCCTTCACGAAACTAAGCCCCTAACTAATGTGGCCTTTCAACAGAACTCTAAAAATGAAACTTTTCTTTTGGTCCCAAGGTATTAGCAATATGTTTTACAAATTCTTTAATATTGAAAAAAAACTGATTACTAAGAAAGCAACTGGTGTGGAAAAACAAAGCCCGGAAATGGCTCTGCAGAGTTAATTTTATTTTCAGCCATTAAAAGTCAGGCTACTTACAAGTGAAAGACTGGTGGCACTTGGTAAAAACGTTGTGTACTATAAAAATATAAACAGCAATATTAATAAAACTGTTGTTCTTAACTACATCATGAAATACTACTTAATGCAAAGAAAGAAAAACAAAACTGAATAAATAAATAACATAAATGACATTTTGTCATGTTGTTTGATTGTAGTAGCCCTTAGAGGATTTCATGTTTGTTGATATATAAGTGAGTTTGAGCAAAAATGTGAATCTTAACTTTACTTCAGAAAATTAGTACAATTTCAATAACATTTATGCTAATTGCTGATTTGATAATTACTCATATTTCTACATAACAAAAAATACACCAAAGGCATTATGTTGGTAACTAGGGCATCAATGTAGCTATTTACACATTTCGTTTTCAATAATGTCGCTAAAAATAGGTTGCACCTTTTACTTCCATTGTCACAGTTTTGTTCTCTCCCTCATTTTTGATTGGCCTGATTCTTTATTGCCTATCTTGGTCCTTCTTGTTCCCTTTTCTTCACAGTTTCCATTAAGACAATCAACCAATGCTCAGTAGCTTTCACTTATTTGCCCGTGGAGCCATTGGCCCACAGTTCTTGATCAGGACAGTTTTGACCTGCTGTATTCCTGTAAAAAAAATGTAACCCATATACATGTAGATATTAATCACGTAATCAAGTTGTGTGAATCAACTGAGAGAGCCTTGCCTCGGGTATGAGATTCCTTTTGAGCTGTGGCGTCATTGATATTTTTCATGTCCAAGGGCAAGGTTATATTTTGTGAGGGATAATTTCACCAAATTCTCTTTTATGTATCAAATCACAAATCTCACTAGTGTGACTACTGTTAGCATACTGAACACCTGATTCAGCATGTTTGCTGTAGCTAAAATTGAGGCTGACATCAGTCTGCAGTACACTAGGACACCCTTCCAAGAGGTGTGCAGGAAATAGGGTGTTGTATAACATATACCTCCTCTCTTCAATCCCCTCAGTTGAGTTGTTTTGCAGAATGCAGTGTTCACACTTGAAAATTCATAACTGTCACCTATGAAGTGACTTACCAAAATTTTCAGAGAACTAATGCAAATTGATGTGCTACTCCTCCTGAAAACAGTTTATCCTCACCAGCAACTAATATTTAGAACTATGCTCCACACAGTTCTTTCCTCCTACAGTCTCGATACCCAACTGCATGTACAAAATACAACACAGGAAAGAACAAAGAACATGGAAAAACAGGGTGATCAATGAGCATGCAGACAGTCATTCCAGCTGGAATCAGGACAAAGCATTTGAGTTTGAGGTTTTTATATGAACACACGGATTCACGACAAGATAATGCAGCATTGTGTCCTGCCTGAAACATATGGAGATAGAATGAGCAATGGACAAGTCCTGTAACAAAATAGATAATGTCTCTGAACTGTGTATGAAAAACCACTTATTAAACAGGACGATGACTTGGTAGTGAAGGTATCATGCCTGACAACTGCCAAATATCTTTGCCAAACAACAGACATCCATCCTTTTCGACTGACAGCATACTACCACGTGGAGCTTTAGTACGGTGGCAGCACAAGGACGAGATCTGGTTGCATGTCCACCCAGGCTTGATGTAAGTGTACAGAGACATCAGGTTGAATCCTACACCTTTTTTTGGACAAATGTGCATTTTGTTGAGTTTCATGGATGGTTTCCCTGCATGGAACCGAGTGAGAATTCTTGTGCATCCTTGCAAACTCACCTCACTGACCACCTATCACAGCCGTACGGTGCACATCCAATTCTAGCTGCATCCTATCATTCACTGTACCCAGAATAACTCACCATCTCCATGCCACAGGCACCATCTTTAAAAGGCTACTGTGCAACTGTACAAGCACTGTTAGTACAAGCTGTTCTGCACACTTCTGGGCATTTGTCTCTGGCATGGTAGACAAGCGAAAATTGGTTTGCCACTGTGTGGGCAGGGCTGTGGTAGTCCTGGTAGACCAGATGGTACAGAAGCAGAGTGTCCTCTTTCTCTGGAGGACACAACACAATTTAATACCAGCCGAGGCTAAGGTTGCCATCCTGGTCAGTGTAGCCTCGGCCATCCGGAGAAATACATGACAATGTACGAAGAAGAGTAATGACTTTCACCACTCTACTAACATCAGCACCACCATCTTCTCACACTGACACTCTGTTGATGCATTCATCTCCCATCAAGATTCATGATTGCTTACTCTCACTGCTCATGCACCACCTTCTCTTCCTCGGTCTTGCACTTACTAAATCCTAACGTCATTAATCCTGTATGCCCTCTGTCTGCTGCCTACACGGTCAATTGGGACACTTGCCAAAATAAAGGCTGTCTTTGCCATTTTCACTTGTCGTGCTCTCATTTCTGGTGGTAAGGAGCCCACAATCAGACAGAAAAACTCAAGGTAGTTGGCATGCTGCCAGACATATAGTTTCTCAGCCCTGATGAAGAGAGGGTCTTGACTCTGACTGCCATGAGCAGTTGACTAACTGTGTGCAAGTCTCAGGACAGATATTGGATCCTAACAAGGCTGGGACCTCCTAACCAAAGGCCCTCCCCTGAGCTGACTGAGGACTGAAGATATTCTGTTTATGCCAGTTGGTATATCAGTAACTAGGGGTCACAATTTCAAGATTGTCAGCAAGACAGCTAGGAGTGAGATGAGGAGAAACGTCCTTACTCAGAGTTGCCTGGGAGTATGTGTGGACCTAGATTCCATAGGAGGTTTCAAAAGAGAGCTGCATATACATTTGAAAGTGATTGATCTAGAGGGGTACACAAATAAGAGAAAGGGAGCAACTGGGAAACTCTTTTGGGAGCCAGTATAGTTACGATAGGTCAAATGGCCTCCTCCAGTGCTGTATAATTTTATGTTTCTAACTGTTGATACCATGATAAGTGTGTGTTAAAAGGCACGGCAATACAGCAGGAATATAACTGACTGGCGACGCGCAAAATGACAAAGCAAGGTAGGGATGTTGTGAGTATCTAAAGAAGCTCCAAATGAATGAATGTTTAATCAGTAAATGAACAAGCCAGAGTTTCAGCATGGTCCAGCTTTACTGGATCTCATGTGTGATACAGCCACATTTTTCATCGTTCAAGCCCCTTTAAGATTTCACCCAAAAGATCTATGTAACTTGCTATGAGAGAAGTATTCATAGTTTTTCAGTTAGTCATATATGTCTGTGGAATACACAGAAACCATAGTAAGCATGGAATGCACCCTGTGTGTCCAACTCTGCAAACAAAGCGCTCTCTTGTTTCAAGGGAAAAGGAGGGATGATATATAATGACGTGGATTGCACACCAGACTGGCCTCTACTTTTAAAACAGTTACGTGATAACATGATATTGTTGTATGAAGGTTCCGGCCTTACCTTTGATTACTCTCCCTGTGTCACAATGGAAGTGCAGGTGATCAGCCACCTATGTGTACGTAATGTACAGTAACATTCGTAAACACTGAGCCCGGATTATGTTTGCAAGGTTGCAATACCGTATCCATGTATAAAATTGGTGTTGTTCATTAAGTGTCTCAGCAAAACCCTTGTGATACAGGTCAACGTGCTTACATATAGAAAACCACAAACCATATCGGTAGTAAAGCTCACGGGCCTGGAAGATGCCATTGAAGGAGGCTTAATGAAATGTTGCTGTGCATCAGGTAGAGGTATGCATTGCTATCCGTGTGTATAATTGGTAGATACAATGAACGTTTAACATGGCTGGCTGCTTTATCCTGGAGGATGCCAAACTTCGAAGTTTTGTTGGAACTAAATGGATTTCTTGTATGTCTAAAGAACTGCAAATGAAACTGGAACATAGCAATGACCCTTGATTATTCTCTTCAATGGCCTAATGTTGTCTTCAAGGAGGAGGTTCACCACTATCTCCTCAGGGCCATTAAGGAACAAGACAACAAACGTTGCTTTTTCAGCAATGCTTTAAATCCTGAGAATGAACTTTTTAAAAATAATCAGTGAACATTTCCGCTCCTGAAATTACGGTCGAGGGATGGTCATTGACGAAATGTGTAAAGTCAGGCTTAGGTCTGTATCCTGAGGGGAACTAATGAGCGCTGGTGTGAGGCTGCTATCCACATCTCAGATCACCACAACCATCTTTTTCTGTGCCTGGTATAATTCTGATCACAGCATTTCCACTAATTCTCATTGACTCATTTTGTACAGACTGATTCTATGTGGTCTAGAATTCAGCTCCTTTGTCCATGTTTGGATCAAGCCTGTAATGAGTTCTTGAGCTGAACGGCCCTGGTGAACAAACTAAGAATCAGTGCGCAATTTGTTGCTAAACAAATGTTGCTTGATAGCATCAAGCCCAAAACCTTTCCATCACATGCCGATGAGAGACAGTCGACTGATAATGTGATAATTGGCCAATTTGGATTTGTTCTGTGTTGTGTGTCCAAGACACGTCTGGGCATTTTTTTTTGAGGTAGATGCCAATGCTGTAGTTGCACTGAAACAGCTGGCTGCAAAGTTGCTGTTACTTTTAGAATATAAATCTTTTGTTAGGGGCTAAATCCGTTGCTCAGAAAATGTTGAGCCTTTTATTTTCCCTCTGTGCCATTAGTTATTCTCAACAAGTATCTGTGTTCCACAGGGCACTTCTGCCATCACAGTGAAAAATTGCATACGGTTTCTAATATCCATGTTGTTGTTTCTGTAAACCAGCTAAGAATTCTTTAATCCACCTTGTTTCTTTTCACTGCAGAGACTACTAGTGCATGAAAGCTATTGATGTGGCAACTTCAGCTCTACTCTGATAATATACAGCTACAGATAGCCATTTTATTCATACTTAATCCAAAGAAAGAACAGAACCTCGGCACAGAAGACTATTGTACAACTCACAAGATCTTAGTTATTGTCCCTGGACTTTTGCCTCAAGTTGGAGTTCATTTGAGTCCTAAGCCACTTCTGAATTGTAGTTTCTGATCTAACTGACCATAATGTCAGACCAAATGCAAACAATTTTCCTTCTGCAACAGACTTTCCACTTACTTGATCAGAAACAACGCAGATGTTCAACTATAAAGTGAGATTCACTAACCTTACATCACAAAATCCCCATCTAAAAATCACATTCATGCTGCTAAGTTAAGCAAAGCCACTGAGTTGGAGCAGATTTTAAGGCTACAGATTTTATTCTAAAATGAGCTCCATGAAAGGGTCAGTTCAAAAGCTGAAAGTTCTTTTCAATATTTGATTTTTAAAAAATCCACTTATGAATATTTGCAAGTTTCTATATCTCTTTGCTCAAGTGATTAACTCCCTGGAAAGCCACACGCTGTACCTGCAGTGCTTAATCGGATCATCAAATGGTTACTGCATTGTTGGTTTAATATTAGTCTTTCCAGCTTCCAAACTGTTTTCTCTATGTAGTTCAATTTTATCAACCCCCTCTCCATCTGTCTCCCTGGGCTCTGATTCAATTTGCACTGTACAAGTGGCATGGACCTACTCTCCCAAACTTTAGTACCTCATTCTGAACCAACTGCTCTGAGTGGACAACACTGACGTAGGATCATGGTGTCAGCTCTCACTTCCTCTCACTGACATCTGGAACTCAGGAGCAGAGCACATCAGCAATACCGTGAATATAACTTGTACCCCATGATTGTATGTCACGACAGATTCCACCATTGCGTCAAAATAGAAAAAAAAGAACATTTTGCCACAGCATTCACTACAATAAGCAATTAACAGTGCCAAGTAATTTATGTTAACCTGCATGCCCAGTTTGACAGAACAGCTCAGCAAATTTAAATAAAATTCAAAGCAGTTGTGTCCTGTGACATAGGCCAGCTGTTGCATTGACAATCCCAGAGAATTCACATTAGCCACACCAACTTAGAGCAGCCAGTGCAAAATAAGTTGCAAATTACAGTAAATCGATTGTATTAAAAAAACTAATGTTTTCTAACATTGTATTTGTTACCAATCATGATGAATTTAGTTTAATTTACTTATAGTTCAGTATTAGTGGCAGTTGAGTATAGCTTCAGGGAAAACTGCTCCCAAAGATCTGGATTTTAAAAAAAAAACTGGTGAAAATAACAAATCAACAGATGCTTGCAGAAGTACCACTGAAATTAATAAGGTAGATAGCACAACTGGGAATTGTGATAAGGCCAAAGGGTGTTGTAGGACTAGTTGGTAATAAAGTCTTGTATTAAATTTATGCAGATTTGTAACATCTGTTTAAATGAATTTGACTAATAGATTAAAAATGCCAGATTTGAGAAATAGGAATATGCTTGACGCTGCTATTTAAACACAAAGTCATGAGAGGACAATTCAAGTACTGAAGACAGAAAATGTACTGAAGAGTGTGCATTTCTTGAGAGAGTCTGAAACCACATCTTTCTAAATTTCAAGTGTCTACCAACTATATTGTGATTAATTTTGGGAACTTCTACAAATCACACTTAGTTTGATTTTCCTCTTTCAGTTAAAAATCTGATGTCATTTATGTTTTTGGCCTGTTCATTATTTTCCCAAAGCTTTCTTCCTTCAAGCTTGGTACACCATAGTCAAAATCATGCAAACATTTCCACAACTCTTATTCAGTTCACAGCTATGTTGTACCCCATTTAATTTTTCATTCCTTCATAAAAATGCACTTTCTGCTTCCAACCTTCTGGCTCATATTTTGCTTTCTCCATTCATATTTAACCTGGTGTTCATCACCCTAATTAACTGAACCCTTGCTCCTTCGGCTCTCATGAATCCAACCCCCATGGAAACTGTTCAAAGTCCAAAGGCTCCTTTGTAAAATAATCTATTGCCCAGGGTGGATGCAGCAGTTCCCTACAACACACAACTGCACAGAAAGAAATAAACGTAAAGCATGGGTTCCTCTATACTGTTTAAAAAAATAACTGGACCTACATACCAACCCCTAACAAAAGGAATTGTCCACAAAACAGGGGAAATCTGAAACAAAAACAGAAGTTGCTGGAAAATCTCAGCAGAACTGAAGAAGGGTCACTGGACCTGAAACATTAACTTTGATTTGTCTCCACAGATGCTGCCAGACCTGCTGAGATTTTCTAGCAACTTCTGTTTTTGTTTCAGATTTCCAGCATTTGCAGTTCGTTCATTTTTTTTTCTTGATCACTACTTTGTAGACAACTCCTTTTGTTAGGGGCTGGCATGCAGGTCCAGTTATTTCTTTTCAACAGTATAGAGGAAGATATGCTGGAGGTTTATTTCTTTCTGTGCAGTTGTGCATTGTAGATAACTACCATGTCCACCCTGGTCAATAGATTACTATACAAGGGAGCCTTTGGAATTTGAACAGTGGTCATGAGGGTTAGATTCATGACAGCCTAAGGAGTATGGGTTCAATTAATTATGGTGATGAATGCCATGTTAAATATGAATAGAGAAAGCAAAATACGAACCGGAAGGTTGGAAGCAGAAAGTGTATTTTTATGAAGGAATGAAAAATTAAATGGAGTGCAAAATTGCTCTGAACTTGATGAGAGGTGGGGATGTGTTTGCAAGATTTTGACTATGGTGCACAATGCTTGCAGGAAGGAAGCTCTGGGAAAATAATGAACAGGTCAAAAACCAAAATGATAGTTTGATTTTCCTCTTTCAGGACAAGAACAGAAATTGTTGGAAAATCTCAGTAGGTCCAGCAGCATCTGTGGAGACAAATCAGAGTTAATGGTTCGGGTCCAGTGACCCTTCTTCAGTTCTGCTGAGATTTTCCAGCAATTTCTGTTTTTGTAGTGGTCAAAAAAGCATAGGTTCAATAATTTTATATGAAGTGTTAATAGGTTTAGAGACAGTTTGAGAGGACAGTTCTGCACCTGCTAGTCCAGACTCACTGCCTGAAACAATGGTAGAGACTGAAAACTTCCTAACTTTAATTTTAAAGTCCACACTTGAATGGTCACAAGTTACAGGGCTATGGCCAAGAGTTGCCAATTATCATTAGGCTAGTTGGTGACATGATAGCAGACACGAACATGGCAGAATTAATTTGTATGATTCCATAATGTCTTGGATGGTAGAGAGAAGCAAGGTTGAACCTGTATTGAAGAAAAAACAAAACTTCAAGGAGAAGAAAAGGGAATTGTAAATGCCTTGGCATTTTAAATGATGCATTGGAATACAAAGACAAATTAATGGGGAAAACAAAATTAAATTCACAAAGAGGTGTAACAGCAATTTATAAACTTCGCTCACCACATGTTTTGAACCACACATACAACAATTAGTGAAATAATAGTTAGGATGTTGACCACAGCCTCACACACCACCTTCATCTCAATTACAACATGTAAAGCTCTTGCATATACCTTTGCAAATTTTTATAAACTTTTTCCAGCAAAAGCAATATGTAGGCAGCTTCAGAGAATGAATTTTGAAGCAAGATATATTCATTTTTATCTTGCTGTGGAATGACTGCTCCTGGCGGTAGCAACAACTGATAATTCCGATTTGAAATTTTGACTGCTTTTTGTGTGTAGAAGAATTCCCTATTTTCATTCCTGAAAAATCTGGCTCTTAGTTTTCACCTTGCCCCTTGTCCAAGATTCTATAAACCATGAAAAAACACATCTCCCCATTCACCCTGTATGTTCTTCTGAAGCAAGAAAGATAGGAAGGGATGAGGCGATGGAGGGATTGAAAACATGGACAGGGGTTGGTGGAGTTGACCAGCAGTCATTGCACCCCAAGTACAGAGGTGACAAATAAATGCGATTTCACGCAAAACAGAACATACGCCATAGGATTTTGGATACATTTGCCGAATTTGAAAGATGGATGGTAATTGGCCAGGTCAGTATTGAAATTTGTGCTTCCAGGATTAAAATGGTACTTGTTATATTGCAGATCATAAGGTAGGCCATTAGATCCTTTCACACAGGCATCAGTTTATATTCCCACCATTGTCACTATTCCTACACTCCCATTCTGCTGATTTATCGGTGGATATCTTGTGCATTAACAGTTGTTGTAGGTTCACGGTGGCAGTCTGTAGCAATCTTGAAAGCATAAATGAAAATACTTTGAAACCACACTTTTGTCAGAAAGCAATTATGATGGGTGCATCTAATAGACTAGGAAACTGTAAAAAATTACAGCATCTATTTTATGATTGTCACTCAACATAGTTGTATGGTCTAAACGTTATTTTCAGTCTGAATGAGAAAAGCCACAACTTCATTGATGCAACTGATCTGCTACTTCAGTTATCAGCTATGCTATCAATCCATTATCTGTGACTTTGGCCCACAATGCTATTAGCTCCCACATTGCTGTCGACCCCAATGAAAATATTAGTTCTATATGCCAGCTTTGTCCCATGGCACTGCAGAGGGACATTTGCTTTGAACTTCATGCTCACAAGCAACATCAAAAATAATCAAACTGATAAAAATGGAAACCAATTTAAACCAATATTGTTTGCAACAAGCCAGCAATGTGGTGTGCCTCAATGACTTATAATGAAAGATAACACAAAACTTATGGTAAAGGTGCTCATTATCATGAATAGTGCCCATGTGAGAAATTAATTTGCTAGCCAATGTTTATTATAAGCAAAGATAAGCTGTTAGTTTTTCTAGCCTGAAACTAGAACATGATGCAATTGACAGGATACGGTCTGAATTTTAACAGACTTGATTCTACAACATGATTTGGACAGTAAACATGTCTTACATTTCTTTCACAAACCATCCAGTAAAGCAGAAACATTTACTGTGTTGTCAAAAAGTTCTGTTTTGCTTCGGGGTAAATTCAATCCTTTTTCTGTTGATATTCCAGACTATTCCAAATGTGTATTTTAAATAAACTCTGATTGATTTCAGGGTGAAATTATTTTTAAAACATTGACCCTTCATATCTTCTGAGGATATATCATATCTTAGAGGGATAAAAATTTAATGCAATTATTTATATTTCCAAAGAGCCAGTAATTATTGCACGTTTTGTAAACTATGCTGGCCACATCAGCACCACTGACACCAAAAATGCATTAAAACTCTCATTTATGACATCTGCTTTTCTACACTCGCATGAAAGGTTCAGCAAGGTTTTTTTCTCAATGCCAGGAACAACAAGCTGCATGTTCAAACAGACTTACAGATGTTGAGATGAGATTCTTGCGAGGGCGCGGTGAACTGCTTGTATTCACCCTTTTTCATACCAGATCTTGCCTCATTAAAATGCAACCTCTTGTTGCATTACAGTGTGGATAGAAACTTGACACCAAGAATTCCTGACATGAAAGAAATGGACCACCATCTTGGATTCTTGGCACTAAGTTCTTGGGGAAACTCTAGGGTGCCATTCATATGTACCCGCAATGTTCATGAAGGCTGACATTTCCATATGCCAGTCTCTCTGCACCCTCATGGCACATCACCTATTGACTTACACAAAATGTCTACACTTTAATGCTGTACTTTGAGCACACCAGCACCCCTCAATGCAAAGCTGTGATGAGGATACATTGGGTGCAGTGACAGGCACCCAATTCGCAGATTAGATGTAGCTACATTTTACAGCCGCTCGCTCTTTCTCATCGTGCTCACTAACATTGCACCTACATGGATGCTCTCAGAATCTCTGTTTTACCAAGCATTTTAGCATAGGCACAAAGCCTGACAACCTGGCATGATTGTCAGCCATCTGACAAGTGGTAGACCAGTGCACCATGCCATTGTGCTATGTCACTGTTTGTCCTGTACCACGTGCCAGCAGCCTACGCAACTGGCGCAGTGCACGTGTGTCAACATCTCAAAGTAAGCAACGCTCAGCAACATCAAAGAAGATACCATTCGGTTAGTGGGTCCTGGAATACTAAAACAAGGGCAGCCTCCAACAATAATCCAGGTGCTTCGACATGTTCAGGTAGCCTGGTGGTGCAGCCAAGTTTGGGATCTTCTCCATACAGGGGTTGAGGAGCTGAAAATTTGGCAGGCTTCCCACTCATCTTTGCTCTTTCTGCCCTGTTTTCTCCCCTGCTGTGAGAAAGGGACAGACTGGGTGACATAAAAGGTGGTGGCACAGCTGTTAGTGTTGGGGCAAAGGTGGTGAGGTGCCTCCTCTGGTGAGTGAGGAAGGGTTGCAGAGGACATGCAGGGTGGCTGCTGGGTACAGTAGCAGAGATAAAGTGAATGCAACGGATCAGAGAGAGAATGCATTGCACTTACCCTGGCAGAGTCCAGAAGTTCATTGCCTTTTCTCCTACACTGTTGGTTATTCCTCCAGATGCTGAGACCACATGACCCGGGTGGCAACCTTGGAGCTGGATGGTAGGGTTTGTGTCGTGGTTTTCACTGCTGGTCCTCATGGTAGCCAACATTTCCACTGTACCAGGACTTCCAAATCCCTTTCTACAGAGTGGGGTGCCAATTTTGTCTCATCTGCCATGTCCTGGGCAAATATCACAAACCATGCAAGGCTCTGGACTGACAGTGACAGACTGGGTACACTTTTAAACATGGTGCTCTATTCTAAGATACCATGGTAACAGCAGGAGCTTCCAGTTGTGCTCAGGTGCAAAACCTGGCTAGCACTGGACGAGAGGGACAGTACAGTGACCCAGTCAGCAATTCGTTGTAAGAGAAACCCTCCATGAAACTCAACAAAAAAGACCCTTTGCCAAAATATTGCAAAATTCAACCCTTGGACTTGTAAATTGTAAACCTGTAAATTGAGCTTGCAGCATTGAATTTGCAGTCCTTTGAAGGCCATTTCGTTACAAACATGCCAACCTGTGCCATGCCGTACTGTCAAGTATCTCACCAACAGCATGCTGCATTATGATCTGGGAAATTCATTACCACCAATCCTAAATTCTCAACACTAAATCTAGGGCCAATCCTCGTGGTCAAAGACAGACTACTGCAGAGTCCAAGCTGAACATACAAAAGTATTTTACTGCAATAGGTATTGCTTGCACGACTGGTCAGAGTTGATTTCAAGAGACCCTCAGAAGTTGTACGCAAAATTCATTTTCTCCATTTGGGCACTTGTTCAGAACTCAACTGTCTCAATCCAAAGACATCATCAGATTGGGTGCAGTTCAATGTAAGAAGTTGCTTCAGAACCATAAACCCATATGAAGCTGCATATTTCCAAGGGAGACTGCATAAAATTTCATGTTGATGCAGATATTAGTACTAGTCTTAGGATGCAGTGCAGATAGTTACTGACGCCAGCCAGCGAATAACTGTGATTTTACACCAGTGCAGCTATTTCCGAATATATCACTTCAGCTCACATCCTGTCTTAACATCAAACATCTGGACATTTCTTCCATAATAGGACAGAACCTCACAGTGTTAAGGAACTGAAAATGTAAAAGAATAAATCATTTGTTTCAACAAGAATGCATCAACATTTCCTGAAGAAGGGTCCCGCCCTGAAACGTCAAGCTTTCCTGCTCCTCTGGTGCAGCTTGATCTGCTGTATTCATCCAGCTTCACACCATGTTATCTCAGATTCTCCAGCATCGGCAGTTCCTACTAACTCTGTGCATCAACAGTATTTTGTTTCCAACGGCAATCTTGCAGGAGAACGTGCTGCACAAGAAATAGCTACAACCTCACCACCTGAAATCTTCAAACCCCACAGAAGATTATATCCATTTGAAGTTTTCATTAGCAGGACAGTCATCTCAGCAGACCATTCTTGGTGTACTGAACACTGACCATACTAAGGTTCACAACAGAAATACATTGTTCCATATGGTGAAAAGTGTGTGATTTGTAGCTTTTTAAAGAGTTTATATTCAAAAGCTATGGCATGTGGATGCTGGTCATTCTGTACTGGTAATTCAAATCTGAAAAAAAATCTAAGATCCCAGCTGGGTGAGTATAAGATACAGGTTTCACTGTACACAGCCCTGGGAATGAGAGAAGCAGTTAAGTCAAACCTACACGGTTGATTTGGAAGAAAGATTTCTCTGAATTTCGATTAACGACAAAATAAAGGTGTTTGTGAAGAGTTTTGCTCGTCTCGGCTTTTGAAATCTTTTACACTGTTTTATGTGTGGATAATTCAGTTTAATGTTATATTTCCTTTTCATAGTCAGCTTCTGTTTATTGTTGAAACTTATTCTGCAATCTGGTCTGCTTATATTTTATTGAAAGCCATATTAAGTGAAAATAAAAAAAAATGTGAACTGCTGCGCCAGATTTCATTCTGGGATCTGATTGTTCCTGATGCAACATTAGCTGGCATCATAATATCTGCGATGTCAACACAACTGGAGCAGAACCAGAAAGTATCATTTTGTACAAACTCTGGGTGAGTGCTGAATGCTTTGAAGAGTGGATTAAAGTGATGAACTCTTCAGGAAACCAGTCCTGCATGTGGAGAAGGTCTTGCTTGTGACTACAAGAGCTCTGGATATTCCACATGTTCTCTGTCATGGGTGCAAAAGTACCCTTAGGTTACAGCATAAGACTTCAACTTAGTGGGTGCGCTCACAGAGATGGTTAAAGCAGAGAAGGACTCTTAGCGGGAGACCTTCTCCAACTTGGGTCTCCCAGAAGTGCTTCAATCATCTCAGCATGTGTGGGTTACCTACACTTTGCAAGACAGTTCTGACAGAATTCTGCTAACAAAGTAAGGCAAGGAATTGGAGGGTGGAACTGAATTGCTTTGTGCGTGTGGATCCTTTCAAGGTGGAGGAGACTCGGGTGTATCATGATCCAACATGCTGCACACTGCTGCATCAGAGGTTTTTTTTGTCTAGCAAGAGAGAATGCATTGTCCTTGTCTTCACTTGATTAAAAAGAAGCAAGTTCAATGTACACAAGTCTAGCTTTTCCAAGATAGTATCCCCACAGGGGCCAGGTCCCAGCAACTGCACATACATGACTTTGCTGGCAGCACACCTCCGTGCAAAAATATACTGGAACCAGCAAGGTTACTAGTCACTGATACACAGTTTGCCTGTGACTCAAAGCACAACTTGGAGGTGAGTAACAACCTTCCTGGCAGTCGGCATTTTTTTAAAATTACTCATTCATGATGGCATCTCTGGCTAGGTCAGCATTTATTGCCCATACCTTAAAAATCAGCCACATTACTGTGGGCCAGACCAAGTCAGTGTAGCAATTTCCTCGTCTAATGGACATTCATGAGTCCGATGGGTTTTCTGACAATCGGCAGTGGTTCAATGGCCATCTTTAGCCTCTCAATCCCAGTTTTTTTATTGAATTCAAAGTGCACCATTTCCCATGGCAGGCTTCAAACCCAGATCCCCACACTATTACCCTGGTCTCTGGATTAACAGCCCAGTGGTCATCCCGTTGGGCCACTGCCTTTCCACTTCCAGTTCAATGAAGAATGCTGGGTGGGGGATTTTGTGGGGGGCAGGGGTTTGGGTGTTGGATTCAGGAGCAGAACCAGGCGTACCGAAAATAAGGTGTCAACTTGGTGAAGCTATAAAACACGACTATCTGCGTGCCAAACAGCATAAAGAAGCAAATGTGAGGCAGAGCTAAGCAATTCCATAGTTAATGGATAAGATCGAACCTCTGCAGTCCAGCCACATCCAGTCATGAATTCTGGTGGGCAATTAAGCAACTCACTTGAGAAGTAGCCTCCACAAATATCCCCAACTGCAATGGTGGAAGTGTCCAGCCTATCCGTGCAAAATATAAAGCAGATGTATTTGCAACAATCTTCAGCCAGAAGCGCCAAGTGGACGATCATCTTGCTTTGTCCAGTGATCTCAGTTGCTTGCCAACTTGATTCTGTGATATCAAATAACGGATTGCGTGACTGGGTAATGTCAGGGTCATGGGCTGTGACAACATTCCAGCAATTGTACCAAAGACTTGTGCTCCAGAACTGATCGCACCCTTGCCAAGCTGTTCCAATTGACAAAAAAATCAAAGAACTGCAGATGCTGGAAATCAGAAATTGCTTTAAATACTCAGCAGTTCTGGCAGCATTTGTGGGGAGAAAGCAAAGTTGATTGTAAGTTGTTCTGAAGGTGGGTCACAGAATCCAAAATGTCAGTTCTGCTTTCCCTCCACAGATGTTGCCAGACCTACTGAATTTTTTCTAGCAATTTCTGATTTTGTTTCTGATTTCCAGCATCTGCAGTTCTTTTGTAAAGTGATGGAAACTGTCAGCAACAGTACTATCAAGCAGCACCTGCTCAGTAATAACATACTCAGTGGTATCAGAGATAATGGGAACTGCAGATGCTGGAGAATTCCAAGATAATAAAATGTGAGGCTGGATGAACACAGCAGGCCAAGCAGCATCTCAGGAGCACAAAAGCTGACGTTTCGGGCCTCGACCCTTCATCAGAGAGGGGGATGGGGGGAGGGAACTGGAATAAATAGGGAGAGAGGGGGAGGCGGACCGAAGATGGAGAGTAAAGAAGATAGGTGGAGAGAGTGTAGGTGGGGAGGTAGGGAAGGGATAGGTCAGTCCAGGGAAGACGGACAGGTCAAGGAGGTGGGATGAGGTTAGTAGGTAGCTGGGGGTGCGGCTTGGGGTGGGAGGAAGGGATGGGTGAGAGGAAGAACCGGTTAGGGAGGCAGAGACAGGTTGGACTGGTTTTGGGATGCAGTGGGTTGGGGGGAAGAGCTGGGCTGGTTGTGTGGTGCAGTGGGGGGAGGGGACGAACTGGGCTGGTTTAGGGATGCAGTAGGAGAAGGGGAGATTTTGAAACTGGTGAAGTCCACATTGATACCATATGGCTGCAGGGTTCCCAGGCGGAATATGAGTTGCTGTTCCTGCAACCTTTGGGTGGCGTCATTGTGGCACTGCAGGAGGCCCATGATGGACATGTCATCTAGAGAATGGGAGGGGGAGTGGAAATGGTTTGCGACTGGGAGGTGCAGTTGTTTGTTGCGGACTGAGCGGAGGTGTTCTGCAAAGCGGTCCCCAAGCCTCCGCTTGGTTTCCCCAATGTAGAGGAAGCCGCACCGGGTACAGTGGACTGCATCCACTGTACCCGGTGCGGCTTCCTCTCCATTGGGGAAACCAAGCGGAGGCTTGGGGACCGCTTTGCAGAACACCTCCGCTCAGTCCGCAACAAACAACTGCACCTCCCAGTCGCAAACCATTTCCACTCCCCCTCCCATTCCCTAGATGACATGTCCATCATGGGCCTCCTGCAGTGCCACAATGACGCCACCCGAAGGTTGCAGGAACAGCAACTCATATTCTGCCTGGGAACCCTGCAGCCATATGGTATCAATGTGGACTTCACCAGTTTCAAAATCTCCCCTTCTCCTACTGCATCCCTAAACCAGCCCAGTTCGTCCCCTCCCCCCACTGCACCACACAACCAGCCCAGCTCTTCCCCCCCACCCACTGCATCCCAAAACCAGTCCAACCTGTCTCTGCCTCCCTAACCGGTTCTTCCTCTCACCCATCCCTTCCTCCCACCCCAAGCCGCACCCCCAGCTACCTACTAACCTCATCCCACCTCCTTGACCTGTCCGTCTTCCCTGGACTGACCTATCCCCTCCCTACCTCCCCACCTACACTCTCTCCACCTATCTTCTTTACTCTCCATCTTCGGTCCGCCTCCCCCTCTCTCCCTATTTATTCCAGTTCCCTCCCCCCATCCCCCTCTCTGATGAAGGGTCGAGGCCCGAAACGTCAGCTTTTGTGCTCCTGAGATGCTGCTTGGCCTGCTGTGTTCATCCAGCCTCACATTTTATTATCTTGACATACTCAGTGGTGCCCAGTTTGAGTGCCATCAGGGCCACTCAGCTCCTGACCTCATTACAAACCTGCATAAGACAGTTGATTTCCAGAGGTGAGGGGGCAATGGTGTTAGTTGATTGAGGTCAGTATTCTCTGTTCCAGGAAAGCTTTGCAGGAGTTCTTCACGAAAATGTTCTAGGCCCAACTGTCTTCAGCGGCTTCATCAACGACCTTCCCTCCATTATAAGGTTAGAAGTGGGGATGTGAGCTGATCGTTGCACAATGTTCAGCACCATTCACAACTCGTCTAAAAATGAAGCAGTCCATCTTGAAATACAATAAGTTCTGAACAGTATCCAGGCTTAGTTGACAAGTGGCAAGTAATATTTGCAAAATTGAAATGCCAGGCAACGACCACTTCCAACAAGAGAAAATTTCACTGCTGTCCTCTGACATTCAACGCCAATACCGTCACAGAATCCCCCAGTATCAACATGCTGGGTGGTACCATTAATCAGAAACTGAACTGGACTCATCATACCTGTGCAGTGGCTATAATAGCAAGTCAGAAGCTAGGAATACTGCGGCAAGCAACTCACCTCCTGAATCCCCAAAGCCTGTGCATGGTCCACAAGGTATACATCAGGGTGCAATGGAATACTCCCCACGTGTATGAAGCTCAAACAGCACTCGAGATGCTTGACGGCTTCTAGAACAAAGCAGCCTGCTTATTTGGCACGACGTCTACAAGCATCCACTCCCTCCACCACTGATGTTAAGTACAACAGTTTATACCATTACCAAGAAATCTAGTAAAATTCACAACACTCTTTAAACAGCACCTTCCAAATCCATGGCCATTTCCATTTCAAAGGTTAGTGGCAGCAGATGCATGGCAACACCACGATCTACAAGTTCCTCTTCAAACCACTCACCATCCTGACTTAGAAATATACTGTCATTCCTTCAATGTTCCAATGGCAATGTTGGTCTAACAATAGCACACAGACAGCAGAAGGCTTCTTGAAAGGCAACTCAAAGGTAATGAAGGATGAGCAATAAATGCTGGTCCAGGCAGCGACACAGACATCTCTTGAATGAATAAATTCATAATCATCGCATCCCTAAAGTACAGAAATGGGCCCTTTGATCCAAGTCTACAGTGACCCTCAAGGCATCCTACCCAGGCCCATCCCCCTATAACCCACATAATCTACACATTTCTGACCACTATGGTAAATTTAGCATGGCCAATCCACCTAGCCTGCACATCTTTGGACTGTGGGAGGAAACTGGAGCACCCGGAGGAAACCCACACAGGCACAGGGAGATGCGCAAACTCCACACAGACAACTGCCCGAGGATGGAATTGAACCTGAGCTCCTGGCGCTGTGAGGCTGCGGTGCTAACCACTGAGCCACCGTACCAGTAGTATCAGCCTGCATCAGTCCATTATTTCTCTTACATCTCAGCCACCAGATCAAACCAATGATTGATTGCATGTTTGCTAAGAACAACCTGCTCCTGACCTGGTTCATGCTCCACTGCATATCCCAATCACACTTGGCCAACATTTTGATATTACAAGCAATGCTGCTACAACAATCATCAATGAGCAGACCACACAGTTGCTGACTATTCTAGCAGAGCCCTCAGATACTTTTGTGTCCTGATTCAGCCTGCTGCATCATCCACACATTTGTTGTTATGAAGGCACAGTGCTTGCCAATTGGGCTTCATCCGGAATCTCAAGAAGAGAAGTGAGCAAATGTGGAAGAGAAGGAGTAGGAGGAGGAATGGAGGAGGTAGATGCCAAATCAGCATTCTAGATGGGCTGTCAATAAGCACCACATTCAACTCTGGTTGCTTTAAATATAATCCTAGTACTTCATTTCACAACAATCACACAACATGTCATGAGATAGTAGGGACTGTTGATGCTGGAGAATCTGAGATAACAAGGTGTAGAGCTGGATGAACACAGCAGGCCAAGCAGCATCAGAGGGGAGGAGGCCCTTCTGAAGAAGGGTCTACACTCGAAACATCAGCCTTCCTGCTCCTCTGATGCTGCTTGGCCTGCTGTGTTCATCCAGCTCTATACCTTGTTATCACACAACATATCATGCCTCTGTTGTCCACAATATCCCGTGCATCATACCCATTTTATCTTACAGAACATTTACGATCACAATCACATATTAATTGTCATGGCTTATGCATGCCCTAAGCTCCTGTCTTATGGCTGCTTTCATCACCAGTCTAGTGCTCGTTTGCAATAATATTCTGGCTTAACTGAATGATGGCAGAGAAATCATACAAATACTTTTCAAAACTTCATCTAAATAGCTCACATCTGAAAAATGTACCCAAACAGGGTACGACACAATCCTTGTCATGATTGCCGTATGCAACCAATGCTGCCTCAGCAAAGGAGCTCAAACAGGATGGACCAATTATGACAGCCTGCACTACTTACACTACTGTAACTGAAAGAGGAAATGGACTGTGGATGCAACATTTGTTGAAGGACATCCAGCACCTGATTCTGACCCAAGGCATGTGATTGGCACAACATGGATGAAAATGGGCTCAATGCTTTTCAGACTTTGTTGAGGTGGTGCTGAGGAGGAAACACACATTGCATTTCCAGGTCTCCAAACAACTCTGGAAATGCTGTGGGCGCAGACAGTCACAGCATTCATTACCAGTGCTCAAGCCCTGTGAAGATTGATGTAGCATCAGGGAGGCGATTGATCTGCAGATGCCTTATCCCAGCAATGTCAACTCTAGCTTCAAAACACCCATTGCCCACCTGCCAGTGTTCTCTATTTGTGCTCATACCTGCACAACACCCTCACAAACTTAGTGTTGTTATGTGGCTTAGACCACAACTCCTCAACAGCACATTGTGCCAGCTTTTCAACCACCACAATTCACACACAACAACTGCACCAGACAATCAGACTGTTATCCAACGACATTCCACCAGCTGTGCTACAGACAATAGGGAAGCACTGCACAGGAGCAATATGACAAGGAAAGTCACACAGAAGTAGGAAACATGGAACATAACATGCAAACTAAGTACATTCACAGGGATGTAACTTCAGTGTGCAATATATGACAATTTAATTCATAAATCTGATTGGGATGTTTAATTTTGCAGCGGCTTTTGTTTTTGCTTTGTGACTAATTGCATCCAAGATGATCTGTGACAGAAGCAAAAGTAGGAGGCCATTATGAAAGGAAAATTGGATGTTTATTAATATCAGAATGTAATACTCATTACACAGTTAGATGAGCTGAACACAAACAGCTTAATTGTGATATTTCAGTCTAGACTGGGCTCCTCTCTTTTACTTCCATTTCCTCTTTCTCCTCGTCTTCCTGCTGCTTAGCTAGTTGGTGTGGAGTTAGTGGCAGAGATAGCACTCTCATGATGGTAAATCTGGACACATTCTCTTGCATGGCTCCTCAAGAATGGTTCACAGTTTTAGTCTGCCAATGGTTGTCTCTGTCACACTGAGATGGCAGCATGATCTTTTCTTGCATGCTGCCCATTTTATAAACATTCTTCATGTTGAAAGGCAGTATTCTGTGAAGATGGCACAATTGTAATCTTCAGGGGTACACAGAGTTTCAAGTGTAGTTGTGTGGCAGTATTCAACTCCATCCAGCAATAGGGGTAGGGCTGCTTGCAATATTTTTCGTAGGTCTCTCAGGTCAGTCAGGAATGGGGGAGGTTACTGAAAAGCAGTTCAAATGACTTACAACATTGGATAAAAAGACAAAGACGGGGCAGACTCCAAGTTAGAAGTGCTGAGTTTTAGCTTTACTGCAGGGAAAGCAATCAAGCCTGTGTTATTGGGCCAGGAAAGAAATTGAGCAGTTGAATAACTCTGTCCAGCTGGGGCTCAGGAAAAAGCAGAAGGTAAGATTTAGCTCACTCATGAAGGGCTTGGAAGAAGCCCGTCAGCATCAGGACTACAGTATAGCTGAGAGATTAGGTGCAAGAAGTCCACAAGTGGTATTTATTTCCTAGAACTGAGTGACTTTAGAGTTCAGGTAAAACCCAGGGACACATCTGGCTCAGTGAAACTAATGCCAGAGAAGAGCTGGAGTTCTGCTTGTGAATGAGGACTGTAGAGGAGTCCAGCTGAGTGGAGACCCAGGATAGGACGGTGATGAATCAGAACAGGAGCAGTCTTTGATGCAGTCCATGAAAGAACAGCTCTTGGGAGACATTTCAAGGCTAGATCGATACAAGTGAAGAATTGAACTCTGCTGAAATTTGACTAAACTTTGCATCATAAATGTCTGGGGGGGAGATGCTGAGAAATCCATGGATTCTGCCTTCATCATATTTGCAATTTGATGTGTGCTGTGGGCATCCAGTAACAGTATATTACACATTTACTATATGTTAAATCTAGGTTTTGGAATTCAGTAATACAGTGTAAAATTTATTAGTGTTCTGTTTGTTGTTGTTTCATTGAAACTGCAGAATCATGTGGCTTTATTATGTCAGTAAGACCATCTGGAGGGAGGAGGAAGATGGGAAATTATAGGCCGGTCAGCCTGACCGCCATCATTGGAAAGATTCTGGAGTCCACAATTAAGGATGAGATTGTTGAGTACTTGGAACAGTATGGTAAAGTAGGATAGAGTCAGCATGGCTTCAGCAAGGGAAGCTCACGTCTACCAAATCTGTATGAATTCCTTGAGGAAGTAACAAGCAAATTAGACAAGGACAGCCAGTGGTCAAGCTCTATCTGAATTTCCATAAGGCCATTGAGAAAGTGCCACATAATAGTTTTTTGTTTAATAATACCCCATGGTGTTAGGGGAGAGGTACTGGCATGGATAGAGGACTGGCTGACTGGCAGAAGGCAGAGAGTGGGGATAAAGATGACTCTTTCATGATGGCAACTGGTGACTAGTGGAGTTCTGCAGGAGTCAGTGTCGGGACAACAACTATTCACATCATCCATTGACAATCTCTAAGAAGGAACTGAGGGCATTGTTACTAAGTTTCTAAACGCCACAAAGATAGGGAAAGAGACAGGTAGTGTTGAAGAAGTGGGGAAGCTGCCGGATGATCGGACAAGCTAGGAAGTGTGCAAAAAAGTGGCAGAAGGAATACAGTGTGGGAGAGTGTGATGTTATGTTCTTTGGTAGGAAGAATAAAGATGCTGTTTATTTTCTAAATGGGGAAATGCTTCAGAAACCTGAAGCACAAAGAGACTTAGGAGTCCTCATTCAGGACTCTGTTCAGGTTAACATGTAGGTTCAATTAGCAGTTAGGAAGGCAAATGCAATGTTAGCATTCATTTCAAGAGAGCTAGAATACAAGAGCAGAGATGTGCTGCTAAGGCCTCCCTTGGGTGTCAAGTGGAAGTTTACAAGAATGATCCGAGGGATCAAGGGTTTGTCATATGAGGAATGGTTGAGGATTCTTGGTCTGTACTTGATGGAATTTAAACAGATGTAGAGAGATCTCAGTGAAACATGTGAATACCGAAAATCTTGACGAGAATAGACAAGGAAAAAATGTTTTCATTCGTAGGACAGACTAGGACCTGAGGACACAGCCTCAGAGTGAAGGGATGACTCTTAAGAACTGAGATAAGGAGGATGGTGAATCTGTGGAACTCACCGCCGCAAAAGGCAGTGGAGTCAATGTCATTGACTGTATTTAAAACTGGGAGTAAGGTGAGTAAGGAGATCAAGGGTTCTGGGGAGAAGGTTGACAAATGGGATTGAGAAACATATCAGCTATGATCAAATGACAAAGCAGACACAATAGGCCAAATGGTTTAAGTCTGCTCCTTTATCTTCAAGTCTTATGGCCTTTAAGTAGTAAAGCTTATTGATCCCTAATGAGATTGTAACATAATTTGTTGGTCTAATCAGAGGTCATCACAATCAAGGTGACTATCTGGTCTGTAGATTTGTAGATTGCTCCTTGGAGTTATCAGTTGTGTGGTCAGTGAATGCATCTCTCACCTAGTACTGGTCCTTTGGTTTGCTGCAGTTCTCCAAAGCAGCTGGCACTGGAAACTCAAAGTACAGACATTGTGACTGATGTCAGGATATTGGGCATTCATCTGGTTGATTCCCTGCGTATGGCCACATAGCAGGTAGATCTCCAGGGGAGCTGTACATACAAGGTTATCGTGCCATGCATTGTAAGCCACAAACGTATACACAATCAATAGCAGACTGCTTTGTAAAGAAGCCTGCATCTTCACCAAACCAAACACTTGTTCCAGCAGTTGCTTTCAAGTAAGAGGAAATGAAATGTCATCATCCCTTTTTGAATAAAGAGCATCGGTGACCTTCCTTATTCAAGATTAAACCCTGAAACTGCGCAAATATTTCAAATGACAGCTTGGAATAAAGCTGATGTAAAACATTCATCAACACAGCCACCTTCCCAGTGACTGATATTGCCAACCTCATCACATTTGCACTAAATAACAATGAGGACACCGTTAATGAAATTGATGCACAAGACATTGCTTGTTGCTAAGATTCAACTCCTTGAACACAGTGGACAATTACATCCTCCTGCCCACTACCTTTCTCTGTCTCCCATTGCCCGCTTCCAGCAGCATGTCCTGCTTTTCACGCCTGCTGTCCCTTTCATCCAGTCGTGATGCATTCTAAGGGAAAAGTCATGTCTGCGAGCCACTGGTTTGTACAAAGTTCTTGAAATCAGCAAGTGACTTTCAAAATCTGCCAAATCACTCCTTACAGACTTTTACAACTTGAATCAAAGAAAACAGTAACCATTTATAGAATGATAGAAACAACTAGAAAAACATCAACCAATAACCAGCCTCATTGCGTGACCTATTTTAATAAGACTGCTGAACATTTTCTGTTGTGAAGCATGTGTTCTGCCAAGTGTGGCTAAGTGAGGGCATTAACAGGAGCACTGAAGTGCAAAACAACCTCATGAAGTCATCTGCCTATTTCAAGTGGATGCTAGCTGCTGTGCCCTCACTTATGTTGACTCCAGTGTGACTCAACTCGAAGTGTGTGCATTGACTGCATTTTGAGTTTCTAATTCAAATACAAAACGTGCATTAATGAAGTTTGTTGGGCCTTTCAACTGACTTGGTGGCAATTTTACCAGCATATGTAGACATGAATGTTTAAGAAGATTAACAAAAAATTACTTTCAATTCAACTTTGGGCATACAACTTGAAATGGACATTTAATCAAATAAACTATTGAAGCAATGCTGGGAAATTCATCACCGTACATAAACCACTAAAGGTAGGGATAAATTGTTCAGGTCGAGATGTCAAAGTAAAAACCTGAGTGTAATTTAAGAAACAATTTGATGCCAGAATGGGGTGAGACTGGGATCATTTTGAATGGTTGAATTAAGATAGTTTAAATTACCTTTATTGACTGCAATTATCTGGTGCCATTGTGCGGAACAGGAAATGGCAGACTCCACAGCTTCCAATGAATCTATTAGAATAGTGTTAAGGGCAAAAACAAAACAAGGAATTCTAGTTTTGCAGCTCCTTCCACTGCTCGTATGACATGAAACTTCATGCCCGACTAGATCTTGTTGGCACAGAAGGGCCTTATTTAAACCATTTGTTGTGAATGAGGAAGCAGTCTTACAACCACTGTCTAACATTGTGAGCATCAACAGTAAAGGGTCTCGATGAAAAAAAACAGAATACAACCTTGAGCAGCAGCTTGTCAGAGGCCAAAAGAAAATAATTCATTTCAGGTTTCAGATGACATCAATCAACCATCCAAGATTCATTCAGGTAATGCATGTTATCATATCAAACCCTCGAACGTACAGGTTTGCTGAATACTGTTGTTGTGTGCTACTCGACAGTGAGTTTGAACAACAACACAAACTGAGGTTCAAATTCAGTTCAAATGTTGCCTTAACTGCTTTCCAGGCTTGTTTCACTCTATGATTCAATGTATTCCCGATGGGCTGAACGGTAATTTATAGTTTCACTGCTAAGCTGAGTGATAATTCCACCCAAGGAGAAATAAAAATAATAATAAATGCAGTTGACAGATAGTAAAACACTTCAAAATTAATTGAAAGGCCATGTTAGAAAGTCGGCTGCCAGGTAATACTTCACCTATGATAGGTTGTAGGTCTTTTCCCACTCAAGCAGAAGAGGAGCATCAGTCACCTGCATCTGCAGTGCTCATGAATCATGAGCCATTCATGCAGTAAAGGTCACACCAAAATGGCACCACTAACATCTCAGGCTTCCTGTACCAACACTCAGAAACAGAATTAGGTGGCATTTTATTAAACCTGATTGATTAGTTACAGGATTTTTCAGTATTTGTCTTTAAACTTTCAGCCGATGAGGAGTAAAACTAATGTGTTTTCCCCTCTCTTTGCAAAGTTTCACCAGTCCCCCTTTCTGCGGAACAGCAGCTCATAATTTACTCCGTAAGTATCAGAAACCCTCTGGTACCTCACCCAAAGGTCTGTCATTCAGTTTTGAGACTCACAGGCAAGTATTAGAAGATTGCTTGCCCAGGGAAGACGATATATCCAAGTCAACAACAAAATGAATTATATTCCATACTTACTGTTTTTTGCTAACCAAATTACACAGCATGTTAATAGTTAGAATATAGTTCGGCATAATTTATAAGCACTATATTGTAACACTACTAAACCGTAACAAGGGGTTTGAAAATTGTCCATGCTCATCTTATTTTGTTCAAAATAGTTTTATAGTAAAATTTCTGAAAAGCCTTGAGCATCAGATTCACTACTTTGATGTATGCTCCCTTTTAAATCCCAAACAAAGTACACATTAATGTTACAATGCACATTTCAGGAAAAAAAATTTGTTAATAAGTTCGTTGAAAGTTCAGTGTTTTCATTCAGTACGTTAATCATATAGCAAAATACACAAAGCCAATTCCCTAACTGTGTTTCTTTGTGTCAATTTAGTTCAATTTTGAAACATGCTTGCTTCTGGCATAGAATGATAAGCAATCTTCCCTCTTTCATGTAACTTGATACCATATTTGTGAACATAACAGAAGTGACTGGATTTCACTGAAAAATGGAAGTGCCTGTAAACAGCTTTGAGGCATTCCAACGATGCAATAAGGTGCTACATGTTTACATTTTTATTATTCACATTGATTGCAGGATGAAAAAACATCTCCTTTGCTCCTGCCAAGCTCCTATTCCCTTCGGTTTCTGACCCATTTTTTTTTAATTGGCCATTGCTCTCTCCATCTGTGTGTGATTTTTTTCCCCCTAGTTGTGCGTCCAAAAACCAGTTCTTTGGCTTCTACTCTGTCCCTCTGCTCTCTCTTCATCCCTTTCTCCTTCTCTCCCAGCAGCTCCATTTGCTTTCAATCCCATACTCTCAACTGAAAGCAGGCAGGTTACAGAAAATGACACTGGTGCTGGGGTTGAAGCATGGTTAACTTTATGGTTACGGGGTCAAATCGACTTTCATCTCCACAACTGATTTCTGGCATAAAAGACTGCATTTGGAACATTTGTCAGATTGTTTACATTTTTCTAAAGAAATGGTTTCCTTTTCAGATTTGTTCCTGGAACTTTCTCGTAAATGGTCACAGCAGACAAAACATTAACTCAGTTTTCCTTTCTACAGATCGAGCCAGATCAGTTGCATTTCTCCAGCACTTTCTGATTCTATGCATAGTCACATTATGCTGTAATGATGGTGATATCATATATAATTTCACTAAAGTCCACTAAAGCAGGTGCTCATATTGCTAGAATACTTCTGATATGGGACACGTCGGGACTTACAAAAACAAAAGGCAATTTGTACAGCATGCAATTGAACATGTGATGACCTATTCAGATTGCTCTACAGGTGAGTTTATGTCGGATCCATCAGAGGCTAAATGTTTTCTTCCTGGCCTGATGGGTAGCTTCTTGCAGCCGTTTCAGACGGCAGACCTTTACAGCAGCAAGGATTGTCTGGGTGCTCACCTCATCATCACTAAAGGCAGGCACATTCAAAATGCAGCAGGATCAGCATATGACTGAATGTCAAGACAGCTGAAATTTCAACTGAACCAAACGTGATGGCAAAGCTGACCCTTTTGGAATTTACACTTTGTCAGATGTGCTCTTTTCAAAGTACTTTGAGAAGATAAGAGCAATCTTACAGAAAATCACTGGGCAGGGTGATGCCTAAAGCTGCAAACTGGAGTTAATTATCATCACAAAATAAAGCAAATAGGAACAACTGTTTGTATGCGAACATGTCCCGTATAATATTACAAAGAACACTCAGAATTTTGCATGAATAGCTTATTAACTGATTGCAGGTCAATGGAACTGCTTTTACAACTTTTAAAGAATGAAAATTATTCATCTATATGGTTAACCTTTTTCTGTCATTCTTCCATGTAAAATACATTTGCTTCTGCTGATTTCAGATGACCATTGAAAGGTAGCACTTCAAATTATCTGAGAATAATCAGAACTGACATCTCACCATGCACGGCAAATTGCATGAGTCCACATTTAGACCCATCAGAGTTTGCTATTAGCCTTTCAATACGTGCTCTGAACAGAAGTATATATAGCACAAGGAAACTTACCAAGGACAACAAGTTTCGCCTCAGCTGTAACCATGTCCAAGGAGGTTCTTGCCACACAAGTGTATGTCCCTTCATCGTCTTCGCTTACATCATTAATTTGAAGGATATCGCCATCAATTATTATTCTAAAGGATTGTAAAATTACAGATAGTACAGCAACTTAGTTAAAGTTAATTTCATTTTCATGATTTCTTATATTAAAAAGCATCTATCAACAACTGCAGTCACTGTAATGTTATTTACCAAAGAGTGCTTGCCATGCCCTACCTGGTGAGTTCTCCATGTGAATCCAGTTCCACAAAAGTGTGATCATAAATGCCCTCTGAAATAGCTGGCCAAGCCAATTCATCGTATTAAACCACAACAAAAATGGCAAAGAGCAATAAAACTGGGTGAATCAAGCTGGGCACTGGAAATGGCAACAGCACAATCATTCCTATTGACCCTGCAAAATCCTCCTTAATCTACATTTGCGGACTTGTGTCAAAATTGGAAGACACGTGCCACAGTCTAGTGAAGTAACAACATGACAAAGTCATTCGCATGTCATTAAAACTGACTGGCAATGTTGCAGTCATCACCATCATCATCTAGCACAGTGGTACACAATTTGGGAAGAGTTGCCCTGGGAATACTCAATACTGAATCTAAACCACACAAACCTCTCACAGCATAACAAGAAAGCCTCCGACTGATCAGAACCTGTTGGCACCTTAAACTCAGCGTTGTACAACACAAAAACAGACCCTTCAGTCCAATTCTTCGCTCATGAGTTAGTACACCATGTCGAGCATGAATTGCAAGAAGCGCCGAGGATAAAAAGGGTAAAAGACATTATCTGGGTGGAAGGCTTGAATATCCGTCAGCAAGAATGGCTGAGTAGTACCACAGCTCAACAAGCTGGCCATATCCAAAAGGATGCGGTTGCCAGACTGGGTTTGTGACAGGTGGTAAAGAAATAACCAAGGGGCAAAACAACAATCTTTCCCTTATCTTCATCAATCTGTTGGAGATGCATGTAGTCCTTGTGGAGACAATGTCCCTTCTCTAGTGTGATGACACCTTCCACCATATTGCATTGCACCACCATCAAGTCAATGGGATCAATTTCAAAGAGATCTTTCAAATCAAAATTAGCCATCCATGAGGCACTGTTGGCTATCTGGAGCACCAGAATAACATTCAACCACAATCTGTAACGCATTTCCCACTCCAGAATTACCAGGGGAATCAACCCTGGTTCAATGAATACCACTAGACAGCATGCCTGAAACTGTGCCTGACATACATAAACCCGGATTATTTGCATGACACCATGAAAGCATGCAATAAACCAAGCTAAGCTATTCCAGAACTAACAAATCAGATTCAAACTCTACCACCCAAACACATCCAGTCATTTATGATGAAGGAAAATTAAACAATTCACAGGAGCTGGAGGCTCCAAAAATATCCTCATTCTCAATCATGAGCGAGTCCAGCACATCTGCAATAAAGACAAAGCTGAACGATTTGCAAACATCTTCAATGTTAAGTGGAGCCCCACCTCAGCCTCCTCCAGATGTCCCCAGTACCACAGGTCCCAATTCAATTCACACCATGTGATGTCAAGAAATTGTTGAAGGCATTGTGCATTGCAAAGGTTTTGGGCTGTGAAAAAAGTCTAAGTCAATGAAAGACTTGCGGTCCCGAAATGGCTGTGATCTTTTACCCAGGCTTTTCTAGTACAGCTGCAACACTGGCATCTACTTGCAATGCAAAAAAATGCCCAGGTATGTCCTGTATGCAAAACACAGGACTAATTCAACCCAGATAATAAAATGTGAGGCTGGATGAACACAGCAGGCCAAGCAGCATCTCAGGAGCACAAAAGCTGACGTTTCGGGCCTCTCTGATGAAGGGTCTAGGCCCGAAACGTCAGCTTTTGTGCTCCTGAGATGCTGCTTGGCCTGCTGTGTTCATCCAGCCTCACATTTTATTATCTTGGAATCTCCAGCATCTGCAGTTCCCATTATCTCTGATACTAATTCAACCCAGCCAGTTTGCTCTCGATCATCAGTGAAGTGGTAGAATAGGCTGCTGGCGGTGCCATCAAGCAGTGCACATTTGGAAATCCCTGCTTGTTGAGAGTTCAGTTTGGGTTTCACCAAGGCATTTAGTCCCTGATTTCAGCACAGTTTTAGTACAAATGCACACAAAACAGCTGAACTCAAGCGATGAGGTGAGCTTGAATGAATCACAACGAACATAAAGAAAAATGGTTGTTGTTGCAGGTCAATAGTCTCAGCTCCACAACAAAAGTGAGTGAAGTTCTCAGGCTACTGTCCAAGGGCCAATCATGTTCAACTTCATCTATAGGTTGACGGTGATTCACAAAGGAGAACAACATTGTAGGTGGAGATTTCAATTGTGATGGCGAGGTTCCATCCAGAAGAGGCTAAAAGTATAAAGAGGAGATATTAGATGTTCTAGTGGGTATCAATGTGCATAAATCTCCATGGGCTGATGATATATTTGTCCCAGGCTGCTATGGAAGAGATTGCTGGGGCCCTGGTTGAGATATTTAATAATTTGCTGGCCACAGGTGAAGTGCTAAATGACTGAAAGACAGCTAACGTGGTTCCTTTGTTCAAGAAGGACAGCAGGAACAGGCCAGGTAATGACAGACCAGTTAGTTTGACGTCAATGGTCGGGAACAAATTAGAAAACAATTCTAGAAGACAGGATTAATCAAAAGTTGAAAAAAATAGAAATTGGTCAGAAATAGTCAGTTCAGATACGTTAGAGGGAGATCCTGTCTGACTAATTTGATTGGGTATTTTGATAAAGTGACTAATTAGTATTGATGATGGTAGTGCAGTTTACGTAGATTTCAATACCTTGACTGGTCCCACATAGAGAACTGGTCCAAAAGATAACAGCCCATGAGATCCAAAGCAACTTGGTAAACTGGATTCAAAATTTGCTTCTGAATAGGAAGCAAAAGGCGATGTTAGATCTTGTTTTTGTGATTGAAAATCTGTGATCGGCAGTGTACCACACGGATTTGTGCTGAGATGCTTGCTGTTGGATATGTACATTAAAGTCGTTGATGTGAATATAGAAGATATAATTAGTGGGTAAGATTATTGATGAAACAAAACATTTATGATGGTGTTGGTAGTCAAGAGGATGGCCTCAGGCCACAGCCTGATATTCATCAGCTTGTAAATTCGGCAGAGCAGAGTCAAATGGAATTTAATCCTAAGTGCAAGGCAATATACTGAGAATAAAAGGAGCTGGGTGTGCAAGTCCATAGATCCCTGAAGGTGTGTCACACAGGTATATAGGGTGGTGAAGAAGGCATATGGGATGTTAGCCCCTATTGGTCAGCACGTACATTCTAGGAACAAGGTGCCACAGTGGCTCAGTGGTTAGCACTGCTGCTTCACAGCACCAGGAACCTGGGTTCAATTCCACCTTCAGGCAACTGTCCGTGTGGAGTTTCCATTGTTCTCCCTGTGCCTGCATGGGTTTCCTCCCACAATCCCAAGATTAGCAGGTTAGGTGGATTGATTATGCTAAATTGTCCACAGTGCCCAGGGATGTATTGATTAGAAGTGGGGAATGGGTCTGGGTGGGATGATCTTCAGAGGGGCAGTATGGATTTCTTGGGCCGAATGGCCTGTTTCCACACTGTAGGCATTCTATGAAGAAAATCTTGTCCCAATTTTATAAAACATGAACAAAGGAACCACATTAGCTGTCTTTCAGTCATCTAGCACTTCACCTGTATCCAGCAAATTGTCAGATGCAATGAAATGTGGAGTTCTGGTTGCTGCACTAACAGGAGGATGTGATTTCACTGGAGAAGGTGCAATGGAGATGCACCAGGATGTTGCCTGGGATGAAAAGTCTCAGTTATGAGGAGAGTTTGGATAGACTAGGTTTATTTTCCAAAGAACAGAGGAAGCTGAGTGGGGGCTGGGCGGGAAATCTGATTGAGGTATACAAAATTATGTGAGGCATGGACAGAGTAGCTCTCGAGAATTTCTTCCCCATGCCAAATGTGTTTGAGACCGGAGGGCATAAGCTTAATGTGAGGAGCAAGTGGTTTAGAGGAGATCGGAAGAACAAAGCTTTCACCGCGAGGGTGGTAGATATATGGAACATGCTGCTTCAGACAGTGGAAGAAGCAAGTTCTCTCACAACATTCAAGAAGTATCTGGAGGAATACTTATAATGCCAGGACATTGTCGGCAATCAACCAAGCACATATAAATAGGATTAGTGTAAATTGGTATTTGTTGATTGGCAAAGACTTGGGCCAAAGGGCCTGTTTCTGCCCTGTGAGACTCTAATGGCCTTCCCTCTATCACAAATGTCAGAAGTTGGGGCGTCTGTACTGATTATTGCAAAATGGTCAGCACCATTTGTGTCTCCTCAGACACTAAAGCAGTCAAGGTCTATATGCAGTGAGGTCAAGACAATATCCAGGCTTGACCAAAAAATGGCAAGTAATATTCACACAATTCAAGAGTTAGGCAAAAACTATTTCCAACAAGAAGGAATCATTTGTTCAGTCATTAAGAGAAATTATTCAAATTAGGCCTTTTTTTCCAGAACATGGAAGGTTAAGGGATAACTTGGTTGAAGTCTTCAAAGTATTAGTAGGGGAAAAATAAACAGCATAAAGATAAACTATTTCCACTGGCTGGAGATGCAAAAACAAGGGAACACTTTCCAAGAATTAGGGCCGGGCCATTTAGAAGAGACATTAGGAAGCATTTCTACATTCAAAAGGTGATAGAGGTCTGGAACTTTCTTCCACAAACAGCAGTTGATGCCAGATCTGTTATTAATTTTAAATAAGAGGTGGATATACTTATGTTAAACAAATGTATTGAAGGATACAGGCCAAAGGCAGATATGTGAAACTAGGTCTCAGATCAGACATGATCTCACTGAATGGCGGAGCAGGCTGAAGGGGTTGAACGGCCATTTATGTAACCATTACACTGTGACATTCGATGGTATCACCATCACTGAATACTTGTTTGTGAACAGGCAGGAGTTATCATTGACCAGGAACTGAATGTGAGCAACCATATAAATACTGTGGCTACAAGGGCAGATCAGAGGCTGGGAACTTGTGGGCCAGAGCTCCCCTTCGGACTCCCCAAATTCTCTCCACCATCAATAAGGTACAAGTCAGGAGTGTAATATTACTTTGCAGTTGACTGGATGAGTGAGCTTCAGAAACATGACAATCTCAATAATGTCATCTTGACTGGCACTCCTTCTGTCACCTTGAACAATACTCTTTCACCACCAACACACAGTGACAGCAGTGTGTGCCAGCTACAGCTGCACTGTGCCGATTCAGCAAGGCTGCTTTGACAGTGCCCATCAAACCTGCAACCTATAACATCTGGAAGGACAAGGGCATTGGCATATCAGCACATCCAAGTCACACATCATTCTGGTTTGAAACTACCTCAGCCAGTCTTCCACTGTTGCTGGGTCAAAATCTTGAAAATCCTTCCCAATAACACTTGGGTGTCCCTGCAGCAGTTCAAGAAAGCAGCTCACCTCCACCTTCTAAATAGAGTTAGCAACAGACAATAAATGGTAGTCTAACAATTTACACTGATACCCAATTTGAAAACCTCTCTTACTAATGCAAGTCCCCACAGATAACCACTGTAATAACATAATTTGCAAGAAAATGTAATTATGATGCAGTGGTGCAAAATGCCCATCCCAGTCTATGAAATAAAACCAAGCCTTCTGTTGATTCCCTTCTTTCCTGAGTTCCAGAACTGAGTCCTGTCACTTTGACAAAATGTAATCTAGAACTGCAAAAGAGTCACCACAAACTTACAATCGTATCAACGTCTGCAGGTCTCCACTGTTGGTTAGGAAAACCAGACAAAAAAGGATTAAAATAATCTTTAAATACTGATACATGCACCTTCTTGAAAACAAATATGGTCAAAATTGAAGTAGTAGCATGCCAAATTTTAAAGTTAATTTTCAAGATTTAGTTCACGAGATGCATAAACTTAGAGTTTGTTTTTAGCAAAGCATGCTTTCCAATTTATGATTTCTTTCACTAAAATTCAGAGACAGACAATAATATATTTCCTGCAGAAGAAAAAATATGTACATTTGTACAAGACATAAAAAGTAGCAAACATTTCAAAGGTCCTTAACGCAGGCTCTGAATATAGATCAAGAAGCAAAATGTAATCAACTTGCTCAAGTCTGGAAGCCAGTCAACTTAAGAATAGGTGCCTACGATTTTGACACGTTTTATTCAATATGACGTTGGTGGTGATGGATTGGCACTAGCAATAATGATAACTGAAGTGAAGTGCTTCTTGTCCATTTTGCAAACTAATACCTGTCATTCTCGGTTTGGTCACTGTAAATTTCATATCCATCCTGTTTCCATGATAACTCAAAGTCGCTTTCGAAAGCAGAGTCATACGCAGCATGACATTTGAACTGTGCCACTTCAGACTTTGGTATCATCAAATCCTCAGGTGGAAGCACTATTTCTGTCGCAACTGAAAGAGAGACAGAGTGCCAAAATGCTGTCAGCACAATTTCTTCAATGTTAATAAATATATAAAAGGAATGAGAATAATTTCAGATGCACAAATATTACAAACGACAGCATCTGACATTTCAACTGTAAAGCAGTAATAATTAAAACCATCAATCGTTTTGTGAAATGTCTGCCTGAAGAAACAATTCTCTAAATCTGAGTTAACTGTTCACTTTACCATTTCTGATTCATTGGGCCTCGATTTTTCAAACTTAAGGCACACTGCATAATATAAAATAGAATTGTTTCAGAAATGAAAATGAATTGCATTGATAGAAGCAAGTCATGAAATGAAAGAGAAAATAAAATATTGAACATGCATTGCGGCGCAAATCGCATTTGGGGAAAAATGCCATGGGGTGAATTTTCCAAGAAGTGGTACTCTTACGCCATTACTACACCTCCCTTCTATTTTACTGAAAGAATAGAGCTCTGTATTTCTGACAGAAGATTTCAGTCAGGAATTCCTCACAAAATATGAAGGTATTAATTCCATTCTGACACTTTTTTTGCAATGCAGAACTGTCAGAGGAAGGCAAACCCCTTCTCATTGCAGTGAGATGCCGTTCTCTGAAATATAAAAGCCCTGATGGCCACGTTAATGGTTGCTGTCAAAACATAAGTGTGTAAACGAAGTGAGAGATGAGACAGCTAAGCGGGTAGTTTGCAGGATGGATCCGAGATAGGTGCCAGGTAAGTGGTGTACTGGCTGGGTAGGATGCCAGGTGGGTAACAGGTATTACAACAGGCAAGGACGGGGGCCAGGTCCAGCAGTGGTGGATGGATGGGGTAAGGGGTGGTTGGGTTTGGGTCAGATGCCAGCTGTCGGAGAAGGATGTGTGGGGAACTGGGAGTCATATACTGCAACGGTGGTGAGTGGAGGGTATGGAGCCTGATGGCTGTGTCAGGTCCTGTGGGAGAAGTGAATACATGGAGAGCAAGAGAGGTGTCAGGTCCCAGGTCAGGATTGTCAGGTCAGGGTTTGCAGAGTACAAGAAGCCCGAGGTGGTGTACTCGGGAGTTTGTGAGCTAAGTATGACCTCTGTTAAATAGTCCCTCATGATTTACTCAGACAACTTTTCCTGAGTAATTATTTTCAGAAATTTCACTGGACTTGTCCGGAATACTCAACTTAAAACAGAGACTCTCAGCAAGTTGTAAGTTTGTACAACTTGCCGAGCAGAAAGTTCAATTTCTTGGGCAATTCATTCAGAATTGTTACAACGGAGATTCCGTAGGTTTTCCCTGTGCATTTCCCTCATGCGCAGGAATAACAACTGGCCACTGGAAAATCCTGGCCAATGTGCTTTCTGATACAGAAGGTCAACCTGCAAGAATTGCTGCTGCTACCATAAACCAGCAATGGTTGTGAAATTGTTCAGTGGGTAAGACATCAAGTCAAACAGTTCACCAAACTTTAAAAATGAAAGTGAAATTTGCCACAGTTCAAGAACGTTAGCTGCGATTTTTGGTAGCCAATTTCAGCTTGATTAAAAAGTGTTATGTTTTAGAAAACAGAATAATGTTCCATTCCATAACAAATGTATAGTGATTTTGATCAGTACATCATAGCATTCTGATTCAGTATTCAGTTTTGAACTTTTTAAGGTACGGAAGATTAATCATAAGACCTAATATTGAAGAATGAGATGTGAACTCAGAATAGAAATTTATCAGCTGTCAAAATGCACTAGATATTAATTGGTTTGGTACAGTTGTTTGGTCAATAGTCTACTGTTGATCAAATGGTACTGAAATGGAAAAACGATGCCATTCAAAGTTTTGAATCAGATTTCTAATGATACACAATATTCCAATGTTTGTATTTCTTGTTATTAGGTCATATCATTATCATCTTGTTCATTAGGTGTGATTTTCTCCAAGGTGTGCTGGTGGAGTGGTGATATAAATGATAAGTTTGAAAATGAACTTAGCAGACACAAAGAACAAAATTGAAAGTGTCAACTTTCAAATGTGAATTCCGTCATAATTTTCAAATATAATCTCTTTTGTCTTACTTCAATTACATGAGCAACTGATGAGAACAAAAGGTTTTGTTGGACTTAAAACACTAAACAACAATGTCTAGTACAATCTATGGGTTCTAGTTTATCAATAGCTTAGACACTATTGACCGCAATATGCGAGTGAACATTTAGAAGCACAAGCCCATTTGGCAATCTTCCATCACAGAAATGAGTGGCCTCCACCAGGGTGGTCAATTATGCATCAAGCAACACCCAGTGGTTCAGGACCCCATCTCTGAGATTGCAGTATCTGCACATTTGCTGCAGCATTTGACAGTGGATTGAGAAGGTGGTCTATTTGATAGCCCCTGTTTTCTCTTGGTCCTTTTCTCAACCAGCTAAACTGTTCAATTTTGCTCATCACTTCCAAAACCCTTTTCAATATTATGCACCAGTGGTCACGTTCATCAGTGTCTATCTCCCAGTTGTCAGTGTCAATATCCACCACCGTCATAGCTTGCTTACAGATGTCCTGACACAGAGGCTTGGATACACATGGTAAGTTTGCCATTTAGGAAGTTTTTGGGGAGATGGCCATCATCCCTCTAATGCATGCCTAGAATGAGTGTACGCTGATGGACTTATTGTACTCTGTGACCTCTCAGCTGGTGATCTTCTCCTGCCAAGAGATGCCAAGGATACTTGTCAGACTGTAAAGGTGAAAGCTGTTCAAACTTTTCTCTTGTCTAGCATATCTTGCTCAGATATCACTGCTCAAGTGGCGTACAGTGAAGATGCAGGTTCGGGAAATCTGGTCTGTTGTTTTTCATTGTGTTGCTGTTTTTCCACATTTTTTGTATTCAATGTGAACAAAACAGGTGCAGCTTTAGTGATGTGTGTGTTGACTTCAGCTCCAAGTGACAAATTGCTGGTGACTGGGGAACTAGATATGTGAGGCTATCAACAACCTCCAGTGACCCCTTTTCCTGGAGAGGCTGCAGGTAAGATGTGCAAGGATCACACCAGAAATACATGATATGTATAATGAAAGAGGATTAACAGTTTGGGTTTCTGTTCTCCTGAAAAAAGACTGAATAGTGGTATTCAAATTTATTGAAGGTTTTGAGAAGAATGGGTGTAGTGGGTATAAGATATTCCCTGTCATGGGGAAGAGCATAACTAAAGGTCAACTGCTCATGATAGTCACTTGGAAATCCAAAAGAGAATTCAGAAAAATACTTCTTTCAATTTGAAATTCACTACTTTAGGGAATGGTTGAAGCAAACCATATAGATCTATTTAAGGGGACAACTACACCCTGATAAGTGAGAGAAGAAATAGGTAGACATCAAATGTTGATGATAAAAGGTGAGAGGAGGCTCAAGTACAGCAGGAACACGGCCACGGACTGGTTGAGCTGAAACACCTACTCCTCTGCTGCGAACCTTGTATAATCATTTGTAAAGGCAACTGTTCCATTTCTAACATGCCACTTCTCAAAACTGCCCCTCATATTTGTAGTTACCAGTGCAAACAGTTTTGTCACCATCTCACTGACCTCCAAAATTTTTTAATCTTCCTTAGACCTGGAATTGCTTTCTCTTGACAGAGACTTGCAACATACCTGGGATTAGGTAAACTGAAGAATTATACATATTATCTCAGAATGTCTTTGACAACAATAAGAATATAATATTTTTATTCAATCACAACGATTACAACCACATATCTAATTTGCCTTCATTATACCAATCAACTACAGCACTAAGCTGACATTCTTATACACCTGTTACCTTTGTTCTGGCTTGTGCAGAATAACTACAGCAATAAAACCTCCGTATTTCAAAAAGTAAGTGTCATACGGAGATGTTTGGACATTGTAAGAAGATGTGATATAGACACAATGTAACTACGTGATCTTCCAGATCTCCATTATATGCCAGTCATTCACTTAACATTCACATCCCCTCTTCCAGTTCCTTCCTTCTGTATCAGTTTTCTTAACACTTAGTCACATTAGACTGAATTTACAAAACCTTCTCCCTCATGTTTGGAATATTATCATGCCCTCTCTTAAGTAATGTATATATACGAAAAACTATTGCATTGAAATGAACTGCAAAGAATAAAACCACTCCTTCAGTGTCGAGTTATACAGTGGGATAACCTGGATGATTCCGAGAATTTAACTAGATCCAAAAATTTACCATGATAAGAAGATCCCACTTTAAAATGATAGATTTCTAAACACTATCTTGCTGGATTATTACCAGTTTATCAGACCATTTATCTCCGAATCATCAGCTGCAAAAGAGAAGCTTCCTGATTGATATTAAACTTTACAGCATGAATAGGATTTATGGCTGTTCCTCTGAGCCATCAGACAGGATTTTCTTTCCACTGTCAATGTCCAGAGAATTCCCATGTCTGAACCCAGGACCATTTTGGAATTAGATCATTAACATGGTTTAGACTCATTGTCACAGAGTCATATAGCATAGAAACAGATCCTTCAGTCCAACTCATCCATGCCAACAAAGTTTCCCAAAACTAAACTAGTCCTACTTGTCTGTGTTTAGCCCATATCCCTATTAATGTTCCTTTCCAAATGCCTTTTAAATGTTGTAACTGCACCTGCATCTGTCACTTCCTCTAACAGTTCATTCCATGTAGGATCCACGCTCTGTGTGAAAGAAGTTTTCTTCTCAAGTCCCTTTCATAACTTTCTCGTCTCACCTTAAAAATATGCTCCCTAGTTTTGAAATCTCCCAAGGGAGGTTGCTATTCACCTTACTTATGCCCTTCATGATTTTATGAATGTGTACAAATAGCAAACAAATGTGGATATTAATGTGTCATGGAATCAATTCCATTTCTTGAAAATTCTCTTTGCAAAGGGATGTCCTTATGGAACATATTTTCAGTAATGTGCATCAACTGTTAATGTGAATTATTTTGATTTTTTTAATGAGTTGAGAAGTAGCTTCTTTCCTAGAGATTAGTTAGTCTATGAAATTTGCTATCACAGAAAGCACTCAAGGCCAAAATATTGTATTATTTCATGAAGGAGTTGGATATAGTACTTGGGGCCAAAGGGATGAAAGGATATAGGGGAAAGTGGGAACAAGCTATTGAGTTGGATGATCAGCTATGATCATAATGAATGGCAGAGCAGTCTGGTAGAGCCTATTCCTGCTTTCATTTTCTTTGTTTCTGCATGGCATGGTCATTGATGGTCCGATCATTATTTGTTGCCCGTATCTAAAATGTTGATCACACTTGAACTAAAAATATCATTCAAATTGCAAAGGACTGTCAATAACATAACCAGTATCTTTGAGACCCAATCTTAATGTCAGATAATGTAAAGCAGTCTTGAGTTGAAAAAAAAACTATTTGTAATTACAATTGCCGCAAAATAGCAAAGGCAGTTATTAAAATGAATTTTCATTGAAAGTTTAGCTCAACTATTTTATACAGCTTGAGTTCCTCATTCTTCTTCACAGCTCCTGTGGGATACGTGCTGAAGTGAAGAAAAAGAAGACTGAGACTTCTCACATTGTTTTGGGATATCTCGGTTCTCTCTGAATGACTGGCTCCTGCACACGCTTATAATGGGTGCAAGCCAATGGAACAATGACAACAAAGGAGACCCAAAACATTAGCTTTCCTGCTCCTCTGATCCAGCTTGGCCTGTTGTGTTCATCCAGCTCTGCACATTGTTATCTCTTATAAAGAAGATTTGATGTTGCTTTCAACTTACTTTCACCATACGCCCACCCCGAACCACACCCCTCATTTGCAGCGACAACAAAAGAAACTCCAGTAAACTACATATCTCATGAACAGGAGAGGCATGGTGGCTCATTGGTTCGCACAGCTGCCTCACAGTGCTTGGGACCCAGGTTCAGTTCTACCTTCAGGCAACTGTCTGTGTGGGTTTCCTCCAGGTGCTCTGGTTTCCTCCCAAAGTCCAAAGATGTGCGGGTTAGGTGGACTGGACATGGGAAATGCATGGTTATTGGGATGTGTGGAATGTTCCTTGGAGGGACTGGATGGCCTACTTCCACACTGTATGGATTCTAATGTTCTCTGAGCGCCTTCAAAGTCTCCAGCAGTGTGGCTTCATAATGGGAAAAGTTAAAAGCTGAAGTTTTCTTCCCGAATGAATCTTCAGGACTGCTGGTGTTCTGCTCATGAAATTCTGCCATAAAGTAGCACAAGTCCAACTGTCTAACAAGGTGGAAAATCACCAACGCATGTCTTGTGCACAAAAATTAGGCCAAATCCAACCGAGCTAATTACCACTACATTAGAATGTGCTTCACTGTCAACTAAATGATAGAGCATCATAACAATGCGATCAAATGTTGCTTCATCAATAACCGATTCATAATGCTTAGTTTTAATCATAGCAGAATCACTCAGCTCAAGACTTTCTTACAGCCTTGATTCAAACAGGGACACAAATGCTTACTTTAAGCAATGGGGGAAGAGATCTTTGACACAAAGATAACCTTCTTACCAATTGTGACATTGTGGAGCCTATGAAAACTGGAATCAATGGAAATCAAAGTAGAAACTCTTTGTTGGCTGGGGTCATACCCAGCACAAAGGAGGGCCAATTACCTCAGCTCTGACATCACTGGAGCTCTTTAGCTTCGGGAACAAGGCCTAGACATCTTCAGCCAGCCATTTATGACACAGAAGGAAACCAGTCAGCTCACAGTTCATGCCAGTCTCAGTTCCTCTCTCAGTCCCGATATAGGTTTGTTTAATTTCCACCATTTTTGCTCCATTTTGCATGGTAGCTCAGTGGTGAGCACCACTGCCTCACAGCACCAGGGACCTGGGTCAATTATATCCTCAGTGGCTGTCTGCGTGGAGTTTGCACATGTTCTCCTTGTCTCCCTGGGTTTCTACCAGGTGCTCCAGATTCCTCCCACAGTCCAAATATGTGCAGGTTAGGTAGATTAGCCACGCTAAATTGCCCATAGTTTACAGGGATGGTAAATGCAGAGTTACAGGGATAAGCTGGGGGGCTGAAATTTGGTGGGATGCTCTTTGAAGGGTCAGTGCAAATTCAATGGGCCAATGATCGCATTCTCAACTGGAGAGATTCTATGATTCTATTTCCTTCTTTCCTGAAAGGCAGAAACAGGGATGTTTACTGATGAATCCTGTATCCAATTCCATAAAAAATTTCTCACTACTGAGAATGGTAACTACATGCAGCGAGCAGACCTGGGATACATGCAGAGCCAGGCTGATAAATGGAAAACAGTATTGGGTCATACAAGTCCCAGGCAAAGACCACTTCCAATAAATAGAAATGTCTCTAACCACATCTTTGGGACATCAAGTGATATTAATAATGTGGGTATCCAGTGAAATTATCATCCTGGACGCCAACACTGACTAGAGCTGTTAATGGGCCAATTACATAAACACTCCACTGACAAGAGGCCAACATGCACTGCCTAGTGCAGATTGACAGCACCATTTCAGGGTCCAGAATGGAGTAAAACAGGGCTGTGATGTTGCCACACTTTGTTATTTTCATCTCAATGATCCTAACCTTGACTTTCGCACAAAAGATGAAATATGGTCATTTGCCGTTAAATTCAGACAGCAAGCTTTGGAATATGTCCAGACTGGAGGCAAAGATAAAAACAAACGTGTCCTGATCCAAGAACTTTTCCAAGTTTTGGATATTTTGATGTTGCATGAAGTGTTTATGTGGGAACTCAGCTACAAAAGCAGGTGGATTGTCCTTTGTCATGGCTGTTTACTGTTCTCCCTGACAAAAAGTGTCAAGAAAAATGTGCTATCAGGGCAAGGGATCACATCTCCATCCTAGGTCACTTTAAAAAAAACATCCCTGTGTACATAGATAGCCATGTTTGCAATTATGGGTATCTGGTGACCGGAAATCTGCAGCTTCTTGCAGAATTTGATGCACACAGATGAATCAGCAACAATCTTTGGTTGACTCACTTAGCATGCATGTACAAACATTAAGTTAAGTCTTGTTCGTCCGAAGTCTGTTATCTCAGTGCCTTGTTGGCATCGAGAAAGGAAGTTCAACAATTTCTACCTTCACTGCAGCTGTGAATTCTGGTCATTCCATGGGAAAACAAAATCCCGAATCTCACAAGTAAATCTCCCCAGTGTGCTGGCATTTATACATGACAGACTGTTTTGTTGGTTATGGAATGCTTGCAGTCTGAAGGATAGGGATAAACCTGAGCGTGGTCTTTTTTCTGTAGGTTGATGCTACAGTATGAGAGTGGGGCAAAGACAGATTGGTTGAGGAAAAGACAAAGTCAAGTACAGACTTCAGGCTTAGAACGCAAAGTAACATCGTAAGATACACAAACACTAAATGCTGCTGTACATGATACACACAGATGTACCAGGCTCTAAGTTTGTGGTAATGACAATGGTAAGGACGAACATTCCTCAGGTATGTTCATGTATTCTGAAAATGCTCTAAAGTTGTTGTCCAGTACAGTTTTGTTCTGAAATTGCATACAGTATATGGTTCCTTTCAGAGATGAAGTGTTTTTCTAAGCTTAGAGATTTACACAGAGAAAGAAAAGCGTCTGTATATGGATGAAAATGTACAGCCAGTTCTAAAATTGAAAAATGTATTAATTGGCTGCATGGTTGGAAACTTTAGGCTTGTTTTGATATTTTGGCAACTAGCTGGAATCAATCAATTAATAAAACCAAACACTTAGTGATTGAAAGTCAATTGAATTTAAATCTGATGGCTTTGAAAGTTGCAGATCAATGCTATCTTAAGAAAATTTATGTCATCCAAGGTACATAGGAGAGGGTTTTTGAAAATCAGTGTGAGAGCGAACTGCCATCTGAGAAATAAGCACCTAACTCTCATAAGAAATCACTGAGAAAGCACCATCTCATGCATAAAAGGTACCATGGCACTTTGAACGAAGAGAGTCTTCACAGAGAAAACATTCCTGACAACAAGATCATCAGAAGAAAAGATGTTAATGACTGGAGAGACAGTGGAGAAAACAGAGGATTCTGGAAGGCACATTCTGTACAGACTTTGACGACTGAGTTTCAATTTAGTTTCTTCTTACTGTTTGGGTTATCTAAGTGGAACATCTATTTATTGGAAGGCCATACCAGTGGAATTCTGTTTGGCTTTTTAGTAGTTCTGTTAATTTGTTCACTGTTCGGGTTAAATCATCAAATTGTTACTTGCTTTTTTTAAAGTGAATATCAGGAATTTTCTTTCATTTAACCTCACCTTCTCCGTTACAGTGTCTAGTGTTGTTCATTGCTCTCAAGTATTCTAACTTTATGTACGCGATGCTACTTAAATTCAGATATGTAGCTCCATAAGAGCATTGCAAGGTTTCTCCGGGGTCTTGAGGAGGGTTTGCTTCACAGATTTTGTGCATGGAACAAGAAACTGCAGACAGAATGTGATCAGGATCCGAACAGCTCAGCTTTAAGGATCCTTGCAAGCACAACATGATCACCCTAAACATAAATTGTTGTACACAACGGTCATCAGTCAACAATAAAGGGAACTGGCAGAAACACCCATTAGCTGGCATGGGCTACAACAAGTGAGTGACTGTAGTATCTTGACAACAGGCACGAACACTGAAAGCAACAACCCACAGCAAAAGCAGAAAACCAATTCATGTGTGGCTGGTAAAATCTGTCTCTCTCAGATCGATTTCTTCAGCTATCACGCAAAGTGCATGAGATGAATCCAGAACATCTCCAATAGATCTGATTCACCAAACGTCTATCAACTTAAATAGACAGACGAATGTTGATGTCTGTAACACCAAAAACTAAGGGAAAGCAAACAAAATTTCAAGTACAATTTATTGTGTGCAAATTAAGTTTTTCAGATTTCATGTAGAATGAGCTAAAACAAATTGTTAATGCCATAACATTACGATAATCATTTTAAATTTACAAATCTAGTCGGAAAGCTCAAGACAGTCAGAGAAAGACAACAGCACAAACTAGTGGCTAAACAGGTGAAGCACAGTTTCCTTTGCAGGACACAAGTTTTTAAAACATTCTCAACAAGGTTTTTGACATAAACAATATGAGGATCAGAATGCTCAGTTTTAACCTAGGACAGAAATTGAGACTCCACGGGGCGGAACAAAAACAAAGAACCAGTGAAAGGAGCAGGCCACTGCAACTCTATCTAAATGCTCAATGGTGGCTCCTTCCTGAATTTGTCAAAAATGACTGACAATGAGAGACTCACAGGAATTGCCAGCCAAGTTAAATCTCTCAACATTTTACTGCTCTCTTGGGAGATGTGTATGTCTTATTAAAATTGATCTTAGGGCCCATACCTTTGACAGAAAAACGCAAACAGAAATTGCTGGAAAAGTTTAGCAGGTCTGGCAGCATCAGGGGAGAGAAATTAAAGTTAACATTGAGTCCAGTGATCTTTCCTCAGAAATGAAACAGAACCATACTTTTGATTATTGATGAGAAATCTACTGATCTTTGGGAAATGTCCAAGTGAAATTGTAAACATTGTACCCTATTTATACTGGGTGATAAGGTAAAAATTTGTGTTAAACAAATGAAAAGAGATTCAGAATATATCATTTTTCAGCCAAAACTGAGGGCATTTTAACTTGTTTTCATGCAAGGCCTTTAATGCAGTCAAACTTCCTAAGCTGTCTCATAGGAGCAATGTTAAACAAAGTCTGACATTAAATCAGGTAAGGCTGAAGTATTTGCAGCAATCTTCATCCAGGAGTTCTGAATGGATGATTCATTTCAGCTTCCTCCAGAGGTCCCCAGCTTCGCAGATACCCATCTTCAGTTAACTGAACTCATGCCACATGAAATCAAAGAAAAAGAGTTGGAGATGTTGGAGACTGCAAAAGCTATGAGCCCTGACAACATTCCAGCAGTAGTACTGAAGACTTGTGATTCAGAATTCACCTCAAGCCCTAGCCAAGCTGTTCCAATACAGCTAGAACACTGGCATCTACCTGACAATATCGGAAATTGCTCAGGTATGTCCTGAACACAGAAAGCCGGGCAACTCCACCTCAGCCAAAACCGCCTTAAATCATCAGTAAAATGATGAAGGTATCATAACAGTGTCAGGAAACAGCACCTACTCAACAATAGCCTGTTCACTGATGCTCAGATTGGAGTATTCCAAGGCCATTCAGCTCTTGACTTCTTCACAACCTTCATTGAAATATGGACAAAAGAGCTGAATTCAAGAGGTGAGGTGAGAGTGACTGCCCTTGGCTTCAAGAACATGAGAACCAGGAGTAGGGGTAAGCAATTAACGCCCTCCAGCCTGCTCTGCCATTTGATACGATTATGGCTGATCTCACCCTGGCTGCAACCCCACTTTCCTTTCCACTCCCCACAACCCTTCAACCTGTTGCTCATCAAAAATTGCCCATGTCCTCTTGAAATTTACTTGGTATCCAAAGCACTCTGGAATAATGATTTCCACAGAGCGAATATAATGATTGCCAGCAGACATTCAATGGTGTTGCCTTCACTGAATCTCCCACTGTCAACATCCGATGGATTACCATTGAGCAGAAACTGAACTGGATTGATCATATAAATGGAGTGGTGACAAGAATAAGTCAGAGGTAGGAATTGTGCATCATGTAACTCACTATCCAGCATCAATAAGGCACAAGGAGGGAGTGAGATGGAATACTCCCGGCTTGCCTGGATGGGTACAGTTCCAACAACACTCAAGAAGTTTGACACCATCCAGGACAATGCAGTCTGCTTGATTGGCACCACATCTTCAAATATTCACTCCCTCCACCACCAATGCTCAGTAACAGCAGTGTGTATATCGACAAAATGCACTACAGGAATCAACTAAATCTCCCTCAACAAGCACCTTCCAAACATCACCACCACCTAGCAGGACAAGGGCAGCAGATCCCTGGATAAACCACCACCTGCAACCTCCGCTCCGAGTCACTCACTATCCTGTCTTGGAAATATATCACCATTTCTTTAGTGTTGCTGGAATAAAGTCCCGGAATTCACTCCCCTACAGCATTGTGCATGTTTCTACAGTTCATGGACTACAATGGTTTAAGAAAGTAGCTCACCACCATTTTCAGACGGACAGCTAGGATTCGGGAATAAAACTGGCCCTGCTAGCGATTGCCCACATACCATTTTTTTTTGCTAAATCAATAGAGGAGGAGTTATTTGGGCTGATGCCCAAAAGGTTGGTCAAACAGGTAAGTTTAAGGAGCATCTTGGAGGAGGAGAGAGATGAAGAGAGCTGGAGAAGTTTATCAAATTAATCCTCAGCTTGGTTCTTGGCAGATGGAGATAGTATGCTCAAGTTGCAAACCTGGAGGAGCACAAATATCTTGAAGAATTGGTGGATTGGAGGGTATGGGAAGAAAAGAACACAAGAGCTTTAAAATCAAGAGATTTCTCAACCAGGAACCAATCTAAGTCAGTGATAACAAAGGTGATAGGTGAGCAGAACTCATGAAAGTTGGGAAGAAGTGAGCAGACTTCTGGATGATCTAAAATTTTAAACCAGTCATTATTTAAATTACAGTTTAGAAACCAAGGTGAATGATACAACTGAAGCTCGAATGATAAAGGTCAAATGGAAAGTGTTGTCATTTGACACCATCCGTAAGTTTCAAATTTTGTAGATTATAGGGAAAATGAGCAATTCACACAGTATATGGAGTTAAATTTGTAGTTATCAAACAAGCAAAAACAGTCTAAGCTTTTCAAAAAAAGTAATGAATGCGACAATCTTTTAAACTTCACAGTTAATAAAAATGGTAATGAGCTTAAAATTTTACCTATATATCTTGCATTCACAGTTTGTGAGCCGAATTCATGCACTGAAAACACAGGGGAAATGTACTGTGCTAATGATGAAGCGACATTCTGAGTCTTCATGTGGTCTCGCTCTTCAATGATCAGTCAATTTATTGGGGAAATTATGATAATGTTTGAAATTCTTTAGAGACTTCTTTCCAGCTACACACCAAGAATATGCTGATACAGGTTTTCTTAGCAAATTGAAGATCATTTCTTTCTTAATCCTCAAATTCACTAACATCTTATATTCATGATTATCCATTAAATTTTGATAACTGCAATCATCAAGATAATTTGAATTATAGCTCTAAAGGTGCTTGATGAATCAAATAACTTTCACTGAGATGCAATGTTCACAGATATATATAACTTTTATTTCGACCATGTTGACCACACAGCAATAATGGGACCTGGAGGATATCAATTTTACTGAGACTTGGCTACTTACATAGAACATAGCACAGGAATGGACCCTTTGGCCCACAGTATTGTGCTGAACCTACGCCAAATTAACCTAGCCCTTCTGCCAGGCCTTAGTCTATATCCCTTCACCCTGCATTATTCATGTGCTTAACTAAAAGTTCCTTTAACACCCCTATTGTATCAGCCTCTACCACAACCCCTGGAAATACGTTCCATGCTCCTACCACGCTGCATGGTAAAAAAGACCCTCACATCTCTTTCGAACTTTCCATGTCTCACCTTAAATGCATGCCCCCTAGTAGCAGACATTTCAACTCTGAGAAAAACATTCTAAGGATTTGCCGTATCTAGGCTTCTCGTAATCTTTTAGACTTAAATCAAGTCTCTCCTCAGCCTCTGCTGCTCCAGAGAAAAGAAGCCGCTCTTTAAAGTTTGTAAGACTCTAATCCAGGCAGCATCCTGGTAAATCTCTTCTACACTGTCTTCAGAGCTTCCACATCCTTCCTGTCATGAACTGAACGCTGTACTCTAATTATGACCTCACTGGAAACATGACATCCTGACTCTTGCACTCAATTCCCCAAACAATAAAGGCAAGCATGCCAAACTACGACTTTATCAATGTATCTGCTTGTGTGGTCACCTTCAGGGAGTTTTTGGACTTTAACCCCAAGATGCCTCTGTACATCAAAGCTATTCAGGTTCCTGCCATTAACTGCATACTTTTCCTTCACATTTGATCTCCTGAAGTGCAGTACCTCATACTTACTGAGATTAAACTCAAACTACCATGCCTCCACCCATATCTGCAACTGGTCTATATCCTGCCTTATCCTTTGACAACATTCTAGACTATCCACATCGCCACCATACTTTGTGTCATCTGCAAACTTACTAACCCACCTATCTACATTTTCATCCAAGTCATGTACATATATATCAGACAGCAGAGGTCCCAGTACAGATCTCTGCTGAATACCACTCGTTACAGACCTCCAGCCAGAAAAACACCCTTCCACCACTACCCTCTGTCCTCCATGGCTCAGCCAATTCTGAATCCAAGCAGCCAAGTCACCAGGGATCACACGCATCTTGTTTTCTGGATGAGCCTACCATGAGAGATCTTGTCAAAAGCCTTACTAAAATCCATGTAGACAACATCCGCTGCTCTACCTCAATGATCACCTTCATCACTTCCTCGAAAAATTCAATCAAGTTCGTAAGACATGACCTGCCCCATACAAAGCCACGTTGACTGTCCATAATTTGGCCATGCTTTTCCAAATGTGTGGAAATCCTATCTCTAAGAACTCTCTCCAATAGTTTCCCAACCACTAATGAGAGAGTCACTGGTCCATAGCTAGACATACATTACTCTTCTTCAGTCTTGTCAAAGGGCAATACCCAAAACTTTGACTGCTCCTTTCCTCAAGATGCTGCCCGGCTTGCGGTGTTCTTCCAGCCTCTGCTTTGTCTAAGTGGATTCAGGCATCTGCAGTTTATTTTTTGTCTCTAACTGGTCTATAGCTTCCTGGATTAGCTCTATTTCCTTTCTTGAACTTCTAAATCAAGGACGCAAGTCAAATGACACAGTTTGCCCTCAATGAATAAACAGTTGGAAGTTTTGGTGCTCTATTCTGATGGGTTGTCATTTTAACTAGTTACGCTCCAACAGCATCAATGGGTATACTTGGCAGTTCTAAACCCTGAGACATGCAAACAGACACTAACTCTCTCTTTGTTTAAAAAGGGTCAGCCCTCCACATTATATTGTCTACATTGTGAACAAAATTACTCCTATTGGAAATCCGTACAGGTGCATTTTCCTGTGTGTGCGTCAAACTTCCAGCCGACAAAGCAGAACCTGTTCATCTCTGTTCTTTGCAAAATGCTTCCGGCTGATGGTTTAAAATGGAAAGACAAGGAGCAGCAGTGATAAGACACAGAAAGGACAACAGAGTTGCAGTGACTGCATGCAAGACATGAACTGGAATAGGAGTCAACATGAATACCAGGGATATGAGACTTCAAACCCAGAGCTAGAAATACTGAAAAAAAAATTTAGGATGACATTAATAAAGGGGGTCAGAAGGATATAGCTTCCTGAATATTTTTATTGTATTCAATTTAAAATCTCCTGAATAAACTTTCATTGAGGGTAAAAATTGCTTTTTGCATTTTGTTCCATTCTGTTTCTGTTCAGTATTCTAATAACCATATGAAGGATCCTGGGTTTAAATAATTTTTTTAAAAAACTGCAGGGAAGTCAGTGCTATTTCACTGACTGCGTACAGACAAGGTTTTACTGGTTCTGGGTGGTGGACTCGGAGATGAAGGAGGAAATAAACACCCAGAGAGCAGTTCTGAACCTGAAATGTTAGCGCTGCATTTTCTTTTTTTTCCACAGATGCTGCCAGACCTGCTGAGTTTCTCCAGCAATTTCTGATTTTGTTCACAAGGTGGCTTATTGGGCGAGTTCCCTGATATTCCTAGTGTTGGGAGACTCAGCCACATACCAGCAAGAAGTGGGAGGACAGTTAAATCAACTGAACATCTGTTCGAGGGTTGACAACATGAAGAGCCAGATCCACTGTCCTTAATTGGGAGACTACCACCAGAATAACTGTGGTCACAATCCCACTGGCCACCCAGTTTACAAAATTCCCAGAAAAATCACAGTCCAAGTCTCACAGCATCAATAAGGTTTCCGCATGGAAACAAAATGAAATTAAACCTGATGGTCTCTCAGTGCAACAGTGTGAGGAATCACAGAAATTTCAACACAGACTATTTCAGTCAGAATAGAAAATGGAAAATCTTCTGATTATCAAGGAAAATGGGAGTTTGGGAAAACAATTGCTTACTGCGCTGCCATGAGCAGTTATTCACAGAAAGAACCGTGGTGGTCACTGGATACTAATTAGAATTAGAAATAAGTGTAGTTGTCACATGCACACAAGGACAAAAGTACAGGAGTACAATGAAAAGTTGTCACAGATGGCCCCATCTTACAAAGTCCCTCATTAAAAATTTTAGGTACTAAAATAGATTCGGTTAAAAATGAAGAAGTAAAGAAAAATGTTAAAAGCTGAACTTAAGTGAGAAGCAAAACTTCATGTGAGGCAAAGTTGTGCTAGCGAACAAAAATGAAGAGTGGCACAATTGGAGGTGGAAGGGGGGAGTTCTGTGAACTTTTTGCCTTAAGTTTGACAGACACCCCGCAGAGCTGGTGAAATGCTTAGGCTTTAACCATTTCTTTGATAATTCTGACTATCCACAGCAAATGATGTGACGAGTGACCTGAAGCTCTGTGGAAATTTTGGCCACACATATTTTCAGTCAATGGCATGGAAATCAACAATCCAAACCCAGCATTGAGAGAGGAGCAATGCACCACAGAAACATACTGCTGGTACACCAAGGAGAATTTAATAGATAGTGTCAGTAGGAGATTTGATGCTTTGAGGCAAAACTACAGTGGATAACACCTCAAAAGTAGCTGCAGTCAAATTATGCTGGGTTCAGACTTGATGTAATGATCCAAGTTTCTGCTCGAACTCATTGGCATTACCACAAACATAAAAATCATCATGAACCAGTAATTATGCAGTGCTTTCTAGCATAAGAGGTGGAAATTTTCACTTATCAATTGAAGTCTTTTATTTAGCTTGATTCACAGCAACACTTCCACCGTAGCTCACAGCAACTTTTCTCACATAACGTTTAGCAGTCTGCCGCATTTTTATTGCAAGTGGGTTCTTGGGTGCCTTTCTTGGGATTGCCTGGCCAGAGGGGCAGAAAGAGCTCACTAATGTTAAGTCCTTCCAACATTCACTTCACTGGCACTGTGATTAAAGCAGCTGCACACTAGCGCAGAAGCTGCAAGCCAGAAACAGTTGTTTTGATCATTCTCACAGAGATCATGGTATGAAGAAAATTTGCACTCCACTTCAAGGGCAGGGACCTGAACATCTCAATGGCCAGGGTGGAGGAGAGGACTGCTGTCCTTTTTCCTGCTAAATGCTAGAGGAGCCCATGCCTCCAGACCAATTCAGCCTGGACCCAAATTGCAGCAAGGATCAGAGCTGAGCCCCAGCTGAAGCAGGATTGCAACAAGTGCAGGAAGAAGGTTAACGATCTTATGTGCTCTGCAAAGGTAAGTGCTATCACCTTCTCTTTGCTACCTCTGCACTCTAACTCTGCCAATGTAAACATTTCCAAACAATTCTCATAGCCAACAACAATCACTACTGCACCTGTTATTTACAGCCAATGGCTAACACTCACGTCATCTTCCCAGACCACTAACCCTACCGGCCTCTGAGCTTCCTACTCATTAACCAGGGACGCCTCATTAGCACACCTTCTCGTGCATCACCACAAACTCTTCTTCTGTCCTTTTTACTAAGTTCACTTTTTCCAGCTCATTGTCGGACAAACTGGCCAATCCTCCCAAGACTGAATTCTCCATAGAATTGCAATTGATGCACCAGTAGCCCACTCACTAGGACGTTGCAACCAAAATTGAAAGAAAGTGGGAAAATTTGTTGAACACAAAGAAAATCAGAATCTTGACATTGAGGAAATCTTTTCTCCCTAAGTCTTAAATATTGCACTCAACGTGCTATTGACCACGATTATTGGAATAGGAATAGCTTTTGACTGAGTGCAACAGCACACCAAGTGTTGTCATAGTCCTCCTTCACCGCACTAAGGATTGTTCCTTAGTGCATCAAACCTCACAGTAACGCAGTATGGTGCCAATATAGCAACATGTCTACCCATTTAACTGTTCAGTTCTCTCTACTGTGCAAAGCTGCCTGCCACTTTATACTAAAAAGCAATGCAATCCACAGAGACTGGCAGTCTTTGAAATAAAGACCTTGCACACTCAGAAAGCTACGAGAGCCAAGCAGAAGCTGGCAGTGCATAAATCACAACAAAAGTCATCCAGTGACTGAAATGGAGGAAATGTGAAGTAGACAAAAGCTGGCAGACTTTGCCTAAGCAGTAAAGTGAGTGCATGCTAAAAGAGCAAGTTAAGAGCCAAAAGACACATCCAATGTGGATGCTAAGAGCCATAGGATATTTCCAGTGTAGATGCATATGAGTTACTGCACACAAAGCCACGTGATAAAAGTATGCATCTTATAGATGTCTCTGAGTGCTAAACTAAAGTCATGATCTGTTGAGCCTGGTGAAATATTTCCATAGAGGCTGGCATCGTGTCACTAAGTCACACCTTATTTACATGGGGAAAGTCCTTGGCACTGGTCCAGCTCCCTCAGAACCCGTTCTCAGAGTGTCAGAATATCTGACATGCCGGTTTATATTTGTCAGCCAGGGATTCCTGATTGGACCAGGTTAACAGCCCCAGTCAGGGAACTCATATTCTATGAGATCCAGCTGGCAGTCCTTGTTACAATCGCCACAGCTTGTGGTTTGCTGATGTTGACTTATGTGAATAAATGGTCAAAGGGGATGGTGGACATGGAGCAAGTAAGGACAACTGAGTGGGACAAGCATTTCATGAGCTGTGCCACCCGAGACCCACTTTGATATACATGAAGGACTTGCATGATCTAGTTTTGGAAGTTATGTATAAAGCAAATAGGGGCTTTAGTAAGTTGTAAATGCATGGCAATATGGTAGTCACTGTTTAATGCCAAGATTTTGAAGTCAATATTTAAGTCTTAGGGAGAAAAGATTTCCTCAATGTCAAGATTCTGATTTTTTTGTGTTCAACAAATTTTCCCACTTTCTTTCAATTTTGGTTGCAACATACTAGTGAGTGGAAAATTCTATTCTGTTTTCTTTCAATTTCAAATGTTCCTTTATTCATTTAGAAGTTGGAACCTCATGCAGTTTTATTAATATAGTTGAAAAACCACTCCACTCCTGACTCCACTTGGAGAAACATGAATAGAAGAGCTGAACTCTAGAAGTGAAGGGATAATGACATCAGGTCAGCTCTTGAGCAAGTATGATAGAAAGAAGCTGCAGCAAATCTGGAGTTTCTCGGAATCAGGAGAAGTCTTTCCATTTGTTGAAGTCATACATTGCACAAGGGACAATGTTTGTGGTTCTTCAATTAAATGAGAAGTTGACTTACAAAATGGCTTCTACCACTGCAATTACCCAAACACAATTATCCATGGCCTGCAACACTTCAATGGCCACATGAAATTCATTCTTCACAGCCCAATCATAAATATTCTTCCCAAAAAACTAAGAAAACTGATAGTAATGTAGTTTTTTTGTCCCACACACTAACTACATTATCATCACACCTATGATTTCCCTACCTCATTCTCCCACTTAATAAATTGTAGCCCTTGCCTCCTGCTTCCTTGTGCCTTTCCTCCTCAGCCAACAAGGTGGTACATGGACAGCCAACACACATCCATTACTTTATGTACGGTAACAAAGTGTGGAGCTGGATGAACACAGCAGGCCAAGCAGCATCTCAGGAGCACAAGAGCTGACGTTTTGGGCCTAGACCCTTCTTCAGAGAGGGGGATGGGGAGGGGGAACTGGAATAAATAGGGAGAGAGGGGGAGGCGGACCGAAGACGGAGAGAAAAGAAGATAGACGGAGAGGAGAGTATAGGTGAGGAGGTAGGGAGGGGATAGGTCAGTCCAGGGAAGACGGACAGGTCAAGGGGGCGGGATGAGGTGGTAGGAAGGAAATGGAGGTGCAGCTTGAGGTGGGAGGAAGGGATGGGTGAGAGGAAGAACAGGTTAGGGAAGCGGAGACAGGCTGGGCTGGTTTTGTGATGCTGTGGGGGGAGGGGAACGAGCTGGGCTGGTTTTGTGAATCAGTGGGGGGAGGGGAGATTTTGAAGCTTGTGAAGTCCTTTTTGATACCATTGGGCTGCAGGGTTCCCAAGCGGATATGAGTTGCTGTTCTTGCAACCTTTGGGTGGCAGCATTGTGGCACTGCAGGAGGCCATGATGGACATGTCGTCTGAGGAATGGGAGGGGGAGTTAAAATGGTTCGCGACTGGGAGGTGCAGTTGTTTGTTGTGAACCGAGCGGAAGTGTTCTGTAAAGCGGTCCCCAAGCCTCCGCTTGATTTCCCCAATGTAGAGGAAGCCACACCGGCTACAATGGATACAATATACCACATTGGCAGATGTGCAGGTGAACATCTGCTTGATATGGAAGGTCATCTAGGGGCCTGGGATAAGGGTGAGGGAGGAGGTGTGGAGGCAAGTGGAGCACTTCCTGCAGTTGCAGGGGAAGGTGCCGGGTGTGGTGGGGTTGGAGGGGAGTGTGGAGCGGACAAGGGAGTCTCAGAGAGAGTGGTCTCTCTGGAAGGCAGACAAGGGTGGGGATGGAAAAATAGCATGGGTGGTGGGGTCAGATTGCACAGTCACATTACTTCATGTATACTCCTCTTATTTTTCAACCCTCCCCTCTCTTCCTCCTTCATTGTGTTCGTACTCCTCCTGCTCCCCGCATCTTCCATTCTCCCTAACATTGCCCAATTCACTTTTAGCATCAACCAGAGCGCTTTTGCTCAATTTATCTCTCCCAATGTCTCCTCGTGCTGTCTTCCCAGGCAAGCTCCATTATTCACAGTAGTGGAATGAAAATTCATAGATTTATCTAACAGTCATGCAATCCTCTCTGCCAGATTATGTCAGATGTACCAGATTCCTAAAAATTTAGGGAATTAACATTTATGGAGATAAAGGTTAGTAATTCAGTAAGATATCTGAACATTGATGTCAACACTTGCTAATTCCATGTCAGTTCTGCTTAGTTATATCCAAGAGCACATTAATTTGAATTTCACCTGTATGTACTTTTATTTGTTCACTCACGGAATGTGAGCATCACTGGCTAGCCAGTGTTTATTGCCTGTCCCCTGTTGTCCTTGAGATGGTGGTGATAAACTGCCTTTTTCAACTGCTACAGTCCACAATGCCCTTTGGGGAGGAATTCTGGGATTTTGCCCCAGCAACACCCAAAGTTGTGGGTGAACAGTGGCGTATTTCCAATTCAGGATGGTGAATGGCTTGGAGGGAAACGTGCAGGTGGCGGTGTTCCCATGTATCTGCTACCCTTGTCCATCTAGATGGAAGCATTTGGGGGTTTGGAAGGTGCTCTCTCTCAGAATCTTTGGTGCATTTTGTCAATAGTACACATTGCTGAACAAGTGGGCTGCTTTGTCCTAGATGGTGTCAAGTTTCTTCAGTGTTGTTGGAGCTGCATTCAGCCAGGAAAGTGGGGAGGATTTCATGACACTCCTGACTTGTGCCTTGTGGATGGTGGATAGGCTTTGGGGAGTCAGAAGATGTGTTACTCACCAGAGTATTCTTGCTCTTACAGCCATTGAGTTTTTCTGGTCAGTCCAGTTGAGTTTTGGTCAGTGATAACCCCAATGATGTCAATGGTGGGTATGAAATAGTGGTAACACAAGGGAATGTCAAGGGGTGGAGGTTAGATTTGTTTTAGAGATGCTCATTGCCTGGCACTTGTGTGGTGCAAATGATACTTGCTGCTTGTCAGCCCAAGCCTGGTTATTGTCCAGATCTTGTTGCATTTGATTAGGGACCATTTCAATATCTGAAAAATCATGAATAGTGCTGAGCATTGTTCAATCATTGGTGAACATTCTCACATCTGACAATTTATAGAGAGAAGGAAGCTCACAATGAGAGACATTTACTGAAACAATGGTGTTTTGTGTCAGGAAGAGTACGCTGGTTAAGTTTCCCTTTTAATGAATAAAAGACACAGCATCACTTGGATCCAGCAACATCCAATCACCATCTGGCTTCATAGAACAGAACATGGAATTGGAGGTAGTCCAGAGAAAGTTCACTAGGCTGATATCAGGTATGAAAGGACTGTCTTATGATGAGAGGTTGAGTTATTTGGCCTGTACTGAGCAAACTTAAGAAGAATGAGAGGCAACCTTACTGACACATACATGATTCTTAGATGACAGAATAGATGCAGAAAGGTTGTTTTGCCTTGTGGCAATGTCTAGGATCAGAGGGCACAATCGCAGGATAAACAGGTTACAAATTTAAGATCAAAATGAAGAAAGAATATCTTCCCTCAAAAGATAGTGAATCTGTGGAATTATTTGATAAAGGTTGTCAAAGCTGGGTTGTATAGCATATTCAAAGCTGGCTCCAGCAAGGAAATCAAGGTGAGATCATAAGGCATAGGAGTGGAAGTACGGCCATTAGGCCCATCAAGTCCACTCCGCCATTTAAATCATGGCTGATGGGCATTTCAACTCCACTTCCCTGCACTCTCCCCGTAGCCCTTGATTCCTTGTGAGATCAAGAATTTGTTGATAAATGCCTTGAAGGCATCCAACGTCCCAGCCTCCACTGCACTCTGCGGCAATGAATTCCACAAGCCCACCACACTCTGGCTAAAGAAATGTCTCCTCATTTACGTTTTAAATTTATCCCCTCTAATTTTAAGGCTGTGCCCATGGGTCCTAGTCTCCCCGCCTAACGGAAACAACTTCCCAGCCTCCACTCTTTCTAAGCCATACATTATCTTGTAAGTTTCTATTAGATTTCCCCTCAACCTTCTAAACTCGAATGAGTACAATCCCAGGATCCTTAGCCGTTCATCATACGTTAAACCTACCATTCCAGGGATCATCCATGTGAATCTCCGCTGGACATGCTCCAGGGCTAGTATTCTAAATGGGGCCTAACTAGAGCCTTATAAAGCCTCAGAAGCACATCGCTGCTTCTATATTCGAACCCTCTTGAGATAAACGACATTACATTCGCTTTCTTAATTACGGACTCTACCTGCAAGTTAACCTTGATCCTAATCCTGGACCAACACTCCCAGATCCCTTTGCACTTCTGATTTGCGAATTTTCTCACCGTTTAGAAAATACTCCATGCCTGTATTCTTTTTTCCAAAGTGCAAAACCTCACATTTACTCACATTGAATTTCATCAGCCATTTCCTGGGCCACTCTCCTAAACTGTCTAAATCTTTCTGCAGCTTCCCCACCTCCTCAGTACTACCTGCCTGTCCACCTATCTTCGTATCATCGGGAAACTTCGCCAGAATGCCCCCAGTCCCTTCATCCAGATCATTAATATATAAGGTGAACAGCTGTGGCCCCAACACTGAACCCTGCGGGACACCACTCGTCACCGGTTGCCATTCCGAAGAAGAGCCTTTTATCCCAACTCTCTGCCTTCTGTCAGACAGCCAATCCTCAATCCAAGCCAGTAGCTCACCTCGAACACCATGGGCCCTCACCTTGCTCAGCAGCCTCCCATGAGGCACTGTATCAAAGGCCTTTTGGAAGTCTAGATAGATAACATCTACTGGGTTTCCCTGGTCTAACATACTTGTCACCTTTTCAAAGAATTCTAACAGGTTTGTCAGGCACGACCTCCCCTTACTAAAACCATGCTGACTTGTTCTAATCTGACCTGCACTTCAGGAATTTAGAAATCTCATCCTTGACAATGGATTCTAGAATTTTACCAACTACTGAGGATAGGCTAACCGGCCTATAATTTTCCATGTTTTGCCTTGATCCTTTCTTAAACAAGGGAGTTACAACAGCAATTTTCCAATCATCTGGGACTTTCCCTGACTCCAGTGACTTTTGAAGGATCACGACCAAAGCCTCCGTTATTTCCTCAGCCATCTCCCTCAGAACTCTAGGATGTAGCCCATCAGGGCCAGGAGATTTATCAATTTTTAGACCCTTTAGCTTTTCTAGCACTTTCTCTTTTGTAATGCCTACCGTACTCAACTCTGCCCCCTGGCTCTCCCTAATTGTTGGGATACTATGCATCAGTCTTCACAGTGGAAGACATGAGAAGTACTTATTAAGTTCTTCTAGGTTATAAGGAAAGGGAGAAAAGTGGAATCGAAGGTTGTTAGATCAGCAATGATCTCAGTGAATTCCAGAGCAGACACATTGGACCGTGTGTCCTGTTTCTGCTCCTATGTCTTGCGGTCTCAACAGGATCTGTTGTGGTCTTGATATAAATGAATGGCCTGGACTCTCTGGCCCAATGTAAGGTAGTTAAACTCAAAGACAACATAAAGCATATCATGAAATCAAAAGACATGACCGAAGTGGGATTGAATTTGCTAATCAGGAAGGAAGTAACTCTTGAATGTTTTCTTACTTACATGCAGAAACAAGACAATGTAGAAGCACACATCAACAGATGCAAGAGTGCACAAACTAGATACAGGTAATGCCAAATCAACCATACTGAACTTGTACAGAACATTGATCATGATACTTTTAGTAGCAATATTCAGATTATCACAGATTAATCAGCCTGAGGCTTTAAAAGGTATACAAATGGAAGTGATCCTGGATGTTGGGGGTTATGTTATTTTTTTTTAAAAAGCCTTAAGTTTCACATTCTTGAAAATGATATTTTCATGAAAATTTTATTGAGATGTGAGATATTTAAGAGGATAATTCAGTTGAACTCAAAAAAAAAGTGCTTTTGACTGTCCTTGGGCAACTGACTCAACATAAAGAAAAGATTTAGGACAGATGCCACAAAGTACCTCTTGCCAATCAAAATATGATCAATGGCCAGTTCTGGTGATGAGTCAACTCGACTTGAAATATTAGCTTGGTCTCTGTCCACGGATTTTGTGTGACCCACTGTTGTTGCCAGCATGTTTTGCTCAGAAAAGATGATCAATGACCAGAATAATTTTCAGAAATGGTAGCTAAGACTCAGAACATACCGACTTAAGAGAAAATGAGATGCACATTTGTTTAGATGCTGGCAAAAAAAAATTAAATCAAATGTGTCAAATTTCTTTGTTCGTCAGAAGATATTGTGCAATCTGGTAACTTTGCCATTCAGTTTCGTACATGCGAGATAGTAAAATTCTTATAATACGTCCTTTGTGATACTGGGAACTTCATTCAATTGGGCTATTAATACGATGATACTGAAATAATTTATTCATGACTTTGCTCTCTGTAAAGTTAATCTGAAATGCCAAACTAGAAACATCACAATCATTGATGTTTGTTAGAACCTGACAGAATGTTGCAAAGTCCTCAAATGACTTTATAGTGCAGCTACGTTGGGGAAAATAAGATTACTTCTCCAAAAATATCAAGGAAGCTAAAACATGGCTGAAGCTGGTGAATGTGCAATTTAAACATATTGCACAACATACTCCACGGTCAGTGGTGGTGATGTGAAAGGAAGCTATGCTAATGCTTTAAACCATGAGAGGAGAGCTCATTGAAATGTACAAGATTTTGAGGCACCTTCAATGGGAGATGCAGTGTGGTTTTACCTCCAGCTAGAGAGTGTAGTGCCGGAAGTGATAGTCTTCGGTCAAAAGGTTGGTCATTTAGAACTGAGATGAGAAATTCCCTCCCTCCAATGGCTGTGAATCTTTGGAATTCTCTGTGCCAGAATGCTGTGAATGCTAATTTAGTGAGCATATTCAAGTGTGAGCTCAACAGATTATTTTGGGGACTTTAGGAGTTTGGAGATATTTAACACAGCAGAAAAATTGAGTTCATATAAAGGCCCAGATGCGATCTTTTGGATGGCACAGCAGGCTTAATGGGCCATCCAGTCTACTCCTACTCCTCTTTCTTATGTTCTTATAATTGTTATTTAGTCTACAGACTTCCTCTTCTAGGAAAGTTTGCCATAAAATAGGAATTTTGCAAATAGCAACATATTTACAATAATTCTCACAATTTATTTGACACTCATTAGTATTACATATAGAACTAGCATTCCATTGTTTACAGCAGAAACCTTACACAACAGTGAAAAAATACAAGCACATTGCCATGCAAGAGTAACTTTCGTATTACACCAGTGTATTCCTCCTCCCTCTGACTTCGAACAATAACTGAGTCTAGATTTTGATGTGACCCATTCAAGTGGTGATTACTTAATGGAATTTCTGCAATAAACAACATGGATGGGTTTTGTACTCGGGGTCATGATATGGTCGTCATTAGCCAGATTTTAAATTATGGATTTATTAAGCATTTTTACCAAGTAATGAAATGGGAAAGAAAAGCACATTAAAACCATATAAATCAATATTACTGTTCTATTGAATGGCTGTGTCTTCAAGACAATAAATTCACCACCGAACATTTTTCTCTGTCACTTAAAACACACACAACACAAGCACCTGCACTTTACATATGGAATAAACAAGTAACACATGACCATTAGACATTCAAATAAGTTTCTCGACAACAGAATGGACAAAACAGTGGACAAATGAAAATTACACATGTCTGGCATAGGACACACTGACTGAACATGCAGAGAATCCCTGAAGCTAAGTATAGGTCCCAGAACACGTCACCATACTGATGCGAGAATATGAAGAATGTCTTACTGACTTATTCAACTGATTTCTGTTTAAAATTTACATCGCAAAGGATCCTTTTCTAAGTGGTTTTGCTTCAGCACTTTATGAAATAAAACAATCTCAAATTATACAGGCTATAAATAGAGTTTAAATTGCATTTGTAATTAACATTCACTGTAGAGTCACTCTTGAGTCAATCAATACTGCTATTGATATTCATTTCAACATCACAGTGCACAATATGAACATAAAACCAGTCACTTCCAGGGTTTTAGGAGCACATCAGGCTTTATCATTATTCTAACTGCCTGTCTGCCACGTGTTGACTTCGAGGATTCATTTTCAAGTTATCTAATATAGCCACTTGACGGTTTGTCCTAATTCTCTGAAAGCATATGGAATTTGTTAAGGAGCAGTAATTAGGACATGAGACATTAGTTATTTTGGCAAACAAATGGATATGGTTGTGACATGACAAGGCTTCACCAATTCTGAAGCAGTTCTGTAGAACGGAGGAATTGGGGCCATTGGTTTTGAGGTGGCGGTTTTGTCTTTATCTTTGATCTACCCTTGGCTTTATTTAAGGGCATTCCTATTCTCGTCCCCAAAAGATGGTCACTTCATTCTCTGGATCCTCTTGCTCATTTCTGTATCTCTACACCTATCCTTGTTGATCTACTATTAGGAGCTGGCTATCTGTGCTATCTCAGTCTTCTGACTAATCCCCCACAGCCAATCACCCTGTGCAGCTAATCATCATGCCAGGTTGTCCTCATCCCCACATCCTTTTGAAGGCCAGTTTTCATTCCGTCTAAGAAAATAAACCTTCTTATTTTCAAAATCATTGCATTCATTGTAGGGTAGTGTCACCCCACTGCTCCCAGCCCAACCCATTGCATTTTTGTTTATGCTTGAGGAAGGCTAGACTGAAGCAGTCCATGTCCAAATGCAGCAAAACCTGAACAATATCTTCGGCTGAAAAGTGGTAAGTATTGCTCCCACCACACAAATGCCAAGCAATGACTATCTCAAATAAAAGACAATCTAATCATCATTCCTTAACATTCAATGGCATAATCCTTACAGAATTGCCTACTATCAACATCCTAAAGGTGATCACAGACCGGAAACTGGACTGGACAAGGCAGCATTTTTACAAGAACAGATTGGAGGCTAGGAATTCTTTCGCAACTAACTCACCTCCCAACTCCCCGAAGTCTGATGGTCTACAAGGCACAACCCAGGAGTGTGATGAAATATTCACCACTGGTCTGAATGAGAGCAGCTCTATCACTCAAGAAGCTTGAAACTTTCCAGAACAAAACAGCTCACTTGAATGGCAACGCAGCCACAAATATTCATTCCCCTCACCACTGCTTTCAGTAGCAGCAGCATGTTCCATCTATAAGATGAAATGTAGTAATTCACCAAAACTTTATAAACAGCACCTTCCAAACACAGCCACTTCCATCCATAAGGATAAGAGCAGCATGAACATGGGAATACCACCAGCTGGAAATTTACCTCCTCGCCACTCACCATCTTGAATAGGAAATATATTGTCACTCTTTCAGCGTTGTTGGGTTAAAAATCCCTCCCTAAAGGCATTGTGGGTCTTCCTACAACGCATGGACTGCAGCAGTTCAAGACAACAGCTCACCACCACGCACAGTAGCTCAGTAGTTAGCATTGCTGCCTCAAAGTGCCAGGGACCTTGGTTTGAGTGATTATCTGTGAAGACTTTGTATATTTTCTCTGAGCCTGTGTGGGTTTCCTCCCACACGTAAAAGATAATAGACAATAGACGCAGGAGTAGGCCATTCAGTCCTTCAAGCCAGCACCACCATTCATTATGATCATGGATGATCATCCCCGATTAGTATCCTAAGATGTGCTCCTGAGATGCTGCTTGGCCTGCTGTGTTCATCCAGCTCCACACTTTGTTATCTTGGATTCTCCAGCATCTGCAGTTCCCATTATCACTAGTATCCTAAGATGTGCAGGTTAGTTTGATTGGTGATAGGAAATACAGGGTTACAGGGATAGAATAGGGGGCTGAGATATTCTTTGGACAGTCAGTATAGACCAGGAAGGTTGAATGGTCTACTTCCACCCTGTAGGGACTTCATGATTCTCAAAGTCAACAAGGGATGAAACACGTCTCATGAGTGAATCAAAGAAAAGTTACTACTGTAACACAGGTAAATGTACTTCATGTTACACAGAAAATACCAAATATGGACTGTTGAGTTAACACAGCTTTTAACTGGACTACATTTTGGAACTCAGGTATCAGGATACCCTGTCCAGATCATTATCCTAAATTTTGGTCACTTGCCCAGTGGTTAAAATAGTGTTTGAAATCTAACAACTGTTGGTTTCCTAGTTTCATACTGGAACAGCGGCTTTTCTTCAAATCGTATGGTGTATGATAGACAAACAATGCAAGCTCCAGAAGAAGAGAATGAGATCAGTGGGATATCATGTTCAGCTATATGGAGGGACAGCAATGAGCAAAGAGAGACAATTGGATTCAGTAGCCAATGGAAAGGGAGTAGGGTGAAAGAAAGCTGAAGGGGTGGGCAATGAAATAAAATCAGCAGATGAATGGATGCAAAAATTGTTGAAATTGGGGATGAGATTGGGCCACTGAAGGGTCCATGTCAATGCTTTGCAATGCCAATTGCACACTATGGCTTAAGTTTCTCAACATCTCTTTTACCCACCATATTATGCTGCAACCTTCAACTTGGCAAAATAAAGCAGCGAAAGTGACAGTCAGAAGACAGATTAATGTAAAGTTAATACAAGAGATAACAAGGTGGAGAGCTGGGTGAACACAGCAGGCCAAGCAGCGTCAGAGGCGCATGAAAGCTGACGTTTCGGGCCTAGACCCTTCTTCAGATTCTCCAGCATCTGCAGTTCCTACTATCTCACCAAGTTAATACAGTTGTCTATCATTCTCCTTCCTTCAACATCACTTTAGTTGTTCTAAAAATATTTTTGAAGTGTTAAACAAGAAGAAAATGTACAATAAATTTCCAGTCTGAATTTCATATGCTTTAAGTTTGTATTTTCTTTTAAATGCAGAACATAAGTGGTAAAATTATTCACACAAATGGTCCGTGAGGAAGTAGATCTGTTGATATTTTTATGTGGATCGGAAATGAGTACTTCAAAGTTCTTTGTCTATAAATATTCATCAGTTTAAATTCTATTCCTTGGAATTAGAGAAGAGCAACCCTGTTCCTTAAAGTCACTGAACTCAGTGAGATGTACTGAAGATCAGTTTTCCTTCATCACTATGTTAGCTCTTTGAAGTATTTTTCTAATATGTTCCATCGCACATTTAACAAATTCTCTTACTATCTAAGTTTAAATCCTTCTCTATCTAGACACCTCTGAGGGCAATTTTCCTTCAGTAAAACAATTTTATTCCAGCCCGCCCTGAAGGAATAAATAAAAGATTAGAATGACTGCTTTCTTGAGTTGAAATATAAATTTGAGCAATATTAAAGTTGGATTAAAGATAAGAAAACAATTTGCAAGACTAATTTCATCCGACATTGTCTGATACTCAGGGTAGGTCTGTACAAAATAATTGTCGTCAAGCAAATACAGATGGGTATAAAATAAATTTGAAAATAATTAAACCGTTTATCAGAAATAATGAGGAGTTAGAAACACAAAGGTACTGTAGTTAAATTTAACAATACAGGTGGTGCCCCTATAATGCAATAGTTGCTTTCTTGCATGATAGAAAATCGCCTTATAGGGAAATTGCTGTACCTGTGCAGTAGAAAGTTCACATTATCCACTCTTCATCAATTGTGTTACAACCAAATCCGTTAATGAAACATGCATTATAACAGAGCGACCTATACCAGTAACATTTTTTTGCCAAATATTTACAGAACATATAGAAATTCGGAAAATTAAAGTAATTAAAAGGGCCAAATAAATCACCGAATTACTGATTTGTTAGTTTGGATCTGTTTCCCTGACTGAATACGATCCTGATATTTCTATGCTTCAAGATTGAGGTCTTGTTAATTGGTAATCATAGAAACCCGACAGTATGGAAACAGGCCATTTGGCCCAACAAGTCCACTCTGCCCCTCTCAAGAGCATCCCACTCAGACCCATTCCCCCTGCCCGTCCTTTTCCCTTGTCTAACCCATCTAATCTAAACATCCCTAGGGATTACAGGCAATTTAGCATGGCCAACCCACCTAGCCTGCTCATTTTTGGACTGTGGGAGGAAACTGGAGCACCTGGAGGAAACCCACGCAGACACAGGGAGAATGTGCAAACTCCACACAGATAGTTGCCCAAGGCTGGGATCAAGCCCGGGTACCCAGAACATTATTGGAGTCTCTGGATTAACTGTCAAGTGATAATACCACTAGGCCATCAGCCTGCCACAAAGAAAACATCAAATGTCATGAACTGCCATGGCAGGATTCGAACCCAGGTCCCCAGAACATTATCTCAATCTCTGGATAAACAGTCCAGCAATAATTCCGGGAGGCCATCACATTCCCCCTAGTAATGTACACATCAAAATATGAAAAATGTCTGCGCGAGGAGGAAGGCAAGTGACCTTGATGATATGACGGAGATCACTGAAAGAAATCAATAGGACTTTTTGAAAAAAAGCTTATACTGTCCATTTAACTCATTGAGTTCTAGGTTAGGTCCAACGGATGGGAGGGAGATTCATATGGTTTCAAATCTTAACGGAAAGAAACCACACCATGCCCTGCAAATGTGGTGGGTTTGAGACTGGTGGCAGGAACTTTTCTTGATGGAGTAGCGCTGGTACTTGGAGGAGAGAACCTTACAGTCAGATCAACAGGGGTGGGCAATGTCACCAGAGGGACCCACTGTTAGACACAATGGCCAGGAAGGAAGGAACTGCCTCCCTCTGGATACTGCTGGTGGTCCCCCCTCCTGCCAGGGACTCTTCCAATGCCAGTGAAATTAGTTTGGAAATCAGCTTGGTAGTGTGGAAACTGGCAATGCATAAGCCAACTGATTGGATTAATTGGCCATCAACATCCAGTCAGCTGGGTGTTGGACTGCTGGTGTTGCCACTTCTTAAAATATTGCCTGGCGGTGGAGGAGAGGACAGGCTTCCTTCCTATGACCCTCCACAGGTATTTTACGAACCCTAATCTAACCCAGGCAAATCTACAGAGGGCAAAATTTTGTTGCTTTGAAACAAAGGATGGAGATGGATCTAAAAGCAGGAAGCGCGTCTGCTCAGGGCTAGTCAGATATTTCTTCTTGCTTCATTCTCAGTTCACTGTGTGCACGCACAGGCTGGTGAAATGTCAAATTTCATGGGCGGGTGGGCGCTGGTTCTGCCCCTTACCATCCCTGCTGGATGCCACATCTAAAAGGTGCCACTTCACTCTTTACAACTCTGGGGCAGCACTCAACCTCAGCAGTCAGTGTCTTTTGTAAAACCATTTGTATCCACAAAAAGTCTCAGGTAATAAGTGGAAGTTTTATAATGGTAGCTCATTTTCGTGATGCTAAGTCAATGGTCCTTTCTACATTTGGGAACGCAGGATTGAATGCAGAAGGTACTCCTCACCTTGAATGTCAGGAAAGCTGATCTGTATGATTGATTCTAAAAACTTAATATTAAAATCTTAACCTGCCAACAAGAAACTGAACTGAACTTTTGTTTCTCAGCTAATACACTTTTAGAAAAGTCCAGGTGGGCTGGAAAGATTCCAGTCAATGTCTTCTAAACTGGATGAGTTATTCAAGTGAGTGCTGAAATGACTGAATTGATGGTATCCCATAGATACTATACACCTTGACTTAAAAAGAAAAACTTTGAAATACGTTAATTTTACAGCTGCTGGAGTGAAATTTCACTGAATGACATGAGCAATCAGTTAGGAAAAGTAATTGCTTACAAATTTGGCAGAGTACATTTTTGATTCTTTGATCTGCAGTTGACTTGCTGTCCTGTGGGGTTCTACAGTTAGAACAATGCTGCACCATATTCCGTGAGCTTGTAGCTACTTGTAGGCTAACACCACATTTGGAATGTGGGGGTCTTTTAGCAGTAGTATCAAGAGTGTTTTGGGCCAGCGTGCTCCTCTAGGAGTGAAAGGCAAGTGCAGCAAAGTCAGGGAACAGTGAATGACAAGGGATATTGAGAGTTTGATAAAGAAAAAAATGCTTATTTTAGCTACAGAGCATTAAAAATGGCAGAGGGCTTTCTGGATTGCAGAGAGGGTAGGTAGATTGCTTTTTTAAAAAAAAGTGATCAGGAGGGCAAAGAGGGACCACAAAATATTTGGCAGATAGAATTAAGGAAAATCCCAAGGCATCTTATAAGTATATTAAGAGCAAATCGATTACCAAGGAAAAAGTGGGGCCTATTAGAGACCAAAGGGGCAACCTACGTGTGGAGCCTGGGGATGCAGGTGAGGTCTTTAATAAATATTCCTCATATAGATTCACAGTGGAGAAAGACATTGTAGCTAGAGATTTCAGTTGGGATGATGGGGTTCTAAAACATGTTAAGATTAATAAGGAAGAGAAGGGAGATAGTTTAGCAGGCAAAAATCCTCAGCATCTAATAATATATATCTTCGACTGCTATGGGAGCTAAGAAAGGAGACTGCCGGGGCTGTCCCAAATACCAAATACTTTCACTGACCATAGGTGAAGTCCCAGAGGACTGGCAGATAGCTCATGTGATTCCTTTGTTCACGAAGGGCAGCAGGGATGGGTCAGGTAATTACAGGCAAGTTAGTCTGACGTCAGACATAGTAGGAATTATTTCAAAGAAAATTCTGAAGGGCAGGTTTAATCAATACTTGGAAAGGCAGGGTCTGACGGGGTATAGTCAGCATAGATCTGTTGGAGGGAGATCCTGTCTGACTAAATCATTTGAAGTTTGATTGAAGAAGTGTAAAATATATTGATGAGGGTAGTGCTATTGTTGTGGTTTACATGAACTTCAAAAGGGCCTTTGACAGGTCCCACATCAAAGTCTCGTTCAAAAGGTGATAGCTCATGGAACCCTATCGTGGAATCATGGAATCATTAAATCATGAAATGCAAACTGAATCCAAAATTGACTTTCAAATAGGAGATAAATAGTGATGGTGAAGGGTTTTTTTTAAATAACGGGGAGCCTGAGACCAGCAGTGTGCACAGCAATCACTGCTGGGACCCTTGCTGTTTTTTACAACTGTTAAAAGATTGAATGGGAATGTAGAAGGTATAATTAGTAAGTTTGCAGATGATATGATCATTTGTGATGTTGTTGATGGTGAGGAGGATGGTTTTGGGCTACACTCTGATGTTGATCAACTGGGAAATTGGACAGAACAATGGCAGATTCAATCTAATCCTGATAATTGTGTGAGGTGATGCAATTAGGAGGACTAATAAGGGAAGGATGTACACAATGAATGGTTGGTCACTAAGGAGTACAGAGGAACAAAGGGATCTCAGTATAGAAGTCCACAGATCCCTGAAGGTGTCAGTACAGGTAGGTGATGATGGAGAAGGTATATGGGATGCTTGCCTTCATTTCTCAGGGCACAGAATATAGCAGCAAGGAAGTCTTGTTCCAACTTTATAAAGCATTGGCTAGGCCATAGATGCAATACTCTGTGCAGTTCTGGTCATCATTCTCTTGGAAGGACATGATTGCACTGCAGAGGGTGCCAAGGATACTCACCAGGACATTGCCTGAGATGAAAATTCAAAGTTATAAGGAGAGAGTAGATAGACTGGATTAGTTTACCCTGGAGCAGAGGAGACAAAGGAAAGGATTTGATGTTGTATACAAACATATGAAAGGCATAGATAGGATAGATTATGAGAATCTTTTCCACATGGCAGACATGTCTCAGACCAGGAGACATAATTTTAAGGTGATGAGTAAGTGGTTTGGAGAGAATCTGTGGAAAACATTTCACCTGCAGGAAGGTAGATTTATGCCTGAGAAAGCGGTGAAAACAGGCACTTTCACAACATTGAAGAAGCATCTGGATGAACACTTGAAATGCCAAGACAAAGTAAGCTGTGGACCAAGTACAGGTAAAGCAATTAGGAAAGTTGAGATTTGTCAGTTGGCGTTGAAATAGTTGTCTGTAGGGTCTGTTGCTATGCTGTATGACTCTATGAAAATTGAAACTGAAACTTGTTATTTAGCCTCTCAAATGTGTTCCATCATTCATTGAAATTTTGGTTGGTGCTGTCACTTATCACAAGATTAAAATTAGGAGAGTGATTTTGTCCTGATGGTTTTGAAAGCACTTTCAGAACCTGAGATTTCAACCACCCCAAAAGGACAAGGGCAGCTAATGCATTACAGCACCAGCTGCAAGTTCCTCTCCAAGCCACATGCCATCTAGCCTTACAAGTATATCGCTGCTCTTTTATTGTCCCTCAATCAAAATCTTGGAACTCTCACCCCTACACCCCAATGACTCACTGCCACCTTCTGAGAAGTGATCAGGTACGGATAATAAATGCTGGTCTAGACAGCAATGCCCACATTCCATGAATGAATAATTTAAAAGAAGTGTGCTCTGAATGTAGAGCTTAGAGACTTCAGAAATTTCTGCTAATGTTTATTGAGTGAGAAAGACTCTGGACATTATAAGTGGTAACTTGCTAAAAGCAATGTGATGAGGCCAATGGGTATTGTAGCTCAATGCAAATTACAACTAACAACACAGTATTTAAACTGTACAAGGCCCCTAGGACAGCTTCAAGCATAAGCGAAACAGAAGCTCAGAGGACTTGTGACTGGTTGTTAGTTAATGAAAGGTGTGGATTTCAGTTAGGTTACTGGATAAGGGAACATGAATGAAGATAAATCAAACATAAATTACATTGTTCAGGAAATAACCCAGCAACACTTCAAAGGCAAGCTGGCAAAATTCCTTTGAGGTGAAAGGCCAGTATTTAATTCAGAACACCACCTCATGTAGCTCACTTTTAACAAATCATCATTCTTAAAATCTTGAATGCTAAGCAAAAAGAATTTGAGCCTCTGTTTTTATAGGTACACTTTCTGTAACCTTCTGAATCTGAACATAATTTCACAATAAAGTGCATATACAGATATATGTGGTAGCCTTTAAGTTGAGGCTTATTTTTCACTTTCACCTCAGGCTGTGCTTGAAATTTTTTTAGAAATTTTAAGTTTGTTCTTCATTGTTTTGTTTTCAGGTTAATCCCATCTCATCTTTGTCCTCTATCAAATGTATAAAATGTAGGATGAATTTCATGATTTCCATTTCCCGACTGACAGACAATGACAATTCTTTCATGTGTTTGAGTGTTTAAACAGATAAATGATATCATCGCACCGCTGCACGAGGAAAGCCCAATAAACAACATTCTAACAGTTCGATGCTGAATAGGGTAAAATTCTGACTGTAAAAATCACTTAATGTCTCTCAAGGTCAGCAGTGATTACAATTTCTTTGCTACTGAACATAATTTAGGGATCTATCCTTCTATTCCAGTGCGTGTTATTCTTTGAAACATACTGTCCGTGCTCCTTGAGAGGTTTTCTCCATTCTTATATCTCCATAACCCAAGATCTTATTTGCCCCTTTTAATATTACATTCAAATTATCATAACACTGATATAAAACCGTTATTTAGCTGATGCTGATTCCTCTCAGAAATATCAATGCCCATTTATCCACACAAACAGGATTTGAATCGACCAGCTGTTGCTAAATTATAAAGGTAAAAGTTCCAGCAAGAAATGGTGGCCCCATAAAATGGGATAGCAGTGCTAAATTAGTGATAGCATAAATTGGTGCCCTGCAGCCTCGAGAACACAACATCAAGTTCAATAACTTGAGAGCCTGCTAAGGTCCTTCTAGGTTTTTGTTTAAACTCACTCCTACATCCTGTTCTTGTCATAGAGTCACAGAATCAGAGATTGGCAGCAGGAAACAGGCCCTTTGGTCTGACCTGTCCATTCAGACCACATATCCTAAACTGATCTAGTCTCATTTGCCTGCATTTGGCCCGTGTCCCTCCGAACCCTTCCTATTCATGTACCCATCCAGATGTTTTTTAAATGTTACTATTGCACAAGCCTCCACCAGCTCCTCTGGCAGTTCATTCCATACATGCACCACCCTCTATGAGGAAAAGTTCCCCCTCTCACCTTAAATCTATATCCTCTCGTTTTCAAATCTCCAACCCTGGGGAAAAGACCTTGGCTATTCACCCAATCCATGCCCCTCATGATTTTATAAACGTCTTTAAGGTCACCCCTCAGCCTCCGATTTTCCGAGTAGCATAGCCACAGCCTATTCAGCCTCTCCCTACAGCCCAAACTCTCCCACCATGGTAATACCCTTGTAAATCTTTTCTGAGCCCTTTCAAGTTTCACAATATCCTTCCTGTAGCAGACAGACCAGAATTGCATACAGTATTCTGAAAATTGCCTAACCAATGCCCTGTACAGCCACAACATGACCTCCCAATTCCTATGTTCAATGCACTGACCAATAAAGGCAAGCATACCAAACACCTCCTTCATCACCCAGTCTAACTGCGTCGCCACTTGCAAGGAACTATGAACCTGCATCCCAATGTGTCCTCGCTAGGCAACAATCCCCAGGACATTACCATGAAGTGTATATGTCATATGCTTCCAGTACAGCCATCACATTCTCACACACTCTTAGTCCAATTATCATTTGAAAAGGGTTGCTTCCAGTTACAGCCTACCAATTATCTCCTAGGGTTAAAGGGTTATATAACACAGAAAAAGACCCTTTCGTCTAACTCATCCATGCCGACCAGATATTCTAAATTAATCTCGTTGGGTTTGCCAGCATTTGGCCCAGATTCATAGAACAACATAGAACATTACAGCACAGTACAGGCCCTTCGGCCCTCAATGTTGTGCCCACCTGTCATACTGATCTCAAGCCCATCTAGCCTTCGCTATTCTATGTACGTCCATATGCTTGTCCAATGACAACTTAAATATACCTAAAGTTGGCGAATCTACTACCGTTGCAGGCAAAACGTTCCATTCCCTTACTACTCTCCGAGTAAAGAAACTACCTCTGACATCTGTCCTATATCTTTCACCCCTCAATTTAAAGCTGTGCCTCCTCGTGCTCGCCATCACCATCCTAGGAAAAAGGCTCTCCCTATCCACCCTATCTAACCCTCTGATTATTTTATATGTTTCAATTAAGACACCTCTCAACCTTCTTCTCTCTAATGAAAACAGCCTCAAATCCCTCAGCCTTTCCTCATAAGACCTTCCCTCCATACCAGGCAACATCCTAGGAAATCTCCTCTGCACCCTTTCCAAAGCTTCCACATCCTTCTTATAATGCGGTGACCAGAACTGTACACAATACTCAAAGTGCGGCCGCACCAGAGTTTTGTACAGCTTCACCATAACCTCTTGGTTCCGGAACTCGATCCCTCTATTAATAAAAGCTAAAACACTGTATGCCTTCTTAACAGTCCTGTCAACCTGGGTGACAACTTTCAAGGATCTGTGTACATGGACACTGAGATCTCTCTGCTCATCTACACTGCTAAGAATCTTACCATTAGCCCTATACTTTGCCTTCCGGTTACTCCTACCAAAGTGCATCACCTCACACTTGTCTGCATTAAACTCCATTTGCCACCTCTCAGCCCAGCTCTGCGGCTTATCTATGTCTCTCTGCAACCTACAGCATCCTTCGTCACTATCCACAACTCCACCTAGCTTAGTGTCGTCTGCAAATTTACTAACCCATCCTTCTACGCCCTCATCCAGGTCATTTATAAAAATGACAAACAGCAGTGGACCCAACAACGAGCCTTGCGGCACACCACTAGTAACTGGTCTCCAGGATGAACATTTCCCATCAACTAGCACCCTCTGTCTTCTTTCAGCAAGCCAATTTCCGACCCAAACTGCTATATCTCCCACAATTCCATTCCTCTGGATTTTGTACAATAGCCTACTGTGGGGAACCTTATCGAACGCCTTGCCGAAATCCATATACACCACATCAACCGGTTTACTCTCATCTACCTGTTTGGTCACCTTCTCAAACCCTATAAACCCTTCTTATTCATTTACCCAACTAGATGCCTTTTAAATGCTTAGATGTACCTGCATCTACCACTTCCTCTGACAGCTCATTCCATACAGGCACCCCATCCTCTGTGTGAAAATGTTGCCCCTCGGATCCCTTTTAAATCCTTCCCTCTCACCTGTAACCTATGCTCTCTAGTTTTGGGCTCCCCTATGCTGGGAAAAAAAATCTTGTATATTTATCCTAAGCACACTCCTGATGATTGCATAAACTTCTATAAGGTTGCCCCTCAGCATCCGACGCTCCAGGGAAAATAGCCCCCACCTATTCAGTCACATAGCTCAAACCCGCCAATCCTGGCAACAATGTTGCAAATCTTTTCTGAATCCTTTCAGGCTTCACAACATCTTTCCTATATCAGGGAGACCAGAAGTGAATGCAGTATTCTAAAAGTGGCCTCACCAATGTCCTGTACCGCCACAACATGGTGGCCCAAACTCCTATACTCAATGTACTAACCAATGAAGGAAAGTTTTCCAAATGCCTTCTTCACCAACTTATCTACCCAAGACTTCACTTTCGAGGAGCAATCATCCACAGCCCTAGTCTTCCATCCTGTCTTAGTCTCAACAATCCACTGTCTGTCCACCCCTTTCGTTTCTGAATCTTTGGCCTCCATGTCCACCTATCCACACATCTCGCCATCTGGCACCTTCCCGTCATCTTCAGCATAAATACCACTTATTTCTGAGCTGCTATCAGTTCTGTGGAGGCACTGGACTTGAACCATTAACTGTTTTCTCCCCACTGATGCTGCCCAAACAATTGAGTTTCTCCAGCAATTCTGTTTCAGTTTCAAATTTCAACATCTGCAGTTCTTTGCCTCATTATCACAGATGGATTGCTCACCATAGTCATAAACAAATAACAGCTTCTTTCCCCATACTAGCACCATTATTCAATGTTCCACAATGAGGACTCCTCAGCCCTTTTTATCCTCTTATTCAATACTTTCCCTTTAGTGAAGATTGACGTGCTACTTAACCCACAGCTGAAAAGCTAATGATGCATCCAATCTATAACCAAGACAGCTAACTCCCACTTCTGTGGCATCAGCCACCCTAACTCCTGTTTTACTGACACTGCTGCCAACCTCCTTTCCATGTTTATTCATTCTCCAGCACATACAGTGCCAGATTTTCAGTCCATAAATCCAAACTGATCAAAAGTCAGCAGATCACGTCCCACCTTGAACTTAATTTGGTCTAACATTTCAATCTTTGCGATATCTAACTCCTTCTTGAAAGCTACAATATTTTAGCCCAGCTGCAGAGTGATCAGAGTGCTAAATAATTATAGTGGATTGAAAGGGTACATGCATTTTAGCAAAGAGATTAGTGGCTAGAGGGGATAACAAAGTGTGGAGCTGGATGAACACAGCAGGCCAAGCAGTATCTCAGAGCACAAAAGCTGACGTTTCGGGCCTAGACCCTTCATCAGAGAGCTAGAGGGGGTTTGGGGTGGGGGGAGGTGCAGAGGCTTAAAGTCATTGTTGGAATGATTAATGTGAAAATGAGCATTTAAAAAAAAATCACCCACAGTGTGGTAGGATGCGAGAACCATTGTCTCAAGGGGGAATAAAGGCAGAAAACTTCAACTCATTTGAAACATGCCCGGGACATGCACTCGAAGCAGCATAACCAACAGGACTAGCATCCCCATTCAAGGAGGGTTTTCTGCTCCTCTGATGCTGCTTGGCCTGTTGTGTTCATCCAGCTCTACACCTTATTATCTCAGTTTCCTCATACAAAAGAAACAGGATTAGGTTGGGTGACTCACTTTTCTGCCGTTCAGTCACAATGGGCCAAGTGGATTATTTTTGAGTCATAAACTTTCTGTGATTCAATTTCTTCGTTTCTTTCATACTTTACCTTCCCTAAATACCTTGGAATAATTTTTTACATTGCTGGATCATTATAAATGCACATTATTGTATCCAATCAAAACAAACCCTCCAAGCTGAGCTCTAAAGCAGCTTGCTGATCGCCTCCTATCGTGCTAATACACCTCAATATAGAGCTACGCTTTTTTTTTAACCTGGTCCTTTCAATTTCCAATTGACTGCACTTATTCCTTGCTATCCAAACATGTGAAAACATTATTTGCGCAGTTATTTTTCAAAAATCAAAATATTGAATTAAACTGTCTTCCGTCAGTCTGATACATTTGTTGTTGTCTTACAATACTCTAAGAGATACATTACTTCCTGAAGAGTACAGTAACCTTCTTTAGATGGCAATGGTTTTAAATCTCTATGGAATTGAGACTCATTAGCCTACTTTGCCAAATTATCCTTCCACTGTCAAATAATGTATTTCCTGTATTCAATGCCTTCACCACCTTACAGTTAACTTCACAAATAATGGATCAAAAATGGCCTCCAAAGCTATACAAGACTTCGCCTAATGGGACAGGCATCTTGCTCATGTGGGGAGACTTCCACTTTGATCAGAAGATGCTCTTGCTATTTTGCAAATGCCAACATTGGAAATTATTTTCAGGTTCCACCTTCAGTGGATAGCAGCCCCAACTGTTTGCTCCACCACAATTCATTGGTTTCCTGCTGTCACGCAACCATTCAGGTCCCAGGCCAAGCTAGCCTACAGCTTGGGTCAAGTATGCGACAATCTTTAAAGGATCAAGAGGGCAAGGGCACAATAAAAGGGCATTGGCTCAAATTAGGAATTTACAGTCAGTGAATAAGGTTTCACTAATGTCCACAATATTCACAGACATCCTCTTACACCTGATATCCTGTAGATACCACCATGTAATGCCATCCAAGGTCAAATATTCCACTCCAGAACCCGACACCATTCTATCTTGGACATATCAAAAAAATATGAGAGGGTGATCATAATGCTTGGGAACACATTTTTTTGATTGAATATTCTTCAATCCATTCTGGAAGTGGCAGACTGTTGCAATGTCAAAAGCTGTCGTGACTCATAATAAAATTTTGTTATCCCCCACAGAACTGATTGCTTTGCTACTTATGCTACAGAATACAATATATTCTGTGAACACTGAAGTAGTAAGCAAGGATAATTGACAGCGTCCTACAAGAATAGGCTGTAAACTTGTCAATGATGCATGTGAAATAGATACCACCTGTCACGATTCATTCCAGTCATTCACCATACTGAACTAGGCACATAATGTACCCCTTACGGAGAAGACCAGTTTAATTGCACAAGTGATATGGAGGTAAGTGCAAGCTTTCTTTCTGCATTACTCTCCACTAACATTTCCTTTCATGATAAGAATTCTGCTCAAATGTCTCATCTATTTTTAATGAACCCGACTGTTCTGGGTAATCATGCTCCCCAGAGCCAAATACAAGGAAATGGCTAAATATGTGTCAGAATTTTAAAAATAGGTGTAGAGAATTTCTTTCCTTAATTAGGTGCATAGCAACAGGGTGCAGAGAGAAATCATTTCAGTCACTCGCATTGTTTCACAAAATTAATCCTCAGTTGTAGTGAGCATAAAAGTACATCAAAACAACATACTGTGGGAGCAAGTGAGTAGATTTCTCATATCTAAGCTACCAGTGCAGCTAGTGATGGTTAACTCTGACTTTGAGCTTCAGCACACTGAAGCTGAGTTACAAGTCATCAAAATTGTCTGCAAAGGAACTGCACTGATGCCGAGCTGGACAAGACTGATATTGATATGGTTATTTCATTGTACAAGCAAGGTGTTCAGGAATATGCCTGTCCCTCTTCCTCAAAATCATGCTCCTCTCTGTACAGTACTCCAACAGAATCTTAACACCTATATTAAGTCTCTGATATTGGAAATCATCTGGCCGTCTTATTTCTTTTCAGGAAAACGTTTCAATTTGAGCTTAGTCAGCTGGTTAGCGACTTGTCTTCTTTGACCCAGTGTGATTTTTCTAAGAACTGTCAGAAAAGATTTTTTTTCACTCTTATTCTTAAATTTTGTTTCCAGTTGATTTTTTTTTAGGTGGAACAGATGCCTGTCTTTTACCTCTTTTACAGAGTGCAGAAAGCCTACAGCTCCTGTGCCATTATTAAGATATTGCTCCATTTCTTATTTTGTGAATAACGGAAAATTCAAACACTTAGGAGCTAACTATTATCATAGAATCCCTACAGTGTAGAAGGGGCCATTCAACCAATAAGTCCACACCATTCTCCTGAGGAGCATCTCACCCAAACCACCTCCCCTACACCATCACTGTATTTGCCACCCTAGACACTATAGGCAATTTAGCATGGCCAATCCAACGAACCTGCACATTCTTGGACTGTGGGAAGAATCTGGAGCACCTGGAGGAAACCCATGCAGACACGGGGAGAATGGCCAAACTCCACACAGACAATCACCTAAGGGTGGGATCAAACCCAGGTCTCTGGTGCTGTGAGGCAGCAGTGCACACCACTGTGCCACCCCTTTTTTAAATTTTGGTATTTATTTAAAAGACTCAAGCTCAAAACACTCAATACACAGCACTGCTAAACTTCAAGGCAAATTTAAAGTAACAGCTATCCCTTTTTAATTAACACTTGATTTTGTTGGGAGGGATTAAAGATACGAAAAGAGGAATTATCTAGTGATGAAAGTGGGTGACAAAACCATTTAAACATTTTATAGATCTTCAATGTATGCAATTTGCTTCTCATCAGTTCACTGATTTTTGATAATTCAATGGTGTAGATTCACAATCCTTTAACTTTTATGCATCTGTAAACTATAGGGACAAATTGTCAACATGCTTGCACTGGGATGGACCACAAAGAGCCTGAACGTGCCCTCAGCTTAGGTTCATTTGCCAGCAGAGACTAACAGTGTCCAGGGACAGGAGCCTTATATAGTCTGTGCAATGTCCGTAAGTGTTTGCTTTTAATGGTAATTCCAATTACACTTTCCTACTGGTATCTGGATTTGATCACTTTAAATGTAGCACCTCCAAAAAATTATAAATTTGGAAATGAAATTGGTTCAACATTAATTCACCTTACGTATGGATTCAGTATTTTTTTTAAAAACTGCAAATTTTTAAGATAATAAATGACTTGATTTTTTTTGCTGGACCAGTTCCATTTTCAAGATAAAATCAAATTGTATTCAAAATAATAACTTTGCTTCAGCGTGCTGAACTATTTGTCTTTAACCTGCTGATTTTATAGCATTTTGCTTCTTCCAATCTAATGTAGTCCTAAAGACTGTTTTATTATTTTGCCTTGAATGAGTTCTAAATGAGGCAACAGAAAAACAAAATATGACCCAAATAAAAATATCCCTCGTGTCCCATTTATATTCCACTAAGGATTGAGACTGGTTTAACTGCCTGATTCTAATTGCTGCCCAGAAGGAAGTTCTGTCATTAAAACATGAAGTAATTTGGGAACAATGGAAAGGAGTATCTATCACTGAATATTTAAATTAACTGCAGGCGGGTTTAATTGGAGTCATGGAGGTGCAGGGGACCCCCCTGAATTATGCAAATTAGATTTGATACGGCACTAGGATAATACTCCATGCAGCATCACATTTAGTCTGCATGATATGTTCGCCCTCAAGTAGCCACACAGCATTTCTCTCTCTCGAGTGTATCAATACCCAACTTCACAGCTGTACTGCAATTTTATCATCACTGTGAAATGAAAATGCACCACAAAGTGCAACTTACAAAGAAATTTGTTGAGAAAAGGCATCACTGCTGTCTAAAGTTATTTCCAAAAAACTGCCAACTTAGTATCGTCCAAAAATGCTGAATACCATATTATTTTACACAAGGACTTACATTTAAATTGCTTTGTCAAAACATGTAAATCATGACATTTGAGTCAGCAACACTTTCAGAAAAACACAGTCTTATTGCCTTTACACACACCCTTAAATGAAAATGATATTTACTCTGAATTAAAATGGTTGGAAAATATAAAAAACAACCTTGTAGCACCATTTTTGGGAAAATATGCAACAGAATAAAACTTCTCCAGTCCAGAATTATACTCAGCAAGTCAAGATTGTACCTTGTCAATTTTTTCCTTGACCCTGTCATTTTGTTTTCTGGGTTATAGAACATTGTTAGAATGCCTAACTGCACATGCGCAAACTGAAAAAATATCAAAGAAAGTAACATTCACCTTAAACATAAAACAGTGACAAATACTATAAAGCAGCAATAAACATTGCTTGACTTATTCAAATACAATCTGTCCCATTTTTCTGCTCTGTAAGTGCTGTATTAAAGTCAAGAAGGGAGTCAAGAGGGTGGTTTGGGTCTGTTCAAAAGATTTCCAGACAATTGGTGTCATAGAGTCATAGAGATCCACAGCACAAAAAAAAGGCCCTTTGGCCCAATATGTCTGTGCCAGTCAAAAACAGCCATCTAACTGTTCTCATCCCACTTCCCAGCATAGTCATGTAACCCTTGGCATTACAATTGCACACCTTAATGCTTCTTAAATGTTGTAAGGATTTCTGCCTCTTCCAGTCTTACTGGCAGTAAGTTCCAAATTCCACGACCATCTGGGTGTAAACGATTTTCCTCACACGCCCTCAAAATCTTCTGCCCCTTACCTTAAAACTATGTCCCCTGATCACTGATTCCTCGAACAAGGGGAAAAGTTTCTTCCTATCCATCCCATCTATGCCCCTCATAATTTTATACACATCAATCTTACCCTCTCAATCTCATCTGCTCCAAGGAAAACAGCCCCAGCCTAACCAATCTCTCTTCACAACTGAAGCTCTGCAGCCCAGGCACCTTCCTGGTAAGTCTCCTCTGCACCCTTTCCAGTACTTTCATATCCCTCTTGTAGTGGGGATTTAAAAACTGCACACAATACTTTAGTTGTGGCCTAACCTGTATTTTATACAGTTCCAGCATAACCTCCCCACTGTTAAACTCTACGCCTCATCAAGTAAAGCCAAATGTCCTGCATGTCTGTTTAGTCATTTTACCAACTTGTCCTGATACTTTAAGGAACTGGTGTACATGCAGACCAAGGTCCCTCTGATCTTTGGAGCTTCCCAGGGTCCCACCACTGATCATATATTCCCTTCTCTTTATTGTCCTGCTCAGGTGTACCACCTCACACTTATCCAGATTGAAATCCATTTGCTACTGATCAGCCCATCTATATCCTCTTGTACTCTAAGGCCATCCTCCTCAAGGTTGACTACTCACCAATTTTTATATTTGGGAACTTACTGATCAATCCTCCAACATTCAAGTCTAAATCACTTAAATCAACTACAAACAGCAATGGCCTCAACTCTGACCTCCAGTGGGAACCCACAGGACAGAGACATCCAGTTGGAAAACCACACCTCAACCATTATCCTCCGCTTCCTGCCATTCAGCCAATTGTGGATCCAGTTTGCCAAATTTCATCGGATCTCATGAGCTCTCACCTTCACAAGTGGTCTCCCTTGTGAGAATTTATCAATGGCCTTGCTGAACTCCAAGTAGGCTACATCAAAAGCACTGCCCTCATCAATACACCCAGTTACCTCTTCGAAAAATTCAATCAAGTTAGCCAAGCATGAACTGCCCTCAACAAAAGCATGCTGATTGTTCAGTTAATCCCTGCCTCTACAGATGCAGATTAATTCTTTTCCTCAGAATTGCTTCCAATATTTTCCCCATCAAGGTTAGACTGGCTGGTGTGTCATTTCCTGGTTTATCCTTTGTCCCTTCTTAAACAATGCTAGTTTTTGCACTATATATATCTGGATTGAAGACATGCTAATATATTTCTGTTTTAGCTCATTCCTGCAAGAACAGTTATGGCCAGGGTTTTGCCAGGATGGTGAATGTCTCTGTTGTAGAGAAATTGCCAGAAGCCAGGAAAACCAGCTTCTGTCCCTATGCCTGGAATTTCTTATTTTTGCAGGGCCAGCCCCATATTTCACACGTATAGTTCCGCAAGGTAACTAGCAATTCAGATGGCCAGCTGCCTGCAGGAACATTGGGTTTTGGAGTACCTGGTGTTTGGAATCCAGAGTGTAGAGCTTAGACCATGCTACAGCAGATCTGTTCTCAGTGCACTTTCCTTTCTGGATCATCAGGTATCCCTTCAGAGAGCTGATGTGGACATGATCCCAAGAGACCTCGATGGGTTGGTGTCTGGGATTCTCGTGTTGGCGTCTGGGATTCTCGTGTTGGCGGCACCGGGTATCTTTTGAGAGTAATCTGGGATTTTATTCCACTGCTGGGGGGTGGGGGGGGGAAGAGAGGGGGTGGAGGCTCAATGATGTGGTCTTTCAGACTGTTAACATGAGGCACAGTTGTGTGAAGAACATGCATAAACCCCTTGGATGCACCCAATTTGTCAAAAGTTGTCTAGAATTGACAACAATTGGTGACACATCAACAAGTATCAATACGTGTTTTTATTGATGGCAATGCTATTTTCAATAGCATGAAGCCCAAACCATAAAAATTTAAGTCATGGAACTAGATTTACTTTCCGAGGTTCATCGGTATTTGTGAACCTGGAATGCATTTGCCTGGTAGTTGAAGGGAGAAAGGGTTGCAGGTATAACGCAGACACAGGTGACGTAAGGGGCCGGGGGTGCTTAGAAGGCACTCGGTCAGATGGGTTGACATGGGGAATATGTCAGAGTAAGAGCAGTGGGGTGTGATGAGGTTGTATTTTCTGCTTTTAGAGAGTTAAGGCCCCCGCTTTGGATCTGGTGTCAGGACACTTTTGCTGCAGCAGAGTCATCCTTTGGGTGAGATGAGCACTTTCAGGAATTGTGAAAATGCTGTTGTCTGAAAACAAAAACGAGTAATGTCATTGGGACTAGCCACGTTGCCAAGGGACGAGCAAAAACAGAAATCTGGAGTTTAAAAAAGAATGTTTGAGGTATTGCTCACCTTAAACCACAATATAATGTTTGCTGGAAGGCTGATTTCCCAAACTACCATTTCACAATGGGACACCTATCAAGAGAGTATTTTGATGACAGCTTCACTTGCTTCTTGAAAGCAAATATTTGCTGACATAATGGATTAAATACTTAAGGTTAAGCACATAAGTGAAATGTTTATTTTCATAACCACATTGTTGAAGAAAGTTTAATGATTTTTTATATTTTGCTTCATCTACAGGCGCTATTAGGATGCCTCCTGAGTAATGTCCATGCTGTGCAATTTATAAAGTGTAAATTATCATTGAAGCAGGTTGTAACTGACATTACACATTACAAATAAACTCGCACATCATACAATGCTAACGGTACAACACAAAAAGGGATTCATTGATGTGCACTTTTTGAGGATGCTCATTAATAGATCCTACTCCCCTGCACTTGCAACATAGCCCTTAATAAGACTTATTAAAATGTTCCTTTCCATGTATCTATAAAATTCCCTTTTAAAAATCCATGTTAAATCTGCTTCCACCACCCTTTCTGGCAGTGCATTACAGATTCTGACAACTCACCAGGTAAAAAATGTTTCTGCACACTTGTACTCTACTGTCAACCATCTGAAGTCAGTGCCTTCTGGTTACAGTCCTTACTGGAAATCATGGCAGAGTTGGGTCAATTGGGTGACCTGCAAATTCTGATGTGGAAGAACATAAGGGACTGGAGGGAATGGGTTTAGGGAAATCAGGTGTCTTTTTGGGTGAAAGGACAACACTTGCAGCCCTGGGGAAATGGAGAAGGGGGAAATCACAGAGCTCAGCAGACTGTAGCAGCTTAGGTTAGGGTAGCACAAAAGCCACTTAGTAGGTTTGGGCCCTGACAGAAACTTGTTTGGATTGCACTTTCTTGATTGAAGAGGTTTGTTGGGCTGACACATACCTGGGAGGTTTTTATAAAGGCAGTTACCACCTGAATCCGCTAAGTCGCCAACCTGATTAAAGCTGACGCATGGTTTTACAAGATAACAAAGTGTGGAGCTGGACGAACACAGCAGGCCAAGCAGCATCTTCGGAGCACAAAAGCTGATGTTTTGGGCCTAGACCCTTCATCAGAGAGGAGGATGGGGAGAGGGAACTGGAATAAATAGGGAGAGAGCAGGAGGCAGACCGAAGATGGAGAGAAAAGCCCAGAAAGAACTAGCCCAGTTCTTCCCCTCCCCCCAGTGCATCACAAAACCAGCCCAGCCTGTCTCCGTTTCCCTAACCTGTTCTTCCTCTCACCCATCCCTTCCTCCCACCTCAAGCCGCACCTCCATTCCCTACCACTTCATCCCGCCTCCTTGACATGTCCGTCTTCCCTGGACTGACCTATCCCCTCCCTACCTCCTCACCCATACTCTCCTCTTTACCTATCTTCTTTTCTCTCCATCTTCGGTCCGCCTCCCACTCTCTCCCTACTTATTCCAGAACCCTCTCCCCATCCCCCTCTCTGATGAAGGGTCTAGGCCCAAAACATCAGCTTTTGTGCTCCTGAGATGCTGCTGGGCCTGCTGTGTTCATCCAGCCTCACACTTTGTTATCCTGGATTCTCCAGCATCTGCAGTTCCCATTATCACATGGTTTTACAAATTTCATTGAATATGAGCACGGACAAAGACAATTTAAATATATGATTATTGTATTTAAATTTCCAACACACCTTTCATGAGTAGGTTGCTATGATGTGGAGGTGCCGGTGTTGGGCTGGGGTGGATAAAGTCTCACACGACACCAGGTTTATCTGAAATCACAAACTTTCAGAGTGCTGCTCCTTCATTAGGTGGAAGAGCCTGATGAGCGAGCACTGCTCTCAAAGCTTGGGTTCAAATTTCTCCTATTTTTAAAGCCAAAGATTCTGTATGTCTTTTTAATAGCATTCTCAATACTTCCTGTCACTTTTACTGCAGATCTCACTACTCTTATACATCATTAAAATTATACTAACTCATTCATATTACCTAGAACCATAGAATCTCTACACTGTGGAAACAGGTCATTCGACCCATCAAATCCACAGTGACCCTCAGAAGGGCATCCACCCAGACACACCCTCCCTCCCCTATCCTTGTAATCATGCATTTCCCATGGCTAATCCACCTAGCCTGCACATCCCTGAACATTATGGGGCAATTTAGCATGGTCAATTCACTTCACCTGAACATCTTTGGACTGTGGAAGGAAACTGGATTACCCAGAGGAAACCCATGCAGACACGGGGAGAACATGCAAACTCCACATCGACAATCAATCAAGGCTGGAATTAAACCCACGTGTCTGAAAGGCAGTGGGGCTAACCACAGAGCTACAATGCCACTGAATCAGCCCTTATCATTCTTCTCCTTAAAGCAAACCACTATATATTTTTCTGCATTGTATGACAACTGCAATATGTTTTCTGCCCATTTCACCACTCTCTATGGCCTGATGAAATTAATTAGTAACCTCCTTGCTGGTTATGACATTTCCAGTGCTTTCACCTACTTTCTATCAGTACAGTGTTGGAAACCACCTGATCTTGGGCACTGTACTCTCTTTAATACTTCACCGTTATTGTTAGATGGCACGGTGGCTCACGGTGTACACTTGATGGGCTGAATAGCCTTCTTCTACACTGTAGGAGTTCCACGGTTTTTTTTTGATGTTTCTGCTCCTGACCCAGTGTTGGATTCCATGGAAGCTTGGCGTACTGACTGAGTCTTCTCCTGCTCATACTAATGCAAAATAATTATTTAATGTGTCCACCATTTGTAATTTTCATTGACAGTACCACTTTCATCAGTATTGAAAGAGCTCACATTCTTCCCAATTCTCCAATATATTTCCAAAATATAACTGCAACAAATGTTCAAGTTGATTTTAATAACCCTTGCGAATTCTGTTGTGCACTTCTTTTAATTCACAGTTATTATTACATTTTTTCATTGATTACTTTCTTCTTTCTCCCTCCCATTCAGGGGCTTTTGTATTTATTGGCCCCTTCCATGCTGATAAAGGTGATACTGTCAATGAAAATTACAAAATGATGGACACATTAAATAATTATTTTGCATCAGTATGAGCAAGAGAAGAATTAGTGAGTGTGCCAACCTTCCAGAGAATCCAATATTGAGTCAGGAGCAGGAACATCAAAAGTAATGTAAGCAAAATAACAACTGTAAAGAAAGTATTAGTATTTGTATTTTGTTTTCTTGGAATTTTATTTAGTCTTTTGTTGCTTTAGTCATCTATGTTTATTCGAAAATGTAACAAATCTGGGCAGGAGTAGGCCATTTGACCTCTCAAGCTACTCCATCATTCAATCTGATTAGCTTGTGGCATTAGACAGTCAGAGCTTTTACAGAGGGGGAGGAAAAGATCATGCAGCCCATTGTGTCTGGGCTGATTATCAAATATCTATTCTAATTCCATTTTCCAAATCTTGGCCTGTAGCCTTGTATACTAACACATTTCAAGTGCTCAACTCAATCGTTCTCGAATATCTTAAGAGTTTCTGCCACGACCACCCTTTCCAGAAGTGTGTTCCAGATACCGACAACCTCGTTTCTTCAAATCCCCTCTAATCTTTCTGCGACATCCGTCAACTTGGTTTACTGTATTGACTGCTCCCGATATGGTCTCCTCTACTTCAGTGAGACGACGCATAGACTTGGAGATCGTTTTGTGGAGCATCTGCGCTCTGTACACAATGAACCATTCCCTTCCCTGGACAACATGTCCATCCTGGGCTTCCTCCAGTGTCACAATGACACCACCCACAAACTGGAGGAGCAACACCTCATAATCTGCCTTGGGTACACACAGCCCAATGGCCTAAACATGGGTTTCACCTGTTTTAGAATTTCCCCACCCCCGTCCAAACCTCCCGCTCATTTCTGCCACCTTGACCTGACATAACCTGCCCATCTTCTCTCCCACCTATCCACCCCACTCACCTCACTGACCAATCCCCACCACTCCCTATCTGCATTCACTGATCACCATCCCCACCTACCTTCCCCAGCCCCAACCCTCCTTTCTCTATTTATTTTCCAGCTCCCTTTCCCCTCCCCATTTCTGAAGAAGGATCCTGACCCAAAATGTCAGCTTTCCTGCTCCTCTCATGCTACCTGGCCTGCTGTGCTCCTCCACCTCCACACTGTGTCAGCTCTGACTCCAGCATCTGAAGTTCCTGCTATCTTTGATCCTTAGCTAAAACTGTGGTCCTATTTATAGATCCCTCTGCTACAAGGAAATGTACGTCCCTATCCACCCCCAAATCTTAAAGCTTTGTAAATCTCCAACAGATCCCACTCCAGCCTTCTCTACTCTTTGGAAAACAACCCCAACATATCCAGTCTCTCTTCATAGCTGGATCGTTCCAGCCCAGGCTGCATTTAGTGAACATCTTCTGTGTCCTCTCTAATAATGCAATCATTTGCTTCTGACAGTGTGATGGCAAGAGCTGCATAAAATACTCCAGCTGGGACCGAAATAACATAATATACAGCTTAACCATGCTCCTGTACCTAATGTCTTAACCAATACGGGTATCCCATATGCTTTCTTAAACACATTATTAGCTCTCATGTTGCCTGCAGGAACTGCAGACATGCACATCAAGGTCCCCCTAAAATGCTGAGTTCCTGGATCTCACCACTTATCATGTATACTCTCGCTGGGTTATTCCACACAAAATGCATCTCCTCAATCTTCAGGAGCTAAATTTTACATAGTCCTGTAGCCTAAGGCTTTCCTCTTCGCTATTTACCACACGACCAATTTTCATTGGATCTGTGAACTTGCTGATCACAATTCCCACATTCATGTCTAGATCATTCATATATACACTAACAGCAAGGGACCGAGCATAGAACCGATGGTATGCCAAATGGCACAGTCCTTGATCATCACCGTCTGCTTCCTGTCACTGAAGCAATTTTGGATCCAATTTGCCCAACTGCCCAGGATCCATGGGCTCTTAGGTTCTTAACAAGCCTGTCACGTGAGACCTCGTCCAAAGCCTAACTGCAGTCCATGTAGACTACACAACTGCACTACTCTCATCCACACCACAATCAAATTCTGAAAAAAAATCAACCAAATTTGTTACATTGTAAAATCTCCCATGCAAATCTTCAGGAAATTTCTTGCCTGTCCCCATAAGTCTTGACTCCATTGTAAACGAAGTTCATGATCCTGAGAGGTATAAATTGGTTCCGTACATATTCTTTTCTGAATACCTCAGATTGATGTTCTGCCACTTTCCCATCGGCAGATTGGTCCAGTTTATTGCTGACTGTCTGATTAATTACAATGATGTTGCTGACAAGTAAATCTAGCATCTTAGCACCTGGCACATTTCTCCCTTTCACGCTCCACAATGAATTCAATAGCATTGGGCTCACAATTAGATTAACATTCACACAGTGCTGACTGTGAACTCAATCTGATTCATTGTTTGTTATCAAGTCTAATATTGCATGGCTTTTTGAACAGTTGGTTACTGAAAACTCTTCTACACGCTCAATAAATTCATCACTTTTCTGACATGTACTCATCTGCTTGTCCAATCTATAATTAAAGTTAAGAAAAACAGAAATTGGTTTAAAAACCAACATTTTCCTTGTTACCATCAGTTCGGAGGAAGGGGCACTGGACCGAAAGTGTTGACTCTGCTTCCTCTCCAGAGATACTGTCAGACATGCTGTGCTATTCCGGCAAATTTCTGATTTTGTTTCTGATTTCTAGCATCCGCAGCTCTTTTGCCTTTTATATGAAAGTTGAAACCACTCTGCTTTTACTATGTATTTACTTACTCTTTACACTTACATTCTCAGCACTTCTCAGCTCAATTGTTATCAGGGCACCACTACACATTGTCATCATTTTGTTTCATTAATTCTCCTCACTGTTTGTTTACTTGCGATGATATCTCGAATTATCATTAAAATGAAGTGTTCTCATCTTTAACTACTCAGGCCCCTCCTTGTGCTCTCTCATACTTTTCCTATCATTGATTGCAGACATATCGACTCAGGTATGAGACAGCAGCTTAAGGGCATGAACTGTATATAACAATGTCAAAGGGATTGAAATTAGCTCTTTGTACAAATGGAAGATGGCAATGGTTTTGAAAGGAAACATGACAATGTCTGAGCGAAGGGAACTTTTTGTAATCCTGATTCGCCTAAAAGCTTGGGAAGGAAGTTTGTTCTTTTTCATCCATTTATGGGATGTGGGTGTAGCAGGCTAGAGCAGTAATTATTGCCCAACAGTCAGTTAGTGTCAACAACATTCCTGAGGGCCTAGAGTTACACATAGGTCAGATAATGTAAGGACGGCAGTTTACTTCCCTAAAGGACATTAGTGATCTAAGTGGGGTTGAAGCCAAAATCTGACAATGATTTCATGGTCACCATTAGGATCTTAATTCCAGTTATTTTTGTTGAATTTGAATTGTACCTTCTAGCATGGTTCAATTTGAACCCAGGTCCCCAGATCATTACCTGGGTCTCAGGATTAACAACCCAGTGATAATACCAGTACACCATTACCCCCAATGTCACTACAGTAAAGGGGTCAAGAGGATAAAAGTGTGTCTCATGAACAACTCAGCTTCTAAACATTATGAGGGAAGGCAGGAGAGAAAGAATAAAAGGGATGTGGGATGATGTTTAGGGTAGCTGCGGAACGTAACGGGTCATTTTGCAGAAAAGAATAGAAGCTGCATAAACACATCTTGAACTTGACGACAAAGAAAGAAGGAAGATCATCCCGTTTTTACAAGGTAAGCTTTTGGCCGGGTGCTGCTGTCTTAGAAGGTACAACATAGTAAAATAAACTCTATCAGCACAATGACATGTTACCTTCCCCTACATGAAGCCAACCCTTGTCACCTTCCTGACGGGGCACAGTGGCTCAGTGGTTAGCACTGCTGCCTCACAGTGCCAGGGACCTGGGTTCAATTCCAATCTTGGGTGGCTGTCTGTGGGGAGTTTACACTTCCTCCCTGTGTCTGCGTAGGTTTCCTCTCACAGTGCAAAGATGTGCTAAATTGCCAATCATGTCCAAGGATATGCAGGATAGCTGGATTAGCTATGGGGAATGCAGGGTTACAGGGATACAGAAAGGATGCACCTGGGTAGAATGCTCTTTGGAGGTTTGGTGTGGACTCACTGCGTTGAATGGCCTGCTTCCACACTGTAGGATTTCTGATTCCTGAGGGAATGGCAGGTCACCCATGTTTAGCAATTGTTTTCTATCTCTGAACTGTGATACTTGTAACATGCTCACACTGTTGACAAAACTTTTAGATATACAGCACCCATTCAATACAACACCACCATCTACAGGCTTCTACTGGTGCTGCAACTTTTCACACAACACTCCATGAATTTCTTCTTTGTTAATCTGTCAGAGAGGAATTTCTTGAAACTCTGATGCTCCTTTTGTGAAATTCCTGTTCCATGTCTTTCCTGATTGTCAAAATTGTATTCTTGACAAAATGACATCAGACACAATCTCTGCATTTAGATAGCAAAACACAACAGGTACAGCACAGGCAAAAGATCACAAGTTTTATCATGCAACAGCATTCTTCTCCACTTAATTTGCATACTTCAGTGCAGTTTGAAGTAATATAACAGTTTTGCTCAGTGCTGTTGAAGATTTTTTTCAAAATGAGACACTGTTTGATCGACTATTTTTGCATAAATTTTCACAGAAGGACATTGTCCCTCAACAATAAACAAGTCTAACCCTTAAAATCCACCAATTGATAATTTGAATTCTGGAATAAAAGGACACCTAGTTATCAAAACAAAACACACTTCTCACTTTGTTCAAGATTTGAATATTTCTAACATGCTACCAATGTTTTTGTTTTGTCCTGTAACCCATCAAGGCAAATGCAAATTGCCAAATGATAAACAATCACAATCATTTATACTGCAGGTGAAAACAGTGCTGGTTCTGACTGGTCAAGGCACTACCAAGGAAAAAAAACAGAGAAATATAGGTTCCTTAAGAGCATGGATGCTTTTTTAAAAGTCCCATGCTTGAAAATGTACATTGTGTTTGCACAAAACATTTCCCTGCAAATGCATAAGTAGTAAAATAGGTCATGTAAAGAGTTTGAATATCTTAAATTGGTTGCTGGTAGAGTCCTGAAATCATTCAGGATCATTCAACAAGTGCTGCCCAATTGGCAGAACAAAATCTGACAGGAAATGTTTTGCTTTGGCCAATCAGTCAACCTGCCAGAGACAGAGAAAGCAAAATCACAAACTTCTAATCTGTAGAAGAAAGCCATTCAGTGCATTACACTTGTACTGATTCACTAAACAACTTAAATTAGTGAGGTTTTCCTGAGATTTTTTTTCCCTATCATCGTACATTTAATTTGATTGAAAACAACCATACAATACCCTCTTGAAACTCACTCAATCGAACATGTGTCCACTACAGTTCCAAGCAATGCATAGATCAGTTATGTCGTGGCCAAAAACTTGTCAAATGGAGCATTGTATAGGAAACGATGCGAGGCTGTCCACTTTAGCAGAAAGAATAAAAAGTTGGAGTGAAACATCACTCAAATTGAGAAAGACTGCAGAAATTCCATAGTATGGAAGGACCTGGATGTCTTCAGACATGGGTGACAAAGTGTGGGGCTGGGTGAACACAGCAGGCTAAGCAGCATCTTAGGAGCATAAAAACTGATGTTTCGGGCCTAGACCCTTCATCAGAAATGGGGGAGGGGGAGGGGAAGAGGGTTTTGAAATAAATAGGGAGAGAGGGGGAGGCGGATAGAAGATGGATCGAGCAGAAGATAGGTGAAGAGGAGACAGACAAGTTAAAGGGGCGGGGATGGAGCAGTAAAGGTAAGTGTAGGTGGGGAGATAGGGAGGGGATAGGTCAGTCCGGGAAGGATGGACAGGTCAAGGGGGAGGGATGACGTTATCTTCTCTATCCATCGTTGATCCACCTCTGCCTCTCTCCCTATTTATTTCAGAACCCTCTCCCCCTCTCCCATTTCTGATGAAGGGTCTAGGCCCGAAACGTCAGCCTTTGTGCTCCTAAGATGCTGCTTGGCCTGCTATGTTCACCTAGCTCCACACTTGGCTATCTCAGATTCTCCAGCATCTGCAGTTCCCATTACCTCTGTTTTCAGGCAAGATTGATTCATTCGAGATTTGCATGAGGATAGAACAAGTAATTGGAAAGACTTTTTCTTAAAATTCACTCGTGGAAAGTGGGCACCACCTGTTGGCCAGCATCCAAATTGTCCGTCCCTGGTTGCCCGTGAGAACCACTGCAGTTTGTGGTAGACCCACATACTCTTCAAGCGTAAGTTCCAGGATTCTGACCCAATGACAGTGAGTGGCTTAGAGGGGAGCTTCCAGGTGGTAGTATTTCTGTGTATCTGCTACAATTGTCTTTCGATGTGGAAATGATTGTGGATTTTTTCTGCCTTTCTATCCTGTATCTTGTAGACAATACACATTGCTGCTCAAGTGTCAGTACTGGAGAGAGTGGATGCTTGTGGATGTGGTGCTCATCAAGCGGGCTGCTTTGTCCTGGACTGTGTTCACCTTCTTGAGTACCCATCGAGGTAAGTTGGAAATATTCCATCACACTCCTGACTTTGCCTTGTAGACAGCAGACAGGCTTTGAGAGTCAGGCAGTGAGTTACTCGACATAACATTCGTAGCCTCTGACCTGGTCTTGTAGCCATTATACTTATATGGTGAGTCCAGTTGAGTTTCTGGTCTATGGTAGCCCTCAGGATATTGATAGTTGGGTATTCATTGATGGCAACAGTGTTGAATGTCAAGGAATGGTGGTCAGATAGTCTCAAATTGAAGATAGTCATTTCCTGCCATTTGAATGGTGCGAATGTTACGAGCCACTTGTCAGCCCAAGCATAGGTGTTGTCCAAATGTTGCTACTTTTGAAGATGGACTGCTTCAGCAGCTGAGGAAAGGTGAACAGTACTGAAATGTTGCCCTCTGTTGCAAGGGGAAAGTAGTATACGATTGAAAGTCTTTTTACAATTGTACGAGGAATTGATGTAACCACACATCATGCATTGTCTGCTTAATTATGGAGAAATAATCTTGCATTGGAGACATTTCAAAGAAGGTTTAGTCGGCTGATTCCAAGGATGCAACAATTATTTTATAAGGAAAGGTTGATAGGGTTGGGCCTTCACATTAGAGTTTAAAAGAATACGAGATCATCTTAGAAACATACACAGTCTTCAAGTCATACAGCACGGAAACAGACCGTTTGGACCAACTAGTCCATGCCAAACTAAACTTGCCCCATTTGGCTGGTTATGACCATACCCCTCAGAATCTTTCTTATTTGTGTACCTTTCCAAATGCCTTTTTAAATGTTGTAACTGTACCTGCATTTATCACTTCCTCTGCCAGTTCATTCCACATACAAGCCATCTGCTGTGTGAAAACGGAGCCCTTCAGGTCCCTTTTAAATCCTTCTCCTCTCACCCTAAAATTATGCCCTCTCATTTTGAATTCCCCAAACCTCGGGAAAAGAGCTTTGTAAATCACCTTATCTACTCCCTCATAATTTTATAAGTCCCTGTATTGTCACCCCTCAGCCTCCTACATTCCAATGAGAAAAATCCCAGCTTATCCTGCCTCTCCTTGTAACTCAAACACTGAATCAAATTCAGAGGGAGCTTAAGAATGAATGCTGAAAAGATGCTTCCCCTTGTGGGGAAGAAACACTGTTAAATACTGAGGGGTCTCCATCTTTAATAATGAGATATATTTCTTCTGTCAAAGAATCATGAGAATTTGGAATTCTATTAGGCCCAATCAAGGATAGTAGTGGTAAGTTGTGTGTGGAATCAGAAGAGATAGGGGAAGGGCTAAATGAATATTTTTCAACAATATTCACTCTAGGAAATGACAATGTTGTTGAGGAGAATACTGAGATACAGGCTACTAGACTAGGTGGGATTGAGGTTCACACAGAAGAGGTATTAGAAATCCTTCAGAAGGTGAGGATAGATAAGTCCCCTGGGCCGGATGGGATTTCTCCTCGGATCCTCTGGGGAGCCAGGGAGGAGATTGCCGAGCCTTTGGCATTGATCTTTAACTCGTCATTGTCTACAGGAATAGTGCCAGATGACTGGAGGATAGCAAATGTGGTGCCCCTGTTCAAGAAGGGGAGTTAGAGACAACCCTGGGAATTATAGACCAGTGAGCCGTACCTCAGTTGTTGGTAAAGTGTTGGAAAAGGTTATAAGGGATAGGAGTTATAATCATCTAGAAAAGAATAAATTGATTAGGGATAGTCAGCACGGTTTTGTGAAGGGAAGGTCATGCCTCACAAACCTTATTGAGTTCTTTGAGAAGGTGACCAAACAGGTAGATGAGAGTAAACCGGTTGATGTGGTGTATATGGATTTCAGCAAGGCGTTCGATAAGGTTCCCCACAATAGGCTATTGTACAAAATCCAGAGGAATGGAATTGTGGGAGATATAGCAGTTTGGATCGGAAATTGGCTTGCTGAAAGAAGACAGAGGGTGGTAGTTGATGGGAAATGTTCATCCTGGAGACCAGTTACTAGTGGTGTACCGCAAGGGTCGGTGTTAGGTCCACTGCTGTTTGTCATTTCTATAAATGACCTGGATGAGGGCCTAGAAGGATGGGTTGTAAATTTGCAGACGACACTAAGGTAGGTGGAGTTGCGGATAGTGACGAAGGACGCTGTAGGTTGCAGAGAGACATAGATAAGCTGCAGAGCTGGGCTGAGAGGTGGCAAATGGAGTTTAATGCAGACAAGTGTGAGGTGATGTACTTTGGTAGGAGTAACCGGAAGGCAAAGTACAGGGCTAATGGTAAGATTCTTAGCAGTGTAGATGAGCAGAGAGATCTCGGTGTCCATGTACACAGATCCTTGAAAGTTGCCACCCAGGTTGACAGGGCTGTTAAGAAGGCATACGGTGTTTTAGCTTTTATTAATAGAGGGAATCGAGTTCCGGAACCAAGAGGTTATGGTGAAGCTGTACAAAACTCTGGTGCGGCCGCACTTGGAGTATTGTGTACAGTTCTGGTCACCGCATTATAAGAAGGATGTAGAAGCTTTGGAAAAGGGTGCAGAGGAGATTTACTAGGATGTTGCCTGGTATGGAGGGAAGGTCTTACGAGGAAAGGCTGAGGGATTTGAGGCTGTTTTCATTAGAGAGAAGAAGGTTGAGAGGTGACTTAATTGAAACATATAAAATAATCAGGGTTAGATAGGGTGCATAGGGAGAGCCTTTTTCCTAGGATGGTGACGGCGAGCACGAGGAGGCATAGCTTTAAATTGAGGGGTGAAAGATATCGGACAGATGTCAGAGGTAGTTTCTTTACTCAGAGAGTAGTAAGGGAATGGAACGCTTTGCCTGCAACGGTTGTAGATTCGCCAACTTTAGGTATATTTAAGTCGTCATTGGACAAGCATATGGACGTACATAGAATAGTGTAGGTTAGATGGGCTTGAGATCGGTATGACAGGTCGGCACAACATCGAGGGCCGAAGGGCCTGTAACTGTGCTGTAATGTTCTATGTTCTATGTTCTATTCCACATAAAACTTTGGAGGCAAAGATTAAATTTATGTAAGTTTGAGTTCGGCCGATTTTTGATTTTCCAGGGAATTAAGGGTAATAGAGGACAAGCAGAAAAGTGGACTTCATGGCACATTTAGATCAGCCACAAATCTTAGTGAATGACAGTGCAGGCTGATGGTCAGAATAGCCCAGTATAACATTCTGTAACTCAGATTTTTATGATGTTAACTTCGGATTATTTAATGCACTACTGGAATCAAGACTGTGCAATCTCATTTAATTGAGGCAAATCCCATCTATTTTAAAAGGTTTGACACATTTCCACAAATTTGTGGTTTGTATCACTTCAATTATTCAGAAGTTGCACCTTTTGATACTATACCAAACTGAATTTAGAGCCAAGCAAAAGTCATAACTCTGATCAAAGCGCACAAAAATCGTTCATGATATAATACAAGGAGCAGATTTAATACAATAGCCAGCCATTAAAAGATAAATATTTCCTTGTGCAAATTAAAGTTTAAAACAAGAGTTGTGCAAAAGGAGCACGAACAAGATTGCACATTTTATGTTTTACTTTCTGTATTTATTAAGCTGAAATTCTTACTTCAATAGTATACTACAGTTGAGCTGTACTTCAGTAACAATCTTTAAAGACGATGAAGACGGAATTGGATTTGGTTGGTACTCAGGCAAAGGAATTGACATGTATTTCACGTGCATGTTTGTCATGATGTCGACAGCACACCCACCTTGTGCTGTCTGCTAATTTAAAAGATAAAGCTTACTGCTCAGCACCAAGTGACCACAAGTCTCAGCAGTTGCCCAAGTTAGTGTGAGGCAAGAACCGCTTAAAGTCAGTTCACTCTTCTTAAAGGCAAGGTGCATTTTAGCTGAAGCAGCTGTTGAAACTGAATTAGGAAGAGTTTCTCAACAGGAAGATACGTGGAAACAAGCCCACGAGTATGTCCCGTGTTTCTCTGGAGGCCCCTCTGGAGACAGTGGTGAAAAATAATTTTGACAGAAAGAGAGAGAGTTTCTCTTCTCGCAGGGTTTTACAGATTCTCTAGTCAGGCATTATGAAGACAATAAATGCCCAAATAGTCAGCACTGTGAATGAAAGCAGCCGAACTTGATGAAACCTGATGCAACACTGAATATCTTTCAATGATTTCATACAAGTAGGCATGATCATCTGCAAGTTCTACATCTTTAGAAGTGAACAAACAGTCTGTCCCATTCACCTCAACACCTATCAACAACCTAAAAGAATTGTGACTCATAAACAACCTCATCTTCCCGTCACACTTAGCACAACCCTAAATTTCACATCAAAAGACAGCTTTCCCACATTGCCAGACAGACATTCAATGAGTTCATAGAAATACTAGCAATCAGGTGCATTTCACTATACTCTGTAATACGTTCCCTCCTGTTCTTGGAGTACAGGAGGCCCATAATCAGACGCAGCAGCAGTGTGCCAGCAGGAACATGAAGAACAAAGAACAAAGAGCCTGACTGCACAGGAACAGGCCCTTCGGCCCTCCAAGCCTGTGCCGATCAAGATCCTCTGTCTAACCTGTCATCTACTTTCTAACAGTCTATGTCTGCTCCCTGCCCATCGATGTACCTGTCCAAATATATCTTAAAAGACACTAACGTGTCTGCGTCTACCACCTCCGCTGGCAACGCTTTCCAGGCGCCCACCACCCTCTGTGTAAAGAACTTTCCACGCATATCTCCCTTAAACTTTCCTCCTCTCACTTTGAACTCATGACCCCTAGTAATTGAGACCCCACTCTGGGGAAAAAGCTTTTTGCTATCCACCCTGTCTATAACCCTCATGATTTTGTAGACCCCAATCAGGTCCCCTCTCAATCTCTGTCTTTCTAATGGAAATAATCCTAATCTATTCAACCTCTCTTCATAGCTAGCACCCTCCATACCAGACAACATCCTGGTGAACCTCCTCTGCACCCTCTCCAAAGCATCCACATCCTTTTGGTAACGTGGCGACCAGAACTCTACACAGTACTCCAAATGTGGCCGAGCTAGAGTCCTATACAACTGCAACATGACCTGCCAACTCTTGTACTCAATACCCTGCCCAATGAAGGAAAGCATGCCATATGCCTTCTTGACCACCCTATTGACCTGCGTTGTCACCTTCAGGGAACAATGGACCTGAACACCCAGATCTCTCTGCTCATCAATTTTCCCTAGGACTTTTCCATTTACTGTATAGATCGCCCTTGAATTTGATCTTCCAAAATGCATCACCTTGCATTTGCCCAGATTGAACTCCATCCGCCATTTATCTGCCCAACTCTCTAGTCTATCTATATTCTGCTGTAATTTCTAACAGTCCCCTTCACTATCAGCTACTCCACCAATCTTAGTGTCATCAGCAAACTTGCTGATCAGACCACCTACACCTTCCTCCAGATCATTTACATAAATCACAAACAACAGTGGTCCCAAGCACAGATCCCTGTGGAACACCACTGGTCACAGGTCTCCAATTTGAGAAACCCCCTTCTACTACTACCCTCTGTCTCCTGCTGCCCAGCCAGTTTTTTATCCATCTAGCTAGCACACCCTGAACCCCTTGCGACTTCACTTTCTCCATCAGTCTGCCATGGGGAACTTTATCAAACGCCTTACTGAAGTCCGTGTATATGACATCTACAGCCTTTCCCTCATCAATCAACTTTGTCATGTCCTCAAAAAATTCTGTTAAGTTGGTAAGACATGACCTTCCCTGCACAAAACCATGTTGCCTATCACTGATAAACCCATTTTCTTCCAAATGGGAATACATCCTATCCCTCAGTATCTTCTCCAGTAGCTTCCCTACCACTGACGTCAGGCTCACAGGTCAATAATTACCTGGATTATCCTTGCTGCCCTTCTTAAACAAGGGGACAACATTAGCAAGTCTCCAGTCCACCGGGACCTCACCCATGTCTAAGGACACGGCGAAGATATCTGTTAGGGCCCTGGCTATTTCCTCTCTCGCTTCCCTCAGTAACCTGGGATAATCCCATCCGGACCTGGGGACTTGTCCACCTTAATGTCTTTTAGGATACCTAACACTTCCTCCTTCCTTATGTCAACTTGACCTAGACTAAGCAAACATCTATCCCTAACCTCAACATCCGCCATGTTCCTCTCCTTGGTGAATACCGATGCAAAGTACTCATTAAGAATGTCACCCATTTTCTCTGACTCAGCGCATAACTTTCCTTCTTTGTCCTTAAGTGGGCCAATCCTTTCTCTAGTTACCCTCTTGCTCTTTATATATGAATAAAAGGCTTTCGGATTTTCCTTAACCATGTTTGTCAGCAATATCTCATGTCCTCTCTTAGCCCTCTTAATCCCTTTTTTTCAGATTCGATCTACGTTCCAGATATTCTTGCAAAGCTTTGTCTGTCTTCAGTCGTCTAGACCTCATTGATGCTTTCTTTTTTCTCTTGGCTAGTCTCACAATTTCACTTGTCATCCATGGCTCCCTAATCTTGCCAATTCTATTCCTCATTTTCACAGGAACATGTCTCTCCTGCATGCTAATCAACCTCTCCTTAAAGCCTCCCACATATCAAATGTGGATTTACCTTCAAACAGTTTCTCCCAATCTACATTCCTCAGATCCTGCCGAATCTCGGTATAGTCGGCCTTCCCCCAGTTTAGTACTCTTCCTTTAGGACCACTCCTATCCTTGTCCGAGTATTGTAAACCTTACGGAATTGTGGTCGCTATTTCCAAAGTAGTCCCCTACTGTAATATCACCCACCTGGCCGGGTTCATTCCCCAGCACCAGGTCCAGTATAGCCCTTTCCCGAGTTGGACTACATACATAATGTTCTAGAAAACCCTCCTGGACACACCTTACAAATTCTGCTCCGTTTTGACCCCTAACACTGAGTGAATCCCAATCAATGTTGGGAAAATTAAAATCTCCCATCACCACCACCACCCTGTTTCTCCTACACCTTTCCATTATCTGTTTACATATTTGTACCTCTATCTCACGCTCGCTGTTGGGAGGCCCGTAGTACAGCCCCAGCATTGTTACTGCATCCTTCTTATTTCTGAGTTCTACCCATATTGCTTCACTGTTCGAGTCCTCCATGGGGCCCTCCTTCAGTGCGGCTGTGATATCATCTTTGACCATGACTGCAACTCCTCCATATGACTTGCCATATGTTCTTACACATTGAGGAAACAATGATGACAACTCACTGTGCAGCTCCACTCAAGGTTATGCTCAGTAATGAGCCATCCTTCATCACTCCTTCATTCATAGCAACCTCATCCTTGCCCCTTTATCATTTTCAATGCCACAATTTGCTACCTCGTTGGGAATGAGTGCAGTAGTTTGAAGTACAAAACAAACAACAGAATGATGGGATCTGATGAACAGGGATAGTAGCTTTGTTTATTCAGTCATGGGATGAGGGTGATACTTCCTAAACCAGCATATTTAGCCAAAGGACAGTTAAGAGCCAGCCACATTGCTGTCAGTCTGAAGTCACAAGTAGGTCAGACCAGGTAAGGACAGCAGTTTCCTCCCCGAAAGGGGATTAGTGAACAAGAATGGTGATTTCTAACAATCAATGAATTTGTAGTCATTGTCAGACTTTTAATTCCAGATTTTAAATGAATTCAAATTTTACCATTCACCATGGTGGGATTCAATCCTGGGTCCCCAGAACAATCCTCAGGTCCCTGGATTAACAGTCGAGTGATAATACCACCGGGCTGTTGCATCCCCTGCAATTGCACAGTGGTATTGTCATTGTTTAGCAGCCTTAACTAATACCCCCGAAACACAAGTGCAAATCCCAATAGAGGGCTGAGGGAATTTCACTTTAAGAACTTGGTTCTTGGTAATGACAGTCGAGAGAATTTCATTTCAATTAAAAATATCTGGCTCTCAGTAACAGCACTAAAAACTACCAGATAGTTGTAAAGTAGTCTGCCGATGTCCTTCACAGAAAGAAATATTCTCTCCTTACCTTTACAATGTCAAAGACCATAAGAGATAGGAGTGGAAGTATTCATTCAGCCCATCAAGTCCACTCTGCCATTTAATCATGGCTGATGGGCATTTCAATTCCACTTACCCGCACTCTCCCTATCGCCCTTAATTCCTTGCGAGATCAAGAAATTATCAATCTCTGCCTTGAAGACATTTAACGTCCCGGCCTCCACTGCACTCTGTGGCAATGAATTCCACAAGCCCACCACTCTCTAGCTGAAGAAATGTCTCCTCATTTCCATTCTAAATTTACCCCCTCTAATTCTAAGGCTGTGCCCATGGGTCCTAGTCTCCCAGCCTAATGGAAACAACTTCCCAGCGTCCCTTTCGAAGCCAGGCATTATCTTGCATGTTTCGATTAGATCTCCCCTCAACCTTCTAAACTGTAATGAGTACAATCCCAGGATCCTCAGCCATTCATCGTAAGTTAGGCCTACCATTCCAGGGATCATCCGTGTGAATCTCCGCTGGACACGCTCCAGTGCCAGTGTCCTTCCTAAGGTGTGGGGCCCAAAATTGGGCACGGTATTCTAAATGGAGCCGAACTAGAGCTTCATAAAGTCTCAAAAGCACATCGCTGCTTTTATATTCCAACCCTCTTGAGAGAGGTGACAACATTACATTCGCTTTCTTTATCACAGGCTCAACCTGCAAGTTAGCCTTTAGAGAATCCCGGACTAGCACGCCCAGATCACTTTGTACTTCGGCTTTATGAATTTTTTCACCATTTAGAAAATAGTCCATGCCTGTTTTTTCCAAAGTGCAAGACCTCACACTTGCTCAAGTTGAATTTCATCAGCCATTTCCTGGACCACTCTCCTAAACTGTCTAAATGTATCTGCAGCCTCCCCACCTCCTCAGTACTACCTGCCTGACCACCTAACTTCAAATCATTGGCAAACTTCACCAGATTGCCCCCAGTCCCTTCATCCAGATCATTAATATATAAAGTGAACAGCTGCGGCCCCAATACTGAACCCTGCGGGACACTACTAGTCACCGGTTGCCATTCCGAAAAAGAGCCTTTTATCCCAACTCTCTGCCTTCTGTCAGACAGCCAATCCTCAATCCTTGCCAGTAGCTCACCTCGAACACCATAGGCCCTCACCTTGCTCAGCAACCTCCCGCGAGGCACATTATCAAAGGCCTTTTGGAAGTCTCGATAGATAACATCTACTGGGTTTACCTGGTCTAACCTACTTGTTGCCTCTTCAAAGAATTCTAACAGGTTTGTCAGGCTCGACCTCCCCTTACTAAATCCATGCTGACTTGTTCTAATCTGACCCTGCACTTCCAAGAATTTAGGAATCTCATCCTGAACGATGGATTCTAGAATTTTACCAACAACTGAGGTTAGGTTAATGGGCCTATAGTTCTCCATGTTTTGTCTTGATCCTTACTTAAATAAAGTGGGTTACAGCAGCGATTTTCCAATCATCTGGGACTTGCCCTGACTCCATTGACTTTTGAAAGATCACAACCAATGCCTCCGCTATTTCCACAGCCACCTCCCTCGGAACTCGAGGATGCAGTCCATCGGGGCCAGGAGATTTATCAATTTTTAGACCTTTTAACTTTTCCAGCACTTTCTCTTTTGTAGTATCTACCATACTCAACTCTGCCCCCTGGCTCTCCCTAATTGTTGGCATACTACTCATGTCTTCCACTGTGAAGACTGAGGCAAAGTACGTATTAAGTTCTTCAGCTATTCCCTTATCTCCCACCACTAGCTTTCCAGCATCAATTTGGAGTGGCCCAATGTCTACTTTTGCCTCTCGTTTGTTTCTTATGTACTGAAAGAAACTTTTACTATCACTTCTAATATTACTGGCTAGCCTACCTTCATATTCAATACTCTCCTTCCTTATTTTTCTCTTTGTTCTCCTCTGTTTTTGTAGCCTTACCAATCTTCTGATTTCCCAGTGCTCTTGGCCACTTTATAGGCTGTCTCTTTTTCTTTGATACATTTCCTGAGTTCCTTTATAAGCCAGGGCTGTCGAATTCCACTCCCTCGCACCCACCCCCCACCCCCGCCCCGAATAATCTTTCTTTTCTTTGGGATGAACCTCTGTACTGCTTCCCCAATTACACCCAGAAACTCCTGCCATTGTTGCTCTACTGTCTTCCCCGCTAGGCTCTGCTTCCAGTCGATTTTCATCAGTTCCTCTCTCATGCCCCTATAATTACCTTTATTTAACTGTAACACCATTACATCCAATTTTGCCTTCTCTTTCAAACTGCAGACTGAACTCTACCATATTATGATCGCTGCCTCTTAAGTGTTCCCTTACTTTAAGGTCTTTCATCAAACCTGGCTCATTACATAGCACTAAGTCCAGAACAGCCTGCTCCCTTGTGGGCTCCATCACAAGCTGTTCCAAAAAGCCATCCTATAAGCATTCCATGAATTCCCTTTCTTTCGATCTACCGGCAACATTATTTACCCAGTCCACCGACATATTGAAGTCCCCCATGGTCACCATGACTTTGCCGTTCTGACATGCCTTATTTATTTCCTGGTGCATCTTGCGCCCTGGTCCGGACCGCTGTTAGGAGGTCTGTACATAACTCCCATTATGGCTTATTTGCCTTCGTGGTTCCTCAACTCCACCCACACAGACTCCGCATCATCTGACCCTATGTCATTCACTGCCATAGATTTAATTTCATTACTAACAGGGCAACCCCGCCTCCTCTGCCCACCTCCCTGTCTTTTCAATAAGTTGTGAATCCTTGGATGTTTGACTGTCGGTCGTGAACGCCCTGCAACCGCGTCTCTCTGATGCCTACCACATCATAATCATTCACGATGATTTGTGCCATTAGTTCATCTACTTTGTTACAAATACTACGAGCATTTAGGTAAAGTGCCTTAATGCTAACTTTCTTATCATTATTAGAGATATTGGAAATCATAAGATGTCCTAAGTTATCTGTCCTTTTTGCTGCATTCCTAGTCTGCCTCCAACTTAAACCCTCGAGCTAGAACATAGAACTGTACAGCACAGAAACAGGCCCTTCGGCCCACGACGTTGTGCCAAACATGAAACCAAATTAAACTAATCCCTTCTGCCTGCCCTTGATTCACATCCCTCCATTCCTTGCATATTTATGTGCTGATCTAAAAGTCTTTTAAATGCCTCGATTGTATCTGTCTCTATCACTCCTGGCAGCGTGTTCCAGACTCACACCATTCTGTAAAAAGAAACTTGCCCTCACATCTGCATCAAACTTTTCGGCTCTCACCTTAAATACATGCCGACTATATCTGGGGCCATGGATGGCAACAAGGGGAGGGTGAAAAGGCAGCCTTCCAAGATTACACTGGAAGGTAGCTCGGGTAATTGAGAAAGTATTGGAAGTGATGGAGGAATGGACTAAGGTGACAGAGGGAACTGTCCTCCTGGATTGCTGACAGTGGTGGGGAGGGGAAGATGTGTTTATTGGTGTCTGCTGCCGCAAGATATGACGGGGTGGATTTCCCCACAGTTCTAATTTCTGGGCATAAGCTTTATAGTTTGAGTCATTTTAATCCTGGAAGGACTCCGGAAGAGTTTGAGACATGCACAGATACGTATGTGTGTTGAAAAGAGCCGAACAGAGGCAACACCAAGTACCTAAAGGACAGCGAGGTGAATGAAATTCTCAATTTCTCTCTGCAAATTGCAGCTTAATGATTAAAGTGGTTCCATTATGCTGAAATAAATGGCTGAGTCCACTTTGACGGTGGGTGGGGGAGGCAGCCAGCTCAGCTGGCTGGGTATTTGACATTTAAGGAGCTGATTCCACCTCTACCAGTATTTTACCTATAGCGCAGGCATCCCAATTCAGTGGGCAGCCCAGCAAAGTTTGCTGTGCCAACTCTTGTCAAGAATTAGCACATGTTGAGGACCTGATCTAGAGTTCCCTTGTGCCCAGTGACTCTATTTCCTCCTTTAACCCTCTTGTTCTGAGGCTTTCAAAACTGACCAAGCACTCCTTCACTCCCTGTGAAGAGTTCTGCTAGCTAGGGGCCTTGCCAATACCCTAGGCTTCTCTTTCAGTCCAGCTCTGCAAGTGCCTCTTGATTGGGTACTGTCTCTATTCCCAGCCACTGCTCAAATCTAGCAGTTCTAGGACTGCAGAGCTGCCAGTCAACCATTCAGGTTGTTCTGTGAAGTGGATGCAAGACAGATGTTTTGTTTGGGGGGTTTAAAAGGGAGGAGAGGAGGACAGGCTCCTTCCCCATGTTCAGTCAGTTGGGGGAGAAGTATATACTCCCTGTAACATCCAGCCAATAAGACTGAGACTCAAAACAACATTGGCTTCATAGGGAGAACAGCAGAGACAGTAAATAGATGGTCTCAATCTTCATGACAAAGAATTTCACAATGAGGATAATGATCAATCTCTCAACTCAGTAACTTAATACATTTTAAATGGTGAAACTTTTTGATGTTATTGAGCAGATATTGCAGAAAATCCAGAATTTCAGAGCACGAAAGGGCTAACTGAACCTTCAAAAAAATGCTCCACCATTCAATATGATCATGGTTAAACATCCAACTCAGTACCCTGTTCTTACTTTATTCTCACACCTGTTGACTCCTTTCATACTAAGAATGACAGCGAAGTTTTTCTTGGAAGACTTCAATGTTTTGGCCTTTCAGCTTTTTGTAAAAAACTGAACCACAGCAGGCTAACTGGCAGTCAGAGTCATAGTATCGAACACGCTCAGCACACGGACTCCTTAAGGAGGTGAATTTCCTTAAATGCAAGGTGCATTTAAAGCATGCCATTTCTTTCCAAAAGGAAGAAAGTTTAACGACTTGCAATACTAAGTGAGCACATGATTCTCCATAGCATACAAAGTGAACTGCTGATGCATCAGGAACCCGATATAGTACATTGATTGGAGGTGTCATCAAGTTTTTCTTTCACATTCTACAACTGCTGATCCAGAATTTTCTTATCTGATCACTACAGTCATGTGTTGTTCCAGATTATCCATTCCTCAAGCTGTTTTAAGTATTTCTGGTCTTCTTTGCATTAAACTGTTTTGTTTCTCTTGAACTTTATTTAGAAACGTCTGGTTTTACACCCTGGATTCTTTTAATTCTATGTACATTTTAATATTCTGTTGGTCCAGTATATTTTTTCTTTCATAACCTGCCGAAATAATTTTCCAGCCTCTAGATACATTTTGTTTTGTTTTCTTTGAGGCTTGGACCCCCTTCACTTCTCAACTCAGTGTTTGTTTGGTTGTCTTTGCATCTTGCTTTGAGTTCTTTCACCAGAGAATTATTGCTGGCATTTATTTCCTGAAAGGGTTGTCTCATAAATGACTTATAGCTCCTTGGCATCTTAAACTGGTTTTGCTATAGTCATTTCTTCTTGCATTACTTTGAGCCTGTGTTTCTGCAGCTGCTCCAGTTGAGCTTGATCAGTTTTATATGCAAGTTGCTCCAGATTCTTCTGTAAGTGGGCAATTTTTTTTTTCCACTGGATTGGTGGCCAGAACTTGTAGTTCATTTTGCTTGCTCTCCCTATCTATCAGGACTCAATTTGTCTTCTTGACTTGAGCAGAGGTACTCGGACAGAACTTATCATCTTAGTGACAGTGTTCTGAGCTTTAGAATTATGCTGAGCTGGTTGGTCAACGCTTTCCACTCTCTAGTTTTCTGATCATTTCATGTGGATGCCTCTGGCAGGATGCCAAGTAGTCTTTACCTTCAAGATTCCTTGTGTATGGTCCGTTTGGATCACTGCATTGCTTTTTGTAGCTTCCAGCTTTATTCTAGTGCACAGCCTGTGCTGATGGCCTTTTCTCCCACATACCTTGCAAAATTGATTGAAAATGTGCACATGTCACTGGCTCATACTGAAGGCAACACTTTCCCCAGTCTGTTATTTTTGGAGGTTCTAGTGATTGTGTCAACCATTGAGTTTATAATTAGATTCTGCAAATTTCATCAACTGCGATGATGTCTTCATACTCACACACCCTCTTTGGGGCAGGGGAGAGGATGCTGTCCCCCCACTGTTCATCATGGCATCGTAATGGTCAAGTTTTAATAGTCATTTAGGATCAATTAACTCAGCACATCAATTTATTCAAAACAGTACAAGTTACGAAGCAGACATTACAGCAAACTAACTGATATATCTGTATGCAGCTTGCAAATATAAGGCAGAATAGCTGGCAGAGAGTTCATGGAGTACTTATAAGTGACTTCTCTTAAAGGCGGGGTAGATGTACAACTCCTCACACTTGTTATTGACTGCAAGTGTGGACATGAAAGGACAGAGTTGCTTCAGGCAAGCGTAGATACAGAATGTGCTTTATGTTTGCTCTCAGTTGATCCTGAAGTAAATGTGTGATTTTAGTAGAGAAGAGAGAGGTGTTCTAAATTATTCTGCAGTACAGCTTTAAATTTCATTTACATGCTGTGCACTGAAATACTGAAATGAACAAAGACTGTAGCAAGAGCTTGGGAGCCGAATAGAACATGAAAGGTTGAAGGTTTTGTTGGAGACAGTGAGTGAAGGCTGAAGGTGAAACGGTATTTTGTGTAAAGCCTTTCGCATTGTTTGGAAGATCAAGTCCAGAGCTTGAAAGTGCAATTGTAAGCCATGACAGCAGCGTTGTAACCGTCTGTTGTGCCGTGAAGGGAGGTTGAGGTAGGATGGAGGGTGCAGAAGAATGACACAGCAAAGTGTTGCAAAATCATTTTATGAACGGAATATACAGGAGTGGAAAGGATCTGGGAAGGTCCAGAGAGGTGGGAACAGCTTTTGCGAAGGGTGAAGTTTACAGAGGACAGAAGGGAATTAACTTGTTTTAACCAAGAAAGCCTTGTCATATGCACAAAAGTAGACTGAACACTAGTTGCAGTATTTTCACTTATCGTATGCGCTATCAAAGATGATTCTGCGCTTATTTTAAGTAAAACATTATGCAAGCAATTTAAAATTATTTCATGATTTCTACTCAAACTGCAATAGCTTCAGAAGCAAAACCTTAAAGGCAATTGTATTTTTTTAATATCCTCGAAATGATCAATTCAAATAAATCTATGGCTGTTTGATATAGCTCTACTTCTGTCTGAAATAATTTTCAGGAATAAATTAACTATTATTACAGGACAGGAAATTAAATTATCACTAAATAGGCAAAATTGACTTACCCCTGACTTCTAACATACAGGTTGTGGTGTCGTTGCCTAATATATTAGTTGCCAAACAAACATAAAATCCTCCATCCTCACTCTGGACATCCTTTATTTCCAAAGTACCATTTTCGTGCACAAAATAATTCTCACCCTTAAGTACAATTTCCATGTCTTCTTTCAGCCTAAAGAGAAAAAAAACAAAATTTGAAATTCCAACATTAAGTTTCAAAGCACAAGTGTAATAAAGCTACACAAGTTTTCCTTTTATAATTGTTTGTGGCAATTGAGTGTTACTGACTCACTTAACATGTATTGTCTATCCCTAATTGCCCTTGAGGTTAAAATCTGCGAATGATTTTCAAACAGTATTGACAGATCAGTGCAATGCATTACTTTTAGGATTAAATAAATCCTCACCAAAATATTGTGGGTGTAGGAGATCCGAATACTTTACAGTGTAGTCGAGCAGATTTCCCTTCAACTGCAATATATTTCTGGTCATCAGGGGTCAGCATCATCGGTGCAAGATCTGTTGATGAGTATAAGTGAACATTAAAAATGAAACACTGCTGAAAAGTCTGTTTATTCAGTGGATGTCAGCAAATTCTTCAAGTGCTTGAAACTTGACATTACATTAATAATACTTGATCTATTATGCCAGCAATTCTTGAACTCTGACAAGGGTCAGAGGGTAGGGTCTTCAACTCTGCTGCCTTGTAGCATTTAAACTTTACGGTGAAAAAAAAATTGGCTTGGAGTCTTAGCAGCTTGTGAACAACTCATTGTTCACAATGATTCAATTATTTCACAGCTGTATAACCTCATTTACCTGTGAAGTTAGCACAGTCTTTGGAGAAGCAATGGAATAGGATTGGTCGAAAGGTTGGCAGCAGAGCACAAACACAGCAACTGACTTTGCTCACAAAAACCTCATAGAATCACAGCTGAATCGGTAGAAAATGCATTGAGTATAAACAGAACTGGACACATGAACAGTTCTTTGTTTCTTTCATCCAAGGATCATTCTTTAAGGCAATCTAAACAGGTCCAGGAGGTGTGGTTCCTACTGGAAACCGGAAACCTCAAAATTGGTCCTTTTTAATGGAACAATTATTTCGGAAGAATTCCAATATTAGCAAACATTGTTCATACTCTACTGTCTGTTTCGTTTTTGGTCACAGGTTGACAACTTAAGCTCATTGTTTGAAAACCCATTGAAAATGGACCTCTTGCAAAATGTAAATGACTACTCCCAATTTTCAGCTGGACCTCTCGAGGCACATATAACAGAAGGCACATGTAATAATTCAATTAATAAACTGAAACAATTTATCGAATCAGCAACTTTCTGAGGGTTGTCAGTATTAAATAATTTCAGGTAGAAGAACGCAGTGGGTGCTTTGCATCAGTTTTCACAGTGGAAGACATCAGCAGAATACCAGGACATCAAGAAAAATCGGGGCAGAGGTGACTGGAGTGGCCATTGATCAGGAGAAGGTACTGGGAAAGCTGAAAGATCTGATGCTGAACCAAACGTATTACACACCAGGGTTCTGAAGGAGATAACTGAGGAAATTGTATCAGCAATGGTGATGATCTTTCAGGAATCACTGGAGTCACATGAGGTCACAAAGGACTGGAAGATGGTGAATGCAATACCCCTGTTTAAGAAGGCAGTGAGGCAGAAAATCAGAAACCGTAGGTTGGTTACCCAGACCTCTGTTGCGAGTAAGATTTTAAGAGTCTGTTATTAAGGATGAGATTGCGGTGTACTTGGAAGTGGATCGTAAAGTAGGCTGAGTCAGCATGGCTTTGTTAAGAGTAGGTCACGCCTAACAAATCTGTTAGAATTCTTTGAGGAGGCAACAAGCAAGTTAGACAAATAGAGTGGACGTGCTCCATTTTGATTTCAGAGTGCCTTTGACAAGGTGCCACACAGGATGCTGCTGAATAAGCTAAGGGCCCATGGTGTCAGGGACAAGGTACCAACATGGATAGAGAATTGGCTGACAGGCTAAAGACAGAGAGGAGGGTTGAAGGAGTCTTTTTCTGGTTGGAAGCTGGTGACAGTGGAGTTCCACAGGGGCACGTGTTGGGATGACAACGGTTCACATTTTATATTAATGATTCAGACAAATGAATGAGATCATTGTTACTCAGACTGCTGATGACACAAAGGGACAGGTAGTGTTGATGAAGTGGGGAGGCTGCAGAAGGACTCGGGCAGGCAAGGAGAGTGAGAAAAGAAGTTGCAGATAGAATACAATATGTGAAAGTTTGAGGTTATGCATGTTTAAATAGAGGTGTAGACTATTTTCTACACAGGAAAACTCATTGGAAATCTGAAGCACAAAGTGATGTGGGAGTCCTAGTTCAGGATTCTCTAAAAATTAACATACAGGTTCAGTTGACAATTAGGAAGACAAATAGCATTCATTTCCAGAGGGCTGGAGTGCAGAGCAGAAATGTACTACCAAGGACCCCATATCTCAAGAAAGAAAAGCTGACCTTGGCGGGGATCCGGCAAGGGGAAAGCGGGCCGGGAACAGAGGCCGGCGAGGGGAAAGCAGTTCCGGAGCAGCGATTGGCATGAGGCCTGGGTCCCTGGTGTAGGGCAGTGCTGTGGAAGTGGGCCTGGAGCTTGCCTTGGAGCATATAGGGTTGGAGCAGAACCGAGACAGTCGTCGGACTGGGATCTGGTGCAGGCAGTTTGACCAGTTATGGAAGCCCCTGCACTGAGTTACTGCAATGCAATGTTTATTCAATTTTTTTCTGTCTGGCTGCAATGGCAATCCTTTGACTACCTTATGTATAAATTAGTCTTTAAGCAATGTAAAATAATGCAACTAATTTTCTTTTTATTCCTCTTTTATATCTAAGATTTGTACCAAGGTACTCGTACCTAGGTAGCGCCATATGTGGCAACATTGTAAAACTTTTCACTGTCGTCCTGTACGTCTGTTTTCTAATCTGTCATTTAACTATCTTTTTGCAAATACTCATTTTAAAGCATGTTAAATTGCTGAAGAATTAAATGTTTTCATAATTTACCAGATAGTGAATTACACAATACATTTCTGGGAACTACATTTGATAGCATTTCTTAGGTAAATACTCAAAGAACTTGAAGAGCCGCTGAACTATTTTAAGTAAAATCAGAATTGTCAATCACAACTCTTTCCAAAGGCATTACTCGTTCTGTGCTGTGCTGGTGTGTCAATAATCTACGTCCAAATGCAGACGCTGTTGTGTTTTAATACTATAGCAGTTTTGCAAAAATGAAAAAAGCAAGAAAGCTTTTTTTTTATTTGAAAGGTCATTGAGGAATTAATTTTAATTAGCAAGCTTTGCAAACTCCAAGTCAGACTTTTTCCAAAGGGCATGGATCAGCTGAAAATCTTTACATTGGTAAGAAAAAAAAAATCAAACTGAAAAGCTAACCATAAATCATGTCTGTGGCATTATGTATCCCATTGGCAATTGATCATTCGACATTGATACTTACTCAGGACATTGATAACTGCATTGGCAAGAACAGATCCATGCTTGTTGGAAGCTTCACACTGATAGACTGCACTGTCATTCAGCTGCAGATCTGTGAGCGTGATAACACCTTGAGAAATCTTGCGATTAATGACAGTCTTTGTCTCTGTAATATATTAAACGTCTTTCTTATTATCAGCATCAGTCTTGTACAAAGCAAATTTTTTATTTTATACTACTATTGATTTCTCTTGACAAAAAAATGGTGAGGAAATTCACTGCATTTGGTGGCTTAAATTAGTTCTGGGGAAGATGTCATGAAGGTGGTACAACTGGAACATGAAAGTTGATTTTTCATCCATCAGTTTCAATCCATACTTAGTACACAGATTCTTTTTCATTAGTGTAGTCCTTTACTTATTGACTAAACCTTGTTCAAGCTTTGCATGATTTTTCTTTGTTTTGCAATATAAATCATTTATTATCGTCTTGGAAACTGAAACTTTTCAAAATAAACTCAGCACAAAATCTACAGGCACAAAGCAAGGTGCAGGTTCCAACTTTGAAATGTATGTACTTTCCTGAACCAACACACATATCCCCATGTCTTAAGAAACATTACATTTCTGTCATCTGCAGAAACCACACCAAATAATTACCGGAATCTTCCAAAGCACACTTATTACATTTAACTGTACAAGAAAATTGCTAAAAAAAAAACAACTTGCAGAGTCAATGTATGGAGCTGGATGAACGCAGCAGGTGAAGCAGCATCTTAGGAACACAAAAGCTGACGTTTTGGGCCTAGACCCTTTAGGCCCGAAACGTCAGCTTTTGTGTTCCCAAGACGCTGCTTGGCCTGCTGTATTCATCCAGCTCCACACTTTCTTATCTCAGATTCTCCAGCATCTGCAGTTCCCATCACCACTTAGAGATAACAGTAAGCTTGAGTTGGCTTCACTGTTATTGCGCTCTTTAAAAGAAGAGTTAATGTGTCACTGCTCAATAATCAACACATTTGGTAAGCAAACCACTCAAGCATGTTAGGATATATCTCTGGAGTGGGTGGGATGTGAACCCAGACATCCTAGCCTAAAGACAGAGACATTACCACTGCACAACAGGATCGTTTAATAGTCTATCCAGGCTTAAAAAGCCTCTACAATACCTGGGGCTGGAAGTGGCATGGTGGCTCAGTGGCTAGCATTACTGCCTCACAGCACCAGGGGCCCAGGCTCGATTCCAGCCTCAGGCAAACTGTCTGTGTGGAATTTGCACATTCTCCCTGTGTCCGTGTGGGTTTCTTCCCACAGTCCAAAGATGTGCAGGGTGGACTGACCATGTTAAATAGCCCATGGTTTTCAGGGATGTGTCAATGAGGTGGATTATAGGCGTATGATTCTGGGTGGGATGCTGTCAGGGTCAGTGTGCCCATGTTGGGCTCAAGGGCCTGTTTCTGCACTACAGGGATTCTATAATTCTATGGTTCTAATCCCAAGCAGAGTGATTGGCCATTAACGAGAGGTAAAAGGACAAGAAAAATCTGGAGGGAGGAAATCAGCTGCTCAATTCCAGCTTATGAAGCAGAGAAAAGTACAAGTCAATACAGCGCTGATCATATCTACATTTGACACAAATCCAACTAATTTGAAGGATCACTGCTATCAATACTGAGTAGACAGATCCAATGAATGGCAGAGGAGGAAAGAGAGGAGAAAGAATAGATGACTGACGGAGCGAGAGCTCTGAGCAGGAAGTCATTGCAACTTGGAGTCTTGAGGGTGCAAAGCTCCTAAATTAGCCTCAGCATGGAAGATTGCAAGGATACTCTGGTTTCCTGAGAGACTCCTTCCTGAAACCTAACAGAATTTCTGCCTCGGTGCCAGGCATTGGCAACACTGTCAATTCCTATGAAGGTTATTGTTGCCATATGCTTTTGTCAATGGGCCAGCTGGTATTACTGACATTGTCTAGTTCATCATCCACTGCTGTTTAAGGAGGGAACTGAGACTCTGAATGAAGAGGAAACTGAATATATTTCATTGTACGTCACCAGTGAGAAGCAGATAGAACAAGTATGCAGACTCATTGGAATTGCAGGCTCTCTTTCGTACTACAGTACTCAAAAGGCAGCAAAAGAACTGCACAGGTTGATTGATCATCTTGTCTATCTGTTGACTTGTCTTTCTACGCAGATTTACTGATATCTTAAGTCCTTGCACAAAGCATCAGGAATACCATCTTTAGCATTAACAGTGGATCAAGGATTTGCAAGCCATTTCCCATGCTGTCAGCAATTCATGAGGGTCACCAGATAGAAGAGATACTTTGTGAAATTGTTCAACAGTCAAACCTTTGATCGGTTACACCAATCATATCCACCACTTTCATTATTTGAAATATTTATCAGTGTATGTTTATAGGTGAAGGCAGATACTTCAATTATGATGTGTGTCACCTCCCTTCAATTCCATTTGCCCACTACCAGGCAGCAAAGCAACAAAGAGGCAGCTGAGGCAGCTCTGCAATCCATCTGTGCTAAGGGGCAAGTGCAGGGATCTCACCAACATCAAAAAATGCAGCAGGGGCAATGCTGGCAGCAGCATGCTCTGCTTTTACCTCAGTCATCAGTCCTTCAACACTGGAGAGGAAACGGGCAGAGAGGCTGGGCAAGGCAGAGGGGCTCCCAACACGTAAGACCAGCTCACGACGTGCCTGCGCATAAGCACCTCAGGATGCTCAATCTTTCAGAAGATCATTGCCAGCGGCCAAGAAAGTGCCTGAAACTGAAGAACATCCTTCCCTCTGCTGCACACAAGCCTTGATAAGTCTGCACAGCCCTCTGGTTTGTTTTTTTGCAGGAAAGGAGAGCTTTCAGCTGAGACAAACACAGATATCTGAAGTGATTGAAGGTGAGGAGTTTGGGAAGGGGGAATGGGGAGAAGGGGCATGAGAGTGGGAAAACATTAGTGGAGGATAACTATGAAGCATGGGTGCGAGGGGGATGTATTAAGAATGAGGTGCCTGCAAAGGAAGAGACAGAAAGAGAGAGACTGGAACTGCAAGGGGTGTAAACCTGAGGTGTGCTCAGCAGGAGAGCGCCCGATCAGACAGGCTGTTTGCATTGATATCCCGCTGGTGTTATGCCAATCACCTCATCAGACCTCTGGGACCTACTAGATCCTCTTAGTGCTTGGCCTTCAGGTTGACGGGACCACACTACTACTTCTTTAGCCAGTACTACCCCACCTCCCTGGTTGGAGATAGCTGCCCTTTTCCTCCAATCCTTGGAAAACACGGCCACAATACAGCCCCTCCACTCCCCCAGCAAGATCATCAGATAAAAATAAGAGACCTGCACGCAAACTTCCCAGTTTCCCATCCATTCCCGTTGCAGCTGCAAACTAAAAAACCCAAGTGCTAACCAACTTTTCTGAAATATAATGCATCCTTTTAAACAGAAATCCTTTCTTTGACAGAAAGCTGCACTCTCCCGCCTCATCTCCCCAGTTAGTTAATCATCAGGCAGCTTCTTTCATGGTTTGCTCTCACAAGGACCAGCGACACAGATTCCATCTCAAAAATAATAGTGTGGAGCTAGAGGAACACATCAGAGGAGCAGGAAAGCTGACATTTCAGGTCAGAGTCCTTCTTCAGAAATGGGGAGGGGCAAGGGAGCAGGGAAATAAATGGAAAGGAGCGGTGGGGCTGGGGTAGGTAGGTGCACCGGTGATAGGTGAGTGCAGGTAGGGAGGAGTGGCGATTGTTCAGAGGGATGTGTGGGGCAGACAGGTGGGAGAGAAGGTGGGCAGGTTATTTCTGATAAAGGAGGGAGGGAGGGGAGATGAGAGGGAGGGTTGGACACGGGACAAGGACGGGGGTGGGGAGATTTTAAAACAGGTGAATTCCATGTTTAGGCCATTGGGCTATAGGCTCCCGAGGTGGAATATAATGTGTTGCTCCTCCAGTTTGTGGGTGGTGTTATTGTGACACTGGAGGAGGCCCAGGATAGGCATGTCACCCAGGGAGTGGGAAGGAGTTAAAATGGTTCCTGACCGGAAAGTGGTGTAGTTTGTCGCGTACAGAACACCGATGCTCTACAAAACGATCGGAGTCTACACTGGGTCTCACTCATGTAGAGGAGGCCACACTGGGAGCAGCGGATACAGTAGACCAAGTTGACAGATGTGCAGGTGAACCTCTGTCTCTTGTCTCAAAAAGTTGGTTTCTGAAATGACGTTGCACCAGAAACTAAAGTGGTCAGATTCCACTTGTCATGAGACATACTGAGCAATCAGCATCAAAACTCAAGGGAGGTGAAGAAAATGTATACACACTGCTTTACAGACCCACATTCCTAACCAACTTATTTTACAATAAACATTTATATACATGCCCTGAAAATTTCCTTTCTGATCATTACAATAGATTGTCTTCTTAACATTATTTTTCTTGTTGTCCTGCATTTTTTTTGTTTCATGAATACAATTTTATTTGATCAAAAAAAGTTACTTACCATTCAAAGGTTTCCCATTCACTTTCCATTGAACCTCTGGTTGTGGCTGGCCACCTACTTCACATTCTAATTCCGCATTTTCCTCAGAAAAATAGACTTTGCTTCTGGGTTTTTTGATCCAGTAAGGGGCAGCTGTTAAAAAACAAAGTCAGCATTCAACAAGTCAAGGAATTGCATTTGTTCTTTCCATTTCCCAGTTATTAAATCACAAACACCCATGAAATAAAAGCTAATGCTCAGTCAAGAGAACTCCAAATTTCTTCTTCTGTCAGATGGTTTCAATGCATATCTTCTTCCTCAGGTACTTTTTCTTTGGCGTTTCGTCATCCTGTTGAATTTCCACCACAAGTTCTCCATCATAACTACTCGTTTCTTTCCTCTCCACTTCCTCTCACACAGACTAAGAAATGACACAAAGTAATAATGTCCTCACGCTGAGCCAAAGATAAGCAATGAAATTCGGATAACTGAAATTTTAACCTGAGCTACTGCAGTTCACCAACAGATATTTTGTCAGCACTCATTCTTTCTGACTTAAAAACCGTGCAGATCCCAAAATCATCCACAAGGAGGAGGTTGAATCTCAGCAATTTGACACTTGGCAATGACCAAACAAGATGCTTGAATCGTAATCACATGAGATCATACTGACTTGTTAGAAATCAATAGAACTGCCATCAAATTTGCTGTTCCGAGGTTCAGGTGCTGGCAACAGTTTAATCTTAAAAGTAGACCCACTAAAATTCAGCAGGGAAGATTCACTAATGTGACTGAATCTCCTTGTGCGTAACATGCAAGATTGCATGTCTTCAAAAGGGGCAGCCGAATCTTTAAAACAAGAGACATTGAGTCCCTTGGTCCCTCGACTCGATTTTGTCAAAATCACCTCTGCAGCTTTAGCAGTATCCAAGGAGACTGCGGTTTCTTGCACACCCATCAAAATCGTTGCACATATTTACAGTATCAGTTTGAAAATTGAACTCTGCACTCCTCCAGGTACACAGGAAAGATGTTCTTCACACCCCGTAAACGATCAACTCTGGCTAAAGTCTCAGACACAACCTGTAAAAGGTAGCTGGTTATCCATCATTTATCCCAGACGTTGATTTCAGTGAGATCACTTCCTTGAACACTATTGCCTATTTATTAGCAAACGCTGCTTCCTGAATTAGGAAGTGTTTTTGCTTTGCTTAAAGACTTTCAAGATGTTGTGGCCATAACAGAGACATGGGTTTCTCATGGGCAGGAATGGTTGCTGGATGTTCCAGGGTTTAGAACATTTAAAAAGAATAGGGAGGGGGGAAAAAGAGGAGGGGGTGTAGCACTACTAATCAGAGAGGGTATCACAGCTACAGAAGCTTCCTTTGTCGAGGACGATCTGCCTACTGAGTCAGTATGGGTGGAAATTAGGAACAGCAAGGGAGCAGTCACCTCGTTAGGGGTTTACTACAGGCCCCCCAATAGCAGCAGGGAGATTGAAGAAAGCATAGGTCGACAGATTTTGGAAAAGTGTGCACGCAGTAGGGTTGTTGTAATGGGTGACTTTAACTTTCCTAATATTGATTGGAACCTCCTTCGAGCAGAAGATTTGAATGGAGCTGTTTTTGTAAGGTGTGTTCAGGAGGGTTTCCTAATGCAGTACGTTGACAGGCCGACGAGGGGAGAGGCCATTCTCGACTTGGTGCTCGGAAACGAGCCGGGGCAGGTATCAGATCTTGTGGTGGGAGAGCATTTTGGTGATAGTGACCATAACTGCCTCACATTCTACATAGCTATGGAGAAGGAGAGGATTAGGCAGAATGGGAGGATATTTAATTGGGGAAGAGGAAACTATGATGCGATTAGACAGGAGTTAGGAAGCATGGACTGGGAGCAGTTGTTCCATGGTAAGGGAACTATAGACATGTGGAGACGGTTTAAGGAACAGTTGTTGGGAGTGATGAGTAAATATGTCCCTCCTGAGACAGGCAAGAAGGGGTAAGATTAAGGAACCTTGGATGACGAGAGCGGTGGAGCTTCTAGTGAAAAGGAAGAAGGTAGCTTACATAAGGTGGAGGAAGCTAGGGTCAAGTTCAGCTAGAGAGGATTACATGCAGGCAAGGAAGGAGCTCAAAAATGGTCTGAGGAGAGCCAGGAGGGGGCACGAGAAAGGCTTGGCAGAAGGAATCCGGGAAAACACAAAGGCATTTTACACTTACGTGAGGAATAAGAGAATGGTCAAAGAAAGAGTAGGGCCGATCAGGGATAGCATAGGGAACTTGTGTGTGGAGCCTGAGGAGGTAGGGGAAGCCCTAAATGAGTTTTTTGCTTCTGTCTTTACGAAAGAAACCAACTTTGTAGTGAATGAAACCTTTGAAGAGCAGGTGTGCATGCTGGAATGGATAGAGATAGACGAAGCCGATGTGCTGAAATTTTTGTCAAACATTAAGATTGACAAGTCGCCAGGCCCGGATCAGATTTGTCCTCGGCTGCTTTGGGAAGCGAGAAATGCAATTGCTTCGCCACTTGCGAAGATCTTTGCATCCTCGCTCTCCACTGGAGTCGTACCTGAGGACTGGAGAGAGGCAAATGTAATTCCTCTCTTCAAGAAAGGAAATAGGGAAATCCCCGGCAATTATAGACCGGTAAGTCTCACGTCTGTCGTCTGCAAGGTGTTAGAAAGGATTCTGAGGGATAAGATTTATGACCATCTGGAAGAGCATGGCTTGATCAAATACAGTCAACACGGCTTTGTGAGGGGTAGGTCATGCCTTACAAACCTTATCGAGTTTTTTGAGGATGTGACTAGAAAAGTTGATGAGGGTCGAGCTGTGGATGTGGTGTATATGGACTTCAGTAAGGCATTTGATAAGGTTCCCCATGGTAGGCTCATTCAGAAGGTCAGGAGGAATGGGATACAGGGGAACTTAGCTGCTTGGATACAGAATTGGCTGGCCAACAGAAGACAGCGAGTGGTAGTAGAAGGAAAATATTCTGCCTGGAAGTCAGTGGTGAGCGGAGTTCCACAGGGCTCTGTCCTTGGGCCTCTACTGTTTGTAATTTTTATTAATGACTTGGACGAGGGAATTGAAGGATGGGTCAGCAAGTTTGCAGACGACACAAAGGTCGGAGGTGTCGTTGACAGTGTAGAGGGCTGTTGTAGGCTGCAGCGGGACATTGACAGGATGCAGAGATGGGCTGAGAGGTGGCAGATGGAGTTCAACCTGGATAAATGCGAGGTGATGCATTTTGGAAGGTCGAATTTGAAAGCTGAGTACAGGATTAAGGATAGGATTCTTGGCAGCGTGGAGGAACAGAGGGATCTTGGTGTGCAGATACATAGATCCCTTAAAATGGCCACCCAAGTGGACAGGGTTGTTAAGAAAGCATATGGTGTTTTGGCTTTCATTAACAGGGGGATTGAGTTTAAGAGTCGTGAGATCTTGTTGCAGCTCTATAAAACTTTGGTTAGACCGCACTTGGAATACTGCGTCCAGTTCTGGGCGCCCTATTATAGGAAAGATGTGGATGCTTTGGAGAGGGTTCAGAGGAGGTTTACCAGGATGCTGCCTGGACTGGAGGGCTTATCTTATGAAGAGAGGTTGACTGAGCTCGGTCTCTTTTCATTGGAGAAAAGGAGGAGGAGAGGGGACCTAATTGAGGTATACAAGATAATGAGAGGCATAGATAGAGTTGATAGCCAGAGACTATTTCCCAGGGCAGAAATGGCTAGCACGAGGGGTCATAGTTTTAAGCTGGTTGGTGGAAAGTATAGAGGGGATGTCAGAGGCAGGTTCTTTACGCAGAGAGTTGTGAGAGCATGGAATGCGTTACCAGCAGCAGTTGTGGAAGCAAGGTCATTGGGGTCATTTAAGAGACTGCTGGACATGTATATGGTCACAGAAATGTGAGGGTGCATACATGAGGATCAATGGTCGGCACAACATTGTGGGCTGAAGGGCCTGTTCTGTGCTGTACTGTTCTATGTTCTATGTTCTATGTTCTGAAGAGCTTTCTTTTTGAGTAATTCAAATGTTTGTCGAAAAAAATTGACATCAACTTCAAAAGTAGAGAAAATGTTTCAACAGTAAGTAATTTACAGAAATAACTGAGTCAATTTTTTAAAATTCATTGCAATTTTGGGATTGCTGACAATCTCCGTTCGCGGATAGATCTCAGCTGACTTCCAAATCACTGTTGTCCATATGATGGAAGGGCTTCCATTTACAGCTTGTCTTCTGATAAGCTGTCAATTAATACCTAGTTACTTGCCGAAAAAATCAGATTGTTTTTTCCACTTAAAACACGTGTCATGTTCCGGGAAGGAAGTCAAATACATCTTTAAATTAACAATCTACATTTATTTTGGCATTAAATTGAAGTTGTTTCCCACTAGATGGAGCTGCATATCTTTAGATGAGGAATGACAAGAATTTTGAAATCCATCGCTGCATACAAAAATGTTTCTTCTGACACGATATCCCAATCAGGACGTTTTTTTTTTCCCTGCCGCAACCCTCAAACCAACAGCTCATACAGCAAACTCAGTCTGTTACTCTGTCCCACGTTCAACATGTGGCACTTCAAATTGATTGCCAAATGTTGAAAATTTTCCATCAGGGCAATTTATATATGAAGGGCCATGTCAAAAGGATGGCAAAACCTAGCTAATCATTTTAAATTTTCCTTCAGTAATGTTTTCAGCAAATTATTTGTCTGTTCTCCAGTTAATGTGATACATTATTTCATAGATTGCATTACAGAGCTAAACTACAACATTCCATGCTGACATCCAGTTAAATTATACCAGCATTACTTTGGCCAGGAACATATTTGGTCAGGTCCACATTCAAGCCTAACTAAGTCTACGTGCTGATGGACAGGATCAGACCAATCCATCCCAATACATAAAATGATTGAGAACTCTTTAGAGCTAACTAGTTCCCTATTAATCCCATCACCTCCTTGTTGGAGTTGCATATACCACTGAATGAATGAATGATTTTTTTTATTGTTGCACAAATATCTTGAAGATAGAGTGCAACGTGTTCTGCCACCACAACACAGTGCCATTTTGAGTTATAGTAAGGATAAAAAGAAATTGCTTAAATAAGAGTTCACGTTCTCTTTCAATTGGGGTCTCAAGCATAGAGTCAGGGCTTCTGCAAGGTCTCTGCAAGGTATTCCGGTCCACAAGAAGTCCCACAGCAATGGGAGCAGCAACAACAATGGCAATGTCCCAAGAGACCTCAGTTCTGTTGCTGCTGCCACAATACCGATACCACCCAGAGCTCAAGCTCTGGGCCTACCATTGCGAGGAGTCTCTGCTCTGAACACTGCCAGCGCTAAGAATCCAGGCTCCGGGCCTACTGTCTCCAGGAGTTCCCATTCCAGGTACTGCGACCATTACCCAAGAGTCCAAGTTCTGCGATTAACACCACCTTGAGTCCATTATCTTGCGGTATAGATCACGTGACTAAACTATTGCAGCAGGTATGAGGTTGCAAGTGCAAAGTGCATTTCAAATTTTCCATGCGATTCAAGCACCATTAAAATAATGAAGCCACAGAGTGCCATCCTGTGTGTTCATTTCATCTGAGCAGAATATCCAAGAGACTGGTTGGAATCTAACTATGCTGGTAGCAGTGGATCTGGAGGCTGGAAGTCAACTTAATGAAGTGTGATGGTTCCTACTTTTGCTGGAATTACATTCTCGATAAGAAGACCCAAGTTCAATCTTCCCACTCGACTCCCAATTGAGGCGCTCAAATGTTCAATTCATGAACTCTTGAGGACCATTTGAAGGATGTAATCCTAACAGGATTGGAATTATTTCAGCACCAAGCAAACTGAAAAAGTATAGCTGATATAACTGATTAACCATTACCTAGAGATTGTCAGTTTGCCAAGGGTCAGGTATGGTGGGGTCTCTCCAACTACATTAATCTTTGCACAGTCAAGGAATTAGTGTAAAACTGGGGTGGTCTCTGAAACCTACACCCCATTTTCTAGTTTTGAACCCTCATGACTCCCTCTCCCCGCAACCTCCATTACTACCACAAATAATTAAGCAATAAGGGATCGGCAGCCATGGCAACAATGCAACCCACATTATTATTATGGGCTAACTAACCATTTTCACACCTAATCTGGGTGCATATGAATTTGCGTCAGTGCACAACAATGCAGAAACTAATTAGTTACTGAATTAGTTGCTAATTAGTTACTGAATCTTGACAAATAACCCATCGATTTCACACTGAGCTGGAACATACTATATCACCAGGTAAATCCATTCTCATTGAGTCTGGAACAGAAATCCAAAATTGAGCAGTCCTCATTTTTGATTTAATTGGCATATTCTCAGAGCACCAACTCAAAGCCCAAATACATTTGAATTAACTTAGTTGATGGCATGACCTGGGGAAATTAAACTGACTGTTAAGGTGTGATTAATTAAATGAAGATAATATGACTGAGATTTGTCTCATTTTTACACAAGAATCCAAGCAAACTGAGTGCACTGATTAGTGTTGCATTGGACGTTATACAGATTGATTGAAGTAAAATTCGAGAAAGTAAGTACTGCATCCAGGACCACCAGTAGTCCAAAGATCTTTATGGACAATGAAGGACTTGAAGTATAATGACTGTTATTTATTTTTCATGCATGAACACACTGGTTCGGCCAGCATTTATTGTGGCAGCCAATGTGCTCACAGTTACTTTCACAAACAGCAACGTGATAATGACTCATTGTTCCCCAACCCCGCACGGCCCATTTCTATCTCCTTCCCAAAATCCACAAACCTGCCTGCCCTGGTCGACCCATTGTCTCAGCCTGTTCCTGCCCCACCGAACTCATCTCCACCTATCTGGACTCCATTTTCTCCCCTTTGGTCCAGGAGGTCCCTACCTACGTCTGTGACACCACCCACACCCTCCACCTCCTCCAGGACTTCCAATTCCCTGGCCCCCAACACCTCATTTTCACCATGGACGTCCAGTCCCTATACACCTGTATTCCTCATGCAGATGGCCTCAAGGCCTTCCGCTTCTTCCTGTCCCGCAGGCCCGACCAGTCCCCCTCCACCGACACCCTCATCCGCCTAGCCGAACTCGTCCTCACCCTCAACAACTTCTCTTTCGATTCCTCCCACTTCCTACAGCAAAGGGGGTGGCCATGGGCACCCGCATGAGCCCCAGCTATGCCTGCCTCTTTGTAGGTTACGTGGAACAGTCCCTCTTGCGCACCGACACAGGCCCCAAACCCCACCTCTTCCTCCGTTACATTGATGACTGTATCGGCGCCGCCTCTTGCTCCACAGAGGAGCTCAAACAGTTCATCCACTTCACCAACACCTTCCACCCCAACCTTCAGTTCACCTGGGCCATCTCCAGCACATCCCTCACCTTCCTGGGCCTCTCAGTCTCCATCTCAGGCAACCAGCTTGTAACCGATGTCCATTTCAAGCTCACCGACTCCCACAGCTACCTAGAATACACCTCCTCCCACCCACCCTCCTGCAAAAATTCCATCCCCTATTCCCAATTCCTCCGCCTCCGCCGCATCTGCTCCCACGACCAGGCATTCCACTCCCGCACATCCCAGATGTCCAAGTTCTTCAAGGACCGCAACTTTCCCCCCACAGTGGTCGAGAAAGCCCTTGACCGCATCTCCCGCATTTCCCGCAACACATCCCTCACACCCCGCCCCCACCACAACCGCCCAAAGAGAATCCCCCTCGTTCTCTCACACCACCGCACCAACCTCCGGATACAACGCATCATCGTCCGACACTTCCGCCATCTACAATCCAACCCCACCACCCAAGACATTTTTCCATCCCCACCCCTGTCTGCTTTTTGGAGAGACCACTCTCTCCGTGACTCCCTTGTTCACTCCACACTGCCCTCCAACCCCACCACACCCGGCACCTTCCCCTGCAACCACAGGAAATGCTACACTTGCCCCAACACCGTGATTTAATATCACATCTGAAAGGTGCACAATTTAACTGTACATAGCAATCTTTTAACATTGCAATGGAGTATCACTGGGGTCACTTAGTGCTCAAAGCCTGTAGCAGGACTTGAACTCAGAACCCTGTGACTCAGGATCAAGAGTATTGTGTTATGTCTTGCAGCAGATTTGTAATACAATTTTCAAGATACACCACCTCATCACAGCCTTTTGGTGTATAGCTCTCGGTCTCCATCTTGTTGAGCTTTGTCCTATTGAAGCATGAGGCACTGCAGGAAGCATGGTATAGTACACTCGAATTGCTTAGCCCAGACAGGCAAGTGCTTGTGATTGCCATGTTACATCAATAAATACTAGGATCTGTAACAAACTTCATTGAGTTTTTCAGTACTATGTAACCTATACCTTGCAGTAATATTTTGGGAGCAGATCTCACATTGTTATCACATGAAAGAGCACTACCAACTGAGCAATGGCTGACATGACACATTAAGTAACAGAAATCTCTTGAAAGGAAAAAAACCTCTGTGGGTCATAATTCAAACGTCATTAACTTCAATTAATGTACTGTTCAAAAGCATTTTTCGAATAAAGTAAAGATGGTAAGGTAGAAATGTAAAGGGAAAAGTTAATCCATTACCTTCCACTGTAATGGAGAAGGCATGTTTAACGACACCAAATGCATTTTCGGCTTTACATTCATATTTTCCGTCATCAAGTTCTGTGACATTAACTATTTTCAAAGTTTTGTTGAAGTTCTCTTCAGTGGCTTTACGTTTTGGCATATCACCATCGATCTTGGCCCAGGTGATTTGGGGTGTGGGGCTGTGAAGAAAATAGCAGTTGTTTCTGATATAAGCTGACCACACAAACCAAACTTCCATGGCCCAAAAGAATTACAATATATATGGTTAAATTAACAATACAAAAATACTGATCACACATTTTTAAAATTATTTTTCATCAACCTAGTTGGACATGTTGTGACACACATCCATGGCAGGTTGAATGTGGATTTCTGCCTCAGAGGCAGGGACACTACCTCTGCGTCAGAAGACCCCTTAATTATATATTTTACGCTAATCAGAATTGTAGTTGAAGATACCAAAATTACCAACACAGAAATACATTTACATGCAAATAATGACATCAAATAAACCATGCCCACTGAATGGCGCTGTGGTTCAGTGTTTAGCACTGTTGTCTCATAGAACCCAGGACCGAGGTTTGATTCCAACCTCAGGCAACCGTCTGTGTGGAGCTTGCCCATTCCCTCTGTGTCTCTGTGGGCTTCCATCAGGTGCTCTGGTTTCCTCCCACTGTGCAGATTAGGTGGATTGGCCATGCTAAATTACCCATATAGTCCAGGGATATGCAGGCTAGAGCATAGTAAATGCAGAGATATGGGGATAAGGTTCTGGGTGAGATGGTCTTCAGAAAGTCAGTGCAAAATTAACAGGCCAAATGGCCTCTTTCTGCACAGTAGGAGGTCGACCAGTTTTGTCAGTCTGTCTGGTATTTCCACTCAGAACTATATTTTGGGAGGCTGAAATACCTCTGTTGGCTTCATACAGTGAAAGTGGCTCATTAATTGCTTCAAGTGTTTTCGCTTTGTTACTTACAGGCCTTCAGCAATACATTCCAATTGAAGAGTTTCACCTCGCAAGGCAATAATCTTTGAGCTGCTGCCAGAAGGTGTTAGAAATCTTGGTGGTCGATCTTTTATTGAATTTGCTGCAAGTGTAACAAAATTCAATTTGAATTTGATGTTAGGTGAAAGGATAAATGTTGATTTTTACTGAGAGCATTGTTAAACTTTGATAGGAATTTCAACTCATTAAACAAAAGTCAAAGAAAGGGAAAAGTGAAAGCAAGCCATTAAGTTAATTTGGTTAATGCTTGGCTGAGAATTTCAGGAGAGCAGAAACAGAAATAAAATCAGTCAGAGCCTGAACGGTCAAAATTGTGTTTGATCCTTCCTGAATTTCCATGCTATTTTACTGTTTCAGTACTATGCTTGAAAGTTAAATAGTTTCATATTTTTATTTGACAATCTTTGACTTTCTGATCAGACAGTGATGTTACGTAGACGTTATTGTAGAAAAGACATGTACCAGATGTATATCAGCACATCACTGTGGTACACTGGCACTCCAAAATTATAAAACACTTGCAGTGTAAAATGCCTTTCACACTATTATGTGCTCAGCTGAAACTCATGAACAGGAAGTTTCTACAGGACAAAGTTATGCGCAATCAATAAGGAACTGCCAAGTTGGAATCAATTCCATCATAGTTAGGCCAATATTTAATGCCTAAACACATCACTATGTGCCTCTTAATAATAAAATGTGAGGCTGGATGAACACAGCAGGGGCAGCAGCATCTCAGGAGCACAAAAACTGACGTTTCGGGCCTAGAACCTTCATCAGAGAGGGGGATGGGGTGAGGGTTCTGGAATAAATAGAGAGAGAGGGGGAGGTAGACCGAAGATGGAGAGAAAAGAAGATAGGTGGAGAGGAGAGTATAGGTGGGGAGGTAGGGAGGGGATAGGTCAGTCCAGGGAAGATGGACAGGTCAAGGAGGTGGGATGAATTTGCAGGTAGGAGATGGAGGTGCGGCTTGGAGTGGGAGGAAGGGATGGGTGAGAGGAAGAACAGGTTAGGGAGGCAGAGAAAGGTTGGACTGGTTTTGGGATGCAGTGGGTGGAGGGGAAGAGCTGGGCTGATTGTGTGGTACAGTGTGGGGAGGGGACGAACTGGGCTGGTTTTGGGATACAGTGGGGGAAGGGGAGATTTTGAAGCCGGTGAAGTCCATATTGATACCATTGGGCTGCAGGGTTCCTCCAGGACTTCCAATTCCCTGGCCCCCAACACCTCATTTTCACCATGGACGTCCAGTCCCTATACACCTGTATTCCGCATGCAGGTGGCCTCAAGGCCCTCCGCTTCTTCCTGTCCCGCAGGCCCGACCAGTCCCCCTCCACCGACACCCTCGTCCGCCTAGCCGAACTCATCCTCACCCTCAACAACTTCTCTTTCGATTCCTCCCACTTCCTACAGACTAAGGGGGTGGCCATGGGCACTCGCATGGGCCCCAGCTACGCTTGCGTCTTTGTAGGTTACGTGGAACAGTCCCTCTTCCGCACCGACACAGGCCCCAAACCCCACCTCTTCCTCCGTTACATTGATGACTATATCGGCGCCGCCTCTTGCTCCACAGAGGAGCTCGAACAGTTCATCCACTTTACCAACACCTTCCACCCCAACCTTCAGTTCACCTGGGCCATCTCCAGCACATCCCTCACCTTCCTGGACCTCTCAGTCTCCATCTCAGGCAACCAGTTTGTACCCGATGTCCATTTCAAGCCCACCGACTCCCACAGCTACCTAGAACCACCTCCTCCCACCCACCCTCCTGCAAAAATTCCATCCCCTATTCCCAATTCCTCCGCCTCCGCCGCATCTGCTCCCACGATCAGGCATTCCACTCCCGCACATCCCAGATGTCCAAGTTCTTCAAGGACCGCAACTTTCCCCCCACAGTGGTCGAGAAAGCCCTTGACCGCACCTCCGGCATTTCCCGCAACACATCCCTACACACCCCGCCCCCACCACAACCGCCCAAAGATGATCCCCCTCGTTCTCACACACCACCCCACCAACCTCCGGATACAATGCATCATCCGCCGACACTTCCGCCATCTACAATCCGACCCCACCACCTAAGACATTTTTCCATCCCCACCCCTGTCTGCTTTCCGGAGAGACCACTCTCTCCGTGACTCCCTTTTTCGCTTCACACTGCCCTCCAACCCCACCACACCTGGCACCTTCCCCTGCAACCGCAGGAAATGCTACACTTTCCCCCACACCTCCTCCCTCACCCCTATCCCCAGGCCCCAAGATGACTTTCCACATTAAGCAGAGGTTCACCTGCACATCTGCCAATGTGGTATACTGCATCCACTGTACCCGGTGTGGCTTCCTCTACATTGGGGAAACCAAGCGGAGGCTTGGGGACTGCTTTGCAGAACACCTCCGCTCGGTTCGCAATAAACAACTGCACCTTCCAGTCGCAAACCATTTCCACTCCCCCTCCCATTCTTTAGCTGACATGTCCATCATGGGCCTCCTGCAGTGCCACAATGATGCCACCCGAAGGTTGCAGGAACAGCAACTCATATTCTGCTTGGGAACCCTGCTGCCCAATGGTATCAATGTGGACTTCACAAGCTTCAAAATCTCCCCTTCCCCCACCGTATCCCAAATCCAGCCCAGTTCGTCCCCTCCCCACACTGCACCACACAACCAGCCCAGCTCTTCCCCTCCACCCACTGCATCCCAAAACCATTCCAACCTATCTCTGCCTCCCTAACCTGTTCTTCCTCTCACCCATCCCTTCCTCCCACCCCAAGCCGCACCTCCATCTCCTACCTACTAACCTCATCCCACCTCCTTGACCTGTCCATCTTCCCTGGACTGACCTATCCCCTCCCTACCTCCCCACCTATACTCTGCTCTCCACCCATCTTCTTTTCTCTCCATCTTCGTTCCGCCTCCCCCTCTCTCCCTATTTATTCCAGAACCCTCACCCCATCCCCCTCTCTGATGAAGGGTCTGGGCCTGAAACGTCAGCTTTTGTGCTCCTGAGATGCTGCTGGGCCTGCTGTGTTCATCCAGCCTCACATCTTACTATCTTGGATTCTCCAGCATCTGCAGGTCCCATTATCACTATGTGCCTCTTTCTGGGAGCAAAGCAGTTAAATCTCAACAAATAGGGAGCCTCAGGTGACCACCTTTGTAAAAAATGTGGACAACCAATTTTGGAGATTTTACAAACATCTCTAACTTTAGTAATGGAAGGAACCCAATGCAAAAGAAAAGAATGGCCAATGTCACCTTTATAATACTGAAAATACTGTCCTTACACTTCTGAGTTTGCAGCAGGGTGTTCTTACAGAAGTGCAGATGTTGTGCACATTACCTTTCAGTGTTGGAACACACACTGCTTTTGTTACTGTTACTATAATTCAAACTCTGCGTTAGTGTTTGTCTTGACAAGTACTTTGTTTCAAAAAATATCAACATGCTTCAGAGCGAAATAAATGATAATCATTTGAGCTCATAAAACGGATTGATACAAGCACTATACATTCACAGTGAGGAACCCATTGAAATAGAAATATGAAGCTACACTGGCCCTATCCCCCACCTCTCCTGGACCACCTCTGACACCTCTATCTCCCTCCTGGACCTCTTTGTCTCCATCTCTGGCATCTACCTGGAAACCAATATCCATTTCAACTCCCACAGCTAATTAGGAGACACCTACTCCCACCCACCTTCCTGCAAAAATGCTATCCCCTATTCCCAATTCCTTTGCCTCCACTGCATCTGCTCCCAGGATGAGGCATTCCACTCCCATACATCCCAGATGTCCTCGGTTCTCAAGGACTGCAACTGCCCCCCACAGTGGTCGTCCGTGTCTCTTGTATTTCCTGCAACTCATCCCTCACACCCCCTCCCTGCAATAACCGCCAAAGAGAATTCCACCTCGTCCTCACGTACACCCCACCAACCTCTGAATCCAACGCATCATCCTCCGACACTTCCGCCATCTGCAACCTGACCCCACTACCAAAGACATTTTTCCCTCCCCACCCTTATTTGCTTTCCGGAGGGACCACTCCCAGGCCCCAAGGACACCTTCCACATCAAACAGATTTTCACCTGCACATCTGCTAATGTGGTATACGGTCTCCACTATTCCTGATGTGGTCTCCACTATATCAGAGAAACCAAGCAGAGGCTTGGGGACCATTTTGTGGAACACCTACACTCAGATCGCACTAAACAACTGCACCTCCCAGTCGCGAACCATTTCAAGTCTCCCTCCCACTCCTTAGACAGCATATCCATTCTTGGTCTCCTGCAGTGCCACAATGATGCCACCCGAAGATTGCAGGAACAGTACCTCATATTTCACTTGAGAACTTTGCACACCCAATGGTATCAATGTGGGCTTCACAAGGCTCAAAATCTCCCCTCCCTCAACTGCATCCCAAAATCAGCCCAGCTTGTCCCTGCCTCCCTAACCTGTCCTTCATACCACCTATCCCCTTGTCCCACCTCAAGCCCCACCCACAACACCTACCTACCAGCCTCATTCCGTCCCCTTGACCTGTCCGTCCTCCCTGGACTGACCTATCTCCTCCCTAACTCTCCACCAGCACTCAGCTTTACTGCTCCACGCCCACCTCTTTGACCTGTCTCCTCTCCACTTACCTTCTTCTTTATCCATCTTCTAACAGCCTCCCCCTCTCTCCCTATTTATTTCAGAATCCCCTTCCCCTCCCCATTTCTGAACAACGGTCTCAACCTGAAACATCAGCTTTCCTGCTCCTCTGATGCTGCTTGGCCTGCTGCATTCATCCAGTTCTACACAGTGTTATCACAGATTCTCCAGCATCTGCAGTTCCTACTATCTCTGAAAAAGACATAACATCTTTTTGGAATATTCAGAAGGTCTGGGAGTCTTTGCTGCATCCTCTATAGCAATGCCTTTGCCAATCAGATCTAACTTGCCATGAATCAGCACCTTTTCAATTTGTATTGTAAATTGTGGCGATCATTTGAAATTTTTCATTCTTGATTTTACACTTTTCAGTAACGCTTAAGTTGTGTTCCCATGCATTTTTTGTGGGTGATAGTGGATGATTGATTGAAATGAATCGAACATGCATGAGCTAAAACAAAATGGCCTCAGCGCGAATGATTCACATGGGAAGTCGTGTGCCACAGCAAGCAAAATACCCAGTCTGTGCATCACAATTAACATTCAACATTCACAGGCAGTGTCATCATTTCAAAATAGCACAAGATTGGGAGATTTATTTGACACACCATTGTAATTTGTAGCTGCTGAGTGGAATTTTTTTTAAATAAGTGTGTTATTTCTAATTTTTGCCCCAGACAGTCATTAATGAGAACATCAATTGACTGGAAGCTCGAGCATTCCTGCAAATTGACTTTGCCTTTCATTTGAATATTTATGTTGTAATTTCGAGAGTGGTGAATGTGAACAGCAGGTCTGCTGAGCGTCATTATGCTTGCATATATGTTGGCATAATTGTTTAACTGAATAATTGTGAGACTATGCTGATTTAATGATGTTTTATGTATTACAAAATCAATTCTGAAGATTCAGAGTAATGTAGTTTGAAGAAACAGAAATATTAGGTTATTAAAATTACAGAGACAGTCAATTAAGATGAACTGATATTTCTACTTTTTATATGTTGACATCAAAATCAAATTGTAATATTACACCATACTCCACAATGTCTAGGAATCCTATTGGCACTGTCACATAAAACCATTCATTTACATTACAAGCAAGCTGGTTACTTGATGTGCAATTCAAAGAGAGTGGAATAACGACTACATATATGCAACAAGGCTCATCATCTTCCTGCCCCTTGGAGAAGACCTTGATAAATGCTGATTTCTGGGAGAGGGGCTATACATAAAAATAAGAAAGCATCCTGCATGCACACTTTGGGGTGCTTCTAATTCAGTTTAAAGCATTCCCTTAGGTATGTAGAATACTATACCTAAGCTCCAAGAATCAGATGCATAACTTAACATGGTTAGGAGAAACACAGGCAGATGGTATTTGTCTTGAGTTTTTATGATAGTATTTAATTTGCGTACTTCTAACAGTTAAGAAGCTTTATTTCCTTTTAAGCCTAAAGATTTTCTCAGATATATCATGCACAAATGCATCACTTCAATGCCATGGTATTTCAAAAGTGATGCCTTATATCTCGGTGAACGTCCCACCTATCAATGGCAAGGAGTATTATAAACACCCCTATTTGAAGAGGTCTAATGATCATGTGCTTAGACGGGCAAGCTACTATTTTAGTCATTTTCAATTACAATTAATATTATTCTCAACTAATATCCCAATAAGAAAAAAAAAATCATGTAATGAAGAACTGGAAACACATCATGAAAAGAAATTATTGATCTGGGTTAGTTTAAATTAGCAGTTGAGTAACTTTAATGACAAATCACGAATCTTCAATTATTTTTTCAAAAAAGCTAATTAAACCACACAGTTTTGCTCTATTATTCTTTCAGGATAAGATGAGTGCATTGAAAAGTGTCTATCTGTCAAAGAGGTTGAAGGATTGACAATCCAGGAAGTGGAGACGCAATGGTAGAATAGTCTGCAGTGTCTTGAGAAGGTTATTGAGGCTTCCAGGTTTTGTTTCAAAGCAGCAGAGGCAGCAAGCATGCTAAGTGTGTTCTAAACAGTAAGTTTGTTAACAAATAAATAACTAGATCCAATTTGTACATTGATGACATCAAAAATGCCAAGGATGGAAAAAAGGGCCATTATTAATCATTATTTTGAACTGGAAGATGAGACAGAAAAAAGCTGGAAATGCACAGAAATTATGTCTGTGGTATGTCTCGAATGCTACAAAGAAGCTTGAAGCATAAACAACTGTTAGTATGCAGTTACTCGAATTCAGGCTTATGCAGACCTCAGTCAACATGGGAAAAAAACTCACCAGCAGACAAATTATTGTAACTGACAGATGACTCTGTTTGATTGGTCAGTACGACTGGAACAAACAAAACAATGTAAACAAAAAATAAAAACATGGGATAACAGAAAAAAACAACTTTTCATGCAGAAATAGATCATCGAAATTAATGATTTCATAAACAGAAAAAAAAATGAATTGTGCACACAGCATGCATGATTAAAGCCACATAAAGCTGTTCATGAGTTTACTGTAAAGTTAAACTTCATCATATGTATGTCAATTACCATCATAGCACATTTGTCTCTCTGAATGTCTTACAAAAGCATAGATATTTTAAATCAACCTCCTCAGACATGTTATGACACACCTCTGGAGCAAGTGGGACTTGGCCCAAAGGTAGAGACAATACCATTGCATTACGAAAACCCTCAGTTAGCACAGTCAGTTATTTTAATCAACCTCGTCAGGTATGTTATGACACAGAAACATGAATGTTTCTATCAGATAACTGAACAGTGATTGAGAGCAGGAAGAGAACTTGATTTTGACTCCACCACAACGCTGAGGCAGAAGTCACATGTCGCAGTGGTTACTTGTAGCAGTCTACACCACTCCAGCTCAGATAAATAACTTCAACTGACTTCCTTTTGATGGCCTTTTGGACAATGTCACATCATGCAACATAGTCGTTACATAAATGATATCGGTAAGACTGAATTATAATATAACGGTAGTATTTGAGAATTTAAACCTGTTGAAGATCATTTCTTTTTACCAATGAGAAAATCACAAAAGAATCAGAATTTTGCTGATACATACTTACTTACAGGTAGGCTGAAATCAAGTCAACATTGTTTTAACACAACAGTGTTAGAACAGTACCTCAGATTTTTCTTTCCAAGGAATTTTGAATCAGAGAAGCGGAAGCAAATGCAGAATGTGAGTCAATATCCAAACCCAAAATAGAATGGACAACTGGCAGAAATATGTCCACATTGTTATTCCCCTTACTTTCAGGAAATCAGACAGAATCATTTGGGGGCATAAGGATAGACTGGATGTGAAGTGGATTGCACAATGCACATGAAAACCAAAGGAGGAGGGAACTCAAACTAAAGAAATAACAGCCCATGGCTGAACAGCCAATGAAGAACACAGTCAGAAAATCAACAGAAAAAGAAAGCTTCTTACAGAGTATCAAACTAACATAAAGGCCTTCCAAAACCTCTCCAAATGGGCAGAGATTGCACAGTCAGCAGGTGTGATCAATTCTAAGCTTTTGTGATAAGAGAAGGTTTTTCAACAATGCAAAGGAACATGGAGCAAATACGAATTGGCAGAAACTCTGTTTGCTTCACAAAGACAATGGACTCTTATTGTAGGAGCAATCCATACTATTGCCCATTATGTTGTGTGAATTTGCTGTACTACCAAGATAGATTTGTTACCACCATCCTCTTTCAGTGTAGGGATGTTCAGGACCTGCTTGGCCGAGTGTGGTAGCGGCAAATCACATGGTCATCTATTAAGAAGCTCTTATTTGTAAACAAGATGTAGTTTACTAATGGTGGCAATTAGGTCAAAATTAGTGGTGAGACAGACATCATTGCAAAGACAATGAGGAGGATCTTCTTGGGACGTTTTGAATATTGCATGCTCTTTGCCTACCAAGCTCATATGTTCGCAACATAGTGGATGGCATTTAGGGGCCTTGTGCAACATCTCCTCAAAGCCTTTCATTTCTTATTATGCACATTAGTATATCCTGTATATGGGAGGCACGGTGGCTCAGTGGTTAGCACTGTTGCCTCACAACGCCATGGATGTAGGTTCAATTCCACCCTCAGACAACTGTCTGTGTGGAGTTTGCACATTCTCCCTGTGTCTGCCTGGGTTTCCTCCGGGTGCTCTGGTTTCTTCCCACAGTCCAAAGATGTGCAGGCCAAGTGGATTAGCCTGCTAAATTGCCTGTAGTGTGTCCAGGGACATTTACGTTAGGTGGGTTAGACATGACAAAATGCAGGAATAGGGGAATGGGTCTTGGTGAGATGCTCTTCAGAGGGCTGCTGTGGACTTGTTGGGCCAAATGGCTGTTTCCACACTGTAAGGATTCTACGACTCTATGTTGCGGGTAGATAACGGCACAGTGAGAATGTCACTGGACTGGGAATCCAGGAAGACACGGATGACAATTTAGGATCGGGTTCAAATCCCACTACAGCAGCTGGGGGAAAGTGAAATGCTATTCATTGAATCTGGAATTGAAAGCTACTCTCAGCAACAATGACCACGAAACTATCATTGCATTTCATCAAAAACACATCTGGTTCACCAATGTCCTTAACTGAAGGAAATGTGCTGTTTTTATGTGCTGATCTCGCTTGCAAGTACCTCCATACCCACAGCGAAATGGCTGACCCATTGTCACTGCCCTCTGAAATGACCTAACAAACCATTCAATTTAAGGACATTTGAGGATGGGCTAGAAATGCTCTCTTTTGAGTAATACCCACACTTTTTGTTTCTAATCATTTGGGCCATGTGGGTGTTGCTGGCTGCCCAGCATTTCTCACCCATCCCTAGTTGCCCTTGAGAAGGAAGTGGTGAGCTGCTTTCTTAAACCACTGCAGTCCTCCTGCTGTGGGCTGACCCACAATGCCTTCAGGGGAGCCAATTCCAGGACTTTGACCCCGCAACAGTGAAGGGATGGTGATATATTTCCAAGTCAGGATGGTGAGGGACTTGGAAGGGAACTTGGACGTGGCGGTGTTGCCATATATCTGCTGCCCTTGTCCATCTAGATGGAAATGCTTGTAGTTTGGAAGGTACTGTCTAAGGTTCCTTGGTGAATTTCTGCAGTGCATCTTGTATATAGTACACTACTGCTACTGAGTTTCGGTGATGGAAGAAGTGGATGCTTGTGGATATAGTGCCAGTCAAGCGGGCTGCTTTGTCCTGGAGGGTGTCAAGCTTCTTGAGTGTTGCCGGGGCTGCACTCATCCAGGAAAGTGGAGAGTATTCCATCACTCTTCTGACTTGTGCCCTGTAGATGGTGAACAGGCTTTGGGGATTCAGGGGAGTTACTTGCTGCAGTATTCCCAGCTTCTGGCCTGCTCTTGTAGCCACTCTGTTAATGTGGGGAGTCCAGTTGAATTTCTGGTCAATGGTAACCCTCAGGATGTTGATTGCAGAGGATTCGGTGATGGTAACACCATTGAATGTCAAGGGGTGGTGGTTAGATTGTCTCTTATTGATGATGGTCATAGCCTGGCATTTGTGTGGTGTAAATGTCAATTGCCACTTGTCAGCCCAAAAAGATCCCATGCAAGAATTAAAAATACATTTAGCTGTACTCTAAGTTGGTAACTCCCTCACTCCCAAGTCTTGAGCTTCACAAATTCAGGCCTAAGGACAGACTGGAGGTTTTGCTATTCTTCCAGAATGCATTCTCTTCAGTCTTGGGAGTCAGGCAGTGACCTGGCTTCAAAGCTGCTAACTTTTATCTTGATCCTGACAGTGAAATGGGCAACTCATTTTGTTTCTCATTGTGTCCACCGTGATCAAGCAATGGTGTACAAAGGATAGAGAACAGGATGAGATTCCTGCACTTCTTTCGTACCAGCTGCTCCAGTTGAACAGCTATATCAAATAGTTACTGGACTACAGCTTCGCAAGCATTATTTCTGAGGTCCCATATCCCACCTATAACTGTTGGCCAAAATGTGTCAACCATCTCACACATTGACACCATGTGGTCTACTACACCTGATAGGACTGCTCCTTTTCATATACATCCTGATGGTCCTACTGCCAAATAGGTAAAGTCAACCTTTTTGAAACAACCGCTGAATCCTTAGTTGTGTGTGTATCAACAACTCTGGTGGTGATAGATCACAATGAAGTAGGGTGAGCTAATAATTTAGCAATGCTTGATAAAGCTTTTTTTTCAAAAGGAACTTGCTAACCTGACTTCATGCTTGACTTCCCTATTTGAATGTTGATATTTCTGTGAGCTTGTGAAGTGTTAAAATCCAGAGCTGGCTACAAATTGGTTGAAGCACTCATTCGCGAACTGTGGTCCAGTGGAAAATTGATTCAATGCTGACGGTGGCCGATAAGGCGTAAGTGAAGTAGACTGCTTTGTCCTGGATAGTGTCAAGCATCTTGAGTGTTGTTGAAGCTGCACTCATCCAGCCAAGTGGGGAAAATTCCATCACACTCCTGATTTGTGCCTTGTAGATGATGGAAGGCATTGGGAAGAAAGTGGGTGAACCACTCACCTCAGAATTCTTTGCATCTGACCCGCTCGTGTAGCAACAATTTTATGTAGCTGTTCAGGTTCTTGTCAATGGTAACCCACAGAATATTGATAGTTGTGTATTCAACGATGGGATTATCTTTGAATTTCAAAGGGAGATAGTTAGGTTCACTTTTATTCATTGTCTGGCATGACTGTAATTTGCCACTTATCAGCTCAAGACTGGAAGCTGCACAGGTCTTGATGCAAACTAAATCAGTATCTGAGGATTTGCAAACGCATTGAATGATGGACAATCATCAGCAAACATCTTACTTCTGACTTTACGATGGAGGAAAACTTATTGATGACACAGCTGAGGGTAGTTAAGTCAAGAAAATTAGTCTGAGCAACCCCTGCAGAAATGGTATGGGGTTGAAGATGAATGATTTCCAACAACACCACCTTCCTTTGTGCTAGAAATGCTTCCAACAAACAGAGTTTTCTGTTTCACCTGACCTCAAGAGTCCACTGCTTTCAGTCCATGGTTGGGCCAACGCCGTAATGCGGTCAAGGTTCTGAGTGCCCCTGGCAGATTTCAAACTGAGAATCAATAAGCAGCTTATTCATTTGCAAATGCTGCTTGATGGCACTGTTGATTGAGGGTAGATTGCTAACATTCAGCACTTTACCACATCACTGAGAGGATGTGTCAGTGTTGTAGCTATACTGGAGCAACTTGGCTGGGGTCATGGATAGTTCTGGTCCATCAATCTTCAGGGCTATTGTTAAAATGTTGACAGGATTATAGCCTTTGCAGTATCAAGTAACCTCAGCCATTTCTTGATAAAGCATGAAATGAATTCAATTGGTTGAAGACTAACAACAGTGATGTCGGACCCCAAAGGTGGATGCAGAGATGAACCAGCCAGTTGGTACTTCTGCCCAAAGATGATTCAACTACTTCACCTGTGTCCTTTACAGAGGCATGATGAATTTTACCATCATAACTTTATATAGTCAAAGCTTAGGTCTGCAGAGTCGCTTAGCTCCGTCTGCCACTTGCTGTTTAAGCTGCTCGGCTCGCAAGTAGTCCTGTGCTCTCACTTCACCAAGTTGACATCTCATTTTTAGGTATGCCTGGCACTGCTCCTGACATGTCCTCCAACACTCTGTTCCATTTAGCACTGTGGCAGTGCCACACTACATGATGAATGATATCCTCGCCACAAAGTCAGAATCTTCTCGCAAGGATTGCACAGTTGTCATTTATTCTAATACTGCCATTCATGTGGAAATCTCTAACAGGTAGATTGGTGAGGTCAAAGTCAAGTCAATTTTTCCCTTTCGTTGGTTGCCCAATCCAGCAAATATGGCTTCAAAACTGCCAGCGGCCTAAGACAAACCTAGAGGTAGTGACGGTGGTACCTGGGAAATTTTCTGTCACATGTGATTCCATGAAAATGACTGTGTCGGGCTGTTACTTGCGAAGTCTGTAGGATAGCCCCTCCAATTTTGGCACAAGCCCTCACGTGTCGGCAAGGTGGAATTTGCAGGGTCAAGAGTGCTGTGTTCTTATTGCTTCCAGTGCTGGGTGGTCTGTCCAGTCCCACTCCTCTCTTTAGATTTTTCAGCATTTAAATACAACGGTATTTAACAGTTAAATACATTGCTAGGGCTCTGCAGTCACATACAGATAGACTGTGTAAGGACAACGCATTTCCCTCCCTTAAGGACATTAGTGAACAAGGTGAGTTTTTCCAACAATGGTTCAAACTCATGTCCACTTAGCCTGGGGTTCTCAATTCCATGCCGAATGACATGATCCCTCTATCACCAGCTCCCTTATTATTATAAGTTAGCAATTCCAGAGGTACATGTTCAAAATGATCCATGGTTGTCAGTAATCTCAATCTATGTCAGGTTCGGGATCAAGAGATGGCACTGATGATCCTGCCTCTCTGTGTGAAAACAGATGTCCAAAGATCTCTGGTTAGTTTCCTGAAATATTTTCACTGCTGGAAGAAAGACAGCACAGCCATGGAGATTCTAAAACCAGATAAGTACCGTCCCATTTTTGTAGTGCCCCTAGCGTAAGTGCAACAAAAGGTTCAGAAGAATAGGGAGCAGTTATCTATGTCCTCGGTGCTCAGACCTCAGGATGTACTTGGAATTTTGAATGTAAGTTTGAGATAAAAAGAGAAAACTCACAATGTGAGAGTCCAAATGAGCCTTAAATTTTCAAAAGCATTGTACAGTCTTTGTTTGAAGAAAAACTGACTCAGATTTCACTGGATAATTAAATATTTGTACAAATAAATAAAAAACGTTTGAAACACTCAGATCAGTGGAAAAAGCAAGCATTTTTTCTCTCCATTTCTCCTTTCTGACTTACTGAGTACTTGCTGCATTTTCGATTTGTATTTCAGATTTCCAGCATCTATAGTAATTTGTTTTGTGCTGAATTGGACTTCGGGCAATTTGGCTACAAAAAACAACTATTCATTCAACTTTCACTTATCCAGAGACTTTTGGTCAGATCTTGCTTGGCAAGTTGCAAGTTGCAGAACAGTAAATGCCTGCACTCGGCACTTTGAATCTGGGAGAACAAGCACACAATTGTGCACTTCCTTAACCAAACACATTAATAAATACGGGTATTTATTCTAGAAATAATTTAATAAGTGTCAAATCAGATACAGAATGCCTTAGGACAGGGGCATATTGAATTCAGGGAACACAAAACAAGATTATAGAAACATTTCCCTTAAAATTTCAGAAAACAATTAGAAGGTAACATGACAAAATTCTTCTCTGGGTCAAAGTTCACTTTAAGTGTTAGGAAGACTGTCTGGAAGTAATCGAAACTCACCACATTTTTTTTTAGGCTGGATGGACAAATCTAATGTTGTGCACTGTTTAGTTTAGTCCATAGCCACAATGAATTTGATGCTATTGAACATAATGAAATGGGAAGCTAGAATGAAAGATGCTGCTGATGTGCAACTTACAATAAACAGTGCGTCTTGGGCAATTTCTGGATTTTTAGATTTTAAGTGCACATGTGCTGTCATTAGGAAGTTGCTACCTGGTTTGTGCATGAATAGCAGCAAGTGTTGTGACCATTATTTTCACAGTAAGTCTTGTCCATAACTCTCTTAGTAACAGGATATTACGTAAGAATTAAAGATGATGTTTGCACATTTGAGATCTTAATAACACACTGTAGTATTTGTACAAAATAAAAAGAGAAAAGTGGGGGTGCTTGCCTCACATTGACTGTCCAAATCTCATTGTTAGAATTATGTATTTGGCGATGAGTGTCTAAGATATGTAAAGAATTTTGCAGATGCGCTAATTGGTAAAACAACCGTCAATGACAACCAAATTTCAAACAGCAATTTAGGACTGTAAACTAAGCAATTTGACAGAATGAGTTTGAGTGAAAGCATGTAGAAGTCAAAAAACAAGCCACGACATTCAGCTGATGGTCATACTGGTTACCAAACGCTCCTCAGCCATTTCTTTTTCGAAAGTAAGTAGGAATGCTCAAAATGTATTTGATGCATTGTATGTCCAAAGGTCTCCATTTTCACTCCTGAATTTTAAGCTGATTTTTATTGCATTTCTGATTGCAATGCTGGAGCTATAGCGCATGTACTTCATGCAACAAAGAAAAGGTTTTGGAGACAGGGTATGCCACAGTTACTCGAGGGTAGCGCAGCTGCAATCAGAATAGACACTGAAGGAATTTGCTGGAGCTCCAGCAGGGACTTAAGTAATTTAACTAAAGCTCACTGAGACTGTGAATATTACTGACTGACTTGTTTACTGCTAGAACAAGATCGTTCCTTTACTGATTAGTATAATTCTCCATCATGTTTTTAATCAAGGTTCGTCAATTTGATTGCCAGGAGAAGTTTTTCAACGTTTACGACATAAATGGGAAAGACTACATCTTCTATGACAGACATATATTATTTTGGCAAGATCCTAGATGCACCTGATGGGTGTAAAAAGAAGTAATTCATCCCCAAGTGACTTGCTCTCCAGATAAAAATTAGTTTGAGGGCAAAAGTTAACATGTCGGGTTGAAAAGGTAACTGAAGAACACAGGAAGCTGATGAGAAGAAGATAACTACTCAGTTGCTTTAAATTGCATTACAATCATGCAAGCAAAATATTCGAAAAATCACTTTTCTCAGTATTGATGTTCAATTTTCACAGCATTTACTTACATGTTAGAGGAAAGATATGATGAACAGACTACACTGTAAAACACTAACAGACAGAAAATTGAAAGCTTCAAACAAACAAGAGTTGAGAAGAAACATTTTTCCTCATGCCCCACTGAGCTTCTGGAATGGGCTGTGTAAAAGTAGCCAATGTAATATTAATAAATTCTGCCCACAAAAACATTGATGACAGAGATGATCAGATGATCTATGATATCACTTGATAATGTGCAACTGTTGTAACTAAAGTTCAACTGTCAAGAGGTAGACATGGATAATGACTCTCAACATCTGCTCAATATTTTTAACATTGGGATAATATTTCTTGTAAAAATTCTTTGCAGGAGGGTAAGTATGTGGAACCTTACAAGCTTATATGAAGAAAACAGATAGATCACACCATGAGCTAGACAGATGGACATAAATGTCAGAAACTCTATTTCCATCACTGACAGGACAAAACCAAAGTTACATTTTGATCAATCCTGCCCTCAAGTTTCACCAACAGAGGGACCCTGTTATGAAACATAAAGACCACATTGCATCAGATCAGAGTGGAAACAACTCTTCCTTGTTTCAGCAGTTTAAAAGTCCTACAGACACTTTCACAGTGTAGGAAAATTGTGGGGGTAGAATGTCAAGTGGATGGGGTTGGGGTGGAGCTGATTGAAGAAAAGGATGTCAGGTCAGTGAGGGGGATTGTGTAGAGCTTGTGCATGGAGAACAGGGTGGCATGTGGGTGAAGGCGATAGGGTGTCAAGTAAGCAGGTGTGCTCTAAGGGTAGGATGAGGGAACAATTCAGTGAGATTGCTAAATCTTGGGGCATTAGGTCCAATGGGGTTGGGTGTCAAATCTGTTGGGGTCAGGCAATGGGCTGGTGTGTTGGGTATTGGCGTTGTGAGGTCTAGGGAAGTGGTGGGTGATAATGTAGGTTTAGTTTAACAGCTACCCAGGAGTTAGGATAAATTTTTAGTCCTTTAACTATCCCTCAAAGTAAGCTGTGTGAAGGTTTCCACGTGGTCATGATACACATATCTAATCTACCCAGCCACCAGAATTTCTGGGCCTATTGAGCAGTTGTGAGCTAGCAAAAAAGATCAGCATGATAAGCTGATTAAGAACTAAGAAAGCCTGTTTAAGTTTAGTTTCATTTGTTAGAACTCACACTGATTTTCCGTGTTTCTTTTTAAATCAGTTTTGGTTTGGAGCTATGAACTGGGACTTGTGAGCTGAAGATGACTAGTGGACTTTGGGAACAGCTTGCAGGTAAAAGGAAAAGATCAGACCAAACAAGCTTTTCTTCATTTTTGAGGCCAGGCCTGGAGATTAATTGCAGACTGAGGCTCAATTAAAAGAGCTGCAACAGACACAGCAAACCCAGGAGATGGGTTAAACAGATAGCATAAGTTGAATATTAACAACATCAGTTCAATTACAGAATCAATCATAGACTCCCTACAGTGTGAAAACAGGCTTTTCAGCCCAACAAGTCCACAGTGAACCTCAGGGCATTCCACCCAGACCCATCCCTATAACCCAACTAATCTATATAACTCTGAACACTGTTGGCAATTTAGCATGGTCAATTCACCTAACCTTTGGACTGTAAAAGGAGCACCTGCAGGAAACCCACACAGACTTGGGGAGAATGTGCGAACTCCACACATACAGTTGCCCGATAGTGGAATTGAACCCTAGTTCCTGGCACTGTGAGGCTGCAGTGCTGACCATTGAGCCACTGTGCTGTCCCAGCAAGCTCCTGGCAATTGGTTCTGCAAAGTCTGGGAGAGACCCTATATTAAAGAAGATAGCAGACATTGAATCAAAATTGAGGGCTTGGGGAAAAAAATAATTATTCTATCAGGGCAGGACCAGAGACAAAATTGTTTTTTGAACTACGTTTTCTGGAGGAGGCTTTAACTGCTGCTGACACAACATGGAGATTTGAAATAATGTGAACTGCAGATGCTGGAGAATCCAAGATAACAAAATGTGAAGCTGGATGAACACAGCAGGCCAAGAAAAGCAGATATTCACCTGCGCATCTACCAATGTAGTATACTGTATCCACAGTACCCGTTGTGGCTTCCTCTACATTGGGGAAACCAAGCAGAGGCTTGGGGACCGCTTTGCAGAACACCTCCGCTCGGTTCACAATAAACAACTGCACCTCCCAGTTGCGAACCATTTCCACTCCCCCTCCCATTCTTTAGATGAAATGTCCATCATGGGCCTCCTGCAGTGCCACAACGATGCCACCCGAAGGTTGCAGGAACAACAACTCATATTCCGCCTGGGAACCCTGCAGCCTAATGGTATCAATTTGGACTTCACAAGCTTCAAAATCTCCCCTGCCCCGTTCACCCAGCTCCACACTTTGTTATCTTGGAGATTTGAAAGTTTTCTACCTAATCTCCCATGCAAGCTTTTGGAAACCAAAACAGTAGAAAGTTAATTAGAAGTATTATGACCCATACTAAAGTGATCTGAAAAGGTTACTCTGATCAAAACTTCCAGGACAGCAATCGAGTCCACATCTATGCCTGTGAAACAATGCATTGTGAAAATCATTTAAGTAGTCTTATCCGTTTTGTTATTTTCTTCTTTGTATCTCTTAGCTATGTTTCTTTGTGGGCTTGTCTTTTGTGTGATGGGAACTGAGGAAAAATGTTTCACGTTTAAAGCAGAGGCATTAATTAAATTGGTAATTTAAACATTTCTCTGCTAAAATCATTGCATATTTAATAAATCGCTAAGTTTGTGTTTGGAGATACAAAACCAGTGTCTGGAATGAATTTTTCTTAAAGTCTGGGATTAGTTTGTTCAAAATTTTAATTAGGAATCATTGGATTAGATATTGAGGGTCTTCAGAGGTTTGATTTTACTGTTTTATGAAAATAGGTAGAAAAGTTGATTTGGTTTTGCTGTCTGTCTCCATGTCACGTTGTGGAGGTGCCAATGGTAGACTCAGGTGGGCAAGGTCAGAAATCACACAACACCAGCTTACAGTCCAACAGGGGTATTTTAAAACACAAGTGTTCACAGCTTCAGTCCTTCTTCAGGAGCTCTTAGGACTGAGGGTCTAAAAGCTTGTGTTTTCTAATAAACCTGTTTGACTTTAACCTGGTGTCATGTGATTACTGACCTTGTCCGTGTCGTGACTCATTAAAGATAGGTAAAAATCCTGTGGAGCTCAAAATTACTGTAAAAAAAGCTGTTGCAATCTTTAGTCAGAGAAATGATGTGCCACAACTGCAGGTAACAATAGAACAAGCTACATCAGAGCATTTCACTCAGGAATGATTTGCTTTGTAGAGCAAAGCTACTACAAGCACTGCTCCTCTGATAAGTACAGATAAGTTTAATTTTGTCTATATGTTATGATGTGGGGTAACTTCCAGTTTGATTTCACAGCATTCCTGTGATGGGAGAGAATTCCCACAGTGCCTTGTCTGAAGAAATTGTTGGCAAGAGGTATATGGCTGCCAGCACAAATATAGATGGGAGAAGTAATCGAGATCAGCAAAAATGACTATAAAAGCTACTCAAGCCAAACAGAATATGGTAATGGCAAATCAGAGCACTGCAGATACTTCTCCTAAGGTGCCTCATTTTGAAACCTGCAGAACCCTGAAGCATTCTTTTTGTAAGTGAGAATATGACCTTGTGGAAATATAGTGGAAAAGGTCGAAAAAGTAATGTGTCCTCATGTCATTCTCAGCTCATTTGTATTTACCCATTCAAACCATTGGCAGCCTGATAGGTTTTTAGGTATTAACAGATCAAGGGAATTGGGGAAAAAGTAAGAATATGGCATCAAGGTAGAGGATCAGCCATAATCACGTTCAATGGGGGAGTAGAATGGAAGAGTCAAATGGCCTACATTTGTAACTAGTTTGTGTACACTATCCAGTGGCGAATGCCTGTTTAACAGACAACTCCTTTTGAAGTTGGTTTCAAGCTGTGATGCATTGATAGGAAGGCAAAAAAAGCAGGGTAAAAGACTGATAAAGAATCACATAAGATACTGACGTACTATGTTATCATGCAGAGACATTCACAATCCAGAGGATTGCACTGTTCAGAGGCTTATTTTCCAGGGTGAATGGACTGTTGTAAGATGACACAGTCTCAAGGACAGAGGGGGCAAGTTTAGGGGTGAGGGGAGGAGAAAATCTTCCACATAGAAACTGGTGGCTGCCTGGAATGCACTGCCAGTGGAGTTGTTGGAAACAGGCTGATCTTGATAGGCACATGAACAGGAGACAAACAGATGTTCTGAGTCCACTCCTGGGCAATAAGTAGCAGGCCTAAACAGGGATTAGGAATTCGGCACAGGTTTGTTGGGCCGAAGGCCTGTCCCTGTGCTGCACTGTACACAAGGCTAAACAGTGAAAGCTTCAGGAAACATATATGTCACTATCACATGCCTCAGTGGAGGCATGAAACAAACATTTTCAGATGAAGTTCATCAACTGATCACGTGGCTGGAAAGTCTCTTTTGTATTGTGTGTGTGTGTGTGTGTGTGTGTGTGTGTGTGTGTATTTGGGAGGGTTTGCAGGAGGAGGATAGATCTTTCCAGCACAGTTTAAAAAGATACAATATTATGCTCAATGTGGACACATGGATTTAGACACACCTCGTGTTTGTAAAATTAAAAATAGACTTGAAGGGGTCAGTTGACCTTGTTCTTTGCTGCTAAGGTACATAGAATTCCTAAGGTTTTAAAGATAGTTGCTATGTCTGGGCAAGAATTTAACGTAGAAACAGAGTTTAGGACATTCCTTGAGAAGGAATCACAATGTCACAGACCTCTGCAGTGGAATAACAGCTGCCCTTATCCAAATACAGAAACTGATTCACAATTGGCCCCCAGACCTTCCGGTTGCAGAGAAGAATTCCAAAGAATGGGGACATGAAAGAAGTTATTCTATCACAATGATGGGTGAAGCGGTGAAATTCAGTCCTTATTGTATGTCAATGACCAACTTATCACAGACCATTTGTGAAGACAATGAAAGATGACATGATTACATGACAGAAACCAGTTTTGTGATGGGAAGCACTTAAGATCCATCAGGGAAGCATCAAAAGTGTGAGTGAAAAGTTTCCTGATCAGCAAGAACAAAAAAAGCTGCCTAAAGTTCATCAGGAAAATGAAAATTTGGGCTGGTTTTCACCAATCTTTATGAAGAAATAAACTAGAATTTTGTGACAGGATCTCAATCTGAGCTCAACCAGTGAAGCCAGAGAAACATTTGACCGTAAACTGTTGCAAACTTGTCATTTTCACTTTTGAGATTGTATTTCTTCAGTAGATCAAAAAGATATCATTAACTTTCAATGTTTTGAGTTTTCATCTTTAAAGAAGCAAGGAAGTTTTGGACTTTGAAGACTTCAGTGTATGCTACCTTTTTACTCGTAATTAGAACATTTTCTTTACGTCTGTGTGAGTGAATTCTGCTTACAAATATATATCAGGTGTTGAGTGATATCCACCTCATTAAAGGATTACAAGAAAACATTGTATTTTTCTGCTCTAAATAATCATGACACTCTGATGGAGTTTAAAACATTTTTGCTCTCCAATGACACATGTATCTTCAGTCCACTGAGAGGTAAAGAAGGGGAGGACCGTCCTGTCTGTCCTCTATTTGTAACGATGCAGAGAACAGTTGTATTCTAATGGTTACTTTTCGCTGAACCAATTGTGAAAAGCAGTCTGGCTTTCAAGAATAAAGGTAACCTGGAGGTTCTTGTGGTACAGTGGTAGCGCCTCTACCTCTGAACTTGGACACCGAGGTTCACGTTCTACCTGCCCAGTTATATAGAACATAGAACATAGAACATAGAACAGTACAGCACAGAACAGGCCCTTCAGCCCACAATGTTGTGCCGACCATTGATCCTCATGTATGCACCCTCAAATTTCTGTGACCATATGCATGTCCAGCAGTCTCTTAAATGACCCCAATGACCTTGCTTCCACAACTGCTGCTGGCAATGCATTCCATGCTCTCACAACTCTCTGCGTAAAGAACCTGCCTCTGACATCCCCTCTATACTTTCCACCAACCAGCTTAAAACTATGACCCCTCGTGCTAGCCATTTCTGCCCTGGGAAATAGTCTCTGGCTATCAACTCTATCCATGCCTCTCATTATCTTGTATACCTCAATTAGGTCACCTCTCCTCCTCCTTTTCTCCAATGAAAAGAGACCGAGCTCAGTCAACCTCTCTTCATAAGATAAGCCCTCCAGTCCAGGCAGCATCCTGGTAAACCTCCTCTGAACCCTCTCCAAAGCATCCACATCTTTCCTATAATAGGGCGCCCAGAACTGGACGCAGTATTCCAAGTGCGGTCTAACCAAAGTTTTATAGAGCTGCAACAAGATCTCACGACTCTTAAACTCAATCCCCCTGTTAATGAAAGCCAAAACACCATATGCTTTCTTAACAACCCTGTCCACTTGGGTGGCCATTTTAAGGGATCTATGTATCTGCACACCAAGATCCCTCTGTTCCTCCACGCTGCCAAGAATCCTATCCTTAATCCTGTACTCAGCTTTCAAATTCGACCTTCCAAAATGCATCACCTCGCATTTATCCAGGTTGAACTCCATCTGCCACCTCTCAGCCCATCTCTGCATCCTGTCAATGTCCCGCTGCAGCCTACAACAGCCCTCTACACTGTCAACGACACCTCCGACCTTTGTGTCGTCTGCAAACTTGCTGACCCATCCTTCAATTCCCTCGTCCAAGTCATTAATAAAAATTACAAACAGTAGAGGCCCAAGGACAGAGCCCTGTGGAACCCCACTCACCACTGACTTCCAGGCAGAATATTTTCCTTCTACTACCACTCGCTGTCTTCTGTTGGCCAGCCAATTCTGTATCCAAGCAGCTAAGTTCCCCTGTATCCCATTCCTCCTGACCTTCTGAATGAGCCTTCCATGGGGAACCTTATCAAATGCCTTACTGAAGTCCATATACACCACATCCACAGCTCGACCCTCATCAACCTTTCTAGTCACATCCTCAAAAAACTCGATAAGGTTTGTAAGGCATGACCTACCCCTCACAAAGCCGTGTTGACTGTATTTGATCAAGCCATGCTCTTCCAGATGGTCATAAATCTTATCCCTCAGAATCCTTTCTAACACCTTGCAGACGACAGACGTGAGACTTACCGGTCTATAATTGCCGGGGATTTCCCTATTTCCTTTCTTGAAGAGAGGAATTACATTTGCCTCTCTCCAGTCCTCAGGTACGACTCCAGTGGAGAGCGAGGATGCAAAGATCTTCGCAAGTGGCGAAGCAATTGCATTTCTCGCTTCCCAAAGCAGCCGAGGACAAATCTGATCCGGGCCTGGCGACTTGTCAATCTTAATGTTTGACAAAATTTTCAGCACATCAGCTTCCTCTATCTCTATCCATTCCAGCATGCACACCTGCTCTTCAAAGGTTTCATTCACTACAAAGTTGGTTTCTTTCGTAAAGACAGAAGCAAAAAACTCATTTAGGGCTTCCCCTACCTCCTCAGGCTCCACACACAAGTTCCCTATGCTATCCCTGATCGGCCCTACTCTTTCTTTGACCATTCTCTTATTCCTCACGTAAGTGTAAAATGCCTTTGTGTTTTCCCGGATTCCTTCTGCCAAGCCTTTCTCGTGCCCCCTCCTGGCTCTCCTCAGACCATTTTTGAGCTCCTTCCTTGCCTGCATGTAATCCTCTCTAGCTGAACTTGACCCTAGCTTCCTCCACCTTATGTAAGCTACCTTCTTCCTTTTCACTAGAAGCTCCACCGCTCTCGTCATCCAAGGTTCCTTAATCTTACCCCTTCTTGCCTGTCTCAGAGGGACATATTTACTCATCACTCCCAACAACTGTTCCTTAAACCATCTCCACATGTCTATAGTTCCCTTACCATGGAACAACTGCTCCCAGTCCATGCTTCCTAACTCATGTCTAATCGCATCATAGTTTCCTCTTCCCCAATTAAATATCCTCCCATTCTGCCTAATCCTCTCCTTCTCCATAGCTATGTAAAATGTGAGGCAGTTATGGTCACTATCACCAAAATGCTCCCCCACCACAAGATCTGATACCTGCCCCGGCTCGTTTCCGAGCACCAAGTCTAGAATGGCCTCTCCCCTCGTCGGCCTGTCAACGTACTGCGTTAGGAAACCCTCCTGAACACACCTTACAAAAACAGCTCCATTCAAATCTTCTGCTCGAAGGAGGTTCCAATCAATATTAGGAAAATTAAAGTCACCCATTACAACAACCCTACTGCGTCCACACTTTTCCAAAATCTGTCGACCTATGCTTTCTTCAATCTCCCTGCTGCTATTGGGGGGCCTGTAGTAAACCCCTAACGAGGTGACTACTCCCTTGCTGTTCCTAATTTCCACCCATACTGACTCAGTAGGCAGATCTTCCTCGACAAAGGAAGCTTCTGTAGCTGTGATACCCTCTCTGATTAGTAGTGCTACACCCCCTCCTCTTTTTCCCCCCTCCCTATTCTTTTTAAATGTTCTAAACCCTGGAACATCCAGCAACCATTCCTGCCCATGAGAAACCCATGTCTCTGTTATGGCCACAACATCATAGCACCAGGTACTGATCCATGCTCTAAGTTCATCACTTTTATTCCTGATACTCCTTGCATTAAAGCAAACACACTTATGTACTCGCATTTCTGAAAAGGTTGGTTAGAAAATAGATACATTTTTAAACAGGCACTCCATTTTTTTAAAATTTACTCATGAGACTTGGGCATTGCTGACTGACTAACATTTATTCCCCATTCTGCATGGCTCTTGAGAAGGTGGTGGTGAGCTGTCATCTTGAACAGCTGTAGTCCACGTGCTGTAGGGTCCATTAAGGAACGCAATGCCCTTAGGGAGGGAATTTCAGGATTTTGAACCACCAGCATTGAAAGAACATCGGTATGTTTCCAAATCAGGATGGTGATGGCTTGGAGAAGAACTTGCAGGTGGTGGAGTTCCTATTTATCTGCTGCCCTTGTCCTTCTGGATGAAAACGGACATGGATTTGGTAAGAGTAGTTTTCGGATCTTCAGTGAATTTCTGCAGTGCATGATGTAGATAGTAAGTGCAACTGCTACTGAGCATTGGTGGAGGAAGGGGTGAGTGCTTGTGGATGTGATGCCAATGAAGTTGCTTTGCACTGGATGATGTCAAGCTTCTTGATTGTTGTTGAAGATGTACCCATCCAGGCAAGTAGGGAGCATTTATCACACTCCCAATTTGTGCCATGTAGTTGGCAGACAGGCTTTGGGATGTCAGGAGGTGTGTTACCCACCGCAGTATCCCTAGCCTCTGACCTGCTCTTGTAGCCATTGCATTTATGTGATGAGTTCATTTGAATATCTGGTCAATGGTAACCTCCAGAAGATTGATGGGGTTGGGTGGATTTGATGATGGTAACACCACTGAATGTCAAGGAGGGTGGTTATATTGTTTTTTTATTGGAGATGGTCATAGTCTGGCATTTATATGGTATGCAACCTACTTGCCACTTGTCAGTCAAAGCATTAATGCTGTCCAGGCATTTGAAATAGACTGTTTCAGTAGCTGATGAGTCGTGAATGGTGCTGAACATTTTACAATCTTTGGCAAACATCCCCACTTCTCACTTTTTGATGAAAGGATGGTCATTGAAGAAGCACCTGAAGACGTTTGGGCCTAGGACACCACCCTGGTAAACTCCTGCAGAGATGACTGATCTCCAACAACCACAACCATCTTCCTATGTGCCGGGTATGAAACCAAGTGGTGGAGAGTCTACCCCCAGTAGCCATTCCACTTTTACTAGGGCTCCTTGATGCCACACTCAGTCGAATGCAGCCTTGGTGTCAAGGGCTGGCACTCTCACCTCACCTCTGAAATTCAGCTCTTTTGCTAAGTTTGAACCAAGGCTGTAATGAGGTTAGGAGTTGAGCGGCAGAATCTAAACTGGGCGTCACCGAACAGGTTAATACTGAGCACTTGATAGCACTGTTGATGACACTTTCTATCACTTTGCTGATGATCAAGAGTAGACTGACGTGATGGTAATCGGCTAGGTTGGATTTGTCCTGCGTTTTCATATGCGGACAATTTTCCACATCGTCTGGTAGATACAGGCAACTTTGTAACTGTACTGGAACAGCATGGCTAGGGAAGCGGCAAATTCTGGAGCACACGTCTTCGGTACTATTCCCGGAGTGTTGTGAGGGCCTGCTCTTTGCAGTATCCTGTGTCTCCAACCGTTTCTTGAGATCATGTAGAGTGAATCGAATTGGCTGAAGACTGGTATCAGTAGTGCTGAGGACCATTGGAGAAGGCCAAGATGGATCATCCAATTGGAAATTCTGGCTGAAGATTGCTGAGAAATGCTTCAGCCTTGTATTTTGAACTGATGTGTTAGGTTCTTCTATCATTGAGGATGGAAATATTTGTGGAACGTCCTCCTCCACTGAGCTGTTGAATTGTCTACCAAGATTCACGACTTGATGTGACAGGACTGTAGAGCTCAGATCTGATCTGTTGATTATGGAATACTTTGCTCTATCCATCACTTGCTGCTTCCATTGTTTGACACAGCAGTAGTCCTATTTGGTTGACACCTCATCTTCAAGTATTCCTGGTGTTGTTCCTGGGATGCCCTCCTGCACTCTCCACTGAACCAGCTTTGATCCCCTGGACTGATTATAATGGTTGAGTGGGGGGGAGCGGGGAGAGAGAGGTGGGGGGAGTGCATTGGGATGTGCCAGTCTATTGTGCTAGAGCACAATTCTGCATCTATTGGTAGACGAGAGCGCCTCATTGAGGCCCATTCTTGAGTTGCTAGATTTTTTTTGAAGTTGGTCCTATTTAGCATTATGATAGTGGGTATTCTTAATGTGAAGGAAAGTCATTGACTCCACAAGAATAATGTGGCAGCCACGAACAACTACTGTCATGGCCTGCAGATGGCACTTGGTAAGGACGAGGCCAAGCATGTTATTCCCTCTTATTGGTTGTCTCACCATCTGCTGTAGGCGGAGTCTAGCAGCTATATCCCTTAGGGCCCAACTAGCTCTATCAGTCGTGCTACTGCTGAGCCATTCTTGTTAGTGGACATTGAAATCCCCCACCCATAGCACATTTTGTTCCATTGCCACCCTCAGTGTTTCTTTCAAGTGTTGTACAATATGGAGGAGTATTGATTCATCAGTGGAGGCAGGATGGTGCGTGGTGATCAGCAGGAGATTTCCTGGCCAATGTTTAACCTGAAGGCATGAGGCTTCAAGGGGTCCAGAGTCAATGTTGAGGGTTCCCGGAGCAACTACGTCCCGACTGTGTACCACTGTGATGCTACCTCTGCTGCGTCTGTCCTGCCGGTGGGACAGGATATATCTAGGGATGGTGATGGTGGTGTCTGGAACATTGTCTGTAAGGTATGATTCCATGAGTGTGACTATGTCAGATTGACTAGTCTGTGAGACAGCTCTCCCAACACCTCCCAGATGTTAGTTAGGAAGGCTTTGCAGAGTTGACAGAGTTATTTCTGCTGTTGTCATTTCCTGTGCCTAGACCAATGGTCCTTTTGCTTTCATTACTTTGTTGAGAATTCATAGTGATTGTTACGACTGAGTGAATTGCATGGCCACTTCAGAGGGCAGCTGAGAATAAACAACATTGATGAGAGTCTGGAGTCATATGTAGGCCAGACCTGGTGAAGTGGGAAGATTTCTTGCCCAGAAGGACATTAGTAAGCCAGTTGGATTTTTCAACAATCAACAATTATTTCATGGTAATCAGAAGATTCTGAAGTCCAGAATTTTTTTCTTGAATACAAATTCCACCAACTGGGTGGATTGGAACCCAGTTCCCCAGCACATTGGCTGAGTTTCTGGATGAATACTGTAAGCAATAATACTAGTTGGCCATCACCTCCTCGAAAATCATATTTTCCAGAGTTTATGGATTCCATTGTATTCTGATGGCAAAAGAAAATCCATACAAATAACATCTAGGAGTTCAACAAATTCTTGAACACAAGTCTTCAATACTATTGCAGGAATGTTGTCAGCAACAAAATCATGGGCTCTTATCTTATTCAAGCATCTTGTCAAAGGCCTTCTGGGCATCCAAATAGATCACATCCACTGGCTCTCCTTTGTCTAACTTGCCCACTACCTCCTCAAAGAATACTAACAGATTTGTCAAGCATGCCTTCACTTGAAGCCATGCTGCTCAAAACTATTTTACCATGCACTTCCAAGTATTAAACAATTCCATCCTTAATGGAATTTAAAACTTTACCAATAACTGAAATCAGGCTAATTGATCTATAGTTTTCTATCTTCTGCCTCCCTCCCTTTTTAATTAGGGGTGGAACATTAGCCCTTTTCCAGCCCTGTAGGACCCTTCCTGACTCTAGCGATTCTTGAAAGATCACCACCAATGCTTCTGCAATCTCCTCAGTTACTTCCTTTCAACCCTTGGGTGTAGTCCATTTGGTCTGGGGTGTTTATCTACCTTCAGACCTTTCAGCTTCTCCAATACATTCTCCTTTGTGATGGCTACTACACTCACCTCTACTCCCTGACTCTCCTGAAGTTCTGGTATGCTGCTAGTGCCTTCCACTGTGAAGACTGATGCAAAGTCCCTATTCAGTTCCTCTGCCATTTCTTTGCTCCCCATTACTACTTCTCCAGCCTCATTTTCTAATGGTCCATTGATCACTCTGCCTCTCTCTTAGCTTTCAGATATCCCAAAAAAAACCAACAATCTTACTTTACTTGACTGGCCAGCTTTCCCTCACTTTTCACCTTCTCGCCACTTATTGCCTTGTTCCCTGACTTCCCTTGTCAGCCATGGTTGCTTCATCATCCCCGTAGTATGTTTCTTCTTCCTTGTGATGAATTTCTGCTGTATCACCCGAACTACCCCCAGAAACTCCTGCCATTGCTGCTCCACCGTTTCCCTGCTCAGTTCCCCATGCTATCAACTCTTGCCGGCTCCTCCCAAAACAATCTGATGTCTTGTAGTTCACCTTTATACAACTGTAATGCCATTACATCTGATTCTAGCTTCTACCTCTCAAACAGAAACATCTGTTCCTAGGGGTCTACAAGAAAAATAAACCCTCACATAGAAAAGAAATGCTTGTGCCTGAGTGTCAAAAGGACTTTCAGAATATCTTAACAGGGAATTTAATGTTCCTCTGAATCACAGGATGATGAAATACAATAAAATACAGGTGACATTTGAATCAATCATATAAATGGAAGGAAAGCAATAAATCAGGTCAGAATTTGTATTAACAGGCCATCAAGAACTGACCGTACACCCTGAAATCCCACAAAAAGCATAATGCTTTAACTCCATTATTCAGTTATATTCCGTGAAGCTGGCTCTCTTGATATTACCTCCTTAACTGTAGCATTGCCGTTCATCGTCCCACAGTTACAACCATAACATTGCCTTTTATTTTGAGATAATAAGGCTATGTACAATGAATTCTTTCTGCCTGGCTACTAAAAGAACAAAACTTACATGGCATAACAATCAGGCTGATGGGTTCTTTCTGTGCAATTGTTCTCGTTTGGGAAAAGTGTGCAAAACATAGGTAGTCTTCCCGGCTATCAGATGACTGGACATTTGAAAAGTAAAGATCTCCATTAAGCCCCTGGGAAGCTCTGCTGTTTTGCTGTATGCGCTGTATCTCTGAAAATTAAAACAACATTCATGAAACCATAAAATTTGTTTAAACTGGTGATTTGTTCACACTCTTTTGCAATTTCATTTCTACAATTCATAAAAAGCCATTAATTTCATCCCAACAATTGATGGTACAATTGTAATAATAACGCCAATGATTTACAAAAATTAATAACACTGATTTTCATAAAGGTAGCTAGATCTAACTTTCAGATTCACAATTATTCATTTGGATCAAGAGAAGTGCTGTTTATTCTGACAACTGGTAATGCAGTTAAAAGGAAATCTAACGAAAGCAAGAACAAAATAAGGCCAATTTGTTGATTAATCACATCTCTCTGGTGTGCTAAATATTATAGCATGGAAACTCAAATTGCAAAACTTTCATGATTCTCTAAGTACAACTACCACTATTTACAGGGAGCATATCAGTGGTACATACAATTTGCCTCTCACTACTGGTGGATGTTAAGACCAGAAAGGTACGTAACCAACTTTATTTTTAACATGAAACAGGAAATCACACTTTCTGTGCAACTGTCTGTCCAAATAATTACCATATGCTTCCAGAATCTCATCACTCATGCAATCCTAATATAATGAAATATGAACAGCTGGAGACTAGACTTTGAGTTCAGAAAAGCCTTTTAAATCAAAACATTCAAATCAGAGATCTGTCTCTTATTCAATTTAGTTTTCTTGGGATCTCTAACATCTCACCTTATGCTTTACAGTAATTCAGTATTACTGACACAAAGCAATAATTCATGACATCTTTCTTTTCATTTACAATGTCAGCACCGTCAGTTTTCAAGATGTCTACATACCTCTTAGCTATATTGTTTTTCCTAACATAGTTGCAGAAGATGCGCGTTCATCTTGATACCAATGCATTTTTTTACTTTTTTTCAAAATTCTTATTTTCTATATTCTCACCTTTTGATTTTCTTTATATTTCTTCAATTAACCAAGACTATGTTAATTTTTGCATTTTTGTGCTCAGTGTTTGCATTTTTATTTATTTTGTATTATCTCTCAGTTTGATTTAGTTTTCCTAAATGATGTATATGATGTGCCTCTGCTATGTAATATTTTAAATGTTCCAAATGAGTCTATAAAATCAATGTAATTTCAGAGTGACAGCTGTTACAACAGAAGAATTGTAAAATTAAAATTGATTTTATTCCCCAACCTTTTCATTTACATTTTAGTTATTTTGTTTGCTATCGGTGAAAATTTCATAATCAGAAACAAAAAGTCTATTGAGGCTGAAGAAGACATCAACAGATGCAATAATGACCAAAGTTAACAATTTAGTTAAACAGCTGGCTGGTATGTGCTGTCATAAATGTGTAAGAAATGGCACTTACTGCTAGTCATCCAATAAATATTTAATGGAAGTGGCCCACTGGGAGGGTTGCATGGTAATACTACAGCATCTCCCTCCTCAACTTCAAAATGTTTTGTACTCTCTTTTGGAAATCTGGGGATAGCTGGAAAAAAACAAAGGCGTTACTCATAAAATGCATAGTCGCTAGAAACGGAACATGTTAATTTCAAGTATTAAATAAAGCAATGAGGGCACAAGCCAAACAGACAATCTCAGTTAAATGAACTAGATCCCTGTTCAAGGTCAGTAAATGTCAAATTTCTTATTTCATTAACTGCATCATGATGCTCATACACTACTCAATGTGTCACACCCACAATCATCGCCTACCAACAATCTCCATCAATCATGATTCTATCATGACTGTAATCTAATTCTTGTAGCTTTACATTGTCCTCACATACATGACGCTACTGCATGTCTCACAGGCTCATCTCACAGACTGTATGCACCGCCAACTTATTCAGTCTGCACAGTCGTATCATCTGAACACATTACACCACACTTAGTAGCATATTTTCCTCACTCTTTCGGGGTAAGTCAGCACATAATTGCAGGCATTGGTTGTCACGCAGCCAGGTCCAGGCAAAAATGCATGTTCACACTCTAGTGGAGAAAACCATTCCCAGCAAGTGGTCATCACTGACACTGTGGCTAATACGAACATAAGAAATAGGAGCAGGAGTAAGCCATCTGGCACATTGAGCCTGCTCTGCCATTCAGTAAGATCATGGTTGATCTTTTTGTTGATTCAGTTCCACTTACCATCCAGCCTCTATAACCCTTAATTCCTTCACTGTTCAAAAACCTACCTTTGCCTTAAAAACATTGAACAAGGTAGCCTTGCTTCACTGGGCAGGAAATTCCACAGATTCACAACTCTTTAGGTGAAGAAGTTCCTCCTCAACTCAGTCCTAAATCTGTTCCCCCTAATTTTGAGGCTATGCCCCGGAGTTTTAATTGTACCTGCCAGTGGAAACAGTGTTCCTGATTCTAGGTTCTCTATTGCCTCCATAATTTTATGTGTTTCTATAAGATTCTTTCTCATTCTTCTAAATTCCATTGAGTATGATCCCGGTCTACCCAATGTGTCCCCATGAGGCAACCGTCTCAACTCCAGAATCAACCTGCTCTGCACACTTTCTAGTAACTTACTTTCTCGAGTAAGGAGACCAAAACTGTACACCCAGAAACTTCTGCACAGCAGCATGCTGCAATTTTTCACCATTGTAATAAAAGTGGGACTAAAACAAGTAGAAATGATTATACACCGATAGTTAATCTTCCTAACATCCCAGTTCTCCCACCTCGCTCAATTTCATCTGATCCAGAGACTACAAATGCTACCAAGTTTGCTTATGCCCCCAACTCTTGCCTGAACACAACACTCCTTTTCTCTCTTTCTCCACTTGCATATAATATTACTGCAACTGGGCAAGTAGTGGAGATGAAAAAAAAATTATTCACCACCATGTTCACAGCCACTGGGTCAAAAATGCACACTGTACTTTAGAGGGTTGGTTAGAACTGCAATGTGGGCATAAATTGCCTCCAGGCAATGAAGAAAGCAATTGTCGCACAGATGCCAGGTCACCAGAGGGCAAGAGCAAACCTGAATTCTGCTAAGATAAACTTAAATGAGCACTTTGCACGGACAGGGCATAGTACATCACAGGCTGGATACTGAGTGGAAGGCACTCATCCCCAAAGGTTTCCCAGAAATTACAAGGTATAAAGAGTGTTATGAAACATTGTGCACTTGGCTGGATGACTGCCAACACTGCCATCCATGAAAATGTGCCCTTTCGATTAGCACTCCACTGTAAATGTTTACTTGCTCATAAGCTGTCACAATGCAGTGCACTGATGTTCTGAACCAACTCACCAATGTTCCTTCACCAGCACCTCTTAAATGTACAACTCCTAACATGTATGACAACAAGGGAAGTTGGTGCATGAGAGTCTCACCTACCTGCAGGTTACCCTCCAAGGTCATACCATGCTTTCACAATCACTGCATCAAAGCTGGGCATTCCCTACCTAATAGTGCTGTAAGGATACATTGGCACAGACTACAACGGTTCAAAACACTCGCTCAAAAACATACCATTCAGGGTCATTACACATGGGCAATAAATATTGTCCTTGCCAATGAAAACCACTTCATAGTGAACAACTTAAAATAAGAATTGGCAACACTCATCTTTACGTACTGTTAAATCCAGGTGTGAATGAGTTAGAGATGGGCTTCAGTCAGCTTGGATTAAAAAATAATCTCACCCAACCTCAGTGGTTTAAGGTCCTAAGCACATTTACCCATGAATGTTGAAGCTGCCATGGTATAATTCAAAGAATCATGGGGAATTTACTCTGTATCCCAAACAATCCTGGAGTCTCATTGACTGTAAAATGGACAGTAATACAGAAAATCCACTGCATTGCACATAAAATGCTTTAGAAATTTCAGAGACTTTAAGTCACTCCAAATGTAGGACTTTTTGTTGTATTTTTCCCATCATTGCTTCAAATGTCATGTGGAAACAAACTCTTCAGTTCCGAATTGGACAGTCACATAACACTACAGCTCAGCACCCTCAGTCCAACTCAACCCTTCCTATGACTTTTGACTGTTGTGATTTGTACCAGCCTTCGCCACTTCCTTCCGCAGCACCTTCTGCACGAAGAAGTTGCCCCTTAGGTCCCTTTTAAATCTTTCTCCTCTCACCTTAAACCTATGCCCCCTAGTTTTGGATTCCCCCACCCTGTTGTGAACCATCCAAGGGTTCAAAAGAGATTTACAAGGCTGTCACCCAGGTTCGAGGGTTTGAGCTATGGGGAAAGGCTGAAAAGGCTGGGTTATTTTCCCTGGAGCATCAGAGGCTGAGAGGGTGACATTATCGAAGTTTATAAAATCCTGAGAGACATGGATAGGGTAAGAATTGCTGAGGTAATTTTCAACTTGTCATATGTTTCCATTGCACAAGGGAAAAGTAAAGTCAAGTATTGAAATACACAAAGAATTAAGATTGCATCAATAGTATGTTTGCAATTGATGTTTTCATCTTTCAGACACTATTTAAATGCATCACAAGGTGTTATTTCTTTACCACTTAGCACTGGGAAAAGAAAGAACTTTTAGAAAGTCTCGTCCATTTTCCAGTGATTGTGAGGAACAGGACATGCTTCCCTGCTATTTGGTATTATGGAATTATGACGACAATTAAAGAGATTGCAAGTCCATCTGGTGAGGGAATTGGGGAAGAAAATTATTAAGAACCTTAATGTGGGCCAGTAGCTCTGCTGCAGTTAAAGTGCAAGTATTTTGTTCCAGAACAGGACAGTATTCTGGCTGGCTGAACAACCTGATGCAGCGGGCCAGAATGGAAAAGTATTCCATTTTCCATTATAGTTTATCAACTTGATGAACAGAAACAATCACCTAAAAATGCAAAAAAAAAAGAATTTGGCACCAAAAAAATACATTCCACAACTGAAGTAGGAACATTTATTGGAGACATTCCATGTACTAGAATGGTAGAAACATTTCCTTTAACAGAAAAATATGTGCTTTGTTTGGTTCAAGACTTAATCAAAGCACATGCCATTCCAAGTGTAATATCATCAGCCCAAATTCAGAGCTACTTGTGTTCAAAATCCATACTGGATTATATAATCAAGCTGACAGTTCAGTGCTGGGGGAAGGTTGTACTGTTGGAACACAGTATTTTGAAATTAAAGCTCTCTCTGCCTGTTTATGTGTGAGAAACATTGGACAGTGAAGAAGATTATGCCAAAGTTGAATGGGACCTTAACCAGATGGGCTGATGAATGGCAGATGGAGTTAATTTAGATAAATGTGAGCTATTGCATTTTAGAAACGCAAATCAGGGCAGGACTTATACACTTATACAGGGTCCTGGGGAGTGTTGCTGAACAAAGAGACCTTGGAGTGCAGGTTCATAATTCCTTGCTGGTGGAGTCGCAGGTAGACAAGGTTGTGAACAAGGTGTTCGTTATATTTTCCTTCATTGGTCAGTACATTTACAGGAAATAAAAACCAAAAGAACTGCAGATGATGTAAATCAGGAACAAAATCAAAAGTTGCTAGAAAAGCTCAGTGGGTCTGGCAGCACCTGTGAAGAAAAATCAGAGTTCAATTTCAGGTCCAGTGAGGAACCGAAACATTAACTCTGATCATTCTGCACAGATGCTGCCAGACCTGCTGAGCTTTGCAGCAACTTGTTTCTGTTCACTGAGTATAGGAGCTGAGATGTCATCTGAAGGCTGTGCAGGACATTGATTTGGCCATTTTTGGAATAGTGCATTCAGTTCCAGTCTCCCTACTATGGGAAAGATATTGTTAAAACTGAAAAGGTGCAGAAAATATTTGCAAGGATATTGCCAGGAATGGAGGGTTTGAGCTATTGTGAGAGGCTGAATCGGCGGGGGCATTTTCCCTGGAGCGTCGGAGGCTGAGTGGTGACCATACAGAGGTTTATAAAATCATGAGGAGCATGGATTGGGTGAACAGCCAAGGTCTTTTGCCTGGGGTAGGGAAGTGCAAAACCGGAGGGTATAGGTTGAGGGTGAGAGGGGAAAGCTTTAACAAGGATCCGACAGGCAACTTTTTTCACGCAAAGGATGATGCGTGTATGGAATGAGCTGCCAGAGGAGGTGGTGGAGGCTGATACAATAGCAACATTTCAAAGGCATCTGGATGGCTACATGAACAGGAAGGGTTTAAGAGGGATGTGGGCCAAATGCTGTCAAATGGGGCTAGATTACTTTAAGATATCTGGCCAGCTTGGGCAAGCTGAACTGAAAGAAACAAAAACCAAAACAACTGTGGATGCTGTAAATCAGGAACAAAAACAAAGTTGCTGGAAAAGCTCAGCAGGTCTGGCAGCAACTGTAAAGGAGAAAACAGAGTTAACGTTTCGGATCTGGTGACCCTTCCTCAGAACTGAAGGGTCTGTTTCCGTGCTGTATCTCTCTATGACTTTATGATAAGTTAAGTGTCTGCATCTGACTGCAAAAGTATTTGTCCAATAATATTAAAATGCCAGATCAAACATACCTAAGTCACCCCAAATTAGATTAAAAATGTAATTTTGTGCCCTGCAGGGTGTTTTCCAACATTAAACACTTCTTGTTAAAAAATATATTCATGAATAGATAGTACATATTGTCCTTCTGGTATCAAGCAGCATAGATATTATTTCCTAGCCATATCCTTCGGAGCATTATTTGTAAAATTTTTGTAGAGATTCATAATTCAGATGTATTTCTAAAATACTTAGCATCACATCAGGTTAGATGCATGTCAAGACAACACATTGTCAGACTTTTAGACAGACGCAATGACATCACCTGACTCCCCATCATTTTTCATAGGTTAATTGATGTGGTGAAAAGAAACCACGACTTGACCAGGCTGCTCCACAGCCAGTGGACTCTTAATTGACTCAAGTGGGACCTTCCCCATGCCCTGTCTCACCTCCCATCAGGGAGGATGTCTTACCTTCCGGGACTGATGGTCAATCAAATCTCACAACCACTGTTGAGCCTGGGACCTTCCAGAAGGAGCAGCATTGAGCTGCACATAAAGGGAAGCCCTGGGCAGACTGGCTGGACTTGCTGAGGAGCAGGGGTGATGGGGGTGGCATGCAGATTTAGCAGATGGACTGGGGCATGTGGGTTGGCAGACGACTGAAGAAGGATCAACAATAGGCTGCAGGTGCCCAAATCAGTGGCACTACGCTCCCACCTCCATAGCCTGGCAACAAGGGTGCCAACATGCAGCTTTAGCACCTGACAGTCCAGATAAATTCCCAAAAGTAGCACAAGGATGCCCTTAATTGGCTGTTAATTGACCACACAAGGGCATCAGTCTGCCCACAGGTGAGCTGATTTTTTGATGCCTCCACTGTCATGAGTAAAATTTCATCAGAGATGGATAGGTAAGAGGTATCCTACATCCATTATGATGCCCCATTTTCAGTCCCAGTCCTATACCCATTAACCTCACCTGTGGGGTGAGGGGGATCTGTTATTCATAACATTCCAACTGTTTCTTGCTCTTGAGCTCCCCAATTCATCTCATACCTCTGCATTCTCAACCTATCACTGTGCAAATGAAATGAATTATAGAGCTAAAAACGAAAACTGAATTTATTTTCTGCTGCAAAATTTAATTCCAATCAATTGCTCATCTGACTCAAAGTTATTAGTGTACATTTCAAAACTAAACATGAAATTAAATGCATCAGGAGAAGCAATATGGATTGAGAACTTGCCTTGATAGGTTTGTTGTGACATGGACATCCTTATGAGAGTAGCTTTAGCTTAATATGTATCCTTACACCATCAATTTAATGCAGGCAATCATCCATTCTCTACCGTAAACAACAGTGGATTATATAAATTTGGAGCCAACACAGGCCTGGCAGATCTGAGTTATGTTGGTAACTCTCACATCATTCATTGATGAAAACAAACACACACACACACACACACACACACACACACACACACACACAGACACACACACACACACACACACACACACACACACGAAGAGAAAATCACTGCTTAGATTAAAAATATCCAATATTTGGTTTAGAACTCTCCTGAATGGTCCATAAAGATGTTATTTAATGCAGAAGCAAAAGGTTATTCATTGATGTGGGATACGACTAGCACATTTATTTTGACATTTCAAACTGAATCAAAATTACACTATGCCTTTGAATGTATGTACTGAAATATTGCATATAGAATTGACACATCTAGTGAACAATGAACCTTTGAAACATTTGAAAATATTTGTAAAAGCAATTCCATCCAAATATATGAAAAAAACTAGCAGAAGGAGGCCATAAGGCCCTTTGAGCCTGCTCTGCCATTAGATAAGGTCGTGGCAGATCTGATTATAAACTCAAATCCATATTCCTGCCTCCCCCAACAATCTTTCGCACACTTCTCTCTTAAGAATATCCAGACTCTGGTCCGACTGCCTTTTCAGTGAAAGTGTTTTAAACACTCTTAGCCCTCTGAGAAATAAACTCACCTCATCTCTATTTTCAATGAGTAAGCACTTATTTTGAAACAACAATCTCTCTAAATTCTCCCTTAAGAGAAAACATCCTCTCCCCACCTACCCTGCCAAGACTCCTCAAGATATTATCAACTCAGATTAGTTAATTAAGATCTTATTGTTCTGAATTCCTCAAGCCACAAACCTGGCATGTCCAATCCTTTGTCATAAGACGCCTATCTATTCCTCTCTGATGAAGGGTCTCGGCCCGAAACGTCAGCTTTTGTGCTCCTGAGATGCTGCTTGGCCTGCTGTGTTCATCCAGCCTCACATTTTATTATCTATCTATTCCAAGCATTGGTCTGCTAAATCTTCACAGGATTGTTTCCAACACATTTACATCCTGTTTTAAATAAGGTGGCCAGTACTGTGCACAGTACTCCACATGTGGTTTTATTAATGCACAAAGTATAACCCCACTAACCATAGTATGCAATTCCCCTTATAATAACTGTTTATATTTAGAAGAATGAGAATTAGTACCACATTACAAAGAACAGGAGTGCAATGAAAAGCCTATAATGTTGCCACACACAGCACCATCTTAAGAACAAATCTTATGTACAAAAGATAGAGAAAATAAAGAAAAAAGTTACACTACATTACAGATATACACACTGCAGGAGAATAGGAAACAAAGACAAAACAATAGACATTACAGGCTTTCTATAAGGTCTTCCACGTGGTCTGACTGGGTGCCAGCAGTTCCCAAACATGGGCCATCTTTGCTCTGGACAACTGGCACATGAGGAAAAAGACAGTAAAAACAACACGAGGGACAAAAAAATACTAGAAACAAGAAAGAGAAAGGACAGAGTGAACAAGCTCCTTTAAGAGACAGTTAGAGCATCCTACTCCAGAGATAACTTTGCTCCAGATTTCCTGGAAAGGTTCAGCACAATTTAATGCACAAGAGTAACACTGCCACATTCTTTTCAAAGAAAAGTTGCGTGTAACTGATTTACATTTGTTTATTGTTGAAACAGCACTGCACGCTGATTTCTTGGACAATTCATGTATTTTCCAAGATATATTCATTAAATTCTTCTGCTGCTTATTTACAGTTCTCTGTTCCTGCAGAACATAAGGGATTAACTGGTACAGTGTTCTCTGGATCGAACTAAACCACCTTTAGTCTAAATGCATCCAAAACCTTTTGACCCACATTCACCCTTAACATGTTCGGAAGAACTAAACCACATGAATTGTTTTTTTTGCCAATGGTTGCAGCAATGCTGTGAATAATAATTGATGTGGAGAGGGGCAAACAATTCTGAAAACAGTATACGCAACAGAAGACAGCATCCCTTTGCTATTGTCACTAATTGTGCTGTTGCATTTACACTTACTTTATGCCAGGTTTTTACATTCCAAAAAAAGAACAGAAACAAAATTAGCACAAGCTCCATGGACAAGATTGCCAATGACATCAGATGAGGTTTGGCTGACTTCTACACAAGTATCATCTGGGATGCTCTGGGACTTGAGTTTTCAAAATTGTTTACTTCAGTTCCATTTTTTTTTGCTGGATGGCAATATTGAGCACATAGCAGGCATACATGTTAAATCAAAAATTTATACAAGACAACAAGGTGTACAGCTGGATGAACACAGCAGACAAGCAGCATCTTAGGAGCAGGAAAGCTGATATCTCGGGTCTAGACCCTTCATCAGAAATGCATTTCTGGTGAAGAGTCTAGGCCCGAAATGTCAGCTTTCCTACTCCTCTGATACTGCTTGGCCTGCTGTGTTCATCCAGCTGTACACCTTGTTGTCTCAGATTCTCCAGCATCTGCAGTTCCTATTATCTCTGATACAAATTTATACAAGTGGCTTATTTTTGGGGGAAGGGTGTATTTAGCATAAGCAGGTACTTTGAAAGATTCCAAATCAAGTGAAGGGGACGATGTGTTTGCTTGATGTGGATTGAACAAACTCTTCCCATTGGTCAATTCAACTTAACTTAGGTTCAGAAAATCTAGGTCAAGATGTGCAAAATTGAACTAGGAGAATCTTTCTTTTCAGTCGGGATAACCTTGGACTGTAACCACCAAACCCTGGTTTCCCAGATTGATTCCTTCTGCTTCTCTAGCTAAGATTATCCTGGTCATTGGCACATTCCCTAGGATTCAAAATGAATGGAATAAATCGAACAATTAGCTAAACTGATTTGTCGTTCACAGTGCCCAGGAACACCACAGATCTGCAAGTTGTAGAAGTCACAGCAACAAGTTTACCCCAGCCGATTTTATGTTCCAAATTTCTTTCACTTGACATCTTATTTCAACCCGAAAACAAATCACTTACGTGTTGCTGAATAGGTTTCATATGCAAATAAAGTGCATCCAGGCCAGCAACAGACATTCAAAACAACTCCGTCAACTGTCAGATTTTCATGAAATAACTAAAAGTAAACAACTGAAATTATGAAGAACTTACCTGCAGTAATAAAAACAATTTCTTCAGATATTGCTACCCCCAGATCATTGCTGGCAAAACAACGATATTTTCCCTGAAAACTCTTCAAATTTCCATTGCTGTTTTTGATTACGAATGTTCCTGAGTTTGTGGTTGCGGTCACTCGGGGATCCTGGGATGGAACGTATTCTTTGCCATCCTTAGTCCAGGTAAAGCTATAAAACAAAATATTTCCTGAATTATCCAACATATAGAATACCTTGTCTTCCCAAATTTCAAATTCATCCGTTTAACACTCAGAAAAGATTTTCCACAGAGCAAAGAGGATTTATTAAATGGGTGAAGCTCCAATGAAATTTGTATTTCATTCACTTGGTTTCCTGCTTATGCTTTTTAGTGCTAAAATAGCATGGATAGAATAAATAAAACTCTCAAAAACCAGAGTTATCCTCATTTCCATTGAAACTGAGTGTATGAAAATAAAACAAATTGAAAATAATTTGAGTGAAAATTGCATCAAAATATGGGTGAACCAAAGAATAAAAGCAGAAACATATGGACATTTTAATGTCCTCAAAAGTTAAAAAGAACACTCTTTTTTTGCATCTGCCACTATTTAAATAGGTAGTTTGGGATAGGAATGAAGCATTTGTCCCCTCAAACTTGCTTCACTCTTTATTGAGATCATGGCTAATCCAAATATAACCAAGCTGTTTTAACATACTAAATGCAATGTGTGAAAAGTGCAATGCTTTATTACGATGGTAATAACTGAAAAAAAATGAAGAACAGCATTTTAAATGAGCTCTTCATTAAAAACTAACATAAAAATTTTACACTCCTCCGTTTTGCTTGATCTGTTATCACGACTTACAACCATTGCTGATTCAACCACAGCCAAAAATATAAACCGCCAACATGATAGGCTTTGATCCAGAAGCAGTATGTATATTTGAAAGAAATTTTTCAGAGTTTGCAGTGATTGTAAAGGGATTTTTTTTTGTGGAGGAAGAAATATAGGCACAGGTGACCTGGTTACCCTTGGCTTTGAAGTGATACTGACAACATGGATTTAAAATGTGGAGAGTGTGTGGCATTCAGACAAGGAGCAAGAGTGAGGGGGCAGTGAGTAAACCAAGACAAAGAGTTGGATGCCTAATTGGTCAGAAAATAGAGGCTTCTGCTGTAATTTCTTTCACCTCCAAATGGTTGTGCCTAGAATCAGCAATGTCATGTGAAGGAAACAAGAGATTGGGCACAGCCACATTGACATGACTGACAGAAGCGAAGTATCTAAATGCTCCCGAAAGCTGTGAGCTGTTATGTGGAAGGCAGCAAGGGAAGAACCCTGTTCACTCAAAAGCATCTCTCTGCAAAGAGTCAGCTAAGGGCTTGAGAAAAAAAGACTGGAATTCCCTCCATTATCATCAAAGCTGGAAAGAGTTTTGCGGCTGTAACTATTATTAGGCTAGTGGAGTTGATTGTTTGGAGAAGGCACAAGGTCCATTGCATCACCAATTCCAAGTTGAACTTAAGTATTGCACAATTTACAATGCTTCTGATCAAGTTACAAAGTGAATTATTCTTCTGTAATTTCTTCATTTGCTTCTTTTATGACTCACAGAATTCAACAGGGATAGTAATACGATTAGTACCTGCCCTAACTGATTCACCTGGAAGACAATTATTTTATCATAGTGCAAACAGATTCACACTCCTGACTTTGAGTGATATTGCTTTCTGCTCTAATGTTAATGATTCATGGTGAGATGCAGCTCAAACACTGATAGCTCTGTAGATGTCCTGTGGACATTAACCGTGCAGGACAATGGCAGCAGAAAAACAAAGCCTGTTTGCCGTCATTTGGAATTTTCTGGGAATTCTTCATTGTAATTATGGGCTGAGAATTGTGCATCCAGCACCCACTCTGCCACCCAACCAGGAAATTTGTGAATAATTGACTTATGTTCATTTTATTTTGAAACATTCTTTTAAATTTGTACATATTAGCACTGTTTCCAAAATTGATTCACTGAAAACTATTACAAGCCATTTACAACAGTTTCATCACTGTAGAAATTCCCAGTCCATGGTTGAGTCTTTTGTATTTATGTAAACAATAGATTTATGACCCAAAATTTAGGTGCAGGATGATCTAAAGACACATTTAGAAATACTTTTGGACTTTGAAGGTAATTTTCTTCTGAATACCTTTTTCAAAATTTCTGACTGAAACTTACACAATACTTAGCCAAAACTGTGTTAATCTTTGTGCATCTGTAATGTTTTTGAGTATCTGGCCTCACAATTTATTTACTAGGGGTAAGGAGCTGGAAAGGGCTTTCCAACTGATGCCTGTTTAATCTCAGAAGAAGAAAGGCAGCAGCAGAAACAGGAGATTCAAGTTGAGGCACTAACACAGGAGGCAGTTTCAATATCACTTCTGACAGTACCGTGCATACATTTATTTCACATTGCTGGTTTATATTCTTGAGGAAGAAAATTGTCTTTTCCAGAAATTTCAGTCTGAGTTTCCAATGACAAGATCAATGAGCAAACTGACATAAATCCTGGCAGAACTTTACTCTAAGTGCAAACCAATAAATGCACAGCCAAGTGAGATATATGAATTGAGGAAAACTATATTGTTTTGAGATGGCAGTTTAATCTGTTGCACCTTCCTTGCACAGAGAGCAGCATCAGCCTGTTTCGTATGAATAACGTTTTTCATTCATCTCAAATCTCCAATTTCTTGCTAATCTCTGTCTTACTGTTCATCTTCCATCCTTTTATGATTGATATTCTTCTTTCTGTTGCAATCATTTTTCTGCCACCATTTGTGTATCTTTCTTATTTGCTCATTTTTGTCGCAACTTTTTCCCTACGTCTCACTCTTAAATGTTGCTTTGTCCTTTAGAATAGACTGTTAACCAGGATCTGATGCTTTCATTTTTGTTCCTCACAGCTACAGTTATACAGCAATGGAACAGTTACATTGAATATTAAGCACTTTACTAAGTTGGAAGAGGGCTGTTACAGAACATGTACCTACCTGTTGCTATTTTTAAAGTGACAGGGAGGGAGAAGAAATTTAATGTTTATGACTGACTGCAGATCAAGAATGGACTACAAAACTGAATTTGCTTGAAGAGATTTTGTCATAAAAATATATTAAGGCATTGCTTTAGTTATTCTGTTGTTTTATACTGAGTGTGAAATCCAACCACTTCACATGCTACAAAATCTTACTTGTACATAGGTAGGACAATGTTTTAGGCCTCACAGGCAAGCACCAGATGCAAAGACTTTCAGAGTAAAACTATTTGGCAAAATAGACACAAATTTGTTCACGAGTAATTCAGTGATCTAAATGAATGGCATGACACAAATCAGCACTGGAAACACTTACTTCGGTGCTGGGTTTCCTCTGGCTTCACACTTGATAATGAAATCGTCTGTTGGATATACAACATGCCTCTTAGGCGACTGGACGGTTATAGTCGGAGGTTGCTGAACTGAAGGAATATTGTCAAGTTTACAATGAGTTAGGTCACCAGAATGAAATAAAAAGCTCAAGCAAAGTTCAAAATAAGTTAACCAGTCCAATTAACAGTCAGATAATTCTTCAATAAAGGCATATATGATCTGAATTCAAATACCACATGCATAATTGACATTTTTGAGTTTAAGTTGCAGAAACATTCATGGCCCGATCATGGTAATGAAGTTTTAATGAGTATTGTTGTTCATCTGTTTCCCAGAGTTATCATTTAAAGATGGGCAAAAATAATTTGAAACTGCTGCATGTAATGTCATGGTTGTAATTCCCTTAATTTATCTTATTACAGCACTTTAAAAAAAAATCAATTCCTTGGTTTACTTTTAAAACCAAAGATTATGGGAGGAAAGATGCATGAGAATGTTTCCTTTTAATGTCTAATCATGGTGATCCTAATAATACTTGTAGCATGAAACACCAAAGTAGTTTATCACTGAGACACTTGAAGAGACATCAATAGACACTTGAAGACACAACAATAGATCAATCAATACAAATACTATGTGTGGCCTATTATGAAAATTAAAGCCATTCTTTTTACAAGAGCAACACTAGGGAATATTTGGATTTCTATGGATGAGTGAATCACGATGGACTAAGTGAGTGTCCTGATTGTGAATGTCTTATGATCTTTTAAACAAACATTTGTAATTAACATGTTAATCATTGGTACAAAAAGAGAAGCAGGAGCCAGAGAATCCTTTGTCATTTTTAAATCTACGACTATATTTGTTTCATGTTGAATTAGAATGAAGCTGTATCTTCAGTGCAAATATCTTCAATGCAGTAGAAATGTTATTTTTCTTCGCCTTGCTGTAAAACTGCACTATAATGTGCACAACATACATCTGTCCTCCATTCTTTAAGCATGAATTTGGGATAAGCTTTGACTTTCAAATATTTAATTGGTTAGTGTATTTTTTTTTCCTTATTCATGTGATATAGGCATCACTGGTTAGCATTTGTTGTCCAACCCCATTTGCTTTGAGAAGATGGTAACAAGCTATCTTTTTGAGCCACTGCAGGCCAGGTGCTGAAGGTAGATTCACAGAACCATTAGGAAGAGAATGTCAGGATTTTCATCTAATAACACTGAAGGAACAGTTAAGATGTTGAATGGCTTGGAGGGGAGTTGCAGGTGTTGGTGTTCCCTTGTATCTGGTACCTTTGTACTTCTGAGAATATATGACAATAGGTTTGCAAGGTGCTAAGCAGCCTGGATGTATTTCTGAAACATATCTTGAAGATAGTACACAAAGTTGCTCTTGAGCATTGATGATAGAGGGACTGGATGCCCGTAGATGTGGTGTCAATCAAGTGGATGATGGTGCCAAACTCAATGAGTGTTGTGAGAGCTATACTCGTCCAGGCAAAAGGGGGAATATTCCAACACACTCCTGATATGTGTTTTGTAAACGGCAGACAAGTTTTGGGGAGTCAGGGTTTTCATCACAATTAAGAATCATTTCATGATTACAGCAACTAGCTTTCCATTGCAAATCTTAACAATCAAATTTAAATTCTGTCTGCTGTCATGCTTCTAAATGAATATTTGTCCCAGACCATTAGTCTGAATCTCCAGATTACAAGCCCAAAGACATTATCACAATGCAACCATCTCCCTCAAGGTCTCATGCTTTTAGTCATACTTTGAGCATTTTTGCAAACAAAGTGTTTAAGTTTTATCACTTCCCATGGTGAACTTATGTTTCTAAGCTCTGGTTCACAAGTTTTTCTTTCGGTATTTCTGTTCATACTTGCCTTGAAACTTACTGGTCTTTTGGCCTGGAATCATTTACTCCCCACTGTCCAGTTTAAAAGATTTCCTTTTCTGCTTCAACATTTATCACAGATAACTTTGTAACTTGTAAGTTTTGGGTGTACTGTTACACCCTACCCTTCCTACTACTCTAGGATTTGCAGTTACCCATGATAGCAAGCCTTTAACTTACTTCCATGATCTGCAAAGTTTTATGTAAAAATCAAGTAAAGAACTAAAATAGAGATGCTGGGCCAGATGATGGGTTGCAACAGCATAATGTGATTGTTAGTGGGCCCCACTATGGTTCATAGTGACCACATTTGTAGCAAGTGTTGGTTGCCTCACAAACTCTAATTCAGAGTCGATGAGCTGGAGTCTGGGCTTCAAACACCGCAACATGTCAGAGAAGGGGAGAATTACTAAGATGCTGTTTTTCAGAGACTATCACGAATTTAGTCTTTATTCAAGGACACGAGGATGCTTCTACAAGCGAAGCAGGTAGAGGGATCTAGAAGGTAGTGCTGAAGGAGTGTCCATCCTTGTGCTTCTCTGACAGGTTTAAGATTCTTTCTCCCTGTGTGGAGGAGAGTCAGGACTGTAGGGAGGCTGAGCAAACTGACCAGATCACCATGGTACAGGGAGCCATTCAAGAGAACGGAGAAATGAGTAATGTTGTTATAATCGGGACAGTACAGTCAGGGGAATAGACACTTTAGTCTGTGGTCAGGACTGAGAATCCCGAAGACTGCTTTACCTGCCTGGTATCCGGGTTCAGGATATTTCGTCGGGGCTGCACAGGAAATTGGGGGAGTGAGGTAAGTCATACTCCATGTAGGCACCAATGGCATAGGTAGGAGGAGGAAAGGCGCTCTGCTGAGGCAATATGAGTAGCTGGGGACTAACTTTAAAAAATGAAGAAGTAAATAATCTCCAAGATTACTACCTGAGCCAAGATTGAATTGGCACAGGGTCAAAAAGGTTAAAGAGGTAAATGCAAGGCTCAAAGATTGGTGTGGGATAATCGGGTTCAAATTCATGCGATATTGGCATCAGTACTGCAGAAGGAGAGAACTGTTCCGATGGGATGAGCTCCACCTGAATCACGCTGGGACCAGAATCCTGGTGAATTGCATAACTAGGGGTATGGATATGGCTTTAAACTAAATCGTGGGTAAATGAATTCAGTTGCATGAAAAATCATAGAAAATGTTAATGGGAGCCGTGTTAGGCAGAGGTTATTAAGGTTTCCAGAACAAGTAATAGGACAGCAAGTATGGAAAAGGTCAGGAATCTAATTTTCGGTACTGCAGATGAGGAGACAACTAAGACAAGGGGTGGGGGAACATTCAACTCAAGACAGGGGGTATTGTACACAGAGAACACAAAATAAGGAAGATCAGCTTGTAGTGTAGACTGAAATTGGCAGGTACAATGTGAGAGTGCCAGAGAGAGGTTGCTACAAGGTGATTAGGGCTGGGAACTAAATATTCAAGAAAATAAAGCAGCAAAGAGAATAAGTGTGCAAGAAAGGAACAATTGCAATAATCATGGGGGACTTCAAAATGCAAGTGGACTGGGAAAATCAGGTTGGTAGTGGGTCTCAAGAAAATAAATTTCTGGAATGTCTGCGAGGTGGATTTTTGGAGCAAATTGTGGTCAAGCCCACGAGGGAACCGGCAATTCTGAGTTCGGTGATGTGGAATGACACAGACTTGATTCAGGACCCTATGTGAAGGATCTGTGAGGGAGCAGTGACCATAATATGACAGAATTCACCCTGCAGTTTGAAAGGGAGAAGCTGGAATCAGGTGTAGCCATTTTACAATTGATGATGGTAACTGAGAATACATGATGCAGGAGCTGGCCAGAGCTGATGGGAAGGAAAGCCTCACACTCAACAACTTCTCTTTTGACTCCTCCCACTTCCTACAGACTAAGGGGGTGGCCATGGGCACCCGCATGGGCCCCAGCTATGCCTGCCTCTTTGTAGGTTACGTGGAACAGTCCCTCTTCCGCACCTACACAGGCCCCAAACCCCACCCCAAGTTGTTGAGTGTGAGGACGAGTTCAGCTAGGCGGATGAGAGTGTCGGTGGAGGGGGTATCAATGTGGACTTCACCAGTTTCAAAATCTCCCCTTCCCCTACTGCATCCCTAAACCAGCCCAGTTCATCCCCTCCCCCCACTGCACCACACAACCAGCACAGCTCTTCCCCCCCCACCCACTGCATCCCAAAACCAGTCCAACCTGTCTCTGCCTCCCTAACCGGCTCTTCCTCTCACCCATCCCTTCCTCCCACCCCAAGCCGCACCCCCAGCTACCTACTAACCTCATCCCACCTCCTTGACCTGTCCGTCTTCCCTGGACTGACCTATCCCCTCCCTACCTCCCCACCTACACCCTCTCCACCTATCTTCTTTACTCTCCATCTTCGGTCCGCCTCCCCCTCTCTCCCTATTTATTCCAGTTCCCTCCCCCCATCCCCCTCTCTGATGAAGGGTCTAGGCCCGAAACGTCAGCTTTTGTGCTCCTGAGATGCTGCTTGGCCTGCTGTGTTCATCCAGCCTCACATTTTATTATCGAGAAACCGTATAATGTGGTTGAAGATTACTGGGAAGCCAGAGGATTCAGAAGCCTTTAAAAACTAACAGAGGATATCTCAAAAGGCAGTAAGGTGGGGAGAAGATGAAATCAGAGATTAAGCTAGCTAGTCATGTAAAAGAATATTGCAACAGCTTTTGTTTTAAGATTTCTAGGAGGGAAGAGCAAAGCAAGAGTGAACACTGGACCACTGGAAAATGAGGCTGCAGAAATAATAATAGGAAACAAAGAAATGGTAGAGGGGCTGAATAGATGCATCCCATCAGTTCTCACAGTGGAACACACCAGCAGCATACGTCGAGAGTCGCAGGGCACAGAGGTGAATGCAGTGGCCACGACTAAGGTAAAGGTGTTGGGGAACTGAAAGAGATGAACTACACACCAGAGTTCTGAAAGAGATAGTTTAGGAGATTGCAGAGGCATTGATGGCGATCTTAGAGGAATTACTGGAGTCAGGGAGGGTCCCAGGGGACTGGAATATGGCCAATATAACACCCCTGTTTAAGAAGCGAGGGAGACAGAAGACTGAAAACTATAGGCTGGTTAGCCTAAATTCAGTCATTAGTACGATTTGAGAGTGCATTCCTGAGGATAAGATTGCTGAGTGCTTGCATGGTAAAATAGGCTTGAGTCAACAAGTTATGCAAAGGACACCGAGCCAACTTGATCTATTTGGATTTCCAGAAGGTGTTTGACAAAGGGCCAGACAGAAATCTGTGAAGTAAGATAAAAGCCCATGGTATCAGAGGCAAAGTATGGTCATGGATAAAGAGATCTGCTGTGTGGCAGACACTGGAATAAAGGGCCTTTTCCTGGATGGCAACCAATTTCTAGCAGAGTTCCACAGGCGTCTGCATTAGGATGAGAACTATTCATATTATATATTAGCAATCTGGATGAATGAATTCAGGGCATTTTGCTAAGCTTCCAGATGATGCAAAGATTGGTCGAGGAAGGGGATAACAAAGTGTGGAGCTGAATGAACACAGCAGGCCAAGCAGCGTCTTAGGAGCACAAAAGGTGATGTTTCAGGCCTAGAACCTTCATCAGAAAACCTAAGATGCTGCTTGGCCTGCTGTGCTCATCCAGCTCCACACATTGTTATCTCAGATTCTCCAGCATCAGCAGTTCCCATTATCTTTGGTGGAGAAAGGGGTGGAATTAAGGAAGCAAGGAGGCTGCAGAAGGACTTGGACAGGCTGGGAGAGTGGGAAAAGATGTGGCAGATAGAATACAGTGTGGAGTTGTATGAGATTATGCACTTTGCAAACAGCAAGAATAGAGGTGTAGACTATTTTCTAAATCGGGAAAGGCTTCAGAAATCTGAAGCACATAGGGATTTGGGAGTCCTAGTTCAGGATTGTCTTAAAGTTAGCCTGCAGGTGCACTTGACAGTTAGGAAGCCAAATGCAATTTTAACATTCATTTTAAGAGGGCTGGACTTCAAAAGTAGAGTTGCGCTGCTGAGGTTGTATCAGGCTCTGGTCAGGTTGATTTGGGATATTGAATGCAGTTTTGAGCCCTGTATCTGTGGAAGGATGTGCCAGTCTTGGAGGGGGTCCAGAGAAGGTTTACAAGAACGATTCCTGGGAAGGGTTTGTCATGTGTGGAGCAGTTGAGGATTCTGGATCTGTGCTCAGTGGAGTTTAGAAGGCTGAGGGGATCTGATTGAAACTTACACTATAACGAGAAGCCTGGACAGAGTTTTCACTAGCAGGAGAGACTAGGACCCAAGGACTCAGCCTCAGAGTGAAGTGATGACCCTTTTAGAACTGAGATGAGGGGAAATTTCTACAGACAGCAGGTATTGAATCTGTGGAACACGTTGCAGCAGAGGGCAATGCTTGCCAAATTATTCAGTGTATTCAAGAGAGAGATAGAAAGGATCTTCGTTGGTAAGGGAGCCAAGAGCTACAGGGAGAAGGCAGGTAAATGGGGTTGAGAAACATATCACCCATTATGGTGGAGCAGTTTCAATGGGCCAAATGGCATCATTCTAATTCCTATATCTTACATTCTTATGGTTTTTAGTGTGTTAGAAATTAAACATAATTATGAGTCGGATTGAAACAACTTCTTCTTAGTTAAGAGACAATATTAGGCTGTGTGGAAATGCCTGCAAAGTTCTGTGGCAGTGAAATTGTAAGTGTGTCTATGAGGTGGAGTGGATTAAATAATTTGAGCTTCTATCATGAGACAACACAGTTCTTCCTCTTGCCACAGAATCCAACATCTCACTGGTCCCTAGTGGTGCTTTCAAATAGCTGAGCTCAGCAATAAATGGTCAAGAAGTATACATAGTCAAACCGAAACAACTGTGGATGTTGTAAATCAGAAATAAAAACAGAAATCACTGGAAAAGCCCAGCAGGTGTGGCAGCATCTATGAAGAGAAATCAGAGATAACATTTCAGAGGAACAGTTCTGAGGAAGGGTCACTGGATCCGAAATGTTAATACTTAGAATTTACATCAATTGTAAAGAAACTTAACGATTAGATATAAATGGGCTCCCACCCATTCTGGTCACTTGTCTTGATCTTTATTGAGTATAGTTTTCAGATTCCAATGAACGACATGTGTTCTCAAAAGCAATATTCACTTACAACAATTTATGTCTGCACTACAGTTTCAGCAACAACCTTGTCATAATTAAAATAATTAAAAGATGAAAGTATCCATCTGCTCACAACTGAAATTGGATGATTTACAGTGTATTTAGTTTGATCTCATGCCAGCCTGTTACTAGCTATGAAACAGATCATGCTTTAGTGAGGCTTGAAACAAAACTATTATGTTATAAAGATGTTTATTCCCTCTCCTCCCAAAGAATGTGAGCAAAAGGAAGAATTGAGCTTGTAAAATGTTGTGCTGCGAAATTTCACTGAATACTTGATAACTGATAGGAATGGATAGTAGGGGTAGATTCATCTTTTCAGCTAGCCTCAGTAAAAGCTGACTCAAAAGGGATGGTGAAGTAACTGCACGAAGACTGGTATCCTATCAATGCAACAATAGCAAAGGGAGGAAGAACAAGGGGAGGAAAAGGACCTGGAAGAGACAAAAGTAAAGGGGAGCACGTTGAGGGAAAGGGAAGGGATGAACAGAGAAACCTAGAACAGAATGTACGGGATTAGGAATTAACCAAAAGGAAAGGCATCAATTCAATAATGCTGTTCCAAATCAAGCACTGCAGTCATGGATTCTTCTGTCAGCTTGGCTGATTTTTTTTAAATAAAAGGGTTATAATTCTAAGGCTGCCTTCTTAAATCTCCTTATAAAGTTCTCCATCTATGCAGACAGAAATGACTTGGGGGAGGATGCAAGACTCTGCAGATGTCAAGGTGTCTGAAGAATATTAACCTGATTACTTGAAGCTACCTGTTTTAGCTGGGGAAATGGGAAGGTATTTGCAGATTTTCTCCCCAAAAGCGAACTTTAAAGTACTTCATTCAGAACAAGTTTCTCCGTATTTTGAAATGAACCTTGTTACATTGCAGCATCCAACCACATTGAGATATCTGAAAGAATATCATCAGCTCCAGAAGCGTATCTGAATCACCATCTTTTGAAAGGAAGAAATTATAAATCTTGGACAGAGAGAAATGTGAAATTTTACAATGAGTGTATTTCTTCGACATTTAAATTCCAGCACATGCATGGCTAACATGAGCATGAGGAAAGTGAACATTTGTGCCTAAATTTTGTCCTGGGCCTGATATATTTTATTGCAGTACAAAATTCACAATGTGCTGTGTGCTGTGTGTAAATACCAAGTGTTCTTCCTGTCCCCAGTGCTGTGAAGGATGCATTTAGCTTCAATGCCATGGAACACTTCAAGTCATTGGACCATTCCATGTCACCTGTACCTCACTGAAAAATTTGCAAAGAAAACAGCTTTGATCACAAGTCCAACAGGTTGCGGTCAGCATGTAGCATCCTCAAGACCATGCAGATAAAGAAGCCGATTGCCAAAGCCCATTTGGCAGCATACCTCATCACCAGGACTCTCCAGCAAGCACCAAGATGTCGTGTGACTAAAGGCGTGAAGGGCACTACCTGTGAGATCCTTCAGATAAGCCAGGTCAGTTTGTGCCACCACACACTGCCCTTGAAGCAGGGACGTACAGTCTGTCACACACCTCCCACTGAAATGTGCCTTTAGAAAGGAGACGTAGAAAGAGATGTTTGGATTTATCTTGAGGTTCATGCTGAGCAGGTCTGCAACTCAGGACTGTGTGCTCTATGGTCTGTTCCTCAGGACACTCAACAAGATAAACACTGGTTGCATCTAGAAGACCATCAACTTGTTGAAAGACGGTCTTTGGTCTGCCCAAAACCTGTTGGTTTTCCAATGTAAAACATTAACTTTGAGTGTTGCAGCCTGGCAGATTACAAGGTCCAGGACTATGTGCTGAGGAACGCACTAAAGATTGGGGCAGCTGCCAACAAGGTGCAAAAGTGAAAGATCACCATCTAAGGTCTTTCTGCCACAGTATAATGAGTGTCTGTTCAGTTATCAGACCCTCTCGTTCCCTCAAAATGTTTATAAATAGTGCCCTGTGTGATAAGAACTGATTTAATACCATCTGTGTGGGTACTTTTTACAACAACGTATATTTTTGGAATAAAAAACACACAATACCGGCAAGTGGTGTACCCGGCAATGGCGGCTGTGACGTCAAAACTACGGAAACCGGAGAGCAGATGGATTTAAGCATCTTCACCCTTGGAGCACAAGAGGTTGGCATCGAAGTTCAGTGAGTAGGAAGGCAAAGGGAATGTTGACATTTATTTTAAAGGGGATTGAGGACAACCAATGTGAGGTAGTAGTCAGACCACAGCCGGAATACTGTGAACTGTTTTAGGAGTAAGTAGGGGAGTGTGTCTGAGTGGGATGTTCTTTGGAGGGTTGGTATGGACTCGATGGGCTGAATAGCCTGCTTCTGCTTTATAGTGTTTCTATTTTAAAAAATAGAAAGATGCAAGATTCTTTGGGGGGCGTGACACAGTCCTTGTGGAAGAGAGTCTAGGGCCAAAGAACATAGCCACAAAATAAGAGGTCATGAATTTAAGACAGAGTTAAGGAGGGCTTTCTATACACAGGGGTCAGTGAATCTGTGGAATTTATTACTGCAGAGGGCTGCTGAGGCTGACTGACGACAATCAAGGTTGAAATTGTTTTTTTTTCAATCAGTAAGAGAATCAAGGGCTCTCGGGAAACATTGCAAAAGTGGAATTGAAGATTAGCAGATCAGCCATAATCTCATTGAATGGCAGGACGGACTTGAAAGACTGAATGGCCTCCTTCTGTTCCTACGTTTTAAGGTGTTATTATTAATGTGGTGAATTGTACTGTACTGGAAAGCAGTACAGTTCCATTGAGTTCAGTAGTAAGGTTGCTGTTGTCTTTGATATACAATAATGACTTTCATTTGGGTGTACAGATCAAGAGTTTTGAACATTATGGATGACATGTAACTTGAACATATCATGACTTAGTTAATAGCATACGTCAAGAGGTCACTGACAGGTTGATGGAATAGATGAACGCCTCACGGTGAAATTCACTGCAACAGAACGTGAAGCACAATCTTTTGGAAGAATAATGAGGAAAGGCAATGCACCGTGCAATTTTAAAGAGAGCACAATAGAAAGAGGCCTGTTTACAAATCTTTGAAAGTGGCAAAGCAAGTTAACAGAATGTTCACATTCTTTGTGAAGACAGCCATCTAAAACGATCAAATGTAAGCATAAATCAAGTCTTCCCGAATTTATAAATAACACTTGCGTTCTTCTTTCATTAAACAATTGTCATGATTAATGGCAGCTTTTTAAGAGTGGAGAGCAATTCACTGAAGATAGAAAGGGACAATTCGTTTACACTGGCCCAGTCATTTAAACATTTTGCTTTCTTTGGGAATATGTTGACATTTAATTCTACATTGTGCTCCTTAACTGATTGACTAATAGGAATCATTTCCCCTCATCAATTCCATCCTATACTGGGTCTCTTTGAACTATCCTTTGCTTTTATTTACTGAAGTACCTTTGTCATTACAGAAAACTAACTACAGTACTATTATTTTGAATGTGCTGATCAATTTGACACAAATGGATTTTTTTAACCTACAAATATCCAATGTCCAACTCACTTCAATTTTGAATGCTGCAGGGTGCAGAATGGTTGAATCCAAAGATTGATCTTAGAATATGCAAGAAAAATAGAAATATGATAAATGAATAAAAACTGGAAAATGAACAATTTGTTCGAGAGACTTGAGAAAAGTATAGAACATAGAACAGTACAGCACAGTACAGACCCTTCGGCCCACGATGTTGTGCCGAACTTTTACGATAAACCTAAGGTCTATCTAACCTCCACCCCTACCTTATCCTATCAACTTTATGCCTATCTAATAGCAACTGAAATGCCCAAATGAGGCCGATACCACTACCCACTCTGGCAATGTATTCCATGCCCCTACCACTCTCTGAGTAAAGAGCCTACCTCTGACGTCTCCCCTATATCGACCTCCACTCACTTTAAAACTATGCCCCTCGTAAGAGCTACCTCCACCCTAGGAAAAAGTCTCTGGCTGTACACTCTATCGATATCTCTGATCATTTTGTACACCTCTATCAAGTCACCTCTCATCCTTCGTTGTTCTAAACAGAAAAGCCCTAGCTCTCTCACCCATTCCTTGAAAGACTTTCCCTCCATTCCAGGCAACATCCTGGTAAATCTCCTCTGCACCTTTTCCAACGCTTCCATATCTTTCCTATCATGAGGTGACCAGAACTGGACACAATACTCCAGATGTAGCTAAATCAGCCTTTTGTACAGCTGGAGCATAACTTCACGGCTCTTGAACTCATGCCCTCTAATAATGAAAGCTGGCAAACTGTATGCCTTCTTATCTCCTCTATCTACCTGAGTGGCAGCTTTCAGGGAACTTTGGACTTAAACCCCAAGATCCCTTTGCTCCTCCACACTGCCAAGAATATTTCCATTAACCCTGTGTTCTGCTTTCAACTTTGTCCTTCCAAAATGAATCACCTCACTCTTTTCAGGGTTAAACTCCATCTGCCACTTCTCAGCCCAGCTCTGTAGCCTATCAATAGCCCTTTGTAACTGAGAATAGCCCTCCGCACTATCCACAACTCAACCCACCTTCATATTGTCCTTGAACTTACTAATCCACCCTTCCACTCCTACGTCCAAATCATTTACAAATCACAAATAGAAGAGGACTCAGAACAGACACTGAGATACACCACTCATAACTGAGCACCATGTTGAATATTTTCTGTCCACTATCTCCCTTTGTCTTCTAAGGGTCAGCCAATTCTGCATCCAATCTGCTACATTTCCCCCATCCCCTGCCTCCTTACCTTCTGCTTGAGCCTGCCATGGGGAACCTTATCAAGCACCTTATTAAATCCATGTATACCACATCCACTGCTCTAACTTTATCCATGTGTTTGGTCACCTCTTCAAAGAATTCAAGAAGGTTTATAAGGAATGATCTACCCCTCACAAGTCCATGCTGACTATCATGATTCAAACTATGCCTATTCAAGTGATCATAAATCCTATCTCTCAGAGCCCTTTCCATTAATTTGCCCACCACTGGCGTGTCTGTAATTTCCGGGGTTATCCCTATTCCCATTTTTAAACAATGGAATGATGTTTGCACCTCTCTCCAATCTTCAGGCACTATTACTGTGGACAGTGAGAATGTAAAGATCATCATAAAAGGTCCTGCAATCTCTTCCCTTGCTTCCCATAGAATCCTTGGATAAATCCCATCAGGCCCAGAGTACTTATCTATTTTCAAGTTCCTCAAAATTCTTAGTACATCCTCCTTACTGGGTCCCGCTCAGTTGTGAACACCAAAGAAAAGTATTCATTAAGGATCTCTCCTATCTCTTTCAGCTCCATTTACAATCCTGATCGGGGTTTTACTTGATTCTATCTGTCTCATTCTCATGTCCTCTTATAGCTCACCGAAGCCATTTTCTCAGTTCCTTCCTGACTAACTTGTGTCCCTCCAGAGTCTTTTCTGATCCTTGGTTCCTAAACCTTACATAAGCATCCTTCTTCCTCTTAACCAGTTGTTCAACCTCTCATGAGAACCAATGCTCCCTCACTTGAGCGGATCTTCCCTGCCTGCTCGGGCAAACATATCGAGAACACACAGTATGCATTCCTTCTACAATCTCCATATTTCTATGGTGCTCTTCGCTGACAGCATTTGTTTCTATTTTTTGTTACCCAGTTCTTGCCTAACAGGACTGTAATTACCCTTCCCTCAATTATAAAACTTACCCTGCCGAATGTACCCATCTTTTTTCAAGACGATTATAAAAGTAACAGAATTATGATCCCTACCGCCAAAATGCTCTCCTACCAACAGGTCTCACACTTGGCCTGGTTCATTGCCAAGCATCAATTCCAAAGTGGCCTCTCCTCGTGTTGGTCTATCTATATACTGTGTCAGGAATCCTTCCGGAATGCATTGTACAAAATCCGCTCCACCTAAGCTATTACAACTAAACAGTTTCCAATCAATATTTGTAAAGTTGAAGTCACCCATGACTACAAACCTGTGACTTCTGCACCTTTCCAATATCTGCCTCCCATTTCGCTTCTCCACTTCTCTGCAACTATTAAGGGGGCTGTAAATAAAACCCCAACAAAGTGACTGTTCTTTATTGTTGCTGATCTCAACCCAAACTGACTCTCTCGACATATCATTCTTAAACTGCCTTTCAGTAGCTGCTCTACTAGCCCTGACCAGCAATGCCACTCCCCCGCCTCTTTCACCACTCTCCTTATTTCTTTTAAAGCATCTAAATCCCGGAACTTCCAGCAGCCATTCCTGTCCCTGAGTTACCCAAGTTTACGTGAGTTAAGACAGGAACCCTCTCTCTCTTTAATACCAAAATGAAGTATTTAGAAATGTTTGACAAGTGATATTTATCAAATTTGATGAATATTCAGAATGACTCATCAAGGAACGAATTATCGCAGCACAGGATCTTAACATTTAGAAAATGAACCTCATTACACTGATTATAAAATAAACCAGCTTTTTTGTATGTGTATGTTACTGAAAGGAAAGTTCAACTTCAAGATACAATAAGATTGCTTTATTCTGAAGTAGCAATAAATATTTGAACCATTTGTGCATTGTGGTTTAGCCAAGATATCGGCAGCATTGACCACATCCTATCCACTCCTCAAGTTAAGAAGCAATTGTAGGAGAATAACAACAACAAAACAGAACCAGAAACTTATGTTTCTTTGACACTTGTCACACAGTAAAACATCTCTAGATGTTTCATGTATGCATTAATAAATAAGTTTCGACACTGAGCTATATAGGCCAACTGAATAGAAACATCATCAAGGAATGATTTTATGAGGATTTTTTAAAGGAAGGAAGGAGAGTTGGAAAGATTAGGTGATGATATTCCTGATCTTAGTGCATTGGGGAACTCAAGGCACAGTAATTACAATTTGAATTCTAGCTTTTTGAGGATTGCAAAGCGTGTAGGCTCAATGGAACTCAATGGGATTGGAGAAATTTGGGAATGGGCCAGGCTAGGGAGGGATTTGAAACTATAAAAAAAATTCAGAATTTGCTTAAATGGCAGCCAATGTGGCTCAGTGATGGAATTGGAATTGGCAAATATAGAGGTGAGAAGCAGAATTTTGATTGACCCCAATTTTATGGAGGTTAGAGTTAATGGGAACTGCAGACGCTGGAGAATCCAAGATTACAAAGTGTGGAGCTGGATGAACGCAGCAGGCCAAGCAGCATTTTAGGGGCACAAAAGCCTTTGTTTCGGGCCTAAACCCTTCATCAGAAAAAGGGGATGGGGAAGGGATTCTGAAATAAATGGGGAGAGATGGGGAAGCGGACCAAAGATGGATAGAGGAGAAGATAGGTGGAGAGGAGAGTATGGGTGGGGAGGTAGGGAGGGAACAGGTCAAAGGGGAGGAATGAGGTTAGTAGGTAGGAAATGGAGGTGCGGCTTGAGGTGGGAGAAGGGGATAGGTGAGAGGAAGAACAGGTTAGGGAGGCAGGGACGAGCTGGGCTGGTTTTGGGATGCGGTGGAGGGAAGGCAGATTGTGAAGCTGGTGAAATCCACATTGATGCCATTGGGCTGCAGGGTTCCCAAGCAGAATATCAGTTGCTGTTCCTGCAACCTTCGGGTGGCATCATTATGGCACTGCAGGAAGCCCAGGATAGACATGCCGTCTGAGGAATGGGAGGGGGAGTTGAAATGGTTTGCGACTGGCAGGTGCAGCTGTTTACTCTGAACCGAGCGTAGGTGTTCTGCAAAGCCTCTGCTTGGTTTCTCCAAGGAGGTTAAGCAAGAATGTACGGGAATAGTCAATTCTCAAACAGCCAAAACATTCAAAATTCAGATGGATCAAAACCATGTTCAGCACTGGAGAAGTGTGGGTGAATCTTTAAGCCAGTTATACCATGAGAAAATGAAGATGTCGGCATAAGTGTTGGGCACGAACACAGTCAGAAAGAATGGAGAAAACATGTTGTTTGTGATGTTGTCTTTATTGTACAAGTATAAATAAAGAAATCTGACAAAATATATCCAGGTCACTCAGAGAGTAAGAGGAATTTAGTTCAACTGCAAATCGAACTGCAAATCGGTCAATGATGCCAAAATAAGCACCTTTAAAGCAAGAGAATAGGAAAGATTACACACGATGAGAAAAAGCAAGCTAACTCGATTGTTGAACTGACAATCCATGCAATTCATCATGGGGAAACTACGGGAGATATATGCAATGGAATGACTTTTTGAAGATGGTGTGAAAGTATTCGCCTTGGGAAGTGCATTGTGGGTGATAAGGGTAAAGTGAATCTCCCAACTAACGATTATAATTAAACAGGTGGTGGGAGAGCACAACACTAGATTGTAGACCTCCAAACTGAAGGACTAAGATCAGTGGATAGAACCATTGTGCATAATATTTGCTTTGGAATAATGGGGTTGCCCACCTCTCCTACAAATCTAAACTGAATGCTTGAATTTTTTTAAAATGGTAATACTTATCTCCGACAATATTCAACAATTATTATTTCAGCAATTAACCGACAGACGGGAATTTCTAAACAATCTCAAAATTCTGCAATTGACATGGATTCTGCATTCATGATAAATACACAGACCCCCATTGCTATCTATCCCAGGGCAGAAATGGCTAGCACGAGGGGTCATAGTTTTAAGCTGGTTGGTGGAAAGTATAGAGGGGATGTCAGAGGCAGGTTCTTTACGCAGAGAGTTGTGAGAGCATGAAATGCGTTGCCAGCAGCAGTTGTGGAAGCAAGGTCATTGGGGTCATTTAAGAGACTGCTGGACATGTATATGGTCACAGAAATTTGAGGGTGCATACATGAGGATCAATGGTCGGCACAACATTGTGGGCTGAAGGGCCTGTTCTGTGCTGTACTGTTCTATGTTCTATGTTCTATGTTCTTGACTCGACCTCCTCCCACCTCATTTCCTGTATGGACTCATTCTTCCCTTTTCTGTTAACTTTGTTCTGATGATATCGCCTTGCACACTCTTACTTGAGACATTTTGAAAGTCAGAAACAGTGTGGAAAGAGGCAGACCTGGAGAGTTAAGGTAGTGGGGAAAGGGACAGGAGCTTCAAAGTCAAAAACAATGTGGGGAGATGTTGAATTGGCAAGTTATAGGGAAAGTTGGGGAAAGGAAAGCAACTTTAAAGTGTTGCTTATTAAGAATGACTACTGTGATGTGATGGAGGTGCTTATCATGATACAAAAGTGACAGCAGCGACCATGCACAAGAAACTGACAAAAGGATGGAACAGCATGGATGAGTGACAGATGGACTTACAGAGAATAGCAGATTACAGATACCTACATCCCGAGCATTGGTAATTGTCACTCAGTTATGACTGAAAAGTCAAATAAACTTCAATCAAGTACTTAACAGAAACCCCAGCATAAAGTATGATGATTATCATGAAATTATGATAAGTTATGTCAATAAATTATGATTATTATTTGGGATGGTGTGGTGAAATTGGGAAAGCTATCCCACAGCCTACTCAAGAAAGAATCTGGAAACATCTTCCTCATCAAATCTTATTCTCCAGCAAGTGTTCCATTACCTTCCATCACCATTCCTGCATACAATCTGTCCCACCAACAATCAGGCCTCATCAGAAGTGGTAGAACAGCAGTACAGTCAGGAGCGCGTGATCTGGGAGTGCTCATAATTGACTCTATAACCTATAAGGTCTTATAACTACAGATCTAACATGGGTAGGAAGCCCATTAATGAGCACCCACCACACTCTCTGATTGGTCTGGCCGATGAGTACTCTCTTGGGTTGAGTACCACATTGACAATTCTAAGGACACAGAATATACTCCAGGTGAGGGCTTCAGCCTGCACAACAGACATGGATTGGTCGCACTACTACAGACCATGCTGGCTAAATCTAGAAGGAAATAGCTGCTAGAATGCGCATACAGCAGATGGTGACAGGAGCAATCACAAAACATCAACCCAATTTCATTATGACCAATTTGCCTATTATTGGTGAATCTCTATCTGACAGCATTAGTAGGAGCAACAATTGCTCAGTCCTCCAGAGACAAAATTCCACCTTCACTTTGGGGACACCCTCTTCTGTGTACTGTGACACTAGCACTGTACTAAATTGGATAGATACAGAACAGCGTGGAAGTTTCCATGAAGCTATGTGAACCATTGGCAGCATGATTGTATTCAACCATAATTTCTAAATTGATGGCCTGACATATTGTTCATTCCACATTTATGATCAAACCAGGATAGTAACTAAGATTTAATGATGAGTACATGAAAGAATGCAAGGAACTACATGAGATATACGTAAAAATGAGGTGCAAACCCAGTGAAGCTATAAACAATCAACTTCCTAAACATTGAAAGCAGCAAGCAACAGACTGTGCTAAGCAATTGCAGAACCAATGGATTAATTCAAAGTTTCACAACTCAGTCACATTCAGTTGTAGTGTCATGGACAATTAATCAAGTAATAGGAGGTGCCATAGTCTTCCCCATCCTCTATGAGGACAGAGGCCAGCATAAATGCAAAAAGACTAAAGCTTTTACAGTGATTTTTACTTTCATTGACCAAATTGTGAGATTTATCTCAACCTCTTGCCTTAGCCTGAGTGTTGGTGTTCAGGCCATTTGACTCAGTACATGTGATAGAGAAATGACTAAGTGTAATAGATACCAAAAGATTTCCTCAAAAACATTCACGTGTGGAGCTGAAAACTTGTACTCAGAACTGGTGGTCCACTTAAACAAGATATCCCAGTACACCCACAATTTGGCAGCTTGCCAATAATGTGCAAAATTGCCCATGTATTTCCTGTCTGTGTAAAGCAGAATAAATTAACTCCAGCCAATTACTGCCACATCAATCTACTCTCAATCACTGCTAAACTGATGGAAGATGTGCTAATCAGTGAGAGATGAAGTGAGAGTGACTGCCCTTGACATCAACACAATGTTTGACTTTGTGTTGCATGAAGAATCCCTAAACAATTTCATATTATTAGAAAACGGAGTAGGACCTTACAGAACACAAAGTAAGGTGGCTATAGTTATTTGAGGTTAATCAATTTCATGTCAGGATATCACTGCAGGTATACTGAGCCCAAACGTCTTCAACTACTTTGCTGATGAGTTTGCCTTCAGAAAAGTCAAAAGCAGCAATGTTCACTGCAAGTTGAATCATGTTCAGTTCTGGTGCAAATGTGATCCCCTTGAAAACATTCAGTATCATCAAGTTCCTACACAGTGCAAGAATTTTAAGCTACTAATCATAGCTGCTCCTTTACTGTGTGATCTTCATTCACTTGTTTCTCTACTCCTCACCAATGTATCAGACACAATCACATTTCAACTCCAGGAAAATGCATAAAGACAAGCTCAAAACCACAGTCAGAAATCAGACAACACCAGGTATTAGTCCAACAGGTCTATCTGCAATCAGCCTGTTTGGCAATAACCTGGTGTTGTCTGATTTCTGACTTTGCCCACCTCAGTCCAACACCAGCATTTCCAAGTTCAAAGCACATGCCATACTCATGCAAGACAGCTTATGAACCCTGAATGAAAACTGGACACTGCTCTGTAATGAACAATAGAGTGGAAGAAATATGTGACCTTTTCTTGCTAACACACGGAAGTGTGAAACCGCTGAACTAATTCTCATATCGGCACACATACGGCCCAACCAGTCCCCCTCCAGTGACATTCTCATTTATTTGGCAGAACTGGTCCTCACCCCAACAATTTTTCCTTAGGTTCTTCCCACTTCCCACAAACCAAAGGGGTGGCCATGGGCACCCACATGGACCTGAGCTTTGCTGCCTCTATGTAGGATTGGTGGAACAGTCCCTCTTCAACAACTATACCGGCACCATCCCTTACCTCTTTCTCCGCTATATTGAAGACTGTATCGGTGCTGCCTCGTGCTCCTGCGTGGAGCTCGAACAGTTCATCAATTTTGCCAATACCTTCCACCACGCCCTCAAATTCATCTGGCTCATTTCTGACACCACCCTCCCCTTCCTGGGCCTCTCCACCTCCATCTCCAGTAACCGACACACCACTGATATCCATTTCAAATATACTGGCTCCCGATTACCTCAACTATACCTCCTCTTACCCACCCTCCTGTAAAAATGCTATCCCATGCTCACAATTCCTCCACCTGTGTCGCAAATGCTCCCAGGACATGGCGTTCTACTCTAGGAGTTCCCAGGTATCCTCCTACTTCAGGGATGGTAGTTTCCCCTTCTCTAATATTGAGGATGCCCTCAACTAAATCTTTTCCATGTCTCATGCTTGTGCCCTCAAACCCTCTCCCCCCAACAACAATAAGGATACAGTCCCCCCAGGCCTCACATATCACCTCACCATCCTCCAAATACAACACATCTTCCTCCGATATTTGTCACCCACAATCAGGCCCCGCCAGCAAAAAGATATTTCCCTCTTCACCCCATCCACTTTCTGCAGGGACCATTCATTCTGTGACTCTCTCGTCAGCTCTACACTCCCACCAAGCTCTCCACTACATCTGATAACTTCCCTTGCAACTGCAGGAAGTGCTACACCTGTCCCTATATCTCCCCTTTCACCTCTGACCAAAATTCTAAACAATCCTTCCAAATCTGGCAGTGATTCACCTACACTTCATCTAACCTCATCTGCTGTATCCGTTACTCCGAATATGGTCTCCTCTCTACCGGGGAGGCGAAATACAGACTCAGGATATGCGGTGTACCTCCACTCTGCACACACCAAGCAACCCAATCTTTCAGATGCCATCCAGTTTAACTCCCTCTCCTACTTCACTGTTGACATGTCCATTCTTGGCCTCCTTCACTGACAGACTGATGCCAACTGTAAACTGGAGGAACGACACCTCATAGCTCGCCTTGGGAGTTGACAGCCCAATGACCTGAATATTGACTTTACCAGCTTCAAAATCTCTCCTCTCTCAATATGTTCATCGTGCAACTCACCTATCTGCTTCAACTTTCCCACTGTCCTAGTACAAAAGCCCCTTACCTACATCCACCTATCTCCATCTCACCTCTCCCCCAGCCCCAGACCCCTCCTTGTATTTATTTCTGGGGTCCCCTCCCCCATCCCAGTCCTGATGAAGGGCTTCAGCCCGAAATGTTGACTTCCATGCTCCTCGGATGCTGTCTGCCCTGCTGTGCTTTTCCAGCTCCACAATTACCCACAACATCTTTTTGTGAGGATTTGGCCAGATTAAGTGAATGGACAAGAAATGGTAGATTGGAAATAAATGGTGAGAGTTTGAATAGAACAGACAAACAGTCTTCTGAAATTCAGCACCTGTGTGCAGATAAACATCTTGCAAAATCCTGCAGGTACAACACAATCAAATATTAAAATGCTCAGCAACTTTAATTGTGCTGGGTTAACTTACTTTTTTGTTGAATAAAAACTTTAGATCCAGAGTAAGCAAAGGGAAAATGGAAACAAGAATCATTAGCTACTTTTGCATCACTTCAGTTTATGTACTTTGTTATATTTCAAGCCAAAGACTGTCACATTTACTTGTAAGATGTAAGAATAAGACGGTAATTGACCACTGTAAAAGTATATCCTACATGTACATGATGAGCTACTAATCCTAAAATTAATGGAAATTTATTGTTGATAACATTCAGATTTATTATTGCTATTGGGTAGTGCTATTCCAAGTTGCAATTAAATGAATGACTGCAATCCTGTATATAATTTGTGCAAAGTTAAATGTGTTTTTTTTAAATGCTGACATTTCATTTAATATTATAACTACAAACTTAATTATTTCTACTGATGGGCCTTGGTTTTAAAAATAATTAGTTGAGATTCAAGTAGTTATAATTTTATTTATCTTCTGGTTAAAAGTGTTATCAGATAGCAGGTGAGTGATCTGCTAGTTTTTGTACTGGCTTCCAGTTCCATGTCTGGTCAAAGTAGGCAAGTGTAGCTCACAACCTAAGTCTGAGATCAGAGAAGTGAAAATATAAGAAGCAAGTTACTTGTGCAATTAAAGAATTGACACCTCTGACATCAACAGTTTGGCTTCTGGTGGAACTCCACCTCGTAAAATCTACTTTGTAAAACATGCTAAAGAGGGATCTAAAATCCTTGTTTTATCTGTTGGAGGCAGAATAATCCTGGGAAATGTAGGTTGGCAGTTCAAAGTCACCTAACTGTTTAACAGCCAAAATTGAATTTGATGTCCTCTAATTATATTGTACTACTACCCCATACAAATAATCGTCCATCAGATTCAACACTGCAAGCTGTTGAGTGATTAATCTCCTTGACATTTTAACAGATTTACCAGTGTTACTATAGATATTAATTTGAAAAAATGAATAAGTAAATTATCGAAACAAGTTGGACACCTTCGCTCATATGCTGTCTTTCACTGAATCACTTCTACCAAACACTGGATTTCATAAAATCCAAAAGAACTGCAGATACTATAAATCAGAAACAAAAACAAAAACTGCTGGAAAAAACCCAGCAGTTTGGCAGCATCTGTGAAGAGAAATCAGCGTTAACGTGTTCTGAGGAAGTGTCGCTGGACTCAAAACGTTAACTCTGCTTTCTCTTCATAGATGCTGCCACACCTGCTGAGATTTTCCAACAATTTCTGTTTTTGGTACTGGGTATCATATCTATCTCTTGCATGTTAAAATGGTTTCATCATTTAAAAAAAACAGTAATTTAAACACTGTTGCAGTAAAACTACCAATTTGTAGTGCGTGTAATGTCCTGGATGACTCAGTGGTAACATTACAGTTGAAAAAAAACACAACTGCCACTTCATTACTTGATCTGTTTTCCTTCTCATTATATATGACTTGAGTTCTTTTTTGACACTACATACATGATGTGTCCTGTTAATGAACATTTATGCCGCCATGCCCAGCAGCTGCATTAAAAGTCTGAATAATGGATCATGTCTCATCAATAATTTATTGCATGTCAGTGGCTGGTTGTAACTGGATCACGAAATGACAAAAGCCCAAAAGGATTCTGCAGCAATTCTTTTTTTTTCAGAAAAAAACACAATTTTTTTTAGATCATTCCAACATCTGAGTTGCTAAATAAAATTTGTTTTATGCATGCACTGATTTTTAAAATGGCAAATACATTATTATATACTGGTTTAGAATAGGTAATTCTGATTATAAGAGGGAAAGCAGATTCAAAGCAGTTCTTCATGTCAAATAATTTCCAACTGCACCACTTAAGGGATTGCCTAATTAGCAATACACACAGGCAGCACTCAGTTTTGCAAAATTAAACATTCATTGACTGCATAAAACAGGGAGGAATGCCAGCATAACATTAGAGTCCACACAAATAAACAGATCTCCAGAAAACTGAATATTACGTGGTAAGAAAGTTTTTAAATAATTTTATCTTACCCTCTTCTGGAATATCCATTGATGAGCTCCACTTGATCCAACAGAACAAATAGAACAGCAAAGTTCTCGTAGTTAGTAACATCTTCGAAGAATGGGTGATAAAACAAGGCCTCAAAGAAAACGTGAAGATTTCTTCTACGCTCCCACAGAGATTTAGCTTAGATTAGTGCACAGCCATGAGTCATTGACCAGGATCTGGGAAAGGACAAAGGGTGAAAATTAATCACATAAATCCACATGCACGACAAGATATGTAAAAACAAAGGGTTCCAAGGCATAGTGCAATCCATAAGCATTTTCTTGCTTTCAGTGATATCTAATTTTTGAATAGTAAATATGATTCAAGTCTCTCACATCCACCTTCTCCCACAGGAGATCTGTCACACAGCAACCCTAGGTTTCTGTGTGTTCTGATTTTACGGAGACAAACAGAACATTGAACTTTATGCAATCTGATTACAGTGACAGCAGAGTGATAGGTTCTGGAAAATAATTCACATTGCTCCTTCTGGGATTTGTTTTTACTGCTGGAGGGGATCCCACTTTTCGTACGTACTGAACAAAGGATCACAAAGGTGACAACATAAATATTCTGTGGAAGTGGAAAAAGGGTCGTTAGGAGTAGTTTATTCCAAAAAAGTCCAAGAAATCCTTGATGTTCTTGTCTTTTCAAACAGCTGATCTCTCAGACCTGTGCAACATATGACATAAGGAGGGGCTGAAACTGATCCGCTGCGCAAAATCGGTTTGCATTGAATCGGCGGCCAATTTTCCAGTTACGCTGATCTTTTTTTCCCTTTGAAGTTCACAGAACAGTTCAAACAAGTATATAAGCACTTGTTTCCCCTCATTGTCTCATGGTCACTCGTACTGGGTGAATTTTGTTTTTAAATCGAGCTCTATTTTCTGAGTCAGTGGGAAATAAAAATGGGTGCATTGAAAAACTGGCTGCCAATTTGGCACTTTATGCCACTGACACTGACCAACTTCATTTCCAGGTAGCTTTCATTTTTATGCAGGTTATTTACAATATAAAGTAGCAAGTATTATGGATTTCTACTCAACTTCTTTGCAATATAACTTGTTTTCAGCTAATCTGTTCCACTTACATCAACAGTGAAACCAAGTTTGAACCAACTGAAACAAAAATCTTTGAATATGATGCTCCAAATTTAAAAACTTGTCAGGCAACACTTATTAAAAGTCCTAATTTTCTGCATCAGGAATACACACTTCTGTTCAGCAGAATGGTGAGACATCCATGAAAGGAACATGTTCAGTATTCACGCCATTCAGTTTACAAGTCAAGAAGAGCTGTTAGATGAAAGTAAAGGATATTTACAATAGTGCTTGAATTCTCTTTACACTAGTCAAAAGCTGCTCCGAAGGTAGATTATGATGCAGCACATTGTCAGGCTTAAGCTGCTCATTAGGGAAATGAAGCAGGATCAGTAGGTTCATCCACAATGGTGAGCAATTACAGAAAAATGATCCAAAATCAATTTAAAATTGGCTAAAATCTGCTGTCAGTCATGGTTAAGGAGGGTTCCTTGGGGCTACTGCCAATGACTGACAAGTCTCATGCTCCCTCAGGCACTGATGAGAATTATAATGAGTTGGTGTTAAACCTGTTAGGGTAAGAGGCCATTTGCATGGAGACAGGAAAATGTCGTTGTGTACATTGTAAGGACATGTTATGGTAACTAAAAGCTGGGAAAAACTACTGTCTGTACAGTGGCAGTAAATGATAAATAATTGCCTAGGGCTGCATCCTCAGACTATCAATGCTGTGCTAAAATATTCCTTTCCCCTCTTCTACCAAATCAGGAGGCCACAATGCTTGACATCTGCCAATGTTTCTTTGGTTAAATGCTGGTAATGAGATTCTAACCAATATTTGTGTCTACAGCTCAAATGTTCCTGACCTCACTGACTATCATGATTTAACGAAAGGACCTAGTCGTGGGTATCTCTCCCTTCTTCAGGCTGCAAACTTTTTTAGAAGGGATAGTAATATCTTTGAAAGGAAAAAATCTGAAGTTTAATGCACAGGGAGAATAAAGAAAACTGGTCATTAGGCCCAGCTGGTCCATATCTGAATTTATGCTGTGAAAATATTTTCATCCTTTATCTAACTCTATCAGCATACCTTTGATTTTTTTTCTCTCTCCTTCATGTGTTAATTTCATTTCCACTTAACGACTTCCAGCCTATTCACCTCAATAACTTTTTATGGTACCGAATTCAAATGATAAGGTGAAAATGTTTCTCCTGAATTCCCTTCTCAATTTATTACTGATTGTTTTCTGTGTGCAATCTGTAGTTTCTACTATGAACCTCAGAGAACTTCTGGCTCTTTAACTGCGTGTCTCTTCCTCTTTTCAGTGCTTCAACAGGTGTCCCATTGTAGCACAACTGAACTTTTGGCTGAAATCTCCTACTTCAGGAATTACAAAGTCATGGTGCAGACTAAGATTATAAATGATGTGGCAGGGAACTGAATAATTCTCCTCAATGGTTCAGAACTCCTGGACATCCAATGGGAGGGCATCACTTTACTAGTTTGAAAGATCCAGGATCAAGCTGTGAAGCCAATGTGTTCAGTTGGAACATTCCCAGGAAAGGTAATTATACTGTCCACTGAACAAACGAGCTGTTCACTGGAAGTCACCTTCTTGGCAGCTTGAGGTTCTGTCATGCCACATGTATGGGAATCAAAGCAGCTTATGATAACTGATCTTATTACACATCATTACACAGTTTGAATGCCAAAATAGGCAGAACATTGAAAACAATCATGCCACCGTGTTGACAGCAGATAACTGTTGGACAGCAAAAGAGGAAATTCTGACAATTGGAGCGTCAGTTGCCAGAAGGCATTGCCGGGGAAAGAATACGAGGACATCTGTCTGTTTTGCTGAAGCTCAATGTCCAGGATGGAGAGGTCACGTTGCTGCTGAAACTTTGCATATCTAGCTGGTGGAACCAATACTTTTTGGTACAAGGGCTAAATGTGCAGAAGGCTTAACCATCAAGGTTTCTCAATAAGTTGTGCTGCTCATCATATTGATGATGAGCAAATCTTATTATCTAATGTTTGCCTTGTTATAGCATATTTATATTCTTTTCTTTATACTCACACTAGGTCTGATCCAATAACTCACAAATAAAATTGATATAGTAAGTGCCAATTTCTTTCATAAAACAAATAATTGAGTCATGAAATGAGAACATCTTTGGCAAGGCCAACATCTGTTGCTTATTTTAATTCCCCTTGAATGCAAAGGCTTTTTGGCCCTCTTGACAGGGCTGTTACAAGTCAGCCATGTTGCTGAGTGTCTGCAAGCATATGTAGGCCAAACAAGATACAGATGATGGATTTAATTCTATAAAGGACATTGGGGAACCAAATGGGTTTTTACAACTACAATGATTCCACGAGTACTGGTGCTGGCTTGATATTCCAGACGTATTAATTGAATTTCAATTCCAAAAGTTGCCATGGTGAGATTTGAACTCATAACCTAAAAGGAATAGACAAAACCTCTGGATTACGGGTCCAATGACATTAGCAGTACACTGCCATCTTGCCTTGGAAATTTATTATAATCTTGCCATTTTAACGTGACTATTTCCTCATACATGTTCACTGTACCTAACCTGTCAACTGCTCACAGACCTGGACAAGCGTTTCCATTCAAAGCTAAAAAAAATGCTGAGTAGAGGAGGAGAAAGAAGTAAAACACCTTGGAAGTACCAGATACTAAAAGCAGATGATCGGCATTCCAAAGTTTACAAACTATATAAACAAATTAAATAACCAATTCACTTGGATTCAGTGTCACTCAGATATACTGGGCAGAAACCTCCCAGCTCCTGGACAACACAAGCATTGGCAAGTTTGTTGAGAAAATAGTGTGACAGCTGCAAAAATGAGATTGTTGACATCAACAGAAGAATGTCTGAGTTTCAAACAATGTCCTGATCAGCAAGACAAGAATCTCACTCATGAATGGCACGAGGGCTATTTGCATCTATGCATATGCTATTTATTACCTGAACTCACCTCATTGATATGCAGGTTGCCATTTTTCCACCTGTCATCCAGAAACTAGACAGTAACAATTCCTGACAGGAGTGTCAGAGTGGGTACCTGGTGTTTGCTGCTCACTCATCCACGCCTCTGTCTTGGATAATCGTCACTAGCATTGCAGGGCACATTCAGTGGGTAGCAACTGCCCATAACCCCATCCACTGAGACTGGTATTAGATATCTACCTATCTTCACTATAACCTCATGCCACATTTCTGACCCTCATTTATCTCAGGGATTGGACTAAGGCATGTGGAAGGTGTCCTCATAGGCTCTCTTCGTACTTCTTCATGGTGTGCCTGCTTGGATGATCACAGCATCCTTTCTTTGCCTTGCCTTTTTGTGCTTTGTCGCTTCAACCAGAGCTTAAACTCTCATGGTATTTCTGCTTCACTTTGCCGAAGACACAAAGCCAGGCAATTGCTATGATCATCAGCAATAATCGGTCAAGGGTGTGGACACGTTGTTGTATGGCAATGTATTGTGCCAAACTCACACCTACAACACATGCCAGCAGTTTACATGACAAACACACACATAAGCATCAACCAAACTGCCTTGTCTCAAAGTCTGTGCATAAATTGACTGTGTAGCAGTCAAGCCAAGGGAGACAGCCATCAGACGGGGGGCCCTGGCACAGTAAATCAAAGGTATCCTCTGCTCCTAGGGAGCTTGGTAAGTTGGCTGCTTGGCACAAGTCAAGGCAGGGGGTTGAGACCCACTTACTGAGGAATAAGCAACAGTCAGTCCTCTGTGTCCGAGATGGGACGCAGTCATTCCAGCACAAAGGAAGTTCAGGGGGCTAAGTGGGCCCACTGCTCTGCTGGGGAAATTGGGAAAGTCAACTCTTAGAATCCCTACAGTGCAAATAGAGAGCACTGAGCCCATCAAGTCCACACCAAACCTTTGAACAGTATCCCACCCAGACCTTCTCCACCACCCTATCCCTGTAACCTCGCATTAACTGCACATTCTAGGACACTACAGGGCAATTTAGCCTGGCCAGTCCAATTAACCTGCACATCTTTCGACTGTCCAGGGTAGGGGGGAGCTGAAGTACGCAATGGAAAACCACGCAGACACGAGAACATGTAAATTCCACACAGTCTGTCACCTAAGGCTAGAATCAAACCAGGGTTCCTGGCACTGTGAGGCAACAGTGCTAACCACTGTGCCACCATGCCACCTGTCAGGATCAGAAGCAGCATACTGGGAGGATGTAGAGGGAAGAATAATTGTGAAAAATGTAAATGCAACATAAAAGAAGTTAGAGATAATACTGCATTGAAGCTGCCGAATTATTCTGGAAGAAATAATAGGAGCTGCAGATGCTGAAAAATCTGAGATAACAAAGTGTGGAGCTGGATGAACACAGCAGGCGAAGCAGCATCTTAGGAGCAGAACAACTGACATTTTGGGCCTAGGCAAAATGGGGAGGGGGACAGGGTTCTGAAATAAATAGAGAGAGAGGGGGAGGCAGATCAAAGATGGACTAGACAACCTGTATAGCTTATTACTTAAATAATAATGCATTTATTAATGTGCATTTGTATTTGAAATGAAGTACAACCCACATCCACTGAGAAGCCATCATTTTTGGATGTCCTTCCCACTACATATACAGTCAAAGGCAACACCTGGCTGGCAGTGCTTGGCCAGGCTTTAAGCTCCAGGAATTATGAGTGATCCTGGTCGTGGTGAGTAAGTCTGCCTCTGGCAAAATGAATGATTGGACAAGCAGGGCACCATAGAGACATTTGCGTATGCAATAAACTGAGTTTCGAAGAACCGCATGAGAAATCTTGCAAAGGTTCACAGAGAGCAACAAAACTTACCATAATTGATATTTAGCCAATTTCTGGTACAATTCAGCTTTGTTTCTCTCTTCACAGTTGCTACCTGGTCCACTGAGTATTTGAATCATGCTTTTTTTTGTTATTTCAGAAGTTGTATCATTCAGCATCTTGCTTTTATCCCATTATTAGATTGTGCATTTGGAAACAATATAGTGTTTGGAAACAGAACAATTGGTATGCATACAATTCTAAGCAGCTTTTAATTCTACATCTCAGACATCATTGCATAAAGTGAACTCGAGCCCACTTACTTTGCAACTCACAGGCGGATTTAATAGCATACTTCAACCACATCTGCCTTTTTACTTTAAATCAAATTTTCACATCCAAATTTATTCTTTGCATAGTTAAATATGTATCCATCTAGCGAGAAGACATTCTCCACAAATATCTCTGCCTCCCAATAGATTTCTTTCTCGAGCATGTAAAATTCTATTTCAAGGTACTCCAACCTTGTGGTGACAGTGAATTTTAATAACACATTCATACACTACAATTTTAGTCCCAGACCACAATTTCTGTTTCAAAACACATCACACTGTCAGGAAAACCAACAGAAGATTAAAGTTGGAACTTTAAAAGCACTTGCAGTGGATTTATGGCTTAAATCTATACTGATAGCATATTCTTGTTCCATAAACAGTGTTTAACATTTGTACTAACTCCATTCAGTTCCAATTAATCATCTTTTGCTTTCTCAAATGTTGGGTGTTCCAACATAAACTATTTCTGTTCAGGCTTTATTATCAATTTTAAGTCTCCATTTGTAAGTTGTGCAGTTTTTAAAGAAAAATAAATACAATTTGGATTTACTTCTTGAATACAAAAGGTCTGAAGTTTACAGGGCAGAAAAATTTCTCTGCAGGACATCACTGTCCCAGCTCTGTCCTCCGTAATACTGTTGAATAATGAATTTAATAAATCTAGCATGTTGCTTTAATACCTAAGTAGTATTATCATTTGTCTCAGCACTCACGTCATTCAGAGATACTGACACTTAAATCCACATGGCAATTCAAGTCTCATGAGAAAGACCTTCATAAAACCTCATTTTAACAATAATCTGTTTTATTATTCTGCACTATTTATCATAAAAAAGAATAATGATTTCCTTTCTGACATGCAGTGTTTTCATATCAGTTAGCAGAACATCATAACAGACTCTCCTGTCTTTTCAAAGTCTGTCACCAGCTTCTTTATGTTAAAGGATTCATAATTCATTGATGATGAGCTGTTGAAATATCTGCTCAAAATATAACTAGTTTAAAATTCACTGGAGTCCAGGGCTATTTTCAGTCAGAGCAAGTATCATGGTAAAAACTGCACATATGTGACCGTATCATTGAAATGCAAGCAGTGATTAAACAAAAATCAGTCATAAAAGCATAGAAAATGCTGGAATTTAATAGGTAAAAACTCATTCTTTCTGGAAAGCTGACTGATCAGCTGTGCATTTGCAGTCTTCTGTGCTTTCCGTCATTGTGGAACATCACTGACGTGAGGGCAATGACTAAAACATCTCAAGGCTCTGGAAGCATCAAGCTTGATTTGCCAATCAGATAAGCATCTGTTCAAGTGACATAGCCTTCCCCTAGTATTCTACAATTGGAAAGGGGAGGAAGCAGAAGAAAAGTCAGCAGCTGTTTGTACTTTTTTCTCCTTGTTTTCTGCTTTACTCCCTGCCCTCAGAAATTCAGTGCTTTCAAGTTTAGGTGCTCACCTGTAACCTCTCTCAAGAGCCATTTTGAACGTCTCATCTGACACAGCATATGTGTGGTTCAGTTTTCAACCACTCTACTGTCAAACCTGATCCTGTTCCTCTTCCAACATCTATACTTGAACACTGTGAGCTGGATTTCTGAATACTAATTGGGGGTAAGATCCCTGGCCAATTTTGCTATCGTAGTCATAGAGTTATACAGCATGGAAACAGACATTTTGGTCCAACTCGTCCATGCCAACTAGATATCCTAAATTAATCTAGCCCCATTTGCCAGCATTTGGCCCATGTCCCTCTAAACCCTTTCTATTCACATACCCATCCAGATGTCTTTTAAGCGTTGTTATTGTATCTGTGTTCACCATTTCCTCTGGCAGTTCGTTCCATTCATGCTCCACAATCTGTGTGAAAAAGTCACTCCTTAGGTCCCTTTTAAACCATTTCCCCTTCACCTTAAACTTATGCCCTCTAATTTTGGATTCCCCATCTGGGGAAAAGATCTTCATCCTATCTATAACCCTCATGATTTTGTAAACCTCTGTAAGCTCACCCATCAGGAAGCTCTCAGGAAAATAGGCCCAGCCTGTTCAACCTTTCCCGATAGAACAAACCCTCCAACCCTGGCAACATTCTTAGAAACATTTTCTGCAATCTTTCAGTTTCACAACATCCTTCCTACAGCAGAAGACCAGAATTTCACATGGTACTCCAAAAGTGGCTTAACCAATGTCCTGTCGAGTTGCAACATGACATTCTAACTCCTGGATTCAATACACTGACCAGTAAAGGCAAGCATGCCAAACACCTTCTCCTCTATCCTATCTACCTGTGCTTCCACTTTCAAGCAACTATGAACCTACATCCCAAGGTCTCTTTGTCCAACAACACTCCCCACGACCTCACCATCAAGTGTAAAAGTCCTGTCCTGATTTGCCTTTCGAAAAGGCAGCACATCACATTTATCTAAATTAAACTCCACCTGCCACTCCTTGGTCCATTGATCTGTCTGATTAAGATCCCGTTGTACTCTAACGTAACCTTCTTCGCTGCCCACTACATCTCCAGTTTTGTTGTCAACTGCAAACTTAGTTACCATGTACCATGTCCTCACATCCAAATCACTTGTATAAAAGATGAAAAGCAGTGGACACAGCTCCAGTCCTTGAGGCACACTGCTGATCAGAGGCCCCCAACCACCATCTTCTGTCTTCTACCTTCGAAACAGCTCTGTATCCAAATTACTAGTTCTCTCTGTATTCCATGTGATCTAGCTTTGCCAACCAGTTTATTTCATGTGATCTAACCTTGCCAACCAGTTTGTTCCATGTGATCTAAACTTGCTAACCAGTCTACCATGAGAAACCTAATCACAAGGAATTTTATCTACAAAATACTTATTTTCAGAATGCACTCATTATGGCATTATCAAGCTATTTCTTCCATGTAAATTTGTCTTTGAATGCATTTATAGACAAATAACTTGACCATAACCATTCAGAAGGAATATTATTGATGAAATTTATAATCTAATAGGATCCCCCTTTAGTTTTTAGAGAAGCTGATGTTATGTATTGTAGTCAGCTTGGTCTTGGAACAATCCACATAAGAATTGAAAGAAATTAGGATTTATTAATTGCATGACGGCTGTTACAAAGATCCACTATTGTTTGTGAATTTTGCTCGTGACTTGAAGTCTGATATGACTGTTTTGATGCATTGAGATTTATTTATGTTCAGGGTGCACAAAATTAAAAGACCAGAGATATAATCATAAATCAGTTTTGTTATCAATAGCACCAACAGAAACAGCTTCGTAGGACAATGAAATTTTAAGATAAATCTACCCAATTTTGTTCCAAAATGGAATAGAACTAGTATACATCCTATCAAGTACTCAGTTATTATGCCCCATACAATCTATCCCTTTGATGTTGTCTGGTGGTTGGAGTGAGCTTAATGGAGGCTACGTTTTAAGAGCCATCCCCATTTACAAGAATCAGCATTTATGCTCTCTTCCTCAGGAAGATGACTGACTTATATTTTAATTTGAGAATGCATTAAGTGCTTTCTTCATAATTATGTGGGATGCCCAGCAAGGATCTTCTCAATGTCAAGGACAAAAAATCCTATTTTTCCAAGCAAATATTGAAAACTTAAACAAAATTCTTGCTGATGAGTTGCAGTGGACCGATTTGCATGCATTAGCGTGAATTTACCATGTAATTTCACCTCACTGGAAGGCAGTTTCCCACTCATTGGATAGCAAGTAGATGCTAACAATTCCTAATATTAAAGTCAGCATGAGTACGTGGCAATTCTAGCTTGCCGTTTACTCATTTGGACCTCTGTCTCGGTCACCAGATACCAGTATCTCAGGCCTTCTCCATGGTGACAACCAAATGCAGACCACTTCCTTGGACATTCCCATTCAACACATGCTTGCCTCACCACAGTATCATAGCACATCTCCAATCTACTAACAAGATGGGTACGGACTTCAGTGGTACACTTTGCAACAGAACCTTCAATTGTAAAGCTGCTATAAAGGTGCTTTGTGTGCAGAGAAATGCAACCTTCTTGTGAAGTGGACCAGAGCACCTCTCAGGGATCAGAGCTCGCTGTCTTCATGCTCACTCACTTCGTGCCTATTTTAAAGCACAAGGCATCCCTGTCTTGCCTTGAAGTGCTTTGCCCCCTCAATTGCCATGTAGATTAGAGCAGATACAAAGCCAGGCAGTTTTTCATAACTGTCAGCTGTCCTCAGCCAAGGGGGTGAACACATTGCCGTACAACACCATGCTATGTCAACCTCACAGCCACTAGACTGCACGGCAAACACACTGAAAATACATCAATCAAATGACTCAGAGTTGAAATGGATGAGGAGCTCAGTCAAGTCAAGGAAAGGCTGCTGTCAGTCAGGGGGTGCAAGATGTCAGAAGTCAAAGGTATTGTGTAATCACAGTTAAGGGGCTTGAGTACAGTCAATCATCCACTTAGGGAGTTTAGGGTCAGGGGATCCATCCCATCATTATCCAGGGATTGGGCCATGGTCTGTTCTATGTCCAATGTAAACAGTCACGGTATTCAACAAATGGAAATATTCAATACACTGTACACATGCTGCATTTAGAGCCCACTTCATAATGTGGCTGAGTTCATGAAAAAGAAAAGGTTTCAGTCCATCAATGTATTATTGATCTGATTGTCAGTATCACATCGTACAAGTCTGTACCAGGTAGCTTGGGAGTTGCCATGATATCTATAGCCTTCAGAACTCCCATGTGCCTGCCATGCTTGAGGAACCAGATGTCTTCAAAGGATGGTTATTGAGAACCAAGGGCTACCCTCTGCAAACATGGCTGATGACTCCATTACACAACCCCATGCCTGCATGGACTATGGATGCAATGATGCTATTCTTTCAACTAGGGCCACCATGGATCAGACGTTGGGCACCCCGAAGATGAAATAGATGGTAAGTGGGAGAATAGTACAAGCAGGTTGATATAAAGGCATGGTATTTGATTAGTGAGGCACATTTAGGATAATAATGAGAACAAATTCACAAGGTGTCATGGGTAGAAACCCTCCATAAAACTCACTAAAATTAACACTGATCTGATTTCTGATAAAATTCAACTCAAAGGCTTTCTACAGAGGCACTTCCAAAATAAGATGATTTCCAAATAATTCCAATCATTTCAATCCAAGCAGCCACAACTACAGATGGCTTAAAAGTGGCAGCTGGAAAGTGAATCATGTCATGCACAGCTGTCTGTAGCAACCATGACAATCAGCAGTGAATAATAAAAACAATATTTCACATATTCTGGATTTTGTTTGGATTTTCACACTTAAAATGCAATTATTCCCTGAAGCATCTTATCCCATGTTCAATTAGACTTTACACTCAATGATATTGCCTTCTGGTGCTGAAATGCTAGCACGACAGCCAAATCTGTATGTAAATCAATTTTGCTTATGAGGTAATAACAGCCCTGAAGGCTCCTCCAACCCTCATCTGAACATGTAGTATTTCATACGGTATTTATGCACTTTGATGCTTCTCCCTGAAAAATTCCGATGTTAAAACCAACTTACTACCTGTACACCATCATGCATTCATCATGTTCTTTGTACAAAGTAATGCAGAAGTGGAAGTTGCGTTTGGTCCAACAACAATGTGAGAAGTATTTTATGTAGCTCATCTCCCGTAACACTGCTCACAGTTGTTCAGATGATACGCTGTTTTATAAGCAACACATTGTATAAAACAGTACTGTGTAATGGTCTGTGTGTACAATTTATTGCGACTGATAACATATATTCTAATTATTGACAATTAGAAATAATCCTCAGCTTAATACTAGATCAGTTCAACTTATTTTTTAAAATAATTCATAGGAAAACAACAAAACTAGTGAGGATAAAGAGTAATGGTAGAGTAGAAAATGTGGCATTGCAACAAAGAAGATAAGTGATGGATTATTATGAATTTCCCTTTCAGAGAATCCCTACAGTGTAGAAAGAGATCATTCAGCCTGTTGAATCTGCACCAACCACCTGGACAGCATCCCACCCAGACTCATGCCCCTAACCTACCCCTTAGCACGTTTGCATCCACATTTACCCCAGCTAACCCAACTAGCCCATACATCCTCACACACTACAGGTAATTCAGCATGGCCAATCCACCTAACCTGCACATCTTTGGACTGTGGCAGGTAACCGGAGCATTCAGTGGAAACCCACGCAGACATGGGGAGAATGTGCAAACTCCACACAGACAGTCACCCAAGGCTGGAGTCAAACCCGGGTCCCTAGCGCTGTGAGGTAGCAGTGCTAACCAACAAGTCACTGGGCCACCACTATTTGTCCCTCTGAACAAGGTATTCATTAAATTAGGAGCTAGAAATTAAACGTTTCAACTGGGTTCATATAAAAATATGTAAATTAATAAGAGATCTACTGTGGATCAGATCTAAAGCAATTAATTAAAGATAACAACTTAAGCTACTAATTAGATTGTCACTTGAGGCAAATGGGATCAAAGGTTCTGGGGAGAAAGCAGGATTAGGCTATTGAGTTGGACGGCCAGCCATGATCGTGATGAAGGGTGGAGAAGACTTGAAAGGCTGAATGGCCTCCTCCTGCTCCTATCTTCTATGTTTCTATGTGAGGAGGCCAATTGTTTATGATTATGGACTGGCATCTGAGACCAGTTGCTTACAGTTCCTGCACCACATGGGAACTCAGGACATTTCATATTTCAACGGACCATGTGTATAGGAATTGTCTCCAGCTGCTTCTGTTCGAACTCAGGATTTCTGAGCTCAAGTGGCAACGTGAATCACTACAAAAAATTTGGAGGGTGAGAGCTTCCCAGTTTGTATGGTCTGGAACTTGACCATTCCTGTACCCTGTAACAATAAATCTGTAATTGTTCAGGAAAGGAAACCTGTTGTCATCTGAAGCAGATAGTACAGAAGTCTTCACATTGTGTGCCACTCTCAACCTTAGTGCAGGAGACTGTGACAGCTCTTTGGAAGAGTGCAGTTCAGAACACAGCACCCACGGGCGATAAAGTAAACACACAAAACAGCAGAGGATTTTCTACAGTCGAGAGTCGAGGAGAGTGTCAGAAATGAATTGCTGGTGAATCTCAATAGGTCTGGTAACATCTCTGGGGAGGGAGCACAGTTAATGTTTCAAGTCTGGTGGGTCTTCATCAGAATTGATACTGGTGTCGAAAATTGGCACATTTGGTGATATTAGGTCACCATCCAGGCAGTTTGTCAGCAGTCACAATCAAAGGAGTAGACACAAAGGAAGGTACAGTGCTATGTCAATCTCTCAGCTATACCAAGTGCCAGCCATGTATGCAGCAAATGCATTGCATGTGCTACAGCCAGACAGCCATGTCTCAAGGTCTAAAGGGGATAATTCTCAGTCAAGTCGAGTGAGTCAGACTTCAGTCAGGAGGCCTGCACACAATACATCAAGGTCACTCCCACTATTAGTCCAGGGGCTTGGTCATGCTCAGCCAGTCCCTTGGGGTGGTCAGCATCAGGCTCCTCTCCTTCTAGGGGTGAGGAGCCAAATATCACAGAATTTACCATCTGCCCTGGCTTTTTCTGCCCTATTTTGGGCTGTTTTCTCCTGTAATGAGAGAAAGGGAGGGTTTGATCAAGATAAAAGTGAATGACATGGCAGTTAGTGCTGAAGCAGGTGGGGGGAAAATGGTGAGGTATTGGAAGCGATTAAATACGAGGCACGGATGCCAGGCAGGGTTCCTAGTATGGATAGTTGTGGGTTAAAAATATTGAGTGAGGGCCGATGCAATCATGAGAATTCTTGACGACGAGCCTTGCTGGGAGATGGCCATAGCAACAGAGTTAACGTGAATGCCATAGAGATATACTGCATGGAAACAGACCCTTCAGTTCAACTCATCTGTGTCAACCAGGTATCCTAAATTAATCTAGACCCATTTGCGAGCATTTGGCCCATATCACTCTAAACCCTTCCTATTTATGTATTCATCCAAATGTGTTTTAAATGACATAATTGTACCGGCCTCCACCACTTTCTCTGGCAGCTCGTTCCATACTTGCTCCAAAATCTGCATGAAAAAAAAGCCCCTTAAGTCCATTTTAAATCTTTGCCCTCTCACCTTAAAACTGTGCCTTTTAGTTTTGGACTCCCTTGCCCTGGGAAAATAGACCTTCGCTCTTCACCCAATCCATGTACCTCATGATTTTATAAACCTCTGTAAGATCACCCCTCAGCCCTCAAAGCTCCAGCGAAAACAGCCCCAGCTGATTTAGTCTCTCCCAATAGTTCAAACCCTCCAACCCAGCAACGTTTTTGTAAATCTTTCCTGAACCCTTTCAAATTTACCAGTGGCTTTCCTACAGCAGAGAGGCCAGTATTGAATGCAGTCTTCCAAAAGTGGTCTCACCAATGTCCTAGACACCCACAACATGGCATTCTAACTTCTATACTCGATGCATTGACCAACAACGGCAAGCGTGCAGCCTGTCTAGCGGTGCTTCCACTTTCAAGGAACTATGTACGTGCATCCCTAGGTTTCTTTGTTTAACAACACTCCCCAGGGCCCTGCCATTAATGGTATAGCTCTTGCCCTGATTTGCCTTGCCAAAATGCAACATCTTGTATTTATCTAAATTAAACTCGATTTGTCACTCCCGGGCCTATTGGCCCATGATCAAGGTCCCATTGCACTCTGACATAGCTTTCTTCACTGACCACTATGCCATGAATTTTAGCATCGCCTGTAAGCTTACCAACCATACCCATATTCACATCCAAACTTTTGTATAAATGCAGAAAAGCTGCGGATCCAGCACTGATCTTCACAGTATACCACTGGTCACAGGCCTCCAATCCAAAAAGCAATCCTCCTCAACCATTCCCTGCCTTCTATCTTCAAGCTAATTTCATATCCAATTGGCTTGCTCCCCCAGTTTCCATGTGATCTAAGCTTGCTAACCAGTCTACCATGTGGAACCTTGTCAAATGCCTTGCTGATGTCTGTATAGACAATGCCTATTGTTCTGCCTTCACCAATCTTCCACGTCACTTCTTCAAACAACTCAATTAAGTTAGTGAGACATGACTTCTGATGCACAAAGCCATATTGGCCATCCCTACTAAGTCCCTGTCTTAACAAATATGTATAAATCTTGTCCCTCAGAATCCTCTCCAACAACTTATGGATCACTGATGTCAGGCCCAGCAGTCTATAGCTCACTGGCTTTTCCTCTCTACCTTTCTTAGATAATTGCACCACATTAGCCAACTCCAGTCTTCTAGCACCGCACCTTCGGCTATCGTTGATACAAAGATCTCATCAAGGAGCTGAGCAATCTCTTTCCTGGCTTCCCACAAAGTTTTGGGATACACTTGATCAGATCCAGGGCATTTATCTACCTTTACACATTTTGAGACATCCAGCACCTCCTCTTCTGTAACATAGATATTTTTGAAGATATCATTATTTATTTCTCCAAGTTGCCTAGCTTCCATGTCCTTCTCCACAGCAAACATTGATACAAAATACTCATTTAGTGTCTCATTCATCTCCTGTGGTTCCGCATATAGGTGGGCACGTTGATCTTTAAGGGGTCCTCTTCTCTCCCTAGTTACTCTTTTCCCCTTAATGTATTTGTAGAAACTCTTTGGCTTCTCCTAACTCTATTTGCCAAAGTTATCACATGTCCCATTTTTGCCCTCCTTATTTCCTTAAGTCTCCTCCTGCTGCCCTGATGCTTTTCTAGGGATTCACTCAATCCCAGCTTTCTGTAGCTGAAACATGTCATCTACTTCCTCTTGACCAGAGCTTACATTTCTCTTATCATCCGGTATTCCCTCTATCTACCAGCTTTGTCCTTTGCATTAACAAGAACATACTGACTCTGAGCTCTTGTTATCTCATTTTTGGAGGCCTCTCACCTTCCAACCAACCGTCCCTTTACCTGTGAATAATCTCTCGCAATCAAGTTTTGAGAGTTTCTGCCTAATAATGCCAAAATTAGCCTTACCCCTATTTGGAACTTTAACTTTTAAGATCAGGTCTATCCCTTTCCATATCTATTTTAAAACTAATAGCAAATATGGTCACTGGCCTCAAAGTGTTTTCCCACTGACCCCTCAATCACTTGCCCTGCTTTATTTCTCAACAGTAGTTCACTCCTTCTCTAGGGGGTGCATCCCCATATGGAATAGGAAATATTTTCTGGTACACACTAAAAAAGTTCCTCTCCATTCAAGCCCTCAACACAATGGCAGTCCCAGTCAATTTTTGATAAGTTAAAATCCCCAAAAATTATAACTATTATTCTTACGGATATCTGCAATGTCAGTACAAACTTGTTTCTCAATTCCCTGCTGACTACTGAGGGGCCTATTGTACAACTCCAATGAGGTGATCATCCCTTTCTTATTTCTCAGTCTACCTGTGTAACTTCATTGGAGGTTCTCCCAGGAATATCCTCCCTAAGTACAACCATTTGGTTATCGTAAGCGAATAACATCACACCCCTCCTCTCTTGCTCCCCTTTTTATCTTCCTGATAGCATCTACATTTTGGAACATTAAACAGCCAGCCCCGTCCATCCCTGAGCCATGTTGTAAGAGCGACAATAATGCAGTCTCATGTTCCCAACCACACCCTTCATTCATCCGCCTTACCTATCAGGCCTCTTGCATTGAAATAAATGCAGTTCATTTATCAGTTTGACTTCATTCTCTGCCTTGCTCTTGCTTGCATTGACTATTTAATTTGCTTCTCTTTCTACTGAGCCAGTATTTCTTTGCTACCTGCTCGTCCTGCCTTAGCTCACTGGTTTAAAGCCTCCATCAGCTCTACTCTCCTCTTCCTACTTTTTCTAGCACCAGGAATAATCCAGATGTTACTACCATCAAGAACATACTTTTTAACCTCCTGCTTAATTTCCTATATTCTCTCCACAGAACCTCATCCCTTTCTCTGCACCCTCTCTGAGACATCCTTGACTCAGCAACACAACATTCCAATGTCTCACTATCAGCTGCAGAAACATCTGTCTGTGCCACTGACGACAGAGTCCCCTATCACAATCGATCGCTTGGAACCTGGCATAGCTCTCTTTACAGTAGAGCTGGTCTCATTATCAGAAACCTGGCTGTTAGTACTATATTCCTGAGAAGACATCACTCTTTACAGTATCCAAAACAGCATACGTGTTTGAGATTCACATGCTGTCTTCTACGCACCTTATACTTCTACAGTGGTTACACATCAAAGAACACCTCATTGGTTGCAAAAACGTCTTGATTTTTCCAGTGGTTCTCAAATGCTCTAATTGAAATACGAGTCTATCTTTGCTTTTTTAAGGTTATAAAGGGTGAAGCCTTCCCAGGCCCTGCAAGGACAAGGGCAAGACATCCAGTGAGAATGGGAAAAAATGAGATTCTTGATATTCAGGAGAAAATCCAATTCTCAAAATAAGGTTCCGACAGTGAAATGAGAATCTTGCTGGGAGTAGCAAAGCGCCTATTTGCATTTATTAACATCTCATTATTAATTAATCTCATCTCATCAATATGCAGTTAGCTCTTTTCCAGCCCAAAGAGACTATACAGTGACAATTCCTCACTCAAAACGTCCGAACGGTTAGCTGGAAGCTGCAGCTCACTGGTGTCCTCTCAAAGCATTCAACTTTGCTACCACTTCACAAAACCTGACATACTCTCTGGTTAATTACTGCTTACTCCACTTAGTCAGCAAGCATCAGTGAAGCAATAGCCTCACCACATCATTATGATGCACCTCAGTATCACTCATATTGCACTCCACCACTTCAATGTGGCTCCCTGGGGGGTACCAACGTATTACGTTGCAATGCTGCTGGCAAGTTATTTGGCACAGGAACAGGCACCCAGCTCATGCACCAGACAGCACACATCCAAGGACTCTGATCTCGCCCTCTCAATGCTGACTCACTTCACTCTGACTTGGGCTCTCACTCTGCCTTACCCTTTCTTATTTACACCTCCATGTCATTCAGAACTTAACAGGCTCACAGTTCTTTTCTTTTGCCTTTTCAGACACAAAGCCAGGCAGCTTGTCACGTTAGCCGGCAGTGATCAGTCAGATGGGTGGACATGGAGCATGTGTTGCAATGGCTTGTGCTGCATCAGAAGGAAAGCGGGGAGAGGAAGAAAGCATCAGTCGTTGGTGGCTCCATAGTTAGGGGGACAGATAGGTGATTTTGTGGGAATGATAGAGACTTGCGGTTGGTGTGTTGCCTCCCAGGTGCCAAGGTCCATGATGTCTTGGGTCGTGTTTTCGGGAACCTTAAGGGGGAAGGGGAGCAGCCCCAAGTCGTGGTCCACATAGGCACCAATGACACAGGCAGGAAAAGGGATGGGGATGTAAGGCAGAAATCCAAGGAGCTAGGGTGGAAGCTTAGAGCTAGAACAAGCAGAATTGTTATCTCTGGTTTGTTACCCATGCTATGTGATAGCGAGGCAAGGAATATGGAAAGAGAGCAGTTGAACACGTGGCTACAGGGATGGTGCAGGAGGGAGGGATTCAGATACCTGGATAATTGGGGCTCATTCTGGGGTAGGCGGGACCTCTACAAACGGGATGGTCTACACTTGAACCAGAGGGGTACCAAAATACTGGGGGGAAAATTTGCTAATGCTCTTTGGGAGGCTATAAACGAATTCAGCAGGGTGGTGGGAATCTTTTTTGCAGCTCCAGTGTTCAGGAGGTTGAGAGTGGTGAGGTCATGATTAAAGTTTCAAGGTCACTGGAGTGTACCGGCAGGCAAGAAGGTGGTTTGAAGTGTGTCTACTTCAACACCAGGGGCATCCGGAATAAGGTGGTTGTTGAACTTGCAGCATGTAGGTACCTGGGACTTCTGGCCATTTCAGAGACATGGATAGAGCAGGGGCAGGAATGGTTGTTGCAGGTTCTGGAGTTTAGATGTTACCACCAGGGAAGGTGGTAAAAGAGGTGGAGGTGTGGCATTGTTAGTCAAGGACAGTATTATGGTATCAGAAAGGACATTGGATGAGGACTCATCTATTCAGGGAGAATAGGCTGAGTTTAGAAACAGGAAAGAAGAGATCACCCTGTAGGGAATTTTCTATCAGCCTCTGAAAAGTTCCAGAGGTGTAGAGGAAAGGATGGCCAAGATGATTCTGGATAGGAGTGAAAGTAACAGGGTAGTTGTAATGGAGGACTTTAACTTTCCAAATATTAACTGGAGACACTATAGTTCGAGTACTTTAGATGGGTCAGCTTTTGTCCAATGTGTGCAGGAGGGTGTCCTGACACAGTATGTAGATAGAGGCCAACAAGAGGCGAGGCAACGATGGGTTTGGTACTGGGTAATGAACCAGGCCAGGTGTTAGAATTGTAGGTAAGTAAGCACTTTGATGATGGTGATCACAATTCGTTTACATTTACTTTAGCAATGGAAAGGAAGAGATGTATACCGCAGGGCAAGAGTTATAGCTGGGGGAAAGGCAATTATGAGGTGATGAGGCAAGATTTAGAATACATAGGATGGGGAAGGAAACTGCAGGGACTGGGCACAATTGAAATGTGAATCTTGTTCAAGGAACAGCTACTGTGTGTCCTTGATAAGTGTGTACCTGTCAGGCAGGAAGGAAGTGATCGAGCGAGGGAACCGTGGTTTACTAAAGAAGTTGAATCTCTGTCAAGAGGATGAAGGAGGCTGGTGTAAAGATGAGCTGTGAAGGCTCAGTTAGGGCATTTGAGAGTTACAACTTGACTAGGAAGGACCTAAAAAGAGAGCTTAGAAGAGCCAGGAAGGGACATGAGAAGTCTTTGGTAGGTAGGATCAAGGAAAACCCTAAAGGTATGTCAGGAAAAAAAGAATGACTGGAGTAAGATTAGGGCCAGTCAAGGACAGTAGTGGGAAGTTGTGCTTAGAGTCCGAAGAGTTAGGTGAGGCACTAAATGAATATTTTTCATCAATATTCACACATGAAAAAGACAATGTTGTCAAGGAGAATACTGAGATACAGGCTATTAGATGAGACGGGTTGATGTTCATAAGGAGGAGGTATTAGCAATTCTGGAAAGTGTGAAAATAGATAAGTCCCCTGGGCCGGATCAGATTTACATAGAACATAGAACATAGAACATTACAACACAGTACAGGCCCGTCGGCCCTCGATGTTGTGCCAACCTGTCATACCGATCTCAAGCCCATCTAACCTACACTATTCCATGTACGTCCATATGCTTGTCCAATGATGACTTAAATATACCTAAAGTTGGCAAATCTACTACTGTTGCAGGCAAAGCGTTCCATTGCCTTACTACTCTCTGAGTAAAGAAACTACCTCTGACATCTGTCCTATATCTTGCACCCCTCAATTTAAAGCTATGCCCCCTCGTACTCGCCGTCACCATCCTAGGAAAAAGGCTCTCCCTATCCACCCTGTCTAACCCTCTGATTATTTTATATGTTTCAATTAAGTCACCTCTCAACCTTCTTCCCTCTACTGAAAACAGCCTCAAGTCCCTCAGCCTTTCCTCGTAAGACCTTCCCTCCATACCAGGCAACATCCTAGTAAATCTCCTCTGCACCCTTTCCAAAGCTTCCACATCCTTCTTATAATGCAGTGACCAGAACTGTATACAATACTCCAAGTGCGGCCGCACCAGAGTTTTATACAGCTTCACCATAACCTCTAGGTTCTGGAACTCGATCCCTCTATTAATAAAAGCTAAAACACTGTATGCCTTCTTAACAGCCCTGTCAACCTGGGTGGCAAGGATCTGTGTACATGGACACCAAGATCTCTCTGCTCATCTACACTGCTAAGAATCTTACCATTAGCCCTGTACTTTGCCTTCCGGTTACTCCTACCAAAGTGCATCACCTCACACTTGTCTGCATTAAACTCCATTTGCCACCTCTCAGCCCAGCTCTGCAGCTTATCTATGTCTCTCTGCAACCTACAGCATCCTTCATCACTATCCACAACTCCACCGACCTTAGTGTCGTCTGCAAATTTACTAACCCATCCTTCTATGCCCTCATCCAGGCCATTTATAAAAATGACAAACAGCAGTGGACCCAACACCGACCCTTGCGGTACACCACTTGTAACTGGTCTCCAGGATGAACATTTCCCATCAACTACCACCCTCTGTCTTCTTCCAGCAAGCCAATTTCCGATCCAAACTGCTGTATCTCCCACAATTCCATTCCTCCGCATTTCTCTGGGAAGCTAGGGAAGAGATTGCACAGCCTTTGGCTTTGATCTTTATGTCGTTGTTGTCAACAGGACTAGTGCCAGAAGACTGGAAGAAAGCAAATGCTGTCTCCTTGTTCAAGAAGGGGAGTAGAGACAACCCTGGTAATTATAGACGAGTGAGCCTTACTTCAGTTGTGGGCAGTGTTGGACAGGATTAAAAGAGATAGGATTTATAATCATTTAGAAGGGAATAATATGATTAGGGACAGTCAACACGGTTTTGTGAAGGGTAGGTCGTGCCTCACAAACCTTATTAAGTTCTTTGAGAAGGGACCAAACAAGTGGATGAGGGTAAAGCAGGTGATGTGGTGTATATGGATTTCAGTAAAGCGTTTGATAAGGCTCCCCATGGTATGTTATTGCAGAAAATACGGAGGCATGGGATTGAGGGTGATTTAGGGCTTGGATCAAAAATTGGCTAGCTATAAGAGGGTGGTGGTTGATGGGAAATGTTCATCCTGGAGTTCAGTTATTAGTGGCGTACAGCAAGGATCTGTTTTGGGGCCACTGCTGTTTGTCATTTTTATAAATGACCTGAATGAGGGCATAGAAGGATGGGTTAGTAAATTTGCAGATGACACTAAAGTTGGAAGAGTTGTGGATAGCATGGAAGGATGTTGCAGGTTACAGAGGGACATAGATAAGCTGCAGAGCTGGGCTGAGAGGTGGCACATGGTGTTTAATGCGGAAAAGTGTGAGGTGACTCACTTTGGAAGGAGTAACAGGAATACAGAGTACTGGACTAATGGTAAGATTCTTGGTAGCGTGGATGAGCAGACTAATCTTGGTGTCCATGTACATAGGTCCCTGAAAGTTGCCACCCAGGTTGACAGGGTTGTTAAGAAGGCGTACAGTATGTTAGGTTTTCTTGGTAGAGGGATTGAGTTTTAGAGCCATGGGGTCATGTTGCAGCTGTACAAAACTCTGGTACGGCCACACTTGGAGTATAGTGTACAGTTCTGGTCACTGCATCATAAGAAGGATGTGGAAGCATTAGAAACGGTGCAGAGGAGATTTACCAGGATGTTGCCTGCTATGGAAGGAAGGTTGTATGAGGAAAGGCTGAGGGACTTGAGGCTGTTTTCATTAGAGAGAAGGTTAAGAGGTGTCTTAATAGACACATTCAAGATGATCAGAGGATTAGATAGGGTGGACAGTGAGAGCCTTTTTCCTCGGATGGAGATGGCTAGCATGAAAGGACATAGCTTTAAATTGAGGGGTGATAGAGATTGGACAGATGTCAGAGGTAGGTTCTTTATTCAGGTGTAGTAAGGGCGTGGAAAGCCCTGTCTACAACAGGAGTAGACTCGCCAACTTTAAGGGCATTTAAATGGTCATCGGATAAACATATGGAGATAATGGAACAGTGTGGGTTGGATGGTCTTTAGCTTGGTTTCACTGGTCGGCACAACCTTGAGGGTTGAAGAGCCTGTACTGCGCTGTAATGTTGTATGTGTTTTGTTCAATGTACCACACACAAACACACACACAAATCACCATGTCTGAAAGTCTCAGGAGCGTAGTCCTCAGTCAAATCATGGGGGCATTGTCATCAATGAGGGAGTGCCACCATAGTCAGTCAAGGGCATTGCCTGACTTCAGTCCTGCAGCTTTGATATGGTCAGTCAGTTACTTGGAGCGTTCACATCATTACAGTCAAGCCAGTGGCCTAGAGTTAGTCCCGCAGTTTCCGTGCAACTGTGCTCCAGACTTATGGTAAGTCAGCCTGGGAGCTGCACAGTTATCAAAAGGGTCTAGCCAGGCATTAGTTTGGGTGGGCCATGGTTATACTTGGAAACATCTTTCTATATCCTGCATTGTTCTCAAATCCCTTCCTAACTTAGGTCTGCAAATCGATAGTTTAGCAATCAGTTTTCTCTTTTCCAGAAAAAGGAAAAGGAGTTGACTCATTTGGTCCCTCTCAACCCTTCCTATCTGTGTCTCTAACCAAATGCTTTTTAAATGTTACTAGTCTACCCGCCTCATCCACTTTGTCCAGCAGCCCATTCCATACATGCACCACTCTGTGTGATGAAGTTGTCCCTCAGATCCTTCTTAAATCTTGACCTTAAACCTCACCTTAAACCTATGCAGTCTGGTTTTCAATTCCCACCCAGGGAAAAAGACTGTACGCACTTATCCCATCTGTGCCCCTCATGATTTCACACACCTCAGTGAAGTCACCCATCAATCTCCTATGTTCCAAGGAATAAAGTCCTATCCTGGCCAACCTGTTCCTCTCACTCAAGCCTACGAGTCCTGGCAAAATCTTTGTAAACCTTTGTACACTTTCCAGTTTAACTATATCTTTTCTATAACAAGATGACAACACTCCAAGTGCGGCCTCACCAACGACTTATACAAGTGTAGCCAAACAACCCAAGCCCTATCCTCAACACCTCGACCGTTGAAGACCAGCATGCGAAATGACTTCTTCACCACCCTGTCCACCTGTGACGCTGCTTTCCACAAACTATGCACTTGTACTCCCAGGTCACTCTGTTCAACAACACTTCTCAGGGCCTTCCATTTTCTTTATAAATCTTACATTGGTTTGACTTTCCAAAATGCAACATCTCACAGTTATCCACTTTGAATTGTGTTTGCCAATCCTCGGCCAATTCCCCATCTGATCAAAATCCCTCTGTAATTTTCAATAGCCTTCCTTGCTCTCCATGAAACCTCATGATCTTGTATCATCCACAAACTTACCAATTGTGCCTTGTACATTCACATCCAGGTCATTTCTGTAAATAACTAAGGTCCCAACACTGGTCCCTGTGGCACACCACTAGTCGCAGTCCTCCAGTCCAAGAAACAACTTTTAACCATCACCCTCTGCTTCCTACCATCAAGCCAGTTTTGAATCCAATTAGCTAGCTCTCGCTGGATCCCATGCAACCTAACCTTCATGACTAGCCTGCGATATGGGATCTTGTCAAAGGCCATACTTAAGTCCATACAGCCAACATCACTGCCTGACGCTCATCTATCCTCTTTGTTACCTCTTTGAAAAACTCTGAAAGATTTGTCAGACTTGATTTCCTGCGCACAAATCCATGCTGACTGTCCCTAATCAGACCTTGACTATTCTAATGTTGGTTGATCCTGTTCCTCAGTATCCTCTCCAATAACTTGTCTACTACTGACATCAGGCTCACTGGCCTGTCGTTCCCTGGCTTGTCTTTGCTACCTTTCTTCAACAATGGAACAACATTAGTCACTGTCCAGTCTTATGGAACTTCACCAGTGGCTAAAGATGAAGCAAAAATGTCTACAAGGGCCTCTGCAATTTCTTCCCTAGCCTCCCACAACATCCGAGAATGGACTTGGTCAGGCCCAGGGGATTTATCCACCTTAATGTGAGACGAGGCTGCAAACATCTCCTCTCTGGTGATACATACGCAGTCCAAAACATCCTCACTTGTTTCCCTTATTTCCTTAGCATCCATGATTCTTTCCTCAGTAAGCATGGAGGAGAAATATTCACTCAAAATTTCTCCCATCTCCTGTGGCTCTACACTTAGACAAACTTGCTGACCATTAAGGGGACCTATACTCTCCCAAGTCACCCTTTTACACTTAACAGAAAGCTTTCGAGCCTTTTGGGATTAATTTTAACCTTATCCACCAGATCTATCTCATACCCTATTTTAGCTCTTTTGATTTCCCTCTTGAATGTGCTCCTACACTTTTAATAATCATCTAGGGATTCACTTGAGCTGACAGCTGAAACTCAATGGATGCCTCTTTCTTTTTCGTGACGAGAGCCTCAATATCCTTCATTAGCCAGGGATCCCTAAACCTGCCAGCTTTTCCCTTCACACCAACAGGGTCAAACCATCCCTGGAATCTTGATATCACAATTTTGCCAGTCATTTCTTTTCCTTCAAACAGACTTACCCAATCAACCGCTGCTTGACCCTGCCAAATGGACCCAAAATTGGCCCTGCTTCAGTTCAGCACCTTAACCAGTGGACCTGTCTTATCTTTTTCCATGGTTATAGCAAACATTAAGAGTGTCATGGTCACTGGACCAAAAGTGCTTTCTAACTAACACTTCAGTCACTTGCCCAACTTTGTTTCCTATGAGGAAGTCCAGTGTTGCACCCTTCCCAGTATAGCCCTCTACATTTTAATTTAGGAAACTTTCTCGGTCACATTTGGTAAATTCCACCCCATCCAGGCCTTTTACCCCCTTGGTGGCCCAGTCAATATAGGGGAAATTAGAATCTCTAACCCAACTGTTATTCCTCTTGACCCTCTAGTGACCCTTCTTCAGAACTGACTGTAGCTTGGAAAAGTTTGGTATGTAGTCTGAGAATGGGATGGGGAGAGGTGGGAGGAGTAAATAATAAGTGGGTAGACAGAGAGAGAGAGAGAGAGAGAGGGATAGAGAGAGAGCGAGAACAAAGTTGGGCAGAAAATGGAATAGGTAAAGGTCAGCCTGGGAGAATCAATAGCTGCTACTTGGATCGATTAGTGGCTGACAATAGATTGTTTGTGGTAGCAGCCTATGGAATGACAAGGTCAAGCATGTCGGGGTTAGGATAAGGAAATGGGAGAGGGTTCTCAGGGTCCTAAACATCTTGAACTTGAAAGTGAGTCTAAAAGGCTGAAGGGTCCCTACACAGTAAGTGAGATGTTGTTCTTCTGCAGATTGGAATACCCTTTTGATTTTAAGCAGATCTGAACAGAAAAGAAAATGTACATTACATTGTCCTTTAAGTGGACATTCATTTGTCCTAGCATTAGTCCACAGTTAAACTTAACCCCAGACAGTTTACTTCTCTTCTTTTCCTTTCTCATCCTGGTAACTACTCAGCTCAGAGCTGTCGTTCACAGTGACAGTATTTATTAGTGGACATTCTCATTCTAGCAAAGGCTTAGCTAATCTTCCATCCTCATTTTAAATCTTGACAAATATTATCCTTCCATTCTAAGGGAAAGCTTTCACCTACATTTCAGTGCTTTGGACAATCCAGACATTCTGCCTTTTGTTTTTACCTCTCCGTCCCAGACTCCATCCCCATTAACCAGGCTCATTGTCAGGCGGCCTTCAGCACATGTTTGGCCCTCCTGATTGAATATTAATTTTGAAGACAGGGTCCCAAAACACAAAAACGCTATAAATCCCATGATTTTTAAGGCCTTTTCATTTGAAATTTCATTCACCTATCAATTAATGTTCGAATTATGCTGCCTTTCATTTCAATCATAGATCTACAGTGTGAAAACAGGCCATTCGGCCCAACAACTCCACACTGCCCCTCCAAAGAGCATCCCACCCAGACGCATTCTCCTATCCCTGCATTTTCCTCATGTTTAACCCATCTAACCTAAACATCGCTGGGTGCTATGGACAATTCAGCATGGCCAGTCCACCTACCCTACACATCTTTGGACCGTGGGAAGAAACTGGAGCACCCAGAGGAAACCAACGTAGACACGGGGACAATGCGCAAACTCCACACAGACAGTCACCCAAGGCTGGAATCAAACCCAGGTCCCTGGCACTCTGACGCATAAGTGCTAACCACTGAGCCACTGTTCATTGTTCTAATAAAAATAAAACCTTGTCCATCAGTTTTCTTTCCCTTGGCATTGTAGGAATTCCTTTCTTGTGGGAGTTACCAATTTCTACAGGGATTGTAAAAAAAAAACGATAATGGCACAACTTTCTGAAAGATTAATAAAATTCCCCTAATTTAGTATCCATAAACCTATTGTGACACCCACGCCCCAGTACTTTCCATTCTTTAGCATTTCACTCCATTTTCATGCTTGCTGCACTTCCACATAACGTGACTTGGAAACCCATCTGAGTGTTGCAGCAAATGTAACGCACAATGTCATGCATTTTGAAATAATTAAAACTATGAAATGGTCGATAAATTCAGAATATTACATTTACATTTACTGGAAAAAGAAATGAGTCCTTAGTGTCATTCTATTTTCTGATGTTTGGTGGAGTGCATTCGATATAGAGTCAATAATCAATGGTAGGCTGTGTGGAGGCTTAGTTTTAAATTAGGTTAAAACTGTGTAGTCTGAATGCTATTTCTTGGCCAACGTATGCCAAAAAACACAGGAAGAGGAGAATCTGGTGTGGTGTACAGCATTAGAAGAAACAGGAATTTCACAATAACACCGAACTAATTAGGCCAGGAAGAAACTGGGCTAATGTTTGCAAACTAATCACTTTCCATCTTTCATGGTTTACAATGTCATGAGATTTCCAACCTAGTGCCTTGCTCCCATCTGTTTTCACGTGTGTTGCTCTCCCCAGCGAAAGTATCAATGCCTAGTGAATGTGTCAGTGTCAATCACAGCAACCTGGCAACCCCATGTGTTAATTTAGTCCTTTCCCCCCCACAAGCCTGTGTTGTGATGCAGTTTACAGCAAAGAAGCACATCCGTTGTTTCTGGGTAACAGAAACACCGGCAATAAAATTAATGCAGTTTCATTTTCCAGCCAATTCCTAAATATTGCAAATAGCATGAAAGCATGACATTTTCAAATACTTTTTAGCCTCAAACTGCAAATTAGATGTTAACCTTGAATTGATCCAGAAGATTATATTTGAATAACCTTGCCTTTGTTATCTCAGACTGAATTATTATCGACAGAATTCTAACAATGGGATTGTAAACTGCAACTCATTAACATATATTGTGCATATTTATTCAATCAATACAAAGAATTCCATTTGCTGCCAAAAGTGATACTTTAGATTTTTATCATTGCCAAAATTCTGAATACACAATCAGCAATTTAAAGCAGACAATACAATTGCGACGAGGTAACAAACAGTTATGACGCAGATTAAAGCAGATTATTACCAATAATTTACATTTACATTTACAGAAAAATAAATAAAAAAATTGAGGAATTAAATCTCAAGTGAAAAACATTCAGAGGCCCGGATCAATAATGCAACTTTTGAATTCACAAATTTTTGGTTTGGTGAGTGATCCTAGCAGGCTTCAGTGGGGTATATAAGTCAAGCAAAATAGAAAGTAAAGTATGGTTATGATCAAGTTAAGGATCCGAGAGGAAGAAAGCTTCACTCTCAGCTCAACAGGACTGAATTATATTCTTACAACTGTAAGATTAGAATGGATCAGAAAAATAACTAAACTGAGGAATTTCTTGAGGATTAATAATTGACAAAAGTTTCAAGTTTGTTGTCAGATACCGAAATCCTAAACTCTATCACTTTGGATAGGTTACATGCAAGACCCTGTCTATAACAGAGGTGTAAACATTCGCAAGATCAACCCAAACTGGCATGCCCCATTAAGAATTATATCATCAAGAAGTTTGAGGACTGCCTTGGGAATGCCCCCATACATACCGGATCACACAGGTTTTTATGGAAATTTGGCCAATCCTTCAACTAGAATCAGACATTAAACAAACCAAAACTGCATTTTGAACTCGACAGAGATATAGTTTATTCCATTCCTTTACTAAAAAATGTTTGAATATTTACATACAAGAATAAGCCAGGAACATTTCTTCTGCTAAAATTATGGAATAATGGAAATTCATCCCAATTTAGTACAAATATTATCTCCCATGCTGAAATATCAGTAAAAAGCAACTGAAAATTCGAGAGAATAGTAATTAGGCAGAGTAACTGGAAGATTGCTTCTTCCTTTCAAGGGAAGATTCAAAAGAATTGGCCGACCTTATTAGTCCATATGTCTTTCAACAATAACTGTGATAAACAGGACAACTTTTAAATCTACAAGGAAGGGTATGTATAGGCCTTAGAAGTAAAAATCATTCAAATATCGAAAAGTAAAATGAGTGTTTGTCTGACTTTAGTACAGATGTCAGAAGAGTCAGGGAGGAGAATGTAGATGAGAACAGGAAACGAGTGAAACATACACAGACTATGTCAGAGAAACTCACCAGGTCTGGCAGCCTTGGTGAAGAGAGAGCAGTATCAAAGAGTCTCACCTGACTGAAACTATCAACTCTGTTTCTCTCTCCACAGATGCTGCCAGATTTGCTTAGCTTCTCCAGCATTCTCTGTTACTGTGTTTGTTTTAGACTTCCAGCATACACAGTATTTTCAACTGAAGAAAAAAAGTAAAAAATGTGCAAGTTTTTTTTAATGTTCCTTGTAGTGTTTATGTACAAGTGTGCAAATTGTGACTAATATCAGAAAAACTAGATATATTAATTAGAATGGAGAAGAATAATATTGTTTTGATGGAAACTTTACTACAGTCAAATCAAGGCAGGCTTCAACATTTTCTCAAGAGATGGAAAAGAAAGAAATGGCAGGTCCCATTGTTAATTAAGGGCATCATCATTGCCAGAAAGTTTTTACTTGATGATAATGCTCAAATAGATTTTGTTCAATTTGGATCAAGACATGATACAAATCTGGCTCCATAACTGCAGTGGCATTAAGCCAGTATTATTTTATTTGGAAACAAACCTAAGGTTGGGTAAAAGAGGGTTTCTTCTAAGATTGCATTAATACATTACATGATCAACAAAATTGTACAAAACTGGCCAAAATCCACAGGTAAATACATTGGGAAGCAATGACCAGTACCAAATTAATGTAGAAAGCAGCTAAACCATGTGACACTTCACATTTAGTTATATTAGGTGGTCTCACTTTTAACCACTATATTAAGCAAAATTATCAAAAACTTGGAACTTTTAAGTCAATGTCAGATAATTATTGCTGATAACATATTTCAGTTATTTGCCATAGATAACTGTTTAAAAACATGAGACTTAGTGAGTACAGCAATATCAATAAACTGATATACCAGTGTATAAGACCAAAACAATGATGGAACACAGATTTAATTTTCCATTCTACAAGGACCAAGCTGAAGCCTGTCATTGCCTGTGGATTAGGGTAATTGAATGATCAGTCAGCACGAGGTTGTTACGATATGCCTGATGGTGCTTGGGCATGATGGAGATGTAGAATTATTGCATTGTCACAGCCACAAGAGATGCACAAAAAGTGCAGCAGAAAGGCAAAGGAGTGAAATTAAAGTAAATGCAGCTTAGGCTTCCTCACTGACCAGTAAACATTATTTGAAATCGTAAAAATTCTATGGATAATAGAAAGCCCCATTTCATGGAAGCAATATGTACATACATGCAGATTGTAGCAATATCTTAATATCAAGTTGATAATTCTGATTGTTAACCATTCTTTTCACATGCATCTCCGCAGCTGTTCTGTATTCACTTGCACATCATCCTGTGTTAAACTGTTAAAACAGCTCAATCACACCATGTGAATATTTCATGAGATTTGTAGAAGTGCACTGTTAATGGATAAGCATACTATAATGTGTAAGACATCTGCCAATCAGTATCTGACTGGTAAAGCTTTCTACTTAAATTCCACAGCTAAACAATGTTAAAGATTGAATATTATAAAGAATCAATATTTACTTTAAAACTGGAAACAAGGCTTTGAGCAGTGTATACAGTCATGTGTTATCTCAATTTTTATTTAGCCTTTTTAGGGTGCGATTTATATTTGTTGTGACTGCCACTGGTCAGATCAACGAAGTCAGGATAAAGAGAGTGTACATTTTAGATACTAACATTTAAGCAAATGGTGTTACTCGTATATGTAAACTTCACTTTCTCCTCAGATAAACATTTAAATTGATTCTGCGGCAGCTAATACATGTTGTGTTGCATTTATGGCAAAGGTGCTAGTTGACCCCAACCTGTCCTTGCCTATATATATCTTCCACTTCTGCCGTTTCTCACCCTTGCCTATCTAAATCTACAAAAACACTACTTCCTACTCCTTCATACATCGGTTCAACTTCTCTTTAAATTAGAGGTCCATTGTGTTGCTGCTTTTTGGATAAAGAAGCTTCTTGTGAATTTCCCTTGGCATTTCTCATTGGTGACCATATGTTGATGGCCGTTAATTTTACTCTTATTATAAGTACAAAAGCAAGGCTGGAAATAATGAGGCATGACAGTGGGCAGGACGGTGTCCCAGAATAAAGTGGATTCTGAATTTCTGCTGCTGCCTTTCCAGCCCATGGAATTACCTGCAAATTGGCTAGTTGGTGGCTTTCCTACTAGTCCATATCAATGTTAAAGGATAGACTGCTTGCCAAAGGCTCTGTGAGGCAGGGATTTCCGGACACAGAGCCAGAAGATCCTGGAGTATAGGACTTTGAAAGGGGCATCTAGCATTGCTCAGTGTCAGATGCACTGGCTCAGCCTCTCAAAGGTGAGACAGAGAAAGACGGGACTTTGTATAGTGGAGGAGAGCTGTTCATCTCACTGCAGATGAGGACTAAATGTCTTTTTCACTTGCAGGCAGTGGTCTGTAAGGTTTTTCATCAAATCAAATTAGACAAATAAAGTAAGGTAAGAAATAAAGCAAAATGTGGCATTATCATGATAACCATTTTTGTGTTTCTATGAATGACAGATAGATATCCAAGTGCCTATTGGAAAGAAGACAACCCCATGGTTTGTTGATGACTCTGTGAGTTTCCCTTCAGCCTATAAATTATCAGGATAAAAAGGAGTAAGCTGCTCACTCGGGGTAATTGGTTAAATGGCTGTGTAAGTATAAAGGGGGAATATGTGTCACAGATGTGATCTGCATTGTGGTTCAGTCAATAACCCATATCGTAAAGCAGAGATGGATTGACTTCTGATTCATCAGCAGGCTGAGATCTTACATAACATAGCAAGTGGGCAGGTTTCTCCTGCTCAAGGCAGAAACAGATTTTTCAGCCTGAGAAAAAACATCTTGCTTGGGCTGAAGTGAGATCAGCATCAGTGGGGTTGTCACTCGGTACTCAGAACATTGCCTCTGTGAAAATCTTAATGCAAACTGGCTGCAAGTTGGGTGATCAAAGCCACTGCTACCTTTAGAGATATTGCCATAGAAGGCCCCACTGTGCTCGGAGGCTATCTCCCTTGCCAGCATGTCACAAAGGGGTGTTACAGTGGATCTGGAGCTCCTCATTCTCTGACTGCACTGAGCTGCAGATATTTACAATTAGTTCATTTTAACTCTGTTAACTCAGTTGACTGCAAAATGACTCCTGGCATGCCCCCAATGATCCACTGCTCAGACGTTTATTCCTCCTTCACCTTGAAGGACGACCCCCACACCTGACTTTCTGTCCTCCGTCCTTCCTTTCTCTTCCTCCTTCATTGATCTTCCTCAGTGGAGGTTGCATCTCTCACAGAAACCACTGTCCCCATTAGCAGAGTTTCTCAGAAGGAAAAGTGCTTCTGACACAGGCCTTCGAGAAAAGCAGCTGAAAGTTCCTGTTGCCCTGAATGCCCATAAATGAAGAATCCTGCTAAAACTCCCCTCAGCCCATCAGCCAGCAGAATTGCCGAGGTGTGTCACTGTTTCAAGCAGGGGCTTTTCAATTTGCCCTGATGAAGAAAGTGATTGAAAATCAAACTTCCCACCTGACCCTCTTCATATCCAGAGGAAATATTATTGCTGATCCCATGTTTTATTGCAGCCGATTAGCTTCTTAATGAGCTTAAAGCCTCTTCAACTGACTATTTGCATTTGGTGAGCAGGTTCCCAAATTCCAGTTGCCACTTCCCCACTGCCGCAAACCATTCCAGCTGGATGATAAGCCTGACATCAATGCACGGGATATTATAACAGCGCGGGAAGGAAAGGGACCCATTCAGGCAAAGTAATATTCTGCCCATTCTCTCCAGATAGACTCCAATAAACTCCCCCATAATTTTAAAGAACTCTCTTATCTCGTCCTCTCTGTCTTAATTTTTCAAGAGTCTGTCAATCCTTCCATGATATGTCTCCCCAGGCATTTCTGATTCATCATTCTTCACTACACCGCCTCCAGCACTTCTATGTTTTCTTGTAATATAGCAGCCAGGCTGCTGCAGCAAGGAGTGCAGATTAATCAAGGTTTAATGCAAGTTTAACACAACTTTCCAATTTTTCAATCCTAATGCCTCTGGAGATAAAGCTGACAATGTTTTTCTTAGAAACGTGTATTTTTTAATGGAATAAATAAATGCTATCCCATGCTCAAATCTAAAAAAACGGGTGTTTGGAATTTTTTTGGCATCATAATTGTCTTGTTTTATAAAACTGGCATTATGAAGTAATACTTAAATGAACAGAACTCTAATGTAACTGCAGAAGCAAATTACTGAAGATGCTGGAATCTGAACTGGAAACAAAAAATGCTGGAGATCACCGTGGCTCAGGCAGCACCCATGGAGAGAGAGAGAAAGTTAACATTTCTAGTCGAGATGCTCTTCATCAGAGCCCGTAATTACGCTACTTTGTTATCACTGAATCTGAGGATTCATATGTATTAATTTGCTTGGAACATAACGAGCTTAGTCCTTGCTTCCTAGCAATTACAAAATAGACAGAATCCCGAACTAAGCAGACAGTGGAGCCCTATCAGGGTGGGAAGACCAACCGTGTTGCAAATTGATTCCCTTCTGGAGTCTGCTCTCAAGTCGCTTTGTAGACAAGTTGGAACACAACGCAGTACAATATTTAGGAACAGTTCAGAAGTTTGGCAGCTCTTTAAAATTACATCTCTGTATGAGATTGTATTCATAATTAGGAGTGTTCGTAAGTCAGACATTCATAAGTCAGGAGCCGTTGAATAGTCAAACTGCTGCTAGACTTTACATCTAGCTGTGATCATTGAGGCACAAAGACCCCCTTGTGTTGCTGAAATGAGGCACAATGCTGATTGTGGCATAAAATGATGAGATTAGGAAGAAAGGCTTAAAAAAATTGGTCTTTTCAGCCTTGAAAGGAAGTAAGCTGAATTAAATAGATAAGGAGGAAGAATAATGACGGGTGAAAATTAATGGAAACACCTGTTTAATTACTAAACAGGGAACAGAAAAGGACACCTATGTATGATATGAATATTGTTAAAATAATTCAAACAGAAATTGAAGTCAACCGAGAAATTCACCTCGTTTGAGAATCAATTTGCCCAATCACTGTAAAAAAAGCAATCAACTGACCATTCAATCATAATTGCAATAAACAAGACAGCATAAGTTATGTTTAAACTATGCATTGCTATGGTCAGATGACAGATAGAACACTGACCCGAGTTATGAATCAGACACAAGCCTGCAAGCCCTGGGGACATTACAGTGGTAAACCATGAGACTAATCAGTTGGATCACAGAACTGTGTTCTCAGGAAAAACTGAGGATGATTCTTAATTTAGAAAGGAGTTACCTTTATGATGTTTATGCAAGATGATAATCAATACCGAAAAGGTAATGTTGCACGAAGTGCTGAAGTGTGTAAAAATAATGGCAGTAGACCCAGACACAGGATCAAACTTGTAAAGCTTGAGAACAGAGTTTAGGAAATTCCTGGCATTGAAATGTTCAAGGATGATTAAAACTCTGGAATGACTGAAGAAACAGATAAATGATGTGATGGGCTGTAAAGGTGTTTTGAGAAACAAGTTACAAAACACATCTGGCCACCTTCAGCATTCTCTACGTTGCACTTTTCTGAATTAATTTAACACAGAACTTAATTTCTTTTAAATTGAAAATGAGCACTGTGAGCAATCATAATCCAACTACTTATTTTGAAATAAATATGTTTTTAAAAGCCCAAAATATTGAAATTTCACAGCCCACCATCAGATTATGTTCCTTGCTCAAGATTCATTTCCCTTTTGTTCTCCGTACTCCTGTTAGATGTGAAAGCATCAGTCGTTTAGCAGAGATATTTCAGGCAGGTGGATCAAACATTTGCCTCCCTAGTGCAGTCTGTGCATTTTGAATAACCTGGGGCATTAACAGAAACCTATTCTCTAGTGCCTTGAATAATGTTGTTCTGAGAACATTAGCTCATTTTGATTCTAGCAAATAACACCTAGTCAAAGCAGGCACACTTGCAGAGGAATCATTTTATCTGGTGCAAAAGCCTGCTGATTTGAATTCTCCCTTTGGGTTCTTGGGTTATAGCAATTTGATTACTTGTTGCACAGACATCACTCAGAAAAATAACAGACAAGACTGGCCATTTTATCTCCATTGTTTGCGTACAAGGGGAAGGAAGGAATCAACCAAGGTGAAAGAATGGTTCTGAACTGTCATAGTTGCATTCAAATATTTACTTTTGTAAAATTGGGCATATAATGAATGTTAATTCATCCAAAATTCTGAACTCCATTCTGACAGAATTTAAGCTATCAGCAGTCGATGATATGCAACAAAATGATGGAGGTAAAGCAATAAATATATGCTGAATTAGGCCACAGAAAATACAACATGTGCAGGGAGAGATGTAAATTCTTTGTCATCTACTGTATGGTAAGTTGGTTAATTTTAATATAATATTCCAGAGCTCAGCTTTATGAAAGTCACTATCATTATATTATCATAATGATGATAACAGCTGAAAGTGGGACAATACACTGTTTGAAATTCACTTCCTACTTCACTTCAGTAAAAAGCATCAGTAACAATGAAACATTGTGAAAAGTCGTTACTAAGTTTGTAATACTGGTGTCCACAAGAGTCTCCGTCAATAGCTGGAATGTTTTCATTGTTATGATTTAACGTTTTTGGTATATCCTATGCCAATGTTACAAAAACAACTTGCATTTATATAGCTTATTTAACATTTAACCAACCAGTTTAAGGATAAAATCTTGCCCGCCAAAATGGAAGGATTAGGAAGTACGACAGAAAGCAAGTGCCAACAGATTGGTTTTGAGTAGATTTTGAAAGGAGGAGATGGTCACACAAACGGAACTCCAAAACGAAGCACCCTATTAACCAAAGGGTTGATGGGGAGGGTGGTGACAGGGAAGGATGTAAAAGGACTGAAGTCTGAAGAAATGAGTGGCTGGGACATTTAATATGGGTGACCCACTGCAATCGTGAAGTGGATCAAGGCCATGAATGAGTCTAAGATAGTAACGGATATCTCTCAATGAATATTTAACATTGACCGATGAACATTCACTGGAGGTTGAAGCTTGGAGTACAGTATAAAAGGTACCGAAGCTGCAGAAGGAGAAAGTTGAAGTTCATGTTCAGATGAGGGGAAGAGGAAAGTTGAGAAAGTTTGTGACCAAGAATGGCCAAATATAAACTGTAAAGGATTCAAGTATGGAAGCAAAGATGGGTGTGTAAGTACATGTGTACGCCAACATAAATAAGCATCTTATACCTAATCAAAGAAGAACGTGATGTATTTTCTCATCCACACATTTGTTCAAAACCAAGTCTTTTCTCCCCATTCACTGCAAAGGGTAAAAATTCATAGGCTAAAGAGTACAAACTTGTAAATATTAGACAAAGTTTAGAAGAGATTAATAAGTACTTTTACACTTAACGATGCTGAAGAGTTGCATTGACACTGAGAAATCTAAGCACCATTATGTGAGTAACTATGAATTCCCTTTGTTCGTCTGTATCATAATCTGCCACAGGTTTTTTTTTTCCAATTTCAAAGTTGTATCAGGTTATCCCAGTGAAGAATGTACTTTATTTGACAATTCACTCCCTAGTTGTTGTGAAAAACGTAATTACATACAATGAGCTTTTTTGTGCTAGTGTAGCTTGCTTGAGACATTTCAACAGTAATTTACGTATATTTTCAGATACTGCTTTTTAAACTGAATCCATGGGATGAGGGCATTGCTGGCTAGACCAATATTTATTGCCTGTCTGTCATCTTGAGCAAGTGATGGTGAGCTGCCTTCTTGATTTGCTATCGTTGGTTTGGTGTAGGTATATCCACAATGCTGTTAGAGAGTGACAGGATTCTGATCCAGTGACACCAAAGAAATGGTAATATATTTACAAATCAGGATGGTGAGGAGCTTGGATGGGGAACTCACAGGTAGTAGTGTTAACATGTATCTGCTGCTCTTGTATCTCTTGATGATCATAATTGTGGGTTTGGAAGGCACAGTTGAAGGAGCTTTGTAATATTTCTTGGGCACCTTGTAGATGGTGCACATGGTTGCCACCAGGAGGTAGTAGTGGAGGAACTGAATGTGGATATGGTGCCAACTAAGCAGCTGCTTTGTCCTGGATCCCATCAAGTTTCTTGACTGCTGTTGGAATTCCACTCATCCAGGCAAGTGGGGTGTGTTCTATCATACTCCTGGCTTGTCTCCTTAGTAGATGGTTGATAGTCTTTGGAAGTCCAGAGTGAGATACTCGCTGCAGGTTTCCTTGGCTCTAACTGCTGTTGCAGTCAGTATTTATAATTTCCGGTCAATGGTAAGACCCAGGTTGTTGATCATAGGGACTTCAGCAATGGAAATGTCATTAAATGTCAAAAAATAATGGTTACATTCTCTCCTCTTATAGGCGGTCATTGCTTGACACTTCTGTGGTACGAACGTTATTTGTCAGCCCAAACCTTGATACTGTAACAAGGTTACATTTGAACACAGACTGTTTCTCAATTTGAGGAGTTGCAACTGTTGCTAAACATTGTGCATTCAACGGTTAATATCCCCACTTATGACCTGATAATGGAGGGAAGGTCACTGATGAAGCAGCTGAAGATGGTAAGGCCTAGGACACTACTCTGAGGAACTCCTGAAGAGATACCCTACAGTTGAGATGGCTGACCTCCAACAACCACAACCATCTTCCTGGTGTGCCAGGTACAACTCCAACTCTTGGCTAGTTTTCCCCCCGATTGTCAATGTCTCCAGTTTTGTTGGGCTCCTTGATGTCACTTCCATCAAATGTGACCTTTATATTAAGGGCAGCCACTCTTGCTTCCCCTCTGGAATTCAGCTCTTTTGTCCATGTTTGAACAAGGCTATAATGAGTTCAGGAGCTAAGTGGTCTTGGCAAATCCCAACCTAATTGTTGGTAAGCAGGTTTTGGTGAAGTATGTGCTGCCTGAAAGCAATGTTGATCACAACTTTCATCTAGCGAGTTTTGAGAAGATTTGTAGCTCAAGTTGAGTTTCTGGATGTGAGTTTGCTCGCTGAACTGGAAGGTTAGTTTTCAGACATTTCGTCACCATTCTAGGTAACATCATCAGTGAGCCTCCGACGAAGCGCTGGTGTTATGTCCCGCTTTCTATTTATCTGGTTAGGTTTCCTTGGGTTGGTGATGTCATTTCCTGTTCTTTTTCTCAGGGGATGGTAGATTGGCTCCAAGTCAATGTGTTTGTTGATGGATAGCCAATGATAGCCAATCTACCATCCCCTGAGAAAAAGAACAGGAAATGACATCACCAACCCAAGGAAACCTAACCAGATAAATCGAAAGCGGCACGTAACACCAGCGCTTCGTCGGAGGCTCACTGATGATGTTACCTAGAATGGTGACAAAACATTTGGGGACAAACCTTACAGCTCAGTGAACCAGCTTACATCTCGAACACAATAAAGACCCACTCTCTTGTGGACTGAGAGGACGAGAGTGCTGTCTTGGAGGTGAAAGGAGGACGTCGGGTTGGCTGTGCACCCTTGCGACCAGTGGATCTTAATGCTGGCTTCGGCCTAACGCTGGTTCAGGGGAGCAGCCAACCTGCAACGATGGCTGCGGCAAGTGCTCGTGCCCCAGGTCAGGGGGTCCGGAACACCATCCGTGTTTCTGTAAAGAAGGTGGATGAAGGTGCACCTGTGGACCGCACCTTCTTCGTGAAGAGGGTCCTGTTGGACTGTTGTGGGTTCGCTGCTGCGGACATTTACTGCCTGCAGGATTTCCCCGGAGGAGGTTTTTACGATGTGACCTTCCGGAGTGCCAAGCTTTGCGAGCGCTTCCTGGAGGTTTTCAAGGAGAAAGGAGGTGAGGGCCCCCTCTCTGTATTGACCGCTGTCCCACTGTTTGTGATGGCAGCACAGAGGAGCCGTATGGTGACTGTACACATGTACAACCCGCATGTGCCAGCAGTTGATGTCCTGACCTTCCTCGGAAGGTACGTGACGGTGGAAGGGGACCTAACTGACATCATGGACCCCTTTGGCATCTGGACGAGTAAGAGGCAGGTCAAGGTGACGCTGAGGATGGGCGCAGACGGGAATGTCGCACACCCACCGTCCAGCTTCGCGATCGGCGGGAGCAGGGGCTACCTGACCTATGCAGGGCAACCTAAAGTCTGCCATGCCTGTGGTAGGTCAGGTCACATGGCGGCCGACTGCAAAGTCACCATCTGCAGGAACTGCAGGGAGGAGGGACACCTGGCAAAGGATTGCCCACGAGAGAGAAGCTGCAACCTTTGCGGGGAAGCGGGCCACTTCTATAGGGCATGCCCGCGGCGGGGTACCACCTACGCCCAGGTCGCCGGCAGGGGAAATGCGGGGCCAGCCCCCCCGGAGGAGAGGAAGGCACCAGGGCCCAGCAAGGACCCCACTAATGTGCAGGAGGGCCAGGCCGTGCAGGAGGGCCCAGCCCTGCAGGATGGGCCCGAGGCCAGCAAAGCACCCCTGCAGGCTCCGATCCCCCCCGACAACCCAGAGCCAATGGAGGCGGCGACAGGCGACCCAGGGGAGTGGACTACAGTCCGGAAAGCGAGGAGGAAGGTGCGTCGACGGGCCCAGGAACCGCAACAATCAGGAGGGAAGAGACAGCTACAGGGGGGCTATAAGAGCTCCTCTGACGAGGAGGATTCGGAGAGGGCCCACCCGAAGCAGAAGTTAAAGGTCTCGAGGGGGAAGGAAAGCAGCACCCCGCTTCCAGGTGACGGGAGGCGTCCTGAGGCTCACTCCGACACCCAGTCAAGTGCCGCTGGAGCACTGGAGGGCCCCCCGGAACTTCCAGGCCGGAAGGAGGAAACAGCACGTCCCCAGCCTGATCCGGAGCCGGACCCTCCTGCCTCCGCACCCCTGACGGGGGGATGCCACCCGGAAGGCAGCACAGATGGTTTTCTGAGCCCAGAGAGCATCCAGCAGTTAGCCCGAGCAATGGGCATGAAGGGACAGATGGAGGGGCTGGACCTTGGACTTGGGGAGGGTACTGCGGTCACTGCCCACAATGGGGGTACGAATTGCGAGCATTAATGTGCGCAGCGTCAAGTCAACCGCGAGATGTGTGTCCACATTGGCCTACCTGACCACCATCAAGGCGGACCTCCTGTTTCTGCAGGAGTGCGGGATACCGCACCTCGGCAGGTACGGGAAATGGTCCGGCGCCTGGACCTGTGGGCCTTCGATCTGGTCGGGGGGTAACGACTGTCGCTCCTCGGGCCTGGCTATTCTGCTGCGGGGGCACAACTTCACCATCTCTCAAGTTCAGGAGGTGGTGGGGGGGCGCCTCCTAGTGGCTGACATCACCTACAGGAATGCTCCCCTGAGGCTGATCAACGTGTACGCCCCAGCGGTACGGAGTGAGCGGTTGGCCGTCCTGCAGCGGCTTCCACCCCTGCTGGCTACGTCCAGGCCGGTCATCCTAGGCGGAGACTTCAACTGCATCATTGATGCAGATGGAAGATCCGGCGTGGGGACAGCGGGTGGGGGGATTCAACTGGACGTCACGTCCAGATTCCTGATGGGCACGGTGAAGGACGCCAAGCTGCTCGACGTCTTCAGCACCCCTGCAGACGGAGCGCAGCAGAGGTACACCTGGTCGCGGCCAGACGGGTCTATCCGCTCAAGGATAGACTTCCTGTTTGTGTCACGGACGTTCTCGGTCAGATCCACTGGTGTCGAGCCGGTGTTCTTCTCTGACCACTGCCTCCTGCTGGCCGACTGTCACTTACAGGACGACCAGCCGGCCGGCAAGGGGACGTGAAAGCTCAACACGACTCTGTTGACCCCAGAGAACGTCGAGGAGCTTAAGAGGGAGTACGCCGGTTGGAGGACCGTGAAACCCCTCTTTGAATCTCCAGGCGACTGGTGGGAGACGGTGAAGGAGAACATCAAGAGGTTCTTTGTCCTCAAGGGTGTTCAGAAGGCAAGAGAGAGGCGGGGAAAGCTGTCGCGACTCCAGAAAAGGGTGCAGAACCTGCTCCTTCTGCAGTTGATGGGGGTCGATGTCACGGAGGACCTCCGCGAGGTGAGGGGCCAGCAAGCCTCGCTCTTCGCCGCGGAGGCCTCCAGGATAATCTTCCGGTCCAGGGTCCGCTCCATGGAGCAAGACGAGACGTGCTCGCGTTTCTTCTTTCAGAAGGTGCACAAAGAGAGCTCTGTGCTTAGCCGGCTGAAGGAGGACGACGGCTCGGTGATGTCGTCTCGGCCCGACGTTTTGAGGATCAGCAGATCCTTCTATGCCGGACTGTACGACACGAAGCCCACGGACAGCACGGCCTCCGAGTCGTTCCTGTCGTCTATCACGGAGGTTTTAGATGACGGCACGAGGGAGTGGCTGGACCGGCCGATATCCCTGGACGAGCTGGCCAGAGCCCTCAAGTCCTTGCAGAGGAATAGGACTCCCGGAAGTGATGGCTTACCGGTCGAGCTGTATTCTGCTCTGTGGGGCCTGGTCGGCCAGGACCTGCTGGAGGTGTACGATAGTGCGCTTCGGGCAGGGGAAATGTGCAAGTCCATGAGGAAGGGCATCATCACCCTCATTTACAAGAGGAAGGGGGAGAGGGAAGAAATTAAGAATTGGCGTCCCATTTCACTTTTGAACGTGGACTACAAAATCCTGGCCAAGGTCATTGCCAACCGGGTCAGGTCTGTCCTGGAGTCGGTGATTCACCCTGACCAAACCTGTGCTGTGCCGGGCAGGAAGATCGCTGAGAGCCTCGCGCTCATCAGGGATACGATCGCCTACGTACAGGACAGGCGGGTGGACACCTGCCTCGTCAGCCTGGACCAGGAGAAGGCCTTCGACAGGGTCTCTCATGCTTACATGAGGGACGTCCTCTCCAAATTGGGGTTCGGGGAGGGGATCCGCAATTGGATCCGGCTGCTCTACGCCAACATCGTTAGCGCAGTCTCGATCAACGGGTGGGAATCAGACAGTTTTCCTGTTAGATCTGGAGTCAGGCAGGGCTGCCCACTCTCTCCTGCCTTGTTCGTGTGCTGTGTGGAGCCCTTCGCTGCCTCCATCAGGAAGGACGTGAGCCTGAAGGGCGTGACTATCCCAGGCAGCGGAGGCCTTCAGGTCAAGACCTCCCTGTACATGGATAATGTCGCCGTCTTCTGCACCGATCGTCGGTCGGTGAGTAGGCTGTTGGACATCTGCGGCCAGTTTGAACTGGCCTCGGGTGCCAAAGTCAATAGGGGTAAGAGCGAGGTCATGTTCTTCGGGAACTGGGACGACCGCTCCTTCATCCCCTTCACTGTCAGGACAGACTACCTGAAGGTGCTGGGTGTTTGGTTTGGTGGAGCTGGGGCATGCACTAAGACTTGGGAGGAGCGTATCTCCAAATTTAAGCAGAAGCTGGGCAGGTGGACGCTCCGGTCCCTCTCCATCGCGGGTAAGAACCTGGTTGTCAGGTGCGAGGGGCTTTCGGTACTGTTGTATGTGGCGCAGGCCTGGCCTATTACCTGGACCTGCGCCGCTGCGGTCACCCGGGCCATCTTCCACTTCATTTGGGGGTCGAGGATGGACCGGGTCCGCAGAGATACCATGTACAAAGACCTGGGAAATGGGGGAAAGGGCGTACCGAACGCCACCCTCGCCCTGACGGCTACCTTTGTGTGTGGCTGCATCAAGCTATGCGTAGATCCTCAGTATGCAAACACCAAGTGTCACTACTTACTGAGGTTCTACCTGTCCCCGGTGTTGCAAAGGATGGGCCTGGCCTCGTTGCCGCGGAACGCTCCAAGTAGTTGGACCGTCCCGTACCACCTGTCCTTCGTGGAGAAATTTTTGAAAGGAAACACCTTTGACCACAAGGCCGTCAGGCAGTGGTCAGCACGTAGTATCCTCGGGACCCTTCGGGAAAAGGAGAGGGTGGATCCCGTCGTGTGGTTCCCCACGCAGACTGCCAAAGTCGTTTGGCAGAATGCCTCATCGCCAGAACTTTCAAACAAGCACAAGGACATTGCTTGGCTGGCGGTGAGAGGGGCTCTGCCAGTGAGGTCCTTTATGCATGCCCGGAATCTCTGCACCACTGCACGCTGCCCTCGAGGTGGCTGCGGGGGGGACGAGACTGTTGATCACCTCCTTCTGGAGTGTGCCTATGCGCAGGAGGTCTGGAGGGGGATGCAGTGGTATTTGTCGAGGTTCGTCCCGAGCAGCTCCGTGACGCGGGACTCCGTGCTCTACGGGCTGTTTCCGGGGACGCACACCGAGACCAACATCAACTGCGCCTGGAGGACCATCAATGCGGTGAAAGATGCTCTTTGGTCTGCCCGCAACTTGCTGGTCTGCCAGCTGAAAGAACTGACCCCGACCGAGTGTTGCAGACTGGCGCACTCCAAGGTCCAGGGCTACGTGCTGAGGGACGCGCTAAAGCTTGGGGCAGCCGCCGCCAAGGCGCGGTGGGGAAAGACCACCGTATGAGCCCCCTCGTCCAGAAAAGGGAAAAAAATCCTATCTGGTAACTGGGCCCAGCTGGCGCCTTCCCCAACTGGTCAGGGGGCCAACTGGGACTGTGCGGGGTGACGACTGCCGGGGCGGTTTCTTTGCTTTGTTTTTTTTTCTCTCTGTTTTGTTTTTTTTCCCTTTAGTTGGTGTACGTACCCCCGGGTAACCTGGAGTGGCTTGCATGACTGGGTAGGTGTATAAATGTTTTATTTTTTGTACATTCTCTGAATAAAGTATATTTTTTCAAATAAAAAAAAGTGACAAAACTTCTGAAAACTAACCTTCCAGCTCAGCGAGCAAACTCACATCCACAACTTTCATCTCTTTCATGACAATCAACAATAAACAGCATAGGTCATTTGGAACTGTCCTGCTTTGTGTGTTCAGGATATACATGGGATGCTTATGCTATTTCACACACAGATAGCCCTGTGTTATAGCTTCACCTGGTTGACATCTCATCTGTAGGTATGCCTGGTGCTGCTCCCGGTATGATCTTCTGCACTCTTATTGAACCAGGCTTCAACCCCTAGCTTGATGGTAAAGGAACAAGTAGTGGATGTGTCGGGCCATGACATTGCAGATTCAAATTGACAATGGTCATTGAATTCACCACCCAGAGTACACTCCGTGCCCTTGGTATCCTCAGGGCTTCCCACAAGTGGTCTTTAAAATGGAGGTGTACTGATTCATCAGCCGAGGCAGTGCATAGCAATCAACAAGAGGTTTCCTTGTTCCTGTTTGACCTGAAACCATAAGACTTCATGGGGTCCAGAGACAATATTGAAGGCAGCTCCCTCCTGAATATATACCACTGTGCTATGACCTCTGTTGATGGGACAGATCATACTTCAGGATGGTTATGTCTGGGATTTTGTGAATGAGGTACGTTTCCATGAGAATGACAACGTGAAACTATTTATGAAAATATATAAATGTGGAATTGTTGGAATTGGAATTCGCCCCAGCTACTTTCCCCACTATACTGAATCCAAAAATGAGCCTCCATAGGGAAGCATTCACTTTACGAACATGTGTGCAAAGTAGAAAGGTAGTTTGCCAGATGAACAATTGAACTGCTGCTGCTGACAAAGGCACTGAAAATGACTCAAGAAATTTCCACCATCTCTTATGTTAAGCTCTGATCAGGGTGATTCCGTCTGACCATGTTCTTTCCATTGCTCTGGCTGCATATCATTGCATTAGCCCTTGTTTAACGAAATGGTACTCGTCCAGTTCAGTAAATCTACATCTATCGTTTCAAATCATTACAAATCATTTCAGTGTGGCTATTTGTGCTTCTCCCACCAAGGTTCCATTAAAGGTCCAATTTGTACCTTTCTGTGTGGGCTAACCCTACTATTTCAGCCACCTGAGATGCTGGTCTGTTAACATTCATGTTTGCTCTATTTGTTCCTAAGTATTCCATGTATCCGCTGTTTCTCTTTCTTGCCTGACCAGTGATTCTTAAATGCTAGTATTCTACAACTGTGATGTGTAGAACTTTTATTCTGTTCTTCTGAATCCATTATCTTATGAACCTTTACCAGCAAGCCTATACTGTGTCATTAAGTTGTTTTCTTATATATCCCTACAGCTTTACCGAAAGGTGCAATTAGTTCAGTTCATTAAGATCCCAAAAGCTTGTTTTCAACCTGACACCCATAACCATGCCACTTATCTAATAACTTGCTCATAATTGCTCTAATAGTTCAACTGCAGTAACTTTCCCCCATTCACTGTAATAATTCCTATCTTATTTTAGTTGCACATGTGCGATTGATAATTTTGAATTGTCATCTAAATGACCTCACAAGGATTGTTTTAAACTGTGACATTGCAATGAGATCAGTTTCACTTCACAATGGATAGAACATGGAGATATACAGAGGTTATTTTGATTGTGTATGCCTGAGGTTGCTGTTTGGAATATCAGATTTGAAATACTTAAAATTTGAAAAGGCAGAACAGACTCAACAGGGCTAGCAGCAATAGTAGAGTGTAAAACAAAATTAATGTTTTGAATCCAGTGACCCTTTATCCGAACTGAAAACAGCTGGAAAATTAGCAGAAAGGACCTTTATAGCCCTCACGACTCAACACTGAGGAACAATTTCAGAGCATGAACGCCTTTCTTGGTGTTCATTATCCAATCCTACAACCCCAGATCCTACCTGTATGGTTTACTCCCAGAATAGCTAATCCATTTTCAACTGTTCACATTTTCTTTAAAAACACATTCAGCATTCATTTCCGTCCAAGCTTATCATCAGCTATCCCTTTGTCTGCTTCTCCTTTCTTTCTCTGTTTCTCTCTGGGCACCATTTTCATCTATTTAACTCACTCCTGCTCCCACCTCTAGTCATCAGCATAAATATCACAATTTCCAACTACAATTAGTTCTGATGAAGGGTCACCGGACATGAAACATTAATGGCTTTCTCTCTGAAGATCTTGCTAGATGTACTGAGTTTCTACAGCACTTGATTCATCTTTCAGATCTCCAGCATCCACCATTCTTTGTTTCATTTGAAATATTTATGCAGCCTTAAATTAAATACAGACTGCACTCAAAATTTTCCAAAGCGAACTCGCAGGCAAGTGCTGTCAGTGCATCAGCTTAAGTCTTCGATATCTCACCATATATTGATTTAAAATTCTCTTTGATTTCAACAGTAATTCTATTGTCATAAAATATTCAATCTCCGCTGTAGCAGCCAAAATCGGTCAAAGACTGTTTTCAAGTGAACAACGCCACGTGACTAGTCAATAGGGATGGAATTCAATCAGGGAACATATGTTCTCTGCAAGCCACGAGCCTAATGGAAGTGTATCATACCCCTGGTAATCAGTCAAGCAAAGAACAATCAGACAGCAACTCAAGTTATTCAGTTACATGAGAAATCAACCATGCACATTTTGATAACTGTCCCTTTATATCACCGTTTTGTGTGCACCCATTTTTGTAATGGCAGTGAATCCACACCACTGTCCAGCAGACATTATATTTTAGTTTTACATTCCCTTTTTGAAGGAGAAAATAATGATTGGGAGTGTGTTTAAGGTATAGATTTCAAGTATTGTAGGGATTACCTAACATAATAGCAAAATTCAAGTGACTTCTGCTGGTCATCCTCAAAGAGTGTTCTGTCGGCTAGCCCAAAGGATGTGCAATGCCAAGTCAACCAGAAGCTTCACACATTACACCTGAGATGTTAAGGAACTAAATTAGCTTCCAGAAGCTTGTCTTGAGTCATTGTAAAATGTGCAAAACAGCAACATAGTTGACTAAGCAATGTGTGCGTTACTTTTGACTTTGGCTCACACAAATGCAAGAAAACGCTTCATTTTTCAAAAGAACATTAATGTGATAATTTTGTTATATATTACAATATTCCAAAACAGGTATTAACATTGAGTATTAATAGCTATTAAAATGAAAATATCTCTATTTTGTATCTGATATGTGGGGTTGTGGGGAGGACATCGGAGAAGGTGACTCAAGTTCTGTAACTATTCAACTTAATTTTGGGTCCAGAAGGCTGTAGATTTACTAATGGAAAATGAGATGCTATTCTTCCAGCTTACGCCAATCTTTGCTGGATTCAGCAAGCCTGGGACAAGGATGTTGGCCATGGGACACAGTGATGTGTTGAAGTAGCAGGTGACTGGAAACTAGGGGTCTTCTTTGTGGACAGAACATAGGTGTTCTGTGGGGGGGGGGGGGGGGCGGCGTGGGGGCAGTGTTGGGAGTAAAGGAGGAGTGGACCAGGGTGTCCTGGAGAAAATAGTCCCTGTGGAAGGGTGGAGAGGAAAGGGAGGAGAATATGCATCAGGTGATGGCATCCCACTGGAAATGGGAGAAATAGCAGCTAATGATCATCTGGATGTGGGTGCTGGTGAGCAGATAGGTGAGGTCAGGTGGCACCCTTTCACTGTTGTGGCAGGGAAGAGAGGGGGTGATGGCTGAAGTGTGGGAGATGGGTCAGACTTGGCTGAGGACCCTGTCAACTACAGTTCTGGGGAATCCTGAATTGAGGAAGGTGGTGGAGATTTCAGAGGCCCTCTTGTCAAAGTTAGCATCATCAGAATGGATATGACAGAGACAGAGGAACTGGGAGAATGGAATAGAGTCTTTACAGGAAGTAGGGGGTGAGGAAGTATAGTCAAGGCAATTGTGGGAGTCAGTTGTTTTGTTGTGGGTACTGGGAGTGATCCTATCCCCAGAAATAGAAAGAGATGTCAAGGAAGAGAAGAGAGGAATCAGAGATGGACCAGGTGAAGGTGAGGACAGGGTGGAAACTGCAAGTGAAATTGACAAAACTTTCCAATTCCAAATGACGGAGGGAAGCAGCACCAATGATATCATTGATATACCAGAGAAAGAGTTATTCATGGGGGGGGCGGTGCTGAATAGGACTCAAACAAGGAATGTTCCACGTACCCAACAGAGAGACAGGACATAACTGGGGCCCACATGGATGCCCATGGTCACCCCTTTGAGGTGAAGAAAATGAGAGGATTTAAAGTAAGTTATTCAGAGTGAGGATGAACTTGGCCAGGCGGAGGAGGCTGTAGGTGAATGGGGACAGCTCAGGCCTTTGTTCCAGGATGGAGCAGAGAGCCCTGAGACCACCCTGATGGAGGCTGGATATGTCATGGGATTGCACATCCATGGTAAAGAGGAGGTGGCTAATTGCAGATGTATGTAGGAAGTGACTGGACAAGGGGTGAAAAAAATCAAGCTGAGGTCATAAGAGATGCATCTTGTGGGGTAGAAATAGGCAGAAACAATGGGTCTGCCAAGGAAATTGTGTTTGTGGACTTTAGGAAGGAGGCAGAAGTAAGCTATGTGGGGGTGGGAGACTGTGAGATGGGAGGCATTGGGGGAAGATTACCAGATGAAATGAGGTTTGTGACCATTGTGGACACAACGGCCTGATGTTCCATGGTGGAATCATGGTCCAGGGGGAAATAGGATGTCTAAGAGCTGGCGCTTAGTCAGAAATATCGAGGTCAGCCCACCAGATAACAGCAACAACACCCTTGTCAGCAGACTTCATTACAAAGTCAGGGTTGGATCTGAGAGCATGCAGAGCAGTCAGTTCATGGGGAGATAGGTTGGAACAGTTGAGAGGGGCAGATAAATTGAGGCCACCAATGTCACATTGATAGTTCTCAACGAACAGGTCAAGTGCAGGCAACAGGCCAAAGGGAGCGGTCTAGGTAGAGGGAGAGTGTTGGAGATGAGTGAAGGGGTCTGTGGAAACAAAACGGGCACGGAAGTGAAGACGACAGAAGAAGAGATAGTGGGAACTGCAGATGCTGGAGAATCTGAGATAACAAAGTGTTGAGCTGGATGAACACAGCAGGCCAAGGAGCATCTTAGGAGCATCAAAAGCTGGTGTTTCAGGCCTAGACCCTTCATCAGAAAAAGCTTTTCTGATTAGGGGTCTAGGCCCAAAACATCAGCTTTTGTGCTCCGAAGATGCTGCCTGACCTGCGGTGTTCATCCAGCTCAACACGTTGTTATTACGACAGAAGAAGAGTTCAACGTCATGTCATGCTCGAAATTCATTGCAGTGGTGACGCAGAAGGATAAAAAAGATATCTTTGTATAAAGTTCAATACGATTTTGATTAAATCCAGTTTTCTTCAAATCTAATTTAGATCTTTCCCATTGCAGTGTTCACATTGTCTGATCCATTAAATGTCGCATCAGAGTTGATCACTGCTTTTTGGAAAATTGTAAACATTTCAGCTTAGTGGAGGATAACTTTAGGAAAAGTTTGGGTAAAATTAGAGGTGGTGTTAAATTTGCTCTCTTATGTATCACACCCCATTTTCCTTTCCGGTGAAGTTTGTGCAAGGAAAATCAGGCTGGGTGCTAAATGGGTAGTCTATGCAACTGCTCCCATTTTACACTAACATTTATTAAAAATTATTCAATAAATCTGTAAAGCTAATCAGATTCAGTAACTGGAGCATGATGAAATTCATCAAGGAATATTTTTCAAGTGTTGTTATCAACACCTTGCCCTTATGTTCATCTCACGTTCAAAGGTTGAAGAGGGGTAGCGGATTCCAGTATACTGCATTTCTCTACCACCTGCCTAGGTGTTGACAGAAAATCAGTTCCATTATTTATTTTAAAAAATTGGAAGGCTCATGGGATCCAACCAAATGCAAATACAACAAATTCATGTACATTAACATAAAATACAGGATTCAAAAATTCTGAAAGCTGGAGACCATAAATACTACAGCAGATGGACATAAAACACAGGGCTGCAGAGAATGTAAGTGTTTTTAAAGTACTCTCCCTCATTGTAGCTAAACACTCGGCAAGTCTCCTGTGGGCAGCAATGTGAAATATTTACCACACTACATTATCTACCACGGAGACCACTTAGGTTCGTTCACTACACTTCAGACACACAACTGCCTTACTGATGAGGCTAAGATTTCAGCACTTCCATACTTTTTTCAAACTTCCACCATCTCTTATCTCATTAATAAAATAAAACAGATACAGTACTGGTATGTCTTCCTTACATTTTCCTCAAAAATCATCCTTGAAATGCAAAACCAACATAATGACTATCATCTGTGCTTTTCACTGTTGACCTGACGCCACTCCTGAGTGAACAATGCTGCTGAAAAGTTGGGATCCTTTGCAAGTGGTTTTTAGAAGCTGCATGTTCTCTTAAAGCTCCAAAATAACACAGCTGAAGCCAAGCAGGGCAGTCACAATGGCACTCTGTGTGTAATACTCATTTAATGCCTGCAACGGCACTTTGGTCCTCAATTCTCTAGCTCATGATCTGCTCACCTCACTTGAAAATACACATGCCCTCAATGCTACATTTATTCCTCGGCCCCTTATCCATTTTTCCCTCACCTTGCACCTTCAATCATTTGGGTGCCCAGAAATGAGAACGGCAGTGAGATCAAACTATTTGATATATGTTTACTTTAAGTTTTTGGATTTCATACTCAATGTATCTATTTATAAAAAAAATTGAAAGCTCACGCTTCATTTTACATCCATGACTTTTTCAGAGAATTAGACACAAACTTGTCATTCATAGTACACAACTAGCTCTGCTGCATTGAAAACAGCTTGAGACAACCATCCTACAAATAAATATCTTGAACTAAGGATCACATTTATCATTGATGCATGACTTCTGCTTTCCCTTCCAAGTTTAAAGGTGAAAAAATCTTTCAGTGAATTTGCACCAACCAATTCATCAGCACTATCCATCCAAGTGGATTTTGTGAACAGAAAAATTACACCGCAGTGTGTGATACATATCTTCTCTCATTAAAATGAAACTTCCCACAATGTAATCACATGAGCAAACTATTGCAGATGCCGAAAATCTGAACTGAGAATAGAAAATGCTGAATATACACAGTAGGCCACACAGAAACTGTGAGGACAGAAATAATATCCTGAATCTTTTCTTGGCTAAATAGTGGTTATATTGAGTTTTTGGCAAGGTTTTTGCTACGAGGTTTCTCACCATATCTTGCCACGCCAACTAGATCCACCTCTTAAAATCTGCTTTCCTGGTGATCTGGGGGTAAAGTGAAGATTTTCCAATCAGCATGTCTGCATTAGTGCCTGTGTGATGTTGTATACTCATATATTTTTCAACTGAGTTTGACTCCAGTTTCAATTGCTTTTCAATCTAACTCCAGAGGAAAACTGTGTGTGATGCAAGAACTATTCAGGGATTGATTAAATGGGGTTAGGAATATTGGAAGATATTGGCATTCTTCCTTGAACCCGGGTGAGTGTCACAAGCCATAGAGAGGTAAGGGCTCAGGAAAGGCTTCTTGGAGGAGGTGTAAGGTCCTTTGCTTTGCTCAATTACCCTGTGTTGCAGAATTTTCACGAGTCCCAACATGAGCTAAATTCATGAACAATATCTAGAGAGTCTAGAGTACCCTCCTTAGCCAGTGACAATTGTTGTTCAGAGCAACAAAAATTATTGTTCGTCTAGACACTCAATTGGAATGATCTGTGCACTAAATTGGCAACCTTGGGCATTGACCATCCAGCTTAGCTGACTACTTAGCCAGTGGACCCTGCTGCTCTCGAGGGGCAAATGATTAGCATCATCCACCTTCCCTGAAGACACCTCTCCACAAATGTTTGGGCATGATCTGTAACATGCACACATACTTTAGCATGGATTATCATTTATCCCAAATGGTGTAGGGCATTAATGCATTCATATGACTGTGGCTGGCCCTGAACTCATGCAGGGCAGTCACAATGGCACTCTGTGTGTAATACTCATTTAATGCCTGCAACGGCACTTTGGTCCTCAATTCTCTAGCTCATGATCTGCTCACCTCACCGAACTGAACAGCAATTTTTCAAAAAGATTAGTAATTACTTACAGGTTAGCTGAGATAGTAGGAACTGCAGATGCTGGACAATCTGAGATAACAAGGCGTAGAGCTGGATGAGCACAGCAGACCAAGCAGCATCCTGCGCCAATGATGCTGCTTGGCCTGCTGTGTTCATCTGGCTCTACAGCTTGCTATTACAGGTTAGCTGTTGATTGTAAATTCAAAGCAACAGCCAGAAGAAACCAGTGTTTGGTGTTTTGCTTCATTACTTAAAGTCTATGGAGACTGTTGCGGCTGCTAAAGAAAGACTTTGTTGTACAAACTTGTTTCTCCCAAGGTGTACAATTAGCCATTCCCCTTAGATTGAGAATGAATGAAGGGCATGCAGAACCTGCCTAGCTGTTTAGAGAAAAAAGTGGAGAAGGAGTTGGGGGAGACGGGATCTCATGAGTAAGTTTTTGTCCATTCTACTGGCAGAACAATTTATCTCATAAATATCAATGAGAATAGTATGTGATGCATCTGTATTTCAGGAAGAATGTCATCAGCGGAGTCATAAAGTCATATAACACAGGAACAGACCCTTCAGTCCAACCAGTCTATGCCGACCAAATCCCTCCAAACCTTTCCTCTTCATCTTTCCATCCAAATGTCTTTAAACATTGTAATTTTATACGCGTCCACCACTTCCTCAGGAAGTTCATTCCACATGCATACCACCCTCTGTGTCATCTGCCATGTCAGATAGCCAAAGCCTCAGAGAAAATTATTTTCTTGCCAGTGGCTACAAATTTACAACCAGACCAGAAATTTTTGACACTTACTGCCTTCGTTTGTGTTCCTTTGTGCTCAGACGTAATAACTTAGCCATCTCTTGAACACAAATACAACTGTCCAGCCATTACCTGATATCAATTTGTGCTCAAAATTATCTTGATATCAATTTGTACCCAAGTAATAATTTCATCATAATTTGAAATCTCAAGCATCTATTAATAAACACTATCATCAAATGAAATTAACTTAAACATTTGCAATTGGCATCATTTCAGTGATGTTGGTGCTCAGAAGCAAAACTGACAACAAAAGTGCTCAGAGAGTTTGACAGGAAGCCAAGCACCTAATGAGGAGGAGGAGTGGATGTTCGTTTGATGAGGGGTGAAATTGGGTTGTGGTGAAAAATTATAGCAGTTGAGTTCTTCAATATCTTCTTCTATCATCCATGTCCCCCCAGCCAAATTAAGTCATCTCTCCACCCAATCTCCTCCTCAATTTTCCACAATCTCTCTTCCAGATTCTCCCCAATCTCCCTTTTTCCATCTCTCTCTTTCTACCCTGATCTCACTTCCTCCAACACTCTAATCTGATACTTCTGGATTCTCACAACTTCTCTCTCCCACCCAACCCGCACCTATCTCTTTCTGAGACCCCTCTGCTGATGTCTCTTTCTCTCACTCTCTCTCTCTCTCTCTCTCTCTCTGGCTTCCCTCTGCTCAAGTTCTCTCTTTGACCTTCTACCTTCAACCCTGCCCAATATCTTTCTCCTTGCCCAACTCCTTCCCACTTCCTGATCTCTCTTGAGCCACAGTCCCTACCAATCTCTGTCTCTCTTTCTCTGCAGTGTGCAAACTTAAGCACAAACAACTATGATGCAATTATATTGATGTGGTGAGACAATAGCGTGGGATCTTAAGGGAGTAAGATTTTAACAATGTCTACCATAGTAAATTAATTTGAACTTAGTTTCTAACAAGCAACTCTACATCTTGCTTAAGACATGAGGATCTTCTTGTCAGATGACCATGTATTTTTCCTTTATTACACGAGATCAAAAAGGCCCTATGGGTCTCTACCAGGAGAGAGGATAGCTGCAGCAAATGTACCAGAATGCACTCCTGCATCACAAAAAAGTAGTGAAGAGAATTCATCTGACAGAAACTCCCATCACTCCTGCAAAGCATCTGAATAATAGCTTTTTTATTTAAACCCTGAGACGGTCACCCTGACCTGGAGAAAGCAGCGACAGCATTGCTGGTACTGGCTAAGATGGGAGTGAGACAGCAATGGTTGAAGTGGCAGAGGAGGAGGTTGAGATAGCAGAGGATGTGGAGAAAGAGGCAGCAGAAAAAGAGGCCGAAGCAGAGAAAAGGAGTAAGTCGAGGTAGCAGCAGAGGAAGTCAAAGCAACAAAGAAACAGGAGATCAAGGCAACAGAGGAGCAGAAGGAGGAGATAACACAGTGCACAGCTGGAGGAGCACAGCAGGCCAGGCAGCATCAGAGGAGCAGGAAAGTTGACATTTTGGTCAGGACCCTTCTTCAGAAATAGGGAAGGCAAAGGAATCTGTAGTTCTTGCTATCTCTGAGCAGTAGGAGGGGATTCGTTGTTAGTGACAGTGAGAGCGTGTAAGGATGAAACTAAGTGTGCACATGTGAGTGTGAGCAGGTTAGTGCACCTGACATGTCCAACCAAGGAACAGTATAATTAGATACAAGAAATGAGCAAATAATGGACAGGGGATATTAACAACTGACAGGGATTCGAAGTTTTATGGAGTTAGTTGGTTTTATTTGCTTACGGTTTTATTATTTTTGTGATTTCTGTACTTTGAAGGCTTCTACTGTTAACAGGGTCTTATGAACTTTTACATGATCACCAAGTAAGAAAAGAATAGATTCAGACATTATTCAAGTAATTCATTTCCTTGTGTATTCCAATGCACTGGGTTGCTAAATGTTTTTAATGCCTTCAAGTGTTAATCTTGATGCCTTTGAGAGAATTTCATCACATTGATGTAAACTGGCTAAGTATGCATTCCAAACTGTGACATTTAACATCAAATAATTGCTGATTGCATTTGAGACTACTTAAATGCAAAAATTATGTAAACATTTTCTGGTAGTGACACACCAGGCTCCTTCTAGGCTGGATTTGGAAATGTTTGCAGTTTGCCAACATTCATGTCTCATTGAGTTCACTCATTATCTACTCAATGAAAGTCGACTGACTGTCTCGTGAATGGGAGCTAACAACAATTCATTCCCTCGTGTTTCTCAGTGAAGTGAGCTTGCAGGTTTGCTACAATTGCAGTGATCTGGCAGTGCAGTGTTTGTGGATACCGAATGCCAACTCTGCCATATACCAGAAGTAAGGAACTCTAGTCCCTCAACATCCAGCTCTGATGCGTGACCAGCCACAAAGAAGATCATGCAGTTCAATACACAACATTCTGCAGCAGTCATATGCCCTTGTTTTGCAGAAATGTGCGGTGCCAGCAACTCTTCAGTCACCACAGGTTGGCTGCTGTGCGAAAATGATAAGCCATTCATAAAATGGTCATTGCTTAATGCAGGCATACCATGACAACGAGACAATCTTTTAGCTCTGTCACTGCCCAGGAAGTTTGCAATCCAGAGTGAGGGCACCTCGGAGACCCTGCTTTCTCAAACTCATTCCTCACCTGAGGTGATATTCATCAACAGTTGTCCATACTCGATATAACTCAGTGACACAGCAGTAGCGTTCCTACCTTGGGGAAAGGAGGTGGTTCAATTCCCACCTGCCCTGGATGTGTGTTAAAACATGTCCAAACGGGGCGATTTAAAATAACTGCAATGAAATCTTACCACACCAAACAGCATAGAACAGACCACTAAGATGCTGAACCAACCATTCTGCTGTCTGGGCTAAATTGGAGAAGAAACTCTGAACTTCAGGTTTCAGGCTCAAAAATCCTTTCTTTCTCAACTTCGTTAGCCCTGAATCAGGACCAGAATGTAGCTGCAAAAAAAACTGTTTCCATTTGCTATCACATCATTGGCTATAAATGTTTAATTCCATTTGACTCCTTTTTTGCTATATTTTAAACCCATACAGTCTACTCTTCCGAAATGCAGCATCTGATAAATCTAGCTGCTCTGTCCTCAAGTCAATCTTCAAACTAATATAAGATTTATGGGATCCCAGCACTACTGTACTTCAATGTGGCTTAAAGCTCCAGCCTTATTAGTTCATTGATAATTCAAAATACATTGCTCTTTCCTGATTCTCCCACCAAAGCAAGATCCTCAAAGTATTTCAACATACTCCACCTGCCTCAAGATCATTCTCACTCACTAATTTCAATTTCACTGGAAGATGACAACCGTCAATAATTACAACGAAGGCTGTCACAAGCTCATGCTGAAAAGGCCGCATTGAGGAATGGAGACCTCCATTTTATTGATATCTTGTGGACTTAATGATTTTCTTTTATCAGGTTAAGTAGTGCAATCTAGAAAAATGTACCTGACGGGTCAAACATTCCCATGAGGTTCACTGGAGAACAGTACACAGGTTTTAATACTCCTTTTACATCTAAATCTTTGTTTTGTTCATTTTCATCAATTTGAGAGCTGTTTGCACTGCTTCATTCAAACGCTTGAGGTTAGATTTTCATCCTAATAGTTAGGCTGGAGCAGGGATTGGCAAGCAACAAGGAATGGCATCAATGGAATGTGTGTGACCTCCATTCCTGACCCCTCTAAAGTTTCACAAGTTTCAGGGGATGGGACACAAGGGCAGCAGACGGAAGTCACCTGCTTGATTATGATGTACATCTTTGTAATCAAGGAGGTGGTTGAGAACTCGCTTTCTGATGTCTCAAAAAGATTGAGAGGACAGGCAGCAATTCAGAACTGTGCAAAGCTGAAAGCTCCAACCTGTCTGAGCAAGGTGAGTCTTTTGGACATTTTTTTTAAATGTGCAAGTTTTAATGGAAATCTACTGTATTTAAAATTATTGCCCACTTTATTACCTATCTCAAGGTCCAGCTCTACATCTGACCTTTCTAATTTGAAGTTGGAGAGATTTTCTTTTCAATAACATCATTGACAGCTGGCAGCCATAACAAGGCCTTCTCTGGCATACCTTCCATTTGGACTCCTCATTGGCTGGTAGACCTATCATCTCGCCAATCAGGCTGTTGTCTTCTGGGCTACTCAAGCGGGGAGGTGGAATAATTGAGCTTGAAATGACTCTGCTTCAAATTACCCCCACTTCTGTGATAATCCAACACTCAGGGTCAGTTTGAAGCTAAATAAATTGTGTTAGATGCAGACCGAAATTTTGTCTACATTAAGGTAAAGGCCAATGTCTAAATCTCCAGCAGCATCGAGTTGTTCCATATCTTATTCTTAAAATACTAACCAACTGTAGTCATTCAAATTTTACCGAAAGGGCAACACTTCACCCCTCGAGCATCAGATGACATCAACCAAAACTCATTCAAAGGTCATAGAAGCCTTCTGCATTTTAGCTACATCAAACATTTTAACCAGACATGATCTTTAAGTAGATTTCACAGGACCGTCCGCATAATGTTGCCGTCATCTTGTCAGATTTGCATTAAGCCCAACTACCAGCTGGTCGCCATAGAAACAATTGCACGCTGGCAGAGAAGAAAGGTTTGGCAGCTTTTCTTCCTTAATTATATTTCATTGCCTGATACAAAGTATAGCCTCTTGTCTCTTTAATTAAAATGGCAAAAAAGTCATTGAATCCCTGATTCTTCAGCAAACCAATGAGTAATATCAAACTGACATGCTCTGTGTGTCAGCGAAGACTTCATAAAAACAAAACAACCTGTCTGTAAAGTATGTACTGAGCTTGGAAAACAATCATTTGAGCAGTAATTTTCTTTTACACAATCAGTAATCGTCTCTGTTCCATTTCAAGCTTTTTGAAAAGAATTTTACCAGAAGAAGTTCTGATTCAGACAACGACACTTTCTCCCTTTGATTAAATATACAGGGGAATTATTTGGAACTCTTCTTTATCACGGACACTTTGACTCTGATTTTTTATTACATGTATTTTACTACCATATTGCAAAATCCCTGCTGCTCATTTATCTTGCACATTGAAAATATCCCATTATAGATTTTCTGCTTGATAGTTTAATATAGGATTTAATTTAAAAGGATTTTGATTGAAGTCAATTTACAGCTATTTAAATTGAAATCATGAAACACTTTGTATGCCTAGTTCTGATGCTACCTCATTACAGGCTGAACCTGCTAGTGCACAGTTGTATTCTCCTTTGGCACTTAATTTGAGGGTAATATAATCATCTGCATCATTGTCCATTGCCCCTTTGCAGCAGCACCCTGCCTCACCCCTCCTGCTATTGAAATGCTCATAGGCTTTGCTTATTTTCAGACAAATTTTCCTGAAAGTCCTACATGCCAACCTTTCTAAGCTCCACTCTGCATAAACTTTCATACTCTATCATTCACATCATATCCTATTAAAATTTACTGCCCTTCACTGTCTCCCAAATCCTTGTTAAATCCTCATTATACTTTCCAGATTCTGACTGTGCATCAGATTCAGACCAATAGCAGCACCCTAAATTTTTACTTGAATTCATGGGTTCATGATAACATTAGAGACTTCAACAGATAAATCGAGGCCAACTGCTCAGTGCAAGAATGAGGAAGTACTCTGTTGTTGGAGATGCCTTCTTTTGATTGAAACAATAAACTCAGGCACTGTCCACTTGCTCATATGGATGCAAAAGCTCCTAGTATTCCAAGAGGAGCCGAATTTTCTTATGGTCTGGACAAAGTTTCAGCCCTTAAATACCACCACCTCCAAAAACAAACTCATTTGTTGTTTATCTCAATGCTATTTATGACGTCTTGTAGTATGAAGATTAGCTACCACATTTTCCAACACTAAACATTCGTGACTATAAGTACAATTAGTTGGCTAAAGAGCTTCCTAGGATGACCTGAAGCTGTGAAGTAATGCAAACTCATGTTTATGCTGTCTTTGCAATCTAATGAGCCCTTACTCTAGCTTCAGCTAAGCTTGAAGTTCACCAAAATTTTACAAGCTGCTGTCATCACCCTGTGCTCGCTGACCTAAATGGGCTCCCATTGATAGATTCTGTTTTAGTTATGCCTCAATTCAAAAATGCTCAGCTTTGTTTTCAAACCTCTTCATGGTCTCCCTCTCTATCTCTGCAGACAAATTGAACCTAACAACCCCCAAACAGCTTATCTAATGCTAATTCAGGATTCTTGAGTATCCCAAACTTTAATGTCTTCACCAGTTGTGGCCATACCTTCAGCGACCGACACCACCAGCTTTAGTATTTCCTCTGTGTCCCTCTTCTCCTCATTTTCACTCAGAGGTCCTGCTGAAAATTTACTTGCTGACCAAGTTTTTGCCACTGACCTTTTGAATTGCTATCAAATAATTTAGTTTATGACACTTCTGCAAAACATTTGATTATGATAAAGAGCATTTATCCAGATAAAGCACAGATAATAAAAAAAAATGCTGTATCTGTGAATTTTGCTTTGCCAATTTCTGTTTCTTATACACTCCTATCTCTGTACCATAACTGGTGAGTGAGACATCAGGAATGTTAGCCCTCAGATTTAACTTCTTCCTGTTAGCTCTGCATTATACTATTTTTCACTCATTCTCAGGGGTGTCCTTAAAATTTGCCATTTTAAGTGTAGTGTCACTCCTTATTCTTCATCAGCCAATCTGATTGTCTCATATGAATCACCTCAGCACTTACACTATTTTGAAGATGCTCCAGAAATACATGTTTTATTGTTATAGCCACACGAACAGAAGCAGAACATCCTTTAAAGGGAACTATACTGGATTATTTCAGGTAATGGTATGGTATGATGACAACTGTTATAGTTTGCAGTATTATATGCAATATCTTGTTGCAATGTAAACAATGGCACTATGACACATTACTGAAATGTAAACAGGAAAACCACTCAAAACTCAATTTAAAGCTGGATTACAATAGCTGCACAATCATTAATCAAGGGAAACACAAGGTGACTGCTAATGAGATGGCTCCAGATAACTTTCCACACATGTCACAGCGGAATAACCAAACAGAGTTGTGGATGTGCATTGGGTCATCTCACTCGTTTCTTAAGCACGGTGACTGTAATTATGAGGGACTAACTTGAGGATGGCAAAGCGGAAGTAGGAGGATATTAGAAAAGAACTAACAAACACTTATCAGAATAAACAAAATGTAAATATGAAAAATATACCTCATTCATTTCACTAAACATGTTTTACATCCAGTGCTAATACCCATGTTATCACCTTAATTACAAATAACCACTCAATATAAAGAATTACTAAAAGAAATATTGCTCATTGTCGGCTTACATAACGCTGACAAAATCATGCAGTATTCCACTGCAGCTTCACAACCTGCAATGATGAGTGCAAATAATTTTCACCTTTCAGATTGTATGGCCTTAAGACATTTAACACAGACACTGCACATTCCCATTGTTGTTGCCTTGAGCTTTCCAAGCACGGACAGAGAAGAAATAAGACATTTCTCCACCTTTTCTCTCATACCAACACATTGTTTTATCCATCCCAAATCAAAAACTGAAAGGGCACCACAGCAAACTTGTCTGACATTTCAATTTTTGAAATCTTTAACCTGCAGCGCCCAAAGGAAAAGCTATTCATTTGGGAAAGACAATATTGTGTATTCAGGTCCATTGGATCTTGAATAAAAACTTTAAATTATAAGTCATTGTTAACCTTTCTCTTGATTGGTATCAAATTAATTCCCTAAAGCTCAAAAACCAATGCTTCATTGTCTACTTACGGCCTGCAGCACTGCTCTTGCGGAGCAACATTCTGTTGCTGGACTGTTTTGTCTTTGTAACTTAAAAAATGAACTGAAATATTTTAACCACCAGACAATCTAAAATCATGTTAAATGGAAACATCTGTGCAAATGTCCATGCTAAAAAAAATTCCGGCCAAATTGCACTACAATAAAGTAACGGCAAAATATTTGATCTTGACATTTCCAGATTTTGATTTTTTAAAATTATTTTAATTTAACTCATTATTGTCACATACCAAGATACAGTCAAAAGTATTGTCTGACATGCTACCCAGGCAGGTTAAACCTTACATCAGTATGCCAGGGTAATAGAACAGGGTGCACGTTTTACTTCATTGCTCAGTCCTTTGAGTATAAAAGTTGGGAAGTCATGTTGAGGGTGTACAGAACATTGGTGAGACCTCTTCAGGAATACTGCGTCCTGTTCTGGTCGCCAAGTTATAGGAAGGATATTATTAAGCTGGGGAAGGTTCAGAAGAGATTCACCAGGATATTGCTGGATGTGGAAAGTTAGAGATATAAAGAAAGGCTGAAGAGGCTGGGATATTTTTCACTGGAGTATAAGAGGTTGAGAGGTGACCTTATTGAAGTTTATAAAATAATGAGAGGTAAAGATAAAAGTAATGGTCATTATCCTTTCAAAAGGGGGAACATTTTTAAGGTGAGAGGACAGAGATTTCTAAAAAGCCAAGAGGGGCAAAGTTTTTTTACAGAGAGTGTGGCTCATTTGTAGAGTGGATCTCCAGAGAAAGTGGTGTATGCGGGTAAAATTACAGCATTTAAAAGACCTTTGGATAAGCACATGAATAGGAAAGGTTTGGAGGGATATGGGCCAGAAGCAGGCAGGTGGCACGAGGTTAGTTTGGGGTTCTGGTCAGCATGGACTGGTTGGACAGAACAGTCTGTTTCAGTCATGTATGACTCTATCACTCCACAACAGCAGGAAGATGCTGTCCTTAAATCTGTTGGTACATCATTTCAAACTTTGCTGAATAAAAAAAAAACCCATTTTGCTTCTTGGCAACAGGACCAATTCAAGGGGGAAATCAATATTACTGCTACATGAAAGGAGAATGCTGACTCTGTGGCTAGTGGGTTCTGATAGAGGCATTGCCATGAGAAAGCACCCCCCATTATTGCTGATTGACACTGAAGTGCCAAGCCTGGTTTAAATTTGGGTCAGACAGTGCTACTTCTTGTTGACCACCACTTGAAAGAAATGCTAAAATCTGCAAGAAACAAAATCCACTTAAGGCGTTCTGCCAACCAAATTGGCCAAGTTTTAAAGGCACAACTGCCAGGCTGGGTCTGCAATAGTTACTGGACTTGCCACATAAACACGACAGTCAAGAAGGCACAACAGGAAATTTGGCATGTCCATAAGATTCCTCACGAACTTCTACAGATGTGCCATTGAAATTATACTGTCTGAGTACATAACAGCCTGGTATGGCAACTGCTCTGCCCGGGCCCAAAAGAAACTACCGAAGGTTGTGTTCACAGCCCAAACCATCACAGAAGCCTTCCATCCACAGACTCCATTGACATGGCTCACTGCTGCGGGATAGTTGCCAACATCATCAAAGACCCACTGTAGCCTGCGAATGACCTCCTACAATCTCTTCCATCAGACAGAAAATACAGAAGCCTGAACACACACACCAGTAGGTTCAGGAACAGCTTCTTCACAGTTGTTACTAGACGGGTGAAAGGACTGTCCCTATCCTCAAATAATGCTGATCATACTAACGTTGATCTTGCCTCGTGTACACCCTGTGCAATGTAACCTGTATGCCTCTAAGTCTTTTTGTTCTGTATATCTTTGCTTACTGTTATCTACCTGTCCTGCTCATAAACGAAACTTTTCACAATAAAGCATTAAGTTACTGAGTGGCAACATTAGGAAAAAGAAAAACAATTTTACCTTCTTTTCACCATTCTACTAGTGGCAGACACATCTGTTCAGTATTGAGCAGTGATCATGCACTTGATGACATAGGCACATGCTCAACTGCTGGACAGCCCCCATTAAGTTGTGTGACACCACTTCTGTGCCAATTAGGTCAAATTCAAAACAGATCCAACAACTCAAATGGACCACCGACACAGTACAGCAGATCATTCTCAGCAGTATTGTTACAATTTATAACTTTAATGCTAGCACATTACCCACTCCACTCTGGTCATCCAGCCAGGAACTAACCTGGTTCAATAAGAGGTGTCAGAAGAATGCTTACGACCTTACCACATGCACATACAAATTCAACCTGGAGAAACTACAACATGGACCATCTATGTGCACAGAGATAATGGGAACTGCAGATGCTGGAGATTCCAAGATAATAAAATGTGAGGCTGGATGAACACAGCAGGCCAAGCAGCATCTCAGGAGCACAAAAGCTTTTGTGCTCCTGAGATGCTGCTTGGCCTGCTGTGTTCATCCAGCCATCTATGTGCACAATGGCTAAACCAGCATGCCTCAGACATAGCTGAGCAATTGTACAACCAAGGAATCAGTTCAATAGTCAGCACTTCTGTTATGTCCGGTCTACTCTCAATCACCAACAAAGTGATGAAAGGTGTCAATGACAGCGTGATAAAGCATCACTTACTCAGCAATAAATTGCACACCAATATTCAGTTTGGGCTCTACCAGGATTGCTCAGCTCCAGACGTTACAGTAGCTTTGCTCCAAGTATAGACTCAGATGCTGAATTCCAGAGCTGAGGTTAAAATGACTGTCCCTGATATCAAGATAGCATTTGAACAAAGGAGATCGAGCAATGGTGAAGTCAATGGATATCAAAGAAAACCTCTCCTCTGACTGGAGTCATTGACAGCACAATGGTAGATGGGTTTTTTTTGCAGCTAGTCATCTTAGCTGCAAGGCATTACTGCAAGACATCCTCAACACAGCATCCCTGTCTAATCATCTTTAGCTGTTTCATTGATGCATCTAAATATCCAACGTGAAAACATCCACTGATGATCAGACAGCATTCAGTTCCATTTTCGACTCCTCATTATAAAGTAACCCATGTCTATAAGCAACGAGACATAGACATAAGCTTAGCATACCAAGTGGCTACTAACATTCATGCCATGCATCTGTCAACAATTAACCTAATCCAACATGCAACAGTCCAGCCACATGTGTTTGCACTGATAGCAGTCAGGCCCTGGGGGGTGTTCTGAAACAGAGAGACCAAGGGGTACAGTTCACAGTTCCTTGAAAGTGGAGTCACAAGTAGGGAGTGTGGTGAAAAAGGTGATTGGTGTGCCTGCCTTCACGCTCAGAACTCTGAGTATAAGATATTGGGATGTCACATTGCATTTGCACAGGACATTGGTGAGGCCACTTTTGGCGAACTGTGTACAACTCTGATCATCCTGCCATAAGAAAGACGTGATTAATTGGAAAGGGTGCAGAAAAGATTAACAAGGATGTTATCGGGGCTGGATGGTGTAAGTTATAGGGAGAGGCTGGATAGGCTGGGACTTCTTCTCTTGGCGCATAGGAGGTTGAGGGGTGACCTTTTGCAGCTTCATAAAATCATGCGAAACATTGATGGGTGAATAGCAAAAGAGGGTGGGACTGTTCAAAACTCAGAGGGCATTGGTTTAAGGTGAGAGGGGCAAGATTTAAAACGGACCTGAGGAGGAAATGTTTCACATAGAAGGTGATGCATATAAGGACTGAACTGCCAGGGGAAGTGGCGCAGGCCGGTACAGTTACAACATTTAAAAGAGATTTGGGCAGGTGCTTGGGCAGAAAAGGTTCAGAGGGACATGGGCCAAACACAGGCAAGTGGGACTAGTTGTGGCATCATCAAAACAAATGTGAGGGAGATGGAGGAACTGGAATTGAGTCCTCACTGGATCCAAGATAGGAAAGAATGATGCCAAGATAACTGCAGAAGACTGAGGTTTTGGTAGCTACTGATTGCTAACCTATCATCAGAAATTAGGTGGCATAACACGGTAGGTCAGTGGTTAGCACTGATGCCTCACAGCACTAGGGACCTGGATTCAATTCCAGCCTCAGGTGACTATCTGTTGGAATTTGCATCTTCTCCCCTTGTTTGCATGGATTTCCTCCAGGCACTCCGGTTTCCTCCCACAATCCAAAGATGTGCAGGTTAGGTGAATTGGCCATGCTAAATTGCCCATAGTCTCCAGGGATGTGTAGGGTCATTAGATGAGCCATAGGAAACACAGGGATAGGGTAGGGGGATGAGTCTGATTGGGATGCTTTTCGGAGAGTTGGTTTGGACTCATTGGGTTGAATGGCCTGATACCACACTATAAGGACTCTATAAAAGTAAAGCAAGTCAAAATTAAAGGTGGACTGACTTAAGTAGAAGGAACTAAGGAGGTTACAAGAAATGTTAATGATTTTTTCCAGCTCAAGACAGGACCAAGGTAAGGCACTGATACAGACATCAGTGTAAGGAAAAGAAAGGGACTGTAACTGTGGGTGTTTGCAGATCTCATAAGAAGGCAGACATAGCTAGGGTTTATAACAAGAATGACAGCAATATCTTTTATTCGGAGGAAGCAACTGGAGTTAAAGAAAATATTGCTGAAGCAGAAAATGCTGGAACTGAACATGTTAAATCTAATCTGATCTGATCTACCCTCATGGTCTATTGTAGAAACACTGTCAGGCTTTGTTTTCACCTTGCAGCAGCGTATTTGGTCCTGATGAGACAGTGCTTAAGTTAGCTCTCATTATGTAGGTAACATGACACTGAAAGATTCAATACATGTTTATTACAGCTTCTGATGTTGACATGTATTACATTCTCAGGCAAGGCCTTGTTTGGGCTAGTATCAAACAACTCAGTTCCAAACTTCCCTCAGTGTATTATGCTGCAAGTGGCTCCAGGAACACAGAACATAAAACAGTACAGCTTAGTACAACGATGTTGTGCCAAACTTTTACCCTAATCCTAAAGTCTATCTAACCTCCACCCCTACCTTATACTATCATCCATATGCCTATCCAACAGCCCCTTAAATGCCCCTAATGAGGCCGACTCCACTACCCTCTCCGGCAACGCATTCCACATGCAGAACACTCTCAGACTATAGAACTTACCTCTGATGCCTCTCCTATATCTACCTCCACTCACTTTAAAACTATGTCCCCTCGTAATAGCTACCTCCACCCTAGGAAAAAGTCTCTGGCTGTCCACCCTATCTATAACTCTGATCATTTTGTACACCTCCGTCAAGTCAAGGAAGATGGAAAGTGAGACCTTTACATCTTTAAGTCACATACTATGCTGCAACAATGATACCATGAGCATGTCTCTTAAAGATATATTGCATAATAACCATGAAACATAGTACAACAATCTCTGTGAAACTGGACTCGCTGAAACCAGTCAGACTATCCCTGGCCAACTTCCTGGTTAACGGAGTTCATCAGTCTTTCAGTGGTGGAAGCCCTTCCATTGGCCGGGGGTGTCTGATAAGGAGAGCCATTCCTCCGCTGAACCCATAAGGCCAGTTCTCAACCTGATTCTCAACCTGACTCTTGTCGCTGTTAAAGAGTCACTGAAAGAGGCCAGTAAATGGCCACTTATTGACACAATTAGCCTTGGTTTGTAAGGGATGTCTACCACCCTCTGTTTCTGGTAAAAATGCCAGCAGTATTGCCCCTGCCCTCCCACTTAATACTTCAGCCACCTCCCTCATCTCCCAGAGGACTCCCACATGCCCAGTAATGTTTTTGCCACTGTGAGCACAAGGTTGGTTGGTTTGAGAATCTTGGGTAACAAACAGAAGTGTGTGAAGTAGGATGAAGAGAAATTGAAGTCCTTGGAAAGAATATCTTCAGAGGCCAGTTCCATTTCAGGAAGCAATGACTTCATGTTTAATGGTGGGGCCGTGGTCCAAAGTGAGGTCAAATGAGTCACAGAGTTGGCATCCAGCTTCCACAAGGCAGGTCTTGTTGGGTGACTCTTGTCAGCAGGATTAACGACAATGTTACAACTGGACTTGTGAGAAAAGACTGCTACAAGTTCAGAAGCAATGCGGTTAGTCGAAGTATTTCAAGAGTTCACTGGGAAATTGTGATAATTGCATCAATGCAAAATATGCAACATACTGCTGTTTTGTCCTCAGTCTTTTACATCACTTTCAGACTATCAAACATCAAGATTCTCAATGACATTTTAAATACACTTTGCATTGCTTAAAATACTATCAAAAATTAATATGCCATTTCTAACGATTGATCATCTTCTAATTAAGAGTTTGTGTTGTTAACTATATTCTTGCAATGATTTCCTTACAATTACTGACTGCTTACAAAACTTCTTATAACCAATAGATTGCATGTCATTTGTCAGCAGAACCGAACAAAATATACAAAGAAGCTATACTTTTCTACGCTTTCTAGAAAGCAATTAAGGCAAAAATGTTCAAAAACAGCAAATGCCAAATTTGATTAATAAATGCATTTAATAATTAATAAGCAGCTCCAAGGTGCTTACAATCAAATAATCCATAGTTTTTGTTGACATCTCCTGCACTCACAAAAATAATTAGGCTGCAGCAAATAAATGCCTTCGACCTCAGACATAAAAATGGAAATGTTATTAAATTGATGACACCTGCTGTTATTCTTATGCTGCTTATGCACCATCCTGTCAACCATACTGGAATGTGCCAGAGAATCAGAACTAGTGTACAAATCTAAATCCGCAGTTCAGAACGAATGAAAAAATTCTAGACTTGGAAGAATTGCAATTCCTCAGAACATTCCAAGACAAATCAATATTTCAATTCCAGAATTCCTCAATGATTAATGTGATTCACTACATTGCTTATGTTTGCACACCTGTGTACTGGTGAGATCTATACTTTAATTTAGCACATACATTGCACCTCATAAAAATTCATAAAATAAGTAGCAATTTTTACATGTGTGCATCTATTTCCCGTATCCGACTTCCACATCTGTGATGCTATTGTGAAATATGGATTCTTTATACGAAGAGGAGCCTGTGCTCCTTTTTCAGGTAAATGCTTAGCAAATAACATATTCACATCTCACATATATTGAGGTTTTACTCTTTTTTAGTATAGAATATTGCAATGTAGCTGAAAAATTTCAGATATGCCTTCAGCAGCGAGTCAATATTGCTATACATATAAGCCTTAGGGCTTGTTGGATTATAGTGTTCATTTTAAAAAAAGAGACAACATTTAGTAATTTTTCAGAAGACTCACCGAATATAATGAAAACTGCCTTTCAATCCCCTGGATGTTCATACACTGAACTCGCACTTTACTACACATCCTCCAATATTGAAGAACAGATAAGCATGATCCAGTATACTCAATCTCATAGTGGCCAACATCACCACAGATTTTAGCTTATCCGACAAATGGCTTGCCTGGTCCCAACATATTTGCTGACTGACGAATATTTGTTCATACAGAGCAGTGGTTTCCACCCATCTGGTTCAAAAATCTTTGTGAGATGCTTGCACAAGCAAGCTGTTTTACCTCACTATCTGCCAGTTCTGTCACATCAGCTGATTTGTTCCCTTTCAGGGATGTTTGACATGGATTCATCTCTACATTCAGCGATGGCACAACACAGCATCTTATTTCCTGTCTGCGGCCTCTAATTTATTTCCCTGACATAACTCACAATTGTCATCAATATGTAAGAAAGAGAGATATAAAAATCTTAGCAAAGTACATTCATGGTAAAAACTGTATTTTAGTTGGTGTCCAGGTTAAAACTACCTTTATGTAATTAAAATTCAGAATACACATTTTAATAAACCGAAATCAAAGCATTCAGGTGCTTTCTTAGTCTGTCAATGGTAATTATGTAACAGTGAAGTTCATTATTTTATCTTTTTCACTTCAGGCATATTTTTTGCCTTTGTGTACAATTTTGACCTGATTTGGAAACTGATTAAAACATTAGAAAACTAAATTTGCAAGATCGTTTTTATATCGTAATGTTGCTTATTTAAATCTCCTTCAACATTTCTCTCAATAAAGTCATGGTATGCTGGTGCCAGAATTCCAATGTATTTTTGGGCAGTGTTCAATTTGGGGCTGATGGTCACTGGTTGGTGTGGAACTTGCCACTGTGCACAGCCATTTGCAACATAAGAAATTCCCGCTCACCATGACATCACAGTACTAGAAACTCCTGGACCGGAGAATGGAATAACTAAATTGCATCCACTCATTTGGTCCTTCACAGCAGTTCTTATGATAATTATCTGTCACATTTGGTGATCGATTAATATTTGTGTCAAGAAAAATTCATTTATAACCATCTGGCTCAACGGCATATATGTTACGCTTGCATAAGACGGAACGGGTGCAGGGATATCTTTGGGAATTTTCCTCAGCTATCTGCGAGGCCCATCAGATGTAATGACAAAGCAAGACAAACGTTCATAAAAGAAGTCGTTATTCTCAGCTCCAGACAGACCCATGACTTATGCTGATGGATGGAGAAGCAAGATGCCAATTGCAAGACCCACTGACTCCAATGGTAATTAGCACTGTGACAGAACTCTGGGGCACAGGGTCCATCCTATTTTGAAGGCTGAATTTGGGAATAGGGTGTGTACCAAAGAAGCAGGCAGATATTGCATCACGTCTCACCTCCACTTTGACAATGCAGATCACTTAACATCGCACTTTTTTTTACAGGTTGTAAACTGCCTGAGAATAAAACTTACAGTAAACTTTGGTTCTAGTCGAATTGAATTTATATACAGGCATTCCATGATTGGTCTTTGTTTGGGGAGGCAACTATATTTCAAATGACATCTTTTACCTATGTCAATGAGACACATATTTTGGATTCCCTGTCAGTGAATCTACCAGGAGAAGCAGGTGATCAAAATTTGAGTCCCTCCATTTACGCAGAATGCACTGTAAAGCTTTTAACTATTTCATTAACTACTCTCCCTCCAAGCATCATACGTCAGGTTGATTATCAAAATGGTTTATCAAGCATGAGGTAACAGCGTTTACTGTAATTTGTTTCAAAACTGCATTACTGTAACTACAGGTCTTAACAGCTAATTAAACACAACAATTTTACTCACTTACTACAACAATGAATAATTTCAACCTTCACTAAGCAGCGACTTTTGTTTTGTACTATTCAGCACAAAATGCTTAATTTTTGAACTGAATACAAAGAAAATGTGCAACTTTCAGCTGTTCATCAGAAAAAACAAGTTTTATATATCTATGAAAATAAATAGCCAATGATAAATAACGACACATCACACAGTCACATGAAGATCCCTTTGGACAAAGGGTTTACACAACTACTCCTATTCTCTCTTTTACAAAAGGTCTTACACTGGAGGAAAGCTGTACCAGAGCCATTGAGAGAAACAACGTGAAGCTAAGGTCCCATTCATACATGGTTAGCAGGGTGCTCCTGTGGCCTGTCTCCTTTCTTCCATTCCATTTGAGGGCCTCAGGAGCCCTACTTGCTTTCCCATATTTTCATTACATCTTTCCCCTTCTGCTATTCGTGGTAAAAATAAATATAAAATTCCTCTAGACTTCTCTTTATTTCTTCATCTGCAGTATTGTCACTTCCTTTTACTTGTACCAATATTGCTATTATCTCAGTGTGTACGAATTTTTGCATCATTATTTTCACAATTATTCCCCCTTTGTTCCTTTGTGCTCATATCCCCCACCTTCCATTCCCTTCTCTGTTCCCTGGATCTGTGCTTGCTCTGAAGCTGCTCATCTCCTATATCTTCCCATTCTGATGAAAGGTCAGTGACCTGAAATGTTCACTCAGCTTTTTATTCCACAGATGTTGTCTGACTATTTCCAGAAAATTCTGTTTTTATTTTGTATTATACAAAATCTAAATTTATTCTTCTTAGATTGGTTTCTGTCCTCTTGAAGCATTGAGATGAATCTCTTTCATTTCATTTCCTGGCTGTCAATCAAAATGCAATGCACGTGTAGTTAAACTGGAAATTGTATGCAGCAATAAGAGATGCAAAATTCTCTTATCTTCATCTCCAAGTGAACACAAAAATGTGCATGCCTTCAACCATAAGAAATATCTTCTCATTTAAGATGCAGCACTTTTCTTATTTTCTGCATTCATCACAAAAACCTGTTAAATCTAATCATTTTGCTGCCTGTTTGTACCCAATTTTGTCTCCTTCACAAATTAACCCCCAATCTTTTTAACCCAGCCTTTCAGGAAACTTGGAGTGACAACTGAAGGAACACAGCACCTTCCATTGTCACATAAACATCATGGAAGCCAAAACTTCAAAAGCACTGAGGCAGGCAAGCTGCAATTAAGTCTGATTCACTGAAATTACACAGGAAGAAAGGAATTAATTTTGGAACTCTTTTTTAGAAAAAATAAATCTAACCATTTCTAAAATAGAAACCAAAAGAACTGCGGATGCTGGAAATCAGAAACAAAAAAAGAAATTGCAGGAAAAGCTCATCTGTTTTTTGTCTACAGTAGTAGATTCGCCAACTTTAGGTACATTTAAGGCGTCATTGAATAAGCATATGGATGTATGTGGAATAGTGTAGGTTAGGTGGGCTTGAGATCGGTATGACAGGTCGGCACAACATCGAGGGCCGAAGGGTATGTACTGTGCTGTAATGTTTTATGTTCTATGTTCTATATCAGGTCCAGCAGCATCTATGGAGAGAAATCAGAGTTAACATTCCTGGTGAAGTGGAGGTGGTCCTGAAGAAGGGCCACCTGACCTGAAACGCTGACTCTGATTTCTCTCCACAGAGACTGCCAAACCTGCTCAGCTTTTCCAGCCATTTCTGTTTTTGTTAACCATTTTCACAAGAGGTTGGTGCAGCTTTCTGTCATAAGCCTTCTGCCTTTTGCAATGCATTTGCTCCTGCTGTGTTTAAGATAATTGTGTGAATCTATAAATTATGCCTTCTGACAGAGAACTTTGCATACGAAGAGCAAATTCTGGACATTCAGGGTTAAGGACTGGCACTGTTCCCTGATCATCATGATGAATAGAAAGAAAGCTTTGTTAACCTTTGCACCTCAATTTCCAATTTATTCTTTTACCTAGTGGCTTGCCTATCTCAAGAAGAATTCTTAGAGACAGGATAATCATTACAGCCAGTAAATCCCTTTTTTTCCCAATTATTATCTCCCACTCACTGACATGTCTGGAGAGGGAGTGGCCTGGGCTTGCCTTTCAAATATGCATTTTTAGGTGGTTTTAAACTTAAAGGCGAAGATCTTCCAATTGAAAAATAGTCGTGGCAGCAATACACTGTGAATGATGTGTGCCTGAAGTCCCAAACTTCTAATGGTTGATTGCCCAATGTCTGAAACGCTTCAAAAAAGCCCCAAATAGGCGCGTTCCAAGGTCTCCAGCTTACTTTGCAGAATAGTTACCTCAGTCACATTAGAAAGATTAAAACCTTGTCTAACTATGAGGTAAATATAAAACTGAGCTTCCCAACTCACTCCTGGCACCCTCCACCTGATCCAACAACCCACTGGTGCGAACATGATTTAACCTCGCCAAACTCTACACTCTATTCACACCTACCCAACATCAACACCTGACTCCACCTTATGCCATTACCCACTCAGCTCCCTGCTCCTTTACCCACGCAAACATCACTTTACCCCCGTTCTCTCATACTTTCTGTCCATAACCTTTATATAAAGCTTTGAAATATTTTGCTCTTTATTTTCTGGATATGGCATCTTGTGCCGTTAAAAATGAAAGGTTGGGAGAGGGTGGGCTTCATGCTTTGGAGGTCTGGAGAGCTTTCGTGCCCAATCTGACTGAGACCATCTCATGTACAACCTACCCTGCTCCTCTGGCTTCCATCATGTCTAATTCTGGCCCCACTACATCGCACGCAGTTCCCACAGCAACTCATGATTCAGCAGATGTCTGCCAAAAGACTAGCATCCCATTTGCTTATGCTATCTTTAAAAGGCATAGTGCACTAGGACAAGCAATGGCTGCTCTGTTCATTGATGGACAGAAGCATGGTGGAGAAGTGATAGATGACACCATGATTATCCAACAGGAACCTGGAGCTGGTTGAGTGGGTGGTGAGAGGGAAGGCTGTCCTCTTCCTGAAGGCCTGGCAGGGAACACCATGATACTGGACCCTGGCAACCTAGTCTGAGGTCACCACCAGGGCACTGCCATCTCTGTGGTCTGGATAAATGGACAGCAGTCGTTTAAGAAGACTAACGACCTTCTCTGGTGCACTGGGGTTTGGACTGCACATTTCTCCCTGCTTTGTCACACTCATTCCATCTCTACTAAAGCTCACTTACCTCCAACCAAATCTCACACTTGACAACTCTCACCGTTGCCAGCAACATCTGTGCTCACATGCCAAAAACCCTGCATAGCCTTTCTGCTGCCTCAGCATTCCCTTGAAACACCTCATCACCTTACACCCATGTGACCCACCTTCATCTCAGTCAATCTCTCCCTTCTCTTATTTCAGGGGATGTCAGCTCACACACAGGACACAGACAGCCTGTACAGGTAGAAAGCTGCCTGACATTAGGCTCCTCAACCATACAGGTTTGTGAATTCTGGCCCTTGCAGGAGATACTGGGACATCCACGTCTTGCCAACTGAGTGAGCAGCACTCTTCATTGCAACTCTTCCATTAACCCTGCTGCCAGTCTCAGTCATTGCTTTTAACCACTGGCTGCAATGACTTCCCTCATTTTGGCCTTAAAGATACTTGTCTGCCAACACGACAGTTGAAAGAACCAGCTCCCCCAGAAGCCACCACCGCGTCCTCTGACATGGGGCCTCAGTGGAAGCATCAGTTAAGACTGCCTCCTGAACTCTCCAGCAGTTCAGATACTGACACCACAGTGAGAATACAAGCCTTTGAAAAGGCAGGAGCACAAGCTGGACATCTCTGCAGCTTGCCAAGGAAGAAACACCACAGGCCTATGGCATTCACAGCATTGTCCATGATCAAGCATCTCCACACAGGAGAGGATCCCATGGTGTCAGCAATCAGGAACTTTACCCCAGCATGCGCAGGGAGGAACAAATGTGACAGGCAGAGATGTGGGGCACAATGGTCCACATTGCCCAGAGCTGTGGGACTGACGTGACTCATGAAATCATCTGTTTTGTTTCATGATTCATTCAGAGGATTTATTGCCCATCCCTAACTGCCCAGAGGGTAGTTCAAAGTCAACCATATTTCTGTGAGTCTAGAGTAACATGTAGGCCTAGCAAGATAAGGATGGCAGAATCCTTTCCCAAGTTTGTGAGGCAGACAGGTTTTCCCGACAATTGGCAATTATTTCATGATCATCATAGACCCTTAAATTTAGATTTTTATTGAATTCAAATTCCACCATCTGCTATCTGATTCAAACCTGGGTCTCCATATGATTACCTGGCTCTCCACATTATCTGGGTCTGTGGATTAACAGTCCAGTGAAAATACCACTCGGTCATCCCCTCCCGGTAGTCTCCATAGCCATGTTGACAGTTGACGGAGAAGATCATGTCAGGCACCCTCAGTGTCTGCTGAAGAGACACACACACATCCACTCTGATCATCAGAAACTGGTCCTCAGGGCCAGAGACATGGTGATAGGAATAATAAGAAACCTAGTGCCCCATTTTCACAAGGAGACAAGCAATGCCATAAATGCAGCCCCCTGAGAACATTATACTCCAAAGGTGAACAGATCCTCCACTTTCACCTTACTGTTGATTCTTGGGAGTTCACACTGAAATGGGTCAACTTGTATTTTGTGATAAGATCCTCAGCATGCCTGGCCCCTCCAGAAACAAATGCCCTGGCCCCACCAAAGCTCCAGGGCAAATAAAAGGCAAGGCTCGGGTACTGTGAACATGCAGGTAGATGCTAAGTCTGCAAGCACTAAGCGAGTGAACAGCCATAAGATGCAGGTTGGTCCAATCTGTCAGCTGGGAACTTGTTCCTGTGTGCAAAGGGATCATGCCACAGTCTTTCAATGCTAAATGCCAATGCCCCCTGCAATACCAATCTGTGCTTCAAGAGTGCCCTGACAGTCTTTCAGAAAGGTGCCATGATGGTCATGAAGGATTGGCAAACACCAGATGCTAATGTCCATGGATGTGTGACACACGCAACTTGATTGTGCCCTGTGATGAAGCTTTGTCTTTGACAACATGGAAATCCTAAGGAGGAAGCAGTGAGCTGAATTTGCCAGGTACCTTTTGGTTTGGTTACTATGTTGCATTTTTGCAATGTCTTGCTTCTTTGATCATGTGGTAAGTTAGAAAACCAAATATTAATGAGGTGAGTTGGGCCATTAACAATAACAATCAATAATCCCACTTAATTGGCAACCTGACACTTCTGTTTGGGAATGTCATCTTCAACTTATCAAAAACATAAAAGACATACTGAGATGCTCTGAAAGATCTAGATGGGCCTCACCCAACTTCTGTGATACTGCCATAAATCTCGTCACAGCCCATGTCACTTGGATTCCAATTAGATACTGCCCATGAACAATATTTCTCCTAACTGGCCAAGTAAACATTTCTGTGAGGCTCTGAGGTACAATGGAGAGTGAGTTGGACTTTTATGGATGTATTGACAATGTTATTCAAAGGTTATGGGTTTGAGTCCCCCCAAGTCAGTTTTTGGGGTGGCACTGTGGCAAGTCGTTTGCACTGCTGTCTCACAGCACCAGGGACCTGGGTTCGATTCCACCCTTGGGAAATTGCGTGGAGTTTGCACATTCACCCTGTGTCTGCATGGGTTTCCTCTGGGTGCTCCAGTTTCCTTCCACAGTCCAAAGATGTGCAGGTTAGGTGGATTGGCCATGCTCAATTGCCTGTAGTGATCAGGAATGTGTAGATTAGGTGGGTTATAGGGGGATGGGTCTTAGTGGGATGCTCTGAGGGTTAGTGTGGATCTTGTTGGGCCAAAGGGCCTGTTTTCACACTGTAGGGATTCTATGATTATTTCAACATTTTCTGTTTTTTGTTTCAGATTTCCAACATCTACGGTATTTTATATCCCAATGATAGTATATGCTGTGAATGCAGTGCAGTAGCGGCATAAGTATAATTACTGAATGTATGTCAAGTGGACTACTACGTTTGGATATTGCAGAGTTTCTTAAGAGGTTACATTGATGTATACAAGTGGAGAGTATTCCATTACATTTACTGCAAGTATTGTAGCTATTGGTGCTGAATGAACATCTTATTCTATTACATGGAAATTCTGTTCTGTTCTTGGACACTTGATGCTCTTTCCTGTTAGGCATAACTCAGTCAACGGGATGATTACGTGTTGCACCCTAGTTATATCAGTCTTTTGGGTATCATTCAGTGCCATGAATAAAGCCTTGACATCAAAGACAGCTCCTCCTGCTTCCACTCAGTTTTTGCATCATATCTTGATCAAAGCTTTGAGGAGATTAGAAGCCAGACAGTTTGACAAAAATTCAACTGGAGTGCCAAAATACCGATACACCAAGTAAATGTAAGTACATTTTGTTTGAAGGAATCTGATAACTCCTTCCAATTAATTAAATGATGCATTGCAAGAGGCTCATTGCTTCCCAATGGCCAGGTCAGATTTATTCTGCTTTTTCTTTTTGTGAACAGGGCATTAGCTGCATTGTCAGGCAGAAGCCATACCTTTATTGTACCATAAAGCTAAGGAGTGGTCACTCTGCTTCACTTCGAGTATCAGCTTCTTCATAGATACAGATGTTCAGCCTTTGTTGAAACTCTAGGCACTAAACATCAAAAGAATTTACCAGTTTTGTAGAGAGGGCAATTTATAATTGCAGTTGTCAAGATTAAGATCAGCCACAATTTTGGCTGGAAACTTCTCTTTGACTCGCATGCTCTGATGAAGAGTCGTCCAGACTCGAAAGGTTAGCCTGCTTTCTGTCCATGGATGCTCGACATCACAGTGGGTCAGGCAGCATCTATGGAGAGAAAGTGATCCAATGTTTTGGCTCTTGCTCGCACACCCACTTGTCTGTCCTCGGCATTCCTCAATACTCAAGTGAATCACAGCGCAAACTGGAGGAGCAACACCTCATCTTCAACCCAGGCACTTCACAGCCTTCTGGGGTCAATATTGAGTTCAACACTTTCAAAATGTGAACCCGTTCTGTCCCTTTCTTTTGGTTTTGCTTGTTACTTTCTCAGTCATGCCCTCTCACCTCCCCCTACCCCAGTGAGGATTCTGTTCTTTCCAATCTGACAATTAAACACACTATTCTTCTGCCATTCACACATTCTGATTACTTAATCAGTGCCATCGACATCCTTTCTCCCCCAGCACACCAAGCACCCCCAGTACCACCACCACCTTTCACAATTGCCTAAATGCTGTCCCCTCCAAACGTCACATCAGCTCTGACGAAGAGTCATCTAGACTTGAAAGGTTAGCTTCCTCTCTCTCCATGGATGCCCACTGTGATTTACAGCGGGTTTTTTTTCAGTCTTTTCCATAGTAGGATGTGTTAAAGAGGCACATGACTCCATACTGTGGCTTTAGCACTGTAACAACACTGTTTGTTTTTGAATAACATTTTTCAGAAAAATTCTAAAATGCCTGAGGATGTTTGATTGACTGAGGGCAGCAATTTTTGTTTTTGTGCTCTGGTACATGTAACCAGGTCTGTTTGTCAGACCAGTTTAACTCTGAACATTCGAATCAACGGTTGTTATTAGAGCAGTGATCATTTGCTTTTGGAATTTCTCTCAGGCAGATGTTATAGAATGCAACTCATAACTTGAAATAACAGGTTCTGACTCTGTTCCTAGCAGGGAGTATCCTGCTTGGACACGCTCCTGACATCAGTGATTGGTATCGAAAGTGACTTTTGTTCAACTTAAGCTCACAAAAGCAACCACTGTATCTTGAAATCAGATTTAATTGATATCTGTACACTTCTTTGATGGCCAAAGTTAAATGGTTTGCATCTCCTGTCTTTGCTTCACCATTCACAGACACCTTTGACCTCTTACCTAGAGCACTGCAACATTTTCTGCTTTTTCTTAAACCCTCATGGCTGTTATTTTAATGTTGGAGTTTTACCATGTGAATTATATTAGGAGGCAGTGGGGACTGCAGATGCTGGAAGTGAGACCAGAGTTTCCACTTCTCTGTCATTGAGGATGCATGTAAACACATCTCCCCCATTTCCCATGCTTCTGCCCTCAAGCCCTCTCCCCTCAACAGCAAGGATAGAGTCCCCTTAGTTCTCACATACCACCCCACCAACCCCCAAATACAACAAATCCTTCTCCATTTCTGCCACCTACAATCAGACGCCACCATCAAAAAGATATTTCCCTCCCCACCCCTGTCCACTTTCCGCAGGGACAACTCACTCTGTGACTCCCTCATCAGCTCCGCACTCCCCACCAACCCCTCAACCGCACCCGGTGCCTTTCCCTGCAACCACAGGAGGTGCTACACCTGCCCCTACACCTCCCCTCTCACCTCCGTCTGAGGCCCTAAACAATCCTTCCAAATCCGGCAAAGATTCACCTGCACTTTGTCCAACATCATCTACTGTATCTGTTGCTCCCGATGTGGTCTCCTCCATATCAGGGAAACTAAATGCTGACTCAGGGACTAGTTTACGGAGCGTCTGTGGTCTGCATGCACCAACCAACCCGACCTTCCAGTTGCCATCCACTTCAAATTCCCCTCTCACTCCCCTGGTGACATGTCCATCCTTGGCCTCCTTCACTGTCAGGGAGAGGAGGAACACCTGATATTTTGCCTTGGGAGCTTACAGCCTGAATATTGACGTCAACAGCTTCAAAATTTCTCCAGCCCCAACCTGTCCATCTTCCATCTCACCAATCCGCTTCACTCTTCCCACTAACTCACCTCAACAACTGCTTACCCACAGCCACCTACCTCCATCTCACCTACCCCAACCCCACCCCCTACTTCACCCCCACCCCAATTTATTTCTGGGCTCCCTTACCCCTCCTGCTCCCTCTTGAATGGTTTTAGCCTGAAACATTGACTTTCCTGCTCCTCGGATGCAGTCTGACCTGCTGTGCTTTTCCAGCTCCACATTCATTAAAATATATTTCACATGTTACTCCATCAAAATCAACATTTTTATCTTCCTAAAACAAGCAGTAGGATAGTAGACCAATGTTACTAATAAATCCTGGTAGAAAATGATTTTCCCAATGTATTCTATAAAGTCACCAAGTTGCTGAATTAAGCATATTTCTATCCTCAAACTAAGCGTGATTTTCAAAGGATTTTATTGTAAAGCAGATCAGCTTTCAGGTACTTGAAAAAAAACACCCAAGATGATGATAAAAATCAGTTGTTACACATGAATGGATTTCATCTGTTGTAACACTTTGAAAATTATAGACATTTCTTCATGGCAGTCAATAATAATTATGGCTCCAGTCAGTTATTATAACGCAAGATGTTTTGTTGCTCCTCAATGCTTACAACTAAGTAATATACACAAGTACAATAGTTAAAAGCAGTTGCATTCAATTGAAAACATAAGTCATAGCTTAATTAAGCAATCTGTCAATAATTGCAATACCAACTGCGTGATCACCAGACAATTACTCAAAATTAATCACCCTGAAAGACGCTGGCATTTTAAGCCTGAAATTTGTGCTGTTTATACAACTTAGATTGGTCTCAACCCACCCTTAAACCACTGTCATTATCTGACATCTGTAATTAAAGCAAGTGACGATGGAGTCAAAAACAGCAACAGATCTTTTTGTTTTAAACCGCAAACAATAGAAGTGAAAGAAAAACTAGTTGATCAAGACAATTAAATTAATAAACAGTTAAAAAAGAAAACTGTTTAGACAATGAAGGAGGAAGAATGGATCAAGTTTAGGAAAAACAGCAAGCAGAAGTATGAATGCACTGGGGAGAAAACAAAAGTTCCGAGATGGAAATGAAAATGAGCGTGAGAGCTATGGAGCAAGGGAAAGACAGCAACATGAAGAAAAAGATATGAAAAAACTGGCAAACAATAGAGATAGATACAGCATTGCTGGAATCAGCAATCTCATTTTTAGGGACAGATAATCAGTGTGTACTTTTTTCTGTGTCATCAAACTGGCAGGAAAACAGTAGGGGCAGAGAGTAAAATGCAAGATAAAAAGGGGCAATAGAAGAAAAAGGGAAAGGAATAGTGTAATGAGCCATTTGATACACTTTATAAGGAACATATCTCAGCTTTCATAGGTTCAGCTCACAGTGAAATGATCTTAAGCATTACAAAAAGGCTAAAATACATCTTGTTAGCTTGATCATTGCTGGCAGGTTAAATTAAGCAAAACATTCACAAAATCATGCGTCAATTAAATTTTAAACACCTGATTTGATGAGAGCTTTAATATATTCGAACAAAGCAAAGTCCATTATCTTGGCATGAATCTTAAAATATGACCGACCTTCTGGCAGGATATCTCCAATGAATTTGCCATTACATGTACAAACTGGAAAATAAATGAAAAACCTGTGGATGCTAGAAATCAGAAACTAAAACAGAAATTGCTGGAAAAACTCAGCTGATCTGGCAGCAATTGTGCAATGTCGTTGGGCTAGTAAAGCCAAATTCCAGGCTAATATTCTGCTGACATGAGTTCAAATCCTACCATGGTAGATGGTAAAATTTGAATTCAATAAAATTCTGCTTGTGTTTAGTTGTGAGCACGTAACCATAATCAATTGTCATAACAATCCAAATATTGTCCTTCAGGGAATAACATCTGCCAATCTCACCTGTTCTGGCATACATGTCACTCCAGACTAACAACAATGTGGTTAATTCTTCACTGCCCCCTGAATGAATAGGGATAGGTAATAAATGCTGGTCCAGTCACATCCCATGAGCAGCTGTTTTTATAAAAAAAACCCTTGGGCTTTCCAGTTTTCATTTTATGTTACCATCAGGACCTTGACTCTCTGGACAGTCTCAGATTCAGATCATTTCAAATTATTAATTTGCACATGTAAATTGTTTGAAAAGCTTACTCATGCAGCATTGAGGGTGTATCTTTTTATCCATGTTATTCTTTTACTCTGAGCCAGATCATTAATCAACTCCTTTGCCTATCCAACTGCTCTTCTCTCTCATTGGGCTCTATTCTTTATCCTTTCATTTACTCCCTACCCCACCCACCCTCCCTATTTTGAGTATATAAACAGACATTTTCTTAGCTGCCATCAGTTCTGATGAAGGGTCACCAGAACTAAAATGTTAACTCTGATTTTTTTCTTCACAGATGCTGCCAGACATGCTGAGCTTTTCCAACAACTTCTGTTTTTGTTCCTGATTTCAAGCATCCGCAATTCTTTCCATTTTTAGACTTTTACTGTCCTAGTTTAATGAGATGCTGTCATTTACAAGTGCAATTATGTGCAAACAACCTCGTTAAACAAATTGCTAACATAAGATAAAGAGTAAAAAAGCAATAAATGTGAATTCATTCTTCAATAACTGACAATGTAATATAAACTGTCACATGCCTGATCATGAAATATTATTCGGGGTAAAAATAATTCATACCTAATTCATGCTGAGAAAATAAACAGCTTTATTTGTACAAAGGAAGTTCAGATCAGTCTCAAGTTCTATTCATTTCAGTGCCACCTTAAATTATGCTTTTTTTTAATGCCACGTGTAGTGGTGTGAAATGATGATAGTCGACTGTTAAGATTTTTTGGATCATGTTAATGGTGCATATCCTACCAAGATACAATTGATATTCACTATACAACTCCTCAGTTACTTTGAAATGCTTAGTGTACATAAGGCAACATACACTCAGTCACATTTCTCATTGAAAATGAAGGCACACCTCATGGTGAACTGCTCTCACAACATTACTATCGGACATTCCAAATCAAAGAGTAACTCAGTCTCAAAAAATTCCATTTGAGCTCTCAAACATCATTTTAAATGTTACAAGTTCATGTTACTCAAGCTTCAGTTTGGAGATAATTTACAGCCTATGTTCTACAAATTCCAGCTTGTATTACATTTCATCATTTGCTGAGGTTGATTGTTTACTGATGAGAGGTATGGCTGTATATTTTTAGTTTAAGTTAAGGATAGTGCCTACTAAATTTGAAACAACTTATTGCTTTGGTGTTTCCTCCTGTCTTGTGACTTCCTAAATCCTAACTTGAAGAGCATAAAAGAAAAATAAGACAGTAGCCAATCGCAGGTCAAATACGTAGCTCTCACATTTTCGTTGGCAACAATTAAGAATTAATTTTAAATGCTGGGTGCCCAGTTACAGGCTCATCTCGAAAAATGCCATCAAGTGGATTTGGACACCCCAATGTCATTCCTTGTTCATCTGCCATTTGCAATCATTGACACATTGTCAACTGTCTCAGCACTATTACAGAATGCAACAATCAAATCACTGGTGAAATGAAAATGGCTGCCTGAGTGTGAGAAAGCCTTCTACCTTTGGTTAACCTTAATTTTATTAATTTAAAAATCATTTACCTGAGGAGTGAAGCAGCTGATGCAAATAACCCTATTTCTGTCCCAACTGGAAGAGGTAGAATTAGATAGTGCAACTGATATTTATCATGCTGTTCCAAGCAAATCCGTTACCAGTACGGTTGTTGATTCGGGAATTCACAGAGAATTGGTTCCTGAGCTGTTACAATGTTAAACAAGGGAAGCTGTCTGTTTAAGATGACTTATAAGAAAGAACAATAGATTAGGAATCTGCATCCATAACTCTTGTATTGATATTTTCCAAGTTTTTGCCAAATTGAAACGAGCTCATTTCTTACATGTTGAGGAAGGCAAATAATAACTGAAGAGACAACAGGCAAGACAACCTACATCAGTCACAGAGTGCTTTCTCCCAAACTTTTTAAGAGTTATTCTCAGATGAAGTCTGCACAAGTAATCCATGTAACTATTCAGCCACGGTATATGGCACCAGGGCCATTGATTGTGTGTTGAGAGGAGGGTGAGGTTAAAAGGATTTTTCTAGAAATATATTTTTATATTTTATTCCAACCAGTAAGCGTTACCTCTTTCTAAGACCTGTGTATATTCAGTCTCAAATACATATCACAAATGAGTACCAATTCAAAACAAAACCACAAGGCATTAATATCACAAAGCCATGTTAGTTCTTTTTAAGCATTTATATTCAATAGCCTAAGATAACAAGTCAGATCTGTCCTCAGCAGAGCCTGCCATAATTTGGGTTATGTGAACTTGTTAGACATATATTCCCTTCGGTGGCATTTGTCGAAATCATTTTCCATCACCCATAGAAGTCATATGTCAATTGCTAAAAGAAGACATGAGATAACTAGAATAACCATTCCATAGATCAGCCTTAGTTTCTATTTATCTTCAAAGTACTTCTATTTTGGCTCTTCATCTTCTACTAATTACCTGTTATGCATTATTGGCATGTTGTTGGATAAGTGGTTATAAGATATGATCACAATTTGATTTGTGGTGCCAAAGGTAAGTCATTCACATCTGCAGCATTTGACTCATCTATTTACAGAATATAAATCATAATTCATGACTTTTCATTATGTGAGCCTTCATTTGACGATGAATGACTGTACAATAGGTGAATAGCATATATTTTGATTCCATGGTAGTATTGGATTGGTCACATCGCACAATGAAATCAGCATAATAGACGTCAAGTTTTCATCTTGAAATGTTGTATACTATGGTGGTCAGACATGGAATATATTTACAAGATGCCGCGTATGTACTTTTGACAAAAGAATGTACAGGTTTATTACCCCATAGAGAAATAATGACCTGTGTTACACTATATGAGAATAATTTGAAAAAGCTTTATTCCAAATATCTGAAATTAAGATAAATATCACAAAATGATTTCTTTTTACCCTCAACTACAACCTTTCAGATAAAAGATTACCTTGTAATACCTTAAAGTTACTGTTCAGTTTTCACAACTATAATTTCTGTAGCTTTCTTTTCAGTGAATTCCAAACAATCTCAGAGCAAACACATGCGTTTCTCTGCACTCATTTTCCAACAGTTTTCTACTTCTGGATGCTTTCCTTTGAAACTACTCAGGACTTTTCCCCCAGCACTGATTTTTTTTGGGAGATTTCTGAGCTAACAACACCATTTTTCTCTGATTGATTCTGTCTTCTGGATGGTTCTGTCTTTCTGTGGTGCTGGTCTCATGTCCAGATGCAACATTAGTTTTCTTTCTTTTCTCTTTAATGCACTGAACTATTCAGTACATGATCTACTCCACAGTTGTAAACACTGATGACAGATGCATGTATCAACAAACTTCAGGCAGCAGAGCACTATTTCCCAAACAGATGTAAAATGAAACTTAAATTGTGTTATTTCTTAGCATAGTGCAGAAATATTAATCGTGTAAAATTATACATCCTGTCCACTTTAGAACCCATTTACAACAGTAATAATACCATATCGTGAGGTTGAAAGTGAGTATGAATAACATATCACCAAACAAGTAAGCCAACTAATATGGCAATTCTCGTGCATTCACAGTCGAGGAACAGCAGGGGGATCAATAACCTTTACATAAGTAGCTCACAGCTTCAAATTAGTACAAGTTGCATGTTTGGAATACACAAATAGGTGTGTCCAATTTCTCAAAAGATGATATAAAAGACTACTTAAGTTTATAAAATATCCTGGATGTGCATAAAGGTTTTTTTTTAATTTACACAGACACTGCATAGAAGTTGAATTCGATTTTGACTGGAGTTTAAGTGATGTGCAGCAATATTCATAAGCAGCACAACCTTGGTCGTGTAACCATTCCAAGTAGATTGGCTTTCATCTCCTGGAATGCAACTCTACCTAAAATATTAACATTTACACCAGTGGCAACTTGAGCAAAAATTTCTTGCTGGCTTCCCTCCTATATCAGAATGCAAAATACAACAAATGCAGCATCAATAGCCTTCTACTTTGGCACAAGCTTGTCACCTCTGCTGTTCTTTTACCTGTTCTGTAGATCAGGGTATGTAAATTTTAAAACCTATTCCTTTAACTTGCACCTCTGATGTATGGGTTTCACGTGTCCAAAAATTATCAGTTTTATTAAGATGGACAGTATTTTCGTTAAATATAGTACAGGTGTCTGTATGAAAATTTAGAGACAATGATGCAAATTGTCGCAAGACTTCAGAAATCTATGTTACATTGATGGTCGGTGACTTCGTGAACCAGTCTTGTGTATGGGAAAAGAGATACATTACTGCACAGTTTCAGTGGAAGCAAGGGAACGATGAAGGAAATCTGCGCCAAGCAACATTTCAGTGCTGATCAGTTATGCAAACAACAAGAGCAAAGATCTCTTTCTACTTAGCTGTGAATACATTGTTCACAGCAGAGGACCCTATTAGACAACCTCCACTCAAACTACCAGCACTTTCTTTGAGTTACTCCAGCAAACTTCAGTCCACTTCTTTCTGCTCCTAATATCACATTTCTCACATTCATTTCTCCTTAACAGAATGGCTTCCAACTCCTGACACAACTCTATTGTTCTACACTGCCATGCAAGCTTCTTACTCACATACCCCAACCATGCTCCCTTCTTACAGCCCAAGTTTGCACACAACAGGGAGAAGACAGAGCTTCCATTTGGTTCCTTCACAAGGTTGAGAAAGGCATTATGCAGATCACTGGGATGGGAAACATCAAGCGTGCTGTGAGTGATGATGTTGGATGATGCATCCCAAAGGTTTTATAGGAGATTGGAAACTTTTAGAGCAGATTGGAGGAGATCTGACTGCGGTCGGGTACAAATTTTTATTGCTCTCTGCTTACTGGAATGCAGGGCAGTTCAGGGTAAAACAAAAATAGTTCCCACAGTCCAAAAGTTTTGTTTGTAGAAGTTCCATTTCAGGAGCGCTTGCATGTTTCTAGAATTTTGAAATCTTTGGCTCTCAGGGTTGTAGATGAGTTCACATTTTATAATCAAACTTTTGAGAAAGACTCATCAAACTGTATCTGCCATCCACAGCAGAGAAACTGTCCAGAGTCCATTCAGTGGAACACTACGGAGTTGAGAATTGGAGTGTACTTTCTTTGGGTCTGAACCTTTGTGAACTGACGGTGCTGAAAAATAGTTTGGAAACCTCGCTCAGCCGTGCATTTTACGGTACTTTTGTGAATGGCGTTCTAAATTTGAACAGTTTGTTTTCATTTATCCCTTTTGTATAATAAACTTCTGTCCAATTGTTGTCGAAGCTCTGCAGCCTCATGTGACTGTTTCAGTGATTGACTGCAAACAAAACATAAACAAAAAAAACTATCAAGTTCGATTTCATTCTGGGATCTGACATGTATTACCATCTGCTGGATTATAAGGAGCACAGACATTAAACGGCAATCATTGCCTATCTCGTCTTTATGGTGAAAAGCATGCGGGCAACTGAATGGCTGAGGAGTTAGAAGACTCCAGCATTCACAATGAAACAATTTCACCATGCCTTACTTCAACAACCACCCACATAGAAACTGACACTACATGTCTTTTACATAACGGGACAGCTGCTCTGAAAGTATAATGAAACACTCATGGACAATGATGCTATAGGCCCGGAAGCAGTTCCCTGATAGAAGATCTTGTGTCCAGTATGTTGTCAACATCACAGTTGAAGACCTTGAGGGCAAAGATTATCAAAAAAGACTGATTCCTCTCTGATGAAGGGTCTAGGCCCGAAACGTCAGCTTTTGTGCTCCTGAGATGCTGCTTGGCCTGCTGTGTTCATCCAGCCTCACATTTTATTATCTTGGAATTCTCCAGCATCTGCAGTTCCCATTATCACTGATTCCTTGACATGTAGGACCTGCAAGAGTAACACGCTGTTTGCCTCCTAGCTTATTCACAATGACAAATGACTTGAAGGAATCCAGTTCCAGCTGGCCAAGATTTTGCCAGCTCGGTATTGAGTCCATACAAAGCTTGACACTGTCAAATTGCACAATTACGCAACAGGGCAGAAAATTATTTTCAATTTGGAGGCTCAGTTGGGATTATATTTCAATATATTTATTGATTGGTCCAGGCACCTTAACATATGCTTCAGGGTACCTTTAGTTTGTTTAATTAGATGTTGGGTTTGTAGGTGATTCTCATTATATCAGTTCTTAGCATCTGTGCCAGGGCTTCTTACAAATTAATGAAGCTAGTATAAAGGGAATACCCTATGCTTCCAAAAAAACAGCTTGCCACATATTGGTTTGGATTGAAGACAAGGCAGATTAAGGTTGGCCTGCTATTAAGACATCAAGACTTCTGTCAGGAACCTTGGCCACAGACCTAAATTATTCATAGTTTATGCTCATGGGGCAGCTGAACTACAAGAGACTGGAGAACTTTCCCGTGACACAACAAACAGGATTGTTGTCAAGGGCTATGCGGGGCAACACAAAGTGTACACAATACTTCATAAATGGGGAGACCCAACTATGTGAGCAAATCCCAAACTTATGTCTGGCACTGCAGTTTTTTATTAAGTGGGTAATGTTTGGGTTAATTAAAGGGATGGCAGGTCAGCTCCTTCAAGTGGTTTGCTCCACCCTGTAGCACATGGGAGTTCTTTGGTACTCATTGTATTGTTGAGCCACATTTGTGCAGGAGATGTTGTCTGTACTTCCAACTCAAGCACTGGGTTATGGAGCTTGAGAGAGGTCTGGAGGCACTGAAAGGCATCCAGGAGAATGAGAATTACAAGGATACTGCATACAAGGTGGTGGCCATCCCATAGTGTAAAAGGGTGCAGGAGGATAGGGATTGGGTGACCATTGCACGCAAACCCAAGTAGAACTAGGGGGAATAGCCTCAAACTAAGGGAGAGCAGATTTAGGATTGAGTTGAGGAGGAACTTCTTCACCTAAAGAGTTGAGAATCTGTGAAATTCTCTACCCAGTAAAGTAGCTGAGGCTATCTTGCTGAATGTTTTTAAGGCAAAAATAGATTTTTGAACAGTAAAAGAATTAAAGGTTATGCAGAGCGGGTGGGTAAGTGGAGTTGAGTTCAGGAAAATATCAGCCATGATCTTCGTGAATGGCAGAATACGCTCAATGGACCAGATGGTCTACTCCTGCTCGTATATCTTATGTGCTTATGTCCTTATGGAAGGTCACATATTAGCTGTTCAATTATGAAGAACGTATTCATTACCTGCTTGATGGTTGTTTTAATAACTTACAGCTAGTTAAACTGTCAAGTATTCCAGGAATGCTTTGCTCTTGTATTGTAGTCAGTGCGCAATATGAAAAGGAAGGGATGGTTCTGGAATCTTGGTCTTGGTTCTTGAAACCTTCGAAACAGATTGGCTAAAATTCCTATGATGCCACAAAGATAAATCGAAAAGTAAGTTGTCAAGAGGAGTTGCAGAGTTACAGAGGGTATGGACAGTTGAAGTGACTGAGCACAAAATCGGTAGATGAAGTAAATGAGTAAATGATTGAACTTATCCATTTTGGCAGGGAGAAGAGACAAGTGTGTATTATTTAACTGGAGAGAGATTGCAGGACTCTCCTCCACCCTGTGGCACATGGGAGTTCTTTGGTGCTCACTGTATTGATGAGCCACATTTGTGCAGGAGATGTTGTCTGTACTTCCAACTCAAGCACTGGGTTATGGAGCTTGAGAGAGGTCTGGAGGCACTGAAAGGCATCCAGGAGAATGAGAATTACATGGATACTGCATACAAGGTGGTGGCCATCCCATAGTGTAAAAGGGTGCAGGAGGATAGGGATTGGGTGACCATTGCACGCAAACCCAAGTAGAACTAGGGGGTAGAACTAGGTGACAGAGGGATTTGGGGATCCTGGTTGAGGAATCACATGGTAGTTAATATGCAGATGCAGTAAGTATTTAGGAAGTCAAATGGAAAGTTGCCATCTATTGTAACAGGTGTAAAATATAAAAGTTGGGAAGTCATACTTCAGCTGTACAGTACAGAGGTAAGACCACACCCGGACTGTGTAGTATAGTTTTGCTCTCCCTAATTGAAAAATAAAGAACAATTGATTTAGAATCAGTTTAGAGAAGCTTCACTCAAATCATTCCTGGAATGAAGAAAGGTTCAACAGGTCCCTGTATCCAACTGATTTTAGGATGCTGAGAGGTGATCCTACTGAAAGCTGTCAGATTCTGAGAAAATTAAGTAGGGTAATACTGGGAGGATATGTCCATGAAGAAACTAGGGGACACTGTTTCAGAATAAGAGGTCTCCCTTTTAAGGCAGAAATTAGTTCATTTTTTGTAAGACTGCAAAATTCTCTTTCCCAATAAGTAATGGAGGCTTTGTATTTAAATTACTTCAGAACACATAGACTTTTTGATAAAGAAGCTGGTCAAGGGTTACAGATGCAGATTGGAAAGTGGTGCTGACAACACAACTTATTGAATGGTAGTACAGGCTTGAAGGGATAGATGTAGTCTTGCTCCCAAGTCACTTATTCCAACATTGCTCCTTGTTACAAAATAACCCATACCTTGATAAGAAAGCTAATTGCTTGAAGACCCATGTACCTAACTTGGAAATCTACTCAAATTTTTGGGATATGTCTTACATATTCCAGAGGACTGCTGTATATTTTGGAGGCAACTGCAGAATTGAGGCTGTCTTATCTATAGTTTGCAATGCATATGGCATCACTTATATTGCAGGATACAAACAAAGCTATGTTCACATGGCCTAAAGCGGTTGAATGCTGTAACTATGGAGCTTTCTCCACTTTTGAACATGAGAAAATTCTCAGGAGAGTCAGAATTCATTGCATGCAGGCAGCCTAGAGAGCCAGGGCTGATCATTCCAGGCTGAGATTCCATTCACAGAAAGTAAACATGGCTGGCAGGCTCAAGTCTAATTGCCCTTGAGAAGGTATTGGTGATGCACCCTCTCTGGCAGCTGCAGTCAGTGTTGTTGCAACTGTAGGATTAACAAGCCTTTGCTGAGACAGCAACTGCAGCAGAATTCATTTATCGGCTTTCATCGGTGACAGGGACAGCAAGCTGAATTATTTCACTTTCATCTGTTGTGATCTGGATGAGGAATGTCACCATGACCACCGTCAGCAGTGTTTTAGGTACCCTGGTGTTTGCCTCCTATACTTATTGTGACAGTTCAGATGATAGAGGTCCATGCCTACCTGCTTTCTTCCACGCCACACCTCTTCCAGGCCCACAGTGTAGAAAAAGACCCAGACAACCTGCTCTACACGTTCACCTGCAGGCCATACACCATCCTGGCTTGTAACAATAATCACTGCTCCTTCGCTGTCACGGCATCAATATCCTGGAACTTCCTTCCTCACAGCATTGTGGGTGTGCCAACAGTCAAGGCCTGAAGTGTCTCAAGAAGGCTTATCCAGAGGCAAGAAGTTATGGTTTTGCCCAAGTAGGTAGGATCTCTTGAGATGATGGTAGCTGCAGATGCTGGAGAATCCAAGATAACAAAGTGTGGAGCTGGATGAACACAGCAGACCAAGCAGCATCTCAGGAGCACAAAAGCTGACATTTCGGGCGTAGGTGCTGATGAAGGGTCTAGGCCCGAAACATCAGCTTTTGTGCTCCTGAGATGCTGCTTGGCCTGCTGTGTTCATCCAGCTTCACACTTTATTATCTAGGTAGGATCTTAGTTGATAAGTATCAATGTGTGTACTTGCACTGCCCTGCATAATCACTGGACAACAATCCTACCTGTTGTGTCACAGGAGAGGATTCCATTCTATTGTATTGCTGTGAACACAGGCGATGTATCCAGCTTTTAATGCCCACATTACGTGAATGAATCATTAACATATCTCTCTCTTTTCAATGGGCAACTAGAAAACAAAGGCCCAGTTTCCATTTTTCTTTAATTCTAAATCCTAAAACACTCTCAGTGAACCAGTATATATTTTGCAATCGGTTTTACATTGTATGAATGATGCTCAGAATTCCAATGCAATCCACTTCAATCAATTTTCCCTAAGAGTCCCTCAGTGAAATTGAAAAATCATATGCTTCACATTGTGTATATTGAAATAATTATCATTTCCATTATTGCTGACATAATGCTTTAACGTTTATTTAATTGTATTTTATTACTGCAAGTGTAATTGATAGGCTTTTATTCAATGCCAGGTGGTTCTCAGACCATTCATTTCTATTTTAGATCCCTTATTAATGGATCCATTAATGGAATTATTGACAACAACATTTATCATTCCATAGCAATTTAAATATGCTAATGTTTATAACAATTCATATTGTTATACGTCAACATGTTTACGCGTCTTTGAAACACTTCATGGCAGGAATTACAAATGTAGTGAGAACCTATTATTTACTTCAGACTAGATACTGCTGTTCACATAAAGAACACTCAAAGAATATCTGCATTACAACCTTATTGAAAGTTGCCTTTATCAATCAATGCAATGCAAAGAAGAAGTTGGATGATGTTGTAGCACATCACAAAGTAAAACTAAACTCCCATCGTGTGAAAGCACATTAATTCCGTTTGTGAGATAACAAGGTGTGGAGCTGGATGAACACAGTAGGCCAAGCAGCATCTCAGGAGCAGGAAAGCTGACATTTCAGGCCTAAGCCCTTCCAATGATCTTTATGTGAACAACAGTATCTAGTCTGAAGTAAATAATAGGTTCTCCCTGAATGTGTAATTCCTGTCTTGAAGTGTTTCAAAGACATGTAAACAAGTTGATGTATAACAATATGAATTGTTATAAACATTAGCATACTTAAATTGCTATGAAATGATAAATGTTGTCGTCAATAATTCCATTAATGGATCCATTAATAAGGGATCTAAAATAGGAATGAATGGTCTGAGAATCACCTGGCATTGAATAAAAGCCTATCAATTACACTTGCAGTAATAAAATACAATTAAACACGCGTTAAAACATTATGTCAGCAATAATGGAAATGATAATTATTTCAGTATACACAATGCATAGCATACGATTTTTCATTTTCACTGAGGGACTCTTAGGGAAAATTGAGTGAAGTGGATTGCATTGGAATTCTGAACAGAGTTCATATAATGTAAAACCGATTGCAAAATACACAGTGGTTCACTGAGAGGGTTTTAGGATTTAGACTTGAAGAAAAATGGAAACTGGGACTTTGTTTTCTTGTTCCCATTGAAAAGAGAGAGATATGTTAATGATGAAGCGTCTTGACCCAAAACATCAACCTTCCTGCTCCTCTAATGCTGCTTGGCCTGCTGTGTTCATCCAGCTCCACACCTTGTTATCACAGATTCTCCAGCATCTGCAGGTCCTATTATCTTTAATTCCGTTTGTGCTGTGTTAGTGTTACACATGTTAAATCATCCCTAAAGAGACCCCAAGAACCCTACTGAGGCAGTAACAATACAAGAAACAGCCAGAGAGCAAGAAGGCAACAAAGATGGCCATCAAGCAAAGCTAAGAGAACATAGCTGTCTATTTCTACATCACTGCATAAATTAAAGTAAGGTCCTTTTTCCCACTTTCTTTTCAAAAATGATGTGAAAAGAAAACACATGACTGAACTCGTTATTCTCCCTTCTATTAAAATTTTTCAACACAAACTTCAAAAGGCCATTATCTTCATGAATAAAAACTGTCAAACCATAATATTATAACTAGATAATAATGTCAGGAATCATTTCAAAATACATTATTAAAATCAAATAATATTGCAACTTCTTTCACAACTATTCTGCAATGATCATACCAAGAAGCCTATAATCACATGAAACAGTTTTGCTTAATTCAAAACACAATAAAAATACAGTACACTGAAATGCTTATGACAGTATTGGTCATAACTGAAGGAGCATAAAATAGATCTGAAATTCAAAGCAATTTGAACTTGACCTATTTGAATTTATTCATCAGCACTTCCAAAATTGCCCAGACAAGGTTTATTTTACTTTCAGCTAAAAAATAATAAACATACTCTCTTTTATGAATAGCTTTCTCTCAATTTTTAAATGCTACTCAAGAGCTAATTCAGAAACCAACAGAGACACAAAAGCAGCAATTAGACAAATAAAATAATTGCACTGAACTAATTTTTCAAAATGGTGAAAAGACATGGTACAGTCAGATGAAGTACACATTAATATTTAATATTGAAGCAGGAGACATTGGGGAAAATGGGGATATTTTTTTAAAAAACTTCATACTTAGCACTACAGAGGCCATTTATATGTGAAAATAATAACATGACCACAACTGGTGGCTGTAAAAAAAGCCCGGCAAGTGAGAAGAAAATGTGGCTGGTTAGTGTTTTGGAAGGAGCAAGAAAGAAGAGAGCACATGTTTGTCATGAGAATGAGGAATGCAACCTTTCTGCTGGGAAGCAAACAATAGGGAGGAAAGAACAGCATTGTTGACGGTGATGGGGCAGCAGATACGGATTGATGCCATCAGATTACAGGTGAACGTCATGCTATTTTTGCAAGGAAATTTTTCTATGTTGAAAGTTCTTCCAGGTTCTGAGAGGGATGCTTCTGAAACTGACAACTGTATGAATCTTTCTCCACACCTGACTGATTTGGTTTGGTCTCTCCTGGACCCATCTAGGAATTTCTCGCCTCACTCTTATCTGCCAGTGGGATGTGCGGGGATGAGACCGCAAGAGCTTTCTTACAACTCTTTTCCAAAAAGTCTCCTTTTCCTCCAATCAAAGTGAAGAAGGAAATGAAATCATGTGTTAAATAGGCCTGCTGGAAAATGCACTCCAAGGTCAGTATGAGAGTATTGATGGTCCCTGGGACCTGGGTGTCAAAATGGCACAGGGGTCTTCTCTGAGCCAAAAGGGAAGTCTACACCCATCTTGCTTCGCCACTTAGATCCACTAAGGGTGAAAATCAAGGCCTGTATTTCCATCTTTCAACAGGATGAACACTGCAGTTCCAGAAATCAAGTAATTTGGGATTTCATGTAATCATGGAATCCTGAAATCAGAACGAAGGTAAAATAGCAGAAAGACTTCTACAGTAATCTCTACCAGCCAGGCAACCATCCACCTACTCCATTCCAACTCCAACACACTCATCACATTATTGTATCTCATCCCGTTCTCCTTTCTTTGGGTGGCAAGGTGGCTCACAGTGACAGCAACCCTGGCTCAATTCCAGCCTCAGGCAACTGTCTGTGTGGAGTTTACGCATTCTCTCTGTGTCTGTGCAGGTTTCCTCCTGGTGTTAGAGTTGCATCCCACAGTCCAAAGATGCGCTGGTTAGGTGGGTTAGCCATGGTAAATGTGAGGTTACAGAGATAAAGTAGGTCAGGGTGGGTTGCTCTCTTTTAAGGGTCAGTTCGAACCTGATGGGCTGGATGGTACTGTGGGGATTCTCTGTTTCTCTGCTGTCTCATTGTTTTATCACTTCCCTTGTTTGGGACAGTATTTAATTATTTCTCCTGTATCAACTGCAGTTGTTCTTAATTAACTGCTTGTGACATTGATATATCTCATTACTTTCCTGAAATGAAAGGAAATGTTGAAAGTTAACTTCCCAGTCTTTTCCATATCTTCCAAGGAAAATCTTGGAAGGATTGAGCACCACATCAAAACCTTTAAACGCCAACTGATGTCAAACAAATATACTGGGAAGTTTGCAAACTGCACATTGCCAGCACTCATAAAGTTCATTTTTGATTTTTTTAAGTAAAATATGCTGTTGAAACATTAGTTTTTGAGACAGGTTAAGATCTTGTCAGGAAAAATGCAGGCATGAAAAGCACAAATAATAATTCAGCAAATACAATTAATCATGTCACCGTAAAATATATATTTTTAAACTTTATTTTGAAGTCAAATCAACATTTTGAACTAAACAAGCATTGGACTATATCAGGGATATTTGAGCAACATCTTTTATTTTCTCAAAATGAAACTGAGATCAAGTTTAGACATAATTTCAATGCTCTTTAATGTGTTTAGGCCCAAATATTTAAAACAATGCAATTTTGAAGCTGGAGAGAGGAATTATCATCAAAACAAAACTTATCCTTTCCTCTCAACCTGAAAAAATATCTCCGTTTCTCTCCGCAGATGCTGATTGGTTTGCTGAACCTTTGTAACAATTCTGTTCTTCATTACATTTACAATATTTTCTGCATTTTCCATCTGAATGAGTGTTTATATAAAGTCAATAATGCAATAAAATTCTCAAAGAAATATAACAAGAGGTTGACGGAGCAAAATTTGACAATGAACCACAAAGGAAATATTTGCTACATGACTCAGAAGAGAGCTTTTCTCAGGTCAAGCACAAAAGAGAAGTGTGTTTAGGAGATGGGGATAGCAATACAGGTAAAAAGTGTTCTAAGGATTAGGTTGGAGATTATCTTACTGTGGTATTACTGAAGGTATGGGGTGAGGCAAGTAAAGAGAAAGGGTGGAGGAGGAGGGAGAGCAGAAAGGACATGGGGATGAAGCGAGGGAATGAGATCGAAATGACAAGATCATAACGGCCGGGTGAGGAGGTGGTAACACAGGTTGAGAGGGGGCATTCAGTTCAAGCTGAAACAGCAATAACAACATATAGCCTCAATCAAGCCTGAAGTGGCCAGGATTCAGGAGATTCCATTCTAACTTCCAAACTGACAATATTTGAGGTTAAAATGCTTATGTTCCCCATTCTTATGTGTTAGTTGATTACGCTGCATTGAAGAATGCATTCGGATTTTCTAAATTACATCTTATAATTGCTGGAACAATCCCACCCAGGTTTTAGAATCAGAACGTTAGGATCACTTTCCAAATTTCTCAGTTATTTTCCTGTCATATTCCTTAACTCTTTACATTTACTTTACAAACTGTCGTTGTGCACCAATCGCTAAAAGTAAGCATACAGGTTCAGTAGGCAGTAAAGGTGGTAAACTGTATGTTAGTATTCATAGTGAGAGGATTCAGCAACAAGAACAAGGATGTCTTGCTGCAAATATACAGAGCATTTGTGAGGTCACATCTGGAATAGTGTGTGCAGTTTTGCTTGGATAAGGGATAAACGTTTTACAGCTGAGATGGTGGGGTAATTTATTCACCTAGAGAGTGCTGAGCCTGTGGAATTCATTATCACAGAAAAAAGTTGAGACCAAAACATTGTGTGTTTTCTGGAAGGAGGTGTAGCACTCGTGACAAAAAGAATCAAGGAATATAGGGGGAGGCTTGGAGGGTCGAAGGGCCTGTTCCTGTGCTGTAATTTTCTTTGTTCTTTGATGACATGAGGTATTGTATTAGCCAGCTATGATCACAATGAATGGTGGAGCAGGCTCAAAGGGTCGAATGGCCTACTCCTGTCCCTACCTTCTATGTTTCTATCTTAAACAGCCTGCACACAATCATGCCACCACAACTGCTCATGCAATAACAGCCACTGACATGCCCAATAATGCTCATCTCACAGAGACCAGCTATAAAATATTAACTGAATGCGAATGAAGGCTCAGAATTGGTTAACAAAAAAATCCTTGAATAATAACACGACTGTCACGGATGACTATCCCTCATGCAAACCCTGGCATTCCTGCTGCTCATTTCCACAATCACAGTGAAAAGTGTTGCCTCTTGCAAAGATTTCAACTAATGCTTCCATAATGCACATACTCTGGTTGTTTCCTGGGTGGTTTTGAAGGATTCAGCAGGGTGCAAGCTTCCTGTTATTAAATTCCATTGGAAAGAGCATCTTCAAAGATCCAGCACACCACACGGGGGCTGAATGACACCTCCTGTGTTCTAAGATTCTATAGGATATCATAGATCAAGGCACCATATTAGGTAATTCTACAGCTGAATGCACATTTTAATGACAACCTGTCTCAGCTAGTAGCAAAAACAAATCGGCTTTTACATATATGCAACTACATGTCCTGCAAGAAAATAATAACAGAAAATTGCTGCAGCCCGTTAAAATGTCTCAGAGCAATTGTGGAGAGAAAAGTAAATTTTTCAATCTAGAACAACTCTCCTGGTAGTGACTGGTATGGTTAACACACTCAAACATATATTGCACTTAATGTTGTTTCACAAATCATCTTCCTTGTGTCAACCCACCTGTGGGTTGAAGGAAATTGACACCAGCATGATGCAATGCTCAATGCCAAAGTCACCAACAATGAACTATCATGAAGCAAACTTTTTATCAGAAGATGGGAAAAGTAAAAGTGATTAAATGAAGCAGGAGCCAATAAAACCAAAATGGTACATCATTAACAATAAGGCAAAAAGGCAAGTAATTACTTTTCTAATTGTGGCACCAGTTTTAGTAAGCCTGAAACTACCTAGATCCAGTTGTGACAAGCCCAACTGCAAAAGAAGAATTTTGCACCCAGTTGCATCTGCTTAATAATGCAGCTTTGTTCCTCAAACCCAAGTCCAGTGTGAGTAGTGATAATGGGAACTGCAGATGTTGGAGAATCCAAGATAATAAAATGTGAGGCTGGATGAACACAGCAGGCCCAGCAGCAATCTCAGGAGCGATGCTGCTGGGCCTGCTGTGTTCATCCAGCCTCACATTTTATTATCCGGTGTGAGTAGAATTGGATATCATAGAAATCATTTGCAGAAGATGTAGGACACACATGAGTTTTTTGACTTGACAGCACTGTGTCCAAGATGACTTGCAAGTGCTCTCACATAACTCAGTATTTTTAGCAATGTTTAGTAATAGCTTGCTAGTTTTAAATCATACAGTTGAGTCATCTGTTTCATGTTTTGTTTCTGACACTTCTGCCATCTGATCAGCAGAGGTCAGAAGTGAGTGGTGTGCAGTGATTAATTAATGCAGATTGCCCAAGTTAAAACTGCAAAAGTTTCAGCACTGCATCTACTCAACAGTACTGTGAACAAAATCGCCTATGTCTTTATTTGTTGTAAAGTGTACAACATGGGAATTCATGAGTTCAGTCTGAAAGTTCCTTGGAAAATGTATTGTACTTGTTATTCCAGCTCCACAGCATTTGTCACCCAGCAACTTGAAGCATTAATAGAAAGAAATAAATATAGATCTTTTCAACAGAGCAGTTGTCTCTCTTGCATAGACACTCGTGGAAATTTTAACTTTAGATCTACATTAATTATAGCTCTATAACCTATGAAATGTTTTCTCTTGCATAGACACTCGTGGAAATTTTAACTTTAGATCTACATTAATTATAGCTCTATAACCTATGAAATGTTTTGCTGGAAGATGATTTTAAAACATTAAATGTCACAAACAGCTCTAGAGGAAGAAGTTTTGCTTTCTTGAATGGGCTTGTCACAAATGTTCCTTCTTTACGTAACCTTCGGCAAAACCAGCAGTCACCATGTCAGCTGAAAAATAAATGCTTGAATTTAACCTTATTCAAAGGAAGCTGTTATGGACAAGATTTAACAGTTGATTCCTGTAAGAGAAATGTACTCGTGGGAATGCAGGGTAATGCATAAAGAGAAGCATAGCACAAGTGGAAGGCACAGTGTGCACTTGTTTACGATGCCAAACGTACTGTTGTTACAGCTTGAAATGCCTCAAGCTGTGGAACATCCTGATGCAAATTAAGCAACCCAACTATTAATTTTCCCTTTCCAATCTTCTATGGTATTTAACCGATTATAGGCTGTTCTTGCAAGCAAATTTTACCAAGAGTTTTTGGTCCTTTGTTCAAAGTGTATGTTGTTCTGTTCATTCTTTCATTTAAAGTGATAAAACCACTGACAAATCTTATGAAACCATTCTCCAATAAATCCTAAGCAAATACACATACGTTTTCAACAGTGCACAGCAGTACTTCATCATATTAGGAATTATCCACAACCAAAAGATATTTAGGATGACATACCTGTAATGTCTATTAAGTCATTTCAGCAACTTAACATTGGTTATTAGCATTTAAGCATGATTTAAGCAAATCTTAATGAACAACCTTGTGCATTTCATTACATCAACAACAATCACTAACACAGTAATTCACAGCTCAACTTTGGCAAATATATAGCCAACCTACCATTCTGCAGTTCACAGAGCATGCAGAATCAATTTGAAAATCTTGGAATAGAAAAAGGAAATTGGTCTTTCTACTGTTTGATGCTGTTTCCAAAAGCTAATTTTAAACTTCAAGATTTTCACTCATCTAGGACTTTGCTAATCCAATGCTTCTTTTCACTGCTCTCTCAATGTTTTATGTCACAATTTTATTTTGTTTCCTCAATATTGAACAGATAGGATATCAAACTTAATCTACGAATTTTATTTTTAAAGCAAAAGTTGGAAAAGCTTTTTAAAAGGTATTCATAAAAAACACATTTTGCCAAAGTTTTTTGTCTTGCACTCAATTGACAATTTTCAATTAATATTAGTAAAAAAGGAAAACTGTTTATAGATGAGGAAAGAAAAGTACTGATTGGTTGCTGAATGAATTCTGAACTCTTGCTAATGTCATAGAAAAGGCACCAATTAATGATGGCCAACAGTTAACTGCCAAGTTTGTCAAATTTTCACCAAAAATTGATTCATCAGGATGTCCTGGGAAATGAATTTGAGAATGCTTATCACTTATTTTGTTTTAATGAAATGGGACAGTGTGTGCATACATTATTTCTGTTTGCAAAGAATACTTCACTGTGTGTTCAGGCCTGTAGCTTCTAGTACGCACAACTATGCCAGACTGACTGATTGACATTCCAAAATTGGCCATTAATGTAATTTGTTGCATGCTAGTATTATTCATTAAATATTGTTGAATTGTGGAATCACATCTAATGTGCTGTGAATTTTCCAAAAGCAGCCTTGCGCTATACTCAGTGCATCGCTTACTGTGAGCGGCCAAAGGAATGTGATGTTCCAAATATTCTGAAAGACCTGGGGACCAAAACATATGTACCTAGTACATACCAGCATTGAAATTTGACAGAAAATTATTCATTTGTTGAATAGGCAGAACAACTTTCATGCTTGATGTAGGAATCCTCTCAGTGGTGAATATCACTTGTGTTGCTACCAGACAGTAGCAGCATGAAATAGCTAGTTTCACTTGTTGATCAATCTTTTGAGGCACCTTACACTTCAGTGTAATCCAAGATGAACTGGACACTTCTCAAGAGAAAAGGTGACAGCCTTTAGGCCCAAATCGTGATTTTGTCTGATATACACCAAGAAATGATCTGATCAGGCTAGTAATTATCCAGCAGAATGGCTTTCAGCTTCCAAATACCAATATACAGGAATTTATTATTTTCAGACGTAAAGAATAAGTATATACACTGCTATACAAATTCAACAAAATAGGTGACAACCTTTCTCTGGTTCATTTTTTGATCAACTGCAGTCAACCTGCCTTGCTCAAAATTCAGTCAAAGCTTACAGTTAAATACTCGTCATTGTTCACTTTACTTTTTAGCATGGCAATGGCTCTGCCATTCCGAGTGCACTTTCCAACCATTTCAGCACTTACTGCTCAACAACATACATGTTTTTCCTTTACGTTTGAATTTATTATGAATTATCTTGATAAATGCAAGATGAAAGGCTTTGGTAAAATGTGTCTTTTTTCAGCAATTCTCAAGCTCTGTACAATCAAATGACTAGTTATTAAGAAGATTATCAGGCTTCCCCATGCAGTGCACCAACATGTTCAACAAATAAAATCGGTAATGGCCCATAACATAAACACAGCTAATATATTTTACAAAACCAAATTGTACCTAGCATTATTCAGATATCCCATTATGAATATAAAGTTCTTGCAGTTCCAAATAATAGATTAGCAACGCTCATCTGACATGGCAATGTGATGGCATGCAGGCTTGATTACCCCATTTTCCCAAGATTCTAATCTCACTTTCAATGATGCAGATCATTTTCAATTTGGAAAATAGGTTGTGTGGGCTTTTTTCTGCTTGGCAACTTGCTAGAAGGGCACTGGTGGTGATATATCAATCTGTGCCAGCTCTTTGAAGCCATAGATTTTTGACACAAGGTGGACCAATTGGAGACTGATGAAATCTGGGGAAAATTTAAAAGAAAACAGTTGCACGCATATCAAGGCAATGAATGGGGTCCTGTGCAGGCACCAGAGGGAAAACTTGGCCAATACTGCATACCTCCAAATGGCAAAAGCTATTTGTAATGAACTTGAGTGCTCTACTGGAGTCTTTGCATATACACGGGTTTAAAGTAGATCAGGTTGTCATGTAACCAATAAAAGGTATACTTAAACAAACATTTTCCTTAGAACTGCTGTGAAATGAATTGTCTTTTCACCCTATATAAGCAGATTAACAAAAAACCTAAGGTTTCACAGACTACAATTCTCTCCCTCACCCTGCTGTTTGATTCCTCCAGAGATATGCTGCAATTCGTAGTTTCACAAACGTAAAACCCATTTGAAAGTTACCCTCAGCTCTGCAATTGTGACTCATTCTTCAGAGTAACAAACATTTCTGCATGAATGAATTCATTGTATGTTGGGAAATGGATGTTGGCAACTCAGTCTAAGAATCTGCAATTGGGCAGATGTTTTGGATGGGTGCAGTGTGCAGAATTAACCCTTGCTTACCAGTCAAAGCCAACCTGGCATTAACTAAATGGAATTCAATTTTTTTTTCATAGCATGTTAAATTATAATTTGGTAATTCAAATTATTAGCTGTGAGCCCCTATCAAAAATCCAATGAAATGGCATCCCAAGGTTGTGAACATACTGCACTGGTCTTTTTTGACCTCTCCACAGTATGTGACATGATCAACCCTACCATCTTCTCTCTTGCTGACTGTTTTCATGTAGACTGGGGCTGCTCCTGCATTCTCACATACCCAATCGTAGCCAGCAAATCTCTTCTCACTTCCCATACTGTCAATTCTGCTCTTTCCCCACTTACATTCTGACCTTTTGAAATATTATCTATAGGTGTTGTGTCAGGCATTTTGCTTTATTTTGGTACAGATGTATCAAACATTCACAAACAATTGCAAGTATATTAAAATGGTTCTTTACTTGAAGGTAAGACAATGCAGAAAATGTTCAGGGGGAGCCAATTTTCATCCATTTGATCTCTACCATTACTGCTCATAGACTAACAGTACACGGAACATCATATACTATTCAGATAGATAATGATAAACAGCAGTTAAAGATACACTCCTGTACAAGTGCATGTACATTATATCACAAAATCAGGTTTAATTTGTTACTGAGTGAGAAACAGAAATATCCTTCCACTATCAACATCTTGGGAGTCACCACTGACTAGAAATTGAACCAGACTAGCCATATAACTTCTGTGGCTAATCTTGCAGTTTCAAGGCTAGGAATCATGAAGTAGGTAACTCAGCTTCTAACTCCCCAAAGCCTGTTCACCTGCTACAAGGCACAAGTCAGCAGTGTGATGGAATACTCCACCTTTACCTGGATGGGTGCAGCTCCAACAATACTCAAGGAGCTCGACACAATCCAAGGCAAAGCAGCCTGCTTGATTGGTAACACATTCATAAATATTCAGTTCCTCACTCACCACCGCTTACGAGAGCAATGTGTACTATCTACAATACCCACTGCAGAAATTAACCAAGGTTCCTCAGACAGCACCTTCCAAATTCACACCACTTCCATGCAGAAGAATAAGAGCAGATACATTGGAATACCACCATGTGCATGCCAAGTCACACACTGCCTTGACTTGGAAATATATTACCATTTCTTCACTGTCGCTGGGTTAAAATCCTAGAACCTCCTCTTTAACGGCAAATGGAGCAAATGGAGATCAGCATTTCGAGAAGACAATTCACCACCAGCTTCTCAAGGGCAATTAGGGATCGGCCATAAATACTGGCCAACACAACAAAATCCAAATCACATGAATCAGCCGGGTCAGTGCCACTCACTGAAAGAACAACCAGCCGTGGTGCAAGTAAGGTTAATGATCTTCTGTGTTCCACAGATTTAAGTTCCATCACCTTCTTATTGCAACTTATTCTCACTCAGCAAATTCATCCAATTCCCACCAGGGCAAATGTGCTACCGTTCTCACTGGTTCAAGCATTATCTTCGCTGAATGGCTCTCACCCTCCCACTCCCCCTGAATAACTCACTCTTCCTGCCCTTTGCACTGTTTACTCACTCACTTGGGAGACTTCATCACCTTTCCCTCACATGCATCACACTAACAACTGTACCAGCCACTTTGATCTCACTCAATTCCTCCCTTGAGCTCACTGGAGGAGGAAACAACCTATAATAGGGCAGGGAGTGCGAAGATAACTGGTTGGTTGCCCAATATTCACTTTCTCAACACTTACTTGCCAGAATCTTTGAGCTCATGGGACAGGATAGAGACTGCTCATATGGGGATATCAAGATCTCCATGTCTGAGCAATGAAGTAGGATTCATTAACAATCGCTGCACTATTCATCAATTGACACCATTGTAAATGCATTTCCAACATGTCCAAGCTTCTACCCCTATTTTACAACTCATTTCCTCTTTTGTCCTCTTCAGCCAATAGCAGCAGCCACACAGTCTCTGCCCCAAACAGAAAAGTGCTTCAGCCAATGCCTCTTCCTCTTCCACTTCTGACGAAAATGTCGCAGATTCCCAGAAGACACAGTGGCAAGGCTGCCTCCTGCACCCTTCACCAGCTCAGATACTGACACATCAGTGGCAGATCAGATTTAACGGCACAATCTGGTTAGCATGTCATTGTCTTGAGTCCGCAGCTGGCTGAGGAAGAAACACCCAGGTCACCAGCACCCAGGAGAAGACTGTCAGAGACCAGGTATCCATTTAGCATCCGGAAGGAGCAGACGCCATTGTTTTGAACAACTTTCATGAGTCAAAGAACATAAGCTGACACAGGGGCAAGTTTGTTGGAGACGCTGAGGAAACTGCATCAAAGAATGAAGGACTGTACCTATGTCATTTATACCCTGTTGGCTCTGGCATGAGTGCATCTGTCTGCATCCTTGGATAGGTTCAGCACACTTAACATCCAACAGAAAAATGCACAAATATGTAGCTTCCCTCAGTGGGTAAAAGAGGCTGCTTCCCTAAATCATTTGCTGTGTTATTGCCAGCACAGAGTATATCCGATAAGGCATCAGCAAGCCTTAACCAGCATTGACCACAACGATAGAAGTCACAGCACCAGTAACAAATTTTCTCAACTGTACAGTCTACCACAGAAATCATGAAAAGGGAAGTTAGGAGTTGACACTATGGATACACCAAATATAATTGCCAAATAATCTTCAAAGAAACCTTTTGTGTATATCGGACGTGGGAAAGATATACAAAAGGGAGTTTAATCAACAAACGGCTTCAATGAAAACTCCTTTGAAAATGAAGAATGAATCTAAAATCAATAGCATCAGAGATCACATACTTTGCACAACAATCAAACACATGCACTGGCATTCTGCAGCACAAAGTCATTCAAAAGATTCCCTTATTCCCTTGCATTATGTTTAGAGAATCATATATGACCGAATTGTGATCACACCCCAGCATTACTTTGATACAATATGACAAAATACTTTCAATTACAGAAGAAGGTACTCGAATTGGGGATGGTCAGAAGTGATCCCAGAGCACAAAGTTGTTGTTGAATTGCCGGAGAACTGGTAATATTTTTAAAATTTTGAGGGACGAGAAGAACAGGATAGAGAACAGGTGATCGTCGACATTTGGACTGTAGAACATGGAGTCTGTTTCAGAGTGTAGAACCAGAGGAGAAAACTACTTCTTGGCATCTTTGGGAAAGTCGTTTGCATCGTGAAGACAAAGGACATTAAATACAGACTGGAAGATCAGACTTATCACAAAAACGTTTGAAGCCACCCTCTTCACATTGTTTCCAATACTCCACTCTACCTTGGCCAAAATCCTGCCTCACTATGTCCAGAACATTCTGCAGTTTTGTCTGGATTCCTTCCCGAACCTCCAACCATAACTTCCACCAGAAGTCAAATAGTGAGTGCAGAATCAAAACTAAAGGCGAGAGAAAACACAATCAAGAAAGTACCACAGAAAACTAAAATGGTCAGACACCCTGAAGCAAAAAAGTGAGATCAAAGAAACAAACCGAAAACCAGAAAAAGAGAAGAAAGGCAGAACCCCACAGAACGATTACATAAGCAAAAACAAGTCTAATTTGTGGCATGAAACGTGGATGGGCATTTCTACCAATTGACAAATTTAAATGTCTCTATTTTAATTGTTTAATGGTCATTTCTTCATTGGCAAATTGTCTCTATTTTCATTGTTTAATGGTCATTTCTTCATTGGCAAATTGTTTGGGTCCTCCTTTACTGTGATCTTTGTTTACCTAACCACAAAAGCCTCATGAAATTAACTGTTTTTATTCTATTTTGATTATCCTTCGATCACCATTAACTGCTCCAACACGCTAAATAAATGTTAAGAGTTGAACATCTATTTGCGTTGCCATGTTGATATAAAATATGGACTTCTAATTTTTAAATGTCATCTAATTCACAAGCCTAAATTTTGGCTTAAGACAGAAGAGTGGAAAATGAACTCAGACATTTAAAATTGCTGTCGAAATCACCTGAACTGAAAGTTGTTAAGCTCAAAGGGAATTTACAAAGGAAAGTCTCATAATTTGGCTGAGACCACGTATCATATTCTGTAAAGGTTACCTAACAATAATTAACTGAACATTAAATTCATGGTAATAAAATGTGAGGCTGGATGAACACAGCAGGCCAAGCAGCATCTCAGGAGCACAAAAGCTGACGTTTCGGGCCTGGGCCCTTCATCAAATTCATGACCTGGTTTGTAAAACATACAAATATAGTAATATCAAAATAAGGCTCTCACTCATTGTAAAATTCTCTGTGTCCTTTAGAAGGAAAGTGAGCATTTGAGAAGTCAAGCTAGCTTGTCAGCAGTGAATTAGCACCATGTCAAGCTGGCGCTTAAAGAGTGAACATTTAAACTGCAATGTGCAGATGTAATTTTGGCAAAGCAGAACGTATTCTACAATAAGCAGCTTAACTGAGCTCAAGATAATAAAATGTGAGGCTGGATGAACACAGCAGGCCAAGCAGCATCTCAGGAGCACAAAAGCTGACGTTTCGGGCCTAGACCCTTCATCAGAGAGGGGGATGGGGGGAGGGAACTGGAATAAATAGGGAGAGAGGGGGAGGCGGACCGAAGATGGAGAGTAAAGAAGATAGGTGGAGAAGGTGTGGGTGGGGAGGTAGGGAGGGGATAGGTCAGTCCAGGGAAGACGGACAGGTCAAGGAGGTGGGATGAGGTTAGTAGGTAGCTGGGGGTGCGGCTTGGGGTGGGAGGAAGGGATGGGTGAGAGGAAGAACCGGTTAGGGAGGCAGAGACAGGTTGGACTGGTTTTGGGATGCAGTGGGTGGGGGGGAAGAGCTGGGCTGGTTGTGTGGTGCAGTGGGGGGAGGGGATGAACTGGGCTGGTTTAGGGATGCAGTGGGGGAAGGGGAGATTTTGAAACTGGTGAAGTCCACATTGATACCATATGGCTGCAGGGTTCCCAGGCGGAATATGAGTTGCTGTTCCTGCAACCTTCGGGTGGCATCATTGTGGCAGTGCAGGAGGCCCATGATGGACATGTCATCAAGAGAATGGGAGGGGGAGTGGAAATGGTTTGCGACTGGGAGGTGCAGTTGTTTGCTGCGAACTGAGCGGAGGTGTTCTGCAAAGCGGTCCCCAAGCCTCCGCTTGGTTTCCCCAATGTAGAGAAAGCCGCACCGGGTACAGTGGATGCAGTATACCACATTGGCAGATGTGCAGGTGAACCTCTGCTTAATGTGGAATGTCATCTTGGGGCCTGGGATGGGGGTGAGGGAGGAGGTGTGGGGACAAGTGTAGCATTTCCTGCGGTTGCAGGGGAAGGTGCCGGGTGTGGTGGGGTTGGAGGGCAGTGTGGAGCGAACAAGGGAGTCACGGAGAGAGTGGTCTCTCCGGAAAGCAGACAGGGGTGGGGATGGAAAAATGTCTTGGGTGGTGGGGTCGGATTGTAAATGGCGGAAGTGTCGGAGGATAATGCGTTGTATCCGGAGGTTGGTAGGGTGGTGTGTGAGAACGAGGGGGATCCTCTTGGGGCGGTTGTGGCGGGGGCGGGGTGTGAGGGATGTGTCGCGGGAAATGCGGGAGACGCGGTCAAGGGCGTTCTCAATCACCGTGGGGGGGAAGTTGCGGTCCTTAAAGAACTTGGACATCTGGGATGTGCGGGAGTGGAATGTCTTATCGTGGGAGCAGATGCGGCGGAGGCGGAGGAATTGGGACCGCAATTAAGGACCGCAACTTCCCCCCCACGGTGATTGAGAACGCCCTTGACCGCGTCTCCCGCATTTCCCGCGACACATCCCTCACACCCCGCCCCCGCCACAACCGCCCCAAGAGGATCCCCCTCGTTCTCACACACCACCCTACCAACCTCCGGATACAACGCATTATCCTCCGACACTTCCGCCATTTACAATCCGACCCCACCACCCAAGACATTTTTCCATCCCCACCCCTGTCTGCTTTCCGGAGAGACCACTCTCTCCGTGACTCCCTTGTTCGCTCCACACTGCCCTCCAACCCCACCACACCCGGCACCTTCCCCTGCAACCGCAGGAAATGCTACACTTGTCCCCACACCTCCTCCCTCACCCCCATCCCAGGCCCCAAGATGACATTCCACATTAAGCAGAGGTTCACCTGCACATCTGCCAATGTGGTATACTGCATCCACTGTACCCGGTGCGGCTTTCTCTACATTGGGGAAACCAAGCGGAGGCTTGGGGACCGCTTTGCAGAACACCTCCGCTCAGTTCGCAACAAACAACTGCACCTCCCAGTCGCAAACCATTTCCACTCCCCCTCCCATTCTCTTGATGACATGTCCATCATGGGCCTCCTGCACTGCCACAATGATGCCACCCGAAGGTTGCAGGAACAGCAACTCATATTCCGCCTGGGAACCCTGCAGCCATATGGTATCAATGTGGACTTCACCAGTTTCAAAATCTCCCCTTCCCCCACTGCATCCCTAAACCAGCCCAGTTCATCCCCTCCCCCCACTGCACCACACAACCAGCCCAGCTCTTCCCCCCCACCCACTGCATCCCAAAACCAGTCCAACCTGTCTCTGCCTCCCTAACCGGTTCTTCCTCTCACCCATCCCTTCCTCCCACCCCAAGCCGCACCCCCAGCTACCTACTAACCTCATCCCACCTCCTTGACCTGTCCGTCTTCCCTGGACTGACCTATCCCCTCCCTACCTCCCCACCCACACCTTCTCCACCTATCTTCTTTACTCTCCATCTTCGGTCCGCCTCCCCCTCTCTCCCTATTTATTCCAGTTCCCTCCCCCCATCCCCCTCTCTGATGAAGGGTCTAGGCCCGAAACGTCAGCTTTTGTGCTCCTGAGATGCTGCTTGGCCTGCTGTGTTCATCCAGCCTCACATTTTATTATCTTGGAATCTCCAGCATCTGCAGTTCCCATTATAACTGAGCTCAAGATTGCTTTAGAACATTACTGTTGAATTTAAATTTGGCTCTTCTTGCATTTGTTTCTATTTGCCACCTTTAAGTGGTTATATAGTACAAACTGAAATCTGAAGACATGCCTTCTGTTTATCTGTCAGGCTTCCTGGTTTCTTGGAAACACAGGTGAATAGCCAGGCATCTTCAATCACACTTTTCCATCTCTTCAACATCACAGCACAAATCTCCCTTTTTAGTAGCTTATGGGCGTGGACAATCTTTTACAACCTTTTCATAGAATAAGCCACCCAAAAAAGTAGAAGCCATGATGTAAAATAGAGTCAAACAAGCGCTTCAAATAAATAGTATTGTCGGCATTCTGAAATTTGAATTCAATGTATGTAGAACACAGAATAATAGGGAAAACAAAAAAAACTCAACAGAAAATCTTTGAACACAACAATGGGATGAAAGGAAAATAAATCCTGACATTTTTCCATTAACCTGTGACTAACTGGATTGATTTAATTTCTAGATGATACTCTTCCATTTCAATTTGGTAGTTTGAAATTGGTCACAGGAAACACCACTGTGTGTAATTTCATACATCTCATTTACTTTGCTATCAGAGAGAAAGGAAAGAGAAGAAAAGAAAATGACACAAATACATGGTTTTATTGATCATAGATAAAGTACTGGTGAAGAAAGCCATGTAAGCGGTCAGGGGGAACCTGAAGGGACAGAAAGAGAGGTGGAACGGGTTGAGGAAGGAAGGAAGAGGCTGGAAAGGAATGGATAGTGTAGCGTGAGAGTTGGAAGTGGGATAGATGGCAGGAGCAGAGAAAAGAGATTAAAGTGGTGGAGGAGAGCCAGAAGTAATGATGAGAGATACAAATGGCAGGTGAGAATTGGAAGTCAGAGGGGGAAGATTGAAGAGGCAGATGGGTAAGGAAGAAACTGTTTCAATGGGATGGCTTTTACCTGAACAGTCCTAAACCGGTCTTCTGATAAATAAGATAACTTGAGCTGGAAGTCAACTAAATAGCTAGGGAAAGGATTTACGTTACAGAAATTTTTGGTAATGATGTACAAACATAAGACAACATGAAAAATTTGGGTCAGAACAGAGAAAAGTGACAGGAACTCAAAATTAACTGTACTTCATTTTAATGTGCACACCCCTGTATTCATAACAAGAGAGATGAACTGATACCACATATAGAAATGAATGGGGATGAACTGATCACCAAGACAGAGATGTGGTTGGGATATGACCAAGACTGAAAAATTCTGGGGTACTTAATATTTTGGAAGAAGGACAGAAATTAAAAGGAGGTGGAGTGTGTTTGTTCAAACATTGCCTTGGCTCAAAAGATCAAAAACTGAAACAAATGTGGTTCAAATCTTGGTTGGAAATAAGAAATAGCAAGGGAAGTAAGTCACTAGTGAAAGTAGTCTACAGTTTTCCCCTCCCACTCTTCAAAAAAAAGTCGCTACACAATCGGATATTTTGTATTGAGCTTTACTGGAGTAATCCAAGAGGTTGAGAACAGAAATACTGGTGTGGGAGCAAGGTGTTAAATTCAATTTGAAAGCTTGAGAATGCAATTCATCTTCTGATTGGCCTTTTATAGCCATCTGAACACAACACTGAGTTTATCAAGAGATAGCAGGAACTGCAGATGCTGGAGAATGTGAGATAACAAGGTGCAGAGCTGGATGCACACAGCAGGCCAAGCAGCATCAGAGGAGCAGAAAGGCTGATGTTTCAGGCCTCGACCCTTCTTCAGAAAAGGGTTTATCAACTTTGGACCACAAACAATGCCCCCATTCGGTTCTTTTCCCCGCTCCCCTGTGTCTGTTTAAATCTTTTTTTTCTGTGGATTTTTTTTTCCTGCCTTGGACAGAGCTGATCAATATTTTTGTATTTATATTAAGTCTGGACTAATGTTTTGACTTTTTACTGCTGCCCATTTTCCATATTCCCCTTGTGATTAATCCATGACATCTTTGTGATTTGTCCTTTGCTATCCTCTACTCTTTACAAATCTTCTCTTTTTTATGTCATTTCCATCCTTTCAACAGCTTAAATCTGTCACATTTTCAAACTCCTTCAGTTCGACAGAGGCTTCATATCGAAACCAATTGTGTAATCTCTTTTAATGACTTCATTGAAAAGGATAGTGTGATCTGTCGTCAAAAGCTGGTACAAGGTACTATAGGTGTGGTCTTACTAACACTGTAGGTGTGGTATTTTTACAATTATAACAAGGCTTGTATGCTTTTATGTCTCACACCCTTGTACTAAAGGGTAACATTCCATTTGCCTTCTAAATTATTTGCTGCAACTGTCTTACTAACTTCTGTTTACTGTATGAACTTTTTCTATGAACAAAATCCCTCTACAGCACTGTAATGTATTTAAATAATAATTTGAGGATATGAAAGTAACTAGGAGGACAACAGGGGAGGGAGATGACAAGAGAGATCCTGAGATGGAACTTATGCACTTTCCCACACCCCTCAACTGGGGAGGAAGGTCCATTTGGAAAGGAAATCATCTGCGAACTGGGAACACACTCCCGACACACACACACACACACACACACACACACACACACACACACACACACACACACACACACACACACACATACACACACACACACCGTATAAAAAAGTAAATTATTAGCGAATGGAGAGTGATTCTGAAATGCAGCAGTTTCAAAGGATCTTGGTGTCTTTGTGCATGTAACATAAAAGGTTAGTATTCAGGTGAGCAAATTATTTGAAAGCCGAATGGAAACGTAACCTTTATTGTAAGGTAAACGCACCATGAAAGCACAGTCATATGACAACTGTGTATGGCATTGGTGAGACCACATTGAGAGTAAAGGATTTAATTTTGGACTCCTTACTTACAAACGGATCGGCTTACACTTTAGAAAAGATTCACAGATTAATTCCTGAGATGAAGGGTCACCTATCAATTCAAATCAGTCATATTATTCTACATGATGGAGCAAGCATGAAGCCGATATTGGCTACTCCTGCTCCTATTTTTTTAAGATATGTTCTTATGCAAAAGTATGCTGAGGAATATGATTTAATTGGGATTTTTACAGTTTATTTAGGAACTTCACACATTTGCACATTTGCATATAGTCAGGAAGCTAGAAACCCAAATGAAAGTAACAGAACCTCTTCAACCTTGATCAAAACTACATCAGACTGTGCAAATTTAACATCATACCTCATCCTGAGATGAGCTTCGGACCACATAATAATTTGATCACCAAAATCACCTTACATCTCAAAAACAACGCATTTCTCTGCCATTGACCCAACTCCAGCTTGTCTGCTGCTGATTCCCTCATCCACGTCTGTGATACCTTTGAACATGACTGTTCTAAAGCTCTCAGCTGATCTTCCATTTCTCGTTCTGTACAGGCTTGACCTCATCTATAGCTCTGATGCTCATTTCTCAATTTGTACAAAGCACTGTCCACACGCCACTTCTGTGCTTTCTGATTCACACCGACATCCAGTCTGGCAATGCTGGCGATAAAATTCTCATTCATGTTTTAAAGTCTGCCTATAGCCTTGCTTCCCCACTTCTGAAGGCTTCAGCTCTCTGATTCTGGGCTGTTGTGTATCTCCAACATTTATTGCTCCATTACTGGTAACTATGATTCAGATTCCTCAACTTGGTCTCATGAGTTTCTTCCTCAAGCCTTTCTGCACTATCTTCTCATTCAGAAATATTCTTTAAATCAACTTCTTCTACTTTCTGATATCCCCGATGTGGATTGGTGACACATTTTGTTAAAAATTTCCATGAAGCACCTTGAGGCAATGAACAATGTGGAATTTTTTTTTGAAGTTATTGTTTAAGCAGCTTTTAACAATTTCAGAGCTGGAAATATGAAGAAAAGGAAGGAAGAATATTGAGAGCACCAGAGTGTGTGACCATATGGATCAGAATACATACTGACTGCTATGTTGGATATTGGAAAGGTTACTGATGAAGTTGTAAACATTGGACAATTTGATTATCATAGGTTCCTTAATCATTAGGTTGTATGTACAACAAGAAAGGCTGCTCTGCCTCATCTTGGTCTGGATAATTAAGCAGGACATGCAAATTACTTGAAGCAAGAACATTTCAGAAATAATGACCATAACCTAATTAGGTTTGCACTGGAAATAAATGAACCGAACAACCTTTGGACTCCCAATTAGCTAATTTAAGTGACTTCAGAGTAGGGCTGATGCAGATTAATTATTGAAGGAATGGCACATTCAGCTCTAGGTCACTGGTGAGGTAGACCAAAACATGAGATTAATGAAGCACAGTATAGAATAAAAATGTAATCCTAAAACATGAATATAAAAATGGCAGATAAAAGACATTCTATTATACAAGATCCGAAGGAAGATAATAGGGTCATGAAAGAAGACTGGCAACATAAATAGGAATAGCATGTCTTTTTACAAGCACAAAGAATTAAGTAATTAGCTGATGAAATACAGAACCATTTAGAGATGAAGGAGTCATCTTGCGTACTCGAACAGTGCAAGTATTTACTCTGTCCATTTTTATAAGACAAAGTGAAAAAATGAAACAGGGCAGGTGAAAAGGTGAGGAAAGAGATGATTAGTGGCTTGTATGCAGAAGAAAACTAATCCAAAAACACGTCAGCAGGATAAAACAGCACATTTCCCAAGCATCGAATGAATTAACTGAGGCATCATCAAAACTTTGTGAGCATTCTGGAAAGAAGTGCTACACCTGCCCTCGCACCTTCTCCCTCACCCCCATCCCAGGCCCAAGAAGACTTTCCACATCAAGCAGTTCTGCTAATGTGCTATACTGCATCTGCTGTACCCGCTGTGGCCTCTACATTGGGGAAAACAAACAGAGGCTTGGGGATCACTTTGCAGAACACCTGCACTCGGTTCGCAATAAACAACTGCACCTCCCAGTCGCGAACCATTTCAACTCCCAATCCTTAGATGACATGTCCATCCTGGCCCTCCTACAGTGCCACAACGATGCAGGAAGGTTGCAGGAACAGCAACTCATATTCCACTTGGGAACCCTGCAACCCAATGGTATCAATGTGGATTTCATAAGCTTCAAAATCTCCCCTCCCCCTACTGCATCCCAAAACCAGCCTAGCTCGTCCCTCCCTCCCTAACCTGTTCTTCCTCTCACCTACCCCCTCCTCCCACCTCAAGGTGCACCCCCATTACCTTCCTACTAATCTCATCCCACCCCCTTGACCTGTCCATCCTTCTGGACTGACCTATCCCCTCCTACACTCACCTCTACTGGCTCCTTCCCTGCCTCTTTAACTTGTCTGTCTCCTCTCCACCTTTCTTCTTCTCTATCCATCTTCGATCCGGCTTCCCCCTCTCTCCCTATTTATTTCAGCACCCCCTCTCTCTCCCCAGTTTCTGATGAAGGGTATAGGCCTGAAACGTCAGCTTTTGTGCTCCTAAGATGCTGCTTGGCCTGCTGTGTTCATCCAGATCCACACTTGTTATCTCAGATTCTCCAGCATCTGCAGTTCCTATTACCTGTGATACAAGCTTTGCATACCTTTTCACAAAAGCAGCAAACCAACACTGCCCCTTCCCCATTTTTTAGGTTGGGATTATTTTAAATATGGAAGCTGCTTGGATTGAAATGCAATCATGTACAAATGTCCCTTCTGACTTACTGCAGTTATGTGGCTCTGCCATGAGGTACACTCATGCCGTCGGCCACCTTAAAACCAGTTGGAATTAAGACATAGTACACGCAACATTATACTGCTTGAACTTGTAATGTAATCTTTACTCTTGCCAACATCTCTGCTCAAGTGAAGGAACCCACCACTGTCAATCTGCAAAATTCTGCCAGGCTGCAGCAGGCATTGACTGCATCACCTGAGTGCAGATAAACATTGCAGAAGCCTTCTGGAGACTTCCACATAAATTTGCTGAAAACAATTCTCAAAGATCCCAAATTATAGGTCCAGGCAATGTAGAGGGAAGGTAAGTTGGAGACAAGGGGTCACAAATACTAATGTTCTCCTCCTTTAGTCACTTTGGAGGTATTCCCACCTGAACATTCCCATTTCGGATTGACTGGACTAGGTTGGGAAGGTATAGAATTTTGATGAGTGCTGAGACCTTTCCTCATGATATGTTGCTGTAAAGGACTAGGCAGATGACAAACCAGATGGAAAATTTCTAAGTTTTGGGTCAGAGAGTCCAGAATATGGGCCTTCCACCACATTTGCTCTTTTCTGTGGCAGCTAAGGTTTTGGGCAGCCCAGTGGAGAAAATCCCGTAGTAAGAATTTCAATAAGGTGGAAGAACAGGGATCTTGGATCAATGCTGTTGTTATCTTAAATTTAGAAGCAAAATGGTGGTGAGTAAAAGAAAATTAAGTGAGATTCTGGATTGTATCCATTAGAAGGGCTTTGAGGCATCGATACAGAACAGAATTTACCAATTAGTTCAGTGTTGGCCTCCTTATATCAGTTGGAAGGAGGTAGAGTTTAAGCCACAATCAAATGTTCGAACCTATTTCAATGCAGTGCTGAGCATACACTGCATTATTGGAGGTGGCCTTTTTCCATTAAACAGGCATCCAATCAAGTCTCCACTCAGCCTTTGCTGCTACAGAGAAAACACAGTTTTTCTAGGCTCTCCTTTTCGCTCATTCCCTCTAATCCAGGCAGCAGTCTGGTGAACCTCTTCCGTATCCTCTCCACACCCTTCCTGTTATGTGGCAAAAAGAATTTAATTCTAACTCCAAGTGTGGCCTAACCAAAGTCTTATGAAGCTGCAACATGACATACTGACTCTTGTACTCAATTCCCTGACCAATAAAGGCTAGCGTGCCATATGCCTTCTTTTCCACCCTATCTGCTTGTGTAGCTACTTTCATGGAGTCATGAACTTGAACCCCAAGATCCCTCTGTACATCAATGCTATTCAGCGTCCTGCAATTAACTGTATACTTTTCCTGAACATTTGATCTCCCAAAGTTCAGCACTTCACACTTACCCAGATTAAACTCCATCTACCATTTCTCTGCCCATTTCGGCAAATGATCTATATCCTGCTGTTTCCTTTGACAACTTTCTACACTATTCACAACTTCACTGATCTTTGTATTATATGCAAACTTCCCAACAAAACGATTTACATTTTTATCCATCTCATTTATATTCATATGTATATATCACAAACAGCAGAGGTCCCAACTGTGTGTGAATCCTATCCCCAAGAATTCTCTCCAAAACCTTCCCAACCACCAATGTGAGAGTGACCATTCTGGAGATCCCTGGGTTATCCCGATTTCCCTTGAACAAAGGAACAACATAAGCCAATCACCAATCCTTTAGGACCTTTCCAGTGGCGAATGAGAATTCAAAGATCTTAGTTAAGGCCCCAGAAATCTCCGTTGATGCCTCTCTCAAAAACTTGGGATAGATACCATCAGTCCCTGGGGATGTATCACTTTAATGCTCTTCAAGTGACCAACACCACTTCTTCGTTGATCTAAAATGCCCAAGCATATTAGCATGCTCCACTCAAATCTCACTTTCCTCCATATCCTTCTCCTGGGTGAATACCAATGCAAAGTGCTCATTTAGGATCTTGCCCACATCCTCTGCCACCAAGCATAAGGCCCCTTCTTGATTCTTGAGTGGTCCTATCTTCACCCTAGTTATGCTCTTGCTTTTAATGTTTGCATAGAATGCCTTATGATTGTCTTTAACCCTACTTGTCAAGGTCATTTCATGGCACCCTTCTTGCTTTCCTAATTCTCTGCTTGAGTTCTTTCCAGCTTTCTTTATATTCCTCACGGTCCAGTTAAATTTTATCTTCCTAAATCTTAGATATGTTTCTTTTTCACTTTTGACTAAATTCACAAGCTCTCTTGCTCTTCAAGGGCCCCTTACCTTGCCATCCTTGTCCTTCTTCCTTACTGGAACATTCTGGTCCTGAACTCTGATCAACAGATTTTTAAACAACTCCCACATGTCAAATCTGGATGTGCCCAATATCAACTCCTCCCAATTAACAATCCCTAGCTCCTGCCTAGTACTAACTTTGAAAGTACTTTTTTTGACTTTGAGGCCACTTAGGCATCCTGAGATAGCACTGAACACTAGATAGTTGTATGTCCTTTCTTCTTTCAAATTAATCATTGATAAATAAAAACATTCTCAATATCTTTCATCAATGCTGGAGCAGAAAAAGTCAGTGGAAGACCTGATAGATGCTTTCAAAGTGATTCAATAAAAACCCAGTTATACTGGTTAATTAATCAGTAATAAAGGGATTTGGGATTATCACAATGAATGGGGAAAATGTACAAGCATTTTTTTTCTCACGTAGACTTTGCAGAACACAGAATGAAACAAAATAGTTGAATGTACAAGCAATAATATTTTTAAGAAGGAAACTGGGATAAGCATTTGGAATGAAAGAGCATTAAAGGATTTGAGGCATGGATGAAAATGGAATTGAATAAACCATTTCAACTTAACTATCAGAGCCACAGTGGTTAAATCACAAAGTGTAAATTCAATAACACCACAAAATAAATGACCACAAAATGTTTGCTAATCATCTTAGTCAGGAACAAATGGGCATAACTTTTCCATTAGCAGTTAATGCATTTTTTCGAGCAAGATTCATTGCATCTGGTCTACCGTGGCTCACAGTGATTCTTCTCATACTATCTTCCACTCTTCAGCTCATTAATAATACAATCCAACTCTCCAATGCCCTTCTTGTGGAATCACACAGCGTGAGAGGAAGAACTATTCACCTCCACAAGGACCATCCATCTTCATGGGCTGTTGTCACTCTCTTTAAAGCTTAGCTCTTCTGACCCAGCAGTTGACGATGGACCACAGCTACTTTAATTGGTGTCTGCATTCTCTTTGAGGGGTCAGGAGAATGACAGTGAGGTCTATAGATCCAGAGACTCATCATTCTTCTCCGCCCCATTGGTGGATCTTCACCTGTTGCTTCTTGCTGTCAAGACTGAGAGGCACTGGAGGTCGTGATTTCTGCTGATGACTTTGGAATTGCTTCTCCTTCAATTCTATCATCAATGCTAAAGCAACACCACGAGAGTGCGAGCCACACAATGTCCGTATAATTCCGTGAGAAAGACCAGAAAGCTAACACAAATCTATTGAAGGAAGTCCTGAGCTCTAACACACCACAAATAAACTTGATGTCAGTCCCTCACACATGTGTTCAAAACTTCTCAAGAACGTCACTGAGATTTCTCCATGGGAAGCTTGGAGGTACATCACCTTGTTCAAATATATGTTGCACAACCAAACTCATCATGCTATACTATGGGAGTAGAATTCAGTCTGTAAACCAACATGATAGTTCCCTCATGCCCACAATGCCAAACAAATGGAAGCCATAAACATTAAAAACTATGTCCTTTCATATCTACAGGTCAATGCTCGAATACGGCAGCTCCAAAGCATGGTCTTCCAGTCTGGCAATAGAATATGCTTTCGTTCTGAAAATAATTATGTTCGTCTGAATCCATTTATTTATGTGCCATGACAAAGAGGTAATCAGTGAGCAGAATATAATGTGAGCAGAGATAATGGGAACTGCAGATGCTGGAGAATCCAAGATAACAAAGTGTGAAGCTGAATGAACACAACAGGCCAAGCAGCATCTTCGGAGTACAAAAGTTGACATTTTGGGGAGAGACCCTTTATCAGAGAGGATGTCTCTGAAGAAGGACAAGGATGGCAAGGTAAGGGGCCCTTGAAGAGCAAGAGAGCTTGTGAATTTAGTCAAAAGTGAAGAAGAAACATATCTAAGGTTTAGGAAGATAAAATTTAACTGGACCATGAGGAATATAAAGAAAGCTGGAAAGATGTCGGTCTAGGCCCGAAACATCAGCTTTTGTGCTCCGAAGATGCTGCTTGGCCTGCTGTGTTCATCCAGCTTCACACTTTGTTATCTGGCATAATGTAATGTTCCTGGTTGCTTGAGGCCATTGAAATTATCGAGTAATGGCATACAAATTGAAGACAGATGGTTGGTATTACTGAATCACTGCTGACATGATTATTGCAATTGTCTCTAGAAGGGTCACAAATTCCAACAGATTTCACTGCATACAAAAAAAAGGAGCAAAAACAATTGCAGATAACAGTGGAGTCTGTTTTCTGAGCCCAGGGCTCATCTGCTCTGTCACTTTTCCTTCCTTTTTTCTCCCTCTTCTGTCTTTTTTTTCTCTTTTATTTTACTCACCTGTGCGCGAGGAGCTTGGTTGCATCAGCAGCGGTGAATGGGCCAAGCAGCACAGACTGAAGCAAGCTTTGTAACATGGAGTGCAGTGGGACCAGCAGTGCAGACTTGTGGCAGTGGAGGCAAGTTTGGGTTCTTGGTGGCATCTGCTGCTGGCGCAGATTCATGGAAGGGGCAGCAGAGGTGAGCTTGGGCCCAGTATGAGATCTGGCGGCATCAGCTGCAGCTGCATTGGCAAAGTGACCCCCAAAGCGGACTCTTGGTGGTAGTGGAGTCACGTTTGGATATCGGTGGCATCTGCATTGGCAAAGTCCAGCAAGGTCACATAGTGGCGAGGGCATTATTGGATGCAAGATGGCAGCAAAGAGTGGTGACATTTATTCGAGTGGCAGCGTGCAGAGCAAGGGCCTTCTACCTGACCACCAACCCTATGGCAGAGCACTTAATAAGAAGGACTATAAAGTTGGAGACTTGCTTTATTTCCTCCCTTTTCTGCCTTTATTTTCAATGTTTTGGTTTATTTCTTTGTGTTTTAAGATGGCGTTGGAGAGCGGTGACACTATACAACACTTTTCACTGTATTTTGTAACAAGATCTTTAAGAAATAAATAGTCATACATCTTGCAAAGTGTCCGTATTACAGAGGAGGTCGTGCTGGATGCCTTAAAACACATAAAAGTATACAAATCCCTGAAATTTGATCAGCTGTATCCCAAGACGCTGTGGGAGGCTAGAGATGTGATTGCTGGGCCCCTTTCTGAGATATTTGTAGCACCAATAGCCACGATTGAGGTGTCAAAATACTGGAGGGTGGAAATGAGGTACCATTATTCAAGAAAGATGGTAAGGAAGAGTCAGGGAACTACAGACCAGTAAGCCTGATGTCAGTGGTGGAGAGGTTGTTGGAAGGGATTCTGAGAGACAAGATTTACATCCGTTTGGAAAGGTAAGGACTGATTAGGGATAGTCAGCATGGTTTTATGAGTCAGAAATCATGTCTCTCTAACATGAGTGAGTTTTTTGAAGTCGTGACAAAGAAGGTTGATGAAGGCAGAGCAGTGGGCATTGGCTATATGGACTTCAGGAAGGTACTTGACCAGGTTCCAAAAGCTAATTGTTTAGCAAGGTAAGATCACACGGAATCCAGTGAGAGCTACCCATTTGGATACAAAATTGGCTTTAAGGTAGGAGACAGAGGGTAATGGTGATAGGTTTTTCTTGAACTGGAGACCTGTGATCAGTACCTCAGGGATCGGTGCTGGATCCACTGCTTTTTGCCATTTTTATGAATGATTTAGACATGAATATAGAAGGTATGGTTAGTAAGTTTGCAGATGATGCCAAAATTGATGCTGTTCCGGACAGTAAAGAAGGTTTCCTAGAGTACAATGAGACCGTGATCAGATGGGCTATTGCGCCGAGGAGTGGCAGATGAAGTTTAGTTTAAGTAAACGTGAGGTGTTGCTTTTTCTTAAGGCGAATTAACATAGAACTTATACACTTAATGGTAAGGTCCTGGGAAGTGTTGCCAAACAAAGAGGTCTTGGGGTGCAGGTTCATGGTTCCTTAAAAGTGGAGTCACAGGTAGACAAGTTAGTGAAGAAGGTAGAGATAACAAGGTGTAGAACTGGATGAACACAGCAGGTCAAGCAGCATCAGAGGAGCAGTAAAGCTGATGTTTCAGGCCTAGACCTTTCTTCAGAAATGTGAAGAAGGCATTTGGTACACTTGCGTTTATTGGTCAGTGCATTGAGTACAGGAGTTGGGAGGTCATGTTACGGCTGTGCAGGACATTGGTTAGGCCACTCTTGGAATACTGCATTCAGTTCTTGGCTCCCTGCTATAGGAAAGATATTGTTAAAATTGAAAGTGCTCAGGAAAGATTTACAAGGATGTTGCTGGGGTTGGAGGGTTTCAGCTGTAGGGAGAGGCTGAATAGACTGGGGCTATTTTCCCTTGAGCATCAGAGGCTGAGGGGTGACCTTATTGAGGTTTATAAATTCAGAAATGGCTTACACAGGGCAAATAGCCAAGGTCTTTTCTCCAGGGTAGAGAAGTTTAAAACTACAGGACGAAGGTTTAAGGTGAGGGAGAAAGGATTTAAAAAGGGCCTAAGGGGCAATGTTTTTCACAGAGAGGGTAGTGCATTTATCAAATAACCAGCCAGCGGAAGTGGTGGAAACTGGTACTATTACAACATTTAAAAGGCATCTGAATAGATTCATGAACAGGAAGGATTTAGATGGTTATGGGCCAAATGCAGGCTAATGGACATCTGGTTTTTTGCATGAGTTGGACCAAAGGATCTGTTTCCATGCTTTACTCTATGACTCCAAGATGCACTTGACAATAAATAAATCAAATCAAATAAAAAAAAGTAATTTACTCAATCCACTTTGCTTGTGGCATTAATCATGCCGTGCAGTTAGTATGTAGTTTAGCCTTGTTCTGATACAGCCCAGATTCTAACTTTGTGTTCTTGTGAGTTACACACTGTGCTTGAAACACAGATGAGTATTCCCATCTTCATGTTCCTTTTTGTGTTGATGTCCCGGTGACCTCAATGATATTTCAGTCTTCCCCCTGTCTGTTAAACACCTTTAAATTATTGTTAACACCCCCAGTGTATTCTCAAAGCCTGAGACTTTGTAAATTTCCCTTTTATTGCTGGCCATACATTGCATCATGTAGAGGCCACAGTTTATCTTGTTGGTTGACAGAGCTTACAGTCCTCTCCAATGTTTTCCTCCTATCTTGGATTGCCCCCTTTCACTGTAATCATTCCCTCGATGGTTTATTCCCATGAACCCCATGTGCGCTTCTGTGTTTCCCCAATTTCACATGACTCCAAGGGCTATTCCTTGATAAGCCCCTGATCACAATTAAGGAACACCTTACATTTGACCGTGGCCCAGTCTTCTGTTGCTTGGACAACCCGGACTGCGCATGGTCCTGCCCCTGGACTGATAACTCCACACAGCCCTGTTCCATCTACCGTAATCCACAGACTGCTTGCGTTTACCTGCAGAATTGACCGTGGCGCAAATCCCTGCCTGCAAGGACATAGATACCTGGAATCTGATAAGATCACGAGCTGGGCTGACCGTGGCCTAAACCCTTGGACTGGAATTGGATGAACCTCTTGATTGAGAGTGATCATTCCTCTTGAGTAACCATAATGCCCTTGGACCCCATTATGGGCTATGCTCCTTCAAGTTTCAGACACGGCCATTTGCTTGAAGCACATGCAGCTTGTTTGCTGCACTAGCTGCTGCAACATGCTCCAAGTATGACGTTGAGACCACATGGTGCTGCAGAGCAATTTACACACCATCTTGACTGCTCAATGCTCCCTGCCAAGACAAGCTGCCTGCCCCTCCGTCTGCAAGAAAAAGTAATGTGAACCATCAGGGCTCAGAGCTTTCAAGAAGGAACAAAGTAAGTTAACACTCCAAAACAAGCTAAGACCCATAAGGTCCTTCCAGATACATGACACACATGCCACTCACTGTGTGTAAAATGACAGAGCACAAGCACAGAAGCAATAGATACACCTGAGCTCCAAAGTGAAGTGTTGAAGGACTGAAGTGGTGTGAGGATTGTTTTCACAGGACAGTTTTAGTAATGAGAAGGAGTTGAATAAACTCAGATTGTTGTTTTCACCAGAGAGAAGGAGTCTAAGGTTGAACTGATAGAGGTCAACGAAAGTATGAGAGGCAGAGACATGGTGGGTAGTCAGAGGCTCATTCCCAGGTGAAAAGGTTAACCCCAAGAGGGATAACAAGGTGTAGGTTTGGATGAACACAACAGGCTAAGCAGCATCAGAGGAGCAGGAAGGCTGATGTTTCAGGCCTAGACTTTTCTTCAGAAATGGGGGAGGGAAAGGGGGTTCTGAAATAAATAGGCAGAGAGGGCGAGGCAGATAAAAGATGGAAAGAGGAGAAGATAGGTGGAGAGGAGACCGGCAGGTCAAAGAGGCGGGGATGGAGAAAGTAAAGGTGAGTGTAGGTGGGAAGTTAGGGAGGAGTTAGGTCAGTCCGGGAAGGACAGACAGGTCAAGGGGGTGGGATGAGATTAGTAGGTAGGAGATGGGGGTGGGGCATGAGGTGGGAGGAGAGGCTAGATGGGAGGAAAGACAGGTTAGGGAGGTCGGGACAAGCTGGGCTGGTTTTGGGATACAGTAGGGGGAGGGGAGATTTTGAACCATGTCTCCCATGTCCGCTCCACACTCCTCTCCAGCCCCACCACACCTGGCACTTTTCCAACTGCAGGAAGTGCTACACCTGCCCCTACCCTCCCCCCTCACCCCATCCCAGACCCCAAAAAGACTTTCCACATCAAGCAGATGTTCACCTGCACATCTGATAATGTGGTATACTGTATCCGCTGTTCCCACTGTGGCCTCCTCTACATCGGGAAAACAAGCGAAGACGAATTGTTCCACGAAACTTACCCTCACCTTACTGCATCCTAAAACCAGCCCAGCTCATCCCCGCCTCCCTAACCTGTCCTTCCTCCCACCTAGCTCCTCCTCCCACCTCAAGCCCCACCCCCATCTGCTACCTACTAACCTCATCCCGCCCCCTTGACCTGCCTGTCCTTCCTGGGCTGACCTATCCCTTCCCTAACTCCCCACCCACACTCACCTTTACTGTCTCCACCCCTGCCTCTTTGGCCTGTCTGTCTCCTCTCCACCTATCTTCTTCTCTATCCATCTTCTATCCACCTACCCCCCTCCCTATTAATTTCAGAACCCCCTTCCCCTCTTCCATTTCTGAAGAAGAGTCTAGGCCCGAAACATCAGCCTTCCTGCTCCTCTGATGCTGCTTGGCCTGCCGTATTCCTCCAGCTCTACACCTTGTTATCTCAGATTCTCCAGCATCTGCAGTTCCGACTATGTCTGAAACAATTCTAACCCCAAGAGAGCACCGATTTAAGGTCAGATGGGGTGAATTTGAGAAAAGAAGTGAGGGAACGTTTTTCACGCAGAGTGTGGTGGCTGCCTGGAACATACCACCAGTGAAGTTGGTGGAATCAGGCTCATTAGCAACGTTTAAGATGTACCTTGTTAGACACATGAATGGGAGGCGAGCAGAGGGATAGAAACCACCCATGGATCTAAACAAGGATTCGTAATCAGCACAGGCTTGGTGGGCCAAAAGGCCTGCTCTTGTGCTGTCTTGTATCGTATCGTATTGAGTGTGACTATGACAATGTGGTGGGGCCGTTGGTTTGCTGATGTTGACTTGAGTGAATGAAGGATGAAGTGGTGGTCACAGAGCATACAGGGATGTTGTTCTCAAGGTGCCATTGGATAATGGCCTGGAGAAGCAATTGGCAAGTTGCAGCTGCCAAGTACTCACCCTAACTCCCACGTCATGTGCCATCTGGAATGTCGAAGAGATAATGAGAGCTGGCCTAATAATGAGATGTCAATGCATGGAAAGAAGGTAACTGCTGCTCAAAAGTGAGAATTTGAAGTCACTATTCAATGCCTTCAGGGAAAAGTGGAAAACATTTTCTTGACATTGAGATACTGATTTTTTTTCATTTTCACAAGATATTCCAAAAATTCTTGCTGTTGCCCATGCTACACCAAGGAAGAGACAATTCTACCTGCAATGCAACTTTTACAACTAGCATCAGGACAAGCAAAGCAAACCGAACCCTCATGAATAGGACTAACATCTTTGGCAATAGAGCAGTTCACGAGTGCTACACGAAATTGGCACCTTACAATTTCTGTTCCAGTGCCAAGGAAACATTTAGCCACATGCCTCTGGTTCAGAATAAATGCCAACAAGTTGACTCTTACAGTACACACTGGGGGCCAATTAGGAATTTAGAACTCATTCTACTTAAACCTATCTGGTGCATGGAAACATCTCTGCACCCTTAGCAGTGTGAAAGACAATCTGAGAGTCAACACTCTCTTCATAAAAAGCATCTGTACTGTGACTGTAAAAATAACCTGCAATGAACAATCAATGATCAAAATTTACTTGTGCTATAAATACAAATGTGAGTAACTAAAATGTTCTTTATTTTCAATTTAGCAATTGCTTAAAAGGAAATCAGGAAAAAGCTCAACCTTGCCATAACTGGTGAAGTTCACAGGAAATATGTAAAAACTTAAGAATGAACTTTAAACATTGGTCAAATGTTAAAATATGGTTAAAAAAGAAACAAAGAGAAAAAAAAACTCTCAAGTATTTCCAAGTCAACAACTAATTTTTAAACAATGATCCCAAAGCCTGCAGTGAGTAAAACGTGTACTCGACAGAGGAATTCTATTTTTGTGGTCCATTTTTATTCAGGACACATCTACTTCTAAAGTACTACAAATGAAATAATACAGCTCCACTGTAAAATCAATGCTGCCTTTCTCAGACACACCAACAAACGCCATAGGTTATAAGCATGTACAAATAGCCAGCCTTTAGTATTTCCAAATGAAATGTGTGCCCAGTGCATTGCTATGTATATGATTGTGCATGACACTTCATATGCATACTAATATATATGCTCCATAAGCATATCAGAGAATCTCATTTTTAGGTTAAAAAATGAGCAAGTAATTAAGGGTTTTTTTCCCAAATGCAGGAATAATTTGCTGAAAAAGGTATAACATCACAGAAAAAATGTAATTTTTGGTGCACGTTTCAAAATAATCAGTTTTGGTGTTCTTAAATATGAAATTCCTAAGAACATAATAATTAAATTCATTTAGTCTTATACTGATAATGAACAGTCTCCTAAAAAAGACAGCTAATTGTAGATAATTATTGTCGTGGTTAAGATAATTGGATCGAGCTTCAATTATTTTACACCGTTAAAATTATCACATTGTTAACTATAGGCCTAATCAATCTAAAAATGGTCAACAAGATAGTTGCAAATGTCTTTAAAATATTTAAATGTTTTACAGTGAAGTCTCAGCTGTAACTGTCTGCTTGAGTATTCATATGAAAATAGCATTCAGTCAGCATGAGATTTTGCATAGTTAATAAATAAAACATTTTTTTTGCACAAAGCCTCACAAACAGGAAGTTAACAATCCCCACTGCTAAACCAGCCAGTGCTCACTTCTTGACGACAGTGTTCTTACTAGCTGAAAATCAGTCAGAAAGGCCATTGATTGCAACATTTTTTACAACGCTGACCATTTTCCATTTTAGATTTATGACAATGATTCCATAATTCACATTACCTGGTTTATCGAAGTTTCTAAACAATGAATCAAGAGGAATACTGATGAGCAAACCACAATGTAACCCATCACTTTACAATTCCCCAAAGCTCAGTCTTCTCTCATCAAAACATCCCGTGCCATTTACCCTTTAAACAGTGTCATTTCAGTTGGCTTAAAATCTGTGCCAAATTCCGTCTCATCTACAACAATTCTGACTGCGCCTTGCACACTCTTGATTCTCTTAAATCATCAGAAAAACTCTGTTTCAAAGGGAAAACTATGACGATAACATTTACTATTGATGTTGCACATGTCAATATTTTACTGAAATCAGCCTACTTTGATTTTTAAAACAAGTAATGTTACATGGATATTGCTGTTGTCCTTCATTAAAAAAACATTAAGTATGTATGTTTCTAATGTCATCAATTTTTGTTCTTGGCAAATAAAACATTGTTCAAGTTATGTCTCAAGAACACCACTTAGAGCAACTAAAAATGAAGGTAAGGATGGTATAGAGAACTGCTTCCCACATCAATGCCAACGGGCCAGTCCATTTCAGAATGGTGAATGTAAGGCAGCATAGTAGCTCAGCGGTTAACACTGTTGCCTCACAGTGCCAGGAACCCCGGTTTGATTCCACCCTCATGCGGCTGTCTGTGTTGAATTTGCACACTCTCTCAGCAACTAAAAATGTGCAGGTTTGGTGGATGGCCATACTCAATTGCCTGTAGTGTCCAGGATGTATTGTTACATTTATTAGCCACGGGAAATGCACGGATAGGGGATGTGGGATTGGGGATGTGGGATGCCTCTTTGGACGGTAAGTATGGACTTAATGGACCAAATGGCCAGCTTCCACACTGTCGGAGTTGTATGATTTGCATTCTATCCTGTTCTTGATCTCAGTTACACTGCTGTTGGATAAAATGAATACTTCAGAAACAATGGCCATTAGGAAGCTCCCCTATCCTATTCCAGAGAGGAATTATTCATGCCTTGTGAACAATTCACAAACTATCCTTTCAACTTTACATATTGTTACCAAAACTTGTCCTGACTCATATCCCATAAGTGCAAAATTAAAATATTAGAACTAACAGTAACTTCCTTTCAAGTAAACAGTCTGTTAGTGATTGGTGAACTGTGCAGTGTCGTTTTATTTGCCTGAGTATCATGCTATAAGAAGATCTGAGGTCTTCTATTATAGAATGGCTTTCTCCTGCTGCTCATTTTTATGCGTTGTTCTGCTCACAAGCACCAGGTAATGAGCAGGAAGGAAGTCTTGCAAAGATCATTTATTTGCACTGAAAAAGAATAAAGGGCAATTTGGCACACAAGATTAAAGTAAGATCAGAAAAATATGTAGAAGTGGGGAAGTTGAGTGCAGGAGCCAATTTAAATGCAAAATTAACTAGCTGTCTTGAGGAAGTTCTTTCATTTCTGGCCCAGAGAGTTGAAATACTGTGAATTCACTTCTAGGGCCAGACATCACATGATAACAGGTTATAGTCCACCAGAGATAACAATGTTTGGAGCTGGATGAACACAGAAGGCCACACAGCATCTTAGGAGCACAAAAGCTGATGTTTCAGGCCGAGACTCTTCATCAGAAAAGGAGGAGGGGGAGAGGGTTCTGAAATAAATAGGGAAAGAGGTGGAAGCAGATCGAAGATGGGCAGAGGAGAAGATAGGTGGAGAGGAGACAGACAAGTTAAAGAGGCGGGGATGGAGTCAGTAGAGGTGACTGTAGGTGGGGAGGTAGGGAGGGTCTACGTCAGTCCGGGGAGGATGGACACGTCAAGGGGGTGGGATGAGATTACTAGGTCGGAAATGAAGGTGCGGCTTGAGGTGGGAGGAGGGGATAGGTGCGAGGAAGAACAGGTTAGGGAGGCGGGGACTAGCGGGGCTGATTTAAGGATGCAGTAGGGGGAGGGGAGATTTTGAAGCTGGTGAAATCCACATTGATACCATTAGGCTGCAGGGTTCCCAGGCGGCATATGAGTTTCTGTTCCTGCAACCTTCGGGTAGCATCATTGTGGCACTGCAGGAAGCCCAGGATGGACATGTCGTCTGAGGAATGGGAGGGGGAGTTGAAATGGTTCGTGACTGGGAGGTGCAGTTGTTTATTGTGAACCAAGTGTAGGTGTTCTGCAAAGTGGTCCCCAAGCCTCCACTTGGTTTCCCCAATGTAGAGGAGGCCACATTGGGTACAGTGGATGCAGTATACCACATTGGCAGATGGGCAGGAGAACATCTGCTTGATGTGGAAGGTTTTCTTGGGGCCTGGGATGGGGGTGAGGGAGGAGGCGTGGGGGCAAGTGTACACTTCCTGCGGCTGCAGGGAAAAGTGCCGGGTGTGGTGGGGCTGGAGGGGAGTGTGGAGCGGACAAGGGAGTCACGGACAGAGTGGTCCCTCTGGGAAGCAGACAAGGGTGGGGATGGAAAAATGTCTTTGGTGGTGGGGTCGGATTGCAGATGGCAGAAGTGTCGGAGGATGATGTGTTGTATCCGGAAGTTGGTGGGGTGGTATGTGAGGACTAGGGGGGGTTCTCTTTTGGTGGTTATTGTGGGGACGGGGTGTGAGGGATGAGTTGCGGGAAATGCAGGAGACACGGTCGAGGGCATTCTCAGCCACTATGTGGGGGATGTTGCGGTCCTTGAAAAACGAGGACATCTGAGATGTGCGGGAGTGGAATGCCTCATCCTGGGAGCAGATGCAGTAGAGGCGAAGGAATTGGGAACAGGAGATGGATTTTTGCAGGAAGGTGGGTGGGAGGAGGTGTATTCTAGGCAGTTGTGGGAGTTGGCGGGCTTGAAATGGATATCGGTTTCTAGGTGGTTGCCTGCAATGGAGACAGAGAGGTCCAGGAAGGTGAGAGATGTGTTGGAGATGGTCCAGGTGAACTTGAGTTTGGGGTGGAAGGTGTTGGTGAAGTGGATGAACTGTTAACAGGTTTGTCTGAAGTCACAAGCTTTGCAGCACGGCTTCTTCGGCAGGTGACTTGACGAACAGAAGTTCATCTAACAAAGAAGCAGCGCTCCCAAAGCTGGTGGAGAATCACCTGGTGTCATGTGACTTCTGATATGGTCCACCCCAGTCCAACACAGGGACCTCCACATCATGGCTACAATCATTCACTGCCAGAAGCAGCAGTTCAGGTAGATACATTTCAACATAAATTGGTCAGTAAATGAAACAAATATGATCTAAAGTGATCCGGGAACAAGGTGGAAAATGTAATTACAAATATATACTTTAGTGGAAGGTAAATGTGGACAGGAACAAGCTGGCCCAAATGGTCTCTTTGCATGTTGTAGCTTTCATTTCTCCATATTTTAATAGACATTGCGAAACTCAACATATAGGTGTTTCACAACGAAGAACTTCACCCAGTCAGTCACATAGCCTATCCCGCTGACTTGAATTTTGAAGTTTAACAGTGTTTTTTTGACACCATCCAAAACAGAGCAGCCTACTGACACCACATCCACACATCTTCACTCCTTCCACCCCCAACATTCAGTAGCAGCAGAGTGTACCATCAATGAGATGCAGTGCAGCAATTCACCAAGGCTCCTTTGTCAGCACTTTCAATACCCATATCTGCTGCCATCTGGAACAGTGATCTCTGTTAACAGTCTGTGTTAAACTGTTAAACACAGAGGACCAACCTTTCATTTTCTTTGCCTTTCCTCCACTCAATAGCAGTCACAAGCCCCAACACAGTATTGAACCTATTTCCACAACTGTGCAAGTTGAAATATTTTGCTCTTTACTTCCTACTTTACATTATTTCTTCACAATTGTAACCTCGGATTGTTTTCACGAGAAAGACGGAGGCTGAGGGGCAACCTACAGAGGCCTACAAAAGTATGATGGGTGTAGAGAGGGTGGATAGTCAGAGGTTTTTTTCCAAGGTAGAAAGATCAACTTCAAGACCACAAAGGTTCAAGGTGACAGGGAAAAGTTTAGGGGAGAAGTGCGGGCAAAATATTTCAGAGGGAGAGTATTGGGTGCCTGGAACGCACTGCCAGTGGAGGTGTTACAAGCAGACCCATCAACAACATTTATCGTGATGGACACATAAACAGGAGGTGGTGAGAGGAGTAGAAACCACATACGGGCAGTATGCAGCAGGTCTAAGTAAGGATTAGGAATTGGTGCAGCTTGGTGGGCTGAAAGGCCTTTTCCTGTGCTGCACTGATTGTATTACATGATAGCAAGTTCAACATTTACACATATTATAAGTACAGATGCCAGATATGCCTCCACAGGATCCTATTAGTCATCTTCCCCTCCAGGCAGATGCTTTAGGTTTCAGTTGTTAAAATACTCTGAAATTAGCCACAAAAACCATCTTCTTCTGAGGTGCAAATGTCAAATATATGTGCTAAAACCAAAACAAATCAGGGCAATTTAGAAAGTCTGCAACATGATTCATTGTCTATGCAGTGTTTGTTGATTTGAGGAAGAAAGCAATATGGGGAGGTGGGATGCTATGACTACCAGTCAGCCCTTCTGTCTCATTTATCACACTTCAGCAAAACTGGACAACACATACAAACAGTTTTGCTTGAAGAAAATCCAGGCAACTATCTCTAATCACAAAAGCACATTATTTATTTTGAAGGCTTTGATGCTTCTAAATGCAAAAATTTAAACAGGTCCATAATATGCCTCATCCTGATAGTGGAGTCACTTTATGATTGTGACATCTTTAACAAACAACATCGAAATGAACACAAATTGCTGTCAATTAAGTCAAGGCCAAGCAATGGTTATCTTTTCCCAGTCTGTGTATGCACATATATCCAGCTCAATAAATGTGTACATGCAACAGCAGGGAAATTTCATTGCTGGATTGTTTGCACACACAAAACTTAATGGTCCTAGCAACTAAAATGAACCAACATAAACAGGCAGCGAATAGTGATGAAGTCTGTTCAACCCAGATTGAAACAATTAATATGTATTCAGAGCAGTCACATTGCAAAACCTGCCAAAGATTCTCTGCTTGTAGTCATCTATGTACAATGTTTTCCAGAGAAAAAAAAAGACATTTCTAGACACAACTTCATGTACCTAACTTCTAACTTTGATGTCTCTTACATGGGGTTTAGTAAGAGTGTTGTTCACACAGTAATCCTGATATTAAATAGCTGAGTGCAGCTCCATCAGCATGGAGGAATTTTTGACACCATCTTTGTTGAGTAGAGAAGATTAAAAGGTGACCTTATTGAGGTGTTCAAAATTATGGACAATTTTGACAGGGTAAAGAGGATATTCTGTTTCCACTAGTTGGTATGCCAGTAACTAAGGGGTCACAATTTCAAGTTTGCCAGCAAGAGAGCTCGGAGCCAATAAGAAGAAACTTCTTTACTCAGGATTTGGAATGTGCTGCGTGGGAAAGAGCTAGTGCTCTCTAAATGGGGAGTAGCTGGGTAACTTTATGGGAGCTGGTGTAGACAGGATGGGCCAAATGACCCCTTGCTGTAAAATTCAATGATTCTAGAGAATTAAAACCACAAAACCAGCACCACATGTCAAGGCAGAAATGCTATAATTTGTTTGGCTCAATGAATCACGATGTGTATCCTGAAGTCTCTTATATTATAATGCATTTGAGAGTTGTTATATAGTATTGATTGCAGCCATAGATATTTTCCTTCTCACTTACTGGAGTCCATTGTTGTTTGCAATGACTTGTAACTAAATCCAAGAATGCACCTAAAGAGCAATATTTGCCTTTGGAACACATGGGGAATATTATCTGCAAAATGCCGTCTATTTTCCATCTTTCGTGCATGTGTGGGATGAATATCATGCCACAATCTTACCTATTACTCTGGAAAGCACAACGTTGTGCAGTGGAAATTTCATGAGCTGTTTACTACTCACTCTTACAGTATATCTGTTTGAATTAAGAATTCTATAAGTCTCTCATCCAATTAATAATTATGAAACAAAAAGGATTGAGCAAGAAAGCAAGCAATTAAACATCTTCTCTATTGAGCATTTTAAGCAGTCCAATATTTAGGAGACCACAAATAAACACAGATAAATTTAATGATGTAATGTAATAAGTTGTTGAGATGACATTCAGCCTGCCACATATCAAAGTATCAACCACAGAAATTATAAACATAGTTAAAAGCCAGATTATACACTAAACTAATAAAAAGCGGAAAACCTACCTCTCATGCGTCATTCCAGCAGGATGTAACAAAATGTCAGAAATGTTACTTCTCATTTTGAAAAAGCAGTTATTAATCATTTTTACTGTTCAGTTTGAATAATATGAAACAACGTTGTTTTGTTAATTGTTGGTTCATATCCATTTCAGACATGAATTGCACATCAAAGTGGTTTTGAAAACTACAAATGAGAACATTATCATTATCTGTAGCCTTCTGTCTTTTTTTCTGAAAGACAGGTAACTGTTACAGAAATTCTCATTTAAGTGCAGTTAATATAAAGCACTGCTGCAAACTGGCGAGTTACCAAATAACAACTACATCTGAACAGATCTGTACATGCTTTCACAAAGTCAAAAATAAAATGTTAAGAATCACATTAATTATAATTCATTTTAAAGTACAATTCAATTTTTAAGACACAAAATATATATTCCAGTAATTTTATGAGGCATGGGACGGCTCTGTCAGCGTTACATCCATTAGTTGACTTTAATTATCCAATTGTGAGCAAACAGTTTCCCATTAATATTACCTGTTAAAGCGCAAAATGTCAGATATGTGACTTAATGTGTAGCGTTCAAGTTACAAATAATGACTCTGAGTTTGTTGTTAATCTGGTTGAACAGAATAGTTTTTAGACAGAAAATCATACCAACTTCTTTGTATAAACTTTTTTTGGAAACTTACTCTTAAAGTCAGTCTAATTTCCATTGGTTGGACAGTTTGTATCTTCAAAATGACTTAAGCACAGCGCAAGAGTAACATCATGGAAATCACAGAAACCCTACAGCGTGGCAGCAGGTCATTTGATCATTGAGTCATCACCAACGATCCGAAGAGCATTCCACCCAGACTCACTCCCGACCCTCTTCCTGTAACGCTGCATTTCCCATAGTTAACCCATCTAGCCCACACATCTCTGGACATCACTGGACTAGTAAGCTAGATCCCCAAACTAATGTTCTGTGATGGTGGTTCAAATCTCACCTCAGCAGAGGGTAAAACTGCATTTCCATAGGAATCTGGAATTGAAAAGCTAGTCTCATAATGACTACTGTTGCCAAACAGGAGGCTGAAAGAACACAGCAAGTCAGGCAGCAGCTGGACAAAAGGAGACATTAACGTTTCAGGTATTACCCTTCCTCAGACTGGTCCAAATTCTGAGCATTCAAAGTGTACCTGTCGGTCTTCAGGGATGAGGTGGTGGTGAAGATCGGAGGAGGAAAATCACATGGCTGTGGTCGTGGGTTTGTTTCACAGTGTGGTCGAAGAGCTGAAGGGCTTAAGAGGTCACAGCAGTGTGGCAGTGAGAAAGGGACTCGCTGAGTTCACATCTGGTGGAGGCACAGAACCTTTTCAAAGTGGGCATCCTTGCTGTGCACTTCCAGCCTCCTGTTGTCTACCTTGGATTCCAGCATCTGCAGTCTTTTTTTCATCATATAACCACTGTTGATCGTCATAAAAAAAACTCTTTGATTCACCAATGTCCTTTAGGAAGAAAATCTCCCATTCTTAGCTGGTCTGAACCACGTGACTCCAGATCCACAGCACTGCAGTTCAGTCCTAAGTGCACTATGAAATGGTGAAACAAGCCACTCAGTTGTATCAAACCATGATAAAGGTCAAAGAAAGAAATGAAACCAGACACCAGCGTCAACTTATGCAATGAAAACAATGAAGGCAAAGTTTTATGTGATTTGTGTCAAAACTGGGGGAGTTGTCAGCTAATACAGCCTTATCTAGTCTTACTCATGCAATCATATCTTGCACACAACCTTCCAACACCTCCATCACCATCCCTGGATATGTCCTGTCCCACTGGTAGGACAAACATAGCAGAGGTGGCTGTGGAGTGCCATCCAGTCAGGAGTCAGCTGCCCTGGGAGTCCTCAATATTGATTCCAGTCCCCTTGATGTCTCGCAGTAACAAGTCAAACAGCGACAAGGACACCTCCTGCTGATTACAATAGATTCGCTCCCTCCCAATTCCAGCTGGTGAATCTGTACTCGTCCATGCTGCACATTTTTGTTGAGGAAGCCTTGACAATTGCAAAGGCATATTATGTATCCTGGATAAGGGATTTTAATGTTTGTCATCAACAGTGGTTTGGTCGCACCGTTACTGACCAAGCTGGCCAAATCCTAAAGGCTGTAGCTGTGAGGCTGGCTCTGCAGCAAGGGGTAAGGAAATAGGTGCCAGGGAAAAATCTACTTTCCCTTGTCCTCACCAAATCTAACTGTCATAGATGCATCTATCCATGACAGTATCTGCAGGAGTGACTACCATTCATTCCTTGTGGAGACTAAGTCCCATCTTCACACTGAGGATATGTTACTTTGTGTGGTGCTACTACTCTGCTAAATGGGACAAACTTGGAACAGATATAGCAACACATCCATGAAATGCCATCGATCATCAGCAGCAGCAGAAATGCATTAAATCACAAGCTGTAATCTTAAGGCTCGATGTATCCCCTGATGTAATAACATGATCAAGAAAAATCCTGTTTCAATGAAAGGCGCAGGAGGGCATGTGAGTGCAGCACCAGACTTATCTGAAAAAGTTTTTAACCTACTGAAGCTACAGCAAAGACTACTTACATGCCAGACTGCATGCAATAGACTAATAGGTTCAGTGATTTCACAGGCAATGGATCAGATCCAAGTTCTGCAGTCCTACCCTAGTGAGGCATGAATAGCAGTGAACAATTAAACAAATTACAGGAGGAGGAGGCTGCATAAGTGTTTTCCTCCTCATGATGCTGAAGTTCAACACATCCGTGCAAGAAACAAGGCTGAAGGATTTGTATCCTTTTTCAACCAGAAATGCTCCATGGATGATCCATTCCAGCCTTATGTGAAGGTCCACAGCATCATAGATGCAATAGTACTGAAGGTCTGTGCTCCACAACAGCCACACCATTCCAGTTTAGCGACAACATTATCATGTACCTCACAGTGTAGACAGTTTCCCAGGTATTCTGCATGCAAAAAAAGGCAGGCAAAACCCATTCAACCAAATGTCATCACATCTGTGTCCTCTTGATGAATAGCAAAGTAACGGGTAAAGGTAGTGCTTTTGAGCAGCACTGACAACAGAATAAACTGCCAGTTAGTTATTGGGCTCATTACAGCCTTGGTCTAAACATGGGCTGAAGCGGGGAACCCCAGAGATGAGGTAGGCGAAACTGCCTTTGGCATAAGTGCAGTTTTCAACTGAGAATGGCATCAAGACACCCTATCTAAACTGGAGTGACTGGGAATCAGAGTGTAAACATTCTGCAGCCTAAGTCATAAATACCACAAATGAAGATAGTTGCAGTTGATGGAAGCCAGTTATCTCAGCTCCAAGTCTTCTCTGCAGGAGTGGCTCAGAGCAGTGTCCTCAGCCCAACTATCTTCAGCTGCTTTATCAATGACCTTCTCTCCATCATAACGTCAGAAGTAGGATGTTTGCGAATGATCGCACAATGTTCAGCATCATTCATGACAGATGGCAGATGTTAAGAAAGCAAATGGTACATTGCCTTTCATGGCAAGAGGATTCAGGTGCAGAAACGGGAATATTTTGTTGCATTTGTACAGGCTCTGATGAGACCACCCTTAAAAGTATTGTCTGCAGCTTTGGTCTCCCTGTCTGAAAAAGACTATTCTGTCAATACAAAGATTTGCCAATCTGATGCCTGGGACAGCAAGTTGAACAAATGGAGAGACTGGAACAGTTAGGACAACATTCACCGGAGTTTGGAAAATGATTGAGGATCTCATACAAACTACTGGGGCTGACCACAACAGAAAGCTATAAAATTCAATCCAGACTGGACAGGACAATGCAGGAAGGAAATACTGATGAACAGGGAGTCTGCAACCAGGTGTCACACAGAATGGACACGGATAAGCTATTTTGAACCAAGGTGAAGATAAATTTCTTCATCTAGAGAAAGGTGAGCCTGTAGAATTTTCTGCCACAGAAAGCAGTTAAGACCAAAACATTGGATGTTTTCAAGAAATAGATAGCTATAGTTGTTAGGGCCAAAGGGATCAAAGGGAATGGGAGAAAACTGGAAAAGGAGGCGGAGTGGGATAATCAGCCATATTAATATTGAACAACAGAGCAGGTTCAAAAGGCCAAACGGCCTACTCCTGCTCTATTTTCAACACTTCTGTGTTACCTCAGATACAAAAATGGTACGTGTCTACATGCAACAAAATCTGGGTGACATCGAGGTCTGTGCTGATCGGCAGCTTCACAGCTCACAGGGCAATTAGGGATGGGCAATTAATGATGACATGGCCAGCATGTTCGTACCCCGTGAATGAATAAAATACAGATGTAAAACCTAAAGCAGGACAAATCTGTTTCCAAATTATACAATATCATCATAGGAGACCAAAAATGTGATCACATCCTCTTTATTGTGTGATTAATAATAAAGAAAGAATTATTGAAGATGCCTTAATTACTGAACAAAATACTGCGTATGCAGTTTATAGTCATGATTCATCTGCTCTAAACAGCTGGATACACAACTGAGGAAATTTAATTTACATATGTCATATCCCAGCTTGTGGTCCTATGTTGGAATACAATAAACTAGTGTAACTGGTGATAATGAGATCAAGCTCAACATACCAAGATGGAAAAACAATCTTAATCAATTTAAGAAGCTTAACATTTTGAAATAAAAGCCTCCAGTCTTCCTTTGTTAAATGTTTTGGTTTCATTGAAATAAATAAAAAACATTTCAAATACCGTAAATATGATTTAGCTGAATATGTTGTCACACTTTTAAAACATTCTATCCCTCAAATCTGTATGTCATGATACTGTTAATATTGGATTTCTCAGATGCAAATTCCACTGTCTGATTTCAATACCTATGACTTCAATGTTCTAAAACCATTTCACAAAAGGGGCAGAGCACTGATTTAAAATGGCCACAACAATAATCTAACTCACAAGTTAGCCAAGCTTCATGGAATCATCATCTGAATTGAGAAAGATGTTATCAGAGGAAGCAAAAGCTTGTCCACCAATTCCAGCACAGAAAGGCCTATTTTTTTTTTAATTCTACACTTGCATGTTACATTTTACACATTGGAGTTGAAAGTCTTCATGTGAGATTATCACACTTAGAAACAATGAACACAGAAATGGAATTTTTTATATATAAAGATAGATAGATATTTATATACAAATATATATGCATCCAGAACATAGAACATAGAACATAGAAAAGTACAGCACAGTACAGGCCCATCGGACCACGATGTTGTGCCGTGGAATAATCCTAATCCAAACATAAAATAACCTAACCTACATTCCCCTCAATTCACTGCTGTCCATGTGCATGTCCAGCAGTCGCTTAAATAGTCTCTATTTCTTTTTCCAAAAGCTGCCTTTGGCCAAGCAGGGTGATGGAGTTTTCACTACAGAATGGAAGCCTGATGCAGAAATTACTCTCTCAACCTTTCGAGAAGAAAAAAACACACAATCCCAGTGTTGATTGCAAAGCAACAGTATAATATAAAAAAAATGAAATGCTTAAAATTATCACTCTTACTGAAGAATCAAGAGACCAAATAATGTTCTTCGGTTGAAATGTTATACCACAAGGACATCCTCAGGACTTTAAACTGTTTCTTCCTTTCATTTTTTTTCTATTCTGAAAAGTATTGATTTTTGATGTTGTTCCGATGTGTACATACGCTTGACATCAATTATTTTTCTCAGGGCTAATGGGTAACTAAATTCCTCTTTTCTTTGCACTGGTAAAGCTTGTAGTCGGCTCATTATTACAATGGTGGAAATGAGTTATCGATGTTTGAATTCAAGAAAGGCAAAGCCTCACTTTCAAATCATAATTAGGGGCTCCTGTGATGCAGTAGTAGTGTCCCTAACCTCTAACTTGGGAGATCTGGGTTCAAGGTGGGCTCAGTGGTTGGCACTGCAGCCTCACAGCGCCAGGGATCCAGGTTTGATTCCAGCCTCAGGTGACTGTCTGTGTGGAGTTTGCACATTCTTCCCGTGTCTGCGTGGGTTTCCTCCAGGTGCTCCGGTTTCCTCCCACAGTCCAGATATGTGCAGACTAGGTGGATCGGCCATACTAAATTGCCCATAGCGTTCAGGGGTGTGTGGGTTATCGGGAGATGGGTCCGGGTGGGATGCTTCAAAGGGCAGTGTGGACCTGTTGGGCCGAAGGGCCTGTTTCCATACTGTAGGTAATCTAATCTAATCTAATCTAATCTAAGTCTCACCATCTCCCCAGGTGTGTCATAACTTCTTTGAACTGATCAACTAGAAAATAGCTAAAAAGATTGTTGGTACAAACAACCAGGGAGGTTGAAGAGAGGTGAGCTGATTTACCATCTTGTCATAACTGATTAATTTTCAAATTACCACTGACATACTTGTTAAATATAACAAAGTGTGGAGCTGGATGAACACAGCAGGCCAAGCAGCATCTCAGGAGCACAAAAGCTGACGTTTCGGGCTTAGACCCTTCATCCAGCTCCACACTTTGTTATCTTGGATTCTCCAGCATCTGCAGTTCCCATTATCACTGCTTGTTAAACATACTTCTTAACAATTACAGACAAAATGTCTAATGAAAATGGAGCACTGATAAGGTTACTTAGAAATTGCAACAGAGTTTCCCATTATTACATGGCAACATCCTGACAACAATAAAACCCATAGCCTATGAACATTTTCACAGATTGCTTCATTCAAGCATCCCTTCAAACAGGCAGGCAAGGATAACACATGGCTTATGATTTGTTCAATTAATATTCTGCTCATATATGGTGCTATCTTCTTTTCTCATCTGTAACTAAAATTCACATCATTAAACATAAAATTAGCATCAAGGAACAACAGAGTCAACCAACTTAAGTCAGGTATTGACTGAATTGTTCACAGAAAATGAAAATCATACTGATTCAATGTTGTCACAAAGGTCAAACATTGAGCTGCAAACAGAAAAATAACATCCACAATTCTCAAACTTTCATAAATTATTGGTTCTATGACAGTCATTGGAAAATCAGTTTGATTTTGGCCCCTAGTGCAAAAGCATGCTGGAACTTTTCAGAAAAAAACTTTAAAAGCTGGAAATACTCAGCAGATCAAGCAACTTTTCAGAAAAAAACAGAAGTAATGGGTCTCACCAATGACTTTGCATCAAAACGATCTGAACCTTTCCAGGGTTTAAACAAAAGTTAGCTTGAATCTCCAGGGTAGTACTGAAGGAGTGCTGAGAAGTGCTATCTTTTTGATGACATCACATTTGCCTGCTCCAGGGTAAAAGATCCCATAACACTGTCTCAAAGAGCAGCAGGAATGCCATCCTGCATCCTTATCAATATTTATGATTCAATCAACACTACAAAAGACATGTTATCTCTTTAGCAGAGATAATAAAGTGTGAAGCTGGATGAACAGAGCAGGCCAAGCAACATCTTAGGAGCTTGGCCTGCTGTGTTCATCCAGCTCCACACTTTGTTATCTTCAGCACATTGCTGTTTTTGGGTGTTCCCATATTCTAATTGATTCACATTTCGTAGGTTAATACAGTGGCTACACTTCAGAAGTACTTAATTAGGCAGAGAGCACTTAGAGACATCCCACAGTCATAAAAAGTACTCACTAAATGCAAATTTTTGTTTTTGTCATTTGGATTTTTCCCCCAATTTTCATTGAAGAGGAAAAGATTGAAATAACCCCACTGAACAAGGATGACATTCAATGGTCATGCAAGTAAGAATTGTTACAATCGTAAGTTTGGAAGGAAGCTTTGTTTTGGGATTATGGTCTCAGAGTCATGAGAATGTACAACAACAGACCCTTCAGTCCAACTCATCCATGATGAATAGATATCTGAAATTAATCTGGACCCATTTGCCAGCATTTGTCCCATATCGCTCTAAACCCTTCCTATTCATGTACCCATCCAGACTCCTTTTAAATGTTGCAATAGTACCAGCCTCTTTCACTTCCTCTGGCAGTTCATTACATACATGCATCACCCTCTGTATAAAGACATTGCTCCTCAGGTCCCTTTTAAATCTTTCCCCTCTCACCTTAAACCTATGCCCTCGAGTTTTGGATTCCCCTACCCTGGGAAAAAGTCTTTGGCTATTGATCCTATCCTGGTCCCTCAGGATTTTATAAGTCTCGCTCAGCCCTCAGCCTCTGACGTTCCAGAGACATTAGCCCCAGCCTATTCAGCCTCTCCCCATCACTCAAACAATCTTTAATTTGAAGGAAATTGAGAGGTGCTATGTGGTCTCAACTATACAAAAGTCTGTCTGACTGCAAGCCCAGGTTGGTATGTTCCTTAGAGGTTAAATAGGACAAATTATTTCCTTGGAAATAAGGTGCCAGGGGATTACAGTCCAGCAGGAAATATGCTCACAAACGCTGAGTCGCGAAAGCCCCGGGGAAGTGCTCAGTATCCGGTTGCCTGCCATTTCAGCATAACATAGTGTTCCCACACCAACATTTCTGTCGCAGGGCTGCTGCAGTACTCCAGCAAACCTCAAACTTGGATTCTTTTCACCAGCGTGTTGGAAGCTGAGGGGCAATCTGATAAAATTATGAGGTATGAATATGGTGTTTAACTGAAGTCTTTTTTTCCTCAAGGTGGAAATGGCAAATACCAGGGAGAACAGATTTAAGGTGAGGGGGCGGTAAGTTTAAATGAGAGGCACGAGGATTTTTTTACACAGAGGGTGGCAGGTATCTGGAATATACTGCAGGGGATGTAGTAGAAGCAGACACATTAGAAAAGATTAAGAGACATTTATGCAGACACATGAACAGGCAGGGAATAGAGGGAAATGAACAAGGTGCAAGCAGATGGGATGAGCTTAGAATAGCACCATGGCGGGCCAAAGGGCCTGTTCTTGTGCTGTACTGTTCTATATAACAGATGAAATATATCTGTGAGGTGTTTTCTGTTGTTCAAAGCAAAAGGCAATTTAAAGTGCTTATAAACATGGTATTTAATCAATAGTGCTTTTCGTCTTCTGTTAATTATGTCATCTTTTCAGCTATCAACTCGCAGTTAACCTTGAAAAAGGAATTTTATCAGCCTCTATAAGGATCATAACAGAGTTGGTGCCAGAAGCTGAATATAATGATTGAGTAATAAATAATAATTCTACTGGTTATTGTTTTGTGTTGAATTTCATAAATTGCTTTAAGGATGTTTAAGCCGCCCATTACCCAACCCAATGAAAAGAGCTGCAAGTCATTTTAGCTCGGTCATCATTGTTGACATGGCTCTAATACTAATTGGGCGACTGAGACATGTCACTATTTCAGACACTCTTATCTTCTGAGGAAGGGTCATCGGACCCAAAACGTTAACTCTGATTTTTCTTCACAGATGCTGCCAGGCCTGCTGGGCTTTTCCAGCAATGTCTGTTTTTGTCCCTGATTTACAGCATCCTCAGCTCTTTTGGTTCTTACTCTTCTTGAAGAATTGAAGTGCAGAAAAAAAATGAATGTAAGAACAATACGCAGTATTCCAATCCCTTGATGCATTTTGCTGTTTACTTCTTACTGCCAGGTTTCCACTGCTTTTGATTCTATAGTACTCAAAGTTTCGGTCTTATCTTCTGCACAACCCTTCGTGCATTTAGAATTCTAATGCCAGCTGTGGCCAACAAGTTTGACCAAAAGATGTAGGCCATTCTGTCCAACAAATCCCTTGAGTATCGGAGTGGGAAGTCATATTGAGGTTGTCGAGAACAAAGGCAAGACCTCCTCTCGAGTACTGGGTCCTGTTTTGGAAGGATATTACTAAGCTCATGAGGGTTCAGAAGAGATTTAACAAGATATTGCTGGGTGTGAAGGTTTGAGTTACAAAGGAAGGCTGGATATGCTGGGGATTTTTTCACTGCAGTGCAGGAGATTGAGAGGTGACATTATAGAGGTTTAGAGAATTATGAGGGTCTGGTTCGGGTTAATGGTAGGTGAGGGGGATTTCAAGACTGGGGGCATATTTTTAAGATGAGAGGAGAGAGATGTAAAGAAGACATGAGGGGCAATTTTTGTTTTACACAGAGAATGGTTCATATGTGGAATGAACTTCCAGAGGAAGTGATAGAACATACATAGAACATAGAACATTACAGAACAGTACAGGCGCTTCGGCCCTCGATGTTGTGCCAACCTGTCATACCGATCTCAAGCCCATCTAACCTACACTATTCCATGTACGTCCATATGCTTGTCCAATGATGGCTTAAATGTACTTAAAGTTGACGAATCTACTACCGTTGCAGGCAAAGCGTTCCATTCCCGTACTACTCTCTGAGTAAAGAAACTACCTCTGACATCTGTCCTATATCTTTCACCCCTCAATTTAAAGCTATGCCCCCTCGTGCTCGCCGTCACCATCCTAGGAAAAAGGGTCTCCCTATCCACCCTATCTAACCCTCTGATTACTTTATATGTTTCAATTAAGTCACCTCTCAACCTTCTTCTCTCTAATGAAAACAGCCTCAAGTCCCTCAGCCTTTCCTCGTAAGACCTTCCCTCCATACCAGGCAACATCCTAGGGAATCTCCTCTGCACCCTTTCCAAAGCTTCCACATCCTTCTTATAATGCGGTGACCAGAACTGTACACAATACTCCAAGTGCGGCCACACCAGAGATTTGTACAGCTTCAGCATAACCTCTTGGTTCCAGAACTCGATCACTCTATTAATAAAAGCTAAAACACTGTACGCCTTCTTAACAGCCCTGGCAACCTGGTTGGCAACTTTCAAGGATCTGTGTACATGGACACTGAGATCTCTCTGCTCATCTACACTACTAAGAATCTTAACATTAGCGAGTACTTTTCCCTCCGGCTACCCCTACCAAAGTGCATCACCTCACACTTGTCTACATTAAACTCCATTTGCCACATCTCAGCCCAGCTCTGCAGCTTATCTATGTCTCTCTGCAACCTACAGCATCCTTCATCACTATCCACAACTCCACCGACCTTAGTGTCGTCTGCAAATTTACTAACCCATCCTTCTACGCCCTCATCCAGGTCATTTATAAAAATGACAAACAGCAGTGGACCCAACACCGACCCTTGCGGTACACCACTAGTAACTGGTCTCCAGGATGAACATTTCCCATCAACTACCACCCTCTGTCTTCTTTCAGCAAGCCAATTTCCGACCCAAACTGCTATATCTCCCACAATTCCATTCCTCCGCATTTTGTACAATAGCCTACTGTGGGGAACCTTATCGAATGCCTTGCTGAAATCCATATACAACACATCAACCGGTTTACTCTCATCTACCTGTTTGGTCAGGTGGATGCGGCACAGTCACAACGTTTAAAAGACACTTAGATAAGTACATGAATAGGAAAGATGTGGCTTTGTGAGGGGTAGGTCATGCCTTACAAACCTTATCGAGTTTTTTGAGGATGTGACTAGAAAAGTTGATGAGGGTCGAGCTGTGGATGTGGTGTATATGGACTTCAGTAAGGCATTTGATAAGGTTCCCCATGGTAGGCTCATTCAGAAGGTCAGGAGGAATGGGATACAGGGGAACTTAGCTGTCTGGATACAGAATTGGCTGGCGAGTGGTAGTAGAAGGAAAATATTCTGCCTGGAAGTCAGTGGGGAGTGGAGTTCCACAGGGCTCTGTCCTTGGGCCTCTACTGTTTGTAATTTTTATTAATGACTTGGACGAGGGGATTGAAGGATGGGTCAGCAAGTTTGCAGACGACACCAAGGTAGGAGGTGTCGTTGACAGTGTAGAGGGCTGTTGTAGGCTGCAGCGGGACATTGACAGGATGCAGAGATGGGCTGAGAGGTGGCAGATGGAGTTCAACCTGGATAAATGCGAGGTGATGCATTTTGGAAGGTCGAATTTGAAAGCTGAGTACAGGATTAAGGATAGGATTTTTGGCAGCGTGGAGGAACAGAGGGATCTTGGTGTGCAGATACATAGATCCCTTAAAATGGCCACCCAAGTGGACAGGGTTGTTAAGAAAGCATATGGTGTTTTGGCTTTCATTAACAGGGGGATTGAGTTTAAGAGTCGTGAGATCTTGTTGCAGCTCTATAAAACTTTGGTTAGACCGCACTTGGAATACTGCGTCCAGTTCTGGGCGCCCTATTATAGGAAAGATGTGGATGCTTTGGAGAGGGTTCAGAGGAGGTTTTCCAGGATGCTGCCTGGACTGGAGGGCTTATCTTATGAAGAGAGGTTGACTGAGCTCGGTCTCTTTTCATTGGAGAAAAGGAGGAGGAGGGGGGACCTAATTGAGGTATACAAGATAATGAGAGGCATAGATAGAGTTGATAGCCAGAGACTATTTCCCAGGGCAGAAATGGCTAGCACGAGGGGTCATAGTTTTAAGCTGGTTGGTGGAAAGTATAGAGGGGATGTCAGAGGCAGGTTCTTCACGCAGAGAGTTGTGAGAGCATGGAATGCGTTGCCAGCAGCAGTTGTGGAAGCAAGGTCATTGGGGTTATTTAAGAGACTGCTGGACATGTATATGGTCACAGAAATTTGAGGGTGCATACATGAGGATCAATGGTCGACACAACATTGTGGGCTGAAGGGCCTGTTCTGTGCTGTACTGTTCTATGTTCTATGTTTGATATGGGCCAAATGCAGGCAGGTGGGACGAGTTTAGTTGGGATTATGTTCGGCATGGACTAGTTAGATAAAAGGACCTGTTTCTGTGCTGTACGACTCAATGATTCTCAGTCTACACTGTACTCCATCAGATCATGGCAGGTCCAATTATACTCAACTCCACATTCCTGACTTTTCTCCTTTGGTTCCTTCACTGATTAAAAATGTCTTCCTCAGGCTTCAATATACTTAATGCCCAGGCGCGACAGCTCCCTGTAGTGAAGAATTCCACAGATGCACTACCCTCTGAGAAAAGAAATTCCTCTTCATCACTCTCTTAAAGCTGTGACACCCATTCTGAAATTCTGCTCTTTCCTCCACAAGTCCAGTGCATATTGATTTTGCCTGACTCCAATCACTTCAAGTGCCAAGTAGGAAAGGAAAGATTGGAGTCGGACACCTCAGCTGTATTGAGTATTGTGTATTTTACTTATCTATCTATGCCGAGATGACACTTGTTTCTTTGTGAATCACAAGTTTTATTCACAATGATTTAAAGTATCTATTCCATGTTTCAACTCTTGCTTCCATCTCATTCTGCAGCTCTAATTTGTTCAATCTGGGTGTTGTTTTAGAGAAAAGCAATCAAATGTAATCAGTGTCAATCGTAAATAGACTCCCACAATCAAACACACAACAATGGACATTTAATTTTGAGGGCTCATGTGGCTTGGTAGTGTTGTTCTTTCCTCTCAGCCAAGAAGTCCAGATTCAAGTCCCACCTGCCCCACACGTGTGTTCTGACATGTCTAAGTAAATCAATTAAAAATATCTCGAGCCACTGTTCTGTTTTAGGAAAGATGGCAGCTTGCAAACAGGAAGCTTCCACAACAGTAATATGAACACTTCATTGATCCCTATCTCTCCCTCACATTTGGTGGTCTGCAATGCACGTTATTTGATTAATTGGAAGCGGCAGCGGATCATAGATGAAAAGTATACACACCATGTAGATCGGTTGTGTATGATAATGATTCTAGATATTCAAAGATGTCATTGAGGTGTCTTGTGGTAGTGTTGCCACCTCTGAATGAGGAGGCCCAGGTTCAAGTCCCACCTAGTCCAAAAATGCACCAGAACATCTGTGAACAGGTTTATTTGAAAATAGCTAAACACTTCCGAGTGCACTGGGTATGTTCCAACCTTACGGCCCACAAACCCTCCCACAACCCAGAAGTACCCAGTAAACATCTGACTGATGCACCATTGGGAACAGCACCATCAGCAACACAATGAAGCAAGATTTTGGTGAAGGAGGTGAAACTAGAATGGATATAAAATAAATGGTAGGTGTCAAATTAATACATTTTTATCTGTTTCCACAGTGTGTATGAAGAATAAACATCAGCAAGGCAATGGAAACTAAAAATTAATCAACAGAAGGAAATTAGTGGATTTACTTTAAGAAACAAAATTGCAGTGCTGAACATAATGGTTACTGGGATGTGTAGGAATTCATTTTTGCTTAATATTTTGGGCTGAAACTATAATAAATTTGCAGGAGTAGCCACCATAATTTTCTATAGTTCCAAAGGAATTGTGTCTTTGGACTGGAAAATTCCAAATGTCACCCCATTATTTAAGAATGAAGAGAAAGACAAATCGGTAAGTATATTTCTGCTAGTTTATCACCAATTGTACACTCGATAGATTTTAACAAGTGCCTATCATCAGGGCCAGAGCGACTGAGCACTCAGACACGTACAAGCTCATCAAAGAAGTTCTGCAAGGATTTATGAAGGGCAGGTTATGGCTGACTATTAGCTCTTTTAAAGAGGTTACTTGTATAGTAGAGAAGGGATTGTCTAAGGATGCTGATCTATAGACAGTGAGAAAGCAGAATGGAGGAAAGCACAGGAGTCATAAAGGAAATAGAAAGGAAAGCGAGAAATCAGAAAACGAAAATAAATAATGCAAATGAGAAAAAGAAGCCCTTTGAGATATGAAGAGGGAAAACCAAAATTAAAAGTAGAAAATGCAGTAAGAGATAAAGCATAATAGAAGATTGAAAGAGAAGTAAATGAGCAGAGAGAAATAAAAAAAAGAGCAAAACAGGAAATTGGGGCAGTGAAATAAAGACAGACAAAAGAGCCAAGGTTTACAACAAATCATACTTTGTACAATTCATCATTTTACTATGAATGTTCTGTGCAGGACATTTTACTATAATGCATCCACAATTTCTTCAATAATATCATGACAAGACTGAAGCTCACAGGGCAAGTTAGCCTGTCCCACTGTGAGATAAAATATGAGGAGCATTGGAAATTAAGGGCAAGAGAATAAGGGACAACATTTTATTGAGCTGACCCGTCTCCTTATACACTGTTTGACTTGTTAAGTACTTCCAGCATTTCTGTACTTCTAATCTTCAACCCTCAACATATTTTGTTCGAGAAAATTTGAAGAAGCTTGAATAAACACGAAATACTACAAATATAAAGGAAATCTCTGTAATTTGAATATTTCAACTCAAAGTGATAATTGTTGCAAATTCAAATGTGTGAATACATGCTGTTCTCAAAAGTAGCTTATTAAATATAAATGTGAATTGCTCTTTATTTATGGTGTATGTCCTGAATCCAGAAAAAAATTCTTAAGCATTTAAGTGTACAATACTGAGCTTCAGTAAACTGTTAAATGTAACGTGTTGTGTTTTCCCCTTATACATTCTATTTACTCTTCACTGATTAGAGTCTTAGGCACAAAGGAAGATGGTTGTGGCTGACAGAGGTCAGTCAATTCAGCTCCAGGACATCTCTGCAAGAGTACCTCAGGGTAGATTCTTCAGCCCAACCATCTTCAGTTACTTCATTAATGTCCTTCCCTCCATCATAAGGCCAGAAGTGGGGATGTTCACTGATGATTGCACAATGTTCACTGTCATTCATAACACTTCAGCTAACAGTCCATGTCCAAAAGCAGCAAAACCTGAACAATGTCCATGTTTGCCATTGACAAGTGCTCAGTAACATTCACACTCTAATAAGAGACAAGCTCACCATCATCCTTTGACATTCAATGGTATTACCACCATTGAATACCCAACTATCAACATCCTGGGGGTACCATTGGTCAGAAACTGCACAGGACCACACTTATTAATACAGTGGTTACAACAACAGGTCAGGGCTTAAGAATTATGGTGCAGCTGTACAAAACTCTGGTGCAGCCGCACTTGGATTAGTGCATACAGTTCTGGTCACCACATTATAGGAAGGATGTGGAAGCTTTGGAAAGGGTGCAGAGGAGATTTACTAGGATGTTGCCTGGTATGGAGGGAAGGTCTTACGAGGAAAGGCTGAGGGACTTGAGGCTGTTTTCATTGGAGTGAAGAAGGTTGAGAGGTGACTTAATTGAAACATATAAAATAATCAGACGGTTAGATGGGGGGATGGGGAGAGTCTTTTTCCTAGGATGGTGACGGTGAGCACAAGGGGGCATAGCTTTAAATTGAGGGGTGAAAGATATAGGACAGATGTCAGAGGTAGTTTCTTTACTCAGAGAGTAGTAAGGCAATGGAACGCTTTGCCTGCAACGGTAGTAGATTCACCAACTTTAGGTACATTTAAGTCGTCATTGGACAAGCATATGGATGTACATGGAATAGTGTAGGTTAGACGGGCTTCAGATTGGTATGACAGGTCGGCACAACATCGAGGGCCAAAGGGCCTGTACTGTGCTGTAACATTCTATGTTCTATGTTCTAATCCTGTCACAAATAACTCACTTCCTGACTCCCTAAAGCCTGTCAAGGCACAGGTAAGGAATATGATGGAACACTCCCACTTGCATGAATGAGTGGAATTCTTCCAACACCCAAGAAGCTTAATAACTTTAAACAGGACAGTATCACATCATCAAACCACCCTTTATTTACACATGAACAGTCCTTCACCACAAAATGGCCTCATCTAGAGTCAGGTACCAGCAGGTCAGTATCTCTGACACTCACACTTTTTATATGTCTGCCAGGACTCCCTGATTGACACTTTTAATCTGGTCCAATCAGGGAACACATATTCTGTGAGGTTCAGCTGGCTGACCTGATTATAATCACTGCAAATACCATCCAGGACAAAGCAGCCAGATTGATTGGCACCACATCACTGACATCCATTCCATCCAATATCGAAAATCGAAAGCAACAGTGTATGCCATCTACAAAATGCACTGCAGAAATTCACCAAGGCTCCTTAGCCAGCAATTCACAAACCCTTGGGCACTTCCATCTAGAAGGACAAGGGCAGCACATATTTAGGAAGACCACTACCGAAAAGTTATCGTCCAAGGAAATCAACATCCTGACTAGGAAATATGTCACCGTTCCTTTACTATTGCTAGATTAAAATCCTGGAATTTCTTCCCGTAAAATTATTGTGCGTGCGCCTGCACAAAATGGATTGGAGCAGTTCATGAAGGCAGCTCATCATGACCTTCTCACGGCTAAGTAGGGATGGGCAAAGTCACTGGCTCTCACTTCTCATGAATGAACGAAAAAATAAAACATATTAGTTTTATTAAATGTTTGACTGAATTAATCTCTCACATTAAATATTTTTAAAATAATTGTAAGTGTTTTCTAGTTTAACTGTAGAGACATGTCTTTCCCTTTCTGTGTAAGGTTAAACAAAAAGTCATTTTACTGATTTCTCATTCCAGCGCAACTGTAGTTTAGCAAAATGACCTTACTTAGCTGCACACAAAGTATAGATCAAAACAGACATTTTTATTCTCTTTAAATAATAGAGCTTATGTGTTCATTAAAGACAGAATAATTAAACAGAAATGAGAGAGAGTGTTTAGTCTTATTTAACAATTCAGTTATCATGATGGTGATGCTGAGTAGCTCTTTCTGGAGTAATAGAAGAGCTCTACAGGTGTCTCTGAACAAGGCAGATGGCTTATGTCCTTATCACATGGCATTGAGGCTACACTTGGGGTTTTGTTAATGTGCCAGTCAGTTACTAGTAATCAGCCTGACATGAATAATGTAATTGGGAAGAATTGCTTTGGGTTTAAGCTTAGCAGAATTATTAGAACATCCAAGAAGGGAAGACAGTATGCAGCAATTATCCTAAAAATTGTACAGTTTATGAAAGTGTTAATACGAAATACTCTTCAAAAGTAGCAAGCACAGGTCTTAGTGGTTGCCCACCACTTGACCTTCAGAACAAAAATATTCTGAGCCAATTTTGAAACTGATTCTACTCCGCCCATTAATATTTTAACCTCTAATGACATGCTGATGAAGCAAATTTGATATTTTGTATTGTATGATGATCTACATATATAATTAAAATGATTACTATTTGGAGGTCAAAAACCAGATTACAAATTTATGAGCACATTCAAACAATCTAAAGCAATATAATTATTTGCTTTTGCTTTTTTTTAAGTGCGTTCCATCTCAATCATTAAATTCTGGAAATTCATGTTTCTATTGCTTTTACTTCGTTAATCACATTCATCCTTGTTGCTTTCACATCAACATTCATTAGCCATATGATGACGAAATAGCAGAGTTCGATGTCACCAGTCAACAGGGAAATAACACTATGCCTTGTTGTGCAAATGCTTAATGTATTTGTACAAAATAGCACAATCACTGGCTGAACTACCTGATTTCTGAAAAACATAGCTGCCAGATTCTGTATGTGGCAGGTGACAAAAGATGTAACAGAATAATTTACTTGACTACATCCTCTTTCTGCCATAGAGAGTTCTGTGGTATTATGCATTGAAAGTGGAGAAAATTTATTTGGATTTAGACTAAGCAAGGATTATTCCAAGCCACATTGATCTAGCTAGAAAAACAATTCAGACGTTACCCTTAATTTTACATTAACATTGTTAGAAGTGACTTCTGCACAGTCTTTATGATGACTCAGTCCCATCTTCAAATAGAGCAAAGTGTGGTAGTCCTACTATGTTAAGAAGGAATTTCACAGTTCAAAAGTTGATACTAATGAAGTTTGATCATTAGCAGCCAAAGTAGTGTATTTCACCACCATCTGTAAACAAGAGCCTAGCATTTCTCTCACTCCATCACATTCAAAACATGAGTGCCAGCCGCATCAGATTATAACAAGCACTGAACACTGTAAGCAGCTATGGACATAGGTAAATGATTTCACTTAGCGGATAAGCTTTAAAACTGTAGAAATCTAATCACAAACAATAATGCACAATTAACAAGTCATGAATCAATAAACATTAGCATTCTCAGTAATGGTGGAACATGAGACATGCGCAAAAGACAATGTGATGATGCTCTGGCTTACAGAGGTGTATTTTGTTCTTTTTTTATGAACAAAAATAAAGAGCTTGTGAGGCCTTGTGTTTCCTTTTTAAAGATGGAACAATAGAAGAAGCATGAAGGGGTGGGCCAGGCTCCCACAGAACCTGGATTTTAGTTTAAATTTCAGTTGCTGTTGAGGTTTGGAAGCTGCTGCACATTGCTCTCTGTTACAGTAAAATGTGTGAGTTCTCTCTCTCTCTCTTTGAATCTTCTCTTGAAGTTCTTTCCTCATGGAGTGGAGAAATGAATGTAAGACAATCTATTTTACAGAATTTGCCTTTGCCAAGTGCGTGTTGATGTGCTGTTACTATCCTGGGACAGTTAATGTTTAGTAGTTAAATAATCTATTTTTCTCAAGTTTTTCAATAGAGGTAAGTTATTCCAATTCTCCTTTTCTTTCGCTTTACTTTAACTACGGTGAATGAATAATGTGGGTTTTGCTTCAAGCCTGGTAGTTTGACCAATTGAGTTAATCCAGAACATGCCTTACACTTACCTTAAGAAAACATTGGGGTCGAGGCTATTTTGAGGGAGCTATAACTTGTCGCGGTTTAAGTCAGGTCCGTAAGATGGAAGCATTTATCACCATCATTAGCCAGATGTCTGCTGAGTAAATCATGGATGCCAGTATTCAACCACACCCTAGAGACTAACAAAACAACTGAGTGTACAGAGCTCAGAAAATGCTTCAAGCTCTAACATCCAGACTGCAGCACTGCTGTAGTCATAGAATTGACGTGGTTTGTCTATTTAATTGTCTATCAATAAGAGTTGATGGTGGGGCATTGAATAGTGGTTATGAGATTGAACCTGAAGGGCAGGTATTGCATATCATCACAACTTGGTATTTGTGCAGTCCAAATCTTAGTAACCACATGACAGATTACATGAGTCAGATTATCAGCAACATCACAGCAACATTCAACCTAATATGACAACAAGGAGGCTCAGTAAAACTGAAAAGTCAAAGGGGATTGGGGGATAATTTGTAATTCTGTCTTAACTAGCCAAAATAAAGGTTGTTGTAGTTGTTGAAAGCAAAAATAGTTCAGACCAGGGGTATTAATGTAGGAATTATTCATGATGGTGTCCAAAAGCTAAGTATCCTCAAATGCTTTCTCAAAGAACCTTCTCTCTCTATTGTATATCAGCTTGTGGCTGATGACTGATAAATTGTCAGCTCTATTCACAAATTGCCAGGTGACAAAGAAGCCTGTGTTCACAAGCAGCAAAACCTGGTCACCTGCTGTGAAGTGGTTAGAAATATTTACACCATAGAGAGAGCTCAGCAATCACCTAATAGCATTAATCATGGCAATGAGAACTGATCAGATCCTGGGTGGCCTGCAGAAAGAGAATTCACCTCCAATCCACACAGCGCCTGACCTGGACATATTATTATTCCTTCTTCATCTTAGTTCTGAAACTCCACACCCCAAACTTGGGAGAGAACATAGAACATAGAACAAAACAGTGCAGAACAGGCCCTTCAGCCTTCGATGTTGCGCTGACCTGTGAACTAACCTAAGCCCCTCCCCCTACAATATCCCATCATCATCCAAATGCTTATCCAAGGACTGTTTAAATGCCCCGAATGTGGCTGAGTTAACTACATTGGCAGGAAGGGCGTTCCACGCCCTTACCACTCTCTGAGTAAAGAATCTGCCTCTGACATCTGTCTTATATCAATCACCCCTCAATTTGTAGCTACGCCCCTTCGTACAAGCTGACGTCATCATCCTTGGAAAAAGAACCTCACTGTCCACCCTATCTAATCCTCTAATCATCTTGTATGTCTCTATTAAATCCCCTCTTAGCCTTCTTCTCTTTAATGAGAACAGACCCAAGTCCGTCAGCCTTTCCTCATAAGGCCTTCACTTCAGACCAGGCAACACCCTGGTAAATCTCCTCTGCACTTTTTCCAATGCTTCCACATCCTTCCAGTAATGGGGCGACCAGAACTGCATGCAATATTCCAAGTGAGGCAGCACTAGCGTTTTGTACAGTTGCAGCATGACATGATGGCTCCGGAACTCAATCCCTCTCCAAATAAAACCTAACACACCATACGCCTTCTTAACAGCACTATCAACCTGGGTGGCAACTTTCAGGGATCTATCGACATGGACACCGAGATCCCTCTGCACATCCACACTACCAAGAATCGTTCCATTGACCCAGTATTCTGCCTTCCTATTATTCTTCCCAAAGTGAATCACCTCACATTTATTCGCATTGAACTCCATTTACCACCTTTCAGCCCAATTCTACAGTTTATCCACGTCTCCATGCAACCTGCAACATTCTTCCACACTGTCCACCACTCCACCGACTTCAGTGTCATCTGCAAACTTACTAACCCATCCACCTATGCCTGCGTCCAAGTCATTTATAAAAATGACAAACAGCAGTGGTCCCAAAACAGAACCTTGAGGCACACCACTAGTAACCGGACACCAGGCTGAATATTTTCCATCAACCACCACATATTCAGAAGAACATATTCACAAGGCCAGGCATTCAAGATGGAAGCTAGCCAAAGCCGTCCCAAGATCAACAGAAGACTTATCAGCAACGCTCAAATTCTAAGAATAAAGGAAAGAGATTGGCCTTGACTAGTCACTAGCTATCAGTGACCTCACTGATCCTTAAAACATGTGCTCACTGCACTTTCAATTATCATTCTTAATTTAAAAATTGATTTCACTACTATGAAACATTAATTGCAAGAAGTTAACACAGAAAGACCATTGGACTTCATTACTGCTGCTTACGCCACAGTTTGCAATCAGCATTTGATTCCTGTCCAAGTTAGGGCTCCCAGGAACAGACAAACATCGATCTTCTGTGAATGTGTGACAGCAGCACTGCGAACACACAAATGGATTCCAATTTTACTCTGTGGATAGGGAGAACTGCTTTGGCTTCATTGTTAGTTCACTGTTCGCAGACCTGGTTTGATATTTGTATGATTTAACTTCCAAAAATCAGAAACAGACTTATCGCTTTACGGTGCAAAATCAGGATTGATATGTGAAGGAATTGCAGCCATTTCCAGTACATGTAACACCTACCCAAACACCATTGTAAAAGATCCACCTGGTCCCAGGGATTAATTCTTCTTCCAAACGTACATATGACCCAACATGTTTTCATCAATTATAAACACAGCACTGCTGCAAATAACAGTCAGCACATTGGCCATAATCTGATTTATATATCTTGATTTCACATTGACTTCTTTAAATAAAAATTTAATTTGATTTTAGTTAACGAGCCTCAGTCCCGGTGCAAATGCTTAATGAAGGGTGGGTTGCACAGGAAAAAAATAACTTATTAGATTCTTAAGAAGTTTGAGTTGCAACAAAAGACATGGTCACAGTGAGGCAGATTTTGACTGAATGCAACAGAAACTTAGGCGCAATGTATATATCTTGGAATTTGGTTCAAAGTGAAATTCGAAACAGACTAGGAAAGGGTTATTCTTGTATACAACATGAGGTAAATGTGCTGAGTGGTGGGTCTGGATGAAGGAGAGTCAAGAGGTGTTTTCTTCCTGCTCCTTTTCACTAGGTTCTTTGGTTTGTAATAAAGTGGTATTATAAATTAGAAAAATGTGCTTGTTTTAAAAATGCATACTTGGATTTAACAGAGAAACACCAGGAAGAAGAGGAATTCAGAGCCAATACAATAATGTAATGCAGGTAATCCAAAACAGAACAGAATTAACGTAAGGGAAATAAAGCATCACAGGCCAGTCGAATAGAACATGCGGCCTGTAAAATGTGGGAAATCATGGATGCTACCAGTGTCGTAGACAGACACAGGTGTAGGAGTGATAACAGCTCTCGAAATTTGATCACCAGATTTCAGAGCTCGAGCAGGAATCATTGTGGTGCATCTGACAGGCGAAGAAATATATGGATAGCAGAGGTGATCACAACATAGTTTGAGGGTCTATAGCACAAACAGAATGGGTAATCACCAAGCAGTCTAAAATTAAACCAATCAATTCATGCAAGAGTTTTCTGGGGCCCATTCGTAAATGGATTTTCTGTTTTGGAAACTTATAAGAAGACTGGTTCCTCAATGGGTTGCAGTCAAAGCCATATTTACAGCACCACAGATGGCTCATCGTACATAGCAGAGGAAGTAAAAAGTAAGAATAATAATGCAAGGAGATTCATTACATATGAGAAAAGACAGGTGTTTCTGGGCTGTATGTATAACCCAGTCTTTGGCCTCCTGGCTCAAAGATGTCAATAGGAGGATAAGGCAGACCAATGCATGGCTTGAAAGACAGTGTGGGAGAGTGGGGTTTAAGATTCCTGGGATACTGGGGCTTGTTCTGGGCAAAGTGGCACCTGTACAAGCCAGACAGGTTGTGACGGAACAAAGCTGGCACTGAGTTCCTTGCAGGGCATTTTGCTAATGCTCCATTGGACTACACTAAATAAACATCGCAGCATTGTAGGGACAAAGAGGGAATATGAGGGAAGAATGAGAATGTACAAGACATGATTAATAAGTTTGCAGATGACACTAAAATAGGTTGTATTGTACTCGGGATGGATGGTTGTCAGAAATTGCAGCAGGGTCTTGATCAGCTGGAAAAATGGGCCGAGAAAAGGCAACTGGAGTTTAATACAAATAAAATTGAGACGTTATATTTTGCAAAGTCAAATCAAAGTCAGAGTTTAATAGAACATAGAACATAGAACATTACAGCACAGTTACAGGCGCTTCGGCCCTTGATGTTGTGCCAACCTGTCATACCGATCTCAAGCCCATCTAACCTACACTATTCCATCTACGTCCATATGCTTGTCCAATGATGACTTAAATGTACCTAGACTTGGCGAATCTACTACCGTTGCAGGCAAAGCGTTCCATTCCCGTACTACTCTCTGAGTAAAGAAACTACCTCTGACATCTGTCCTATATCTTTCACCCCTCAATTTAAAGCTATGCCCCCTCGAGCTCGCCGTCACCATCCTCGGAAAAAGGCTCTCCCTTTCCACCCTATCTAACCCTCTGGTTATTTTATATGTTTCAATTAAGTCACCTCTCAACCTTCTTCTCTCTAATGAAAACAGCCTCAAGTCCCTCAGCCTTTCCTCGTAAGACCTTCCCTCCATACCAGGCAACATCCTAGGAAATCTCCTCTGCACCCTTTCCAAAGCTTCCACATCCTTCTTATAATGCAGTGACTAGAACTGTACACAATACTCCAAGTGCAGCCACACCAGAGATTTGTACAGCTGCAGGATAACCTCTTGGTTCCAGAACTCGATCCCTCTATTAATAAAAGCTAAAACACTGTACGCCTTCTTAACAGCCCTGGCAACCTGGGTGGCAACTTTCAAGGATCTGTGTACATTGACACTGAGATCTCTCTGCTCATCTACACTACTAAGAATCTTAACATTAGCCCTGTACTTTGCCTTCCGGTTACTCCTACCAAAGTGCATCACCTCACCCTTGTCTGCATTAAACTCCATTTGCCACCTCTCAGCCCAGCTCTGCAGCTTATCTATGTCTCTCTGCAACCTACAGCATCCTTCATCACTATCCACAACTCCACCGACCTTAGTGTCGTCTGCAAATTTACTAACCCATCCTTCTACGCCCTCATCCAGGTCATTTATAAAAATGACAAACAGCAGTGGACCCAACACCGACCCTTGTGGTACACCACTAGTAACTGGTCTCCAGGATGAACATTTCCCATCAACTACCACCCTCTGTCTTCTTTCAGCAAGCCAATTTCCGATCCAAACTGCTATGTCTCCCACAATTCCATTCCTCCGCATTTTGTACAATAGCCTACTGTGGGGAACCTTATCGAATGCCTTGCTGAAATCCATATACACCACATCAACCAGTTTACTCTCATCTACCTGTTTGGTCACCTTCTCAAAGAACTCAGTTAGGTTTGTGAGGTACCTTATTTCATGGTGAATGGTGGGGCCTTAAGAAGTGTAGTAGGACAGAGAGACCTTGGAGTTCAGGTGCACAGTTTTTCTAAGGGTGGAGTCACACACAGACAGGACAGTGAAGATGACATTTGGCACACTGGTCTTCAACAGTCAGGGCATTGAGTACAGAAGTTGGGAAGAGACATTGCAGTTGTTCAGGACATTGGTGTGACCACACTTGGAGTGCTGTGTTCAGCTTTGGTCACAGTGCTATGGGAGGGATGCAATTAAACTGGAAAGACTGCAGGAGAAATTTACCAAGATGTTGCCAGGATTCAAGGGACTGAGTTGTAGTGAGAGGTTGGATAAGCTCGGGCTTTTTTCCTTTAAAGTGTAGGAGAATGAGGGGGGATCTAATAGAAGTGTATAAGATCATGAGAGGCCTGTATAGGGTGAATGCACTTAGTCTTTTTTCTCAGGGTTGGGGAATTGCAGACGAGTGGGCATCAGTTTAAGATAAGAGAAGAAGGAATAGATGGGAACCTGAAGGGCAATTTTTTTAGACAGATGGTAGTATGCATATGGAACAAGCTGCCAGCAAAAGTGCTTGAGGTGGATACATTAAAACAACTTTTAAAATGCATTTGGATGAATACATGGACTGGAAAGGTTTAGAAGGATATGGGCCAGGTGCAAGGAAGTGGAGTTAGTGTGGATGAATATTTTGGTCGGCATAGATCAGCTCAGACTGAACCGCCAATCTCTGTGCTGTAGGACTCCATGATTCTGAAACTATGGCTCACAAAATACTTTTATGGACTGACCACAAGAGCAAAGGGAATATTAGTTTGTCAAGTGAGGTCTAAAGCAGGTTACTATATATTATGTGAATACACAGAACAGCAAATAAGACTGGGGAGTTACAGGTGCAGATTTCCATGTGCAAATATGATGTGTTGATAAAAGAGACTTAGCCGAAGGATGGGCCGCACAGGGCGTTAAATATTTCTCAGGATAAGGTGTTCAGAAAACATAGAAAAGGAAGGAAAGGATGCAGTATGACAGGATTAGTGAAAGAGAGCATTGCAGTTTTACGCAAAGGATATCTCAAAAGATTTGAGGACGGAATGATCTTGACTAGAGCTAAGGGAATAAAATTGTGCAACAACACTGCTTGGTGCATACTGCAGGTCATCAACTATTAGGAAGGAGGTCATCAACTATTAGGAAGGATGTGAAAGAACAAATCTGCAATGAAATTACAAAGAGATGCCACCACGGTAGATTAGTTTTAATGGGAGACTTACCCAAATACAGGCTGGGATACTGGCATTGTAAGAGACAGCAAGGGCCAAGCCTTCCTTGATTGTGTTCAGGAGAATCTCCTACAGCAGCAAGAAAGGTTGCACTGTCAGATCACGTTCTTGGAAATGACGTGGGCCACGTAGATCAGGAATCAGTAGGGAGCATTCTGGAAATAGTGATCATTGTTTTTAAGACTTTGGACAGAAGTGGAGAATGACAATAGTTAATGCAGTGTATGAAAGATGAATTGGTAGAGTCAAGAAGTGGCACAATCAAAATACATTATCTCAAAAGGGAAAGGTAATACAAGCCTCCCTCCAGAACTCACCGGATATCAAAGTAGATAGAAATTAAGAAGAAAAAGTTTGCTTATGACAGATGTCAAATAGACAATACAACTGAAAACCAAAAGGAATAATAAGGTTCAGAGGGAAGTGAAAAAGTGCATTAAAGTAAGAAAGAGGCATTCTGAGAAAAGACTGACAATCAACATCAAAGAAAATCCCAAGGTTAAACACAAATAGACAGTAAAAGAATGGACAAGAGGTTAGAGATGAATAAGGTGCTTTACAAGTGGAGGCAGGAGGCATGGCTGTGGTATGAAAATCATTCTTTGCATCTGTCTTTACCAAAAGATAGTTTCCACCCTGGCATGGGTAGCAGAGAGGAAACGTATCTCACTTGATAGGTTCAAACTTGATAAGTGTTGTTTGGACCTTTTGTCTTTCAAGCTGACACGATACTGGATTTCAATGAATGCATCCAAGGTTATAGAAGGAATTGAAAGTGGAAATTGCAGAGGCATTGGACATAACATTTCAGCCTTGCCTGCACTCATGAGAGGCTCTAGAAGATTGGAGAATTACAAAGAGCACATTCTTGTTCAAAACAAGGTTGTAAGGATAAGCGCAGCAATTACAGACCAGGCTATTTAGCTTCAATGGTGGGGAAGCTTATGGAAACAATTATTTGGGACAGAATTAGTGGTTACATTGGGAAAAGAGGGTTGATTAAGAAGAATCAGCACGGATTTCTGAAGGGGCTATGTTGAATTAACATGCTGGAATATTTTGAAAAAGCAACAGGAAGACTCAATAAAGGCAGTGCTGTGGATGTTGTATATCTGGTTTCCAGAAGGTGTTTGATACAGTGCCACACAACAAACTTGTGAGCAAAGTTATAGCTCATGGAAGAGAAGATGCAATATTAATGTTGGTTGGTACAAAAATACAAAATTGGTTGAGTGATGGCAAACAAAATTGATTGTAATTATATATTTTTCATGCTGGAGGAAGACTTGGAGTGAGATTTCTCAGGTGTTGGCCTTGGGATCCTTGCTCCTCTTAATATATTAATAACCTAGACCATTGTGTGCAAAGGATAAATTCAACATTTGCAAGGGATACAAAACTTTGAAGCATTGCATATTATGAGGGTGACAGTGTAGAACTACAAAAGTAGGCAGATATTGTGCGTAAAGTTCAATATCAAGTGTGAGGTGATGCATTTTAGTGGGACAGGCATGGACTGACAATATGAAATAAGGCATTGACTCAAAAGGAGAGCAGGAGCAAACATATCTGGGTGTATTTATGTATGCATCATTAAAGACAGCAGGGCAGATGGAGGGATTGATCAATAAAGCACACTCTATCCTTTATGTTTGGTACATCCAGCACAAGAGTAGAGAGGTTATGCTGAATTTGTATGAGACAAGTTGTATAAGACTTGTCAGATTTTAGCCGGAAGATTGTGTACAGATCTGGGTGCTGCATTATAGATAGGATGTGAATCTCGAGATTGCATGAGAGATTTATAAGAAGGATGCCAAGGAGGAGAAATTTCAGTTACGGGGATAGATTGGAAAGGTTGGGGCTATTCTCCTTGGAGAGAAGGAGGCTTGGAGGAGGTTTGATTGAAGTTTTCTAATCATGAGGGGACAGGGTACAATATATAGGAAGACATTGGTAAAATCATGAAGAAAAAGGGTAACAGATTTAAAGTGATTTGCAAAAGAAGCAAATATCATGCTAGTAAAACCTTTTTCAGATAAGTGATTGGGTCTGGAATGCACTGCCCGGAAATGGGATGGAGGGAGGTTCAACTGACACATTTAAGAGGGCATTGGATGATTATTTAAATATAAAAACTGTGCAAGGATGAGGAAGGATGGTATGAAATTGGTGCTAAATCTTGATTCTCATTTAGAAAGCTGGTGCAGAACAGATGGGCCAAATGACCTCTTTCTGTGCTGTGACACTTCTGTGTTTCCGCATTTAATGCTACTGTCAGGCTTCTATTGCTCACAGTTACAGCAAAATTTTAAGTGAAATGTTTTCAATATCCTTAAATTATTTTTCACATTGAACATACGTAATGTTTCATCCCTGTACGAACTTCAGAAATTTACAAAATGAAATATGTTAATGGCTAAAATATGAACTGCTAAATAGTGATTTTTTCATGGATTGAATCACAGAATCCCTACAATCTGGAAGCAAGCTACTCAGCCTATCAAGTCCACACAGACCCTCTGAACAGCAACCCATCCATACCCCAGAGGGATCAACTACTAAGTAAGGTCAAGACAGAAATTGACACGCTGAATGTCCTACTGCTGTTCTTGTTTCTTTAGTTGATATGAAACTGTATGAATTACTGGTATTTTTGGTGGGACTTATTTTGTTTTCTGACACTTTTTCTCCTAATGTTAATTAATCTCTGGTATTCTCCAAGAATATCAGAAGGTCGTGTCATTTTTTCACCCGCTATGTAATTTTCTCGAGTCACAGTTATACAGGACGCAAGCAGGCCAACTCGCCCAAGTCATTCTAGTTTCCCAAACTAAACTAGTTCCCATTTGCCTGCTTTTGGCACGTATCCCTCTTAACCATTCTTTTTAATATAACTGACCCAATGTTTTTTAAATATTGTAACTGTACCTGCATCTACCACTTTGCCTGGCAGTTCATTTTATATTCGAACCAGCCCTTACAGTCAAAAGGTGAATCAAATTGAAAACATATTTTGTACCAAAAATATAAAACTGACAGGTGCTTCTCTTTATTTTAACGAAAAAAGGAAAATTACAGAATGATTTACCTACCTAATCTGAACTTCAGATCACGTTTTCAAACTAATTTGGATTAAGTCGGGTTTTACATGGTGTGTGTTCTGTATTTTCTTTCTTGAAAATGTCCATAGGCTTCATATGTGGTGTATATCAATGTCCCTGTGATTACTCCGTCTGAACTAATGATTTCAAGAGAGTGAAAAGCAATTAAGAAGAAAGCTGAATACAACAAATGCTTACCCAAAACAATAAGCCTATTCTTCCTCACACTGTTGCAATCCACACCATGTGTGAGCAATTTCATAAAGAAAAAAAATCTGCAAAGCTTTCTCTTTGCTGTTAATACATTAGTAAGGCAAACATCAGAGATGTTCACTTTGCAACCTGGAGTCAGTGGCACAGATAAACCTCACCACTCGATCCTTCCTTGCTGTCATCCCCCCAAAGGGACTGTTCTTGCCTGGTTCAATCATAGCCACAGAGCCACTTGCATTGCCTATTTCTTCCTCCCTGGGCACTATTGCCAATGGTGTCCCCCAACAATCAATCCCTGGTACCCTCCTTAAGAATGCTTAACCAAGCCACTTAGTTTTCTTGTTGAGATAGCTACCATGTCGATCAAACTAACACTGAAATCATAGGGTTCAACCTGTATTCAGGCCTAAGCTAGACTGGGGGTCTGCCTCATTATACTCATTGTAGTAGAAAAATTGTGGCATTTTCCCATGGTTTAGCAAGTAATTATTGAAGACAGCATGGTGGCTGAGTGGTTAGCACAGGTGCCTCACAGCGCCAGTGACCTGGATTTGATTCCAGCCTCAGGCGATTGTCTGTGTGGAGTTTGCATATTCTCCCCATGTCTGTGTGAATTTCCTCTGGGTGCTCTGGTTTCCTCCCACAGTCCAAAGATTTGCACATTAGGCAGACTGGCCATGTTACATTGCCCACAGTGTCCATGGTTGAGTAGGGTGGGTGGGCTAGCTATGGGAAACATACAGGGATAGAGTAGGGGTCTGGGTGGGACATTCTCTAGAAGGTTGATGTGGACTCAATGGGCCAAATGGCCTGCTTCCACACTGTAGGGATTCTATGATTCTATGACCTGCTTTTTCGCACAGAACTCGAAAACAAGTTGGATTGTATAGTTCAAGGTAGTTTACTATCACTCCTCGGATCGTAAGTATCATTGTTCAGGAATGTATGCAAATCACAATTTGCATCATTATTCATACACATTGGAGTTTCAGAACAAGCAAGGCCAAATTATGTGAGTAGTTCAAACTTAAAGTAATTTTTCAAAGTTCCTTTCAGTATAATGACCTGGATTTTATTGTGGTAATGATTGTGAAACTGTCAGCTTTAATCTTCATTATACTACTATGACTGCAGCATCTTTTGGAGTTTGGATAAGCACAAAATAATGTGATAATCCAGAAGTAGTTGTCAGTGAGGCTATTTTTGTCCACAGGGTGTTTGAGATGTTCTCATAGACTGCTATCTACATTACAATCATGAACAGATCAGAACTTTCATCTAATACAGTTAACTCCATTGAAAAGAAAGCACAGGATGAAGTTTTTAACTGTATACAATATAATTATTGCTAGCAGTTCTGAGAAGCTCATTTTAATTTTGTGGAATGTTATCCTTCTTCATATTTGTTAATTTTGTTTTGAAAAACAATGTATTCTTTTCAAACAATTTGATGATCTTTGTTTTCGCATCTCCTTTATTAGCCGTACATCGAATTCTCAATCTGGAAAGGAAAATTAGAAGTCAAGGATTATTTAGCGTTTTTAACTTCCTGGTTTGCTGAATGTGCATACAACAATTTGATTAGGTGACTGCTGACATCACTGATGCTGCATGTCAAAACATCCCTTTGGGCTAATGCCAGGCTTACAGTGCTGTGGGAAAATGAGCAATTCCTGTCCCGGCAATTTGCCAGAATTTTGTGGGAGCTGTCTTCCATGTCAGTGAGGTGCAAATTGCTTTGCTATTGACCACAAATTCCAGGTTGCGTGTCATGGCACAGAAACAAGGGGAGAACTGAGTTTAGTATTAAGGCTGCTACGGCACGGTGAATTATTGACCATGGCTAAGAATTTCTGTTGGTAGTGCTCCTGAAATTGACCAAGGCAGCATAAAATACCGAGGAATTTCAAATGCAAACTTGACACAGTGCACTTTGCATATCCATGAACTTTAAAGCTAGTTTAAAACATCATGCCAGCAGACAGCCCCAAACCACAGAACTGGTCATACCTCAGACTGTAATCACAAGCACGGCATGTTTCTGTCAATTTCACTTGCCTGCAACCATTCGAGAATGCTCTTCAAAATGAACACACACTCAAGTGGGTAAAATGAGTAAGAAACTGAGAAACTGCACCAACAAAACAGGTAAATATCTTTTCTTGAAGTTAGTTTCAATGAATTAAAATCAAGCTACTCACACTGCAAAATGACACATTCCAATTATAATGTTTTTATTCAGTGGTAAGTGCATTTTCAATATTTTAATTGAACCACATCACATTACCACTCTTAAATGCATCAATCAATACATTTCAGCAGAAAAAGAAACACAGTTATGTTCCATTACATTCTTTTTACATTTTGATTTTGCAAATCAGCTGACAGAAACAAGAGTTGTAACAGCTCCAACAGAAACAGAGCAATATGCCCAAAATGTCAAATCTGCTCAAAACTGAAACTCCATCCTCATACCTATTGAAGATTCACCTTCCTCCTATAATCAATGGGCTGAGCAAATCTACAAGAAAAATTTAGTGCATCTCATTATTGACTATACAAAAGGAAAAACATTCTTCCGCAAAACATAGAAAGAGACTTGAAATTAGAAGCGCTAAAATTAATTCTGAACAACCATTTCTTTTCAAATTGAAAACCAATTTTGTGACTCATTTCCCATATTGAGAAAAAGCTCTAAAGTCTATGATTTTGCCTGTGCCTCAGCAGGAGCTTTCTCCATTCTGATTTTATGTTTCAATTTCAGGGACTACAGCATGTAATCCAGGCTGACACACCAATGTTGTACTCAGGGTAAGAGAAAATATTGCAGACAACAGTTTACAGACAATGTATTGAACTCAGATGGGTATAAAAATCCCAAGCGCGATTTTGAGGAAGAGGAGAATAGTTCCTCTCGGTATTCGAGCCATTTTTACCCCTTAGCCAACATTAACTAAAGTAAGTGATCGTAAAATATTGTCTGGTCATCATCACATTGATTTTTGTGTGAGTTTGTCACTATAAAAAAGGAAAGTCACTATAGCTTTACCAGACCATTGGCTGCTCTCATTAATAGTGAGAGACTTCTGGTTGTGGTTTAACCTGAGGGTCACTATGCCTCAGGCAAGGAGAGAGGTTGAGAAGGAGAGTCCTTCATTGTAACCTCACACAGTGTTTACCATATGCAAAACAGTTCCTATGTCTTTTACATTATAACTTCGAAAGAAGTTCATTGACCTTAAATCATCTTTAAAGTTTTCAAGTCATTAAAAGTACTCTAGAAATACTGTAAATTCTAGGATTAATTGCTCCAGTATAACTATATTTTTTTAAACAATTAAAAATTATTTCGCACCACAATGTGTCAACAGGAAACAAAACTGGGGCTCCCTAAACCTGTTAACTATCGAGGAGTATGATGAAACAATGACAATCACTTTGCTACAGAACAGCTTTAACTCTGCAGCACTGCAAATGTGACCCTGTCACTGATCCAAATTGGACTACAGAGCACAATGAAGTTCTTTCAAATGCCTCAAGATCAACAACATGGAATAAAATCACTCTTTAATGGAAAGTTACGTTTTGAAGTGCCCAAGATCCTCAATGGCCTTCCATGGCACATCAAAAAATCAAAGCCAATTTCTTAAAAATTGTGGGATAATAAACACGCCTGTCGAACAACCTAAGGTACTCTCATTCACAGCACAGAATACAAAGGAAGCAATGTTGATGGCAAACTATACAATTACAGCTATCAGCGTCAGGATAAATAGTGCAACAGAACTACAACATCAGGGTTAAAGATTTGACATTCATGCATTTATAACTGGTTTTAAACTTGATGTAACTTACACAACTGCTCTAACTCTCCAGCATTGATTAATACTGAAATCAATGAAAAAAGACTTAAATATGTCATTTTGGCAAGGACATTACAGTGGACCTAGCCAGTATCCATTCAATGTATGCAGAGCTAGCAGTTAGTGATGTCCAACCTGTCATGCTGATTTAATGCCATCCTGTGTACTTGGAGCTCAAAACACCATCTAATGCATACTCTTAATCTGACACAACTGAGCATTCATTTAGTAGTAGGAAGAAAATTTCCTTTCCGCACTACCTAAAGAGATCATCAACTACTTTCAAACATTGTTGCTGATTGATTTGCAAGCTCTTTCCGGCTGAAATTGCAGAAGTGTTTGAGATAATGGGAACTGCAGATGCTGGAGATTCCAAGATAATAAAATGTGAGGCTGGATGAACACAGCAGGCCAAGCAGCATCTCAGGAGCACAAAAGCTGACGTTTCGGGCCTAGACCCTTCATCAGAGAGGGGGATGGGGGGAGGGAACTGGAATAAATAGGGAGAGAGGGGGAGGCGGACCGAAGATGGAGAGTAAAGAAGATAGGTGGAGAGAGTGTAGGTGGGGAGGTAGGGAGGGGATAGGTCAGTCCAGGGAAGACGGACAGGTCAAGGAGGTGGGATGAGGTTAGTAGGTAGCTGGGGGTGCGGCTTGGGGTGGGAGGAAGGAATGGGTGAGAGGAAGAACCGGTTAGGGAGGCAGAGACAGGTTGGACTGGTTTTGGGATGCAGTGGGTGGGGGGGAAGAGCTGGGCTGGTTGTGTGGTGCAGTGGGGGGAGGGGATGAACTGGGCTGGTTTAGGGATGCAGTAGGGGAAGGGGAGATTTTGAAACTGGTGAAGTCCACATTGATACCATATGGCTGCAGGGTTCCCAGGCGGAATATGAGTTGCTGTTCCTGCAACCTTCGGGTGGCATCATTGTGGCAGTGCAGGAGGCCCATGATGGACATGTCATCTAGAGAATGGGAGGGGGAGTGGAAATGGTTTGCGACTGGGAGGTGCAGTTGTTTGTTGCGAACTGAGCGGAGGTGTTCTGCAAAGCGGTCCCCAAGCCTCCGCTTGGTTTCCCCAATGTAGAGGAAGCCGCACCGGGTACAGTGAATGCAGTATACCACATTGGCAGATGTGCAGGTGAACCTCTGCTTAATGTGGAATGTCATCTTGGGGCCTGGGATGGGGGTGAGGGAGGAGGTGTGGGGACAAGTGTAGCATTTCCTGCGGTTGCAGGGGAAGGTGCCGGGTGTGGTGGGGTTGGAGGGCAGTGTGGAGCGAACAAGGGAGTCACGGAGAGAGTGGTCTCTCCGGAAAGCAGACAGGGGAGGGGATGGAAAAATGTCTTGGGTGGTGGAGTCGGATTGTAAATGGCGGAGGTGTCGGAGGATAATGCGTTGTATCCGGAGGTTGGTAGGGTGGTGTGTGAGAACGAGGGGGATCCTCTTGGGGCGGTTGTGGCGGGGGCGGGGTGTGAGGGATGTGTCGCGGGAAATGCGGGAGACGCGGTCAAGGGCGTTCTCGATCACCGTGGGGGGAAAGTTGCGGTCCTTAAAGAACTTGGACATCTGGGATGTGCGGGAGTGGAATGTCTTATCGTGGGAGCAGATGCGGCGGAGGCGGAGGAATTGGGAATAGGGGATGGAATTTTTGCAGGAGGGTGGGTGGGAGGAGGTGTATTCTAGGTAGCTGTGGGAGTCGGTGGGCTTGAAATGGACATCAGTTACAAGCTGGTTGCCTGAGATGGAGACTGAGAGGTCCAGGAAGGTGAGGGATGTGCTGGAGATGGCCCCGGTGAACTGAAGGTTGGGGTGAAAGGTGTTGGTGAAGTGGATGAACTGTTCGAGCTCCTCTGGGGAGCAAGAGGCGGCGCCGATACAGTCATCAATGTACCGGAGGAAGAGGTGGGGTTTGGGGCCTGTGTAGGTGCGGAAGAGGGACTGTTCCACGTAACCTACAAAGAGGCAGGCATAGCTGGGGCCCATGCAGGTGCCCATGGCCACCCCTTTAGTCTGTAGGAAGTGGGAGGAGTCAAAAGAGAAGTTGTTGAGTGTGAGGACGAGTTCAGCTAGGCGGATGAGAGTGTCGGTGGAGGGGGCCTGGTCGGGCCTGCGGGACAGGAAGAAGCGGAGGGCCTTGAGGCCATCTCCATGCGGAATGCAGGTGTACAGGGACTGGACGTCCATGGTGAATATGAGGTGTTGGGGGCCAGGGAATTGGAAGTCCTGGAGGAGGTGGAGGGCGTGGGTGGTGTCACGGACGTAGGTGGGGAGTTCCTGGACCAAAGGGGAGAAAATGGAGTCCAGATAGGTGGAGATGAGTTCGGTGGGGCAGGAGCAGGCTGAGACTATGGGTCGACCAGGGCAGGCAGGTTTGTGGATTTTGGGAAGGAGATAGAAATGGGCCGTGCGGGGTTGGGGAACAATGAGGTTGGAGACTGTGGGTGGGAGGTCCCCTGAGGTGATGAGGTCGTGAATGGTGTTGGAGATGATGGTTTGGTGCTCGGGTGTGGGGTCATGATCGAGGAGGCGGTAGGAGGTGGTGTCGGAGAGTTGGCGTCTGGCCTCGGCGATGTAGAGGTCAGTGCGCCATACTACCACTGCGCCACCCTTGTCTGCGGGTTTGATGGTGAGGTTGGGGTTGGAGCGGAGGGAGCGGAGGGCTGCCCGTTCTGCGGGGGAGAGGTTGGAGTGGGTGAGAGGGGTGGAGAGGTTGAGGCGGTTAATGTCTTGACGGCAGTTGGAGATGAAGAGGTCGAGGGAGGGTAGGAGGCCTGGGGGTGGTGTCCAGGAGGAGGACTTGTGTTGGAAGCGAGTGAAGGGGTCAGTGGAAGGAGGGTTGGGTTCCCGGTTGAAGAAGTAGGCATGGAGGCGAAGACGGCGGAAAAACTGCTCTATGTCCGACCGTGACTGGTATTCGTTGATGTGTGGTTGTAGGGGGACAAAGGTGAGCCCCTTGCTAAGGACTGACCGTTCGTCCTCAGTCAGTGGGAGGTCTGGGGGGATGGTGAAGATGCGGCAGGGCTCAGTGTGGCTGTCTCCTCTGGGGTTGCAGGCTGTGGAGGTGGTGGGCGGAGCGATGAGGTCGTCGGCCATGGGCGGGGTTCCGTCGGTCGTGGGCGGGGTTCCGTCGGCCATGGGCGGGATTTCGTCGGCGTCGGCCGTGGGTGGGGTTCCGCCGGCGTCGGCCGTGGGCGGGGTTCCGTCGGCGTCGGCCGTGGGCGGGGTTGCGTCGGCGGTTGGAGGATCGGGGTGGGCGGCAGCAGCTGAGGTGAGGGTGGTGTGTGGGCTGTAGTACCTGGACGTGGAGGTAGTGACTGCAGCAGCGGTTCCGGAAGTTCTGTGGCCGGCGGAGGCGGATGTGACGTCATCGGTGGGGTCTCCGGCCATGTCCTCATGGTCAATGGCGGCGGGTGCATGGTGGGGGAGGGGCAGGGACAGAGTCGGGATTTGGGAGGCGCAGGAATCCTCTGGTGGGTGGCAGGGGCCCATGAGTTGGTTGTACTTACGATTTTTGGTGTCCAGTAAAGCTGAGTGGAACTGGGTGTTCAGTCTGTGGATCCTGCGGAGGATAAAAAACAGCAGGGGTCCTTTGCAGGTCTGGGAGAGGGAGGCTCTGAGCTGGGGCAGGCTGGATTGCAGTGCCTGGAGGTGCCGGCACATGGCTGCGAGTGTCCCTCCCTACCTCCCCACCTACACTCTCTCCACCTATCTTCTTTACTCTCCATCTTCGGTCCGCCTCCCCCTCTCTCCCTATTTATTCCAGTTCCCTCCCCCCATCCCCCTCTCTGATGAAGGGTCTAGGCCCGAAACGTCAGCTTTTGTGCTCCTGAGATGCTGCTTGGCCTGCTGTGTTCATCCAGCCTCACATTTTATTATCTTGCAGAAGTGTTTGTTAGTTTTCTGAGTTCTTTGTCCTTTTTTTTGTACATAGGACATACCTGGCTAATTTTCCACCTTGTCAAGTAGATGCCAGTGTTGGAGCTGTGCTGGATCAGGAATGTGGCATTTTCTGCAGCGCAAGTCTTCAGTACTATTGCCAGAATGCTGTTAGAGCCCATAGCCTTTGCAGAATCTAGTGCATTCAACTGTTTCTTCATATCCTTTGGAGCTAATTTAATTCGCTAAAGACTGGCAACCTGATGCTGGGTACCTCGTGCGAGGCTAAGATGGATCAGCCACTTGGCAGTTCTGGCTGAAGATTGTTGTAAACACTTCAGCCATTTTCACTCATGTGCTGGGCTCTTCCTTTGCTGAGTTGTTTAATTGTCTGCCACTATTCACAACTGCAGAGTTCAGATCTGATCTATTGAGTGGGTTCACTGAGTTCTAGCTAGCACTTGCTGCTTATACTTCAGCATGCAAGTACTTGTGTTCACACAAAGCGCACTGTAACCAAAAGCATTTCAAACACACATCCAACCCCACCACACCCGGCACCTTCCCCTGCAACCGCAGGAAATGCTACACTTGTCCCCACACCTCCTCCCTCACCCCTATCCCAGGCCCCAAGATGACATTCCACATTAAGCAGAGGTTCACTTGCACATCTGCCAATGTGGTATACTGCATCCACTGTACCCGGTGCGGCTTCCTCTACATTGGGGAAACCAAGCGGAGGATTGGGGACCGCTTTGCAGAACACCTCCGCTCAGTTCGCAACAAACAACTGCACCTCCCAGTCGCAAACCATTTCCACTCCCCCTCCCATTCTCTAGATGACATGTCCATCATGGGCCTCCTGCACTGCCACAATGATGCCACCCGAAGGTTGCAGGAACAGCAACTCATATTCCGCCTGGGAACCCTGCAGCCATATGGTATCAATGTGGACTTCACCAGTTTCAAAATCTCCCCTTCCCCTACTGCATCCCTAAACCAGCCCAGTTCGTCCCCTCCCCCCACTGCACCACACAACCAGCCCAGCTCTTCCCCCCCACCCACTGCATCCCAAAACCAGTCCAACCTGTCTCTGCCTCCCTAACCGGTTCTTCCTCTCACCCATCCCTTCCTCCCACCCCAAGCCGCACCCCCAGCTACCTACTAACCTCATCCCACCTCCTTGACCTGTCCGTCTTCCCTGGACTGACCTATCCCCTCCCTACCTCCCCACCTATACTCTCTCCACCTATCTTCTTTACTCTCCATCTTCGGTCCGCCTCCCCCTCTCTCCCTATTTATTCCAGTTCCCTCTCCCCATCCCCCTCTCTGATGAAGGGTCTCGGCCCGAAACGTCAGCTTTTGTGCTCCTGAGATGCTGCTTGGCCTGCTGTGTTCATCCAGCCTCACATTTTATTATCTTCAAACACACATTCACCTGTTAGTGAGGGACCACATGCTGTGAATAGTCAGTATCCTGATTACTCGGTGACAATGTCTATCCTTTGATGACATAATTATGAAATCAATACATAATCTTTTTCAATTTCAATTAAAGAGTTTTGTCGACTGAGATTTATGGTGTTCAGTCCACCACAGCATGGAATGAGTTTTCTGACACAACTTTCTGCTTTTCAGATGCAGCAATCTAAGTACAATCCCTACCACTGTAGTATTACAGCCTCTCCATCAAGGCCTCTCCCACATTAATCCAAACCGTATATGTTGAATTGCCTGTCTTCACAATTACTGTCCCGTCGGCATCCCAGCATCCTGCCTCCAATCTCAACAACTACCAGCTTCCGTAACACAGGGGAGGGTCCTGCTAGCACCCTTTCACTTTCAGTAAACAGATCACAAGGACTCATCCTAACCCATTTCCGTGTTGACCCTGATCGTGCTTTGGCTGACTGTGTCCAACCCCCTGGGCAGAGCTGGATGCTACCCTTTACTGTTGCGGAAGTTCTGATTGATGATGTTCCTCCTGGCCTTGGCTAAGGCCTAGTCCCCACAGACTTGGAAGCACGGCCACTTCTTGTTACTTCAGGGCGTAGGAGATTGAGGAGGATCTTATAGTATAAGATCATAAGAGGCATGGATACAGTGAATGCACTCAATCTTTTTCCTAGGGTTGTGGAAGAGGACTAGATGGTATCAGTTTAAGCTAAGGGGAGAAAGAATACATGGGAACCTGAGGGGCAACTTTTTTGCACAAAAGGTCGAACACATAAGAAATGAGCTGCCAGCGGAAGTGGTTGAGGTGCGTACATTAACAACATTTAAAAGGCTTTTGGACAAATACATGGATAGGAAAGTTCAGAAGGATATGGGCCAAGTGCAGGGGAATGGTGTTAGTGTGATTGGACATTTCAGTTGACACAGATCAGTTTGAGCCAAAGGGCCAGTCTCTGAACTGTAGACTCTATGGCTGAAGCACATGCTGTGTGTTTGCTACATAAGCTGCTGGCACATGGCATAGCTGTGACATTGATGTAACACAGTGACATACAGGAACATGGCCACCCCCTTTGACAGATCATCATTAGCAACCGGCTGCCTGGTTATGTGCCTGTGCCGAATGGAAAGACAGAAGCGCCGTGAGCTTTTACGTTCCAAATAAGGCAGCAACAGTACAAAAAGGCAAAGCAAAAATGTCGTGAGCACGCAAGTCGACGTAAAGTCAGTGAGTGCTAAGACAGCAAACAAAGAGCCCGTAAAATGCAGCCAGGTCCAATCCATAAGATAGGTGTCTGATCCACACACATGGTGACATTGCAGCAGCATTGTAATATACAGTGCAGGTGCCCTCTAAAGTGCAGCAGTGGAGGACTGTATTATAAATTAATCCAGAATGTGACATGATGATATGGTGAAGCTGGTGTATGCCCAATGCCAACCTCTGTGGTTGGAGGATGCAGGGAACGTAATCCATGATTTTGGAGAATGCTGCCCAAGATGGGAGCCCAGAGGAGTAAATGGTGAGCTGGAACTGCTAGGCACCTGCTCTGACTTCATGTCAGCAATTGCCACCGTCTAGTTTCCGTCCACTGTGTGGGAGAATAGGAAACTGCACACAGATGTGGTAACATCAGGCACTACTGCTATGTGAGGGCATGCAAAAAGGCCTTTCACTGCTCATGAATGAGATTCTCACCACGTAAGTCAAACCTTGGATGGAAAATTGGATTTTATTTTCTCAATGTCAAGAGCCTCACTTTTGCAATCTTGCATATTTTCCCAACATGATCAAGGACAGGGAAAACCCAGCCCATGGTTGCTGAGTACACAGGCCTTGGCTACGTTAAATAATATGAACATGATCAAAGACATTGGTTAACAGGAGTAACAATGTCCTCATGTCTGTGGTTAAATACATTCTCAGCAACAGTCAAAGAAACCATTAACTCCAAAGTTCAGTTCAAAAGCCACAATGAGCAATACTGAGTGGTATTGGCAGTTGCAAGAATGGAAACCTGAATAATGGCTGTAAAATTATCTACCAACAGAAAGGTGATAGATCACAACATCCCCCTGGTTATGAGCAATTTTATTGAGCTACTGTTAATAAACTTATATGGAACACCTCTGTGTCATGTACGGGTTGATCAGTTATTGATGGATTAGTGTGCAACTGCGAATCAAAATTTGTTAATATAAAATTAGTCATTGTTGTATATCATGCATGTTTATTTAACATAAACAAGATACTACTATTTCTGCAATAAAAGCAATTTTGACAATGAACACACTGGAACCATTTAGCCAAGTGGAGGATTTTTTAAAAAATATACATTGACGGTTGCAATCCCATTTTGTTAAGATAATGTTCAAATTTAATCAGAGATCTTTCACCCAAATGGATATTATGATCTAATCCAGATATTATCTACTTTCCAAAAATGAACTTTTGTCCCTAACAAACAACTAAAATTTATTGAATGGCAGTTTTGTATGCTGTAAGTTCAGTGTCTATTTATTCATTTGCTGCAACCACTGGAATGATTATGGGAGCAGACAACTCAAGTCGACATTAATACTTCTATTATATTTGACTTTTAAGAGAACAGTCACATAATAATCAGTCTTATTCCGGTCACAAATGCTCTTTGCATAATATTTCTGGTGCTATCTGCATTCATTTCCAGCATCATAAAAGTAAGCCCTCCAAATGTTTATTGTTTCCCAATGCACCAGCATCAAGTATAATTACTGAGTTTCACACCTCAAGTATCACACGCTGTCCTTGCTTCTAATTTCTGATGACTATTATGTCCAGCAAGGCAGCCTTTTATAGGAACTAAGTGAAATCATTATGAGACCGTGAGGTTATCACATAGTTTAAACATTGGGTATTACATTGAATATGGAGCACTGAAGCTTGCCATTTGGCCAAGATTTATGCTAGTGTTTAATGTTACACCTCAGCCTCCTACCAATATATTTACTCCATCACACCCAATCAACATGCCCTTAAATTCATTTCTGTCCCAAGTACGAACCTAACTGAAGTAACCCAAAAGTATAACCAGCCAATGAAGGATATATAGCCTGCAACTAATGCTTCTTAGCTGATTTTGCTTTGTAAAAAGATCCACACTTGGCTGCCAAATCTTAAGTGTGATCCTTGTGCAAACAGCTGCAAACTGAATGCAAAACTGGCAAGATTCACAAGAGTGGCAGATGCTTACAGCTGCCATTCAATGGTTCGCATCAGATTTACGTATTGATTGCAGTCATCGTGGGCACAATGATATGAGTGTGAGTCATGTGCAATGTAAAAACTACAACAACAGATGTCATGAACCATCAATCTTTGTTGAAGCTAGTTACACTTATATGCAATTCAAGTACTCAAAATCAACCTGAGTAACATTTTACATTATTTTGCAAATTCTCTGACATGAAGGGGAATAATCTATTTTTTTTGTGGAAATATAAAGGGTATTGTTGTCCTATATCAACAAAATTAGCAGCATATTTGAGGATTGCATATAACAGATGCAAAGGGTTTTTTTGTTCTGGCTATCATTACATTAAACAGCTACTGCTCACTACCATGTTAATTCTCCTCCTTGTGTTCAATAAACTTTCCCAATTAGATGAAGCCATTGTAAATTGTGAATGAAATTTGTGAACAGTAGTTCAAGCGCAGATTCTTGTCAACACCACTTCCCACCCGTCTGAATAGTTATACTTAACCTTTATTCTGTTTCCTGTTTTGTAACCAATTTCCAACAATTCTGCTATTTGGCCCGGGCCTCCCACTGTTTTGATCTTGGTCATGAATACATGATACAGGGCTTCATTGAAGGTCACTTGAAGATTTAAATCTACCACAAGCGTATTATCCTCGTCTACATTTTTCTGTTGCTGTGTATTGCAGTATGGGTAGAAAAAAGTGTTAACAAACTTTTTAAAATACAGTTTATCTCAAAAAGAACAAATATTAAATAACTTACCCTAATGGGGCTTCTGGCCAAACTGACTAAGTTTCAACGATTTCACTGTAAAACAGAAATAGAAAAATGGAAGCGATGTGGTTAATAAAAACATACATACTTTGACAGGGATAATGGGAACTGCAGATGCTGGAGAATTCCAAGATAATAAAATGTGAGGCTGGATGAACACAGCAGGCCAAGCAGCATCTCAGGAGCACAAAAGCTGACGTTTCGGGCCTAGACCCTTCATCAGAGAGGGGGATGGGGGGAGGGAACTGGAATAAATAGGGAGAGAGGGGGAGGCGGACCGAAGATGGAGAGTAAAGAAGATAGGTGGAGAGAGTGTAGGTGGGGAGGTAGGGAGGGGATAGGTCAGTCCAGGGAAGACGGACAGGTCAAGGAGGTGGGATGAGGTTAGTAGGTAGCTGGGGGTGAGGCTTGGGGTGGGAGGAAGAACCGGTTAGGGAGGCAGAGACAGGTTGGACTGGTTTTGGGATGCAGTGGGTGGGGGGGAAGAGCTGGGCTGGTTGTGTCCAGTTCCCTCTCCCCATCCCCCTCTCTGATGAAGGGTCTAGGCCCGAAAAGTCAGCTTTTGTGCTCCTGAGATGCTGCTTGGCCTGCTGTGTTCATCCAGCCTCACATTTTATTATCATACTTTGACAGGTTTCACTTTCATATGATACACGGCATACACAAAATGTCCTTAAATTATACCCACCAACTGTTGCAATGCACCAAACAATTGATGATTAAAGTGCAATCATATTGAATCAAAAATAAATCATCTGTAACGCATAAATGTTTTTGCTCATGCGTTATTAAAGCATTCAAAGTAATGCTGACATTATGTGGCATCGTTGCTCGCACTGGACTTCATGAAATCCAATGAAGTCTCATAGACAGGGTCATGTCATAGCCAACTGTTGGCCTGAAATTTGGGACCAACCACTGGGAGTTGCTCTTATATCAAAATCTTCAATAATGCAACAAATTTCAGTGTAAAAGCTTCAAATATGAAGTATTGTTTTATCAGGTCTTCGGTTAAATCTCAGAGATAGCAAGAACTACAGATGTTGGAGTCAGAGATAACACAGCGTGGAGCTGGAGGAACACAGCATGCCAGGCAGCATCAGAGGAGCAGGAAAGTTGATGTTTCGGGTCGGGACCCTTCTTCATTTCAAAACATTAACTTTCCTGCTGTGTTCCTCCAGCATCAGCATCAGTACCTGGTGCTATGATGTTGTGGCCATAACAGAGACATGGGTTTCTCATGGGCAGGAATGGTTGCTGAATGTTCCAGGGTTTAGAACATTTAAAAAGAATAGGGAGGGGGGAAAAAGACGAGGGGGTGTAGCACTACTAATCAGAGAGGGTATCACAGCTACAGAAGCTTCCATTGTCGAGGAAGATCTGCCTACCGAGTCAGTATGGGTGGAAATTAGGAACAGCAAGGGAGTAGTCACCTCGTTAGGGGTTTACTACAGGCCCCTCAATAGCAGCAGGGAGATTGGAGAAAGCATAGGTCGGCAGATTTTGGAAAAGTGCGGACGTAGTAAGGTTGTTGTAATGGGTGACTTTAACTTTCCTAATATTGATTGGAACCTCCTTCGAGCAGAAGATTTGAATGGAGCTGTTTTTGTAAGGTGTGTTCAGGAGGGTTTCCTAACTCAGTACGTTGACAGACCGACGAGGGGAGAGGCCATTCTAGACTTGGTGCTCGGAAACGAGCCAGGGCAGGTATCAGATCTTGTGGTGGGGGAGCACTTTGGTGATAGTGACCATAACTGCCTCACATTCTACATAGCTATGGAGAAGGAGAGGATTAGGCAAAATGGGAGGATATTTAATTGGGGAAGAGGAAACTATGACGCGATTTGACATGAGTTAGGAAGCATGGACTGGGAGCAATTGTTCCATGGTAAGGGCACTATAGACATGTGGAGACTGTTTAAGGAACAGTTGTTGTGAGTGATGAGTAAATATGTCCCTCTGAGACAGGCAAGAAGGGGTAAGATAAAGGAACCTTGGATGACGAGAGCGGTGGAGCTTCTTGTGAAAAGGAAGAAGGTGGCTTACATAAGGTGGAGGAAGCTAGGGTCAAGTTCAGCTAGAGAGGATTACTCGCAGGCAAGGAAGGAGCTCAAAAATGGTCTGAGGAGAGCCTGGAGGGGGCACAAGATTGGCTTGGCAGAACGAATTAGGGAAAACACAAAGGCATTTTACACTTATGTGAGGAATAAGCGAATGGTCAAAGAAAGAGTAGGGCCGATCAGGGATAGCATAGGGAACTTGTGTGTGGAGTCTGAGGAGGTAGGGGAAGCCCTAAATGAGTTTTTTGCTTCTGTCTTTACGAAAGAAACAAACTTTGTAGTGAATGAAACCTTTGAAGAGCAGGTGTGCATGCTGGAATGGATAGAGATAGAGGAAGCTGATGTGCTGAAAATTTTGTCAAACATTAAGATTGACAAGTCGCCAGGCCCGGACCAGATTTGTCCTCGGCTGCTTTGGGAAGCGAGAAATGCAATTGCTTCACCACTTGCGAGGATCTTTGCATCCTCGCTCTCCACTGGAGTCGTACCTGAGGACTGGAGAGAGGCAAATGTAATTCCTCTCTTCAAGAAAGGAAATAGGGAAATCCCCGGCAATTACAGACCAGTAAGTCTCACGTCTGTCGTCTGCAAGGTGTTAGAAAGGATTCTGAGGGATAGGATTTATGACCATCTGGAAGAGCATGGCTTGATCAAATGCAGTCAACACGGCTTTGTGAGGGGCAGGTCATGCCTCACAAACCTTATCGAGTTTTTTGAGGATGTGACTAGAAAAGTTGATGAGGGTCCAGCTGTGGATGTGGTGTTTATGGACTTCAGTAAGGCATTTGATAAGGTTCCCCATGGTAGACTCATTCAGAAGGTCAGGAGGAATGGGATACTGGGGAGCTTAGCTGTCTGGGTACAGAATTGGCTGGCCAACAGAAGGCAGCGACTGGTAGTAGAAGGAAAATATTCTGCCTGGAAGTCAGGGGTGAGTGGTGTTCCACAGGGATCTGTCCTTGGACCTCTACTGTTTGTAATTTTTATTAATGACTTGGATGAGGGGATTGAAGGATGTGTCAGCAAGTTTGCAGACGACACAAAGGTTGGAGGTGTTGTTGACAGTATAGAGGGCTGTTGTAGGCTGCAGCGGGATATTGACAGGATGCAGAGATGGGCTGAGAGGTGGCAGATGGAGTTCAACCTGGATAAATGCGAGGTGATGCATTTTGGAAGGTCGAATTTGAAAGCTCAGTACAGGATTAAGGATAGGATTCTTGGCAGTGTGGAGGAACAGAGGGGTCTTGGTGTGCAGATACATAGATCCCTTAAAATGGCCACCCAAGTGGACAGGGTCGTTAAGAAAGCATATGGTGTTTTGGCTTTCATTAACAGGGGGATTGAGTTTTAGAGTCGTGAGATCTTGTTGCAGCTCTATAAAACTTTGATTAGACCGCACTTGGAATACTGCGTCCAGTTCTGGGCGCCCTATTATAGGAAAGATGTGGATGCTTTGGAGAGGGTTCAGAGGAGGTTTACCAGGATGCTGCCTGGACTGGAGGGCTTATCTTATGAAGAGAGGTTGACTGAGCTCGGACTTTTATCATTGGAGAAAAGGAGGAGGAGAGGGGACCTAATTGAGGTATACAAGATAATGAAAGGCATAGATAGAGTTGATAGCCAGAGACTATTTCCCAGGGCAGAAATGGGTAACACAAGGGGTCATAGTTTTAAGCTGGTTGGAGGAAAGTATAGAGGGGATGTCAGAGGCGGGTTCTTTACACAGAGAGTTGTGAGAGCATGGAATGCGTTGCCAGCAGCAGTTGTGGAAGCCAGGTCATTGGGGTCATTTAAGAGACTGCTGGACATGCATATGGTCACAGAAATTTGAGGGTGCAAACATGAGGATCAATGGTCGGCACAATATCGTGGGCTGAAGGCACTGTTCTATGCTGTACTGTTCTATGTTCTAAATGCTGGAGATCAAAGCGGGTCAGACAGAGTCCACGGAGGGAGAGCAAGCTAACATTTCGAGTCAAGATGACTCTTCATCAGAGCTGAAGTAGAGTGTGGGGGGGACAGCATTTATGCTATAGTTTAAGGGTGAGGGATGAGGTTAGTAGGTGTAGGGTGCTGATGGAGAAAAAGATGTTGATAGTTCAGATTAAGTGATTGGAATGCGAGAATGGCAGAACAATGGAGTGTCTCCTGCCAGACTTGAAGGACAGTAAGTGGAATGGGGGGAATGGAAGGACTTGATAACAAGCTAAAAGAAAGGGAAGAAATGGGAGTTGGTTCTAATTTGAAGGTGTTAAGCTTAGTATTAAGTCCAGAAAGCTGTGAGGTGCTAGTCTGAAGATGAGAAGTTGTTCCTCCAGTTTGCACTGTGATTCGCTGGAACACTGCAGCATGCCGAGGACGGGCATGTGGGCACGCAGGCAGGATGCTGTGTAAAAATGACCTGCCAAGGGAAGGTTGGGGTCATGCTTACACACAGACCAGAGATGTTCCACGAAGCAGTCACCCAGTACGCATTTAGTTTCTCCAACGTACAGTAAGCTTCATTGGATGCAGCAGATACAATACACAAGATTGGAGGATGTACAAGTGAAATGCTGCTTCACCTGGAAAGACTGTTTAGGCCTATTGCCTAATAACAACATGTCATTTTCTGCTTGGGGGTCCTGCAGCCCTCCTGACTCAATATCGAGTTTAATCATTTTCGGGCCTAAACTCTCTCACATGCTAGCCCCCAATCCCATCCAGTAGGCCTTGTTATCACATATCCTGCCATTTCACACTACCTATTGTTAGTCACTAACAGTCCCCATTAACAACTGTTCACCCGCCTAGCCAGAGTGTGATCTACTCCTTTGTCTATCCAACTGCTCTCCTCTCTCTTTGTGCTCTATTCTTTTTCCTATCGTTTATTCCTACCCCATTCCCTTATTTTCTCCATATAAATGGGCACTTTCCCAGCAGTTCAGAGGAAGGGTCACTGGATCCAAAACTTTAACTCTGATTTTTTTCTTCACAGATGCTGCCAGACCAGCCCATGGTGGTTGGGGACTGGACTTGGGAGTCCCAGAGGAACAATCCATGCAAAATGCAGACAGGGGAGTGAGGGGAAGATGTATTTTGGTGGTGGTTTTCTGCTGGAGTTGTTTGAAATGGTGGAGAATGATCCTTTGAATGCGGAGGCCAGTGGGATGAAAAGTGAGGACAAGGGGAATCCGATCATGCTATTGTGAGTGATGGGAAGGGGCAAAAGCAGAAGCACAGATGATAGGGTGGATGTGTTGGGGACCCTGTCAACCACAGTGGGTGGGAAACCACAGTCATAGAAGAAACAAGCCATATCAGCAGCACTGTTTTGGAAGGTGGCATCATCCAAACAGATGCAACATAGGCAAAGGAACTGGGAGAATAGGATGGAGTCCTTGCAGGACATGTGGTGTCACAAGCTGTAGTGAAGGTAGCGATGGGAGTCAGCGGCTTTGTCGTGTATGGCAGTGGACAGTTTATTCCCCGAAATGGAGACAGAGAGGTCAAGGAAAGGAAAGGCAGTGTCGGAAATGGATGGTGGGAAAGTTATGCAGGGGTGAAAATTGGAAGCAAAATGAACAAGACTTTCAAAGTCCGGGCAGGAGCATGAAGTGGCATCAAATCAGTCATTAATGTACTGAAGAAAGAATTGTGGGAGGGTGCCAGCATAAGGCTGAAACAAGGATTGTTCCACATGCTCCACAAAGATGAAAGTATAACTGGGACCCATGTGGGAGCCCATAACCACTCCTTTGACTTAGCCGAAAGGAGATGAATTAAAGGAGAAATTGTCCAGCGAGAAAGCAAGTTCAGGCAAGCAAAGGAGAGTGGTGATGGATGCAGATTGTTCAGGCCTCTGGTTGAGGGAGAAGCTGAGAGCTCTCACACCATCTTGGTAGGAAATGGAGGTACAGAAGGGCTGGACATCCTTGGTGAACAGGAGGCAGTTAGGGCTAGGGAACTGGAAATTATCAACATGGGAAGAGCATCAGAGTAATCGTGGATATAGGCTGGCAGGGTCTGGACAAGTGGAGACAATGTGGAGTCAAGGTAGGAGGAAATGAGTTCGGTGGGGCAGGAACAGGTTGATACAAGGGGCCTACTGTGGCATTGTAGTTTGTGGATTTTGGAAAGGAAGTACAAGCTGGCTGTCTGGAGTTGGCATACTACTAGGTTGGAGGCAGTGGGGGTAATATCTCCAGAGATAATGAGATCGGTGACAATCCTGGCAACAATGGATTGATGCTCGGATGTGGGGACATGGTGGGATGACAGGTACTGTTGCTGTTGAAATGGTGCCCCTTGTTCAAAATTTAACTTGTTGCCTCCCCAATGAAGACATGATGCAAAGTCCATTCGGCCCATAGGGACCTTGCCTGGGATTGTGTTGGACGTCACTGGATTGAAGAATACTGTGATTATCTTTTTGCCAGGAATGGAAGGTTTGTGTCATAAGGTCAGATTGGATTGACTGACAGCTTTTTCCACTGGTGTATAGGAGGCTGAGATGTGAACGTTGAGGTTTATAAAATCATTAAGGGCATACAAATTCCAAGATGAGGTGGAATATTTTTCAGGTGAGAAGAGAAAGATTTAAGAAAAAACACGAGGGGCAATTTACACAGAGAGTGGCTCGTGTAAGAAATAAACTTCCAGAGGAAGTGGTGGATGCAGGTGCAGTTACAATATTTAACAGATGTTGAGGTAAATTGATGAATAAGAAATGTTTGGAGGGATGTGGGTCAAGCACAGGCGGATTAGAGGAGTTTGGTTTGGGATTATGAGTGGCATGGATTGGTTGGATTGAAGGATCCGTTTCCATGCTGTATGATTCCGTGACTCTCTGTGAGCAAGGATATGGGTCAACAGTTAGTCCTTGCTCTTCAAGTGTGTTTGTGTGAATATAATTGTCTTTCAAGTGTTTAGAAGAGATTGCAATTTCAATATTTAAGACAAATTTTCGCAGAAGATGAAGCCGTCCACAGAATGCGCGCAGTCGCTTATTGTAGAACTATCTACCTTAGAGATTTTCCCATACAACCTCTTTGATGCCACTTGGATGTGTCTGTAAAATTGATTCAAATTATGCACAGAGAATATTCTGCTGGAAAGAAGGATGCAGTCTTTCATTATTTATTGTTCTATTCCCATTTGCAAGACTTTCACTTTCTGTCATGGATGGAGGATTACGGTGTTTTTATTCACAGGAATTCATATGGATGCAGTACAGACCACACAAAGTTTGCGCCATTCTGAAATAGTCACATTGATTATTAAAGGGTAGTGCTGAGTGGGATTTAAGTGCAGAGCTGTGCGTGTGGTAAAATGCAAATATTTTTGTATTTTTAAACTCAAGATTATCACAATCTAGTGGCAATTCTCATTAAGAAAATGACTGAAACAGGATTTCTGATTAAACTTGTATGCTCGTGAATGAACAGAAGCTGATCAAAAGTATGCCATGGTTTCAGAGATTTGGTCGTCAGCTATAGTTCACGAAAATGGGTTTGAATGCAGAGCTCTTTTCAATCTTGCAAAGATTCAAACAGTTTTGCTTACAATTGTATACCAAGTTAATGTATTTTGCACAATACAATACAGCCCAGGAACAGACCCTTCAGGCCACCACACCTGTGCTGTTTCCTAACTCTTATTTGGACCCAAAACTTATTGCCCATACATGATTTATATCCCTCTGTTTGCCTCCTGTTTATAAATCCAGCATGATACACCCAAAACTTTGCTAATGTGCCTGCTTCCACCACCTCCACAGGCACTGTGTTCCAGGCACCCAACGCCTTCTGTGTAAAATATTTTCCATGCACTTCTCCCCTAAACATGTCCCCTCTCACCATGAACCTGTGCCCTCTTGTAGTTGATCTTTCCACCCTGGGAAAAAACCTTTGACTATCCATCCTATCCATGCCTCTCACAGACCTCTAACAAGGTGCCCATCAGCCTCCATCTTTCCAGTGAAAACAATCCATGTTTAGCCAACCTCTCCTCATAACAGAAATCCTCCAGACTAGGCAACATCCTCTCTGAACCCGCTCCAAAAGCATCCATGTCCTTGGACGACCAGAACTGCATGCAATGTTCCAAATGTGACCTAACTAAAGTTTTGCATAGCTGTAACATAACTTGCCAATGTCTATTTCAGATGCCCTGGCCAATGAAGGCAGTCATATTGTTTGCCTTCTTGACCACCGTATCCACCTGTATTGCCACTTTCAGGGATCTGTGGACCTGTACACCCAGCTCCCACCGTGTGTCAATGCTCCTTAAGGTTCTGCCATTTATTGCACAATTCACACCTGAATTTTATCTTCCAAATCAACTCAATCTGCCATTTCTCATCTGCAAATCTATCTGTCTCCTACTGCATCCTTTGACAGTCCTGCCAATCCTGGCATCATCTGCAAACTTACTGATCAGACCACCTACATTTTCACCAGATCATTTAAATATATTACAAACAACAAAGGTCGCAGCACTGATCCCTGAAGAACATCACAAATTTCTGATCTCCATTCCCTCCTAACTCCCCATTTTGAGCTCCTTTCTACTTTTTCCACATTCTTCAAGGGCTTTGTTTTTAATTGCTCAACTTTAGGTATCCTTCGTTTTTTTGGATAAGTTGATAATTCCCCCTGTCATCCAAGTTTCCTGAGCTTTCAGTCCTTCATTTTCACAGGAACATGTCCATCCTGCACACTAATCAACTGGTCTTTAAAAGAGTCCCAGTGTGTCAGATGCGGATTTACCCTCAAACAGTCACTCCCAATCCACATTCTCCAACTCTTGCCTAGTTCACTTGTAGTTGGCCTTCCCCCACCTGAGCAGCTTCATCTGAGGTCTATTCTTGTCCTTATCCAAAAGTATCCAAACATTTGGGGAATTATGGTCCCTAGGGCCTGTACTGCGCTGTAATGTTCTATGTTCTATTCCCAAAATGTTCTCTCACTGAAACTGGCCGACCTCAAATCCCAATACCAGATCCAACATGGTCCTCTCCCTCAGCAGACTACACTCATACAGTTTCAAAAAAACCCTCTTGGACACACCAAACAAATTGTTTCCCATCAAACCTCTGGCAATGAGGTGGCCCAGTCAACAGTTGGGAAGTTAAAATCACGCACCACAACAACCTTGCTATTTTCAAATCTTTGCAGATTCTTACCACATATTTCTTCCTCTATCTCCCACTGGCAGCTGGGAGGTCTGTAGTATAATCCCAACCTTGCGACTGCACACTTCCTTTACTGAGCTCTACACATAATGCCTTCCTGCAAGATCCCTGCAAGATCAACACAGCTCTGATATGCTCCCTAACCAGTAATACAACTCCCCCACCTCTTTTGATCCCTCCTCTGTGTCACCTGAAACATTGATTTCCTGGAACATTCAGCTGCTAATCCGGTCCCTTTTTCAACCCTGTCTCTGTGATAGCAACATCACAACTGCATTCATTAATCCAGGCTCTAAGTTCATCTCTCTGCCCTGTTATACTACTTGCATTGAAGGAAATACAAAGTCTCCAATTCCCCTGAGCTCAGCAACCCCTCTGATTGCTCTTCCTCTTAGCTACATTTGCCTTTGACTCAAGCTCTTCCCTGGTTTCTATACTAACTGACCTGCTGCTCTGGTTCCCACCCCTCCCTTCTACAACAGTTTAAACCCTCCCAAGTGGCACTATCAAATTTCCTCGCCAGGATTATGGTGCTGCTCCAGTTTCGGTGCAACCTGTCCTTCTTGTAAAGGTCCCACCTTCCCTGGAAAACATCCGAATGATCTAGACATCTGAAGCCTTCCCCTCTACACCAGCACTTTAGCCAGGTGTTCAATTATACTCTCTCTCTGTCCCGAGCCTCAGGAGCACGTGGCACAGAGAGTAATCCAGAGTTTACCACCCTAGAGATCCTGCTTTTTAGGTTTACTACCTAACTCTCTGAATTGTCATCACAGAACTTTGTCATTTACGCCAATATAGACAATGATATTCTGTCTGTTTACCCTCCTGTTTCAGGATGCCCTGTACCTGCTCAGAGACATCCATAACCCTTGCACCAGGGAGGTAACATGCCATCCTGGAGTCCCTCTCTTGACCACAGAAGCTGTGCCCCTGATATTTTATGGAATATCACATTGGTCATAAATCAAGAAAATTCCCAGAAGATGTCAGGCTTACAATAAATGGTTTATGAGCCATTATGTTACAAGCTAATATCAGTGTCTTAATACTGATATCAACTCGCACAAGAATTAAGGAACACAAGCTGAGACCAAACTTTAAAACTCCTCCAAATGAAACAGTGGTTTAAAAGATTTCCCAGATATTTAGGCTTTCACACTTTTGTACTTTGATTTTTATCTGCATTAAGAAAGATTAACTTTAATAGGTGAAAATACGGTTGAACCATCCAGACGACAATCTGATTGAATTTAATTCAAATGTGAGCTGAACGGATTTTCTTTGGTAAGAGCAGCAGTCAAGTTGTAGCAAGCAATCCTGTGACAAAGAAACTGGGTGGGGTTGGGTAAATAGTTCATAGCTCAACAGCTGTTCACCACTGACTCAATGGTTTCCTAGAAAAATGCTCAAAGATGCAAGGCTAGTCCAATGTGAGGTGTCCTGACACATGATCCAATGCCTTTACCCTAACATGAGGTTTAAACTTTAAGACTTAGTCACTGCAGTGCTTTGAGACAATGTTACCAATGTTCTGCAATTCTAAAGCAGAATTTGCTGGAGAAACACAGCAGCATCTGTGCAGAGGAAGCAGAGTCAATGTTTCAGGGCCAGTGACTCTTCTTTCTGCTGTAAGTCAAAGAAAAAGTTTTTCAAATGGAGGACGAGCTCAGTCAGGCAGAGGAGGATGTTGGTGGATGAGGACAACTCTGGCCTGGTTTCCCTGATGAAGGGGAGAGTCCCAAGACCAGCCTGATGGGGGAAATGGACATGGAAGGGGATCACACGCTCATGTAGAGAAGAGAGAGTGGCTGGAGCCTGCGAACAGGAAATTCTGAAACTGATATAAACCATCAGAAGAGTGGTAGATTTAAGTAGGAAGGGACTGGACATGGAGGAAAGAAATCTTTAAGCAGAACTGAAATCTCCGGGTATGTGTGCACAAATCTCCGAAAGTGGTAGCAGGTTTAGAAAGTGCTTTAAAGAGCAAATGTAATCCTGGCTTTCTAAGTTGAGATACAGAACACAAAAGCAAAAGATTTCTGATCAACTTTTATGGCATATTTTCCTGGTCTCAAATAAAGCACCAAGCTCAATTCAAATCATTACATTTAAGGAAGGATGTGAAAGGCATAAAGCAGGTACAGAAAAAAATCAACAAGAATGATTTCAGAGCTGAAGAAATTCAGTTGTATACAATGGGTGACAGTGAGTGAGAGAGGATGGTACAGGCACTCGTGAGAGTGGTAGAACATGAGCCTTGGTGGAAGGTGGATTCAATAGAAAAACTAGAGTGAGTGTCAAGTGTTGGAGAGAAGATAATGGCATTTACAATGGCAGAGTGGTGAAGGTCATTGTCCTTCTTCTGACACTGCTAGGTATTCTTCCAGGCAGCTTAGACTTCACTGACTCAGCGCGGCAATCTTAGGCCAGACTCATATGGTCTGGTGAAAAAAAACTCAGCAGCATTTGTGGAGAGAAATCAGAGTTAACATTTCAGGTCCAGTGGTCCTTCTTCAGAGGGCCTCCACTCCTGGCAGTGGGTGAAGAGGACACCCTGCCTAAGCACCACTCCATCCACCAGGACCTTCGGGTGACCTGTTCGCACAGCAGGGTGCTAATTCTGCCCTGTCTGCCATGTCTAGGGCAAACATCATCAACTGTGCAGGGCAGCTTTGATCTGACAGAGCTTGTCCAGGTGCACAATGGGCTTTTGAATATGGCACAGGGTGAAGTATGATGGTGAATTCTGGGATATTCTCAGAGTGATGGGTTGTTCCAGGAATGGAGTGCGTTAGAATGGGGCCAGAATTGGATTTGAGAGATGCCACGGGGCAGGATACATAATGAATGCAGCGAGTTTGCTAAGATATGGGGAGAGAACTTGTTTGAACTCACAGCGAAAATCCCTCAAAAATACTCAGACTTAGACTGCAAAAAAGGTTCGATCCAAATTGTTCTTCTTTGGTGGAAAGGCCTACAATTAGAATACGTAGATTTAAAATGATTGGAAAAAGAATTAAAGTTGGCATGTGGAAATAAGTCCTCTCTTATTCAGCGAGCTGTTAAGATTTGGTACACTCTGCTTGGCCAGGTGATTTTCAAAAGGAAATTGAATAAATATCTGACAGGGGAAAAACAAATACTTTCAGGCACCAGTTAAAAAGATCCTTGTAAGTGCTTGGTGACCACTAGGTCATGATCAAACCCATCATAAGTGTCAATAGAAAATAAAAAGCTATTTATTTTGTGCTAGCTTGATACTGGTGCAAACTGTGGCTGATCATGGATATCTCAAAACAACAAAAAAAACCAACTGCCTGACCACAGTCAGACAATAATGACAGACAGCAATCCCATTCATTAAAAAGCAAAACAAATTTGAAGCATTTGACCTGAAATGCATTACAGGCATTCAGGATAGTAAAATTATTCACCTCCTCTACAGGCGAACAGCAATCTTTCAAACTCTCAACCTACTCTTACATCTGATTGTCAAAACAAAGGGTACAACATTCTCCTCTTCATAGGCAGTAGGGAAATGATGAGCCCAGCAAATGACTGGCCAAGTTGACCCCTGGGCAGTTGGCTCTTTCTTGTCATCTCAACAACTAAATGCCGGGCAAGAGGGTCTTTTGGTGACTGGACATCTTCCACGTGCCAGCAATTAAATCATGACCTGCCTTCCAGTCAGGCGATCAAAGTGTCAATTTTCCCACCTGGGAAACCAGGGACAACCTGCCCGCTTGTAGGTGGGGAGGGAAGGGCTCCATTTGTCCCAATGTGTGGTCACTCAGGGGTAGGCAGGAATCAGAGGGGTGGGGCTCTTGGCTGGCAGCTACTAGCAAGACGGAACTTCAACACTGAGGCCTGCGACTTGCCGAGAAGTTCACTGATTAAGTCACATCGAGCTGATTAGAGTTTAATTGGGCAAGCTTTCACATTTGGGGCAGCGGTGAATCAGTCGCCAATGAATATGCCAGCCGCACACCTTGGATGCAACATTGGAATTCTCAGCCAAAGCTCCTAAACTCTGGCCAAATGTACACAATCAAGAGACAGAACACAAATAAAATTCATTAGGTTGTTGTGTCACAGTAGCAGCATCCCTACCTGTGAGCCAGGAAGCCTGGGATTAAATCCCACCTGCTCCAGAGGTGTGCCATAACCTCTCTGAGCACCTTGTTTAGCAAATTTCTAAATAAAATTCATAATTGATTGAAGACGACTTGCTGCAATGGTTCCACAGTAGGTATTGTGAAATTTTTAAAAAACCAAGACGGTTGTCCTCATTCAAGAGAAAATATGGATCTTTTATTGTTGCCTCCTCTGTGGTCATTTTTTACTCTTTAACAAATTTAAACATTCGATGTTAAGAATAGGCTAGTACTTGCAAATTTTCAGGCTACCTTTACTTAAAGCAGATTTTTAAAAGGAAATTCAATTGATGGTCCTGTGCAAACAGTTAATTTATTATCTTCTAATTAATCCATTATTTGTGTGACTGTAACTGGATTCTCACAATCTCATGGATTTTTATGAAACATTAAGCACTGCCTGAATAAGAATATATCTAGCTGTTTTCGATTGCTACTAGCTTAGGCATTCACTACAATTGACAAATTCCAATTTCATCTACAGTCACTGCAAAAATTATTTACAGCCCCATACTAGATTAAATCAGTTCGCTCCCAAAGTGCTGTGTGCAGCATTTACCCAGGCACATTGACCTACCATGCTTTCACATCTCAGAAAAAAAGAAACTGAATGATTAACTTTGGATAATCCTCATACACAAATTACAATGTTATACGTAGTAAAAATGTAGTACAACCTGAAAACCCAATGTTAAAAGGTTGGACTGGATAAGTTAATTTAAATTCTTTGAAGAATGTACAATCAGCAAAATGGGAGCTGACTGAAAATATGTTCTTAATCAACTTTCTATGGAAACAAATATGCCAATTCATCTACTTCCAAGATGTCAACAATTTTAGTTATTGAATAACTTGTATTATCCCTTTCTAAAGCACTTGGCACCTTGGGTAAGAATTGTGATTTCTAGCCTCTACTTGTAATGTAACTTCATCTGCTTTGAACCAAGTTAATTTTCAGAAGTCTTTCGTCCAGTGCTGTCATGAAGGCAATCGAGTTGGTATGATAAATTCTGTGAAAAGCTCATCTTTGTTTAATTGCACAAGAAGCATTGAGAATGGTTGTGAGAAATCACCTGACCTATACATATAAAATGCTGCCAAGATCCCAGAAAGCTCCATGTGGATTACATACAGACAGACACAGACATATGAAGACCTCTGAAATCTAATGTGCACTTCCACCAGAAGGAAATGGAGATCATCGACAATGATTGCCCCGACAGTGCAAATGACCTCATTAAACATGTAATATGGGGAAACAGGACTTGTGCTAGTTTATACAGCAACCATCTCAAGTTTGGATATGCATAAGACAGCCTGTGAAACACTGTTTTCACAGAGCACCAAGAAAAACACTGTTGAGACAAGGAGACAATAAGGGCTGCAGATGCTAGAAGCCAGAGACTATAGGTGTGAGGCTGGAAAAGCACAACAGGTCAGTTAGCATCAGAGGAGCAGGAAAGTCGGCATTTTGGGCTGAAACCAGTTTTGACCTGAAATGTTTACTTACCTGCTCCTCTGATGCTCTCTGACCTGCTGTGCTTTTCCAGCCTCACACCTACAGACTCTGATGAGACAACATTAGGGAGGGAGGTCTCAAGAGGGAGTTGAGAGAAAGATAAGCCTGTTAATTTTTTTTATTTATTTGTGGATGAGAACGTCGCTGGCTAAGTCAGCACTTATCGCCCATTACTAATTGCCCAGACAGCAGTTAAGAGTCACAGAGATAGTAGGAACTGCCGAAGCTGGAGAATCTGAGATAACACGATGTGAAGCTGGATGAACACAGCGGGCCAAGCAGCATCGGGGGAGCAGGAAAGCTTGCATTTCGGGTCAGGTCTGAAGAAGGGTCCTGACCCGAAACGTCAAGCTTTCCTGCTCCACTGATGCTGCTTGGTACAGCAGTTGAGAGTCAACCACGTTGCTGTGGGTTTGGGGTCACAGGCAGTCCAGACCAGGTAAGGGTGGCAGTTTCCTTCCCTAAAGGGGTTTAGAGAACCAGATGGGGTTTTTTCCAAACAAAATTGACAATGAATTTGTGGTCATTGTAAGACTCCTCGTTCCAGAATTTTATTGAATTCAAATTCCACTGTCTGCCATATCAGGATTCAAACCTGGGTCCGCAGCACATTACATGGTCTCTGAATTAACAGTCCAGCGATAATACTACAAGGACTTCGCCTCCCTTCTGGGACTGGTTTGCTCAATTGGCTGTACAGTTGGTTTGTGATGCTGGCATGGTAACAGGGTGAGGTCACCATCAAAGTCTTACCTTCTCAACCTCTCCCATCCCCTGAAGTGTGGTCCTCAGGTTAAATTCACCACCAGTCATCTCTCTCTGATAAGAGACTAGTCCTATGGTCCTCTAGGACTGTAGCAACTTTATACTAGCAAAGTGTCAATCTATTGAACCAAACAACCAAGGGCCAGAACCTGCAGTGCCATAAGAGAGAAATAAATGATCTGGCACTCTCTCACTAAAGCTGCTCTACACTCCTCAGTTCCGAACACCAACTATTCAATTACAGACATCATCACAGCTACTGAATTCTGGCTTCAAATTCCGAACCCTTCACTTGGGAAAAAGAAATCTTCAAGCAACTAACAAGCCTGCAATGATAACAGAGATCCTTATTCTCAGCAAAGTTACATTTATCCATATTTTCCTTTAATCTTTGTGTCAGTACATTAACCAATACCTCTATCACTTCTTTTTCCAACTCTGTAACTTTCAACAATGGTTGCATAATCAACTTGTTCAATGCTATTTAAACTAAAGCTTTGCTGCTAGTTATTTTCAGATTATGTCACTACCATCATGCGTGTCTTCCACAGTCAGTGAACTGCAGTTTAAGATAATTCACGTGGCTTCACTTTTAATTCAAACTGATTCAAGTTAAATGCATACTGCAATTAAGCTTTCATTAGAACACGTTAAAGATTAGCTTATTACAAACAATTACTGCAAGTTCTTTTGGGCTAAAGAGATTGTCGTGAATAAGAAATCACAGATATTAAGATGACAATAATCAAAGAACGGACAAGAAGCAAGTCCCAACAACTCTTTATGGTATAACACTGGGGCCTGTTGTTTCTGTTCCTTATTGCTAAAACAAATGCTTGAAGTTAGATCCAAAAACTGCAAACTGATTGTTGGGATCTGTGTGTAACAGTAGATTCCTCAGAAGAGGAGATTTTGGGGGGGAACAAAAAGTTCTTTGTTCCTCAATAACTATGATTTTGGCATTTTTGATCAAACTTTTCTTCAACAGGGAAGTATTGAGTTTTCTATATAACATTTTCCTTCTGGCCTCCTCCAAGTCAAAACTCTCCTCTAAGGTTGATTTCCTCAGAACCTGCTTCTTGGGGTTCTGCACCTTAAGAAGGTCATACATCAACTTTTATACAGTTTCAACTTGTAGAAGTCCATGTTCCAGGCCAATGAATAATCTTTCCAATAGTGGTGCTTTGATTATCCTCAGCTTGGGGTTGGACTCATGTGTGTGTCTTTTAGCTGAGGCAATTAGCTTTTCTTATGCCCTGATTGTTGATTCAAATGGCTTCCGTCTTTATATCAGTTAAGGCAAGTAGTATTGTCTGGCACCTTCAAAGGTTCCATGGTGTTGTCCACAGCAATGTATGTTGGAAAAAATTCACTTCTGTGGTTTGAGGCTGAGGTGCAGCTCAGAAAATCATTTTCTGAAGAAGGGTGCCGACTTGAAACATCAACTTGCCTGCTCCTCTGATGCTGCCTGGCCTGCTGTGTTCCTCCAGTTCCACACTGTGTTGTCTCTGACTCCAGCATCTGCAGTTCTTGCTAAATATTCTTTTGACTTCTTTCTCTGAAAAGCTTCTAAGATCACATGGCACGTTTGTAATAATGAAAACACTCAAGAAATAAAAAGAGGCTAAACAAGCTATACCATTCTGCAGACATGGTTCTGGCAGTGGTAAAATGTTCAGTGTACCAGCTGATGTGATAGTGCCTCTTATTTGGGCACAATAGGTGCCAGTTGGTCACCAAAATGAAGTCTGTGGTGTACTTACATACTTTCGGGTCAAGTGTCACTGGGCATCGTTTCAGGGAATGGCGAGAATAATGCCCGACAGATATCAACAGCGTGGTATATCATAACAATCAGTGCTGACTTAATGCCAGCAGTGGCATGTGAGAGCTTGAATCTCAATCTAACATGTTTTCTTAATCCTACATGGTTGAACACAGTCACAAGATACCTCATTAGTGTTATTTCAAGGGATTGTTGATTGCTGATACTTCTGCTGCTCGTTGATTTTTTTTGATCCTGCGACACTTTGATGTGCCTTATACTTATTCAAAATTGCCAGCATTCCCCCCCGCCCGCCCCGAAGAAGTGGTGTCACAGAGACTCAAGGAGTTTTTACTGACAAGCAAGGATCCTGCATAGAACTGTTATTCCCGGATCCAGGTGCACGAGGCATCATTCCCTTTGGAGAATGAACAGAGATCACATAAAGTTGGAGGAACCAGAGCATGTGGGAGGAGATGGGAAGGTAATATTCGTTTTCTCTGATGTCAATGAATTCTTGTGAATGTTCAACGATTTGGCATGATGGTTCGAGGGGAAAGGGTGGTGAACGGCAGAAGGCACTAAGTTTGTCTCGGGATACACAGGCCTTGGTGGATGAGTAACAGGGAATAGAAGGGCTTAGAGGGTAGAAGCAATTATGTAAATACATAGAGGACATTATGTTTTGTGGGTTGACATGGGTGAGTACATGGTGTGGAGGGGATATGAGATCTGGTGGCACGTTGTTTGTTTCTCTCCTTTTGGGATGGTCACGTACTCCTTTAGATGTGGTCTGGGAACATCTTTGACAAAACTAAAGGTATCTTTGGGATTGTGAAAAGGCATGTTTAATGCATAAAACAGTGCATAAACTCATTCGGACAGACAAATTGTGCGGAGTTTAAAAGAAAGTGCTAAGTATTTCTATCATCCTTAAACTGGTAACCTAGGAACCATTCTGCCTCAAAATAAAATTGAGCCTATATTGGACATTAGATCATAGAGTTGTAGAATGCCTACTTTTGGAGCAGGCCATTCAGCCCATCGAAACTCCACCAAACCTCTGAACAGCATCCCACCCAGACCCAAGCCCATACCCTATCCCTGTAACGCTGCATTTCCTGTAGCTAAACCACCTAACCTGCACATCCCTGGACTCTGTTTTCCTCCCACTGTCCAAAGATATGCAGATTAGATAGACTGGGCATGCTAAATCACCATCGAGCACCCGATAGAAACCCATGGAGACATGGGAAGAATGTGCAAACTCCGTACAGACAGTTGCCTGAAGGTGGGATTGAACTTGGGTTCCCGGGGCTGAGAGGCAGCAGTGCTAACTGCTGAGTCACCATGCCGTCCCATGAGTGGCAAGCAGTGGGATGGGCAAAGGGTGGTAATTGGGAGATTTAAGATGGCAAGGTGGCATTAACATAGAAAAGGCCACAGGGATAAATGGGGACATATGGGATATGCAGCCATGAGAGATGGGGAAAGGTTGGCACAGGGGCTATGATGGATCTTGAGGTTGGTACAAGTGCCTATGTGGCTGAGATCTGCAAGGAAGTGGCATGGAGAGTGAGAGAGGTTTGAGTCTTTATTTTTAAACTTATAACACAATGCTAGAGTTCCCAGGCAGATATTCTACTCATCCCACCTTGGCAACCATTGGATAATGACCAAAAAGTTTTTATGTTTTAAAACACCAATGACATTCAACATCCACCACATTTACCAATATGAAGTTTGGAGATATGTTTTACTCCAAACGACATCCGGCAGCGTATTCTTCTAGTAGCAGTACAGCAGTCTTATTGCTGAGCTCGGAGATAGCAAGAACTGCAGAAGCTGGAGTCAGAGTCAATACAGCGTGGAGCTGGAAGAACACGGCAGGTCAGGCAGCATCAGAGGAGCAGGAGAGTCAATGTTTCGGGTCGGGTCGGGACACTCCATCACGACTGTTGAAGGGTCCCAGCTCGAGATGTTGACTCTCCTGCTCCTCTGATGCTGCCTGCCCTGCTGTGTTCCTCCAGCTCCACGCTGTGTATTACCGAGCTCCACAGTTTCTTTCTAAGTCAGCTTCATATTTCAAAATGCATGCAATTCCATCTGGATCATTAATAGCACTGAATGTTTTTTTTAAAAAAGCAGAAGAAATCCAGATATTGGCTAGAACTGATGTATCCTTTGTTTTGCTCTCAAATGTATTTTTCAATGCTTTATTGCAGGGAGATTTTCTCAGACCTCGAGCCAGAAACCCTCCCCCATAGCTTGAGCAGGGTAACATGCTGTAAAGGTGCAACTGCTGGAGAGCAGAACAAGGGTGTGTGGGAGTTGAGTCATGCATTATTGATGTTTTTCAAGTGGTAAAGGGCGCAGTGAGGTCTGATTAACAAAGCAACATGTGAGTAAACTGGTTGATGGTTTTGAGTAGTTAATCATTCTGGCTCTTCCTGTTTTTTCCTTTGCTTTTGTGTTTTACTGCCTAAGGAGAGATTAAAGTTTTCCCAGCTCGCAGACATGACTGCAAAACAGATTTACTGGGAATAATAGGATGAAGAGAAAAATCTGAAATGAGAATCTGCCAGGGCAAATCAACTGGGCACATTAAATGTGCTTACATTTTGCAGCACTATATGTGTGGAGCTCATTTCATTATCAGCTGTAGAAATACAAGCAGTAGAACTGGCAAATCTGCAAAGAACCTACAAGTATGTGAATCTGGTTTTAGGTCAAGATGGTAAATTTGAACAGAGTTTATACAGTTATTTGGACGACTTCCAATCATCTTCATAAAGCTCGGACTACAGGATTTGAATGATCAGAAATCCAGGTTGTGTATGATATTTTGATGATAAATTAACTAACCACAATTTGAATGGGAGCAATAATTCAAGAATAACATCTAATAATCATGCAAACCATACACTTATATTAATACACTGTGATATTTGATTTACTATCATACTAGATTTCTGTGTACCGATGAAAGAATGCACCTTTGCCTCTTATAAATTACAAGTAGTTTTCCTCAATATGTAAGTGGCCCAGGCCCCTAAACTGATCTTGGACAAAGCCACTCCTGGCAACTGGCAAGTTAAAGAAAAACGGAGGAGTAATGTGGCAATAATTGAAATCAGGACAGAATGATTTGATCAATTTCACTGACTCACTTGGAACATTTGTCAGTTTCAATCTAGTTGCTCTGAAATAAACATACATGATTTGAAATGAACATTCTCTTTCTATCTAAACTCAAATAAATAATAAAAAGAGATATGCCTTCATAGATAAATGATTCGTTATTACAAAGGAGAAATTAACAATGGTTTGAACTCAGAGATAATGGGAACTGCAGATGCTGGAGAATCCGAGATAACAAAGTGTGGAGCTGGATGAACACAGCAGGCCAAGCAGCATCTCAGGAGCACAAAAGCTGACATTTCAGGCCTAGACCCTTTACATGTGCACCTGACATCAAAATGTGCTCTAAGGCAAATTTTGTGTTTTTTTGAAATGTGGTCATGAATGTAAAGTAAAAATTGTAGCAACCAATTTGTACACAGCAAACTCCATGCAAGAATGATCGAAGAATTTTTTTTTGTGTGATGCTGATGGAGTCAGGCCAGCACACCTGGGATGACGCCCAAGCCATGAGATCTTTCATACTCAGCTGAGCAGGCAAATGGGCCTTTGATTAACTTCACATCTAAAATGCAGCACCTCTGATAGTACAGCCACTTCCCAGTGCACCACTGATGTATCACATTGTATCCTGGTGCTCAACTCCTGGAATTGAATGTAAAGCAGGAACGTCATCACTTCTATTGAGGTCTGGAAGTCAGAATGGCTACTTGTGTCCATCAGAAATTACTAGCCGCTGTTTGATGTGTCTTTTAATTACATATATTGATTTGATAATTTTTGCTTTGCAATTATTAGTCTTTCATATATCAGCCCCTCCGTCTTCCAGTCTCCAAGTTCACACACTACCTCCTTTGATATGGAGTGATTACAACGTTTTCTGCATCTCACAATATTTCAGCGTCAGGTTATATTGGAGAGCAGCCCAAGAATAAATCCTTCCTTTGATTATTTCCCACTTATTTCTAATTTTAATGCTTGCAACAATGTTACTTAAAACCTCTCAGCTACATTTCCATCAAGTATGTGGCCTGATTACTTATAATCTTCAAAATATGTCACGTCTGTGGCTAACACCACTGCTAGGTACAGCAATTTGTGTGCATTCATAAAATCAAGTGAAAAATCGATGAATTTGTCAATTGCTGACCATCACCCTGGCAATCATTTGTTGCATTTTTGCTAAAAATGAGAACCTAAATGAGTTCAAACCATGCTAGCAAAGGGTGGAGCTGGATGAACACAGCAGTCCAAGCAGCATCTTAGGGGCACAAAAGCTGATGTTTCGGGCCCAGACCCTTCATCAGAAAAGGGGGATGGGGAGATGATTCTGAAATAAATAGGGAGAGAGGGGGAGGTGGACCGAAGATGGATAGAGGAGAAGATAGGTGGAGAGGAGAGTATACTTGGGGAGGTAGGGAGGGGATAGGTCAGTCCGGGGAGGATGGACAGGTCAAGGAGGTGGGATGAGGTTAGTAGGTAGATGGGGGTGCGGCTTGAGGTGGGAGGAGGGGATGGGTGAGAGGAAGAACATGTTAGGGAGGCGGGAATGAACTGGGATGGTTTTGGGATATAGTGAGGGGAGGGGAGATTTTGAAGCTTGTGAAGTCCACATTGATACCATTGGGCTGCAGGGTTCCCAAGCGGAATATGAGTTGCTGTTCCTGCAACCTTCGGGTGGCATCATTATGGCACTGCAGGAGGCCCAGGACGGACATGTCATCTAAGGAATGGGAGGGGGAGTTAAAATGGATCGCGACTGGGAGGTGCAGTTGTTTATGATGCCACCCAAAGGTTGCAGGAACAGCAACTCATATTCTGCTCAGGAACCCTGCAGCCCAATGGTATCAATGTGGACTTCACAAACTTCAAATTCGCTCCCCCCCCCCCCCCATTGCATCCCAAAACCAGCCCCTATCCTGTTCTTCTCTCACCTATCCCCTGCTCTCACCTCAAGCCGCACCTCCATTTCCTATCTACTAGCCTCCCCGTCACTCCCTATTTATTTCAGAATCCTCTCCCCATCCCCCTTTTCTGATGAAGGGTCTAGGCCTGAAACGTCAGCTTTTGTGCTCCTGAGATGCTGCTTGGCCTGCTGTGTTCATCCAGCTCCACACTTTGTTTTCTCGGATTCTCCAACATCTGCAGCTCCCATTATCTCTGAGTTCAAACCATTGTTAATTTCTCCTTTGTAATAAAGAATCAAAGCCTCTGAGGTATATACAGAAATCATCAGCTTGTTTTATTAATATGTCTATCTCAATATATCAAAATTACATTTATCCATAAGCAGGAAGTGTGCAAGAAGAAGTGAAACACATTTGTGTTTTTGTTTTTAAAATGCCATTTTCTCGTGATGACTGCACATTAAATTTAGTTAAATCAACAGGTTCTATTCACCCCAAAATATGTTCATTCTTTCATTTTTAAATTTTAATTTACAGTAACAAACAATAAATAGTTTGCTGCATTACAGTTTAACTTGTGCCATGCATTTTCAAGGTTACTTACTGAAAATCATTCGGGGCATTTAAGCGGCTATTAAATAGGCAAATGGATGATAGTATAAGGTAGGGGTGGAAGTTAGATAGACCTTAGGTTTCGGGTAAAAGTCCAGCACAACATCATGGGCCGAAGGGCCTGTACTGTGCTGTACTGTTCTATGTTCTCTGTTCTATGAAAAGCACAGAAATAATTTTCCTGAACAGGGACAGCTAACTGCAGCAAATGTTCTTGCTTATGAGTTTGGGCCAATTTGCTCCCATTTTTATTTTCTGAATCTTCAAACTTCAGTTCATGAAAATTCAAAACGTACCATACAAATCACAGAAAACAAAAATACAATGCGTATGAATGAAATGTCATGCGATGTTACTTTATGTAGTTTTCCCATTAAATTGTTTTACATGCGACATTCATGCAAAGCGGTGACATTGTCACAGCACAGTTCTGATGGTTTATATTAAATGTACCAGTGGTTTATTACATGGAAAAAGAAAGCTATATATATTGATTCATTGGTATGGCTGTCTTGGGAATAGTAAGCACTATTTATCACTCATGTAAATGGCCTGACGTTTTTTTTTAGATTTAAAAAAATTCATCAGGATTTTACAACCACAGACGATTATGTCTCACTGGAAATGCAACTGGGAATCAAGCCCTGCTAGTCCTGGAATCGTCAAAGAAGTTGAAGGTTTTCACAAAATACGCAAAGTTTCAAATTCACCTGTCAGATGCCCAGATTCTTTTGTGTCAATTAATAAGAATCACTACTTATTACAAATAAATAAATTTGACCACATGAAGCAACTATGAACTGCCAACACATAACTCTGCAAGTTAAAATTCTAAATCCCTTCTCGAACAGATGACAATATGTATAAGAAGGGTTTGGAGGGATATGAGCCAAATGCTGACAAATGGGACCAGATTGGTTTGGGCTATCTGGTCAGCGTGGATGAGTTGGACTAAAGGGTCTGTTTCCATACTGTACAACTCTGTAACTCTATGACTAACTCAATGTGTACTGTAAAGCTCAATCTCATCATATCATGGAGGCAAGATACTCTTCTGAAAATTGACAACTTTCCCATTGGAGTGTGGGAAACCAAATGCTGGTTACATATTCAAGATAAATTTGGAACTCAGCATATTCTCAGTTGGTGACAGAACATTACTTGGGCAGTTTGATTGGCAGTGTCCCCCTTTTAGGCTTTCTCTCTCTCCCTCTCTCTGTAAACTCCAGGTTTATGAGCATTTCTTTGTCTAATTATATTGTCTGGCATGATTGAAGCTTTTGAGAAAGAAAAAAATTATTAAGGGATAATCGGTGTTACAAAGGCAGGGAAGTAAACATGGCATTGTAACACGAAAAATTGAAGAAAAATGTTTAAGGAACAGTCTGAAAGTTTAATAAAGAATTTTTTACAGGGTTTTTAAAAGAGTTTTGCCCGTTCATTGTTTTTACTTGAAGGTCGATAAATCAGCATCAGGCACAGAACAAGAAGAAAATGTCACTGGCATCCAAACGATGCAATTAACATATTGAAATAATATTCCTGCATCCATCACATCCCACATTACAATCAAAATGATGCACCAAATGACTGCAGATTACATATTAGGCACCCTTCTCTGAGCAGCTGCATCAACTCTATCTTTTCAAATTAAGCACAGCCATCCTGAAAATCAAGACCATCAAGAGATTCAATTTATTTACACAACTTGTTAAAAGGTCATTCAAAATACCCGAGTGATAAAAGACAGACATAACTCAAGACCGATATATCTGCACTTTTACATAGGTGAGAAAAGCGAGAACAGAGGGAAAATAAGTGCCTTTTTGACGATAAGAATTACAGTTTGTGAATGTTGTAAATGGATGAGTTGTTTATCTCTGTTTTGATGAACAGTGTCTGTCTGCACTGGGGAAAATCTGTCCGGATGAAACCATCACACTGTCCAGTGGTAAACTAGCAATATGCAGCTGCCTGTGATAGTGACTTGAGTCTCTGAAGCAGTCTCTCATCAGCCTGGCAGCACCAACATGTTTCCAAGGGCACGGGGACAAAGACTAAAGATGGGGCAGAATCTCAGTGTAAACTCCACTGTGGTTCGATGAAATGAAGGAAGGAGACAGTTTGGCTGCTTCCATATATTCCCAGAAATTCACAAAGTCACAATGACAAATGTTCAGTAGAATCTGGAAATAACAAATCTAAAGCCTTTGATTCTCACGGCACTTCACTGCAGCGCTATGTAATACTGAATAGTAGCATGTTGTGAGCCTGAAATTTAAGATGGGTCAGGAATTCTTCCAATTGGACAGCGGGTGCCCTTCTCTGCCTCACCAGCACACCAATCCCTCTGAATCTAGCCCCTGCGTTTTAAAACAGGCTGAGTTAAAATTTTAAACATTGTGATTTACATTGTTCTCTCAATCATGGATAATGGAGGAAATGAAAGGTGCTTCTAAATGTTCATTTGATTGCACATGCCCACCATAACCCAGTGGCCAAAATGGGACTCAGGAACAACAAGTATTTACCATCTTTTTGTTTAAACATGAAGGGAGTTCTGTATTTCCGAGAGGAGGTGCTAATCAGGGCTCTTTCAGAAATGCAGAACCTGTATGGCCAGTCGGACAGTTCTTTCCCAGGCAAACCTCAGCCCCTTTACGTATCAGTCAGCTCTGACGTTTAAAGGTCCTGACAGCTGCTGTCAAATGGTAAAGACACAAGTAAGTGTGGTGTTAGGGTGCTGGGACAAGGAGGTCCCAGATGGGTAGGAGATAGGCTGCTAGATGAATCGGGTGCTGGGTGGGTTTGGTGGGGCATCAGAGGGTATAATGCCAATTAATAGGGAATAGGGTGCCAGGTGAGTTCAGTATATCCTTTTCAAAACATCTTCTGACAGGAAGTTGGATTAACTAGCCTTCTGTCATAAATTATTAAGTCTTTGATGAGTGTTAAATGCTGTCAGTGCTCAAAGTCGTGCTCTTGGCCAACCCACAGGAATTTTGGCCAGGCCATCTTTCAACACAATCCTGACAAATGGGCCAAAATCTGAATCAGACTTTTGCTCTTGTAGAAGTTATTATTTTGACTTGCTGGGTTCTGATTCTGTGAAGCCATATGATACATTTTTCTTTTGCAATAGTAGCTCATGTGAATAGATTTTCCCCTTATTAATATCCATTACAAAACCCACTGACTTTCAAAGTTACCACCAGTAAACATCTTCAGACCCCTGCCTCCCGCAAAGGCTTCATTCCATTCTCCTGGTCTCGCTGTCTCCATCATTTCCGGTCTAACAATTATCTATTTCCACAGACTTGTCACCAACATGCCCTCTTCTGCCTTAACTGAGGGATCCTCTATGCTGTAGATGACAGGACCCTCAGCTGCATCCAACCCATTTCCTGCACTTCTGCCCTCACCCTCTTCCCTTCCCCCCTCAGGAAAGCAACGGGGTGGACAGTAAAGACAAGAGAAAAACCCTATCAGCGTCTGCATTCAAAAGGATCTTCCTCAGACACTTTTGTCACCTCCTGCAAAGTGCCTCCACCAAACAAATCTTCTCTTCCCCTCCCTTGTCAGCATTGCACAGGGTCTGATCTCTCTGTGAAGCTGCGGTCCACTCCGCTGTCATGTATAACATTTCTTCACAACTTGGGCCTTCCTATAGAAACACAACCTATTTCCATTCTATTTTAGATTGTTTTATGTCTTCCACCCTCGCTGTGTAAGGCCTCTAAAATATTGTACTTCTTCCAATCTAGCCGGCTGTATTTGACGTTGACAGTGTGCAGCCTCCTGCACGTTGGCTAGCCCAAAGTTAGACTGGGTGACCACTTTGCAGAATACTTCCAGTCTGTCCATAATAACAACCATGAGCTGGAATGCTGCGTGCAGTTCTGGTCGCCACATGATTGCAGTGGAGTGGATGCAGAGGAGATTTGCCAGGATGTTGCCTTGGATGAACAGCCTCAGTTATGTGGAGAGAATGCACAGGCTGCATTTGTGTTCCTCAGTGCAGAGGAAGCTGACAGTGGCATGGTGCCGGCGGGGAGCGGGGGGCAGGGGGGCGCAGAATGGATCTGATTGAGGTATTTGAAATTATGACAGGGATAGACAGGGTAAATCATGGAGAATCTCTTCCAAATGGCAGACAGGTTGAAGATCAGACAGCATAAGTTTAAGGTGTGGAGCAAAGAGTTTAGACAGGATATGAGATTTTTTATTTCGACCCAGAGAAAGTAGAAACCTGGAACATACTGCCCGAGAGGGTGGAGAAGGTCGGTCATCTCACATCGAAGAACCATCTGGATGGCTACTTAAAATATCAGGGCATAGGAGACGATGGACTAAGTGCAGGTAAATAAGATTAGTTTAGTTTGGTAACTTACAACTTATCTATAGGTTCTCCACTTACACCATTCGCATTGCAGGGTTCCTTGTAGTTTATCTTTAACATTGTCAGCTGTATCACCTGGGACATGCAGTTTTGTTTTTGTAGGCAGTACCTTGTGTTTCTTCACATGTTTTGCACGATGTGATGAACCAATGGCATTTACCTTTATGCCAGTTTAAAACGAACACAATGTCTATTGATAATGGGAACTGCAGATGCTGGAGAATCCAAGATAATAAAGTGTGAAGCTGGATGAACACAGCAGGCCCAGCAGCATCTCAGGAGCACAAAAGCTGACGTTTCGGGCCTGGACCCGTCATCAGAGAGCCACTCTCTGATGAAGGGTCTTGGCCCGAAACGTCAACTTTTGTGCTCCTGAGATGCTGCTTGGCCTGCTGTGTTCATCCAGCTTCACACTTTATTACAATGTCTATTGATGTTAGTATTTTTGGGTCAGACTTTTTGCTGCTTTGTAATCGTGTTGTACACATAAAGATCTTCTAGAAGTTACCTACAGTTTAATAAATCTAGCATTCCTTTTTATTAACTGGGTACTGCTTGCGGCCTTCTGGCTGCCCTCTTCCATCGCACTGATTCTGAGTCTAAGTGTCCGCTGTTTTACCAACTGTGTTTTCTTGTCATATGTGTCTTTATGGTTTTTCAATTTCTTAAACTGAATGGATTCTGTTGTTTTCTTGTGACGAGGTGGTCCTTTTCCTCTCCCGATTTCTGTGAATCTTCTTGTTTCTAGCACAATCTGACTGGTGTTCTCAAAAATCAAATCTTGTTTGAAATGTAAGAAATCCGACAGAGGTTCATCAATAATTCCAACAGAATTGCTGCCTCTTATGAATTCTGATCATAAAATTCCACAGTCACACTTTTTCCGCTAATCTGCAGAAACAAACTTATTCATGGATCCCCTGAGAGGCTGAACCATTTGGTTACCTCTTGCACTTTCAAATATTTTATTTGTTTTCACAAAGATTTGGCTGCAGACTGATCAGTTATTGCAGTTGCTGGCTATCTGTAGGACTACTTCTTAAATTTTTAAAGTTGTATATGGCCATGAATGCTTCAAAAGTCCACTGGATTTCTCTGTTGTAGAATCGACTGGTATTTGCAGCTTGTGTACTAAACAACTAATTTTGCTGTCAGTAAATGACATACATTACCAGTTATGGAACTGATGGACAATTCTTTTAGTTTCTGAAACATGAAACAAGAAGTGCTTCTGGCAGAAGAAGAGAAGTTGTATATTTATGTAGCACCACTCTTGACTTGGGAGCGCTTTATAGCCAAAGAAGTGAAAGATTTCAAGGCTATTGTCTGGCAATACCACTGTTGCAATGTCAGGATTTGTACACTGAAAGAACCTGAAAACTGCAATGAGATATTTTGTTTACTAAGCTGTTGCTAGTAGTACTGGTTTAGGAGTAAGCGTCTAAGACTTTGCTCTTCAAACATTGCCATGGCAACTCTTATGTTTGTCCAACATGTAATTTCTCCAAAACTATAGGAGTATGCACTGAACTGTCAACCCAGATTACATGCCGCTATCTTTGGAATGGGGCTTGAAAACACAGCTATTGAGGGAAGATTCAAACCATTAAGCCAAGGCTGACATTAAATACTGGTGTTCACGTTTTACAGATCCAGATACTTTCTTTATTGGATCAGGCACTGACTTGGAAGAGAAGCTTTGATTACACTTGTTTGCAAAACAACTCATAATTAACCATACTGAGTGACTAAACCTTTCAACATACACATTCTAAATAACTTGGGAAAAAGAGTCTAACGTCAATACTTGGACACAATCATGTCAGTTTATAAAATTGTTGTTTTTTGTTAATATAAATCCTGCCCATTGCAATTCACAAAAGTTTTTTTTCTGGTTAATACATACATGAAATACATATTATCCTATTAACATGTTCAGAAATGTTATCCACTTCGGGACCAGGAGGACTTGAACCTGGTTTGATTTTGAGGAAGAGATAAACTGCCAGATTCTCATTCTCCATCACTATCGAACAATATCTGACAGAAGTGTGAGTCAGGGGAGGATTATGAGTTCCCTCTGCTGAAATAAACTGTGGTGACCTTTGTCAAGGCGCGTGTGTAATGATTCCCTGAATGAGGATGTCCCATAACACAAGCAAAACTGTTCTGCAAAGTAAAAAAATCACAGAAGCTGCAACCTGGAAACGGGCAGTCAAGACAAATTTAATAGCAGCCTTAAAAAGCAAAGCTGAAAATATTTGATGCCAAAGTCGCAGAGATATGTAGAAAATGTAGAGAAGTAGAACTCATTTGCTTGTTCCTCGAAAAAGCCAGCATAGACACTGTGCCCAAAATGTTTCCTTCTGTGCTATACTACTCTAAATTTGGTCCAATCACTCCAAAGCAGCGTGTAACCTTCATACAAATAATTTTTTCTCATCAAGTTGATATTCGCAGTCTTCCCTTAACCTATTCAACTACTTCTCCTTCATTCACCTGTGTAAACACCTTCAGGAGAATGTAAAAGAAAATGGCAAGGAATTAATTGCACACGTTTTTTTTTAATTAATGATGACAGTATCTGACATAGTTCTACTTCAGAAAGTGTTTCTCTACACAAGATCCCCAAACAATACTTGATTGACATCCAGAAGCAGTCTGCAGAAAGGAGTTTGCGATTGAAATTTGCAACTTGACTTTGTTTCCATTCTTGCAGCAATTTAAATTAAACATTTATTCCAAAGTGGTTATGAGTTAAATAAATTTTCTTGCAAATATACAAAGGTGAACTTTCTGGAGATCAGCAAAATCTACTGTAGCATTTGCTATTTCTCACAATGAAGTATGAGGTCATTACACTGCAGTAAGAATAGCAATTGGAAACTAATCTTGATCCCCCCAGATGAATAACTTAAGCAAATTAGATCATAAAACAACAAAAATCCTCCAGTTTCAAAACCCACATTTGTGCCAGTAGCTGTTTGAAACCATCATTATATCTCACATCTGAAATACCATGTGAAGGACCAAATGTCATAGGAACAAATCTTCCCCAATACATACGATAGAAAATTAAAAATGATGTACTGTTAGAAACTGTGCCTAATACTAAGCATCAGATTTGTATTCCACTGTTTGGATCTTGATGGGATGTAAATCATGTTAAGAAAGTAGTAGCAAACAGAAATACATGATTTTAATTCCAAAAATTAAATGTAAAACCAGGTACTTTTACAAAAGCATACCTTCTTCATTATTTCTCAATGTTAGATATTAGATATTATGGGGGGGGAAATGTTTTCCCTCCTCGTCTTTGCTTTTAGCCAGATGCAGTTCATCAATAATCTTTGCTCTACCAAAAGGTCAAAGCAGGGCTGTTTGCATAATGTGGACAATTGTACACTGTTCCCTCCATTTGCAAGTCCTCAGATAATAAAAGCGTTTTATGCACTCAAGCGACAAAACCTGATCTGGTAAGCAACAAGACGTGATTATATCACACAAGGACCAGGCAATAACCAACTCTATAAGAGTCTAACCAGCTTTGTTGACAAATTGGTGGTATAGTGGACAGTGAAGAAGGTTTTCTAAGAGTACAATGGGATCTTGATCATTTTGGTCAACGAGCCACAGAGTGGCAGACAGAAATCAATTTAGATAAATGAGGTTAAAATAGTATCAGAGATAATGGGAACTGCAGATGCTGGAGAATTCCAAGATAATAAAATGTGAGGCTGGATGAACACAGCAGGCCAAGCAGCATCTCAGGAGCACAAAAGCTAACGTTTCGGGCCTAGACCCTTCATCAGAGAGGGGGATGGGGGGAGGGAACTGGAATAAATAGGGAGAGAGGGGGAGGCGGACCGAAGATGGAGAGTAAAGAAGATAGGTGGAGAGAGTGTAGGTGGGGAGGTAGGGAGGGGATAGGTCAGTCCAGGGAAGACGGACAGGTCAAGGAGGTGGGATGAGGTTAGTAGGTAGCGGGGGGTGCGGCTTGGGGTGGGAGGAAGGGATGGGTGAGAGGAAGAACCGGTTAGGGAGGCAGAGACAGGTTGGACTGGTTTTGGGATGCAGTGGGTGGGGGGGAAGAGCTGGGCTGGTTGTGTGGTGCAGTGGGGGGAGGGGACGAACTGGGCTGGTTGAGGGATGCAGTAGGGGAAGGGGAGATTTTGAAACTGGTGAAGTCCACATTGATACCATATGGCTGCAGGGTTCCCAGGCGGAATATGAGTTGCTGTTCCTGCAACCTTCGGGTGGCATCATTGTGGCAGTGCAGGAGGCCCATGATGGACATGTCATCAAGAGAATGGGAGGGGGAGTGGAAATGGTTTGAGACTGGGAGGTGCAGTTGTTTTTTGCGAACTGAGCGGAGGTGTTCTGCAAAGCGGTCCCCAAGCCTCCGCTTGGTTTCCCCAATGTAGAGGAAGCCGCACCGGGTACAGTGGATGCAGTATACCACATTGGTAGATGTGCAGGTGAACCTCTGCTTGATGTGGAATGTCATCTTGGGGCCTGGGATGGGGGTGAGGGAGGAGGTGTGGGGACAAGTGTAGCATTTCCTGCGGTTGCAGGGGAAGGTGCCGGGTGTGGTGGGGTTGGAGGGCAGAGTGGAGCGAACAAGGGAGTCACGGAGAGAGTGGTCTCTCCGGAATGCAGACAGGGGAGGGGATGGAAAAATGTCTTGGGTGGTGGGGTCGGATTGTAAATGGCGGAAGTGTCCCACTGACTGAGGACGAACGGTCAGTCCTGAGCAAGGGGCTCACCTTTGTCCCCCTACAACCACACATCAACGAATACCAGTCACGGACGGACATAGAGCAGTTTTTCCGCCGTCTTCGCCTCCATGCCTACTTCTTCAACCGGGAACCCAACCCTCCTTCCACTGACCCCTTCACCCGCTTCCAACACAAGTCCTCCTCCTGGACACCACCCCCAGGCCTCCTACCCTCCCTCGACCTCTTCATCTCCAACTGCCGTCGAGACATCAACCGCCTCAACCTCTCCACCCCTCTCACCCACTCCAACCTCTCCCCCGCAGAACGGGCAGCCCTCCGCTCCCTCCGCTCCAACCCCAACCTCACCATCAAACCCGCAGACAAGGGTGGCGCAGTGGTAGTATGGCGCACTGACCTCTACATCGCCGAGGCCAGACGCCAACTCTCCGACACCACCTCCTACCGCCTCCTCGATCATGACCCCACACCCGAGCACCAAACCATCATCTCCAACACCATTCACGACCTCATCACCTCAGGGGACCTCCCACCCACAGCCTCCAACCTCATTGTTCCCCAACCCCGCACGGCCCGTTTCTATCTCCTTCCCAAAATCCACAAACCTGCCTGCCCTGGTCGACCCATCGTCTCAGCCTGCTCCTGCCCCACCGAACTCATCTCCACCTATCTGGACTCCATTTTCTCCCCTTTGGTCCAGGAACTCCCCACCTACGTCCGTGACACCACCCACGCCCTCCACCTCCTCCAGGACTTCCAATTCCCTGGCCCCCAACACCTCATATTCACCATGGACGTCCAGTCCCTGTACACCTGCATTCCGCATGGAGATGGCCTCAAGGCCCTCCGCTTCTTCCTGTCCCGCAGGCCCGACCAGTCCCCCTCCACCGACACTCTCATCCGCCTAGCTGAACTCGTCCTCACACTCAACAACTTCTCTTTTGACTCCTCCCACTTCCTACAGACTAAAGGGGTGGCCATGGGCACCCGCATGGGCCCCAGCTATGCCTGCCTCTTTGTAGGTTACGTGGAACAGTCCCTCTTCCGCACCTACACAGGCCCCAAACCCCACCTCTTCCTCCGGTACATTGATGACTGTATCGGCGCCGCCTCTTGCTCCCCAGAGGAGCTCGAACAGTTCATCCACTTCACCAACACCTTCCACCCCAACCTTCAGTTCACCTGGGCCATCTCCAGCACATCCCTCACCTTCCTGGACCTCTCAGTCTCCATCTCAGGCAACCAGCTTGTAACTGATGTCCACTTCAAGCCCACCGACTCCCACAGCTACCTAGAATACACCTCCTCCCACCCACCCTCCTGCAAAAATTCCATCCCCTATTTCCAATTCCTCCGCCTCCGCCGCATCTGCTCCCACGACAGGACATTCCACTCCGGCCCATCCCAGATGTCCAAGTTCTTTAAGGACCGCAACTTTCCCCCCACGGTGATCGAGAACGCCCTTGACCGCGTCTCCCGCATTTCCCGCGACACATCCCTCACACCCCGCCCCCGCCACAACCGCCCCAAGAGGATCCCCCTCGTTCTCACACACCACCCTACCAACCTCCGGATACAACGCATTATCCTCCGACAATTCCGCCATTTACAATCCGACCCCACCACCCAAGACATTTTTCCATCCCCTCCCCTGTCTGCTTTCCGGAGAGACCACTCTCTCCGTGACTCCCTTGTTCGCTCCACACTGCCCTCCAACCCCACCACACCCGGCACCTTCCCCTGCAACCGCAGGAAATGCTACACTTGTCCCCACACCTCCTCCCTCACCCCCATCCCAGGCCCCAAGATGACATTCCACATCAAGCAGAGGTTCACCTGCACATCTACCAATGTGGTATACTGCATCCACTGTACCCGGTGCGGCTTCCTCTACATTGGGGAAACCAAGCGGAGGCTTGGGGACCGCTTTGCAGAACACCTCCGCTCAGTTCGCAAAAAACAACTGCACCTCCCAGTCGCAAACCATTTCCACTCCCCCTCCCATTCTCTTGATGACATGTCCATCATGGGCCTCCTGCACTGCCACAATGATGCCACCCGAAGGTTGCAGGAACAGCAACTCATATTCCGCCTGGGAACCCTGCAGCCATATGGTATCAATGTGGACTTCACCAGTTTCAAAATCTCCCCTTCCCCTACTGCATCCCTCAACCAGCCCAGTTCGTCCCCTCCCCCCACTGCACCACACAACCAGCCCAGCTCTTCCCCCCCACCCACTGCATCCCAAAACCAGTCCAACCTGTCTCTGCCTCCCTAACCGGTTCTTCCTCTCACCCATCCCTTCCTCCCACCCCAAGCCACACCCCCCGCTACCTACTAACCTCATCCCACCTCCTTGACCTGTCCGTCTTCCCTGGACTGACCTATCCCCTCCCTACCTCCCCACCTACACTCTCTCCACCTATCTTCTTTACTCTCCATCTTCGGTCCGCCTCCCCCTCTCTCCCTATTTATTCCAGTTCCCTCCCCCCATCCCCCTCTCTGATGAAGGGTCTAGGCCCGAAACGTCAGCTTTTGTGCTCCTGAGATGCTGCTTGGCCTGCTGTGTTCATCCAGCCTCACATTTTATTATCTTAGATAAATGAGGTGTTGTGTTTTGGTAGGACAAACAAGGGCAGGACTTCCACAGTTAATGGTAGGGCCTGAGGCAGTGCGGTAGAACTGAGTGACCTAGGGGTTCAGGCACAATTTTTTTTGGAAGTGGCATCACTGGTAGTCAGGGTAGTGAAGAAGGTGTTGAGCGCCCTTGCCTTCATTGGTCAAAGCACTGGGTCTTGGATTTGGGATCTCATGTTGCATTTGCACAGGACACTCGTGGGGCCACTTTTGGAGTCTGGGTCTAGTTACAGTTCTGGTCACTGTGCGAGAGGAAGAATACTATTAAATTGGAAAGCATACAGAATAGATTAACAAGGATGTTACCGGGACTATAGGGTTTGTGTTCTAAGGAGAGGCTGGATAGGCTGGGACTTTTTTACCCTTGAATGTAGGAAGCTGAGGGGTGACCTTATAGAGATTTTTAATATCATGAGGAGCATAGATAATGTGATTAGCAAAGGTGTTTTCCCTCGGGTAGGTTGTTCAAAAGTAGAGGGCACGATTTTAAGGTGAGAAAGAGAAGATTTAAAAGGGACCTGAGGGGCAACTTTTTCCACACAGAGGGTGAACTGCCAGAGGAACTGGTGCAGGCGGGTACAGTTACAACATTGAAAAGAAATTTGGGCAGGTACATGAATAGGAAATGTTTAGAGGGACATGGGCCAAATGCAGGCAGGTGGGACTACTTTTGTTTGGGAAACCTGGTCAGCATGGACAAGTGGAACCGAATGGTGTGTTTCCGAGCTGTATGACTCTATGGCTCCATTTAATGGCGATATTATAACTGATTCTTCACTATCTTCATCATCCCCTGTCTTTCTAGATGGTGGATGTTGCAATTTTTAGGAGGTAAGTTCAAAGAAGCGTAGATAATTTATTACAGTGCATCCTGTAGTTAGGATAATGTACAACCACAGAAAAGAAATACAGGAGGGAATTAAATGCTTGCCTATTGAATGAGGAGTTGCTGCACTGAACTGCTTTATCCTGGATACTACCAATCATCTTAAGTATTGATGCAACTGCATGCATTTAAGTAAATGAACATCATTCCTTTCTATCAGAGATGATGGGAACTGCAGATGCTGGAGAATCCAAGATAATAAAATGTGAGGCTGGATGAACACAGCAGGCCAAGCAGCATCTCAGGAGCACAAAAGCTGACGTTTCGGGCCTAGACCCTTCATCAGAGAGGGGGATGGGGAGAGGGAACTGGAATAAATAGGGAGAGAGGGGGAGGCGGACCGAAGATGGAGAGTAAAGAAGATAGGTGGAGAGAGTGTAGGTGGGGAGGTAGGGAGGGGATAGGTCAGTCCAGGGAAGACGGACAGGTCAAGGAGGTGGGATGAGGTTAGTAGGTAGCTGGGGGTGCGGCTTGGGGTGGGAGGAAGGGATGGGTGAGAGGAAGAACCGGTTAGGGAGGCAGAGACAGGTTGGACTGGTTTTGGGATGCAGTGGGTGGGGGGGAAGAGCAGGGCTGGTTGTGTGGTGCAGTGGGGGGAGGGGACGAACTGGGCTGGTTTAGGGATGCAGTAGGGGAAGGGGAGATTTTGAAACTGGTGAAGTCCACATTGATACCATATGGCTGCAGGGTTCCCAGGCGGAATATGAGTTGCTGTTCCTGCAACCTTCGGGTGGCATCATTGTGGCACTGCAGGAGGCCCATGATGGACATGTCATCTAGGGAATGGGAGGGGGAGTGGACTCCTCCCACTTCCTACAGACTAAGGGGGTGGCCATGGGCACCCGCATGGGCCCCAGCTATGCCTGCCTCTTTGTAGGTTACGTGGAACAGTCCCTCTTCCGCACCTACACAGGCCCCAAACCCCACCTCTTCCTCCGGTACATTGATGGCTGTATCGGCGCCGTCACTTACTCCCCAGAGGAACTCGAACAGTTCATTCACTTCACCAACACCTTCCACCCCAACCTTCAGTTCACCTGGGCCATCTCCAGCACATCCCTCACCTTCCTGGACCTCTCAGTCTCCATCTCAGGCAACCAGCTTGTAACTGATGTCCATTTCAAGCCCACCGACTCCCACAGCTACCTAGAATACAACTCCTCCCACCCACCCTCTTGCAAAAATTCCATCCCCTATTCCCAATTCCTCCGCCTCCGCCGCATCTGCTCCCACGATAAGACATTCCACTCCCGCACATCCCAGATGTCCAAGTTCTTTAAGGACCGCAACTTTCCCCCCACAGTGATCGAGAACGCCCTTGACCGCGTCTCCCGCATTTCCCGCAACACATCCCTCACACCCCGCCCCCGCCACAACCGCCCCAAGAGGATCCCCCTCGTTCTCACACACCACCCTACCAACCTCCGGATACAACGCATTATCCTCCGACACTTCCGCCATTTACAATCCGACCCCACCACCCAAGACATTTTTCCATCCCCTCCCCTGTCTGCTTTCCGGAGAGACCACTCTCTCCGTGACTCCCTTGTTCGCTCCACTCTGCCCTCCAACCCCACCACACCCGGCACCTTCCCCTGCAACCGCAGGAAATGCTACACTTGTCCCCACACCTCCTCCCTCACCCCCATCCCAGGCCCCAAGATGACATTCCACATCAAGCAGAGGTTCACCTGCACATCTACCAATGTGGTATACTGCATCCACTGTACCCGGTGCGGCTTCCTCTACATTGGGGAAACCAAGCGGAGGCTTGGGGACCGCTTTGCAGAACACCTCCGCTCAGTTCGCAAAAAACAACTGCACCTCCCAGTCGCAAACCATTTCCACTCCCCCTCCCATTCTCTTGATGACATGTCCATCATGGGCCTCCTGCACTGCCACAATGATGCCACCCGAAGGTTGCAGGAACAGCAACTCATATTCCGCCTGGGAACCCTGCAGCCATATGGTATCAATGTGGACTTCACCAGTTTCAAAATCTCCCCTTCCCCTACTGCATCCCTCAACCAGCCCAGTTCGTCCCCTCCCCCCACTGCACCACACAACCAGCCCAGCTCTTCCCCCCCACCCACTGCATCCCAAAACCAGTCCAACCTGTCTCTGCCTCCCTAACCGGTTCTTCCTCTCACCCATCCCTTCCTCCCACCCCAAGCCGCACCCCCCGCTACCTACTAACCTCATCCCACCTCCTTGACCTGTCCGTCTTCCCTGGACTGACCTATCCCCTCCCTACCTCCCCAACTACACTCTCTCCACCTATCTTCTTTACTCTCCATCTTCGGTCCGCCTCCCCCTCTCTCCCTATTTATTCCAGTTCCCTCCCCCCATCCCCCTCTCTGATGAAGGGTCTAGGCCCGAAACGTCAGCTTTTGTGCTCCTGAGATGCTGCTTGGCCTGCTGTGTTCATCCAGCCTCACATTTTATTATCTTAGATAAATGAGGTGTTGTGTTTTGGTAGGACAAACAAGGGCAGGACTTCCACAGTTAATGGTAGGGCCTGAGGCAGTGCGGTAGAACTGAGTGACCTAGGGGTTCAGGCACAATTTTTTTTGGAAGTGGCATCACTGGTAGTCAGGGTAGTGAAGAAGGTGTTGAGCGCCCTTGCCTTCATTGGTCAAAGCACTGGGTCTTGGATTTGGGATCTCATGTTGCATTTGAACAGGACACTCGTGGGGCCACTTTTGGAGTCTGGGTCTAGTTACAGTTCTGGTCACTGTGCGAGAGGAAGAATACTATTAAATTGGAAAGCATACAGAATAGATTAACAAGGATGTTACCGGGACTATAGGGTTTGTGTTCTAAGGAGAGGCTGGATAGGCTGGGACCTTTTTACCCTTGAATGTAGGAAGCTGAGGGGTGACCTTATAGAGATTTTTAATATCATGAGGAGCATAGATAATGTGATTAGCAAAGGTGTTTTCCCTCGGGTAGGTTGTTCAAAAGTAGAGGGCACGATTTTAAGGTGAGAAAGAGAAGATTTAAAAGGGACCTGAGGGGCAACTTTTTCCACACAGAGGGTGAACTGCCAGAGGAACTGGTGCAGGCGGGTACAGTTACAACATTGAAAAGAAATTTGGGCAGGTACATGAATAGGAAATGTTTAGAGGGACATGGGCCAAATGCAGGCAGGTGGGACTACTTTTGTTTGGGAAACCTGGTCAGCATGGACAAGTGGAACCGAATGGTGTGTTTCCGAGCTGTATGACTCTATGGCTCCATTTAATGGCGATATTATAACTGATTCTTCACTATCTTCATCATCCCCTGTCTTTCTAGATGGTGGATGTTGCAATTTTTAGGAGGTAAGTTCAAAGAAGCGTAGATAATTTATTACAGTGCATCCTGTAGTTAGGATAATGTACAACCACAGAAAAGAAATACAGGAGGGAATTAAATGCTTGCCTATTGAATGAGGAGTTGCTGCACTGAACTGCTTTATCCTGGATACTACCAATCATCTTAAGTATTGATGCAACTGCATGCATTTAAGTAAATGAACATCATTCCTTTCTATCAGAGATGATGGGAACTGCAGATGCTGGAGAATCCAAGATAATAAAATGTGAGGCTGGATGAACACAGCAGGCCAAGCAGCATCTCAGGAGCACAAAAGCTGACGTTTCGGGCCTAGACCCTTCATCAGAGAGGGGGATGGGGAGAGGGAACTGGAATAAATAGGGAGAGAGGGGGAGGCGGACCGAAGATGGAGAGTAAAGAAGATAGGTGGAGAGAGTGTAGGTGGGGAGGTAGGGAGGGGATAGGTCAGTCCAGGGAAGACGGACAGGTCAAGGAGGTGGGATGAGGTTAGTAGGTAGCTGGGGGTGCGGCTTGGGGTGGGAGGAAGGGATGGGTGAGAGGAAGAACCGGTTAGGGAGGCAGAGACAGGTTGGACTGGTTTTGGGATGCAGTGGGTGGGGGGGAAGAGCAGGGCTGGTTGTGTGGTGCAGTGGGGGGAGGGGACGAACTGGGCTGGTTTAGGGATGCAGTAGGGGAAGGGGAGATTTTGAAACTGGTGAAGTCCACATTGATACCATATGGCTGCAGGGTTCCCAGGCGGAATATGAGTTGCTGTTCCTGCAACCTTCGGGTGGCATCATTGTGGCACTGCAGGAGGCCCATGATGGACATGTCATCTAGGGAATGGGAGGGGGAGTGGACTCCTCCCACTTCCTACAGACTAAGGGGGTGGCCATGGGCACCCGCATGGGCCCCAGCTATGCCTGCCTCTTTGTAGGTTACGTGGAACAGTCCCTCTTCCGCACCTACACAGGCCCCAAACCCCACCTCTTCCTCCGGTACATTGATGGCTGTATCGGCGCCGTCACTTACTCCCCAGAGGAACTCGAACAGTTCATTCACTTCACCAACACCTTCCACCCCAACCTTCAGTTCACCTGGGCCATCTCCAGCACATCCCTCACCTTCCTGGACCTCTCAGTCTCCATCTCAGGCAACCAGCTTGTAACTGATGTCCATTTCAAGCCCACCGACTCCCACAGCTACCTAGAATACAACTCCTCCCACCCACCCTCTTGCAAAAATTCCATCCCCTATTCCCAATTCCTCCGCCTCCGCCGCATTATCTCCCACGATAAGACATTCCACTCCCGCACATCCCAGATGTCCAAGTTCTTTAAGGACCGCAACTTTCCCCCCACAGTGATCGAGAACGCCCTTGACCGCGTCTCCCGCATTTCCCGCAACACATCCCTCACACCCCGCCCCCGCCACAACCGCCCCAAGAGGATCCCCCTCGTTCTCACACACCACCCTACCAACCTCCGGATACAACGCATTATCCTCCGACACTTCCGCCATTTACAATCCGACCCCACCACCCAAGACATTTTTCCATCCCCTCCCCTGTCTGCTTTCCGGAGAGACCACTCTCTCCGTGACTCCCTTGTTCGCTCCACACTGCCCTCCAACCCCACCACACCCGGCACCTTCCCCTGCAACCGCAGGAAATGCTACACTTGTCCCCACACCTCCTCCCTCACCCCCATCCCAGGCCCCAAGATGACATTCCACATCAAGCAGAGGTTCACCTGCACATCTACCAATGTGGTATACTGCATCCACTGTACCCGGTGCGGCTTCCTCTACATTGGGGAAACCAAGCGGAGGCTTGGGGACCGCTTTGCAGAACACCTCCGCTCAGTTCGCAAAAAACAACTGCACCTCCCAGTCGCAAACCATTTCCACTCCCCCTCCCATTCTCTTGATGACATGTCCATCATGGGCCTCCTGCACTGCCACAATGATGCCACCCGAAGGTTGCAGGAACAGCAACTCATATTCCGCCTGGGAACCCTGCAGCCATATGGTATCAATGTGGACTTCACCAGTTTCAAAATCTCCCCTTCCCCTACTGCATCCCTCAACCAGCCCAGTTCGTCCCCTCCCCCCACTGCACCACACAACCAGCCCAGCTCTTCCCCCCCACCCACTGCATCCCAAAACCAGTCCAACCTGTCTCTGCCTCCCTAACCGGTTCTTCCTCTCACCCATCCCTTCCTCCCACCCCAAGCCGCACCCCCCGCTACCTACTAACCTCATCCCACCTCCTTGACCTGTCCGTCTTCCCTGGACTGACCTATCCCCTCCCTACCTCCCCACCTACACTCTCTCCACCTATCTTCTTTACTCTCCATCTTCGGTCCGCCTCCCCCTCTCTCCCTATTTATTCCAGTTCCCTCCCCCCATCCCCCTCTCTGATGAAGGGTCTAGGCCCGAAACGTCAGCTTTTGTGCTCCTGAGATGCTGCTTGGCCTGCTGTGTTCATCCAGCCTCACATTTTATTATCTTAGATAAATGAGGTGTTGTGTTTTGGTAGGACAAACAAGGGCAGGACTTCCACAGTTAATGGTAGGGCCTGAGGCAGTGCGGTAGAACTGAGTGACCTAGGGGTTCAGGCACAATTTTTTTTGGAAGTGGCATCACTGGTAGTCAGGGTAGTGAAGAAGGTGTTGAGCGCCCTTGCCTTCATTGGTCAAAGCACTGGGTCTTGGATTTGGGATCTCATGTTGCATTTGAACAGGACACTCGTGGGGCCACTTTTGGAGTCTGGGTCTAGTTACAGTTCTGGTCACTGTGCGAGAGGAAGAATACTATTAAATTGGAAAGCATACAGAATAGATTAACAAGGATGTTACCGGGACTATAGGGTTTGTGTTCTAAGGAGAGGCTGGATAGGCTGGGACCTTTTTACCCTTGAATGTAGGAAGCTGAGGGGTGACCTTATAGAGATTTTTAATATCATGAGGAGCATAGATAATGTGATTAGCAAAGGTGTTTTCCCTCGGGTAGGTTGTTCAAAAGTAGAGGGCACGATTTTAAGGTGAGAAAGAGAAGATTTAAAAGGGACCTGAGGGGCAACTTTTTCCACACAGAGGGTGAACTGCCAGAGGAACTGGTGCAGGCGGGTACAGTTACAACATTGAAAAGAAATTTGGGCAGGTACATGAATAGGAAATGTTTAGAGGGACATGGGCCAAATGCAGGCAGGTGGGACTACTTTTGTTTGGGAAAACTGGTCAGAATGGACAAGTGGAACCGAATGGTGTGTTTCCGAGCTGTATGACTCTATGGCTCTATTTAATGGCGATATTATAACTGATTCTTCACTATCTTCATCATCCCCTGTCTTTCTAGATGGTGGATGTTGCAATTTTTAGGAGGTAAGTTCAAAGAAGCGTAGATAATTTATTACAGTGCATCCTGTAGTTAGGATAATGTACAACCACAGAAAAGAAATACAGGAGGGAATTAAATGCTTGCCTATTGAATGAGGAGTTGCTGCACTGAACTGCTTTATCCTGGATACTACCAATCATCTTAAGTATTGATGCAACTGCATGCATTTAAGTAAATGAACATCATTCCTTTCTATCAGAGATGATGGGAACTGCAGATGCTGGAGAATCCAAGATAATAAAATGTGAGGCTGGATGAACACAGCAGGCCAAGCAGCATCTCAGGAGCACAAAAGCTGACGTTTCGGGCCTAGACCCTTCATCAGAGAGGGGGATGGGGAGAGGGAACTGGAATAAATAGGGAGAGAGGGGGAGGCGGACCGAAGATGGAGAGTAAAGAAGATAGGTGGAGAGAGTGTAGGTGGGGAGGTAGGGAGGGGATAGGTCAGTCCAGGGAAGACGGACAGGTCAAGGAGGTGGGATGAGGTTAGTAGGTAGCTGGGGGTGCGGCTTGGGGTGGGAGGAAGGGATGGGTGAGAGGAAGAACCGGTTAGGGAGGCAGAGACAGGTTGGACTGGTTTTGGGATGCAGTGGGTGGGGGGGAAGAGCAGGGCTGGTTGTGTGGTGCAGTGGGGGGAGGGGACGAACTGGGCTGGTTTAGGGATGCAGTAGGGGAAGGGGAGATTTTGAAACTGGTGAAGTCCACATTGATACCATATGGCTGCAGGGTTCCCAGGCGGAATATGAGTTGCTGTTCCTGCAACCTTCGGGTGGCATCATTGTGGCACTGCAGGAGGCCCATGATGGACATGTCATCTAGGGAATGGGAGGGGGAGTGGACTCCTCCCACTTCCTACAGACTAAGGGGGTGGCCATGGGCACCCGCATGGGCCCCAGCTATGCCTGCCTCTTTGTAGGTTACGTGGAACAGTCCCTCTTCCGCACCTACACAGGCCCCAAACCCCACCTCTTCCTCCGGTACATTGATGGCTGTATCGGCGCCGTCACTTACTCCCCAGAGGAACTCGAACAGTTCATTCACTTCACCAACACCTTCCACCCCAACCTTCAGTTCACCTGGGCCATCTCCAGCACATCCCTCACCTTCCTGGACCTCTCAGTCTCCATCTCAGGCAACCAGCTTGTAACTGATGTCCATTTCAAGCCCACCGACTCCCACAGCTACCTAGAATACAACTCCTCCCACCCACCCTCTTGCAAAAATTCCATCCCCTATTCCCAATTCCTCCGCCTCCGCCGCATCTGCTCCCACGATAAGACATTCCACTCCCGCACATCCCAGATGTCCAAGTTCTTTAAGGACCGCAACTTTCCCCCCACAGTGATCGAGAACGCCCTTGACCGCGTCTCCCGCATTTCCCGCAACACATCCCTCACACCCCGCCCCCGCCACAACCGCCCCAAGAGGATCCCCCTCGTTCTCACACACCACCCTACCAACCTCCGGATACAACGCATTATCCTCCGACACTTCCGCCATTTACAATCCGACCCCACCACCCAAGACATTTTTCCATCCCCTCCCCTGTCTGCTTTCCGGAGAGACCACTCTCTCCGTGACTCCCTTGTTCGCTCCACTCTGCCCTCCAACCCCACCACACCCGGCACCTTCCCCTGCAACCGCAGGAAATGCTACACTTGTCCCCACACCTCCTCCCTCACCCCCATCCCAGGCCCCAAGATGACATTCCACATCAAGCAGAGGTTCACCTGCACATCTACCAATGTGGTATACTGCATCCACTGTACCCGGTGCGGCTTCCTCTACATTGGGGAAACCAAGCGGAGGCTTGGGGACCGCTTTGCAGAACACCTCCGCTCAGTTCGCAAAAAACAACTGCACCTCCCAGTCGCAAACCATTTCCACTCCCCCTCCCATTCTCTTGATGACATGTCCATCATGGGCCTCCTGCACTGCCACAATGATGCCACCCGAAGGTTGCAGGAACAGCAACTCATATTCCGCCTGGGAACCCTGCAGCCATATGGTATCAATGTGGACTTCACCAGTTTCAAAATCTCCCCTTCCCCTACTGCATCCCTCAACCAGCCCAGTTCGTCCCCTCCCCCCACTGCACCACACAACCAGCCCAGCTCTTCCCCCCCACCCACTGCATCCCAAAACCAGTCCAACCTGTCTCTGCCTCCCTAACCGGTTCTTCCTCTCACCCATCCCTTCCTCCCACCCCAAGCCGCACCCCCCGCTACCTACTAACCTCATCCCACCTCCTTGACCTGTCCGTCTTCCCTGGACTGACCTATCCCCTCCCTACCTCCCCAACTACACTCTCTCCACCTATCTTCTTTACTCTCCATCTTCGGTCCGCCTCCCCCTCTCTCCCTATTTATTCCAGTTCCCTCCCCCCATCCCCCTCTCTGATGAAGGGTCTAGGCCCGAAACGTCAGCTTTTGTGCTCCTGAGATGCTGCTTGGCCTGCTGTGTTCATCCAGCCTCACATTTTATTATCTTAGATAAATGAGGTGTTGTGTTTTGGTAGGACAAACAAGGGCAGGACTTCCACAGTTAATGGTAGGGCCTGAGGCAGTGCGGTAGAACTGAGTGACCTAGGGGTTCAGGCACAATTTTTTTTGGAAGTGGCATCACTGGTAGTCAGGGTAGTGAAGAAGGTGTTGAGCGCCCTTGCCTTCATTGGTCAAAGCACTGGGTCTTGGATTTGGGATCTCATGTTGCATTTGAACAGGACACTCGTGGGGCCACTTTTGGAGTCTGGGTCTAGTTACAGTTCTGGTCACTGTGCGAGAGGAAGAATACTATTAAATTGGAAAGCATACAGAATAGATTAACAAGGATGTTACCGGGACTATAGGGTTTGTGTTCTAAGGAGAGGCTGGATAGGCTGGGACCTTTTTACCCTTGAATGTAGGAAGCTGAGGGGTGACCTTATAGAGATTTTTAATATCATGAGGAGCATAGATAATGTGATTAGCAAAGGTGTTTTCCCTCGGGTAGGTTGTTCAAAAGTAGAGGGCACGATTTTAAGGTGAGAAAGAGAAGATTTAAAAGGGACCTGAGGGGCAACTTTTTCCACACAGAGGGTGAACTGCCAGAGGAACTGGTGCAGGCGGGTACAGTTACAACATTGAAAAGAAATTTGGGCAGGTACATGAATAGGAAATGTTTAGAGGGACATGGGCCAAATGCAGGCAGGTGGGAATACTTTTGTTTGGGAAACCTGGTCAGCATGGACAAGTGGAACCGAATGGTGTGTTTCCGAGCTGTATGACTCTATGGCTCCATTTAATGGCGATATTATAACTGATTCTTCACTATCTTCATCATCCCCTGTCTTTCTAGATGGTGGATGTTGCAATTTTTAGGAGGTAAGTTCAAAGAAGCGTAGATAATTTATTACAGTGCATCCTGTAGTTAGGATAATGTACAACCACAGAAAAGAAATACAGGAGGGAATTAAATGCTTGCCTATTGAATGAGGAGTTGCTGCACTGAACTGCTTTATCCTGGATACTACCAATCATCTTAAGTATTGATGCAACTGCATGCATTTAAGTAAATGAACATCATTCCTTTCTATCAGAGATGATGGGAACTGCAGATGCTGGAGAATCCAAGATAATAAAATGTGAGGCTGGATGAACACAGCAGGCCAAGCAGCATCTCAGGAGCACAAAAGCTGACGTTTCGGGCCTAGACCCTTCATCAGAGAGGGGGATGGGGAGAGGGAACTGGAATAAATAGGGAGAGAGGGGGAGGCGGACCGAAGATGGAGAGTAAAGAAGATAGGTGGAGAGAGTGTAGGTGGGGAGGTAGGGAGGGGATAGGTCAGTCCAGGGAAGACGGACAGGTCAAGGAGGTGGGATGAGGTTAGTAGGTAGCTGGGGGTGCGGCTTGGGGTGGGAGGAAGGGATGGGTGAGAGGAAGAACCGGTTAGGGAGGCAGAGACAGGTTGGACTGGTTTTGGGATGCAGTGGGTGGGGGGGAAGAGCAGGGCTGGTTGTGTGGTGCAGTGGGGGGAGGGGACGAACTGGGCTGGTTTAGGGATGCAGTAGGGGAAGGGGAGATTTTGAAACTGGTGAAGTCCACATTGATACCATATGGCTGCAGGGTTCCCAGGCGGAATATGAGTTGCTGTTCCTGCAACCTTCGGGTGGCATCATTGTGGCACTGCAGGAGGCCCATGATGGACATGTCATCTAGGGAATGGGAGGGGGAGTGGACTCCTCCCACTTCCTACAGACTAAGGGGGTGGCCATGGGCACCCGCATGGGCCCCAGCTATGCCTGCCTCTTTGTAGGTTACGTGGAACAGTCCCTCTTCCGCACCTACACAGGCCCCAAACCCCACCTCTTCCTCCGGTACATTGATGGCTGTATCGGCGCCGTCACTTACTCCCCAGAGGAACTCGAACAGTTCATTCACTTCACCAACACCTTCCACCCCAACCTTCAGTTCACCTGGGCCATCTCCAGCACATCCCTCACCTTCCTGGACCTCTCAGTCTCCATCTCAGGCAACCAGCTTGTAACTGATGTCCATTTCAAGCCCACCGACTCCCACAGCTACCTAGAATACAACTCCTCCCACCCACCCTCTTGCAAAAATTCCATCCCCTATTCCCAATTCCTCCGCCTCCGCCGCATCTGCTCCCACGATAAGACATTCCACTCCCGCACATCCCAGATGTCCAAGTTCTTTAAGGACCGCAACTTTCCCCCCACAGTGATCGAGAACGCCCTTGACCGCGTCTCCCGCATTTCCCGCAACACATCCCTCACACCCCGCCCCCGCCACAACCGCCCCAAGAGGATCCCCCTCGTTCTCACACACCACCCTACCAACCTCCGGATACAACGCATTATCCTCCGACACTTCCGCCATTTACAATCCGACCCCACCACCCAAGACATTTTTCCATCCCCTCCCCTGTCTGCTTTCCGGAGAGACCACTCTCTCCGTGACTCCCTTGTTCGCTCCACACTGCCCTCCAACCCCACCACACCCGGCACCTTCCCCTGCAACCGCAGGAAATGCTACACTTGTCCCCACACCTCCTCCCTCACCCCCATCCCAGGCCCCAAGATGACATTCCACATCAAGCAGAGGTTCACCTGCACATCTACCAATGTGGTATACTGCATCCACTGTACCCGGTGCGGCTTCCTCTACATTGGGGAAACCAAGCGGAGGCTTGGGGACCGCTTTGCAGAACACCTCCGCTCAGTTCGCAAAAAACAACTGCACCTCCCAGTCGCAAACCATTTCCACTCCCCCTCCCATTCTCTTGATGACATGTCCATCATGGGCCTCCTGCACTGCCACAATGATGCCACCCGAAGGTTGCAGGAACAGCAACTCATATTCCGCCTGGGAACCCTGCAGCCATATGGTATCAATGTGGACTTCACCAGTTTCAAAATCTCCCCTTCCCCTACTGCATCCCTCAACCAGCCCAGTTCGTCCCCTCCCCCCACTGCACCACACAACCAGCCCAGCTCTTCCCCCCCACCCACTGCATCCCAAAACCAGTCCAACCTGTCTCTGCCTCCCTAACCGGTTCTTCCTCTCACCCATCCCTTCCTCCCACCCCAAGCCGCACCCCCCGCTACCTACTAACCTCATCCCACCTCCTTGACCTGTCCGTCTTCCCTGGACTGACCTATCCCCTCCCTACCTCCCCACCTACACTCTCTCCACCTATCTTCTTTACTCTCCATCTTCGGTCCGCCTCCCCCTCTCTCCCTATTTATTCCAGTTCCCTCCCCCCATCCCCCTCTCTGATGAAGGGTCTAGGCCCGAAACGTCAGCTTTTGTGCTCCTGAGATGCTGCTTGGCCTGCTGTGTTCATCCAGCCTCACATTTTATTATCTTAGATAAATGAGGTGTTGTGTTTTGGTAGGACAAACAAGGGCAGGACTTCCACAGTTAATGGTAGGGCCTGAGGCAGTGCGGTAGAACTGAGTGACCTAGGGGTTCAGGCACAATTTTTTTTGGAAGTGGCATCACTGGTAGTCAGGGTAGTGAAGAAGGTGTTGAGCGCCCTTGCCTTCATTGGTCAAAGCACTGGGTCTTGGATTTGGGATCTCATGTTGCATTTGAACAGGACACTCGTGGGGCCACTTTTGGAGTCTGGGTCTAGTTACAGTTCTGGTCACTGTGCGAGAGGAAGAATACTATTAAATTGGAAAGCATACAGAATAGATTAACAAGGATGTTACCGGGACTATAGGGTTTGTGTTCTAAGGAGAGGCTGGATAGGCTGGGACCTTTTTACCCTTGAATGTAGGAAGCTGAGGGGTGACCTTATAGAGATTTTTAATATCATGAGGAGCATAGATAATGTGATTAGCAAAGGTGTTTTCCCTCGGGTAGGTTGTTCAAAAGTAGAGGGCACGATTTTAAGGTGAGAAAGAGAAGATTTAAAAGGGACCTGAGGGGCAACTTTTTCCACACAGAGGGTGAACTGCCAGAGGAACTGGTGCAGGCGGGTACAGTTACAACATTGAAAAGAAATTTGGGCAGGTACATGAATAGGAAATGTTTAGAGGGACATGGGCCAAATGCAGGCAGGTGGGACTACTTTTGTTTGGGAAAACTGGTCAGAATGGACAAGTGGAACCGAATGGTGTGTTTCCGAGCTGTATGACTCTATGGCTCTATTTAATGGCGATATTATAACTGATTCTTCACTATCTTCATCATCCCCTGTCTTTCTAGATGGTGGATGTTGCAATTTTTAGGAGGTAAGTTCAAAGAAGCGTAGATAATTTATTACAGTGCATCCTGTAGTTAGGATAATGTACAACCACAGAAAAGAAATACAGGAGGGAATTAAATGCTTGCCTATTGAATGAGGAGTTGCTGCACTGAACTGCTTTATCCTGGATACTACCAATCATCTTAAGTATTGATGCAACTGCATGCATTTAAGTAAATGAACATCATTCCTTTCTATCAGAGATGATGGGAACTGCAGATGCTGGAGAATCCAAGATAATAAAATGTGAGGCTGGATGAACACAGCAGGCCAAGCAGCATCTCAGGAGCACAAAAGCTGACGTTTCGGGCCTAGACCCTTCATCAGAGAGGGGGATGGGGAGAGGGAACTGCAATAAATAGGGAGAGAGGGGGAGGTGGACCGAAGATGGAGAGTAAAGAAGATAGGTGGAGAGAGTGTAGGTGGGGAGGTAGGGAGGGGATAGGTCAGTCCAGGGAAGACGGACAGGTCAAGGAGGTGGGATGAGGTTAGTAGGTAGCTGGGGGTGCGGCTTGGGGTGGGAGGAAGGGATGGGTGAGAGGAAGAACCGGTTAGGGAGGCAGAGACAGGTTGGACTGGTTTTGGGATGCAGTGGGTGGGGGGGAAGAGCTGGGCTGGTTGTGTGGTGCAGTGAGGGGAGGGGACGAACTGGGCTGGTTTAGGGATGCAGTAGGGGAAGGGGAGATTTTGAAACTGGTGAAGTCCACATTGATACCATATGGCTGCAGGGTTCCCAGGCGGAATATGAGTTGCTGTTCCTGCAACCTTCGGGTGGCATCATTGTGGCACTGCAGGAGGCCCATGATGGACATGTCATCTAGGGAATGGGAGGGGGAGTGGACTCCTCCCACTTCCTACAGACTAAGGGGGTGGCCATGGGCACCCGCATGGGCCCCAGCTATGCCTGCCTCTTTGTAGGTTACGTGGAACAGTCCCTCTTCCGCACCTACACAGGCCCCAAACCCCACCTCTTCCTCCGGTACATTGATGGCTGTATCGGCGCCGTCACTTGCTCCCCAGAGGAACTCGAACAGTTCATTCACTTCACCAACACCTTCCACCCCAACCTTCAGTTCACCTGGGCCATCGCCAGCACATCCCTCACCTTCCTGGACCTCTCAGTCTCCATCTCAGGCAACCAGCTTGTAACTGATGTCCATTTCAAGCCCACCGACTCCCACAGCTACCTAGAATACAACTCCTCCCACCCACCCTCTTGCAAAAATTCCATCCCCTATTCCCAATTCCTCCGCCTCCGCCGCATCTGCTCCCACGATAAGACATTCCACTCCCGCACATCCCAGATGTCCAAGTTCTTTAAGGACCGCAACTTTCCCCCCACAGTGATCGAGAACGCCCTTGACCGCGTCTCCCGCATTTCCCGCAACACATCCCTCACACCCCACCCCCGCCACAACCGCCCCAAGAGGATCCCCCTCGTTCTCACACACCACCCTACCAACCTCCGGATACAACGCATCATCCTCCGACACTTCCGCCATTTACAATCCGACCCCACCACCCAAGACATTTTTCCATCCCCTCCCCTGTCAGCTTTCCGGAGAGACCACTCTCTCCGTGACTCCCTTGTTCGCTCCACACTGCCCTCCAACCCCACCACACCCGGCACCTTCCCCTGCAACCGCAGGAAATGCTACACTTGTCCCCACACCTCCTCCCTCACCCCCATCCCAGGCCCCAAGATGACATTCCACATTAAGCAGAGGTTCACCTGCACATCTGCCAATGTGGTATACTGCATCCACTGTACCCAGTGCGGCTTCCTCTACATTGGGGAAACCAAGCGGAGGCTCGGGGACCGCTTTGCAGAACACCTCCGCTCAGTTCGCAACCAACAACTGCACCTCCCAGTCGCCAACCATTTCCACTCCCCCTCCCATTCTCTAGATGACATGTCCATCATGGGCCTCCTGCACTGCCACAATGATGCCACCCGAAGGTTGCAGGAACAGCAACTCATATTCTGCCTGGGAACCCTGCAGCCATATGGTATCAATGTGGACTTCACCAGTTTCAAAATCTCCCCTTCCCCTACTGCATCCCTAAACCAGCCCAGTTCGTCCCCTCCCCCCACTCCACCACACAACCAGCCCAGCTCTTCCCCCCCACCCACTGCATCCCAAAACCAGTCCAATCTGTCTCTGCCTCCCTAACCGGTTCTTCCTCTCACCCATCCCTTCCTCCCACCCCAAGCCGCACCCCCAGCTTCCGACTAATCTCATCCCACCTCCTTGACCTGTCCGTCTTCCCTGGACTGACCTATCCCCTCCCTACCTCCCCACCTACACTCTCTCCACCTATCTTCTTTACTCTCCATCTTCGATCCGCCTCCCCCTCTCTCCCTATTTATTCCAGTTCCCTCTCCCCATCCCCCTCTCTGATGAAGGGTCCAGGCCCGAAACGTCAGCTTTTGTGCTCCTGAGATGCTGCCTGGCCTGCTGTGTTCATCCAGCCTCACATTTTATTATCTATCATTCCTTTCTACATCTGACTGGTAATTTGAAGGTAAATCTCAACTGAAGTGATCACACAAGTTGCCAATTGGTAGTTCAGGAATTGAGTATTGTTGCAAAAAAGGCATGTTGTCAATGTGTTTCATCTTGCACTCATCAGGACTTTTCACAAATATACTGATCAAGGGAAAGCTAACACATACTGATGGGGAGGAGTGTGCTGATGGGATGGAAATGGACTCTGACTGGTAAACACATTGACATGAATAGTACACACATTCTGCTGCTTGATAATTAATGTCCATGCTTTGGCTCAGTTCTAAACCAGACAAATTGACTCCGATTATGCAAAGACGTTAAACAGCAAATGGCTGTCACCTATTTTGTTCAAGTGAGCCACATACAGCGTGTGTACATTTCCTTTCTGTCTGCAAAGAGCAGTGTCCTGTGTGTGAACAATTATGCCAATAGCCTCTTCATGATTGTCAGTCAGGCTTGCAGTGTGGTGCACTTGTGGAGACTGGAAGCCAAAGTCCTCAGAGGATGCCTGCCCATCCAAGTTTTCAAAATCAACACCTAACATTCAGCATAATAAAATGTGAGGCTGGATGAACACAGCAGGCCAAGCAGCATCTCAGGAGCACAAAAGCTAACGTTTCGGGCCTAGACCCTTCATCAGAGAGGGGGATGGGGAGAGGGAACTGGAATAAATAGGGAGAGAGGGGGAGGCGGACCGAAGATGGAGAGTAAAGAAGATAGGTGGAGAGAGTGTAGGTGGGGAGGTCGTGGGGGGATAGGTTAGTCCAGGGAAGACGGACAGGTCAAGGAGGTGGGATGAGGTTAGTAGGTAGCTGGGGGTGCAGCTTGGGGTGGGAGGAAGGGATGGGTGAGAGGAAGAACCGGTTAGGGAGGCAGAGACAGGTTGGACTGGTTTTGGGATGCACTGGGTGGGCGGGAAGAGCTGGGCTGGTTGTGTGGTGCAGTGGGGGGAGGGGACGAACTGCGCTGGTTTAGGGATGCAGTAGGGGAAGGGGAGATTTTGAAACTGGTGAAGTCCACATTGATACCATATGGCTGCAGGGTTCCCAGGCGGAATATGAGTTGCTGTTCCTGCAACCTTCGGGTGGCATCACTGTGGCACTGCAGGAGGCCCATGATGGACATGTCATCTAGAGAATGGGAGGGGGAGTGGAAATGGTTTGCGACTGGGAGGTGCAGTTGTTTGTAGCGAACTGAGCGGACGTGTTCTGCAAAGCGGTCCCCAAGCCTCCGCTTGGTTTCCCCAATGTAGAGGAAGCCGCACCGGGTACAGTGGATGCAGTCTGCCACATTGGCAGATGTGCAGGTGAACCTCTGCTTAATGTGGAATGTCATCTTGGGGCCTGGGATGGGGGTGAGGGAGGAGGTGTGGGGACAGGTGTAGGATTTCCTGCGGTTGCAGGGGAAGGTGCCGGGTGTGGTGGGGTTGGAGGGCAGTGTGGAGCGAACACGGCCCGTTTCTATCTCCTTCCCAAAATCCACAAACCTGCCTGCCCTGGTCGACCCATCGTCTCAGCCTGCTCCTGCCCCACCGAACTCATCTCCACCTATCTGGACTCCATTTTCTCCCCTTTGGTCCAGGAACTCCCCACCTACGTCCATGACACCACCCACGCCCTCCACCTCCTCCAGGACTTCCAATTCCCTGGCCCCCAACACCTCATATTCACCATGGACGTCCAGTCCCTGTACACCTGCATTCCGCATGGAGATGGCCTCAAGGCCCTCCGCTTCTTCCTATCCCGCAGGCACGACCAGTCCCCCTCCACCGACACTCTCATCCGCCTAGCTGAACTCGTCCTCACACTCAACAACTTCTCTTTTGACTCCTCCCACTTCCTACAGACTAAGGGGGTGGCCATGGGCACCCGCATGGGCCCCAGCTATGCCTGCCTCTTTGTAGGTTACGTGGAACAGTCCCTCTTCCGCACCTACACAGGCCCCAAACCCCACCTCTTCCTCCAGTACATTGATGACTGTATCGGCGCCGCCTCTTGCTCCCCAGAGGAACTCGAACAGTTCATCCACTTCACCAACACCTTCCACCCCAACCGTCAGTTCACCTGGGCCATCTCCAGCACATCCCTCACCTTCCTGGACCTCTCAGTCTCCATCTCAGGCAACCAGCTTGTAACTGATGTCCATTTCAAGCCCACCGACTCCCACAGCTAGCTAGAATACACCTCCTCCCACCCACCCTCCTGCACAAATTCCATCCCCTATTCCCAATTCCTCCGCCTCCGCCGCATTATCTCCCACGATAAGACATTCCACTCCCGCACATCCCAGATGTCCAAGTTCTTTAAGGACCGCAACTTTCCCCCCACAGTGATCGAGAACGCCCTTGACCGCGTCTCCCGTATTTCCCGCAACACATCCCTCACACCCTGCCCCCGCCACAACCGCCCCAAGAGGATCCCCCTCGTTCTCACACACCACCCTACCAACCTCCGGATACCACGCATTATCCTCCGACACTTCCGCCATTTTCAATCCGACCCCACCACCCAAGACGTTTTTCCATCCCCTCCCCTGTCAGCTTTCCGGAGAGACCACTCTCTCCGTGACTCCCTTGTTCGCTCCACACTGCCCTCCAACCCCACCACACCCGGCACCTTCCCCTGCAACCGCAGGAAATGCTACACTTGTCCCCACACCTCCTCCCTCACCCCATCCCAGGCCCCAAGATGACATTCCACATTAAGCAGAGTTTCACCTGCACATCTGCCAATGTGGTATACTGCATCCACTGTACCCGGTGCGGCTTCCTCTACATTGGGGAAACCAAGCGGAGGCTTGGGGACCGCTTTGCAGAACACCTCCGCTCAGTTCGCAACGAACAACTGCACCTCCCAGTCGCAAACCATTTCCACTCCCCCTCCCATTCTCTCGATGACATGTCCATCATGGGCCTCCTGCACTGCCACAATGATGCCACCCGAAGGTTGCAGGAACAGCAACTCATATTCCGCCTGGGAACCCTGCAGCCATATGGTATCAATGTGGACTTCACCAGTTTCAAAATCTCCCCTTCCCCTACTGCATCCCTAAACCAGCCCAGTTCGTCCCCTCCCCCCACTGCACCACACAACCAGCCCAGCTCTTCCCCCCCACCCACTGCATCCCAAAACCAGTCCAACCTGTCTCTGCCTCCCTAACCGGTTCTTCCTCTCACCCATCCCTTCCTCCCACCCCAAGCCGCACCCCCAGCTACCTACTAACCTCATCCCACCTCCTTGACCTGTCCGTCTTCCCTGGACTGACCTATCCCCCCCCTACCTCCCCACCTACACTCTCTCCACCTATCTTCTTTACTCTCCATCTTCGGTCCGCCTCCCCCTCTCTCCCTATTTATTCCAGTTCCCTCTCCCCATCCCCCTCTCTGATGAAGGGTCTAGGCCCGAAACGTTAGCTTTTGTGCTCCTGAGATGCTGCTTGGCCTGCTGTGTTCATCCAGCCTCACATTTTATTATCTTGGAATTCTCCAGCATCTGCAGTTCCCATTATCCCAGGTGCCAGTTTCTCTCTTGTCTCTTGAGTGGACTATTGTCCTGTCTTCCTCTCTTTGGAAGTCCTCCTGGTCCATTTCAGGAATCCATGCTCTCATCTGCCTCATCAGATGTTCCCTTCTCTGCTATGTTTACTCCTTATCTAACATACCTGTTTTGGTGACTGAGATCATGGGACACCTAGTCTGGGGTGCACTGCAAAGTACCAACTGACTGGTTCAGAAAATCATTCTCAAGAGGCACATGAAGTGTTCTACAATATGCCTGATTCAAGTGTAAATTTACTTACAGATGGGTCCTATACTTGGCTGTCGAGAAGAACCTAGACTGCAGTCATTCATTGTGATGGTTGACCACCAAGTTCTCAAGGTCCATTAGCAATGGACAATGTTATGTTTTCCAAATCCATCACTTCCCATCAATGAATAAACATGATCTACAACATCCAATTTGTATGAAGTTGAATATTTAATTCTACGAGTATGTTTACCAAGTATGTACATCATGTGAAAGCAAAATACACTTGATTTCTAATTGGGTTTGTCTACTGTTGACTGTGAAGAAAAGCAAAATCTGCCCTCTTCATTACCTCTTTCTGACAATGGTGCTGTCCAATCTCAAGATCTGCAGGAGCTTTATGGAATTTTTGACCTAAAAATTGTAAATTCCACGAAGTCTTTTTTTAAAAAAATGTAGTTTTAAATTATGTTTTGATCATGCATGGATTTTTTTTGAAAGATTATAGCACTTAAAATACACTTGTATGTCAAATTAGCAAAGTTCAATAATTTAATTTAATTCAATTCATTTTGCTTTTCTTTGACTCAGAGTCAAAGTAAAACTGGTCGCTGGTTTTAATATCCAAGACAGAGCTCCACTTCTCACAATGATATTACAATACAGCAATGGCTGTTGGTGATTATTATAATAAAGCTTTACAAACATCAAGATCTCAGATTCGATCAAGTTTGCTATTCTGTACAAATCTCAGTCGTGTTGGCAGTTGAGTAATCTTGGTTTTTGTTGGCAAAACAGGGATGAAAAGCATCTCAATAAAGGGAACTACCCTGAAGTTTACTTTGCAATGAGACCAGGCTCAGTTCAACCTATTATTCTCCATTATTGTTGAGTTTTCTTCCAGAATGTGCATGTGGATTACACATACCAGATCTGGTTCCATTTACTGTTAAAGAGCAATTAAAGCATCATTAGAAAGTGAGATAAGTGATGTATTGAGAGCTTCATGGAGCTTCTAAAATTTCAATGACAAAGAAGTTTGAGTTATGTCATGCATTGATTGTCAGTAACGCATGCAATGCTGGTTACTTTGTCTCTCCTGGTGTCCTTTGTCATTTACACTTTTAGAAATCATAGTCTTTTCCTGAAATTCAGTCAAAATAAGTTTGATTTCCCTCAGGCAAATTAGCAGTTATCAGCTTGACTTCCCTCTTCATTAATCTTGTTTGTCATTTTTCTGCATTACAAGAAAGCTAAATTATTTTTTACTCGCAGAAGACCCAAATCTCCATGTTCTTACCAGCATTACATACAATAAATAAATCAAACACTTTCTGCACTATAACAAGATATGACTTCTGTATTCAACACAACTTTTTGAATATTTTATTATCTCAGTATCACTGTACCGTTAATCACAATTGAAAGTCACCATTTATTTACATGAGAGATAATGGGAACTGCAGATGCTGGAGAATCCGAGATAACAAAAGTGTGGAGCTGGATGCACACAGCAGGCCAAGCAGCATCTCAAGAGCACAAAAGCTGACGTTTCGGGTCTAGACCCTTCATCAGAAAAGGGGGAGAGGGAGAGGGTTCTGAAATAAATAGGGAGAGGGGGGAGGCAGACCGAAGATGGATCAAGGAGAAGATAGGTGGAGAGGAAACAGACAAGTTAAAGAGGCAGTGATAGAGCCTGTAGAGGTGAGTATAGGTGGGGAGGTCGGGAGGGGATAGGTCAGTCCGGAGAGGACGGACAGGTCAAGGGGGGGTGCGGGATGAGGTTAGTAGGTAGGAAATGGGGATGAGGCTTGAGGTGGGGGAGGGGATAGGTGAGAGGAAGAACAGGTTAGGGAGGCTGGGATGAGCTGGGCTGGTTTTGGAATGCAGTAGGGGGAGGAGAGAGTTTGAAGCTTGTGAAATCTACATTGATACCATTGGGCTGCAGGGTTCCCAAGCGGAATATGAGTTGCTGTTCCTGCAACCTTCGGATCGCATTATTATGGCACTGCAGGAGGCTCAGGATGGACATGTCGTCTAAGGAATGTGACGGGGAGTTGAAATGGTTCGCGACTGGGAGGTACAGTTGTTTGTTGCGAAGCGAGCGCTGGTCCCCAAGCCTCTGCTTGTTTTCCCCGATGTAGAGGAGGCCACAACAGGTGCAGCGGATGCAGTATACCACATTGGCAGATGTGCAGGTGAACATCTTCTTGATGTGGAAAGTCATCTTGGGGCCTGGGATGGGGGTGATGGGGGAGATGTAGGGGCAGGTGTAGCACTTCCTGCGGTTGCACGGAAAAGTGCCGGGTGTGGTGGGGTTGGCGGGTAGTGTGAGCAAACAAGGGAGTCACAGAGAGAGTGGTCCCTCTGGAAAGCAGGCAAGGGTGGGAATGGAAAAATGTCTTTGGTGGTGGGGTCGGATTGCAGATGGCGGAAGTGTTGGAGGATGATGCGTTGGATCTGGAGGTTGGTGGGGTGGTACGTGAGGACGAGGGGCTTTTGTGCTCCTAAGATGTTGCTTGGCCTGCTGTGTTCATCCAGCTCCACACTTTGTTACTTATTTACATTTGCATGGTACATGGTTTCTGACCAGCCAGCTCAGAGTCAGTCCCTAGAATGAGGAGTCTCTCTGAACCTTCTGTTACATCTGAGAGCCAGGGTTCCCTGATTGATCTGGATTAACAACCCAAACAAGGATCTCACAGTCAATGAAGTCTACCTGGCCCTTGTTCCAATTAGTACCATGATAATAAAGAAAGAAATGTTTAAAAGTAATAAATGTTTGTTTTTTTTCTCATTTCTAATTATTAAAGTAGAGAATTAAATAATAAATACAATGACAGCTGGAAACTATCATATAGTTCTTTTTCCCATTTCACAATCTGGTGACAACTCAGCCATGACTAAGTTCAACTTAGATTCCTTGTTTGTTATAATGTTCACTGAAATAAATATCTTCGCCTGATTCTTCATCTTTTTCTTTGTCACTCACATCAAGGGTTAAATCTGTACATGTTCAAGGGACATAGAGCAACGCTTCCCAATTTCCTTCCCAGTGCAAGCCCACTTCAAGGCAAGAAAATTGTCACAAACCCAGCAGGTTTGAGTCAGGGTTGGGCGGGGGATGCAAGTGAAGAAATGAGACGGTGCGAGTGAAGAAATGAGACAAGAATGGCAAAAAGTGGGGGAGGGGAAGGGTAGTAATGGATGAGGGGCGTCGGTGAGGTCACAGTCTCTCAACAGCTGCCAATCCTTCAATGGAGTTTACAACCCCAAAATTCCAGCTTGAGACCCTACCCAAGGTCCCAGCCTTCACTTTGGGAAAACTGAAAGAACTGCAGACGCTGTAAATCAGAAACAAAACAGAAGTTGCTGGAAAAGTTCAGCAGGTCTGGCAGCATCTGTGAAGAAAAGAATTAGAGTTAACGTTTCAGGTCCAGTGACCCTTCCTCTGTTCTGAGGAAGGGTAACCGGACCTGAAATGTTAACTCTAATTTTTTTTTCCATGCAGGGGCTGCCAGACCTGCTGAGATTTTCCAGCAACTTCTATTTTTGTTTACTCTGGGAAACCCAGATATAAGAGCAGACTACCAGGCAAAATTAAAATGGGCATGAATGATAAATGCCCAGCCCAAAATCACTTCATCAATTTAGGAATGACAGTCCAGAAGGCAGAAAGTGTGAGCGCACCTGACAATGTTTTAAGTTCTTCACAAATTTGTTTAAAGCAAATGACCACAATTTCATCCTGGCTTTGAATCTTCGCTACAGATTTAATGGGAAGTTATCTCTCTTGCGTTGTTTTGACATCTTTTTCTGTTCCTCAGTTGATTGGGAATGGGCTGTTCATACTCATTCATTTTATCATGTAATATATCATTGGTGCTCAATCCGCTGAATGCCTCAACAAACGTTCAGCCACCATTGTCTGGAGTTCTTCATTATGATTTGTGCAATTGTTAGGAGACTAAACTTTTATTATGCATGATAAAGTTCACGTCTCCCTCCCTAAAGCTAAACCAAAACTCCATTTGCATTAATAATTGGCCAAGCACAGGGAAAAGCTAATGGCATGTCCTGGCAAACAAAATGAAACATGCTGAACATTCTTCAGCACCTTAGATCACACTGTAACCTAAGAATACAGAAAACCTTTGCAAATCATCCAAGTGGCAAAAAAATTAATCAAATGATGACTATCCACAGCCTCCAGTGCAAGATCTGGTAATTTTACATTTGGCTGATTAGTAGCCATGGGAGACCTGATCTACAAAGTTAAATTCAAAGGGCCCACAGTACTGAAGAAATGCTTGCAGTGTCAGAGATAAGACAGAATAACCAGACATGAAATGTGGGGAATTGCTTTTTTATTCAATGAGCTGTTGTCTGAAAGGGCAGTGGAAGGAATTTCAATATTAACTTGTAAAAGGAACTGGAAAAGTACTTCCACAGGAAAGATTTCCATGGCGACAAGAAAAAGGCAAGGGATTTGCTCTTGGTTCATTAGTTTCTTCAAAGAACTGGTTGAGGCGTAATCAACCAAACGGCCTTTCCTTTGTGCCATATCATTTAATGACGGTATAAATTCAGACTACATCTACTTTTTTTCTGATAGTTCAGGTGTACTTAAAAATGTGGTTCTATTCGATAAAAGTAAGAAATTATCCTGATATGTAAAATGCCCATTGGATTTTGCTGCAGGTTAACTCTATCCAAAAAGCTTTGAGATGTTTCTCAGAGATGATCAAGACACCACAGAAATGAAAAATGTCTTCATTGGAAAATTCTCACACTTTAGCAGACAAAAATAAATGGCACTGTAGCAGTATAAGCATAACAGCCAACAAATAATTCAACCTGTCCGTAATTAAGCACAACAGGCTATAAGTAATTTATGTAATTAAGTGCTGAATAAAGTTTGGGGCAAGAAATAGTCATTTCTGAAATCATATGATTGAATTTGTTTCAAATACAGTAGCTGCTCAGTGTTTGCTATTTAACATGATGCAATCTGGCAAATGAAATGCTAAATGCTAAAAATTAAGTAGAAGACACTTTCGACACATTTTCATGCCGGAGAGAAAGCCGCACAAGAAGATCACTGTGATCATTAAGAAAACGAATGAAACAGCACGCCTAGCAACAGGACACTTCCAGGGGTTTGAAGAATAGCTAACCAACCAGAGACAGCCAGAGGTCAGAAACATTCTGAGAAGAACTTGTGATGTTGCCTGCAGCAACAGGAAAACAAACCAGCACCAAAAGAAAAAGTCAGCCTGCCCCAAAAATCATCAGAAGGTAGCATTAGACCAAAATTTAAGCTCGTTTTGAAAAGCCAGATATCTTCCTGAAAAGCCATTCAACCAATCAAACCTCTGTTGAATGTAACAGAATTCACAATGACTATGAAGCAACTTGCATCAAAATACACAGCTGCATTGTAGAAACAGCAATGATATTCATGCACAATGAATATAATGCATGACTTGAAATGAAAGCAAAATACTGTGGATGATGGGAATCTGCAATAAAGCATATTGCTGGAGAAACTCAATTGGTCTGGCAGCATCTAAAGAGTAAGAGAGAGAGAAAGTGAATGTTTCAAGTCTAAAGATTCCTGTCCAGAACTGATACACACCTTACTTTCTTCCTCGTTGGCCGCATTTTTTCTTAAAACATCGTTGATATCTTCAGCATTTTTTTGAAATTGAAATTTCAAGATGCTTAAAGATACAAATGAATTTATTGTTATACAGGTGTTTCTCCTATAACACAGTTGTTGCGTTCTTGTGCGACGTCACATTACAGAAAAATCGCTATCGCTATACAGCAGCAAGTTTGCGTTATTCATACAGCATCCGTACCAATCGTGTTACAGCCAATTTGCATCAACGAAACACGCGTTACAACAGAACTACCTGGAGACAGGTTTGAAAGGGTAAACACTTAATTGATTGCAGTATGCACCAGCAACTGTAATATCATGAGGATTTGGTCTAACCAAAGAAGTTGCTCAGAGGAGATGGAACTGGAGTTTGTCTGAATAGTCTTCATAGCTGTGTAGGTCATTGTCATGTAATCTGCACACAGTTACAGAAATGCAATCATGTTCATTGTGTTTAGCTCAACAAGACTGTCCTAGTCAGACCACAAAGCCAGATATCTTAATCTGCACTACATCACTTCAGTGTTGAAGTACCAGGAAAACATTATGGAATTGGTCACCAGCCTAATTTTCAAGTGGGGGTAACTGAGAAAAATTAGAATTTAGGTCTTTCATAAAAACAAGAGGAAAGGATATTGGTGATCAGGAAGACTTCAACAGAAAGGTGGAAGCAAGCCCCACAAGCCTTGCAACAATACTTCCGAGAATGACTGGAAAGAACTGACAGAACATGTACAGAAACAGAAGGAATCTGCAACTCTAAAGCAGAAGTATTGGCCGCATCTCAAGGCAGTTAAGTTAATTCAAGTCTGTGGAAGTGGCTCTGAGTCGGAGTTGAGCTGGTCAGCTGACCACACATCGAGGATTGCTGGAGTTAAAAACAAACATGCCTTCTACAAAAGTGAAATCTTAAACGACACAGTAATTCAGGTTGAAAGGGCAGTAACTTAAGCAAAAGTTAGAGAGCCGATTGAGTGCTGCCACAAAGCTCGCAGATACTACAAAACAGGGCTGGAAGGAAAATGCAACAAAATGGACCACAAAGGATAACTCAGATTCCAAGAGTTGAGAACTGAACAATTGCTAACTAAGCCACTGAAAGACGTTAAGCTTTGGGCAATTTACAGAAGTCGGTGATTCTGGTCAAACATGGAAATTTATTTGAAAAACAAGGAGAACACCGTAAGAGTTTTAACAAGGCTCCAAAACAAGGCAAAACATTTATTTCAGCCATATAGGGTTGTAAAATCTCGATTACAGCTCAGAAGTGTGGGGGAGAAAACCTGCCTTTGGCAAGATAGCATGGGGAAACCATCTACTAAAAAGCACAGGAGAATCATCATTACTGTATGATACACACATGGTAAAATACGTCATCACCTTAGGAAGCGACAGAATCAGAAACAGTATGATCAGGAAGATTTAATTTTACAGAAGCACCAAACAGAAAATTCAATATCTGAAAAGGCAATTCTTGAGGTATAAAATACCTTCTCAACTGGATAATTAGACAAAACTTTAAAGACTAATTGTATTTCTGCACACAACTGAGCAGACAGCAGATTATGTCACTGTTCATTAAGGGATAAGTGAAATATCAGACTAATTCAAAAGACTTATTGAAAGCCTTTCATTTTATTTCAATCACAGATCTCAAAATTCCCAAAAGCTCAAGGTTAAACAAAAGAAAGCAGCACTGAACTCATTGATGATTTCATTAATGGTCTCCACAGGCTAATTGAGAGATGTGACGATGTCAGCAATGTAAGAACTCATAACAGACTGGAATGCAGCAGCTCTTACTTGTGAGTTTGTGTCACATTCATCACAAAGAAAACTTAAGTTCAGCAGAATGCCATTCAGATGGTAAGCAAAGCAAAGATTTGGAAGCAAAACAGATGAATCCTTAGAAAGGATAAAACTTTTCACAGGATATATACAGAATCAAGTCATTTCTTAAGGCACAAAAACCACACAGCCACACCACATGAGCCAACACAGCAAGTAGGACAGACACCAGGATCTAAAAGCCTCTCCTAGTACTGTGGTGCAAAGAAACCTCGCAGGTTCAAACAGTGCCCAGCCTTTAAAACTGAAAAGTTTCAACTGGAGGATAGTATGTCACTTTCAGAGAAAGAGCCAAATCAGGACACAGCCGCAGAAAATCGAAGAACTACACATGCAAAAAGATAAATTAGACAGCTTCCAGTAGATTATAAAACCAACGCTTTCTTAGGAAATATCAGTGACCCAGTCCAAACATTTTTTTTCCAACGGTATCTAATGAATTTCAAGCTAGACACATGAGCAATGAACACAATATTGTCGATGGAGAACATTGACCATTGAAATATTGTTTACAACTGACAAGGATTCAGTTGCATGGTTCAGGGAATATAGTACTTCACGTTAAAAATATGCTGTAATGCAGTGATTTCCCAACCAGATTAAAAAGTGACACCATTCTATGTGCGAGAATTGTTCACGCTCATTTGTCATGATGCATGATCTACAGTGTTCAATCTATGCTCCAAAGCATTCATTCCTTCATCATATGACATCTCATCGTGATCTAATGAAATTCATGTCCATCAAGTGAGGTCACACATTATTCCAACCATGTAAAACAGATACATCTGTTTTCCTTTAGCACTCAACCATGTTTTATTGAAATAATTAGAAATCAACTAAAAAGAAAGTCAGCTATAATAACAGCCTAGAAAATATCAGGGAAGGAACAGCCCAGAGAAAATCAGAACTTTCCTAAATTTCAGCTGCATTCTGTGAATGTTTAAACAAGAAAAGGAAGAACTCTGAAAATCTGAGATTTCGTCTAACCCAGTTGCAGGTGCAATTGTTTAACATTGCAGCTTTGCATTTATTAGATACATTGTTTGCTGTAATGACTATAATTCCTTTTATCGTGTAATGTCATATTTTCTGTTATTATTGTCAGACCACAGGCCAGAACCCCGAAGTACTATCGATATGTTTAACTTGCAATTACAAATTGTGCTTTTTGTTTAAAAAAAAGAGTGCTGAAACGGCCAAAAATGGCTAGAGACGTAAAAGAGGCAGCTGTCCGGAGACAGACACAGATGAAATGTCACACCAATAGATATCAAAGGAAGTTCAAACAACAGCCTTTCAAAGCGAGGAAGGCACAAGTCTAAATGGGCCAGACTGTGATCTCGAGACTACAAAGATAACAAGGGGGTAATAACCCTCTACTCAATGGCCAGCTACCCCTTGTCAAATATATCCAAACTACATACAGATTTTTGTGTTATTTTCTTCGAAGGATGCATAAGATCTGGAGTTACTAAACAAGCTTCTACTCGACAGCAGTGCGCTAGTGAGATTCGGTATTCCTGTATGTTCCAGCTTGACCATTGTATCAAAGTCATAGTTGAAGAATGATCCCCTCCTCATCCTTGCATTGTCGGCAAAAACTCTTTCACTCTGCTGCAACCAGACAATGGGAAATAGGGTAAGAAAACGACTCCTGAACTCCCCGAATCCTGGAATTCAATTGGCATCTAAACAACAGATTCTGAACCAGTCTGCAAAACCAAGAATTATGAAAATGATGCTTCAGTTAATGAAAACACTACAAGTAACTTGCACTGCAGTGGCTGAAATGTTCAACCATCCACTCTTCAAGAACAGTTCAAAAACTGATCCATATCGGTGTTTCATCCAACTTTACTCTTTTTGAAATGATACTCATTTCAGTTTTGTGCATCTGTGTGTAGTATCACTAATTATTCTCCTACTTAGTAATTAATAAACTCACTTATTTTATTCATTTAATGGTTCAACGGACTGCTATTTAAAACAAGTTGATTTGTCCTATTATAAGAGATAACAAGGTGTAGATCTGAATGAACACAGCAGACCAAGCAGTATCAGAGGAGCAGGAAGGCTGACATTTTGAGCTTAGACTCTTCTTCCTATTCAGTCCTTATTCAACTCAGTAGTCGATAGGAAAAAAATACTTAAATGATTTTAATTTGTACCAAAACAGGGTAAGTTTTTTTGGGAAGAATTACTTGGCCAGCATCAAAACCTGTCAGCTCAACAGTACTGTGAAGGCTGTTCATGAAATATTACCCTCATGAATGTGATGACCATATTTGAGCTTTGAATAATTTCTTTTAAAAAATGAACATTAATCTACAAAGCTATTTTTCAGACTTACTTGGGAAAGAAGAAACAAAGAGAATTTGATAATGCTTGGAACGACACAGTAAAGTCTGACTTCTGTTTTTAAGAGAGAATGACAACTTTAATTTTCACAGAAGTGGACATGAGGGTTTCTCCAGTGCTCCTGAATCAGACAGAAGGGTAATAATGGGCTGCCCCACCAAGAACAAAAGATAATCAAAGGAAAATGACAACATCAAATGGAAATAACTCACCTCGCAACTCATTAAACAGAATATATCAAGTGGAAATAAAAAGTGCAGTTGAAACTAATTAATCGACAGCTTTCTCTTACAGATATGCAATGCCTTTGCCAATTAAGCTTTATTATAAAATAAAAGGTGAACTGAGTATGATTATGAGGCTGCCACCCAGAACATTAAGTAGGATAGGCACACCTCCAACTTTCAATTAGGTCACTCGAAAGTCAAGAGTGTGTGGCATGATCCTGCAATAATAGTACAAGTGGACATAAGTGATCTGGCACATCTCAAGTAATTAACATGAAGAAATTCATGGTGAAAATGCACTGCAGCACGGGTTGCAGACTTTACCTACTTTACAAAATGGTATTGTTCCTTGAAGAGCAAGAAAATAGATTTTCAATGATTATAGTATCGACATAATTCATAGAGAAGCTGAATTTAAAAACAAATAAGCAACAAAAAAACAGGTATTGGTGAAACGGGATAAAAATTAAAATGAAAGGAATTTTCAGTATAGACAACTGAAAGTTAAGGATGGGCAAATTATTCATAAAAGTACCCACAAGATGAGTAAACATGGGGAGAGAGCAGAAGAATTTTTAAAAGTTGTTAGAACTCTTGTTGGTTTTTCATTAACTTTATTTTTATTCTGTCATCCATTTTGGAGCTGTGAACTCAGAGTTGTGAGCTGAAGATGACTTGTAGGCTTTGGGACACAGCTTGTGGTAAAAAGAAAGGAACAGACCAAACAAGTTTGTTTTTGTTTGAGAGCCCAGCCCTGTCTGGAGGTTAATTTCAGGCTGATTCATTGTTAAAAGGATTACTACAGACACAGTGATCTCAGCATGATTACTGCATTTCAACAGATAGCAGAAGTTGGCTATTAACAAGATCAGTTCCTACGGATTGGTTCCAGCAATTCTCAAAGAGATCCTATATTCAAGAAAATGTTGAATGGTAATTGTGACATCAGGAAAGGAAAAGACCATGGTTAGAGTTGAAATCTGTTTTTTTTAAAACCGCTTTCTTTCTGGGAGAAGGATTTGGCTGTTCGTGGCATGATGATTTGAAAGCATCCTGCCTTAACTGATTCACCAGCTTTCAGAAGCCCAACGAGTAGAAAATTGAGTTTGAATTTGAGTTTTACTACAGTACTTGACTGAACTTAAAAGATGACTCAAATCCATGTTCCAAGAAAAGCAACTAAGGAATCCATATCTATGTCTGTGAAACAATGCATTGAGAAACTCATTTAAGTAATCTGACCAGTTTTGTTACTTTCTTTTTGTTATTCATTTGCTGTGTTTGTCTTTTGTTTGAATGGGGGCTGAAAACAAACACTGTAGGTTTAAAACATTGACATTAATTAGATTACCTTGCTGTTCAATATTGCCTCTACTAAAGTTATTGTATATTTCATAAATTAAGTCTTTTGTTCAAGACACAAAATAAATATGTGGAATTAATTGTTCAAAAGACTGGTTAGGAACCATTAGATTAACAATTGATGGTCTTAGACAGTTTAATTTTACTGAGTTGTGACTACAAAGGTGAAAAGGCTGAATTGGCACTGTCTTTGTGCTGTAACGAAATTTGTCCAAAATCCACTGTATTTGTACGTACTGTAACCCACCAATGGTGAGCAAAAGTCCTGAAGAGGATGATGGACTATGTTCAATGTGGAACCAGCAAGGAGAGAGGGAGAAATCCAATGACTTAATGGAAGAAAAAAAGTAAAGTCAAAAAGAGACCAAGGGAAAATAAAGCCAGAACAAATCAGTGCCTCTCCGGGATTTGCTTCGTAACAGCATCTAATTGGAAGGTGTGAGTGAAGTCAAAGGACTCAGTGACAACACACTCAGCTGGGTACAGAAGTCAAGGAATGATGGATTTTGGTTGAGCCTCCATTCAAGGATGAATCAAATAATATTCCTGGTGGGGAATGGAGATGGACTAGCATAACTGAAAGGAGACAGTTATGGCCCAGAATATTGTACAAGTGGGGGACGGCATGAAAAAGGCACAGATGTAAATGCTCAAGCACTGGACAAAGATTGAAAATGAAATCATTGAGATCGGAGGAACTAAGTTGTGTGGGACAAGAACAGGCTGAACTCAGATTAAAAAAAAACAGAAGTTCAGTTTTCATCTCGAGTCCTGTTTGGGGACCTTGAGAACCAAGTACAAGTGGGCTGTGCGAGGCTGGAGAACAATGAGGCATCTGGAAGAAAAGAGCTCCAGAGGAATTAAGGTCAGTGACATTCATGGAGACAATGGTTTCAGATCTTTGGTGGTAGGGTCAAGGTTCAGGGGAGGTAACAGTTGTTGTCAGGGATGGGGCATTTATCTCCCACTAAGGTACAATCAGCTGAAATGTTTCTTTCTACATTGCGCATGTGCACAAATGCAGTCCAGCCTGGGAAGTAACACACTGCCACTCAAGTTGGCCAGCAAGATTTGAAAATCCATGTCCAACTGTGTAATACTTACTTCAAAGTACCATAGATTGAAATGAACAGGCTGCATCCAAAGTCAGAAGTTAGAGAGATTAGCTTTTTTGCCAAACATCACCAGCCAGCGCTGCTGCTCACGGGTTTTAATAACAATGTTAGGGTTGGATCTGAGAGAGCAAATCACGAAAGAAAAGACATTTCTGGAGACAACACTGCGTTCAACAATTTCAGAGAATAACTGCCTCCCTTCTCTATCCATACAGCAGCTGCAGATAATTCAGTAATTCCCACATGAACCTTTAACCAGAAATAGCTGTAATGAGAGTGCCTACTGAAGACAGAAGAATAAAAATCAATAAACCTTTGACGAAAGGTCATCAATCTGAGATCTTCAACATGTTTCGCCCTCTCCCCTCAACAGATGTTGCAAAACCTGCTGAGTATTCTCAGCAATTTCTCTGAGAAAAGGCCAAATACAAATGATCAAGCTGCCTTTTTTTTGACAGCAAGTGGATATACAAAATAGCAGCTGTAACTGAACCACCTGACTTCATTCCAAATTAATTTTTTTCTCCTCCAAGTATCAAATTGCCCCTGTTGCTGTCACTGGCTGGCACAACGTTTTTCGAATAAACTTCATTTCGATTCAACTTCCAATTGAGAAAATTGACCTCTTGCACCTTCGCTCTAAGCAGAGGCCAAAACCTGCAACTCCTGTTCTTTTGTTTAAAGTCAGACTGACTGCTCATTTGGTTAGGCCTTCATTTTTCGCTTCATGAATTGACCGTAAGTGGGAAGATAGAGCCCTCTGTGCCTGTCAATGTACCTGTCAATAAAACAGTGATCTTTACAGTCTGCCCCGAGGGCTGAGGGTCTGAAGAAACCAAATCAGACTACTGCCAAAATTAATCAAGGCCTTCTTGACGAAATGACCCTGGGAGAAGTCCATTTTCTTTTTACCTCACCGAGATTGAATCCGTGACAAGATTCCATAAACTGGCTTGTTTAGTTTGGCTACATATTCATTCCCAGGGCTTTTGTTTCAATGGTTGCAAGCTGTGACATTTTTCCCCAATATGTGCAAAATCATTTATTTATTATTTCAAATGGTACAAGTATAATTGAAAGTCAAATCCTTTCAGTGAAGTCATAAAAGAAGATTGAAAAATGCCAACACCATACACAATGGAGAAAAAAATTCACAAGTAGCTCTGGCTAAAGAAAGATGAGTGGAATTAACTGAATGGCTTTAATTTTATTTGTGCATGAAACGTGGGTGTTGCTGTCTGGGCCAGCATTTGTTGCCTGTCCTTAATTTCCCCTGAGGGGTTCGGGTTGAGATGCTTTCTTAAACCACTGCAGTCCTTGGGATGTACAGCTCATTCCTTTGTTTAATCTTCTTTGTGGTTTAATATAACCGAGTGCCTGGCTCGGCTATTTTTCATGAAACATACCACTCAACCACATTGCCGTGCATCTGGTTTTCAGATCCAGGTAAAGATTTAATTTCCTAATGGGCACTTCAGGATGGCTTTTACAGCAACTGTTATATGGTTGTAATTAAATTAGCTTTTAGTTCCAGATTGTAGTGAATTCAAATGTCAACACGATGGTGTTTGAACCCATGTCCCCAGACCATTAGCTGCAGATTAACTATCACGGTGAAATTGCCACTATGTTTCTGTCTGCTCTTTTAGAATCGAGACAAGTTGCAATGCGCCAAATGACCAAAAAGTTCAAAATTGCTTCAGTTATACTCAAATATTCACAAGTCAAGCCGAAGGAATAAGGTCATTTAGCATGCCACTTTTTTAATTCACTTGCAGGATGTGAGCATCATTGGCTGGCCAGCATTGATTGCCCAGCCCTAGTTTCTCTTGAGAAGGTGGTGGTCAGCTGCCTTCTTGAACTGCTGCAGTCCTTGTGCTGTCGATAGACCTGCAAAGCCCTGAGAAAGGGATTTCAGGATTTTGACATCCTTGTTCAGGGCCGTAAGAAACTAGAGAGTTGTGAACACAGCCCAGGCCATCATGCAAGCCGATCTCCCATCCGTTGACTCCGTTTATACATCTCGCTGTCTTGGGAAAACAGCCAACATCAAAGACACTTCCTACCCTGATTATAACTTCATCAGCCATGATTTAAATGGCGGAGTGGGCTCAACGGGCTGAATAGCCTTACTTCCACTCCTATGTCTTATGATCTTATGGTCTTAACTTCTTCGAACCTCTAACATCAAGCAGAAGACACAAAAACTTAAACACATGCACAAACAGATTCAAGAACTGCTTCTTCCCCACTGTTAAGAGACTTCTGATTGGACCTCTCAATTTTAAATTTCATGTTGATCTTGTTCTTTGTGCACGTTCTCTGCAGCCATTACATTTTATTCCACCTCTGTTCTATTACCCTTATGCACTTTGTGTGGTATGATCTCCCCGCAATGCAATTAAAGCTAAATTTTTCACTGTACCTAGGTATATATGCCAATAACAATCAATAATAAATAAACCAAGTGAAGGAATGGCAATCCAGCTTCAAGTCAGGATGGTGAGTGTCTTGGAGGTGAACTTGCAGGTAGCGGCATTCTCATGAGGCTGCTGCCCTTGTCCTTTGTGATGGACGTGGTCATGGGTTTGGAAGGTACTGTCTCAGGATCGTTGGTGAATTTCTCTGCAATGCATCTTATAGATAGTACACATTGCTGCTACTGACTACTAGTGGTAGAGCCAGTGGATTTTTTTTTCTTTATTCATTCACGGGTTGAGGGCATTGCTGGCTAGGCAGCATTTATTGCCCTTCCATAAACCCCTGGGAGGCAGTTAAGAGTCACCCACATTGCTGTGGATTTGGAGCTACATGTAGACTAGAACAGGTAAGGAAAGCAGTTTTCTTCCCCAAAAGACACCAGTGAACCAGATGGATTTTTCCAACAATCAACAATGGATTCTTGGGCATCATTAGATTCTTAATTCCAGATAATTTATTGAATTCAAATTCTACCATCTGGTGTGGCGGGATTCAAACCTGGGTCCCCAGAACATTATATTGGTCTCTGGATTAACAGTGCAGCAATAATACTACTAGTCCATCATTCCCCCTTGTTGGTGGATGAGAATCAAACCAAGCAGGCTGCTTTGTCCCAGATGGTATCAAGCTTCTTGAGTGTTGTTGGAGCTGCACCCATCCAGACAAGTGGGGAGCATTCCATCACACTCCTGACTTGTGCCTGGTAGATAATGGGCAGGCTTTGGGCAGACATAAGATGAGGTATCGCTGCAGTACTCCTCACGGCACTGTCAGCATAGTGGCTCAGTGATTGACATTGCTGACTCACAGCTCCAGGGACCCCTGTTCGATTCCAGCCATTGGTAACGGTATGAAGATTGTACCTTCAGCCTGTGTCTGTGTGGGTTTCTGCCTGGTGGTCTGGTTTCCTCCCACTGTCCAAAGATGTGCAGGATCAGTGGATTGGCCATACTAAGTTACCCCATTATGTTCAGCGTTGTGCAGACTAGGTGGGTTAACCATGGTTAATGTGGGGTTAAGGGATAGGATATGGGAGCTGGGTCTGGGTGGGAAGCTCCTCAGAGGGTCACTGCAGACTCAATGGGTCGAATGATCTCTTTCCCCACTGTAGGGATTCAGTGTTTCAATGATCCTAGCCTCTGGCCTGCTCTTGTAGCCATTGTGTTTACATGATGTGTCCAGTTGAGTTTCTGGTCGATGGTGACGCCCAGAAAGGTGATAGTGCAGGATTCAGTGACAGCAATACCACTGAATGTCAAGGGGTGGTAGTAAGATTGCCTCTTAGTGAAGATGGTCATGCCTGGCATGAATATTCCTTGCCACTTGCAAGCCCAAGCCTGGATAATATTTGAACATGGACTGCTTCAGTATCTCAAGAGTTGCGAACAATGCTGAAAATTCTGTAATCATTGGTGAACATTCACATTTCTGACCTAGAATACTGCAATCCTTTAAGCTGAATTCTCTTTCAGTTATCTTACTTTTTATACTGTTCTAGGTTCGCTTTTTACGAGAGACTGAAGAAAGGCTATCCACTGCATGGCGCTGAATATCCGAAAGCAGAAAAGAGATTAAGAGAACTATGTGGGACTCAAAAATTCCAAATCAATCCGAATCTTTAATATCTGCCACTCAAATATTTTTCACATGCAATGTCCAAAAAATTGCAGAGATTCAATCAGCACAGCAATACATCAAATATTTTGGTGCTTCGATCTTTTGAGACCTGAGCCACACAATGTTGGTTGTCTGAGTCCTACTTTATCATGCCTGAACCCAGAAGAATGATCTTTCCTGCACCAATGATGCTGCTTGGCCTGCTGTATTCATCCAGCTCCACACTTTGTTATCTCGGATTTTCTAGCATCTGTAGTTCCCAGTATCTCTAATACAATTTTAACCATCTTTCTGAAGCTTGTTATAATTTTATCCTAACCCCTTCCTGCAACCATGCGCTCCCAAATACTGGATAGGCAGTTCTTTCCATTTCAGTCCCTTGCCCACCTTCAGCATCTCGGGTTTCACATTTCTCAAATCCACATCTCTTCAGGATAGTCCTCAGTAAGTAAATCAGGTTGTAAATCTGAATCTGACACAAGAGATGCTCCAATGTATTTCACATCTAAATGTTGCAGAGTTCTTCCATCATTCTCCTCACACGACTTAATTTCCCATCCTCAGCAACCCTAGACGTTTCTAGGCCGAGTATTGCCAGCTCTCAATGATACAATTTGAACAAATCAACAAAACACACCATAGAAGTATACAAGATGAATGGCAAACACATAGAAAATAAGGGAGAGTTCAAGAAAGACCAGAGAAAAGCATATATGAAACTGTCTCATGATATGAAACCAATAGAATATCGAACTGAGAGAAATGAATGAAAGAGGAACAAAATAGCAATAAAATCAAGATGGGACAAATGGCGCATTTGAAGGAAGACCATGAATAAAGCAAAATATAAGCACAAGAAAGGAAAACTGTCAACAAATCAAATTACAGGGAGAGGAACAAGCAAAGGGATAGAGAGATGTAAACAGAGGGAGATCAGTACCGCCACAAGACTCTTCGTAATTCATCCCATTAGTGTTTATGCAGGAAATCAACTCACAAAAGCATAGCTATTAAATAAATTGCTTTTCTTATCTTTCATGATGCAGCAAAGTGAAAAGACAGGCATAACAGATAACACAGAGTTAAGAGACTCACAAAAATGAAAGGAAGCAGGCAAGTCTGACAATTTTCCAGTGAAAATCAATAAAAACTCCAGAGAAATGATTTTCAATCTGGGGAAATTATCAAAAGAGAAGATAGAAATCGGCAAGAAACATGGAGTCACAGTTGATATCCTGGCCACTTCTGGAGTGCTAAATCTGTAAATATTGGTTTGTTTCGGTTACTGCATTAACATCGCTAGATCACTGCTTCAAAGTGAGCAGGACGGTGGGGCAAAGGATAACATTAACAGTGAAGACACTGACACAACCTGCAATTGGACTTGACAATGTTTGGTTGCAAAAAAGTGCAGGGAGTCGGAAATAGTTAACTGGGTTGAACGCAGAGAAACAAGGACAGCCTGAAAGCTTCCCCCATTTGAAACTTGTAATTTCCTGCAGAAACAATTCTTCCAATATTCATAGATGCACAAAGATATTGTTGTCATACTGAGGAGGAGTTATTCATTCTTCCAAATCATTCACAAGTACAGAAGGAATTGGAAGGACAGGAAGGGAAAACCCTGGCATTTTTGCAATTTCGAGAAACGTGACAACAAAATTATTGAGAAAAATAAACATGAAAGGTCAAAGGAGAAAATAAGAACAATGACAAAGATAAAAGATCAGAGATTTTGATAGGTTGGCAACTTCATAACACATAAGATACTTATATGAAACTCATCCAGCTGTGAGGAATAATGCTTGCCACCATAGAAATGTAACTAGATTTGACAAGAGGGCAATGGCCTGTTTTAAAATATGGTTTTGTCTGGCTTGACAACAAATACCCCTGGTCCAGGATCTGCCCAATAATCTTGGGTAAAGGGTCGATGGAAGGAAACAAAATTCCAGATGAATGGTATTGAATTCAACATTAGTGTTATCAGAGCAACTGAAAACACTGGAAAAAAATTAGCAGGTCAGGCAGCAGCTGTGGTGACCGAAACGATGAGGGGCAAAGGATTATCAAGTTAAAATGTTAATCCTGTCCTCCCTCCAAAAGCTTCTTCCATGCTGACTGAGTATTTCTAGAGGATTTTCTATTTTTATTTCTGATTGTCAGCATCTCTGCAGTGTTGTGCATTTGTGCAGCTGACTGAAGCAAAGGTATCACAAGAAGAAAGAATGAGAGAGTAAGGGAAAGAAACATTATTCTTGCAGTGCCTTCCTGGATAGAAATATCCCAAGGTGCAAAAAGGTTGGGCAAACATAAAAGTTAATTTTATCGTGTTGGATTAAAGAGTACGGTGAGAAGAGAATGACACTTGTCCAGGAAACAAGACAGCTGAAGAGAACCAAAGTGATGAGGTTCACAGTGCTTCTGTTGATCATTTGGAGCAAAGATGTTTATTTATTTTCCAGTTTGTAATCAGAAAACGCACTTCAAAACAGATTCAGTAAAGGATTCATTAAAATTGTGGCAGAATTTAAAAAAAGAGTTAATGCAAATTTGTATTGTTGATTTATTTCATAATGATGCAGATTTCACAGACAGCCTGAATATAGCTATCAAGCAGAAGTTTTAATATTCGCGATGCAACACCACAAAGTTTGGGAATCTGTAGGTTAAGCCTGATCATTTATACTGTCCACAGGGACTGAATCTTACATTTTTTGGCTAAGTGTGTGTGTTGTATTGAATTTCACAGAGGTTTATTCTCTACAACACCTAGCGACTTTTCTCACCATATCTTGCTGGACCCACCTTGTTAACAATGTACCCAACTCTTCTTGTCTGATTCTAGCCTCCTTCTATCCTCGCCATACTCAGAACAACTCGACACAGTCAGGATTTCCCAGAATGAACTAGCATCCCTGGTGCTTGTGCCGTCTTTGAAAGGACCTGGTCGAAGATTGTTCAACAACAACTGTCCCACGCAGTTTCTGATATTTGCCCTGGACGTGGCAGAATTTCACTCCAATTTACCTAACATTTAGACTGCAGTTGGCAGAAAACACAGATCATGTTTCAGTACTTAACAAGAATTACAATTCATTGTTGGTAAATGCATTGTCTACAGATAAACAATTATAAACTTGAGAAGGAGTTGTGAATGGTGCTGAATGTTGTTCATTGATGACTGCGCAATCTCCATCACCTAATGATGGAAGGAAGGTCATTGATGAAGCACTAAAAATGGTTATGCCTCAAACATCATCTTCCCGAACTTCTGTAGAGTTGCCCAGGAGCTGAGATGATTGACCTACATCATCCTATTTATCAGGTACAACATGAGCCATTGGATATTTCTCTGCCCAATTCCTACTGACTCAAGTATCACTAGGTTCCTTGATATCATACTTGGTCAAATGTGGTCTTGATGTCAAGGCAGTCCTACTTAATTTCTCGCAAGAGTTAAGCTCTTTTGTTCATGTTTGAAGCATAAGGTGCTGAGTGGCCTGGGCAGAGTGCAAAATAAGTGCCAGTGAGACATTAAAATCTCCTCTCCCCGCATCATGAGAGGACTTCAGTCGCATCATGAGAAATTGGGATGCAAATTCAGAGAAGTTGATGATGTTACCAGCTCCAGCCTCGAAAGATCTGCTAGTGCCAAAATTGAGGACCGTGGAGGTCTTCATGAGTTTTTGCCAAATCCATCCTCTCTCTCTGGTGTGTGGCTGTTGGACTTGTTCAAAGAACAGTTCATCGGTGAAGCATGACCACCTCATAAACCTCCTCTGGCTCAGATAAAAGCAGGCAAAATTCTTTCAAAATAACTGAGGTGAATATGCCCTACTTTTGAAATCACCATCTCCTATCTATAGTGACTATTTTTCTCCCCTCTTTGCTACCTGTTTCATCCCCATACGTGTTCCATCGTATCTATTTAAAGAAAAGTAAATTAACAGTTCAGTAGTGATTAGTTTGCAAATTAACTTCAAATGCTGACTGATATCATGATCTGCCAGCTCCACAAGCTTCCAGTGCATGCACAGGATGCTGGCATCCTCTTAACATGATGATCAGTGAAGGAAACCTTGCACTACTTTTCAGTTCCAGTTTCACACCTTGGCTGCAAGAGAATCTTGTCTTGCAAATTTAAACTCTCTATTTAACAATGGAGCCTAAAAGAAAACAGCACATCTGCCACCGAATTGTTTTTCTCCCAATAAAAGGAACGAGCCAACCTGACAATATACAAGGAACTTCAGATTAATGAAATTCACTCTCGATGAAAGGCTTGGGTGAGAGTGTTAATCAGCACTTTAGGACTTGAATTTAGATTACCTATTCTGGAGAGCACCACTCGCTCAACTCTTTACAGTCCAGGGTCAAGCATGCTTCCAGTATGGAACAGGTTATTAACCCCTACCACATGGAAAGCCTTAAATCACAGTTTTACTAATTTCTCAAATTTATAACAGATTCTTGACAGCTTCTCCTCAATACCAATTTGAAACTACACAAGTGTGTTATTTGACCTTACTTCCCTTCATATACAGTTAAAGACAAAATGGTTTGGTCTCATCCTGCAGAAAAATGCACTAAGGACAATTTTCTTCGAAGACAGCATCCAAATTATGTATGTAAAGTTTTGAATTGAGTACATCCTGGCCAGCACACACACACAGGAACAAACAGCAAACTGTGAAAGCAGTGTGGCACCCAATAAATCTTGAGAGAAGGACATCAAACAAGGACACAATGGAGTTTGAAATTTAAGAAAAATTTGGAGGACAAATTTTGCTCAGTTTTGATCTCTTCAAAAATGCAATGCATACATTTATTCACAAGCCTGTAATTTTGAAAATGTGCAGTGAAACTAAACACTAACTGGTGAAAGGAGGACAAACAGAAATCTAAAAGTGACACCTAAAATGGTTACAAAGCATAATGGTTTTCATCGAAACTGATGGAGATGCATGGTATTGATTTCATTACTGTTCATTCAGATAAATGAGTTTGGATATTCATGGTATATGGCGGTCTCAAGCTCAAGCATTTTTAAATTTGTAATTTGCCACTCTCAGCACTATTACATGATAGAGAAATAGAAACAGGCCCTTTGGTACAGCCAAACCATGCTGACCATTATTCAAAACTAACCTGGTCCCACTTGCCTACGCTTGGCCCATATCCTTCCAAACATTTCTTATTCATGTACTTCTTGAAATATCTTTTGATCATTGTAATTGTATCCACTTCCACCAGTTTCTCTAGAAGTTCATTCCACACACATGACACCACAAGCACAGACCTTCCAAATGTTAGATTTCTGAAGCATTTTCATGGTGTATATTTTGATGTATTCCCATAATAAGAAAACACTGATGAGCATCCCTAACTGCACCAACATTAGTTTTCCCAGTTTGAATTCTATTACAAATTAAGAATTCTTCATTTCACGGAAATGTCAACCTTTTCTTCTGATTAAAATGAACCAGTGTGGCTCTTCAAGCTCTAGTTCCATCGAGATTGTACAGCCAATGCATCATGCATTATCAGAATGACTTTGCAACATTTTAGAAGCACAATTTATCAAACACTCTTGGATTTCACTCTCTTGGCTTATCCATGCCATTCCTGTATGACAGGCCTGTAAAAGCACATTCATGGAAAACCCACTATTCCTTTCTCGTGAATGACAGGTAGGATCATTGACCAATTACATCTTTAGAAAATGGCCAAAAAAATTGACTCTGGCTCAACAAAGATATTATTCTGGTTAATGTAATTACATTATTGAGGTTATATTGAGTCAGAAATATAATTATTACTCATTTTGAAGCCTTGAGCAAAAATCTCACTCAGTGCACCCTTTTAAAAATTACACATTGAAATGCAATACTAATTTGGTACAAATAGAAAGACAAAGATTGTTGTTGAATTGAACATTTCACACCAATGGATCTGACTTAAATAAATCAAGACAAAATCTTGCTTAAAAAGAAATGCAGAAAACAACTGCATGTTTTAATCAGATTCTAAAGCTATTCTTAATATTTCTGTGGGATCAATAAGCAGATTTAGTACATGTTGAAAATTTGTTCAATTTTACTGCACTGTTATAAAATGCTTCTTATTACATTGCTACAGGCATTCAATAGTTAAAAGCTACATAATAGATTATTTTCAGTCTCTTGCCAAATGCACTGTGTCATCGAATCAAACATTACAGAAAAGGCCCTTTAGCCCATCAAGACTGTACTACCAAAGCTAGACTAAATCTACACTAGTCTAGTCCCATTGCCTTACATGTAATGACATTTCAAGTGCTTATCCAAGTACTTTTCTAAAGGTTGCAATGTTATCTGCCTCAACTACCCTCCCCGGCAGTGCATGCCAGATCTGCATCTGGGGCAGGGGGGAAGAAACAATTCCTCAAGTCACTTCTAAATTTCTTGCATTTCACCTAAAACTTATTGCCCCCTTGATATTGAATCTTCAACTCAGGGAAACAGCTGTTTTGTCTTCACATTATCCGTGCCCCACATGATCTTAAACAGCTCTATCAGGTTCTTCCCTCAACCTTGTCTGCTCCAAAGAAAACAAGCGGAGCTAATCCAGCCTCTCTTCATAGCTGAACTGCTCCATCTCAGGCAACATTCTGGTGAATCTCCCCTGCAGCCCCTCCAGTGCAATCACATCCTTTCAATCGTGTGGAGATCAGTACTGCACACATTAGTCAACATAACCTCTCTGCTCTAATAATATATGGCTCGACTGATAAAAGTCAAGTGCCCTGCATGGCTTAATTATCCTTTTAAACTTCCCTGCCACCTTCAGGGATTTGTGGATAAACACCCCAAAAATCCCTCTGTTACTCTAAGTGTCCTAATGTCCTGCCGTTCATGGAGCACTCAATTGCCCTGTTACTTATTTCAAAGTGTTTCATCTCTTTCCTCATTATGCTAGCTTCACGTTTGAGAACACACTGTTTGGAGCCCTTGCATTTCTCAGAAATTATTTATGAAGGATTTGATTTGTTTGACAGATGTGAAAAAACTGTAATATCAATTAACTTTTATCCATTCACAGTGGGTTCCAGAGAGATGAATTTCATTTGCTTCAATATTTTGCTTCGAGAAGTTAGATAGAGGAAAGGGTCTATCAGAGGGAAAAAGTGGTGTGGTGGCAATGTCACAGGACTAGTAATCAAGAGCCTCCAAGTTAATATTAATATAGGGACATGGGTTCAAATCTCACCAGGGAGGCTGGCAAAAGTTGAATTTGATAAAAATCTGGATTTTTTTTTCGTAAGGATAGGCAAAGGGCAACCACTGTTGATCACTAAAAAACCCAAATGTTTTACCAATGCTGTTTCGAGAAAGAAATCAGTTGTCCTTATATGGTCTGGCTCATGTGACTTCTGCAATGTAACAGACACTTAACTGCCCTCTCGGCAATTAAGGATGGGCACTGACATATCCATTAATGCCCACATTCTGCAAATGAATTTGTAGAAAAAAAAACACTCATGCAAGTGAATTTGAAAACAAAATGTCTTTAAAGCACTGCAGATTATGCATAAAATTCCAAGGCCGAAAGGCTGAAGAAAATTCAGGCACAAATACATATTAAGAAAAACGCATATGAAATGGGCCTATACACCTTACACGTATAAACTAGAATGTGGGAGCATAACCTCAAAATGAGGGGGAGCAGACTTAGGACAGAGTTGAGGAGCAACTTCTTCACCGAAAGAGTTGAGAACCTGCAGAATTCCTTGCTCAATGAAGGAGTTGAAGCTGCCTTGTTGAATGCTTTTAAGGCAAAGATAGATAGATTTTTGACTGTAGAGGCTATGGTGAGCAGGCAGGTAACTGGAGTTGAGTCCACAAAAAGATCAGCCTTGATCTTATTGAAAGGAGGAGCAGGCTCGATGGGCCATATGGCCTACTCCGGCTCCGATTTATAATTTTCTTGTGTTCTCCCATGCACCACAGGCTGCAGTACCAGCCACTGCTGGGTCATCCAGAAATTCCTGACACCAGGGCCATCTACTCCCAAGCATGGCCCATGTACCTTCATGATATTTACATCTGTCACTATGTCAAGAAATGCTACTCTAGTTTATCCATCAAGTCAATCAACCAAGTCTTTGTAAGTCCCTGAAGACAGCGAGGGAAATGTTACCACTTGCAGGGAACGTTTTGCTGTTTTCAGTGCCATGTCTTAGTTGTACAACTAGAACATGGTGCTTTCCTTCTCCTGTGTTGTCCGCCAAATCCTCATTGGCTCTGTTTCAAAATCCTAGATAGGCACCCTCACAAAAGTTGAGAATTTTATAAATGTATGTAGGATAACCCAACTCACCTGCCTTTTAGACAGATAGCTTGGACCAGGTATCAGTACTTAAACAGAATTATTATTTATTACAAATAAAGAGATTCTGGCTATGGGTCAACAATTATGAAATGTTAACATAGAGCTCTCTTGCCTAAATTTATTCTTTTAAAAATCATTACAATAATGTACAGACAGACACAAAGAAAGGGCATTATGAGGTGTGGCTAGGAATCCAGTTCAAGTGTCCCTGTCCACAGAGGTCACTATGATGATTTTTTTGGCTCATCAGTGTTTGTTGTTCCTTGTCTTCCTTCTCCAAGTATTTCACTTGCTTCTGAGAGGCACAGGGAAACTGGCTCACATTTATAAAGTCTCTGACTTATTAGTTACAAGTGCCATTTTACAGTAACTGGTGCAGGGAAATGAATTGACTTTCTTTAGGTTTTAGGTTGTTTTTACCACGGACAGAATGACAGAATAACCTTCCCTTCCAAAGGTCCAATGGCTTCTGTCCACATATTCACTCCTGCAAACTGTTCTGCTACCGATCTGCCAAACTCATTGTTATGGGCAAAGCGAAGGCATTGGTTTTTAAACCTGGTCGCTATTCCACAGACCAAACAGAGCTGTTTCTAAATAAATCGCCCTTTATATACACCACTGTTTCCAGCCCATTTGCAGTCCTTCCCTCACTGCTTTAGCAAACATTAACTAAAGAGCACCGACAATGAGTGTCAAGTAATTTGCTGTTCAAAACTTCAATACTCCTTGGTTTCTAAAACGGTCTTTTTCCTATTCCAGTCGATGCTCAAACACAAAAGAAAAAGATACAATCTTTACAATAGAAAATAGAAGATAAATTTTGGATGAATTGTTTCATTACTCAATTTCCTCTTCACTAATTACGATAAATAAGGCTTCTCAGACGGAAGTTTAACAAAGCACAATTATATTTTATTAATTCATACTTTGGTGTATAGCTTTACCTGTAAGGAGAGCTAAACAATAACCTGTAAGGTCAAGCTTCCCAACAGGATTTCCAGGCCAATTAATGTTACAGTTTCTTGCAATTTCCCAGTGCTTCAAGCAACCTCTTATGACAAGACACTCTTCTCACAAATATCTTCCGTCAAAAAGTGTTTTCTGCTGCAATGAGTATTATTTTAGTTTCAACAGAAGTAAATCATGATCCTCTGCTCATGCAACGAGATACTAGTGTCTTCTACTTCAAACATTACTTCTGTCAGTTAGGTCTGTTCACTGAAGGGCAAAAGAAAGAAAATGAAATGAGATTGGCATAACGATTATGTGATTCTGAGGCCCAGGTCAGGGGACTGTTGGTTTCAAAAATCCCCAAAGTAAAAAGCGCAGCAAGTTGCAAATTCAGGCAAATCCATAAATGCACTGTACATATTTCAGTATATATTTATAGATTAAAGTCAGCGTGTGGATTAAGTCCTGAAGAAGGGTCATACCCAAAGCATTGACAATGCCTTCCTCCAGATGCTGCCTGGCTTGCTGTGTTCTTCCAGCCTTCTGTTTGTCTAATGTGACCATAAGGCCAGAAAGCATAGGAGCAGAAATCAGGCCATTCCGCCCATCGAGTCTGCTCCACCATTCAAAACATGGCTTTTAGGTTCCTCAACGTCATTCTCCCACTTTCTCCACATAACCCTCGAACCCCTTGACAATCAAGAACCTACCTATCTCAATGTTAAATGTACTCAGTAACCTGGCGTCCACAGCCTTCTGTGGTGGTGAACTCCATAGATTCACCATTTTCTGGCTGAAGAAGTTTCTCCTTATCTCTGTTCTAAAAGCTCTTCCTTTTACTCTTAGGCTGTGCCCTCAGGGCCTAGTCTCTTCTACAAATGAAAACATCTTCCCAACATCCACTCTGTCCAGGCCAATCAGTATTTCATAAGTTTCAATTACAAACCCCCTCATCCTTCTAAACTCTAATGAGAGTAGTCCCAGAGTCCTCAAACTTTCCTCATATGTTAAGCTTTCCATTCCTGGGACCATTCCCATGAACCTCCTCTGAACCCGCTTGAGAGTCAATACATCCTTCCTGAGATATGGGGCTCAAATTTGTGCACAATACTCCAAATGTAGCCTGACCAGAGCCTTATAAAATCTCAGTAGCATATCCCTGCTTTTATATTCAAGTCATCTCAAGATAAATGCCAACATTGCATTTGCCTTCCTGACTACTGACACAACCTGCAAGTTTACCTTGAGAGAATCCTGGACTAGAACTCCCAAGCCACCTTGCACTTCAGAATTCTGAATTTTGACCCCATTTAGAAAATAGTCCATGTTTTTACTCTTTTTACCAAAGTGCACGACCTCACACTTTCCCATGTTGTACTCCATCTGTCACCTCTTTACCCACTCTCCTAACTTGTCCAAATCCTTCTGCAGCCTCCCCACATCCTCAATTCTACCTGCTCCTCCACCTATCTTTGTATCATCTGCAAATTTAGCCAGACTGCCTACAGTTCCTTCATCTAGATCATTAATGCATAAACTGAAAAGTTGTGGTCCCAACACTGACCCTTGTGGAACACCACTTGTCACTGGCTGCCATCCTGAGAAAAGCCCTTTTATCTCCACTGGCTGTCTGGCAGAAAGCAGACAATTTTCTATCCATGCTCACTACTTGCCTCTCACACCATGGGCCCTTGTCTTACTCAGCAGCGTCCTGTGAGGCACCTTGTCAAAGGCCTTCTTGAAGACCAGACAGGTAACATCCATTGGCTCACCTTGGTCTATCCTGCTCATTACTTCCTCAAAAGAATTCCAGTAGATTTGTCAGGCATGACCTCCCCTTGAGGAAGCCATGCTGACTTTGTCCTATTTTACTATACCATTCCAAATATTCAGACAATAATTTCAAATCCGTTGTGAAAGTATCAATGAAAATAATTGTGAAAATGATAAAATCTTTCTTTTGGTTCAATGATTTGTGTTAAAAATTTGTTGCCTTGGACCAAAACAGTGGATTAAAAACATTCTGAAAACAATTTATGGAAATTCAGTGACTAGCCAGCTCATTGCAGTATTATATACACTTCTGAAAAAAAATAGCTGTTGAGTGCCACAGAATATGATACTTCTAACCATAAATATAGAGATATTTTGTTAAATCAGTAACAGGTACAACAAGTAGTGAGAATACATTTTTAAAGAAGAATTTTGAAATTATCGTCTGAAGACCTGGTTTACATGGTCTTCAGCTCTAACACAGTTTGCCCACAGCTCTACCACTATTTGCTGAATTTTGATTTTGCAGTCTGTACAGAGTGTTTCTAATTTCCCAGTATATCAGTACAGTCAGTGCTACTGATAGGAAGCAAAATGCTGTAGATACTGGAAAATGGAAAGCAAAACAGAGCATACTGGAAATGTTTGGCATCATGCAGCATCAGTGGAGAACCTATGGAACACTTCAGGCTTATTAATTCCCCCAAATGACTTTCCTTTGGCTTTTTCCTCAAATAGGCCTCAGCAAATGACACTTGTTATTGTTGGAGATATAATACATATTGAGTCCTTTTGCTTGAAAAACAGCAGAACCATCTGCTGCAGAGAAAGGTTAGCAGCTTTCTTCTACGCTCTGCACACTTCAAAGAGTATATTATGTGGAGAGAGAAGCAAATAATTAAACTGTCAGAAATTTGCACTTAACATTAGCGTGAGCTTCTAAAGATAGCTGCTAAATTTTAAAACTCATAAATTACTTGTTGACAGAATATGTTGCGTTGCTACACCTTTCATTTGTAAAGTCCTCATAGTCACAGCAAACATGACAATGTTCACATGAAAATACAAAGTATAATTGAAGATGATGACTCATCAATAATTATATGTAGGTACGTATACACAATTACACTATTAGTCATTTGGAAGTACATAACTTGAGTTTTGTTGCAAAAAGGCAAATTTTATTGAATGCGCCAACATAGTCTTTTTTTAAATAGAATTCCTACAGTGTGGAAACAGGCCTCTCAGCCCAACAAGTCCTCACCTACCCTCAGAGCTTCCCACCATAATCCAACTAATCAATACATCCCTGAACAATATGGACAATTTAGCATGGCCAATCCACCTAACCTGCACATGTGGGAGTGTGGCAGGAAACCAGAGCACGCAGAGGAAACCCACACAGACATGGAAAGAATGTGCTCCACACAGACAGTTACCAAAGACTGGAATGGAACCCAGGTCCCTGGTGCTGTCAGGCAGCAGTGCTAGCCACTGAGCCACCATGCTGCCCTGCAATTATGGATTTGATTTTTTTATTGGATTCAAATTCCATCATCTGCCATGGCAGGATTTGAACCTGGGTCCCCAGAACATTAGCAGAGCTTGTGGATTAATAACCAGGCAATTATACCACTAGGCCATTGCTATAATATGTTATGTAGTATAGTCTGCTTACAAGCATGTGAGAGCTGATCAGCACTCTCTTGGCATACGTGGTGAATGTTGTTTTTCCTTTCAACTGGTATTCTTGCAACTTGTCCTGATGAACGCAAGATGAAATGCGTCATCAGAATGTCCTGTTCCAGTTGGGTGCTTTATGTGGAAGAAGTTGAAAATGCTATCACATTGTATGAGTTTGCGCAATTAAAACAAAGAAATCAAAGCATTTGCACATCAACATGGCATTGCAAGCTAAGGATCTGTATTTTAGCCATAGAAAAAAACTTGTTCAACCGGTGCTTCAGAATGTTACAATGCTCTTATTATTTGATAATAAGTTCTCGGAAAATTGCACAGATGTACTTTCCCATTTTCAAGTTGAGGTTTCAAAGAAAAATCTCTTCAAATGGCTCTATTCTGTATAGACAAGCAGACAATCATTTCATCTACTTCATAATGCACATGAAAATGATGTGGTCAGCACTTTCCTTTGGAGCAGAGCAGTTTGAAAAAATACAGAGAATTGAAGTTATTTGAATTCCAAAAACCGAAAAGCCAAACTGGTTGAAGACTGATAGAATTTGACCTCATTATTCGTATATTAGAACGTGTAACTGAGGGATTTATTGACTAGTCGCAATTTTTTGTTTACATTTTAATCACAAAACATGTTCTGCGCAAAATACAAATGCAGAAACTGTTTGTTCTTTAAAGGGAAGTTGCATCAATTTTGAGTTTTTCCTCCAAAATAATTTCAATCTATTTAAAATTGGGTCATTAACGTTTCCTCAGAAAAAGACAAAAACAGTAACTGAAAGAAACTATAATTTTGATACAAAATGTGAAAACACCATTACCGAAATATATGGGATCTTGCCTGAACTTCTCTTCCAGCTTGATTATTGTGGAAATCCACTCCCTACAACTATTCAACTATATTATCCAAGTGTATCCTATAGGTTGTGTAGGGTTTGTAGACAGAAGAGGTCTTAAGATGGTTTTTGTCAGTTGGAAGAATCATTGTGTAATTGATGATAAAGATCATAATACCAGGGTATATCCAATTCCATTAGTTGGGCAGACTCATCAGTTTGGATCACCATGTTGAACAGTCAAGTGGGGGCAAACAGAATCTTCAGTATTGACTCAAAAACCAAGGGTGCCTCACGTCAAGTGCAATTCTTGACATTCGTTCTCCATCTCCTCAAAGATTGATCACTTGGAGGAAGATCTGAGGAAAGACCGAACACACAGAATACGCTGTGAAGAATTCAGTGAAATCATTGAGTGACTTTGCAGTGGAAGCACCACAGACCAAGAGGATCAAGTCCTTAAAAACAGAGCCATCAATCCGAATTTGTGTCATCGGGCGAGGAAATGTAGAAGGAAATAACCTGCCATCATGTGCACCCCTATCCACCAGTCACAGAAATAACATTGCGCAGGCAGTGAGCTCCAAATGGTACTTTTTACAGCTGCCAGAATCACAGCTTCCGATCTCGTCACAGCCTAATCCAACCATGGAAGAGCTGAATGAAGAAGATATGAAAGCATCTGTTCCCAACCTCAAGATGGATTTTGAAGGATTTTGCTATTAAGAAGCCCCACATAAATCTGAAATCAATAGAGGTGGAAGGGAAAGTCCGCCACTAGTTTTACTCCCAACACTGTTAGAGTCGGAGAGTCACCCAGCATGGAAACAAGCCCTTCAGTCTGACTTGCCCACGCCAACCAGAATTCCTGGACTGAACGAATTTGACTTGTCTGTATTTGGTCCATATTCCTGAAACCCTTCCTATTCATGTTCATTTAAATGTTTAATTGTACCCGTTTCTATTACTTATCTGCAGCTCGTTCCATACCTGTTTCACCCTCTGTCAGAAAAAGGTGACCCTCAGGTCACTTTTTAATCTTTCCCATCTCTCCTCAAACCTATGCCCTTTAGTTCTGAACTCCCCTGAACCTGGGAAAAGACTTTTGCTATTCACCTTGTCTATGCATCTCATGATTTTATAAACGTCAACAAGGTCACCCTCCAAAGATCAAGGAAATGAAGTCCCAGCCTGCCCAGCCTCTCTTTATAACCCAAATCCTCCAATCCCAGAAACATTGCTGGAAAACCTTTTTGCACCGTTCTAGTTTAACATGTTATGCTTATCCGTGACTAATCATCCCATCCCAGGAGAGATCTGCAGATAATCCAGGAAGTGAACTCAGCCAAACCATCTACAGCGGGATCACAGACTCCCTTTCTCCATTATAAGGCCATGCAAGGGGCTAGTTGCAAATAATTTGAGTCTTCAGTTCTATTCACAATTCCTCCAATAAAGTAGCAACAATTGCCAACCTCCATCAGGATCTCAGAAATATCCAGGCTTGAGCTGACAAGTGTTAAATTTCACATAAATATGAACCAATAGCTGAGTACATGGATTGTACCTGGACTGTCTTAACAAGTGGCCAGAGGGTTGTGCTTGCTATCTGATGAAAATGGTCAGGCCATGAGAAACTGAAGAACCAAAAGGAGGCCCTCCAGCATGGAATAAGCTGCAGTCTGTCAACACAGATAAGGAAGCGAGATGCCTCCCAGTAGCTTTAGAAAATTGGGACACATCGCCACACTTCCAGACCACCAATGTGGAAGAAGAATCCTTTTCCTAGTGTTCTGGCTCCCCGCCCAACTGCTTGGTCTGTTAGCAAGAGGTCATCCCTAGACTGCAGCCATGCTGCAAACACTGCAGGGAATTTGAGGGACAACTGAAAAATTCCAGTCACCTTGGATAACTGGCCTCATAATCATCAGAATTAGCAGTCCGTTGTTTCCATCCCACCCTCCTGGAAATGGCTCAGGCAGCATAATGATGCTAGACAGGAAGCATGAAGTTCCCACCCATTCCTGCTCCAATATCAAGAGGAACATCTCTTGAATAAATTTAAATGATTTGAAATAGCATTAGGGTATGAAGGTTCAGACATCCATCTTTATTTCCCTGAAGGAGACAGCAGTACACTTGAAGTATGATTGATTTAATATGACATAGCTTCAGAGGCCTGCAAAACATATCATCGAGGCCATGTCAAAATATTGCATTTTACTCAGCCTTTAGCACAATATATTCTGAATGGAGTTTCCATATTATTATACCACAAGAATAACAATTTCTTACTCTTGTTTTAAAGTGATATAATTACAATATCGCATCCAACAATCATGGTTCCAAAATACTGTTACAGTAGTAAGCTGTTTCAGAAATCACTTGCTCATCAACAGGATTCTGCATATTGAAACTCTACTCCTATCTTTCTAAACTGAATCAACATTTCAGTAACAGGAGTGAAGCACATCTTTCATCCTCATTTTCTTGTGTCAAGTTTATAAAAAGACCAAAAACGTAAGTCAACAAATCTTAGGAAAATACCCCTGCCTTATGCTTAATCATTCTCCTGATCCATACAAATGTGTTTCATAGAATAATTCAAAAGACACAATGACTTCAGATTGCAAGGTTTAATATTGGATGAAACAACAGAACGAACTAATTACATTTTCAGAATGCAGGAGCTAATTAGCCCTACCCCTCCCCACACAAAAGAAAATTCCTACTCGACAACAGTAACCACAATTCAAAAATGTATTCTTTGGCTGGAAGGCATTCTGGAAATCCAATGGTCATACACAGTGCTATATAAATGCAAATCTTTCTTTTTCTGTTTTTCTTTTGACTGAAGTGACATCAATGCTTCAGCAAAATACTGTGGATCCTGGAAAGCTGTAATTAAAACAGAAATGCTGAAAACACTCAGCACATCAGGTGTGGAGAGAAACAGCTAACATTTAATGACCTCTCACAGGAAACGCTGAAGAAAGGTTATCAACCTGAAACGTCAACTCTTTGTCTTCATACATGCTGCGCGTTTCACTCATTAATTCTGTTTCAAATTACATGAAATATTGTTGCCAAAGCAACTGATTAAAACATGGTGATGAATAAGTAAATAGAAGCATAACAACTTCATTCATTAGCATCAGCCAATGTGTTTCTAACTGTGGATGACCAAACTAAATCAAAGGATCCTAACTGGGCAATCTCAGATTGAATTAGGGATACAAATGCAGTCATACAGTCATACAGCATAGAAACAGACTCTTTGGTACAACTTGTCCATGTCAAACACATATCCCAAATTTATCTAGTCCCATTTGTCAGCATTTGGCTCATATCCCTCGAAGCCCTTCCTGTTTATATACCCATCCAGGTGTCTTTTAAATGCTGTAATCCTACCAGTCTCCACCACTTCCTCTGGCAGCTCACATCACACATGCACCACCCTCTGCATGAAAAAATTGCCCGTTAGGTCCCTTTTTAAAATCTTTCCCCATCTCACCTCTAATTTTTGACTCCCCTACCCTGGGGAGAAGATCTTGGCTACTCATCTATGTCCCTCATGATTTTATAAACTCTAGAAGGCTACCCCTCAGCATCCAACACGAAAGGGAAAATAGCACCAGCCTATTCAGTCTGTCCCTATAGCTCAAACCTTCCAACCCTGGCAGCATTCTTATTAATCTTTTCTGAACCCTTTTAAGTTTCACAGCTTCTTTCCTCTAGCAAGGAGGCCAGAATTGAGCACAATATGGCCTAACCAATGTCTTGTGCAGGTGCAACATGGCATGTCAACTCCACGCACTGAGCAATGAAATGGAAAGTTTCATACTTAGGTAAAATGAGTCCTGTACCAATAAAATGCTCAGAGTGCAACAATTGGTATTACTCCAGATTTTCTATCATTTACAAACTAACATAGTAGAAATTGTTCTCAATTTAAGTTATGAACCCAGAAAAGGAATTTGCAATGTTCCTTTCCTGGCCTGCAGGCTGCTGGATAGAGAGTTTGAAGCATGCAGCCACTTATTGTGCTGGGAAAATGAGCTGAAAGCTCATGATGGTCAAGGAGCATGCAATCAGAACAGGGCCAATCAGTTAGAGTATCAGCCCGAAAATCCTTCGAACATATAGCAATGGCAGGCAGTGAGAATTAGAGAATTTCTGGTCAGCCATGAGATGGAAAGAACCTTGACGCCTCTGACATCATTCCGCACAACTTCAGTCTACCAGGTGTAAAAGTGCAGGATGCCTCAATGCTGTTGACTGGCTAAACAATGTACAGCACACTGCCAAACACTGAGGCAAAATCAGACATTCAAACCTTAATTTGCCAGTGATAGAATATGAATCACATAGTGTTACACTGTTACCAATGAACCCCTGGCTAATTCTCATGGGGATAGAAACAAGAGGAAATTGCTTCCATTCATGAGGAGACAGGGAAACACAGGCTCCTTCACCCCTCACTCCAAGGACAAGTTTAGAGGTGTGTGGGGGTGATTGTTTGATTGGAGACAAAGACGCAGCATGGAGAACATACTGCCTATCAAACTACCATTGATAAAGTTCCAGGCAGGAAGATGCTTTCGCCTTCAGAGGCAGTTCGGAATGTCACCACGCAACGATCCTGCCATGGATTGCCTCATTCTCACAGGCTGCGTGCCTGAGCCAGGGGGCAGGTGTCAGGTGGGGCTGGCCTGGAGAGCCAGCACATGCCCTTGCTTTCCGAACTTCCCTTTCTTCCGTCACCAGCACACTCCACCCCTGCTTCCACAACATCCATAGTGGCTAGACTCGCCTCTCAGTGATCCCTGATGAAAGATCTAGTGCACTACCAACAGTGGCCACCACATCCTAGTGGTGCTGTTACTACTGGTGAGCAGTGTCTTCTGCTTGATCAACAGCTCCTGGGGGTGAAACTTCCAGACGGTTCAGGCTTGGATTCAAAAGGGGGCCCGATGCTGTCCAGGCAAGCGCCTGATTGTCTTGGAACATCACTGGGCCGCCCACTGAATGGTAACACTGCATTTGCCCCAATTTTCCAAGCAGTCTGTGGACTGTCCTTGGCCAACATTGGCAGAATTCAACTTCTTCTGAAATTCCGAATAACTTTTTGAGGAACATTGGGAGAACTATTGTGATATAATTGTTCATAAGATAACACAGGTTGTTTAGTGCCTGAAAAATCACTCCTTGTATACAGAAACAGAAATTGCTGCAGAGATTCAGCAGGTCTGGCAGTATCACTGAGAAAAAAAACTTACTTTACGGGTCAAGTTATTCATGCTCAGTTTATTATTTTTTGCCAATTACTCATTTTGAAAGTTTCTTTGAAAGAAACAGCATCACACTGGAAGAAGTTCCTGGCGTAATCAATTTCACTTTGCCAGCCAAAAGAAAGACAAATAATCTGTGAAAGATTAATGCATTATTTCAGCAGTTTTATTGAAAGACTGAATATTTTGAATTGGACACTTCTTGCCAGTTCTTGTCACAGAATACAATAAGACTATAGAGCATGATTAAGTAAGAAAGAACTAAAATAAATACCAAACAGGTTGGCTGTATACTCGCTATTGTCGACTTATGATCAAGCTGCCTAATGTATGCACTCAAAATTGAGTACAATTTAATCCTCAGTGGAGGTGGTAACAAGGGCAAATAATTGGATGGGTTTGTTCCAAAAAGGTACTCACCTCTTGCCGGCTACCTCATCAAGTAAATTCTGGGTGAGATGGTCCATGAGGGACTTTCTGGACCCGCCATCTATTAAAGTACGTCAATGATCAAGTAATAGCCACTTAAGGGCTTCAACACATCATCAGAATGATAATGTGCCTTCTCTGCTGGCAAGAACCATGGCTACTTTTCAAGGGCGACATGGTGGCTCAGTGGTTAGCACTGCAGCCTCACTGTGCCAGCGACCCAGGTTCAATTCCACCCTCGGATGACTGTCTGTGTGGAGTTTGCACATTCTCCCTGTGTCTGCGTGGGTTTCCTCCGGGTGCTCTGGTTTCCTCCCACAGTCCAAAGATGTGCAGGCTATGTGGATTGGCCATGCTAAGTTGCCCATAGTGTTCAGGGATGAATACTTAAAGGGGATGGGTCTGACTGGGATGCTCTGAGGTTCAGTGTGGACTTGTTGGGGCAAAGGCCTGTTTCCACAGTGTAGGGATTTAAAAAAAAAACAAAAAAACTTTCCCGGTTGGGGAATCTGTGTGACTCCAATCGCGGGCCAGATTTAGGGAGGGGTGGGAGGGAGGGGGAAGGAGCCTTCATTTGTTTCATTCTGGGCATACACGGGAACAGAGATGGGGAAGGGGGATCGCAAGTTACTGCTGCCATCCTTTTGACATCCCCAAGTCGTGTCTGGCAGTGGCTCCTAGAAGCAGAAGCCAATGTGTCAGCATATTAATGGGCCTGTGCAAAACCTCCCAGCAGATGTGTCTGCACCCACAATCCCCAGGTCATGATTAACAACAAACCTCACCCCACTTGCCTGCAAACAAACACCTTTCCATGTGCACCAGTACAGCTTATCATGTCTGCACAGTCTGAGCCTCCACAAGTACTTTTCAGCTCCTTGTTACTGCTGACCTTCGATTGGATGGCAGTATTGGGAAGGTGGGTCTTCAATGATGAGACCCCTGATTGGACGAAAAGCTCGTGAGATAGGCCACAAGTGAAGAATTGGTGCTGAAGAAGGGTCGTTGTACCCAAAATGTAAACTCAGCTTTCTCTCTACATGTGCTGCCAGACCTGCTGAGTTTTCTGAGCAATTTCTGATCTTGTTTCATTACCTAATTGATGAGCTTTTCTGCTGGTGGAGACTGGCAGTTCGTTGGCTGTGAAGTCATCTGCCCCACGGTTAGTCCATAAAGCATTAGCTCTTGGCTAGTTTCTGTTTGTTTCAGTCAAACAAACTAAATCTGTCAGGGCACTTGCAGCATAGTGGTAATGTCCCTGCCTCTGAGTCAGAAGGCCTGGGTTTAAGTCCTACCTGCTCCAGATGAGTGTTGTTACATCTCTGAATAGGCTGATTAAAAATACCTCTTTAAATGTTACTGTCCGTTTTACAATTGTTTTGTCGTTGACTTCAATTTAAGCAATTCATTCTTATTCTAACTGACTTTGACCTAGATCTGTAAGGGTTAAATATTATTTGCTTTCAGATAATAACATGCAACGAGTTAACAAAAGAAAAACACTTTCTCAAAGTAGTTTTAGGATAGAGGCAAAACTAGATTTTTGCAAGCACAGCAAGCTGCTAATGGACCCTTCTCCGTACTGAATTGCAGACATTTTTCTATTGGTGCAATGGCCTTAGAAAGGATATTTCTCTAAATAAGCAAAGCAGTTTATTAATGGTTTTTGTACCCTCCTCTCTCCTCTACACAGTGAAGTAAGTACACACTGCCAGTATCTGATGATGCAGTGTTCTGAAGGCTTGCTGAAATTATTCAGCCGAATGTTTTGTAATTACAAAGCAGTTAATTACTGCACAAACCTACAAAATTATTCACTGCCTGCAATATTGCACAACAGGAGATCAACTGATTTGTAGATTCAGCTTGCAAACCCACAGCACACTTCCATAAAACAGGCAATTGAGAAACATCTTCACTCAGGATAATTTTAGCAAGGAAGAAAAACAAAGAGCCACATTTACGCCATTACCAAAACACAACAAAGTCGCAAGGTCTGCACAGCACACAATGTAAATAAAAGATTATAGACGTAAGGTCGAAGATTCCAGAGTACATGCTGACAGATGCATCATTACGATAATTATGTTTAAATTATCTTTTAATTTCAGGGAGCCGAATAAAACCTCTATATCACACACTTCAAGTTTATTAAAAATGGTCCACACACAACAAAAAAAGTCACCATTATTGACTGAGAGAGACTTTGTTACCATGACTACCCAACTCAAAAATGTCAGTGCCTGGCTTCGTCTGTTCATAAAGAAAAATCAGATAAACATTAGAAGGGTTGAAAATTCAATACAATGTAGTATAATGATAAACTTCAATAAAGAGATTGAAACTAAATCACTGCAATGTATGCCTCTAATTGTTGGAATCATTTTTTCAGGAGCACTGAGTAGAAGTTATTTATTCGGGAAAACGAAAACATGTTTGTGCAGTATGCAGAAACAACAGTAGCTGATAACTGTCATTGCAGTGACCATTTTATCTGAACGCCCAACCTCTTTTAGAAAAGGTCAAATTCTATGTGGAGAACATTCACATCAGTGTCCATAGTATACTATGAAATTTTCCCAATGGGAAAATGGCTTTGCTTGTTCAGCCCCTCAGAGAATCTAAGCACCAAACTACTCAGTCCAAAACTATAGAAAGCAGGATTTTGACACGTGATAATACCTTCTCAGACACTCACATCAGGCTGTGCAGCTCTAACTAAGTTATATTAGCATAGTAACAAAACTTCATGAAGGTGGGGAAGCCCAAATAAGACAGTAATGTCATGACAAATAAAACTAATCCTTGTTTTAGCCTCTAGTTGTATAAAATAAATGCTTCTTGATCACTAAGTGTTAATATTGGATTTTAATTACTCTCAATTAATGGTTTAGCTCATAAGTGCCATTTTAAAATCTGAAATACACCTTCATAATTACAGTGTGATGTATAACTTGCTCTGCAAGGTAAATAATGTGAAGAAAAGCTCACTAAATCAATATTTATCTGGAATTCTGAAATTATTGGGGAGTGAATGTCCAGATACAATGGAACAGAAGGGAAGTTGTATGCAAAAAACCCTCTAATGTGGTTTGGTACTTAAAATAAGAAATGAGAAGCAGTATTGATGCTGCTGCCGCAAGCACAGACTATCAGTGTTAATGGTCTCTCAGTAGGAATGAAACACATTGATCTTCCCTCGAAAGGTTACCACTCATGTTTACAAGTCAAAAAGCACACTGCTGGTAAATGGAGTTACAGGGATGTAGTGGGATCTGGGTGATGTGGTCTGAGGCTTAGTGCAGACTCAATTAGACGAACGGCCTCTATTTGCACTGTAGGGATTCTCGGATTCCATGATTCTAAGCAAGACGTAAAGCTAATGAAGCAAAAAGGGCTAAAAGACAGAGGAAAGGGAAAATGAAATATGGTGCAAATGAGGTGGTGTTCAGCAGGGGGACAGAAGACAAGCAAAAGGAGAAACAAAACAATAAAAAAAGAGAAAAAAGACAAAGACAGAGCCAAATACGGAATAGGAGAAAATGAAAACAAAAGAAAGTGAGAAGAAAGAATAAGACATGAAAGAATGGCAATGAGATTAGGGTTACCAATGCACCCGGAATCAATGGAAGATGACCAAATTCACCCTCAATTTTTGGGCAGCCTTTAAAATCAGTCCAAATGATCTTTTAACCATATAGAAGTCCATTAATTGACTCCAGTCATGCATTTACTAAAACAGAATGGATTTCAGGCAACGCTCCTGTACAGTCCCATTATGTCACTGAAATTTTGGAACGCAGAAACTCCAGTGTGTTGCACTTTCAGTGCTCATGGACGTCCTTCTTTCTGCTCTGCCTCTTTGTCTTCCTCTCCAGCAGCCAGCATTACACCTGAGAGTCAGCCTTGAGCTGCAGTGTCAAACCAAACTCAAGTCAAAGCTCGAGGAATGGAGCAACAGGCGAGCCCATCTCCAACCAAACAGAAGGTATATTCACTGAAGGAATGAATGAGTGATTACGAACTTGCACCTGCCTGGCTCAAAAAATGCATACCCTCCAGTCCAGTCGAGAGAGCTTTATCAACTCTGTGGGCTGGAACTAGGATGGATAAACAAGGCACCTTGAGAGTCAAACATTCGTGAGGGGGTGGGGAAGAGAGAGAGAGAGAGAGAGAGAAAGAAAGAAAGAAAGAGAGAAAGAAAGAGAGAAAGAGAGAAAGAAAGAAAGGAAGGAAGGAAGGAAGAGAGAAAGAAAGAAAGACAGAGAGAGAGAGAGAGGAAGGGAGAGGGTGGGGTGGGGAGAGAGAGAGAGAGAGAGAGAGAGAGAGAGCTGTTTCTCAATTGCTGATTTTTAGTGATAAGCTGGAAAGAATATGTCAATAAAGCCTAATAGCCAAAGTTAAACAGTTTTCCATGCAAAGCTTGACTCAGTTGTGGAGAATTTACCTGAGGTATTACGTAAGAAACAACTTAGCTGTTTATATAAAGCTGGCCTAGAAGAAAGCTAGCTGTCAACACAGCTTTTTAAAAAAAGCACGAAAATATACAGTGATGGTTTTCCTGCACATGGCTTTGGACAGAAGTTAAATTAATAATGCCAACTATGTTTGGAGACAAGTAATTTCCTGGAATAGCTTCACATTGTGTTGGCAGCCCTTAAGAACTGACATGTAAAAATGCAAGAAAGATCCAGAGATAGAGGATGTACCAGATAAGTAAGAAAGATATTAAGGGTGTGATTTAAGATAAATATATGGAGATGAATATGTTTTGCTTGAAAATTCACTTTTTAAAAACTTTCTCAATCCCAAGGGAGGCAATACTTGCCATTAAAGTTGTGAACATAAAGATACATGACTTAGTCAGCCTCTGCAGTGCATTTAAACTCATTAATTTGCTGCAAAATACAACTAGATAAGCGAGAGCCAGTGACACAAATAAAAACAAATATACTGGTCTGGTCCCTACACTGCTTCCAATGCTTGCCAGATGTCAAACTCACCCCCATCCCTCAATTCTACCGACAGTGTTTAATGCTGACTGTGAACTGAATACCTATGGTCAGGGACACAAGTAATGCAGGTACAAGAGGATGGCCTGTGAAGGTGATAGAAGAGAAAAAAATGAAATTACTGATCTAGTCCCATTTGCTAGCATTTAACCTATTAGAAATTGACAATTTATTAGAGATAAATTTTTCAAGTGATCTAAATTTTAAGAGCAAAAACATGATCTGCACAGAATAGGTCAAATTCAATGGCATACCACTAAACTGGTGGATGAAGTTTAGAATATAACTAAAAATTTAAGATAATACTAGTCGGCACTAACTAAAATGCAAAAATGCATTTAAACAGCTGAGTTTGCAAAAGACTTGATACTGAACTAAGCATTAAATCTTTCACCACAGATAGGGCTAAAGACACCATCGAGCCAAAAATAAGCAATTATAAATAGCTTCTCATAATGAACATTCAAAGAAGTGATGCAGTTGTCTTGTTAAGCATTTGACCGTGACCAAATGCCTATGCCTTGGTGTTTTTATTCTAGCAGGTTGTGGATCATTCTTCCCACATTACCATGCATGTCCAACCTATACTATCCCACAGTGTTGTTCAAAGTCCATGTAAAAATATCAACACTTTCATGAAGATACTGTTCAAGTGTTTCTAATACGTTCTACTTTTGTTCAAAATTTTAAGCACATATTTTATTGGAAACATAGTCAACATGGATTTTGGTTCATTCATCCCAGCAGGAAAACAGTAGGCAAGTACCAGGATGAGGTTCAGGGAAATAAAGTGACAGAACTTCTGAATCCAAAATCATGCTAACAGAAGGCAAAATAAAAACATCCAACTAAATCGAGGTGAGAAGCTGCATGATTAACAGCTTGGGTTTTCCTTGAGAACTGCTGATCAGAGAGCAGTCCAAGGACAAGAACTACAGATGGCATGCTACCTGTAGCTAGTTGTCACTCAGAGTGAAATGGCCTTTCAAGAGGGACTTATAGCCCAGGGGTCAACTTCAAACTCTCTGGCATGATTATAAGATATCATCAACCAGACAAGTCCTTCCAACTGAGTCAATTGATAATTATAGTTTGTAATTTTTTTATTGTGTTCAATAAAGATTTTAAAACCATGAAAAATGCAATGATTAAAATTTAGTGGGCCATTATTTGCTACAACAGAGGTTTAGAACTGTAGAATCATTGAAAGGCTACAACTTAGAAAGAGGCCATTCAGTCCACTGAACATATTCGTCTGCTATTCCAGTCCCGCATACTAGCACGGGGTCCATATCTTGCAAGGTCACAAAATTGAAGGTGCCAATGCACATTTGTTCTCAATGAGTTAAGGGTTTCTGCCTGAAACATCAAGTTGAGCTCCAAATTCCAGCTTTACATAGGCAGCTAAGCTCTTTCTTACATCATACGTCAGGTAAATTCTCCATAACCCAGTCAAGTTTCATGAAGAAAAATTTCTAAATTTGGCTATTAGGCTTTATTGATGTATTCTTTCCAACTTATTACTAAAAATCAACAATTTAGAAAACAGCTCTTCCTCTCTCACCATGAATGCGTGACTCTCAATGTGCCTTGTTTACCCAGCTTCATTCCAGTCCACAGAACTGATAAAGCTTTCTTGACTGGACAGGATGATAAGAATTTTCTAGACAGGCAGGTGCAAGTTTGTAATCACTTTGCACCCACATCTGGGTGAAAAGCTTGTTTTATTGTTCTCTATAATCCTTTTACCTTGAATACTCACCTTAATTCTATGTCCCTGAGTGACGGACCTCTCTGTTAAAGGAACTCCCTGTTCATGCTTTCCAAACCCCTCAGCACTCCTCAGTTTTGTCATCCCTCAGCCTCCTGTGTCCTGAGGAGAACAACACAGACGTATCATCCCCTAATATAGGGGGTGAGGAGCTAAAAGACAAGCTGCACATCACCCATCTTAACTCTTTCTGTCAGGACTGTTGCCCATATGAAATGGGTGGAGCAGCAGATATTATGGACAGTGGAAGTGGATGGTACAGGTGAAATAACAAAACACGGGGGCTGATTTCCATCACCTTGTCACCCATTATTTACAGAGTCCTTGACATTGATCCTTCTTTCCTCAGAACCAGCTTTCATAGTGAACAGAACCCCGGACACTCCTGTTCTTATCTTTCGGCCCCAGCAACACCAAAGACCTGGACGCATACACTATTGAGTGTTCCTCTCCATTGGGCCACCAATGGGCTAATGGGCCACCTGATACTATATGGGCTGACGCTACCCCAAATGCATCGGTACAAACCCTTATGGATATTAATTGTAATACACTTCTCAGAAACTGCTCTAACTGCAACTGCAGGTACATATGGCTCATGTCCAGATTTGTGAATTGTAGCCCCTCCATCAGCACTGTGTGTGAATCTTCTATGTCAGGGATTGTGTATTTATCCAGCCACAAAAAGCTGTTGGTTAAAAAATTCCCCACAGAGGCAAACCAATGTTTGGTGTGACAAATTGGTATGACTGGTGCTGCCTATTTCACAGGCTGGACTGGTTTGATGATTCCTTCATTTTCTCGCCTTTTGATTTCTAATGCTATTTTTGCCTCAAAAAGGCACTGGGCAGGTCTTGCAGAATCATGAAACAGCTGCACCAATATTGACCTTCATTACAACTAGGTGACCATTTAACCAGATGTTTATTTTGATTGATTCTGATTTGGATTTGCTAATCAATTTAACTGTTTCAAACCAGGTGTTGCTAGACTTTCCAGGGTCCTTCCGGATGGAAGTGGTCACAAGTTTGGAAGGCAGTAAGGATCGTTGGTGAATTTCTGCACTGCATCTTGTACATAGTACACACTGCAGCTTCAGCGCAGAGGTGGACCGAGTTGACGCTTGTAAATGTGGCGCCAATCAAGCAGACAACTTTGTTTTAGATTGTGTCAAACTTCTTGAGGGTTGTTGGGTCTGTGTTTAATCCAGGCAAGTGGGGAGTATTCCATCACACTCCTGACTCATGCCTTGTAAATGGTGGAAAGGCTTTCACGAGTCAGGAGGCAAGTTACTCGCTGCAGTATTCCCAGCTGTTCTTGTAGCCATTGTATTTTTATGATGAGTCCAGTTGAGCTTCTTGCCAACCATAACCCTCAGGAGGTTGATCGTGAGGGATTCATTGATGATAGTACCATTGACCGTCAAAGGGCAGTGGTTACACTGTCTCTGATTGGAGATGGTCATAGACTGGCATTTGTGTACTGTGAATGTTGCTTGCCACTTGAAAACCCATGCCTGGATATTACCCAGGTCTTGTTGCATTTGAACATGGATTAACTTGGTATCTGAGGAGCTGTGAATAATGCTGAACATTGCACAATGAACCCCCCTGTTCTTATTATGTCATGAAGATCATTGATGAAGCAGATAAAGATGGTTGGGCCTAGGACACTACCCTGAGGAACTCTTGTAGAGATGTCCTGCAGCTGATATGACTGACCTCCAACGACCACAACCATCTTTCAATGTGTCAGGTATGACTCCAACCAGCAGAGAGTTTTCCCCAATATTCATTGATTCCAGATTTGCCAGGGCTCCGTGATGCCACAATTGGTTGAATGCAGCATTGATATCAAGGGCTGCCACTTTCACCTCACATGGAAGCATGCGGTCAAATTGATGAATTCATTACCAAGTTCAGTACAGAAAGAAAATACGCTAAAAACTGATGCATGAAGTGATGGGAGAAACAGAGAAACTGCAAAGACAAAAGTTAAAAGTTATGTCTGTAGACAACAATTAAAATGAGAAGGAATGAGTGTCTAATAGTTAGCTTTCAACTCCAGACAGCCTGTTTATTGAGAAGTAATACTTCTTATGAGGTTAATAGGGTATTTAGACTGAAATGAGTAAGACAATTTCCTGCACCAGTTTCAGTTTGTATTTCCTCCAAAAGTAGATTCGTCACAGCATTCAATGTACTTCAGTTGTGAGCCAGATGTGGTGATACCATATTTTTTTAAACAAAGCATCACATCCGAGGTAAGAGTGTTTGGATTTACACATTTACCTGAACATGTGACCTCACCTGAAGCTGTTGCAATGTTTTCACATAATAGAAGAAGCAACATTAGCCTCGCCCTCATTTTGACAGCATATTATTACATCTTATTATTAATATCTGGGTGGCGCATTGGTTAGCATTGCTGCCTCTCAGTACCAGATACCTGGGTTCGACTCCAACCTTAGGTGACGGTCTGCGTGGAAGTAGTGTGTTCTCCCTGTGTCTGTGTTGGTTCCCATCAAGTGCTCCAGTTTCCTCCCACAATCCAAAGATGCACAGGTTAGATGGATTGGCCATGCTAAAATTGTTCATTGTGTTCAGAGGTTTGTAGGCTAAGTGGTTTAGCCAAGGGAGTTGTGGGGTTACAGGGATGGTCCAGGGTGGGATGCTCTTCAGAGAGACAGTGTGGCTCAATGGGCTGAATGGCCTCTTTCTGAACTTTGGCACTGCATGATTCTTGTTCATATTTCAGAAACAAAAAAGTGTTTGAAGCTGCTAAAATACAGATCAGCCACACCTGATTTGTGGAAGTCAAGGAAGCAAAAGGCATTTAATGATTATAGTGAAGGGACTGGTCCAAAATGCATGTAATTAATTGTGGGCAGCTTGACCTGTCAGCAAACTACAGCCACACAACTCCAGTGCAGCCATGAAATGGTAGTTGATTGAATGCTGTACTCCTTAATGAGTACCCCTGGGACTTGTGGCTGATGTCGAGTTGAGAGAATGTGAACCAGAATCATACTGATTTCCAAATATTTTCTGGTACACATTTCTGAAGTAGATCTGTGTAACCTAGAAAGTAAAGATTGCTTTAGATAAAATAAACATTGGAATTTGAGACTTTCAGTCTTTTTTCCAATTAAAACGCGAGAATCACTGCATGAATAGAATGCAAAATATCATCTCAAGTTATTAATAACCTTCAAGAGGTAAGTGTTTTACTTTCAAAGCAAAAAAAATCTAAAGATTATGAAGACATTTTGTCAGTCCCTCTACCCCCACCTGCTTCACTAACATCTTGAATTTTCTCTGAAAGTCACAGTTTTTCTCTTGTCTAGGCAGTCAATTCCAATTACATCATCAGAAAAACTAGAAAGGAGGAACTGCTGTGCAATGGTGTTAGAGTGTCAAATTAACTCTCAGATTTGGAGAGATATGATTACTGAAGCACGCACTGAAGATTAAAAACTGCATTTGCACGAACGTTAATTTGGATCGGTCACATGTTGAACTCAGTAACTTCTTTACCTCAGTTCCCCAAAGAGAAAATTATAATCACTTTTTTTTGAAGCAAAAAAATTTTCACATATATTAAACCATCTGCAGCTGAACATGCTAGAAACATTCAGCAAGTCATTCAGCAGTTAATATGGAAAGGAAAGTTAACCTTTTAGACAAGGCCCTTTTTGGAGCACACTGCTTCTTTCTCTTTCAAATGTTGACTAAATTGCTTTTCACTTTACATTTTAAATTTTCAATACTTGTGTTAAAATCCGTAATCCTGGAATCCTGTCCCTGAATTCAGCGCTGACCTTTTTTGCAGGGGTTTATCGAGAGGAACACTTGCAGGAGTTTTTTTTTCCACCCATCTACAGTTTATAAAGGCAGCAGCATATTGAAAAGTGCAGTTGCCTTCAAACAGAAGTGATCTTGGTTACCCAGATGTCTGACATATGATTCATGGACCTAGACATTTAGGGAGCATTCTAAACCTCCTGGAGAGTTTTGAACAAGCCAGGATTGCCCTCTGGAATTGTTAGCTTGTAGACATGATGTTAAATGCAGTTAAAAAAGGATGAAGTTTCTGGTCAAGCTGTCAAATCAATTAAATCCCTTGCCTTTGAAATTTTGAAGAAGTAATCTTAGCCGGTTGTTAAAAATAAATATTTCTTTCAACTTCAAGATATTTTCTTGAACATCAAACTAAGGATGATCAAAGCAGGATTTCTGTTGCCTGACTATTTATAAGGCAATATTATTACATTGGCTGTACTTAAGTTCACAGGCTGATGAACAGCTCAGAGAGATTATAAAGAGATTACCTGTCTTTGATATGAAACTATTGATACGGAAATTATTTGCTCTTACAAGAAATTATGCACTTGAAGGTATTTAAATGAGTTGAATGGACTTTCATCAATATTGATTTTGAATGTAGTAGACTCTTTGTTAAATACTTCGAATTTTATTTCATATCAACTCAACATGACTGCTGAGCACCTATCACAGACCACAGGGAGAGGTGGCTTGGAGGGTGGAGGATCATTGGACAGTGTGTGGGTTGGCCTGAGTTGGCACAGGTGCTATAAAAGACCAAGAGGACAATTGGGGTGGGAGGGGTGGGGGAGGGGTGAAGGGTCAGCATGACTTGGCACTAGGTTTGAAGGGAGGGTAAGGGGACATGGACATGAGAACAGAGGTACAGGTTGGCACAGAGCTTTGAGCTGCCATAGGAAGCATGAGGTGGTATGTGTTGGCCTAGATAAGACATGGAGACCCCGCACGAGATGATGGAAGTTGAGGGGGTAAGGGCTGGCTTGTATTTTCCCACTTGTTTTTCCAATCAGTGCAAAATGAACCATGGCCCATCTTTTAAACAGCTCAGGTTGTGACTCAGCTGCCCAGGTCTGCTTCTGAACTCTTTCCATAGGTCAGGGCGAAATTGTAGTCAGCATCCAACTCACAAACGCTGTCACACCACACACACCCTTCAATAACTGAAACTTGGGGCTTTTTCTCCTGACTGGGATTTTCCTGACTCTGCATTCTCATATCAAGAGTGAAAATTTTTCATCTATATTTGTTAAAGGGACAATGAGCCAAAAGCATATAAGCACTCATCAAAATAGATGGAAAAGTTAACGAGCTCACACCAACAAGATTTGTTTTTCTCTCCCCATTAAGTTGATTGTATCAAAACACCTAATGTGTATCACATCCTTTTCAAAGATCTAGGTTCAATTCAGGTGATGACAGAACTGCCAGAATGTGGAGGAACCTCAAAAGGCAACAGCTGTCCTGGGCTCAACCATCTGCAGTTGTCTCCTGCAGTAGGCTTGAACTGTTATCCCCTCATTCCCTCACTAAGATCATCTCGACCGTGAGCCACATTTTGTCCTTGCTCAAAATTATTCCTGTCTAAATTCCACCCCGATCCTCATGTTATTAATGTTCAAATAAAAGCCTCATGTCACTATTGCTGGGTTGACACCAGCAGTCAGAGGAGGACTTACCATGCTGGGAGCACAAGCAGACATGTGTGGGCTTCCCTGCAAACACAATGGGATGTGGGAACCACCCCCACCCAATCCAAAAGGCACCCTGTGTTGTCTTTAAGGATACAACAATGGGAAAGAGGGGTGTCCTCCTGCGAATCAATCCCTTGCTCTGTTGGCCATTCAGCTTCCACAATTCCCCTCTCGTCCTCACTGACTTGTGGTCTAGGTTCCAGGAATGACTCCAGGGTTTGGTACATGACATTCTGGCACCATCCCTCCCCATAGTAACCGTGGCATTCTATAGAGCTGCCATGAGCTCTCAATGAGCAGGACATCTGCACCCAGGGTCCTTGATCTCAGAGCAGGTCCACAGGAGCCCAGGAATTAGCAATAAACCAAGTGGCCTCTTGAACCTCCTCATCCATTCCATAAAAGCCAAATACTGTGGGGGCTATAAAAACACAGCAACTATGGCAAAGACAGAAACAGGGTTATTGAATCTGATACAACTCTTCTTTTCAATGGGCCCAACATTCAATTAAGATCATAGCAGATCTAACTCTGAACTCTACTCTACTTTCTCGTGAACCCTTCCTTGCCCCAGATCCCACCAAAAAGCGTTCACACCCTCAGTGATTGCAAATCTATCTAACTCTCAGCCCTGAATATATTCAATGATCCAGCTTCCACTGCTTTCTGGGCAAGAAAATTTCATTAACAACCCACCATGGAAAAAAAAAAGTGATCCTCATCTCAATCTTAAATGGGAGACCAATTGGCATTTAAACAAGATCCCCCAGTTACTGACTTCCCATGGGGGGGTAACATCCCCCTAGCATCCATGTTCTCAAGTTCCCTCACAAACTACCATGGCTCAGTATGATTACCTCTTAATCTTCTAAACTCCAATGGGTATAGGCCTAACCCGCTCAATGTTTCCTCAAAAAATAATACTCCCATCCCAGGAACCAGTCAAGTCAACTTTCTCTAAAACAACTTTCTCAGTTAATTATATCCTCTCAAATGAGACTAAAGCTGTACACACATTCTTGTAGTTGCCAATTATCTGAGTGACACCTAATCCAATGGTCTTTCTTCAAAAGAGGAAATCTCAGGCCCTCTCTGATTCTGCAGCTGGCAAGCAGGGCCCCCGTCAGCTCCACTGAATACAGTCCACTGTCTCAGTGATTTTGAGCAGGGAGAGGGATTGTGGCCTGGAGTGAGCGATAGAGACAGGGAAAAGCTGCTGTGGACACTGGAAGAAAGAATGTTTTATTGGTTGTTTGACACACAGACAGAATGGAGGTGAGATGTTGCTATCTAGTCAAAGAAGTGAATTTCTGGGCTCCAGTAGATTGGCTTGGCCCGACTTGACCAGAGGAAGAAATTATCAGAGGTCAATGGTCAGTTTGACAATGGAGTGCTTCAAGATGGCCAAATTACCATCTCCTCAAGTACAAGCAGGGATCAACAACAAAAGCCGGGCTTCACAATGACAATTGCAGCCCATGAAAGAGTAAGAACCTCCTTACCCTGCTTCAGGACATCCGTTAAAGTCTACCCCCCCCTTTAATCACGGTTTTAGTTAACCAACCTCCTACATTACTTGTATTAAAATACACCTCTGAAGCACCTTAAGTGACATTTTATGTGGTTAAAAATGCTGCAGAGTTACTGTTATTGTTTCAACGATCTCCTGCTTTCATAAAGCCGGAGATAGGGCAGTCTGCTGATAACTGTATCCAGTTCAGCTCCATTCACATCCTCTCAGATAATGAGGCGGTATGTGCCTTTGTGCAACAAAATTTGGCCAAAATTCAGACATGGGCTGATTGATGGCAGCTGACATTAACACCCACAAATGCTAAAGCAAGGACATTTTCAAACAAGAAATTTGAATCATCTCCCCTTGACATTCAACTGGACTACCATCACTGAATCCCTTGCTATCAACATCCTAAAAGTTGCCATTAACTCATAGTATATCACAGATATAATGATTAAATGAGCATGAATGAGGCTGGTAATTCTATGGCAAGTAAGTCAAGTTCTAACTTGAATCCTATCCATCATCCTAAAAGTACAAGCTGAAAATCTGATGGTGGAGCCCACTCTTGCCTGAATAAATGCAAGTCCAATGACACCATCCACTTGACTGGGATCCCAGTCACCAATTAAAACATGCTCTTTCTTCACCATCAGTGCACAGTGGCAGCACTAACTGGTTGCACCGCAGCATCTCATAAAATGTTCAACATTACTGTCCAAATCCACTATTTCTACCACCTCAAAACTAAACAGCAGCAGGTACATGGGAACATCACCATTCAAGTTCCTCTCCAGTCACATACTATCCTGTCTTGGATTATACTTACTGTCCTTTGTCACCTGTAATCCAGAACTTCTTGCCCATTAACACTGTGGGTGAAGCCATACCATACTCAATGCATCAGGTCATCATCACTTTTCCAAGGGCACGTAAGGACAGGGCTAATAATTGGTGGCTTTCCCAGTGACTGCCACAGCCCATGAACTAATAAAACTGACAATTCCTTGTGCATGAAAGAATTCTTTGCTTCATAAAAGCTGCACAACCTCTGCAACTCATACAACATTTTCCAAAAAAAGGTGAAGGCAGCATTGCTCCTTTCATACAAATTAATTTATTGTTCACTTGATAGGTGTGTACACTCTAGACAATTGATAAGGTAAATATTGCAATAGTAAGCTGGATGAAAACAGTGACATTGAAAGTCTATGCTTTGAATTTTCCTCTTTTTTTTAGGAGAAGATCTGTCTCTGTTTAAATATTGCTGTAGAATGCCCTATGCCAGATGTGGCAGTCAATCTTATGAACACAGACAAGGAAGGATAGGTTCCATAAAATATACATGTATTGAGGAGTCTGTGTATTTGGGTTTAGGATGGTAACGGGTGGAAGCTGAAGCGCTGAATCGTACATTTTTTGTCCGGTTCAAGTTACGCTGAATTTTCTTCGATGCATTTTCACTGAGAGGCCGAGTGAGGTTTCTAGCCATATCTTACTTCATTCATTGCAGTCATAGAGTCATACAGCTCAGAAACAGACCCTTCAGTCCACCCAGTCCATGCTTACCATAATCCCAAACTACATGAGTCTCACCTGCTTGCGCTTAGCCCGCATCCCTCCAAACATTTCTCATTTACATACTTGTCTAAATATCTTTTAAATGTTCCAACTATACCTGCATCCACAACTTCCTCTGGAAGTTCATTTCACACACAAATCACTCGGTGTATAATAATTGTCCAATATCTTTTTCAAAACTTTCTGCTCTCACCTTAAAAACATGCTACCTAGTCTTGAAATTCCCCCAACCTCAGGAAAAGGCATCCGCCATTCACTTTATTTATCAGGATTTTAAAAACCTCAGTAAGGCCACCCCTTCACCTCTTACTCACCAATGAAAAATGTCCCAGAAGATCCAACCTCTCCTTACAGCTGGAACCCTCCAGTCCTAGCAATATCCTGCTAAATCTCTCTGAACCCTCTCCAGCTTAATAACAGGGCAACCAAAAATGCACTCAGTACTCCAAAAGATGCCTCACAAACATTCTGTATAATCTCAACATGTTGTCCCAACTCTTACACGCAAACACCTCAGCAACAAAGGCAAGTGTGTTAGACACCTTCTTAACCACCCTATCTGCATTGATGCAAACTTCAAAGAATTATCTACCTGAACCCTTAAGGTTTCTGTTCTACAACACTTCCCAAGGCTCTACTTTTAATTGTACAAGCCCTGCCCTTTCTTCTTTCACTAAAATGCAATGCCTTGCATTTATCCAAATTAAACTTCATCTTTCCCTCCCGATCCCCTGTGGTGTTCCTCAAGTCTTTATTCCACTGGTGGGCTGCCTGACATTTTTCGACACTTAACTCATTTGGCAATTTTGATAAGATACAGAGCTAAATATTAATGAGTCAGGTTGGACCACTAATAAGGCAATTAACAAACGGTAATCCCCGTTAATTGGCAACTTGCTGCTGCCTTGCAAGAAACTTGTCATGCAGCTTGTGGAAAGCACAAAAGATGGTGTGAGATGCTCCCAAAGCCGAGGGGGGCCTAGCTGCACCTGAATTCCTATTCTGCCACGCATCTCATCACAGCCCATGCCACTCAGATCCTCTCAGATTCTGCCGAAAATGCTTCAGAAGTCTGACGGAACCTGCATTTGTTCACTTTTTACCCAAATCATTGAGCATTTACAGAATCCACAAAGGAATCCTTTTCTCCATAACTGGCATGCTATGATTTGAAAGGCTATGTCAACAGTATTATTGAAGTGAAGCACTGAAAACTCCAAAAACGCAATTTGTCAATCATTGCAGCTTAATTGAAATCATGTGCACTAGAAAGAAACTTCTACCAGCAATTGCAAGAGCTATTTGCTTAAGATGACCAAGATCCAGGGATACTAATAGCTAAGCCCACATTGGCGAGGTGGAAGTATTTTTCACACACTAAAAAATTCTGTGCAAGAGAGCCTCGAAAGATTGATAACTTTTGGCAATTTTTTTCACCAGCATTGTGTTGAGCAATGTGTAAAAAAAACTGGAGGCAGGGAAAGTGGGTGTTAGAGATCATTAGGATGCGAGAAAATGTTTTACCAACTTTGCAGAAGATGTTTATCAGATTAGAACATAGAGCATTGCAGTGCAGTGCAGGCCCTTCGGCCCTCGATGTTGCACTGACCTGTGAAACCCAACTGAAGCCCATCTACCGACACAATCCCATTATTATCCATATATTTATCCAATGACCATTTAAATGCCCTTAAACTTGGCGAGTCTACTACTGTTGCAGGCAGGGCATTCCACGCCCTTACTACTCTCTGAGTAAAGATCCTACCTCTGACATTTGTCCTATATCTATCACCCCTCAATTTAAAGCTATGTTCCCTTGTGCTAACCATCTCTATACAAGGAAAAAGGCTCTCACTGTCCACCCAATCTAATCCTCTGATCATCTTGTATGTCTCTATTATATCCCCTCTTAGCCTTCTTCTCTCCAATGAGAACAGACCTAAGTCCCTCAGCCTTTCCTCATAAGACAGGCAACATCCTGGTAAATCTCCTCTGCAACTTTTCCAATGCTTCCACATCCTTCCTGTAATGGGGTGACCAGAACTGCACGCAATGTTCCAAGTGAGGTCGCACTAGCGTTTTGTACAGTGGCAGCATGACATCACGGCTCTGGAACGCAATCCCTCTACCAATAAAACCTATCATACCGTATGCCTTCCTAACAACCCTATCAACCTAGGCAACTTTCAGGGATCTATGCACATGGACACCGAGATCTGTCTGTTCATCCACACTACCAAGAATCTTTCCATTAGCCCTGTATTCTGTATTCCTGTTATGCCTTCCTAAGTGAATCACCTCACATTTTTCCGCAATAAACACCATTTGCCTCCTCTCAGCCCATCTCTGCAGCTTATCTATGTCCCTCTGTAACCTGCAACATCCTTCCACACTATCCACAACTCCACCGACTTTAGTGTAATCTTCAAATTTACTAATCCATCCTTCTATGCCCTCATCCAGGTCATTTATAAAAATGACAAACAGCAAGGCCCCAAAACAGATCCTTGTGGCACACCAATAGTAACTGAACTCCAGGATGAACATTTCCCATCAACCACCACCCTCTGTCTTCTTCCAAATGGCCAATTTATGATCCAAACCACTAAATTACCCTCAATTCCATGCCTCCGTACTTTCGACAATAGCCTACTGTGTGGAATCTAGTCAAACGTTTTACTGAAATCCATATACACCACATCAACTGCTTTACCCTCATCCACCTGTTTGGTCCCTTCTCAAAGAACTCAATAAGGTTTGTGAGGCACGACCTACCCTTCACAAAACCGTATTGACTATCCCTAATCAAATTGTTCCTTTCTAGATTATTATAAATCCTATCTCTTATAATCCTTTCCAACACTTTACCCATAACCGAAGTAAGCCTTATTGGTCGGTAATTACCAGGATTGTCCCTCCTCCCCTTCTTGAACAAGGGGACAACATTTGCTCTCCTCCAGTCTTTTGGCACTATTCCTGAACATAATGATGACATAAAGATCAAAGCTAAAGGCTCTGCAATGTCACCCCTCGCGTCCCTGCGAATCTTCGGATACATCCAATCCGGCCCGGGGGACTTATCTGTTTTCACACCTTCCAGAATTGCTGACACATTCTCCTTGTGAACCTCAATCCCGTCTAGTCTAATAGTCTGTATCGCAGTATTCTCCTCTAAAACATTGTCTTTTTCCTGTGTGAATACTGACAAAAATTATTCATTTAGCTCATCTCCTATCTCTTCGGACTCCATGCACAACTTCCCACTACTGTCCTTGACTGGCTTTAATCTTACGCCAGTCATTCTTTTGTTTCTAACATACCTATAGAAAGCTATAGCATTTTCCTTGATCCTACCTGCCAAAGACTTCTCATGTCCCCTCCTGGCTCTTCTTAGCCCTCTCTTTAGGCCCTTCCTGGATAACTTGTAATTCTCAAGCGCCCTAACTGAGCCTTCACACCTCATCTTTACATAAGCCTCCCAGTGATAAGGAACCATATTTGTGTGGGGTGTCTGAAGAAACTAGGTATGTTTTCCTTCGAACAGACAAGTCGAAAAATGAGATTAAAATAAAATTTTGGGGGTGGCACAGTAGCTCAATGGCTAGCATAGCTCACAGCACCAGGGATGCGGGTTCGATTCCACCCTTAGGCGACTGTTTATGTGGAATTTGCACATTCTCCCCATGTCTGCTTGGGTTTCCTTCGGGTGCTCCGGTTTCTTCCCACAGTCCAAAGATGTGCAGGTTAGGTGGATTGGTCTTGATAAATTGCCCATAGTATCCAGGGTTGTGCAAACTTGGTAGGTTAGCCATGGGAAATGCATAGTTACAGGGATATGGTGGGGGTGAGTCTGGGTGGGATGCTCTTTGGAGGATCAGTGTGGATTTGATGGGCCTAATAGCCTGCTTCAACGCTGTCGAAATTCTATGATTCTATGAGATTTAATAGAGAAATTCAAAACGATGAAGGGATTGGATTGAGTACTTAAGATAGAATTGATTTCTCTGGCAGAGAGGTCACTAACCAAAGGATGTAAATGTGAGATAACTGGTAATAGAACAAGAGGAGAAATATAGATTGTTTTTTCACACAGCAAATAATGTGACCTGGAATACACAATGTAAAATGTGTTGTGAAGAATATTCAGCAACGTCTTTCGAAACAAAAAAAAATTAAAATTACAACACTTTGGAAAAATAGCAGGGGGAAAAATATATATTTCTGAGCTCCCCTCTCCCCTCCCCATTTCTGAAGAAGGGTCCCAAACTAAAACGTCAGCTTTCCTGCTCCTCTGATGCTGCCTGACCTGCTGTGGTCCTCCAGCTCCACATATCATTAGCTCTGGCTCCAGCATCTGCAGTTCTTGCAATCTCAAGGAAAAAAAATTGGATTGTGTTTCCAAGGAGAAATTCAGGATGAATGACATTGGTGAAAGCTGTATCAGTTTTTCTGATTCTATGATAGTAACTGATGAACATAATTAAAGCTGCTTTTGCAAGTTAAATGAGATCAAACATCAATTCAAGTAATACTGCCATGCTTTGAATAGCTTGGTTTTCAGGTACCGAACAATGTTGATCAATAGACAAATAATGGTCGTCACCAGCAACCACTTGAGGCCTAAATACTCCAAATTAAGAATTCAACAGCCAAGCATGTGGCACCAATACCAGCCAATTATTATGTAGGTTTTTCTTCCAACATGTTCCTGAGGTTATGATAACAATTATCTTTCAGTTTATTATATCAATCTTTTGACAGACAACTCTCATTAAAGTTATGTGTTTATACAATTAGCCTCAAGCAACAGCTTATAATTCAAGAATTAATTGTCGGTCAAACAAAGGGAACAGCATCTAACATTGACAATGTAAATAGGAGATACAACTATACTGTACATATGTCATCATTTTCCATCAGCCCTAACACTAATTCTAATTAACCTGAGAATCGGCAAATTGCAGTGTTCTCAGTAAACGCGAATAAAAGTACAAAAATAAAATGATAGCACCAGAAAACTTCTTGTGCATACTTAGTTATTCACATCAAACCCAATGTACTATGGCCACGTTCACTGCCAGCCCTGTAACTTCATGCACTTTTCCCAAGCATATACGTTGTGTTAACCGATTTTACAAGGATCTTACTAAAATTATACTGATCGATTACCTCAAATTACAAACATGCAGAATGATCAAAAAAAGTTATTCACATATCTTTAAGGACACTAGGTGTTTAGTTACAAGCGAAATTAGCTGGCTAAATGTGTATATACCTAAACCAACCATAAGCATATCATTCCACTATACTGAAGTGCCAGTTACCTATCTAAAGAGAATCGTCTCAGGACATACAACACCAATTCCTGAATATACTGAAAATCAACAGAGAGCGGCTGACTGCACAAAATGAATGGGGGAGATTTGTTTTATGTTATGCATTTGCTCACAGGACAAAGGTAGGGCCATCATTTTCTCACCCTTTCTAATTGAGGTGGTTACATTTTCCTTAGTTGGAGAATGCCTAGTGGGTATGTGGCATGCATATTACTTGCAATTTGTCAACAAAAAGCTGAATGCTCTCCAGGTCTTGCTGCATGCTGAATTGTAAATGCAACTGAGCATCATGCAATAATCCACGAATATCTGTGTTTCCATCTTTCCAGTGAAGGGAAGGCCTTTTATAAATGTTACTGAAGCTGGTGGAGTTGAGAATAATGCACGCAAGAATACCTGCAATGGTCACAATCATTTTCTTTGCATTAAGTGTGCCACCAACCAGTGGTGTAATCATTTTCTGAAGTCCCAAGCTCCTTGGCTACATACTTGGTCATACATTATGCGGAGGCAGTCACTTGCATCTCACAGCTGGACTTTTGTCCGTGTTTTATCCATGTGTACCAAGGTTATAATAGGATTTTGTGCACCATTACTTAAACTAGCTTTATGTGCCAAATATATTTATGAATAAAAAGGCAATGGTGTTATAGTTGGATTTGAACCAAAGTTCCCAGAGCATTATGTTCGGCCTGTGAATTATGAGTGCAGTGGCATTCAGGCTGCCACCACCTTGTTTAATTGGTGGTTAAGAATGAGCTAACAGAGCTTTAATTGGCCAAATTGGAACTGTCCTGTTTTCACTGTCAACGTTAAGTCACTAGATGGGTTAAAAATTGTGCAACGAACAATTGACTTTGAGCAGGGCACAGAAACTTCACCCAAGTTAGGCGATAATTAACAGTCCCATTTATCTAGAACCCTGGTCAGGCAATTAGAAGCTGCCACGACATACTGGGTGGTGCACAGGAAATCATGCACAGAGTATTTTTTTTATCTTTATTCATTCATGGGATGAGGGGTGTCACTGGCTGGGCAGCATTTATTACCCATCCAGGGCAATTAAGAGTCAACCACATTGCTGTGGGTGTGGAGTCACATATATGCCGTACCAGGTAAGGATAGCAGTTCCCTCCCCAAAAGGCCATGATTGAATCAGATGGGTTTTCCCCAATAATTGACAAGGGATTCACAGTAGTCATTGGATTCTTCATTCCAGATATTTACTGTATTCAAATTCCATCATCTGCCATGTCAGGATTCGAACACTGGTCCCTGGAACATTATCTGGGTCTCTGGTTTAAACAGTACAGCCATAATACCACTAAGTCACCACTCCTTCAATTTACAAGGTCATAATTGTAAAAATTAGTCAAACTACCTGAAGTCTCAATTTACCTGCCTAAGACTCAGGTTAAGAGAAAACACAGTTAATTATGAGCAAGTTGTCATTAACAGACAGAAATTAGTAAATGTAAATTGCTAAATAATAACTCCACAATCTAAACTCTCCCCATTTCCAATTCCGCCTCTCACAAACAGACATAAGGTCCTGTACAATGGGTGGTGAAGAGGAAAAGAAAATTCAGGGAAACATGATTTGATGGTATCAGTCTGGTCTGGAGGATTCAATGGGCTGCGTACTTCACTTCATTTTAATTCATTTTCGTCTTATGCTGTTGACACAAGGTTTTTTTTTTCTACACTGGTGTTCTCTTTCATTTACCAGTTAAGAATTCAGACTCTCACCGTTGGTGCTTCATGGCTCCTTCAACAAAGGATTTGCAGAGAAAAGTGAAAGAGCGGACGACTGCTGGCTGTTACTTGAGATTTTCGGACATCTTCACTAAAGAGACAGAATTTATTTTTGATGCTTTCTCTTTGCAGAAGTGGTTCTCTCTTGCTGTCACCTCACGCAAGTTATGGGCACCTAGCCAGGAACCAATCCTAACATTGCTGTCAAGATATAATTGCCCTCAATTCAGAACTGAACAACTCACACAAGCTTGTATGCAACTCTGTGTCCTCCAATAAAATTGATTGATTTTAAAACTGCAGCTATTGCTTTACATTGCTTTAAACCAAGGAAACAAACTTTTTTTTAAAATCCTCAAGAAAAAGAAAATATAAAGATGTGAGCTTTACAAAAACAATTGTTGGATTGAAACTGATTCCTTAATGGGTCTGACAGGCCTCTTCTAGAATTTGAAGAAGAGGCTTAAATTATTTGTTGTGAACTTTTCCTCAATCTGGTAGAAATACAGCCTACTGTTAATATCATAATCTGCTAATAATATAACCACAGCTATAACACCCAGACTCCTCTCAGCTAAACCTGTGCTCTACATCTCCTTCAAAATCTAGTTCTGGAATGAATTGTACATTCACCTGAAAAGTGTATGAAGTCCATACACCAGCATCATTTTGCTGGGTTTTCATTTGCTTTAAACAGAATTGTGCAACGTCAGTCAACCATACCTATTTGAATCCGAGCTCCTACAGAAAATAACCTGATGGCCCAGACTCAAAACGAAGATGAATTAACATCCTTATCTTGAATTATTAAGTTATTCATAATTGTAATTTATTCCCTTCTCTTCCTCGTATGCATGCGTGTGTGTGTGTGTGTGTGTGTGTGTGTGTGTGTGTGTGTGTGTGTGTGTGTATGCGTGTGTGTGTGTGTGTGTGTGTGTGTGTGTGTGTGTTCTGACAATCATCCCCTGGGTTCGAATGTATGAATAAACCATACTGTTGATCTAATCCTTAAAAAGAACTTGCTCCAGGTCACTTTAAAATTGGACTTCACAAATACAAGGCTTTGGAGGAATCATGCCACAAGCTATTTCAGAAATGGAACAAAAAGGGCCAAAAAAAACACCTCTGCTCACTGACAGAAAGAGAGAAACAAAAGAATTCAATTTCTCTCTCTATTCTTGTTGTAACCTTAACAAAGCACAACAAGAATAAAGTGTTGTAAACAGCACTGAAAGTAATGGCAGCAAGCTATCACTTGTTCAAGTAGATTGAATTGATGGCTTTGATTTGGGTAAACTGCTAGAACCACAACATATCAAGCAAATAAATGATGATTATAATGCATGTCAAATGTGGGAGGTCCCAAGTTAATGTAGTGCCTGAGGTTTAAAAATAGAATACTGGGTTCAGCATTTACTAAGCTTGTCTTTTTCTTTATTATATAGACTGGATGCAATTAAAAGTAGTTTCTTTTGTATATATTTTCTATCAAGCATGTATATAATAGAGTGAAATTAGATATGTAAATTCAAAGGATAATTGTTCATCGAATGAACCTGGCAAGGGTTCTGTATTGCAATATACATGTCTTACAGCTTAACTGTAACACTAACTTCTGAATCCATAAATGCATTTTGGAATAATTATGTACACACAGACAGCAAAAATACTCTGTTGGAGTAATGTCATGACAAACATGTAATACTAGTAAAAGTAACGTGAATATGTTGACAAAACAGGTCATATTCTTCAACAGTTTGTCAGTTGATATATAGCAATAAATGGCAGAAGGATAAAGAAACAAATTGCACACTTTCTTCCGTAAATCAAACAGTGGCATGAATTTATTATAACCTTGTCTTACTGGATGAAAGGACAAATAACACCAATAGATCCATTGCAATTTGTTAACTCAAGATATACAGATATTGGTGCTTATTAGCGTGGGATTTAGTAAGGCAAATTTTCTGTCTGGTGCCACATTTTTAATACTGTCATCGTAGTTATTTATAGCATTGAAGAATGTCACAAAGGGACTTAGTAAGAAATACAGAATGAAATGGAGACTTGAGATGCAACTGTTGTTAAGAATATTATGAGCTGCCCCTTTATTCTGGGGCACTGACAACCAGAAAAACAGTTTAATATCCCAACCTGTAATCAGGAGACAAATGGATATGATCAAACTAATCCTTTCATTGGAAGATAACCTTTAAAGGGTAAAAAGATCACCCGTACCAATTTTCTACTGTTAACCTAAATAAGGTCTCAAAGGCTTGAAACCATTGAGATACATTCTGTTAATACAGAGCATCAAATCACATTTGCAGTTAGTTAGCTTTCTCCCTGCACCTTTCAGACTAATGTTTTCTGCTTATTAACTTGTTAAAGCTGCAAACTGATAAAAGCACACAGAAGGAAGCAAAAATCATTATGACACAGGAATTCATTCATTCAAATGCGTATCAGTTTGCGGTAAAGCAATGCAGTAAGGCAACTCCCAGCTCTGACCACCACTCACCAATGCCCTGATTGTGCCCATTCAATTTTACTTTTAAAACCTTTGATCATCTCTGCTTTCATTACCCTCTTTAACAGTGCAGCAGAAGTCATTACATTTACTGCATAAAGATGATTTTCATTGAAACATCCCATTTAAATAGTCATCCAATGTTTATTAAATGTCTCAATAGACTCTGCGTCCACCATACATCCAGGCAGTGCATTCCAGACCTGAATCATTGAATGACAAAGCGTTTTTCTCACATCACATTTGCTTCATTAGTTGCTCCATCCAGCCTCCTGAAGGGTTTTCAAATTTCTTTCAGATCTCCTCTTAGACTTCTTCTCTCCAAGGAGAACAGTCCTAACTTCACCGATCTGCCCTTAGACCTGAAATTTCTCATCCTTAGAAACATGCTTGTAACTCTCTCTGGACTATCTCCAAAGTGTATCCTTCCCACGGTATGGTACCCAGAATTGTACACGATACACGAGTAAAGGTATAAGAAGTATCTTTGACAATCAGCATCCACATTAAAAATATGGTCTCTAGTCTTGAACTCCCCACCTGAGGGGAAAGACTCTTGCTATTCACATTATCTATGCCGCCTCATGATTTTATAAACCTCAGTAAGGTCACCACTCTTGTGCTCCAGTCAGAAAACGTCCCAGCCTGTTCAGCATCATTGACTCTTACCTTGTTTCGTAGTCTCCATGCGGCACCTTGTCAAAGGCCTTTTGGAAATCCAAACAGATTGCATCCACTGATGTCAGAGATAATAGCAACTGCAGATGCTGGAGAATCCGCGATAACAAGGTGTAGAGCTGGATGAACACAGCAGGCCAAGCAGCATCATAGGAGCAGGAAGGCTGACGTTTCAGGCCGAGACCCTCCACTGCCTCTCTTTTGTCTAACTTGGTCAGAACCTCCTTAAAGAATTCTGATGGATTTGTCAAGCATGACCTCTGCTTGAGATTGCCGTAATGACTCAGCCCCATTTGACCATGTTCTTCCAAGTACTCAGAATCTCATCCTTAATAACCGGCTCAGAGTTCTTACCACCAACTGAGGGCAGGCTAATTGGCCTATCATTTTCCGACTTCTGCCTCCTTCCCTTCTTAAACAGGGGAATTTTAATAGCCATTTTCCAGTTCACTGATTCCAGGGATTCATGAAAGACCAGCACCAATACCTTTACAACCTCCTCAGCTATTTCCTTCAGAACTCTGGGGTGCAGTCCATCTAACCTAGGTGATTTATCCCTCTTCAGATCTTTCAGCTTCCCAGTACCTTTTGCTTAATGATGGCCACCACACTCATCTCTGCCACCGACACTCTTGAAGTTGTGGTATGCTGCTGGTGCCTTTCACCGTGAAGACACGCAAAGTTCCTATTCAGCTCGTCTGGTATTTCTTCGCTTGCCGTTAGGTCTTCAGCATCATTGTTCAGCAATCCAACATTCACTCTTGCTTCTCACTTCCCTTTTATATGTCTAAAAAACATCTCTTGCAATCTGCTTTGGTGCTAGTTTACCTCATACTTCACTGTCACACCCTTATTGATTTTTTTAAAGTTGTCCTCTGCTGGTTGTTAAAAGCTTTCCACCATTCTTCACCACGTTGTATGCATTTTTTTGGTTTTATGCTATCCTGACTTCCCTTAAATCAGGTACGGCTGACCTATCCTCCCCTTCATTTATTTCTTCTTCCTTGGAAGAAATTTCTGCTGTGCTTCCTGAATTATCCTCAGCAACTCCTGCCATTGCTGCTCTACAGTCTTCCCTGCTATACTCCCCTTCCAATCAACTCATTTTTTTGTTTGCATCATTGCCTTATACTGCTCTCAGATTTCAATTTCGTTCACCATCAATATCGCTTTTTCTAAGGCAGGATTCGCTTTTTGGCTTTAAACAACAATTTCATCTCAAATTAGTTCTCATTGTAGATTGCCACAATCACATAATTCTGGCAAAGTCTAAAAATCATTAATAAAGTTGTGAATGGATTCTCCAGGGAGCAGTATTCTTCCTACAAACCTTTCTCTCTCGATTACATGATTGATACTTAAAGTGAAGTAATCGTCAAATGCTTTCAAAATGTCAAAAGATATCAGTGTCATCTCTCACACACTGTTGTTTTAAATCACGATATGCTATTGGATATATTTGTCCATGGGATTTTCTTTTTGTATTCCTGCCTGAAGCAATTCTATCTCTGCTTAATTTCCTTAAGTATCTGCGATCCTCAATCTGTTTTGATGCTCAACATTTTTCACCACTGTGGCTGCATCCAACTGCAGTCACTTTTCTTATTTAAATGATATCCTTAAAACCTGTTGAAAAATTTACAAAATCTTTTGTCGATGCAGCAGGTTTTGCTGTTCAGTATTTTAAATTGGACAACACTTGAACTGAATCAAATGGTACTCTCTTCAGCTTGCTTTTTAAGATTTTTATTTTCTTTTTCGATTTTTTTTCCCCAAATGCAGGACTATGAATGCAAATTTCTCATTAAGCTTCACCAGTTTAAAAAACCTTTTGTTGTTCTCATGAAATTTCTTTCACTGTTGTCTTTTTACCTCTGCAAAACCTAAACAAAAATGGAAAGAAAGTTGCAAAAGTTTTAAATGTTTCAGCGTTATCATTAAAATTCAAGTACTTAAAGATTGTTTCTATGCTTGAACATAAAGAGTTAATATAATTTTTGTTGTTTTCAAGGAAGAGGAAAAGACAAACTGCCTCTGTTTTTTCTCTTCCTTATTGTGAATTTAATGCACTTTTAACGGTGTGGATGACTCACATCATTTCTGCTTCTTCTCAGTGATTCGTGTTGTCTTAAATAGTACAACAGCAGTGTTGCTCTGCACTTTTAAAGATACATTTTGTTGTACACCAATAATTCAGATACACTTCAAAATATTGATTTCCATGACTCCTGCCTTTTACTTTTCACTCTAAATTAGTCAAATTATATTACCTTTTTAACTGTCCTCCCAGTGAATGATTTTTTTTCTCCAAAGTGTTTCTTGCAGCTTTTTTGACAGTTTATGATTTTAATGATGCTCATTTATTTAAATATAGTGATTTAAATATTCTTTTAGATCCACACCCGAGAAATTTTCCTTAACTGCACCAGTCTATCCTTCTTTTTAAAAGGTCATAACTTACTTCAGGTATTCAATATCAACTACATGATCCCAGGTTTATGATTTGGATCTTTTCCCCTTTACCTTTGCTGTGACTCATGTTCTACATGAGCTTTTTCACACTTTTAACTTGTGCAAGCATGTCTAATACTGTTATCAGCTCTGCAGTCTTTTAGTAGCTGACTGCTGCTTTCAGTGAAGCTGACATCTTTCTATGCTTTTAGGCTGCTGAACATTCAAAGATATGGTTTGGTTTTTGATAGGCATTTTTAAAATTCATTTTGGATCGCTGCGGTTTTTTTTGGACAACTGATGATTTCTTGAGAAAATCAGCACTGCTAGCACAATGAGAGAGTTGTTCCTATTTACTACAATCGCATTAAGTGTACATCATTGTGTGTGCACAATGCATCTTGTGGTCATGTCCATTCGATCAACCGAGATTCTTTGGGTACCTCCTCTGTCACCATGCCTCTTTATTGGTATTCGTGCTTGTCACTGATACCATGGAAGGATTTCTGCACAAAGTCTTAAATAGAGGAGACACTGTCTTGTTAAAAAGAAGAGGTTTATTACACAGTAATTAGTATCTACTTACATTACATCTGAGTGGTGTGAGACTGCACGGTAAGACTTCACTTACAAGTTAGATACACAATGGTGAAACACAGTCTTTTACATCCTGATGGACCGTATTTATCTTGGTACATCAGTTGACCCATTCCAGTAATAAATCTCTTGTTCAACACTCAGATTTCAAATTCACACCATTCTGTTGAAATCCCTCCACAGGCTCAAAACTCCTTATCTCTGGCAAAATTCAAGCTTCAAAAGCACTCTAGTTCCAGTCTCCTCTGCAGCTCCAATTTTCAGTATCCCACCAAATAAGCAACTGAATCTACTGCTAAGCTCTGCAATTCCGTCCCTAAGCATCCTTACCTCTCCACTTCTCAATATTTCTTGTGTTCTTTAAGACATTGCTGAAAAGCTAACTTTCACCAAACCTTCATGACATTTCCTTGTGTAGGTTGGTGTCAATTGTATTTGATAGTGCTCATGAGAAGTGCCATGGGATAAATGCAATTTGTTGTTCCAGAAGCTGTTACACATGCTATTATGTTTGCAGCCTCTGGCAATGATGGCGAAAATGATCCTCTTGTTTAAAACAAATTGTTCAAAATAAATCAGGACCAATGACACAAGGGGTTAAAATTCTACCCATTTGCCATCTGTGGTTCAAAATGTTGACATGAAAAGGGAAAGAACAAATCAAGGCTGAAGTTACTAGTCATTGAAATTGAATTTCACTGTGGTTCCTAAAACATTCTCTCAAAAAAAAATTACAGGCCGACAATTTTACAATTGAGATCTGAGGAACAATATTCTTCAATCACTGACTGTGTTTTACAATTCTCACAGAAAGCAATGTAAAAGCCATGGATGCAGCATTTTTGCACAATTATTCCTCCAGACATTTGCTACGACTGTTTGAACGCCTGCAGCATTTGTGTTAGACATCCTTCTTTACCCAAGACACAGCAAGAATTCACTAATCTTAAAATATTTTCAAGAACATATACTCTGAGAAGTGTATGACCATCCCTGTGTTTCACATTCACCTGGACTTTTCAACAGAATGAAAATAAACTAGAATTTAAATAAAACAAGCTGTGAGATTAAAAGTTTCTCCTACTTTGCGAAATAAACAGTTCCTTACGGAACTGATACATCAGAAGAAGTACACTAATGCATTCAAATCACAAAACTTCCTTTTTTTACCCCGAATTTTATCTCTTCCTCCTCTTAGAATTCTCGAGTCCTCAGTGGGACAATTGGGAGCTTCATTCCATTCTTGTACACATTAAATGCTGGGATTATTAGAGCAATAAGCAATGCATATTAGCTATTTATTCTAACTAATCTGCTGACAGTTGAGCAATTCAAATGTCCTTAACGCTGACAACCAACAATCAGGAATCTGGTCTCTATGATTCATTCACCCCTCCTTACCACCGCCCCTTTCCCTCTTCACCAGCTCCTCCCGCCCCTGCTCCTTTGGGGATCTCTTTAGGCAATAGCCAAACTCTAAATAAATTCTTACACTCATGTAATACCATGGCTTGCTTCCAAATGTAATACTTCCAGATGACTTTATGAAGTCCCTTGGGTCTTTTTTCTCTGCTAAAAGTTACATTAATGCTAGTTGTTATTGTTGATTCTTTAGATATCAAGCAAATGCTTATTGTTTACTTACAAAAAATGGCAATGCATGGAAACATTGTTGAGGAAATATTTTCCATCATTATTTATTGAGCATTCTGCATGAACACAATGGAGATTTTCAAATCTTTTAATTTTACAAATTGAAGCACAATCTATCAAGACAAATTTACATTTTGGATTCTATATTTTATAATCAATTTGGTCAGAGATGTTATGCCACACCTCTGGAGTAGGTGGGACTTGAACCCAGGCTTCCTGGTCCAGCAGGAAGGAGACTATCAGCATATTACCAGACGCCCCCCCAATTTAAACTTAGTCACGCACAAACGTAATTTATTGATAGTTGATAACATGTACATTTTTGAGGGTAAGGATAATTTATTACTGCTTGAGCCAGACTGCTCATGCAGGGGAATAATTTCATAGAATTCATCAAGAATGTTGCTTAGCGAATTTATAATGTGTTTCCCCAACATGAAGTCATTCACCTCACGTCAATAAAAGACTACCTCCTTCAGACAAAGAGAAATACCAAATATTGTAGCTGACAACAATAACCAACATTAGTACTGTATAATTTCTTTCATGTAAAGATTCCAAAAGATTTTTGGAATATAAAAGCATAAAAATGGCAACTCTGTTACTTTGTTTGCTTTGTACAATATTGGCATTTCAATGGTTTCAGTTGAGTAAGATCAAAAAACAAGAAACAAAAGAAGTGAAATATTTACTGATAACAAAGTGTGGAGCTGGATGAACACAGCAGGCCAAGCAGCATCTCAGGAGCACAAAAGCTGACATTTCGGGCCTAGACCCTTCATCAGAGAGGGGGATGGGGAGAGGGTTCTGAAATAAATAAGGAGAGAGGGTGAGGCAGACCGAAGATGGAGACAAAAGAAAACATGTGGAGAGGAGAGTATAGGTGGGGAGGTAGGGAGGGGACAGGTCAGTCCAGGGAAGACGGACAGGTTAAGGAGGTGGGATGAGGCTAGTAGGTAGGAAATGGAGGTGCAGCTTGAGGTGGGAGGAAGGGATGGGTGAGAGGAAGAACAGATTAGGGAGGCAGAGACAGGCTGGGCTGGTTTTGGGATGCAGTGGGGGGAGGGGATGGGCTGGGCTGGTTGCATGATGCTGTAGGGGGAGGGGATGAACTGGGCTGGTTTTGGGATGCGGTGGGGGAAGGGGAGATTTTGAAGCTGGTGAAGACCACATTGATACCATTGGGCTGCAGGGTTCCCAAGCGGAATATGAGTTGCTGTTCCTGCAACCTTCGGGTGGCATCATTGTGGCACTGCAGGAGGCCCATGAAGGACATGTCGTCTAAAGAATGGGAGGGGGAGTTAAAATAGTTCGCGACTGGGGGGTGCAGTTGTTTATTGCAAACCGAGCGGAGGTGTTCTGCAAAGCGGTCCCCAAGCCTCCGCTTGGTTTCCCCAATGTAGAGGTAGCCACACCAGGTACAATGGATACAGTATTAACACATTGGCAGATGTGCAGTTGAACCTCTGCTTAATATGGAAAGTCATCTTGGGGCCTGAGATGGGGGTGAGGGAGGAGGTGTGGGGGCAAGTGTAGCACTTCCTGCGGTTGCAGGGGAAGGTGCCGGGTGTGGTGGGGTTGGAGGGGAGTGTGGAGCGAACAAGGGAGTCATGGAGAGAGTGGTCTCTCCAAAGGCAGACAAGGGTGGGGATGGAAAAATATCTTGGGTGGTGGGGTCGGATTGTAGATGGCAGTAGTGTCGAGGATGATGCGTTGTATCCGGAGGTTGGTGGGGTGGTGTGTGAGAACGAGGGGGATCCTCTTGGGCCGGCTGTGGCGGGGGCGGGGTGTGTGAAGGATGTGTTGCGGGAAATGCGGGAGACGCGGTCAAAAGCGTTCTCGATCACTGCGGGGGCAAGTTGCGGTCCTTGAAGAGCTTGGACATCTGGGATGTGCGGGAGTGGAATGCCTCATCCTGGGAGCAGATGCGGCGGAGGTGGAGGAATTGGGAATAGGGGATGGAATTTTTGCAGGAGGGTGGGTGGGAGGAGGTGTATTCTAGGTAGCTGTGGGAGTCGGTGGGCTTGAAATGGACCTCAGTTTCTAGCTGGTCACCTTTCTTACCACTGCACCATCCATCTTCCTCTTAAGTATTTGCAACCCAACTCATCTTAATTGTTTGAACACAGGAGATAGGTTTAGATTCTTCAGTCCGATCTATCTGATTCCTCAAACCAGCAGGAGGTATGACTCAATAATATGAGGTGAAAATAATTGAACAATTAGCATTATCCAGGAAAAAACTGCGCTGTTCAAAATTTGTACAATGTTTGGCTGCAAGCCAATTTTTAATGACCCTTGTGCAACAAAGTAATGACACAGACTCTCACTTCGAGAAAAGAGATTCAATCTATTTTGAATTTGACCTTAAAACTTTATGGTGCACTCAATAGAATATTATTCGCAAAACGAACAGTGTTTGACTCACATATGAGAGGTCCTTTAGTTTGTTCTATGATCATTGTACAACTATTGGAGGAAATAAATTAATGATTTAAATCTACATTTTCACAGCACAAGCAAAGTAGAGTGTGGCACACTTTGTTGTCGAAACATACTGAAGAATTCAGAGGTGGCACTCATTTTCTTTGCTGTTGGGGGAATATGAGGGAAGGGAGACAAAAGTTTTTTTTTGGGAAATGCAATGTACTGTCATTGAAAAACATCTTCACAGCATCATGTTTTGTATGTAGTGCAGAATTCAGAAACAGGGAGGAAAGCATCAGATACCTGTCTTTCAACATTTGCACAATTGTGTGATAATACCACTTCCCAAACCTTTATTTTCTCCCATTCAAGTAACATGTCCTTGACCCCATCCACTCAAGAATGGTTGTTTCACCTTCATTTATCCTGTTATTACCCCCATCCCACCCTCCCACTTTGCTGCCTCTCCTCCTATCCTTATTTTCATCCTTGCCTTGGCCTTCCTTTCATCCATCCTGGTGGTATCTCTCCCATTTTCTGATCTCAGGAAGTATTGAGCAAGACGTCATCATTGCCAGAAATGTGACATTTCCAATTCAGAAAAATTCCATGACAACATGAACAGTAAAATTGAGGCATCAGGATAAGGGAGAGTCCTAAGTCTGCTCACTGTCTAAATTAGTCAGGACCAGAGCAATTAGGAAAGATTGCTCCTTCTTTAGTCAAAAAAAAGCCACTAATCAGACAGTAGCGGCATCCAGTTTTGTTTAAACACGAGAATGTTAAATAGTTTGAAAATAACCAAATTAGCTTTGAGTCCACAGAAACATAGAACATAGGGGCAGAAGTAAGCCATTCACCATTTGTGTGATCATGGCTGATCATCCAACTGAGCACCCTGTTCCTGCTATCTCCCCATATGCTTTGATCATTTCGCCTCAAGAACTATATCTAACTCTTTCCTGAAAACATTCAATGTTTTGGCACAGCTGCTGTATGACACAGAATTCCACAGGCCCACCTTTCTGGCTGCAGAAATTTATCCTCATCCCTGTTTTAAATGGCCAAACCCATTCCTTAAACTATGACCCCCTGGTGCAGGGTTTGACCAGGTATTAGCTAAAACTCGTTTCCACAGCCATATCACATTCCTCAGTGACTGACTCCAGCTCAGACTCACCCTACGTGGATTCCAGCTGAAGTTTCATCCCTCATGTTTTGAATCCTCCCAGGATCACAGATATCTCCGTGATGTTCAATGTACCAGTCCACAGTCCCACATCATCCTCCAGCTCATTCATTGTGCTGACAAGAAGCTTTTTCTTTACCTTTCAGGCATCGAGGTCCACAAGATGCACCAACTCAAAATACCCATGGCCCTCTGGAACCTCCTCTCATCCACTTCCCTCTGACTCTATCCCCTCCCCCAACCCCCCACCTCTTGTCAGGTATTCACCATCCCTCCTAACCTTCCACTCTCTGACACTGAACGTTGTGTACTCAGCAAAGGCCTCAGCTTTATCCCTCTGCATCCCCACCCTAACTAATTTCAGGCACGACACGACGCCGAAGTGATCTTCCGTCGTCTTCGCCTACATGTTCATTTCTTTGGACAAGAGTTCTCTCCCCGTCCCACAGACCCCTTTGGCCAACTCAAACACGCTCATTCCAACTGGACCCCTCCCTCCGGCCTTTTACCCACACTCGATCTTTTCATTGAGAACTGACAATGTGACATCAATTGCCTCAATTTCACAGCCCCATCACCAAATCCAACCTATCTCCCTCCGAACTGATTGCACTCCGTGCACTCAGATCTCACCCTAACTTTGTCATCAAGCCTACCAATAAGGGTGGTGCTGTTGTTGTCTGGCATACTGACCTCTACCTTGCGGAGGCTGAGTACCAGCCCTCAAATACCTCCTCCTCCCTTCCCCTGGACCATGACCCCACCATGGCACATCAGGCCATTGAATGCATTACGGTTATGAATCTCATTTCATCCAGTGATCTCCCCCCTTCCACTTCCAAGCTAATAGTCCCCCAAACCCGCATAGCTCGTTTCTGACTCCTGCCAAAAATCAACAAACCGGACTGTCCAGCTAGATCCATTGTTTCAGCCTGCTCATGCCCCACAGAACTCATCTCTTCCTACCTTGACTCAGTCTTCTCCCCCCGGTCCAATCCCTACCCGCATACATCCATGATTCATCTGACGCCTTACGCCGGTTTCAAAGCTTCAAATTTACCAGCTCCAGCCACCTCATATTTACCGTGGATGTGCAATCCCTTTACACATCCATTCCCCACTAGGAGGGTCTTGGGGCTCTCCGCTTCTTCCTGGAGCAAAGACCTGAACCATCCCCACCCACCACCACCCTCCTCCGCTTGGCCGAGCTTGTCCTCACCCTCAACAACTTTTCTTTCAACTCCTCTCATTTTCTTCAGGTAAAAGGGGTTGCCACAGGTACCTGCATGGGGCCTAGTTATGCCTGTCCCTTCATGGGGTTCATGGAACATTCCTTGTTCCAGTCCTATTCTGGCCCCCACCCACTACTCTTTCTCCAATACATTGATAATATCATCGGTGCTGGTTCCCTCTCTCGAGAAATGGAAAACTTCATCAATTTTGCCTCTAATTTCTGCCCTTCCCTCACTTTCACCTGGTCTATCGCTGACTCCTCCCTTTCCTTCCCTTCCTCAGCATCACTGTTTCCATTTCTGGGGATAGACTGGCCACCATTATCCATTACAAACCCACCAACTCCCACAGCTACCTCGACTATACATCCTCACACCCCGCTTCCTGTAACGATTCCATCTCATTTTCTCAGTTCCTCCATCTCTGTCGCAAATGTTCAGATGAGGCCACCTTTTACAAGGGAGCCGCTAAAATGTCCACATTCTTCTTCAACCGAGGATTCCCCAGCTCTGTTGTCGACAGGGCCCTCACTCGGGTCCGACCCATTTCCCGCACTTCTGCCCTCACCCCTTCCCTTCCCTCCCACAACAGAGAAAGGGTTCCCCTTATCCTCACCTACCATCCCACCAGCATCCACATCCAGAAGATCATCAGCTGCCATTTCTGCCACCTCCAGCAAGATGCCACCACCAGACACATATTCCTCTCCCCTCCACTGTCCGTTTTCCGCAGGGACTGTTCCCTCCGGGACACCCTGGTCCATACTTCCTTCACCCCCAACAGCTCCCCACACTCCTATGGCACCTTCCCCTGTAACCAGCAAAGGTGCAACACCTGCCCATTTACCTCCTCACTCCCCACTATCCAAGGGCAGAAACATACCTTCCAGGTGAAGCAACACTTCACCTGCACTTCCAAGAATCTAGTCTACTGCATTCGCTGCGCACAATGTGGTCTCCTCTACATTGGGGAAATGAAGCATAGGCTTGGCAACCGTTTTGCAGAACATCTACACTTTGCTCGCAAAAATGACCCTGAACTACCTGTTGCCTGCCACTTCAATGCACCATCCTGCTCTGTGGTCAACATCTCTGTCTCCGGCTTGCTACAGTGTTCCAGTGAAGCTCAGCGAAAGCTGGAGGAACAACACCTCGTTTTCTGCTTGGGGGCCCTACAGCCCTCTGGACTCAGTATTGAGTTCAATAGTTTTAGAGCCTAAACTCTTCCATGTCCCAGCCCCCTAACGAACACAGCAGGCCTTGTTACCACATAGCCCGCCATAACCTACCCCCTGTTGTTAGTCACTATCATTCCCCATTAACAACTATTCACCCTCCCAGCCTAATCGTTAGCAACTCCTTTGTCTGTCCAACTGTCTTTCTCTCTCTTTGGGCTCTATCCTATCGTTTACTCTCTACCCCACCCACCTCCCGATTTTCTGCATATAGACTGACATTTTCCCAGCCACTATCAGTTCTGAGGGAGGGTCACCAGACCCAAAACTTTAACTCCATTTTCTCTTCCACAGATGCTGCCAGACCTGCTGAGCTTTTCCAGCAACTCTGTTTTTGTTTCCCCCTGGTGTGGGCTCCCCGATCATCAGGAACATCCTTCCCGCATTTACACTGTCCGCTCCTGTTACAGTCATAGAGAAGAACAGCACAGAAACAGACCCTTCGGTCCAACTCGTCCATGCTGACCAGATATCCTAGATAAATCTAGTCCCATTGCCCCACATCCCTTGGAACCCTTCCTGTTCACATCCCCATCCAGATGCCTTTTAAACGTTGCAATTGTACCAGCCTCCACCACCTCCTCTGGCAGCTCATTCAACCTCAATGAAACATTTAAAAATAAAACCCACTCTACCGGCTGCCGTAACTTTACAAAATAATCAGTAAGGTTACACTTTTGAAAAGCCACGTAGCTGCTCCCTTGGTGTGAGCTCTCCTGCACAGGTTTCTCCAAGATCAGCTGTGAATTGTTAGGTTTTTTAGACAAACTCTGATGACCAGAGAAAATTGAAATCAAACAGCAGAGGCAGTAACAGTGCAGATTCAGTGCTACGGCAGACAGCACAGTGGGTTTCTTTTTCAATTTGAATCACTTCCCATGTGGTCACTTCCACGCCTTTGTCTCTCTTCCTCCTTTTCTAAGTTCTGAGTAAGGGTCACCATATCTGTAGCGTTAACTCTGATTTGTTTTATCCTCACCGATGCTGCCAGGCCTGCTGAGCTTCTCCAGCAACTTTCGTTCTTTTTTTTATAAATGCTGCTGTTTTGATTTGTTTTACCCAAAGGTCCAAAACAATGCAACAGTTTGTCAAACAATAATCACTCCTAGCGAGTTTTGAGAAGATTTGTAGCTCAGATTGAGGTTCTGGATGTGAGTTTGCTCGCTGAGCTGGAAGGTTAGTTTTCAGACGTTTCGTCACCATTCTAGGTAACATCATCAGTGAGCCTCCGACGAAACGCTGGTGTTATGTCCCGCTTTCTATTTATCTGGTTAGGCTTCCTTGGGTTGGTGATGTCATTTCCTGTTCTTTTTCTCAGGGGATGGTAGATTGGCTCCAAATCAATGTGGTTGTTGATGGAGTTCCAGTTGGAATGCCATGTTTCTAGGAGCTTCCTAGAAGCATGGCATTCCAACCGGAACTCCATCAACAAACACATTGATTTTGAGCCAATCTACCATCCCCTGAGAAAAAGAACAGGAAATGACATCACCAACCCAAGGAGGCCTAACCAGATAAATAGAAAGCGGGACATAACACCAGCGCTTCGTCGGAGGCTCACTGATGATGTTACCTAGAATGGTGACGAAACGTCTGAAAACTAACCTTCCAGCTCAGCGAGCAAACTCACATCCAGAATAATCACTCCTCATAGGATTCAAGGAAACCAGCTCCAACATGAGAAATACTTCAAAAAAAAGGAGCTCAAACTACACACAATATTCCAGATATGGTCTCACCAAGGCCCTGTATAAGTGCAACAAGACATCCCTGCTCCTGTACTTGAATCCTCTACCATCTCACTTCACCACTGATACCAACTGCCTGCTCATCTTAAGCAACTAGTGAATGATCATGCCCAGGGCTCGTAGCCCCTCCCCCTTTCCAAATTTACCACCATTCAGGTGATCACCTACCTTCCTACTTTTGCAACCCAAGTGGACAACCTCACATTTACCTCCATTATAACTCTATACTATATTTGCTCATGGGATGTGAGCATCAATGCCAAGACGAATGTTTATTGCTCGTTCCCAATTGCCATTGTGAAGATAGTGGTGAGTTACCTTCTTGAGTGCTACAATGCCAGAATAAGCAGTATCCCATAATGTTAATAATCACAGTTGCAGTTTTGAACTTGTGCTGTTAATTTGTTTGTAACTATTTTTCAGATGAATTCCTGCTTGTGCAGGAATTGTATGCAAGCAACTCTAGCCACACAGCTTTAAAAGGCTGTTTGATAAGCTGCTGTGGATCGTGCTGTCACTGCAAAGGGGAGTGGGTGCAGTGTGCTGCTGGGAGATGACAGTATCCCTGAGGCTGAGCATTATAGTTCCTGTTGTGGCAAAATCCTGAGCACAAGTGTGAACACCAGCAGGAGAGTCTGGTGAGTCATTGGTGCAAGATGTTAGAAAGTGCTTGTTTTGTGAAAACCTGATGATGGTACAGGGAATTTGGCATGAATAGTTGCCCAATTGACTGCATGTGCTGTGTGAAACCTGACTGCAGGACCCGGGGACACAAAAGAGGATTGACACACCACTGAACCAGAAACAAGCAAAGCTAAAGGTCATTAGTTCCATGAAGTTGAGTGCTGTTGTCAGCTCTTTGAAAGTGAGGTTCTGACAAGTCAGAAATTGTTGACTGTCAGTGCAACTGGGAGTTGGGTCGTAACGAAGCTCAGGAGCTGTTGTCAGCTTGGTGAAGCAGTCTGCTGCGTACAGCTGGCAGATGGGGGAAAGAAAGGCCAGTGAGCACTGGTTTCTGTTACAGACAGCTGGGACCATGGCAGCTATCATTTGCAAGGTGCAAATTTACTCCATTGTCTATGCAGAGTTTTGAAGTTTCAGAAGAAGAGATTTAGCAACTAGGATACAAACAGTTGTTGGAGCAGTTTAAGTTGGAAGACCTGTTGAAGGGAAATCAGATATGACAGTTACTAAATGTTAGTTTTATGATGAAGTATAAAATAAATCTTGGCAATCAATTTTCCCGCACATTTATGCTAGAAGTGGATCTTTGCTACCATTGGAAACTGAGAGGTGCAGTCGTAGTTTCGGAGTTTTGGTTTGACTATGTTGTGTCAGACCTGATTTTTAAGAGGTATTCGAAATGTCTCATTATAAACGTTTAGGGAAAAAATTCTGTCCGTCCTCCCCGAACTGACCTATCCCCTCCCTACCTCCCCACCTAGACTCACCTCTACTGGCTCCATCCCCGCCTCTTTAATTTGTCTGTCTCCTCTCCACCTATCTTCTCCTCTGTCCATCTTCAATCCGCCTCCCCCTCTCTCCCCATTTATTTCAGAACCCTCTCCCCGTCCCCCTTTTCTGATGAAGGGTCTACGCCCGAAACGTCAGCTTTTGTGCTCCTAAGATGCTGCTTGGCCTGCTGCGTTCATCCAGCTCCACACTTTGTTAGATCAGTTAATCTCATTGAACGGTAGAACAGGCTTGAGGGGCTGAATAACCTACTTTGGTTCTTTTGTTCTTATATTCCTAGAAGATCTTTTAACTTCAAAATGTTCTTAAGGAAAATGTCAAATGAATTCTTACATTAGTATCTAATCTTCAGGTTGGAGGTCACAGTTGTAGCATTCCATGTGACATATTTCCTTGGATTTTGCACTGTAATGATGGTGAAACTAATTGTAATCACACAACAGGAGCAGAAATACACCAATCAAACCCGTGAGCCTACTCCATCATTCAATAAAATCATGCAGCCCTTCCACATGAAACAGATGTTCACCTGCACATCTAATTTGGTATATTGTATCCGCTGTTCCCGATGTGGCCTCTTCTACGTCGGGGAGACCAAGCGGAGGCTTGGAGACCACTTTGTGGAACACTTACGCTTGATTCGTGACAAACGAATGCACCTCCCAATCGCAAACTTCAACTCAACTCCCCCTCCCACTCCCTGGATGACATGTCCATCCTGGGCCTTTTCCAGTGCCCCAACAATGCCACCCGGAAACTGGAGGGTCAGCACCTCATTTTGCCTTGGAACCCTACAACCCACTGGTCTCAAAGTGGACTTTATGAGCTTCAAAATCTCCCCACCCCTGACCTCATCCCAAGACCAGCATCCGACCCTTCACCTCCCTGCCTCCTTGCTCCATCCGTCTTCTCTCCATCCCAATCCACTCCTCCCTCCTCACTGACCAACACCCACTCCCTACCTATACTCACCTTTCTTGGCTTCATCACTACCGCCTTAACCTGTCCATCTTCTCTCCCACCTATCTGCTCCCCTATCCAACTTCTATCATTGCCCCCCCTCCCTATTTATTTCAGAGCCCCCTTTCCCTCCCCCACTTCTGAAGAAGTGTCCAGTCCCCAAAACATCAGCTTTCCTGCTCCTCTGATGCTGCCTGGCCTGGTGTGTTCCACCAGCTCCACATTGCGTTATCTCATGCAGATTGTGTTTTGAATTCCACATTGACATCTACTCTCAATAGCCCTTGATGGCTCACCTAACAGGAATTTATCCGCCTGCAAATACATGCTACGTAATCCAGGTATCAACCAAGTAACCTCTGATGAACCGCATTTACATCTTTCCTTAAAATAAGGAGACCAAATTCTGTGTGCAATTTTGATTATTGATCTCACCAATACCCTCCAAAATTGAAGTCTAACATCATACTTTAATGTTCAGTTCATCTTGTATCAAAGGATCGCATGTGATTAGCCTTTTTATTGACATACTGCACTTTGTGATTGACAGACCAGGAGACCCAAATCCTTCTGCACGTGAGGATTTGGCAGTCATTGCCTGTTTTAAGTAATACCCTGCTGTTTTATTCTTCGTGCCAAAGTGAACAGCTTCACAGTGTTCCACATTATACACCATCTGCCAGATTTTTGCCCACTTCATTAACCTATGTTTATCTGTCTGCAACTTTCTTATCTTCTTTGCAACATACTTTCCCACCTATCTTGGTGTCACCTGAGAATTTAGAATGCTAGGTTCCATTATCCAAGTCATTGATGTAAATTGCAAAAAGTTGATGCCCTGCATAGATCCATTTGTTGTTTTTGCTTAAGCACAATTTTAAGCTAACAGATCTTCTATTAGGAATATAAGAACAAACAAACAGAAGTAGGTTATTCATAGGTTCTGTATGTTATATCCTGCCAATCAGACAAAGATCCATTTACACACCACATTGTTTTCAGGCATTCTTCGATATATGCAAACATATCAGCCCTACACCCTGAGCTTTTATTTTCCACAATAAACTTTGATCTGATGCCTTATCAAATGCCTTCTGGATATCAGGTTTAGTACATCTACAGTGCATGTTGTTCATTCAAAGATCTCCAATAAACTGATTTAATGCGATTTTTCTTTGACCAAGTGATGCTGACCCTTCCTGATTGCTTTGAGTCTAAGTGCACAGCTATAATCCCTTTAACAGATGTCAAGTTAATTGGCCTACAGTTTTCTGCTTTTTTTAAGTCAACTGCGGCAGTTGATTGGAGTAATTATATTTGTTCCAACGGAGTCTTTCCTGAATATACAGAATTTTGGAAAAATTAACACCAATGCATCTGCAATGTCATGAACAACTCTTTTTAAGCTTTAGGATGAAAGCCATCTAGCACCATGTCAGCCCACAGATGTATCAATTAGTTATACCACCACTTTGCTCTCAAATAGAATGTCATTTAGTTCTTTTCTCCCCTCCACTTCCAGATTTACAGCAATTATTGGATTGTTTTTGCACCTTCTATCATGAAGGCAAACAAAACATTTGCTCATTCCTTGTCATTTCCTTATTATCTCTTAGCGCCCCCCTCTCACTTTCTAGAGAACCAGCATGCAACTGATGTAGCTTTTTGCCTTACATACCCACAGAAATACTTGCCATTCATTTTTATATTCTGAGCTGGTTTCCTCTGCACTATAATTTCTCTCACCATACTTATTGCCATTCCTTTTTCACAAGTATGTACAGGTTCTATACTCTGAATTAATTTGTAGGTGTGCTTTGCATCTCAGAATTTGGAAACAATAGTGTGAAGTATAAAGGGTTGGTTCCAGTGGATAGGTATATAACCTGCCTCCCAACCCCATAACTGTTGTGACCCTGACCACCCAATATCAAGTTGCCCTGCTGCAGCATTATTCTTTTTTACTTTGGTGGGGGCGTGTGACCTTAATTGAGACACAGTAACTATACCCCCATATGAGGTGGAGGCCTTGCCCAGGAGAGCTGACATCCAATGTTTCAATGGAAGCCCTGTTGACCTAGCAACTCTAGCAAAGAAGAGTGACCGCTACTTGGATGACGAGATTGGGCAGCACGGAGGCTCTGTTAGCTGGTGTTAGCCCTGCTGCCTCACAGCACCAGGGACCCGGGTTCGATTCTACCCTTGGACGACTGTCTGTCTGGAGTTTACACATTCTCCTTGTGTCTGCATGGGTTTCCTCCGTGTGCTCTGGTTTCCTCCCACACTCCAAAAGATGTGCAGGCAAGGTGGACTGGCTATTCTAAATTGTCCATAGTGTTCAGGGATGCAGAGCTAAGGTGGGTTATAGGGGGATGGGTCAGTGTGGACTTGTTGGGCTGTAGCACCGCTTTCCACACTGTAGGGATTCTGTGATCTATGATTCTATAAAGTGTCTGAAGAAGCATACCAATGGATCCTGGACTTCAGAGATTTAAGGAATGTTGCATTGCCTGCCCGCAGACCCCAGTGATGGGAGAGGGGAGTTGAAGGGTTATGTTCACAGGTACAATCTTGGGGGCAAAGACAGTTTCAATGAACATGGGGCCCCCCCTCACTAAACAGGACACTCACTCCCATCAACCTGACATCAAAATACACAATGATAACTTTTGAGCTTTCCACCTTGTTGCCCTTTGCTGTAGACATTATAACCCCCAACGCAGAGTAAGGCTTCCAAAGTGACCACTAATTGAATATGCATTGGCAAAACGTGGGCCCAAAGCGCACTCATTAATAGTGGAGTCAAGTTTGGGCCAATTTGACATCCGGCAATGTCAGTGACATTTGCATCACTGAAGTCTAGTGAAAATTCATGGCAGCCAGGGCACCGGTGCAGGCAAGATGGTGTCAAAAAGGGTGTTAGCTTTCATTCTCGCAGCGGTGTGGTGACAGGGACTCATGCCTGGTCACCAGGCCCATGATGGAGCAGTTGATCAGAACGACCCTAAAGTTGGGCACGTTCTTTATTTCTTCATTTTCCTGCTTTTATAATCTATGTTTTGGTTTATTTTTGTGTTTTAAGATGGCGCAGGAGAGTGTTGCCACCAGTCATCACTTTTCAATATATTTTATGACGAGATAACGTGACCACAAATAAATCAAATAAATCAAAACGTGGTTGCGTTTTGTCAATTTAACTGGACAACAGTTGTCCGTTCAGAAATTTGTCAACAAAACTAAATACTATTCTTACTATTCTTTTTGTCTGATCAAGGTATAAACTGTGCCCGATTAACTATTCAATATACCAAGCGAATATTTACTGCAACATGAAGTGTGTATTGGCTTTTATTCCAACCAAATGAAAACACTGTTAAAATCATTGCAAATTCAATCAGAGGCTGAGGATAACAAAGTATTTATTTCATTGATTCTGGCTTGGCTCTGAAGATTAATGTACAACAAAAACATCTTTAAAGTATCAACGATTGATATTTGCTGGAATTCATTTGGACGCTATCTAATATTTTTGGAGTAGAAATGCGTTTGAATTGCTGAACATTACTAGAACATCTTTTGTGGCATTGTTGAAACCAAAATCACTCAGCCTTAGCCAAGAGTCGCAGGGCATGTGTTGCAAGGTATCATGATGTTGCTTAACGCGAGTGAATTCTATGCTTAACAACAGTACTGGGAACAAAGTATCCAGTTCCTGTTACAAAAAAAATCCAATTTTAAAAAAAATGGTTTACCAGGGATCCTTCAAACAGAAGCTTTGAACATCTTCCATGTCTAAATCAGCACATTTAGAAAGATGGGAGTACATTCAGGGAAAAAAAAACACAAAGTGTAGTAATGTCTTGCAAAGACAAAGATATTTAAATTAGAAACACTGCTCAAGAACTTCTGTTTATATAAAGTCTTTTCATGACATTAAAGACACAAGTTACTTGTGTGATGATGCTGTCACTTTAAAAAGGCTATTCTGTCAAGGGTGTTTTTTGAAGACAGATTGTCAAGGTAGAGGTCAAAGAGTGGCTGCTGAAAAAAGCTGAAGGAAATAACTGAGGAGGCCTTTAGGTCTTTTTTTCTGAAACAATTGGAACAACAGACTAGAGACATTGGGGAAAACAAGCGGAGGCTTGGGGACCGCTTTGCAGAACACCTCCGCTCGGTTCGCAAGAAACAACTGCACCTCCCAGTCACGAACCATTTTAATTCCCCCTACCATTCCTTAGATGTCATGTCCAACCTGGGCCTCCTGCAGGGCTGTAATAATGCCACCCATAGGTTGCAGGAACAGCAACTCATATTCCGCTTGAAAACACTGCAGCCCAATGGTATCAATGTGGGTTTCACCAGCTTCAAAATCTCCACTCTCCCCACTGCATCCCAAAACCAGGACAGTTTGTCCCCGCCTCCCTAACCTATTCTTCCTCTCACCTAACCCCTCCTCCCACCTCAAGCCGCACCTTCATTTCCTCCCTACTAACCTGATCCCGCCCCCTTGGCCTGTCCATCCTCCCCGGACTGACCTATCCCCTCCCTACCTCCCCACCTATACTTTCCCCTCCACCTATCTTCTCCTCTATCCATCTTCGGTCTGCCTCCCCCTCGCTCCCTATTTATTTCAGAATCCTCTCCCCATCCCCCTTTTCTGATGAAGGGCCTGGGCCCGAAACATCAGCTTTTGTGCTCCTAAGGTGCTGCTTGGCCTGTTGTGTTCATTCAGCTCCACGCTTTGTTATCTCGGATTCTCCAGCATCTGCAGTTCCCACTATCTCTGGAACAACAGACTAGTTGTTTTTTCAGCTGAACCAGTCAAAAGCTGCTGGAGTCCCAGAAGGGTTGGAAGCTTCAGTAAATGATTCCTAGCTGCTACTTTCTCTGAAATATCTCGAAGCTGTTTCCTCCTGGATGGGAGAACTGCATGTAAGTATCAGTGTCTGAATTTCCCTTTTTGCCAAGAGGTGTGTTTCTGGGATGTTACTATATTGGAACAGTTAATTACTAGGAGGTACGATACTTCCCATTGGCCTCATGGTATTCTCACTGGACTGTTAATCCCGAGACTAAGGTAATGTCCTAGGGACCTAGATTTGAAACCCACCATGGCAGATGGTGGAATCCGAATTCAATAAATATCTGGAATTAAGAATCTAGTTATGACCATAAATCCATTGCTGATTGTCAGAAAAACCCATCTGGTTCACAAATGTCTGTTCGGGAAGGAAACTGCTGTACTTACATGTGACTCCAGACCCACAGCAATGAGGGTGACTCATACCTGTCCTCTGGGAAATCAGGGATGGGCAGTAAATGCTGGCCTAGTCAGCGAAGCTCTCATCCCGTGAATGAATGAAGATCTGTTGTTTGGTTAAGTTTTCCTATAGTTGTTATTCTAAATTCCTCTCTCTTTTGTTTGTATTTTAATTAGCGTTTAAACAAATTGTGTTTTGCTTCACGTCAAGTAGTTTGACCAAATGCGTCACACCTGGAACACACACTTCACCTCTATCTCTAAAATAAAAAAGTTAGGATCTAGGCAAGCTTCTCAAGATAAACTTAGGGGGTTTGGTCTGGTTCATAAAGTCATTTTCATAACGTAAGTTGTATTAAACCAAGAATAGCACAGAACCAACCAAGGAGATATCAGGTCAGATTTGGTCTAAGTAATGGGTTCTCAGAAGTGTCTTCGAGGTCAAAGGCCATGTGATTATTCCAGAGTTTGAGGCTAAGGCAATGCCAGGCATGGTGACAAATGATGAAACAATTGTAATGGGAATCTATTAGAGGACAAAATCAGAGGCTGGAGGAGATTACACAGAAATTGGGGGGCAAGATTACTGCAGGGACTTGAAACCAATGATAAGCATTTAAAAGTCAAGATATCTCATGACAGTTGTGGACCAGACCAGAACCAGTCAAAATATGTTAAGAAGGCAGCCTAGACCCTAAGTTTTTCTTACTTTAAAGGCAAATATTGTTTTCCAGATGCTGTTCAACTGATCAAATTACTTTATGTTCAGCAAAGCACCATTTATTCAAAGATTAAAGTTAAAGTACAAAGGAAAGAACTTAGAATAACTTAACTCCATTGGAAAACTTAACAGTTTAACAGATCCATAACTTATACTAATTAACTGTTTCAATGTAGTAGCATCCCAAAAATACACCCCTTCGTAAAAAATGCAAATTCATAAAATCCGATTTTCTCACATGCAACCCTGCACCTGACAGAGAGGCAAAATATCACATGAAAACTCAGAGTAGCAGCCAGGAAACCTTTACCACAGCTTTTAACGCTGTTGAGATTCCAAAGCAACTGATGCGGAATGTCAAAAGGTAAACAATTTCTGAAGAAGGGTCTTGGCCCAAAACGTCAGCTTTCTTGCTCCTCTGATACTGCTTGGCTTACTGTGTTCATCCGGCTCTGCACCTTGTTATCTCAGACTCTCCAGCATCTGCAGTTCCTACTACCTCTAAAAACTAGAAATCCTGAAATCTGAAACAGCTAGCCAAACAGCGCAGCCCCAACCTGCTTCTATTATCCAACTTTTAAAAACTCCATGGCCTCATAAGCTGCTTACTTTACTGGTTTTCCAACTAGACAGCTCAGCACCTCTGTATTAAAACCTGTACATTTTTTTTTAGAAAAGGACAAAATAACCTCTTAAAGCCACAGCATTGTCACACAGTCAGTCAATGCAGGTCAGTGAGCAAAGGGATCAGAGGGGTGACATGGAAACAGGAATTAGTGCGAGTTAGGATAATCATTTTCCATATAATTTGTGTGATTTGCTACCTTCGTAGCAATACTCCATTGTAAATATATTAAGTAATCAATAGATTCAAAATCATTTTATCTGTACAAAGGACACTGAATTGTACAGTGTGAGCCTGGAGTTCAGTGATAACATTCTTAACTGAGTCAGAGATCTTGAGATTCAAGCTTCACACAAGGTTTTTGTCCATCATCATCTCAGTGAATTACTGAGGGAATGCTGCATTGTTCTTTGTGTCCTGTTGAGCTCACACAAATCCAAATCCCCTTCTGTCCTTTCTGAGGGACATAATGGATTCCATGAAACAAAGAGGAGTGAGGGAGCTTTCCCAGCCAAAATTTATCACCAAGCCCTGTTATTAATTACTGAGAAAAATTATCTGATTGTTTATTTCTCAATTGTTTGCTGAGTCTAGCTATGAGCAAATTGGCTTCGGTTTCCATCATGTTTCAGTGATAAATGTACTTTATTCCTTTGCAGCACTTTTTGATGCCCCATGGTTATTAACTGTACCATATAAATGCAAGTGTTTTCTTTCATTTAAATTAACTACCTTAAATTAAAACAGTGGCAATAACATGCATACGGATGTTGTATTATTCCATAAATTAATGATTTAAGGAATATATTATCAGGTATTTGATTTTCTTTTACAAAAACACAGGAGTGTAATTAGGAAACTTAGCACATCAGTTGATACTTGGAAGTGGATTTCTGAGACCACAATGTAGTGTCCAATTTGAAACACTGTAATAGAATGCTTATTCTTCTGAGATCGTTGAACGATATTTTCTGCCATGGACCAAACATCTATTGTTTTTAAAGACTATAAAACCCTGTGACGTAAGCAGAAATGTTTGTATCTACACATTCTGTAATTTTCCATCCTTTAAAGGACTGTAAAGGAAGTGCCAGGCTAATGAGCATGGAAGCTAAAAAAAATGCCAGTCCAAGGCTTCATGTTTCTTTTAGCTGCAGCTGTAGATTCTAACCGTGAAGCTAATCGCTCTTTCAATATGAATATCTCTAGCAAGTGATGAAAGCTAATTTAAAATTCTGGTTGCCTCCTAACAATTTTAACACGACAAAAATACAGTTTGTCTCCCATAAATCCACACCTCCTACGAACTGAAACTTACACACTTGTGGTTTGAATGAGACACCATCCCACGGGACTAATAATTGGACCTTCACCACAGGATTGTGCATCAGCAGTCACCTGGATGTTTGCCATGCTTTCATATCTATTCCAAGAAGGTGTGCAGTCAAATCCATTGCATGCAAAGTTTCGGATTATAACTAATTGTCCAATTTATTGACATAAAAAAGAACCTCCTTATTTGTCTTGTGTACATAGATGCATAAATAAATGTGTGATAATGTACATTTACAAATATAAAAAAACTGGGGGCTGCTCAGCCAATTTATTAATTATGTACTATCACCATCATTGTTATCTGGGCAAATTATGCTGTTCAATTTTTGCTAAGGAGTACAACAGAGGTAGCATTAAAATTAATGACAAGTGTGACATTTCCTGACAAGTCCGACTCACAAGCAATCTTGACCATGTCACAGGTGATTATAGATTGATCATAGTCATCTCTGTGAAGCAGAAGTAATCACAGCTGACATTAAAAGTGACACCTGAAATTCAGACTTTTACCAGAAAATCAGCCCATTGTCAATTCTGGGAAATTTCAGGGAGGGTTTCCCTCTGAGCTCTAGCGAGTTAGATTCCAAAATTCTCAGCTATTCACCTCATGAGGCGTGCACAACACCTTTACAGCACTGCACGCATGATACTGCGCACTCAAACATAAGGATTCATGCCTGCCTTCATTGACCAGAGCATCAAATAAAAAAGTTGGAGAGTCATGTTACAGCTGTATAAAACTTTAGTTAGGCCACATTTGGAATACTGCTCACTGTTCTGATTGCCACACTACCAGAAGGATATGGGTGGTTTGGAGACAGTACAAAGAAGGTTTACCATAATGTTTCTGGGTCTGGAGGGCTTTAGTTATGAGGAGAGGTTGAATAAACTCAGATTGCTTTCACTGGCAAGACTGAGGCTAAGGGGCAACTTGTTAGGTGTCAATTCAAAATTATGACTCACAGATCGGGTGGACGGTCTGAAGCTTTGTCCCCAAGATGGAAAGGTCAACTACAAGAGAGCACAGGTTCAAGGGTGAGAGGGGTGAAAGTTTAGGCGTGAAGTGCAGGGAAAACATTTCACACAGAAAGTGGTCGGTGCCTGAAACGCACTGCCAATGAAGGTGGTGAAAACAGGCACATTACCAATGTTTTCGGCTGATCTTCACAGACATATGGACATGAGGTAAACAGAGGGATAGAAACTACAAATGGGCAATAAGTAGTGGATCTAAACCAGGCTTGGGAAATCAGTGCAGGCTTGGTGGGTTGAAGGGCCTGTTCCCATACTGTATTGTATAAAAATGTATTGTTTCTTTACATCGGTTTCCTGATCAAATGTTTTAGTAACTGCAGCCACAAGAATGAAACTACAGAGGCTACCCATGATTAACACCACACCATGTTAAAATCCTGTCTAAGGAAGTGCCAGTCTTTTCCTAAGGCCCCAGAGTAGGATAACATCTTCCTACTGCTCAAAGTGGGAGCACAATATGTTGTAAAGTTTTCAAGTAGCTGGTAACATTAATTACTATTGAACAACAGGAAAAGCAATGAAACAAACAAAAACACTGCATTTGCTTTTGGGAGTAAACAGGGGCTGCGTGTCTTTTAAACAAGAACAAAATTGCAATCAATAAGTGATGACTTCACCCAGCTTACATCAATTAGAAGCCAATGACAATTACATCATGTCTGGCTTGTTGTTCCTGACACAGTAGTGGTCATGACTGCTGAAGGTAATGTTCTTCAGTGCTCAGTGATCTAATCTTATTTCCCAAAAGACTGCGGACGCTTTTACAGCTCCTCAGCATCCATCACACGTTCTTTTTGTCTTCAGCTGTGCAGAGCACTTCAGGCAAAGAACATTCAGCACATACTGTCTAGATTGTACCACAAGACTCCCCAGACTAATCCTACGCTTCAGGAGGCCTATTGCCTGCGTCATGATAGCTCTGGTTGGAAAAATGGTTCCTATTATATTTGTGTTCAGCCTGAGGATCGCATAACAAAGTCATTAGCCTTGGGTGAAGAGGGTCGCTGTAGCCCTGCTCTGTGCACAGCTATCCTTGTCAGGCATCTCGCCCTCTAAATGAAGCAGGAATATAAGTTCTCAAGGAGGCAGACATCATCATGACATCCAGGATACTTGGGCACAGAACTTCTCCAATGTAGTACCCTGATCACAGATGACTTGTCCATTGACAGAATGAAACCCTTTTCTGTCGATGAAAATCGATTGCTTTATGTTGTGATGCTTGCAATACAATGCGCGTACTGTCTGCAGCTCCCTGTGCCTACAGAAAGTAAGCTCTACTGGCAAAGGCTGCAGCCAATGCTACAACATTGACCACTTCATTGAGGAAAAACTGTTTGACAGAAACTGAAAAAGTTACCAGGCTTCTGAGCTGATGACTGAGCGATACCATTAAGGTGCCTAGCAGATGTGTGAAACAGCCAGTTGCATGAAACATTAGTCCAGTTGTCACCCTGACGGTCACTGGGTAGTCACCCACTCCAGCAGGCAACACATTTCTATGATTGTGTGCTGGGACTTCCTCAGTCTGTGTCTGCAACGTGGCTCCTATATCTTGAGAAAATATCCATTGGTGATGACAAGACTCTAGCCCTCCTGTACCTCTTCCGTACCCTGACGGAAATTTCCGTTGTCATTCCTTCAGGTGGAGGCTGTTTAGCAGAGGCTGAAGGTTACTGCTGGTCCTGGCTGCTATGCTAATAACTATCATACTCTGCACCAACACATTTGTTCCTTCTCGATTTGTTTACACCTTCATTGTACAGCACCCACATTGATGCTAAACCCTGCTAAGGCTGGATTCATTTGTCATGGTTCCTATGAAACAATGTGAGGACTATCAGGATTTTTCTCATCAGTATTCATAACAGTGATAGCTATGACCGAGGTCCGGAAATCAGTCTGGAATGTAGAGAAGTTCTAGAGGTCATGGAATTCAAGGCTCTGATGAAGAGTCTCTAGATTCAAAGTATTAACTCTGATTTTCAAGTCCACAATATCTCATGCTCTCCAATGCACTATTGCCTCTTCCCCTTGACTGTTGCATACGTGCTTCAAATTATTGTCCCCTCTGCATTCCAGCAAACTCACTCCTGTCCTCAGGGGAGTCTTTCCCAACTTGCTCACTACAGCACCTTTATGGCACACGTTCATGATTTTCTGTGGGGCAGATCGGCTGACTTTGAAAGGTGTGTGATAGATAAAGTAGAAAACTAGTTTAAAATTGGTAGTCAAGCTCCAGGCCCCTTTACGTACATAGGGCTGGTCATCAAGTAGAATAAATCGGAAGTGAACTTGCAGGTAAAATTTCACATAAAAACATGAATCCTTACAGAAAGATAACCCTGCAACCAAAGTAGACATAAACCAGTTAAATTATGTGACTGCTCAGTTGAACTGATTACGCACCCAGGCCATACACTGTTCCAGTTATAAGCAACTGGAACTCTGTATCATTCCTATTAGTTTCTCCTCATGAAATCACAAAAAATATTATTGTGTTTACTTTTAACTGAATATAAACCACTGTCAGTAGGATGAACCTATCTGGGAAAAATCACATTCTCCAATGCATTATTTAACCAATAAACAACTTGTTTGATTTTTACGGTTTCCCTTCCATTTTGCTTATTCCTTTGGTGGTTCCAAACAGACCTTGTTTAGAATTTTTTGCCCTTGTAGTTTTTGTATGAATCAGTTTACTTTTGCATGAGTATGTTGTTAAAAAAAAAGACCCAAAGAAACTTCAAGCTTGTCTTTTCTGCTACAGGAGAACCAACTCTAACATTTTGATCATGGCTTCTGAGGAGGAGTCAAATTGGACTCTGTTTCTCTCTCTACAGATGCTGCCAGACCTGCTGAGAATCTTAATCATTTGCTGAGTTTGTTTTTGATCACCAAATCTACATTTCAACCAGTTATTCACAATTGTCCCACATACAAGGATGTCTCATTACTTTCCATTACATGTTCACATTCCATAAATGTATCATCAGTTCCAATTAAATGCAACTTAACAGTTTTCTCGCGATGTTGAAAAAACTACTTTTCTTTTACGACTGTGTTTACAGTATTCTGAAGAAGGGTCACTCAGAATAATTACTGTTGCTTTTTTCTCCACAGATGCTGAGTTTTGACAGCAATTTCTGTAGCCAATTTTCTACGACCAGCTATAACTTTACCAAAGCTTCCTCCTATTTCTCCCCTTCTCTTTTGTTATGTCGCATGTCCCCTCGATTAAAATTCATTGCTGAAGGCCTTCGAAGAACGTAGGAGAGAGCAGCAGCGGTAGGCAATTCAGTCCTGAGCCTGCTCCACCATCTGTTACGATCGTGGCTGATCTCATCTCGGCCTCAACTCTATTTTCCTACTCGATCAAAAATCTATTTCCTCCTTAAATATACTCAATCTCCCTGCAGCCACCACACATTAGGGTAATGAATTCCACAGGTTCACATCTCTTTGACAGAAGAAATTTCTCCTCATCCATTTTAAGTCTGCTACCCCTTATCATCTCATTCTGATTACCGCACATAAGGTAACATCTTCTCTTCGTGCACCTTTTCAATTCTCCTTAACGTCTCATCTACCTCAATTAGATCTTCTTATTCATCTAAATTTCCGAGAGTACACGTATTTTTTGACATTGTTTCTCTTTGGAAAAGAAATCCCTCATCTCTGGAATCAAATCTCCTCTGAACTATCTCCAATTCAACCTCATCTCTCAAGTAAGGGGACAAAGCATGTATGCAATATTCCCGGTGTGGTCTCATTAGTGCCTTTCACAGGAGCACCAACATTTGCCCACTGGCATACTTGAATCTTTTGACAATAAATGCTGCATTCCATTTGTTTTCCTTATTATCTGCTGTGTTGGCATTCTAGCTTTCTATGACGCATACACGAGGACACCCAGATCGCTCTGTACTGAAGCCCTCCAAAGCTTTTCTCCATTTCAATACTAAGTTGTCCTAGCGAGTTTTGAGAAGATTTATAGCTCAGGTTGAGGTTCTGGATGTGAGTTTGCTCGCTGAGCTGGAAGGTTAGCTGGAACTCCATCAACAAACACATTGATTTGGAGCCAATCTACCATCCTCTGAGAAAAAGAACAGGAAATGACATCACCAACCCAAGGAAACCTAAACAGCTAAACAGAAAACAGGACATAACACCAGCGCTTCACTGGAGGCACACTGTTGATGTTACCTAGAATGGTGATGAAACGTCTGGGAACAAACCTTCCAGCTCAGTGAACCAGCTTACATCTGGAACAAAATAAAGACCCACTCTTTTGTGGACCGAGAAGAGGACAGCGTGACTGTGTTGGAGTTGGAAGGAAGATGTCGGGTTGGCTGTGCACCCTTGCAACCGATGGATCTTAATGCTGGCTTCGGCCTAACGCTGGTTCAGGGGAGAAGCCAACCTGCAACGATGGCTGCGGCGAGTGCTCGTGCCCCGGGTCAGGAGGTCTGGAACACCATCCGCGTTTCCGTGAAGAAGGTGGATGAAGGTGCACCTGTGGACCGCACCTTCTTCATGAAGAGGGTCCTGTTGGACTGTTGTGGGTTCGCTGCTGTGGACATTTACTGCCTGCAGGATTTCCCCGGAGGAGGTTTTTACGATGTGACCTTCAGGAGTGCCAAGCTTTGCGAGCGCTTCCTGGAGGTTTTCAAGGAGAAAGGAGGTGAGGGCCCCCTCTCTGTATTGACCGCTGTCCCGCTGTTTGTGATGCCGGTGCAGAGGAGCCGTATGGTGACTGTACACATGTACAATCCGCATGTGCCAGCAGTTGATGTCCTGACCTTCCTTGGAAGGTACGTGAAGGTGGAAGGGGACCTAACCAACATCATGGATCCCTTCAGGATCTGGACCACTAAGAGGCAGTTCAGGGTGACGCTGAGGAGGGGCTCGGACGGGAACATCATACACCCACCGTCCAGCTTCGCAATCAGTGGGAGCAAGGGCTACCTGACCTACGCGGGGCAACCAAAAGTCTGCCATGCCTGTGGTAGGTCAGGTCACGTGGCGGCCGACTGCAAAGCCACCATCTGCAGGAACTGCAGAGAGGAGGGACACCTTGCAAAGGGTTCCCCTCAAGAAAAAAGCTGCAACCTTTGCGGGGAAGCGGGCCACCTCTATAGGGCATGCCCGCAGCAGGGGACCACCTACGCCCAGGTCGCTGGCAGGGGCAATGCGGGGCAAGCCCCCCCCGGAGGAGAGGAAAGCACCAGGGCCCTGCAAGGACCCCCCCGAATGTGCAGGAGGGCCAGGTCGTGCAGGAGGGCCCAGCCCTTCATGATGGACCCGAGACCAGCAAAGCGCCCCTCCAGGCTCTGGTCCCCCCCTGAGAACCTGGAGTCAATGGAGGAGGCGACAGGGGAGTGGATAACGGTCCGGAAAGCGAGGAGGAAGGCGCGTCGGCGGGCCCAGGCACCGCAACCATCAGGCGGGAAGAAGCAGCTAAGGGGGGGCTATAAGAGCTCCTCTGACGAGGGAGATTCAGAGGAGGCCCGCCCAAAACAGAAACTAAAGATCTCAAGGGAGAAGGAAAGCAGCACCCCGCTTCCAGGTGACAGGAGGCGTCCTGAGGCTCCCTCCGACACCCAGCCACGCGCCGCTGGGGCTCTGGAGGGCCCCCCGGAACTTTCAGGCAGGAAGGAGAAAACAGCGTGTCCCCAGCCTGACCCAGAGCCGGAGTCTCCTGCCTCCATACCCCCGACAGGGGGATGCCACCCAGAAGGTAGCACGGATGGTTTCCTGAGCCCAGAGAGCGTCCAGCAGTTAGCCCGGGCAATGGGCATGAAGGGACAGATGGAGGGGCTGGACCTTGGACTTGGGGAGGTACAGCGGTCACTGCCCAGAATGGGGGTACGAGATGCAAGCATTAATGTGCGCAGCGTCAAGTCCACCGCAAGATGTGTGTCCACGTTGGCCTACCTGACCACCGTCAAGGCAGACCTCCTGTTTCTGCAGGAGTGCGGGATACCGCACCTCAGCAGGTACGGGAAATGGTCGGGCGCCTGGACCTGTGGGCCTTCGATCTGGTCGGGAGGTAACGACTGTCGCTCCTCGGGCCTGGCTATTCTGCTGCGGGGGCGCAACTTCACCATCTCTCAAGTTCGGGAGGTGGTGGGAGGGCGCCTCCTAGTGGCTGATGTCACCTACAGGAACGCTCCCCTGAGGCTGATCAACGTGTACGCCCCAGCGGTATGGAGTGAGCAGTTGGCCGTCCTGCAGCGGCTTCCACCCCTACTGGCTACTTCCAGGCCGGTCATCCTAGGCGAGGCATCCTAGGCATCCTAGGAGACTTCAACTGCATCATCAATGCAGATGGAAGATCCGGCGTGGGGACAGCGGGTGGGGGAGTCAACTGGACATCACGTCCAGATTCCTGATGGGCATGGTGAAGGATGCCAAGCTGCTCGACGTCTTCAGCACCCCTGCAGATGGACCGCAGTGGAGACACACCTGGTCACGGCCAGACGGGTCTATCTGCTCAAGGATAGACTTCCTGTTTGTGTCACTGGCGTTCTCGGTCAGGTCCACCGGCATCGAGCCAGTGTACTTCTCTAACCACTGCCTCCTACTGGCCGACTGTCACTTACAGGACGACCAGCAGGCCGGTAATGGGACGTGAAAGCTCAATACGACTCTGTTGACCCCGGAGAATGTCAAGGAGCTCAAGAGGGAGTACGCTGGTTGGAGAACCGTGAAACCCCTCTTTGAGTCTCCGGGCAACTGGTGGGAGACGGTGAAGGAGAACATCAAGAGGTTCTTTGTCCTCAAGGGTGTTCGGAAGGCGAGAGAGAGGTGGAGAAAGCTGTCGTGACTCCAGAAAAGGGTGCAGAGCCTGCTCCTTCTGCAGTTGATGGAGGTCGATGTCACGGAGGACCTCCGCGAGGTGAGGGGCCAGCAAGCCTCGCTCTTCGTCGCGGAGGCCTCCGGGATAATCTTCCAGTCCAGTTTCCGCTCCGTGGAGCAGGACGAGACGTGCTCGCGTTTTTTTTCTTTCAGAAGGTGCACAAAGAGAGCTCTGTGCTTAGCCGGCTGAAGGAGGACGAAGGCTCGGTGACGTCGTCTTGGCCCGACATTTTGAGGATCAGCAGATCCTTCTATGCCGGACTGTATGACGTGAAGCCCACGGACAGAACAGCCTCCAAGTCGTTCCTGTCATCTATCACAGAGGTCTTGGCCGACGGCACGAGGGAGTGGCTGGACCGGCCGATATCCCTGGACGAGCTGACCAGAGCCCTCAAGTCCTTGGAGAGGAATAAGACTCCCGGAAGCGACGGCTTACCGGTCGAGCTGTATTCCACTCTGTGGGACCTGGTCGGCCAGGACCTGCTGGAGGTGTACGATAGTGCGCTTCGGGCAGGGGAAATGTGCAAGTCCATGAGGAAGGGCATCATCACCCCCAATTACAAGAGGAAGGGGGAGAGGGAAGACATTAAGAATTGGCGTCCCCTTTCACTATTGAACGTGGACTACAAATTCCTGGCTAAGGTCATAGCCAACTGGGTCAGGTCTATCCTGGAGTCGGTGATTCACCCTGACCAAACCTGTGCTGTGCCGGGCAGGAAGATCGCTCAGAGCCTCGCGCTCATCAGGGGTACGATCGCCTACATGCAGGACAGGCGGGTGGACACCTGCCTCGTCAGCCTGGGCCAGGAGAAGGCCTTCGACAGGGTCTCTCATGTTTACATGAGGATGTCCTCTCCAAATTGGGGTTTGGGGAGAGCATCCGCAATTGGATCCGGCTGCTCTACACCAACATCGTTAGCGCAGTCTCGATCAATGGGTGGGAATCGGACAATTTTCCCGTCAGATCTGGAGTCAGGCAGGGCTGCCCGCTCTCTCCTGCCTTGCTTGTGTGCAGTGTGGAGCCCTTCGCCGCATCCATTAGGAAGGACGTGAGCCTGAAGGGCGTGACTATCCCAGGCAGCGGAGGCCTTCAGGTCAAGACCTCCCTGTACATGGACGACGTGGCCGTCTTCTGCACCGATCGTCGGTCGGTGAGTAGGCTGTTGGACATCTGTGGCCAGTTTGAACTGGCCTCGGGTGCCAAAGTCAATAGGGGTAAGAGCGAGGCCATGTTTTTCAGGAACTGGGACGACCGCTCCTTCATCCCCTTCACCGTCGGGACAGACTACCTGAAGGTGCTGGGTGTTTGGTTCGGTGGAGCTGGGGCGTGCACTAAGACTTGGGAGGAGCGTATCACCAAACTGAAGCAGAAGCTGGGCAGGTGGACGCTCCAGTCCCTCTCCATCGCGGGTAAGAACTGGTTGTCAGGTGCGAGGGGCTTTCGGTACTGTTGTATGTGGCGCAGGCCTGGCCTATTCCCTGGACCTGCGCCGCTGCAGTCACCCGGGCCATCTTCCACTTCATTTGGGCGTCGAAGATGGACCAGGTCCGCAGGGACACCATGTACAAAGACCTGGAAAATGGGGGGGAAAAGGGCGTACCGAACGCCATCCTCGCCCTGATGGCTACCTTTGTGTGCGGCTGCATCAAGCTGTGCGTAGATCCTCAGTACGCAAACACCAAATGTCACTACTTACTGAGGTTCTACCTGTCCCCAGTGTTGCGAAGGATGGGCCTGGCCTCGTTGCCGCGGAATGCTCCGAGTAGTTGGACTGTCCCATACCACCTGTCCTTCATGGAGAAATTTTTGAAGGGAAACAGCTTTGACCACAAGGCCGTCAAGCAGTGGTCAGCACGTTGTATCCTCGAGACCCTTCGGGAAAAGGAGAGGGTGGATCCCGTCGTGTGGTTCCCCACGCAGACTGCCAAAGTCATTTGGCAGAATGCCTCATTGTCAGAACTTTCAAACAAGCACAAGGACATTTGCTTGGCTGGCGGTGAGAGGGGTTCTGCCAGTGAGATCCTTTATGCATGCCCGGAATCTCTGCGCCACCGCACGCTGCCCTCGAGGCGGCTGCGGGGAGGAGAAGACTGTCTATCACCTCCTTCTGGAGTGTGCCTATGCGCAGGAGGTCTGGAGGGGGATGCAGTGGTATTGTCGAGGTTCGTCCAGAGCAGCTCCATGACGCGGGACTCCGTGCTCTACGTGCTGTTTCCCAGGACGCACACCAAGACCAACATTAACTGCGCCTGGAGGACCATCAATGCGGTGAAAGACGCTCTTTGGTCTGCCCGCAACTTGCTGGTCTGCCAGCTGAAAGAACTGACCCCGACCGAGTGTTGCAGACTGGCGCACTCCAAGGTCCAGAACTATTTGCTGAGGGTCGCGCTAAAGCTTGGAGCAGCTGCCGCCAAGGCGCGGTGGGGAAGGCCCACCTTATGAAACCCCTCATGAAGAATAGCAAAAAAACGCCCTATCTGGTAACTGGGCCCAGCTGGCGCCTTCCCCAACTGGTCAGGGGGTCAACAGGGACTGTGCAGGGAGACAACTGCCAGGGTATTTTCTTTGCTTTGTTTTTTTTTTCTTCTTTGTTTTGTTTTTTTCCTTTAGTTGGTGTATGTACCCCCTGGGTAACCCGGAGTGGCTTGCATGGCTGGGTAGGTATATACATATGTTTTATTTTTGTACATCTTATGAATAAAGTGTATTTTTTCAAATTAAAAAAAAGTGACGAAACGTCTGAAAACTCACCTTCCAGCTCAGCGAGCAAACTCACATCCAGAACTCTGTTGTCCTTCTATGCCACCAACTTTAAATGATGCCACAGGGCTGACAGATTTTATTTTTATAACCTCAGCTTTGGTAAGTGCTCTTCTTCCTAATTCCAGGGCATTCAAGTATTCAAAAGAAAAGTGGAGCTAATTATCGTCCCTTCCTAAGCAGTGGGAATGATCACCCCATCAAAAGGATTTCTTTTGGATTCCTTCCAAAAAACAATTAATACAGACTGCAGTCCTCAATCATTTCCAGTGGGTTCTTCGAGCTGGCTAGAAGCTAATTTATAACCTGGTTCGTCCACACAGATTTTGTGAAGCATCGCATCCATTACTATGCAATTTCTTTCCCAAACCCTATTGCCAAATAGACTTTCTACTGCAGCATTTAAGACAACGGTGTTCATATTTTCCGATATTTTCTCTTTAATTTCATACATGGCAACTTCCAGACCACAGCCACCTGAACATCCATCACCAATGACAGCGGGGAATCTTGCCAATGCTCTCAGTCTTGTCCCTTTCTCAGTTAGTTTGCCAACAAGCACTTGGTGTCTTTATAATATGTTATAATGAGCTTTGTAAACTGAGCAACATGATTTAGCAAGCGCAAGGGCAAAAGTGTTTCTGTTCTCAGAAAGGAATCTAACTTGATTATATCTTATTTTGATTTGCTATTTTTTAATAAAAAGTGGTCTCTAAGTATGCAATGCATAGATTTTGCTTTGATAAAAAAACTGAAGTTTATTAACAAATGAGGATAAAATAGAACAAACAAAACCATCTACTTAGAAATACAAATTCACAGATTTTTAAACACATGAAAATGTTTAATTCTATTAATCTAAAAACACCCCTTCATAAATTGGAAAAATGTTTTCTGTCTTATCCAAAACACGCACTTGGGTACAAATATGAAAAACAACAGTACAAGGCTCATGAAGTCCCTGTTCCTAACATCTGTTGGGTTTTAAGTCACTTGGGACTTCAGATTTTAGACTGAAACTGTATACAGCTTCTTCTTTGTGCTATCAGACACCTGAGCTGAAATGAATTCAGCTGTCAGCAACCTCTTCACGGTTCTAAAAACTTTTAGTCTGTGACTTCTACCAACTCCTCACTTTCATTTAAATCTAGTTCACTGTTTCCCTCCCTTCTCAGGAACACAAGTAATTACAACTATCTTGGTCCAAGAGCTTCCCAGCAGTGCTTAAAATACAAAGCAAAGCAAAACACAAAAGTCTCCCTCACTAGGTAATCAAAGAATTTTCCAGAACAGAGAAAGCAATTTGATGCATTTTATGTACGAGCTCCTTAAATAGCCATCCAGTTCATCCCACTTTCCAGCCCTGTCTCCACAACCCTCTAAATTCATCACTTTAAAATGTATACCCAGTTCCTTGGACACTGCATTCTAAATCCCAACCCTCTGAGTAAAGAAGTTTCTCTTATCACATTCCTAACTCTCTTGCTGACAACTTGAAATTCTGATCCCGAGTTACTGACATAACTACAAGTGGAAACAGAATATCTTCTTTATCCCGTCAAAATTGTTCAGAAGGTCACCTCTTAATCTTCGCTGCTCGAAGGAGAATGAACCCAATTTCTCTAATCTTTCCTTATATTGAAAAGCTCTCATTCCTGGTATCATTCTTGTACATCTCCTGTGCACATTTTCCAACCCAGAACGGAACACAAAACTGGAGAGATGTAGCATCAATTCCTTGCTTTTATACTCTCTCCCTCAAGCTATAAACTGAAGGAGATCCTCTTAGCTCTTTCTAACAACTGTTTTAACTTGTCTGGCGACCTTCAGAGAATTATTCACTTGAACTTGAGGTCTCTCTGCTCCTGTACTCCCCTCAAATTTGTACCAATGATCAATAGTTTTCTCTTTGTGTTCTTTCTATCAAAAGGCATTACCTCACATTTCTCCGCACTAAGGTTCACCTGCCAGGTGTCTGCCTTTTCAGCCAACTTGTCATTGTCCTGATATCACTCAGAATCATCCTCAAAATTCACTATTCTCCCCAGCTTCATATCACCTGAAAATTTACAATACAGGACCATTTTAACTTTGTACTATTTAATGGGGATTTTCCACATTTGTGGTCAAAGAGAAGTTTTATGCTTTACTGCATTCAAATGCATGATTTCCCGTCTTTCACAACCTAACGAAAAATGTTTACTCTTTACCAGTACATTCCCAAATCAAGCCTGGTGCCTATGGCCTTAAATTCTCGCTGCCTGAAATGTAGCTTAAGTTATGGATCTCTTGCTTTTATCATGGCCTCAATCTTCTTGCTTTCTTCTTCTGTTAGACTTTGACTCTAGGCTTTTAAAATGCTTCTTTGTTGATTTAATCCTGTCTTTGCGATGTTACCGTTGCTGCAACCCCAGTTTAAATTGCCTCCATGGCTCTTTATTTCCCAACAGTATCTGTGCCTCAGTGTCCACTTGCTGTGGTTGTAATGCTTGTTGAGCCATAAGGATATCTTTTGAACAGCTAGCCTGCTCACTGTCTGTCTTTTCTCTCTCTCCGAGCTCCATATCCACCTATTGTTAACTCCGACTCCCTATCCCATCTTCACCAATATATATCACACTTTTCCGAGCTACAAATCAATTTTGGAGAAGGATCGCTGGACCCTAAATATTAATTCTGTTTTCTCTCCACAGATGCTGCCAGACCTGCTGAGTTCTTCCTGCAAAATGTTTTTTTTCTGATGTCCAGTTTCTAAAGTTCTTTGGTATCTTATTCTAATCATTGCTATATTTGGAATACAACAGCAAGTCCTAGTACACTAAATCTTTCCATCTCAGATGTTGGCAACCTGAACATGAAATCTACTGAATTAACGAAGTTGCATTTTATTCAAGTTCCCATTTTCAAAATGCCAAATGGAAAATATGTCATGAACTCACAGCAATTGATAGGCTTAATGTTTTCTATTCCTTTCTCAAAACAAAAGACGTCAGTATTATTTTTCTTGACGTACTGAAGTGAAGTAGTCAAATGTGGCGGTAATAACACAGCTGAAAATGGAAGAGTGCAAAAATTAAACATCTTTAAATCAGCATTTGGTTCACCAGTAAGTAATCTTATTTTAAATAAATAAAATATCACTGCAATAAATTACCTTTAAAACGGATGTATTAGTCTCCTTACATCAAAAAAAGCTTTATTTTAAGACTGTCTCAGAGAAAGGTCACATTGTCGGAAACTCGCCAGGGTGATTAATTCACCCTGGAGCATGGCCCAGTTTTGTAAATTGGTTTCCTAGCTCAAAAAGTCAGGAACTCTATATTTGCATTGTATGTAGTTTTTGCTTGAAATTTCTCAATCTTTTAGATTATTTGAAGTAAACGGTGTTGCTGATAAACAAAAAGCTGAAACTCTAGGGCAATATACATACAACTTAATTGAGACGGGTGTCTGATTATTCCTGCCATTTCATAACCAAATACAAGTTAAATACGCAAAATGTTAATCTTTAAAAAAGAAAGTTCTTTGTGCTTTGATCTATTGTTCCAGGCCAGTCCAGACCCCCCTCAAAATATATTAAGGAGAGAGCCTAGACCTAATTTTTTCTTATTTCGAAGTTAAATGTGAGGTGCTGTGTTCCAAATGCAATTCAACTAGTCAAACTACTTGGTGTCAAGCAAAGCACAATTTATTCAAACACTATAGTGAAAGTGCAACAAAAGATAGAAGAAATTTAGAACGACTCCTCTGTTGGAAAATCAAACAGATTAATAGATACAGTAACTATTACTAATGAACTGTTCTAATGGAGCCACAGCCCATAAACACACCCCTGACAAAAGGCAAATTCAGAAACAGATTTGTCTCACATGTAATTCAGCAGCCCAGAAAGAACACCCAGCTTTTGGCTGGAATTAAAAGAGAAAACTATAGCTTGAAGAAGACCCCAATAGCAACAGCTGCTGAAACAAAAACAAAGCTTCTAAAGGTGGGAACTTGACCACATCCATTCAGGCTGCAGCTATTGTTCTAGCCTTTTTACATTAAAAAAGCACCCAATGCATCACAAGTTGTTTATCTTCATAGATTGCTCAGTAACTGTCTCTATCTGAAAGAAATCAGGAGAAAACATACCTCTTAAAGCCACATCATCTTAAAAGTATTTTATTTGAATTCATTTGACAAATTGTTTGTTTAATGATATTTGCTTGCTATGAAATTTGGTTCATTTACTCAAAATATTTAATAACTGATTTAAGATATTGAACTTCCAGTCAGCTAGCCAGGAATGGACAACTGGGACTGACCATCAGTTCTTATAACATTTGAAATGAAACAAATGAGATCATAAGTAATGACTTTTCTCTAAAGAGATCACTGTACTGCTGATAATAAAATGTGAGGCTGGATGAACACAGCAGGCCAAGCAGCATCTCAGGAGCACAAAAGCTGACGTTTCGGGCCTAGACCCTTCATCAGAGAGGGGGATGGGGAGAGGGAACTGGAATAAATAGGGAGAGAGGGGGAGGCGGACCGAAGATGGAGAGTAAAGAAGATAGGTGGAGAGAGTGTAGGTGGGGTGGTAGGGAGAGGATAGGTCTGTCCAGGGAAGACGGACAGGTCAAGGAGGTGGGATGAGGTTAGTAGGTAGATGGGGGTGCGGCTTGGAGTGGGAGGAAGGGATGGGTGAGAGGAAGAACCGGTTAGGGAGGCAGAGACACGTTGGACTGGTTTTGGGATGCAGTGGGTAGGGGGGAAGAGCTGGGCTGGTTGTGTGGTGCAGTGGGGGGAGGGGACGAACTGGGCTGGTTTAGGGATGCAGTAGGGGAAGGGGAGATTTTGAAACTGGTGAAGTCCACATTGATACCATATGGCTGCAGGGTTCCCAGGCGGAATATGAGTTGCTGTTCCTGCAACCTTCGGGTGGCATCATTGTGGCAGTGCAGGAGGCCCATGATGGACATGTCATCAAGAGAATGGGAGGGGGAGTGGAAATGGTTTGCGACTGGGAGGTGCAGCTGTTTGTTGCGAACTGAGCGGAGGTGTTCTGCAAAGCGGTCCCCAAGCCTCCGTTTGGTTTCCCCAATGTAGAGGAAGCCGCACCAGGTACAGTGGATGCAGTATACCACATTGGCAGATGTGCAGGTGAACCTCTGCTTAATGTGGAATGTCATCTTGGGGCCTGGGATAGGGGTGAGGGAGGAGGTGTGGGGACAAGTGTAGCATTTCCTGCGGTTGCAGGGGAAGGTGCCGGCTGTGGTGGGGTTGGAGGGCAGTGTGGAGCGAACAAGGGAGTCACGGAGAGAGTGGTCTCTCCGGAAAGCAGACAGGGGTGGGGATGGAAAAATGTATTGGGTGGTGGGGTCGGATTGTAAATGGCGGAAGTGTCGGAGGATGATGCGTTGTATCCGGAGGTTGGTAGGGTGGTGTGTGAGAACGAGGGGGATCCTCTTAGGGCGGTTGTGGCGGGGGCGGGGTGTGAGGGATGTGTTGCGGGAAATACGGGAGACGCAGGGGGAAAGTTGCGGTCCTTAAAGAACTTGGACATCTGGGATGTGCGGGAGTGGAATGTCTTATCGTGGGAGCAGATGCGGCGGAGGCAGAGGAATTGTGAATAGGGGATGGAATTTTTGCAGGAGGGTGGGTGGGAGGAGGTGTATTCTAGGTAGCTGTGGGAGTCGGTGGGCTGGAACTGTACTGCTGAGTTTGCCTTGCATTATTTTTTATCCTCCCAGTTTTCAGTCTGGAGTTCTTGAATGCTGAATTGTGTACAGATCTGAAATTTCCTCGAAGTCAACAAGTTTCTATCCATCAGATGTCAGTATTTTTCCATATTCTTTGACCTGCACTTGAAGCACACCAAATATGGCTACCCAAGAACCAGCAGCACCAACAAGAAAACATTTCCATCATCATCCTTCATTTGGACAAGTGGTTAGGTGTTGTATTGATGCTATATGGGTGCAGACAAGTTATCAGCTCTGCCATTTGGTGTTCCACTCTTTCCCATGCTCCACTCAACCCTTGATTCCACTCAGCCCTGTCTGACCTGAAGCATACACATCTTGATGCAGATATTTCTGGATTTTGCAATCTGGCTCTACTCCGGTCCCCAGGGTGCTGAAATTAAGACAGCGTACCTGTTGGAGCAAATCGCTTCCTTTTCAAGATCTGGTGTCAGAACTATCCACAATATTTCAGCTAAAGAACCCTGGATTGGTAAAGCTTTTACATTTTACACTTAAGGCCAAGTAGCCTTTTTTAAAAAAACACTGAAAGAAAAAAATTAGCCTTGCTACCTTTAAGGATATGTCTGAATGACATTCAAACTATATGTGGTCTTCAACATCATGCCTTTCTTAGCTTTATTTCTATGTTAGCTCACTCAAAATGCACAACTTTACACTTTTCCACACTCAACTTCATCTGCCAAGTTTATGACGATTTAGCTGTCCTGAAGTCCACAATTATCTTCACGCCGATCCATTATGCTCCAAGTTTTATGTAAACTGGAAACTTCAAAATGCTATTCCCTACAACAGAGTCTGGGACTGTTTGGCAGAAAACAGTAATGGATCCAAAACTGAGCCTTGAGGAATACCACACAAACCATCTTCCATATGAAAAACCGATTCAATTCTATAGGTATGATGCTACATTCCCTTTAATTCAATGAACCTTATTTTAAAACAAGCCTCCAAATGGAGTTCCAGAATTTTGACCTAGTAACTTTAAAGGAACAGCAATATTTTTCGAAGTCAGTATGGTGACAGTGACTTGGATGAGAATTTGCAGGTGGGAGTGTTCTTATCTATTGGCTGTGTTTTTCCTTTCGCGATGGCAGCAGTTTTGGGTTTGGAAGGTGCTGCCTATGGATCTTTGGTGAACTTCTGCAGTGCATCTTGTGGATGATACACACTGCTACTATTACATGTTGTCTGTGAAGGGAGTGAATGTTTGAAGATGTGGTGCCAAACAAGTGGGCTGGTTTGCCCTGAATGGTATCAATCTTTGAGTGTTGATGGAACGACACTCATCCAGACAAGTGGGGAGTATGTCAATCACACTCCTGGCCTATATCTTTTCATTGATGGGCAGCTTTGGCAGTCAGGAGGCAAGGTACTCACTGTAAGATTCCCAACCTCTGACCTGTTCATGTAGCAGCAACATTTTTATTGTTTTGATCACAGCTGACGTTACCACTAGAAAGTCAGATGCCAGACTGAAATCTGGTTTGATAAATCATCTTTTCAATTGTTTTGGTTTCAACAAAGGGTTAGCATGTTGAAACATTCAGTAGTATTGCATATTATCAGTTTAATAATAAAACAGAAGCTTATTAACAAAATAAATCAAAGTAAAAAAAAATCTACTGATAACAAAAAAATCCAAAAGGTGTTACTCACATGGCATAAGTATAATCCCATTAATCTGAAAACCCTCCTTTAAAAATTGAAAGCTGAAATAACTGTTGTACAGTACTTTAACCACGCTGTTACAGTACCCAAAAACACGTTACCCACACCAGAGTCCTCGTCTCAAACTTCTCAGTGGGTTGTAGGCCTTGTGACTTTAATTTATAGACTACAACTCCAGATAGCTTCTTCTTAGAGTGACTCATAGAACTGAGCTAAAAGTACTCAGCTTTAAGTAACCTCTTCAGTGTCTGATATAAACACAGGAATGTGTGTAGGCCATTCAGCCCCTTGAGCCTGTTCCACCATTCAACTAAATCATGACTCATCTGTGGTCTAACTCCAAATACGTGCCTTTGGCCCAAAACAAAAATTTATCTGTTTCACCTTTACATTTAACAACTAATCAAGCAAATTAACAACTGATTGAAGAGCATATTCCAATACGGCTGGTGTGCGACTAACACGAACTCGTTACTGTCTGTTTCACTGTTTCACTTCATCTTTCCTTTCTTAGAAACACTGATCTATATAGCACTATTGATCTAGGGACTTTATAGGACTTATAATATGGGCAGCATCTTGGTCAGTTATAAACCTACTAATGTATACAAAATGTAAATTCTAAAGCTAAGCCTCAAAAATTTATGACAGAAATCGCCTTGGCTACAGAAATACTTAAAAGTTAATGACTAACTTCAGACACATAGAAAAGCCCTTGTGTCTCTCTAATGCAGACTGCAAGAATCTAGTCTTGAAATAAATTACATTTATATATATCCCAGAATTTACATCACAATACGGTTGATGCTGTCATTGGTAACCCCCTGTATGTTGATCATGGAGTATTCAGCGGCTGTGCTACCTTAGAGTGTCAGAGGCTAATGGCTACTCTCTTTTGTTGGGGATGGTCATTTACCTGGCACACATAACATGTGACTTATCAGCCCAAATGGATACTATTTAGGTCTTGCTGTATTTACATATGGTCTGCACCAGTACCTAAGAGTTCAGATGCAATCAGCAAACATCTGTACTTCTGACCTAATGATGTAGGGAAAGTCATTGAAGAAATAGCTGAAGATGTTTGATTCTAGGAAACGACTCCCAGTAACTCTTGCAATGATGTACTGGAGCTGCAATAACTGATCTCCAACTAGCACAACGACATCCCTTTTGAGCTACGTATGACTTCAACCAATGGAGAGCTTCACCCCCTGCCCAGAGGGCTATTGACTCTAAATTTGTTTACAGCCTTGGCTGTAGCACATGGTCAAATGTTGTTGCAATGTCACGGGCAGCCACTCTCAGCTCTCCAGTGGATTTCAGGTATTTTGCCCACATCTGAACCAAAGCTGTCATGAGGTCTAGAGCTGATTGATTCTGGTGGAATCCAAACTGAAGTTGTCGAGCAGCTTATTGCTCTGTAAAGATTGTTTGATGGCATTTACTGACAATCTCCTTGTGTCACTTTACCAATGATCGAGAGTAGGCTGATGGAGCAATAATTGGCTTGGATGAATTTTTTTTTGTATACACAAGACATATAAGAGCAATTTTCAACATTTTCTGGTAGACACCAGAATTACAGCTGTGCTGGCTAGGGACTAAGCAAGTTCTTGAACACAAGTCTTCAACATTATTGCCCCAATGTTGTCAGGGTTTATAGACTTAGTATCTTCCAGCTATTCATTGAATGAATTACATTGATCAAAGGTTGGCATTTGTGTCACTGGAGGCCTCCAGACAAGGCCAAGATGAATCATCCACTTCAAACTTGTAGCTGAAGATTACTGCAAAAGATAATGCTGAAGAAATTACAACAATGTTCTTGGATCCTCCATCATTGATGATGGAGGTATCTGCAGAGCCTTCTCCTCCAATGAGTTGTTAATTGTCCACCAACATTCACAAAACTGGTTGTGGCAGCTTAGATTTGATCCACTGATTGTAGAATTACTTGAACAACCTTCCCCATAACTCAAAATATTTGAACAAATTAATCAGGCATGATTTGTCTTTAAAACATATGCTGTCGCACCATAATTAAGCCATGTTTTTTGAAATGAAAGTTTATTTTGTCCTTAATAACATTTTCAATATTTCCTCATGACTATGTTCAGCTGACTGGCCTATACTTTTCCAATTTAACCCTCTTACTTTCATGAATAGTGGCATCACGACTGTCCATTTTGGTTTTCCAATACTAATCTTGCACTCAATAAAAATTGTGACCAATACTTCTGTTGTTTCTACCTTTGTTTCCTCTTAGCAACTTAGATACATTCTATACAGATCAGGTTACTTATCAACTTTCAGTAACAGCAAATGTTTCATTTGAACATCAATTGCCATACATTACTTTCACAGTAGTCACACAGCACAGAAACAGGCCCTTCAACTCACCATTTCTATGCATCAAACCACACAGATCCCATTGACCTGCACTTGGCATACTATACACATAGCCTACTATGCCCTGATATTTTAATTACTTAGCCAGATGCTGATTAAAATGTTGCAAGAGTGCTTACCTCCATCATTCTCACAAGAAGCACATTCCATGCATTTACTCCACGGAGGATTTTTTTTTCACCCACTCTGATCTCCTTTAAACTACGTGCTCCTCATCTTCGAATTATGCCCCCTGGTCTTAGACACACGTGCCATGGGGAAGAGATTCTCAATCTACGCTGATTACGCCTCTCAATTTTGTCTATCTCAAACAGAACACCCCTACCCCAAGCCTCCTTGTTCCAAGGAATACGAACCCAGCCCATCAAGTCTCTCCTCTTAATGGAGACCATGCTAGGCAACATCCTGGTGAATCTCCTCTGTACCCTCTCCACTGAAATCATGTCCTTCCAATAGCATGATGACCAGAACTGCATAGTATTCCATCTGTGGCCTAAGCAAGGTTTTATGAAGCTGTAACAAGAATACCTTGCTGCTGAACAGACTATGTATGGGCTAATGAAAACAAACATACTGTATGCCTGAGATAATAGGAACTGCAGATGCTGGAAAATCCGAGATAACAAGGTGTAGAGCTGGATGAACACAGCAGGCCAAGCAGCATCAGAGGAGTAGGAAGGCTGGCGTTTTGGGCCGAGACCCTTCATTGGAAATGGGGGAGGGCAAGGGAGTTCTGAAATAAATAGGAAAAGGGGGGAGGTGGATCGAAGAAGAATGGAGGAGAAGATAGGTGGAGAGGAGACAGACAGGTTAAAGAAGTGCGGCTGGAGCCAGTTAAGGTGAGTGTAGGAGGAGATAAGTCAGTCCAGGGAGGACGGACAGGTCAAGAGGACGGGATGAGGTTAGTAGGTAGGAAATAGGGGTGTGGCCTGAGGTGGGAGGAGGGGATAGGTGACAGGAGGAACAGGTTAGGGAGGTGGGGATGAGCTGGGTTGGTTTTGGGATGCAGTAGGGGGAGGGGAGATTTTGAAGCTTGTGAAATCCACATTGATACCCTTGGGCTGCAGGGTTCCAAAGCTGAATATGAATTGCTGCGACCTTCAGGTGGCATCGTTGTGGCACTGCAGGAGGCCCAGGATGGACATGTCATCTGAGGAATGGAAGGGGGAGTCGAAATGGTTCGCGACTGGGAGGTGCAGTTGTTAGTTGTGAACCGAGCATAGGTGTTCCACAAAGTGGTCCCCAAGCCTCCACTTGGTTTCCCCGATGTCGAGGAGGCCACAATGGGTACAGCAGATGCAGTAGACCACATTGGCAGATGTGCAGGTGAACATCTGCTTGATGTGGAAAGTCATCTTGGGGCCTGGGATCAGGGTGAGGGAGGAGGTGTGGGGGCAGGTGCAGTATTTCCTGCGGTTGCAAGGGAAAGTGCTGGGTGTGGTGGGGTTGGAGGGGAGTGTGGAGCGAACAAGGGAGTCGCGGAAAGAGTGGCCTCTCCAGAAGGCAGATATGGGTGGGGATGGAAAAATGTCTTTGGTGGTGGGGTCGGATTGTAGATGGCAGAAGTGTCGGAGGATGATGCGTTGGATCCAGAGGTTGGTGGGGTGGTACATGAAGACGAGGGGGATTCTCTTTTGGATGTTATTGTGGGGACGGGGTGTGAGGGATGAGGTGCGGGAAATGTGGGAGAAACGATCAAGGGCGATATCGACCACTGCAGGCTTAAGTTGCGGTCCTTGAAAAATAAGGACATCTGGGATGTATGGGAGTGGAATGCCTCATCCTGGGAGCAGATCCGGCAGAGGCGAAGGAATTGGTAATAGGGGATGGCATTTTTGCAGGAAGGTGGGCCCCATAGCTTGGGCCCTTGCAGGTACCCATGGCCACCCCTTTTGTCTGTAGGAACTGGGAGGAATTGAAAGAGAATTTGTTCAGAGTGAGGATGAGTTTGGCTAAGCAGATGAGGGTGTCATTGGAGGGGTCTGGCCAGGCCTGCAGGACAGGAAGAAGCGGAGGGCCTTTAGGCCATCTGCATGGGGAGTGCAGATGTATCGGAACTGGACGTCCATAGTAAAAATGAGGTGTTGGGGGCCAGGGAATAGGAAGTTCTGGAAGAGGTGGAGGGCATGGGTGGTGTCCACCTAGACACCAAGGGGGAGAAAATGGAGTCAAGCTAGGTGGAGGTAAGTTCGGTGGGGCAGGAGCAGGTGGAGACAATGGGTCGACCAGGATTCAAAATCTCCCCTCCCCCTGCTGCATCCCAAAACGAGCCCAGCTCATTCCCGTCTCCTTAACCTGTTCCTCCTCTCACCTATGCCCTCCTCCCACCTCAAGCTGCACCCCCATTTCCTGTTTACTAACCTCATCCTGCTCCCTTGACCTGTCCGTCCTCCCTGGTCTAACCTATGTCCCCACCTCCACTCACCTTTGCTGGCTCCATCACCACCTCTTTGGCCTTTCTGTCTCCTCTCCACCTATCTTCTCCTCTATCCATCTTCGATCCGCCTCCCCCTCTCTCCCTATTTATTTCAGAACCCCCTTCCTCTCCCCCATTTCTGATAAAGGGTCCAGGCCTGAAACGTCAGCTTTCCTGCTCCTCTGATGCTGCTTGGCCTGCTGTGTTCATCCAGCTCTACACCTTGTTGTCTTGTGCACCTTCTTCACCTCCCTATCTACCTGTGCTGATAACTTCAGGACTTGACTTTATGGACTTGCACATCAAAATCCCATCATTTCTCAGTATTCAAGGCTCAGGATTCTATCATTTTCTCCTTTTTGCAAGCCAAGGTTGGATCCCATGGGCTCTTCCCTTCTGGTCCAGTCTTATGTGTGGGAACTTGTCAAAATCCTTAGTGAAGTGCATCACATCAACGGCACTACCCTCATTAATATTTCAAAAAAAAGTGTCTGAGTTATCCACTATCTCCCTCTAACAAATCTGTGCTGACTATCCCTGACCAATCACTACCTTTCCAAATACTGAATAATCCTTCAGAAATTTCTCCAATAATTTTCCCTACCACTGATACCACACTAACTGCTCTATCATTACCTGGCTTATCCTTGCTGTCCTTCTTGAACAAAGGAATTGCATTAGCTGTCCTCCAGTCCATTATACTTGCAGTTTAACTGGCTATTTCCCGCATTCCAGAATCTCGGAAGTTTCCTCTTCCACATCACCAGTCACACTCCTCCAAGTTGTTTCTCTTCAGCTACCAAGCCAACTCTCAAAATTAAGAACATCTTTTTTGGCATTTTACTGCACAGGTGCCACTTCCTGCATTAAACTTTTCATTCTCATTTGACTTCTTATCCTCCCTTTGCAAAGTTTAAAGCTCAGCCTTTGTGGATAACCTGTGAATATGTAAAACTCGTTCATGTTTGTCTACTTCCTTTAAAGAAAACTGACAATGAACAACGCAAATCTTTGAACACAAATGCACAGTCTGTTGCACAATTCAACATATATGTGCAACATGAACAACTGCCTCTACGAAACTGTGTACGATCAAAATTCCATCAATCTTACGCAGCTTTCAACTGAAATTCCCGGTCCGAGGTCAAATATTCTGTAGACAATAATGTTCAACATTCAATTTCAGAGATAAAGTGTTGATGTTTATTTCACACAAGAAACGATTTCCAAGAAGGAATTTGAAAATTGCTCTGCCTGTCACAGACAATATAAAAATATATCGGACTGGTGCTTCCAACGCATGACTGAATTCACGAACTAGATGCTGTAATGTCTATAAGAAATCTAGTGCAGGTTAATTGAAGTAATACATACTTCACTCTTATTCAATTGTCTCTCCACTTCCACCCCCACAACCTCCCAATCAGCTCAAGTCAAAACTGTAGCTGTAACAGTAAAAAGGAAATATGCTGTCAGATGTATTACCATATTTTGACACTGAACAATAGAATTAGTTATGAAATGTGTAATGGTTTATTTGCTTTTATTTGCTCGGCATCCAAAACTGGCATGCTAAGAAATCAGCACCAACGGCATTTTCTCCCTTCAATTTAAGGTACTTGCAAAATAAACCAACAATATAAATTCTACTGAAAAGGTTTAACAAATGAAAAGTGTTAAACTTTGACAAATTCCAAACCATAGATGTTTTACATTTGGCCAATTGCATCAAACATCTGTAGAAGAACACTTTCTTTCCAGTAAATTACAATTAAGGAGCTCATTTCCGATGTTGAGAAATTCTGTTTTTTTTTAATGGAACTTGAACAGCAGAACTTTGCAGTTTCCGCTGCCCCATCGTGCAACTCTAACTCAGAATTTCTGCCAATAAGACAGCCAAAAGTCATGGAATCGAGACGAAGTCATTGCCACAAGCAAACTTAGTTAGAGAGTTCAAACTACTGTAATTTTCAGACAAAGGGCTACACTTCTAACTTTTTTTTTCAAAGGGATCTTTGTATTCTTATATATTTGAATATGATAAGTAATTCTCAGGCATTGGAGCTTTCTTCTGGCATAACAGAAGTTTGAGAGCTGGTTGAAAGATGCCATATGCACCTCATTGAGTTTTAAACTGGAAGACTAATTTAGCAAAGACAACTTGCTGGCTGGGTAGCAGGAAAGCAAAACAAAACACTCAACAAAGAGCAAGTTGGAATTTACTTGTTGGTTGAATGCTAAAGCATTTTCTTTGGGCAGTTCTGAAGTTAAGAGCCAGAAAACCTTGCCTGCAGCAGCTGGCTCAATAATTAGAAGTTTTATTTTCACGAACAGAACATCTAATACAGAACGGATTTAAATCAATCAACCCACAGAACCAGAATCCACCACTGCTGAACATCATGGTCTATTAAAGAACAACTTGGCAATTATCCCTCAGCCAGAGAATTATGTGAAAAAACTTCAATATCATCCAAGAGCACGACTTCACAATCTGCCCACTCTCACCACAAACTAAGTGATATACCATAGGGAATGTGTGTACTGCAGGCCCTCTTTATCTATACTTCATTATTCTCACAGTCAAAGATTGAATGAAACATTAACTCAGTAAGCAAACAAACTGTAAATGTGCTGAAATCTGTGTTCCATCTAAAGAATGATAATTTCCATGGCCCACTGCATACGTTGGGTTTTAATGCATGCACAAGAATATGCCACGTTTTATAATCTACATTTCCAGTGTACATGTGTACAAGAAACAATCTACTATTCAACGTCAGCTCAGAGGTGTTAAGAGTAGATAAGAATGTTGTCTCATAATGAAGACATCTGATGGAGGTGGAGGAAGCAGGAGGGCAATTTTATTTCTCAATTTAAATGCATTCAAGTAGCAGGGCCAGTGAAATCGAATCACAAAACCTGCTACATAAACGGTAATGAGCAGAAATAAATGGCAGGGAGGCAAGGAGAAGAGGGAGGAAAAGAGAATTAATTTCAACTTGTCAGGGTAAAGTCTCGACAGAAATAATGGAAAAAGTACTAACATACTAGTAGATAATTGACACCATTAAACTCTTGGCCATGAAAATTCGCGTATCCTGATACACAGTGATAATATTGTAATATTAGTATTTTAAATTAGTGCAAGATTTGAAAAATTGTTTTGAAGAACGTATTTGGACTAAGAAGATAGACTTTTCCTGCAATTAACAATTCTACTGGCTAAAAGTCCTTAATTTAAATATAATACTGTGGATGATAGAAACATAAAATTTAAAAAGAAGCTTGAAATCAACTTCAGAACAGATAATAAGAAAAATGATCAATTTTAACCTTTCACTAAAAACAGTGATAGGTCAAAGGACCTGAAATATCATTTACAAGTCTCGCGTGTTCTTGCTGTTCTTTTTAAAATTAAGAATGTAAATTGCTTCAGGTTTTGACAAATATTTCAACTGAATTCGTTTGATATTTAAATTTGCATATATATTACAATAGTATTAAGATGCATCTCAAAAACACCTCAGCTGGTTAAGATTTGTAATGCTTACTTCCAAGAAGCAAGAAGAGTAGACTATTTGTTGAAGTCAAGTGTTTTGGGAAGAAATCAAAAAAATGAAATTGATACCACTATCAGATCAGCCATGGTCTTACCAAATGGTGGCGGAGTAGAATGGACCATTGCATCTAGTTCATACGTGTCTTGGTAGCACTTTGCACCATTAACCATATTACACAAATAATGTGGTTTAATACCCAAACTTTTTTGAGCTTGTACCATGTCGTGACTTAAAACAAAAAAAAACTAGTTCCAATAATGGTAAATGTGGGCTTTTGAATTTTAACTTCCATCAGATTGTTCATGCACAAATTTGAATTTTAAAAAGAAACATGGACCTGCAAAGTTAGTGGTCACCAGACCCCCAATTAAGGCAAACTGTGAGAGACCCATGTAGAATAAACAAAACTATCTGTACTGAAGCTACCACTTTCACTTGAAATATGTTGAAATCAAGCAAATGACATGAAATTTGCATCACCTGTTGAATTTATACCCGTATGATAATTTCACACTGTAGGAGCTGTAAGGCTCACTTGCCAGTTAGTGAGCTTGGAAAAGTAATACAGCCAGGCTCATTAATGCACACTGAACAAGATTTCAAAAGCTGTTTTTGAGCAAAGGATGAGAGAAAAAGGGAATGGATTAGCAACAGTGAGACTGAAAGACTCTTGCTCTCTTCCTCTGCATATCAAAAATAGCATTCAATGAAAAAACAAATTAGGAGAACAACCATTCACTGAGAATTCGAAAAATTATCAACACGTTCTGTGGCTGCTGAGAATACCAGCCAAACCGCAGGTTCAAACATCAAGTACCTCAGTGCTTTAAGGACTTTTAGATTATGCAGCCTTTATTCTTCCTATCTGTGACAGACTATTTCCCTTTTAAAGGGTGCAAAATAATCTTGTTCAAAAAGTGAATAGTTCGGGTATGAAATGCACTGCCTATTAATATGCTGGAGGCAGGTTCAATTGAGGCATCCTGGAGGGCACTGGATGACAATTTGGATCAAAATGTTGTGCAGGGATGATACAGGGGAAAGGCACAAGATTAGCCTCAGATAACAGAACCAGTACAGGCATGATGGGCCAAACAGTCTTTCTGGGCCATTATAATTCTGAGGTAATTACCTGGGTCAGTGTGTGTTTGATGTTGCATTTTTATATTTTTGGGGGAGGGGTTTGGTAGGTGCTATTTTTTGTTCTTTTACTCAAGAAACCCTTAAATTGGCTTCTCCATTTTCATCAAGTTAATGACATCTTCCATTGTCATGTGGTACAGCGACCTGCTGACATAAATGTAAAAATTGCTGTAAGGGACTGAGGGATTTAAAAGGGAACGAAGCCCATCACGCTTCAATCTAGTCGTAATTACTTCAAGTAATTAGCTTTAAATAATCTCACCTTTTTTCCCAAATATGAACAGTAAATTTGCCAGTGATTTGCAGGTGGGGGGGGGGGAGAGGTAAAAGGAGGCAAGTGTTAAAATGCTAGGTTGCTATGCAACAAACTGCTCACTTGTGCAGTGATCAGTTGGGGCGCTTCAATAAGCTCTGGTGCACTTTGGATTCTCCTGCTGTTCTGTGTTTCTGAAACACATCTGTGTGGCCCGGGCAGGCAATATCCAGGCCGGGAAAGTGAACTGACAAGAGCCTGGCTGACACTGAAACCCAAAAGCATACAAGGGGAGGGTTAGCGTCTCGGAGCAGTACCGGCAATTCAGCGATGTGTGCAACAACTGCTCTCAGTGCAGTTAAACACCAGTAAGCTCGCCTATTCAAAAAGAAACAAATGTTCCTTTTCGTCCATATTTTAGATGATCTGTGTCTGAATCTGTTAGGGGAGTAACAGTACTGCTCCCATCTCAAACCTAGCGACCTGTCTGAACACGATAATAAAAAAAAGTGTGATATGGTCTACTCAGCTGCTGCCTATCGTGACCAGTTCAGGTCTCAGCAGTGGTTATGAACCGACTACACCCTGAGAAACAGCAGATCTGAAAGTTTCCCAGCTCCACCTCACTGTCAACATCCGACTCTGATTCACTCCAGAGCTGCTTTTAAACCAGGATTTTAAACCAGGCTTTTTGTTTAAACAAGAACCTTCCACCGTCGCCCCAAACCTAGTGACAGAGAAGCAGCAACCGCCTGCACTACATATCTATCCAATGCTCACAATGCTGTACAGGCATCGCAGAGGGGTGGGGATAAAGAGATGGGTACACGTCCCTTTCAGATTGTAATCCTTACCTTGTCTTGCTGTCTGCATACACACACACACACTTCTGCTTCACTCGGAACGTGGCTGGTGTGGGTTTTCTCCGACAAGCTGCAAAGAAAAAAAAAATCAATCAGCGACTTGAGAGAGGTGCCCGCACACCCGAAAAAAGGGAGGGCGGGGAGCCGGAAGAAAATGATCTAAATAGCTTCACTCTGCTCCGAAAGACTAATCTGCTCTCTCCGGGCTGGACAAAGAGGGGCGACCTCGCCGTGATTCACACCGTTAGCCACTGCCAGCGGTTTGCAGGAATCCATGACAACATGCCAAAAAAAAAGAGAGAAGGCTTCAGGAGTATCTCGATTAAACGTGGGGTTTGGGTTTGGATTTTACGCAATCAACACAGCCAAAAAGGAATAAAAGAAACCAGGACGACTGCTTTACTGAATGTACTTAAATTACATGCCAAATATCAAATACTTATTGCTGTTAAAGATAAATCTTGCACGTTCAATTGTTGTTTTAACCAGTGTAACCCAAGCAAAAGTCGCAGACCTTTCGGCCCTTGCAATCCTATATATTTCTCTTCTAGCCCCGGGCTTCCACAGACGCTTTTGCGCTTTTCACAGACACTACCAGTAAATATCACCGTTTTTTAAAACAATATTCGCTTTTATTTTCCAGAACAAAAAATCCTCCGAGAATGCATCCCACACACAGACAGCTGCATTTTGGGTTTTAAGGAGAGACAGAAAAAAAACAAGGTTCTTGCATTCATCAGGTAAAGAAACCAAGTATTGCTTTTTCTGGTTTCACTGCATCCCGAGTCTACAAAAACAGCGCATAATAGCCGGTGTGTAATTTTAGGTATATTCCAATGGCCTTTTTTTTTGCCTGCACCAACCTGTGAGACAGTTCAGCAGCAACCCATCCTCTCGCTGTCAAATTCCGCTCTGCCAAAAGAAAATAGGCTGCACGTCAGGGAGGTGTCAGGCAGGGCTGGGCGTGCCTGAGAAAGGAATTGCTCTCCAGTCATTTAACCTCGTGTTACTGTCCGAGCCTAGGCACACATACACACGGTCAGCTTGTTAACACCACTCTAGTTCTAATACCCGCAGGAAAGCACAAACTCATACCCTTCCCGCCGGCAGCTACAGTCTGCAATTTCGCCGACACTCAAAAATACTATCCCATTTTGTCGAGATTTATAACCCTGTTTGGTGAGATCTCTCGTTTTTAACACGCTTTGATCTCTGCAACTGCATGTTATGATGCTCAGTCTAACCAGCCGTGTATTCGGTATCTCATCACCACCACTGTACCTCCATCAGCCCAGCTTGTTCTGTCAGAGTGACAATGTCGAAAATCACTCGACACCAGGTTATAATCCAACAGGTTTAATTGGACACATCAGCTTTCGAAGCATTGCCCCTACCTCGTTGAACCTGATCTACTCATCTATGCCACACACAGCTCCTTCTGATTGTATCCTTTCCACTTATAATAACTTGTCCACATCAGTGACTCATCGGTTATCCCTTCACCATTCACGCCTCATTTTATGGGACAAGAAGAAATTCGTTTTTTTCAGTTGATAAACAGTTCCCGAAAGCACCACGGAAATTCAACAGCTGTCATTTCTTACCTTCAACTTCCACAGTTACCCTCCTGCAAATTTAATTATCTCACGTTCGCTGGCTCCACCATTCCTGGTTCACCCTCCTCTTCCAATTTCTAATGAGATTCCCCCTGTCACCCCTGATAAAGCTATTCCCAAGAAATTCATTTCTCCAGTCATGCATATACTTCTGCAAATTAATAAATACTATTATGAGAATTATTGCTGTCATTTATGGCCTCTGGTCCAAACTGAACCAAACCAAACTGTACAACCAGTCACTGATCTAATTTATTCCGGCACAGTCTCACCATATGGCGCCTTGATATTCATTAACCTTGCAGTGCTGTTAACTTTCTGTTCAAGGACAGATTGTGGGCAGAATTCACCATCTTACTACAGTTAATATTTCGTTCTTCCCTTGTTCAATGCCCCACTATCTATATTGTTTGTTCTGATACGCGATCCCTGAGTAATCAATCTCTATTCCCCTCAATGCAGCTTCATATCAACTCCAGTCCTGAACCAATGGTAAGCTGAGTCCTCTCCTTGTTCAAGATGTGGTTCCACTAATTTGTGTCCTCACTTGCAACTTCCCCATTTAGTTGAACATATTCTATGATGGCAAAAGCAGTTTCTTGATATAAAAATAGATTATAACATCAAACATCGGTTTGGTCAATTTGTACACGAGTGGATACCCCAATTCTGGACCCGAAACGTTAACTCTAATTTCTTATCACAGATACTGCCAGACCTGCTGATCTTTTCCAGCAATCTCTATTCGAATCTCTTATGGTGTTGCCGTGATACTTGGTTCATATACTATGCTCGGTATCTGTTTGCCATTACATACAGTTAATTTGTTTTTCATTACTTCTATATATTTCTTCCTCTTCCTGTACTCACATTATCTTCCAGCTTTTACATTTACTTTTGCTGAGAAGTAGGTGGTCAGGGCGTCATGATGAGGCAGAAGGCAAAGTGGTGAAAGCCATATACTGAGCTTTTTGCAGCACAACGCCTGATGAAAATATAAATTTGTGGTTCTTAGTCGGCACCACCTCTTTCCAACAACCAATCATTCTTCCTCCTTAACAACCACTCATTTTCCTTCTGATCTTTGCCCTTATTGTCATTCTCCCTCCAAGACACTACCCAGTTCTAAACAATGGCAACTAATTCCCCAGTATCAACAAATCCATTCACTTTTCCCTCTTCCTGATTATTTCCTCAGGCTCTGACACGAGTTCTCAGCAATCTCTCCTGCCCTCCTTAACTACAATGATCAATAGCAAAGCAGGGAATTCCAGGAAGAAAATACATAACACAGTAATGTCCCTACCTCTGTGCCGGGTGAACGTAACATCACCGAACAGGTTCATTTGAAAATATCTAAAATCAAAATCACACGGAAGAAAACAGCATCAAGGCCTGAAGTGACAATAACAGAAAGAATCCAGAGAATGATGATAGAAGCAGTTGTCTGAGAGCAACACAATCCATGATGATGAGGTAGATTGAGCGAGAGAACATTTCGGATTCAAAAATGAAATGAATCACGTCATCAGGGCTGTATGAAGCACGGCAGGCAATGGATTAAACTGTGATCTGGGCAAAGCAGGACAGAGCGGGACAACACATGCACAGCAGAGTGTGGAGTGGAACTCAATATTACAAAACATTAGAGATAAGACGACAGCGAAATTCTTGGAGGAGAAACAAAATGGGAGAAAAGAGGATTGACCAGAATAAGAGAGAAATCTGGGTAGAGTGCCTAAGTGCACAGCAGGAGGGGGGGGGGGAAAGGCTGAAAGTAAACATAAAATGAACTTAATATTAAATTTAACAGATCAATTGTCAGTATTCATTTGAAATAACGGGCAAAAAATGTTAGGTTTTGGAAAATCTGATCTTCTCTAAATGCCACCTACTGGGATGAAACTGCAACTGCATTGTTATAAATACAAGAAATTCATACAGCTGGTCTAATAATGCATTTAAAGAGTGCAAATTTAAATGTCAGCACAACAATTTGAAAGTTTGCATTTATTTAAAAACAATTTATAAATAAAGGACTGATACCAGATTGTGATGAAACTCCAGCTGGTTCATTATTTCCCTGAACAGAAGGAAATCGATTATTCTTATCCTGTTGATGCATGTGACTTCTTCCTACAATATGATCCACTTTTAACTGTCCTCTGAAACAGCCTAGTAAACCACTATTTTGTATAGGATGACTATGTTAAAGGATAACTATTATTATGGAAGCACCTTCGCGACACAGATTTAAAAGGACAGTCCAGCGCTACCCCCGGACAATTGGCATGGTCAATAACTGTCAGGAACATTCACATATTGAAAATGATGTTTTAAATATTCCATTCCCAATGTTTGCCCAAGTGTTTCAAAGTTAAATATTGGTACAAAATTGTGTAAAAATTCTGACTACAGCAAATATACACATACAGAATTATTTTCTGATTCGGAAAAATTAAGTGTTTTCCTTTAATGTGTGCCTTTCTGAATGAGTAATTGCTCGTTAAATGATATGCTGAGATAAGTACGTGATTCTTCTTTTCAGAGATGTATTTGTTCTGTAATCCATCAGAAGATGGTATAAGTATAGGAATTCTCATGGGTTTCAGTTGCTTTTCTTGCTGCTGTTTACTCACATATCACATGATAAATATGGATGAGGGAGCCTTACTTAGATCATCCATCTAGAAAATGAAAAAAAACTCCATAAATGTCACCAAACTGATTTTACTATTGAGTTAGAATGCCTTACATTTGTCTTCTCTAAGTCTGATCTGCCATTACTCTGCTGTTTATGGATTTTGCTTAACTTTGTAGTATATTGGTCATTTCCATGGAGTGACTGCCAAAATATTAAATTTACTGCTTGCAAATGTAACTAATTTGCATCAGAGTTGAATTTAACTTATTAATTTATTAAGCACACCAGAGGTTCTGACATCAATCCTTGAGATGCTGTTTTCAGTATTTTCTCAATGTCACAACTTTTCTAGGAGTTGTACTTCCTTCAGCGAATTTTTAAATCACAAAAGTATGTTTTTTGAATTGTTTTGGCTTAGATGCAACAGGAACTTGAGCCCAAAACTAAACTAGGATGACTGTCCAGTGCATCTTGGATTGTCTGACCCTCTCAATCTGTAACCCTGATTTCACAGGTGGAAAAGAAGTTTCCATAAAACTATGGCCAAGAAAAGCACAGGAACTTTCCTGGGATTTCTAGACAATATTTATGCTTCAATCAACATTACAGAAGTAAATTCTTATCAAAATCATTTATTTGTGTGACCATGCTATGCACAGTATGGCTGCTGCAGTCCTAAAACACTTGACAGACTTTCAGTGATCTTTAAAGTGCTTTGAGAAATCCTGAGGTCATGAAAGACTCTCTTTCTTCCTTTTGTTTATGATCACCAATGTAAGGCAAAACAAAGATTTGTTATTTTCAAGATTACTTTTCAAGTTTCTTTTCCCAAAAAACAAAAATGTGAATGCATATCTTTTTTCCAAACTAGTTGGACCCCAACAGCATCCAGTACAAATCAGCATAATTATCAACAATTCAAATTCTGAGCCTACTTTCATACTTTGAGATGGATTCCACTCTTCCCTAATTATTTGAGGTTGCAGGCATGATTGCCGAGCTGGTGGGTTTGGTTGCAAATATTTCGTCATCCTGCTAGGTAACATCCTCAGTGTGCCTCCAGTGAAGTGTTGGTGTTCTGTCACACTTGTTGTTTGTGAGTCTCAGTTACCTGGGGTGGTTGGCATTACTTCTGGTTTTGTTGTCAGTGGTTTGTATACAAGGTCTAATTCAATGTGTTTGCAGATGGAATTCCGGTTGGAATACCAGGCCTCCAGGAATTCCCTGGCGTGTCTCTATTTGGCTTGTGCTATTATCAATGTGTTGTCCCATCAAATTTGCGTCCCTTGTTATCCATATGTAGTGAGACAAATGAGAATTGGTCATGTCGCTTGGTAGCTAGTTGGCGTTCAAGTATCCGTATTGCCAATTTTCTTCTCGTTTGGCCTGTGTAGTGTTTCTCACAGTCCTTGCCTGTTACTTTGTATATTACCCCAGTTCTGCTGGTTTTTGGTATGCGATCCTTTACGTTCGTCAGTAGCTGTCGTAGGGTGGTTGTCGGTTTGTGAGCTACTCTAATACCTAGGGGCTTGAGTAGTCTTGTGGTCATCTCTGAAGTGTCCTTGATGTACGGTAGGGTGATTAATCAGTCTGGTCAAGTTGTTCCTTCCTGTTGCGGTCAGTCTCGTAGGTAATGGTGGATTGCTTCTCGGGTATCCGTTCTTTTTTTGAAGAGCCTGTAAAAGTGTTCCTGTTCTCCTTTGTGCAGTTCTGGGTAGCTGCAATGTGTTATGGCTCATTGAAATGGTGTCCTGATGCAGCTCCATTTGTGGGCATTGGGGTGGTTGCTCGTGTAATTGAGTATCTGGTCTGTACATGTGGTCTTTCCGTAAACGCTTGTCTGGAGTTCCCCGTTGTTTTTGCATTCTTCCATTATGTCCACGAATTGTAATTGATTATTGTTCTCTTTTTTTGTTTGTGAATTTTATCCCAGCAAGAATGTTGTTTATGTGTTGGTGGGTTTATTCCAGTTTAGTGCATTTAATAATCATGAAAGGTGCTATCTACATATTGGACCCAAAGTTTGTATTGTATAGTGGGGTGTGCTGCCCATCCTAGCTTTTGCATTACTGTTTCTGCCATCAGTCCTGATATTGTGATCCCATTGGTGTTCCATTCATTTGCTTGTATATTTTGTCATTCAGGTGAAGTGGGTGGTGAGGCACAAGCCTTGTAGTTTCATGATAATAAAATGTGAGGCTGGATGAACACAGCAGGCCAAGCAGCATCTCAGGAGCACAAAAGCTGATGTTTCAGGCCTAGACCCTTCATCAGAGACTGTAGTTTCATGTCCTTATTGATGATGGTGTCCTGGGCCATCTGCTTACTTGATTCATCTAGCAGTGTGGAAATTATTTCTTTGGCTAGGTCAATGCTTATGGACAAAAGTAGTGCTGTTACATCAAAGAATATCATCATCTTGCCCTCTTCTATCCTGGTGTCCTTGATGCTGTTGAGGAATTCTTGGGATGAGTGGATGGCATGGGTACTGTTGTCCGCTAAGTATGTCAATTTCTTTCGTCATTCTTTGGCAAGTTGATATGTTGGTGTACCTGGCAGTGAGACAATGAGTCTAAGGGAAACCCCTGGTTTGTGTGCCTTGTGGAGTCTGTAGAATCAGGGTGTGTTGGATTCCTTTGGTTTCATTTCTTGGTAATGTGTAGTTCGAGAGAACCAACACACCCCGATTCTATGGAGTCCATCAACGAACACATTGAATTAGACCCTGTGTACAAATGACAGAGAAACAGAACCAGAAGTAATACCAATCACCTCTGCAAACTGAGGCACAGAAATAACAAGCGGGATAGAACACTGGCACTTTACCAGAGATGCAATGATAATGTTACCTAGCAAGATGATGAAATGCTTGCAAACAAACCCACCTGCTCGGCGAGCATGCCTACAATCCTATCTACAATCCGAGCAACAGATCTTCTCAAAAACTTTTTCCAAAATATTTGCTGAACACTGTATAAGCCCATATGTTATTCCCATCTTATTCATGTCCAAGCCCATTCAGATCCACTTGGATTGGCTTTGTTAGTTGTGTATATTGAGTAAAGGGGTCATATTGAAAATGGTGAGACATTGCCGAGAGTATTGTTTCCAGTTTGGTTTCCTAACCTAAGGAAAGTTATACCTGCCATGCAGGTAATGCAACAAAAGCTCACTAGACTGACTCCTGGAATGGTGAGATGGTCTTATTTAGAGAGATTGAAGAGATTGCATCTGCATTCTCTAAAGAGTAAATGAATGAGAGGTATCTCATTGAAACTTTATAAAGTTCTCATAGAACTAAACAGAAATGCAGAAAGCAAGCTTGAGCTGGCCGGGTTGGCGGGATGGGATGGTTGCCAGAGCCAAGAGACACAGCTTCAGAATAAGGGGAAGGCCTTTCAGACAGACAGTGTAAACTTTCATAACAGAGAGGATGGCAAATCTTTGAAACTGTGCCCAGAGGGGCTGTGGATGCTTGGTTACTGAATGCAGTCAGGACAGGAATTTATGGATTTCTAGATGTTAAAAATATCAAGGGATATAAAATAACAGGTGGAAAATGGTGTTGAGGTAGTGGATCACCATGGTCTGGTTGAATGACTGAGCAGACTTGAAGGCTCAATAGCCTGTTCATGTTCCTATTGCCTATGTTATGTTTTATGTTCCTATTGTCTATGTTGTGTTTTTTATGTTCTGGAGATTGCAGGTATCTAAGATGTCGGGTAGAGAGAGATTTGGGCATGCTGGTAAATCAGTCCTTACAAGATTAGCGAACAGGTACTGGAATGCATAAATGGCATAAATGTGGACTTTACAATGTGAGGCTGGATGAACACAGCAGGCCAAGCAGCATCTCAGGAGCACCTGAGATGCTGCTTGGCCTGCTGTGTTCATCCAGCCTCACATTGTATTATCTTGTAATTCTCCAGCATCTGCAGTTCCCATTATCTCTAAATGTGGACTTTACCAGTTTTAAAATCTGCCCACCCCCAGCCTCATCCCATGACCAGTCCTCCCTTTCATTCCCACCCCTCTGAGCCGATACAATCTATCCGCCCCTCCCAGCTCACTGAACAATCCCCAGCAGTAAGTGCTTGCACTCACCTTCCATCGTTCCACCGACCCCAGTTCCTCTCCTCCTCCCTCTATTTATTTCTGATCCCCCTTCCCACTCCCCCATTTCTGAAGAAGGGTCCTGACCTGAAACGTCAACTTTCCTGCTCTTCTGATGCTGCCTGGCCTTCTGTGTTCCTCCAGCTCCACACTGTGTTGTCCCAATTTTTTGATTCACACAGCTTTTTATTGACGTGTTGAGAGTTAAATGAGAATCTGACAGGTCAGTCAGCGTGGCTTCAAAATACATGGATGAATGTTACTCAAGTTAAAATTTTAGCAGTCTTACCATTCGGAAATTGACAATATCAGCTTGATGCTTTCTGAAAGCAAAACTCCCACACCATTACTGCACCTGCCCTTGTGCATACCTGGCAATAATGAAAGCTGGCTGACCTGTCAGGTTCTCGCATAATTTTCAACAGGTCAATAAACAACAGTGTGAATCAAAAAATGATGCTCTTCCTTACATGAATTCATCATCAAAATGTTCCTGTTGATTTACAAATGACAGAACAATGAAAGTAGGAATTAGAGGAGAATACTGAGATACAGGCTACTAGACTAAGTGGGATTGAGGTTCACAAGGAAGAGGTATTAGAAATCCTACAGAGGGTGAAGATAGATAAGTCCCCTGGGCCAGTTGGGATTTATCCTAGGATCTTCTGGGAAGCCAGGGAGGAGATTGCCGAGCCTTTGGCATTGATCTTTAACTTGTCATTGTCTACAGGAATAGTGCCAGATGACCGGAGGATAGAAAATGTGGTTTCCCTGTTCAAGAAGGGGAGTAGAGACAACCCTGGTAATTATAGACCAGTAAGCCTTACCTCAGTTGTTGGTAAAGTGTTAGAAAAGGTTATAAGGGATAGGATTTATAATCATCTAGAGAAGAATAAATTGATTAGGGATAGCCAGCATGGTTTTGTGAAGGGAAGGTCGTGCCTCACAAACCTTATTGAGTTCTTTGAGAAGGTGACCAAACAGGTAGATGAGAGTAAACCGGTTGATGTGATGTATATGGATTTCAGCAAGGCGTTTGATAAGGTTCCCCACAATAGGCTATTGTACAAAATGTGGAGGAATGGAATTGTGGGAGATATAGCATTTTGGATCAGAAATTGGCTTGCTAAAAGAAGACAGAGGGTGGTAGTTGATGGGAAATGTTCATCCTGGAGACCAGTTACTAGTAGTATACCGCAAGGGTCGGTGTTGGGTCCACTGCTGTTTGTCATTTTTATAAATGACCTGGATGAGGGCATAGAAGGATGGGTTAGTAAATTTGCAGACGACACTAAGGTCGGTGGAGTTGTGGATAGTGACGAAGGACGCTGTAGGTTGCAGAGAGACATAGATAAGCTGCAGAGCTGGGCTGAGAGGTGGCAAATGGAGTTTAATGCAGACAAGTGTGAGGTGATGCACTTTGGAAGGAGTAACCAGAAAGCAAATTACAGGGCTCATGGTAAGATTCTTAGTAGTGTCGATGAGCAGAGAGATCTCGGTGTCCATGTACACAGATCCTTGAAAGTTGCCACCCAGGTTGACAGGACTGTTAAGAAGGCATACAGTATTTTAGCTTTTATTAATAGAGGGATCGAGTTCCGGAACCAAGAGTTTATGGTGAAGCTGTACAAAACTCTGGTGCGGCCGCACTTGGAGTATTGTTTACAGTTCTGGTCACCGCATTATAAGAAGGATGTGGAAGCTTTGTAAAGGGTGCAGAGGAGATTTACTAGAATGTTGCCTGTTATGGAGGGAAGGTCTTACAATGAGAGGCTGAGGGACTTGAGGCAGTTTTCATTCGAGAGAAGAAGGTTGAGTGGTGACTTAATTGAAATGTATAAAATAATCAGAGGGTTAGATAGGGTGGATAGGGAGAGACTTTTTCCTAGGATGGTGACGGCGAGCACGAGGGGGCATAGCTTTAAATTGAGGGGTGAAAGATATCGGACAGATGTCAGAGGTAGTTTCTTTACTCAGAGAGTAGTAAGGGAATGGAATGCTTTGCCTGCGACGGTAGTAGATTCGCCAACTTTAGGTACATTTAAGTCATCATTGGATAAGCATATGGAATAGTGTAGGTTAGATGGGCTTGAGATCGATATGACAGGTCGGCACAACATCAAGGGCCGAAGGGCCTGTACTGTGCTGTAATGTTCTATGTTCTATGTTCTAATATCTCACCAATTAACATTCATGCCCAGCACAGAGATGTGGGTTCCCTCTCTGAAGTTGCAGAAAATTGCGATTGAAATGATAATTACGGTTAGAATAAAAGATAAGATTTGTTTGAATAAAACAAAGAAGGCAACCTCCGTCCAATGAGGAAAAACATTTCCAATTTTTAAGAGAAAGTTCTCTTGAAAGTGCGATATAAATATATACACACACAGAACAATGACAATTTTCAGCTGTTGTGGGTAAACAATTGCTCCTCACGTTACAGAAATGTCATCAAACGTGTAATCATGTCCGGAGCTTTGGACATTACGACCTAATCTCGATCACTTCACCAACTTTCAAGTGAAATTCACCACAGGACTTATATATGGCAAAATTAATGGTATTTCCACAGATGGCATAACATTTTAGCAGGCTGCACTATGGAACTGAATTATTGATACTTTCGACACCTGTAGAATGAATCAATATGGTTGCAAATCTTTACACCAAAACAGTATCTGAGGCATAGATATAGCTAACCCCATCTGCAGCATTTTTGATAGATATGTTTTGGTATAAAAAAGAACATTATTCCAATCCACATAAATATATATGCACTCAAGTTATCTAGAAATGCATAAACTCTGGAGGTATGAGTAATATCTGGAGGTTAAAACTTGGAACATGGGTTGAAACCCACCATGGCTGGTCATGAAATTTAAATTTAATTAATAAATTGAAAGATAGTTTCAAAAACCATTATTGAGGTGATTAGTTGCACTAAATTCACAAGAATGCCATCTTTCCCTAGTTTGGCAAACAACATGATTCCAGATCCATAGCATTGTGACAAAGTCTTACATGTCCTGTGGATGGCCTTTCTTGAAGCACAATTAGAGGCAGGAACTAAATGCTGGCCTTAACAACAATGCCTACATCTCACAAAACAACTTCTTTTAAAAATGTGTCTTCCACAAAACGTTACATGAAATATTTATAGCATCCGGCAAGGGGAGGGCATCATGTGGCCCATGGCATCATGAAACATTTCATTCACACTTTAAGTCAAATATTTTTTTGACCAGAGGTTACTTGTTAATTTCTTGTCAAAGTCAATGGGACATTTGAACTGGGCTAACAGATGATGTGGTCTATTTAGAGACCACTAACCTTTAAAATTCCTACATATTAACTGAAAAAGTTCTGAAAGATTTCATATTTGAAACAAACGTTTATTGTACAAAAGTTAAATGAGTCAAATACTATCAACTTGAAACTATATTTTCCAAATATTTATACTTTCAGTGCAAACGTCTCAACAGATTGTCATTGTTCTACTTTTCTTCCCCTTCAGCCAAGAATTCACTGATATTTTATAGTCCTTTGAGAGTTTACTTTTCCAGGCACCAAAGCAAGGTGTACCACAGATCTCATAAATTCACATTGTTGTTTCTAACCTTTTTCTTATTCACATATTTATGAGATCCCCTTTGGGTCCCTCCATTTGCCGCTGACTAGGTGACTTTCCAACTCCCCTTCAATATTGCACAACTCTGGATTCCCCAGGTAAAACTCACTGCATTTTTATTTAATGATTCCAGATTAGAAACATTGCTGGTTCTGGACAACTTTCTGCTTCCAGTTCCATCTGCTTTACAGCTTCTATTCCAAACCTCATGATCCTGACATCAACTGCCTATTTTTGAGAGAAGTCATACAGATAAAACAAGAAATGAAAAATAAACTTGCTGTAACTCGTTCCCCATGGCAAAGTGGCACGTCTGTGATGTCCCAGCCAGAAACTTAAACCAGTTATCCCCATCTCCACAATTTGCCTGAGGAAATAATCGAAAATTTAAAACCCATAGGGTCATTCTGGTACAACTATAGAACTGGGAGAGGTACCCCACTGTTTAGTTTCCAGTACTTTCCAATATGATGTTTCGAAACAAAATAGGCCACACTTTGATTTATAAACATGTTGATTGTACTGATAGTATTTAACTAGATTCTCAAACCAGGTGCTTTCATTTCCCATAAACATAAAAATTTGAATTCACAAACTAAAAGTTATACTCACAAGTCACGTGAATCTTGAAATTGTATATTCATAAAACAGCACATCTTCTGAATTAATTTGATTGACAAGCAGGGAAAGAGGAACAATGGAAAAGTGTGATGTTATGTCAACTTAGTTACAAAAAATAAATTATATATCATGAGTAGGAAAAATCAGAACGGAAAAGGAAAGTATTAAAAATGAAACTTTCAAATTGTAAGCACAATCTACTTCAATGTGAAATGTGATTGAACAGTTTTATTTTATTACTCAAATCATCTTTGAGTAATAGAGTTTGATTCTCATTGTCAATTCAATGATCCTAGAATTAGAAGCCCATTTTTTATGCTCTTAATCATCTGCCCAAACTTACTGGGGTGAGTTTAATGGGTAATTAATGTCTGAGTTATTAAAAGTAATGAGAAGGCTGGAGGTGTACTGCAGCTTTTGTGAAGCGAATAACAGAGGAGGATAAATCAACCAGCAAACTCTTGAGGTTTGCATATCTGTTTAAGATTTTATCCTTTGAGCTTGCCATCTTATTTTTGCCTCCATTAACATGTCGTTATTATGCCAGCAAAATTTAACTAATAGTGAAAACTCCAACATCTTCATCAGCTGTGAGGATATCTTAGCCAGAATCTTCAAATCACACTTTTGACATTTAGAATTTAAAGTGCATCAGTCAGCAAACTCAACAGATAAATTAAATATTTGCAACAACTAACAGAGGGATAAGGAACATGATGCAGAAACTTGCGGGAATAGATAAAAATAAACTAACAGAATTTCAAAATATGAGTGTTTTTCCCTGCCAAACCCACAGATGAAGCCTTTTATCATCCCCCCCCACCCCCCCGACCCCCTCAGTTCTTTCACAGGATGTTGTTATTGCCAACAACTGCAACTTTTATGGCCTACCTCTGATGGTCCTTCAAAAGAAAATAGTGAGACACTTTACTGAGATGTTACACTGCATGTGGATTATAGATTTCTTTTTCTTACAGTTTAGATACAATGTAGGAGGCAGTTGAGTGTCAATTACTTCCCATCCGAAATCACATTTAGGTCAGATCAGGTAAGGACAGTAAGTTTTCTTTAAAAAGGATTAATGAACCAGTGAGGTTCATGACAACCCAAAAGGTTTGTGGTCATCACAGCTGAGGCTGATGTATTGTTCCAGATTTTATACTTAAATGAACACTAAAATTTCACAAAGGTTGTGTGAGATTTGAACTCATGTAGCTGAATTTCCAACACTTGGCTACTATAACCAGATACAGCAAAAGGAAAACTGCTGTCACATTATGAGCCTTACCCTCTGGCAGCATTGTGGTTCTTGACATTGCTGATCATTGAAATTTTACATGCTGATGTTTAGTCAATTATATCTCATAATATTTAGATTTCAAGAATATCAATAGTTTAATTTATCCAATACAAGTTACTTGGAGTAAGAAAGTGGACCATAAAACTTTTAGTTTGGCACATAATAAATCTTCCATCTCTCTTATTTGCACCCCTAATTCCACTGCTCAGACATAATATTCATCGCTGTGCTGTTATCTTTATCCAATTTTACCATGATTCCTTACATTTCTCCTGGTGGATATTTTGCCTCCATACTTCTATCAATCACTACACCTGATTTTCTAATCTCCTGTGATTGTTAAGCTTGAATACACCTTCAGCAAACTAGATCTGTCATCTGTGCCACTTAACATTTTCCAAATTGTTCATCAAGGTGGTAACCACTGCCTCCCTGTGAGCAGAAAACCAACTGCCCATCATTCTCTTTTGCTGATCTTCCAATCCAGAGCACTTACTGTGAAATAACTTAGTCAACCTCCTCTCAAGCTGCTCCTTTCACCCATCATAATTATCTTGGATTCCTCTAATGGACATACAATCAGCACACCTCTCTGCATTTTTCTCAGTAAATAAACATGATTCTTATCATTCATGATTTTATATTGAATGGTGACTCTGAAACTTGGGTTTGACTCCTTTCAGAAGGGAATAGGGCCCCTCAGAAACTGAAATGAGACATAATTAAAGCATGAAATCACCTTTAGATGTTTGGAATACCTCTCCAGCGTGGAGTAGTAGCTGTGGAGTTCATGGCCGAGAGTGAGTGGTGAAGTATCTGGTTAATGCAATGCCAAAACGTTTGACCCTAGAAGACAGTGGCAAGGATAAGGACTTCCATTCATGACCTGCATGTGATTCACTGCTAAAAGTCTCCGTAGAACCCTTGTGCATCAATAATGCGCAAAAATGTAAATGATCATGAGAACACATTCCACAGGCTGTGGAGGTAGTGACACTGTCAAAGACCGTCCCCACACTCACCCCCATCCTCACTCCCTGCCATAACTACAAAATGGCACATCCTGGTTTATGTTTGTAATCTCAAATCCAATGACTTTTAAAATAGTGAACTGCAGTAGCCGCCAAAGTACAACACTTGATAAAGCTACCCTTCAGGGAACTTGGGTGGAACAGTGATAGTGCCCGTACCCCTCGGATGAGAGGCCTGGGTTCAAGTCCCACCCTGCATCAGAGGGCTGTAATAACATCTCTGAACAGATCATTTAGAAAAGTAGGCTAAATAAAAAAATTAAAGATGCTGTCAAAAGCTTTTTTTGCAATTTATATTTTCTTATTATTGCAATTCTAATCACTCAGCAAGATTTTTTTTTAATTCCAGATGCTTCTCATGATTGCAAAAAGCAAATCCAATTGTGAAAATAGTACTGCAGTGAAGCAGAACCAAATCATTTAATTCATTGGACACCACCTCATGCAACTTACAGTAAAAAGCAATTTTACAGCAGAGACACAATAGGATATCTTCCCTTTTATTTCAGTTCCACCACAGCAACAGTGGTAGACATGTCTTACTAGCATCATGCCCTATTTATTGTTTTCTAATGTTCCTTTCATAAATCTATTGGCAACAAAAGTAGATACATTGTAGATTGAAAAGATTTACATTTTACAAGTAGTCGTGCTATTTCTGTGGCTTTGAAGAGGTCTATATCTGGAACATAAATTGGTATAAGGTTAAATTGCCTTTCGTGGTGTTTATAAATTTAATACGTTGGAACAATGAAAACTTATATTGTAATTTACATTGCAATCACGGCAATAGATGCAACTATTTGAAGTCATGGTTGATAAGTTACATCTACAAAATCTGATACCTTAGTTAATCTTTTGTATATGTGGCAAGCAGAATTCAATTGACTATTTGCCATACTAAATTTTGACGACATAATTCAGCTTTACAGGGCTCAGTTTTGGTGTGAAATTTGCTTGTTAGTAGCAAAATGCTATCTCCATCGTCTCTGTACACCTCTTTTAGCTTGAGCTGAATACCACCTTGTTGAGTTTGTGCATGTATATGTGCCAAATTTCTGCTGAATGGACAGCTCATACCATTAGTCAGCATCTAATTTTGTTTCGAGCCAGACTTGCCACATTGGAGCTCACTCATCGTCGTCTCTTGAATGTGGGTAACTGAGTATGCATTTTGTTGCATGACAGACTACTTCCAATTGCACGATTCAACAACTTGGTGACTGACTTCTAATTACATCCTAAGGGTCTGATTGAAAAGCTTGTTGAAGGCCTCAGTGTTTGAAGGAGTTGCTTAGGGCTGAAGAAGACTGCAGGGAGTGGTGCTGCAAAGGGAGAAGGTTTGCGTATGTTTGAAAGAGTTTTGAACATATTACTTACTCAAAGACGTGGGTGGAGGGCTTTTTAGTTTCAATCTTCTTAGGGCTGTATTTTGAAAGGGAGATGGTGCAGAGTGAGAAAATAGGGTGGTGAACTGCATGCTGAGAAGGGTTCACCTCTTTCCTTTTGGAAGGAATTCTCCCACTAATGCCGAAGCCAGAATCAGTAAAATCAGCCTCAGCAATTCAGTAAGGAGATTCTTACAAAGCTCAGTCATTCCTTGGAAACATGCTTGCCGTCTTTCAACAGGGAAAGGATGGGTCTGGCAGTGACAGGTGATCATGGCCCTCCATTTCATTGCGACTGCACTCTTTCAGTTTGGGGAAGTGACTTAGCCAAATCTTGTACTGCTAAATTGGGAATGTAATGGATGCTCTTCGTTCAGAAAGCAGAGAATAATGTCTTCTTTCCTGCCATAAAGGGAAGGAAATGCACACATTGATCTTTACCAGGATAGCAGACTCCCCATGATGCACATCTCATTGACTTACATTCAGAGGCAGCACCAGAAAATCAATGTTGATCTATACCAAGATCACAAACATTACTACTTGCTGATTGCATATGAAATGCGCAACTATACAGATTATATCATGTTGATGAATATCAGCTATCCTGGCAGCAGTGACGTCACTCTGGCATCAGCAAACACATCAAACCAGAAATTAGCTGTGAGCTCATGGCTCCTTTCTGCAGCTATCTACACTTGGGCAGCATTCATATGGAGACAGCATTAATATAGAGATAATGGGAACTGCAGATGCTGGAGATTCCAAGATAATAAAATGTGAGGCTGGATGAACACAGCAGGCCAAGCAGCATCTCAGGAGCACAAAAGCTGACATTTCGGGCCTAGACCCTTCATCAGAGAGCATTAATATAGAGGCAGCTTTGCTGCCATAGGGAACATCATTGAGTAGACAATTCGTGCGCCAACACAATGGTTTTGTAGCATCAACCATTTTGGAGGAGCTTTCCACGAATGAAAGAAATGCATGATTTGTGTTAATCTGTCAAATGCTGTACAACGTTTTGGTCACGAGGGCATGTACCTTGCCACCAGGGAATGAATAAGTACTTCAGGAGGTGGAGGAGGCAGCCACTGCATCGACATTCTGGAGGGTTGTTTATGAGTACAGCATTCTGATTCCCATGAATAAAACTCCAGAGTCAGATACCTAACTATCTCTGTATTAGGAACCCTCACAGCTTCCCCTTGGCCAAAATATTGAAGTGAATGATGTTGCAAAATAAACATTCCAAACCAACTTTATCAAGAAAATTATCTTGTACTCAATACAAGAGCCAAACAATTAGACCTGGTGGTTGCCTTTGCTTGGCTAACTGCATACTGGCAGTGTTACCCCAGAGACTACAGTATAGCTGGGAGAAGGTTGCTGACTTTCAGTGTATAGAGTTACCAATGGTTGAGCAGAATGGTCCCAAGCAGCTTTGAGCTCAAAAAGGCACAGCTTCAGATCGCACCACTTTGGTGCGGCCAACACAGTCTGAGCTGAAGTATTTAATAGGCAGCAGACAGGGAGTAGATTGGGTGGAATGGCAGTGCTGGAAATAATTGCTTTCATTCTGAGAGAGGACAGCAGGCTCATGCCACCAGTAGTCCCTCAGTATTACGGTTGCAAGGCCATAAAGCTGAAATTTCATGAAGCAAAATATGTATGGGTTCATTGTTGGCATTTCAGAAGCATAAAAGATTTCAGGTCCAAAGTGGGATTTCTGAAGGTGGATTAGGTAAGATCATACCATTATCTTCAACACCTTTAGTCCTATACTGGTTAATCCCACAAAGGTGGACTGTCAGATGGTGTCCGGTGCTATCAATAGGGAGACAATGGCCATCGGTATTATTGCTGGACTGTTGATCCAGAGACCCAAATAACATTCTGTGGACTTGGGTTTGAATCCTGCCATGGCAGATGGTGGAATTTGAAATCACTAAAATGTCTGGAGTTAAGAATCTAATGATGACCATGAATCCATTGCTGATTGTCAGAAAACCTGTTGGGTTCACTAATGCCCTTGAGAGAAGGAAACTGCTATCCTTACCTGGTCTAGCCTACATGTGATTGCAGGCCCACAGCAACGTGGTTGACTCTGAACTGCCCTCTGGGCAATTAGAGATGGACAATAAATTCTGCCTGGTCAGCAATGTTCCCCTCCAGTTAATGAATGAAAAAATTCTCCCCCACCACACACATGCAACCATGCCTTCTCACAAAGATATCTTCACTGCTTTCTTTTCTCAGGTTCTACAACAAACAGGTTCTCCTTCTCAGTGGTGTCAATCCACGTCTCTCCATCTTTTCTCTCAAAGTTCACAGCACTCTTGATCTCCCTAAAACTCCCCTTTCATGGAAACGTCAACTCATACTCAGGGCCATCCATTGATACTGCAATCCCACGTGATCTTACTCATCCCATTGCACCAATTACTATAAGATTATCGTGATCATTTCCTTGAGTCACTCTGCCCACATTCACCTAGAATTTTTTTTTTACTTTTCATTCATGTGTCACAGGGATGTCTGGTTGACCAAAATTTGTTGTCTATCCCTAGGTGCCCTTGAGAATGTGGTGGTGAATTGCCTTCTTGAACTGCTACAGACCACGTGTTTGTGTTGATCCCCACGACCATTAGAGAGGGAATTCATGATTGTCATCCAGTGACAGTGAAAGAATGACAATATATTTCCAAGTCAGGGCGTTGAGTGACTTGAAGAATAAATTTCAGGAGGCTTGTTTCCATGTATCTGCTGCATTTGTCCTTCCAGATGGAAGTGGCCATAGGTTTAGAAGGAGCTGTCTAAGAATGTCTCAATGCTACTCCTTTTTAGTGTTGTCCCTGGAGAATTACTAGCTTTCAATTCCATTTTACCACAGTTTTAAAACCCTCAACTATCCAGTCTCTGGCCATCTGTTCACTACAACACTTCTGCAGCTATTGATTTTCTCAACTGTACCCTCATCTTCATCTTTCATACCTTAGTATCTGATAAAGCCATTACTAAAAATTACCCCAGCTTGTGACCTGATACAACTTCAACTCCATTTTCTGAACTCCAAAGAATGCCAACTTGAAATGATAGGGTGGACAACTGAATGTCAGCATCCACTGCAGGTCTAACTAAGTCACTTAAAACACTATTGCTTCCTTCTTTAGTCTGCCCATCTGAAACATAATTTGATATTTCATTGGAAGAAATTCCTTCTCATCCAGTATGTGGTGTCATATACTTTACCAAAATGACCATGATAAGTGCAACATTTATTCAACTGAGAAAAAAATACATCATTATTCCTTGAATCGAAGGAATTGAATCAGAATTCTCTTCCAGGATTCTGGTTCTCAAAAATGTACCCAAAAATATCCAAATCTGAAACTAATTGTGAGAACAATGACAAAAATTGAATTTGTGTAACACATTACATGCAAGAAAGAATACTAGGGAGTAAAGGTTGCAACCAAAACATCGGGTTTAGATCAAAAACAACAAATGCTGGAGATCACAGCAGGTCAGGCAGTATCCATGAAGAGAGAGCAAGCTAACGTTTCTGTGGATCTGTAGTAATTTGCTCCAACTTAGGGTTTAGATGATGTTTTATAAATTACTTATAGTGTCTTTACATGTTCCACTAAAGCAGAAAGATACCATGAATGTGCAGCATACGTGTCCATGCCAAATGATCTGTACACTCCTACATTCATAGAAAATATTCAACAACCTGTGTGTCTAGAAACTGATCTCAATTTATTTTGAACTTTCATAGGAGAGTTATCACAGAGTACATTCCATTATTTTTGATAATGAAATATCACTGTGTATGATAAGAAATACCAAGCAATATGATCATAAAGCATATTTTGCCAAATGTCATTTTAGACTGGCATTACTCTTTTTCATTTCCACATTTAAGAAATGCAGTGTAGATATACTTTGCTCATCTGTCATAAATGAAAGCACTCAACGCAAGTTTTAGTAATCTAACATGAGGAATCAACTGCTTGACGTATCAAGGTGAAATTAATTTGTTTTGTAACAGAGATGTCAGCAACAGAACCGACAAAGTAATTTAACATACCATCTCTACACTTAAATTCTGATACAACTTTTATTCATAGAAGGCCCATAATAAAGAGACCATTACAGCTTATATTACCATATCACAACACAAGTTGTTGCCTAAATTTTTTTTTAAGTTTTTGAGAAGACTTTTAAAAGTTCTTGTCTCTAGTGTGAAAGATAAAATTGAAGAAAAATATTAGTACTAGCTCACACCTGACCTTTCCGAGCTCATTATTTTCTGCCAGAAATCTAGAAAACATTGGTAGGTGGCGTAGAATTCTTATAGAGTCACAGAGATATACAGTGCAGAAACAGACCCTTCAGTCCAACTTGTCCATGCTGACTAGATATCCTAAATAAATCTTGTCCCATTTGTCAATATTTGACCCATATCCCTCTAAACCATTCCAAGCATATATCCATTCCGAACCCTTTTAAATCATGTAATTGTACCAGCCTCCACCACTTTCTCTGGCACCTCATTCCATACATGCATGGCCCTCTGCATGAAAAAGTTACCCCCTTGGGTCCTTTTTAAATCTTTCCTCTGTCACCTTAAACCTGTGTCCTTTAGTTTTAGACTCCCCACTGCAGGAAAAAGACCTTGTCGATTTACCCTATCCACCCGCGTCATGATTTTATAAACCTCTATAAACCCTCAGCCTCCAACACTCTAAGGAAAATAGCCCCAGTCTATTCAGCCTCTCCCTATAGCTCAACCCCTCAAACCCTGGGAACTTTCTTGTAAATCTTTTCTGAACCATTTCAAGTTTTGCAACATCCTTCCTAAAGGGGGATCAGAATTGCATGCAGAATTCCAATAGTGGCATAACCAATGTCCTGTACAGCCGCAACATCATGTCCCAACTCCCAAACACAATGCACTGGCCAGCAAAGGCAAGCATAAATAACACGTTCTTCATGATCCCCAAAAGGCATTTCTGCAGTATGTCTTTGTGAGGAATAATACATATGTTTTTGCTGTCACACATGCCCTCAACCCAATGGTCAAGACAGAATGGCCGCTGACACCAGAACCTGCATTGTAAAACAGAACTGCAATTAACACATGGCTTCAGTCAAAGTACAGTCAACAGAGTTAATTGAAGATGGACAGCATCTTGATTGGCATTAACATTTTAATAATAATTTTAAACCCCTAAGTAACAATTAACTGAAACTTATCATCAGATGTCTACTCAGGCTTTTTGATTAAACACATCACAGCATCTAATCTGTTTTGCATATTGTCATTTTAACACATTAGTAGTGTGTTCAAATTTGAGTTAGTGAGAAGTTAACTGAAACATTCATCTTGAATCTCATCCATGTCACTTGAAGGAGGTGACGATACAATGAATCATCATGAATAATGATGCATCGTAAAACCAGAGATGGACTTATGGAAAAGGTGTTCAGCTAAGAAGGAAACTCATCCATTGACTTACATTTTCAATTAAGTAAGCAGATTCAGGAGCAAGAAGTCTGTGCATATTTAATGAGTCAAGGATGTTGTGAATCCCCTGCTCCCCCTGATTATGGAACCATAAGAATGGATTAGCATTGTGTATGCAACTGACCATGAGCAAAGCAACAGCCGGGCATATGATTTAGATTCTTGGATTAACATTGTGAGAGTCAAAAATCTCCAAGACAACTGTATCCCATGCTATCAGCATCCTGACACCAAAATGAAAATCCAGTTCCAACTTGCTTTCTGCAAACCCCTTCTCTCATACTTGAATACCAGGCTGGAATGGCAAGTGACTAATTTGGGCAATTATTGTGTGTGAAATTGGTTAATTTCAGGCATGATCTGCAATGCAGATTCTGTATGTCTAATTCCATTGTTGTTGTGTGCTTTTTGTTGGTTTCCATCATAGTGCAAAATCAGCAGGCAGGCAACCTGCTCTCTACTTCATCCAACATCACTCAGTGAACAGTGAAAGGCCACAAGTCAACTCAACCATCCATGTTTGCTCTCACTCTCTGGGGAAAAGTTAAGCCCTAATCAACATCTTTCCATCAGATGTAATCAGGAATAAATCCTATGGGTGCAACCTTGCAGCACAGCTCTCTGTGTATTGTTTTTAAGAGTTTTGTTTTGAAAGGAAGTAATTAACTGCAAGGTTGTTCCCCTGAAGTGCAACACTGATTGAATTGATGTTGGGCTACTTGCATAAACAAAAATGAAATTAAAACACCTCTGTTAATGTTAAAGCATTTTAATAGTGCAATTCTAAATTTCACAATACCTGACCATTCCTGCTGTATATTGATAGATACAGAGACTGCAGCCTAAAAAGGTTTGATACAAAACAAAATGTTGACATCCTAAATTCAATGAATAGTTTACGGTTATTATTCAACCGAAAAACAATATGCAAAATAACAAGATAACCTGAAGCTGAGAGAAATGTTGGAAATGCAACAACCATTTTTGAATAATTAATTTGGAATTATTTTCCCAAAGCAATCTATGTCCAATATAAAAATATAGTTGCGTACTCTCATTAAGTCAGGGGTGTCTGTGAGCATCAGCACCGACCAGAATATCAGTCAAAGAAAGACCCTCGGTGACTCGCCGACAATTCTTTGACACAGGTTTCCACTTTCATTTGTGTTCTTCAAACATTTCTGTTTCCTCACAAAAGATCAATATTTGCTCAGATGCAGATCGATCTTCTTGTACTTCCTGCATTTTCTACTTTTTACTTCAGAGGTCTTGGGCATCCAGTTTCATCTGTCTCAATAGCCTATTGTAATAATTTCTGAGCAACTATCCTTTGCTAAATTTGTTGCACAGACAGAATGTCATACAATTCTTCCTGCTGCATTTCTGCTACATTTGTTCTCTGAAAGAACTGATTTGTAATCTTGCAGCTAAAAATTTTCATGTATTTTGGTTTTTAAAGGCAGTTTTGATTTGAGGTTTGACTTTTGAGATAGCAATGATGTATTTTCTACAACATTCATCACTTTAATATACTTAGCACAATATCTCGTTTTCAACATCCTCATCTGGTTCATTAATGTTCTCTTTCACATTTGCTGCCTCATTTGTTAGGTCAATCACACTAGCCACATGTCAGTGACTATTCTTAACTCATATTCGTATTGCATGCATTAAAATCACAGAATTACTACAGCACAGAATGAGACCTTATGGCCGATCATGACTACACCACTTCTGCGAATGTCAGTTCAGATTAGGTCATTCTCTTGCTTTCTGCCTGGAACACTTCCTTTACTGATTAAAATCTAATTCCTGTTAGTATGCTTCAATTGAACCTGCTTACACTGCACTCTCAGGCAGAACATAACCAGACCTTAATGACTTGCTGTGTGAAAAAGCTTTTTTTCATATTGCATTTGCTTCTTTGGCCAATTTCTCTAAATCCTGGCCTTCTCATTTTCAATCCTTTACTGAGTGGGAACAATTTCTCCCAATGTACTCTGTGCAGCCCCCTTATAATTTTGAATACCTCTATCAAGTCTCCTCTCGGTCTTATTTTTTACAAGGAAAACAGCCATAATGTTTCTGACTTATAATACATCAAAAGGATTCATCGAGTCCAAGCTGAAAATTTCTATTTCCTTTGATTGTCAACATGGATTCCTCGAAATCAATGACTCAACAACACAGGCAGTAGTTTTTTTCGTTCCTGATTGGATTCATTTGTACATTAATTTAGAGTCAGAATAGCACAGCATGGACACAGGCACTACAATCTGAACAGATGTCAGAAAATTTGTACTGATTATGAAATCTTGAACCATTATTGATGATGTACTGAAAGATTCCTTTCCAAGTTTCAGACCAAGTCTCTTTTTACATGATAATCGAATGTGAGCTCACCATTTGTACTTTTGCAAAATAACCTTACAGTAGGCAAGAAATGGTTACACCGAATGGGATGATGACTTTGTAATACTAGCTCAAGGAAAAGTAAGTTTCTTTCAATTAGATATTAATCTTCTAACCTCAACATGTTCAACAACTTCAGGTCATGACCTTTGTCACCATTTCTTTCAGAATTGGTTGGCAATGATTTTGCTCTTCATATTTAAATGTCCTTGAAACTCATATTTATTGTTTATTCCCATTCACTTTAATCTACATATCAACTCTTTATTCATTTTCTGTTTTCAACCATCTCCCATTGGTCTTCCCCCCTTCCCATCTCTCCCTGCCTCTGTCCTTGCTTAAAATATATTGAATTTTATGTTCCCAGTGTGAACTGAGAACCTGGTTTGTCTTGTCACTGATACACTCTGGCTTGCTGAGTATTTCCAACATTTTTTTTCTTTTAGAATAGACATACACAGCATTTTCTAAGCAGTGCACTAAGTTGAATAACAGATCAGAGCAGCTTCGGAATTTAATCTTGAGACAAAGTTACTCTGAATGCATAATTGCATTTTTGGTGAACACTTCTTATAGCTTGACAGGACAATTTTAGTTAAAAGTATGTTTTCTTATTTCGGAGAAATACACTGCAGTTATCTACATGAAACAGACCTGCAGTCAATTGTACTAAACACTTCTGCTTCAGAGATTGCCATGCCCTCACCAAGATGTCCCAGTACAGCTACAACACTGGAATATACCGAAAAAGGCAGCAACTTACCCAGGTATCCTATTCACTAAAAGCAGGACAAATCCAACCTGGCAAAACACGACCCCATCAGCTTACTCTCCATCATCATTAAAGTGATGGAAGGTGTCATCAACAGTGCTATCAAGCAGAATCTGCACAGCAGTAACCTGAAACATGACAAGTAACATTCATGCCTCCACAGGTTTTAGGCAAGTGATCATCTCTAACAGGAGATGACCTACTCATCACACCCAGATATACAATGGCATCATCACCACTAATTCTCCATTATCAACACCCTGGGGGTTACCATTGAGAAGAAACTGAACTGGATGAGGCATATGAGTACAGTAGCTATGAGAGCAGGTCAGTTCAGAGCTCGGAACCTGTCAGGAAGGAACTTGTCTCCTTACTGTTCAGTGGCTGTCCACTATTTCCAGGGTACAAGTCAGGAGTTGGACAGAATATTCCCCACTTCCCTGGATGAGTGCAGCTCCAATAACACTCAAACAACTTGACAACATCCAGGGTGAAGCAGCCCCCTTGATTGGCACCACATCTACAAACATCCATTCCCTCCACCACCAATGCTCAGTAGCAGCAGTTTGTTCCATGGACATGATAAGCTGCAAAAATTCACCAAAAGTCCTTGAGAGAGTACCTTCTAAACCCATGGCCACTGCCATTTTAAAGGACAATAGTAGCAGATACGCAGGAACACTGCCATCTTCAAGTTCTGTTTCAGGCCACTGACTATCCTGACTTGAGAATATCACCATTCCTTCAGTGTTGTTGGGTCAAAATCCTGGAACTCGCTCTGTAATGGCATTGTGGGTCTCTGTACAGCACATGGATTGCAACAGTTGAATGAGATAGTTCGTCACCACCTTCTCATTGTGCAATTAGGGAGGAGCAATAAATACTGGCTCAGTGACACACACAACCCAAAAATGAATTTTAAAAAGTACAATACACAGAAAAATGTTGTATTTATAGCGTGCACATTTAATTGAATAATGTTCTATTCCAGCCAATGATATACAATTGGTCATAATCCAAAGCAAAATTGATTTCTTCTTCAGCAAGTGAGGCATTGCTGCAGTCTGCAATATTTAGACACAATGATTAAGATGGTACAAGAGTTATAATTTCACGGGACTAGTAATCCAGAGACCCATTTAACGTTGTGGGGGCATGGATTCCAATCCCACTATGGCATTTAAATTCATTAATAAACGTGGAACTGAAAGCTATCTTCAGTAATTGGTCAATGAGACAACCATCAATGGTTAACAACACCTAAATTTGGCAATGTTGTCCAGAGTAGAAAATCTGCCATCTTTACCTAGTGTGTTCTACATGTGACTTCAGACCCACAGCAATGTGGTTGTCTCTTAACTGCCCCATGCTTCACAAGCCACTTATTTCAAAGAAAATTTTGAAATGGGCAACAAATGCAAGCCTTATCAATAATACCCATATCCCCTGAAAAGGATTAAAAATTTAAAAAAAACAATCCTGAGCTATTGCATGAATCATTACATTGTATTTCTGAAAGAGAAGCATACACTTTCTCCAACATTGTGAAAATATACAACTCTCTTCTGGCAATGACCAGTCAGTCATGCTGGTGACAGCAAGGTACATGGAATGGATGCCAGTCATGCCTTGCTATGGGCAAATGCGAGAAGACCTCTGTGAATCTAGAGCTCCCTGAACTCCCAGTTATACTTCTTTACACCTCCCTCAAACAACAAAATCACTGATTATTGGGACAATATTGAAGAACTGGCATGACTGCAGTCATCGGAAAATTACATAACTGCCCAAATCAGCTCCTATTCCATTTGACCAGCAAAACTTAAGAAACTCAATATACTTGGATATAAAAAGCCCTCCTGTAAGAAATAAAATAAATCAACACTGTGGCCTCAAAAATGTCAAGTAAATCATTTTGATGTAGCAATAGCAGCATGTAAGATTTTGCATATGTAATGGTTTTAATACCGAGTGCAAACATTTGGCTTTCTTCAAGATCCAACCTCAGATTCAGCTGCAGAACTTAAATTGAAGCATTATTACTCTTATGTGCCAGTTCTGCAAAATCTGCAGGCTTTTAGAATACATCTGTCCCACTGTTTTCCGTATCATCTGAGACCTTTCTTCAGAAAAGATATCACGTCTCAGATATTGAGACAAAGAAGACTGTATCCAAAACATGGATTCATCTGTATCTTCTTTCAAAAGCCCAAACAAAGCATGCACACGAAGTCTCCAACTTTACTGTCTGTAAATTGAACATCTTTGTGGAATCCAAAGCATGCATCCTGACTCACCATTCAGACTGCATTTATGTGCAGTCACTATTTATAATTGCCCTGAAGAAAGTCAAATGTCCCAATTCCACCTGGTATTAATAAGCAATCACTTTCATCTAATGATCACCTCATGGCTTTCAAACAAGACGTGAAACAAGTTGGGAAATCCACGAGATTCGATTGAATGGTCACACATGAGTCTGTACTGCAAATCTTAAATAAGATAAACAGCAATATCTGTTGGAGAATACATCTGAATGTCTTCAGTTTAAAATTCATTGTGAATTAAAAACATAACCTAAGTTAGAAAAATCTGTAAGGGCAATTACCATCTTGAGACACATCTTTTGTTTGGTTAATGATTACAAGAAGAGATATGTAAGCATTTGCCTTCCTCAAGAAGTGCTATCCAAAATAATTTTAAAACAGTGAACACCTCCACCTATTTTGGAAAAGAACAGAAGAATATTTTACTGTGATGTTTAGCTGATAACCAAGATTAACATACTTGTCTTTCCTAGGATCTTATGTATTTACATGTAATGGAGAGGTGCATAACTGCTTGAATTGCCTTGTCGTAATTATGCATAAAGATACTAAGTACATCAAATTTGAGTCGTTGTTCTATGCCGTGGATGTTCCAAATTCTTTCTGACTGAGCAGCAACCATCCTTTTGCCTGTAATGACCTTTGTTGACTGTCACAAACAAGTTCTTTGGTAAAACAGCATTGGCACCTCCTTCACAAAAATCCCTTTGTTGAACTGTTGCAGCCTGAAAACATTTCCTCTTATCAAATGTCACGATGAAAATCACAGTGAAAGCCAAATCTGTGTCATAGCACCATAACAGCACCAGTGAAAGGGTTGCAAAATCATGGACAGTGCTGGCAAGATGTTTTGGATAAAGAACTTAATGCCTTGCTTTCTCGTGGATATAAATCCTTTCATTCATGGCCATGAAAATGCTTTCAAGAAACTGTGCAGTGAATTTCATTTTGCATTCATTTCATCTGTCTTATTTGAAATTGAAGAAGCAGTTGAGGACAACAACTTGGATTGATGTAGTACCATTACACAGTAACATGTTCCACAGTGCTTCACAGCAGCAGCAAACAAAATTTAACACCAGTTACAAAAAGAGATTTTACCTCAGGCAAGGCCACTAATAGTGGAGAACACTCAAGAGCCAGAATGGAGCAGTGCAAATCATTGAATCACTACAGTGCGGAAACATGCCCTTCAGCCTAATAAATCCACACCGACCTTCAGCGCATCCCACCCAGACCCATCCCCTTATACCTCCCAAATCTACACATCCTTGAACACTATGGACAATTTAGCATGGCCAATCCACCTAACACATCTTTAGGCTCTGGGTGAAACCAGAGCACCTGGAGGAAACCCACGCAGACAATGTGCATACTCCACACAGACAGTCACCCGAGGGTGGAATTGAACCTGGGTCCCTGGTGCTGTGAGGCAGCAGTACAAATCACTGAGACACCATGCCACCTCTAATCTGGAGGAATTGCAAAGTTTATGGAGTGGAGGTAAAGAAGAATATTCATTTTGATTTGTTTTGTAAATCATACACCAGAACACCAAGCCCCCTCTGTACCTCAAAGTTCTGCAATATCTCCCCATTTTAACAGTATGTTGCTTTCTACATTTTTCCACCAAATTGGACAAGTTAACATTTTACACCATTATATTCCATTAGCCAAATTTTGGCCCATTTATTTAAGCTATTCCTTTGCAGCCTCCAAGTGTCCACTTTGCAATTACGTTTCTTATTTTTGCACCCTGAACAAATTTAGCAACCACGTGTTTGGTCTGTTTTCCAAGTTCTTAAAATTGAATTTCTAAATTGTTGAGGCTCCAGCACTGAACTTTGTGGCATTTCATTTGTTATATTTGCTGACCAAAAACCAATCAAGTTATACTCACTGTCTGTTCACTGTTAGCTATACAATCCTCCATCCAGACAAATATGTTACCCCTACACTGTAAGTTCTTTTTTTCTGTCAAAATTTTTGATATGGTACCTTGTCAAATGCTTTCTGGAAGGCTCAGCATATCATATCCAGAAGTTCTCCTTTATTGACTTTCTCAAAAGGACCTAATAAACTAGAGAAACATAATTTTCCTTTCTCCAAACCATAATGACTATGCCCTGTGCAACTTATGAATTGTGAATTCAGTATTCTTCCTATAATACTTCTTAAGTGACTAGTAGTTTATTGCTTTCTGTGTCGCTTCTCTTTTGTGTCGTTGAGTTATATTTCCTGCTTTCCAATAATAAAGGATCTTTCCAGAATCTGAAAATTTTAGAAAATTTAAACCAATTTTTCGAGTATTTCATAAGTCACTTTTAATTTTTGTGTGAGAGGCATGTTGCTCCCCGGTACTATGGTCAAAGTTGACAATGAGCAACTGCAGAGCACTCAAAGGTTAATGTGAAGAAGCAAAGTTGAGGTCCGTATGGTACTGACCGTAGAAAAGAGGAAGGAGTTCTTGCAAGAAGTAGTTTAGAATGTTAAGAGATAAAACAACAACTGAGATCCCAAGCGAGTATCGAAATAAATAGATTGAGCAAATTAAACTGTGGCCAGGAAAACGATGGAGAAGGCAGCATTTTAGGCTCCAAAGTGATGAAGACTCATTCTGGAAACAATTGACCTCTAGAGGACAGATGTGCCACAGGGGAACAGAGCCATAAACACTGTTGCAAGGCAAGTTACTAGTGCTATGGCAGATGGTTTAAACTAATGGCAAACGTATGGGACCAGTAGAGAATGGAAAGTAGGAAAAGCAAGGTGCATAGAGAAATAAAAGAGACAAAAAGGACTATAATAGGAATTAGAAATATATTTGGTACAGTCAAAGAGAGAGAGAATCTAATCACGTCTGTACCTTAGGTTCACTGTGCAAGTATGTGAATTCACAATGTATGAGAAATAAGAACATAGAACATAGAACAATACAGCGCAGAACAGGCCCTTTGGCCCTCGATGTCGAGCTGACCTGTGAACTAATCTAAGCCCATCACCCTACACTATCCCATCATCATGCATTGCTTATCCAAGGACTGTTTAAATGCCCCGAATGTGGCTGAGTTAAATACACTGGAAGGCAGGGCGTTCCACGCCCTTACCACTCGCTGAGTAAAGAACCTGCCTCTGACATCTGTCTTAAATCTATCACCCCTCAATTTGTAGCTATGCCCTCTCGCACAAGCTGACGTCATCATCCTAGGAAAAAGACTCTCACTGTCCACCCTATCTAATCCTCTGATCTTCTTGTATGTCTCTATTAAATTCCCTCTTTGCCTTCTTCTCTCCAATGAGAACAGACCCAAGTCCCTCAGCCTTTCCTCATAAGACCTTCGCTCCAGACCAAGCAACATCCTGGTAAATCTCCTCTGCACCTTTTCCAATGCTTCCACAACCTTCTTATAATGGGGCGACCAGAACTGCATGCAATATTCCAAGTGAGGCCGCACTGGTGTTTTGTACAGTTGTGGCATGACATCACAACTCTGGAACTCAATCCCTCTACCAATAAAACCTAACACACCGTACACCTTCTTAACAGCACTATCAACCTGGGTGGCAACTTTCAGGGATCAAACACATGGACACCAAGATCCCTCTGCACATCCACACTACCACAAATCATTCCATTTACCCAGTATTCTGCCTTCCTATTATTCTTCCCAAAGTGAATCACCTCACATTTATCTGCATTGAACTCCATTTACCACCTTTGAGCCCAATTCTACAGTTTATCCAAGTCTCCCTGCAACCTGCAACATTCTTCCACACTGTCCACCACTCCACCGACTTTAGTGTCATCTGCAAACTTACTAACCCATCCACCTATGCCTGTGTCCAAGTCATTTATAAAAATGTCAAACAGCAGTGGTCCCAAAACAGATCCTTGAGGCACACCACTAGTAACCAGACTCCAGGCTGAATATTTTCCATCAACCACCACTCGTTGCCTTCCTACAGAAAACCAGTTTCTAATCCAAACTGCTAAATCTCCCTCAATCCCATGCCTCCGCATTTTCTCCAATAGCCTACCATGTGGAACCTTATCAAAGGCTTTACTGAAGTCCATGTACACCACGCCAACTGCCCTACTCTCATCCACATGCTTGGTCATCTTCTCAAAAAACTCAATGAGGTTTGTGAGACAGGGTCTGCCCTTGACAAATCCATGTTGACTATCCCCAATCAAATTGTTGCTTGCAAAATGATTATAAATCCTATCTCTAGGACAGATAAGGTTCATGAATTGCAGCCAGAGAAGCAATTTAGAAATATGATGTTGTGAGAATTATGTAAACCAGCAATAACAAAATACAAAACCAGGGTGAGAATATTCCTGATCACAATATGTTCCCAAAAGATAGGGAAACAGGGAGAGGTTAGAGTCTGGCAATATTTACAGTACTGGAGTAAAGACTGCATTTTTTATTTTTCTGTATTTTTGACTGTGGATTGAAATGGGGGAAAAAGACTTTTAAAACAAGGATTGTGGAAGATATTGCTGGGCAATCAAAAAACATGTTACTGAAGCTCGTTGGAAACTGGTTTGTTCATCAATGGGAGAGGCTGGTCACAGACAGCTGGCACCAAGGGGTTTGAGCAAAGTGAAATTCACTGACAAGAAATTGACTACTCTGTTGTGTTCGCAGCAGTTGTGGACATCCATAGCTATAAGCCTGACAACAACCATCAGATTGGCTCCTAGGGAACTACATAACTTGTGGGCAAGAATGATATTGGCAGAAAACTTCAGATCAATGCAAGGGGCAGTCCTGTAAACAAAAACCAGGACAAAACTAACCCAACATGCTCCCAACTCATCAGTCTACTCTTGATCATCAGCAAGGTATGATCAATATAGCTGTCAAGCAACACTTGCTTAGCCATAATCTGCTCTCTGATCCTCACTTGGGTCACTCAGCTCCCGACCTCATTACAGCTTTGGTTCAAACGTGAAGAAAAGAAACAACTGCATTCCAGATGGGACGTGAAAGCGCTTGCCCTTTAGATCAAGGCAGCATTTCACTAAATGCTGTTTCAAAGAGCCAGAGTAAAACTGGAATCAATGGGAGTCAGTGGGATGCAACAAGACCTGGAAAATATCCAGGTTTAGACAAAAAAATGGCAAGCAGTATTTACACTACACATGTGACCATCTCCAACAAGAGAGAGCCTAACCTTCACGCTTTGATATTCAGTGGCATTATGATCACTGAAACCCCCAATATCAATATTTGGTAAGTGGGAGGTTGATTATTTATCAGAAATGGAACCGGACAAGCATATAAGTACAGTGGCTACATGAGCAGGTCAGAGACTAGGAAACATTAGTTAGACCACAAATGGAGTACTGTATGCAGCTCTGATCGGCACATAATGGGAAAGTTATAATTGGTGTCGAGGGGAAGCAGAAGAGATTTACCAGAATGCTGCCTGGACTGGAGGCTATGAGATATGAAGAAACATTTGATAGGCTGGGGTTGGATTTCCATGGAGCAGTATATGGTTGAGAGGGGACCTGCTACTGAGAAGTGTAGTGTTGTGAAGGACACACATAAAGTTAACTAGGAAGGCACTGCTTCCATATGTAGAGAGGTCAATATACAGGGACGTCATTTTAAGGGAAGATGTAAATTGGTTATAAGGGGATTGGAGGAGAAAATATATCACTCAGAGGGTAGTGGGAGTCTGGAACTCAAATCTGGATAGGTTGCTGGGAGTCAGAAATTCTTGTAATATTTAAGCATGATTTAGATGTTTGCTTGCTTCTTGGCCTCTGCGCCAAAAGTTGGAAAATGTGATTAGTGCAATCCGACCTTTGTTGATTAATATGGACATGATGGGCCAAATGGTCTGCTTTCATGCTAATTGTCAATGAATTATTGAGTGATAATCCTGCATCAAGTAACTCTCTTCCTGATGTCCCCCATCTACAAGGCACATGCCAGAAATATGAAGGAGTAATCCCCACTTGTCTGAATAAGCGCAGCTCCAGCAACACTCAAGAAACTTGGCACCATCCAAGAGTAGCCACCTCCTTGATTTTTACCATATTCATTCAATTCATCCATCACTGACACATAGTCACAGCATTGGTTCCCATCTACAAGATAGACAGCAGAAATTCACCAAAGTTCCTTAGACAGTATCTTCCAAACACATGCAACACTATGACCTAGAAGGACAATGGGCAGGAAGTGCAAGGGAGCATTACCTTCAAATTCCCCTCCAAACCTTCAAATATAAAAGAGAAAGGAAGTGATTGAGATCTGGAATGCAATGTGAATGTGATGGAGGCAGATTTACTTGAGGCTTTTAAAGGGAGATTGAATAATTACCTGAAGCGTTAAAATAAAGGGAATGGGACTGATTCAATTGCTCTTTCAGAGATATGTGAAGGGCATGGTCTTCTCTGTACAACAGCCAATTATTCCATATGATGTGCATCTGAGTCCTTTCTCTTATTTCTGGGACCATCTACTTTATAATTCATCATTTTTCACTTTTTTGTCAAAATTTGTTTTCTTGAATTTAAAGATGAAAGTGTGTGCTTTTTATATTACTAGTCTTATTTTAAATACTACAACTTAAAATTTACGTTGCTGCTCTATTCCTAACTAATAGTTCAGATCTTTTAAAAAGGAAAATTATGCTCAATGGTCCTCTCTTCCTTTCATCAGCTACAGTGGCTCTTTGAGTAACTGAATGCTCCATCGATACGTAAGAAATTAATGTTTCACAACCTTTTATTCTACTGTTATCTCAATTAACTACCAGAAAATTGAAATTGTCCATGATAATTGTGCCTTGTCTGTAATTGTTTAGAACATGGAATAGTCAATCTATATTCTTGCTGATTCTCATTACTGTGTAATTTTCATCCTAAGCATCAGTATTTATCTTTCACGCCCAACGTGTGTACACAAATTTGAGACAATCACTTTCTCCATTTCTTTTAAAAATCCTAAATCTTTCTTCATTTTCCTTTGTTAAAATGCTACCTATTTCTAAGTTGGCAGATTGCCATGCCTTCCATATGGGTTTGCAAATGAGCTTCCTGCTCTGCAGGCCTGGAGGAAGGTGATTGATTAAGATTGTAGATATGTGTTGGCATCTTCATAGGTACGCTTCCACCAGCTAACAATTGATGTTTTGTCAGTCTGTGCGCTGCACTGGTGTTTGGGTTCCCCAACTAGTAACCTTAACAGAGAAGAAATGTCGACTCATGGCTCTTGAGACATCTTGGTTGTTACTACTAATGCACTGTTTCGAGAGAGAAAAAAAAACCTGAACCAACTTATGTCTTCAAGTTATTTAGCCATTTCATGATTTATCTTCAATAAAAAAAAGAAAAGCTCTACAGATCCAATCCAGAGGGGGCTTGTGCAAGTCATGTATCATTTCAATGGGACTGAAATAGTGATATCATTATTGTGAAGAAATTAAAAAGAAATGTATGTAAGGGAGCACACAACAGCAGGTTCATGATAACTTACTTAATTGCACCTTTAGTGTAGATTTTCTTCTGTTATAAGGACATGGAATAGATACTTTCTTGCTATAATCAATGCCAAAGTTCTTTAATTAAAAATAATTGGGCAGTGTTGAGCTGGATCTCAATCGATAAAAATCCCAAATCACTGACACTTCAGCGTTAATTAGGCAATGCTTCTCAGAGACCCCATAAGGCTATGAAGGAGATACAAATGCCATAACAATTGTACAAAGTGCTCCTCTGGAGTTGATGCTAATGCTTCACAAATAATGTTAAACAAAAGTCAAAACAAAATAAAACTGGATAAAGGAGTTTCTATGTATGAAAAAGGTGTAGAGCTGGATGAACACAGCAGGCCAAGCAGCATCAGAGGAACAGGAAAGGTGACAAAGGTCTAGGCCCTTCTTGAAACATCAGCTTTCCTGCTCCTCTGATGCTGTTTGGCCTGCTATGTTCATCCAGCTCTGCACCTTGTTATCTCAGATTCTCCATTATCTGCAGTTCCTACTATCTCCATTTATGAAAATCTGTTTCTTGAAGAAGGCAGGTTTATTCTATTTGAGGTTATTCTAAACAACAAGGTGTAGAGCTGGATGAACACAGCAAGCCAAGCAGCATCATAGGATCAGGAAGGCTGACGTTTCGGGCTGAGACCCATTCTAGTTATTGTTGCCTGCTCGTCAACATGACAGCAATGCACAACATGGAAAATGCTGCTTCCTGACTGCAGCACGCAACAGGAGATTCAGGTGCATGGCATAGCTAATTTTCTCTTGATAAAGACAGCTATGCTTCCCCAAAAAAAGAGAAACACACTTATCCGACAGCTGTTGCTGGGAGCTTCATAAAGTCTTTCATGGAAGCAAGGCACTGCAAAGGAGCAACAGACAAGACAGAGAGAATACTCTCTTATAAAACTCTGGGACCTTCAGCTCTCTTGTGGAGTGAAAGCATTGCTGGCAATGTCAGTATTTATTGCTCATGCATAATTGGCATTCAGCAGTTGATGCTGAAATGACACTTTGAACCACTCTGGACAGTGTGATGTAAATATATCCACAGTGCCGTTAGAGGAGGAATTCCAGAATTTTGCCTTTTGGCAGGGAAGGAATGCTGACATTGTTTCAAGTCAGGATGTGATGTGAAGGTGTTCCCATGTATCGACTGTAATGAAGCTGAGAGGGAGGAAAGAGGTAATATTCCCACAGGAGTCAACTGCTCTGGAAGACATGTACTCACCAAACACATTAGAAGTAGCTGCATGCCAACAGGCTGAGATGCTAGTGTGACAACCTGGAGACATTGCCTGAAAAAGTTCAATGTATTTACACATCTGGTCAAGGTCAATTAATGAATTTACGACTAAAATTTCCTACCTATTATACTGTCAATCTCTCTCTCACTGCTCAATGTACCACAGCCCAACACTCACTGAAGGACTCTCACTTAACTTTTAGCTTCGCTCCCTCACACTTATCAATGCTATCAGCCTTACATCCACCTCTGACAGCTTTTCCCTTTCTACAAACATTCAGGTCTAACAAACAGCTAAACACAGTTCTGATGGAATGATTTTACTTCTCTCTCAGAAAACTTTGCACCTACAACTGCAGGAAACAGCAGAAATAGGCGAGGAACCGCCACACCTATATTTCTTTCAAGCAACACTGGACCTCAGACCCTTGCATCTAGCACTGCTGAGAATATTCAGGATGATAGTTTGCTCCTGCTTGAGGCAAAACTAAATTCCCAGTCAGCCATCAGCCCACTGACTGCCCTGAAGTGGAAGCAACAGGTGATGGTTGACATCTTGCATTCTGAAGCTTTCTCTTCCCGCGAAAACATACATTTTCTTTTACTTTTAGATAACCAAGAACTGCTGTGAGACCAGCCACTGCAGCTCCAGCTTGAAAAATTAGCAAGAGTTACTCAGGAAAAGTTAGACTATTAAATCTATTATCTAACGAATAAGTAACGATAGGTTCAATTTTAAATACTTGCCCCCATTTACCCCAACTATCCAACCCTCCAACATGACAACCCCCCCCACTTCCATCCCTCCCACCAAAAACCCGACACCCCCGCAATCCATCCCAGCATGACACAATGCCTTTCACCAAGCAGGATCTCTATTTCCCCACCCATCACCTCCCATTCCCTCGTAATCAACCCAATTCCCACATCCATTGCCCCCCACCATATCCTGCTGATCCCTACTAACAGACCCAATAGCCACGTTCCTAGCTGTTGGAGCTGAACCAATATTCCTGTCACTTGACCTTACCACCCATCCCTCACCTATACCAGGACCAGAATTGACCCGAACCCTAACAGTAAACTTGCCTTACATACTTTACCTTTGACAGAAGCCAAAGTGGCTGTAAGGACCTTTAAATTTCTGCAAAAGGCAGCTGATTTCTGTGAAGAGGGGCTTGTGCTTTGTCTTCCTCAGACAAATGTGCACTAGTCAAGAACAAGTGTGAGGAAAACGGTATCTCACAAACTTGATTGAGTTTTTTGATAAAGTTACCAAAAGGATTGATGAGGGCAGAGCAGTAGATGGTGTTTACTAGGACATTAGTAAAGCCTTTGACAAGGTTTCACATGGCAGACTAATTGGTAAAGTTAAGTCACATGACATTCAGGGTGAGCTTGCCAATTGGATACATAACTGATTTAACAACAGGCGACAGAAAGTGGTGGTGGAGGGTTGCTTTTTGGGCTGGAGGGCTGTCACCAGCAGTGTGCGACAGGGATCAGATCTGTGTTCTCTTTTGTTCATCATTTATATAAATGATTTGGATGACAATATGGAAAGCATTGTTTGCAAGCTTGTGGTTGACAACAGAAGTGGTGACATAGCAGAAAATGAAGAAGGTTTTCTGAGATTATGAAGGAATCTTGATCAAATGAGTCAATGAGCTGAAAAATAGCAGGTGGAGTTCAATCTGGAAATAATGTGATGTTTTGAATTTTGGTACAAATAAGGGCAGGTCTTGTACAACTAATGGCAGTGTTGTAGAACAGAGGGACCCAGGGGTTCAGGTACATAACTCTTTGAGGTTTGCATTACATATAGACAGGGTGGTTAAAAAGGCATTTGGCACGCTTGCCTTCATTGCTCAGTCTCGTGATTGTAGAAGTTGGGAAGCCGTGTTGAGATTGTACAGGGACATTGGTAAGGTCTCTTATGAAATACTGTGTTCAGTTCTGGTTGCCCAGTTGCAGGAAGGATATTATTAAACTGGAAAGGGTTCAGAAGAGATTTATCAGGATGTTGCCAGGTATGGAAGCTTTGAGTTATAAAGAAAGGCTGGATAGGCTGGAAGTGACTGATTGATTTAATGATTAATTGATTTATTTTCACATGTACTGAAATACAGTCAAAAGCTTTATTTTATGAACGAGGCAGGCAGATCATAGTAAGTAAAGAATGTACAAATCAAAAAAACTTAGACGGAGGCATACAGATTCCATTTCACAAGGTGTGCATTAGGCAAGATCAAAGTTAGCAAGATCAATGTTATTTGAGTTTAGAGAGTCCATTCATAGTCTGGAAAAGGCCGGGAAGAAGCTGTTCCTGAGCCTGCTGGTGTGCGTGTTCAGGCTTCTGTATCTTCTGCCTGATGGAAGAGTTTGTAAGAGGTCGTTACCGGGGTACAATGGGTCTTTGGTGATGTTGGCAGCCTTTCCATGGTAGTGAGCTGTTTACTTTTTTCACTGGAGTGTTGGAGGTTGAGAGGGGACCTCCGAGAAGTTTATAAAGTAATTTGAGGGATAGGTAGAGCTAATGGTGGTTATCTCTTACCTAGGTTGGGCAATTTCAAGACGACAGGGTGTATTCTTAAGGTGAGAAGAGAGAGATTTAAAAAAGACATGAGTGGCAAATATTTTTAACACAGAGGGTGGTTCACAGGTGGAATGGATTCTGGAGGAAGTGGTGGATGCAGGCACAATTACAATGTTTAAAAGACATTTGGATAAGTACATGAATAGGAAAGATTGGATGGATATGGGCCAGGAGAAGACAGATGGGAATAGTTTATTTTGGGATTATGTTCGGCATGGACTGGTTGGGCCAAAGGGTCTGTTTCTGTGCTGTATGACTCTATTGAGGTCAGAAGGAAATACAGCTCCATGTTCCGAGGGAGCCCTAAGCAAAACCTCCCTTCAGAAAGCTGGACCTCCCTTCTTCCGGGAAAGAAAAAGAGAAGGGCTGGAATTTCAATCTCAATCACCGAAACGCCCAGGCCTACATTTAGAGCGGAATGAGTTTGTTTTTGTGTACCCCGTCCTGTTGCCAATTGTATAACCACGTGGAGCACTCTAACCAAATGGTCAGTCTGAAAACAATTTTAGCTGCAGATGAACACAATGTGCCAAATCTAAGTTACAACTGCAAATTAAGCCCTCAATGTTGGAGCTGTGTCACTTCAAGTTGGGAGTCAAGTGACTGTTTGGTTCCATGACCTTCACATAGTTTTCAGTTATTTCGTATTCTGAGTAGCAAAACAAAAGTCATACTAAAATGCTCACTGATTTGGAATCAAGCATGAGGCAACATTGGAAAGACTGTCTGGAACCAAAAGGTAATAGCTTAAGTTAAAGTTTAAGAGTGGCATTTTTAAAACTCTTTGGATATCTGGTTTGAGTCAGGTTGCCTCCTACAATCTATTCAAAGCACTGATCTGCGGGAAACCGACTAAGCAGTCAGGTTTTTATGTTTCACTTACAAAAATAAATGGCAGAATTACCTTTTCTTTTGAAAACTATGGAAGGCACATGTGAGAGTGTCACATCCTAGATACGGTACTTTAAGTTAATATTATCATGTTTATTTCAGATGTTGCAGTCAACCCACAGTGCTTTGATTCATACTCGCCAATTTATACAGAGTATCAATGTCTGCATCTTCCCCTATACTAACAGGTTTTAAAGCAGAAGCAATATAAATGTTGGTGGTTCGTGTATCAGTTGACTATTAAAAATTCTTACCCATTTCTGTTAATTAACTCTTTCCTGAACAATTAGTGCTAAGGAAACTCTGATGTTAAAAAGTGAATCTTTTTCTTACATTGCAGTCACAAAACACAAGTGGAAGATTTCAAGCTGTTGAAAGAAAATACCAAATTCCACATTCAAAGTTTAAATTTAAAGAGATTACCTGACAAACTAACAATTTGCATCTGAGGCACTTCTCTCATTTCAAATCCTCAAGTTCCTTTAAATCCTTTAATCTCCTTTAAATTATTCCCTTTTTTAATACATGACACTATTCATACACTAATCTTGGTAGAAATAACATGTTAGGGAAGTGATAGTCTAGTTGTATTATCAATTGGGTAAATCCAGGGGCCTAAACTAATGTTTTGATGGCCTGGGTTCAAATCCCACTGTAGCAGATTGAAAAATTCAATCCAATTTTAATTTAATTAGGTAAACCTGTGTGAGAAACAGTACCTGCTCACAAATTCAGCCTGAGACAAAGCCTTGGAAACAAGACAATTTTATTCTGTACGATCTTGCAAGAAAGGGTGTCTGCTAGACAGGCACACACTACAAAGCATGTTAAACATTCTTATACAGTTTACAAGTTGCAGAATCACGCCTCCCTGCTCCCATTGGTCTTCTCTTATTCTATCATTCCCCATCCTATCGGACCGCCCTTGTTTATTGTTCCCTTTTCTGCCGGCCGAAGGCCCCATTCCTTTGTTTACTGCAATCCTTATTTGCTATCCTAAAGAGCGCTAGAGATGCTGTACGTGTGCGATTCCTCAGGTTTGCAGAAATAAGCCTCTGCTACAATGCCCTTATCTCTACCATGTCCTTGTCTGCAGAAACAATATTCCTGGTCGTGCTAACTGCCGCCTTTGCAGAACCTAATCTCTGGTTAATGATAAACTTCTGCTACAAAATCTTGTGACTATAATGTTCTTCTTTTGCAAGACCCCACCATTCATCCTTATCTGCAGAAACAACATTTCTAATCTCTCACACCTGGTCTAACAGTGAATGTGATGAATGATATCTCTTGAGACTATTGCAAAACCTATCTGGTTCTCTACTGTCCTTAAGGGAAGGAAAATTACCATTCTCACTTGGTCCGGTCAACATTTTTTAAGGCTTTTTTTATTACCTAACTTTCTTCATTAAACATTTCAAAAAATTGTCGGTAGTGATCTGAACTGGTGTCATCAAAGCTTGAAGAATTCTGAGGAAGGTTCACTCAATCTGAAACGTTAACTCTGGTTTCTCTCCACAGATGCTGCCAGACCTACTGAGCTTTTCCAACAACTTCTGTTTTTGTCTTTGATGTATTCTAGGTATATTTTTCAATTCCTCTCAGGTGGGTTGACATCAGTAATTTATTTTAGAAAAGAAGAAATCAGAAATCAGTTATTTACAGGGATTATGATGTCACAAGACAGCAGTTTGGAGCGCAAGTTTTTAAAAAAATTGTCTTAAGATTTAAACAAGGTAAACTTGGATAACTGCTGAAACTGCAAACCCAGAATCACACAAATTTAACATGAATTAACAGACAAATTGCAGTCAATTATAAATAATGAACTACAGGTTAAATGTCAGATACAACTGATACAGATCTTACAAATTGGCTTGGTCTCCACTCAACAATATAGGTCATTACATCCTCCAAAACTTTGTCTTCCTCATTGAAGAATCTCATCTCATTTCTTTTCAGGATTTAGACTTATCCTTAGCAGCAAATAGCACACAACTACCAATTCTCCAGGCATGGTTTCACAAAAGTTGGCATATGACTGCAGGACATCTGCAACTCTGATTACAACAGTCTTGAGAATGCAAATCCACTCTTGTTATCTTCAAGTACCAGGAACAGCTGCAGGAAGTATAGATTTGCCAATTGTAAGCTTCAGGGTATAGCCTCCCTTTTCATTAGCTTGCCTACACATTAACAGAATTGACTTTGGCAAAGTGTAAGGCAAACAGTGGCATAGTGGCAGTGTCACTGGGTGAATGCCAGAGGACCAAGCTAAATTTCGGATGACACCAATTCAAAATCCACCATGGCAGCAAATGGAATTTAAATTCAATTGCAGAGCTAGTCTTAAGTGAGAGTGACTTTGAAACAACCTATCTGGCTCACCAATGTTCTTTAAGGAATGCAATCTGACTCCTTATCTGTTCTGGCCTACATGTGATTCCAGGTGAAATAATTACATGAATGACTTTTAATTGCCTTCTGGACTCAATTTTGAATTCAATTTTAAAATGACAAAAAATTCCTTTACTTTCTCCGCTCTTTTTGTTTTCTTCATTTCCTTTCTTTTTGGATGCAGCAATTCAGAAGCATAACATTCACAACTTTGCTGCGAACATCTTTAGTTTTCTTCTCTACTTGCCCCATTGTATCTTTCTTGGGATTGCGCCATGAAACCTCATGTCATTAAAATTAAAAATTAAGTCCTGCCCTCAACTTTACCCCAGACTTTCCCTTCTGATCATTTTCTTTTTTCAGCTGCTAAAAGTCTATTATAGTTTAACAGTTTTCTAAATTCTTAATAAAAGATCATAGACCTGAGATGTAAATTCTGTACGTGTCATGAAGTTGTTGAACACAACATTGAGTCCAGAAAGCTGTAAAGTGCCAGCAAAGGAAAATGAGGTTCTGTTTCTTCAGCATACATTAAACTTCACTAGAACACTGCAGCAAGCCTAGGAAAGAAATTTGAGCATGAGAGCAGGGTGGTGTATTGAAATGGCAAGTCACTGAAAGGTGAGAGTTATGCTTGTAGGCTTATTGGAGACATTCTATGAAGCAAAACACTCTCCTGTCTGTGGATGGTCTCCTCCAAGACAGACATTGTGAGTATACTGCAAGCCATGACTTTTCAAGATACAAGTAAACAAACTGCCAAATATGCATCTGTCTAATTTTGATAAAATTTTGTATTTATCATTCAGCATCTCTTCCCTGCAATGTTTGCCCAGAATGCAATTGATCATAATTGCAAACAGTGAAAACAAGTATGCATGCATGATCGTTACCAAATTAAACATTGCACATTAGTTTTATCCACATGAATTGTGAAATCAACCACACCATCCTTTAATCACCAAAACCTGTACATTTGTTTGCTTAATTTTGGAGGTCTTAAATTAAGGCAACCTGTTACCAATTTCAGTGAATTTGGATGGAGAAGCTTGCTACAACTGTGACCTGTAGAAATTGTTCTTGTTCTCTTTGTTCACAATTATTTGCAGTCTCGCATGGACAGAGAAATATATATCGTAAAAAACCTTAAAATGTGTTGAAATTGCATCATTGCCCCAAGTTGAATGGTTGAGCTGTGTGTGAATGAGCTGCAAGCCTTAATTTTTTTAAGAGGTTTTTGTGGGAGATAATTTTATTGCATTTGGAGATTTTTTTTGCGCTGGTTCTAAATGTCATAATTGAGCAGACAATCAGCAGGCTGGCACAATTAAATTACCGTTTGAGACCGAATGACATTTTACTAAGTGTTTTCAATTACATTGGTTTGTCTAATTTGAAGAACGAACCATTTTTGATTTACTTTGCTGATGGTAAAAGTGGAGAATACATTGTATCAGTAAGATAGGAGCATCACATGAACAAATGTGTGATGTATTATTCTATGACTAAGGTAGAGTTCGATCACTTTAATACACACGACCTAATGTTAATGCAAGTGCATTGTTTCTTTGTGTTTTACTGTCAATGTTAAATTTCTTATTTGTCTCCAAGATCAGAAAAACAGCAAAATAAAGATCTCCTTTGTGTTTCAAAATTTAAAAAATTGTTTTGTATTCACCAAAAATATGCCAGACTCAACTTGTAGTTAGATAGATATTATTGAGCTCAAGATAAAGCAAGAGTGCATTTACTTTGAGACAATTCAAGTCCCACCTACTCCAAAGGTGTATACTCACATCTCTGAACAGGTTGGTTTGAAAATATCTGAGCTAATTCAGCAACTCCACTGCCGCAAAGTGTATTTATGTTCAGTAATTATCCAGCAGCTAAATACTGCCCTTTATGTTAATACTGTATTCGAAATATGTGTAACCAGTTCTGTAATATGCAAATAAAATCTTAATTTTAAGCAGAGATAGTAAGAACTGCCAATGCTGGAGTCAGAGATAAGACAGTGTGGCTGGAGAACAGAGGTGACCAGGCAGCATCAGGGGAGCAGGTAAGTTGAAGCTTTGGGTCAGAATCTTCTTCAGAAATGGGGAAGGGGGAAGGGAGATCAGAAATAAATCGAGAGAGGAGGGGTGGGGCTGGGGTAGGTAGCTGGGATGGTGATAGGTGAGTGCAGGTAGGGAGTGGTGGGGATTGGTCAGAGAGGTGGAAGGAGCAGATAGGTGGGAGAGAAGATGGACAGGTTGTGTCAGGTTATGGAGGAGGGGATGAGAGGGATGTTGGACATGGGGTGAGACTATGGGTGGGGAGATTTTGAAACTGGTAAAATCCACATTTAGGCCATTGGGCTGTAGGCTCCCAAGGTGGAATATGAGGTGCTGCTCCTCCAGTTTCCTGGCGGCATCATTGTGACACTGGAGGGGGTCCAGGATGGACATGTTGCCCAGGGAGTGGGAGGGGGACATGAAATGATCTGCGACTGGAAGGTGTGGTCGTTTGTTGCGAACAGAGCACAGGTGCTCTACAAAGTGGTCTCCGAGCCTCTGCTTGGTCTCACCCATGTCGAGGAGGGCACCTTGGGAGCAGCAGATGCAGCAGACCACATTGACAGATGTGCAGGTGAACCTCTGTCTGATATGAAAGGTTTGTTCGGTGCCTTATCTTTCTCTGCAACTGCAGGAAGTGCTACACCCAACCCGGCTCCTCCAACCTCACCTCCATTCAAAGCACTCGTTCTGAAGAGGAGTCAGGCGAGATTTTAAATGCTAACTCAGTTTCTCTCTCCACAGATGCTGCCTGAGGTTCTCCAGCATTTTGCCCTTTATTTTAGATTTCTAATATATTTTAGTGAAGATGGGACCTGGTCTCCATGAGAACAGTGTAGCGGTCACTCCTGCCAATACTGTCATGGACAAATGTTTCTGCACTGGGACATTGGTGAGGACAAGTTCAAAAAGGTTTGGCCATTTTGTTGATTCTCATAACAGCTTCAGAACCAATAGATTGACGACGACATTTTGGACTTGACTAGGTTGTTGGGTAATGGTGTTGCTGAGTCATTGTTGGTGACAGATACTGCAACTACTCCACCTCATGTAGTTTGTGCACTCTTGGAATCCTCTGTACTTTTGCCAATTGAACTTCAATGTGGAAGAATACTGATTTATGAACTGAGTAGAGAGTTGGGCAACTGGTGTAAGAGTTCGAGATAACAAAGTGTGGAGCTGGATGAACACAGCAGGCAAAGCAGCATCTTAGGAGCACAAAAGGTGACACTTCGGGCCTAGATCCTTCATCAGAAAAGCCTTTTCTGATGAAGGGCCAAGGCCCAAAATGTCAGCTTTTGTGCTCTTGAGATGCTGCTTGGCCTGTTGTGCTCATCCAGCTCCACACTTTGTTATCTTGGATTGTCCAGCGTCCGCAGTTCCCATTATCTCTGGTGTAAGATTTCAGCAGTTTTCCTTGGCCATGTTTGACCTGGTCCAGTATGAAGAACATTTAGGGCACCTCCATCTTCACTTTAAATCATTGCTACTAATCTGACAGGCCTGCCCTGCCCATGGGAGAGGGCATACCCAGGAATAGTGATGGCAGTGTTTGGAACATAGTCACACTCACAGAATCATACATTTTAAAGACAACGTCAAGCTGTTGCTTAACTTGTCTGTGGGGCAGCCATCTCATTCTGACACATTGCTCCAGTCTGTTAGTAAGGAGAACCTTGCAGGGTTGGCAGGCTGGGTTCACATTTGTCATTTCTACTGCCTCAGTCAATTCTGGGTCATTTAGCTGGTTTCATTCCTTTTAGACTTTGTCATGACTTCATAAAACTGAATGGCTTGTTAAGTCACTTTAGAGGGTTTTTAAAAGAGACAAAAGTCATTGCTGTTGTTCATTGCTGTGACATACAGCTGGAAGTATTAAAAATGGTAATTTATTTGATTAAAAGGACTTCATTGAGTATGTAACTATTAACAAGTGCTTAATCCAAAATTTGAGTTCAAAATATTTTTTTTTCATTTTGAATCATTAAGCTAGGTTTTCTGTTTTCAGACGTGATAAAACTGCATCCCTATAAATTTCTGTTTCTGTCTTTTTTACTCCTCTTGCCTGGTTATCAATTTTTAAGTTCAAACTATTGAAAATTCTGATGAAACATCTGTTGTTTTTCAGAAAATTTATTGCATCATGCCATGATATTCAGGATATTTTTATTCATTCATGGGATGTGGGAGTTGCTGTTTAGGCCATGAAACCATTGTCAGTTGTCATAAAAATCCATCCCATTTACTAACGTTCATCAGGGGAGGAAAGTGCCATCGTTAACTGTTTTGGTTTATGTGTGACTCCCAATTTACGGCAATGTGATTGACACTTAACTGCCCTCTGGGCAATTAGAAATGGGCAATAAATGGTGGCTTAGCCAGTGATACCATCATGCAATGAATGAAAATAGAAGTGTAAGCATTTTAAAATGTAAAACTTGAGATTTGGTCAGTTATGATGGTCCATATTGAGACTTTTTTTTGAGAAGAAAGTAATCAAATCTACGCGATAATGCCACAATGGCGATGGCCTAGTGGTATTATTGCGAGACTATTAATCCAGAAACCCAGTTGATGTTCTGGAGACCAGGGTTCAAATCCCACTATAGCAGATGGTGGAATTGGATTTTTTTTAAAAAGTCTGTAATTAAGAATCTACTGATCACCATGTAGTCATTGCCGATAATTGTAAAAACCCACCTGGTTCACTATTGTCCTTCAGGGGAGGAAATCTGCCACCCTCACCTGGTCTGGCCTACATGTGACTCCAGAACAACAGCAATGTGGTTGACTCTCAACTGCCCTCTGAAATGGCCTAGCAAGCTACTCAGTTGTACCAACTGCTACAAAGGCTTAAAGAAATGAAACTGGAAGGATCACTGGGCATCGGCCCAGGCACCATAAAAGACAATGGCAGAAACAGCCCTGTCGCCCATGCAAAGTCGTCCTCAGAAAGCCCTCGAAAACTGAAATCAATGGGTATCAGAGGGCAAACTCACCAGCAGTTGGAGTCATACCTGACACATCAGAAGATGGCCAAGGTTATGGGAGGTCAATCATCTCAGCTCCAGGAAACCTCCACAGGAGTTCCTCAGGGTAGTGTCCCTGGCCCAACCATTTTCAGGTGCTTCATCAATGACTTTCCCTCCATCGTAAGGTCAGAACTGGGAATGTTCGCCAATGATTGGACAATGTTCAGCATCATTAATGACTCCTCAGATACTGAAGCAGCTCATGTTCATGTGCAACAAGATCTGGACAATGTCCAGGCTTGGGCTGACAAGTGGCAAGTGACATTCACGCTACACAAATGCCAGGCTATGACTATCCCCAATAAGAGAGAATCTAATCACCATCCTTTGACATTCAATGGTGTTACCATCACTGAATCCCCTGCTATCAACATCCTGGCGGTTACCACTGACCAGAAACTCAACTGGACTCATCACATTAACAGAATGGCTACAAGAACAGGCCAGAAGCTAGGAATATTGTGGCAAGTAACTCACCTCCTGACTCCTCCAATCCTGTCCATTATGTACAAGGCACAAGTCAGGAGTATAATGGAATACTTCCCACCTACCTGGATGAGTGCAGCCCCAAAAACACTCAAGAAGCTTTACACCATCAAGGACAAAGCAACCCACTTGATTGGCACTACATCCACAGGCACTCACTCCCTCCACCACCAATGCTCAGTAGCAGCAGTGTGTACTATCTGCAAGATGCACTGCAGAAATTCACCAAAGGTCCTTGGACAGCACTTTCCTAACCCATGACCACTTCCATCTAGAAGGACAAGGGCATCAGATATATGCGAACACCACCACCTCCAAATTCCCCTCCAACTCACTCACCATTCTGACCTGGGAATATATTGCCGTTCCTTCACTGTCGCTGGGTCAAAATCCTAGAATTTTCTCCTTAATAGATTGCGGGTCAACCCACAGCAGGAGGACTGCAGTGGTTCAAGAGCGCAGCTCACCACCACCTACTCAAGAGCAACTAGGGATGGGCAAGAAATGTTGGCCAGCCAGTGACACGCACGTCCCACGAATAGAAAAAAAGATATTTGCCACTGTGTAATATTCTTGAGAGAAAATCAAGTTATTGTGTCATCAGAATCATCTCCATAAACTGAGATATAATGATGTCCATGCACTGAACATCTTAGTTTAGCTCCAATTATATTTGAATGCTGGAAACAAGGATGCGCAGTGATATGTAAATTGCTGTTTGTTGGATTTCTGACCTTCTGCCAAAACAGGTTCAGACATGCAGCACTGACACAAAACCAAAATGTGCTATCAAAATCATTGTTTGAATATTTCTCACTTACATAGAAATACAAAAGCAATGCCCCACTGCTCCTTTTGGTAAGGATATGTTGAAAATCTTGAAAAGCTTCAAAAAAAGGTACACAATGAGAGTCTACAAGTATGGATACCTTGACTTTTTATAACGGATCACAGCTCCAATTGGAATGTTTTCTCCTACGTGAATTCAAATAATTGAAATCTGCAAGTTAATTCAAAGTTTCTAAAATTCAACATGTCAGCTTATCAGCATGCAGTTCTGACAATGACTAGCGATGTATGTCGTCAATCTTCAGAGCAGACATAGGATTTCTGCAAATGAACTGTACGTTGTTTAGCACTTGTAAAGAAAAAGAAAAAGGGCATTTTAAACAAATTGTGTTTAAGCATAATTGACTGTCCCATAAGAAAGCATATAACAAAACTGGGATGCAGTATTGACCTGCAGTTCTTGTATTAAAGATATTGGTGGCCGGGAAGGTGGTGGTGAGTGGGACAGAGCAAGAAACTCTGGAAAGAGAAGCTACAAAGAGGGAGTGAGATTGTTAGGAGAGGGAAGCCACAAGCAGAATGAAATGAGGGAGTCAGGAAGGCAGCGAACATACCTGAAGGAAGAAACACAATTAAGGATGTACGGTTACAACAGTTCTTGTCACGTGTAGTAAATCAGGCTAAAATGAAAATGAAGGTCAAGTATGGTACCACTATTTGTTATGTCCCTTAATTACATATTATATTCAGTTGAAAATGCTTGATTAAAATGCACCTTATACAGGAAATCCCTGTGTATCCAAGTACAATATATAAAGTTACATTGCTTTAGCCGTTTTCACACTAATTCATTTTCTTGGGATGTATAATTGTTAAACTTAGAGGAATAGGGCCTCTCTTAAGTGGTCCCATTGCACTGTGTGGTATAGCATGTTGCCAGACAATCAATCTATTGTGCATTGCACCAACACAAATGTCTTTAACTGACCATTGGACAGGCATCCTGTTCTGGATTGTAATTCAACGATTGCTGAAAATCATACGTATGGCTATTGGAAAAAGACAAATCAGATGTTGACTGCAAAATCTCCTCAGGCCAAAAAACTCCCTTACATTTGCCGTTTCACCTGATGCAGAAAAATGTCTGCGAGCGGCAAGTATGAAAGACACCAGTACCTAAAGAAATAGGGCCATGGATGGATCACCATTTTCAGCACAAGAGCAAAAGTAACTCAGATCAATAGCAATAATAGTCAGATTAGCATAGCAAGTTGGGTCAAAGTACTGTGCTTGGATTCCTGGCACTTGGCTTGAATCCAAGGTGGAGTGACAAAAACCTTCTCTCCCCACGGACTGAAAGCATCCCAAATGTAATTAATTTGCCTCGTCTCAAGACTGTTCTTAATGAGCATTCATCTGTAAAGCAAAACACTCAATTATTTGGAACTAATTGGTGCTAAATTCTAAGTCAGCCATAAGAATGCATTGTGTGGGAAATGCCAGTTACAGTTTTGTTGATGTCGGGTTTGATGCCTTTTCCAGCTTTACCATAATGGGCACTTTATTTACCGCAGTGGAATGCAATAATCTGTCATGCAGCAAATCAAACTTTTTGAAGTTTTACATGCATTCATGCAGACACATACTGGCCAATCTTCCACAATGGATGCAGAAACATGTTTCTGTTGTCTTTGTTCTACTGCTCACTCCCTCCCTCTCTCTTTGCTTCCTTTCTCTCTCGATGCTCTAAACTTAATTTCTGGCCTCTTCTGCTTCTTGGTATCTTAAGCCTCTTTCACTTCAAACGGAAAATGATGGGCAGCGTGGCATGTTGGGTCAAGGAGGTTTAGTTCACTGTAATACATTTGTACAGGAAAAGGTGCTTTCAAATGAAAACTCAAATTTGAAATGTTATAAAAAGGCAAAGGGAACAGAACATGACAATAGCAGGACCACATCCTTCTCCTCCAGATTCTCACAACCAAGCACAATTCTAGCAACCTAAGACAAAAATTTGTATTCCTATAGCATCTTCCATGAAGCAAAAGACCTCAAGGCATCTCACAAATTGTTAACAAACCAAATCTGACACCAAGTCCCATCGGAGCTCAAGAGGTTATTCAAAAGCATCCTGTAAAGAGGGGTTTTTGTTCGAAGGAAATCCAGGTTCCAGGACTAAGGCACACAAAGGTTCGGTCACCAAGGATGGCTCTATTCAAAATAGGGAGGCTCAAGAGGCAAGAAGTGGAGTAGCCCAGAGATCCCAATGGCTTGTAGCATTAGAAATAGTTATAAAGTAGGCAGATGATTGAGGCTTTTGTGAACATGAATGAGAAGTTGTAAAATGAAGCATTGACAACGTGGGACAGCCAGCACAGAAGCAGTGTGTGAATGGGATTTAGGAGGTAAGCTGAGCTTTGGACAAGTACTCATTTATGTAGGGTGGAGGATGAGTGGAGGACCAGGACAGCATTGGAATTTGTGGTCTAGAGGTAACAGAAAGCACGGATGAGGGTTCCAAAGCAAATGAGCAGAGGCAGAGGTAAGTCACAACATATTACAATGGTTAGGTGCAGATCTGGATGAACACAGCAGGCCAAGCAGCATCATCGGAGCAGGAAAGCTGATGTTTCGGGCCTAGACCCTTCATCAGGGATTCTCCAGCATCTGCAGTTTCTATTATCTCTCCTATATTACAATGTTTGTTAGGTAAGGCCTTAGCGATGCGGTGGATATGTGATTCCAAACTCAACTTGGACAAACGGAAAGCTAAGGTTGGGAACTGTCTGCTTAAGTCTTAGACAACAGAGGGATCTGCCATTGGTAATGGAGCAGAGTTCATCATTGGGCCAAAGACAATAACTTCAGCTTTAATAGTATTGTTAAGGAAGTTTATCTTACCTAGAACACATTGTTGGATAAGCAGCATTACATTTTCAAAGAAAATTGTTGATAAGGAAGAGGATCTAAGTATGTTAGAGGGATCAACTAATGCACAGACCATGGATAACTTTGATCTACAGCAGTGATGAATGCTTCAGTTGGATTAAATAATTTCCTATGACTACGCAGAAAAAAACAGAGGAGTCTTGGTAAGTGAAAATAAAAGATAGAGGATTGTTGAATTTGACAGGAATAAGCGGTTTATAAGCAATGCTTTTGATATTGTTGTTTATACCCATATTCTTTCTTGAAGGAGGTTTTTTTGCTTCAAGATATTGTTCCGGTAGTGTGCTTTCATTATTTTGGAGGGGATAATGATAAAAATTGAAATACTTTTGACTTCTGTCTGTACCTCTCGCAGATATCAACTTTCAAATCAGAATCAAGAAATATGGATAAGCAAGAAGAGTAAGGTCTTAAAGAAATAAAAAGGACACCACTGGTGCAGAATCATTAAGACAGGCATGACTGTAATAAGATAAGACGAGGGTGGGGGTCAGCAGTAGTTAGTCAGATTGTGTTGAGGAAGTACATTGTGCAAGGTATATTCATATGAGCAGTGGGGAGGGCTGGTGGGATGACAAAACATGTGTAGTGTTGGGTAGAATGAGAAGATTTGCATTGCAATCTGCAATGCACTTGCACCACCTACAATTCCATCAAACATGATCATTTTCCAATGTGGCAGTGTTGCCTTTTTCTTAGGGTTTGACCAGAAGTGGGTTTCTGAAAGCTGTATTGGGTAGAGGGATAAGAATCTCCTTATGCCTTTCAGCTAAGTTAGCTTCAGTGAAATTACCATACTTTGTATCTACGCTCGCCAAAAAATTGACTTATTGCTGTTCCGGGCCATTGTTAGTCTGACATCAAGCTGGTGTATCCTGAAGTCAGACTTGTAAATCTGTAACATGTTGTCGGTATCTTTGCAGTGTGATGATGCTGCCACTTTCAAAAGGTTATTTAAATAGGCAGGCATGTGGAACTAGTTATTGAGAGACTTCTTGAGTCAACTGCTTGGGAGGCCTTGGGTTTTTTTAAACAGCCTGAATGGGCATGGCCAGTTCTCACAGATCCAGATATTTAGGTTTTGGTTTTCCAGTAACAGCTGAAGATATCAGGGTCTCAAAAAGGTGGAAGCTCCAGTGAATGTCTCCTGGCTGCTATAGTCTCTGAACTTTCTCTTGATTTTTTTCCCCTCCTGGTTTGGAGAACTATATGTAAGAATCTCTGTCTAAATTTTCCTTTTTGCCAATGAGTGTGCTTATAGGATGTTATAGTATTGAAATAATTTTTTTCATAATATTTACTGTATCCATTATTTTGTTAAGTGTTACGATTGAGTTAAGTCATTCAAAATTCCTTTAAAAACCAAAAGAACTGCTGATCTATAAATCAGGAACAAAAACAAAGTTGCTGGAAAAGCTCAGCAGGTCTGCCAATGTCTGTGGAGAAGAAAACAAAAGGGTCACGTTCTGAGGAAGGGTCACCGGCTTTTCCAGCAATTTTGTTTTTGTTCCTAAATTCCTCTTTGTTTGATTGTTTTTAACTGCAGTGTTTAAATAATTTGTGTTTTTACTTAACATTGAGTAGTTTACCAGTCACATTGTATCTGAGACACATTACATTTGCCTTTAAAATATGAAAAGTTTAGGGTCTAGGCTACCTTCTTAAAATGTTTTGAGGGGGTCTGGTCTGATCCATAACAGCAGTCAACATTTATATTGGCTGAGTCAGTGTTTACTGACATTTCTGTGCATTACAATACATAAGTGACTAACTGAACACACTGAATCATTGCACTGAATAACTGAAGGGGAGGCTGGTACCTTTATGTCAAAAAATCATGTCACACGATCGAAGTGCGATATTATGTAACTGTCTTAAAAAGGTACATTGACTATCTTATCAGGGATCTGAGAGATAACACAACATTTACTGCATCATAGGTAAAAAAAGTCAGATTGCAAGAGATAATTTGTTTTAGCATCAGACAGTCAAACCTAAAGAAGTTTGAGAAAACATTGGAACATTTTTTATGTAGGCCAATGGAAAAGGCAGAATTACTAAACCCTTTTTAAAAACAGAGTGCATTGATTCATTTCATTTTGGGCTCTACAAAAAGCTCAGCTCCACATCTGGCTGTACTAGAAATTTAATGAGGCTTGGGATGTCAGTCAATTTTCTCACATCCCTAAATAATGGCATAGTGGAAGAAACGTTCCCAATGATAAGCCATCTGCCTTATTATATAAAACGTATAATTCTTGCCAGGACAGTAGTATCCATCTTCCAATTTAGCTTTTCACTGAACTGCCTTTATCAAATTCCCTCATGCATAGTACCAACAGAGCTCTGCTAATATTGAGAGAGCCAGACCACACCATAACTCAGCTCAATTTTCCAATACAGGAGGCCTTTAAGAAATGATTAGTAGCAGGGTCTGAATTTCATTTCAGATTTTCTTTTGAAAAAAATCCTGTAGGGAATAGTAGCAGGGTTATAATCAAGTTCACACTGAGCCTAGATTCTTACACCAGACAAAAAAAGTAGACAGCTGGAAATTTAAATCAATACTTTTGGAAAGGATGTGCTCAAATATTTAAAAGAATTGTGCATCTAATTTGTGTTTCTGGTTACAGATTGAAAATAAAGAAATTGATCTTATAAAATTAGACTTTTTAAATCTATTCACCTCACCACTATGAAATAGATGATGTCCTTCTGACTTCAAAAACACATGATACATCAGTACCTGATGCAGTTCATTTATCGTTCAAAAGAGTCTGTGTACTGAGGTAAAAAAAACCTTTGATATTGACTTTAAGCACGCAGTTCGAATACTACTTTGTAGGATTTCAACTGAACAAAACTGCAAAACAAATTTTAGGGAAAAAAACTGTGAAATTAGCTCATGATCTGACCACATGGGCAGTTTTCACAGCAATTTACAGGAACCTTATGGTGATTTTGGGTGGGAAAGATCCCAAAATGAATATTTGGGGTCAGCTGTCAATCTGACATCACCCTTTCATCTTTCAATCTTCTGTAGATGGATTCAAAGCCCCATAGGGAATACCAATGGGTCCGGCAGGGAAGCAATTAAGATGATTTAAATTAAAAAGGCAATTACAATTTTTTTTACCCATGAATTCCTTCTTTCACAACAGTGTCAGGACTCCACATGGTGACTTTGGCAACATAGAGTACACAATGGAGAGGTTATTCAGTTACAATGAAATATTTCAGTCATGGCCTGGTTTTACTAGGTCACTCTGAGTCTTTCTTCTCCCAGGGAAGTCCTGTCACTACGTCACCTGCTGAACACTCAACTCACCTTCAGTTGCACTTCCTCGCCGCCAGCTTTCAAGCCAGCATGGGAGGTTTTAGCAGTTTCACATTCCACCTCTGCTCAGGGGCAGAAGCAGATAGCATTCCACCACCAACACCTCCAGCAATAACAGGAATAACAGTAACACCAACTGTTATTTCCTCAACCAAATGCTCCTCCACTTGCAGTTTGGATGAACACCAAAATCTAATCAAGAGGAGCAAACTCCAACTCAGCATCAACAGGCAAAGCATAAACATGCCTGAGAACCAGTGCTCCAGGATGCTCGTGTTGTCACAGCTGTTCACTGTCAATTGTTGCAGCCTTCTGTAGCAAAACTGTGGAGTCAGGAGATGTGAATTGCCAATGGCAGGAAATGCACATATTAGTTGGACGAAGGACCACCATATCTAACCACATTCCACTCCTAACATCGACTAGTGCAGTCTTTTCTGATAGATCATGAAAGCTTCTACAGTGAAGAGAGAGGGACATGATTTGTCAAGTTCAAGTGTGAGACAAGGGTGCCATAGGGTACTATGTTGAATTTGGCTGTTCAGATGGGAACGAGTAGATGCTTGCTGAAAGAGAGCAGAGAAGAACTCCGAAGGGCTGTCTGTCGGAGTGTGTTCAGAAAACTAGGAGCATGGGGCTTGGGAGCCGGAAAAGTACCTGGAGTAATGCCCTCATTCCTCTTGGCATACTGTCTACAGATTGGAAGAACCACATCGCCGCTGATTTCTCCAGCCATTTCCATTCATGCAAACTTGGCTTTGGAGAAGTTGTCCTTTTCCTCAGAGCCTTGAGAGAACTCACGTCAAGTTATCTTCTAATATTCCCATAGTAGGACACCCAAGATACAATGAGATATGTAGGAAGCAGACCTCCTCCAGCTGATTACCATTCTTGTTGCTGCTTACTGAAACCTGAAAAATTTAAGCACTGCGGAGCTCTTGTCACCCAAAAAGTCACTTTCTTTAAAATCCTCCCATTGACACAATGTCACAACGCCCCACTTACATAATCTAATTGTTCTGGGATCATGGAAACAAGGCGCTATTGCTGTTGCTCTGAGTTCCTGAGAGCAAATGGTTCTGCTAGTCCAGCAGGGACTAAATTGGGTTAAGATTCTGCCTTGCATATTCAGGCAGAAGGGGTGCAAACCACATGTTGAAGAAATTATTTCAATTTCTTGGTTGTAGTGTAACATTATAAAATCACAAAAAGTCACTTTGATACTTTGAGAAAACCAACGCACTTACCCTCACTCTTCAGATTTTTTTTTAAAATACTGATTAAGGCAGCAATTTGTTCTGTGACTGCCATCGAAAATCTTACTTAAATTAAATTTAAACACATTTATGTTTTCCTCTTTCTTTCAATATTGTATGACCCTCGGTTGCTTGCTTATCTTACGACATTTAGCTACAGACATCTTTATAAAATGTTGTGCATTGCTTGAGCTCAAATTTTCTCTTGCATTTCCCTCTTTGGAAGAATGATCCAAAACCCGTGTTAGCAAATCACATATTAGCTACATACACTCAATCACTGATTATTCCCAGTTACAGTAATTCATAGGAATCTTCTTTTGAAAGATGGAAAATATTACATATCAAAAGCTACTTAGCCAGACATATTTACAGATTGCATAGCAGATATTAGGATTAAGAAATAGGAATATAGAATGCTTTAGAATTAAATCAGTACAGAGTGGGTTCAAATATACTGTATTTCTCACTAAATATGGAGGAATTTTCTAGTAAAGTTTCTGGTAATAATTGTTTTTGGAAGGCACAAATCACTCATTCATTATGGTCTGGAACACCAGCTCAAGACCGCCAGTACAGATTGCTCTTTCAATCATGAAAAGTCCCTAACATCACAACCCCTTCAGCGAAATAAACAACCTTGAACTTTAACATACCTTGAACTTCTTAAGCCAGGAAATTTCACATTTCCCTTATATGAAGTTTCACATTCACCAAGGAGTTTCCGAACTCTCAGCATTCATATAGACAGACAACCAGTCCACACACATTAACCTTTACATCAAATAGTTCAAACTGGAGAATTTTCTCAACTGGATTCACTTCTAAACAAAACAAATCCATCCCAGAAATACTTACCTTTGAGCTGTTGGTTAGTATATTAAAATTATGCACAGCATAAAATTGCAATGAAAATCATTAGTAAGCTTTTACTAAATGGTCCAATGTCTGGAGAATGTAGGAGTAAAAATATTTTTTGACTCTCATTACATCCTCAATTTGCTAAGCTAGCCTTCTTTCAAATCTTAAGTTAAAGTAGCATTGTAATCATGTCTCCAGCTGTCAGGTTTATAGATGTAAATAGCTGTATACCTGGAGCTGTATTGCACGTGGCCAGCAGAATGAGTTTCATTATCACTGACATAGCCCCAATTACAATTTAATGCCAGTCCTACTTCATCATGCAATACAATGTCAATTTCAAGTAAATGAAGGGAGACATCCAACATGTTGTAATTAGCTTTCATTGTGCTTAGTTCATTTTACTCAGACAACAGTCTGAAACATGAACACACAATCAAAGAGACAGTACATTATCACTATTGCCAGTACAGATCACTTGTGTGAAAAGGCTTGGCTTAAGACTCACACTGACTGTACTTAATACCTCCAACTTCTATGTTAGAATCAACACAAAATTATGCAAATATTGCTTTATTTCCAGAGAGGAAAAAAAGCATTGATATCAAAATATACGTGAAATATCTGTGTTAATGGAAAAGCACACAAACTATTGCCTGCAGAACCAACTACAAATGAACACTTTCCAAGAGGACAGGAAACTAACAATGGGAAATACTTGTTAAAATTGCAGCAATTATTGAAAGAAAAGCCAAGAGATCAGTTGGCACCAGAGATGAATTGCTCATTTTTACTCTCAATGGCAAGATACACACAAAACATGTTCTAACCATAAAATTTTCAAATAGATGATAGAAGTACAGGTCAGCAGGACATTGCCTTTGAATTAGGGAGTCCAAGTGTGAAATCACCAAATAATCTTAACAGACCTCAGGGCTGCTCTCTTGTCAGAAAAACTTGACTCGGAGTGGTTTAATCCGAGGGTCATCACAGCTCAGGCAAAGGAAATACTTGAGAAGGAGAGTCTTTCATGACAACTTCAGCTGGTGTAGGAGTTGAAGCCATGCTTTTGGTGTTACTCTGCATTGTAAACCAACCATCCAGTTAACAGAGCTAACCAAACTCCAGCTGTATAGGGGAATGCTCTCAGAATGGCTACAACACAGCAAGTACTTAAAGCTGTTTCTCTGTGCAGGAAAAGTAATTCAAGAATGACTTAGTGTTGTACATCTTCAGCATAATTAACCTGAAAGCTATTTTTGAATGTATTTGAACACATTGATCATCACACATCTCTACAGCAGGTGGGACTTGAACCCAGGTCTCCAGGCAGGGACACTACAACTGCACCGCAAAACCCTTAACAGGAAAGCTAGTACAGTTATTAACATCAATGATATGAGATCACTTCAAGGAAATAGTCTTAACTAAATGAGCTTCATATCAGCTGTTTAGAATGTTGCTGAGTATGGAATGGGCTGATATGGGCATTTTACTTAACAGGACGAAAAATAAGCAAGAGATAATTAAATAATTTGTGGTGCTTACTTATGCTGGTCAAAATCAGGGAGTTACAGATTATTAACTTAAGCTGCTGTCAGATTTCTTCAAGGCAAAAATCCCAAGGCTCATTTAGACAGCATTGATTCTGCGGTCTGTTTCATAGAATCAAAGCTACAAACTAAATTTTTGCTCAGATTTAATAGAATCAAAGCTGCAGGCTAATTTTTTGCTCAGATTTCAAAGGTATAGGGAAATCTTGGAGCATACGTAACAACACAACTTTCGCAGTATTTTTCCAGAAGGATACATACCATGTTTCTAAGTAGACATATTTTCTAAGTAGAAAATGTCATGTTTTGTAACTCGAAAGCAACATTATTCAAGATGTGGAACACATCAACCAGCAATGACAATATAAGACAACTCAAGGGCAGGGAAGGAAAATTTATTTCTAAATTTGACAGAGAAGTGCCAAATACTCTCAAGTATTAAATGTTCTTTTAAGATATAAATTTAAAACATGACTTATGTTTTCATTCAGTCAGCTTTTATGTTTACAGTGCTGTTGCTAACTTGCTGGAATTAGTTTGCAGTACCATTGTGCACCATTAATTATAGCTGGTTCTTCGATTCATCATTCAGACAAGTCACCCTAGATTTATTTTGTGGGCAATGCATTTCTTAATAACCCTCCTATCCATTTGTTGTTTTGCTCCTTTCTCAAAAATTCAAGTCATGCACATTTAAAAATTCCATTTCTGAGTTATGTTCAAACAGTTTCATCTGTCAATTGCATTAGTAAATACAAATTTATATCATGAAAATATATAGTAGTATTTCAGTAATATAGAAGCAAGGTAATTCATATCTCCTATTTTAAAAATATCAGGTTATTGTATAGATGGTAAAATGTCCCTTCAAAGGTGTCTTGAGAAGGCCTTTAAGGATCATCTAAAGATGATCTAAAGAATCATCTAATCATTTAAGAATCTTCTAAAGTCTCTAAACAAGGCATGATTGATCAAAGAATTATTCCATTGGTCTCTGATTACTCTGATCACCTGTTCGTAGAAGATTAACATACAGAAGATGTAGAAGACATGGGTTTCCAATCAGCTGCACAGTTAAAGAATCCTCAGAAGTAATAAATATGGGGTGTTGGAAACATTGCTTGCAGATTGAAAAAGCGGAAGATTATCAACGAACAGATAAGCCCTCAATTACCTTCAGTTTTCCTGAAGAGGAGCAGGTTTATGTGTTGAGAAAAAGAGGACAAGTGAGGCAGATATGCTATGTCGGAACTCAAATCTTATTGGAAATTAACTGCATGTCTGATCGGAGGAGTAATGGAATAGGGTAGACATCCAAAGTTTTTTTATGAATTAGATCTTACCATTTTGTAGTTTATGAGCAATGGCCCCTTCAATGAGTTATTCACAGAGAAAATGATCAACACAAAATAGGAATGTACTGCAACACATCTCCACAGCCAGCGAGTGAGGAGAAACAATTCAAGTTTTAAAATACAAAGTGAAACTTTGAACAACAGGATCAACATTACTTAATAAACTGACTCTTCCATAGATTTATAGTCACAGGCATCAAACTAGCAATAGGCAGAAGACATTAGTTGCATTACAGAGAATTAATAAACTAGTCCAATGTAATGCTTGGGCAAAATTAGAACTGGATAGAAGACTTATCTTGATTTTCATTTGCCAGTTCAAATAAAACTGTCACATTTGTTGTATATTCTCACAAACCCCGTGGGGAACTATATGCCAAAAGAACCAACTTACTGACTGAACCCCAATTGGAGAAAATGACCAACTGTTCCTCTCTGATGAAGGGTCTAGGCCTGAAACATCAGCTTTTGTGCTCCTGAGATGCTGCTTGGCCTGCTGTGTTCATCCAGCACCACACTTTGTTATCTCCTTCCAGAATAACCCACTTATACAGTACTAAGAGTTACTACATCTGTAGGCTTATCACTTTTCTGCATTCAGCTCAGCTTTATTTGTTGCTCCACGGTTTTCATATGTTACTTTCTTCCAGTTGGTGTGTCTTCAAGAATTACCAAGTCACATGAGACTATTACTTGCTATTATTCAATCTTAGCAGCTGCAAGCTGAGGACAGTTTCTTCAACTAAGCAGGTAGCTGTGCAAGTGTCCAAGAAGCTGGTAAAGCAGCATATCTGCTTCGCAAGCCTGGAGACCATGACTATTCAGGATATCAGGAGTGAATGATAGCATTCAAACAGTCATAGGAATCAAGTCCCCAAACAGACTTACACCACACTTTCCCACACATCATACCTTGTAGTTTTACTCATTCACTTTTCATCTGAGCCAACTGCACTCAATCATTTTCAACCTGGTACCCTCTCACATCGATGTCTGACAAACAGCATATGCAAGACATTGTCTTTCTCTTCCATAAAGAAAAGCAATTCCCATCCTTGTGTGTGTGTGTGTGTGTGTGTGTGTGTGTGTGTGTGTGTGTGTACACATGTATTTCTGTGTATTATTTGGCCAGGCACTGACATGCATGGTCTCCTGCTCCTTTATGAAGGCAATCTGGCACCATGAGAATGCAGATATTGGCAACAAACCAATTTAAATTGTTGAAGATCATGTGCATTTAGATGCGAGGACAGTTTGTCTACTACCTTTACAACTTCTGTTAGGGACATGGCCTCCTTCCAGTTCAACTGCACCCATTCGTTCAGTCACATTCCCATCTGTAGGGCAATGCAGAAGGCAGCTTGTACTGTTGTTTCAGCTGTAGCAGCTTGCAGTGGAAAGTTCAACATTCTACACTAAGGACTATATTGTAGCTGCATAAGCTGCTCTTATGTCACTCCAAAAGGCTGGTAACAGAGAACAAAATCAGAGGATAGTTGAGGTGCAGACTGAGTGAAACGTCACGAAGGTAGTTGCTAGGGAAGAGAGATTTCACAAGTCTTTTTTGGTTAACTTCTCAACAGGTTCAATTGCCTTCCCACAGGTGCCAGACAGGTAACTGTCAGCATTCTGAATCTCTCTTTGGGAAAGTGGGACGTGAAGCTATTTGTCCAGCAGCACTCTTCCTGAACTCTGGCTAAGCCACAACTAAGGCATTGTACCCTTTCACTGTACAACGGATGGTAGGGCCTTTGAGAAAATTCAGGCAAGATTTACTGAAATAGACCGGGATGCAAGCCTATGCCTAAGAGGTCATGTTCAAAAAGCTGTGACAGCACACAGAGCAAAGGAAGTTAAGGGGAGATTTGGGAGAAATTTATGAGATAATAATGGGTTTAGATAACATAGACCAAGAAAAGCTACCTCATTACTATGGAGTTGTACGATTTTGAGAAAAAATTGATCCAGATGAGGATAGAAGAAAGAAAGCAAACTGAGATGACCGAATTCTCTGTTATGAAACAGGAAATTGATGGACACCTGCAGAAAAAAAAACCACTTCTAGGGTTCTGAAAGAGACTTGGGGAAATGGGACTGGCTGAGTCACTCCACAGAGAGCTGGCATGAACTCCATGGAATGCACAGCTCCAACTATGCCATGCTAACAGACAATGTAAAGCTAAAGTCACGGAAAACATTCTCACTCAGTATTGCTACTCTCATAAAACAAAACATTCAAAATTTATAGCACATTTAAAGACCATTTTACTGTAGCTGAAATATATGATATTATTCTCCATAATTCAGGAAGTGTCTTCATTTTACTTTAATTTGCAAATTCATTATTGTATCACTTCTGATTGGCTTCGTGTTTTCAAGTATAGTTCAGTGACTGATGGAGTGATTGCCTTTTCTTGTCACAACCCGGGAATATCATTTTGTCTGAGTGGCATAATATTTATTCCTATATTTTTCATGTCTGCCCTTGAAAGCCTTTGTGAAAAGTTACAGGTGAGTAAGGTGTTAGCCATTGTGTGGATCTCTATGGTTGTTCAAATTATATAAGTAGAATAATTGCAACGAACTCAGAAAGGCTTGAAATGAGTTAGATGACAAGAACATTCAATGGCCCAGGATAACGTGATTCCCATCTTACTCCTCGTATAGTTAAACAAGCAGCCAGTTTGTAAGCCAGTCAGTTGGACACCTATCAGTTTGTAAATTATGTATGTAAATTTAATAGCAGGTAATCACATAATTCAGATTGTATGTGAAAGTCTGGAGATGTAAGTTAGCATATATAATTAGTTGTTCCTAAACATGAAGAAATCTGTCTTAAGAACTCATATCTGTTGTATATTACGTGGGCTAACATTTAGAAAAGTGCATTGCATCCCTCACTATTTTTGGCACTATATTCTTTAGAAACAATTACAAAATATATTTCTGTATGTTCTTCATGATAAATAACAGAATTAGACAGATGAATGAAAGATATCACAGCTTTGACAGCAGGAAATAAAAAAGCCTTCAGTCAATTCACCTCATTTCAAAAGTCCATCAACAAGCAGATGAATGCAGTGTTTTGTTCTCTCTGTTGGGAAAGTGATGAATGTATTCTGTAGAGAAGGTCTGATATCTTGGATACAGTAGGGCACAGAGAACTTGGTTCCATTGGTAAGGTTTGTTGCAATCATACAGAAAATCTTTCATAAACATTATAGGCCATGCTGACCTTGATAGCCATAGGCAAGGTGGTCAATTTTTGGTTTGTAGCTCGAGTTATACCTGAAAGTGGCAGAGATTGATGATGCCTTTTCTTGCTGAACTCCTGAAAAAAAACTTTTCTGCAATGAATTTGAGGGAGCAGAAATTTTCCACAGAGACCTAATGTGTGACAGGCCTGATGCAATTTCTTCCATTTGGTCTGGACTGCTTCTTTCTTCTTTTATTAAGCTGATCCTGGGTATGGAGGGATTGCCTTATGAGGAGACATTGAGTAGACTGGGTCCATCTTACTGGAATTTAGAAGAATGGAAGGTGATCATATTGAAACATATCAGATTCATTAGGGACTTGCTTGCAAATATAGAAAGACATTCTCGCCTTGAAAGATTGTCTTGAACCAGAAGCCAAAATCTGTTCAGGCTTGGCCCATTTAAGACAATAATCAGGAGCAAATTCCTCAGAGGGTAGTGAATCCATGGGCACTCTTCACCACAGAGACCTGTACAGGCTGGATCATTAATCAAGGCTGAGATGGACAGATTATTAATCAGTAACTAATTGCCTAAATCAATCAGCAAAGGCAAGCAAGAGAACTTGAGGATTATCAAATCAGCTGTGATCTCAATGAATAGCTGAATACACACTATGAGCTGAATGGCCTACTTCTGCTCCTACGCCTTAGGTTCATTATTCTCCCACCACAAAGGGAACCTTACCACTTTATTCATGAATGCAATAAACCTGGTTCGAAGACTGACAAAGTTCTTGCCAACTCTTGCCTTTTGCATACCACTAATTTGTAGATGATACCTTCACAATATGTTAATGCGTATCTGCAAATAATCTCTTTTGAAGCTTTATCAGCACCATCCTGTACTCAAAGTTACTGTTGACGTAGAGCAAATGAACTCCCTTTCATCGAACTGTTGCAAAATCTACAAATGCATTCTCTACTATTCACCACAAGTCTGCGTGCCCTGGTTAATATAGGTATTTGGATTCCTACAATTCCAGGCACAACAAAATGTACCAAATTGAAAACCTTATGAACGGGGCTCTAACCATCTACTCAGCATGTAAATTTGACGCTGAGAATAGGCATACCAAAACCGTCTTGTTGATAATGATGACAACAATCAAATCATCGCTCAAATGCCTAAAAATGGCATATGGCCATGACTTTAGGCTCTGAAAGATTGGGGAGGTCTCAAAAATTGGAGCTATGTGTAAAATTAGCTGTTTCACACTGCTCCTTTGCAGTAAGCACTCAGGATGCTGTCATACCAAACATTTGCCTACCAGAGAGATGAGTCATATAGTAAATGATTTTCAGTGCCAGTGTGATGCCAGGGCAGAGGCTATATGCCTCAATCATTGATGAATGAGATGCACAACATATCTGATCTTCTGCAATGGGCAGTTTGCCAACTGTGCTCAACACCATGTGCTTAGATACCTCAGAACAATATGTCCGACCACAGATGTGATTCTGTTGTTGGACAAGACTTACTAAACCGTCACTAGGTGCAGAATTACATCGGAAACCAATTTAAAATCATCGGTCAGGTTTGCAGTGTGTACTTTTACAGATGCCAGAAGCAACATATTTTCACACATAGGACCCTGTTCTTCGTAGGCAAGAATAATTTATCCATACATGGCACCTTCTTCACTGAGAAAGGGATATGGAGACTGCCGATTCCTGCTGCATTCCCTGTGGCAACACCCTGCCCAATTGCAATCTGCTTCCCTGGCCTGAGTGTTAATTGGTTTACCAAGAATGACAGACCACAGTTTCTGCTACATCTCCTGAGTAACCAACACCCAACTAATCATCACCCTCTTCTGACACTGTATACATATTGTTTCCTCCTGAGCTTGGTTTCTTATGGTCCAGTCTTGGTGCATGCAAGACAAAAACTTTTGACTTAGTGAGTCATTTTAGCAATGTTTAAACTCTGTGGAGCTGATGAGGCCCTTTAAGCATAATTCCTGCAGGATCCTAAATCTCAGTTAGTGCCACGATTTGCTGAATGACTTGATTGTTGGCAAGTTAGGCAGTGGACAGCCCAATTTCACAGAAGGATCCTGCGCTGAACAAATGGCACTCATTTAAACACATTGTGCTACAAACATGAATTTAGTGATAGTTACAATTTGTATAGAGACTGACAATTTCTTAAAACGGATGTATTTTTCAGATGACTCAACAGAAAAATAATATCAAATTTCATTTTTAGACTGTTACTGTAATAAACTAAAATAAATCAATTCAGATGTGAACTGATAGGCAAAAGAGTACATCAATTAAAAGAAATAAATTTATTTAGCATTTCACTGCACTTTAGAGGCAGTGACAAAAACATCGCCCAGCTCTCTGGTTGAGCTTAATCCTTTCTTGCACCTCTCTTCCAGAATCCATCAACTGCTCAGTTCCTCTGAATTTTTCAGTCACGATTTTCAACATCAAGGCATCAATGAATTCTCCTCTCACACGATGGTGGTGAAAGTTGTGACAAACCAGAAATCCAGACACTCCTCGTTTTAACTACTTTAAATGGTTTAGTCAGACTGCTAAAATTGCTTTGCCCAAAGGAAACTTTACTTCCACTCTTCATCACTTCCTGTTAAACATTTCTTCCATTGTTTTCTCCAAAGTCATGGAAAAGTTTCAATTCCCTTCTGTCTGCTATAAAGGCAGCAGTTTTCTTCCCTCATCAGCTGTTGTGAGATTCTGAGAGGTGCTACCTGACACCTTAATGGTTTCTATTTATCTTGCTGTCCCTTCTCAAATCTCACATCCATGGCAACCTGAAGTTACATGGGCGCTTCTCCAAATGGAGGTGTTTACCATGAGTTCACTGTTTCCCTTTCAGAACAATCTGTTTACTTTGAGGTAAAGGGACATTTGAAAACATTGTGAAGTTCAGCATTCATGACAATAATAATGGAGGAGCTTAATCCAACAGCTGGTGCACCTAGCCACAGACCGAGATGTGGCAGACTGACCACATCGGATTATTAGGCAGCAGTTTTTTGCAGATCAAACAGTCAGACCATGTAACTGAAATTCTAGGTTAAGCTCTTCATTTGATCTTGTCCTTTCTGCCTTCATATTACCCATGGCTTTTTGCAAATACATCAGCACTCACAAATGAAAACTGTTGAAATATTATACTACTTGTGAATAAGGTGCCCTTTTCATGCTGTAGTGCAGAAAATCATTAGTAGAATGCAAATGGTAATTATAGAATTTATCTTGTGATTCTTCTGTAACTGCATCAAATGTTAACATTTCAGCTTAATCTTATCCCACACCACAGTTCCTAAGAATGTGTTTTCGCAATAACTACTTATTTTCTGATGTTGAACTTGTTTTGGACTGTAAGATTACCTCAGGCTGATTTCATGTGTCTTTTGATTCAAGGCAGCTCAAGGCTTGGATTTTTGTAGATTTAATGACAAATTTGAAACTTTGTAACAGTAATAAATTCTGTTTAAATTACAGTCGTGATGCACAGAATATTAATATCCGAAGGTACACAACAGAATTAATTCATATTTAAGACTAGCAGTATACAGCAAGTTCTGTATTACTTTGTTTCTCAGCAGTATTTTTGTGATTGATCAGTTATCCAAAAACTAGATACTTACACATGAATGTTTAACAGCCAAAAATAAACTCGGTTAAACAACAGACTAAGCTTTAAATATTTCTTTGCTAAGACTAAAACTATGAATAAAATTGAGAATAGACTGAGCAATTTATGATTTTGATCATTTAAAAAGCAAATTGTTAGGAAACCATGGTTTACATCAAGATTTTTCTTTGAATATGCTGACCAGAAACTTCCAGTTGAATTACTGATGATGATCAAAGCCACAATCACCATCCTGACTTGGAACTAAGATAACAAAGTGTGGAGCTGGATGAACACAGCAGCCAAACAGCATCTCAGGAGCACAAAAGCTGACGTTTCGGGCATCGACCCTTCATCAGAGAGGGGGATGGGGAGAGGGTTCTGAAATAAATAAGGACAGAGAGGGAGGTGGACCGAACAAGAAAGTTACAGTGGGGCAGACATTCCCGAAGGTTGGTCTGGAGGGAGGAGGGTAACTTCTTCAGGTTAGGCATCCCTGGAAGAGGCTTCGCAGTGAGGTTAAAATTGTGATCAGAGATAATGGGAACTCTCTCCCTATTTATTTCAGAACCGTCTCCCCATCCCCCCTTTTCTGATGAAGGGTCTAGACCCGAAACGTCAGCTTTTGTGCTCCTGAGATGCTGCTTGGTCTGCTGTGTTCATCCAGCTCCACACTTTGTTATCTCGGATTCTCCAGCATCTGCAGTTCCCATTATCTCTGACTTGGAACTATATCACCATTCCTTCATCATTGCTGGGTCAAAAACCAGGAATTCCTTCTCTAATTGCATTGTTGGTGCAGTTATAACGGGTGTAAAAAGGCAGCTCACTATGATATTCTTTCAGTTAATTAGGGATAGGGTATGAATTCCAGGAAGCCTGCAAAGCCCAGATCCCCAGAATGAATTTTTTTTGGAAAAAAAACTACTTGCAAATTTTAAAGCAAAAAAAGTTGCTGGAAAAGCTCAGCAGGTTTGACAGTATCTGTGAAGGAAAAAACAGAGTTAACGTTTTTGGTCCCGTGACCCTTCCTTACAGCAGCAAATTTGCAAATTTCAAATTCTGTCCGCAATCTTTGACTATTCAGGTCCTGCTGATAGAGATTTTCAAAAGGTCTCAACTGCCAGGAGAATAAATTAACAAGTTTTTTTTAAGGTAGCTCAATAATCAGGTTGAGGTTGAAGTCAGCCGCATCACCATATTTCAAAATCAATACCACTTTGATATCACTGGGTTCTAAATTGTTTGATGCATGTTTCCACTCTGAATGCAAATCATGACTATGTCAGTGTAAAAGGTGATGCTTTTAAAATTTCACTTAAATCAGACTAAATACCATACAGGTATCCCTGCATCTCCTTTTCATTTTTAAAACTCAAAAGTAATGTGTCCAGTTGCATATTTTATATCACAGAAATAGGCAAACACTTCCTTAATTGACAGGGATACATTTTCTAAAAGAAAACTTGAGGTCAAACAAGTAGTGGAAAAGTGGGAAACCAATTAACCACTCCGAATCCAACTTTAACACGATTGTGACGCTAAAGAGGGTGATGCTAAAAGCATGCAGAGTTTCACATTAAACTAAATGCAGCTGTTTCATTCAATGTAAAAATACATTGTGGTCAGTTGAAAGGGGAAAAACATAAAGGAAAAGGATAGAAATTTTGCTTAATTGGCAATGCAATCCTGTGTACTTATTTATTATTTCTCAATCTTTCCACATTCCTGTGTTTTCCAATTTCAAATGTGTCCATAGAATTGCAACTGCGAACTTTTATATAAAATTCTCTCTCCACCAATATTATTCACCTGTGGGTAATATTCCCAATTCATGAAATTGGAGTGGAATTCTGTTAATTAAGGAAAATAACAGAAAATGTGTGAGCCCAAGCTGTTTGAAAGTGCTAATTAAGGAAAGTGGAAGAAATCATTCTATTTATAGATAGTTTCCACTGCTTAGAACAATAAAAGAATATACAATGTCTACAACAGCATTGCAGGTAGGAGTATCTGAAGGCAAATTGTGTCATATCATGAGATTGCCTGGACTTTTTTTTAAAAAAAGAGTTGTATGGTGCAAACTGCAGCATTTGTAACCAGGATTGTAGTTCACACTAAGCTATGCTTTTACTAATTATGGCATAATGTCATTTGAGTAAATGATGTTGTAATTGATCACTTGATCTGACATTAATAAAAGAGAAGGTACCAGTCAAGAATGAGTATGTGAAGAGAGACAGTTTAGACACCACTCCACAGAGCTCTATTGTAGTCGAGTATCTCTTGGGCATAGATGTAAATAAAAGAGTGTTACAATATTTGAGGAGTTGAAGAGCCTTGTTTAGAGATAGGGAGCAAGCGGCTTCAAGGTTATGGATGTATAGGCACTATCAGATGAGAAATACTCCAGACTGCTATCTGTATGTACAAGTAGTAGCATTGGTTTTATGCACAAGGTAACACATGAAGCAGAGGAACATTTGGAGGAAGTGTGTGAGGTTGCTGAGTGTGCAGAATTTACACTGCTAATTATCACTTCTCACGTCTGAGTCAATGAGTGATGGTGAACTAAATTTGACTGATGTATACAAAGAACAATGTTATAATGAATAACACCCTCTTTAGGAAATTACTATAGCTAGGAGGAACATGTCGATAAATGGTACAGTTTGTATTCTGCAGGACTTATTTTAGACCAATAAAGTACTGGAAAATGCCCTCATTTCCTTGCTGTTGATGTACAATGTAGATCTTCACACAGGGCTCCAATGCCACATAAAACCACGTATGACCAAACTAGCTTTATGCCCTGGTTTGCTTTGAGTTAGCTAATCCCAGCAGTGAAAGTGATAAGACATTTAGGATTCACCTGAGTGGTTTTGGATTATGGAGCGAAAATTGGTCAGATTTTATGGACCTGCTGATTAATGTTTAACAATGTTTGCAAAAAATATGAAAGAGTTGACAGAAATAATGCTTCCATTAATGTAATCAATTTAATACCTTCATTTCATCCTTTCCCTTTAGTACCATGCGCTAAGAGGGCTTTAGTTACCATGAACTTTGATATGATCCCTGCTGATGGTCAAGTGGGACAAATCAGATCTCAGAGTGAAATCTGAGGCCTAGTAGGTAATAATTTTGTATTTTTTCAAACATGAGATAAGTCACTGAACACTTCATAAGAAGTTCTCAGGGTACTTTTAACAAAAAGACCTAAACAATTAATTTGCACTAAAAAATTGATATGACACCAGATAAAAAGGCTTGGAAAATGTTAATTGAGTCACTGGAAAAAAAAATTCAAAATATCTCAGCTAGCACCACCAAAAAAAAGTGAAGATTCAACACTATCTCTGCCCCAAGGCTTCTTGCACAAGCACAAACAGCTGCATCCAGTTTCCTTTCAGTGAATTTCTGTATATTCACCAAATACATTTTCCTTCGGCTGGTATCTTTCCCTGTGATAGTTAAAACAAACAAACTAATTTCACTGAAAGAAAAACAGACATTGCTGGACAAACTCAGCAGGCTTGGGAGCATCTGTGGAGAGAAAACAAAGTTAATGTTTCAAGCCCAGTGATCCTTCTTTGTCTCATTTTATCAATATCTAAATTCACAATTACTTCAACTTCCGAGCTAGCATAAGTTCCCGAAACTCAGGTTCCTGCATGCACTGGCTGATAAGACATCTAGATTTTTCTGTCTATTTCTTACTGGATCACTGTTCCTAAGGAACAGCACTGACTTTGCTTTTCTCCCCTCAACCCGCTTTTAACATACTGACTGCTAACTCTAATTTCTTCACTGTAAACATGGTAGATACTTTAATAAAATATACATTCAAAGAAACAAGCCTCCAGATTACCAACCATCAAACTGTTCCAAAAATAAGTAATTTAAACCAGCTCCACCCTTAATGCACAAAATACAAAATATACATTTAATTTAAAATTATACATTGTTTCTAACAACTTCCACAGGATAGGACCATGATTATGTTTATGGGTAAAGTGCTGTGTGGCCTGCTGAAGGATGGCTGGCCAGGAAACTCTTCCCACTCTTTCTTTCTGCCATGAACCGTATTGAAAGGATTTACAAATGCTCAATGATTATTTGGATAGAAGTGGTGTGCAGGGATAAAGAGAAAAGGCAGTAGATTGGCAGGGAAATAGAAGCCATGTTGATACATTGGGCCAAATGGCATCCTTCTCTGCTGTGAAAAAATTCTGATAATCTGTGACAGAAGTTTTCAATATTGCATAGGGGCCAGTACAGTGGATAAGGAAACTGTTCCCACTTATAAAAGAAAGAAGAATGAAAGAGCACAGATTTAAAGTGATTTGCAAAAGCAGCAAATGTGATGAGAATATTTTCTCACACAGTGAGTAGTCAGGGTATGAAGTGCGCAGTCTGGATATGCACGTTCAATTGAGACATTCAAAAGGTTATTCAATGATTATTTGGATAGAAACAATATGCAAGGTTATGGGGAAATGGCAGGATTTTGGCACTAGGTAATAATGCTTGTTTGAAGAGCCAGTGCAAACATGTTGGGCCAAATGGGCTCCTTTTGCACCATCACACTTTTGTTAATCCACGAAGGCTTCAGAAAACTGCAATTCTTCCCCTTAGAGACAAGAAGGAAGGTTGAAAAAAAGTTTTTGAGCAGTCAAAACCATTAGATCTTCAGAAGGAGAAACTACTTCTGTTGGCTGAAAGGTCAAGCACCAGAAGACACCAATTTACGTGACTGCAAAAAAGCAACTTGAATGAGGAAAACCCTTTTTGACAAGATTTGAGAATCTTGGATATTCTACCTGACAGTGTGATGGAGGCAGCTGCAATCATAGTTTTAAAAAAGGAAGAAAAATAAATTGTTGCATTACAGGGAAAAGTTGTAGAATGACATTAGCTGATGTGTTGTAATGAAGAGCTTGCAAGGATATGGTGTGCTGATTAGTTTCCTTCTGTGTTGTCATCAGTATAGTATTCTATTCTATTCTAGGATTGTCGATGGGAAAGTGTCGAGGTTCCCCTAATTGCCCACATGAAATAGAAGTGATAGAGAGATCCCCAACCAGCAAAGGTAACGCGACAGATGTTGATTCTTCGACTGAGCTGCAACCTTTCTTCCTAACAGTCCCATCACTGGGGCAGAGCCTCCTGCCCAAATAGCCTCTCTCTGAACAGCTGGTGCCTGCAAGCAAAGTAAGGGAGAAAGGTGAGAAAAACAAATAAACCCGCAAAGAAAAATGAGGGCCTGTTTGACACTCTACACACTTTGGGTCCCAGTTCCGTCTAATCTCACATTGTCAGGATATTGCTGACAACATAAACCACTTTTTAACCATTGTATGTATTGTCTCATCATACGACCATATTGAGCAGGTCTGGCAGTCTCTATGGGGAGAGAAATAATTAATAGCTCACATAGAATATGTCTCTTCAGAACCATAGAAATGTGGAGGGTTAAATGCTGTGGTGAATGACCGTGTATGATGGGATGGAGGGAGGAAAGGTCCAGGATAGGATATCCTTACCCGATCCCAGATTTCCCCTTTTGTTTATCGTTCCCATCTCTTTCAGCAACAATGTATAGGGTGCCTGACTTCAATGATATCTGGATGCTATCAGGAGATTGCAGGTTTGCGTCCTGCTGTGATCTTTCTATCACTGATCCAGGAGACCTGAGTTCAAATCCCACCTGTTCAGAGTTGGACGCTAACATCTCTGTAAAAGGTGATGACAGAACATCTATAATCCATCTCTTTCTACCCTGCTTCAGTTCTGAAGAAGTCATTTTAGATTTGACGTGTTAACTCTGATTCTCTCCCAACAATTGCTGCCAGGCCTGCTGAGATCTTGCAGCACTCGATGAACTTGCATCAAATTTGACTTCTTTTTATATCTTAAAACTGCTCAAAGATTAAGTCATTTGCACAATGGTAGGTATAACCAGAACAAACTCAAGACTGTTTCCAGTACACTATTCATAAACAACCAATATTATTTCTAAAATTGGATGCACTATATGGTCAAGCGACAAATGCAAGTGAGATGAACAGCATTCAAACAGATCTGAGCCAATTAAACAGATGGACTAGCAGATGGATTTTAATCCAGATAAATGTAATGAAATGTATATTGGAACAAGATACAGCAAGTCTATGTGCACAATGAAGAGTTATCATTTTGGAGACTGCCACTAATTGTCAAATTGGGAAAAGCTAATACCTGAAGTGGTCTTGTTGACCTGATTTCTATTGAAGTAACAAAATCATACATTAAGATTGTATAACTGAAAAATGTAATATAAAATGCTCATATTAGTACCCATCAGCCAAGAAAGGCTTCTACACAGCTGGGCAGATATCTCTGATTATGAGGCATGTTCAAAAACATGGTGTCCCTTTGGGACATCTGTCCCTGAGAAATCAGTCCTTTCATTTAACAAATGAAGCAAGATAAGATAACATATTTACTCAGAATGTATTACATTTGTAAACTAAATTGTTCACATGAGATTAGTGTTGCTGAAAAGTCACAAGTTTGTTGACAACTCTTCTGATGACAAATTAATAAAATGTCATCTGTCTTCTGCAGCAGCAGAACTCAGTACTATCATTTATTGGGAAGATACTGTAAAATGTTTCACACAGTAATTTAGAGCAGAATGTATGATGGAAAAGCTGATATGTTTTAAGGGTTTAAAAATCAGTCTCCAGAATTTGAAGAAAAAGATAAGCTAGATATAAGCTCAGGGAAGCAATGGGCCTAGTGGTATTATCATTGAACTGTAAATCCAGACACCCAGGGGAGTGATAATGGGAACTGCAGATGCTGGAGAATCCAAGATAATAAAATGTGAGGCTGGATGAACACAGCAGGTCCAGCAGCATCTCAGGAGCACAAAAGCTGATGTTTTGGGCTCTCTGATGAAGGGTCTAGGCCCGAAACGTCAGCTTTTGTGCTCCTGAGATGCTGCTGGGCCTGCTGTGTTCATCCAGCCTCACATTTTATTATAATGTTCTGGGGACCCGGGTTCAAATCCTACCACAGCAGATGACGGAATTTGTATTCTATAAAATATCTTGAATTCTGGAATTAAGAACCTAATGATGACCACGAACCCGTTGTTGATTATCAGGAAAAACCCATCTGGTTCATTCATGTCCTTTAGGGAAGGAAACTGCCATCCTTACCTGGTCTGGCCTACATGTGACTCCAGGCCCACAGCATTGTGGTTGATGCTGAACTGCCCTCTGTGCAACTGGGGATGTGACAAACTGGTCAGTGACAGCCCCACCTCCATGAATGAATAAAAGGGGGAAAAAAAAAGCAGCTGAGAACATTAACAAATCAGACTGCTGAAGTCTGCTTCAGCTAGAAGACAGAGTCGAAATCAAACACAATTCAGCTTTAAAATGTGACAAAGTACACTGGAATTTTACAGACCAAAACAAGAAAACTACATTCAAATAGAATTGTAGAATAAATAATATTCAGAAATTAGTACCCAGTTTAATTTTATTTAATCTAATTTTTTTTCAAGATTATGTTGATTTTCCTAGCATCAGCTGTGGGTCAGAATTTTTAATGTGAAGTGTCAAGGTTGACTTGAAGGAGGATGCCAGAACCATTTCGACTTCAAACATATTCAGAGTTCTAACAAAAACCCTGTCCAAATAGCTGTGACAGCTGTTCCACATTGCATATATTGTACTATAAATTAAAAGAAAAACTATTCTTGTTAAGATGGCACAAAAATGCCTAATCTTAGAAATGATTCACACTAAACTTCTTTACAGTTTGCAACACAGATTGTTTGTCTCACAAGTTTTAGTAATTCATTGTTTTATTTCAGAGCCAAGTTAACACAGAGTATATTCAGTGTATTGGATGACAATTTGAATAGAAATAACATGCAAGGTTAAGATGGCAGTGAGGGTAGGAAGTGAGGTGTTGCAGAATGGCACTAAACTATGGGGTGGCGTAGTGGCTCAGTGGTTAGCTGCCTCACAGCATCAGGGATCTGGGTTCATTTCCAGCCTCAGGTGACTGTCTGTCTGGAGTTTGCACATTGTCCCTGTGTCTGCGTGGCCTTCCTCTGAGTACTCAGGTTTCCTCTCACAGTCCAAAGACGTGCAGCTTTGGGTGGATTGACCTTGCTAAATTGCCCCATGGTGTCCGGAGATGTGTAGGCTGAATGAATTAGTTATGGAAAATGCAGGGTGACAGGGATACAGTGGGGGGTTGGATCTGGATGCGATAACCTTTGGAAGGCCGGTGCGGATTTGACGTGCTGAATGGTATGCTTCAACACTGTAGGGATTCTATGATTCTAATTTGAAGAGCTAGTGCATTCATAATGGGCCAAATAGACTCCTTGGACAACGAAGAAGTTTATAAGATTTTGTATTCCTTCAGGACCATGGTATAGCCTTTTGTGCATCTTAGAACAAAAGGGACCATGCCAGCGTTGTCCCATCTTGCAAAATCCTTGAGGGAGGCAAAAAAATCTTGATTTTTTACTTCTAAGAAGAATTAGATTAGATGTAATTTCTCTCTTTGTGTATGACTTTTGTAACACTTGAACCTCTGAAGTCTCTTTTAAAGGAACTCGCATCTACAGCAAACATTTTATTTGCTATTTTGAAAATAATGTCACCTGGCAGATATTAACAATGCTTAAAATGGTAGTTTGTCTGAATAAATTACTTCACTGCAAGTTATATTGACAAATTCTAATTCCAGAATACATGTATTTCTTAAAACAAAGTATTTGGGTAAGATAATTTTAAAAACTGAATGCTAAAATATTATTTGAACATGTATGTATCAATTGTCATTTTAAAGTCTGATCAATATGCCCTCTATTTAATCTTTAAAACATTTGCATTGCTACAGGCTATTACTGTCTCTCTTTTCATCCTCCATTTCAGTGCTGAGCAAGGAAAATACACTGAGTAGGGAAATAAGGAACTAGCTCAGGGAAACCTTGTTATTTTTTCAATGAGTAATGAATATATTAATGGACCAATAATATTATACTTTATGGCAGAAAATAATTGACATAGCTTCAGGCTGCACAGGAACTTAGACTGACAACTACCATCTTAACGAACTGTAGGTTTCATGAGCTTTTTGCTATCTAGTTCAGCTGACTGGAAAAGATGCTACCTGAGAGATATTGTGACGACAACTTTATCTAATTATCTAACAGAAATGACAACTTGCATGTCAAAACGATAAGTGAGTCTAATATCCTTGGGAAATTGAGGAAGAATAGTTTCCTCTTCTTTTATTATGGATTTGAATTTCCCATTTATGATATACAGACCGAAAATGAACATAACGAACTTTGAAAGAAACAAATTAGTCACTTATTTGTAAGTGTTGTCTATGACAAAAAAAGTGTTATTTACATGTTCATGCTTTCCCCCAAAATATACATAAAGGATTTGGTAGCAAGAAAAGAAATTAAAAAAAGGAAGAAATCAACAGAAATCCAAATTTATGAAATTTCCACAGTTCTTGTTCCCTTTCAACACATATTGTGTATTTGATAAAGTAAGATCACTATTTTAGTATGTATACACAGTGCGAAGTGTGTACTTAGTGAGGTTCCCACTGAGCAAGAATTCAAAAATCGTGTTTTTACACAAAAAGGTCATAGCACTACTTAAAATGAGAGAAAGAAAATTCTTCCACCCTTGTCTGAAAAAGTGGATTTGTGCACACGGTGTCAAAATATTTTGAAAGCACAGTAACATACAGTTTAGCAACACTTCTGCTACCAATATTAACATATATTATAAAAAATGCTATCTCACAGGGCCACAGAAGTGACAAAACAACTGCAATTTTCATTGATAATGGGAACTGCAGATGCTGGAGATTCCAAGATGATAAAATGTGAGGCTGGATGAACACAGCAGGCCAAGCAGCATCTCAGGAGCACAAAAGCTGACGTTTCGGGCCTAGACCCTTCATCAGAGAGGGGGATGGGGGGAGGGAACTGGAATAAATAGGGAGAGAGGGGGAGGCGGACCGAAGATGGAGAGCAAAGAAGATAGGTGGAGAGGGTGTAGGTGGGGAGGTAGGGAGGGGATAGGTCAGTCCAGGGAAGACGGACAGGTCAAGGAGGTGGGATGAGGTTAGTAGGTAGCTGGGGGTGCGGCTGGGGGTGGGAGGAAGGGATGGGTGAGAGGAAGAACCGGTTAGGGAGGCAGAGACAGGTTGGACTGGTTTTGGGATGCAGTGGGTGGGGGGGGAAGAGCTGGGCTGGTTGTGTGGTGCAGTGGGGGGAGGGGATGAACTGGGCTGGTTTAGGGATGCAGTGGGGGAAGGGGAGATTTTGAAACTGGTGAAGTCCACATTGATACCATATGGCTGCAGGGTTCCCAGGCGGAATATGAGTTGCTGTTCCTGCAACCTTCGGGTGGCATCATTGTGGCAGTGCAGGAGGCCCATGATGGACATGTCATCAAGAGAATGGGAGGGGGAGTGGAAATGGTTTGCGACTGGGAGGTGCAGTTGTTTGTTGCGAACTGAGCGGAGGTGTTCTGCAAAGCGGTCCCCAAGCCTCCGCTTGGTTTCCCCAATGTAGAGAAAGCCGCACCGGGTACAGTGGATGTAGTATACCACATTGGCAGATGTGCAGGTGAACCTCTGCTTAATGTGGAATGTCATCTTGGGGCCTGGGATGGGGGTGAGGGAGGAGGTGTGGGGACAAGTGTAGCATTTCCTGCGGTTGCAGGGGAAGGTGCCGGGTGTGGTGGGGTTGGAGGGCAGTGTGGAGCGAACAAGGGAGTCACGGAGAGAGTGGTCTCTCCGGAAAGCAGACAGGGGTGGGGATGGAAAAATGTCTTGGGTGGTGGGACCGGTTCTTCCTCTCACCCATCCCTTCCTCCCACCCCCAGCCGCACCCCCAGCTACCTACTAACCTCATCCCACCTCCTTGACCTGTCCGTCTTCCCTGGACTGACCTATCCCCTCCCTACCTCCCCACCTACACCGTCTCCACCTATCTTCTTTGCTCTCCATCTTCGGTCCGCCTCCCCCTCTCTCCCTATTTATTCCAGTTCCCTCCCCCCATCCCCCTCTCTGATGAAGGGTCTAGGCCCGAAACGTCAGCTTTTGTGCTCCTGAGATGCTGCTTGGCCTGCTGTGTTCATCCAGCCTCACATTTTATCATCTTGCAATTTTCATTGAGAGCTTCTTACCTGAATTATCTTTGATTCTCAAATAAAAGCAAAATTTGCAGATGCCAGAAATCTGAAACAAGAACAGAAGATGCCAGAGAAACTCAACAGCTCTGGCAGCATCTGTGGAAAGAATCATTGAGTTAATATTTTAAGTCCAGGATAACTCTTCTTTTGAGTTTGTACAGCATTCTGTGTTTTTTACATTTGAAGTCATATGATACTAGCTAAATAGAACAACAGGTTAATTTGAAAACACAAGCTTTCAGAGCACTGCCCCTTCGTTAAGTGAAGTCCATTAGCTTTTGGAGCACTCCAAAAGCCTGTCTTTTCAAATAAACCTGTTGGACTACAGCCTGGCATTGTGTGCCTTCTGACTTTGTCCACCCTGGTCCAACACTAGCACTTCCACATCATGGTTTTTTTATGGTTAATATTGTAATGTTGGGGTCATCCAAAACTCTAAGGCCCAAGTCTTAACTCACAGCAAATTCCATTCCCCTATCATATTCATTGAATTGTAATGCTTCTTAATTTTGCAACTTCTTGATTTTAAAAACATCATCTTTATTTTCAAAGTCCTCCATGGCCATTATCCTCTCTATATTTGTAATTGCCTCCAACTCCATAATTATATAATTGTGTATTCCAAATTATAAGTGCAAGTAGTTGTTCCTAAATATACATGTTTTGTATTTTTAAATATTATTTTTCTTTGCAATCATTATTGTACTCGTAAGTATATCTCTGTGGGCTAACTTTAAAGATTTGCAAAGTGCAGATGATCTACCACTTCTTTTAAATGACAAATAATTTAGAATACACATTATCAATTTTATGCCATGCCCTCAAAGTCTTAAAACAATATTTTTTGTACTATGTTAATTTTATGTTTTAAATCTCCAAATTTCAAAACAAATATATCATGCACGAAGTCTTGACAATGGAAGGACGGAAATGTACAGGTTTTGGGTATATCTTACCTTTCACTGTGAAATGGTTCCACGAGCAGAGACCACTTTCTGGTTTTTCATCTGCCTGTCCATTCGACATCCATGAGACTGAGTTTTGAATCTTTATACACTACTTAACAGCATCAAGGGTACAACTGATCTTACTACATGCTGCTTTTGTCAGATGATTAAGAAATTTACGAGCAGGGCCTTTCCATAGTGAGGGTTAGGACTGAAAATAGGGTCACAAGCTGATATTTTGTGTTTGTGAGCTGATGTGTCAATCATACCTACGATGGAGCTCTGACCCAGTAACAATAGCTTTGCTCAAAGCTCCCACCAGATCTTATCAGTCTCTGTTTCTCTCGCACCCTTCTCCCATGTTCCTTTCAGTGGAGTCATGACAACTTTTAAGCCCCAAAATGAGGCCACAATGGGAAAATCTTTGGGAAGCACTGTTTTGGAGAAAACGCAACATGCAGACAAATGAAACAACTGCAAAAGAAATACCTAAAACTCTTGTGCCAAATAGTGTTCTTTCAGAATACTCAGTTTCTATTATTCACTTTTTTGATTGACACACAGGCTAATTCTGCACCTAGAGTAATTTCTATTCAATTATATAGAAATGCCCAGTAAAACCTTTTGGGGTTTTAAATTTCAATTGACTGCAGCTTTGCTTTTCCTATCTTTATATTGCCCTCCAGTGGTTGTTAAATGAATGACAGCTACAAGTCCCAAAACAGAAATCAAAAAGGAAATAACTAAGAGAACAGCAGATGCTGGAAATCTGAAACAAAGAGACATTGCTTGAAAATCTCAGCAGGTGTGGCAGCATCTGTAGAGAGAAATAAGAGTCAACGTTTCGGGTCCAGTGACTCTTTGTCAGAAACATTCTCCATCCTATCATCACATGGAAGAACAAATAATAGAAGGCTGATTTTAATTGCATTGGTTACTTGGCTATTAAAGCAGATGGATATTGATGGCCATACAATAGCATATATCATTGCAATATATTTAATTTTATTTTCTTTTACTTTCTCACATTGTCTCATGTTTTACTATCAGGCCTTTCTTTGTCTTTTTCCTGAAATCACGAAGAAGGAAGAATCTAAGAATAATAGCAAACATCTGCTCTGGAGAAGTACAAGATAATAAAATGTGGGGCTGGATGAACACAGCAGGCCAAGCAGCATCTCAGGAGCACAAAAGCTGACGTTTCGGGCCTAGACCCTTCATCAGAGAGGGGGATGGGGAGAGGGAACTGGAATAAATAGGGAGAGAGGGGGAGGCGGACCGAAGATGGAGAGAAAAGAAGATAGGTGGAGAGGAGAGTATAGGTGGGGAGGTAGGGAGGGGATAGGTCAGTCCAGGAAAGACGGACAGGTCAAGGAGGTGGGATGAGGTTAGTAGGTAGATGGGGGTGCGGCTTGGGGTGGGAGGAAGGGATGGGTGAGAGGAAGAACCGGTTAGGGAGGCAGAGACAGGTTGGACTGGTTTTGGGATGCAGTGGGTGGGGGGGAAGAGCTGGGCTGGTTGTGTGGTGCAGTGGGGGGAGGGGACGAACTGGGCTGGTTTAGGGATGCAGTAGGGGAAGGGGAGATTTTGAAACTGGTGAAGTCCACATTGATACCATATGGCTGCAGGGTTCCCAGGCGGAATATGAGTTGCTGTTCCTGCAACCTTCGGGTGGCATCATTGTGGCAGTGCAGGAGGCCCATGATGGACATGTCATCTAGAGAATGGGAGGGGGAGTAGAAATGGTTTGCGACTGGGAGGTGCAGTTGTTTGTTGCGAACTGAGCGGAGGTGTTCTGCAAAGCGGTCCCCAAGCCTCCGCTTGGTTTCCCCAATGTAGAGGTAGCCGCACCGGGTACAGTGGATGCAATATACCACATTGGCAGATGTGCAGGTGAACCTCTGCTTAATGTGGAATGTCATCTTGGGGCCTGGGATAGGGGTGAGGGAGGAGGTGTGGGGACAAGTGTAGCATTTCCTGCGGTTGCAGGGGAAGGTGCCGGGTGTGGTGGGGTTGGAGGGCAGTGTGGAGCGAACAAGGGAGTCACGGAGAGAGTGGTCTCTCCGGAAAGCAGACAGGGGAGGGGATGGAAAAATGTCTTGGGTGGTGGGGTCGGATTGTAAATGGCGGAAGTGTCGGAGGATGATGCGTTGTATCCAGAGGTTGGTAGGGTGGTGTGTGAGAATGAGGGGGATCCTCTTAGGGCGGTTGTGGCGGGGGCGGGGTGTGAGGGATGTGTTGCGGGAAATACGGGAGACGCGGTCAAGGGCGTTCTCGATCACTGTGGGGGGAAAGTTGCGGTCCTTAAAGAACTTGGACATCTGGGATGTGCGGGAGTGGAATGTCTTATCGTGGGAGCAGATGCGGCGGAGGCGGAGGAATTGGGTATAGGGGATGGAATTTTTGCAGGAGGGTGGGTGGGAGGAGGTGTATTCTAGGTAGCTGTGGGAGTCGGTGGGCTTGAAATGGACATCAGTTACAAGCTGGTTGCCTGAGATGGAGACTGAGAGGTCCAGGAAGGTGAGGGATGTGCTGGAGATGGCCCAGGTGAACTGAAGGTTGGGGTGGAAGGTGTTGGTGAAGTGGATGAACTGTTCGAGTTCCTCTGGGGAGCAAGAGGCGGCGCCGATACAGTCATCAATGTACCGGAGGAAGAGGTGGGGTTTGGGGCCTGTGTAGGTGCGGAAGAGGGACTGTTCCACGTAACCTACAAAGAGGCAGGCATACCTGGGGCCCATGCGGGTGCCCATGGCCACCCACTTAGTCTGTAGGAAGTGGGAGGAGTCAAAAGAGAAGTTGTTGAGTGTGAGGACGAGTTCAGCTAGGCGGATGAGAGTGTCGGTGGAGGGGGACTGGTCGGGCCTGCGGGACAGGAAGAAGCGGAGGGCCTTGAGGCCATCTCCATGCGGAATGCAGGTGTACAGGGACTGGACGTCCATGGTGAATATGAGGTGTCGGGGGCCAGGGAATTGGAAGTCCTGGAGGAGGTGGAGGGCGTGGGTGGTGTCACGGACGTAGGTGGGGAGTTCCTGGACCAAAGGGGAGAACATAGAGTCCAGATAGGTGGAGATGAGTTCGGTGGGGCAGGAGCAGGCTGAGACTATGGGTCGACCAGGGCAGGCAGGTTTGTGGATTTTGGGAAGGAGATAGAAACGGGCCGTGCGGGGTTGGGGAACAATGAGGTTGGAGGCTGTGGGTGGGAGGTCCCCTGAGGTGATGAGATCGTGAATGGTGTTGGAGATGATGGTTTGGTGCTCGGGTGTGGGGTCATGATCGAGGAGGCGGTAGGAGGTGGTGTCGGAGAGTTGGCGTCTGGCCTCGGCGATGTAGAGGTCAGTGCACCATACTACCACTGCGCCACCCTTGTCTGCGGGTTTGATGGTGAGGTTGGGGTTGGAGCGGAGGGAGCGGAGGGCTGCCCGTTCTGCGGGGGAGAGGTTGGAGTGGGTGAGAGGGGTGGAGAGGTTGAGGCGGTTAATGTCTCGACAGCAGTTGGAGATGAAGAGGTCGAGGGAGGGTAGGAGGCCTGGGGGTGGTGTCCAGGAGGAGGACTTGTGTTGGAAGCGGGTGAAGGGGTCAGTGGAAGGAGGGTTCGGTTCCCGGTTGAAGAAGTAGGCATGGAGGCGAAGACGGCCAAAAAACTGCTCTGTCCAACCGTGACTGGTATTCGTTGATGTGTGGTTGTCGGGGGACAAAGGTGAGCCCCTTGCGAAGGACTGACCGTTCGTCCTCAGTCAGTGGGAGGTCTGGGGGGATGGTGAAGATGCGGCAGGGCTCAGTGTGGCTGTCTCCTCTGGGGTTGCTGGCTGTGGAGGTTGTGGGCGGAGCGATGAGGTCGCCGGCCGTGGGCGGGGTACCGCCGGCCGTGGGCGGGGTTCCGTCGGCGTCGGCCGAGGGCGGGGTTTCGCTGGCGTCGGCCGTGGGCGGGGTTCCGTCGGCCGTGGGCGGGGTTCCGTCGGCCGTGGGCGGGGTTCCGTCGGCGTCGACCGTGGGCGGGGTTCCGTCGGCGGTTGGAGGATCGGGGTGGGCGGCAGCAGCTGCGGTGAGGGTGTTGTGTGGGGTGTTGTACCTGGACGTGGAGGTGGTGACTGCAGCAGCGGTTCCGGAAGTTCTGTGGCCGGCGGAGGCGGATGTGACGTCATCGGTGGGGTCTCCGGCCGTGTCCTCATGGTCAATGGCGGCGGGTGCATGGTGGGGGAGGGGCAGGGACAGAGTCGGGACTTGGGAGGCGCAGGAATCCTCTTGTGGGTGGCAGGGGCCCGTGAGTTGGTTGTACTTACGATTTTTGGTGTCCATTAAAGCTGAGTGGAACTGGGTGTTCAGTCTGTGGATCCTGCGGAGGATGAAAAACAGCAGGGGTCCTTTGCAGGTCTGGGAGAGGGGGGCTCTGAGCTGGGAAAGGCTGGATTGCAGTGCCTGGAGGTGCCGGCGCATGGCTGCAAGTGTCTGTTTCAGGACTCGCAGGGAGAAACGCTTCTGAAGGGTCTGAATATTCTGGGTGTAGAGGTGGTCACGGTTGGGGCAAAATTGGGAAGGCTGAAATGTGGACTGTAGTCCCTTGGGGATGATCTGGTTCCGTAGGCAGGTGCTGAGGAAGGTGATGTGGCTATGGTGCCTGGTTTGCTTCAGGACATGGTCGAGCAGTTTCAAGGCCGAAGAGATTACAAGAGAGTTGCAATGGGAGAGAGATTCCCTGAGGTTGGTCCGGAGGGAGGAGGGTAACTTCTTCAGGTTAGGCACCCCACCACCCAAGACATTTTTCCATCCCCTCCCCTGTCTGCTTTCCGGAGAGACCACTCTCTCCGTGACTCCCTTGTTCGCTCCACACTGCCCTCCAACCCCACCACACCCGGCACCTTCCCCTGCAACCGCAGGAAATGCTGCACTTGTCCCCACACCTCCTCCCTCACCCCTATCCCAGACCCCAAGATGACATTCCACATTAAGCAGAGGTTCACCTGCACATCTGCCAATGTGGTATACTGCATCCACTGTACCCGGTGCGGCTTCCTCTACATTGGGGAAACCAAGCGGAGGCTTGGGGACCGCTTTGCAGAACACCTCCGCTCAGTTCGCAACAAACAACTGCACCTCCCAGTTGCAAACCATTTCCACTCCCCCTCCCATTCTCTAGATGACATGTCCATCATGGGCCTCCTGCACTGCCACAATGATGCCACCCGAAGGTTGCAGGAACAGCAACTCATATTCCGCCTGGGAACCCTGCAGCCATATGGTATCAATGTGGACTTCACCAGTTTCAAAATCTCCCCTTCCCCTACTGCATCCCTAAACCAGCCCAGTTCATCCCCTCCCCCCACTGCACCACACAACCAGCCCAGCTCTTCCCCCCCACCCACTGCATCCCAAAACCAGTCCAACCTGTCTCTGCCTCCCTAACCGGTTCTTCCTCTCACCCATCCCTTCCTCCCACCCCAAGCCGCACCCCCATCTACCTACTAACCTCATCCCACCTCCTTGACCTGTCCGTCTTCCCTGGACTGACCTCTCCCCTCCCTCCCTCCCCACCTATACTCTCCTCTCCACCTATCTTCTTTTCTCTCCATCTTCGGTCCGCCTCCCCCTCTCTCCCTATTTATTCCAGTTCCCTCTCCCCATCCCCCTCTCTGATGAAGGGTCTAGGCCCGAAACGTCAGCTTTTGTGCTCCTGAGATGCTGCTTGGCCTGCTGTGTTCATCCAGCCTCACATTTTATTATCTTGGAATTCTCCAGCATCTGCAGTTCCCATTATCTGCTGTGGTGAAGTAAATGTTTTATTTTAATTTAGATTTCATTTCATTTTAGTCATGATAATGGATGAAATTACTCAAGAAAGGATTCATGATAAGGAGTCTGCTTATTACATTAGTAATTTAGCCACCAATTTTGTCACACTCATTTAAATGATGCCTAAAAATCAAGGACGCTGATTTCCATGTTTGGACAATGGCTGCAAAAAAATCAGGTGTGAATGCCCCGATTAAACCCAAATGAAGCATTGTTGATTAGCATATCATTAAGTAAGTGAGTAAGCATGCCAAGCAGCATCTTAGGAGCACAAAAGCTGACATTTCGGGCCTGGACCCTTCATCAGAAATGGGGGATGGGGAGAGGATTCTGAAAACAATAGGGAGGGGGGAGGCGGACCGAAGATAGATAGAGGAGAAGAGCACAAGAGAGTTGCAGTGGGAGAGAGATCCCCTGAGGTTGGTCCGGAGAGAAGAGGGTAACTTCTTCAGGTTAAGAATCCTCTCCCCATCCCCCTTTTCTGATGAAGGGTCCAGGCCCGAAATGTCAGCTTTTGTGCTCCTGAGATGCTGCTTGGCCTGCTGTGTTCATCCAGCTCCATACTTTGTTATCTTGGATTCTCCAGCATCTGCAGTTCCCATTATCTCTGGTCACAATTTTAACCTCACTGCAAAGCCTCTTCCGGGATTCTTAACCTGAAGAAGTTACCCTCGTCCCTCCGGACCAACCTCAGGGGATCTCTCTCCCACTGCAACTCTCTTGTGCTCTTCTCCTCTATCTATCTTCGGTCCGCCTCCCCCCTCTCCCTGTTTTTTTCAGAATCCTCTCCCCATCCCCCTTTTCTGGTGAAAGGTCCAGGCCTGAAACATCAACTTCCTTTAATATCCTCAGACAAAAACCATCAGATTCAGAAGTCTCATCAGCATTGGTCCCATTAGTTTTCGTCATACTTTTCCTCCAGTGACGGTTATTATAATACCCCCAACACCATTTTGCCCCTTAGTTACTTCGTATTTTGGAATGTTAATAGTGCCCTCTGCTGGAGGATAAACACAAAGTATTTGATCAATTCCCCTGACATTTCTTAATTCCACATTATTATTTCTCCAGCATCATTCCTAAGGGGCCTATATTCACTTTGGCCTCTCCCTTCCTTTTTTGTAGTCATGGAGTCATGAGGCTTGGAAACAAACTCTTCAGTACAACTTGTCCATGCCAACCAAATTTCCCAAACTAAACTGGTCTCACTTTCCTGCATTTGAACCATATCCGTTTAAACCTTTCCTAATCATGTGCCTGTTTCACTGTTTTTTAAAATGTTGTAATTGTACCTGCATCTGCTACTTCCTCTGGCAGTTCATTCCACCTATGAACCACTCCTTGAGTGAAACAGTTGCCTCTCAGGTCCCTTTTAAATCTTTCTCCTCTCACCTTAAAATTATGCCCTCTAGTTTTCAGCTCCCCTACCCTGGGGAAAAGACCATTGTTTTTCATCTTATCTATGCCCATCATGATTTTATAAACCTCTAAAACATCAATCCTGAACCTCCTATGCTTTAGTGAAAAAAATCACTGCCTGTCCAGCCTCTGGTAGTACTTTGCTGGTCTGTGGCTGCAGAAGAACTGCTTGGAATCAGTGGCCTGGACCGTATTCAAGAATTCAGCGGACAACCTAGATGAGTAGGCCACCATCATCACTGACTTCATTGACAAGTGCATAGACGACTGTGTGCCAAATAAGTCAATCTGTGTGCTCCCCAGACGGAAACCTTGGATGAACCAGAAATCTACTGCCAACCGAAGACCAGGCATGCAGCCTTCGAGTCAGATGACCCAAACCCATACAGAAAATGCAGACATGACCTCTGCAAAGCCATCAAAGATGCCAAGAGGCAGTAACGGACAAGTTAGAGGCCCAAACCAACCATATGGACACCTGCCACGTGTGGCAAAGCCTACACAGCATAATGGGATACAAAATGAAGCAGAGCAAGAAAGCACGCAAAAACACAGCCGTACCTAAAGCGCTCAATGCTTTCTATGCTCAGATCCAGCAGAATGCCAGTGGCGAGGTGTCACTTGACCTGACAGCCCTAGATGTGCCTGTTCCCTCCGTCACTGTGACAGATATCAGATCAGTCCTCCTGGGAGTCAACCCAAGGAAGGCGATGGGCCAGACAGAGTCCCCGGCCATGCACTTAAATCCTGTGTGGACCAGCTGGCAGAAATATTCACTAACATCGTCAACCTCTTTTCGCTCAATCTGAAGTCCCCACCTGCTCCAAGAAGGCCACGCTCATCCCAGTACTAAAAAAAGCACATGCAACATGCCTTAAAAACTACTGCCCAGTCATTCTGACTTCCAGAACCATGAAATGCTTCAAGAGGCTGGTCATGGCCCACATCAACTCCAGCCTCCCGGTCTGCCTCGATCCCTGCAATTTGCCTACTGGTGAAACATGTCCACAGCAGACACCATTTCCCTAGCCCCACATTCATCACTGGAACACCTGGATAACAAAGACACCTTCTTCAGGTTTTACTCATTGCCTGCAGCGCCACCTTCAACAACATAACCTCTAACAGACTAGTCTCAAAATTCCAAGGTCTGGGTCTCAACTCCACACTCTGCAACAGCTCAGCTGCCGGACCCACAGACTGCAATTGGTGAAGACGGACAACAGTACTACCTCCACAATAATCCTCTCCAATGGTGCCCCACAAGGATGTGTTCTCAGCCCCATAGTGTACTCCCTGTATACCCATGACTGTGCAGTCAAATTCCATGTGAAATGCCGTCTACAAGTTTGCTGACAATACCACCGTTGTGGGACGGATATTAAACAATGATGAGTCAGAATACAGGAAGGAGATAGAGGGCTTGGTGTTGTGGTGCAATTAACAATCTGTCTCTCTCCCATTGTCGCCAAAATAAAAGAACTAATCATTGGCTTCAGGAGGAAAGGCGGACACACCCCTATCTACATTAATAGAGCTAAGGTGGAGAGGGGCATGAGCATCAAGTTCTTTGGAGTAACAATCACCAACAGTCTGTAGATGCAATGGTCAAGAAGGCACAATAACACCTCACCTTCTTTGAGCGGCTTAAGAAATTTGGCATGTCCATAAGGACCCTCACCAACCTTCACAGATGCACCACAGAAAGCTATCTATCAGGGAGCATAAAGCCTTGTATGGCAATATGGCAACTGCTTCACCCAGAACTGTTAGACACGACAAGCATAGAAAGTTTTGTGTGCAGCCAAGACCATCACAGAAGCCAATCTATCATCCACAGACTCTATTTATACTTCTCATTATTGCACAAAGGCTGCCAACATCACCACGACCCCTCCACCCCAGTAATGCTCTCTTCCAACTTCCATCAGACAGAAGATACAGAAACTTGAACACACGCACCAATAGGTTCAGGAACAGCTTCTTTCCAGCCAATATTCGACTCTCTAACTTCAAATAATGTTGATCTTGCTTTCTCCAATTCCTGTGCAGCTGTAACCTTGTATGCCTTGCTCTGTCTAAACACCCGATGATCCGTCTGTCCTTGTTTGCTATGATTTGCCTGCACTGGTCCCAAAACAAAGCTTTTCACTGTACTTAGGTATATGTAACGACAATAAATCAAATCAAAGTAAACCTTTTCTTCTAACTCAAATCCACCAGTCCCAGTAACACCTTTTTAAATCTTTTCTGCACTTTCTTCAATTGAATGATATCCTTCCTTTAGCAGGGCACAGAACTCCAAATGTGGCCTCACCAATGTTCCACACAACCACAACATGACTTTCCAATTCCTACACTCAACTGTCTGGCAATGAAGGCAAGCATGCCAAATGCCTTCTTCACCACCTTGTGTACCTGTGACTCCGAAGGCAACGAACAATGTATTTGAACCCCTAAGTATCTCTGTTCAACAGCATTCCCCATGGCCCTACCATTAAGTGTGTAAGTTCTGCCCTGGTTCTTCTTACCAAACTAGAATACCTTGTATTTTATACAAATTAAACTGCATTTGCCACTCTCATCCTATTGGCTTAATTGATCAAAATCTCTTTGTGACCTTAGATAACCTTCTCGACCGTCTACTATACCACCAATTTTTGGTGTCATCCGCAAACTTACTAATCACGCTTCCTATATCCTTGTCAAAATCATTTATATGTGTTTCTACATTTCTTACTAGTTTCCCCTTATCATCTATTTCCTCCCTCTTTTGTCATCTTTTTGTGAGTATTTAAAACTATCCCAATCCCCTGATTAACCACGAATCTTTGCCACATTATATTTTTAAATTCATTTTGATACGATTAACATCCTTGATAAAAACGTTTTGATTTATTCCCTTCCTAGAATCCTTTTTGATCACTGGGATGTATCCTCGCTGTGAGTCATGGGCTATTTTCTTAATCACCTGCCATTGTTCCTCAGCTATCTTTTCAGGGAAATTACTTTCTTACTTTATTCCACCCAATCTGCGTTTACTAAATTTTCTTATTTAAGTTGAGCACAGCTGTTTCCACTAGTTTCACACTGTCAGGCTGCATGCTAAATTTCACCATGTTGTGGTCACTGTTCTCCAAGGAAACTTTATAATCCAAGATCATTTATTGTATCTGCCTCATTACACATCTCCAGATTCAAACAGCCTGATTGCTGGTAGGATCAACAACATATTGTTCTTGGAAACTGGCCAGAATACACTCTATGAATTCTTCCTTATGGCTACCTCTGTGAATTTTATTTTCCCATCTGTATGAACATTAAAATTACTCACAATCAATGCTCTTCCTTATTGATGTGCCCTCACCTATCTCCTGACTTATTCTTTGTTTTTCAGAACAGCCATTACTGGGTCACGAGATTATACCCAGCAGTATCTCACCTCCTTGTCATTTCTTACCTCCACCCATATAGTTTGTGCGTCATCTGATCCAAGGTATCCACTGTGCATAAGCCATCTTGTCTGAACAAAGCTACCTCACCACCATTTCCTTACTGCGCATCTTTTCAACAAGTCACATATCTTTTAATATTTAGTTCCCCATTTTCGTCTCCTTATAACCATGTCTCCATGATGATAAGATCATAACCATTTCCTTCATTTGTGCTGTTCAATTCAATTATATTGTTCCACAAATTATCTGGATCTAAGCAAGGAAGCATTATTGAATCATAGAATCCCAACAGTGTGGGAGCAGGTAATTCAGCCCATTGAGCACACACCAACTAATCAAAGACCATCCCACTCACCACCCCACTCCGCCACAACTCTATCCCTGTAACCTTGCATTTCCACCAAATCTACACATCGCAGGATACAATGAACAGTTTAGCATGGCCAATTCACCTAACACACACATCTTTGAACTGTGGGAGGAAACTAGAGCACCTGGACAAAACCCACGCAGATAGAGGGAGAATATGCAACATCCATATGGAGAGTCACCCAAGGGTGGAATCTAAGAGATAATGGGAACGGCAGATACTGGAGAATCCGAGAGAACAAAGTGTGGAGCTGGATGAACACAACAGGCCAAGCAGCATCTTAGGAGCACAAAAGCTGACATTTCGGGCCTAGACCCTTCATCAGAAAAAATCTGACGAAAAGTCTAGGCCCAAAACGTCAGCTTTTGTGCTCCTAAGATGCTGCTTGGCCTGTTGTGTTCATCCAGCTCCACACTTTGTTATCGAGGGTGGAATCTAGTCTGGATTCTTGGTGCTGTGAGGCAGCAGTGCTAACCACTAAGCCGCCGTACCGCCCCTAATTTTGTCTTTTTATAATTTTATCTCCCTTCGACCTCAGTTGCTTTTTTTACGCTCGTAAACTCCATCCTTTTCTGTTCCGCTCTAGGTATTGTTATCTAATTACCGGACCTGCCTGCCACCATACCTTCTATTTTCTCAGCCTACTTTTCATCTCCCCGGTACCCTTTTCTTCAGATCTAGTTATTTGTTTTGTCAGGACACTAGTCCAAGTGAAGCTGTCCCACCAGAAACAATTCCCTCCTACCCCAGTATTGGTGTCAGGGATCCTGACCTGAAATCTATTCCTCCCACACGGATCTTTAGCTACTCATTTAACTCTTAGACTTTACCCCATGTCAGTTTGTCTTTGGTTAAGATTGTAAATCTGAGATCACAAAATTGGAGGTTGTTACTTTTCAGATTTTATAGCTCTTAACTGTTCAAAATCTTTCAGCAGTACTTCCTTTCTAGTCCTATCAATATTGTGGTACCAACATCAATGCCAACAGCTGGACTCTTCCTCTCCTACATCAGGTTCCTCCACAGCTGCACAGAAATGTCCTTAAGGCTGGCATCAGACAGACAACACACTTATGTCGGCAGAGAACAGTTTCTATTCCTGTAACTATACTTGGCCCTATTGCTACTATGTTACTGTTTCCTCCCCCACATGAATGTAATGTCGCTGCACAGAGACCTGGAGTCTGGAATCACGCATTTAATTTCCACCATAGCAATTGATGGAATTTAAATTCAACAAATAAATCTAGCATTTAAACTTAATTTCAAGAATGGCACTGAGAAGCTTCCATTGATTGTTGTCAAACTGAAACCCATTCAGTAATACTCATATGTACTCACATGGAAATAGACTCTTCTGTCCAACTTGCCCATGACAACCAGGCATCCTAAACCAATCTAATCCCATGAGCCAGCATTTGACTCATATCACTTTAAACGTTTTCTATTCACGTACCCATCCAGATGGCTTTTAAATGTTGTAATTGTACCAGCCTCCACCATGTCCTCTGGCAGCTCATTCTATGTATGCACTACTCTCTGCATGAAAAAGGTTGCCCCTCAGATCCGTTTTACATCTTTCTCCTCTCATTTTGAAATATGTCAATAAAATTTCAAAGGCCTTATCTCTTAAACTGAAACAGTTGATTTCAAGCTATTTTTGGCATGTACTTGCCCTCTAGTTTTGGACTTCCCTACCCTGGGAAAAAGACCTTGGCTATTCATCCTTCCCATGCTCCCCATAATTTTATAAACCTTTAAAACATCCACCCCTCAGCCTCTGCGTTCCAGGGAATATAGCCCCAGCCTATTCAGTAATGTGATGGAAGGAGTTATTGACACTGTTATCAGGTAGCACTTACTCAGCAACAGTCTTGACTTTGCTATTCAGTTTGGTTTCCACCAGGTCACACAGCACCTCCTCTCATTGTAGCTTTGATCGAAACAAGAACAGCTGGACACCAGAGATAATGGAAGTTGACCTCCCTTGAGATCATGTCCACATTGTCACCAAGAGGGGCTTCAAGGAGCCTCAGCAAAACAAAGTCAATGAGAATCAGGGAAGACTCCACAGGTTGGAGTCATACCAAAAGGAAGATGGTTGTGCTTGTTGGAGGTCACTCATCTCAATCTCAGGATAATACTGCAGGAATTCTACAGGAACAAGGACTGAAAAATGTTGAAAGTCTCTGTAACCAAATTCACACAGTGACATAACTACAATATAAAACACAACCATATAAACACTAAACAAAACTTGCAAAGAAACTTATAAAGTTGCAATTTACAGAAAAATTTAGATGGTGAAAACTGCAAGCATTCCTAAACTGCAAACTAATGGGTTATTCATCCCTGCTTATGGGCCTGTGATGTCAACGTAACAAGAATTCACAGAATTACAGTACACAAAACGATAATTGGGCCAATTGCCCTGCATTGGTGTTCACTATTAACAGGAGTTTCCTCCTACTGTTCTTTATCAACCATGTTCATTTCCCATTGCACTTCCGACTTCTTCCTATCCATCCTCATTCTGATCTCTTTTGCTCTGTCCCTCCCTTACATTTCCTACTCCCATCAAACCGCTATTATCCAGCATCTGTCCTGACGCACTGAGACCAACAGATGGTTTCAAGCAGAGGCACCCTTTGCTCAGTGCGCAGTCGCACAGTTTCGAGGGTCGTAATCCGCCAGAAGTCAGTCCCTCCGCCGAGACCCCGCCCCTCCACCAGAAGGCGGCCTTCAAGAGCCACGCCCATTCGCGGACCCCGCCCCATCCCATAAGCCACGCCTCGGGCCCCGCCCGCCGCGAGCCCTGACTTTGCAGAGGCCTCACTCGGTGGTGGCCGTCCGGGTGAATGTGGAGCCTTGTGTCCCGTGCTGTCGGTTTGAGCAGCGGCTTGAGGCGAGGCGTGTTCACCATGCAGCTGAAGACGGTGGAGTTTGAGTCGCTGTTCACGGATGGCCTGAAGACTATCGCAGGTGAGGCTGCCGCGGAATGGGGACTGATGGCGTTGGAGGTGGGCCGCCATTTTAGCAGCGGTATGTGTGTAACAGCGGGCTGTCCGCGACTGGGCCTTTCCCTTTCCCTGTGGTTTCTGTCTCTCTCTCTCTCTCTCGGCACTTTCTGTCTGTCTCTCTCGTTGTCCCTCTCTCTCACTCGCTCTTGGTCTCTGACATTCTCCCTTTCCCTCTTATTCTCTCTTCTCAATTTCTGTTTCGCATTCTCTCTCTCTCCCTCTGTGTGCGTCGATCTGACCTTTTACATTGGCACCTTTCACCTAATGCCACTATCTCTCACAGTTACATGTCTGACTCAAGTCTATCATGAATTGTCCTTTTCTGAACACTCGCAGTTCACCTTTCCCCTCCCCCTGTCAGTTTTATGGTCTTCGTGTTTTTTTTTCTTGCTGCATTATCTTTCTCTGCTCTGAACTGATACCTTTGATGGTGGAAGTGTTTTGGAGACCTGGCAACAGTGATCACATTTTTTTCTCTCTGTGTCTTTCCTCACCCCCAATCTTTCCAGATTTGTTCAATAAAAACAAGTATGAGTTGAGAATAGCAGGCGGCGCCGTGAGGGATTTATTAATTGGGAGGCAGCCAGAAGATATAGACTTCGCCACCACAGCTACCCCCGACCGTATGAAAGAACTGTTTCAGGCTGCTGGTATCCGGTTGATCAACAATAAAGGGGAGAAGCATGGCACCATCACGGCAAGAGTAGGTCTGAAATGTGAACAAAGCCAATCTCTCTCTGCATCTTGAATAAATCATTTATTGTGGCTTAATGTCCCATTCTACCTCAAAATCTGCATTTATTGTTGAGATAGGTTATACTATAACCTTAAAATCTGTTTTTACTGTAACAGGAATACAATTATTAAGTTGATTACCATAAGATAAGATTATGGCAAAATGAAAGGATAATGCAGCAGTTAAAAGCATTATCAAAATGACATGTTGAAATGGCTTCTATTAAAATTTCATTGTGGCTCAGATTGCAAAAAATTACAAATGTCTTTTTTGAAACCTCCTGAGTTTGATTGGCTTGTAGAGTTGTTATTCAAATTTGTATGAACAAAGAATTCAGAAGGAGACTTCAAAACCCAATAGGTAAAATAAATGTCCATTAATTTTCTTAAATTATTTAAGAAGTTTGCTCTTAATTAACTCAGTTCTATTCCAATTAGCTGGTAATTTAAAGTTATTTAACTATTTTTCATTACTGTCATTTCTATTATGTGCACTTTTGTGATCTTCAGGAACACAATTCTAGATACAGTATTTGTAAAATTAATTAATTGTCATGGCGTTTGTGGGCTGGGAACTTTATATGATCATTGTAATGCATTTATTTTGGAGTATAAAGTTTTAACCATTTTAGTCACTTTAATTCCTTGAGTTCACATGAATCAAACTAAGATTGTATAGTCTTTCAGGTTCAGAACAAAAAGTTATGATTTACCAATTTTAAATATATTCGCTAGGTAAACAATCAGAACTTTGAGATTACTACGTTGCGAGTTGATGTTGCAACAGATGGAAGGCATGCTGATGTACAGTTCACGACAGACTGGCAAGCAGATGCTCAACGAAGAGACCTGACAATTAATGCCATGTTTTTAGGTAATCATCTATTTTAGTTTCAAATGGGCAATGCTTCATGCTGAATGTCTTAATTTTTGTTCCTGTTGTTAAATATTGAAATGGATGTAATTTTTCTTGAGCTATGATTTTGTACAGAAGCTCATATTGATGTTTCACTTATTTCTCAGGTCTGGATGGCACACTGTATGATTATTTTGATGGTTATGAGGATCTGAAAAACCATCAAGTCCGATTTGTCGGTGATCCGTCACAAAGAATACAGGAAGATTATTTGAGAATAATGCGGTATTTCAGGTTGGTTTGTTTCTGCTTTATTGTTATATCTGATTAAAGTTGATTTTTAAAAAAAATTGCATGGAGTAATTTTAACATATAGCTTTAGTTTCAGAAGCAAGTTTCTATTCTCTGATAATTGGAAGGAATTGCATTCTCACTCTGCAAATTTTTATCAAGGCCTCAATGAAACAAAAGCATGGGCGCAAGTATAACTTATCCCAGGAACATTATTACATTGCAGAGATAACACGGTGTGAAGCTGGATGAACACAGCATGCCAAGCAGCAACAGAGGTACAGGAAAGCTTGACGTTTCGGTTTGGGACCCATCTTTCTGAAGAAGGGCCCTGACCCAAAACATCAAACTTTCCTGCTCCTCTGCTGCTTTCCCTGCTGTCATCATCCAGCTTCACACTCTGTTATCTCAGATTCTCCAGCTTCGGCAGTTCTTACTGTCTCTGTGATATTACATTACACTTATTGTTTCATTTAAAATTAAATTCACACATGGTCCTTCTTAAAATCTGAAATTTGTTTTACAATGACCCATTTTTAAAATGATTCTATACACCTAAGTTCACTTATTCTTTAGACTTGCATGTTCGCTTTGGTGTAACTTTTCTAGAAATAATGATCCAGATTTTCCAATGGCCAGATAATTTCTAATGCAATATAGGAATTACACGTGGGGATCCTGTGGAATCTCTATCGTAGCAGACTCTGAAAATTAAAAGATTTCCCCAATGCGAAGAATCCTCAAAAATCTCCATTTAAATTGGAGAATTTGAAGGTCCCTTGGTACCTATGTAAACAGTTACTCAGGAAACGTAGACTATTAGATATCTAGAGCTCCTTCCGAGTAACTGTTCAGTTTAATTCATATTTCCAACTATGCTTCCCTAACTCAGACCAGACACTACCTCATCTCTGTTTGAACAACCTGCTGCATTCCACCTGATCTGATATTGCCCATGCACTGTGATCTGCTTTAAACACTGCATGCTTTAAATTATACAATGTACTATCCAAGTGCTATTTCAGTTTTTTGTATATTTGCTTCAGACTTGATGGCAGAGAACATCATAGTTTATAAAACATCCTCCAAACCCTCCTCTCTTGAACCCTCTTGCTAATTCTAATACGTTAAGGTAATAGAATGCTGCTGAGCAACAGAGATTTTATATGCAGATGATGTGATACTAAAGTCAGTCACTCCTCCAGAATCTGATTGATTTTCAAATATAATTACAGAGAGAAGGGCCCGATTACTTGATGTTCATTGGAGCAGAAGTCTATTTGTGGGATCCCTCCATGCCATTAAGGTGCAGCTGTCACTTAGTATATTTTAATGAAGGATCTTTTGAGACCCTCTCCTTTTACCTGTAGTCTCATGTATTAGAACTTACAAGTTGCCAGGCTTGCTGTTTTTAGCCTGGTTGTATCAACCCATACGTTGAATTAAATTTGTATACATGTATGTGCTTTCACCCAGATCCACATCCACCGGTACAGGAGATCTGATCCTCCCATGCTGACCTTGTGCTGTTTTCCTCCCCTGATTGTAAGTGAGACTATCACAAATACATGAGACTATGTATTATCAATTTTAATTCAAACTGGCCTTTCATTTTGTTAAAGAAAGTGGACTATAGAACTAATGATTTGAGAAGTATTGCATGGCATTTGACGGTAAGAAAGCATCATGTGGGTTTCCTCTTGCTGCAAGCAACTCTGCTACTCCTGAATCTTTGCTTATTCTCTGTATCCTCAACTCTCTCAAATCTATTTGACCAAAGTATCTTATGTTCACCAGTGGTACCAGGACATGATTGGCCCACTTGTCCTTTTGGCAGGATATATTTCACAAAGTAATGTTCCAATAATTATTCCAAGAAAACATTGTGCATGCTCAGTGCTACAGTAACTTGAGATATTATACATTTTTCACTATTTTTAGCAAATTTGTGATAATAAAGAAATCAATCAAGTTAGACAGATATGATTGTAAGATAGATAGAATGGTGTCAAATTCTACCTTATTGACAACTTTGTAAAATGCTCCATGTTGACAAACTAAATTTTATGTCCTTGCGGTAGATGGGAATTTTGGGTCATGTTATCCACCAACCTATTCTCTCAGTATCATGGATAAACTGTTTAGGTTCCGCTGAAGACAAGTGAGTTATGGTAAATGAGGGACCCATGTAATGTAGAGCACTACCTGTAATTCCATGTAAGCTTACCCTTCTCTCTGCAGTCAAATTGTAAAACTCAAACACATTTGGGCCTGTAGACTCTTTCTCTGGAAGAGTGGCTGGACTGGTACAATTATTGTTGCAGGAAGTAGATAAACCTTGAAACCACAAAACAAAATCTGGTTCATTATACTGATAATTTATATTTTCTAGGTTTTATGGCAAGGTTGCCAAGGAAACAGGGGACCATGACCCGAAGGCACTCAAGTCAATCAAACTGTATGCAAAGGGTCTGGCAGGGATTTCTGGAGAAAGAATCTGGTTTGAGCTGAAAAAAACTTTAATTGGAAACCATGCTGCTCATCTTGTCAACCTCATGTATGAGCTGGATGTAGCCCAGTATATTGGTAGGCATAGATCATTCTTGATGTATCTCACTAATGTACAATCCCTTCCTGTACTGTACCATTCCTTGCAGAGTTGTCAATATATGGTATAACTTTGTAACTTGATAGATAGTTATGTGACATCTTTGTATAGTTTTGTACTTTAGTTTTCATTTTCTTCATCCATCCCTTGTAGGATTACCAGTAATTGAAGGCAACCTGGAAGAACTGAACAAAGTGTGCAAAAATGTGTACCATCATTCTCCAAAGCCTATGACTGTACTTTCAGCACTGTTTCGAATACAGGATGATGTTTTGAGGCTTGACTTGAGACTCAAAATTTCAAAAGAAGAAAAACAACTTGGTTTATTCATTGTTAAGTACCGAAGAGATTTGATTAAGGCTGATGGACCTGATCCATTAAAACCTTACAGAGATTTTATTATAGATGTAAGTAAAAAAAAAAAAAAAAATTTTCAAAGAAAAGATGGCAACGCAGATGAAAATTACAGTTTATATAGTGAGTTTTCTGAAAGTAAAGCATTCCAATAACTCCAAAAGATTTGAAAATTTATGGTGGGGAAAGAATCTCAAACATGGTTCTTGAGGTGTTTTTAAAATGGGGTAAAATGCTGGTTTCATTGCTTCATGGTGTCCTGACCAGTGTTGCCTCAATTTTCCTTCTGGAAACGTAAGTTTGTTGCAGATCATCATTCACGGAATATCCAGATTGCTGCACATATGTGTCGCTGTAGATGCTTAAAGGGAACATTCTGACCATAAGTAAAACATTTGTTAATTTATATGTGTTGGTATTCTCACATCTTAAATGGGTGATTAAAAATGTTTTGGCTGATTTCACATGACATGGTTGAATGTTTACAGCAAAGTTTTAGGTGAGATATACTAAATCCATACTGAGGCCTATTTATGTCTGATTTTATGTCACTTAATAATAGTCCTAATAACAAAGGTGTAAATCCCATTGAACCAAATTCAGAAATCCTTTTTTCTGATAAAACACAAGATTGCTACAACCTTGAATACTCAAAGACTACTTTCTACACCAATTTTGACAATAGATGGAAATGCTGAATAAGCATAGCAACATCATCCCTAGTCAGGCAGCACCAAAGAACCACATATCTAACTGACCTGATGGTTCCAATCTTGCTTTAAGCAGGGTCTAATTCTTGTTCTATGAAGTTAATCTGTTGTTTCAACAAAGATGGTTTGGTGCAAAATTATTGCTGCCTTAAGCATACTATGTAACATCAAGTTTTATTGTGCATTGCTCTGTGAAACTCATCAACCATTTAAGATGCTAATGTGTTGCTTAAACATCCAGGATTTATCATTGATTTCAACACCTAATAGAAGTTTTGTCATGCAGTGTTACATCTGGGATGTTAAAAGCAGACAAACCACAGGCTTACTACTGGAGAATGCAATTTTGAGAGCATTTTGCATGTTCCTCTTGAATATTTCTTACCATGAATTTTCAACCAATCTCTTCATTAGTTGACTTGTTACTGTTCTATGGTTAAGTTGGTTGCTGAATGATTTGTGATGCTGCTGGTTTTGTATCATTGCTTTCTGCTTAAATTTCAGTCCAGAGAGCCAGATGTGCAGAGCAGAATATGCGAATTGTTAAAGTACCAAGGAGAGGAGAAGTTACTGAAAACTATGGAGCAGTGGTCCATTCCACGCTTCCCTGTTAGTGGCCATGATTTAAGAAGAATAGGAATTGTTTCTGGAAAGGAAATTGGGACAATGTTGCAGGAACTTCGGAATACATGGAAAAAGAGTGGTTACCTGATGGATAAGGAAGAACTGTTAAGCATGGTAAAAAGTCCATGAGCACATCTCTCATTGTTGTGAAACGGAGAGAAAAAACTGTTACATTGATAATAATTTTGACCCTTATCAACCTTGGATTCTTGATTATGTATGTTTATGGTCTAGTATTTTAAATTCATTGATTTTTTTTTTCTGTAGCTAAGATCATCGTAGTTTACTCACATAATGACTAGTTTTATTTAGCAAATGAATTGGATTTAAAACTGGGTAGATTTGGATACATGTAGATGACTAGGAGTCAATTTAGATTTGGTGACTCTTTCATCTAATTGAGCCCTCAAGGTTTGAACAGCTTGTATAGGTAAAGGTTAGTTTGCTTTGTACTAGATAAATGACTGGCTTAAAAGAAACCAGAAGGACAAGATCTAAAACATTTCTTCTGTGTTAAATTTGCATTCTGAATCACCCATTATCCTGCAGCCTACTGCATAATTTGTTTTGTAATGAAGGATGTTTAAAGAAAATTAAAAATCTGAGCCCATTGTCAAATGTTATTCCTGCATTTGTCTTCAGGTTCAAAGTTTTATATTTAAATTATTTTCCCAGTTGTTACATCTGATTTTTGTACTATTTTCACACAATTTGGCAAGAGCAGTTTCAGTGAATTTATCCTACTTTAACTGCTGATTCACTGAACAGTTTTTTTTCCTGAAAAACAAGTTAAAACCATGTGATAATAAAATGTGAGGCGAGATGAACACAGCAGGCCCAGCAGCATCTCAGGAACATGCTGCTGGGCTTGCTGTGTTCATCCAGCCTCACATTTTATTATCTTGGATTCTCCAGCATCTGCAGTTCCCATTATCATTAAAACCATGTGAAATAGGAGCAGAATTAGGCTATTCAATCTGCTGAGTCTGCTGCTGTTCAATGAGATCATAGCTAATCGATAATCCTCTGCTCCACTCTCCTGCCTTTTGCTTGTGACCCTTGGTTTCCTTCTTGATTAAAAATCCATTTATTTCAGTATTATGGACGCTTAATGACTCAGCCTTGACAGCCATCTGCACTAAATAATTCTACCGATTCACTACTCTCGAAAGAAATTTCTCATTACTGTCTTAAATTTACACCCTCTGGTCCTAGACACTCACAATGGGAAACAACCTTTCTGCATCTACTGTGTTAAGTTTACTAGAATATTGTATAATGTAAAAAGGTTGCCTTTCATTCTTCTAAATTCCAATGAGTACAGGCCAAACCTACTCAACGTCTCCTCTTAAGACAGATGCTACCTTGTATTAGCCTCATGAACGTTCTCTGGACTGTCACAAATCCCATTATATCTATAACTGTTCTCAATGTCCCAACTGTTGTTTGACTTGCACCTGGCAGAATTTTAGCAAAATCTCCCTTTCTTTACTTTTTTTTCCAACCTTCCATTTGCCTTCCCTATTGCCTACTAAACTTGGATGCTATCTTTTTGTGGTTCATAGATGTGGACTCCCAGACCCCTCTTCTGTTACTTTCTGCAGTCTTTCTCTCTGCCTGCCAAAGTGCATAACATCTCATTTCCCCACATTGTGTTCCATTTGCCAAGTTTGCCCAATTGTTTAACCTGTCTATATCCCTTTGTAGATTTTGTCATTGTCACCACTTGCCTTCTGATCTATTTTGTTGTCATCTGCACGCTTACTTATAATAAATACACTTTCCTTAAATAAATCATACATATATATTGTGGCCACAATACTGGTCTGTCACTGTACACCACTTGCCATAGTGTGCAATCCTGAAATGCTTCTTTATCCCAACTCTCTCTTCGATTCATTAGCCAATCCTCTATCCATACAAATTCACCTTCGACACAGTGAGCTCTTATTAAATTGCTTAATATAAGGCATCGTATTGCACACTTGAAAATGAAAATATGCTAACCTCAAAATTCTGATTGGTCAGGCATAATTTTCTCTACGAAACCTTGCTGACTTTGCTTAATAACAGTTGTATTTTTAAATGCTGTGCTATTACATCCTTTATAATAGACTCTAACATATTCCCATTAACAGATGTTAAGCCAGTTGGCCTAGAGTTACCTGTTTTTTGGCTTTTTCAGTTAAAAGCGTTAGATTGGTAGATTTCCAATTATCTGAGATTCTAGAACAGTTAAAGCATTCCTGGAAAATTATTGGTGCATCTGCTGCCTCTATTTCCTTTAATAGCAGAGGATGCATCACATCAGATTCAGGTGATAAATCAGTGTTTGGTTGCTTTCATTTCTGTAGCATTTTTTTCTTGAGTTAGTTTTATTTCCTCTCCTTTGCCCCTTTAAATATTAAATAATTTTGGAATGCTATTAACGTCTTTACTCTGAAAACTGATGCAAAGTATTTATTTATTTCCTGGTTCCCCTTTAATTCCCAGCTTTGTTCTCAATGGAGTTTGTGTTTACTTTGGCTTGTCTCTGTTTATGTATTTGAAGAAGCGAGAACTTCTTAAAAGGTCAAAATTAATATCAGGATATCTTGATACATAAGAATGTACTAATACCATTATAATCTACACTGATGTCATGCCCAGGGCAAGCTGGTTGAAATCCCAGTGAGTGAAAGTGATGCTATATGTTGTTATCCACTCAATATTGAAATGGATGTCTGCATGTTTCCTGTGTCTGTGTTTCCAGGAGGACGACTGAGAAGTGAAACTGCATAAAACTTATCTCCATTCACGTTTATGTTTTCGGGTGTTTTTGCAGCTATTTCCTCACCATTCCTGCATTGCACTCATTTGAACTCAGCACATTGAATTGATTCAAGATACAACTCAAAGCTTTTTAATCTGAGCATATTTTTTACATTATGCCTTTACTAAGCACTAATATGAGCACCTTTCACCTAAGAACTGATAATTTTAATTTCTTTTCAATTGTCATTTTCATAGACCGCTTGGCTTTTGTATACACGTCAATCTTTAATCTTACCGTGAATATGTTTCAACCTAAATCAGAACAGCAAAAGAAAGGTTAACTTGATCCACTTGGAAATACTGCATATCAGAATAGCACTGATGATTCTAATTGTTTTCTAGTATGCTTATGTAGTACAAAGCTGTAGCTCAGCACAGCCTTACTTCCACACAGCAAAGTTGTAATATCAATAAAAGATAAAGGCCCCTGTTTATGATTAGGAATTGAGGAAATATTCACAATATATTAACCAGAAGAAGTCAAGAAAGTGGAAATTCAATATTGCAAGATGGTTTTGTGAAAAGTTTAGTAAGCAAGGTTTGTTTCAATTGAACGCCTGCCTTTTCAGCAAGAAACCTATTCAAGGCTGTTCTGATACTTCATCAACTTCATGGTTATGCACTTATTTAGAAGGGAACATTCCTGAGATATCTTGAAATAAAAACAAAATGCTTGAAGTACTCAGTAGATCGAGCATCATCCGTGGTGAAATGAGCAGTTTACTTGTCAATACTTAAGAACTGGCATAGAGCAAAGAATTAAAGGTGGCTGCATATAGGACATGGGGCTTTTAAGAGATCTCCAGGGTTCAGTGGAATCAAGTCAAGAAGAAATTGAAACATAAACATCAGGATCTTGGAGTTGCCCTTTTCGGACATGACCAGCCAGTGAAACTAAATGAGAAATAATGTGTCTGTGCAAGATGGAATAAACTACAAAGTTGTATTGCATCAAGGCTGCATATCCTTGTATTTTCAAAATATAATGAATGTTCTCATTTGAAACAGGGCTACTGCAGAAGTAGGGCATACTTTAGTGATAGAAAAATGCAATCTTACTGAATGATGGATTTAAAGCTGTAAAGCTCAGATATAGATTAGGCTGCACATTGAAGCTTTACAACAGTAGGCAAGTGGAGTAAGTATATACAAATAATGAGTTATAGTTGTATTTAGTTTGTAATTTTTACTAATAGTGAAGGTATAGCTGGTGTGAATAATTTGAGGCTTGATTGAATTAATGGAAAGAAATAAATATGTTATTCATTGTTAATTTAACAGCAATTTGCCAGGTTTACACAATTGTTTAATGAGTTTATACAACTATGGATGGGTGACATGATATGAAATACTTCACCTATTAACAGTCTCAATCGTCATGCTCTTACCTGACCTCCTGTTCAAGGTGCCATCTTCAACATTTCTCCGTTTACCTTAAGTTGGTGCTGTATAGTTCACAATCCTTTCATCTGACAATGGGAACAGTTTCCAAACCCATTATGATTTTGAACTAATCAAACTAGTTCTAGTTAATCTCAGAACAGCCGCAGCTTTGCCAACTTGTGCATGTAGCTGAAGTCCCAAATTTCTGGAACCATTCCCAGAAATATCTTTTCTAAAGCCTTTCAGCCTTTCTGAAGTCTGGTTACCAGAATTGAGCACAGTATGAGGGTGAAAACAGTATGCTGTCAGTGTTAATCAGATCTTCATTTGCTTTAGTTTTCTGACACCACTAATAAAGCCTAAGGTCCAATATGTGTTATGTGAGAAAAATATGGTTTGAAACTCTCCTATTCCGGAAATTAAATGTTAAATTTGAAAACATAACTTTTAAGTTGGACGATGAAGTCTGAATTAAGTGTACACCTGATTAATTAGTAATAACTCTGATGTAACTGCAATTTAGTCCATCTTGATTGCACTTGGAAGATAAGCATAAATTATCATTTAAGTTCAAGGGTAAAGAAAACCAGGAGTTTTCTATGATAGTTCAGAAGAACCAGAGCTATGTCCTTTCTTTGATACCTAGAATTTTTTTATTACAAAACCTAGAGCAGTTTTGGTCGCCAGGAGTCTTAGCAAAGAGCTCTCAAACTCCATTAGCGATATAAAATTATTCATGGGTTATGAAATCCTAGAGTAGCTTTGAAGGTAAAGTAGATCATTTGCATTTCTGTTTGAACTATCCCATAACATGAGCTGCTGCTGTCAAGATAGTGATTTCATGGTGGGGCCTTTGTAGGAAGGTTATTTTGCTTAATTTATTTGCAAACAGAGGGATTGTAATTTTACTTCAGTGTCCATTACATTTTAGCAGGATTGAGAGCGTTAAGAGATGATAATCAGAATTGCAATTCTGAGTGGAAACAATATAAATTTGAATGTTCTTCATGTGGATAGGGCATTTTCTCAGTTTGGATTTTTTGAAAAAAGCAACTGTATGATTTGCTGCAGTTTATTGCATCTGGAAGAAGTGTACAGTGGTTATTGTAGAAACATGCCAGAAAGCTGTCTTCTTGGAAACTGAGAGGCATTTGAGTGTCTTTCAGCAACTCAAAACGCTATTGTGAGGCCGGGAGCAAAAAGTGAGAGGTTCTTACTTATAAAAAATCACCCAAAAATCTTAACTTGCAGGAAGCTGGAATGCTGAGGATGAAAGTGAATCCCAGAAAGGTGTGGATTTTATCTTTTTTGCTTGGCGTTAACTTAATCGTGCAGACTTTGTTTAATTCTTGGAAAGAATGTTTTTTATTTATAAACATGAAATCTTCAGTTAATTGCTGGGTGTTTATATTTCTACTTTAAACCTAAAAGTTAATGGCCTCTAGTTTCACAACAATTAATAAGTACTTTCTCAACCTGCCATGCCACTTAGAATGATTTTTGATTGTATACCCCAAGGCCACTTTGTTCCTACACTGTCTGTTCATTTTATTATCAGATATGTCACTTAACTGTGAGAGTAAGAACTATCGATGCTGGAGTCAAAGATAACAGTGTGGAGCTGGAGGAGAAGAAAAGTTTACATTTTGGGGTGAGACCCTTCTGACCCGAAACGTCAACTTTCATGCTCCTCTGATGCTACCTGGCCTGCTATGCCCCTCCAGCTCCACACTGTTATCTGTCACTTAAATGCATTCTCTCTGTATTGCCATCTGTCTGACCATTCAACCAGATTTGTGTCTGTATCCACTTGAAATCTATCATTCGCCTTTTCGTGGTTCACAATACTGCCAAGTTCTTTGCTAATTGACACTTTCAAAACTTGCACCTTTTACACTCCCACCTTGATTCTTGAACATAATCAGGAAAAGCAGAGGCCATAGGACTGAATCTGAGTGAATCACAATATACTTGCGTACTGTCCAAAACATTACTGTGCACCACAATTTTATTTTCAGTCATTCAGACAACCTTGTATTAATGTTTGCTGCTATGTTTTCATTCCATGAGCTTCACCTTGCTGGTATATAGTGAAAGGCCTTTAAAACATCAACAGTGAAAATGTCAACAGTAAGACCTTCAACATTCTTTGTGACATTAGCAAAAAAAAACTCAAATTTGTGAAATACAACTGGTCTCACCAAACCCATGCTCCCTTTCCTCAATACAGTCATGCTATGCCATTACAAAAACAGCTGGCTATTAATTTTGTCACAGGTTATCGTTTCTTTTTACTTGGCTGTAGTGCTGGGTTTATCTTTGCATTCATGGTTGAATAGGGATATAACACTTACAATTCTTTAATTTTTTGGAGTCACCATTGTACTTAGATTTGGAGGCCGAGGCCTCACCACTATAATTTCTATCCTTACTTCCTCAGCACTGTCAGAAGCATCCTTTCTGTCTTTTGGTGATTGTCCATTTTATTGAATCAGAAATCTTACAAAACAGAGGCAATTTGGTTCACCTGTCTGTTCCTGCCTTCGAAAGAGGCAGATCGCCTTGTGCCACCAGCCTTCCTTTTCCCATAGCTGTGCAAAAGTTTGCTTTCCAGATAATGATCCAATTTCCTTTTGAAATACAGAATTGGCCCAGCCTCCACTGTTTACATTGGTAATACTTTCTAGATCCTGATTGCTTACTTTGAGGTTTCCTCCTAGCCATGTTTCTTTTGCTGATTAATTTGAATCTGTGACCTGCAGTTCTCTGTTTCTAAGTATGGCATGCATGGCAATCGCCCTCCCTCATTTTTGGCATTTCTCTTGTGTTTTATTATGATATTGGCAGCATTCTTCTTTGTAAAAAGAAATGCATTAGTACTTAGTCATACAGCCGAGAAACAGCCCCTTTGGTCCAACCAGCCCGTGCTGAACATAGTCCCAAACTGAACTTGTCCCATCTGCTCAGAGATAATGAGAACTGCAGATGCTGGAGAATCCAAGATAAAGTGTCAAGCTGGATGCACACAGCAGGCCAAGCAGCATCGCAGGAGCACAAAAGTTGACATTTTGGGCCTAGACCATTCATCAGAGAGGGGGATGGGGAGAGGGTTCTGAAATAAATAGGGAAAGACGGGAGGTGGACTGAAGATGGATAGAGGAGAAGCTAGTTGGAGAGGACTGTATGGATGGGTGGGTAGATAGGGAGGGGATAGATCAGTCCGGGGAGGGCTGACAGGTCGAGGAGGCGGGATGAGGTTAGAAGGTAGGAAATGGAGGTGCGGCTTGAGGTGGGAGGAGGGGATAGGTGAGAGGAAGAACAGGTTAGAGAGGTGGGGACGGACTGGGCTGGTTTTGGGATGCAGTGGGGGGAGGGGATGAGCTGGGCTGGTTTTGGGATGCAGTGGGGGCGGGGGGTGGGGGGTATGAGCTGATTGTCAGAAAACCCATCTGATTCACTGAAGTCCTTGAGGGAAGGAAACTGCCATCCAAACCTGGTTTGGCCTACGTGTAACTCCATACCAACAGCAATGTAGTTGACTCTTAACTGCCCTCTGGACAATTAGGGGTGGGCAAGCAATGCCTGCCCCACTGGTGAATGAATTGAAAAATACCAGCATCCCTTTAAAAAGCAGACCGTTATTCTATTGCAGTTTTGCCTGTCAGCATTTGATTCCATTTTTTCTGGGCTAGATTTGTTCTTGCTCAATTGAAATTAATTAAACCTGCTCTAAATAGGTCCTCATGCTTTTCTGTAGCTAACCTAAACCTTTGACTGGAATACTCATTGTTCCTTGTAAGTTCCTCACTTCAGTGTTGGTCCACTTTGATCCATTGTGCTCTGAATCATACTAATTTTTTCTGCTTAATACAGTTCAGAAAATCTCCCCTTTCTCCACACTTACCTAGACTGTAATTGGGTGATTAACATTTCCGTTATTCTATAGCTCTTGAATCTTTCTGTAGTTTTCCAGCAAATTTGTTACTCTATATCTTTGCCACTGGTTTGGTGGCCTACAGAATGCACTGAGTAATGGTCAGCCTAATGTTTCTTAACTCCAACCAACTCAGTTCTGTCATCATCCTCTTGAGGACTTTCTCTCCAAATACTACAATAACTCTTTAACAATATTGCCAGCCTGTTTCAGTTCTTCACGTCCTTATCTTAAACCCAGTTCCCAGGAATATTTAAGTATCCAGCTCTGCCTTTTCTTGGTTCAGGCCTACTTTTTTATATTTTTTCAATTTTTCAAGAAATTCATGAGAGTCCCTCCAATCAGCTTTCTGCCCATGCACTAGTGGCTGTAAAGCTCTTCTCAAATTCAGGTCACATCAAATGTAGTCATGAAGGTAAATCTTCCCGCCTCGCTTTCTCAAACTGTCCACAGACTTTGGTTGACCACACCACACTTCTGTTTTTTTTCTAGTCGACCCAGTCAGACATGTCATGACACATGTCTATAATAGGACTCAACCAGCCTCCTGATTCACAGGTAGGGGCACTACCACTCTGGCACAGGAGCCGCCCTCCTCCAGTCACTCCCCAGTGTCAGTGATTTCTCTTCCTTTTCCTTGCATCATTACTCTGCTGTTTCCCAAGGACTTTACCCTCATTTACCCCCACCCCCATCCCTTTCATACCCCACATCTACATGCTGCCTCATGGAGTAGTACAGCGTTTGGTTTTCACACCTTTGTGGGTGACATGAAACTCATCACAACCTGTCTTAATTTTCAGTCAGACAGCTTGTTTGACAGTTGGCAGTAGATGAGCACAAATATCTTCCAATTCAATATGGCAATGACTGAAACCGTGAGCTCAGTTTTTCACTCCAGTGGAGCTTATCACTGCTGGGGCTAAAAGCCAGAAAATGTTGGGAATTCCAAATCTCGTTCCTGAATGCAACATCTTTTTCTTCTGGGGAGCAAAATGTAATTCATGTGTATAGAGTCACTGTAGGAATCTGGCTGTTTCTATGATTAGTTGCCTCCAATGAAATCTGATTTTAGGGTCCCTTGGATATGAGGATTATACCAGTAACTGCAGCTTTGCTGTCAGTGCATTGGATAGATTGGATAGTCTGTTGGATCTTGCCTACTGGGGATGGTGCACTGCCCTTTGGGATTGTGGAAAATGGGCACGTTTGTGCATTTGAGAAAAAAAAGTACATACACCTTTGTTTATTATTTGTATTATGTTGGCAGTCCTGACTTAGCCACCATATCTTATTACCACTTGTGGTGGTAAGCTGCTGGCTTGAACCTCAGTGTGAGAGGTGCAGGTACTCTCTTGTTGCTGTTGTGAAGGGAGTTCCAGAATTTTGATCCAGGTACAGTGAAAAAGCAGCAATATAGTTTCAAATCAAAATAGTGTAAGACTCTGATGATAGTTTCTGGCATTACTATGCATCTGATGTCCTTGTCCTTCTAAATGGTAAAAATTATATGTTTGGAAGGTTCTTGTCAAAGGAGCCTTGGTGTCTTCCTTTATTCATTCATAGGATAATGGCATCGCTGGCTAGGTAGCGTTTATTGCCCATCCCTGATTGCCTAGAGGGCAGTCAAGGGTCAACCACATTGCTGTAGGGCTGGAGTCACATATAAACCAGACCAGGTAAGGGTGGCAATTTCCTTCCCTAACGGACAGTTTTCGTATGAGATTAGTTTAAGAAATTTCAAGGGATAGAATATTTTTACTTCAGTTAGTGTTTTATTTTCAGTAATGACATCCTCGAAAGGCACAAATTTATTTTCTGTCAGCATGTCTTCTGAGGTTTGTCCATTGTTCATAATAGATGAGTTGTTGCGGAGTCGTGGGGCTTGGTTAGTCAGTTGGCCGGGCACCTGGCTTGCATTACAGAATAACAGTACAGTGTGCTTAATTCCCACGCTAGCTGAGGATACCATGAAAGTCCTGCATTCTCAATCTCACCCCTTGCCTGAGGTGTGGTGGTCCTCCGGTTAAACCAGCACCAGTCGTGTATCTCTAACGAGAGAATCGTCTTATGGCACAATGGCAGCATTATCTTCACCTGACGTAGAGAGGGAGGAGCAAAGAATATTGGCTGAAAGCTATGAGTTTGCCCTGAGTTGATTTAGGAACTATAAAGGGCCATGGGGATGATTAAATATATAGGTTGGCATAAAATGTATTGGTAACCTTGGAAAATGGTTAGGCGGGCATGGGATGGCATGGCACAGCAGTATGAAGAGAAACAGGAAATTGGTAATTGGGAATAGGGAAACATGAGATGTTTGAGAGATCATGGGGAGGTGTGCAGGGGTCATAATTGGCATATTGGGCATAAGGGCCATGGGGGTTTTCTAGCGAATTAGATAGCATGGATGGCACATGGGGAAATGAGAGCAGGATGGATATTTTATATTTTAATCTTTCTTTACAATCTTTGAGCAGGCCCTGTCTAGTTTGCCTTAGGACTCAGCAGCATTCTCTTCTTCGTATTCGCCCACCCCACCTCCAATCTGTACCCACACTGAAAATGAGCAGTTCAAGCAGCCAATTTTTTAAAGGTCACGTTCGTGTTGCTGGGATTTCTCCTGTTTCGACATCTGACATGGGACTAAAACTCTGAGCCGTTGTTTTCAATCTCTGCTCCAGATTCCATCCTTTAACTACCAACTCAATCTCTGTTTTTAGCAATAGTCTGAGATGAAGCCGATCGTCTCACAGACTTGGTGCCAAACTTGACCCCAAGACGAGCTTAAGATCACTCATTCACATCAGGACTGGGAGAACATCATTTCCATAACATTACCTAAATTTGTGTGTGTCTTTGCTCATCTGCTGTTGAAGCCCTGATTCATGCCTCTGCTACCTCTAGATTTGACCATTCCTGACACATTCGTGTTAACTTGAAGTCAACCAAAAATCTACCACCTTTGTTTAACTCACAGCTTCACCTGTTCTCTAACACTCCTGTTCTTATTGACTGGCACTAGGTCCCAGACAAGCAAAGTCTTGATTTTGCAATTCTCATCCTTGTTTTGAAATCTATTCATGCCTTTTTCTTCCTCTTTCTATCTCTATAATCTCTTTCAGCCCATAATGCACACAACGTATGTGTCCCTTTAACTCTGCTTTCTTGACATCCCTGATTTTGTTTGTTTGACCATTGGTACTTATGCACTTAATTGCCCGGCCCCAAAGCTCTGGGATTATCTCCCCAAATCTCACTGTGTGACTTTCCTCCTTTAAGATGCTATTTAAAATCTGCCTCTCAGACCAAACTTGTCATCTATCTCTGTTTGTGTCTCAGTGTCATACTGTTTTAGAATGCTTCTGGAAGTGCCTTTGGATAATTAGTTAGATTAACCCTGTTGTGTAAATGTGAATTGTATGATAATAGAAAATGGTTCAAAGGTAAGTTTTTGTTTTTTATAATTTCCTCGCTCTCCCAAAAACTATTCAGGTGGAAGGAAGAAAATAACTTTTAACTGATTTTTAAAAACACCTTAAATAACTAAGCCAATAGTTAACCTTTTTAACACATTTGCTATCAAAGTATCTTATTTGTGGGCCACAAAAAAATTTATGCCAGGGCTGTGCTGCATTGATTTTAACAGGGAATACTGCTCTCGATGGCTTTGAGGTTAGCTATGGCACGAGAAAATCCTTGCTACAAAGTGCACAACAGAGTCATGCAGGAGGACTAGAGTCATTTGGCTATGATGCCTTCTACAGCTTGCTTGTGCAGCAACTAATGGACCCTGTTTATAGTCCTGCATTCCAGAATAGAGCCGATGCCTGAGGAGGGATAATCAACAGAGGAAAAAACTATTAGATTGTGTGTTACCTCTTAAATCTTATGTGAATCTATTACAAATGTAAAAGAAATGCAAAAAATACATAATGTTCAACATTGACCTATTCTTGCAGCAGGGCTACAAACACCTGATATTCTTCACTTTGACTTGAAACACAAATTTCATATTGAACTTTACTACTGTCCATCTTTCTAACTGACAAACATTATGACTGCAAACTATATCAAGTTGGCAGGTTTCCAATGAGTTATAATTATCAGATGATTCATTACTTTCAGGAAATTTATTAATAACAAAAACATTCATGATAGCATCGATTGAGAGCAAATTTTATTTACTGTTTTGATTAGGTACAGGATAACTGTTAATGGTCCTGAACCAAGCCTGACAATAAACCTTCTCTTCCTTATTGCACAAAAAAGAAATGAAGTGTAAGACAATTAAAATGCGTAAAAGAAAGTTTGTTCAACCAAAGATCAGGTGACTTTGGATCTGGTACAATGTAAAGACAGATTTAATAAAATGATCCCAGAGTAAAACATGCCCCAGCGGATTATGAAAATAACATGGTGGAATTCAGAGGTAGTAGGAACTGCAGATGTTGGAGAATCTGAGATATCGAGGTGTAGAGCTGAGTGAACACAGTAGGCCGAGCAGGAAAGCTGACGTTTCAGAAGAAGGGTTTAGGCCCGAAATATCAGCCTTCCTGCATCTCTGATGCTGCTTGGCCTGCTGTGTTCATCCAGCTCTACACATTGTTATCACGGTGGAATTCAGCATTTGAGAGAGTGGAGCTTCAATCGGAAGCAACTTTCTACATTTAAGTAACAATTACATAGGGATGAGGGCAGAGTTGATTAGAGTGGATTAGGAAGGGTGCTTAACAGAAAAAAATACAATTGAGGAATAAGGGCACACATTTTTTTAAAAATGCCCATCTATCTCAGCACAGATATATCCCAGTGAGGTAAAAAAAAATTTGAGGAAGGAGGTAAACCAAATATGGCTGACGTAGGAAGTTGGCCAAAATAAAAGAAAAACGTGCAATGTGACCAAGATTATTGGCAAACCTGAGATTTGGGAAAGTCTTAAAAGCCCAAATAAAAATAGGAGGAAATGAGCTGTGAGGGTTAACTTGCATATAGTATAAAAGAGACAGCAAGATCTTCTTTAAAGATATGAAAAGGAAGACAAAATGCCGAATGCCCCCCTTCCCTAAATGAGTATGAGGCTGAGACAATAATGGCAGAGGAGTTGACTAAATACTATGCATCGACATCCATGGTGCTGATAGTGCTTCAGAAAGACAAAATAATAAAGGGACTAAATGGAATATTTTGGGGATTGGGCGGGTTGGGATGAAGTATGTACAATAACCAGGACTAGAAAAAACAGCACAAGCGAAACTAATAGGGCTGAAGATAGTTAAAGCCACCAGATCTCATGGCTGCATCCTAAGATTTTAAAGTAAGTACTGAGGTAGTGGATGTAATAGTTTTACCCTGCCAAGAATCCTTTGATTCTATAAAAATACAAGCGAATTGAAAAATGGTCTATATGATACTGTTACAGAGATAGTAGGAACTGCCGATGCTGGAGAATCTGAGATAACACGGTGTGAAGCTGGATGAACACAGCAGGCCAAGAAGCATCAGAGGAGCAGGAAGGCTTGACGTTTCTGGTCGGGACCCTTCTTCAGAAATGGAGGAGAAGGGGATTCTGAAATAAATAGGGAGACAAGGGGAGGCGGATAGAAGATGGATAAAGGAGAAGATAGGTGGAGAGGAGACAGACAGGTCAAAGAGGTGGGGTTAGAGCCAGTGAAGGTGAATGTAGGTGCGGAGTTAGGGAGGAAAAGTGCTGGGGTTGATGGGACTGGAGGGGAGTGTGGAGCAGACAAGGGAGTCATGGAGAGAGTGGTCCCTCTGGAAAGCACATAAGGGTGCACATAAGCACATAATAACGGATCCAACGCATCATCCCCCGACATTTCCACCATCTGCAATCTGACCCCACTAACAAAGACATTTTTCCTTCCCCACCCTTACGCGCTTTCCGGAGGGACCACTCTCTCCGTGACTCCCCTGTTTGCTCTACACTCCCCTCCAACCCCACCACCCCCAGCACTTTTCTCTGCAATCGAAGCAACTGCTACACCTGCCCCTATACCTACCCCCTCACCCCATCCCAGGCCCGAAGCAGACATTTCACATCAAACAGATGTTCACCTGCACATCTGTTAATGTGATATACTGTACTCGCTGTTCCCGTTGTGGCCTGCTGTACAACAGGGAAACCAAACAGAGGCTTGGGGACCGCTTTGCGGAACACCTACACTCAGTTGACAACAAACAATGCACCTCCCAGTGTGAACCATTTCAACTCCCTCCCCCCTCTATTCCTTGGATGACATATCCATCCGGGGCCTCCTGCATTGCTACAATGACGCCACCCGAAAGATGCAGGAACAGCATCTCATATTTTGCTTGGGAACCCTGCAGCCCAAGGGTATCAATGTGGACTTCACAAGCTTCAAAATCTCCCCTCCCCCGACCACATGCTAAAACCAGCCCAGTTAGCCCCCCGCCTCCCTAACCATTCCTCCCACCTCAAGCCCCACCCCATCCCCCCCCCCCCCCCCCCGACCTGTCCATCCTCCCTGGACTGACCTGCCCCCTCCCTAACTCCCCACCTACATTCACCATCACTGGCTCTAACCCTGCCTCTTTGACCTGTCTGTCTCCTCTCACCCTATCTTCTCCTTCATCAATCTTCTATCCACCTCCCCTGTCTCCATATTTATTTCAGAATCCCTTCTCCTCCCCCATTCCTGAAGAAGGATCCCGACCCGAAACGTCAAGCTAAACTGCTCCTTCGATGCTGCTTGGTCTGCTGTGTTCATCCAGCTTCACACCGTGTTATCTTACATAATATTGTTGTTCAATTATTAGAATGTTAAATTATTAGAATGTTTTGAGAAGGTCAGGAGGAGTGATAAGTAGATGTCATGTATTTTAATTTCCAAAATGAGTTTGATAATGTACCAGACATACACTACTTAATAAGATAGGAACCCTGGTGTTGTGAGTAATATGTCAGCATGGATAGAGGATTGAATAATTAAGAGATGACAGAAAGTTGGGATAAGGAGGCACTTTCAGGATGGCAGCCTGTTACTAGTGAAGTGCCACAGATATCAATACTGGGGCCACAATTATTTATAATGTATCTTAATGACCTGGATGATGGAATCGTTGCCAAGTTTGCAGATGGCAGATAAATAAGTTGGATGCAGTGAGGATGATGCCAATGGGCTGCATAGAAATGTAGCGTGTTATGTGCATGGGGGAAAACCTAGCAGATGTAATGTTACGTGAAAAATGAGGTTCTGCATTTTGGGAGGTATAATAGAAGTGCTGAATATTACTTCAATGGAGAGATACTGCAGAAAGCTGCAGCATAAAGGGGGTTGGGAGTCATTAGTGTTTTAAAAGGAAAGGGTGGGTAAATGTACACTGACTAACGTTGACAAGATTTCACTAACCCCTTTTTAACTCAGACATGTTATGTGGTGAGATAAACAAAAAGGACAGTAGTCAGGGAAGGTCCAAAACAATTCTCTTGAGCACCATGTTGAGGGTAAACAATATTGATCGGACTCCACTAACTACCTACTTTAGACGCACGCTTCCTAGGATTCCCTCCACTGCGTCCACAGGTCCCTACTACTGTATGACTCGTCCAATATACCTGTCTGACAGTTCCTCTTCAGAAAAGTTATTTACTGTGACATCTTCTGACAAACTAGTCAATAGACTCTTAGGATTGCTACCTGTGTCATATGAGTTGAAATCGGTTAATCCTGAAGTTAATTCTTATATTAAGCTGGTCTCCCAGAACTTTTCAGAACTTGCCTTCCTAATTATCCATAGAAAGACTGGTCTTGTTCATTCTGTCAAGTCCCTACTTATTAATACAGGTCGTTATCTACCTGAGACCTCGCACTGTAGAAAATCATGGAGTCACACAGCATGGAAACAGACCCTTCGGTCCAACTAGTCATGCCGAACACAATCCGAAACTAAACTAATCCCATCTACCTGCTCTTGGCCCCCTTTTTTTTCTTTTGTTTTTTTTTAGCCAATAAAAACCATTTTATACAGCTTTTGTACAGAAGTCTGAATTAAAAATCAGTGAATTTAGGTACATCACCAGACCTTGCACTGCATTACATTCTAGTTAGCGTCACCATTTATATAAATCCAGCAATTCCAAAGTGCACCTGCTAAATGTCCTCCCAGAGAGATCACATACAAGTGAACAGCAGATTTGGAATTTGAAGCTCGAATAAAGGTAGCAGAGGGACTAGTAACATTGTTTTTTTTTCCCCTCTCTCCTGAAAACAGGTATCAAGTCTAAAATCAGGCCATAGAGAGGGTCAGAGTAGCAACAGGTCACAATTCTCCCCCTGCTCCCACCATTAGAGGTTATCATTGTATTCAACTGTATGCTGAATTGGATAAATATTCCATAAAGAGGATGGCCTTGAATCAGTACCTTCAATGATTCAACCCAGTGCAGGACAGTGCCAGCAGGATGCCCAGCTCACTGGCACCAGGGGAGGTGGTCTGATTTTTCACCTTGTGATCTTGCTCACTTCAGACAAGCCCCCCCCCCCCCCCCCCACCCCCCGCCGCCCTCCCCCAGAACCATCTGTACAACAGAAAGTTTGCATTGTCCAAACAGTGTCTACTCTTAATCAATCGCGTTACAGCCAATTTAGGTTAATGAAAGAAGTGTTATAGCAGAACTACCTGCAGTAGGCATGATTTTCAGAAATCTTTTCTCAGGATGACTTGATCTATAAAATAGAATTCCATACAATGCTATAGTTTATTAAGAGTATCATCGGATGCTGCCTAGTTCAAAATGAGATTTCTAACATTGATGATTCTGTCTTCAAAAACGTTGCACTGTGTGATCTTAATATGTGTGTAAATTAAAACTGCTGTTTCACTTGCCTTGGACCCTTTAAAACTGCTAAATCAACACTTTGGGGTTTCAATTGACTAGAAACTGAAGTGCACCAGCACTTCTTGTATGGCTACGAGAAGAGGTCAGGTGTTGGGAATTTTACATTAAACAGTTCACCTGATATTTCTGAGAATCAACATTTATTGCCCATTCCTAACTGCGCTCCAGAAAGTGGTGATGAGTTAGTTGCCTTCTTGTACCTCTACAGTTCATGCAGTGCTGATACACATACAGTGCTGCTAGAAGATAGCTCCAATGGTGATATCATTCCAGTTCAGGATGGTGTCTCGTTACGGGCCTGTATGAATGTATTGGCATCGGTACCACATTGTTAAAAATGTAATTCTGTTTTTTATTCAGGTATAACATTTTTGTGCGTGTAAAGAGTTAAAGAGTAATTAAGGAGCCTGAAACAAACACAGAAAGTGCAAAAGAAACTCAGCAGGTCTGGCAATATGTGTGCGGGTCAAACAAGACTAACATTTTTGAATCCAAGATGACTCTTCTTCAGACCTGAAAGGAGCCTGAAAAGCTTAATTGGTAGGGCATCGGATTTTTAAGCTGATGATCTGGAGTTCAAAAGATACCATGCTTGGTTACTGCAGCTGTATTGTCTTCTTCTGCCACCTATCAAAGTAATAGAAAAGTACACAAGTTTTTAAACAAGTCGGTACACCAAGTATGCTTTGAATTTGATCAAATTCACAAGTTTACCCAAAGTGGCGCATTAAGCTCATATTCAGAATTCATCCACTTGAAACAGTTACCTTAAGATATAAATTAGATATTTGTAAGTTTGTTTTTTGTTTACATGAGATAACTTTGCCCCGTTATTCTGGTTCCTTGCAGATTGTGTATTTGATAATAATTTGATAGGCGTGGGCAATGCATGTTGGGTGCAATAGGAGTTCTCAGCAAATATCACACTAGTTTTGAGAAATTTATTTCTCCCAAAGTTGCCGTTCACACTCATTTATATATCATCAAATGTGTGGTCTCAGATTTTTCATAATACTTGATAATATACAATAAGTTGCCGTGGAAACATGAGGGAAAGAGAAACACTGCAAAACACTCATGTAAGTTTTGATCACATCTCTCATTGTGCTCTTCCCAGAGTGAAATTTTTGAAATAGCAGAGTAATTGTTTACGACACGAAAATGGCCCAAAAAAGGCTGGATCCCAGTCATGTGACCGATAATATCAGTTATCTGTGACAAGTTTTAGGATGTGCTTGCACTTGTGCTGCTAATGTCACCACTTCTGTGCGCAATGTGATATTAACAGTACATGTGCAAATTTCTGCAGTGAAGCTTTCTGCAGTATCTCTCCATTGAAGTAATATTCAGCACTTCTATTATACCTCCCAAAATGCAGAAATTCACTTCTCATGTAACATTCCATCTGCTAGGTTTTAACCCACTCACAACACACTACATTCCTATGCAGACTGTTGGCATCATCCTCGCTGTATCCAACTTATTTTTATGGCATGTTGACATCGGCAAGACATGCACAGATACATTGTAAAACATCTTATGGCCAGCTGAGATCTCTGGCCCCATCTGCACATGTTTGGGAGCTGGTGGCCATTTTATCAGCCAATTTTTACATTCACAGATAGTTGTTGCATTTATTGTTCCTGCCACAAGATCAAAGAAAGTAAATCTGTAAGAACAGGCCACAGTTTTATTGTTAATTGTGTTTATGCTTTACTATTTGGAATAGTTGAGAAGTAAAACCATTCTCAAAACAAAATGAAATGTCAGAGTTGGACCTTGTATTTTCATGTCTCTGGAGTGTGGCAGAGGAGGAGAAAATCAATCAGGGTGGAAGCTGAATTATCAGTTTCAAAACACTGTAAGCGAACATTAACTTCCAAGTCCACTGCTGACAGTTCTATCACAAGCTAGATTTGAGTTTTGGATTTAAGTTATCCAACATATTTAGAATTTTGGAGGCTTGGAAACTTTTATTCCTTCGTGCTACAATTTTGTTCACTTGATTTATCCAGTATCTGTCCTGTGTTAACCAAAAGTAGTTTTAAAAAATGCTTATTTAAGTAAAAGCAATATAGATCATCATTTTGTGGTATCTCCGTTTATTTAGGAGCCTTTTTGAAGCACTCTTATCACTGCTTCTGCAGGCCTGATGGAAGCAAAGACAATCTCATTTTATAGAAATGTGATTTATGGCAGTTTCTACCATGCATTAGACAGATAATGATATCTTGCTGATACCTAGTTTTCTTTTGGGTGTGAGAATGAAAAATAATGTGGGCAGCACATGCAAATCCTTCTTCCTCAAAAGTGAGATTAGCTGTGGCAGATCTAGCCAAAATTATTGAAGCAAAGAGATGGTGCATATCAGAGATAGTCACACTATCCCATTCCAAACAACAGGCAATAAAACTTTGACGACATGAATTGCAACCAGCACTGTGCACAAAAATGAATTGCTATTTTCTAAAGTCACGTGTGAAAAATTGATACTGATCTTCTTAATGTAAAAATACATTGTGAAAGATGAAGACATTACATTCAATATTCACCTGAGCTCCACCCTGTGGTAGAATTTTCGGCAATTGATTTGTAAGTTGTTTCCATACAATGTTTTGAAACTGGAAGTTCAATTTCCAGCACATGCATATTGACTCACCCTTCCACCAACACTTCCTCAGATATCCTGACTCTGATACTAAATCCACTTTGATAATGGTTTAAATTATTATAAATGGTATAATAGAAACATAACATCTTGTTTTCATGCATGCTACTTATTGTCTTTAACCTTATTGTATAAATATTAAAATACAGGACAGTTCTAATTGAAGAATGTTCATTCATTTAAAATAAATAGGTGTGGGGGTTCCATGTTGGGGGGCAATAGGAAATCTGGGCAAAATTTGCACTGGTTTTGAGAAGCTTTATTTCCACCAAAGTAGCTGTTCACACTCATTTGTATATCATCAAATGCATAGTCTGCCATGAGCCAACATTGTTTAGAAGCATTGTGGAACTTCAAAAAAAATTTCAAAGTTAAGTGATGCAGTTAAACGTGGTAATTTGATGCAGTTTGATTAATACAACTGGAAGTAAAATACGTTGCATTACAAAAACTAAACATTTTAACCAGGATGCCTGGTCCACCGTCTCAAGGTAACCCAATTTTATTTCAATGAAAACAAAGCTTTAAACTTTTAAACAAAGCATTTTCTATTTAAGTAGCAAGTTTGTTAGGAAGTTGGAAAAATGATGTTCAAAAACTTTGAAAAACTAGGAACCAACTTAATTTTAGTCATTCTTAATCAACATGTTCAGTCATGTTGTGACACATGCTGGGACTTGAACCCAACCTTTCTGGCTTGATAGTCGGGACACTACAACGACAATACATGGCTCAAACAGTTCAATTTTAGAAGCCCTTTATGCTGAGGAAAATTGGTGGAAATATATTTGGGTTAATTCAACCAATTTGGAGCATGGTTAGTTTCGTACGCAGAGCTAGCTTCAGGTCTGGTTGTTCAAACAAAAACTAAAGAAATTTGCAGAAACTTGATTTTTGTTGAAATTTACTTGCCCATAAAATTCTAAAATCTTTTGTACAGGTGTGAGACTGAACTGGAATAAAAAATAATGATGCAACTGAGCAGATGTTCTCAGAAGCCATTAGAGCTTCTGCTAAAGTTGTGAAATAACAGCAAAAAGGATATTTGATCCAATAGCAAAATGTCAAAAGAAAATTAGATCACCACCAGATGTAGAAGTGCAACTCTGATATTCTAGCTTGAACAGGCAGCTGATTATTTGTTTAAAAGGAGAACATAATGTTGTCACTGTTGCTTATGACTTGTGTCGAGGTGAATCGTGTAATGGGCTTGTACTTTTGATGTACTTTCATTTCACTGTTTTGATTTAGAATGGGATTCTTTTTTCCCATGAGAATTTCATGAGAATTTTTTGGCATACAATATCATCTTCAATAATAATAAAAAACATTTAGATAGGATGCTAAATTTTGAATACTTCTATATTGTTGCATTTATAATTATATCCTTTATACTTTCTGCTACACAGTCATATTCTTTGTAACAATATGTATCTATTGAGTTTGAGTGATGGGCAGGACATGGAGGAAAACAAAAATAATCCCTAATTCAGATGATAAAGATGAACGTGTCATTTACATATTGGAGATAGGTCTGTTTATTACTGTATTTCTTTTCTCCTGAGCTTGATATAAAAGGTTTGCTAATAAAAGTTGATAACAGTTTCTATTCACTATTATTTGCAATGTTTTATATTATATTATATAAGCAAACTGTCACATAAGTTTTGTGAATGTAAGAGAGACAGTTGAATTATAATGGGGGAGATTTTCTGAGGAGTGAAAATATGGCTCAGATTGTCAATCGGCTCTTTTTAAATGAAATGAGATGGTTTCACATTTGAGGTGAGATTTTACTTAGGTCTCTTTCAGAAGCATGGAGTTGTTCTTCATTCTTTCACAGCGTAAAACTGTTGGAAGAAGGCACACTACGTACTCCTCACAACATCAGTCAGCTTCATGTTTTCACATTTGAAGGTCCTGACTCTTGTTGTACTGTAATAATAGCATCCCTGCCTCTGAGCCAGGAGACCTGGATTCAGTTCCATCTGCTCCAGAGGTGTGTAAGAACATATCTGAATAGCTTGATTTGAAAATATCTGATATTAGCGTGCCAGGTCAGTAAGATGGAGTGTGAAGGAAACAGGGTTCCATGTGGACAGGGTGCAAGATGGTGGTTAAGATTTGCCTTTTGTTAGGGTAGGCAGCAGAAAATCGGAAGGATTGTCTTACAGTGTTGGAAGGAGATCAGGTCTTAGAGGTGTCCGAGTCAGGTCAGGTTTTGCAGGAGGTAAGGGGTGTAGGGAATAGGCAGAGGGAGTGGTGTCAGGTCTTGCAGCCGGTGTAGATGGTCAGAGGAAGATGTCATTGGCAGTATGTGATGTAGGGGTACTGTTTAATAGGTCCTCAAAAGTTAGACTGTATATTTACTTGCCTTATCTTTTCCTTTGGAACTGTTACACTTGAATTCATCAGAACCATGTGAAGTCTCTTATTTAAATAAAGACTTTTGATATATCCTGGTGTAGAGGAATTGCCCAGGGGAAATTAAATTTGCTGGTTAATTCCTTTGGAGCGGGCTATGAAGTCCCTATGTGCAACACCCAACTGTATTTGCATAATGACTGACCATCTGTTCAATTATTTTAATCCAACTGTGCATCAGAACACTTCATTGCAGTGCCACCAGTGGCCAATAGACCCGAACTAAGAGGGTGGCCCGTGGTTGCAGGGCTGGAGCAGAGCCCAAAGGGATTGACTGGCAGACTGGTGCCTGGTGCAATCAGCTTGTCACCGATTTTGAGCCCAGCAGTGCGGGAGAGTGAGACCACATCTGCAAAGCCCACAGCATACAGACACTTCAGGCTATAAAAGGGCTATAAATTTATCTTTTAACTTTAATTCTTTATCTTCCCAATTTATACTATGAAGAATTGTAATGTAGAACTTCTGGCATTTCTCTTTATTTTTGTAACTAATCTATTTTAATTTCTAAAATTGTTATCTAGATGCTTTGTGCCTAAGATGGCATCATGCAACATTGTACACATTTCACTGTGAAACACTTCGTATTTCAGGACACGTGATAATAAAGCTAATTCTAATTCTAACACCATTCTTACATGCGATAACACGGTGTAGAGCTGGATGAACACAGCAGGCCAAGCAGCATTTTCCTGCTCCTCTGATGCTGCTTGGCCTGCTCTGTTCACCCAGCTTTACTCCTTGTTATCTCGGATTCTCGAGCATCTGCAGTTCCTATTATCTCTGATTCCATTCTTACACGAGTATGCTCTTCCTTCTCCTTCCACTTCTTCAATTTTGTCCTTGGTTTCTTTATTTTCATCTGTCTTTTGTTTTTAACCCATCACAACATTTGCCATTTGAAAACGTAAAAAAAAAGCAGCCCAAAATATGTTTCAGAAATATTGGTCTAACGAATAGAGAAGACAGTTTATTACAGGGTTACTGAAGAAGACTAGTCTGACTAGTCTGTCTCAAATAAAAAATGAACTCGTTATTGGATATTAAATAATCCTTAAGAATCTTGAGCATCATTTCAACCTTTCCAAGAATAAAAAAAAATACAAACCTTTATACATCCTACCATTCACCAGATTGCTTAGAATTGGTATAAACTTGTTTGGTCTTTTGTGTAAACTTTTGTGTGTCCTAGCTACAGTATGATAATGGAATTTGAACACAATGGTCCAGATATGGGTTTGCAGAGGGTGTCCTGCACAAATTCATTACCACGTATGATTCTTGTCACACATCACCACGTGTGATTAACTTTAGAGTGTGCATGTGGATTCAGGTATCCATCAAATACCCCAGATATCTCTGCGGTGTGCTGTCCTTGCAGCGAGGAATAATTTAATTTCTACTCTCATTTATATCATATTGTTTTGGTTTAAAGCAGATCACTAGCATTTTGTGGCACAGTGGTAGCATCCCATCGTCTTGGCCCAGAAGTTTAAGAGTCACCATATGTGGAGGTCAAACAGGTTGATTAATATCTAATTAAAATCACATTAATTATTAAGTCACCATCCCCAACCATATCGGATGTCCCTGTACTTGGTTTGTTCATCACTTTTTGAAGCATCTCCTGAATTCAACATGTGTCATCTGAAACAAAATTAGCTGGGCTTCTTCCATCTCATTTGAGGAGCAATTATTTTAAAACTTCTGTTCTTTAAATTGAAGTTAAAAGCTTAGAGGTATTTTAAGTTATTTTGTGAAACCTAATGCCCTCATGGATGTCAATTTTTAATGAAAAGCAGCAAATATATAAAACCGGTCCCAAAACAAGAGAAATCTACAGTTGTTTGTTTTAACACTAAGACAATGTTGCTTATTTCTTATCTATTCTTTAGTGTTCAAAACATGAGTGGTGATTGAAAATGGTCATTTGCTGTGTTTGGGAAGATTCCAGTGAATGATAATATGTCAAAGAGCAATTTTCATATTTTTATATTTAAATGTTGCAATTTCCACATAAATAATGTTGAGTGTTGTTAATCTCAGTTATTCTAAAATTCAGCCATAGAGATTTTCTCACGGTCAGTGGAACGATTGAGTGAATTTGTTCTGCTGCATTTTGAGACAAGCTTAGTTATTTAATTTTACCATGTAGCAAAGACAGGCCCTTCATTTTGTCTGTGTAGAAAGACATTACCAGTATGTATTTCTGTGAAAGGCAGTGTTTTTTTAAAGTGCTATTTTAACTAACTTTGTTGTCAATTGATGTTTTTTTAATTGTTAGAATCATACAAAAATGCTCTGGCCTTTCAAGTCTGTACTGCCAAATAAGGCTACTGTCTACAATAGTTCCACTGTGCTTACTAGACCCATAGTCTTGAATGTTATGACACTTCAAACTTTCAATCAAGTAAATGTTAAAAGTTGTGAGTTTAGCCACCTCAAGTATCCACCCAGTGCTACCAGACCCACACCTACCCTCTGGATGAAAAGAGTTTCCCTTAAACATCCTTTGAAGCTCTGCCTTTCATTTTGTAAGTGTGCCTACTTCTTCTTGATCTTTCAACTAAGGGGAACACCTGCTTTCTATCCACCCTGTCCATGCCCCTCACAATCTTGTACAGCTCTATTAAGTCCTCCTCAACCTTCTCTACTCGACGGAAAACCTGACCTTATCCAGCCTCTCTTCACAGCTAAAATGCGCATGCTATATCCTGACGAATCAACTCTGTACCTGCAAAATCACAGTGATAAATGTTAGGAGGAAGGTATTGAGGAGACGTCAGAGGGAGGTTCTTCACCCAGAGAGTTGTGAGCGCATGAAATAGTTTGCCAGTGGTAGTCGTGGAAGCAGAGTCATTAGTGACATTTAAGCGACTGCTGGACATGCACATGGACAGCAGTGAATTGAGGGGAATGTAGGTTAGGTTATTTTATTTTTGGATTAGGATTATTCCACGGCACAACATCATGGGCCGAAGGGCTTGTACTGTGCTGTACTTTTCTATGTTCTATATGACCAGAATGGCACACACTACTCCAGCTGTGCCCTAACCAAAGTTTTGCTCAGTTCCAACGTTGTTATAATCAATGCCACAACTGATACCCACAAGCTTTTTGATGGACTTCACAACCTCCAATTAAATGTGGAGTCCTTCCTGTGGAATACCAGTAGGATTAATGAAAATATTTTACAATGGTTGTTTTTATTGGAACATGTTTCAGACATGCGAAACATTTGCCACTCCCTTTAATCAGTTAAAATTCATTTCAACAATTTCAATTATTTTCTAATAACTGGATTCCCTTTTAATTCACTGTCTCAACTGTGATTATTGTATTTTTTTCCCCTTTTGGCCTGAATAGGAATTAGGTGCATGGAGTCTGCTGCACTATTTGTTTTTCTCTTTCTTCTAACAAATTAACATTTATTTCAACACTACACCTTCCAGCAATGTTGACAGAAGTAGAAATATGTGGAAAAAATGTGACAGATGGATAAATGCAATGATCTGAAACACATCCTCAAAAGGCTAAAAGCTTTACTGAGTGAATGTGATGGTTTCATCAAAGGAGTTTTGTAGTAAAGTCTGACAACTTGCAAGTGCTAATGACAGCTAAATCTTAAGGGTATCAGTTTGAACCCTGATGTCAGGAGAATTTCCTGGTCCTTGCTGACATGATTAATCACAAGAAGACAGTCCTTACATGCCACAATATTTTCCCTACAAATGTAATCATCACATTCAAGATATCACTTGTAGCCTTAAAATTGACATCTGCAAGATATATGTTTTGTATACACACATATATAGTAAGATCTGGATGAATTATATGATTAAGGTCTATGCTTTTGTGAATTTGTACTGTGGCTTAAAACAATGAATTATCTGTTGACAGTCCACTGTCCAAAATGAATCAAGACTCATTGAAGAGTGATTAACATAAGGAACACATAAATTATCTGAAGATATGAATTCAATGAAAGGTAGAATTTATTGTTCTCTTAGAACAGACTGAAAGATGTCAGGTTTCAGTCAAATGCAAAAGGGAAAGCTTCATACAGCATGAGTGATAATGGGAACTGCAGATGCTGGAGAATCCAAGATAACAAAGTGTGAAGCTGGATGAACACAGCAGGCCAAGCAGCATCTCAGGAGCACAAAAGCTGACGTTTCGGGCCTAGACCCATCATCAGAGAGGGGGATGGGGAGAGGGTTCTGGAATAAATAGAGAGAGAGGGGGAGGCAGACCGAAGATGGAGAGAAAAGAAGATAGGTGGAGAGGAGAGTATAGGTGGGGAGATAGGGAGGGGATAGGTCAGTCCAGGGAAGACGGACAGGTCAAGGAGGCGGGATGAGGTTAGTAGGTAAGAAGTGGAGGTGCGGCTTGAGGTGGGATGAAGGGATGGATGAGAGGAAGAACAGGTTAGGGAGGCGGAGACAGGCTGGGCTGGTTTTGGGATACAGTGGAGGGAGGGGATGAACTGCGCTGGTTTTGGAATGCAGTGGGGGAAGGGGAGATTTTGAAGCTTGTGAAGTCCACATTGATACCATTGGGCTACAGGGTTCCCAAGCGGAATAGGAGTTGCTGTTCTTGCAACGTTCAGGTGGCATCATTGTGGCACTGCAGGAGGCCCATGATGGACATGTCATCTAAAGAATGGGAGGGGGACCTAAAATGGTTCGCGACTGGGAGGTGCAGTTGTTTATTGCGTACCGAGCAGAGGTGCCACAATGATGCCACCCGAAGGTTGCAGTAACAGCAACTCGTATTCTGCTTGGGAACCCTGCAGCCCAATGGTATCAATGTGGTCTTCACAAGCTTCGAAATCTCCCCTTCCCCCACTGCATCCCAAAACCAGCATAGTTCATCCCCTCCCCCACTGCATCACAATACCAGTCCAACCTGTCTCTGCCTCCCTAACCTGTTCTTCCTCCCACCCAGCCCTTTCTCCCACCTCAAGCCGCACCTCTGTTTCTTACCTACTAACCTCATCCCGCCTCCTTGACCTGTCCGTCTTCCCTGGACTGACCTACCCCCCCACCTCCCCACCGATACTCTCCTCTCCACCTATCTTTTCTCTCCATCTTTGGTCCGCCTCCCCCTCTCTATTCCAGTTCCCTCTCCCCATCCCCCTCTCTGATGAAGGGTCTAGGCCCGAAACGTCATCTTTTGTGCTCCTGAGATGCTGCTTGGCCTGCTGTTCATTCAGTTTCACACTTTGTTAGCTTCATACAGCATGCGGCTTTTTCAGTAATAATCAATTTTTGTATTACCAAGCTACCATTTGACATATTCTTCCAAAGGTTTCAAGGTAGGAGAGAGAAATTAGGCATGGAATAAACATGACTATTAACCCTCTAATGATGCAAGTTAGCAAAAATATGACAATTGCATTAATTTTTGTTTACTCCTGGAGATGATTGGGTTGAATTTTACAAATCAGTCATGACCGGAAATGGGTGGCACTTCCACAGGGAAGAAAGCAGCCCATTGCACACTATCTTAGTTTTCGTCAATTAATACTGGGGAGGTTCAAAGTCCATTCACTCACAATACAGAGGTGCAAAGGGAGGCAATCAGCAAGTCCTGGTGCTATATATTTAAAGGCTGTCAGCAGCCTTGAAGTCACTCCTATGAACCTGGGTCTAATGCTGCAAACTGCCGATGGAATCATGTATGGTTTTTCATTCCGAGACTAGCCTGTGGCTTGGTAGAAAGGGCATTATAACTTCAAAAACAGGATGATGGGGCAGTAGCATATCATGCAGGCACTTAACTATCATTCCTCCAATTCCACTAGGTCGTGAGTTAGCAATGATACCAAGGAGACAATATGACTTGATAAATGGGTCCCAACCCACAAAGATATTGTTAGTTTTCCCCACAGGGATGAGCGCATTGTCGATTCTTGTACTTGAAAGTCAGCACACAAAATGGAAACATCTAAGACTTGGAATGTTTAGGTTTTCAGTCCATCTTGACGCTCAGAGACAGCAGCAAGATGGAGTTTAATCCTGAAAAAGTATGAGGTGATATACTTTGGAAAAAGTAAAAAGGGAGGATTCCATGAATGGCAGGACAGATTAATAGCGTGGTTACAACAACACTTGACATTATCAGTTGAGGCATATACTTATAAGAGCAGGGAGGTAATGTTGGATTTGTACAGGATTTTGATTAGGTCATATTACAGTGGGCACAGTTCTGGTCGCCTCACTATAAAAAGGATGCAATTACACTCAGGGAATGCAGATTAACAGGGTGTTGTCTGTGTTGGAGCATGTTAGCTTCAAAGGGAGGTTGAATAGATTTTTTCTAAAAATTTGAGGCAAAGGAGGCTGGGGGGAAGGCACATGGACAGAGTGGATAAGTAGCAGCTGTTCCCCTTAGCTGAAAAGGACAATAACAAGAGGCCATAATTGTAAGGTAAAGGGCATGAGGTTTAGAGGTGGTAGGAACTTGGAATGCACTGTGCGGGAGGGTAGAAAAGACAGGAAAACTCAGCCTTTAAAAAAGTATGTAGACAAGCACTTGATGTCACAACATTCAAGGCTATGGACCAATGGCTGTAAAGTAGGATTAATGTAGCTGGGTCAACAAGGAATCATAGCCAGAAGGGCCTTTTCTATGCTGTAAGACTAAGTCTCTGATTAATTGGGAATTCACTATTACTGAAAGAATACAAGGTGCAGACACAGGGCTCCACAGTTGGGATAGCTGTAATAACATTATGGTACTTTTGCTATTTCATCTATGATCTGGGTCAGGCAAAAATGAACAATCCAGCATTCAACAACTTTGAGAAAGAAGGAACATACCCCTCAACATACACTGTCAGTGCAGATGTTGCAAGGCCATCTGGTGGAATTGCCAGTGCCTTTCATACCCAATGAATGGGCAACAGCATCTATCCATGTTGTGAGTGCTAATCTAGTTCATGATGATTCTCTAGACACAAGGAGGTAAATGTTTGCTTTGCAAGGGATGAGCAATGGCTGCTTTATACATCTGGAGACCACGTTTCAGGTGTGGGAAGGCCTCTCACTGATACCACCACCCTGACTGTCAATCATAATGGGAAAATCCCACGCTGAGCACAAAGAAACAAGTTAACATCATGAACTGTCCAAACTCTGTAGCATTCAGTTTTGAGGAATCAGCATCCAAAATATAACTTGTTTCTGTTGGTATTGCACAAGTTGAGTATTTGGTACTTTTTGTTTTCTGTATTAAATAAACTTCAAACATAATTGAATTTTCATCTTTTATTTCTTGCATTTAATATTAAAGAGCATGGCTTCAGTCTTCCTCTTCAAACAAGTTTTGAAACAGCTCAGATTCTGGATATTAAGTATTTTTCAACTAAAATACAGCACTTTTACTTTCCACACAATGCGCCAGAAGTGAGACTTGCCCCCTGTTCTCTCACCTGCTTTTAGGTACTTTGGATGTTATTATGGAACAGTTCTATTATAGCAGTTTCCTAATCAATCACCAAGATGGATTTAAAGGCAATTTTAAATTCAACTAGTCTCCCGAGTGCAATATTTGAACTACTGAACCATAGAATCCCCATAGGCCATTTGGCCCTACAAGTCCACACTGCCCCTCCGAAGAGCATCCCACCCAGGCCCATTCCCCTAGCCTTGCATTTACCTCATGTTTAACTCACCTAACCTAAACAACCCTAACCACTATGAGCAATTTAGCATGGCCAATCCACTTACCCTGCACATCTTTGGACTGTGGTAAGAAACTGGAGCACCCAGAGGAAACCCAAGCAGACACGGGGAGAATGTGCAAACTCCACACAGACAGTCATCCCAGGCTGGAACTGAACCCGGGTCCCTGGCGCTGTGAGGCAGCAGCGCTGACCACTGAAGCACCGTACCACCCTGCTGGACCCTTTTTAATATTGCTTATGTTTTGGCCAATTCAATTCAACATAGCAAAATCATACTACAAACTTTTCATCTTATAAAACATGACTTTAATATTTTCATTAAACAAAATTATGGAAGTTGTTTTCTAGCATAAAAAGTACGGCAAGGTACAGTTACAGCTAAGGTCTTCAAAATCTCTTCAATGGGCTTTGTTGTATTGCCATTCATTTTTAATCACTGTAAATAATAACTTTTCGTTTCAAGGGAAAAAAGGCAAGAACAAGCCAGCATTACTGAAAAGTACTTTGCTTCTCAGAACACTTGCAATTAAAACAATGCTTTCAACTCAATGATTCTGAATTACTAAACAAGCAGTATATTCTATTATTTACAGACTGTCTTCAAGAAAAATAAATCTTATCCACTGGAACATCACATACTTAGAACTAAGTAATTTACCAGAACAAAAGACAGCACAGAACAGCACTGTAGTGCCTTATTAACAAGTTGATCACATCACCATTGCATTTGATCAAGTTCTGCTCGAATATTTGCTATTACACTTGGCACTCTGACATGCTTACAGCAGGTGACAGTTTTTGCAATGGCCTCAGCAGACAAATAACTGCAGATCTATTGAACAAAATCAGAAATGAAGCATGAAGTTGCTACAATAAGCTGGTTACAAGTCAGCTCCCAGATTAAATCAATACCATTAACAAAGCATAATTGGACTGCTTAATATTTTAATGTTATAAATACTTCAAATATAAAATTATGGAAGTCATGAGCATCTTAAACACTGGAAGATCATGCAGAAAACTGCTATTCATAACATTTATGTAAAAGTGAAATACAATGCCCACCATATCGGACTGCTAACATTATCTTGTTTTCAAACTTCGTCACTGAATTAATGGGGTTAGTTTTCTGTAATTACTTCCGACAGAAACACACCCATTGGATGTACATATCTGGAATGTGGGTGAGCACTCACCACAACCCACTAATGTCAAAAGGAAGGAACATGAAAGGGATCTTTCATTCAAATTTGCGATATTCACAACAGGGACTCCTTACTAGGAATATAAATTTGTAGAAGTGATTATTGGGATTTAAGATTCAATGTCCTTTTCCTACATTTGTTCTCAGAAGGCAAGTGGGTGGTGAAAGGCAATGCAACAACTATATTTGTCATCCACTCTTGGGAACACAACTGAATTCTTGAGCTTGTCAAGAAGTCAATTGATCCAAAGAGACTACCAGATGGTTATTCACACAAGGGCAAGTCACAGTCATCTGAGGTACTCCTTTAAATAGTCTTTCAATGAATAACTCAAAACGTTCAATCAAGACCAAATGCTGTCACTAGAATTTGAAAATATAATCTATTTTTTAAAAAAAAGTACAGATAATGGTCTAAATCTGAAGGAGAAAGAAAACATTGCCTAAGAATTGCCCCAAATGGTACAGCTAATCTTCCATAGTCCATTTTTGAGAATTTCATCATCCTAAATAAAAATACAATTTATCCAGACTGCAAGGCCCATCATGTTAAATCAAAAAGGACTTCAACCCCCACCAAAAGTTTACATTTATTAAATCATTGCACTTGATCTGGAAGTTGGCCTACAACAGTATTGTAATTTTTTTACTTCATGAGAACAATGTGCAAGCATATTTCAAATACTGCTTTGTTAGTTCCTTGAATTTAAAACTTGAATGATTAATTTTGAAATCATCAAATCCAACAAATCAAAGTTGTGTCTGCTGCTTACAGTTGGTTATTTGAATGAATAACTTATTTAGCAGAAAGAGATTTCATCTCTTGGCACAAGTTACTACAGTGCTATTCACTTTCATTCACATATTTATAGTAAACACATACACACATCCATATGAATGTGTATATATGTATTAAAGACATGGTCGCCAGCAGCCTTCCTGCTGATTTTCATCGTCCAGTTCTGGAATCCTGGGTTGCAAAGCTGACCGTGTTAATCCCCAAAACTTCTGTGGCAACATATCTTTTTTAGTTGCTGTAAATTTCCAGCCCATATGACTACCACAGGTACGGCACTGGGCTATAGTCCATGCAAATCTGCAAAATAATTTGCACCAAAATAAGAGATAGATGGAACATACAAGTAAGTCAGTTGCAGATAGTTCATATCCCTTTTAAGTTATGATTTTACTTTCAGTTGTTTTGGAACACTCATTTATTTTTAGATTTTTGGAGATGAAACTGATGGATTGCACATTTAGTTTAGCAAAATCACATGCAAAATTCAACAATTTTATTTACAGAACTTTTAAATGAGCTACTTGGTGCCAAATTGTGTTTTTTTTTCCCCATTGCATCCATAACAGCATTCCACACTTGGAATTAACAATTTTCCCCGAACAAAACTACCTTTGTTCTATACATCATTTTTCAGTGGAAGCGTTTACTTAGCTTTTTGCACAGCATTGCTGATATTCTCATGATATTTTACTTTTGCTTACCGGTCATTATCAATGTACTATATCTTAAGAGATATTGAATTCTTATTTCAATAGGAAAGCTATACTTTTGCGGCACAGTAAATACAGTAAGTCATTTAGAACTTAATTTTGCTTCAATAACCTGAAATTTCACTTTTTTTCATTGCACAGTTTGTTCTTTGTCTTTTAAACTCTACAGAAGCCTAGAAAATATTACTTGCACTGTATAAATAAACACTGGCAGGTGGAATTTGAGATAATTTAGTGCTGCATTTTGGAAAGGCAAATCAGAGCAGGACTTATACACTTAATGGCAAGGCTTGCAGGAGTGTTGATGAGCAAAGAGAACTTGGACAGCAGTTTCATTGTTCTTTGAAAGTGGAATCGCAGATAGATAGGATGTGAAGGTGGTATTTAGTACGCTTGCCTTTATTCGTCACTGCATTGAGTATAGGAGTGGGGAGGACATGTGGCTATACAGAACATTGGTTTCTCACTTTTGGAATAGTCTGTACAATTCTGATCTCCCTGCTATCAGGAGGATGTTGTGAAACTTGAAAGGGTGCAGAAAAGACCTACAAAGATGTTGCCAGGGTTAGAGGGTTTGAGTTATTGGGAAATGCTGAATAGCTCGGGTTATTTTCCCTGGAGTGTCAGAGGGTGAGGGGTGACATTAGAGAGGTTTATAAAATCATGAGGGGCATGGATAAGATGGAGTGTCAGGATCTTTTCCTCAGGACTGGGGAGTCCAGGACTGGGGAGTCCAGAACTAGAGTTTAAGGTGAGAGGGAAAAGATCTGAAACGGACCTAAGGGGCAACTTTTTCCAAGCACTGCCAAAGGCAGCAGTAAAGGCTGGTCCAATTACAACATTTAAAAGGCATCTGGATAGGTCTATGAATAAGAAGAGTTGAGAGATTTAGGCCAAATGCTGGCAAACGGGACTAGATTAATTTGACCAAAGGGTCTGCTTCTGTGCTGTACAGCTCTATGACAAGCATTTAAACAAATGCAACTGTCCTGATTGGAGCTCTGCAGAAACTGGAGTCAAATGCATTTTCAAAGCTATGTAACAGAATATAGTCAATACTCTGCTAATGAACATGCTAATATCATGACAACAACATTCAACACTGCTAAATAATAAAGCAAAATGATTGAAATGAAGTAGACAGTAGAACCAGAACAGTGACTTCAATATAGCAGACAAGTGACAAATTTGACATTATAAATAATGTGGTTAACTATGATTACCCAGGGAACCAGCTATGCTGAGTTGATGGTCGACCAATTAAGTTCAGGTTGTTAGCTTTATATACGGTGAGGGTTTCATGTACATAACCATGAGGATTCACATAGGCAGCCATGGGTCCATACAATGACAAACTTTAAAAAAAAAGTGGATAGGAATAGTCAAGTAGTGGATAATTATGCAAACAATTAAAAATGTACAATCTCTGAAGAAGTTCAGTTTCTATAATAATAGTGGAGTTTAGCCTTTCACTAACATATATATATAAATAACTTATTTCAAGCATACAAGTTTATAAGTTTTCAGATGTCACTAACTTAGGAGGCAGAGTAAATGCACGAATTAGAGTAGGACGTTACGAAAGGCCATATAGCGGATGGTTAAAACTAGAGATATGGCTCAATGGGGTGGTGGGTGGGGGGGGAAGAGATCATCCAATTTGGACCCGAGACAAAACCTGGAATATTACTGGTGAGATATGAATCACTAAAAGTTAATTGACAGGCACAGAAAGTAATGAGAATGTATAATGGAATTTATCCTTCACTTTCAGGACGTTGAAATGAAAAACAAGGAAGTGATGTCAATTGTATACAGACTTGGTTCGATCCTATCTGGAGTACTGTATTAAGAATTCTGCATTTTGCACCTCAGGAGGAACGTATCAGCCTTGAAGGGTCTACAGCCCAGATTAGAAGATTTGAATTAAATTACTAGTCAGGTGGCATAAAAGTAGTTTGAACTAAGGTTGAGGTGTGATCCCAACAAGGTTATGTCAATAGAGTAGTTAAAAAGGTCTGTTTGCCTTGGAGGAGAAATTCAGAACTAGGGAATATAATAAAGTATTTTAGGTGTGAAAAGAAGAAAGCAATATTTCTAATAAAACAGTCATGGAAGTCTTGACCCCTCTGCCTGAAAGGATACGGAGTTAGTCAACTGTCATTTAAGACTAAGATCAATAATTTTTGTTCATGAACTACCAATAGGACAGGGAACAAAGGCACATAGATCGAGTGCAGGTCAGCTGTGATCGACATATGTTGGGACTGAATGCTCTATTCCTGCTTTTTCTTCCAGGATAAAATGGTCATTTTATCAGATTTTTGCAGTAATAACCATATAATTTGACTATGTGTACACCATGGCTATGAGAATTACCTAACAGCATATTTATGCCTGGGAGAAAATAGCTTCAGCAACATTGATTTAGAGAAGAAGAATAGATTTTATTTAAAAAGTTAACAAATTTCACTTATATGTCTTGATGCTTTGGAATTTAATTCGAAAGCTTTCTCATTATTGTGCAAAAGTTGGCTTTGACTCTTGGTTTCAGGGTTATTACTGGAATTTAACAGAATTTAATTGAAGCGTGCAGAGTTTAGAACACTGGGTAACTGTGATTTGATTATGCTATAGGGGAGGACTGGGGGATGAATTGCAGATCCGTGGCAATGAGATTCAGGACAGAGTCAGAGGGACAGAAAGGTGAAAAGGCTAAACTAATGGCACTTTACTTGAATGCATGTAGTAATTGTAATAATATAAATTAATTAAATGACAAATAAGATTAATGGGTTTCAGCTCATGGCCACCACAGAGACATGAATGCAAGGAGATCAAAGCTGATAACTAAATATTCAGGGGAATGTGACTTTTCATGATAGGCATGAAAGAAAGGGTGATGGGGTAGTCATTTGGACAGGATGGAAAAGGTACAAAGGCAAGAAATGAACCTGGATCAAAAGTGTAAAACACATATGGGTGCAGCTAAGAAATAACAAGGGGAAGAAGGCACTACAGTTTATAATTTATCTATAATCTAGTCTACAGGCAACCCAATCTATAGCTATATGGTAAGACAAAGAATAAATCAGGAATGGAAGACATAGAAATGCAGTGGATTACATATAAGTGACTTTAATTTTCCTGTAGATTAAGAAAGACAAATTGACTGAGGTAGCCAAGAGGAAGAATTTGCATTGCATTTAGGACAGTTATTTTGAAAAATGTGTTGTGGGCCCAACTAGAGATGAGGCTTATTTTGAATCTGGTGATGTGTAATGATGCAGATTTGATAAATAATGAGTAAAAGATCCCCTAGAAAACAGTGACCATAACATGGTAACATTTAGTTTGAGGGGGAGAAGCCTGGATCAGAAATAGGTTTACTAAACTTCAGTAAGTGTAATTACAAAGGAATGTGGGTGGAGCTAGATGAAGGTGGCTGGGAAAGGAGATTTGGAGCAAAGGCTGGTGAGGAACAAGGGCAGACATTTAATAATTCATGAAGATGCATCTTAGTGAGAAAGGATGATTCTAAGAAGGGGATATGCCAACCATGATTAACCAGGGAAGATAATGATAGCATCAAACAGGAAACATACAATGGTGCAAAGAATAGTGGTAAAACCACAGAGTAGAGAAAGTTTTAAAAACAAAAAATATGATCAAAAAATTGTGCGGGTCTACACACACACCCACAAAAAATACATGTAAGCACAAAGTAGGAGAGAGAGCTGAACGTGATACCTGTTCTCGAAGGGGCTAAAGGCCATGGTAATAATGAGGAAATCAGAGGAACTGAATATATGTTTTAGATCATGCTTCCCGATAGAAGACACTAACATTAAAAAAACTTCTACATAATCAAGGTATAAAAGGGGAGAAATACAATAACGTTCATGAGAAAAGCATACTAGGAAAACAAATTGAGCTAAAGACTGGTAAGACCTGTGGACCTGATGAAGGGCATGCTTAGATATTAAAAGTAGACACTACAGAGATGGCACATACGCTGGCAGTAATCATCCCGAAATCCTTAGATCCGTGGAATTGGAAAATTGCCACTAGCAGCTTTATTCAAAAAGGGGAGGGGAAAAAACACCACAGGAAACTACAGACCTGTTAGCTTAACATCCGTTATTTGAGAAAACAGTCACATTTATTATATGGGATGTAATCACAGACAATTTAAAAACACTGTCTAAACAGGCAGAGTCAGCATGGCTTTACGAAGGGAAAATCATGCCTGACAAATATATTGGAATTTTTTGAGGAAGCAAAATAACTGCACAGAGGCCAGTATCCTATCACCAAGTCACCCTTTAGTTACTTGTGCACAGAACCCAAACTGTGATCAGCCAGTTCAGAATCAGTTGCCTGAACGGAGGAGATTCTAATCTCCTGGATATACTGGTCAGCCTGGTCGTTCCTAATTGGTCCAGGTTAAGCGCCCAAATCAAGGATTTTGTAGTCAACAAGATCCAGCTGGTTCTAATTACAACATTCCTATCCTCACACCTATAAATCTGGGATATCGGCCTAGTCTCTCTCTCGTAGCTTTCCTTGCGACATTTTCACCCCAGCTCCAGTTCCTCTGACACGGCTGGTGTGTAACCAGATCATAGCCTGTCTCTTGCATGTGGAGCATTTTGGTGGATTTTCTTCCTCTTCTTCCACAGTAGCGGTATCAAGGCTGCACCCATCTTGGACTCAAATTTGCTTGACAGTAGGCAGTTTCTGACAGGTCTTTTTGGCTGTACTGAGGGAACAGGTATTCCTGGCCTGTTTGTGAGGTAACAGCTTTTAGGTGATTCACACATTTTTTCAGGACTGTATCACCGCCTTGAACTTTGTAAGTCACAGGACCTGACCGCATGTCAACCGTGTCTTACATACACACACACACACACACACACACACATCAAACTTTGCCCCCTGAATGAAGCTGTGCCTCTTGCTTAGAGGCAGCATACAGCCAGCACTGGCACTCCTGCCGCTGTTATACCCTCACCCCTCCAAGGTCTGGAAGTATCAGGTTTAACCCACTGCGGAGTCTTCTGCCTATCAGTAACTCTGTTGGAGATATCCCTACTGTTGTGTCTGTCACAGTTCTTGCAAGGTATTTTGTAAATGACATTCGTTTTGTTTGTTGCCTGTATAGGGTCTTTTAAGTTCATTACTTAATGACTGGACAATAATACATTGGACAAACAGACAGAAAGCTAGCCACCAGGATACATGAACATCGACTAGCCACAAAAAGACATGACCCACTATCACTAGTATCCTTACACACAGATGAGGAAGGACACCACTTTGATTGGGACAACACATCCATCCAAGGACAAGCCAAACAGAGACACGCACGAGAATTCCTAGAAGCATGGCATTCCAACCGGAACTCCAACAAACACATTGATTTGGAGCCCATCTACCACCCTCTGAGAAAAAGAACAGGAAATGACATCACCAATGTAGGAAAGGACATCACCAGCTCAAGGAAACCTAAACACAAAGGGAAAGCAGGACATAACACCGGAGACTCACTGATGATGTTACCTAGAATGGTGACGAAACGTCTGAAAATGATCCTTCCAGCTCACCGAGCAAACTTGAGCTACAAATCTTCTCAAAACTCGCTAACTGTTGGATTGAAGATTTGCTAACTAATAGGGGGCATTTTCAGAACAACCACCTGTAACTAATGGCACGCCATAGGGATCAGCCACAATTATTAACCATACATATTAAGAACATGAATGATGGAAGTCACTGTATCAAAGCTAAGTTTGCAGATGATAAAAATAGGTGCGAAGACAAGTACTGAGGATAACAGTCTGCAGGAGGACACAGACAAGTTAAGCAAGTGGGCAAAAACTTGGTTGATGGAATATAATGTGAGACAATATGAGGTTATCCACTTTGGTAGGAAGAATACAGGAGCTGAATAACATCTAAGTGGAGAAAGTTGCAGTAGTTAGGGATTTGGGAGACCCTATACATGAACCTCGAAGTTAGTACACAAGGTCAGTTGTTAACAGGGAAGACAAATGTAATACTGGTTTGTATTTCAAAGGAAATGGAGTAGAAAAATAAATCAGCTTCACAAATTATCAAGGCATTAGTTAGACCACTCCTATAATACGGTTAACAGCTGTAGTCCCCATATCGAAGGAAATATACACCGGCATTAGAGACAGTCCAGAGAAGATTCCCAAGTCCGATACCAGCCATACAGATTGTGTGTTATGATAGGAAGTTGAGTAAGTTGGACCTAGACTCATTGGAGTTTAGAAGAATGAGGGGTGCCCTTATCAAAATAGGCAAGGTTCTTCGGGCAAAAACAGAATTTGCTGGAAAAGGTCAGCAGGTCTTAGTATCTGAGAAGAAGAGATTAGTTAACATTTTGGGTCTGGTGACCCTCTGAACAGTTCTGAGGAAGGGACGGAGGAATTGCAACTTTAACTCTGAACTTTTCTTCACAGATGCTGCCAAACCTGCTGAGCTTTGCCAGAAATTTCTGTTTTTGTTCCTGATTTATAGCATCCACAGTTCTTTTGTGTTCTATTTAAGGTTCTTAGGGGACCACATCGGGTAAATGTAGAGAGGTTGTTTTTCCCCTGTGGGAGAGTTTAGGACCAGAGGGCATATTCTCAGTGGATGGGATCACCCAGATCAGATTAAGATGAGGAGTTTCTTCTCTTGGAGGGTAGTCAATCTACGGATTCTTTATCACAGAATTAAGTATGTTCAAGGCTGGGATAGAGAGCCTTTTAATTCAAAAAGTGAATCAAGGAATTTGGGGAAAAGGTAGAAATGTGGAGCTGAGAATTAGCAGATCAGCCACGATCTCTTTTAATGGCAGAGCAGGCTCGATAGAAGAAGTAGGCCATTCAGCCTATGTCTTATGGCCTTATTAAAAAGTCAACCAAAACAAACTTGTTTTTAATAGAGACCAGTCATGGTTGTTTTTGGCATTGTTAAGAAACCACAGATTGCACGTGCTTTATTACAAATTAAGTCCTATTGCAAATACGTCAAAATGGAAACTTGCCTGAAAATATCATTTTTGGTGGTTATTTCTGTGTGATAACATCTTTTACAACAAAGAGACGTACACTGTAAACCAAAAATGAGTTATAATTAGTGGATCTTTACAATTTCTATGCATATTTGCCACAAGCATTACAAAGGGGCTCAGTGGCCTTGATATATACTTACTACAGTAAATGGCAATTTCTGCTATTTGCAAACCACAACGTCAAAGTGCTGGAATGTGCATAAAACATTTTATCCCAAAAACTGCTTTTGGAATGAAGCTCCAGGAGCTTTCACATACCTCATCCAATGGCATTTCCATGCCATTCATGACGATCCTAGATTACACTATTTTGGTCACTGGATTTGTTGAATGCTAACTGATGCCCAAAAGCCAGGTGCGAACAACTACTGTACACGTGCCACTGATCCACACTGTGTCAGCACATTACTACTGAGGTCACTGGGTTGTGCCTGTTAGCTGACACCAACAATAGTGCATGCTGTGCTGTTTGATGTATTGCTAACCAAAGGATTCACCAGAAGCATCTGCTGGCAACAGGTAATCAATGTGTTGGCATTCTGTGACAGGTATGTTGGAATGAAACTAATAGGAAAGTATATACCTGAATTCTGCCGAAGGAACCTTTAACCCCTGGTTGGCATCAGTGGTAGCGGAGGATGACTGGCTGTTTCCAAGCTAGAATAATGCTTAGTTTTCAAAGCGAAAACTTCAAACTGATAGCAGTCAAAAATCTAAAGAAAAAAGACCCATCTCTGTTTTTTGAATGAGACCCTTATGAGTAGTGGAAGAATGAAATGTGGACCAGTGTTACTACTTCACTGAAGAAGCAGCATGGCTTGGCTCTCGTGTTTCACATAAAAGCAGAAGCAATAGCAAGGTTTACAGAATGTGAGATATTCTTTGGGCATGAAGGACGGTTTGGACAAATTTCTAACTTCTATGGATAAAATTTATACAAAGATAGTTTACTAATTGCTTACAAAACATCGTCAGATTTTCACAAACTCAATGCGTGAAGATAGTTTAATAGCAGAGTACTTGGTGGGATTATGTAGAAAGTTTGCATCATCATGGAAATTCTATTTGGAAATTACTCAATCCGTGCTGGTAGTTAAGTTACTCGACTGCACCAAAGTAGTGAATTTATACAGCCTTCAATTTTGATGAGGACTGAATTTGCTGATAAACACAATGCTAGAACAAATGTCTGAAGGACTGAAAGAAACTCAAAATTATGCTTTCCAGTAGGTTTTATGGTACAAATGGGGCAAATTGCTGCACAATGGTCTCAATAGCTTATCATCTAGATACAATACTCAAAGCAGTATGAAAAATAATAATACACAGAAATAAAGAGAGGATACGTCTGACAATTTTGATGAGAAGAATAGAAGACTTAAAATAAAGAATAAAGCCAAGTAACGTTCAGGGTATAGTCAACTGATGTTTCAGGTCCAGTTCAAAATATCACTCTGCCACAAACTGTCCCTAACTATCAAAGAGTATTCAAAACTTAAAAAAGATTCAGAAAATGATAATGCAAGCAAGCATCAAAGCATGAACAATGCATTAATGACAAAAGGTTTTGGCCTACTGATTAATACGCGGTAGCAGAATCTTTCAGTTGTGCCGTAGAATGGCTAAAATGCATCTTAGTCTGAATATTAAAGATGAGAATTAAAGTTTCACGAATTTCACATAGGGACGATAGTGCACTGATTTCATGAGAGAGAGTTTGGTTCTTTGTAAAATAGCAACACTTACTTTTATTAGCTTGTATTCAGTAGGTCATTACAGAAACAAAAATACAGATGAAACTGGAGCTAGAAAATGACAAAGCTGCTGTATATGAAAAATCTGAATTTTCAACTGACACAATTGGAATGGAACCTCGCCACTAAAGAAATTAAAGTGCTGCTCACATCAGGTAGCAGAAAGATAGAAAATAAATGGCAATTGTGTTAAAATTACAAAGACAAATTTTCCAACTATCCTCCTGAAGGTAGAAAAAATGTTAGTGAGGAATTCAGGACTAAATGATTCAACAGTATAAGCTTATAAAAAAGAAGTGACATGTGTAATAAATACTGAAGTACACCATTATTGCCTGAAGTTAGTGAGCCCTTAGCTTGATTTAATGATGTAGGATAGAGGAAAAGAATATCTATATTCGGTATCCAGACTTAGCCAGTTGGCAAGAATGCATCATATAGGTGAGAAAATAATTGTGGATAGGTAACTGAAAGTAGAGGGGGATAGGAACCATACTTTGAGCATGAGAAAAAGTTTTCACTGATTTTTTTTTCGGAGGGGTTTGCTGGGGAGCAACAAGGAGATGTTCCTTACAAGCAATGTGTTTACACGTGCAAATATTAAAATAATAATGGCAGTAATGCTACAGGCACATATCCAGGGAGTGCACTCTGTGGTTGCAGTGTTACCAAGCTCAATGCTTACCGAATAGACATCAGTTTCAACAATGATACATTTCAAATACTGCAGCATTGCTAAAACATTTTATTACACTGCTTGTTGGGTTTTAAAAGTTATTAGACCGACTTAAACAGGCATTTATAGTATATTGTAGGAAGTGTCATTCTCTTACAGCACTTACTTTGTCCATCAGATCCAATTCACAACGCAACCGCTGAATAGCACTGCCTATTTTTAAAAGCTCAATTCTCAAACCATCATCAATAGGTAAGCAAGCAGCAACTCTGTAAGAAAAATCTAAACACAGTAATTAATCATTTCTGTTAAAGGAATAATAGCAAATTCACTTCCCTCAAAACCTTTCCATCAGCTTAGTGCACATAAATTTAAATAATCCCCACTAGCTATTTTTCCAAAAAAATTAACATTTTTCTGCAAGTGACAAAAGCAGTAAGTTCATTTGTTTATTCTACCATTTAAACTGATATGGGTAGCCACAACTAATTAATTTACTAAACACGCAGTTAAATATATTAAGTTACAGTTCTGGAAATTACACGATTTTGTTTTACAGACTGACAAAAAGTTTTTTGAGGATGACAGACAGAACTCTGGACTTCTTAAATGTCAGAAAAGCAAAATTCTTAATTAATTCTTACCTACAGGATTTGAAGGAAGTGAATCATCCTTGAGATTTTCATCCCACTCGCGAAGCTGGACTTTCATTCTTTCCATTAATATTTCCTATATATTGACAAAAGTATAAAAATACTACACGAACCAAGTGATCTCCAGTTATATTTTGAAAAATGCATTACACTGGAGGTATTTTAAAGAACACAATTACAAGAGTGTCTGAATTATTCGTTCTTAATTAGTCCTAGTCACTTACTGTATACAGGCACTTTCCATCAGTTGCCAAATGTCCCTCTTGCTGTTAAAGAGCTAAACTTGATAGAAGCAAGCTTTCTGATAAAACAAACACACTATTTTCCTCTTCTCCATCTCATCTTGAAGCAGTCGAGCCCATGTTAAGATGTTTCCTCACGTTTACAGGCAACCTTACTAAAATGCCATTACTTGTAGAAGCTTGGACAGACCATTCAATCACAGAGGATCAGATCCAAGTCTTAATCCATGGCAGAGATCATGGGAACTGCAGATGCTGGAGAACCTGAGATAACAAAGTGTGGAGCTGAATGAACACAGCAGGAAGAGCAGCATCTTAAGATGCTGTTTGGCCTGCTGTGTTCATTCAGCTCCACACTTCGTTATCTCTTAATCCATGGCGACCTGACATCTACAAATATGGATTTGGAAAGGAGCACAACAGGATGGAATGATTAAAGAAAATTCACTTGACAGCCCAATGAACACCACTTTAAAGAACTTAATAATGAGTAAACATATCTGTGGTGCATTGATAAATGGAAAATGTCTACATGTTTATCAAACTATTAAGCTAAATAATTTCTGTTTATCCTGATCAATAGTCTACAAAATCATGAGGGATATGGACAAGGTGGATAGCAAGAAGCTTTTTCCCCCGGAGCGGGGGATTCAATTACTAGGGGTGATGAGTTGAAAGTGGGAGGAGGAAAGTTTATGGGAGATACGCGTGGAAAGTTCTTTACGCAGAGGGTGGTGGGTGCGTGGAACGCGTTGCCAGCAGAAGTGGTGGACACAGACACAATAGTGTCTTTTAAGATGTATCTGGACAGGTCATGGGTGGGCAGGGAGCAAAGGGATACAGACCCTTAGAAAATAGGTGACAGGTTTAGACAGAGGATCTCAATTGGCGCAAGCTTGGAGAGCCGAAGGGTCTGCTCCTGTGCTGTAATTTTCTTTGTTCTTGAATACTTTTCACCTAAATGTGAAGTCTGGACAACAAAGATAAAATACAAGTAAAATATCACAGCAAAACTATAAAAAGCCGAATTCTGTGGTTTGCATAAAGGAAATTAAACTTTTAGTGTGATGAGTCAAATACTCAGGAATAGCCAATTAAGGGTGTACCTTATCTGACTTTAGCATGATTTGCTTACACGGCAAGAATTAAGATGGCATTCACAAACTTTTTTTTTGCCTGCCTCTGACTTTACATCAGTCATTATCAAAATAGAGAGAAACTTCAGACTGCTTTGGTGCCGAGGTGTCCTTGTGCAAATCTATTATTCAGGTGTAGCATGTAATAAGAAAGGCAAATGGAGTTTCGGCATCTCTTGCTAAAGGAAGAGTGTATAAAAGTAAGGAAGTGTTGCTGTACCTGTACAAGACTGCAGCTGAGTATTACATGCAATTCTGGTCGCCTTATTTAAGGAGGGATGTAGTTGCGTTGGATGCAGTTCAGGAAGCTCACTAGATTGATTCCAGACAGGTTGGATGTGTTCTGGGGGCAGGGTGGGAAGCGCTATTATTGATTCAACCATGTATAGAGGATAGAGTGCAAAATGATCTTCGCAAGAGATCTGAAGATCCAGATGCTGATAAACTCAGACTTCGCATTGAAGACTAATCAGGTACTCAAAGATGAGTTTTTTTCTGCTCTAAACCCAGTACTAGGATAGTTTCTTTTTTGAAATTTTCTAGCAACTTAGTTCAATTTCTTCTAGGGTTTCAACATGAACAGATGAAAACAAACAACAGGAAAAAAGATAATTTGATCCATTCAGCCTGTTCCATTTAGTCAGCTTGCTAAGAGATATCAGATTGGTTAGGAGACATGAGATTGGATGTCAATGTCTTAGGAACAGTTTCTTCAACTTCAGGAAATGCCTGTGCCCTGTCAAGAATGGTTAGACATTCCTCACTTAGATGGTTTTAGCATGTGAAATTAGTTTAACATATCTCCATTTAATCTGGAGCAAGGATAACCTCACAGCAGCCACACACAGATATTCAGCATGAGAAGAAACACAAAACTGCCAAAGGGCATTAAGGTATAGAACTATACGAACATGCAGAGGCCAACAATACAGAAACCTGACTTGATCTTGGGATTTTTCACGCAACTCATCTGTAACTAAGCTGAAAATACACTCCATTTTGCAACACTGACATTTACCATATTGATTATTACAGAAGTCCACGAAAGAAACAGATTTGTACTCACTGCATCATACAAAGAATACACCCATGGAGGCCACCAAGTTAGATTTGCACAATGGAACTTTCTCTAAAAAGAGAGGAAAATTAAAATGTGTGAAGACCAAGTACACAAAATGTACATACACATTTCATAAAATTAGAAAAGGCAACATCAAGCTTTGGTGCTCTGCAGATCATGCTACTAAGTTGTTGACTTCAGCCACCTTTCTACGGAGACATGCTTGAGGCAGACTTCGTGTCTGAAGACGCTCAAGATAAAGCGATATTGAAACCGGAAACTGGCCCAATCTGGTTTAAAAGAAGTTGGGGAAGCCAGTTAATATTTCAGTCAGTAATTTGTTGGGGAAATTTGAAAAATCATAAACAACCACGTCTAAAAGAGTACATCGATTTTACATTAAGCCAATTTTTGCAAAGTGAGAAGCATGAAAACCAAAGGCTTTGTCAATCCTAATTGGTTTCACCATTTTTGAAAAATCTTGCTAAGGATGTCAGCATTTGCTGCACATCCCTAATTGCCATTCAAGGGCAGTTAAAAATCAAACACACTGCTATGGGTCTCAAGTCAATTGCAGCCACACCAGGCAAGGATGGCAGATTTTCGAAGTCATTGGTGAACCAAATGGGTTTTTAACGATAATTACTATTACACAGACCAGCTTCATCAGACTTTGACTGATTAAAATTAAATAATAAATTCAATGAATTAATTCCTCAGTTGCCATGATGGGATTTGAAAGTATTCCAAAATATTTGATTAGGTCTTTGGATTACTAGTCCACTGGTATTTATTACTTTAAGCCTCCAGAAACTTAAATTTCAAATTAACGTCCTTTGCAAATTAGCCAAAATGCATTAAGTATATTCGGGTGAAACAGCACCAAATTGTATTTGTGCAACTTACAATATGATTCTTTAACAGCAATCTTAAGACTGAGGTACTTTTTAAAATAATTCAGTTTTCCAGTTTAGAAAGGTGGGCAAAATTGCTAACAGGAACATGTCACGAAAACCAGCCTTACATCCAATGACTCCATCTTTGCTTTCCACTGCCAAAGGAAACCAACTAACATAATCAGAGGCTCCTCCCACCCTCGTTATAGTCTATTCTGCCCTCTTCCTTCAGGCAGAAAATATTAGAGCTTGAAAACATGTATGAACAGATTCAAGAGCAGCTTGTTCTCTGCGTTATCAGGCTTTTGAACAGACCTCTCAAATGTTAATTCTGATCTCTCTCTCTTGCACCTTCTCTGTGGTTGTAACACTATTCTACACTGTGTTTTGCTACCCTGGCGTACGTTGCATGGTATGATCCACCCATAGAGCATGCAAAAACAAAACTTTCAATGTATCTTGGTACATATCTAAAGGGGAGCTTAAGATGAATCCTCAATCAAAAAAGCAACAAGTCCTGCTGGACATCTTCACGTAAACCAACAACTTCTGATCACTTCCATCCCATAGGATAATAATGAGCATACTGCATTGATCGCTCAATTCAGAAAAAGCAACACTTGGATATCATATATTTTAAATTGCCACTTCTACTTAAAATGAATTTTCCTTTCAAATCTTGGCTTAGTTCATCATTCTAGGATCAACCTCTAACTGCATGTTACTGTGCTGGATATTCCGCGTAAAGAATAAGAATGAAACAAGTTCATTTGTAAACATTACATTTGAATTAACCAAAAGTACTCTGTAAAGCAACTACTGTAAATTTAAATTAATACTCTTAATTCATATGCTTTTTAATCCCGATTTATAAAATTTGAGAACATATGGAATCAGAGAACGAGCAGCAGAATGATAAAGCAAGGGGGCAAAGAGAAGACAATAAGGTTTCAACGCTGTCCAAAAGTTAGAAATGGAGTTCAAAGAAAAACAGTACTCCGACCACTCTGATTCATTACTTATATAACCAACACGGACTCAGGAACTGGAACTATTAATTTCCAGATAGCAATTTGAAATCATTGGGTCTCCAATATTAAGACACCCTAACTCTTGGGATGTTACGAGCGGGACTGGCTGTCTATAACAGAGACAGGCGGCTTTTTTTAGTTTTAGTGTAGTGACGGCCTAGTGGTATTGTCACTGACTTGGTAAACCAGAGATGTATGCAATGCTTTAGACAGTCCCCACTCTCAGTAATGGGGACAGCCAAAACAACAATGGAAATTGTCGAGTGGATGATCCACTTTGGCATCATTCAGATCTCCTCAGTATCACAAATGAGCTTTGAAGTCAATTTGATCCACTCCATGTGAGATCTATAAATAGTTGGAGGCATTGGATATTGCAAAGGCTATGGACCTGACAACATTTCAGGAATGATATTGAAGATTTGTACTCCTGAATAGAAACCGAAACAAGTGCAGAAGCTGTAAACCAGGAACAAAAACAAAGTTTGTAGAAAAGTTCAGCGGGTCTGGCAGCATCTGTGAAGGGGAAAAACAAAAGAGTTAATGTTTTGGGTCTGGTGACCCTTCCTCAGAATTCAATTCTGAGGTAAGTTCACTGGGCCAAAACATTAACTCTTTCTTCCTTCACAGATGTTGCCAGACCTCCTAAGCTTTTCAAGCAGCTTTGTACTTGTTCCCCTGAAATGGCGCATCCCTAGCCAAGCTGTTCCTGTACAGCTACAATAATTGCAACTACCCTACAATGTGGAAAATTGCCCAGGTATGTCCTGTACACAAAATGCAGGACAAATCCAACACAACCAATTATTACACCATAATGAAATGTGAGGCTGGATGAACACAGCAGGCCAAGCAGCATCTCAGGAGCACAAAAGCTGACGTTTCGGGCCTAGACCCTTCATCAGAGAGGGGGATGGGGAGAGGGAACTGGAATAAATAGGGAGAGAGGGGGAGGCGGACCGAAGATGGAGAGTAAAGAAGATAGGTGGAGAGAGTGTAGGTGGGGAGGTAGGGAGGGGATAGGTCAGTCCAGGGAAGACGGACAAGTCAAGGAGGTGGGATGAGGTTAGTAGGTAGCTGGGGGTGCGGCTTGGGGTGGGAGGAAGGGATGGGTGAGAGGAAGAACCGGTTAGGGAGGCAGAGACAGGTTGGACTGGTTTTGGGATGCAGTGGGTGGGGGAGGGAAGAGCTGGGCTGGTTGTGTGGTGCAGTGGGGGGAGGGGATGAACTGGGCTGGTTTAGGGATGCAGGAGGGGAAGGGGAGATTTTGAAACAGGTGAAGTTCATATTGATACCATATGGCTGCAGGGTTCCCAGGCAGAATATGAGTTGCTGTTCCTGCAACCTTCGGGTGGCATCATTGTGGCAGTGCAGGAGGCCCATGATGGACATGTCATCAAGAGAATGGGAGGGGGAGTGGAAATGGTTTGCGACTGGGAGGTGCAGTTGTTTGTTGCGAACTGAGCGGAGGTGTTCTGCAAAGCGGTCCCCAAGCCTCCGCTTGGTTTCCCCAATGTAGAGGTAGCCGCACCAGGTACAGTGGATGTGAACTTCACCAGTTTCAAGCCATATGGTATCAATGTGAACTTCACCCGTTTCAAAATCTCCCCTTCCCCTACTGCATCCCTAAACCAGCCCAGTTCATCCCCTCCCCCCACTGCACCACACAACCAGCCCAGCTCTTCCCCCCCAACCCACTGCATCCCAAAACCAGTCCAACCTGTCTCTGCCTCCCTAACCGGTTCTTCCTCTCACCCATCCCTTCCTCCCACCCCAAGCCGCACCCCCAGCTACCTACTAACCTCATCCCACCTCCTTGACCTGTCCATCTTCCCTGGACTGACCTATCCCCTCCCTACCTCCCCACCTACACTCTCTCCACCTATCTTCTTTACTCTCCATCTTCGGTCCACCTCCCCCTCTCTCCCTATTTATTCCAGTTCCCTCCCCCCATCCCCCTCTCTGATGAAGGGTCTAGGCCCGAAACGTCAGCTTTTGTGCTCCTGAGATGCTGCTTGGCCTGCTGTGTTCATCCAGCCTCACATTTCATTATCTTGGAATCTCCAGCATCTGCAGTTCCCATTATCTCCAATTATTTTACCATCAGTCTACTCTTGATCACTAGTAAAATGATAGAAGGTTTCATCAACAGTGCTGTCAGGCAACACTTGCTTAGCAATGACTTGTTCACTGAGGCTCAGTTTGAATTCTGCCAACGCCATTCAGTTCCTGACGTCATTACAGCCTTGGTTCAAACAAAGAAAATAAACTGAATTCCAGAGATGAGGAAAGAGTGCCTGTCTTCGACGTCAAGGCCGAACTTGACAGTGTTGTATCAGGGAGCCACAGCAAAACTGGAGTCAATAGGAATCATGGGAAAATTCACTATTGGTTTGAGTCATACCTGGCACAAAGGAAATTTTGTGGTCGCTGAAAGTCAGTCATGTCAGCAGGAGTTCCCCAAGGTGGCACCCTAGTGCCAAAAACCTTCAGCTACTTTATCAATGACTTTCCCTCCAGGATAAGATCGGACATGGCAGTGGTTACTAATGATTGCACATGTTTTATGAGTCCTCACATGTTGAAACAGTACATGTCCTAATATAGCAAGACCCAGACATTGGGCTGACAAGTGGGAATTAACATTTGTGCCACACAGGTACAAAGCAATGAGCATCAGCAAGAGACAAGCTAACTATCGCTACGTGATATTCAATGGCATGGCCATTACTGAATCCCTCACTTTCAACATTGTTGGGGGTATCCCTTAACCAGAAACTGAACTGGACTAGCCACATAAGTACTGTGTACTTCCTGCATTTTGCTTTTATTAGACACTTGTTTGTACAATTGACCTGTACGTGACATATATTGCAAAGAACTATGCAAAGTATGCCACAAGTTAAATTTTCTGTCAGCTTGCCTGCTCAGAAACAGAAATTCCTCCAATTTCAAAAGTAGTCCAATGTCTTGGAGATACATTCATTAATAGAATTGAAATCATTTGTGAACAGCATAACACATACTTTGTTGTTAGTGGAGATAACTTTATATTGACAATTTTAGGATACAGAACCAACCTTCATATATTTCTGCCACCATCCCTGATTTTGTTTTAACCGGCATGCAGGAGGCTTATTTGAAACAAACATGTGAAGTTTGTTAAGTGAATTAAGCTGCACTCCTGATATACTTGAAGGAAGAACCCATTCTGGCAGAATCTGAACTTTGGCCATACGAATTCTAGAACAAATAAAGCAGCATTTGTTAGCATAAAATAAATTGTCATTGTGATGATAATTCAAATATTGAAGAGACAATGCACGGAAATTAAAGAGGAAGAACTAAATGCATGTAATATCACATCTAAAGGATTTTAAGAAGACAAACAAGTACAATAGTATCATGTTTTAAATGCTGGAGATATCAGAATGTAGCAGCAAAATTTTAATTGCTACAAATTTAAATATTTGTTGTGAAATAAAATGAAGCAGTTCCAAGTTAGACGCTATGTCTTTTCTTGGCATACAAGATGCTAAATAGTGACAAGTTTTACACAATTTTTACTGTGTACCAGAATTCTCAAATGCAATAGAAGTTCATTCTTGTTACTACATTTTAAAAAGTAGCTTAAAGATGACGAAAACATTAACAACCTGTTTTTGCTTAGGTCTTCTAAAACATATATGCGGGCTTTGACATAGCTTTCCATACATCTCTTTGCCACTGACTAGGAGAATGGGACTAGATTCACTATGTTTGAATTTTATCCATCTACGTGAAGACAAAAAAACACTTGCAATGGCTTTTATTTCTGTTCTTGCAGTTATCTTTGGGGTATTTAGTCCAGAACTTCACTGTTCTTTTTTTTCCTGTCGATTACCTCTGGGATATATTAAGCAAAAAATTTGGTTAATTATATAGACTGATGACATCTAACATGACCTCAGTGCAACCTTTCCTGATGCTGCTTGTAAGGCAGCTAATACTGGAAAAAAAAATGTTCTCTAAACATTTGGAAAACCAAATCCACTGAGAGATCATTCCACAGTCACCAACTCTAACCTTTTCCTGGTAACCGGCCCAAGCTGCACCAGTCTGATCACACTTTTGGTCATATATTTGATCCCAAGATGTACCTCTGATTATGTAGCTGCAGAATGTTTGCAGCAATCTAGTTTCATTCCGAGAATATTCTGCAACTTTGACCAAGCTCATCTGTTGCTGATACGTTCGTCCAAGCCTTTGTTTCCTGTAGACTTATCTAAAGTGCTCTCAGCTTGTTCCCCATTTTCCATCCTGCATAAAATGAATCTCATTTCAAACTCGACTGCTATGCCTTAAAGTGAGGCAAGCCCCATTCATCCATTAGTCATATCCACGTTGAGCTCTGTTCGTTCCAAATGAACAACATTTCATGCTCAAAATTCTCATTGTTGTTTTCAAGATATCACCTTTAACTCTGGAGCCTTTCAATATATGTATGGACTCGCAACTGTGATTCTTCAGTAACCCGGAATTTAATTCCTTCATACTTAGTGGTCATGACTTTAAATGCCAAGGCTCTAAGCTTTGACAATCCATCCCCAAACATCATTTTTCTTTCTTCCTTTAAAACACTCCGTAAATTCTACATCTTTGATCAAACTCTGATCACGAGCCTAACACATCATGTTGGAACTCAGTAAAGTTTGTTTGATGCCTTTGAATTGACTTGGGACATTTAACATCTATATAGCACCACTAAAGAATAAAACTAACATGCAACTTCTGCTCTTTGCTGCCCAGGTAGGGAGTGGAATGTCCCCTTTGAATAAATAAGAGCACTTTTCGGGCACTAAAATCTAAACACTGAACTAGACACTAAACTTTTGGGAAGTTTTGGAATCAAAATTCACCAAATCAACAGACAGTAGGAATTGCCGATGCTGGAGTGTCTGAGGTAACATGGTGTGAAGGTGGATGAACACAGCAGGCCAAGCAGCATCAGAGGAGCAGGAAAGCTTGATGTTTTGGGTCGGGACCCTTCTTCTAAAATGGGGGAGGGGAAGGGGATTTGGAAATAAATCGGGGGAGAGGGGGAGGCGGATAGAAGATGGATAAAGGAGAAGATAGGGTGAAAGGACAGAGACAGGTCTAAGAGGCAGGGTTAGAGCCAGTGAAGGTGAATGTAGGTGGAGAGTTAGGGAGGGGATAGGTCAATCCAGGGAGGATGGACAGGTCGAGGGGTTTTCACCCGGGGCCGGGGGGAATGAGGTTAGTAGGTAGGAGATGGGGGTCGGGCTTGATGTGGGAGGAACGGTTAGGGAGGCAGGGATTAGCTGGAAGCCTGCAGCCCAAGGGTATCAATGTGGGCTTCACAAGCTCCAAAATCTCCCCGCCCCTGACCACATGCCAAAACCAGCCGAGACAGTCCCCGCCTCCCTATCCATTCCTCCCACCTTAAGCTCCACCCCCATCCCCTACCCACTAAACTCATCCCTCCCCCCAGACCTATCCGTCCTCCCTGGACTGACCTATCCCCTCCCTAACTGTCCACCTACATTCACCTTCACTGGTTCTAACCCCACCTCTTTGATCTGTCTGTCTCCTCTCACCCTACCTTCTCCTTTATCCATCTTCTATCCGCCTCCCCCGCCTCCCTATTTCAGAATCCCCTTCCCCTCCCCCATTTTTGAAGAAGGGTCCCGACCCGAAACATCAAACTTTCCTGCTCCTCTGATGCTGCTTGGCCTGATGTGTTCATCCAACTTCACACTGTGTTATCAAATTAACAACATGTTGAAAGGGAAACTGAGGTAGTAAGCTAGGAAACTTGCAGAATTCATTGTCAAATTAGATCAGGCCAGACAGATATGCAAGCCATTACAATGGTTGACTATATTGCATAGGTGTTGATGAGACAATTCTGCAAGCTTTCTGATGGAACAATAGATTGGAGTTTCTAAGAGAGCTTGACTCCTAGGGTTGGCTCAATGAATCAGGCAATTACAATAATCAATACTGCCTTTACTACAATCCCTTTCTGGGACAGAAACTTCTTCACATGGAGTAACAAAATTACGTTAATCGTAATTTGTATTCAACTGCTGTCACTACATAGGAGGAATCTGTATGATTACCAAGCCGACATAATGAAGAAAAGTAAGCCAATATGGTTGGAATGACCAGGAGAAAATGTATCTAACAGGGGCCACCCGCATCAGAGAGGCTAATGCTCTGGAGACAATATCAGCACAAGAAGCAGGAACCTGGTGAGTGAGAAGAACAGCCTCAACCTCAGTCCAGTCAGCTGTTACCGGAGTAGTATGTTGTGCTTTAACATGCTGTACTTCCAAAGTGAATTTTAAACCAGTGCGAGAACATAGTAATTTAAGAAACGTACAGTCACCCATGAGAATTAGAGGGAAAGGTAGGTTTCATAGACTTGCATGTCTATATCTTGCGTTTCAATGCTAGGAAACCACATGTCATTTTAAGTGCAAAACCAGTCCCAATAAGCAAGTGCTGTATCACAAGTGACTTGCACTGAAGCTTGAGCAGGATGTTATTACATGCCATATATTTACAATGGGCCACAAAATATTGTTTTTCTCTTCCTTCTGCATTGCCCATTTCCTCCTTAGCACATTACCCGACTCTTCCAACAAAGGAAATTAACCAGTTAGTGGGATATAGATTGCAACCTGACAATACATTCAAATAGTCAATTTCCATGTCAACCAGAGGCAGCTGATGAGACAATTGACCAAATCACCAGTGAGGATTACAAAATCAAGAAAAATCATTCTTCTCTCAAGATTCACTTCTGCTAGCAGCAATTGGGCCTTGGTAAGTCATACGGTCCATGGAGTTGCGTTACATTTCATAACCTTAGTTGTTCACAATAACAAAATCACATCTACCCCACTCATGACCAGCTAAATTCGCACAACCCTAACCGGATTACCCAAATCAAGTGAGTCATCAGAAAAGCTCTTAAGCTATCTTAAAATTAAACATGGTAAAATGGTAAATTTTGCATGGACACCTTTTATTTTATTATGCTGAAGGTAGTTAATGCATTTTAAATGTATATCCCAAATTTTAGAAAAGCAGTAGCAGTCAAATCAGAAAATTTTACAACATCAATGCTAGCTCATGGCGTGCAATTATTGTTCGTGTTTAAAGATTCTAACTTTGAACAAACATCACATTGAAAACAAAGATCCAAACAGTGGCAAGGGACAATTATTGCCTTACCCATCAGTTTGAGTTCTCGTTTCAAGAACTTTAAATCTCTGACGCCCAACAGCTTTCACTTTTACAGTTTCAATGCCATATTCTTGTTCTTCCCTATATTCATAAATCTCTGCTGTTGTCCCAAACTCTGGAGCTCTGTCAGAAGGATCACTAAGAAGACAAAAATAATACACACCAAGACAGCAGAATGGATAACTTGTTTCCACTCAGTTAGACACAGCAGAAATTCCAAATTAGTCCTAGGTTGGGCAATAGGATAGATGCATCAATTCCTCAGAACATTAAAATGTTCATATATTAATATTCCATTACAAGAATTTTATGTATAGTGCATTTCAATGTTGTTTGACCAGTCATGGAAAATAATGAAGCAGAAACCGCCATCACAGTGGTTTTTCCACATTGAGATCTTTATTCAAAGCCTGCCTGTTTCAATGGAATGTAGATCTATTTGAGGTCCCAAAAAAAATAAGCCAAGGCTGCCTGAACCTACCGGGTGGAGCAGATAAAATATTGGGCCAGATTTTCAGATTAGTTTTGGAACAGGTACAACTAGTGGTCTTCCACTTCAAGATTTTTCCAGCTACATTTTAACACTGGCCTTATTTAGTGCAACCACTGGAGAAACAGGGGAGTAATCCACTTGGTGCAGGAGCATTGTTGCATGCTAAGAATGCCAAATATTAGGAGTTGAATAATTTACAGGTCCTAAAAGTACTGTGGCAGTTCTTGAGGAAGATTAAGTGTGTCAGGGTCAACTGTTGGAGTGGGGAAGCAAATGAATTAGTAAACAGGCATTTGTGCATGTGCGTTATGTTTGAGGGTGAATATTAACATGGAAGAATTACAGAAGTACAGGTGAAGGGGGCAGAGCTTCAAAGGAGAAATTTAAAAGCTTGCAATTGCCCACATGCTGTGGACTTTTAAGTTTTCAAATTTAGTTCCATTTGTTGATTCACTCATGGGTATCATTTGGTTCCCATTCCCATCTCCGGCCTGTTTAATCTAGATGTGGGCAACTCTGAAATTTCTTAATTTTTTATTTCAAACTCTACCCCAATCACCTGCAAATGGTGCTAAAAATATTGTACTTTGAGTCGCATCTGTTTATAATATCCATTCACTTAATGCATGATGCAACTGGCATGACATAAAAGTAATGATATCATGCTGGGAACACACTAAAATGGTTTGTCTACTGCAAATTTCATACAAAACATTGCATGATTACCCCTAAATGTAAACATTTCTGGCCAAATATAGTCAGGTAAATCAATTACATCAATTTAGAGAAGGCTGAAAATGAGAAATGATAATTCCACACCAATTTATAGAAACTTTGATACAAAATTTACAGCACACTTGTGTGTGTGTGTGTGAAATTTAACACGAGAATTCACAGCTGCCAGCTTATAACTTGAAAAGCCCAAGTAGAACAGAGGTGAAGAAAGAAGTCAAATGCTCTTCTAATTACAAGGGCTTCTAGAAATTTACCTGTATAGTGGCAAACAGATTTCACAATTTGTTTTATTTCACTGGTAATACAAAATTAGTGACCTTGCCTGTAACATGTTAGCTTCTATTATCAAGTGAATTGGTTTTGCAATCAGCTTGGCCTTGTTGGCCACACTTTTCTGTCATGTAAAAGGTGTCAATTCAAAACCTATTTTAGCATTTAGGAGTATTAATTAGGCCAACTCATAAAAGGAGTCCTGGCAGAGTCTTACTATTCTTTGAATATGACAAGAAACAAACAACTTCTACTTATTCTTGTCATAACACTCACCTGCAACAAGAGCAGGATCCTGAGGTAGGAAAGTAGATTCTGGCACAGCAATAGCAGAATCAACAAGCAGTTAAAGTTGAGGCAGGCAATGGGCGCTTGGGTCCAAGCTAGTGCAGATCTAAGAACTACTCGTGTAGAATCACTGACACAATGTGAAGACGAGAAAGGAATTCTCTTGGTAGCGAGTTTTGAGAAGATTTGTAGCTCACGTTGAGGTTCTGGATGTGAGTTTGCTCGCTGAGCTGGAAGGTTCGTTTTCAGACGTTTCATCACCATGCTAGGTAACATCAGTGAGCCTCCGACAAAGCGCTGGTGTTATGTCCCGCTTTCTATTTATCTGGTTAGGTTTCCTTGGGTTGGTGATGTCATTTCCTGTTCTTTTTCTCAGGGCATGGCAGATTGGCTCCAAATCAATGTGTTTGTTGATGGAGTTCCGGTTGGAATGCCATGCTTCTCGGAATTCTCATGCGTGTCTCTGTTTGGCTTGTCCTAGGATGGATGTGTTGTCCCAATCAAAGTGGTGTCTTTCCTTATCTGTATGCAAGGATACGAGTGATAGTGGGTCATGTCGTTTTGTGGCTAATTGATGTTCATGTAGTCCGGTGGCTAGCTTTCTGCCAGTTTGTCCAATGTAGTGTTTGTCACAGTTCTTGCAAAGTATTTTGTAGATGACGTTCGTTTTATTTGTTGTCTGTATCGGGTCTTTTAAGTTCATTAGCTGCTGTTTTAGTGTGTTGGTGGGTTTATGGGCTACCCTGATGCCAAGAGGTCCGAGTAGTCTGGCAGTCATTTCGGAAATGTCTTTGATGTAGGGGAGAGTGGTTATGGTTTCTGAGCCCGTTTTGTCTGTTTGTTTGGGTTTATTGCTGAGGAATTGGCGGACTGTGTTCATAGGGTACCCATTCTTTTTGAATACGCTGTATAGGTGATTTTCTTCTGCTCTGCGTAGTTCCTCTGTGCTGCAGTGTGTGGTAGCTCATTGGAATAATGTTCTAATGCAGCTTCATTTGTGGGTGTTGGGATGGTTCTCCTGTAGTTCAGTATTTGGTCCGTATGTGTTGTTTTCCTGTCGACGCTGGTTTGAAGTTCCCCATTGGCTGTTCGCTCTACTGTGACATCTAGGATGTTGTTTTCCTCCTCTTTTGTGAATGTCATGCCAGTAAGGGTATTATTGATGGTCTTGAAGGTTTCCTCTAATTTGTTTTGTTTAGGGATGACAAAGGTGTCATCCACATAGTGGACCCAAAGTTTGGGTTGGATGATTGGCAGAGCTGTTTGTTCGAGTCTCTGCATTACTGCCGCTGCCAAGAACCCTGATATCGGAGATCCCATGGGTGTACCGTTGGTTTGTCTGTAGGTTTTGTTATTGAAAGTGAAGTGGGTGGTGAGGCATAGGTCCACTAGCTTGATGATGTTGTCCTTGCTGATGAGGTTGGTGGTGTCTGGTGTATGTGTCTTCTGTTCTTCTAATAGTGTCATCAGTGTTTCTTTGGCCAGGTTGATGTTGCTGGATGTGAACAGGGCTGTTACGTTAAAGGAGACCATTATTTCATCCTCTTCTACCTTGGTGTCTTTGATGGTGTTCAGGAATTCTTGGGTGGAGCGAATGGAGTGGTGAGAGTCTTCTACTCGGTGTTTTAGTCTTTGGTGTAGTTCCTTGGCTAATCTGTAGGTTGGTGTTCCAGGTAGCGACACTATAGGTCTGAGGGGGGCTCCTGGTTTGTGAATTTTTGGTAGTCCGTAGAAGCGTGGTGTGTTGGATCCATCTGGTTTCATTTTTTGGGACAACACATCCATCCTAGGACAAGCCAAACAGAGACACGCACGAGAATTCCTAGAAGCATGGCATTCCAACCGGAACTCCAACAAACACATTGGCTCCAAATCAATCTACCATGCCCTGAGAAAAAGAAGAGGGGATGACATCACCAACCCAAGGAAACCTAACCAGATAAATAGAAAGCGGGACATAACACCAGCGCTTCGTCGGAGGCTCGCTGATGATGGTGACCAAACGTCTGAAAACGAACCTTCCAGCTCAGTGAGCAAACTCACATCCAGAATTCTCTTGGTGTCCTGGTTTCAATCAATACCCACAGGAAAAAAAGCCTCATAACTCTGTTCATTCTTTATACTGCTGCTGCTTTAATAACTTTCTGCATACCTACATAACTATTGCTTTTCAAAGTAATTAATTGTAACCAAAGCACTTTGAAACATTACTGATTTGTAAATGGGTTAGGTAAATCAGGTTGAGCATTGTGCATACTTTTATTCTTTCGTGAACAGCAGTTGTTCTAGTTTTATAATTTTCTGCCTTTTGACCTTAAGGAAAATGAAAAACCAGCCAACTGTCAAAGCGAACAGGATGCAGCAGAGAATTATTCTGTACTAAGAGGTTGTCCTGACCTATCTGTTTTAGAAGACTATTTCTTGCAAAAACACATCGGTTCAGTCTGGAAACATGAAGCACAGTAACCAAAACTTGCTCATCAGCGCTATATTTTTTTGCTTTTTTTTTGAAGAATCACATAACCTGCTTTCCAATAACTTATGAAACAATTTTAGGTGTCAGTAAACTGTGTGATTTGCTGCTAGTTATTATATATATCAGAATTTTCCCTAATATTAAAGCGTACATTCTGTAATTTGTGCAGTGCTTTTAAATAATTAAGAAATGATTAGTTATTAAATCTTTCTAAATATGGAAGAGATTAACCTGTAGGCAAGAACACCAAATGTCCTGTCTTTTTGAATCAGGTTTCGCATCATGGATACTTCCTGAGGACGAAACAGCTGCAATGGTAAGGTTTGCCCAGGAATCAGAATAACCGCAATTTGAGGAAGAACTGGGAAAGTCGGACAACTGTCTTCATCATGCACGGTCCGGCCGTGAAACTCTTCCATTTCAGTCCCCAGGTACTAAAGGAGCAGAAACAAAAGCATATTTTACATTAAAATTACATTTTTATTGGAAGAACACAGTATTTCACAACATACACTTCACAATACTTAAGAGTGAAGATGTACTTGCTCACGAACATGCTGGCAAACACTTACACATGAGGAAGTAAATATTTTGCAATAGAACTCTGATTGTCTTATGTCTGTTGCATTTAGACAGAATCAACACTGTATTTTCCCACTTACATAGCTCTTTAATCAGAAATTAGTCACAGGAAATAAGGCTTATTTCCTGCTGAGATTATTGTCAATGGGCAGATGGTGATAGTGGCAATGTCTCAGGACCAGTAACCCAGACGCTAAGACTAATATTTGGGGACATGTCTTTAAATAGCACCACAGCAGCTGGTGGAATTAAGTTAATTCCGTTGATTAATACAAAAAGCCTATTTAAAATTGAAAGCAAGTCTGTGAAATGAAATTCAGATTTGTAAATATCCATACAGTTCACTTCTGCACTTTAGAGAAAGAAATCTACCATCTACTTTGGCTCCGACTTGCATGCACACAACAACACGGGTGACTGTTACATTTCGTCTCAAACGGCCTAGCTAGCCACTCACTTGCCTTAAACAGATAATAAAAAAGAATACAGCCAGACAGAAGACCTGGCACCTACTGGGCACTGAAATGCTAACAGCATACCCAGCCCTGTCAACCTTGCAAAATCCTCTTTAACCACTGGGGACAATGCACCAAAATTACAACATCTGTCTTATTGACAAGCTAACTAACAGACTAACAAAGCTTTATTCACTGAATCACACCTTATAATCAATGTCCTAGTGACTACCACATGGCATCAGGTCACATGGGCAAGGAAACCTCCAGCTGAGTACTGCCTCTTGAGCTCCCTTAACTCATTAATCAGTACACCCATCAATAGCAAAATCAACCACAATATGTAACCTCATAACCCAGCAAATTCCCTAATCTACCATGACCAAACTAAGGAATCAACTTTGCTTTAAGGAGAATGAAGGTGGGAATAGCCAGGAGCAGCATGCAAACCTAAAAGAGGTATCAAGCTGGTGAAGCTGTAAAACACCACCACTTACAGGTTATACAATAGAAGTAGAGATAATGGGAACTGCAGATGCTGGAGAATCCGAGATAGCAAAGTGTGGAGCTGGATGAACACAGCAGGTCAAGCAGCATCCCCCTTTTGTGACGAAGGGTCAAGGCCCGAAACATCAGCTTTTGTGCTCCTAAGATGCTGCTTGGCCTGCTGTGTTCCACACTTTATACATAGAAGCAGCTTGCAATATAGTGGACTATGGAATCCTACAATGAACAGATCAAATCAGAGCTCTGTACTGTAGTCAATCATCAATGCAGTGGTATTATAACAGAGGGATGAGCAAACCAAACCAAATCAGCCTCACTATCACTGTAAATTAAAACACCCAATGACCTTCCAAACTCCCCAATAGTTCCTCACCAGACTTCATTAAAAACAGATTTCAGGCATCAAGCTTATAGCTTAAAAATTTATTTAGATAATAACTTTAGATAATAAATTTATTTAGATAATACCTTATTTTATCTGCATTTCACGAAAGTTAACTTTAAAAAAATTCGTTAATGGGATGAAGATGTACTTGCTATGCAGAATTTTTTGCCCAGAGGGCAGCTGAGTGTCAACCACATTGCCATGGGTCTGGAGTCACATGTAGGCCAGATCAGATAAGGATGACAGTTTCCTTCCCTGAAGAAAATTAGTGAACCAGTTGGGCTTTTCTGACAATTGACAATGGATTCATGGTCACCATTAGATTCTTAACTCCAGATTTTTTTTATTGAATTGAAATTCCACCATCTGCCATTCAAACCCGAATCCCCAGAATGTTATCTGGGTCTCTGCGTTAACAGTCTAGCAATAATATCACGAGGCCATCACCGCCCCATAGCCAGTAACAACTAATTTGAAGTCATGCTGAGATATGTTCAGATATTATATAACCGCATATTTTTTCTTTTCCTACTTAGTACAAGAAATTTATGTGCACATTAATGCCTCGTCTGATTCTTCAGATCACTTTGTTCTTCAAATGTTTCAACACAAGAAGCAAGCTTAAAAGCAGAAGTTTCTAGAAACAAATCCTGCCATTCTTATAGTTCTAATATTCTGAAATTTGTACATACAGAATGCGCAGTTGGTAAACTTGGGTCAAAATTGATGGCATTAGGTTTTTCAGTGTCTTCACTGTCATGGTCTTCGACTTCCATCTCAGCAAAGTCATCTTCATCATCTATTAACAGAAGAGAAAACATCTTTGTATCGCTTTAAAATGTCATATCATAACCTTATAGAACATTAATGCAGCCTCAACTGAAGAACTGAACAGTGTCCTTGATGAAGGATGTGAAAGTTTTAGAGAGGGCGCAGAAAATATTTTAGAAAATGATTCCAAGAAGAGGGGGTTCTTCATTATAAGGGTTGGTTGGAAAAGCCAGAGCTTTTATGCTTGGATAAAGAGAACGAGAAAATTGTCAGACAAGTTCAAAATCATGAAGAGCCCAGACCAAATAGAGAGGGAGAAACTGATGCCTTTAGGAAAGGATCAAGCATCAAACTAAAGGCAATTTGATATTTTATGTGACTGATTAGGATCACAGCCTCGGAGAGAGGGGTGAAGGTAAATTCAAATGTTGCTTTTTTAATACAAATTGAATAAACACCAAGTGATAATAAATCGGTGGGGTAAGAAAGAAAGGACAGAAGAGCAGAACTGGATTTTGCAGGAACTTGACTGACCAGATTCGTTCTTTGTTCCCACTATGCTGGGATAGCTTTCAAGAACTGAAGTGCATTGAGATGGATTTCAACACAGTCTAATAGACAACCTTTGGACAAGGTTAAAATAGATTAATTTTGTCACATAGAAATAATATGCAAACAAAAACAAGCAATATCTAAACTAATTGTAGATATTCAGAAACAGTATCAGCAAAGATATCAGGAGCAGAAAATTGATAGTAAATGCAAGAACATTTAAGAAACTTAATATCGCACAGTCCTCTTAAAAAGAAAAGAAAGCCTCAAATTAGTTTTTGTTTTCATTATCATGGTGTGTTGACAAATTGCTGAATAAATCAAAGATTATACACCGATAGCATAGTCAGCATTACACTGAGTTTCCCCACAGTTTGAGTTTTGCTGCCAGGGAATGCAATATTGCACAGTCTGGACAAGTGTAATCAAAATTATATTGCTCAGCAAACCATTTAGGCTCGACACCCTTTAGATCAGAAATAGGACCTCTCTAAACAGGCCAAGAACCTCAAGTATCTCTTCAATCAATCAGAAACTTTAGGGCAACATGCACAGTCTGAACCAGCAAATGTCACAATTTAATGTCAACTTACACAAGGAAAGTAAATAGAAAGAAAGAGGGATGAAAAGATAGAGATAAGAGACAAAAAATGTATTTTTATTCATAGAATGCAACAGAATTTATCGTCCATCTCTAGTTGTCTGTGAGGTCATGGTGAGCTGCCTTCTTAAACCACTGCAATTCATTTGGTGTAAGTAGACCCAAATGCTGAGGATGGAGACTCAATCTTTTGATTCAGAACAGTAAAGGAACAATGACAATTCCAAATCAGGATTGATTGTGGCTCAGGGAGTAACATCCAAGTGATGATTCTTTTTCAACCATTTGCTGTTCTTGACCTTCTAAGCTGTAGTGGTCATGCATTTAGAACGTATCTCACTGGAATGAACTCACCTTAAATTTTTCTGGTAGGTGAAGCATGTATAATAAATACACATTGGTCAATTTTAATGCAGAACTTCTCAGGTAAAACATGTCTTCTTGCAGCTTCCGATGGTGCACGGTAATATAAGTAAAACCAAAGGAGGAAAGGAAATGTTTGACGAACTGCAGGTTAAGTACCAACTTTAAGTACATTTAAGTCATCACTGGACAAGCATATGGAAGTACATGGAATAGTGTAGGTTAGATGGGCTTCAGATTGGTATGGCAGGTCGGCACAACATCGAGGGCCGAAGGGCCTGTACTGTGCTGTAATGTTCTATGTACTGATAGTATGATCAAACAGATACAATTGCACTGATTCACTACAGAAATACAATTCTCAAAAATAGTCCCACTGTTTGAAGAATTTAAGGCAAATTTTAAAATAAAAACCAAAAGAACTGCGGTTGCTGTAAATCAGGAACAAAAAGAAAGTTGCTGGAAAAGCTCAGCAGGTCTGGCAGCATGTGTGGAGTAGAAAACAGAGTTAACGTTTCGGGTCCAGTGATCCTTCCTCAGAACCTAACTGGACCCGAAACGTTAACTCTCTTCTCCACACATGCTGCCAGGCCTGCTGAGCTTTTCCAGCAAATTTTCAAATAACTTTTCTGGTTTTAATCAATTGACCTTGTGAATGTTTAATGTGGCAATTTGCATGTGGCTTGCAAAAATGATACCCACTACAGTATGTACAGTCTAGTCTGATTTCAGATTTCCTCAGCTAAATTATCACCCTCCGAGACATTAAGGCAGATGACTCCTTTCTCTACTTATTCTGCAACAGCAAGAAAATGAAAATCTGTTATGATCCTAAGAAATAGGAAAACGAGCAACAATTTGAATTTTGGAATATCTTATAGAAAGTACAAAATATCTCATAGCAAACAAAAACACAATTAAAAATATTTCACACGTTCAAATGTATTCACACCTATTCAAAACTGAATTCTCAAATCCGCATTGAAATATTCCAAATACAAATTATTTGTATTTCACTGCAATTGTCTTTGACTGACAACTGGTGCAAAAGAAGGATATCTTGTTACAGAGGACTCCAAGTGGAATTAATACTTCTTAAGTGAAAGCACAATAATAGTTGTGAAGCAATGTGTAATCTTTTTAATATTTTCTTAAGTAGAAACATTGTCACATTCCAGTATTAACTGAACAAATAGGCTTCTGTTTCAGAAGGATGAATTCCAGCTCCACAACTTGAACACAATCTAGGCTGACATTTCAATGCAGAAATCAAAGAATGCTACATTGTCATGAATGCCATCTTTTGAACAGGATCAGGAGCCCTTCAGTTATTTAGAAGGATGATTAAAAAATTCTGTAGCCCAATAAAAGAAAGAGAAACCCTCCTCATAAATGCCCATTTCCCAGGCAGCAAGAAAATACAGAAAATAGGAGTAGGCCATTTGGCCCCTCATGATTCAGTCATTTAATTAGGTAACAGCTGATTTGTCCATTCCAAAACATTTCCCAAAATCATCCCATTTTCTTTGATATATTTACTACTTTGAAAAATATCAATTTGAGTCCTGAACATAGTCAATGACTGATCTGCCACAGACCTCGAAGTGAGAACCGCAAAGATTCACCAATTCCTGGGTAAAGAAATTTCTGCTTGCCTCAGTACTGGATAATCCACCCCTTATCCTGAGACTGTCCCCTGGTTCCAGATTCAGCAACGTTCCTTTTGTACATTTTGATTATGTCACATTTGTTCTCCGATGAGTCGCTCAACTCCTACTCATAAGTCAATCCCACCATCACAGTCTGATGAATCTTTGTTGCTAAATGACAAGAAAATCCTTCCTTAGACAAGATGGCCATTCACATTCAATTGAATAGAAATCCAATCAGTACTTTTATTTGCAACGATAATTTTCCACAGCTATTTAAACTACAGCACACACACAATTTTTCCTGTTAATGGGCCCAGTTATCCAATATTTCTTAACTCTGATATATTAATGGATCACCTCAATAGGATAGCTAGTATACAAAGTTGTCAGTCATGAATTAAAATCTCTCTAAGTTTTTGGAGAGTCTACAGCTCTGGTAGCTCTTCTCTAGGAAGGATATTATTAAATTGGAGAAGGCGGAGGAAAGATTGACCAGGACTTACTGGGACGAGGGAGTTTGAGTTATAAGGACAGGGTGCATGAGAGGTTGATGGGTGATCTTACAGAGGTTTATAAATCATGAGGGACACGGATAAGGCGAATAGCGAAGGTCTTTTCCCTAGGGTGGAGGATTTCAAACATAGAGAACATATTTCTTAAGGTGAGAGGATAAAGATTTAAAAGGGATCTGAGGGGCAGTTTTTCACAGACACTGGTTCATATGTGAAATGATCTGCCAATGGAAGTGGCAGATGCAGGAACAGTTACGAAATTTAGAATTCATTTGGACAGGTGCACGATGAGGCAAGGGTTACAGGGATATGGGCCAAACACAGGCAAGTGGGGCTAATTTATTTTGGGCAACCTGATCAGCGTGAACTACTTGGACCAAAGGGTCTGCTTCCACTGTGTATGACTCTAAGTAAAATCTCAAATTTTAACATTATATATAGTCTCAGAACATAAATTTTACAATAATTCATAGAAGAGTTACAGACCAGTCTTACGCGTTAGAATCTCAAATGGTTACTCTGTTGAATTCAGTCATGGCAATAAAACCTAAATTTTGCCTTCCAACAAAACATACTTTCCAGAAGTTGTAACTACATCGAAGGGAAATAAAGGCTGATTTTCCATTTTTCTTTACATGTCTTGGAACAACAAGATTTTCACTATCTCCAAGCATTAAGTATGAAGGAAGCTAGCAAGTTTCAGCATAAACTAGCTGCACTGTAGTTTTTTTTAAATGAAAAAATATTTTCCAATTGTGCCAGTCTGAGCATCACACATAGCCTTATTTTTGAAAGAAAGATACCCACACTAATCCAAGTGAAGAAAGCAGGTATGATATAAAAATGACAAATGTATGAAAACTTTGCAAAGGGCATCTTGTTTCACATTATAAACTGTTCAATTACATATATGTACAAAATGGTTTAATTATGATAAAATCTTCATTTAAATGACTGATGTCATCAAATGGCTATGGATATAGTCTCAGACTATCAGTGATATTTAAATTTGTACATCCTCCATGTCTCGCATAAACTTGGTAAACATTTATGACCAGTGATGTTATCACTGCATCTAATCAAAAATGCATGTTAATTCTAGCTGACAGGTTAATTTTATGTAAGAAGAACCATAATGCAAACAGAGTTACAAACAGCTAACTCTTATTAGATTAAATTGCAACATTATGCCCTAAGTCTTTCCATCCACCTACATTTTACTTCCAGCTCTTCATATTATTTAATTGTTGTCCAATCGTACAATAAATATCTTCTCTCAACAGCCTAACCATCCGTCTTTGAAAACAGCATTCAACGCAGATGTAATTCAGATGACAGATCAGGAAAATCATCATTCTGGGGCTACATCTATGCAGACACGATGAATTAGCAAAAAAAAGGAAATGAATGATTTGCATTTAAAAATTACACCTCTACTGACCATAAAACATTCAAAACTACTTTAAATTCCTGGTTAAAAACTCCAGATTCTCTGAATTTTCATAACAAGTAATAATTCCTATTAGAAATAATCACAAAAGTTGCTTTACTTTTAAAAACATATTTCATCCAACTAAATCTGGAATGGAAGGACCTTGGTGCAACTGCTTCCCAAGACTGTTACAAACTACATTAGATCTCTAAGACGTTATCCAAAGTATTAGTAAAGCAAGACTAATATTTTGTGGACATTACACAAGGGGTTCTCCTGTCACGTGTTCTGGCAACACAAACTGGCTATAAGGTGATTAACAAATAGGGGAACAGTATTTGTCAAATGTGAAGTTTGTGTTGGCTATACCATGATTCTATTGTCGACATCACATGATTGGTTTGCCCTGAGCATGCGCCGATACAGTCCCCACGCTGGCATCAAGGATCCTCGTGCTATGAGAGTACTGTGCGATCCTGCCATGTCACCCAAAAAATACAAGGACAAAACGGCAAGAGTGATAACAAGTAGTGTCCTGGTGATAAATTTGCAGGTAGTGTACTTATAAGAAAGGCTACAACTTTAGAAGCAGCTAGATGGATAAAGCGTTTTGAGCGTAATGAGAGAACAAGTGACATTGCTTGTGCAACTGCAATGAAGGTGTCTACCTTAAGCGCCATTTGAGACAATGCAGAAAAGATTAAAGCCAGCTGTATTGCTGAAACAAGTCTGAGTGCTAGCAAATTTGGGAGGCCACAGATGAAGGAACTGGAAGAGATGGAGCAGCTTCTAAATGTGTGGAAAGAAGATCAAATGAAGAAGTGCTCTGGGACCACACTTCCCACCATAAAAGAGAAAGCCTTAGCAATTTATGAAGATTTAACAACAAAAGCTGAAAATCCTGCAGATGTGCCTGCCTTTAGCAAAGGCTGGTTTGCTGGTTTTAAGAATGGCTATGCTTTTCATAACCTAAGGTTATGTGGCGAAGCTGCCAGCACAGACTAGGCGCATGCAATTGCATTTCCTCACATAGTAAAACAATTACTTATTAAAGAAGGTTAAAACTTAAGACCAAATTTTCAATTTGGATGAGACAGGTTTATACTGGAAGTGAATGTCATCAAGAACCTACATTTCTATGAATGAAACACATGTTCCAGATTTAAGTGGGTACCAATGCCAGTGGAGAATTAAAGCTTAAGCCTGTGGTGGTGTACCACTGCCAACCCGCGAGCCTTGAAAGGTTAGATTAAGTTTATTCTAGGCATCTACTTTAGGTCAGGCAAAAGAAGTCTGATGACTGGAGAAAATGTTTCTGATCTTGTTGTTTTTGAAAGTGTTACTATTAAGCAATGCAAGAAAAAATATGTAGAATTCAAGATTCTCCACATCCTGGATAATATGCCAAACCATCCTCAGACGATTGGTGAGTTTTCTGAAAATATCAAAGAGCAATTTCTAACCCCAAATACAATCTCTCTCCTTCAACCCATGGGCCAAGGTGCCACAGCAGCTTTCAAAGCTTATTATTTAAGATGCACATTTAAGAAGCTGACTGCAGCCACTGAGGGGCATAAGGACACTGCTCCTCAATTTTGGAAGAGCTTTAATACCAAGAATGCAATTGATATTATCGGAGGTCTGGGGTGATGTCAGTGAGGACTGCTTGCATGCAGTTTGGTGGAAACTTCTCCCAGATTTTTTCCAAGATTCAAAAAGCTTTGATTCTTGGGAGCTCTTCTGACGGATCAAAGAACATGGTGCTGATTGTGCAAAGCAAGTTGGATTTGAAGAAGCCGAGAGCGAGAAGTTAAAGAGCTGATTCAATCTCACTGTGAAGACCTCTCCACGGCTGATCTGCAATAACTTGTTGCTGAGGAGAAAGTGGAAGCTGGAGATGTAGTAGTAGTAGCAGTAGTAGTCCAGGATGCAGCACCACGAGAGCTTTCTACTTCTGCTTTATTTTCTATCCTGGGGGAAATTGAGACGCATTTGCAACGATTAGAGGACAATGATTACAATGCAGGATACAGCAGGGTAGAAGTTTCTGAAGAAAGATCTTCTTTGGCATGCTATGAACTGCTTCTTCATGAACGAAGAAAGAGGGAAAAGCAGCAAAACCTGGATGTCTTTTTTAAGCCAACTCCCAAGAAACAGTCAAAAGTCAATGAACCACAGCCATCAACATGTGGATTAACTATTTTTTGCCCTAACTCTGCAAACAAAACTGCACCTGAAGGTGTTGATAATGACAACCCTCTGTCACTGCATCAACAACACAGCTACCTCAGAACCTCCTCCCCATCAAGTTACCTTGATAATTTCTCAAGACAAGGTGATGAGTTTACTGTTATTTCATTATTATATGTGAATTAAACATTCAAACTGTGCTATCCTTTGTGTTATGCTTCAGAAATAATTTGAATGATTGAGTTTGTTTTTGCTGGTCTGCCCCTAACCCCCCTTTTCTCATAGGCTCCATTATTTCTATGTTGAGATTTTTCATATTGCCTCTTCTCACAATGACACAACTATCGCATTATAGCAGAACCTCTGTACAGATTTCCAGAAATCTAAAGTTGTATCACACACTGAATAAGTGTTCGAAGAATCACTAGCTTCAGCTAGGAAGGATGAAATGTACATAAATTCAAAGCCAAGGTCACCTTCATAACCACCAACGCTGAATCCTTCACACTGCTCTGAAGCTGGTCTGAACAACAGATGGCAGTTTTTATAAGACATCTCCCTAATGAAGCAGAAATATTGATATATACTGATCCTATCATAGCTTACGGAAACATAGAATTTGGGAGCAAGAGGTGGCAGTCACTGACCCTTTGAGCCTGTTTTACCTTTCAATTTTTCATGGTTGATCTGTGATCTTAATTCCACTTCCCTGCCTCACCTCCCTGGATCTTCAACACCTGTGTCTATCAAAATGAGATAAGCCTTGAATGAATTCAATTGTCCAATTTCTTGTGATTTCTGGGGAAGAAAATTCAACAGGCTAATGATCCTCAGAGTAAATTCTCCTCATATCTTTCTTAAAATTCAGATAGTGTTAAACTGTATCCCCTAGTCATAGCCTCCTCCAAGAGGATACATTTGCCAGGTATCCAACCCATGAATGGTGAGGTAAGTGAATTTCTTCCTGAAGGCTTTTGGTCGATATAGATTTCAGCTCATCCAGAAGGGTTGCATTTGCTCACTCACCCTTAAATGCTGTGAGCCAAGGGGAATACAAACTACAGCACTCTTGTCTGACAGAAACTGAACTCTTTGAAATATTTATCAACAACTCCACTGTGCACCATACCACTCAATGCAGGCATAAGCAATTCAACTGGAAAACAAATCTTGAAACATTTTTACCAATGCAGCAGAAGGCAATGAAAAGCAGCCAGTAAGTAAGCCGATAAAATCAATTGATAACCTGTTAAATGATTTTGGCAAGCCTTTCCGTTCTGCTGCTGAACAAATGCTCAGCTTTTTGGAACTTTAAGAGAGGGCACAAGCAGCAGCATTCAAGTGGAAAATGACTGGAGGATGTATCTTGCATGCATAAAATCATCTCTAATACATTCACCAATGTCCATGAAACCTGCCTGAAGACCTGGTGAGCTCTCAACAGCATAAGCAAGATGAATACGCTGATTCTGCTGGGACTATCCAGTTTTTCTAGCTTGTCTTTGTTCTTGCTGTTGTTTCCTTTTAACATCACTATTTGAAATTGGTCCCCAGATGATTCCTTCTTGTGCATGTTTCTCCCAGTTGTGGACATGCTACATTTTCAGAGAACTCAAGAGTCCTTGAACCTAAGCTTGGACAATTATGAGGTAGGTTGAAAGTAAACTGAATACATGACCACCTTAGGGATTTTTGTTTTTTGTAATACGTACCACACATTCACTTCACAAAAACTGGGGTCTGCTCAGAGCTTCAATTCCGGATATTGCTGCTCTCTGCAGTACCTATGTGTTGGGCACTTAAGATTATTGTGAGCATCAAATGAGAAAGCAAAGACATCTCTTGGAGATTCTATCAAAGGCTTAACATGTCTGAAGCAAGCAGCTCATATGGACAAAATAGGCAGTTAAGTTTTGTACACGGCAGGTCTTGGTTTCTGTTTGATACTCATTTCCTCCACAGATTTCTGTACAAACAGGAAAATACTGATCTGATCCTAATAATTTGATTTGCCACCTTGCTGTCAAGTCAGACATCTCTGAAAATTCTACTTCAGAGGAAAGTTATCTGTGGTCTTCTGGGTTGTGTCATTTATTTATAGGAGGTGGGTTATAGTCAGAATTTGTTTCTGGTTTGGTGGTTTTGTCTTCCTCAGGTCAACACTTAGCCAATGGCTATCAGTCACTTTTCAAAAACAATCCATGACACTTTGAAGGCCATGCTCAGAATGGGACATGGGCATAGTCATAAGCACACAGTACTACTTAATAGATTGAAACAAACTATACCTAATGAATTCTTGGAAGGATTTAATACAAAAGATCCCACAGCCATGCCCCTCAACTTCAACACAGCAAGCACAATAAGGGAAGTTTAATATTCAATGCTTGACATTAAGTTTGGCTTTATATGTCATGATCAAACTCCTTAATGTTCTCCTAAGTGCTAGCTTACATATCAGATTCCTTCCCCTCAAAATATTATTTTACTCTATGTCCAGACTATAATTTCTATTTTTCTCTTGCTTTCCTACGGAACTGTACTTAAACTCCATGGAAGTTCCCAAATGGCAAGTATGTCATTTTGTAGGAGGAGCAGTAGTGTCCCTACATCTGGACCAGAAGACAATTCAAGTCCCCCTAGCATCAGGAGGATGCCATAGTGCCCAAACTGAAATATCTGTCTTTTCTCCGGTAAAGAGACCCAAAACTTCATTCAAGACTCCAGGTGGGGTCTCACCAAAACCCTTTATAAATGCAATAGTACATCCCAATTCCTGAACTCAAATCCTCCTGTAATGAAGGTCAATATAAATTTGCCTTCTTAAATCGCTTATTGTACTTGCCTGTCTGCTTTCACTGACTGGTGTACAAGAAAACCAAAATCCCTTTGCACATTCACAATTTCCAATATATCATTTAAATAATACCTTCTTTTTCCAAAATGAAAGGTTAACTTTACATTTTGTTATACTTGTAAAACATCTGCCATGTTTGTGCACTCAAATTATTTAAATCACCTTGAAGTCTCATTCTGTCCTCTGCACAACCTCACTCAATGTTGGAGATAATGGGAACTGCAGATGCTGGAGAATTCCAAGATAATAAAATGTGAGGCTGGATGAACACAGCAGGCCAAGCAGCATCTCAGGAGCACAAAAGCTCAGGTTGTGTTGTCAGCGAACTTGGAAATGTCACATTTGATTCCAGATCATTTATATATCATGATTAGTTGAGGCCCAAGCACTGATACGTGTGATACCCCACTTGTCACTGCCTGCCACTTGGATAAAAAGAGCTACTTACTCCAATGTCTCTTCCTGTCAACCAATTCTCAATGCCAACATATTATCTATTATTCCCATGTGCTTTAACTTTACCCACTAACCTTTTGTGAAGGACCTTATCAAAAGCTTTCTGAAAATCCAAATACACCAGTTTTCCCTCATCTATTCTACTAGGTACAATGTCAAAAGTTTTCAGTTTATATTAAGCATGATTTCATTCAATAAAGGAATGGTGATTTTGTCCAATCCTATTAACACTTTTGAATGTTCTGTTATCATATCTGTCTGATGTGGTACTTCTTCAAGCAACAGAAAATAAAAACTGAATTTCTTTTTTTACATCTTTAATTAAATCTTATCATGCAAAGGACTGAAAACTGTGACCAGTTATAAAATTTTACCCTAACCTGAAATCTGAGCAGCCAAGATTAGTTCTGGGAATGACACAGAGTTCCTGATAAAAACTGACAAATCTTTACAGTTATAAAAGAGCTATACAGCCACTTTGTAAGAGGAGATAAATTCAGACCGTAAAACAAAACATGGCAAAATGAGTCAGGAAAGTGGAGATGAAAATGGAGAGTAGAAAGATCCAAATTTCATGTAATTTAGAAATGAAGCACAGTTGAAGCTATTGATTTGCTGCACAGCACAATAATAAACTATTTTTGAAGTGCAGATATAATTGCCACACAAACACCTACTGCAACGTAATAACAAACCATTTCTTAGCAAAGTTCGTTGGGAAACAAGTGGCCAAGACAGAAGATAACTTCAGCATTGTGGATAAAAGTGCCTCTAAACCACACAGAAATCCAAGCATTCTCATGCAGGTTGAGTACAAGTCAGTCACCTGATAAGACAGAAACAGACCTGCACACTTAAACGAACAGAAAAAAAAAGAGAAAATGTGGATCTTAAAGATAAAGTTACCATAGTCCTAACGCACCACAGGGCTGCTCTGTCTTCTCAGAGAGATGACTGGTGGTTATTTAATCCAAGGCTTCAAGCAAGGGGAGAGGTTGAAAGGGACTGTCCTTCATGGTCAGCACAGCTAGTTCAGAAACTGAAACCACGCATGTCCATCTGGGCCTCCTGCACTGCCACAATGATGCCACCCGAAGGTTGCAGGAACAGCAACTCATATTCCGCCTGGGAACCCTGCAGCCATATGGTATCAATGTGGACTTCACCAGTTTCAAAATCTCCCCTTCCCCTACTGCATCCCTAAACCAGCCCAGTTCGTCCCCTCCCCCCACTGCACCACACAACCAGCCCAGCTCTTCCCCCCCACCCACTGCATCCCAAAACCAGTCCAACCTGTCTCTGCCTCCCTAACCGGTTCTTCCTCTCACCCATCCCTTCCTCCCACCCCAAGCCGCACCCCCAGCTACCTACTAACCTCATCCCACCTCCTTGACCTGTCTGTCTTCCCTGGACTGACCTATCCCCTCCCTACCTCCCCACCTACACTCTCTCCACCTATCTTCTTTACTCTCCATCTTCGGTCCACCTCCCCCTCTCTCCCTATTTATTCCAGTTCCCTCTCCCATCCCCCTCTCTGATGAAGGGTCTAGGCCCGAAACGTCTGCTTTTGTGCTCCTGAGATGCTGCTTGGCCTGCTGTGTTCATCCAGCCTCACATTTTATTACCATGCAACTGATATTACTTTGCATCAAGTAATGTTCCAGTCAACTGAACAAAACTAACACAGGATTATATGGCTTTCTTTGTTAAACAGAGAGCTGGAGGTATCTCAACTTTACCTTTACCTCTGAAAGACGGCATTTAGAAATTGAACCAACGCTGTTGGCATTACTTTGGATTGTAAGCCAACCCTCCAAACAACTGAGGGAAACAAAGCCTGTGGATCATATGGCATTCTCTGTTAAACTGAGAGCACTGGAGATACTTCAATTTTAACATGCTCCGTGAAAGGTGGCATTTAGAAACTATAGCAAAGTCTCGTAAAATGCAAACTGCACTCAAGATCAAAGTTTGCTTCAGAAGCTGGTGTCCAAATGTATTCTTAAGGCTTCCAAGGTCGTCTAACAAGAGCTCTCAATAGCTGAAACATCATGTTGGACCTCTTGCACTCTGATTCATCTCGCCTTTTGATTATTTTCTGCCCTTGTTTGTGACTTTTAAATAATGTTAATCTGGATTCCCACATCTCCTGGTGTTTCTATACTTCCTAGCCACAGCAAAAGGCACTACCACGAGTTATACACAAAGACAGAAATTGCTGGAAAAGCTCAGCAGGCTGGCTGCGAAGCAAAATCAAAGTTAACAATTCAAGCCCAATGACCCTTCCTCAGAAAGAAGAGTTAATCGTTAACTCTGGTTTCTCACTGCTATTGCTGACCTTAACTAACATTATATAAACTGTTATCAACACATTGCATTATTAGCACAATATATTCCTACATTCAGAAATATTAAAGGAGGTTTTTTCCAAATCAAAATGAACTAGAATACAAAATTATTCACTGTTACCAGGTATAAAAAAAAACTGAAAATCTTAAATCAACTGAGGATTTGAGAAATATTCATTAACAAATATTAGGGAATAATGAGGCATATACATCAATATTGAAATATTTCAAAGGCTACTAACTAACAACCGTAGATTGCAAAGGTGCCTTGAGCTGGAATCATATTCAGGAAAGAATGTCACTCACATCGTTCCCTTGATTCATTCTTCAACTTCGCCCCATGCTCTCTCCTGAGCAACATTCCCACCTCTACCTCACTCCCATCCTTAGCTTCCTTCTGATCACTGCTCCCTCCCCAAACTCCTTCATCCCCTATACAACTCTTTCAGCTCTCCTTCCCCACCTCCCTCCATCACCCCTCCTCATCCTCCCACTCCACCCCAGCTTCCATATGACTCCCCCAACATCCACCTGTTTCAGCCCACAGCTCCCTGCCCCTCCCCAGTGCCCCCCTTTCTCCTTCCCTCTCCCCCCACCCAGATCCCCGTCTGCCACCCCTCCCCCCCTTTCTCCTTCCCTCTCCCCCCACCCAGATCCCCGTCTGCCACCCCTCCCCCCCTTTCTCCTTCCCTCTCCCCCCACCCAGATCCCCGTCTGCCACCCCTCCCCCCCTTTCTCCTTCCCTCTCCCCCCACCCAGATCCCCGTCTGCCACCCCTCCCCCCCTTTCTCCTTCCCTCTCCCCCCACCCAGATCCCCGTCTGCCACCCCTCCCCCCCTTTCTCCTTCCCTCTCCCCCCACCCAGATCCCCGTCTGCCACCCCTCCCCCCCTTTCTCCTTCCCTCTCCCCCCACCCAGATCCCCGTCTGCCACCCCTCCCCCCCTTTCTCCTTCCCTCTCCCCCCACCCAGATCCCCGTCTGCCACCCCTCCCCCCCTTTCTCCTTCCCTCTCCCCCCACCCAGATCCCCGTCTGCCACCCCTCCCCCCCTTTCTCCTTCCCTCTCCCCCCACCCAGATCCCCGTCTGCCACCCCTCCCCCCCTTTCTCCTTCCCTCTCCCCCCACCCAGATCCCCGTCTGCCACCCCTCCCCCCCTTTCTCCTTCCCTCTCCCCCCACCCAGATCCCCGTCTGCCACCCCTCCCCCCCTTTCTCCTTCCCTCTCCCCCCACCCAGATCCCCGTCTGCCACCCCTCCCCCCCTTTCTCCTTCCCTCTCCCCCCACCCAGATCCCCGTCTGCCACCGCTCCCCCCCTTTCTCCTTCCCTCTCCCCCCACCCAGATCCCCGTCTGCCACCCCTCCCCCCCTTTCTCCTTCCCTCTCCCCCCACCCAGATCCCCGTCTGCCACCCCTCCCCCCCTTTCTCCTTCCCTCTCCCCCCACCCAGATCCCCGTCTGCCACCCCTCCCCCCCTTTCTCCTTCCCTCTCCCCCCACCCAGATCCCCGTCTGCCACCCCTCCCCCCCTTTCTCCTTCCCTCTCCCCCCACCCAGATCCCCGTCTGCCACCCCTCCCCCCCTTTCTCCTTCCCTCTCCCCCCACCCAGATCCCCGTCTGCCACCCCTCCCCCCCTTTCTCCTTCCCTCTCCCCCCACCCAGATCCCCGTCTGCCACCCCTCCCCCCCTTTCTCCTTCCCTCTCCCCCCACCCAGATCCCCGTCTGCCACCCCTCCCCCCTTTCTCCTTCCCTCTCCCCCCACCCAGATCCCCGTCTGCCACCCCTCCCCCCCTTTCTCCTTCCCTCTCCCCCCACCCAGATCCCCGTCTGCCACCCCTCCCCCCCAGTGCCCCCCTTTCTCCTTCCCTCTCCCCCCACCCAGATCCCCGTCTGCCACCCCTCCCCCCCAGTGCCCCCCTTTCTCCTTCCCTCTCCCCCCACCCAGATCCCCGTCTGCCACCCCTCCCCCCCAGTGCCCCCCTTTCTCCTTCCCTCTCCCCCCACCCAGATCCCCGTCTGCCACCCCTCCCCCCCAGTGCCCCCCTTTCTCCTTCCCTCTCCCCCCACCCAGATCCCCGTCTGCCACCCCTCCCCCCCAGTGCCCCCCTTTCTCCTTCCCTCTCCCCCCACCCAGATCCCCGTCTGCCACCCCTCCCCCCCAGTGCCCCCCTTTCTCCTTCCCTCTCCCCCCACCCAGATCCCCGTCTGCCACCCCTCCCCCCCAGTGCCCCCCTTTCTCCTTCCCTCTCCCCCCACCCAGATCCCCGTCTGCCACCCCTCCCCCCCAGTGCCCCCCTTTCTCCTTCCCTCTCCCCCCACCCAGATCCCCGTCTGCCACCCCTCCCCCCCAGTGCCCCCCTTTCTCCTTCCCTCTCCCCCCACCCAGATCCCCGTCTGCCACCCCTCCCCCCCAGTGCCCCCCTTTCTCCTTCCCTCTCCCCCCACCCAGATCCCCGTCTGCCACCCCTCCCCCCCAGTGCCCCCCTTTCTCCTTCCCTCTCCCCCCACCCAGATCCCCGTCTGCCACCCCTCCCCCCCAGTGCCCCCCTTTCTCCTTCCCTCTCCCCCCACCCAGATCCCCGTCTGCCAACCCTCCCCCCCAGTGCCCCCCTTTCTCCTTCCCTCTCCCCCCACCCAGATCCCCGTCTGCCAACCCTCCCCCCCAGTGCCCCCCTTTCTCCTTCCCTCTCCCCCCACCCAGATCCCCGTCTGCCAACCCTCCCCCCCAGTGCCCCCCTTTCTCCTTCCCTCTCCCCCCACCCAGATCCCCGTCTGCCACCCCTCCCCCCCAGTGCCCCCCTTTCTCCTTCCCTCTCCCCCCACCCAGATCCCCGTCTGCCACCCCTCCCCCCCAGTGCCCCCCTTTCTCCTTCCCTCTCCCCCCACCCAGATCCCCGTCTGCCAACCCTCCCCCCCAGTGCCCCCCTTTCTCCTTCCCTCTCCCCCCACCCAGATCCCCGTCTGCCACCCCTCCCCCCCAGTGCCCCCCTTTCTCCTTCCCTCTCCCCCCACCCAGATCCCCGTCTGCCAACCCTCCCCCCCAGTGCCCCCCTTTCTCCTTCCCTCTCCCCCCACCCAGATCCCCGTCTGCCACCCCTCCCCCCCCAGTGCCCCCCTTTCTCCTTCCCTCTCCCCCACCCAGATCCCCGTCTGCCACCCCTCCCCCCCCAGTGCCCCCCTTTCTCCTTCCCTCTCCCCCCACCCAGATCCCCGTCTGCCACCCCTCCCCCCCCAGTGCCCCCCCTCCCCCCCCAGTGCCCCCCTTTCTCCTTCCCTCTCCCCCCACCCAGATCCCCGTCTGCCACCCCTCCCCCCCCAGTGCCCCCCCTCCCCCCCCAGTGCCCCCCTTTCTCCTTCCCTCTCCCCCCACCCAGATCCCCGTCTGCCACCCCTCCCCCCCCAGTGCCCCCTTTCTCCTTCCCTCTCCCCCCACCCAGATCCCCGTCTGCCACCCCTCCCCCCCAGTGCCCCCCTTTCTCCTTCCCTCTCCCCCCACCCAGATCCCCGTCTGCCACCCCTCCCCCCCCAGTGCCCCCCTTTCTCCTTCCCTCTCCCCCCACCCAGATCCCCGTCTGCCACCCCTCCCCCCCAGTGCCCCCCTTTCTCCTTCCCTCTCCCCCCACCCAGATCCCTGTCTGCCACCCCTCCCCCCCAGTGCCCCCCTTTCTCCTTCCCTCTCCCCCCACCCAGATCCCCGTCTGCCACCCCTCCCCCCCAGTGCCCCCCTTTCTCCTTCCCTCTCCCCCCACCCAGATCCCCGTCTGCCACCCCTCCCCCCCAGTGCCCCCCTTTCTCCTTCCCTCTCCCCCCACCCAGATCCCCGTCTGCCAACCCTCCCCCCCAGTGCCCCCCTTTCTCCTTCCCTCTCCCCCCACCCAGATCCCCGTCTGCCACCCCTCCCCCCAGTGCCCCCCTTTCTCCTTCCCTCTCCCCCCGCCCAGATCCCCCTCTATCCTCCTTTCCCTCAGTCCCCTCCCCTCTTCCTCATCCCCGTTCCTCCTCAGATTCCCCTCCACCCAGTTCCCTCACGCACTTAGATCTTGTGGTTTTTCCATAAGTAGCTACAACCTTACTCTAATCCAAACCTTCTCGGCCCTCCCCCCTTCCCCCCAGTGCTCTCGTCCTCCGGAGACAGAGGTACCTACCCGACACAGGCACCAACAGCCGGTTCTCATCACCTCCACCGTCTTCTTCCTCCGCCATCTTGGTTGTTTATCTCAGTGCATTCTGGGGCACATACGCACCCCAAGCATGGCGCGCGTGCGCAGCGGGGCTGATGTTGGCGGCGCCCCCTGAAGTCTGTTCCAGGAATGACCAGAAGGGCAACTCTGCAGTCTGATGGAATGCTACAGCAGTCAGTGGTTTACAGAATCTAGGTTTTCTTTCGATATATCAGACACCATTAGTATACAGCATGCTCTTTGAAAGAATTCTAGTTCTCCAATTAAAATTGGATTTTAATATTGGAATTAAAAATAATGAAAATTAATATTGGATTTGCTCCCTTCAGGGCAGAGCAACTCTTCTGTGTAAAACAATAAGTTTCTTCTGGTTCATTGATAGTAAATGTGGAGCTGGATGAACACAGCAGGCCAAGCAGTATCTTAGGACATGCTGTGTTCATCCAGTTCCACACTTTGTTATCTCGGATTCTCCAGTATCTGCAGCTCCCATTATCTCTGATCACCATCTTCTGGTTTATTTGCTGATCATCTTTATGTATGCACCCCCAAATTATTTTTTGTAGAATATGAAATCTTACAGGGAAACAGTCCAATTATATTATTGGAAACAATTTTTTTCCATCCAATAAAATGAGCTTATGTCTGCAACAATTTTTTTTGACAAGTTCTCACGAACAGTTGAACCCCCATTAACAGAATGATTAAATTAGTAACTGAAATTTTTGGGTATTTCTAGTCATGAAATTGCAACCACTAAACAAACCAAGTGATCACACAGTCACTACAATCAGGTCATTCAGCTTTGATAAAGTTGCAGTATGTGGTGGAAAACTGAAACATTAGATTTTAGACACTTGTCTTCACTCTCACAATGTTGGCAGAAAAATATTGTTGGGCTAACATCAAGGTTAAAAAAAAATGTATAAAGCAGATTCGTCAAGTTCATTTAGTTCATCTACTTTCATTCTGGTTGCTGTATGATACAACATAGTAATTGTGTAGGTGGCAGTCATGGACACTGTTCATTAGTTCACAGTCACAATAATAGTGAAGACAAATTGCATTCAAACATTTCTATGGAATGAATGAAGAGGGGCAACATAAACTAAATGGCATAATTTTAAGGGGATACAAGACTGAAGGGATATAGGAGTAGATATAGGTAAATAATTGAACTATGGCAATATGTTGATAAAGTTACCTAAAAAAACGAATGTGGGATCTTTGGCTATATGATCTGAGAAATAGAGAATAAAATCATAGAACTTTTGCTAAAACTTTCTAAAACATGGCTATCTATCAAATGGATCATTGTATTCAATTTTAGGCACTGCACTTAATAAAGGATATCAAAACCTTCAAGAAAAGCAATATTAGGATGGTTCCAAGGATGAGGAACTTTGGTTACATTTAGACATTGCAGAAGCTGGCGTAGTTCACCCGAGAGCATTGAAGTCTAAGAGGAAATTTGATAGACATACTCAAAATTATAGATGATTTTGGTAGGCCAAATGAGGAGAAACTGTTACCAATAGCAGAACATTCGGTAACCAGTAGGTATATAGTTAAGGTGATTGTCAAAAGAACTGGATGCAACATGAAGAAATGTCTTTTAGTCAGTGAATTGCTGTGTTCTGGAAAGCTCTGCCTGAAAGGGTAATGGCAGTAGATTCAGTGGTCATATTCAAAAAAAGATTTTATGGCTATTTAATGGGACAGAATTACAGGGTGTTAGGGAAAAGAGCAGAGGAGTGGGATTAATTACTTAGTTCTACGATAGAGGCAGAGCAGGCTTGCTGGCCAAATGACCTCCTTCTGTGATGTATCTTTCGGTGATTCTATGTCAATGTATTTTAATCACAGTAAAAGACACTCAGTCATAAAGTGAGAATACCTTGTGATCAGTAGAACTCAAATATCCAGCAGATGAATTTGCTGTCATCTAAAAGAACTCACCAACAGGTTTATACTCATGCATGGGTCTATTATCCCTGCACTTGGTACGAAAAGATATTATTTCTTTTGGATGACCAATTGTTGTAATCTAGCATTAATGAAAAATTGCGTTATATGTAGTCTTCATTATTATTATTATTTTGTTCTTTAAGAAAATATTTCTTCTTTACCCCATTTTCTTACCTACTTTTGTGACTTTTCAAGGTTTTTCATCCTGTGCAGTACAACCAAGAGTACACATTGTTTGTCCTGTTCTAGAGACAGAGGCTTGGAAATAATATTTACAATTCTCCTCCTTCTAGTTTTTACTCACAAGAGAAAATAACTCGTTTGTGCTTGTTGTTCATTTTAATGCATTTGTTAAGATCATAACTTCATTATCTGAATTTGTGGTCACTATGTTGAATTTAATCCACCACCACTCTGCAACAATATTTAGAATATCACCATTTCTTTAAGTTATGTCAGGTTTATCTTGTTTGGATTCTAATTTAAAAAAAAAGAGCTGCAGGTAAATAAAAACAGTCACAATAAAGTAATTGATTGAAGATAGTGTAATTTAAATTAACAAACATTTGATTTATTACAATAATGAAGAGACGGCATACACATAGACCTTATTTAAAGCTGGAATAAGTCATGAATTCACAACCCTCAGGTCTAACTTTTAAAAGCTGGAAAGTTTTATGATGTATGTGGTATTTGGTTTTATTTTTGTCAGTAAAAAGAAATTTGCATTTATGTAGGAACAAGAATAGGCCACTTGGACCTTTGAGGCTGCTCTGCCATTCAATAAAATCATGGCTGATCTGATTTTAACCTCACCTCTACATTCTTGCATGTCGCCAATAGTCTTTCATCCTCTTGATACTGAAGAATCTATCTACCTTTCCTTTAAAAACATTTAAATATTCCGCATCCATGGTCTTTTAAGGAAGAAAAGTCCAAAGACCACAACCCTTTGAGAGATGCAACATGTTTCCCTTATCTCTGTTTTAAATGGGAGCCCCTTTATTGTTAAACAATGGTCTCAAATTCCCTAGATTCTTCCACAACTGGAAACATGCTTTCAACATCCACTCAGTCGGGTCCCTCAGGATCTTATATTTTACTTCTAAATCACCCCTGACTCTTCTAAAATCCAGAAGACACAAACCTAGCCTTTCTCAAAAAGCAATCTGCTCACTCCAGGCATCAGTGTAGTGAACCTTCTCTGAACTGCTACTAATGTTTCAACATACTCCTGCAAGCATGATAACCAGTACTGTATCCAGTACTCCAAATGTAGTTTAATCAATTTCCTGTGGAACATGACCCCCTCTACTCTTACATTCAATTGCCCTCAAAACATAATATTAGTTTTCCTGATTACTTTCTGTACCTTCGTACTAACCTTCTGTGATTCACACACTAGGACACTCAGATCTCTCTGCATCTCAGAGCTCTGCAACCTCTCACCATTTAGATAATATGTTTTTCTTTTATTCTTTCTGCCAAAATGGACCATTTCACACTTTTCCACATATTACTACATTTGCTGATCTTTGCCCATTCATTAAATTTATCTGTTTCACTTCATAGGCTTCCTTATGTATTCTTCACACTCACTTTCCTACTTCTTTTTGTGTCATCAGCAAATTTAGCTGCCATACCTTTGATTATTTCATCTAAATCATTTATCTAAATAGTAAAGAAAATGGGGGTCCAGTACCAATGCCTACGACTCACTACACATGACACTCTCTCAGCCTGAAAAAATGCACATAATCCTACCCTCTGCTTCCTGTTAGACAGCCAATCTTTGATCCATGTCACTACGTTAATTCTACACCATGAGCTTTTATTTTCTGGAATAATCTTTAATATGGCACCGTATCAAATGCTTTATCAAATAACACCAGCAGAATCTTCTGAACATCTCAAAGTGCTTCAGCAGCAATAAACTACTTTTGAAATGTTACTCTGATTAAGGATAAAAAGTAGCAGTCATAGTTTTCAAAGCAGCATACAGCAAATAAGATGTATCTCTTGTTAAACCTAATGGAATAAAAAGATTGCTTGTACTGGGCCTCTTGGTTGAAGGATCTGTCACAAATGGACCAATAACCACAGTGCCTATCACCAAATAATATAATGAAAGTGCAAGGTTTTACTGTTTATCAGTTCGTTTGATGTTGGCCAGGTCCCTTGAGTTCCTTTTCAGACAAGACATCCTTGGGCGAATCTCAACCAAACCTGGTGGGATGATACTGTAGATGGTGTAGTGGTGTTGACATCTAACTACTCCCATGAAGGATCAGGAGGCATTTGTTTTCCTACCAATGGAGCCTACAACCCTGTATACCGTACTCTCCTGTCATGGTAACTCAGACGTACTTGAATCAACCTAAACCAAGCATTCCAAGAAAGAATATGATGAAGTTGTGTAGTAAATCTCTGACTTGCTGTCATATTTTACTTGCTTCTTTCTCTTATATTTGTTTAATTAAAATAATTTTCATCAATGTGCACATTTATTAAGTAGTAAGAGAAAGTGATAAGTTACATGGAGAGCCAGAGAAAGTGAATGGGATAGAGAGTAAATGCAAAATGTTAACAGGAAGTGACAGGCAGCAGTAAGAGTAAAATAGGATGAACAGTCTAAAGCCAGAGGCAAGTCGTTGACAGGTTGTGGCAGAATGCAAGAAGAAACAATGATACAAGTAAGAAAGACTCGAGAAAGAAGATTTCACCTCTCCTCATCATAATTACACGTGAAACCCAGAATCAGATATTGGTGGTAGCTCAGAGGTATACAAATATTGTGAATCAAATTAAATTAGAGCTCAGCAAATTAAATACTGTAAATTAATTATTTTGATTGAGAAAAATTTCCTCAAATAATGTTTTGAGTCTAATCTTTTGTGAGTTTTTTGTTTTTTTTGTTTCATATTTGTGTGATTAATTCTTTTTTAAAAATTGTGTGAAACAAGGTAATTTACTGAATTGATGAAAAAAATCCATTTGATATAAAATAAATCACTCCGTGACAGCATTTTGTTGTCCAAAATTCAGCTTTCACACTATGTTCGCTCAGTCCAAGTAGTTCAGTTTGCAACTTGTCAAAAACATTTTGTCTTTTTTTTCTGTGTTTTAAGCAATTTGTTTCATGGCTATCACCGAGTAAAGTGAAAGCATTTACAGCAGAGGAATGGGCCACATGACAAAAGCAAGCTAGTCAGCACACTTTGTGCCAATGCATTTCTCTAAACATCCCCTTTTCATGAAAAATTAAATTCCTTGCACTATAACCTGCAGTGAAAATTTACCCAAGTTACAGTACACATAGTTAATAAGAATAAATTATCATACATGAACGAAACCGTGATTATAGTCTTCTGTCCCACTTTCATCTCATTTGCATGCATTTTATCAAGAGTTTGAGTATTTTAGAGATGCACAAGTTAATTTTGTCGGTTTGTTTGGTGCGTGCCCTTTCCTGGAATAATGTTCCTTCTCTAGCAAATATCATTTCCGAGGTGAGTGCTTGATCAGATCAAAACACCTGGGAAAACTGCTTCTTGTCCTGTGTACTAATACCATTGCACATTTCTAGAAGTGAGCTTTTTTTTTAAACAGTTCACATTCTGATGAAACATGAAGGAGGAACTTCATAAAAATTTCACTAACCCAGCAGATCATTGTATTGCTTTTGTATCTATTGGTTGCTGCATTTCTCTTGTAGCTCGCACCTTGTTGGGATTTGGGTCAAGGCCTTTTGCTGTCAAAACATGACCTATGTACTTCATTTCAGGCATCTTCAATATCACCTTTTTTCTTTTGTTCCATTTGTTTTTCTTGTCACGTTATTCATCCTGCTGGTCGAGGATGCTGTCTCTTCTGTTTTCAATTGCATACCACTAATTGCGAATTCTTCATGAATGATTTATTGGGTTTCATCCACTTTCTCCACTTGGTAGGACCTCCTGGGTTGATGGAGTTGTCTGGATCTGTATTTTGTCTTTCTAGCTGTCTCTTCACTATTTGCTGAATTTGTCTCAAGCTTTCATCTACTTTGAGATCATATTCACTTGAAAGACATTCAAAATCTGTAAGAACAACTATGCATTCCTCTTGGGTTTGTTCAACAGCTAGTGGCCTGTAAAATGCTGTAAATCTCTTTTTCCTATTCCGTATGGGATATGGGCATGGCTGACTGGACAGAATTTATTGCCTGTCTCTAGTTCTCCTTCAGAAGATAGTGGTGAGTGCCCTCTTGAACTACTGTAGTCCATGTGCTGTAGGTTGATCCACAATGCCAATCCTATTAGAATAGATTTTCTACTCTTGGTCACTTATATTTCGGTTTTCCTTAATTTCATAGTTCAAGATTGTTCTTCAGTGAACAACATTTTAAAAACAAGAGCAGGAATTTCTGTTTGATCTTTGTCAGATGTTGTGAAACAATACTTATTTTTCTGCACAGAACAGATAATGTGCTTGGGATCATCAGGTCTTCTGGAGATCACCAGTTCAGCCAACAATTTGACTCTCAGTTCTCAAAAATTGGGAGAAACACATTACCTGTCAGCAATTTTATTCAACAGTTTGGCACAAGACTAAAAGAGGCTTCCATTTTTTCTTCAAACTCTGGTTTCTTCAGTTAGATCTAAATGGACAAACTCCAACATCATTCCGAGATCATTTGTTGGTGAAACAGAGCGTTTTTAAAAAGAAAAATCACCCATTCAAAAGAAAGCATCCAATAGGTTGCAAATTGAGATAACTTTGCACGTAAAAATAGAAATAATTCTGTGTAAATATTGAGAAAAAGAGAAGCTAGCATAAGTATAGACTGTACCTAACATTAGGGAAAAAAGGCAAGATTTTTGAGAAGATAATTTGTCTGTACATTTGTATCTTGCTGAAGCAAGATGAAATGGTTAAGTGTGAATACAGTCACCCGTTCTTAGTGGGCAGTGACCTGATTTGGAATTTGCTACAAATTCATCTGCTCTTAGTTACTTTGTTACAGGTTGTGATCATTTTCCTGCTTGCATGACTGTACATTTTGTGCATTTTGAACTCTGGGGACTGTACCACCACTTTCAGATCCTGTAAATAATTAGTTGCATAGTGTAGCTCCACTTGTCCATCAATGAATTCAAATGCTGCACATATAACTGAGCCTTTCAGTTCAGAGAAAATCTATGACAAATACATGAGGGCAAGGTCTTGAAGTCATACAGATATACAACACAGAAACAGACCCTCTGGTCCAACTCATCCATGCTGACAAGATATCCTAAATAAATCTAGCCCCACTTGCCAGCATTTGGCCCATATCCATCTAAACCCTTCCTATTCATATACCCATCCAGATGCCTTTTAAATGTTGTAATTGTACCAGCCTCCACCACTTCCTCTGGCAGCTCATTCCATACAAGCACCACTCTCTGCGTGAAAAAATCTCTCCTTTTGCCTGAAACTGTGCCCTCTAATTTTGGACTTCTCCACCCCGGGGAAAAGACTTTGTCAATTTACCCTGTCCATGTCAGTCATGATTGTATAAACCTCTATATGTTCACCAGTCAGGCTGACACACTCAATGGAAGATAATCCCAGTATATTCAGCCTTTCCATATAGGTCCAATGCTCCAACCCTGGAAACATCCTTGTTTTTTTTTCTGACCTCTTTCAAGTTATAAAACATCCTTCTTGTTGCAGGTAGACCAGAATTGCATACAATATTCTAATAGTGGCCTAACCAATGTCCTGTACAGCCATAACATGACCTCCCAACTCCTAGACTCAAGACACTGACCCATAAAGCAAGCATATCATAATGTCTTCAAATGTAAGTCTCTGTACATCACGTTATACCAATACAGAGCCAGTTCAGCATGCACCTGAACATAGATTCCTGTTTTGGACACTAACATTGATTACTGTAAATTTCTTTGGATCAAAAATGGCAATGGGCTCCTGTATGAGCTTCAGTTATGCCTGTCTCTTCATGGGTGAATGGAGCATTCCTTGTTCCAATCTTGCTCAAGTTCCTCCCCACAATTATTTCTGTAGTACATTTCTGTGTCATTCGTGTCTGACCCATTTCTAACACTATTGCCTTCACCCTTGGCTTCCCTCCCACAACACCGAAGGGGTCCCCCAGTCCTCGTTTCCCAATCCACCAGCCTCTGCATCCAAAGGATTGTAACTCAATATTTCTGCCACCTCCATTGGAATGCCACCGTCAGACACATATTCCCCTCCCTCCCTTATCAACCTTCTGCGGGAACCGTTCCCTCTGGGACACCTTAATCAACTCCAACATCTTCCCACAGCCTCAAAGCACTTTCTTATTCAATTGCTGAAAATGCAATACTTGCCCATTTGTCTCCACCCTCCTGACGAACCAAGGCCACAGACGCACTTTCCAGATGAAGCAGTGATTTATCTGTCCTTCATCCAATTTGGTCAACTATATTGGCCCTCTGCATCGATGAGACAAAATATAGACTGTGAACAACTTTGCAGAATGCCAACACCCTGTCCAAAAATTTTGGCCCCAAGCTTCCAGTTGCCTGCTACTTCAACACACCACTGTGTTCCCTGATCAATCTTCCTATCTTGGGCCTGTTGCAGTGCTCCAGGAACGTGCAATGCCTCATCTTATGTTTACTTAGCTTACAGTCTTCTGGTCTCAACGCTTTAACAATTTCAGCACACAAACAGCTCTTTTATGTCTATTACTATTGCAAAGTTGGTTACAGTACTTGCCGATTGGGAGGCAGGAAGTTAGAATGTAGTGTTTGGGAAATGCTAGGGGGAAAGCATTGCATGGTCCTTTTAAAGATCATGTTCTTCTTCTGGGTGTAGAGATTTAAAATGGATGTCAGTGAGCAGCAGCTTGAAAGTTTACAAGTACACAGAAAGCACCCAAAATTGAAACATTTGTATCAGTTAGCAAGCCAAGCAGCAGTTTTTACCAAGACAACAGGCTTTTGACTTCAGCCAATCAATTTGAACTAGGCAGTTAGATACCAACAACCAATTAAATTTAAATCTGAGGGTTTTGGCAATATAGGAACAATCCAATTGTAAGAAATACTGATATATCATCAAGTGCATAAAATAAGCGGACAGTTGGGCAAAGCCCCAGAGTTAGCTGCCATCTGCTAGAGCTAATGGCCCTCAGCTCTCAAGAGAGAAATGCTGGCTGTCACAGTCTTCTCTATGTCTCAGAGAAAGCACCATCTAAATACCAATGGTACCAACAGAACAATCAGTTAATATTTCTGATAGAATAATCAACAAAGAAGACAATCTCGATAGAAAAATCAACAGAGAAGGCACAGAACATTCTGGAAGATATAACCTAGCTATAATTTCAAGAGACGAAATTCTATTTTTTAAAAAATTATATGTGGGACTTCTATTTATTGGAACAGCATAACTTTAAACTCTTGCTTTACTCGGGAATAGTTAGACATTGAAAGGGATTTTTCAGTTTGTTATTGGTTTAGTTAAGTTTTAATTGTTAGAGCTGGATAAATAAATTATTGCTTGTTGATTTTAAAATGAGTGTGAGGGACTTATATTATTTAACCACCATAAGTTGCTGAAAAGCAGGTTACATCACTTTTCACATTCCTTTTACAGATTATGGGGTGAAGTGCTCCTCTTTGGGTATTTCAGTTTTAGTTCTCGGGGGATGGTCAAACTCCGCTTTGTAACAATTAGCTACTCCTATAACCCCAGCTCTTGTCAGGAAAAGATTGCTTTCAGCATAGTCAACTTATCATCCATCTAACTTCTCTTCTTCCCTGACATACTATCAACATCCATTTATCTGCTTCCCTTTCATTTCTCTCCAGACTGTGGACTACCAAACTGATTCCCAGGATAGCAGGACAGGCATAAGAGGAAAGGTTTGATTGACTGGGCTTGTACTCAGTGGAATTTAGAAGAATGAGAGAGGCGCTCATAAAAAAAAATTCAGATGGGACTGGATAGACTAAATGTGGGTAGAATGTTCCCAATGCTGGGGAAGTCCAGAACTAGGGGTCACAGTCTAAGAATAAGGGGTAATCCATTCAGGATTGACATGAAGAAGAATTTCTTCACTCAGAGAGTTGTGAACCTGTGGAATTCTCACCCACAGAGTGCTGTTGGGGCCAGTTTGTTAGATACATTCAACAGGGAGCTGGCCCTTGTGGCTAAAGAGATCAAGGGGTATTGAGAAAGCAGGAATGAGATATTGAGATTGAATGATCTTATTAAATGATGGTGCAGGCTTGGAGGGCCAAATGGCCTACTCCTGCACATATTTCCTGTGTTTCTATGACTCAGTCTCCACTTATTTTGCTCATTCCCTTGGCCCTCATCCCATCGTCAGCAAAATACTGTTCTTCCCAGCTGAAGGATCACTTGACTCAAAATGCTAGCTCTGTTTTCTTTCCACAGACAGGAAAGAGGATCATTATTGTTGCATGAGTCACCAAGAGAACTGAACCAACACTATTGGGCTGATTTTAAATCACAATCCAGGCAACTGAGCTAATCAATTCAACATGATGACATGTCTTGCTTGTCCCTAACATTATGATTGATCTTTCCAGCTCTTCTTGACTCCCACCATTTGTCATGCTCTGAAATCTAGTGTAAGTTGTCTGCTGAATTGAGTCTCCACTGTATTCACAAATCTGACAAGTGAAAAGTGTATTTAAAGTTGTGAGAGGCACAGATAGAGTGGACAGTTGGAATCTTTTACCATAACGGAAATGTTGAATAGTGAGGGTTTAGATTTAAGGTGAGAGAGGGAAAGTTTAAAGGATATGTGTGAGGCATGTTCTTTTGAATAAAGGGATGATGAGTTCCTGGAACATGCTGCCATGGGAAATGGTAGAAGCAGATATATTAGCAAGGTTGAAGAGGGATACAAACGATGTGCAGGCAGGTGGGATTAGCTCAGAACGGTATCATGGTCAGCCAGTGGGCCTGTTTCTGTACTGTTCTATGTTCTGTATAAAACTTTATGGAATTAGACTGTTAACTGAAAGTCACAGTTTCCACATCACAACTTCGGCAGCAATAAATGATTACTGTGGCAATAAAAGCACTACACTGCTCAGTTTTAGATATGATTAGTTCATTACACAATTGGACTTGCATTGGAATTGTATTGACAATAGTTTCCAAAAGATTGGTAGGGAAACAATAAGCAACAGTCACGGCTTGGTTGGGCACTATGACGAGCACTGACACAAATTACTATCAATAGAGATAGTAGGAACCATTTCTGAAGAAGGGTCTAGGCCCGAAACGTCAGCTTTCCAGCTCCTCTGACGCTGCTTGTTCTGCTGTGTTCATCCAGCTACATACACACTGTGTAAATAACAATAAAATGTGAGGCTGGATGAACACAGCAGGCCAAGCAGCATCACAGGAGCACAAAAGCTGACGTTTCGGGCCTAGACCCTTCATCAGAGAGGGGGATGGGGAGAGGGAACTGGAATAAATAGGGAGAGGGGGGAGGTGGACCGAAGATGGAGAGAAAAGAAGATAGGTGGAGAGGAGAGTATAGGTGGGGAGGTAGGGAGGGGACAGGTCAGTCCAGGGAAGACGGACAGGTCAAGGAGGTGGGATGAGGTTAGTAGGTAGGAGATGGAGGGGCGGCTTGGGGTGGGAGGAAGGGATGGGTGAGAGGAAGAACAGGTTGGGGGTCAGAGACAGGTTGGACTGGTTTTGGGATGCAGTGGGTGGAGGGGAAGAGCTGGGCTGGTTGTGTGGTGCAGTGGGGGGAGGGGACGAACTGGGCTGGTTTTGGGATGCGGTGGGGGAAGGGGAGATTTTGAAGCTGGTGAAGTCCACATTGATACCATATGGCTGCAGGGTTCACAAGCGGAATATGAGTTGCTGTTCCTGCAACCTTTGGGTGGCATCATTGTGGCACTGCAGGAGGCCCATGATGGACATGTCATCTAAAGAATGGGAGGGGGTGTGGAAATGGTTTGTGACTGGGAGGTGCAGTTGTTTATTGCGAACCGAGCAGAGGTGTTCTGCCAGCCCAGTTCGTCCCCTCCCCACACTGCACCACACAACCAGCCCAGCTCTTCCCCTCCACCCACTGCATCCCAAAACCAGTCCAACCTGTCTCTGCCTCCCTAACCTGTTCTTCCTCTCACCCATCCCTTCCTCCCACCCCAAGCCGCACCTTCATTTCCTGCCTACTAACCTCATCCCACCTCCTTGACCTGTCCGTCTTCCCTGGACTGACCTATCCCCTCCCTACCTCCCCACCTATACTCTCCTCTCCACCTATCTTCTTTTCTCTCCATCTTCGGTCCGCCTCCCCCTCTCTCCCTAATTATTCCAGAACCCTCACCCAATCCCCCTCTCTGATGAAGGGTCTAGGCCCGAAACGTCAGCTTTTGTGCTCCTGAGATGCTGCTGGGCCTGCTGTGTTCATCCAGCCTCACATTTTATTGTCTTGGATTCTCCAGCATCTGCAGTTCCCATTATCTCTGATACACACCGTGTTCTTTCACTATCAATACTTCTCTTTACGATCCTGTGAATTGCAGTGATACACTTCTCCAGAGGATGGCGCTATATCAGAGCACATCCACGTACATCAGATAGAACTTCAAGTTTTAAAGAAATTTTCAGCAGGTAAACTCATTTATTTCCTTTGCGTTTTGTTTACCTATTAATGGATTCTAACTCCCACAAGAGTACAACTTCTTTTGTGAAATAAAGTTTTAAGCTTAGCATTTCGGTATTTTTCATAAACCTATTATGACTCATCTCTGAAGCAAATGATACGTGAACTTGGGTCTTTTAGCCCAGAATAAGGGATACTATCATTGCACGACAATACAATTGCTTGTTCTTAATGTTCTCAGTCCATTAAGCTCGTTCTATTTCTCAAAACAGAGAGCTGAGTAGCTGAAGCAGCGACTGTGGTCCTGAGGCAATTCTATTACGAACGTAGGCAGTAAATGGGAAATCCGAGGAGTTTTCAGGTGGGCGGTGGATGCACACATTGCGCTGGCAAATCTCTTCCGCACAGAAAGCCAAGACAGCAAATTCACACAAATACTTTAAACACTGCATGTTCCCCTGCAAGTTATATATATCAGCATCACTTCATTGTCACTGGGTAAAATTCTGAAACCCCCAACCTCACAGAATTGTTGGAGCACCTTCACCTCATGGACTGTAGCAGTGAAAGAAAAAAAACACCACATCCAGAGCAGCTGAAGGATTCCAGCTTAACCAGCAAGACACAATATCTATATTCCAAGAATGAAGCTTAAATTAAAAAAAAGGCCTGCTCAGCTAGTTGCAGTGGATTGCGGTCCATGACACTCATTGATATTTCTGTAAAACAAGGAAATTCTGTTCCATTTTGTTAATTTCCGATTGTTTATGGATTTGAATCATGATTATTTGCTGATTCCACTGATTTTCTGCCAAAATTATGGCAGCCAATCCGAAGAACACAGGAGAAAATCCCCAGCATGTATCTAATCTTCATAGTTGGAATGCCCATGTATTTTTCTTGGCTGACCAAAATCAAATTTGCTTTAATGATGTTTCAATAACAACGTGAAACTTAAGGCAACACTCAAAATAGATGAGATCGCAAAATGCAATTTAAGACCCAACCAAATACAATTTCGGGCAGCATGGTGGCTCAGTGGTTAGCACTGCAGCCTCACAGCTCCAGGGACCTGGGTTCGATTCCTGCCTCCGGCGACTGTGTGGAGTTTGCACGTTCTCCCTGTGTCTGCGTGGGTTTCCTCCGGGTGCTCTGGTTTCCTCCCACAGTCCAAAGATGTGCACGCTAGGTGGATTGGTCATGCTAAATTGCCCGTAGTGTTCAGGGGTGTGTGGGTTATAGGGAGATGGGTCTGGGTGGGATGCTTCAAGGGGCTGTGTGGACTTGTTGGGCCGAATGGCCTGTTTCCACACAGTAGGGAATCTAATCTGATCTAATCCAATAACTTTTACAGATGCACTGGAAAGCACGGAGGGAATGTGATAGGATGTGTTATGAGCGTGGTGAGAGCAAATGTTTGACATATGAATGCTGCTGAGAGAGGAAAGTGACCAGTTGTGGGCAGAGAGTTGCTTTTGCAGGAAAGGGTTAAAACTATGTTGCCATAGCAAAAGGAGGGATGGTTGCAGAATGGGCTATTTCAGACTTTTGACTGTGAGGAGAAGGGATATTTGGATTGCTTTATACAACAGCAGTGCTCTTGACTGTCCTGAGCAATGCCCAAGGAGACCTGTCCACATATCACCATTCCACTACCAACTCCGCCACCTTTATCTGCAGCTCCCCCTACCCCCATTTCCAGTCCGGAAGAAGTGTAATACCCAAAACGTTGACTGCTCCTTGGCTTGGTGTGTTCTTCCTGCCTCATATTTGTCTACCTGTACATAGATGTAATAGGGCTCTGAAAGAGTTAATACTTGATTGAGTTCAATGAGCAATGTCCACGATGATGATAACAGGAATTGCTGGAGAAATTCAGCAAGCCTGACAGTATCTGTGGGAAGAAAGCAGAGGTAATATTTCAAGTCCAGTGACTCTTCATCATGACTCATCAGACCAGCTGAGTTTCTCCAGCAATTTCTGGACAGTTTTTTTTCAGAGATCTAGTGTCTGCAGTTCTTCATTTTATTCCACCATGATGATGCTTGGAGAATGTGTTGGGACAGTAAAGTAGGATCATACTGGAGACAGCTATAAATTTAAATCCTCCCAAAGGTCTTTGTAGTCATGTGCCGACTATTCTTATACCGTGAAAGGATTTGAAGAGATGCGATGAACTGTGGCCTGTTTGCTTTGCAAAACTGTCCACAGTAGATGAGAAGATGCTTACACTCACACACAATAAATTATTCAAGATCCAAAAGAACGTATACACTGAGAAGATACAGATGACAGTGCACACAGTAATGTGGTAATAAGCCTTGTACTTCTACAGCTTCTCTCACATCCAGCTGTCTCAAAGTACTATACACAGCAAGCTGACCTTTGAAATGGAATGACTAATTTTGTCAGAGAAATGTGGAAACATTATACTGTGTGTTACTGACCCAAAATTACAGTTCCCAAATGAAACATCATTTACCAATCAGTTATGTCAAGTAAAAAGTTGGTAACTTTCCGATTTCAAGATATGTATTTAAGACAGGTCTTTAGTGGATCACAATAGCTGATGGTTAATAACTTTGTTTTAGTGACTGCTATTTAAACCTGATATCTGTTACCGCAGCTTTAAAATTAGATACCAATACCTTATGTAGATAATATTAATTCAATATGTGCAACAATGGACTGCCTGGGGAGAAGAAATTATGGCGTGGTAAATGTAAGGCACAATGTTGATATAAGTTATTGCTTTGCAACCTGTTTTCACTGCCAGAGAATTGTCATTGTGATAGCCAGATTAATAAGTAGAACAAATATAAATGGGTGGCACGGTGGCTCAGTGGTTAGTGCTGCTGCCTCATAGCACCAGGGACCTGGATTTGATTCCACCTTCAGACAACTGTCTGTGTGGAGTTTGCACATTCTCCCTGTATGTCCATGCATTTACTCCGGGTGCTCCTGTTTCCTCCCACAGTCCAAAGATGTGCAGGGTAGGTGGAATGGCCATGTTAAATTTCCCATAGTGTTTAGGGATGTGTAGATTAGGGGCATGGGTCTGGGTGGGATGCTGTAATGGTCAGTGTTGGGCTGAAGGGCCTGTTTCTACACTGTAGGGATTCCATGATCGTAACTGAAGGGCAGCTAACTGCAGCTCACACCACCCTTACATAGCAAAAAAGATTGAATTCAGTCATTTCCTGACGAGTCCTTTGCTTGATTGAGACACACATAATCTGCAGCATTTTCTAGGTCAAGCCTAAAGATGCCTTGTGGGCACTTTCCAAGGAACGTCCTGGTCCACTGCAGGAAATTATTACTTTAACTATTTCAGCCTCCATTGGTGCACTGGTGAGAGCTTTTGAGAAAACAATGAAGTAGATTTTAATTTGCCCGTAATTTGTAGCTAGAACTTCATGGAATCATAGGATCCCTACACTGTGGAAGCAGGTCTTTTGGCCCATTAAGTTCACACTGACCCTCTGAAGATCATCGCGATCAGACACACCCCTCTATCCTATTTCTGTAAGCCTCCATTTTCCATGGCTAGCCCACCTAACCTGCACATCCCTGGACACTATGGGAAATTCAGCATGGCCAATCCATCTAACTTGCACATCTTCGGACTGTGGGAGCACCGGAGCACCTGGAGGAAACCCACGCAGACACCAGGAGAATGTGCAAACTCCACACAGGCAGTCGCTTAAGGATGGATTCAAACCCAAGTTCTTGGCTCTGTGAGGCAGCAGCGTTAAATTGGTAAAACTACAGCAGCGAACACACTCATTTGCCAAAAAAAAATCAATGGGCAAAGCTCAGTAATCCTGACAATCAACAGATCAAATCTAAGCTCTGAAGTCCTCCGTCATCTAGTCATAAATGGTGGTGGACAATTAAACAGCTCACTGGTGATTGAGGATCCACAAATACTTCCATCTTCGATGATAGGGGAGCTCAACACATCTTCTTAAAAGTCATGTTTGCAGTATTTGCAGCCATCTTTAGCCACATGTGTGAAGACACTGGCTCATCTCAGCCTTGTCTGGCCATCTTCAGCTTTATTGGTATCCGTCTTCAGCCAATTGTATTTACTCCAGGCATAACCAAGGAACAGCTGGAGGTGCTGGGCATCACAAGGGTATAGACTCTGACAACATTCCAGCAATAGCACTGATGACTTGAGTACCAAAATTAGACATCCCCCCAGCAAGGCTGTTCTCGTACCACTACAGAACAGGCATTTGGAAAATTACCTGAGTATGGCTTGTCCACACAATGAAGGACAAATCCAAGCCAACCTATTGCCACCCCTGCTGTCTATTCTTAATTATAAGCAAAGTGAAGGAAGATGTAGTGAGATATAGTGAAGATGTAGTGAAGGTAGATTAAGTGAGACTAAAAATTCTTACAAGCAATAATTTGCTCACTGATGTGTAGAATGTGTTCTACCAGGTCAGTCAAATACTGGTCTTATTACTGCCTTGGTCCAAACATGGAAACAAGAACTAGTCTCAAGAGGTGAAATGAGAGTGACTGCCCTTGGCATCAATGAAGCATTTGATGAAAAGTGGTATTAAGCAGTTCAAATAAAACTGGAGTCACTGGGAAGCAATGAAAAGCTCTCCACTGATTTGAATCATGCCTGACACATAGTAAGATAGCTGTGCTTGTTGGAGTTCAATTTTCTGAGTCTCAGGACATCTATGCTGGAGTCCCTCAGGGTTTACTTAGGCTCAACCCTCTTCAGTTGCTTCATAAAAACGTTAAAAAAAATGAATACACTAGCATATGTCCACACCTTTGAACTTGTTCCGACATTCAACAACAGCGTTTACACCATTTCCCTGTACTTTCTCCATTCCTCTTGATATTTTTAACATGTAGAAATCTATCAATCTCAAGCTTGAACATATTTGATGACAGAACGTACACAGTGCTCTTGGGCAGAGACTTCCAAAGTTTCATCACCCTCTGAGTTAAGAAATTCCTCCTCATTTCAGTCTTAAATTGTGTGGCCCTTATTCCTCATGGGACAATCCCTCCGTCCTAGGAATTAGTTTGGTGAAACTTCATTGCACTCCTGCTATGTACAGTATAACCTTTCTTAAGTATGGAGATGAAAACTGTGCACAACACTTCAGGATCCATATAATTGCCATGAGGTATATTTACTCCTGTAATAAATCATACCATGTGCCACCTTACTTTGTTACTGCATAAGTTAACTTTCAGTGAATTATGAACCAAAGCTCCCTCAAACTTGAACATGTCTCAGCCTTTGGTTGCTTAAGAACGATTCGGTGGATCATCTCATATTTCAAATTGTTGTACTTTATGAAAAATTATGGAAAAATTGAAGGTGGGGCGAGAGTTCAGCAGAGATTATTAAAATTTCGAGAAGAAGTCAAAGGACAGAGAGTATAGAAAGGGACAGGAATCTAACTTCAGGCACATCAGGCAAGGGGACAACTATGAGAATAAGATCAGTCAATGCAGGACTGAGGTTGTTGTACTTAAATGCTCACGGCATATCAAAACACGGTAAATGAGCTCGTAACACAAATTAAAATTGGCAGGTACCTTTATTTATTCATTTGTGGGATGAGGGCATCATTGGCTGGCCAGCATTTATTGTCCATCCCCAGTTGCACTTCAGGAGGTAGTGATGAGCTGCCTTCTTGAACCACGACAGTCCGCTTGCTGGAGTACTGGTAACATCAGTTGGTAGCGGATTTCAAGAAATGTGTGAGATGTCTACGAGATGGATTTTTTTGGGAGAAGCTTGTAGAGCCCACCAGGGAACAGGCAGTTATGGATTTGGTGGTGTGTAAAGAGGCAGTCTTGATTAGGAAGCTTAAGGTGGAAGAATCCCTCAGGGGCAGTGACCACAATATGTAAGAATTTATCCTGCGGTTTGAGAGGGAGCAGCTGGAATCAGATGTAACGGTATTACAATTGAGTTAAGCTAACTACAAAAACACGAGGGAGGTGTTGGGCAGAGGTGATTGGAGGGTGGAGACAAGCAGGGCAGATGGTGGAGCAGCAGAATGCAGATGTTTCTGGGGGTAGTTCAGGAGGTACAGCAAAACTTAATCCCAAGGAATAAGAAACATATCAAAGGGAGGATGAGGCAACCATAGCTGACAAGGGAAAGTCAGGGACAATATAAAAGGGAAAAAAAACATAAGATTTGGTGAAGATTAATGGGAAGCCAGAGAATTATGAACCCTTTAAAAACCTGCAGGGGATAACCAAAAAGTCAAAAAGTGTGGAGAAGCTGAAATTCAAGAGTAAGATAGCTAGTAATATAAAAATAAGGTTTCAAGGGATTTTTTTAAAGAAATCCAGAAGGTAAGAGAGAGGAAAAAGTGGATATTGAACTATTGGAAAATGAGGTTGGAGAAGAAAAAAAAATTGCAGAGCAACTGAATAGGTACTTTGCATCAATTTTCAGAGGGAAAGACACCAGCAGCGTACCAGAACTTCAGGAGATTTGGGGTTGGGGGAGAGGTGGAAGCGGTTATAAGTGTGTGTAGTGGCTATCACTAAGGAGAAGGTGTTAGGGGAGCTGAAAGGTGGGTAAATCACCTGAACCTGGTGGAATGCACACTTGAGTTCTGAAAGACACCACTAAGGAGATTATAGAGTGCTGGAAAATGGCTCATGGAAAGAAGGAAGGACACAATAGATTGGTTATCATAGAATCCCTGAAGTGTGGAAACAGCCCCTTTGGCCCAACAAGTCCACACCAACCTCAGAGCAACCCACCCAGACACATACCCCTATAGCCCACCTAATCTACACCTTCCTGAACGCTACAGTCAATTTAGCATGGCCTATCCACCTAACCTGCACATCTTTGGATTGTGGGAGGAAACCAGGGCACCCAAAGGAAACCCACGCAGACACAGGAAGAATGTGCAAACTCCACACAGATAGTCGCCCCAGGCTGGAATTGAGCCCAGGCCCCCGGCACTGTGAGGCAGCGGTGCTAACCACTGTGCTACCATGCTGTGGCTAGTTGGACCTTGGTCATTGCTAAGATTTTAGAGTTCATTATTAAGTCTGTGTGTCTTCGTCAAGGCCAGATCATACCTGATAAATCTGTTAGCATGCTTTGAGGAGGTTACAAGTAAGTTGGATGAAAGAGAACCAATAGATGTGATCTATTTAGATAGCCAAAAGGCCTTTGACAAAGTGCCAATCAGGATGTTGCTGAATAAGATAAGAGCCCATGGTGTTAAGGGCCAGGTACTGGCATGGATAGAGGATTGGCTTACTGGCAGAAGGCAGAGATTAGGGATAAAGGAGTCTTTTTTAGGGTGGCAGCCAGTGACTAATGGAGTTCTGCAGGTGTCTATGTTGGGACCACACTATTCATATTATATACTAATGATGTGAATGAAAGAACTGAGTGCATTATTGCAAAGTTTGCATACGAGACAAATATAGATGGAGGGGCAGGTAGTGTTGAGGAAATGGAATGCTACGAAAGGACTTGGACAAGCTCAGAGAGTGGGAAAAGAAGTGGCAGATGAAATACAATGTGGGAACGTGTGAGTTGATGCACTTTGGATGGAAGAAGAGGTGTAACCTATTTTCTAAATGGGAATTACTTCAGAAATCTGAAGCATAAAGGGACTTGGGAGTTCAATATCAGGATTCTCTTGTGGTTAACATGCCAGGCCACTTGGCAGTTAGGAAGGCAAATGCAATGTTAGCATTCATTTCAAGAGGGCTAGATTACAAGAGCAGAGATAGACCGCTGAGGCTGTATAAGACTCGGGTCAGATTGTATTTGGAATATTGTAAACAGTTTTGGGTCCCACATCTATTGACATTGGAAGGGTCCAGCAGAAGTTTACAAGAATGATCTTGTAAATAAATTGTTGCCCTATGACGAACATTGAGGACTCCTCGTCCGTACTTGACAGAGTTTCGAAGGATGACGTTGGGATCTGTTTGAAACTTACAGAATACTGAGAGACCTGGATGGAATGGATGTGGAGAACATGTTTCCACTGGTCGGAGAAACTAGAGCCTGAGGCCACCACCTCAGAGCGGAGGGATGGCTCATTAGAACTGAGTTGAGGAGGAATTTCTTCAGCCAGAAGTGGATCTGTGGAACTCATTGCCACAGAAGGTATGTGCAGGTTAGGTGGGCTAGCCATGGAAAATGGAGGCTTACAGAAATAGGATAGAGGGGTGTGTCTGATCGCGATGATCTTCAGAGGGTCAGTGTGAACTTGATGGGCCAAAAGACCTGCTTCCACAGTGTAGGGATCCTATGATTCCATGAAGTTCTAGCTACAAATTACGAGCAAATTAAAATCTACTTCATTGTTTTCTCAAAAGCTCTCACCAGTGCACCAATGGAGGCTGAAATAGTTAAAGTAATAATTTCCTGCAGTGGACCAGGACGTTCCTTGGAAAGTGCCCACAAGGCATCTTTAGGCTTGATCTAGAAAATGCTGCAGATTATGTGTGTCTCAATCAAGCAACGGACTCGTCAGGAAATGACTGAATTCAATCTTTTTTGCTATGTAAGGGTGGTGTGAGCTGCAGTTAGCTGCCCTTCAGTTACGATCATGGAATCCCTACAGTGTAGAAACAGGCCCTTCAGCCCAACACTGACCATTACAGCATCCCACCCAGACCCATGCCCCTAATCTACACATCCCTAAACACTATGGGAAATTTAACATGGCCATTCCACCTACCCTGCACATCTTTGGACTGTGGGAGGAAACAGGAGCACCTGGAGTAAATGCATGGACATACAGGGAGAATGTGCAAACTCCACACAGACAGTTGTCTGAAGGTGGAATCAAATCCAGGTCCCTGGTCCTATGAGGCAGCAGCACTAACCACTGAGCCACCGTGCCACCCATTTATATTTGTTCTACTTATTAATCTGGCTATCACAATGACAATTCTCTGGCAGTGAAAACAGGCTGCAAAGCAATAACTTATATCAACATTGTGCCTTACATTTACCACGCCATAATTTCTTCTCCCCAGGCAGTCCATTGTTGCACATATTGAATTAATATTATCTACATAAGGTATTGGTATCTAATTTTAAAGCTGCGGTAACAGATATCAGGTTTAAATAGCAGTCACTAAAGACCTGTCTTAAATACATATCTTATAGTGAAATCGGACAGTTACTAACTTTTTACCTAACATAACTGATTGGTAAATGATGTTTCATTTGGGAACTGTAATTTTGGGTCAGTAACACACAGTATAATGTTTCCACATTTCTCTGACAAAATTAGTCATTCCATTTCAAAGGTCAGCTTGCTGTGTATAGTACTTTGAGACAGCTGGATGTGAGAGAAGCTGTAGAAGTACAAGGCTTATTACCACATTACTGTGTGCACTGTCATCTGTATCTTCTCAGTGTATACGTTCTTTTGGATCTTGAATAATTTATTGTGTGTGAGTGTAAGCATCTTCTCATCTACTGAGGACAGTTTTGCAAAGCAAACAGGCCACAGTTCATCGCATCTCTTCAAATCCTTTCACGGTATAAGAATAGTCGGCACATGACTACAAAGACCTTTGGGAGGATTTAAATTTATAGCTGTCTCCAGTATGATCCTACTTTACTGTCCCAACACATTCTCCAAGCATCATCATGGTGGAATAAAATGAAGAACTGCAGACACTAGATCTCTGAAAAAAAACTGTCCAGAAATTGCTGGAGAAACTCAGCTGGTCTGATGAGTCATGATGAAGAGTCACTGGACTTGAAATATTACCTCTGCTTTCTTCCCACAGATACTGTCAGGCTTGCTGAATTTCTCCAGCAATTCCTGTTATCATCATCGTGGACATTGCTCATTGAACTCAATCAAGTATTAACTCTTTCAGAGCCCTATTACATCTATGTACAGGTAGACAAATATGAGGCAGGAAGAACACACCAAGCCAAGGAGCAGTCAACGTTTTGGGTATTACACTTCTTCCGGACTGGAAATGGGGGTAGGGGGAGCTGCAGATAAAGGTGGCGGAGTTGGTAGTGGAATGGTGATATGTGGACAGGTCTCCTTGGGCATTGCTCAGGACAGTCAGAGCACTGCTGTTGTATAAAGCAATCCAAATATCCCTTCTCCTCACAGTCAAAAGTCTGAAATAGCCCATTCTGCAACCATCCCTCCTTTTGCTATGGCAACATAGTTTTAACCCTTTCCTGCAAAAGCAACTCTCTGCCCACAACTGGTCACTTTCCTCTCTCAGCAGCATTCATATGTCAAACATTTGCTCTCACCACGCTCATAACACATCCTATCACATTCCCTCCGTGCTTTCCAGTGCATCTGTAAAAGTTATTGGATTAGATCAGATTAGATTCCCTACTGTGTGGAAACAGGCCATTCGGCCCAACAAGTCCACACAGCCCCTTGAAGCATCCCACCCAGACCCATCTCCCTATAACCCACACACCCCTGAACACTACGGGCAATTTAGCATGACCAATCCACCTAGCGTGCACATCTTTGGACTGTGGGAGGAAACCAGAGCACCCGGAGGAAACCCACGCAGACACAGGGAGAACGTGCAAACTCCACACAGTCGCCGGAGGCAGGAATCGAACCCAGGTCCCTGGAGCTGTGAGGCTGCAGTGCTAACCACTGAGCCACCATGCTGCCCGAAATTGTATTGGGTTGGGTCTTCAAATGCATGCTGCGATCTCATCTATTTTGAGTGTTGCCTTAAGTTTCACATTGTTATTGAAACATCATTAAAGCAAATTTGATTTTGGTCAGCCAAGAAAAATACATGGGCATTCCAACTATGAAGATTAGATACATGCTGGGGATTTTCTCCTATGTTCTTCTGATTGGCTGCCATAATTTTGGCAGAAAATCAGTGGAATCAGCAAATAATCATGATTCAAATCCATAAACAATCGGAAATTAACAAAATGGAACAGAATTTCCTTGTTTTACAGAAATATCAATGAGTGTCATGGACCGCAATCCACTGCAACTAGCTGAGCAGGCCTTTTTTTTAATTTAAGCTTCATTCTTGGAATATAGATATTGTGTCTTGCTGGTAAAGCTGGAATCCTTCAGCTGCTCTGGATGTGGTGTTTTTTTTCTTTCACTGCTACAGTCCATGAGGTGAAGGTGCTCCAACAATTCTGTGAGGTTGGGGGTTTCAGAATTTTACCCAGTGACAATGAAGTGATGCTGATATATATAACTTGCAGGGGAACATGCAGTGTTTAAAGTATTTGTGTGAATTTGCTGTCTTGGCTTTCTGTGCGGAAGAGATTTGCCAGCGCAATGTGTGCATCCACCGCCCACCTGAAAACTCCTCGGATTTCCCATTTACTGCCTACGTTCGTAATAGAATTGCCTCAGGACCACAGTCGCTGCTTCAGCTACTCAGCTCTCTGTTTTGAGAAATAGAACGAGCTTAATGGACTGAGAACATTAAGAACAAGCAATTGTATTGTCGTGCAATGATAGTATCCCTTATTCTGGGCTAAAAGACCCAAGTTCACGTATCATTTGCTTCAGAGATGAGTCATAATAGGTTTATGAAAAATACCGAAATGCTAAGCTTAAAACTTTATTTCACAAAAGAAGTTGTACTGTTGTGAGAGTTAGAATCCATTAATAGGTAAACAAAACGCAAAGGAAATAAATGAGTTTACCTGCTGAAAACTTCTTCAAAACTTGAAATTCTATCTGATGTACGTGGATGTGCTCTGATATAGCGCCATCCTCTGGAGAAGTGTATCACTGCAATTCACAAGGTCGGAAAGAGAAGTATTGATAGTAAGATAACACGGTGTGTCTGTAGCTGGATGAACACAGCAGACCAAGCAGCGTCAGAGGAGCTGGAAAGCTGACGTTTCGGGCCTAGACCCTTCTTCAGAAATGGTTCCTACTATCTCTATTGATAGTAATTTGTGTCAGTGCTCGTCATAGTGCCCAACCAAGCCGTGACTGTTGCTTATTGTTTCCCTACCAATCTTTTGGAAACTATTGTCAATACAATTCCAATGCAAGTCCAATTGTGTAATGAACTAATCATATCTAAAACTGAGCAGTGTAGTGCTTTTATTGCCACAGTAATCATTTATTGCTGCTGAAGTTGTGATGTGGAAACTGTGACTTTCAGTTAACAGTCTAATTCCATAAAGTTTTATACAGAACATAGAACAGTACAGAAACAGGCCCACTGGCTGACCATGATACCGTTCTGAGCTAATCCCACATGCCTGCACATCGTTTGTATCCCTCTTCAACCTTGCTAATATATCTGCTTCTACCATTTCCCATGGCAGCATGTTCCAGGAACTCATCATCCCTTTATTCAAAAGAACATGCCTCACACATATCCTTTAAACTTTCCCTCTCTCACCTTAAATCTAAACCCTCACTATTCAACATTTCCGTTATGGTAAAAGATTCCAACTGTCCACTCTATCTGTGCCTCTCACAACTTTAAATACACTTTTCACTTGTCAGATTTGTGAATACAGTGGAGACTCAATTCAGCAGACAACTTACACTAGATTTCAGAGCGTGACAAATGGTGGGAGTCAAGAAGAGCTGGAAAGATCAATCATAATGTTAGGGACAAGCAAGACATGTCATCATGTTGAATTGATTAGCTCAGTTGCCTGGATTGTGATTTAAAATCAGCCCAATAGTGTTGGTTCAGTTCTCTTGGTGACTCATGCAGCGATAATGATCCTCTTTCTTGTCTGTGGAAAGAAAACAGAGCTAGCATTTTGAGTCAAGTGATCCTTCAGCTGGGAAGAACAGTATTTTGCTGACGATGGGATGAGGGCCAAGGGAATGAGCAAAATAAGTGGAGACTGAGTCATAGAAACACAGGAAATATGTGCAGGAGTAGGCCATTTGGCCCTCCAAGCCTGCACCATCATTCAATAGGATCATTCAATCTCAATATCTCATTCCTGCTTTCTCAATACCCCTTGATCTCTTTAGCCACAAGGGCCAGCTCCCTGTTGAATGTATCTAACAAACTGGCCCCAACAACACTCTGTGGTTGAGAATTCCACAGGTTCACAACTCTCTGAGTGAAGAAATTCTTCTTCATGTCAATCCAGAATGGATTACCCCTTATTCTTAGACTGTGACCCCTAGTTCTGGACTTCCCCAGCATTGGGAACATTCTACCCACATTTAGTCTTTCCAGTCCCATCTGAATTTTTTTTTATGAGCGCCTCTCTCATTCTTCTAAATTCCACTGAGTACAAGCCCAGTCAATCAAACCTTTCCTCTTATGCCTGTCCTGCTATCCTGGGAATCAGTTTGGTAGTCCACAGTCTGGAGAGAAATGAAAGGGAAGCAGATAAATGGATGTTGATAGTATGTCAGGGAAGAAGAGAAGTTAGATGGATGATAAGTTGACTATGCTGAAAGCAATCTTTTCCTGACAAGAGCTGGGGTTATAGGAGTAGCTAATTGTTACAAAGAGGAGTTTGCCCAGCCCCCGAGAACTAAAACTGAAATACCCAAAGAGGAGCACCTCACCCCATAATCTGTAAAAGGAATGTGAAAAGTGATGTAACCTGCTTTTCAGCAACTTATGGTGGTTAAATAATATAAGTCCCTCACACTCATTTTAAAATCAACAAGCAATTATTTATTTATCCAGCTCTAACAATTAAAACTTAACTAAACCAATAACAAACTGAAAAATCCCTTTCAATGTCTAACTATTCCCGAGTAAAGCAAGAGTTTAAAGTTATGCTGTTCCAATAAATAGAAGTCCCACTTATATAATTTTTGGCCTGCTGTGTTCGTCCAGCTTCACACTTTGTTATCTTGCTCAGTTTTTGAGCTGGCCTAAAACTTCCCCACACAAGCACAGATATGTTGCATGACTTAGTGGGCATGGATTAATGCCCTATGAATAGCACAGCATGTTACAGCTCCAATACGCTACACTTTCTTAATGCTGTAGACTGGAAAGATGTCTTGCCGAGATCCTCCATCTGTTGTTTTTTTGAAAAACTTTAATAAGAGCTGTGCATTTATTTGACATCAAAGCCGCAGCTATGTGTATCATCTTGTTAGTCTGTTAAGCCTTCATCGTGAGCAAATGATATTCAGGATACTATAAATATTAAATATTAGCTGTTGCTTCTTCACATTGTTCCTTGGGGAAGTAATCAAAATCTGTACAAGCTTTAAAAATGTTTCATTGTTACATATTCTAGACTTCTTGTTGAGGCGAAGCTGGAGAGCCAATTATGGAATCTCTCCAGTGTAGAAGCAGGCCATTTGGTCTATCGAGTCTATACAATCCTCTGAAGACCATCACACCCAGATCCACCCACATCCATCCCAGTATTTCCCATGGCTAATCCACCTAGCCTGCACATCCCTAAATACTATGGGTAATTTAGCATGACCAATCCACCTAAGCTGCACATCTTTGGTCTGTGAAAGAAAATCCACACAGACGCAGCGTGAATGTGCAAACTTCACACGGACAATCACCAAAGGCTAGAATTGAACATGGGTACCCATGCTGTGAGGCAGCAGTGCTAGCTACAATCAAGATCTGTTAATATTGGCGATGATCATATTTCAGCGAGGAACCTTTAAAGACATTGTTTTAAATTTTGTGATGAAAGATAATCTTCAAAATGCAAGTTTGCAAATGCAAATCTCAAGTCAGATTCTTACGATGTTGTAGTATGCCAGATCCCATTTGAATTGGTGACAATAAAATATTCATAGCTATAAAAAGGATAGAGAACGAGAGAGGAAAACTTGGACTGTAAAGTTTTAAATTAGAATTTGTAAGAGACTGAACTGTTATTTAAATTACTGAAGAGTATTTGCTAGATTTATTACATACTGAAGTACGTTGACTTTGAAAAAATATGACTATGTTGTGCTGGAAGCAGAAAGCAGAGAAAGATAAAATTACCACAGGAGAGCAACAGAATTCATATCATTTCTGATGTATGAAAACCTTAAAGGCACAGATTACAAGCCAATACAAAGAGTATTCAGGGAGCAGGTATGAACAGTTAGTGTTAGCGCTGTGAAACAAGGAAGCACCACCAGCACAGCAGTTCCTAGTTACTAAAACAAAAACCCCGATTTGTATAAAACTGAATGTCAGCGTACAAGATGAGTAGAAGTAGGGCACAGTTTTAGAACAGCAGAAAGTCAACCCACACAAAGATGTTGTTGCAAGGGAGCTGCTGGCATTAGAAAAGATACCCAATGTATTCCTTTTGGAAATTGGAGAAACAACCATTTCAAGTTTGAAAGAGACAACACTGCATGGAGCACAGCAGGTCAGGCAGCATCAGAGAAGCAGGAAAGTTGACATTTCGGGTTGCGACCCTTCTCCAAAAATGGGGAGGGGAAAGTGAGCTGGGAAATCAATGGAGAGAGGAAGGGTGAGGGTGGGGAAGGACAGTAGGATGGTGAAAGGTGAAAAGTGCAGTTAGGGAGTGGTGGAGGTTGGTCAGTGGGATGGGTGGGGCGGATAAGTTGGAGAGAAGATGCACAGGTTGTGTCAGGTCAAGGAGGTGGGAATGAGAGGTAAGGTTGGACATTGTGACGCTGGAGGAGGATCAGAATGGACATGTCACCCAGGGAGTGGGAGGGGGAGTTAAAATGGTTGGCGACTGGAAGATCTCCTCCAGTGTCACAAGAAACAACACCTCATATTCCGCCTTGGGAGCGTACAGCTCGATGACCTAAACATGGAATTCACTAGTTTTAAAATACCCTCACCACTCCACAGCCCTGGTCTCATCCCATGTCCAACCCTCCCTCTCTTCCTCACCTCCTTGACCTGATACAACCTGTCCATCTTCTCTCCCACCTATCTGCCCCACCCATCTCACTGATCAATCCCCACCACTCCCTAACTGAACTCACCTATCACCATCCCATCTGATGCTGTCTGGCCTGCTGCGTCATCTCTGACTCCTGCATCTGCAGTTCTTGCTATCTCAAGTTTGAAAGAATCTGTTTAAGTCAATGGACATTTCATAAATGTGAAGTTTGATAAAGGATGAATGTCACTGTTCTACCTAATTATTTAAATGGGTGAAGAGACAGAAGTTGCAGCCGATAGACATTAAATTAAATCATCCAGGTGGAAAAATTGTCAAGATTAAAAGCACCATACGAGTAATACTGCAACTCAAACAGTGTAAAATAGTGGAGAATGTATATATAATTCAGAATCAAAAAACAGCACTCTTGAGTGAGTATACATGCTTTGCCTTCAACCTCGTTCAAATGATCAAAGATCACAAGAATAAAAGTTGATCTGAGAATGGATCTCCTATATTTTTCACAGAATGAGGGCACTCAGTGCTGAACATAGCATTTTGTTAAATTTGCATGTTAAACCGTTATCGCTCTAGCGAGTTTTGAGAAGATTTGTAGCTCAGGTTGAGGTTCTGGATGTAAGTTTGCTCGCAGAGCTGGAAGGTTCGTTTTCAGACGTTTCGTCACCAATCTAGGTAACATCATCAGTGAGCCTCCGACGAAGCACTGGTGTTATGTCCCGCTTTCTATTTATCTGGTTAGGTTTCCTTGGGTTGGTGATGTCATTTCCTGCATTGGTGATGTCATTTCCAGTTCTTTTTCTCAGGGGATGGTAGATTGGCTCCAAATCAATGTGTTTGTTGATGGAGTTCCAGTTGGAATGCCATGCTTCTAGGAATTCTCGTGCGTGTCTCTGTTTGGCTTGTCCTAGGATGGATGTGTTGTCCCAATCAAAGTGGTGTCCTTCCTCATCTGTATGTAAGGATACTAGTGATAGTGGGTCATGTCGTTTTGTGGCTAGTTGATGTTCATGTATCCTGGTGGCTAGCTTTCTGCCAGTTTGTCCAATGTAGTGTTTGTCACAGTTCTTGCAAGGTATTTTGTAGATGACGTTTGTTTTATTTGTTGTCTGTATAGAGTCTTTTAAGTTCATTAGCTGCTGTTATCTCTCTACATATCTAGGAAGACTCTGCACTCTTGCATCAGTTCCATAGAGACAATACATCGGAATAGTGGTCAGATGTAGTTACTGTACACAAACCCAATAAATCCACCAGAGTATGAGCTGATTAACAAAGTAGTGGGGAGAGAAATCTACCTTTCTGCAGTCGACAAGAAATTGTCCAATTGTCTAAAAGCACAGGTTTTGCTAAACTGCGGGCTCTAGCAGGTGCTATTAGATAAGTAATTAAGACTGTTTACTTTGATTATAACTCCACTTGGGAGATTTTCTTCAGCAGAGTGTCATCTGGATTGCCTCGGCCCCAGAGATCTTTTAACAGACTGTGTTCAGTATTTTGTAGTGCTAAAATGGTTGGAGAGGCAATAGCCTAGTGGCATTATCACAAGAATGTTAATGCAGAGACATTCGTAATGTGCTGGTGACCTGGGTTTGAGTCACAGTATAGCAGATGACTTTAAATTCAATTAACCAAAAAAAAAACATCTGTGATTAAAAGTCTAATGAGAGCCATGAAGTCATTGTCAGGAAAAAGCCATCTGGTTCACTGATGTCTTTTAGGGAAGGAAACCGCTGTCCTTACCCGATCTGACCCACGTGTGACTCCAGACCCACAATGTTGTTGACTTTTAACTACTCCCTGGGAAATTAGAGATGGCAAATAAATGCTGATCTATCCAGCTATGCTCTCACCCCACAAATAAATGAGAAAAGGTAACATATGGCACATGTATAATATATTGATATTTGGGAGCGATGGTTGAGGAACAGGACCGGAAGGCACAAAGGAGTTTCAAAAATGCTTACAAGCTGAAATATTAAAAGTAAAGAACATATCTGGATTTTTCAAGGAAACTATTTGCTTCATGGGACAACATGGTGGGAAATAATGCCCAACCCACAGATAACCAACAAGCACAAAGAATGCTTGAGAAACACAGTCAGCTTGGCAACATCTGTGGAGAGAGAAACAGAGTTAACATTTTGAGTCTGGTGCGACTGTTCTTTAGATGTGCTGACAGTTCTGGATGCCCCATCTGAAACTGAATGCCAGCATGTTCTCCTGTGAATTTGACACCTTTAAAGTAAACTTTAACAAAAATCATGTTTTTTTCATGAATCCCTATCTGGATTGTTTTGATGGAAAGTGGTGGAAGTACCCTGAAACGGAATGCTTAGGAAATTATGAAAGAACAGCATTCTGAATTTCCGTGTTTATTGTTCCACATGCTTTACAGCTGTGTAGCAGATGCCATCATCACAAAATCATCCTACATTGTCTAAGATCAACTGAATTAGTCAGAAAAAATACCTCAACGTGTTGTCAATTTGGGCAAACCCTTCCTCAAGGGAGGGTATTATCTTCTCAAAGACAGACAACAAGAAAGAAAATCATTCTTCCGACTGCTTCTGCAGCATTTGGGAAATTGCTCCACTATTTCCAGAAGTTAGAACTTTCAATCGCATTCATCATCCTTATCATTCCTATTTCTTAACACCTTCATCTTAATAGCCTCCTAACTCATGTTACGGGATGGAATTGCTTCAGGTAATCCATTAATCCTTTGCCCCTGAGTTAGCTTTCTACCTTTCTGTGCTGATACCATCATCTTATCACCTCAATGCTTTTAAATACATCCGTATATGATGGATACTGTCTTTAATTGTTCGACATCTGGTAACAAACTTAAGTTTATCCCAAAGGACAAGATCACAGTGATTTGAGTTTCAGTGCTAATTTTGCAGCATCAGTGCTTGGATTCTGAAGTGACAATATTAGACGTAGATGTTGAATACATTAAAATGCAGACATAAAGGTAGTATTTTAGGCAGGAGGCTCATTCATGGTGAAAGCAGATTCAAATTTGGCCAAGAGTTGCAAGATGATGTTGTTTGGTCCGTTGTACCTGTGTCAGCTGTCAGATATCAACTAGTTCTGCACCCTTACCCTTTCCTCATAGCTGTATAATTTTTCCCCCTATTTAAACATTGGTCTGTTTCCCCTTTGAAAGTATTGAATCTAACAGCAATGTGGGAACATTTGGAAAACATAGGCTGTAGTGACACAAACAGCAGGGCATCCCCAAGAAGCAATTAGGGATCAGCAGTAAACTGTTAATTTAAAGGACATGCCTTCCGATGAGGAATCTGCATCAAATTTTTCGTGTCGATGTACTTATAGAGCTTTGCAATCCTAACTTAGAACAGCGAAAGGGGAAAGAAGGCAAGGTATTGTGGTCAATATTCACAGCTGTCCCGTTTTAGTCAGTATTGACTTGCTGAAGATCGATGCTAGGTGCACTTTTGTTTGTCATTTATATAAATGATTCAGATGAGAATATAGCAGGCAGGGTAGCAAGTTTGCAGATGACGTCGAAATTGGTGGTATAGTGGACGATGAAGGTCATCTAAGGATGCAAAAATATCTTGATCAATTGGGTCAATAGGGTGGAGATTGGCAGGTAGAGTTTAATTTAGAAGAATGTAAGATGTGGCATTTTGGTAAAACAAACAAGTGCAGGACTTATATGATTAAAAGTAAGGCCTTGGGAAATGTCACAGAACAAAAAGATGTAGGGGTTTGGGTACATAATTCTCTGAAGTTTGTGCCACATATAGATTGTGTGTTTAAGAAGACATTTAGCATGCTTGCCTTCTTTGCTCAGAGTTTTGAGTACTGGAGTTCGAATATTATGTTAAGGGTGTACAAGATGTTGCTGAGACCTTTTCTGGAGTACAGTGTCCAGTTCTGATTGCCCTGTTAAAGGAAGGATGTTACTAAGCTGGAGAGGGTTCAGAAAATATTTACCAGGATGTTGCCAGGAATGGAGGATTTGAGTTATGAAGAGAGGCTGGATAGGCTGGAACTTCTATGAGTGGAGTGTAGGAAGTTGAGGGTGACCTTAAAGAATTTTATAAAATCATGAGGGGTACAGATAAGGTAAATGACAGGTGTTGTTTCCATAGGTTGGGGAGTTCCAAGACTTAGGAACATATTTTTGAGGTGAGATGAAAAGGATTTTATAAAGACAAAAGGGGAAGTTTGTTTACACAGAGACGGTTCATTTGTGGAATGAACTTCCAGAGAACGTGGTGGATGCAGGTATAGTTACAACATTTAGAAGGCATTTACATAAGTACATGAATAACAAATTTTGCAGTGACATGGACCAAGCACAGGCAGTTGGGACTACTTTAGTTTGGGATGATGGACTGGTTGGAATGGGTGGTCTGTTTCCGTACTATATGACTGTGTCTCTATGAATAGTGCTCAGAGAACAGAGGCATTTGGCCTCAGATCTATGCAGTGAGCGCAAATTAGTCAACATGAAGGTGAAGTGAATAATGCTCATTTTGTCAAAGAAAGCAGTTCTAAGGCAATAATAGAAGATAGATTGACGACTGTCATGTTTGTAACGTTAGTGTCAGCTTTCACTGTCATTTGGACGTGATCTGTCAATATGCCGCACATCTCTGAATCACAGTAGACCAACCCCTTCTGTACTGAGAATGAATGATTTTCCCCTGGGAAATGATTATACCGCTGTCTTTACTGATAAACCGCCCTCCTGGCAATTTGACTTTTTAAAGTCCTCTTTGGAGAATGACTGTAAGTTAATTGTTGCATTTAGTGATCCACAACATCTGATCTTTGAAGCCAATATTAAGCGTTTGTATTTAAAACTAAAGCTCTTCTTGAAGGCCAAACAGATTGTTCTGATGTTATTGATTCATTTCTATGTACAGTTTGATGTAGAGGTGCTGGTGTTGGACCGGGGTGGATGAGATCTGAAACTACACAGCACCAGGTTATAGTCCAACAGGCTTATTTGAAAACACAAGCTTTCTGAGCCTCAGCCCTTCGTCAGGTGTTACTGAGAGAGCTAGTATCAGACACAGAATTTATAAGTAAAAGATCAAAGGATCACACCATTGATAAGGATATACTATACAAACCAGGTAATGGTCCTGTGAGAACAAAAGGTTGTATCAGCGTAAAGAAGAGGTGACATTTTGGGTCAGACAATGCATGTTAGGTGTGAGATCTTGTTTGGAATCTGTTTGTGTCTTAGTCAGACTGGTTTTATTTCTAAAGTAGGAATTTAGAAAATGCCACATTGACTGACTATTTATAAACTGTGTGCTTTTGGAACAAAATAAAATGTATCTGCAAATACGTTTTCACCACATAGATTCATGTGTGTGTGTGTGTGTGTGTGTGTGTGTGTGTGTGTGTGTGTGTGTGTGTGTGTGTGTGTAGTGCGGTGGGGGGTCACCTGTAGTATGACATGAACCCAAGATCCTGGTTGAGGCTATCCTCATGGGTACGGAACTTGGTTAATAGCCTCTGCTCGGCAACTCTGCGTTGTTGTGTATCCCAAAGTCCGCACTGGAGGATGTTGACCCAAAGATCTGAGGCCAAATGTCCTTGACCGTTGAAGTATTCCCCCACTGAGAGGAAACATCCCTGTCTGGCGATTGTTGTGCGGTGTCCCCAGTGGGGGAACACTTCAGCAGTCAAGGATATTTGGCCTCAGATCTTTGGGTCAACATCCTCCAAGGTGGACTTTGGGATACACAACAATGCAGAATTGCTGAGCAAAAACTGTGACCCAAATTCGGTACCCATGAGGACAGCCTCAACCGGGATCTTGGGTCAATGTCGTATTACAGGTGACCCCCACTGCACGCGCGTGCGCGCGCACAAACACACACACACACACACTCTCCCCCCTCTGTCTCTCTCTCACATACACACCACACACACATGCACCCACACACACTCTATCTCCCCCATCCCCACACACACACACTTTTACCCCCCACACACACACACTGTCTCTCCCCACCTCACACACACTTTCTCCCCCTCGCTGTCTCTCTCTCTCTCCACACACACACACACACACATACTCCGCACACTTAAACATGTATTGTCTGACCTAAAATGTCACCTCTTCTTTACACTGATAAAAGCCTTTAGTTCTTTCAGGATGGAGACATGAAAAGGAATTTGGGGATTTAAATGTACATATTAATCAATTAAAACCTTCTAATTGATTAAGATTTTACAGCATCTTAGGTTTGTTTAGTGCATCCTCATTAGTTGTGTGATCCTCTAATCTTTTACTTATAAATTCTGTGTCTGATACTACCTCTCTCACTCACACCTGAAGAAGGAGTGAGGCTTCGAAAGCTTGTGTTTTTAAAGAAGCCTGTTGGGCTGTCACCTGGTGCGGTGTGGATTCAGGCCATGGTACAGTTTGTATGTCAGCCAGCAGAGGGAGTCGGGAGCCTGCATGTGAAAATGTAGAGCACTGACATGGCAAAATATTTTGGTGCAGAACTAGAGTTTTCAGTTAGTTCCCTCCCCTGTCCTTCAACTATCCTCCTGCAAATGGTTCCTTTTTAAATTTTTATGCAATTTTGTTTTGAGATTCTTTTTATTTCAGAAATATACTTTATTCATAAAAAAAGTCTTTATGTGCATACATAATTACTAAAGCCGTTCGGTTCTATATAGTCTTTGCCTAAAGAGAACAAACAAACATTGAAATTTGACTTTCCCACCAGTTACAACAAACAAACCGAAGCATTTCTTACTCATGCAAGATACTATTTACATATATTTGAGACACCAGGAAGGTCCGATAAATGAAATGGAGCCCCATTGTATTTTGGCAGAAAGAGCTTGTGGTGTTTCCTCACTGCGTCTTCGCAGCAGCTGCCCCAAGCTTCACTATGCCCCTCAGCCTGTAATCCTGGACCTTGGAATCTGCCGGTATGCAACACTCAATCCCTTGCTCTGGAAAACCAACAGACTTCGGGCAGCGCAAAGAGTGTCTTTCAGGAGCAATTGATGTCCTTTCACCACCGTTTCAGTTTATTCCAGGTTATAACAATTCCATGTGCAGACATAAAGCTCTTTTCCTTTTACTTCAGTTTACTGTGTCTTTTAAATAAGCTTTTCCTTATTTACTCTATCCATACCTTCATTGCCTAATCTGATTTCAAATTTATTATTTTATAAATACCATTAAATAAGCAGAGTTAGCATTGCGGAGTCGGTGGCACGGTGGCTCAGTGGTTAGCGCTGCTGCCTCTTGGCACCAGGGTCCCAGGTTCAATTCCACCCTCAGGCAACTGTCTGTCTGGAGTTTGCACATTCTCCCTGTGTCTGCATGGGTTTCCTCCAGGTGCTCCGGTTTCCTCCCACAGTCCAAAGATGTGTAGGCTGAGCGGATTGGCCATGCTAAATTGCCTGTTGTGTTCAGGAATGTGTGGGTTACAAGGGGGATAGGTTTTGGGGGGGTGACGCTGTGATGGTTGGTGTGGACTTGTTGGGCCAAAGGGCCTGTTTCCACACAGTAAGGATTCTATGAGTCTTAACAGCCAGTTGCCATACCTGCTGAGCTTCACCAGCAATTTCAGTTTTTGTTTCAGATCTCCAGCATCTGCAGTTTTATTATCATAGCCTTACTTATTTTTATTTTCAAATGGATAAATTTGAAAATCAGATTAGACTGAATCTAAATAGCTCAACAGAAAACCATTTCCGCAGGAGTGCTGACAGATGTCGCAGCATTGTTAATGTTGGAATGTAATCCGTCAACAGTCCATGGACAGTGCTCCTGTGGAATTGGTATTATTTGGTTCTGTCGACAACTAGCAGCCCTGTGAGAATAACACATTGGATTATAAATGTGTTTTATTGACATTCCCACTTTAGGGAATGCTTCAAAGTAAATGAAAATATGGATAGAGTAAATGAGGAGAGGTTGCAAAAGAAAGGTAAACAAAAGTGAAGAGAAGGGAGCTTTATGTTAGCATGTGGAATTGTTGTGATCTGGAATTAGCCAAAATGGTGACGGATGCATTGTAAACAAAAATTCTCAAAATAAAATCACATAAAAACAAAAGAAGGAACAATTTTTTAGAAGGACAGTAGTAGGACAGGTGTTGAGGACTAACTGATTTTGAATAACTAACTCCAATTCTGTGCCATCATATTTTGTGATGGTTTTGCCCCGTTTTCACTTTCAGGCTCCTGGCTCCCTCTGGTGACTAACTTAAAAACAGGACTGTAGAAATGAGTTCTGGAATAAATATAGAGGAGACGGGTGGGGCTGGGGAAGGTGATAGGTGAGTGCAGTGAGGCAGTGGTGAGGATTGGTCGGTGAGGTGGGAGGAGCAGACAGGTGGGAGAGAAGATGGAGCCCCACCCCTCCTCTCTACTTATCTCAGAGCTCCTCTCCCTCCTCCCCTATTTCTGAAGAAGGGCCCTGACCTGGAATATCAACTTTCCTGCTCTGCCGATGCTGCTTGGCCTTCTGTGTTCCTACAGCTTCACACTGTATTATCGCTGACTCCAGCATTAGCAGTTCTTGCTATCTCTGCAGAAATGAGTTACTGGACTCAAAAATTAATTTTGGCTTCTCACCACAGATGCTGCCAGGCCTGCTGAGTAAATAAAGCTATGGCCTTGTTCAAACAATTTGGGCAATTAACATGTAATCACAGTAGCTCTAAGTGTCTTTAGATTTATTTTATTGTCTTTATCCACTGCTGCTTGGAAGCAAAATCTGACTTAAAAATCCTGCAAACTCTGGTGTTGGCAATAATTGACTTCTGATTGGGGCCTATCAAGGAAAACCTGAAATTCCTGATCCGAAAGGCTCAGTAGCCTTCAATATTCTGCCTGCAGTCATTGTTAATTAGTTGACCATCTATATTCTAGACAATGCTATTACTGCTGCTGCATATGGAGATCGGTTAGCTCAGTTGGCTGGGTGGCTGGTTTGTGATGCAGAATGACACCAACAACTTAGCTTTGATTCTTGTGTCACAATAACAATACTTCTGCCCAAGGGCTCTGGTGGTGTAGTAGCAGTGTTCCTCTTGGTGGACTAGGAGCCTGAGGTTCAAGTCCTACCTGTTCCAGTGGTACGCAACATCTCTGAACAAGTTTATTTAAAAAATACCAATATTGCTGGCCATGTTTGAGAGTAATAAATTAAAACTGTAACAATGACTGCAGGCAGAATATTGAAGACTAAAACTTGACATTCTACTCCAGGCCACTAATTCAAGGATAAAGAAATTCAGGCAACATTTTTAACAAATTTGAAAAAAAAGACAGAAGTTGTATGGAAGACTCAGCAGATGTGACAGCACTTTAACCATTTCTGACCAATGACAAATGTGATGAAAGGTCAAATTGCAATTGTCAGTCTTTTAGTCTCTCCACATTTACTGCCCTATCTGCTGAATGCTTTGAGCATTTTTGATTTTATTCCAGATTCCAGTATTTTATTGCAGCATAGATCACAGACTAAAAAGCAGGGCACCAAAAAGATAGTTAGATGGCATTACAACATGTAACATGGCAGTATAAACGTACCTTATTCACCTTCAGTAGTGATAAAGTTAAGTCACCATAATCCTCATCTCATCAGAGAGAGACAAGAAGCAATGGCTTACCGGGAGGTTCCCATAAAGGCCCTAAGTTCTCTACCTCATCTCAGGCATTGACACAAGAATCAAACTTAAGTTGTTGGCATCATTCTGCATCACAAACCAGCCACCCAGCCAACTGAGCTAACTGATCTCCATATGCAGCAGCAGTAATAGCATTGTCCTGAATCTAGATGGTCAACTGATTGCTGTGGCCGTTTTAAGTCATTCTTTTCCTTTTTAAAGTTCATTTTACTTCATGGAAGTCCTAGGCGTAAAATCATGGAATTGGTAAATTGGCTGTCACAATATTGATAAAATTTGAACTGTGTGCTATTGGACCTTGCACTTCCAGATTGGGTGACTCCAAGTAAAATAAAGACTGTACTTCATTATGCCTGATTTATTGGTGATATAGTATACTCAAGTTCTCAACAGTCTGATCTTGGTCAAGTTGATAATTCTTTATACTTTGATTTGCTCAAGTTTCCATAATCCTGTAAACTATTTGAGATTTGATTCAAATAGTCCATTGTTTGGTAAATTACAGATCTGAAATTAAACTTGCAACAATTTCATCTTGACATCGTCGACTACGTTAGCCAAATTTACCACTTGTTGTTCAAACTTTTAGCCTCGCATTCATGTTATCAATTAGGGTTTCAAATCTATTCCTTTTTCCATCTTATGGACCTCAGGTGAGCATTACCCTTCCAGTTTCTACTGCAATGTCCTTGTAAGCATCTATACTGGAATTTGTAGAGTCAAGCCCTCTGTAAGGCAATCCTTGTTTAAATGTTGTGGATCATTTTGAACTGAGCTCACTGTTCCAGATGGAAGAGAGCTTTTACCTCTCATGGTTAACACTTAACAATCAAGTCAAGTAGGCAAGGTTTTCTCAAAACTTTCTCATAACTTTTTCATAACGTCAAAAGCACTGAAAGATAATTTTGCAACATGTCCATTATGGGCACTTTTGTGATATTTGGGCTTGTGCTGGCCTGGAATTGTAAAATGTTTCCGAGTAAGTTCAGTCTACCTACCAGAAGTATGTTTACGTTTCTTGCTTTGTTGCCGTCAGGAGACTGAGGTTAACTTTGTCCCTGCTTAGGTCACCACTTTCGACTCCATGTGCACATGCAGCATCTTTACCTTGGTGTGAAAGCAATCAACAACGGCACTCTAATTTCATAAATCGGTGGCTCAGTGGTTAGCACTGCAGCCTCACAGCACCCGGGACCTGGGTTCAATTCCAGCCTCGGGCGACTGTCTGTGTGGAGTTTGCACATTCTCCCTGTGTCTGCGTGGGTTTCCTCCAGGTGCTCCGGTTTCCTCCCACAGTCCAAAGATGTGCAGGCTGGGTGGATTGGCCCTGCTAAATTGCCCGTAGTGTTCAGGGGTGTGTGGGTTATAGGGGTAGGGTCTGGGTGGGTGCTTCAAGGGGCGGTGTGGACTTGTTGGGCCGAAGGGCCTGTTTCCACACGGTAGGGAATCTAATCTAACCTTAAGTTCACAGCTAAGTAGGATTGTGCTATATGGCACTTAAAGGGATTCAATTTGTATTATGAAGCGATGCTGTTACAAAACAGAAGCCATTTGTCTCTGTGTGAATGAATTGATGCAAAATGTCCTTGAAACACATTCCAGCCTTGTATGCCTGCAAATTATATGCTGCAGAGACTCAGTGGTGCCAGTTTTGTTCTGTTTTCAGCAGGCTTTTCCTTAGCTGGCAATGGAGCTGGCAGGGAATGATGAATGGCACACCAGGGCAATCGTGTCATGTGACTTGAACTGAAATAGTATTGTGTCACACAGTTTGAACTGCGATAATCACTAACCTTAGTTCACTGCTTATTACAGAGGAATACTATGAGCTGTGGGCATTATTATGGGTAAGAAGATGAACTGCACCATTTATATTCATGGAATTACAAAGTATTGCATTCAGCTAATCAAATGATCATAATCAATGGAAGAAACACAGGTTGGATTATTGCCAAGTCCCTCTCAAAGAAATTGGATCAAAACAGTTGCAGCTGTGGTTAACAGACCTGAATAGGATATTGAGGAACAATTAAGACCAAAATAGACTGGTATACCTCTGTTGTTATTGCTAACGGATAAACTAATAACCCAAATGTGAGTTCTGGCTTTTCTTTAGAATCTTTGATTCTTTTAAATTCATACTTAATTGCTTCTGTTTCATCATGAATTTATAATATTTATATAAGTTACTCATGGTTTTTTTTAATTTGCTGTCCCTGCCTCAAAACATTCATTTTTCACTCTGGAACTTGAATTAATATAAATGCCAGGAGGAGAGACAGGGCATGGGGAGGAAGACGGGAAAAGGAAGAAAGCTATTTCATAAGGGAGGTTGATAAAATCTGTCACTTGGTGAAAGTCAATTCTGTCGAGGAAATCTTAATGGATGGAATTACCTTTTCCTTCAGTATGGGAAAACCCCCTATGCAAGATTAAACGTAGGAATGGGAAACTAAAATCATTTGGAACCTAATTAGTTAACTCAAACGGAATAAGGATGGTATAGCAGGTGATGTGGAGCTTGTGGATACCATTGTGACCCATAGCAACAGCTGCAGTTACAGGAAAAATGACTCAAGGCCATGAGTTAGGGGATAAGTGTAGTGCAATGTAATGCATCAGGGTGCAGGGCAATTTACCTTAATACTTGTTCCAAGAAGCTTAGGCTAGACTAGATTTGTTCTGTGGTCAGAGACCTGTAGGCCTGATTGTACGTGAGGCAGGCTTGGAGATTGAGAAGGTAGAAATGAGGGAACACTTGTACTTGCCCAACAGGCTTAAGGTTTTTGCAGTTATTGTGATTTGAGAGCTGAAGCTGCAGGATGAATAAACTAAATGGCCATGATATCAGTGCAGGAAGCCATTTGTTTGAAGGGAGCAGAAAGGGATGTCATTGTCATCAGCCTTGTATTTGTATCTCTGACAATCGTAACAGCAACATTCTTATGTTAGCAGCAGTTTGGCCATGTCATTGACTCAGTGAGGGATTGCATCATCTACTTTGTGAAAGAGGCTGGTGATCATCTGGTCAACTGTTTCCATCAGCTTGGTTGTAAAATGGCACCAATAGATGAAGGCCTACTGCAAGAAAGACAATGTCAACACACTCAAAGACTTGGGTAAGAGACACCTACTCAGTCAGTGGCTCAGGAATGACTTGGTGATGAGAAACAGAATATCCAGAAAATTTGGTTTGCCCTTAAAAACCATCAAAATCAGCAGCTGCAAGGAGATTTTTGGGTTTCTCTACCAGGAAATGTCAAAAGAATGATCCAGGAGCTATTACATTGCATTTCGGAACTGGTAACATTACCAATACTTAAATGTGATTGAAAGTACAAGTTGTTGGTGGAAAGAATACAGGAAATATAATAACTTGCTGATAGCCATAATGTGTGTTGGTTCTTCAACTCAAACAAGACCTTCCATGGTCCAAGCACACAAGGAACATACCCTGTTGAGAGCTGAGAATAAGGTGGGACTGAGAGGTCATTGAAAGGGTGCATATGGGCTTCTAAAGATGCCAGGGTGCAAAAGATCCTGTGAATTCCAGGATATTGCTGAGTAGGGAGTTTTTATATGAATGGTACATAGTAATTTATGGCCAGAATCAGATGTATAGTATGTTGAAGGTATGGATAGAAAACAGAATAGAACAGAATATTCTTTACTGTCATGTGTACTCCAGTATAGTAATACAGGAGTACAGTGAAGTTTTTACAATGGCTGCCTTCTAATGCCATCACCTGGATACAAGTACCTAGGTAGAAATTTTGGATAAAAAAGGAATGACAGGAAAAGTAATGGTATTTTCTCATAGAATCCCTACTGTGTGGAAACAGGCCCAACAAATCCACACTGACCCTCAGAGCATCCCACCTAGACCCACCCCACTATAACCCACCTCAGCTACACATCCCTGAACACCATGGGTAATTTAGCATGGGCAATCCACCTAGCATACACACCTTTGGACAGTGGGAGGAAACTGGAGCACCTGGAGGAAGCCCATGAAGGCACTGGGAAAACATGCAAACTCCATACAGACAGTTGCCTGAGGGTGGAATCGAGCCCAGGTCCCTGGTGCTATGAGGCAGCAGTGCTAACAACTGAGCCATCATACTTGGCACCTTTTTTAAAAAAGTTAGCAATAAGATAGCTATAACATAGTTAAAGGATTGATGTTGCAGTCTGGTAAAGAATTTCAAATAGCAGCAGCTCAGCATGTGGTCTGACTGGTCACACTGGGACTCAGTCCAACAACTGTCCTGCTCTGCTCCAAGCCTCCAATCTGCTCTACACTGGCCTTTGGCTGCACCAAGGTAAGTTGCACTGCGTCAGAACTCCCAAACAGAGATGGGTACAAAAAGAAAAAGAAAAAGAATAGGTGGAGCAGAGGAGCTCCGAGTGGAGTGTCCTACTCTACCACCATCTCACAGGACATTTTGTGGTGAGTTTGATAAGGTACAGTGAGAGAATTCGCGAGACCTTGTGGTTGGTATCCCTTCAAAACTAAAAGTCAACAGAGTTCTGTCTTGGCCAAAGTAACAGAAGATTCAGCCCTTTATAACTGAATGCAAGTGGGTTCTATAACAAAATGGAATTCACAGCACCCACACACATGGGTATGATAGCCGTTACAGAGGCAAGATTGCATGGTGACCAAGGCTGGGACATGAATATTCAAGGACATTTGTCAGTTTAAATATGCGTCATCTCATTTACGGTGGAAATGTGGAGGATTTGTTTCTCTGTGAGTCATCAGTCTGTGGAATTCTTATCATTAGGAGCACTGAAAATAGGTGTTTGAATGCATTCAGATCTGAGCTGCAGATTGACAAGGGAGTCAAAGACTATGGGGCAGGGGCAAAAGGATGGCAGTCAGTAAAGGGAAGTTACGACCATAATGAGATCATCTGTGATCTTATTGAACGGAAGAGTAGCTGTGAGAGGGGAAGGTCTTCTCCTACTGCTCGTTTCCTATGACCTTATGCTTTTGATCTTCACCACACTGACATATGGTTAAATAATTCAAAGCACACAATAAATGGAGGTACAATAGAAGATCATTGCATTCCTTCTTTGAATTGTAAATTTTCTTTTAATGGATTTATTAAAATCCAGATATGGTTTTATAATTTAATCTTGAAAACAGAATGAGGCCATTCAGCCTGTATAACTATACTGACACTTTTGAAAGATTATCTAATCTAATTCTACATCCCATTATTTTACTTCATTTATTCTATCGTGGGATGAGTTTTTCTGGCTACTGCATCATTTACACCCCAATAAAATGCTTGTAGGGTTGGAGTGATGTCGTGGGGCAGTCATGATTGGCTTTCTGCTCTGTATACACCTGCTTACATCTTCTGATGCATGTGGTTATATAAAGTGTGGAGTTGGATGAACACAGCAGGCCAAGCAGCATCTTAGGAGCACAAAAGCTGAGGTTTCAGGCCTAGACCCAGCTCCACACTTTGTTATCTCAGATTCTCCAGCATCTGCAGTTCCCATTATCTCTGATCACTATGTTTGATACTTTCAGCAGTTTTGCCTGTTCTCATTTCTGAGAAGAGCAGGTTTCCTATCCTTCCTTCCTCGCAGCTTGGGGATAACTGCTAACTGTGGAATCAGCATCTTGAAATTGGCACACTGCTCGATGCCGGTATTTTCCAAGCTCCTGCTGTAATGATATCTGGTTAGAAATATTGAGAAACAAGTGTAGCTAGTTGGATGCCTACAAATGTTAGAAACACTTTTTAGATATATGGATTCATGTGGTACAGTAGTTAACCATTAAAGAACCTCTCGCAGTTGGCACAGACAACCAAAGAAGTTCACTTTGGAGTTAGATTATATCTGGGAGATGAAATAGAGATGGTATACACATAGAATTCATTAAGCTAAGATTTGAACTCAACACAGAAAAAATAAATATGATATCAACAATTTTTTTATACAAAAGAAGGTCTGAAAAGAGACATACAGGGCCACAACTCAGTGTCAAAATTAGATACTAACTACAGGAGAAAACCAGAACCAAAGACAGTTAGGCATCCAACAGATAAGGGTTGATGATAAAGATCCTTATTATACAAGTACCATTAGACACTGTGATCAAACCACACTCGTGTCTAAAACAGTTTGAATTGTGAGCTCAACTAAACTTAAAAATAGAGAAATGAGACATCCTTTCATCAATAAACCTTTAATAACGGATATTTTAAGAGTGAGAAGTGTAAGGGAGAGGTGAAAAAAGTCTTCACAGAACAGTTATAAAGCATTGTAAACATATTAACTAGATAAAAGTTTGTGCTTTTATGGAGGATTTTTCACTAAATAGTTAAAGAATATTGATAAATGATACAGCATGACTTGGAAGTCAGAAGATTTAGAGTGTTAACACTCACATCTGCCAAGTTGGGGGATGACAACGACAATAATAGCCCTTCATCATAGATTTGAGACATATCAGAAACCCTCAGATAACATTCTCAGAATATTTTTTTGCCCACTGGGAGCAGGTATCTTACTTGCTACAGCCTTTAACTAAAGCATTACTTTAAATATTGGTGAATGTATTATTACCATATTCCCAGGCACCCTTGAATCATTATAAATATCATCAAACTAGATTACATTAGATTAGGAATTACATCATTCCACAGGTTTACCACAGCACAAAGTATATTGCTTGTTAAAATAGTAAATTGTCTCATTTTCTGCTACTGCCAAAATGAATGTTACTCTGATGAATTTCTTAATGGGTGAAGCATATTTTCTAAAGAGTGAGGTGCCAGACCCTTAAAATGTCTTGGATGTTTATTGCATAGCTAAGGCTTATTAGAAATAGCAGGCTGTTTGGAGGAATGTAACATTCTCAGGTTGTTTTTATTTCGCTGTGCGGTGGTTATGTTGATTCTGCTGACCCAAAACTAAGTATGTTTGCAAGTTGTTGCCTTGAATTCAGAATTTATCAGGAAAATACGCCTGGTGGATTTATAGTAGTGATCTATCTAAAGCAAATCTTACCCCTGCCATATATGGGCAGAGGTAGCAGATGGCACGGCAAGCAAGTAGTGACATTCAGGATCATAATACGTTCAAAGTATCTTTTCTATTTAATTTTATACTGCTCAATATTTCCAGTCCTGACTCCTTTATTGCAATATTAACTTTGTCCTTTACTTCTGCAAGGATGTCAGTATCCTTCCATCTATGAAAGATTATTTACACATTACAAACCAAATCCATGTTATAGCTTCATTTGGTGTTTTTACTGAAGGCTGAAGAGCCCAAATGCGAGAAGAAGGATCTGCCACACATGTTGCATTTGAAGTGATTATTCGGCAGGTATCATTATAGGTTATTGATTTTGGTGACTGTTGGCAAACCACTCAAGCTGCTGAAATGAAGGTATTCATTCAATATTTTAGTCAAGCACTTCACACCCATTGAAAAATTTGTTCTTTTGTTCCTTATCAGCTTTACCAATTTGATAACAATCAACTTACTTGATATAAGATAATAAAATGTGAGGCTGGATGAACACAGCAGGCCCAGCAGCATCTCAGGAGCACAAAAGCTGACGTTTCGGGCCTAGACCCTTCATCCCTCTGATGAAGGGTCTAGGCCGGAAACATCAGCTTTTGTGCTCCTGAGATGCTGCTGGGCCTGCTGTGTTCATCCAGCCTCACATTTTGTTATCTTGGATTCTCCAGCATCTGCAGTTCCCATTATCACAACTTACTTGATATATGTGTGTGAGAAGAGGTTTTGAGCTTTCTGAGTTTGGATCATTCTGACTTAACTAGTTACTTATCAGAAAATGTATGGGAGACAAATCCTAGTCTAACACTTGGATAAATAGATGATTGATTCCCTGTTAATGACTCAGACCCCAAATCCACACACAAATTCCCCCATTGAGCCCTTCCTGATCCCTCCTGATTCCAACAATCATTTCTCAAACTCTCTTCTTGCCTTTCTGTTACCCAGTTTCAATTTCCAACTGCACTGTCTGAATTTTGCCTGGTTTCCCCACTCTATTCTGAGTCTGATATTGTCATAAACCTTCTTTTTATGTTTTATTTAATCTTTCTCTTCTATTTCAAGTGCTCTATTTGTGGTTATCCTTTCATTCGTCTTTATGGAAATGTGCTTAGTTTGTGCGATTTCAGTCCTGCAGAACTATCATTATTCATTTGTTCAACTATTGCTTACCAGAATCCAGTAACCAGACTTGCTTTTAAAAAAGGGTGCATGTCTTCTATACAAATTCTTACATTGACATCACTGATACGTCTAATCTCAGGCCTAACAAAGACAGAGGTTGCAGTGAAGCTTGGGATGAGGGGTACTGATGGGGTTCAGTGTCCAGATTTGAAGGAGCATCAGGAACAAGGTGGGGGGATGAGGAAGAATTTTCATTTTGGGACTGGGAAATATGTGTTGCTGCTGTTTCCAACTTGGCCGACATAAATCTGATGCATTCTGCTATGTTTGCCATTTTTGGAAATTTTAGGGACACAGGCATGCAAGGATTAGGCCTGCCATCTCCTTAGGCAGGTTAAAGGCAGCGTTAGTGAACATCAGTAAAGAGGCAGTCTGTTTTAGAAAGCTGCCCTCTGTTATCTCAACCATTGCCCTACCTTTCCACATCATTCCTATGTTCTCACCTTCACCGTCTCCATTCACTTCTCATGCCCAGTCACATCCGTCATGGTCCTCCATTCTCTCACATCTACTTATGCCACCTCCATGGTCCCCATGTAACCTCCAAAAATAATTCCTCAAGGATCCCCAATGGACTGACCTCACAGACCATGTAATGGCAATGGGAAGTCTCTGAAATTAACTTAGAAAATTAAATCTCTAAAATGTAAAAAAAAAGTCAAAAGCACAGCCATTCCTCCTGTAAAAATAAAGGAATATGTAATCTTGTTGAAAAAGTGTTACACATTGGTGAAGTAAGAATTACTTTGTTAAAGGTTCTTCCTTTGAGTTTTGCAAGAAATCCCAAAACTAAGGGAAAAAAAATCATTTTTACTGTATGACTGGTGAATACTGATTTGTTGACAAATTGATAATGAGTAGTAAAGGCATTGCCATGGACAGTGTAATATGGTAAACAAATATTGCTCTAGTTCTTCTGAACAACTGTACAAGAAATGCTCAGATGCGTGAATCGCTTCATAGCTTTTGAAACTTGGCCAAGCATTCATAATGGGCTTAACTGTCAAAACAAATCCATAAAGCCATGGACAAATCAGCTTTTGAAACTGATGGACCATTTATTTTCACACCTCAAAGAAGATAATCTGTTAATGAAAAGAGTCAAACAGGTTTCATTTTTTCAGTCAGTTAATGCAAAGCTGAATATCTTTTCTGCTTTTAGCATTCTGGTGATGTATATCGATGTCAGCTCATGACGATTTTCCAGACACTGTTTACTTCAGAATTTCATGCATAAAACATCTGTCTCCAATGAGAAAGATACTCTAATTATCATCATTAAGACAATGTTTGTCATGTGCAGTCACTATCTCTTTGTAGGACAGAACCCCAAATTCAATCTCTCCAGTAAAAACACACAAGACTACAATAATCATTGTTCATTTATCTATCAGGACATTTGTGATTGTTAAGCAGGCTCCTCTCAACATTCCTAAAATCTTCTACCAAAGCCTTCAAACCTACCCAATGAAACAGATGAAGTCTGAAGTACTAATTTCACTCCATGTTGACCAATGATGATCCTAATATCACAGACCTTGGATGTGGGTTTCAATGCAACTCTAACTGAAATCTCTACATCCGAATGGAAGATTTGTGTTAGTCTCTATTTAAAGGTAAAATTATATTTCTGATGCTACATCCTGGATGCTTCCTATTCCAGCAGTAATCCCTGACTTTCACTCATAAAAATTCAAGCTTGGAACTTTTTTACAGGACTTGTGGAGATTAACAGTGAGATCAGCTTTATCATTTTCCCACAAGGTCTTTATGCCTAACAGTCAATTGGTTTGACAAGCCAGTTATTGGTCAGGTTGGAAAGCCTATGGGTGCAGGTATTGTGCAGTTATTATATAGGTCCAACATCAGAGATTGTAGGGAGACAAGTCGTTATTGTGCAGAGTCAGACATTGTAAGCGATAAAATCAGCATTGTGAGGTGTGGTGAGGGAGTTCATCTGTTGCCGTTGGGAAAGATACGCATGCTAAACAGACATCATTGGTAGGGTGCTGAATGGAGCATCAGGTGATGGAGATTGATGGGTAAGATCTAGATGCAGTACCTGCTTCACTTACCTGCAAACAATTCTCTAAAATTGCCTACATTGTGTATTCCCTTCATTGCTTTTTCCTGAACTGTAGCTGGGCAGGCTACCTTCATTAAAAGAATCATTCAAGACAACATTTGAACACCTCACTTCATCTGGGTGTCTGGTGTTCAAATTACCTCCAAGTTATATTTATTCAGCTTTGTTCAATTCCAAAATGCTAGCTGAATTATGAAGTCAATATAATCATGTATGTTTCATCAGTTTTTTGTAAGTGCCACTGCCAATAATTTACATAAATGAAATAAAGATTCTCAATTTTGAACATGTATGACATGGAAAGAGAGAGAGAAATTTTAATAAAATTCCACTCATAGTAATCTATCTTGCATTCAGCCTGTAAATGTCATTATAATCAAGTGCTAATTAATGAAAAGTAACAATTGGACTTATGCTCCATCTTCCTGCTTGGAAATCCCTCAAAACATGTCACACAATCAAATGCTTTGTGAAGTGGAGAATCTACTGGCATCCAGGTAAAAATGGCAGCCATTCTGTCGCTGACAAACTGATGAAAGACCAGCTAATCTGTTTCTTCCTTAATTCCTCATGCGTTGATTTAAAAATTGGGGCTCTGTAACAAAATTTAAAATTAAAGGACAAAGAAGATTGAAGTAATTATAACCAATCATAAACATGAAACAAACGACACAGGCTAGAATAAATATACAAGGCGCAGGTACAAAGTAAATACGTGGTACAATTGAAAGATTGTTTTGGTAAGTATCATATTGTCATGGTGACCACAGGATGGCAATGTTTTACTCTTTAGCAGTTTCAGTGAACAGTTTGCGCATGCTGTCTGTATAACGAGAACTTGAATAATACAAGTGCAAAAGCACCACATATCAGCTTTATTTTCAACTGTGGAAACTCAAATAAGTATGCTGTAATACACTGCTCCAAACAACATGCACTAACCTACTCCCGCTTGAGTCAATGCTGCTTTAATTTAATGTCATGTGTTGTTCCTCAGTAACAGCCAACGCACAGTATGCTTCTGCAGCCTTCTCCCATCTGTTCAAGGACCCTCTCAAAATTAATAATGTTTGTATGAAGAAGAGTTCAAAAAGTGATAAAAAAACTTACTGATTAAAGCAAGCATCATGCAAATCACAGCTCACCTGATTCTAATGCATGCAAAAACACAGTCTTGAAATATTTGACTACATTTTATGTCTTGAGGACTTTTCAAAGCAAAAACAAAAATTAAATTTTGAACTCAGTTGAATTCTATTGAGAAAGATATGTGAAAAAAAAAACTGGATGGGAAGACAATCAAATTGATAATCATGTGAAATGATAGAATTTTGTTTATACTCCGAAGTCATTTTCAACAACAGAGCTGAATTCGAAGCAATATTTCTATAATTTCATATGAGCCCAAAAATTGTGTTAACATTCTTTTAAAAATGTAACCAGTGTTATTTAGTGTAACATATAATGTACTTACACAATAAAAGTTTGCCTCACAGTTTTGATTTTCAGTCGTGTTGTATTCTTAATCTGTTTGATGAAATTGAGGTGACAGGTTGCTTTTCCGAGGTTTATTCAGGGATGAGACCCACAGCATGATGCACAGGAGACTGGTCGAGTTGCTTCCTACAGGTTAAAAGGAAAGCATCTGGTCCATTTTGAAGTTACGGCTAAATATAATTGTTACCAAATTCACTTCCATTGAAATATTGCTAACACAGCTTCTGTAGAGTTCTGGATCATGTAAGTGTCAGAGAAAGTGCTGTGGCAATAAAATTCCCATAATGGAGCTCAGGGGAGCCTGTAAACTGTTTTAAGTTGGAAGAACAATTGTACTTTTGAATTGTAATTTCACCTATTGTATAAATTTACATATATAGAAATAATGTACTTTCCCTTAGAATATTTGGCATGTGTTGGGAGAATACTAATTCCGAAATTCAAACCAGTATTTGTATTGCACATTCAGTATATTTACGAGCATGTGAGAGTAGGAGGTAGTAGACATACATGTTTCTGTTAGAATAAGCAAAGAGAATTCCTATGATTTCCTCTCCTTGGTTATCCTGCTACCCAGTCACAAGTTGTTGTGATCCTAAAGAATGTCCTGTTTTATCCATTTATATTTTGAGAGGATTAAGTAATTGTGATTTTGGGCTCCATAAATGCCATAGTTACTGACAGTATTAAAATCCTGAATGTGTAAATTGCTTCAGGCCATGCTGCTGGTGACTTCTGATCATTCTTGCACAGAACCCATGCTGAGTGGATGTACTATACGGCACCATTAACGAGAGGAGAAATATATAGAACATAGAACATAGAAAAGTACAGCACAGTACAGGCCCTTCGGCCCACGATGTTGAGCCATGGATTAATCCTAATCCAAAAATAAAATAACCTAACCTATATTCCCCTCAATTCACTGCTGTCCATGTGAATGTCCAGCAGTCGCTTAAATGTCACTAATGACTCCACTTCCACGAGTACCACTGGCAAAAGATTTCCATGCGCTCACAACTTTCTGGGTGAAGAACCTCCCTCTGATGTCTCCTCTATACCTTCTTCCTAACACCTTAAAACTATGACCCCTCATGGCAGTCAATCCTGCCCTGGGGAAAAGTATCTGGCTATCGGCTCTATCTATGCCTCTCATTACCTTGTACACCTCGATCAGGTCACCTCTCTTCCTCCTTCTCTCCAGAGAGAAAAGTCCGAGCTCAGTCAACCTCTCATCATAAGACAAGCCCTCCAGTCCAGGCAGCATCCTGGTAAACCTCCTTTGCACTCTCTCCAAAGCCTCCACATCTTTCCTATAATAGGGCGACCAGAACTGGACACAATATTCCAAGTGTGGTCTCACCAGGGTTTTGTAGAGCTGCAGCATAACCTCGCGGCTCTTAAACTCGATCCCCCTGTTAATGAAAACCAAAACACCATATGCTTTCTTAACAGCCTTATCCACCTGGGTGGCAACTTTGAGGGAGAAATACATTTTATATATGTTTTACCATCTTGGGCCATGCAGATCTCACTGAATGTGAAAGTCAACAGAACATAAGCACGAGGGACCTTGACTAATGCTATTTAATGGGCTTGAAATGTCAATTGCAGGCGAAGGACTTTAAACTTAGTTCTGCTTCAACAACATTAGTGGAGGTGCTGTGGGTTGTATTTGGAAGCTTTGCGGTGAACGGGCATATATATTCAGCTAGGCAACAGGATTCGGTGACCCAACCCTGCGGAAGACATGAAGACGATGGTTGCATTTATTCTATATTTGCAACATGACCATGATACACTCCAAAAGCTGCAGAGTGACGAGGTTCTACAAAGAGAGAAGGAGGGGAAAGATTCTCTGTGGAAAGTGCTACCCCTCACGTGTCAATGAGGAGAAGGAGAATTTCTACAAAGGCTAACACTCAATACTTTTGCAGTTGAGATCACACATTACACATCCACATAACACAATCAGGGAAGATGCACCCAGGAATTCCTTCACTCCAGTTATACATTGGCATACTCAAGATGGTGCAAACACAAGGTGGCTTTTTATGAGCTCTCTACAGCAGATCTTATTCTCGCATTTCTTACAAGCATTCTGCATTTTTAAGTCTCAAATCATGTTGATAAATGCCTGCCATGAAGAAAATTCCATCATTCTAGGACAGTCTGTCGTTACTCCCATTTTTGTACATCCATAAATAATAGGACGGTGGCTACTTAAGGATATATAGTTCATACTTTCCATCCAGATCGCCAGAACGACATGCCATGGAGCGATAGGAGCAATGTGGTTTAGGCTGTCAGTGTGGCGAAACACTGCTCAGGAGGTGTCCTATAGTACCTGTTTAACTGTGTCACCAAGTTTATAATGGTCTCTTCTACCCTCAATAACCATCATGAGGACGGCCTGTCTTTGCCCCAAGGAATCTGGGAAGGTACACCATGGAGTCCTTCAGTGCAGTTTGTACATCGAAAACAATATCACCTTGTGTTTGCGTAATGCTTTTTATAGTGGCAGAACATCCCAAGGCACTTCAGAGAAATACTAAGAAATTATAAGAAGAAGAATACAATATTTGATGCTGTACAATGTATGGAATTATACAAACTTCTGAATTAGGAGCAGCAATAGGAAACTTTGCCCCTAGAACTGCTCCACCAATTAATAAAATTGCAACAGGTCTGATTGTAACCTCAAGTCCATCTAATTACCCGTTCCTGAAAACTTTTCATCCACTTGCTTAAAAAGAATCCATTCATTTAAATGGTCATTGGATAAACATATGGATGATAATGGAATAGTGTAGGTTAGATGAGCTTCGGATTGGTTTCACAGGTCGGCGCAACATCAAGGGCCGAAGGGCCTGTACTGCGCTGTAATGTTCTATGTTCTATGTTCTGTCTTAAAAATGCTCCAAGTCTCTGATTCCATTGGCTTATGAGTTCCAAAGACTGACGATTCCTTGTGGGAAAATAAAATAAAATAGCCTCAGCTCTGTCTAAAGTGGATGGCAACCAATTTTTGAACAGTCATCCCTAATTCTGGAGAACTATTTCAAGGCATCACCAAAAGCTTGATGAAATAAGTAGATTTTAAGGAGGGTTCTTCAGTGGCTTTGATTCATTGAGCAGCCAGTTTGCTGATGCAGCAGAAGTGAAACAAAGCTGCCACTTTTATGGGATAACAAGGTGTAGAGCTGGATGAAGACAGTAGGCCAAGCAGCATCAGAGGAGCAGGAAGGCAGGCCTGAAACGATAGCCTTCCTGCTCCTCTGATGCTGCTTGGCCTGCTGTGTTCATCCAGTCTACACCGTGTCATTTCAGATTCTCCAGCATCTGCGGTTCCTGCTATCTCTGCCACTTTTATGAGTTGCTCTAGGGTTAATGAAAGGAGTGTGGAGTTGAAGGCCCGGCAGTACTGAGGAAGGCGAGCCTCTTTGGGTTGGCCTGCAGCCGAGTCCTGTACACCAGTTTGTCAGGAGGACCTTAAAGCCACTATCCCTGCCTTGCTGTGTTGTTTGGAGACTGCATCCGGGCAGCTGAAATTAATCCCTGAGGCATCGTGGAACTCAGAGGCCAACAAGAAAATTCCAGTCAGCCTTGGGCAATAGCAGTGCCAGCATCGGAGATAGCAACAACTACAGATGTTGGAATCAGAGCGGATACAGTGTGGAGCCGGAAAACACAGCCGGCCAGGCAGCATTAGGAGAGATGGCATTTAGGGCCTGAACCCTTCATCAGGACTGAGTGGTCCCCCAGCTCCACGGGGTATTGACGTGGTCCTATGACGTATCACCTGCAGGAAAATGTCCAAGGGGCACAATGGTATCCAGCAAATAGCCAGTGTCAGTGCATTGAATTTGTGACTCACCTGCCTCCATGCCTATCCTAAACACCTATGGTTGAAACACGTGGTTTCAAATCTCAACATGTTAGAAGATTTTAATCTAACAATCTAAATTAGTCTGAAATTTTAAAAAAAAGTCTTAATAATGTCAGTCCTGTAACTATTAAATTATTGTGAAATTCATTCAATTCACCAATGACTTTTAGGCCACAAAATTTGCTCTTCTTATCCTGTCTGGCCCCACAGCCAGGACAATATGGTTGATTCTTAATTACACGCTGTAATGACTGAATAGATCGTTTAGCTTTCAAGAAGGTAGCTCAGCATTACCTTCTCAGGACAACTGTGAATAGATCATAAAGGGTGCTCATGCTGCTGACGTCCATATTGCATAAATTGAAAAATAAAGGCCAAATTGATCAATCCATGGAAATGCATTATCGCATTGTTAGTGCAAAGCTTTTGGAGGCAATTTTCTAGGTAGATGAGGCCTAGCTTAATAAAGGCAACAGTCTGGACAACGATGGCCAGACTGCTCACCTTTGAATCAGGTCTGACCCATTTCTTCCTCCTCCGGTAAACTCAGGAAAGAAGGAAAGAAACAATTAGGCTCTTGTAGTGCAATGGAAGTGTCCCTACCTCCTGGTCCAGAAGGCCAAAATTAAAGTCCCACCTGCCCCACATGTGTGTCACAACACAAGTGAACAGGTCAATTAAAAAGCAGGAAGAAATAATTGCTGGAATTGTCCTCTATACTCTCTAGATTACTAATGATAAATCCTGCTGGAAATCTTTTTTGTAAAGTTGACACATTAAACTGCACAAACTCAAATTTCAAGCCCATTTTGAATAATGGATAAGTAAAGTGTTGGCCCTTTAAATATCAACCTCCTCACTTGTATTGGCAGATACCCAATGAGTTCAATCTCTTTGTAATGTCCTGCACCACTATCACCCTCGCTGTGCCACATAGGGTGCCTGCCATCTGCCACATGGCTTTTATGTAAGTTCTCTGGCAATCTTTCATTGCAACAGACTCTAATGTAACACAGATTGTTTATGGTTGCTCCATCATGGTTATTCATTTCCACATAGACACAGACAAAATACCACTTCAAATTGTTTTTTTACTGAGTGCTGTAGGCATTTCTGATGCTTTTGTTATCTTTAAGACTGGATGCAAGATGGATTCTTCCAATTACTTCTGGGCTGAGATGTATTACCACAAATCCTTAAGTTGTGCACACTTCTACTTGAAACGTATCATGGTATGTGTTTTACATTCCGTTTTATGTGTCTGTGCAACTAATCTAAAGTGTCAGATCATTCAACCAATGATAATACATGTAAATGAAGGACGCAGTGCTATAAATGAGTCATTTTGCTTCTGCGACATGTCACAAGCACAGAACATCATAGGAAGGAAGGTTTAATGTCTGTGAATTGAAATAATGATAGTAAAAGCACTAAAGCATAAAGTGCAACTGTTTGCCTTCTTCAAATGACAATCACATCATTCTTTATTTTTTATTATCAACAGTTCTCCACAGCATCTTAGAATCTTACAGCAAGGAAGGAGCGATTCAACACATCTTGGCTGAGATACTGTTTCTAAATGAAAAGATTGTAAGTCTTCCATTACATCGATAAGACGAACAGATTCTCCATTCAATTCCTTGTCTGTAGCAGATTCCCTTAATCTTAGTTGTTGTGTTCTAATTAGACCCATTGACGGAACAGGGAAAGTCTTGCTTCTCCTTGCTCGAATGTGTCAATGTCAATCAACAGATGATTGAGTTCAGCTTTAGCCTATCAACAACTGAGATTAATGCTCCCAAACAAAGAATGCTTGTTGGAGAAGCATAGTGACAAAATAGGAGTCAGCACTCATACAGTAAGAACATATAAACAAGGAACAAGCGTAGGCTTCTCAGTCTGTCTAATATGCTCCACCATTCTATAACATCATGAGTGATCTGATCTTAACCTCAAGTCTATAATCCTGCATGTTCCTGATAATCTTTCATCCCCTTGGTAATCAAGAATGCATCTACTTCTGCCTTAAGAATATTTAAAATCTCTGCATCCACTGCCTTTTCAGGAAGTGAATTCCAAAGACTCCCAAAAACATTTGATTTCCCTCATCTCTGTCTTAAATGAGTGACCCCTATTATCCCTAGTTCTAGATTCTTCCACAATGGGAAACATCTTTTTCACATCTACTTAGTTAATGCCCTTAGGATCTCATATGTTTCAATTAAGCCACCTCTACATCATCTCAGGTCCAAAGGACACAGGGAAGTTCTAAGGAAGGGTCACTGGACCCAAAACGTTAACTCTGTTTTCTCCTCCACAGATGCTACCAGACCTGCTGAGCTTTTCCAGCAACTGTGTTTTTGTTCCTGATTTACAGTATCTGCAGTTCTTTTGGTTTTCACTTATTTCAGATATTGATCTAATAAATCTGCTCTGAACTTTTTCTAACGCGTTAACATTCTTCCAGAAGCAAAGAAACCAGTGTTGCACACATTACTTCAGACATAGCCACAGCAATGTCCTCTATAACTGAAACATAACCTCCTTACAGTTGCATTGCCCTCATAAGGTGAAAAAAGGCATGCCATTGGCTTTCAGGATTAATTGAAGTACCTGCACAGTAACCTCCTGTGATTCATATAGAAAGAAATTACAGCAGGTGCTGGAATCTCTACTGAAAACAACAAATGATGGAGATCACAGTGGGCCAGCCAACATCCTGAGAGAGCAAGCTAATGCTTCAAGTCTCGATAACTTTTCTTTCGAGCTGAAGTGAAGTGTGGAGGGGGCAGCATTTATGCTATAGCACAGTGTGGAGCTGGAGGAACGGAGCTGGAGGAACGCAGCAGGCCAGGCAGCATCAGAGGAGCAGGAAAGTTGACATTTTGGGTCAGGACCCTTCTTCAGAAAACACTTCTTCAGAAGCCCCATTTCTGAGGAAGGGTCCTGACCCTAAACGCCAGCTTCTCTGATGCTGCTTGGCCTGCTGTGTTCATCCAGTCTACACCTTGTTACCTCAGACTCCAGCATCAGCAGTTCTTACTATCTCTGAGCATTTATGCTGTAGTTTGGGGAATGGGGTGTGGAGTGCTGGGGGACAAAAGATGTTGATAGTTCAGATTAAGTGATTGGAATGAGAGAATGGCAGAACAGCAGTGTGTCTTACTGCCAAACTGGAAAGAACAGACAGTCCGCTGGGGCGGGGGAGAGAAAGAGGACACAGTGACAGAGAATGTGACAAGTAAAGCTAAAAAAAAAGAAAGCTTTACTTGTTACAAAAACAAAAACAGAAGTTGCTCAAAATGCTAAGTGGGCCTGGCAGCATCTGTGAAAAGAAATCAGAGTTAATGTTTTGGATCTGGTGACCTTTCCTCAGAATCCTTGACTTGTTACGTTCTCTGTCACTATGTCTTCTCTCTCCTCCCACCACGCCAGTAGGCCTGTCTGTTCTTTCAAGTTTGGCAGTTTGACACAACGTTGTTCTGCCATTCTCACATTCTGATCACTTAATGCGATCTATCAACATCTTTCCTCCCCCAGCACTCGACATCCCACCTCTCCCAACTACAGCATAAATGCTGCCCCCTCCACACTTCACTTCAGCTCTGATGAATAGTCATCTAGACTCGAAACATTAGCTTGCTCTCTCTCACTCTCCGTGGATGCTGCCTGATCTGCTGTGATCTCCAGCATTTGTTGTTTTCTATAATTTATGCACTAAGGTATCCTGACCTGCTATGTATTTTTACATACAATATGTCTTTTCTTTGAATTTGATACTATATTTGACTTTTTTGGTTAATCACAAATGGTTGGTTTATCTCTGAGATTTTTTCTTATTTGCTGGAATTTATCTCTTCTGTGCTTTGTGGAATATCCCCTAAAATGTTTGCAGCTACATCTCTGTTGAGCCATCCCTTAACCAAAGTTGCCAGCTCACTTTCACTAGCTCTGCTTTTATACCCTCATAATGCCCTGGTTTTAATTCAACATAATAACTTTGGACCCAAAATGCTCCCTCTTAAAGCCTACAAAATTTAATATTATGATCACTGCTACCCAGTGGCACTTTCACATGAGATTGATAATTAATCCTATCTCATTTATCAAAACCAGCTCAAGTACAGCCAGGTCTCTGGTTTGTGCCATGATATGCTGATCTAAGACATTATCTCAAAAAGACTCAATGATCACACTTAAACACATTTTCCTATTGATTTTTCGAGTCTACATGTCTGTTAAAATCCCTCATGATAATTGCTGTACACCTTTTGACAGGCTCCATTTACTTTTTGCCTTGAAACCATGACTTACCATGTGGTTACCACTGCACAATTCACACAAATGATCTCTTGCCTTTATCATTTCTCATCTCTACTCAGATTGTCTCCATCTCCTGGTTTCCTACATTTTGCTCATTCCAGTCTGTTATGATAATATCATTCTTAATTAACAGAGCCACCCTCGTTTCCCATCCTTCCTAAATGACACATACCCTTCAATATGCAGGTCCTAATTTAAGTTATCCTGCAGCCATGTCTCAGTAATAGCCATTAGGTTGCACTAATTTAGAAAGTTTATTTAGGTACAACAGCAGGATTAACTGGATTCAGGACAAAGTGAGAGGGAGAGCTGAGGCAGATTAGTCAATAAATTATTTAATTTAATAACAATAGATTAAAAGTTGTTGTCATGAACTCTCAGAAGGATGCCCTTCAGGCCATTGTGTCCATACTAACTTCTTAAATATACAATGCACTTAGAGGTATTCTCCCTTTCAGATACCAGCCTAATGCCCTTTGAATTGGCTGGCCAACAGAAGACAGCGAGTGGTAGTAGAAGGAAAATATTCTGCCTGGAAGTCAGTGGTGAGTGGAGTTCCACAGGGCTCTGTCCTTGGGCCTCTACTGTTTGTAATTTTTATTAATGACTTGGACGAGGGAATTGAAGGATGGGTCAGCAAGTTTGCAGACGACACAAAGGTCGGAGGTGTCGTTGACAGTGTAGAGGGCTGTTGTAGGCTGCAGCGGGACATTGACAGGATGCAGAGATGGGCTGAGAGGTGGCAGATGGAGTTCAACCTGGATAAATGCGAGGTGATGCATTTTGGAAGGTCGAATTTGAAAGCTGAGTACAGGATTAAGGATAGGATTCTTGGCAGCGTGGAGGAACAGAGGGATCTTGGTGTGCAGATACATAGATCCCTTAAAATGGCCACCCAAGTGGACAGGGTTGTTAAGAAAGCATATGGTGTTTTGGCTTTCATTAACAGGGGGATTGAGTTTAAGAGTCATGAGATCTTGTTGCAGCTCTATAAAACTTTGATTAGACCGCACTTGGAATACTGCGTCCAGTTCTGGGCGCCCTATTATAGGAAAGATGTGGATGATTTGGAGAGGGTTCAGAGGAGGTTTACCAGGATGCTGCCTGGACTGGAGGGCTTATCTTATGAAGAGAGGTTGACTGAGCTCGGTCTCTTTTCATTGGAGAAAAGGAGGAGGAGAGGGGACCTAATTGAGGTATACAAGATAATGAGAGACATAGATAGAGTTGACAGCCAGAGACTATTTCCCAGGGCAGAAATGGCTAGCACGAGGGGTCATAGTTTTAAGCTGGTTGGTGGAAAGTATAGAGGGGATGTCAGAGGCAGGTTCTTTACGCAGAGAGTTGTGAGAGCATGGAATGCGTTGCCAGCAGCAGTTGTGGAAGCAAGGTCATTGGGGTCATTTAAGAGACTGCTGGACATGTATATGGTCACAGAAATTTGAGGGTGCATGCATGAGGATCAATGGTCGGCACAACATTGTGGGCTGAAGGGCCTGTTCTGTGCTGTACTGTTCTATGTTCTATGTTCTATGTTCTATGTAATGCCTTGATGGAGTTTGCCTCCACTGCAGCCTCAAATGGTGTAATCTAGCTCTTAACTGCTCACTGTATGAAAGCAAAGTTTTCTTCATGTGGCTTCTTTTGTTGTAGAAAGCAGATGATCTGTTGTTTGCCTGATTGTTACATAACATTTCATTGGAACTTCATGATCCGCTCCACCATTTAACATGATTTTATGCTGGCCTCAACTCCACTTTCCTACTGGGTCCCCAGAGCCCTTTACCCCATTTTTCATCAGAAGAATATCTCTTTCTTTCTTGAATCTGTTGATTGATTCTGCCTCCAATGGACTGAGAGATGATGAGTTCCACAGATTCACAACCTTCTGATGGAAGTAGATTTTCCTCATCTCAGTTTTGAATGTACCTCATCTCACTTGATACAGAACAAACAAAGAACAAAGAAAATTACAGTACAGGAACAGGCCCTTCTGTCCTTCAAACCTGCACCGACATGCTGCCCTTCACAACTAAAATCCCTACCCTTCCTGGGACCGTATCCCTCTGTCCCCATCCTATTCGTGACTTTGTCAAGACTCCCCTTAAAAGTTACAACAGTATCTGCTTCAACTATCTCCCCCCAGCAGTGAGTTCCAGGCACCAACCACCCTCTCTATAAAAAACATGCCTTGTACATCACCGTTAAAACTTGCCCCTTGCACCTTAAACCTACAGCCCCTGGTAACTGACTCCTCCACCCTGGGAAAAGCTTCTGACTGTCCACTCTGTCCATGCCCATCATAATCTTGTAGACCTCGATCAGGTCGCCCCTTCAACCTCTGTCGTTCAGTGAGAACAACCCAAGTTTCTCCAACCTCTCCTCATAGCTAATGCCCTCCAAACCAGGCATCATCCTAGTAAATCTTTTCTGTACTCACTCCAGAGCCACCAAGTCCTTCTGGTAATGTGATGACCAGAATTGAACACACTATTACAACGCAGCCTAACTAAGGTTCTATAAAGCTGCATTGTTACCTGCCAATTTTCAAACTCAGTGCCCCAGCCAACGAAGGCAAGCATGCCATATGCCTAGTTGACTATGTTTTCCAACTGTGTTGCCACTTTCAGTGACCTGTACACACAGATCTCTCTGCCAGTCAATACTGTTAAGGGCCCTGCCATTTACTGTATATTTTCCATCTGGATTAGACCTTCCAAAATGCATTATCTCCCATTTTTCTGGATTAAACTCCACCTGCCATCCCTCTGCCCAAGTTACCAACCGATCCATATCCAGCTGTACCCTTCGATGGTTTTCATTGCTATCTGCAATCCTCCAACCTTTGTGTCATTGGCAAACTTACTAATCAGACCATTTACGTTCTCCTCCAAATTGTTTATAAATAGTACAAACAGCAAATGTCCCTGAGGAACACCACAAGTCACAGCCCTCCATTGAGAAACACACCCTTCCACTGCTACCCTTTGACTTATATGACCAAAACAGGCTTTTTCTCATCTTGCAAGCTCACCTCTGACCCCGTGCAACTTTACCTTCTGTATCAGCCTGCCATGAGCGACCTTGTCAAAGGCCTTACTGAAGTCCATGTTATCAAAATCCACTGCCCTAGTCTCATTGATCATTTTTATCGCTTTCTTAAAAAACTCAACAAGGTTAGTGAGATATGACCTCCCCTTCAGAAAACCATGCTGCGTCTCACTAGTAGGCTCACTGATTTCCAGGTGGGAGTAAATCCTGTCTCAAAGAATCCACTCCAATAATTTCCCTACCACTGACATAAGGCTCACCGGTCTGTAATTAGTTGGATTATCCTTACCACCCTTCTTAAACAAAGGGACAACATTGGCCATTCTCCAATCCTTCTGTGACTTCCCCTGCAGCCAGTGAGGATACAAAGATTTCCCTCAAGGCCCCAGCAATTTCCTCCCTAACCTCTCTCAGTATTCTGGGATACATCCCATCAGGCCCTGGGGACTTGTCCTTAATGTTTTGCAAGAGCCCCAATACCTCCTCCACTTTGATCTCAACATGACCCAAACTATCTACACATCCTTCGCCAGACTCATCATCTGCCAAGTCCTTCTCTGTGGTGAACACTGATGCAAAGTACTCATTTAATACCTCACCCATTTCCTCTGGTTCCACACACAAATTCCCTTTTCTGTCCTTGAGCGGGCCAACCCTCTGTCTGCCTACCCTCTGGCTGTTTGTATACCTGTAAAAAGCCTTGAGATTTTCCTTAATCCTGTTGGCCAATGACTTTTCTTGGCCTCTTTTAGCCCTCCTGACTCATTGCTTAAGTTTCTTTCAACATTCCTTGTATGCCACCCTTGCTTCATGTGTTCCCAGTGTCATGATCTTGATAAATGCTTCCTTTTTCTCATTGATTAAGCTCAGAATATCTCTCATTATCCAAGGTTCCCTAAACTTGCCATACTTATCCTTCATCCTTACAGGAACATGTTGGTCTGGAGTTCGCAGCAACTTACACTTGAGAGCCTCCCACATAACATATGTTGATTTGCCCTCAAATATCTGTCTCCAAACTACATTCTTCAGTTCCTGACTAATATTTTTGTAATTAGCCTTCCCCCAATTTAGCACCTTCACCTGATAACCATACTTATCTTTATCCATCAATACCTTAAAGCATACTGAATTGTGATCACTGTTGCCGAGCTGTTCCCTTATTAAGATATCAACCACCTTGCCAGGCTCATTCCCCAATACGAGGTCCAATACGGCCTCTTTCCTAGTAGGGCTATCTACATACTGTTTTAAGAAGCCCTCCCAGATGCTCCTTACAAACTTTTCCCATCTGAGCCCCAAGCACTAAGTGAGTCCCAGTCAATATATGGGCAGCTGAAATCACCCATGACAACAACCCTGTTATTTTCACATCTTGCCAAAATCTGCCTACATATCTGTTCTTCTATCTCCCGCTGGCAGTTGGGAGGCCTGTAGCAAATGCCAAACATTGTGATTGCACCCTTCCTGTTCCTGAGCTCTACCTATATTGTCTCGCTGTCTGAGCTATCTGAGGTGTCCTCCCTCAGTACAGCTGTGTTAGTCTCCTTAAGAAGTAGTGTAACTCCCACATCCCTTTTATATCCCCCTCTATCCCACCTGAAAAATCTGTATCCTGGAATATTAAGCTGCCTATCCCGTCCCTCCTTTAACTAAGTCTCTGTAATAGCAACAACATCATAGTTCCAAGTACTAATCCAAGCTCTAAGCTCACCTACCTTAACTGTTACATTTCTTGTTTTGAAACAGATGTACTTCAGTCCACCAGATCCACTTTGATCAGCAACCACACCCTGCCTGCTCTGCCTCTGAGTCTTACTGGGCCTATTCTATAGTTCTCTTTCAGTCAATTCACCTTTGCTTTGGTTCCCACCCCCTCCTGAGCCAGTTTAAATCCTCCCGAGTGACACCAGCAAACCTCCCAGCCAGAATATTTGTGCCCCTCCAGTTTAGATGCAACCCCCATCCTTCTTGTACAGGTCCCACCTGCCCTAGAAGAGATCCTAATGTTCCAGATATCAGAAACCCTCCCTCCTACACCATCTCTTTAGCCACGTGTTGAGCTGTGCTGTCCTCCTATTTCTAGCCTCACTGGCATGTGGCACAGGGAGTAATCCTGAGATTACAACCTTGGAGGTCCTGCTTTTTAGCCTTTTACCTAACTCCCTGAACTGCTGCTTCAGGACCTTGTCACTCATCCTATTTATGTTTTTCGTACCAATATGTACCGCAACCTCTGGCTGTTTACCCTCTCCCCTACGAATGCTTTCTGCTTGTTCAGAGACAGCCTGGACCCTGGCACCAGGGAGACAACATACGACCCTGGAGTCTGTTTTACGTCCACAGAAACACCTATCTGTACCGCTAACTGTGGAGTTCCCTATTACTACCACTCTAGTGCTCTTTGTCCTTCCCTTCTTAAGAGCAGAGCCAGCCTGGTGTCACCAGGTAGCAAGTACAAGCTCAATCTTCTCAACTGTTCTTCATATGACATCCCTTTCATCCCTGGAATCAACTTGGTGAACCTCTCTTGACCTGTCTCCAGTGCTACCACATCCTGCCTCATGTAAGGAGACCAAAATTGGACGCAGTATTTCAGGTGTGGTCTCACCAATGCCTTATATATTGTAGCAACACTTCTTTCCTTTCCTAATTCAGCCCTTATGCAAAAAATGTCAGGATTCCATTTACCTTTCTTATTATATGCTGCATCTGCATACCCGCTTTCTGTGATCCGTGCACAAAGACACGCGGATTTTTCTGCATTGACACACTTTGAAGTTGCTTTCCATTTAAATCATACTTTGCCCTTACATTTTCCTGGCCAAAATGGACAATCTCACACTTATTTACATTAAAATCCATCTCCTAGATTCTGGCTTATTCTCCAAGCCTATCAATATCCATTTTAAACTTTGTATCTCCTCATCACAGCTTACTCTCCAACCTATTTTAGCATCATCTGTGAATTTTGCTATCTTACACACTGTTCCTGGATGCAGTTCGTTCCTATGGAGTGTAAACAGTTGAGACCTGAGAACTGAACATTCCGGCACCCCCTTGGTACATAGAACATAGAACATAGAACATAGAATATTACAGCACAGTACAGGCCCTTTGGCCCTCGATGTTGTGCCAACCTGTCATACCAATCTGAAGCCCATCTAACCTACACTATTCCATGTACGTCCATATGCTTATCCAATGATGAATTAAATGTACCTAAAGTTAGCAAATCTACTACCGTTGCAGGCAAAGGGTTCCATTCCCTTACTACTCTCTGAGTAAAGAAACTACCTCTGACATCTGTCCTATATCTTTCACCCCTCAATTTAAAGCTATGCCCCCTAGTGCTCACCGTCACCATCCTAGGAAAAAGGCTCTCCCTATCCACCCTATCTAACCCTCTGATTATTTTATATGTTTCAATTAAGTCACCTCTCAACCTTCTTCTCTCTAATGAAAACAGCCTCAAGTCCCTCAGCCTTTCCTCGTAAGACCTTCCCTCCATACCAGGCAACACCCCAGTAAATCTCCTCTGCACCCTTTCCAAAGCTTCCACATCCTTCTTATAATGTGGCGACCAGAACTGTATGCAATACTCCAAGTGCGGCCGCACCAGAGTTTTGTACAGCTGCAGCATAACGTCTTGGTTCCGGAACTCGGTCCCTCTATTAATAAAAGCTAAAACACTGTATGCCTTCTTAACAGCCCTGTCAACCTGGGTGGAAACTTTCAAGGGCCTGTGTACATGGACACCGAGATCTCTCTGCTCATCTGCACTGCTAAGAATCTTACCATTAGCCCAGTGCTTTGCCTTCCGGTTACTCCTACCAAAGTGCATCACCTCACACTTGTCTGCATTAAACTCCATTTGCCACCTCTCAGCCTAGCTCTGCGGCTTATCTATGTCTCTCTGCAACCTACAGCATCCTTCGTCACTATCCACAACTCCACCAACCTTAGTGTCATCTGCAAATTTACTAACCCATCCTTCTACGCCCTCATCCAGGTCATTTATAAAAATGACAAACAGCAGTGGACCCAACACCGACCCTTGCGGTACACCACTAGTAACTGGTCTCCAGGATGAACATTTCCCATCAACTACCACCCTCTGTCTTCTTTCAGCAAGCCAATTTCCGATCCAAACTGCTATGTCTCCCACAATTCCATTCCTCCGCATTTTGTACAATAGCCTACTGTGGGGAACCTTATCGAATGCCTTGCTGAAATCCATATACACCACATCAACCGGTTTACTCTCATCTACCTGTTTGGTCACCTTCTCAAAGAACTCAATAAGGTTTGTGAGGCACGACCTTCCCTTAACAAAACTGTGCTGACTATCCCTAATCAATTTATTCTTTTCCAGATGATTATAAATCCTATCCCTTATAACCTTTTCCAACACTTTAGCAACAACTGAGGTAAGGCTCACAGGTCTATAATTCCCAGGGTTGTCTCTACTCCCCTTCTTGAACAGGGGAACCACATTTGCTATCCTCCAGTCGTCTGGCACTATTCCTGTAGACAATGATGAGTTAAAGATCAATGCCAAAGGCTTGGCAATCTCCTCCCTGGCTTCCCAGAGTATCCTAGGATAAATCCCAACTGGCCCAGGGGACTTATCTATCTTCACCCTCTGTAGGATTTCTAATACCTCTTCCTTGTGAACCTCAATCCCACCTAGTCTAGTAGCCTGTATCTCAGTATTCTCCTTGACAATATTGTCGTTTCCTAGAGTGAATACTGTTGAAAAATATTCATTTAGTGCTTCCCCTATCTCCTCTGACTCCACACACAACTTCCCACTACTATCCTTGATTGGCCCTAATCTTACTTTCGGCATTCTTTTATTCCTGAAATACCGATAGAAAACCTTAGGGTTTACCCTCATCCTATCCGCCAACAACTTCTCATGTCTCCTCCTGGCTCCTCTGAGCTCTCTCTTTAGGTCTTTCCTGGCTACCTCGTGGCCCTCAAGCACCCTAACTGAGCCTTCACATCTCATCCTAACATAAGCCTTCTTCTTCCTCTTGACCAGAGATTCCACCTCCTTCGTAAACCACGGCTCCCATGCTCTACAGCTTCCTCCCTGCCTGACAGGTACATACTTATCTAGGACACACAGGAGCTTTTCCTTGAATAAGCTCCACATTTCCATTGTGCCCATCCCCTGCAGTTTCCTTCCCCATCCTATGCTCCCTAAATCTTGCCTAATCTCATCGTAATTGCCTTTCCCCCAGCTATAACTCTTGCCCAGTGGTATACACCTATCACTTTCCATCACTAAAGTAAACATAACAGAATTGTGATTGTTATCACCAAAGTGCTCACTTACTTCCAAATCTAACACCTGGCCAGACTCATTACCCAGTACCAAATCTAATCTGGCTTCGCCCCTTGTTGGCCTATCTACATACTGTGTCAGGAAGCCCTCCTGCACATACTGGACAAAAACTGACCCATCTATAGTACTCGAACTATAGTGTTCCCAGTCAATATTTGGAAAGTTGAAGTCCCCCATGACAACTACCCTGTCTGTCTCACTCCTATCGAGAATCATCTTTGCTATCCTTTCCTCTACATCTCTAGAACTATTCAGAGGCCTATAGAAAACTCCCAACAGGGTGACCTCTCCTTTCCTGTTTCTAACCTCAGCCCATACTACCTCAGTTGACGAGTCCCCAAACATCATTTCTGCAACTGTAATACTGTCCTTGACTAACAATGCCACACCTCCGCCCCTTTTACCATCTTCTCTGTTCGTATTGAAACATCTAAATCCCGGAACCTGCAACAACCATTCCTGTCCCTGCTCTATCCATGTCTCCGAAATGGCCACAACATCGAAGTCCCAAGTACGAACCCATGCTGCAAGTTCACCCACCTTATTCCGGACGCTCCTGGCATTGAAGAAGACACACTTCAAACCAACTTCTTGCTTGCCAGTGCCATCTTGTGTCCCTGAAACTTTATTTCAGACCACCCTACTCTCAGCCATTTCTGTACTCGAGCTACAATTTTGGTTCCCATCCCCCTGCTGAATTCGTTTAAACCCACCTGAACAGCCTTAGCAAATTTCCCCCCCAGGATATCGTTACCCCTCTGGTTCAGGTGAAGACCATTTTGCTTGTCGGTGGCCTTCGTCGTACATACATACATGGTACAGTTCACCATCCAGAGAAGGACCCATTTATCCCAACTCTCTGCTTTCTGCCCATCAGCCAATTCTTTATCCAAGCCACTACTGTACCATTAATCCTATTGGATCTAACCTTCTGGATCAGTCTTCTATCCATCACCTCATCAAATGCCTTCTGGAAGTCGAGTTCTTCCGTATCCACTGGATCCCCATTGTCCACATTGTTGATTACATCCTCAAAGAACTCCAGCAAATTTGTCAAGCGCAACTTGTCTTTCATGAAACCATCCTGGCACTTGTGAAGGGATGTTTGTTTTTTCAAGTGTTCAGTTATCTTTTCCTTTATTATTGACTCCAGCAACTTCCCCATTAGAGAGGTCAAACTAATCAGTCTATGGTTTCCAGTGTTTGCTTAACTCTTTTTTTGAAACATTAGCATGTTTCCAATCCACTGGTACCTTTCCAGAATCTAGAGAATTTTGAAAAATCATAACATCAAACAATCAAGAACATCAAACAATCCTTCTTCTTTACACAACACCAAAGTGAAAATAGCCAGCTCTCTGGTTGTCTCCATGGCGCCGTTCTAAGAAACAATCCCTCACGTAATCTACGAACCTTTCTTCGAGGCTACCCTTGCCAAATTAATTAACCCAGTCAGAATGTACGTTCAAATCACCCAGAATTACCATTGTGCCCTCCTCACAAGCCCTCATCATTTCCTGGTTTATACTATGCCCTACTTTGGAAGATCTGTTTGGGGACCTGTAAATAGCTTCTGCCAACTGCCTTGCTTTTTATTTCCAGCTAGATTGATTTAACATTTTGGTTCCCAGTGCGAATATCATTTTTTAATACAACCTCAATTTTATCCTTAATCAAACGGCAACTTTACCTCAGTGATAATGGGAACTGCAGATTCTGGAGAATCCAAGATTACAAAGTGTGGAGCTGGATGAACACAGCAGGCCAAGCAGCATCTCAGGAGCACAAAAGCTGACGTTTCAGTCCTGGACCCTTCATCAGAGAGGGCGATGGGGAGAAAGTTCTGGAATAAATAGGGAGAGAAGGGGAGGCGGACCGAAGATGGAGAGAAAAGAATATAGGTGGAGAGGACCTTACAGGTGGGGAGGTAGGGAGGAGATAGGTCAGTCCAGGGAAGACGGACAGGTCAAGGAGGTGGGATGAACTAGTAGGTAGGAAATGGAGGTGCGGCTTGAGGTGGGAGGAAGGGATGGGTGAGAGGAAGAACAGGTTAGGGAGGCGGAGACAGGCTGGGATGGTTTTGGGATACAGTGGGGGGAGGGGAAGTTTCCGGAGGGAGCAGGGTAACTTCTTCAGGTTAGGCATTCCTGGAAGAGGCTTCGCAGTGAGGTTAAAATTGTATCAGTGACTTTCCATATTAAGCAGATGTTCACCTGCACATCTGCCAATGTGGTATACTATATCCATTGTACCCGGTGTGGCTTCATCTACATTGGGGAAACCAAGCGGAGGCTTGGGGACCGCTTTGCAGACACCTCCGCTCGGTTTGCGATAGACAACTGCACCTACCAGTTGCGAACGATTTTGTCTCCCCCTCCCATTCCTCAGACGACATGTCCATCATGGGCCTCCTGCAGTGCCACAATTATGCCACCTAAAGGTTGCAGGAACAGCAACTCATATTCCGCTTGGGAACCCTGCAGCCCAATGGTATCAATGTGGACTTCACCAGCTTCAAAATCTCCCCTTCCCCCACTGCATCCCAAAACCAGCCCAGCTCATCCCCTCCCCCACCACTGCATCCCAAAACCAGCCCAGCCTGTCTCTGCCTCCCTAACCTGTTCTTCCTCTCACCCATCCCTTCCTCCCACCTCAAGCCACATCTCCATTTCCTGCCTACTACCCACCTCCTTGACCTGTCCATCTTCCCTGGACTGACCTATCCCCTCCCTACCTAACCACCTATACTCTCCTCTCCACCTATCTTCTTTTCTCTCCATCTTCGGTCCGCCTCCCCCTCTCTATTCCAGTTCCCTCTCCCCATCCCCCTCTCTGATGAAGGGTCTAGGCCCGAAACGTCAGCTTTTGTGCTCCTGAGGTGCTGGTTGGCCTGCTGTATTCATTCAGCTTCACACTTTGTTATCTTGGCAACTTTACCTCCTGCTCCTCTTGTCTATCCTTATGGAACTCTGAGCACTCCTGGAAATTTTGCTCCTAGTCCTGATCTCCCTGTAACCACATTAATGTAATCCCCATCAGGTTGTACCCATTTGTCTCTATGCTGTCAGCTCACCAACTTGATTCAAAATGCTGCATGCATTTAGGGACAAGGTATTTTTAAATAAGTTCTACTGGCTTGTCTTTCTCTTTTAATATTTTCTTGTGCACTACATTTTCCATGCTCTCCATCATTATTTATTAATCACCGATAATACTGAGCCTCATCCCTATCATTTACTCTGACTTTCATAAAACTCATAGTTTGATCTTTTATAAATCCTTTCCTGACCAAGGTTGTTGGACTGGCCCTGCACGTTTATCCCATTCACCTCTATGTTCTGCCCACTTTCTAATATGTTGCTTTAGTTCCCACTCCACTGCCTTATTACTTTCAATCCGCCCAAGTAGTTTTAGCAAACCTCCCTGCTAGAATACTGGTACCTCCGTAGTTAAGATGCAACCTGTTCATTTTGTACAGGTCCCACCTGTCTTGAAAGAGACTCCAACAATTCAAAATCCAAAAGCCTCTCCCTGTACTCGCTCTTTAATCACATGTTAAACTGTGCTATCTTCAAATTCCTTACCTCACTACCACATGGCATGTGGAATAATCCTGAGATTACAACCGTGGACTTCTTGCTTTTCAACTTATGGCCTAGCTCTTTGAACTCTTGCCGTCAGACCTTGTCACTCTTCCTGCCGATACTATTGGTACCAATGTGTACCACGACCTCTGAATGTTCACCTTCAGTATGTCCTGACCACACTCAGAGATGTGCTTGACCCTGGCACCAAGAAGGCAACACACATCCTGGAGTCTTGTTTGCAGCCACAGAAATTCTTGTCTGTGCCTCTAACTATTGAGTCATTGACTATCATTGTTTGCCTGCACTTCAGCCTGCCCTGGTGTACAACACAGCCAGTTGTGGTGCCACAGTCCTGGCTGCTGCTGTTGTCATCGCCTGCTAGGCTGGTCCCCCCCAACCAGCAGTAGCTAAAGTGGTATACCTGTTTGAGAGGGGAGGGGTTATCCACTGGGGCCTCCTGCACTGACTGTCTGCTCCTTGCAGCCATCACTCATCTGTCTGCCTCAAATTCACTGAAACTCATGCCCCTAAGTATGCCCATCTGATGGATCACTTGATCTGCACACTCTGTCAAGAGCTGCAAATGTTCACACTGTTAGCAAATGAACCCATCAGTAGAGCTGACCTCTCCTGGAGTTGCCACAGATCACAGATAGAGCACCTGACAACCCTGACCATGACTTTCACCTTCCAGATGCTGTTTAATTAAGCAAAGTATGTATGTATAATCCCTATTGTTTTATTCAGTTTTAGTTAATTAAGCAGTCATTTGAGCCAATTTTTCACCGAATTTTACATGGATAGTATCCCAACAACAACAAACAACAAAATATTTTCTACCCTGGTTCTCTGTAAACTGAGTTCCCACTATTCTAAAACTACAGGGTTTGAACCTTATCAGGTCTTCATTAATTAGGTAGGTTAGCTTCACTAACTGTATTAATCTTCACTAGACAGTAGATTTCCTACTGCTCTAGCACCAAGGTTATGAAAGAGTTAACTGTGACTAAGATCCCACTGGTTGAAATCAGTTATGATAAGAGAGAGTTAAACAGTAATTGTCAGATGCCCAGCGCTCACCAATCCAATTTCACTTATGAAGTCTATCCTACAGTTCCTTGTCATCAAGGGCTTAAGCAAGAACAAATTATTCTCAATCATTAAAATTAGATTTCTGCAACAACATCACACAATCTCTGAGATTATGTATGATGGAGGAGTGCATATTACGTCAATGTAGAAGTGAAAGTTGTGTTAAATGCTGTCCACATATAACAAGATGTACAAATATGTGTGACAGTCATTTCATATTTTTTGTTATATATTCAACTCTGACATGACGGCTGGTGTTGCAGATGGGGGTGAACACTGGAGACACTCGATGGTTCATTCTCAAGTCATGTCAGTTGAATGGAGGTGGCAACAGTGAATGTTCCAGCAGTCAGTGAACCATAAACCTTCAAAATATTTCAGGATTTGCTTGGATTATGCGCAGGGAAATGGGCCCGAATCTGAATGTTCGTCATATGCTTGGCTAATGCAGGTTTACAGTTATGGATGAGAAGTTTCCTTTTGGGTGGGGAGAGTTCATTGATATTCCAACGTGGCACAAATCAATAACTAATGGTACTTTACTGAATGATGGATTATCAAGCAGGTCTACTTTAATTGTCAAGCATTGCCATCCTGCAACTTAAAAACCTAAATGTATAAGTGGAGCTGTGCCTAATGCAGATAATATTAAATGACCTATTGAAGCAAATTATGAACCAAATTAGACCCAAAAGAACTAAAACTATGTTGTCATTTTGCAGTGTGAACTTCTTGTATGTAAGCAATCAATGTGGCTATCTCAAAGATTTCCAGATCAGTGGTAAGTTGATCGGCTGAGCACTGTGCTCACTTGGAGGTAGCTAGTCTTCATATCAATTAACACCCTAACAGTTGCCTTTAATTTCATTACTCTAGGCTAAATGAAAACCTGAGCCTCTGAAGGTTTTTATAATTTATACATATTTTGTGAAAGATTCTCCTATTTTTTTGGGAGCCTGAACTTATTGTCAAGTTTGGATCAGTTGTATGGCTCTTTTACATCAAAATATTTTAATCATTCCTGTAAAGAAAATCATCAAATTATTTTGGCAATTAAAGTTATAAATTTAATGTAGAATCCAAATAGTGTGAGAATTTGAAATTTTGGCAGGATCAAGCTTTCAAACAATATTGCAGACAAAGGAAATGTGGTATGGCCTTACTGTCTCTTTTTCATTTTCACACGTGAGGTTATTTAATCTGAATCAGACCTCTTTAAATAAGGGGTTAGTATGAGCCTCAAGTACTCTTATTTTCCTATAATGTATAACAATGATAAATGGCAGCTTGTCTGATGGGCTACAAGAATATGTCTTAAAGTTAAAATGAAGGAACAAAATAACACCGACGGATGACACCAGCATTTTTTTTGTTGGCTATTGTCATGCTTCGCTGGGACCACACAAAATCTAACATCACTATACCTGGAGGCACCAAACAAGTTAGAGTCTTAAAAGTACACTAAATTTCCCATGTATAATATATCTGATATATAATATAAAATAATATATAATATACCTGTCTTTTAAACCCACTTGACAGAAAGCACAGACCAGCTTTCTTTACTCAAAAGAATTATTATTTGTTACAAATGTATAGATTCTATCTACAAATAAATAATTACAAACTGTTGAAATGTAACTCTACTAGCTGGAATGCTAACCCACTTAACTGCATCTGTACACACACATACAGATAGACAGAGACATATGCAAACAAAACATGGGTGTTATGGGCAGAGGGAAGCATTGGGAAGGCTGTTTCGTAATCCCTATACAAAGGGTTTATTGTGATGATCCTTTTCCTGATCAGAATGCTGCTTTTCCATCTTCCTTCTTCAGGTATTGTCAATTGTTTATGGAAGATATAGTGTGATAGTTTCACACTTACAAAGTTTTCTGACTTATGATTTAAAAATAATAGTTTACAGCAACTGATGAGGGGAAATTAAATGATTATCTTTAGTTTTGACATACATTTTACTGCAAAAGAAATACAGCTTTTTCCCTTCTGGAGACCCAAAGGCTTCTGCCCTGAACATTCACAACTCCAAGCTATTCAGCTACTTGAGAGCCAGTCAGATGGTTAGAGGGAGAAAACCTTTGTCATCGATAGCTTATCACTCTTTCACAGACCAGTCTGCAACTTGTTGCCATCTAAAACTCCACATAAATGAGGTGAGCTTAAATATGAATTACAGGCAGTTAAGCCGTTTGCTGCTAACTGGTGAGATTCTCAACTCCCCATCCAAACATTAGGTGGTAAATTGAACTTCTTTTCCCTGAGATTGAGAATTTAACTCTTCCAATTTTATCAAATTGTTTCAAATGACTTGCCATTGCGCACATCGTTCAGCGGCTGGGAGGATTCAGCCCATCATACAGCTGTCTTCTGGCATGAAACAAATAACACAGATCATGATCTTAATTCTAATTAGGTAATCCTAGTTGATAACAGTGACAACTTTTCAAAAGTACTCCTTAGTTCTAAAGCACTTTGGGGCACCTTGCGAAAGGTATTTGAAATGCAATTTTTTTAATTGCTTTTGGTCATTTCCATTATTTATGTATTTTTTGCACCATGTTTTTCTTCAAGAGTTGTTCCTTATATTGTATTTTGGAAGGAAGAAAGAAACCGAATCACTTCCTTAACAATGCTCCCTCTAAGCTGTGGTGCTGTGTACATGTTTTGACATTCTATGCGCAATGATTAACGTGACAAAGCAATTGCAGCATTCATGTCTGGTTCTGAAGGTTTCTGTCATGCACAGGCTTCAGATATTCAAGTGGGAGAAAAGATATTAGAGGGAACCTGTCCTGTCAGCTTCCACAATTTATGCAGGCATGCTCCAGTTTTTCTCTATTCCTGCACTCTCTAGAATTGCCTCCTTCAGCATTTCATTCTTTCTTCTCCCTATTAAATTTCATCTTGAAGTCTATCTCTCCTCTTCACAGTCAACAATGTTTCAAAGCTCTCATCAACAAATTTTGAAATCCTGGTCTATATGCCAAGTCCAGTTTGTTACATGGACCAAGAAAGACAGAGGTCCCAGTGTTGAGCAACTGTACAACTTCCTTAAGCATAAAAAAAATTATCGTCATAACTCGTTTGAGAGTGCATGTTGAATCAAAGTCCCATTGTTCCACAGAGCTGAAAATTTACTTAAATTATCAAAGTGCCCAATTTACCTGACCGTCTGATTCACATTAAAAGAAATACCAACCTGGTTTTTGTCATTAATAAGAAAATAACTTTGTTTTGTAACCAAACTGATTGTCTTACCCAATAGTAAATGAAAGAAAAATAATAATTTCTAATTTATGACAATCTCACTGAAACTTTTGCCCTTTAAAGTTATTACATACAAAAAACTGACAAGACATAAATATTATGTGCAAAGAAAAAAAATGAAATAAGTAGCATAACAAGATTCTATATCACCAGTATAGTCAGGAACCTGGATGGGTTTGTCTCACAATCATATTGATTCTTCAATAATGTCACAATGTTGTCTGCATAGTCATGATCAGTCTTTACTCATTGGTTGTGTAGTTGGATCCAGGATCTTTCTGTTTCCTTTGTGTTTTACAATTAGTTCTTTCAGCATCTCTGGATCGAGTTTCTTTGTTCTTTTGACAGAGATTGAGAAAGCATATTTACAGAAAGAGAGGACAGACAGACTTGTAGAGTTGTGGCATTTGTACAACATGGTGAAACATCTTTCGGTGTTATGGTTCATGCGAGTCATCAAGCATCTTATCTATTTCAGTTTCATTTTCCAGCACTTGGCCCATAACCTTGGAGTTTCAGGTGCTTATATAAATCTTTAAATGCCTTGATGGTTCCTACCTCTACCACCTTTTCAGCAGTGAGTGTCAGATACCCACCACCCTCTTAGTGTAAAACAAATCCTCGACCTCCCTCTAAATCGCTTGCTTCTTAATTTAAAACTGTGCGGCCAGGTTATTGAGCCTTCTACTAAGGGAAACATTCCTCTATATACACTCTGTCTATGCCCCTCATAATTTTGTACAGCTCAATCAGGTACCCCCTCAGCTTTCTCTGCTCTAAGGAAAGCAACCCCAACTCAGCTAGTCTCTCATCATAGCTGTATCAGTCTAGCAGAGGCAACATCCTGGTGAATCTCCTTGGCACCTTCTCTAGTGCAACAAAATATTTCCCACAGTGTGCCAACCAGAACTGCACACTGTACTTCAGCTATGGGCTAACTAAGTTCCATCATAACCTCCTTGCTCTTGTATTCAATGCCTTGACTAATAAAGGCGAATATCCTATATGTGTTCTTGTTGATGCAACCAGCTTCTGGAAATCTTTCCTTGCGTCTGTTTTCATTTCCCTCACAGGTTTTGTGTTATGCTTCAGGTGGACTGATCAAAGCTTTGTCACTGCATTGAGCTGTCATTAACCCAAAACAGATGGTGCTGAATAGTCTGAACATAACGTGACTAAAGGAGTGACATAATGCATCAGTTAAATTTACTGCTTTTTCCAAGTTGCAAATAACTTGCATATTCTTTCATTTTAAAAACAATGTCTATTTTCCTTATTTGCAGGCCACGGTTCAATGTTAAAAAGGTATGGTCTTTGCAACATGATTATTTACTGTTTTTCATCGCTCTGTCGACTTTGCATTCAATTTGCACTTTTATTCCATAGGCTTTACGTGTGTTGACAAGTCTGTCATGTCACAGTTTATGAAGCACCTTTTGGAAATCTACAAAGATCAACTGAATTACCCTTTATCAATCTTATCTGTTACTTACCAAAAAGTTTAATTCTGTCTTGGATATTTACCGGCATTAATTACTCAACTTCTTTCAATATCTACACTTTATAAATTTTCAGTTAATCCAGTGCTTCTACTGCCTCCTCTTTCACCTCTTACATGGAGAATATCATCTTTCTGGATAAAGGCAGATGTGAGCACTCATTTAATATTTCAGCCTTTGCCCCCATGATGCTAAATTCTGACAAATACCATAACTTTCTATGACTGCGCAATGCTAAACATTACACTGCAACTCTTAAAACAGATGTAAGCGGTGTCTCCATGAGGTATTAAGAATATTCAGACTAAAACTCATGCTCCTGGGAGCGACAGGTTTGTGCAGGAATGAGATATATTAGCACCTGCACTCCACAGTCTCTTGAGCTTTGAATTTTTAAATAATTCTGGTGGAAAGTATCAAAAACCCATGTAGAATTGTAGTCACTGCCAACAGAAATCAGCCAGCAACTAATCTATGGTACATAAGTTCAATTTAATTGTTGAATACTGATTAGATTCAATCTTCTTTTAATTGAATTTAAAGGAACCAATTTCCTGGGTATTTTTGGATTAATTACAGTTAAAGAAAAATTAAAAACCATTAACAAAGCTTGCCATAAAATTATTGCAAGAAACCTTTGAATTGCACGAAGCATGATAAAACTAGATTAAAAGGGCCAGGTGATCATGATACTGCTACCTCATTTGTATGTGGCATTTTATGATTTTTTTTGAGATATTCGGAGCTTCTCCAAACATATTTTCAAATGGTTTGCAGTAGCTAATCAAAGTGTCTAAAAAATTACCTTGCAATCTGTTTTTTGCTTCAACAATTAGGTAGTTCATGTTTTTATGAAGGCTCTTGCATCTTAGATACTATCTGGAAAAGTACCTTTCACCTGGGTCATTTTGTCACTGACCATGAGAGATCAATGACCATATCTATAGATGAAAAGCAGGTCTCACAAATGGTGATCCAAGTGAAATCAATCATGTGATGTTTCACACATTTACTGTGCTGACTTGTCTTTTTATTTCCAATTTTGGGATGTCAGCATTATTGACAAGGTCAATGTTATTTGGACCTATCCTAGGTATCCTGAGAAAGTTTGAGACAACTGAATTGCTTGTTCCGTCACTTCTAAGAGCAACAAGGATTAAACTGTACTTGTGTGGGTCTGAAGTCACATTTAAGATAAATTGGAAAAAGATGAAATTTTTCCTTCTGCAAAGGACATTATTGAATCATTTTGGTTTATTATGCCAGTTGCAGAGATCAGTGGCTTGTGATCCAAGCCGACACAATATGTCCACGCATTTGCCTTTTTTGAATAACACAAAAATACTGGTGACAGTAGTTCCCTGGTACATTACTTCATGGCAGTGCCTGATCAGTTAGTGCCAAACGGCCAACCAATCTGTACTCTTTTCTCGTAGAGTACTGTTTCCTTTGAAATTTGACTTTCTTGTAGCTGTCCTTTTTATAATGGTGCTCAAATTGTGCTCATCGCTGAGTATGTTTCAGTATTTGTGAAGTAGAATTCTGTGAAGGCTGGAAATCTGGGGGCGGCACAGTGGCTCAGTGGTTAGCACTGCAGCCTCACAGCACCAGCGACCCGGGTTCAATTCCAGCCTCTGGCGACTGTCTGCGTGGAGTTTGCACATTCTCCCCGTGTCTGTGTGGGTTTCCTCTGGATGCTCCGGTTTCCTCCCACAGTCCAAAGATGTGCAGGCTGGGTGGATTGGCCATGCTAAATTACCCGTAGCGTTCAGGGGTGTGTAGGTTACAGGGGGAAGGGTCTGGGTGGGATGCTTCAAGGGGCGGTGTGGACTTGTTGGGCCGAAGGGCCTGTTTCCACACTGTAGGGAATCTAATCTAATCGAAATGTTAGAAATACCTAATGTCAATCTGAAACTATAGGTTATTCTCTCTCTCTTTCTCCCCATCATTCCTCTTGGCCTTGCTGCATTTTGGTGAACATTTTCTTGAATATTTCTAACTTATTTTCTATTTTTTTTTCCAAATTAGACTCCAGATACATCACAGAGATGGCTCCTTCACAGAGAATTCAAAACTGTTCTAATATAATAAGCCAAATTGAATGCTGGCATGATTTTGGCCTAGATTGACTTATATTCCTGTTTATTTTTCATGTTTTAAAATGGAAGATGTACTTATGTAGTGTTTTCTTTTATAACCTCTGGTCATACCAGAGCACTTTAGTTAGTTTAGTGCTTTTGAGGTGCAGCCACATTTGTAAAATACACACAGGAACTCCAAACAAACAGCAATGTGATAGTGACTAAATAACACGGAAGGATAAATTTTTACCAGGTATCTGAAATAACTCGAGATAACAAAGCGTGGAGCTGGATGAACACAGCAGGCCAAGCAGCATCTCAGGAGCAAAAAGCTGACGATTCGGGCCTAGAGCTTTCTGAAACGCCAGCTTTTGTGCTCCTAAGATGCTGCTTGGCCTGCTGTGTTCATCCAGCTCCACACTTTGTTATCTCGGATTCTCCAGCATCTGCAGTTCCCATTATATCTGGAATAACTCACCTGCTTTTCTTTGAAATAGTGTTATTGTAATTTTTTACCTCCATTTGGGACAGTAGGCATGCTCCCGTTTCAGCCAGAAGATATCTCCACCAAAGGCACAGCACTGCCTTTATACTGTAATAAATCTTTGTGCGGTAACAATATAAAGCTGCAAAAACATGATGAAATCTTGGCGTATCAATTGAGCACAGTGGGAGGACCTGCCCTGCTGGGATACTAATTGCAAAATGAGTCAATTATTTTGCAAAATTTCTATCAAGCAATTATTACCAAGAAAATAGTGCCAACCTACTTTTTTCTTTCACTTGTTCATCTGTTCAACTGATTTGTTTCAGTTCCTCTTCTAGTTGTCCTCCTCCTATTACCAATGACAATTGCTGGTGATATCCGTTGAAAAGGCAACTTTTGCACTGGGTTTTTCAAAGTTGCAGTGTTGTTTCATTGTTTTTACCATTGCTTGTTTTCTGATGTAGGTGCAAGGGTTTCTTGACTGGTGATGTGATTATTATTGACCTGACCTGTGAGAGTTCCATATGGATCTTGTTGCAACCTTTCAAAAAAGAGAAAATGGAATGAGGTAATTTAATGCTGACCTGCACTGCTAAATTTAAATTACTGAATTTTTGTCAGAGCCTGCATATGACAGTGTAATCTCCTATCCTTCTTTCAAGTTTATGTTTGGTACTAATGAAACTATTAGTTGCCATCATCACATGAGATGTCGAAAACCTGATAAGTCATTATTGTTGAAAAACAGCAATAACTTTTAGGCATGCTCTAGTTTCTTGGTTGTGAATGTTAACGAAGCTATTATTGCAGTCACTGTTGCCTGCACTATTCACACAATATCTATGGTTTGCCTGAAAACTGAAAGTTCCTTCAATCGAAAACAAAGTAAAATTGGCAGCAGCTAATTCACAATAGCGATTCGCATGGGACTATTTTACTCAGACCCATCTCTCACTGAAGATAGTTTACTTCCTCTTCTAAAATTTTATGCTCAATACATGCAGGTAATATGTGTCAAATCAGTGTGGCATACTTGTGTAGTGAATGTTTAATGGCTACTGAAAGAGATGAAAGTGTCACAACTTCGATGATTATTGAAGGTGATTAACATTCTTTATTTTTGTCCACATTACTTAGGGAAATAAAATCAAAGCTATAGACGGTCAAAAGGAAAAATAATCCATTCTATTTTTCTGAGGAAATATGGACTGTCAACAATGAATCAATTAAAGGCTCTTTAGACAAAGATATTTTTGACATTTGAATAGATCCTTTGGAGGCTTAAAGGAATTTCAACTGGGACTAGTGCATTTGAGAAGGATACTGTCAATACATTTCTGATCATTATTGGTGGAAAGGCAGGAAGGCTGCTGCCTAGTGACAGTCATATTGTCATTGATCACCACATATTAGTAGTCTCTACTGTGTGTGAATACCAAAAAAGAAAATGTGTGTCAACGACATGATATGAAATATTATAAATATTTATTGATAGTATAGAAGCAGACAATAAATGATTTCTGTCAAAAATCAAGGCAGGCATAGAAAAAGCAAAAGCAGTGGGCAAGTGATCACTGCACATCAGTGATGTCTTGTGGCAAGCCTATACATACAGAGTAAAGGGCTTAATATTCAAGGCACCATAGAATTTTAAGCTTTCTAACTATTCACAAAAAGTTTTTGGCTAAATTACGAGCATGATAAATTTTATATCATGCATTCAAATCATAAATGCATGTTTAATCCATGTTTTCTGGCTATTGTAGGGTTGAGCCAGATGAAAGCAATGTTATGCATTGGTATCCATTGGATTTTTACCAGCATTTTCGAATTTTCTGTAATTATTTCTTTTTCCTGTTGACTTTCTTGCTTGATTTCTTTCATGATTCATATTTCATTTGACTGCTTGGAGCCCTTTAATACAAAAAAAGCTTCTTTATCAACAATGTGCCTATATTTGCGTACACTGCATGACTTCTTTCAGATTCCACAAAGATGAAGCTTTTCTGTGCCCCTTTACTGCAGAATTGAGGTGAAGTTTACACATAATTTGTTTGGGAGTTTCAAATGCCAGCCTCAAGAAAAACTAAAAGGCTTGCAAGATCATAAGCCACTGAAAATCACGTTAAACCCATTTCTCCCTGATATCCACGGATTGTCTCTGCCCAAAACTAAGGTTGATGTCGAAGAAGTGAAATAAAAATTGATCTTCTCGTAGCTATATTAACTAGCTGCACCCAAAGTTCATGGTCCATCATAGTTCAACCGAAATAAAGGGAATACAGTAGTGAAAGCACTGTTCTAATGAAGTCTCATTAACCCAAAATGCTAACTCTGTTTCTAGAGATGCTACCTGATCTGCTGGGTATTTCTAGAATTTTCTGATTTTATTTGATATTTCTCAAACCTGAAACACTTTGATTTTGTGTTCTTTGTTCCCTACAGTGGAATAAGCTTTGCATAGCGATTGTGACGCTTTGCCACACTTTCATTTGAAGAATTTGTATGAAATGGGCAACTTTTGTTAATGTGTATTCAACTTTTTATTTAGAATCCCTGCAGTGTGGAAACAGGCCTTTTGGCCCAACAGGTCCATGCCAACTCTCTAAAGAGCATCCTACCCAGACTCATCTCCTTACCCTATCACTGTATTTCCCATGGCTAACTCATCAAACCTGCATATCAATGGGCACCATGGGCAATTTTAGTTTGGCCAATCCACCTGCATTGCACATCTTTAGACAGTGGGATGAAACTGGAGCACCAGGAGGAAACCCACACAGACACAGGGAAAATGTGCAAACTTCACACAGACAGTCACCCAGGCTGGAATTGAACCCAGGTCCCACGTGCAGTGAGGCTGCAGTGCTAACCACTGAGCCATCGTGCTGCTTTCTTCAGTAAATTTGCTTGAGAGTGAAAAGTAGAAAGCAAGCTGAGATGTGATGCTAATCTGCTTTCCATTTCAGACGATAGAGGGGGTAGATCCAACAGTTTAAATAATGAATTGAAAGGTTTCATATTGCCATTCTCAGCAAGTTATCAAAAAGTCCCTTCATATCATTACCAGTGAGAAGATTCTCAGGATAATAGGGAACCATGATTTGTTTCTGAGAATGAATGAGAAACATGACAGCCAAAGAATCTAACATAGGAGGTGCAGGAAAGACTCGAAAACAAAACAATAAATAAGGGGTTTATGAATTTATCACAGAACTAAATAAAGCAAAAATGTTAGAATTTATTTGTTTAATCATATCTATGGAACACTAGGGTGAATTTGACGAAAAATTAACTAAATTTCAATTTTGGGGCTTTTCGATGAGAGTATATTCTGTGAGCTTTGGCAAGTTTTCTTATGCAATTCTTCATTGCTCAGCTTATTACATATGCTCCATACTCTTTGAAAATGCTGTCATGCCACTATCAATGACAGAAATATTCACTGTTGCCAGGATCATCCACGACTCACATTCCTGGTAATATGTTTAAAGTCCAGTTCTGCATCAGGAACTGCCATTCACAGTTGCTTACTACATAGCTCTACAGACAAGGCTGAGAAAGGGAAACTGGTACCTCGCTTCAACAACAGACACTTGGAGGCCCCAGCCAATGAGGTTGTGGAGAAGTGGACTGTTCTCTTCCCTCAGGAATGACAGAGGAGACAATGGCATCAGACCTTGCCAGCCTGGTGTATAGTTGCCACCTGGGTCCATGCATGGTGCAGAGGAACACTCAGCAATGCAGGAAGAATGTCAATGATTCTGCACACTCTGTGAGGGTAAGTGTCACCATCTTCTCTTTGCTACTTCACAATGTATCTCAGTTGCTACACACAACTCCCACTAAGGCTCATAGTCTTTCACAATTGCATGCAGGAGCTTCTCTTAATTGCTATCACCTTCCTCATCCTTCCAGACCACCAACATTGCATATTTCTCACCTCCTCATTCAGAACGCCTCACCGAATTTCCCTCACCTGCACCACACAAACAGCTGTGCTTACCACTTACATCCCACGTAATCCCTTCCTTTGTCTATTCTTGCAGAAGACAGCCCACAACAGGACAGACAAAGTACGATTCACTTTAAGTGCTGTGCTGCTCTTCCATTGTCACACTTTGAATGTATTCTTAATGTGCTCAAATGTCTACCCCTCTTTTACAGCTCATTCTCTCTAGTTTCCTGCACACCAGAGGACCAGCTGTCTGTCTCTGCCAGGAAGAGAGCAAATCCTCTAGACAGCATTTCCGCCTCCAATTCTGAGAAAGAAGACACAGATCGCTCAGATCGCAACCTAGACCAGCTCAGATCCTGACACCTCAGTGTGCACATCTTCTAGATTAGACTCAGGAGCCTATTCTAGTAAGTAACACTCACTCCTCTACAGCTGGCTAAGGGATAAAGTCCAGGTCATTGGCATACATGTCCAGCCCCAGACAGGAATAGACCCCATAGTCTCTGACATTAATAAGTTCATTCATATGTGCAAAGAAACACAGGAGCAGCAGACAAGGTTCTTGAAGGCACTCGGGACACTGGATCAATGTTTGGAAGTGTGCACCTCCACTATTTGTACTCTTCTCCCTCTGATGCGTGAGTGTCTAACTATCCCCCAAGACTAGTTGGTGGTTGCCGTGGCGACCTAAATCCAGCTCACTCAACATCTGCAGAATATGCACACATACCTGCACTGCCTCAATGTAACCATTAGTGCTCATTACCCATGAAAGGCGGCATTGCCTATGCCAAATGGGAGACAAGAGGACCTAGAGACAGTCACCAGCACTTAAAAGAATGAGAATGAGAAAAAGAGAGGAACACCAGATAAAACTGTGAAATGAAAAGAGAAAATAATCTAATTGTGGCATCTTGTGAGTTGGTTGTTGTTGAAAAACTGCTGTTAGGGGCATTATTTCAACTCAAGTATTTTTTCATATAATATTCTGAACCAGCACAGTAAAAGAAAGAATTTATAAGTGCAGGAGTGGCAGCTGCTTTGTGAGTAAGAATGAAGACCCCTATTAGTTTTCAAATGTTAGTCCATATTGCAAAAGTAAGATTGAAGTATGTGAACATAATTTAGGTTACGGTAAATAAAGTAACATGAAAATTCAAGTTAAGGCATGGTAGGGCAGTTTGGATGAATGGAATGCCCATCTTGTGGAAGTGGGGAGTTATGGGCACTTCTCATGCCCTAAATGAATCTATTTTCAGAAAGTGTCAGTGGTTGCAGAAGAGGGATAATGGGAACTGCAGATGCTGGAAAATCCGAGATAACAAAGTGTGGAGCTGGATGAACACAGTAGGCCAAGCAGCATCTGAGGAGCACAAAAGCTGATGTTTCAGTCCACGGTGTTTCTGTAGTGTAGTGGTTACAGAAGCTTGGATTTCAGGTCTTAGAGCTTGAGCAGCAACTAGCGTCACTGAGGTGCATTGTGAGGCAGAATTTCATTGTCAGAGAAATTTCGCTATCACTTTGCACTTTAGGGGAAAGTAGGCAGATAGGGAAATAGTGACTGGTAGGCAGTCCAAGGGAGTGTAGGAATCCGTAAAGGCCCTGTTAGCAGACCAGTTTTCCATTCTGGATAGCACTGAGGTGAGAAACCCTTGAAGCAGCCCAGCACCAGCCAAACTCCTGGCACCAGCAGTAACCCAGCCATACATGAGGGGAAGAAGAGCAGAAGGACAGCACTGACAGGAATTCTTTCATTGGGCATTTCTGCAGCTATAATGTGATTTGGGAATGGTTTATTGCCACCCCTGGTGCTAAGGTATCACAGAACAGTTGTAAGGTATTGTTCTGGGGTGTGGGAAAGTCAGAGTTCATAGACCACATTGGTATTAATGATATAGGTAGGAACGGGCATATTATTGGACAATCAGAATTTAGGGAGCTCTGTAAAATGATGGCAAGCAACATCTCTGAAGTAGAAATCTCTGGATTACTTCGAAGTAGAAATCTCTGGATTACTCCGAGTATCCTGTGCAAGTAAGTGCAGATATGGAAGGATAATACAGATGAATGCACAACTGCAAAAATGGTACAAGTGGAAAGGCTTTAGATTTTTGGGACTGGCTGTGGGGCATAAGGAAGCTGTACAAGATGTATGGGTTTCATCAATGCTGAGTCGGGACTGAGTTTCTTGCAGGTTCTTTTGTCTGTGCCATTATAGAGAATTTAACCTAACTTAGCAGGCGTATGGGAACCAGGAAAGACAGTTATAAAGTATTGGTGGAGTGCACAAAATACTGGGGAAGACGGGTAGCATGCAAGTCGACAACAGTAAGGGATAAAACAATGAAGCCTAAATCAGGGTTAATTTTCATGTATCTAAATGCACAGGTAATTACACTTGGAAGTCACAGGCACAGAATACCATATGGCATTATGAAGTAGACACTTGTTTCAAGGAAAGAAGGGACTGGGTTTTAAATATTCCTGGTTACAAGATATTCAGAAAGTATAGGAAAGGAAAGAAAAGAAGACAGGTAGTATTTTTGCTAAAAGTGAGTAATGCAGGATTAGATGAAGAGATTTGAAAAAGATCGTTCAAGGATTCAGTGAATTTGGATAGAGCTGAGGAATAAAATGGTGCAATGATGTTGCTCAGTATGAGATTTGGACGACCAGCTGGAGGGAAAGATATAGATAATCAAATCTGAAAGGAATTTACAGAGACGTGTAAAATTATAGCATAATTGTAATTGGAGGCTTTAATTACCCATCCACTGACTGTAATGTTGAATGAGGCAGAGCAATAGTTAGCACTGCTGCCTCACAGTGCCAGGGACCCCGGTTCACTTCCCGCCTTGGGTAACTGTATGGAGCTTGAGCATTCTGCTTGCGTCTGTGTGGGTTTCCTTCAGGTGCTCTGGTTTCCTCTCACAGCCCAAAGATGTGCAGGTCGGTGGATTGATCGTGTTAAATTAACCCATGGTGCCCAGCAATGTGTCAACTATGCGGCTCAACCATGGTAAATGTATGGTTACAGGGGTAGGCTGGAGGGGAAGGGCGTGGTAGGATGGGTCAGTGCAGGCTTGATGGGCCAAATGGCCCCTATCTGCACTATAAGGATTTAGTAGGGGTAAATTAAGGGTCAGGGAGGGACGAGCATTCCCAGATTGTGTTGACGAGAATTTCATGTAGCTGTACGAGTCCAGTCAAGCAAGAATGTAGGCACTGCTACATCAAGTTCTAGAAAATGAAGTTAGTCAAGTGAAAATGGGGTACCATTTCTGGGACTATAAGTGTTTTATTGTAAAGACCTAGAGTGGTGGCAGAAAGTGACTTTGCTCACTCCGGAGTAAGAATAATCAATTGGCAGTAAGCAGAATTCAATGGGTCCAAAGAAACCTTGACCAAATAATTGGACCTCCGCCGCTCTGCCATTTCTTTTTCTCTTTTTCCTCTCTCTCCCTTCTTCTCTCACTTCTCTCAACCTTGGACATCCAACCCTGGCCTTCGAGTCCCAGCATCCAAAGCGGGGTTGGCAGAGATGCCAGCAGGCTGGAGTGGGGACATCAGTGACCAAGGGCCCAGTGCAGAGCTTGGTGACAGCAGCCCAGTGTGGACCGGGGATTAGCAGCCTGGTGCTGAAGCATGGTGACAGCCAGTGGTCAGACCATGTGGAGGCCCCCCTGTATTGATCTGTTGTGGACAACCTTTGGAACGAGCCTGTGATGTTTGTCTTTTTAAATTCGCTACTTGTTTTTTTGACTGATGGTCACACTGTGTATAGCTATGACATAACTTTTCCTTCTTCATTTCTCTATTCTTCTAACTAAGAATTCTACCTGAGTACCTTTGTACCTAAGGTAGTGCTATAAGTAGCGACTTAAGCTTCTCACTATACTCATTTGAGTATGTGATAATAAAGCTAATTCAATTCAATTCAATAAAGTTTAGCTGAAAGCAAGAGTAACATAACAATGGATTGATCACCTTCAAAGAGAAGATATTTTGGACAAGATACAGTCCCGCAAAAGGGAAAGGTAGAACGAACAAATCTAGAGCTCATTGCATGATAATAAAGATAAATACTAAGTTAATGAAGTAAATGTGTTTTGATGATAGGTGCCAGACTGTGAATATAGTTGAGAGCCAAGAGTAATATAGAAGGGTCAGAAGGAAAGTGAAAAATTCAAAAAGCAAAGATTGTGAGAAAACAGTAACAGCTAACATAAAGAGAAGCATGAAAGAATTCTGTACAAGCACCACAGCAGTAAGAGGTTGATAAAAGGAGGAGTAGGGCCATTTTGGGAGCAAAGATGAGATTTACACCTGGATGCTAGAGGTATAACTAAGGTGTTCAATGAATACCTTGCGTCTGTCTTTAGCACGGGTTTAAATGGTATCCAGGCAATGGTGACAGAGGGGATTCAGTAACTAGAAGAATTTGAAGTTGATAGGGAGAAGCTATTGGATAAGCTACTCGTACATAAAGTTAATAAAGGGTAAGGACCAGATAAGATGTATCTGAGGATACTGAAGGAAGTGAGAGTGGAATTTTAAGAGGAACCGGCAATGGTCTTTTATTCTTCCCTAGACTCAGGTTGACTATGCACTTGGCAGTCAATTATCTCAGCTTCAGGACATCTCTGCAGGAGCTCCTCAGGGTAGCGTCCTCGGTCCAACCATCTTTAGCTGTTTCAACAATGACCTTCCCTCCATCATTAGGTCAAAAGTGGAGATGTTCGCCGATGTTTGTACAATGTTCAGCACCATTCACAACTCCTCAGATACTGAAACAGTCCATATTCAAATGCAACAAGATCTGACAATATATAGGCTTGAGCTGACAAGTGGCAAGTAACATTTGTTCCGCACAAATGCCAGGCTGTGATGATCACAAATAAGACATAATCTAAACACCATCCCTTGGCATTCAATGATGTTACCATCACTGGATCCCTCACTATCAATATCTTCAGAGTTCTGGATGTAAGTTTGCTCGCTGAGCTGGAAGGTTCGTTTTCAGACGTTTCGTCACCATTCTAGGTAACACCATCAGTGAGCCTCCGGTGAAGCGCAGGTGTTATGCCCTGCTTTCTATTTATCTGTTTAGGTTTCCTCGGGTTGGTGATGTCATTTCCTGTTCTTTTTCTCAGAGGGCGATAGATGGGCTCCAAATCAATGTGTTTGTTGATGGAGTTCTGGTTGGAATGCCATGCGTCTAGGAATTCTCGTGCATGTCTCTGTTTCAACGCAGGAAATGACATCACCAACCCAAGGAAACCTAAACAGATAAATAGAAAGCGGGGAATAACATCAGCGCTTCACCGGATGCTCACTGATGATGTTACCTAGATTGGTGACGAAATGTCTGAAAATGAACCTTCCAGCTCAGCGAGCAAACTTACATCCAGAACCTCAACCTGAGCTACAAATCTTCTCAAAACTCGCTAATATCCTGGGAGTTATCATTGACCCAGAAACTCAACTGGACTCACCACATTAACATAGTGGTTAAAAGGCCACTTTAGAGACTAAGAATACTGCAGCGAGTGACTCACCTCCTGACTCCTCAAAGCCTGTCTGCCATCCACAAGGCACAAGTTAGGAGTGTGATGGAATATTCCCCACTTGCCTGGATGAGTGCAGCCCCAACAACACTCAAGAAGCTTGACAGCAACCAGGACTTACTGTTACGGACCTTCTGGCTCAGATTGGTCAAAGTATGAGATTGACCAGATCCAGACCACTGGGCTGACATTGGATCTTTCTCTTAAACTACTGGGCTGGTGTCCTGGCTGACGACAATAACCTTAGACTTGACTGAGGTTAAATCCACTTAGACTTTCAGACATTAGTATTTGGTAAAAGTACATGCCACGTGTGTTTGCCACATAAGCTGCTGGCACATGCAGCAGGCATCACATGTGCTGTAGACCAACTGGTCCCTTCCTGGAGTGATCATTGTTGGTAAAGATGACATGCTTCCTGGCTTTATTTCTGGTGGCAATGCACAAAAAGACAACGCAAGGCACTGTAAGGCAATACGTTATGAGCATCCAAGGGGGTTTGAAGTGAATGAGTGCTCACACAGCAAGCTAAGAGTTCTGAGGTGCCTCCTGGTCCAATGCATGTGACGGCTATTCGTATCTGCATACATGACAGCCTGGCACATACATCGCTGTGTGAGTTGTCTGTGTGCTCCAAATTGCAATATTGAAGTCGTGATGGGTATTCCAAATATGTTTGAGAAATGCCTTGATGATGTGGCAAAGCTTGTGCTTGTCTGATGCCAGCCTCCATGGGTAAGGAATGGAGGTAGTAACAGCCGGTGGAGAATGCCCTGAGATTCTGTGGAATCCTGGCCAAGGTAGCGGCTCAGAGAAGCAAGCAGTGAGCTGCAGATGCCTAGTAACCGCTATGACGTTCATTTTGGGAAATGTTGCCACTTTGTTCTTCTCTGCTCTGTGCAAGTGTGGCAAACTGCATTACGATGAGACAAAAAATAGGTAATAATGAGACATAAATGACTGCAAATAGGCCTTTCACTACTCATAAGCAAAATTCTTGTCTCATTGTTAAAACCTTGCATATAAAATTTGATTTTTATTCTCGATATCAGAAACTAACTTTTCTGACCTTGTCATATTGTTCCAGATGACTTGCTATTGACCACATCATTCAGGGGTTGGGAAAATTCCTCCCTCCCTCCTTCACACAGTTAAATACTTTTGGAATTCATGTAACTGTTAAGCCACAATATACCATGTAACATGTTAACTTACTACAAGCAGTTATGGCTCATTTCTTCCTTTGCCTTTTTACTTCTGGATAACTGAAAATTGAAGTAATTCATACCCGACTGTAATAGCTATCAACTTACATGTTTGTTGTTATAAGGTGCAGTCTTAAAATTTCATGAAAAGTAAATTTCTGGGTCAAGAAATTACAAGTTTTAGGTCCTATCGAAGCCTTTTATATCATTCCTTTGACATCTTGAAGAGGTCTTGACTTCATGAAAAATGTTTAGTTATGCTTTGATTTGTGCTCGAGATATGTCAGTGGTCCAAAATTCTTCAGACCCTCTATTCAAAGAAAATAAGAAAATAAAATTGTCAAACACAATTTAAAATGACCACATTCCTTTAGGCAAGAACTTTCAAAAGTTGAATGGGGGTGGATGTTTGCAGGTAAGGGATAGCTGGAAAATGGGAAGTCTTCAAAAATGAGATAATGAGAATCGAGAAACAATATGTTTCTGTTAGGTTGCAGGGCAGAGCTGGTAGTTGTAGGGAATGCTGGATGATGAGAGAAATTAAGGTTTGGGTCAAGGGAAAAAAGGAAGCATATGTTTGGTATAGAGAGCAGAGATCGAATGAATCCTTAGAAGAGTATAAAGGCAATACGAATATACTTAAGAGGGAAATCAGGAGGGCAAAAAGGGGACATGAGATCGCTTTGGCAAATAGGGTTAAGCAGAATCCAAAGGGATTCGACAAATACATTAAGGACAAAAGGGTAACTAGGAAAAGAATGGGGCCCCTTAAAGATCAGCAAGGCCGCCTATGTGTGGAATCGCGAGGTGGGGGAGATACTAAATGACTATTTTGCATCAGTGTTTACTATGGAGAAGCATATGGAAGATAGTGAACATGGGGAAGTAAATAGTGACATCTTGGAGAATGTCCATGTTATCTGACTACTGACATCTTAAAATGCATAAAGATGGATAAATCCCCAGGGCATAATCAGGTGTACCCTAGAACTCTGTGGGAAGCTAGGCAAGTGATTGCTGGGCACCTTGTTGAAATATTTGTATCATTGATATCCAGAGGTGAGGTGCCACTAGTTTGCAAAGGTTGTAAGAAAAGGCCAGGGAACTATAGACCGGTGAGCCTGACATCTCTGTTGGGCAAGTTGTTGGAGGGAATTCTGAGGGACAGGATTTGCATGTATTTGAAAGGCAAGGATTAATTAGGGATAGTCAACATGGCTTTGTGTGTGGTAAATCATGTTTCGAAAAAGTAACAAAGTGGATTGATGAGTGCAGTACAGTTGATGAGATCTATAGGGACTTCAGTAAGGAGTTTGACAAGATTCCTCATGCTAGACTGGTTAGCAAGGTTAGATATCACGAAAAATGGAGAACCAGCCATTTGGATGCAGAACTGGCTCAAAGATAGAAGACAGAGAGTGGTGGTGGAGGGACGTGTTTCAAGCTGGAGGCCTTTAACCAGTTTGTGCCACAAGGCTTGGTGCTGAGTCCATTGCTTTTCATCATTTACATAAATGATTTAGATATGAACATAGGAGAGATGGTTAGTAAGTTATCAGATGACACCAAAATTGGAAGTGTGGTAGACAGCGAAGAAGGTTATCTCAGAGTCCAACGGGAACTTGATCAGATGGGCCTATGAGCCGAGGAGTAGCAGGTGGTGTTTAATTTAGATGCATGTGAGGCGCTGCAATTTGGAAAGGCAAATTAGAGCAGAATCTATACACTTCATGGTAAGGTCCTGGGGAGTGTTGCTGAACAAGGAGACCTTGGAGTATTGGTTCACAGTTCCTTAAAAGTGGAATCGCAAGTAGACAGGATGGTGAAAAAGGAATTTTGTATGCTTGCCTTTATTAGTCAGTGCGTTGATTATAGGAGTCGGGAAGTCACGTCATGGCTGTAAAGGACATTGGTTAGGCCGCTTTTGGAACACGGTGTGCACTTCTGGTCTCCCTGCTAAAGAAAAGGCATTGTGAAACTTCAAAGGGTTCAGAAAAGATTTACAAGGATGTTTCCATTGTTGGAGGGTTTGAGCAAAAGGGAGAGGCAGAGTAGGCTGGAGCTATCTTCCCTGGAGTGTTGGAGGCTGAGGGATGACCTGACAGAGCCTGATAAAATCCTGAGAGGCATGGATAGGGTAAATAGACAAGATCTCTTTTCCCCAGCGTAGGGGAGCCCAAAACTAGAGGGCTTAGGTTTAAGGTGAGAAGGGAAAAATTTAAAAGGGACCTAAGGGTCAATCTTTTCACACAGAGGGTGGTGTGTGTCTCGAATGAGCTGCCAGAGGAAGTGGGCAAAATGCTCACAAATGTGACTAGATTAATTTGGGATGTCTGGGAGGGCATGAACAAGTTAGACCAAAGGGTCTGCTTCCATGCTGTACATCTCTATGACTCCATGGCTATAAGACATTTGGAGTAACAGAACGTGAAGCACTCTGTTGCTGATAGTGCATGTGCAGGATGAACAAGAAAGGCCAATTAGTTGAAGCCTCATATTTCTTGCTGGGAAAGATACCAGAACAAAATAGCTGGTAGTGGTGTTCAAAATATTTCTCAAATTACATTTTCTTGATAATTTTTTTCATTATATTTGCACTTATTAATATGTATTGTTTTCAGTTCAATACTTTTGGTTTTTACTGTTCTGTTACTTTGATTTTCAATTGCTTACAGGATGCAGAATATTGCAAATTTTAGCTTCTGTGCCTTTTGCTATGATTTACGGAGCCCATATTTGGTTATCAACTGTTAGTTGTACACTCAATTAGGAAGTTTTTCTAAAAGAACTAGTTGTATATTTAATGCCAGTGTTGATGCTGTTCTGGGACCATAGCACATTTTTTCTGTACTCTTAATAAATTAATGCAAGCTATGTTATGTTGTGGGAGTCATGTTGAAATATTTCAATTACTGTAAAATATGATTTTAATTTAGCTTTCAGCTCAGAGGAAGGCTAACAAAAGCATAAATAAATAAAAGGGCGAATCCCCTTGAAATCAGTTTTAGGCATTTATATTAATTGTATGTTGTATTAAAAATGTTTCTGGTATATTTGACATGAACAAAGGGAGAAACATTCTCAGGTATAATTAACAATTTAAAGTCATAACTATTTTCAAAAGTGCTGAAAAACACTACTTATTTGAATTTTGTTATTGAACAACACTTTCTATCGTGCAATTGATCCGGCAGTAATTTCTGTGAATAAGCTACCAGCTGAAACCAATGCACTGTTTCTTTGTCATATTTGGATTAACATAGCCCGTGTATTATTTTTAAATGCAAACATAAAGTTTATTCATAAATTATTAATAATTTAGTACAAAGGTCAGAAACAGTTCCAGACATACTTTGTAGAAAATACAGTAGAATTTTCACTTGCCTTATTAAAGCTTCAATCCAGTTGCAACAAAAAGGCATTTTCTAATTATGAAACAAAACTATTTATATTTCCACTAAGGCTACAAGGATAACTCAAAAGGTAACAGACCCTCGTTGCACTTTGTCAGAAAGACCTCAGACAGTCGTTTTTTTTCTCACTGTGCTTTCACAGCACCTGCCCCAATCTTTAGTACGTCCATCATTGTTCAGTCCTGGACCTTGGAATGTGCCAGTCTGCAACACTCAGTCAAGGTCAACTCTTTGCATTGGAAGACCAACATGTTTCAAGCAGACTTTCTTTCAATGAGTTGACGATTCTCCAGGTCCAGTCAATGTTTGTTTTAGTCTGCGTCCTGGGGCACAGCCTGTAGAGCAGAGAGTTCTGCATCACAGAGCTGCTACAGATGAACCTCAACAAAAAACATCACATCTCTCTCCAGATCATCTTTGCTAATGCACAACCCAGAAGCAGATTTGTGTCCTCATGTGGTCACAGGGTGAATGTACTTGAAGGATTTGATGTCTTAGTACTCATTGGAAAGTTCTAGTGATTGAGATATTGTACCAAATGATAATATGATCAAGGCAAGTTGTCACCTAGTCTAGGCAGACATATTGGAGTACTACTGAGGGAGTGCTGTAACGTTCCAGGCATTTAGGTCTGAGTAAGAGATTAAATGAAGATCCCATCTGTTCTCTCAGATGATGAGATTCAAAATTGTCTTGATGTCTGGCCAAAAATTCTTCCTTAACTCACACCACTGAAAACAATTCAATGAGCAATTTGCTCCTCTGATGCTGCTTGACCTGTTGTGTACATCCAGCTCTACACCTTGTTATCTCAGATTCTCTAGCATCGGCAGTTCCTGCTATCTCTGAAATGACATTTATCATGTTGATGTTTTTGGAACTTGACTGTACAATTGCTCCTTGAATTTTCATACCTTGTGAAGATGACCACAGTTCAGAATGTAGTTCATTGGCTGGAAGTGCTTGAGGATGCCCCAACATAGTTAATGAAGCAAGAAAAGAAATTTTTTTTTTACACTCTTGTTTCATTTCAAAGCTAAAGTGGACAGAAGAAAAAGAAAATATTATTCATGTATTCTCCCTTAAGAAACCTATGTAGCTGCTTCAGAACGCTGCTTTTTCTCAGTTTATTGAGATGGCACATTTTGAGACAAGAGAGGTGACTTGTGTCTGACCTTGATACACAGTGGAAGAGGTCTAACATGTAGAATATCTAAAGTCATGTTCACCCTATAGCGAATTTGGGGATTGTGACCAGAATTAAAATCTGCATAGAACTGAAACATTTTGCCCTGTCAAACCTTTGTGTGCAAAAGCATTTATTTGAGCTGTCAATGTAAGTGATGACAGTTGTCATCCCTCAGCAGAAAATAATTTCTGCAGAAGCAAAAACCAGCAAATCAAAAATAGGAAAAGCTTGGAAATGAACATCCTGTTCACTCTGGAGTTCCATTTTCAGGTTTACAAGCTGAGTCAGTTCAGTTTGCATCATTTCCAAGTTTTACTGGTTGTTACTTCCCTCGATTTTCAGCTGAAAAATTGTGGCTACATTTGGTGCCTTCAACATCTGGCGATCATTTATGGGTGGGAGGAAAAGTTGATGATGAATTGAAAGCACTCATCATTGTACCATCATGCATTTCTCATTCTCCCCATTTCCCACAAGACGAACCAGACGTAAACCAATACTTTTCCAATCCCCCATATGAGTCAAATTAATCCACCGTCTGACATATTCCCAGTGACTTGTGCCACTACAACAATGAGTACCAGCGATGTTTGTTGGGACTTGAGATAAAACATTATTCTGTTCGAGGGGAAGGCGAACTGAAAATTTTCCTCTGAACCTTAGTTGCCTAACTGGATCCCTGGGCAAAATTACAATCCCATGTTAAATATGATTCTCAAATGGAAGAAAAGCTGCAGTTAAGGATGTATATTGAGGCAAGTATGAGTTCTAGCATGCTGGAGATTTGTGCTAAAGCGAAAATCAAGGCCAATATTTCTATCAAATATTTATTATGAGTTTAATTCTGCTCACCCTCGCCATTAAAAGAAATATCAGCTTCATAGTCCCTGCAAATGCTGTGCCACCAGTTTATATGCCATAATGATGAGATAACCTCCCTTTGGACATCAGTGAAGTGGAATAATACTATTGTCAAAAATAATAACTTTTCTCAAATGGTAAGTCAGAAAATCATACTGAAGCATATCTGTGTCATAAATATGTATAAAATGATGAAAATAAAGAGTTAAAATTGATGCTAATCATCGATTGGGTTGAATCTATAATATGAGCCAGATTTTGCTGTATTAATAATGGTGAAGCTATTTGTGTCCGTGGTTCCCATGTAAAACAAACAGAAGCATTTGCCTTCTGCAGATGTGCATAATTATGTGCAGACATAATGAAGCTACAGTGAATGATTTCCTGCTCTTTGCTTTGCTACATTGTTGCTGTCTGCACTGATGGAATCTGCACAAAGATCACTGTTATAGCGTGAGTTTTGGCTAATTACCTATTGTTCTCTAGCCCTAGGACCCAAGCTATGGTTTGTTACCTCTTTTTTGACTCATGTCAAATTCTCCCTCTTTGGCTGAGTTTTTTGTTATCTGCCTAATATTACCGTAAGTGCTTGATGATCAATCTTGCTTTACAATGTTCCTGTGAAGCACCATGAGTGTTTTATTATGTTAAAGCTGCTATACAGGTGAAGTTTACTGTTATAAAGACAGTTTAACACTTTTAGGCTTACATAATCATGAGTAACTTTTTTTTAGTCTTTCATGAATGTGACATCACTGGCAAGGCCAGCATTCGTTGCCTATATTTAACTACCCTTGAGGCATTAGTGATGACCCAATTTCTTGAACTCGTGTCATTTTAACAAAATAGTAAGTGATAATTTCTTATGAGTGACTTCTCTCGTCTTGAAGAGTTAATTTTTAAAAACTGTGTCTAATTCCCTCACAGAGAAAAACAAGTCAATGTTGCATTATCAAAATGATAATGCTTTTTCATCTCAAATAAAAATTATCTTTAATTTGCTTCAATGTCATTTATAATTATTTGTTTTTACTTCCTGCTTTGCTGTCTGCAGGCTGCCTTTTTCTGACCCATATCAGGCAGGAATGGAAGTGGGGCGAAGGAGGCCACAAACTTCCATTTTAAGCCCACTCATGTATTCCTGAGGGACTGGGAGGGAGATAGCAGACATGTAATACAAGTGTGAGGAACTTTAAAATGTCAATTTGCAACAAACAGTCAAGCTAATTCTATGTCGGAACTGCCGGTGCTGGAGAATCTGAGATAATAAGGTGTAGAGCTGGATGAGCACAGCAGGCCAAGAAGGGTCTGAAGAAGGGTCCAGGCCTGAAACGTCAACTTTCCTGCTCCTCTGAAACTGCTTGACGGGCTGTGTTCATCCAGGTCTACACCTTGTTATCTCTAATTCCACGACAGGTTGTTTTGTAAAGTGCAGTATTAAAATGCACAGCATTATGTTTTTGAGACACATCAAACGACGAGATCTTTAAAACCAATTTTTTTTTCTGATGAATTGTTATTGGTTAATCTAACTTAATAAACATATATTTTAATCTTTAGAAAATAATCTATTTTGCTTTTGAAATGTGGGCTGTGCTGGCCAGGCCAGCCTTTATTGCTCATTCCAATTGTCCTGAACTTCCGGGATTTTCACCCAGTCACAGTGAAGGAGGAGAGATGTATTTTCAAGTCTGTGGTGTGGAGGGGAATTCGGAGGGTGATGGTGATCTTACGCATTTGCTCTACATCTCAATGATTGTGATCCTGTGTTTGGAAGATGCTGTCGGTGGAGCCTTATAAGTTACTGTGTCGATGGTGGAGGAAATGAACATTTCTGGATGTGGTGCCACTCACGACGCATCATCCTCCGACACTTCCGCCATCTACAATCCGACCCCACCACCCAAGACATTTTTCCATCCCCACCCCTATCTGCTTTCTGGAGAGACCACTCTCTCCGTGACTCCCTTGTTCGCTCCACACTGCCCTCCAACCCCACCACACCCGGCACCTTCCCCTGCAACCGCAGGAAATGCTACACTTGCCCCCACACCTCCTCCCTCACCCCTGTCCCAGGCCCCAAGATGACTTTCCACATTAAGCAGAGGTTCACCTGCACATCTGCCAATGCGGTATGCTGCATCCACTGTACCCGGTGTGGCTTCCTCTACATTGGGGAAACCAAGCGGAGGATTGGGGACCGCTTTGCAGAACACCTCCGCTCGGTTCGCAACAAACAACTGCACCTCCCAGTCGCAAACCATATCCACTCCCCCTCCCATTCTTTAGATGACATGTCCATCACGGGCCTCCTGCAGTGCCACAATGATGCCACCTGAAGGTTGCAGAAACAGCAACTCATATTCCGCTTGGGAACCCTGCAGTTCAATGGTATCAATGTGGACTTCACCAGCTTCAAAATCTCCCCTTCCCCCACCGCATCCCTAAACCAGCCCAGTTCGTCCCCTCCCCCCACTGCACCACACAACCAGCCCAGCTCTTTCCCTCCACCCACGGCATCCCAAAACCAGCCCAACCTGTCTCTGCCTCCCTAACCTGTTCTTCCTCTCACCCATCCCTTCCTCCCACCCCAAGCCGCACCTCCATCTTCTACCTACTGACCTCATCCCACCTCCTTGACCTGTCCATCTTCCCTGGACTGACCTATCCCCTCCCTACCTCCCCACCTATACTCTCCTCTCAACCTATCTTCTTTTCTCTCCATCTTCGGTCCGCCTCCCCCGCCTCCCTATTTATTCCAGAACCCTCACCCCATCCCCCTCTCTGATGAAGGGCCTAGGCCCGAAACGTCAGCTTTTGTGCTCCTGAGATGCTGCTGGGCCTGCTGTGTTCATCCAGCCTCACATTTTATTATCTTGGATTCTCCAGCATCTGCAGTTCCCATTACCACTCAGATGGGGTTGCTTTGTCCGAGGTGGTGTCAGGTTTCTTGTGTGATGTTGGAACAGTACTCAACCAAGGAAGTCTGCTGATTTGTTACTTTGCTACTGGTAAAACAGCTGTGGCTTTTCACTCATTGCTTATATACTTCTCAGAGAGTTTGTAGCCTCAATTATTGATACTACCTAATTACAGCTCTCATAAAAAAGCATCTCGTCAATTCTTAAAGGGTTAACATACAAGCATAAGAACAGGAAGAGGCCATTCGGTCTGTTCATCCTGCTCTGCCATATAATAATATCATGGCTGATTGAACACTTCATTGCTTTTTACCCAAACTATCTCCATAATCCTATACACCACTGGTAATCAGAATGTATCAATCTCTATCTTAAAAATACTCAAAGACAAAGCTTCCACAGTCCTCTGTGTTAGAAAATTCCAAAGGTGCACAACTTTCTGACCAACAATATTCTCTTCACTTTGCTTCTAAGTTGCATCGTTCTTATTTTTAAATTATTCTTCCCCGCCACCTTGGTTCTGGATTCTGGAACCAGCAAAAACATCATACTTGCACTGCCCTGTCTATCTCTTTATGTATTTTGTAGGTTTCAATATGATCACCTCTCATTCATTAAAATACAGGCCTAGTTTTCCCAATCTCGCCACATAAGTCTACCATCCTGGAAATAAGTCTGGTGAATCTCTATTTACTTCCTCTAAGGCAACAGTATCTTCCTGAGATAAGGAGACCACAACTGCATAGAATACACCAGGTATGATCTAACAGAGCCCCTACACAATTGAAGCAAGGTTTCACTACTGCTGTATTAAAATCTACATGCAATAATCCCTGGCAATCCATTAGCTTCCCTAATCAAAGCTAAGATTCATTTTATCAGTTGTTAAAAAGGAACCCTTCAAAGTTTAATAGACTCATATTCTAATTCTCCATGTATATCACTTAAACTTTGACAACTGAGTATATTTTAAGGTTTTTTTTGTATTTAGTTCTTTAAAGAAATAAATGGAGCAGAAAATTAGTTGGGAGGAAGTGTGGATGGTTTGTTGAATATATAACAAATTTATAATATCAAATTCATGATGGAATAGACATTATAAGCTTCCCACTTCCAACTTGGTCTGTCTCCATGCCAACTACAAACCTGCTAAGTTGGATAGCAGAATGTACTCAGTGTACTTAATGCACTCAATGTACTTGAACGTACTTAATGACCTGGCCTGCACAGCCTTCTGTGGCAGTGAATTCCATAGATTCACCACTCTCTGGCTGGAGTATTTTCTCCTTTTCTGCATTCTAAAAGGCCTTCCCCTTACTCTAACGCTGTGGCCTTGGGTCCTAGACTTCCCTTCCCAACACGAAGGACTCCAACCAGAACCATTTCTCACTCCAGCTGCTGATGAGAAAATAAGGGTAGCCATGGATCTCTAACTTGATTGGTTGAAGAACATCCCTGCCACCAGATCTGCTCAGATCTGTGACAGATTCTCTGCATAGGGGACAGCATTTGGTCAGACATCCAAAGGTAGGATGTCTCTGCTGACAAAACAGACTCTTAGCATTTGTGTCAGAGGTGAACATCAAAGACAGATCTTTCATCACTCACTGCAAAATCTAAGCATTTAAGTTCCGTTCTCTGGGTCATATATTAGGCTGGATGGAACACAAAGAAGAGGTTTACTGAAATAATATCAGTTGGGAAGTTCAGGCTTCATTCACAAAAAAAGTTATGAAAAGAATCTTCTAAAAGTGTTTAAAATTAGACATGATGTAAACAATCCAAATCCAGTGATCAGCTTTTCAGAAATTTGAGCATGTTTTTGTAATCAAAAGGAATGTCTATATTGATTTTGTTGAGAAGCTTGTTGAGACAGAGAATGTTCTGTCAGTGTCTCAGAAGAAGGTAAACAGGCTTTTAAGGAGAAGTGCATAAATATTTCAAACATAAAATGTAATACATTAAGATGAAGGTGCAGGGAAACTAGATGAAGTGAATACAACTAGCACAGACATAATAGTTTCTTAAAGTGCAGTAAGATTCGATTCCAATTTTAAACACTTGTTATAGATTCATATTTGATCCCTTAACCTCACAATCTTTTACTCCGTCAAAATTTAAATAATTTATGACAGAGGTTTGCTGCTGAAGACGTGTTCTGAATATTTGAATATGAAAATTATAGGACAGCTTTAAAACTTGAACATGATGGTTACTAAATATGCTAGTGAATCAAACGATAGTTGCACCAAAGAAAGAGGCCCCTCAGCACATCATGTCCAAGCAAGCTCAGTGCAAAGTGATTGAGTTAGTCCTACTCCCATGCCTTTTCCCTGTCATCCTGCAAAAGCTTTCTATTGAGCTAACTATGAAATTCCCTTTTGAAAGCAAAGATTGAACATATCTCAACCACACCGCCTGGTGGTGGATCTCAGATCCTAACTCTCCCAAAATAAAAGAAAACTCTCCTAATTTTAGCTTTGGTTCTTTTACCATACATTAATTGTTATCCTCCAGGTTTCAATATTTACCATTTTTATCGAGCTCTAAAAAGGATTCGTAGCAGACTTCAAATATTAACTCTGTTCATCGGCTTTATTGGAGGCTCGACTGATGATATCACTTAGCACGGTGATGAAACATCTGAACAAGAACAAGCTAGCTCGGCAAGTAAGTCAACAACCTCACCCACAACACAAGCTACAGATCTTTGCCAAAGCTTTGTTTGTTTCTCCATAGATGCTGCTGGACATGTTTACTCTGTGTTTGGTTCAGATTTCTAGTATTCATGTAGGGGGCAGCAATGATCTCGTGGTATTATTGCTGGACTGTTAATCCAGAGACCCAGATAATGTTCTGGGGACCAGGGTTTGAATCTTGCCATGGCAGATGGTGGAATTTGAATTCAATAAATATCGGGAATTAACAATCTAATGATGACCATGAATCCATTGTTAGTTGTAAGGAAAAACCCTTCTGATTCACGAATGTCCTTTAGGGAAGGAAACTGCCACCCTCACCTGGTCTGGCCTACATGTGACTCCAGACCCACAGCAATGTGGTTGACTCTTAACTGCCATCTGGGCAATAAATGCTGCCTAGCCAGTGACGGCCTTGTCCCATGAATGAGTAAAGAAAGTAATTTGCCTTTATTATTGAATATTATTCTTCAGCACTGCCAATTTTCCATACATTTATAATAGAATGTTGCCATTAATATCAAACAAGTGACAGTCTGATTAGATCATCAAAGTGCTGAAAAACATACAATATTTCACTGTATTTTCTAGCAGCCCAACCCATTGATGATTGAAGCTGTTTAAGAAATTGTCACTGAGTTACATGCAATAATGCTCCGCTTCTTGTATTTCCTACACAGGTTAAAGCAGTTGAATAATGAAAAGTTTTCCATACTGAATATGCAGTGCATACGCCTTGAAGTCCACAGGAATAGAGTCAGAATTCCACATAGAAGGAAATCTACTGTCCTTAACTTGTCTGGCCTGTATCTCATGCTTCACACTATGTGGCTGCTTTTTGTTGCTTCATGAAATGACTTAACTGCATGAACTACTACATTGTTTCAAATATGGGTCAACACCATATTTTCAGGGTGACTTATGGTTGGGCTGTAATGTCCATTCAATAGTAAATCGTAACTTTACCTAAATTGTCATCAAGTTATTTCAGTAATATTGCTGATTCTGGGATGATGAAAGCCCTAACCCTCTAAGTGAATGAACTGTCCAAATTAAAACCTGATTTTAAATCAGTGGTAATGTGATGAGGCTCATTTCCATTTCTATGGAATGAAGCTAGAAGAAGATTTGTACTATTCATAGGGCATATTTCCATACTGTAGGGATTCTTATGCCAAGGTTTACCTATCCCAGCATGGAAATAATCACTCACCAATGGCTGAGCTGGCCAACAACTGGCAAGAATTGATTTCTTGTTCATTTAAGGACAATAAGACAGTCTGTAGGCTTACCAGCCTGGAGGACCAACAGCGTATGCTCAGATTAGAAGGCAGGGCCGCCAGCAATTCAGCTGCATCTCCATTTTGGTGTGCCTTCTCTTTAACTTCTAAAACCTTTCAATTAAATAAAAACAAATAAAAATAAATAGAAACCTACACAAGTCCTCCTCCTGGAACCCTCCTTCCACTGACCCCTTCACCCGCTTCCAACACAAGTCCTCCTCCTGGACACCACCCCCAGGCCTCCTACCCTCCCTCGACCTCTTCATCTCCAACTGCCGTCGAGACATTAACCGCCTCAACCTCTCCACCCCTCTCACCCACTCCAACCTCTCCCCCGCAGAACGGGCAGCCCTCCGCTCCCTCCGCTCCAACCCCAACCTCACCATCAAACCTGCAGACAGGGGTGGCGCAGTGGTAGTATGGCGCACTGACCTCTACATCGCCGAGGCCAGACGCCAACTCTCCGACACCACCTCCTACCGCCCCCTCGATCATGACCCCACACCCGAGCACCAAACCATCATCTCCAACACCATTCACGACCTCATCACCTCAGGGGACCTCCCACCCACAGCCTCCAACCTCATTGTTCCCCAACCCCGCATGGCCCGTTTCTATCTCCTTCCCAAAATCCACAAACCTGCCTGCCCTGGTCGACCCATCGTCTCAGCCTGCTCCTGCCCCACCGAACTCATCTCCACCTATCTGGACTCCATTTTCTCCCCTTTGGTCCAGGAACTCCCCACCTACGTCCATGACACCACCCACGCCCTCCACCTCCTCCAGGACTTCCAATTCCCTGGCCCCCAACACCTCATATTCACCATGGACGTCCAGTCCCTGTACACCTGCATTCCGCATGGAGATGGCCTCAAGGCCCTCCGCTTCTTCCTGTCCCGCAGGCCCGACCAGTCCCCCTCCACCTACACTCTCATCCGCCTAGCTGAACTCGTCCTCACACTCAACAACTTCTCTTTTGACTCCTCCCACTTCCTACAGACTAAGGGGGTGGCCATGGGCACCCACATGGGCCCCAGCTATGCCTGCCTCTTTGTAGGTTACGTGGAACAGTCCCTCTTCCGCACCTACACAGGCCCCAAACCCCACCTCTTCCTCCGGTACATTGATGACTGTATCGGCGCCGCCTCTTGCTCCCCAGAGGAGCTCGAACAGTTCATCCACTTCACCAACACCTTCCACCCCAACCTTCAGTTCACCTGGGCCATCTCCAGCACATCCCTCACCTACCTGGACCTCTCAGTCTCCATCTCAGGCAACCAGCTTGTAATTGATGTCCATTTCAAGCCCACCGACTCCCGCAGCTACCTAGAATACACCTCCTCCCACCCACCCTCCTGCAAAAATTCCATCCCCTAATCCCAATTCCTCCGCCTCCGCCGCATCTGCTCCCACGATAAGACATTCCACTCCCGCACATCCCAGATGTCCAAGTTCTTTAAGGACCGCAACTTTCCCCCCACAGTGATCGAGAACGCCCTTGACCGCGTCTCCCGTATTTCCCGCAACACATCCCTCACACCCCGTCCCCGCCACAACCGCCCTAAGAGGATCCCCCTCGTTCTCACACACCACCCTACCAACCTCCGGATACAACGCATCATCCTCCGACACTTCCGCCATTTACAATCCGACCCCACCACCCAAGACATTTTTCCATCCCCTCTCCTGTCTGCTTTCCGGAGAGACCACTCTCTCCATGACTCCCTTGTTCGCTCCACACTGCCCTCCAACCCCACCACAGCCGGCACCTTCCCCTGCAACCGCAGGAAATGCTACACTTGCCCCCACACCTCCTCCCTCACCCCTATCCCAGGTCCCAAGTTGACATTCCACATTAAGCAGAGATTCACCTGCACATCTGCCAATGTGGTATACTGCATCCACTGTACCCGGTGCGGCTTCCTTTTACATTGGGGAAACCAAGCGGAGGCTTGGGGACCGCTTTGCAGAACACCTCCGCTCAGTTCGCAACAAACAACTGCACCTCCCAGTCGCAAACCATTTCCACTCCCCCTCCCATTCTCTTGATGACATGTCCATCATGGGCCTCCTGCACTGCCACAATGATGCCACCCGAAGGTTGCAGGAACAGCAACTCATATTCTGCCTGGGAACCCTGCAGCCATATGGTATCAATGTGGACTTCACCAGTTTCAAAATCTCCCCTTCCCCTACTGCATCCCTAAACCAGCCCAGTTCGTCCCCTCCCCCCACTGCACCACACAACCAGCCCAGCTCTTCCCCCCCACCCACTGCATCCCAAAACCAGTCCAACCTGTCTCTGCCTCCCTAACCGGTTCTTCCTCTCACCCATCCCTTCCTCCCACCCCAAGCCGCACCCCCATCTACCTACTAACCTCATCCCAACTCCTTGACTTGTCTGTCTTCCCTGGACTGACCTATGCCCTCCCTACCTCCCCACCTATACTCTCTCCACCTACCTTCTTTACTCTCCATCTTCGGTCCGCCTCCCCCTCTCTCCCTATTTATTCCAGTTCCCTCTCCCCATCCCCCTCTCTGATGAAGGATCTAGGCCCGAAACGTCAGCTTTTGTGCTCCTGAGATGCTGCTTGGCCTGCTGTGTTCATCCAGCCTCACATTTTATTATCTTGGACTCAGCAGCTGGGTAGCTATTATGAGGCAACAGTGCCACCAACCTGCAGTCTCCATACACAGCTGTTGTTAAGCAGGCTGGGGAGGTGAGGGGTCTCAAAACATGTGCTCTGGCACTTCACCCCCACCACCCCATTAAAGTCCACCACTGGGGGGGAAGCTGTTGGGGAGCTAGCGTATCTTCATCACCGCTAGATGCCTAAGAGTCTATTTTGCAGTTGGTCTCTGATAATGTGTGGACTTTAACCAGTCTTCTGTAAGGTAAAGGTAAAGTTGCTACTGTCTTATCAGACCAGAAGACTGCTCTGTCATTACAGAGAGAGAGATTGGGAGAACTGGTGGCAGTTTAGCCTGAGGGTTGTTATGCCTCAGATAAGGGGAGAGGTAACCCCAGCCTTTGTGGAATTTGATGGCACTCTGCGTTGCCAACCAGCTATCTAACTAACACCACCCCCATCAATTCCATTGCTAAGTCTGTTTTGATCTTCATAGATGCTGGCTAGACATGTTGTGATTTTACAATGTTTTCGGTTCTTATTTCAGGTTTCCAGGGCTGCTGGTGTGCCGTCCTTCAGCTGTTAACCCTATCTGTGAGAAAATGGCCGTGGGGCGGGATGGTGTCTATCTGCCAATCAATGTACTCATCTGATATGAATCAAAAATTCAGCTCTTGAGTCATTATCTTCCCAAATCTGAAATGAAACAATCCTAACAGTAGGCTGAGTACCTCAACATTAACAATTAAGTATAGCTAAAATCTACAACCGTATTAGGATAATTCAATAGATTTGGATGATCCTTAAACAGCAGTAACTCTATAATGTTGCAATACCCATGAAGATCAATAAGTTTTTAAAAACTGCGTTCCAGAATCTGATTGAAAGAATCTCACAAGATACACATATTTAAGTCTTTTTCTGTAACAAACAAATAAGATCAACAGTGACTAAACATTACTTAGTGGGAAACTAATGCACCATTTGAAGTCCCTTCACTTACTCTGAGCATCACTGCACTGATATACAGTAGCAAGGCATTGTCTAGTGATATCTTGTCTGTACATCTCCTGTCTCTTAATATGAGGATTTCATTCTCATCAGCATTCTTGTTGGTACAGCCACTGTTTATCTTTTAACTACATCTTCAAGTCTCACCGTCTGAGTGTGATTCTGAGAGTCAGACTGTCCCAAATTTGGGGTCAAGTTGTGGAAACTTGCATTTGAGCTTCCATGGAGTTTGGCCTCGACATCTGTCGTTGTGACAAACAAATCTCAGCCCTGGGCAGAGTTCAATGTGTTATCATCTCCCAGCATAAAGGGTAAAGTTGCTATAGTAGTAGAGGATTGCTATCTTATGGAAAGAGATGCCTGATGATGAGTTTAACCTGAAAGCCACAATGTCTCAGGAAAGGGTCATGGTTGAGAGCTTCACGGTGCCCTCAGATAGTATGGGAATTGAACTCAAACTGTTGGCTTTGCCATTCAGCCAACTGAGCTATTTCCCATTTTAGGGCACTCATTTTACCTTAATTTGAAAGAGACAGCACAAAACACAATTTCTGACAATTTTTTGCATTCATAACAATAAAAAACATTGAAGTGCAAGATTATTTTGAAAAATGGCTATTTATTAGTTTCAAAATTGAGTCATTAATTGGAGTATAGTATTTCTTGGCGCAATAGTAATCAATGGTCTACAATACATAAATCACTATATTGGTAGGGTTGGAGTCATTCCCTGTGGTCCTCCCTACTGGTTTTACTTTAGTATTATCAATAGCTTAAAACAGAATTTTCTCCCAAACAATAAAATTATGACAGAAGAATTGTGGACATAGATCTGCAGGAACTACTTTTCCTTGTGTTGAACTTCTTTGAATTAAATAGGTATCTCCTTGGGCATGCTGCAATATTATCTAGCATTATTGCTGCCTTCAATTCAAAGTTATGAAATAATTCTATTCCGAACAGCTGCATCTAGTGTCTTCATCCATTTGGAAGCATAAAGTAATATGGATTCTTTACTTGTGAACAAACATAAATCTTCGAGGAAACATTTTTAAAAAGTGCTTATTTTGGAAACCATACTATATCAAATGAAATGTTGCAGGGAACTATTGCTGTTCATATCATAATATGTAATTGGTGTTCCAGAGATTCCTAAAAGATTGACTGGAAGTGACTGTAGAACTCAAACAGAAACAGCAAAGTCTTGCATTTCCAAAGCACTTAATATGCAGAAAAACTTTGCAGAGCTGGGAGAAAGGCCATGGATCCTCAGACAATTTGTTCAGAGAAGTGTGACTTTAAAAAGCGCATTTTGTCTTTTTTCTTATTAAATGAGGTTGAGATAGAGGTACCAAATGGTCTGTTCCAAGCCAATAAATAGCTTATGAAGACTTTTTTAAAAAATTGTAACAACAGCAGCAATATGAATGGGTAGCGTGAAGCTTCCACAGAACCAGAAGTTTAGTTTAACTTTCAGTAGCTGTTGGGGTTTGGAAGCTGCCAAACATCTGTCCTTGCTATAGCAAAATACTCACAAACTCTCTCTTTCACAGAGTTTTCTCTAGATGTCCTTTCCTCCTGGGCTGGAGAATTGCATGTGAGATGATCTATTTTACTAGATTTGCCTTTACCAAGAATGTGTTTTTGGGATGTTACTATACTGGAACAGTTGCTGTTCAGTAATTAAATGACCTACTATTCTGTTAACTTTTCCAATAGAGTTAAGTTATTCCAATTCATCTGTATTTTAATCATTGTGTACGAAATGAGCCTTTTGATTCAAGCCTGGCAGTTTGACCAATCAAACTGCATCCAGAAGACAAAGGCTTACACTTGCCATTAAAAATATGAAAATGCTGGAGTCTAGGCCGTCATCTTAATATATTTTGAGGATATTTGGTCTGGTCCATAACAGAAATGACTGAAAACATGACTGAAAAGATGGGTGTGCAAAAAACTTTGAGTGAAGTAGAGAGGTGGGAAGATATAGGAAAACAGTTTCTGATTTTTCTGCTGTGTAGCCTCATAGCTGTACTGCCAATAATGAGTGAATTAATGCATGAGAACCCAGAGCAAAAAGGAAAAGAAGGCAAGAGGGAGTTGCAGAAGATACCGTGAGGCACGGTTAAGGAAGAATTGATTATACAAACACCAGTTCAACATGAACCCTTCCACAGATCTGTTCACATATAATGACAGATCATACTCCAAGCAATTATGTGATCTAGAGGATGGATTCTCTGCAAAGCCAGAGAATGTTAATATTTTCCTTAACTATTGTAAGCCTGTCTACAAGTCAGGATTTGAATGGGTTAAAATTCTACACAGCTGGAAAATAGATGCAGGCGTTCATGATGCAGGATTACCCCACATCCACTACTTCAGTTGTAGGCAGCACATACAGTTCACACTGCTTGCTAATTTAAATGACTGCTGTACTACAGTGTGCAGTCAGCACCAAATGTACTGCTCATTGTCTTTATGCCTGAGGAAATTGTGAGAGGCTGGCAGAGTTAAAGCTCAACTGCACAATGTAGAGCCAGTTTGCCACCTCCTGAACGGGAATTGAAGTGTGATTGAAGCTGGAAGTAATTCTAAAAATGATTTTCACATGCGGACTACTGAATGTCACTGCGGTAGATAGCACGCTCAAGATTTTGCTATGCTCGACAGCTTAGTGCAAAAATCAGCGAGGAGGAAAAATCTTGATTAATCCAGGGGACCAGGGAGCCCTCTGGGCAGATTTTGTGCAGGAAAATAGACTGGATAATACGTGGCCAATGACAAGAATTTAGCTGCAAGGATGTGGGTGTCATGGATAAAATGTGTTTTCAGTTAACAAGCTTAAATGGCCAAGATCAGTGGTTGTGTACTCAAACCTTTTATCTACCAACTGCACCATCAGCTCACACTCAGCAAGCGGTGCTAGAACAGGAAACGGGGGAGTATTTCAGATACAGATACTCTCTGTACTTTCAAGTATAGCTCAGAGGCTTGACGTACAGCTGGTGTATCAATGAACATGAGTGGGCTGCAGCCACAGTACAGCACGCAAGTAGTGCAAGCCCTATTTTGTCTGAGACCACGGTTATACATGAGTTTAGCTGCACAAGACTCAGATGAGGGCTTTGATGGGGCAATGTACAGAGAGGAGTCATACTGAATTCAAAATGCTAACACTATGGCTCGACAGATGTTGCCAGATCTGTTGAAATCCTCAAGCATTCTGTGTTTGTTTCAACTCTCCCATCCTGTATCACCCCCAATCCTGACTCCAGGCTCTCCACTGATACACCCCTCACACACACTTGACCCTACCTGACACACTCAAGGTGAATACTGACTCTCCTCCAACAACTACCACCCCTCCAATTACCAAAGAATATTTTAATAAGGTTTCCTGTAAATCATATGACTGATGATAATGTTTGTCACATCATAGACCGCTAAACCTGAAGGGCTTTGTTTGAATAGTGCCTGGCTTGGAGAGGTTCTTGTTTTCTATTGTCCAGTTAGACTAAGTTTCCTAAAAACAAGCTGATTTAGAGGAAAGGCCCAGTGTGAAGGTATGGGACAAATTTTCTATTCATTGGCACATATGAAATTGTTGGCAGTGAAATTGTTCTATGCTTAAGTACTGTGATTGTGGGCAATTCAATTAGATTTTAATATGAACTCTTGTATAATTCTAAAACCATCAAAAGATCAATGGTTGCACAGAAATGATTATTTTGTCATTTGTATTATTTCAATAATTGAGCTAAATTTCCACACTTAGAAGAAGAAATGTTCTTGACTTATATCTGAGGCAATTAATTCACCTTTATTTCCATTTAGAATGAATACAATGAATAATCACGTATAATGTTATAAGAACTATCTATTTCAGTTACCAAGGATGATGCAACCATAAATTAATGAACGGCATACTTAAATATAGGACAGAAGCACTTGAAAAGTCACACGAACCATGTCTGACCATACTTTCAAAGACGAGTTCAAAATCATTAGATTTTGTGTCGAACGAGACTGAATTATAGTTTTCACCTGCGTTTGGCAGTTCTGCTGTTTTAGTATGACAATCGGTTTTCCTTTGTTCTATGGAGAAATGAATAAAACATTACTGAATTGTTCACATTTGGAAGCATTGCCAGTTGGTTTATTAATTATTCGTTTTGCCTGCTTTGACATATCGGCTTAGCTTAGTTGGGAAGAACAGGCTATTTTAATTTTCTTCTGTAACCTTGTGTGCTACCTGTCTTAACAGCTTCCATTATTTTATCTCCTTGTTGCCTTGGATTGCCAAGAAAACTCAGTGCTGCCAAAAGCGACTGTTCTCGTTCAGTCTTTCAATTCAAGCTCTTCTCATTTAAGGAATTGCTGAGAACATCACACAACCTGAAGGAATAAAAGATTCCTTATGGATTGTATGCGCTGTACATTCATTTGGAATAGCTTGACTTGCAACTACTTCCCTCAGGAGGCAGCCTGCCTCTTAATCCTAAGGAACTGGCAAAAGATAAGATGCTGGATTCCACAGTAACATGAATAACATGTTTCTGATACGTTTTAGGCAAATCATGTGTTCTACCAGTACAGAGTAAAAGCAGATTCGATGTTAATTAGAATTGTTAATGAGGTCATTTGGTTTGGTTCAGTTTTAGAAGAGCTCAATTTGTACCTTGAATATAATTTGATGGTCACAACTCCAAATGTGACAAAATACCAATAAATCTGTTTTTCACATACCCAGTAACATCTGGATGAAGCATCAAAAAGATTTTCAGTGAATTTTGTTTTGTTTGTATTGGTGAATATCTAATTTCAGAATGTTGAACTAAACTGTTAATTTAATAAAATTATGAAAATGATTCAGAGATAATGGGAACTGCAGATGCTGGAGAATTCCAAGATAATAAAATGTGAGGCTGGATGATCACAGCAGGCCAAGCAGCATCTCAGGAGCACAAAAGCTGACGTTTCGGGCCTAGACCCTTCATCAGAAAATGATTATTGATTTTTGTGCTTGCGATTCAGCAACTGAAACATTTTAGTAAATAATTTCTGAAATGCATGCAGTGTGTAATACTTAATAGCAAATACATACGTGGAATAAAACAAAGAGCTATAGGTGCTGAAGATTTGAAACAAAAACAGAAATTGCTGGAGAAACTCAGCAAATTTGGCAGTATCGTGGGAGCAAACGAGATGAAGAGTAACTGACCATCAAAATGTTGCCTTTGTTTTCTTCCCACAGATGCTGCCACACCTGCTGAGTTTCTCCAGCAAACATATAAAAGAAGTTTACCTCTGTCAAAGTTTGGCAAAATATCACAGTACAATTTTGTGACTCTTTACTCCTCAGGAACTGCCTAATTAAAACATTCAATGAAAACTTCTATTCATAAGTGCCAGAGAAACTCAGGAGGTTTGGTAGATCCTGCAAGAAGAGAAACAGATTTAATGTTTCAAGTCCAATTTGACGGTTTTCATAGGACTAATCGTAGATGTATTTGTTGATATTTCTAAAGTCTATCCATTGCGCCTGGAATACGCCATGAAACTTTTCAAGAACAGTTGCCTTATTAATGCCACTTACATCATTATGTTCTTCATGAATAATGTTAGTGTTAGCAAATGTGAGAAAATGCCATAGAGCTTCTTTTTATGGATGCTTTTTGAAAATCCCTATTTTTATTCAGATTGTGACATCTTCTGTGATAAAGTATCTTATGACAGCATAAGTGCAGCCTCCATTGAATGTATCGTGAAAAAAAGCATTTTTCAGATGAATGGCTGAATCTAATATAATCCCTGCAATTCACTGATCTCACTTTGCCATAAGTAACTTGCCAAAGTAAAAGTACATTTTCACCGCCAATTCTTGCAACTACCAGTAGTCGTTTTGTAGATTCTGGAAGGTGCCAAAAATTGGTAAGTTGCAAATGTGACCCCATTGTCTAAGAAAGGAAGGCAAAGGGAAATGGGAAACAGTAGATGTGCTTGCCTGATACTAGAATACCAGAATCTGTTGTAAAAGATGTGATATCTGGTTACTTAGAAAATAATGATCTGATTGGGCTCATCCAGCATGGATTAACAACAAGGAAATCATATTTGAGAGTTTTTGGGGACATTAATAGCAGAGGAGAAAAAAGAGGATCCAGCTGTCATGCTGTTTTTGGATTTTCAGAAGTCTTTCAAAGAGGCCCAATGCAGGAGATTTGTAAGCAAAATTAGAGGACATGAATTCCCAGCCTCTGATTGGCTTGGCCAGTCCAATCTCTGGTCAATGGTAAGACCCGGATATTGATAGTGCAGGTTGCAGTGATGGCAATGTTGTTGAACATCAAGGGTTGAAGGTCGGTTTCTCTCTTGTTGGAGATGGTCATTGCCTGGTATTGTGTCTGATTCGAACGTTACTGATAACTTGTCAGTCTTAGCCTGAATAATGCACATTTCTTGCTGCGCTTGGACATGGACTGTGTCAGTATCTGAGAAGTCACAAAAGCTGCTGCTCGATCTGTTTAATTTGGGAAAATTATGTGCTGTTCAAAGGTTACAACTGTTATAATTGGGCTTGTGCATTGCGTGCACAAAATAAATAATATATTCTTGGGGCTGGAATGGAGAAAGTATGAGGGTGAAGGGGAAAAGTGGAGGAGGGACTGAGGTGGTAAGGTGAAGCACGTTTTTAAAGTGGTCAAATGATCAATAATATGTACCTGAGCCATTGAATGCGTCAGGAGAAAGGGCTTGAACTGTTTTGGGAGATATTTCAAGTGAGGCAGGCCTATTAATGTGCCCACAATGTAGTCAGCCTTCCTTCATTTATAAAAGAGGCAACACTTCTTTCATTCTGTACTGTTCCAAAACCACATGACTCCAGCTCCAGCATAATATTCAAGGACACAATGCTAATCACAGTGCCAAAGCATTGTGTTCAGGCTATTGTAGAAGATAATTACGTAGAAACAGAAATTCACACTTTGAAAACAGCAGAGCTGTACTGGCATAGAAAAAAAACTGATTCATAAACAATATGACTCTTCAATCCTTAGAAATTTATTTTCAAAAGCTTTTCATTTAAGCCTTTGGTGAACTGTGTAAAACTTTATAAAGCCCCTGCAGCTGTTTTTATTAGAAGAAGAACTTGGAAGAGGGAACTAAAGATCCCAGAAAATCTTTTTAGTTTTTCTACACTTTTCTGAGATTTCAAAGGAAGCTGTCCTCTGCACATCGTACAGTTTTCTTACAATGGTCAGGCATACCAAAAGAAACAAAATGTCATATCTCTCATAAAATATGAATGGCCAAATCTTAATTTCTTGTTTTTCTTTTGCTTTTGGCAATATGACCATTTGGAATCTGTGGCGTCAATCTGTGTACCTATATGCTGTAGCATTTTTTGCTGTTGACTTCTGAATAGGAGTGGGTTGACCTAAATGGCTCCCCACAGGAAATACGGATCTATCGAGTCAATTTTGCACATCTGCGTAACTGCAAACCAGATTTATCACTCTCATTACCAACACAGAACAATTCTGCCTCAGCAATATCAAAGTGAACTCAGTTTTAAGGATTCTCTAAGGCAAAACTCAGCTTTTCTTTCATAACAAGAATAGTCATTGAAGATTTTCTGTTGATTCTTTGAAAATTATAAAGACATTACAATGGATACACTTCATAATTTTGAGCTGACTGCAAAATGATAGAATAATGTTAGAAGTACGGCAGAAGTAATATTAAGTCAGTTTTGTATCAGTAATTTACTTTCAGGACTTCACAAGAATCGAAAACTTTACTTCAGAAATCTCCAATTTATATAAATATAAATATGAGCTATAATATAATGCATTAATTAAGTATATGTTTCATAATCACTCAAAAAAAGCACCTTGATCCAAGAATTCTATAAAAATGAGAATAAAAATAATTGAGACAATACATAACATTTTTCTGAGGACTAGAAGATAATGAATATTGTACTAATAGTCAACAAGCCAGGAGCAGTGGGTCTAGGAATAGATAACCAATTAACCTTCTGTCCGGGCTGGAGAATACTGCTCACGACCATTTTACAATGTATTATCTTCTGAAGAGGAAAGTGACTTCAAAAAGAAACGCACATTTAGAAGCTGTAAATGTAGCTCACATTCTTCATACTTCTCAACACTGATATCCAGTTGGGCTTATGTGTACTCGTACAAGAAACTCAAATTTCGTATCCAGGTTCAGCAAACAATTAGGAAGGTGTGTTCCGTAATGGGCTTTATGGCCAAAGAATTGAAGTACAAGATTAAACACATTTCACTGAAATGTGGGGCTTTGATGAGACTACATCCTGTATAATGTGCATTGATTTGGTCTCCTAATTTAAGGATTCATATAATTACCCTTATATCAGTACAGTGAAGATACATCATAGTGTTTGCTAAAACAAGCGGTATGTGCGAAGATGAATGCTGAGGAAACTGGGCCGACAAGCCCTGGAATTTAGATGAATAATTGGTGAAATTAAAGAGGAAAGGAATCATTAGTTCATTGATCTTTCGCTTACATTCTAATATGCATTTCACACCCTTCTCATTTCTATTCTTTCACCTCATGCCTTTCAGTGATTAATCTTGCAGATGTACTTTGTTTAACCCGACCACATCCTTTTCTTTCAAAGCATACTCTTACATTTTCATCCGAGTTCACCATTGGCTTTTGCCCATTTCCTTTTGTGTTATCTTGTCTACCCTCATGTCATGGCTTACAAAATGCTCTCTATTCATAGAGCATAGAGTCATACAGCACAGAAGCAAACTCTTCAATCCAACTCATCTGTGCTAAATTTCCCAAATCAGATTAATTTCATTTGACTGCATTTGGGACATATCCCTCTTAAGCTTTCCTATTCATATGTTTGCCCAAATATCATTTAAATACTGTAACTGCATCTGCCCCTTCCTCTGGCTGTTCATTCCACAAGCATACCATCCTCAGTGTGAAAAGAAGTTGCCTCTCAGGTGCCTTTTAAATCTTTTTCCTCTCACCTTGAAATTACACCCTTTGCTTTTGGACTCCCCTCGTCCAGATAACAGACCTTAGCTATTCTCCTTATCTGAGCCCCTCAGGATTTTATATGGCTCCACAGTGTTACGCCTCAACTTCCTATGCTCCTGTTAAAAAAAAGCCCCAGTCTATCCAGCTTCTCCTTATTACTCAAATTCTCTAGCCCCGGGAGCATCCTTGTAAATCTTTTCTGCACCCTCTTCAGTTAAATAATATTGTCTCTCTAGCAGGGAAACGAGAACTGTTCACAGTACTCCAAAAGTGGCCTCACCAATGTCTTGTACAACGGCAATGCGATGTCCCATTTCCTATACTCAATGGTCTGAGCAAAGGCAAGCATGCTAAATGCCTTATCTCACTCTCATTGATTAGCTTACAAGTGAAGATAGCATAAAACAATAGAAACAATAGGAAAACTGGAGGTGGACATTTTCAAATTTTGTAGATGGCAGTTACAGAGGAGGAGATGCAAGAAATCTGTGCTCTTTATCTGCCTGTTTGTTGGAAATGGGAGGTGGGACCTTGCAGCTTCCCAGTGACAGAATTTAAAGCAGAAACACATATTATGTACAAACCCCAATCTTCATGTTGACTTGATGCCAACAGTGAATAAAATACAAAAACAGAAATTGCTTTCTTTCCATTTCTATTGAGTTTTGCCAGCACTTTCTGTTTTTGTTTCAGATCTCCGGCACTCACAGTTCTTTGTTTTACTTTATTCAGTGACTAAAATAGAATCAAGTGCACAATGATAATATCAAGCCTTTATTAAGTTTGTTAGTACTTATTCATATCTATTATTCCTCACTGGGCTTTAAACATCCTGAAGGCAGTGACCCAAGCCCAGATAATGGTGCTGGTTCCTCAGAAATCAATTACTCTCAGAATGTTCCAAGACAGGATTCATGCAGCTGAGCACAAGATACTGTAATTTTGCTGGACTCAGTAAGGAAGAAAGTTGGAGATGCAGTGCTGTGGAAGCTAGCAGCAAACAAGTAATTTTTGAGTCGCAACATCGGACAATGTTGCAGAAATACCAGTTACATATGCAAGGAAATTGGAGGAGTGGAGCTCAGTTGTTAAACAGGAGTTTCATTGTCCATGGAAATAATACCCACCTCTATGGAGCATCAAACTTAGCAATCACACAAAAGCATGCAATCTCTCTCAACATCCTGCATCGATAAATGCCACTTTAAGTTGGATAGATGATGTCCTCATCTTGACTTTCCAGTACTGCACTTCTCTGAAGCAAAATGATCTCCACCTCATTGCTCACAGAGAAGCATGAGCGGTCCAAGAAAGGGATGAAGTGAAAAGGGACAAGGAAGTGGAGATTTGTTTGTCGGAATTATTTTAGTGATATCACTCAGGAGAGCAAAACTTGGTTTCATGTCTGTTTATTAGCTGAGTAGTCTGCTGGAACACAAGTGAATCTTGAAATGATCAGGGAATTTTGGGAAGCAATGTGTAAAGTTGTCTGTGCATTGCTTGCTTCAACTTATGCCTCATCCCTGGAATTGTTTGAAGATGTTGTGCGTTTTTGCCTTATACCTTTTGCACAGCAACATATCTCTATGTCTTAAAGACATTGAAATGTGATTTTGGTACATTGCTGAAGGTTAGAAAGTGGCACAGTTATTAGCTGCAATACAGGTAAATAGATTTAAAGTAGGTTTTTTGACTATTCATTCACAAGATGAGAGTGTCGCTGATCAGGCAGCATTTACTGCCCATCCCTAATTGCCCAGAGGGCAGTTAAGATTCAACCACATTGCTGTGGGTCTGGAATCACATGTAGGCCAGACCAGGTAAGGTTGGCTCTTTCACTCCCTAAGGACATTAGTGAACCAGATGGTTTTTTCCTGGAAATTGGTTCATGGTCATCATTAGTTTCTTAATTCCATATATTTAATTGAATTCAAATTTCACCATCTGCTGCAGAACATTATTGATTAACTCTCTGGATTAACAGTCCAGCCATAATACCACAAGACCATTGCCTCCTCTATAAGGATGGAAGCCATGAATGAAGCTGAAAATAAGATCAGTACCTAGCATTATTACAGCACTTGGCTGCTTGAAGCATCTTTATCTGAAGTGAAGGTTGAAACTTAGTGTTATACTGTGTTATACATAGTGTTATACTCAGCAACTGTAATAGGTGTTGTAACCAAATAAGCAGGGTTTGCCTCTATAGTTGGAAGCGGTGTAAGGAGCATATTAAGAGAGTGAATGCAGGTCTATTTTACCTACTGGTGCTTGTAGCACAATACTTGAAAACTGTTCAGAATCCATTGCAGCAGAACAGAGAGAATTCTGGGCACCTTTTCTCTGCAACTCAGTGTCAACAGAAAACCTAACTCTCGTGCGCTGTTCACAGCTAGTTCAGCTAGAGCTGATGTCTAGAGCTGTCTTGAGAACTCTGCATGCAAAATGGCTCTTACAGTCAGTTTTTAATCATCATTAAAGTGATGCAGGAGCTAACTTTGATGAATCATTATTCCATGAAACAAAATTCATTATGCTGGAATTCCCTGCGATGCCATTCTAGTTTTTTGTTCAATATCAATGTTTTTTTTTCCAGTTTTCATGGACAGTTTTGGAAGTTCTCAAATTACTTAATACCCCTTTGTGTTTAAGTCTTAAAGTTACACATCAATCTGCCTGTGAAGTTGAGGACACAACTAGATCAGCCATGATCTTATCAACTTGAGAGGCTGAATGCTTATTCCTGCTCGAAATTCATATGTCCATGTGTTTATAACACACCACAAAATTTAATTTTATTTTATATTCATTTTGGCTTTGTACTTCCAAATTCACTGACATTCTGAAGTTGCTTCTTCAAACTGTAAATTTCTCGGAAATTACATATGAAGGTCACCAATAGCACAATATAGGAGAGTCAACAGGATTAATATCGTCTATAATGGATTGATGGAAAAAAATAAACAGCAAAAGACTTGTCAGAACAATCCGATGAACAGACATCAATGGGAAAATACCAGTTTCTGTCAAGATTCTCTGTGGGCACACTACATAGACAGGCATGATCCTTTTAAATGTCTCCTGAAGTTACATGTCCAGGGTCTGCATTTTGCACATCAAGGCCCTGAAGCAACTTTTCACCCACTGGCAGCACAAACTCCAAATGACATCAATAATGAGGAGATCATAACAGAAGCGGGGAAATTCACCAAGTCTCCTTAAACAGTACCTTGCAAACCCACAACCACTGCTATCTCAAAGATTGTGTAACAGATACATTGGAACCACCACCACTGGATTTTCCATACAAGCCATCATTATCCTGACTTGGAAATATATCGGTTTCCCTTCGTTGCCACTGGGTCAAATCCTAGAACTCAGTTCTTAACAACATTGCATATCTATCTGTATCAAATGGACTGCAGTGTTACTTCCAAAGGAAGCTAAGGATGGACCAGACAATGATGTCCATATCACATGGATGAATCAAAGGAAAAGTGAAACCTTGCTGTATTTTAACCTTGTAACCATACGAGGATGGTCCTCATTGTTAGCTATATGAATCATTAGCAAGAGGATGAAGAGTAAGAGAGGTGACAATGCTGATACTTCTTGTTTGCCCAGGCTGTCCATGAAGATCTTATGTAACTGTGATAGAAAAGCTCCAACCATGACTCCCCATTTGCCACAAATCCATGCATTCCTTGCCTGTGAAATTGACCATCATGAGTTTGCTTGGTTGCAGAACAGAAATAAAAGCCACCACAAAATAAACATTCTAATTCAAAAATTGAATCGTCTTATTTTGCAATAAAAGTCAATAAATCAACGTTGTGGATGTCTTTAGCACCTGCTTTCTTTGTGTCTTTCCCTATCATGTATCTGTCTGAGCTGTCTGGTTGACTGGCAACATTAAGGAACCTGGAGTAGATTACAGATAGGAGGATGAATTCTGCTTTTCTGAGAGAGGCCAGAAGGTATGCGCTCCCTGTAGTCACTGACACATTCATGAGGTGGAAACTCTGCAATCTTAACACTGTTGACGGATTTGCTTTAATACCCTTAAAGCTCTTCGGTATAATGTGACCCACAGCAATGATGGCAGCAATCTGTGCTTTCGTTGTAACATTTAGACGTTGAGTGACTGATACCAGTGCTATAATGAAAGCTACAATCTTCATCATTGGATCCTGTATCATGGTAAGGTCCATAAGTATGTTAAAATAACTAGTTACTCACTTTTATGATAGAAAAGGCAGGATCCAAACTTGACACAAAGTCCAATATCAGGCTTGTGAAGCATTGGCTTTCTAGCTGATCCCCCTATACACCAAACATTTTGTTCGCAACAGACATTAGCCTTTCTACTGTGAAATCCAGTGATTTTGTTGTTTTTTTCTGTCATTGTCTTTTTTTCTCCTTTGGGCAGTTTAAATAACTGAAAGGAATAAAGCTCAAGGGTAAGATTGTGGTGTGGGGATGTGGTAAGGGGCAGAAGTCTAAACAGGAGATGCACTTTGTCTAACACAACATGGTGGCATTTGCATGATAGCAGTAGGTATTGTTTATACTAACTTAGTCACAATTACATAGGATTATCAGGAGCTCTGCAGAACACATCTCTTCCTCCTAGGAACATGTACAGATCTTACCTGCTTCCACCCAAAGACCTTATGACATTATCAGTATGGGTGGAGTTTAAAGCAATATTAACGTTAACTCCTTCAAAGCCATTACCTTATTCAACATTGATGTCCACAACTCTCTCCTCTCTCTGGCTTTTGATCCTATATCAGATCCTGTCCTTTTCCAATTCATCCATGAAGACCTCAAGTGCAGTGCGCATGAATCTTGGTCATTCCTACAGTATTCCACTCTTCCCAGATAAAAGCCCTTTTCTGCATCACCATCAGCCGCAATTTAGTCACCAACATGACTTTTGCTTGAGAGGTAGTTCCCAACAAATAGTTGTCAATTTGACGTGATTACAACATCAGCCTTATTACAATCCCTTCTGTTGTTCTCCCATCCAGACCCACCTACCCAATCAACCACCGGATAAAAAGTCAATTTGTCATTTTCAACAATAGGTTACAGTGCTAACATTGCAGTATGGTATCAAGTCAAATAATTTACCAATTTGTAGCTTTAAGTTCAATTTTTGACACCTATATTGTGAATTATTCTTCCTTTGGCTGAAATCCAATGGAAAATATTTCCTGAAGCGCTTTGTCCTTTGTGGCAGGTAAAATTAAAATTGGAAATCGACATATTGATTTTTCCATGAAGTTGTCATCCCAGCATGTTTTGTTGTCAAGAAACCTTGGAACCTAACATCTCACATGTGATTAAACTCAGATGATTGAGCAGGAAAGAAATTCATTGCCTGCCACATAGCTTTGAGGCAGCCTTCATATATCTTTTATTATTTTGGATATTAAGGGAATTGTTCAGCAAAGTCTCACTGCATTAGTGCCTTAAAATGAAATAAAAAATCACAACATATATAAGCTAATATGGATACAGCAATTTCAATGATTGCAGAGCTCCTTTACTTTTGCTTTTTGAAGCCAATGACTCCACTGTCATTCATCAACTCCCAATCCTGACATTCCCTAATACCTTTCTCAGAATTTAGGATTGCACTTTTAAATTCTGAAACATTTGTGTATTTGTTGCATCATTGGGCTTCTCATTCAATTCCAGACCTAGCTTCACCAAATTCTGCAGATCCACTGACTTTTACTGCTCCAAGATAAGGACTGCCAGTCTTCGATAAAATCTAATGTCCTCCCTCTGCCTTTACCATCACTTCAAATGCCATATGCACATCACCTGTAAGCTTTGTATCTCCATGGTTGAGATTTTCCATGATAAGTGTCAGTTGTTACCTTCTGCACTTCAAACATTTCACTCATGTTATCCCTGATTTTTGTGTCATTAAGCAGCGTCTGCTTCTCATTCCCTCACCAATGTTTTCATTCACAGCATACCCATTTAGTTAACAAAGTGTGGAGCTGGATGAAAACAGCAGGCCAAGCAGCATCTCAGGAGCACAAAAGCTGACGTTTCGGGCCTAGACCCTTCATCAGCTCTGATGAAGGGTCTAGGCCCGAAACGTCAGCTTTTGTGCTCCTGAGATGCTGCTTGGCCTGCTGTGTTCATCCAGCTCCACACTTTATTATCTTGGATTCTCCAGCATCTGCAGTTCCCATTATTACTCATACCCATTTAGTTTCCCAGTTTGTTTTGCACCCAATACCTAATTGCACTGTTTATTCAAGAATAAAATACTTTTAATTGACACAAACAGCTGATTCATGGTGAGATTCTCTGATTGCTATGAGGGTGCGATTGATTGTGGAAAACCTGACTTCAGCAAGGGCTAATGTCTCTAGCTACCTGACTCCCTGTACAAAGGAGAAAAGAGATGAATTAGTGAGGTCTTGAGAACAGAGGATCAGTGACCCCCCTAAAGACACTGAAAAGTTGAGGCTGACGAAATTTCATCGAGGTTGTCAGCAGTTCCTTGAAAGGAAGTGAACCAGATGTACCAGCCAGCATTGGCATCAACGAATGCACCAGGGGCTGAGGGCAGAAAGTCATTGTCTGGCTGCAGTGGCATTCCAGTACCTGACTGCCCTGTCTAAGCATGAGACTCAGTACCTCAGCAGTGAGCTAGTGCTGCCTTTTATCCTAGGAGAAATGGATGAACATCTTCATTACAAAGTTTGCAAGTAAGGGATCAAAACGATGAATTGGTATGACTGAATCTGTTTAGATGAATCACACCACAGTGTTGGGGCAGATGGGATTTTAACCCAGACTTTCTGGTTCGGAGATCAGTGCACTGCCTCTGTACCACAAGACAGACCAGCTCATTAAGTGGGAATTAAAGCAGAGGGTGAACAGTGATGCTGAATAATCACTGGACTCCTGATGACTGCAGTGGTGTTTCAGTCAGCCTCAGTTTGCTGACATGCATACAGTTCCCATTTTGGAACAGATCTTACTGACTCTTTTTGCTTTTGCTTTGGCCTTCTTGAAAGTGGAAACAGATTTAGAGTGTCTCGTTGTTTAATCCTGGCCAGGACCCTTCCCATATCTAGGGCAAAAACACCCTGCGGCTTTTCTTGATCTACCTTTTGAGACTATACTCACATTTAATCTATGCTACCAGATCCCACCGTGCTACATTTAGTTGCCCTCTATGAGGGGAGCCATTCCCTCAGCTTGTCAATACAATTAGGCCAATCATCAGACTTCAGTTGCCTGCAGCCTCAACAATGAACTGAACTCACACCCACCTCTACACACTTCTTCTCCCCACTGACAACCCTGTCTGTAAAACACACCCAAGAATGACTATGGCCTGTGTCTCAATATGACATTGCAGGACAATCTCATCTGACTCTGGTCCATCTCCCATGGCCCATTCCCTGGGCTGAATTTTTAAGTCATCTGTCTGCGTGACCAGAGAGGCCCACATTCATTTTGTTTGACTCCCTGTATTGACCATGAACCAATCCTTGCACTGAAATGAAGTGAAGGATTAGTGATATAGTTCCAAATCAGGATGGTATGCATCCTTGTTGTTCTCCCATGTATCTGCTGCCCTTGTCCATCTTTGTGGTAGAGGTCACATGTTTGGAATATGCTGTTGAATGAGACATGGTGAGTTACTGCACCATCTCTGATGTTAATGCAACATCATGCCTTTCAGACAAATGCAACTTCCCTTCTCCCCTTCACGTAAAGGCTTAGCTCAAAGTACAATCTGCTCCATATCCTTCAGTGCTAAGAGTCCCACCCTAAGCCACTTATTTTGCCTTCTGTGGCACATTGTCAAACTCTAAATCACAAACTGCTGCATAGCCCTTCTCTCGTTGGGATCTGTGACATCTCAGGGACACATCCTGCCTTGGGATATATCTAGTGCATGTACACAGCTGACAGCAACATTGAAGACCATTTACATTGTTTTACCAAAATGAGTAAAGGCAAAGAACTCAGCTGGATTGGAGATTGCAGACCAAGTCTCTGGATGTGCGTGTGCTATATACAGTAAAGTGTCTGAAGTTTCAAATGCCTTGATTGGACAGGAGCTAACTGAGAAAACCAATATAATCCCAGCAATTTGTGTAATTGGTGATTTGGAAATGCATGCAGATGAGGTTCCTAAAACCTGACAGAGAGAAGGATGACTTGCCTTTTGAGGACACAGATTTAATTGCGAAAGTTTATCTCAACAGTGAGACTCTAATTTCTGGATTCTTAAGAAATTCAATTCTCAGATCCATGATTCTTCTCAATTCATTTTTTTCCTTTTTCTGTCAACAGCCTTCAAACACCTTTTGGCAGATGAGGGCAGATTGATAATAGATTGAGCAAGCTATTTATCCAGTTATCAATCAGATTTCTATTTGAACTCTTTCTCCTGCTTTCATTACAAGTCAATAGAAGCAAAAATTCATCAAGTTTTGACTGAGAGTGTTCTCATCAACGCTAGATTCTTTCTCCATTTTAACTCAATGATGGATATAATACTGAACTGGAAGATAATCAAAAATACACAATACCCGGCAGATTTTATAGAAGAGCATTTTAATGTCAGAGAAAAGCTAATAAGCAGAGTTTTCTAAGCTAAACTAATGACATGTTCATTAATTTACATATGGGCAATTAGGGATGGGCAATGAATGTTAGCCTTACCAGTGACCCTCCCATCCCATGGCAGAATTAAATAATATTATGCATGAAGACAAGTTTTACATTTTGAGTTGTATTTTAGCTTATAAATTTTGTTTCGAGAATCTGATGGCCTTATATAGCTAAAGTCCTTACACAAAATTGCATCTAGTAAAGTAATGTCGCAGAATGAGTGCAGCACTTGAAGTTTTTACATGAAAAGCAACAGAATGACTTGCATCTCAGGCTTTGTAATATGGTTTTTCAAAGCAATGGCACAAGTGGTTTGAAAACCATTTGACTGTGCCTGGAAGTTAGGGCCAATTTTCAGTTTTGAGAAGTACTGCCACTTGAATGTAATTTTGTGGCTAGGATTGTAAATAGCCTTCAGACAGGACTTCAGAGGCAAAACTTTCCAGTTGCACCAAAGCAATATACATAGTGCCTTGGAAAAGAAGCACCGGACAAGAGGAATCACATAAATGAGAAACATTTTATTCATACTAACTGCTTGATATCACTTACCAAACTGACCAAATCGTTTTCATTAATGCGAACATTGGCACTCTAATGCTGAATCAAATCACCTTGGCTTCAGTCAAACCAAGTGACAACCTAACAAAATAATTGACCATCAACCTCTCTCCATTTTTCATTTTTTTTTTGACGGGGGTGAGGGCAACCATATATTTTCACTCAGCTTTAGCGACACAGTGGAGTGTTGATCAAGACATTGAGACCACAAGTTGCCTGTTCTGATTGTTGGTCGTTATGGAGACTGAGCAACAAAACACATTTGTTGGCATATTGCCTGGAAATCCAAGATTATTCCTGACTGCATGACAGCTTTTAAAGATTAATGATACTCTATCGGGAACAATGTAATGAAATACGCTCTCATATACAGTAAGGCTGCATTAATACCAAAGTGTAAGCTTGATATTATATAAAATTTCACTTAATCAGGTATCTTATACAGTGCAAGAAGACTGTTGATCATTCATTAATATGAAATCCTAACTTGTTTGAAAGTTATAGTGCTGCTTCTTTGACTGTACTCTCAACCCTGGGATCAGGACGTACTGCCTTTTCGAGGTGGAGGGGAGCTATAAAGTGTGACTACATGGAAGTTGGCCAGTTAACTCCTGTTGGTGGAAGTAATCAGTTGGCTGCTAGTGTTAGCTCAGTTGGCTGGGTGACTGGTTTGTAATGCAGGATAATGCCAACTGTGCATTTTCAATTCTCACATTGGCTGAGGCTACCAGGAAGGCACTGTCTTCTCAATCTTGCTGCATGCTTGTGATGTTGTGACTCTTAGGTTAAATTCAATGCCAGTCATCTCTCTCTAAATAGGGGGCAATGCTGTAGGACAATGGCTAATAGATAAGTGTCATTGTGAAGTGAATGGGGTGCCAATGGGGTGCTTATACTATTTTTAAAGCAGTAGTAACCCTCTGTTGAGTTGTTGCAACAGCTAAATCAACTGAGAATGAAAGCAGCAAGAATCAGTCCCATCCAGTGATGGAGAGAGATAATGGGAACTGCAGATGCTGGAGAATTCCAAGATAATAAAATGTGAGGCTGGATGAACACAGCAGGCCAAGCAGCATCTCAGGAGCACAAAAGCTGACGTTTCGGGCCTAGACCCTTCATCCAGTAATGGTTGAGCAAAATCCCCAGTTGGCCTCATCATTTCCCAATGCCTCCATGTAGTTTCTCCTCTGGCAAAGTGGGAAGACTACTACCCCTTGGAAGAGGAGGCCTGCCTACCAGATCAAGCTATCCTGGACCGAGATTGCAGAACAGATCAACTGTCAAGGTGTGGACACGCCAGTGTTGGACTGGGGTGGACAAAATCAGAAGTCACGTGATACCAGGTTATCGTCTGACAGGTTTACTTGAGATCACAAGCTTTCAGAGCCCTACTCCTTCGCCAGATAAAGTCGTTTGGACTATAACCTAGGGTTGTGTGACTTCTGACATAGTCAAAGGGGGGCATCTCCAGAACCTTGACATCCTGCACTCCAACTAAAATAGGTCCACCACCCTGTGCTAGCCTTAATGACTGACATGTGGCCAGGCATGATTGTGACCTTGATGGAGAAGAAATTCCAATCCAGTTTTTTGACAATGGAGTTGAACAGCAATGTTGGCTTTGATAGGCATGGCAGAATATTAGTGAATGGCTACAAGTAGTCTCAGGTAACTCCTGCACTCCTGCTTCTGAGTGGTAACTTGCAGGAAATAAACTAGCATGGCCTATCAGGTGGCAAGCCTCATAAACTGTTCTTGTGTGTTTGTTGCGTGACTGACAAGATCCATCAGTGTGCTTGCAGGTCAAGACAGCTCACCATGCCCAGTAAGGGGGAAGACCAATAGAGGAGTGCTATAACGTCAGCTTTTGTGCTCCTGAGATGCTGCTTGGCCTGCTGTGTTCATCCAGCTCCACACTTTGTTATCAGAGGAGTGCTATATCTCACTATCCTAACACTTCCCCACCCCCCAACCCTGTGAAGAGAGCTGTATTCAGACCAGTTCATTGCAGATAGTGAGACGGGAATGAAGTGGCTAGCCGAATGGATGGGCAAAAGGATCGGCCAAGAACGAAGCAGATTGTTCATGTGTTTATATGGTTAGGGTACCTTTCAGCCAATCCCAGGGCTACTAAATCTGAGCATGCACTCCGCAGGTACCACTACTGTTGTGGGTCCTCTGACCACGCTGGGGCTTGTGATCCGCAGTTTGGAAACACTGGCCTTAAAGGTTATGGTTTGAAAAAGATTGGAAATCAAGATGACTCAGAGGACCACTAGGTAGTTTTGTAAATCGAATTGCCTCATCTTTCAAGGGTCCTGGCCACCTTCAGCCAAATAACTCCCTGGACATTATTAATGTAACATTCCAACTTGGTCTTGTCATATACAGAAGGATTAAACACTCCAGCCTCAAATTATGCAGATATTACTAATGTTGAACTCTCCTAGCATGCATCCTGTGCAATGTAACATGTATGCCTCTGTCTAAGTCTTTTCGAACTGTACATTCTTTGCTTACTATGATTTGCCTGTACTGCCCTCAAACAAAGCTTTTCACTGTATTTCAGTACACATGACAATAAATGAATGAATGAATCAATCAAAATACCCAGCATGGAGAAGGATAATAGATAGCTGTTTGGTTGACCACAAATCTCATTGAGGTCATGGTTTGATACCTATTACAAGGGCACATGAGTAAGGTAGCCATTGTTGCTCCCTGTTAAAATATGTTGCAAAAAATTTCAAAGTGCTTATTGTCAGAATTCTGTCAGAGAGAGAGGGAAGCAGGCAAAGCCATCAAACTGCAGCTGTCAGCTAAGCAGCAGTGCTTAACTTCAGTGCCTTGAAAGAGAAAGAAAGAATCTGTTTTCTGTTCTGTTCCTCCTCAACCTCAGCTGAAAGCTTCACCTCTGAGTCAATTGATTTCTGGAACCATTGTCGTGACTGAGAAATCTTTACTTTTCCAAGACTTGCAAATCAGCCACATTGGTAACTTGATTTTGAAACTTTGTTTGTGCATGGTAACATGGTGAATCATGTGAGTGAGACATCATATTTTCATCACTCTCCAGAGCATGTGTGTTATATGGCAAGGAGTTTATCACATCTGTCTGTCTGTTCATTTTTGATCTTAAGGAAATACCCACCTAACAATTATGAATGATCCACCTAACAATTATGAAGGAGATGAACTTTTTAAACACGTTTAAAAACTTACTGAAAGGAGTGCATCTTGATGATAGAATAGTGCCAGTAAAATAAAACTAACAATTTAAGAAATGGAATTCATCTCCATGGTTCGTGAGCTACAGCTCTTTCATTAAAGACATGGTGAGCATTAGTGGCCAAGATTTTTCACAAGATGGCTTCCTTATCTTAGTAGTGTTGAAGGGTTATATCATCAACTAGTTGTTTCTCTCACCGTAGCATTCGTAAAATCAATGAACAGGGCACCAGAAGACAATTCTAAGAATGGTTCCGCTCAAAGCAGCCAAGGTATAAGTATCAAATTATAGTCTTGGTTATGTTTGGTGTGAATGTCAAAGGGGCATGAGAAAAGTAAGGAAGGGAAGTTGGGAAAATATAGAACTTGTTTAGGAAATGATGTATAATCTGCATTATATATACCATTAAAATTATTGAAAGTTTATACTTAAACTCTAACGTAGGGATTTTCATGAGTGCAATTAGCATGTTATATATTTTATTAAGAAAATCTAATGTGAGTTTTTAAAAATGGATACAAGATCCTGCAAAATAGTCACGAAGGTCACATGACTGCCCTTTTCCGTTCAGCCAGTACTAGGTCTCTCAAGACAAAATTCCTGGAATCATTTTTGAAAGTTAGTGAATATTTCCAAAGTTAGACAATGTTCTCCTGGGAGGTGTGAATAGGCTGTCCTATCTCAGCACAAGCTGACAATGAGAACCATCTAGGCTGATGGTTTAGGCAGGAAAAAAAAGGAATTATCCACTGCCTTGTAGAGAAATATGATGTTCCAGTTATGGGACAGCATCTTATGTTTTTGATTTTGACACACATTATGAGACTCATTTTGGTAGAAGTCACTAGGAAGAACTGTGAAAGACACCCTCAGAGAGGGAGTTCTCAGTCAAAGTGAGCAGCAGGAGAAGGGCTTTCATAAATTGTCTACTGTCCTGTTGGAAATATGGAGGCAATCTGCAAGTGCTGTAGCTACAGAACTAGTGACAAACATGAAGTCTTCCTTGCTGATTATGTCTTTCCACAGATTTGCATCCCTTTCAACTCTGGCCTTGAAATCACTGAGGAGATCAATTTTTCTCTCTTTGGGATATGGGACATTGATTGATTAAATCTGGTGCAGAATTTCTCTTTGCCGTTGTTTGTTGCTTCTAGAGTTGATGTGTTGATGACTGTGGTGCACTGCTTCTGGGTTAGAGCAGACTGAAATATTATGAGACATTTATTTATTCCACAAGGGGACTTACTGAGATATTCAACTCATTGTTTGGTGACAAAACCAGCCCCAGGGAATTGGTATCAGAGATAATGGGGACTGCATATGTTGGCGAATCCAAGATAACAAAGTGTGAAGCTGGATGAAGCTGGTCTAGGCCCGAAACATCAGCTTTTGTGCTCCTGAGATGCTGCTTGGCCTGCTGTGTTCATCCAGCTCCACACTTTGTTACCTATGGAGTTGGTATTCTTCTTCTGGCTTGCATTTCCAGAAGAAGCAGGAATGGTTTTTGCTGATCTTAGAAAGACTCACGTGATGCATCCATTCCACTCTAATGCAGATTCATCAATAGGATTGAAGGCTCCTGGGATCGGTGTGTTAGTTGTGAGTAACAACATTTGTGAGTGTTAATCCCCATGTGGGCAGTGGAGACTGCTCTCCAGTTGCCTCAGCTATCCCTATCATTGAACAAAGGCTTTACATTGTTAGAACAAGATTGTAGCATAAAAAAATGGATTTTCTCTTTTCCTTGAATATTGATTCTGGACAGAAATGGGAAAAAGAACAAGTTATAGAAACTCATTGTAAGTCTTGTTTACACTGCTGCTTTGTTCAAGAAGTGGGAGAGGCTGCTTACACATGGGCCAGCACCAGGGGGTGTGTACAAAGGGAGATTTGGGCAACAATAGGTTGCTGATTAGTTTGTGAAGTTGTGATTAGTCCTGGATGCCAACTGTCAGCAGCCTGCCAACAACTATCTGATTGGGTCCTGTGAAGCTTGCAGTGTGAATGATATCAACAGAAGTTTTCAGAATGCTGCAAGGAGCAGATGGTGTGTCTTTCTCTCCAATAATATTCATGAAGATTGGAGAAGCCAGTTTAATTTGCCTCATCAGTCGTAAGCTGTGTCCTTTAACCAGTAACGAAGAGAATTTGCAGTTAATCCACAAAATACCTGTGCTTTCTGCAAAGAAGAGAAAACAACTCAGTAAGAGAGATTGAGAAATAGAAATACCTGCTAAGCGAAAAATAAATCATCATAACTCAAACTTTGTGGACTTGTGTCATAGAACTGCTTTCCCAGATTTTTTTCCCAGTATGCTTAACACCAATATTTTTCTCTGTGAGTATGTATGTACAAGGGGCTTCTGGAAGGGAGGTGGAGTTTTAAATAGTAGTCATAGATCAATAATTTATAATTGTTTACCTGTGGTTAGAACCTATTTGTAATAAGTACTAGCTCTTGTTAAGTACGGAAATCTGGCCCACATATTCTGTCGGGCTGGGTCTATCTGATAGATGAATTTCGGATTTTGTATACTTTGATAGCATTTTCCACTATTGTGGTGACTCTGGAAATAGTAAGTTTGATTTCCAGCGTATGACTGCATGAGGAGCAGCAGTAATTTTTGTGAAACCATCACCAGTCATTGCAAGAACCCATGCACAATCACTTTCCATTCCCTCAAAATAAAGTTCAGGCCCTGGAATGTCAGGGCCCTCATGGACAGTTGTGGCAACAATGGACCTGAATGTTGTGTTGCCATCTTTACTTGGGAATTTTGTCAACTTAACATTGATATTGCTGCCTTGATTTCTCCTGCTAGATCTTGTCATGCTCTGTTTAAAAATCTTCACGCTTCCAAACATTAAAAATACTGAATATATTAAATAACATTTGCACATGAAAGCATATCTATCATAAGCCAATCTTTTTAATGCTTGCTCTTTCTGGATAAAACTTACAATAGCTGTGGTTTTAAAGTTTAAAAGTCCCTAGAAACCTAAATTATAGCTTTAAATTGGTAATGTAATGACAGTGAAATGTTTTTCATTCTATCTATTCTAACTTCTTTCAGTCCTATTAACCCAGTGTCACTTCTTCAAGTGAATATTTAGTAAAGCTTAGAGATGGATGTCATCAAGAGTTCAATGTAGCCTCCAGAAATCTGATTGGTGTTTCTATATTTCTCTCACAGAGGTAGTAAGAGATTTAAATTGTGTAGGCAAAGAAAGGGACCCTTTTTTTTCTAAGAAGGGTTAGCCATTTTACAAAAGATAAGGGTGCAAATGTAATAAATGGCTCCTTTGTAGACAATTATAATCTCTGTACCATGATGACACTGATGGAATTAACAGTATACTACGAAAGACACAGCATCTATCAGGCTCTTAAATTTACCCACTATTTTGCAAATATATTGACATGTAAATTTAATGAACCACAGGGCCTCTGAACCTGACTGATTCTCTTTTGCAAAATGCAAGCTCATATGTTGGACAGAATTGCATCCAGGCTGTTGTGATAGGAAAGGTGATGGCTGAGTTCAGTGAATTGCAGGAGAGATGACGTGTCAATCTCCCAAAGGCTGAGAAATTCCCCTTGATTAGTTCAGAGGTGCTGTGGGCCAATGCAGGAAACTCAGGGAAATGGGATGTCAATTAGGCTCATTAATGAGACAATTATCCCTGAGCCCACAGGAATTTAGTAAATACATTGTAATAGAAGTTTTCCTGTTGTTGTGAAGCCAAACGTCAGAGCAAATCTCAGCAGGGACAGCAGTCTGCAAATGCTACTCGAAGTATTTTGATTCACTTGAGTTCTACTGAACAGACAGATGTAAGTTTAAGTATTCTGGAGAAGGGTCATAATGGATTTTAACCATTAACTCTGCTTTTCTTTTTCAAAAGATACTGCCAGACTGACTGTATTTCTCAAGCACATTCTATTTATATTTTCTTGAATGTTAGTTTACTCTCTCATGTAGTGCATGAATGTTAAGTAAACAATAAGGCTGTAGATATCCTGCATTAGTTCTCAGACGAGTATGTGTTAAATGTAATATGCAACCAACAAGAGCTGAGTTATACTCTAAGCAGTGAGTCAACCCTGAGTCAGGAACATCAACTGAAGAGCCACTGGGTTGCACACAGGATTATTTGTATTTCCCATCATTTGATCCCACAAATAACAAAAAGGTGAATGGCCACCTGGTCAGTTTCGGGTGGTGGTAGAGGGGAGAATGTAAACTTTACAGATGAGGAACCTTACACGTTAGATATAATGTCGTGAAAGATTTAGTCAGTAGACAGATTTTCTGCTTAACAGCCTAAATGGACAGACTTAGGTAATAAATTTGTCCTGGACAGTGCACGTTTCAGAACTCTGTGTTGTAAAATTGTCTGTTCACATATTCAGTTATTGTAAATCAATAACTTGGGAAAATGTACGCACAGATTTAAAGTGTGGCCCTGTTACTATTGTGTTCCTCATTACTAGTTGAAGACATTAAGTGTGGGTTTGCTTCCTACATGCAAGAACCATAGAATATAATATTTTGATGGTAAATAAAATGAGTTGAAATCCACAACAGTAAAGAAAAAATAAGAACAAGGGAAGACAAAAAAAGCTTAAAGGTGACTGCGTTCAATAATTTATTGCCAGCTAATTAATAATGTAACTGATTTGCAGATGTTTACAAAAGCTAACAACTGTGAATTCTGAAAACTTGAAATAAAAACAGAAAATATTGGAACTTCTTAATAGGATGGGAAGAGTGAAACGAGTTAGTGTTTTGGTTGATGACCTTTCATGCAGTAGGTTTTACACAAGTGGAAGGGTAAAGAATTACAATATGAATGTCAATGGCTGTAAGCTAATAGCATGAGTATGTCATCCGTGACATCAGACAGTATCAGGTCATGGAATGGCCACATGGGTGAAGGAGGTTCTGCTGAAGCATATTTCTATTACTACTGTAATTATTTTCTAAATGTGTATTAATTTAGATCACTATGGTGTCCAGCCGTCATCTGTCTAAAACATCAAGAACCCAGCCATGATATTCAGATATAGTAACAGTAGATGTGTACAATCTGTGACCCATTTACAAGGGATCCCAGCCAATGTTTCAAAAGGCAATAAAGTGAAACACCTTTTGGTGTAGGGGGATACACATTCTGAGATATGCCTATGGCTGTAAACAGATCAATTCACTATTACTGAAGCACCATGGTGTTGGCTACAAATGCACAAAATGATTTTAAAGCCTTAACTCTGTCTGACGCCCATGAAACTCATGAGAGACCTCAAACACACTGCATATGGGCCAAACTGGTAGTTCCAATTACATTTACAAGGATGTCTCTGCACTCACTTCGAAGTCAGGGAAGGAGCAGATCAGAGAGCTCCTGTTCACATTTGACATCTGCACTGATAATATTTTAACAAGTCAAGAGCTTGAAACTGAAACCATTAAAGTGATTACATCCTTGAAGTTTTCGATTTATACCTGGGGCTTCAAGGGGTAACTTTCATAAACCAAAAAGCTGTTGGCATAAACATCTGGGGCTCAGAAGCAAATTTTTATCCCTATGGTAACTCCCTCTACAGGATACCTGTCGATCATCAGGTTGGGAAAGCATCCAGAGTACTTATATTGTAACAAAGCTGGAATACGGACGACCCAGATGTTGGCTTTAATTGATCTCTCTGTTATGGACACAAAACATTGCACCATCACCAAGTCATTCCAGCCATTGCTACATAGTGCCAACCATGCTGTAGGAGGGGGCATTTTTTAGCAGAATGCTGCAGTAGGAAGTTATTGGCTCCAATTTGAAAACATAAATACATACGGTTACTGACAATTTCTGATGCCAAATCAGTGCTTCTATAAATTTTGACTGATGATGTAATGCTCAATGACACAATATGTTATTTAAATTAGAAACAGAGCACACATTTTCACTCTTTCAGACACAGGAAGTCTGAGTTCCTCCAACTATCCACTTATCCACGCCATGGCCCAGGAGGTCCTCTCCAAAAATTATAAAGCCAGATAGTTGCCACTCTTTGTTAAAAGAGAACTTATTGAAGGTTCTTAAAGTCATTATTGGTCAGGGTAGTGCATTGCTGAGTGACAGAGCCCACACCGACCTATGCAACATGAATTTGCCGAATAAGTAGGGCTGGCCAAAGAAGAACAGGAGGGGATTTCCCAAGCTATTTCTCAGACTGGAGAAGGTGCAAACAGCTGAACACATCACCCTGAAGAGTTAATCTGTAAAGTGGAGACTCGGACTGCATTTAGTTTCCCAAAGGTAGACAAGATCTCATGTGAACAGTGTGTTAAAATGAAAGGACAAACGTGCATTTTTGTGTGTTTCACTTCCCAATCTAGTTGATTGAAAGTCATTGACCTGAAAGGGTGGACTGGAGTTTGTGAAGACCACTACAATGGCCAAGAAAGCAGGTGTACACAGAGAATTACACAGGAGATCATGAGTCAGACTCCCAATGGCAGGAATATTATAAGCGATGATGTGATTTAGTCCTGATTTGGTAAAACTTATTAATTCCCTCATTCCTTCAGTAATCCACACAGTAAAAGCTTCCACATCCAGCAGCAAGAGTTTCTTTGAGTTCCAGGACATTGATGTGCAGTCTAGGTGGATTGGCCATGCCCTGTAGTGTTCCAGGATGTACACTTGGGCGGGTTAAGTACAGGGTTGCAGGGATAGGATGGGATGCTTCACAGAGGGTCAGTGCAGACTTGATGGGCTTAATTGCCTCTATCAGCTCTGCAGGAATTCTATGATCCTGTGATTCTGAGTCATAGATCATTGGATTGATCTTGGAAGTATTTCCTTTGAGCAAAACCTTGCTGAGCTGACACTCTGAGCTGTAGTGTTTTAGGCGGGAAATTCAGAACTCAAAAGTACTGGGTCACAAATTTAAAGGGGCAGCTTAGAAATGAAATACCATGGGGCCACGTTTTAAAGGGTCATCACAGATTAGAGTAACTACAATGAAGTCAGTGAGGGGACTGGATACCAGGAAAGCAAAAGATAATAACTGCATGAGAATCATGTACCCTCACCTTTGTTGTCCTCTGGTACTGGAGGTGTTGTGATGAACACAGAAAGTTAATAACAAAGGAATTACAGATCTCAAAATTCAGACAACAAATAAATAATTATTATTTATCAGAAGAAAGTTTCAATCAGAGTCCAGAGTCCAAGAGCTCATATTCTCTGCTCATTGGAATCTGCTGCCTGAATTCATTGTTGCTGAAGTGAGTAGGTTAACACTTAAAGTTAGATTCAGCAGCTGCGATGTCTTCCGCACTTGGATACTTTCTCTTCATGGGGATTTCCACAGAAGTTTGGGAGAGGGAGAAGATTCCTGACTTCCATTTCTGCTGGTGTGGAACTTATATCTACACTGTTACTTGACAGCAGATCATTAGTTGTTTGATAGGCCACTCACTTTCCCCTCCCCTCCCTTGTCCACCTTCCGCAGGGATCATTCCCTCTGGGACACCCCGATCCATACTTCCTTCACCCCAACACCTCCCCACAGCCCTAAGGTACTTCCCCTGTAACCGGCGAAGGTGTAACACCGGCCCATTTACCTCCTCCCTCCCCAGTATCCAACGGCCCAAACATACCTTCCAGGTGAAGCAACACTTCACCTGTACTTGCAAGAATCTAGCCTACTGCATTCGCTGCTCACAATGTGGTCTCCTCTACATTGGGGAAATGAAACGTAGACTTGGCGACCGTTTTGCAGAACATCTACTTTCTGCTCGCAAATAAGACCCTGAACTACCTGTTGCCTGCCACTTCAATGCACCATCCTGCTCCCTGGCCAATATCTCTGTCTCCGGCTTGCTACAGTGTTCCAGTGAAGCCCAACGAAAGCTGGAGGAACAACACCTCATTTTCCGCTTGGGGACCCTACAGCTCTCCGGACTCAATATTGAGATCAATAATTTCAGGGCCTAAACCCTGCCATGTCCCAGGCCCCCACTCCACACACCAGGCCTTGTTACCACTTAGCCTGCTACTACACACCCCATGTTGTTCACCCTCCCAGCCTGATCGTTAGCAATTCCTTTGTCTGTCCAACTGTCTTTCTCTCTCTGGGCTCTATCCTATCGTTTACTCCCTACCCCACCCACCTCCCTATTTTCTGCATATAAACTGACGTTTTCCCAGCCGCCATCAGTTCTGAGGAAGGGTCACCGGACCCAAAACGTTAACTCTGCTTTCTCCTCCACAGATGCTGCCAGACCTGCTGAGCTTTTCCAGCAACTTTGACTTCATTCCTGATTTACAGCGTCCGCAGCTCTTTCAGTTCTTACTCACTTTCTCTCTCGCTTGCCTGAAGAGTTTTTTTTTCATTTGGATTGTTCAAGATGGAAACTCTCTTTGTCTGGGCAGCTTGCCTTTTTGAATTGTTCTTTGCTGGCAAGTTAAGCTGGTTGTTGATATAAGGTGTATGCAAAAACTAAATGATATTTTGGAATGGCATTAGCATTCTGCAGCCTGGTGGCTCATGGTGTTTATTGCAGTCAATGCCCAATTTACATTGTATCAGAGATAATGGGAACTGCAGATGCTGGAGAATCCAAGATAATAAAGTGTGAAGCTGGATGAACACAGCAGGCCAAGCAGCATCTCAGGAGCACAAAAGCTGACGTTTCGGGCCTAGATCCTTCATCAGAGAGGGGGATGGGGTGAGGGTTCTGGAATAAATAGGGAGAGAGGGGGAGGCGGACCAAAGATGGAGAGAAAACAGGATTGGTGGGGAGGAGAGTATAGGTGGGGAGGTAGGGAGGGGATAGGTCAGTCCAGGGAAGACAGACAGGTCAAGGAGATGGGATGAGGTTAGTAGGTAGGAAATGGAGGTATGGCTAGGGTTGGGAGGAAGGGATGGGTGAGAGGAAGAACAGGTTAGGGAGGCAGAGACAGGCTGGGCTGGTTTTGGGATGCAGTGGGGGGAGGGGAAGAGCTGGGCTGGTTGTGTGATGCAGTGGGGGGAGGGGACGAACTGGGCTGGTTTTGGGATGCGGTGGGGGAAGGGGAGATTTTGAAGCTGGTGAAGTCCACATTGAAACCATTGGGCTGCAGGGTTCCCAAGCAGAATGTGAGTTGCTGTTCCTGCAACATTCGGGTGGCATCATTGTGACGCTGCAGGAGGCCCATGATGGACATGTCATCTAAAGAATGGGAGGGGGAGTTGAAATGGTTCGCCACTGGGAGGTGCAGTTGTTTATTGCGAACCAAGTGGAGGTGTTCTGCAAAGCGGTTCCCAAGCTTCCGCTTGGTTTCCCCAACGTAGAGGAAGCCACACCGGGTACAATGGATACAGTATACCACATTGGCAGATGTGCAGGTGAACCTCTGCTTAATATGGAAGGTCATCTTGGGGCCTGGGATAGGGGTGAGGGAGGAGGTGTGGGGGCAAGTGTAGCACTTCCTGCGTTTGCAGGGGAAGGTGCCGTGTGCGGTGGGGTTGGAGGGCAGTGTGGAGCGAACAAGGGAGTCACGGAGAGAGTGGTCTCTCTGGAAAGCAGACAAGGGTGGGGATGGAAAAATGTCTTGGATGGTGGGGTCGGATTGTAGATGGCGGAAGTGTCGGAGGATGATGCGTTGTATCCGGAGGTTGGTGGGGTGGTGTGTGAGAATGAGGGGGATCCTCTTTGGGCGGTTGTGGCGGGGGCGGGGTGTAAGGGATGTGTTGCGGGAAATGCGGGAAACGCGGTCAAGGGCGTTCTCGACCACTGTGGGGGGAAGGATGTGGTCCTTGAAGGACTTGGAGATCTGGGATGTGCGGGTGTAGAATGCCTCCTCCTGGGATCAGATGCGGCGAAGGCGGAGGAATTGGGAATTGGGGATGGAATTTTTGCAGGAGGGCGGGTGGGAGGAGGTGTATTCTAGGTAGCTGTGGGAGTCGGTGGGCTTGAAATGGACATCAGTTACAAGCTGGTTGCCTGAGATGGAGACTGAGAGGTCCAGGAAAGAGAGGGATGTGTTGGAGATGGCCCAGGTCAGTGTGGTATACTGTATCCATTATACCCGGTGAGGCTTCCTCTACATTGGGGAAACCAAGTGGAGGCTTGGGGACCGCTTTGCAGAACACCGCCGCTCGGTTTGCAACGAACAACTGCACCTCCCAGTGGCGAACCATTTCAACTCCCCCTCCCATTCTTTAGATGACATGTTCATCATGGGCCTCCTGCACTGCCACAATGATGCCACCTGAAGGTTGCAGGAACAGCAACTCATATTCCGCTTGGGAACCCTGCAGCCCAATGGTATCAATGTGAACTGCATCAGCTTCAAAATCTCCCCTTCCCCCACCGCATCCCAAAACCAGCCCAGTTCGTCCCCTCCCCCCACTGCATCACACAACCAGCCCAGCTCTTCCTCTCCACCCACTGCATCCCAAAACCAGCCCAGCTTGTCTCTGCCTCCCTAACCTGCTCTTCCGCTCACCCATCCCTTCCTCCCACCCCAAGCCGCACCTCCATTTCCTACCTACCAACCTCATCCCACCTCCTTGGCCTGTCCATCTTCCCTGGACTGACCTATCCCCTCCCTACCTCCCCACCTATACTCTCCTCTCCACCTATCTTCTTTTCTCTCCATCTTCAGTCTGCCTCCCCCTCTCTCCCTATTTATTCCAGAACCCTCACCCCATCCCCCTCTCTGATGAAGGGTCTAGGCCCGAAACATCAGCTTTTGTGCTCCTGAGATGCTGCTTGGCCTGCTGTGTTCATCCAGCTTCACACTTTATTATCTTAGCCCAATTTACATTCTCACAATAAGGCATCACTGAGCTTCACTAACTTCTGGGTTAAAGATGTCCAAATCTGGGAATGTCTCTGTAATTTATGTAGGACTTGCAATCTTATAGTCAGCTGAGTTGTAGAAGCTTTTATTTTAGCTTCTTATGTTCATTTAATTTTTTTAGCAAACAAAATCAATGTCTTAATTCCTTCAATCATAATGCATTATGGAAACATCCTAGCACGTTTTAAAAATAAAAGTATGCTGAATGTTATGTGTGCAATTCTACTGGCAAAGACAGACTAAGAGTCGAATTCTGGAATCAGCACACCTCACAACAGAGAAAGAACCCAGTAGTGAAAATAAAATGAGGCGTATATGTATATTTTTAAACCACACTAATTATGTTGCTCTTCCAGAATACTGTGCTCATTACAGGGAAAAAAATCCTCTAATCTTTTTCCAAGCTATCCCGTATCATCTGTTCTATTGACTAGCTTATGAATTAATTACATACAGCATTACGAAGAAATTGCTCTCCCCCATGCGTCAATTTTGGTAGAATTTTGCTGTCCAAAAATGCTTATCAAACAAAGACAATCTGCGTACACTAATCTGATAATCATAACTTCTTTCCCTTGCTTTCACACATGGGTGTCATAATAAAACAGTTGTCTCCCACAGTGACAAAGACAACATGTCTCCATCAGATAGGTTCAAAGTTGCCTGAACAGCGCCCAGCAAACAATTGTTTCGAATTGAGGATTGGATCAGTGATTGTCCTTCTGTTAGTGCAATTACTTTGGAGCATGGGAGTGACAGGACACTAAATCTAAATGAATTGGTGGTCGAATTTAATGCTACATAAATCACGCTGAAAATGCCATTGACTGCGTGAGACAGCCTTCAGGGGAACTGCCTTTAGTGAAACAAAGTGGTGACTCTTCACTTGCTTTGACGGTTGCAAATCTTTTTCTCGCAGGCCACCTGGAACCCCAAGCTTGACAAGTCGGAGCAGCTTGTTAAACCACTTTGGTCAATTAAGATAATTTTGTAATGGGAAAATAAAAGGCAGACATCATTAGTTTTGAATATATAGTCACCTGGCAATTTGGATGATAAAACTTTTTTGTTTCTGTGCGGTTGCATTGCACAACTTTAATTGTAATTATAGTTACTGCTTATTTCATTTCAATAGCTTTATTTGCTGTTATAGCAGTCTGTAATTTTTAAATAAAATTGTAATTATATCATCACCTGGAACTTTCAGGCAATTAAGATTTTGAAATCAACAAAAAGTTGATGAAATTATATTTATGAATGAATGTTAAGAGCAATTGGCACCGAGTTAGCTGGAGTCTTTGCAATTGCCTAGATGTATTGAAGGTTACAAGAGGTTAAATAATAATCTTGCTTTGAACTTCTCTAAACTGCAATGTAAAAGCCAGGATTGCAGTTATCACTATTATTGTTCTCAGCCTTATATTAACCATCTGTTCCAGAGAGATGTTAGTTCCCCATTACCTTGGCCCTAAGCCACTGAAGCAAACATTATCAGCATCTTCAACATCAGGAACATCTTCATAATAATAGTATTTGAGTTATAATGTAAAAATAAAATCTCTTTTCTCCTTTGTCCATTTGATTCACCCAACCTTGAGACAAAGTATGGAATTAGGCAGCACACAGAAAGAGATTTTTCCCCTGCAAATGTTCCCGGACTTGCTGAGTGCTTGTGGTATTCACTTTGGAGAGTGAGCAGAGCTTGGTGAGGTGCTTTCAATGGGTTGAGGGTTCTTGTTAAGGAGGTAATTCCCAGCCCTTTCCAACCCCCCTAGAAGTGGGATTTAGTAAGGATTTAGTAAGCTTCAAGCTGGGCTCCCTCCTCTTCCTGCCGTGTGAAACATTGTAGCAGACAAGGAAGAGGCTATTACAAGGTCATCTGAGGGCTTCAGTTTGGCAAGGGGTTGGTGGGCCTCCCAATGTCTTCCCCACAGCTGTTAAAATGTGATAGGGTTCAGATTTGGATAGGCAGTTTAGTTCCCTTGGCATAATGCCCAATTTTATGCCCTTGCCTACCTGCTAACCTATCCCTGGAGAAGTATAAAATTCTTCTCTCAGGGCTCACTTTAACGAGGCAGCAATAGCCCTACAACAGGCTTGCTAATTCCTGGACTGTATTGACAATGATGCCACTGCCCATGACCACTTTTACAGCCCCCTACCATTAGATAGGAAGGGCATGGGCCTGCTTCAGACTGTGTCTCATCCTCCTTCTGAAACTCAGACACCTGCCCTGTATGTGATAATTGGGTTGTAATTTTTGTGCAGGGCTTTTGCTCCTCTGTCTTACCTGGCTATTAGATTGTCAGCCTCTGGGTCTGCACGGAGTGAACAGCCTGCCAAATGACTATGGCTCACCCATCCTCCTTAAAAGAGGAATTGAATCTCAATGGTTCCAGCCTCGACAGGCTTGATATTTACAATAGAACTCTTTGTTTCTGCTTCATCTGGCTCTTACTGTGCGTTTAGAGAATGGAACAGCCGCAAACATGCTCTAAAAGCCTGTTCTCCAGATAAACAACCCAGTTACCAAGCAGTAAGAAGGCTACATGATGAGATTGGATCAGTATCTAACACATTCCAACAGGAAGGAAACAGATGATTTAATATATCAAGTGCTTTCTTTTAGAAGAAGTACTTGAACACATAAGAGGCAATACAAACTACATATTTGGGACCTTTCTGCGAATGAATTCATTTTGTTGAATTTATGCTGTTGCAAGTTATGTACAGTTGTTTTTATACACTAACACAAATCCTGGAATTGTCATCTGAGGGGGAAAAGGTTACAAATTTTGTATTTGGAAATGTACAGTGAAAATGTTAAAACTAAATTATGTATAATCAGGAAGACGCCATTCTGCCCGCTTTGAGTGAGCTAAATAGAAAAGAGCTGGCCAGTCTAACCCCACATTCTAGCTCTTGACCTGGAGATTACCCATGCTTCAATGTCTACTCAAATTTTTTTTTGTAATGTAGGGGTTTTCTACCTCTAACACTACCTCCGATAATGAGTTCCAGAACCCCATTTCGGTCATAAAAATTCTCCTTGAATCCCTCTAACCCTCCTGTCAACTGTTTTCAATCTATACCTCGTTGGCATTTCCTGAACTGCTAAAGGAAAATGGAATTTCCTAACCACATCATCCAGCTGTCTCATAATGTAACATTTTCTCAAAAAATTCTCCTCATCCTCCTGTACTCCAGAGAAAACAAACTCAACCAATTGAACCTTTCATCATAAATAAAATTTTCTAGTTCCTGCACCTATCTCTTAAATGTCCTTTGCATCCATACCAGTTTTTATATGAATTGTTGGTACCTGTTTTGGGAAGATTAATAGAATCATGACAGTGTGGAAGCAGGCCGTTTGGCCCAACAAGTTCACACCGATCCTCCAAAGAACGTCCCATCCATACCCATGCCCCAACGGTATCCCTGCATCTCCCATGGCCCATCCACGTAGGCCGCACATCTTTGAACTGTAGGAGGAAACAAGGAGCACCCAGAGGAAACCTACACAGACATGGGGAGAATGCGCAAACTCCACACACACCATCGCCCAAAGTTGGAATTAAACCCAGGTTCTTGGTGCCAGGAGGCAGCACTGCTGACGACTGAGCCATCATGCTACCGTACCCATCTGGGCTGAGTAAGTAGTTTTGAATGAATCATGTCAAGTATTGTGAAATTGCCACCTCCCAATTACATTTTGGGGTGATGCTTCAATAATGGGTGAGTGCAAATCTGAGGGGTGGAATTTTTCAATTTATAGTATGTTGTCTTGATTTTTGTTCTTTGTTTATCTAATTCATGGAACAAGTTCTACACCAAAGCTCCATTGTTTTTGGATTTAATTTTATGGTATTTGCTGGTTAGGTTTAAAGTGAAACAGCTTCCATGTTCCTCCACTGGAAGTCTACATTGATATTTTACTGTCTTAATTCTGCCTTTCTTTCACTGACATTCTATTCACTAATGAGTGTAGGAAGTTATTGAAGCTAGTACACAGAGGAAAAGAATCCTGCTTGATAAATCCATTTTAAGTGGTTTCTCTTTGTTTTGTTGAGTGGGAAAAATATGTTTAAGTTGTCTTCCTGACTTGGATTTTTCAGCTTGTGTCGATTCACAATCAAGAGAGGCTTGTACCATTGAAATGTGGTCTGCCCATATTACCATAGCAATTTCTAATGTAAATCCTAGCAGATGTAGCAAATTATTTTAGTGAAAGAGTTCAAGCTACAATTTCCTATTTCCAGCTGTTCTACACAGCTGTTATTTCACATGTGAGTTAACTAGTTCCTCAGTCACAAGCCAAAAGAAAAACAGTCAGTCATTAGATCTTGCTGTTAATTGTTGATCTTGCTAGGCTTTGCACATTTTCAGTAGGAAGCAAGATTCTCATCAATAATTCTGCTTTTATGCAGTTAGCAGCACATTTAAATTTGACTTTGTTTCCTTCTTAAAAATGATGCTTTTATCTTCAGGGCTAATTAAATTCTAGCTGGAATGTCACTCAGAAGGTCATTGCACTATGCACAAACCTCTTCTTGTCCTCATCCTGCTAGCAGTTGTGAAAATCAAGTCTATTAAAAATGGTTTGATTTCATATTAATGGATTGTTTAATCATACTAAGTTTATTATTACTTGGAATTTCCCAAAGATGTGACTGAAGAAATGTCTGCTGCCATTAAGCTGCTGGCTCTTAGCTAATGTTCCTTTGACAATTATTTCTACAGCCACGAGTGTTTGAAATATTATTAGTAGTCCCTTATACACAGGGTGCTGCCTGAAACTGTTTTATTAAGAGGAGAGAAGGGGAAACGTGGGTAGAGAACTTGTTAGAAGGAGAAAAAAGAAAGGAGAACATTTAATAGAGAACCAACAGTGGAAATAATATGGCCATAAGACATAGGAGCAGAAATTAGGCCATTCGGCCCATCGGGTCTGATCCGTCATTCAATCATGACTGAGAAGTTCCTCAACCCCGTTCTCCCGCTTTCTCCCTGTGACCCTTGATCCCCTTAGCAATCAAGAACCTATCTATCTCAGTGTTAACTGTACTCAATATAAAGATAATGAAGAACGGGTGTGGTTCTGGAGAGAGAGCCGGAACGTAGAGTTTCTGACCATAGCAACATAGTGGTTTGCCACTCTCTGCAGCAGAGAAGAGACAGTCATGGGTAAAAAGGGGCTGATTTTAAAGACATTGAGGAGAATCTTCTTGTAAGGGGAAGTAGGTTAAAAGAAATTGATTTATTTGAGGATGTACACAAGGAGTTAAACAGAAAGGAGCTCACAAAGGTGGATGGTGGACCCATAAGCAGATTTGAAAGGAACATTGTGGGGCAAGAGATGCATTGCAAGAACTGGGCTGTGTTGGGATATTTTTGCTGTTGAGAAAGTGCTTTCAAAATTTTGAATCAACTGAATCTTCTGAATTACTGAGACTGTGAGGACGGATGAGAAATGATTGCAGTGTGAAGTATTAGATATGGTGTATTTTTGACTTATGGAATTTTTTTGGCAGTGGAATTGTTGATGGGGCAAAGGTGGGTAACAATGCAGAAGTAAATGAAAGTAGTTTTGGATCATTGTGTGAGTGCAGGAAATTGTTATGTTTTACTCCTTCTTGTGCTTACATCGTTTATACACCAACATGTATAAGTGATGGGTTTACACAAAAATACACAGGGGCATTTCTTGTGAAGTGAGAAATTGGTCGCAGAAGTTGGAGAACTTGTATACAGATTGACATAAATTTACAGGGGTTGGTATCCCATCAACAAGTTACTCATCTATTTATACATGAAAAATTCTTGACTGTAGTATGACAGAACTGAGTCCGATTTCAAATAAATGGCAGAATGGCCCGGAAATTAGAAAAAGGAGGACAGAGTGATGATAAATGGACAGCACTGTCACTTAGCTTCAGACATGGAGATACTGATATTGTGGGTAACTTAAAGGAGAACATAAAAGCAGGATTTGCACCTGGTGAGGTACCTGCCTTGTAGCGGGAGGCAAGGATGTGCAAGTGCTAGTTTGTCTGAGTTCATACATGAGTTCAGTGCAAAGGACATTGATGAATTTGATTGGAAAACCTAAAGGAAAGCATTGACGAATATGTACAATATAATACATGTTGCACTGGGAAATGAAGAAAAAATGCCTATGGCTGATGTCAGGAAGCATGCAAGAGTCCCTCACCAATGCGGCACATTGCTTTGTACAGAGTATAGAGTACATGCCTTCTAGCATAGAAATGATGGCAACTCTATGTGTACACCGTGGATTCAACTGTGTTGCATTGTCTGATGGTCAAACTTGCAGTTTCCATCGCAGCACATACAGCTTCCAGCGGTAGCGTGAGTGCTGCGGTAGAAGGTCAGCATGAAGCCAAACAGGGACAACTTATGTCATGCAAGGTCACATTCCTGCCATCATGATTCCAGATTACAGCATGTAACAGGATTTGCTGGTTGTTGGAGCAAATTATTCAGATTGTTGAGATGCTGCCCTGATGTATTGACTTTGACTGATAAATTACCTGTTCTCTCTCAGAAAACTATTGTCATTCTTCCATCATGGACACTCAGCTAGTGCCTTGCTGTTGTTTGTCAAGCAGCCCAAACCGTTTCTGCACAATTGGTGTTTGACTTCATCCTCCAAGGCTATCTTCAGACTCTCCTACTGAAAACCAGCAGCCTTCCATCAACCACGCTGCAGCAATTGAGGTACCACTGTGTAGGAGTGTTACAGCTGGCAAATACACAGAAAGCAAGAACCAAGGGAATGCACATGGATGATTCAAATACCTTTATATTCCTAATACATTGATCTAATTCAGAAAATTGGCTTTGAATATTTATTTTGTGAGTTTTTGTAATTGTATTGTGGCCAAAATGAGGCAATAGTACTGAAGACTTGTGCTCCAGAAGTTACTGCATCCTTAGCCAAGCTGTTCCAGTACAGCTACAACATTTAGCATCTACCCAGCAATGTGGAAAATTTCCCAAGTATGTTCAAGGAGCAGGACAAACCCAATCCAGCCAATTGCTGTCAATCATCATTAACGTGATGGAAGCTGTCATCAACAGTGCTATTAAGCAGCACTTGCCAAACAAGCTGCTCACTGGCACTCAGTTTGACCCCCACCAGGACCACTCAGATACTGACCTCATTGCAGCTTCAGCTCAAACATGGACAAAAGGAATTGAATTCCAGAAGTGAGGTGAGTGTGACTGAATTTGACGTCGAGGCCACATTTGACTGAGGGTGACATCGAGGAGTTCTAGCAAAACTGTAATCAATGGGAATTGGGGTAAACTCTCAGCTGTTTGGAGAGACAAACTATCTTTGTATTAACTTTGCCTCCTGCTTTGGATGCAATACCTGGCACAAAGGAAGATGATGTAGTTCTTGGAAGTCAGTCAAGTTAGCTCCAGCGCATTTCTGAGAGAATTCCTTCGGGTATTGTCCTCAGCCCAACCACTTTCAGCAGCTTGATCAATGACCTACCCCCATCATAAGATCAGAAATGTTAACAATTGCACAAGGTTCAGCACCATTCACATTTCTTCAGATGCTGAAGCAGTCTATATCTAAATGAAGCCAGGACAATATATAGTTTTGAGCTGACAAATAGTAAGTAACATTTGCATCATACAAATACCAGGCAATGACCATCTTCAATAGAAGAAAGTATAACCATCACCCTTTCACAACCAGCAGCTTTAATATCTCTGGGGGTTACCATTGACCAGAAACTGAATTGGACTAGCCATATAAACGCATGACTGCAGGGCCAGGTCAGAGGCTTGGAATCGTGCAGCAAACAGTTCACAACCTGCCTTCCCAAAGCCTGTCCCAAAGCCCAAGGCCAAAGCCAAGAGTGTGACCGAAAACTCCCTACTTGCATGAAGGAAAGTAGCTCCTACAAGCTACAGACACTTACCCTCCAAAATGCAACCCACTTGATTGGCACCAAAAATAATTCAGTCCCTCCACCATCAGTAGCTGCAGAGTATACGAACTACAAGCTGTGCTGCAGAAATTCATCAAAGTTCCTAAGGCAGCACCTCCCAAACTCACAGCCACTTCCATCTATAAGGATAAGTGCAGCTGATACACGGGGATGCCATTAATACAAGTTCCCTGTGAGCCACTCTCCATCCTTCGGTCAGTTTAAAGAACAATTAAAATTAATTTGACAAGAACAAATAAACTAACTTTTTAAATTAAAAGCGATAGAGTGTTGTTATGCAAGGCTATAATGGATTATGGAACCAATGTTATTAGGCAGAACAATGACAGAGATCTGTCACGATCTAATTGAATGGCAGAAGCAACTTCTGGGGTTGAATATTCTGAAAATCTTGTACATATGCTGTCAAAATTGCTGCGTTTATCCGACGTCCCTGACAGACTTTAAGTCCGAACTCTATTTTCCCAATCTACTCCTTGTAGCACAGATTACCTTGCTACTACTTCAACCCAATTTTACTGTCAACAAACAAATTTACAAATGAAATCTGATCCCTGGATTGTCCTTGTTTTATGTCACATCTGCTAAACAACATGTCGTGTAAGATGAATTGAAAACAATGATCTTGCGTTAGTAAATTTGAAGGGAAGATATATCAGACAACAGTTGTATGCGAGCAGTGTCTTGAACCTTTGTTCTTTGAAAGGATAATTACTCATGACTAGGCATTTGATGATTAAAGCTTTCCATGGGGACAGGGTCCCTGGAATTAAAGTGCTTGACTGATGGGCAGTTCATGAGTATGTTTCTTCCATATGAATTATTAGAATCTTTGTTGCCCACTGTATCAACCTGCCAAATATCTCCACTTGCAATGCAAGTTTAACCTGAGTCAATGGACCTGCTCTATTGACTAATTGTTTGCTTGGCTGCACACAAATTCTCCATGTTCTATCTTTATTGTGATTGCAGAGTGCTGTGAAGAATCTCTTAAGCTTAATTCGGCACTGACGCAAAAAGTTTCATTACGTCTTAATTATCCCTCCACATAAAGTTCCCAGGACAGTATCAAACATAATACCAGACTTTGTCCAGAGCAACTACCAATGTGGCATGGTTCAGGTTATATAAACTTGGCAACTTGTTAGGGAAGTGAAAATTACAGACACAAAGCAAACTCTTCCATATTTATTTGATAACAAAACAAGTACACAATATATATAGCAGTTGTGTGTGCATGTATTTCAGCAAATATCATCATTGGCGGGTGTATCATGCATTTTTAACAATCAATGACAAAGGTTATGATGAACATCTGGTCTAATGCAGAGTGCAATTTTTGTGCCAAGACTCCTGTTATAGTGCTTGCTGACAAATTTCAGTTGTATAGACTACTTCCTGCATGAATTAATAATAATTACTCTTCATTCTTATCAATCATTTGACAGAGACCATGACACCACTTCCCTTTATGTCCTCTTCCGTGATTGAGCTCTGAGGCTGACCTCACTCTTACTGTGCTGATCAGAACCACAACATTAGTTTTCACGTTGTACCAGCAAGCTGTACCACTCACCAACTATCACCTTCTATGTTATCCAATTGTTTATTTGATATCAAGTCTTGAATAAGCCACAATTTTTTCCAGTTGAATATTGGAAAGAAGCAGAGTCAGACTAGACTCACAACATTATCTCTGTATCCCTCTGCTGAGTCACTCCGCCACATTTTATTCATATTTCAGATTTCCACTACTGCAGTGTTCTGCTTTTAATTTGGAAAACCATGCTTATTTTAGACTATCCCAGTAATGTCATATCATCCCCACTGACACTGTGCCTCACACTAGCAGTCTCCCTCAGTTCTACTCCACTGTCATCACTACTGTCTAATTCCATATTCCACACTGCTCTCTAAATCTCAGACAATTTTCTGACCGAATCATGGTGTTAACACCTTTGACACTTGTTCATAATTGAGCTGAACTTGCAAGTTCAAAACCATTCTGTTACCACGTAATGCTTATTTCTGCTTAAGTATTATGGATTGGGTCTGTTCATCTGAAACTAAAACCTTTGGCCCTGTCTGATCTGCGCCACATTCTTTTTATTCCAGTACTTTCCAATCCATTTTCCGTAAACTTCATTTCAATCAATTTACAGGCAGTCCCTGTGTTGCAAACTGGTTTCATTCATAAGTTCAATTGCAAATCAATTTGGACACAAGTTGGAACATAATGTAGGGCAGTGCAAAGTAACTGATTTTAAGCACAAGGATGTGCTCATAAGTCAGATCTTTAAATGATCATCAATATACAACTGTATAAGATTCTTAAATAAGAGCATTTGTAAGTAGGATATTCATAAATTGGGGATCAAATTGTATTGTTCAGCCCATCCATTACTCCTGTGCAAACTGAACTACAATGGCCCTCAGTCCCCGATGCCTTGATGGCACAGGAGAGTACTTGTTCAATGATATGGTCAATGATGACATTATGACTGATGAAGATGAAGTTGATGCTTCATATGATGACAAAATTCACAATTCAGATGGGCACGTATTAGTTCATTCCGAATGGAAGAAAGAGGGTGACTTTCTCTGGATTTTAATTTACATCCAGTGCATAGTCTATGATTTTTTTTTGCGTCAAACATTACATCCAGTATGTTTTGGTCTGTCTGCTACCCTGTATGTTAGCTCATGCAACATGTACTACAAAGACTGAGTTCTTGTTGAGATAAATGTCTTGAAGTTCATTAACAACACTGTTTACACTGCTTTAATATCACAGCTTTATGTATATTTCGGGTTTTATGTGTCCTAATATTGCTGTACAATACATGCACATAACTGACTGACTGAACCTACTGGGCTATCTCCATTGCACTGCAAGATTGACTGAAGGTGAAAGTGAGTACCTTTCAAGTGGAAAGTCACATGTTGTGATATCAAGTAACTATCTTAAAGGGACATTACCAGTGTGGTCTAAAATTCATACCGCAGCACGACATTCACCGTTTAACTTTAAAGAATGAGAATCCTTTACTAATAACACGCTCTGGGATGGAAGCAAATATGCTATTGTTAACTGTTTAGACAACATTTTGGTAGACAAACAATGCAATGAAATCTAGGCTGTATACAGTATCACACACGGTTGTGTAATTGCACTCCGTGGTGTGATGTCTGTCATCTTGAATAGAAGTACATCATTTTTCATAGATATGTTTCAATATCTGAGTCACTTGTGTGGTGGGTGGTTGATTATATACAGTTGATTTTATGTCACAGAACTTTACCACTGCTCCCCACAATGTCATTTATCCGAGGCTAGGAAAGACAATGTAATATCTTTCCACATGGATTTAGCATAGTTATGTGAACATTTTGACAAGTTGGTTTTATTTGATGATCATAGCTTTCATCCCATGAACAGTGCATCCTGTAGACCTTTCAATTGAAGGCAGTGAGGAGAAATGGTAATAGATTGAACCGCCACCAGTTTGGGATATGTCAATAGGTTCTGAGGACAAGGAGAAGTGTCATTTCATGGATGTTAATATATATCCGGGCATGTTCTACTGCTAAATAGTATTATTTCCTATGTTGTGAAATACAATTAAATAGAATGATCTCAATTTGAATATATAGTCTGGTTTTCAAGAATTGATAAATTTGATGAGTTTAGTGTGCAGAAATTGATGCCTGTGATAACAAACTGGGGAGCTGGGTGAACACAGCAGACCAAGCAGCATCTCAGGAGCACAAAAGCTGACGTTTCGGGCCTAGACCCTTCATCAGAGAGGGGGATGGGGAGAGGGAACCGGAATAAATAGGGAGAGAGGGGCAGGCGGACCAAAGATGGAGAGAAAACAAAATAGGTAGAGAGGAGAGTTTCGGTGAGGAGGTCGGGAGGGGATAGGTCAGTCCAGGGAAGATGGACAAGTCAAGGAGGTGGGATGAGGTGGTAGGTAGGAAATGGAGGTGCGGCTTGAGGTGGGAGGAAGGGATAGTTGAGAGGGAGAACAGGTTAGGGAAGCAGAGACACGCTGGGCTGGTTTTGGGATGCAGTAGGGGGAGGGGACAAGCTGGGCTGGTTTTGTGATGCAGTGGAGGGAAGGGAAGAACGGGGCTGGTTTTGGGATGCAGTGGGGGAAGGGGAGATTTTGAAGCTTGTGAAGTCCACATTGACACCATTGGGCTGCAGGGTTCCCAAGCGGAATGTGAGTTGCTGTTCCTGCAACCTTCGGGTGGCATCATTGTGGCACTGCAGGAGGCCCATGATGGACATGTCGTCTGAGGAATGGGAGGGGGAGTTGAAATAGTTCGCGACTGGGAGGTGCAGTTGTTTGTTGCGAACCGAGCGGAGGTGTTCTGCAAAGCGGTCCCCAAGCCTCCGCTTGGTTTCCCCAATGTAGAGGAAGCCACACCGGGTACAATAGATACAATATGCCACATTGGCAGATATGCAGGTGAACATTTGCTTGATATGGAAGGTCATCTTGAGGCCTGGGATAGGAGTGAGGGAGGAGGTGTGGGGGGCAGGTGTAGCACTTCCTGCGGTTGCAGGGGAAGGTGCCGGGTGTGGTGGGGTTGGAGGGGAGTGTGGAGCAGAAAAGAGAGTCGTGAAGAGAGTGGTCTCTCCGGAAGGCAGACAAGGGTGGGGATGGAAAAATAGCTTGGGTGGTCGGGTTGGAATGTATATGGCGGAAGTGTCGGCGGATGATACATTGTATCCGGAGGTTGGTGGGGTGGCATGTGAGAACGAGGGGGATCCTCTGGGGGCGGTTGTGGCGGGGGTGGGGTGTGAGGAATGTGTTGTGGGAAATGCGGGAGACGCAGTCAAGGGTGTTCTCGACCACTTGGGGGGAAAGTTGCGGCCCTTGAAGAACGTGGACATCTGGGATGTGCGGGAGTGGAATGCCTCATCCTGGGAGCAGATGCGGAGGAAGTGGGAATAGGGGGTGGAATTTTTGCAGGAGGGTGGGTGGGTGGAGTTGTATTCTAGATAGCTGTGGGAGTCAGTGGGCTTGAAATGGATATCAAAACCTGAGATGGAGACTGAGAGGTCCAGGAAGGTGAGGGATGTGCTGGAGATGGCCCAGGTGAGCTTGAGGTTGGGGTGGAAGATGTTGGTGAAGTGGATGAACTGTTTGAGCTCCTCTGGGGAGCAAGAGGCAGCGCCGATACAGTCATCAATGTAATGGAGGAAGAGGTGGGGTTTGGGGCCTGTGTAGGTGCGAAAGAGGGACTGTTCCACGTACCCTACAAAGAGGCAGGCATAGCTTGGGCCCATCTGGGTACCCATGGCCACCCCCTTTGTTTGTAGGAAGTGGGAGAAATCGAAAGAGAAGTTGTTGAGCGTGAGGACGAGTTCGGCTAGGCGGATGAGGGTGTCGGTGGAGGGGGATTGGTCGGGCCTGTGGGACAGGAAGAAGCGGAGGGCCTTGAAGCCATCTGCATGAGGAATACAGGTGTGTAGGGACTGGACGTCCATTGTGAAAATGAGGTGTTGGGGGCCGGGGAATTGGAAGTCCTGGAGGAGGTGGAGGGCGTGGGTAGTGTCACGGACGTAGGTAGGGAGTTCTTGGACCAAAGGGGAGAAAATGGAGTCCAGATAGGTGGAGATGAGTTCGGTGGGGCAGGAACAGGCTGAGACAATGGGTCGACCAGGGCAGGCAGGTTTGTGGATTTTGGGAAGGAGATAGAAATGGGCCGTGCAGGGTTGGGGAACAATAAGGTTGGAGGCTGTGGGTGGGAAGTCCCCTGAGGTGATGAGGTCATGGATGGTGTGGGCGATGACAGTTTGGTGCTGGCGGGTGGGGTCATGATCAAGGAGGCGGTAGGAGGAGGTGTCGGAGAGTTGGCGTCTGGCCTCGGCGATGTAGAGGTCAGTGTGCCATACTACCACTGTGCCGCCCTTGTCTGCGGGTTTGATGGTGAGGTTGGGGTTGGAGCGGAGGGAGCGGAGGGCTGCCCGTTCTGCAGGAGAGAGGTTGGAGTGGGTGAGAGGGGTGGAGAGGTTGAGGCGGTTGATGTCCTGACAGCAGTTGGAGATGAAGAGGTCAAGGAAGGGTAGGAGGCCTGGGGGTGGTGTCCAGGAAGAGGACTTGTGTTGGAGGCGGGTGAAGGGGTCAGTGGAGGGAGGGTTAGGTTCCTGGTTAAAGAAGTAAACGTGGAGGATAAGGCGGCGGATAAACTGCTCAATGTCCAAACGTGACTGGTATTCATTGATGTGTGGTTGTAGGGGGAGAAAGGTGAGCCCCTTGCTCAGGACTGACCATTCGTCCTGAGTCAGTGGGAGGTCTGGGGGGATGGTGAAGATGCGGCAGGGCTCAGTGTGGCTGTCTACTCTGGGGTTGCTGGCTATGGGGGTTGTGGGCGGAGCGATGTGGTCGTTGGCTGTGGGCGGGGTTCCGTCGGCGTCAGCTGTGGGCGGGGTTCCGTGGGCGTTGGCTGAGGGCGGTGTTCCGTGGGCGTTGGCTGTGGGCGGGTTCCGTTGGCGTTGGCTGTGGGCGGAGCGGAGTGGGCGGCAGCAGCAGCGGTGAGCGTGATTTGTGTGGTGTTGGTTGTGGAAGTGGAGGCAATGACTGCAGCAGCGGTCCTGGAAGTGTTGTGCCCGGAGGTGGCAGATGTGACGTCATCGGTGGGGTCACTGGCCGTGTCCTCATGGTCAAAGGCAGCGGGTGCATGGTGGGGGAGGGGCAGGGACAGGCTCAGGATTTGGGAGGTGCAGGAATCCTCTTGTGGGTGGCTGGAGCCAGTGAGTTTGTTGTACTTACGATTTTTGGAGCCCAGTAAAGCTGAGTAGAACTGGGTGTACAGTCTGTGGATTCTGTGGAGGATAAAAAACAGCAGAGGTCCATTGCAGGTCTGGGAGAGGGAGGCTCTGAGCTGGGGCAGGCTGGATTGCAGTGCCTGGAGGTGCCGGCGCATGACTGCGAGTGTCTGTTTCGGGACTCGAAGGGAGAAACGCTTCTGAAGGGTCTGAATGTTTTGGGTGTAGAGGTGGTCACGGTTGGGGCCAAATTGGAAAGGCTTGAATGTGGACTGTAGTCCATTGGGGATGATCCGGTTCTGTAGGCAGTTGCTGAGGAAGGTGATGTGACTGTGGTACCTGGTTTGCTTCAGGACATGGTCGAGCAGTTTCAAGGCTGAAGAGATTACAAGAGAGTTGCAGTGGGAGAGAGATTCCCTGAGGTTGTTCCAGAGGGAGGAGGGTAACTTCTTCAGGTGGGCCTGCACATCTGCCAATGTAGTATATTGTATCCATTGTACCCAGTGTGGCTACCTCTACATTGGGGAAACCAAGCGGAGGCTTGGGGACCGCTTTTCAGAACACCTCCGCTCGGTTCGCAACAGACAACTGCACCTCCCAGTTGCGAACCATTTCCACTCCCCCTCCCATTCCTCAGACGACATGTCCATCATGGCCTCCTGCAGTGTCACAGTGATGCCACCCGAAAGTTGCAAGAACAGCAACTCATATTCCGTTTGGAACCCTGCAATGGTGTCAATGTGGACTTCACAAGCTTCATAATCTCCCCTTCCCCCACTGCATCCTAAAACCAGCCCAGTTCTTCCCCTCCCCCACTGTATCCCAAAACCAACCCAGCCTGCCTCTGCTTCCCTAACATGTTCTTCCTCTCACCCATCCCTTCCTCCCACCTCAAGCCGCACCTCCATTTCCTGCCTACCACCTCATCCCACCTCCTTGACCTGTTCTTCTTCCATGGACTGACCTATCCTCTCACCTATACCTCCTCACCTATACTCTCCTCTCCACCTATCTTGTTTTCTCTCCATCTTCGGTCTGCCTCCCCCTCTCTCTTTATTTATTCCAGTTCCCTCTCCCCATCCCCCTCTCTGATGAAGGGTCTAGACCTGAAACGTCAGCTTTTGTGCTCCTGAGATGCTGCTTGGCCTGCTGTGTGCATCCAGCTCCAACTTTGTTATCTTGGATTCTCCAGCATCTGCAGTTCCCATTATCACTTCCACGTAGCTTGTGATTTTATAGAAAAAAGGTTAACAGTTAAAATGCATCTTGGCTCTTTTTGCATCCCATCTGAGTATGTCGTTGAGAGGAATAGCTTCTGACTTCGCAACTTTATGGTAGCAGAGATAGGGAGATGGTGGATTTCTGCCCCTCAAAAATATTACTCATGTGAATGTTGACTTCTAATTTTTGGTGGAAAGTTAAATATTAGGAACCCGACTTTTATTCACAATTTAGTTCTGAAAGGTGCAAAATTTTTTGTTGCAGCCTGTGATTACAATAGAGAAATGGTTACAATATCCAAATTGGTTTACAGCTGCTGTTGAAAGCATAGTTTGAATTTCTAATTTCCTATCAGTATCTTTCCACTAAAATAATAGCAATCTAGATGGTTTGCATCTAGTAATTTGAAGATTGTGCCAGATTGCCCATTTGCTGTGGGAACAAAAGAGATTTGGATGTATAAGCTTTTATTACTTCAAATATTTCACAATTCCTTTGCTCCCTTCTCCCTTTGTCCTTGAATGAAATTGCTTATTGAGACTGATTTTTATTTATCAGAAATGTCTGATGTGCTAAATTCATAAATAGGAACAACTGAGCCATTTCATTAGCTTGTGAGTCATTGTCTAATCCCAGAACCTGAGAAGACCTGATAAACTAAGTCAATTTTCATCAGTGACAACATTTTCAAGGTCAATATTTTGGATGTGTTGACCAGTTCCTTTCTCCCAGATTTTGATCTGAGCTTCATTAATCTAATGGGATTGAGGACTGATTTCTAAATGAGGTAAAAAGTTGCTTGTTTACAATGGTCTTGTGCCCTTCTGGCAATTAATTAAACATGGAGGACTAGCAGGAGAGGGAAAAGGCTATCTAAAAGATACAGAGAGCTTGTGTCTGGTCCAGCCAATATGTCACCCATCATATCTACAGCCCCAGGCATGAATACCTGACAAAGAATGATGGCTGTAGCCTCTTCATGTGCATGTGTAGCCTGTGGCAGTGAAAGTTCTCCATCTGTTTCAAGAAAACAATTGGTCGACTTCAAAGACTTACTTATATTTAAGGTTAGTGTCTTCTGAAGGTTTTACCAAAGGTCAGCTGAGTATTATTTCAATCATTTTATTTAATAAAATAATCAGTCAATCTTTGATGAATTCTACTGCCCTAGTTAGTCGATAGTCTGTTTTCTTTTCAACTGAAACCACAAATTTTTATCCCATCAGCACAAATAGACATATAAAGTGTCCAAAGATGAGTTGATTACTTTATCGCCAGCAGAAAAGAAGTCTAATTTGTCATAAGGCAAGCTCAAAATCATTATAATCCATTTTTCACTTACTGACAAAAGAGAAGTATATCCCTTTGCTTTTCCTGCATTATCTGTCATCTTGACAATCATCCATTTTCTGGCATTAACCCCTTTAATCCCTTTTCCAGCTGCAGAGACATGTCAGTGATATGCTCATCAGATTGTGCTCTTGAGTCTAATGTTGATGGAGTACATGCAGAGGTGAACACCTTGAGGGTGGAGAGAGCACATGAAAGTCTTGCCAGTCATCCTTGGAGGGTTTGCAGGTTTTCTCCTCAGATGTAGAGCTAGTGCCTGCAATAAGATTGAGAATTCGTAGCCTCAAAGAGATAAAGGCCTCTGCAGATTAAGAATAAATTAGTGCACATGTTAATAAAACATTCCAATGAAACTTAATGGGTTAGTGCCAACTGAGTTGTCCCGTTGTCACATGAATAGTTGTGATCCCCTCCACTTAAGTGGAGAATATTTTCCCTGTAAGGACTAACCTCTAAAGACTGCTACCCTCTGTCAGTCTTGGATTGGTAGCAACCTGGATTCTAGGCTAATTTCTTTGCAATGAGACAATGAGAAGGATTGAGCTTGATGGGGATGGATGCAGGAGCAGTCAGCGGTGATGCATGGGCTCGCGAGGTGATGAGTCAGTTGGAAGTGCAGATGGCAGGAGTCATTTGGGAAGTTGGTGTGGTGAGAGTCATCGACTGGGGATAGCACATGCAATATTAAGAGTTCTATTCCTCAGGTTCGGTGAGATGTGTGTACAGTGATAGAGTTTGAGTGAGTGCTGGCCCTGTGAGGGTGTGAGTTAGTAGAGGGGAGATGTTGCCATTACGCTCTTGTAGCATCGATGATCACTGACTATTTTCTGCCTACAGCATGATCCTTTTGACACGGGGCACTGCAATGATTTGGGCTACTATCCGGGTCCAGTCTGCTTGGTATGGTGTCGTGTCCTCCTGTCACAGTCTGTAGGAGAAAGGATAGTCCTTCTCTCCATCACCCTGTCCATCAGCACCTCCAGGTCTCTGTCTCCCAATTGGCGTGTGAAGTTTAATGTCCATTGTGCCATAACATTTGATTATCACAGTATGAGGGTGACTTACTGGATTGTAATGGTTGAAGTGGTGTGCATATGGGCTTTAAATATAGAACCAGTAGCATGATCATCAGAAAGTCGAGGTAGTGGCAAGTACTTACATTTTTTCTCCATGTAACTCAAAGAAAAGCACATCAAAGAAGATGAGTATGTAATTAATGAGGTGAAGGAGAAGATTGCACGTGAAAAATTATTTCAAGTCGGCACCAAGAATATCATTCGACACTTTAACTGTAAATGGAAAAGGCTGCCTCTGTCTTCAGTAACTTTGAGTTGTTGGCTTGCTTTTTCATTATTATCCTTTAATTATATTTCTGTGTGCATTTTAATGCTGACTACACATGCACTGCAGTATATGTCCCTTTCCCTTAGTGAAACAAAATTAAAATGCTATTCTTTTGAGGCACATGGACATCACAGGCAAGGCCAGTATTTGTTGAACCTCCATTTTGTATTGAACTGAACAGATTTCTTGGTTATTCTAAAGGCCAAGCAGATTTCTCTGGCTCAGGAATCACATGTAGTCCGTACTGAGAAAAGGCAGTGGGCCTCCTTTCCGAAAGGACTCTGAAAAACCAGTTTGCATTTTATGACAATCTGTGAGAATTACATTGGACAGGATCTTATAAGGGCTTGAATAAAATGCGCTCTGGAAAGATCTCTGGCAGAATCACATGAGAAGTCGAGTGAACACTATCTCATGTTGGCAGCAACTCACTGCATCTTTTGTGCATTTGTTGAGTGGTGAGGCAGGTTTAGGGGGAATGCTTCAGTAATGTCACAACTTGATTCATTTATATACCGCATAGGAATTAGATGTGAAAGAGGCCACAAGGCAGGCTAGGTACTCAATGAGGCAGGTATTGTCTTGGCCTTACAGCAAAAAAATCCTCTAACAAAGCCAATGCGACTCTCATTTAGCCAAGTAAATGTAAGATTTAGCCCATAGACACCATAACCAATGTTTTCTTTGAATTCTACATTTTTTCAAATTAAATGAAGCTTCATGAGCTGTCATGAGGAATTTGAGCTCATGTCCCAGGATAATTTAATGTGGGCCTTTGCATTCCTGGTGTAGTGATAAAACCACTGCACCACCATGTCCTTCTCACCATACATTGAGATTTTTGAGGGCAACTCTTCTGCTGATGAAAGAAACATATTTAACAGGATGATGCTTATGGCTGAGGTTCACTGAATAAAACCCAAATTTCAATAAACATAAGCATTACTTTTTAAGGGAATTGCCTGCGAGGCTTTGAACATTGCAATACTGTTATTGTAAAGCTTGATAGCTTACAGTCACTGAGTGGTTGAATTATTTAGTGTGATTGACCTAGATAGCATCACGACTTTTGCTCAAAGTTATTTGGAATTCATAGATTGCACAGTGAATAGTTTAAGGTTAACTTTATGAATCAAGGTTTTATTTTATTAAGAAAAGGTTCTGTAAAAGTAGTACTGTCTCTGAATATTAAGTATAACCATTAGAATTACCACATTATTCACATATAAAGAGAATTTCCACCTTCTGTTCAGAATATAGATGATAAGATTTTGAAGCATTGATCTGTTTTATTCAGCCCTTAATTTTTTAACCAAAGCATATAACACATTTGCTGTAAAATTTGGTGTTTTAATGTGTATTCGTCATACCATGGGTTCTGTTCTAATTCTAAAACTCTGCCTGTGGCTTATACACAGATTTCTGGTTTTGGCCATGCCAAAAGTAATTTTTTGAGGGCATTTATGCAGGTGCAGCACCGGAAACACATCTTGGGAGCAGCCTGAGACATCATTCAGCATATAATGCTGATTTGACCACAGCTGATAATTTCCAAGCTGAACTCTCCAGCTAATACAGTCTCTTAACCTTGTACATTTGAATGTGTCTTTAGTGGCAGGAAGGCACAGCCATCATTAGTGTTACTACAAAAGAATTATCTGTACCTTGCAGGTTAGTTTCCGATTGATTTATGTTGGATATTGCTAATTTGGTGTCAATGTTATTTTTTAATATTTTCTTTGCAGCATGGATTAAAAAAAATCTTTCGTTTAGGTGTCATTTATTGCCCATCCCTAGTTGCCCTTGAGGCTGTGGCAGTGATCTGCCTTTTTGTAGGCTGCTGTAGTCAATGTCATGCAGGTTTACCCACAGTGTTGTGAGGAAGAAAGTTCCAGGACTTTGACTCAATGACAGTGAATGAATAGCAATATAGTTCCAAATCAGGATGATGCATAGCTTGCAAGTGATAGTGTTCTCATGGTTTTATTGCTTTTGATGTCAAAGGCCATGTGTTTGGGAGGTACTGTTAGAGAAACCATGGTGATTTGCGTTCTGTACATGGTACCCATTGCTATCACAATGCATTGGTGATAGAAGAAGTGAATGCTTAAGTTAAGGACAAAATGCCAATCAAATGGGTTGTTTTGTCCCAGATGCTGTTGAGCATCTCGTGTGTTATTGAAGCTGCACTGATCTAAGCAAATCAGAAGTATATGACCACACTCCAGATTTATGTCTTGTTGATGTTGGTTAAATTTTGGGTTGCCAAGAGGTGAGTTACCCACCAATGAGTTCCCAGCCTATGACCTGCCCTTATAGCCATTGCACTTACATGGAAGTTGATAGTGGGGGGACTCAGTAATGGTAATGCCATGGAATATCAAGGCCAATTGGCTAGATATTGTCTTCCTGGAAATGGTAAGGGCCTGGAACATATGTGCCATGAAAAATACTTGCTGTTTATTAATACAAGTTGTCTAGATCTTGTTAGAAATGGACACGGACTGCTTCAGTATCTGAAGAATTGTGAATGTGGGTTAGATGAGACAAGTGTTCTTTTAGCTCTGCTTGTGATTTTCTCAAGGATTACATTTTGATTGTTAGGGACTCCATTTTGGCTTTAAGAGTCCTTTCTCATTCTCATTTCCTCCTTTATGATTTGATGCAGTCACATAGCAACATTATCTTCCACACTTGTGTAGGCATGTGGTGTATTTGGACCCAAGCAAACGCAGAATTAGAAGAATTCATCAATATCCTGAATAATTATTATATGCTCTGCTAAATGTAATCCTATTATGCATAAGAGAAGTGTTAATTTCCCAGCAGCTGCAGTAGTTGTATTTCCATAAGATAATAGGCATAAATTAGCAACAAAAGATTTTTTTTAACATACAGTAAATCAGAACACATCTGTACATTGGCAGACTGGTGAAATCACAATGAAGCAGCTATATGTTTGTCTGTAAAAAATCACTGCCCTTCATCTGCATCAACATACCAGAAACACTTTGAGATGTCAGGCGCCATTCTTGAAAAACTCAAAACTCTTTTAAAGAGTGCTTTTAAAGCATAGTCATTATTGAAAGGAAGGACACACATTTAAAATATCAGCATATGATACTCATTTTGCATAACTTAACATTTGGGCTAGAACTTCCCTACTGATGGTGGAAAGCAATGTTGGCAAGCAGTATCATGGAGGGTGAGATATCAGCAGCTGCCAAAGGCAAAATCTATAAGGTGGATATGTAGGTAGGCCTATGCTAAAGTAGCGAGGGGAAAATGCCCACCTCCAATCTCAGAAACATTGGCTCAGTTCTGCAGATCAGTGTAAAGTCCTCCTCACCCTTACATTTTAAATCCTTCACCTCCTCAACCAATCGCCACCATCCCTCTTAGCTACCTCACCCCACTCACTTCGTTGGTTGACAACGTCGATACGAACGTCCCTATTATAACATTTGAAAGTCAAATAACAATGTCAAAATAAATAAACGACTCACTGATTTGTGCTTGAAAACTATTATTCTCTTCATGAATCTATTAAAGTAAGCAAACGTGACCTGGATAGGCATTTGAAAGACTATTATTTTCTTCAGAAATTCATAAATCTATAAAAGTAATCAAACGCAGGTACTCCATGACAGCTAAATAAACAAACCTTAAAGAGCAAACTTCTCTAGGATTATGGAAAACAACCAAGCTATCAAGCTTAAATTCCCAGGACAGCTAAGTAAATAAACTCTAAAGTACTGAAATTAAGTGATATTCAATATGAATAAATGTTCCTCCTTTAGTTAAAGTTCTTCAATGGCAAAGTAGACAGGTTGGGCTCCTCAGCAAAGCATGAAAAAAAAAGCAGTGGAGAGAGTTTGAGCAAATGGCTCTGGATGTCATATGGCAGTAGCCTTTCAATATTGTACAGTGGAATGGAACACTATTCATTAGGTTGTTTAATGTAGGTGAAGGCTTGCTTTGTTAGTAGTAACAGCCTGGTAATCACATTTTTCCTTGCTGGTGAAAATATCCAGTGCTGAGTTGGGGTTAGACCATCTCAATCTGCAAACAGTATTTAATTTCCCTCTCCAGCTCCATTTTGTTCCCAAATATTACCAGGATAATTTAAATTGTAGGATCAAAAATTAGGATGTCTCCCAATTTCCTTTACTTGGACTCACCCCATAAGCAACTGCATTAAACAGCCCTGTATGTCTTCTGAATAAACTTAGTATGTATTGAATGAATAGGATATTACATATCTCAGCACTAGCACTTATTTTATTTGGCAGTGGGATACATTGGAAACAGTGGGTTATTTTGGTAGCTGGAAGGAACACTGATTATGTATTTCAGAGATCTTTGATGGGTGGGAAAAATTCCTTATTGCTAGATAATATATTTCTAACTGAACCATAAAACGCTCATCAATAGAAACAAATGCATGGAGAGTCTGATAAAACAATAAGATAGTGCTATGTTCTCCAATACTTTTAACTATTCTTGAGAACTATATCGTAACTTACTGTGAGATTCTAACAGCTCTCCTTCAGAATCTTTGATGAGAGATCTTTCTTAAACATATGTCTTTCCTCCCACTATCTTATCTCAGCACAGTCATCTGGAAATATTGTCAAATGGAGTGAATTGTAGCACTTAAGACTGCCTATCAGATGCTTCTAGGCCAGTAAGCCTCTCCTAACTCAGAATGAAAGGATTTCTCCCTCAACTGTCCGTATGAAATTGCCCAGCTCCTTTCTTAACAAGTAGCTCCATAGTTTTTTATTAATTAAACTTGCAGAAAGATGGAGGACAAACCATTGCCTTCTACTTCATGTATTTATCAAAAATTTTGACATTTTCCTCACTAAGACAGTAATACCCTATTTTTTGTGGTCACTAGTGATGTGCTGATGTTTAATTGCTATTGGCCTGGAAGGAAGCTATTGACTTAGCTATTGGATTTCATCTTGCTGATGTTTTATTCACATGGCAACAGTAGCATGATTCGTAACCAATCATATTGAAGAATTCTCGCAGACAGTAAACCAGGAATTAACATTCATTAAAATTTATTGACGCAAATTTCACGGAGTTCAATAAATAGTGCAAGATAGGCATGGGAATAAGATAGAAGCTGAAATAGCTCAGAAACACTCTTTTTTTAATGTCAAAGAATACAACGTATATTTTAGAAATTTGGCATTCTACAGATGTAGAGCTTTTGTTTTCAGGGCCAAAGAGATTATTCAACGCTTGTCACTCAGAACATTGTTAAAAAGGTGTGACATATGCGAGTGTTCTAGAAATGATATGACAATGTAAAAGGGAAAGTTCACATCAGTTCAAGTAATTTCTGACTGTTGTCGTCTGTGGAGTTTTCAACAATGCAGACTGTGGATGAGCTAGACAACAATTACTGTCTTTCAGTTAAAAGGCACATGTTCAAATATGTTCCGGGAGGTATGTTGCCGTGCTACAGCATCAAAGCAATGACAAGCAGTCAAGCAATACAATGAATATATCGCCCCAGCTTCTCAGCAATTTGGATCAGTCAGTTCTAAATACCTGCTGCCATTGCCTCTCCTCCTAGTACATCTCGACAGAATCAATCATGACCAAGACCGCAGGATCATGTCCTGCTGAGGGATCAGCAAGTGCCTGGTCCTGGCTGTCCTCCGAGTGCCAGTGGCCTGTGACATTTCTCATTCACCCATGTGCAGAGTTGCAGGTGTTTGAGCCTCAATAGGTGACCTTACAGAACCTGACAATATGTTGTCGCCTATGCTGTTGGGCACCTAGGAGGCATTTCAGACAATGCTCCCTCCAATATGTCCGCTGTATGATAAGGGAGGTCCAGGAGCTCTGTCTACAGGAGATGGGCAGCTCCTTGTGTGGATAAGTCCATCTGTAAAATATAAGAGGCAAAAGGCATTGCAGTCACTAGCTACTTGTGGTGTTTGATGTCTCCTTAATGTGCCCTGACAGCAGAATGACAGGTATTACTTATACGGATGTTGGTATATGATTTCACTGTATCCCCACAGGAGGAGTCTTTTTTTTCTGTTAAGGCTAGATTCCTTCCTTGGAAGTGTAAAGACATGGATGCACTAACCTTGGCAGTGCAGTGAAGGAAGTTGACCTTTTTCCTGCACTGCAGCCCAGTCCTCCAGTCTCTGATGGCACTGGTCCGGATGGTGATCTCTGACCAGTCTGGCATGGTATGGTGATAATGGGAACTGCAGATGCTGGAGAATCCAAGATAACAAAGTGTGGAGCTAGATGAACACAGCAGGCCAAGCAGTATCTCAGGAGCACAAAAGCTGACGTTTCAGGCCTACACCCTTCATCGGGTCTAGGCCCAAAACATCAGCTTTTGTGCTTCTGAGATGCTGCTTGGCCTGCTGTGTTCATCCAGCTCCACACTTTGTTATCTGGCATGGTATGGTGCTGTGTCCTCCTTGGAATAGCAGCAAAGAAGAGGACTCAAATCCTCTCTATCTCTCCATCCACAAGGATGACAGCTTCCAGTTGACAGTACTCCTGCAGATACACAGCTGGCTTTGAAAGATGGCTTGGCTACAAGGGATGCTGGTCTTTTGGAGGACCCCTATTGAGAAGCGAGATCCTCCATGAATGGCGCATCTTAAGATGGGGTAGAAATAGGGCATGATTCCTGCCACAAGAGCTCAAATAGCAATTACTTCGGGTAAAATAGTGTGTGAAAACTCATTCAGAGTTGTGATGAAAATCATTCTACCAAACATGACACGCTTGCACTTACCAGAAAATGGTATGATTTAGCCCTGTAGATTTGGCAGGGATGATGATACACATATTTACATTGAACATGTTGATCATTATACTTGATACTTCATATAACGTACCACAATTAGGACATCTCATTTTTGATTTGGTACCTTGAGCCAGGCTGATCACCAGTTGTCTCTGCCAAGGTGCCACCAGGTATACTTGACAACATACTGTACCTGCCTGTGGGAAATTGCCACTGTAGGAAATGGGTCAACAGTGAATGAGATGTATTCTGAGCCACCTGTTTTAAGGGCATGGGTAATAAGTCTGACCGAGATGGTGACAGAAGGGATTAGCTGTGCCAAGAAGCCTGCATGTGAGACTCCTTTCCCTTCAATTTTGCTGTCACATCTTAATTCCATCATCTGTTAGCCTTGGCAAAGTGTGTTAAAAGGATTGGTGAGATGTGCAAATGTTTTGAGCATTCTTGCCGATCTCTAATTGTTTTCAAACATTTCAATTTTTTTTCCCTCGCAGCACTACTCCTACTTGTACTCATTTCACCTGTGTTACTGAAAAATTATGTAAATTTGCTAACCTACCTGCATGGTAAGTGTCTATTCTTAACCTTGGAATAATGGGCTGCATCGTTAGAAGAAAATTGACATTGCCCCCTCTCTCTTCTACCTCTTTCTCTCTTATGCTAGCAGTACCTCTTAGCAGGAAGCAGCAAATAGCAATAAGGCTAAATTCAGCATTAATATGTATGGAATACCTCCAGGCTGACAGATGTATACATTACTTTTGCTGTTGGTATCAAGCTAAAAGCTTAAAAAAACTTAATAAAAATCACAGCCAGCCCTTTTATTTAAGAGAATCTCAGTACCCTGCCCTTTTTAAAATTGGAAAGAAATGATAACACTTACATTTTATTACTAGAAACAGGATGGACTCTCTTAAATGATCAATTAGAATCAGTCATTCACTTTTATTGACCTTTATATGACAGCTGCTGAATGAATGCCATAGTTTGTTCATCACTTAGAGTGCTCCAGCAAAGTGTTATTGGTGAAGGTCATTAACTTGTTTTTTTTAAAAAGTCAGACACTTTAAAATATTCCAGAGTGCTAAAAATAGTGCTTCAAAGAGTTAGAAAAATATGTAATGTATCAACTATTGAGCTTCAAAAGTCTGCTTACAGTACAACTGCCTTGACCTTAGTTTGGTTGCTCTGGTTTTTCCTCATCTGGGTACAATCAGTCCATAAGACTATTCTTGCACAATCTACTGCATCTAGAATTTTTCTCAATGTTATCTAAGTTCCACACAATGCACAAGAAATGGTTTTGGCCAGGCAAAGATCATCAAATATTTATTCGATTACTGAAGGACCAGACTAGGTTAGCCCATGATGATTAAGTCCTATAATAATGTTGTCACTTGAAGGACAATATGGGGCAACTGTAGACAAATAAGGAAAAAACATCAGCACTTTGGTTGAAATATTATACTTTTTTTTGTTATTTGAAGCATAAGAATTTACATCACGCGAACTGAACTCCAAGTGGGAAGAAAAATAGATTTTATCTGCCTATTAAGCTAAGGGATGGGAAAAAGGTACTTGATTGTTTGGTGAATGAAGTGGTTTAAATGTTTTGAAACTTTGGGGCAATTGTCAAAGTCAGATAAGATTAATTTTGCTTTAGACTAGGTAGATAACCTGAGTCACAGATCTTAAGCATGTCTTGTAATTGCTAACAGTGACCATCTGCTCTTAGTTTTATTGACCATAAGAGCATAAGACATAGGGGTGGAAATAAGGCCATTCGGCCCATCGAGTCCACTCCGCCATTTAATCATGGCTGATGGGCATTTCAATTCCACTTCCCTGCACTCTCCCCGTTGCCCTTGATTCCTTGTGAGATCAAGAATTTATCAATCTCCGCCTTTAAGATATTTAACATCCCGGCCTCCATTGCACTGCGCGGCAATGAATTCCACAGGCCCACCACTCTCTGGCTGAAGAAATGTCTCCTCATTTCTGTTTTAAATTTATCCCCTCTAATTTTAAGGCTGTGCCCATGGGTCCTAGTCTCCCTGTCTAACGGAAACAACTTCCCAGCGTCCACCCTTTCTAAGCCATACATTATCTTGTAAGTTTCTATTAGATCTCCCCTCAACCTTCTAAACTCTAATGAATACAATCCCAGGATCCTCAACCATTCATTGTACATTAAACCTATTGCAATGATTACTTGCGACAAAAGAAGACATGCTCTTTCAAATGGACCTCAAAGGTGATAATATCGTCAAATGGGAAATTTAAAAAAAATGTGAAATGTAATGTAAAGGTCCATAAAGCAAAGCATATATTTTGAAAAAAACATCACTGGGCAATGTAACAGAGCCTATAAAAAATGATACAAGCATAAAAAATACGCTTGTCATGCAATTACTATTAAAGCCAGCACCACTAGGTATATCAATGCACTGCACATTTACAAATAATGTGTTATAAGCCTCCATGAATTAGCATTATTAACTCACTTCTAATAACTGTGCATTTTTTATGGTATGGCTGTTTATGGAACTGTAATCAAACAATGCATAATATCACTGTTATATAGGCTCCTTTCCAGCTTAATTCAGGTCAGTTGATGGAAAAGTTTATTACTTAAAACACCCTCTGGAATCATTACATAGTTCCACACTTCACGAGCTACATCATTAAGGTAAATTGTAAATTTTATGATACAGATTAAGATGCTAACCTCTGTTTAAGAACAGTTAATATTCTTTTTTAAATTCTCAGAAGACAACTTCAATTTTCACTTGAAGTTGTTTGTTAGATAAGATTAAACATTGCAAATAATTATTTTCCATCAAATACCATTTGCAGTGTGCTTTACTGTGATTTTTTCTATGATTAGTTGCTGTTAACTATGTTGGAAATAGAATTATTCACCATGAATTAACTGTTGCAACACATAATTCAAGAATGGAATAGAGTCTGAGTTGTTAAAAATTGAGATACTGATAAAGAGAAAAGGAAAGAGCTTGAATTGGTATAGCATTTTTTCCATGACCTTAGGATGTTCCAAATGCATTTCTTGAATGAGATCAACGTTGTCCTTTATGAGTGTTGTTGCTGCTGTAATGCAAAAGGTATAGCAGCCAACCCATAGCAAATCCTACAACTAGCAAAACATTGATTACCAGACAATCAAATTAACTGATATTAGTTGAGGGATGAAAATTGGCTAGGACATTGAGAAGGCTACCTATACTCTTCAAAATAGTACCGTGGAACTTTTAGTGTTTACTTGAGAGAACAGGTGGACCTTTGTTTCATGTTTCATCCAAACGATGCAAAGCTCAACCTGTTAAATGAGCCCATCATTTGGAACAGTTTTGATTTGAAGTTGGATTGAATTGATAATAGTGTCATGTTAAATCAGGGAAACTGAGCATGGAACTCAAATAATTTGATGATAATAATGGAAGTTACAACTCAAGCTGTGAAAAGGTAGCAGATGGTTCACAAGATTAGAGAGAGATTGCAATTATAAACAAATAGTTTATTTTCCTAGCGTGCCTGTTGTTGAAATGGATGGTTTACATTGAGAAGGAGGATGGTCGGGATAAATTATGAGCAGTGAGCTGGGTTGGAGAAATAAGTTTGAACTGCACAGATTAGACAGAAATCTACAGCAAAAAGTAAATATTTGGTTGTGATGAACCAGACAAGTCAAAAAGAAAAATGTTCCTGAAACAATTGAAGATATTTGTCAATTACACAGAAATATTTTGAACAAAAATACAAAAGTATGATGGTAGTTTATGGATTGTCCCAAAAGTTAAGAGTAACATAGCACAGGATGGATGCAGCAGTTTGAATGCCCTTATAGTCAAGTAAAATGGGTAATTACTTGAGCTGCTGTTTAAAGTAAAGCCTGGGTTTAATGTTTGAATGAATATATAATACCAGTACCAGTAGAATGAATTGGCTTTGCAGCAAAGATTTTTTTTTAAAAAGGATTGGCTCAGCAATGTAGCAACACAAAGATGGAAGTAATGAATTAGAATGGCTCAACAGCTGAAGTTGTCACAGCAACTATTCAAGCTCCTAAATTGTTGTAAATGGGTTAATCTCGCCTTGGAGGGTGGCACAGTAACTAACACTGCTGTCACACAGCACATGTGACCCAAGTTCAACCGCAGGAAATGCTACACCTGTCCCCACACCTCCTCCCTCACCCCTATCCCAGGCCCCAAGATGACATTCCACATTAAGCAGAGGTTCACCTGCACATCCGCCAATGTGGTATACTGCATCCACTGTACCCGGTGCGGCTTCCTCTACATTGGGGAAACCAAGCGGAGGCTTGGGGACCGCTTTGCAGAACACCTCCGCTCAGTTCGCAACAAACAACTGCACCTCCCAGTCGCAAACCATTTCCACTCCCCCTCCCATTCTCTAGATGACATGTCCATCATGGGCCTCCTGCACTGCCACAATGATGCCACCCGAAGGTTGCAGGAACAGCAACTCATATTCCGCCTGGGAACCCTGCAGCCATATGGTATCAATGTGGACTTCACCAGTTTCAAAATCTCCCCTTCCCCTACTGCATCCCTCAACCAGCCTAGTTCGTCCCCTCCCCCCACTGCACCACACAACCAGCCCAGCTCTTCCCCTCCACCCACTGCATCCCAAAACCAGTCCAACCTGTCTCTGCCTCCCTAACCGGTTCTTCCTCTCACCCATCCCTTCCTCCCACCCCAAGCCGCACCCCCAGCTACCTACTAACCTCATCCCACCTCCTTGACCTGTCCGTCTTCCCCGGACTGACCTATCCCCTCCCTACCTCCCCACCTATACTCTCTCCACCTATCTTCTTTACTCTCCATCTTCGGTCCGCCTCCCCCTCTCTCCCTATTTATTCCAGCTCCCTCTCCCCATCCCCCTCTCTGATGAAGGGGCTAGGCCCGAAACGTCAGCTTTTGTGCTCCTGAGATGCTGCTTGGCCTGCTGTGTTCATCCAGCCTCACTATGTGGATTAGGTGGATTAGTCATTGTAAACGGTTATAGGTAGGGTTCTGGGTCTGGATGGGATGCTGTTTGGAGTGTTGATGCAGAATTGAATGATCTCTTTCTACACCGTAGTGATTCTATAATTACTGATTTGTTAGTATATTTAAACATTAGCTGTAGTTAATGACATATTAAGAACCAATTTTCCACTTTACACAAGCAGGCCTTCTGCTGAAATGTCCTCTAATTCACTCAGTTGGGTGTATCTCCCACAACATTACTATAGTAGTATAGATAGTAGGAACTGCTGATGCTGGAGAATATGAGATAACGCAGTGTGAAGCTGGATGAACACAGCAGACCAAGTAGCATCAGAGGAGCAGGAAAGTTGACGTTTTGTGTCGAAATCCTTCTTCAGAAGACTCTTCTTTCTGAAGAAGGGTCTCGACTCAAAATGTCAACTTTCCTGCTCCTCTTATAATGCTTGGCCTGCTGAGTTCATCCAGCTTCACACTGCGTTATCTCATTACTATAGTAGATGCTTTTCACAAAACCTAATGTTAACCCTCAAATTTGTAATACAATGTCAATCAGGGGAAAGAAGTAGTACATTGAAAATATTGGACTACTTTAGTCTTCAGGTGTTTATGCAGAATAAATTCATAGGGCAGATGTTGATGAGCTGTTTCTCGGAGATGAAGCATCTCAAACCAGTTCACCAGTTTAAGGTTAAGGGGCACTCATTTAAAGCTGAAATGTGAAGGAATTTCTTCTCCCAGAGGATAGTGAATATATGGAATTTTCTATCCCTGAGAATTGTGGAGATTACTGAAATTATTTAAAGCAGAGGTGGACGGATTTTTGAAATATCAGCGAGTGGCTGTGAGAAACTTGCACGAGAATGAACTAAGACCCAGGGCAATCAGCGTTGATTTTTTTGAATGGTGGGCCATACGTAAGAGGGTGAATGGACTACTCCTGCTCCTATTTCTTCTGTTTTTATGTTACCAGTTCTCGATGTGATTCCAGTCAGTGGACCTATATATTGTTTGGAAAACAGAATAATGGATTAAAATGACATATTTAGTGTTTTAACTGATTACACATCCAAATAATTCATTTTAAAAATTATTATTTTCTGATATGGATAGAATTTAGATGTCTGATAGTTATAGTGCAGTATTTTTATCATCCAATATGATTTCAAAACAATTTTGCACTGGAGTTACTATAGCAACAGGATGTAACAAGGTGTTTTCAAATCAACAAAGTGTAATTTAAGTGTGGCCATTGTTGAAATCTAAGGAACCTAGCAACCTGTTTGCACATAGCAAGTTTTCATGAACAACAGCTCGATTATTTATTGAAGGATAAGTACCAATGAGAACCCACTTGATCTGCCTTGAATTATGCCTTAGGGTATTGGCTACTCCATCTGAGATGGTAGACTGAATCTTAGCTTAATATCTCAGCTGAAAGGTGACACTATTGACAATGGAGCATTCCTTCAGTTCTGAAATAGAACACCAGAATCAGCATGTGGGGAACAAGAAGGAATATAGGATTGTGTACAATATGAGAGAAGTGGGTGTGGAGTGGAGCCTGTGTCAAGCAGTCAGTGTCACTGAGAGGAGTTGGTGAAGGGGAGGGCCCTGTGACAGGCAGGCAGTACCACTCAGGGGAGTGGGTGAGAGAAGAGAACCCTCACAGAGAAGCAGACAGATGGATGGCAGACCTGAGTGGGACTTGGGACAAGAACAGGAATAAGATTTTTCTAATCCATACCTAAGTAGGAGTGGGGGTAAAAGAAAAGCACAGGAACATGGACCTTTTATTTAAGATACATTTGAAGAGTTCAGGCCTGTAATTTTCAATTCCTGTAGGATGTGGGAAATTCTAGATGCTGCTGGTGGTTGGAATGATCACATGTGCAGGAGCAGCTTGAAGTCTGAGATTTTGAATATTTAGTGCCAGCTGCAGGCACAGGAACTAGGTGATTGCCAAATAGGAAAAGGGAAGAAGGCAGGAAGTGAGGGAATCTTCAAGTAACTTCACTTCTATATGTTTTTCTAATCAACCTGTTCAGAGACATTATTACATATTTCTGGAGCAGGGCCTCTGAGCCAGGAGGCCTGGGTTTAAGTCCCACCTACTGCAGAGGTGTGCAATAACATCTCTGAACAGGTTGATTAAGGAATATGGTGAATTTTACTTGTAAGCCATTTCTCAGCTTTGGGAAGTGGTGAAAGTGACTATTCCCCTGTAGAGGTCAGCCAGAGCCAAGTCCATGGCATTGTGTGTTGCCCAGCTGCTCAGGAGTCAGGAAGAGGTGTGCAAGGGCAATGGTAGTAGGGGATGTATTAATGAAAGGAGAAGATAGGCACTTTTGTGGCCACAGAAGGCATGTTGCCTCAAAGTGCTAGGTACAAGGATGACACAGAGCTTCTAAGATCATTCTGGTTGGGGGTGGGGTAGGGGCTGCAGGATCAACAGCCAGGGATCATGGACCATGTTGGGATCAATGGCATTGGTAGAATGAGAAGTTAAGTTTTGCAAGCTGACTTTAAGGGAGTTTGATAGGAAAATGAAAAGCATAACTTCACAATATACCAATTTCTGGATTACCCTCAAACCTCAGCAGTGGTGAAAGTATAAGGCAAGCTAGAGAATGTGTGATTGGAGGGATAGTGCAGGAGGGAGGGCTTTGGATACCTGACACTTTGGATTTGTTTCTGGCAGGTACAATGAATGAAAAGCTAAAAACGTTTGTTAAAGATATGAAGGCCAAGAGAACAACTATGGAAAGATAAGGGACCATTAGGGACCGTACAGATAGCCTGTGTGTGGACTCAGAAGATGTAGGCACAGTTCTCAATGAATACACAATGGAGAAGGAAAACACAGGTTTAGGTGGAGGACTGTAAAACACGAGAAAAAATTAACATGGAGATAAATGAGATACTCGAGTTTCGCGGCTTTAGAAGTGCAGAAATCCAAAGGCCTAGATGACAAGTATCCAGGCTGCTGAAGAAAGCTAAGGAGCTGACATCAGGAGCTCTGGCAGTAAATTTCAAATTCTCTAGGGCCACAGATGAGGTGCCAACAGAATGGAAGACTGTTAATGTTGTCCCTTTATTTAAGAAAATGGAGTAAGGGATAGATCAAGAAATTATAGGTGAGTTAGGATAAATTGAGGGGTTGGGACATCATTAGAAAAGATTCTGAGGTGACAGATTATCTCCATATACGGAAAGTCACTAATTAATCAGGGATAATGAGTGTGGAATTTTTTTGAAAGGATGGTGTTGTTTGACAAATTTGATCAAGTCTTTTGAGGAAGTAACCAGGAATGTTGATGAGGTTAATACATTTGATGCTTTCAAACTGGATTTTAACAAAACTCTTGTGAAGATCCCTCAGAGCAGACTGGTCAAAAAAGTAAAATCCCACAGGATCCAAGGCAAAGAGGCTAATTGAATCCAAAAGCGGATGAGAGGCAGGAAGTAGAAGGTAATGATATAGTGATGTTTCCGTGACTGGGTCTGTTTACAGCAGGATTCCACAGAACTCAGGTCCTTGCTGTACAAGAATCATTGGGTCCCAAAATTGGTTGGGTAGTTAATAGTAGGGAAGATATTCATAACCCACTGGAGATTATCAAAGCCTGGTCAGCTAGGTAGTGGCAAGCGGTATTCAATCCAGAAATATATGAGTTAACGTATTTCGAAAGTGCTAATAAGGTAAGAGATTACGCTATGAATAGTAGGGCCCTGGAAAGTACTGCATATTAGACAGATCTTGGTGAACATATCCATGAAGGAAGATAAGGTGATCAAGAAAGCGTTTGGATACTTGCCTCCATTAGCTGAGGCATGGAACACAAGAGGAGGAAGGTACTGCTGGAATGGCACAAAATGCTGCTTTGGTCACACTGGATTATAGCATGCAGTTCTGATCACCATATTATAGGAAGGATGTGATCATAATACAGAATGTGCAAAACAGATTTGCAAGAATGCTGATTGGGCTTGAGAGTATTAACTGTGGAGAAAGTTTAGATAAGTTGGTGCCCCTTTCTTTGGAGCAGTGAAGGTTGAGAGGGACCAGATACAAGTGATTAAAATTATGACGGGTATCGATAGGCTGGATAGGAAAAACTGTTTCCATTTGTAGAGGAGCCAATAGCCAGAGGACATAGATTTAGGATAGGAAATGGAAGGTGAAGAGGAGAGCAGAGGTTCTATTTTCTCTCTCAGAGCATAGTGGGAGTCTGGAAATTACTTGCAAGATGGCTGAGTGTAGTGATTGGAATCTCATTGATAATGAGATCCTTGATTTGGGCTGTTAACCTGGTCCAATCAGGGAGCCCTAGCTGACAAATATAAACAGGAAATTCAGACAGTCTCCTCAAAATAGCAACTGGCTTTGAGCAGAGTCCATGGGCAGTGCACGGGTAAATAAAAGGTGACTTGGGGGACAGGATACCTGCCTCGTTGGGGTTATTTCACTGAGTCTGAAAATGACTAATATTTAAGCAGTATTTAGCTATTCACTTGTACTGCCATAGGCCTCAGGGCTATGAGCCAAAAGTTGTAAAATTGAATCTTTGTTGACAAGTTAGGGCAAGATATGCCAAGTGTTCTCTGTGATCTCTTCCCGTCTATGAGCCTGCTATCATTTCCAAGGTACCCGTAAAACTTGGCTGAAAAAGGAATATGCTGCAAAATTTGACTGATTACGTTGGTATTATTGCTGATTTCTCTATCTTGATTCTTCCTGAAAAATACCACATTTGTGTACTCTCAGATCATGTGACAATTTGCATGAGGCATTGTGGCTGGGGACACCCCCACCCTTCCAACTAATTTGAATTTAAATAACCTTCTATTATTTCCTTTTGCCCCTATGAAATATTATTAATTTGGGGCAATTTCCAGCTTTTTTTTTCCATTTCAGAAACAGCAGGACACCAGCTACAAATTTAATACTTTATTTATGCACGATATACCATGCAAATCCAGCTCCAATATAAGTTCACAGTGAATGGGCACGTATACTGTCAGTACACCATGGGCATTGAAGCCAACATTGTCAAAATAGTAAAAGAAAAATTGTGCCAATCTGCCCTTGCGTTTTATTTTGATGACAGTAAATAATGAACAAAGATCTTTCCAGAGTGGTGATTGTATCCACTGTATAAAAGCTACAAGAAAGTGAAAGAACACCAGTGCAGTGTCTCCTGGATGCATCCTTGATTGTCTAAATGTCAGGGAGAAATTGATTTGCTGTAGTTACATTCAGATAAAACATCTACAGAAAAGAAAACATAATTCAAATAAATAAACACATGTTAAATAATAACAGATCAAGCAAGTCATTTTAACAATCTATGGAAGTGATTTCTTTTCCCTTAAGAAAATCCATTATGAGAAAAAAGTCAGTTGTTTCTGAGTTGAATCTATCAAATAGCTTTGAACAATCTTGACCATTATCAATGTGTTTTACAATGAGTTTTGATGTTTCTAAATGCCATGGAGGTAATTCTGATGCTATGATTGAGGTATGCAATTTAAAAAGAAAGCAGCCTGAGACATCAACTTGGTGTGATGACTGATACAGCTCGGTGGTATGTTAAAATAAAAATCTTCGAATAATTTTACAAACTTCTTCAAAGAACTAGATGCTTCCACGAAGCAGAGAAGAAAGTATTGATCAATTATGTCTTCCAGGCTTTGGGCACATAGCACAATATTGATTTTCTAACACTTGACAGAAGTAGGAGAATAAAACTTCACTTGTTCTACAAATGATCTGTTTTAAATTGGTAAGACATCTGTATCTCCCAGGCTTGCCAGATGTTCCCTGCACTGTAGTCTCAACACCCTGTGCACCTTCTTATAAATATTAGAAGCTTATCTGTAATGAAACTTACCATTCTCCATATTTTCACATTTCATTCTCACCTTGAATACTCTCCAGAACTGTTAACCTAATCTCATTCATTATATCTTCCTGTGAGTCAGTTTAGCACACAATAAAACTGATGCAAATTTTTAATATCTCTAACTGAAGAGAGTTGCCTTCCTTCATCCCTAACTTCTCTACCTTCTCTTAGCTATCCATTGACATTTGATGTACTTCTAGTTGTTCTTATGAGTTAACTTTATGGTGAAGACAAATCTATCCATGGTAAGCTAAAACAAATAAAGTCAGAAAGAAAACCAATAAAAATTGTAATATCTTTGAGGAATCAATTCAGTTCTTATCTGAAACTGCTGAATAAAATGGTTGATTTAATGTGGCTTGCTGAAATCATTGATTGTGAATGAACCTCCATGAGCATAGGGGAGGCTAAGCACCCCACTCCGGGGAGTGGGAAAAACCTAAGTCAGTAGCAAGAATGGGTTGCCGCAAAGAAGCTTCTGGATGACTAATTACACTCATTATTGTGCACCTAAAAGTCATTATCCATCAGCGCACCATGGTTTAGCAGTGGCTCAAGTATTCTCCATAACCCTCATGGGTTTCCCATGCTTTTTGAAGGCCATCCAGCTGGCACTGTCTGGTTTGCTAGTGGCCTTCAAACACCAACTCTTTTTCACAGGCACTCAGAAACTGTCCAGCACCAGGAAGGAGCATGCTCACTGAGAGCCATCCTTCCTATTGACTTCCATGGGGAATCCTTCAATGTGGCCCAAGGTCCATCAAACTTAACCTCTCTTGAGGCATCCCATGATGGTCTCTGGTGAAAGCCTCATTGTATTAATGGAGAAAATGGAGTCCAGATAGGTGGAGATAAGTTCGGTGGGGCAGGAGCAGGCAGAGACAATGTGTTGCCCAGGGCAGGGGGTTTGTGTACCGGTGCCGCCTCATGCTCCCACAAGGAGCTCGAACAGTTCATCCACTTCACCAACACCTTCCACCCCAACCTTATGTTCACCTGGACCATCTCTAATACCTCTCTCTCCTTCCTGGACCTCTCTGTCTCCATCTCCGGCAACCAACTAGAAACTGATATCCATTTCAAGCCCACCGACTCCCACAGCTACCTAGAATACACCTTTTCCAACCCATCTTCCTGTAAAAATGCCATTCCTATTCCCAATTCCTTCGTCTCCACCGCATCTTCTCCCAGAATGAAGCATTCCACTCCCGTACATCTCAGATGTCATCGTTTTTCAAGGACCGCAATGCCGTCCCATACTCAGTAGTCGAGAACACCCTCGATCGTGTCTCCCACAATTCCCGCAACTCATCCCTCACACCCCCTACCCACAAGAATAACCAAAACAGAATCCACTTCATCCTCACGTAGCACCCCACCAACCTCCGGATCCAACATATCATCCTCTGACAGTTCCGTCATCTAGAATCCGACCCCACCGCCAAAGACATTTTCCCTGCCCACCCTTATCTGCTTTCTGGAGGGACCATTCTCTCAGTGACTCCCTTGTCCGATCCACACTCCCCTCCAGCCTAACCTCACCGGGCACTTTTCCCTGCAACTGCAGGAAGTGCTACGCCTGCCCCTACATCTCCCCCCTCACCCCCATCCCAGGCCCCCAGAAGACTTTCCACATCAAGCAGACGTTCACCTGCACATCTGCTAATGTGGTATACTGTATCCACTGTACCCGGTGTGGCTTCCTCTACATTGGGGAAACCAAGTGGATGCTTGGGGACACCAACGCTCGGTTATCACTAAACAATTGCACCCTACAGTCGCAAACCATCTCAACACCGCCTCCCATTCCTCAGATGATATGTCCATCCTGGGCCTCCTGCAGTGCCACAACGATGCCACCCAAAGGTTGCAGGAACAGCAACTCATATTCTGCTTGGGAACCCTGCAGCCCAATGGTATCAATGTGTACTTACCAGTTTTCAAAATCTCACTTCCCCCCACAGCATCCCAAAACCAGCCCAGCTTTTCCCCACCTGCCTAACCTGTCCATCTTCCTGCCTATCCCCTCCTCCCATCTCAAGTTGCACTCCTATTTCCTACCTACTAACCTCATCCCACCCCCTTGACCTGTCCGTCCTCCCTGGACTGACCTATCTGCTTCCTAACTCCCCACCTACACTCACTTTAACTGGCTCCATCCCCGCCTCTTTGACCTGTATGTCTCCTCTCCGCCTTTCTTCTCCTCTATCCATCTTCGATCCGCTGTGTTCATCCAGCTCTACACCTTGTTATCTCAGATTCTCCAGCATCTGCAATTCCCACTATCTCTGAAGCAATGGAGAGCTGCTGGAGTCTGAAAGCCTGGCAGACGAGATTTCTGATATGGGGTCCTAAATCCTCGCAGAGACCCAAAGCTCGCCAGTTCAGTTCTTGAGACAGTCTGGCTTCCTCCATTAAAACAACAAGGATTTTCCACATATTCATGAAACGGTGGGTGGGCCCTTCATTGCAGTTATTAATTCCAGCCAAAGAGACCGTCCTGATAAGTTACAAGTTGCTATTTTATGTTGAGAAATAAAAGCTCAAAACTTCAAAAAGATATTAACTTCACATGGAAATTTTCTTCTTAATAAACATATCTGCAGTTGTTCTTTTTTTTAAGAAGAGCTTTTGTTTTTATATAACAGATCTAAAAATCATACCTGACTAACTTCTACTTTGATGCAATGGTCCCAAACTTATCAATTTTACGTGTTGCTCCTCTAATCTTCCAGACCCACCTCGCACATAAATAGATTTGAATAACTCAACCACTCAAATCAGTTTAGAAAATAAGCAGTGGTACGTTTGATTGACCACTTTTGTGTTATTGATAATCCAATTTTCTTGGATTATTTCAGAATGATGACTTCTGACAAGCTAACTGGAGAAATACGTATTCAACAAATCACCAGTTGGTAAGGATTCCCAGTTCATTCATGGGATTTGTATTGGTTACTGTTGTTTAAAATTGGTTGCAGTACCCTTTTTGCTGAAAAGGTTACTTTGGGAAATCCATGAATAAATGATGTCATTCCAACTGTTCAATATCATCCAAGGCACTCTCTTCCTTCACACCAAACTGACCAATTGTGAATGTGCTGGGGTTTTTGTAGTTGATCCTTTTTATGTTCAACAGGAAGACTTTGTAGGGTCTTTTGTCTTTTTTACATAGGTCAAAAGAAGTTAAGGAAATAGCTGAAAAGTAGCATAGAAACTAGAAAGGGAGGGAAAGGTGGTGCCAGAGTTCTTACCCCTCACAATGTGCGCTGCCAGAATTAACATCAGTCTCCATGAACCACAAATGTAAGGAACAATGAAAGGGCCATAAACGAAACCACGTCTGGGGCTACAGAATTAAGAAGGCCTCAGAATGTATTGTAACTGAAATGAACAAATTTAAAAGAAATCTTGTGAAAGGCTCTGGCAGAGAAAGAAAAGTTAGATGAGATTTAAGAATCAAAAGGAAAGCAACTCAGTGATTAAGCCACAATTTTGGTAAGAAGATTTATAAAGGCTACAACCAGGAAAATTTATTTAACGATTTTGTGTACAGGAACTTAGAACATATCTTCACAGCAACTTAGTTGAATTTACTTAATTAACAATACGTATAATCGATTTGAATATGTTTGCATTAATAATTGTGCTCTATTAAATCCAACAGCCATGAATAATCAAGAATGACATCTGTGCTTTATGTATCTCATGAAGACAGAAGTCCACATTGAACCTAATCCTTTCAAGATTCAGTTCCCTTAGGTAGAGACAAGTGAACTGAAATTGAGGTCGTTCTCCTGTCATGCCAGGGAATTGTTATTAGTTGAATTGTGAATTTTGCTTCCTCCAGTCCATTGTGTGACTGGAAAGGCTGGTGTCCTGGGCTGCACTGTTTATTATAATATTTAAAGATAGAAGAATGCTACAACCATTTCTCTCTCCTCAATTGGGTCTAAAGATGCAATGATATAGGATCAATCAGTACTCAGTATTAACAAGAAGAGACATTTGTCATAATAGGATATAGTTTGTTACACAATAGAAATTAGGTATAAGTCATATTAGCTAGGTAAACATTGTTCTGATCATTATTGAAAGACATGGATGACTCAGCTGTTCCCTTTGAAATCCAAAACTATTCTCTCAATTACATGGCTTGAGATTGTATTACATCATCAGATTGGGTAGATCTTCGCCAAATTACCAACATTCACCATCACCATCAGAACCATTATCTTATACAACAACTCCCAAAGTGACTTTCCCATTGGTAACACATATTTTCAAGCGTATAATTAGATTTACCACTACGTCATCTCCTCTCACACTCTGTCCTCAAAAGTTCTGGTGATCTGGATGTTTCACAATTCTTCAAGAATGTTTCTTTTTAGGATTAGGAAGATTGATAAATCTTTTGCTTGAGCACTGTTGACCCTGATTATGATCCTTGCCCTTTTATAGTCTATAGCCTGTCTCAATGCGGAGGACGTTTCACTCTTAGATATCCTTCATGGAGAACATCATTCATGCTATCCCACTGGTTTGGTTCAGTACTATATTTGGAAGACCCTTAATCTTCTGAATGTCTCTTGCACAGGAACTCTTCCCTTCTAACTGAGGTAGTTAGTGGCCTGCACTGTCATCAATCCATCTTCCCTTCTCTGCTAGCTAGGCTGGATACTTTGGGGTCTTGAGGAAATAAGCTCACCACTGGGGATAGGCACGTTTTGAATTACAGCCATTCCCGATTGCTATTGCTGGTGTTTTACTGAAGACTTTGCATGGTATAGGTCTTCAGTCTTGGTTGAGACTGCTGATGTGATGTAGATGTATCTGGTGAGTACTTTGGTTTTTTTATGTTATGGTGGGTTTTATGAGCGGGTATTCACCTCAGGATGTGTTAAGCCTTTTGGTTTTGATCAGGTCAGTGGTTTTTGGGAGTGGTCGGGTGTCATGTCTGCAGGTGTCAGTCGCCTGTGGTCGGAGATGGCTGTAGAGTTCGTTCTCATCGCTGCAACTCTCTGGAGTCCTTCTCCTATTTGTAGCTGCAGGGAATAGCTCTTGAGGCAGATCACTCTTCTTCCTTTTTTCTCTAATTTTTTTTTAGGTGAGATCGTGACCCACAATTATACTAGATCTCTTGTCTCCAAGCCAAATCTGCATTTGCCAATTATTTTACTGTTGCCCTGTTTTGAGGTGAATTGGCATCCTGATAGTTTCGAGTCAGTGTAAATGTATTTCGATTTTCAGAGGAAGGGTCCCGACTGGAACAGTCAACTTTCTTTCTCCTCTGATGCTGCTTGGCCTGTTGGGTTCTTCCAGCTCCATACTGTGATATTTCAATTAGATGGAAAGTCTAATATTTCTGTGAATGAATATTAATTGAAGTTGCATGTCTCGGTATCTGTAATGACCCCATGATGTCTGGTTTAAGCTGTTGTCTTGCATCTAGTTCAAGCTGTTGTCTTGTGTCTAGTTTATTGTTCTTTCAGAGTTGAGAAGTGAATTGGATTTTCTAATGGTTCCAGGGAGCTATCCTTGTGATTGTGCATTTCCCAGACCAGAGCTGCCTTTTTTGTCAATTTTAAAAGTTTTGTTAATGTCCAAGATTTTATTTCAGAATGAGGCAATTTTTGCTCAATCCAACAATTACTATATTACTTTGTCAATACAAGTTATCACACTGGGTTAACGAGATAACAAAGTGTGGAAATGCGGGAGACACAGTCGAGGGCATTGTGGAGGGCTATGTGGAACAGTCCCTCTTATGCACCTACACTGGCCCTAAACCCCACCTCTTCTTCTATTACTTTGATGACTGTATCGGCGCCGCCTCATGCTCCCAAGAGGAACTTGAACAGTTCATCCACTTTATCAACAACTTCCACCCCAACCTTAAGTTCACCTGGACCATCTCCCACACATCCCTCACCTTCCTGGAGCTTTCTGTCTCCATCTCAGACTACCACCTACAAACTGATGTCCATTTCAAGCCCACTGACTCCCACAGCTACCCGGAATACACCTCCTCTCAACCAGCTTCCTGCAAAAATTCCATCCCCTATTCCCAATTCCTTCGTCTCTGCTGCATCTGCTCCCAGGATGAGGCATTCCACTCCCGTACATCACAGATGTCCTTGTTCTTCAAGGACCACAACTTCCCCCCCACAGTGGTCGAGAATGCCCTCGACCATGTCTCCCGCATTTCCTGCACCTCATCCCTCACACTCTGCCCCTGCAATAACCGCCAAAAGAAAATCCCCCTCTTCATCACATACCACCCCACCAACCTCCGGATACAATGCATCATCCTCTGACACTTGCGCCTTCTACAATCCGACCCCACCACTAAAGACATTTTTCCACCCCCACCCTTGTCTGCCTTCTGGAGAGACCACTCTCTCTGCGACTCCCATGCCCGCTCCACACTCCTCTCCAACCCCACCACACCTGGCACTAACCCCTGCAACCGCAGGAAGTGCTATACCTGCCCCCACACCTCCTTCCTCACTCCCATCCCAGGCCCCAAGATGACTTTCCACATCAAGCAGAAGTTCACCTGCACATACGGCAATGTGGTATACTGCATGCGCTGTACCCGGTGTGGCTTCCTCTACATTGGGGAAACCAAGCGGAGGCTTGGGGACTGCTTTGCAGAACACTTACGCTCGGTTTGCAATAAACAGCTGCACCTCACAGTCGCGAACCGTTTCAACTTCGCCTTCCATTCTTTAGATGACATGTCTATCCTGGGCCTCCTGCAGTGCGATAATGATGCCACCCGTAGGTTGCAGGAACAGCAACTCATATTCTGCTTGGGAACCCTGCAGCCCAATGGTATCAATGTGGATTTCGCCAGCTTCAAAATCTCCCCTCCCCCCATTGCATCCCAAAACCAGCCCAGCTCGTCCCCACCTCCCTAACCTGTTCTTCTTCTCACCCATCCCCTCCTCCCACCTCAAGCTGTACCTCCATTTCCTACATTTAACCTCATCCCGCCCCCTTGACCTGTCGGTCCTCCTTGGACTGACCTATCCCCTCCCCACCTCCCTATCCACACTCTCCTCTCCACCTACCTTCTCCTCTATCCATCTTCAGTCCGCCTCCCCCTCTCTCTCTATTTATTTCAGAATCCTCTCTCCATCCCCCTTTTCTGATGAAGGGTCTAGGCCCGAAATGTCAGCTTTTATGCTCCTGAGATGCTGCTTGGTCTGCTGTGTTCATCCAGCTCCACACCTTGTTATCTTCGATCCTCCAGCATCTGCAGTTCCCATTATCTCTTATCACACTGGGTGTTATGCCATGGAAGTTCTTTCATCAAGACAATCCCAATCTCCTGCAGACAGGTCAGTTTCTATACAGATATAAAGCTTGAAATCTTTATTTCTATGGTATCGGCAACATGACTAGCAGGCTTCTAAATTTGACTGAAAAAAACAACCAACAACAACATGAGTGCAATTTGAAAAATTAATGGATGTGATTTTTTTCTGTTCGTTTTTTCTATCTCCCAGAGGTTGTGCTGTTGGCTTAGTTTACTGACATTTTATTAGCTGCTTCGAGCATGAAAAATTCAGCCTGACAGCTTATTCCATTTAAAAATATCCATCTGCTACACATTTGGGCATAAATAGTTTTCGATGTTTAGATTATAAATAATATGTTGTTAGTTTTTAAAGTTTACAATCTTTTCAGTTTTAAAAATTCTTTGAAATGGTACGGCTCCATCTGAAATGGAAAGTTCGTTATTTAAAATTTAGATCTGCCTTTTGGCGAAGGATATACTGTTTTTGAAGCTTCAACACTGAGCATGATGTTCTGGGATCCCAAGAATATGTTGTCTAATCGATGGGCAGACCCTTGGTATGTGCACTATTTTGTATGGGACCAGATTATGTGGTTGGCAGAACAGCATCAAACTCTGATACCTCCCAGCATTTGATCCGCAACACTGAGAGGTTGAAGAAGAGAGATTCTTGGCGTGCAAGGCATATGAGGTAATGGCTTTGAAGGGGTTAAATTTTATTCTATATTTTGTAGACATGTTGAACTGATGTCATGCAGAGTGTGCGTGGAGACATGGAGTTTTACTGTGGCTTTTTGAGAAAGCAGATGTGTTTGTACTAGCTCCCTGAGGTCCCAGTTATTACAGTTGTCAAATGTAGTTGCACTGATTACTATCATGCAATAAACTTGCTGGTTTTCTAAGAACAGTGCAGATAATCGATGCTGTTATATCCTCAACCATTAATCACAAGGTAGGACCAAGAATGAAGTATAACAAATTAGAAACCCTACGGTACCAGATGTGGTCATTTGGGAAAATATGAAGTAGTTTCAGGGGTGCAGATCTAACCCCTACACCAAGGAGAATGACAACAGAAGACCCACAAGGAAAGAATACATTTCAAGAAATGTTTTTACTATTTTAAGAGCACTACTGATTTGAAAGGACACAAATGGTTATCCAACTGATGAAATATTCTAATGGAGTGTGAAAGTGTGGAAGAAGCAAAAAGCCCCACTCAGCACTCCAAAGGAAATACTGTATTCAGAAGCTGGAAAGAATTGCTGGCACGAGAGTTTACAGTAAAACAGAGAAAAATTAGTCATATTTGGAAAATACAGACTTTGCAAAGGAGACTCTGTAAGAACAACTGAAGGCATCAAGAGCTAGAGATCCATAAGACTATTAAGTTTTCTTTAAAAAAAAGCACTTAGGTGAGAAAGGAAAGCTAAGAGAGTTTAGAATTTTTTCTCACTTCTCACAATAATTGTTGCATTGACATTAGGCTTCATAAGGCACAGCTCCAAAGGATAGTGAAAGGGCCAGGAAGTAAATTTAGATTGGGCCTAAAGAATTGATAAGGCCTTAGAATTTAAGCTGAAAATGAACTTCTTTGAAGAAATCCATTGAAAGATTCAAAGAGAAGAAGAAAGCTCAGGAAGCAAAATAAAGTTCGAAAAGGATCAAAATGCAATAATTTCGAAGATAACAGCAAAGAAGGATGCTTCAGCCAGAGCTCGTCCATTCCATATGTTTCTTTCTTTCTTTACTTCTTCTTTTTCTCTTGGTGTTTCTTTTCTTCCGTTCTTCATTTCCGGCCTCAGCATGGACTGGCGAGGCGTCCTCTCAGTGGACCATGGGGTGTGGACCCTACCCGGGTATCTTCCAGATGCAGCAGGAGGAGATTTTGGGTGGCGGTATCTTTAGCAGCAGCGATGGCAAGAGCGAGTAGTGAGGAGGTATCGGAGGCAGCAGCATGAGAACAAGCAGAGAACTCAAAGAGTGCTGAACTTTTAACTTTCTTCCTTTATTTTCTAGTTTGTGTTCAGAAGGGCTTTAATGTTAACTATTACCTTATTTCTTGCCGTTTCTACCTATTCAATGAAGGTAATACTGAACTTCTTAAAATTTTGTTTCTTTTACTACTTTGTACCCACGTTTTCTGCACCTAAGTACTTTTGTATCTGAAGTGATGCTGAGTGTGGAGAAATTATACACTTTTCACTGTACTCCTGTACTTCAGTACATGTAACAATAAAATCTAACTCGAAAAAAATCTATTTAAGCTGAAGTTTCAGTGGGAAGAGTTATATAGGGCACAGCCAGAGAACATTATTTAAACATTTGAGTAGCAGAAAGAGTTTTAGTAGTTTAAGTCGTGAAGAGGTAAGAATGTTTATTTTACTCAGGAAAAGACAGAAAGCTCCATACTGGCTTCAGAGGCAAAACCACCTTATGAGCTACCATTCTGATTGTTAAAATAAAGCTAAACAAAGTGGAAAGCCAAGTAAGCAGCCCAAAAATACAACAAATTTAAATTTGAATGCAGTAAATTACTACTGCACATTTATTATTACAACTTAAAGCTTTCATGAAAATCTCAATACTGTCACAGCAATACAAAATCAAAAAGGCTGGAAATACGATAGCAGAGATAGTAAGAACTACCAACGCTGGAGTCAGAGTCAGTGTGGAGCAGGAGGAACACAGCAGGCCAGGCAGCATCAGAGGAGCAGGAACATTGACATTTTGTGTCAGGACCCTTGTTCAGAAATGGGGAGGGCGGATGGGAGCTCAGAAATAAATAGATACAGGAAGGGTGGGTCTGGGGAAGGTTGGTGGGATGGTGATAGGTGAGTGCAAATAGGCAGTGGTGGGGATTGGTCAGTGAGGTGGGTGGAGCGGATAGGTGGGAGAGAAGATGGACAGGTTGTGTCAGGTCAAGGAGGCGGAGATGAGAGGGAGGGTTGGTCATGGGATGAGGCCAGGGATGGGAGATTTTAAAACTAGTAAAATCCATATTTAGGCCATTGGGCTGTAGGCTCCCAAGATCAAATATGAGGTGCTGCTCCTCCAGTTTCCAGCTGGCGTCATTGTAACACTGGAGGAGGCCCAGGATGGACATGCCACCTAGGGAGTAGGAAGGGGAGTTAAAATGGTTCCCAACCTGAAGGTGTTGTCGTTTGTTGCGAAGAGAGCACAGGTTCTTTACAAAGCAGTCTCCGAGCCTCCGCTTGGTCTCACCAGTGTGGAGGAGGCCACATCGGGAGCAGCGGAAACAATTGACAGATGTGCAGGTGAACTTCTGTCTGATATGAAAGGTTTGTTTGGCGCCTTGGATGGAGGTGAGGGTGGAGGTGTAGGAGCAGGTGTGGCACTTCTTGCAGTTACAGGGAAAATGCAGGAAATACTGTAATCGTTCTGTCATACAGAGTCTAGCAAGCCCTATAGTTGTTCACCTTAAAATAGCATTTGGTGACAACGAGAGTTAGAGCTGAAGGATCAGCAAATTTAAATCAATGTTAAAAAGATTCTTTTAGAGTACCTTTACAATAATAAGATTAATTAGCATATGATAATATATAGGAATATTTCTGTATATGTCTGTATGTGTGTGTGCATATATACGCACTTACAAAACTTCCTAGCCTATTCAAGTTAGTGAAAGACCATGCAGAACCCGAGATTGGATTTCATGGAAATGGTCATTCTTAATATACAGTTTGCCTCAAAATTGAACACAGAGACTGATACTGATCGAATGGGTACACTATTCTATGCAGTAGGTCTGACTTAAATGGTGGTATTAATACTTCAAAATATTAGAATACACAGATATTTGAAGATTTCCTAAATGTTTATTAGTAATTGCTTTGATTGCGGAACAAACAACATTCTTAAAAGAGCAAGATTTAAAAATGATTAAGCTTCTGGGAGAATTTGCAGGTAATTTAAATACTGATCTCTGCAGATTGGTGGAAAACGGAATATGGATCTTTGAAATTAGATTTCATAAGAAATAAAATTGTTGGTTGAATTTTTGGCAGATCAGAAGATAACATACAGAAATTTTTGCCACAATAAGCAAGTGCAGAGAACAAGAATGAACAGCATAACCCGCCTCAGCTCATTAACAATGTTTAACTGAAGGTATCCAGACAGCACAATAATCTGCTGAACAATAAAAGCAAGACACTGCTGATGCTGGAAATCTGAAACAAATAAAAAAAAGTTGGAGAAACTCAGCAGGTCTGCCAACATTAGTGGAGACAGAAACAGAGTTAACATTTCATGTCCAATATGACTATTGTTCAGAATAGTTCAAGAACTGATTGAGAACCTGAGGGAGATGAACTACAGATGTCTCCAATGGAACCGGGCCAGTATCCGGAGTCAAGATGTAGTTATGAAGAAGAAATTGTCTGATATAATCATCCAGAAGACTGCAAAAAAGAAATATTCCCTTCAGAAATACAGGAAATACAAAGATGAAAATACTTGTTTCAACAGAGCAGCCGACTTCCAGGATAGACGTTTATAAGATTAAAGATCCACCAGAATAATTCATGGAACAACTTCGTACATGGGAGAGAAGGGAGCATTTGCGTAGAAAGCTCAGGAGAATAAGGGTCTTGCAGACAATGTAGTGGACCAGCAACAATGTCTGTGGATAATATCTGAAAGATAAGTCATTCTCCAGTACAGCAAGGATCCATATGTTGGAACGAGAGTCAACAGTCCTCAAGCAAGAGACCTACCATTCAAGTCTGAAGACAATTCAGAGAAAACTGGAAAATGTCTAGATTAAGGACATTTGACAAGAGATGGCGTAACGGTGCATGTAGTATTGTAAATGGTTTAACTGGAGGAGAAAATGCTTGAGCAGAGGACATCTTGCATGAGATAGTAAGACTATAAGACCATCAGAGGTGAATTAGGCCCATTGAGTCTGGACTTCCATTCGATTGTGAAATCTCCCTGAAAGGGTTAATTTTTATGCTAATTTGGTCTTCCCATTCTACTGATGTCTCACTCAGACTTCAACAATGTCTGTTTAAGTTGTCGTGAGAGATTTTACCATTTATGAAAGTTCATGACTGAGGTCTCTGCTGCAGATCCACCTGCAGATCCACATGCTCCACAGTGAGTTAGCCAGCATTGTCAAAATATTAAAAGTGAATGTGTGACCAAAGGCTGCAATTTTGCTAAGGTATGGCTACCCATACTGTTGACTCATGGGGACCGGCATAAGGTCTGAGGCTGGTGCACTGAGGGAGAAGTGACCTATTAGCTTCTTGAAGGGTGGAAGTGAATCCCACAAAGGATAAGGCGAGGAAAAGGAACATAGTGAGCTAACTTGTAGCAGCATTCTCTTTAATGAAACAGTCACAGTAAGACAAGGTGGAACCTTGATTATGTTATGGATGAGTCTGTGCACAGGATAAGAAGCTGCAGGGATGATGTTGCCAGTTTGGAGCTTCATCATGAGGAACCATTGTCATCTAATGGACATTGAATAAAAAAGCAAGTTTGAAAGATTCAGTGTTGAAGGTAGCAGAGATTTAAGAGGAAGAACATTCTGTTTGCAATGAAATGAAAGAGAAAAATACTAACACCCTCTTAGAATGATAGGATAACTTTATTGTTCAAACTGCCTTCGAAGCAAACATTCTGCTTTTGTCTACTGTTGCATGATTGATTCTTGACAGAAATAAACATGGCAAATACATGTTTCCACTTTAGGTCCCTGACTCCATGCACCTCCTTCACAGAAAACCATTGTATATTTTAGGACTTTTTCTAGAATTGCACGTCTTTCTGTTTATCATGTTGATCCAAACAGCTTAGAGACATAAGTAAAAGCCAGAAGGATTGCAGATCCTAATAATTTGGGAACAAAAACCAACCTTGCTGGAAAAGCTCAGTTTTGAGGAAGACTCCCGGGACCTGAAAAGTTATCTCTGATTTTTCTTCACAGATGCTGCCACACCTGCTGGGCTTTTCCAGCAATGTTGGTTTTTGTTAGAGAAATAAGGTGTTTGCAAGTCATTTTCTGTAAATTAGTTAATACCACGATATTTCGCAGTTTATTAACAACTTATACCAGTGCTGAAGTATTGCAGATAAATAAAGAACATTCTATCTTTGACAGTGTGCTCTGGCATGAGTTTATTGGCAAGCGTACAAACAAGGTCTTTTTCAGTGAATACAAAACATCAAGACGTTTAACTCCCTCATGTTGATGCTATTTGCCAACTTTGATCTGACAGAAAAGCATTAGAAACCTGCAAGGCATAATTCAAGAGGGACATGATTTTCCACTTTGAGCCAATCAATCTTAAAATTTATTGAAAGAACTGCTTTGAACTCCTTTAGTAAATGATTTTCCCCCTTTGGTCCATTGATACTAGGATCCTGTTGAGTGATGTGAGTGCGAGCCATGAACTTCTACCATTACTGTCAGTGGAGGCCATGACACCAGGCCAGTCCAGGTTGGCCTAAGGTTGATCCAAGTCAGTTCAGGCTCAGCTATCTGAAGAAAGGTACAGCAACATGGGAATAAGGTCAATGACATTCTGCAGTTTGCTAGCGTACATGCTGCCATCTACCCACCCATAACTCGCGCACACTCCATTTCACACACAGTCACTACTCTACTCTGCTTCCACCAATACTCATGTCAATCACTAACAAGATTGCCTGCAATATCTTCCCTCGCTCAATGCCACCCACCGCAACTTCTGACATAACTGACCCTGTATGCCGTCCGTGCTGTCTACTCACTCACTCGGGTCACCTCCCCACCCACATCAGCAGCGTGCCCCACTTTCATCTCCCTCAATACCTATTTCGCTCTCATTCTAGGAGGAAAACAGGACAGAAAGTGCAGAGAAGGCTGGTGGGTTGCCCAAAATTTGGCTCTTCAGCCCTCATGAGCAGAGGATCCTGACACTGATAGCCCAAGCCACTGATGGATCATGCCCAAGACCCTAGTTTTCAGCTTCCGCAAGTCAATTCTGCCCTTTACCAATCCCACAAGCGATTGCACTTCCCCAACAACAGCTGGTGTGTGACCATTCATGAAGAGATTCACATTGTAGTAACTTTGTGATTTACAGAATGTACAGCATCATTCTTTGAATCTGCTGAGTGAGGTTTACAGTTAGGTAAGCTTGCTTCACATGTTCCAATTTTTCAGCCTCTTTGCAACTAGCCTTTTTCTGGAAGATAAGAGATGGGCTGTTTTTGCAGATAAAATAGATTTGTCTGCAAATAGAAATCTTAGATTCTCTGCACAGACTATTGATGATGTAAATATCTGAAAATTTGTAAATTTGGTAGGCTGGTCCTTTCGTTTATTATCCACTAATGGGATATGGGCATTGTTGGCTACAACAGCATTTATTGCCCATTCCTAATAGCCCTGGACAATGTGGTGGTGAGCTGCCTTCCACAATCACTGCAATCCCCATATTTAAATACATGTACTTTTCAAGAGTATTTCTTCCAAATGGCCTTTCTGTCTGTATGTAGGCAGTGACAAAGGATTTCTGTTGTTGTGTTGTTTCTGATGGGACAGGGTCTCCTGCTTTGTGGAGAACTGTAAACCTTTCAACAATCCCTAAGGTGTTCAGGTTCTTAACTCATGAGTTCAGTAAATAATGAAGCTGGATCAAAGATGTTCTGTCTATCCAGAACATTGTTTCTCAATGTTTGGACCTTGTTAGCCCTGGCTCAAGATGATTTTTGTTACACCTGAAAATTTGGCCACAACATTAAGAAACCTCAGAATCATAAGTTTCTGGAACCAACATATAACAAGTAATCTTGCTACCACCAACCCCTTCCACTATTGATTGTCTAAGTGGTTGTTTGGTTAACATTAAGGATGACTCATTGGAAAATCTTGTCAAGAGGAAGCACTTATGTACCTCTGGTCCATGGAGGTTGACATTGCTCATGTGCCAGCTTCAAGGCACATCTCTGATCAAACTAGAAGATGCTCCTGCATTTCATGCTGTACCAGTAATTCTCATTGTAATGCTGCAGCAAGGAAATGTTACACTCAGGAACACACACCCAGCTCATGGACTGGATCAGGCTGCATCTCTGGGCATTTTGCTCACTTTCATTCATTTTGATCCTGTTTGGATGCTCATAATTTGCTTTCCTGCATTATATGCATTGGCTATTTGTGCTTTACCTCTTCAACCAGTGATACTAGGCAAATTTGCTGCTGTTATGTTGTACATGTAGGACAAAGCCAGGAAGCTTGTCATTGTTATCAGCATGTCGAGGGAAAATAGCCTTGCTCAGGGGATACAACACGATTGGTCAAGGGCAGCCTTCAATAGCAGTTTATACCCGAGGTAGTCAGAATGTTCTCCATATAAGGGGAGGAAACCAAATGTTAGGTAGCCCAGCACAATCTAATTCTGCACTATTGTGAGCTGTCATCCTCCTGAAATGAGAGAAAGTAGGTAGGTCTGATGGGGGAGCAAAGTTGGTGGCACATCTGTAACTTTTGGTGTAGATTTGGAGGTTTCATGAATGTCTGAGTAAGCAGTGTAGACAGCATGCAGGATTCATGGTATTGGCATTTGGGAAGGGCAAAAAAAGGGAGGGAGGATGTTGCAGGCATTAGTGACATTGTTAGAGCACAAATCTTGATAGGAGGTGGACTCAGTATTTGTGATTGGGTGGGTGCGAGGCCTCACAGAGAAGTTAGTGGTACTTGCCCTAGTAGAGTTGTGAAAAACATTGACCTTCTTCTGAAAGTGCTGGGCATTTCTCCAGACTCTAGGTGGCAACATCAGACCAGGCTGATATGGTCTGGCATTGTGGCGATTACAGCTGTGCCTGTCAGAGAGTGAACTGTGCTTCAGCATTGCCCTGACCTGCAAGCCCTCTAAGAGCCTGTCATCTAACAATGAAGGGCACTAATTGCCACTCTTTGCAATGTCCAAAACAAATGCCAGAAACCATGCAAGGCAACTTCAGAGTGACACTGCTCATCTGGGTGCAACAAGAGCTTTCAAAGATTACATGGTTATGGTGGTTGCTGGATATTGCCTGAGAAGTGAGTTGTTTTAGGAACAGCAAATGATACTATGGGATGAATAATCCGACTTGAGAGATATTGTAGGATGTGACGGGTAGTTAATGGGTGGAGACTGATTAATTGTAAGAGAACTCTCTGAACCTTCCATAAAACTTGATGTACCTTTGACTTCACTCAAAAATATTAATATTCAGCCCCAGTACATACTGATCAAAGGGGATTGGTGCATGTTATTTTGCCTAATTAGGCATAGTTATCAGTAGCAAAGGATAATATGTTTGACCTCAAGTGGCATATACAGCTGGAATCCTACATTCTGCTTGACATTATCCAATTAAGCCTAATAAAATTTCCAACATTCAGAACTATTACTTTATACTCTGTATCCCTCAAGGTTTATTCCCCATTGTTAATGTTTCTACATTCAGACATATTACTACTTTTACATTGAATGCTACTGCATTTCTTTCCAATTCTTTGAATTCACAATGTCAGATGGTCTGGAGATTTCTCTGTTCTTCTGGAAACCATTCTCTTTGAACCTGTTCTTCTCCTCTCAAGATTTCTTCTAATTTATTCTTCAAGCATATTTTGATTAACTTTATCCAAAGTCAAATCTTCTGTGGACTGCAATAAATCTGACAAATGTTAATTAATTAATAATTTCATCAATAATTCTGATTTCAATTCTCCATAGTCAAACATTTCCATTAACCTGTAGTGGTCATCAATGAAATTATCTACAAATTCTCCCAGATATTGAACTTTTCTGTTTAATTTTGCTCTTTCTAGAATTTAATTTTTTCTTTAAAAAGAAGCAGTTATCAAAAGCTATAGGAAATCTTCAAAAATATCTCTGCCTTCTTTTAAATTTTGGCAATTCAAAACATCATCACCAGCAAGTCCTATTGAAAGCAATAATGTATTTATTTGTTCATTTTGAGATTTAGCAATTCATTTTGATGAAATTCTACATTTTAAGAACTGCTTTCTTCAAGATGTCCAATCTTATATTAGGTTTAGTCTTTCACTGACATTAAAACTTTGATTTAACATTATTTCTCCTAATATGAGAAAAATTATTTTACATATGTAGCATCTGAATGCTGTTAATAATCTGTTTTTAATCTAACTGTATCACATTATCTTCTGAAAATATTTTCTCTTAAGAAAAATTGATTTTTTCAACTATGCATATCTTGGAGTATTTAAAAAATGGTCCTATGAATCATCACCATGTAATATCTTTCTGGAACCAATGGTTAAGTAACAAAAGCAAAAATGCTGGAGATCATGGCCAGTCAGGCAGCATCTGTGGAGAAAGAGCAAGCTAATATTTTGAGTCCAGATGACTCTTTATCAGAGCTGACAGTTGACAGAGCAGAGGGTTGGGGGGGTTAGCATTTACACAATAATTGGGAGGGAGTTTGGAGTGCTGTGGGAGAAAGAATGTTGATAGTGTAGAATAAGTGATTGCAATGTGACAATGGCAGAACAACGGTATTCTAACTGCAAGAGCGGAGAGTTGAGATGACGACTCTTGAGTGGGGGGAGGGGAGGTATTTAGTAATAGTTGTGGTAAAGTGTTGATATCAATCTTTCTTTATCTCCTGGATCTAAGATCGGTTAGATTAACAGTGATAGAGGATGAACCATAGTGAGATTTAACAAGACAAACCTCTTGTATTAAAAGCAAGGTATTTATATTGGCAATAGGTACAGGTTACGTTGGTTGATCAAACATAATTAAAGAGGCTATCAGGAGCCAAGGATGACACATATGAATCCACTGGGATCTAGAACTGGACTCCACGATTCTCAACCGAGGACTGTGTAATGTCAACAGTTTATGTGATCTTCAACATCAACCATTTCAGAATCTTGACCTTACACAACATTTAGAACAAGCATAATTGGAGGTTTTTCACATGGAAGTCAGAAGAATAGCCAATCTTCCAGAGAAAATTCATATGAATGAAAATTTTGCTGGATATTAAAGATTGGCAATGCTCGGTTACAAAGCTGTTGTATGTATAAATCAGGTAACTGAAAACCCCCTATGTTTCTAATTGGTTTACACCAAAGTTATTACTTGAGCACAAGTGCGCAGAAACTATATGCCTTTGTTTGTACTTACAGCTTTCTCTGTTCTATCTGAAATATATTTTAAGGAACTGAAGGTAGCTAATAAATAGTCTTTAGGGCTGCAAGTGAACCTCAATAAGGAATTTAAGACAAACTCCACAAGCATATATTTAATCACTTTGACAGCTCAAATTCATTTCACTCTAACCTACCTTTAATCAAGAAACATGACATTTCAAAGTATTTCCTAATCTGAGCCTCCCTGCATGTTGTGCTGACATATTATATGTTTCCACTTATCTGGGCTCATTTTGTTGATCTCGAATTTATTTTTCTGGTGTTTATTTTCTGTCGGAGTTTAATTGTTACTGATGGCCAGGGTCTTATCATTCTATTTAATTTTAATTGTGAAAGAAAGAGTCAGCATGATTATGATGTCAAGGGGGCTAGAGTGTCAACAACATTTTGGGCTGTAGAATGGAAAATAAAATTGCTTAACTCAGACCTAGACTAAACAACACAATGTTAGTAACATCCGTTATGACCAGACTCCAGGATGAGGTTCCCTAATTCATTTCAGTTCCAGACATGACCCCCAGAAATTTTAAGATCCTAGGTGAGATGCAATGAACTGACTCACCCTTCTTTATTCATCCAATGCCTTAGTTGGTTACAACAATGTAAAGTTATACAAAGAATTGTTTCTCTTGTAGAGTGATAATGGGAACTGCAGATGCTGAAGAATCCAAGATAACAAATTGTGGAGCTGGATGAATACAGCAGGCCAAGCAGCATCTCAGGATCCTGCTGTGTTCATCCTGCTCCACACTTTGTTATCTTGGATTCTCCAGCATCTGCAGTTCCCATTATCACTGATCTCCTGAGATTTATCTTGTGGATACGTTTCTCCTGGATTCAAATGATCTTGTGCTTTAAAAGCAGTCCGTTAACCAGATTTATAGAGTTAAAAAGATACCATTTTTAAATTACTTCACATGAGAAGGATTCGAAATGCAATGTGCATACACACAGATTAGAAATAGGAAGTGATTCCTGAAAGAAAACATTTTTGAGAAAGAGATATAGGGGTCAGGCTTTAAATTGTTTGTGAAGAGTGGGTTGTTGAATATTGTGGCTTTTGCAATGGAAGTTACTGGCAGCACTGATGTTGTGCAGTCAGGTTTTGAGAGTTTTAATTATGTGACTTGTTCTTTTCACCTGATGCTCTTTCGCTTTCAACTGGTTTTCAATCCTTGAGAGATAGAACTTCTTTACCTGCAACACAGGGCTAACTAGAGAACAGTTATTGGACTGTTACCTTTGCAGCATGATGCATTCAAATTCATGTGGGTATACATGACAGCATTCAGTGCAACTAGTTACTTCCAGTAGAGTTGAAATTGACATTTTAATACCAGTCTTTGTGCATTTTTTTTCAAAAGGAAAAACACAAAATGTGCCTGTAGTTCGAAACATAATCTGCAGGGTGTATGTTGTTGTTCAGTGGGAATCCTCAGATGTCTTTGTACTTTGTACTCACAATAGATCACAGTCCAGTCTGTTTGAGACATTTAAGTCCCAAACTTCCCACATAAAAATTTCCACGCTCACAGTTCTTGCCTCTGCAGCAGTGTTTTTTAATATAGAAACACATTTAGGAATTATCATAGGAAGAGGAAAAGACTACTTAGCCTGCCGAGATGACTCCACCATTTAAAAAGATCATGTCTGGTCAAACAATTTTGCCCACATGATCCTCGTAACCTTTCATGGCATTAGTAATCAGAAATCTATCTATCTGTATGATAAATTTATTCAGCTGTCTGGGGTACAGAATTGAAAAGTTGTACAGACTTCTGAGCGAAAAAAAGACTCTCCTTGTCGAAATGGCATCACCCTGAATTTGCAACTGTGACTCTTAGTTCCAGACTCCCCAACCAAGAGAATCATCTCATGCATTTACAATGTTTATCTGTTGAGGTGTTTTCTTGGCTTTAATGCCTTTCTAATTATGTTGTAGTTTTCAGTGAGATGACCTCTCATTTTTTGAAACTCCAAAGAATACAGATATTTCCACATAACTTGGCATCATTTATATATATATCTATATCGTGAACAGGTCGAAGAACTAATCTTTGAGGTATTCTATTAGTCGCAGATTGCCATGTGACAATGATTCATTCATTCCTACTCTGATTTCTGTTGCTATTTGTCAATCATTAACCCACAGCAGCACGTTACTTCCTATCCAATATGCTTTAATCTTTCTAAGCAACCTCCTGTGAGACACTTTACCAAACTCCTTCATACAGACTAAATATATTACTTCCATTGGCCTTTCTTTATTAATTTATTCGTGGAAATTCAAAAGAACTAATTCAACAAGTCCATTGAACATATTCACTTCTCATTCACAAGTTCATGCTGACTGAGCCCCAATCAGATCACTATCAAGCAGATGTCTATTTATCCCATCTTTTTAAAATCATTTCTAGCATTTACCTTATCGCTGATGTAAGGTTAATATGCCCATTCTTAAATAATGGGGTGATACTTGCTAGCTACCAATCCACAGGGATTATTTCAGAACCTGTATAATTTTGAAAAATAATCACTAATGAGTTGATTGTTTCTACAGCCAACTCCTTCAACATTATGGGATGAAGACTATTCGTTCCTGTGGTTTTATTAACTTTCAGCACCATTAATTACTCCAATTCTACTAATGTTAATTTCCCTTAACTCCTCATTCTCCCTAGCCACTTAGATCTTTGCTTCTGGGAGATTTCTGGTGTCATTCTCAGTGAAAACACATACAAAGTAATAATTTTGCTTCTCTGCCATTTCTTTGTTTCCCTTTGTAATATCTTCTAACTTTAACTTTTATGACCACTTCTTAATGTACATATGGAAGCTTTAACAGCCTGTTTTATTGTGTATTTTTCCATAGTTTTCCTTTCCTTATCAGTTTCTTGGTTCTCCTTTGTTGTATACTATAAACGTCTTAATCCTCAGAATTATTGCTTTTATCTGGCAATTTTACAGGCCTTTTAAACCTTGTATAATCCTGAACTTCTTTTGATTTCCTTTGTGTGTTGTCCTCTGCAATATTTGCATCCTGGCCTTTGCTCATGAATATTCTGCACTTTCAACCTGGAATGTCTGTCAACATAACACAAGGCCTCGTCTGTCCATCACGAATATTCCCTCATTGTTGACTGCAACATCTGCAGTTCTGTGCATGCTAATTGTTTTCCTGAGAATACGTTTTGCTTTCTCAGTAAAATATTCTTACAAATTCAGCACTTCTGCACATGACAATTATTTTCTTGAGAATAAGTTTGTGTTCTCAGCACAGTGTTCTCAATACAAGAATTGTTATGCCTAATGCAATCCTGTCTTTAGTATGATTGTCATTTAGTTGTGGTAATTAACATGAGTCTACAAATTGGTAATGCGGTCATACAGTGATTAATGCATTAGTTGGTTGGCTCGCGGATCTGGTTCATTGTTCTGCAGACGTTACCCTGCTGGGTAACATCATTAGTGCAGCCTCTGATGAAGCGCCATTGTGTTTTCCCGCCTGTTATTTTAAATTCTGGAGTCCATTGAGCTGGACTACCTCACTTCTATTTTCCTTCACAGTGGAGTGTATACGGGGCCAAGCTCTCTGTATTTGTTGATGCCCTCTCCACATCGATAGACATGCCACTAGCAAGCGAAACAATGACAGCGCTACTAAAACAAGAACATGACCCCAGTGACACCATCTCCACAGACAACATGCTGAAGCTACTGGACCTATGCGTCACCACCCACTTCGTCTTTAACAGCCAAATATATGAACAGATCAACTGAACACCCATGGGATCACCTATCTCCAGATTAATAGCTGAAGCAAGTGATGCAGAGCCTGGCCCTTCAGCTAATCCAATCAAAACTATTTATATGCTACATGGACGACACCATCGTCATTATTAAATGGACGAAACTGGTGGAAACACACAAACTAATAAACAACACCCTCATTGGGATCAGATTCACCAGAGAAGAGGAAAAGAACAAGCAGTTCCCAATCCCGGGCTTCATGGTAGAGCACAGGATAAATGGGGAACTCCTAACAAAGGTACACAGGAAAACGACACACTCTGCCTAAATACTGAATTTCAACAGCAACCACCCTAAAACACACAAAGTTGCGTGAGAACAATATTTAAACAGGCAACAACACACTGCAGCAGCACAGATCTATGCCAAAAAGAAGAAGAATACCTCTTCCAGGTATTCAGAGACAATGGATACCCACAAAATTGGGTCAGAAGATGTTTATTACATGAACAACACCAGAAAGATACTACATACCCCTATACACTCATCATGCTATCTTACATCAGGAACACCTCTGAACGGATCACAAGACTCCTATGACCACTGGTCATCAAAGAAGCACACAAATTCACATCAACCCTATGACAACTGCTCACCCGAACCAGAGACCTAATGTCCATTATGGACAGTTTTCCATTCAATTTCTGTTTTTGTGGCAGTTGGGCTGTTGGCTGGATGGAGCAGTAAAGTTGGGGATTTCAGCGATGTTAGTTTGCTGGTTGACAACATCACTAGAGGTCAGGAACATTGATTGGAATGTCAATTTTGGATTTTGGTCATAATTTCCCAGATAACTATCCAGGTAAGTACCACTGGACAGGCTGAAGTTTCTCACTCCAATTTAGAAGAATACGCAGAGCAGGAAAATTGCCCATAGGAAGTTTAAACTGTCTGGGCAATTCCTATTTAGGTGTCTATATCACAATTTCCAGTGTCTCAATATACATCTTCCGTCACAATTCTGGCTTCTGTCTGACTTGAGACGATTTGACCTACAGTTTAATTTTTTGAGGAACGTTCTATTCAACACTATTCATAGAATTTTATAACTTTTTCAATAATCTTTTATTTTATACAGTCAAGATTATTTTTAATTATTGTATTTGTTCTCAGTCCCTTCTAATCTCAAAGCCAACCATGATATCAGTGTTCATTAAAAGCTAAAATCCCTTTTGAGACTAGTCAAAACAAAAGAATTATTCACTGAGGAGCTCAAGCATCTTCTTTATTTTTATTCTGATTTATTGATTTTGTTAAACCATGGATAGCCAGGAATTTAGGGATTTGTGAAAGAAATGATGAATCAAAATTTAATCTTGAGCCCAAGTGATTTGGAAATGTGCACATTTCATTTTGAAGTGTTCCAGTCCAAAGTATGGTTACATTCACAGAACAGTTAAGAATGAGGTTCTAAGAATTTGACCTAGCAGCAATATATTTCCAAGTCAGAGTGTAATGTGACTTGCAACGTAAGCCATTGGTGGCCTCGGGCAACGTAACAATGTATTAATAAGGCAAGAGGATTGACTAACTAACTGGGAATAGAGATTCACATTGTAAATAGTCATTTCATGTTTAGAAAGCTTGACTTGATGCTACATGAATCATTTCTGGAACCTCAGTAGATTAGAGTAGATTCCCTACAGTGTGGAAACAGGCCCTTCAGCCCACACTGCCCCTTGAAGCATCCCACCCAGACCCATCCCCCTATAACCCACACACCCCTGAACAATACTGGCAATTTAGCATGGCCAATCCAGCTAGGCTGCACATCTTGGGAGTGTGGGAGGAAACCAGAGCACCTGAAGGAAACCTACGCAGACACGGGGAGAATGTGCAAACTCTGCACAGACAGTTGCCCGAGGCTGGAATTGAACCCGGTTCCCTGGAGCTGTGAGGCTGCAGTGCTAACCACTGAGCCACCATGCCACCCAAGCTTTATCATAATTTATGATATATATCAATCACTTGGAAGAAGTGACAGAGTGTATTGTAGCCTAAGTTTTTGGCATGACAAAGACAGGCAGGAAAACAAGAAATGAGGATGACAAAAAAAAAGCTGCACAGGCATGTAGATACAGAGGTCAATGGGCAAAAACATCGCAGATAGTGTTTAATTCAGGAAATTTCAAGATGTATGCTTTGACAGGAAGAAGAGAGCAGCAGAACACTATTGAAATGGAGGGAGACTGCAGAATGCTATGGTAATGAGGAATCTGGGTCTCCTAATAACCAGTGCTATGTGCAATTTTGTACTGTTTGTGCAAAAAGAGACATACGTGTACATTTGAGACCATTGAGAGAATGTAAAACAGGTTGAATCCTGGGGTAACTCTTTCGCTGTTACATTGATGATTGCATCGGTGCTGCATCTTGTACACAGGCTGAACTGGAGCAATTCATTCACTTTGCTAACAACTCCCATCCCACCCTCAAAATCATTGATCTATCTCACACACCTCCCTCCCCTTTCTTTACCTTTCTGTTTCCATTTCTGGTGACAATTTATGGACCGATATTTCCTATAAACCCATAGACTTCCATAGCTACCTAGACTACACCCCCTCTCGCCATGTATCCTGCAAAAACTCCATCCTGTTTTCCCAATTCTTCCATCTCCCTCATATCTGCCCTGATGAGACCTTCCATTCCCAAGCATCCTGATGTCCTCCTTTTTCAAACAACGTTGTTTACCCCACTCTCGCATCCAGACAGCCTTCCACTGTGCCTCTTCCATTCCCTGCTCCACAACTCTAAACCCCATTTCCTCTCCAAACATAAAAAAAATGATCTCCCTTGTCCTAACTTTCCACGTTACCAGCCTCTGCATCCAATGTATCATCCTCAAACTCTTCCACCAACTCCAGATAGACCCCACCACCGGGAACATCTTCCACTCCCCACCACTCTCTGCCTTCCGCAAGGACCATTCCCTTCACCACTCCTCAGTTCGTACCACACTCCCCACCAACCACTCCAACCCAGCCTGTACCCTCTGCTGTAACCGTAAAAGGCCCAACACCTGCCCACACACTACATCCCTCACCTCCATCCAGGGCCCTAAACAGTTCTTCCAGGTGAAACAGAGCTTCACCTGCATCTCCTCCAACTCAGTCCACTGCATCTGCTGCTCCCAGTGCGCTCTTCTCTGCATCGGTGAGACCAAATGTAAACTAGGTGACCGTTTTGCCGAGCGTCTTTGCCTGGCCCGTAATGGCCAGCCTAACCTCCCAGTCACCGCCCATTTTACCTCCACACCCCCACTCCCCCACTCCGACATGTCTGTCCTCTGCCTCCTCCAGTGTTGCAGTGACTCAGAATGCAAATTTGAAGAACAACATCTTATTTTCCTCCTGGGCTCCCTATAGTCCAGAAGACTCAACATTGAGTTCTTTAATTTCAAACAACCTTCCCACCCACCCTCTGGCTCACTTTCCAGCCCCACCTCTTCCCTTACATTCCACCTTCTGACCCTTCCTTCCAGCTACCAACTGGATTCATCCCTCCCATCCACCAGCCAGGTCTTACTTACCAACGGTGTCCCCCTATCACCACCTTTCCGCTAACTTCGTTCTCCTGCCCTCTTTGTCTGAAGCATCCTCTAGCCCCACATGTAGCCCTGAAGAAGGGTAGTACCCAAATGTTGACTTCTCATTTCCTCCAGATGCTGCCTGTCTTGCTGTGCTCTTCTAGCTTCTTGTTTGTCTATCTTTGATTCCTGGGATAAGATCGTTAGGAAAGGTTGGGCAGATTTGGCCTGTATTCTGTGAAGTTTAGAGGAATGAGCGGTGATCTAAATGATTCTGAGGAAGTTTGACAAGAGTAGGTGCCCAGAGGATGATCTCTGGAATGGAAGGATGGTCTGAGAGCAAAGTTTAAACAAGTTGGGACTCTATTCACCGGAGTTTAAAATAACGAGAACTAATCTCATTGAAGCATATTGGATTCTTAAGGGGCTTGACGGCGTGAATGCTGAGAGGATGTTTCCCATCATGGGAGAGTCTAAGACCCGAAGGTAAGGTCACAGAATAAAAGGGCAACAATTTAAGACTGAGATGAGGAGGTATTTCTTCTCTCAGAGGGTTGGGAGTCTTGGGAACTCATTGCCACAAAGAGATGTGGGAGCAGAGTCCTTTTCTATACTTAAGGCTGAGATAGATAGGTTCTTTATCATCAGAGAATCAAGGGTAATGGGGAAAGGGTAGGAGAGTGAATGTGAGGAATGTCGAATCAGCCAAGATCCAATTGAATAGCAGAACAAACTCAAAGAGCCTGTTGTTTTGCTCCAGCTTCCATTTCTTATGTTCTTACATTAGCTTTCCTTGTTTTTCTAGTTGTTAGATGTCATGTGTTTGAATGTTCTGCAAAAAAAAAGTCTTAAGAGTTTCCTGAAATGTTGATGATACTCATTGCTGTTGATGGAAGGAGTTTAAAGTAGTTTATGGTGCATTCAACACCTTGACTGTTGCCATAGTTTGTTGTCATGATCTCCACCTGTAGAATAGGACAATCCTGCCTCTGCAGCATGCTATCCAGCCTAACTTTTAGGTACCTTCCTGCACAGCAGGTTGCTGATTACCCTGTCTCTGCAATGTCCAGAGAAAATATCTTGAACTATGCAAGGCTGCTCTGGCCTGACAGCATTTGTCCAGGTGCGTGACAGGTTCATAAATATAGTGCAGTTGCAAGGCATGCTGGTAAATTTCAGAATATCTGCTGAGTAGTGAATTGTTCCAGGAAGGATGCATGATAAGATGGGGCCAGAATTGGATGTAACAAATGGCACAGGGCTATAATTGGCCATTAATGGGATGTGTTTGTTTATAGATACAGTGAAAATGTTTATGAGGCCTTGTTGCAGAGGTCCCTTCACAAATCTCCACACAAAACAAACATTGGCAGAAAACCAAAAATTCGGCCATTTCAGTCTAAAAGACAAGCTACTACTTCAAATCAAACAAACTGTCTATCAAGATTACTACTTTTCAAGAGTTACAAGAAGTAATGTTGAGAGGATGGCCTGAAAGCTTCAAGTTAACTGCTGTGGTTGTAAGAGCATTTGGATTCACAGAACTAAGTTACCAGCTCAAGGCAGCAAATTGTATGAAGGAAATTAAGCTATTATTGCTAAAGAATTGAGGGAAGAGATGCTAAAGATTATCCATGCAAATTATCAAGGAACTAAGTTGAGTCTGAGGAAGGCAAGCAAGTGCTTTACAAGCCAAACATGAGAAATGAAATCAAGGACAACATCAGACAGTGCAGTGTTTGTCATGAGAACCAAGCTAATTTAGAGAGACCCTGATGGTACATGACATTGTGGGAAGCATCCTTGATGAAGCTGAGAGCAGTCCTCTTCACTATCTCAGGAACTGGTTTTCTTGTCACCATAGAATGCTTTTCTGATTACTGAGAGGTAGACCTGTTGACTTAAACAACTACAAGATTGTTGTCTTGGGCCTCATAACTGAAGTCACTTAGAGTATAAAGGATTCATAATTGCCATCTACTATAAAAATATATTAAAATACATTTTTTCAATTTTTCAATTGCTCAGAAATTTAAAAGATAGTGTTTTATTCAGTTGCTGCTCACATAGAATTCATTGTAATTGTACTGCTTGTGAAAAATAACATTCGGACACATGTTTATAAGATCATCATATATGCAAAATGGAGATGATAATTTGACAATTTTAGCTGTTCTAACCACAAAACCATTGGGGAATAAGATCTAAAAGCAGAATTAGGTTGCTTGGCCCATCAAGTCTACTCTGTCTTTCAATCATGGCTGATACGTTTCTCAAACCCTTTCTTCTGCCTTTTCCCTTAACTCTTGATCCTCTTATTAATCAAGACTCTATCTACCTTTGCCTTAGATGCATTCAATGACTTGACCTCCACTGCCTTCTGTGGCAATGAGTTCCATAGCTTAACCACTATCTGACTGAAGAAATTCCTCCTTATCAGTTTTAAAGGTTGTCCCTTTACTGCGAGGCTATGCTGTGGACTCGAGGCTCTCCTATTAGTGGAAATATCTTCTGCATGTCCACTCTGTCCATGCCTTTCAGTGTTTTGTAAGTTTCAATCAGATTTCCCTCATCCTTCTAAACTAATTTGAGTACAAACACAGATTCTTCAACTACTCCTCATACGATAAGCCCTTCATCCCTGGGATAATTCTTGTAAACATCCAGTGGGCCCCCTCCAATACCAAAGCATCCTTCCTTAGATACAGGGACTAAAACAGCTTACAGTATTCCAAATGTGGTCTGACTGGAGTCTTACACAGCCCCTGTAGTATGCCTCTGCTTTTATATTCTAGCTCTATTGAAAAGAATGCTAACAAGGCATTTATCTTCCTAACCACCATCTGAACCTGCATATTAACCTTATAAGAATCCTCATCTGGGATTCCCAATTCCCTTTGTGCTTCACATTTACGAAGCTTTTCCCCAATTAGGAAATGGTCTGCACCTCTTCCTACTAAAGTGCTTAACCTCAGTGTTTCCCACATTGCATTCCATCTGCCACTTCTTTGCTAACTCTCCTAATCTGCAAAATCCTTCTGCAACCTTCCCATTTTCTCAATACTGCCTTGCCCTCCACCGATATTTGTATCACCTACAAAATTAGCAACAATGCCCTCAGATAGCAAGGTGTAAAGCAGGATGAACACAGCACACCAAGCAGCATCAGAAGAGTAGGAAAGTGACATTTTGGGCCTAGACCCTTCTTCAGAAATGAAGAACAATGCCTTCAGTTACTTTGTCCAGATTGTTAGTGTATAATGTGAAGGAACAGTTCTCCACTATGATAAATGTCTTATTGTTATATTTTTTTATCTGAGATATAGTAACATATGTATCTTTTTCTCTTTGTCAACTAATTTGATATATTTGAATATCCTTTTATGATGGTTTTTTATACTTTTTTCTCTTTCCAATAATTGTGGGTTTAATTTCCCTTTGTTAGTGCACTTTTTAAAATCTAACTTGGTGCTTCTTGTTAGTGATACCTCTCTCCTCATGTCTTGAGTGGCATGTCAGTCACATTTGCTGCAATAGACTATACCTGTTAATGGTGAATTTCTTGAAGGAGGATTGCCTGAATTGACAAAATGAAGACATCGTTTACGCTCATGTGGCATGTCCTGCTGCTTTGTTTGTCAGCACTTCCAGCTCTTCCTCTTGTAACTATTCATGCAATGCTTAGTTTTGATAAAAAACAAGTGATAAAACAAGCAGTGAAATTAGCTGAGTGTCAATAGGTGTGTTAAGCTCATTTCTTGCCTCTCTGTTCTCTCGACTGGGATTGTAATGTTGAGCCAGAACTTTTGTTTTGTAGTCTGCATGTACCTTCATAGTTGGATTGGATTTACATCAATCAAAATAAACTCTATATACAAACAGGGCAGCAACCTCTGCAAAACACCAGTTGGCACAAATCTTTTTTCTGTTGGCATTGAAATTGCACACTCACTTTTTGCCCAACCATCCCCATTGTGGTAGTAAGTCTTAAATTGCAGCAAAACAGTTGACATTACAGAATAATTTGTTCACTTGGCCAAACAAGCCGGTTTTTAGATTAGCATAACCCATTTCCTGAGCACTCGACTGGCTTTTCCTTGAAGTTGCTCAGTGTTAAAAAGCTCTTAGCACTTGCCTCCGAACATTCCTGCAGTATCACAAAATGCACTTGAGAAGAATGGGGCTAATTAGTTCCTGTAGCTGAGCCAGGACTGAACTTTCCAATCCAAAGTTTGGTCCTTGTATAATGTACCTCAACTGGAAAGATTGTCGTTAGATCAATTGGTTTATGCTTGGTTCAGTGCACATCTCTAGTTGAAGAGAAACTTTATAAATTGAATTGCTCGTAATTACGTCATTATCAGCATGATGTTAATGGATTTCTCTAATTGAAATTCCGTAACTTTAATTAGAGACCATTATGATTTTGACATTCAATTTGATATGCCAGAACACAGGCAGAAATAGCTGGTTCAGGTACACAATGACAGGTGAAAAATGAGTGAGGGTACTTATGAAACAATTTAACTTTAGCATATAGTATGAAGATACATATCAGTATGGGGAACTTCACAGTTTGTATCAATGTATGAGAAAATCCTCAACTTGGATCATTGACCTGGTTGCCAGATTACCTTATTCTGGAGAGTCAATCCGTTCACAAGTTCATGCAATATTGGTGCATTAGTCTTGCATTGGTCCTTATCAGTGTGTTGCAAAATGATAATAAACTCCTGTTTTTTGACATTAACTGGAAAAATAAATGACTTAATTTGATGACCACTTTTCCTTTATGATCTTGAAGACCCAAAGCACTCTAGAGCAGAGAATATCCACCCTGTTAATATTCAATATGCTTGAAAACAAATGAATTTTTTGATCGAGAGAGTATTTGTTATAGCAACGGCACTCAAATAGTAATCCAAAAGCCCAGGCAAATGCTCTGAGACCTGGGTTTAAGTTTCTCTCTGAATGTAATGAAATTCACTTGTGGCTAATAAGTCTGGAATTAAAAATTGGCAATGGGGACCAACAAACTATCAGATTATTGTAAAAAGCTGGTACTGTCCACTAATGAACTTTAGGGAAAAAGTCTGTCCATACCAAGTCAGGAATAGAAATGACCCGAGACCTATTTGGTTTGTTCACTGTTAGAAAGTAGGAACTAGAGTTGGCCATTCTGTCCATTGAAGCCTTTCCTCCAATTCATCATGATCATAACTTAACCTCTATTTCAAAGTCATATTCTTGCTCTCTCCATACCACAACATCATTGACACTTTTAGTTTCCAACAGTTTCTTTATTTTTTGAAAATACTTCCAGTGACTTCACACCCACAGTTTCTGTGGTAGAGAATTTCAAACACTCACCGCCTTCTGAATGAAGCAATGTATCCTCATCTCAGTCTGAAATGGCCCGATGCTGTGACTTCTTGATTTTTACCCTTTAGATAGGAAAACATTACTGCTGCATCTAGTCTGTCCAATACTGTCAGAATTTTATGGATTTCAGTGAACTCCCCTATCATTGTTCTAAACTCTGGTGAGCACAAGATTGGTTGGCTTTAACTCGCTTCATTTGACAAACTTGCCATCCCACAAATCAGTGTGGTGAGCTTTTGCTGCACCCTCTCTATGGCAAGTACATCTTCTCTCAGGCAAGAAGACTAAATCTGCACATCCTATTCCAGATATTGTCTCATCAATAACTTATACAACTGCAGTAAAACTTACTTTCTCCTGTACTTAAACCCTCTTGCAATGAAGGCAAACATTCCATTTGTCTTCCTATCTGCTTGCTGCACTTGCTTGCGTTCAATGGCCAGTATCAAGAACACACAGGTCTCTTTGTATGTCAAGTTTTTAGATCTATCCCCATTCAATGAATCTTCTGCCATTCTGTTACCAAAGTGGACAACTTCACATTTATCTATGTTATACTAAATCTGTTATGTATTTGCCCACTCATGAGTTCTCCACCACCTATTCTGCTAAATATGCCCTCAAAAACATCTGTAGGTTTGTCAAACACTATTTGTCTTTCTTGAATCCATTTTGAAATTGTGTAATACTGTTGACACTTATTAAGTGTCGTGCTATCATCGCCTTTGTAACAGACTCCACTTTGCCTACTACTGATATCAGGTTAACCAATCTGTAGTTCCTAATTGTCTGCTTCCCTCCTTAGTTAAACAGTGGGTCTACATTTGCAACCCTCCCATCTACCAGGACAGTTCCAGAGTCAGCAGAATTTTGGAAGATGACAACTGATGCATCAGAAGTAGAAACATGAGTAGGCCATTCAGTCCTTGAGCCTTCTATGCAATTCAATTAGATCATGGCTGATGTGTGGCCTAAATCCACTTGCTTGCCTTGGGCCCATACCCCTTGATACTTTTGCTTAATAAAAAGTTATCTATCTTAGATTTAAGTTTAGTAGTTGAATTAGCATTGGCCGCCATTTAAGGAAAAGTGTCTAAAACCTCCACGACTTTTTGTGTGCAGAAGTGATTTTAACACTTCTCCTGAATGGCCTGACCCTATTCCTTAGATTGTGCCCTCTGGCTCTGGAATCTTAAACCAATAAATATAGTTTATCTTTATCTATCTTGTCTTTTCCTGTTAATATCCTGAAGACCTCAATTAGAGCATTCCTTAACCTTCCAAATCCTAGATCTAATCTCCAATCATAACTTAACGCCTGAACTCCAAGATTCATCCTTGTAAACCTACATTGAGCTTCTTCAAAGGCTAAAACATCCTTTGTAAGTTATGGTGCCCAGGTCTGCTTACCATACTCTCAGTGGGTCCAACTAGGCTTTTGTGTAACTGCAGCATAACATCAGCTTCCATAAACTCCAACCCTTTAGGTTTGCAGGCCAGCATTCCATTAGGCTTCTTGGCTATTTTATGCACTGTCTGTGGCATTTTAAAGAGGTATGTATCTGTAGCCCCCAATCTCATTGGTCATCTGTTTTTAACTTTTGACATTCTACCAAATATCCTGACTTATCCTTTATCGATCCAATATAGATACGTTTCAGACTCTGAAAGGATAGATCAGAGTATTTCCGTGGCAAACTCCTTTACTACTCTGTGATGTAACTTATCAGGTCTTGGGAGGTTTATCAGCTCTTACTCCTTTTTAATTTCTCCAGCGTGTCTTTTCTGCTCCCACACCCCCAACCCCCAGTATTATTGCCTTCCATCTAGCTTTCCTTGCAGTTCTGGGAAGTGTTTTCTTTCTTCGGTGAAGTCCGAAATAACATAATTGTTTGATTGTTTTGACATTACCTTATTCTCTGTTATCAATTCCTCCATTTCAGACTGTAAGATGCTGGCATTTGTCTTCATGAACCATTTTATCTTTTATTTTTTACATATACTCAAAGAAAATCTTACTGTCTGCTTCTATGTCCCTTGCAAGTTGACTCTCTAACTTTCTACCTTAATCATCCTTTCCATTCTCCTATGCTGAATTCTAAGCTGCTCTAGTCTTCAGGTGTGCTACCTTTCCTAACAACTTTTCTGATTCCTGTTTGGATCTAATACAATCGTTACTTTGTTTTATTAAACGGGATTGGGTTAGTTTTCCTGCTGTGTTCTTGCACTTGAAAGGACTGCATAACTGCTGCTGTACTAGTAACAGATCTGTAAATATTAACCATTGCCTATTTACAGTCATATCTTTTAATGAAGTTATCTGGTCTATCACAACCAATACACCACTCAGAAATTTAAAGTTCCATTTGTTTGGATTTACAGCCCTAGTTTTGGATTGAACTACTTCATTTTTCTACCCCAGTGAAGAATTCTATCGACAGTCACATTTTTTCCGAAAGGACATTTAACAACAATATTGTAATTAAGCCTTTCACATTGCTCAAACCAAGTATAGCATAGCCTGCTGCCAAGTTGATTCCTCATCATTCTGGTTTAATACTGCTTCTTGCATACACTCCAGGAATTCATTCCAGTTTGGTCTAAATTGTAATCACCTAGGATTACTGAAGTACCCTTGTTTCATATAGCTCTAATTTCCTGTTTAGTGTCATTCTTGACCTCACCACTATTGCTTGGTTGCTGAGAGACAGCTCCCCCAGTGTTTTCCACCCCCTGTTGCTTCTTAGCTAAACTCAGACTGATTCCACACCGAGATTGTTTGCACTAACAACTTTTTATACTGTTGCACTAATTTCAACCTTTCACTCATGACATCATCCCATCTCCTTTGTCATTTTGCTTATTTTCTCTAATGTTTGAACACCCTCTGTGTTGTGTTCCCAGCCTTGGTCACCCTGCAAAAATATTTCCATGATTAAAATCATTTTGTACCTGTGCGTCAATATTTGAGCTATTAATACTTCTCCCTTACTGCGAATACTCCAAATATTCAGACATAGTACATTGAACCTTTTTTTGACATTTTTACACTTACTTTTGTAATCGAGCCTTATCTACTGTTACCCCTTCTTTATTCTGTCTTCCAGTTAAACATTTTACTTTTCTATCTTTTATTTCCATCTTTATTTCCCTCACTGCTAACTTTTGCTCAGGTTCCTCTTCCTCTGCCACTCATGCTGAGGTGGAAAGCAATTGAATACAGGAAGACATAGAGAGATTGGTGAATTGGGCAGATGAGTAGCAGATGAAATTTAACACAGAAATCTGAGATTATTCATTTGGGCCAGGGGATGAGGAGATGCAACATAAATTCAATGGTATAATTTTCAAGGTAGAGTGTAAACACAGAGGTCTGAAGATTGAAAGTGGAAGAAACTCTTAAAGCATATAGAATCTTTGATATTATAGAGAAGTAGATGGATAATTGGTTTATTGAATAATTATCACGATACAAATAAAACCAATGATCACAATTGACAATATCGTGATAGGCAATTATTAGAATTAGAATAAGGAATGAAATATTGAAAGTATGGTGCAAATATGAATGTTTCAGAATACAAATAATTGCACTAATTACAAAATGGAGGTGTCCTAATTTAATGAATAAAAGTGCAAGGTCTAAACATGCTGCATTTTGTACTGATGTCCATTCATTATATATTGGCAGGTTAAGTTCGTTAAATTCTGAAACATTTACAATGACACCATTACAATTTGTCTGAACATCACATTTTAACAAATGCCAACAAGATTTTATGTTTTTAAACAAAAAACAAACTTATTTCATACTACAGACTTAAATAAAACAAGTGCTATTAGTTTAGCAATATGCTCATTACTATATATGACAATGCACTCAGTATTACTCCCTTCTTCTCACAACAAATCTTTTCTATTTTATATGATATTTTAGAGTTTATACCTTTGTTGGGAGCACCAGCAATTCTCAGAGGTAAAACATTCATTTCCTACCTCTTGACAGTGGATGCTTAAATTCCTGGATCAGGTTATATTCTCAGTGGGCAAAATTTTCCCATCCTCTGAATGATGTAGACAAGGATAATAAGTCAGATTTGTCCTGGTTTTTATGTGCTGGACATACCTGAGCAATTGTTGGGTAGATTCCACTATTGTAACTGTACTGGAGCAGCTTGGCTTGGGGACTGGCAAGTTCTGGAGGACAATACTATTGTCAGAGTTTGTAGCTTTCGCAGCATCCAGTGTCTCCAACCATTTCTTGATATCATGTGGAGTGAATGGACTGGCATCTGTGATGCTGGGGACCAATGGAGGAGGCTAAGATGGATCATTCACTTGGCACTTCTGGCTGAAGATTGTTGCAGATATCTCAGCTTTATCTCATCCACTGGGCTCCTCCATTATTGAGAATGGGGATAATTGTGGAGCCTCCTTCTCCAATGATTTGTTTAAAAGTCTCCTTTCATTCGTGACCGGATGTGGCAGGACTGCAGAACTTAAATCTGACCCATGATAATGGGAACTGCAGATGTTGGAGAATCCAAGATAACAAAGTGTGGAGCTGGATGAACACAGTAGGCCAAGCAGCATCTTGGCCTGCTGTGTTCATCCAGCTCCACACTTTGTTATCTTAAATCTGACCCATTGTAGGATTGCAGAGCTCGATATAGCACTTGCTGCTTATGCTGCTTGTCACACAAGTGGTCCTGTTTTGTAGATTCTCCACGTTGACATATCATTTTTAAATATGTTTGTTGCTGCTCTCGCCATGCCATCCTGCACTCTCTGTTGATCCAGAGTTGATCCCATAGTTTGATAGCAATGATTGAGTGGGGAAACGCTGGGCCATGAGATTGCAGATCACGTGGGAATATGATTCTGCTGCTGTTGGTGGCGGCTGTGGGATCATACTCCAACATACGTAAACCTATTTTTTTTAGGTCAATAAACCCCCAGCTTGTTTTCATTACGTTTACCTCATTTTCTACAGTAAAAGCTGCAATTTTGAAAAGGTACTCTAAGGTGCATAGGATAGTTATTTTCAAAAGTATGTGATGAATAACTTTTATAAAGTAGCTGATTGGCTGCCTTGCAGTGTATTTGATCTTTATGTTATTTGTAGAATGGTGTCCTTTTTCATTAATTCCATCACACATTTACATTTGCATGGTGTAAGGGAAAGTGAGGTGTGATTCAAGACTTTCCTAGTGCAGTCCTGACGGTGTTATTTTTTGTTCAGCATAAAGTGAACCCACATTCAGTTGTTTTATTGTGTCAGAGTTGCTTTGGTATGGGCCGTCTTGAATCAGTTTCAGTGCTCATTTATGAATGTTTTTGAGCCTGACCACATGCTCTTTGGTAAATCCAAAATTCCTAGCTGCCACTACACACTCAGCGATTGGTCTTACTGTGGCTAGACTGGTGTCAATAGTTTGTGACATTTTGTGAAATTATGATGTAAGATGTCTTTTATTTTCTGTCTTATTCATTTTATGCAGTCAGTAAACCTATTTGAGATCACTTTGAATATTGATTCAGAATAATTACACTTGTTGTGTAATCTCAGTTGCAGAGGGAGGGATCAAGAGGATTGTAAATGAAGAACGCATTTTGGGCTTCTGTCTTGTGGGATTTACTATTGACTATTCGCTCAATGAAGTAAATGTCCTTGTGTGTGACATACTGTGCCTTGTATATGTGTCTTGGATCCAAGTGGATCTTTTCAGATTCAGTTAAATGAGGTTAAGAGAAGACTCAACAGTGGCAGTTTGCTTAAATAAGAACGTCTATTGAGTAATAATAAAAGACGAGAAAAGAAAAGAACATGTATTAAGCAAAAAAATGAAAAAGAGAAGGGTAAAAAATAAGCCTTAAGCCCTTCCAACTCTTTGACTGATGGCCGGTCTGGAGGCTGTGGTTTTTCCTGGCACCATTGGCAATCCAACTATTGGTGATCCTGGGTCATGGTGAAGTCCAAAAATTTGGAATGAAACTCTCTCTCTTATACAGTGTAACAAACAGTAGGTCACAGGAAAAAAACAACTAGAGAAAAACCCATTGATTGTGTTGGCTTCAGCACGTACAGGAATGTTCGCAGGGCCCATTCAAGTTCATGCAGCTGTCGAATATCATCAACAATTTTAGCCCTTCTGCCCATCCCATATTATCCACCCCGATAATATTTGACAGAGCATGTTCCAATTGCAGATGCAGAAGCAAAGCAATAACAGCCACGCGAGAATCTATAATAACGTCACCTACACTAGAAGAGTAAAACTACAGTGAAAATAACTGTCATCAATGCAAAAAATACAACAATAGGATGTATCATCAAATCAATGATCGCATTGGCCTTTGGGGACCAACCCTTAAATATATATATCCCACATTCATGATAGAACCAACATGTCATGCCATCTGATTGAAGTGACAAGAACATCATAGACATTTTTTTCAGTTAATCTACTTGCATAATTTGCTTTAGAATTCAGTATATTCCAGATTTGGAGTCCTTAATTAGTGTTTTTTTTTACTCTCCCAGTTCCCTATCCATAGATCATCTCACCCAATAACAGCAAAATTACATTATACATGGAATCAACATTTCTCCAGCTCTCTTCACCTGTCCCCAACTTGAAGATAATTCTTCAAAATGTTTCCCTTCTTATCAAACTTATGAATGTTTGTATCATTGAGTGGTAACTACCTCCACATACAGGTACCCCTTTTTGAGAAGCAATATACATGTTATCAAACAATATCTAATGTTCATCAGACTTTACCTTCAACTTATAGTTCATACCTTATATTCTGCCTGGGGTTCCCTTACCACAACCACTTACACCATCTGAATCTGGGCTCAGCCTTTGTACAATAACTGTCCTAACACATTACAATTTCACCTACTGATTACCAATCACACTTTTTATTTTGATCGTAATTCTTCTTACATCCCTTTCATTAATATTACTTTTACTCTTTTAAAACCCATTTCTCTATGGATTTTGTGTCAGTGTCTATTCATTTAAATTCTGTTTTGTGCTCTTCCAAGCCACACTAATCTTTTTGACAAGTAGGTGTACATGTCTGGGATCTGTTCTTCAGCGCATTATTTTATTGTGTCATGTTTGTTAACTCTGAGGTAACTTTCACTTTTGAACTCTGACACCATTCATGTATTCTTGAATCCCACATGATTTTAGCAAATAATCTATGTATGGTCCCCAATGCCCTGGGTAGTGGTTTGATCACCAATTTGATCTTTCTTAAAAAGAAAGACTAGGGCACAAAAATCAGCAAGAGAAAGTTATCAGTTTGGTGCTGTCATCTAAACTTCCTTTTCACTACGATGCATTTTAACCTCAATTGCAGTTTCAACCCATTGTTCTAACTATTTTTTGTCTTCTGCCACCAGTCTCCATCTTTAATTACTTCATCTCATTCAATTTTGCCATTTAACTATTAGCGCCATATATAATTCCAGAGACCTGTAGAGATTTGTTGTTCATGGAAAATAATCATGTGATATTAAGTCAAACATTTGTTTGATCTTTCTCTAAGACTACCCACATTTTCAAAAAAATTACTTGATGACTCATTCTTGATATTTGATGTATCCCTATGTAAATTTGTCCAAAATCAATATTCCGTTTACTCACTTAAGTCACTAGCCATTTTTATGTATTGAAACCATTAAAAATGTGTGCATGCATATTATCATTTCCCAGAATTCCTTTAAATTTTCAAGAAACTATCTACTTTAAATGTTTTAGAACACCAGGGCATGTAAATCTTAATATAGCTTTTGTCATGATGTGCTTTCTGGCCCAGAGTGAACTTCCAAATATCGTTTTAACACATGAGCAAATGTTTAATTCCAGATGATAAGATTGCACTATGACCAGCACTGACATAAGTTACTATCAATGGAGATAGTAGAAACCATTTCTGAAGAAGGGTCTAGGCCCGAAACGTCAGCTTTTGTGCTCCTAAAATGCTGCTTTGTCTGCTGTGTTTATCCAGCTCCACACTTTGTTATTCCAAACATGTTAATTTTTGGAATTTAAATTTACCCAAGCCCAAACACAACATGGAGCCAATTCCAAAAAGTAAGTTTTTACCGAGCTTTACAAACAAAATTTTTGAATCAATACTTCACAGCTTTTTGCTTTACATGACCACTCATTGCTTCTGAAAAAAAACCACTAAATTAACCATACATATCCCACACTAATACAGGCACATAACACACTTTCAAATCACAGTATGTTCTCAAAATGCAAGCTAACTTCAGAGTAAATCTAGATCTCGAGCCCCAGGAAACAAAAAACTCACAAATTATACACAAAGACATTGAGCAACCAACAAACAAAAGTGCATTCAAACCAGAGCACAGAGAGTTAACACCTCTGCAAGTTTCAGTGAGGGATAGCAAGAACATTGGATGCTGGAGTCAGAGATAACAGACTATGGAGCTGGAGGAATACAGCAGGCCAGGCAGCATCAGAGGAGCGGGAAAGCTAATGTTTCAGAAGAAAGATCTTTCTTCAGAAGAAGGGTCCCGACCTGAAACATCAGCTTTCCTGCTCCTCTGATGCTGCCCGGCCGGCTGTGTTCCTCCAACTCCACACTGTGACACAAATTTCAGTGCCTTGTACAATGTCAAAACCTGGACTCCAGTTCTCTCTTTCTCCAGTTATAACCAATTCCCCATCCTTCTGGGGGCCCTAATTGTGCTAACATGTTAGCTACAGACCCAAATCAAGAGTCTTGCCGCAATCCATCCTGGGTTATGGAAGGTCTCCGGAGCATCAGGCTCCTTTTTCTTTCTCTTAAACATTTTCCCAAATCCCATCCTCATCACTAAAAAAATGTTTTGGATCACAAAGTGCATCCAAGCGGTTCAGTCCGGATTCAGTTATATGTCGTTGATAGGAGACTCAACCATAGCAATTTGCTTAAATATGAACATTTATTGAGTAATAACTAAGGATGATGAAAGGAAGAGACATTTGTTACGTAAATAGAAAGAATAAATAAGAGAGGGGAAAGAAGCCTTATGCCATTCCACCCATCAGGGACCTCTTGATCAATGGCTGGTCTGGAGACTGAGGTTATTCCTGGCGCAGTTCGTGATCCTGATCCAAAGTGAAGTCCAGCGACTTGGAACGAAACTCTCTCTCTCTCTTACACAGTGTAACAAGCAACAAGCTACAGAAAAAATAACTACGGGAAAACACATTGATTGCACCAACTTCGGCACGTACAGGAATGTTCACAGGTCTGATTTAAGATCATGCAGCTGTTGAATATCACCATTAGGCTTATCCCTTCAACACATCATTTACAGTATGACACTCATAGGAGATCAAGTCAACCACATTCTTTGTGTGATGAATGGGCATGGTGATATCAAACAGGCATTGTTTATGAAGGCTAAAAATGTAATTGGGCTGAATTTGATTCCTTATGAGACTCTAATGTGTAATGTTTAATGAAGTTTGATAAATAGAGGCATAGAGTACAAAAAAATGAAGATGTTATGCTGAGCTTTTATAAAACACTGCAAGAGCAAATTACCTGCAGATGCTGAAAACCATACAGAAAACAAAAATAAAATGCTGGAAATCACAGCACGTCAAGCAGCATCCATGGAGAGAGAGCAAACTTATGTCTTATGGCTAGATTACACTTCATCAGAGCTGACATGAAGTACAGAGGGAGCAGCATTTCTGCAATAGTCGGGTGGGGGTGGGGTGCAGGGGGAGAAAGGATGTTGACAGTGCAGATTAAGTGATCGGCACACAAGAATGGCAGAACAATGGTGAGTGTAGCTGCCAAATTGGAAAGAACAGATGGCTCCACTGGGGTGGGGGAAAGAGCAGAGGTGACATAATGACAGACAATGCAACAAGTCAAGCTGAAAGAAAAGGAAAAAATGAGCTTGAGTTCAGAATCTGATTTTTGTTGAACTCAATGTTAAGTCCAGAAGGTTGTGATGTGCCGAATCTGAAAATGAGATGTTGTTCTTCCAGTTTGCACCATGATTTGCCGGAGCAATGCAGCATGCTAAGGACAGACAACTGGGCATTGGAGCAGTATGCTTGTCAAAGTTACTGGCTAAAGGAAGGTCAGGGTCATGCTTGCGCACAGATCCCACTAGCCTCCACATTCAAAGGATCATTTGCTGTCATTTCAGACAACTCCAGCAGAACACCAACCACCAAACACATCTTCGCTTCACTCCCCCTGCCTACATTTCACAGGGACCATTCTCTTTGGCACATCTTAGTCCATTTCTTGATGACCACCAAAGCCAGACCCCTTCTCAAAGCAGCTTCCCAAGTAACCGCAGAAGGTGCAACACCTGCCCCTTCACCTCCTCCCTGCTCACCATCCAAGGCCCTAAACAGTCTTTCCATGTTAAGTAATATTTCACCTGTACCTCCTCCAATCTGGTCTATAAGACCATAAGACATAGGAGTGGAAGTAAGGCCATTCGGCCCATCGAGTCCACTCTGCCATTTAAATCATGGCTGATGGGCATTTCAACTCCACTTCCCTGCACTCTCCCCATAGCCCTTGATTCCTTGTGAGATCAAGAATTTGTCGATAGATGCCTTCAAGGCAGAGAACATCCCAGCCTCCACTGCACTCCGTGGCAATGAATTCCACAGGCCCACCACTCTCTGGCTGAAGAAATGTCTCCTCATTTCCGTTTTAAATTTACCCCCTCTAATTCTAAGTCTGTGCCCACGGGTCCTAGTCTCGCTGCCTAACAGAAACAACTTCCCAGCGTCCACCCTTTCTAAGCCATACATTATGTTGTAAGTTTCTATTAGATCTCCCGTCAACCTTCTAAACTCTAATGAATACAATCCTAGGATCCTTAGCCATTCATCATACGTTAAACCTACCATTCCAGGGATCATCCGTGTGAATCTCCGCTGGACACGCTCCAGGGCCAGTATGGTCTATTGCATTCATTGCACCTAATGTGGCTCACTCTACATTAGAGAAACCAAACATAGACGGTGTGACTGCTTTGCAAAACACCTCTGATCCATGCAGAAACATGACCCCATCCTTCCCATAGCCAGTCATTTCAAGAAAGCATTCTACCTGCATGCCCACTTGTCTATCCTCAGCTTGCTGAAATGTTCCAGCAAATCACAGTGCAGGAGGAACAACATCTCATCTTCAGGTTAGGCGCTTTACAACCTTCTGGGCTTGGTATTGAGTCTAACATCCTTAGATTGTGGACTAACTTCCATTTCTTCCCTTTGTTTTAGCTTTACTTATTGCATTCTCTATCACCATGTCCTCTCCCCACTCCGCCCATCCCAGTGGGGCTGACTATTCTTTCCAGTCTGGAAGTTAGACATACCATTGTTCTGCCACGCTCACATTCCAATCACTTAATCTGCACTATCAGCACCCTTTCTCCGCCAGCACTCCACTTCACCTCCCCACTGTTGCATAAATGCTGCCCCCTCCACACTTCACGCCAGGTTTAATAAAGAGTCATCCAGACTCAAAATGTTAGCTTGCTCTCTCTCCACAGATGCTGCTTGATCCACTGTGCTCTCCAGCAATTTTTTTTATATAAAACTGCGGTTGTTTCCAGTTTCAGAGTTGTGTTCATTCTAAAACAACATCTTCAGAAGGCCTTTGACAAGATTCAACAGAAATCAGAGAGTATGGGACTAAGGATAAAGTATTTAGTTACATGGAAATGTTACAAATGGCTGAGATTATTCTTCTGAAATCAGAACCGTTTAGGAGTATACATGATAGGTGTGCTGAAAATCGCAAAGGGTTTGGGAAAAGTAAAGGCTCAGCACAAACTGTTTCCAGAAGAATTAATAATGAAAGGGTGTAGATTTAAGACAATTGGCAAAGGAACAAGAGACAACATCAAACACTTCTTAATCACACAACAAGTTGTTATATTCTGTTTGTCAATCAAGAGAATGAATTCAATAGTAACTTTTGAAAGCAATTTTGATAGATAGTGAAAGGAAACATTCACTAATCTATGAAGGGCAAGCAGGAAGAGGAAATAATTGGATAACACTTTCAAAGAGCCAGCATACATGCCATGTGAGGAATGGAACCGGCTGTGCTGCATCACACTTATGAGTTTGGATGTTTTGCATGATCAATTAAGATGATTTTCTATCTCTCATGTTTAAATTATGAAGCAAAAATTTACAACTTGATTTGCTGGTGATTTCCCATTGGAGATGTGCATGTGTCATTCACACCTAGATTTAGTCAGTTGGAAGTTTGAATATTCATCTTCTGTTTGGCATGACTCAGTGGCCCTCTGGGTTGATACAGTGAATCGTAAGGAAATTTACTAGAAGATGGGTTTTTGTGGAAAAGTCTGTTTCACTGAGAAACAACACTTATATACTTCATATACATTCCAAAATGAAAATCCATTAGCCTGCAAAGTACACTATTCAGTGTTATTGTCCAAAAGGTTAATATGTTCAAATCAAATTGCTTCACATTATTATTTAAATTGGTCCTCTGCTGGACTTTTATTCGCACATTTCTGAGTTCAGAGGAAAGTGTTCATCTAGACTCTGCTGAAACAATGGTAGAGAAATTAACTGCAATCACAAATAATGTGACAATTGAGGTGATTTGTTCACATAAATCAGATGAAAGAGAAATGTGATTCAGCGCACTGATGTAAAATCATTTCTGTCTTGATACTTTTATTGTGCATCCAATGCGTGATGTACCATATTCTGTTGCAAATGATGCATAGTCGTAATCACTGGTAATGTCTACATTGAGCTCCCTATTTAATAAATGGCTCACTGCAGATCAGTTTTTATGAAATCCTCCAGGAACCTTGCAGTCTTTGAAAACTGATTAACATCTGTAGCTGCCACAACAGCTGAAATTATTCTACCAATTTTTTTGTCAAACACAAAATAATTTATTACTTTTTTTTGAATTAAATTTGCATCATAAACAAGGACAGGGGTCTCTGAAATATGAACTGAGTTCATACTGATGTGAGTCATATCCAGGCATAATCCTAGATTCATTACCTCATACTATCTTATCTGCTATTGACATTTATGAAATATTTCTGTAATAGTTCAGCTAAATTACATAAAGGATTGGTATTTGTCAGAATTGTGATTGAATTATGATTGATTTCTCTGATCAAATATTCTTTCAAATGATATGAGTTCCAGGCCATTAAAACTTTTGAAGCAAGTTAATAGTATCAAGTTCTTTCTTTTAATTTTTGAATTCCTGCCTGGTATATTTGGGACTTTCATCCGCCTGGCCCGGAAGATGTTTTGTTTCAATTGAAATGATATGTTTTGGGATTCTTTTGAGCATTTTTCTAAGAATGATTTGGAAGAAAAAGCTACTTTTAAATGTACCCATACAAAGTTTAGAAAGGAGTCTAGCATGATGTTGTTTCTCCATAGTTCTTAAGTACAAACATTTCCATCATCTTGTTGACATTCAAAGTAAGCACTTTGCAAATATTGCATTGCAAAGCCTTTATTCTTTTCTGCCTGCAAATGGAAGGAAACAAAAAAACAGACAAAGTTAGTGACAGTCAAGCAGGAGATAAATAAAAAGCTGTAAATTTGTCCTGAAGGTTTAAAGTCAAACAAAGTCAAATCCACTCATTCTGAGCCTCTCATGATAGAATGATTTCCATCACTTAGCTTAGCTGAAGGCTGGGTTGACCATGACACACATATATCATGAGTTCCCACATTAAGTATGGGTAAAGTTAATGTAAGAGCATAATTTTGGTTGGTAGTTTTGCTGGCCAATCCTCATTTTACAGACTTGGGGTAAATCAGAGGATTATCATTGTTTTTCTCTCTGAATTTCTGTTTTTCTATTTCCTCTTCCTGTTTCTCTCAGATTAGTTGAAGAGACGGAGGCTATAGATAGGCCCAGCTGTAAATATCCTGTCACAAAATAATACGAAAGATAGTTTGAAATGAATAAGGTTCTTTAATTTTTATAGCACCTTTCATCACCTCAGGATATTCTAAAGTGCCTCACTGTTAATGAACCAGATCTGTTTTCAATTGTTAGTTGAGGAATGAAGATCGACCAAGTCACTGTTTTTCTTTCAATCATTACATGATTTATTTTATGTTAATTCGAGGTGGCAAATTAAGCTTTGATTTAATGTCACATCCAAAAGGCAGTGCAAATTTCACTGATATCACACTTAACCTGGATTATAAACACAAGTTTTGGGACTTGGACTTAAACAAACATCATTCTGACTCACAGGTCAATGTGTTGCCATTAAACACAGATTGCAGTAGTGACAGTGTCCAGATGCATATTTTATTATAATTGTGATACAAGTAGAAATTGGAATTTCGCAATTTCACTGTGAAACAATTATTCTATTCATTCATGTGGTACATTTGAAATACACCAGTTTATCAATTTGCTTTTATGTTATATTTTACTAAAATGGTCTTTAGTCTGCTTTCTGTAATAAGAGGAGAACATGACAGGTTGCATGAATCAAATCCACGAAACAAGAGTATGTATTGAAATTGTTAAGTCATGCCATCATTTAACCAGGTGTTGAGAAATAAAATATAGCCTTGCTATGAGAGGACAATGACCCAATTATAGACTTGGCTGCTGATGCTGAGCTTAAAGGAATATCTGCTCTGCACAGATGAAATTTGTAGCGACGCCACTAATTCATTTGTAGAATTTCCTTCATAGAATTAATTTTCTTTGAATCATTATGTATTGTATATTCTTTAAGTTAGGACTGGAAGCCAAGCAGAGGACACATCTCAAAATCACTGAATTGTTCGAGTGCAGCAGGAAATCTATTGTGTCTGCACCAGTTCTCTGAATATGATTTTGCTTTCTCTCCAAACCCTGAATATTGTTTCTATTTAAATAAATATCGCAGGCTCTCTTGAATGCCTCTGTTGAATCAGCCTCCGCCACGCTACCAGCCATTGCATTCCAGGCTCTAACTACCAGCAGTTTGAAGGCGATTTACCACACATAACATTTTTTTTTGCTTTTGTGAATCACCTTATATCTGTGTCCTGTCATTTTTGATTCATGTGTTTGAACAAGTCTATCAAGTCTTCTCTTTGACTTCAATCCTCCAAGGAAAAAGTCCCAACCTAATTCAAAGCTGAAGTTTCACCTCTTCTTCTGAATTGTTTTCAATGCATTCACATTCTTTCTAAAGTGTGGTACCCAGATCTGTTCACAATACTTCATTTGAGGTCTAACTGGTATCTAATACAAGTTTATTATAACACCCTCACTACTGTATTCTATGCCATGTTTTATTGAAGCTGAGGAGTATGTATGCTTTATTAACTCATCATAGTACATGGGACATGGTTTTTAAACTGTACTAGTTGTGAAAAGGAAACATGTTTCCTTAGAAGGCCAAATTGCCCTCTTTATTCCAGCTTAAATCAGAGGAGAGGTCAATGACACTCTGGCCTCCCTGGGTGAAAGCAACACTTTTATGCATTACAACAATTACATACAACATTAATGCCATTATTCCATCCTCATGATCTGTGCATCCGATTTTGTGAAATATCTGAGCATTGATAGGCATGCCTACATTCCTCATGATCGCATGATATTTATTAGACATCACTATCATCGATCTTTGGGATCTTACAATGCATCTCATTGATTTACTTTCCAATGTTAACAATTATACTCTTTCTAAGACACTTGCCAGGCTTGTTTGTAGAATCATAGAATTCCTACGGTGTGGAACCAACCAGTCGACCATCAAGAGACACTGACCCTCTGAAGAGCGTCCTACCCTACCCTTGTAACCCTACATTCCCCGTGGCTAATCCATGTAGCCTGCACAACCCTGGACACAATGGGCAATTTAACATGGCCAATCCACCTAACCTCCACATATTTGGATCTCTGAGGAATGTTCAAATTCTTTTACTCATTGTATTCCTTGCTATCCTAAATTACAGGACATACAAAAAAATGTGACTTTCTACTAATTGCTATACAATTCTTTATTTCAGTTCTAATATAAAGTTAGATATATATATGAAGTTATATGGTTACACCTAATGTTAGAATTCTTCAGCCAGTGAGTTGTGAGCAGCTATTTCCCAACTGACCTTGAAGGTTAGGTAAACACTGTCCCTTTGTCTTGGGATAGTATTGACATTTGTTGTGTACAGAGTGGAGCTGCTCTACGAAATGGACTCCGAGTCTACGCTTGGTCTCACCAATGTACAGGAGGCCACATCAGGAGCAATGGATGCAGTAGACCAAGTTGCTGGTGTTCAGGTGAACCCTTGTCAGATATGAAAGGTTTGCTTTGGGCCTTGAATGGAGGTGAAGAGGATGGTGTAGGGGCAGGTGTAGCACTTTCTGCATTGCAGGCAAATGTTCTGGGTGTGGTGGGGTTGGTGGTGAGTGTGGAGCAGATGAGGGAGTAATGGAGAGAGCAGATAGGCGTGAGGAGGGAACTATCTCTTTGGTTGTGGGGTTGGATTGTAGGTGGCAGAAGTGGTGGAGAATGATATACTGCATGCAGTGGTTGGTGGGGTGATATGTCAGGACAAGGGGGATTCTGTCCTTATTTTTATTGGGGAGAAGGGCTGTGAGGGCAGAGGTGCAGGAAATGCAAGAGATGCGGTTGAGGGCATTTTTAATCACCAGAGGGGGTAAGTTCCAATCCTTGAAATAGGAGGACATCTAGGTTGTGCGGAAGTGGAATGCCCCCATCTTGGAAGGACACGCAACAGAGGTGGGAGTATGGGATCGCATTCTTGCAAGAAGGTGATTGAGAGGAGGGGTTCTCCAGGTAGCTGTGGAAATTGACAGGCTTGAAACAGACATCAGTTTCAAGGCAGTCACCAGTAGCCAATAGCCTAAATGTGGAATTCACTAGTTTCAAACTCTCCCCATCCTGACCTCATCCCATGACCAACCCTCCCTCTCATCCCCACCTCCTTGACCTGACACAATCTGTCCATCTTCTTTCCCACCTGTCTGCTCCTCCCACCTCACTGATCAATCCTCACCACTGACTACTTGCACTCACCCATCATCATCCCACCTACCTTCCCCAGCCACATCCCTCCTCTCTCTACTTATTTCAGAGCTCCCTTGCTCCTCCCCTTTTCTGAAGAAGGGTCCCGACCTGAAACATCAACTTTCCTGGTCCTCTGATGCTGTCTGGCCTGCTGTGTTCCTCCAGTTCCATACTGTGTTGTCTCAACATCTACTCAAATCCCATTAATAATACTGAAACTCAACCACTTTCACAGTTCAATAAGCTTTTCAGAACCCCAAAGTTTTATAGCTTACAATCTTGTTTTCCACTTACCTTATCGTTTGTCTCTGTTCTTGTGGGATTATACTTTTCTTTTAACCTGTGCTAAGCTACAAACTTTGGGGTGTCTGCTCCCAAGCATCTGTTATTGGACTGCATCTTACAAGCAGCTGTGTATTTGTACAGGGCATCCTGTATATTAATTTGTAGGATTCTTTGTCTGCCCATACCCAGTTACATTGGATTTATCTTACTCTCGAAGCTAGCATTGTCCTAACTTATGATCTCACCTTAATTCTGAACTAAACAAGGTAATTCTGTTATTGCAGCAAAAACGTCTTCTCCATCATATTTATAGCAACTAAAAATCCATGGACAGTCATTTTATGTCACCTCTGGCCATGAGCTGCCCCGAAGATATTGGCAATTTCCATTGAATAATTGAGATATCAGCTTTTATAATATCAGGTTGACTTAATCAATGTAAAGTTATGACTTTTGATTGAAAAATACACTAGTCATGTTCAAATGATTTTGAAATAAAGTAATTGACTAATAACTATCAGTTATTAACGAATAAAGTTATTGAGGGATTATGTAACTTTTTGTTATGTAATAGTTTGCATCAATGACAATCATGGGGCTTTTTCAGTCCTATTTTAGTACCAAATGATGAGATAAGGATTGAATGAGCAATCAGTTAATTTTTGAAAAATGTTGAATCCAAGTCAACAAAAATATTCAGTGATGGAGAGAGACATTAGATGGAATCTAACTGGATCTGAACAATACAGGCTATGGTGAGAAATCTGGGTGAATTGTTTGAGGATTTAGGTGAGTATTAATATAGAATTTATTATTACTGCATTTATAACATAGGAATAAGGCAAATAAGAAATTTTGATGAGAAGTGAAATTGTCTCTCATTTTAATTCTCTTAGCAATGAAGGTGTAATAAGAGGTGGTGTGATTTGCATAAATATATGAAGCTTGGTTTCATTGTGAGATCTGACTTGTCTAGTGCTAATATCAGCTGTGATCATAGCACCATTTTGAATCAAATTCCCCAAGTATTCATTCTGTCTGGTCTTACTGTGGAGTAGTTTGACCATGCACCCCTTTGTGATTAGTTTATTTCCTTGAAAGAGGGAGTTTCCCTTTCATGAGAGCTAAGTAAACCATGTCTCTGTTCTCTGGAATCCAGAGGAATAAAAGGTGACCTTGTTGAAATATATAAGGCTCTGAAAGATCTCAACAGAATGTGTTTTGTATGATGTGTTTAGTAGCTACTCTAAACCATAGTTTTCAAACATGACAATTGCAAGACAGACAGAACACTGCATACAAGTGCATTTTTCCAAATATCCTGATAGTGCTTGAAGAAGAACCAGGGGTATCTAATTGAATATGAGTTCCCTGATTGGGCATGTGAACCTGGGGCCAATCAGTGAGTCATGGCTGACAGATATAAACAGGAGTCTCAGGGAGTATCCTTGCTGTAGGTATTGGTTCTGAGCTAGGTAGTCAGAGCCCAAGTACTGTGCGTGTGTAAATAAAGGTAGACTTGCTGACAGGATACCGGCCTCCATGGAGTTATTTCAGTCTCTCTTTCAAAAGAAGATTAAATAATAAATGTGCATGTTTTATCACTTAGTTACAAGTTATTCAGCTTAACAAATATACATAACGTAAAGATGCTGGTGTTGAGTTGGGGTGGACAAAACCAGAAGTCATATGACACTAGTTTATAGTCCAATAGGTTTATTTAAAATGATAAGCTTTTGGACACTGCTCCTTCATCAGGTGTAAGCTTATGATTTTAAACCTGCTGGACTATAACCTGGTGTCATGTGACAAACACATACAGTCAACAAAGGAAAAATATAACGCATAAACAAAACTGGTAATTCTACTCTGTCCCGTTTTCACCTGTCTGTGCACATACATTTCATGCTTTATTTCCAACGTATTCATGTATTTTAATGACATATACTTGCATGTTCTGTTCATCTTTCTTGTGTTTTTTTCTCCTGCTGTTCTGTGATGACGGCAACTCTTCTATCTTGGCTGCCAGGTTAAAGTTGAGTGCAGGTGTAAGTTTCTTCAGCAGACGCTGAGCCGGTCTCACTGTCTTACCTACTTTGAGAGGCTATTCAGCAGGAAGACATTCACAACTTGTAAAAATATCTTTATAATCTCTTAGGATCTGTTAGACAGTCTATGGTTTTATAGTCTGTAAATTACTGAAAATATCTTCTGGCATTTAATGATTCCCAATCCAAACTTCCAACTTGTTTCATCTCAGATGAGTCAATTTTACATAACGTGTACTAACTGGAATTTCAGATTTTCATTCTTCCCATTCTGTTTGTTCTTGGTTTGGTCGATCATACAGCCTTAACTTTACATTTAAGGGATCTGTTTCCCTGATGGCAGTTTAAACCATTTTGTACAAGGTCAGCAAAGCTCATACACTGAGCACAAAACATTGGCACCAATCTGGCACATCACATTCATTTGATGCTCATACTCTGTAGTCATCATTCCAACAGTAGCAACTACTTATCACCTGTAGACCTGACAATGCCGAGGTGAAGATGGCTCAGGGCTGTAATCAAAATCTTTTGATTATGTTTATCTGGGTCATGCTTACCTTTGAAACTGTCCAGGTTGCCATTTGAAAATAAAATACAAAAATCAGAAGAAATAGACAATGCAGTATATCTTTCCGAGAAACAAGCAGCAAAATCACCTTCGTACCATTGAACAAATGAAGGACCTGCACTGGCTGTGGAGAGGAGATGACCCAGTTTGGAGTCATAAGCAGGCCAGACCTGGAACCGTTGGATTGATTCTGCCTGATTGTGCAGAGAGGGCAGCAATGAACTGAAAGGCACATTTTCTAAAGGAGTGCAAGAGAAACCTGGCAGTCACTTGGTTGATTCAGGAAGTTGCTGAGGTTGAGAAATAAGAAGTTTAGGCTTTATTTTCTCTGTTGCAAACAAGAACAAAGATGCATGTTCTACACACGGCAGTTATGATTAATTAAAGGTGTGGGCCTGCATGAAGGCAACACAGTCATTACATTATTCAGCTTTTCAGTTCACTTCCTTCAAGTTTTTCATTGACTTTTAATGTTTCTTCTATGAAGATCTGAATGAGAATTTTACATTGATGCAATTTTTCTTTTTCATTTGTTAATTATTCATTATATGGCTTTTTAATGAGCAAGCAATATACCTTCAATGAATTTCTGAATGGACAATTAAATTTGAATTGAATTGAATGAATTGAAATTGCATTGAATGTTAATGGGTAATACATTTTTAACATTACAGTGCTACGCTTTTCCAAACATGATTTATTACACAGAAAGGCAGCTTGCAATCTCAGATAAACAGATATCTGCACTTTGAATTTAGCTATCAAAAGTGCCTGAAAACTTTCCTCTTCCTTCAGCTAAGTTTAAATCTTCTTTAGTGAAATTATCACCATGCTGGTATCCTTATGATCATGTGCCATTTTATTTAAATTTGAATTCAATTGTCACTTCCATGTCATTGATTTGTTTAACTGTCTTGTTTCAATTCAAAATTATCTTAGAATCACAGAGTTGTACAGGATGGAAATAGACCCTTCAATCCAACTCGTTCATACCGACCAGATATCCGAAACAAATCTAGCCCCATTTGCCAGCATTTGTTCCATATCCCTCTAACGTCCTCCTACTCAACTAGATGTCTTTTAAATGTTACAATTGTACCCACCTCCACTACTTCCTCTGGCAGACCCTTATATCCCTTTTATATCTATCCTCTCTCACCTTAAACCTATTCCCTCTAGTTTTGGACTCCCCAACTTCCCCTTCTCCCCTATCCATGCCTCTCATGATTTTATAAACCTCTGATGTCACACCTCAGCCTTTGATGCTCCAGGGAAAATAGCACCACCGTATTCAGCCTTTCCTATTGCTCAAACTCTCCAACTCTGGCAACATTCTCATAAATCTTTTCTGAACCCTTCATAGTTTCATAACATCCTTCCGATAGCAGGGAGGCCAGAATTGCGCACAATGCTCCAAAAGTGTCTGAACCAATGTCATCTACAGCGACAATATGATCTCCCGACTCCTATACTCAATGCACTGACGAATAAAGACAAGCATACCAAAAGCATTCAGGAACAGAAGCAAAAGTAGCTGGAAAAACTCAGCAGGCCTGGCAGCATCTGTGAAGATAAATCAGAGTTAGCTTTTTGGGCCTGGTGACCCTTCCTCAGAACTGATATGGCTGTGGAAATGAGTTTTATTAAATACCTGTTCAAACACCAGGAGTGACAGTGAAATTAACGTCGGTAGACAAGAAAAAAGATTGGAACAGAAATCACATCGGAGAGAGAAGGGTCACCAGTTGACCCTGATTTTTCTTCATAGATGCTGCCAGACCTCCTGAACTGTTCCAGTAAGTTCTGTTTTTGTTCCTGACTTACAATATCCGCAGTTCTTTCAAATTTTATGCCAAACACCTTCTTCACTATTTACCTGTGACTCCACTTTCAAGGAATTATGAACCTGCTCTCCAATGTCTTTTTGTTTAGCAACACTTCTCAGGGCTTTACCATTAAGTGTAAAAGTACTGTCCTGATTTGCATTTCCAAAATGCAGCATGTCCCATTGATCTAACTTAAACTTGGATATTTGTCCACATTTTCGTTATCAGTGCATTTTCATTAGTCATTGGAGGCATATTAAATGGTCCTGAAAAAGTTTTTTTTTACTAAATCTTAAACAGCAGAAATCAATCCTAAACGATAAAAGACATGGTCACTGTTATGTACTTTTTTTGCTTCAGGAAGTACCATTTCCATCATTGCCAGCAAAACGCAGTGCTCTACTCAGTGGCAACTGTCAGCATATATTTATTTAGTTTCATCGGAAAGGAAAGCCAGATTGAACCTTCAGTAATTTCCTGCAGATAAGCATCCTCCATTTGTGAACATCAATTGGCAAAGCTATTTGGTCATCCAGCATTGGAGGTTATCATAAATGAGCACTATACTGCAGAGACCGAAGTAAATTTTTCTGTCCAGCAAAACAAGTCCTCAATGGCTGAGGTGTCAGCCTTATATATTATATTTCCTGGATAAATGTTTGTCCTAATATGGAAGATTAAATGTCCTCTTAGGGAAATTGCTTCCAGTTTCCTCACTCCAAAATTCAGCAAAATCAAAGGTTAGAAAAGCACAATTTTAATATTACAGAAGAGTTCTAATAAATAAAGATTCCTCCTAATACCGGAACAGCACAGTGTTGCTGTCTTCACCCGACATCCAACAGGAATGACTGAACAGCAAAGGGAACATTCTGTTAATTCTTTCTTTGAACATGAACAAAGCTGCTAAGATTGAATCTGTCCTTGAGAAGCCTGGCAAGGCCATCTCCTGAGCTGCTGGACTGCTTTCAGTGACAGTGCTCCCTGGTGGGCAATAATGAGCTTCCGCCCCCATCCTCAAATTCACATGGCCTATCTCAGGCACTTCCCTCCCCTTCCTTGACCTTTCCACTTCCATTTCTGGTGACAGTTTACGGACTGACATTTACTATCAACCCACAGACTCCCATAACTACCTAGCCCACACCTGCTCCTGCCCTGTATCCTGCAAAATCTCCATCCCATTTTCCCAGTTCCTCTGTCACATCTGCTCTGACGAGGAGACTCCCAAGCATCCTGGATGTTCACCTTTTTCAAACAATGTTTATTTCCTTCGTCAGTCATCCAGACAGCTCTCCACCATACCTCCTACGCCCTCCAAACAGAATAAAGACAGGGTCCCCCTTGTTCTCACTTTCCACCCCACCAGCTTCCACATCCAATGTATCATCCTCAAACACTTCCGCCAACTCCAATTAGACCCCCCACCTGGAAAATCTAACACTCTCCACCCCTCTCTGCCTCCCACAAGGGCTATTGCCTTCGCCACTCCTCAGTTTGTACCACACTCTTCACCAACCACTCCAACCCACCCGCTACTTTCTGCTGTAACTGTAAAAAGTGCAACACCTGTCCACACAACACCTCCTTGCCTCCATCCAGGGCCCTAAACAGTCCTTCCAGGTGAGACAGAGCTTTACCTGCATCTCCTCCAGCCTAACCTACTGCACCTGGTGCTCAGAGAGACCAAATTTTGACTAGGTGACTGTTTCACTGAGCGTTTTCACCCGGCCCGTAACAGCTAACCTAACCTCCTGGTCACCAACCATTTCAAACCCCCGCCCCACTCTCCCTCTGACATGTCTATCCACAGCCTCCTCCAGTGTCACAGAGACTCAGAATGCAAATTTGATGAACAACACTTTATTTTCTGCCTGGGCACCCTATAGCCTGGAGGGCTCAACATTAAGTTCTCCATTTTCAAATAACCTTCCCAACCATCCCCTGGCTTCCCTTCCAGCCCCACTTCCTCCCTTTTGTTCCACACTCTGACCCTCCCTTCCAACCACCAACCGGATTCATCCCTCCCTTTGATCAACTAGGTCGTACCTACCATTAGTGTCCACCTATCACCACCTTTCCACATCCACTCCTCACCCCATTTACCTGCAGCAACCCCTACCCCCATATTCAGTCCTGAGCAGGGTAATACCCAAAACGTTGACTGCTCCTTTCCTCCAGATGCTGCCTGGCCTGCTTTGTTCTTCCAGTTTCCTGTTTGTCTATCTTGGATTCCAGCACCTGCAGATTTATTTGCCTTTAATAATTAACTCTGACTGATTTGTCCAAGGGTTAACCCCAGGACACTGAGCCCACTCACAATGCCGTGTAAGTCGGCTCAATATAGAAGCACAAAAAATTTGGTTGACTGGCCAGTGCTAATGTTGGTGTTCCACATGAGGCTGCTCCCACAATATTTCACCACAGCCTTATCCTGATGGTTGCCATTGCTGTGAGACAGAATAGAATAAAGAACCATATAGCAGGGGAACAGGCCCTCTGGCCCCCCAAGCCTGCGTCGATGCATTTTGCTCTCCCATACCAAAACTGTCCTCATTTACAGGATCCGCATATGTCTATTTCCTTCCTATTCATGTATTCGCCCAGGTGCTTCTTGAATGCTGCTGTGTGCTTGCTTCCAACACCTCCACTGGCAGCGTGTTCCAGGACACACCTTCACCCTTTGTGTGAAAAATTATCTCACACATCTCTTTTAAATATCCCCCTCCTTGCACCTTGAACCTGTGTTCCTACTAGTTGACCCCTACACCATGGGAAAATGTTTCATACTTTCTACTCTATCCATGCCATTCACAATCTTATAAACTTCTATGAGAAGGCCTCAGTGGGAAGAAGCCCTCACTAGCATGTGTTTTGGTAGGAAGCTGGAGCTGGGCTGGAAGGCCTCAGTAAAAGGAAATATTTCCTGCAAAGGCAGCTTAGTATTAGGCATAGGGGCTACCATTTGCTGCCAGGGATCCCTCAGTTGATCAGAGCTCACTCAGCAAGTAGATGGTTATCTTGCACCGCTTCCACCAACCCAATCACCACCTCCCCTCCTAGAGTTTGTTGGACGGTCAGATGTCACCAGGCAGTCTCTCGCTGACATGAGCAGATTGCCAGCATGGGCAGGCAGTGACTCTTCATTGACCACTTAAGTTGTTCCACTGGGATCCTGGTGAGTGGCTGATCTGCAAACTTTCCGACATTTGGTGAAATGGTATGGCAGCAAGAGGACATCAAGCAACTTGCCACAATGATATCTCTACCTTTTGCATTCCATCCACCCTCAGCGATTCCTCTAAATTTTGTTTAGAGGAGTACTGATTCATCAACTAAGGGAAGATGGTACATGATAGCCAGCAGGAGGTTTCTTTGCCCATGGGACTTCGTGGGATTCAGAGCTGATTTTAAGGATTTCCGGGCAAATCTTTCCTGATTGAAAACTGTTGTGTTGCCCTCTCTGCAGAGTCCAGTGGGACGGGAAATATCCAGGGATGGTGATGGTGGTGTCTCGGATATTGTCTGTAAGGTGTGATTCCATGAGTATGACTATGTCAGGCTATTGCCTAACTAGTCCATGAGACAACTCTTCCAATTTTGGCACTAGCCTCAGACGTTAGTGAGGAGGACATTGCAGGGTCAACAGGATTGTTTCTGCCGTTATCTTTTCTGGTGTCTAGGTTGATGCCAGGTGGTTCATCTGGTTTCATTTCTTTGCTGAGACTTTGTTGCGATTGGTACAACTGAATGGCTTGCTAGGTCATTTCAAAGGGCAGTTGAGAGTCAACTACATTGCTGTTGTTCTGGAGCCTCATGTAAGTTGGACCAAATGAGAATGGAGGATTTCCTTCCCTAAAGGACATTAGTACATCAGGTGAACTTTTCCAGCAATTGACAGTACTTTCATGATCATCAGTAGATTCTATATTCCTTTCTTAAAAATTGAATTCAAATTCCATCATTTGCATTAGTGGGATTTGAACCCAAGCCTCCAAACATGAGGTGAATTTCTTGAATAATAGTCTAGTCATTGCCTCCTTCCCTGAAGGAAGAGCAGCAATAGTAACAAATCATGAAAACACAGGGCACTGCAACTGTAGAACCTACAAAACATGATACATAAGAGGAGCAGACGTGTAATATTAATTGTAAATGACCACAGTATTTTTGCATTAAGCTCCTTCCAGTAGGTGTTAGGGGTAATATTGGTCAATCTGCAGTCCATACTAACTGCAAGAAAGTAACTGATGCCATCTGTCTAATGAACATCCTGGACTAGCAGATTAGGACCAATGTTGCAGGTTATTTCAATAGCAACAACAGCAACTTGCATAAAAGCAATATACTGTGAAATTGGGAGATCTGAAATAAAACCCGAAGAAACTCAGCAGACATCGCAGCATATATGGAGAGAGAAACAGAGTTAACATTTCAAGTCCAGTATAATTCTTTGTTGGAACTGAACAGATGTGGAATATGATCGTCTATATGCTGATGGAACACTGCAGCAGGCCAGTACTAATAGCTAGGACAGAAATATTAGCATGGGAACAATTTGCTCTTGAATGTCAATTGTTACATAGTAAAATTCCCCGAGAAGCTTCGTAGCAACCTTGAAAAATAAAAAAAAGTTGTTTTACAAGAGACAATTTTCAAATGGGTCATCAAAAACCTGGCGACAGTGGCAGGTTATGACAGCATCTGAAAAGATGCAGAGACAGAAACATCCTGGCTGGTGGTGTAGTTACATAACTTAGAACAAGGCAGTTGATGACACGGTTGCCAACGGTGGGCCAAGTAAAATTGGGATTACATAAGAATGCAGAATTGGAGGAGTGCAGAGTTCTCAAAGGATTGCAGAACCTTAAAAAAATGTCAGAAATCTAAAAGATGAGATCCTGGAAAGATTAGAAAACCAAGACCAGAATTTTACAAATTTTAGTTGATGAGGCTAATCTTTACTATCACTTGATAAGTTCCCTCATCGTGAAAATGACAACTTCATGCTCCATATCTTATATCTTCTAACACTTTCTCAGTTTGCTTATAACAACCTTGGAGAGTTGCAAATAGGGTAGAAGAAATGATCAAATGAGTATGTTTGTTTGAATCATAAATCTGTCAGGTTGTTACACATTGTGTTGTGTGGTCATGTTTTATACCTTTAATGGTAAGATGCTCAAGTCACTTACAAGATTGAGTGTGCTATTGTACCCAACAGAATATATAAGCCAGGCTAGAGTAATATGTTGTTCGGAGGACTTCCAGCTCCAAATTCGCTGTTCATAATCCCAAGGGTATCAGTGTATGCAGCATTTGGCACAGGCTCTTCACAGCTAAAGGGATGCTTGGCAAGTGGGAGGTTTTCAAAAGTAAGATAATGATGGTCAGGGCTAGGTCACTTAGAATGTGTAAGGACATGACATTATCGGAAAGTTTAGAAATGTATAAAACAAACTGCAATTGGGGAGACAGTCTGTTCACAAACTGTGGCCACTGTGTGCTTATTTGTTCAAAGTAATTGCTGACTTGTTCAAATGCTCATATAACTTTGTCTCTTGTGTCACTTGAACACTACAACTATTGGCGTAGCTAGCATGGTAATCTGTGGTCAGGATGTCGGATGATCAGATACAAGTATTGGTCAAGGACATTCAAGGCTGGGATAGACAGATTTCCAATTACGAAGGGAATGAAGGGTTATGGGGACAAGGCAAGAATGTGTGGCTGAGTATTAATTGAAAAGCAGTGATCTCATTGAATGGTAGAGTAGTCTTATTGGGCCAAATGGCCTACTTCTGCTCCTATGTTGTATGGTCTTAAGTTTATTTATTAACCATAGGTAGAATTTAGACTGGCAACAGACGAATGAGGAGATGGATTTGAATTTGGGGACAGAATGGTAGAACAAGACCAAGGGGGCCATGCAGACCCTGAGAGCTGCCGGGTGGAATAACCATTACATTACCAGTCGGCCAAAGTCTTCTGGGGATTAGATAAGAGCTGTTGTGCATGTAAATGTGTAAAACAAATTACGATCAGGGAGACAATCTGTGTTCCCTGGAGTGTACGCATGTGTAATTTCATTTGTGCCATCACTGTCTCCATCTCTCATGTGACTTGAATACCATAAGACAACAGAATACACCACTGAACAATAATTGTCTTAAAACTCTGATGTGTATTGTGTTTGCTTCCATAATCTATCAGTCACAGCAGTCAATCATACTAAGTAGGGGAACCAATATCCATCTTATAAGAATCTTCTACATAATAATTGACATGAGACACAGGATACAAGAGAGGAATCTGTTGTATTACATTATAAGGATAGTCATATCATCTTTTAAATTGTCTTCCATGTAAGACTAACAGCTCAACAGATTAACCGGGAGAATGTGCATGTTCTTGAGTGAACTCCCAGTTGTTGTGTTCAGTTTATGAAATTTTGCTTGTATAATGGACAAACAGAGCTGGATTTTATCAAGTAACTTCAAATCTAATCTTTCCATTAGTGTCAGTGTCCTAAATCCTTTCACGTTACCACATTTGACTTGGCTGGATGGAGAATTTTTTTAACCAATTGGCTTGCACAGATAATCTATGTATGTGAATTGTATCCATCAATTCTAGGACACATATTGTATCTCCAGACAGGTTCCTTTACTGTTTGGACAAATATGAGAAATAATGCGTCAGACTCAAAGCTCAAATTAATTACTATGTTTGAGCAGTACAATACACTCATTAACAATACATCCATTACAGTAACAGTAATTTCAATTGTCACAAGGTCTTAAATGTAGACTCATTCGGTGAGCTGTCAATCTCCCGCTGACTGTACTTTAGAGCAATTGAAAACCTACTCAGGTAAAATATTGAATGAGTCATTGCAGTGTTTTTTGTACATTTCTTTCCAAGGTTGATAGAATGGATAGGATTGTTCAAACAGCAGACTTCACATCATGCAACACACAGTGTCAATAAAGAACCCATCCCTACCACTGATACCAGCTTTCCCACTGTCAGTCAATACACACTTCTCAAAATTACTTCGTGTGTTGTCTGAGTTTTCTGTTTTGGCATATTTCCTATTCTCTCCTGCAATATAAACGGGGACACTCTCAATTCAGAATATTATGCTTCAACGTAATTGATCACATTTGTAGACTGAACATTCTGTTCTGCTGAATTGATTTATTGAATGGATTGTTTGGCTGTCAGAACTACACTTGGATGACTGGTAATCATTGAAGAAGAGAAGTTATTGGAAACTAAGTTTCAAACAAGTCTGAGGTAATGGTGGGGCCTAGTGGGATAAAAGAGCCATGGGGTTGAAGTATGATGCTTACACAGCTATTAAATGACTGCTTAAGACCTCAATAGGTCCGACAAGTGTGCCGCCAAATGTATCTCCTCCTTCTCATAAATTGAGAGATAGGCTGGGTGGTTGAGAAGAGCACATATTGTATTAATTGATGATGTCCACCTTCAAATCATAAGGAACCATAAAAGTTTGCCCAGGGTTTCATCAACTGTCGTAACAAAATGCACTTTAAGCTACAATTGTTCCAAAAGGTGACTTTTGGTTCAGAAAATGCTGCTATATTTCTGGTTTCATTGGTCCAAATATAGACAACTCTGAAATGAAGTGAAAATGACTGCCCTTCAAATTGAGACTGCTTTTGAACCAGTCTGGCATGATCAAAGCTGGAGTCAATGGGAAACAGGGGGATAACTCTCTGTTGGTTGAAAACACATCTAGCAGAATGAAAGGTGGTTGAGGTTGTTGGAGGTCACTGATCTTAGCACCAGGGCATTACTGCAGGAGTTCATCTAGAGCAGGGATGTTTATTGATTTCAAAATCTCCAGCACCATTTGTGATTCCTTATATACCGAACTAGTCTACAAACACACTCAGCAAGACCGGGCTTGGTCTGATAAATGGTAAGTAGCAGCCAGTGCCAGACAATGACCATTTCCATCAAAAGTAAATCCATCTATCATCATTTAATGCTCAATAGAATTTCCATCACTTAATCACCTGCTACCAACATTCTGAGGGTTGGTATGATCTGGCAGGAGTAGGTGGGATCCTAAGCAGTAGTGAGTCAGGAAAGCAGGGTGACTCAAGTACAGAAGTTCAGGAGATCGGTTAAACAGACAGAGCAGGCAAGAGAAGGCATAGAACAAGGGAAGGCAGATAAATTTAACTGCATTTATTTCAATGCAAGAGGCATGATTGGGAATATGGGACTGCTATATCATAGCTCATGCAGAAACATGATGAGGGAGGAACAGAGCTGGCAGCTTAATGTTCCAGGGTATTGATGCTATAGGAAGGATAGAAAGGGAGGCAAGAGAGAGCGGGAGAGGTGTTTTTGATTTGGGGAAAACATCACAGCATTATTTTGATAGGATATTCCTGGTGGGTCGTCCTGTGAAGTTGTATGGGTGGGCCTGAGAACTAAGGAAGGGCTGATCATTTTGATGGATTGTACTGTAGGGTCCCCAGTAGTCAGCAGGAAATTGAGGAGCAAATATGTAGCTACAAGCTGCAGATAGCCGCAAGAAAAATATGGTTGTAATGGCAGGATATTTTAACATTTCAAACATAAACTAGGTCTGAAATAGTGTTCAGGGCTGGAATGGGGAGCAATTTGTTAAATGCATTCAAGAAAAAAACAATCTCAATAAATATGTAGATTTCCCCACTAGAGAAGGGGGCAAAACTCTTCTTGGGTTATAAAGCAGCGCAAATGACTGAGGTGTTAGTGCGGCACGACTTTGGGACCAGTGACCATAATTCTATTAGTTTTAAATATTTATGGAAAAAGATAGGCCTGGTCCACAAGTTTAGATTCTAACCTAGGAAAAGGCCAATTTTGGTTGTGTTAGATAGGAACTTTCAAAAGTTGATTGGGAGAGACAGTCCACAGGTAAAGGGACATCTGGCAAGTAGGAAGCTTTCAAAAGCGAGATAACAAGACTTCAGGGATAACACGTTTCTGTTAGTGTAGAGGGCAAGGCTGGCAGGAGTAGGCAAAGCTGGATGACTACAAATATTGGTCAACAGAAAGGAGGCATAGGCAACTGGGATCTTGTGAATCCCTTGAGGAGTATAGGGAGGGCAGGAGTTCACTTAAGAGGGAAATCAAAAAAAGGACATGAGTTAGTTTTGGCAGGTAAGGCTAAGGCGCATCCATAGAGATTCTGTGTATATTTCAAGCAAAGAGTAACTAGGGAGAAAACAGGACCCCTTGAAGATCAACAAGACCACCTATGTTTGGAACCACAGGTGATGTGTGAGATTCTAAGCGTGTATTTGATGTCAGCACTTACTGTGGAGAAAGACATGGAAGCTAGGGAACTCGGGGAAATAAATACTGACATCTTAAGGGACTTCATATTACAGGGGAGGAGGTCCTGCAGGTCTCAAAATGTACAAAGGTAGATAAATCGCTGGGGCTTGATCAAGTGTATCCCAGGACATTGTGGGGCCCTGAACAGAGATATTTGTATCATTAACAGCCATGATGATTTGGTGGCAGAGTTAGTAAGTCTGCGGATGACACCAAAATTGATGTATTTATAGAATATACTGCAAGAGGAAACACTGTACGTGAGCAAAATCAGAACATTTCAAAGACATTTGGACAGGTGCGTGGATAAGAAAGGTTTAGAGGGATAAATGGGACTAATTCAGCTTAGAAAATTTACTTGGCATAGATGAGTTGGACTGCAGGTTCTGCTTCCATGCTGTATGGCGCTATGACCAGAAACTGATCTGGGTCAGCCATATAAATACAAGAACAGATTAGAGGCTAGGAAGCTTGTGGTAGAACACGTCTTGACGCTACAAAGACTATTCAGCACCTACAAGGCCCAAGTCAGGAATGTGGTGGAACATGATAATATTCTCCACTTGCCTGGACGGGTGCACCCCTAATAATAATGAAGAAACTTGGCACCATTCAGAGAAAAGCAGACCATTTGATTCTTATCCCACTTTCATCATTTATTACTTTTGACATTTAGTCCCTTCACCACTAACAGTGTTTGCAGTGTGTACCATCTATAAGATGCACTGAAGTAACTCATTTGGGGTCACTCACAGCACTTTTCTAACCTTCAATATCCACCGTTCGAACAGACAGTGCAGCAGATACCATGAGGACACCGCCACCTGCAAGGTTCCCTCTGAACCATTCACCATCCTGACTTGGAAATATATCTCTGTTCCTTTGCAAGCACTGGGAATAAATCCAGCTATCCCCTTCCCAAAGATACTGTGAATGTTCCTATAGCCCAAGAACTGCCCTGGTTTAACAAGGAGATGCATCACCACACTCTCCAAAGCAACTAGGAATGGCAATAAATACAGGTGATGTCCTCCTCTGAGTGAATAAAAAATGTCGATGATACAGTTGGTTCTGCTCTGACGTGACAGTTGCGTTCCTGCACAACATTGCATTATAGAAAATCGGACCATAGAAATAATGGGGCCTATGGGAAAAGCCGGGTTAAGGGCAGGCGACCAAAAAACACCACTTAAAATCACTCAAAATTAACTCAAAAGCCAAACACAAAGGATACCACCATTTAAAAAAATGTTTAATTCATATCTAACAACGAGATGAAAATAAATTTAAAGTCTTAAATTGAAAAAGTGTCAAGATGACTTGATGAGAGAAAGGCTTTGAGTTTCCTCTGTTGTTAGTGCAGGGGCAGAGTGTCATCATCACCATCACCTTCAGGTGCAGTTGTGGTTATAGAGTTAGGGCAAAAAATAGTTAATCCAGATGTAGATGGCTGTGGTTCATTGTCTTCTGACTGTTTCTTGGGAGTTGGCTTAAAAACAACATCTAGTTTTTGCTGCTTTGCCCTCTTTCTTCGTTCATGAAGAAGCAATTCATAGCATGCCAAAGAAGATCTTTCTTCAGGAACTTCTACCCTGCTGCATTCTACAATGTAATCATTGTCCTCTAATCGTTGCAACTGCTTCTCAATTTTCCCCAGGAGAAGACAAAACAGAAGTGGAAAGCTCTCATGGTTCTGCTTCCTGGACTGTATCTTCTTCATCTCCAGCTTTCACTTCCTCCTCAGCAATAAGTTATTGTAGTTTATCTGTAGGGAGGTCTTCACGGTGAGATTCAAGCAGCTCTTCAACTTCTCACTCTCGGCTTCTTCAAATTCAACTTGCTTTGCAAGATCAGCACAATGGTCTTTAATTCTTGGGAGCACCTCTGAATGGATCAAAGCCTTCAAAATCTTGCAATGTATCTGGGAGAAACTTCTGCCAAACCACATGCAAACAATCCTTACTGATACCACCACAGGTCTCCACAATAATGTCAACTGCAATCTTGATGTTAAAGCTCTTCCAAAATTGAGGAGCACTGTCCTTATGCCCCTCAATGGCTGCAATCAGCTTCTTAAATGTGCATCTTAAATCATAAGCTTTAAAAGCTGCTGTTGCACCTTGGTTCATGGGTTGAAAGAGAGAGGTTATGTTTGGGGGTAGACATAGTGCTTTGATGTTTTCAGAATGCTCACCAGTGGTGGGAGGATGGCTTATCATATTATCCAGGATGAGGAGATTCTTGAAATTCACATTTTTTTCCTGCAATACTTTCTAAAAAAACATCTTTGAAAACTTCAACAATAAGGTCAGAAAACATTTGTCCCATCATCCAAATTCTTTTGCTTGACCTAAAGTAAATGCCTAGAGTAAACTTAATCTAACCTTTCAAGGCTCGCGGATTGGAAGTAGTACACCATTACAGGCTTAAGCTTTAATTCTCCACTGGCATTGGCACCCAGCAGCACAGTCATATGATTCTTTGCCACCTTAAAGCCTGGAGCATGTGCTTCGTTCATAGAAATGTAGGTGCTTGATGACATTTCCTTCCGTGGTAGCCTGTATCATCCAAATTGAAAATTTGAGCTATGTTGTAGCCTTCTTCATCAGTTTTTTTTTTACTGTAGAAGGAAATGCCATCGTAAGCTCCTCATCTGTGCTGGCAGCTTCGCCACATAACTTTGCACTGTGAAGAGCATAGCCGTTCTTAGAACCAGCAAAGCAGCCTTTGCTTGAACTAAAGGCAGGCACATCTGCAGGATTTTCAGCTTTTATTGTTAAATCTTCATAAATTGCTAAGGCTTTCTTTTTAATGGTGAGAAGTGTGGTCCCAGATCGCTTCTTCATTTGATCTTCTATCCACACACTTAGAAGCCGCTCCATCTCTTCAAGTTCCTTTGCCCGTAACCTTACAGATTTGTTCGCACTCAGACTTGTTCCAGCAATAGAGTTGGTTTTAATCTTTTCTGCATTGTCTCGAATGGTGAGTAACGTAGACCCCCTTTATTCCTGTTACACAAACTTTTTCACATGTTCTCTCATTATGCTCCAAACAACTCATAACATCTAGCTTCCCTTCCAGCATTTTTGCCTTTTACATTTGCCACCTGCAATTTTATCACCAGGATGGTTCTTATTAAAGCTCTAGTCACTTTGTCCTCGCATTTTTGTGGTAATATAGCAGAGTTGGTGGGAAAAGAAAGAAAATCACGGAGTACTGTACCCCTCACAGAAAATGCTTCATGACAAAGTCTGCGAAATGATCACGTGATGCTGGTGTGGAGACCCTCTCGGTGCTCACACTGCATGTGTTCAGGACAAAGCCAGTGAAACAATCATGTGATGTTGATGGTTACTCCTCCACACACCCAAGGAATCATGTTACAGCCAACACAAATTCGCACTTTAGAAATCGTGTTCCCCTATTTGTCAGTCGTATTATCGTCAATTCGTACTGCCAGAACATGCATTATAGCAGAACCGACTGTATTAGAAATTGTCTCAACAACACGTTTCCACTTGAAACCTCCCAATGTAATTTACTATTCCTTGTGAGTGCTCCAGATATTTTCAAAATCATCATTAGCAAAAAAAAGCTTCCTTTCTTAGTCATCAAACTCCTTCATACTACTGACTTCATAGAAGTTGTTTCATGAAGAAACTGATGAGGCATTTATTGAAAAAAGGCTTCTTGTTTATTTTGTCTTTGCATTTCAAAGGATTTTATCATCTGAAACTTTCAAAACATTTTGACTTATACTGAAATGGCATTTTTAATCACATCAATCATTTATCTTCATGGCTGCAGACACCATGGAGATTTTATTTGTTTATTCATTGCTGTTTATTGGTTTGACTCGGATTTAATGGTTGGGATTTCCTTCTTTTAACACCAAGTATTGGACAGGCATCTTACCAGGTGACTACGCCTTCCCCATCCTTACTCGTGAGAATGCTTGCCAAGTCCGTGAATAATCAAAAAGTTTATTCTACTGATGTGTTTCTGCACCCATCAGGTGACATTCTGCCCTACCTGAAACTGCTGGTGAATCAGAAAATGGCAGCTACTGGGAACTGGATAGTCATCTGAGGTCCATCAATAAGGTAGGGGGTGGGGTGAGCATTGTATGGTCTGGATCAGGGTCTTAGGGGAGGAAGTATTGGATGATTTCAGGCAACAGCCAAGGCATCTTTCATCCACCATTCCCTTATTCACCCCTTTCTTGACCTCAATTGCCCATAGATTGGGGCAAGTGAAGTGCCCTCTGTTACCCAACTGGTCCAGCGGGCTGCAATGGTTTTCACATTCGGAAAGTAGTCACTCTCTTCTACTGCCAGGAAGGCATTTAAACAGGCCAGTGGCAGATTGAGACCGGTAAGTGTTCATTGACATCTTAAGCGTCTTAATTGTTCACGGGGCGGGGATTGAGAAGGTACCAGTGGACCTTCTAGCCTAGAACTTAAATGCTGAGGTGGCAGGAAGGGGTCTGGGACCAAATAGATCCTATCTGGTCTATTATTGTCCTTCCCATCACTTTCCCCATCACTTCGAAGAAAGGGAATATCCCACCCTATGTCCTCTATGCATCTTCTTAAACATTCCTTCTACTTAATGGTCTTTCTTTTCTTATCACAAACACTTTTCTTTTTATCAATTATAACAGCCTATGTACTGATAATAGATTATTTTTGTTCATAAAGTCTTTTCACTTTTGTGGTGCTTGTTTGTGAGATTTATACGATTTCTCTGCACTAATGTATATCAAATGTCATTCCATATTTTGGTTAAATCTGGGCTCAATAAATTTCGCAAATTTCAAACACACATTTCACTTAAAGAATGATTAAGTGGGTTGAAGCTTTTTCAGCTTCTCACACAACCTGAAGGAAAGGAATTCAAACATTTTCACAGTCGATGTCCTTCCCAATATCATATCATAATGCTTGCTGTTCTGCCAGTTTTTGACAGCTTGGTGACATATGCAAATACTAACGTTTTTTGGCGAAACAGTCATTGCTTACACATAACGTCCAAATTTCCCTCAGAGAAAAAGAACATCTTTTCATAGGATTAATCTTAAAATGTTGTCAAACTAATGGGAAGAGGTGTTACTCGTTCAGCTGAAGTCAACAATGGCAAAAGATAAACTATTAAAATGATCTGCAAGATAATTTATTACCAATGATTGATATGTAACCATTATCACTGCGTGTTAATTTTACAAAGCACACAATGATTTATATTAGTTATTGAGAGACACCTGCACAAGAAAAAATATTCAGTTCTCAGAAAAGCAGCAAATGTAAAGAAATCTGGAGGGTTGTTAAATAATGATTGATTTCTGTATTTTTTGTAAGCTGAGACATCAGTCCAAAATAGAATAATAATTTAGCTTTGTCTTGTCTTGTTATAAGAGGTTATAAATTCTGGTATAATGCAACTGTGGTTTGTATTTTCAATGAGGCGGACTAAGAAGATTATGAGCTTTGCAGCCAGCACAAAGCCTGTCAAATTGTTGACACGAATTGGTGATGTGGACAGAGGAGTGAAGTTTATGACGATTAACTTGAATGCTTATAGACTCCTATGTCAATATAACACAACACTTTCCTTCACATACTGTCAGACTAGTCCATCAATGAGTGAGTAACTGGTTATGCCATATATTTCTAAATCACATGAGACTGAAGGAAGGTAAATTTCATTTTATAAATTGAATCAATGACTTATGTGAGAAGTTATCAAATAAAGAGATTGATGCCCCCAACATCAATCATGCACCCATGACTGATGTTCCATTATTTGATAACCTGGAGTCATTATGATATAACGTCAGGAGCAAGACAGTGCACACTCAAATTCATCACCAAAAAATAAATCAATAACAGCAACGGAAGCAGAAATAGTTCTTCTGAAATCAATGGAGTGGAGCCAAAGTGTAAGAGAACTCTGGTGAATGTATTGCTTCATCTGATTTGATTTTTATTAACGATCTCAGTAGACTAACTTTAAAAATTGTATTTGTCAAAATTTGCACATCGTTCTACAAGATTTGTAAATATGGCAGTATCTCCTTGCTGAAACAGAAGATTGAATCAGATTGAGGTACTTGGGACCTCGCTGGCTAGGGTTCCTGCTGGCGACCTGCAATGCTGCCAAGTCACAAAGCGATCAGGCAGTGGTGAGGCCACTGATTGGTCCTTTCTTGGAATGAGGGCCCTAGGGGGAGACGTCCTGCTCAGTGAATGCTGCCAGCAGCTTGCCTTGGCTAAGTAGCGAAGTACATGAGGAGAGACTTTCATGAGAATCTCAGATAGTGCAGAAATTGTGTTACCCTGCTTCACAAACCACCCATCCAGACAACTGAGCTAACCAACTTCAGTGCAGGAGTACCATGACTGGGGAGGACCCAGGACAGAGATAAATGATGTGAGCGGCACTTCTCACTGTGGCGATAGGGGGCAAGATATCAGAAGCAAGAGTGTGCATATATCTCCCTGCCCCATGGGCAGTCCTTCAGTCAGGCACTGACTGAGCTCCCTTCTGCATCCACTCCACCTCTTGCCTCCCATCCATACCCACTACTGAGATAAAAAGTTGCCCACAGTGCTGCAGTTATTAAAAATGCTGCAAGATGGTAGACCTATTTGCACCTGGGTTAATCCCAGCAGATAACAGTTTGATGCTTCCAGCTACAGGCTAGCTTTAATTGAACCTAATGATGCACAATCTTCGGGATTGAGGAGATATACCAACATTCAATCGCGAATTCTGAGCTTGCTACACACCACTATCATTTCCATTCGCAAGCAGCACAATGTTTGTGTGCTGATGTTGATGCTTTAAATGGGCATAGGCTTATCGCATAATACAACCTCCAAGCCTATTTTGCATGGACAATTGAACTTTTAACTTTTTTTCTACTAAAACTCTTGTGTGAAAATGAAAATTCATTTGAAGCAGACTGGAAGAATAAGAAAACATTCAAGAAAAAGCCATCAGGACCATCGTGCTGTTTTCAGTGTTCTTTGATGTTCTATGTTTTCACAAAAACATTTTTTTTTATGAAATGTTCACAATGTTGCTATCTACAGTATAAAATGTGGTCATATAAACTGTTGTCTCTGGGTTCATTCAAGCCTGAATGGTCAAATGTGGATTAATGTGGATCCACCATTCTGTTCTAAGAAAGCGAATTTTGAGTAAATAATATAAAATAAATCGCATTGCTGCAACTATTTACAGGTTACATGAATATGAATTATTACAAACCCTGTTAAAAGTTCACCAGCACCAGCTTGTCTCCTCTAAGATTCTTCTTTATTCTAACCAAGTTCCTTTATCATCATCACCATAATGTTATGCTTCCCATAATCAATCAAGTGTTATGCCTTTCAGACGCATGAAAGACATCTTCCTTCCATATTTTCTATTCCTCATAATTATTTTATTTTTATGCATTTATAAATATATGTATATAGTTGATGGTAACAATTAAATAGATGTTGGGTATTGATTAGTTATTAGGTTTCAATTTGTGTCTATAAAATAATGGGCCAGCCAGTGCTAGGAGGGATTTTTTTCAAGAACTGCTGTAAACTCTGTACTGAGCAGTAAACACAGTCTACCAGAGCATTGTAGTCTCAGTATATGCTTCGCAAATCAGCTTGGAGGCCCTTGAACATCCATACTCTTGTATTTCTTTCATGGAATTCTTGGGTGATATACGTCTATTCATTAGCTTCTCTTCTTTGCAGTCCTTTATTTTCTTTGCAGTATCTTGGGTGCTTGCACATTGTTTATTTTTTCTTGTCACTATGTCCATGGAGTTGTAAGCACCACATCTTTAATTTGTGTCAGTGCCTGCAAATCTGCACTAAAGTAGGTGGACGTACAACTTCTTTAAATGTGTTAGTGAGGGATTCACTCCCATTGGATGTGGTAATATTTATTGTTGTTGGTAGTCTGCAGTGGAATGTGGGCAGATCAGCCATTTTGTTTAAACCTGTACTTTCCTCAACACCTCAGCCCCTAAAGGCAGACTTGAATTTGGATTAGATACTTAATTGCTCTCCTGCGTGGCAGTGTGACTCAGTTTAGTTGCAGATACTTCTATAATCTTTCTATGACTAGGGGTCCACTCCAGTGCAATAGACGGTTCAGTTACTGCCTCTTTGTTTATCATTCTTCTCAAGCTATGATGATGTTGCTTATCTGAATGCTCTTCAGTCATATTAACAGTGAAAAATATTTTCAAATCAGGAGTCTTGAACAGAAGTTCACTTGAACTCATCTACAGCTTAATAGATTATTGGTACCAATTACTGAGATGTCCTTTCATTGAAAATAATTTGTTTGGTTTCTTTTTACAACTATATTTTTAGATAAGAAAAATCTTTTGCACAATTCTGCAGTAATACAGATGTATTTAATAACATTTTGAAATGAGAAGAGAACTGGAAATAGACATTTATTGCACTGTATTAAATAAGAAAGAAAAAATAATATTCTCAATCAAAAGTACTTGTCTGTAAACCAATCTATTTAAACACCGATGCATCACAAGATTTGGAATGTAAAAATCATACTGGAAATATAAGTGTAAACAGCTAATTGAAATATATACAAATTAATCATCACTTGACAGCTATTACAGATTTACATTCAATGAGCACAGACTAGGATCACTACGGTGAGCTTAACAAGGCACATAAATGCAATTAGATTTATTCGAATGGAGTGAAAATTGTGTAGAACTACACAAAAATGCACAAGAAACTTTAGCGGAAATCATCAAGCAGAAAAGAAGCCTAATCTACTTTCATTTGGAGAAATCAAACTTTTAGTATCATCCTTTGGGCTGATATGAACCGATGAGACAAAGTACAATGTCTCCTGTGGCATTGAAACAGTCAGCATTTCAAATGGATAAAAGTATGTATGCAAGGTAGATTTAATAATAAATCAAAAAGGACATTTTTTTGGTATAGCATAAAGGCTGCTTCACTTTACAGCCTTGCACATTTTTGAATCAGTTAGAAGCTTTGAAGTCTCGGTCAGTCACTATTATAAACCATCAGAAATGTTTTATTTTACAAATATCGCATAATAGTAGCATAAATCTCTGAAACTATAGCGTAAATGTAGCATAACTATGATATTCATTCATTATAATAGTTATTTGGATAGGACCTTGTGTCCAGGGCTTGGGTAATTTAACATTATTCATCAAAGAGGAATCTCAACACAATGTGGTCTCTCTGACCTGAGCAATATCAGTTTCCTTCTCATTTAAAATTTCATTAACTAGTTTGCTGATGTCTAAAACTTTGCAAAGGTGGAAAGGATCAAATTCATAAGCTACCACTTGTTCAGCCACGGAAACTGCAGATTTTACTGTAATGGCTGAGGCATGGTGCGTCAGTGGTTAGCACTGCTGCCTCATAGCAACAGGAACCCAGGTTCGATTCCACCCTGTGGCAATTGTCTGTGTGGAGTTTGCACATTCTCCCCGTGTTTGCGTGGTTTTCCTTCGGACGCTCCTTTTCCTCCCACAGTCCAAAGATGTGCAGGCTAGATGGATTGGCCATGCTAAATTACCCATGGTGTTCAGGGATGTGTAGATTAGGTGGGTTATAGGGGGTGGGTCTAGGTGGGATGCTCTGAGGGTCAGTGTGGATTTGTTGAGCCAGAGGCCCTGTTTCCACACTGTAGAGATTCTATAATTCTATGATACTGTTCTGGGTCCAGTCCCTTCCAGCCAATGTTTTCATGTAGGATTCACAATTCCAGGTGCTGACTGTCCTCCTCTTCAGAATGAGCACAGAATGAGCAAGTGGTTTTGGCATATTGATTAACCTAAATCTTTTTCACTATTTTGTAGATGGAAATTCTTTACTGGGGTTTTGTATTTCCCTAAGACCTTCTTGGTCTGATGGGCACATCACTGTTGACATCTCTAACTTATTTTTTCATTCTCAATTATTTAGTTGTTAATTGTAACTACTATTGTCTCAGTCTTCGTACATTTATTCAAATTGTCAGTCCACAGCATGACAATGTTCCTTGTCTGTGTGAGTCTTCTACTACTACATTTTAATTATATTCATTCTTAGGATATAGGTATTTTGATAAAATTAGCATTTATTGTCCATCCATATTTGCCCTTGAGAAGATGATTCTGTCCGAGCCATTGCAGTTCGTGTGGTGACAATGCTCTCACAATGTTACTAGGTCAAGACCTCTAGGATTTCAACACAACAATACAGGATGGTGCATGACTTGAAGTGTAACTTGGAAGTGATGTATGTGCTACCTTGAACTTCAGTTGGGAGATGGTAGTGTAGTAGTATTGTTACTGGACTTCAATTTCAGAAGCCTAGACTAATTTTTGAGAATAAGGTTTCAAACCATCACCACTGCATTTGATAGAATTCAATGTGGAATTGAAAGCTAGTCTCTGTAATCGTGACTATGAAACTGTCATCAATTGTGACAAATCCCATCAATTTCATGAATATATTTTAGGGAAGGATGTCTGCCATTTTTACATGGTCTGATTAATATGTGACTCTAGACTCTAGACTCTCAACAATGTGTCTGATTCTCAACTGCCCTCTGGAAAGGTCTAATAGGCCACTCAGTTTAAGGGCAATTAGGAAAGGGCAAGAAATGATGGAATTACAAAAGACACCCACAAGTGAAAGAATGAAGAAAAGGAAAGGTGAAACCCATGGGGTTGAGATCTGCCAAAAAACTCTTTGGTGAGTTGCTGCCATGCATCCCCTCAATGATACAAGCAGCAACCATGGGATAGAGGGAACAGATGTTTCAACCAGCAACAGAGAAGGAATGGTGATATAGTTCCAGTCAGCACGGTGCGCAATTTGGTGGACAACTTTCAGGTGGTGGTGTTGCCATGAGTCTGCTGGCCTTGTTCTTCGAGGTGGTAGAGATAGTAGGTGCTTCTGAAGGAATCCCGATGAGTTACCACAGTGCACCTTGTAGATGTTTTGTGCTGAGACCTGACATAAATAATTAGGTTAGGTAACTGATATCCAATAGTCATGACTGTAATTGGGTTATTGGGATGTTGGGGATAGCAGGTCATGTTGCAAACTCGCCTACTTGTACGATTTTTAAGCAAATGGTAGGCTAAAGCACAAACAAATGCAACATTCAAGAAAAAACACTCTGTATGGAATTTTTTTCTCTCTCTCCAACTTACATTTATTAAACCCAGGCAGCAAGAATAGAATCAACCTCGCAGATGCTGGCTCCAGCATCAAGTTCAACTTGAAGCAAGCCATGTCACCAACTTTCAAAAGCTATATATTCCTTTAACTTTATGAAACTTTAAACTGTTTCTCATCTCTGACTCTATAATCTATTTGTTTTGTGTGAATTTCAAAGTTTTCTGCCATGAGAGTTGGGGCATTTTCATTATTTTACTTTGATTGGGTTAATTGCAAGAAGTATTATTCTTTCACTAAAATCTCAAGAAAAGCTGTTCGTCTGTATGTTTTACAGTCACAATACTTAGACCAAAATATTCATTGCTTTGACAAACGTATCTTTTTCAGAAACCGGATTCAGTCAAACAAGATTGGTAGCACAATGCCTCAGTGGTCAGGACTGCTGCTTCCGTATGCTAGGATCCAGGTTCAATTCCATCTTTGGGTGACTGTCTATGTGGAGTTTGCAAGTTCTCCTCATGTCTGCATCAGTTTTCCTCCAGGTGCTCCAGTTTTCTCCCACAGATGTGTTGGTTGGGTGGATTAGCCATGGGAAATGCAGGGTTACAGGAAGACGTTATTGAGGGCTGGGTTTGGTTGGGATGCTCTTCAGAGGACCAGTGTGGATTAGATTGGCTGAATTGCCTGCTTCCACACTGTAGGAATTCTATAAAGTTTTTTTTAACAGCCAGATTTATAATTTGTCTGAAATGGTTATTTAGCGATGCTTTGTTTTGTGCTAGTCAGTGCCAAAAGGAAGACAAGGTGTGGGACTGTTGTTGAAAGCGTAACTGGGGTCGTGTACACTGATACTGCTGTTTAGTCAGTCAATCACTGACACTGCAGCCCAATTTATTCTCCAAAATAGGATATGCTGCTTTCCTCTTCCTTCTTACTCCTTCATCTCTTCCTCTTTCTTCTCATACTCCTCTTCCTCCACCTCTCCTATCTCCTGGTGGCCACAGCTATGTCCACATAATGTTGCAGTTCTGCCAGATACAGCAGTCTGTAATGACTCTGATGAATGCTGCAAGGCCCCTCCACAATAGCTTAGGCAATAGCGATGTTGGTTAATCACTTCATTGTAAATCACTTCTGGTTACATGTATGTTGCCAATGTGTGTAGGCACTAGGGTCATGAATCAGGCGATCAATGAATAGCTTTTGTCACTAGCTGCTACTATCTGGATAATCATAGTTGCTCAATTACTGATAGGATCATGGACTGTGACAGAATTAAAGCATCCTGAGAGGTTACTGTACATTAACCCGCATAATGAATCTGATCGCATACCAACTTGACGTTGAAGTGTGCAATGAGTCAAGTTGTAATTGTTTGTGTTATGTATGTAGTTGGGGGTGAGTACTCCCCCTTTACGAGGTCAGGTCACCTGGAGCAGGGGCTGGTCTGACTGTGTAGCTGTTAAAGGTATGAAATAATTCGTTCCCAGTTCCATTTATATGCAGTACCTGTCAAGATATATAGAGTCAAACAACCGAGAAGATGACATTTGACCGACTGATTCTGTGTGTGCATCTACACTAATCCGACTTTCCAGCATTTGGCTTCTATCCTTGAGTGTTATGACAATTCTAGTGCTCATCCATATACTTTTTAAAGATTCGGAGTTTTTCCAACTCATCTACCTGCCCTCAGCAATGCATTCCAGATTTCCTGTACCCTCTGGGTGAAAATTGTTTTTTTTTATCAACTCCCTGCTAAACTTCCAGCCCTTCGCCTTAAAATGATGCCCCATTGTTATTAACACTTCAGCTGAGATAGTATGAGGATGAATACATGTACATTAACTATGTTGCTGGACATGCATTCACCTCTGCAAGGTTAAGAGAAAGCATTAGCTGAAATGCTGAGTTTGAAATATCAGTGCTGGCACCAAGTCAGCATTATACACACTGACATCACTATGTCCCTTTCACACATGATACAAGTGCCCACACTAATCATCTATTCAAAATCTTGTTTAACTTGGCCAGCATCAGAGGGGTGTGTCCACGCTTGCAACGTCATAGTACCAAAACTACAACAACTGTGCAATCGAGTTTTGCGAAGTTTCTTTCTCCTCCCCACCACAACTGTGGTTAAATTGAGATGGGATGGCAATTGGCAAGATGGTAAACTCTGTTGACAATTTCACATTGAAATTCTTTGGAAATTGCAATCATTGGCCAGTGAAATGTGAGTACTTACAAAGACAGTTGAATTGAAATCTGGAATGATTTTGACAGTGCTGTCAAAAGATGCTTGTATTTTGCATACTTAATTGGGTTAAGACACAGAATGTGCCAGAATTATGAATTTAAAGGGCAAATATGTGTAATTCACAAAATTGCCTGTCTGAGAAATAATTAAGTTGTGAGCATTCAAGAAAACAATAATACCAAACCATTTCATACTTCTGATTATTTAATGAAGCCTGGTTAGACATGGAATCAGTAATTGTTAATATCATAACCATTTTATTTCCTGAGGGGAAAAAAAGTAAATAGGTCCCATCTCCATTATGACTCTATTTTTGACTTCCTCTGTAATTTGACCAATACAAAGCAACTCAAATAAATGTACAAGAAAAGAAAAAGAAACATGAAACCAAATCATCACACTCAATGCTAGTTGAGGGAAAAAATATTTTTCAGTGCAAAATGTTCACAATAAACAAGTTGATTCTATTTTCCATTTGTAATAATGCTCCTGTACAAGGCAGTGTTACCAATGGTGGTAAAAAAAATCAGAGCGTACAGTTATTATCTATTAAAACAAGTGTGAAGAATACTTTTGAATTGACAACTTTGATAACCAAGATATGAAGATGGTGATTTAGACATTATCCTTTCAACGTTTACTGCTTTCGTGAAAGTCTGGATTGTTTGGCTATGCAGTGTAATAGACAGTAAATTTAACAAAATTTCTATGTCAAAAGCTTAAAAATGCATTTAAATTTTTATTAAAGAAATATCTTTACCAATGCAAAAGGTAAAGACATATTTCATGACATAAAATGTACATTAAAAGTCAATGAATCTTTGAAGAAAGAATATTTAAAATAGTGTAAAGCAACATCTGATGATCAAAAAACAAGCTTTATATGCAAAAAATCTTGTCATCAACAGAAAGAAGAAAATTCAACCTTTTTCCCCAACAATATCTTTTATAACTATGCAATGTTTTTAAACTCTCACTCATGCACAACTTTTTAATTTCTGACTCAACTGCCGAGGTTACAAGTGTTTCCTTTCAGTATCTTCTTGATTAAAAAAAAATCTGACACTTAAAAGTGAACCTTTACGGAACTGTAAACCAAAACTTACCAATCTGTGCTTTAGAACACAGGTTGCCCAATAATAATAATAATAATAATAATAATAATAATAATAATAATAATAATAATAATAAGCCTTCTTCACATCTCCCACCAAAAATAGAGAAAATGTATCTTTGTGATATTTTCATTTCTATTCAAATTTCATCTGTTTGTGTCTTACACTGATAGAAAAGTTTATTTACATGAAATGTGTAAGGATATTCGCATCAATCATTGTCTACACAAGTTCATGATGATCATGACTTTTGTCTTGCTCCACATTTGCTCATAATGACACATCCACTGTCTCTTCCTGTGACGCATTTAGTTTTCGAATTATATGGTTATAGCATTAAGCTTGAATGGATCAAATTCTTGGCATGTAATCTAGCTAAAGAAATTAAAGGATAATTTCCAGCTTAATAAAATTCTTTGTATAATTGTTTTATATGTAGCTTTCAAAATATTGCAGTTCCAACATTAGCTACAGTGTCTCTTTCCTCACTAGTGAATATTACCATTTGCAAATGTTATGGAAAAATAACTGAATGGTTACTTAAGCTCCATCTCATCCTCCTGTAACAACATTATACTAACATCATTGTCACTGACAACAGTAAGAGTTTAAACGGCTCATCATAATTTGATGCTGCTAAAACCAGTGCAGTAGCTAGTACAGCTTTCAAGTTGTCAAAATCTCTCCAATGTATTAGGAAATTGGTCTGAAAGAGTTAACTCAGAAGCTCTGGAATAGTTTTGTCTGCTGATATATGAATGTCTGTCTCCAGGCAGAGTTAATTAATTCTAAGATGATCAGCTTTTGTGTTAAATGTTAGTCTCTTAAGTGTACAGCCATGCAGCCTCGGTTTTATTGTTACCTTTCCTGAGATAACACTGCCTCTTCACTCATGTTAATATAGTAAATAAGTCCTAAGCTGTTGTAACTTGTTGCCTTACTGTCATGAGCTAAGTTACTTTTGTTACTCAATTTCAGGCTCTTCTTCTGAAGAAAAACAAAAAGTGCTGGAGGAAATCAGCAGGTATGGCTGTACATATGGAGAGAGAAAGCAGAGTCAATGTTTTAAGTCCAGTGACCTTCTTCTGAAGATGTATTCTTAACGACTTTAAACTTCTGAGTCGGGGGGAAGGGAAAGTGAAAGAGACAGGGAGTGTGGAGTTCAATGGAAAGATAAGCAACAGGATAGCATGTGTACAGGTAGATTTAAGCTCGAGGCAGACGAGGAATACAGCAAAAAGGAAGGATAGCTTAAGACGTCTTGGGATTTCCAACCTCTCTAATAATGATAAGAAATTTAGCATTAAGGCACTTTATCTAAATGCTCGTAGTATTCACAACAAAGTAGATGAATTAACAGCACAAATCCACTTGAATGATTATGATGTGATAGGCATCACAGAGACATGGTTGCAGGGAGTTCAGGACTGGCAGTTAAACATCCAAGGATCCATATCGAAAAGACAGGGAGGTGGGCAGAGGGGGTGGGGATGCCTTGTTAGTTAAGAATGAAATTAAATCTATGGCACTGAATGACATAGGGTCAGAAGATGTGGAGTCTGTGTGGGTGGAATTGAGGAACCACAAAGGCAAAAAAACTATAATGGGAGTTATGTACAGACCTCCTAACAGTGATCAGGACCAGGGGCACAAGATGCACTGAGAAATAGATAGGGCATGTCAGAAAGGCAAGGTCACAGTGATCATGGGTGACTACAATATGTAGGTGGATTGGGTGAATAATGTTGCCGGCGCATCTAAAGAAAGAGAATTCATGGCATGTTTGCAGGATGGCTTTTTGGAACAGCTTGTGATGGTGCCCACAAGGGAGCAGGCTATTCTGGACTTAGTGCTGTGTAATGAGCCAGATTTTATAAAAGACGTTAAAGTAAGAGAACACTTAGGAGGCAGAGATCATAATATGGTAGAGTTCAGTCTGCAGTTTGAAAGAGAGAAGGCAAAATCGGATGTAATGGTGTCACAGTTAAATAAAGGTAATTACAGGGGCATGAGAGAGTAATTGACGAAAATCGACTGGAAGCAGAGCCTAGCGGGGAAGACAGTAGAACAAGGGCAGGTGTTTCTGGGTGTAATTGAGGACACAGTACAGAGGTTCATCCCAAAGAAAATAAAGATTATCGGGGTGGGATTAGACAGCTATGGCTGACAAAGGAAGTCAGAAAATATATCAAAGAAAAAGAGACAGCCTATAAAGTGGCCAAGAGCACTGGGAAATCAGAAGGTTGGGAAGGCTACAAAAATCAAACAGAGGATGACAAAGAGAGCAATAAGGAAGGAGAGGATCAAATATGAAGGTAGGCTAGCCAGTAATATTAGAAATGATAGTAAAAGGTTCTTTCAATACATAAGAAACAAATGAGAGGCAAAAGTAGATATTGGGCCGCTCCAAATTGATGCCGGAAGGCTAGTGATGGGGGATAAGGAAATAGCTGAAGAACTTAATAAGTACTTTGCCTCAGTCTTCACAGTGGAAGACATGAGTAGTATGCCAACAATTAGGGAGAGCCAGGGGGCAGATTTGAGCATAGTAGACATTACAAAAGAGAAAGTGCTAGAAAAGCTAAAAGGTCTAAAAATTGATAAATCTCCTGGCCCCGATGGGTTACATCCTAGAGTTCTGAGGGAGGTGGCTGACGAAATAGCAGTGGCTTTTGACGTGATCTTTCAAAAGTCACTGGAGTCAGGGAAAGTCCCACACGATTGGAAAATTGCTATTGTAACCCCCTTGTTTAAGAAAGGATCAAGGCAAAAGATGGAAAATTATAGGCCAATTAGCCTAACCTCAGTAGTTGGTAAAATTCTAGAATCCATTGTTAAGGATGAGATTTCTAAATTCCTGGAAGTGCAGGGTCAGATTAGAACAAGTCAGCATGGATTTAGTAAGGGGAGGTCGTGCCTGACAAACCTGTTAGAATTCTTTGAAGAGGTAACAAGTATGTTAGACCAGGGAAACCCAGTGGATGTTATCTATCTAGACTTCCAAAAGCCTTTGATATGGTGCCTCATGGGAGGCTGCTGAGCAAGGTGAGGGCCCATGGTGTTCGAGGTGAGCTACTGGCTTGGATTGAGGATTGGCTGTCTGACAGAAGGCAGAGAGTTGGGATAAAAGGCTCTTTTTCGGAATGGCAACCGGTGACGAGTGGTGTCCTGCAGGGTTCAGTGTTGGGCGCGCAGCTGTTCATGTTATACATTAATGATCTGGATGAAGGGACTGGGGGCATTCTGGTGAAGTTTGCCGATGATACAAAGATAGGTGAACAGGCAGGCAGTACTGAAGAGGTGGGGAAGCTGCAGAAAGATTTAGACAGTTTAGGAGAGTGGTCCAGGAAATAGCTGATGAAATTCAATGTGAGTAAATGTGAGGTTTTGCACTTTATAAAAAAGAATACAGGTGAGAAAATTTGGAAAGCAGAAGGACAAAGGGATCTGGGAGTGTTGGTCCAGGATTCTCTAAAGAGTAACTTGCAGGTAGAGTCCGTAATTAAGAAAGCGAATGTAATGTTGTCATTTATCTCAAGAGGTTTGGAATATAAAAGCAGCGATGTGCTTCTGAGGCTTTATAAAGCTCTAGTTAGGCCCCATTTAGAATGCTGTGTCCAATTTTGGGCCCCACACCTCAAGAAGGACATACTAGCCCTGGAGCGTGTCCAGCGGAAATTCACACAGATGATCCCTGGAATGGTAGGTTTAACGTATGATGAATGGCTAAGGATCCTGGGATTGTACTCATTAGCGTTTAGAAGGAGAGGGGAGATCTAATAGAAACTTACAAGATAATGTATGGTTTAGAAGGGGTGGATGCTAGGAAGTTGTTTCCGTTAGGCGGGGAAACTAGGGCCTGTGGGCACAGCCTTAAAATTAGAGGGGGTAAATTTAAAACTGAAATGAGACGACATTTCTTCAGCCAGAGAGTGGTGGGCTTGTGGAATTCATTGCCACGGAGTGCAGTGGAGGCTGGGACGTTGGATGCCTTCAAGGCAGAGATCGACAAATTCTTGATCTCAGAAGGAATCAAGGGCTACGGGGAGAGTTCAGGGAAGTGGAGTTGAAATGCCCATCAGCCATGATTTAAATGGCGGAGTGGACTCGATGTGCTGAATGGCCTTACTTCCACTCCTATGTCTTATGGTCTTATGGTCTTAATTCATCCCTTCATCACATGACAATAGGAAGCCTCATAGAATGGTATTACAAGAAGGATTTGCAGCAGCAAATTAACCCAATAAACCAGATATCAGTTGTATGTATTTTCTACTACAGCTGCTAACATCAAGAACAACAAGAGGAGCAAAAACTGCATGTAACATATATACAGATACCAAATACATTTCTGGTTGCCCTGCTCTAGGAAGGATATTATTAAGTTTGAGAAGGCTCAGAAAAGATTTACCTTAAAGTTGGGGTTTGGGTTATAAGGAGAAGCTGGATAGGCCAGGAATTTTTTGCACTGGAGTATAGATGGGTTACCTTATAGATGTTTATAAAATCATGAGGGGTGTGTATAAGGCGAATAGTAGGTATTTTTCCCGAGGGGCATTCAAGATAATCGGGGTTTTTTTTTTAAGATGAGAGGGGAAAGATTTAAAATGGATGTGAGGGGCATTTTTTTGCACTGAGCAGTTCATAAGTTAAATGACCTTCCAGAGGAAGTGATGGTTGCAGGTAGAGTTTCAGCATTTAAAAGACATTTGGAAAAGTACATGAAGAATAAATGTTTGAAGGGATATGGGCCAAGTGTAGGCAGGTGGTGCTAGTTTGGTTTGGGATTATGGCTGGCATGGATTAGTTGGACAGAAAGTTCTGTTTCCCTGCTGTATGACTCTATGACTATGACTCTCCGCAGGTGGTGGTATTCCTATGTAAATTTCCCTCCTGGCCACACATCATCTTGAAATGGAACTGACACTGTTCCACCAATGTTACTGCAGGGTTAAAAACTATTTTAAAAATACTCAATATGGTTTCGGGTTTCACAAAGCTAACTGCACATGCAGCCAAATAGTTTCGCAACTGCTATTTGCTTCTCAAGGTATTTCAGTGTATTGAAAGTATTTTAAATGAAACAACTTAAATAATGCAACTGTCAAAGAATTCTGACACTGCTATTTTCTGTTCATTTTTGGCTGTATCTGTGCAACGGGAAATAAAAATGTACCCTTACTGAGGATTCCTAGCTACAAGATTATGCTCCCAATGGTTATGTCATTATAACTAGAAATGCCCCATTTCCAATCTGTTCCCTTATGAATGCAAGAGAATATCATTTCACCCATGTTGTCTTGCCACCTCCTGATTCTCCAACAGCAGCTTAATGGGAAGCAATTTGCAGTGCAAGTAACTGCTCAATATGTGACTGTGATAAGCTATCTTTAATGCAGCTATATTTAATGCCTTAGTTCCCTTTATGCACACTGGGGTTCTCAGTGCTGGATAGTTTGAGTATATGGGCAATTTTATTTTTAAATAACAATTAACTGCTAAGTAGAAACCATTACATGTGCAGGCTCAATTAGGACAACAAGTGTGCCTCTGACAACAATAAGATTTGGTGTTATTTTGAATCATTCAATTAAACATGTTTAGTTTCGTATGAAAATAATTGCTGTTTTTATCAGGAAAAGTCAATTCAAATAATATGTAGAGAGGCAAAAAGCACAGCTGGTTCATTTTTCAAACACTCCAGATTTTGGTGGCAGCATTTTAATTTGTACGCATCTTTTTGCCAGTCCAAATGGAGCCCATCTATCCTGTTGCACTGTCAAGTGATTAGGCATGCTGAACCACTCTGGAAGTTGACAGGTTGGAATGTAGCATAGCTGCAAGCAGGTCCAACAGACCACAACCCTTCCCATCCAATTAAAAGGCAAATTAATGAAGAATGATCAGAGCAGGATTCCGGAATGATTTACCTGGATAACGTTAACGGAGTTTTGAAAAGCCATAATCACCAGTCCTTCATTCTCAAATTAATCACCTTTCCATGCATTGCAAATCTAAGCATTTAATTAACACTTGACAAAATAGTTTAATATGACTTAGGCATGTGATCCATAGAAAATGAAATGTAAAGCAAAATGATTACACTGATTTACTTGGACTAAGTGACAACAATGTTAACATGAACAATTTGCATTTATATAGCGCCACTAATCGAGTAAAACATCCCAAGATGCACCACAACATCAAGCAAAATGAGATAAGACAAGAAAACATATTTACTTGCTGTGAAATAGTAAGTCTGTGTGAAGTGATATAATGAAATGCTTTGATATGTTAAAATTTCACTCCTATCCAAAAAGTCCACATAAGTTAAATTTTTACACCCATCCAACAACTCCATATGAGTAATAGGGTACGGAGGAACTCCATTTTAAACGTGCTATTTCAGATATCAAATAATGTATGCTGTCTGGACAATGGATGGTAATGCTTTTTGCAAAGTCCCATCAGTGAAAGAAAATGTCCTCTCTGCTGCACATACGTCAGTGAGCCTCATCGTTTTGCCCTAATATAATATTGATTTATATCATCAGTTCAATGAGAGAGGAGTGCAGATTAATTTACTGCACGCCTGTGTGAGCAGAGAAAGATCAGAATCTGATAAATATTACCTTCTCTTCTAGTGGGTGTGGAACATTTATCAGACAAGTGAATAAATCACTGGTAATTGTATTTTAATGGACAAATCATAATAAGCATAATTAAGCAGCTAATGAAATGCAAATAAACCTGCTGATAATAACCAAGAACATGTATCAGATTTAACTGAAAATACAAATTATGTACTGGATGATGGCTACAGAAAACAAACAGTAGTTCAGGGTCACTGAGATTATTGGTTTGAAAGCAAGCTTTAGCCTGTCCTTATGATAAATGGCAAAGATTCGGGAATTAATGCAGTGAATAAGAAAACATAGGAAGGGATATTTGATGCCACAGGTAATACACTTACAAATCTCAAATTTACTGTTGAATGCTAATTAGTATTGATTCAATTGGGTGAATTCATATAAGCACCTGAATGGCATGGAGTATGGTTAGTCTTGTAGCAAAATTGTGTGAGAAATCTGACAAAGCTTATCTTGTTGCTGGGGGCAACTCACTACATCTTTCATGGACCTGACAGGCTTTGAGGTGAGATTCTCGCTAGGCAAAGGTGAGTTGCCAATTCAGGGAAATTAATACTTCTTAAACTTCTCATTTACTTCACTTCTCACCTCAGTAATATTCAGTTTGCTCCATGGTCTTTGTACGCTCATCCTCAGAAGTTGAGGAGATGGCCTTTGGAGGAACCGGCCATTTCTGTCTCAAGGTTGTGGACATCCTGCTAGTAGCTGCAAGACACCAGAGCGAGAAGGCCAGTGGTTAGAAGTAGAATACTGCAATTGGATCCTCAGCTTCCTGACCTACAGACCACAACCAGTGAAGATTGACAACTGCATCTCCTCCAAAATAACAACAACACTGGAGTTCCCCAAGGATACGCCCTCAGCCCCCTACTGTTCTCCCTGTACATACATGCGTATATTGCCAAATTATGAATGAACCACCAGCTCCAAGTTTGCTGACGATACCACCATGATAGGACAGGTATCAAACAACAATGAGTCAGAATGCAGAAAGGAGATAGGGCGCTTGGTGATGTGGTGCAATGAGAACAACCTCTCTCTCAACATTGGCAAAACCAAAGAACTGATCATTGATGACAGAAAGAAAGGAGGACACCACACCCCCATCTATATCAATGGAGCTGAGGTTGAGAGGGTGGAGAGCATCAAGTTTCTTGGAGTGATGGTAACTGACAACCTGTCCTGATCTTCCCATTTAGATGAGACGGTCAAGAAGGCACAACAAAGCCTCTTCCTCAGGTGGCTCAGTAAATTTGGCATGTCCACAAGGTCACTCACCAATGTTTATAAACGCATCATTGAAAGCATACTGTCCAGGTGTATATGGCCTGGTATGGCAATTGCTCTGCCCACGATCGGAAGAAACTGCAGAAAGTTGTATGCACAGCTTAAACCGTCATGGAAGCCAACCTTCTATCCATGGATAGTAGGAACTGCAGATGCTGGAGAATCTGAGATAACAAGGTGTAGAGCTGGGTGAACACAGCAGGCTAAGCAGCATCAGTGAAGCAGGAAGGCTGCCGGTAAAGATGAGTGTAGGTGGGGAGGTAGGGAGGAGTTAGATCAATCTGGGGAGGATGGACAGGTCAAGGGGCTGGGATGAGGTTAGTAGGTAGGAGATGGGGGTGGGGCTTGAGGTAGGGGAGGGGATAAGTGGGAGAAAGGACATGTTAGGGAGGTGGGAACGAGCTGGGCTGGTTTTGGGATACGATAGGGGGAAGGGAGATTTTGAAGCTTGTGAAGTCCACATTTATATCATTGGACTGCAGGGTTCCCAAGCAGAATATGAGTTGCTGTTCCTGCAACCTTCGGGTAGCATCGTGGCACTGCAGGAGGCCTAGGATGGACATATCATCTGAGGAATGGGAGGGGGAATTGAAATGGTTCATGACTGGGAGGTGCAGTTGTTTAGTGCGAACCGAGCATAGGTGTTCTGCAAAGCAGTCCCCGAGCTTCTGCTTGGTTTCCCCAATGTAGAGGAGGCCACAATGGGAACATCAGATGCAGGTGAACATCTGCTTGATGTGGAAAGTCTTCTCGGGGCCTGGAATGAGGGTGAGGGGGGAGGTGTAGGGTCAGGTGTAGCACTTCCTGCAGTTGCAGGGAAAAGTGCTGGGTGTGGTGGGGCTGGAGGGGAGTGTAGAGTGGACAAGGGAGTTGCCAAAACCAGCCCTGGCTCTGCACACACCCACCATCAGGAACATCCTCCCTGCATCTTCCCTGTCTAGTCCTGTTAGAATTTTGTAAGTACTCATGAGATATACCCTCATTCGTCTGAACTCCAGCAAAAACAATCCCAACCTACTCAATCTCTCCCCATATGTCAGATGAGATCGCCAGAACACCTAACAAAATGGCAGTTTGAAAGGTGATCCATGTTGTTTCATGAAAGTATTACTTCTGCCATTAGCTGGGTTTGAGGGGGATTCTCCATAGGTCAGTGCCAGACTTATGAGTATCCCCTTGCAGATGTGAATAACTTTAAAGTTGAAGTGGCTTATGAGATAATTCCTGGAGAAGTAAGGAGTAAATCCTATGCATAGCATGCTTAGTTATGAACAATGTTTACTTAGTTGTTTAACGCACTAAGTTTGCCTGGTTTTAAAAAAAGGGGAAACATGTGACATATTCTATTGAGTAAAGCAAATGATTTGGATTTCACTTTAAACGTTAGGATCCCCTAATCACATTGCAACCAGGGAGGTTACTTTAAAATTCAGTGGTTAATTCAAAAATATAAACTTAATCTTGTGAAGTGCAATCAAATTTTAAACAAATGACCTATATTTCAGTAAACTTGAGTTTAATTTTTTAGGGATGTTGTTTTTGTTCGCTTGAGATGTTTCAAAAGTTTGTGTATCTTTGCTCTATCAGCACAAACTCTGTCATGTTTTCTTGAATGACAGTTTTGCCAATTAAATTACACCAAGCTAATCTGAGTCATGGTGCGTTGCAACCGCTCTATTTGTGCACTAACACTTTTTAGGGAAATAAATCGAGCATCTTTACCTGACCCATGATCCGCAGCAATGTGTTTTACTCTTAACTGCCCTCTGAAATTGCCTAGACAGCCAATTACTTCAAAGGGGCAATTCAGGATGGGCAAAAGATCTTGTACTTGCCAATATGAGAGAATAACAAAGGTTACTTCTGCTCTTAGACCCCTTTAGAATTGGATCCTTTATTGTAATTCAACCAGATTTTGACTGCCATGATTAAATGTATTTCTACAAGGCTCAGAGGCAGTGCATGCCAGATGGTAAACACTTCCTGTATAAAACAAAGATTTTTCCAACCTTCTTTTGTCTGTGTGCTCAGATTCTTGACCCTTCTGTCAATGGGGACACATTTTTTTCCTCTCTACAGTGACTACCCCTCTGATGATTTTTGAACACTATCAAATCACTTCCAAAGTTTCTTTTTATCTCATCGAGCAACTATAACTTTGCCACCAATCCATGCACCAAATTCTTGGAAATGTTCTTGTAAATCTTACAGTCAACCTCTCCAGTCCTTTCATATAAAGTGCAACACACAGTGTTGAGCAAAATAGCACAACAGAGATTGAACCATCATTTTGGAGTTACCTTCCTTTGTAATTTATGGTATTGCTTATAAACCCCAGGCTGATGCGTTTGTTAATTGTTTTGCAATCTGCACTGCTATCTTCAATAATCTGTGCACAAATATTTGATTTATTTTTCTTTCTTGCAACCTCTTTAGAATTGCAGTTCTTGGTTTTTATTGCCTCTCCTCCTACTTCCCACCAAACTGTGTCATAGAACCTTCTCTGAGTTACGTTTCATCTGTCGAGGTACCATCCTTTAGTCTATCACGCTCCTTGCAGTTCACAATTTTCCAGGATTCATGTTATCTTCGAATATTGAACTGATTGACTGATTTATTATCATGTGTACTAAAGTACAGTGAAAAACTTTGTTTATGAGCAGTTAAGGCAATCATACTAAGCAAGGATGTACAGATCAGAGTTTGTAAAAAGATTTAGATAGAGGCATACACGTTACATTGCATAGCGTATGCGCTAGGCAAGGTCAATGTTAGCAAGATCAGTGTTATTTGAGGCTCAACAGTCCATCCATCATGTAATAATGGCCGGGAAGAAGCTGTTCCTGAACCTCCTTGTGTATGTGTTCAAGCTTTTTTATCTTTTGCCTGATAGAAGAGTTCTTTACACAGAGAGTTGTGAGAGCATGGAATGCGTTGCCAGCAGCAGTTGTGGAAGCAAAACTGGGGACATTTAAGAGACTGCTGGACATGCATATAGTCACAGACATTTGAGGGTGCATACATGAGGATCAATGGTCGGCACAACATCGTGGGCTGAAGGGCCTGTTCTGTGCTGTACTGTTCTATGTTTCTATGTTCTATGAGAGCATTACCTGGATGGGACGGGTCTTTGATAATTTTGGCAGCCTTTCCACAGCAGTGAGCCACATAAATGGAACCCAAGGATGGAACATTGGCTTCTGTGATGCTCTGGATTGCACCACAACCTTCTGCAGTTTCTTACCACCCTGGGCAGAGCAGTTGCTGTACCAGGGCATTAGGCACCAGGACATTTTGCTTTCAGTGGTACAACTGTAGAAGTTGGTGATGGTCCTTATGGACATGCCAAATTTCCTGAGCCACCTGAGGAAGAAGAGCCATTGTTGTGCCTTTTTGAATGTCACATCTACATGGAAAGTCCAGGACAGGTTCTCAGTGAAAATGCGCACTATTCATCCCAGTCTAAGTGGTTAACACTGATCAAGAATTTAGTGCTCCTAATTCCGAACCTGAGGAGTTCCACTATCAATCTTCCCCTAGACTAGAACAATTATTTGCCATTACTGTTTTCTGTCACTCAGCTAAGTTTGTATATATATTTCCATTATCTTCTTCATTTCAAATATTTCACATTTTCTGATAGGTAATGTGACACTTTATCTGATAGCTTTTAGAAGTCCATACACATAGCATGATTTGTCCATTTGCTTGTCAATTCTGTGTTCTTTCTAAAAGCTTTCCAACCACGATTTTTAAACTGAACATTCCATAGTTTCTGGATTTATCTTTGGTTTTAAACAATGGTGTCACATTTGCAATTCCCTAACCTTGTGATACCAAGCCATATATAAGAAGGATTGGAAGATTCTGGTCAATACATCTGTAATGTCCTGCCTTACGTCCTTTAGCTTCCTAAAATTCATTGTGTCTGATCGCGGTGATTTCAAGTACACCAGCCTTTCTAATAGCTCCTGTTTATCCATTTTTAAACAACCAGTCTCTCAGATACTGTGAGTTTGATGGCATTATCTTCCTTGATAAAATATAGTACTCAGTTGCCCAAAAACCATGTCCTCTATCCATGTTTTCTTAATCATTCATGGGACATGGGCATCACTGGTTAGGCCACAATTTATTGGTCATTGCTAGTTGATCAAATGACAGTTAAAAGTCAACAACATTGCTGTTGGTCTGGAGTCCCATGGAAACCAGAGTAGAAAAGGATGGCAGATTTATCTCTCTAAAGGACATGCGCGTACCAAATGGGTGTTTCGAACAGTTGTCAATAGTTTAATAACCATCATTAGGCCTTTAATTCCAGTTTGCGTTCTCTGCCATGACTCAATTCTGGGATTCAGCGGGACATTACCTAGGGCTCTGGATTACTAGTCCAGTCACAAGATCATGCACCAGATCATTGAACATTGAGAACAGTTCCTTTTTGATACAGTTTATGATGTACACTCAAGCATTACCAACTGGAGACCAACTAAGGAAAGAGACTCTGAAGAAATGTCCCTATAAAGATATCCTAAAAACAAATATTGTAGAGTCTTAGGGGTACCACTATTCTCTTCCTTTCTCTTTCTCTTGAAATCATCCCTCTATAGTATCAATTTCCTCTGAAAACATGCCCTACTTGCATTTTACCTTTTCCTAATAGTGTTTAACAAATTTCTTCGATCATTCACTCTCTGTATTATTTCATTGCTTGTTACTTGTGAAAAAAAGGAGTGCCTAAAGCTGTTGTGCTAGAGAAGAAAGGAATGTCTCCAAGGAGGATGGAGTTAAGATTGGGAATATTTTAGTACAGCTGTGTAGGGTTTTGATGGTGAGAATACACCTGGAGTGTTGTGAAAAGAATTTGTCTTTTTGATGAAGGGGATGCAGCTGCTTTAGAAGCAATCTAGAGAATATTTAATCAGCTGATAGGGTCAATACCAGAAGGATGATTCCTCAGGTGGGAGAGACTAAAACTGAAGACTCAATTAAAGAAATCTCCATTTTTATGACAGAGTGAGCTTTTTTCTCTATGAGGATCATTAGCTTGTTGAATTATTTCCATAGAAAACAGTGAAGATTGGGTCACTGAATTCATTCAAGGCAGAGTGAGATAGATTTTTGATTGACAAGGTAATCAAGGTTGTAAGGAATAGGCAGGAACATGGAATTGAGACCACAATCAGGTGAAGCCAGCTGAAAGGGCTCAAAAGCTCCTGCTCTTAAGTTCTGTATTCTTACTGTCAAGTTATTGGACCAGAAATGCTAGAGAGTGAGAATAACAGCAGGAATCATTGAGAGACATGGCTGAAATAATAACATATTATTGACCAAAAATATTTTAGGCTGTCTGCTGTGGGAATATTTATGTACACATATCATGCCAATCTGGAAAAAGGGAACTGCAAATTAAATTTTGAATAAAAGACATTACAAATAGGTTGTACGAACTGTCATGGTGGTAGAAAAATATGGGCTATCGGTTTTCACTTACCATTATTTGATTTTAATCCCTGGGATAAAAGTTATTTAAAAATGAGGTAAAACTGATTTAAAATTACTGCTGCAATCAGCAGACCTCAGATTAGACGAGCTTTGTGAACTAATGTGAGAGAAACATACAGTTCAAGCCAAAGTTAATATTTTTCAAAGGGATTGAAACTCTAGTTTGATTTATACCTTCACAGACAAGTTTCACATCTTGGAGATGAAAGAGTTACTTGTAAGTTGTCCAGCTCAGAGGAAAAAAAAGCTTGACATGGAAATACATAGATGAGCTGTATTTCAAGCAGCTGTTTTGGCAGGGGACCGGATGTTAGATGGGCTTGTAACTGGAACCAGAAAAAACTTGCTCTTCTTTCCTGTCTCCTTTGTTTCTCTCAGTGTCAGTCAAAGGATGCAACCCAAAGCAAATTGCAGAAACATCTATCCACTTTTCACTACTACCAAGGAAAAAATATATCAATTAAAGAACTATGGTCACAAGTTAAATTCTAATACCTCAGGGACACCTTGACGACATTTAAATTTGCGCATCTTCATTTTTGCACTAGGCATTCTCTCTATTATTTTTTCTGGCTTAGTAAGTGATAAATTTGCTCTACCTTTCAGACATGAAGCCTTTGTAATTGGTTCATCCTTTGATTCTGGTGAACTCAGAAACTATATCCTTTGATGGAGTGAGATATAGCTGTATGCTAAGAAGAATTAAAAGTGTCTTAAACCAATCAGGGCAGATTATAAAGAGGACAGCTGATTCACCCCTCCTGATATGGGTGTAAAAGAACAAGAAGAGCTTTCTGGAAATAACTAAATTGTTAATTTTTCATATTGTGTGGCATCAATGGCAAGAATAGAGCTCTTTGTGCAAGAGAAAGGAGAGAATTGCATAGATACTGGATTCTACAACAAAACTATATCTGTTGATCCTAAGATGCTGCACACTGCTCCAGCACAAATTAACATTGCCAGGTCATATTAATGATTCATGGGATGTTGTTTCATGTTTTCCATCTATCCTGTGCTTAGTCGATAGCAGTTCATGATGTCACTGAAATGGAGCAGAATGGTCAGCAACAGTACGAATGGAAACACATTTTACAAGGTTTAAATTGACCTCCTAATAGAGAGAGTTCTTTGAAGGAAAGTTAAATTAATCGGTCCTTCCAACAAAGGCCGGACCCGAATGATAGATTAAAGGAGCTGGGAAGAAATTGCTGTTACGATTAATATAAGCGCCAGATAAAAAGGAGAGAGAATTCACATTGGATGTATTTTAATGAGAATTACATTGAGAATGACAAGCATATTTACAGCCAACAGAAGGAATATGCATAGAATTGAACTAGAATCACCCTGGTGACAGTGAGTAGTTTTCAGGGGATTCTGGACATTTGGATAAAAATTATATTTTCCTTTCTCTCCAAATTCCTCCACTTATGCCCTGATTTGATTCCTTGGAGTATGGTTCCACATTTGCCAATTGCACATCTTGTACTTCATACAGAAGCCACTAGACATGTGTGAGCATTGACAACAAATGGGCTGTTTGTACAATGAGTGATTACAAATGCAAGCCTGATCCCAACCTTGGCTGATTTCAGCATAAAGCGCTGAATTTCACCATTCCACAAGAACTTCCAATGCCAGGAACCAAATCAGGTCACAAGGCCATGCACTGAGAGCTGGCGAGGCCATAAACCAAATTTTACAAGCAGCATCCGATTAATGATCACCAGATGTGAGAGTTGGACATTATCAACTTGTGGGCAGGAAATAGAACATAGAACAGTACAGCACAGAACAGGCCCTTCAGCCCACAATGTTGTGCCGACCATTGATCCTCATGGATGCACCCTCAAATTTCTGTGACCATATGCATGTCCAGCAGTCTCTTAAATGACCCCAATGACCTTGCTTCCACAACTGCTGCTGGCAACGCATTCCATGCTCTCACAACTCTCTGCGTAAAGAACCTGCCTCTGAAATCTAATTGAAATGAAGACGCCACATTAAAATAAAAACCGAAATAACTGCGGATGCTGTAAATCAGAAACAAAAACAGAAGTTGGTGGAAAAGCTCAGCTTTTGTGAAGAAAAAATTAGAGTCAACATTTTGGGTCTGGTGGCCCTTCCTTAGAACCGGACCCAAAACATTAACTCTGATTTTTTTCTTCACAGATGCTGCCAGACCTGCTGAGCTTTTCGACCGACTTCTGTTATTGTACACCTCATTTAAAGAATGGCAGCAATGGAATTAGAATTTTAAGCCATTGATAAGATTGAAAGGAAGACCAAACAAGGAACTCTTTGAAATAATAAGCAGCGGATGGGGAATGGTTGCCATGCACTTATAGGTGAACCTGAGGGCAGCCCAGATACAACAGGTGGATGCAACATAGTCAGCAGCTGCCCATCCCAATGGCACCACTGAGCAGTGCACAGCAGCCAGCCTTTGAATGGCCAGCACATCTCAGGGGGTGGGCATTCAATCTCTGGGGCCATTGATAATGGTGAAGACCTGCCAATGGCCAGTTCAGCACCTAATTTGCACTTCATGTGGCAGGCCTTCCTGAAAGCTGGCATCATGGGTCTCCGTTTGGCACTCTCGCTGGTGAGCAAAACCACTGCTGCCTACATTAAATACCACCCTTTGACTCTGAACCAAAGCTGACACCTAATCACATTAGCTTCTTTTGCCATATTTCTTTTGCCAAACACATGTTTATTTAAATTTATTTAGTCAATAGTCCAAATCCCATAAATCATAACTCTCCTGCGTTGTGAATTTTATGTCTGTCTCCATTTTACAGGTTTCTCAGAAAGACGTATTTATAATTGTTTTGCATATTTCAAACCATCTCATTTCCATATGTAAAAAAACTTTGACATTTAAGTCAGTCCTTAAATCCATTGTAAGCCAGTGCAAAAATGAACAGGGAGCACTGGAAACAGTTGCTTGCATCTGGCATTCCTGTACTCTGCTTTGTGCACGGTCCAAGCTTGTAGAGGTCTATGTTGTGCTGGAACACCGCTATTCAAGATGGACGTTACCGGCCATGAGGAGCAGTTGGTCCTGCCACCAGCTGATGATTCAGGTTGTGAATAAAGTTAAGGTTTTTATCAGCAAGGCCAGACTACCTATCTAATAGGGATATACACAAGACGATGCAATAAATGTTGACTAAACTGAATGCCATCCGAGTATAAATAATATGTAATGTTCCCTCGGTGGGAAATCTCACTATCTGAAACAGATAGTAGAAAGCACTCTAAATCACATTCACTGAATCCTCAAATTATATAAACAAAAATTGTAAGCCCTCACAATAAATTGCTGAAAGATGCTTCACTGTGGCTTATAACAAGGAGTCAACCACTTTGCTTTGGAGTCACATGAAGACCAGACTATGTAAGGGTAGCAGATTCTCTTTCCTAAAGTGCATTAGTGAACCAGATGGGTTCTTACAACAATGATTACATGGTCATGATTAAACTGTGTTTTTTTTTGTTCCAGCATTTTACTGAATTCAAATTTCACCATCTGCAATGTTGATTTCAGTACAATTCAAAGCAATGCTCTCAGAGCATTCATCTAGAGTTCTGTATTAATGGTCCATCAACATTACCACTACCCAACCACCTACCCTGAATTTGAAATTGGTTAGTTGAGCCAAAGATGGTAAAGTTATGAGTGAGTCAAAGCTGGGTTTATAAGTGGAGACTGTAAAGCCGGTATGTGGGAGTGTATGCAGAGTTAGGATTTATATCTTTTTCTGCTGTCATCTTTTTTAAACATCGATGTCTATTTGAGCTGAGTTTGTTGGCTATCATTTTGCTGCCCGGCCATTTCTACTCCCAATCTGATGAAATGCTATTATTGTCACTATCGACTTGCCAGGGGGACGGACGTGTAGATTGGCAACAATAGAATATCATGCCAAATTCACAACTTCCTTTTTCTTCCGTAAACATTGAAAATAAAACATTTTACTGTAAAATTACTAACACTTTTTAAATCATCTGCCAGCTGGGGATTTTATTACATTGTCAGGTGAGAGGGAACTGTGAGAGCTGGTATCAGTGCAATGTGCCAAAAGCATAGCGTGTTGACAGATATGAATAGTTTGTTGTGTAAGACTTGACAATAGGAGTAGTAGAATGCACAATGAGCTTGATCTGATGTGTGCTGTGCCAAGGGATGGTTAGTTATCTGTTTAAACCTGGGAAGACAATGATGTTGTGGTTATCTTACTGGATTCATATTCCAGTGGGAATTTGGGTTTGAATCCCACCATGACAACCTGTAGAATTTTAATTCAGTTGACAAAATCTGCAATGGAAAGATAGTCTCAGTAATGGTGACCATGAAATGGTCAGGTCTAGTAAAATTCGCTGGGGAAGGAAAACTGCTGTCCCTACCTGGTCTAAGATGGCTAATGCTGAAGAGTGCCTTGCGTAGTGTCTACTATCTTGTCATGTGGACTTGGGAGGAGAACAATTTAAGTTCTCAAAGGGATACGTCCTACCTTCTGAGTCAACATAGTCTCTGTAACAATAACTACCATATTAATGTACCTTGCACATTGTTTCTAAGGTGCAACAAACTACATTTTGTTAGCTCAAGAGCCTCTTCTTGTCAGGCTAACGTATTTTTTCTTTCTCTACTGTCCTGGGCTGAACAAATCCTATAAAGTCCTATCAGAAGAGTAGAAGATGGCAGCCAAAGTACCAGGCAGCTTTGCCATCATGATGAGCAGTGGTGACCATTACAACAATTGACCATAACTACCCTCGGAAACATAGGCTAACAAACCACACAATTAAAAGGAGATTTGGGAAATAAATGCTGGCCTTGCCAGAGAAGCCCTCATCCCATGAAAGTAAAGAAAATCTGTGGTTCCCAAACTACCTGTGCAACTAATGTTAATCAGAAACAGGGGAAGTTACAATGGAGAACAAAGAGAAGGCAAGCTAATTAATCACGTTTTGATTCTATTTTCACAAAGGAGGACACACTCAATGTGCCAAAAATATGTGGGACACAGGGCAAGGAGGAACTGAAGGAAATCTATGCTCATAAGGAGATGGTGTTGAGTAATTGATGGGATTATATGAGCATAAATCCCAGGACATGACGATCTGTGTCACAGACTACTTAAAGAAGTCTTGCTCGAAATAGTGGATGCACTAGTGGTCACCTTTCAAGATTCTTTAGACTCTGGAGCACTTTGTATATATTAAAAGGTAGCTAATTTAACCCCTCTGTTTTAAAAAAGGGAGCTGGAGAGTAAGCAAGGAATTATAGACCAGTTCACTTGACATCAATAGTGGCAAAAATGCTACTAATATAAGACTGTGATAAAAGATTTAATACAGGAACATTTGGAAAACAGTGACAGGATTGGGAAGAGTCAGCACGGTTTTTTGAAAGGGAAATCACATGACAAATTTGCTAGGATGTTTCAGGGATGTAACTTGTGGAGTTAGTTAGTGTGAAATCAGTGAATGAGGTATGCTTTGGCTTTCTAAGGCTTCGATAATGTTCCACATGAGAGATTATCATGTTAAATAAAAAAAAACAACTGGGTTTGTATACTGATGTGGATAGAGAACTCGTTATCAGACAAGAAGTAAAAATTAAAAAAAAATTGTTTTTGCTTCACTCGTGGCAAATAGTGACTAGTGGGGTTCCACATGGATCATTGCTCGGAAACCAACTATTTGCAATATATATTCATGATTTCAGTGAAGAAGCTAATGTAATATGTTCACAATTTCCAGTGACACAATTCTGGATGGAAGGATGAACTTGAGGAGGATGAAGGGATGCTTCAGTGTGATTTGGACAAGACGAGAGAGTGGGCAAATGAACTCCAGTGTGAATAAATGTGAAATGACCCACTTTGGTAACAAAAAGCAGGTTATTGTCTGAATGGTGACAGATTGGGAAACAAGGTCGAGCAGCATGACCTGGGTGTCTTTTCACTGAAAGTAAACATGGCGGTGCAGCAGGTGATGAAGAAAACAAATAGTACAATGGCTTCATAGCGAATGATTTTGAGTACAGGAGCAAGAATCTCATTTTGCATTTATACAGGGCCCTTCTGAGATCACACCTGGAGTATTGTGTGCAGTTTTAATCCCCTTATCTAAGGAAGGCTGTTCTGGCCATGGAAAGAATGCAAGAAAAATTCACCTGACTGACTCCTGGAATGGTAGGACTGACATATGTTAGGATTATATTTCCACGGAATTTAGAAGAATGAGGTACAATCTCACAAAAACCTATAGGCCTAGATAGGATAAATGCAGAAAAGATGTTCTTGATGATGAGGGGTTCTAGAAACAGGGACCATGGTCTAAGGATTTAGGACTGAGATGAGGTGGAAGTTTTTCACTAGAGACTGATGAACCTGTAGAATCCTCTGTCACAGAAAGTGATTGAAGTCAAAACATTGAATGTTTCAGGAAGGTGATAGATGTAGTTCTTTGGTTTAAGTGGATCAAAGAGAAAGCGAGAACAGGGGCAGAGTTGAATGATCAGCAATGATCATATTGAATGACAGTGCAGGCTTAAGGAGACAAGTGGCCTACTCCTGGCCCTATTTCCTATGTTTCTATACAAATCAAGGCACATGGCTGAAATGTCCTCATAAGAATTATCCATAAAATAGTGAACAATATAAGAAGAAACAGATCAACTAAAAGATGTCATCTCTGACAATGTTGCAAACCCTCAGCGTTGATGTGCAAGTTTGACCTAGATTACGTTCTCTATCATAGGATTGAGGGTTGAAAGCACAAACCTCTGATTTAGGGATGAAACTTGACACAAGAAATGGATTGATGTTTCCAATAAAATTTCAAGGAAAATAATTTCATTCATCAGCACAGTAATTTTTGTAGAGATAGGTTTCAAGGCACACATAACCTAATTGTGCACTGGATGTGTCTCAATATGAACAAGCCCAAAAATTGTTCTGTCTTTCAAACAATACAAGAAACTGAAGAATATTGCTGATGTTAAATTGACTTCCCCCAGGATGGTGAGAAATTGTCTCCTGAACTGCCAACTATGACGTTTAGAAAAGTAATATAAGTATTACTGAAAATTGGAATATTGCAATGTGCCATTTTTATAAGAAAAGGGTATTATTGTAACTCATGGCACAGTTTAATTGGGTAAAGCCAAAAAAAACACTTAAAGCTGGGTGACAGATTTACTTTGAACATGCATTTTTTTCTTCTTCTTTCTCACAAATTCCGAGAGGTCTAATTCCCTGTGGAGACCTATTTCAGATAAAGTGGAATGGTATCAAATTCTGTCCAATGTGGAGCTAGCAGTTCTTCATAATTACACCAAAGCACTTATTTAATTTTAAATCCCGGCCTAAAGCCCTGTGGTTAAAAATAATTCACAGCAAGTGCTGAATGATTTTGTATTATTCTGTGTTCTCAGTAGTTACACACTTGGCAATGGCAAGCGTTATTTCTGAAAATCTGTTAATACCAAACTGGACTGATGAAGCAGACCTGATAATGGGTTCTTCTTTCCGACCACTCCTCATGTTTAAACTATGAGGCAATAACTTTCTCAGTGGACTCACCCTCCATATTTTCGTTAATTAGGTGGTTGAGTCTTTTGGGGGCAACACAGTGCCAGTGTAGTACATTCACACTTGACCTTATTTATTAGCACCCTTGTAATGACACTGAATTAAAATTTCAGTTTAAGACATTGTCATTCATAACACTGAGGAACACAAGCAAAGGAGGAATGTGCAACTCATTGTGAGAGGGGAGATAGATATGAATCTGTATGTTGTTTAATGTTTGAGAAATCAATCCAGAGCCGTCATTGTAACTGTTTGCCATTAAAAAAGCTTGATAGTCATGTAAAGACAACAGCAACAACTTGCACTTGTTTCCTTTCTCTGTGCTGTGAATGTCGATGATTCCATGATTGCTTGCTTTGTTATGACCTTGGTAGAGAATAAGAATGGGGTTTTTAGTTTGTTTTAGAATGCAATGATCCAGGTTTTAACTAAAATTTTAAAGTTGCAGACTTCAGAATTTTACTCTCCCAAAATGAAAGGACATGAATTAAAAACTATCCTGTGGCACATCCCAAAATGTTTACAATATTTCTTTCCAAAGAAAAAGGAAGATCTTTACTTGCTCTGAGTACTATTTTGACAACTCATATTCAGGCTGAGATTTCTTGCACATTCCATTTACTTCCAGCAACATTGCCCCTTCAAATCTTCTCCAGTTATCCTCAGGTTGCAGACTCCACATTCAAGACAGGAGTCTCGATTGTCTGAAGTGTAGCCACCATTGTCAGAACTTGTGTTTCTGTTAGTATTTGGTGTTTTGCATCTAAAACTCTCTTTCCCTCTCTCTCTCTCTCTCTCTCTCTTTCTATCTCTCTCTCTCTCTCTTTCTCTCACACACACACACACACACACACACACACACACACACACACACACACACACACACACACACCTGGATATTCTAATCACTGTTAGTCAAGTCCATTTTTGTACAAGAGTTTTAACTTAGAGCCATCCCTGAGAATTTCAACTGAATTCTTCTCAAGATGTTCTAAATTCTAGAACTAAACTGCTTGAGCATTCAACACTACCACTATAATATATTTATATTCTAGAGACCATATCTTTTTCTTTGTCCTTTGGTCTGCGGACATAAATAGGAATAGGATTGTTGAAAAAAGATGCAAAGCTTGTGGAAGGAATTTCTTCATATTTTAAATGTGAGCTACTTGTACTTATTGAAAATGCAGCTCACGCTATTGTTTGTCGAATCAATAGGAGAAATTTAGTTGCAGATGAACTAGCAATGTGGGGTGTGTATAAAGTGAGATTTAGCTGGTTTATTGATCTGTGGAGTTGGGACCAGTTGTCAACAGCAATGGTTTTTTATCTGCCACCAGCTGCGAATGATATCATCAGAAGCCTTCAAAGTACGAGAAGAGGACATGGTATCCTTCTCTCTGCATTAAAAAAATTCTCTGAATGCCTGAAGAAAGCTAGTTTATTTCCCTTAATAGTTGCTTCAACTATTGCTTTTAGTGAATGAATAAGAGATTTTTTAGGTTGTGAACCAATTACTGTGTGCCCTACAAGCAACAAAAGTAACTGGGAAAGAGAGATTCAGAAGCAACAAATCCTGGCAAGCTAAAATAGTAATTTCAGTGAACCCCATAGATAAAGACTGTTAAATTGCCTTCCGGGTTATTTCCTCCATGGATAACAACAATGTATCTGTTGGTGTTGTCTGTATGCACATATAGGGTGAGTTTTATGAGATAACAAAGTGTAGAGCTGGATGAACACAGCAGGCCAAGCAGCATCTCAGGAGCAGGAATGTTGACGTTTCAGGTTGGGACCCTTCTTCAGAAATGGGGGAGGGGAAGGGGATTCTGAAATAAATAGAGAGTGGGGGAGGCGGATAGAAGATGGATAAAGGAGAAGATAGGTGGAGAGGAGACAGATAGCTCAAAGAGGCGGGGTTAGAGCCAGCAAAGGTGAATGTAGGTGGGGAGTTAGGGAGGGGATAGGTCGTTCCAGGGAGGGTGGACAGGTCAAGGAGGCGGGATGAGGTGAGTGGGTAGGAGGTGGGGATGGGGCTTAAGGTGGGAAGAATGGTTATGGAGGCGGGGACCTGCTGGGCTGGATTTGGGATGTGGTCAGGGGAGGAAAGATTTTGAAGCTTGTGAAGTCCACATTGATACCCTTGGGATGCAGGGTTCCCAAGCGAAATATGAGAAGCTGTTCCTGTGTCTTTCGGGTGGCATCATTGTGGCAATGCAGGAGGCCCAGGATGGACATGTCATCCGAGGAGTGGGGAAGGTGTGAGAATTGAAATGGTCTGCGACTGGGAAGTGTTGTTGTATGTAGTGAACTAAGCATAGGTGTTCCGCAAAGCAGTCCCCAAGCCTCAGCTTGGTTTCCCCCAAAAAGGTTTTTTAATGGGTTAGAGTTTTATCCAATAACGTTAAATGTTATCATAGTTGTTTACTTGTATCTAGATTCTATTTATTTCTGATAAATTATACAGGAAACCCGGTCCTTGCTTTCTGTCAACCTGGTAAATTAGGAAATTTTGCTTACTTTGATAAAGCCTGTAAATTTTCTGTTGATCCTGGGAATATAGGACTTGTTTTACAGTCAATACCCAGTGAGAAATGACAAAATTGAGCTTTTATTCTGTATAGTTCATTTCAAAGTTAATCTGTTTGAATGATCATTTACTGGAAGTAACCACCTGTTTACCAGACATCATGTCATGGAATAAACTACCAGAAGAAGTGGTCGATGCAAGTTACAAAATTTAAAAGACATTCGGATGAACACATGAATAGGAAAGGTTTGAAGAGATAAGGTCCAAGCCCATGCAGGTAGGAATAGTTTAGTTTGGCAATGTGGTTGGCATGGACTGGTTGCACTAAAGGGTCTGTTTCTGTGCTGTATGACTCAACAAGTCTAATAGTCAAGGGTTACTTGAGACGTCTAAGTAAATGCTAATGAAGTAGAGAGGCAGAAATATTGGAATATTGTTGGGTGGGGGGATGGGGTGGCTTCATGGTGTTGGTTGGCAGAAGATGTCTCAGACTGTAATATTATACTATCAGTGGTAGGCCAAGGAAGAGTAAGTCTTCAAGAGGTGAGAATCAAAGGAAGTTATGAAAATGGGAAGCAGCAATGCTAAGAAGATTTCAAACCTGTGAGATTAATTTCAAATTTTAGGCATGAAGGAATCAGAAGGAACAAATATCAGCAAAGGTGAATGAAAAGACATTTCATGAAGACTATACATGTTATACAGGGTTTGTGATAAACTAAGTTTGCAATCGATGGAAGAAGCCTGGCTAGCCTGGATCCCAAGATAATAAAATGTGAAGCTGGATGAATACAGCAGGCCAAGCAGCATCTCAGGAGCACAAAAGCTGACGTTTCGGGCCTAGACCCTTCATCAGAGAGGGGGATGGGGAGAGGGAACTGGAAAAAATAGGGAGAGAGGGGAAGGTGGACCGAAGATGGAGAGTAAAGAAGATAGGTGGAGAGGAGAGTATAGGTGGGGAGGTAGGGAGGGGATAGGTCAGTCCAGGGAAGACGGACAGATCAAGGAGGTGGGATGAGGTTAGTAGGTAGATGGGGGTGCAGCTTGGGGTGGGAGGAAGGGATGGGTGAGAGGAAGAACCGGTTAGGGAGGCAGAGACAGGTTGGACTGGTTTTGGGATGCAGTGGGTGGGGGGGGGGGGGAAGAGCTGGACTGGTTGTGTGGTGCAGTGGGGGGAGGGGACGAACTGGGCTGGTTTAGGGATGCAGTTGGGGAAGGGGAGATTTTGAAACTAGTGAAGTCCACATTGATACCATTAGGCTGCAGGGTTCCCAAGTGGAATATGAGTTGCTGTTCCTGCAACCTTCGGGTGGCATCATTGTGGCACTGCAGGAGGCCCATGATGGACATGTCATCTAAAGAATGGGAGGGGGAGTGGAAATGGTTTGCGACTGGGAGGTGCAGTTGTTTGTTGCGAACTGAGCGGAGGTGTTCTGCAAAGCGGTCTCCAAGCCTCTGCTTGGTTTCCCCAATGTAGAGGTAGCCACACCGGGTACAGTGGATGCAGTATACCACATTGGCAGATGTGCAGGTGAACCTCTGCTTAATGTGGAATGTCATCTTGGGGCCTGGGATAGGGGTGAGGGAGGAGGTGGGTGGGCAAGTGTAGCATTTCCTGCGGTTGCAGGGGAAGGTGCCGGGTGTGGTGGGGTTGGAGGGCAGTGTGGAGTGAACAAGGGAGTCACGGAGAGAGTGGTCTCTCCGGAAAGCAGACAGGGGTGGGGATGGAAAAATGTCTTGGGTGGTGGGGTCGGATTGTAAATGGTGGAAGTGTCGGAGGATGATGCATTGTATCCGGAGGTTGGTAGGGTGGTGTGTGAGAACGAGGGGGATCCTCTTTGGGCGGTTGTGGCGGGGGCGGGGTGTGAGGGATGTGTTGCGGGAAATATGGGAGATGCGGTCAAGGGCGTTCTCGATCACTGTGGGGGGAAAGTTGTGGTCCTTGAAGAACTTGGACATCTGGGATGTGCGGGAGTAGAATGTCTTATCGTGGGAACAGATGCGGCGGAGGCGGAGGAGTTGGGAATAGGGGATGGAATTTTTGCAGGAGGGTGGGTGGGAGGAGGTGTATTCTAGGTAGCTGTGGGAGTCGGTGGGCTTGAAATGGACATCAGTTACAAGCTGGTTGCCTGAGATGCCTAGCCAGGATCCTGTTAGATTATACAAGTTAAAGGGATGCACGTTATATAAAGGTTTGTTACAGCAGGTAACGAGGCCTGGAAATATTACAGGGGTAGAGGCAGACAGTGTTTGTGAGGGTAAAGCTATCAATTTGAAAATTCAGCTCAAACCAGATTCCAAGATGATGAACAGTTAGTTCAGCTTGAAACAATGGCCAGAGAAGTGGTTGGATTCAGTGGTGCAAAGTCAGACCTGATGTTGTGCCAAAGATAATGTGATGGCACAATAATTAATTCCCAGGTCTAAAACGTCAAAACCCAATTCAGAGGCATAAGTGTTCCAGATACATGGATTTTTCTTCCAGAGAGGCAGTGGAGAGAATAGGTACTTTAAAACAGGATTTGCTACACCGCACCCCCAACACCTCGAGCTGAAAAGAATTCAAAAGGCAGCTACACCAGCTGCTGGCTAAGGAAATGGCTCTGCGAAAGGCTCATCTCATGGTCTAGGATTTACCACAACTATTAAAAACTCAAAAAGTCAAACATAAACATTTCTTACCCCTCACACTCCTTAATCCTCAACATCTTTCTCTGTCCAATCCTTACCAATCCATGGCTGTCCACCCACCTCTCTCCTGTTTCCTTCTGCTTTTTGTGTCAATCTAAACCCTGCTGACCATCTGCCTTGACACCTCATATGCTTCAATCCAAGCTATACTTCTCTAATCACCTCCAAGACCTGTTACAGTCCCTATTCCTCCTTAGTGCTAACTATATCAACCAACGACTCTACCTTTTGCATTTAGATCATTTACACCTACTCAGCCCATCTCCACCGGGGGAAGCAAAAGACTCATGCTGAAGTTAAATAAGCTAAATTTCTCAACTGTCTATTGTTGAATTCTCTATTTAAAGAAAACACTGTCATTGAAACAAGTCCAGAAGCTAATTTTAGCTTCTTTCAACTGTTTAAACTCCTATAAAACCAACATTTTTAAATTCATACCCTCACTTCAATGATTTTGTAAACACTTGGAGCTGTCCAATTGTGAACTGCTGGACACCCTTCTTTGACAATGAAAGTTTTTGAAATCTGCACAAAACCTCTAGTGTTAGCCTTCAGGCTTACAATGACAGGCACAGTGCATTGACAAGGACTGATTTATTTAAGCTGCTGACAGAAATCTTCACCCTAAACTTTAAAAGATAGGAGATTTACAGCCCTTGATGGGATGTTCCAGTCAACTGTGTAGTTTGAATGTATGCAATTCACATGCATTCATGACTATTTTTGCACAATCTCAAAGGACAAGTAATCTCTCCTGAATATGTCTGTTAATCTACTTAAAAGGATATCTTACACTACTAAAAGTGTCCTCTAACTTTTCAGGCAAGTCTGGCAGTATTAGGCCTCCTCCTGAAAGCCCACAAGTCTTGTCTTGGACATCAATTTTTAAAATTGAATCTATTTGAAGGCTGTTGTACGTGAACAAATGTACTACGTCCATGAGCCACAGATGGGGAATGTACAATCAGCTCCTGTTCCTGCACACTGCCTGTTAATGAAATGGTGGATATTGGGTTCAGGGGTGGGGTTTGTAGGATCAGGTTTTTGGTGACTGTCTTTTTTTAAACTGGAGACCTTCTTCCAATTATTCAGACCTGAGGCATTTCTCTGTTACTTAAAAGTCCTAAACATTTTTTGTGAGGTTTCTCCAGTCTCATTTAAGAGCAGAATTTGAAATGGAGAGGAAAATGTTTGAATCTGTCAATTTGCTTGGTTACTTTAGTCTGCATGTCCAACAAAACGGTCAGATTTTGAGAGGGTAAAAATATTTGCGGAATAGTCGTATCATTGTTTCAATGTGATGCTCACATTAGTGACTGAGGTTCATATACCTTTTAATCATTTTGGGAGCATTTAGGCTGAAAAAAAGGTAATACTAAGCATGCTGGTACCAGCAATCATATATATATATTTATAATAAATTGTCCTGAGTACATGTATTCAAATAGGAGTTGATATCATGCCTGTTTCTACATATTCTTTCCACAAGACCATCCTAACTGCTGCTGATTATTCTTCACTCATAAAATGTGGGTGTTGTTTGCTGAGCCAGCATTTATTGCGTATCGCTAATTACCCTTGGGAAAATGGTGGTGAGCTACCTTCCCAAAGCACTGCAGTCCCAGTGCTGTAGATAGACCCACAATGCTTTTAGGAAGGGAATTCCTGTTTATTGTGCATAAGTGACTGGCTAGCAGTGTTAATGTTAGTAACCTAGGATCGAAATGCAGCCCTGGGTAATGAAGAACAAAGCCTCTCTCCAATCTTCCTGTCATTTGTAATTCTTTCAGATAACAGCCAAAAGTGGAGCTGGGTGAACTCAGCAGCCACTCACAAGTGGTTTGATAAAGCTGAAAAGAGCATGGTAATCTTGCCAGTTTGGAATTCTGTTAAGACCAACTTTGCATTTCCAATGTAAAAGGACTGGGTCTGCGCAATGCATATAGACTGTTCATTTCAGTTCTAGAGTAAATATGGCCAAAGAATGTATTGAACCATGCCTGATTTACATGCGTAAAAGGGACACCTTTATGTCCATTTAGTAGATGAGAGTCAAGAAGAACAAGGAAGCTTACTTAAGGTTGAGGAAGCATGGATTGGACAGGACTTTAGAGGGCTACAGGGTAGCCAGGAAGGAACTGAAGAATGGATTTAGGTGACCTAGAAGTGGGTATGAAAACTCTTTGGCAGGTAGGATTAAGAAAAACCCCAAGGTGCTCTACAGTTAAGTAAGGAGCAAGAGGATGGCCAGAGTGTGGGTAGGGCTGATCAGAGATAGTGGAGGGAACTTGTTCATGGAGTCAGAGGCGGTAGGGGAGGTCCTAAATGAATGCTTTGCTTCAGTCTTCACAGTGAGAGGGACATTGTAGTTTTCGAGGACAGTGTGAAACAGGCTGATATGCACAAATAGGTTGGTGCTAGGAGGAGGATGTACTTGAAATATTGAAAAACATAAGGCTAGATAAGTGCCCTGGGCTAAATGGGTTATAACCCAGATTTCTACAGGAAGCGAGGGAAAAGGTTGCTACCCCTTTTGCAATGATCTTTGCATCCTCACTGTCCAGTGGAATAGTACCAGGTGATTGGAGGATGGCAAAGATTATTCCCTTGTTCAAGAAAAGGAATAGGGATAATCCTGGGAATTACAGACCAGTCAGTCTTACTTCTGTGGGGGGCAAATTATTGGTGAGGATTGAGAGAGATAGTATTTATGATGATTTAGGAAAACACAGTTTGATTAGAAATAGTCAGCATGGCTTTGTGAGGGGCAGGTCATGCCTCACAAGCCTTATTGAATTCTTTGAGGATGTGACAAAACACATTGATGAAGATAGAGCAGTGGATGTGGTGTTTATAGATTTTAGCAAGGCATTTGATAAGGTTCCACATGGTAGGCTCATCCACAAAGTAAGGAAGCATAGGATACAGGGAAATTTGGCTGTCTGAATACAAAACTGGCCGTTTAATAGAAGACAGAGGGTGATAACAGATGGAAAGTATTTAGCCTGGACCTTGGTGGCCAGTTGTGTTCTACAGGGATCTGTTCTGCGACCTCTGTTCTTTGTGATCTTTATAAATGACTTGGATGAGGAAGTGGAAGGGTGGGTTGGTAAGTTTGACAATGACATGAAGATTGGTGGAGTTGTGAATAGTGTGGAGGGCTGTTGTAGTTTGCAATGTGACATTGACAGATGCAGAGCTGGGAAAAGAAATGGCAAGTGCACTTCAACCCGGAAAAGTGTGAAGTAATTCATTTTGGAAGGTTGAATTTGAATGCAGAATACAGGATTAATGGCAGGATTCTCGACAGTGTGGAGGAATAGAGGGATCTTGGGGTCCACATCCATAGATCCCTCAAAGTTGCCACCCAAGTTGATAGGGTTGTTTCATTGTCAGGGCAATACAGTATAAGAGCCACGAGGTTATGCTGCAGCTCTATAAAACCCTGGTTAGACCACATTTGGAATATTGTGTTCAGTTCTGGTTGTCTCATTATTGGAAGGATGTAGAAGCGTTAGAGAGGGTGCAGAGGAGTTTTACCAGGATGCTGAAGCACAGATCTTATGAGGAAAGCTAGGGCTTTTCTCATTAGAGTGAAGAAGGATGAGAGGTGACTTGGTAGAGGCATACAAGATGATGAGAGGCAAAGATAGAGTGGATAGCCAGAGACATTTTCCCAGGGTAGGAAAAGCTATTGCAAGGGGTCATAATTTTAAGGCGATTGGTGGAAGGTTACAGGGGAGATGTCAGAGGTAGGTTCTTTACACAGAGTGGTGGGTGCATGGAATGAACTGCCAGCGGTGGTAATGGAGTCAGATACTTCAGGCACGAATAAGCAACCCTTGAATAGGCACATGGAGGATAGTAAAATGGTTGGTATGCAGGGTTTTGATCTTAGAGTAGGATAATAGACTGGCACAACACCGTGGACCGAAGGGCCTGTACTGTGCTGTACTGTTCTATGTTCTATGTTCTAGACAGCGCACAGTCATCTGATCTGTGCCAGACGTATAGTGGCCTCTACGCTGCATTGATCGGGTAGCTAAACAGGTCAGGGATGAAGGGATCTATAGGTGTAGAGCTGGATAAACACAGCAGGCCAAGCAGCATCAGTGGAGCAGGAAAGCTGACATTTCGAGTCTGGAAATAATTTCTGAAGAAGATTCCAGACCCAAAATGTCAGCTTTCCTGCTCCTCTGATGCTGCCTGGCCTGCTGTGTTCATCCAGCTCTACACCTTGTTATCTGAGATTCTCCAGCATCTGCAGGTCCTACTATCTCTGAAGGGATATATAGGTGTGATTAAATAAGATGGGAGGTGGCTTATATGGAGTGTAAACCAAGCAAGACCCATTATGCAAAATGGTCTATTTCAACACTGTAAATTATGCTATGTGAAAGAAGGGACCCAGTTTCTTCAGTAGAGACCCAAAATGCATTGCTGGACTCTCATGGTTATTTAACTTCTGCCACTCCTGCAACGCACAAACCCTCACCCAACCACCACCACACCTGATCCTGGCAGCACCCCAACAATTATATCTGCTTTGATGATAACTTACTAGGGGCTATTCAGTAACAGTCCAGAGTTCATTGCACTAGCCTGAATAAAGTCAGAAGTCATACAACACCAGGTTATAGTCCAACAGGTTTATTTGAAATCACAAGATGAAACAGCAGTGCTCCGAAAGCTTGTCAGTTCAAATAAATCTGTGGACTATATCCTGGTGTTGTGTGACTTCTGGTTTCATCCATCCCAGTCCAACATTGGCACCTCCATATCACAGCTAACCTGTATAAGACTTGAGTCACAATATTGAACATTATTAACGTGTAGGTCATTTCAATTTTATTTTTCACAAGGAAAATATTTCTTGCTTCTTGTACTGGGTTTTTTTTAGCATTTATTGGAGGTAGGCTTTCAGTTTGAGAGTGATTTAACTTCCACTTTGTAGTGATTTTTCTTAAAATGTGAGGTTCAGACATGGTTACCACTGGAGATGAAGTAAGTCAGCATTATTAGTCATACTTTTGGTTTACTCGAGCTTGAGTTAACTGTTGCTGGTACAGTACAATAAAAAATTATCAGCCTTAATGTATAATTGCACTATTAAATTGTGGATACATTCATTCTAGGTCTTTAAAAATTTATGATTCTTTTTCCACTTCATCAGTGGAAAGCTGTAAAGATGTAATGAGATTTGGTCATATCAAATTCATTGCACAAAGCTGTGCAGAAAAAATGTCCAACACATAATTCTTATTGCTACATCCCATCAGTTTTGCCTGAACAATGACCTAGCATCGTAAATGTGTGATTAAACAAATGACTTGTAGTCAGTGATGAGATATAATCTGTTAGAATGTGTATTATTGCAGGAATTTCTGGTTATTTATGTACAAACCCTTGGCGGATAGGAGCATTTCAGAGCCAAGCACACAAAGCTATTAAGGTTGCTGTCTGCAGGGAGTGCAGGATAGAAAGTATTGTTACCATGAGCTATCTGTTCACTTAAACCACAAGAGACAGTAAGGAGTGAAGTGAGGGTCATATAAAAGCACATTTGCAACAAAAATACTGACCATGGCGTTAACGTACAACTGTTTAACCTGTTAAAATTCCTGTGTTAATAACTCCAATGCAATACGGAGTGGGCAATTTTACAAGATTTCTCAACAATTTGCATTTGAATTCAGCCTGCTCGCCTCAAAATAGCTCTTCTGTAGATCCTGGCCCTGTATTCGAGTCCTCTTTTCCTCACCTGCTACTCAGCTTTTAGGACATTGACATTTAATGTCATCTACATCTCCTGCCTTACCATTAACTAGTGATGGATTAAGTTTATTTATTGTGCAGTAGCATTTCCTGAACTTCTTCCAGATGTGTATCAGTTTTAATGCCTCAGATTTTATAAACCACCCTCCCCCCACCGTAGTCCCCAGGATTGTGGAGCTAGGAAAGAGGGGCATTTGTGATAATGGGAACTGCAGATGCTGGAGAATCCAACATAATAAAGTGTGAAGCTGGATGAACACAGCAGGCCAAGCAGCATCTCAGGAGCACAAAAGCTGACGTTTCGGGCCTAGACCCTTCATCAGAGGGTCTAGGCCCGAAACGTCAGCTTTTGTGCTCCTGAGATGCTGCTTGGCCTGCTGTGTTCATCCAGCTTCACACTTTATTATCTTAAGAGGGGTGTTTGTGTTGGCTAGAGGTAAATAGGGAATTGTTCACTGAGTAGATTAATTGGTTCACAAGTTGAGGGCAGTGAGAAGGGATATTTGAGATTTTTTCAGCAGTTGGTCACAGTACATTTGTTAATAGAGGTGGTGTTGAGGTTCATCTGATTTAAAACTGCTATGTTTGGCCTCAAAAAATATAAACAGCCCATGTTTTCACAATCTTTCATCAAGAGGATGTCTATTATGGAAGGCTGGCAAGAAGGGAAGTGGTGAAAGAACAACTGAAGAAATGGGATGAATTAAATCAATTTCCTTGTTAATCAGAATGAGGGGTGAAGGGAACTTTGAATCAAAAAAAGACTCAAGAAGCGCTGATATGGAGGGTGTCATCATCATAATGGAACAAAAACATTTCTCTAACTTGGGATTAGAAGGAAATTTAGTCAACGTGGCTGTGGGAATTAATGGGTTCGGAGTAATATATTTTGACAGATGATCTGAGAAACAGAATTGGAGAACTTAAGGAGATGTGTCAAAGGATATGTAGAAATGGAGAATGTGAAAACAGAGGAAATTTGTAAATTGGAAACAACAATGTGTTTCAATGATTTCAGGTCATAACCACTCCAACCATTGATTTAGGAAGCAGTTGTTGGTAACGTTTCTGCTATTGCTATCTACAGATCTGTCTCTTGTTCCTCATTTCTCCCAGTATCAGCCCCTTTTGCTTATATTCTCAACGTTTTAGTCTTAAGGTCTCTTCTGCCTCTTCCTGTACCACAGAGAGAGCCTTTTATTTCTTTTCTTCCCATCTCTCCCCTACACTGTCAACCCTCCCATATTTCCCGGACCCTGTCATTCTTTCAAATCTTTCAAGCTCCAGTGTTTTCCAGTTCTAACAAAAACTTAAGTTAAACTAATGAAAACTAATGTTAACTGTTTCTCTCTCTTCACAAATGCTGCCAGACTGCTTAGTATTTCCAGCATTTTCTTTCTTTTATGCAGCTTGGTATTTTTTGTACGAAATATGTAGTTTTCCAAATACACAAATGACATTTGAATGTATTATTATTTGATATAGGGTTTTGAGCTAAAGGCAGGTATATGGAGTTAGACCACAGATCAGCCATGATTCAATTGCATGGTGAAATAGGGTCAAGGCGCTTAATGGCCTATTCTTGCTCCTTTGTTCCCATGTAAATTAAATACTTAATGGAAGAGCTCTGAACACAAGGGATGCTAAAATTGGAGACTAAAGATGAGAATGCAAATGACCAAGATTAAACTGGACAAACATGCACAGATTTTGAGTCTGCATTTTGCACTCCCTGCCCCACCTTCCCACCCCACCCCCCACCCCCCAAAAAAACCCTTTAATCCCAGTTTATCAATCAATGTTGATGAGAAGTTCTGACAAAACACTGGCCATTCTTCATTTGGGAGAAAAATTGTCTCTGGACACTCATGGTCAGAATCTGCTGCTGAGGCGTTGGTGGCTTCAATGGAGTAGAATCACTCATTTCTGCTTTACATCAGACAATTTACCATATCAACTTTACTCATCCAAACTCCACAGGGAGATAAAATGCAAGTCATGAATTCTGGAAATTTGAAGTCACACAACATTATGCTGCAAAGCTATCCAAGACATGACACTTTATACTTTGCGATAAACCCTTTAAAAGGGCTCATGTTTCACTCAGTCATTAGCTGCTTCCTGACAGAATGGCTTGTCACTATTTAGTTTGTTTAATTCATCAAATAATCAGAAAGCTTGACTGGATTGGGAAGAAGGTACAATTTTGTGACTTGTATATTTTGCAATGTAACGCAAAATAAAACAGAGAGGTTGAAAAGACAAGGCCTAATACTGCGTTAACATTGCAGCCCTGCAGTTTAATCAAATAATTTTCAAAAGAGATGAAGGAAAAACTACCAAATGACAAATATCATTTCATGCAACCAAATGCAGCATTTAAAAACATAATTGCATTGTTGATTAAAATGGTTGATTTGCAATAAATGCATAAACCTGGTCAGGTAGTCCAATGTCAGTTCGGTAACCAGTTTGGATTCCACAAATGTTTACGCTAACACTAAATACAAGGGTTGCACTATTGCAAAGAATTCATATTGGAATCATAGAGATATACAACATGGAAAAGACCCTTTGGTCCAACTTGTTCCTCCTGACCAGATATCCCTCTAAACCTTTCCTATTCATCTACCCATCCTTTTAAATGTTGTAATTGTACCAGCCTCCACCACTTCCTCTGGCAGCTCATTTGAGTAACCTCTCAGCCTCTGACTCTTCAGGGAAAATAGCCCTAGCCTATACAGCCTCTTTCTATCGCTCAAACCCTCCAACCCCTGGCAACATCCTTGTAAATCTTACCTGAACCTTTCCAAGTTTCATATCATCCTTCCAATAGCATGGAAATCAGAATTGCACAGAGTATTCCAAAATTGGCCTAATCATTGTCATGTACAGCTGCAACATGACCCCCCAACTCCTTTATTCAATGCACTGACCAATAAATGCAAGCATACCAGATGCCTTTTTCACTATCCAATCTACCTGCTATACCACTTTTCAGGAACTATGAAACTGCACTCCAAAGTCTCTTTGTTGAGCAACACTCCACAGGACCTTACCATTAAGTGTATAATCCTTTCCTGATTTGTCTTTCCAAAGGGCAGTCCCTCACATTTATCTAAATTAAACTCCATCTGCCACTTCATTGGGATCATGTTCAATAGCGACTGAGTTTGGTGAGTGGCGAAAATAGCCTCTTTATTGAGTATCTGTAGTGGCACGGTTTGAGGTAGCGATGGAATCCAAAGTATAGTTTTACAGTAGCCTCTTTATACACAGTTCATACATACATTAAAATTTTAGCGTGGTGTTACATAGTTGTATCTATTGTGCACACATTGGTGTGACATCTGTCCTGGGGAAGCAGGAGATAGTTGAAGCCCTCACTGGCCGTTACTACTAATGATATTAGAATGTCTGGTTTGAGCTTGCATAATTAAAAGGCGTTAGTTCTTTCGTCTTTAAAGTTATTAATGTTAGTAGAAATACTAGGCATATATGATTGAAATAAGTGAGAAATTATTTGTGTACTAAACAAAAATATAGGGGATATTAAACTGATCTGCTGCAGCTTGGTCGTGAGACTTCATCTACTATTGATGAGTCTTGACAGTTCCTGCACATTCATTTTGGCAGTTTCATGGCCAAAATTGGTAGCAAGTTTCTTAAAGTGGTAGTAGCACAAATTACTATGTACTTAAAAAGTATAAATCTGTATGTTAATACAATACAGTGGTCCTAAATAAAATTTAGAAATAGGTAGTACAGTGTTATAGAAATATGTGGTGTATAAGGAAATTTCAAACAAATATAAAAGCAGACTGTAGGGACATGTTGGTGAAGGAAGCTCATTGATGTCCTGCAGCCTATCCAGATCCCGAGGGATGGTTACTAAGGGCTAATTAATATTATAATCTTTCCATTGTCTTGAGTGAGTTAAAGAGACATGATGGTGGGGGTGGCATTGTTCTGAAAGTTTACAGTATTAACTTATTCAAGGCCTGGACAAGAGCAGGATGTGAAATTTTGCTAAGCGTACTAACTCCGCTATTTCAGATTCAGTAAAGAGAGTGGGGTAAAGTGGGATTCCCCTTTTACAATGAGTGGGAACATGAGAACATATCCAACATTTGGACAGGTTAGAAGCTTTAGAATAGGTATAAGACATTGAGAGATAAGTATTTACCTGTAATTCTGAATATCCCGATCGTACAAAAACTGCGATAACCATAATTGAAAAAAAACGCGGCACCAACGTGGTCAGCCAGTCTCTGATTCCCCTACATTGTAGGATAGCCATCTGATGTGGGAGGAATGTATCCTGGAACAAAAACAGAAGTTTCTGAAAAAGCTCAGCAGGTCTGGCAGCATCTGCGAAGCCAAATCAAAGTTAACGTTTCGGCTCCGGTGACCCTTCCTCAGAACTGGCCTTCTTTCCTCGGACCTTGACAGCTGACTGGGTGATCAGCAGCGCCTGGTACTGTCCTTCCCACTTTGCACCTAAGGGTTCCTAGTGGATGTTTTTCACAAGAACCCACTCACCTAGTACAGTCGTGACCTCTCTCTGGTGGGTAATTCCAGGCAGCTGATCACTGTGAGGAAGCAGAACTTACAGTATCTGTTAGTGCTTGGCAAAAAGACAATACAGCGTCACTCCTAAGAAGACAGTTAGCGCTCTGTATGTCTATTGTCCCAGGTGGGGACATCGATCTGCCTGTCTCTATTTCAAATGGGCTCAGCAGGAGTGATTGAAGGTGGCTCTTTTGGATGCCTGATCTGCCAGGGCATTACCCTGGGCTTCCATGGTGTTGTCTTTATTATGGGCTTTGTAGTTTAATGTGGCCACTTCTTTGGGCAGCTGGAGAGCCTCCAGCAAGTCCTTGACTTCTTTCTTATTTCTGATGTGGTGTACCTGCAGAAGTTAGGGATCCACGCTGCTTCCATAGTTGACCAATGTCGTGGGCAACTCCAAAAGCATAGCAGAAGTCTGTGTAAATGTTAGCAGTCTGATCCTCTGTTATTTTGCAGGCTTCAGTCAGAGCCTGTAATTCTGGTTGCTGCACCGATGCTCCCGGGGGCTGAGTAGGCATCCCGATGTCGTGACAGTGTGGAGTGTCATGACAGCTGATCCGGCTTTCCTCATACCATTTCGCACAAAAGAGGATCTGTCGGTGTAAAGGATGAGGTCTGGGTTTTACAAAGCCTCATCCTTTGTTTGGTTATTATCCTTCAGTTCCTGCAGAAATCCAGCATAATCATGGTCATCTCCTTCCCCTTCTGCAGGCACCAGTAATAGTGTGGCTGGATTGACTGGATTCCCAAGAACTATTTGTACATTAGCGGCTCTGGGACTGCTGTCCTTCCGGTTCACTGGGCAGCATTTACCTTTGACTGCCCAATGTAGAAGGTATCCTTCCCATTTAGTGACACTGACGTTCAGAATCAGTACTCCATCCCATAGATAGAGCATATATATTCCCCTGAACTGGTCTAGACTTTCACTGTCTTCATTGGTCCCTTTTTTGGATGAGGCATTTCTTTATGCCACCTGTCTGTGTTTTCAAGAGTTGCAGGTTCATGCACAGTATGTTTTTCTGTCTGTTTTATGGAATATCTATCTCAGTGCCATCCTCTAACCTCTGCTTTATCACTTTCTCCATTTTTACCTTCTTGGTTTTAAGGGTCCATATAAATGGCACCAGTGATTTTCAGTCCTCATTGCCTTCACTGCTCGAGGCCCCATCCCTTTCATCCCTCTGTTTCCCAACAGCCATTCCTTGGTTTTGTTAAACAACTTCTTGGATGTAGCAGGTAGTTGAACACAAATTCTGTATGGGCTTGGAAACTGGGGAAGTAGCTTACAGGTCTGTTGTCTCACTCTTCAGTTTCTTGTTTTCACTCTCAAACTCCTGATTTTTAAGTTCAGCTTTGTCTAACTATGATCGCTCCTTTTGAGGCTGTTCATACACTGCTTTTAGAAGTTCTTTAAGATGGTTTAATTCATGATAGTGGGCTGATCGAGACATGGGTTCATTTGTTTGGCAAATTTGTCCCAATAACGCAAGGGACCATTTAATTCTGCCCTTATCTTTCTGTTGGATGGACTTTCTCTAGACTCATTTCATGTCATCTAGGGCCCATTGTCCTTTGGGAATATTGCATTTCTGCCTGATTTTGGTTAGGGCTTTCCCTAACAAGATCTGTACTTTGATGTAGTTCTGTAACTGCAGTAGCATTTCTTCCTCGGTTATGTCAGGAGGGACCAGCCTGCCTTCAGAGGTCATAGGCAGCTTACTGGGGTCACTCATAGTCACCTGAATACTCATGTGGAGGGCAATTTCTTGCTGTGGGCAATTTATTGCCATGGGCTACATCAGCTGACTTGGAGTGCTCAAAGTCGGTGTGAGGGAATTCAAAAATGGCCAACTCACAAGAGGTTTGGGATTGTGTTCAGGGACTAGGTCACAACTTTAAGAAGGCAGTCTCCTACCTTCGTAGTGCAGGTCAATTTTTACAGTGTCCCAGGGATACTGCCAACTATGCCAAGTTGTGGGATCACGTCCAATAATGACTGAGATTGGTGAGTGGTGAAAGTAGCCTCTTCATTGAGCATCCTCAGTAGCACAGTTTGAGGCGGCGATGAAATCCAAAGTGCAATTTTCAGTAGCATCTTTATACACAGTTTTTGCATACATTAAAATTTTAACACTGAGCTGCCACATAGTTGTATCTATTGTATGCATGACATCTGTCCTGGGGAAACAGGAGGTAGTTTAAGCACTTGCTAAATGCTGGCTGTTGCTCTGAATGGGAGTAGAATATTTGGCCAGTCTGAGTTTACATAAATAAGAGATGTTAGTCCTTTTAGGTCTTTAAAGTTAGTAATATTAGTAAAAATACTGAATCTTTATGATCTAAATAAGTGAGAAATTACATGTGTACTAAATAAAAGTGTAGAGGATGTTAAACTGATCTCACGCAGCTGGGTCACGAGATTCCATCTACTGTTGCTGGTTTTTAACAGTTCCTACACATTCGTTCATGCAGCTTCATAAGAACACTGTTTTGGTAGTAAGTTTCTTAAAAGGGGCAGTAGCACTATTTAATATATATTTAAAAAGTATAAATTTGTATGTTAGTACTAGATGGTGGTCCTAAATAAAAGTTAGAAATAGGTAGTTGTAGTGTTTAGAAACACGTTGTGTATAAGGAAATTTCAAAGAGATAAAAAACGGCAGACTGTAGGGACATGTTAGTGGAGGCAACTGTTTGATGTCCTGCAGCCTATTCAGGCCCTGAGAGACAGTTACTAGGGGCTAATTAATATTATAATCTTTCCATAGTCTCGAGTGAGTCATGGAGACACGATGGCAGGGCTGGCAGCGTTCTGAGGTTATAGCATTAACACTTATTCAGGAGTAGCTTTTGATACACCAACAAGTTTAAACACTGCTTGCAGCATTGGGCTGATAAGAATTGAAAAGTGGAAAGAAACAGTAATGGGTTGGCAGCCTGGGAAGGGATAATTAATTTAGTTTATCTTGTAAGAGTAAAATGTACTGCACAAAGGTGGCTTTATGAATGAGTGAATGGAAATGTGGTTTTAGGAATGGATAAATAGAAATCTGGCATTGTAAACATAGAGCACTTGTGAGTAAGTTAGTAAGGAGAATCATGACACAATAACTCACAGTCCATTGACCCATCTGATTAAGATCCCATTGTGCTCTGAGAATACCTTCTTTCACTGTGCACTACACTTCCAATTTTTGTGTCTCTGCATACTAACCATACCTCCTATGTTCACATCCAAGTCATGTATATAAGTAATGCAAAGCAGTAGACCCAGCACTGATCCTTGTGGCACACCACTGATCACAGTCCGAAAAGCGAACTTTGACCACTACCCCCTGTCTTCTACTTTTGTGCCAGTTCTGTATCCGAATAGCTAGTTCTCCCTGTATTCCATATGATCTCACCTTGCTAAACAGACTGCCATGGAGAGCTTTGTTAAAAAATGATTGAAGTCCATATAGATCACATCCACTGCTCTGTCTTCATCAATTCTCTTCATTACATCTTCAAAAAAGCTATCTCCCACATACAAAACCATGTTGACTATCCCTAATCAGTCCTTACTTTTCCAAATACATGTGAATCCAGTCCCGCACTATCTCCTCCAACAATATCAGGCTCACCAGTCTATAGTTCCCTGACTTTTCCCTACCACATTTCTTAACTAGTGGCACCATGTTAGCCAACCTCATATAATCTGACACCTCACCTGTGTCTATTGATGATACAAGTATGTCAGCAAGGGGCCAATCAATCACTTCCCCAGCTTCCCATAGGCTTCTGGGGTGTACCCAATCAGGTCCCAGGGATTTATCCACCATTATGTGTTTTAAGACGTCCAGCACTTTCTCCTCTGTAATATGGCCATCTTTCACGTTGTGTTATTTATTTCCCCACGTTCTCTATCTTCCATATCCTCCTCCACAGTAATTCTTGATGCAAAACAACATTTCCTCCATCCCTTGCATTTCCACACATAGGTAGCCTTGTTGATCTTTAAGGGGCTCTATTCTCTCCCTAGTTACCTTTTTGTCCTTAATGTATTTGTAGAATTCCTTCGGATTGTCCTAACTGCATTTGCCAAAGTTATTGCATGTCCCCTTTTGGTCATCATGATTATCCTCTTAAGTATACACCTACTACTTTTATACTCTTCGAGGGGATCCCTCAATTTCTGCTGTCTACAACTGACACATGTTTTCTTCTTGACCAAAACATCAATGTCACTAGTCATTCTCTACATCTAACAACATTGCCCTTCACCCTAACTGGAACATACTGTCTCTGGACTCTCATTACCTCATTTTTGAAGGCTTCCACTTTTCCAGCCATCCCTTTATCTGTGAACATCCACTGTCCAATCAACTTTTGAAAATTCTTGCCTAAAACCATCAAAATTGGCCTTCTTCCAACGTAGAACGTTAACTTTCAGTTCTGGTCTATTATTTCCCATTACTATTTTAAAACTAATAAAAGTATGGCCACTGGCCCCAACATGCCCACTGATACCTCAGTCACCTGGCCTCTCTTATGTCCCAAAAGAAGGCCTAGTTTCTTTAGTAGCTATATCCACGTACTGAGATAGAATTGTTTATTGTACACACTTAACAAATTCCTCCCCATCCAAGCCCTTAACACCATGGCAGTCCCAGTCTATGTTTCCAAAGTTAAAATCCCCGACCATCACCAATCTAGTATTTCTCACAAATAACTGAGATCTCCTTACAAATTTGTTTCTCAATTTCCTGCTGAATATTGGAGGAGCTATAGTACAATCACAATAAGTTGATCATCCCTTTCTTATTTCTCAGTTCCACCCAAATAAAGTCACTGGATGTATTCCCAGGAATATGCTCCCTAAATAAAGCTATAATGTTATCCTTAATTAAAAACACCACTCCCCCTCTTCTCTTGCCCGCTTTGATCCTTCCTATGGCATCTATACCCTGGAACATTAAGCTGCCAGTCCTGTCCATCCCTGAACTACATCTCTGTAATTGCTATGATATCCCAGTCCCATGTTCTTAACCATGCCCTGAGTTTGTTGTATATTGAATAAATAATCATAATTCCCAAGGCAAAATTTATGTAGATTGTTCAAAATCTATTACATTGTAAGCAAATTAAATAGAAGGAAATCACTTTGGCCGGTAAATAAGAATAAAATTAATTGAGCATAACGCTGATAAGATATGCCTAATCGAAAGTCTAGATTTGGGTCAGAAGTTTGACCTAATTGTTAATAATCATACCGTGCAATTTGCCCTGAGTGGTTAAATAGAGACCTGAAAGTTTGATGTTCATGTATTGTTTAAACACAACTTCTGTGGAGTAGTCTCTGGTGGGTTGCATGTGCCCAGGCCCAGTGAAGGCGTAGAGTGCTCTAGATGGCAGACAACAACATACTGTGAGGTGCTTTTCTGACTGAGAGAATGGTGCACAGATTTTCAGATTTGGCTCTGACTGCCTTGGCAGGGGAGGTTCTGGTGCCAGAAGGGTGGGATGTCACTTTACCCTTCCTACCTTCCTGTTCCTACTTCCAGCTGCAGCTGGGTCTACCATGCTGGGTTTCACATCATCCTCCCATTTCTAATCCAGAGGTGCTGAACAGGATGTTGTTCATGACCAAGTTTATAATTTCAGTTGATGGATTTTAGAAGAGTAGGATAACACTTACCCTTTTTAGATGAAGTCTGCAGTGAATTTATGAGGAAACTGTTATCTCAATATTCATGAAGTCTTGATAAAGCATTCCAGAAAGACTCATAATGTGTGTCAGAGATACTGTTGCTCCTTTGGCATATGAAATAGTGAATGTTTTTTTAGTTTGCTCTTGAGTTTGGTATCAAGGTTTATTCCTCCTAATTAATAATTTCTATTGGGAGACAAGACTTAACATTTTGCCACCAGAATGCCATGCAACCCCTTAAAAGAGAACCAGCAAACATTTGAAGTGGCTGGTTATTGAGCCCCTGGGTAGCTGTTTCCAACATTGGCTCAAACATGTTTATCAAAATATGCTAAATATGGACTAATATGACATTTTAGTTCAGGGCTCCATTTGTGACTTTTGGAAGCTTATTAACATGATAGTATCAAGGGCAAATCACCCCTGAAGTCTCGCATGGTCCTACATCCCTGTCTGTATAAAATCACAAAATAGCATGGTACAGCAAAAAGTCATTTAGCCCATCAATTCTGCGCTGGCTCTTCAAAAGAGCAATCCCCAAATCCTTGCATTGTTTCTTTCAAATATTTATTCAGTTCCCTCTTGAACATTGAAAGTCTTTCCACCACTCTAATTCATAACATGTTCCAAATCCTAGCCACTTGTTGTGTAGGTAACATTTTCCTTCCATCCCCACTGGTTCGTTTGTCAATTAGTTTGCCTCCCTGCACCGTTTACCGATCTTTCGGCTGTTGCAAATAGTGGTGTCAAATTTCATTGTGTGCCATGAGTATTTTCAAGCACTTCAAGTGCTATTTTGACTCAAAATAGCATTTGTGTCAACACCCATACTTCCAATGCAGGCTGAATCGATGGCCAGCAACACCAGTCCCCCTTTCTCTGGGACCTGCTCATGTAATTGCAGAAGGTGCAACACCGGTCCCTTCACCTCCTCCCTGCTCATTACCTGAAAGCCCAAGCAGTCTTTCCAGGTGAAGCAGCATTTCACTTGTACCTCCTCTAAACTTATGTATTCATTGCACATAATGTGGCCTACTCTACATTGGAGAAACCAAATGTACACTGGGTTATGGCTTTTTACTCATCTAGGCTGTGCACAAGCATAATCCTGACCTTCCTGGCCATTTTAACACAGTCCTTGCTCGCATGCCCATTTGTCTGTCCGAGGCACGTTGCTGTGCTCCATTAATTCACAGTGCAAACTGGAGAAACAACGCCTCATCTTCAGACTAGACACTTTACAACCTTCTCTACTTAATACTGAATTCAACAACTTCAGATTATGAACCCACTTCCGTTCCTTCCCTTTCGTTCAGATTTACTTTTTGCATTCTCTGTTACCATACCCTCTCTCCTCTCCTCTCAGCCCAGTGGGGCTGTCTGTTCTTTCCATGCTGGCAGTTAAACGCACCATTGTTTTGCCATTCTCACGTTCAGATCACTTAACCTGCACTATCAGCAGCCTGTCTCCCCAGCACTCCACTCCTACCTCCCCACTATTGCATGAATGCTGCCCCCACCACACTTCACATCAGCTCTGATGAAGAGTCATCTCAACTCAGAACATTATTTTGCTCTCTCTCCATGGATGCTGCCAGATCCGCTGTGCACTCCAGCAATTTTGTTTGCAGTCGAAGACCATTTTGGTTAGGTTGTTAGAATGGGTGTAGGCATGTTTGTCAAACGTATCCAACAAAGGCAGGTTATAGATTTGGCATGCCATTTTCAGTCTAGGTGCTCCAGCTAACATTCTCATTAACATTAGCAATTTGCTCTAACAGTGTTGAGAAGGACGAAGATATCCGTAGCTGTGTTAGTTAATGGGATCATTAGTTACTTCTCATTCACTTCCCGATTAATTGATATTGATGGCTGCATTGGTTGAAGTCTGCAATGATTTGTACTGTTATTTAAATTGGTGACATCTACAGGGGTTTGTGTAACTGGTGGTCACAATCTGGCTTAAGGCCTTCTGGTCAGATGTTGTTCACTCAGCCACTGGTTATTGTAGGCTACAATCCCTCTTGTGTGCAATAGCACAAAGAGAATAAGCAGAGGCAGAAGTGAACAACCATTCAAAGATTAGGGCAGGCAGCAAGAAGAAGTGGGTAGGAAGGTTTTCAGAAGGAATTGGTATTCACTCGGATTCTTCTGGGAGCGATTCCCCTTTCTCAAACTCAGTGATACATGTTTTACTAAGGACATGCTAACAGAAAACTGCTGCAAACTTTTCATGTCTAGGCTGCAGTAAATAACATCTCTAATATCTTACAATTCACCTTCCATTCTGTACAAGGGAAGTGAGCAACGCTGCATACGCACAGAGAGGGGAATACGTTGCATTCTCACTTTTGAATTATAAACAGATAGACTTTGCCATAAAAGCACGCCACCCATGTTACAGGGTGCCATTGTCTGAACAAATGTCAGTTACAGGTACTGCATGTGCATTTTGGATGTACGTTGCCAGCAGGAGTTCCAAACCCTGAATGTCTAGTTGTGTATCCTACAGTACTATACACACTATCTAGATCAATGCCTAGCAATGTGACAGGCAGTTGACCGTACCATTTAACTTCAGTTACCACAAAAAAACAGAGTGCGGCAACTGGACAACGAGGTTCATCTGACCATTTGATTCATGACTTTGGTGTGCTGCTGACAAGCTGGTATGAAATATCATGAATCGAACATTAGGATGTTATTAAGGCTTCCACTTTGTGTACCACTTTGGAAGATCCCCTAGAATGTTAATCACAATTAGTCATATTCCAGTGTATTCTGCACAACCTCAACATCAGGAGGGTAAAACATTTTCCAGCATGCAGCGAACAGCTGAGGATTAGAAGGAAACGGGGGAAAGGAATGAAGTGACCAAACTACCTCTTTCTGCTGCTGTGTCTGTGATCAGCTGATTTGACCATTTAACATAGAACAATAATTCTGCAGAGATAGTAAGAATTGATGATGTTGGAATCAGAGATAACAGAGTGTGGAGCTGACGTAACACAACGGGCCAGGCAGCATCAGAGGAGCAGGAAAGATGATGTATCGGGTTGGGACCCTTCTTCATTGCTGATTTTCTGAAGAAGGGTCCCGATTCAAAACGTCAACTTTCCTGCTCCTCTGAGACTGCCTGGCCTGCTGTGTTCCTCCAGCTCCACACTCTGTTAACAATAATTCTGCAATATTTTTCTCTCCCATAGTGACCATCACAGTCTCCTATCAGCGAGATGTTGAAGTAAAATCCATCACAAAATTGACATTCTAACTCAGCAAGATTAATCAGAGCATCCAATATATGGGAGTATGTGACACAGCATAGCAGGTTGCAGTTGGGATTGAAGGATGATGTCACATTGCTCTGGCCCTCAAATTCCAAGCTTTGGACTGTAGCTTCTCAGGCAACTTCAATGGCACAGCAGGGATGAGATGAGATGAGGACTTCTGTCATCCTGAGAAAGGACAGCTGATTCATGTTGCATAGTGCAGTCACTGCCCTGGTGGGTGGGTGTGAGTGTGGGGCTCCTCAGCAAACCTACCAATCTTCTGGAGAGCACACCGCTGGATGGGCGAGAGTATTTGCAAGTCCCTATAAACACTAAGCAGTTGAGCTCTCAAGGCAGCAGTCTGAGATTCTTAGCTTTCACTTCAGCATTCAGTGTTCAGCTGCAATGGAAGCTGAGACATTAGGTAATGCATCACGGTTGGGCTGATAAGAATGTGAATAGGGTGATCACTAATTACACACCAGATAGGATGAGCTCCAAGCTCTAAGCAAATCTGCCCAATGAAGTTGGTGCCAGGCTCCTGCTTGAGCACTGACCATGACCACAGGCTTGTTCACTAAGTGTTCTATGTATGCATCCCATTAATGTTTCTTTTGTTTTCTGTACACTCCATCTTATTCAGGTCTTCATCAAGTGCAACTATGCTTTCTGATGAGCTGAAACACATGATGCCTTTCCCTCCTTTCCTGACTGTAGGCCACTCATGTCTGATATTTTACAACACACAGGTAGTTTCTATATGTCCCCTCAAAAATCTCTGTTTCATCAAGATAACAGGATAGTGGTTTGATCAAGTCTCTCAGTGTTGTTTGAAGTTCACTCAGAGGATCATTCTTTTAAGCTTGCATTTGGCCTCTGAGAATTGTTATTTAATTCAGCAGATAATGTGAAATCTTTGGCCATGTTCTATTCGTTGTCCATGGTTTATTTTACATTTGTCTTCTTCATCATTTTCTTCTTAGCTCTTCATAACCCCAGAATGGAAAGTGATTACTTTCTCTAAAGTTGTTTCCTTGCTGTTGCAGGCAAGCACCTGCTGGTCAAGGACCTCACGATACCTCCTACTTCCTCAGTGAAGTTTTTGTCTTCCTGCTCTGGTTGTCATGTATATTCTTCTATGGAAGATGGGAAGGGCACACTTTTAGCTTGAACCCAGCCTGCCTTGGTTGCCTCAATATCTGATGTCAGATATGAACTAGCATGAGCTTGGTAGATAGGAACAATTTTATTATAGATGATTACTCAGTGTGTTTTTCTACAAACTGGTTCAATTCATTTTCAGATATTTCTGTAGCTTCTTTACCACTAAACATTCTCTCCAGTGGTACATAGGGTTTATTTATTGCCTGCACTTCTTTTTTTACTTTGTTATTGCTAAGATCATAGAATCCCTACAGTGTGGATACAGGCCATTCATTCAATTGAGTCCACACTGATCCTTCAAAGAGCAATCCCACCCAGATCCACCCTCCTGCTGTATCCCTTTAACCCTGCATTCCCCATGGCTAATCCAACTAGCTTGCACATACCTGGATACTATGGGCAATTTAGCATGGCCAATCTACCTAACTTGCACATCTTTTCGACAGTGGGAGGAAACCAAAACACCCGGAGGAAAGCCACACAGGCACAAGGAGAATGTGAAAATGCAGCACAGACGGTCCCCTGAAGAATTGAACTTGGGTCCCAGGCGCTGTGGGGCAGCTGCGCTAACTATTGATTCACAGTGTGGCCCCCACGATGAACAACTGAACACTGTTCAGTTTTTTTACAGCAATTTTTAACACAAAATAATCCTAACCACTACAGCCACAGCCTTCCTTTTACTGTGTGAAACAAATTTTTGTTGACTCCCTTGAATTTTAAAAAAAAGTTTCAAATCTACCCAAGCTTTTCAGCTCAATAAAGAGCATTCTTGATTTTGATTCATCCATAAAATCTTGAAGATTGCTCTACCTTTATATACTAGCCTTGCATTCAGCTGCTCTTTTACTTTTGACTGGGCACATTTCTGGCCCCTGGAGATGAATTGTTGATGGCTGATATGTTTTTTGATTCATCCAACCAACTGTATTAGAGAGGACTGATGTACCCACTCCAGCATCAAATTTAAAATTTATTTGATGCCCATTTAGTTCATATCAATACTCCAATACTTTGCTCTGTTTGATTCTTTTATTACCTCTAGAAATGTGATTTTGCTGCTGGCTGACTTTTCACAATGACAGACTGGTTTAAAATAGCTAGCTTTTCTGAAATTGTGGCACTCTGCAATTTTTGACAGGACAATCTTCACACCTATGTAGCTCATACCGCCACAGTGAGAATATTCAGTAATCACATCTGTCGTGTTTTGTTCACAAACAAAAATAAATAAGAAGTAACCAATACAGAGACATGGCTGCAGGATTACGTGGACTTGGACCTGAATTTTGAAGGGGACAGGACATTTAGGAAGGACAGGTTACTGGAAAAGGTGGAGGGGTCACTCTGCTAGTTAATGATGATATTAACACGATAGGAATGGATGACCTATTTTCAGGAAACATGGACTCAGAGACAGTTTGAGTACAGATGAGAAATATAAAGACAAGAAGTCACACATGGGAATGGTGTAATAGTTCCCTAAGTGTGTACACACAGTAAGATGGAACACAGAGGAAGAATTAATAAGTGTTCGTTAGAAAGTCATGAGATTTTAATCTACATATAGTGGAAAAGTCAGATGGCAAAGGATAGCCTAGATGAAGAGTTCATAGAATGTTTTCGGGATAATTTCTTGGAAGTTCTGGAGCTGACCAGAGAGCAGGGTATCCTAGACTTGGTTCTGTGGAACAAGATGGGATTAACCGGAGATCCCATAGTGAATGCTTGCCTAGGTAACAGTGACCATAATATGATTGAATTTTGCATTCAGTTTGAAGGAGATAGGAATGGCCCTGAGACTATGTTTTTAAAACTTCAATAAATGCTATTATAAAGACAGATAAGTAGAGTGGGCTAAAATGAATTAGCAAGATTCTTCAAGGTTATGCCAATAGTGATGATGTGACAAATATTTAAATGGATATTTTGGAATAGACAGAATAGATGCATTCTAAAGAGTAAGAAAAACTTCCATCTTTGGTCAACTGGAGCTTGCTTTCCATGCTGTTGATCATCAATCTTCTCAGTTGCTGTGCTGTTCATTTCAACATTTTTCTCACTGCTCTTTCTTTGCTGCTCGGTTTTTCTTTGAAGTTTCTCTCGATGCTCCACTTCACTGCAGGATGTGCCTTTAAGCTTTTTTTCCACTGCCCTGTCTTGTTTCTGGGTGTTTCAGCCACTGTTATCAACTGTTTTTATGCTTTAGGTCTGTTGGCTGCACTTAAGAGAGATTGCTGGAATCTAAAATCTTTTCAAAACAACCATTTAATCACATCTCAATAACTAAGCACACTTATCACAATGCCTGGCCTGTTGCTTCCCATTTCAGAAGGTCTCCACCATCATATGTTCTATTACATCAAAATTGACATAGGTCCTTTTTATATAGTCAAATGTCAACATTTACTCGACATTTCTTAGAGAGAGGGGATGAAAATAAAAAGCACATGCTTAGACAATCTGCACACTGTATATAATTGTAGGATGCTGGAGTGGAATGCAAAATGAGCTTTAAGTACGTGGTTACTGTCACCTTTGATGGATTCCACTGTAACAACAATCAATGTTGCTCCAACGATAACAAATATAGTTGCCTCCATTAGATTGCGGACATATGGGCATGTCTGTCCCGCACAAGTTAGCTGCTGCTGTTTTCAATTATTCTTTAAGTTGACCTGCAGCATAACAATGATATGATAATAGTAAAGATTGAATCTAGACATTTCAATGTCACATGAGTGAATTCTACCTTGGTACTTGTAGGCTCTTATAAGCAATTATGCATGATTTAGCAGCTTTGATATGAAACCAGTTTAACTGAGGCCAAGATAAAACACACAGATGTCTGTAAAAGTATGCTTGTGGGTAATTATTTTGTCACAATATTTCACATAGGTATTTAAATCATAGCTCTCAATTATGTCTAGATTTTGTTTTCTACCTTTTCAAAAAGGTAGAAATAATGAAAGAACTGAGATCCAGATGAATGCAATAATGCATTATATTTCAGAAAGCCTGTGCACGCAAACAAGGTGGGATTTTTGGTTTATACGACAAAGAATTTTTGACAAGAAGCCAAATCCAAGATTTTACAAATGTAGTGCCCATTGTTTTGAAGAAGAGGCTAATCCTATTCGAGTAATAAGGAATAAAGAATTGTATTGTGTTCATTTGGAAAGCTTGAATGAGCTGTTGAAATCGTTATCTTAATCAGATTGGAACAAATATGTGAGCTGTTATTACATTCAGAGAATTTCAATATGCTGTAAGTTTAATTTTTGCCTTCCTATGGGACGGAATATTGGTGCAACAGTTAGCAATGCTGCCTCACACCACAAGGGATCTGGTTTTAATTCCAGTCAGGTGACTGTCACATGGAATTTGTACATTCTCATGTATGAGATTGTACATGCGGCACTATTACCATGCTAAATGGGACAGATTTAGCAACTCAAGACTGGGCATCCATGAAGCAGCAGAACTGTACTCCAGCACAATCTGTAACCTCATGGCATATCTCCCTCTCAACCATTACCAACAAATCAGGGATCAACCCTGATTCAATGGAGAGCGCAAGGGGGCATGCAGGAGCAGCACAAGGCAGACCTAAAAATGAAGTTCTCAGCTTGGTGAAGCCACCAAACAGGATGACTTGCATGCAAAACAGCATAAGTGGCAAGTGATAGACAGAGCTAAGCAACCTCGCAACCCATGGATCAGATCTAAGCTCCGCAGTCTTGCCACATCCAGTCGTGAATGGCGGTGGACGATTAAACAATTCACTGGCTCTACAAATATCCCTATTCTCAATGATGGAAGACCCCACCACATAAGTGCAAAGATAGGCCTGAAATATTTGCAGCAATCTTTAGCCAGAAGTGCTGAGTGGATGATCCATCTCAGCCTCCTCCAGTGGTCCCCAGCCTTACAGATACCAGTCTTCAGCCAAGTCAGTTCAGTCCACGTGATATCAATAACAGTTGGAGACACTGTATACTGCAAAGGCTGCCTTCTGGCAATAGTACTGAAGACTTGGGTTCCAGAACATGCTGATTTCCTAGCCAAGCTGTTCCAGTACAGTTACAACACAGGCATCCACCTGACAATGTGAAAAATTGCCCAGGTGGCTCCTGTGTATAGAAAACAGGACAAATCAAACACAGCCAATTACACACATCAGTCTACTCTCGATCATCAGTCAAGTGATGGAAGTTGTCATCAACAGTACTATCGAGCAGCACCTGCTCAGTGACGCTCAGTTTGGGTTCTGCCAGGACCAGTCAGCTCCTGACCTCATTACAGCCTTGGTTCAACATGGACAAAAGACCTAAATTCCAGAGGTGAGGTGAAAGTAACACACATTGACATTAAGGCTACATACAATTCAGTATGGCTTCAAGGAGTCCTAGGTAAACTGGAATCAATGGGTATTGGGGAAAACTCTCCGCTGGCTGGCATCAAACCTGGTACATAAAAAGATGGTTGAGATTTTGGAGGTCAGTCATCTCAGTTTCAGGACACCTCTGCAAGAGCTCTTCAGGGCAGTGTCCCAGGCCCAACCATCTTCAGCTGCTCCATCAATGATCTTCTCTTCAGTCAGAAGTGGGGATGTTCACTGATGATTGCACAATTTTCAGCACCATTCACAACTCCTCACATACTGAAACAGTCCATGTTCAAATGCAACTAGAGCTGGACAAGATCTAGGCTTGGACTGACAAGTGGCAATTAACATTCACGCCACACAAGTGTCAGGCTATGACCATCACCAATAAGAGACAAACTAACCACCGCCCCTGGGCATTCAATGGTGTTACCATCACTGAATCCCCCTCTATCACCATCCTGGGGGGTTACCATTGATCAGAACACAACTAGGCTCACCACATATACACAATGGCTACAAGATCAGAGGCTAGGAATACTGTGGTAAGTAATTCACCTCCTGACTCCCCAAAGACTGCCCATTACCAACAAGGTATAATTCAGGAGTGTAATTGAATACTCCCTGTCTGCAACAATACTCAAGAAGCTTGACATCATCTAAGATAAAGTAGCCTGAATAATTAGCAATACTTCTGTAAGCACCTACTCTCTCAACTGTTGATGCTCAGTAACAGTGTGTACTGTCTACAAGATGCATTGCACAAATTCACCAGGGATCCGCCGACAGCACCCTCCAACTCGATAACCACTTCTGTCGAGAAGGGCAAGGGCAGCAGAAACACAAGAACATCACCACCTTCAAGTTCCTCTCCAAGCCACTCACCATCCTGACTTGGAAATATATCACTGTTCCTTCACTGTTACTGGGTGAAAATCCTCAATGGCATTATGGGTCAACTTTCAGGAGATGGACTGCTCCTCACATCCACCTTCTCAAGGGCAACTAGGGACGGGCAATAAATACTGGCTAACAATGCCCACATCCCAGAAATGAATAAAAATTAAGATATTGGCGTATATAATTATGAAATTTTACTTTCTGTAGCAAGTCCGTTATGTCCACAATGAAAATATAACGACTTCATAACATACAATACATTTTCATGGACAGATAGATAGCAACGTGTCTTTGAATTGAACAGAACTTAGTTAATAAACATGCTGAAGATGGTCTAGTCAGTAATATATTACAGCCAGGAGTGCTTTCCACGCCCACATCGACTGCTACATTTCCTACATTGCAGTAATGTGAGTTTGAGTTATAAGGAAGGGCTGGATAGGTTAGGACTTTTTCCCATGGAGAGTAGGTGACCGAGGGGTGACTTTATCGGGGCCCATAAAATCACCAGGGGCATTGAAATGGTAAATAGCTAACAGTTTTCCCCCCATGGTAGGGAATTTAAAACTAAAGGGTTTGGTTTAAGGTGAGAGAGGCCAGGCACAAAAGGGTCTGAGTGCAACTTTCTTTCACATTGAGAGTGGTGAGTGTCTGGAATGGGCTGCCAGAGGTGGTGGGAGTGATGTGTACAATTTTGTCATTTAAGAAACATTTGGACAGGTATATGAATGAGATAGGGAAGGAGGAATAGAAGCAAAACACAGGCAAATGGGACTAGTTTAATTGTGAAAACTGGGGGTAATGGGCAAGTTGGAGCAAAGTTCCTGTTTCATGCTGGAAACCTCAATGACTCGATAACAGTGGTTGTACTAAATAAAAACTTCATTGGCTATAAAATATGGATCACAAAGAAATGTGCCATACAATTATAAATCCTCATTTTGATAAATGGTACAACTTAAAAAATAAAATTTTCCAAGTTTGTTTTATTTTAAAGCTGTTGAATAACTAAAGTTGAAGTATGTTACCTCCATCATTTTATTTTAAAAGATATGAAAATACGTTCACTCTTGGAGGCTGTTAGTCTTTCAATCTTGTCCATTGTTATGTGATGTGTAAGTAAGCCTGGTCTACTCAGCTCTACCACAGGACCCCATATCATAATACAGCAACATTTCACATTCCATGGTATTATCAGAGAATCTATGTGGGTTCACCCTTGCGTTCAAATCGAGGCTTAAAATTACTTTCTAAATTTACAAATGGTGTTTTGCCAATTTTCCTGGCTAGAATTCCTCCCTCAGCCAAATCCTTCAATAATTCAATATTTTAGTGTTAGTGGAATTTTGCTGCGTGTATGCCTTCAGAGGGACCGAATGCAGAGTGTAGAAAAATTTTATGTGCACGTTAATATCTTGAGAAAAAGTAATAACTATTCACAATTCAAATTCTTTCCTTCTGAAATTTTATCATTCAATTTTTAAAAAATTCCCTGCATTCAAATTTGTGTTACTTTTGATCTGTTGATTTCTAGTAAAATAAGTGAAAAACCTCCATTATTTAAATAGGAGTGTCTGGTCACAGATCAATAATTTCATGATATGAGGCATGTTTTATAAAAGAAAGGAGCAGTGAGACCTGCATAAGTCTGCACTAGAAAATCTATACGACATATTGTTTAAAGTAGGTACAAATTCTCATCATTAGAGCTTTTCTTTAGCTCTAATTTTGATTTACAGTTGAAACCTCGCTAAATTAAATAATACAGGCTTACAGTTCATACTACTGAGTAGTTTCAACTCATCTAATATTTTTGATTTGATTTATGATTGTCACATGTACCTAGTTACAGTGAAAATTTTTGTTTTACGTGTAGTACAGACAGATCATACTTTACAAAGTGGAAAAGCATAAAAGAACAGAGCAAGGAACGTAATGTTACAGCTGTTGAGAAGGTGCACAAAGAACAAGGTCAACATTAAATTTGAAATCTGAAAGGTCCATTCATAAGGTTAACTCCTCAAGACAGTTCAGATATCTATTAATGTTGCCATTATGTTAGAATGAAGCAACTAAAACATGGGCTGCCTATTGATTTTACAGAAATGTTTCTGAACAACACTCCTCCCAGAGTTTGCACAGGTTGCCCAGAATGATAACAGATTAACAGGGTAAAATGATAAAGACAGATTACAGGGACTAGGTTTATATTCCCTTGAGCAAAGAAGATTAAACAATGATCCAATAGAAGTCTTTAAGACGGTTAAAGGATTTGATAGAAATAAACTGTACCCTCCACTGTGGGAGTCCAGGATAACAAGGCTCAAATTTCAAGGTGTGGTAAAGTTGGGAACAGTCTCTCCAAAATGTTTTTGAAGCCATAGTTCAGTTGAACATTTTTACTCTAAGATTGATAGATTTTTGTTAGGCAATCAGACCTGGTTGTTGCAAAATGTGGTTAAGATGCAGATAAATTGTGATTTAACTGAATCACAGAATGTGTGATTGATTTAGCTCTTAATTTCTTATTGCTCACTGATTTGAGGGCAGTCAAAGTGTTTGGGCTGTAATATTGTTCTATTGATGACTCAGCCCACAACTATCATTGGAAAGAGTATTGTAAAATTATATTTGCAGTTTTCTATGTCTTAAGAGTTATCCAAATAAAAGCCTCACTTTTGTTCTGAACTGTCAAAGTTTCATATTGAAATGAATTATATCTTATTCTGATTTGGTGCTTGACTCTATTTGTATTTCAGTATCAGTACAACAGCAGGCCATCCCTTTCCTCGGGAGTGCCACTTAACCATTTTGGTTTGGATATCTGCTCTGGCAATCCGTGCCTCAATGTACATTTACTTTCATTACAATCAATCCTCCTAAATCGCGCAGCATATAAATCAATCAATGTAAAAGTACTGATACAAGAATCTGCTAATCTATAGTCATAGTTCAGTTGTTTGGATTCTTTACAGACAGACAAGATTGAGTTGTCACACAGAGCAGTTGTTCCATAACCCTCATTTATACCTCACCAGGCTATCTTCCCTTCCAACTGCAGTCAAGGCTCTCCTGCATGTTTCATTTTAACATCATTCTGTTGGACATTTACAGTGGTGTCAATTTCCCATTGATCAAAGCTTTCTGCCTCAAGTTACCCCCTACCTCTCCTAATGAAATGATAGCCGTCAGGGTGTCCACATCCTGTCTGCAGCTTTTAAAACACACTGGACTAGCGCTTTTTATGTTTGGGTGCACTTTAACTTCTTACTGTGTCCATGGATAAGTAATGTACTTGGGCAGTAACTAACAAAATCAGGGGCAAGCGTGATGAGCAGTAGGACCCTGGGGAGCACTGATGACCAGAGGGACCTTGGTGCGCATGTCCACTTGTTCTTTAAGAAGGTAGGGCAGTTAGATAAAGTGATTTTAAAGATTTTAAGAACAAAGAAGTGATATCATAGCTGTATAAATCATTGGTTAAGCCACAGCTAGAATGTTGTGTAGTTCTGGAATCCTCAATATAGGAGGTATAGGAGGTACTAGAGAGGGTGCAGAGGAAATTTACCAGGGTATTACCTGGGCTGGAGAGTTTTAGCCATGTGGAGAGATTGAGTAGACTGGGGTTGTTTTCCTTGGAGTAGAAGTACGGTACAGACTCAATGGGCTGAAGGGCATTTTTTTGAACTCTGGACCTTTATGATTATATGACTAAGGGTCTGGGCATGTTCTCTCTCTCTCTTTCTCTCTCTTCTGGTTATTGTCTGTCACAACCTAACGTCATTCCCACCAGCACTCAGACCACCAAGCAATCATTAGTGATTTACTAAATACACTGGTGAGATCTCTAGTACTACTTTTTGTATGACTTCAGCAAAGAAAACTGGTGCATAAGTCATCTTTATAAATCAGATTGAAGAAGCAAGTTTCGGAAATTGTCAATATCAAATTATTAACATCCGTAATAGGAAATGCCAGGCAAGTTCTGTTCTGATGTTTATATTGTGTTCTTGTTCTATCACTATGTTGTAAAAGTCAGTGGTTGAGCGACAGATGTTATTCTCTTCATTTCTTTTCATTCATTCATCACTAGGTGGCAGCATTAACTACCCACCTATAAGTATCCTGGATAAAAAGGGGCACTAACAATGGAACAATGAAGGCTATGTATTTCTAAGTCAGAAGGTTTGTGGATTGATGATATTCTAATGCATTTGCTGTACTTCTCTTCCATGTCTGCAGGTTTGGAATGTACCGCTGGAGGAGCCTGAGTGAGTTGCTGCAATGCAACTTGTAAATGGCACATGTTATCACCTAACAAAGTCTGAAGGAGAGCCTGGGAGTTAGTGGAATTAGCGAGCAATTGATGAACATTAATCAAGCGTTAATTGAGTGTGTGTTTTATGGAACGTGTTTAACTGAAATAAGACTTCACTAAGCTTAAACTCTTCGAAGGGTCACGCTGCTCCAACTGCGTCAGTGGCAGAGTCAATGCTGATAGTGGTGGATGAAACACCAGCCAAGGGGGTTGCTTTGTCCTGAATGATGTAAAGCTTCCCGATTGTTGTAGCTGCACTCTAACCCATCAACAAAGCCAAACTAACTGATGTTTGACAACAATATTTATGTTGTTGTTGTCAGGCTTGTTGACACCGACATGCCCCAAATAACTCAGACTGGACATGCTAAGCCAAGATTTGGGTTTATCTAAAGAATGGCAACTTGAAAACCCTATGTACAGTGTAAATAAAACCATTTTGGTTTTAAACTTTGGATTTTAAATTTAGATTTACTTCAAACTTCGCTTTAGATCTCACTGGATTTCGCAGTATTGTGATGTAAAGCTCAGTATTTTTGACATTGCAATGGTTACCAAAAACTGCTGTATGTTGTTCAAGGTAATGGTTCTGAAAGAGGGAGTGTTGAAGCTGCATCCATTCAGTTGTTGTCACATACAATTTGTGGTGAATGCAGTGAGTTCCACACCGCCCTTCATTACGAGCAGTAATGGGTGACTCAAACTATTTGTGCCTGATCCCTAAATGAGTTGGACTTGCTATTATCACACAGTAAGCCATCTTGCTAACTAAGAAGTGTGCCTTTTCTGTAAGTATATTTCCCACCACTGATCATTCAGTAGGTCCTTGACAAAGACCAGACAGGAAAGGAATGGCAGCAACAATCCATTTCAAACAACCTATACTCTAAACCAGATACTGACACACAACATGTGGTGCCTGTAGCTAACTGTTAGCAGTGGCAATTGTACATAAGCAAGAAAATAACATGTAAGATGAGGCATGATGTATCATGTTGTGCTAATAGATAGATCTGTTCTTGGTCTATGGTGCTTTTACTTGGGAAGAAGCCCATTTTTAAATTTGAAATTAGGTTTCCTTTTCTCAAGAGCTCACGGTTGAGTGGCCAATCATGAAAAAGCATAACTTCTGAGTATGACTGCAGTATGTTGATGTTACTAACTGCCACTTGACTTGTCCCTTTGATTGCATTCACATTCATGTTGTTTAAGAAACCTCAATGGAGAATACCTCGAGCCAGTTTTGTTGTACAACTGATCTGTATCGAGCTGGATTCCTTTTACTAGTGTGGCTGGATAAATGTAGTACAACATTTTCAGGGGACCTTGGTTGGGAAATTGCTGCCAGAGAGACTGTGATTTCCCATGTTAGGAAAACTGGGGACTTCAGGCCCTTGTTTGCCTGAAAACTGCTGATTGAGAGTGCTTGACTGAGAAAGTGTTTCTTATGTAACAAATTAAAGTGTTAAGTCACATGTAATAAATTCCTTCGGTTGTTCACACAAACCTCCATACACTGTCACAGCTGGGGTAATTTTCATGCCTAGTGCTGTTTAATGCAAATTGTTTTCAGCTTGCTTTATTGAAACATGAAGTACTCAATACAGACAAAAAATGCTGAAATAAATGCTTCAGCAATAAATTGCAATTTTTAATGATATTTCCTTAAAAATAAGTTCTTTCCTGGCTGGATGTAATCAAGTGTATTGGTTTCCCATTTACTTCTGTTTAATTTATATTCCCTTGCAATTGTTATATTGTTCAATCAAAATTTTATCATATTAGTAATTAAAGCAGAACTCTGGCTAACTAAGCCACATTGATATATTTTCCTGAGGTGACAATTCTACTCTACCCATAGCCTGGAGGCATATCTGAACAGATAAGTTGAAAATAATTTTGCAGGCTCATGTTGTGCAGTGACAGTGTCCTTGCCTCAATGATGGGCCAGCGTTCAAATTGCAACTGATCTCAATTTCTCAAATTACCTCTCTGTTCAAAAGTTCAACAGTTGTATGTGAAATTAAGAATTTTCTTGAAGTGCCTTGTGGTGTAGTAGCAGTGTCCCTGTCTCTGGGTTAGAAGGCTTTAGTTCTCTTGTAGGCCCTGGAGCGATGTAAAACTTGTCTGAGAAGGTTGCTTTAAAATTGAAAGAAAGTCCAGATTCAAATAACGCTTGCCACGACAGGTTAATTAAAAAAATGTATACGTAATGAATAAATAGATTCTAGCTACAGATAACCAATTATATATTGGTGACTTTTCATTCTTCTTGTTAAAACTCTAACCTCCTTATAAAAGTGCTCCCTTACATAGACATACAGATAAACACGAACAAACGCAAAACAAAATGCAAGTGATGATCAGACAAAAAGACTGGAAGCAGGATTATGGTCCCTGTCCAAAGGGTTCATTGACATAATGCTTTTGGTTTGACAGGACCTGCTACTCCTCAATATTCATTCCCAGATTACTTTATCCAACTTGCAGCAGGCAGAGAGCAACTGGTTCATCACTAATAATGTCTCTGACTTCAAAAACAAAAACTGAAATTGCTAGAAAATCTCAGAAGTCCTCGCAAAATCAGTGGGGAGAAATCCAAACTAACATTTTGGGCCCACTGACCCTTCTTCAAAACCATCTTCAGAATGTTGCTGAATTATTGGTTAAAAGTCACAGCTTTCGGCAACTGATGAGGGAAATAAGTTGGTTTCTTTCAGACTTGATGTGTTGTCATACAGCATAGAAAAAGAGAGCTTCTTCCTTTGACTAAGCCCAATAGCACTCACAAGATAACCAATCACGTATCTGTTGGTGGGCAGGTGGACTTTGTCACCAACAACCCATCACCATTCAATTGCCTACTCTGCCATTCACTACATTCATGGCTGATTCAGTTTGCAAGCACATGACCACTAGCTCCCATTTTAAGAGTTTGGATGCATTCTTTAAGTCTGCTATATCCCCTTGTTTGATACAGTTTAGAAAGCTGAACCACAACATGCTACAATTGTATGTTTGGGCAATTATATACCTGATGACTTTTGAAAGTTCAACTTTGATCTAAATAGCACAACCCTTTCCTCAATTTAACCCTTCAAATGCAGCTCCCATTGCAACTGCCATCTGGCAGTTATGAATCAAGATTACACCTTCATTTTGTGTATTCATGTCAGTCTGGTGCTGTGTTTTGCCTGTAAAGAGATAAGTATAATAAATAAAAATGACAATGGACTTGCCATCCATACTCTCACAACTTAGAATGTTTTTAATTTACTTTGAATCAATATGAGAAGATTTAAAGGACAATGTACCCATCCTATCCAATCTAAATTCATTTATTTACTTCCAATGTTATCAAACCTCTGTGAGATTAAAATTTTCTTTACAATTGCAGGAACCTTATGCTAAAACTTTGCGTGAATGATTCAAGCATTTTATTAGAAGAGACAATTTATATCAGTAGAGATAAATGCAATTTAATAGCAATATCCATTTGCTCTTATCGGTAAATTGCTTTCATTTTTCACTTTAGCGGTGGGAGTGGGTAATCAGCAAAAGAACTAGAATAATCAATTTTTGGAAATAGTAGAAGGAAAGCTTTTAGAGACACAAGAATAAAACAACAGTTAGCAAATGTTGGCAGAATGTGTGTGAGCTTTGGCAGAAAATAATATATTTCTAATTGTCCATCTTGGCACCTAATATTTGGCTAGTTAGTTGTTCACCAGAGTTGTGATGGAAAACGCTGCATAATGGACCTGTTCATGAATAGCATACACAGTGCATTCCAATTCAAGAAGGTGTTGAGAACCAGTCATGTTTCTGGCAGTGAGGAATGGACTTCTGGAAGAAGGAAGATCATTCTTTTTTCAGGCAATTAGATTGGAATGTTTTGGTTCTTTCTCTCTCAATGAATTTGCAGAGGGTTAAAAAAAAGACAAAAATCATCAGAATTGAGCTGCTCACACCTGACATTATCTCAATATGAGCTTGGATAATGTCAGACTATATAACAATATATGCAAGTGCATACAACACATATATAATTTGTATCCCTTTAATGTGTCAAAACAAACTGAGGTACTTCTTAAAGGTATTGTTATAGTTTGAGATAGTCTAGATCCTAACTTTTTCTTATTTTAAAGGTAAGTATAAGGTGCTGCATTCAAGACGCAATTTGATTGGGTAAACTGTCAGAGTTGAAGCAAACACGCATTTTATTAATACGCTAATTAAAATACAACAAAGCAAAAATAATGAATTGGCTTAGCTGTAACTCTCTTAGAAAACGCCACAGAAAATTAGATTAGAATTCGATAGAATCCTTACAATGTGCGAGCAGGCCATTCAGCGCAACAAGCCCATACCGACCCTCTGAAGAGCATTTCGCCCGGATCCATCCTCGTACCTTTTCCCTGTAGCTTTACATTTCCTTTAGCTATAAGCACCTAACTCATACTTTGCTAAACACTATGGGCAGTTGAGCATGACCCATTCACCTAACCTGCACATCTTTGGACTGTGGGAGGAAAGCGGAGCACCTAGTAGAAACCCACACGGACACAGGGAGAATGTACAAACTCCACACAGACAATTGCTCGAGGGTAGAATCAAACCCAGGTCTCAGGTGCTTTGGAGCTAAGTAATTGTTTCAACTTGGTATTATCCCATAAACGCGCACTGGGAAAAGGTAAATGCAGAAAACAGCAACTCCAGCAGCCCAAGAGGAAAATACATCAAGAGAGCTCTGAGAGAGTGTAGCAGGGAGAGATGTACTACAACAGACCCAGCAACAATTACTGCCACTGGAAAACTCAGAAACTAGAAATATTGGTTCTGTAAGAACATGATCACATCCATTCAGGCTGCTTCTGCGGTTCCAACTTTAAAAAAAAGGCCTCACAAACTGTTTTTAATAGACATTTTAGCATCTCTGCCTTAAAACCTTCCATTTGAAAAAAACAACAGGACCAAATAACCTCAGTTGGTTGTCAGACCATCATACTATTATGAAAAAAAAATGTAGCTTCAAACCATGTAAGGAGATAATATCTCAGCAGGTCTGGCAGCATCTGTGAAGGAGAAAACAGAGTTACTGTTTTGTGTCCAGTGGCCCTTCCTCAGAACTGTTCTGAGGAAGGGTCACCCGACCCGATACATTAACTCTGTTTTCTCCTTCACAGATGCTGCCAGACCTGCTGAGCTTTTCCAGAAACTTTGTTTTTGTTCCTGATTTCCAGCATCTGCAGTTCTTTTGGTTTTTATTTAAGGAGATATTAGGACAAGTGATCAAAAGCCAGTCGAAGAAAATAGGATTTAAGGAGTATCGTAAAGCGGGAAAGTGGACAGAGTGGTGAAAAGGTCTAAGGAAGGAATCCAGTGCTTAGGATCTAAGCAGCTGAAGGCATACACCAACACAATAGAGTGATAAAAATCAGAGATACAAATGAAGAGTATCACAGAAACCTGCCATATTTGTAGAACTTGTGGAAATAAAATAAAGGAGGCCAATGATAAATTTGAAAACAAAGATGAAAATTTTGAAATTGCAACAGACACAAAATTACCAGTAATTGACCAGGTCACGACAATCCTCCATTTTTATTCCATCGACAGGATCCAGGCTACCATAGCTGCATTAGGGATAAATGTATAAAAAAAAGGTGATTATTGAATAGTGCAGCAAGGTTTCACCTTCTTTCATCTCCTTTCTCACTAATAGTAGCAGAACAAAAATGACCAATTTCAGTGTTCACTAATGGCAACATTTCCACCATTAAGATAATTGGAGCAAAGTGGCATGGAGTCTCTGAGGAAATATTGGAAGACACAACTGAATATTTGGTTACAGTGATGGGCTTTAGATTATTTTAAAGGAGAGAGGGAAGTAAAAAGTTACAAGGAGGGAATTTGAGAATGTGGACCTAGGCTGAAAGATTAGCCATTGACAGGATTGTGAAAGGAGGAAAGATAAATATGGTTTTGCATTAAAACATCAGTGATGGGAAGCCACACTGCCATGTTATTGTACAATATGGTGCCTGCACACCAGCTAATGCTTTGGGAATAAGACCAGCAGCAAACCTAAGCTTGACTTAACGGGCTGTACCGTAGTCTGCAGCGGAGAATACATCACAACAATAAAAGATAATGAGATTTGTTATACTTCAGTAACTAAGTAGAGGCTACATTCACCCTTAGGCCTTATATCCATTATAAAATGAGGTAGATTATGTGTGCCTCCATCAGAAGACCACACTGTCCCCCTGAACTCTCTGGTGCTCAAGCAATAGGTCAGAGTGGTGGACCTTCATTTTAGCACAGATTAATCCTTTCATTTTCATTACCTTGGAGAGCATTTCACTTCCATCCATGCTTTCTTTCCTTACTTAACCTGTTGTACAATGGTGTAAACAACTGTAAAACATTTACCATTACTCCTTCTCCTCTACTGTCTGAATTCACAAAGTTAAGGGAGCTGGTACTTTGTGTGAGACAAAAACAGCATCTATTTTTAGTCCATTGACTTTGGGGTTGTTGATTTTTACATTGACTATTTGGTTATTTCTCTCCCACCCTCTGTAGGAAATCGACTCACTCCCACACTGTTATCAAGTTGGACATTTTCAGCATGAAGCTGTTGAGTCGGGTTTACAGATTTCTACTTAAGAAATTGTACTTAAGGTATTTCTCAATATTAACCCTTTCAGACACTTACACCCTTTTTCTATAATTATTTCTGAACTATCCAAACACAAATAAGCCATTGAGTCTGGAAAGGCTGTGGGTCTACTTGCTTCTACTGGCTAAAGAACCTAGATTATGAAAAAGAACCTTTTGTACATGTGCAGATAACATATGAGACTTCCTCAGCTCACAAGAAATTTTGACTTTCAAAAACAGAGACAGTAATGTAAAAATTTAAAGGAGGATAGCATACTGTACCCACTGCTTCAACAGACTAATGAACAGAACTGTTACAATGTGATTAATCTCTGCCTCAGAGTGCACAATTGAACATAAATCCTTCATGAAGTGGAGCAATGCGTGTGTATTCCATGCCTGGCTGTATGTATTGCTTGGATGGAAAGATAGGATTACATTTTTGAAGGAACGATATGATTCCTAATTACAATTTCAGTACAAGCACAGTACAAGCATTTTGAGCTTCAAACTGTTACTTAATACTTGCAAAGATTTTAAGAAAATACTTCTTGAATGACAAGATAGCATTTTAAGGGTACGTAAAGGATTTTATGTCTGTTGTTTTTGAGTACTAATTTTATAAATGTACTTGCGCATAATTTTCTTTTTTCAGTCCTTCCATTTGTAAGACGTCTAATTAATCCAGCAATACACTATCCATCGGCAGAAGTATGTATTGAAACAATAGCCATTGTTAGTTACAGATCCAGTAAAGAGCCATAGTTTACAAAGGGCCACAGGCATCTCCATTAGAAAGAGATAAGTGTCTATGTGTAGCCAAGATAACAAAGTGTGGAGCTGGATGAACACAGCAGGCCAAGCAGCATCTTAGGAGCACAAAAGCTGACGTTTTGGGCCTAGGCCCTTCATCAGAAAAGGAAACAGAAACTAAATGCATATTGTTGACTTTATTCTGCAGCATACTCTAGTCACCCAGCCAGCTGAGCTAACTGATCTCTCACACATTGCCTCTTAGTGACGGATACAATTACCGAAGATAACCTCTCCAGTACAAAGTGTTTTTTCACACCTGATAATTTAACTAACAACAAACATCCAACTTAATGACAAAAAAAGTCTAGTTCTTCACATGACCTATTATGATCTCAAAATATATAAAATGAGCTTGAAAGGTGTCAAGTATCATGGTTATAAATTAGTACAAATAAAGATTTTCTCTCCACCCATCGATTATGTTGTTTCAGATGCTGACATGCCTGTCAGGTATTTCCAGTGTCCCCAGGTTTTGTTTCAGATTGATATTATTCCTTCTGGCTTTTGAATCTTGGCTCGCAAAAGGAAGCACACTGTTAAAAATAAATCACTTGAAGTTGTGGCAGTTTCACTAAGGCCTTTTCTTATAAATGCTATATGGATTTTATAAAGTTTTGGAATTTGTCTGCTTAGAATGTTTGAGCACGATGTTCCTGACAGATTTTTTTTAAATCAGAGAAACCTAATCTTCATACTATTTTAATTTATACTTAAATCCATCAGTGAGAGAAACCATAACCTCATTAAGGTATCTTGTGTGGCTTTTTAATATACTTGGATCACATAACTTGGATGTCATGCTGCTGTAGCGAAGAAACACAGGCTAAGGAAGAAACATGATCTCCTTTTCTTGGACAAGTTAAAGAAGTCTATTCAACAGTATAGTGTTTCACATTTTGTACAGATCTCTAAATAATAAAACTGACAATTTCTGCAGTCTGTCTGCCACCTTTTTCACTGAATTTATTGTATGCAGGTGTTTCTATTGCATAATATTTTGAACATTGTTCCATGTAACATCAAGTGAAAAACACACAATTTTTTCTGTGAGCTGGCTACCTAAGCTTTCCATATTGCAAAGTATTCCAATCATTGATCCCAGAGACATACAGAAATACTTTCTGTATTGCAGCTGTTCCTGCTTGAGAGGTTGTGCATTTACATTAACCTTCTCTCCGCTATATTTACAGTATGGCGACAAAACGTCTGAAAACGAACCTTCCAGCTCAGCGAGCAAACTCACATCCAGAACCTCAACCTGAGCTACAAATCTTCTCAAAACTCGCTAGTGAATTCATTATTAGGGAATACCTCAATCGCTATGTTTACATTTAACATTTGGAAGTTTCAAATGCAGAGCTTTCATAGCAGGATCTTAAAGAACAAGGTATTAGAATAAGGCATTCCACTCCCGTACATCTCAGATGTCCTCATTTTTCAAGGACCGCAACATCCCCCCAGCAGTGGCCGAGAACGCTCTCGACTGTGTCTCCGCATCTCGTGCACCTCATCCCTCACACCCCGTCCCCGCAATAACCGCCAACAGAGAATCCCGCTGCCTACCCTCTCAGCCCACCGCTGCCCATCTCGGATGAGGGCGCAACTCGGCCCATCACCAATGCAACTCCACCCATCGCCAACGCAACTCCGCCCACCACCATCTATGCATCCCTGCCCACAGCTGACACTGACATAACTCCACCCATAACCGACACCAATATCGCTCTGCCCACAGCCTCCACAGCCAGCAGCTGCAAAGGAGACAGCCACACTGAGCCTTGTCGAATCCTCATCATCCCCCCGGACCACCCCCTTACTGAGGACGAACAGTCAGTCCTCAGCAAGGGGCTCATCTTTGCCCCCCTCCACCCACACATCAACGAATACCAGTCACATTTGGACTTTGAGCAGTTTTTCTGCCGCCTTCGCGTCCACGCTTACTTCTCTAACCGTGAGCCTAACCCTCGCTTGACTGACCCCTTCACTTGCCTCCAACACAAGTCCTCCTCCTGGACACCACCCAAGGCTTCCTACCCTTCCTCGAACTCTTCATCTCCAACTGCCGTTGAGACATCAATTGCCTCAACTGCTCCACCCCTCTCACCCACTTCAACCTCTCCCCCGCAGAATGGGCAGCCCTCCGCTCCAATCCCAACCTCACCATATAGCCCGCAGACAAGGGTGGCGCAGTGGTAGTATGGCGCACTGACCTCTACATTGCTGAGGCCAGACGCCAACTCTCTGACATCTCCTCCTACTGCTCCCTGGATCATGACCCCACCCCCGAGCACGAAACCATCATCTCCCAAACCATCCACAACCTCATCACCTCATGGGACCTCCCACCCACAGCCTCCAACCACATTGTTCCCCAACTCCACACCACCCCCTTCTATCTCTTTCCCAAAATCCACAAACCCACCTGTCCTGGTCAACCCATTGTCTCAGCCTGCTCCTGCCCCACCGAATTCATCTCCACCTATCTGGACTCCATTTTCTCCCCCTTGGTTCAGGAACTCCCAACTTACGTCCATGACACCATCCACCTCCTCCAGAACTTCCAATTCCCCAGTCCCAAATACCTCATTTTCACTATGAACATCCAGTCCCTATACACCTGTATTCCTCATGCAGATGGCCTAAAGGCCCTCTGCTTCGTCCTGTTTCGCAGGCCCGACCAAACCCCTCCACCGACACCCTCATCTGCCTTGCTGAACTTGCCCTCACTCTCAACAACTTCTCTTTTGTTTCTTCCCACTTCCTACAGACAAAGGGGGTGGCCATGGGTACCCGCATGGGCCCAAGCTGTGCATGCCTCTTTGAAGGTTACGTGGAACAGTCCCTCTTCCGCACTGACACTGGCCCTAAACCCCACCTTTGCCTCCGTTACATTGATGACTGTATCAACGCCGCCTCGTGCTCCCACGAGGAGCTCAAGCAGGTCATTCCCCTTCACCAACACCTTCCACCCCAACCTCAAGTTCACCTGGGCCATCTCCAACACATCCCTCACCATCCTGGATGTCTCTGTCTCTGTCTCAGGCAACCACCTAGAAATCGATATCCATTTCAAGCCCACTGACTCCCACAACTACCTAGAATACACCCCCTCCCACTCACCTTCCTGCAAAAATTCCATCCCCTATTCCCAATTCCTTCGCCTCCGCCGCATCTGCTCCCAGGATGAGGCATTCCAATCCAGTACATCTCAGATGTCTTCTTTTTTTCAAGGACCGCAACTTCACCCCCACCGCCCACAATGGTCGAGAATGCCCTCGACCGTGTCTCCTGCATTTCCTGCAACTCATCCCTCACGTCCCATCCCCGCAATAACCACCAACAAAGAATCCCCCTCGTCCTCACATACCACCCCACCAACCTCGGATCCAACGCATCATCCTCTGGCACTTCCACTATCTGCAATCTGACCCCACCACCAAAGACATTTTTCCATCCCCACCCTTGTCTGCCTTCCGGAGAGACCACTCTCTCCGTGACTCCCTTGTCCACTCCACACTCCCCTCCAGCCCCACCACACCTGGCACTTTCCCCTACAACTGCAGGAAGTGCTACACCTGCCCCCATACCTCTCCCCTCACTCCTATCCCAGGCCCCCAGAAGACTTTCCACATCAGCAAGGGTTCACTTGCACATCTGCCAATGTGGTATATAGCATCAGCTGTACTTGTTGTGGCCTCCTCTACATTGGGGAAACCAAGCGGAGACTTGGGGATCGCTTTGCAGAACACCTCCACTCGGTTCGCAATAAACAACTGCACCTCCCAGTCGTGAACCATTTCAACTCCTCCTTCCATTCCTTAGACGACACGTCCATCCTGGGCCTCCTGCAGTGCCATAATGATGCCACCCGAAGGTTGCAGGAACAGCAACTCATATTCCGCTTGGGAACCCTGCAGCCCAATGGTATCAATGTGGATTTCACAAGCTTCAAAATCTCCCCTCCTCCTACTGCGTCCCAAAACCTGCCCAGCTCATTCCCCGCCTCCCTAACCTGTTCTTCCTCTCACCTACCCCTCCTCCCACCTCAAGCCACACGCCCATTTGCTACTTACTAACCTCATCCTGCGCTCTTGACCAGTCTGTCCTCTCTGGACTGACCTATCCCTCCCTACATCCCCACCTACGCTCACGTCTACTGTCTCCATCCCCGCCTCTTTAACTTGTTTCTCTCCTCTCTACCTTTCTTCTCCTCTGTCCATCTTTGATCTTCCTCCCCCATCTCCCTATTTATTTCAGCACCCTCTCCCTCTCCCCAGTTTCTGATGAAGGGTCTAGGCCCGAAACATCAGCTTTTGTGCTCCTAAGATGCTGCCTGGCCTGTTGTGTTCATCCAGCTCCACACTTTGTTAATACAGATTTCCACATTTTTTTAATCAATACATATTTTGAGTTAGTAAAAGCAACAGTTGTCTAGTATGACAGATTTCAACACAGAAAATCCCAAAAGCTGTGGGCGGGACATGACGGTTGTGCCAGTGAGTCCTATCCACCTCCCTCCAAGCATTTCTGTTTTGACTGATGGGAAGAAATCCAAACCCAGCAGCTGGCTGACTGTTATTGGGGTTGCCTGCTCCACCAGAGGAGTTTCCTACCTCTGAGAGATGCCTGCCACTTCGAGGTTTGTTACTTATCCTCTAACCACAGGGTGAGTAATGGGGTAGGAGCCCTCCCAGGCTGAAGGCCACCTGGTGTATCTCCTGCCTGACATTAGTTGAAGACAAACATTGTTGGAAATGAGCCGCATAAGTCACCATCATTTAGACACAACAGCTCCAATTTGGCTCCAGTTTGGACGGCCATTCTTGATCCTCACTGCCAGCATTTTACTGCGGAAAACACAGTCAACGCAAGGTTCCACAACCCTCAATCTTTTCTAACAACGTGTTCACTTCACTTCCAGCAGATGACTACATTTTGCAGTTAGCGTATGTTCATATCGGGTTTGCAAAATTGATATTCTTCAATGCAACACATCATCAGAAAATAATGCACGCAAAAATCATATGCATTATTAAATTGCTCATCTCCTACATCTAATCTTAGCAGCAGTCGCCCAACAGTCCCAGTTCCTTTTCTTTCATGTCATTCCAACAGTCCTTCCACTATTTTCATGTTTTAAGCTTTGACTGCAATATTACTAATATTCAGTGAGAAATCCCAAACTAAAGCCAATTTTCTGATCCTGCAATGCTACAGTGCATTACTGACATGTCACCTACTGTTTCGTTTTCATTGCAGTTGCTGAAATAAAAACTGTAATTGTTGAACGTAATAATATTAGGAGTTTGCTTATTATCCACAGCAGCGTTTACTGCCTCTGGAATGAGTGTGTATTCCGGAGATTATGAAATTAATCACAAATTCCATGCATTCGGATGCCTTAAGGCAGCTTGACACTGTGGTTGCCATAGTAACTGGAACCTGAAAATTTACCTCTATCCATTAGAACTGTTAAAACTACATGAGGTGAATAGCTGGTAAATGTTGAGTTTAGTTGTGACAAGGAGTGGATATTTTGTACAGAATATAAAGCAAGTTTAATAGTATAATAAAGTAGCGACATAGCCGGGTCTGAAAATCATTATCTCATCAAACTTTGCAATAAATACAACACTGCATGCTTTTCCTTCTCTATCAAGGGCAGCACAGTGGCTGACAGCACCAGGGACCTGAGTTCGATTTCAGGCTTGGGCGACAGTCTGTGTGGAATTTATATATTCTCCAGTGTTTGTGTGGGTTTTCTCTGGCTGTTCTGGTTTCCCCTCACAGTTCAAAGATGTGCAGTATAGGCTGATTAGCCATGGAAAATGCATGGTTATAGGGAAGAGGTGGGTCTGGGTGGGATGCTCTTCAGAGGGCTGGTGTGGACTCAATGGACCAAATGGCATTGTTCCACACCGAAGGGATTCTATGATCATTTAAATGTATTTGTCATAATTTTCAGTAATTGAAATGCTGTTATCAAATTACTTCTTTACTAGATATTAAAATAAGAATAGCAAGTAAGGTGATAATTGAATACATTCACGTAAAAAAGCTTACATGATATCATTTATTCTTTACAAACATGTGCAGTATATTTCAATACAACACAATCATGTGACATTAGTGATATTCTGCTGATTATTCCAGCTAAATAGCGTAGAGATGGTAACATTGTTGAACAATCGTGTACAGCTTTTTGATAGGCAATGGTGTACACCATTGTCCACCAGCTGCAAAGACTGTGCACAAGGAAGTAGTGTATTCACTGATCTAAAAGGTCTCACCACCATCTAGACTCCTAATCGACCTTTGATTGCCTTTGAAATTTGTTTGCCTTCCTTGGATGAATGAATGGTCAGTTTAAACAGACTACTGATAGAACAAGAGATAATGGGAACTGCAGATGCTGGAGAATTCCAAGATAATAAAATGTGAGGCTGGATGAACACAGCAGGCCAAGCAGCATCTCAGGAGCACAAAAGCTGACGTTTTGGGCCTAGACCCTTCATCAGAGAGCTCTCTGATGAAGGGTCTAGGCCCGAAACGTCAGCTTTTGTGCTCCTGAGATGCTGCTTGGCCTGCTGTGTTCATCCAGCCTCACATTTTATTATACTGATAGAACAAGGTGTTATTAGAACACTTCTTTTGCAGGGTGTTGACCTTCTAAATCTTTACATTTCATATCATTAATTTGAGGATATAGATCGCAGCCAATAATTTATAATGTGAACTAGTTTTTCTTTCATTGATATCTGCTTTCCCCACATGAATGACCTCTAAGATTTGAGAACAGACATCAATTCAAGATGACAAAGTGTGGAGCTGGATGAACACAGCAGGCCAAGAAGCATCTTAGGGGCCGAAAAGCTGATGTTTCAGGCCGAGACCTTTCATCAGAAAATGATTTTCTGATGAAGGGTCTCGCCCTGAAATGTCAACTTTTCTGCTCCTAAGATGCTGCTTGGTCTGCTGTATTCAACCAGCTCTACACTTTATTATCTCGGATTCTTCAGCATCTGCAGTTCCTATTATCTCTGATTCAATTCAAGCACTTTATAGGCTTAACGAAAGCGCTTCATGTCCTTGTTGCAACATTGGGTCTGCATCTTTGGCCAAAGCGAAATGAACCCGGCAAATGAGATGAAAAATTCCTGTGGTTCAAAACCAAAAACTGAAATTGCTAGCCAAGATCAGCAGATCTGGCAATCCGTGTGGAGAGAAATCAAAGCTAATGCTTTGGGTCCAGTGACCTTCCTCAGATCTGGGGTCAAATATATCTTGTAGATGGTTGCATTGAAGCCATGAGAACAATAATGTGAAACAAGCAAAGAATGGAATGGAAGCATAGTAGGAATGTTACTAAACTAGTACTCCAGAGTTTTGACCAATGATCAAATCTCATCATGGCAGCTGAGGAATTTAAATGCATTCATAACCCATTTATTTTACAAGTGTTCTTTAGGGAAGGGAATCTATGGTCCTGATTGAGTCTGACCTATTTGTGACTGTGGACCCCCTTCAGTATAATTGCTTCTTAAATGTGTTGTGTTGGGCTCTGATCCTGACAACTGCCAATTGGAAATTGAGGTGAATACTAAATAAAGACTGAAAGAACTGCAGATGCTGTAAATCAGGAATAAACACAGAATTGCTGGAGAGGCTCAGCAGGTCTGGCAGCATCTGTGAAGGTAAAACAGAGTTGATGTTTTGGGTCTGGTGACCCTTTCTCAGAACTGACAGTTCTGAGGAAGGGTCTCTGGACCCGAAACGTTAACTCTTTTTTTTTCGTTCACAGTTGCTGCCAGACCTGCAGAGCCTCCTCAGCAATTTTGTTTTTGTATTGGAAATTGAGTTGGTTTGTTGCTATCAAACTTTCTTTCTACTGACCTAAAAAGACCTAACCAAGTTGAACAGCCCCTGGTAGAGCACTGCAACAAAATAAGAATCAATGGAAACGTACAGAATTGTAATTCCATTTAGATTAGTTTCCATCAAATTAACATCATCATGTTCGATGCTGCACCCCAGCCCCTTTGGTTCCCGTTGGCTCCTGAAGTCACAATTATGCTAGTGGACACCACTTGCAATCTTTCTTTATGCTCTTTTCAACCTAAAATAATGTTAACCAGCCCTTGATGTGGCATTGTAACACAATTGCAAACCAGCAGTTGATGCAAATGAACGAAAGGTGAATGGAAATTTACTGAATCAAAATAATGCTGATTATTATCTTCGTGTTTGATGAAATACCCCAGTCCCTACAACATCCACCAAACCATTTTTATACTCTGTTAAAAACAAACAAAATTTGCTTAGATAGCCTCTGATGGTGTGAAATAGCATAAAAGCAAATTGATAATTAATAGAAACTTATGTAACAAAATCAATATAATGTTGTCAGAGGTGATAAGACACCCCAGTCCTTGTGATTCCCAGCAGTCCACTTTTCTATGCTGAGCCTAAAGAACTGACGAATGATACAAGATAGACCACTGGAATTTTTTAGCAAGAAGAGGCACTTGTTTCACATAAGGTATATTTATTGCATGATTGCAACAGGTACAATTAACATTGACTAGTTAGCCATAATTACAACTACCAGGAGCCAGATAGTTCATGTCTTTCTCCACTGGGGCTTCATGCAAACCTAATATTTCTCTTCAGATTGGGTGGAGCTAATAAAACTTCAACATTAACTCTTTGATTACCATTACCTTATACAATAAATTGCCATCTAAAGTAGCTGAACAAACCACTCAAAAATGGCCAATAAATACTGGCTTGCTAATGTCCCCCACATTGTGTAAATAAATTAAAAATCACCTCAACTGCCAAAACTAGTCAAACTTTTTAATGGAGATAAAAGTTACAACAGGTTATCACATAAAGCAGGTAGGTCAGAGACAGTTCTAGGTTTATTTCCTATTTTTTGTTCTCAACAACTATGATCACTGCACGCAGTGATTGCAGTGAGAGGATTATATGCATCGCAGTATAATAGAATGGTTAGGCCATTTTTCATTTCTACATACACAGTTGAATTCTACTATTAACAGCACTGGGGAAGAGAGATAATGTAATTCTTCATTTACAAAGATGTCACATGAATATGTATAAAGCTGGGTATCATCTGCTGGTATGACTCGGAAAAATAGGATTTACCCAAGTTTGAATAGAAAGGGATGGACAAGAATATCAGCCATGCAACACTGCCAGCTTAAAATTGCTGTTTGCTTACAATTATGGTAAGATTTATACTGAAGCTCAAAGCCATAATGGTTTGAATTGTACATTGTATTTAGTGCAAACATCTCAGATTTGCTGAATTCAGCCTTTGTTAGTATTTACAATTAAACAGTGGTAAGCAACTGTGCTGTCATAAGCATTTATGTTGTGAACAGTTTGAGTAGAAATAACAACATTGCTGATGTTAGGAGTTAATGTGAATGCTGTGCACTTATTTGGTCATTTCACATCTGAAAGGGGGAGTTTAGACCCATTAATAATATGAAAGCAAATTCCAGTCTGAGTAGTCGAGTTTGTTGGAGAAATGTCTGAGCAGGTGAAAATTTCTCATCGAAACTGAGTTTTTAATTTTGACTTTCAGATTTTGTGCCTCTAAACTGTGCACACCTATATGATATACTTAAGAAGACATTGGAATTTGGAGGTCCTGAGTCAGAAAATTGAACAGGTAAAACTACTGGATTTCTTGCTGAAATTACAGTTGGCTGTAGTCAGAAACAGGATACATTCTATACGTCACAAATGAATTGTAAGGACTTGCTGGTTTCACACAGAAGTGAAAATGGAGGGGGCTAGGGTGGTGTACAGCAGCAGTGTTTTGCCTAGGTCACAGATGCAATGTTGTAAACAATTTGTTTATCTAACGACTCAGGAAAAGTAAGTTTGCTAATTTGGATCGAATCTTGTTGCTCTTTCACACTGTTATCATAAATATATTTACTATTTCATTCTACTCACTATTCATCGTTCAACTGTACTCAGCCTTCAGTTCCTAAGAACTTCTTTACATCTTCAAATGGATATCCATTGTTGACACACCTTCTACATTTTATTCAACGTGAGGCACCTGTCTCATAGTCAGCCTCAGTGAGTGAATCACATTCATTGGTACTGCATTCTCCCGGTCATAACACAATGGGGACTGGGTTTCATGGTACTTGGTCTGCCAAGGTCTGGAATGAATTTTCTCACAAGCTCTTCTATTTTTCACCTGTTAATTATGAAACCAAGTTGTTGGCTACAGACAAGCCCTTTTGGTTTGCTTGACTCCAGTATCATGTTTAAAATCCAGGTGCAAGCAAGAAAACATCTTTTAAACCTGTGACTCTCAACCCTGAAAATATTCCAGATGAAAGGTGAGGCAGCTCCACGCTTCATGGACTGGGATCTGAAAGTGCTGGTGGATGGGATGGTGGTGAGGAGGGCAATTCCTTTTTTCTGCTGAATGAAACAGAAAGCCTCTCTCCCAACTATAGCCAGATGGGCAGTAGTTCCAGGACAGGTCCATGATATGGCCTGCATCAAAGGAGACAACTAGCTGATCAATAGTCTTCTGCATTCTTCATTGAGAGGGCCAGCACTCAGTCTAACACTGTTATTGCACATGCATTTCTCCAATACTCATGGGAGCCAATGCTCAGTACTCTCAGGGATTAACGTCCAGCTCATCCTTCCACTCTGCCAGCCCCTTCCTGCCCACTCTGTTTCCTACTCACTCACTGTGGCTACCTCACTGCCTCTCCTGCTTACATATGTCCACTGCATTCCAATCTCCTTCCCATTCGACAGCCACATCATAATGAGAAACTTATCAGTGAATTCAGTACATTCTATCACCATATATACGTAAGATATGAGCTAAAAAAAACTTTGGAATTGTGAAATGTACCTTTCTGTGTGAAATACCATTCGTATATAATGCACATTGGTTTCGATTCATGTTAAAATGATAATTAGAAAAAGAGAAATTTTGTTGGCATTTACTTTGGTAAATTGTATTCCTTTGGTTTACAGCTTCCCCAATGGTATTGTACCATCAAGTGTTCGGTGATCTGTCCTTATTTCACTTTCTGTGATCCCATGTCAAAATGCTTTTCTTCAATGTTTTTGCTTCCATGTTTTCTGATCCAATTTTCTTTTAAAGGTTACAATTGAATCTCCTTCTACTGCCTTTTCATGCAGTGCATTTCAGGTCATAACATCTTACTTTTATATCAAAAGATTTCCTTGTGTCTTTGGTATTTCTTCTACTGTTTACATTTAATGCATGCCCACTGATGATCAAACATTCTATCACTGCAAACAATTTTTTCCATTGTTACCCAAACAAAACCAGTACATCCTTTGTCTATTCTCCCCTTAAGTTATCCTGCTGTTAAAAGAACAATCTCAATTCTGTTGTCTGTTCCATAACAAGAGCTCTTCATCTCTCTGGTGAAGGGTCTAGGCACAAAATGTCAGCTTTTGTGCTCCTGAGATGCTGCTTGGCCTGCTGTGTTCATCCAGCTCCACACTTTGTTATCTTGGATTCTCCAGCATCTGCAGTCCCCATTATCTCTTCATCCCTGGTTATGTTTTTGTAAGTCTGTCTTGTAACCTTCCTAGGGCACAAACATCCTTCACCAACGTCTGGTGTCTAGATATAGACAAAATACTCCCTTCATGGTCTGGCTACAATATTATAAATGGTTAACATGACTTCCTTGCTTGTTTAAAAAAAAACTTGTTTGTAAAAATAAAGTCCCTAATGAGTTTTTAACATACTCACAACTTGTCTGGCCCCACCTTCAAAGATCTGAATACGTAGCTACCACCAGGTCTATCTGTTGCTGTATCTCCATTACAGATCTAAGATCTCGATTATATTGCCTCTCCTCAATTTTCATTTTAAAATTACAAACTTTGCAACAGACTGAGTTAAATTTCCTCTACCAGTTGTTTGCATATTGCACCAATTTACTTATGTTTTTTGCAGTCAGGTAACTAGCTCTTTAGCATCTGTTACATTTGTGATTTGTGTAATCCACATCCTCAAAATTATGTTTTGTTTCACCTGCCTTGTATCACAAGTTGTACATATTACACTTGGCCTCAGTACTCTCCTCACTAAACTGCTAAACTTTGACTGCAGTCATGAATGTAAGTTTCCGAAATCTGCTGCTATCCATGGCTCTTGTCTGAGGTGAGCCACTATAATTTTGATCTGACTCGGTTGTATGAAGATGCTGATTAACCCTGACGTGGTAAATTCTTAACCTGGTTCTACAACCAAAATTTAGAGGTGAGCAGACATGTGATGAGCAAAAGCACATGTGTATATCTTGCTTTCATAGACTTGTGGGACATGGTGATCACTGGCTGGGCCAGCATTTATTGCCTCCCCTAGTTGCCTTTGAGAAGCTGGTTGTGAGCTGCCTTCTTGAACTTAGGGAGGGAATTCCAGGATTTTGACCCAGGGACATTGAAGAAAAGAAAAAAATATTTCCAAGTCAGAATGATGAGTTGCTTGGAGAGGAACTTGAAAGTGGTGGTGTTCCTATTTATCAACTGCCTTTGTTCTTCTAGGAAGAAGTGGTCATGGGTTAGTAAGGTGCTGTCTAATAATCTTTGATAAATTTCTGCAGTGCACCTGTAAATATACACACTACTGTTATTGAGCATCAGTGGTGGGGGGAGTGAATGCTTATGGCTGTGGTGACAATCAATCTTGGTGTCAAGCCTCTTGTGTGATGTTAGAGCTGTATCTGTTCAGGAAAGTGGGCAGTATTCTATCAGATTCCTGACTTATACCTTGTATATGGTGAACAGACTTTGGGGAGTCCGATGGTGAGTTACTCGCCAAAGTCTTCCTAACCTCCAATGTACTCCGTAGCCATTATATTTATAAGGTGAGTCCATTTGAGTTTCTGGTCAATGTTAACTCTCAGCATATTAGTAGAGGGAGAATTCAGTGCTCGTAATACCATTGAATGTCAAGAGGCAGTCGCTAGATTTCTTTGTCGAAGATGGTTATTCATTGGCATTTGTACTGCATAAATATTACTTGCCAGTTTTCAGAATAGGCCTTGGTATTATCCAGATCTTTACATTTAAACATGGACTTCTTTTGAACCTGACAACATGCAAAAGGTGCTGAACATTTTGCACTGGTTGGCGAACATCCCATTTCTGACCTTACATTGGAGGGGAGGTCATTGATGAAGCATTTAAAAATGGTTGGGCATAAGGCACTACCCTGAGGTAGTCCTGCAGAGATGTCCTGGAACTGAGATGACTGACCTCCAACAACCATAACCATCATCCAATATGCCAGGAATGACTCCAACCAGTGGAAATCCATTTATTCTAGTTTTCCCAGATCTCCTTGAAGCCACACTTAGTTGAATGTGGCTTTGATGTCAAGGGCTGTCACTCTTCCCTACCTTTTACAGATTTGAAAGTGTATATACAGTGAAATGTAGTAATTGGCCTGTAACATTTTCAGTGAACAACTCTGGTCACAATAATGGCTAGGTACTCACACATGTTGACTGTCCTGCCCAGTTACAAGCTCAATTTCTTTGGCTGAAACATCTGGAAATTGTAGAATTGGAAGCAGCATGGAGGTTGAAGGGCCTAGCACTTGTACGAATGTCCTGACAGGAGAGTTCAGGGAAGCCTATGTTTGGATCATCATCATTTTCTCCTGCAAAGAGAAGTAAGGACAAATTGAGTGAGATGAGCGTGGTTGGGAAAGTTCTTAGTGGTGAGGTGAACCCAGTGAGTGATTAGGGGTAGGAAGGCTTAGTAGTTTGGGAGAATGAGTGAATGGGAACCATTGACGGAGGATGCTGCACGAAGGAGTGATAGTTGTGGAGCATTGTGTACAACGGCAAAGTTAGAATGAAAGCGCAACCGTATAATGCACATTGCAAAGTGAAGAAAGTCATTGATCTCCTTAATGTGTTGCTGGGTATTTCTCCTGACCAGGGACACTGGCTATCTTTCCCACATGTTTCATGCCATTGACATCCTAAGGAAGAGAATGTTCTTCCTACCCATCACCTTGACCATCAGAATCTCCAGGCCCCTGTCTGTTAACTAGGATGCCAACCTCCTTTTCTCAGCCATTTCTGCTGGAATCAAAGGCAAGCCGTCTTATTGGAATAGTAGTTCCTGACTTGCAGCACTTGGAGCGGTGTAGAGCTATGGTTTAAATATAGTGTCAGTGGTGAGGACATAGAAACAAGCACTTTCACCTCAGTAAATACATGATTCAACGGGAAGGGTGCATGTTGTCCAGATATGTAATGAGGTGCTACATCACAAGAGGAAAGTCACCATGAGCCAGAGTCAAATCTTCCATGAAACCCCATGAAATGACACTGAGCCAAAAAATGGTAAAATTCAGCCTATGGTGTTGATGTTTTTTAAGCAGGTTGTTCCTTTGGCTGAAAATACGCAAAATAACCAGCATTCACAAAACTCTGAACATATGACAAGTACGGGATCTGATTCCACAATTGGGCTTCACTTGCTGAAATATCCTAAATTTGCTAAAAATTATATTAAAAAGCAATTTACGATTAACAATCAGGCTTAAAATGTGCCCAGCGTATACTGGCTAGAGCAAACATTTATTCATACTCAGGGACTATCCTCAGCAGGAAAAAAAAATTGTATTTGAGCATTAATCCTTTTTTGAATTGAAGGCTGTGGGAGCATAATTTCCTGGTAATTCTCCATAACAACACTTGACCTATCAGAGTTGACTTATCAGCCAAGCAGAACCCTTATTTCATGTAGTATTCATTGTTGCTCGCTTTGAAGTTTTGTATTCTTGCATTTGTTCTGATGACAAGATGGAAAGCTTATCTTTTTTTTAACAGAAATACGTACCAATATGAATCACAGATAGTGCTCTGGATGGCAAATTTAAGGTAATACCAAATTAAATTTACATCTAAATGCATAAACAATCAATGTATGGATTTTAATAAGAACACCGCTCCTAACAACAGGACAGAAGTAGATGTCACTTACACCTATATGTTGGGTGCTGCAGTGTGAGCAATCACCTCCTCATCCTTGTCTGGGAAGGTTAGCAGTTTTCCATGTCCTCAGTTGGTAATTTGTGTCTCCATTACAGTGCTACATTGTCACCATCGGTTATAGTTTGTGCAATATGAATGCCTTCTGTGTTGCAATTTGTAAAGCTGTGCTAACCAGTCAAGGCAGTGGCAGTGCAATTTTCTTGAATTCCTCATAATTGCCCTTGTTGACCCCCAGTGTGCAGCACTGTAACACGTACTGGTTTTATGTGCCGCATTCTAAGCGGATTATGCTCATCACCCAGGACACAATGCCAAACTTGGGCAGAGGCCTCAAATAGCTTGGCAGCTGGCAATTCCTTGAGACACATGTGTTAGAGGAATTCCATTTGAAAGAAGCAAACACGTACATAATTATTTTCTCAATGTTCAGGGAGGGAAACCCTTTCCAATTCGTATGCCTGAAGAAACCGTGTGGTGCCCTAAAGATAACTGTGCTAGTCGCTTAGTTATCAGCATCTGCTAAGAAACGGATGATGCTTTTTGGCTTTTCTGAACAGAGTATTTGCCACCTTGTGGAATGTCACATTTGTCCTGCATAGATCCCCGCAATGAACGACTGGTGTATTGTTTCAGGCTGCATTTACCTTGAGGGCAACTGGCATGGAAATGATTGGCTAGTAGTGTGATGATACAATGGCTTTAAGAGGTTATTTTATTCTGTTTTTTTTTGAAAAGAGACATTTTAAGACAGAGGCCCTAAGCTTTCTAATTAGAAAACCAGTAAACAGCTTGTGAGGCCTTATGTATTTTTTTAAAGTTAGAACATTTGAAGCAGCCTGAAGGAGTGTTCTCAAACTCCCACAGAGCCAAGATTTTTATTTCGGCTTTCAGCAGGAACTGCTCAGGTTATGAAAAGCTGCCACATCATCCTTTGCTATAGCTGAAAACTGGAGTTCCCTCTTTCTCAGAATTGTTTTTTGATGCTCTTTCCTCCTAGATTAGAGAACTGCATGTGAGATAATCTATTTTATTGACTTTGCTTTTCCTACACTATGTTTATGCGATGTTACTACATTGGAATAGTTAATTAGTAATAGTTACTGTATCTATTATTCTGTTAAGTTTTCCAATAGAGCTCAGTTTTTCCAATTCCTTCCTCCTTTTGTTATATTTTAACGATATTGAATGAGTTAAGTGTGGTTTGCTTTAAATCCAGTAGCATGACCAACCAAATTGCATCTAGAACACAACACCTTACATTTACCTTTTAACTGAAGAAAATGTTAGGGCCTAGACTATCTTGCAAATATTTTGATGGAGTTTGGTCTGGTCCATAACAAAAGACATTACTTTTTTGTTTGTAGGAAGATTAACAATAAACATTTACTCTGCGTTTCTCTGCCAGATGCTGCCAAAACTGCTGAGTAGTTTGAGTATTTTCTGTTTTTAATTTAGATTTTCAACATCTGCAATATTTTAGTTTTGTGCAGCATATGTAAGCTTGCAAATTATTACAAATCTGATCAATCAGACCATTGTGAATCTTTAGCGACTTAGATCCATTAACTTCAGTCATGTAAATGATAGCGAGGAAACTTTTCCTGGGGCCTATTAATCATTACAATTAAATGTAGCTTCAATTTTCAGTATAGCTCAATGCTCTACTTTGTTTAAAGACCAGAACACAAAGCAATTCTGGGATGTATCTATGAACAGAATAAAACACAAGGCATTCTTAGCATTCTTAGTGCAAAGCTGTTGATGAATAATTTGCAAATATGTACATAAAAACTCTAATCTCAGGATGTATTCTCAAAATAGATGTTTGAGATTTTTGACATCAGCAGTTAAAATATTTTTCTAAATATGTTATGCTGCAATTATTAGCAGTTCAGAATTTCCACTCTTTGTTATTGGCAAGTTTATATCGCTTCTTGTGAGAGTTATTAAGACTTAATTAGGGAGGCAATTAATGTGGATGGTGGGTAAAACAAATCAGTTTCAATTTGCATCAAAAACCTTTGCATTAACAGCAGCTTCAGTTCAAGATTACATGATAAAAGTGCTTTATGAAGTCCAGATTGTGCTTTGCACAGAAATATTTTGACAAACATCCTACTGCTAATCGTAACAGCAATTACTGCAGATCAATCAATGGAGCTAGTGAGATAGTCCTCCTCTCAACAAACTGGAACAAAAAACTAGTTGCTAAGAATGAATTACATGGATTTTCCTCAAGAGATTTAGGTTCAGCAGCAAATTCTGATAATCCTTCATAAGAATTTAACGTCGCAACTCTATGCTCTGCCAATAATTGTTAAAGTCACGGTAAGTTTTTGTTTCAATAATCCTGTGTGTTTATTCTGGACAGCTTTAAAGGACCTCATCCAAACCTTGCAGAGTGTATTCTGAATTTCTCAAATATATTGCTGAGCTGCATTGGCCACCAGTTGGACAATACTTTAAATGTAAGAATTGCATCCCTGTGTCCAAAACACTCTATGGTCTCATGCTTCACTTTCTCTCTCAATTCCTCTAGCCCTACGTTTTTTTTCAACAACATGGAATTCCACCATTTTCGGACTCCTGAGTATTTTGAGTTCTTGACTGCCCTATTGACTATTGGAATTCAGCTGCCTTAGTCAAATAGAATGCAGCTCCAAAACTGAAAGAGTACAAACACACAGATTAAGTTGATTTATTTCCTTTTTTAATCTGTCATCAAAAATATTGATTATTTTGCTAAATTTGGATTACCCAGAGCTTAAATGATGAGGAAAGAAAACACACATGAAACTTGCATTAAAAGGTATGGGAATAAGTTTGAATCTGCAATCAAAAAGAATTTGGCATGAAAAATTGCAAAAATTAAGCAATCAGAGTAATACAGGAAGGGGCTCTTGTGGTACATAGGTATTATGCCTACCTTGCACTAAATGTTACAACATGGGGACAGCAATCTAAATGAACCCTGCCTCTCTATCCCTGTATTCACAACTCAGTAAAGTTAAAACATTCAAATACCCTCAAAATTGTCCAGTATTTCTGAATGAAACTTTGAAAATAACAGGTATGAGGTATCAGGTTTATAACTAAAATAAAAATTAACAATTTATTATTCATGCCATAACTTAAGCAGAGCAAAACTGGACTGCAAATTAATCTATTTAGTGTCTACAATATAAATCCAATCTTCTTTGAACATAGTCTGCACTCATACAAACAGACATACAGACTATTAAGGGATAAATTGAAAGAAAAACATTTAAACATGTAATCAGTCAGTTCTCCTAAACAGTTATGTATCATCACAGGCACATGGGAGACTATCTTGCTTGATTTCTGAAGACATCAATCATTGAAACTAGCTTCCAGTCGACTCCGTGGAATATTCATTTACTTTTTACAACCTAGATTATGTTCTCTGAACTTTCAGTAAGTTAACAATGGACAGATAACTATAACCAAAACTCCTTCCAACAGTTTTCATAGCCACAGCCTGCCTGTCTAAAAACACAATATAAATTTTGGTGTCTCTTTCTGTTTTTGTTTCAACATCCTATTTGTTAGATTGATTAGAACTGCTGTCCCTATTATGGCTTCCTTCTAATATTAAAACATTTTCCAGCCCTTAGGCTTAATGTATCCCTACAGCTGAAACATCTACAGTGTTCTTTGAACAACAATCAACCTGCAATAATCAATACATTTTCGGGCCAGGTCATTTGGCCTATTTTTTCCCAAAAGAAATCTACTGCTCACAGCCCAAAGGTCACATTAAATTCCCAGCTCATAGTTTCAAGGAAAAAAGAGAAAAAAAAAAAAAAAATAAAAATGAAGATCTATCCAAAGGCCTCAATTACATCAATGGCAGAAGGTCAGAATAGGTTATTTTCTTTTTTATAAAAAAAAAATTGTTGTCGAAGAATACAGCACAGAAAGTCACTACTCAAGTCTATTTTACATTTTTAAAATTAATTTGTTCAGACATGTTTTGAGCAGGTGGTACCTGAACTTGAGCATCCTCGCTCAGAAGTGGGGACACTACCAATGCTCCACATGCACATCTGTGCTGGCTCTTTTGAAGAGCAGCCCTGCAAGTCTCTTTGAGCCAGGCTTTCTCAATTTCATTTCATTTTTATCTGTTCCAAGTATTAATTCCCTTTGCAAGCTAAAATGGAACCTGCGTCATTGACATTTCAGACAGTGCATTTTAATTCCTAACCTGTAGTGGTGTAAAAATCTGTTTTCCTCAAGTAGCCTCCTATACCTTTGAGAAATACTTCCAATCTGTGCCATTGGTTATTGATCTTCAGCTGTTTAAAACCGTTTCTCTTTGTTTCTTCCATCTGAACTCTTTATGAATTTAAACACATTTATCCAATTCTCTCTTAGCCTTTTCTGTCCTAAGGAGAAGAACATCAGCCCAGTCTATCCAAGTGACTGTCATCATTTATCTATGAAGCCACTCTAGTAAAGCTCTTCTATATCCACTCTGAAGCCTTTGTTCTTAAAATATGTGACTACATCAGGCACTGAGGGGTAACCATACAAAGGTTTTTAAAATCATGAGGGACATGTATAGGGTAAATAGCCAAGGTCGTCTCCACAGGGTAGCAGAGTTCAAAACTAAAGAGCGTAGGTTTAAGGTGAAAGGGGAAAGTTATAAAAGGGACGTATGGGGCAACTTTTTCACACAGAGAGTGGCGTGTGTATGGATTGAACTGCCAGAAGAAGTGGTAGAGGCTGATACAATAACAACATTTAAAAGGTATGTGGATGGGTACATGAATAGGAAGAATTTAGAGGGATATGGGCCAAACAATGGCAAATGGGACTGGATTAATTTAAGATATACAATTCTATGACATAGAGTACATTAATAAAACTTCTGTAAAATGAAAAAATGATAGTCGTAAGCAAGTAAGTGAGAATTTCAAACAATAAAATCAAGATAATTCAAGATAGATATAAAATTATGTAATTGCTTATTTTCTAGATGTGGTTATCTGTAACTTAAATACAAGTTTGCCGTTCATTGCAATTATTACAGAATATCTTGAGTAAGCACAAAGTATTTGATCAGTTGAAATATTAGAACATTTAGAGTACAAAGCAGAATGCCTAAAGTGCTGAAGTAGATTAGGGAGGAAATATCTAGGCTGTTGTTAACACAATGAAAAAATTACTCAGTGCTGAAATGCTGCTAGGTCTCTTACACTGTGTGGAGGTCAAGGGCTTGCTGCAGTTAAGGCAGCAATGAAAAATTTAATTAAACTTTTCTCCACATTCAATAGCTTTGAAGAGAAATCTGCCTTATCCCCATGTGACACATGTGTTGCTGACAAAACATTTGACAATCAATATTTGTGCAGACAAGCATAATATATCCAATGTGATCAAACACTCACAGACCACCTCCTAACCCTCTATCTTTATCATGGCTGAAAATCACACCAATTATTGAACGGAATTTAAATAAGAGTCAGAAGTCACCCTGAATACTAGGAATGGGGGAAAGGTTTTTTAAGCCGAATTGTGATTTTTTAAATGCTAATTGTCCATTGCATCAAACCAAATAATTTGCTTTCACTTCAAACAAAATTTGATGTTGACCAGTGCAGCGCGATACAGGGAGGGTTGAGAGCGAGGGACCTGAATTGTGTGTCAGATGAGCCTCAATAATATTTGAAACAGTTATGCATCCCCTTCTGTCTGGCTATCAGCCATTGTTAAAATGCATGAGAACTATCACTTCCGAGCTGCCTGAGCAAGGAATCCTTAATGTGGGAATGTAATTGAACGTTGAGTCAGCCAAGTCAGATGACAGCTGTGAACAAACCAACTTATGCAATTGTGTCACATTCCTCCTCAGCTCACATATGGAAGCCCATACTGAACAGAAATATCTCTGATATAAATGTAAAATACTGCAATGCCAGAAATCAGAAAGTGAAATGTAATTCTGGAAATACGCAGCAGGTTAGGTAGTATCTGTGGAGAGAAAGAGGATCAAAGTTATCAATTCAGGTTAAAGGCCTTCATCAGAGCTTCATCCGATGTACATAGCATCTAGGGAGCTTAATTTTTATCATTCGCTTATACTAGTGTGCACACCATATAATTAAAGTAGCATTTATTTGATTATTGTTTTCAAGATGTCCTAATGTATATTACAGAGAAATGGAGAAACATGGATTAGTTGAAGGGCAGTGAGCAAACAAGACAGAAACAAGTTGGAGTTTTGTCCTTGAGATGGATTTGAAGAATATTTTTAATGTTGAAAGAAATTTGTTCATCACCTGCAATGGGTCAAGTTGCTCCAGAGCAGTATGGTCTGTGAAAAAATGGTTCTGAACCAGAGAATGAGCTACTGGGAAGGATTCAGGAAACATTGTTAATTTTTGAGGAGGGTCTCAAAGAAAGAGAAGGAAATAATGAGGTAGAGGGGATTGGTGTGGGAATTTGATAATATGGTGCCAATGTGCACAAAGGTGTGACTGCTGATGAGGAAAATACACAACACATTGGTTTTGCAGGACTGAAGAATGTAGAGCTATACAAAAGAATGAAAGAAGTTTTACTGATCAGGTGGGGAAAATGCTAGGAGACATTTAAACATGAAGAAAAGTTTAGAACCAAGAGGTGGGAGGTGCTAAAATTTGCGGGAAATCTATAAATCAGGATTTCCCTGGGCACTAAAATAGAAATTGCTGGAAAAACTCAGCAGATCTGGCAGCACCTGCGCAGAGAAATCAGAGTTAACATTTTGGGTCCAGTGGCCTGCCTCAGAACTTCCTGAGAACAGTTTGAGGAAGGGTCACCAGACCTGAAACATTAACTCTGGTTCCTCTTTACAGATGCTGCCAGATCTGCTAAGCTTTTCCAGCAACTTCTGTTTTTGTTTCTGATTTACAGCATTTGCAGTTCTTTCGGTTTTCCCTGGACACAGATAAGTTGTTACCTTCCATTCAGATGGACAGCTGGTTAATAAGGATCAGAGGATCATGTGTGACCACCAGGGAGAGAAAAGTATGAGCGAGGAGGAGATCTCAGAAAATTTTTAAAGAAATACAATTGTACATTGTGTATTAGGAGTTGTTTAATCATGTGACCATTGCCTAAGCAGTAACTAGATTTCTTTTTTGATGAGATTTTGAAGAGATCGAAGATATACTTTGGTCCTTGTACTAATGTTACTTTTAAACAGTGTATGTGTTCAGAATATCAGAACTCAAGGGATTTTGTTAGCGAATAATAAGTTTCTTTGTTGACCATGTATACTGCATGATTTGTAACTCCAAATGGTTGTGCATGTGATTTTGTGATATATATATTGGAAAAATACCTTTGCACATTGTATACTAAGTGGCTTATGATAGTCATACGACATCAGCTATGTTGTTCTTTGAAACATAGTAAGGGAATGGAATGCTTTGCCTGCAATGGTAGTAGATTCGCCAACTTTAGGTACATTTAAGTTGTCATTGGATAAGCATATGGACCTACATGGAATAGTGTAGGTTAGATGGGCTTGAGATCGGTATGACAGGTCGGCACAACATCGAGAGCCGAAGGGCCTGTACTGTGCTGTAATGTTCTATGTTCTATGTTCTATAGGGATTGGCTACCAGTTAGGGATGGGCACATTCAGTCAGCAATGGTCGGACATTGATTGTTTGTGATTTCAAATGCATGGAATCCTTAAAATAAAACAAGATACTGCAGATGCAAGGGATCGGAAACAAACAAAAAGGCAGAAATTGATTGAGTATCTGACTGCATTTGCGGAGAAGAACAGAATCAATGTTTGGAGTCCAGTGACCCTTCTTCGAAAGTTTTGAATCCTCGGTAGGGTGAGGACAAAAGAGTTACTTGAGGCCTGTGGAAGTGATTGAGAATCAGAGGCCCTGTGATAACTGGACTGGGAGATTACAGGTTTGAAGTTTGAGGATCTGAAGCCTTGGCATGGATGTCAGAGGCAAGGTTGGGAGAGTGAAAAAGGGAATTTGTAGCCTGGACGGTAGAGAGGAGTAGTAGCATGGGAAGGGAGATGAGAAAACTGAGGGGTAGAGATGGAATTGGAGCTCACAAGGAAATGATCCTGGAATATCCCTGATTGCAGGGTTTCCTTAGGCAGGCAGGCTGGATCCATCAGATATGTGTGAATGCATTCACTTCCCGCATCCAACGTGTCCTTGACCGGGTGTATCTTCTGTCTAGAATCATCAATCGGTTATGTAGTTCCCTCATCAATAGTCATACCACCATGCACTTTGGGACTATTTTGTCAAATTCCTTTACCTAACCTCTTCACCTCATCATTCCCTTCTCTCATCTTAATAGCCTTAGTTGGCAATTCATAATCACAGGAGTCACATAACTAAAGCTGTAGAGCACAAAGAAAATTGTGCCCCAAGGCCTCATTATCATAAATTGCCCTTGGATTGGAGTCTCAGTTAAAGTCACTGGTTGGAGTGGGTTTGTATCGAAGGAAAGATTTTTAAGACTGACTGCTAAGTTAATATGAAATAAGCTAAAATTTTCCTTGTATGTTGGAAAACATGTAACAAATGTTGTTTGAGAATTCCTGGCAATCTACCCTGACTGCAAAAGAAAACATTGAAGGTTAAGCTTTTGACAGTTTGGCACTTAAGTTGAGTAGACAATAGAAATCAAACAATAAAAACACTGGGGAAATAAGGAAGCGCTTTAACCTTCAATGAAGGTTAACTTTGAGCTGGATGAATATATCTTTATTTCCAAAGCCAAGCACTTTCTTAGCACTGTTTTCAACTCCTGTTAGAATCATTGAATATTACACGCAGAAGAAAACCATTCAGCTTGAACCCACTACCTTCCCCATTGCAAAAATAACTCACCTACTCACTTCCTTGTATCCCAACAACCTTCTTCATCTCTTCAAATATTTATCATAGAATCCCTACAGTGTGGAAACGGGCCCTTTGTCCCAACAGGTCCACACTGACCCTCAGAGCATCATGCCCAGTCCTATCCTGCTATAACCCACCTAATCTACACATCCCCAAACACTTTGGTCAATTTAGCATGGCCAATACACCTAGGCTGTGCGTCTTTGGACTGTGGGAGGAAACTAGAACACCTGATGGAAACCTAGGCAGACGTAGGAAGAATGTGCAACCTCCACTCACACACAGTGACTGAGGGTGGAATTGAACCCAGGTTTCTGGTGCTGCTCAGCAGCAGTGCTAACCACTGAGCCACTGTGCCACCCCAGCCAATTTTCTTATGAAAGTCCTAATGTAATCTGCCCAAATCGTGCTTTCAGGTAATGAATTCATGTCCCTACCACTCACTGTGGAAAAGCATTTTTCATTTCACCACTGCTGCTTTTGCCAATTACTTCAAATTTGTTCTGAATCCAATTCACCCCCTCTACTTGCCCAAATTTCTCATGATTGTGAACATCTGTATCAAATCCTCTCATAACGTTTGCCTCTTTAAGTCCAATCTAACCATGTTATTTGTGTTTCTCGTCATAGGTGCCGTCCTCCATTTTCTGCAGTTTCTCCAATATTTTTATATCATTGTCATACCAGCTTCAAAAATTTCTGAATATATGCTCATTGGGTGTCTCTGAACTTGCTCTCTTCAAAACAATACCATTTTGGTCTTGCTGCCTCACCATGTTGCTTCTCCAAAGAACATCCATGTACACTACTTGCATTATATCATATCTCTATCATGTGTCTGCCAATTTCACTAGTTTGTCTATATCCTGTTGAGATTTACTCATTATCCTGCTCACCATTTACTCAGTTAGCAAGTCTTGTATAATTTACAATTTGTAAACTACTCTCCTTGAATCCAAGGACAGAGGGGAAAGAAATAAAAGGGACTTAAGGGGCAACCTTTTCACACAGAGGATAGTGTATATATGGAGTGAGCTGCTATTAGTGGAGGCTGCTACAATTACAATATTTAAAAGGCAGCTGGATGGATACATAAAGAGGAAGGTTTTAGTCAGATATAGGCCAAATGCTGGCAAATGGAACACAATTAATTGAGGCTATCTGGTCAGTGTGCTGTCCAACTCTATGACTCCATGAGTACAGATTGTTTAAATATCCCAAGAAAAGCAATGGACCCAACACTGACCCCTGGGGATCAGAATGTATTCTTCTCTCCAGTCAGAAAAATATCATCTTACCACTAATCTCTGTCAACAATCCCTAATCAGTTATGCTAAAGTGCTGCCAACACCCCTGTATCCCACCTTTTTCTATTTTCGAGATAGAACTGTTGTACACTGCTTTATTAGCTCATTGTTCAGAATCCATGTATATAATACTAGCCCACATGCTTCATCAAGAGCTGTAGACATGTCAATGCAGAACAGAAGAAAGAACTGGGACAAAAACAAAGTTGCTGGAAAAGCTCAGCAGGTCTGGCAGCATCTGTGGAGGAGAAAACAGTTATCATTTCGGGCTCCGGTGACCCTTCCTCAGAACTCAGAATGTTCTCAGGAAGGGACACCGGACCCGAAACGTTAACTCTGTTTCCTCCTCCACAGATGCTGCCAGACCTGCTGAGCTTTTCCAGCAACTTTATTTTTATTCCTGATTTACAGCATCCGCAGTTCTTTTGTTTTTTTTTTATTTAGAAGAAAGAACTGGAAACTTGAACAGGAGAGCTAGGAGATATATTTTCAGGAATAAATTGTTGGAGTGAATGGAGTAAGGAAAAGATTGGAGAAAGCAAGGTAAACTCCTGATCTTCACAATTGGCAGAAAATGAATCATATATTTCAGGATGAAATCCAAATTGTTCATAATGAGAAAGGATTGCAAACTAATCTTAAATTACCAGAAAATATTAGCAATCTAGTACTTAACATTCTTTATGACATTAAATTGCTTCAAGATACTTAATCCTTTAAAACAAATTATTTGTTAAGGCTTTTTTCTCCTGAGTGTTCTTAAGAATTGTTGCTCATGTTATTTTCTCTTAGTGAAGTGACTTGAAATATAAGTCAATAAATGTGTGACTGGAAAGGACAGCAAGTTAGACAACATCCGAGGAACAGGGGAGTTGATGTTTTGGGCTGAAACCCTTTGTCAGGGCTGGGGAGGGGGAGGAGAGCACAGAAGTAAATGGAAGGGTTGAGTTTGGGAGGAGGGCAGGTGGGATGGGGATATTTAGATGCAGGTAGTATTTTATTGGTTGGTAAGTAGGAATGGTGGAGCAGATAGGTGAGTTGGAAGATGGACAGTTTAGGGGTGGAGAGATTTTGAAGCTGGTGAAGTCAATATTCAGGCCAGTGGGCTGTATTATTCTGAGGCGAAATATCAGGTGTTGTCCCTCCAGCTTACATTTGGCCTCATTCTGACAGTGAAGGAAGCCAAAGATGGGTATGTCACCAGGAGAGTTAAGCCAGATGACAACCGGACTGTCAGCTTGGTTGATGCACACAGAATGCAGATGCTCCATGAACTGATCCCCAACTTGGCGTTTGGTCTCCCCTGTATAGAGACCATATCAGTAGCAACAGATACCAGGGATGAGATTCGATGAAGTGCAGGTGAATCTCTGCCTGATTTGGAAGGATTATTCAGGTCCTCAGACGGAGGTAAGAGGGGAGGTGTAGGGGCAGGTGTAGCACCTCCTGTGGTTGCAGGGAAAGGCACCGGGTGTGGTGGAGGAGTTGGTGGGGAGTATGGAGCTGACGAGGGAATCACAGAGTGAACGGTTCCTGTGGAAAGCAGGCAGGGGTGGGAGGGAAATATCTCTTTTGCTAGTGGGATCTGACTATAGTCGGTGGCAATGTCAGAGAATGTTGCCTTGGTGATTGGGTGGTATGAGCAGGCTAAGGAGACTCTATTGTTATTATTGTTGTTGTGGGGAGAGGGCTTGAAGGCAGAAGTGCAGGAAACGGGGGAGATGCAGCTGAGGGCATCCTCAACTACAGAGGAGGGGAAAGTATTGTCCCTAAAGTAGAATGATATCTGGGATGTCCTGGAGTAGAATGCCTCATCCTGGGAGCAGATATGGTAGAGGCAGAGGAATTGTGAGTTTGGGATAGCATTTTTACAGGAGAGTGGTGGGAGGGGGAATAATCGAGGTAAATGTGGGGGTTAGTGGGTTTGAAATGGATGTCAGTGGTAAGTTGGTTACTGGGGATGGAGATGGTGAGGTCGAGGAAGGGGAGGGAAGTGTCAGAAATGGTGCAGGTGAATTTAAGGGCATGGTGGAAGGTATGGGCGAAGCTGAAGAATAGCTCGAGCAGGAGCACAAGGGAGCACCAATGCAGTCATCAATGTAACAGAGGAAGAGGTGAGAGATGGTGCCAGTGTACTTGATGAAGATGGACTGTTCCAAAAATCCTACAACGAGGCAGACGTAGCTTGGTCCCATGCAGGTGCCCATGGCCACACCTTTCATTTGTGGGAAGTGGGAGGAAACACGGACAAGTTGTTGAGAGTGAGGACCGGTTCCCTGAAGCAAAGGAGAATGTCAGTGGAGTCAGACTGCTTGGGCCAATGGGAGAGGAAAATGCAGTGGGCTGTTAGAGCATCCTTGTTGGGATACGGGTATATAAGGACTGAATGTCCATGGTGAAGATGAGGTGTTGGAGGCCAGGGAATTGTAAATTTTGGAAAAGTTGCAGGATGTGGGTTGTGTCCAAAATGTAGGTGGGGAGTTCAGAACCAAAGCAGAAAGAATGGTGTTGAAGTAGGAAATGAGCTTGGTGGTGTAGGAGCCAGCAGAAACAATGTGTCAACCAGGGCAATTGGGTTTATGGATTTTAGGCAGGAGATAGAAATGGCTGGTGTGGGGTTGGGGAACTATCAGACTGGAGGCTGTGGCTGGGACATCTCCTGATGTGATGAGGTCTTGGAGATCCTCCCTTCGCTCCAACCCCACTCCCAGTGTTAAACCAGCTGACGAGGAGGGTGCGATGGTAGTACAAAGAACAAAGAACAAAGAGAATTACAGCACAAAAACAGGCCCATTGGCCCTCCAAGCCTGTGCTGATCCAGATCCTCTGTCTAAACCTGTCATCTATTTTCTAAGGGTCTGTATCCCTTTGCTCCCTCCCCATCCATGTACCTGTCCAGATACATCTTAAAAGACACTATCGTGTCTGCATCTACCACCTCCACTGGGAACGCATTCCAGGAACCCACCACCCTTTGCATAAAGAACTTTCCATGCATATCTCCCATAAACTTTTCCCCTCTCACCTTGAAATCGTGACCCATCATAATTGAGTCCGCCACTCTGGGAAAAAACTTCTTGGTCTCCATCTTGTCTATACCCCTCATGATTTTGTAGACCTCAATCAGGTCCCCCCTCAATCTCCTCTTTCTAATGAAAATAATCCTAATCTACTCAACCTTTATTCATAGCTAGCACCCTCCATACCAGGCAACATCCTGGTGAACCTCCTCTGCACCTTCTCCAAAGCATTCACATCCTTTTGGTAATGCGGCGACCAGAATTCGCTCCAGAAATTCCCCACCTACATTTGGGACTCAGCCCACACCCTCCACCTTTTCCAAAACTTTCAATTCCTTAGTCCCCAAAACCACATCTTCACCATGCATGTTCAGTTCTTGTACACTTGTATACGCCATGAGGATGGCCTCAAATCCCTCTGCTTCTTCCTCTCCCTTAGGTTGGTGAATTTGATAAATTGTTTGATCTCCTTGAGGGAGCACGAGGCAGCACTGATACAGTCATCAATATAGCGGAGAAAGAGGTAAGGGGTGGTGCCGATGTAGTTGTCGAAGAGGGACTGTTCCACCAATCCTACAAAGAGGCAGCAAAGCTCAGGCCCACATTGCCACCCCTTTGGTTTGTAGGACGTGGGAAGAATCTAAGGATAAATTGTTTAGAGTGAGGACCAGTTTCACCAAGCCTCTCTAGGCAGCCAGCTTATCACCCATGGACTCCAAATAACGTTCACACCAATGCAATTTGGTCCCAAACGTGGCTGCTGTTATCTAGAGTACCTTCGGGGTCTACGGGAAGTGATTCTATATGTGGATTCTGTGAGTGTGGAACTGAGAATCTGTATGGAGAACCATATGCTATCCTATACTCTCAGGGGACAGGTTTTCAGAGTACCTGCCTTCTGCATGCACCATCCAAACTGACCTTCCTGTTGCCATCCAGTTTAACTCCCCCTCCCACTCCCTGACATGTCCATCCTCGGCCTCCTTCCCTGTCTGAGTGAAACCAAATATATACTGGAGAAACAACGCCTGATATTTTGCCTTGGGAACTTACAGCCCAATGGCCTGAATATTTACTTCACCAGCTTCAAAATCTCTCCACACCCAACCTTTTCTGTCCCCTATCTTCTCCACCCTTCCCTTCCTACTTACCAACCACAATAACCCCTACTCTGCATCCACCTATCTCCATCCCACTTCCCCTGTCCATGCCTCAACTCCCCCCAGTTTATTTCTGGTTCCCCCACCCCTCCCCAGACTTAATGAAGGATTCCAACCTGAAATGTTGGCATTCCTGCCCCTCGGATGCTGTCTGACCTGCTATGCTTTCCCAGCTCCACATTTACTGACTCTACCTTCCAGCATCTGTAGTCCTTACTGTCTCCAAGCGACTTGAAATTTGATTGTTCTGGGTGAACTAATACGCTCCTCAAAGAGCTCCTGTAATTGTCACAATGTGCAGAAGTCTCTGATCACACAGCGGTCTAACATTCTTACAGGCAATAAAGGGAGCATCTTAAACTATGGTCGCATTTCACAGAACAATAGTCCACACTTCCTTCAAGTTTTATTTAAACAAGTAATGTCAAAAGGGTGTAATTGAATTAGACCTCAAAGCTGAATTTTGTATTTGTCTCATTTGTAACTCAGATGAAAAAAATCAGTTATTAAAAAAAGTAAAACTTGGAAATGAGCGTACAGATCATACAAGAGCATTGTTTTGAAAAATACACAACAAGTCATACCTGAATGCATTATGCACAAATTCTCTCTCTGGCAAATGATAGCACCTGGACCATGTCCCAAAGAGCTTATATTTATAGGTATTCCAGATGATAAAAATGATTTCATCTATACATTCCAGGTTGCTATTTGTCTAGAACATAATAAAATTAATTGCCTTCACTAGATGCAGTATTTTGTTACCGCTATTGAAAAGAGAAACATGTTCCTGAAGCTTTCCATCTTGCATTCATCAGGAAAAATGCAGACAAAGCAAATTTCCAACAATCGCAATTTTTACTCCAGGAGAAAGAGGTACTGACTGGTAGATTCATCAATCAGCGAAGATTTGCCACTGAGAAAGCAATGTGGAGCAAAAGACTACCAAACGACAGGACAATTCAAAGTTCTGCAAAAGGTTGAAAATAACCCCTTTGGTTGCAGATAATGGATCCCTGTGAATATATGCTGTTTGACAAAGTGTAAACACATCATACGACAAACCTGAGTTGTTAGCATTGCTATTAGTACACTAAGCATGTTCAGCAAGTCTACATAAGTATGGAATGCCATTCAAGAACAGACATTATAATTTGAGTTTTGCAAGTGTGAGTTGGTTGAGTAAGGCCTGTGCATCATCTGTACAAACAACTGAAGAAGAGTATGGTGTTTGAAACTATCAACCAACCATTGGGACATGATGTAACAGGCACCATATGGCATTACAAAGTTGTTCAATTGAGTAATTGGCAGAATGTCTTTTTGGACTGACATCAACAACTTGTTAGCAGAAAAGTGAACTTTCCAGTTACTTTGACGTAATAGTTTTCTGTATAAAGCTTGGATAGTGGACCCATGGCTGGTGACCTGTTTACAAGATTGCTGATAAGACCAATCTTATGGCATTATTCACCAGTGAAGGTAGGTTCACAGTAATACAGAATTAATTAGCAGAATTCTCATGTAGTAATCCAGAAAAGGGATGACATTACATTGTTCCCAACTGAGAAGGGGATTTTAGTGTTGAATGAAGTGTATAGAAGTGTGAAAGAATATCTTTACCATTGACAGCAAATTCAATTATTGTAATTACATCATCCACACATTATGAACACACATGGAACGTGAAGTAGAGCTCATTCAATCAAAAATGCATTTAGCATGGAAACCAATGAAAAGGTTAGACAGCATTGGGCCTAGAAGGGATCCAATCGTCACACCATTTACTTGGGCATATATGATATTATTAAAACTGAGTTAGACTGAACAAGTTGCTAATTTGAAAAGTTTAATGGATAGAGAAATTTATCATTTTGTATTTGCCCTGCAAAAGAAAGAGCTTCAGCAACATATTCCTCTTTTCAGCAATATGCAAGACCTGTACAACGAAGCTAAAACTTAATTAGTCACAATTTCAAAGACAACAGCTCAATCAAACATTTACAGCCAGGAGAGAAATATGGTTCAGAATCTTGCACAATACCCCGGTACAATTTTACATTCTTGCTCAACCTTCATGCCTCATCAGGATAATCTCTTCTGGAGGCCAGTTAACAGAAAATAGACCATTAGTCATACTAAGTTGTTACAGTTGCAATGCAGGAAATTACAACAAAGTCATTTTACACGTGCAGCTTTGTGCAAATATAATGGAATAACTATGATAATCTGTTTAATATTGTCGGTCGAGGGAAAAGTGTTGGCCAATAACCTACAAGAACTCTTCTTCTTTTTCTTTGGATTTCATTGGATCAAAAAAGCAAATTTTTAGTTTAAAATTCCATCTGAAATCATTGGTGGGGTTGGAAGATAACATTATGCTGTGTTGGACATTATGAGGACTCTTCTTTGAAGGGTCATCAGATCATTTATGGCCACCTGAACAAATAGAGAGCTCTTATTTAACATTGCATTCAAAAGATGGTGCCTCTGATGGAACAGCACTGTCTGCACTGACAGGCTTACCTAGATTATAGGCTGAAGTTCCTGAAGCTGTGCTGGAATTGATATATTTTTCACTGTAAACAAGTGTGTTGGTACTGCCCCAAAGCTAATGCATTCAATGCTTGTGCCTTGCACTTGCTGGTCCAAGGCTAAAAAAATACTTCTTAACACCTTTCTTCCTTTGACCTTCATTTCCACTTTCCTACTCTCTCTATCCCTTTTAATTTCTTCCCATGTTCCTCCTTCTCCTCCATCTCCTTCATCTCATTGCAGCAACAGAAAATTCAGAAGAAAGGTGAAGTGGCTTCGACAATTTACATCGCAACAACATGGGCAAAGTTTGCAATGCAGAGTTGGGGATCCAATGCCAGAATGAATACAGTGTTTGAACCCACGCTGTGTGTGTCTGTCACTGACCAAGACTGCTGTCTTCAAACAGTGTGGCCCTAATTGAAGCAGAGATATGTTCATCGCCCAAAAAGGAGCACAAACATAACCAAGGGTTGGGATCTCATTCAGAAGTAGATTTCCTCAAAAGACAGGTGATGTCCACAACTGGGCTTGTCCACTGTCTTGAAAAATAGAGAAGAAAGGAAATGAAAGATTGCCAGTGGCCTCATGGCTCAGAAAAGTGGTCACATGGCCAGCAAGTAGAAGCAACCAAACCGTGACAGCATCCTCCGTTTTCAAAGATCTTTTCACTCAGATAGTTGTGAATCTTTGAAATCTCTGACACCAGGCGGCTGAGCATGTTCAGTCAATGAGTGCATCAAGATAGAGTTTGATAAATTATTGATAAACAGTCACATTTAAGGGACAAGGAGGTATGGCAGAGAAATGAAGTTGACAATGATAAAAGTTCAGCAACAGAATAGGCCTGAAACATCAGCTTTTGTGCTCCTGAGATGCTGCTTGGCCTGCTGTATTCATCCAGCTTCACACTTTGTTATCTAGAATGGCAAAGGAGATTAGTTGGGCTGTGTAGCCTCCCCTGCTCACTCTCGGAAGACTGCTTGATGTGGAATTGATATTAGGACCAGTTTTAACAACTTCTGGCTAACAAGTGGATTAGATTAAAACTAGTCCCCTTTACCAACTATTGAAGAAAACTGTAAATGTTTCAATATTCATAATAAGTGAATTACAGCATGGACTATTAAACAGAAAGGAAGTGCTCAAAAACCACTGGCCATATTACCTTTATTATGCTGCTTACAAAACATTTAAAAAATTGAGGGTGGCAGCTCTACATTTTATAATCACTGTCCGATTGCATCAGAGAAAGAAAACATCCGCACAGCTTTATCCTTTAAAAGTGTGAATACAATCCATTTTGAAGACTTCATTTAAAAGAAAATTAGATCAACTGGATTTTGATGTGCTAATGTAAATGAACTCACATTCCACAAATAAAATTGGCTTTAAATAGATTGTATAAAGCTGCTAAAATATCCTTTGTGTGATCCCCTTCCTTGGATTTTCACTTCACTTCTTTCTTCCATTCAATCCCTCTAAAATGTGACCTCTTTGACCAACATTTTGCCTTAATATCTCCCAAGATGACACAGTGTCAAACTTTGATTAATGATCCTCTTGTGAAGCATCTGGCCTCTGAAGATTTTACAAATGCAAGGTATGGCAATTGTGTAATTAAATGTATTTGATGCACAATGCACAATGATGGCAAATGTTGATATGTAACTGTAGCTTCAAATTTCACTTCAAAAAGTAGGAGAAGTAATTAATTTTAAATAATCTGTTTTATTCTATTTGTTGGCCTTTCAAAATCTATATAATGGACAGGACCTCCATTACTGTCGTATTGCCAACTGAAGGAATAGAGGTTCAATCTAATCTATGAACCCATAGATGGTCATCTATGCGGGTGCTAATCTCTACTCCAAAAGAGTCAAGATTTACACCTAGTTGAAACAATATTTATTGACACAGTGTACAAAATATGTGTCTGTATGAGTAAAGTTGAGACTGCTTTATCTCATGCTTTAAGCCATTGTTGCTTAAAAACTGATCCGGATTATTAGGGCTGGGTGTATTTTTGTCTGCTGTTTCCCCGAGGCTGCTTGCTTCTTATTTTGAACTGAGGCTCAGTCTTTAAATCCATATTTACTCCAACACTCCTTTCACCTAGCTGAATCCTATATTTATTGAATCCTTACAGTGTGGAAGCAGGCCATTCAGCTCATTGAATCCATACTGTTCCTCTGAATAGCATCCACACCCAAACCCACCACCTACCCTCTCCCCATAACCTCACATTTCCCATGACTAATCCATCTGGCCTGCATATCCCTGGACACTATTGGCAACTTAGCATGGCCAATCCACCTAACCTGCACATAGAATCATAGGGGTGTATGGTAGCTCAGTGGTTAGCAGTGCGACCTCACAGGTTCAGGGATCTAGGTTCACGCCTTTACTGACGTCTCTACACATTAGGTTAGTGTAGCAAATAAGACCTCTCTCTCTCTCTCTCTTCACATGTTCGATCCAGACTCGTGTCTTCTCTCTTACAAACGTTAGAGTCATTATCAGCCATATTATCATGAAAGATGAGTCTCATTTCCCACAGAGAACAAGCACTGTGATGTTTAAAGTTCTAGATACATAATACTTGTACCTTGTTCTAACATAAAGTTTCCTACGGCTTTTCAATTGGTATGGAAAAATTTATGCTGAAGTAATGCAGAGCAATAGACAGTAAAATCAGGTGTGATGCTGAGGATCATTTCGCAATCCGTCAATATTCTCTTTTATACTGCCCACAATTGTAAAGAGACTTCGGAGCAGCTAAGTGCACAATGAATGCACAGCAGAATTGAAGTTATTTTGTTAATTGTGCCAATTAAAATGCTGGCTTGATTGTATCCACAGGATGGTAAATTGGACAGCCAAGTCAGAAACTCTGTTTCCAGAATTAAATGGTCAACTACTGGCTACTTCCACATCAAAAACTGATTTCTAAAAATGCCTGACACTTAGAAATCAGCAAAGAAAGCATTCATTAATGCCTCAGTAAAAATGGCAGAAAAATTACTCAGAAGGTCAGGGTTAGGACTACTTGGTCTATGTCTACAAAAGGTCTGCTCAACCATGGATGTGTCTAAAAATGTCTGCGTATCAGTAGTATTTTGTGGACAATACTTTTGGGAAGATAATAGGTAAGGAATACTGCCCTTGCCATTCTAACAAATATTTGGCCATCATCTCCCAGGAAATTTAAACCTCTAGGCTCAGGAAACTAGCCAAGTTGGAATGGATCAAGGCAGGGACCAACACGTGTCCCCAGAATCAGAACTCCCAAACAACATTCTTCAACACAGTGGTAATCACATTCATTACCCACCTGTAATATGACAGAGTAAAAGATAAGATGAGCTGGGAATAATATTAGGTAGTATTGAAGGTATACTGTCTCAACTAGCCACTGTATGATACTTCGTCATACAGGCATCAAGGACACTTTATTTGGGTGTCAACAGGTTCACATACAAAAGGACAACACGGTAGGAAAATGTCAAACAATTCCATTGCATATCTTCATTCCCATGGGTTCAAGAAATAATGGATTTTTCTCTTGCAGCCACTCATTCCTCCAGCAGTAAACCTGTGCCATAGGTAAACAGTGATGTTGTGCTCTGTATGAACTTTGTCTGTGATCTAGCTGATCAATACTCAATGTTTATGACAAATAACTCACTTCCTGTCTCTCCAGAGTCTGTTCACAATCTACAAGGCATAAAAGTCAGGTGTTTGATATGATAGTGATAACAAGGTGTAGAGCTGGATGAACACAGCAGGCCAAGCAGCATCAGAGCAGCAGAAAAGCAAAAAAAAAATTCTGAAGCAGCGTCTAGACCCGAAACATCAGCTTTCCTGTTCCTCTGATGCTGCTTGGCCTGCTGTGTTCATTCAGCTCTACACCTTGTTATCTCAGATTCTCCAGCATCGGCTGTTCCTACTATCTTTGATATAATAGTCTTCACTTGCTTGGATGTTTGGAATTCTGTCAACACTCAAAAATCTTGACATCATCCATGACAAAGCAGCCTACTTGATTAGTGTCCCACTCACACAGTTACTCCCTTCGACATCAATGCTCAGTGACAATAGTGCACCATCTACAAGATGTATACCCACTAAGGCTCTTTCAATAGCATTTTCCAATACCACAAACTCCATCATCCAGAAGAATAAAGGCAGCAGATGTGCAGGAAGACCTATGAGTTCCTCTTCAAACGATATACCATTCTGATTTGAAACCATCATCAATTCTACTCAATCACAAGATCAAAATCTTGGAACTTTCTTCTTATTAGCATTGTGGATGTGCCTACAGCACAGAGGCCTCTGCAGTTCAGGGCAGTAGATTGCCACCACCTTTTGAATGTAGATTACAAATGAACAATAACTGCTGACCCAGCTAGTGATACCTATCTTTCAGGAAAGAGTAGCATATATTTGTTACGGTAATCGTCTGTGCAAGCTACATTTGGAAGACCAACTCTACTTTTCAGCCCTAGTTTTGACCACTTTTCTGGAAGATGTTTTGAATAACTCATGTTTGAATTGAGGCAAAGTACATCGGAGGAGAGAATTTTTAGACTCTAGAAAACAACTTTAAGTATTAAAGTGCACATATTAACTCACTGAAAGACTGATACAATAGCTGAACAACGCCCCTTAACAGTCGCTACAAGAAAATGGAAGTTGCTTTGGAAACAAAAACATGCCCAGGTATAAATTTGAGAGACAGACGTGGCAATCCAGACGTAGTCATGCCAATTTAAGTACAAAATAGAGATAAATGCTGTTGTGAGAGTATGTAAGGCCTGGCCTAGTCAAACCTCACTGCAGATGACCTCAGCATTTTAATATATCATTGATGACATAAAATGGCGCTGAAATGCACAAAAAGATAACCGTCAACATTTTGGATGTTGGCAATACTAGTTTATGTTTTTCTGTTTCTCCGGCTAAGCTTTAGTAAGCGGATGTCACAGGTGTGTATTTCTGTTTACAAGACCAAGATCTTGAATTAATTGGAATTAGAAGCTTCTACACAGATGCACAGAATGCCACAGATGTGGATACTTCAGAGTCTGGCAGCAACATTGTTTCTGTTTGCAAATAAGTAAGCAATGAACGTTTGTTTACGCAAATAAAAGTTACAGGACCACGTAAGATGATGTCAGGCAGGTGAAATAGAGCACAGTGGTGACCACTTGTTTAGAAATCAAAGCTTCAATGTAATACTTTACTTGGCAGCCAGATTCTACACAGCAGCGTTCTGGAGATTGTATGTACTGATTGCTGATAGTGGCAACTTGAGAGCTTCATTTAATAACAACATTTTTTTTTAACAGCTGGAGCTTGATGCTGACACTAGTGTTCATTTGTTCTTTTAAACTCAATTTAGTTGTCAACTCTGAAGCTGTAAACGTTTCCTTGAACATTAGGATTCATAGGGAGTCAGCATCACCGACTTGCAAATGGAGGGTGAGAATCTCCACTCTGCTGATCAATATAAAAATTACCTTCAGTTAAAGGACTTGGAAAGCTGCAAACAGCAATTTTGTTTTTTTTTGCCAGAGGCCTTCAATGCATTTAAGGTGATAGTAACAGCATTACAACGTCCAATTCCTGATATTCTCATGGGACATTTTCTCCATCTGCAGCTAACCCACATCAAATGAACAGCAAAAAGCAGCAACCTTCTGATCTTTCACAGTGTTACATATTAAAGGATTCTCTTCGGATGGGATTTTGACAGAACACTAGTTTAGATTTTTAATGGCTGAATTTTTGAAATTGCAACATTTGAACATTATTGAGTTGCCACTTACCTCTCTTTATGCTTTGTGGAAGCCTAAAGGATAGATCATAGATCATAGAATCCCTATGTTGTGGAATCAGGTACTTCCGTCCAACAAGTCCATACTGACCCTCAGAGTGTCCCACCCAGACCCATTCCCCTATAGCCCACCTAATCTACACGTCCCTGAACACTACAGGCAACTGAGCATGGCCAATCTACCTAACCAGCACATCTTTCGACTGTGGGAGGAAACCGGAGCACCCAGAGGAAACCCATGCAGATGCAGGGAGAACGTGCAAACTCCACACAGTCGCCCGAGGGTGGGATCAAACCCGGGCCCCTGGTGCTGTGAGGCAGCAGTGCTAACCACTGAGGCATCGTGCTGCCCTGTGATTCACTGGCACTAGACATGGATTATTCAGGATTACTGTGATCTACAGAAATATATGTCCAGACCATTTCATATCTGGTGGACAATGTATGAAGACAACTGAATTCACAGACTTCTCTTTGCAAAAGAGGTGGTGATGGTATTGTTCCATCAGATTAGTTGTGTCAATATACTCCAAAGACAGGACAATTCTAGCAGCGACAGTTGCCAAAGAGGCATCAGCATCAACAGTGCAGATAGATGCAGCAGATAACTGATATATTTCTTTTTGAAGGAAATACTTTCACCAATTCTTCATGGGCTCATGTTTTAATTAATTGAGAGAGTGTTGTCATTTTTCAGCTTGCCATTTTCCCACAAAGTGGCCCTTCAATGATCATCCCAGCACCTTCTTACACGGCCATGGTCATCGTCAACCAATATTTACACTCCGTTGTAAACGCAAATGATCAGAGACCAGAAAAACAGGATACAATGCAGTTCACAGTTCACCCACCAGGAAAAGGATACGATTCCTTGCTTTTGATTAGGCCTGTTCCTGAACTCATTGACAGGGGAACACAGAATGAAAGAGTAGTTTCTTGGAGGCTAAAATCATTTTTTCAGTCTTGGCCCATGATTTGCTGGTGCTGTGCAGCCTTCAAGCTTACAACAAATGTTCTCTGAGCACTTTAATGCAGTGATGGGGAAAATTGATGATGTGTTATGGGATCCCTCTGCAAGAATCTGTACAATTCTCATTGTCTATTTAATAATGTACATTAAAGTGTTTCAGGAAATCTTTACTAATTTTCCTTTTTGACTCAGTGGTTTGCACTGCTGCTTCACAGCTCCAGGTATGTTTGATTCCAAACTTAGGTGACTGTCGGCATCATATTTGTACGTTTTCCCTGTGTCTGCGTGGGTTTCCTCCGGGTGCTCCAGCTTCCTCCCACAACCTAAAGATGTGCAGGTTAGGTGGATTGGCCATGCTAAATTTCCCATAGTGTTTAGGGATGTGTAGATTATATGGGTTAGATGGGTTATAGGGGGATGAGTCTGGGTGGGGTGCTCAGAGGGATGGTATGCACTTGTTGGACTGAAGGGCCTGTTTCCACACCATAGGGATTCTATGATCTATGGTTGCTCTATGATCTATGATCTGATCTATGTCCAATCTTTAACAAGCTCAGTCTGCCCAATCAAAAGATAACTGATAACCAAAGAGACATCGAGTCAATTTGAAGTCCAAGTTTCTCTTAAGTTTCATCTCTGTGTTAGAATTTTTTAAGAGCCGCATTATAGTAGTCAAGTATCTCATCCCACATAGGTTCAGACAATTTGCAAGATGGAAACACTTACAGGTAATGTTTCATCTCTATGCCAACAAACCAAATTGAGCCACAAGATTCAGGCATTTAGTTAAGAACAGCAGTTGCTAAGTCACCAACATTCCAGAGAAAAAGAAAGCATTGACAGTCTGCTCAAGCACTCAGAGTTATCGGGACCAACAAAACCAAACAGAGGCCTATACATAGCTTGTTAGAACAATAGCAACCTGTAAAGAGATGGAGGTCAAGGAGATTATTTCAGAATGTAATACGGATGGTCTTAAGTTGGTAATCGGTTTAGAATGAAATTAATGACTTACTGATAAAGCCAGAAACACATATCACAATGAACAAAGCAGCCAAATAGCATAGGGCTGCCACAGCAAAATATTTTGAGCCGTTGGAACTGCTGAAAGTCCATCGCTGAGAAAACAGTCCAAGGAGATCAAGTCTGACCAGCTTCGGACAAGCCATGTTGAATTAATTGCTTGTCATTGAAGCATAATACTCGTGGAGAGTTGTATAAGAAGACTAGAGTTATTTGGTTCATATACTGACACTTGGAATCACATGAAAGTTATTACTGAAGGACTAACAAGTGTATGTTGTAACAACAGTTGTTGGAAAGTAACCCACTTGCTGCCTGCTGGACTGGTGCCAGGCTCAGTCCAGTGGTGTAAGGGTTGGGTTGCTGGTATTAGGTCCAATTCAGGGGTGGGGATTGGGCCCATTCTGACATGGAATAAGTTGGTGGTGATGGGTTGGAGGTTGTCAAGTTCCTAAAAGTGATGGTAACCGATGACCTGTCCTGGACCTCCCATGTGCATGCACCGGTCAAGAAGGCACAACAATGCTTTTTCCTCAGGCAGCTTAGGAAATTTGGTACATCCATAAGGATCCCACCAACCTTTACAGATGCACCAGGAAAAGCATACTGTCTAAGTGCATAATGGTCTGGTATGGTAACTGCTCTGCCTAGGACAGTACAAAACAGCAGAAGGTTGCATGCACAGCCCAGACCACCACGGAAGGCAACCTTCTATCCATGGACTCCATTGATACTTCTTGTTGCAAAGAAAGGCTGCCAACATCATCAAAAACCCCACCTACCCTAGACACGCTCTCCCTCAACGTCTTCCACCAGGCAGAAGATTCAGAAGCTTGAACACACACACAAACAAGTTCAAGAACAGTTCCTTCCCTAAAGTTATTAGACTGATGAATGGGCCTCTCAAACTTCAATAATGTTAATCTTGCATCATACACATCCTGTGCAGTGTAACCTGTACACCTCACTCTGTCCAATTGTCTGTAAGTCCTTGATCGGCCTGCACTTCTTGCAAACAAGGCTTTTCACTGTACTATTATATAACTCAGGTTGAGGTGATTGGGCGCAACAGGGGGCGGAGTGTATAGGATCAGCTTGGGTTCACTGGACAGGAGGATGCCAAGGGGAGTGGAGGAGGGGAGGATTCAGGTTCAGTCTGTGCATTGGTGTGGCTTGGGACAGATTGGGTCAGGGGAAGATGGGAAGAGAGATGAGGTCACTGGATAGGAGTGGGTCAGCGTCTGCAAGTGTTCTGGGGGACATGCAGTTGTTGTGTATCAGGAAGTATGGAATCAGTTTATTTATTACTCAGGAGCTAAACTTCGCAATTAATGGTTTAACTTTTCCTGAGTAAGTATTTTACTCAATTTCATCAGAATGTTCCAAACTTTCCAAGTTTAACTTCAGAATTTTGGAGGGCTCAAATGGATAGGAATTGCCCAAAGGAACTTCCCAAGCTCCATTTTTTTGCTGCAGCAGCAGTGACAGCAGTGAGACCGATGACCAGGGGGCTGCTGGGAAGGTAAGTTGTTCATTTCGGCAGCGGAGCTGAGTGGGAGTTGTTGAATTATGCTCTGGAAAAGTGAGTGAACTGATATATTTGGGGGAGATGGCTCACCAGGGGAAGGCAGCAGTAGCCAGGTTCACGGCACCGTCGCTGGCACTGCTGTACAGAATGGCAGGAAAAAGAGTGGAAGAGCTATAGGCATAGCGTATTTGATCGTAAGGGGAGTAAATAGGCGGTTCTGTGGGCGAAAACGAGACTCCGGAATGGTATGTTGCCTCTCAGGTGCACAAGTCAGGGATGTCTCAGATTGATTGCAGGACATTCTGAAGGGGGAGGGTGAACAGCCAGCTGTCATGGCGCATGTAGGCACCAATGATATAGGTAAAAAATGGGATGAGGTCCTACAAGCAAAATTTCAGGAGTTAGGAGCCAAGTTAAAAAGTAAGACCTCAGAGGTAGTAATCTCAGGATTGCTACCAATGCCATGTGCTAGTCAGAGTAGAAATGAAAGAATAGGCAGGATAAATTATTGGCTTGAGAGATGGCGGAGGAGGGAGGGGTTCAGATTTGCAGACATTGGGATCGGTTCTGGGGGAGGTGGGACTGTTAGAAATTGGACAGTCTACACCTGGGCAGGACTGGGACCAATGTCCTCAGGGCTGCTTTTGCTAATGCTATTGTGGAGGGTTTAAAATAATTAGCAGGGAGTTGGGAACCAAATGAGGAGGTTTGTGGACAGTAAGGAGGTATGACCTAAAACCTGTAAGGAACTAGATAATGAAGTCAGTGTGACTAAGGGGAAGAGTAGGCAGAGAGCAGATGATGAACGCAAAGGCCCAGGTTGTCTGAGGTGTATTTGTTTGCGAGAAGTGTAGTACGTCAGGCAGATGAACTTAGGGCTTGGATTAGTACCTGGGAATATGATGTTATTGTTATTACTGAGACTTGGTTGAGGGAAGGGCAAGATTGGTAACTAAATATCCAGGATATAGATGCTTCAGGTGGAATAGAGAGGGAGGTAAAAGGGGTGGAGGAATTGCATTACTGGGCAAAGAGGATATCACAGCTGTGCTGAAGCAGGGCACAATGGAGGACTCGAGCAGTGAGGCAATATGGGCAATGTTCAGAAATAGAAAGGATGCGGTAACAATGTTAGGGCTGTACTACAGGCCTCCCAGCTGCGAGCATGAGATAGAGGTACAATTATGTATTCAGATTATGGAAGATGTAGGAACAACAGACTGATGGTGATGGGAGATTTTAATTTTCCCAACATTGATTGGGATTCAGTTAGTATTAGGGGTTTACATGGAGGAGAATTTGTAAGGAGCATCCAGGAGGGTTTTCTGGAGCAGTATGTAAATAGTCCAGCTCAGGAAGGGGCCATACTGGACCTGGTGTTAGGGAATGAGCCTGGCCAAGTGGTAGAAGTTTCAGTAGGTGATTACTTTGGGCATATTGATCACAATTCTATATGTTTTAGAATACTCATGGGAAAAGATGAGAGTGGTCCTGAAGGAAGAGTGTTGAATTGGGGGAAGGCCAACTATAGCAAAATCCAGCAGGAGCTGGGAAATGTGGATTGGGAGCAGATGTTTGAGAGTAAATCCACATTTTTAAAAAGAAGTTGATTAGAGTGCAGGACAGACATGTCCATGTGAAAATGAGGGATAGAAATGGCAAGATTAGGGAATCATGGATGACAGGTGAAATTGTGAAGCTAGAAAAGAGGGAAAGGTAAGCATACATAAGGTCTAGGCGACTGAAAACAGACGAAGCTTTGGAAGAATATCAAGAAAGTGGGACCAATCTGAAATGAGGAATTAAGAGGGCTAACAGGGGTAATGAAGTATTTTTAGCAAACAGGGTTAAGGAAAATCCCAAAGCCTTTTATTTGTACATAAGGAGGAAGAGGGTAACTAGAGAAAGGGTTGGCCCACTTAAGAACAAAGGAGGGAAATTACGTGAGGAGTCAGAGAAAATGAGTGAGATTCCTAATGAATACTTTGTGTCAGTATTCACTGAGGAAAGGGATTTGATGGATGTTGAGGTTAGGGATAGATGTTTGATTACTCTAGGTCAAGTTGGCATAAGGAGGGGGAAGGTGCTGGGTATTCTAAAAAGTATTAGGGTAGACAAGTCTTCAGGTCCTCATGGGATCTGTCCCAGGTAACCGAGGGAAGCGAGAGAGGAAATAGCTGGCGCCTTCACAGCTATCTTTGCCGCATCCTTGAGCATGGGTGAGGACCCGGAGGACTGGAGAATTGCTAATGTTATCCCCTTGTTTCAGAAGGGTAGAAAGGATAATCCAGGTAATTATCGACCGGTGAGCCTGACATCAGTGGTGGGGAAGCTGCTGGAGAAGATACTGAGGGATAGGATCTATTTACATTTGGAAGAAAATGGGCTCATTAGTGATAGGCAGCGTGGTTTTGTGCAGGGAATGTCATGTTTTACCAACTCGATAGAATTCTTTGAGGAAGTGACAAAGTTGATAGAAGAGGGAAGGGCTGTGGATGTCATATACATGGACTTCAGTAAGGCGTTTGATAAGGTTCTCCATGGCAGGCTATTGGAAAAAGTGAAGTCGCATGGGACCCAGGGTGTACGAGCTAGATGGATAGAGAACTGGCTGTGCTACAGGAGATGGAGAGTTGTAGTGGAAGGGAGTTTCTCAAATTGCAGACCTGTGACCAGTGGTGTTCCGTGTTCAGGTCACTGTTGTTTGTGATATACATAAATGATCTGGAGGAAGGTATAGATTGTCTGATTAGCAAGTTTGCAGACAACACTAAGATTGGTGGAGTAGCAGATAGTGAAGGGGACTGTTGGAGAATGCAGCAGAATATAGACAGATTGGAGAGTTGAGCAATGAAATAGCAGATGGAGTTCAATCCAGGCTAATGTGAGGTGATGCATTTTGGGAGATCCAATTCAAGTGCCATTTATATGGTAAATGGAAAAGCCCTGGGGATAATTGATGCACAGAGAGATCTGGGTGTTCAGGCCCATTGTACCCTGAAGGTGGCAACACAGGTTGATAGAGTGGCCAAGAAGGCATACGGCATGCTTTCATTCATCGGACGGGGTATTGAGTACAAGAGTTGGCAGGTCATGTTACAGTTGTATAGGACTTTGGTTCGACCATATTTGGGATACTGCCCACAGTTCTGGTCGCCACATTACTAAAAGGATGTGGATGCTTTGGAGATGATGCAGAGGAGGTTCACCAGCATGTTGCCTGGTAAGAAGGTGCCAGCTATGAAGAGAGGTTGAGTAGATTGAGATTATTTACATTAGAAAGACGGAGGTTGGGGGGGGTGGTGGGGTGGCCTGATTGAAGTCTACAATATTATAAGACGTAGAGACAGGTTGGATAGCAAGAAGCTTTTTCCCAGAGTGGGGGACTCAGTTACGATGGGTCACGATCTCAAGGTGAGAGGGGAAAAGTTTAAGGGAGATATGCATGGAAAGTTCTTTGTGCAGAGGGTGGTGGATGCCTGGAACGCGTTGCCAGCGGAGGTGGTAGAGGTGGGCACGATAGCGTCATTTAAGATTTATCTAGACAAATACGTGAATGGGCAGGGAGCAGAGGGAAACAGATCCTTGGAAAATAGACGACAGGTTTAGACAGAGGGTCTGGATTGGTGCAGGCTTGGAGGGCTGAAGGGCCTGTTCCTGTGCTGTAATTTTCTTTGTTCTTTGTTCTTTGGTCTTTGAACATTCAATTTCCCAGGAAATTAATTTGGAGTGTTCTGTAATGGGGATTCCAAGGCCCTCCACGTTCAAACCCTAGCTGCGCTGCATTAACAAATGTCTGGCCAATTGAAAACCTGAGCCTCGTCATTAGGAGCATCAGGTCTATCCCGTCATTTTATTCCTGTGAACAATCCCTTAGCTTGTTCCATGATCTGCATGAGATAAGGAGCTCTGCCTATCCGTAAAGTCTTTAACACTTTGACCATTCATCCAATGCCTGGCATACAATTCTTTTGCATTCATTAGTATCAGAAAGAATTTGTCTGTTAATTTTTTTAATAGAACAGCTTGATTACTTATACATGCAAGTAGGATTCCAAATAATTATTGCGCTATGACCCCAATACATAAAGATCTATTTGCAAGGTTTGACCTTGAAGCTTAAATTTCAATGCTGCAATTTTAAAAGCCCCTGCATAATGATGTGAGCCCCAAGCTAATTTCATTGCCTTTACATTTTAACTCAATTTATTTTTAGCCATCAGAAGAAATTTAACTAATTGGCTAAAACTGCATTCTAATGGTGGTCTGCAGAGTGTTTTTGGAAGGAGGCTCAATACTGACTCAAACCTATACAAACATTCTTGGGAGATGATCTTTTCAAAGCTTTCAGCACTTCCATTGATTCAACCAGGGCTTATTTATGGCTGGACTCAGTGAAATCTGTATTGAGAAGTGAAGTTTATGCTCCCTTTAGTCTTTACTTAGGCCAGTCTTCATCAATTTCACTTGTGACCAGTTTGCAATATGTAGACAGTATGTGGAACTGAATCATGTCGCTCATGTCACTGACAAATTCTGAAGGGAGACAGGCAACTGTTGGCTTGCATGACATTAATTGTATATCAATTGTGTTTAATTCTAGGTAGATAGAAGGAAAAGTGGAAATATTGTTAGAGTAGACACACAGATTAATCTTCTGGAAATAAAGTTCAAATTCCAATATGGCAACTGATGAAATTTAAATTAATTAGTTAATCTAGAATCAAAAACAGATTTTAGTAATAGAGACAATGAATGCTGGATAGCTATAGAAGGCTGAATTGGACATTTCATTTTCTTCAGAGAAGGAAACCTCCTTCCTTGAGTGCTAACTCAAGAAATAACGCATGAGCCTCGAGTCATTTCAGTCATAAAGTGCATTTCATAATGTTTCCTTCTGTTCACAGGAGCAAAATGGCCACAACAACTCATTAACCGTCTACATTTCATCCTGCCCCTGACACCCATGGTCCTTCAACATCCCATTGTTGATGTCTGCATTCTTGTTAGCGCGTAGAGAAAACACCATCTTTCCCACCCACTGCGACATCGTTCATCTCCTTCCTCTCACTCTTCCAGCATCGCAGTTAGTACTTTAGTTACTTCACAGTGCTTTCAATTTCAGCCAGCATTTAATCTACATTCCCTACTCATTTCCCCTCCCCCCCCCAGCTTCGTCTACACCACATGTTTCACAACGGCACTCTCACTGCACTCCTTGCACATTGTAAACCTCTGTAGAAATGACTCCATTTAGAATGCCTGCTGCAGCTGAACATTTTCAGTAGGTTTCATCATGTGACTCTGTTACCAACTGCCTTACCTAATTGAATCATCTAATCACTTTACATCATCATTTTTACAGATTAAAAGGATACACAGTCATTCAAAGAGTGGGAAATGAATGCAGTGTGTTCGGATTTCTATTCTGTGGTTTTTTTACAAGTTTGCTTTGCACACAAGCCCATTGCAGGGCCAGCCTGGAGGGTTCAGTAGCTCTTTGCTCTCCTCACGTCATCCCTGGTCATGCTCCCCCTCTTGGCCAGGCCCCTTGCCACACCAGCTCATTCGGTGTGAATTTACAGACTGCCCACAATGGTCTAAACATGGTGTGGACAAATTGCACTCAAAAAGATAAAAGCAGCAGGTACACAAAAGAATGACCAGGTCGGTGGTGAGTTCATTTGTTCCTCACCATTGATATACAGTCAGGATGGTACAATTGTCATTTATACCAAATTTAATTCTCACACTCTCTCCTTTTTAACAAATTGCAACTGCATGCAAAACGCCTTCTCGCCAATTACCAACAGGAAGCAACCTCTCGCCACCCTTTAAGTTCTGAGTCCTTAGTTCAAAACTCCAACCCACCAACAAGATTCTGAATTTTGGCCTCATAAAATTAATAATTAATAAAATTAATAAAAAATAAATTAAATTCCTCTGTCCTCCTTTTTTCCCACACCCAAACCAGCACAAAATTCCACCCAAAGTATTTTATGAGCTGATTGCTTGTCAATTGGATTCTGATGCGCCTTGGATTTTCTATCAGAGTCCTTGCAAAAAGAAAATCTTTTTATTGCCTGGAGGCTTGGTCAGGCTTTAATTCAGTAACCATCTGGTTTTCGAATTAAGTCGAGGAATGTGTCATAGGCATTTAAAAAACATATAAACATTTTTACAAATCAAGTTAGCGATCTTTGTGTCAGTGCTAAACACTTAGTTTATAGTATTCTGTTATTGTGTTGCCTTTGGGAAAGGCTTCTGTTTTTAAATGTTGTTTGATTCATAGTGACTGACTGTTGGATCTGATACGAGCTTCCTTGAAAGTAATCATTTCTTGCAGTTTTATCTTGTGATGAATCAAAGAATAGAGAACTCAATGATTTCACCACGGTCAAGATAATGGTCACCGATGTGAGTACAATGGAAATGGTACAGGCAGCTGGACTGAGGATGAAAGCAAATTGAACAGATTTAGCTGTTACGATAGAGAGAATTGGAAATGATGTGAAAATTCTAATCATGGGTCCTGAATGAAACTTGAATCAGAACATGATCATATACTGGAGAAAGAGTCCCATTATCTTCAGGAGGAGTAAAGTACTAGTCCTGACAGACATCAGAGTGCTAGTAGATTCTGTAGCTTGTATACAGTACACCATAAAATGAAGGCTAAAGACAATCTTGGAACAGATGTAGAAACAGAAGTCCTCAAGCTACAAAGTTTTGATGGTTGTCAATAATCGAAGATATATTAATGTAAGAAGCAAATTAAAACAGATGGAGAAAGTTTGGCATCTCTTCTAAAATACCAGATAAGATTCAATCAGCATTGTCACTTTGGTGGATTTGTCTGCAAATGCCTCCACAGATGAGACTCACAAGGTTAAAGCGAAGCTAGTTGCTATGGGTTTTGAAGAGTGAACAGCTAATAGACATGTTAAGAGTGGTGTTGCTCAAAGCTGAAAAAGTAGTTTTGAAAGTCTTATTTAGATCTTTTGGCCACACATTCATGAGAGTGTAGAAAGAGATCAATCAACATAAATGTCCCATGTTTGAAGGGTGATTCCGTTCAAAGAAAATGTTTCTGAAACTTCAAAAGGAGTAACTGATGTGGAAGGGAACTAAAGCTGTGCAACTATGGCTCAAACAATGCTTCCAAGTTGATGGTATCTGTTAAACAATGAAATCTGTTGTGTTAAAAATAATTTATGTTCACCTGAAAGTAAATCTCAAAATGTTTTCTGAAAGAAAACTTTCGGGTACCTTCAGGAAGCATGTGGATGACATCTTAAGGGGTGATCTTGTAAAAATGAGTTATTAATGGGATGAAAGTAGAATTAATAGACTTTAAAATTAGAATCCAAATGGCTGGGTGTTTACGTATATTGATTTTGATGTTAATCAGAATTAGTCCAGAATACCTTGATATTAATAATCCTATTAAAAGTATGTTATGTGCATCCTGATTTGTCATTCTGGGCAATGACAGATTTATTCAGTTATATATAAAAAAAGGAGTTAAATTAAAGGAGTTAAACTGATGGTCACCTGAAAAGGTCAAAAGGTGCTAATTTTGACATGTTTGTATTATGCTCATTAAAAAAAAAACACATGTAGTCAAGAATGTCTAAAGGGTACATAGAAAGAAAGCCAAATGCATTCTTCGGCATTCGGAAGAATATTTTTAGAGATGCTTCATATGATAATCTTTCAAATGGGTGTTTGAATGGAACTGGTTATCAGAAACTGTTATATGAATGAAAATGTGAATTGTGTTCTTCTCTAACCTAGTAAGCCAAGAAATAACATTCCAAATGTAACATTTAATATCTGAACATGCAGAAGGCCCAATAATCATGAAGCAGGAATTATTTTGTCAGCATCAGGTCACAACAAACATGAAGAAAAATTAAGGTTCAACAAAAAGTGCATAGAATGTTTACATTGAATGAAGCCTACAGTTGAAATTGGAATGAAGAATTCTATCTGTCTCCAGCGTGGTTCTGTTTGACTGATTAACCTGGCCTCCCTCACCGTCACCACCTACTCATGGGGCTTCTATGAAAAATACTTGAGCAGCTGTAACGCTGGCTCTTGTGAAGGTAGTGGAAATGAGATTCCTTGTTGAGTGAGATTCTATACAAAATGATATAACCATTAAATATTTATAATCATTCCTTGTAGGATGATTTATACTTGATGAAATACATGAATGAGAAAAAGGTTATGAGTTGACCTTTATTAGTTTAAGCCAAATGCCAGAGTAAAATAAAATCTTTAAATGGATGGCTGCAAGTTATCAACTAATGGTTTTACAAAAAGAATCCTTGTACAAAGAAATTCTTAGAGATTGTGAGAGTGAGTATCTTACAACATAACACCTTGCCTGGATGGTTGAGATTTTAAAATTTAATTTGCTTTTCATATTGGTTACGCACATTGACTTATTTTTATTTAAATAGAAAGAGAATTTGTTAATTGTAAATCAAGTATGGTTAACTGTATGCAAGTAGATTTCATTAATTAAGTTTTCAGCTGAGAACATAAATATGATGCTGATTGAAACTGTGGTGTTGTTGATTTCAGAGTAGTAAGATCATCATCATTTGTATTTAAATAAACATGAAACAGTAAACTTCAGAATCACCTTTCACCAGTTTTCTTTCAAAAACAGAACAGAATATCTAGCTGACAAAGTGTGAAGCTCGATGAACACAGCAGGCCCAGCAGCATCCTAGGAGCACAAAAGCTTTTGTGCTCCCAAGATGCTGCTTGGCCTGCTGTGTTCACCCAGCTTCGCAATTTGTTATCTTGGAATTCTCCAGCATCTGCAGTTCCAATTACCTCTGAGAACATCTAGCTGAAATAGCTCCACTAACAGAATTCCAAGGTGGCAGATCTAATAGAGAATGAAAAAGTGATTATTCTCCTTTAGCCATTCGAGGATTTATATTTAAATATTGAGGTTTTTTTTATTTCTGCTTTGCCTGCACTAGTTGCGATTGTGCAGCAAGCTGTCTATTTTAATAGATGGCACCTGTTGTATTAATAAGCATTTTAAATCCTGTTCCACATCAGAGCCTTTCTAATATGCAATTTGAATCTGCCATATTCCAGAGTGAATGGGTATCTAAATTATTGTTATTTGTCATTAGACAGCTTATTTCCTGTTAATACATGCATCATTAAAGAAATCATTCCATGATCTAAATCTTGATACCATATTAAAGAAACATTTCTTTAAAAATTGGCTTCCAGGCAAAAAAAGAAGTCATGACCCCAAATCAACAAAGTGTTCGATATAGTCAAGAGCATAAAAAAAATTCTGTAATATGGAAACAGTATGGTCAACAAATATGCATCCCTTGCAAGTTCAATCAGTGCACAGTTTCCAATATCCATGTGTTGAAGTAGTGTTTAAATTTGTTGAATAAATCATAAATCTTGTCAATGCTGTGAAAAAAAATGCCACAACTGCTTCTTAATAAATTTCAATCAGACCCTCCAATCACATTTTTAGTTCTCCAAAAGACTAATTAGACTTCTCTTTGAATGGAGATCCATTAAACTTTCCTCATTATTTTCCATCATGAGCCTTTAATCTACAAAGCCTTGCCCTAATTAGTCAATATAATTTTTATTGCTGATTTGGAGATTTTAAAGCAAATATTAAATTCTCTCGGCTATTATTTCAAAAGTGTTTACTGTAGACATGTAGAAAGGTGGCTCTGTGATCTGGTTATTCCAATGTGCTGCTGACATATTTACTTACGAGGGGTTGGGTAATAGCATTGTGTCTAATTTGTTTTGCAAGGAAAGAAATACTCCAAATCCCCAATCTTCGAATTATGTTTTGAGGTATTCTGTATCAAAGTTGATTGATTAAGTGCAGTCAATATAGGTAATGGCACACATTTTCATAGATCAATGATTGGTTTACGTATGTTATGAAGTCGGGTAGAGTACTTGTGGATTGGGAGGCAGGAAGTCAAAATTTGGTGCTTGTAACATGCTAGAGGAAAAAAAAAGCACTGCATAGTCCCTTTAAAAGATGATGCACTTTTTCTAAAAGAGATTTTTTAAAAATTCTGTGAGCAGTAGATTGAAATTTTGCAAGTACACACAGAGCACCTGAATTGAAACATTTATGTCAAAAGTCCAGACAGATAGCAGGCCAAGCAGCAACCCTTTTTTAAAACCAAGACAACAAGTTTTGAATTTAGCCAATCAACTTGAACCAGACACTTAGATACCAAAAGCCAATTAAATTTAAATCTGAGGTCTTGACAACATAGTACCAATCCTTTTGTAATAAATTGTTATGTCATCAAGAAAGGGCAGTTGAGCAAAGACAAGAGCACTAACTGCCATCTGCCAGATTTAACAATCATCAGCTCTTAAGAAAAGAATTCTTAAGAAAGAATTGCTTGCTCTCACAGAATCATCTAAGTCTTGGAGAAAGCACCATCAAAAGAACAAAGACACCCATGGGACAGCTAGTGAATATTCCTGAAAGAAGAATTGACAGCGAAGGCAAAGAGCATCTGGAAGACTTGTAACTTGGCTGTAATTTTGACAGACTAAATTCTATTGTTTTGTTTTATCCAAGTGGGATTTATATTTATTGGAACAGCATGCTATTACAATCTTGTATTATTCAGGAATAGCTAGCAGTTAGAAAGGATTTATTTGATTTGTAAATAGTATAATTAATTAATTCAATGTTAGAGTTAGACAAATATGTATTGACTGTAAAGTGAGTGTCAGGGGCTGATTTCATTTAACCACTAGAAGTTGCTGAAAGGCAGGTTACACCACTTTTCACACTCTTTTTACAGAGGGTGATTTGCTGTTCTTTGGGTGTTTCGGTTTTAGTTCTCAGAGGGGGTTCAATCTCTGCTTTATAACAAGTATATCATAGGATTTGTTTATGTATTTCAGCAAAACAAAACTTAGCAACTTCACTGATATTAGGAATTCTTCCATTAGTAAATTCTTTGTTTTAACTTGGGTTTTCTGATTATTGCTAATATTTTTGACTCTCTCAAGTACATGAATTTCTTGCAAATTGAAAATGGATTCAGCATCAGTCCTATCCTGAGAATGGAAAGATGGCCCAATTGATGGAGTTGACAGTAAACACCAGTACTTTGCAAATTGCTGTTGGCTTCATATCAATAGGTAGTAATGAATTTCACCCCAGTTTCGGTGTTAAGTCAACAAGAAGGTTTTTGATATTTTTGTATTTATTATCAAATATTTTTCTCACCATAATTTTACTTTCTATTTGTCCTGAAATATGTTGCCCTGGGTTTTGATTACTACTCTGTTATCTTTTAATGACTTTGTGGGCAATATTTTCATTGCTTGAAGGAACAACGGTAAAATCCCTTGGGCACCATACTTATTGCCTACTTGCCTGACCCTGCACTTATGCAATAGTATGTTAGAAAGAAGGACTACTAGGCAACTCGCCTCTTCCAAGGCAATTGATGTGCTTAAGAGGGCAATTAAAGAACTCTTAAAGGCCTTATCACACCTGCACAAGTATTTGACCCATAGCAGTAGGAGGCCCACATTTTTTGGGAAGCTCACTGACTTTATCTGTGGCATCGGCCAAGTGGAGGATTGTTTTTCTCTGTGGGACTCCAACCCAAATGGATGCCCCAGCTAAGCCAATCCAAATGCTTTACATCTCCCCATGTCCTCTCAAACCTATCCCACTTGCCCCCTTATCAAGGTCTTTCAGCCTGGTGAGCTCATGGGCTTAATTTTGGGTTTGCATTCCTCAGTATCATGACTGGATGTGACCAGCACACCCAATGGTTCTGCAAGGGCTAAAGGGTTATGACCCATCTGATTGACCAGGAGCTCTCTGAGGCAGTCATGCTCAAATAAGTACCTATTTAAAAAGAGAGACAATATCGAAACTGAAGGAACTGAAGGAAAAAATCGAAGCAATTGTTGCAGTAAATAAGTCCCTGTACCTGAACTGGAAAGGGACATATACCCTGGCAGGGAGATTTGCTAATTCTACTAGGGACACTTTAAACTAGTATGATGGGGGAGGGGTGGGTGGATCCTCAGCAGTAATGAGAAAAGCGACAAGGTTGAGGCTAGTTCAGAAGTCAAAGGAAGCAAGATTAAATAGACAAAGCAGGCAATAGCATGGTAGCAAATGAGGTAGGACTAAATAATTAAATTGCTTTTTTTTCAATGCAAGAGGCCTGACAGGTGAGGCAGATAAACTCAGGGCATGAATGGGAACATGGATCTGGGATATCATAGCTATTACAGAAAACAGCTGAGGGAGGGTCAGGACTGGCACTTCAATATTCCAGAATATAGGTGCTATAGGGAAGGTAGAAAGGGAGGCAAGAGCAGACGGAGAGAAGGAAAACATCACTGCAGCACACAGAGAGGATACTCCTGGGTGATTGTTCAGTGAAGCTATATGGATGGAACTGAGAAATAAGGAGAGGATGATCACCGCGACGGGATTGTATGATAGGTCCCCCACGAGACAAACAGAAAATTGAGGAGCAATTATGTAGGAAGATTTCAGCTTTCTACAAGAATAATAGGGTTGTAATAGAAGGGGATTTTAACTTTCCAAACATAAACTGGGATTTTCATAGTATTAAGGATTTGAATGTGGAGGAATTGGTTGTGTGTGTTCAAGAAGATTTTCTTTATCAATATGTTGTTTTACCTACTAGAGAAGGAATACAACATGAATTTCTCTTGGGAAATAAGGCAGGGAAAGTGACTGAAGTGTTAGTGCGGGGGGGGGGCGTATTTTGGGACTAGTAACCATAATTTTATTATTTTAAAATTAGTTATGGAAAAGGTTAGGCCTTGTATAAAAGTTAAAGTTCTAAATTGGAGCAAGGCCAATTTCGACAGTGTTAGACAGGAACTTTCAAAAGTTGAGTGGACTACGCTGCTGGCAGGTCAAGGGATGACTGTTAAGTAGGAAACCTTGAAAAGTGACATAAAGAGAGTTCAGATACAGTTTGTTTCTTTGAGAGTAAAAGGCAAAGCTCGTAGGAGTAGGGAACACTGGATGACTAGAGTTATTGAGGCTGTGGTCAAGAAAATGAAGGAGGCAAATGTCAGATATAGGCAGCTGGGATCATAGGGTATCCCAGAGTCTATGGAGAGTGAGTATACAATTAAGAGTGAAATCAGGAGGGCAAAAGGGGGATATTATTTAGCTTTGGCAGATAAGGTTAAGGAGAATCCAAAGGGTCGGTGTAGTGGCTCAGTGGTTAGCATTGCTGCCCTCACAGCACCAGGGGCCCGGGTTCAATTCTGAACTCTAATGACTGACTGTGTGGGATTTTCACATTCTCCCTGTGTCTGAGTGTGTTTCCTCTGGGTGCTCCAGCTTCCTCCCATGGCCTAAAGACACTCAGGTCAGGTGTATTGGCCATGCTAAATTGCACATAGTGTCCAGGGATGTGTGGATTATCCAGGGAAATGCAGAGTTACAGGGGTAGAGTAGAGGTGTGAGTCTGGGTGGGATGACCTTCAGAGAGTTGGTGTAGACTTGTTGGGCTGAATGGCCTGTTTCTACATTGTAAGGATTCTATCAAAAGCAATTCTACAATTGTATTAAGGGGAAAAGAGTGAATAGGGGCCCTTAAAGATCAACAAGGTAGTCTATGTTTGGAGCCACTGGAGATGGGTGAGATGCTAAACGAATATTTCATGTCAGGAGTTACTGTGAAGAAAGAGTTGGATGCTAGCAAATTTAGGGAAATAAATAGTGATGTCTTAAAAGGAGTGCACATTACAGAAGAGGAGGTATTGGAGGTCTCAAAACACATAAAGGAGGATAAATCCCAGGGCCTGATCAAACGTATCCTTGATCATTGTGAAAAGCCAGGAAGAATTTGTGGGCCGACTGGCAGAGAAATTTGTATCATCTGTAGCCACAGGTGAGGTGTCGAAGGACTGTAGAGTGGATAACGTTGAACCATTATATAAGAAAGCCTATAAGGAAAAGCCAGGGAACAATAGGGCAATGAGTTTGGCATCAGTGGTGGGTTGGTTGGTGGAGGGGATTCTGAGAGACAGGATTTACATGCTTTGGAGAGGCAAGGACCGACTAGAGATAGTCAACATTGCTTTCTGCATGGGAAATCATATCTCACAAACTTGGATTGAATTTTCTGAAGACATGACCGGGAGGATAGATGGGTCTACATGGATTTTAACTAGAACTTCAACAAGGTTTCATATTGTAGACTAGTTAGTAAAGTTAGATCATCTGGGATCCAGGAAGAGCTAGCCAACAGGATACAAAATTGACTTGATAGTAGGATATAGAAGGTGGTAGTAGAAAGTTGTTTTTCATACTGGAGGCCTGCGACCAGTAGTGTTCCACAAGGATTGGTACAGGCTCCACTGTTGTTGTCATTTATATAAAGAATTTCAATGAAAATATGGGGAGCAAGGTCAGTAAGTTTGTGGATGACACCAAAATTGGTGATATAGTAGATAGGAGAAAAGTTTATCGATGAGTATTAAAGGATTATGATCAGCTGAGCCAATGGGTCGAGTAGTGGCAAATAAAGTTTAATTTAGACATATGTACAGTATTGTTTTATGCAAAGCAAGCCAGGGCAGGAGTTACACAGTTAATGGAAGGGTCCTGGAGAATTTCTCAAACAGACAGACCGAGGTATTCAGGTGCATAGTTCCTTGTCACAGGCAGACAGGGTGGCGAAGAAAATGTTTGGCAGCTTTGCCTTTATTGGTCAGAGCACTGAGTATCAGAGTCGGGATGTCAACTTGTGGCTGCACAGAACATTGGTGAGGCTATTTTTAGAGTACTGCATACGGTTCTGGACATCTTATTATAGGAAGGATGTTATTAAACTGGAAAGGGTACAAAAAATATTTACAAGGATGTTACTGGGACTGGAGGATTTGCGTTACAAGGCGAAGCCGCATAGGCTGTGATGTTTTCACTGGAATGTAGGAGATTAAGGGGCGATTTACACAGCTTTATGAAACAGCGAGAGGCATGGATAGGTTGAATAGCAAGATCTTATTTTTGCGAGATAGTTGAGTCCAAAACTAGAGGGTGCGGGTTTAAGGTGAGAGGGGAAAAATTTAAAAGGGACCTAATGGGCAAACTTTTTCATACAAAGAATGGTGTGTATGTGGAGCGAACCACTAGATGAAGTCGTAGAAGAGGGTACAATTATAACATTTCAAAGTTATTAAATTATAACAAATACGTGATTAGAAAAGATTTAGAGGGATATGGGCCAATCACAGGCAAATGGGACTAGTGTAGACTGGGAAATGTGTTTGTCATGGACAAATTGGACTGAAAGGTCTGTTTCCATGCTATAAGACTCTTAAGTTATGGATACTTTTACATAAACTTGTATGAGAACAGATATTGCATTGTCTATATTTCTGAGCAATTAACCTTTAGCTCAGTAACTCTATCCTGAGCTGGCATTATTTTATTAAAAAGTGAAAGTTTCTAACATCATATTTGTATTATTTGGAAATTTCAGACTCTTACAAAATTAGTACTGGGACAGAATTTAATGCCCGTCCTTCATTGCCCTTGAGAATTTGCTGGTTAACTGACTTCTTTAAACACTACAAACAATTTTTTATAGGTAAATCCATACTGCTGTGAGGGAGGGTTTCAGCATTTTGACCCAGCGATGCTGAAGGTATGGTGATCTATTTCCAAGTCAGGATGGTGAGGATCTTTCAGCTGGTGGTGCACCATCATTTCATACGATACAGAAACAGACCCTTCGGTCCAACTAATCCGTACTGGCCAAGTTTCCTAAACTAAGCTAGTCCTCCTTGTCAGCATTTGGCCCATACCCCTCTAAGCTTTTCCTATTCATGTATCTGTCTAAATGTCTTTTAAATGTTGTGATTGTACCTGCATCTATCACTTCTTCTGGCAGTTCATTCCACGTACAAACCACCCTGTATGTGAAAAAGTTGTGTTTCAGGTCTCTTTTAAATCTTTCCACTCTCACCTCAAAAATATATCCCTGGTTTTGAATTCCGCACCTTAGGGAAAAGACCTTTGCTATTCACCTTACCTATGCCTTCATGATATTCTCAACCTCAATAAGGTCACCCCTCAACCTCCTATGCTCCAGTGAAAAAAGACCTAGCTTATCTAACCTTCCTTGTAACTCAAACCTTCGTATCCCAGCAACATCCTGGTAAATCTTTTCTGAACCCTCTCCAATTTAATAATATCTTCCTTACTGTTGGGTGATCAGAATAATACAATCCAAAAGTGGTCTCACCATTATCCTGTAGGACCTCAACATGATGCCCCAACTCCATTGATCTGACCAATAAAGGCAAACATGCTAAATGCCTTCTTAACCTGTATTAATCCTGCCTACCTGTGATGCAACTCTTAAAGAATTACATCTCTGAACGCCTAGAAGTCCCTGTACAGCACATTATCTGGATAAATCCTGCTCTTGCTTCTTTACCAAAATGCAATACCTCGCATTTTTCCAAATTAAACTCCATTGCTGCACTTGTCCTTCTAGATGGTAATGGTTGTGGGTTTGGAAATTGTTTTCTCAGGAGTCTTAGTGAATTTCTGACAAATCTTGCAAAAATACACATTTCTACTATTGAGTGTTAGTGTGGGAGGGAGTGAACGTTTGTGGATCCAGTGCCAACACAGTGTGCTTTGGTATCAGGATTCTTGTATGTTGTTGGAATAGCACTTATTCTGGAAAGGGGTAGTGTTCTATCACACTCATGACTTGTACCATGTAGTTGGTGGAAAGGCTTTGAGGAGTCAAGAGATACGTTATTGCTGCTGGAATCCTAGATTCTGACCTGTCCTTGGAACTACAGTACTTAAATATCTAATTTATTTCAGTTTCTGGTGAATGGTAGCTCTCAAGATGTTGATAAAGGGAATTTAGCAATGATAAAACAATTGAATTTCATGGCGGAATTGTTGGATTCTCTTAAATTGGCAGTATTCATGTGAGTTGTGTAGGTGCTGCTTGTCTTTTGTCCATATTGTCCTGCATTTGGACATGGACTGCTTCAGTCTCTGAGGGGTAGTGCATGGTGCTGAATATTGTGCTGCATCACAATCAAATTCATTGATGAAGCTGAAGACATTTGAGCTGAGGATGTTACCCTGAGGAATTCCTGCAGAAATGCCGTAGAGCTGAGATGATCTGGGTCAGTTCTGGGGAAGGGTCACTGGATCCAAAACATTAACTCTGCTTTTCACTTCACAGATGCTATCAGACCCACTGAACTTTATTTATTTTCTTCTTCATGATATGGATTAGGTTTGTCCTGCTGATGTGTATTGGACATAACTGGGCAGTCTTCCACATTGTCAGAGAGTTGCCAGTGTTGTAGCAAAACTGCCCAGCTTGGATAGCTGTGTGGCATATTTTTGGCACAAGTCTTTTGAACTTTTGCTGGAACATTGTCAAGCCCCAGAGCCTTTGCAATAGCCTATTTGTTGTTTCTTTATATCATGTGGAGTGAATTGAATTGGAGGAAAACTGGTATCTGCTATGCTGGGGTCTTTAAGAGCTGAAACACTTGGTCTTAAATTGGTGTAGTCTTATAAATTCCCAGTTTTGAGTTGCTTATCTACTCAAAATCTGTCTCATTCAACGAGGTGATCAAGCCACCAAAAAAAAAAGAAACAAACAGGATGGGAAATCACGCTTGACCTCATCCTCACTGATTAGCCAGCCACAGGTTCATATGTTCAAGACAATATTGGTAAGAGTGACCATCACACAGTTAAAGTCCCATCTTCACATTGAGAATATTGTCCATCGTGTTTTGTGATATAGGTAACTTTTTAGGGACTCAGGTTTGAATCCTGTCATGGCAAATGGTCCAATTTGGATTCAATGAAAACAAAATATGGAATTAAGAATCTACTGATGGCCATGAAATCATTGTCAGTTGTCAGAAAAACCCATCTGGTTCACTAATCTCCTCCGGGGAAGGAAATCTGCCATCCTCACCTGGTGTGGTCTGGCATACACATGACTCCAGACCCACAGCAATGTGGTTGACTCTCAGTTGCCTTCTGAAATGCCCTAGCAAGCCATTCAGTTGTACCAATTGCTAAAAAGTCTCAAAGAAATGAAAGCATGGATCACCTGGCATTGACTTAGGCATCGGAAAAGACAATGGCCAAAAGACCCTTGTTGAGCCAGTAAAAGTCCTTCTCACTAACATCTGGAGTAGAGTGCCAAAATTGGGAGAGGTGTCTCACAGACTAGTCAAGCAGCAGCCAACATAGTCATACTTATTGGGTCATTTGTTATGGATAATATCCCAGACACCACTATCACCATCCCTGGGCATGTCTTGTCTCACTGGCAGGGCGGACCCAGCAGAGGTGGAGGCACAGTGATATAAAGTATGGAAGGAGTTGCGCTGGCAGTCTTCAACATTGACCCCGGACCCTGTGAAATCTCATAGCATCAGGTTAAACATGGGCAAGGAAATGTCCTGCTGATTGCCATCTCCGTCAGCTGATGAATCAGTTTTCCTGCAGGTTGAACAAAATTTAGAGGAAGCACTGAGAATGGCAAGGGCACAAAATCTACTCTGGGTGGGCGATTCCAAAGTCCACAACCAAGAGTGGCTCGGCACCAGTGTTACGGATTGAGCTGGATATTGCTGCTAGGCTGGTCTGAGGCAGGTGGTGAGGGAGCCAGCAAGAACGAAAAAAACATACTTGACCTCACCGTTACTAATGTGCCAGCTGTAGTGGCATCTGTCCATGACAGAATCGGTTAAAGCAAATACCACACCATCCTTGGAGAGCCAAAGTCCCACCTTCACATATAAAATTACCTCCATCATGTTGTGTCGCACTATCACTGCGCTAAATTGAACAGACTTCGAACAGATCTGACAATTCAATACTGGGCATCCAGGAGATGCTGTGAGCCATCAGCTGCAGCAGAATTGTACTCCAACACAATTTATAATTTCATGGCCTGGCATATCCTCCACTCAACCATAACCAACAAGCTAGGGGATCAACCTTGGTTCAATAGAGAATGCAGGAGGGCATGCCAGAAGCAGCGCCAGGCATTCCTGACGATGAGGTATCAACCTGGTGAAGCTACCAAACAGGACTTTCTAAACAAACAGCGAAGGTGACAAGTGATTGACAGAGCTAAGTGATCCCACAACCAATGGATTGCAATTGCAATGGATGGCTCTGCAATTCTGCCATGGTGGTGGAAGATTAAACAACTCACTGGAGGAGGAGGCTCCACAAATGTTCCCATCCTCAATGATAGAAGAGCCCAGAGCATCAGGCAAAAAGATAAGGCTGAAGATTTCGCAGCAATCTTCAGCCAGTAGTGCTGAGTGGATGATCCATCTCAGCCTTTTCCAGAACTCCCTAGCATTACAGATATCAGTCTTCAGCCAGTTTGAATCACTCCACTTGATTTCAAGAAATAATTGGAGACACTGGATGCTGCAAAGGCCACGGGACCTGACAACATTCCGACAATAATTCTTGCTCAGTCATGCCCAGTTTGGGTTCCACGTGGGCCACTCAGCTCTTGACCTCATTACAGCCTTGGTTCAAGCATGGACAAAAGATCTGAATTCCAGAGGTGAGGTGAGATTGATAGTCCTTGATATCAAGGTTGCATTCGACCAAGTGTGGCATCAAGGAGCCCTGGCAAAACTGGAATCAATGGGTATCGGGGGCAAACTCTCTGATGGTTGGAGTCATATCTGACACATAGGAAGATGGTTGTAGTTGTTGGAGATCAATCATCTCAGCTCCAGAGCATCTCTGCAGGAGTCCCTCAGGGTAGTGTCCTTAGTCCAACTATCTTTAGCTGCTTCATCAATGAACTCCCTTCATCATAGGGTCAGAATTGGGAATGTTCGCTGATAATTGCCGATAATGTTCAGTACCATTCGTGACTCTTCAGATTGTGAAGCAGTCTATGTTCAAATGTAACAAGATTTGGACAATATCCATACTTGGGCTGATAAGTAGCAATAACATTCTTGCCACAGAAATGACCTCAACAAAGTTTGCAACTTGTCCTTTGACTTTGATTATTTTTTTCTGCTCCCTCCTCTGTTGCTTTTCTCTGCACTGTCACATTACAAAGGTCTGAGCTGCTGACCAACATAGTGTCCAGGCCTGGGTTGCTTCTGGAAGTTGTGGGTAAACTCACCTGTTCTCCCTTAAATGTGCTGCAGCAGTTCATATGCAAGTCCATAAATTTGGCGCATTGTAATTTTGCGAGTCAGCTTCCCTTCTCTTAGCTGTCTCACTCTCATGGTATGATCTCTTTTGACTGAAATGATTTTATCTTTGATTAGTTCAGGTTTTTGTTGTTGCAAATTTGCAGTTTCTGCAAGCTGATTGAACAGAATTATATGTTGATAATAGACTCTGACTCTCCCCTTAGTTCTTAATAATTAATAATGTGAGGAATGTGTCTTTTTTATTTTGTCATTTTAAAAACTGGAGACTAACTATTAATAAACATTAATCATTGACAGAGTAACATAAACGTCCCTTTTCTGACTGGGAATTCCTGTTTTAACAAGAGTGATGCATGTTTTGAGAAGCATGTAACCTGACATCCATGGCAAGCATCACAAATATGGTCATTCAACGATAGAGCTTTCACCAGCACAGAAAGAAGCTCTTTGGTCTATGTCCACTGTTTGTCACATATCCATCTTTCTAAGCCCATTTCCATCACTTGGCAGACAGCCTTGTAGGTGTTTTTAATCAACCTGATCAGTGACGTTATCATACACCTTTGGAGCAGGTGGGACTTGAACTCAGACTTTCTGGCTCGAGTGTAGGTGCACTCCTGCAACACCACAATAGCCCCCTCTCATAGCCATTTATGCTATGCATTTCAAGTGTTCATCCAAATACTTATTAAATGTCTTGAGGGTTCCCACTTCGGGCAAACTTGGATGTTGAGTTCCAGACACCCAAAGCCCTCTGGGTAAAGTTAAACTTTCCTCAAATTCCCTCTAAACCTCCTGCTTCTTACTTTAAAACTGCCTCCCCAGTTATTAACCCCTCTACTAGAGGGAAACCATTCCCACTGTCTGTGCCCCTCAGAACTTTGTACACCTCGATAAGATGGCCCATCAGCCTTCTTTGCTCTAAGGAAAATAACCTCAGTAACCTTTTGAGCCTATTTTCATTGCTGAATCACTCCAGCACAGGCCACATCCTGGAGAATCTCTGCTACACATCTCCAGTGCAATCACAGTTTTCCTATAGTGTGGGGACAGAAATTCACACAGTACTCCAGCTGTGGCCTAACTGCTGTCTAGCTGCAATCAGATAAATATTTTAAAAATCAGACTGTGAGGACACTGGGGATAATCATTTTGATGCTCTTTAAAATGATGCCCAAAAATAAATGCATGTGGTGCAAAAGAGATGAACCTTGTGCCACTGAGAATATGCGAACAAGAAGAGCTAAACACATAGGGAAAAGATTACTCCTTGCCCTCAGCATACCTTGCCTCTTCACATCCTTTCTGGGTCCAACAGACTGAGTCCAGTTTGTTTGTAATTTAAGCAAATTAACTTGGAAATAAATGAAGGGAATTTGTCGTCACATTCGTCAAAAGTACCGTTTAATTTAATCAGAAAGAAAACAATCCAAACAAATTGATAAAAGGACTAGCTATCAGGGCCAATTTTTTTACTGCTAGTCACACCCTACATAGAACTGACAGCGTACCTCAAGGCATTGAAATGTTTAGCTGTCTCTTTTTGGTAAAACACAATGCATATTAGTTGTGATTCCAAAGTACAATGATGCAAAGTGGTAGTATAGACTGAGTTTGTCAGCAAAAATATTTTCGTTTGCAATTAAGGCATGGCTTTCTTTTTGCAGCAAGAGGTAAACACCAATCTTTGTTATAATTGCAACTGAAGTTAAGCCATGCTTAAACAAATAGATCAATACCTTTGCTTCAGGCAATGTAATCAGGAATAAATTATAAGATTCAGATAGTTTGTTGATGACATAGTTACAACTGGAAAGTTCAATACTGATGCTTTGTCATGTCCATGACAATTTCCCATGGCCTTTAGTTCAATGGAAAGACTGAACTTTTCCAGATCTGCAGGTTTAACCTCTTCTTGTAACAGACCTGAGCCTGAAAGAATCATGTTCTATTGCAAAAGAGCAGGTAAATACTTTCATATTTGGAATTAGGTTTAAAGCTCAATCCATCAGACCCAATGCAACTTATAAAAACTAAATCTTTCAGAAAGATCTACTATCTTATCCAATGTATTTAGAGCAAGATTTTTTTTCTTTCCTAGTGAGGAAGGGCTGAGGCATTGTTGATGCCACCCCACTTGAGATTTGTTGCCTTAGCACTACCTGGAACTGAACTCAACACATACTGTGTTGTTGGTACTGAACAGGCTAATAATCGTGCAGGCAGTAGTAAAATAGTACAAAGTAAGAAATTGTCTTGGAGGTGCAAATTGCACTCCGAAAAACAGGAGCAGAGATGGTGATGCACGGTGAACCCCCGTCTGCTTACTGTGATGTAGACAGAACATTTAAAATATGCTGCCTGCTGTTTTAAATGGTTGCCATTTGCAGCGAGCCTTATTTGTGCTGTTCACGCATCAGTGGAGATTATCAGAGGAATCTAACAGTGTGGCTTGTGCTCCTTAAAAAAAGCATGTACTATAGATGCACAAGCTGATTCCAGTTCATTATGAACTGATTCTGCACTTTCAAAGATTAAAGCTTGGTTAAACATGGTGGAAAGTATGCACTAATGTTCTCAGCTTGAACATTGAAGGCTTTGGTGGAAGCAATGAAAAGATGGAGAGATCTCCTGTATCCAGAATGATTTGGGGATTTGAGGTGGATGAGACAAGTACATCATGAAGAAGCAGTGGAAGAAATACAGTGGAAATCAACGCCCTGAGCATTGTTTCCCAAACATCGTTGCAGTGCCGGAAGAGATGTAATGACCTCAGATTAATGGTCAAGGAAAGTTGTCTTATCTAAAAATGGTATATCCTATCAACTGCAATGGCCTCATCCACTGCTCAAATTAATATGCTTTATCACTCACTGACCGACAATCTCTACCAAATGATTCTCAACCGGAGCATTCATGTTTTTTTTACCTTACCTTTACAAGCTTAGCATTGTTGCAAGTCTCACATCTATATATTATAATTGGCTTGCACAAGCAGCTTTTCAAACATGACAGCCATACACCCAAACAGGCTGAAGGACAATCCTTGATTTATTTCCCTCTTTCTTAGGAAAACAAAATGGCTTTTAACAGTGTGCAGCATCAAAGAACAAGACAGGATAGGCGTGCCTGCTCTTTATGCCCAGTGGGAGACAGTGCTGACTATCACATGAAGAGATGCTGCAGACACTGTGCTACTGATGATCAGGAAAACACATCCTTCTCTCATCTGATCTCTTCTGACTGAGAAGAGAGCATAGATATGAATTTCTTATGTTTTCTACTCTCTTCGTCACTATAACATTTGTTCAATTTTCATTTGAAATGATTTCAGAAATTCAATGGAGTAATGTCGTAACCTGGCTGGGCTGTTGGTACAGAGGCTCTGGCAAACCCTCTAGGGTCATGAGGTTGAACCCCACCAAGGCAACTGGTAGAAAATTATCTTAATTAATAAATCTAGAATATAAAACTGGAGTCAGTAATGATGACCAAGAACCCATTATCAATTCTTGTCAAAATCCATGTGATGTAGAGGAGGAAATCTGCCATCCTTACTTGGATTAGTTCATATAGGATTCCAGATCGACGTCAATGTGGTTGCCTCTTAGCTGCCTTCAGATCCTTGTGGTTTTAAAATGGCTGCCACTGAGCAAGGCTATTCATGTTAGGCAATAAATAATGACCTTTCCGGTGATGCTCACATCCCAGGAAGGAATAGACTAAAAGAATTTGAATCTGTCAGCAAAGGAAGAGGGAGATAATGAACACACAGAGACACCATTACTTACATTTCATCACAGATATGAACTTGGATTTTAGAAGGCAGGATAAAAAAGAATATTATGAGACACTGTGCAGAAAAGCTCAGAATACAGGGCCAGAGAAAAAGGACAGGAAACGTGTCAGCTTGCTGAAGTGCAAAGTCTTGATATGCTACAAAGGAGTCACATGAGAACTCAGAACTACCAAGTAAGACTGATGAGTGTAAATAGTCAAATGTTTAGTGCTTTGGAAACTCTGTTTGATAGGCTGGGCCAATGCTGAGAAACATAAAGGAGTTCAGAATCAACTTGATTCAGGGCTTTGTGTTGCACTATCTTTTCGGTGAGACAATAACTGAGGTCTCATCTAATCTCTCAAGTGGATGTAAAAGATTCCAGGTGCTATTTCAAAGATGAGCAGGCATGTTTGCTCCAGCCAACATTTGTCTTTTAATTATTACATGTAAGATTGAACAAAAATCTTTTTCATTTAGAATACTGGACCAAAACCCCTGGACTGGACCAAAACCCCTGGACTTTTAGCAGAACTTTTAAAATAAGAGGCTGCTGGTTATATTTTTGAAATATACAATCGTAGGGACAGCTGTTTGGAACCATGGTTCAGTTGGAAAATCCAATTCACATCTCAACGCGAAAAGAAAAATTCACCAGACCTAAGACGACAACATAAACCGAGACATCACGGAGCCTTTACAGATACCAAGACATCAAATTTTAATTAATATTCATGCAAAGAAATGCTGGACATTCCACCTAATCGAAACACATTTACGCCTACTCTAAACAATCAGGAAGGCAATTCACCTCAAAAGGGGCTAACAGTAACACGACTGAAAAGGCAGATTTTGGCACTGAGAGACCTGCAATTTAGTATAATTGCAGGGCCTGATCTCACCTGAAAAGGAACGACAGAAGGAAAGAAGAAAGGAGAGTGATCCACCTCAAGATCAATTCCTGGTAGCTACCAACAGGAGAAGGACTCCAGAGAGCCTCCGCACTGAGAACAGATCCTACAGCCATCTCCAACCACCATCGACTAACCACAATCTGCAGACCAAACAATGACCTTTGAGAACCACTGGCCCAATCAACATCACAAGGTCATCAGAACACATCTTAGGTGAAAACCCACTGGCAAAACCCACCAAAAAGTAAGAAAATCAAAGTACTCACCTGATACATCCACCACACGCATCAGTGGACTCAAACCAGACCGAAGGCCTACACCATCCGAAGTCTCCAGTGAAGCACCGGAGATGGCAAGTGGAATGGCCAGCTGTAATTCAAATGCATTTATCCCCACTGGTGAGCCTATTTCCTCGAGAACCAAAGTATCCAACTGAGCTACCAGGGAGAGGAAGGTGTGTTGGTGACAGCGTAAGGCACCCCAAGGTCAGGAAGTCTGGCTAAATTGTCTGTGTTTAAAACTACTGTTTAGTTTCGAGTAGTAATTATCTAGTGTTAAGTTAATAACGGATAGTGTCAGCTTCATGATTTTGTGTTTCTTTTAATCTCTTGTAATTTATTCACCTTTGTATTATTTCCCTGTTTATTATAACTGTATTTTATTTCTTGTGATATACTTACTTTTGTATTTAATAAAAGCATAGTTTCTTTGCCCTGAAAAACGTGTCTACTAATTTCTTCACTTCACATTCCTAAATTCAGTCCAGTGTCAGAACCAGGGATCTGGGGGTGATATGAGCAACCTAAAAATCAGAGATAGATGGAACTGCTAATGCTAGAGAATCTGAGATAACATGTTGTAGAGCTGGAGGAACACAGCAGGCCAAGCAGCATCAGAGGAACAGGAAAGCTAACGTTTCATGTCAGGATCCTTCATCAGAAATGGGGGAGGTGAAGGAGGTTCTGAAATAAATAGAGAGAGTGGGGGAGGTGGATGGAAGGTGGATAAAGGAGCAGAAAGGTGGCAAGGAGACGGATAGGTCAAAGAGGTGGGGATGGAGCCAGTAAAAGTGAGTGTAGGTGGGAAATTAGGGAGGGGATAGGTCAGTCAAGGGAAGACGGACAGGTCAAGGAGACATGATTGAGGCTGGTAGGTAGGAGGTGGGGGTGGCGGTTGGTGAGTGAGGTGAGAGGAGCACATAGGTGGGAGAAAAGATGGACAGCTCAAGGAGGCGGGGATGAGCTGGGCTGGTGTTGGGTGTCCTCGTTTTTCAAGGGCTGCAACTTCCTCTCCGCAGTGGTTGAAGAGGCCCTCGACCGCATCTCTCACTGTTCCCGTAACTCATCCCCCACACCCCCTCCCTGCAATAACAACAAAAACAGAATCCTCTTCATCCTCACCTGACCCCACCAACCTCCAGATTCAACATATCATCCTCCACCACCTGCAATCTGACGCCATTACCAAGGACATTTTTCCCTCTGCACCCTTATCTGCTTTCTGGAGGGACCACTGTCTCCGTGACTGTCTTGTCTGCTCCACACTACCCACTAGCCCCACTACACTCGGTACCTTTCCCTGCAAACACAGGAAATGCTACACCTGCCCCTACACCTCCCCCCTTACCCCCATTCCAGGCCGCAAGAAAACTTTCCACATTAAACAGATGTTCACCTGCACATCTGCTAAAGTGGTATACTGTATCGGCTGTATTTGTTGTGGCCTCCTCGGAGAAACCAATCGGAGGCTTGGAGATCACTTTGTGGAACACCTACACTTGGTTCATGACAAACGACTGCACCTCCCAGCTGCGAACCACTTCATCTCCCCCTCCCACTCCTTGAACGACATGTCCATCCTGGGTGTCCTGAAGTGCCACAACGATGCTACCTGTAGGTTGCAGGATCAGTACCTCATAGTTTACTTGGGAATCCTGCACCCCAATGGTCTCAATGTGGATGTCACAAGCTTCAAAATCTCCCCAACCCTAGCCTCATCCCAAAACCAGCCCAGGTCATCCCCAATTCCTTGACCTGTCTGTCTTATCTCTACCTTTCTGCTCCTTTATCCACCTTCCATCCACCTCCCCCTCTCTCTCTATTTATTTCAGAATTCTCTTCCCCTCCCCCATTTCTGAATAAGGGCCCAGACCCCAAATATCAGCTTTCCTGCTCCTCTGATGCTGCTTGGCCTGCTGTGTTCATCCAGCTCTACACCCTGTTACCTAAAAATCAGTAGTTTAGTAACCGTCAAACCAGAATCCCTATACATGACAAAAGCAAATTCTTGGTCATTTTCACAAACTCTTTTTGTGGCAGTTTGCTATAACCAAATTGGCTGTCATGTTTCTCATACTACAACTGGGAGTACTTTTCACACCAGTGCTTCGTTGGGCCGAAGTCCTCTGCAATGTCCTTTGGTCATAAAAAGTCGAGCAAAAATGCAACTTCTTTCTTTTTTTTCACTCGCATTGAGACTGGAGTCCATGCTTTCCTACATGGAACAGCTGATTACTTTTAATAACATCACCATGGCACTCAGTATAATGCAATAACTAATGTGTCATCTTCTACTATGGCTCAAATTACTTTCACCAAAGGTCTGAATTCCCTGTGGAAGGTCTAGAATACTGCCTACATGCCTGTGGACTTCACTCTTCGGAGAGAATTACAACATGTTTCAGCAGGCCATCAACCTGTTCTCCTTTGGGTCACTGTCATTGCTAATGCATTGCCTGGGAAATTGGCTGTGGCTTCACATAGTGTGTGCCTAACATCCATTCTCTTAGAATTCATGAATCTTCGCCATTTTGATAGTCAGGACACACAATGATCTTGACGCCTGAAATTTTTAAGAGTTGATAAGATTCCCCCAGTGTGTATAATGTATGACAGCTTATAATATGTGTGCAAGACGTTCTTATCATCTTTTAAAGTAGAAACATATCCATGCTATATAAGGCTGTTTATCTACATTTTAACTTTCTCTTCAACTTCTACAACTTTCTGCTTTGACACTGCATGCATAACTCATGGCTCTTGAACCTGAATCCTCCCAAGTACAGGATAGCTAACTTAGATATAACACTGCTTAATTCCCCAATAAAACTGACAATGACAAAATTAATTGTTAACTTTTTTATCTACTCTGGCTGAAGACTGCTGCACTTTCTTACTCACTTGAAATTAGAAATAAGTCCAATGATATTCTGTTTAAATGAAAGCTATTTTATATTCCATAAAATATGCAAGCTTTCATTTAAAAAAGCCTATAATTTTCATATATATTCATCAAAAAGACAAGCCAGCACTGTTAGATTAAGAACAAAGTTTGCTTCTAACAGAAGAAATTACATATGCATCGTACTAATGTCAATTCCTCAAGAAAGTAAAATTAACCAAATCTAATCGAGTTTGAATGTGAGCCACATTATTATTCAGTTGGAGATCACCCTTGATTATATGTTTCCTTTCTCTAATGCAGCATGAAATAATCTTATGGTGCTATAGGCAGGGTTAGGGCCTGTCTCATTTTTCCATGGAATCTCACTTATTGCAATATGCTGTAGGAAATGCAATTATTTCAACTCCAACTTTAGAATGTACCTTGACTCATTATTCTTACAGAATTACATGTCAATTTATTGCAATTAAAGAACATTTGATTGTTCCTGCATAAGTTGTTTGATGGAATTAAGCACTGGATAACTGAATTTATGGTATAACTTCACAGGGCTTTGTGGTCAAAAGTACCCTGTGCTGCAGTAATCATAGAACAGGAAAATTAAGATAGAAAGAGTCATTTTAAAAGTTACAATTTCCACTGTTGTAACTTTTGTGTTACTGTAAGTTGGACAATGTGGACTGGAGTGCTCAGAGATAGTGGGAACTGCAGATGCTGGAGAATCCAAGATAACAAAGTGTGTAACTGGATGAACACAGCAGGCCAAGCAGCATCTCAGGAGGACTGGAGTGCTGTTGCCTACCTTTGACCCAAGTATGCTCTGATCAAGGTAGTGTACAAGCATCCTTCCAAAATTCTTTTAATTGTAGTTCAGAAATAATTCTGAAAGGAATGCATGCCTTTGAATTACTGTCATCAATGTACTGAATTGCAAAATCTATGTTGCTATCCTAATGCAGTACAGAGGGAATACTTACTGTCAGCAGTGTGGTCATTTGGATAAAATACTCAACTGAGATCTTGTTTGTTCTCTCAGCTCAATGTAATGGATCACCTGCTACTATTCGCTTAAGAAGAGCCAGTACTTATCTCACTAGCATCATTAAAGCAAGTTATCTGATTAATATTATGTTCTTATCTGTGGGCGCTGCCAACTGAAATTACTGACATTACAACAGCGACTACACCTGTGTACTTCAGCTTCCCTCATTTTAATTTATGCTAGCTATGATAAATTAGTTTAAGCATCTTACTGTATTCAATTAAATCATGGTTGATTTATACCTTCGCTCCGTTTTCTCCACCTTTGCTCCACATGAATTGATATCCTTACTTAGCAAAATTCTTCCATTTCAATTAAGAAAACTTTCATTGATCTTGAATCCACAGTTTTTTGTTTAGTGCTAGCTCAGAAAGGCTTGGTTGAATCAGTAATCTGGTGATTTTTTTTCTTGATAATGTTGGTGCTCTTGTCTGATTTTTTTTTCCCATGGAAACTGAACTGGACTGATGTGCTGATTATTATCCAAGGGGAGAGACAAACAAAGACTTTGTTGCACACACAAAAATAATAACTTGTTCTTTCAATAAGATTGAGTGAAGTCCAGAAAGAATGAAATGACATTCTGTTGTGAGTGTCCAGTTGTGGTTGGAAAGTGTCTGTCACAATAACTTTGAGTGGTTGTCATATGAAAATATATGAAGAATGAGATCCAAAGATGTTTAGCTATCAGACAATGATATGACATGGTTAAAAGGGCCAGTATCATAAGAAATAATTTCTTAGATTATTCAAATGTGATGACACACTTTCTAGAAAAGAAAAATCACAATTTGAGTAAAATTTCACTCAAGACATGGCATGATTTTCATGAGACAGCACGGTGGCTCAATGGTTAGTACTGCTACCTTACAGTGCCAGGGACTTGGGTTTAATTCCAGCCTCAAATGACTGTCTGTGTGGAATTTGAACATTCTCCCTGCGTCTGTGTGGGGTTTCTCCGGGTGCTCCAGGTTCCTCCCACAGTCCAAAGATTTGCAGGTTAGGTGGATTGGTCATGCTAAATTGCCCATATTATCCAGGGATGTGGAGGCTAGATGGTGGATTAGACATGGGAAAAAGTGGGATTACAGGGAGAGGGTAGCGGTCTGGGTGGGATGCTGTTTGGAGGGGTGGTATGTTTAGATGGGCTGCTTCCACACTATAGTGATTCTATGAATGAACAGAATAGAATAAAGTTAAGTAATTTATGTTGGGTAGTTAAAGATTTAGGAATGTGAAAGGGAATAACCAGAAGATGGGTGCAAATAAGAAAGGAACTGGTCAGCAAAGAATGGAACCTGGGGTTTTAGAACAACATGAAGACAGGCTGTAAAAAATTGCAGAAATGAAGGTAACTTGAGATCGATGTGCATATACAATGTTACCACTTAATACAGTGAAGAATTTAAATGAATAAGCTGTTACTAAATTTTAAGGACTCAGCATTTGTCATCTTCAAGATGAGACTGTAGAATTGAGTTTTTTTTCGGTAATTTGACGTGACTTTTCAGGGGAAGAACTAAGTTATAGTCTATTTGATAGTGGGCAGTTGTAAAATACTCTGTAAAGATGACTAGAATATTAGAAGTTAAAATTTATATCATGGATTCATGGTGTTATGGTTGTTTTTCATTAATGGAAGCTCAAACTAGCAAATGTGAAGATGCTTTGAAATAAAAAAAAGTACATTTTAAAATAGTTGAGTTTAATTACTTATAGTGTGTAACAGGTGCATGTATATTAGTTCTGTATGGTCATTTCGAGCTTTATTTTGAGTTAATTGCAATGGTTCTTTGTCACTTTAGTACAGAAATAAAGTGTGAATCCTATGTGCCATTTGTTTCTTTTGGAAAACAAGAACAGTCAATATGATCTTTTGAAAGCAACTTAAGTTAACTGCTTCAGGCATCAACAGTTATTGTGGAGTCACACATGGTTCTTTTAACTCAAGGTTATTAATAATATTTGGAATTTTTTCAGAATATTTAATATATCAGTAGGGACGTTTGTGATCATATTAAATCACTAGAGGGTGATACCAGATATTCTAAAGCAGATACACAGATTACTCTGCTTCTGCCAAGCTAAGAGGAATAAACCGTCACAAAAGACAGTTAGGTCGGTACTTCAAGGAACAAATCAGGAGGTTGGAAGTGATACCAATAAAATGACTGAAACTGTTAAATAAATCAAATACTAATTGAGTGTGCACTGTTTATCAGTCTGAGATTGATTATATTTTGTCCTGGTTTTTTTTAATACAAAAAGACATTGAGGTAAAGTGCTCTGCTCAAAGCCAATGAATTAACAGCTTGTGAGGGCTGCTTTTTTAAAAGTTTGAATGAAAGAAGTGCTCAAGCTCCCATTGAATCAGGATTTTTAGTTTTAGCCTTCAGCAGTTGTTGGGGTCTTGGGGCTGGAAGCTCTCATTCATCTCTTCCAGCTAAAGCTGGGGTTCTCTTTCTGTTGCTAGAATTGTGTCTATTTTGCCGAATTTGCCTTTGCCGAGTGTGTGTTTATGGGAAGTTACTACATTGGAAGATTTAATTAATAGTAGTTAATATATATATATAAATGTCAAGCATTTCAATAGAGTTATAGGTAAGCCAACTCTTTTTATTTTGTTTGCACTTTAATTATAGTGTATGAATAAGGTATGTTTTGTTTCAAACCATATAGTGTGACCTAATGAATTTCATCCAGAACATAACATCTTACACTTGCCTTTAGAATAATATGATGGGCAAGGCAGCGCATCTGAACGTGTGCAAAGACCAGTGTGTAGCAAAGATTAATAACCAACAACATTTAATAGTTTGGTGCATAGAAAAGAAAATTGAAGACAGAGGAAAACTTCAGTCATTAGAAGAGAATGAGAGACAAGTGGTCAGTCAGCTAGAAACCAAGAATTGATTTACCATTTTTAATCAAATGATTTAACTGCTTTTGAGTATCATTTCTTTGGTTATTGTTTTGTTAAATTGAATAAATGCTGAGAAACTGTGGAACTTGTACTTTGAATGGCCTTGTCACTAATCATGTCTACTAAACTTTTAAATTGGTTCACTCAACTCAACCTGGAATTACAATTGTATTAATAGTTACAATTAAAGTTAATGCAAACCCTAACATCTTACAGGCACAGTTCCTGACTGGTGACCTTTGGAAAATGATATCTAATTTTTCTGTAATCTGTTAATATTTCAACGGTTTTCTGTAAAAGCCAGGAATGAACCAGATCAAAGAAATTGAGACTAATTGTTGCTCAACTATCATAGGTACTGCCTCACTAAGAAATCTTGAGGCTTGTGATGATAATACTTTTCTGATAATCTTGGTACATTGACCTAAATACAAGTGAATGAATAAGGTAAGGTGTAGGTGAGTTGTCTGTAGTGGAACCATCCATGAGATTCCTTTCATTGACATTGTCATGTGTGTTGTAATGACACATTAGACAAGCAGCCAAACTACAGCAGCCAAGATAATAAAATGTGAGGCTGGATGAACACAGCAGGCCAAGCAGCATCTCAGGAGCACAAAAGCTGACGTTTCGGGCCTAGACCCTTCATCAGAGAGGGGGATGGGGAGAGGGAACTGGAATAAATAGGGAGAGAGGGGGAGGCGGACCGAAGATGGAGAGTAAAGAAGATAGGTGGAGAGAGTGTAGGTGGGGAGGCTTGGGGACCGCTTTGCAGAACACCTCCGCTCAGTTCGCAACAAACAACTGCACCTCCCAGTCGCAAACCATTTCCACTCCCCCTCCCATTCTCTTTATGACATGTCCATCATGGGTCTCCTGCACTGCCACAATGATGCCACCCGAAGGTTGCAGGAACAGCAACTCATATTCCGCCTGGGAACCCTGCAGCCATATGGTATCAATGTGAACTTCACCAGTTTCAAAATCTCCCCTTCCCCTACTGCATCCCTAAACCAGCCCAGTTCATCCCCTCCCCCCACTGCACCACACAACCAGCCCAGCTCTTCCCCCCCACCCACTGCATCCCAAAACCAGTCCAACCTGTCTCTGCCTCCCTAACCGGTTCTTCCTCTCACCCATCCCTTCCTCCCACCCCAAGCCGCACCCCCAGCTACCTACTAACCTCATCCCACCTCCTTGACCTGTCCGTCTTCCCTGGACTGACCTATCCCCTCCCTACCTCCCCACCTACACTCTCTCCACCTATCTTCTTTACTCTCCATCTTCGGTCCGCCTCCCCCTCTCTCCCTATTTATTCCAGTTCCCTCTCCCCATCCCCCTCTCTGATGAAGGGTCTAGGCCCGAAACGTCAGCTTTTGTGCTCCTGAGATGCTGCTTGGCCTGCTGTGTTCATCCAGCCTCACATTTTATTATCTTGGAATCTCCAGCATCTGCAGTTCCCATTATCTCTGAAACTACAGCAGCCGTTCCACCTGTATTCATAACACAGTAAAATTAAACCATTGCAGATCCCCAAACAGTCCCTCCAATGGTTCCTAGCCATCCTTTTGAAGAACCAATCCCAGATTTTATGGATAATTGATTTCCAGTTACCAGTTTTGTACATCTTAAACAAAAGATTTTACAACTTAGAAATACAAACTAACTTCAACACAGACTAAGATAACAAAGTGTGAAGCTGGATGCACGCAGCAGGCCAAGCAACATCTGAGGAGCACAAAAGCTGACGTTTTGGGCCAAGACCCTTCATCAGAGAGCGGGATGGGGAGAGGGTTCTGAAATAAATAGGGAGACAGGAGGAGGCGGACCGAAGATGGATAGAGGAGAAGATAGGTGGAAAGGAGTGTATAGGTGGGGAGATGGGGAGGGGATAGGTCAGTCCAGGGAGGATGGACAGGTCAAGGAGGCGGGATGAGGTTAGTAGGTGGGAAATGGAGGTGCGGCTTGAGGTGGCAGGAGGGGATAGGTGAGAGGAAGAACATGTTAGGGAGGTGGGGATGAGCTGGGCTGGTTTTGGGAGGCAGTGGGGGAGGGGGAGATTTTGAAGCTTGTGAAGTCCACATTGATACCATTGGGCTGCAGCGTTCCCAAGCAGAATATGAGTTGCGGTTCCTGCAACCTTCGGGCGGCATCATTGTGGCGCTACAGGAGGCCCATGATGGACATGGCATCTAAGGAATGGGAGGGGGTGTTAAAATGGTTCACGACTGGGAGGTGCAGTTGGTTATTGCAAGCCGAGCGGAGGTGTTCTGAAAAGCGGTCCCCAAGCCACCGCTTGGTTTCCCCAATGTAGAGGAAGCCACACCAGGTACAGTGGATACAGTATACTACATTGGCAGATATGCAGGTGAACATCTGCTTAATATAGAAAGTCATCTTGGGGCCTGGGATGGGGTGAGGGGGGAGGTGTGGAGGCAAGTGTAGCACTTCCTGCGGTTGCAGGGGAAGGTGCTGGGTGTGGTGGGAATGGAGGAGAGTGTGGAGCGAACAAGGGAGTCACGGAGAGAGTGGGCTCTCCAGAAGGCAGACAAGGGTGGGGATGGAAAAATGTCTTGGTGGTGAGGTTGGATTGTAGATGGCGGAAGTGTCGGAGGATGATGTGAAGTATCCGGAGGTTGGTGGGATGGTATGTGAGGACGAGGGGGATTCCCTTAGGGCAGTTATTGCGGGGGCAGGGTGTGAGGGATGTGATGCGGGAAGTGCGGGAGACACGGTCAAGGGTGTTCTCGACCACTGCGGGGGAGAAGTTGCTGTCCTTGAAGAACGCAGACACCTGTGATGTTCGGGAGTGGAATGCCTCATCCTGGGAGCAGATGCGGCGGAGGCAAAAGAATTGGGAATAAGGGATGGAATTTTTGCAAGGGGGCGGGTTGGAAGATGTGTATTCTAGGTAACTGTGGGAGTCGGTGGGCTTGAAGTGGACATCAGTTTCTAGCTGTTTGCCAGCTTCACTCTTTGTTATCTTGAATTCTCCAGCATCTGCAGTTCCCATTATCTCTCAACACAGAGTAAATTAAGTGGCAAAGTAAGTTGTAACATCAGAGCTTTAAACCCAAAATGTTTCTTCTCAGGCCTATTGACATAAAGCACAAATACAAAAAAGACAAGGTATAAATAAAAGAAAATAACATAACTGGCCAACATTCTTAGATGGTTTTCACAATGCATTGTTTTACAGGTGTAAACATGGACGTCTTGGCTATTATCCTGAAATATTGATCAGGGTCACTGAAATAACTGTGCAGAAGCCAGTATCCCATCACCAAGTCACCCTTGTGCACGGTACTTTGGCTGTGGCCAGGTAGCTCGTAATTAGTCGCCCAAACTGAGGAGATTCTATATCTCCTGTTTATATTGGTCAGCCAGGGAGTTCCTGATAAACCCAAGTTAACAAACCCAATCAAAGACCTCGTAGTCAATGAGGCCCATCTGGTTCCTATCATTCCAGTAACGTTTTCAGTTCACCCAAAAAAAGGTAGCAATATTCCTAAATCAAATTGCCTCTCTTTGGGATTTCAGAAGCCATTGTATCAGTAAGTAGGTAGCTTAAATCAGAAGTTGACACTCCTCTGAGAACCAAAACCAAGACATCCAAAAAGGAGCGCCTCATTCCATAATCTGTAAAAGGAATGTGATTAGTATAAAGAGCGTAACCTGCTTTTGAGCAACTTCTTGTGGTTAAATAACACAAATTCCCTGATACTCACTTTAAAATCAATAAGAAACAGTTCATTTACCTAACTCTAACAATGAACAAATTCACTAAACTATTAACAGGCAGGAAAGATCCCTTCAAACTACTAACTATACCTGAATACACCAAGATTCTAATGGTATGCCATTCCAACAAATATAAGTCCCAGTTCTATAAATAAAGATAGAATTTGGTCTCTTGAAATGACAGCCCAGGTTATGTGTCTTTTGGAATGTTCTGTGCCTTCTTTGTTGACTCTTCTGTCAGGAATGACTTCTCCCTTGATTTTTCTGTCAATAATATTAACTCGTCATACCATTGGAGGCATTGTCATTTGGATGGTGCTTTCTCTAAGACATAGAGAGAGCTGAGAGAGCCAATGGTTCTCCCTTGAGAGCTGAAGACTGTTATCTCTGGTGGATGGCATTTAGCTCTCTGGCTTTGTCCAAATGCCCTCTTCTTTTATACTTTGATGACATATCAAAATTTCTTACAAAAGGGACAAAAACAGAAGTTGCCGGAAAAGTTCAACGGCTCTAGCAGTTCTTTCAGAACTAAACACCTCTGCCTGATCCATTACCTGTTGAGGTTTTTCCTTTAGCATCTCATCAAACAGAGTGTCAGCTAACTGGTCCTCAACTCCTTCATCTTTCTGTTTTATTTTCCTCTCTTGTTTTAACTTACGGTTGTGGGATCTTGTCACCGGACAGTTCAGAAAAATTCCAGGGTATTTTTCTTCTAATTGCTCAGTTCCCCAATTTATACCATTTCCAACAATAAATTGTATTGCTGGAATAGGGAATATTTCCATCACTCTCACTTTCTCTTCCCCAGCCTTGATTGAACTTTCTGGCCTTATCATACACAGGGGAATACTTCTCTCCATTTATTTCACAGATTATCATTCTCTCAGGCAATATTTCAGAAGGATTGCAAATATTTTCATTTCTTACAATTAGAGACAGACTAGCTCCTATATCTCTCAATATTTTAACTTCTTTACCTAGGCCCCCTCTCCCACCCCCCTTACTTCCTGAGTAATTCTTACCCACACAGGTGAAGTGTTTGCAAAGATTGGTTGCTATTTTATGATCCAACCCAAGACTAGGCTGTGAGCTCTCCTGCAGCTCCTTGACTTCTCTTGGGATTTCCTTCCCTACCTTAAATAATCCAAAAGGTGTAGCATCTTTGACCACATTCTTTCTGCCCAGTGCCCCTCTTAAATCACCAGCACTGCGATCCCACCTATTACAGTGAAAACACCTGAGGCCTCTCACCTCTTTTCCACCCTCTTGGGTTTCTTTTTTCCACATTTAGTAAACTGTTCCCAGTTGGATCTACTTTTTATTTTTCACTGAGGGATCTCACTCTTCCCCGATTTCTATCCCTCACAGATTGAAATTGCTGTCAGAAGCTAGATTTTGATTTATGTACTAATGTGCATTCATCTGCCATCTTTGCAGCTCTTCTCACTGTTTCAACTTTCTGTTGCTCAACTTCTGGAAGTGAATTTTTAAACTCTTCCAGCAGAAAAAACATCTCTATGAGCCTCATATGTCTTTTCTGTCTTTAATGCTCTCATCCATCTATTGATGTTGCTCTGTTTAATTCTTTCAAACTCAATATAAATCTGACCTGGTTCCTTTCTTAGTTTTCTGAGCCATTGTCCATTTGCTTCTGGTACCAAACTGTAGGCACTCAAAATAGCCTGTTTTACTTCTTCATATTCTCCTGACACCTCCTGTGACAGCGCTGCAAACATCTCACTAGCCTGACCTATCAACTTGATCTGAATTAACATTACCAAACAGTCTCTGGCCAATTCATCTGGTTAGACAATTTCTCAAAGGAAATGAAAAAAGCTTGTACATACTTTTAATCAAATTTTGGTAATGATTCGACATATTTGTATACATCCCTATCAGGCCTTTGGCTGCAACAGATTTGCTCATCATCACTAACCTCCTCACTAAGCCCATCTTCTACCTTCACCTCCATCTTGTTACACCAACTTTCCTGTCTAATTACCAACTTCTGAAGTTCAAACTCTTCCTCTTTCTCCCTTTCTTCTCTCTTTTTCTTTTTTCTCTGCTTTTAACTGTAATTCAAATTGCTTCAGTTCTCTTTTTTCCTGCCATGGTTATCCTTTCCTTTCTTTTTCTTCAGTTAGGCGAATACTTTCTTTTGCTTTTTCCTCAGCTAGAAACCTTCTTTCCCTTTCTTTATCCTTGAACTCCAAATATCTCATTTGCAAATTAACATTTTCTAACTCCACTGTACTGAACTATTTCTCTCATATACCTCAATGCTTGACCAACTCCATTGCAATTTCAGCTTTCTTATTATTCCTCGTTAAACCCAGTTTTAGCCTGTTTGCTAATTCTACAAGTGTTTGCTTTTTCTGTCTTTCTAAACTTTCTTTGCAAATTTGGGGAGCATTTTTGACTCCCAGAACCTCTTTAGCAATGTTAAGAGCAATTTCCCCACTTTTGATTTAACCAACAACAAGCAACCGAAATTAAACAGATTTTCCACTTTTCACATATATGTTATTTAAAGATTGAGGATAAGTCAGCTTAAATCTGCCAGGGCCTTTAGTGACCCATATCTGTTCAAATCTGCCCAGATCCTGGACAACAAGCTCCCAATCTGTCATAGACTGGGGGTTGACTATGCACCCCCCCCACCCCGAACCCTGACCCTCACCAAGAAATAAAGCCAGGACACTCAAAGAAAAGCCTCATCCTGTGACCTGTAAAAAAGGAGTGTGAAAAGTGGTGTAACCTGCTTTTCAGAAACTTCTTGTGGTTAAACAAAATAAATCCCTGACAGAGATAGTAGGAACTACAGATGCTGGAGAATGTAAATCCCTGACATTCATTTTAAAATTAATGAGTAACAATTTCATGGATAGAATCCCTACAGTATGGAAACAGGTTCTTTGGCCCAACAACTCCACATCACCCAAACCCACTCCCCTATAACCCACCTAATCTATACACACCCATGAAGAATACAGGCAATTTTAGCATGGCTAATTCACCTAGTCTGCACATCTTTAGACTGTGGGAAGAAACCAGAGCACCCAGAGGAAACCCACTCAGACACAGGGAGAATGTGCAAAGTCCACACAGGCAGTTACCTGAGGGTGGAATTGAACCTAGGTCCTTGGCACTGTGAAGCAGGAGTGCTAACTGCTGAGCTACTGCGCCGCCCCTACATAAGTAAGCAGGGATCATTCAGGATTTAATTATCCAATTTTAACAATGAACAAATTACCTAAACTACTTACAAAAATGATAAATCCCTTGTAACTACTAACTATTTCTGGATAGAACAAGATTCTAATGGTGTGCTGTTCCAACAAATGCAAGTTCCACTTATAATATTAGGGATAGAATTTAGTCTCTCAAAATGACAGCCAAGTTATGTGTCTTCCAAAATATTCTGTGCCTTTTCCTTTGACTGTTTCTGTGAGGAATATGTTCTCTGTTGATTCTGCTATCATGAATATTAACTTGTCAAGCTGTTGATACCATTATTATTTAGATGGTGTTTACTGTAAGACGTAGAGGGACATGTGATAGCTAGCAATTCTCTCTTGACAGCTGACGGCTGTTAACTCTAGTGGATGGCAGTTAGCTCTGTGGCTTTGTCCAACTTGCCCCTTCTTTTTCTTATCTTTTGATGACATATCAATATTTCTTATAATAGGATTGGCCCTATGTTGTCAAAGTCATCAGATTTAAATTTAATTTTGATTTCCTATCTAAGTGCCTCATTCAAATTAATTGGCTAAATTTAAAAGCCTGTTGTCTTGGTAAAAACTGCTTCTTGTCCCACTAACTATTTGGTATTTTGATACAATGTTTCAATTTGGAGGCTCTCTATCTACTTGCAAACTTTCAAGTTGCTGCTCACACACATCCATTTTAAATCTCTAAGCACAGAAAAAGCACGTCATCTTTTAATGGAACCTCAAATGCTTCCCCCACCCAGCATTTTACAAACACCAAATTCTAATTTCCTCCCTCCCAGTCTAAAAGTAGCCTCTCCAACATCACAACACTGTCTCAGCAGCAGCCCAGAACTCTCAGAAAGCATAGTTCGAAAGAAAACCCAGATAGACTGATTCACTCTCCCTGGACCCTCAGTAACCATTGAAAATTGGCATCTTCTTGACCATAGGATCTCCCTACAGTTTTGCTGGAAGCAACTCCGAGGTACTGACTTTGTTAAAAACCAAACTGGAAAAATGTTTAAACACAATGCTCTTGCGAGGTATTTCTGCATCTGTTAGAACCTTTTTAATCAAGGCTCAGTATGCAATTAGCCTCCAAAGCTAGCCTCACAAACAGAGCTTACTGGCCTGTTCTTTAATTTTTAACTGTAGCTGTCCAAAGTCCATCAGTCATTTTCAGCTGCTAAATCAAATTTGACAAAATAATAAAAATCTGCAAGCGTTCTAACATGTCTAAGAAATTTTTAAATGAATGAACATAGAAAATGAGATGTGTTTTTACAGTTATACTGTTGAGTGCAGTTTTAAGCATGTAAAAGAAATATGACATGAAAAAAAAGCTCATGGATTCAGCTCTGCCATTTATATGATCAGTGCTGATCTGTGTTTTCAAGTCAATTTATTCATCCCTTTGTAATCCCTTGATACCATTAGATACCAAAAATGCGTCTACTCCAGCCATAAATATATTCAACAACCCACTGGAGGAGAGAATCCCAAAGGTTCACAATCCTTTGACTGGCAAAAGAACAAAAGTGGTCTTTTACTGGAACACAAAGATGCAATGTTGCAGTTTTGGTTTAACAATAAAAATGCAGTTTATTCTGCAAAAGAAATGAAGATAAAATAGAATAAACCAAGCTATTCTCATATCATACAAGTTTAACGATTCTGAAACATAGTACAAATATCATCTAATCTGTCTCAACATCATCACTTCTCAGCATTTCCCAGAGTGAGTTTGTTTCTCTGTCACATAAATAGGTTTAACTTACCCCTTAACTGTTTTTTTTTCAATGGCCAGTCTTGAGGATTTGGAAGCCTTTTCCTTGACAAACATGGAAATCAAATACCCATCCTTGAACATGGGATCTAACTTTTATACAGGAGTGGGATTGGGTGCAGGTTGTGCCTTCCACATGTGTATTTCCTAAAGGCAGTTGTTCATAGCCTTTAACAGGTGACTTCAACCATACCTATTTTTGTTGTCACAGTTGTCTGAAATGTTACATATTCTGTTTAGACCTGACAGGATCAGGCCTGAACTTTGAGATATGTCTGGATTGCCAAAGCACACTTGTGGAGACATAAAATTCCCTTTGCCCATAATCCCAGGATACCATCGTAAGAGGTAAGATGCTCCCACAATCTCTCCCCAATCCCATCCCTGCAAAAATGGTAGATGCTGTGAGCATTTGATTTGGGCATTTAAAGTGCCTTTCGGGGAAGGTAAAGTATCCATTGGGATTGTAAAATGTGGGCATGTATAAGTTTTAAAAAAAAATAAACTCATTATCTGTGAGGCTCATTAACTGTCACATGCACTTGTGAGAATTTCAAATCAAATTGTCAAAAGGACCACTCAAAAAAATCTGTCAAGTATTCCAAAAAAGCTGTTAAGAGCATCTATCAAGCCATTGAAGCATTTCAAAATCTTACCTTTTGCATCTTTGGAAATATTTCTGGCTTTTTTCTCTTAAATCTCTTATTATTTTACACTGTGTATGAATCCTGAGGGTTTCAATTACTGCGTCAATGTGCCTGACTGGATTCACAACATTCCATTATCACAGTTGGGTGTCTGTCATTTTGCTGTTTGATTGACATTTCCAAGTAGTGTCTCTGAAAAGGGATAATGAGTTTCAATGTTTACTGTTATAAGTCATTACTTATTATGCAATTAATGTTCATTGTTATAAGTGATTATGTAGCTGAAAGAAGTTAAATGTAGCTGTTTTTAAATAAATGTGAGTTTTCTGTTTTAAATTAAAGCCTGCAGTAAAATCTTTGAATTTTATATAATTTCATTTCTGCATTTTTCCAAAGTTTGCCCATGGTAGATACTGGTTGAATTGGCATGGTAGGTGTGAGGGAAAAAGGTGATGGATAGGCTATGTAGGTTGACAATAGGTTGACATAGGACAATGGGAATGGAAGAGGGGAATAGTTGGCTGAAGGGCTGTGGGCTGTGGGAAATGGGTGAGGGCACAAGTTGGCATGGAGGGCATGTGGTCATAGATGAGGCATGGGGTGCGAGGTAAGAAGAAAGAAATATGAAAGATGAAGAATCTTGTGTCTTGTTTACATTCATTTAAATGCTGGCATACTGAAGTGGGCTTTCCAGCTTACTCACTTTTACACCCAGCATCCTTCACACTTGTTTAGGAGTTCCCTAGAAGCACCGTGCTTCCTGAATATTAATCCAAACTGGCAGCCTAATTTCTCTCAACTTCTGTTTGTAGATTTGGGAAATCTCCCAAATGTGTTCTCAATCTGGGACAGAAAGCCAGGCTATTAATTACCATCAGTCTTAGTTTAACATTGTCACAGTAATAAGTGGATGTAGGTATCCCATAAATGCTTCTTGTAAACTCGTCTTATATTTGGAAATCCTAATATAATGCATCTATTGATTCCCTTCATCCATCCTAATAGTTACAAGCTCAAAACACTAACTAATTTGTCAAACACCATTTTCCTTTCATGAAATCAAGTTGATTTTGTCTAATTGTGCTGTGCTATTCGAAGTAGATTGCTTAGACTTCGTCAATTATGGATTCTGATACTTTCCTGATGTGGTATTTTTGTAATCGTCCATAGGAAGTTACCACAGCAGTGTTGGTTGCAGCTGTGGGATTCTTTTAAATGGTAATGGAAGACAAGGTATGTTGAGTGTCTGGAATATAAATCAGAGGAGCGAGTGGATTGCACAGCAATGTGTTTGCTTGTAATGAATAACCATAACTTAACCATTCTTGGTGTATTTGTGAATGATACACATTGCAACTATATCAGTCTCAAACATGCTTCATATCAGTCACATATATGAAATTGTTTGCATCGTTGTAAACTTTCATAGACTTTATTGTAATGATAATCTACTTTTCTCTGAGATTTCTTGATGGAAACACTAAAGAGTAGTCCTAATCCCATCAAAATACTATTTTCTTTGCAATATTTTAGAATGAGAAAATGGTCAATCTTCTAATTTTTTTCTTGTTGATCAGTTGTTACCTGCAGATTTATGGAATGAAGTGTCCTGATAGATATTGGAACTATTGACAGCTACATAGGTTCCTCATCAATTTCCTTTTTACGTGAAAATCCCATCTTTGGAAATAAATCCAATTGCTGGATCTTTCTTTCTGACAATTTTACAATTATATTTAAGCAGCAAATAATGGGTCCTTTTCAATTGCTATACATCTATGGAGAAACAGTCAAAGGCTACCTTCTAAGCTAAGCCAAACAGTTCAGTGTTGTTTATTATAATTAACTCTAGAGTACCTAGTATAAGTAATGCTTTCAGATGTAGTCACATCTTAATGACCTACTTCAGAAGTTACTCTCTGCTGGCACACTGATGTTATACTATGGGCTTGCTGCATTGGCAGAGATGGCTTCTTTTAGATAATATTAAACAAAAGGCTTTCCTTAACCACTATTGAAGGTTCAGGTAAGTGTTAACATGAAAACTCTTGATGGCAACCAGAAAGGCCTCAGGATCAGTTGAGCACTTAGCTTGCACTGTGTTCACCAGCACATGCACCATTGAATCTGACCAGGACCAGGAGCATCAGTGTTGTGGAAAATTTCAATTTCTATACAGTCCAGCTTGCTCATTTGTTACTTAATTCATTTTTTAATCTCAATCATTATCTTGAGACCACATTGAGTGATTTCTTTTTCATTTTTGTGCTGAATTGTGGTGATTAACAACCTTTTGTTTCCATTCATTAAATATCTCATGACAAAACCTATCAGCCTATGTCTATGCCAATATTCCTATCACTTTCCTTGGAGGTTCTGACAATTTCCTACTCAAGACGTAGAGAGACACCAGAGAATTTCAATCCATTTTTTTTGTCACACCACAACACATACAAAAATGCAACCACATTTGTGTAAATTAGAACAGTAACTGAGCAATTTATTTTTTGCATCTGAAATTAGAATTATTTCTTTTTCATTCTTTTTGTGACCTGTCAGCATACTTCTTCAACAAATATCTTGAATCATTAAGTGTAAAAATCACCACATTGTAGTTAATAATTGCTTCTAAAGGAAGGTGTCTCTCCAGATTATAAAGCAATTCTGATATCTGCAGTAATTATTTCTTCAACTCATTTGGAAGCACACAGAGGTATTCATCGGAGATTTGTTTTCTGAGACTGAAATGAATGATTCAGGGGAGACAAGACAATATAATTCCCTGAGTTAAAAAATACTTAGCCAAGGTAAATCGTTTTGGGAAGCAAGCTTTTATGTTCCCTTGTGATTGAGGTTTCATAATTCTTTCTGTTTTGTTCGTGAGACCTAAAGGATTATATAATTATAGCACCTCTGAGGTTTGTGCATGCATGTTTGATTGAAATTGATTTACACATGTTTGATCTCAATTTCATTTATGAATTGCAGTAAAGATTAATGTGATAGACATCTAATCTAAAGTTTGATTGATTTATCATTGAATTACTTTTCAAAAGTGATGAACTTTATTGAAGGGCTCTTCCAGCATGCAGCATGGTTAAAAATACGAAGACAAGATAGATCAGAAAGCAGAAGGTATGTGATGTGTGTTTCATTGTTTACATGCATAATAGCGACTGAGATTTAAAACATGCTTTAATCCTCCAATTGTTAGTAAATCCAAAGAAAAACTGTCCCATGGTTTGATTAGTTTTCAGCTCTTACAACTTCATGTTGGAAATTGTGCTAGGATTGCATAACTAAAACTTCATGAACCTTGGTTATAACTTGTCCAACCTTTCTTTGTCCCCTCTTTTCTACTTTTACATTACAACATTATGATGTTTATTTCATTTCTTGACTTATTCAGAAAAGCGGAGATTCAGGGGTGAACTGATAGAGAATTTAAAACTGTGAAGAGGTTCGACTATGTTGTTATGTGGAAGATGTGTTTCATTTGTGTCTGAGTCCAAAAATAGGAGATATCAACATTGAGATGGTAACTACCCAATCCAATGCAGAATTCTGCAGAAATGTTTTTACGCACAAAGGACTTTGTGAAATTTATTGATACTTGGTTAGTTGAACTGAAGGCCACATATGCATTTAAGGTGGAACTGTTGAGTATGTAAAGAAGGACAGGACAGAAGGTTGTGCTGATAGAATGGGATGAAGTGGAAGAGGCTTATGTGCAGCATAAGAATTAGTACAGACCTGTTGGGAGAAATCGCCTGTTTCTGTCCCATAATTTCTACTGTAAATTGCAAGTGCGCCAACGCTTGAGAAGTAGTTAATTGTGAACAAAATGCTTTTGAACATCCGAAGATAGCGAAGGACACTTGACAAATAGAAATTCTTATTTTTTTTGTTTTATTTGTCCACTGGCATATTTCAAAAGCGGACTATAATTTTAGTTTAAAACTAGATCTAATCACTGCATCTTCTGAAGTAGGACATGGATCCACATTCTCAGTGATAAATTGTCTGTATCACCCTTGTTACAGGTAGTCTAGCTGCAGTCCCTCTGACACTTTGCTGAGTTATGGTCAATGAGTAGCATCCAAGGTTATATCTCATTGCCTTGAGGTTTCAAACTGACACTGCATTATAGATCCTCACGCCTACACTGACAAACCTCCATCCTGAACGATTAACTTTCCTCTTCAGATTTACCTCACTCATCCATCTGACTTCTAAGTCACTGTTCTCTATCTATTTTCCAACAAATAAGAGGGATAAATAGATTAATGTCACTTGATCTAAAACTGACACATTATTTTTGGTGAGAGATAGTAGGAGCTGCAGATGCTGGAGAATCTGAGATAACAAGGTGTAGAGCTGGATGAACACAGTAGGCCAAGCAGCATCAGAGGAGCAGGAAGGCTGATGTTTCAGGCCTAGACCCTTCTTCAGAAATTGTTTTTGGTATAAGTTCAAAGAATGAAGTTGTATGCATTAATTCTAGTGCCTTGTTGTTAGATTCACAAAGAGACACAAATATAGACATTTTTAAAAAATCATATCTGCAACACTTGCTTTGTGTGTTCCAAATTGTCTTTATTTCTGGCAGTCTCCGTGCTACTGGCTGAATAGCATCAATAATGGAGAGATTACTATTGGCTTTATGTCATCCTTTACACTTCACACCATTAACACTTTCAAATATCACTTTAAAACTCAGACATTATTATACCTTTAAAAGCTAATAGTTCCTTAGCACATCACTAAAGTTCATTGCAAATGAAATGACTTCAGTTCTCATACATGTCATGAGATGCATTAAAATCACAAGCATTTTTTCTTTCCACAGTCTTAAGGTGAAAGCAGTTTATCTGATGAAATTCAAATTTGTTAGTCCTCAGTATATGGTGATAGATGACTGGCATGGACACATTTTAGATGATAACATTAAAACAATAAATGAAGTTTGAACAGTTTAAGTGACAGCAAGGATCCTGTTGCTGAATGCATCAGCCATTCTTTTACACAATGTTACCAAAGTTTGCTGTTGAAATAATTGCGTGGCTATATCAGATAGCAACTTCCCATAACTGCATGGTTGAACTTTGAAGTCCATAAAACCACAAGATATAGGAACGAAATTAGACCATTTGGCACACTGCTCCACCATTCATGTTTCTCAACCCCATGCTCCTAGTTTCTCCTCATAACCTTTGATCCTCTTAACTAATTTAGAACTTAGTTGACCCTGTCTTAAACACACTCAATGGCTTGGCCTCTACTGCCTCCTGTAGCAATGAATTTCACAGATTCACCAACCTCTGGCTGAAGACATTCCTCCATATTTCAGCTCTAAAGTACTGAACCTTCACTCAAAGGATGTTCCCTTGAATCCTTGCTTCTCCTACTCATGGAAACATCTTCTTTATGACCATTCTATACAGGTTTTTCAGTATTCTGCAAGTTTCAATGTGATCTCCTCTCATCATTTTAGCTCCATCAAATTTAAACCCAGAGTGCCTTACTGCTCCTCATATGACAAGCTCTTCATCCCCAAGATCATTCTTGAAAATCTCCACTAAATACACTCTAATGGCAGTGCATCCTTCCTGAGACACAGGCCTCAAACCTACTTGCAATATTTCAAATGCAGTCTGGCCAGAGCTTGAAACAGCCTCAGCAGTACATCTCTGCTCTCGTTTTCTAGTGCTCTTGAAACGAAAGCTAACATTATATTTGTATACCTAACTGCCAATTGAACCTGTACATGAACCTTAACAGACTCCTGAATTCGGACTCCGACGCCCTCACATTGCAAAGAGAATATTATCTTTCATTGCTAGAGGGATGGCATTTAGAAATGGTGAGGTTATGCAGCAGCTAGATAGGGTTCTGCTGAGGCCACCCATGATGTGCTATGTACAGTTTTGGTTTCCTTACTCGAGAAAAGATGTACCAGCACTGGAAGGAGTGCAGAGAAAGTGATGAAGGAGCAGGTTACAAAGGAGTAGCACTCTGAAAGCTTGTGATTTCATTTAAACCTTTCGGGCTATAACCTGGTGTCATGTGACTTCTGACTTTATCCTTCCCAGTCTAACATCAGCACCTCGACAACAGAGTTAAGAGGGCTGGCTTATGAGGAGAGATTGAGTAGACTGGGACTATACTCATTGGAATTTAGAAGAATGACGGGGGATGTTATAGAAACTTAACATTTTGAAGGGAATAGATAAGAAAGAAGTAGGGAAGCTGTTTTTACAGATGGGTGAAATTAGAACTACGGGGCTTAGCCTCAAAATAAGGGGGGGGGGGGAGATTTAAGACTGAGTTGAAGAGGGACTTCTTCATCCAAAGTGTTGTGAATCTGTGGAATTTCCTGCCCAGTGATGCAGTTGAGGCCACCTTGTTGAATGGTTTTAAGCAGAGATGAGTAGCCTTTTGAACAGTAAAGGAATTAAGGGTTATGGTGATCGGGCAGATAACAAGGGTTCAATCCAGGGATCAACCGTGATTTTATTGAATGTTACAGAAGGCTCAAGGGGGCAGATGGCCTACTCTGACTCCTATTTCTTATGTTCTTACGTCTCTTTATGCTTCAGATTTCTGAAGCTTTTCCCCATTTTGAAAATAGTCCATGCCTCTATTCTTCCTACTAAGTGCATAACCTCACACTTTCTCACATTGTATTCCTTTTCCCATTTCTTTGTTCAACCCCCCCCAGCCTGTCCAGATCCTTCTGCAGTTTCATTACTTCTTCAACACTGCCTGTCTCTCTATCTATTCTTGTATCGCCTGCAAACCTAGTGATAATGCCCTCAGTTCCTTCATCCAGATCGTTAATGTATAGCCTAATGTATAACTCCATTAATCACCGGCTATTATCCTGAAAAATACCTCTTTGTCCTCACTTTCTGCCCTCTGCCAGACACCAAACCCCTTTCCATGCCAGTTATTTGAACATGCCCCTACATCATGAGCTCGCACCTTATTTAGCAGCCTCCTGTACAGCATCTTGTCAAAGGCCTTCTGCAAATCCAAATAGATCAGGTCCACTAGATCTCTTTTGTCTAACTTACTTGCTACCTCTTCAAAGAATTCTAACAGATTTATCAGGCTTGGCGTCCCCATAATGAAGCCTTGCTGATTCTGTCCTACTTTACTAGAAAGCTTCCTTCGACATTCTGTCACTCCATTATTCTATGGTAAGGTTACATTGCTTTAACTGTCAGAGCTCACTCCTGTATTTTATTTAATTCATTCACAGGATTGGTGAATTAATGGTTAAACAAGCATTTATTTGCTGTCCCTTATTGACCTTGAGAAGGTAGTGGTGAGCTGCCTTCTTGAACTGATGTAGTCATTAGGGGGTCAGGACTCCACAATGCTTTCATCCAGGACAATGAAGGAATTGTAGTGTAGTTTGAAGTCAGGATGGTGAGTTTGCTTGGAAGGGGAATGTGCTGGTGCTGATGTTCCCATAAATCTGCTACCCTGGTATTTCTAGGTAATAGTGGTCACTGGTTTGGAAGGAGTTGTATCAGGAAACTTGATGAGCAATTGCAGTGCACCTTGAAGATGGAATACCCTGCTGTTGCTGTGCTTTGGTGGTGAGGCGAGTGAACATGCAAAGTGTTAGATTCAGTACTAAACAAGCAGGCTGCTTTGTATTGAAAGGTACCAAGCTTCTGGAGTTTTGTTAGAGCTACAGTTAATTCCTGGCAAGTGAAGAGTATTCCGTCAAACTCCAGACTTGTGATTTTGCAGATGGTAGTGTGGATCTGTGGAGACAGGAGTGACTTATTTGCTGCAGATTTCCATTCTCTTAAATACAGTAGCTACAACAACAGATAGGTAGCTGGCTCAATTCAATTTTTGATGATGAGTGATGTCCATGATGTTGATAGTGGGGGATTGAATGATGTTAATGCCACTGAAGGTCAAGCGGCCATAGTTAGGTTCTGTCTTGTTGAAGGTGGTCATTGCCTGGCACTTTTGGCCTAAATGTTACTGAACACTTTTCAGCCCGAACTTGGATACTGTTCAGGTCTTGCTGGATTTGGGCATGGGCTGCTTCAGTGTCTGTGGATTTGCAAATGTGACGGAACATCTCCACTTTTGAACTTTTAATGAAGTGAATTCATTAAAATTTTTTGTAGTGCTTGCCAAATGACTTAATTGATCAACACATCGTTTGGTATTATTCTGAGCCATGCAGATTACATTGCATATTGATTTGGCCAATTCTACTCAATATGGATATAAAGCTTTTATGCTCGGTAAGAAAGATGGAAATTAGCTTGACTCCCAATGACTACATAATAGTTTCCGATGGAGCATTCTTTGGCATTGAAGTGAACTTCAAAAAGAAATCTAGATCTGATGAAGGTCCCAAAACTGAATATCTGATCAATTCTCAAAGCCTTAGCTCACAGCTAAAAAGTGGTCCTTGGCTGAAAGTAACAGAATGCATTTTGAGTTTGGGGACTTAACTTTGAAACCAAGATACTCACCATTCCAATTCTGAAGAATAATTTCTCCTTTTGAAATCACCCCCCCGCATGATCCTTGAATATTACCATTCAAATAAACTCTTCAATCTGTTCCCTTCTGCCCCTCTAGCTATTTCACTGATACTGCACCATGATCTAAATTGCTGACAAGCTAGCTCATTGACGCTTAAAATGATGAAGTCCAGGAGATTTAGGACTTAAGACTTAGACTTCAGACTTAAAGCTAAATCTCATTCATTTTATATGTATCAGTTCCATAAGGAGCTCTCAACTGGTTTTCCTTCCTTTCCTTTCTCAAGATTCCAGCTTTGTCTACTTCTGTAATGAATTGACACTTAATCTGTTTCATCATCTTTTGCAGCAGTGCAATCCAGCTCATAATTACTCACACATAATTGTCTTTATCCTGAGGTCTTCCATATTGACTTGGAGCCACCAGTAAGAATCAGAAAAATCTTTTACAGACTAGGGATACCTCCCCAATATGTGTCTGGAGAACACCCTCTGTACTGACTGTACAAGGTATGCATGCAATGAAAATCATGGAACGCCATGGTGTAGGCCGTCAAAGTGCTAAAGCACAGTCTACATCCCTCAAAGGAGCCCTTCAGTATACACTGGACTGAACCTCTGAATATGGGGCGGCCAACTGTGTCCTCAACAATGTTTCCATGACATATAACACTGCTATCACCATCAGGAATCCAGAGGGTACCTCATATGGAATATGAGGAACAACTTATTTCGACAGTTTGTTTTAACATTTAATGTTATTTAATGATGTTTAATGAATGAATGTGAGTGGCTGAAGTAGGTGGGTGCTAGGGTGAGGTGGTCCATTGGCAGGGTAATAGGTAAGTGGACGAATTTGTGGAGAGTATTATTGAAGACAGTTGGGTCGGATACCACATCTGGAGGGGGCACGTTGACTGGGGAGAATTGTGAGCAATGACCCTGTTGTTCTGGGAGAATGGCAGGGAGCCTGAGGTCAGGGGGCACCAAGGGGGTGCATTTGTGGCTGATAGTTCAGAGTACCAGTAGCAGAAGCCAGGAGTTGAAGTTGGGGTTGGCTCTGATCTGGGGCGGGGTGTTGGATAGGCAGGTGTGGTGTGCATATAGAGCATCAGGGATAGGTCGGGGGAGATCAGCTATGGGTCAGAGTTAGTTAAATAGGTAGCCAGGAGTCGAGTAGGCTTCACTTCCTATAAATTATCTGTGATAAATATTAAACTAAATAAATCAGAACCATCAGAAACAAAAACAGAAATTGCTCGAAAAGCTCAGCAGGTCTGGCATCATCTGTCGAGAGAAATCAGAGTTAATGTTTTGGGTCAATTGACCCTTCGTCAAACTGATGGTAGCTAGGAAAAAATCAGTTTATATGCAGGAGATGGGGTGGGTCGAGAGGATAACGAATAAACGATAGGTGAGAATAGAGCCCGAAGAGAGAGAAGAGCAGTTGGACATACAAAGGAGTGGATAACAGTCTGCTAGGAAGGTGAATACCAATTAATGGGAACTGTTAGTGGCTAACAATGAGTTGTGAGTAATAGCAGGCTATGCGATAACAAGGCCTGGAGTGTGGGGCTTGGGGTAAGAGCCATCAGAACTCCAATCCAGATTGTTTTTGAAAGGCTCCAAATGATGAGTAATTGTTCATTGGAAGTTTCAACTTCTCAGTGTCCCAACATGTAACTCCATTCAGCAGTGCTGCCAGGATTGAGTTCTTCTTGATCAAGATCCTGCAATTAAAAACCTTTTCATTACAACTATATCCAACAGCGCAATCAGTTGATCAAACACTGCTGAACTACTTCATATTGTCTATTCAGCTAAAGCCTGTCATGTGGGTGAATTTTGACTGGCTTATTACTTCTACACAGCGTTATTTCAGTGACTACAGCATGACTGATGGAAGGCTGTTGTCTTTCACTGGACAAGACTACAGATGACTTTGTAGGATGGCCTTGAGCATGCTCTGGGCATTGAGGGTCCATTTTCAAAAGCATCACATTGGCAGGGACTGCAGCAGTCTGGCCAGCTGCTCAGAAACAACCGAAAGCTGGTCCAATTGTGATGGGAGCATGAATGTTGTCATCATGTTCTGCCTGTTCTGCCTAGGAAACCTAGACAAGAGCCATTGTAAACTGCATCAGATACGGTAACTGGTTAGCAAGGCTAGATCACACAGAATCCAGGGAGATCCAGTCATTTGGATAGTAGGAGACAGAGGGTGGTGGTGTAGGGGTGTTTTTCAGGCTGGAGGCCTGTGACCGGTGGTGAGCCACCAGGATCGTTGTTGAGTCCACTACTTTTTGTTATTTATATAAATGATTTGGATGTGATTGTAGAAGGAATGGTTAGTAAGTTTGCAGAAGACTTCAAAATTGGTGGTGTAATAGACTGTGAAGATTATCTCAGAGCACAATAGGACCTTGATCAGATGAACCAATGTACTAAGGAGAGGTAGACAGAGTTTAGTTTAGATAAACGTGAGGTACTGCATTTTGGACAGGCAAATCAGGGCAGGACTTATGCACTTAATGGTAGAGCCCTGGGGAATGTTGCCGAACGAAAAGACCATGGGGTACAGATTCACAGTTCTTTAAAGGTGGAGTCACAGGGTAGTGAAGAAGCATATAGGATTTGGGATATCATATTGTACAGGACATTGGTTAGGCCACTTTAGGACTACTGTGTTGAATTCTGGTTTCCCTGTGTATAGGAAAGATGTTGTTCAAGTTGAAAGGGTTCAGAAAAGATTCACAAAGATTTTGCGAGGATTGGAGGGTTTGAGCTCCAGGGAGAGGCTGAATTTCTGAATGGCGCTGCTTTCTCTTGAGTGTCAGAGGCTAAGGGGTGACCTTATTGAGGGCCATGGATATGATGAATAGCCAAGGTCTTTTTCCTGGTGTAGGGGAGTCCAAAACTAGAGGGCATAGGTTTAAGGTGAGAGGAGAAAGATTGAGGATGGATAAAAGAGGCCGGTTTCATGCAGAGGATGGTGTATGTATAGTATGTATGTATGAACTGCCAGATTAAAGGGTGGAGCCTGGTACAATTATAACATTTAAAAGGCATCTGGATAGGTACATGAATAGGAAGGTTATAGAGGGCTATGGGCCAAATGCTGGCAGATGGGACTAGATTAATTTAAGATATCTGATTGGCGTGGCTGAATTAGATCGAAGGGAATGTTTTCAGGCTGTATAACTCTATGGCTCTGTAACTGAGCCTACAAGTTGTGTCACAGAAGCAGTCCTTCCACGCTAGAAAATATAGGCTCCAAGACCTAGGTAAAGCTCTTGGCTACATCAGGACTGAACTGCTCCATAGACTTTGACAATGACAACAGGCTGAATGGCAGATCTTTCAGTCGCATGAGTATTTCATTGTGCATGCTCAGTGGCATGCACCCTGTCATGCACCTATATGAGTATTTTGAGAGGCTGTAGCACAGGCCATGCCTGACAGAATGCTATTAATAATGAAAATGAGGAGATAGCATGTTGTGTGCTTCAATAGGAGCAGACATGGCCAGACTATAATCTGGGTCTGCTGCATGCCTGAAAATGGGCACAGGCCTATTTTTACCTCAATAAGTATTTTGTTTATTCACTGTGCAGATGTAGTATGACTCAGAATCTGTTATTTGTGTGAATCAACTTCTTCTCTGCTGCCCTCCTTAAATGCTGCAAAATTCTATGGAAAGCCAAAACTTCAAATGGACGAAACCTTGATTAGATTAATTGGTCTGTTTATCCTTTACATTTGCAATTATGTGTGCGTAAGTAGTTATAAATCCCATTCAAAACATGAAAATAACGCAGTCACACCCGTTCAAAGAGCCAGATGACATAAAATCGGTATTATGATGTTATTTATATCTTGCTTCAGATGAATAACAAGCAGATAATTGATTTCCATTTGCAATATGAACAAACGGAAACTAAAATCATATTTGTTTCATTTGTCTTTTTTACTGAATTAGTCTCAGGACTAAAAACTCAGAACAAAGACATAAAAAAGAGACTTCTTTTCTGAAAAGAAAAGTAACATTGCTGCTTCTTTTTCATCAAACAACTCTTAAGTAATTTGTACTTTTTTGCAACCTATTCTAGTCTAAGAAAGGATCATCTACAAAGTTCAAAGGTTGAACATTCTGCAAAACGATAAACACACTTTGAAAAATCAAATATTTCAATCTCCATGATGAAAAAGAAGTCAATAATCAGGAACATGAAATACTTGGAAGGCTCAAAAAGGCCCCTTTTACTTGTTCAGCCTTAAATCAAGCTTTTCACCAAAGCCTCTAAAATTTTCTACTTCCATAATTACACCCTCTATTTCTATGGAAATCATAGATTAAAGTAAAAGATTAATTTGAAAATGACACTGAAGTAAAACTGCTTTATCAAAACTTAAATAATCTACAAATAAAAGTTGTTTCTGCTGCAGACCACATTCTGTGGAGAATCACATAGAGATGACATTTGAAGTTGATGTCTGATTATCCGATATAAATAATCTAGGTTTTATTTTCTTACAAAAACTAAAATATAATCATTCCTTTGCTTGAAAAATTTTGACAGTAGACATATCAATATTTAATAATTGTTTACATCTTTTCAACAAAGCAATACTTCAATAAGACTAACAAATATCAAAAAAGGTCAAATACTTCAGAGTTCAGTCTCATATATGATTACTTTAACTCTAATTTCTGCACATTCTACTTGCGATGTTTGTCACACTCTCCAGCCTATTAAAGCAGCTTCAGAGGAGCAGGAAAGTTGATACTTCGGGTAGGACCCTTCTTCAGAAAAACAAAAATAATTCAAATTGGTTGTTGAAAGCCAGTTTCAGCAATAATGCTATCACCATTTATCATAGCTAACCATCCAGTTCATTAATGCCATTTGGGGAAACAAACCCTACTGCTCTTATGTCATCTGTCCTACTTTTGAATTCTGACCCATTTCAAAGTGGTTAACTCTGATTCGGCCACTAAATTTCTGGAGGTAACACAGTGTGAACAAGAGGAAAATACAATCCTCAGCTGGAAATACAGAAAGCTATAGAATGACTCAGCTAAATAGTAAGTAATTGATGATTAAAAGTATTTCAACCATTTGCAAGGCACAAGTCGGGAGTTTAATGGAATACTCTCCACATCCCTGAATGAGTGCTCCTCCGGGCGGACTCAAGAAACACAATACCATCCTACCTTTGAAGAAGGGTCCAGACCCAAAATGTCAGCCTTCCTGCTCCTCTGATGCTGCTTGGCCTGTCGTGTTCATCCAGCTCTACACCTTGTTATCCCACCATCCTGGCCAAAGAGCTTGATGACTGCAATGATTCAGCTTCTTAATGATACAATGAATGTAAAGGCTATGGCAAGACTTGCCCATATGCATGAACTTGCGACTGGTTTAGAGTGAACAACAATGTCCCACATTCCATGACCAGAGTTGCTCATTCTTCAAGCAGTGGGAGGATTGCCACATAGGCTTCAATGGAAGGCCACTTCTTTCTGCAAGGCGTAATCACGAAGCCAAAAAATGGTGAAGTCACACAATGATGAACTTGCTAGCTTCACTGGCTGGGCCAGCATTTATTGCCCATCGCTAGTAGCCCTTGAGAAGATGGGAGATAAACGACCACACAGAAAGCCTACCAGCAGAAAGTGAGGTAAGAAACAGAATGCTGATGCCATATTAATGTATTTCATTTGTAGGACTTTGTCCAGCCAAAATTACTGAGAGTCATGAGCGGCTAGGAGAAGTCATTTCAGAAAAGGGCATACCAGAAAATGTTAAGATCAAATGACAACAATGTCTATAACAAAAAAAATCCATCCTTTGCGCCCCAGGCAGATGGTGCAGAGTTTTCCTTTTTCTCATAAGACAGGATAGAAGTAGTGGGGAAAAGAAGACTCAAAGAATGAGGGTGACCAACAATAAGAAATCAATTTTAACCTGAGCTTGTTCTTTCAGGAAGCAATGGTCGAGGATGAGCTAATGCTGATGATTTTGTAAAAGAAGAGGCAAAAAATGTCAACTTCCAAACGCTTGAAGAGACAGCAGCTGATGATGAACTTATAGCTATTCTGTCCAAATGAACAACAAGAAGGTTTCAATGTTCCTCACTATAGCAAGATCACCACAACATCAGACATATTTCACGTTTTGGAGTTAGAACAGGATCTTCAGTCATGCACAAAAGAAGCTTCAGAGCTCTGACATCGTAGTTCTATCTACACCAAATAATTAATAGCAGTTCAAGGAAGCATCTCACCAGCACCTTCTCAAGGGCAGCTAGCGATGGGCAACAAATGTTGGCCCAGCTGATGAAACCTGCAAGTTCATCGTTGTGAGACTCCACTGTTTTTTGGCTTTAGTGATTGTGCTTTGCAGAAAGACGTGGTCTTCCATTGAAGCGTATGTGGCAATCCTTCCACTGCTTAAAGAGTGAACAACTCTGATCATGGAACCTGGGACATTGTTGTTCACTCTAAACTAGTCGTAAGTTCATGCATGTGGGCAAATCTTGCCATAGCCTTTACATTCAGGTTATCGCTAAGTAACTGAGAGATCAATCTGTGGCAGCTTTTACCTTTGAAAGAGAATTCAATAGAATTCATTTAGTCCTGCCTATAGAATGTGGTGACTGAGAAAATTGGAAGTAAACATGAATTAGACGTTGTCCTGTGACTGACGGATGCTTCTGTCTATAAAATCATTGGTAAGACTGACCACTGAACCATCCCTGTGAAGATAAAATGCTGTTAGCATCAGCAATAGAACAATTCAGTTCCAGCCTGTAATCTCATGGCCTGACACACGCCTCAATCTAATACGACCATCAAGTCAAGCACATCAATGCCAGTTTAACGCAAGTATATCAGAAGTAGATCCAGGTCTAAATAAAAAAATGAGGTATCAACCTGATGAAACTACAACACAGGATTATATGCATGTCAAACAGCAGGAAGGGGATATGGTAGATAAAGCTAAGCAATCCCACAATCACTGGATCAGATCTAATCAAATCAAATTCCACTTGTGAGTAATGGTGGGCTGTTAAAAAACTAACCAGAGGGGGAAGCTCCACAAAAGGTTCCCATTCTCAAACGTCATTGAAAAACATAAATCTGACACATTTATGTTAATTTTCAACAAAAAGTATCAAGTGTATGATCCAGCATGTTGTCAAGAAGTGACTGGTGGCATTGGATACTGTAAAGGCTACAGGCACTGACAACATTCCAGCAACAGTGTTGAAGACTTTCTCCCCAGAACTGGCCATGCCTCGAACCAAGTTATTAGAGCTCTTGTACTGGTATCCACCTGACAACATGGAAAATTTCCCACGAATGTCCTGTTCGCAAAAAGCAGGGCAAATTTAATCCAGCAAATACTAACCATTGGAATGTTCATGATCATCAGCAAAATAATGGAAGGGATTGTCTACAGCGATATCAAATATCACCTGTTCAGCGACAACCTGTTGCTGGCACTGAGCTTGTGTTCCACCACAGCCACTGTGCTCCTGACTTTAAGGTAACCATAGTCCAAACATGGACAAAAGAGTGGCACTCAAGAGGTGAGGTGAGAACTGTCTTTGTCATCAATATGGTATTTAACTAACTGTGGCATTAAGGAATGCTATAAAGTCACTGGGAAATGGAGGAAAAGTCTCTACGAGTTGGAAACACATTGAGCACAAAGAAAAATGGTTGTGACAGTTGGATGCAAGTAACACAGTCCCAAGGTATTGCTGCAGAAATTGTTCAGGTTAATGCACTACACCGAAACATTTTCAGATCCTTCATTGATAACATTCTGTCTATCTAAGGCCAGGAGTGGAGATGTTTATTGATGATTGCACAATATTCAGCACAGCTTACAACTACTCAGATTGTAAAGCAGTCCAGTCCATATGTAGCAAGACCTGAACAGGAGTTGGACTTGGCCTGATAAGTTGCAATTAATATTTGAGCCACACATGTGCCAGGCAATGACTGTCTCCAACAAGAGAGAATCCATCTCTTGCATCTTAATATTCAATGGCATTCCCTTCATGTAATTCCCCACAATCAAAATCCTGGGGGTTACTATTAACCAAATATTAGACTATGGCTACAAGAGCAGATCAGAATCTGGGCATTCTGTGGTGAGTGGCTCACCTCCTGTTTCCCCAAAGTGTCTCTACCATCTGCAAGGCACAAGTCAGGAGTACAATGGAATACTGTCCACATGCCTGAATGAGTGCAGCTCCACACGGACTCAAGAAAAGCAACACCATCCTGGTCAAAGCACCACTTAATTGGCACTCTTTCCACCAGGTGAAGCATTCACTCCATCCACAGTGAGTACCATGCAGAAGGTGAACTATAGAAATTCACCAAGGCTCTTTAGTCAGCACCTTCCAGTCAATCTCCAGCATGTAGAAGAACAAGAGCAACAGCAGATGCATGGGAATGCCACCTGCTGAAAATTTCACTCCATATCACAGATTGTCCTGTGTTGGAAATATATCAATATTTCTTCATTATAACTGGGTTAAAAATTCCCTTCCTAACAGCAGTTTGATTCTCCCTGCATTAGATTTGCAGCTGTTTTAGAAGACCACCACTGTTTCATGCGATGAAGAAGGAACAATGAATTTTTGATCCTAATTAACAGTGATGTCCAAATCCCACGAAAGAATAAAAATAATTGTTGCAGTTGTGTTGGTTTTATAGACATTGTGTTTAAGCCACCTTTAACTGTGAAATGGTTAAGTCTTTGGATAAATTAATCACCATTGTGAGTTTCTGGAAATTATTGCAGGCCTTGAGAAGTGTTTTAAAATTAAGTTTCATACTTGGGGTGTATGTAACATAACCTTTTAAGCTTTTAAAAACTTTTACAATGACTTAGAATTTATGAAGGAGCAAGGAACCTGAGCACTACCTAACTGGAAATAGTTCTTCATATTTTTTAAGCATCATTATCAGAAATTTATAATGAGCTTACGGCTGGTGTACTGGACATTTAGCTTTAGTTTTTTATATGATAAATCCATTTTCTGCAGCATTAATCAAACTTTATCAAGTTACCTGTCTTAAGGACTGAATCACTAGAAAATTGAAAAATATCTATCTTTTAAAACATTGTCTAATTGCACTGGTGCGAAACAGACTTCTCATTTGGTGATCTTCAAGCGTTTGAATAAAAGCCTGAGGGAGAAAGACTTTTCTTCAAATTTCTGCAATTTGCACTGTAATCCCCGATTCAGCCAAAACTTTACCAGCACATCTCTAATGTTTCCTAATCTACTCAATATATTTTTGAACTGTGGTGTTCCCTGACCCCATTCATTATTCAATTTTCTCTATTGCATTTAATAAGATATACTTTTTGGATGGATTAGTTTGATTTGCTGATTATTTTTCTCTCACATGAGCAAACCTAGAACCTGAAAGCTATTAGTTTCAGAGCCAAATTGGAATTAGTGTCTATCAAAATAACATTTTAGAATTTTGCCATTTACTTGCCACTTAAGTCAAACCTAGTTACTAGGAGAATAGTAGAGTAATTTGAATTGTAGTTGTTTCCAGTACTGGTAAGTGTTAGAGAGGTGTGGCCTTTTAACGAAAATAATCTAATACCGTGGGAATAGAACACAATGATACAATGGCACCTACTAATCTGCTCTTTATCTTTAGCACTGCAGATTCACAGCGCCAGGGACCCGGGTTCGATTCCAGCCTCGGGTAACTGTCTATGTGGGGTTTGCATATTCTTCCACAGTCCAGAGATATGCAGGCTAGGTGGATTGGCCATGCTAAATTGCCCATAGTGTTCAGGGGTGTGAGGGTTATAGGGGGATGAGTCTGGGTGGGATGCTTCAAGGGGCGGTGTGGACTTGTTGGGCCGAAGGGCCTGTTTCCACACTATGGGGAATCAAATTGAAAAAAAAAGTAGCTGGGCCATGATTTATTGATATAACTGTAGGTACAGGTAGATATTGTTGAGCTTTTGAATTATGTCCCACAATTTGGACAGAAATTTTCCAGTATATTCTTTCAGATAATTTAATCAATTGAACAAAATCTGCAGAAAGGCAAATTTCAGTTAGCTGTGGGCAGATTAAACTGACTGGTCTTTTCTCATTCTCTTCAATTCTTGTATTGATCCAATAGATCTTGGAAGGTTAATCGGTGAATACACCAAGGGCAGCATAAAACCATGAGGATCCCAGGAAGTATTCCTCGTCTTTGATAAGTTAACTGACTGTAGCTCATTTAGGGCAGATGGGCTCAAAATATTGATCATTGTGCATTGAGCCTCTGCTGGAGAATGCTTATGTATAACATGAGTGCTGTCAATGATTTCCACAGGGGCTTTCAAAATCCCCCTCCAAATCATCAGCGGAAGCCCAGAGAAACACGACAATTTGCCACTATCCACCTTCTATCACCACGCCCCACCATCTCTATTTATTTCACAGCCCCCTCCCCCTCCCTTATTTCTGAAGAAGGGTTCAGACCCGAAATGACAGCTTTCCTGCTACTCTGGCACTACCTGGCCTGCTGTGTTCCTCCAGCTCCACACTTTATTATCTCCAACTCCAGCATTGGTAGTTCCAACTATCTCTGAGTGAATTTACACTAGGTCTTTGTTTCCTGCAATCTTACATTGAAGTTAGACTGAGGGATTGGTGTCTACCACCCTCTCCTGCCCCGTTGCCTTCAAACCTGCGAACGTCACAATTCTGCACTAGCTCCATCTCCAACATGAGGATTAAGTTCAACTTGACTCGGTTGTAGAATAGCTCATCAACACTATTAATCTTTGTATGCAAATAATGTTTAACTAGACGCAGAACCAGAGGACTTCTGATTGAGCAAACATCAACACCTTCAGGAGAAGTGGGAAGAAAATGGCAGGGGCGGGGAAGGATTGATTATTGTGTTAAAGGAAGTGAAATAGTTAAGACACTGCTCCAGAATTGGGACTGATAGGCAGCTTTCCACATAGGCCTTCAAAGACTGCACAGTTTCCATTCTGAGAACTTGTGTCTATTGATTCAATTTAGTGGTTGGACGCTGGCCTGTGGAAGTCATCTAAATTTATACTGTTAGAATTTTCCCTGCAGGGCCTTCTCAAGCAACTTCTGACCTTTACAAAAGAGTAGATCCAAGAGTGAGAGGGATGTAATAATGGGATGAGGAAAGAATTTCCATAGAGAATACTTCAGTAAATTTTCTTTGGCACTGATCGACCATTTTAATAACGTGGCAAGAAAGTGGTTTCCTTGAAGGCTTAGCTCCAAGCTATTTCTACAACTTACAAAGTAGACCTCTGTCTCTTGTATATTAGCGTAAAATGGGTAATAGGGAGTTTGCAACCCTTGTTACATTTGCCCTCAATTTGTATTTCCATTAAAAGGTATGCAAATACATATCTGACTCACTGCTCTCCATTTTATATTATGAACTTAGGAATCTCTGTCAAATGTAAACATTAATTGGATCTCTGTCTATCAATTTTAAGGCCATTGATTCTCCTTAAGTACCATATTTTAGGAGTTAATTTACATTGTGCAATTGAGAAAAAAAACTATGAAGATTACAATTGACTTTTCAAAAAAATGAGTTTAATGAATATGGATGAATGAATTACCAGCATAGCAACACATTATATACTTGCCAGCGCAAACTATTTCAGCTCTCATTTTGAATATTTACTTTTACAGAATTGTTTGCCTCGTGCCAAACAAACAATTGCATTGTCAAACAGTTGAGTAGAAATACCTAGAATTACATGTGAGTGAGCTTACAATTCTTTGAAGACCAATTTGTTGTATGCCTTCAGCTAGGTACTGTTTTACTTATTCATCAGAGACGTGGGTAGCTGAGTTGCACAGGATATGTTGTACAATGCAGGCCCTGGACAGATAGCATTCATTAAAGGGTCGCAGATTTTTTTATTCACAAGTCACTTCAGCTCTTTTAATATTGAGTGGATCTTTTTAGACATTGCTTTAGATATTCCTAATAGAGATAAATTTTAGCATTAGGTCACATTGCCATCTTCCGGTAATATTTTTGTTGTATACGATAATAGTTCTGAAATGGTTACTGTTGGAGACCACATTAAACTTTGGTCAATCTGATGATATCATACAAACTTGGGTAGCGATAAGATAGGCTATCCTCGGACCTTAAGAGTGATGCCTTAAATACACTTGTCTCACACACAGTCCCATCTTGTGTCTAATTGCTATAATGGAATCAAGTACATTTTGTTAAGACAAGATTTTCTTCTTGTTAAGGCTGACTCATGATTGTCCTTCTACGACTGTAAACCAAATAGGTCTTTAGGCCAGTCAAGGAGAGAGGAATGCTGCAGTATCCCTCTACCCACAAATGTCACTGGTATCTCTTTCTTTTGGTTTGAGCTTCATTTTATTCCTTTACATCTCTGTGAGTAATATTGGAACTTTTTCTCTACGTTAAAGATTATGTGTCCATACCAAAGCTTCATGGAATATAAACTAGTGTCCTATGGTTATATTAGCAATCTGCTGTCCTGTATTGTATTCCAAAAATATATTTGAATTCAAATAACTCAGTCAAATTCTTGTATTTAAAGCTTAACTGATAGTTCAAATAATTTATCTGCAATGTTGCTGCTGAGAAAAGAGAAAGATAAAACATCAATCCCTCTGGGTAGATAGATCTAAGACAAAATAAAATCCAAGCGAATACCAACATGTTACAGAAAATCAAATGGCATGTGAAGGAGGACAGATTGCTCTGCAAAAAATCAGAAGGATATGTGAGAACTGGAAAATCATTTTAATCAGACATTTGAATCAACCAAGTACAAACTTAATAGGCCCACATGCTACTGAATCAGAATTTTCCTGCTTCATAACTGAGTACATCACGAAACAGTCTGTACAACACTTATTTAGTTTACTGCTCATAAATACTACAAAAAAGTACAGGGAATAGAAGTTTGCTGTTCCTCAGGGAATAGTGGCTACTGAGTAATTCAGTCAACATGATCAAGAAGCCAGAAATACCAAAGGCAAGACACTAGCTATAGAAGTTTTAAAGGGCAAAGTGGAGTAAAATGTGAGAAATGACTGAGGCAATTAGATCAGATTGATCATTCTAGTACTTAATAGATGACAAGTGGAGTATCTTTTTAATAAATAATGTTAATGATGCAGAACAAATTTGACCAAAAAATAATAAAATCAAACCAAATCAAATTAAAATTCATAGAAAGAAGACATCTTGCCTCTGTGAATCTTGAAGAGAAAAAGGATGAAAGATTGAATTGGATGAATATAAAAACAAGGCAGGAATATGTTTAAAAGATGATCAGGGAAGCAAAGAGTGATCTAGTGCACAAACATAGCAGCAGAGATCCAACATACTTTCAATCCTAAAACCCTTGGAGGATTCTATTTTCTCCTAATATAAATGATTTATGCATCCCTGACTTGTTACATCCCAGCATTAGTGGCCATGCTTCTTAACACACCCCAAAGTTGTTTCATCTAATTTTTCATCTCAGCTTTTGGCTGACTGAGGCAGAAAATATTTGAGGATCAAAGCCTCAAACTCAAGACTCAGGGCATGGAGAACTGGGCGACTATGATCTCTACAAATTCATATACTTGTGACACTGGGAACAAACTGCAGCAGAGTACCACCAGCAGTCACTTTACAAGATCCTCCAGAAACTGTGGCAAAAAAATGCAGTCCAATGTATTCTATCATGGCTGGGCTCTGGGTGCTTTTGAAAGGGAGAGGTGGAAACCATGCCTTTACAAACCATTTACACTGTTCATAAAACAGGCCATTGAAAGATAATTTCAGAACCTCTCACTCACTTTCTCTCAGGTTTCTGCTACATGTAGTCTGACATGACTGATGCATCCTATGGATTAGCATAATAGCAATTAAGCCCATTATCCAACAAGAGGCTCCCATTCCAAGATCACAAACAAAACATCAAGGCATTGACCATTCAAAACCAGCTCTGTTGGATTCATATCTCTGACTGAAAAAAGACTTGCAGAGGACAGCACTGAGACACCTTTATTTTTGCAAACATGCAGAGGTAGGTTGGAGACATTAGAGACTGTGCAGGAATCTCCAAGTATCTGTTTATTCAGCCACTACACTTGGCCTGCATATAGCAGAGACTGCAGATTGGGAAATGGAATTAGCCATCTCAGAACTCCTCATTGATTTAAGGTGATAACCTAAGAAGAAGAAAACCTAATTCTATCGCGTGGAACAGTCCCTCTTCCGCCTCCCACTTCCTACAGACTGAGGGGGTGGCCATGGGCATCCGCATGGGCCCCAGCTATGCCTGCCTCTTTGTAAGTTACGTGGAACAGTCCCTCTTCCGCACCTACACAGGCCCCAAACCCCACCTCTTCCTCCGGTACATTGATGACTGTATCGGCGCCACCTCTTACTCCCCAGAGGAGCTCGAACAGTTCATCCACTTCACCAACACCTTCCACCCCAACCTTCAGTTCACCTGGGCCATCTCCAGCACATCCCTCACCTTCCTGGATCTCTCAGTCTCCATCTCAGGCAACCAGCTTGTAATTGATGTCCATTTCAAGCCCACCGACTCCCACAGCTACCTAGAATACACCTCCTCCCACCCACCCTCCTGCAAAAATTTCATCCCCTATTCCCAATTCCTCCGTCTCCGCCGCATCTGCCTCCACGATGAGGCATTCCACTCCCGCATATCCCAGACGTCCAAGTTCTTCAAGGGACGCAACTTTCCCCCCACAGTGGTCGAGAACGCCCTTGACTGCATCTCCTGCATTTCCCGCAACACATCCCTCACACCCCGCCCCCGCCACAACTGCCCCAAGAGGATCCCCCTCTTTCTCACACACCACCCCACCAACCTCCGGATACAACGCATCATCCTCCGACACTTCCGCCATCTACAATCCGACCCCACCACCCAAGACATTTTTCCCTCCCCACCCCTGTCTGCTTTCCGGAGAGACCACTCTCTCCGTGTCTCCCTTGTTCGCTCCACACTGCCCTCCAACCCCACCACACCCGGCACCTTCCCCTACAACCGCACGAAATGCTACACTTGCCCCCACACCTCCTCCCTCACCCCTATCCCAGGCCCCAAGATGACTTTCCACATTAAGCAGAGGTTCACCTGCACATCTGCCAATGTGGTATACTGCATCCACTGTACCCGGTGTGGCTCCCTCTACATTGGGGAAACAAAGCGGAGGCTTGGGGACCGCTTTGCAGAACACCTCTGCTCGGTTCGCAATAAACCACTGCACCTCCCAATCGCAAACCATTTCCACTCCCCCTCCCATTCTCTAGATGACATGTCCATCATGGGCCTCCTGCAGCGCCACAATGATGCCACCCGAAGGTTGCAGGAACAGCAACTCATATTCCGCTTGGGAACCCTGCAGCCCAATGGTATCAATGTGGACTTCACCAGCTTCAAAATCTCCCCTTCCCCCACCGCATCCCAAAACCAGCCCAGTTCGCCCCCTCCCCCCACTGCACCACACAACCAACCCAGCTCTTCCCCTCCACCCACTGCATCCCAAAACCAGTCCAACCTGTCTCTGCCTCCCTAACCTGTTCTTCCTCTCACCCATCCCTTCCTTCCACCCCAAGCTGCACCTCCATCTCCTACCTACTAACCTCATCCCACCTCCTTGACCTGTCCATCTTCCCTGGACTGACCTATACCCTCCCTACCTCCCCACCTATACTCTCCTCTCCACCTATCTTCTTTTCTCTCCATCTTCGGTCCACCTCCCCCACTCTCCCTATTTATTCCAGAACTCTCACCCTATCCCCCTCTCTGATGAAGGGTCTAGGCCCGAAACGTCAGCTTTTGTGCTCCTGAGATGCTGCTGGGCCTGCAGTGTTCATCCAGCCTCACATTTTATTATCTTGGATTCTCCAGCATCTGCAGTTCCCATCATCACTAGTTATTTCATTTTTGGTTTCCTTCTTCCTCTTTAACGAAGCTGTTAGTTTCTTCTGGACATGAGTCATCATTGTGCTTTTGAATGTGGCTGTGGAATTTGATTGCAGACCTGCATGGCTTTCAACAGTGCAGGCGAGGAGAATTGTTTTATTAGCACTGCCTTGTTTTTCTAGATCGTCTTTTCTTCTTGCCTGCCTGCATTCTTTTCTGTTCAACAGGAACCCCATTACTTGATATTGGTCCCTGGATAATTCCTTGTTGTGCATTTTTCTCCAAGTCTGTGGTGAACATGCCGCATTTCGTGATGATTAGCCAATAAGGAGTCATTGAGCCTTATTTTTGAGCTACCTCAAAGGCCATGTCCTAATTTAGGTTGTAAATATTTGACTGCCTTAGCAATTTTATTGTCAGTCATGCATGCTAAGCATCTTACTCACTCTCTCTGTCTTTCCCTCTTGTGCGGGTGTGCACACACATGCAATCGCAGGTAGGAATTAAATTTTATCATCATTTACAATTCTGGCATCCCTTAAAGCCTGGTACCCTAGGTGTCTGGCCTAGCTCACGATTATGTTTAGGCTAATGTATTAATAGCTGAAGTAGGTGAGATATACTCAGAATGTCATGGTGTAGATGACTGTCTTCCTAAACTGATGGTTAATCCATTGTCATCAGTCACTGTTGAAAAAATAATCAATGATCCTTTAGGTGCCATGGTCATAATGTGACAGGAGGGAACAGACTGGACAGAGACATTCAGCCATCAATGTTACCTGTAACAATGACTGATTAGTGTTGATAAAATATTGCTCATAAATTAAATTCTCCCTTCTGGGACCCTTTCTGTTCTTCCTAACACGTAAGTTTTGAACCCTGTCTGCTATTTGTTCACTCCCTGTGTGCCAGTGACAGAGACTTTTCAAAAGAGCTCAATCCAGCACTTGCTATCTCAAAAATAGCAGATACATTATCTGTCTACATCTTTAAATCACCTTGGTGCTGAACTTGGACACCTGTCAAGTCACTGACCCAAACAGCTGTATATCTTCTTACTTTACAACTCTATAAATAACAGCTATGTTCCCAATCTCTATCTCATTTGAATATGTATGTGTATTTTCAAAGTGTGTGTGGACGCTGGTACTTTTTTTGTTCTTTCTTAGACTGGTGTTAAATGCAATAAATTCTCATACTCTTTTTTAAGGTATTAAAAAAATCTTTTAATGTCTTCTGTAGTCACAGACACAAACAGTTCAGCACTTACTGAATTGGCAACTATTTGAAAGGAAAAGAAACCTATTGCAGTCAAAAAAGTGATGGGAAAAGAGAAGGATCATCCCATCTTTCACCTGGCCAAAATAGAACCATACAATTTATTTGTTGCAAGTCAAATGGGAAATCTGGACATAAAATGATAATGAAATGGCTGAGGTGACAAAGCACTGACCAAAGCACTTCTGCTGTTAATCTTCATGCATCAGTGTTCAGACATGCAATAAGGCAAAGGACTTTGAAGCACAACAGAAGGGATAGGAAACAGCAACAGCAGGAATAAAGATACATAAATTAAATAAAACAAAAGGAAAATAAAAAGATGAACATTTCTGTCATTTCTGTACAGACATCTGGAAGCAAAATTCTTCAAACACATTTTCCATCAGGTACACATTCTGACAGACAGCATTGAAAAAAAATTCTCTAGGATTTTTTTCTAATGGTAATGGATATGTGACCTACTTTGTAAAACTACTTAATTTCAGTCTTGTTTTATTTATTTCAAAACTGTGTGTTAAACCTGCTTGGCAATAACATTGACAATTGATCTTGTACTGCCCTTTCAAAGGATAGAGTAGTGGCAATTGGAATAGTTTGGGGTACGTTGGGAGAGGACCGGTTAGTGCTCTCAGCTAGAATTCACAGAAGCAAGTACATTTGCAGGGATATTCTCATATTCATTCAGCAGATGTGGACATGGCTGGCTGGGCTGTCCCTATTTGCGTTTGAGAAGTCGTGAGCTGCTTTCTTGAACTGCTCCAGTCCATGTGCTTTACTTTGATGCACAATGCTGTTACGGAGCAAGTTCTAAGCTTTTGACCCAGCGACGCCTTAGGAATGACGATACATTTCCAAGTCAGGATACTGAGTGGCTTAGAGAGAATTAGTAGGTGATGATGTTCCCATGTATCTGCTGCCCTTGTTCTTCCAGATGGTAGTGGTTGTGTGTACAGAAGGCTGTCTGTGGAGCCTTGGTGCATTTCTGCAGCGCATTTTGTATACAATATACACTGCTGCTGATATGTTGGTGGTGAAGCCAATGAATGTTTGTGGATGTGGTGCCGATCAAATGTTCTTCTTTATCTTGGATGGTTTCTAGCTTCTTGAGTGTTGTTGGAGCTGCACTCATCCAGGCGCGTGGGGAATATTCTATCACACTCCTGGCTTGTGTCTTGTAAATTGGGGCCACATCTAGTGGAAGCAAGAGGTGAGTTACTTGCAACAGGTTTCCTAGCTTCTGATCTGCTCTTGTGCCTTCAGTATTTATAAGGCTAGCCTAGTTCAGTTTCTAGTCAATGGCAACCCCCACAATGCTAAAAGTGAGTGATTCAATGATGGTAATTTCATTGAAAATCAAAGAGTGATAGTCAGATTTTCACTTGTTAGAGATGCTCATTGACTGCCACTGACATATCACAAATGTTACTTGCCACTTGTCAGCCCAAACCTGGGTTTTGTTCAGATCTTGCTACATTTGGACATGTACAGCTTCAGTATCCAAGCAGTTGCAAATAGTGCTACATGTTGTGCAATCATCAGCAAACATCCCCATCTTTGACCTTATGATGGAATCATGACCTTTGCTGAATCAACTGAATGTGGCTGGACTGAGAACACGACTCTGAGGAACTGCTGCAGTGCTCTCCTGTAATTGCGCTGGTCAACATCTCAACTGGATTTCCTATTCCCCTGTCACCGTGCTTTTGGTTCTGAGGACCAATGGCTAGGGCAATGGAGTACAGATGCCTCCTTGTATTCAACAGACTCTGAGGGTGATGGACATTGCTCTTCATGGCAAGAACCACCCTGTCCATGGAAACAAACAGCTTTCAAATACGGTATAAGTTCCAGGCATGTTAGTCTGTTGGCAGATATATACTGAATTCTGGCTAAGGCATGTGGTAAGATAGAGATAAGGTTGGACATGAGGAATGGCATAGAGGCAGGGTGGGTAGTTAATGAGACAGCACTGGTACGATTAGGATGAGAAATCTTCCTAGCCCTTGCTTCGATAAGCCCTCCAAAAGGCTTGTCACAACTTGCATTAGCTTAAAAAAAGGGTAGAAAGACCTGACTTCAATTCCTGATGTTTTGTTTCTCAGTGCAAATTTTAAAAAATGTTCAGCAGGTGAATTTTTCAGCTACCTTGGAAAGACCTGAACATGACTCTGAATTACTAGTCCAGTAATATAGTCACAATGTTACTGCACTCTATTGTATCAGGTCTGGACCCACACGTCATGGGAGTAGAGACTGTCAGCATTCACTCTTAACTCACATGTGAATAATGGTTGTTCGGGATATGCACCACAGAGTTTAAGCATCTTGTGAATCACAGTGCAAATGGTGCTGTTTCAGCATCAGATTTTTACCTGTTAACGCATTAACCAAGCAATCCATTATATGCAGCTGAATATCACAAATAATGCATCCTTACACATAAGTGATGTATTGGTTATCGGGGTCAGCTGTAAAAGTACACACAGGCAATGCAGTTTAATGCCATTGCCAGTGTCAGAGTCATTACTGTAGTTTGATGATTACACACAATGAGACACTCATGGATTGTTTGATGTCTTATGTTATTTTTAACATTGCAAATCTGATTTCATTTGCTGTCTCAGTGACAAGTTGGTCTTAAATGTTTGTACAGCCCACATTTAACTCTTAAGAAACTATCCTGTCATATTATGCAGCAAGCTCTAAACCAGTATTGTCCATGTACACCTGTTGAGCAGAATTAATGGAATCAGAAGCTGGATACACTGAGTGACAGTTAGATGTCACTTCCAGCAAATGGAAATAATGGGCTGAGGTGTTTACTGCAATGTGGTATGGCTTCCTCAGAGAAATGTTGAGGATGTTTCTGTTAAAATGAAAGTACTAGATCTAAAAGGGCTTACCTGTGGACTGGAATACATGCCTTCTGCAATTTAAAGTAACCCTAAGCCGAACTCTATCACAACTGATCAAATAAGGGGAGTTGTAATGGACAAAATACCTGCACCTCTTCAAATGTAAGTTAAAATTCAACCCACTGTGCAATAATAAAAAGTGAGCATCATTCGATAAAAGAGACAGGAAATTACTGAAAAGCAAATAATTAAACTTTTGTGCACAATAACGCAACAAACCTCAGGTTGTGTTGCCTCAAATAGGAGTCCTCACCTTGGCATCTCAGAGCAGTCTTTCTCTCAAATTCTTCACAGCTTGACTTCCCTTCTCCTGCTTCTATTAACAGTGGATGTGCAGTTAGGCTCCATCCCTGTCAGCTCTGGCAATTATAGGTATCTTGATTTCTTGAACCTTTGTTTGACAACATCGAAAGCAGACTGGACAGCTGTACCTGCAGGTCACATTGTTTTCAGTTGAACTCTTTATTCCACCGACCATTTCAAGAATACAAAACTATGCAAAAAATGAACTTTGGCTTAAAAATATACAGGAACTTTGCATTTGTGTTGCAGCATTTCCTAAATAACCTTTCATGTTCATCAATTGCTTGTTTTTCATTTATGCCATTGAGTGCTCACAGACGCAGTCAGAGTGGTCTCACCTACTTAAGCCAGCATTCGGGTAACATAAAATATAGCAGCAAGAGTAGGCCCTGCAATCCCTATAAACTGCTCCAGTATTCAATAAGATAAAAATGTACTTGTTAATAATTGGACCTGCAGCACAAGCTGTTTAGGCCTTCAGGATTCCTTTGCATTTCAGCAAAATCATGACTGATTTTCAACATCACTGTCCCTATTTTTCTTTATTTCCTTATTACCCAGAAATCCAGTGATCTCTGACAGAATATACTCAAAGTCTGACTGTCCACAGCTTTCTCTCAATTAGGGAATTCCAAATATTCTCAACACTTTGAGTGACAACATTTTGAGAGCTCAGCTTGAAATGGCTGTGCCTTATTCTGAGGCTCTGATGCCATAAATTGGATTTTACAACTGTAGAGATGCTTTTACAGACAGGAGAAGGGTGTACAGAGCAATGCCACTACACATGGCCTATTATATTCTCACTCAGCCTCCGCAACTTTGTCAGGGATTGGGGCAGAAAGGCGATCTGCCAGCTTGGGGACCAGTTCAGGTCCTTACATGGCTGGTCAGGGTGTCACCCAACCACCATTGGAATTTAACCAACAGCAGGAGGTATTCATGTCACACATCTAGAATGCTAGTTTTCACTGAGTCGGCTGGTATGAACAGTGGGGGTGGGGGTAGTGAGATTGTTCTGCTGTAACTCAAGTTCCTTACGAATTTTGGCTGCTTCAATGAGGCCAGTTGTCAATCTTATAAATACTAAAGAATCTAGGCCTAATTGACTTAATTTCGCTTCACAGGACAATCCTTCCATCGCAGGAACCAGTTCTGTGAACCTTCAAGGGCAAATACCTCCTTCTTTAGATGCAGAGACACAAACTGCATGCATGCTACGCTGCATAATTATAGTAAGACTTTGTTACTCTCATACTGTACTTCTGCAATTAAGCCTGAAATGCCAGCCCAAGCAGCATCAGAGGAACAGGAAAGCTAACTTTTCAGGTCTAGCCCCTTCTTTAGAAGGGTCTAGGCCTGAAATTTCAGCCTTCCAACTCCTCTGATGCTGCTTGGCCTGCTGTGTTCATCCAGCTCTACACCTTGTTACCTCAGATTCTCCAGCATCTGCAGTTCCTATTATCCCTTAAATGCCACTTGCCTTTGTAACTGTTTACTGTACCAAATAGTTAATTTTCTGTGATTTATGTACAAGGACACACCTGGACTTTCTGAATATAAACATTTCCCAGTCTATTGCCACTTTAAAAATATTTTGCTTTATTTTTCTCATTTTTTTCCTTCCGAACTGGATAGATTTAATACTCAACAACACTGCATCACATCTGCATACACCAAACCCGTCTTTATGTCTACGCACCATGTCACCACTTACTTTCTCACCTAATTTTGCATTATTAAAAAGATTTGGATATGTTACTTTCAGCTCACTTAATAAGTAATTAGCACAGACAGCAAATAGTTGAGCTGCAAGTATAGATCTTTATGCTACAACACTGGTTATAGTCTGCTGACCTGAATATGTCTCATTTGATCCCAATCTCTGTTCCTTTTTTCCACTCGTCGATTCTCAGTCCAATCCTGGGAGGTCTAATTTTCTGTATTTGTTTTTCATTTACTGTCTCATTAAACGTTCTTTGAAGATTAAAAGGAATCAACCACTTCCCCCTTAACTGCCTTTCTCGTGGCATCTTCAAAAAATACCAGTAAACTTGTCAAGCACAACTTCCCCTTCACAAATGCGTATTGACTCTTCTCTTTACATTATAATTTTATCAGTAGTTCTTTAAAGTCATATCTCTATTTTTTTTCAATTCACTCAAAGGATATGGTTGTCTCAGGCTAGGCCAGGATTTATTACCATCCCTCTTTGCTCAGGTGCAGTTAAGAGTTAATTACATTGCTGTTGGTCTGGAGTCACATATGGGACAGATCTGGTAAGGATGACAGATTTCCTTCCCTAAAGAACATTAACGCACCAGAGAGTTTGTCACTTTTTTATCCTGCTAAGTGACAATGGCTTTATAGTCATCATTAGACACCTAATTTCAGATTCTTTGTCGAATTCAAATTCCACGATCTGCCGTGGCAAGTTTCGAATCAGGTCCCTCGATCATTAACATTAGTTGCTGGAAAAGCTCGTCAGGTCTGGCAGATCTGTGAAGAAAAAAATCAGAATTAACTTTTCGGGTCAGTTCTGAGGAATGGTCATTGGGCCTGAAATGCTAACTTGGATTTTTTCTTCAGAGGTGCTGCCAGAGCTGCTGAGCTTTATCAGCAACTTCTGTTTTTGCTCCCGATTTACAGCATCTGCAGTTCTTTCGGTTTACCCCAGATCATTACTGAGTTTCTAGATTAGGGTGGTCTAGTTATGGACTAATATAACTAAGCCAGTATTTCATGCATATGAGCATTATACCTACTGCTGATGTAAGACTAACTGGCCTAATTATTCCCTGTTTTCTCTCTTCTTCCTTAGTTTACAAAAAAGCCTATATTTGCTACCTTTTAATCCTTGGGAATTTCTGCAGCTATCTATTTTCAAATATTAGAACGCAGGTTGTCACATGCAGGAAATTTGTTGACACTTCGTTCCATTAATTTTATTATTGTTATTATTCATTATTATCTCTATTTCCACCGATTAAAATTGTATTTCTTATTCCGACTAGACATTTGGCTCCCTGTTATTTCCGTCATCTGTGTCTTCCACTGTGAAGACAGACATAAACTATTTGTTTCATGTTTCTGCTAATCCTTTATTCACTGTAATAATACCACCTGTCTCTGCCTCCAATGGGCCACATTTGCTTTCTCTAATCTATGTTTATTTAACTCAGTAGTCTAGACAGCTGGTTGTGATGCCGAGTGATGCCAACAATGTGGATTCAATTCCGACACTGGCTGACATTACTATTGAAGAAGTCTCCTTGTCAACCTTTCCCCTAGCCTGGGTCTTAGTGACATTTATGTTAAACCACCATCAGTCATCTCTCTCTGGGTTAGAGCAGGCCTATGGTCCTCTGGGTCAATGTTGGTTCATCCTTCATTGTTATTCCTAATTGTATACCTATGGACACATTTTTACAATCTGCTTTGACATAGCTGATAGTTTGTTCTAAAATTCACTGCCATCGCAGTTTCCTTGTCTGCATCCTAATTTTTAACATTCTTCCCACTTTTAGCCTAGCTAACTTTCTACTTCTTTTGATTTTACTCTTTATTATCTTCAACTCCTCTTGTTAGGTATCATCGGGCCACATTTTCTGGCATTGTTTTTGTAAAGGAATATACATTGGTTACAAATTCTATACAAGTTCTCTAAATGCTGACCATTGTTTGTCTCCTACTATAACTTTTAATGTAGTTTCCCAACCTATCTTGAAAAACTCACCCCTATACTGACATTTTTTTTGAACAGATTTAAGACACTAGGTCTGGATTTAACAAAGTTGCTAATATTGGCTAGTTTTCTACCTCAGATCCACTCTCCATACCTATTTTTAGGTAGATTCTCTTAAACAGTCAAGTGGCCTGATGCCCTCAAATAAAAACCATGAGAACGTGAAGTTGCAGTGCAGGGAAGAGCAGCGCCCACCACTCTCAAGGTTAAGTTTTCCACAGTAGGAAAGACAAATGTCACGCATTGGCAAAGTCAGCAAACATTGTCCTGCAAAATGGAAGCAAAACAGGATGGAAGTCTGATTTTGCTTACAAGGGCATTTACCTCACCAAGACACGGAATAAAAACTAAATGTAGGCCCTGCAGAAGTAGCTCTGAAACTTAGTTGTAAGTTATATTCAATAACCCGCCAGTGCTTTTTTAAAAGGGGCATCAATTATTTTTCAGGTTGTTTGCTAATTGATTTCTCTGGTATTGCCAGTCTCTGAGCAATTGCTGTGAGATTTCTTGGACTATTTAGAGTCACAGTGGGGATAATGAGCAGAGGTAATGTACAGAAAGAGAAGGAATTCCTTGAAGAATGAGGAGAAGATGGGGAGAAAGGAAGAGAGGGAGAGAAAGGAAGAGCTATTAGCAGGAGATCATGTCCACCTAGGGTCTTGGGAAGAATTTGTCTCATATCTATCTCAAGGCACAATGTGTGCAACATTTTCACTTTAAAAAGGAGGTACTCATGAAATCTGTTCCCTCTGCAGCTACAGAACAAAGAAAGCGTTGCCAATCACTGTGAAGCCATGAATGTCAACTTCTTCACAATGGGTTTCTTTGTGTTTGAAGCAGGTATTATCTCCCAATCCGCTGGGTAAGCAGGGTAGTCTCTGGTGTTCTTTATGTGGGGGGTACACTGTATTCATATGGCCAAAGAATGGCATAGGGAGCTTTGGAGGCCCTGTATCTAATCATGGAGATGTGTAGATTAGGTGCATTATCGGGAGATGGGTTTGGATGTGCTCCACTTCCTGAATGGGCAGTTAACGTGTTACCGCAATCAATATCACATCACGCAGGGGAATGCTGGTCATCCTGGTGTTATAGTTCCATCAATGTTTGAGCCAAGCCATTAGGCGACTACTAGATGCAAGACTTACCTATTGTCTAATGACTATGGTGAGCCACGCAAATACACGTGGCCATTACAAATACAGTGAGAATCACAAAGCATGATCAAACATTCTAAAATAAAAACCACCATAAAACAAACATTACAATCGGTGTCTTATCCAATGTTTCATGCCTCACAAACCTTATCGAGTTCTTTGAGGATGTGACTGGAAAAGTTGATGAGGGTCGAGCTGTGGATGTGGTGTATATGGACTTCAACAAGGCATTTGATAAGGTTCCCCATGGTCGGCTCATTCAGAAGGTCAGGAGGAATGGGATACAGGGGAACTTAGCTGTCTGGATACAGAATCGGCTGGCCGACAGAAGGCAGCGAGTGGTAGTAGAAGAAAATATTCTGCCTGGAAGTCAGTGGTGAGTGCTGTTCCACAGGGCTCTGTCCTTGGGCCTCTACTGTTTGTAATTTTTATTAATGACTTGGATGAGGGGGTTGAAGGATGGGTCAGCAAGTTTGCAGACGACACAAAGGTCGGAGGTGTTGTTGACAGTATAGAGGGCTGTTGTAGGCTGCAGCGGGACATTGACAGGATGCAGAGATGGGCTGAAAGGTGGCAGATGGAGTTCAACCTGGGTAAATGCGAGGTGATGCATTTTAGAAGGTCGAATTTGAAAGCTGAGTACAGGATTAAGGATAGGATTCTTGGCAGTGTGGAGGAACAGAGGGATCTTGGTGTGCAGATACATAGATGCCTTAAAATGGCCACCCAAGTGGACAGGGTTGTTCAGAAAGCATATGGTGTTTTGGCTTTCATTAACAGGGGGATTGAATTTAAGAGTCATGAAATCTTGTTGCAGCTCTATAAAACTTAGGTTAGACCACACTTGGAATACTGCATCCAGTTCTGGTCGCCCTATTATAGGAAAGATGGGGAGGCATTGGAGAGGGTTCAGAGGAGGTTTACCAGGATGCTGCCTGGACTGGACGGCTTATCTTATGAAGAGAGGTTGAGTGAGCTCGGACCTTTTTCATTGGAGAAAAGGAGGAGGAGAGGGGACCTAATTGAGGTATACAAGATAACGAGAGGCATAGATAGAGTTGATAGCTAGAGACTATTTCGCAGGGCAGAAATGGCTAACACAAGGTTATAGTTTTAAGCTGGTTGGAGGAAAGTATAGAGGGGATGTCAGAGGCGGGTTCTTTACACAGAGAGTTGTGAGAGCATGGAATGCGTTGCCAGCAGCAGTTGTGGAAGCAAGGTCATTGGGGACATTTAAGAGACTGCTGGACATGCATATGGTCACAGAAATTTGAGGGTGCATACATGTGGATCAATGGTCGGCACAACATCGTGGGCTGAAGGGCCTGTTCTGTGCTGTACTGTTCTATGTTCTATGTTCTATGTTCTAAATGTCCTTACACTTTGTGCAATTCCTCAATGCCTGTCCATTGAAGTGCCACCTCAGTGGTGAAAGCGTGGCTGGTGGAAAGAGTGGTGACCTTCATGGGCTAGAGGGACCTCAAGGTTGGCCTCAAGCCCTGATTCAGAGCACACTATCTTTTACATGGGCAGCAGCAGGCTGTGCTGCCTGGTTGGCAGCAACAACGTAAGCACTGGCAAATTGAAAAGTACACATCCTACCATCCTGAGGAAGCACGTGGAATAACTGCCATTGACTCCTCAGAAATTGGAATAATCTATGTCTATATGCAGCAAGACCTGGAAAATATCCAGATTTGGGCTGTAAAATGGAAAGTAACATTCACAGAAAATAAAACACAGCACTACAGCACAGTACAGGCCGTTTGGCCCTCGATGTTGCGCTGACCTGTGAAATCAAACTGAAGCCCATCTACCTACAGAATCCCATTATCATCCATATGTTTATCCAATGACCATTTAAATGCCCTTAAAGTTGGCGAGTCTACTACTGTTGCAGGCAGGGCATTCCACGCCCTTACTACTCTCTGAGTAAAGAACCTACCTCTGACATCCGTCCTATATCTATCAGCCCTCAATTTAAAGCTATGTCCCCTCATGCTAGCCATCTCCATCCGAGGAAAAAGGCTCTCACGGTCCACCCTATCTAATTCTCTGATCATCTTATACATCTCTATTAAGTCACCTCTTTATCCTCTTCTCTCGAACGAAAACAGCCTCGAGTCCCTCAGCCTTTCCTCATAAGACCTCCCCTCTATACCAGGCAACATCCTGGAAAATCGCCTCTGCACCTTTTCAAATGCTTCCACATCCTTCCTATAATGTGGCGACCAGAACTGCACGCAATGCTCCAAGTGTGGCCGCACCAGAGTTTTGTACAGCTGCAACATGACCTCACGGCTCCGAAACTCAATCCCTCTACCAATAAAACCTAACATACCGTATGCATCAACCATGCCAACCTGGGTGACAACTTTCCAGGATCTATGTACATGGACATCGAGGTCTCTCTGCTCATCCACACTACCAAGAATTCATTAGCCCAGTACTCTGTATTCCTGTTACTCCTTCCAAAGTGAATCACCTCACACTTTTCTGCGTTAAGCTCCATTTGCCACCTCTAATCCCATCTCTGCAGCTTATCTATGTCGATCTGTAACCTGCAATATTCTTCTGCACTATCCACAACTCCACCGACTTTAGTGTCATCTGCAAATTTACTAACACATCCTTCTACGCCCTCATCCAGGACATTTATAAAAATGACAAACAGCAGTGGCCCCAAAACAGATCCTTGTGATACACCATTAGTACTGAACTCCAGGATGAACATTTCCCATCAACCACCACCCTCTGTCTTCTTCCAAATAGCCAATTTTTGATCCAAGCCACTAAATCACCCTCAATCCCATGACTCTGTATTTTATGCAATAGCCTACTGTGTGGAATCTTGTCAAACGTTTTACTGAAATCCATATACACCACATCAACTGCTTTACTCTCATCCACCTGTTTGGCCCCTTCTCAAAGAACTCAATAAGGTTTGTGAGGCACGAACTACCCTTCACAAAACCATGTTGACTACCCCTAATCAAATTATTCCTTTCTAGATGATTATAAATCCCATCTCTTATAATCCTTTCCAACACTTTACCCACAACTGAAGTAAGGCTCACTGGTCTGAAATTACCAAGATTGTCCCTTCTCCCCTTCTTGAACAAGGGGACTATATTTGCTGTCCTCCAGTTTTAGGAGACCCTTACGCTCCTAACCTTCAAGTTGCAGTGTCAGGAAACTTCCAGACGGCAACCAATAGCCATTTATCAGTACTATATTATACTATATATACTATACTGATAGTGTGTGCACAGCTCTCCCTAGTTATAGTCAAGTTTCAAACTGTTAGATTGAATAGTAAGGACAATTTGTTTTAGCTGTTTCCTCGCAGCTATTTGCAGTTAAAATTAGAAATACGCTGATTAAAAAAACTCCTTTTGAGTTTCATTACAAACAGCGCAGAGAAACATATCTTTCCCTTCCGTGTAAGTGACAAAAGGTTTGAAATGACAAAAGAATTCAAATCTCAACTCGTGTTATAGACTCTTCGTCAAGAACTTTGTGTGCATTGCCAATACCCACTATCATATGGAACATTAGAAATATAGGTATGAGTTGTTTATTCTTTCTTAATCAGCTATTTAAAACAATAATTGTGTTGAAGAAAATACACAGCTTGAAATGCAATGTTCAATGACTGGAAACTGGTGACATAAGAGTCACCAGAAACTGGAAAGCAGTTTTTTTTTGCAAATTTATAGCCGCTTTGGGATATGAATGTGCCTTTGACAGGAGGAACTAAGATAATCAAAACTTGGTGAGAAGGGGGTCAGAATGCCTGCTTCTCACTTTCTGAACAGATTTAATGCTATCAAGTAAGATATGCATTTTGCGCACGTGGATTTCTGCACTAGTTACACTCTTTGTTTAATGGAAGTTGATTTCCCAGCCCAGCAGCCAGTATTATTAATACAAACCCATTGCTCAAAAAATATTTTTCATTGAGTGCAAAGGGAAAATCTTCTGAAAGTAAATGGTAGCCAGAAGAATTTATTCATACAGAGCTACTTCAACTTGTTGCCATGCAGATTGCATTGATATGCTTGGGGCAAACAATATGCCAGATCCCTGACTGAAAGCTCCAATGGGTTTCTTAATTGCTATCATTGAAGAAAACTGTGTGGACCATGAAGATAGTGATCTAGGTACTGTCTGTCCCTAGGAAATCAGCCTGGTGTTATGAAACTATAAATGGCATTCCAGTGACTTAGGACCTTCTATATTTCAGCAACGATTGAAATACAGACAATCAGGTTGCAAAACCATGCCAGCAACAGTTGCCTTGAACTAGTTGAATAGAGGCTGTCTCCTGTTCCATTAGCAAAGCATCCATCTACTTTCTCCATCTACTCAACTAGTGGGAGGCATGCCATTAGACCTAATCATTTAGACAATGGAACTCTGGCTGAGGGAAGAGTTCCCACTCACTCATTGGTTTGTGTCACCTTCCCGACCTAAACCACAAGTAGCAGCTGCCTCACTCTGCAAAGGCAGAAACAGCCCATGATAGGGCACAGTTAAGAATGGTGGTGGGCTGTCTAACCTCTTATGTGGGGTGCATCCAGGCTGACTGACAGTGTGCAAACACATGGGTTGGTATTGAAGACTGTGCTTGACTTATTGTGCTGGACGACTGGTTGAAAGCCATCCTTCTTGACGGAGGACTGCTCACAACCAAGGCAAGTCTCCTCACTTTGTGTCCATGCTAAGCATCAAAGCAAGACACCAGTATGTTGTGTATCTCTGGCTAAGGGGGAAAAGCAGAAAAAGTAATGGCAAGGCAGGATGCTGGGATCATCCAAAGTGAGTGATTTTTATTATACTGAGCTCAGAGGTACAGTCTGGTCCAATCCATGAACTGGGCGTGAATGTACAGTGCCCTTGCCGCAACATTACAGTGGGAGTAGCTGGGGCAGACCAAGATGCTGCACTAAAATGCAGAAGCATCCTGTAAGTGGAACAGAGATGAAGGTTCTCAAAGCTTATACATATTTGAAATTTCTGTGGATGTGGGATGCATGTGGTCAGTATCCATGCAGTGTGCCCTGAGAGACTGGTGCCTGGAGTCAATCATGGAGAACTTTCAAAACAAGGAATGAGCTGAATTTGCTTGGTACCCACATTGGCTTCCTCGTTGAGAATTCTCAACTTCCAGAGAGTATGCTATATAGAAAACTATGTATTAATGAGGCAAGAGATAGTAGGAACTACAGGTGCTGGAGAACCTGAGATAACAACGTGTAGAGCTGGATGAATACAACAGGCTAAGCAGCATCAGAAGGGCAGGAAAGCTGACGTTTTAGGCCTAGACCCTTCTTCAGAAGAAGGGTCTAGGCTCGAAACGTCAGCTTTCCTGCTCCTCTGATGCTGTTTAGCCTGCTGTGTTCATCCAGCTCAACACCTTGTTATCTCTATTAATGAGGTAAGCTGTGCCATGGATGAGGAGCTTAGCCATCCGTAATCCCTCCTCATTTGGTAACTTGTTGCTGAGTGGGAAACTGCTTTATGCCTCGATAAAGATATAAAGGATTCAGTACGTTGTTTCTGATGTTATGATAAGCCTTGCTGGAATTCTCATGCAATTCTGCCACAGATCATGCCATAGCCCATAACCCCAAAAAAGATTCTGCCCATCATCTGTGTATAGTTTTAAACTGCTTCATTGCCAAAAGCAGGAGGACCACAAATATGGTGATGGTGAAGAAACAGTTAAGCACTGATGGAATTAGAACATACATTCACTTTCAAAAAGGAGATTTTCTTGTGGTCAAGTGACGAGAGTGAAATGGGACGTACTAATTAACCCCTCCTCACCTGATTTTAACAATAGCCTTATGCCACTTTGAAACAATACTTGGTGAATTGCTTTCTTGCCTAGATTTTACAGTTTTGTGCACAAACTGTGCGGCTGCCTTTGACCTCCTGATTGAAGATGGGAACCTGCAGCAACTCCATATTGTCAGGAGCAAACACAATTCATTTTAACTACCCAGACTCAATAAACAATTCAAGTCTGCAGTAAACACCTGAGAGATAACTTGGTCCAACACATTGCTTTAATACCACCAACTATTATTCAATTCTGTGCAGGACCATTAACTTTGGTTTAAAGCTAACGTAGGTGCATTACAAAAGTCTACTTCAGAATCATCCGTTCCTGCATAGTTTTTACATTTCATTTTGTAGTACCCTAAAGAAACTTCTTTGATATCAGTTGGGGTTGCTGACTACTTGAGCTGTATTATTGGATAATTAAGCAATGCTGGGCCACAATACAAATCTCTTCATGTTTGGATCCTGAGCAGTAATGCAGCTCGTATCAGTATCGGCTCATTGCCTGCTGTAAGGCCCTTTTACCAGGATAAGAGTGGTGAAGGAGGTGGAGCAAAGGCAAGTAAATGGAGTCAAGGTATACAGAGGTGACGAATCAGTTCAATGCAGAGACAGGTTTGAGTTGCTGAATATTTCATTCCAGTTCATGTGTTCCAAATGAAAGACACTTAAACAAATTAAACTGGAGATCACAGTGAGCAGGAAATAAATAATTGTGTGATGGAGAAAGGAATAGAAGTTTAAGTTGTGATAAATTAGAGTGGGAAGAATCTTGTATGACACGTGAACAATTGACTAGTTAGGATGAATGTGCTGTAAATTCTATGTAAATTAGATATGGGGATTTACGTTGGGAGTAAATCTTTAAAGACTAGGAGGCAGTGCGGGTTGTCAGGAGGTAGCAGGCTCACAGATTTTGATCATGCACTCATTAATATCATTAATAGATAGCCTGTGTATACTTTTCAGAAATTTGTGGACTGTGAGCAAGATACGCTAACAGCACAGTGTTTCAGGCTGGTAGGACGTTCGAATTTATTTCATAGCTTTCATCTGAATTGAAGGGCCTCTGCTCCTCTCATCATGAGTATTCCACAAAGAGCCCTGAGACTGCTGTAAAACATACTTGCCCATTAATTTCAGAACAGCTTGCACTTGTATTATGACTTCAAAGTAGCTAAGCATCACTAGGTTAATCCACAAAAAAGACCAAAAATGGCACAGAATTTGGGAGTGCAGGTATGTTTGAAATGTCAATTAGCATTAGAAGAGGCAGGGAGTGTTGTGTAGGGTCAAAGGGATTATGAAGAGAATTCTGGCATGCAAGGGAGTAATGGCTGAGCATTCTGAGTCCAACAGTAGGCAAAGAGGGGCAGGGTGTGATATCTGACCTTAAAGAAAGTTTTTAACGTGAATTAGAAGGGTGAAGGCCCAGAATATTCAGAATCCTGTCGATATTTATGAGAAAAAAGTCTCGTTATTCGAACACTGTATATAGCCCTAAATCAATGCAGCTTTTAAGATCCTTCCTCCCAGAACATATAGGATCAGAGTGATTCTGTTTGTAACTCAGCAGTATCCAGGTTACTCTGCATCTGACAACATTTTCAGCATTCCTTCCATTACAAAGGGCCATAACTCACAGACAGCACACCTGCTCAGGCCAAAATATATTCTTGCATGCAAGCAAAGGAATGCCTGCAATGCATGGTCCTAGCTGAAATGTTTAGTTCACTCTGCTTGTGTCTACAGCTCCCTATGTCTAGGAACTCAATGTGGAACTATACACAGTTGTGCTGACTACTTGGTTTCATCTATCAAGCAAACCAACACTCTGATACATCTAACTAAGTGTTTTCAAAACAGAACAGAGCGTGGGCTTTGGATAAAACTGTATAGAATTTTTGTGCTGAATTTTACATATTCTTGGCTAAGTCTGAGTTTTGTCGACTGTTTATTTTGGCGGGATTTCTGCCCTACTGGGTTTTCTCTCAGTATCTTACCCAATCTCACCTAATTAACTCCATATGTTGCCCCTACGGCATCTCTCATGTTCCATTCTTGGAACAATTTGCTACTAAGCAGCCAAAAACAGGGCATTTCTTGTGCCTACACCATCTTAGGCCATCATGCACCCAGACACAAGGTATCTATGCTGCAGCCTTTCAATGCTAATTACTGGTGTGCCCTGCAAGCCAAGAAGCAAATCTGTGATTCCAAAACAGCTTGCCAGTCTGTTGGAGAAGTACCATGCAGGTCCTGAGGGACTGGCAAATGCCTGGTACTGATTTCTCTGCTTGACGGGTGTATATGCCTTGCAATCAATCTCACAATGTTGTTTGGCCACAAACAAAATGGAGCTCCTTTGGAGGTAAATTTTGTGCTGAATCTGGCACTTTGTCAAGCTTTCTCAGGGCCTTGCTCACTTGGCAAGTTGGGAAAGATAGAAAGCTGAATATTAATGAGGTGGGTTGGGCCATTCACAGGCAATCATTCCCTTATGTGAAAACCTGCTGCTGCCTAGCAAGAAACTCACCTCACCGTGTGTCAAAAGGATAAATGATCGAGTGAGGCCCTGCCAATGTTGAGATGGCCCTCAGTGATCTTCACACCTGATTCTAACGCACATCTCACCAAAGCCCACATCGCTCAGACTCATCTCCTTTCCTTAGTTTCTGATGCAGATATTCAAGGGCACATGTTAATAAGTCAGACAGGAAAAGACTGTGAAAACTTTGTTCACCAATGGAATCCATCCAAAACCTGCTACGTTTCGGAGTGAGTCTCTGGCCTACACTCTGGATTTCGCACACAGCGAGTAATTGGAGAGGACCGGAAATCCAGTAGATGCAACCCAGCGGCCTGGCAGATGCAGATAACTTATGATTAGGGAAATGGTTAAATCTGGGAGGTTGGGACAATAGCTAGAAGGGGAGAGCATTAAATCTGACAATGGGGACATTACTTTTCATGAAATCAGGAGAAAGATTTGCACACAAGGATCTAACACACAAAGGGGGTGAAATTCTAGACATTAATTATCCTTGAGGAGAAGAAATTCCTTCACATCTCAGTTTTAAATGAATGCTCCCTTATTCTGTAATTATGCCCCCTAGTTTGAGATTCCCACACGAGTGGAAATATTTTCTCAAAATCTATCATGAAAGTTCCCTAAGATCTTGTATATTTAAATAGGATTATCCTTCATTTATGTAAGCTCAAAGCATTCGGCACACTTGCTTTCAGCACTTTGACCACTGAATATGGAACCTGGGTTGTTGTGCTGCAGTTGTGCAGGACGTTGGTAGGGATGCTTTTGGAGTGCTGTTCTGATCACCCTGTTACAGGAAGGATATTATTAAACTGGAGTTGGTTCAGAAAACAATGACTAGGATGTTGCCAGGACTGGAGGGTTTGAGTTATGACGAGAGGCTGGATAAGCTAATACTTTTCTCACTGGGGTGTGGGAGGTTAGCAGGGTAACAATACAGGTGTTCAAAAAATCGTGAGGGGCAAAGATTAGGTGAATGACAAAAATCTTTTCCTTCAGGTAGGGAAGTTTAAACTAGAGGGCACAGCTTTAAGGTGAGTGGAGAAAGATTTAAAAAGAAGCACATTCTTTGCAGAGAGGGTGATTCATATGTGGAATTGCCAGAGGAAGGGGTAGATGCAGGGACACTTACAACATTCAAAAGACATTTGGACAGAAACATGAATAGGAAAGGTTTAGAGGAATGTGGACCAAATGCAGGAATATGTGACTAATTTAATTTGGGAGACTTGATTGGCATGGATGAGTTGGACTGAAGGATATGTTTCTGTGCTGTATGACTCTATGACTATGATTTTAAAGTAACAAGCTAAACTTGCCTGCTTAGGAGCAGCCTACATTGCTTCATGAGTCTAAGATTTCAAGATTTGCCATGCTTCATCCAACAGCTGGTTTATGTGATATATCTAATGGTCTCTTAGCCTGTGACCGGGGTCTCATATTTCATCTGAACAAGGCCACTTGAAACATGAACTGCTAACAGAAGCAAACTACTATATGTAACTGTATAATGTAGTTTTAACGCAGACACTGGTGACTATGACTGTAATATATGTATTATAGCTTTAATAAACGTGTGTTGAATCATTCAGATCGACATTATCCATGTCAAATATTTTGAGGATCCTTCAAAGACACTTTTAACTCAGTCACCCAGGGGATAGAACAATCAATTCTACACTTAGCTTTCTTTTCTTGATTTCTAGTTCCCAGCTGATAAGTTGGATAAAACAGAACACAACTCCACAGGATTTCTCTTCCTCTGGTTGCAAACAGATTAACTTGCCAGCATAAATTTCCTTTCTCTTCTACATTAACATACCAATATAAGCATTTAATGAACCTCATTTTAGCATGATCCTTGTATTTCCAATAAATTTTACAGACGATAGTATTCAGACAAGGCAGACTTCATGCGCTATACAATTATAGTGTTCAAGTATTTAAATTTAATAGGGTTACATAAAATAAGTTGTCATAGAAAATTTGGAATTAATGAACCTAATAATTCTGCCTTTAAAAAAAATGAAGGGAAATAGTTAATTGTACTCTTTAAATAAATGATTAATGGTCTGGTTTGAAATAGTGCAGAAAGGTAGTTTTGCATGACTGTATTAGATAGTGTCCTGCAAAAGAAAATGAAACTCCTGGATAGAAATGAGCAGTAATAACTTGACATTAAAGTGGGCATGGGGTGGGGTTGGGGGGCTGGCAGTGTGCATAGTGGAAAGCAGGCAGAACAATGCAGAGAGTTATTAAGGTGACACGTTTTCCCATTCCAATGCTAGCAAAATGGCCACATAGTTGAAGTCCAGTTAATGGTCAATTAAGGACCACATTCTGCTTTCATGCCCACTTTGCCTGTGTTAAGGGGTCAATTACCATGTGTAGATATTGTCAAATGCAATACTGCCAATCTCGGTGGGTTCCAGAGAAGTAGACCCTTTTTTAGCCATACCATGGCTCAGCTGCTTTTGCCACCTCCACCGTAATAACATCCCATGCAAACCGGGACTCCCTGCCCTTGATTGCTTGAACCTGAACACCAGAGCCCCCATCCCAATTTATATCTTTTTGAGGGAACCTTGCCCATGGTTGTGCTCCATGTTTGCAGTTGCTACCTCAGTGACTCTATTGATGTTGTTAAGTCACACCATCTCATTGGGATGAAAGCTCTAGGATTGGTTGGAGCCTCGTCCCTAATTAGCCAACATCCAAGGTGACAGCCATTTTATTAACTGCCACCGGGAATATGCCGTCACAGGTTCCATTGCTGAACTGACTTCATATCAGTGTTTATTAATACATAGTGGGTCCATGACACATATCCAGTTCCCTCAAAGCAAGCTATCAGAGTGAACAGGATGTCTGGCACTTCTAATCTTATCTGTCAGCCAGGATCCCATGCCCAAAACCAGCAAAACTGGTGTAGTATGAAAAATATCATGCGAAGAATGTGAGCACTACAGAGGCCAAACTGAAGAAAACTGACAACATGGATACATGAACACCAAATAGCCACCAAAGACATCACCAATTCTCACTTGATCCTGACACACAGATAAAAGAGTGAACACAAATTTGACTGGGACAACACGTCCACAATCACAATCGCAAACAGAGACATGCCAGGGAATTCCTGGAGGCCTGGTATTCCAACTGGAACTCCATCAACAATTGCATTGAATTAAGACCCTGCGTACAAACCACTGAGAAACAGAACCTGAACTGGCACAACCCCAACAAATTGAGTCATATAAATATCAAGCACCAGCTTGGACAGAGCACCAATGCTTTACCAGAGGCAAGCCGACAATATTATCCTGCAGGGTGACGAAAAGTTTGCAATCAAACTCACTGGCTCAGCGAGCATGTCTACAACCTAATCCACAACTCGAGCTACAAGTGTTCTTGAAAACTTCTTCCTCCTCTATCTGGGTATATTGGGTGGTCCTCTCCACTGGGCCATCTATAAGCTAATACTACCCTGACGCCATGCGGGGTGGTATCACTCGAGATCTCACTTGAGATCAGTGTGCAAACATCTGAGAGGATGATAGCTGTTTCTTCATTTCCCTGAATGCTATGACTTGGCTACATGGCCATTTCCAAGGCTGACACTTTTTAAAGAGTTGGTTCAAAGGTGCCAGGACAGAGGCCAGGTTATGGATGAACTTCTGTAATAATTCACCAGCCCAAGGAAAGACTTAAGCTCCAGTACAGACATGGGAGCCAAAGCACTTTTACTCACCCTCACTTTATCTTGAAATGAGTGTAACCCAGTCTTATCAACTTTGTAGCCTGCATCGATCACTTGGGTGGCTGGAAGACTCATTTTCACCTTCTAAGGCTTATGCTCTGGGAGAAGCACCTAAGTACTTTGTCCGAATTCTCTAAATGCTCCTTCTCGTCTTTCCCTATAATAAGCATGTCTTCGAGATAAATGGCAATCTGCAAGTGCGCCTTGTAACATGCTCTCCATCGCCTGCTGAATAATTTCACAGGCTAACAACACACCAAATGGCAATCTCGTGTATTGGTACAGACCCTTATGGCTATGAATTGTAGCATGCTTCTGGGAGTCCTCATCTAACTGCATTTGCAAGTAGGCATGGTGCACGCTCAACTTCATAAAGGACAGCCCCCCCGCCAACTTTGCACATAAATCCTCCATGCAATGGATTGGGCATTTATCCAGCTGCAAGAAGCGGTTTAGTATTAATTTAAAATCTCCACAACGGTAAGCCAACCCTTCAAACTTCACAATCATTATGACCAGTGCTACCCATTCTGCAGACTGGACTGGTTTGATGATTCCTCCACATTCCAGCCTCCTGAATTCTGCCTCTACTTTTGCCCTTAAGGTGAATGGCATTGGGCAGGCCTTTCAGAATCTTGGAATTGTTTCTGGGTCAACATGCAAGGTGTCCTTAACTCCTTTGGTAGTCCTTAGACCTTCCTGAAAAATCTCTGGGTATTTAGTTTAGACTTCACTCAGGCAGCCATATTCTAGTCAAAAAACGTTGAGCCAACCTAGCAGAATGGTTTTCAACCAATTCTGCCCCATCAAGCTTAGCCCTCGCCTTTTACTACAGTCAGTATTATCTGAATCAACTTTTTCTCAAAAGAACTGAATTTATACCCTTAATCTGTAATAGTTCCCAGTACAGGCTCGCAGTCTAGCCAAGGTTTTGCACAAATCTAAGGGTTGGAGGCCAGTATAAGTTTTGTTTAAGACTGGTTCCTCAATGACTGAAATGGCTGTGCTGGTATGGAGCTCCATTGGAACCAGGTGACTATTTAATCAGACATTTATTTTGATTGGTTCTGAGTTGGACATTGCTGAGAATTTTAACTGTTTCAAACCAGATGTAGGACTTTCCAGGGCATGCATTCTTCTGGATACTGACCTATGAGTTCTCTTATTCAGTTTAGGCCTGGTGGGATTCTTTTGCTGTCTTATGTCTGCATACAAGCTTGCTGGCCTGGATCCTGAAGAAAATTTTAACTGCTTGGCTTTGTTTTGGGGTTTTGCTGTGGGCTCCCTAGAGTCCCTCCATTCAGAATATGCACTGAGTGATGCTATGCAATTATCTTCACTCAAGTCGTGTTCCTCAGCTCAGTAGGACGGGTGAGGATTACCACTTCCATCAACATATCCTATAACTCATCTGCTCCACTTGCTACATTTTCCAATGATAACATCAGTTGTAGTGTCTGAAGTCCAGTTGGGCTTTAGCTAGTAGGTGCTTTTGCATTTTTACATCGTAATCCCAAATGCCAAATGGTGTCTCAGTATTGTATTCAGAGTTAAACCAAAGTCACATGCCTCTGCCAGTCACCTTAACCTAGTCAAAAATACCGACATGGATCCACCTGGTTTTCAAATTGCTGAGTAAGTCTCAGCATCTCAGAATTACAGGAGGTTCGGGGTCACAATATTCCTTAACTGAATCCATCAACTCTTGAAAGATTTTAGGATCTGGTGCCTCAGGGCAATTTATAACTGAAAAAGCTGTGGGCCCACAGCTGTCATAGGGGGTTACCTGTAACTTTTCATTTACCTAAGGTCATTTCCTGGAAAAAAAAATAGATTCTTTCCACATTTTGGGCCCAGTCTTCAACAGTAGGACCAAATACGTCAAGCTTCCTAAATAATGGCATAATGTCAGAAATGTTTACCCCAACTTAAAGACAATTGTTGCGAGTAATTTTCCTCAGGACTGTGCTTTACTCTGGTTACCACTGAAATAACTCCACTGAGGCTGATATCCCATCTCCAGGACACCCTTTATTGACAAACGGAGAGTTCTTGACACTGATCCAGCTTCCAAACAGCCAGCCCATAGACTGAACAGGATGCCTGACAGCACTGTTCTTATCTGTCAGCCAGAGATCCCTGATGGGACCAGATTAACAGCCCCAAACAAGGAACTCACATTCTATAAGGTCCATCTGGCTGTGTGGCATCCGTCAGTCTCGAGAGACCATGGATCTGCGCCTGAAGAGTTTGACCTCATTACAACCACAACAGTTGCCATGCTTTAATCAGACCTCTTCCTGCTTGTGGGGGTTCTTGTGGCAAGATTCCAGCCATTGTGCTTTTAACAAAGAGCCTCGCAGCTGCAAGACCAGAACATATGAATACTGCGTCAATCCAAGAGATTTTAAAAGTTTGATTTAAATGGCCTAACGGAGAAAGTTGGGAGGTAACAGATTCTAAGAAAACCGAAAGCCTAGACTGCTGAAAGGATGGTTGAACACCAGCTAAGGGGAAAATAAGTGGGATGCACAAGAGGCCTGAGTAAGATGTACAAAGAATTCAGGAATTTTGGGGCTGCTGGAAATCCTATAGGTTAGAATGGTGTCAGAACTGACATTGTTTGACTACAATTGTGTTTTTAATGCTGCTTTAGAATTTGGACATTTGTGTTGCAAATGATAAAATTATTTTGAACTTTAGCTTCACTACCCACTTTTTTATTTTTATCAGTTTAAGCTCCATTAGTTGCAGCACGGAGGTATCCTTCTATGGGATAACTCTCCATTCCTGTTATAGACAAAAACAGAAATTGCTGGAGAAACCTGGCAGGCCTGACATCTGTGGAAAGGAAACAGAATTAACATTTTGAGTCTTGTGATTCCTCTTCAGGGCTCTGCATTCTTTTCAAGGTCTATTCACAGTGTCCTCATTGAACTGTTGTCACTGTAGCCATTCTGTATACAAATAGTCATTAACAACATGCTAGATTCCTTGGTGCCACCTTTTACTTCTGGATCGAGGTGATTAGCAGAAATGCATTTGATCTGGGTCAAAATTGCAGAAAGAACTTCAAAAGAGTATTTCAGATGTGTGAAGAAGATAGGCATGCCTCTAGTCTACCATTGTATTTAATGTGAAGACTTCATTTTAATCTTTCATGGGATTCTGACTGTGCTAACACTCATTTCCCATTCCAACCGTTCTTAAGAAGTTGGTGACGAACTGCCTCCTTGAACCATAGCAATCCACCTTCTGTGATGGCTACAATGTTGTGAGGGAGTGAGTTCCAGGAGGCTGTACGGTTCATTAGTTTCCGTATTGTCTCTTTGTGATGTGATATCAAAATAATTTTCTGCAAGTGAATTTAATTTTGTTTTATAAATTCTCAAAATGTAGAAGCTGCCAACAAGGCTAATGTTAATTTTCCAGCCTTAGTTTCCAGCACATGTCAATGCAACTTTTGGTGATGACATGGCATAACACTGTGAAGGGAATTGCAGATTTGACCAAGTGACAATGGCGAAACATGTTCAAGTCAGGATGGTGTGTTGTTTAGAGTAGGGGGAGCATTGAGGTGAAAGCTATTATAGATTCTAAATATGAGAGATAATAACAATGTAGCCTGAGCAACTTGTATCCTACAGAAAGTATAAGGTACAGCTACAGTAAAGTCACCGTCATCTTATCAGACCATAAGCCTGCTCTCTCATGAGACAGAAATAGCTGGTGGTGGTTTAACTTGATGGTCATCATGCCTCAGGTGAAGGGAAAGATTGAAAAGGAGAACCTTTCATTGTAATATCAATTGGTGTGGGAATTGAACTGATGTTATTGGCATGAAAAACCAGCATTCCAGCCCACTGAGCTAACTGACCCTTGGTAACTAAAGTATAGCTGTGGTGAAGACAGCCTACTACATGGAGTGCTGATAAAATACTTTATCCAGGATGGTTTCAAGTTTTTTGACTGTTGTTGGAGCTACACTCATCCAGGTAAGCAAAGAATTTTCCATCATACTTATGCCTTGTAGATAGTGGAGAGGTTTTGCAAAATTAAAGGGTGAACCACTTCTTCAACATAGAACATAGAACATAGAAAAGTACAGCACAGTATGGGCCCTTCGGCCCACAATGTTGTGCCGTGGAATAATCCTAATCCAAAAATAAAATAACCTAACCTACATTCCGTTCAATTCACTGCTGTCCATGTGCATGTCCAGCAGTCACGTAAATGTCACTAATGACTCTGCTTCCACGACTACCACTGGCAAACTATTCCATGCGCTCACAACTCTCTCGGTGAAGAACCTCCCTCTGATGTCTCCTCTATACCTTCCACCTAACACCTTAAAACTATGACCCCTCATGGCAGTCAATCCTGCCCTGGGGAAAAGTCTCTGGCTATCGGCTCTATCTATGCCTCTCATCACCTTGTACACCTCGATCAGGTCACCTCACTTCCTCCTTCTCTCCAGAGAGAAAAGTCCGAGCTCAGTCAACCTCTCATCGTAAGACAAGCCCTCCAGTCCAGGCAGCATCCTGGTAAACCTCCTTTGCACCCTCTCCAAAGCCTCCACATCTTTCCTATAATAGGGCGACCAGAACTGGACACAATATTCCAAGTGTGGTCTCACCAGGGTTTTGTAGAGCTGCAGCATAACCTCACGGCTCTTAAACTCGATCCCCCTGTTAATGAAAACCAAAACACCATATGCTTTCTTAACAACCTTATCTACTTGGGTGGCATCTTCTGACCTACTGTAATAACTATATACTGAATGTGGCCGACCAGGAGATGTAAGGGAAAATGACGACAACTGTGATGTTGAATGTCAAAGGGAAGTAAATCTTCATTGCCTGGCAGAAACAATGCCACATATGCCAAACCCTACAGTATTGACCAAGAATTTGATGCATTTGGAAATGGACTGCTTTACTATTTGAGAAGTTGCAAATTTACTGAGCGCTCTGCACATATTAACTTAACTTACAATGGAGGCAAGGTTATTGATGTATCAACTGGCGACCCTTGGGTATAAGACACTCCCCTGAGGGAAGTGAGTGATGTCCTGGAAGGAAGATGATTGAGTTCCAACAAGCACAACCATCTTCCTTTGTGCCAGGTATGATGCCAGCCAGTAGAGAGCTTTCTCTTGATTTCCATTGACTTCATCTTTAGGAGGGATTATGGATCTCACATTGGATCAAACAATGATTTCAAGGACAGTCACTTTTACCTGAACATTGGTGGTTAGGATCACAAAATTAGATGCTTATGAGTTCCAGAGAGAAATCATGGCAGTTGGAACACTTATTGTCAGAATGGCACATGTGCATGGCCTGAATACTCATGTAGGTCTGACAAAGCTTCTACAACAGGTCAAATATGATGTTATTCCATCTCATTGACCGAATTAATGCACATTCTATCAATTTTCTTTTGCAGGTCCAGTTAATGCCTCCTGTTATGATTCTGCTGATGTTATTGCTAGACAAGTCTGATTCCAGACCGAAATCTGGCTTGATAGATAATATTTGCATTTTTCCAGTTTGAAGGAGGTTGTCTTTCACTGAAACACAAACACACAATCCTGTAGATCTGTGTTCAACAACAAAACAAAGTTATTACACAAAATAGATGAAGATAAAATAGAATAAACCAAATTATTGACATACAAAATATATTTAAATATTTCAAATACCATGCAATGAAACCCTATGAATCCCTTCTTACCACATCTGTAAGATTGATTTAAATGTGGCTTCACAATCACTTAGAGTCACAGAGTCATACAAAATAGAAACAGGCCCTTTTATCCAACATATCCATGTCAACTAATAAACACAAAACCATACAAATCTCAGACTCATACTTGGTCCATAATTGGCTATGCCCTGGAATTTTAAGTGCTTGTCCAGACAGTGTCTGCCTCCACCAGCTTCACAGGCAACATGTTCCATATTACACCCATTGTAGAGATGAATTTGTGTTTTTTTGGTTTAGCTCTCTTCTAACCCACTTATCCCTTACCCTAAATATATACCATCAGGTCTTAGATACATCTGCCAAGGGGAAAAGATTCTCACAATCTACCCTCTCATACTTCAGCATCAATCAGAACCCCCTCAACCTTCTCTATTCTAATGAAAACAAATCTAACCTCTCCAGTCTCTCCTTATAACTGAGACTTTTCATCCCAGGCAATATCCTGGCAAATTTTCTCTACGCCCCCTTCCATGCAATCATGTCCTTCTGACTGTGTGCCAACCACAACTGCGTACAATATTTCATATATCCTTTAAAAAGAAGTAACAAGACTTCCTTTCTCCTATATTTTACACCCTAGCTAATAGGAGCAAGCATCCATCTGTCTTCTGCACCATCCTGACAACTTGTACTGACACCTTCAGAATCTATGGACTTGTACACCAAGGTCCTCAGTACTCTAGAAGAGTCTACTATTTGACGTCCGTCCCTTGTTAGACTTCCCATCTCACAATTATCAGGATTAAAATCTATCTGCTATTTCTCTGTCCAATTTGTCAGCTGTGTAATATTAGACTGTTACCCAAGACCATCCTCCTCTCTATCAACAACAATAATTTTCATGTCATTTGCAAAGTTACTCATTTTCCTGCTACATTCACTTCCACGTTGTCAACGTACATAACTAACAGCCAGGGTGTCAGCACCAAACCCAAAGGTACATCACTGGTCACAGACTTCCAATTACAAAAACAACTTTCCATTATCATCCTCTGCTTCCCTCTTGCAGGCCAATTTTGGGTCCAGTTTGCCAACTTGCTCTGGATCCCATGGGCGCTTAGCTTTTAAGTTAGTTTTCCATGTGGGACCTTGTCGAAGCCCTGACTGAAGTCCCTGTAAACTACATCAGCTGCAAAACCCCCATCAATAATACTAATAATGCTTAGTAAGCTATTCAAAAAGCTCAATTAAATCAGCCCAAAAGGATGTCCCTGTAACAAATCCATGCTGATTATCCCAGATCAATCCCTGTCTTTTACTCAGAGCTTTTTTCCAATAAATATCCCTACCACTGACATCAGGCTAGCTGGTCTGTAATGGCCTGGCCTATCCATGCTGCTCTTCTTCAACAAAGGCACCACATTAGCTATCTTCCAATTATCTGGCATTTCACCTGTGGCCAGCGAGCTATTAACTATCTCTGCCAGGGTCCCAACAATTTCCTCCCTTGCCTCACGTAGCAGACTGGGATTCATCTCATCAGGGCTGAGGATTTATGCACCTTTACACCTGCTAAAACATCTGATTCCTCCTCCTTATTAATGTTAACATGTTCCAGACCCTCAGTACCCCATGGGAAATCCCTAGCTACAATGTCTTTCTCTTAGGTGAATACGAGTGAGAAATATTCATTCAATACTTCGCCCACATCCTCTGGTTCCACGCACAAGTTTCCCTTTATGTCTCTTTAATAGGCCTCATTCTTTTCTTGGTAATATTTTAAATATATTTAAAAATTGTCTTAGATCTTCTTTAATCCTATTTGCCTAAGATTTTTCATGCCGGTCCTTTGCTCTCCTAATTTCTTATGCTATGACACCCGTACACTCTTGACATTTTTCCATGGCCTCCCCCATTTTTAATATGTGGTACCTGACATATACTTCTTTTCCCTTTATCAAACTCTGCATGTCCCTTGACAGCCAAGGTTCCCTGGACTAGCTGCCCTCACCGAACATCCTAAGAGGAACGCAATAGCCCTGAATTATTACTATACTACTTTTAAAAATCTCCCGCTCTCCCAGTGTAGACTTACCTATGAGTAATTACTCCCAGTCTGTATTTGCCAAATCCTGTCAAATATATTGAAGATAACAAGGTGTGGAGCTGGGTGTACACAGCATGCCAAGCAGCATCAGAGGAACAGGAAGGCTGACGTTTCGGGCCGAGATCCTTTTTCAGAAATGGGGTAGGGGAAGGAGATTCCGAAATAAAATAGGGACGGGGGGAGGTGGATAGAAGATGGATAAAGGAGAAGATAAGTGGAGAGGAGACACTCAGGTCAAAGAGGCCGAGTTGGAGCCAGTAAAGGTGAATGTAGGTGTGGAGTTAGGGAGGGGACAGGTCGGTCCAGGCAGGACGGACAGGTCAATGGGGCGGGATGAGGTTCGTAGATAGGAGACGGGGGTGGGACTTGAAGTGGGAGGAGGGTATAGGTGGGAGGAAGGGCAGGTTAGGGAGGTGGGATGAATTGGGCTGGTTTTGGGATGTAGTCAGGGGAGGGGAGATTTTGAAGCTTGTGAAGTCCACATTGATACCCTTGGGCTGCAGGGTTCCCATGCAAAATATGAGATACTGTTCCTGCTGCTTTTAGGTGGCATCATTCTAGCAATGCGGGAGACTCAGGATGGACATGTCGTCTGAGGAATGGGAAGGGGAGTTGAAATGGTTTGCTGCTGGGAGGTGTAGTTGTTTGTTGCGAACCAAGCATGGGTGTTCCGCAAAGCAGTCCCCAAGCCTCTGCTTGGTTTCCCAATGTAGAGGAGGCCACGTCTGGAACAGTGGATACAGTATACCGCATTAGCAGATGTGCGGGTGAACATCTGCTTCATGTGCAAGGTCTTCTTAGGGCCTGGGATGGTGCTGAGGTGGGAGGTGTAGGCGCAGGTGTAGCACTTGCTCTGGTTGGAGGGAAAATGATGGGCCTGGAGTGATGGGGCTGGAGTTGAGTGTGGAGCAGACAAGGGAGTCACGGAGACAGTGGTCCCTCCAGAAAGTATATAAGAGTGGGGAGGGAAAGTTTTGTTGGTCGTGGGGTCAGATTGTAGATGGCAAAAGTGTCAGAGGATGATGCGTTGGGTCTGGACGTTGGTGGGGTGGTACGTGAGGACAAGGGGAATTCCATTTTGGTTGTTATTGTGGGGAGAGGATGTGAGGGATGAGTTGCGGGAAATGTGAGGTACACGGTTGAGGGCATTTTCGACCATTGTGGAGGGGAAGTCGCAGTCCTTGAAAACGAGGACATCTGGGATGTCTGGGAGTGGAATGCCTCATCTCAGGATCAGATGAGTTGGACGTGAAGGATTTGGGAAAAGGGGATGGCCTTTTTGAAGGAAGGTGGGTAAGAGGAGGTTTATTCTAGGTAGCTGTGGGAGTCAGAAAGAAGGACTTCTCCATGTATCCTACAAATAGGCAGGCATAGCTTGGGCCCATGCGAGTACCCATTATGTTGCAATCGGCTTTCCTCCATTTTCAGAGAATTATAGAATACCTGCAGAGTGGAAGCAGGCTATTTGGCCCATCAAGTCCATACTAACCCTCTGAAGAGCATCCCACCCAGACCTATCCCTTACCTTTCATAAGTATAATGTTTCCACAATTGTTGGTTGTGTTTTCAATTGCCTCAGATCCGAGCTCCTGAATTTCCCTCTCATCACCTCTCTGCCATTATGTCTTGCTTTCCTCCTTTACGAAACTGAGCAATCTCTACCTCTTTGATGAAGTTTTTGTCACCTGGACTAATGTTTCCATGTGTTTAAGTGTTGTCTGTTTTATAATGCTCCTGTAAATTACCTCATGAGCATTCATTGTGGTAAACCTGCAAAATAAAGATTAGATGTTTCATTGTTAACAGAGTTCATCATCAAGGTTACCAAAGAGAAGCAGGAGAGGTTGGGATGTGGGTTTTCACAGGATAGTGGAATTCCCAATATTGTGAAGCCAAGAATTGTATAGGTAATTTCTGCAGAAATAAATAGCTGATAGCTAATCTTTTCTCAAAATGATCAAAATGTAAGAAAGTACGAACTTGGCAATAAAACTGGGTCGACTATCTGTGTTAGAAATGATCAAAATACAAAATCCTTCTCTGTAATATCTATGGACTTGTGGCCAAATAGGAAAGCACTCACACAGATGAGTTCGGCAACAGCCTGAATTGGTCATGCCCATTGAATCAGACTTTACTGCTAATGCCCCAGAGCCTTTGCTCATTATTTTTGAATATGTCCTGTCTCACCATCAGGAAAGACCCATCAGGGTGGCAGCACCGTGGTGTCCAGTCATAGGGGAATGAATCACTGGGAGTTTTCAACATTGATTCTTGACCATCAAGTCTAATATGGAGCTATAAGTCTATAAAGTGTAGGAGCAGAATTAGGCAATTCAGCCCATCAAGTCTATGCTATTGTTCAATTATGGCTGATATGATTCTCAACCCTATTTTCCTATCTTCTCCCAGTAAGCCTTGATCCCCTTACTAATCACAAACCTATCTATCTCTGTCTTAAATACACTCAATGACTTGCCCTCCCTCTGAGGGTGTGCCCTTGGGCCCTAGTCTCTCCCACATGTGGAAATGTATTCTTCGCTTTAGTATATATATATATATATAAAATTATATCTATGAGGTACAATGTTTCATTATTCTAGAGTAAATTTACCAGCTCCATGCTCCTCATGGGGCCATGTTCAAAGGAGGTATGATATGCTGAAGTGGAGCTAAGCCAGAAGGAACACTCATAACTAACTGTATCACATTGAAGAAATGTAATGGGCTCTGGTGGATTGCATGTGAAGAGGTGAAAGCACAATCAAATCTGTTGTGGTTGCATGGAAAAGATTGACTCCTACAGTGTAATTCCCTACCAAATTGTGGCACTTGTGAATTTTCCCTGTATTTTCCTGATTTTGAAAACGCATTTGCAACCCAGAATTTTTAACGTTTGGAGACATTTTTTCAATCATCATTGAATTTAAGGGAATGCCCTTCTCCTTTTGACTCTATTCTCCCATGCTGTATAAATCTCTTAGTCGACAAATTTGTGAAATTATGGGAAGAGGATTGGATGAACATAGGCAATGTCTTGTCGAGATTCAAGAGAATGGGGCATATTTGATAAATCGGGTGGTCTATCCATTAATTTCTCATGTTTCTATGTTCATAAGAGGCCCATCTCACTTAATCTAAAGTGTAGCCACTTTGGAACTGAGCATGTCCAATGGAATGCACATAAACACAAATGCATTATTGTGGTGCAGAGGGTAGCGTCCTTGCCTCTGAGCCAAAGCTGTGGGTTCAAGTCCCACTCCAGGACTTGAGGGTCAAGGAAAGTACATTGGCAACACAACCAGATGGACTGGGAATCAATCTGCATACTTGTATGGTGGTCAATAAGAAGAGGAAAGATTCTGGTCTGATGTGTTGGAAAGAATGTTGGAGCCTTTTCCAAAGCTCCTGACAACAACATGCATATAAAAGCATGTGTTGCCACGCAACTGTATCTCCATGAGTTAACCACACAACTGCATAAACACAGATGATCAAAAAATCACATAAAATGCTAGGCTGATTTGGGAATAAAGCCTTTCGGGGAAAAAAAAATCCCTAATTGATTACAATAGATTTAGAAATATCAATGAATCTAGTATGCATAAGTGAAAAGGATTGATGCATATTAACAAATATCTGCTCCATTTATCTGTCCTGGTAGATCATGTGTGCAATAAAGACTTTGTTTTGGGAACCTTGGCTGATTTTTCCCAAATTTTATTGTTATTTTATCAACTTTGAACTATGAACTCAAAATGTCTGATGGGCTTTGGGACAGCCCGGGTTAAAAAAGAAATGAATAGACCGAACTAAACTTTCTTTGTGAGGCCAGGCCTGGAGGCTAATTGCAGAGTGAGTCTTGATTAGAATGTTCTCACAGACACCATAACCTCGTCACCCCCCACCCCCAACCCAGTCACTATTTCTGGGCAAAGGTAGTAAGAACTGCCAATGCTGGAGTCTGAGATAACACAGCGTGGAGCTGGAAGAACACAGCAGGATTTGCAGAATCAGAGGAGTAGGAAGGCTGACGTTTCGGGTCAGGACCCTTCTTCAGAAAATGACTCATTTCTGAAGAATGGTCCTGACCCAAAACGTCAGCTTTCCTGCTCCTCTGATGCTGCCTGGCCTGCTGTGTTCCTCCAGCTCCACTACTTCTGGTCAAGAGCATTATGTTTAAACAGGCATCACACATTGGCTATGAATAAAGTCAGGACCTGGGAGTTGGTTCCAGTGCGCCTGAAGGAGACCCTACATTCATGATATTGGTTGAGTGGTGACTGAAGCCTTCAGGAGAGTGAATCAGTCTGCCAAAGAAGAGCCAGAATTAATGTTGATTTTTTTTGAACCATGCTTTCTGAGAGAGCGTTCTGGCCTGCTGTTGAGTCAGCAGGAAGATACGAAGGCTCCTTGCTTAATCTAATACATCAGCTTTCGAAAGCCCAAAGAGAGGAAAGCTGAGTTAGAAGTCTTGTTGCCTTTACGTGGGTGAACAATGTATTGTGAAGGACATTTAAGTAATCTGGCCAATTTTTGTTTAGATATGAAATTTGTTTGTTTGACTGTATTTTATGTGAATCAGGCTAAAAACAAACATTTGACGTTTAGGGTACATTGATTAGCTTACCGAGCTGTTTAATTTTCTCTCTGCTAATGTTAGTTTGTATTTAATAAATTGTTAAGTCTTTTATTTGAGAAACAAAACACAACCAGTGACTGGAAATTAATTATTCACAAAGTCTGGGATTGGTTCCTCGAAAGTCCGTCTGGTTAGGACCCAGGAGATTCACTATTTGAGGGTCTCCGATGGTTTAATTTTACTATGTTGCCAATACAGAGGTACAAAGCCATGGTTCAGCTGTCTGTCTGTGCGTCATAACAGGTTCTACTTTGGAGAGACTAAGTTTCTGTCCTGATTCTCAGACCATCTTCAATTATCAATCCCAAACAAAACAGACTAAGTAGCCTATCATCTTACTTCAGTCTGTTGGATCTTGCTTCACCTGCCCTGTCAGCTATTTATTTCGATACAAACAATTATTGCATTTCAGAATAATTCATTGTACAATAAGCACCTTACCATAAACCAGGAAAATTGATCAAAAGTGTCAGCAAATATATTTTATAAATATTTCCACTGATGGCCCAGAGTGCAACTTATTTTGATGGAACAATTTGGGGTGGCATGGTGGCTCAGTGGTTAACACTGCTGCCTCACAGCACCAGGGACCTGGGTTGGATTCCAGCCTCAGGCAGCTGTCAGTGTAGAGTTTACATGTTTTCCCCGTGTCTGTTTGTGTTTCCTCTGGGTGCTCCAGTTTCCTCCCATAGTCCAATGGTGTGCAGGTTAGGTGGTATTGGCCATGCTAAATTGCCTGTAGTGTTCAGGGATGTGAAGATTAGATGGGTTGTAGGTATATGGATCAGGGTGGGATGCTCCAAGGATCAGTGTGGACTTGTTGGACCAAAAGGCCTGTTTCAACACTGTAAGGATTCTATGATTCTATGAGCAGATATCTTAAGGCCTATCTGAATACATAATTTGGCTCTTTAGTAATAAAACATGCAAAAATAATCTCAACGTGCTCTAGAATCAGCCACCTAAAATGCCACTGTCTGTGTGAGGATTCTGTCAGCAGAGAACAGTGATGGATGGGCACACCTTGACCTTCTGTTCAAGGAAGAAGAAAGGTCACTCAGGTCATCCTTAGTGGGGAATGGAAATGTAGAGATAGATCGAGCATCCGTAGTGAGAAGGGATTGTTAGTGCTACAAGAGAGTTGGAAAACATCTGACTATGACACAACAATGAGGGCATTTCAACACATAACTTAATTGGTTGTGAAAGAAGTTAAATAAATTGTCTTTTTTTTTCTTTTCATTTACCACATTCCTATATAACTGCGTTCACTCCCTCCAAGTAAAATATAGGGAACCAATATGCAACTTTGGTACGGCTTCCTCTTTCTCAGACATGTGGAACACGTCTTGTTCCAATCCTACACAAGCCATTACCCTCAATGGTACATTGATATCAATGTCAGTGTTGCGTCATTCTGTTATTTTAGCCTGGAAAATTGCACAAACTTAGCTTACAATTTCCGCCTTCCTGTCGCCTTCACATGGTACACCACACGGCCATCCCTTTCTCAGCTTTTCTGCCTCCATTTCTGGTGCCAGACTGTCAATAAATATTTGCTCCAAGTTTACATTCTTCCACAGCTTTGGTTTGGTTCCTTATTTTGAATAATGTTTGGATGTTTCTTTGAGTAACCCATAAGTTACTCAAAGTTACTGCCGTAGGCAGATTTCCCTGTAGCTAAGAGTGACTAAATTCTGACTCTGGAAGTTTTGTGCAAATTGTACAAGTCCCCTTTATTTTTGTCATAGTACATTCTATACTTTTGGCTGAGTCCCATTCATTTCTCTCAAGTATGGAATATTGCTTCTCTCTTTTCAGCCTCTAGAACATGACTGGTATCATTAGTATGACATAAATAACTGTCATTCTACACCTCCCGTGTGTGTGATCTCTATTTTTTTTTAATTCTTGAACTATTTTTACAAAGTATTTGTATTCTCATGCATCTTCCTCCAAACTCCAAAATTCACAACCTTTGTGCTGTTTTTACAGCTCTCCCTGATCAAGTTATTACTGTTCATTGAGGGTCATGGTCATGATTCGATCACCATTCTGTGACTGATTGATATAGTCTTCCTATTACCATCACAGCTAGTGGCATTCAAACTCATTTGTATTTGCAACCTGTAAAAATATGTGAGCTTTGCTGGTTTTCCAGTATGTTCAAAATTGAGTTTGAACAAAATAGGATTGGAGATTATAAAAACAAACTGCTGGGGAAGTCCAGGTCTGGCAGCATCTGTGGAGAGAGAAATGAGGTTAATGTTTCAACTCTAACATGACTCTTAATCAGAAGAGCAGGTGCAGCACATAAAAGAAAGGCAAATGGAATCTTGGCATTTATTCCAAAAGGACTGGATTATAAATGGAAAGAAGTGTTGTAACAATTATATAAGACATAGGTGAGACCACATCTGGAATGTTGTCTTCAGTTATGGTCTCCTTACTTGAGGAAGAATGTGATAGCACGAGAGGCAGTTCAGATGAGGTTCGCCAGGTTGTTTCTGGGGATGAAAGGGCTGTTGAGTAAGGAGGGGTTGAGTAGAGTGGGCTTGTTCTCTCTGGAGTTCAGCAGTATGAGGGGTGGGGATGTTGGAATTTAATTGAGGCCTTTAAAATGCTAAAGGGATCAATAAGAAGGACATTGAACAGATGTACCCACTTTGTGGGGCAGTCTTGAACAAGAGGTCATAAATACAGAGTGACAGGAGGTATGTTCAAAACTGAGTTGAGGAGAAACTACTTCTCTCAGAGCATTGTGAATGCATGGAACTCATTGCTTCAAGCACAATGGAGGCAGAATCAACAGATTCAAGAAAGAAATAGATGTGTTTCTGATGAAAAACAGGGTAAAGGAATGTGGGAAGCAAGTAGGAAAGTGGAGTTGAGACCAGGATAAGATCAGCCGTGATCATGTTAAATGGTGGAACTGGCTCAAAGAACTGAATTGCCTACTGTCCAGTCCTAATTGCTGTGATCCTATGTGCAGAACTGAAAGGGACTGGAAGCTGGTGGCTTTGAAGCTGTTGGCAGAGTGTGAGTGAGATTGATGGTTGGGGTTGGTAGTTACCAGAGCAAATGTCAAAGGGCCAAGGATAGATAGGTGTCTAAAATAGATATAAATGTAAGGAGAGAATGGATGCGCTTTGCTGAGAAACAAGCCAACAAGGCACAAACGAGATATAGCTGGGGTAGAAGCTGGGGGAAATGGGTGGAGTTTTTTGAAATCAAAGTGGAGGAGAGGATCTCTGAAGTTGAGCCCTACAGGCTGTAAGAAATAGTAGTGAGAAGTAAGGTGTGAGTGAGAAGTGGATGTGAAGGAAACAATCCCTTTAGAATGCAGCAGTGGAGGGAAGGGGAAATACGTTTGATATTGATACCCTATTGGAGGTGGCGAATACGATGGAGGATATTCCTTTGGATGCAGCAATTGGTGGTGTGCAAAGTCAAGACAAGGGGACCTCATTGTTGTTCTGGGAAGGTGGGAAAGGAGTGAGAGCCGAAGTGTGGAATTGGGTTGGATACAGTTGAATGCCTTGTCAATTGCAGTTCGGGAGTAGTCCTCACCTGAGGGAAAAAAGAGGATTCATCGGAGGTAGCCCAATGGAATAGATGAGACAGATATGGAGAATTTGGGAGAATGTGAGGAGGTGTCATTGGGGGATCAGTGTGAGTCAGTGGATTTGTGGTGAAAATTGGTATATGGCCTATGGCCAGAAATGGAAACAGTGAAGTCAAGGAAAGCAAAGAAAGAGCCAGAGATGAATTAGGTGAAAGTGAGATAAGGATGGAAATTAGAAGAAAAACCAATGAACCTTCTTAATTCTGGAAGCGATCAGGAAATAACGTCAATGGTATATTTGATTTATCAAAGATGTGGGCCGGGGCCCATGTAGGGCTGGAATCAATCACCATATCGTTCCCCATCACCTTCACTGCTCTGGGTGTGTCTTGTTGGTTTTGATCTCAGCACAGCACACTCATTTCTTCCTTTTCACAACCAGCATTCACAACTATTTTACATCTCAATCACTCCTTCACCACCATTATCATGGTCTTTGCTCTCACAGTCTGTTCCACTCACATCTCCGCCTCCTGTCAACAGTATAAAAACACCATTTTCCAGCTTTGAAGAGGAGTCATATCAAACTTGAAACTCTGACGCTGTTTCTCTCTTTAGTGTTGGGGATCCTGGTGATTTCTAACCACACTGAATAATAATTCACTGAAATCAAGGTTCACAAGATTCTCTTTGAACTAAAATTTGTAATATTTATTTTCTAAAATAACTGACCAAATTCTTTTAATTTTGATTCTTTAATGTAAGTGGTAGGTGAGTGAAGTGGCCGGTGAGTGAAGTGGCCGTCGGTGGCATAGTGGCTGGTGCGCCCAGTTTAGTCTTTGCAGAGTGTGGGTGAAATTGTGCCCAGCATAAGGGAGAACAAGCCCTCTGAAGGAATGTCCAGCATGGAGCATCTGCAGGCCCATGGCTCAAGAAAGGACTGGAATGTTTAAATTCTAACTTTATGTCTTTATTTACTTTATTGTGAGAAGAATTGACATGTTGAATTTTTAAACTTTTTTGCAAATTTTTGTACCTAAGATTTGGTACCAAGTACCTTTGTGCCTAAAGTTGGCACTGGGAATGGTGACATTGTACACTTTTCCTTAAAGCCCCGCACTTGAGTACTCAAAACAATAAAATGTATATCTAAATTTAAAGGGTATATTTTTTATTTAGATCTTCATGGGATTTGGGCATCACTGACTGGCCAGAATTTGTTGGCCATCCTTAATTGATCTTGAGAAGGTGGTGGTGAGTTCCTTTCTTGTAGCCGATATTCTCACAACACCTTCACCAGCCCTGAGCCACAGCTACCACTGAGTAGCTGATGAGCTGATATGTGGTGGAGGTTGGTCATATTACCAATATAGTGCTCTTTGTGATGACGAGGATATGGAGTCAAAAAAATCTAAGATGATGACTGTAGAGGAGGTTGCAGTTCATGTTGAAAGCTAAAGACAAGGGCATCACTTTAATGCCAAAAATGGGTGAGCTTTTGTTACATCAGGAAATAAATGTTAGAAGCTTCAGTTTGGAACCTGACCTGTCTTAAAGCTACTGATTTGTTGTTTCAACAGGATTGAGATAAGAGATGAATGATCCATACCCTCAAAGGAAGCATGTTAATTAAACTAATCCCACTAAGTAAGAAAGTAAAGGAGTTGGATTCCATACAGTACTGTTTTTTTACTGATGTTTTATTGGACTCAAAAAAAATTGAAAGGAGAGATATTTTTAGCACTGTTTTCTCATTGAATTCAAACTGCAGAACAGAGATGATGTCCAAGTTATAACCCGTAGCATTAAACATTATTAAGCCAGTTTGTAGTAGGTTGGTTTTGTAAGACATCCCACTTGACAATCTATTTCTCTTTCTGTTATTATAGATTAGGCATAATACTTTGAGCTGAAAAATAAGATTTTTAATTTCAAGGCAGACAAAATACATAACCAACTATACAAGATATAGTCATATCATAAATAGGAATTTATTATCATGTCTATTCAATGCTTATAATACAGCAACAGAAAAGAGCCTTTGCTGCAAATCTAGATGGTAAAAGTTTTCCTTCTCTGGGGTATTAATTAAGCTTTTGAAATGTTATGCTTCCAATATTCCATGAAATAGGAATTCAGTTTTTGTTCTTTGGCAGACATTGCCCACTTTGAAGTTAAATATGGAAGAGTGTTCTATAATTAACTGTTCAATTAAACTACAAACATCAAACTCAGGAACTGTGTTTAGAGGGATTTCAATACACAAAATTCGACACCCAAACATTAGTAATTTAGGATAACATAGACTTAAAATTAGACAGAATAACTGAACTAATGAAAGAAATCTTATTTGGGACTGGCAACATTATAAATGTCAAAGATATGTAACTGCTCTAAAATTGCATTGACCTCAATGTCACTGACTTTAATGAAGTCAGATTTTTTTTTCGTTTCTGTTATTATCTCAAACAATCTAGTCCAGCAGGTGTTACTGCAATCTTCCATAATCTGAGACCATACAATTCATATGTAGCCTGTAACCGCTGGCTATCTGGCACAAACAATTTGGGAAACAGAACAACAAAATGAAGCAACTGCATCAAAGTCAAAAAGCAAGTTTGTTACTTAGCTTAGTGGGGAATGCTTCTCTTTATTCCTTAAATTTTACATTCAACCCTTGTACCTAAGATTTTCAAGAGGACCTTAATGGTACTTATTTGGATTCTATGACCTTAGCCATGTGCAAATTGGCATAGGGAAAATAAGATGAGAGAAATTAGTGAGTTGCTCCATGTCTAGTGTAGTGCGGCTGCATTCTGGTTTGTGGCAAACAAGCACCAGTTCTGGCTAAAAGGGTGTGCTTTACATTTAAGATGGTCTTCACCTGAATCATGCTAGGACCAGTGTACGAGTGAATTGGATAATTAGGGAAGTACAGCAACTCTTAAATTAAATAGTGTGGACAAAAATTCAAATCTGAGAAGGTGTGGAAAATCAAAGCATAGAGGAAAGGTAAGTGAGAAATGTATTAATAATGGGAAATTACAGGAAGGATAGAAAGTAAAAATCTAAGAGAATGTCAACGGATAATGCTAGAAGATACAAAAGTAATAAAAGGAAACAAAAAGGCTCTGTACCTAAATTCATGTAGCATTACAAACAATGCACATGAACTCTTAGCATAAATACAAACTGTGATCTGATAGTCACTACAGAGCCATGACAGTGGCTGCAAGCTGACATAATTGGGACCTAGACGTGGAAAGATGCATGACATTTAAGGTAGCACTGCAGTGGTTAACACTGCTGCCTCACAGCACCAAGAACCCAGGTTCATTTCCATTCTTGCGTGTCTGGTTGTGTACGTTCCCCTCGTTTCTGCTGGGTGCTCCAGTTTCCTTCTACCATCCAAAGATGTGCACATTAGGTGGATTGGTCATGCTATGTTGCCCAAAGTGTTCAGGGATGTGCAGATAATGTGGATAAGCCATGGGAAATGTGGACTTACAGGGATAGGGGAGTGGATCTGGTTGGGATTCTCCTCAGAGGATTGCTTGGATACAATGGGCTGATTAGCATGCTCCCACACTGTAGGGATCCGATGATTTCTGAAATATAACAAACTATTAGCTAAACAGAGGGATGGCATAATTTTTGGAAAGCAGGATTTAGGAGAAATTTTGGTACAGATGGAAAATATTAATGGCAGGTGGTCACTTATGGGAGTGGTGTAAAAGCCCCATAATAGTAACTACATGGTTCAATGGATTACCGGAAAAAAATGGGACCTTATCAGATAGATCTCTGATAATCGTGGAGGATTTTAACACATGTATAATTTGGATGGGTGAAGGCAGAATGTTTTCAGATTAGTTTTTAAGAATAGTACACTCTGTAGCCAAACAGAAAGCAGGCAGTCTTGACCTGGTACTATACAACAGAGCCAAGGTCAATACAGCACTGGAGCATGCCTTTCAGCCCTCCGAGCCTGTGCCGGTACATTTTCCCCTTCCATACTAAAACTGTCTCCACCTGCAGGAAATCTTTTCTACTCATGTACTCATCCAGGTATTTTTTGAAAGCTGCTCTTGTGTCTGCTTCCACCACCTTCTCTGGCTGCAGATTCCAGCCACTCACCACCCTTTGTGTGAAAAATTTGCTTTGCACATCTCTTTTAAACTTCCCTCCTCATATTGTGAACCTGTGTCCTCTGTTAATTGACCTCTCCACCCTCGGGAAAGGACTCATTCTATGCCATTCGCAATCTTATAAATCCCTATGTTGCTACCCCACACCTCCTCCATTCCAGTGAAAACAAACCCAATGCATTTAACCTTTCTTCATAGCTAAAATCCTTCATATCAGGCAGCATCCTGTTAAGCTTTTCTGTACTCTCTCCAAAGCATCCACATCCTTCTTGAGTGTGGTGACCAGAACTGTACATAACATTCCAAGTGTAGCCTAACTAAAGTTCTATAAAGCTGTAGCATAACTTACCTATCCTTATACTCAATGCCCCTTCCAATGAAGGAAAACATGCCATAGTCTTTTTTATTCCCTTATCTACTGAACTGCCACCTTCAGTGATCTGTAGATCCGCACACCCAGATCCCACTGCATATCAATACTCCTAAACATTCTACTATTCACTGTATAATTTCCGTCTGTACTTGACCTTCCAAAATGCATCACTTCACGTTTATCCAGATCAAACCTCATCTGCCATTTTTCTGCCAATGCCTCCAACTGATCTATATCCAGCTGTATCCTCTGACAATCCTCCTTACTTTTCATAAGTCTGCAAACTCACTAATTAGACCTGTCACAATTTCCTGCAAAACATTTATGTTGACCACAAATCGCAGAGATCCCAGCACTGATCCCTGTGGACACAACTAGTCACAACTGTCCATTCTGAAAAGAATCCTTCCACCGCTACCCTCTGTCTCCTGTGGCTAAGCCAGTTCTGTATCCATCTTACCAGCTCATGCCTGATACCATGTGAATTTACCTCTTGTACCAGCCTGTCATGAGGGAACTTGTCAAAGCCTTTACTGATATCCACGTAGACAACATCGAGTGTTTTTCACTTATTCATTTTCGTCTCCTCCTCAAAAAAACTTGCTCAACCTAGTGAGGCATGACCTCCCCTACACAAAATCATGCTGTATGTCACAATTAAGTCCATTTGGTTCTAAATGCAAATAGATCTTGTCTTTGAGGATTAATTAATAACCTCATAGTGAAGGAACCCCAGAAAGCATTGTAAGATCATCAAATTTTATTTTGTAATTTAGTTGGAGGGAGAGAAACTTTTACGATTAAAATGAATAATTATGAGAGCATGAATCTTGGCTAAAGAAACTGGCAAATTAATTTAAGGAATACATTATCAGAGATGCAATGGCAAATGTTTAGGGGCTTATCTAAGAATATAAAGTCAGTACATTCAAACAAGAAAGAAAAATCCTAACTTGAAGAAGGATCCACTATCGGTGCTTAACAAGTAAAACATTTTAAGATATGATCGAACATAAAGAAAAGGTGTATAAGCACACAAAGATGAGTAACAGGTCAGAAGATTGGGCAGACAATTTAAAAAAAAAGCAAATCGTGATTAGAAAATTAAAAATTAAGAAAAATTTAGCATAGAAGCAAAAGAGGTTGTGAATCTGGGGCGTTCACTACCCTGGAGTTTGGAGGATGCTGGGACAATGAATAAATTTAAGGAGGAAGCGATAGAGCGAATGAGAGAGAGATTTTTAAGTAGTAATGGGCTATAGGGTTTCCAGAGTAGACCAGAAAGTGGGGTTGTGGCCAAGATTATATCAGACACAATCACATCAAATAGTGGAACAGGCCAAAGGACGGAATTGACTCCTGCACCTCCTAGTTCTTATGTTATATACTTATGGGTCCCACTTTTGTACTGGATTGCGAAGGAAAATGCACTCATAACACAGCCAAATATTTTGAGCCACAATCTGTAAAATCTTCCTATATGCATGAACAGCAGATGGAAAGAGTGAGAGAGATTCCTGTTTTAACAAGTGATGGGCAGAGGATTGAAGACAGTACCATCGCTATCCACAGCAACCAGAACTACGTGCACAGTTCCAAACTTCTGCTGCCACAGAAATGTGGACTGCACTTCAATAAGCGAATTGTAACACACTACCATCTAATAAACACTTCAAAAGGCTGCAATTGGGTGCATTTGATTGGATTGTGCAGCAGTAATTTGTTGGCCTGGGCTCTTGGACAGTTTTGTTGGATGGGACCAGCTTCTGGTGTGAAACTTCAAACCTACTACAATCGTTGTGGAAACTATATTTACATGGAATGTTATTTCACTTAAAATTTGAGTTGGTTTCACTGATTGCTGAGAAATTGCATTGGGAAAAAAGAATAGCAGGAATTAGTGGAAATTTTAAGGCATATAGATTACATTTTATGGTGGTTTTCTTTCAATCTTTAGACAGTGTTCTGCAGCAGTCTGTGCACTCTTGATTTGATATATGAATTATGATTTTTGCACTGTTTTATCAAGTGATTAAAAATTCCAGAATTAAAGTAGTACAGGGAACTTTACTGAATATTGCGTAGTTTCTCTTGTGTGTTGTTGGCACAATTGTCCATTTTCACTGATTTGAACTACATCTCAGTAACTTTGTTGGTGAATGCATCTCACCTATAAACCTACATCAATTTAAATGTTTTCAATAAATCTGAATCAGCATTTCACCCAACACAAACAATGTTGTATCCGCAAAATTGTATACTAATTATGATGCATTTCAGGAGTCATTTCTGAATGACTCAGGGCAACGTGCAAAACCAATAAATCGGCCTGTACAAAGCAGCAGTCAGTATGGCACAATGTTATTTATTATAAAGTTGGCTATTATAATGCGCTCCAACAAAATATCCAATGACCAGCAGCCGTATGCACCATGTTTACTTTTATTGCAATTAGTTATGATGTCCTTAGGCTGTAACAATGATATGATCGATCTTCTTTGCTTGATTGATTTGTGTCCTTAAGAAGGGCAATCAATAGATTTGGTTCATATACAGGTCTGGAAACTTGCCTGTATTATTTGCACAAAATGAGCAAACATATTCTTTGGTTTTGAGTTACAAATTTTTTTAAACCATCTGGTCAACACAGCTGTTTCAGTCTTGTCTACTAAATCAGTACTATGTTCAACTCTAATGAAACGTACAGTGCAAATTAATTAACTTCCCCTTCCTTCCTTTGGAGCTGTAATTTTTTCTCAATATGTGTAAAACTATGTGGTATTTCACCATGTGTTCCATGAAGGAAAAGCAGGTGAGAGTTCAATCTCTTTTATCCGACTGTTCCTTTGATTCCTACAGCAACGCCTTTATTGATGGTGGGCATCCAATTGCTCATTTGATATCCTTGGAGACTTATAGAAACTAAGTTAGGGCCTCACTGGGACAGACATAATGGAGTAGGCTCATGAATATTAATACTGGAAAGTTCCATCTGCTCATCAACAAAATAAAAAGGCTCAAACACAAAAAGGCGTTCTATCCATTGTCAGTTCAATACCCTTCCAGCATTTAGACCCTTACACTCAATCAAGTAAATTTATGCAAAAGTCTCTACATTGAGCAAATAAATATGTATTTCTTTACCAGCATTCTCTGAATCTCAGAAGAGTGAAAAAAGTTGTGATTTCTATTCTGATGAGACCATGTTATTCACATCTTCACATATTACTCCAATTATTATTTTATGTTACTCTGCAACTGTACATCAGTGTAGAGCAGGACTTACTGGCTAAGCATACTGCTCCACTTAGCCCCTAACAAGTGTACCCAATACTCCCTTTGTGGCCATATCATCATTTGAAGTTAATACAAAACACTAAATCCCCAATATTGCTACTTTTCCTGTTAATGCAATACATCTGTAGCTTCTCGGTTGGAGCACTTCTGTCTATTTTAATCTTTCTCACAATCTTCATTCCTACAGCACCCTGCAGTAAAGCAAAATAAAGCAAATGTTCAGTCTAGTATCCTCACTTCTTGTAAGTCAGTGTGCATTGTTGAGATAAAGGGCAATAGGTTCACATTTATTTTCCTGACAGGTCCTTTATTGGAATAAGGGAAAGTTTCTAAACTAAAATGTATAGAGTTTAAAGATTATTTTCCTGGGCCATGCTGCAGAAAAATTTAGAGAAAATTCTGGGATATTAAATAATTGTTTTCATTTTCTCTGAACACATTCACAAATTAGAAAAAAATTGAAATGAGGGAGAAAGTTCGTTTGACTATCAGTTCATGGAGTCTTTTCACTTCTGATTGATAAGGGAAGGTGGTGCACTGTGACAATAAACAATAGGAGGAACTGAGTTTATGTCTGATGAAAATTCAATGAAGTCCTTAGGAAGATTCCAGCCAGAGCTGACTTCATGCTGCATGTAGAAGGAGAAGTACGTACACGAGGATCTCCAAATGTCTGTCATGTTGATTTGATTTAAGTCCATAAAAAATGTCCTGCTTCCTTAGAAACAAGTATCCATTTTTGTCCGTATTCTTGCCTTTTCATTCTTTTCCGAGGCAGTCCACAATAAGGTCATTAGCCACTATTTTTGACAGTTAGCATTGTTGACTGGCTCAAAAATATATTGGGTTCTTGCATTTAGTGACTGAATTGAAAAGTTGTAACAATTCAATGTTGTTAAGCCATGAGTCAGAATATTGACTGCTACTTTAATTTCCACTCGCAATTTCACCTCAAAAGACTGGTCTTGTCTATCTGCTTAAATTGTTATATCCAATGCCATGACGAAGACAAACCTTGTACTTCACGTGAATAATTTATTTCAGTGTTCAGGAGTTAGGTATTTTAGAAACCAGGGAACTTCAGGATTTATGACATTTATTGCCACGACCTTCCACAGATTTTGACCTTACTCTGTTCTTCTCAATGTAACAGCTGAACTATATGCAGAGATAGAGTTTTAATGGCATTTCCTTTCCAATATCATTACCCAATGATTTAATTACAGATGCAGAAGTCACCTCCTCAGATGTTGTCAAACGATAAATATAAATAATGGATTAGCCTGGCAACTGTTCAGATTTCATTAAACTGGTCATAGATCAGATTCCAGTGATAGAAACATTGAATGCTGGTGTTACCCAGGAGGCTTGGCAGCATCCGTGGAGAGAGAAATAGAGTAAATATTTGAAGGCTCTAACATTTTATAAGACTGGATCTGTTCTGATGAAAGGTCACAGTCCTGAAACATTAATTTGAATTTTCTTGCAAGAGGTGAAAACATCATCTGGAAACTTACAACTGAGTAGACTTAGTTCCCTCAGGAAGTCCCATGCCCGCCATATGTTTGTGTAGCTGGAGTAGAGAGTAGGGTGGACATGGGTCTGTCACATCCAGAGGCAGGCCGGGGCAGCAATGAGGATGGGAATTTAGCAATTTTGACAGGTTGGGATGCTGTCTCCATTTACTGGGATATTGACCCACCTTTGATGGCAAATGTTAGGCCCTAAACCCTCACCTTCTTCTCCTACTCCACAGATCCCCTTACCTCCTCCATGCTCCTCATATTTTCCATTTGCCCTAATAATTCCATGCCTCCTCCCAGCCCCAATACCCCAGGCCATACCCTTGCCCCTCATATCCTCCATTGCCACCTGCACATCCCACATGTTCCTCACAACTCATTCCACATTAAACATTATGGGTAGACCTCAGAGCCATGTTTTTGGAATGGGGATGAGAAAAGAACAAACCCCTTCCAACAAAGTAATAGAACTCTTGCTCAAATATAGTTCCTACTGAGAAAGGAATCTCACTCCTAAAATGCGTTAAAGAGCATGAATCACTTCAAATGGTCAATTAATTTAAAAGAAAAATGTATTTTGTTAACAATTTCAAACTAAGAATATCCTTTTATGACCTCTTAAAACTCTGAAAGAATGTTTTTAGAACTTTTGAAGTTGAGCAAATTATTCACAGCCAACTCAACGAGAATAGTTGAGAAATATTAACAATGATTCTAATGACGAACAAAGTGGCTTATTTTTAACCTATGCTGCAATAAATATCATGTCAAATAAATTAGTCCAGGAAGCAGTGACATTTTGGGCTCACTTTGGACGATGGGTCATGCTTCCTGTGATGTGCTACGAACTGTGTCTCACTATAACTTGGGCCTGACTCCAAACATATTTTCACAAACAAAACCCACCCTTCCCCATCCAATAACACTGGCAAGGACAAGCGAGCTATATGCATGTTGACAGTCTCTGCTCCTTCCCAAGATGGTGAGAAAGCTAGAAATTGTCCAGGAATCAGGCCACACCTGACATGTTTCAAGTGCTCCAGGGCTGACCTACTTCATTGAAAACCTGTATGCCTAACTTTCTTTTTCTCCCAATAGACGCTGATCGACTGCTGAATATTGTCTTATAGTCTTATGGTCTTATATTTGCAGTGGCTTCTGCTTTTATTTTACATTTTTGGTGTTTGTGGTATTTTACTTTTGCACTGGCATCCATTACATGTCCAAATGTTGACACATTAGTGAGTAAATTATCTCAGAGCATGTCTCAGTGAAACACTGGATACATAATGAAATTCTGCAGCTACTGACAAAGACATGTTATTTTCACACCTAACAAAAATGTGGCTGCTTTGAAATCCAGCACCAACCTCAGTGCTTAACATGAATATGTAAGTTTGGATGTACCTGATTCCATTTGGTTCATAAATGATAATCATCTGCTTGGTTTACTGGACTGACTGAAACCTGAAAGTGAAAGCAATGCACCCAAAATGATTGAGGAAATTGATGAAAACTCACTGAAACGCTGCAATAGTATTCAATCCTCAGCATATAGGCTGAACTATATGCACTCATGTGGAAGAATGCATTCACAATATAGCTTCACAGGCTCACGGAATCACTGTGAAGCAGAAAGGGGCCATTCAGCCCATCTCATGCCTGAAGCGGTTGTTACCTAGTGCCAACTTTCTGCCCTTTTCCCATATCTTTGGACTGTGGGAGGGAGCTGGAGCACCTGGTAGAAACCCACACAGACTCAGAGAGAACATGCAAACTCCACATAGACTGTTGCCCAAAGCTGGAATTGAACCTTGGTCCCTGGTGCCGTGATGTAGCAGCGCTAACCACTGAGCTGCTGAGCTACCCTAAGTTGGACAGGGTTCGTAATATGACTGGAAAGTAGTGAGGAGAGCTGCAGAGCAACCACAAACCTCTAATATCCTCTAGAAGAAGCTCTGCTCCCAACTGGATTATGAGGCTACTTGCTATCTGTGGTTGTTATAGTAAACACTACCCTCAGCTTTCTGCCTCTGGACATTTTCAGTATCTTCCTGTTGCAGTACCTTATAGAGATGATTCAAATCTCAGATTTAGGATTTATGTGAACTTCGGCCACAATGATGCTACTCAGGGCGAGTGGGCACTCAGCTTCGCGTCTTTAGTTGGATTCCCACAGGCATGCAGTTGTATATGCAGCACACACAAGGTAATGCAGATCCCCAGAACAACCAGGAAAGCTCAAGAATTACAAGACCTTCCATTCCAACTGCGTGTAACTGGTGGGCAAATATTTCTGTAGCTGAGTATTAGATCTGTGGGAGCTGCCGTATTGTAAGAGTCCACGTCCACTGTAGGTATCTCTTTGGACTGTAAACATCCTTAACAGAATTCTGATTAGAGTCAAAGGATGTCCACATAAATTTAGTTGATGGCATGCTCTGAAACCCAAATGATTAAGACAAACAGCTCTGCAATGAGTACTTGATGATCAATAGAATGTTCATGGTGTGCCATGCTTTGCAGACTTTTGCATAATAGCAAGGAACAAGCGCTCAGCACCAATTATCCATGGACAATTCCAAGGATGAGGAAGGGGATGATGAAGGGAATATGACAGTAATGTAACTGCTTGCATTGCTGTTCATGATGCCAGGAATACCTTTCTTAATGCAAAGTTCACAAAGGTTGCAACACTGCTTAATGTCAAAAATACAGTCTTCCATGCTGATCACACAAAGCAATCCCTCCACCACTGCCAACCTGAAACATGTCTGCTGCCAGATTATGTCCTCCCATTCATTAATAAGTAAGTTAAGAGGGGACATGACAACTGGCAACCAAAAATGGGCAAGACAGGCATGTGGTGCAGAAATAATAACACTTAGTTCATTCCCTAAAGAACAGAAGCTTTGCAAAGTAATGTTTTCTTGTATACTCATTTGCAGATCCTAATGCAATTACCAAGCAGTGTTCTTCTTATTCATAATCCAGTGGTGCAGCTATAAAGAAAGGCTATCCAAATCACTGCTCTAGCTGCAGAGATGCTCTTGGCTCACAATGTTCATATTTTGTAGCTCGTAAAGGCCAAGCATTAGGATGCTGCACCTGAACCTGGGCAGGGGCAGGCTTATTGTCAGGTCACGAGATGACTTGACAGGTGCTGACTGAGATGGATTCACGGATAAGAATGATGAGTTCCAAACAGCTCCCTACTTCCAGCTCCCCATTCATTAGCACACAGCTCTGTCCCGCAACCCTTCACCTGCTACCATTCTGCTGGAGGCAATTGTCATCCTATTCACCCTCACGGATGTGATGGCATCCAGGATGTGGATAACTTCACCAAGGCATGAAGGAACTCAATTGATTACCCCATTTGCTGTCCCACAGAGTTGACTGAACTCTATATGAGCAGGCATTGTCGCAATGTCCTGATACATCGTCACACTTATCATCATCATTTATATACTTAGGAAACCTGTCAGTACCTCACACATTTTCTATTGCTCATAAATGGTTTTCTGTTTCACCAGCTGTCCCAGAGCTCAGCATTTATTACCAGTTTGGAAGTGCTTGGAAGGTATTGTGCACTGTCGATACCGACTCCCCACTGCAGTCCCTACATCCACTTCAGTTCACTTGTGACATTTGAGCCAACTTGGCAAATCAAACAATTCATCCCAACAGAGTAGAATTTCTGTGGTGAGAGATAATGGGAACTGCAAATGCTGGAGAATCCGAGATGACAAAGTGTGGAGCTGGATGAACACAGCGGGCCAAGCAGCATCTTAGGAGCATGAAAGCTGACTTTTTGGTCCTAGACCCTTCATCACTGATGAAGGGTCTAGGCCCGAAAAGTCAGCTTTCGTGCTCCTAAGATGCTGCTTGGCCTGCTGTGTTCATCCAGCCCCACACTTTGATATCTAGAATTTCTGTGGTGTAGCATGCTGAACGTAGAGAAATGAGCTTCTCTGAGCTTTTGTCTTCCGTGAGGTTAATTGAGTCCTGCTGCAAACAGGAAGGCACTAACAGGGGGACAAAAAAAAAGTAAGGTACTGGTAAGGTAAGAGTGTAGTAATATCTCATTTGAAGATGGTCATGTTTCCCTCTCTGTGAAAATCAAGTCAACATGATTGCGGGCTACATCACATTTCAATAGCTAGTATTTTACCAGGTGAGTAGGATGACTCAACCTTTAATAGTTAGAAATGTTGAAAACCCACTACTTGTGCAGATTAGATTGATCAGCCATACTAAATTGCTCATAATGTCCAGAGATGTGCGAGCTGGGTAGATTAGCTATGGGAAATGCAAGATTACAGAGATGCGGTAGAGAGGCTGATCTAGGCGGGATGGTCTTCTGACGGTCAGTGTGGACTCAATGGGCCAAATGGCCTGTTTCCACACTGTAAGAATTCTATGATCTAGTGCTTCTTCTACTGTGGTTATTTGTTGCTAGATCTGTGGAGGACTAACCTGCAGATCTTTCTTTCTCTCTAATGTTCTATATTCACTTCTACTACAATAAAGAAAAGGATAAAACTGCGAGTGGCTGCCATAACATGTGTACATGCAGTCATTAGAATGCATTTAGTAAAGATGTGTAAAAAACAGTCCCATGAAGACAGGTAGCAATGGTAAATAGATAGCTAGGAGTGTGAGGATATCCATATAAATTAAAGAAAGGCGAGATGTGCAAGCAAAGTTAAGGAAGCAAAGGTAATACATTATGAAATAAGTTGGATGAGGCAGTTGATTTATGTGCATGCAGCGTGTGGATGAATGTGCACCATTCCTGAACTGGTTTATGTCATATAACTGCTTTAAGAGCTGAGTATATTAAATAGCCAAAGACCAGGATGATACACATGACCGGCATCTATGATCTCTACAAGTAGCAATATGCTAGACTCGGGATGTAAACAGAGTGGATCTGCAATCGCGAGGCATCAGGGTGCCCATTGAGTAAACCTGTTTGAGATTTTCAGCTGAATTGAATCAATTTAATTTTCCAATCTAGTATGGGACAGAAGCCGGTGTTCAGGAAAAAAAATCACAGTGGGTCATTATAGTGTTGAAGTGAAGTGTTCAGGAGTGTGATGCAAAGTTTATCTCCTGGGTCACCTCCAGCCAAGCCTGCTTTGTGGTAGCAGTCACTCTCTTCCCCTTATTGCTGAGAAGGAGAATCTATCTCCACTTCCTTATGGCCCCTATATCAATGGAGATATTATGGGGGAGGCAATGGCCTAGTGGTATTATTGCTGAACTTTCATCCAGAGACCCAGATAACATTCTGGGGACACAGGTTCAAAGCCCACCATGGCAGATAGTGGAATTTGAATTAAATAAAATATTTGGAATTAAGGATCTAAAGATGACCATGAATCCATTGTCGATTGTTAGGAAAAACCCATCTGGTTCGCTAATGTCCTTCAGGGAAGAAAACGGTCATCCTTACGTGGTCTGGCCTGCATATGTCTCCAGACTCGCGACTCTCTGGACAATTAGGAATGGGCAATAAATTCTGCCTAGCCAGTGACACCCCCATCCCATGAATGATGAAATTACCGAAATAGTGCGAAATCTTTCAACATCCTGAATCCATTGTCACACCTTGCTTTCTAACTCAAACATAAGCTTAACATTGATTGGTGCTTTATTATCGGAGATCGATTGAGTCACGTGGCTTCTCATCACGTTGGCTGCTGCTGCATATTCAATGCCAAACCCAGAATCAACATAATAATGTGAGCTGTGTTAGACTGTCACAGACAGACGTGCTGAATATATTTCCCAGTTTTTATGAGAAATTGCATCTCATCCCCCAACATCTCACTTTCAACATATCTGTGATTTAATATTCTCGGCCTCTGAAAATCATTCACTGTTCACAGTGAAGGCCTGAAGTGCAAAATGAAAGAACAAATAAAGGCAGCTCACTCATCAATCCTAAAAAAGGGAAAAAAAATAACTTCAAGTTCTTCCAAAAGGAAACAAAAATTATTGAACCAGTTTTGAATTACGTGTGCTCAGATATAGTGCAGTATATTTGATCTACTCTATGGTTTGTTTTTTGGAATAAAACCTACAGGCATGCATTCTTTACTGTGGCTATAAACAAACACATGCCATCTAGACTGTTGTATTTGCATTTCAGTGTTGCACTGACATAATATCACAAAGTTCAGAAGTTCAGAGTCATATTGGTGGAGGAGGGCAGCAAGGCAGACACTACTTTAATCTGAGACAAACTGATGTTTGAGCCTTTTTTTATTTCAGTCTTTATTGCAGGGCAACTTACAGGATCATCATTTCTTACTCACTTCATAACATTTTAGTTCAGCAGACAATAGCATGAGGGAATTGACAAATAAAGATAAATGACTGTGCAGCAACTGTCAGCTGAACGATCCTGGCATTATCTTATGGCTCAAGAGTGTATTGTCCTGTACACTTTCTTTTTAAACCTGTGTCATTTTCTTTTGATGGTATGAATGGGATTCAGCAAACATACGAGAAGAGGCTATTAGAAAAACTTGTCAAAAAGGTCTGGAGGATTTATATTTTAGCTGCTATCTTTGTTCTCTGTGAGTGCATATATTCAATCATTAGTCATGAGCCACTGATCACCAAGGGGCCTCTTCAAAGAAAATTGTGGCAAGATCGAAAATCTTAAAAGTTTAAGTGTGGATTAACAATAATCAAAAAAAAATCTGTCATTTCAGCTGACAAAGTGTTTTAGCACCACCATGAGAGATTTTGATAACTTTTAAAGCCACACATTAAACAAAACACAGACTATCCCTGGAATCCCTGTTGTCTGAGGTAAAGGTTTTGAAAGTGTTAATGTTGGAGATTGTGTTAGGTTTCACCCAATGTGATGATATCATGCACTTCTGAGTGGAGAATTGAGGAGGGCAGACTGAGGTCACAATGGAATCAGATGAATCATCCCTGGCTACTGATACTCTTAGTAATTATTATCTAACTAACTAATGTAAACATGATCATTGTATTAATGTGACAAACTATATCTTCTTGCTAACATTCAACACTGGTTCATCCTCTATTACTGTTGAGGAAACAAGCCCTTGCACTCACTCTCGAAGAAAGATTAGTGCCAGCAGACTGTTGGTTTTGCAATGCATACAAAATGTTGGTCAGCAGTGGAATCTTCTCTTAAATATCCCAAGGTAACAACAGTGAAAATAAAATCTTCTGACATGGGGTGGTTCAGTGGCTCAGTGGTTAGCACTGCTGCCTCACAGTACCAGGAACCCAGGTTTCATTTTAGGCAACTGTCTGTGGAGATTGCACAATCTCCCTGTGTCTGCATGGGTGTGCTCCAGTTTCCTCCTGCAGCCCAAAGATGTGCAGGTTAGTTGGATTGGCCATGCTAAATTGCCCACAGTGTTCAGGGATGTGTAGATTAGGTGGGTTATAGGGCGAATCATCTGGGGTGGGACGCTCTGACAGTTGATATTGACCAGTTGAGTTAAAGGAACTGTTTCTTCACTTGTAGAGAATCTGTGAAATTTTGGAAGACAGGGGACCTTACCATAGTAAGTACTTAATTCAGTCAGTCAGCAGCCTCAAAAACTATAGCAGGCTGCAGAGCCCATGTAGGGAATCGCAGACAAAAGCCCAATTCAAGGCTAAAACCGTCACCTCAGAGATGATTACAGGTGCATGAGGGGCAGTGTAGGTTATTTATAGAGTTAAATAAACTGGCATTGCTTGTCAGTTACACAGTCCTAAGAAATAACAGGTCTGTAGGATCTCTTCTTATTTGAGGTTTATCGGAGAAGTGACAATTTTGGATCTCCGGGAATAAAGTTAAAAGTCCCTGAAGTTAAGGGGGAGTATGTCCAATTAATGGTGCCAAGGGTTCAAGCTGGGAAGATCAGGGGTAAAAAAAAGGACCACTTACTCACAGTGAAGATCAACAACATTGTGAGTGGCAGTAAAGGCATGACTATAGCCGCAAAATCAAAGGCCATAGCATTTATCAGCCTTTCACCCGTTAGTTCCAATTAAATTTTTTCTCTGCTGGTAATGGTTGTTCCTACTTCGTTGCTCACTATCCCCTTTTGTTTACTTCCTGTATTTGGATGCTGTTAGCATCTTCTAAGGATATGCCATATTTGTTAAAAAAGACTTGCTATTTTCTTGTTTTTCGTTAATACGTCCAGTCTCTCTTTCTTTTTTGTAACCGTATAAGCCCTTTCTGACTGTCTTCAATATTTCTTGTTGGCTTACTCTCATGATTTACTTTCTTTCTCTTCTTTTTTGGTCAACCTTTTCTGAGGTCCAATGACAAATTCTAACTTTTAGACACCTTTTGTGACAATTTAGTGCAATGAATAACATTTTTGAGTCAAATTAAAATATAGGGTGGAATCTTATAGGGTTCTAAGCAATGTGAATTATGGCAGCTTTTGTGACAAGGTTAGTCTTTCAGGGCGGCACAGTGGCTCAGTGGCTAGCACTGCTGACTCACAGTGCCAGGGATCTGTGTTCAATTCCACCCTTGGAGGACTGTCTGTGTGGATCTGGTTTTGAGTTTGCTCGCTGAGCTGGAAGGTTAGTTTTCAGATGTTTCGTCACCACTCTAGGTACCCTATACAGACAACAAACAAAACAAACGTCATCTACAAAATACCTTGCAAGAACTGTGACAAACACTACATTGGACAAACTGGCAGAAAGCTAGCCACCAGAATACATGAACATCAACTAGCCACAAAACGACATGACCCACTATCACTAGTATCCTTACATACACATGAGGAAGGACACCACTTTGATTGGGACAACACATCCATCCTAGGACAAGCCAAACAGAGACACGCACGAGAATTCCGAGAAGCATGGCATTCCAACGAGAACTCCATCAACAAACACATTGATTTGGAGCCAATCTACCATGCCCTGAGAAAAAGAACAGGAAATGACATCACCAACCCAAGGAAACCTAACCAGATAAATAGAAAGCGGGACATAACACCAGCGCTTCGTCGGAAGCTCACTGATGATGTTACCTAGATTGGTGACGAAACGTCTGAAAACGAACCTTCCAGCTCAGCGAGCAAACTCAAATCCAGAACCTCAACCTGAGCTCAAAACTCGCTGTCTGTGTGGAGTTTGCACATTCTCCCTGAGTCTGCATGGGTTTCCTCCAGGTGCTCCGGTTTCCTCCCACAGTCCAAAGATATGCAGGTTATGTGGAGGCTATACTAAATTGCCCGTAGTGCTCAGGGACCTGTAGATTAGGTAGGATATGGGGGGGATGCTGCAAGGGTCCGTGCAGACTTGTTGGGCCGAAGCACCTGTTTCCACACTATGGGGGTTCTTTGGAGAAGATAGCAACAAATATCAAGAGTGTGGCAGGTTGTTCTAGAAAGTTGTAGGGTAAAATGGGATTAAAGTTGGATATGAGGGACATTGTACGGCAAGGGTAGATAGTTCTTGAAGCTTACTTAGTAAGACACAGCAAGAAAGCTCACAGGACCTTGTGGCAAGAATCCCTTCAAAATATACATGCAACTCAATTGAAGCTCTCAAGAGGATATTGGATGATTATTTGGATCAAAATAATGTACATGAATTTAGGGGGAAAGCAGAATATTGTCACTAGGTAATGATGCTGATTTAATGAGCCAGTGCAGGCATGATAGGCTTCATGGCTTCCTTCGCACTGTAAAAATTCCAGGATTCTGTGAACTCACACTAAGCCAAAAGATGAAAAGTTCAGCCCATGAATTTGCTTTAAATCAAATTGAGGATATCTGGTCCTCTAAAGCAATATAACATGTTTAGGATAAGATATTTGTCTGTCGTATTTTTAAGTAATGTACTCCATTTTGAGCTGCTGCTTGGCCTGCTGTGTTCATCCAGCTTCACACTTTGTACTCTATTTTGAGATCTTATACACAAGCCCAACAACATCACTTGAAAAGTGTTTTAAAATTATCATTAAAAAGAGCCTGATTTTATAGTCTCATCAATTGAACCCAAACTGAGATCCCTGTATTACTTTCTCAACAGCCCAATTCTTTTTAGGTTCAACTTAGACAGAGTGATAATAATCCCATACATAAATTAAAACCAAAATAGATTTTTTGCCTTTTTAATAACTTTGAAAACATTTCATTGATTCTTTATTATTGTTCTAGATGAGTCCATTCAACTGCAATAATGTGCATGGAGGAATCAGTTAAGATCATTTAACTGGAATATCTCTGTTATTAAGTTATAGTTCTCATAAAATACCTATCAGGTCAATATCATCAAAATGTAACATACTGGATATGATGCCAGAGAAAAATGAAATGTTTATGTGAACTGTAACATTTTGTACAGTAGATCCAGTTCGTAGTAGGTTTGTGATCAGAGATAATGGGAACTGCAGATGCTAGACAATCCGAGATTACAAAGTGTGAAGCTGGATGAATACAGCAGGCCAACAGCATCTTAGGAGCACACAATTTTTGTTTTCTTTTCTTCTGGTTTGAGTTAACAGCTGGAAAAACAGAAGACTCCTTAAGAACAATGATTTCTTTAAATAATAATGTATTGTTATATAAATTACAGATGCCTTTTGGACCTTTTGATTTCTTATTGAGGCTCAGAATAAATAATGTGCTATCATGCTCTGTTATGGTAATTGTTAAAACAATGTGTGGAACAATTGTTTAGGGACTGACATGGACAACAAAAAAATGCAGCTATCCAATTATTCACATTTGAATGCATCTTGGGCAATGTTTGATTATAATAGGTTTGATTTCTGGTCGGCACTTTATCATAATACACTCCTCTTGTAGACATATAGCAGCTACCTGATTTTATGTAGCAGTGCCAGACAAACAGGAGGCTGGAAGAACATAGCAAGCCAGGCAGCATCTGGAGGAAAGGAGCAGTCAACGTTTTGGGTATTACCCTTTTTCAGGGCTATGCTGTGTTTTTCCAGCCTCGTGTTTGTCGACTTTAGATTCCAGCATTTGCAGTTTTTTCTGTCTCTTCATGTAGCAGTGATCTGCCAATTAACTTTTGAACAGATGGTGAAATCTTTAATTCTGATCAATGACTATGCCAATACTTTGAATTGCTATATATTGTTCACATTAGAGTTGGTACCAAGAAAAAAATGTACATAGTTACAAGAACACAGTGTTTAAAGATAAGGATTTACAGGTTATCACCCATGTTTTGGTAGCTCACACATCCCAGATAGGAATCAGAAATAGACAATTGATTGCAGTGTCTGCGATACTTTTTTTCTTAAAGCATGAAACATAAATACGCTTCTTCCTAGAATATTTGTATTCTCATTGGTAAACTATTATGAGTTGAAGTGTTTTTTGTTCAAAATTTCTGAGGGACAGAACTAATTTCTTATTAAATTTAGGCCTTTCCTAAGCAGCCAACTTCAGCAAAGGACTTCAAATGGCAACTTTAGTTCTCAATTGATGATGAATTCCTATACACAACCCACGTGATATCTGGCGTGCCCACACTACCAAAGAAACCTAGCTGTTCGTATTATTGTAATTTTGGTGTGCTGAAACTGTATCTCCACAAAATCCATATCATTAGATATCAATATGAATATGGTTTGCAATGGAAATGGCCTAACTAATATGATGATATATCTGTAATTCTGACTTGCATGTTGATTTTTAAACAGCTTCCCATAGATACAAAATGAAGGGTTATCTGTACATTGAGGTACAAAGATTTTATCCTCAGTCTGCACTTGTTAAATTGATGACATCTAACATCAACAGGAACAAATGTTGAATATCTCTTTATGTTGACACATGGGGCGGTTTGTGTATTTTAATGTCTGAGTTAATTGATTCTTACTTGGTGATTACACGTAATGTCTTTCATCTCCAATGTGTGATACTTATTATTGAGATACTTATCAAGAAAAGGAGATTGGGTTTTCTTCATGCCTGAGTGGATGAACTGGTTGAGTGCCTTTTGAGAAAAATGTTAATTTCAATCTAGACCACTTCATTAATCTGAGATAACAAAGTGTGAAGCTGGATGAACACAGCAGGCCAAGCAGCATCTCAGGAGCACAAAAGCTGACGTTTTGGGCCTAGACCCTTCATCAGAGACTCTGATGAAGCCTCTGATGAAGGGTCTAGGCCTGAAACATCAGCTTTTGTGCTCCTGGGATGGTGCTTGGCCTGGTGTGTTCATCCAGCTTCACACTTTGTTATCTTGGATTCTCCAGCATCTGCAGTTCCCATTATCTCTGATCACTTCATTAATCTGCTTTGGCCTCACAATGCTGACTGATGCAAATTTGAACCTGTTTACGCATGAGGCAGGTACCTATGGGTGATATGTCAGCATGATTCTTGTGTAATGTTAACTGTGAGGAATACCTGATAATCGGTAAGGAATACTAGAATAGATCTTTCGGTCCCCTCCACTTATATAGATAGTCAGCTGGTTGTCTGTGGACATTTTAAGTCAGTTCTTTTTTAAAAGAACTATTAAAATCAAGTATTAAAATCAAGTAATGGAACCTTTTTTAAAGTCAGCCATCTATATTTTATCCTGATTATGAAAAGTGTTAGAACTGAAAGTCAACAGATTGAACTGTGACAATATCAAAAGATGCACATAACAAACAATGAACACACGAGAAACAATACAAAGTGTGAAGAATTCATGAAGCTCTGGCAGGTTAAAAATCTAACCAGAAATTTGAAACTTGTACAAATAGAAGCCTGATGTTCTGCTTAAATATAATCACCAGCTCCTTAGGAATCCTGGGACTCCCATATAGCAAGATCTTTCAGGTTCTGTTATTATATCTGATCTGTGATAGGTATGTTTATTTTCCAAAGGAGTCATTAGCTGTAATTACAATTTTCTGATGAGATAACTGCTTGTTATCAACAAAAGGTACGTACGGATATGAGCAGATCATCACTAGACCATCAAGATAAATAGAAGCTATTGAGTTATAAGACAGCCGATGATCTAATTGTTGACTATCTCAAATAGGAAGGGGTTGCACAAATGTAGGAGATGTTGAATAACTCGAGGAACTGTTAAACCATTTGGTAATCTTATCACCTGCAGTTATGTTGTAGTATTTTCTATTTCAAGCAAGCAGCAAGCTCTCCTCACCCCTGGATCATAAACGCTACACTGTAACAGAAGAGATAATGGGAACTGCTGATGCTGGAGAATCCAAGATAACAAAGTGTGGAGCTGGATGAACACGGCAGGCCAAGCAGCTTCTCAGGAGCACAAAAGCTGACGTTTCGAACCTAGACCCTTCATCAGAAAAGCTTATCTGTGGGTTCCCCGACAGTGGCCTCATGGCCAATGGCGGCGGTTACATTGTGGGCGAGGTTCAGGGTCAGGCTGGGGATGTGGGGGGTGGAGGAATCCCGTTTTAGGTGGCAGGGGCCAGTGAGTTTGCTGTACTTACAGATTTTAGTGTCCAGTAAAACTGAGTAGAACTGCGAATTCAGGTTTTGGATCCTATGGAGGACTAAAAAAAACAGCAGAGGTTCTTTGCAGATCTGGGAGAGGAAGACTTTGAGCTGGGGCAGGCTGGATTGCAGTGCCTGAAGATGCCAGAGCATTGCTGCAAGTGTGTGTTTTAGGAGTCGCAGGGAGAAACGCTTCTGAAAGGTCTCAGTGTTCTGGATGTAGATATGGTCACGGTTGGGACCAAACTGGAAAGGCTTGAATGTGGGCTATAGTCCATGGGGGATGATCTGGCTCCATGTGCAGGTGCTGAGGAAGGTGATGTGGCTGTGGTACCTGGTTTGCTACAGGCCATGGTTGAGCAGTTTCAAGGCCGAAGAGATTACAAGAGAGTTACAATGGGAGAGAGATCCCCTGGTTTGTCTGGAGGGAGGAGGGTAACTTCTTCAGGTTGGGCATCCCTGGAAGAGGCTTCGCAGTGAGGTCAAAATTGTATCAGAGATGCTGGAGAATCTGAGATAACAAAGTGTGGAGCTGGATGAACACAGCAGGACACTCAGCATCTTAGGAGCACAAAAGCTGACATTTCAGTCTAGACCCTTCATTAGAAAAGACTTTTGACTGTGGGAGGAAACTGGGGCACCCCAAGGAACCCGTACAAACATGGGGAGAATGTGTAAACTCCACCGAGGCAGTAGCCCAAAGCTGGAACTGAACCTGGGTCCTTGGCACTGTGAGACAACAGTAAGAACTACTGAGCCATTGTGCTGTCCTATATGATGTGGACGATGGCAAGCCCATGAGGAAAATATGCTGAGAAAAGAAAGTGAGATTCTTGTATTGAGAAAAAAGATCCAATTTTCCATCTAAGGCTTATCAGCAAGTCAAGAATCACATGGAACCTGGGTCTCCAGCTAACCTTGATTAACATTCTGAACTGATAGCTCACTCTACACAATGTTATCTGTGTTGTCTCCTATTCTCAGCTGAATGGCAAATGAAGAATGGAAATGAAAAACAGCTATGACCTCAATGGATTCAAAGTTGTTTTCTGTCTGAGGAAGCAGGCTTGACACATGAGTGATGAGAGGTCCTTCAAGGCACAATTGCATTAATCAGGTGCTCATATATTGCAGGTTTAAGGCATCAATAATCACAGAATTCTGCATGTGACGTGCGTACATTGAGCAACTATGTGGAGTACTATTCCTGGCCACAAGCAGTCTCGAACATTTCATTGGTCATTACAGATTGATCATAGTGATCACTGTGAAATGCAACTAATGACAAGTGACATTAAAAATGCCATCTGAGGGCCAGTCAAGGGGACAGCTGCTCTGAAATTTTACACAGCTGGCTGCTTTCAAGGACCCACTGGGTGGGATCCTTCAAGCCTCAACCCACAAACATATCAAGTCTGTTAATGATGCATTTTGAGCCAGATCACTTCGTTTCATCTGCATTTCCCTGTGATGATGTCAATGGTGCATCTCTGGCTTCAGGCTTTGTCAATGTAGCTAGCTTTCTCAGGATGTAAGATGCGTGGATTGTATGCACATTGCATTGAGAGTGCCAGTCACAATGCAACCTACATCATTAATAGTAAAAACCTCCATTTGGTCGATGTACAAGTTATCTGTGATCATCAGTCCCACATAAGAACATGAGAACTAAGAGTAGGAGTAGGCAATTCAGCACTTCGAGCCTGGATTAGTGAATTCCATGGATTCACCATCCTTTGAGAGAAGTAATTTCTCCTTATCTCTGTTTTAAACATTAGAAATTTCCGTCAAATTGTCTGGAAGCTGCATGATAATTATATTGTTGATAAATCTCGTGTCCCTGCTTCATTTCAATCACTGAATACCTTACAAGGGCAGTAGGAGGGAGACAAGGGCTGGCTGCCCTCACCAGCAATGGCTGATGACTCTGTTCCACATCTGCATGACCGAGGCTGAACGCAGATACAGTGTACCCATTCCTGGACTGGGGCGGTTATGAAGCAGGTGAGACGATCCTGATGATAGGTTTCTGATACTTGGATTGGTCTGGGTAAGGAAGGTTACTGTATGGATGCTTGCAGTACCCTTCAGGCAGAGTGTGCCATATAATCTTAACAAGCTATACACTGCATAACGAGATCAGGCGAAGAGTGGATGCAGAGCTGTGAGAGTGACAGCAGTCTTCTCAGGAGGTAGGTGAGGATGTTGAGCAGGAGGAACATCATTTTCAACATGATAGAGCAGTGCAGTGCAGGGCCTAACAGGACTTAATTAACTCCCAGTCCAAGAGATGACAGTTGCCTAAGTCATTATACATTGACTGTAAATTAGTTGCTCAAAAGGCAAGTGGTCCTAGTTCCTTCCCAGAGGCTAATGCAGCCTTTCTTGTTTGTTGTTGCTTCACTTCTCCTGTTTTTGATAAATGTTAATATAAACAACCATTTAAAGACTTTACGACATATGATACTTCCATGTTCAACCAACACAAGACATTATGCTATAGCGGGCATTAGGTAAAGAGTAGCACTCCTTCACACAGGGTTCCAAAATGGTATGGTTCAGAGGATGGGTAACCCAACAAGCTTCATTCCTCTAACTGCAGTTACTATGATAGTTGATTTGCTCATTAATATAAAGTGGTGAAAGATTTACAAACCTGATTTTCTACTTCCATTGAAGTGTCACCACATGTGCTCAGAAACTGTCCTTTCTCTTTCCTCTCTTATTGCGTCTATTTTGAAGAGCTTTCCCTACCAGTTTCAATTGACCTGGTGCGCAACTAGGCTTTAATATGACACTGGTATTGTGAATCCTGCGGGGCCCTGGCAGCAGTGAGTTGATCCACCGCTGGTGAGCACACGATGGTGTGAGCACGATGCTATAGAGGAGTGGGACACAAGTAATGACGTGAACAGCAGAGAATTGTGTGAGATAACTTTCCATAATTCAAGGAGAGAAACTCTCCATGAAACTCCCCGAAATTGATATTTAGCCCACTTTCTTTGATGATTTGTTGTTTCCAGCCAATTAGGCAACTTAAAACATGGAGCTCCAATCATGTGGATAATAGAATGCCTGTTAAACTTGGTTTTGTCACTGGTTCTGAAGGTTGAAGTAGTTTGCAGCTTTTTTTAGCAAGGGAGAAGAAAGGCAATTGACTAGAATATGATTTGTTGATGCTTGGAATGTTGTCCTACTGAAAAAAAAAATGTGATATGAATTCAACAATCCAGAGTGAGTCTTATCTTTGTTTGTTGAGGCATCATTGGGTTAAAATTTGAGTTTTCGCCAGGTGCATGCGTTGTCTTCTCACGGGTTGTCTTGCAGGAGGAAATCGTGTTTCTTCCAACACATATCTGATTCCATGTACACACCAAGGACTTACTTTTTCTGTTTCCTGTACAAAAGAATCCATCTCTGAAATCTCTTCTGGAAATTGTTGAAGAACAGTCAGAAGTAATTTATTTGTAAAGAAAAACTCATCTGAAAATAGTAAGGTAGACAGCTTAACAATAGCTCACCACACATGTGATTAAACCATTATAAATGATTTATGAGCTGCTATAAATGTTGTGGTGAAAACAGTTTGAAGTCAAAGCTGTCTTTGGTGGAAACTGCAGCATTTATTTAGCATTGTAAATAAGCAGGCAGCACTGAAGGTGCTTGGAATTTAGCCATACTGGGCCGGAATTATCTGTATTTGGCAAAACAAGTAGCCCTCTTTCATTTGACTTGCCCTTTCCACTTAATTTCTCTGATCTTTGCACATTGCTGTATGTTAGGGATCTAAATGATTAAACATTCCCATATAATGTGTCTGGGTCCTGTGTGAACTGACAAAGGAACTATGTATCTCCTTAATCAGACTAGATTTATGAATTAATCGACCAAGTCTGAATCAAAAGGTTGGCTGAGAATAGAGAATATTGTTTCTGACAAGATTTAGAAAATAAAGGAGATGATAAATGTAGAAAAGATAAAGGAATAGAAAGACAATCTCCAATAATAAGTTAAGTTCTGAGGAAGAGTCACCAGACTTGAAATGTTAACTGTTTTTTCCTTCACAGATATTGCCAGACCTGCTGAGCTTTTCCCGTAACTTTCTTTTTGCTCCAGTAATAAGTCTGTTGAAATGGGACTCCCTATTTGTGAAAGTACATTTTTAGTGCCAGAGAGTTTGTTTGGCAAACAGCTCTATCACTTTGTTAAAGCAGGTACTAGGAAAGTAACAGGCCATGACTTCCTGTACTAAGTTTAATTTGCTACTGCAATGTCAGAGCAGAAACTTCACAGAATTTAGGGGAAGCGGTGGCTTAATGGTATTATCACTGGACTGTTTATCCAAAGATCCAGGTAATGTTCTGTGAACCTGTGCTGGAATCCCACTGTGGCAGATGGTGAAGTTTGAATTCAACAAAAAAAGGGAATTAAGAGTCTAATGATGGCCATGAATCCATTGCTGATCGTCAGAAAACTCATCTGGTTCACTAATGTCGTTTAGTAAAGGAAATTGCCACCTCTACCTTGTCTGGCCTTCATGTGACTCCAGACCCACAACAATGTAATTGACTCTTAACTGCCCACAGGGCAATTAGGAATGGACAGTAAATATGGTACCTTCTCCTGTGAATTTTTTTTAAAAATGCGTTATGAATGTGGAACTTTACGGCAATGTTTCAACTTACTCAGAGCATCCTGCTATCAACCTAAACACTGCTTGGAGACAAACCCATGTGATCTCGTTATCAAAGCGAATAAGGCCCAGGCCATAACCAATAGAAAATCAAATTTTCACACTTTGGCACAAAAGAGGAACCAATGCTTTTCTAGTTGCACAACCATCTACAGGAGGATGCTGAAACATCTACTATTATGAACAGAGAGAAAAGGACAGTTTTATGTTAGCCACCAAGCAAGACATCAGTTATAATTGGCTCTGTTTGAGGAAAGAACGGGAGGAGTCACAAGTCACTGTCACCCTTTAAGGAAAAACAGAGAACTATTTGTCGTAACTTTCAAAGGCAAGAATCACCCTCTGTCACAGAATCGCAAGGCTTTTACAGTACAGAAGGAAGGTATTTGCCACATTGTGTCTGTGCCAATCAAACATTTCACCTAGTGTCACTCACACACCTTCACCCTGCGGTCCTGCAGTTGTTCCTTTTCAGTTATACATCTAATTTGTTTTGAATGCCTCAATTGAACCTGCCTCCATCACTCTCATTTATGTACTCCAGAACTTAAACACCTGTTGCGTGAAAGTGTTTTGTTTTAGTTCTTTTCGTAATTATTTAAATCTGTGCTCTCTCATTCTCCAACTTTTCAAAAGTGGGAACATTTCTCCTGCTTTACTCAGCTCAGGATTCCTCAGTTTGTGATTTTGAAGATTTCACCTCATCTCCTTTCAACCTTCTCTTCACTAAATGGAATTGTCCCAGCTTCTCCAATCTATCATCACAATTGACATTCCTCATTCTTGTAGCCAATTTTGTATATTCTTACTTCACTCTCTCCAATGACTTCACACACCCTTCCTAATGTACATCCTGGATGCAGTACTGCCACTGAGAATGAACTAGTATCCTTATCAAGATTCAACATCACTTCCCTGCACTAATATTTGATTAATAAAGCCTGGGGTACTGGAGGCTTTATTAACTGCTTTCTTAAACTGTCCTGCCATCATTAATGAATAATGCAGAAGCCCCTCTGCCCCTGCAGCTCATTTAGTGTTGTTGTATTCCATACTGTCTTTCCACGTTCTTGGTAGTAAACTTATCATCTCACACTTTTCTGTGCTGAGCTTCACTTTACCTGCCCATTTCACCAACTTATCATTTTGAAGATCTCTACTCTCCTCCTAATGCTGACAATGTTTCCAAATTTCAGATCATCCATGAACTTTGAAACTGTGTGGTGTACACCAGGGTTTATCCCATTAAGATATGCCAGGAAAAGCAAAGTTTCAAAATTGATCCCTGAGAACTCCTATATGAACATTCCCCTCACTAAAAAGATAAAATGCTTTACCTGAGATAGTGGGAACTGCAGATGCTGGAGAATCCAAGATAACAAAGTGTGAAGCTGGATGAACACAGCAGGCCAAGCAGCATCTCAGGAGCACAAAAGCTGACGTTTCGGGCCTAGACCCTTCATCAGAGAGGGGGATGGGAAGAGGGTTCTGGAATAAATAGGGAGAGAGGGGGATGCGGACCGAAGATGGAGAGAAAAGAAGACAGGTGGAGACGAGAGTATAGGTGGGGAGGTAGGGAGGGGATAGGTCAGTCCAGGGAAGACGGACAGGTCAAGGAGGTGGGATGAGGTTGGTAGGTAGGAGATGGAGGTGCGGCTTGGGGTGGGAGGAAGGGATGGGTGAGAGGAAGAACAGGTTAGGGAGGCAGAGACAGGTTGGGCTGGTTTTGGGATGCAGTGGGTGGAGGGGAAGAGCTGGGCTGGCCCCTCCCATTCTTTAGACCGCATGGCAGAACACCTCTGCTCGGTTCGCAATAAACAACTGCACCTCCCAGTCGCAAACCATTTCCACTCCCCCTCCCATTCTTTAGAGTTGCAGGAACAGCAACTCATATTCCGCTTGGGAATCCTGCAGCCCAATGGTATCAATGTGGACTTCACCAGCTTCAAAATTTCCCCTTCCCCCACCACATCCCAAAACCAGCCCAGTTCGTCCACTCCCCCCATTGCACCACAAAACCAACCCAGCTCTTCCCCTCCACCCACTGCATCCCAAAACCAGTCCAATCTGTCTCTGCCTCCCTAACCTGTTCTTCCTCTCACCCATCCCTTCCTCCCACCCCAAGCCGCACCTCCATCTCCTACCTACCAACCTCATCCCACCTCCTTGACCTGTCCGTCTTCCCTGGACTGACCTATCCCCTCCCTACCTCCCCACCTATACTCTCCTCTCCACCTATCTTCTTTTCTCTCCATCATCGGTCCACCTCCCCTTCTCTCCCTCTTTATTCCAGAACCCTCACCCCAACCCCCTCTCTGATGAAGGGTCTAGGCCCGAAACGTCAGCTTTTGTGCTCCTGAGATGCTGCTTGGCCTGCTGTGTTCATCCAGCCTCACATTTCATTATCTTGGAATGATAGTTTATCTTGTGGAGAAAGGTTGAACAGACAGGTTAGACTTTACTTCTTTGGAGACTAAACCAATGAAAGGTCTGCTTATTGAAAGGTGTAAGATCCATATAAGATTTAGCGGAGATCAATCTCCAAGATCCATCCAGGACCCAGGGTAAGAGTATTGAGAGCAGTTTATTAAGATTGATATTTAAATTCATGCTAACAGCATTACTACAGACATTTTTTTACTCTAAACATGATGGGAAATATAGACAAGACTATGGGCATGATGAGACATGTTGCTAGTACTGTGGAAACTTAGATAAGAATACAAAGATTTACAACCTAGTGAAGTTACAGCCTAAGGATAAAAAGAGAACAGACAGGAGGAGGATGCTCCCACAGCACTTCTAGTGGTAAAGAGAAGATGAAAGAGATCATCTGCAGAGCATGGACAACTCTGTTTATCGTTTAAGGATGTGTGATGTATACATGAAATCAGTCAATGACTGTGGGTTGTAAGAAGAAAAACTATTGTAATGAAATGAGACAATTAAAACTATAAAGTGTGCCTTGCTAGCTTTATCTCAATGTGAGACATTGGGGAACTCTGCCAAGAATGCTTTTCAGCGTATGTTTGTAAAGTTTGTAGTATCTGTACCCAAGACTCCAAGTAAAACAAAGCAAAGAATTGCATTGGTTCTGAACTGGTACTTGAGGAAGGGTCACTGGAGATGAAGTATTAACTCTGCTTTCTCTCCACAGATGCTGCCAGACCTGCTGAGTTTCTCCAGCAATTTCTGTTTATGGACCAAGACCTTAAGTAGATGTTCAAACAAAGAAACACTAATACTATATGAATATAATAAAAGGTGTGTTACAGTATACAAGGAGTTGAAGATCCTTATAAAAGAGAAAAGCATTCTGAGGAAAAATATATCTGTAGATGACAGAGACCGAGGTTCTCAGAACGGTATCACAATGTGCAGGCAACAGTATTGGCTGAAAGGACAAGTTAAGACATAGTGGCAGATAAGGAAGTACATTTCCAAAACTGATGCTCAGATTCAAGAGACACAGCTGAAAAGGGAATACTTCAAAAGCAGAACAGGACCTCAGAAGATTACGAGAATAAAAAGCTGGAAGTGGAGAAGACTCTGGAGGAAAGGAAAGGAGCTCAGAACACTTTGATTACACGGACACAGAGCGGAACACTTGGTAAAGTGGAAAAGAAAAACCTTGGAAAACTGGTGAGGATGAACTCAGGATTGGAATATTTCAACAGTAAGTCGGAATCACCCAGGCATTCACCTGGGTCAATCTAGATTGATAGTTTGTTTGGTTGGCAGTTTAGGCAGAGACTATTCCATATCCTCAACCAAATCATAATATAGTAATCCGAGAAAAAGAACAGAAGTGGGAGGTCTGGAAGTAACAGTTTCAGCACAATAGAATGGCCTCAGGCTTGCACATGAAGAAGTAGGACACAACAAGTCTGTATATTTTAGTCTGCTGTAGGTCCAAAAACTGATGTTCTTGTACAAATAAAGTGTGGAATAAAACATTATGTAGTATGATGTATTAATTAAAGCTGGAGAAGGTTCAGAAAAGATTAACTAGGATGTTGCCAGACTGGAGGGTTTTAGGTACAAAAATAGACTCGAAAAACCAGGACATTTTTCACTGGATTGTTGGAGATTGAGGGGTGATCTTATTGATGTTTATAAAATCATGAGGGGCGTAGATAAGTTGAATGACAAGGATCTTTTCTCTTGGGTGGGGAAGTTCAAAACTAGGGGACATATTTTTAATGTGAGAGGAGAAAAATTTAAAAAATGACACAAGGGGCAACTTTTTGCACAGAGGGTGGTTCATATGTGGAATAAACTGCCAGAGAAAGTGGTGGATGCAGGTACAGTTACAACAGTAAAAGACATTTGGATAAGCTCATGAATAGGAAAGGTTTCAAGGGATATGGGCTAACCCCAAGTAGGTGAGGCTAGTTCAGTTTGGGAACATGGCCAACATGGACTGGTTAGACAGAAGGGTCTGTTTCCGTGCTGTATGACTCTATGACTCTGATTCAATGATTCAATGAACTTTAGGCTCAAAGGAAATTGCGCAAGATTTAATCAGCAACCTCTGAATTTTAGAGAATCATAAAATTGTCGAGCAAGATTTTGGAGATGTGATCTTTCATGAATCAGTTAGAGAACCTTTAGGGGACAGACGTCAACAAGTTATTGATTCTCCATCCTTAGCCAAACAGATAGGCAGAAAGAATAGGCTGGTCTGAAGCTGCTGACACCAGGAAAGCATTAATTTTGAAGACATCAGCTTTTTAAGTTGACATGAGATAGAAGGCATAAGGTAGATGAAATGTGTTTTATCAAAAATAGGTGACACATCTACATACAAAAAGCTATCACCATAAATGGACTTTTCACAGACCAATGAGAACTTAGATAAACAGGTTATCTCGAACTTTGTCATTGTCATAGAGATATGGCACGGGAATGGATCCTTCAGTCCTAGTCATCCAAGCCGACCAATGTCCTAGGTCAGTCTCGTCCCATTTGCCAGAATTTGGCCCATAATCCTTCAAACCCTTTCTATTTATAGACCTATCCGTATGCCTTTTAAATGTTGTAATTGTATTAGCCTCCACTATTTTCTCTGGCAGCTCAATTCATATATACACCACCCTCTGAGTGAAAATGATGGTCCTTATGACCCTTTTAAATCTTTTGCCTCTCACCTTAAACATATGCTCTCTTGTTCTGGACTTCCCTGCCCCAGGGAAAAGACCTTGACTATCCATGCCTCTCATGATTTTATAATCCCCTTAAGGTCACCGATTAGTGTCCGATGCTCCAGGAAAATAGCCCCACCCAATTCAGCCTCTCCCTGTTGTTCAAATCCTCCAATCCTGACATCATTGTAAATCTTTTCTGAACGCTTTCAACTTTCACAACACCTTTCCCTGTAACAGGGAGAGCAGAATTGAAAGCAGCCTTCCAAAAGTGGCCTAAGCAATGTCCTGTACAGCCGCAACATGACATCCCAACTCCTATGCTCAATGCCCTGACCAATGAAGGCAAACATACTAAATGCCACCTCCACAATTCTGTTGACCTGCTACTGCGCTTTCAAGTAACTATGGACCTGCACCCCAAGGCCTCTTTGTTTTGCAACACTGGCCAGGATCTTGCCATTAACTGTATAAGTTCTGCCCTGATTTGCCCTACCAAAATGTAGCACTGCACATTTATCTAGATTAAATTCCAACTGCCACCCCTCAGCCCATTTGATCAAGGCCCCATTGTGCTCTGAGGTAACCTTCTTTGCTATCAACTTAACCATCAATGTTGGTGTCATCTGCAAACTTACCAACCATATCCCACATCTCCACTTCAAAAATTCACGGTGAGACGTGACAAAAGGTAAATGCAATTATTTATAAAAAAAAGCTATTTAGTATTACATTATCCAATTTACTATGGTCATTACAATAGAATTATTTACACAGTGTTTTACTCCTTTATTGAAAGGTTTAAAATTGTCTTCTCTTTGTAATCCCTGTCCCTCACATTGTAGCTCATCTGTATCTTTTGGAGCACCTCTCACCAATTTGTCAACATACTTCATCTCCAGTCCCTGAACTCACTCCTTTGAGGCTCAGCCTCATCAGACTAGTTTTCTGACTGCCCTACAGTGGCATTACATGCAGGCTTGGAGGTCTTGTCTTGACAAGCCAACTTCCCTGATCCTGCCTGCTCCAGTGTCTGGTCCTCTGCTTTTTCAGGACTCTGACATATCCTCAATTTCAAGTTTTTCATTCTCTTCAAATTTTCCCATCTTTCTCACTGTTGCTTACACTAGCAGGAAGGAAATATTTCCCCATAACTGGTTCTTGGGGAGGTGAGACTCGTATAACTGAACTGTCTGCACGTGGGCAGGACTGGAACCAATATCCTGGGGGAATATTTGCTGGTGTTGTTGAGGAGGGTTTATATTAATATCGCCAGGAGATGGGAAACAATACAGAAAATCAGAGGGAAGAAACGTGAGGACAGAAACAAAAGGCAATAAGGGGAAAAGTGAAAGTGGAAGGCAGAGAAACCAAAGGCAAAAATCAAATAGGGCCACATTACATCATAATTCTAAAGAGCAACAAGCATCAACAAAAGCCTCTGTGTCTCAAAGTGAGGAATATTTGTAATAAGGTTGTTGAATTGACTGTGCAGACAGACTTTAACAGATGTGATGTAATTGGGATCACAGAGATTTGGTCCCAGGATGACCAAGGATGGGAACTAAACATACAGGAATATTCAATTTTCCAAAAAGGAAATGGAGGTGGAGTTGTGTTGCTGGTTAAGAAGGAGGTAAACATGATAGTCAGGAAAGACATTAGCGTGGACGATGTGGTATCTGTTTGGATGGAGCTGCAGAACATCAAAGGAAAAGGCATTAGTGATAGTTGTGTATAGATCACCAAACTGTAGTTGTGAGGTTGGGGATGACATCACGCAGGAAATTGGAAATGCCTGCAGTCAGGGTACAGCCTGATTGGATTCACTAAACTGGTAGAAATGTGATGGAGGAGGGTTTCCTGGAATAGATGAGGGATGGTGAAATAACTGCACAGAGGCTGGTATCCTGTCACCAACTCACCCTTTCTTTACTTGTGCACAATACATTGGCTGTGACCAGCCAGCTCTAAGTCAGGCACCTGAACTGTGGGGATTTTAATCTCCTGGATGTATTGGTCAGCCTGCACTCTATTGATTAGGTCAGGTTAACAACCCCAGGGAATGAATTCATAGCCAACAAGGTCAACTTGGTCCCAATCACTGCAGGTGGTTTCCTGGATTAATATGTCAATGTATCAACTGGAGACTAGCCCGGCTTAGACTGAGTATTGTGTAACAAGAGAGGATTAATTAGTAACCTTGCAGTACGAGGTCCTTTGGGGAAGAGTGACCATAATATGGTGGAATTTTTCATTAAGGTAGAGAGTGGAACCATTAAATCTGAGATTGGTGCCCTGTATTTGAAGAAAGCTAAATTTGATAGCATGATACGTGCTTCACAGAACATTGTGAACCTGTGGAATTCTCTACAACAGAAAGCTGTTGGGGTCAGTTCGTTCAATATATTCAAGTGGGAGATGGACATGGCCCTTGCTGATAAATGAACAAGGGGAATGGAGAGGAAGCAGGAATGGGATGCTGAAATTGCATGATCAGCCATGACCACATTGAATGATGCTTCAGGCTTGGAGGGCTGGATAGCCTACTCCTGCACCTACCTTTTATGTTTCTATATTTCTACCCACAGCTTTGTTTACGAATTTCTCTGTTGACCATTTCAACGGGTAACTTGAGGATGAAAATGACTGCATATAATTTGTTTTGTTTGGGAAACATTTAAAGAAATGCACTTGTATTTTGTACACTTAAGGTATGCCAATTCCTCTGACCTTGCCTTTACCTTCAAGTGAACATGCATTAAAACAAATTGCATGTAACAAGTATAATGAACATTGTGTGGTAATTGGGGAGTTTAGCTCTCATTATTAGGCAACTACAACTAAGAAACATATTGTTTTGCATTAATCCAAATTAACAATAGTCAAGTGAAAATAAAGATCAAATTTCCATCTGTACCTCGTGCATTCCTGAGCATTTGCATTGGTTTACGCATTGAAGTAATCTCAATGATATTAAATCCAAGCAAATTTTATTGTTATGCAGTGATAAGGACTGGGTTCAGAGTATTTTCTATCAGCCTGAATCAATGCTCTTCCCTTTGGAGCTGCTTTTATGTTTGAAGGTGAAGGACAATATTCCATTGTAAATATTAGTAAATCTGGTTTCCCCTATGTAGACAGTTGTGTGCACACTTCTTGTTATTGGCATAATACTCTGAAATAAATATTTGGACTCTATGTCATTGGTCCTGCCATTATTTATGATTCATTCTATGTCATTTTTGATGCTAAATTTCAAGACAAACTAGTTAACTCAATCATTCCCAAATTCTTTTTATTTGGGACCATCATGCAATTTAAGTCTTTTGTGCCAATCCAGATTACCTGCAGAAATGTACAGTTGGATTTACAATGCGGTGTGATGCCAATAGCATGGATTCAATTTGTGTACAGGTTGAAGTTACCTTGAAGGTAGCTCCTTCTTATCCTCACCCCACACCCTGAGTTGTGGTTACCATCAGGTTAAAATCATCATCAGTCATCTCCCTCTAATGACAGGACAGATCTATCTCAGAAACTGTTGCCACTTTTACCTTTGTTTATTCCGTTACTTGACATTCCCTTGCTTTCCTAGATTATTTATTGTATTTCATTCTCTACTTTAGTCCTTTTTAAATTTTTGCCAACTTTCCACTGCTTCACAAATTGCACTCTTTCTCTTTCATTTATTATTTTCATCTCATTCTTATCTATTTGTAAAATAGTTTATTCCCTTTTAACTCTAGCTTTTGTGCTTCAGGAGAGGGAGAGATTGATCTTCAAAATTATGTGTTAGTCCATGACATTTCAGAGGCTCGAAACATTGAGGAGACTGTGGGCAGGAACAGATAGTGCTGTTGTTGAGGAGAGAAGGTTGTGTGATTGATGTAGATGGCGGCAAATCAGGAGCAGACAATGTCAGAATGCATTATGTTATCAGTATTTATTTATGCAGTGCAGTGGGTAGTGTGATAAATAAACATTTAACAGTTCCAAATTCTTTAAAATAACTGATTTAACAGGAATTACCAGCTCTTACAATTTAGTTACTTTCTTTCATTTCCAAATATAATCTGTACTTTATGTATAGGCCCTAGTGAAGTGCCATCAAATGAAAGAACATTTGCAGACATTATCCTCTCCGAGCAGGAGGATAATAAATTCACTTTTATGGTCCTGTCTTCCACAAGTCTCACTTCAGCACATGATCAGATGACACTTTAATGTTGTAACAAGGGAAATGCACCATTAGGGTCACTACATTTCAAGTGAGGTGCTAAACCAGGCTCGGTTCGCCCTTTTCGGTGAACATTGACAATCCCACGATAGTATTTGGAAGGAGAGCAGGTTAGCTTCTCCCAGTGTCCCGACAAACATTTATTCCTTACCCAAGACCTCAATCTAAACTATATGGTCATTGTCACATTATTGTTTGTAGAATTTTTAAACGTGCTAATTGGCTGTTATGTTTTGTACATAAGAGCAATGCTTCAAATGAACTCAATTGGCTAGGAAGTGCTTCGTGATGTTCTGATTCATAAAAGAATCAATATAAAATCAGATATTCCTTTTATGGCAGAGATTAGTTTTATTTAGTCCAAAAAGAGAACTGTTACTTGATCCAGATCACACTCCATCAAAGATTTACTAACTGAGTGATTATTCTACATCTATGGAGGCGTAAGAGTTAAAAGTTAACAGTGTTTAGTCAAGGCTATGTTGTATCTGACAATAGTCTTTTGTTTTCTGTTGTTATGTTTCTGTGACGGGTAGTAAGCAGCTAATTCTGGTTGAGTTTTATCAATGAGTTTCAGGCTTGGTTTTATTCCAATTGCAGGCAGATGTCTAATATCATGTCTTCTTGAGAGGGAAATGCTCCATTTGCATTTCACCCATGTGTTTATTATGGGAGTAGATGCCAACAGAGAAGTGATGCAGATTCCTGCAGCTAATGGTGGGAGAAAGCAGTGTTAATCAGAAACTAAACTAGTATTTCAGCAAATAGAAATAATGTGAGAGTCAAGAACCATAATACTTCAATATTAAGATCATATTTTATAGAACGGAATAAAAAAAGTGGCAGATTTACATAAACAAATATCTTGGTTTGCAACGTTAACCAAACTCTATTGTTTGCATTTCTGCTTTAGTTCATAGTTTATGAAATTATAAAGCGGTGTCTCCATGCAGAATGACTTGGTAAACATTCACACTCTGGTTGATACATGGAAAATAATATTCAAGCTGCACAAGAACAATGAATGACAATCTCTAACAAAATGTAAAACTCCCTCCTCTTATAATTCAACAGTATTACCATCATCAAATAATCCACCATCAAGATCATGGGGCCACCAGTATTGACATTATATTCCCTCCACCAGCCAACTAATGATTACGGTTAAAAGTGCAGGTCAGATATAATCTGGAGCAAATTAACACTCTCTTGACACTTCAAAGTCTTTCTTCAATCTACAAATCACAAATCAGTGGTAGAAAACTTCCTTCTTTCCTGAATGGTTTTAACTCCAATAACACTCAGTACCATTCAGGTAAAAAGCACATCAGCTCTCGTTCGGCATCACATACGGTAAATATTCACACCAGTGCACTGTGGTAGCAGAGTAAACAAGCTAAAGGATGTATTACAGCAATCTCCATGAACAGCACCATCTGGATCTGCAAATTCTACCACCTAGACGTGCAATGGCTGTAGATATATAGGAAGACCATCACCTTTTGATTCCCCTCCATGTCATATGTCATCTTGACTTGGAAATATCCAAATATTCCTTCAGTATCATAATTAGAGATTTGTAATTCCTTCCCAAAAAAACATTACAAGTGAACCAAACCAAATGGGCTGTAGCTCTTCAAGAAGTTCATTAGATTCTCAAACATTGTTATGCATGGGTAACAAATATCAGCCTTGACAACAGTGCCCAAGCCTGTGGATGAATTTACAACTACAGTTTGTTGATAAGACAGAAGCAAATGAGATTCCTGATGGAATTTCTGAGTTTAGGAGCTTGAAAGAGGTTAATCAAAAGAAATGATATACTTTTGGTGCAAGGGAATCATTGCATGCATTGATCCAGATTGATCTGGGTTACATGCTGAGTGGGAAGCAGCAACACATGTGACTGTATATACATTGCTCATGGGGTATTGCTTCACTCCCTGTTGGCAACTCAACAATAAATCTATTAAACCAAAAAAAAGTGAAAAGTGGCACATTTTAACAAAGAATTTTGTTTTGCACACATCAGAGCAGTTCCCAAGAAATATTAATGTATAGAGACAATATTTATCCTAAATGACAGTCAGCACCCTCTCATAATGCTATCAATTACAATAAATGCTAATTACATTGATATTACTTGAGAATTATCCTGATGTGTGCAAGATGAAAAATTGCAACAAAACATTTCTTTTTCCAGCAATATTCAAATGTTGTACTAATGAATGGTAAATTTTGGTAAAACCAATTGCCCAAAGCTTGAAAGCATTGGGTTGTCATCATGGTTGCTCGCATTAGGCAATGAAATGTTTTGAGTGGTGACTAATTAGGCAACAGTATCAAATTATTTTCATAGGAATGCAACCAATAATCAGAGACAAAACCAGAAACAAATACCTTTGGGAGAATTCATATTTAATCACTAAACTAGGACAACCGATCTAAAAAATGTGGAAATTTGATCAAGGTAGTTGGGAGATCTCAAGGCACAAAGGTTCTCTAACTGCCGAAAACAGTTTCAAAACTAGGAGCGTATTTTCTAAGTAAAATTGATGTCACATAACTTATTTCTGTTTTGATACACATGTTGAGTTTTTCAATTGTTTTCTTATGCATGTTATTGAAAATTGATATCATACCAGACCTATCTCAAAAATGTCTAATTAAGTGTTTAGGCAGCTGTCCAAAACACACACAAGAACATTGCAAAAACTTGCATGTAACCCTTTGTGGACCATGTCACCAATCAATAAAGTAATGATACCTCGAGCCAAGAACAGCAACCTTTAGTGGACTATAGACAAGCAGAGCTACAGGAACTGTATCATAAATTGTGCTCATATTGTTGTTTGTTTGTAAGTAGTAGACAATGGGGTCCAACATTGAACTGGAAAATGATGGGAAGACGCACCAAGGAAGATTTCCAAAGAAGCATCCTGATAAAGAATGAAAAGCAACATCAAGTGAGAGGAAACACAGGGGCACCCTTGCAACATAATCTAATTAACATTCTATGATGGAATATCAGATTACCTTAATTACATGTTCATGATTCACATTCATTTGTTCTGAATGTTCTGTTTCTGTCCTGCATGTTCTATTCAATTCTATGTAATCGCCTCCCAAGCAATCACTTAGGCCCAATCACATTAGACAAAAGGGTGCTCCACCATGATATTTTGTTAAAGCACTCCATGCTCACAATGCAAAATGAATGATAAAAACCAAAGGAAATGATTAAAACAATTATCTATGCTCTTCCACTTTTGTTTTCATTGTGCATTCTAACTTACGTGAGATGAAGATCCAATGCAGTTTTTATCATAAAATTTTGAAGCTATTATTGTAAAGCAATGAAATTTTTCACTGTAGTGTAGGAGCGGGTAATTGTACTTGAGATCATAATGCTTCCAATGATTGCCAGATTTTTCATATCCGGTTTCATGGGAGCATTCTTTCTGTTTGTAGAATGGGTAATTGAATGGCAGATTGTGCTATATGAAAACGTATTTTTAATTTCTTCTCTACAGGGCTTTTTTTTTAATATTGTCTATGCTATTGAACGGATAAGCTGATTCACAGATGATGGTGTTAAATTAACAAATCATATAAGAATACAGCACAGAACTGATATGTAACAAAGCAGATGGTAAATGATGAGAAAATGGACTAGCTCTGTCTGTTGCCTCATTTGACATTGGATTGATGTTTATTTCATTGCTCATGCATAGCCATTCCCTGGTACAAGCTATAGTATATATCCTGCTCATATTTAATACCTTGCAGCTAAAAAGCAAGCCGGTTCAGTAGTTCTGGTTTGTGTTGTTGGCAATTTGTGTGCATTCACCAGCTGGTAAGATGGATAATATGATTTTGAGTCCTCAATACCAACATAATAACACAAAGTTATTCTACAAATTACTCATTCCATCATATAATTTATGCCTCGAGTATTGCTGAAAACATTCCTTTCAGCGAACTGCAAGCTTAATTTTATTCGCATAGTTTTAAAAAATCTGAGAGCTGAGACCGCGAGTTATTAAGTTGATACATAAAGATAAGGAGTTGGGTTTTAAGTCATTTTTCACATCTGTGCCATTCCCAAGCTCCTCACATCCCATCTTCCCCCTCTGGCAGCAGTTTGCTGCGAAACTGCATATCAACATACTTTGCTTGATTCATACCTCTTTTACTGGATCAAGGTTGAATAAGTGATTCATTAGCAGTAATTGAGGATAGCTCCTGAAAACTTCTCATATGATTTAAGATATTTAACTTTGCCAAGTTATTACAATAAAGCATTGGCAGAAACCTCAGGCAGTTGATATCAATATGTAAGAAAGCACAAGAGATGACATTATAATTACAATCCAAAGCTGTACTAAAGGCACAATTTCAATCAGAGAGAGTCATCCAAAATGTATTTGACACTGTGCCAGCTAAATTGTAGGTCAGGTTTCTGTTATTTTTTGCAAAAATTTGCATTATCACAAATTAAAATATCTTCCATGAAGCAGCACAGTTATTATTATTTTTCACCAACAAATTTATTGCTTGATGTATCTAAGGGTGGCAACTTGATGCCGTTTTATCAATCCAGCTTAAATGGGTTTCCCTCTAAAAGTAAACATTTTGAACGAGAATTTTGAGTGTCTCTGAATGGCATGATGTAAGTCATTGAAAATGACTTGGAAAAATCTTTACTGGGCCATTCACTATTTCCATTGAAATGTATTCTTTTCATTTGTTTCATAAATTGGACATACTTCAATTATCAAAAACTTGTAAGATGTGCCGACTAATTGTGGTCAGTCTAAGAAAATGCATATAATTTGAAGGCCTTCTTGAAATCTCACAATTGACTGTAATCACTGAAATCTCACAGTTGTAATATTGCAGCATGGCCTGTTTTGTAGGTACCTTCTGATTTGTGTGTGTGAATCTTAAATTTAAGGATCTTTAAATTTAGTGAGGCAGTGGTGCTAACCACTGGTGACCTTTTCGCACAAATCCTACAACAAGTTTGGAGATTGCAGATGCAGGGCCTTCGGATCTGCAACATGATAGACATTCTTCAGAAAATCTGAAGAAGGGTCTAGGCCCCAAACATCAGCGTTCCTGCTCCTCTGATGCTACTTGGCCTGCTGTGTTCATCCTGCTCTACACCTTGTTATCTCATAATCTTTCAAGCAGTACTTTCTTTTCCAGGAGCAATGCCTGAAATATCTGAAGTCAGAAGTCACAGGATACCAGGTTATAGTCCAACAGGTTTATTTGAAATCACAAGCTTTAAGGTTTAAGGTGAGGGGGGCAAGATTTAAAAGGGACTTAAGGGCCTTGTACATGGAATGAACTGCCAGAGGAAGTGGTTAAGGCTGGTGCGACTCCAATATTTCAAAAGCATCTGGATGGGTATATGAATTGGAAGAGTTTAGAGAAATATGGGCTAATTGCTAGCAAATGGGACTACATAACTTTAGAATATTTGGCCGGCATGGATGAGTCAGACTGAAGCATCTGTTTCCATGCTGCTCATCACTATGACTCTAAAATATAATGCAAAATGTGAAAGTAAGTGATTTAAGGGGTAATTTATTTGGGTTTAAAAATCCCTGATTGTTTGTGATGCTTTGACCAATGCCATTTAGATCATGCTGATTATTCCAGGGTAAATGAAATGGAATTGTGGTCCTTTAATGTTTATTACAGAGTCCAAGAATACCTTTCCATGGCAAATTAATATGATGCAAGTTAAATATATTTTAAACCTGCAATTGCAGAAGCGTCTGCCAAAATTTTTGCTCATCATTTTTGATTCAAGTATTTCTAGTTCAGGATCTTCAGGTTAGTATAATTATTAATAGCATTAATTAAAACCCCAAATAGTGACTTATTTTTAAGAGACAAATACCATATTCACATTCATATGTATTTACTTAAAAGCAGTTTATTTCTGTGAGAATGATTTTAAACATTTGGGAATCAATAGCAACCAAAATGTTCCATAAAACTGAGTGACAGCAATGTTCTCGTAGATGGCACTCTGTTCCCCCTAATCTCAGAAAGTTGAAATTCATCAAGGGCCAGTGGTGTCAATTTCTTAGATATATAGAATAGCCTACAATGAAGCCCTGAATGTAACATTAAGTAGAAGCCTGTTTGGGGAAGCCCATAAAGCACTTGAGCTATCTTAAAGACCAAAACTACAAACGAGAAGAATTATTTAGCACATCCTCCACAAAACCTTTGATTCCCTAGTAAAGTTTATAACAGCTTTTTGAGTTCCATTTCTGCGACCTTAACTGAACATTGGATCAGGCATAATACAGTCTCTGACATCAGGAAGGCAGAAAGTGTTACGTAGTTCCATTCATAGCACCAGGACATCCCAAAGAGCATAGTGTCAATTAGATATTCTTGAAGAGCAGGCGCTATTGATGGCAAAATGACAGCTAAGTTACCTGCTGGCCATTCCTACTATATCAGAGTATTTATCAGCTTTAATTGAGAGATAAATATTGGTCAGGACACCAGAACATGCTTGCTTGGCCTTCCTTATACAATGTATGAAAACTTTTATGTCTTAATTTATTGTCCAATCTGGGAAAGGGTACCTAGACTCTTCTATCTTCATTGATTTTCAAAGATCCTCTGTCATTAGTGTCTGTTCAAAGAATCCTAAAAATCTTTTAGTCTTTCCTCAAAACTCAGTTCTCTAACATTAAAGGATCTTCATGGCGACACAACATTGTTCAGTCTGTTTCTTCTAGATCACAGCAATAATGCCTGGGTCCCCTACTAATCAGAGCAGAATGCAGAATTCAAACTGAAGCTTAGCCAAACAATAATATAGTATGACCATTTCAGGAATAAGATCTGCCAATTACACAATGCTGATCAGCATTTTGTTTGTGCTGCTAATTAGTGCTCCACAGGATTTGGTTAATGCTGTCTTTTTGAGGCTTTGTTCTCCTTTTGCACTTTGTTTGTCAATAGATCAATTTATCGAGTCCTCTATTTTTGGTTCCACTGTGTCTTGTCCACTTGAGCATAATATGCAGATGTTTCTGTGATTCTTTTACTGAATCACCAAACTCTCATATTCTATTAGTTTGGCAGTATTTATGATTTGAACAAGCTTACATTGTGTTCTTTAACCTACAGTAAGAAAAGTGCAAAGATGCAGAATAGGAGTCATATGTAAAGTTGAAGCATCCAGACCCCTCTGGGCTGGAGAATTTATGTCTCATTCTTCTTAACTCCAGAGAGTATTGCTTTCTCAGAGAATGTAGTTTTCTCAAGTGCTTATTGTAAACCATCCTCTCAAGTTCCTGGGATCAACCCAATGAATGTTCACTGTACTGCCTCAAATACAAGTATATTCATTCTTTGAATAGTGAAACTAAAATTGTGTGTGGCACTTAAGTGTGGTCTTCCTAAGAGCATATTCAATTGCAGCAGGTCTTTCTTGTTATTACACTTTAAACTGCTGCAATAAAGGCCAGCACACTTCTTGCCATTTGAATTACTTGTTGTAACCACATGCTGACCTTTCATGTTTCTTGGAAAAGTATATCCAAGTCTCTCTGAATATCAACATTTTCAAGGTTTACACCTATTGGAAAATAGTTTGCTTTCAATTCATGCTACCAAAGTATAATCTCAAGTTGTCCGACTAATATACTCCATCTACCTCTGTGTTACCAACTCACATGCCTAAATCTCTTTGCAGCCTCTTCACATCCTCCCACAAGCTTGTATTTATGCCAAGATTTTATTCACAAATGAATTTTGATACATTACTCTCTCTGTCTTCATTTAAGATAGTGATGTAGATTGTAAACAGTGGAGGTCCTTGGATTGATCCTTATAGCACCCTACTAGTCACTAGCCTATCAGCTTAAAAATATCGTGCATACCCCTACTTGTTGTTTCCTGTCCATTACCCAATGCACTGCCAATCCTAATATGATAGCCAGAACTTCATGATCCCTTATCTTTCATAGTAAACTTTTGTGTGGCACCTTATTGAATGTCTTTTTGAAATCCACTTATATTACGTCTACTGGTTCCTGTTTATGTAACCGAACAATTATGTCTTCAAAAGTTATCAATATTTTTTAAAACACGATTTTTCATCTGGACAGCCATGTTGATATTGTATAATCATACTATGGTTTTCTAAGCATATTGTAACAACTTGCTTGGAAAGAAATTCCATCATTTCCTTGTTGACTGATGTCAGACTAACTTTTCTAGTTTTGTTTCTTCCTCCTTTCTTGAATAGCAATGTTACATTTGCTAACTGATGGTTTACTCTGACTCTAAATTCTAGGGATTTTGGGAAAATGCTGATCAGCACATTCAATACCTCTTTTAGAACCCAAGGATATCGGGTCGAGAAAATGGTCAAATTTCAGTCACTTCAGTTTGTTCAATGCATTTCTCTGCTGTTTACATTAAGTCACTTGGTCTTATTAACCCTTTATTCCTCTCCATTTCAGGTATGTTGCGTGCTATCTACAGTGAAGACAGACACAAAATATTTGTTTATAGTCTCTGCCCTTTTCCCATTCACTATGACTTCTCCAGCCTCGGCCTCTGCCTCTTCAGCTTATTCTCCTTTTTTGTGCTGTTGAATACTCACACAGTCCAATTTGACATTCCTAGCATGTACAGTCACACGTTCTATTTTTCTTTCAATTTTACTGACTTTTTGATCATTCTATGATGATTTTTCGCAATACTGCCAATTTCTTACTCAGTGCAACATTATAAAGCACTTCTTTTGATCTAAAACACTATAAATTCATTCGAAAGTCATGAATGGATCTTTTTGCCCTTTTATTTATTTCTATTCAAGTATATTTTCATTAAACATTTCAATTGATGCTTCAGTTGTTTCTCACAGTTTTATTTACTGCAAACATCGTTTGTCTATTTACGCATCAGCCTCAGCCAAATCTTGCCTTGTAACTATAGATATTTTTAAATCAACCTATTCAGAGATTTTTTACATAAGTCTGGAGCAGGTGAGATGAACCCAGGCATCCTGGCACCACAAGACCATTGCACCACAAGAGCCTTGTAACTGTATAATTGATTTTATTTAAGTTTAAAGTTATTGTCTCTCTCAAGCTTGCTGTGGAATCCATTTGTAGGTATTTTCAATCAGCCTGCTCAGACATACTATGACACACCTGTAGAGCAAATGAGACTTGAATCAAGTCCTTCTGGCTTAAACATAGGGATACTACCATTGTGCCACAAGAGTCCTATATCCAACTGTATGGTGATTGCTTTGTCCCAGCAGATCTTTGACCATGAAATGACTAATACTGCTTCCTGCTAGTTCAGAAATAGCTTTATATTTAGTTGATTCCACGAGATATTATTCCAGGAAACTGTAATGAAAGTATTCCACAACTCATCTTCCAGACTATTTTTGTCAATTTAATTGGTGCAATCAATATAAAGGTAAAAGTTTCATGAAGCCACGCTGACTCTGCTTGATTATGTTCTGGATTTCTAAGTGCTATGTTATTCTGCCAATGACCAGTAACATTTTCCCAATGACAGATGCCAAGCTAAATGGCCTCTACTTTCCTGTTTATTGTATCCTTCCCAGTTTAACAAAGGTGGTTCATTGACAGTTTTCCAGTCATCTGAAACTTTCCAGGACCTAAGGATTCTTGGACGATTACTGCCAGTGCATCCAACGTCTCCACAGCTACTTCCTTTACCATCCTAGGATGCAGTCCATTAGATGCAGGGTTTTGTTTTGAGGATATCTGTACACTGTAAGTAAAACTTTCTGAGGTCCCTTGGGAAAAGCTCCGAGGTCAATCGGTGCCTTTGTAGGGCAGGGTCCCTTCACCTCAGTCACAAACATCAGAACTACACCTAGATTTAGTGGGGTAGAAATAAAAAAGAAAGAATGATTTATAAAGGCACATACGTAGCAAAGGTGACAATTCATTGTAAGTACATTACTTTATTTGTAAATATATGCTCATTTCTCATTTGGTTTGACTTATTGTAATCACATGTACCTAAGTTCAGTGAAAAGCTTTGTTTTGCAAGCGGGAGCAGCAGATCACTGCAAGCCAGGACATATAGACCATTGGGTGCTTAGACAAAGTGAGGCATACAAGGTTACAGCTGCTCAGGAGGTGTGCAAAGCGAGATCAACATTAGCAAATGTAACCTGAAGTTAGAAAGCCCATTCAGCAGTCGAATAACAACTGGAATGAAGCTGTTCTTGAACCTGGTGGTGCATGTGTTCAAGCTTCTGTATCTTCTGCCTAATAGAAGAGGTTGGATGAGAGCTTTACTGGGTGGGAGGGATCTTTGGTGATATTGGTGGCCTTCCCGTGGCAACAGTAAGTGCAAATTGAGTCCATGGATGGGAGGTTGGCTTCTGTGATGGTCTGGGCTGAGCACCCAACTTCCTGCAGTTTCTTAGGGTCCTGGGTGGAGCAGTTACTGTACCATGCTGTTACACAACTGGATAGAATGCTTCCTACAGTGTATCTGTAAAAAAATAGTCAGGGTCCTTATGGATATGACAAGTTTCCTAAGCCACCTGAGGAAGAAGACATGTTGTTAAGCCTTCTTTACTATTGTGTCCATGCGGGAGGTCCAGGACAGATTGTCGGTTATCACCATTCCAAGGAACTTGGCACTTTCAACACTCTCCATCTCAGCTCCGTTGCTGTAGAAAGGGGTGTGTCCTCCTCCTTTCATCCTGAAATCAATTATCAGTTCTTTTGTTTTGCTGACATTGAGAGAGAGCTTGTTATTGCAGCATTCACCAAGCACTCTATCTCCTTCCTGTATTCTGACTCATCATCAGCTGTGTGAGCAAATGTCATTTTTGTAGCAACTAGTCTAGTCAGCCTCAATACCACATAATATCCTAACGCTGTCTGAGCAATAGAGATCTTCCTCATAGAGCTCATACTAATATACCTGGAATGACGAGTGACCAAAGCTGTCTTGAACATTCACTATATCACAATGGTAGTTACGGCTGTGTGTTCCACTGGTAAAGAGTAGCTCCACAATGGCTGGTGGTTGATGCTAAAGTGAGTCACAGTCCCAACCTTTCAGTCTTAGCGATACCATACAAACCCTCAAGTTCCTTTCTGCCTTGATCTCCCTGTTAACCCGATCAGCTTTTGTCCCCATGTTATCATCTAACTCATTTGTTTAATTATCATCTCCCAACATTATCTCTGAGTCCCAAGCATGCAGCCTTATCATTTGAAATATCATACCCAATTGAAGCCAGGGTGTTGGTGACCATGAATGAGCCTCCTCCTGCATGACCACTGGCCCTCCCATGCTCTACCATTTTTGCTTTCCATGTTGAGTTGCCCCTCCCCTCACAATTATTACCCTATCTCTGCGTCACAATTAACTTCACCCTTAACAGTCCCCCATTCCTAGATTTTCAACAAACTACTCCCCCATCCCTATGCCCGCAACCTCACTATGGACAACTTTCCCTTATTGAAAGTTTAGTCAAAAAGAGGAAGTCAGTATATATAGATAGAACATAGAGCATTGAGCAGTACAGGCCCTTCGGCCCACAATGTTGTGCTGAACTTTTACCCTAAATCTAAGGTCTACCTAAACCCCACCCATACCTTATACTATCAGCCATATGCCTATCTCATTGCCACTTAAATACCCCTAATGAGGCTGACTCCACTAACCTCTGCGACAATGCATTCCTTGCCCCTTTACTCTCTGAGTGAAAGATCCTACCTCTGACGTCTCCCCTATATCTACCTCCACTCACTTTAAAGCTATGCCTCATCGTAATAGCTACCTCCACCCTAGGAAAAAGTCTCTGGCTGTACACTCTATCTATACCGTTGATCATTTTGTACACCTCTATCAAGTAAACTCTCATCCTTGATAATGGGAACTGCAGATGCTGGAGAATTCCAAGATAACAAACTGTGAGGCTGGATGAACACAGCAGGCCAAGCAGCATCTCAGGAGCACAAAAGCTGACGTTTCGGGCCTAGACCCTTCATCAGAGAGGGGGATGGGGAGAGGGAACTGGAATAAATAGGGAGAGAGAGGGAGGCGGACCGAAGATGGAGAGTAAAGAAGATAGGTGGAGAGAGCGTAGGTGGGGAGGCAGGGAGGGGACAGGTCAGCCAGGGAAGACGGACAGGTCAAGGAGGTGGGATGAGGCCAGTAGGTAGCTGGGGGTGCAGCTTGGGGTGGGAGGAAGGGATGGGTGAGAGGAAGAACCGGTTAGGGAGGCAGGGACAGGTTGGACTGGTTTTGGGATGCAGTGGGTAGGGGGGAAGAGCTGGGCTGGTTGTGTGGTGCAGTGGGGGGAGGGGACGAACTGGGCTGGTTTAGGGATGCAGTGGGGGAAGGGGAGATTTTGAAACTGGTGAAGTCCACATTGATACCATATGGCTGCAGGGTTCCCAGGCGGAATATGAGTTGCTGTTCCTGCAACCTTCGGGTGGCATCATTGTGGCAGTGCAGGAGGCCCATGATGGACATGACATCTGGAGTACTGTGTCCATTTCTGGTTATCTCATTACAGGAAAGATGTGGAAATACTGGAAAAAGTGCAGAGGAGATTTACCAGGATGTTGCCTGGAATGGAGGGAAGGTCTTCCAAGGAATGGTTGAGAGAGTGAGGGCTTTTCTCTTCAGAACAATGAAGGATGAGAGTTTCAAGATAACAAACTGTGAGGCTGGATGAACACAGCAGGCCAAGCAGCATCTCAGGAGCACCCTGCAGCCATATGGTATCAATGTGGACTTCACCAGTTTCAAAATCTCCCCTTCCCCCACTGCATCCCTAAACCAGCCCAGTTCGTCCCCTCCCCCCACTGCACCCCACAACCAGCCCAGCTCTTCCCCCCCACCCACTGCATCCCAAAACCAGTCCAACCTGTCCCTGCCTCCCTAACCGGTTCTTCCTCTCACCCATCCCTTCCTCCCACCCCAAGCCGCACCCCCAGCTACCTACTGGCCTCATCCCACCTCCTTGACCTGTCCGTCTTCCCTGGACTGACCTGTCCCCTCCCTGCCTCCCCACCTACGCTCTCTCCACCTATCTTCTTTTCTCTCCATCTTCGGTCCGCCTCCCCCTCTCTCCCTATTTATTCCAGTTCCCTCTCTCCATCCCCCTCTCTGATGAAGGGTCTAGGCCCGAAACGTCAGCTTTGGTGCTCCTGAGATGCTGCTTGGCCTGCTGTGTTCATCCAGCCTCACAGTTTGTTATCTTGAAACTCTCATCCTTCATTGTTCTGAAGAGAAAAGCCCTCACTCTCTCAACCATTCCTTGGAAGACCTTCCCTCCATTCCAGGCAACATCCTGGTAAATCTCCTCTGCACTTTTTCCAGTATTTCCACATCTTTCCTGTAATGAGATAACCAGAACTGGACACAGTACTCCAGATGTTGCCAAACCAGGCTTTTGTATAGCCGGAGCATAATTCAACAGCTCTTGAACTCAATCCCTCTATTAATGAAAGCTAACACACCATACGCCTTAACAACTCTGCCCACCTGGGTGGTGGCTCTCAGGGAACTGTGGACATGGACCCCAAGATCCTGCTGGTCCTCCACGACACCAAGAATCTTTCTGTTAACGCTGTATTCTGCTTTCAAATTTGTCCTTCCAAAATGAATCACCTCACGCTTTTCAGGGTTATACTCTATCTGCCATGCCTCAGACCAGCTCTGCATCCTATCAATGTCCCTTTGTAATCTAGAACAGCCCTCTGCACTGTCCACAACTTGACCCACCTTCATATCGTCCGTGAACTTATTAATCCATTCTTCCATGTATGGATGAAAATATAGGTAGTCAAATAAATACGTTTGAAGATGAAGCAAAAATTTGCAGAATGGTGGACAGTGAGGAAGGCTGTCAAAGGACAAAGCAAGATATAGATCAGTTGGAAAATTGGATGGAGAAATGGCAGATGGAGTTTAATTTGAACAAGTATGAGGTGAGCACTTTGAGAGACCAAATGCAAGAGGAAAGTACATAGTAAATGGCAGGACCCTTAGGAACATTATACAGAGGGATCTTCCTGAAACTGGCAATACAAATGAATAAGGTGGTAAAAATGGCATATGGCATGTTTGCTTTCATCAGTCAGAGCATTGAGTATAAAAGTTGGCAAGTCAGGTTGCAGCTGCATGAAACTTTAGTTAGGCTATATTCAGAGTATTGTCTACAGCTCTCGTCACTGCACCTGACGAAGAATGTGGAAGCTTAGGAGGAGGTGCAGAAGAGATTTATCAGGATGTTGCCTGGATTGGAATGTAGTGGCTATAGGGTGAGCTTGGACAAACTTAGAAGTATAACTTTCCAGGTAAATTCCAGGACAGTTGTTTTGGACTTCTTAGAGTTCCTTAGTGTATCTTTCAGAGGATCCCCAGTCTCTGTCTGCATGATCCAGGCCAATCAGTAAAGATGCATTATTGGAACAAACATGGAACTGCTGAGTCCTAAATCCAATAAGGCTAAAATTGACGGTCACCAAATTTCAGCCTTTCAAGTTAGCATGTCAGATCTGCCTGATTAATTGTTTCTCAGAAATTTGATAACAAATTGCAATGCGTAATAATGAATTATTAATTACCAAATTACTTTGAAGTATGAAGAAGCAGATGGGTCTTAAAATCAACTGTTTTCCATCATGAAGGCTGAAGGCCATGTAGAATATCACAGAATGGAAATACTGACATTTCTCAAATGGTAAAAAGTGATTATAAATTATTCATCAACAAATGTACTCAGTAAAGCATTAGCTTTGGATTACCTTCAAGAATAAAACATCTGATAGCAGGAGGTTTTCAGCTGAACCTGCCATTAAATGGGAGACGCTTTTCTTTAGCTCCTTGAATACTGAAATTCAGTTGACATTTGCAGGTTGATGCCTCAAACACTCCTGAATATGCCTTTAGCATTTATTAACATTTGTGACAGGGACGTAGCAAATCCAATTGGAAAGCTGCAGTTAATTTTCAACAATAGTCTCTGTAGTGTCCCATTATTGTACATTGACTTATGCCCTGACATGCAACGCAGCATTAAATTATGAAACTGATCTGCTGTTACAAAAAACGGGCATGCCTGTTGAAGTCAGTACTTCACACTTTTCTGACACAGATGGAAAACATAAACCAACCTCCTTTTCAGCTCGTATCTGCTTCCTTAAGTGTGGAAGCTCTCTTAACTTTACCAATCAGGGTGTGAAGTCAGAATTCCTGATCAGAAAATTTGGTGGAAAATTGCTGTACTGGGCTTTGACCCAATGTTACATCCATTCTGCTTTTTTTTTATTATGAGTTTACTTGTTAAAGATATGTGCATCTATTTGTGGGCAAGTGCTCGTTGCTGCAAAATCAGGTCTAAACTCAGGTGAGTGAACATTATCAGATCTTTTTCAAACATAACACCATCCCCACACAAGCAAGAGACTTGAGGCTGGTCTGGAGTGAATGACAGCACCTCTGGATCCATGACAAGGGTTATTTATCCCCTAAGGAGTGGGACAGTCACACAAATGTTGACTGGCAACTTTATTTGGAAAAATGTTCCTGGGACACCAAGAAATAGTTGGCTCACACCTTTGTGGACAATAAAAGATTTTGAAGTTGATGCTTTTAGGATTTATCAAACACATGTGGGATCCCTAGGAAGAGCTTCTGTGTAACATTTCAAATCCAGGCTTGGAGGGAGATGGGGCAGTAGCAGGAAGTTCAGAATCTGCCATTTCCCTGCTTGTCTGAATGTCAGCCGTGAATTTCGACTAACTAAATATAATGCCTGAAGTTCTGCATTTTCTTCCATATATTTTTCAAATTCCTTCTTTAAAAATCACAATAATTCTGAATTTGGTCCCTTTCATTAATGAAAGCTTATTTTTCCAGAGTTGTCTTCTGCATTCTGAAACAAGGATCTCTCATCTGTCTCTCAAATGTTTTCTTCAGATGTAAAATGGCCACTTGTTGACTGTCGGGGAATGTTTTCTTTGTTAATAATTGACACTGCGCTGTGAGCTCTGAATGTTTAGGTAAAAACAAAGTGTTCTTCCCACCATCAGTAAACTTCACATGATGAAGAAGGCAAGATCATATCCAGAGTGAGACATGGCCTGAGTCAGTATATATTTTGAGAAATTGGAGACGGTGTGGAAATTCGATGCAGAGGGGAAGAAGTGCATTTTGCTTGATGTTTGTTTTGGCTCATAGTTTATAACATTTTTTTTAACAGAATAAATTGAAGCAGAAATTCTTCCCAAAGGGGAAGAAACAAATTTAGGAGGCATCAAGGCAACCATGGCTGACAGGAGAAGTTATTGATACCATAAAAGCAGAAGAAAAAGCATACAATGTGGTAAAGATTAGTGGGAAGCCAGAGGATTTGAAAGGCTGCAAAATCCAGCAGAGAATAACTAAAAAATGCAACCGGGGAGGAGAAGATGAACTATGAGAGCAAGCAAGCTAGTAATGTAAAAGATTTGCAAGAGTTTATTTTATGTATCTTAAAGGTAAGATGAGGGACAAATGTGAACATTGGGCCACTGGAAAATGAGGCTGAGAAGTCGTAATGCAGAGCAAAGAAATGTCAGAGAAACTAAATAGGTACTTTGCATCAGTTTTCACAATGGAAGCCACTAGCGACATAACAGAACTTCAGGAGAATCAAGGACAGGAGTGAATGTCTTGAGTCACTGAGAAGGTCCTGGGGAAGCTGAAATGTCTGAAAGAGGATAAATTACCGAGACCAAATGGACTACATTGTACAGTTCTGAAGCAGATGACTAAGGAGTCAGTTGAGGCATTGATAGTAAACTTTCAGGAATCATTGGGATTAGGCAACGTGCTTCAGGATTGGAAAATGGTGAACTTAACACCCTGTTTAAGAAAGTAGGAAGACACAAGACAGGAAGCCATAGGCCAGTTAGTTTGACCTCAGTGGTTGCTAAGACTTTAGAATCCATTATTAAAGGTAAGATTGTGGAGTGCTTGAAAATGCATGCTAAAACAGGGCTAAATCAGCGCAGCTTCATTAACGGAGATTTTACCTAACAAATCTGTTAGAGTTTTTTAGGAGGTAACAACCAAGTTAGATGAAGGAGATCCAGTGGATGTCATCTATTTGGATTACCAGAAGGCCTTTAACAAGATGTTGCCAGGATGATGCTAAGTAGGATAAGCTGCCACGGTGTTAGAGGCAAGGTACTAATGGATAGATTGGCTGAGTGGCAGAGGCAGAAAGTAGGAATACAATGTGGCAAAGTATGAGATTATTGTCAGAAGAATTGAGGTATATTTTCTAAATGGGGAAATGCTTTAGAAATCTAAAATACAAAGGGACTTAGGAGAGGGTTCAGGCTAACATGCAGTTCATTTGGCAGCTAGGAAGTCAAATGCAATATTATCACTCATTTCAAGAGAGCTAGAATACAAATGCAGAAATATATTGTTGAGGGTGCATGAGGCTGTAGTCTGACTGCATTTGGAATGTTGTGAACAGTTTTGGGCCGTGTATGTAAGGAAGAGTATGCTTGCCTTGGAGAGTATCCAGAGGTGGGATTCACAAGAATGATCTTGGGGACAAGGGGATTATCATATAAAGAGTGGTTGAGTTATCTGTACTTGACGGAGCTTAGAAGGATGAAGGAGGCCTGGACGGAGTGGATGTGGAGAAGTTGTTTCACTAGGAAGAGAGACTGGGACATGAGGGTACAACCTCAGAGTAAAGGGACGACAGATTAGAACTAAGATGAGGAAGAATTTCTTCAGCCAGAGGATGGTGAATCTGTGGAACTTATTGCCATAGAAAGATGTGGAGGCCAAGTCATTGAGTATATTTAAGATCAAAATAAATAGGTCCTTGAGTTGTAAAGGGTTCAACTGTTAAGTGTAGAAGGCAGGAAAATGGGTTTAAGGAACATGATCAAATGGAGAAACACACTTGAAGGGCCAAATGACTTAATTCTGCTCCCATCTTTTGTGATCTTCTGAGAGTTTTTCTTTCTTTGGTCATGCTCTATTCCATTAATGTTCAGTTGAACTTCCGCCAGTTATTCACTGATGTTGGAGTGTGAGATTGCGAAGTCTTCATTTTCCTTTATTACCTTATAAAGTAGCTGAAGGAGCTGAGTGAATTCTTTAAGAAACAATTCCTTTTCAGTCTCTGAGGCTTGAAAGTGCTGCATGATTGCTAATAACTGCTCACCCAACTTCTCCAACAGTTGCTTCATTTAAATAACTTTGAGCACCTTTTCGTGCTGACTGTTTTGCTTGTCTCAGGGACACATAATGGCAGTGGAATTGTGTTTTGGGCCTCTGCTTCTTTACTGAAATAAACCTGAATGCTTCCATGGTTTGCCAATGAGACATCAGATGACGTTTATATGAATTAATAGTCTTGGACTTTTCACTTTTGGTTTGATCCAATTTGAACTTTTGTTTCTCCTTAGATAGCTTTTCATGAGCTGCTGTCAATTGTTGAACTATATCCTAGTGGGGCTGCTACTGAGAATTTTATTTTCTTCCCTGAAGTTATCAATTTCATCTGGATATAGTTTACATATAATCATAAGGATATGTCACATACAATTGATGTTTGTCAATTTTCAACTCAGTCATGTCTTTTATCTGGTGTTAATTTGTGATTGAACAACTGTAAGTTCCCACTTAATTGCTGTCCTTTTTCATTGCTGGACGTCTACAGTTCTTTTCCTTTCCTTCCATCATCAGCAGATCCATCCTCTTCATTAGATTCTATCAATGGAAATTTTCTTAATCTTTGTTAAAAAGTTCAGCCTGTAATGTTGGAGATAGGAAGATATGCAGATCCTGGAGTCAGAGTTGATATCGTGTGGAGGACTGATGAAGGGTATAAACCCAAAACGTTGACTTTCCTGCTCCCCTGATGCTGCCTGATCTATTGTGCTCCTCCAGCTCTACAGTGTATTGATTCAGTCAGAGATGTTATTCTTTCAGCCTGAACTTGTGAGCGAGGAAAACTATAGAAGAAGAATTGGGATCATTTCATAGCTGGAGCAGATATACATGTACGTTTCTTGAAATTGAGTCATTTGATCCAATGGATGATGCCAGTACTGACAGTGTAGAATGTAAAGCATGGCTTTTTTTACTCATTCACAGGATATGGGAGGTGTCACTGGCCAGGCCAGTATTCATCCCTAATTGCCCAGCTGAGAGTCAACCACATTGAAGTCACATGCAGGTCAGGACATGTAGGGATGGCAATTTCCTTTGTGAAAGGGCATTAATGAACCAGATGGGTTTTTCCTGACAATTAACAATTGTTTCATGGTCGTCATTGGACTTTTATTTCTAAATTTTTATTGAAATTAAATTCCACTATCTGCTATGTTGTGCTTCAAACTGAGGTTCCTGGAACATTACTTGAGTCTCCAGATTATTTCAATGATAATGCCATAAGGCCATCACCTCTCTTGCAGAAGTTTGAAGCATATGTGGACAGTCACAGTTGGATTTTTGAAAAAACCATAGTGGCACAGAAAGTGTAGTGAATGCACTTCTTTGTGGTTGCTTCCGTGATTTTCAAGATATTGCCTGACACCAGAGAAAGAGAAAAATTACAAACATGCAATGGAATGTTGAAAGGCTCATTGCATAGTGTCAACAAATGTTACTCTCTAAAGGTATGTTTCCTATCAGAAAGGCAGAAAGAATGGAGCCCAAGGTTGTTGGACAGATATAATTCGGCTGTGAAGAATCTGAATAACCAAGCTAAGGTTGACCAAGCTGGAGAAGTAAAGACACGTGCTGCTGGAAAAAGGAAGTGCCTCCCGCTGGATGAAAATTTGAAAAAAGCAGATGTGTTGGGATCAGTGGATGGATCAAATCACAGCATGAAGCCTGGTCCCATATCCTAACACACACTGCAAAATCTGAATTTGACCAAAGAGCACAATGGAATCTGGACCTTTGTAAATATAAATAGCAGAAATTTCAGGTTGAATTTTTCAGATAAGACAGCTTGTGTCACTGCAAAGTAAATAATAGTGACCCCAAGAAAGGAAAGATATGCACAACTTGGGAGTGAAAGGACCATTTTTCAAGAAATGTACAGCCCAGAGAGAGGCCTGGAAAGCCTCCGAAAAGAAAGAGAGAGAGAGAGAGAGAGAGAGAGAGAGATGAAACAAGCATAGCTGTGAGATGAGTTGAAGCAGGCCCCTTTTCAACCCTTTCCCTCTCATCTTAAACCTACGCTCTCTAGCTTTGAAGTCCCCTACTCTGGGGAAAATACTTTGCCTGTTCACCTTATCCAAGCCCTTCATGATTTCATAAACTTCTATAAGACCACCTCTTAGCCTCTGATGCCCAAGGGAAAATAGCCCCAGCCGATGCAGCCTCTCCCTGTAGCTCAAACCGTCCAAGCCTGGCAAGATCCTTGTAAATCTTTACTCAGCACTTTCACCACCAACAAAGACATTTTTCCCTCCCCACCCTTATCTGCTTTCAGGAGGGACCACTCTCTCCATGACTTCCTTATCCGCTCCACAATCCCCTCCAGCCCCACCACATTTGGCACATTTCCCAGAAACTGCAGCTAGTGCTGCACCTGCCCCCACACCTCCTCCCTCACCCCCATCCCAGGCTCCAAGAAGACTTTCCACATCAAGCAGACGCTCACCTGAACATCTGCTAATGTGGTATACTGTATCCGTTGTTCCCATTGTGCCTTCCTCTACATCGGGGAAACCAAGCGGAGTCTTGGTGACGGCTTTGCGGAACACCTACGCTCAGTTTGCAATAAACAACTGCACCTCCCAGTCACAAGCCATTTCAACTCCCCCTCCCATTCATCAGACGACATGCCCATCCTGGGCCTCCTGCACAACGATGCCACCCGAAGGTCGCAGAAACAGCAGCTCATATTCCACTTGGGAACCCTACAGCCCAAGGGTATCAATGTAGGCTTCACAGGCTTCAAAATCTCTCCTCTCCCTACCGCATCCCAAAACCAGCCCAGCTTGCCCCTGCATCCCTAACCTGTCCTTCCTCCCACCTGTCCCCTCCTCCCACCTCAAGCCCCACCCCCATCTCCTACCTACGAGCCTCATCTTGCCCCCTTGACCTGCCCTATCCTCCCGGGACTGACCTATCCCCTCCCTAACTCCCCACCTACACTCACCTTTAGTGGCTCCAACCACGCCCCTTTACCTGTCTACCTCTTCTCAATCTATCTTCTCCTCTATCCATCTTGTATCCAACTCCCGTTCTCTCCCTATTAATTTCAGAACCCCCTTGCCTTCCCCCATTTCTGAAGGTCTAGGCCTAAAACATCAGCTTTCCTGCTCCAATGATGCTGCTTGGCATGCTGTGTTCATTCAGCTCTACACCTTGTTATCTCTACCTGAAATTGAATTCAGTATTCCAAAAATGGCCTGACCAATGTCCTGTACAGCCACAACATGACCTCCAAACTCCTGTACTTAATGCACAGATCCATAAGGCGAGTGTAGCAAATGCCTATGTGGTCACATCTCGGGTAATTCCACCCAGCAGAGGAAAGAGCCCAGCACTGCTGGTATTTGGAAGTAAGATATACAGCAAGATGCCAGAGCTGACAGACATCAGCGTTGACCAGATGCTTGACGGCCATGATGCTGAGAAAAGGCCGCTATAAAGTTTTGTACAGAGCGCAGAAATGGATCTAGGTAGTCTAATGTGATGCCAGGTGATGGAGTATTGCTGAGATGGGAGACTCCAAGTAAGATGGATGTGCTGTATTATACTAATCTGTACACTGAAACCACCAAGAAAATAATTGTAACTGCCCAGTTGCCAGAAGCTGTAGTTTATAGGAGATATTCATCATTTGTCATAAAGTATCACAGTGACAAAGACATAGCAATGCATGAAGCAGATGGAGGGACTGAGACGAAGCTGACATCCAGCAATCCAGAAGTCCAAGCCAGCAATGCCAACGGCAGCACATAGCTCACTACTCAGCAGGAAAACAACGTTGATTCTCTATGGGAATGTTGAAAATTCCTAAACTTGATGTGCTGACCAGAGTTTTTGAGTCAAAAGGCAGACTATGATGTGACAGCAAACCACCAAAGTGATATGATGATGGCATGCAGTGATTATTGTCAAAACAGAAAGCCTTTATGTCGAAAGCTGCCTTTGAAAGCAAATGTGCTAAAAGGAAACAAGTGAAATAGAGATCAAAAGACTGATATTGGACTCTGATGCACTGAACATACCTGACAATAGCAACTTATGAAACCAATTCACTTCATGAATTTAGAAAGTATTGATTTGTTCAGATTGTTTGCAAATTTATTATAGTTCGTTTATTCCATGAACACATTTTGGGGTGAAGGGGGAGGGATGTCAGAGTACATCGTAAATATTGGATATTGTTTTGTATTTGAATAAAAAGATGAAAGTACACTGGATATGGCATAAAATGTCAGATAGCACATCTAAACAACTTGCTTTAAACTTTGCATAATCTTTGTTAAGAAGTTAAATCAATGCCTGAGAAAGTTTCATCCTGAGATGTGGCAATAACGAGACGAACCATGGACCCTTCTGCAGCAAGCATGGGGGGGAAACTAACTGGGCCTTTAACTATTGTGCTACCGTGTGATGATCGGGATCTAAAACACCTTCTGATGTTCATGGAGATTTTAGAGTCAAGTTTTCTTCTGTGCTGTGAGACATTCTTAGTATTTGTGCCCATTCCAGCCATACCAGTGCCTATTGGTACACCATGGGCCTCAGTTGGCTGAACCAATGAAGGAACACGCATAAGTGAAAGATGGAGGTGTAAAACGCACTGAAGTGCCTCTTCAGTGTTAATAGAAGTGTTTGAAAGTAATGAACAGCTTCTGAAGGATCAGTAATCACAAGTTGTGCAGCATCGTCCCAATCGGTCATGATCAGCTTCTATAATTTGGTCACTGACCACACTTGTTAAATACTTTCCACTGAGTAGTGGAAGTGACACTGATCAGAATTTTACTCCAAGTAATTGATGAGGTCTCTGTGAGAGGCATTACCCAGGCCTGCAGCTTGCCCCTAATACTCCAATTAGATTGGACCAGGAAAACCAGCCTGCATCATGGTTTGTAATGAGGCAAGAGTGACCTGCAGAATGCCAAATACTTGCATTTGATTGAAAAATTCAATCTATTATTTTGAGAAAATGATATGTCAAACATCAGTCTGTCTGACTATTCTTCAACAATCAGCTAATAATGAGTAAGAACTGGAATAAGATTAGAAAAACTGCAGAACAACTTCAATTTAGAACACAATAAATTCAGTCCGAGCAGCATGAGATGAACAAAAAAATATTCAAGCCCTGCTGCATTGTAACACATCAAGTTTACAATCTGCATGTTTCCTTAAATTCATGCTAAAATATTTTAGTTGGAAGCGGTGCAGCTAGTGTGAAGCATTAGTATTTTACTGCCATTGGTCTGCAAATATTTTACATGGCTGAGGCAAGTAATGATGTTTGGCCAAAACTAATGCCAATACTCTCAGAGAGAATTGAATACTTTGACCCACCTGCATGAATTAGTTAATAACAGATGTTGTGAAATCATGTGAATTGACAGTGCCAGGCCTGATGCATGAGGGAGGGAATTTAAAACTGTTCACCTCAGGATCTTATCAGAATAAGACCATAAGACCATAAGACATAGGAGTGGAAGTAAGGCCAGTCGGCACATCGAGTCCACTCCGCCATTTAATCATGGCTGATGGGCATTTCAACTCCACTTCCCTGCACTCTCCCTATAGCCCTTGATTCCTTGTGAGATAAAGAATTTATCAATCTCCGCCTTGGAGACATTTAACGTCCCGGCCTCCACTGCGCTCCGTGGCAATGAGTTCCACAAGCCCACCACTCTCTGGTTGAAGAAATGTCTCCTCATTTCCATTTTAAATTTACCCCCTCTAATTCTAAGGCTGTGCCCACGGGTCCTAGTCTCCCCGCCTAATGGAAACAACTTCCCAGCATCCATTCTTTCTAAGCCATACATTATCTTGTATGTTTCTGTTAGATCTCCCCTCAACCTTCTAAACTCTAATGAATACAATCCCAGGATCCTCAGCCGTTCATCATACATTAAACCTACCATTCCAGGGATCATCCGTGTGAATCTCCGCTGGGCACGCTCCAGCGCCAGTATATCCTTCCTGAGGTGTGGCGCCCAAAGTTGGATGCAGTATTCTAAATGGGGCCTAACTAGAGCTTTATAAAGCCTCAGAAGCACATCGCTGCTTTTATATTCCAAACCTCTTGAGATAAATGACAACATTACTTTTGCTTTCTAAATCAGTGACTCTACCTGCAAGCTAACCTTTAGAGAATCCTGGACCAACACTCCCAGATCCCTTTGTACTTCTGCTTTACGAATTTTCTCACTGTTTAGAAAATAGCCCATGCCTGTATTCTTTTTTCCAAAGTGTAAAACCTCACATTTGCTCAAGTTGAATTTCATAAGCCATTTCCTGGACCACTCTCCTAAACTGTCTAAAGAATAGTGATAGGTTGACTTGCCCTGACTCCAGCAATTGTTTTTGTATAAGTTGGATCGATGAAGACAAACCAGTTTGTGATCATAGCAATGATTCAGAAATTCTGATTTCTAACTGTTATCACAGAACATAGAACATAGAACATTACAGCGCAGTACAGGCCCTTTGGCCCTCCATGCAGCACCGACCTGTGAAACCAATCTGAAGCCTATCAAACCTACTAGTTGTTCAGCATGATAAACAACAGGATAATCATAACTGGAAAGAATAATAGACATCTATTTCTGCACCTACACTATTCCATTATCATCCATATGTTTATCCAATGACCATTTAAATGCCCTTAAACTTGACGAGTCTACTACTGTTGTAGGCAGGGCATTCCACACCCTCACTATTCTCTGAGTAAAGAACCTTCTTCTGACATCAGTCCTATATCCATCACCCCTCAATTTAAAGCCATGTCCCCTCATGCTAGCCAGCACCATCCGAAGAAAAAGGCTCTCACTGTCCACCATAACTAATCCTCTGATTATCTTGTATGTCTCTACTAAGACACCTCTTAACCTTCATCTCTCTAATGAAAACAGTCTCAAGTCCCTCAGCCTTTCCTCATAAGACCTTCCCTCCATACCAGGCAACATCCTGGTAAATCTCCTCTGCACGCCTTCTAATGCTTCCACATCCTTCCTATAATGCGGCGACCAGAACTGTACGCAATACTCCAAGTGTGGCCTTTCCAGAGCTTTGTACAGCTGCAACATGACCTGCAGCTAACTCATTTGGCACATCTGGAAATACAGGAAGCTGAATATAATGAGGCAAGTTGTGGAGTTATTAGAGTGTTTTGTGGCCAGATGACCCATGACCTCTAGGATAAATACAGAAGTATTGATATTTTCTTATTGGCATGGATAAAAACTCAAAATATGGAAGCCAAGTTTAAACCTAGCCAGACCCTGCAATGTGCAAACTGTATCGTTAGAACAGAGAGTTTTCATGCAGTCAGGCCTCAATCAACCCTCACCTAAAGCAGACAGGCCTGGAACTGCCTGACCAGGTGCTAATGGCCACATTGTTTCAGAACGAACTGTTGTTTCCACCTCTGCTTTGTTAGAAATGCTAGATGCAACCAGATCAGTCAAGGGCCAGAGGCACAGTGTTGACAAGGCAGTACTTGAAAGCTGAAGGTTCAAAACCATATCTTGCAAACTCCAAACATGGAAAGTAGTCACCTCATTGGATCTTCTGGCCCCCATCTAATGCTAGCATTGGAGGAAGGTTAGAGAATCTTCGAGAAGGGCATAAACAAGGGGATAAAAGGGCCAAATTGGAGCCCCAAATGTTCTGCTTTTTGGCACATTCCATGACGGCATTGCCAGATAGACCACTTCGACGCGGCAACCTGCAGATTACATCCAGCCATAGAGAAGAAGAGAAGCCCAAATCAATGACTGCAGATCCTGAAACATCAAATAACCCTCAAAGACTGAGGAACAGACTGTCTCAGACTTATTGAACAGGTGTTACCAGTCCTTTCAGACAAATGGTCTACCTACAGTGACAAGGGCCTATGGATAGGGTGCAGCAGGTCCATGGAAACCCATCAGAAGTAAATATCTTGTAAATATTTGAGGCTGTTTACTTCAAGATTTAAGATTGTTTATTGGACAATCCTGTGAAGACATTGATAGAGTTTGATAGAATTTAATTGAAGTGCAATAGTAGAGCATAATGAATGTTATTTTCCCTTGATAAAGTGTTTAATAAAGTTGTGTAGGACCTTCTCCTGGCTTTTGTTCCCTTTGTTTATCTTGCCACATAATGTATCTGAGTCAAAAAAGGTTACTGTAAACTGGTCAGGGTACATTGACCCACCCTAACACTTTACAACAGTTCAACAATCTATAATTCCCCCTTAATTGGCAACTTGTTGTTGCCCAGCAAGAAACTTGCCTTGCTTTCCTTTTTGCAAATTCATAAAAATGCAGCAAGTTGCTCCCAACATCAAATTAACACCAGGCCAGGTGTTTGATTTAGTGGTAGGTGAGCACTTTGGAGAGAGTGACCATAATTTGGTTACGTTTAGTTTAGTGATAGAAAGGGATAGGAACATGCCACAGGGCAAGAGTTATAGATGGGGGAAGGGCAATTATCATGCAATTAGGCAAGGCTTAGGAGGCATAGAATGGGGTAGTAAAATGCAGGGGATGGGGACAATCAAAATGTGGAGCTGGTTTAAGGAACAGATGTTGCATGTCCCTGATAGGTATGTCCCTGTCAGGCAAGGAGGAAGCGATAAGGTAAGGGAACCGTGGTTTACTAAAGAAATTGTATCTCTTGTTAAGTGGAAGAGGGAAGCTTATGCGACATTGAGATGAGATGGTTCAGATGAGGCGATGGAGAGTTACAGATTAGCTAGGAAGGATGTAAAGAGAAAGTTAAGAAGAGCAAAGAGGGGACGTGACCAGTCATTAGCAGGTAGAATAAAGGAGAACCCTAAAGCTTTCTATAGGTATGTGAGGAATAAGAGGATGACTAGGGTAGGAATAGGGCCAGTCAAAGACAGAAGTGAGAAGTTGTGTGTGGATCCGCTGGAGATCAGAGAGGTGCTAAATGAATATTTCTCATCTGTTTTCACTCAGGAAAAGGAGAATATTGTAGAGGAGAAGACTGAGATACGGGCTATTAGACTTGAAAGGATTGAGGTTAGTAAGGAGGAGGTGTTATCAATTCTAGAAAGTGTGAAGGTAGATAAATCCCATGGGCCGGATGGGATTTTTCTGAGGATTCTCTGGGATGCTAGGGAGGAGATGGCAGAGCCTTTGGCCTTGACCTTTGAGTCATCATTGTCTACAAGTTTAGTACCAGAGGACTGGAGGATTGCAAATGTTGTGCCCTTGTTCAAGAAGGGCAGTAGAGATGACCCAGGTAATTATAGACCAGTGAGCCTTACGTCTGCTGTTGGAAAAGTTTTGGAAAAGATTATAAGAGATAGGATTTATAATCATCTAGCAAGCAACAATTCATTGGAGATAGTCAACATGGATTCGTCAAGGGCAGGTCGTGTCTCTCAAACATCATTGAATTTTTTGAGAAGGTGACCAAGCATGTGGATGAGGGTTGGGCAGTTGGCGTAATGTACATGGGCTTCAGTAAAGCCTTTGATAAGGTTCCACATGGTAGACTATTAGAGAACATGCGGAGGAATGGGATTGAGGGAGATTTAGCAGTTTGGATTAGAAGCTGGTTTTCTGTAAGAAAGCAACAAATGGTGGTTGATGGAAAATATTCAGCCTGGAGTCCGGTTCCTAGTGGCGTGCCAAAAGGATCTGTTTTAAGACCACTGTTGTTTGTCATTTTCATAAATGACTTAGACACAGGCATAGGTGGATGGGTTAGTAAGTTTGCAGATGACACTAAAGTCAGTGGAATGGTGGACAGTGTGGAAGAATGTTGCAGGTTGCAGGGAGACTTGGATAAACTGCAGAATTGGGCTGAAAAGTGTCATCAGGAGTTCAATGCAGATAAATTTGAGGTGATTCACTTTGGGAAGAATACTGGGTCAATGGAAAGATTCTTGGTAGTGTGGATGTGCAGAGGGATCTTGGTGTCCATGTACATAGATCCCTGAAAGTTGCTGCCCAGGTTGATAGTGCTGTTAAGAAGGCATACAGTGTGTTCGGTTTTATTGGTAGAGGGATTGAGTTCTGGAGCCGTGATGTCATGCTGCAACTGTACAAAATGCCAGTGCAGCCTCACTTGGAATATTGCATAGAGTTCGGGCCGCCCCATTACCGGAAGGATGTGGAAGCATTGGAAAAGGTGCAGAGGAGATTTACCAGGATGTTGCCTGGTCTGGAGTGAAGGTCTTATGAGGAAAGGCTGAGGCTTGGGTCTGCTCTCATTGGAGAGAAGAAGGCAAAGAAGGGATTTAAGGAAGACATACAAGATGATCAGAGGATTAGATAAGGTGGACAGAGAAAGTCTTTGTCCTAGGATGATGACGTTGGCTTGTACAAGGGGCCATAGCTACAAATTGAGGGGTGATAGATTTAAGACAAATGTCAGAGGTAGGTTCTTCACTCAGAAAGTGGTAAGGGCGTGGAATGCCCTGCCTGCCAATGTAGTTAACTCAGCCACATTAGGGGCATTTAAACAGTCCTTGGATAAGCTTATAGATGATGATGCGATAGTGTAGGGGGAGGGGCTTAGATTAGTTCACAAGTCGGTGAAACATCGAGGGCCGAAGGGCCTGTTCTGCGCTGTATTGTTCGATGTTCTATGTTCTTAAGTCTGACATAGCTCACAGACTTTAGGCCCCTGTAAGATTTCGCCCTTAGAACATGATTTCATTTCTGAACAATGGTTCCTGTGCTGATTAATAGGTGTTATGTTGGCATTGAAGCTCTCAAGGTTCATGATGAGTGCAAGGGGGAATGAATTGGCCTGAATGGGACACTGGGATTGAGTAAGGGGGTATAAGGGAAGGAAAGCTGGGTGGGTTTATATTTAACAACGCAACTGGTATGAAGTGCCAAAGAAACAATTTTGCCTTTTAAACTATCCTATCCCTGTAGCTGCCTCCAATCTACTCCAGGATGATATACCCAAATCCAACAGGCACCCCACTTCCTGGATGGAACACCCCACAATTGGAGTACTTTTAAAAAGGGCAAAGGCGCAAGCCAGAATATTTCCCGGTTTTCTGCACACGCTTTCAGAATTGAGTAGCTTTCTTCAAGGAAATAGATGTCTATTATTCTTTCCAGTTACGATCATCCAGTTGCTTATCATGCTGAACAACTGGTAGGCTTAGCTTGTTGCAAAAACAAGAGGAGTATTCTGTATGCTCTCCCAAGGTATTTGTTCCATGGTTACTAATATGTTGCTAATTAGAAAAAGATGAGCGAAAAGAAGAGACTAAAAAACTGTGTCTCATATTCACATTACATTGCTACACTGGCACTGATTTCTCAATCTATCATTTCTATTATAATACAGTTATTACAGACCTTCCATATTCATGATCAAAAATCAGTGTTACTGGCAAGGAAACCCACCCACTGGCACCAAATGTGTGGAAAAAGTCTTTCTGCTAAAAGTTGGCCACATTCTGATGTCAGAGGCACTGTACTGTACTGTTCTGTGTTCTATGTATACAAAAAGAAGAAAACTATGAAAGCAAACTTGTGTTTTAACTTTCACTGGAGATACGAAATGCAAATCTAGTTTCTCTTACTATGCATTAAATCTATGGCTCTCCTAACCTCAGTTCGTATAGGTCCTTTGAAAATGTCCTTTTCACTCTCCACAGAATGAAAAATAATGCTTGAAAAAAACAGCTTCCAGCTTCTATTGTCTTTCACTTCAGATGCTTTCCCTTCCCAGCTGGGCTACTAGGGACTAATGCTGCACTGTGGGAGGAAAGTACAAATTCTAATGTGCAAACATGAAGAAACATTTGAATACTTAATGTTGTTAAATAAATATGCACTTATTGATGCTTAAATTATGGAATCACCTACTACAGGCTGAATATTTATTTATTGGTCTGTCTCATCAAAATGTCATTCTTTATTAATAAACATGTGATCTTGACCCTTGTTCTTGACGGGCTTGACTTCTGCTAAAGTGAACGTCTCTTAATTAAAATTCACACACTCACAAACAAAGCAGACTTCTACAGGGGAGCAGGTTTATGACTAATTACTAAACTGTTACTTAAAAATAGCTGCTTTTGTTGTCACTTGGCTCTGTGTTTACCCAGCAGCTGAAGTTATCTAATTTCTGTACTTGCATAAATTGCCATCAGTTCATCATCAGTGCAGCTAATTTGAGCACCATTCAGCACACAGAGCTAGGTGGATTGTTTGCTGGGAAGTCTAGTCTTCTGTGCAGCGGCAGCTGGTGAGATAGTAACAAAGCAGAATGAGGACGGCCTGGAACAGCAAAAATGAAAGTCAACACCATCGCTTTGGTCTGCAACTGAACAATAGAATTTACAGCTGCTAAGCATAGCCACGCCACAACCAACAATCCCCCACAATGCATACCATTTTTATAGAGGATCTGTTTTCCTTTGTTTTCCTAGACTGAGATTAGTAGCTTTTCAAGACCTCGGAATTGTTGGTATTGAAATTATCTTTATATTGATGAGTTTTTATTTATTTTGTCAGTGGAAAATAAAAATGGTTGCAGTTCATATTAATTCATAGTTAGTGATACAAGGTGTATGAATAGGAGGTCATGAATTATAGTCTAACATTAATGTTGCACGATCATGTAAACGTTGTGATCATAACATTGTAATGAGCTCAACAAAGCACTTTGGTTCATACCAAGATTCTTTTAAAAAAATTAAGAAACAATACACACATCAAAAAGCTGCATCATTTCATGATTTTGAATGAAAGGTAATGGAGGCTTATTGCAAAGAAGAAAGGCAATGATGTCTTAGGTTCATCTTCTGTGCAGGAACATGCCTTTCAGCTACAGTGTGTTATAAATTGGTATTTAAGGGCATAAAATTAATGGTATGTTTAAGCAATATCATACTGTAGTAACAATCTACTGTCCAGCATCCGGACACTTTATCTTATCAATCAACCTTATGCCCTGTGGGTATAACTGTTTTGTCGAAGTCTGCACTATTCCATAGAATTACAATTATGTTGGCGATACACTTTTACAATTTCAGATCGCGCCTGTCATTAATTTAATAAATATAGCTGCAGCTTCACAGTGTTGTCGGACTTTAACAAGTAGTCATTGTGACATCCATTAAAAGATGTGTCTTTCCAGATCTATTTAGCTAGTTACTCTCAATCACCTTCCCCCTGCCCTTTGCAGACCTAAACGTAATGTTGTCTCACACAGAGCAAATTAATGAAGCCACAGATCCATCTTCCCGTGGGAAGCAATGTCCCCACGACCTCACAGATTGCATCTGGAGACTTAAATAATGAGTTGCTTGCTCCTTGAAGCTAGGCCACTGTAAACAATGTCAGCACTTTGTATTGGAGAGGAGGTGTCCTAACTGACATTGCATCAGTAATGGCATAAACACTTACCACCTATAACACAAGTCAATGGTGTGAATCAGAAACATTAATGGGAGGCAGGAGTTCAGTGCTTTGAAACATTAGTACCAAATCCATTGTTACACAATTGTAGATAATAAATAAGTACAATAGGAAGTCTCAACAGTCTTGCCCTTGTTCAAGCCATTCATATCTGTCCCTTACAGAGGAAACATCTGTATACATTTGTTAAGAGCCAAATACCTGCTAGTTAGATAATTAATCCACTGTAAAAATATATTGACAGAAGAAAACAACTTAGAAGTGAAATAGCACAAATACAACCTCAGCACAAAGTGAAATAATGAATATCATCTTGCAAGAATAAGCTGTGAGGTTCCCTAATGGGAACAACAGTGTTCTTGGACTACATTTGAAGTATTGTGATCTTCATGTGCTGCTTTCAAATCGAACAAAGACTTATTTACCTGTCAGTTAGAAACATTTTTTGATCTTTTAAAGCAATTGCAATTCAAGAACAAGTGTAGTTCTCCCTCAAATATTAGCCCAGTCTTGACCCGATCATGGCTGATCATCTAACTCAGTACCCTGCTCCCAGATATTCCCCATGCCCCAATATCCCTTTAGCCCTAAGAACTATACCCAAATCCTTCTTGAAAACATTCAATGTTTGATCTCAACTGCTTTCTGTGAATCCCATAAGCTCAACACTCTCTGTGTGAAAGAATTTTTCCTCATTTCAGTCTGAAATCCGATTCCAGAATCCCTGGTCTTCGAAAACATCCTTCCTATATTTACTCTGTCTAGTGCAGTTCAAATTTTATAAGTTTCTATGAGAGGTCTCCTCATTCTATGAAACTCCAGTGAATGTAATCTTCACTGAAATTCTGTCTTTTTAGGTTAATCCTGCCATCCCAGGAATCAGATGAGTAAAATTTTGTTGCGAATCCCTCCATTGCCAAAACAACCTTGTTCAGATGAGGAGGCTAAACCTACACACAATACTCCAGGTACAGTCTCATCAAGGACCTGCACAATTGCAGTAAGACATCCCTGCTTCTGTACTGAAATTCTTTTCCTATGAAAGCCAATGTACCAGTTGCATTCTTCACTACCTGCTGCAGTTGTATATTCACTTTTAGCGATAGCAGGAACTGCAGATGCTGGAGAATCTGAGATAACAATGTGTAGAGCTGGATGAACGCAGCAGGCCAAGCAGCATTAGAGGAGCAGGATGGCTGGTGTTTTGGGCTTAGATCCTTCTTCAGAAATGCATATCTGAAGAAGGGTCTAGGCCCGAAACAGCAGCCTTCAGTTCTACACCTTATTCACCGTTCATCCAGTTCTACACCTTATTCACCGTTAGCTACTGGTGTAGAAGGATATCCCAGGATTCATTGCACCTCCCTCATCCCAATCTAACACCATTCTGATAATAACCTGCCTTTCTCTTTTTGCTACCAAAGTGGATATCCTTGCATTTATCCACATCATACTTCATCTGTCAATTAGGAAGAACTACATTGGACAAAATAATCGAGAAGAAACACTTGATTACTTTCAGTTCCAATCTTTTGTGTACACAGTTCATTAATTTTTCTGCATCGTGCTGTCCCTGATTACTTGATGTGTGGTGTCACATTTTGCTTCTTAAGGAGCCTGAACTTGCTTATGAAAGTGGTGATAAGGCACAATGTAAATATTATATTTTAGTTTTATTTAATGGGACTAAAATTACAGGGGAAAATACATCCCCTGCACTTAGCAAAACACAATGGAGTTTGAAAGGTCGAGCCAAATTTGTGAAAATCATTGTGGTCCCACTGCTCAAGAATTTATCTGCCTCATGCCATCATATTTATTTAGCTCCCACTTGAAAAATTCATTGTTTTTGTTTTTGTTTATTCAGTCACGGGATGTGGACATAGCTGGCTGGGGAAGCATTCATTACCCATTCCTAATTTTCCTTGAGAAGATGGTGGGGAACTGTCTTCCAAATGCAGTCCATTTGATACAGGTAGACCCATAATGCTGTTCGGGAGAGATTCCTGAGGTTTTCACTGTGACACTGAAGAAATGATGATAGGTTTCCAAGTCATGATTGTGAGTGGCTTGGAAGAGAACTTGCAGGTGATGTTGTTCCCATGTATCTGCTGCCCTTGTCCTTCTATATGGCCATGGTTGTGGATTGGGAAAGTGTTATCTAAGGGACCATCGTGAACTTCTGCTGTGTATCTTGTAGATCATACCCACTGCTGCTATTGTGAGTCAATGGTTGAGTCAATGTACATTTGTGAATGTTGGGTAAATTAAGCAGGCTGCGTTGCCCTGAATGATGTTACAGCTTCTTGAGAGTTGTTGAAGTGGCACTCACCAGGCAAGCAACTTTCCTAATCTGTCTGCATTGCAGATGATGGGCATGCTCTGGAGAGTCAGGAGATGTTTACTTGTTGCAGGATTCATAAACTCTGACCTATTCTTGAGTAGATCTTTGTTTGCTAGTCCAGGTATCCACTTGGCATTCCTGGTTGAAGATTGTTGCAAATGCTTTGGCCCTATCTTTTTTACTGATTTACTAGCTTCCCCCATTATTGGGACACAGAAGGTGAGTCACTCTTTATAGGATCCCTAGCGTCTGATGTTTTCTTGGAGTCACAATATTTGTAAATCTAGCCCAGTTCAGTTTCTGTTCAATGACAAAGCTCAGGGTCTGGTAATTGACAATTCAGTCATGGTAATACCATTGAAGTTCACAGGAGGATGGTGAAATTCTCTTTAGTTGGAGATAGTCATTGCCTTACTTGTGTGGCACAATTGTGACTTGGCAGCCCAAACCTGGATATTGTCCAGGACTGACTACATTTGGGCATGTCCTGATTCCGTATCTGGATTGTTGTAAATGGTGCTGAATAGTGTACAATCATCAGTGAACATCTCCTCTGATCCTCTGACCTAATGATTGACATATTGGACAAAAGAAAAATGATTATTGTTTAAAGTTAATCGTACAACATAGATAACAGTATGATTTCTTTGCAATATATTACTGCTGGTTATTGAGAACTTAGAATGTGCGCATTCATCAAAATAAATCTAAATTTTCCTTAAAGTATATACCAAGTCCAGCTGGGCAATTGTGATCATACACAACGTTGTCGAAAATATATAACTGTCCAAAAGTAAGTTTTCCTTCTAAGTGGATTCAGTTTCAAGCAGGCCTCTATTTAATCAATATCTTCTGTGGAATAGTTTCAGAAACATTAGCAGAATCACCCTGGGTCTTCTTTTACAAACTATATGCTTGAGTTAATGATAACAATCATGGAAACTAGAAATGTAAAGAGGATTTAGTGAAATACATTATAAACAAGGCTGGGTAGCATTGTATTATTATGGAGTAAGTCACCAATCTGCCTACAACTAATCAAATACACCTGGATGCAACAAATTGAGCTGATGATGACCAGATACAATTGTATGTTTTGAATTAAAGGAACTACGGGCCCAAGCTATGTTTGCCTTTTTGTAGGTTACATGGAACAATTCCTCTTCAGTACCAACACTGGCCCTAAACCACACCCCTTCCTCCATTACATTGATGACTGTACTGGCGCTTCCTCATGCTCCCACAAGGAGCTTGAACAGTTCATCCACTTCACCAACACCTTCCACCCCATCCTTAAGTTCACCGGGACCATCTCTAATGCCTCTCTCTCCTTCCTGGACCTCTCTGTCTCCATCTCCGGCAACCACCTAGAAAGCGATATCCATTTCAAGCCCATTGACTCCCACATCTACCTGGAATACATCTCCTCCCACCCACCTTCCTGCAGAAATGCCATCCCCTATTCCCAATTCCTTCACCTCCACTACATCTGCTCCCAGGATGAGGCATTCTACTCGCGTACATCTCAGCGCCCTTGTTTTTCAAGGTCCGCAACTTCACCCCACCCCTCACAGTGGTCGAGAACGCCCTCGACCGTGTCTCCTGCATTTCCTGCAACTCATCCCTCACGCCCCATCCCTGCATATGGGCGTACATGGAATAGTGTAGGTTAGATGGGCTTGAGATTGGTATGACAGGTCGGCACAACATCGAGGGCCGAAGGGCTTGTACTGTGCTGTAATGTTCTATGTTATATGTTCTATGACCGCAACTTCTGCCCCTCAGTGGTCGAAAATGCCCTCAACCATGTCCCCTGCATTTCCTGCAACTCATCCCCCATACCCCTGCCCTCAATAACAGTCAAAACAGAATCCCCCTCATCCTCATGTACCACCCCACCAACCTCTGGATCCAACACATCATCCTTTGACATTTCTGCCATCTGCAATCCGACCCCAACACCAAAGACATTTTTCCCTCCCCATCCTTATGTGCTTTCCGGAGAGACCACTCTCTCCGTGACTCCCTTGTCCACTTCACACTCCCCACCTGCCCCACCACACCCGGCACTTTCCCTTGCAACCACAGGAAGTGCTACATCTGCCCCTACACCTCCTCCCTCACCCCCATCCCAGGCCCCAAGATGACTTTCCATATCAAGCAGGTGTTCACCTGCACATCTGCTAATATGGTATACTGCATCCACTATTCATGTTGTGGCCTCCTCTACATCAGGGAAACCAAGCGGAGGCTTGGGTACTGCTTTGCAGAACACCTACGCTTAGTTTGCACTGAACAACTGCACCTCCCAGTCGCGAACCATTTCAACTCCCCTCCCATTCCTCAGTCGACATGTCCATCCTAGGCCTCCTGCAGTGCCATAACAATGCCACCCAAAAGTTTCAGGAACAGCAACTTATATTCTGCTTAGGAACCCTGCAGCCCAATAATTATCAGTGTGGACTTAACAAGTTTCAAAATCTCCCCTCCCCCTACCGCATCCCAAAACCAGCCCAGCTTGTCCCCGCCTCCCTAACCTGTTCTTCCTCCCACCTATCTCCTCCTCCCACCTCAAGTCCCATCCCCATCTCCTATCTATTAACCTCATCCCACCCCCATGACCTGTCCGTCCTCCCTGGACTGACCTATCTGCTCCCTACCTCCCCACCTACACTCACCTTTACTGGCTCCATGCCCACCTCTTTGACCTGTGCGTCTCCTCTCCACCTATCTTCTCCTCTATCCATCTTCTACCCGCCTCCCCCCGATTTATTTCAGAACACCCTTCCCCTCCCCCATTTCTGAAGAAGAGTCTAGACCCGAAACATCAGCCTTCCTGCTCCTCTGAAGCTGCTTGGCTTGCTGTGTTCATCCAGCTCTACACCTTGTGATCTCAGAGTCCCCAACATCTGCAGTTCCTATTATCACTGAAACAAGTTAATTCAACTGTCTTCCTCTCAGCACACCAGTTGGGTGTCCTGGTTTGCTGTACAGTGGAGCAACCAAGTAGATGGTGGGTGCGAATGATGAATAGGGCATTGGCTAGGCTTGGTATGATGTAGGGGTTCATTGGTTTTTATATTTGGATAATTCGCTCAAATTAGAGCTGGACTTACACACGGTATTTGGTAAAGCGCTGCACAAAATCTTAATGTATAAGGCAAAGATCACACGTGATTGGGATATTTTGTTAGCTTGGATAGGGGACTGGCTAACCAACAAAAGCAGAGAGTTATGTGAAATCCATTCCTTTCTGGTTGGCAAGATATAATTAGAGGGGTGCCACAGGGCTTGGTCTTCCAGTCCCAATTATTTACAATCCATATTAATGACTTTGATGCGGAGACAGAAGGTACTACAGCCAAATGTGCAAATGACAGTAAAATAGGTAGGAAGTAAGTTTCGGAAAAGGAATAAGAACTTTACAGTTTAGGGTGAGTAGGCCGAAGTCTGGCAGGTAGAATTTAACGTAGATAAATATGAAATTATCCATTTTGGTCAGGAGAATAAAAAGACATCTGCTTTGGTACAGAGGGATCTGGTTGTCCCTATATATGAATCACAGAAAACGTGTATGCGGATGAAAACAGACAATAAGAAATAAAATGTTAATATTTATTGCGAAAGGAATAGAGCATAGAAGTCTGGAAGTCGTGCTGCAACTGAACAGGACATTGGTGAGAAGACCCTTGGAGTATTACATACAGTTTTCGTCCCCTTAGCTGAGGAGGGATGCAGAAGCATTGAAGGCACTACAGAGGACATTTACTAGATTGAGGCCTGAGGTGAGCGGTCTTTCTTACAAAGAGAGATTGAACAGTTTAGGCCAATACTTTCTGGAATTTTGATGAATGAGAAGGAATCCAATTGACTTATATAAGATGGTACAGGAGATTGGCAGTAGATGTAGAAAGGATGTTTCCTCCTGTGAGAAATATAGAACAAGAGGCTATAGTTTTACGATAAGGGGCAGCAAGGTTTAAAACAAGAGTTGAGGAAAAATTATTTCTCTTAATGGGGCATGGAATGTGCTACTCGAAAGTGAGGTAGATGCCTGGACATTGTGTAAATTGAAGCAAGAGATAAACAGATTTTTCATTAGCAATGGGTTGAGAGGTTATGGAAATTGGAGGCCAATATGAGTTCAGCCATGATTGTACTGAATGGCTGAGTAGCCTTGAAGCTCTGAATTTCCCACTCCTGCTCCTAGCTGATATGTTCTTGAGTTCTCACGGATGGTGAGTACATTATGCAGAGCAACTGCAGCAGCAACAAACCAGTCAGGTGACACTGTGATGGAATGATGTCCATTTTTGGTGACAGAGAACAATAAGAATGATGGATCTTTACTATGACAGATACAGAATAAAAGAGGGGCAAAGTAATAATTATGTTTGTGTTCTGTTGTGTAGATTGAGGCTAGTGTACACAAACCTTGTCATTTTTCTGCAGTGTCACATCCGACCACAGTGTGAAACAAATGTGTTTCAGAACAATGTGACTTTTTTAAAAACAAGATCAAACCCGCAATTTAAATTCCTTAGCTTTTATTGACCTTGTCAGCATTGCTCCAGCACTTGCTGTTACAGCAGCATTTTGTTATATTTGACTCTTGTCTAGTGCTGCCTTATTATTTTGGAACTTGATGACAGAGATTGTTTTGTTGATCTGGCAATCATCTTTGAGGAACGTCCAGCCTGCCAGCTTCCTGTCGACCACAAGTGAGGCTAAAGTGCTTATACTTTCAATGTATTCAGTCATTAATTATCTCTGACAGTTTGGGTATGCAAAGTGTGAGTACAGGGAGCATGCAGTACTGTGATTCATATTGCATCATATACACTGACAAAATTAGCCGCAGTGGGCATTTCCACTTGGAAAACCAATGATGAAGACAAAAATGGAGTTGCTAGCATTGGCCATGCTAAGTTTGATCGCAAAATCAAAATAAAAGCACCTTTTTAACTTGCACAGTATTCACCCAAATCTGATTAATTCCACAATATAATACACTCTTTTGTAGTTTCTCTGAAAAGTGATTGGTGACCTAAAAAAGTAATTTTGTTTAATGTACAATAAGCTAGCTCAGTTAGTAGAAGTTTTGGCTCAGAAACAGAAGGTTAAGGTTTAGTTCTCACTGTACAATTGAGTACATTGGTCAGAAATTTACTAGCCCCTAGGTGGCAAGAAGTGGGGATAAGGGTACTGGATAGGGCACAATCACAAGGTGCCCTGGCAGATTGACTCTTTGGCTGAGGTAATTTTTCTGATTTTGGAATTGGAGAATTGGAATTGGGCAGCCAATTTAAATATGCAATGGCCACTTCAGGAGGCTGTTGGAAAATGCCAAAAACACACTGACCCCTCCTGCAACAGTTAAATGGGGCAGCTTCAAAGCCTCAGCCTCCAGTGGGACAAAGTTACTGTTAGAGGGACAGGAAGTTGTAAATCATAGAGAGAAGCATAGGAAAAGAAGGCAGGTCCTAGATACCCAGATAATAAAATGTGAGGCTGGATGAACACAGCAGGCCAAGCAGCATTTCAGGAGCACAAAAGCTGACGTTTCGGGCCTAGTCCCTTCATCAGAGAGGGGGATGGGGCGAGGGTTCTGGAATAAATAGGGAGAGAGGGGGAGGCGGACCGAAGATGGAGAGAAAAGAAGATAGGTGGAGAGAGTATAGGTGGGGAGGTAGGGAGGGGATAGGTCAGTCCAGGGAAGACGGACAGGTCAAGGAGGTGGGATGAGGTTAGTAGGTAGATGGGGGTGTGGCTTGGGGTGGGAGGAAGGGATGGGTGAGAGGAAGAACAGGTTAGGGAGGCAGAGGCATGTTGGACTGGTTTTGGGATGCAGTGGGTGGAGGGGAAGAGCTGGGCTGGTTGTGTGGTGCAGTGGGGGGAGGGGACGAACTGGGCTGGTTTAGGGATGCGGTGGGGGAAGGGGAGATTTTGAAACTTGTGAAGTCCACATTGATACCATTAGGCTGCAGGGTTCCCAGGCGGAATATGAGTTGCTGTTCCTGCAACCTTCGGGTGGCATCATTGTGGCACTGCAGGAGGCCCATGATGGACATGTCATCTAAAGAATGGGAGGGGGAGTGGAAATTTGATGCCACCCGAAGGTTGCAGGAACAGCAACTCATATTCCGCCTGGGAACCCTGCAGCCTAATGGTATCAATGTGGACTTCACAAGTTTCAAAATCTCCCCTTCCCCAACTGCATCCCTAAACCAGCCCAGTTCATCCCCTCCCCCCACTGCACCACACAACCAGCCCAGCTCTTCCCGCCCACCCACTGCATCCCAAAACCAGTCCAACCTGTCTCTGCCTCCCTAACCGGTTCTTCCTCTCACTCATCCCTTCCTCCCACCCCAAGCCGCACCCCCATCTACCCACTAACCTCATCCCACCCCCTTGACCTTTCCGTCTTCCCTGGACTGACCTATCCCCTCCCTACCTCCCCACCTATACTCTCCTCTCCACCTATCTTCTTTTCTCTCCATCTTCGGTCCGCCTCCCCCTCTCTCCCTATTTATTCCAGAACCCTCACCCCATCCCCCTCTCTGATGAAGGGTCCAGGCCCGAAACGTCAGCTTTAGTGCTCCTGAGATGCTGTTTGGCCTGCTGTGTTCATCCAGCCTCACATTTTATTATCTTGGATTCTCCAGCATCTGCAGTTCCCACTATCTCAGGCCCTAGATACTCAGTGTTCATTTCTGTGATTGAGTTTCCCTTTCAGCAATCAGCCTCTCAAACTTTTAAACTTTTTTTCTCCTCACTTACTTAACAAAGCAAATTTTCAGCTTGTCTCCAAGAGGCCAATGATCTAAGTGAGATTCCCCAGCTTTTATTCTGTAATTGGACAGCAGTTGTCTGGGGCAGGGCTGCCATCCTGAAGTTGCTGTCAAGTTGAGAGGGAAGCTCTCCTTGTCTTTTATGCATGTCAATCATCTACTTTGTTGGCCAATGTCGAGCCATTCATCCAAATTCGAACAACTCAACTCCTGGTCTATGCTGACACATCAATACAAAACTTAGGGTGTTTTGCACTGTTGGAGATTCTGTCTACCAGATAACCACTTAAACCTCAGTTAACTACTCATAAAATGGTTACAGCACAGAAGACCACAGTGCCTGTTGTCGTAGTGTTACCTCTCCAAATGACCAATTCACCTAAAATCATTCCATCATCCTTTCCCCAACAACCCAGCACTTTACTGTTTTTCTTTCAGATAATCCAATTTCTGCTCAAATACTTCAGTTGAACCTGTCTCCACTACACATTTAGGCAGCACATTCTCAATCCTAAACGCTCATTTGCTTGAAAAGGTTTTTCCTCATGTCTCCATTGCTTATATTGCGATAACCTTAAACCTGTTGCCTCTCATTCTTAATCCTTCCATTAATGACCCTAGTCTCCCCTTATCTATTCTGGCAACATAACTTTGCATACCTCTATCCAATCTTCTTTCAACCTTCTCTTCACCACGTGGCTAATGTTAAATTCTAAAATCTGTCCACACAAATGAAGTTCGTCATTCCACAAATCATGCTTGTGAATCTTTTCTGAACACTTTCTAATAATTACACATAAGCCCTTAAATGTTTTGCCCAGATCTGGGAGCAATGCTCCAATCCAAACCAATCACTGTTTTCTGCAAGTTTAGTATAATTTCCTTCCTTTTGTACTCTGTGCCCTTATTGATAATGTCCAAGATACCATACATATTTTTCCCCATTATCTCCACCTGCCCTGTCACATTTGATGATTTACACATGAATGCGCCCCCAAGTCATTCTGCTCTTGCACCCCTTTAGAAGTCCCCCTTAGTTTATATAATTTTTCCTCATTACTGCTAATAAAATTAACAGCTTCTCACATCTCTGCATTGTGCTGCATCTAGAACTTGTTTGCCCATTCTACTCTGCCCATTCAGATTAACCTAATAGATTCCATGACCCTCTTCACTTTTACTTTCTGCAAAAGTAAAAAAGCCCAAGGTGTAGGGGATACCATATCAGCATGGATAGCAGATTGTTTGGCTGCCAAAGAAAGATAGTATGCACTCGTGGATCTGTGTCCGGCCTGCAGAGGGATCCAATAGAGATCTGTGCTAACACCTCAACTATTTACATTTTGTGGAAATGACTTTGGTGAGGAGAGTGAAAATGCAGTAGCTAAATTCACAGATGACACTGAGGAAGGTCGGAAAGTTTGTGAAGAAAAAATCATGTGTTTTCAGACAGTTATATATAGATTGAGTGAGAGGACAAAAGTTTGGCAGATAAATTATAACATAGGAAAATATGAAATTGTTCATGTTGGCGTGAAGAATGAGAAGAGTTTTATTTAAAGAGAGAGCAACTGCAGAAATTGGAAGTACAGAGGGAGAGATTGTTCGAGTGCATTAATCAAAATAATGCTATGATTTGGGTGCAGAGAATAAGAAGGCTAATGGAATGCTATCCATCATTGTGAGAAGGATTTAACATAAAGTAAGAACCTAATGCATATAAGACATCTCAAATTTGGTGTGCTGATTTGGTGTCTTTATTTAAGGATGGATGTAACTGCATTTGAGGCTGTTCAGAAGAGGTTTACTAAATTGATACCTGGACTGAATGGGTTGTCTTATAAGGATAGGTTTGACAGTCTGCACTGTTTCTAATAAGTTTTAGAAGAGTGAGAGTTGATTTAGCTGAAGTACAGAAAATGGATTTGACAAGGTGGACTTTGAAAGTTTTCCTTTGTGGGTGTGTCCAAATCTTGTGGACTTTTAAAACTTGAGGCTCATTCCTTTTGGACAGTGATGAGGAGAAAGTCTTTCTCCCAGAGCATTGCGTGCCTTTGGAACTCTTTGCTTCAGAAGGTGGTGGAGATGGGGTCATTCAATTTTTTTCAGACGGAGGTGGAGAGATTATTGTTAAGCAAAATAATCAAAAGCTATTGAGGACTGATCGGGATGTGGCACTTGAAAAACACACATATCAATGATTTTCTTTATGAAAGGTATAACTGAAGCAAATGGCCAAATGGTCTTCTTCTGTTTCTATTTTGTATAGTTGTATGTTAAAACAACAGCAAGAAATTCTCTTTGTTCAGTCCAACATTGCTTATAAAAGTGGATCACTGTCTATTTTATGTGTGGAAATTTGTTGCTACATTTGTCTACAAAACAGAAACATATAAGATACAGGAATGACACTGAAGTGATTTTGTACTAGACTAGCAATCTAGATGCCCAGGCTAATGGCTCAAGGAATGTAGGTTCAAACCTCAACATAGCATCTAATGGAAATTAAATTCAACTGTGGAAATAGAAGCTGGTCTCAGTAATAATAACCAAGAAAGTTTAAGGTTGTCATGAAAGCCTATCTGATTCATTAATGCCCTTGAGTGAAGGAAATCTGATCCTTATTTTGGTCTGGCCTATGTGTGGATCTGGACCCCCAGCAAGTTGGTTAACTCTGAAATGGTCGAGCAAGCCATTATGTTTTTAATTGCTAAATATAAATCAAAAAGGAGTAAAACCTGACAGACGACCTGACCAGAAATGACAAGGCCACAAACCTGCTGAATGAGACAGATTTAGCAGTTGAAAGTCTGGGCATTTAGAAGAAACTTTGGGCATTCATCAGCAGCACAACTGTATTCATTCACAATCTCTAGCTTCAAGGCCTGGTATATCCATCATCCTACCACTTCCATTGAGCTAGGGGATCAACAGTTCCGTGAAGAGTTCAGGACAGCATGCCAGAAGAAACAATTTGCTTATCTGACAGTCAGATACCAAATTGATGAAGCAGGATGGCATGTATATTAATCAGTGGAAGCAGCATGTCATAGAGAGGCCCATATAATTCCACAATCAATGAATCAAGTAGAGCTCTGCAGCCTTGCTCCTAACAAAAATGGGAGGAGGAAACTCCATAAACATCTCCTTCCTCAATTTTGGGGAGATCAGTACATCCTTGCAAAAGGACAAAACAGAAACCTTCTCCAATCTCTGTAGCATTGCAGATTCTATATTCAGCCAAGTCACCCCGCATGGACTCATGAAACAACTAAAAGCACTGGACACAGCAAACACACTGGGCTCTGACAATATCCTGGTAATAGCACAGAAGACATGTTCCCAATCTTGCTGAACCCCAACAAACTGTTCCAGCACAACAACGAGAATGAAACATTCCCAACAATGCAGAAAATTGTAAACGTATGTTCTATGTGCAAAAAGCAGGACAAATGTAACCTGGCCAATTAATGCCACAGCAGCCAACACAATGATTGCTGGAAGATCTCAGTGACAGTACTATTTAAAGGCTCCAATAAGGGAATGACCTACACACCAGCACTCAGTTTTGATTCTAACCAGGCTACTCAGCTCCAGGCCGCATCGTAGCCTTTGTCTGCGCGTGGATAAAAGAGGTGAGCTAGAAATGATTGTCTTCGGAAATAAGGCACCATTTAACTGTACGTGGCATCATGGAGTGTGAAGAAACTTGAAGGAATAGGAATCAGGAGGAAAACACCCCAATGGTTGGAGCCATACTGTGCACAAAGGAAGATAGTTTTGGTTGTTAGGAATCAATTAGCTTAATACAGGGCATTACCACAGAAATTCGTCACTATAATGCCCTCAGTCCAACCATCTCCAGTGCCTCATTAATTACCTCCCTCCTGTAAAGACCAAATCTTCCATTTTACTTTATTTTTGTTTATGAACTGAACTGGAGAAAGGACTATAGTGCAATAAAGGACCAATTAAGGAATTGTTATATTTTTGAAAAGCAAGTTACTGAATCTCGTTGTAAGTCATTTTAACACGGTTGCTTTGCAAGCACTGGAAGAAGATATAAGTAGAGACAACCCAATTCTAGCCATCTGTATACAATTTAATATTCAGTCAGCCACATGTTGCTGATTGATTTGTGGATGCCAAAGGCTATCAGCATGACAGCAAGTATCTGATTGGCTCCTAGATGGCTGAATAGATTGAACAGCCTGTAGATGTGAACAATAGTAGCAGAACTACTATAAAGAGCAGATATTCTGTCTCAGAGATAATGGGAACTGCAGATGCTGGAGAATCCAAGATAACAAAGTGTGGAGCTGGATGAACACAGCAGGCCCAGCAGCATCTCAGAAGCACAAAAGCTGATGTTTCAGGCATAGACCCTTCATCAGAGAGATATTCTGTCTCCATCTCTTTCCAGTAAAAAAATTAGAACCCAAAGAAAGCTGAGTTTATTTTCTCTCATCCATTGCTGTAAGTTGTTGTTTTTAACCATGAATTTAAGCACTTTATAATCTGAGAACCTAACAGCCTGTTATTTCTGCTATAGAGAAGTAAATGATGTAAGGAACTGGGAAATTGAAGCACTGTCTCTGTTTAATCCTGAGGACTGGTGCCGTGGAACAGCTTCCCAACTTTTTGTCCCCTACATTCATAACACTGATGTGTTTTTGTCTGTATTTGTCTGTAGGTGTGTGTTTGGTGGTAGGAGGGGGAGGACAGGTTTACATGTGGGATAAGAGCTTATAGTTATTTTTCTGAATCTTGAATTATTAAACTGTATTATTTTTGTGATAAATAGTAATTCCAGCTATGTGCTGAAATCTGTTCAGTGTTTTCTGTTAACCTAAGTCGATCATATAGGTAAATTACTGACTGTGCACACCTTATTAAAAAATATAACTTTTCAGATGATTCTATGAGTAGTGGCACTTGATTTCCAGCCCACTACCCCAGAGAGACATAGCAATTCCTTCAGAAGTGAGAACGTTTGATGATGCCTGCACAGAGTTTGGTACCATTCAAGACTCCTCAGACACTCAGGCAGTTTATGTCCGTGTGAGGCAAGTCCTGGACAAAATGTACTGGTAATTGGCAGTTAATATTTGTGCCACACACAAGCCAGGTAATGACCATTTCCAACAGGTTAGAGCCTAACTTTATGGCTTTAAGATGCAGTGGAATCACCATTGCTATTTCCTCCACTTTCAACAACTAGGAGAGATATCATTGACCAGAAATTTAACTGGACTAACCGTAAATATATTGTGGCTACAGGTGAAAATCAGAGGTTGAGAATTATGTAATGAGCAATCACCTCCTGACACTCCTACAAATTAAGGATTGAAATGGAATACTCTCCACTTGCCTTGATATCTGCCATTATAATAACACTCAAGAACATCTGTACAATCCAGGATAAAGTGTCCCACTGGATCGACACCCCATCTCATCTTAATCATTCATCCTCTCTATCACAATGCTCAAGATTCACTGCAGCTACTCACAAAGTCTGCTTGCAGAGTACCTTCCATACCTATAATCTCTATCACCCACAGGAACACAGACAGCAGTTGTCTAGGAACACCACCACCTACACCTGTCCTCCAAGCCACACACTATCTTGCATTGAAACTGTTTCTTCATTGTCATTGATTTATAATCCTGGAACTCTCTTTCTCATGTCACTGTAGGTGTACCACTACACCAGATCATGTCATTATAGCAGTATAAGAAGCTAGTTCATTGCCATCTTCTCAAGGACAGTTAGGGAAGAGCTTCAAGTATTGGCCTTGCCTCAGACATTCACATCTTAAGCGGGAATATTCAAGTAAACAGTTCTTTTGATGAGCTGCTAAGGCAGCAAGCAAACAAGTTATTATACAAGATCTGCATTTTTCTTGAATTATGACTTTTTCTTGTAAATTGAAGAATGATGGTTTAGATAATCCAAAGCAAACCAAAACATTTACATTTCAGGCATTTAGAGATGAGTTTATATGATCCAGCTAAAGCTAATTTTGATTTCATTTCAGAGTGTACCCTGCTGTTTAGCACTATGCTTCCTTTTGGCTGAAGTCGCTATGAATCTTTCACACAATCTAGCATCACCATTATCAATGACTGTTTTGGTTATCATTTACCTAAAACCTGGTTTTGTGACAGAATCACAGAATTGTTTTGGCACAGAAGGCCATTCAGCCGATTGTGCTTGCACCAGCACTGCAAATATCATTAATTTGTGTCAATCTCCAGAACTTTTATTTTCCCCATACCCTTGCACACTATTTCCATCCAAATAATTATCCAACATCCTCTCGAATGCCTTTATTGGACCTGCATGTGTTACATTTCCAGGCAGTGTATTCCATACCCTACTATTCACTGAGCAAAAATGTTTTTCTCAATGACTCTTTCTTCTTTCGCACGTAACTCTCAATCTATGCACTCTTGTTCCTTTTAGGATCAACAGCAGCTTCTCCCCAGCTACTTTATCCAGCCTGCTCACGATTTTGAAAACCTCTATCAAATCTCCTCTTAAATTTCTACTCACCAAAGAAAGCAGTCCTAGCTTTTTTCATCTATCTTCATAACTAAAGTTTCTCATTCCTGGAAGCATTCCAATTTATTGAAGATGTCTGTATTCTCAATCTACATTGCCAATATAATCCAACTATATAGATCACTCTATGTTGAACTCTATCTTCATGGAGATGCTGATATGAAATATCAATATCAAGGCTGAGCTGGCACCTTTCCATATCCATATTTACCTTGTGATATGAGTTCCTACTGCCCTTTACACTGGCGTGGCCGTAATATCAGTGTCATTCAGTATTAAGGCACGTATATAGAAAGAGTATTGAACCACATGACGATTAAATGTCGATCCTCAACCATCTCATGCAAGACTGCACATTTAGAGTTTCTGACTCTGGAGCTGATGTGTTCTGAGGTGAAGGGTAACAGACACTAAAATTTAAACTGGACTTCAAGATATATATTTAAACTGACATTTTATAAAACTATACTACAGTGATATTGACCCAAATTAATCAAAAAGAAAACATACTTAGACACTGAGGGACTCCTTTGTATATGCCTTGGCATATTTGTATAACCCACTGCTAGTTGGTAAATGTTCTTCTATGAAAGCAACAACTTCAGCAATTAAATTATTAAAGAATCTGAAGAAAGCATTCAGATTGGAGGAAAGAAACATGAAAGTTTCTACATCAGTAAAATTGGAAAACTTTTGCTTCCTTGTCCTGACATCAAAACAGTGGAGAACATTTCAAAAATTACTTGTAAAGTGCTTTGTGATGTACTGAGCCTGTGACAGCCATCCTATCAATGGAGGTTCTTCTGGGTCATAGAAGTTCCAGGTTTGATGTGAAAATCAACACTGCAGGAAGGAAACAAAGGACAACACAGTGTGGAGCTGGAGGAACACAGCAGGCCAGGCACCATCAGAGGAGCAAGAATGTTGGCGTTTCGGGTTGGGACCCTTCTTCAGAATTTGTTCCATCCTGAAACGTCAATATTCCTACTCCTCGGATGCTGCCTGGCCGTCTGTGTTCCTCCAGCTCCACGCTGTGTTATCTCTGTCTCCAAAATCAGCTGTTTTTACTGAAAGAGCAGGGGATATGTTTAGTTTGAAGTAGCATCAAGCGGTGTCACGGAGGTCACTTCAGAAAGCAGTGTCTCCTGATCCTATGTAAATTATTCCAGTGATTTTATGGAGTTGAGACTTACCTTACTTGAGAAAATGCTAACAGAAAGTATATTTGCATCCAGTTCTATTTTAAACAGAATATTGAATAAGTAATATATAAAGAAAAGTAAAAAGCTGGAGTCAATTTCTAGCAGGTCACCTGCACATGAAGTGGTGCTGTTTGCTCTAATATCTGTACCTGTGTGTAGTTATCATGGTGCAAATTTACCAGTTTTCCTGAAAACACAGTAGTCATATTCTTGTGCAGTTAAAACTTTCCAGCTGGGGAATTGTAAGCAAGAAGGTACATTGACGTGGTGAGCTTGATGCATTATACTTTTTGGTATATTTCTGTTAACCTGACAGCAACAACTCTGGTTAGGATAAGTGATTACTGTTGATAAATAATAAGAATTGTTTTCAGTGCAAAGTGAAACTTTGTTAAATCTGAAAATTTTAGACATTACCTAGTGGGAATATAATTGAATCAGACCTGTTGCATCACCAATTGTCAAAAATGTCACTAGCACTTAGAGTCTGTTGTGCAGATCCATTGTATGTTTGATTCCAGATGTCTAGATGCTTTGCTTCCCCATTATACAATAATGCTCCATGTGGTCAGTATAATTGAAGCAATCCAATCAGTCTGCTCTTAAAGGGGCGCCTAGAGAGGGGGCAATTTGGTTGATTAAGAAACTATCCAAATGAGGAAATGGTGCTTAATCCATGATGAAGTGGAGGAGCGCTGCTGTTACCAATCATGCCATTTTACATTAGTCATTGCCTCCTAATTGTGACAGCTAACTGATTACTGTTTATCTATCTTGACAAAGTCCATAAACATGTTCAAACATGGCATTCTCAACAATAGTTATCTCTCAACTAGCATATATATAAAACAATATTTTATCTTTATCTCAGGGCTGTTTGTAGGAGCTTGCTGTGTGCAAATTGGCTGCCTCAATTTTAATGCGACTACTACACTTCACAACATACTTCAGTGGCTTAAATGTATAGGTCGTGAAAGATGTGATAATGGGAACTGCAGATGCTGGAGAATCCAAGATAATAAAGTGTGAAGCTGGATGAACACAGCAGGCCAAGCAGCATCTCTGGAGCACAAAAGCTGACATTTCGGGCCTAGACCCTTCATCAGAGAGGGGGATAGGGTGAGGGTTCTGGAATAAATAGGGAGAGAGGGGGAGGCGGACCGAAGATGGAGAGAAAAGAAGATAGGTGGAGAGGAGATTATAGGTGGGGAGGTAGGGAGGGGATAGGTCAGTCCAGGGAAGACGGACAGGTCAAGGAGGTGGGATGAGGCTAGTAGGTAAGAAATGGAGGTGCGGCTTGGCGTGGGAGGAAGGGATGGGTTAGAGGAAGAACAGGTTAGGGAGGCAGAGACAGGCTGGGCTGGTTTTGGGATGTACTGGGGGGAGGGGAAGAGCTGGGCTGGTTGTGTGGTGCAGTGGGGGGAGGGGACGAACGGGGCTGGTTTTGGGATGCGGTGGGGGAAGTGGAGATTTTGAAGCTGGTGAAGTCCACATTGATACCATTGGGCTGCAGGGTTCCCAAGCAGAATGTGAGTTGCTGTTCCTGCAACCTTCGGGTGGCATCATTGTGGTACTGCAGGAGGCCCATGATGGACATGTCATCTAAAGAATGGGAGGGGGAGTTGAAATGGTTCGTGACTGGGAGGTGCAGTTGTTTATTGTGATACGAGCAGACGTATTCTGCAATGCGGTCCCCAAGCCTCCGCCTGGTTACTCCAATGTAGAGGAAGCCACACCAGGTACAATGGATACAGTATACCACATTGGCAGATGTGCAGGTGAACCTCTGCTTAATATGGAAAGTCATCTTGGGGCCTGGGATAGGGGTGAAGGAGGAGGTGTGGGGGCAAGTGTAGCACTTCCTGCGGTTGCAGGGGAAGGTGCCGGGTGTGGTGGGGTTGGAGGGCAGTGTGGAGCGAACAAGGGAGTCATGGAGAGAGTGGTCTCTCTGGAAAGCAGACAAGGGTGGGGATGGAAAAATGTTTTGGGTGGTGGGGTCGGATTGTAGATGGTGGAAGTGTCGGAGGATGATGCGTTGTATCCGGAGGTTGGTGGGGTGGTGTGTGAGAACGAGGGGGATCCTTTTCGGGCGGTTGTGGCGGGGGCGGGGTGTGAGGGATGTGTTGCGGGAAATGCAGGAGACGCGGTCAAGGGCGTTCTCGACCACTGTGGGGGGAAAGTTGCGGTCCTTGAAGAACTTGGACATCTGGGATTTGCGGGAGTGGAATGCCTCATCATGGGAGCAGATGCGGCGGAGGCGGAGGAGTTGGGAATAGGGAATGGAATTTTTGCAGGAGGGTGGGTGGGAGGAGGTGTATTCTAGGTAGCTGTGGGAGTCGGTGGGCTTGAAATGGACATCAGTTCCAAGCTGGTTGCCTGAGATGGAGACCTAGAGGTCCAGGAAGGTGAGGGATGTGCTGGAGATGGCCCAGGTGAACTGAAGGTTGGGGTGGAAGGTGTTGGTGAAGTGGAAGTCATGAAAGTGGAGGTCATGAAAGATGCTGTCTTTGTGTAAGTCTTTCTTTCCCTTCTGTATCTATGAAAGCTTTAATGCCAAAAAGCAGATAATGAACAAAACTACACCATTGGAGTTTGACAGCAAACCTCAATGAAGAGGCTGCTTTAGGTAATGTCTGACAGGAAAGACTTGAATAGAACAAAGGAACCATTATTCTACCTAAAGACCTGACTCAAAACTCTGAGAAACCGCATATGCATCAGGTCAGTGAATCTGTTCAATGCCGTTTGGGTAAATTTTGTAAAGTAACAATGGAGAAAAGAATAGTTAGCCTTTTGCTCTGTAAAACAGCAAGGGCATGTAGGTTGATACACTGTTATTGTAAATAGATAATACTGTTTCGGAGTTGGGCTTTTGGAGTAAAATGTAGTTATAGGTTTATCATTAGCTGTTAGCAAGCAGCCTTTAGTTTTTTGTTCATGCAACCTGTTCAGAGATGTTATTATACACCTCGGGAACAGGTGGGGCATGAATCTAGTCCTCCTGGCTCAAAGATGGGGGCACTACTACTGTGCCACAAGAGCCATCAGTCTCAATATTTGTTAATACAACTTGTTCAGTGATGTTATTTCACATATGTGAAGCAGGTAGTCCTCGAGCCCAAGCCTCCTGGCTCAGAGGTAGTGGCACTGCTAGTGTACCACAGCAATCAGTCTTTATTTCTCATATCTGGAAGTTCTATCACACTCAAGTCAAAGGCTTTTACCCACCAGCAATCACCCATGGTACTTTTCATCTATTATCCACCACCACTTAAATTACCAGGGTTTCCAATTAATCAACTTATGTGTTATGCCAAGAAAGGGCATAAGAACATTGGAATAGGAGTAAGCCATTCAGCCCCTTGACGCTGTTCCACCATTCAATTATATCGTGCCTGATCTGTGGCCTAACTCTGTATACTTGTTGTTGGCTCATATCCTGTAATACCTTTGCTTAGCAAAAAAAAGTCTATCTCAGATTAAAAATTAACATTAGCAACGAAAGGTGAGGGATAGTTAGGGAGAGCAGGAGGAGGTTAAATCAAATTGGAATTGGAAGTGGAGCAAACAGTCTTTCTAACGCTCATGAGCATACAAACCAGCTGACTTCCTCTGATAATTGCATTTATTTTAGTGTTGGATGCAGAAGCAGATGTTGTGTGAATTGAATTCTGAAGAGATAATATTGAACCATGGCCAGTAATAATCATTTTCAATGAGATAAGGCAATGAAAAGGAGTTTGAGAAGCCAACGTTAATGAAGAGTAACTAAGAACAGGGTAATCATGTTTTGGCAGCAAATTCAAAGCTAGTACAAAAATCATGTTGTACGTTAGCACTGATTTACAAATGGTGATAATTTATTACCATTTATGACTAATTACAGCTGAAAGTATTTTGTTTGTATTGACTGTGTACCTCCACATACTCTTTTAATGTATTTTGTAACAAAGCATATAGTAGCAACAACTTAAGTGTTACATTATCTGACTCTATCCAATGTGTTTGTAAATTCTTATGCCAGTTATTTATTATCCACTTTGCCCATCTACGGTAATTTACAGTACCCTTCCCTGCTGACATTTGGCATCATGGAAGAAAACAATCCTTTCTGTCTTATAATGTTCCATTTCTAAACATTTCACAGGTACTGGATTCAGTGGAGAATTGGTCATTTGACTTTTATTAAGATGGAAGGTAAATTTAAAAAAAAATTACCTGTGAGACGAATAAAACAGACAAATATTCGGGGGCATAATCAAATAATTCATTGTGACACTATGTGCCAAATGAGGAGCTATTCTGTAGTGCTGCTAGATATTAATTGGATAGCCATTTTAAAGAGGTGCTTGGGGCTGAATGGCCTCCTGCATCCTATCTCATTTCAGTATATTTTATTGGACATAAGAGCATAAGAAATAAGAACGGGAGTAGGACATTTGGCCCCTCAAGCCCACTCTTGCCATTCAATGGGATCATGGTTGGTTTGATACTCCTCATTTACATTTTCCTGCCATTTCCCCATAACCCTCAAATTCTTTATTGATCAAGAATATATCTATCTCAGCCATAAGATCACATAAGGACTCTGCACACCCCCACCACAGCTCTCTGTGACAAAGACTTCAAAACCCTGAGGGAAAAAATTCTCCTTACCTCAGTCTTAAATTAGTGCTCTTTTATTCAGAGACCATCCCCTCTGGTCCTAGACTCTCCTATGCTGGGAAACATTCTCTCAGCATTTACCCTGTTCAGCCATTAAGATCAACTCTTATTCTCTTAAATTCCAGAGTGTAATCTCAACTTGTTTAATATTTGCTCATAAGACATTGCCTCCACACTAGGGATCATCCTAGTGAACGCTTTCTGAACTGCATCCGTTGATACACGTCTTTCCTTTAATACAGAGATGAAAACTGTTACAGTACTCCAGATATGGTCTCACCGGCACCTTGTACAATTGCAGTAAGACATGTCCAATCTGATGCTCCAATCTCCTTGAAATAAAGGCCAACATTCTATTCTTCAGGTGAAGCAGTTATAAACATAACAAACTCGTAAAAGGCATCTATCAGGAAGAGTGAAAAGTTTCAAGTCATTCATTCTCAATTTGTGCCAGGAATAACTCTGGTCATGCCCTTTTATAAAATGGATCAGGAAATACAAGTTCCTATTTAAAACACAATTATTTGCACCCTTAAGAATGGAATCATAGCTAGGATGTCGGCTATCACAAGGACGTTGAACATCTTGATAACATTGGGTCATGTCAAACATTGATTCAGGGACCTCCTGACACTTCTAAAGGTTATGTTCAATTTACTGAAACAGTGGTGACTATCAATTACAGAGTCTGTGATTCTTTAAAACCCTTCTAAGCCATGAATTACCAGATGCACATATAAACACTGCTGTAACCACTTCCAACATAAGGTAATCTCACTGACAAGTATAAAAAATGAAGATGCAACACATCAGTTACTTATTGATCAGTCACCATCTGACCTAATGACCAGCAAAAACATATAGAAAGATCAATGGCTGTTTTGTTTTGTTGGATCCAAGAACTTTGAGACAGAAATTGCCTCATTGCTGAATGGTCTAATGTTATACTCTGTTCCATTGTGAGTCCAGAATTACAGCTCTAGAATGTCAGGTTGTGTGGCCACGCCTATTTTTCAGCAACAGGAGGAAGATACCTGACAGTTGGTGTATAATTTTACACTTTGAAATTAAAATATAGTATCAAACATTTTGCATGGCATTGCACCCACCAATGACAAGGGCATGTTATCCTGTATGGTTACTTGCTTTTCAGCTCATGAGCACTGTAAATGTGATGTTGCGAGAGATACTCAGTGAATTGCTTGGCAAAGGACAGACTTTCTCACCATTTAGTGTAACATTTCTTGCACCAAGGATCTGGCACCAAGTTTAATGGCCATGTGGATGAGACTTGAGATGCTGCAAGCCAGGTATCTTCCCTTGCTCTGTTTTGGCCACCTCCAGAAGGCCAGAAATGACAGTCAAGAAGACCACAATGGTTAGCCTGTTTAGTGTTGTGGCCCTGCAGACAAGGCTAAATGGATTCACAGACAGAAAGGGTATCCTGTCCCTACTGGTTTGGAGCAGAAGGTCGTGACATCAGACCACTCCTTGCGATGTCAAAAAATGGTTGAAAGCATTGATAGTGCAAAGGCTACAGGCCAGACAACATTCCAGTAATAGTACTGTCGAATTGTGTACCCTGAAGAGCTGAATTCCAAAGGTAGGGTGACAATGACTGTCCTGCATATTAAGAGCACATATGTCCAAGTGTGACCTCAAGGAGTCTTAGCAAAACCAGAGTCAATGGTAATCGGGGAAAACTCACCACTTTTTGGAATTGTACCTGACATGCAAGAAGATGGTGGTGGCGGTTGGATATCAGTCACTTCAGCTCCAGGACATCTTTGCAGGAGTTCATCAAGGTAGTGTCCTCGGCCCAAACATCTTCAGCTGCTTCATCAATGAACTTCCCTGCATCGTAAGCTCTAAATTGAGATCAATATGCAGTGTCCAGCGCCTTTCAAGAATTCTCAGTTACCAAAACAGTCCATGTCCAAATTCAGCAAGACTTGGACAATATTCTGGTTTGTGTTGATACATGCCCAGTAAAGTTCATGCCTGACAAGTGGCAGGGAATGACTACATCCAAACAGAGAGATTCTAACCATCATTCCTTGACATTCAATAGCATTGTCATTGCTGAATCCTCTACTATCAAAATCCTAGGGTTACAATAGACCAAAAGCAGAAATGGGCAAACCATATAAGTACTGTGGCTACAAGAATAGCTCACCTCCTTACTCCACAAAACGTAGTCACTATCTAGGCATAAGTCAGGAATGCAATGGAATACTCCCTACTTGCCCTAGATGAGTGTTGCTTCAACAACCCTCAAGAAGCTTGACATCATCTAGGATAAAGCAGCCCATTGATTGACATCAAGTCCACAAGTAATCCTTCCCTTTATCACTGTTTCAGTTGTGGTATTGTGTACTATCTGCAAGATGCACTGCAGAAATTCACTGAGGTTCCTCAAACAGCACCTTCCAAACCACTTCCATCTAGAAGGACAAGGGCAGCAGATACATGGGAACACCACCACCTGCAAGTACCCCTCCAAGCCTATCACCATCCTGACTTGAAAATATATCTCTACATCTTCACAGTTGCTGGGTCAAAATTCTGGAATTCCCTTCCTGAGGCCATTTTGGATCCACCTACATAAAATGGACTGTAGCAGTTCAAGAAGGCAGCTCACCAATTCCTTCTCAAGAGCAACAAGGGCCAGCAATATGTCCACCCACATTTCATGAAAGTCAAAATAACAAGTGCAACCTGGGCAAAGATCACAGCATGGGTCAACATCGCTGACTCTCAACCTTTTCAATGCCATGAATAAAGTCAATAATCTTCTGTACGGCACAAGAGTAAATGGCTTCACCTTATCTCTGCTAACTTATAGCCACAGGGCCATCACTCAGTCTAACTTTGCCGCTGCAAACACATCTCACAAATTGTCATAGCCTGCAAGCTCAGAATTGTATACATAATGTGGATTCAATGGATCACAGCCACCTCATCCCCTTAATCCTCCTTCCTGGGCACTGCATCCCTATTCACTCACTAAGAGCTGACCAGTTAAGACCAGGGCTGTTCCTACAGTTACAGGTTGACTCCAAAGGACAAGAGATTGGCAAATCACCATATCCATCTAGGTTGTCAGTTGGGTTTTGCAGTCAAGGCATTACAGATAAATTGTGGGGGCACACAGGGAAGAACTAGAATTTGGGATATCCTGTTGAATGACCCAATACATGCACCATACAGCAGTGATTGTGAAATCAGTCATTTTCTGTAGCTTCCAGGTGGGAAGGATTTACAATGTTCAGGATTCTCTAAGAAGCTACAATATTATAAGTTGTAAGGTGGTGAATAAGCTATAAAATGTCAAGAGCAGTAAAAGAGGGAATAATTCCATGACTCACAACCCCTGCTATTAGAAACATTGTCAGAAGGGATTTTCAGGCATTGCATAAGTATAGTGCAGGCTTATTGCATGGTGAAACATTGAAGGGACAGTGAAAGTTAGAGGCACATCAGAAGCAGTCTCAGGATGTGGAGCAACTCAGTGATATTCACTTGGATTCCATGATGCAACTAATACATTGTTGGTACAAGGGCCATTTTGATACAACCATTCATGAATGTGAGGTTAGTAGTAAGGCTGACTGTAACACAACTACTTTCATACGACGCATGGCCCCGGGCAAAGTTTGAGCATGCACTGAAACTTTTGCAGCCGTGAGGACAGCAGACCCAAAGATAACATTTTTAAAAATCAACATTTTATTGTACAGATCGATCAAGTAGAAAAACAATTCTCTCAGTGACAACTATAGAATACAGCTTGCAGAGGTCTGAAAGCCAACTACGCAAATTAAATAATAAAATGTACATTGACAGTATCATCGAAGCTCAGGTATTCTGGATGTGAGTGACAACCAAGTTCTCTCTGGCCTCTCAAATTGAGAATTATCATGCTGTCTTCCTTTCCTGATGATCCTTCTGGCACATCTCAATATCCTCATCCTCATGTCCCTCCTCAGAGGTTTCCTCTTGCACAACAATCTCTTGTGGAGTGAATTTTCAGATAGCTTCACCAAAGGCTGTAGGTTGTTTTCTGCATCAGAGCTCCCGTCCTTCCTGATAAATGGTAAGCTGTCCACCTGTCCAATTACCCTTCAGCCTTCCATTGATCTTCACAATATCGTGGAAGGGATCATTAACAATGCCATCGAGCAGCATTTGCTCAGTAACAACCTATTCACTGACACTCAATTTGCAATCTGTCAGGGCCATGCATCTCCTGACCTTACGGTGACCTTGGTCCAAAAATGGACAAAAGTGTTGAACACCAGAGTTGACTTGAGAGACACAGCCCTTAATGTCAAAGCTGCAGTTGCCTGAGTGTAGCATCAAGGGTCTTTAGTGAAATTACAGTAAATGGAAGTCATGGGGAAAGCTCTCCACTGGATGAAGTCATAAAGGAAGATTGTTGCATTTTTTGGAAGTCAATCCACCAGTCCCAGGATAACAAAGTATGGAACTGGATGAACACAGCAGGCCAAGCGGCATCTCAGGAGCACAAAAGCTGACGTTTCGGGCCTAGGCCCTTCATCAGAGAGGGGGATGGGGAGACGGTTCTGAAATAAATAGGGAGAGAGGGGGAGGCGGACCGAAGATGGACACAGGAGAAGATAGGTGGAGAGGAGAATATATGTGGGGAGTTATGGAGGGGATAGGTCGGTCTGGGGAGGACGGACAGAACAAGGAGGTGGGATGACGTTACTAGGCAGGAAATGGAGGTGCGGCTTGAGGTGGTAGGAGGGGATAGGTGAGGGGAAGAACAGGTTAGGGAGGCGGGGACGGGATGGGCTGGTTTTGGGATGCAGTGGGGGAGGGGGAGATTTTGAAACTTGTGAAGTCCACATTGATACCATTGGGCTGCAGGGCTCCCAAGCGGAATATGAGTTGCTGTTCCTGCAACCTTCGGGTGGCATCATTGTGGCACTGCAGGAAGCCCATGATGGACGTGTCGTCTAAGGAATGGGAGGGGGAGTTAAAATGGTTCGCGACTGGGAGGTGCAGTTGTTTATTGCGATACGAGCAGAGGTATTCTGCAAAGCGGTCCCCAAGCCTCCGCTTGGTTTCCCCAATGTAGAGAAAGCCACATCGGGTCCAGTGGATACAGCATAACACATTGGCAGATGTGCAGGTGAACATCTGCTTAATATGGAAAGTCATCTTGGGGCCTGGGATGGGGGTGAGGGAGGAGGTGTGGGGACAAGTGTAGCACTTCCTGTGGTTGCAGGGGAAGGTGCCAGGTGTGGTGGGGTTGGAGGGGAGTATGGAGCGGACAAGGGAGTCGCAGAAGAGTGGTCTCTCCGGAAGGCAGACAAGGGCGGGGATGGAAAAATGTCTTTGGTGTGGGGGTTGGATTGTAGATGGCTGAAGTGTCGCAGGATGAAGCGAAGTATCTGGAGGTTGGTGGGGTGGTATGTGAGGACGAGGGGGATTCTCTTGGGGCGGTTATGGTGGGGGCTGAGTGTGAGGGATGTGTTGTGGGAAATGTGGGAGACAGCGTCAAGGGCGTTCTCGACCACTGCGGGGGGGATGTTGCGGTCCTTGAAGAACGCGGCCATCTGGGATGTGCGGGAGTGGAATGCCTCATCCTGGGAGCAGATGCGGCAGAGGCGAAGGAATTGGGAATAGGGGATGGAATTTTTGCAGGAGGGTGGGTGGGAGGAGGTATATTCTGGGTAGCTGTGGGAGTTGGTGGGCTTGAAATGGACATCAGTTTCTAGCTGGTTGCCTGAGATGGAGACACCAGTCCCCAGACATGTCTTTAGCAGTTTTTTAGGGTTGCATCTTCAGTTGCTTCAATAGTGACTTTCCCTCTGTCAAGAGGTCACACACAATGTTCGGCATCATTTGTAACTCAGATAGACTCCTCTGCCCTTCACTCAAGTTTGTATTTCCCAAACACCCTGCTTGTCTGCGCATTAACGTGCAAGTTCAAAAGTTCATCATCGTACAGGACGCAGAAAGTTCACCCAGTCAGAGATCACAGCAGTTCTTCCTCTTCTAGCTCCCTGCTTGTGCCAGTTCTGGGGTCTCCACTACATGACCATGGAACTACCCTTCATAGATTACCCACTAAGATAAAAGTATCTGCACTGCTGAAGAATGGGGAGAAAGTCTTGATGGCGCCTCCTCTGGCTGTTTCTGCTCAGAGCTGTGCAGTAAAGGGCTGTGAGAGATTGGTCTAAGGGCTGGGGCTCTTCCTTATCTGGTCCTTGCCTAGATAAGTAAACAAGAGGCTGCAGTGAAAAACATAAACATTTGTTAATATCATAAGAAGCTACCCTTAAGCATGGGTTTGTTGAGGCTCTGTTATTTGATAAACAGCTGAGAGTATCTGCTTTTATCACAAGATGGCTTAATATATCTCATCAGCCTTTCAGCCCAACCATACTCTCCTGATCCTTAAAAGTCCAGAGGACCCTCATGTCAGGCATTGTTGGCTCCCCCCAATGCTCTCCACCCCTACTGGCATTTAATCAACCCATGAAGTTCTGAAGAGCTGAGGAAATATAATCACCTGGGAACACACCCCAGACCTGAGTGCAGGTCCCCTCCATATTTTGGCCCTCTGCATGTAGCCTTAGAAACTAAAATTCCACCCAATCAATCAAGTGAACTGAAATCATATTTGCTTTCTTTTAATACTTGCAATTAAGAAAAAAAAGTCTCTTAGTTTCTACTAAATGCTAGTAAAACCATTTCATGTAAACGATATAAAACTGTTCCTATAAATTGTATCAAACTACTTTATCTCAATTGCATAACAAATAAAGCAGTAGTTAAAGCAAGAAGGCAATGGAAAATTGCAAGCAAATTTCTTCAATTACATTGTGGACAGAATAATAATCTTCTACATGATTAAGTAAAAGGAAAAACAGAACAGGTTTTCCCATTCATTTATTACATCTTGCATGCCAGACTTACTCCAGTGGCCCAGTGGCAGAATTCTCGATGCACTTGCTCTCTCTACACCACTTCGCCATCTGTTAAGTTGCCACTTTGCTTTTCAGCCTCTTCATTTTCACCATTCTTTTAGTTTTCAATTAATTTTCCATGTGTCTCCTCTCTCCATTAAGCACTATCTAAACCCAAGTTCAGGGCATTCCAGAACCTGAAGATGCTGCATTTTGATGGTGCAATTAGTCTGCCTTTCATTGGAGCAGAAGCCTGGTTCAGCAGTTCATTGTGCTCTTTTGCTATATTATCAACACTGACCTTTCTCTGTAGATGCATTTAAATTTATAAATTGATTATTTAAGCCACTGAATGCATTAGTCTGATACATCCGAGAAACAGAGCACAGCTGCTTTTTAAATATTTTAAAGGCTTTCTCTCAACATATTCTCTGTTCATTATAGTTCAGAGTTTGAGCTGACAGTCACAAAAATCGATCCAGCTTGCATAAAAGATCAAGGAGTCTTGAGTGCAGATTACGCTCTGCACAAATCAAGTTTCCACAATCTTTTGCTTTGGTTTAAAAAAAAATTACGCCAGAAGAGGCCCTGCTCTCAAAACTAACCACGCAGACACATCAAATTAATCACCCTGGCTAGTTTCTACTCATTGTACCCATTTTATAGGCCTTTGAGAAAGCCCTTAAAATGAAGCATTTCTCAGACGTAAGTGTATTAGCATATACGTTCTGAAAGTTGTTTTTCTTAATTTACTATGAAGTGAACTACCAAATATCAGTGTAATTAGTAAATGGTTCTAGTTTTTTTTTTCAAAATTTAGTTACTCACAGACAATGGAACTTTCACTCTGATTAAAAACACCTTTACTTTGTAGTAAGCCCATTTTCAGCTGCTTTAATAGAACTGCACGAAGATTAACACGTTTAGACACGTCAAGGGATGTTTGTTAATTCAATGTTTTATTTTTAAACAATGTCCAATTGCCCTGGTGCCTGGAAAATGTTCTTTTTGATGGCATGTAAATGAATTTAAGTTAAAGACAAAGGTAAAAATTCACCTAACAAGACTGAAGCAGTTTTGAGTTTAATTTGTGACCAAAATGCTAATTGAACCAAAAGTGAAAACCTTTGGCTCATTTACACGTCGCAACACTTTTTTTCCCCTTTACTCGACTTATACTTATGTAATATATTTCCATTACCCAGTTAGTATCAGTTCATTTTCACTTTTTTTCTCTCTGGGTTTTAACACAATGCCAGTATTTAAAAAGAGAAGGCCATTGCCTTCGAGCAGATTCCCAGCCTCGGTGCCCAAAACATGTTGCTCCTCTCATCTGCCTTTCTGTTCTGAGGTCTCTCATTAGCAGTTTCCTGCTGCCAACAACTGATTGTCCCTCAGGATGCTGGTAATGGAAAACAATCTGATTCATATTCCCATTGGTTTGGTGAATGAGACTTAGCACTATATGAAAGTTTTTCTACGGAAAGCAACTTCCTGATCTTTAGGGGTCTTAGCAGTTCATGTGGTAAAGTCATCTGTCTGCTGACATCACTTTGCACCAGTGTCATCACCAAGAATCGCTGACAAGCTACAGGGGTGGATATGGCAATGCAACTTTAGTTACATGTACTACTTTTAGTAGAAAATACCTCACACACAGTATAGGTACGAGTAAAGAAACTGAACGTGATGAAGAAACCCAGCAGGTCTAGAGAGGAACAAAGTTAACATTTTGAGTCCAATGCAGACACCACCTCAGAACAGGCAAAATCACGTTGTGTGTGTGCGTTTATATTCTCAAAATATATTCAGCAGCAGCTTTTTAATGCAATGGTAGTGTTGCTAATACTGGTCCAAAAGGCTGCGGTTCAATCTCCACCTCCAATTCTGATGGCAATTGAGGTGTGCCTTAATATAATCAAGGAGGTTGATTTAAACAAAAATAGCCACAACTTAATTGCAAAAAAGTAAGGTAAACCCAATAATCTGAAAACATTTATTGATTCTACTCCTCTTGCCATTTTAGTATCACTAAAAGGAATTTTTAACAAGTAAATAGCGACTATTTTAAAGCTTCATTCATAAGCATCATGAAAATTGCCATAACAATGTGAGTGGACATAGAAGTAACCTTCTAGAAGCTTCTTGGAAGTCAATGTCAGCCAGGCTAGTCATTGGCTCATATAATAAATGGTAAATCTATGGATGCTGGAGATTGGACACTATAATAGAAGTAACAGGAGAAATTCAGCAGGTCTGGCAGCATCTCTGGAGAGAAATCAGAGTCAATGTCTTGAATCTGGTAACACTTCATCAGAACTGACAGCAGTCAGAAAGAGTGATATTAATGTTGAAGAGGAGGTTGGATGTTGGGGTGGGGCAAGGGAGTTCAGTGGAAAGGTGAGGATGGAGCTCAGAGGGACAGGGACAGAGAGAGAGATGTGGAATGAAAGGCAGATAAGGGGAATATTGGCAGTAGGCCAAGACAGAACAGAAACTGAATAAGTGATAGTGAGAGCTGAGATTCGGAGATAATGGGTTGGCTATGCTGAAAGCAATCCATGTCATGACAGTTTTGGAGTGTGTGAAAAAAAAGATTAAATCAAAACTTATTGAACTCAATACAGAGTCCTAGATGCTGCAGTATCCTCAAATGGAGAATGCAATACTGTTTTTCGAGTTTCCTTTAGGGCTCACTGGAACATTATAACAGGCCTACGTCAGAAATGTTGCTGTGGGAACTCAGTGGTGTGTTGAATTTGCTGGCACCTGGAAGCTCAGGGTAATTTTTCTGAACAGAATGTAGGTGTTCTGCTAACCAGTTGCCCGATCTGAATTTCATCTCACCAGTGTAGAGTAGAGCACATTGTGAGCAGCGAATATTGTAGACTAGATTGAATGAAGTGTGGGTAAATTGCTGCTTCACCTGAAATGTCTGTCTGAGCAGTGGACAGTAAAGATGGAAGAAGTAAACGGGTAGGTGTTACACCTTCTGTAATTATATGGGAAGCTGCTGCTGGGATATGGGAAGTGTTGGGAGTAGAGAAAGAGTGGAGCAGGATGTCCTGGAGTCTAAGGTTCCTGCAGAAAGGTGACAAAGAGGGGGAGGGGAGTATGTGTCTAGTGATGGCATCCCACTGAAGGTGACAAAAATGATGGCTTACAACCTCTCAGATGTGGAGGCTGGTGGGATGGTAGGTGAGGACAAGGGGTCCCTATCATTGTTGTGGGAGGGAGGATAATGGATGGGGGGAGCAGAAGTGCACAAGATGGGTCAGACACAGCTCAGTGTTCTGTCAATCACAGTGGGAGGAATCTTTGGCTCAGGAAACTGAGGCACCCCCATGAAAGGTAACATCATTAGAGCAGATGCAATGGAGACCCAGGAACTGGGAGAATGGAGTGGAGTCTTCATAGGAAGCAGGGTATGATAATGTATAGTCAAAGTAACTGTGGGAGTCAGTGGGTTTGTAGTGGATATTGGTGACCAGTCTATCCCCAGAAATGGAAACAAAGATTCAAGGAAGGGGAGGGAAGAGTTAGAGATGGGCCAGTACAAGTGAGGGGTGGAAATCGAAAGCAAAATAAATAAATGTTTCCAATTCTGAATGAGAAGGAAGCAGCACCAAACTTGTCATTGACATACCAGGGTAAACGTTGTTGGTGAAAGCCAAAGTAGTACTGGAGCAAGGAATGTTCCACATACCCCACAAAGAGCCAGGCATAACTGGGCTTCATGCGGGTACTCACAGACACCCATCTGACTTGAAGAAAATGAAAGGAGTTCAAAGAGTGAGGATGAGCTCAGCCGGGGGAGGGCGGTGGTGGTGGATGGGGATGGTTCAGATATTTTTTCCAAGAAGGAACAAAATGCTCTGAGCCCATCCTAATGGGGACAGACATGTAAAGTGATTGTATATCCATATAGAAGAGGAGGCAGCTGCTGCCCAAAACACTGGAAATGTTGAAAATGAGGTAAAGAGTCAGAAAAATTACGGATGTAAGTAGGGAGTGACTGGACAAGGGAAGAAAACATTGAGTTCAGGTGGTAAGAAATAATTCAGTGGGGCAGAAACAGGCACAAATGATAGGCCAATCATTACCTCGTGTATCTCCTGACAGTTTTTAGAGGCCAAACCTGATCCATACAACACCTACTTTCGCTGATGAACACCCCTAAATCTGGGCAAAGGCCTCTGGACTGTCAAAACCACCTACAGATTTGCACTTACGTTCCCTGCAAGTAAACCTCCTTTTATCAAAACAGTGAAGCAGAAGTTACATTCAGAAAAGTGTCCTTGACAGACTTTCAAAGATATTTTTAAAGAGAAGAGCTACAACTCCTCCTAATCAACCTATCATTTGTACAAAAGAATTTCAGACTGTAACTGCAAATTTGGATTTTTGGACTCTATTTTTAAAACAAGGTCATTCATGAACTGATATCTCTTCTTGTTTTGTATTTGAGCCATTACTAACTGAATAATTTCTGTTTCTATATCTTCTTGTGCATTTGTAAGTCCGCTCATGTTGTCAGGGTTCTTCCATGTCTTCTGCTTTCTCCCATGTCTATGTGTGTTAAATGAACCCTGCTTCTGATATAACTTTACCTCAGCGATGTGTGATCCTTATAATGTTAGAGCCCACAAACTGCGTAGACTTGTAGGAAATACACACGCACTGTGTAAAAAAGTGGAAAAACAAAAAAAAATCTGATTACAAACAGAGTAATGAGAACCAGGAGAGAGATTCACTTTCAAACTTGCAATCTATTAGTAACATTAGAAACAAGTGCACAGGCTGGATGAATATGAATATTGACATCAGGCTAAGGACAGCAATTATTGTCCATTTTTGTTCATTAATCAGAAATGCAATCAGCATCAGTTAGTTGCAAGTGGCTAGAGGGCTGAATTATTGAACATACTCAGTTATTGAACATACTGGCCTAAGATCAGATGTAGAGTTTGTCCTTCATAGGTGAAGATCCACAGTGGAACCAGTGCTCATATCCCACTGTACCCTCACACACTCCATGATTAATGTGTCCAAGTTTGCTGATAAGCCACAACTAAGCAGAATACAAGTTGGAGAGAGGACACAAAGAGGCTGTAAAGATGTAAAGACAAGTCAAAACTGACTAGGAATTGAAATGTCAGATGGATAATAATGTCAGGTGAAGCTAATTATTTTGGCGAGAAGAATGAAAAGATGAATTGTTCTAAATTATAAAACATATCTGCATTGACGCTTGGAGACACTTGAATGTACTTGAACAAAGGACACAGAATGTCAAAATGTACACTGTGGCATTGCGCAACTTTGATACACAGCTCATTCCTGAGTTTATTCATTTGCTTGTGATGAGTCCAATTTTCTACAGTCAAGAGAATCCAACAGTCTTACCAGGGCTAAGAATTTTTATAATAACAAATGCTGTCTATACAACACTTTTAATGTGTTAAAAGTATTGGGCATTTGGTGGTGGTGGAGGAGGGTTTCATAAAGGGACTTGGGTCTAACAAATGATGCTGGCCCATGTCCTAGACTTACTTGCCCAAACCGAAGGCTCAACTCTGCAGGCTGGGCAGTGCCACCACTTGAGGTGGCACCAGTTGAGTCTCCAAGGTGAAGGAAAGGGCACGTCAGTTCTCAGTTGGTGAATGTCCAAAGAAATTTTGGCTATAGAACTGAATTTGAAGCGTAAGACTCTTTGTAGTGTAGCAGCATCAGAAAATTGTTGGCACAGATTTTGTATTCGATTTTCACTGCAACAAGGAAATCTTAAACCCCCCAGGTCTTTATCAAGAGTTTAGGGCTGAATTCAATTCTGATTCTACAGTTAATGTTTCTTGGCTTGCTGCAGAAAATGTAACAGCTGTTCCTATCTTCCGTAATTCTGCCTTATTTTACACCCCTGAAGGTGATATTGCAGGCTCAGCTAATCTATTATATATCACTGCTGAAACCAGATGACAGATGCATTGTTGAAAGTGACAGATCACCTTATCAAAGTAAGCACCATCAAAAGCACAAAGTTTCCATACCACATCTGCCTTACTTAAGGCAATGGAATATCTGACTGTTGCATTTGGAAACCCCGGAGGTGAATCTTAACATGTCTAAACAAGTTGATTAAAATCACTATACATGTGCTCAAAGTGGAATGAAATTCCGCCAATAGAGAAAGATGATATTCTGTACACGTATAAATCATCAGTGACCCTCAGAATATCCCTACCCATGCATTTCCTAATTTCCCAGCATCCCAGCATGATTCGTACATTCTGTGCCAATTCTATGCCTAGTCAATTTGAGACAGATGGTTGCTTGCTGGTATGACTCAAAGCCTTGTGTTGTGTATTGCTATATTGCTCTTTAGTATCAGGGCAGAGAAATCGCCTTTTGTTTTCTGAAAATACAGCTCATTCTATTGTTCTTGTGACATTAAAATATGCCTGTCAACTCCAATGCTTTATCCTCATACTCAAACATCATTCAGAAAACTAGCTAAGATACATGTCGTCTCAATGATTTGTATTAAAAAGTCTAGTTTCTTACTGTATTAACACAGCTCCATCTTTGTTGCATTTCACAGACTCCTGCAGTGTTCATCAATGGGCTAAGGAGCTCTGGTCTCAATTACAGACGTGTCATGAACTGTAGCACAAATACATTTTTCGGATGAGGATTGTATTGGTCTGGTGGTTGCTGTCACAACTTACTGGGCTTTGTTTTCTCTTACTGACTAGCTGTATTAGCTCAATCTCACATCCAGTAAAACAAACACTTCTGTTATAGTTAGACCTGTTTCTGTGCACTGACTTGGGCTACTGGCACACTTAAGTTTATAATAAAATTAGATCCAGTGTTGTGATATAGATGTGACAGTTAAAAAGGTCATTGTATTATCCCTGATATTTATTTAGGGTCACCTGACTTAAACTCAGTGCTCTGAAAGCTTTTGATTTCAGATAAACCTATGAGGCTAAAACCTAGTGTTGCGTGACTTGTGATTTTATTGAGTATGTCATTTCATAAAGACAGCAGACTGAAAACATTTCCTTTACCCAGCAAGATCAACAATTTTATGCGGATTAAACATTCTATATATTGGTCAGTGTCACACATATGTTGCATTATAATAACAACTTAAATTGAAAGTACATTCAATGTTGAAAAATACCCTAAGCTGCTTCGCAGACATCTAATTGGCTAAATTTATCACTGAAACTAAAGTAGGGGTTGTCATTAGATCTGGAGAGCTTTAGGGAGGCAATTATAAAATATTTAGTCAAGATGGCTGAAGGCACTACTCCAAATGGTGAGGTATGTTGTGTCTCATAGTCAGGAAACATTTATGACATGCATTTGGCATGGTGGCTCAGTGGTTAGCACTGTTGCCTCATAGTGTCAGGGATCTGGGTTCAATTCCACGCTCAGGCAACTGACTGTGTAGAGTTTGCGCATTCTCCCTGTGTCTTCAGGTGTTCCAGTTTTCTCCCACAGTTCAAAGGTGTGCAGATTATGTGGAATGGCCATGCTAAATTGCCCATAGTTTGCAGGCTAGGTGGGTTAGCTGTGAGAAATTCAGGATTACAGGGATAGGTTAGGAGATGGGTCTGAGTGGGATGCTCTTTGAAAGATGAATAGACTGCTTCCACATTGTATGGATTCAATGGTCATAATGCAATCACTGTATTACAGCATGTGACTTGAGAGTAGAAAGGTCTCATACTCCATCTTGCTAGTATTACTTTGCACTGTTGTATGCCTAAAAAAATTTACAAAGAAAGGGATGAATGTGACCGTTAGGGATTTGGACACAGGATGAGAATTTTAAATTGGAATTAGCAGGGAGTCAATGCCAATTAGCAAGCGCAGTTGTGATGTTACTGCAATTTGAAACCTGTTAGAATACAACCATCAGGTTTTAGGAAAAGCTGAAGTGTGTGAAGTTGGAGGTTGGGAGCCCTGACCAAAAAGCATTGGAATATTCAAGTCTGAAGGTGATGGAGGTATGGGTAAGGGATTCTGAAGCAGTTGAGGTAAAGCTAAAGAAGGGCAGCTTACTGAAGTGCGACTAGGTAGCCTTTGTAACTGAGAAGTCAAGAGATTGAAGCTTAGCTCATGGAGTATTTGTATACCAACATTGCAAACAGTCAATTTCAGTTTGAGACTGGACCAGTGAAAAGGATGGAATCAGGAACATTTGTAGCATTATGATAGGACTTAAATTCGGCCATTAATGTTTAATGGGAATTCAAGACTGAGTATTGACAAGCAGGCTGAAAGTAAAGAAGATTTGAAAAAGGCAATGTTTATTGACCCTTGACAGCCTAATTAACTGTGCATGTGCAAGTTTCAAAAGTCTCCATGTGTGATTGGAGTTATTAAGTTTTGTCCAATGATCGCACATTATTTCTACTCACTGCCCACATGCACGGAAAGTTGGCAGGCAACTGAAAGAGATTGTGGAGAAGTGGGGCTGGATTTTGTCATTGTACATGGGCTGCTATATCTTTAAGTAATGTCACTGAGATGCATCAAGTGGATAAGAAAGGGACAGGACCAAGGATTAAGCCTTGAAGGACTGCAGAATTAAATTTGTTAGGTTGCAGGGCAAAGTAATTGTTAGAGATAATCTGAAAGTGGAAAACCTCTGATTGTTTGGTACTTTAACATTGGAAAGATAGCTTCATAGAAACATAGAAGATAGGAGCAGGAGGAAGCCATTCAGCCCTTCTAACCTGCTCCACCATTCTTCATGATCATGGCTGAACATCCAACTTAATAGCCTAATCCTGCTTTCTTCCCATGCCTCTAATCCCATTTGCCCCAAATTCTATATCTAATCACCTCTAGAGTAGATTCAATATTTTGGCATAAACTACTTCCTGTGAAACTACAGCCTCACCACTCTTTGAGTGAAGAAATGTCTCCTCATCTCCGTCCTAAATTGTCTACCCGAATCATCATACTGTGACCCCTGGTTCTGGACACGCCCACCATCGGGAACACCCTCCCTGCATCCTGTTAGAATCTTATCAGTGTCTATGAGGCACCCCCATTTGCCTGAACTCCAGTGAAAACACCCAACCGAGTCAATTTCTCCTCATATGTCAGACCCGCCATCCCCAGATTCAGCCTGGTAAACATTCGCTGTGTTCCCTCGAGAGCAAGCATTGTTCCTCAGAAAAGGATACCATAACTGCACACAATATTCCAGGAGTGGTCTCACCAAGGCCCAATACAACTACAACACATCCCTTTTCTGGTACTTGAAACTTCCTGCAATGAAAGCCAACATACCATTCACCTTCTTTATCACCTGCTACGACTGCTTCAGCAACTGGTCCACAAGGACTCCCAGCTCACTCCCCTGTCCCAATTTACAGGCATCAAGGTAGTAATTTGCCTTCTTGTTTTTGCTTCCAAAGTAAATTGCCTCACATTTATATCCATATTATGTTGCATCTGCCATCAATTTGCCCACTCACCCAACCTGTCAAGATCATGCTGAAGGATCTCTGCATCCTCATCACAGTTCACCCTTCCACCCAACTTGGTATCATCTGCAAACTTTGAGATATTACATTTTGTTCCCTCATCCAAATCATTCATTCTTATTGTGAATAGCTGGGGCCCCAATACTGATCCCTGTGGCACCCCACTAGTTACTGCCTGCCAATTTGGAAAGGACCCATTAATTCCTACTCTTTGTTTCCTCTCTGCCAACCAGTTTTCTATCCATCTCAATATCCTTGCCCAATCCTATGCAATTTAATCTTGCACATTAATCTGAAAGTCCAAATATACCACATTGACTGGCTGTCCCTTGTCAACTCTGTTCATTACATTTCCACAGAATTCCAACAGATTTTTCGAGCATGATTTCTTCCATGTCCCAGCCCCCCACCCCACACACCAGGCTCTGTTACCACATTGCCTGCCACTACACACCTCCTGTTGCTAGTCACTAATAGTCTCCATTAACAATTATTCATCCTCCCAGCCTAATCGTTAGCAACTCCTTTGTCTGTCCAACTGTCTTTCTCTCTCTTTGGGCTCTATCCTATCGTTTACTCCCTACCCCAGCCACCTCCCTATTTTCTGCATATAGACTGATGTTTTCCCAGCCACTATCAGTTCTGAGGGAGGGTCACTGGACGAGAAATGTTAACTCTGTTTTGTCCTTCACAGATGCTGCCAGACCTGCTGAGCTTTTCTAGCAACTTTGTTTTTATTCCTGATTTACAGCATCCACAGTTCTTTTGGTTTTTACAAGAATATGAAGCATGAATTAACCTTGATACACTGGGGAGAGTTACTTTAAGAGATGAAGTGGATAGGCAATGGCAAACATTCTAAAATCCATACTGACTCTATCTGGTCCTGCTCCTGCTTTCTAAATGCTCTGCTATAAAAGTTGTGACAAGAATACCCTGTTCCTGTATTCTCAGCAAGCATCCTATATGACTTCCTGATCATCTGTCTACCTGTCTGTCACCTTCGGGGATTTATGGACTTGTACACTAAGGTCCCTTTGTTCCTCAGTACTCCCTAGGGATATACCATTCAGCATGTATATTCTTCCTTTATTAATGTACATTGCAGCTGACATACACAATGTTATAGATGCTGAAGAGCTGGAGGAACTGGGGTGGTATTCTGAGAAGGACAATGAAGGCATTCGGCAGAAGAGGATTCCCCTTGTGTGTGACAGAGTTGCATGGTACTATAAGCTAGTCAGGAGCTGGCTGACATCTGGTTGCAGTAACTGAGACCTGGGTGTAGCAGGCAATTGTGGAATGTGAAATTATCGTCGATCATCACACCATAAGTATTTTTTTGCCTTGCAGCAATGTACTGCAACCTCTGATTGTTTTGTCTGTGTTTGCTTCTGGCAACTGTAAATAAAAGCTCTTGTTTGGAACTCTTTGATTGCTTGCCTTCATATGATGTTCCCTTGTGAGTTGTGAGTTTACAGTGGGACATTCATGATGTAGGAGCAGTGAATTAGGATATTTAGGTAGGACGTAACTAAGGCATTGGTTAATTCATTTGGGTGGACAGTTGGTTTGTGATGTAGAGTGATGCCATTAGCATAGGTTAAATTCACACACCAGCTGAGGTTACTGTGAGTGACACATCTTCTCAATCTCTCCATTCACCTGAGGAGTGCTGACCCTCAGGTTAAACCACCACCAGTCATCGCTCTCTCTCTCTCTCTCTCTCTCTCTCCCTATTGACTTTACTATCTAACAACAAGTAAACTATCTGGCTTAATGGTTAAATAGCAACTACGGTGAGAGAATGAGGTTACATGTATGAAGAAATGTCAGTTATGATAGCTATGAGCCATGGGCAGTGTGGTCGTCAGCTGCTGTGCCATTATATTGCTGATGAGGGTCAATGCTGGATCGCCAACATTTGTCTGGATGCACAACAGCTTTGTAAAGATGAAGGGTCTTTTGAAGGGTTTTTCTGATGAAGGGTCTCAGCCCAAAATGTCAGCTTTTGAGCTCCTAAGATGCTGCTTGGCCTGGTGTGTTCATCCAGCTCCACACTTTGTTATTTTGTAAAGATAGCACAAGTTTCAAGAATGTGGATCTTTCAATTGATAGCTGGTGAATGGCTAATTCTTCCAGGAATGGCACATATAAAATGGGGCTAGAATCTGGAGAGAGGAGTGCTGAAGAGATGGGGTGGATAATGAATGAGGCAAATGATTTTGCGAGGCCTTGCAGTTAAAAACCATCAATAAACACAATGAAACTGATGCTGAACCATTAAAATATAAAATTGAGTCCTCAGTTACTGTATCTCTAAAGACCATCTGTTTCATTTCTGTATCAACATGCAAAATTGTTACTTGATTTCCAAAAGTTTTTTTTTTGGTTTCTTTCCTCATGACAACCAGTCCACATGGTCAGGCCACAGGCAGAAACATATGACCAGCATCTTCCACAACTCAAAACAGTCTGTTTGACCTTAAGTTAAAGGAGACATGTTAAAACTTGTAAAATCCCACCTTTGTGTCCCAGTATTGTCTGTATTCCTGGTGCACTTTACTTTTTATCGTGTTGAAAGGTGCTTACAAGTTAACAATATCAGTGCTGGAGTTTGGAAACAAAAAATGGATATGTTAGGAACAGCAGGTCCAGTTGCATCAATGGAGAAAGATATAAGAACATTTCAAATCACTGCCCGCTCGAATATTTCCAACATGACTTGTACAGTAAATGAATCATAAAATCTGCTTAACTTTGCACTTTTTCCAGGAAGCAGAATTAAACCATCAAAGAGAACCACGAATAATCCATAGTTCAGATCCAAAAACAGCATTCACATAATAGCATAGTCATTTAATCCATGGGCACATGAGTAACCTTGAGTTTTGACATAATCCTTTAAAACCAAAATAGAAATCTGCATGTAAATGAGACATAAATACCAAAGGTGATTAGAGAGTACAGTCAACTGAAAAATAACAAACAGAAAGTAGATTTTATGATATTCAAAATTCAGTTAAATTCAACAGCCACACATTGTGTTCTCATTATTCGTGGCTACATGTTATGGTCATGGATGAAGATGATGGAACATTTCAAAATCACAAATTCCTGTTTTTTCTTAACAAATAACTTCTGATGTATAGCACTATGAAGTTCAAGGAAATGTTCTGAGTAGAATACAAATATCCCGGGTCGACTAGCTACTGAATATATGTAAAGGAGCACAACTCTATTAGTTTAAAATTGCATGTTGTACCTTATTTGTTCGGCATTTGTCAGCAATACTGACATCATTACATCAATTACTTTTACATGCTTAAGAACCTCCGACATTGCTGGTTTTCTTTACTTCTTCCTTTTATTTAGTTTGTCTCTTTTCTATGCATGCATTTTTTAAAATATTGACTCATTTTCATGTTTTTACTGTGAACTCACACTTCAACTTTATCTTCATAATATGGAAGGTTCTTGGTATCTTTGCAAACTCAACAAAAGCCCACTGATAAATGGTGTAGTGGAAATGGACATCACGATCAATTCGAGTCCCAGTTTACATTTAGCTTTAAACCTTTACAAACGAGATGCCAGCTTAAAAAAAAAGCATCCACATGATCTAAGGAACTAAAGAATTGTGAAATTCCATGAATGTGTGATAGTTATACTGAATAAACTGCAAGTCAAGTCAATAATTAGATTTAGGAATAAAATCAAATGCTGAAAGTCTGAAATCATGGCAGAACGTGTTGGCGAAACTCAACAGGTCTGGAAGCATCTGTGGAGAAAGTTAATGTTTCAAGTCCCAATGACCCTTTGCTGGAACACAGGAAGCTGAACAGTGAGAATTCTGGTCATCTTCTGAGGTTCGAAGCACCTGTGAGCAATGGAGGAAGATTGCAAGTTTAACTGGTTGAGTAACTGGGTAAAAGGGAGAATTTACAACCTTACTGTGAGAGTCTATGAGGAATCCACATATTGTGGAAGTAATGGACAACAATAGACAGAAGAGAAAATAGAAATGATCAGGTTGCAAGAAACAAAACACAAAAAGACAGTGCAGCAAATGTGTCAATCAAAGACCAGCAGAAGAAGAATATAAACCAGCAAAATCAGAATTTAAAAGATACAAAAAAAAACAATAAGTGTATATAGGAGAAAAAGAAAGCCAGAGGCAAAATGTTAAGACTATAGTGGGTGAAATATTGTTTGTTGAATCCTCATGAAACAGGTGACATGGTGGCTTAGTGGTTAGCACTGCTGGCTCACATCACTGGCAACATGGGTTTGATTCCACCGTTGGGTGACTGTCTGTGTGGTGTTGCATATTCTCCCTGCATCTGTGTGGGTTTCCTCCGGGTGCTCTGGTTTCCTCCCATGGTCCAAAAATGTGCAGCCAAGATGGATTAGCTGTGCTAAATTGCTCATAGTGTGTTCAGGGATGTGTAGATTGAATGGGTTAGGGGGGAATGGGTCTGGCTGGGATGCTCTGTGAGTTGGTGTAGACTTGTTGGGCTAAAGAGCCTGTTTTCACATGACAGGAATTCTATGATCTATGGAATGGGAGGTTTCTCTTTGTTCAGATAAAGAGAGATGTTTTTGAAGCTATTTGTCTTGTATCCGGAAGCAAGGAACCACATTTCAAATGGTAACACAATTTGTACCGCATCAGAATAAAGATGCTTATTGCTTGACAAGTGGACTCTGATTGGTTGAGATAATTGCATTGGCAATTCTCCAGGGAACAATTATCCCCGTGCTTGGCAAGGACTGCGACAAATATTACATTGGGCGGACAGGAAGAGAACAGGCTATGAGAATACATGAACACCAACTAGCAACAAAAAGACATGACCAGTGCTTGATCCTCTCCATACACACAGACAAGGAGAACCACCAGTTCGATTCGGTCAACATCAGGATCCTAGGACATGCCATACAGAGACAAGCACGGGAATTTCTAGAGGTCTGGTTCTCCACCAAGAAGGCCATCAATAAACACATAAAAATAGACCCTATATACACATGACTGCAAAGAAAAACCAGAAATGAGGTAATCAGCTCCAACGGTCCCCAGAGTTTAAATTACAGGCGGGAAACAGCGCTTCAGTGGAGGCTGCACTGACCATGTTACCCAGCAGGTTAATGAAAAGTCTGCAAACTAATGAACCAGCTCGACAAGCGAACCAACCATAGTACCATTGGTACTGTCACTCACCAATGGGTTTGTCAGTTTGGGAAACAGAAATAGCACACTTGCACAGTAGAGGTTCTTTTATGAATTAGATGGAGGCCTACTGTTTAATCAGTCCATTAGAAGCCACTTGTTTCATCAAATCTAAGCCGTAGTTGACCTAAGAGTACTCAGTTGATGTTGGCACTTAATATGAAGGCAATGATGTTTCCTTGCATTCAGTGGAAGGTAAATTCACATACATGAAACAGAAGCTCAAAACAGGGTGAAACCACAAGGAGGAAAAGACATTGCAAAGTGAAGAGCAAAAGGAAAGAAGAGTAAGAGGGATTCAACTATACAAGAGCTTACAATAGTTAGAAAATTAAACTTTTCAGGAATGTCTGAGTCTATAGGGAAAGTTTTTTTTAAATTGGAGACTATCAACAGTGCTCAAAGAGAACAGCTCAATGGAGATCACAAGAGGGATGAAAAGCATCAGTCTTAAAGCACAAACAGGGGATTTTTCACTCAGTTATGTAGAGGCTTGGTTTATGCTTTATTCTCTTTTGTTTATAACCCTATGAGATCTGTAGTCTTATTGCAAATATACAATCTAATCCTCGTATTGTCTGCATATGATTAAAGTGATAGCATCATACATCAGATAAGTGATCACTTAATAAGTTGTACACTGAAAAGCAAATAAAGGCAAGTGATTAGTGAAGATGATGCTTGCTTTGCTAACACGAAGAGAGCTGTTTGTTGTATTTGAACCATGGAAATACAGATTGCCACATTCAAAGGTAAAGTTCAGGTGTAATGAATTAAGCTAGCTAAACATGAACATCCTCTTCCCCATTCTATTTCACAAAACATTGCTCTGAACCATTTTTATTGTATGGCTGTTACAGTGAAAATAAATGTTATATATTTTTAGCAACATTGTAATATAACATACGACTTTATATGCGGTTGCAGAATAATGCATGTTTAAGGTAAATAACAACCTCAAAATACCTGGGATATTCTTGACAACCTTATTCAGTGTGTCTAAAACTCGAACACTTACTGTGAGCCCATTTATAGACTGTGAATGTTGCAAAGAGCTGTCCAGTCAATTAAGCATTTTTCAAAGGTAATCACTGTTGCAACGTAAAACTGAGGCTGCTAATTTGTGCATGGCAAGATTCCACAAACAAATTGATCATCAGCTTTTGGCATTGGTCAAGGGACACATGTTGGTCATCCTGCTCTTCTTTAAAATGTTTAGTCAGGTCTTTCATGTGCATCTGAAATGGTAGATAAGGTATCGGTTCAAAATCTCATCTGAAAATGCTACTTCCAACAGTGCACCACTCCCTCAGTTTAAGACTTCATAGAATCCCCACAGCATGGAAACAGGCTATTTGGCTCATTGAGTCCACAGCAACCCTCCAAACAGCACGCCACCCAGACCCACCCTATAACCCTGCATTTTCCCATGGCTGATTCACTTAGCCTGCACATCTTTGGATTTTGGAAGGAAATGGAGAACCCAGAGGAAACTCATGCAGTCACAGGGAGAATGTGCAAACACCACACAGTCACCCAAGGCTTGAATTGAATCTGGTCCTTGGTGCAGTGAGGCAGTAGTGCAAACCACTGAGACACCATGCTGCCCATATGTGCTGAAGGATCTTCACATGAACTTCCAATTCAGAGGAAAGATTGCAACCACTTGAGACATGGCTGATGACAAAAAAGTCCAATTAATTGCAGGTTTCGGGAATTGATTTTATCAGTTTCAAATAATGTTTGTCATAATTGGCAATTGCCACTGCTGGTCTCGTTGATATATTTCAATGCTCCAATAACAACGACACAAGAGAGGGAATAGTTGAAAACCATTGCAAAAGCTCTTTGATTTAATGAAGCTAACACTTTTTTCTTAATGAGCATTTAATGATTCATGATTATGAGTCAAAACACTAATTTTTTTCATTATTGGAGAAATGTTGACATGAAAAAGCATTTGAGATTTCACCAGTTTTTTTATGTATATGTCTGCTGGTTACTATTTTCTAACTGATCTACACCTTTTCATTTTAGAGGACAAAAAGGCATCTGCTGTCCTGCAATTCCCATCAAGATGGTAAAAGTAAAAATGAAATGGATGTGTCATTTGTCTTAATTAAACCCAAAAGAACTGTGGATGCTCTAAAACAGCATCAAAAACAGAAGTTGCTGGAAAAGCTCAGCTCATCTGACATTGTCTGTAAAGAAAACTCACGGTTAACATTTTGGATCCAGTGACCCTTCCTCAGATCGGGTGTGTCGTTTGTCTTAGTGACTCTCCAAAGAAAGAAAATTTACTATCGAAAATCAAGCAGAGCACTTAGGTTTTTGATCACAGTTTGGAGTTTGTGGAAACCCTTACCTTGTCTTATAGTCAGAAAAATAATGTGCTGCCTGTGACGGGAGATAACCTTAAAGAATGAGATCCTGATGCCTGGAGATATCTGTCACTGTTGTACAGATTCCAACCCTTACATTTCAATACTTGTTTAAGAACTTTTTCTCAACTGTGATGCTAATTCAGACTGAATTATTGTTGATGCTGATTATCTTTTTTCTTTTGTAAGGTATCAACAAAACACAGTTAGTGATTGGCATTCAATTCAGAGTAACATTTAATATGCATTGACTTAAAACATAATTAGCAGCTCAGCCTATTTACAACAGAACAGGGACCCCATCTAGGACTGTGTTGGAATCCCTATTGAACTGTTTCCAAGCAACAGAGACTCTGATGTGTTAATGATTGATGCCAGTACCAAGTGCATGAATGGGACATGAATCAGAATTCTGATTATGTTTAACCCAACTCATTCTCTGCCACCCACTCCATCAACCACAGTAATAGACATGGGGGCAGGGTGAGGGTTGAGTGGATTCTGAAGTGAAGGAAGAATGGACATTTTCAGAGCCAATGGCAACCCATTAGTAGCAGTTGGGAGAGATGGAATAGGCAAAAGCAAAATGGACTTTGATGGGGAAGTAAAGCACTGTCCCCTTGGGGTGCCCACCTCTCTCGACAAGCATTCAGAGTGTTAATGGACATTGTGTGCTTCCTGTCCAAGGTCACCCTGGCATGGATATCACTGTGGAAGAGGGTCAGGCAGTCAGCTAATATGACCCTCTCCACAGCCAACTGCCAGGACCCGCTTATAGCCAGCCTGGCTAGGTCCAAACCCCTCTGCCCTGAGTGACCAAAGATCAGGAGCATGGAGCTGAGGTGCAACCAAAAACACAACAGAAGATGTTTCAAATCACTAAAAAGGACATGTAATTGCCCACAACTGACACAATACTGGTCCACACTTAGCACAATAGTGCAAAATAAATAATTTGGCTGGGAGCCTGTAAACTGTCACACTCTATGGTTGTGAGGGACTGCTGCGTGCAACACATTCCACCCAAGGTCCTCGATCAAAAACAGGAGAATTCCCACACAGACAGCCCTCCCCCGGAAATCTTCACAGTAAATAAGCATGCTGAAGCATGTCCGGTTGGCGAACATAAGTGAGAAGATGGATGGTGTGGAGCAGCAGCCTATGCAAAAAGTGCCTCTTTGCGAGGTGGAAGGATACGGAGTGCATCGAGTTCGAGTACCGACATTTTCAAAATCCATGTCCTGGATCTCTCGTTTTCCCTTTTTCTTTTATCAGACTGTTTCTCAGTTACAGAAGTCCAAAACAAACTGAGATCCAGTATGGCAGCAAAACATAAAGGGTTTCAACTTAATTATACCTGACCACAAACATGCCTGCGTACCCCTCAGAGTGTGTGACAATGACACCCACTTCTGCAGACTGGCTGGGCTGAATATGATGAGAGATAATGGGAACTGCAGATGCTGGAGAATCCGAGATAACAAAGTGTGAAGCTGGATGAACACAGCAGGCCAAGCAGCATCAGTCCTCAGGTCAGGGCTCACCTTCTCCCCCCTCCACCCACACATCAACAAATACCAGTCACATCTGGACATCAAGCAGTTTTTCCGCTGCCTCCACCTCCACGCTTACTTCTTTAACCGTGAGCCTAACCCTCCCTCCACTGAACCCTTCACCCACCTCCAACACAAGTCCTCCTCCAGGACACCATCCCCGGACCTCCTACCCTCCCTCGACCTCTTCATCTCCAACTGCTGTCAAGACATAAACCTCCTCAACCTCTCCACCCCTCTAACCCATCCCAACCTCTCCCCTGCAGAACATGCAGCCCTCCGCTCCAATCACAACCTCACCATCAAACCTGCAGACAAGGGAGATGCAGTTGTAGTCTGGCGCACTGACCTTTACATTGCTGAGGCCAGACGCCAACTTTCCGACACCTCCTCCTACCGCCCCCTTAATCATGACCCCACCCCTGAGCACCAAACCATCATCTCCCAAACCATCCATGACCTCATCACCTCAGGTGACCTCCCACCCACAGCCTTCAACCTCATTGTTCCCCGACCCCAGACCGCCTGCTTCTATCTCCTTCCCAAAATGCACAAACCCGCCTGCCCTGGCTGACCTATTGTCTCCGCCTGCTCTTGCCCCACCGAACTCATCTCCACCTATCTGGACTCCATTTTTTCCCCCTTGGTCCAGGAACTCCCCACCTACGTCCATTACAACACCCACGCTCTCCGCCTCCTCCAGAACTTCTAATTCCCCAGTCCCCAACACCTCATTTTCACCATGGACGCCCAGTCCCTATACACCTGCATTCCCCATGCAGATGGCCTAAAGGCCCTCCGCTTCTTCCTGTCCCGCAGACCCGACCAGTCCCCCTCCACTGACACCCTCGTCAGCCTAGCCGAAGCCGTGCTCCCCCTCTACAACATCTCTCTCGATTCACCCCACTTTCTACAGACAAAGAGGGTGGCCATGGGTACCCGCATGGGCCCAAGCTATGCCTGCCTCTTTGTAGGTTATGTGGAACAGTCCATCTTCCGCACCTCCACAGGCCCCAAACCCCACCTCTTTCTCTGTTACATTGATGACTGTATCGGCGCTGCCGCATGCTCCCAAGAGGAGCTCAAACAGTTCATTCACTTCACCAACACCTTCCACCCCAACCTTAAGTTCACCTGGACCATCTCCAATGCATCCCTCACCTTTCTGGACCTTTCTGTCTCCATCTCAGGCTACCACCTACAAACCAATGTCCATTTCATGTCCACCAACTCGCACAGCTACCTGGAATACACCTCCTCCCACCCACCCACCTGCAAAAATTCCATCCCCTATTCCCAATTCCTTTGCCTCCGCCGCATCTGCTCCCAGGACGAGGCATTCCACTCCCGTACATCCCAGGTGTCCTCGTTCTCCAAGGACCGCAACTTCCCCTCCCGCAGTGGTAGAGAACGCCTTGACCGTGGCTCCCGCATTTCCCGCACCTCAACTCTCACACATTGCTCCCACAATAACCGCCAAATTTTAATCCCCCTAGTCCTCACATACCACCACACCAACCTCCGGATACAACGCATCATCTTCCGACACTTCCGCCATCTACAAATCCAACCTCACCACTAAAGACATTTTTCCAACCCCACCCTTATCTGCCTTCCAGACAGACCACTCTCTCCGCGACTCCCTTGTCTGCTCCACACTCCCCTCCAACCCCACCACACCTGGCACCTTCCCCTGCAACCGCAGGAAGTGCTACACTTGCCCCCACACCACCTCTCTCACCCCCTCACATCTCCTCTCTCACCCCCATCCCAGGCCCCAAGATGACTTTCCACATCAAGCAGATATTCACCTGCACATCCGCCAATGTGAATAACTGCATCCGCTGTACCTTGTGTGGCTTCCTCTCCATTGGGGGAACCAAGCAGAAGCTTGGGGATCGCTTTGCAGAACACCTACGCTCAGTTCGCAATACACAACTGCACCTCCCAGTTGCGAACCATTTCAACTCCCCCTCCCATTCCTTATACGACATGTCCATTCTGGGCCTCCTGCAGTGCCATAATGATGCCACCCGAAGGTTGCAGAAACAGCAACTCATATTCCGCTTGGGAACCCTGCAGCCCAATGGTATCAATGTGGATTTCACCAGCTTCAAAATCTCCCCTCCCCCCACTGCATCCCAAAACCAGCCCAGTTCGTCCCTGCCTGCCTAACCTGTTCTTCCTCTCACCTATCCCCTCTCCCCACCTCAAGCCGCACCTCCATTTCCTACCTACTAACCTCATCCCGCCTCCTTGACCTGTCTGTCCTCCCTGGACTGACCTATCCCCTCCCTACCTCCCCACCCATACTCTCCTCTCCACCTATCTTCTCCTCTATCCATCTTCGGTCCGCCTCCCCCTCTCTCCCCATTTATTTCAGAATCCTCTCCCCATCACCGTTTACTGATGAAGGGTCTCGGCTCGAAACGTCAGCTTTTGTGCTCCTGAGATGCTGCTTGGCCTGCTATTCACCCAGCTCCACACTTTGTTATCTCTGGCTGAATATGGTGGTCAGGATGTAGGTGGTTCAGAATTAAAAGTGTGAAATGTGTGCCATATCACATGTAAATAAACTAACACAATTACTTACCTGTTTGAATATGTCCACAGCAGGACATCAGCATGCCACTGGCAGGCAGCAGTGTACAGAATCACACTTGGTTATTTTTGCAGGAAGAAAAACACAGTATGTTAATTTTTGCTGTAGCTGTAATTTAAATTCCGTCAGCAGAAATACATCATTTGAATATGTTTCACTATCCAATTTATTTAGACACAAATCAATTGTTTCACTTTGGATAAACAAAGTTGGATTCTCGTCATCTGAATATCCAGTCTTGGGACTGATCTCCTGAGGGTGAGGTCTCATGTAATAGACTGTCATGTTTTTTTTAAATCCAGGAGTCATGTCACGTTTGCAATCTGTAGCCAAACAAATACATGGGAGTGATTATTCTTTATTGTACAAAAGCTGCTTATCAGCAGGGACAGGCAGGAGAACTGAACCTACATGATTCAATCCTCATTCTACTCTTGCAGGACTCGTAAAAATGAAAATAGTTATAGTATTCAGTGGGCCATTTAGCCTCTCAGGCCTCTTGCACACATAAATTGCATATCCTCCTACAACTGACTCAGACCACAGTCCTTGGGGGAGGTGGCAAGGGAAAGAATGACAGATGCCTATCTTGATGCATACAGCACACACAGTGGCCCTCTACTTTAATCAATCCTGCTTATTACTTCCCTTTGTTTAATTTGAATTTGTCTGGAACAGATGAGAGAGTCTTAAGAATTAAATTGCAATCCAGGCAACATCACAGCCTTGAAAACCAAAAATATACGTCTGTCACACCAGTTCTTGCCACTTTCAAGAGCCCCTTGATCACTGTTGGACCTAAAGATTCCAATAGGTCTCACAGTTTGTATGCTCATATGAACCTTTCAGTAAGCATTTCAAACTGACTGATGAGAACCAATAATAGAAGAAAAGCAACCTCAGGTCTTCATTTGTTCTGTACAATTAAAATATAAACTTTACTTTGTACTTCTATGCCTAAGTAATATTTCATGTAATTATCTAAATTGAAGGAGTGAAGCAAAATATTAATTAAAAAGTCACAAGATTCCTCTTGATTTTCAATTGTTTTCAATTATTACAGATGTGGATCAAGTGAGATATTGCCAAAGAATATTCATTTTAAAGATTGCAACTGAATGTATTTTTCTGCTAATTTAAATTTTATACCTAGCAATTTACCAAAAGGATTTCGGAGATATGAAATTTCCTTATGACTTCAGTTTCCTTTTAAATCTCAATAAAAACTGAAAGAACTGCAGATGCTGAGAATCAGGAACAAAAATAAAGTTGCTGGGCAAGCTCATCAGGTCTGGCAGCATCTGAGAAGGCAAAAACAGAGTTAACGTTTCAGATCCGGTGACCCATCCCTAGCAGTTCTGAGGAAGGGTCACTGGACCCGAAATGTTAACTCTGTTTTCTTCTTCATAGATGCTGCCAGATCTGCTGAGTTTTTCCAGCAACTTTGTTTTTGCTCCTTTTGAATCTGTTGGATTATCAGTAAATTTAAATAGCATTGATTAATTATTAACTTTGTTAGTTACTAGTGTACAAAAGCCACTCTTCCTGTAAAAATCTAATTTAAGCTATTATGAACACATCACTATTATTTTTGAGGGCAGTGTTTACTCATCTAAAGTTTGCAAAGAACTAACTGGCAGGCTCACAAATTTGACTTTGTGACCTGAGAGTTTACCAAGTGTAGATTAAAACTCAAATATTACTGGCTAGCTCCTCAAATCTACTCTGCTGCTATTACGTTACATCACAGTACACTAATGCTAGCAAAGTATACCAGGTGTAAGGAACTTCCTGACCTTTGTCTTAATCCCTGTAATCCACTGAATAAAAAAAAACTACTCTCTAATTAAAGGAAATATGGACTATTTGTATGACAGCAAGTTCATGCTGCATAGATCAGTGGATTTCTTCAATTGTCCACTGGCATTAACCATTATAGATGAGTAAATGCTGTTAGAAATCAATTTCATATCATTTGTATTAGAGTGTGTATTTCCCAATCAATATTTTGCACAATAAAGGATAATCATTCTGGTGCATTTGTTTGGCTACAGAATGCAAATATGACATGCCTTCTGGATAAAAGCCCAAGACATTATTACACTGGGCCTCATTCTCAGGAGATCATTCCCAATCTCCTTTCCTGCTAGTCAGAATTGCAATAGCATTTGAGATGTATTATTGAGTTGCACCTTTAGAGAAGGGATGTTCTAAAATAAAATACTTTCACAACTCTATAAGGTGAAAGTAACATACAATAATAGAATATAAATACTCAGCAGTAAAATCCCTGCCTCCAGGCCAGAGGTTCAAGACCTGACTATCCTTGGAAAAAATCTTCCAAAGAGTCTGATTCAAAATGTTTATAATTATCTCAGTCTCAGACTAATGATCTCCACTTTGTCCCCAGGTGTGTCATGGTTTTGATGATTTAGTGTTGAAGTGGGAGTCTTGTAAAGGGAAGGTTGTGCTAGTTTCTGTTATTTGACTTTCCACGAGGTTGGTGCTCAGGTGTAATTGGAAGTTAGAACAGGTTGGAATGAGTACTTCTCAGCTGGAATCTCCTGTTTTCAAGATATAGCTGTTAATTACTTTGACTGCATGATAATTTGCAGTTAGCTTGTGGTCTGGCTTTCTGATGAATTAGACTGTTGGTTTGATGACTTTGGTAGAAATCACTACAAACAGTTTTTACTGTTCCTTTTAAGCAGGCCAAGGACACATGGCTGTAACATTATGTGGCTTTTCACAAGCTCAAAGTATTTTCCAAATAACGGAATGGTGTCTGTCTTGGATCCACAATCTGTCCTTCATATGTGTGTATGTATCTGCTATTGCCAAGCATCTCCGGGGGAATTATTTCAAAAGCACCTTCCTTTTTTTTGAAGAAGGGTCTAGACCCAAAACGTCAGCTTTCCTGCTCCTCTGATGCTACTCAGCCCGCTGTGTGCATCCCGCTCTACGCCTTGTTATTTCAGTAGCTGTGAATGTTTTGTGTGGACAGATGAAGCTTTAGTTATCAGTTATTAGATTTTAGTTATCACGGAAGTACAAAATTAAGAATTTCTTTAGATGTTTTCTCAATAGCCTTCAGCAGACCTTTTTGGATCTGCTGATTAAACTGTTTCTACCTGATAGGTTTATTGGAACTTGTACACCATTAGCTCCATGTACGTGTACCTGATTTTGTCTTTACTTGTTCATCTGATGTGTGTGTACAGGTAGGCTAGTGTTCGTTTAATGCTGTAACTAGGCTCTTACGGCCACTGTATGACCACAATTTACAAAGTCGAGAGAATATGTACTGTGATAAGAAAGAAGGTACTAATTAGAGGGGCAAGGGACAAATGGAAGTTGGGGCAACTGCTTGTAGAAAATGACTTATAGACAGTCAGTTAATTATCTTCTTAGACTGTCCCTACCACCAAAGCCCCAAAACAAGTTGACTTCAGTCAAATTCTCCCACATGCCTCTCTCTAGTCTTCTTGTATATCCTCTTTATGACTTCTTCCATCACAACAAGATCTGTGTACCTCCATTGCAATGCTCAAAAAGATGTAGTGCAACCTCCCAAAGTTCCTGGATCCTGAGAGACCTTGACTGTCTCCATCCTCAACCTAGTAATTTCTAATACCAAGATGACCTTCAATTCTCTGAGAGATTCCAGATTGCAGGCTTTCCTTCAAGTGATGTGGCCCAAGGTTCCTATCCATGCCAATGGCATGTAGCAAATAACTCCAGTTCCAATAAAATATTCAACTCTTTATTGTGAACAATGCCACAGGATATCAGGAGTAACTAATGATGTGGTTCAACAGCATGACATTTTCACAGCCATTGAGCATCAAAAATTCATCTTCTTACTTAACCAAGTGCTGTCTATTAGATTCTCTGTACTTTCAGTTCAAATATCTAACTGACTGTGTGTTAGTCAATCAAAGTAAAAGCAGTCACTAGGAAAGGAGAAAAGTCTACCAATCAACAGTCACCCCGAAATGTTACCAGTCACCTCATGGATCAATCGAACATTTTTCAGAATTCAGTAAAACTTACAGTGGACATACCCCAGGGTAGGTATTGGGACACTTGTTTTTCCTGAAATACATTAAAAATGTAAACCTTAGTTTACAGTTTCAAAGTTTGCACATGATACAAAACATGGAAGCATCATATAACAACAGTTTGGAACAACAGGTTTGTCCAACTTATTTGGCATGTGGAAGAGGCTCATTTCAATTTGTCTTTCATTGAGGAGTCTGGGGCTGCTGCTAGATTAGGTAAGCCACAGTAATAAACAGCTATTTTAGGGAAAACCAAATTTCTAAAAATAAATTGTGAAGACAGTGCAGAACTATAAAAAGGCATTGACAAGTAGATGGAGTGAGCAAATAGATGGCAGATGAAGTTCAGTGCAGAGACATTGAGGTCACTGTGATATATTATGGCTGAAAGAATACAGACAGTATAAAGGGAGTGCTGGAGCAGGTAAACCTGTGCATATGTGCAATAGGCATGCAAGGTGGAAGGACAGGTGGAGAGCAATCAATAAAGCACACAGTATCCAAGGCTTTATTAACAGGGGATTGGAGTAATAAGAGCAGGAAGGATACGCTGAATTTATATAACAAATTCATAGATCTCAGCTGGAGAACTGTGTTCACTTCTAGGTGGAACACTTCAGAAAAGATGTGAACGTATTGGAGAGAGTGCAGAAGAGTTTTTCTCCCCAAGAACTAGATTCAGTCAAATAAGGAGAAAGGAGTTTTTAAAAATAATAAGCATAAAACTGCTGAGATGCAAATGTCCATTTTGTTCTGACAATCAAGTTTTCTTTGACCTTTATAACATTGATAGAAACAGGATGCTGGATAAGTACCATGTATCACCAGGCAGAAAATAGTCTTGGTATGTGTGTGGAATTGTAAAGAGGATAGTGGGGAAGATAGTAAATAAGGGAATGAGAGAATCTCGATGGCTTCCACACGCAATTGTGTTTGATGATTCTGCCATACTGTTGCTATCTATAACAAAGACCATAAAAACTGGCACAGATCTTAAGCTCAAAGAAAACAGATACTTACCAATAACCTCTGCACTACCAGACTGATCAGAATAAGATTGCTCTTCAGTTATTTCCAATTCAGCTAAACAGGTTTACTGAGATATATTTGCACTCACACAAACATCTCAAGGATGTTAACAAAACATACTTTTTAAGGATGACATTATTAATATTTGTTAATAATTGTTTGCTGCATTAGTTTTAGCTCACTGCATACGTGATCTTTCTCACTGAAAGTAATTTTATTAATTGAATCTGGCATCATTAAAACATGAATGCTGACCGTCATATCTCCTTTCAGACAGTGAAACAATTTCGGCTAGGGCATTAAAAAATATCTACGGAAACATTTCTGCACTGCAGTACAAAAATCTGGTGAGACCACCCCTACAAAGCCCCTTCCCCTTCCCCTCATTAATCCATAATAAACTGGAACAGTTTTTTTTTCAAACTACCCGTCTCTCCTTCGCTCCCCGTGACTTCTGAATGCGAGCCACTGTGTGTTTTGGGAGTTTAAAGACAAGAAAGGTAGACTTGAGAGGAAAATAAAACTCCGCTGATATGAGGTGTACCATTCGATGCTGCGATCATGTTTCTCCCCTAGCCGCAACCTTGGTACTCGCCAATGGGCACGGAACAGGGAAAATAAAGCTGAAGGAATGCAGGCACACTCCCGCATCTCCTTGACTCCAGCTCCCCGTCCTCTGTTCTCACACGAACTCCCCATCCCGTCAGACCTCTCTCTTATTGTAGCGGCTTCAAGCTTTGCAGATGGGCATCTGGTTGTCTGAATGTCGCTTGATGGACAGCAGGCATCCACCAATCCAGTGCTCGGAATCTGCTCATTGCTGTGTTATAGTACCAGGTGCTGTTACAACCACGAGCAGTGAAAGAAGCCTGGACTGGAGACAGTGGATTTTGTGAGCTGGTGGAAACCTCGTGTGCTACTGCAGCTCGTCCAGGCTTGTGAGCTGGCGGAAACCTCGTGTGCTACTGCAGCTCGTCCAGGCAACGGGGATTTCATTTGAAAATGCGAATGCTTAGACTTTTGTTTTCTTTTTAGGCAGAAGCGGATGGAAGAAATGCAGATGAAAGCCTGAAGAGAGAGAGGTAAAGAAATACACAGGGAGAAAGGAGGCTTTTTGTGTGTTCGCAATTAGCTGAATGAGTCCTTCACAGTGACTGCACACAACATTGCTGAGTGCCCTAAATCACCCTGCAAGCAGTTTCCACTCAGAATCTAACCTGCACCTGGGTACAACACTTCAGCTTACTTGGGTAAGGCGCTGTTTTTTTTATTCTGCTTTTTCCGCTTGTGTTAGAGGTGCAATTCATTGAGCAATTATTAATCAGACCACGGTTCATTTAAAAAAAAATCAACTGAAATAATTGTCTGCTAAACCGAGGCATGTGCATCCCGCAATCTCCGATTTGCATTTAAATGCGACTGCATTCTGGACAGAGCGTCCCTTCCTAGTGTTCACACTTAGGAATCTAACAGAGACAATAGGCCCCGAAGAATTCTGCACAGTGAAAAGCTCAGCGTGGGCCCTGCGTTTCTAAGATCAGAGTCGTCTGCCACCTTTTTTTAAAGGCTGGAGAGAGCCCTTCACCTTCGTGCATCCTGATGCACTTTTTTTTAATTGAAAGACAGCACCTTGTTTCAGCATCATGACGAGAAGCGTCACCACACAAAAGGCTGGCCAGCAAGTTGTGTGTGTGTGTGTGTGTGTGTGAAAGAGAGAGAGAATCTGGCCATTGACTGTGGCTGTCAGTTTTCGCTTCGGGCTGTGTGACGGGGTCCCAGACCCTGTATGAAGCCATCGAATTAACTATTCACGCGAAGGGCATAAAATCCTCCCAGCCCCCTTCCCCGGAGCATTCTGAAAGGAGTGTGAGCTGCCAAATGAGGTGTCCATGGGTATGCAAACAAGGCGAGCAGCTGCTGCCGTGCTCTGTTACTGGAGTACACAAATGTCGCTGTGCTTCACTTTCTGCGTCTCACGCCTCTCTTGGCAGCTGTTCTTTTGCGGGAAAGTACAAACGGGGTACGAGGGTCAAGTAGCTCTATCTGCAGAGAGAGAAAGAAAAACAATTGACATTCTTCGAATATGGCCCCCTTTCTCTCTTTTCCCCAAAGTTTGGTGTCAGTTTGCATCCTGCTCTTGCCTTTAATATGATGGTGAGGGGTTGTATGTGGGATAGGTCTTCAAGCGCTGTACTTTGTGATAAGATTTCTAGAAGTTTTTTTTAGCAGGTGATTATATCAAGATTTCTTTAGGCAAAAAAATGTCAATTTGAAACTTCTGACCTTCTGGTGAAAATGTGCATCTTAGTTTTTATGAGCTTTTTTGAGTGAAGCACGCATCTACACAGTAGATGTTCTTTCGGCTTACATATTGTTGCGACTTCAATTTTACTGTAAATGTTTGTGGAAAAATAACTTTTTTGTAGCTATTCCTTGCGCTTGTCGGTTTAACTTAAATTTCCCTCCGTCCCTCTTTCCAGGCTTGGCACAAGACACTATCGGCAATGAAATTAATCGTTCAGATTAGGATATCTGAAAATATTTGGCAAAGGAACATCGTAGAAAAAGATGAGCCAGTAAACAGTAGGCAGCATAGGAACTCGTCCCTGCTGTTTGTATGGCACCAGTGGTCAATGTATTTATTTATTGCGTATTTGTGAATATGTAAATTGATGAAAAATTATGCTGAATACTGATGGCTAGTTATGTGCTAGTTTGTATTAGAAACAAGTGTTGCATGATGATTGGCAATTCTCCACATCTTCATTAAAGTAAAGGACTGAGGTTTTCCTTTTCGTTGTACTTTTTAATTAAGATTTTCAAGGTCTGTAGCCGTATTGATGGTGACTTTGAAGATGTACGCCTAGCTGTCACTTAATATTGATAAGGTATGCAGATTAATCTTTGTTAAATTGTACTCCACTGACAGTGCACTAATTTTGGTCCTTTGCCAGTGTCTGAGCAACTTAAACAGATAATTGAAGCAAGCTTGCTCTATTTTAAACATAATCCACTTCCGGACAATGAAACCCATACATATCCCTTGTGATTTCTGCGCGCTGGCAATGTCTGAGTATTGTTGCTGAGGGCTGTAAGATCTTGCATTTCAAATTTCTTTCTCTGCTCGCATGAGTAACTTTACAGTGTGCCGTCGTGCAAACCTGTTTGTTGCCCATGGATTTGGAGATTCAAGTCATTAGGCGGTAGCAAATATTGATTCACCTGCAAAATAAAGAAAGGTTGAAAATACTTGGAACTAGATTTTATCTGTAGTTATCAATATTAGTTACAGATACAAATCTTACATCTGGTAAAGATGTTGGGACATATATGTTACAAATGTGAATGCAACTGCACCATGTTGATGTAATTGGTGACATTGTGCCAGCTTGCTGAGTATATTTGATCTACTGCAGTATATACTGCTCAAAAATCCTTATCGATAATTCTTCTGCCCACTGCAGAGATTTGAAAAAAGAACATACGGTTGATGTTTGGTAAGAGGACATGAACTGGGTATTGAGATCTGACGTGTGGGTGTCATGCAAAAATCCCTCATACAAGTGGTCCGCAAAAGATAAAAGTTCTTGTTTTAGGGCTCGTGTGTTACAAGGCTGCAATGCCCAGATTAGTCAGCAGACTGATGCCATGTTGAGGCTCTGCACTATTTGGGTTCAAGCACCAATTTGTTCATCTTGACTTGCTTTTCTGTATAACGTTGTTTCATGGTGCTTAATAAATATTAAAAAGACAATTGTAATTGCTTCTGGCGGTTTTACGCATGAGCAGTGAAGTTGTGGTAGGGGGTGTGAAGTGAAAATAGTCTTCTTTACTTGAACAAGGTATGCATAGTCATTTCTGTGAAGGGTGGAGGCACTGATTTTCGCATTTGCGAGGCTATTGACTCCTCTTTGTGAAGTAGTTTGCACTGTAATGTTATCTCTGCTTGGCAATGCTGCAGTAAGAATAGCACCAAATTAATTTTGCATCTTTAAACAATTCATCCCAACTGAGCAGAAATTTGCAACAATACATGGAGCACTTCCTTTGGCAAGTTGCAGAGTAAGCTTGTTTTTTCACTGTGTGTATGAAATAGAATTTAACTTTATCCTGAGGTCACATGCTAGGCTATGAACACAAAGCTTGAGTAGATTATGTAGTCACAAGACAGTTGTGGGGGCCGGGGAGTGAGGGGGTGTGGATTTGGTGATGGGGGATTATTTAGATCCAATGTAGTCTACCCAAATGAAAACAATGTTAATGTGTGATCCAACACAGCGCTCAGATTTAGGCTCCACTGCCCTATTCAGTAGTCTGTTCTTGGTAGAAAGGATTTTTAAATATTGGTATAAATTTTACTTGTTGATTTGAAATTGTGACCCTATTGTCTAACTTGGAGACCTTGTAAGGACTTCCATCAGGGCTTGATTTTAACCCTCCATATGAATATTATTTTGAAGGAGTTAAAATCTTACCTCAGTCCTCGTTGGTATTTTGTTGTGGAACACAAACTCTAGCTACACTAATACAGTAATGAGAATAAGGAGTTTTTATATGTTTGCATTTTTGAAATTCACGCTGTGTAGCATAATGAAGTAGAAAGTAGATTAACTGAGCTGCCAGTGAAAGTTGCCATGGAGATATCAGTCTCGGGCAACCACCCCAACCCTACCCATCTCCAAATCTGCTGAATTGTAATTAGCATGAACGTACCAAGGAAGCACTGGGCACTTTCTCTTTGGGCAAAGCAAAGTGGGAATTTTTTTTGTTCCATTTCCCACATGGGTTGAAAGCAATTTTCGTAGAAATTCTTGTGTCTCACCAATTTCAATCTACCATTAGGGTGGACCTGTGATTTTGGATAGAGATAATGGGAACTGCAGATGCTGGAGAATCCGAGATAACAAAGTGTGGAGCTGAATGAACACAACAGGCCAAGCAGCATCTTAGGAGCACAAAAGCTGACGTTTCAGGCCTAGGCCCTTCATCAGAAAAGGGGGATGGGGAGAGGGTTCTGAAATAAATAGGGAGAGAGAGGGAGGCGGACAGAAGATGGATAAAGGAGAAGATAGGTGGAGAAGAGAGTATGGGTGATTTTTGTTAAGTGGTTCTTCAGTTAACCGATATAATGGGACAAAACCTATAGCTATGTATACCAGCAAGCCTAGAACAAACAAGGAAAATAAGTTGTGTTATTCAATTTTCATTGTGTTTGATTATAGTCAGAAAGGAAGACTTGAATGGAAAATAGCATTTTCCTTTCTCCCTATAAAAAAATTTGATATTTATTGTTGGTGCTACAAAGCAAAATCTACAACATTTGAAAGGCTTAGGAATTCTGTTTGCAGCATGGGATGTCTAAACAAACTGGTAACTGTGAGATTAATGATTTATGTTGTGATTTGAGGCTTTTTTAGTTTAAAAAATTTAAAAACTAATGTTGAATAATGAAAGCGATTGCAATATCAACAGCATTCAATGGTGAAAATTCTCCTCACTTCTGCACCCGCTCCACATTTTTTCATAGTGTTTGAAAAGTCTCAATTCTCATCCAACTCTTGTTTTGCAACTGATTTTTTAATCTGTTGAGTTCATTTCATTAATTGACTGCTTTAATTAGCCAAAGAGAAGCTGTTTCAGTGTTGGCATTGAATGCAACAGTGAACAAAGGCCTCGCAATTTGTGTGTCTTGTTGTTCTGGCAGACATGTGAACTGTGCAGATGTCGTCTCAGTTGTTTCCAAGCTGGACAGTGGTGGTATTTATAGGGGTCCATGGTGATGGAGGAAAATATAGACACGATGCCTGGTCCCATTTCAAAGTTGCACTGCATTAATCAGAATTTGACGCTGTGGTGTATAAATGCCTTAGTGAAGACTAGGCTTCCGTATCTTTTAATGATTTATCTTCTAAATGACCGAAAGGCAATTCTAACATCTGTTGATTCAGGAGCAGATTAAGAAGATTTCATCTGCTTTCCTATTAGTCCTTGCTGGAACACTCTCTCTCCATCTCTCATTTTAGTAATTTCCGTTCGAAAAATCTACCTGCCAATTCAGGAATGCACATGCAATTACTGGGGCATTTAGTTTCTGATTAGCAAACTAACATCAAAATATACTCAAAATCACAAGTCAGAATACTGTTTCTTTTTTTTTGAGGCACAAGAAAATTCTGTGGCCGTAATTGGCCAACAGTGTAGATGCAGTCCAATTATGCAAGTGATAATTTGGCTGGAGTTGGTGGGAACTCCTTCTTACATATGTTCTTAATTGTCCGGTTTTCTCATATTCTCACGTACAGCATCTAACCTCCATGTATCAGAAGTACAGTGTTGATGGTCAACTGTCAGACAGGCTATTATTGCATTAGATATTGAGAGAAAATCAAATATGGGCTTCATTCTGATTATAAATGAAACAATTGGCCTGTTGTACTCTTACAAAAGTAACAACATGTTTTTTTATAATAGACTTCATTATCGACATTTTGCAAACACTGTTATTGTAGCTGATCTGATTATGAATGCTGAGCTAAGCTTCAAATGCTCCAAAACCATTTCTTCCTGCTTTGGGAGATGAATTTGCAATTTTGACTGTCAGTTTTAAATGGCTATCAAAGGATTAGCACCCTTTGTGGTTAGTTTTTTACAACTGATTGATCACCTGGAGGGGTTTACAATTTTTGAATGAGTTTGATGAAAGAGTATTTTTGTCAGTATTAGGATGTATGAAAGAGAGCACTCATGGCTTGTTAGTTTTTTTGATCTTCACTTAGCTCCTGAAGCCTGCCCATGGTAGAAACTGTGTGTGGGGACATGTAGGTGATGGGTGATGATGGCAGGAGAACCCCTTCCTTTTTATGCAGCCATGTCAAAGTCTAGTGCTGACTCCTGTCCCATCACAGAGACACTCACATACAACATCACTGCTTCGCATTTTAAAGCGGAAATCTACAACATTGTAAGATAATAAAATGTGAGGCTGGATGAACACAGCAGGCCAAGCAGCATCTCAGGAGCACAAAAGCTGACGTTTCGGGCCTAGACCCTTCATCAGAGGTGATGAAGGGTCTAGGCCCGAAACGTCAGCTTTTGTGCTCCTGAGATGCTGCTTGGCCTGCTGTGTTCATCCAGCCTCACATTTTATTATCTTGGAATTCTCCAGCATCTGCAGTTCCCATTATCTCTCATCTACAACATTGTGTTTGTTTATGCGCAATGAATTACTAAGTGCAATAGCTATTGTTACAAGGAAATGTGGCAGACAGGCAGCTAGATTTCACGCAAGATCGTATCAACAGTCTCTCAGTGGAACCACCTGTGAATCTGATTCCATTGGCCCCTGCAATAAGTCAACTTTCTGTCCTACTTTTGGGGCAGCATGGTGGCATAGTGGCACCGTGGTTAGCGCTATAGCCTCACAGCTCCAGGGACCCACATTCAATTCCAGCCTTGAGTGACTGTCTGTGTGGAGTTTGCACATTCTCCCCATGTCTGCGTGGGTTTCCTTCAGGTGCTCCAGTTTCCTCCCACAGTCCAAAGATGTGCAGGTTATGTGGATTGGGCATGCTAAATTGCCTGTTGTGTGCAGGAAGGTAGAGGGTGTATATTAGGTGGGTCTTGGTGAGATGCTCTGAAGTTTGGTGTGGATTTATTGGGCTGAAGAGCCGGTTTCCACACTGTAGTGATTCTATGAGCACTGTGGCATGTTTAAAGCACCATCACTCATGTAACGTTCCACTGGAGCTAAAATGGAATGGTAGCCTGAATGATGTTTTGGAGTGGTATCTGAACGCAGTCATGATGAGATTACATTATCAACTGAAGCCAAGCTGAGCTTGGTTGTTTTTTAGCAATAAATTCCACGTAAGCAGAAACTAGAGGATCTATTCTGGTATCCCCTACTGATTATCAGGCATTCCCCAGAGTTTGCATGATATAAGGATCATGCTGACATAATATCTGTACTACCTGTGCAGTGCATAAACAGGTACAAACCTCATCTGTCAGAATCCAACTGTTGTTTAATGATGGGCAGCAGATATTTTGACAGGTGTTAGTTGTGAATTCATTTGTGTCCTTAAGGTAGTCAGTTTTGGAATTATACAGCATTAGATTCTCTTAAGTTGCAGCATACTCTCTCTCCTTATGCCCACAACATCCTCCATCTGTGCTAACTGTGGATTATTTTGTTTGTATTTGTTTTGTACATAGTTTCAGCACCTGCGTCTGCTTGCGCCCATGTACACACCCGGCACATGTACCATTTACTCTACTTTGCACATACTATATTTTAAGGTGTTTTGAGTTGCTGGAACGTAAACACTTGAATAATCAGAGGCAAGTATAAAAATCATAGTGGCAACTCTGCTTTAATATAAGCCATTTGCTCCAGACCAAAAATAAACCAGCATTTTCTGCAGTTTTGTGTTAGACAAGCACGTCTCTTTCAAGTAAATTGAAATACTCATGTCCCTGTATTAGGGGCTGAGATTTTTCTCAAGCATGCTTTTTTTTGCATAGTCAGTAGCCCAGTGGTTGTTGCAGCTATCCTATTCTATGCTTGAGTTAACCTTTTCACCCTTTTGTGCCCCAGTCAATGACCAGCCCTTCTGTTCTTTCATTCTTTTGCATCTGCTCTGCTTAATCTTGTAACGCCATTGACTGTCACTATTCATTCTCCTCTGGAGCCATTATAGATTATCAGTGGATCAAAATTAAAAGCTGATTTCTCTGCAGATCTACTGAAAATTTTGGCAGGAACAGAGGTAAAGAGTTAGGAATGTGCATCAGGATTAGGTTATCCTCCTGTTTTGGACAGAATTCAGTGTATTCCAGTGGCACTAGAGCCAAATCTAACTTGTCAGGATAGCTGAAATTATGTCACCAAAAAGTAGTGGTTTTGTGGTGCACAGCTAATTGACTTTCGATGTCCTAACTTTCAAAGTGCTTCGGTTTGTGGGTAATGCAAGGGTAACAATTTTTTTTTCAATAATGCTTTCAGTTTATCAATGGAAAATAGCCTGGAACAGAAGCCCTTTGTTTTGTTTTGTTTCCGTGTGCTGGTGGTAAGATCTGCTTGTCATCTGGAAATTCACTCCTTTCTACATTAGCAGTTTGTAGTGCAGAAGTAGGCTATTTGGTCTCACAGTTCTTTTGTTGTCATTTCAGCTGATGGTCTGACAAGACCATCTGAAATAAATGCCATCGTCCTGCTACCTCCCAGTAATAAGGTGTCTCCCTCTTTTCAGATATGTATCAAATTTAACTTTTACAAGATGCAATGACTTGTGTTGCAGTGACAGCTCCCTATGGCTAAAGATTTAAAATATTTGACAAGTTGCTGTGTATAGAGAATTACCAAAACTCGCATCCTTTATTTCTGTGAGTTGATGATGCCTCATGGATGTCAGCTAGCTCAGGTGACTAGATTCTCTGAATGCAGCATAAAATAATGGGTTCAATCTCTGTACCTCTGAAGGTAGTTCTTGAAGCCTGCATTGTCACCTTGCTGC